>NC_142860.1:10002500-20002500 GCF_061612785.1 Hesperophylax consimilis
AATAATATTAACCACTTAGATATTGCTCAGAAGAGCATTATAAAAACCATACTAAAATTACCAATCAGAACCCCCTCAAAAGATATTTTTAAGTGTTTTGACATTCTAAATTTAAAACAAATATATGCCAAGAATATTTTAATAAATCATTTTAAAAACAGAAAATCTCCTAATGAAACTCGGATACATGATACAAGAGCCTCAAAAAGGGATATACGAGATGTTCCAAAATTCAAGAAAAGTTTTGGCCAAAGAAACCACATATATCTGGCAACCAAACTTTGCAACATCCTTCCTCCAAGTTTGAAAAAGATAGAAAAGATAAATAAGCTTAAGGAAAAAATCAAAACATGGGTGAAAGAAATTAATGCAGAAATACTAGAAAATGTATTAAAAACATCATAAAAACTAAATAACAGAAAATCAAAGAAATCTACCAGTCCGCCTCAGCACAGGACTACCTAGTGAGGAGGACTAAGAACAAACAGATGAAATATTATAGATTATCATATATTGTAACTCTCATCAAACCTGTAATTAAATAGACACTAGTAAAAAAATAAAACAATAAAAAAATACATTTCAGAATTGTTGTCTTTCACCAGTGTGAGAGAGAAACTTTATTTTAAATTGTTTGAAAAAATTTTCGATACTGCCTTCGTGATACTGCCTTCAAGAACCTTGAAACCTTTCTTTTCGAGAAACACATGATTTTTGAGAAAAAAAGGAAAGGTTACGACTGTATTATCAGTGATTTGTTTTCATCTCAAACTCAATCAATCGTACCAAATAATCCATGCAATTTGTTCACCCACGCTGGCGCGAATAAAATATGCAACCGGAAATTAAAAATATTGCAGATAAGCCATCACTTCCCGTCACGTGACCAGTTTGAGATTAGAACGATGCGCGATGTGACGTCATAAAAAGAGAGGAAACCGAAAATAGAAGGGTATTGGAATTTTTGCAATTATTATGAATAAAATAAAATAAATAAATAAAATCATTAAATAAATAAAAAATAAAATTGTTATCTTCCTTTTTGTAACAAATAGAGACGATGTTATCCTCTGGGATTTCATTTTCATATCATTAAACCTCACTACGATAACCTGCACTGCGATGTTCGCATATTTAAAGTAAAATGTTATTATGCCGTCATAAGTAAAAATATAGCATAGTTCTTGAGATTCTCAAGGAGGATTAGTTTAATTTGGTTCCACCCATGGCGGCATTATTGTACGTATATTATCTGTCCGTACGAAATATAAATAAATTAGAATAAAACTAACTAACTAACTCACTAACTAACCATCACGCCGTTTCCCCGCAGGGGTAGGCAGAGAGGACGGACAGCCAAACAACTCGGTCTTGGCACACACTTCTTGCCTCATTCACATTCATACATAGTCTCATACATACTCTTCTATTATTTTGACTCTTGACATGGCCCGACTCGAGTATCTGATTCACTTGATCGTGCCATGTCTTCCTCGGGCGTCCCCGACTTCTGCTACCATTCGCATTTGCGTCATATATCCTCTTTACACTCCTATCTTCGCTCATTCGCTCTACATGCATAAACCATCTAAGCGTCCCTTTCTTAATCTTACTCATTACGCTTACATCAGCCTTGCACTCTTTGCGGATCTCCACATTCCTCACACGATCAAACATGGTTTTACCACACATACGCCTCAGGGATCTCATTTCAACAGCATTTAATCTACTTTCATCCTTTCTTTGCCAGTTCCATGCCTCACTTCCATACATCAAGGTAGGTACCAGAACTCCGTTGTGGACTGCTAACTTTGCTTCTTTGGACAATTTTTTGTTAGCGCCAACAGCGTTCAGTCCTCCTGTATCGAACGCATTACGCAATGCTACCCAAAGGCCGCAAAGCAGATGTCTGACCATGTGAGGATAAGAAAGCTGTATTTACCCGGCCGGCGAGTACTGAGCACAACGCGCGCCAGGACACAGTATTTACGTAGTATCCCCTCCCCGGCTCGAGAGCACTGGGCACATCGCAAGCCATGGACCCAGTATTTACGTAGCATCCCCTCTCCTTTTCCCAGGCGAAGCTAGGCCAAACAGTGAGCGGCAACGGTCAGCCAATCAGCGTAAAGCCACGATAAACCTAGAAATATTTCTCTTTTCATATATAATTGCGCAAATTAATGTTAGATTTGCGTGAGTCTCGCCGCAACAATGCTAAATAAAAATATACAGGTTGAAAGGCTGGACTCACGTCTATGTTGTAAAGTAATATTGAAATATGTAAACTTTAATATTAAGTAGTTATAAGGATTTCCTCACACCAATATCGGTCTGAGGACCCACTGATTCATATTGTACAATTTATTATAAAAACATTAAAAATGCTAGGGAAAAACAGTTTTCATGAGATGAAGCGGCGTAAAGAGTACTATTGAATAAACAATTTTAATATTGACTATTAAAGTCATATGAAAACACACGAAGCTGCACAAAAATGCACCTAGTTTACGCGGGGCATTTTAGACGCGCGCACACCGATGTGTGCACGCCCCCGCTAGTCCTATATATACTGCGCGTAAAGCGATCTCAAGTCTCTCTCTTCCGACATCTACTCTCGACCGCTTCACTCTGGACTGCTTCTCCCGCTGGAACAACTACAACCGCCTTTGACTTCTGACCTCTCGCTTCCTTGGACTACCTACTGCTCTCTCCTTGGATACACGACATCACAGCAACCGGAAAAGGCCCTGAACATAAAGCAGCTCACCGACTAGAAGATTCAGCACCCCCTTATTTACAGTCAATGTAAAGGACTTGCGTCTGATACATTGTGTGGTCCTTCGCAGCCGCATTTTCTAGTCTCCAGCTGCCAAGATGACACCATCTCTACGCTCCGGGAAGAATACAATGGAGGAAACCAGACAGGATGAGTCACAAGCCGCTAGCAGTACCCCGCACCCCGCCGGTCCCTCTACAATTACGCCTCCCGCTAATGCGGCCGCCGCGGTGAGGGCCGCCCAGCCACAAGTCACTGGAATGGCGATATCGGACAATTCTCCGGTACAGATACCCATCCATGACTCATCATCAGACAGCGAGGCGTCAAATGCAGATTCATTCAAACAACTGCAGCGAGAATTGAGAGCAGAAAGGCGACGAAATCGGAAATTACAGGAGGCCCTCATCGCTTCAATAGCGGCTCCTACGAAAAAACAAGCGCCTTTAGTGGAACCTGACACACATACAGAGCAGGCAACCACACATCAACAAGGTGCCATGCAGGGCGCTCTACAAGGCTCCATGCAAGGTGCCGCACAACAAAACAGCGCAGAGTACCGGTCTTCAGCATCCAACACCACGATGCGAGGCCAAACAACCCCTCTGCAGCCTGCTATCATCAACACGGAGTATCCGGCCACAATATCCGGACAACAGCCGACCCAAACCACAGCTCAAGGGGCCTCGCAGATCCCCGCAGCATCCTACAATCCGGAATATCAGCCGGGCTCACCACATACGCAGTTCGGCCAGACACCGCCTGCAAACAACACATACGCGACATTCCCGGGCCATCCCACGGAGGATGACACGGCGCGACAGACCCAAGACTGGGTCAATAATAGAACGGAACAAACGGCGCCAGCAAATCCGTTCCAACAGTTTGCGGCCTTTATGACGGAGGCTTTCCGCGCCTCGCAAAATGGCGGTACTCCGCGGCAGCAGCCCGAAGAAGAAAACCGCATGGCGTCCCTTATTGCACGCCAATCAAGCGCTAAGGACCTCCCATCATACTACGGAGACGCCGTAGAGTGGCCAGCATGGCGCGCTCAATTTTATCAATCAACGTCTACATGTGGGATGACGCAATCAGAAAACCTCATGCGCCTTCAGAGAGCATTGAAAGGCAAGGCTCGTGAAGCAGTAAGTCCACTCCTATTGGACCCCACGCAAGTACCGGAAATAATGGACGTGTTAGAACATCGGTTCGGTGGTGCTCACACTATTGCATCACTGATGTTTGAAAAAATAAAAAAGTTACCGCGGCTGCCCGAAGATGCATCAAACGACGCACTTATTGAGTTTTCGGGTACAGTTCAAAATGTGGTGGCCTCACTCGGCAGTCTGAAGTGTGATTATTTATCTAACCCCGCGCTACTTAGTGAAATTGCATCGAAAATGCCTCTTGTGCTCAGAGTTGCGTGGTTGGATAAAATAGCCGATCAAGTGATAAGTGCGACAATTCAACAATTAGCCGCATTTCTAAAGCGGCTCACAAACGCGATCCCGCGTTCGGGCTTAGTTGACAATGCTCGGGCTCCAATGCGACCGCGACGGGCACAAGTATATGCGCAAAATTCTCAAACTGATACGGAGAGCGAAAAGTGTGCACAGTGTTTCAATTCGCACAAAATTCACGAGTGCCCCGTGTTTTTGGGGAAAAATGTCCCCGGACGATGGGAAAAAGTAAAAAATTCCCGACTTTGTCATAAATGTCTAGACGCAAGACACCATACGAGAGCGTGCAAATATCGTGTGTGGTGTGGAGTGGGTTCTTGTCGGCTTCCTCATCATAAACTACTGCACGACCCGTCGCGTGTGAAATCATCTGCCGGTACCTCGCGCGATAGTGAAAACCAAACTGTAACCAGTACCACGTCGTATGGACATGAATCAGTGCTGTTGAAAGTGATACCGGTAACCATATGTGGCCCAAACGGGCAAGTGTCAATTTATGCCCTACTAGACGAGGGGTCAACTGTGACCCTTCTAGACAATGAAACAGCGGACAAAGTGGGAGCAACCGGGCCGACCCGCGGGCTCCGTATTCACGGGGCAAGTGGTATGTGTTCGTCGGATAGTACATCCCGGCGAGTTAAACTATCAGTGCGCGGAGACGGTGACGAATATGTTATTACGGCGAATACAGTGCGAAACCTGGACCTACCTCAACAAAACATAGCCGGTCGGTGCCAAGTGAAACCAAAAATATTATTGGGACAGGACAACGTGCATCTTATCGTGTCAAGAGAGGTGCGCGAAGACACAGAGAAAAGAATGCTGTCCCGTACTGCACTCGGTTGGATCGCGCATGGAGGCGTTCATCCCGTAGAAAATATAACGCTGAGCATTATCGGCGAAGCCGAGAGTGGAGATCAACAGCTCTCAGAGCTAATAAAACAAAACTTTGCGATCGATTCACTTGGAGTGACGTCAGCGACACGCGTAAATGCGACCATTCAGCGAGCAGAGGCTCTTATGGAAAACACCACTCGGCCATATGACACCGACCGGTGGGAAACGGGCCTACTGTGGAAAGAAGACAATACGCGCCTACCTGACAGCAAACAGTGCGCGCTAAAGCGATTGTACGCATTAGAGAGAAAGCTAGCAAAAAATAATACATTAGAAGCAGCATATAAAATGAAAATTAACTCTCTTATCGAACGTGGATACGCGCGCAAATTAAATATTCAAGAGGCGGCCATTCCAAGCCCTCGAAAATGGTACCTACCGCATTTCGCTGTAGTTAATCCCAATAAACCGGGAAAGCTAAGAGTGGTTTTCGACGCAGCAAGCCGTTGTCGAGGTGTATCATTAAATGATAAACTGTTAACAGGGCCCGATCTACTCTCCTCGCTATTGGGTAACATTTTGCGCTTCCGCGAAGGAAAAATCGCGCTCGCGGCAGATATTGCAGAAATGTTCTTACAAATAAAAATAAAAAGTGAGGACCAACCATCTCAACTATTTATGTGGAGAGCAACGCCAAATGAAGAGCCGAGCACTTACATGCTCACCTCGATGATGTTCGGGGCAACTTGTTCCCCAAGCAGCGCGCAATTCGTGCGAAACAAGATAGCTGAGCAACACAAAGTGCAATATACCGCCGCGGCAACAGCCATACAGGAAAAATTTTATATGGATGATTATCTCGACGCCGTGGACACATCGGACGAAGCCGCCAAGTTGGTACGGGAGGTGAGTGCAATCCTTGCAAGTGGGGGTTTTCTGCTCACTAATTGGGCTTCAAATGACCCTGCTGCCATTGCAGAAGTACCCTTTGAAAAACGGGCGAAATCGGCAATACCTATTAACAGCGGGGACCACGAAAACGAGCGCATACTAGGCCTCGTATGGGACCCCATAGGTGATCACTTTCTCTACAGCTTCAGGGAGGCCGCCTCAGCCGAGATGATCCCACACCCAACGAAAAGACAATTACTAAGTATTGTTATGAAGATTTTTGATCCTATTGGTTTCGTATCATGCTTGACAATACGTTCAAAAATACTTCTACAAGCAGTGTGGAGATCGAATATAGGTTGGGATGAACCAATTAAACCCGAGCACGCGAATAAATGGTCGGAATGACTACTACTTCTCAGCCAGAGTAGCGTTTCTATACCACGAAGATGCTTAATTAATAAAAACGGCGATTTTGAACTCCACCTGTTCTGCGATGCATCGGAGTCGGCGTGTTGCGCTATTGCTTATTTAACCGAAAACTCCCAGGAAGGCACACACTCAACTTTCCTGGCTAGTAAATGTAAAGTGGCACCATTGAAACCCCTTTCTATACCGCGCCATGAGCTACAAGCAGCCCTAATGGCTGCACGATTGGCGGCTACAATCAAAAGGGAAAGCCAAATTCACATTAGAAGAATAACATATTGGACGGACTCAACGACCGTCTTGTGTTGGCTAAGGACAGACCCGAGGAATTACTCCGCCTTCGTGGCCAACCGGCTAGGAGAGATTGACGACCTAAGTGAGATAATTAATTGGAGATGGGTACCTACTAAATTAAACCCGGCCGATATCGGTACAAGAGACATCGAGCCGCCCGACCTCTCGCCCACTAGCAGGTGGTTTTGCGGTCCTGCCTTTATTACCCACCCAGAAGCTACATGGCCCCGTGAAAAGGAGCCAGTCATCCGACCTGATAACCAAGTTTTGGAGGTGAGGCCTCAATATGTCGGGCTCACAATAATAAAAGGAGGCGGATTACCTCTTATTGAGCGATTTTCATCGTGGCATCGGCTAATACGCACCACTGGATGGGTTCTCCGCTTCATAAGGAGATGTCGGCCGAACCCCAACAAATCATCAGAAGGTCCTCTGAGTGCCGAAGAGACTCGAGGAGCAGAAACATTATGGGTAAAGAAATCTCAAGCAGACTCTTTCGCGGCCGAAATTTGCGCTACCCGAAAAGGCGATACACTACCCGCCGACAGTCGCTTGCGAACGTTAACGCCTTTCCTTGGCCCAGATGGCATTATACGAATGGGCTCACGGTTACAAGCCCTGAAAGGAGTTGCCAGCGGAGTACGGACACCAGTCATCCTGGATGGTGACGAGGTATACACTCGGCTCCTGATCCGCCACTATCATCAAATGGCGGACCATTCAAGCACCGAAAAAACCATGGCGGAAATCAGAGGCAGCTTTTTTATATTGAAATTGCGCACCAACCTTCGCCAAATAGCGCATGAATGCCTAGTATGCCGCATTAGGAGAGCTCAACCACTGCCACCACTGATGGGACCATTACCGGCTGCCAGGCTTACACATCACGTGAGCCCCTTCACGCATTGCGGCCTAGACTATTTTGGCCCTATGGAAGTGACAATCGGTAGGCGTCGAGAGAAACGGTACGGGGCATTATTCACCTGCCTGTCAACCAGGGCTGTACATCTCGAGCTAGCGGCCTCACTAAGTGCCGATTCAGCTATAATGGCAATGCAGCGAATGTCAGCTAGACGCGGCCAGCCCGAATGTATATACTCCGATAACGGGACTAATTTCCATGGCGCTGACAAAGAAATCCGAGACGCGCTGGAATCAATCAGTCGAGACCCCAGAGTACAAAACCACATTGCAACACAAAAAACATCGTGGAAATTTATCCCCCCCCTGTCTCCCCACATGGGGGGAGCTTGGGAGCGCCTCGTGCGCTCTATAAAGAGAGCCCTCAAGTCAACTATGAAAGAGCGCTCACCGAAAGAAGAAACTCTCCTCACGGCCCTGGCAGAAGCAGAGTACATAGTGAACAATCGCCCGCTGACTCATGTCTCTGTCGACCCGAGAGATGAGGAGCCGCTAACCCCTAACCATTTTTTGCTGGGATCAGCAGGAAAACGGCCACACCTGTCACTGTATGCGGCAAAAGAAGAAGAGGTCTGCCTAAGAAAACAATGGCGAATCAGCCAGCAATTAGCAGATATGTTTTGGCGGCGATGGATGAAGGAATACTTGCCCACTATAGCCGCACGTCAAAAATGGCACCAGCCAGGTACCCCTATCAAAACGGGTGATCTTGTGCTAATCGTGGATCCCGCTTTGCCCCGCAATAGTTGGCCCCGCGGGCGAATCATTGAAACAATGCCCGCCGCTGATGGGCATGTAAGGACCGTTCGGGTCCAAACCAACACCGGAGTGTACGTGCGCCCAGCGGTCAAAATTGCCGTACTCATGACGACACCAAACACGGGCCCTAAATCACAAGAGGCCCCCCCACGCCGCCAAAAAGGAACCGGCCGAATGGATCGCCGCCGGACAAAAGCATCCCGTCACGTTCGAATTTGCTAGGCGCAGCCGATACTGCACCGGGGGGAGGATGTATCGAACGCATTACGCAATGCTACCCAAAGGCCGCAAAGCAGATGTCTGACCATGTGAGGATAAGAAAGCTGTATTTACCCGGCCGGCGAGTACTGAGCACAACGCGCGCCAGGACACAGTATTTACGTAGTATCCCCTCCCCGGCTCGAGAGCACTGGGCACATCGCAAGCCATGGACCCAGTATTTACGTAGCATCCCCTCTCCTTTTCCCAGGCGAAGCTAGGCCAAACAGTGAGCGGCAACGGTCAGCCAATCAGCGTAAAGCCACGATAAACCTAGAAATATTTCTCTTTTCACATATAATTGCGCAAATTAATGTTAGATTTGCGTGAGTCTCGCCGCAACAATGCTAAATAAAAATATACAGGTTGAAAGGCTGGACTCACGTCTATGTTGTAAAGTAATATTGAAATATGTAAACATTAATATTAAGTAGTTATAAGGATTTCCTCACACCAATATCGGTCTGAGGACCCACTGATTCATATTGTACAATTTATTATAAAAACATTAAAAATGCTAGGGAAAAACAGTTTTCATGAGATGAAGCGGCGTAAAGAGTACTATTGAATAAACAATTTTAATATTGACTATTAAAGTCATATGAAAACACACGAAGCTGCACAAAAATGCACCTAGTTTACGCGGGGCATTTTAGACGCGCGCACACCGATGTGTGCACGCCCCCGCTAGTCCTATATATACTGCGCGTAAAGCGATCTCAAGTCTCTCTCTTCCGACATCTACTCTCGACCGCTTCACTCTGGACTGCTTCTCCCGCTGGAACAACTACAACCGCCTTTGACTTCTGACCTCTCGCTTCCTTGGACTACCTACTGCTCTCTCCTTGGATACACGACATCACAGCAACCGGAAAAGGCCCTGAACATAAAGCAGCTCACCGACTAGAAGATTCAGCACCCCCTTATTTACAGTCAATGTAAAGGACTTGCGTCTGATACACCTCCATTAACGGAGTTACCTGCATTTACCCTTCTTTCAATATCTCTGTCAGCCTTCCCGTCTCTCGTAAAAATACTTCCTAAATACACAAACTCATCCACCTGCTTCAAGTATTCCTCATTCACAATTATATTGCACACTGTTTTCGTACTCTCTCTTTCAAACACCACTTTAGACTTACTTACATTCATCATTAACTCATTCTTCATGCATACTTCGTTCATCCTAGACACGAGAGACTGTAGATATTCTATACTATTAGCAATCAGCACCGCATCATCAGCATACAACAGGCATTAGAATAAAAACATACGAAAATTTGTATAAATTTAATACATATTTGTACAGCGCCCTTGATTATATTAGATTAGCAGTTAAATTACATCATAATATTACACACAATGTAGTAACAGGGTTTTGAAAAGAAATGGCAACTGAATGATGTTATTTACACTTTTTACAATTGAATTATTTACAGTGTCGAGGACTTTACTTTCCGTACAGCAATAACTCCACATTTTTGCAAAATAATGCATTAAATAATTTAATTTATCTACAAGTTACTTTCGGTTCGTACTAATTTATAGAACCATGCAACACAAGAGTCTTATTTGCACAAATCCAGTGGAATTATGGCCCCCCGTCATTTAGGGTGGATTGAAAAAAAAGTTATTTAATAATATGCAAGATTTCTTATTTTAATATTCTTAACATTTTGGAATAAAATTATAGAAGAATAGGCTTAAGGTTATTAAAAGTTCAATAAAATATATCTACTTTTTTAGAAAATTTTGATGTTCATTCAATAGCACCTCGTGTCGTGTTATACTGTGCTAGAAAATTTGTTCTGCCATGCGGTATCTTGAACAATTCGCGGCCACACTAAGGCTGAAGTTTTCTTTTTTGGGTTGGTCCATTTTCAGATAGCAATATAATTTCCATCATGAGCTCTATATAGCTTAACAAGGGAAGATGTCGTATTGGCTGGCACATATTTTCAAATTTATTTTTCGATTAAATAATAAAAAATTAAAATTTCAAATAGGTGGAATCTCTGCAAAACCGTTTGTTATTTTCTATTTAAAGTACGCATCTTCAAATAATATTTTCCATCACGAGCTATGAAGCTTTGATAAATCAAATTATTTTATCAAAAAAAGTCTTCTTGATTAATCAAACTAATTCATCAAAGAAAATCTGAACTGAATCATCGAAAATGCAGCTAAACTGCACCGATTACGGCCACGTGGCCGCCAATCAGATAGCGGCAGTTAATCCCTAGATAAACCACACCCGCTATATCCGCTCTGACACGAGTTTCTATAGAGACGTAGTGAAGCTAAGTTAGTCTCCCCCTTTGTAAAATGTAGGCAGGAGCGCTGTGATTGGTGGGGTATTTATGCGTTTATCTGGGCACGTGCCGTAATCGGATATTTGACATTTTGTCATAGGATGGTTAGGAAGGTATCTAATTTATATAGAGACTATTTTTTAATATTTAAAATGAGTTCGATTGGAACCTTCGACAATCAATCACAAATTATCCAATTATTATGTAGTCTAAACTATTATCAATTTGACTGATATAATTGAAGTAAAGCAATCTACATACATATATTTACAGGTATTTTAACGAGTAAAAGGATTTCATGGACAAATTTATTATCAAGCACCCTTCGTATTCGATCTTGAGGTTATGGCTCAATTCATAGATAATAGAAACAAAGGAGATATGTCATAAACAATTATTAGTATGAAACCGCTTTCCATAAAAATAACAGTATAGAAAATATTGTTTTTATTTTATACAACATTTTAACTGGGAAAAAGAGTACCTAGTATGTAGGTACTTGAAAGAGTAATAAAGATGTGGAAAAAATGTACTGGGAATGACGGCGGGTTTGACGTTTTCCGTGATGATTTGGTGGTTTGACGTAATATATGGTTTTTTCAAAGCTTTGTGGTGGAAATAACGTTACGATCTGAAAACCAGTTCATGTTTCGGTCACAGCTTATTTTATATGACTTTGTTTTGATAATTAAATCGAACGCTCGCGCGGCCCTATTCATGCAAGACTTAAATTTGGATTTGAAATGTGGGTACTATCTAATTGGGATTTGGCTTAGGTCTTAGCGTTGTTGACTCCACTCCCTATGGAGGAATGTTTAATCCGGAGAATTTTTTTGTTTTTGTTTTAAAATACACTTTAAAAATTCACAGCAGTCAAGAGCCAGCAGTCTATGGGAAGGAAAGTTCAATCAAGTTCAAGTTTTTAAATCCATTTACCTTTGCTCCCATTAGGTGATTTTCTGAAATTTTAGGTTTTTTATTCTGAAAAAATTACAAAAAAAATTCTGTATACTTTCAATGTGTATTTCCTTTGTTTCTTTTTGTTAATGTAATAAAAAAGGTAACTGCTAAATAAATAAAACAATATTTAAAAACGAAAAAACCTTTATTCAAATGCTTAGAATGTTTGTTGTCACCCTGTGACATAAGTATTGCATCCTTTATGTAAATGAGTGCAACAACTAACTGTTACCACTGCTACGTACTGCTGGTGGGTAGGTACTGGGTGCATTATGACGGTACACCCGTCCTATAATAATCACCTTAATTAAGATTGATTGATTCATATTAAACATCTCCGTAATCTTACTAACATGGTTAAATAAATCTCGTGTAATTATATTTGATATTTTATTATTAGGTTGCTGAGAATAGAATATGAAAGTGATGATTTTCATTAAAATAATTAGTTTATTTTTTAGACCATTTAAAACAATTTGTTTAATTTGAATCACAAAATCATTTGTTCACCTTACTAGTTGAATTATCCCTTTTTTGAATCGGAACGCTAGAATAGTTTTCCTTGAATTGCAGCAGCAGATGAGTCCATAACTCGAAAATTTTTATGTGATGATTTTCATTAAAATCAATTTGTTTATTTTTTAATCACAAAATCTTTTGTTCACCTTATTAGTTGAACTATCCTCGCACTTCTTTGAATACTAATATTAGGGGGGTGGGGAATCCTCAATGTATTATTAACTGCACTCGGAAGGCGAGAATAGTTTTCCTTGAATTGCGTTAGCAGATGAGTCCGTGACTCAAAAATGTTACGTTCCATTCAGAACACAAGACTGGTTTAACTTACGAGTGATTCTGCATAAGAGTCCACAAGCTAAAATAATTTATTGTACACTCTGAACCAATAAACGGCTTTCCTCCAAATTTGGCAGGTGTGATTGTACTCCCCTTGGAACGTGTGAAACCGTAAATGGATTTTAACTGTGCATTCGGAATACAAAATCGGTTTAAAGTTATGAGAGAATCTTAGTGCGAGTTCTCGGGTTTAATTATTAAAGCACCTAGAACAAGAAAATGGTTTTCTGATTTTAGAACCACATGATCTACAACTAGAATTTCATATATTCATCTTGAAACACGAGAATGGTTTCATTCCAAATGAATAAGGAGATGAACCCACTGCAAGAATTTTTTCCTTTCATTCTGAACACTTAACTAAAGTGTGAGTATATATGCGAGTCCCCAGCTTAAATTATGTACTTTAAACAACAAATGGTTTTCTTCAAAATTTTGGAGGTTATCATTGAGACTCCACTCGAAACTCAAGAAAGATTAGCTTGCGTCAGCAGATGAATCCGCAACTGGAATTTTATTTGTACATTCTGAACCCAAGACTGATTTTACATGAAGAAGATTTCATATTTATTTAACTATAACTAACTAATGCATGACGTACAATGAAAAAAAAAAGATTCTTGCCATCTGAATTTTCATTGTTTTGTCGTAATTTTAGCACACACATCAACAAAGCTCGCGGGCCTCAGTTTCCCCAGCCCTGCTTTACAGGAACCAAATGTTAAGAATTTTGAAATAAGAAATCTTATAATTATAAAACATAAATAAAATATTAGTCATATTCAGAATATATCGGAACACGTGTTCGTGCAGGTGTCCATTTCCTGATAAATGATAATGACGAAATGTGACAATATTAGATTTTTATGAACATCCTAATAAAATATTCGTATTTTATCAACAGTTTTTTAGAAACCTGTCAATTCATTCGTTTAAGGCCTGCAGTCCCGTTTTTAACAGGAATACTAATAATTTGACTAGATTATTTTACATCAGCAAGTTTTCTCCGTGTATAAATAAATGACTGATTAATCACTTACTTACGACGTTTGTTCGTAAATAGTATCAATTCTTACAAAACAGAAATAAAAAACATAATTCTCGTATTCATTTCACTTCTCCCACACGCGCTTACATCGCATTACATCGTTAATCCGCTGATATTATTATTAATAAAAACGCATCCAGGCATACGTAACTGTTTGATTTTCACACGAGTCTAGAATTGAACCCCGAGGGGCGAATATATCATTTTAAAAAATCACACTAATCCTTGGTACACATTGGAATTACCACTAGAGCCCAATTGAAAAAATGCAACTGGGATGTTTGATTTTGGGGTTGAATTAAATGGGTAGTTGCCTTTTCAGGGGGCAAAGAGGGAAGTAAGTTCTTACTTATATTGATTGCATAGAAGACAAAACAGCCGCGATACGCGCTTATTTTGAGTATTTAAAAAAAATATATCATTTAGAAATATTTAAGAGCTAAACACCTCTTTACATTTTTGGTGTCAATTTATATTTGTTTGTGTTGAAAAGTTATTTCATTTTCAGTTTTTCAAAATAATTATCCAAGTTCCCACTTAAACGTACTTAACTATAAAACAGAATCTGAGCTGGTCTGAGCAGCAAAACCCTCGAACGGTGAGCTCTGGCCTTGTGAATTTTGTATTTGTCAAGTTTTCTGCCTAAATTTTCGAAGTGCCTCTGTTTTTAGGCAAAATTGTTATTGCATTAATGAGCAAACGCACCAGATTTTATTTCAGGTAGTATTTTAAATGTACGTATTAATTATGAATTAATGTATTCATTAAATTAATGTATAAATTAAATTGATGTATTAATTAAATTCTTTGTCACAACGTGACAGAGTTCAAATTTGGTCGGTATTAATGTCATTCTTTTTTGAAAAAAGGAAGTGAAAACAACGGATGCGGACATGAAATAGTATAGGTATACCTTCTTAAATCTAATGCTAAAAACAAGTACCTATTTAAAATTAACATTATCGAAGATTAAGATAATACTAACAAATCGAAACGAAACATGAATCACAACAAGAAACAGAAAATAAAAAGTTTTCAATCACAATGTCCTTGCAAGAAGTAGGTAATAAATTGATACATATTCATATTAAAAATCTTATTAAAGAATTAATTCAATCCATTAAATCCTTGTAATCCGCCCACTAAGCCCCATAATATTCATGTAAATGTAAATATACAGATTTTTATGACTCCTTTATGCCGATAGAAGGGTGAATAACTTACATAGAACGATTATGAATATTTCTGTATGGGAATATTTGTGTGATTAAAATCCTCACACCCTAAAAGGGCAATGTTTGATTAGCGATTTCGTGATCAAGGAATCGTGGGATTGCTGTAACGTATCAAAAAATTGCCATTCGGTTTTAGAAAGAAATTTATGTTTTTTTAATACCTAATTACAACTTGATAATTTTACCTTGTTTACGTGAATACGGCACAAGAGTTCCAACTGCTTCCTACTGTTCGGAGCCAGTGAGACTATTTACTATTTATTTATTAACCTTACGTTAGCTCACATCGTCGTGTGTGCAAATAGTTTTAGAAACATATGTAATTGGCAAAACAATGGATCTTTAAATATTTAAAGTACATATTATATTATATTAAATTATATAAAGTACATATTATATGTCACAAAGAACATCAATATTTGAGGAAAATGTGTTTTCTCAATTCCTCTTTAAACTTAACCATCTTCTAAATCTCAGTAACCTCCTTCGGGATTTTGTTATACATTTGAACGGCCTGGTAGATGAGAGATTTCTGGATGCTTGATTTTTTTCTTGTTGGCAATCTGATTTTCCTTGCATTTCTCGTCCCGTGTTCGTGTATCTCGTGGTTGTCTATTTTACCATTCAGTTCCTTAGACATCATCCCTATTTTAAAGTACATTAAAATATATAATTTGTTTTACCGTCATAAAATTTAGCATATACTATGGCATCCACATTTGGGCTATTCCACCAAACATGACGAAATACATTTCAATCAAAATTGGTGGTGTTTTATCTGTGTTGTTCTGAGAGGATCTATCTATCAATCTACAAATTTCGATCAAATGAGAGGTAAGAATTTTGTTTTAGAAAAGAACATAACGTTTCTTAGCATCAGGAGTTGGCCGTTTCAAATGCGTAATGGATTCTTATTCCCTACGGTTTTTAAATAATTATTAATGAAGAAACAATAAAAGTGATTTAATATACCCCCATCGCTACCATCAAGATATACTCGTATTATTTAGTATCTCTGTAATTTCATTCTATTTGTAGATACATTTACCTACAATTAATACCAACAAAATGATTATTTTTGAGAAGTCCCCATTCGAAATGTATCAACCATTTCATTTTCTCGTTAGAAAAACATAGTAATTATTAAAAATAAAAATTTCGGTTAAGATTGTCTGTAACTTCGGTTCCATGAATTTGGATTTGATTTTAATTTAAATGTCACTAACGAAATTGGAACTGATTGTGGTAACAGTTCAAACAAACGATCAAGTATGTACGAATATCATTTTATTCTAATGAATACATTAATATAAAAGTATTGATTTCATATTTGTGTTTTTTTGTTTACATTTTTGACAGATATCGTAAATTTTTGTGAAGTTTTTTCACAATTTTCATTCTTAAGGTAAATTTCTGATGTTCTCCAAAATTGACAATGTTTCTTTAACCTTTTCTATGCGTCATTAATTTGTATCACTTCGTTCACACGCGGGGCTATTTATTATCAATCTAATTTATGACTTTAAACAATAATCACGCATGGATTTTAAAATTTGTTTTAAAAAATACGTCGCTTATGTCTTGAATTATCTTTTCAAGTATAAATAAACAATCCGAACATCAATGGGGCTTGATAAAAATTCGAAGTATATATTCATAATGTAACTGATATGGTTTGCCCGGGCGGCCATGTTTATTTCAAGGTTAACGATACACATGATTATAAACATGCCGGAGTAGAGCTCTTCAACTGTGGTGCGATGTAAGTGGTTGATTTATGGGTGCGATGTCGCGTTTGACTGGATACATGAAATATTGACACACTTAAAAAGGTTCATATAATAAAAAATAACTACACTTAAATTTACAAAAATAATGAAATAATTTTTCTGTTATTATGTCACCGTAAATATGTATCACTCAATATATTTTTTTATCGTGATTTTGAAACAGTTCTCAACGCATAACGGCAGAATCATGGCTTTCATGTATTTCAGCAGCTTCGCAATTATTATCGACATCAAATGTCCTGAAAGAATCCAGTTCAAGGTATGCTGGATGGTATTTAAGTCACTTAACGGAATGGCTCCGGCTTATTTATCAGAATTGTGTATTCCAGAAGATTCCAACTCCCGACAATCAACCCTTAGGTCAGCAACGTCATCAGCTATCGGAAGGTTGAAGGAACCAAAGCGCACACCAGATACTAAGTTCGGTGAGCGTGCTTTTGCCGTGTCAGGACCTAAAGCCTGGAATGGACTGCCACATGATTTGAGAATGATCGCAGACTCGACAGAATTTAGGTCTAAACTTAAAACGCACCTTTTCAGACAGTCGTATCCATAATTTCAGAAACCTAAACTTTCACAGTTGACGGCAATTTAAATTTAAATTAACAAAATGTAAAAAATACTAAAAATAAAATAAATAAAAATAATAATTAAAAATAAATAAATAAAAACGATAACAATTTGTAGGCTTTTAAGACAGTTAAAATACATTTAAATTAAAATAAAAAAACTATAGCAGACTTAAGATCATGCGACGATCAGTGTTTTTTGATATAGTGTCCTCTGCGTGCAGTTCTATCTTTTATAAGCATAAACTTTTTAATATAAGTGTGTTTGTTGGAAGTGACTTGCCAGGTAAGTATGTTTTGGTATCATTTCTAAATAACAAAGGTAGATCCTAGGAAATAAATTGTACAACGCCCTTGAGGTGATTTTTCACAAAAACGGCGCTCTAAAAATTATCCAATTATTATTATTATTATTATTATTATTATCACTGTCACTAATTTCAAAATCTGAATCTATTTCTAAAGTAGCACCAAATATTTCTTCGTCATTAAGACCACGACCCGACATTTTGTATTTTGGCAATAAAAATACTTTCAAGAATTGATAAAAAGTCAAACTTGTACAACTTTACACTTGATTTTTCACTATAAAAAAGTTTTAACCACGTATCTTTATTTGAAAATAATCTAACACTGACGAAATTTTATATTTCTTCAATAGTTTGAATGAATGTATGTAACTGAACTTATTTTAAAATATGATAAATCAGATTTAATGTACACTGTAATTAAAATAGTTCATATCCACGAAAAAGCAAACAATAATTCGATAAAACAATGTAATCTACACGGCGAGCGTCTCTGTTTGAGAATCTTATAAAATGCGCCTGCGCAATAACGTGTGTAAAGACGCGGGAAGAATTCAAACTGATTCATTTTTCGCTCTGAGTTGGAAGATCCCTTCAAATCTTTGTATCGATGATTAGGATACGTATTGTGGATAAATATCGTAAGATGTCAGTAGTGTAAGACTAGCATTACACTTGTAAGTTTTTTCGTAAATTTACGACTTCTAGCCAATGGGCGCATTGGATTTTCAAAATGCAAGATGCCCATTGGCTAGAAGTCGTAAATTTACGAAAAAACTTACAAGTGTAATGCTAGCCTAAAGATGTGAGATTTTTTAGGAGTATAAGTTTTACCGTGCTCAAGCATGTTTCATACCCATAACGCCGAAGAAACTTTGCGTCGCACAGATGTGCCACCCGCGTACAGGGCATGTACAGTGCGTCGCAGGCGTGCGTCTCCCGCAGAGAAAAGGTTAAAAGTCAAAAAATCACAAAATATTTTTTTAAATAAATTAATACTTTCAGCTTCGCAAATCCTCAAATTATAACATCCCTTCATGGGTCTGCGCTAGTATTACCTATTTACATATGTATTACATACTTTCAAATCTACTCAATAAAAGGTAGATGTTAATAATGTAGGTAGTTCTTTTCCAATCACTTTTAGAATACGATGCTATCGGATGGGCCAGTGCAAATGATAATATCCTGAAATAACTAATTAGTAAGTCCCTGAAAACCATACTCCTATGGTTCACAAACACAAGAAATAATAACTAACACGTTTATTAGATACTCGGGTCAAAAACATTTCGAACAAGCAAATACTACAACATTTCCTATACTATGGTACCAAACTCTAGAGCAAAATCCCACTCGTTAAAAAAATCACATCATTATGATATCATTTAAATCTCAAATAAAAAGCTGGATAGAAAACATAGTGAGATCAGAAAAAAGCACCGTGTATATAATAAAAATATCGTAAAAATCACTTATTCCATATTATTCATGCTACTAAATTTTAGTAATATGTAAATGAAATACTCAGCACGGGAGATCCCATTGAGGATATTATTATCCTTTTAAGTGTTGCAAAAAAGGAAGATAATGAAATATTTATTATGGTAATGTAATATTGTTCCTAAGTACTTTATCTGCGTCGACTTATTTAGTTGGGTACTTAGGCACGAGCAAGTCTTGTAAACCGGCTGTATAAATACTTACTTATTTAATGAGTGTTAAATTTATGAGCATTTTGTAAGTTTATCACAATAATAATAATATGTCACCGCATTCAGTCATTTCAATTAACAAGCTGCCATTTTAAGCACGTAATTAATATAAAGCGATAGGAGGAATTTGCTAAGCAAGTTTTCTGTCGTTTGGTTTATAACATATCGCAATCTTTAGGCTCGGTGGATTTACGCCCCGGAACTAAAACGCACTACGTAAATTTTTGATATTATTAGATACCTATTTGTTTAATCAGACCATTATTGGCTAACCTAAACCTAACAGTCTAAGAGGCATGCTCATGTACATAGTTAGTACCTATAATAAGTACCCAAAATGAATATTTAGGCAAACTGCACATTTTATAGAACTATACCACATTTTTATTTGTCTGAACGTACTTTAGATGAGACAATACCTTAAAATAACGTCGGAATCTTAACGACTCAAGTAAAGAAGTATGCACAAAAATATGCGACGCTCGACCCTGTGCATTGGCCAGAGCTACGGTTGAATATGCCATAGCAAATTTCCAAAATAAAAGGAACGACATAAGTGATAAGTCGTGTAAAAACAATATTCGGACGGAACTATAGTCGAATTTACTCTAGCAGGCCTAGACAATTTATCTTTCCGTGGGGTTTATTTTAATTATTTCTGATGAACGTATTACTAAAATCTCAGAATGTTTCTAGAGGGATACCTCGAGAAGTTACTAATGCATCGTCTAGAAAAATAAAATCTGGTTCTTACCGATAATTCTATAGTTAAAAACGCTTTTTAAAATTTTCAAACCGTTTTACACAAAATATTTAAATGGTAAGGTACTATTTGTATAATATTAAATATAATTAACTCAAATCCGTATGGATTGCTCTAAAAATATGCATTATCGTTACGAATTCGTCGGAATTAATAAAAATGTGAACCTCGAGTTGTACCTGTTATTAGAGTCGTGTGTCGCCTTGGCGCAGCACTAAAATGAATGCAAAATCGTATGTTGTTGGATTGAATATTTAATCGCTTGGAAATATTTAAAATTCTTTAATTAAATACAAGGGGTAGAAATTTGAAATAACCGAGTGTTTTTTATAAGTATTATTAAGCCTAGAAAACTACACTAATGTTCAAAAAATCCTTAAATAAAAATGTGCGAAGAGAAAATGAAGATATTGTTGGTAGTTCTTATTCGAAGTATGATATAGTTAAATATGACCAAAGGAGATAGGGTCCCATTAGCTCAGTTGGTAGAGTGGCGTCCCGCCAAGACGAGAGTATTGGGTTCAAGTCCTAAATGTGATCATATCCTTGTCTGATCTTTCAGTTTCAAATTTTCGTTTAAAATTCACCAATATTGTCTTCAATAATTAAATATTACAATTTAAGGGTTTACCCAATAAGTTATTACAATAAATTGAATATTATTTCTTCTCTATCGCTATGAAAAATCGTAATTGTGAAAGTAATCATCGTGTAAGAAAATAATTTTCACGTATATATAATTTTCCCGGTCTCGATATAATTTCCATACGGGGATCGGCATAAAAATAGATCGTGAAAATGACCATTACTCATTCGGATGGTAAAGAATAGAAATTTCCTTTGCAAAGTCTGATTTGAAAAAAAACTACATTAAATCTTTTTAATAATTTGGATCGTATTTCAGTTATCCTCAATAATGTGTGAGCGATAGTGAGAATGAAGGTATTTGAAATCTGATGTTTCCATAGTCAGAATATTTTTAGTTATTTAAATAAGTGGGTATTTACACGCACCATCAAAAATCTTACTAAGGTAGATATGTTTCGCCACCTACAGAGATTGGTAAGGGTAAAAAATTTCAATGATAAAATAAATTTTAAAAAACAGAAGGGTACTTGGTCAATTTTGCGGAAATCTTTGGTAATTATTCACAGGCGACAGCAGATATTCAAATTGAGTCTAATGTTGTATAACTTCATAGGATGCATAAGAGCGATCACTTTAATTATATAACACATTAGAATTAATTTTCTTACTAAAGTAATCAGCATTAGTGTAGAAAATAGTTGTACTGTCGAATTAAGGAAACAGATGAATAAATATTGGTCGTCCGTTATAATCCGTAGTGCTGGAATTTATGCAATTTTTAATTAATAATTTATACCTATACGTCGACCTCCGTGGCAATTAGATGAACTAATTGCCAATGATCATGAATTTAAAATTTGGTGTAGGCAGATCAAAAATAATTTAATTTGTGAGATTTTGATCAAGTCCATTTGTAACATTGCTTTTGGTGAGTGACTGTCATTAATCAGGAAAGTTTTTTACAGTGAATTTGGTTCTCTTTATTGACCAGATCTGAAAAGTCAGGTACTTCCTAGCCTTACTCTTTCTCCTCTTCTCCCTCCTCACTTTACATACATACTATACAATATACATACGTTACATAATATGTGCGTCTCTGTTCGCCACCTACCCACTACAAAAACTGATGCTAAAGAAAATCGATTAATATTAATAAATATTGTCACCATTTTGATTTCAAGTTTATACAAGTTTGGTAGAGTTTTTGCAGGAGATTGTTTTTAAATACACCTAATTGAATTAAGATGTTGTTTTATTGAGTGAATTAATACCCAATTAGAATTTGGCTACGTTGACAACTACGGTTCCTGAGTCAAATGACTTTAAAAGCTATTTAATAGTTCACAGCAGTTAAGAGCTAGTCCCAGGGGAGAAAGTTTCAATCCTCAACCATTCCATTAAAATATATTTGTACATACATAATTTTAAATATATCTATTTTGTGTTGTAAATTTTTCTTATACACTACGGCAATCTTGACGGGATACGACGATGTTGACGACCAACACCTTGCCCGGTAAGACTATTGACGGGCAAGACATTGTTCGGCAATAGGCAATGACAGGCAATTTATTTTCGTCATTTACCAGCACCTTAACATTTCTCAAAATGGGGGGATACCATAGAAGCGAGTTGCGGTTATGTCCGTTTAGGTAATCAACGTTACATGAGATTTCATACAAGTAACATACTCTTTTTATTTTTAGGTAATCAACGATACATGATATTTCATATAAGTAACATCCACTTTATATTTTTTAGGTAATCAACTTTACATGAGATTTGATATAAGTAACATAATCTTTATATTTTTTTCACCACCTCCATACAATGGTGCCTTTACATCTGCGCTAAAACAATTCGTATTAATAATGCTCATTCCGCTATGGCCGCAAGGGTGAAAGTCGTGAGACAACGTTGATATTTATTTATGTAGTGTTGTATGGCCGGGCGTACACATCGGTTATGCTAAACGGGACATTATAAACATGTACGAGATGTTGTATGGATTCGAGTCTTAAATTGTATTGTGGTAAATACTTGGCGCAGTGTCGAGATTTGCAGGTTTTATCGTCACTTTAGGAATGTTTAATGATTTTACAACAGATTTGTATACCTAGCCATATTACCTATAAGACAACAATACAAAAATAACCAAGTTTTTTTTTAAGTAACCAGCAATCTTAACTTAATTTTGAAAATCTATTTATTTGTCTGAAGCTGACTAACTTAAGAATGGTGAGCTCTGGCATCATGAAATTTGAACAGTGCTGTGTATTTTTTAGTTTTTAAGTTAGGTTAGATTATTAGGTTTATTTGCATTATATTTTACTACTGATATTTGACTCTTTCTGCTAAGAAGTAGGCCGACCACTGGCTTAGGCTATTTGTATTTTTTCTAACTTTGGTCAAGATTAAACGGAACATAAAATGGTTTAACCTAATCGTTCATAAACGACGCTAATTTAAATATTATAATAATAATATAAGACAAATTGTTTTTGAATATGAATAAATTGGTTTATCCATATAAAAAAACTCAATTCTTTCAAAAAAAGCACACAAATACAAAATTGAATCAGTGATTTAATCCAATATTGTGTTTGTGTGCCTTTCTCGAAAGTTTTTTTTAAAGGATTGAACTATTTATTCATTTTATTATTACGTATGTACATGTGCAAGAAACAATTTTTCTTTATATTTTAAAGCATAACTGGAAAAAAGTATTTATTTCCTAAATTAATTAAATTAGAACTTTCTACGAACGCGTATTTTACAACATACAACATCACACTAGCATTGGCCTAGCATTTTATGAATGTTGGATTAGGCTAGGTTAGATAAATTAATGTAGGTTAGGTTGGTTTAGATTAGATCAAATTGGGTTAGGTTATGTTGGCTACGTTGGTTAGGTTATGTTGGTTATGTTTATGACAGGGTTTGGTAAGATTACATGGCCAGGGTACCTACTAGACTATAGTACAAAAAGAGGTAGGCAACTTACTTGCATATTTACAAAAAAATGGTGGCCAAAAAAGATATAAATGAATGAACGAGCTAGTTTTATTCAATATCCTTGGTAGCGACGCCCCCAGCTGCAAAGTGTAAGCTTTTTAGATCTGCATTTACTTTTGTATATACACACCAATTGCCTATTACTTATTGACCCCTGCCCTGGGCAGTAGTGTGTGCAGGACTGCGGGAGTGCAGGGGTGCCCAACAGCGGCCGCGGGCGGGGCCACGAAGGCCACGTGGGCCATGCGGGGCGGCGCGGCCCGCGGACGGCCGACAGCGCCGCACAATCAAGACATTACACGCCGGCCCGTACTGACCGCCACATAAATATCACATTGCGGGCCATACGTCAGACAGGCCGGCACTGGGCACTGGACACTGAGAAATCAATCAAGGCAGTTCCAATATGGTGGACCTTTAGTTTCATTAAGATAAATATGTGATTTCATTATATATTTCAGCCTCGTAGTTGGCCCGTCTGTAGTTCGTTACTTTTTACTGTCTATACAGGGTGTATCGGCACGTACCCGACAAACTTTAACCAGCTATTGCTTAGCACATTTTGAGTAAAAAATGTTATGGGCACTTTGCTGTCCGGTAACATTTTTTTTTAATAAAAAATTTACTATTCATATTTTCACCACATGTCACCACTGTTTTATCCTTTGTCAAAGTTTGAAAACCCACCTGGCAATATTTTATTCGATTTTCGTTGAATAATATACGTACGTACCTACATTAGCGCGCTTTTACGATCACAACGAAATGGCATGGCACCATTCGTCTCATTTATAGCTATTGTTATTTAGTGTGTATGAAAGAGCGAACACGCTTTTTGACACACTTGCTAATACCAGCTGTTGAATACGCGAAACAATGCCAATGACAGTGACGGAGTGTGGATTTTTTTTATCATTTTTTGTTTTTAATTGAAAAAAAATGTTACCGGACAGCAAAGTGCCCATAACATTTTTTACTCCAAATGTGCTAAGGAATAGCTGGTTAAAGTTTGTCGAGTACGTGCCGATACACCCTGTATAATTCAAGATATTTTTTTATGTACCTACTTATCATCAGGTGATTCATAATACATAATATTTGGTGTGTAAAATTTGTTATGTTATGTTGTTTTAGGAGTGTAAAAAATGTTTTCGAAAAACCTTGAATGCACATGAGACAATAATATGTTTTATGGAAAGAAGGACTCACCATTAAGAACAAGGGCACTTCTTTCTTCCTGTTTATTCTCCTCACAGCAATGGTACTGAACACATAACGGTTTGAACGATATCGGCGCGGATGAAAATGTAAAAAGGTAAGCGAGATAAGAACTCGCGCGGATGCGATTTTTTTATATTGAGCTATGCGGCTTATTGTAACAGACTGACTACAAAGTGCACAGAAAGGTGCAGGAATCGAAGTAAGTAGGACAAAGGAACAAAAATATTTTCCCAGTACAGTAGTCGCATGTATGCATGAGATGTATGTGTAAATTAATGCGTATTGGCGTAATCAAAATTAGTAAACAAATGAATCCGCGAAACACCTAACTGTATAATAATATACTTATAAACTAAAATATTACGAGGCACGTAAGCATAGAAAAGTGAAGAATCTGACGTATTGCTTTGTCAATTGTTTGGTTAAAACGGTCTTAAACCAGACTCAAAGCCGGCTTTACCACACCAGCGTTGAACTGGCGTGTAATAATCTAATTAGTAAGACGGTTAATGTCAAGTCAAGTCTTACTATTATATATTCCTAAAAGGATTGACAAAACGAACGTTCGGGTTTATTCGGGTTCGGTCCATTCATTCATGCTTTGGATGCTCCTCATCGACGCACGGAGTCAATACTATAAATGCATAAACATATGGATTATAGCAGATGTTTATATTCTATCTTTATTAAGAATCCAAAAAGTGTGAAACTATTGGACTTACGCGTGCGTATTTAGTCATCAACATAGAATATTTAATCGAATTGTCTTTAAGTTCGATTAGAACCTTGATCCAACTCAACACCTCGGTGTAGGTACCTTCCTAATTTTTCTGTGTAACACTATTGTTTTTGTTTTTCACGTTTAACGCTTTGTGGATACACATAATTATAATAAAATAACTTTATTTTTAATACCACTTTATTGTATACATTTTAAATATATAAAACCGACCGGTTTCGGTTCACCCTGAAACATCATGGGGTTATATAAAAACATATTTAAATCGTTTTAAAGTATTAAATTTTTAAGACATGATAACATTTAAAAACGATTTAAATATGTTTTTATATAACCCCATGAGGTTTCAGGGTGAACCGTAACCGGTCGATGTTATATATTTAATATATACGACAAAGTGGTATTAATTTTTTTTTATTATAATTATTTTTATTTTTCCAAAAAATATTTGTGACGATTTTTTATCTGCCGCTACTTCGTTTAGTTGAATTGCACTTTCTATGTAATATAATTTTTCTCTCTTTAAATTTGTCTGCTGCTCATGTTCATCTATGAGAAATAATTGGGATGCAAACCAATTCTTCAGTAAATGCTTTTATTTTATGTTGGTAATTACTAAAGACTGTCTGTGTGTGAGTTTTATCTTTAAATAATAAAAAAAAACATGAATCAGTGAAGCTATTTAAATAAATATTTTAACCAATCCGCTCATGATCGCGACATTTCGGTGAGCGTAGAGGTAGAATATGCCCCTACGGAACAAATAAAATATGGCTATTCGAACACGAGACTTCTGCGGACCAGCCCAGCGCCTAACCTTTGGGACGAGGTGGCATGCCCGACTCGATAATCGTGTAGTCACCATTCTTTTTTTCACCGTACATTTTTTTGATAGTTGGACGATAAAGATGTAAAGTTATTGTTTAAATTCCGCAAGAAAATGTTGTGATTAAATTTGAAGACCGTATAAGATTCTCACTGTTCTAAGCCAGTGGAACTAAAGCGCTCCCATTTTTGAAAAAAAAACATTTGGAGATGGGTGAACATGGCAAAGACATGCCTATGTGGTTTATAGCTAATTAGAGAGATGTCTTCCACTTGAAACATCAAATCTCAATGAGAGTTATTTTAGTCCACGTGGAACACCTATCCTCTTACTGAGAGTTAACGTGTTTCACTTGGAACGAAGACCAAATACACATTTTTAAATTCGTATACATTCTAGTTGTGGAAATCCTGTAGGTACCTACATTTTCTTAAGTCCCCAAATTTTGATGTGATATTATTACACACATTGGGTCATGTTGTCATTTAAAGAGCTGTAGAAACGTGTATTGCTCAGTGACCAAAGTGTTTATTTTTCATGTTCAGTACAAATAGTTGAACATCTTCCTGATTGTCGTGGCCATCTGAATAAATGAGCCTTCAACTCCCTTACCAGATTCTAGGAAAAATACATTTACATCAACAATTTCAGTATTTCATAAGGTGTGCAAATTGACAAACCTCCATGGACAGCATGACAGTGGTTGACGTCTAAATTCAGTATCGCTCTGGTGTTCAAAATCATAAAAGATCTGAAAATCCAGAAACGTTTCAAACTTTTCTCTCCCCCATCAGTCCGTCCGCACTTCAGCATCACATCACACTGTAAAAAGAATCCATTGCTAAACTGACACCTAAAATTATGACTCTTATGGATCACTTTTTAAAAAGGTATCTCTATTTACGTACACCCTATGGTTTCCTTTATGAATATAAAATATAATCATTTAAAAAAAAAAACAAAACAAGTAACCATTCCAAAATCAGCTACTCTTTTAATCAGTAAGAAATTGAGATTCCTTAAATATTTTCTTTTCCAATTCCAAATATTTTCGTTTGCAATTAAAGCTATGCCATATCGCAACGCCGGATTGGCAGGTATTCCGTATTGTGTCTCGCACTGGACAAATAAGTTACGATTCCGCGCGAGACTATAGGGAGACTTGAGACTGCATAGAACGAGGAATAATAATACTGAGAAGAAGAGGTAGGAATTTCAGAGGCTAACAAAGAGATTTATTTGTTTGCCACTGTTTCTGCCCGGGGACGGTGCCGGGTGCAGCAAAACAAATGGTAACTTAAATTAAATATAATTAATTAAAGTTATTTTTATTACATAAGGTTTTCCAATAAGAGGTGTTATTTTAAATAGCCCGCTATTTCGGTAGATGTTACTTTTGAAGCTGTCATTTTTTAGCATTTGACAAGTAGAAACTACGACTTTAATAAAAATGGAACAATACGCGCTTTAACAATGCATTGAAATAATTAAAATTCACTTGAGTGAATGAAATGCAAATCATCTGAGTGATGAGGCCCATTTCCACCTCGGTGGCTTCATCAACAAGCAAAACTGTCACACTTGGGGCTCGGAAAACCCTAGAGCTATTGTTGAAAAGCCTCTTTATCTTCAACGTGTGACTGTTTGTTGCGGTTTATGTTCCGGCAGAGTCATTGGACCTTACTTTTTTGAAAATGAGGCTGGAGTAACAGTTACGGTGAATGGATTGGGCTATCGAGAGATGATTAATGATATTTATGGCTGGAATTGAATGATATTGATCTGATCAACGTTTACTTTCAACAAAACGGCGCTACGTGCCACACAAGCAACGAAACCATTGATCTTTTACGATTGAATATCAAAATAACACCTCTTATTGTAAAACCCTCGATATGCTCATAATATATATTCTTTTACACAAGTTATGATAATTGGTACATCATATATTAGTGATACAATGTAACTTAAAACATGAATGATTAAATTAACTCTTGGTGATACAAAGCATATTACAATAACTACTGTCTTAAAGAAGTGCAACTAATAACTCCCTGGATCAGCTAGAAAAAGCACAAAAGTGAACAATTAAATTAATTCTCCAAGTACCATACGACACAGACTCCGAAAAAATTTAAAAACTGCTAAAATGTTTGTCAATTAGACAATTTGATGCCAGAGCGTTGATTCTTTACGTCCTCAAATACAAACTACATTCTCCTGAAACTACAATCTCAATCCTCAATCGTAACCAGGTCTTTAACAAACCTAACCCTTAATATCCCAATAAAAGACTTCACCCGTGGAAAAAGATTCTTTAGGTACCATTCCATCAAACTGTATAACTGCTTGCCACCCAATCTGAAACAACCTGCTGATAATTCACCAATACACAAACAGAAAAAAAACAGATAAAAACTATAGATACAATTTATTTCCAAAACATACTCACCCCAAACCAAACATAACACATTTTAATTAGCGTGTATATTATATTTTTAGCTCTACTAAATATATTATTGTTGCATTATTATTTCGTAATATTTTAAATACCCTGCATCTTAAATACTTGCATTGATTATCATCTACTTCTGTTTTTTTTTTTTCTCTTTCGTCTTAACTGTATCTTAGGTGTTAATAAAACTTATGTAAATTGTACATAAAAAATGGAAATAAATAAATAATTATAATAAAATAAAACATCATTTGCTTTTTTAAATTAAATCTAACCCAACCTAATCCATTATTATAACATGTTTTGTTTTAACGAATTGGATCAAACATAACAAGAATGGAACGTAACCAACCTTGTTTTTCAGGAATTCCACAAGGCTCCCATTTTGGACCTCTTTAATCTTTTATTTATTTCTTGAAAGGGATTAATTATAAAAGTGCGTTCAGTTTTGCAAAAATAAGTGAATTTATGTAAATTAATGTAATGCAATTAGTGTCTTTTAAATCAAGCGCTCCCGAAGGATCCTTTCCTGAACATGTTTTATACATGAACGGAAATATTTTAAAATTGGTAACGCTTGAAAGGGATGTTTAAAACCATCAAGGAATTTTTTCATAGTATACAATAGTATTTTCATCAACCATTAATTACCTAATTTATTTCAGCCATAAATTAATAATATGTCAAACTACAATTTCAGGAGAAGTTTCTTGAAATTATTTCAGGCACTCTTCTAGGATCGAATCTTTTTGAGTCTTCTTAACATTAAAAATATCTTCGATAATAATTTGGAAACTTATGCACCCTTGTAAAGATATCACCCTGGCCTCTTAAATACATATTAGTTTTATAAACAATGATACCTCCTAAATGTTTTTTTTTTATAAATTATAAATTTTTATCAATGAATTATTTTTTTCTACTTCAATTTATTCACGGACTTTTTTTTTTTTTTTTTTTTTTTTTTTTTTTTTTTTTTTTTTTTTTTTTTTTTTTTTTTTTCTTTTTTTTTATAGTGAATACCTCACAAGAGTCCCAACTGCTCCCGTCTGGAGCCAGTGAGACTATGGCATCCGCAATTGGGGGATGTTGTGAGGCTGAAGGTAAGTGGGGAAGGGGAAGAGGAAGGTGGAGAAGTACCTGGCTATTCAGATCTAGTCACTAAACACGGCTAAAGCCATTTGGAGCAACGTTTCAATTCTGAATGGTGGTCTTACACCAGGGCGATACTGGTAGTATCTTCCACTCTGGACGTACTCATGTAGTACTGAGAAATAATTATACTGGCATAATAAATATCACCGCTAACTGTTTATGAACTGCTTACTGACGTAATACCTGAGCTGAAGAAAAAATTACTCGAACTGAAAGTCCCAGGTCGATCATGCATTATTATCTATTGTTATCACAAGGGAAAAGTGACCACGGACTTTATGTCAATTTATATTCAACCTCATAAAATCAGATATCAACAGACGAACAATGAACACTAAGCAACTTTAGAGAAAGGAACCGACCATTTATATTAGGAATGTAAGATGTTTTAGCTTAGAAATGTTTTTTTTTTTTAAATTGTGCTACTGTTTTAAGTTCTTTAAGTGAAGTGTCTGAACCTTAAAACAGTTCGATTTCATCCTAAATTGGTTCTTATTTCGCTGGTCATCTCCCAATACAAAACGCACCGATAATTGAACACGGACTTTACGCCAGCCAATAAGTTCTGGTGTGGTTGGACCCTAATGATCTAATACGTTCGATTTCGGTTCGATATTCAAATTTGAATCGATTTTTTTATTCTAATTGAAATAGCTGTCTGTTCTAGAACAATAAATAAACGGAAGCTCTTATTTTGAATCTGATATAGATACCCACATACCGGCCGCAGTTTCTTGGTATGCAGGACTGAGCAGGGTAATAAATGCCTTTGAATGGTAGGTACCTGAACACATTCTAAAGATCGACATAATTAACTTTGCAGTCAAATCTGTGGTGTCATCACTGAAGGTATTGGAGATATCAGATATTTAAAATAATAACGTTAAAGAAAGCAATAAACGATATCATTGTTAATACATACAAATTAAACATTAATACTGGAACGATAATCGTGCACCATTGTAAATTGATAATTAATATCAGACATATAAGTTCACTCTTTTGTGGAGTGGAGAGACATCCACCTCTGGGCTGGAGCCCCTAAACACCTGATTTTTTTGTTGTTTTTTAAATAACAGTTTGATAGATTCCGAGGTCTTGGCGGCTGGATTACGATTTTAGGCTGGAACGCTGTGTCAATCTTACATATATTGCAAGATACTTTAATAATACACAACTGCTGACCCTGTACAAATCGCAAGTGCGCCCTACTGTCGAATTTGGCAGCCATCTCTGGTCCGGAGCCCCTAAATACCTGAAAAAAACCCTTGACTCTGTGCAAAAACGGGCGGTCCGTTTGATAGATTCCCCAGTCTTAACAAACGGAATGCAATCTTTAGAGCACAGGCGTCAGGTAGGTATTCTGTCCTTGTTCTATCGGTATTACAATGGAAGATGCTCTGAGGAACTAGCGTCATTGATCCCTTCGGCACCGGTGCGTATTCGGGATACACGCCAAACGCGCGCCCAACATTTGTACACAGTTGACATTGGTCACATGAGAACGGGTCGCTTTTACGATTCGTTCTTAAGTTCAACAGCTCGGCTGTGGAACGAACTGCCGGCCTCTGTGTTTCCTCTCTTCTACAACATGGGACTCTTCAAGACCCATGTTCACTCCTTCCTCTCCACATAAAGACCCTCCACACAGCATCCCCAAAGATGACATAGGCCCTGAGGGAAATTATTTTCTTCAGGGCCTCCTGTGTGGAGTAATATATAAAAAAAAATTTAAAAAAAAAAATGGAACGTGCTCTAAGGTGAAATGGATCAAGGTTACATTTTTAGATTATTGAGTGAGTGTAGCGAAGTACTTTTTAACTCGACCGTTTGGCATTTCACGTGTCTGTAAATTTGTTTATTCACTTTATTATTAAAGCGAGCTTTACTTTGACTAGATGGCTAATTTTGACAGAGCTTTTCAATGTCGAGAAGAATATTCATTGAGCTAGTAACGTTTTTTTGGAAGAACTGTGTAATTACTAAATTGATTTTTTTTAATGTTACATAAAATATTGTAGATTAAAATAGGTAGATATTTTAGTACGAAGTTACAAACTTAACCATTTCAGTGGAAATTAAATAAGAAAAAAATACTATCATAGTTTTTGGACCCGATGTCTACTTTTCACAAAACTACTAGTTTAATTTTATGTACCTAAGTAATCTTTTGAAAAATATGTATTCTGAGTGGGTACCAAAGCTTCTCCCCATAACTATCTAGAGACCAGACAAAAAATATGCATTCGCCATCTTTAAAATTGAGTACCTACCCACAAGCCACTCCAATTGAAGAGTGCTAATTTTCCCTCGATTTCCCGACATTTTCCCGCCGCACTTGCGCCCCGTCCAATCAGCGCTGGCCGCTTCCACGTTCCACATTCAAATGAGCTGTCAGCTGTCAGTGCCGTCAGCCATGTTGTGTTGTTATGTCGCTGTCTTCATACCGTTTCCATCACCACTTCACATTTCACTCCGACAACAATGGCGGACGCTTTCGCGGTGATAAATAATAAATGGCGGATAAATCATTAAAGTTTGAATTATGGCGACCGTTTTGACAGAAGTTATTTTAGAAGACTTTTTATGGCCTTTCTCTTCGTTTTCTTGTTCGTTGATTATAGAGTACCTAAGATACGATGAGTTTACCAACTCAGCCAGGAGCACTCTTGTCCCGGCGAGACCGGTGTTAAATTACTAGACCTTGGAATATAGGATAGGCAGGAGGTTGGAGTTCAATCAGCCACTGCATACAGACACAAAAAAGTGATATGTTCCGAACTGCATGGCTTACAGTTTAATGAATAAAGATTAATACGATGATAGCTTGCCTCCAATAAGACAGGGCATCAGAATTCATATTGCATCGACAGATTTATCATCCACTCTGAGAAAAAAAGAGTAATGCTAATTTATTGAATGCAAATTATTAGTCATCCTGTTAAATACAGAACTGTAAACCGCTTCCTGAAACAGTGTTGGTAAATTCGTAATAAGATCGGACCGCGTGTTCATACACCTGCATTGATCTTAATGATATATCAGGACGTCGAACACGTGTTCGGACATCGTGACAAATCATTGGTATTTTACTTATCTCTGTCCCATCTTCCAACCCCCCTCCAGCCTCGTCAAATACCACCGCTTGCAAGTCCTCAGAACAACAAACAAGAGCAATTTATTCAAGAAAACTTCAAATCAAAACTACGTACATACATAAAACTTGGACTCGTATTGAGAAACATTTCAATTTTGACCATACCAAAAATTATCACTGTCAATTTTCAATTGATGACTAACAGAAAACTCTTAAAAATAACAAATAGTAATTTGATCACCGAAAAATGTCTTTATTTCCCCACTTTCCCGCCATTTTGAAGAAAATTCCGCGCATGCGCCTTGGGAGGGCAACGCCAACTCACGCAGATGTTGTTTATTGATATTCATTTCCCATCTCTTCCCCTCCCACTTGAATCGCACTCCCTCGTGCGAGCGAGACTGTACAATTCGCTTCTTGGCGGCCCCTTATTACGGAGAGAATGTGTCGCAGTTTTGCGAACGAGGAGTTAATAAACCACGATCGTAAGGGAAGGGCTTACGGAAGGTTCTGGAAGGGATATCTCTTTATTTGTGGGCAATTATGACCCTTAAGGAGTGGAGAAAGAACGCTGAAAGGACGTGTAGGCGATTCCTATGCAGCGATAAATATCAGAATGAATGGATGGGGTGTTCATTTAGGTAGTTATTTATTTAGCAATGTTCTTTCAACAGTTTTTTGTATCAATGATAAATGTCTACATCAAATTAGCAAACAAGTATTTAGTATATTTGTTTTTGTTTTTAATGATTCCGGATCTTTCCTCATTTAAAAAAAATATAATACTGCTCAAGAGTCTTGACTGTTCGTAACCAGTTGAACTATCGTATGAGTTTTTTTTACATCAAATCCACACAGGAGGCTCTAAGAAAAATAATATACCTCATGTCATCTTTGGGGATGCTGTGTGGAGGGTCTTTTTGAGGAGAGGAAAGAGTGAATATGGGTCTCTTCAAGAGACCTTCACTTATTTCATAGGCAAGAAACTGATACACTCGTGTTGTAGAAGGGAGGAAACGCAGAGGCCGGTAAACCATTCCACGAGAACTAGGCGTAGAAACTACTCAACTTCATGCGCTGGATAATGTCAAGTTTACCGTTTACAAAGGTCGGTCAAATATACAAATTCAAGACACGTTATATTCATATTAAACGAAAAACAAAAATTGCACCGCTTATGAAAATGATAGCCATTCATAGAATATTCGTACTAAATAAATGGTTATATGAACTATCTGCTAAAGTATGTTCACTGGACCTAGTATAGTGAAACCACGCGCATTGTCAGTTGTCTCAGTAACATATCACAATTTTTGTTCATCTAAAGATTCTAAAGGCATTCGATACCTTTTTTATGTAAGTAGCTATATACCTAGTACCAATCAAAAGAAGGAAGTAAGTGGAAAGTCGTTGGCTTTATCCTGCGATATAGCTAGGTCATTGGGATAACAATTGCAATTTGTGTTTCTCTCAACTACGATATTAACGAAAATCAGTTCAAAAGGGTTGATTTCATAACACCCAAAGGCGTCAAAAGTCAATAGCTTTCCAAACAACATCACACCCCATCTGTGGGCGAGCTTCCAAAGTACACAGACTTCCATAGTAGATAATACCCGCGCATATCGCATTACAGCCACTTAATTGAAGTTCGCGAGTTGGCCGCGTGGCGCCACGTGTCGAGAGGTTGCCGACGCGAGACGCAGGCGACATCTATTGTTATGGAAATGGGATAATCGCTGTTTTTGGAAGGCTGATTTGGATAAAGATTTTTTATTTATTGCAGTATGTTTTGTTTGTGATTTAATTATATACTCATAGATGATTGCCTAAAAGATATTATGTAGATCATGTTAAGAACTTGGTATTCCCTTAAAATGTAAATCGAAAAATATTGAGCAATTAGTTTCATGTTTTTTTATTTGTATTGTTAAGCAATTTGTAGGTATGTATATAGAACGGGGTTATAATTTATATGGATATTTTGTGACAACTTATCTCAAGCGCACATTGTATTAGACTAAAAAACAACCCGTGAAAAACATTTTTTTTTAGTATCACACATATTTTTTTATTAATGCATTTCAAAATATGTCTTTTTACATTTTACTTAAAATAGAACTCTCCTCTCCGGGTACTGGCATTATTATTTGACTGAGGATTGAACCTTGAATTAACCTGAAATGAGTGAACTTCGCCACCATTTAAGCCAAATCCTAATTGGATGGCACCAAGATTTATTTTTTATATCACATATCAACTGCAGTAAATTTTTATAAAGTCATCCATTTTCAGAGAATTTTGCGTGTGTGTGCGTGAGTGCATTGAAAACGAGTAATTCATTTATTTTTCAATTAATTTATTCACGAAAACAAAATCTAAATTCAAATAGATATTTTTAAAAAGGATACCAAACCTGATAATTATATTTGTTTTATAATACTTCCTAAGAAGTATTTTACTTACTGATAGTTCTTTATTCACATTCATACATCGTGACACACATATACCCTTCTATTATTCTGACTATTGACATGGCCCGGCTCAAGTAGGCATTTGGTTCACTTGATCATGCCATATCTTACTGTAACAAATATTCACCATTCACAAGTACCTACTTTCTTTCAAACACCATAACGCATACCAACTCCAATTTTTTTGTTAAATTCGTAAAACTTTATCAGGCGTTATATCCTCTTTGCTAACCCATGCAGTGTGGCGTGATGGTTAATGAAGTTAACTATTAAAAAAATTACATACATATCAAACAAATTAATATAACCTCTTATGTCACATCTAATTATCAAGAGAACTTCATGTGAACTTTAGAAATGTGAAAAAAATATAATTTTTTGAATCTATATCCTGAGTTAAATAAGGAAAAAAAGGATTCGATTTAAACATTCTATGGGGTGGTTATAACAATCTTGGGGTACATTTTATGAAATATCATCACTTTTTTCTCATGGGGGTTGGATTACGCTAATTCTAAACTTACAGAGGGTGGCGTCGTCTAATAATATTATTTAATATTCAAAACAGAAGGCAGGAAATGCTGTTATTACCAGTGATAAATTATAGTAACTTAACGTGTCAAATAAGTTTTACATGTTGGTCACCCCGATTTAAAAGACTTTATTAGATTTGATAAAAAATTGAAAGAATATTAATTACTTTTCACCTTTGGTTTTGCCGCGTCTGAGATTTGAACTTATTTGCGATCAAGGATCGGTTAGTTAGCGAGCGGTCCAAAGCATTGGGTTCATCCAACAATGCATAAGCAACATTTAGCGTTTATTATGATGGAAAAAGGAAGGTTTAAAATATCATAAGGTTATTTGAAACCGGGTTATATTGGTCGTTTTTAGTAGGTATTTAACAAGCGTAGACCCATGAAAAATTACGGGATATTATAATTCCAATTTCGAAACAGATAAATAAAATAATATTATTTGTTAGATACCTACTTTCCGCTTGTCTGAATTATTCTTCACACAGAAAGTTTCAATTTTGACAATGGCATTTGAATTCGATCAAATTAGAGTTCATTGAATATCAATATTTTGACTCAGGAATACACATTTCGGGCACCGAAAACCGAAATTAGTAAGTTTTATGATATTTTAGTGTTTTAAAACTGGCATTTGGAATGTTTTTAAAATTAGCTAAAGCTTTAAAATAATTCGTTTAAGGCGAGAAAAAGCTCGAACTTTTTTTAAAGTAGTAGATTTTTAGGTTCATATACCGCACAGCACTAAATCTATTGTAGTATTTTCTTATATCAAGAATCAATCAAATTATTGCAATTATAAAATCTCACGTCTGTCAACATTTTCAAAAGCTCCCACGCACGTTATTAAACTTATTCCATTTTAAGTCAAGTCAACTTTGTAACAATAGAAAAAACCCATAAAACACGGGGTGACTTTTAGCACAGCTTTGTAACCAGATATTGATAAAAATGATTCTTAAACCTCTGTAACCATATTGCGGCAATCAAAGCCATCCCCTATTTTATAACCTACCCCGATGGATATTAAATATCACATGATTACGGGCGCTTTGTGTAATCCCGGGGGTGAATTAAAAGTGATGCGGTGGTGTAGGAATTGTTATATTGATAAGTCCATAAGTTTTTTTTATATTTATTAATTTTAGGGGTTGTTTATGAGAACGTGCCAGATTTGGTTGTACAACCTTTATCTATTATAAATCTTATATTAATAAATCTCTGAAATTATTGCTGGCTTTTGTGTTTTCATTTCGCAAACTTTTTTAAAATGTTTCAAAGTTAGAACGGTTCTAAAATAGTAAGAAAATGATATGTCAAGACTAGTGTGGTGTAGGGTTTTACCTATCTTACTTTTATTTTGTATTATTTTTAATGGAAAACAACGATAATATGTATAGGGTAGGTACCAACCTGCTGAAATATGTATTCTAAATTCCGCTATGAACGAACAAATCACTTGGTATTAAGGTCATGAAACGTTGCATTTATTTTCCAATGGAAATAGTGGAACGCGGTTGGCGCTAACAAAAAATTGTCCAAAGAAGCGAAACTAGCAGTCCACAATGGAGTGCTGGTACCTACCCTGCCGTGAGAAGGGTGATGTGTGTCAGTGAGGCATGGAACTGGAAGAGGAAAGATGAAATTACAATGAATGCTATATAAATGAGATCTCTGAGGCGTATGTATGGTAAAACCATATAAGATCGTGTGCGAAATGTGGAGATCCGCAAAGAATGCAAGACTGATGTAAGCGTTATGAGTAAGATTAAGAAAGAGACGCTTAGAAGATTTTGAGATGTAGAGGGAATGAACGAATAAAGGAGTGTAAGGAGAATATATGAGGAAGGCATGGCACGATCAAGTGAATCAGGTACTTGAGTCGGGCCATGTCAAGAGTCGGAATAATCGAAGAGTATGTATTAGACGATGTATAAATGTTAATCAGACAAGGAGTGTGTTCCAAGACCGAGCTTTTTGGCGGTCCGTCCTCTTTGCCTACCCCTGCGGGGAAATGGTGTGATGGTTAGTTAATTAATATTCAATAATTGATATGCAGTACATGTGTGTAAGATTAGGCATTAGATAGTTGCATGCATAATGAAAATAACTTTGTAATATTTCATCATTTTCTTAAATTTTGTGTGGTAATGTGTAGCTGTCTTGATTATAAATCTTACAATCTTACTACTCGTACAATAAAATCAACAAATTTTTTTTGAAGGTATAATTATTTTTTATGTGAGACCCCACAAGACTCCCAACTGCTGTCAACCGTTTGGAGTCAGTGATACCATGGTAATAACAATTGGGGTACGTTGTGAGGGTGGACGTAGAGGGGAGGGGAAGGAGGTGACGAAGAGGACGGTGGGGAAGTACCTGCCTATTCCAATATAGTCACGAAAAATACTGCCAAAGTCATTTCAAGCAACGTTTCAATTCTGAACGGGGGTCTTAAACTAGGGCGATACTAAGAGTATCTTCCACTCTGAAACTATTTTTTTTAAATAAATAAATTGTAAAATAACTTAAATCAATCAAATAATATTTATGTTTGCACGAACCAAATACAAATCCCGGATTTGAACCCGCAAACTCCGGCTTGCTAATCGAAAGTCTTACTCCTCTACCGCGGAGACCATGAAACCACCTGCTTAGCTTTTACAACCCCTTTTACATTGTACTTTAGTTCAAATCTAATTAGAAGAATTGGAGTACACTTCATATATATACATTCAGCCCTGAAGGCAACGAATAATCAAAATGCCACTTATACATACGAGATACAAAACTAAGTCATTATTTTCGAACTAAAATATTACTTATAATAACCATATCGTGATGAAGGTCTTAATAAAGTAATATAATAATAAGTTACAGTGAGGGATTGGATGTGGATTTCATAAGGGCCAACGAGGCTTATTGGCCGCCTGTTACAAGAGCATATTGGTTTTTCCCTTAAACGTTTAAGCACCCCTGCAGTGACCAGGGGTGAATTCTAAAACATACTAAGTTTTTTATAATGACTTTTACACAACAGCCTTTGACTGAGCAGTTAACGGCCTTAGTACTATTTCTAGAAGGCTACTTAAACCAAAACCTCCTAGATCACAAGGCCGGGACACTGAATCAAATCAGCCTCCTAACTTGTATGGAAATCTCCGAAAAAAAAATTTTTTTTTCAATTAACTAAAACATTTTAAGATGTTTTAATAAATAAGAATAAATTGAAAAAAATATTAAAACGAATTTTTGTAAAATCCCATGCAATTTAGGAGGCTGCTTTGAATGAGTGCCCCGGCCGTGTGATATATGAGGTTTTGCTTCAACCCCTAGAGTCTTTCCAGGAGATATTTTTCTCTGCCCGATAAAGACTTATAAAACTTATGCTACCTGATTTTTCGTAAGGGTGAGATGCATGATTTAAACAGTGTTCGAAAGAGAGAACATCACGTTTAGTTTTTGAAAAATATTTTTCATTGTTGTAAATTTTAAGATAAATATTTTAATACCAAACCAAAGAAAGGGTCATTAACTTTTATAATATCTTTATCTGATTAAACATTTTCTTTAGTTTCGTGTAAATTAGTAATTACAGATTACACAATAAAGACCTTTTTTCGTGTAAATAATTGATGACATGTTGAGACCCGAGATGTTAAAATCATCATATGATCCCCAATTGGTGTTGCCATGGTATGGCACTGGCCACTGGCTCCAGGTGGATGAGAGCAGTTGGAAAAATTTTGAATTATTTTGGTTTTAGTAAAATTTAATTTTTTATATATATTGTATGCATTAACTTTGTGTAATACCTATGCAATGTATTGTAATCGGAAATGATCCGTTAGTAAATACATAAATAAATATTAATCGAATGTATCTATTGTTTTTTTTTTCTTTATATGGCTGACAGAGCATTCTCCACACCGCACTGTTTCTCTAAATTAAACAGTAAATAGAATAACACAACTTTAAAAATATCCAATGACGAAGAATACTTTTTATTCATTTATTGTTAAAAGGAAAGAACTGCATTTAAACCCGCTAAACCTGGTAGTAACACTCTACACAGCCTTTTCCTCCATCAAAGCCTCCCCGGAGAGAATGCATGATTCGTACTACATTTCGACCTCAGGGTCACCGAGTGATCGGTAACTAAGAACTCTTAATTGGAATGCAAATTATTCGAAATTGAACCCACGACACTACAATCAGGAAGCTTGTGATTTACTGAGCTGTAAGCAGCTTTAAATAGGTGTGCTTCTTATGCAAATGAAGTGAAAGGTAACCTAACCTAACCTCATCACGATACCTTTAAAACTAATATGTTTGTTAAGTGTTATTTAAAAATATGTATAGTTCTACGTAGGAAGCTCTGAGACAAATAATTTCCTTGAGGACCCACCAGCCTTGTAGAGGGTACTTTTAAAAAAAGGACCGAGGGGAACTTCGTCGACATTATGAAGTAATGACAGGTGGGTAGGAATCTGGACGTCCCTGTTTCTAGGAGTAACAGAAATTTGAATACATCCCTGCCACTACGGTGTAAGGGTATGGGTCTAGTCTAGAGAGTCCAGCTAGAGAGGTCAGGATCTCCCTCGACCAGTGGCGGCTCGTGAATTTTGGGTGTTCTAGAGTGATAATATTACAAATAATGGCATTTCGATGAAAATGTTTTTTTTTTTAATTTTTTGAAAATTAGATAGTTTGTATGAAGAATTTCAGAAAAATACAGTTTGGATGATTTTTTTTTTTTGATTTCCTGAAAATCTTCATACAAAAAATCGTACTTTTCAAAAAAAAATAAGAAATTTTTTCAGCTACAACAACATCAATAATGCCATTATTTTAATATTATCACTCTAGAACACCCAAAAGTCACGAGCCGCCACTGGTTTAGAGAGACCCTGATTGCCCTCAACCGGTCTTTTCAAGTTGGTGGACCGACGCATCCGAGGGCAAAAAGAACAAACCCAGGAACCCGGCAACCCTGCTAAATCACCAAACGTTGCAAACCACTACAAGTGACCTATGGTGTTGGTGAAGTTGGGGTCACCTTTGGAAAAATTGTTGGTGAAATGAAAGGTTCTGAAAAATGCTGCGGTATCCTTAACGGCCATCCAAATTATATTTATGGTAAATCACAGTATTGAATACTTAGGACGGGTTGTTTCACAGAATTTTAACAATTCATCAATTTTCAAAGTTGATTTTCAAGTTCTGTGAAGATTCTATTCAAGTTCTGTTATTATATCATTACTTGACAGTAATTTCACAAAATTGAAAAAATTACAGAAACAACTCGAATAGAACCTTTACAGAACTTCAAAATCGAATTTGAAATTTGATGAATTGTTCCAATTCTATGAAACAACTGATCCTTAAGCGGCCGCTACACTACTCGCTTCGGCGCTTCGACGAAGTCCTCGACGAAGTTAGCCGAAGTCCGAAGTGCGTGCCCACACACTCGTGCAACTTCGCGAGTAGCTCAGTCTCTCGGAGTCCGTGCACTAGGCAACATGGACGTTCAAGTGGCAAATAAAGGATGAAAGTAGATTAAATGCTGTTGAAATGAGATCCCTGAGGCGTATAATAATAATAATAATTGGATAATTTGTAAAGCGCCGTTTTTGTGAAAAATCACCTCAAGGGCGTATGTGTGGTAAAACCATGTTTGATCGTGTGAGGAATGTGGAGATCCGCAAAGAGTGCAAGGCTGATGTAAGCGTAATGAGTAAGATTAAGAAAGGGACGCTTAGATGGTTTGGGCATGTAGAGCGAATGAGCGAAGATAGGAGTGTGACGGCCGGCATAGTCCAGTGGTAACGCATTGGACTGCCATTCCGAAGGTCGCGGGTTCGAACCCGGCGTGCGCAAATAAATTTTATTTGATTAATTTGTGTTATTTCACAATCAATTAATTAAAATAATATATAGTATATTTGCGGCACGTTCCAGAGTGGAAGATACTACCAGTATCGCCCTGGTGTAAGACCACCATTCGAAATGAAACGTTGCTCCAAATGGCTTTAGCCGTGTTTAGTGACTAGATCTGAATAGCCAGGTACTTCCCCACCTTCCTCTTTCCCTTCCCCACTTACCTTCAGCCTCACAACATCCCCCAATTGGGGATGCCATAGTCTCACTGGCTCCAGACTGGAGCAGTTGGGACTCTTGTGAGGTATTCACTATAAAAAAATATAAAAAAGGAGGATATATGATGCAAATGTGAATGGTAGCAGAAGTCGGGGACGCCCGAGGAAGACATGGCACGATCAAGTGAATCAGATACTCGAGTCGGGCCATGTCAAGAGTCAGAATAATAGAAGAGTATGTATGAGACGATGTATGAATGTGAATGAGGCAAGGAGTGTGTGCCAAGACCGAGTAGTTTGGCGGTCCGTCCTCTCTGCCTACCCCTGCGGGGAAACGGCGTGATGGTTAGTTAGTTATCTTTATGGTCCCTTTCAATTGGGTTCCAAATAACCGCCTCGGATTGGAGTGTTTCTAGGAACAAAAAAATTAGGTCCTGTGACCACAGTGTAGAAGCCATATTTTATTACGTATAGTCACTATGACTCTGCGCACGCACAACCACCAAACACGACGTCTCGAAGCGAACTGAAGTGAACCGAGTAGTGTGGGCAGACACTTCGTGTTCGAACTTCGAGTCCTTTGACTCGGGCGCATTTACCGACAACAATCGGAAGTCGGGCCAAGCGAAGCGAAGATGCCCGAAGCGAAGCGAAGTTCGTGCCCACACTATCGTATTAGGTCAACTTCGATCAACTTCGCGAGTAGTGTAGCTGGGCTTTTAGACTCTCTTTACTTTATGAAAATCTTATCTATTTTAAATATAATGGCATAAATAAACGACCACGGGACTGACAGTATTCGATTAAAATAAAAATAAATTATATATGTGGGATGAAAGCACAAGAGTCTCATTTAGGGATTACTGCGAGCATAAAAGTTGTAGGAGATGGAAAGAAATGGGTTGGCGTAGAACTATAGCATCGCAAATTCTTTGAAATGTTGTGATGGTGAGGAAAATTGGAAGGGGAGGAGATGGGAAAGAAGGTGGTTGGAAAGTACCTGATTATACAAATCTTGCCATTAAACATAGCTAAAGCTATTTAAAGCAACGTTTCGTTGGTGAAAGGTTGACTCCTACCAAAGCGATGTGAGAGTAGATCTCGCACTGCAATTTTTTTATGAATAAAACTAATAATAATAAAAAAATAATATTTAATTATTGAAGACAATATTAGCGATTTCTAAACGAAAATCTCAAAACAGAAAAATCGGAATCAGGAGCAAGGGTCCTGGGTTCGAGTCCTAGATGTGACCGTATCCTTTTCTAATTTTTCTGTTTCAGATTTTCGTTTAGAAATCACTAATTTGTCTTCAATAATTAAATATTACAATTTGAGGGCTTACTCAATAAAGTTATTCCAAAAAAATAATAATATAATAACATCGTTTTTGTGCAAAATCATCTCAAGGGGCTGTAGAAATATAATATATATATTATATGATATATTTTTACAATGATCTATATTATTGCTAAATACATATGGAGATAATATACAGTATCATACTTATCTATATTTTTTTATTCATCTGGATATTTGTCTGCAATTTAAAAGTATACATATTATATGATATAATATAGGATAAATAAAATAAATTCAATATAGGATAAATAATATAAAATAGTTAACATATTTAGGATGTGAACGACGGTGGCTTGAGGGAATTTCTCCGTGCACGGTGTAGGGACGCGCCGTTTCACTGGGTGACGGCCTGGACGAGAGTGTTTTCCGATTTTCGGTAGCGATTCTCGTCCCGGCCGCAAAAGTATGATACAGTTAAATATGACCGAAGGGGATACGGTCCTATTTGCTCAGTTGGTAGAGCGGTGCCCGGGCAAGGCAAAGGTTCTGGGTTCAAGTCCTAGATGTGACCGTATCTTTTTCTGCTATTTAAGATTTTCGTCTGAGAATCGCTAATATTTATCTTAAAATAAAAGTCTTCATTAAATATAAAATGAAAATTTTCTTTTTCAGCGACCAGTTCAACCCTTATATATAACACAGGCTCCGTCGACCCTCCAATAAATGCGGTCTGCTAAACTTTCGCGCCTATCATAAAAACTCGATTATTGGCCGACAGATTTTCCTTCCCTCTCCCACTCTTGCTCACTCCGCTCCTCTCCCCTTTCGCTTCACCCCCTTCCTCATCTCTTTCTTTCTTTTCTTCTCTACTGTCGACAGGGATGGCCATTAATCAGTCACATCCAATGGTCAATCGTTTCGAAATATTTTTATTTTTATTTTATATAAAACCCTACAAAAGTCCTAGTTGCTCCTAACTGTCTGGAACCAGTGAGACTATGACATCCCCAATCGGGGGGTGTTGTGAGTCTGAAGGTAGTGGAGAGGGAAATGAAATGGGGAAGGGGAAGGTGGGAAAGTACCTGGCTTTTCGGATTAGGTCAAAGCCATTTCAAGCAACTTTTCAATTCTGAATGGTGGTCTTACACTAGGGCGTTACTGACGGTATCTTCCACTCTGAAATGTGCAGCAAATATACATTATATTAGTTTAAATTAGTAAATTGTGAAATAACACAAATTAATAAATAATAACGCTTGCCGAGGTTTGAACTCGCGACCTCCGGCTTGTCAGTCGAAAGCCTTACCCCTCGACCATGGAGATCGTTAGATTGGTATCTTCAAAATATCAAGATGTAAATACTTCACAAACATCGCAATAATTGTTGATTTGTTTTGTAGATTCATTTAACGAATTCTTCTGGATAGATTATATTCAATCAGATTAGAAAAAAACATTGATTTCGGTCACGAGAAAATAAGATGCATTCAAATCTTCAATATTCTTATTCATGAAATCAAAATGTTTTGACACCAAGACCTTAAAACCCGCTTCAAACGTCGGTGAAAACCACCCACAGTCTATTTCAAATGATATTTGGCGTCCTTCGTATATTGGCTGGTGATAACCAAATTACACTTCAAGGATCTTTTGACTACCGTCTGTATGTGGCTTTAGAGAGTCAACCACAACTAGCAATATTCACCCTATTAGTTCTTCTAAACTACGCAACGGATTTTGATGAAGTTTTCACAATCATTTAGGGAATTTTTTCCTTAAGGTGTATATGTATAATACATGCATTTTATATTTATAGAAATTAGAGAAAAAACATATTTTGTAATCAAGTGGTAAAAAATATTTTTGGGCGCTTACGTTGCTAACGTTGGCTAAACCTTATGAGATACATCAAAATAATGTACCTCGGAATTGTATAGTTTAAGACCTACAGAATGGTATATGTCTATCTCATAAGGATAACTCCCAGCTACGCCGGGTACACGTCAGCTATTTTTCAATAAATTAGCCTTACTCATTTTTCTCCATGTAACAGATAACAATTTGACTGTCATTATTCTTGTAGGGCGTTCTTGTTTGGTAAATTCGACTGAACAATAAACTCTACTTAACTAAACAAACTCAACTGAACTAAAAACACCATGTAACACATATTTATAATTATTTCATAAAAAACACGTACTACTAAATTTTAATAACATATAAATGAAATCCTCACCACGGGAGATCCCAGTGAGGATATCATAATATTAATATTAACATATTAAAATATATATTTAAATTTTATACCTATATATTTTTTAATTTTACTAATTTATACTGGCAAATCATTTTAAATAGGATGTGTGTGAATAGTCAAATAATTGTAGTATCAAAAGAGTAAAAAAAGTTTTTTACTCAACTAAACAAACTCCACTGAACTAAAAACACCATGTAAAAAATTTATAATTATTACATAAAAAACACGTACTACTAAATTTTAATAATATATAAATGAAATCCTCACCACGGGAGATCCCAGTGAGAATATCATAATATTAATATTAACATATTGTATTGTTATAAACTAGAAAAGTGTTATGAATTATATATTGATTTTTTTTTTTAATTTAACTAATTTCTACTGGCAAATCATTTTAAATAGGATGTGTGTGAATAGTTATATAAGTTTAGTATCAAAAGTGTAAAAAAAGTTTTTTGAAGTAGTTTAGAAAACTCCAGTAGTCCACTCTTATTTCACAAATGCCCAAAGAAATGTATGAAGTCCGTTTGATTTTGATTAATCCAGTACACCACTACATAAGCAAAGGTCCCTTTAAAATGATTTACCTGTACTGTTTAAATAGGCATCAGAATAGTAACTAGTAGTTCTGTAAACAGCAGATCTCGCGTCCAAAAAAGTATGTTACTTATTTACTCTAATAATATATCAAAACCAAAATTTCCTCTGAAATCAAAGATTTATAAGTAGGTATGTACTCAAATACCTACCCACTTAATTATAAACCATAGATATTCAACAATGGAATATCATCATGTCAATGACAATTCCTTTTTCAAACATTTTTCAATAGCATAATACTGAATATTCCGATTTGACCGCTCGTAGTAGGAAACACGATCATGTTAAATCTGGTGGAATAATTAGGTAGTAACCAACATGGTCACCCTCTTGGACCAAAACCGAAATGGATAGACGAAACGCCAAATGGTCGAGTTAAAATTAAGACTTCGCTAAGCTTAATCAATAAGTAGAAAGTTTATAATACGATGTTTTAGTTTTCGTTGTTTTATTTACACCCCTACAAACATCCCCACCCCCCCGTCCCTTTTCCGCCAATTCGTTTCAAAGGTCGGAGCTGTACAAATATAGCCCTAATGCCCCTTTCAAGGCCTCATGAGATATTGCGGGGAGGTTATTTAAGAATTGAGCCCTTTATTCTTATATAAATTGAAGGGTTATTCTACATTACAGCCAGCGTGCTAAAAGCCTCCAACAGGGAAAGGTGATAAAGAAGATATATCTGTACACTTATTTATTTATTTATTAATGTTACTTACGATAGCCGTAGTCATTTTATTAAGAGTAAAGACCATCAAATTTTGATGTTATTATCACTCAGATTTGCAGTTCCCATGTATAAAATAAATAATTATTCGATTTCAATGGTATCCATTGCTTTACAAAAGTCTTATTAGCGCATTGATTAATTGGGTAATATGCAAGTACAAAGTTAAATTGTCCTAGTTTTTTCTTCTGTTATTACTTGCATTACATTTTTTTCTAAACTTTTACAGAAGACTTACTATCAAGGGTTGCAGATTTTATTTTACGTTTATTGCTAGTAAAACTTTTGTTTGTATTCTCATGTTACCTTTTCAAATGAATTTTTCATGGGATGCTGTTTTAATTTCTCTCTTCATTATTTTATGTTAATGTAAGTACTTACATTCACTTATTCCGTATGCATGGGTATTGGAAGGTCTAGAAAAATTCAAAATGAATGTAGCATCGTTCAATTAAAAATAAAGATAGAGTCTTGACTTGCGCGGTGAAGTAGAGAACCATCTGTTTCTGAAAAAATAACGTCAAAAAATGTTTATCTTCCTTATGTGAGTAATTAAATAAAAACAAATCATTTAAAAACTCCTACTTCCATAGTTAGGTGAGAAAATGGAAAGCTTAGCTATATCAATTAAATTAAATCCACAATGCATGGGTGGGAACAGAAAGCATTTGTTCACTCTTTTACTAATCTTTGAACAAACACTTGCTCTACAATACCTCTCGCTTTTCCCAACCCTACCCCACGTTATTCTACCTCCAAAAACTTACGCCCTTAAACGCACTTTTTTCAAAAGCTAATCGTCGCTTTAGTTACGCTTAAAAAAACATGCTTTCACAAAACTGACTCTAACACTCATGTAGCAATAAACCTATTTGGCACTCAACCACAGCTTAAAACCAAAACACGAAAATCGGTTTCTACGTAATCTTTGGGGATGCTGTGTGGACTATCTTTTAAATGAACCATGGTGTACGCGATGGGAAACACAGAAGCCGGAAAATCATTCCAATGCCGAAATGGTGGGCTTAAGGACAAGTCATGTAACAACTCTCTCATAATGCTTCAGAAATCTATTTTTTTTAAATAATTGTATATTCGTTTGTCTGTGCGTCACTTCACAAACAAACTCCCTGTCAGCGTTGACAAGATCCAAAAGAATACAGAACACAGAGTACAGAATCCAGAATACACCCATCTCGTTAGTTGGGATAAGCTTCTATTCAAACAAATATAATCTGAAACCAGTTATCAGTTGAAAGGCAACAACAAAAGGGGACGCTTTGTAGGGGGTGAAATGAGAAAAGATATAATATATTATAGCGGGCTCGTTGTTGGGAAGTCGAACCCTCGGCTTTGTGAATCAATCAGCTTTCGATAGGAAATGGTATTAATACTTGTACCTATTACACTTGCCTAAGGGGTGTGTTGTATGGATTGATTCATATACTAAGTTGTTTGTTGATTTTTAATTGATTGTTTCATTTTAAAAGCAAGTGATACGGAGATGATAAAATAATATCAAACAATGATAAGGCGAAGCACAACTATGAAGCCTTAAAAAATATAGAAAACCAAATAGAATGTTTATCTTTATTTTTTATGTTAATAGGTAGCACATTAAAATCATAACGGTCCAGAGCCAGTGGGTCTATGACTTTCCTATTTAAGATATGAATATTGTGAGGCTGAATGAAGTGAGGAGAAGGAGGAGATAAATTTTATTAATTAATATTTATTCTATTGCTTCTTTATGATTTTAGATTTGAAATTAATAATCATTACACAAGATATTTTATATTTATGATCCTGCATGCATAAATTTTCAATCTGCAATATTCCACTTTAAAATTTCATTTTGTAACTTTTCTCTTCAAATATTAAACTTCGATTTGAAAATTATCAGTTTACAACTACACTTTAAAACTTTTCGCTGTATAACTTCACCCAGTAATATACATGCCTAACTTTTCATTTAACTTCACTCTGTAACATTCACTTTGCAAATTATCAGTTTATGACTCCACTTGAAAAAAATTCACTACGCAACTTTTTCACAATAATATACAGGTCTAACTTTTCACATTTCACTCTGTAACCTTTCACTTTAAAACTTCACTTTGTGACTTTTCACTTTGAACTTCGCTTTGAAAATCGCTTTATAACTTAACATAAAAAAATTATCAAATATGCTAATTAAGAAAAAGTGTTTCGAATCTTGGACGAAACCGGTTAGTAAGTAGGTACTAGTTTTAAAATTCAAATAATTGCTTCTATATACCTAATTTATTTATTTCACAACGATGAATGATAAAAGTTAATGACAGAAACAAATTTATCCAACTAAAATATATAGTATGGTGTATGAAAAAAATATAGGTTCCGACTAAAAAATATACATAATCACAATTTTATATTTAAAACTAAGGACGGGTTGTTTCGGAGAATTTGAACAGTTCATCAAATTTCAACGTTCGTTTTCGGGTTCTGTGAAAGTCCTATTCAAGTTCTGTTATTATATCATTGTAGGCTAGTTGCTTGACAAAACTGAAATAATAACAGAACTTGAAAAATACTTTCACAGAACTTGAAAATGAACGTTGAAATTTGATGAATTGTTCAAATTCTCCGAAACAACCCGTCCTTAGTCTTTTCAGTAGCTATACTCTCACATTATAACATATCATGATGTTATAATGGTGAATCCCCTTGCTGAGTTATTAATATTTACGTTTACAGCTTTTAAAAGCTTTTGTTCGACAGATCGTTAGCCTTTGATCAATCCTATGATTACAAAGGCTCAAGTCTTATTCGTATGTTTCGTTTCGCGGTTAATTGATTTAATCCGTTTATGTATTATAATACATCAGATAAACTTCATAGTTCCCTAGAAACATTAGGGGTATAACTCTAGGGTTGATTGTCGAACGATGGGGAGGCTGTTATCTTTATCTTATCTGTGATGGTATCAGGAGCCAAGTGCGCAATTTAATGATTTGATGACTCTTTGTTATGGAAAACTTTCCGATAAATAACTTAATGATTGGATTTATTGCGTCACCCAATTATACAGCTTTTGTTAGAATTGATCAGATATCGACTTTGAAAATACAGAAAGGAATATCATACAATTAGAAGAAAAAATATTATTACGATGTGTGTGGAATTAAATGATTTGAAAAATGGTTTTCCCGTGTCGAAAGTTTTCTAAATATGAAAAAGACGTGGCTGTTGAAAACTGATTCTTTGTACTGGACTTCTTAGTATTTGACTTATTTACTCACTACAACCCGATTGTACCACCCAGCCAGGAACACTCCAGTCCTGGTCGTTTGGTACACCAGGGGGCAATGATTTTTGGTTTTTGTTTGGAACACGTGCCCTGAGGATGGGAAGGTAATCGATTGGTGTACATATTAACCTAATAATAAGAATAAAGGTACAGATTTATAGTTGTTTTTTTTCTTTATATCTTACTTCTTACATTTCATATTGCTAGTTCATCTTACTTCTTCTGGCTTCTTCTAGTTTCTGTTGGCTTTTCTTGCCTCTTTCACGCTTGCCTTGGGTCTTCTTGCATATTTTTGCATCTTCTCGTCTTTTATGTTATCTTCTTGTCTCTTTTTGGCTCTTCTTGGTTCTTCCTGGTTCTTCTTGACTCGTCTTGGCTCTTCTTGTAATTTCTTGGTATACTTATTCGCCAAAACCAAAAGTCCTACTTTCGTTTTTTTTCTTTATTTTAATCATCACCATCGACACTACAGAGTACAACCACTGAAGATCCTAACTATGAAAAGCCTCTACTCCGAGTATTATCTTTCAGTCTCCTTCACTTAACTTAGGCCTCCAAAACCTCCTTCGTTATGCTGGTATATTGTAGAAAAATTTATTATGCAATAAAGAAAATTCAAATTAAAAACCTATTATATATTATTGTAACGACATGCAGCGGAGAATCCTACTTTCATATTTCTTGTTTTGGCAGCTCTTCAAAAATTGGTATGCATACTAATTGTAAGTTATTTGCCTTATAATGTTCATGGTTTTTCGATACAATTCAGTAGGTATTATGAGCAACACCTCTACTATGATTTTTTGTATTTTTCTTATTTTCCCATTTTACCACATTGAATACCTGATTTGAAAAGCTATAATTTCAATGGTTCCTGATAGTTATGCTCTTAGCAAATATAATGTCTATTTTTTAATATAGTAATTGGTTTAACGCTCAAAAGCAGTAAGATTTCTTGCAGGAAAATTTGTATGTAGCGCAATGTATAAACGTAACGCGACGTAAAATGAGCTCAGCAAGATACGCTTAGTGTGTTTCGGCCCTTAGGGATATGTTGCGCTTTCTCATCCTAGCCGTTGTTTCTTGCTGCCGTGGTAACTACAAACACAGTGTGTTCCCTGATACTCTCAAGGAAGAGTCAGTAATTCAGTGAGTCAGAATCATTGCCCCCAAAAATGACATAGGACCTTAAGCAAATTATTTTCCTCACGGCCTCTTGTGTGGAACTAATGCAAAAAAGATCTTTGTAGGGGTGTATGAAACGTTGACTAAAGGGAGAGGAAACGCAACACGGCGTAATACCCTAAAAACAATTCACTATTATATTTTAGGCAGTAAAAATCTAAAATATCTCTATTAGTTGAAAAATCGTAATATTTGCGACACCTGTCCAGAACATTTGATTCAGCACCTCTGCCTCGTTTGCCATTTTAATTTCGCAAGATGGCCGCCATCCCTAACTCGATGTAACCCCACTTTACATTATTTCCTACCCCTACTCCGGCCGCAGCCCCCCGCACCCGTCCTGCCACCCTCTCCACCAGCCAATCCTCCCACCCCCCACCGCCGCCTCCCAGCCGGTTAATTACGGGCGGCCTTTATAGTTTTAATTACTTCGTTTTGTTCCCAGTTTAGTTGGGTTAGTGTATGGTGAATGGAAGAGGGTCGCGATTTGTGATGTTCTTTACTAGACTTTATTATTATTTTAAATATATTATATTTTTAATATATAGATAGAACTTCATCTTAAAAACCAAGCTATCATGTATGCTGATCTCACTTTTTGACATTTATGATCAGTTAAGTTGTAACAGTTTTTTTCATTCTACACTTTTTTTTACTCGTAGGAAAATGGGTAATGCTAATTTATTAAAAAAATCTCTTGAAATTATTCGTTCTGGTTAAAAACGGGATTGTAGGCCGTTTACTGATAAACTTTTAGTAAATTCCTAATATATCGGAACACATGTTCATTCAAAAGACAAACGTGTTCCGACATCGGGAAAATACTAAAGTTTAAGAGGAAGCTACAAGCCAAAAATTTCTATAGTCTTGGTATACCTTATATTGTATGTAATAGGCATTAAAATCACTTGAAAAATGGAGTCTAGAAACGTTCCATTTCGAGCACAAAACTGGTTTTTATTTATTTTGTAAATAGTTTTATAAAAAAGCAAAAAATTTAATCAAGTGAAACGGTCACAGATAATGCTAGCCATAATAGTTACTGTATTTTTTAAAAGTTGTTTCCTTTATGCTTTGATACATTTCTAAGGAAAAAAATTTTTTTTTGGTAGTGTACATTTATATTTTTTATTAAGTAATTTATTTTTTTATTTGTATTCTACTCAAGCGAAGCGATAGGAAAACCTTCAATTTATCTAAAGCATATTTTTTGGTATTCATAATTTACACCAATTTGTTATAAAGATTAATCAAAATAGTGATTTAGCATTAAGCTTCGCCTTAATAAGAAACCTATCAATTCATTCGTTAAGGGCCTGCAATTTCATTTTTAACCGGTGTGCGAACAATTTCTTGATTCTTAATAAATTAGAAATACAGGGTTTTCCAATAAGAGACGTTATTTTGATATTCAATCGTAAAAGATCAATGGTTTCGTTGCTTGTGAGACACATAGAGCTGTTTTGTTGAAAGTAAACGTTGTCCAGATCAATACCATCCAATTCCGGCTATAGAAAATCATTAATCATCTCTCGATAGCGCAATCCATTCACCGTAACTGTTGCTCCAGCCTCATTTTCGAAAAAGTAAGGTCCAATGACTCCGCCGGACCATAAACCGCACCAAACAGCAACACGTTGAGGATAAAGAAGGTTTTCAACAATAATTCTTGGGTTTTTTGAGCCCCAAATGCGACAATTTTGCTTGTTGACGAAGCCACCGAGGTGGAAATGGGCCTCATCACTCAAGATGATTTGCATTTGATTCACTCAAGGGAATTTTAATAATTTCAATGCGTTGTTGAAGCGTGTAAGGTTCCATTTTTATTAATGGCGTAGTTTCTACTTGTCAAATGTCAAAAAATGACAGCTTTAAAAGTAATATGTACTAAAATAGCGGGCTATTTTAAATCACACCTCTTATTGGAAAACCCTGTATTTCTCCACGCAACCAAGTCTTTCTTCTAAGTACGAGCACCAGCTTTCATTAGGAAAGAATATTATTGCACAATGTTGTAAATTTAAAACTCTTATTTATGCGAAATATGTAATAAAAAGACTACATATGAAAAAAATCTAAATAATTTGACAAGTTACGTTTGAACAGCGCTACAAAATTATACAAATATGCCTTCGAAATCGGTCATTGATTTGCGATCTCCAATATTGTAGTTTTATCGAGAAATTGTGTTCACAGATGAGGCTCATTTTTAAATTTCGATTTAGTTTTCGTGAATGAAGAACTGCAGATCTTGGAAATGGAAATTAACCCACTTCAAACTTGGCAGATAGACTCGTTATTGATGACAATGTATTTCACCAACTTAGTGGTACTCACGCACGGTTCCATGCTAACTCAACACAGTCACTCTTCAACACACTTTTAAAAAGTGATATAAAGTCATTAAAAAATATGAAAAAAAAAATTTTTTCACCTAACCTAACCTACTTAACCCAGTTGTTCGAAAAACGAACAGGGGTTGGAATAGCCGCCCTTTACAGGGCTATTCCACACAGATAAAGTATAAATTAATTATATAGCTTGTGACAGGCGATGCGAGAACACAATGCATAACGTTAATTCACAATCAACTTACCGGGAGGAGATGGTGAAATCTGCATAGTGAGCATCATCTGTCAGCACTGGAACGTTTAGCGTGGTTGGTAGCACTCGTTATTTTAGATTAAATTGCGATAAAAAATACGTAAGATAATTATTTCGATAAGGAACCGGCAATGTTGTTATGACGGGACGAACGGTTTTTGTGCGACTGCTCGGCCCACGGCCTCCGTGGATCCAGTTGACATGTGCGAAATTTAAACTATACAATTCAAATTCTGACGATACGATTGGTTAGTACACGGCCTGTCAAAAGCAATTGGCGTTACGGAACATGCCGCCCACCAAAATACAACAACGTGTATTTTAAAGAAAATTTAGAAACAAAACGGGCAATGCTGTGGAACGTTGCGTGAACGAAGAAATATTGAAAAGAGAGAAGAAAAAGAAAAAAAAAATATATTAATAATAATAATGAAAATGATAAGAAAGAATGCGCCGCGGAAGCGAAGATGATTAGTCACATTGACTAGGCAATGGACATAATTTGGTTAATGTAGAGCGATGTAGAGCGTCTATCACAGGAGAAGTAAGCTTAGATTCGCGAGGAAGTAGGGCAGGATGTTTATACTCGAATTCGAGCCCAGATCGAGATAACCTGCCACCCACCCTGAGCACACCGTGGTCGTCAATGAAGGGATTAAGCTTCCGCATTTGTTTCGACATAAGGTTGCCCTCTTTCAAGCGCGTGATATCATCATTAAAATGTACATGTTGAGTGCGTTTAACTACTGTCAAAAGTGAAGTGTGAATTTCGGCACGGTTTAATGAAAGATACAAACGACGAGATTCTTTATTCTGTAGGTTGTAGATGAATCTAAGACAGTAACCGAAAATGCGTTGGATCTTCTGAATCGAAGAAAATTTAATTAGTAATAGGTCCACCAGATTTTCGTCCTGTTGGACAAATAACGATCGAACTCGTTCCTCAGAGTGAAGTTCAATTTCGTCGACATTGCCATCGAAAGACGGCCAAGAATCGAATGACTGGATCCGCCACGAAGGCCCCGCCCACCATAACGTGTGATCGATCAGATCGGCTGGGGATTGACCACAAGAAGCGACATCCGCTGGATTATCTCCAGATGACACGTGATGCCAGGAAGTCCTGTCGAGAGCATCTTGAATGTGACTGACACGGTTAGCCACGAAAGTCTTCCAGCGACACGAAAGAGAACGTAACCAGGCGAGCACGATGGTTGAATCCGACCACGCAAAGGTATTGGAGATCGGAAGTAATGGTACGTATAAATCTTTGACGAATTTTAATAGATCTGCTAGAAGAACTGCCGCACACAGTTCAAGGCGAGGCAATGAAATCTTTTTTGTGGGGGCGACTCGAGACTTGGCGCAAACCAAATATATTTGGACTTTATCGTCAACATCCATGATTCGCAAGTAAACTACCGCGCCATATCCAAATTCCGAACTATCTGAGAAGCCATGAAGTTGACATGACTCCATGTGAGGGAATGACACCCATCGAGGGATTTTGAACGACTTCAAGAGCGGTAATTGTTTAGTATAACGATCCCATTGACGAACAATGTCAACAGAGGAGGTGTCATCCCACCCAACCTTTAAAACCCACAACTTTGGTACTAGAGATTTGGCGAAAAACGTCAAAGGGCATAGAAAAACGAGAGGGTCAAAAACCCGAGCGACTTCACTGAGGATAGTGCGTTTAGTAAACTCGCGATCGAGGCATAAGACTTCGAATGAAAATGTATCATGTCGTGGCTCCCACTTTAATCCCAATACCTTGAGAATGTGAGAGTTATCAACATCCATGGACACCAAGTCATTGAGGCAGTATTCCGGAGGCAGATCGGCGAGTAATTCTGGTTTGTTACTAGCCCACTTCAGCAATTCGAATTGACCTCGTTTGAACAGCTCGATAACTTCGGTTTTCGTTTGTTGAGCTTGTTCCAAGCTGTTACAACCGGTGACGATGTCATCTATGTAAATATCCGAAGTTAGCACACGACGCGCTAGCAGTAAATCATAACCTTCATATTTGGTCAACTGTTTGACAGTACGACAGGCTAAAAATGGGGCGGAGGAGATACCATAGGTTACAGTGTTTAGTTGGTACTCTTGGGTGGGTTCCGACGAATGAAAACGCCAAAATATTCTTTGGAAAGCACGATCTGGTTCTTGAACCAATATTTGGCGATACATTTGTCGTACATCAACAGTAAACACCACCGATGGTATACGAAATTTTAGCAAAAGCTCCAGCAGGTTCTTTTGAAGCTTTGGACCGATAAGCAAGGTATCATTTAACGAGGATCCGTTCACATCCGTCGCTGAGGCGTCGAAAACCACTCTTAACTTAGTGCTAGCGCTGCTTGGACGAAGATTGCAATGATGAGGTATGTGATACTTTCCCTTGTGCAAATCTTTTCCAGGAACACGAGTCATGGGACCACTGTGTAAATAATCAGTCATGAAAGCAGAATATTGTTCACGTAAGGTTGGATTTGCTATGAGTTTGCGCTCGAGGGAATGGAATCTACGTAAAGCGATCTCACGCGACCCTGGAAAAGAGATATCCCTTCCCCTTTCTCGGAAAGGCAAGGATACGATGTATCTTCCCGAAGTGTCCCGTGAGTGGTCAGTGTAGTACATTTGTTCACAAAGTTGTTCCTCAGGAGTGAGGTGTGAAGACTGGGGAATGGTGTCTAACTCCCACAGTGGCTGGACCTCTTCGTGGAGCCGGTCTTCGTTAGTAACGATGAAAGAATTCGTTTCATGAGCAGTGTTCGAACCAACTGAACCTAGAAGAAGCCAACCAAATGCAGAATTGAAAGCTGATGGCTGACGTGGACCACCATTCAAATTACCAGGTCTCAGAAGAGAAGAGAAAACCTCAGCACCCAAAAGAAGATCAATCGGTCCCGGTTTGTGACAGTCAGGATCGGCAAGAGGCAAGTCTCTCAACTGATGCCACGATGACTTATCTAGACGAACAGTTGGCATGTTGCCACAGATACTAGGCAGCGTAAGTGCCTTGATGTTGAAGAGAACCCGTCCCTTAACACCGATCTCTAATTGAATGATTCCTGACGTGGTTGCGGAAGATTGGCCTAAGCCGCTAACTCTCTGAGAACTGGCTTGACGAGGGATGCCTACAAGCTCCGCAGCACGATCGGTGATGAAGTGAGCTTGACTGCCCGAATCGATCAATGCGCGAAAGGTTTGGAAACGGCCGGACGAATCGCGAATGCCAACATTGGCGGTTGACAATAGTACTATGGACTTGTCTCCTAAGTTGGTCAGGACCTGAATTTTAGAGTCGGAAGAAGGCTCCTGGTCCGTAGACGTCGTGGAGTGTTGATACTGATCTTCCAAAGAAGCGTTTTCGTCTCGATGGAGCAAAGTATGATGTTTTTGCTGACATTTTTGACATGTAAACAAAGATTTACAATCTTTAAGATAATGAGAAGAATGAAGACAATTGAAACACCAACGGTGTGATTGAACAAACTGTAGGCGATCCTGAACTGACTTGAGGGCAAATACCTTGCACTTGGAAATGGAGTGGTCTTCCCCGCAACAGGAGCATTTCAGGTAAGTGGTGGAGTTCGAGGACCTATTTGTTTTAGGCTGTCCTTTCTTAAGATCGCAAAGAAGCGCTGAAGTGCGTTTTTTGGCAGCCTGATTAAAGTTCCGTGCAAGAGGTTTGTCAATAGTACTGCTATCGCGAGTCGAAAAATGTAAGTCTCGTACAAGAGCTTCGCATTTGTTATAAAGAAACTCTTTGAGTTTCAAATATGAAGGCAGGTCGGTAGGAGACTGCAGTTGTTCGAATGCGCATCTTGTAGGTGAATCTAATTTCGACAGAATTAAATAACAAAGCACGAAGTCCCAATTATCTATTGGGAGATCCAATTCTTTTAAAATTGTTAAATCCTCATTAAATACATCGAACACGCGACGAAATTCAAAAGGATCGGTAGACGGAAAATTTAAATTTAGCATTTCCCGCCAACACGTAAATGCGAGTTCACGCGCGTTACGATAGCGCGCGATTAATCTTTGATATGCTTCAACGTAGTGAGCTCCTTGTACTGGAAATGTCCGAATTAACCCTAAAGCTTCTCCAGATAAACATGAGAACAAATACTGCATGCGTTCGATGTTGGATAAAGATTTGTTTTCATGAATGAGAGCGTTAAACATGTCGTAAAATTCGGGCCATTGCTTGACATTTCCAGAAAATATTGGAATGTTTATTTTTGGTAATTTAACGTTTGTGCACGCATTCGCGGTTTTACAATCGAGAGACTGACTGGTTAACTCCTGGTAAATTTCCACAATTTGATAATACATCTCGTCAAAGGTTTCGCGAATTTTATCTTCATCAATTTCGTTTGTGTCATCTAAAGCTAATATTTCCGCGTGAGACGTTTCAAATTCAAGAACTATCTTTTCCAGAGTAGTATAATGCGCTAACAGTAAGTTGCACTTAGTTGCATCGTGCAAAGCGCTTTTTGCTATTTCATGTGTCTTGACTAACCTATTATTCGCTAATGTCCGTTTCCGGCGCAATATTTGAATGGCTGGGGCCATGTTGAATAAACACGATTGGAAACGTACCCAAAAACGAAACAAAATAAATGATAATAATTTAATCTATTATAATTATATGCGCGGTAGGTCGTAAATACTCAAGCGCTAGGTACCTACCTAATTACTGTTCGAATTGATTATTATTCAATATTTAAGAAACATTCCACAGCACTATCCGTTTTGGCATAGATAGATTATAATCTTAAAGTTCCCTAGTTTCGGCACCAAAAATGTTCGAAAAACGAACAGGGGTTGGAATAGCCGCCCTTTACAGGGCTATTCCACACAGATAAAGTATAAATTAATTATATAGCTTGTGACAGGCGATGCGAGAACACAATGCATAACGTTAATTCACAATCAACTTACCGGGAGGAGATGGTGAAATCTGCATAGTGAGCATCATCTGTCAGCACTGGAACGTTTAGCGTGGTTGGTAGCACCCGTTATTTTAGATTAAATTGCGATAAAAAATACGTAAGATAATTATTTCGATAAGGAACCGGCAATGTTGTTATGACGGGACGAACGGTTTTTGTGCGACTGCTCGGCCCACGGCCTCCGTGGATCCAGTTGACATGTGCGAAATTTAAACTATACAATTCAAATTCTGACGATACGATTGGTTAGTACACGGCCTGTCAAAAGCAATTGGCGTTACGGAACACCAGTTAATGAAGTTTTTGCGTCATCACTTTCCATGACTTTATATAACTTTTTAAGGATGTGATGAATTATCATTTTGATGATTTATCCGGTCACCCTCACGCACATACACGTACACACAAACGCATTTCTCTGAAATTGGCTACTTGCCGGCCCAAGAGATGGACCGAAAATTGAAAATAAATGTATTATAGTAAAATTACTGCACATGGATGGTTACACACTTTACATCCAAAAAAAATCACCTTTTGAACGTTTTACACGCTGGTAGCATAATTGGACCTAATTTCTTCAAATAACTCAAAGGAACTCGCTTTACGATTAGTGGAGATCATTACCGGATCAGGAATAATAATTTTTTTGTTTGAAAAAATGATGCATTGATGTGAGGATGGCATTGATGCGGATGTTATGTGGTTTCAACAGGATGGCGTTACGTTCCATACGGCATTCAATTGTTGAAAATAAAAAAATGTATAAAACAGGTTATTTAATGAGGCAGATTGTCTATAAAATCGCGATTTTATAAAGACTTATAACATGATCCTAATCGAGACTTCACGTTTTTAAGCTCTTATTTAGCATGTTACATGTACTTCTTTAAATGCTACTCAATTCAAATGCCGAGAAATTTTCGCTGTATTTAAAATAATAGTGTTTCATTAAATATTTTGACTTGTTTTTAATTTTAGCGCTTTCTCTTTATCTTTCGTATTTAAATATCTCCCTTTCAAACCATATTCAGTAACCATATTCTTCCTTTTGAACCCTTTTAAAGTAGCCTGATTGTATGGCCTACACAATTTCTTGGATGGTAATATTAAGTAAATCATAATAATAATCAATAAATAATACAGATCTAAGAAATATTCTATTCATTTCCTTGGTTAGCTAATCACTTTTTTCATTAATAGCTATTTTAGTGTTCCTCTAACACACACTACGAAATATGGAATAAAATCTCTTAACTATATTGCCTACACACTCTATAACTCTCTTCCAGGTATGTATAAAAATACCCACTATCATCATGTTTTCTGAGTAAAGATCTATCCCATTTCCCTTACGATTTTTCATTTGAAGATTTTAATACTTACCTAACCGAATACTAAGAACGATAGAAAAAGAACACATATACTTTGGATAGAAAACTTCCCTCTTAAATTTCTGCAATAAATAGGTATAAACATCCTTGATAATCCTTTGTGAGTTAAAATAATTAAACTTTCAAAGTCCTCCCCGAAACCTGAATGCCCTTACAATCCTTAAACTTCCTTGTTGTAATTACTTTGGGTTAATCACTGGTGGGTCCTTCGCCCCACTCTGTATTATACATTACACTTTCTATGTATATAAGGATACAGATCCAGCCTCCGACTACCACCACTAAAGCCTTCGGCAAGTAGTTAGTGAGCGGAAGTCACGAAGGCAGTGGCGTACTCTAGTTCTTAACGTATGATTTTATAAAAAATTACATTCATGAGACTCTGAGGAAAATAATTTTAAGACCTAAGTCATCGTTGAAGATGCTGTATGTAGGGTATTTTTAAGTAAAGGAATGAGAGGAAGTTCTGCAAAGGAAAAAAGGTATTAGGAGTGCGTAGGAATCTAGGGGTCACTATGTCCAGGAGTGATGAATGAATCCATGCCTCCCACCATGGTACAAGGCGTTTGGTTGAGAGAGTCCAGCTGGAGAGGTCGAAGAGTTTAGAGTTTCTTAACCAGCCCGATCCGCAGTTGGTAGGCAGATGCATCCGCCGCCAAAACCTGGATAAACTTCACCCAATGTACCTGAGCAGTGGGCACTCCAAGTCACCAAACGCAGCTTGTTTCCCATACTCACTTCTCAAATAGCATGCCAATTTCTTGCAGAACAATTATTGAGAGAATGTCTTTTTTGTATTGCACAATTCAATAATTCATAATTCAAAGTGGAATGCACTCCCCAAACATAACTCAGATGAGATCATCATTATGAATCAAAGTGTTTGTTTAAAATGTTTTGGTGGCCAAATCTGAAGAGTAAGGTTGGCATCCCTTCTTCTTTGCATCCCTTCTTCTTCTGGTATCCCTTCTTCTTTGCATCCCTTCTTCTTCTGGTATCCCTTCTTCTTTGATTTTCTTGTTCGTTCAATGGTAATGATGCAATTCTACTGTTCTCACATTTAATATACCTGTGGGCTGGCAATTTTTAGTGATCTAAAGACAAACTGAGGTGGCTGACAGCGTGGAAGAATATTGGAGCAAGTTGGAAAAGCCCTAGGACAGGAGGGAGGATACTTAATTTATGATAAGGATTAAATCAGTATTTTATGTCAAGGCTCAGAAGTTTTAAATATTTAGAAAACCTAAAATAAATTGTTTGGTTAGTTTATTTTAAATTTGTGATTAAAATATTATATCGCAGTAATAAGTTCTACACTATTCTGTTAATTGCACTGGCTACATTGCAGATTGAAGTTTTTGATTTGGTTATGTTTGAAACCTTGAAAGAATGTGCAGTGCACGCCCCTGCCGTAATATCCTTAGTAGTTAGCAGCTTGGAGGCTCTACACCGATGTAAGGCTGTATTGCGAGTGGAGAAGGTAAGTGGGGTGGAGCGGCTGGTGGAAGGATGGGGGCGTTAAGGTCACGTGGAGCCGAGACATCTTAATTGGGCAGGGCCGGTACTTTAATGGGCCGATTAGTGCGTGCCGTACAGGGCCTACAGGACTTCTGGGCGTATGGCGTACAGGGGCGGTTGTTCTATTCAAGAAGCTCTATTCTATTCAGCTTTGTATAGTTACCTATCTTTGGGCATTATTTATCATCACTATCACTACAGTATAAGTGAATATAGTTGCGAAATGTCTGCATATTTTTTTTTTGTTGATTCCTATGAATAGACACTCATTGATTAGTTTTTCATACGGCTATTGCTTAAATGTTGCGCGAAAACACTAAGAGGCCCTTTCCTAAGGATTTGTGTGATCTTTGGGGTTGCTTTGTGAAAGATTTTTGTTTGGACGAAATTCTGGGAAGAAAAAATGTAAGAGAGATGGATAGAAATCTAGGGATCAGTATATGAATCCATCCCTCCCACTGCGGTGCTAGGCGACGTGTCGAGAGAGTCCGACTGAAGAGGTCAAATGGTCTCCTTCAACCGGCCTACCCCTGTCTAGCTCACCATGCACCAACTTCTCACCATAAACCCGGGCACCCCAATAAAATCACTAAACATAGTGACCAATGGCAGAGATATTTAGTATCCAATAAATGTTTCCCGGGGTGGTGGTATCCATAGTCCAAATTGATATGTACCACAAATCAATTGCGACCGTGACGTTTTTCTATTTTATGTGTCTTGTTCCAATTCATATTACGTTCAGATTTATTAGTATTATCTTCTTCTTCAATGATTGATACATTAAATAAAAACCGTTAAATCCACAGAATATTGTGCCAGTTAATTGGTATAGTCAGGCGAGTCAGATTTGATTACAAAAAGAGCTAAAATTATTTTAAATAGCCTTTACAATCTGATGATTGGTTTCACCAGGATGACTCCGATATAATATTCCACTCTGGCTCTTTCATTACAAATAAATCTATTAAGGCGATGCCATACGTAGTAATGCAAAAACATGTGTTTTTGGTTTCAAAATTTTGTCGCCTAGAAGTGTTTCAGATGCTTTAATTAAATACTGCGAGTAGAATACATCTTGGCCTTAAAAATAATCGAGTATTTTTTAGATAAGTCTTTTTATAAGCCCAGAAAAAAATAATGTATAAGGCCTATAAAAACTGCTTTAAAGTTCAACATTTCCTACTTACGAACCCATTTTCGGTTATGATTTTATTGTATAATGTGGCAAATTAAGTTATTTATTAAGTGAACGAAAAAAAACTAAATATTTATGCCTGAACATCCACAAAATAAAACAAAAGGCACTTTTTTGCCATGTTTTTTTCTTGCATAAATCAAAACAGGCGGATGGTGTTAAGCGGGAATTTAAACCTTATCGCCATCTACGTAAGGGTTGTTATTGATAGCTGCTCAATTTAAAATATTGCATAACGTAGTGCATCGTCTAAATCAACAAATAATTAGATTCTCTCAGCACTCAGCCAAAATTCGATCAACAGCATAATTCGATCAACAGCATAATTCATAAATAATATCGGGCACCACTAGCAACTAGCAACTAGCAGCAATAGCCTGCCGCTGTGCTATGTCGAAAGACCCCGATAGCGCGGCCATAAAACGTCGCTATTTCGTAGGCTATTAACGGTTTAATAACGCTGTAATTGTAGCGGCAATTAAAGCTCCCGCGCAGGCGATTATACGACTACCACGTACCACGTGATATGTACTACGGCGTAGAGGGCGCCGTGGCAGGATTTTAGGACTGTGTGCTCTGTGTGGTTGTTGGGAAATTAAAGTTCTGACCGTGTGTATTTGTAGATGAAAATTTTGTGACTATTTTGTTTGTTTTTAACGCAATGAGAATGATTTTATCCTACTATATAACTGAGACAATGTATTAAAACATGTTTTTCCTAAGCTTAACTATAGGTACTCTCCAAGATAACATGGTGTTTTCGGTACTTAAAATTTACACAGTTCCATGATAACTCAACACAATGAGTCATTTGAAGCGATAAAAAAAACTAACCTGTTCAACTGTACACCCTACCAACGTAACGAATTTAACCTATTTTTTGTTTCATTGCTTTTCATGATTTTATACACTTTTAAAGGTGTGGATTGAATTTTTGAGTTATTGCAGGAGTCGATTATTTTTTTTTTCATTCTGTTTAAAAGAAAGGCAAACATTCCCGGGTTTAACCTGAGAATGTTTGAAATTATCTTACTCCCACCACAGTAATCAACTGACATCATAAATGGGTAGTACGTAAAGGCTACCAACATTTGTATGTTATACAACTAGCGCAGACCCGTTAAATTAGCTGATTTTTTTTAAACATTAAGAAATTTAAACGAAAGAAATATAAATTTTTTTCGTTAAGAATTTAAAAAAAATTTCATTAAGAAAATTTTATACTATAGGTACAATTTTTATCGGTTGTCTGAATTCTTGAGACATCAGTTTCAATTTTGAAAACGACAATTAAATCCGAGTTTATTCAGCCAGAGTTTAATTGAACCAGAGTTACATTGAGCCAGAATTACATTGAGCCAGAGTTACATTGAACCAGAGTATACTGAACGAAAGTTACACTGAACCAGAGTTACTTTAAACCAGAGTTACATTAAACCAGAGTTACATTAAACCAGAGTTACATTAAATTACACTTACATTAAACCAGAGTTACATTAAATTACACTTACATTAAACCAGAGTTACAATTACAAACACAAAACCGCAATTAATACTTTTAGCAATAAATATATGTAATTATTGAAACAACGCATCATCAGAACTTTCCCTAAAGCTTAAGGGACGTGCCACATTACCACCGTAGGCCCAAAGCTCTCGTAGCATTGTAGCTTTCGGGTTTTATTAACGGAAGTCGGTACCTACGCCGGGTTGGGGGTGGGTGAGAGGTGGTGGGTGGTACTGGGTGTGAGTGGGTTGTGTTAGTGGGTGGGGGTGCGGAGGCTCCGTTGTGGGAATAATAATTGCCTTGCTATCTAAACGGCCGTAATATCGTTATGTAACAAATGCGTGCGGGTGTGTGTGATAGGGTGTAATTAATTCCGAGTATTGTCCCGATATGAGGCAGAAGTGTTGAACTGGTCATTCAAATTAATTTATCACAAATAATTTTAAATTGTAATACATGGTTTTCATTTCGAACATCATCAATTAAAAAAAAACTCAGCGTTTTAAATAGGAGAGTGGAGCACTGGAGAAAGCAAGGCTAATGAAAACGGAGCTCATAAATCAAAATCAAAACGTTACCTAAAATGCCTTTAGTCATACTTACTTCGTTCTCAGCTCTGAATCCCAAGACAAATTTCAACCTTCCTAAAGAAAGTGGAGAGGAAAAGGATAAGGGAAAACATCCCTCCCACACTTTCTTCAGCAACTTTCGCAAGGTTTGGTGGGGAGTGGAAAGGGATGGGGGAAAGGAAAGTTCAAAGAGGAAAATGGGGAAGTACCTTGCTATTCAGATCTAGTCACAAATTATGGCTAAAGCCATTTTAAGCAACGCTTCGATTGATGGTGGTCTTACACCAGGGTATACCAAAAATATCTTCTACTCTGGAACGTGCCGCAAATATGGGTATTATATAAATTATTTTAAAAGAATAATTTGTGAAATAACACAAGTTATCAAATAAAACTTACTTGGATACGTCGTATTTTAAACCTCAGGATTAGCCTTTCCCTTCGACCACGGAGGCAGACGAGCTTAATTTAAAATCGAAACGTTACTTAAAATGACTTTAGGCATGTTTGGTGATCAGATATGGAAAGCTATGTCCTTTCCCACCTTCTTATTCTCCATCTCTTTCTCCCCCTCTTTACCTTGAACTTCACAACCTCACAACATACTCCGATTCGGGATCCCATGGAATCTCTGACTAGACGATTGTGAGCAGTTTTTTTTATCGTTCGATATAGGTACACAGTAATCACAATGTTTTTTTTTAAGTTAACAAAAACTCTTCACATGTCTTTTTATCTACATATAACACGTTGGTAAGTTGAAAATCCCTGGCAATATAATAACACAAGTGTGTGAATTTTTGTACGAACGTGTTACTTGGTGCGTGATATTACTTCGTATTCCCGCACACAACATAACACAGAACGTTTGCGTAAATTTATACTCGTATATGTGTTATGAAATTCAGAATGTAATTAATTCACAGCCATTGTTGTGTGGGTTCAAACCTGGCAATACGAATGTTTGTGTATACATTCGGCCATGTTTTTACCCTCGAGCATGTTAATTACGCTAATTATCGGTTTTATTAACATAATTACGACATTTTACGGTTCCCGGGCGATATTTTTAATGGCCGACATTTTGAATGTGTCGGTAAGTTATGTTCGGCGTTTGATCCGATTATTTCTGGAGGGTTTTTGACGGTTTTACACTTTTTTAATGGACAGGTGAGGTGAAAGCAGACCTGTGTCGATTTTTAAGGAGTAAAAATTTTGGATATTTACCTAATTAAAGAAAAGAACAAGCTTTTTTAAACTCGAGCGATTGATAGTATATAAATACATTTACCATATTATTTAATTAATTTTATTCCTGAAAATTTAATGTTTGCCAATAAATGCACCTAGATTTTGCTGTTTATCCTAGATTTTAAGGTTATATAAATATGCCACATTATGACAAGCTATCAATGTAAACTTTTAACAAGCTTGGCATAATTTGCCAAAAATCGCTCCAGTGGTTAAGAGCCAACTAAAATCCCTTTTTAAATACATTCATTTGAAATTCACTTTTGTTTTCTTGAGTGAATGTATGAATGGAATGCAATCTATTATTTACTCTACAATTTATTATTTTTTATCTTTTTCACAATGTCATTTAATGTAATGAAATATTTTGTGTATCAAAAAATATGTAAACATTAATTTATGTATCAAATACGTCTGTCTTGACACAGGTTTATCCTAGTGAGACAGACATCGAAAAAAAAACCTGTAAAAAAACTTTATATTGATAATAATAAAAAATAAATAAAAAAATCTTTGAAGTTATCACATGCGGACATTTACGCATTCTTCTAAAATTGACTTTATAGCAGTTAATATATAAAATTAATTAATCTACCCAAATGGGATTTGGTTCAGTTGCTAGCGAGGTTGACTCCAGTCGCTGGGGAGGAAGGTTCAATTCTCAGTCGAAACCCATTTTTTTTTAAACTTTTAATACAATTTTTTTTCTTGAGGACTTAGCCAGCCCAGGAATTGAACACACTACGCCTGGTTGGAACCCAAACGCGATTTCAATGTTCTTATATTTGCTCAAAGAGACAAAAAAACGTTGGTACACTCAGCGTTCCTCAATATCAATTCGCTGATCCTCATGTAAAAAATAAGAACATATTAAATTTCACAAGCATTTTTTTATGGTTTCTATAAATTTGCACAAACATTTTCATATTACACAAACATAATAAATACATCACACCATTCCCGTTATGTCAAATAACCATTTAATTGTGACCTACTCGCTGTAATAATTACGTATTGCATTATCGATTAGACGCAAAAGGGTCAGAATAGAATATTATCTCGTTACCATAGAGATATCTGCTAATGTCCCGTACAATGCCATGTGCTGGTCTCGTTCGCACCTTATGCGGCTGCTGTGAGCGAGACGGGGACGGCGATGCCACTTATTCGCGGGCTGACTCTGTAGTCAATCGTGTGTAAAGGCTCATCTATATCTAGTAAAATATATTAAGTATTTTTTAATTAAAAATAATAACAATTAACATTTTTTAATGTCTTATAACAACAAAGAAAGCGGATATACGCCCTCGAACTGTGGCGCTGGAGAAAAATGTTCAGGATTCCATTGTCAGCCAGAAACACAAATGTGTCCGTTCTGCAAGAGCTAGGCATCCAAAATTACTTTCAACAACCTACCTACGATGTAATCTTATTTATACTTTGGATACGTTGCTCGCCAAATGGACGACTACAACATTGAATAACTTATATTCGATGGCAACAGAAGCGTAGGAAGGTCAACAATGCACTGGAGTGATTAAGTATTACCGGCGTCCGGTGCGTCGATGTCCGCAGTTCTCTACGCAGCTCAGAATCATGAGGAATGTAGGAGCGTTGTCCACCATGGAAATTGAAATGGGCGTCACTATACTCAGTCGTAAAAATACAAAACCGAATTCAATTCACAAAACACGGCACAAAATAAAAACATATTGCATCCATTGGTTTTTGTTTTTGTGTTTTGGCTTTTACCATTAACGAATGTTTTAAAGCTATAATGAACTTGAATTATTATATCTGAACTAAAAAACTGTGAAGCTGTAATGTGTATTAACAAGAACTCTCCAACGACGATGAAATTTCAACAGTTCAGGAGGGCCAATTTTTTCATCAAAGCGTTTTTTTTTCATCATGTGACTAGAGCGAGTATTCGTATTTATCTAAACATTGACTGTCACCAAGAAAGACAAATACAAGTAGGTACATAGTATATGGTATTGGGCTTCTATATTCAATTTTATTAGGGATAACTTTTGAAGCTTATAAACAATAGTGTAATATTCAATCTTTGGCGAAAGCAATATCATCTACTCTCAATAAAAATATAAAATGGAAAGGTAACGTTCGCAACTGGGTTCACATCCAGATCCTCAGTAGTGGAATAGCTGCGACAACTTTTTTAATCTTTTATGTCAGGGGATTAAAATCAGTTTATTTACGGGAACACTATTACAGGTTAAGACTTTCCTCGAGTCCATCCGTAATCCTTCAGAAAACCAACAACTCCGTAAATGTAGGTGTTATATTTAGATTTAGGCCCAATTCAGAAATGTAACAAATTCAACAAATAGCCATTCAGTGCCATTTTATTTTTATTTGACATTTGAAAAGTTTCTTAGATGCGTTTCATCTTTCTATCAAATTGTAACAAGCTGACTAGCTTAACAACTTCTAAAAAGGCGCTGAATGACCATTTGATGACAATGTTACATATGATTTTTTGCGAAACAACTCGTTCAATCAGATTTAACGAAATAAATTTTAAATATCGTCGCAAAAGACCTGGGAGATTTTGAAATAGGCCATTGACATTTTCGTTTTTCGGAATTTTGAAAATAAAATATTTTCTCAATTTTCTTGTTATGTGTAGACGGACCATAATTCCGCACAGATGCCGTTATGTAAATATGGCACAGCCTTCTGAAAGCTTTATTTATACATCGATTAAATACCGCCGTCTCTCTCCGACTTGAATAAAACTCCCACCTCCGCCGTGAGAGCAACGGAGACAAAGTACCACAATAATGCCCAATGAAATTTCCCAACCGCGGAATAAATACACATCTTTGCATCTCTTTTACTCTACCATAAAATAACCAGAAATAAAAAGAGAAAACAACGTTTTTGTTAGATTGTAATTTAAAGTTTAACAAACAAAAGGCTCGTCTAAATTAGCTTTTTGTCATTAGCCATTATATAATTTTGGTAATTAACGCCTTCTCAGTATTAGAAGGTCGTAAGTCTCAATATTTTATGCAAGGCATTTTGATTTTTAGGGAAATGTTAATTAGGGGTGAGTTTCGATAGTTGTGTTTTTCAAAGCGAGCTCAGAAATTTGTAATTAAATAAAATTAAGCATATCTAATAGTCTTACGCGAATAGCATCCGAGAAAATTAACTTCTCAAAGAATTGTAATTTGGGACCGAACACTCGGAAGAGGATGAAGAATTTGGCGTTTGCTGGGAAATTTTAATTAAATATCACGGCCTAATTTAGTTTTATTGCGAGGAATTAAAGAGGGAAATTCAAATTGCGATGACAAAGGTTCCTGACTTGGCGAAAATAAAATTATGAAACCATTTTAAAAGAGAAAGTATTTTTAAAAGTGACTTTCTAATTGAAAAGGGAGGTACATTTTCCGACGGCTGCGGCATTCGAATATTTTTTTTGAAAAAATGCAAGAAATCTATTTTAACCTAACTGGAGACATTTCGTTAATGTTCATTTTTGTAATTATTTTATCAACAGGCGTTACGTTTGGCATCTCTTTGTAATTTTTATTTTATTTGAAAGCTTATTTTATTTTTTGACAGTTTAGTTTTTTATTTCAAAACTATTATATTTCGAACTAACAATTTTCATAACCCCAGAGCTCATTCGTGGCCGTTTTCTGCTTCAGAATAAACTTGAGATGATTGAATCACGAAACGGTTCAATGTAAATTGGACCATTTATATTAGGTAGATTCTTTCATAGATTGCTGCTTTGTAGTGATTTATCTATATATAGCAAAATACAATTCTGTAAATTTAACGAATCTCATAGGTGCTGCGCACTCAAGGTTTTCAAGGTTTTCAAGGTTTTCAGGTCTACCGCTCTGGCGCCACTAGTATGTTTTGAATGAACCTATGAAATATAATGAAAGGTCTCATAGGTGCTGAGATTTATAACGCACCTATGGCATTTTATATTCATTTCGGACTCGCTCTTGGATAGTACTAGTATCATTCATAAGTTTGGATTTTTTTTAGCACGGAATTAAAATATAATTCAAGTTTGTTTTATTTCCATTTTTTTCGAGCTCATTGCGCAAAGTAAATTTAGAGAAAACTGCCATGGGTTACCAATTAATAATTCAGTTTTTTATTACCTTTATTAATTAACTACAGGAGTGAATTATTTTTTTAATTCGGTTTAAAAATGCTTACCGGAAGCACGTAGAAGTAGAACACGGTATCTACGTGTCTAATAATTATGGTTATTGTTGCAACAATTGGATGTGCGTGTTTGTTTCGGATGCACTTTATTTCCGGTTCGTGTTATGTGCAATGTAACTAGTTTGCTTAGGTGTAAATATGAACCATCGTCTATGAAATACTAACTAAAGTGGATTCTCTAACTTCCTCTTCTTTTTCCCCGTCTCTCTCCCTTCGTTGCAACTAATCAGCTGAGATCTCCCTAGTGACTAGTGATGAAGACCAACCACACCATTACTGTACTTAAATTCATTTTAAAGTATGTTTTATATGGTAGTTATTTTTTTTTAACTCTCATTCAGCCTTACAACTTACCCCAGTTGGGGGTGACTTAGACCCACTAGTCGTCGGGAATCTTTTGTCGTTTTCCAGCAGAATGAAACAAGTGTTTCGTTGTTCAACTGCTTTTTTTTTTTTTTTTTTGTAATTATTTTTTATTTTTAATAATATGTTTACATGGTACATAATTCATTTTACATCTTGTATTTTTTTACTACTCTTCCATTGAAAGCATTTGCTTGTGTATGGAAGGGGAGTGTACAAAAATGTTGTTGTTAGTTGGTACTTAAATAATTCTTTTTACATAAATGTATGTTTGCTGTAGTATTTTTTTTGATAGTAGTGAAGGATAATATATTAATTTATTAAATTTAAAAAAGAAAGGAAGTTATGGAAAACTAAGGATATTTGTGAGATTAATTAAGTGACAGTAGTTTTTTTTTCAGAATATTTTTAAAATGTCTCTTGACAGAGAGCAGTATTCGGGTTTTATCATTAATGCTTCTGATTTCTTCTGGTAGACGATTGAAAAAAGTTCTTCCCTGATAAGTATAATGATGTTGTGCAAAAGACGTATTTAGTTTTGGGCATAGAAAAACATGTCTAAGTCGCGTTCTGTTTTCATTTAAAAATTGATATTTATCTTTTTCTTTTATAATTTGGATTAATGAGTTTTTAATATATAGGTCTTTAAATGTAGGTACTTGAAATTCTTCAAACAGGCGTTCTGTTGGGTAGTCAAAGGATTTTTTTAATATAATTTTAATAATTGTTCTTTGTATAATTTCAATTGGAAGAAGGTTACATTTATACGCGGATCCCCAACTAATAATAGCGTATTGTAAAGTGGATTGAACTAAGGCATAGTAAATTAAATATAGATTTTTTATCGACAGAAAGTTTCTAATTCTTAAAAATATATATATTTATTTTCTAATTTTGTTTACTACTTGACATATTTGTTCCTTCCATTTCAGATTTTTATCAATAATTACTCCTAGATATTTAATTTTATTTGTTGTTTTTAGTACTGTACAGTTTGATTTGCAATAGTTTTGGCTGTGAATTTTAGTATTATTATGTATGACAATGTTGAAATTTTTAGGAGTATCATTTGTATGGATTGCAAATGGAATTACAAATGTCTTTTCTTTATTAAGTGACAGTAAATTAGTGTCGAAAAAATTCTTGAGCGTGTTGATGTCTTCTGTGGCCTTTAATTCTACATTTTCCCAATTCGTATCACTTATTATTAATACTGTATCATCGGCGTATGACGTAATTTGACCATGTAAGGGTTGAAAAAAAATATCGTTTACATATATAGTAAATAGAATTGGTCCAAGCACTGTACCTTGGGGGATTCCAAAGCTTGTAATCTCTTGATCACTATTAACACGATTGATTTTTACTACTTGAGGACGGTTTTTTAAGTAGTCGGTGATCCATTTAATTGCGTTGCCTTTTATGCCAATATTATTCAATTTTTTTAATAACATCTCATGGGATATGCTATCGAATGCCTTTCTAAGGTCAATAAATATACCCGCACATTTTTTACCTTTATCTAATGATTCGTAAATGTATGAAGTTACGTTAGCAATAGCATCTTGTGTGCTGAGTGATTTTATAAAGCCAAACTGGTTTTTGTGTAATATTTTATTATTATCTAGAAAATTTACCAATTGTTTTTTTACTATTTTTTCAAAGATCTTTCCTATATTAGAAATTAGACATATTGGGCGATAATTCGTTGCTTGATGTGGATCTCCGGATTTGTAAATAGGTGAGATTATTGTGGTTTTGTAGTTCATTGGAAAAATTCCATTTGTTAAACTTAAGTTTATTAAATGAGTGATAGGTTTTATTAAGTGAGGTTTCATAGTTTTTAACATGTGTGTCGTAATAGAATCAAAACCGGGGGACGAACCTCCTTTCATATTTTCTATTATTTTCGAGATTTCACATTCTGTTGTTGTTTCAAACATTGAAAGTATATTACGTTTCTGTATATTTTTATTTTTATGGTTTTCTTGGTTTGAAGGCTTATGAATATTTTTCGCAAGATTTTTCCCAACATTTGCAAAGAAGGAATTAAATATGTTTGCACATTGTTTAGGCTGTATATTGGCATCTATAATTTTTTTATCGTGTTCAATGTACTTAATGTTTTGTGTTTTTTTTGTATTTTCTATGGCGAAATTAACAGTTTTCCACATTTGTTTATGGTTATTTTCTGAAGATAATATTTTATTTTTAAAATACTCTTCTTTACTTTTTTTAATATAAGATGTTAATTTATTTTTATATTTTTTATAGAAAATATATGCTTTTTCATCTCGGGGATTTTTTAAAGTTATTTTGTAAAGTTTTTCTTTATTTCTGATAGATATAATAAGTCCTTTGGTAATCCAAGGTTTTAAACATCTTAATTTTGATTTTATGTATGTTGTTATCTCAGTTGTCGAATTTTTAATGTGTTGTGACATAATATTTTCGAAGTTAGTCGAACAAATTTCAGTATCATCACTGTTTAAAACATTATTCCAATCTTCCTTTTTTAATTTTTCAGAGAGAATAGTCATATCTATTGTTGATTTTTTGGTTATTAAATTATGTTTTTTATGTTTAATATTATTATTATACAGAAGTAAGCATGAGTGATGATCAGTTATGTTAGTTTTCCAAACAATTGATTTTATTTTGTGAAGATCTTTAATGTTTACATTTGTCCAAATGTGGTCTAAACAAGATGGAGTATGTTCTTTTATTTCCCTAGTATTTTTATTTATGCAAGATATAAAATTTTGTTCAGTCATACAATTGATGTATTCATTTTTGTTATTATTTTCTATTTTTTCATTAATATTAACGTTAAAATCTCCTACGACAAAACAAAGTTTATTTTTTAATTTTAATAATATGTATTTGAGGTCATTAATAAATGTAATAATACTCGAGCCATGCCATGCTGTTCATGCATTGTCCCAAACACAACTGCTCTTCTGTTAATCTCAAATCTTATCTTGACCCGGCCACTTAGTTGATTTACTTGATCCTGCCAAGTTTTCCTCAGGCATCCCCGACTTATATTATGGAGTCATAATATGTATCATGTTACGTATAAAAATTGTACCACAAAAAACTATTTTTTTTAATGATTTCAGTGTTTCAATCTCTGGGGCATTATATTTTCACGCTGTATCAAAATAAAAATAAAATATTTAAAAAAAAAAATAGAAATTTGTTAGTTTATACACAGTAAAAGTAATCACTGTATCACAGTAAATAAATATGAAATCGCTTTCTTGAAAGTGTTGTTTATGATTTGTACTCTTTCAGTCTTACTTATAAAGATTCCCTAATACCTATACGCCGCTGCTGGTATAGCTATTAGTTATACGGTGAGGAGAGCAGAATAATATCCATGCAAGATTTTTTAGACTGGCACCACCTTGTTCCAAACTTAAAAACACGGTAATTTTTTTATTTCGCGTTTAGTTGAAAACTTTACGTTTCTTCAAATGAAATTTGCGATTTCAATTATCCGGTCTGCTTTAAATTGCTCCGAAATTTGGCCAATTTGATTATGCGTTTCAAATTTGCTTTTGTAAATCGATATTTCGATTTAAAACATTCTTCTGATAGTGCTGCCAATGGGTATTACTGCTTTTTTACATTTTCATTGCGACTGATCGATATTTTGTCAAATTAACCAGATTGTTAACAAAGTCCGCGATCTCCGTCTTAATACCATAGTAATACGTCCCTAATCCTGGGGGTCGGGCAGTTTAAATCTGTCCGCCACTAATACTGCGGTATTACGGCCGGTATACGCAGTACGCATGCGCGTGATTATGAGTAAAGTTTTGTTCTTTTGTTCTTATCCCTCCGTATGATCTATTATAAGTAAGATGATTTAAGTTTGGTATGATAGAAAGTATTCTCCAGTCCAAACCATCTAAGCGTCCCTGGGTTTTCTGCAATGTTGCTATCTTTCCGGGTTTTAAAATTGCAACACAATCAAATATGTTTTTACATTTTTACTTATAATTTTTTGATTTAATTCATTTCTTTTTTTAAATACAGTTTGCATTAGTTTTATTAACACCTCACTAGGAGAACCTATCCTAAGGTTTATTAATTTTATTATATTTTTTATTGATAAACTAACGTTTACAAGACAAGGTTTTTTTTATGCCGCCAACGGGATTTATTTTTATTTTTTATTTTTACTTGGGAGATATTTTCAATTTGTATTAGTATTTCGGATGACTAATTATTGCTTATAATTATTTGTTATCCTTTATTAATTTTAAACGCCCTGATGGGCGTTTACGTGATTTTATAATTTTCAACAGGAGTTTTTAAAATTTTAGTGTAGGTATAGAAATTTAGGTAAAAGGCTTGATGTTGTGATTTACAGACAAATAAAACAGAACTTCGCTACGCTCCGCGCTCAGTCAAAAAAATAATATATATAGGTACCTATAGCCATTGTCAGAAATCTCGCGTAGGTAGATACAAAATAAATACCTATCGTAACTTATGATCTTTGTATATTAATTTTTGTGGCCTTTTATGATACAGTTTCACATCTACACAAAAATTTCAAAATATAATAAGATGGTAACGTACAAATGAAATATGTAAAGTCTACGGCAAAGAATTTGTGCAATTTTCCTATTTGTGGGATGCTAAAACTACTACCGGAAAGAAATGAAACATATTTCATTCAAAGAATTAATTAATATAATATATATTATTTATTCAAATAATTCACTAAACATTCTTTATTCAAAGAATTAACTTAACATTCCCTGTGAAGAAAAGTTCAATTAGTTCGCCGCTATAATGATATTCAAATTTAAAGTTCTTCCATAAAAAAGAACTCATTTGAAATAAGAAGCCAATTCAAGCTATATTTTCGGGGGCTTAGGATGACAGGAGCTTAGCTACAAAAAAATTCATGCCATAATCATATTTATTAGTTTTATGATCACTCCAATCTTTATTTGCGTTTATCTCAAAACTATGTTTCTGTAGATAGGCCCCTGCGATCATAAACCCCCGTTTTACAAGGTAAATTGTATAATATATTTCCTACAAGGGTTCATTATCTCAAGTATAAAATGTGTTCAACAATTCTTGTTAGAAGAAAAGTGTTAGGTAGGTACTACTTATTTCACATATATATATATATATATTTTTATGTAACATCTCACAGTAGAGCCCTTGACGGTACAGTGTATTTTACAGTAGAACTATGTTAAATTGATGTTGGACACATTGGCTAAAGAAAGAGGTAGCGCAACACGGCATAATGCCCCAAAAATAAATCTCTAGAATAAATAGTAAATTTGCGGCACGTTCCAGCGTGGAATAAACTTTCAATACAGTCCTGGTGTAAAACCACCATTCTGAATTGCAAAGTTGCTTGAAATAAGTTTGGCCATGTTTGGTGACTAGTTTTGAATAGCCAGGTAGTTCCTCACCGTCCTCTTCCCCATCTCCTTCTACTCCCCTCATTCCCTTCAGTCTTATACTGACTTCCAAGTTGTACATAAAAAAGTAATTACCATGCCATATATAAAATAGTTGGACATTCTTATTCTCATTTAATCAATATAATGGTTACTGCCCGAAGAAAACTGAAAAAATATTTATTATTGAGATAGTGACGTTTCTTTGAAAAAAATATACTATGGTTAAGTACCTACTTACAAATCTTACACGGAGAAACGTATTGCGGCTTTATGAATGATTCCCTGCATTTTAATCTTTATTGCGGTTAAAAACAGAATTGCAGTTCTTATGACTGAATCATAAGAAAAGGACGGCCTAGTAAATATCAGTACATGTTACGGATAAATTCACATGAATTGGCAGTGACATTGTCTGTATTTCCTGTTATTTTTTTAATAATAGGAAGATAATAAGGGAAGAATATAGGTAAGAGGTAAGTTGGGAAGTATCTACCTGGCTATTCAGATCTGGTTACAAAATATGGGATTTTAAATGGTTGTCACCGGAGCTAATCATGTCTAATGTATTGCTCACATTAAATGACAGATCTTATCGAGGCAACATTTCAATTCTGCGTTCAATAATAACATAATTGAACTTAAAATTAATATCAATATACCTACCCCATAAAATTGAACAAGTGTTGTACATAACGCGCTATCTACTGCTATTAATAACAAGGTAACTATATTATTCAATCAAGGCTATTAGCTTCAAAGTGTTTCTGATATCGCATTCATTTAACGCCCGACCATTATCACTCGATTAAGTATGTTTTCCATTACAACCCCTATTGGGGTAAATTACACCCCCGGGGGGGTAGATTGACTCCCTGTTGGGGTTCACGAGGCCCCCAGGGGGTGCCAGAGTACCCCAGCCTCTTTGCCAGCAATAAATGGACGCAAATTCACTTTGACGAAGCGGAGTGTTAATTGTTTAGCAAAGGGTATTTTGATAAGGGATTCCTTTCCGGGAAAAGTTATAGGTATAGCTTTATTTGATTTTTTATATTCATGTTATAATGTAGCCAAAATATTTAATAACAAATCAACGATTTTTTAATTCCAATCAATCATTTTAAACGAAATTAAAAAAAACACATTTTGTTATTATCGCTTTGAATATGTTGCTTCATATTAAAATAATTATTTTCATAATTGACAAACCATTACAAATACATTGCAAATTACTTTTACAAACCATTACAAATACATTAAACAAAACAGTATATTTGTGAATTATTAACAGGTAGGTATTGCGTATATTAAATTACAACAAGAGATGCCCCCCATAATATATCGATTGGATCGAAAGGACACGGGTTCATGTCCCGTTGGCGTCATGTATCTTTTATCAGGAGATTTTTCAATGTGTTTCAGGCTTATAATTATTGCTTATAAAAATAATTGTTAATAAAAATATAGTTGCAGTATAAGCGTTATGTATCAGACAAGAACAATTGAAACAGTCACATCGAAAGAATATCCATATTTAGAATACATAGGTAGGTACAATTTAGTATCTATATATTTTTAAGTTCTATTGTGAATTCCAATTAGCTATACAAGGGCCTCAGTGGGGCATCAGTACATATCATCTGTGTCCAATAGCCATTTTCTTAGATTATATTTGACTTTAGTGGTACAGAAGGTATTATTTTTGATTGACATTGGTAGATTATTAGATATCTTGGACACAATGTAGTTTAGAGTTCTTTCTCCGCACTTATTGGTACATTTCGGAACCACTAATCCATCATTTTGTGTGAATCTTGTGTTATGTTTTGTTGAAAAGCATATCAAAAAACCTAAAACTAAAATAATTAAAGAACAAGGGAACAAAACTTGACCATGACCTTGAATACAGCGTATAAGGTAAACTTTTAAGTGCAAGAAGGGAGCTTGGTGTTCTCTCTCTTTCTAACATCACGCCGTTTCCCGCAAGGCTAGGCAGAGAGAGTGGACTACCGAACAACTCGGTCATGGCATACACTCCTTGCCACATTCACATTCATACATCGTCTCATACATTCTCTTCTACTATTCTGACACTTGACATGGCCTGAATCAAGCATTTAATTCACTAGTTCATGTCTTCCTCGGGCGTCCTCGACTTGTTCTACCATTCACATTTGCGTCATATATTCTCCTTACACTCTTTTCTTCGTTCATTTGCTCTACATGACCTCTCTTTCTAAATATATATTATACATCTGACCATAATAGAAAAAGCCTACATGACTCGAGTGGTTTTAACTAAGCCTTCATTGTGGACTTACCTATCGCCAAGGACACACCTTTGTAGCTATTCTTGAATAACACCACAAACATCAAATTTAAAACCTATTTAAACACACAAATAAAACAGCTTTTTAATACATTCCACGTTTCAAATCCATACAAATCTCTTCATGCCACCTTGAAGGAAAATAATAGCAAATTCCACACAAAGGGATTATGTTATTATCCTGAACACGCATCCATCAAAAGTTCCACAGAATTAGGATGAAGCCAATCTTTTGTGGATTGACCTACGTCATAATTTGAAATTGATTGACTCGCTTTGTTGGAACTTACCTGTAAAAGCAGAGTTGTTCAACATATGGCCTACGGGCTGCCAATCCAGTCCACGAAATGTGAGCTTTTACTCCATATTATTGAGCAGATGAAAAATTCAGAATCGATAATTAGAACATCCTTAACATCTCACAATAATCTTACAAATTGATTAATCTTTGAATACAAAGCATGGTAGTTAATTCACAGTCTTCCTAACTAAGCATTCCTGTTCCAGGGCGGACTTTAGGCTAGTGGTAGTTACATGACGATTTTCTCATCTTCATGTATGTTGATTTTCTACAATTACTTAGGTCCTGTTGTTTCCCTGTGATATAGTCAAATATATTGTAAACACCTGTTCTTATTGACAATTTTGATCGATATAATGTACTGCCTGCGACTCCCAAACTTTCGGTTTAAAAAAGTAAAGTTATGACTAAAGATCTACATATAAAAGCACAACTTTATACTGTTATATTTAAGTCTAATGAACACATTACATACTACACAAAGTTAATACAAGGAGAAATGTTACAATAAAAGAAGCTATGACAAAAATAGGGTCTAAAAACAATAGAGATAATGTCAAGTCAAGACAGGAACAAGGTTTTGATGAAGTTCACGACTTTCGCCACATCAATACAAAATATTTTTTTCGTAATGACTGACAAAAATCACTTAGGCTTACACCAAAAATATCAAGGTCCTGACATGAGTTATCAAGTCTGGCCATTCTAGATATTGGTGAATCGTATCCATAATTTGTGGAGTGTTGATTGAGGAAAAACAAATCATTATTTTTAGTCTACGGGAAGGGATGAGTTGCAACAAAATAGTCATTCATACTGTTAATAATTTTGAAAATGCAGATGAGATCAAAGTTTTTCTTAAGTTTTTCTAAGAAAGAAATATTTAATTTTACTTCAAGTTCATTGTATGAGTAATTGCCTCTTTCTAGCAGTAACCTCCAAGCAATTACCCTTAAGAAGCGATGATGTAGGAATTTGATATGATTAATGTGATTAATTAATATCATTGACCATCAAAAAAACAACTGAGCTTATTGAATGTATTTAATTTAAACGATATAGATATACCGGTGACCGGATAAATCATCAAAATGTTAATTCATCACATATTTAAAAAGTTATATAAATGCATGGAAAGTGATGAAACAAAAACTTTATTAACTGGGTTAAGTAGGTTAGGTTAGGTGAGATTAGGTTAGGTGAGATTAGGTTAGGTTAAAAATAAAATAAAAATTCATCGTTTTTTATGACTTTATATCACTTTTTAAAAGTGTGTTTAACAGTCACTGTGTTGAGTTAGCATGGAACCAGATATATCAGACTCATATTGCACAATACAGTCGGTGTTTTTTGTTTGTTTACCCTTTAAATTATTATGTTCCTGAGTTCCTCCACCTAATTACCTGTTCATGTCTGACAGTATGGAGTATCTACATACTTACATCAGTGACTTTGCAACAATTTATTATACGTTACCTGTCTGTTAAGAAAACCTATGCAGTGAACATGTTAAGTGCTCCCTTTTTGCGTTTGATTCGAGTATATTTCGGAAGCTTGTGTAGTGTTCACCCGCAGTGTCAACCCCATAATATCGATTTACAATAAAACGTATACCAAAGACCAAGCTAAATCAGAACCCCTTTTAATTATATCGTTTAGCTACAGCTACCCCAATAGGTGTGTCAAATATTGATTACACTCCACAATAAAACCACAAATTGATCGGCAGACAAGATTTGCGACAAGTGGCGGCTCGTGACTTTTGGGTGTACTAATGTTTTAATTTGTTTTCAGTATAAAAAATAGAAATAACAAAATATTGTTGTCTACCCCTGGCACAATGACAGAGTAACTAGGTAAGTTTCTGCAACTCCTACGAATTTTAGATCGAGCGATAACCAACCCTTGTTTTACGAGAGCCAGAAGGCTCACTACAGGTCCTCTGATTTTCATCAATTTTGTCTAAATAAGTTCAGAATCTTTTTCATGAATCACACTTACACACTCTTGAAAATTTGTCTTGGAAAAAATTAAAGATTTTCTGTTAAATACATACCTGACAATAAATATCCTGACAATATTTGAAAAATTCCTACTACAACGAAAATGTTGCTTGTATTGTGATGGAAGACTTACTTGACGAATTTAACACACTACGCCTGGGTGGGACCCAAACGCGATGTCAACTCAGCCACCGACCGGTCAACATACATTCTAAGTATTCAATTTCTTATTCCATAATTTCAGATAGAAGATCTCATCGTTATAATATCATAAACACTTTCCAAAATAAAATATTTACATAAATTTATTAAAACTAGATCAGTTCCCATTTTGAAAATCATTACACTGGAATATTTCACATCACGCACTCACAATTGAAATTAAAATGTTTGATGATAAAGTATTTTTTTGATTACCTTTAATATATACAATAATTACGAATTTTAAACCATGAATTCAATTCAATCTCTGAACCATAAACACAATACAATTATTTGGTAAGTTATTTATCAATCGTATTGAGGTGAGGAGACTTTTCACGAAAACGGCGCTATATAAATTTGCCAAATAAAAAAGTAACACGCAACGATCTATTCGATGTTTATTTTTACATTAGATTTAAAAATTACCATACAACAATGCAATATAAACCGTACATAGATACCATAGAACGTATTCAAAACATATTTATTAAATATCTTACCACCAAATTCAACAAAAACTTTGAATGTTCTTTTCAATGTTTGCAACAAAGGTGATTACTAGAAATTTGAGAGGCAGGTGTAGGTACCGCCGCCCCGAGAATAATATTAATATTATTTGGCTAATTTATATAGCGCCGTTTTCGTGAGAAATCACCTCAAGGGCGCTGAAACTATATATTGCATTACCAACACCTCTGCCTTAGGTCATCGCCCTTGAGGTGATTTCTCACGAAAACTGCGCTATATAAATTAGCAAATATTATTATTACTATCCCAAGTGGTTCGCTATATTAGGTGACTTAGCAGGAGTGCCTGGGTTCATCGGGTGAGATGTGTTCAGGATGTGCCTGCCCACCAGCTGCGTGGGGTGCCAGATCGGGAGAGGCTGGTTTGGGGAAACCTTTTGACCTCTCCGACTGGTCTCTCTTTACCACACTTATCCCTAGAATCCAATCCACCCCTCATACCTTTTTCCTTGCCAGAACTTCATCTCATTCATTTCTTTAAAAATATCTTTTCACAGCTTTCCCAAAGATGGCTTACGCCCTGAGGGAAATTATTTTCCTCCACGCCAGTGGGGTTAGTGTAAAAAAGTCGATTAAACAATTATACATAGAATTTTAAACAATAACATCGACTGTAACGAACATCTGTCCCTAATTAATTTGAACATACCTTTGAAAAATACACGACACAGCGCTATTTCACAAGCTTAATTACAAAACAAAGGCAGCATCTAATTCCCCAATTTTCGTGCTCCGTGACATTTTGTTCGGATTCACTGCCCAAATTTAAATGTGGCATCGTGTCAATAATATTGTAAACAGTTCCAATGCGCATGCACATTTACACACACTCACACATACACACACCAACCTATACACTACACAAGTAACTCGATAATTACTGAATATACATACAATATATGAGACATTACAAGGAAACATATCATGGGTGCACACCTTGAATTATTTAATAGCTGTAAATTGTTTCATCACTGTAACCAATATACTGTTTGTTTCTATACCTAGTATAAAATAAATAAAAGAATAATTCTAATATTTAGACCACAAAAGAGGTATAATACCCATAATACTTAATGAGGTATACGTAACAAAAATAAATAATTTGTGAGTAATAAATAACTAAATGAATAACAAAAATTCAATAAAATTATCTGATTATATGTAAAATGTTGACTTGCTCAGATAACAGATAGCTTCAAACACAAATATTTCATAGCCCTATCAAATTCACGCGGATAAAGCTCTATTCACACTTTCCATTTGTCACACACGAAAATGAAAAAGCAAACAATATAACCTACCTTCAAAAAAAATCAAGTTGACATGAAATGACACCCACCTACACACTTTTCACTTCTCCAAAACTCAAACACCTTTATCAATTCACGGTCAATTATTTTCATTGTGTAAAAGTGCGGGTGGACAATGGGATTTGTGTGAATGGAGCTTTAGTTTATCTTTTGTTCGAAATTTAAATCCGTCATACAGTCGAGTAATTCGAAAAATGGACGAATAATGTGACGAAAAATGGACGAACACTTTTATTTATTTCTGGATCGAAATGACGAGGGTATAAAATTTGTAATTTTAAGTGTAAATTTTATGGTACGGTGTTAAACGATTATTGAATAGACTTAATAATTACTGACGGAAAGTAAAAACGATGTGCTTTTTCTTGTAATTTTTGAAGAAGTTAAAAACTAATTTTTTTAATATTCTGTGGGAAATTTTATTATAATACTTAATTACGTTAACTTTATGAACGAGAAAAAAAGTGTAATGACAGTAATCTTGTAAAATATTTAAGTGTTCTTCGAATTTTTGATTCTGTGTAGGTATTAATGTTTGACTAGCAGTTAAAAACCCGCTCCGCGGGTTTTTTTCTGCTAGGCCCTGCGGGCGGCACTTAGTTGGGCTTCGCCCAGTTTAAGTGATACTAACAACAGTTACATTTAATAGGTAGATATTAGGTCATTCACAGAGAGAGGGTGAGTATATATTGTTAAAACACGGAACAGGAAGGCGTTTAGGCATAATAAGAATGACAGTTGTTCGGGTAAAACTTTACCTTTCCCGAATAATTGCCTAAATGGCTAAAGGTAAATTAATATAGGTAAATATTCGGAATCGCTGGACACGGAAAATAGAAAATATTTTTAAATAATACCTTCTGATTTACCTTAATTACTATAAAAGGAATCGAACAGCATTTGGGAAAATTTTAATTTTAGCTTTTTAATTTTTAATTACGTAAAATGAAAATTCGCTTTCGCTGTATGGGATGACAGTCTGAATAATTTCTGTTGATAACATTTTCTTTTGTCGGTATTCCTGAAATGAGCGGCTAGAGACAATTGAAAAACGTAAATTAAAAAAAATATAATGTAATACAATATTCCGGCAAAATAGTGCCTACTTAGCACAAATGATTTATTTGACTATTATTTTATTTAACCTCACCTATAATAACCTAACCTAACCTATAATAATCCAGCCTAACCTATAATAATCCAACCTAACCTATGTCCTAACCTAACCTAAAATAATCCAACCTAACCTATATCCTATCCTAACCTATAATAATCTAACCTGACCTAAGCTTACCTCACCTATAATAATCCAACCTAACCTAACCTATATCCTAACCTAACCTATAATAATCCAATCTAGCCTAACCTAACCTAACCTAACCGAACCAATCCTAACCTAACCTATCCTAACCTAACCTAACCTATACAAATCCAACCTAACCTATAATAACCCAACCTAACCTAACCCATAATAACCCAAACTAACGTTACCTAACCTAACATTACCTGACTTATCCTAACCTATAATAATCCAACTTAATCTAACCTTACCTATAGACTAACTTGAACTATACTAATCCAACCTAATCTAACCTAACCTAGCATAACCCAACCTAACATATCCTAACCTATAATAACCTTTTTTTTTAAATATTTCCTTACTTGTAAAAGAAACCAAAATACCAAAATAATATTTGCATAGAGTAAATTATGGTAAAAATTCTAGACACTCATATCAGGAATACCAAAAAAAGAAAATGTCATCAATAGAAATTATTCCGGCTGTCATCCAATACAACGAAAGCAAATTTTAATTTTACGTAATTAAAAATTAAAATGCTAAAATTCTAAAATTCCCGAATGCATTCAGATTCCTTCTATATTAATTAAGGTTAATCCGAAGGTTTTACTTAAAAATATTTCGTATTATCCTTGTCCAGCGTTTCCGAATAATACCTTAATATATATTATATAAATATTTATACCTGGCAAAATGATTGTTTTATTATACATTTAAGTACATGTCAGATTAGAGATTTGTTGGCTAATTTTACAATCAACGAAGCGTTTCTATCTTCCGATTGTCTTTCATGTTATTTTATTGGGTTGGCAGTGCCTATACTTTCGCGTATATCATATCGGTGTTCTGTCAAAATAATGCGAAATTATTATTTACGTAAATAATATTAAATATCAATATTTTTCAAAATCGTACATGCAAAGAGTTGTTGTTTACTGTCATTAAGTTGAATCAAATGTTTGTTTTATTTGTAAATGCGTATTAAAACGGTAGTTTCACGTAAATAATTATCCAAAAATTATATGAGCAGAAACGATGTTTTTGAAGAAATCTGGTGATCCTATTTTAGTATGAAATTGGGTCTTAATTTTCAAGTTAGCGGAATTTAACCAAAACAAATTATTTGAATTTGACCAATCAGAGGGCCCAGACCGTCCAGACGATCGCATAATAATATTATAGATGCCATTGCAAAGTTTAAATAAACTTCCAGAAGAAATCTTTTTATTTTGCATATTTAAATATTCGCGCCAGCCCCTTGGTTCGTTCTTTCACCGCCAGAGGAGCGCTCTCTCGGCTATCATCTATTGACGCGGTGCGTATCGGCCATGTTGAATGAACGCGTGCTTTTTTCGTCAAACGTCAAACGTAATCACGTAATTGTGGATAATTTTCACTGTAATGTAATTAATCCAATGGATCATGAACTTTTTAAAACATATTTTCTTCGATATTATCCAAAAATTGTATAAGCAGAAACGATATTTTTGAAGAAATATCGTATTACATGTGGCGATTCTATTTCAGTATGAAATCGTGTCTTAATCTTTAAAGTCTTATTTAAACACAATTTAAATTTGACCAATCAGAGGGCCTACATCATCCAGACGCTGGAGTATTAATACTATCAGACTAGCAGTTAAAAACCCGCTCCGCGGGTTTTTTTCTGCTAGGCCCTGCGGGCGGCACTTCCCTGTAATTCGCCCATTTTAAGTGATATTAACAACAGATACATAATAGATAGATATCAGGTCATTCACAGAGAGAGGGTCAGTATATAAAGTTAAAACACGGAACAGGAAGGAGTTAATGTATAATAACATACTAAATTTACGCATAATAAGAATGACAGTTGTTTAAATAAATGAAATTTTACGTATTTGTGATGGATTATTTCAAATGAAACACTATTATTGTCTACAACTGATATTAACTGTTACCGTACCTAATATAATTAGCTCATAGGAGACTTGCAGTGCTTAAGTATGTGTTACAACCGTCAATGTCTATAAGTTGAATCAATATCGTATAGTTTGTCACAATTAAATATAGTTATAACAAAGTTGACTTAAATAATAGATTATTACATATTGAATAATTGTACCCGTGTTTATGAATAAAAGGAGGGTAATTGTGCGATGAGTTTAGCAGTCGGTTTGATTAAAAGCTGTGAATTTTACTCCAACTGGTGGTAATTCTTTACCTAAAACTGTTACTGTATCTAATAAAGTATAAAGTTAGATTATATATAGACCTTCATCAGGAGAGTAAAAATCTATATAAAAAGGTAGATTATTACAATATAGCGCCCCTGGGGTGATATCTCACAAAAGCGGCGCTATGCAAATTGTCCAATTAATAAATAAATATAATGTTTACATTTTATTATGTACGTATGCATTGATATACAACGGAAATAGATAAAATAATGTTATCCGATTAAACTTTATTTTATTAAAAAATAAATAATCTTTTTAAAATCACTTTATTATATACAACCAATACATATTTCATGAACGAAATATACACCGAAGTCAAAAATTAAATATAGATTACAATTGGAAAAAAGAAGTGGAAGGAGGGGGGGAGGGGTAAGAGTAGGATGGGTTTATAAGAATTAGGAATTACAATATGAAAGACCAGTTAAGTGGGAAAATATTTAAAAGATAGTTAATTAAAATTCTTGTTAATTATATCTGCTTTTATAAACATGTTCTCTTATTTCTAAAATTTCTAAATTATTTATTTGTGATGCTTTATATCCCGTGTGAAGTATTTTAAGACCTGAAAAAAAATAGCATGTAACCATAACACAATATATTCATAAGACAAATAACATTTAATAACGGTTATTCTAATAAATTGATAGTTGAAATACTAAATGAAAAAATTAAACATATTCTCTTCAAATGGTATTTTTACCCTATTTCTTAAGATATAAATAAACAATCAGGATTAAAGCATCGCAAATAAATAATTTTGAAATTTTAGAAATTAGAAAACATGTCAATATAAAATCAGATATAATTAATAAGCAAAAAAAAATTATAAATAAAAATAAAAAATGCCATTGCAAAGTTTAAATAAACTTCCAGAAGAAATCTTCAGATGAAACGCTTAATGGTCAAGTAATTTTGCATATTTAAATATTCGCGCCAGTTTTTTGGTTCGTTTTTACACCGCCAGACGTGCGCTCTGTCGGGAGCTATTGCCGCGGTGCGTATTGGCCATTTTGAATGAACGCGTGCTTTTTTCGTCAAACGTCAAACGTAATCACGTAATTGTGGATAATTTTCACTGTAATGTAATTAATCCAATGGATTATGAACTTTCTAAAACATATTTTCTTCGATATTATCCAAAAATTGTTTGAGCAAAAACGATATTTTTGAAGAAATATCGTATTACATGTGGCGATTCTTTTTCAGTATGAAATCGTGTCTTAATTTTTAATGTCTTATTTTTTTTGTGTCCAGTCACCTGCAAACCGAAATGAACCTTACGGTTACTTAAAATTGAGGGGCAGATTGGTATTTTTTGCCTGCAGACCCCCTATGCAGAATTTATCAGAATCACAGAATTTTAATTTTACCAATCAGAGGGCCTGCATCGTCCAGACGCTGGGACAATAATACTATCAGATGTTTTTCGATGTGTTTTAGTTTTGATTAAAAATGTTTGTGTTTAATTTCAACTTCTTTCATTTTTGAATTTAAAACATTGCAGTTTTTAAACAATAACGTATATTTCAAATTTATTTTAAAAAATATAGTTGATTTAGGACGGAATTCACAGAATTTGAACAATTCATCAAATTTCAAAGTTGATTATCAAGTTTTGTTCTTATATCAGTATTGTGAACCAACTGGTCAATAATAATATAATGACAAAACTTGCATAATAACAGTTTGAATAGAATAACATAACTCTCTCTCTTTGTTATTATTGATACTCAGTCCATATTTAAATTTACGCTTTGAAAATATAAAAAAATAAAACATCTTTTATATCTTTGAGTAGTTTCATTTTATCATAAATGATTATATTATATTATGTATATTTTTTTATATCGTTATTTTAATAGTCAATGATATAAAAAATGTAAAATATAAACGAATAAAGACGGTTTATAACGCAAATATATATATATTTTTAAAATTACGTCACTGAATTACATGAAATATACATTGCAAAGCTATAAAATGTAAACTAATAAATTAACATTAAAGGTGATGCAGTTCATATATTTTTTTAAATAAAACAGAAAAAAAACACTGTAAATAGAAATTACTGTAATCTCTACACAATGTTGCATTGTCAAAATTTAGTGTCTACATCAAAACGTCAAAGAATTAATTTTAAAAAATATTATAATCTGGCTGTACCCCGCCACACGTTGCAATGGTTGAGTCTGTGCATAAAGAGAAAAATTAAATAAAAATTGTCCAATAAATGGCGCTGTTTTTCAAAGAAAACGTGCTTTTACCTACCACAGGTGAAATAGGTATATAAAAACATACGCGTTTTCGAATGCAAAGTTGTGTCAAATTTTCAAAGCAATCGGTTAAGAACTTTTGGAGATTTAGGATTGTGAACAAACGAACATTTACATTTTTTTTTTGGATGTCATAATATTAACGTTTCCCATTTATAATTAAATAAATATCTTTCGTTGTTTAAAGATGCCTGTTGGGTGTACATATTGAGGTCACATCATTTTCTGATTATCTATATTATGGACTGCATGTTTTAATATATTTAGTAACGACTTTATAAAACAGGTGGGATTAAATGAAGTGCATTTATCGGATATTTAAGTCAATGGATATTGCATCAAATTTAATGAATACCTTAAAAGGACATTTTACCTCCCTACGTGGTTCTGGATTCTTATTTTACTGGTAGATAAATGTTTTAAAAAAACTAGTTTATTCACTACATATTATTACTACAGGGTTTTCCAATAAGAGGTGTTATTTTGAATAGTCCGCTATTTCGGTAGATGCTACTTTTAAAGTTATAATTTTTTAACATTTGACAATTAAAAACTACGCCATTAATAAAAATGGAACGATACACGCTTCAACAAGGCAATGAAATTATTGAAAATCACTTGAGTGAATCAAATGCAAATCATCTTGAGTGATGAGGCCTATTTCCACTCGGTGGCTTCGTCGACAAGCAAAATTGTCGCATCTTGGGCTCGGAAAACCCAAGAATTATTGTTGAAAAGCCTCTCTACCCTCAAAGTGTGACTGTTTGGTGCGGTTTATGGTCCAGCGGAGTCATTGGAGCTTACTTTTTTGAAAATGAGGCTGGAGCAACAGTTACGGTGAATGGATTGCGCTATCGGGGGATGATTAATGATTATTCATGGCCGAAATTGGATAGTATTGATTTGGACAACGTTTACTTTGAACAAGACGGCGCTACGTGCCACAAAATCAACGAAACCATTGATCTTTTACGATTGAATATCAAAATAACACCTCTTATTGGAAAACCCTGTATTATTCACTGTGGCCTCTCTTTCTGTTGCATCAGTTTTCTGTGAGTTTAAGTAGCGGTTACTCCGAAGCTAACTGTGGTATAACTTTTTTTATAACAATATCTTCTTAGACACGTTCATACATAATTAAATAATAATAATAATAATATTTGGCTAATTTATATAGCGCCGTTTTCGTGAGAAATCACCTCAAGGGCGCTGTACAAATTTTTTCTTAAATAGTTAATACTAGAACTACTGACTTATCTCTAAGACTTATATCTAGTGACTTACGACTATTACTAGGCCTATAACTACTATCTTAACGTCATATATACGAGTATTTACATATTTAGCAACTTACAACTAAAATTAATATTAACAATCTAATCTTACTAACGCCAGAAGAAGAAGGAAGTTCCATTATATTAGGGTGTTTTTTATTGTTAGCTGGATATATATGTTAAATGAATGAAAATAATGAATAAAATCAATCTTCAATCTTAAACGCATTTAGAAGATTCATCTGCCAACAATTAAACCGATTGACTTGTTATGTTCCCGCTGATATTGTCCATTGTCCATTGGTAGGCAAGTCAATAGCAACATTAATTGAACAGAATCGCTAGATAATGTAACAATTAGGTACGGTATAAAAAATGAAAAAAAAAAATATTTTGATAGAATGACGGATTTATGGAAATGAGTGTCTGAAAAAGTGAGTTTTTAGTTTGGATCTAAATTCTGTTGGGCTGGTTATACATCTCAATTCCATAGGAAGTTTATTCGGAGCCTTATGGCCGGATACTCCGAATGCACGATCACCAAACTTAGTGTTCGGATTTCGCTTTTTTTTAATGAAGTAGGCGATAATAGAATAATATGAATTTCCAAAAGAATTATGGGTATGTACATTTTTATATTGTGTAGGTACACAACTTCATATGTTGTGAATTCACCTAAATGACGCCACTGCAAGATATTTTGTTTATTTTACAAAGATTCAAATGTGCAACGATTGTCTTTTAGATTTGTTAACACGATGTTTTGTTTTATATTTTTATGAGAATAACGCACAAGAGTCCGAACTGCTCGCAACCATCTGGAGCTAGTGAGACTATGGCATCTCCAATTGGAGTATGTTGTGAGGCTAAAGGTATTGGGGAGGGGAAGGAGATGCAGGGGAGGAAGGTAAGGAGTTTTTTGCCATTCAGATCTTGTCACCTAACACGGTTAAAGCCATTTCAAGCAATGTTCAATTCTGAATGGTGGTCTTACACAAGGGCAATACTCAGAGTATCTTCTACTCTGGAACGTGCTGCAAGTATACTATACATTATTTTAAATGGGTAAATTGTGAAATAACATAAATTAATAAAATTTACTTCCACACGCCGGGATTTGAAGCCAGAACCAGAATGTAGTGTCATTGGCCCGAACGGATTCAACTCGCCGCGTATACTTTCAATTCTAAGAGCTTCGTAAGTTCAACTCCGTTCGTTAGTAAGCCAGTAATTTTGCATAACAAACGATATTATTGAAAAAAAGTTTTGTATATTGACATTTAACCGAAGCTTATCTGATACTACGGAGACTGCGTTATAATTTGTATATCGTTGACAGTGCTCGCAAATATCGCCAACTGAACATAGATGACGAATTTAGGCAGTGGGGCATTATCGATTGTCCATGCTAGACTTCCAGGGGAAGTTTGTTATAATTCGGTAGAAATTCGGAATAATCAGTGAGTCGTACTTACTACCTCGTCCACGGGTATAAACGAATATTGCTAATTTATTAATAATCTCTCCAAATCATTGGTAATCCGGTTAAAAACTGAATTTCGGGCCTTTATAACGACTTAACAGGTGTCCTAATAAACTTTTTTAAATTAAGAATATATTATCCCGATGTCGGAACACGTATTCGAAGTTTTTTGACGTGACACGTCAGAAGAGGTCCTGTCTGTACAGTGTAAAAGCAGGGAGCTATGTAGACACCCGGTTGGGCAGCTTTGTGAGGCCGTTAAACATAAGGGCTGTAAGAAATGTTTAATAAAGTATTAATGCGGGTCTTGAAGAGGTCCGGATTACATGACGGAGGAAAAACAGATGTCTTACACAAAAACGAGTCGAAGACACTGCCCGTTATCATTTATCAGGAAACCTGTTCATGCATTCGTTAAAGGCCTGCAATACCGTTTTAAACTCGATTACCAATAATTTAAAGAGAATCTTAATAAATTTGCAATGCTAATTTTTCTTCGTGTCATTAATTATTATCATTAATTCGATCATATAAATTACAATAATTTACTCGTATATGCATAACTCATAACTGAGGAAGCGTTGAAGGATGACATATACCCCTAGGAATATTTTAATTACCAGCACTTGATTAAAGTAATAACTCTCATAACCATCCATACCGTGATCAACTTTCACACTTGAAATATTCCCAGAACAAGTTTTCATCAGTCAATCATCTTTGGATACTTACATATTAGATTCCCACACGTAATGCATCTTGTAAATAGCGCGTGTACACGTTCGCCCAATGCATTGGGCCAACGCGCTTGCTCAACGTGTACAGGACGACTTGGTGGTTGCGTGCGTTGGCCGCCAACATTGGCTAACTCGATTATTTTCGGTTTTCGTAATACAGTTCGAAATACGCGTTCAGTAGAAGCGGTCGTGTTGATGATTGCCTTCATGATTATTTACGTTTATGGATTATGATTTAGTTTAACTGCAAAAATAAATAGCTGCGGTTACGATATTTTCCACATCCATCCAAATTTGATGGCCTCCGTGGTTGAATGGTAAGACTCTCGACTAGCAATTCGAAGTAAGCGGGTTCAAATCCCGACGTGCCAAGTAAATTTTATTTGATGAATTAGTGTTATTACACAATTCATCTACCTTCCTCTTCTCCATTGCCTTCCCCTCTCCACTACCTTCAGCATCGCAAAATACCCCAATTGGGATGCCGTAGTCTCACTGGCTCCAGACGGTTGGGAGTTGTTGGGACTCTTGTGCGGTATACACTTAAAAGGGAGGTCAAACATGGTATTTTCATATTTTTTTTATTTCCGTGAGGAAATAAATTACTACATCGAATGTATATTTAGTTTATGTTGTTATGTTGTCGAATAAATTTTCTATACCTCACTCCATCCTCCAGCATTGACGCACACTGGAGAAAAATACTAGCTCCTAACATAGTCACGGCTCCCTAAAGGCTTCAACTTTCTATTATTCTATTATTTTATCATTTTATTCTATTTTATTCTCAATTTATTATTCTGTTTTCTTTTCTTTGGTTTTCTGTTCTATCTTTTTGTTTTTGATTATATATTTTATTGTATCTCTATATGGAATGTGTGGGACTGCACTAACCTCCCCACATACCGGAATAAACACTTTATTATTATTATTATTATTATTATAATGTGCCATTTTCGATTTGCCGCCTAAACGAGATGATTTTTTCTAACCGGCCAACGTTGGCCTGAATGTTTGCGACGGTGTTCACAGGTTGGCGAGTTGGCGCCATTGACGCATCGGGCCAACGTGGACTGGGGGCTTCATAACGCATTGCACGCATAAAAATACATTGTATATAATTGCCAACTGAAAGAAAAATGCAACTATTCGCAACACGGTCAATCAATTTTTTATCCTTCTAATGAGCTGATATTTTAAAAGCATTTAAATTGTGAGCTCATTAGTAAGAATAGCAATTTGATCTTCTAATAAAATTGATATCATTTCTATAATATATTAATTTATTCTTATGAATTTGATAACGCTTTTCTGCCATCAAAGATGTTATGGCATCGTTATAGTTTTTATGAGTTTATTCGAGTCCTTAATCATATTTTATATTAAAAGAACATAATATTTGATATGGATTCCACGACTTTCGAAGGTGGTATTCCTGTTGTCCTGCATTTATAATTATTTTATTAAATTTATTTATTTATTCATATGAAGATCAAAACTCGTGTCACGCCAATACTTTAACGCAAGTAAAAATGTGTCACGTACCTGGAAATTGTAGATACCGACATCCTGAACGGCAGGGGTGGATAATCTTCGGCACGCGGGACCGTTTGGTCAGGCTGGTTCCATGATAACTCAACACAATGACAATTCAACACACCTTTTAAAATTGATATAAAGTCATAAAAAGCGATGTAAATAAAGTAACCTATTAACATAACCTACACATCCTATTTAACCTAGTTTTTTTTCATCACTTTTCATGTTGAATTGTCAGGTTGGTGAGTTAATCAGTTACCTTTACCCATACGGGTATTCCCAAACATGTGATATATACAGTATTAGTGGAACAGTAATCATGAAGTAAAAAGAAGAATGTTTTAACCTTACCTGAATGATTATTATTATTTAGGTATGTTATTATAGCCATCTTTAACTATATTTCGTGCATTTGAAAACATCTACTATGCTGAATAAACCCAGAAGAAAATTGGAAAAAAGATATCTTTTTTGGGAAGAATTCGCCAAAAACTGTCCGAAAAAACTGCAATCACCATTAATAACTCCATTATTGCTCCACATTTTGACTACTGCTCAACTATCTTTTTCCTGTGTAACGACCGAAAACAAAATAAATTTCAAAATCTCCAAAATAGGGCAATGAGAACAATACTCAGACGAAATAGATATTCAAAAGTAAATAAAATGTTAAACGAACTAAATTGGCTAGCTGTGAAACAGATGTTTACCTCGATCACGATGATATTTGTACATAAAATAGTAAACAACCTGCTACCCAAATATTTTTCAAATAAAATTGTATGAATACTCGGAATAGTACCTATACTATATAAAGGGATGAAATACTATAATGCGCTGCCGGAAAACCTAAAGTTTGCCCAAATTGGAAAGTTCAAGATGTTGTGTAGGAGCCACATCAAGCAAGAAAAAATATAGTATTTTTATATGTAACAAATTAATTAGTAATTTGTAAACTTAAATGTACAAATTACTAAAATAAAATTAGTTAAAAAAATAAATACAATAAACACCACTCTAGAAGATCGTATAAAAAAGATGCCGACGAAAGTTATTTTCAAGATGCCCCTAACATTCAAAATATATATGCTAAGAATGTTTTAACATATTGGAAAATCAAAGAAAACACATATTAATAAAAAATATGCTAACAAGCGTTCGTGCTAAGGTGAGTCCTTACCAATTTCTATCGGTTTATAACAAGTTCTTCGTTCACCATTTAAGTTTGAAGTTTTAAAAAAAAGTGTTATTTTTTAAGATAATATCCATACATTTGTTATGCCGTAACGTTAATTATATGAAATTTTCTCGATAGAAAAAAATCGCTAAGTAAGCTCCGAAAATTAATAAAAACACATTTTGTGCTGTTATTTATGTTACAAACATGAAACAATTCACAGTGTATCTTTAAATGCAACTAAAGCATTTGTTGAGATATTTTTGCTCTATTTCAAACGAATCGCGTTTTATTAAATATTTTCACTAATATTGTTTTTTTAATATCTACCACTTACTCTACATTTGTATTTATATATCTCGCTTTCAAACCATCTTTGAACACTTACTACGGGGCCTTAAATAAACCTAGTCCGCCTCAATACACGAACTCCTAGTGAGGAGAACCAAGAAAAACATTATAATTAATATTTTATCCTCTCAATTTCTTATTAATATTTACGAGTATATAACGAAAAATATAGGTATGCATAAATATTGAAATAAATTAATCATAAAAAAATGTTTACAAAAACCATTATAATTACAATATTGACATGCAGTTTAAAGGCATTCGTTCTAAGGGGGAATCCCTACTTTAAGTCTTAACCTTCATCTACCTCGTCTATTTCATTTTCTTTCACTCATGTGTGTTATATAATGAGGCTTACGTAGTTATGAACAGGTGGGAACTTTTTTTAAAGTTTCGTGTAATTTAAAACTTCTATAACTATCACGCCGTTCCCCTACAGGGGTAGGGAAAAATGACAGACCGCCAAACAACTCGATATTGGCACCAATTCCTTGCCTCTTTTACATTCATACATCGTCTCATACATACTCTTCTATTATTCTGACTCCTGACATGGATTGACTAAAGTATCTGATTCACTTGATCGTGTCGTGTCTTCCTCGGGCGTCCGCGACTTCTTATGCAATTCACATTTGCGTCGAATATTCTCTTTACACTTCTTTCTTCGTTCATTTTTGCTACATGCCTAAACCATCTAAGCGTCCCTTTATTAACCTTACTCAATACGCTTACATCAGCCTTGCATTCTTTGCAAAACTCCACATTTTGTTTCGTCTCGCTGAGTTATTTACTTCTCATTGAATTAAAAGCTCCACGACCCTTTTGCAAGAATCCTCAAAAAAAAATCTAAATGGCTGAGAAATACTTTTCATCAAAAATCCTTGCCAAATGAAGTCATTTTTTAAGAAATCCTCGATAAATATAGCTCCAAGTTTGCTCTCTTTGTTGCGTACCTGTACTATAGGTATTTGGATTGCATTATTCAGTTTATTCTGCGTCCTATCCAGTTTTGCAACTTCTCTTGACATTTAATGCTGAAAGGTGCCTATAGTGAGACCCCCTGCGTAGAGCTAAGTGACTGTCAAATAGTTTTTGCCTTCCATTGGCCACAAATTGCTACAGTTGTCGAGTGAAAAAACCCACTTATGCGTTTCACTTAGATAATTGAATTTATACGGTTAATTATAATTTAATGAATGTTTCGATCTCAATAGAACTAATTGGATAAATAAACATAAATTATTGTTTTCATATCAACCGTAACTCGACAGTTGGGGTAAGTGTTTTCTTCAGTTTATTTCAATGATTAAAGAACAACAGGAATAGTTACCCACTCACATGGAAGAAAGCATTTCCAAAACAAATTAATAAATTCAACATAAAATGTAATACGTTTCAAGATGCTCGTTTCGAGAAACTTGTCATCAAACTTGTCTGTAACTAGAGACTAAATAAGAAAATATAAAAAAAAATTAAAAAAACTACAGGCCACCTGAGAGAAGGAAACCCTAGTGAGGAGGACTTTGGAAACCGTGATATTATAATTATATTTTACTTTATTCTCAGTTCATTTATACGATATTAAATATTAAATAGATTATAAATATTATGTATCGAAATTAATAAAAATGCTCATTTATTATTTTTTTGTACGTTTTATTTAATTATAAAAAATGTCATTTTTTTATCTAGTATAGACCTTCTAATAACTTATTTCTGTGACATTAAGGACAATAGTAAAGGTAATAATACATCTAAAACTTATTCTTTACAGTATTTGGGCATAACCTAAATACTGTAATGAATAAGAAAAACAGCAAGGCTTCCTATCTTCCTGTCGGTAGCTCATTAAGGCAAAGTTTAGTGCCAAATCACTATTTTTATTTATCTTTATAACGTATTGGTGTACATACAAATACGAAAAAAATGCTTTTGACACATTGAAAATTTTCCTATCCTTACGCTTGAGTAGAATACAAATAAGAAAATTAATTAATTAATAAAAAATATAAATGTAAACTACCATTTTTTTCAATTGAAATGTATGAACGCATAAAGGAAACAACTTTTAAAAAATACAGTATTTTAGCTAACATTGTCGAACTTGATTAACTTTTTTGCTTTCTTATAAAATTATTTACGAAATAAAAAAAAAACAGTTTTGTGCTTGAAATCGAACGTTTCTAGATTCCGTTTGTCAAGCGATTTTTTATTGCCTATTACCTAGAGTATAAGGCATACCAAGAAAATACACATTTTTGGCTTGTAGCTTCCTCTTAAAAATCTTAAATCATTTAAAATAGAGATTATTTTGGGTTCCCTACAAATTTGTTTTTTTAAACCTAAAATCTCCACAGTTTCTCGTGGGGTAGCCATGTATTGCAAAATTAATATCTATATTCTTAAACATGTATTTCGGCAGCATATTATTTTTTAGCTTAACTATAAATATTGGGGTATTTTAAATTATTTGATGTCTCACACCTAAAATTCCTAGTTTTTTTCTGAATATTAATTATCTGTAGTATACCTACTAAAATTCAATACTGCTCGCATGTCTCTATTTTGAATTATCGGCAATTTCTTTATTGGTGTTTGATTTTGAGAAACGTGTATTGAAAATCTGGTCTAGGGATGTTCTTTTCATGCGCTTGATTTGATTAGTTAGTCTCGAGAAACTCGTCTTGAAAGGCTTGTCATGAATAGATCATCTTCAGAAGTCTCTTTCGAGAATCTTACATTGAGAAACTCCTCTGCAGAAGTTGAATCACAAAATTTTCGTTTCCTTTTGGAATTTTAATATGTTGATGTCGCCTATAGATTACAGTAGCTCACATCGAGGAATGCATCCCTAGAAGCTTATCTCCTAAAACTTGTCACCCAAATTGTTTCATGGAACACACAAAAGCTCGTCCAGGAAGGTCATCTTGAAAATATCTCATTGAGAATCCTGCATTTGGTGTTGATTCAAATTAAAGTTTTATTAGAATTATTTATTTTTATTTGTTCTATTTATTGATTTATATATTTTTGTAAAGTACTCTATCAATTATTTGCATAGCTGCTCTGTATCATCTACAATGCATTGAGCTATTTTTTATATTTTATTAGAAGTATTGTTAACGAGAACGAGCTATCCCAGTTGGGTTAAGCTAGGTTAGGTTAGGTTAGGTTATCTAAGCTCGTCCAGGAAGGTTATCTATCTTAATCTCTGATTGCCTGCCTTAGGTGTTGGTAAATATCTTTTTTTTAAAGTACTCGTATCAATTATTTTCATAACTGTTCTGTATCCTCTACAATGCATTGAGCTTTTTTTAAACTTTTTACAGGGGAAGTATTGTTGACGAGAAAGAGCTATCCCAGTAGGGTTATTGTTAAGTATTGTTATAATTGGAAAACTGCGGTGGGTAAGAAAATACGTAAGTTTTGTGAGAGCCTAGTGATGTATTTCAAAATTGTTTTACACGTATATTTATGAAATATCAAAATATGACTTATAAAGGTGATTTTAAATGTGTAGGTAGATACAAAGGCAATACTCTGATGTGCGTAGATGCAATTGGCAACAGTACGGATGAACGATGTTGGCGACACTTTTTGTTGAGACTTTATACTGCCGTAGCTTCCTGCACTGTCTTGTAGCAGGCATGCGACAGAAATTAAACTAGATAACTGTAACCATTTTTGCACAAGGTAAGAAATGCTCCATTCATTCGTCTTATTAATTAAATCACTCCATTAAAGTCCTAGCCAATACGCCTTATTTTTTTTACCATGTCAACCAGTACATTTTAATGTCCATATTCGAAGCCATTTTGGCCATTTTGTTTAATTATACTTGTTCCCACTTCACCGCCCCTTGCTCAATCAGAAACACTTGTATCTCGGGGTAATGCGTCGGTGGTATAAGTCGATTCATACAAAGAAGTCGGTCAACTCAATATGGTTATGTAATGTTGCACCTATGTACAAATTAGCTTGAAGGAGATTCTGGAATTTTTACTTAAGTAAAAACGTACCTATGTGCAATAATCGCACCTATGTTCTTTATATGGTATCGAAATGGTTTGCCAGAGGTTCTTAACCATTCCCTTACCGTGATATTAAATACCTCGACCACCGGTACCGTGTACTCAGTTTACACTGTACAGAGTACACATTTCGAATTCTGTCATTTTTAAGTTGTACTATTACGAGTGGAAATAATTTTATTAATAGTTTTGGACTCCTTGGTAACCTTCAACTGAGGATCTTCTGAAAAGCTGAAACCGGTATAGATCGAACTGGTGACTTGCAAATAGGGAACTCAGACCAAACTAAGGGTGGTTATAATAATCTGAAACCAGTAACGGTCAAACTTGTGACCTTTAACTGGAGATCTTTAGACCAGTATGAAGATGGCTATAATAATCTGAAACAGGTAACGGTTAAAAAATAAAATATGTGGAAAAAAGTATCATTATTTTGTATTTTTTTCAATATATTATTATATTGGAATTCCACCACGAATTGTCAATATAAAATAAAAAAATAATACATTTTTTATGAAACACAAACATTTCCGCCACATTCCTATTGCCACCACAGAAGGCGAAACATGTTGCTTGTGTTGTGATAGAGGACTAAGCAGGGCCGAGGAATTTAACTCACGACGCCTAGGTGGGACTCAAACGCGATACCTCAGCCACTGACCAGACAATATACAATACATGGAGTGTAAAAACGTTTTTAAAATGTTACCAAGTAACTTTAAAAACTATGAATTTTCAACTAGTGTCAAATATAATTCTGAAAACATGGCTACTAAGTAAAGATACTTTATAATAGGTACTTATGTCAATCTGTATTATGTCTTATTCGGTTTAGTATGTATAAATACAATACAGGGTGGGTTGAACCTCTAAGACGTACTAGGCTTACCATTAACACGTTCACTGCCAACTCCGCCATTTGGCGGAGGTCGATCGTCTCGAGAAATTCCGCACACGCCAATTGGCGTGTGCTCCAATTTTTGAGTTTTCCAAGCCACGCTGTCAAAGGCTGGTAGTGAACATGTTAACCAGTGATACCTGTGATTATTTGGAGTAAAAAGTAAGGTGACATTTTGGTCTCCGGTGAATTTTTTTCAACTAAAAACGTATAAAAATTCAGTAGGTATTATCGTCACTAATCATTCATCTGAGTGATTAGTGACGATATGTAAAACATTTTTTATTTATTTTGTTTTAAGTACAAATAAAAAAAATAACTACAATGACCTTTGTAATAGGTAAATCAATTTCTTCAGATGTTTCTTTCAGAAATTTCCTCAGCTTGGGATGGTCCGATGTTCTGTAGGGAACCCGTTTGTACAGCGCGGGTGTAAACTGTGCACCCTAAAGTTTAAGTTTACACTTACGGAATCCAACACTTCGTTAGTGTGAAAACACTATGAAACATACACGTGTCATCAATAATAAACTCTATATTTACAATTATTGGTGTAATAATTTGTTTCATTGTATTGTTCAATTTTGATTGAAAATCCTGTTAACGAACTTTAATTTAAAAATACGAAGTTTTAGTAAATAATGTTGCGCATGAAAATTTTCACAAAGTTACTCTTAATATTAATTATATCTCACTAATTATTATTAATATTAAAGTTAAATTATCGAACAATTACTCACAGTGTCATAATTATTTATTTACTTCTTATCAACATTCTGAACGGTCATTAAAAATTATTCCAAATGATAACTGCGAAATAAATTTGTTGTTAAATTTAGTTTGATAATTTGACCTAACCGGGAGTTAAGATTTGACCTCCTTTTCTTGCAATTAACTGCATTGACCCTATTTTAAATAATATAAGATTGTTTGATTTTTCATGCAACAATGTATAAAATTAATTATTTCTAATTGCAAAATTATCAGACACTTTGTTTTGTTTCAGGATAAAACATCTATTTATACTATTGATTGTAGCTATATAGCTTTGTTGTTATCCATTTTAATTAAATCAAACATTATCTTCGTTTGAACCACTAAACATGGATACATATTAAACACGAGGAAGAAACAATTGTTCCGAAACCGGTCGATAGTAAATTTATTTTATAAAATTGTTCTGTACTAATTAAAAAAAAAAAAAAAGTCGCCAATTTACATGAGACCTTTTGGCTCCTATCCCCAGACAGATCAATGACAATGAATATCTGTTTGATACCCCGCACTCAAAATTTTTACAGAATTATAACATAATTTCTTTGAACACTTCAAAATTTTAAGTCCTTAAAAAATTACCTGAAGATCCGTACACATTTGTCGAGCTGAAAAAGTAATTACACGAATGTCGACGCAACTATATGCATCTCCCTTTAACATAATATGTTCCTGCATTCCTCCACCCAGTTACCTGATATCCAATTACCTGCCCCTGTCTGACGGTGTGGAGTATCTACACACCTTCAGTAGTGACTTTGCAATAATTTATTTTACATTATCAGCCTGTTGAGAAAACCTGTGCAGTGAACATGTTAATTGCTCATTTTGTGCGTTTAATTCGAGTCTATCATAAAAGCTCGTGCAGTCAGTCACCGATTCACTAGTCACAATTAACATGACGAAATTTGAAAAACTCCAACTACTATCTATATAAGAAGGATATTCAACAGTACAGTCCTCCGGTGAAGAAGCAACTATTCCAGACATACACTAGCGAACTACGGACAAGGTACACACAAGGCATCATGAACACACTCCGAATACAGTATAACCACGAATACAGGGCGCTTTTCCGCCTCCCTTGGCGATGCAGGGCTTCGTAGTCGATCGAAAATGGAAGGGTACATGGGTTCGTTGCTTTGATGCGCCACAGAAAAGCTGGAATGGGCGCTACCAGAAATCAGAAAACACTCTCGTCCAGGACATCACCCAGTGGCAGGGCGCTTCCCCACAAAATACATGGAAAATTTCCTCAGTCCACTCTAGTACAAGGGCTAAGTATATAATTATTTTATTTTATTTTTCCAAGAAAGACAAACATACCCAGGTTACGAATAACCTGACAATATTTTTAAATCTCCTACTACCACCACAGTAAGCCAAAAATATTGCTTGTGTTGTGATAGAGGACTTAGCCAGCCTAGGAATTGAATACACTACACCTGGGTGGGACCCAAATGCGATGTCAACTCGGCCATCGACAAGTCAAATATTATTTTATTTGCTCTCACTTCCGTATTATTATTTGTGCGTGAATAGTACGAGTATGTATTTGCACGCTGCTTCTTAACACATTGGGGGTCTAGATTCGTTTCACATTAAATGCAGCTTATTTTCAGCCTTGTGAGATCTTTCAAGGAGTAACAATTTAGTGCTTATATTAGGAAAGTGGTTGACCACCTCCAATGTATTCAATTTTATATCACGTAATTCATTTATATATGTGTGCTTTTATATGGCAAGCAGGGTATTGCACTCACCTATCCGTTCAGCTAAATTAAATAACTGTGATATTATTATTATTATGGTAGGCAAAACATATTGTTAAGGCGATGCACTACGTCGTGTAATATTTTAAATTGAGCTACTATCAATAAAAACCCTTACGTAGATGGCGATAAGGTTTAAATTCCCGCTTAACACCATCCGCCTGTTTTGATTTATGCAAGAAAAAAACATGGCCAAAAAGAGCCTTTTATTTTCTTTTGTGGATGTTCAGGCATAAATATTTTAAAAAAAATTTCGATCATTTTATAAATAACTTAATTTGCCACATTATACAATAAAATCACAACCGAAAATGGGTTCGTAAGTACGAGATTTTGAACTTTAAAGCAGTTTTCATAGGACTTATACATTATTTTTTTCTAGGCTCATAAAAAGAATTATCTAAAAAATACTCGATTATTTCAAAGGCCAAGTTGTATTCTACTCGCAGTATTTAATTAAAGCATCTGAAAAATTTCTAGGCGAACAAATTTTCAAACCAAAAACACCTGATTTTGCATTACTACGTATGGCATTGCCTTAATGCAATGATGGAGGACTAGCAGAGAAATTAAGATCACGACGCCCGGGAGGGAACCCGAAGCATTTATCCACTCGGCTATTAGCCGGTGTCTTATTTTAACATGAATTTTAATTTCTCTGTCAAAGCAAAACGTCAACTTTTTGAAGCTAACGGTTTCTTTTCTGCCATATCCGAGATAGAATTAACTAAGGTTTCTATAATATAAATACTTAATGCATAGCTAATTAGATACTCTGCGTATCGCAATAAGCGTTCTTCTTCATTAACGATTGTAAAATAATTGCTCGACCTTTGGCGTCAATAAAAACAAACATAAATTGTTATCTCCGAGTTAATTGCGAGTTAACACAACAATGTAGCCACCAAGTGGATGGCACAAGATATCGGCGGCGGTCATACGGAGGGGTCAGTGATGATTATTAATTATTTATTGCTTGTTGAAGAAGACAAACTCTGAATGATACATTGTAACATTATTTAGGAACACAAGCGGTGCTTTTTTTCATAAAAAAATGATTTTGGGCCAAACCAACAATTTTTTTAAAATAATAATTTTAAATTTGTTGCATAATAGCCATGTGTCTGTGTATTATGCATTATCATGTATGCAGGTGAAAGTTGGTTTGTTTTTAAATATAAATTATAATTTCAAAAAATGCCAATTTTCTTGGTAATCTTAATCTTTAATGCCTACCAACATTAGTCATTTTTGCTGGACGTAAGTATTGTGAAACTTTAATAAAAAATGTAACAATGACATAAAACCGATTTAGATTAAATTTTGGCCCATTCAATGTTGAGTTTTTATTTTTTTATTTAGTTGCGACAAATTTATATTAAAATCCAATTTATTCGTATTTTCAGGAGCTGATCATTTTCGGCCTAAATTTTGTAACTAACCATACGCGTTTTAATTTAATTTTTAATGTGTGTGTTTAATGTTAATTTTTATACTATGCAAAATGAAGTCGTAGACTACTTGCTGAAACATGGCCCAAGCTAATGTGGCAAGTAGGAAAGATCAATAAAATATAAGATAAACAATAAATCAAATACAAAACTATTTTTGTTGTACTGATATAAATTTAAAAAAACCTTTCTTCAACATACCTTCTAGATATAATATGCCACACATTTTGATAAAAATTATCATTCAGTTTATTTTTAATTTTTTTTTTAAAGAAACAGGTACTATATTCATTCTGAATGTTTTATATTTCATATTGCGTAAGCGTATTTAAAAATATGTTTTGAACACAATGTAGGTAGTATCAGTGACCGTCACAGTATCTACAAACTCTCGTTATCTACAAACGGAGAACTGCGGGCTATTTTTAAGACATTATGTCGTATATATATATCATGGTCATCTTTAGCTCAAAGGCTTTATGTTTTTCCTCAATATTTCCCTCCCTTATCGAGGAGACTGTATTCTTTATTACTAATTACGTACCTACTCAAAATGTGCAAAATTCTCTTTCTTCTTATGGCACTTGGATAAAACTAACTGATTTAAAATATCGCAAATTTATTAAGAATCTCTTCAAATTGATCGTAAAAACGGTCCAGTTAAAAACAGGACTGCAGGCCCTTAAGACGATATGATACAAGCAGAGTCTCAACTGTTGGATTCAGGCATGGTATTTTTAGGTCCAACTTATGAGTCGGAAGGAAATTGGAAAAGGGAAGGAGAGGGAAGAAGGAAGGTTAAGAAAAAATCTGGTCATTCAGATCTGATCACGAAACATTGCTAAAGCCATTTCAAGCAACCATAATGTTTCGATTCTGAATGGAGGCCTCTCAACAGGGTGATACTGAGATTATCTTCAACTTTGATAATAAAAAGCTGTTTTATTTTTCAACACAAATTGTTTCCAAGTGTGATTATTTATTTTTATATTATTCATAAATTGTACCATTATATTTTCAACTTAATATGTACAAAACACATTTATCCGCATTATTTTATCAAATAATATATATGTATATACCTACAAGTTTAAGTTTTTCACATTCATCCATTTTAAATATTCGTACATACATTTCTTAGACGAACCGTTTTCTATTCTACATCATAACGATATTATTTTTAATCGGTTATATTTATTTTTACAGTGAAATAATTCTAGGACACCCTATTCTTATAAAAATGAACAATAATTAAAAAATATCTATTTATTAAAAACACATATTAAATTGCCGTAAATTTTGAATTATAAACTAGTGGCGGCTCGTGACTTTTGGGTGCACTAGAATTCTAATATTACAAAAAATTGCATTATTGATGTTGTTGTAGCCGAAAACGTTTTCCTTTTTTTTTCGAAAATTCGTTTTCAAAATTCACGCCTAAACTGAAATTTCCTGAAAATCTTCATACAAAAAATCTGATTTAAAAAAAAAATAAAACGTTTTGGAATAAATAACATCAATAATAAATATTTTTTAATGATAAACTAATGTTTATAAGACAAGGTTTTATGCACAGCACAAAGTATAATAAATTATTATAAGCAATGGAAATTAGCCGACGTGGCTCAGTGGTCCAGAGCATCTGACCAGACATCAGAAGGTGCGGGTTCAATTCCCGTCGGCGGCATTTATTTTTACTCGGGAGATATTTTCAATATGAATTGAAATTTAAGGCGACTAATTATTGCTTATAATAATTTAACATCAATAATGTCGAATTTTTCAAACTTTCGCATTCTATCACACTCAAAAGTCACGAGCTGCCACTGTTGCAAACTGGTATGTAAATAGTACAAGAGAAAAAAATTCAGATTGATAGAGAAATAAATTTTTATAAATAAAATTACTACACGTTATACTTCAAATAAAACAATCTTTAAATAATTTAAAAGAGAGAATATACATTTTTATCTTTGGTTTTATATACATACAAAGGCAAGTTATATATTTCAAAACATAATTTAATTTTATACCATAATAAATGTACACATTTCACTTAAGTATTTACATGTAGCAAGCCGTATTATAATTCATTAGTTTATTTACAGTTTCTTATAATGGAACATCATAATAGTAAGATATGTCATCATCATTAAATTATTTAAATTTACAATATCATTTTAGTACTATTAAGTTTATTGGCTATGTTATTAAATGTAGATTAAAACGCTTTTTTTAATTAAACGTTTTGAAAGATCACAAATTATTATGAAATAGGCCAACACAATTAAATAAATGATAAGGAAATATGTATTTTTATTTTTATCGTACTCATTTTTGTCATATGAAAAAACTAATTCGCCTCGATTACAAAAGAACTATTGAAAAATATAATTTATAGTAATCTTTATTTTGAAGTAATTAATTTGACAGTTGTAGAAATTTAATGCGATCGTTTATCGAAAGCTGGATAAAGTTCTTGAAAATGAAATATTTTCAGTCGTTAACAAGATTTCTATTATGAGCTGAGGCTCTGTAAAATGCTCGTTTTAGTGTCATACGAAAGTATTTATTTATAAAATAATATTTAATACTGTAAAACCTACATTGAACACTTAGAAAATTTCATGACATAAAATATTTCTAATTTATTAAAAATCTTTTCAATTTATTCGTGTTCCTGTTAAAACCGGTACTGCAAGCCTTTAACTAATGAATCGACAGATTTCTTAATAAACTATCAGTAAAACACTAATGTTTTATGGCGATGTCGGAACACGTGTCCAAAAAAATTATAATATTTTCGCATTTTGTCGTTAAATAATAACTGGATGAACTCAGCTGTACGCATACGTGTTCCGATATATTCTGGAAGTACTAATAGTTTATTACGAAATGCTATCACACGATTTTAATAATTCAGCGATACTCATTTTTATCCGTGAAGGCTTGCAAATTTATATTTTGTATGATTATTAATGAATCAATTACATATGACTAAGTTTTAAGCAGTAAGTACATCAAATGGCAAGGAATAAGTGTATGAAATAATATTATTTTCACATCGATTCTGTATAACTAACTAATCAATTTATTTGTCTTCGATGAGATCTGTCCGAAAAATCTCTCTCCAAATGATATTTATATTAAATGTATTTTCTAATTTTTAAGTAATTTCATGTATCTACAATAATATACACCTTTCTCTAGTACTGATACACGGTTACTTGACATTTTGTAAGCTATATTTTAATTAAAATTCAAGTAACATAACAGACTTTTCATTCTATCAATCAATGTTTAATGGCGTCTTCTGTTTTTTTGTTGTTTTTTATATGCTTTTTGTTGAGAAAATTATTTTTTTGTGCTTTACTTTTAACTTCTATAGTTATGACTGATAATCTTCAATGATTCTGCTGATTTCTGATGATCTGTTAATTCCACGTTAAAAAGTTTAAAATGTGTCAGCATTCTTGTGATTAAGCTTTCATTTTGTTGTTCATAGCGTTGCTCTAATTACTGGATTACAATTGCGTTTATCTTAGATGGTTGTGGAGACAAGCGCATTTTCTAGGGTTTTAAAATCTGTACCATTGCTTTTTAATTAACGTTGTTTTTGTTTTTTGGATCTAGTTGCAAACCATGTGGAAATCCCGAAATCGTTTCATTTACTTTACACTCTTCTCTGTCTTTAAGATATTGTCCATATTGCCTGTTTCCTTGATTCTGTCTTTTATACTGAGGACCTGTAGGTGTTCTTGTAGAGCTTATAACGTGGCCTGAATAGATCAATCCATTTTGAACCTTGTAGAAATCCCAAAATCAAGGAATTTTTCAAGTGATTATCCATATTGCAAGTTTCCATGATTTTGTCTCTATTGCCGAGGACTCCAGTGTATTTTATGAACTCCCAACATGGAGAGATGAATCCAATTTTTTCATGTTTTGAAAACTCTTTCACGGTATTCGTCAAATAACTTTTACGGTTCTAGTTGAGAACCCTGTGGAATTCCTGATATCGTTTTAGTTACACTCAAATCAATTGGTTTCTGTTCAAGTTATTGCCCATGTTGCATATTTTGCTGATCCTGTCTCTGCTGCTGAGGACTTGGGGGTCCTTGGTGAGCTCCCAGCATGGCTAGATGAGGAGGCAGGAGTCCAGGGGGTCCAAGAGGTCTCCCTCCTAGAAGAGCGCCCATGGGGTGGGCGGGGTGGAAGTACTGTTGCAAGGCGTGCGGGTAGAGGGCGTGGTGTGGGTGACGGGAGAAGGAAGCCATCTTCAGCTTCTCGATCTCGGCTTCTTGAAGTCGCTTCGCCTTTGCGCGACGGTTTTGAAACCAGATCTTCACCTGAGAACAAAATAATTATTTAGTAAAGTTGCAAAGAATGATGAAGTGAATTCCAACAGGTTTGCTATAAAACTTCTTTGGGAATACTATAGATTAATTAATACTAAGATTTTAGAAAGCTTACAGGCAACAAATAAATGATCAATTATCAAAGAATCATTAGATTAAAGTCGATCTATGATCATCTTTTCTTTTGCGTGGGTGTCACTATTCGAGCTTTAAAAATCGGCTTAGTACATTAGGAGCAAACCAAAGGTTGCTAACACAACCATAAAAATCCACACAAAGAAATGAAAGCAAATTAGAAGTTCTAAGAGCGACAGAAGGATAATAATATAATTCAAACGTTAGTTAGTAAAAAGATTCTGAGCTTCAAAAAATGTATAAGTCTGACAACCTGAAAAAAACTGCTAGCTTCATTTGGATAAAATATTCAAAGAATCAACCAAACTTGAGACTTTTGAAGGAAGCCTATGTCCAAAGCCATCCGTACTTCTGTTATTCCAAGTTAAATTTCATCCTGTTAAGTTTATGTCCTGTTACACCATAACGTACAAACATGATATACATCATTTCTGGCATATTAGTAAGCCAATAGTTTTGCGTCTACCTTCTACAATTATCAAAAGTTTCAAAGTAAAGTATGTTACAAACCTGTGTTTCAGTAAGCCGCAGCGAGCTCGAAAACTCAGCCCTTTCTGCTATGCTCAGGTATTGCTTGTCTCTGAACTTCTTCTCCAGGGCCAGGAGCTGCTGGGTTGTGAAGGGTGTCCTGGGCTTCCTGTTGGGCTTGTGCTTGCGCAGGTTGCACTTCAGCTTGGGCGGCTCTCCGTTGGCGTCTGTAAAGAAGCGAACAACTACTTTAGATTGTATTGCCGAACATTTTCAAAAGACAAATTGGACAGTTTCTCAAGTTAGATAATAACATTATTTAGATTGGTAGTACCTTATTTATTCAAACTGGATTTTTACAGATGTTCCCACTTACGAGAGAATAATCCAGTTGTTAAACAGTTATTTTACAAATAGGTACATAAAGTCAGTCAAAGGAAACACATCTATGCAAAATTGTACAAAAACTCATTTAAATGACCAGTAATACATCGAGAGGCAAGAGACATAAATAGAGATAAAAGTTATACATAATATAATTAGCTCAACAATTGGTATTTAATTTTGAGCAATTTCCTAATTTTATTTATTTATTGCTTCTCACAGAACACAAAGCCAATTTTTTGCATAATAATCAACCTTCCTAGAAATATTGTAGCATGTATTTATGTTAACACATTTAATTGAAGCATCGTGTATTAATTACTACATAGAAAAACACAAAATATTAAAAGGAGAAAGAAGAAAAGCGTGTATGAGTAGCTGTACAAATTATGGACGAAAATGTCTACTTCAGCACACCACATCATATTATGTATTATTAGAGTCAACACATTTGGATCTGAGGACTGAAGTGGCCGATATTTTTTATACATATTCAGGTATAACAAGCCATGGCGTCTTAAACAATACGTGTTGGGAACATTTATTTCAATATTTCTAAGACGTAATTTTGTATCGAGGTGACCGTGAAATCACAAGTATAAATATGGGACACCGAATGGTTTCGGAAAAGATTTCAGTAGCGCGATATACTAATTAATATACTGAAATACCACCCCGATCACTTTTACATACATAAACACACACTTTACCACAATCATCCCTGATTATAGACACTGTATCGCTGTTCGAAACGTTGGCTAAAGAATGAGAACGCGCAACATGGCATAACCTATGCTATTTAAAAAATATGTCAATTTTCTTTATGCAACCAAGGTAAGTAAGTACCCATGTATATATCGGGGATAATCTATCGATCTCACAATAGAACAATTTCTTTTATTTCCAAGTGCTTAATTTGGGCATATTTTATTTTATAGTATGAAAACAATGAAACGTTAACAATATTTTCCTTTATAATATAAAACTAAGTTCACACTGGGAATAAAATAAAATAACAATAGGTACGAAATAAGTAATAAAAAATCATTGTAAAATTTTGTTAATTAAAACCGAATTAAATTAATAAAATATTATAAAACACAACAATAATCTTTTAATCGTTATAAAATAATAAAACAAAAAATTAGATGCAATCTGTCATCCTTAGGAAAACAATTTTCGACGATTTCTTTGAATATTTTATATTTTTATGATTCTTTGTCCTACGTAATGAATTCATACATTATGGTTTGGAAATTGCTTCACTCGGTTGAACTTACCAAGGCTTTGTACGTTTCAAAACATATTTTTCCGACAAAACGCAATCTAAGAATCATTACATTTTTTTTTATTTACGGTTGATCCTTATTTCTAATTGTGTGACTGTTAAAGATTTATCTATTAGTTGCAAAATACCAGACTTTACAAAGTTCAATAAATATGAAATATTTTTAAAAACTTTTTTTGAAATTATGTAGCAAACCTAAAATGGAGCATTTTGTCCCATTTGTTCAAAGTTAAAAGCAAATTTAATAGAATGGCATTGTAATTAATACTTAATTCTTAACGAAAAGAACTGTGCAATTTTTACAACGCCTTAGTTCACTTATACCTACAGGTTCAGCTTATACATTGATATCAAGTATTCAGTGTAAGTAGTACGTTTACATTGAAATCAAGGATTTAGTGTAAGTAGTACGATTACATTGATAACAAGGATTTAGTGTAAGTAGTACGTTTACATTGATATCAAGGATTTAGTGTAAGTAGTATTTTTGTTTTTTTTTATTTAGTAAACAAACAGTCATTTATATATTTAGCATAAACAGCAATTATTTACATGTTCCAGACCAATAACGTTCCATTAATTCAAGTCGTTGATTCAATATTTGCACCTACACAATACATTTATAAATGACAAAGAAATATAAAAAAATAAACACTATGGAATTATAAAATGTTATAAAACAAGTAAAGACAGTAAGAAGTAATACAGTTTTCGCGTGATTATATTAAAAACAATAAAATAAACTGAGATGATAGAATTATTTCACAAAATATGTTGAAATTGCTATGGACTGTAAAGCACTAAGCTTGTTAGATAGTACTGTTTCAATATTTGATAGGTAAGCGAATTAGATATTTAAAAAAAAACATATCGTTCATATTTAAATACCGCTTATAAAAATCAGCGTGATCTTTATAACCGTTGCTTCCGTAATTTCTTCGACGCACTAAAATGTGGAGAAACATAGTAATTTAGTTCACTCGGTATTTAGTACTAACAAACACATATTATAAATGGGCCGACGAACTAGTTAAGATGGGTAAAGATGTAAGCGGATTCCGAACTGAAATATTTGTAAACATGTCTAATTGAACACTGGTTCGCAGCTTGGTGACGTGCACACTTCTACGGGTGAGTAATGTACCAACTTAACTTACTTCCCCCAGTGACTATATTATAGCTACATGTTAAACAGAGTTACCTACACCAATTTAGAAAAATATTTATAAGCTGTTTTTGACAATGGGTTTATGTATTCCTTTATTTGACCGCATTATTTCAGGTTCCGCCTTAACTGTCCGGAGCCAGCGGGAATATTTCATCCCCAATTATCGTAGTGGTAGGTGATATTTTCACCATAGGTGAGGTTGGGTAATACATTATGATGAAGTAGATGATATTTAATTAGGAGTAAAAATCAAAAATCACTACAATACTGTACCTTTTTTAAATTCCTAATTTTTGTAACTAAAATTACTGATAACGTTAAAATACATTTAGAAAACACCAGCATTTTATAAGGCAAATATATTACAAACCTCATCGTCACAGCTTTGGTTTCATAAAAGTGCACATTTAAATTCTTATGTGGTTAACTTCTAGATATATATACAAGGCATGGTGTTTTTTTTTTCTTTCTAAAACCCTTTAGATCATATTTTTCACGATGACAGTAAGGGAAAAACATCGATTTCCATTAGACCAAATGAATACGCATGAAATTAGTCATAAGAGTACAGCTAGTTTGAAATATCACAAAATTGCAAATTCAATGTAGGTAAATCTATGTAATCTAGGTAAATGTCGGAAAATCTATGAAATCCAGTTAAATGTAGGTAAATCTATGTAATCTAGGTAAATGTGGGTAATTCTACGTAATCTAGGTAAATGTAGGTAAATCTATGTAATCTAGGTAAATGTAGGTAAATCTATGTAATCTAGGTAAATTTAGGTAAATCTACGTAATCTATGTAAATCTATGTAATCTAGATAAATGTATGTAAATCTATGTAATCTAGGTATATGTAGGTAAATCTTATTATTCATAAAATTACATTTAGTATCTTAGTATCTACCAGATATACATATCTGATAGGTACTCTTGTTATATACCTGTCATATATATCTGAAACTGCTCATCATTCCTAAAAGCTCACATATTATATAATTTAAGCTGATGTGCAGCGCAATAATATCGTTCACCAAATCCGTTGCCAAATTGAAACAAAAAGCGTATAATTCCATCATAATAAACTTAATTGATTATGCCTCATATTTGTACAAAAACATGAACGTTTACATTCGTTATTCCACAGTTTATTAAGTTCTAAATGTTTAAGTTATTAATAAAGAGCTTTATAAATAATGCGCTAGATTATCCGACGCCTATTAAAAAGCTCTTATTTTTTTGTGACGCATAAATAGTGGAGCCGTTCGTATTTCGTCTGCCTCGCAGTAAAAAGCTCTCGGTTGCAATAAATTTCCAAATTTACTGTTGCAAGTGTTCTACTCTATCGTCAGCCTTAAGCTATCACCAACCCTTTAGAAAAAAGTATCAAAAATCAAAGAAAAAATATGAAAAAATAAATTTGTAAAGCTCAACAATTAACAACCTTTATATTTTCACCGCGGTGTTCTCGCCTCAAAAAGACCCTCCACACAGCATCCCCAAGGATAACGTAAGTCTTGAAAGAAATTATTTTTCTCGTGGCCTCTCTTGTGGAGTTAATGTAAAAAAATTATCTAATTAGAATTACAAGGGTGTGTATGAGACGATGTATAAATGTGAATGAAGCAAGTAGTGTTTGTATATACAGAATTTATTGCTGGTCCATCTTCTTTGCCTACCCTTAGATAGTAAACATAAAATCCTTTTCATCTCAGCGTAAGTTCATAGTGTAAAATATTCAGAGGAAATATTTGTTCCGAACAAAAACAACGTTGTATGAAAAAGACCCTAAATCAGGAATTAAAAAAACCTTTTTTATTATGAAGGTACGTATTCATATTACCATAGCTTACGTCATAAATTATATGGTGTTTATAATTGTCTATATCTATTTATTTACATTTTTTTGACGAACTTTCTTGATTGAAATTTTTGGATTCCTGAAAAATTTTTTTTATCAGGTTATTCCTTTCTTCGGTTTCGGATGCCTGCTACTAAGCTAATATTTTGTAAATACATAATACTAAACGCACATTCTAACGTGGATGATTCTAAATGGTATGGACGTGTCCATACATCGGATACAAATAGATCATTCGAATGGGACATTAGTATTTTTGGCAGTGTGCCAGTCAGTCTCTCTCGAGATGTCGCTCCAAGATGAACTGCCTCTACTTAGTTGGGCGACAAAATCACTGAACTAATCAATAAAAGAATAAAATGTTCTTATTTCGAAATTCAAATATATCAAGAGAACAAAAAAAACATATAAAAATCTTATACCAATGTAAGTATAAACAATTCTTAATAAAACGTTCTTGTTTCGAAATTCAAATTTATTAAATTATTGAAAGAATTATTATTAAATGTACGTACCTACCTAAATTTAAATCTTAAGGAATAATAAAAAAAACTTGTATGAAGTGCACCTCTAACAAGAGAATAAAAAAAATTATTTTTACATCTGTTCTACGACCTTCGAAAAATCGCTCAAATTTTCAAACTTTGGAATAATTGGAACATCGATACGCAACGTTTTACTGTTTTAATTAAATGAGACTCATTAATTTGAAATATTTAGATATATTTTTAAGTAAGAAACGGTAAATAGTTTATTTAAGCAAAACAGCTTTCCTCACGCGCTGGTTTTATTATTAATTAATTCAGCGGAAATCCTGCAAAACAAATTTTTACATAAACACAAAAAAGGATTTCTATTATTGACATCCTAAAGGCATCAACCTTTTAGAGTTGTCGAGTTCCTTTGTCGATTTGTTTTACTGCCGTGACAAATACTTAAAGGAAACAGAGTGCTTAAGTCAAAAGAATTAATATACTTCGTGAAAATGGTTTTAAATAATTATTGAATTTATTTAATTAGTAGGCCTACCTAATGAAATTCATAAATACTTTTTAAAAAGAAATAAAAAATAAAAAATAGTATTGACGAATGCGAGGTGTTTGCTTTCTTATATTGACCTTCAAAAATATGGTTTTTAGTGTGGCATTGGGATGGTGGAATAATAGACAATAGACTGTTATTATCACAATTTATTATATCGGATGACAGCGATAACTAAGAGACACTGGACAACTCAGTACACTCACCTATATTATTTTCCCACATTCATGCAGTTTCTCCCATACAATGCTTCAATAGCCTGTTCGTAGCACTGATGTCGAGTAAATAGATTTTGTAAATTATGTTAGAAAATGTTAAATTTATGTGATATATTAGTGGTAGGTACTTTCAGTATCGCCCTGTTGATGTATCACCGTTTACAAACGAAAGGTCGCTTGAAACGGCTTTAGCCGTGTTTTGTGGCAAGATCTGAACAGCTAGATAGTTCCCAACCTTCCTCGTCCCCATCTACTTCCCTTCCTCACTACATTCAGGCTCACAACATAACAGAATTAGTGATTCCATAGTCCCGATGGCGTAGGAGAGTTGAGAGAAGTTGGCAGAGAAAAATGAGATATTCACATTAAAACTTCATCGGCGGTAAGCAGAGAAGATGTAATATCATACTGACAAATAGATAGTGATCAAATAAATAATATTTTATTAATAAAATTAGTATTGTGATACCTACAGAAAACGAGACCACAGCACGTATCAAAGGCAATTCGTTAACGATCAATTTAAATACTGAATTCACATAATTTCCGATCGCTACGCTTTTGTTTTCCCTTCTGCGCAGGCGCGGGAGATCAAAGCCGATTGGCCTGGTCGGGCGTGCCGGACTTCGCCGACTAATCATGAGCCGGATTTCGAATTAGAATATTCAAAATAAGAATAGAACGAAAAACAGAAATAGTGACTTTTCTCGTGATTTTCTATACCTACTCTCTATATCAGAGCTTTGATTTAATTGAGTGGAAAAAGCTTTCGGTAGAGATATCTATGTTAACTTTATGTTGCAATTTTTCATAAATTTTTCAAAGGTACTAATCTAGTGCTTTTCTGTCTGGGAATTCTCTTCGATAGGAAATCTTCACAATGGGTAATGAGTAGGTTGTTGCTATCTTGAAAAAAAGGTTGGTAAATTTCAAATTCATGGATTTTCATAGAAAAAAGGCATAATAAATTCATGATTATTTGTTATTATATGTTTATCTTTAGTACTTACCAATGATGTAACTAATCGCTAGCTTTACTAATCACTAGCTTTACTAATCGCTAGTTTACTAATCGCTATCTTCACTAATCTCTAGCTTTACTAATCGCTAGCTTTACTAATCGCTAGCTTTAAAAATCGCTAGCTTTACTAATCGCTAGCTTTACTAATCGCTAGCTTTACTATTTGCTAGCTTTACTAATCGCTAGCTTTACTAAACGCTAGCTTTACTAATCGCTAGCTTTACTAATCGCTAGCTTTACTAATCGCTAGCTTTACTAATTGCTAACTTTACTAATCGCTGGCTTCAGCTGGGTTGAGCCCATGATTTTGAAGAAAAAATAGGTAACTAATAATACAGAGTGTAGACTAATTTTTTAACAGTTTAGTTGTTTTTTCTTTATATTTTTTTACATCTCATGATTGAAATATCTGAGCGTTCTAAAAATATTGTTATTGACTTCAAAACAAAAAAGCTTTACAAATTTTAAGACACCATAGCTGACAGTGGCTGAGTTGGTATCGCATCTGGATAACACCTAGGCAGCTTGAGTTCATTTTCTCGGCTGACTTAGTCCTCTACCATGACACAAGCAGCATTTTCCGCTTACTGTGGTGGTATCAAAAGTTTTTCTTTTCAAAAATATAAAATTTAATTAATTAATTTAATTAATTGCTTTTTGAGAGTAAAGAAGATTGAGTTGGTCAAAGAATTCAAGATAGAAAAAGCTCTTCAAAATTTCATGACGCTAAAACTCAACATCAATCACATATCTGCGTTTTAAGACCAGTTCACATGAAGTCAAATTTAGTCGGTAGATAGTAGACCTATTTATGATAGATCATAGTCCGGCCCTTGCTTGTGTAAAATCGATTAGAGGTACATTCGAAGCGTATTTTAATTAGCGAAACAACGTTTGGACTGTGCGACTAAATACTTCCCGACTTGAGCGTGAATTCCGTTTTCGATTATTATTTTTATTGAGTGTTTCACTTTATTTTTAGATGGATATTAATTGTTAAGAAATGGGGTGTTTTTTTACGTAGGATAACTGAAATATTCACAGTTACAAAAAATATAATTTAAAATTTAAAAAAAAAACTTTTAATATAAATTTGAACGGCGTTAACGATATTTATGTCCGTTTAAAATTCACAGTTTTATGATTTTTTCAGGCTCCGCAGCGCATGATGGAAATGGCAGTATGATCTAAAAATAGTAATAGACCTTAAAAATGTAGACAAAAAAGGTGTGCAAATCTTGTGACGCCTGAAATCGCCGGTCGGTAGTTTTTTGAGTTTTAGACGAAGGCTTATTTTTTTAATTATTTTTTTTAAATCCTACCCAGGCATCAAGGGTTTGATCTTATGCTAGCTAAGTCCTTCATTATTGCACAAGCAACTTTCTCCGCTTACTATGATGGTAGTAAGACGAATTAAAATATGTTCAGCTTAATGGTAGCCAAAAATTTTTTGCTTAAATTTATGCCTTTTTCGTTTTAAAATCATAAAAAAATGTCTCTATTATTTCTTCAATACTCCGTAATAAAGAGATTTTCCATTTTCCTTTAAAGGATTTTTCCAATACATTGCACAATACAGCAACCTAAGATAGGTATAATATATAGTAGGAGACGGTTGCATTGGCGGCGGTAGAAAAAAGGCATACTTCCTAGTGGCGTGTTCGCCTTTTATAATCATAACTAGTTTTACCCGACTGAGAAATCCAGCAAACCTTGTCACGACTATAATAGAGTCAGCGACGGATATTAAACTTAAAAAATAGTGGTATTATACGGTTATTGGAATCAATAAAATAGTTATGTATTTTATTGTTTAAGGAGATCGCAAAAAATTGTTCAAAAAATGTAGTTATACTGACTTTTTTTAATAATTTTTAAGTTATGAACAAAAGTAATATTTGGTTTCAATGTCTCAAAATAATGATTTTAGTAGCTTTCAAAGTGAACATTGGTATAATGATTGTCACATGTTGTACAATTCATAATTCCAGTAACAGCGCTGCAGTAGTGTGACAGTTCTGTGCACGTTCCGTGATGTCACGCTTTGACGGCTTATATCTTCGGTACGATTCGGGATTTTCCAAATATTCAAAATCTTCTACCTTTATCATGACCTAATAAATAAAATTCATTCATAAATAACATGATTTTTTTGTATAATACAACGTCTTTGCCACACCCTTTTACTGCCTGTAAATAGCACTATTAATTCGCTCAAATCAAGTTAGTTTCTCGACAGTCTTGGACGTATCGAGGAGAAATCGAAAGTTATTGATTTTAATTTTATTCGTAAGAATAGGGCACGGATTTCAAACTGCTCGAAGCCAGTGCAACTACGGTATCCCAACAGTGAGTATGTTGTGAGTGAGTTGTTGCAGGAGTGTGGATGAGGAGGAGATGGTGAGAGAAAGGTTGGGAAGTACCTACCTATCATTGTCAGTAAACCATTTCAAGCAACGTTTCAAATTATTCACATTAAGAGAAAATGTAATACCTACCTATATTTAGATATTTTTATTTCACAAGAAAGCGAAGAAAGTACTTAAATCTTATAAAATCAGTCGTTCAAAGAATAAGTTTCCTATCCAATTTGAATACTTTGAGTTTTATAAGAGGTCGAACCTTAGTGCAGTCGACGCTTATTATACTCAAGTGATTACAATATCCCGATATTAATGTATCCATATTTCTGCACCGTTGTTATTACGAACACGGTCAGGTTCTACGCGAAACATGCAAACTTCCATGCCACAGTACAACTAATTTACTATTAATTTCTTAAGTCTACATTTTTCGATAATAGAATCGCGTGTTAGGGCTGACAAATGATCATAAAAACCTATAGCAACCGAAATGAACACCGCACAATTAAATTGCGAACTTTATCAATTAAAAACCTGTAACTCACCGCTTTTTAATTGCTGACCCTTGCTAACTGACAGAACATAACTGGATTAATAATGTTTGCATAGATATATATACCTAGATACAAATTTGTTGGATTTATGATTTAAACTACCCTAAAAACTATTAAAGGATGTGAATCAATTAAGTGTAGCTTGTTCTGAAACGAGAGTGAGTCGATAGGTGTTAGAAGTCTCTTTCAACATGGTGAATGTTGTGAAGCTGAAAGAAAGTGGAAAGAAAAAGAAACGTGTAAAGGAAGGATTGAAAGTAAGAACCTGTCTATTTTGCTGAATAAGAGGAATTAATACACAACTTAAATTTGGTTTTAAAGCCAAAATACTTGACCAAACAGTGAAATTCATTTTTTTAATCGATTGGTAAAGCGAATATCTAATACGGTTATGTACTAGTTAAATTTTAATATTTATTTATTTTTAAGGCAAATTTGACAAATATTTTTGGATTAATGATGATTATCTGAAAAAGTTCTATTTACTATAAAAACATCATGAAAAATGAAATTAAATAAAATTATGAAAAAATATATTTTGAGGGGTATAAATTTAAAATACAAACTACCAATTTTTTGCTGGAACCAAAATTTGTCGTCATTTAGAATTTCTACCCAAAAACCGCTGTTATTTTATTTATTTTATTTTTTGTTGTATAACGTAGTAGATAAGGTTATATTTATTCCCAAAAAAATGCCAAATTGCCAATAAAATCAAAATTGAAAACACTAATTAACAAAATAGCGCATATTCATACTATATATTTGCTATACCTTTTGACGAAAACAATTTTTTTGTTATTTTGGCATCAAATCCAAATTTGACTTTTGTATGAAAAAAGGCCACATAGCTCTTTCTGTCAAACAAACTCAAAATTATTTCCAGTAACGATTCTAAATAACCTCACCAGGCTTTAAATACAAGTCCCAGATCTAGAAGGTACAAATATAGTACATAAAATAGGTATATTTGAAATAATAATAGTGATAACATAAGAGATGCTGATCACCAACGCGATGATATTTATACATCAAATAATAAACAACCTATTACCAAAATATTTTTCAAAGAAAATTATATACAACAAGGACATCCACAGACATAACACAAGAAAGTGCAAAGAAATTAGGCTACCAAAAAAGTACAAAGCCAATACACAAAATAAACAACGAAATTTATTATTATAATGCACCAATTGATAAATTTGAAATGTATTGTAGGAGCCATATTAATCAAAAGAAAATTTTAAATTTTAAGAATTTCAAACAATGACATTGACTGTACCAAACTTCTGTGCCTTATTAACTTTAACATACCTTTGAGACGTACACGATATACAGTGCTATTCCACACGCTTAATTATAAAACAAATGCAAGATTTAATTCGCCAATTAATAGAGCTCTTCATACTCTAAATAATATTTGTCTTAACTCTAACATTGACATTTTTTCGGTTTCACTGCCCAAATTCAAACGTGGCATCATGTCAATAATTTAAAATGTTTAATACGCATACATACAGACACACACACAAATACTCACACATACGCACGTCACACACACACCTATATACTACACACTTCACTTGGTAATTAAGGAATAAACATACCAATTAGCGGACATCACAAGGAAACCTATCATAGGCATACAACATGAAGTATCTTATTCCTATATATTGTTTCATCTCTGTAAATCATGTTCTGTTTGTTTCTATAATATAAAATAAAATAAAAATAACAGAAATATAATTAATAATCAATTAGACATTTTTGAACTTGGACATACAAATGGCAAAATTTAAATTACTAAAAATAATTTTAACCTGCAATATTTCCGTATAGGTACGCAGGTAAGTATAAATTTCAACTCAATTAAAAAAAGACAACCCATTGGAAAAAATATGACAACTTAAAAAAACTTTAAATATTGAAGAAAACACTCGCTACTTAGAAAAAATGTCACTATCTATGTAATCATTTACATGTTTTTTTTTTAAGTTGTGACAGTGTCATACTCGCGGCGCGCTGTGGTATTTATTCGATTTCTTTCAGACCGTTTTTTATGCTGATTTCATTTGACATCTCGTTGCCCGTTCAAATTAATGTCGACAGCATCGGCCGAATAAATTACTGCCACAACTTAAAATCGCAATAAAAACATTTACTTGATCGCCGCTCTTTTAAATTTTCGCTAGTCTTTTCGACGCGTAAACAAAATGGCAGCTTTTCAAAATAATATACGTACTTTTGTTCTAAGCTCTCAAGTTACCACGAGGCTAGGCATTTTTAAAAAAAGAACACGTTAGTTTTTTTTACTCGTTTAAAATGGATTTTTATCGAAATATGGTGATTATAATCTTGGAGCCTTGTTATGTGGGATGCAGTCCATTTAGGATGGAAATTAAATTATTATCAGGTTACTCGATGTAGTGCCTTGTTTTTCGGGATGCAGTCTATTTGGCAGAGAAGTATGGGCGTTGAAATTTTAAATGTTTTACTTGTTGGCTTTTAGTAAGATGCATACTATTAAGTGCGGCCAGTGAAAATATTATTTCAGTTTTATTGAGCCGCTTAGCAATATATTTCAAAGTTTTTAAATTTTTGAATAATTCCGGATAAATTTGGACACCTAAATAACTTTGACTTATCTAATGGCCGCAGACATTTGCTTAAATTTAAAGAGATTTTTATTTGTTGAATTAATGTGTTTAAAATTAGACTCCATCGAGTAAATTTTTTGTTATTTCTAAACCTAATAGTTTTATGTATTTAATATTCGAAAAATAATAATATACAAGTTACCCCACATAAAAACAGATTTATTCTAAAAATTTTAAACATTTAAAATTATAAAAACTCCGTTTGATCATTAACTTAAGCTGAGGCATCATGAAATTTGCTCTCCCTTTCTGTCTGCATTTTTCATAAAGTTGCAATTTTTTTTCATCATGATACATTGAAAATAACATAACCATTCTTATTATTTCTTGAGTTCAATTATATTTTCAAAACTTTTTCATTGTATTTCATTTACAAGTCATAAAAATTAATATGAAAATTTGAAAGGAATGTTTCTACATATTTTTCAGTTAACTTAAATACAGAAACGCACGAGGAAGACATGGCACGATCAAGTGAATACAGTACTTTAGTCAGATCCTGTCAATATTCAGAATCTCAGAAGAACATATAATGAACAAGCTTTCAAATTATTCTACAACGAATTTTCACACGTAAATTAAATGTTTTCTGGAATAAAAAGTAGCCTATGTCACTTCCCAGACTTCCAACTCTCCCTATACATCAAAAATCACGTCAATCGGTCGCAAATTGCGAAGTTAAAGAAGGAAAAACAAATACACATTCCTATTTATAATATTAGTTAGGATCAGACGGTGTATGAATGTAATTGAAGCTAGGAGAATGTGTCAAGGCAGAGTTATGTGGCAGTCCGTCCTCTCTGCCTACCCCTGAGAAAGAACAGCGTGATGGTTCGTTAGTTAGAACAGTTAAATACTTATCATTTTCCAGTAAATTAAAACATATTCTCAACTGTTTAAACCGAAATTATAACAAAACCCTTTGACCACAAATAAAACACATAATTAAAGCACTGTGCCACCGTCAAAAGTTACAACACAAGTGTATTTATATGTAGTGACAAAAAATAATTTATCTGTAGTGAGCTAAATGAAAATATGTTTTAACGTCTGGACTGAGGGCGGAATCCGAGAAGATTTAGTATGTTTTAAACGACATGACATTTTTGGAGAAATTTCAAAGGAACTTAACTACATTATTGGAACGAAGGCAGCTTCGAATAGCTCAGGGCAACTTATGAGAATTCAGGAACTAAACTAAATATTTTCCTTGTGCGTAGTGGCGTAAATTTTCAAAAATCTGAGGTAGATATGTTTGATATGTATGATAATTATCAGAACGGGCAGTAAGTTTCAGTTGTAGTTCAGAAAATTATCAAATTATTAAAATAATATCTTCAAATTCAGACAAGAGATACCTATTCGATTATATTTATTCTATACTAATTTGAAATGTGTAATATTTTTGGATTTAAAAAATATATAATTTCTCGTTTTTCGTCTCGGTGTAGTTACCTACATCACGTAATTTCTCATGGGAGATAAATAACTTTTTTTCTTAATAATGTGGTTTGTTCACTGGGAGAAAAGATTTTTGTTTTTAGTGGGGTTTTCGTAGTAATTTGTTAAAAAATGATTCTAGATAAAAAAATCGTCGAAACCATCAAAATATAGCTTTTTACCACGCATCGAAGAATTATCAGTAAGAATCCAACTAGATTTAGAAAGAAATTAAGTTGGAAGTCGACGCATTCACACCATTATCATTTCAACATGGCAATCATTTTTATAAAATTCTTGAACAATAAATTATTTTTTTGCAATAAAAGCTCAAATTTACCACAATCAGCTGAACTGTAAAATAGTGAACTCTGACGTTATGAAATTTGCACAGATTATTCTTGGGATAATACAAAACTAGAGAGTAAAGATAGTTAATATTAAAATAATTTTAAATCGGAATATTTTTGAAATTGAAATTGTCTAATGAAATACATTTTCCATTTACTTAGAAAAGCACTCTCATACAAGTGTTTAATTTTTTGTTACCATTTGCTAGTCTTTGAAATTAAGCATAGCTTCCTCACATTAAAGCTTTCACTTAAAACGCACAAGAAAAACGAGCAAAGTCGCTAATTGTTAGCGAAATTACGAATGCCCCAAGTGTCGAAAAAGAGCAAATGTAATTTAATTGAGAGGAAGGAGAAATAAGAATTCACTGAACGCTTCGGCATTTGAACGCGCAGACTTCAAAGGCAAAGTGGCCTGATTTATGTTCAAAACAATGGGAAGCTTTGACGTAAAGTGCTTACACAGTGACTTAACCAAATGAATGTATTTGAATACTTGTCATTCCGCTCCATTAGGGAGATTAGGAAAAAGATTTAAGATGGTGTTTTTTTACTTAACCTTCTTTTCCACTGAAATATTTTATTTTCTCACAAAATTTGATTTTGTTATAAAATTGAAGCAGATAGAAAGGAAGTTCATTAAAAAGATGGATATATTTAAAAATTGAGAATTTTTAACGATATTGTCAAAAGATAAGGAGTCAAATAAATTATTTAAAATAAGTCTTTTTTTGCACAAACTATCAGCCAAATAAATGTGAGTTGGATAAAAAAATATTTAATTAGTAAAACGAATACGCAGACTGTCAACGTTTGACGCCCACCTTGAAGGTAGGTACCTAATGATAAGTCGTTTGGGCATCCTTAGTTGAGGGTAAAACTCTAGACTAATCGACTAATCAGTGTATCGCGGCGTGCGCAAGTAACTTTAAAAAAATTTAATTTGTCATTCAAAATTATTAATTCAATTAAAACAATATACATAGTATATTCTCACTATCTGAGATACTCTCAGTATCGCCCTGGTGAAGGACCACCCGTCAGAATTGAAACGTTACTTAAAATGGCTTTAAATGTGCTTAGTGACCAGATCTGAATAGCCAGGTACAACCCACCTTTCTTTCCCTCGTCTCCCCCCCCCCCCCCCCCTCACCTCCAGCATCACAAAATACCCCAATTAGGGATGATATAGTCTCACTGGTTCGAGACGATTGCGTTATATCTACACATAACAGTATTTTAAAAATAAAATAATACGTATTTCCGTAATTTTAATTAATAGTTTTATTGACCAGCTTTACCGGTGATATAACATTGTTCATTGAGTCAAATACCTACCCTGATATTTCACTGAAAAGCTGAAAAATTTTGGCGATATAGCCCATATAATATTTTGAGCTGAAAATTTCACTGACCAAATAAGCTTTTACAAATTTCATGATGTCATCTCACAGATGTTGATGGGTGGAATACTGTTTACTAAATAGACTGTTTGCTATACGGTCAAAATATCCTTTAACAGAAACCGTAAAAAAACACTATATCAGAAAAAAACGTAACAAACTTTACGATGACACTTATAAAGACAGAAAAATGTTACGAACTTTACGATTACACTTAGAAAGATAGAAAAAACGTAACAAACTTTACGGTGACACTTACAAAGACAGAAAAAATTAACAAACTGTACGATGAAGCTTAGAAAGACAGAAAAAATGTAACAAACTTTACAATGACACTTAGAAAGACACAAAAAAGTAACGAACTTTACGATGAAACTTAGAAAGACGGTAAAAATGTAACAAACTTTACCATGACACTTAGAAAGACACAAAAAGTAACTAACTTTACGATGAAACTTAGAAAGACAGTAAAAATGTAACAAACTTTACCATGACACTTAGAAAGACAGAAAAAAGCGTCACAAACTTTACGATGACACTTAGAAATACAGAAAAATACGTTATTCATTATTCCGGGACACATTCCGATTCAAACCTTCTTTTCAAAGCGGATATGGCATTTGCCACATTTGTTTTGTCTTAAAATTGAGTATTTTTTCTTTCTTTACGACACAACTTTTTGACAAGCTGTTTTAATATGCATGTCCAAGAATAGCGTTCGCTGTTGAAAATAAGGTTTTAATTACCAAGTAACATGCGAACAATCCTAAACCGATAAGCAGTCACCTATCAACAAACTACAAATCTTCTGAAATGTAATCACGTTTTTTTTTTAATGTATGTAATAATTATTAGTAAATTATTTAAAAAAAAAATTGTTTCATATTTACTCGAGTAAATTATCTATGAAATTAATTAGGGCGTACACTTTGCAACTTTCTAAAAGATTACACAATTGAATTAATTATTGTTTCAAAATATTATGAGCAGATTGGTTAGAGAATATACGAGTATTAGATTTTAAATAGTTAGCAAATATGTTAACTAATTATTTATGTACATTTACCTATGTTTTACTTATTTGCTGTAGTTTGGTAAAACCTTTCAAGCCACAAAATTAAAATTTTACTTGAGATTCTGAGTGATTTGAGGATCGTGTGGCTCTCGCGAGGAATCACGCTTAGGCCAGCCGCGAAACACGTTAGCTCTTCCCGCCCGGCTGCCAAAACTCTGTGCGGTATATTTGCTTCTATTCTCATTAAATCTATTCCAAGCGATGATGAATTTTTCATTTGTATTATATTTCCTTGTGTATACTTTAATAATGATAAAATAATAACCAAAAATATAAAGCCTTAGTGACTTTTGTTTTGAGATCCAGGCGTCCCGTGACAGCATTTTATTTATTTATCTAATTATTATCGCGTTTTTCTGGGCTTTTACAAAGGAATAGTATAATTAAATTATTTATTTTTATGTTAATAATCAACTCACCTGGTTTTATTCTTAAGTTTATGTAAATGTAGAGTAAAAATATGTTGGTTCTATATTGAAACAACATAAGATTAAAAAGCACTTAAGTAAATGGCAAAGAAAAGTTAACATAAGAAGTAAGTAGGTACGTTAAATAAAGTACCCTTATCAAAGACTTATTCTCACATAAACTCATTACGCCTTTATTTGACACAGTCTCAAAAGGAAAAATGTTATAACGTATTTTATTCCCTTCTAATCTAGGCTATAAAAATAACAATTTCTTTGTATTTCATCGCAGAATATGACGGTTATCTTTGTAATTTTCTCTTACATATTGTTTCAATATTTTTATTACTTATTTATCACGCAAATTGGCGTTCGCCTTATTAACGTATTTACTTTAACAATCGAATAAATAAATTAAATTATAGATTAACCATAACGAGCTGAATGCTTTATTATTTATATGCTATTTCATTTTTTACGATTGCAGAAATAGCCAAGCAGTATTTGTGAGGAATCTAATTCCGATAAATATTCACTAATATAATTAAATATTCAGAGCACAACTGTTCGGCACCGTCCGAAGCCAGTGGGCTGGTCGGATTATCTCTTCAGAAGTGAATCCTTTCTACGTTTTCACAATCAGTCAAAATCATACATTGTTTAACAATAAAGGATATATTTGGACTTAGCTCACTATACATTCGGCCCTTATATAATAGTTGATAAAAGTAATGAATTAAATAGTAACTCTGAAATAATATTTAAACAAAAAATGACAGTTTATGACTTATCTCACTATTCCATCAGCCCTCATATAATAATTGATAAAAGTATTTAATTGGAAATTAACTCAGAAATTAATTTTTAAACAATAAAGAACAATTTTGACTTACCTCTCTATTCCATCGGCCCTCATACAGTAGTTGATAAATGCAATGAATTGGATAATAACTCAGATATTAATTGTTAAAAAATAAAGTTGGACTTAAGTCACTATTCCATCTGCACTTATACAATAGTTGATAAAAGCAATGCATTAAATACTAGCTCAGAAATGAATTGTTAAACAATAAGGGACAGTTTATTTTTTTACTAAGTTCACTATTACATTAGCCCTCATACAATAGTTAATAAAAGCAATGAATTATATATTAACTTGGAATTGAAATGTATTCACCTACTAATACTCGTACTAACATTAAAAGAGCTGATTGTTATGCTATCATTTAATAAGCCATTTTATCGCCAAGGGTTTTATTGAGCGTTTGGATGACTTAATTCGATATAAATCATGCGATGTGTTTCTTGTTGCTGCAACCGTAGTTTATTAATGTATTGCTTTTAACGATAAAATTTTGCAAACATTTATTTTAAATAAAATATTTAAACACCGATTATTGAGGCAAAGAAATTCACACAATATTCGTAATATTTAACCATCAGTGACAATATTAGAGATTCTCAAACGAAAATTAGAAACATCAAAAATTTCGGTCGTATTTAGAAATTGAACCCAGGACTTCAGCCTCGCCAGGGCTTTATCTCCCCTTCTGTCATAATTAACTGTGTCATACTTCGATTAAGAACAACCAATTGTTATTTTCATTTTCTTAACGCATATTTTTATTGGCTGCTTGCTGTCTTTATGTATGATTTTCCAGAACTAAATGCAATCTAAATAGTGTCTTTGATAAAAATATCATTTTTTTATAGTAGTGCGACATCTCTTGACTTTTCAACAAAGTTTTGGATGATTTTTTTATTACTTAATGAGTAAAACCTCAAATTGTTATATTTAATCATTGAAGACATTAATAAGCAACTGTCAAATGAAAGAAAAAAAAAAACAGAAAAAGTTTCGGTAGCATCTAGAAATCCATAATCCATATTATTTATTTGTTTATTACTAACGAACGGCTGTCAGAATGTCTTACAGAATACATATTACGCGAAATGATCAAATAAAAGTTACAGAAAAGGAATATTACACACATAATAAATTAATGAAGAAAATACAAAAGTAGCACATGAACGCATTAGGGAGAATGTTCAAGTCAATGTGTGAATATGGTTTTGGTAGAGTTCATGATTGAGATAATTTTATTTACGGTATTTTTGCTGGAATAAAGATTGCAACCTAGCAGAAAAAATAGACACCATGAGGAATATCATTCACAAGCGTTTCGCAAAAAACGGGGAGGAGAAATTATTTTTTCTTTATGTTCCTGACGAAGAACTTTGGTACTGAAAGGGTTAACATATCAATAGATCATAATCTATAGCCACAAAATATCGGAAAAATATCCACAAAATGGAGGCAAAATTCACATAATACGTAAAATAATAGATAGGTACGTAAAATAATGACGGTGCCAAATATTACTTTTTATCATACCGAATCCATCTGAAATTACGACCCATGTGGAAAAGAGATGAAAAAAAAGATCGTGTAAAACGTCTTTAATACCAGTTGGTTTGATTCTTGTGCAATAATTAGATTTTTTTTTAAATAATACATATTTTAATACAAGGAAAAGGATCGTGTAAAACGTCTATAAGACCAGTTGGCTTGATTCTTGAGCGGTAAACAGATTTTAAAAAAATAATACAATCGTATCAAAAAGGCATGTGTTATAATACTGATAATGATAACACAGAATTTATATAACGCTATTTTGTGATGGTCCACCTCATTAAATAACCTAACCTATTTATTTGTTCTGTCTTCTCTTACGAAGAATTATAAATCTACAACGTGTTTCTGGAATGTACAAGTCTGCCTAACGACACAGAACTACGTTTTTTGTATTACGTAGCAATGCAATATGCAAGAATGTTAATCTTTTCTAATGTCTCAATGTGTTTTTCGCTTAGCATAAAGTAGGTAGTTGGTGTGTTTGTGCGTTCAATTGCTCGGTCACCGACACCAATTAATTTTTATCGATGCATTCAACATTATACCTGATGAATTATTAAGAATGCAATTAGAGTCAGGGCATATAATAAATCTTAATAAGCGACTTGCATTGACATATGCGGTTGCTCAGTGGTTGGTCTCCCGACTTAGAAATATTCCGCACTGTATACCTCTACATGGAGGCGGCTGTAGGTTGGAACCAGAACCTATTTGATATGTCTATGAAGCGGGCTATTGGATATAGAAAGTAAGTCTTCTTGTGGATTACGGAATTAAAAAAAATTGTGCCTATTATTTTATTGTGAAATAAAGTTACGAATGCTGAGTGAAATTATGAAAGAGAAGAACAGGAGAGAGTTGAAGATTGGGAAGGCGGTAATTTTGATCTGTTTCGTTAAGAAATTTAACTAGGATAAAGATAAGTTACTTTTGAATCTAATGTTATATTTTGCCTGTAATAGAAGTCATCTTGAGTGCAACTTTTCCATCTGGAACCTACACAAAATGTTTATGGATAAACTATTGAAAGTATACAAATTAAACTATTACTATGTTTTCTATGTTTTGAAATGGATATTCCGGCAATTTTGTAATTACATAAAATATGCTCAAATCGTAGGACAGAAGTATTTTTGCTGGGTTGAAATTTCGATACAAAATTCTAAATGATGCATTTGATAGTGTAGGATTGCTTGCATTGATAAGCTTTCGGATTCCACTACGTAATACTAGAAGTCGGGAATGATTTCAGTGCAGAAATTCTGTGACTAACTACCATATGTATTCCTCATTGCCTTGTTGTGAAACGAACGCTTATAAGGGCAAATAAAATATTTCAATAGTTTTGACGAAATATTTTGTAGTGATTATTTTTTTTAACTTCAACAAGAATAAGTGATTGTTTGTCGTTGTATTTCAAAATCATAACTCTATTTAAATTTGACACAAGTTACAAATTCGGAGATTATGTCGACGGCTTATTCTAAATGCGAAATCGAAACGTCACAATGTCTTTAGATTTTCTCGGAATCCCAACAAATCCCCTTTGAAGGGATTTCGGAAAACAAAACAAGATCCAAAACAAAACAGCACCGGAAACAAAAGGCAAGGGGTTGAAACAGACCACCCCTAAGAAATGTAGGGAGATGATTTTGAATATTGGAACATTATTTGTTCGAACGGATTCAAATAAAGCCTATCTTATGTGACGTGGTGACATCTGTTGTCAAGTTTTGGAAGGTTATCTTATGGATGGTATTATATGGGATAGAAATAATTTATAAGCACATGTCGATTTAAATTTAATTTCCTTTATCAGGCGCAAGAGCTCTTCTTTTCTGATATAGTCTACATGACTGAGAATGCCCTTAAATGTAATATTTTGTAATTATTTATTTTTATATATATTTATTTAGTGATATCCTATGACAATATAATAACAATCATATTTATAATATACTATTCCCAGTGAGTTTAAAAAAAACTTATTTCGGAAAAAAAAGACATTAATAAAATAAAAACTTATTTTTAAATATGAACAAGAAATTAAAAGGAAGTTTGAGAATGAACAGTTTAGATACATTTTAAAAGACTAGACAGACTTAACATAGTTAAATGGAAAATATTTCGTAAATATATTAAAATAAATAAACACATAAAATATAATTAAAATTACGCGTAACAAAAAACCACATAGCGACATGTTTAAATTAAAGTCCATTAGTTAAAGATGAAAAAGAAATTGTGAAAATAGGTGAATTGACTCTGACAGAAATGCAGTTCGATTTTTTTGAGAACAGAAATAGATTTCCTACTATTTTTAAATATTTACGAATTAATTAAATTAATTTAGATGTTTCTCTGGAATTTCCACCTTGACAAGTTATTGGTTTATATTATAAATATGTTGGCTATGTAGGTGACTACTGCTTTTATTTAAAAAAATATTTCTCAAAACTTATGCTCAGATCTTTAGAGAGATGAAAAACTTAATACCTGAAGAAAACCTTTTCTTTTTTTAAAATAATAGCATGCTCAGATTTACAATTATATACTGACTAAAAAAAAGTACTTGTTTACTTAATAATTGATTTAAAATGACGTGGAACAATCCCTTATCGAAAACGGTAAAACATTCTACACCTCAATCATTTATTTATCTATTGAACTGCAGCGCAGTGAATTTACTGAGATGAGCCGCCTGCTTGGGAGACAATGGAACCTCCATCCTCCGTATCTCGGCGTTTCCGTTTCCAGCGCCGAAGCCTTACTTCCGTTTAACTTTACGCGATATACCACTTCCGTTTAGCGCCACGCCGCGGCGGCGCAAACAACTAACGCAAGGAGTCGAAGCGATTGATGCAACGGAGATTATAAACGCAGATTAGCGTTCGCTTCTTCCAAAGTCTGCAATATCACATCATTCTTAGCTATTTCCTCTGAATTGCAATTCTGATTTCTTATCTCGACACGTATTTATTGACGTTCTATTATGCAATCGCCTTATTAGCGGTGATTTGCATGTTTAGTTTCACAGTTTAACGTGATAAAATAGTTTTCAAAGGGGACACCATTATCATAAGTTAGACTACCTAGGTATCTACAGAATACATTAATTACCCAATAGGTGTAAATTATAAGTCCACAAAAGTTTATTACTTATTTGGAATGAAGCAATGAATTAAATAACTGTAAACTAAGGTGTAACTACACCTACTCCTTGCTCAATTCACAATAACTTATCTTATCCATACCATCATACTCTTCTATTATTCCGACTACGACCGAACGGAGAAAAATTATATTGCTAATTTATTAGGAATCTCTTTAAATTATCGGTAATCTGGTTAAAAGCGGGATTGCAGGCCATTAACGAAGGACTCAATAAGTTTTCTGTTAAACTTAGTAAAACACGGGAATATACTATCACGTTGTCGGAACGATATTACAAGGATATATTATCAAGGCAAATGCAGTTGCATGAGCACGTGTACCGGTATATTAGGAATTCACTAAAAGCTTATCAGAAAATGGCCTGCAATCCCGATTTTAACTGGATTACTAATAATTTGAGTAGTTTCTTAATAAATTAGCGATACACTTTTTTCTTCATGGCGATCAATTTAATAAAAATATGTTGCAGTTATTCAATTATTTCACAAGTCATGTCTATTGATAATAACGTTTTACAGAATCAACAATTAACAATCAACGCCATTTTCTAATGCCATGTTCACATGTTGTAACCATCATCGGATAAGGCTGTTTGTATATTATTAAAAAAGCACCTCTATTTACGCGGTGAAGATAGTATTTCCGCAGTAGTTAATTCAATTAATTACTTACCTTTATCTCATTTGGTATCTACCGTTCCGACAACAGAGCGACTAAACCGCGCTTAGTAATTGTTGTAGGTAAAAATATTTTCTTATTTTTATAGTTATAGGTGGAATGCAACAGCAAAAAAATTCACTTGGAATTTTCGTAGAATATAAATAAATGATTAAATTACATGGCAGTGACATGCCGTAACTTTTCATAAAATTTTCAAGATTTTCCAGAAAAAAACATTTTTCTAGAAATGTTTGCATTTGAAGAGTTTTTTATCATATTTTTACTCTTGTTATTAAAAAAGTTGTCTTAATTAATATCTGTCTTAGAAATGTGATTATTTAGATTTGTTCGGATCATAAAGTAAGAAATAAAACATATCTTCTCTGCCCAAGAATTCCAATAATTTTCAAGATTAAAAAAAAATGGAATTACAAAAAAAAACAAATATATAATTATACATAATACGAAGGTAGGTAGGTACCTAATTAAGTGATTAACGTTAGAATAGTCCAGCAATCTTCTGATTACCTAAGTAACTAATTATTGAATTATTACATTGACCAGTTAGTAGCCGAGTAGTTCAAAGCGTCAGATTCCAACCAAGGCGTCAAAGGTTCTATCCTATGCAGGCTAAGCCATCCATCATTATACGCTTATAATGTTGGAAACGAGATGCGTTAAAAATACTGGTTATAAAAAACAATCGGTTATTCGTGACCGGGGAATATTTGTCATTTTCTTATTTCCAAAATAAATATACAAAACCAATAGGTATTATGATACAGGGTGTCCGGGGTTAAAATACGCTAACTTCGGGGGGGGGGATGATTTTATGTTATTTTAGAAGTAAGAAAGTCAAATAAATTTTTTCGAAATTCTTATGTTTTTAGGTAAAAATGTTGAATTATTTGTATGAGAAATAAATATTCTTCTTTGGAATAATATTTTTGTGTAGGAAAAAACATTGGAATTTTTTACTTCTACCATCATGTAAGATCATCTTTCGAAGTTAGCCCACTTTACCCCCGGACACCCTGTATAAAGGTGTTTATTCCGAATTAAACTTATCAAACTTATTAATTCACACAAGGTTTTTTATTCTACGATACCTACTTGGATCTTCCAGAATGCGACAATTACATATTGCTCAATAAAATTTAACTTTCAGGCCAGTTCTCACAGTTCGTATTTTTAAAGTAAGTGTAGCTTCCCACATTTGCAGATTCGACCCTACAATAAAACAATTCATTGGCCTGGTATTTTTATAAACATATTGTCTTGTTTGTGTATCATTTATGATTTAAGAATTAGTGACATTTTACTGCAAGCGGCGGCAGCTTTCAAATAGGGCTGTTCGCTTTATATGTTTATGATGACCCTAGTTAAACCATTATGCCTAAAAATATTTGCCAATACCTTTCCCACCCCTGTCCCATAGTAATAAAAACCCCAAATAAAGTTTCATCTCCTTTAAAATAATTCCTTTAAAATATTTGTATTGTTTAAGTCACGTCTGTATCATTAATAATAGTTAAGTGCATTTTATTTATGTTAAGAATGTTGTTTGCCAACGAGCGGGTGGAACATCTTTATTTTTGTAAAACGTCCTTCAGAATTTAGTTTAAATACAGATACCTCCCAGAAAAAGGACAGTATTAGAGTATTGCTATAACGGGTAGGTACAGACGTACCTACGGAGGAGCGAGTGTTGAAATAACTGGTAGGTACATGCGTACCTAGGCAGTCAGTCGTGAGATAATTACTAGGTTTATGTAAACCTAGGGAAAACTGAAGAATAGAGGAAACTAGACCTTTATTTCTTTCAGTTTAAGTTTAAGCAGAGGAAAATAAGATCCTCTGCAATTATATTGTGAATTAATAAATTTATATGTCAAGAAGAAGAAGTGTTTTCCTGCATTCCATCTGACGGCGTGTTCTCGTACCACGATAGCAGAAACATATGGTCCTTCGAGCCGCATCGGGAACAGCAGCATCATGGAAGCGGGACAACACACAAAGACGTCATCTGTCTGCGGCAGCAAGGCGCGAACCAGCAGGAGCTGGATGGAGGCTCAAATAAAAGCTTCAGCAACCAAGGTGCACATCACGAGACAAAAGGCCCGCCTACTTACGGAGATGGCTGAAGCAAAGGCTTCCGAAGCAAAGATGGCTGCAGCAATGTCAGTCTTGGAAGCAGAGGAGCAACATGCGGCGCTCGTTTTAGAAGCTGCATCAAGGACTTCGCAGCGGACTCTCGAGGATAGAGTTAATGACTGGGTAGACCAGTCACATCACAGTTCATCATCAGAACTTGGAAATCACGATGAACAGCCTCTTCGAGGTCAAATAGAGCAGCAACAGGAACTGCTCCATGATGGGCGGTTATCACTGCAACCACCCACAAGAACTGCACAGCAACAGCCCTTGGCAGGGCAGACTCTCCCGTCGCAAATGGAGCCTCGGGTAGAGCAGGCTCATCCGCTGCAATTGGAACAGCGGTTGGAGCAGCACAAGGGTGGGCGGTACGCGTTACTCCCACCAAAAGGATCCTCAGAGCAGCAGCCCTTGGAAGGGCAGACTCTCCCGTCGCAAATGGAACCTCGGGTAGAGCAGGCTCATCCGCTGCAATTGGAACAGCGGTTGGAGCAGCACAAGGGTGGGCGGTACGCGTTACTCCCACCAAAAGGATCCTCAGAGCAGCAGCCCTTGGCAAGGCAGACTCTCCCGTCGCAAATGGAGCCTCGGGTAGAACAGGCTCATCCGCTGCAATTGGAACAGCGGTTGGAGCAGAACAAGGGTGGGCGGTACACATTACTCCCACCAAAAGGATCCTCAGAGCAGCAGCCCTTGGCAGGGCAGACTCTCCCATCGCAATTGGAGCCTCGGACAGAGCAGGCTCTTCCGCTGCACTTGGGAGAGCGGTTGGAGCAGCAGCAGCAGGGCGGGCGGTACGAGCTACTCCCACCCAGAGGAACATCACATCAGCAGCCCTTGGTAGGGCAATCTCTTCAGCTGCAGTTGACGCAGCATCAGCAGCCAAGCAGTAGCTGCTGGGAGCTGCCTACATCAGAGCAGCCATTCAACTTAGCAGAGCAACGCAACGGGCAACAGTGGCCAGAGTCGCAGGGCCGATTCCAGGGACCAACACCTGCTATAACTGAAGACCGTCTCGCGGAATCAATTGGTAAGGCAATGTCTTTATATAATACCAGGCCCAAAGTTAATGATCTTCCCACATTTAACGGCAATCCAATTGAATGGATTGCGTTCAAATTAATATTCCATCATACCACAGACTTCTTAAAAGTATCTGACAGCAAAAATTTATATACATTACAAAAAGCGTTAAAAAGAGAGGCGCGTGACGCGGTTTCTTCCCTTCTTATAATTTTTGGCGCAAAATCATCACCTTGTTCGGCGCAATTCGTAAAAAATAAAAACGCGGATCAATTTTTATCTCAGTATCCCCAGGCCTTCGAAGCAATAAAAACAAAACATTACATGAACGACTATTTAGATAGTGTAAATTCAGTAGAAAGTGCGAAGAAATTAATACAAAATATTACATACATACATGCTCAAGGCGGGTTTAAGGGTGGAGGTGAATGCGAAATTACCTACTACAACCATTTAGTCAGTCAGTAAGATATACATTTTTTACGGAATTTCTAGTTTTAAGACATTACCAACTACAAAATTTTTAGTCATAAGATTTACATTTTTTACGGAATTTCTAGTTTTAAGACATTACCTACTACACAATTTTTAGTCATAAGATTTACATATTCCACGGAATTTCTAGTTTTAAGAGTAGCATAAATATTTGTATTTCAGATATTTTAATAAAATTAACTGGTAATTTTCGTAGACAAGCAGTAGAGTAGGTACCTAATGAAGATAACAGTCGCATTCTTTGCCTATTTTGTGAAGTATCTTCACGGGAGGAGGTATGGATCTTCCAGAATGCGACAATTACATATTGCTCAATAAAATTTAACTTTCAGGCCAGTTCTCACAGTTCGTATTTTTAAAGTAAGTGTAGCTTCCCACATTTGCAGATTCGACCCTACAATAAAACAATTCATTGGCCTGGTATTTTTATAAACATATTGTCTTGTTTGTGTATCATTTATGATTTAAGAATTAGTGACATTTTACTGCAAGCGGCGGCAGCTTTCAAATAGGGCTGTTCGCTTTATATGTTTATGATGACCCTAGTTAAACCATTATGCCTAAAAATATTTGCCAATACCTTTCCCACCCCTGTCCCATAGTAATAAAAACCCCAAATAAAGTTTCATCTCCTTTAAAATAATTCCTTTAAAATATTTGTATTGTTTAAGTCACGTCTGTATCATTAATAATAGTTAAGTGCATTTTATTTATGTTAAGAATGTTGTTTGCCAACGAGCGGGTGGAACATCTTTATTTTTGTAAAACGTCCTTCAGAATTTAGTTTAAATACAGATACCTCCCAGAAAAAGGACAGTATTAGAGTATTGCTATAACGGGTAGGTACAGACGTACCTACGGAGGAGCGAGTGTTGAAATAACTGGTAGGTACATGCGTACCTAGGCAGTCAGTCGTGAGATAATTACTAGGTTTATGTAAACCTAGGGAAAACTGAAGAATAGAGGAAACTAGACCTTTATTTCTTTCAGTTTAAGTTTAAGCAGAGGAAAATAAGATCCTCTGCAATTATATTGTGAATTAATAAATTTATATGTCAAGAAGAAGAAGTGTTTTCCTGCATTCCATCTGACGGCGTGTTCTCGTACCACGATAGCAGAAACACCTACTTGTTACTTAATGGTACAATTTGATAATATATTAAACAGGTAGGTTACTTACTAAATTACTACCCAAGAACCCTCTACCAATTATTATTAATGATAATGATTATCCAACATGAAACAAAGAGTTATTTTTTCAACTTACGTTAATAAACCCACGTGTCAATAGTAACATACGCATGTTATGAACCTACATAGTTGGTAATTTATTCAAGACACTTAGCACATATTAAGCATAATGAAGTAACTCAATTCTTATATCGACATAATATTATAGTATAACAAAGTGTTCTCAATTTTACCTCCATACTTTGTATTGCACCTTTAGACACACTTTGCAACATTCGAGGTTACTGATGCACATTCTTATTATGTACTTATTTGCACACTATTGCACAGAATGCACTGCTAACTGCGGTGTAATGCAAATTTTTATAAGTGCATTTATAACAAATGGATAATGCACTTCAGTGTTACAAGTCACTCTAATGAGATTATCAAATTTAAGCACGTTAATGAGACTAGTTGAGTTCCTACACAAGGACAGACTAATAAAATATATAATTGGCCGGTGTTAATGCGTACAAATTGTGTTGTAATTTATGTTTGATATAACTACCTCTTCATTTATTAACTTTCTTAATAAATGATATGGAATCTTGGAATTGAAAATTAAACAGCTTCCTAACCTCTTTCTATAGCGATAGAGCTACAACTTGGCAGATAGACAATAGACGTTGTCAATAAAAATGTATTCTATTAAATTTTGGTGGCACTCACGCATATACACGTATTTCTCTGAAATTGGATGATATTTAAAAAAAATGTAGCAGTTGATGTACGAAATAATTTTGACAAATAGGATTTGACTTAAGTGATACCGCGTTTCACTCGTTTCAGTCAATCCCTTGGGAAGAAGGTTCAATCCTCAATCCAAAAAAAATATTAATAAAAATAGATTTACATAAATAGTATAAAACTTTGTTTTTTACGAGTTGATTTTTTTCATCTTTCAAATCGTTGTGTTTATTCATTAAATAGGTCGGTATTTAAGTATCTTATATTTTTCGAAATAAATTTTGGTTTTGGTTTAAAATGAGAAAAAATTAGATTCATGATTTTGCAACTACTTCACGGTTTTATGGTTTTTATTAGGTACTTGTGTTGTATCGAATTTTCACCTGATATGCCAAAATAATCTTTTTTTAATACTTCCTTTGCAAGTTAGTTTACCTATCTGATAATATTATTACTCCAGCGTCTGGACGGTGTAGGCCCTGTGATTGGTCAAATTCAAATTGTGTTTAAATAAGACTTTAAAGATTAAGACACGATTTCATACTGAAATAGAATCGCCACATGTAATACGATATTTCTTAAAAAATATCGTTTCTGCTCATACAATTTTTGGATAATATCGAAGAAAATATGTCTTAGAAAGTTCATAATCCATTGGATTAATTACATTACAGTGAAAATTATCCACAATTACGTGATTACGTTTGACGTTTGACGAAAAAAGCACGCGTTAATTCAATATGGCCGATACCCGATACGCATCGCGGCTAGGTGGCCGACAGAGCGCCCCTCTGGCGGTGAAGAAACGAATCAAATGACTGGCGCGTATATTTAAATATGCAAAATTACTTGAACATCAAGCGTTTAATAATAAGATTTCTTCTGGAAGTTTAGTTCTACTTTGCAATGGCATTTTTCATTATTATTTATTTTTTTTTTTGCTTATTAATTACATCTGATTTTATATTGACATGTTTTCTAATTTCTAAAATTTCTAAATTATTTATTTGCGATGCTTTAATCCTGAGTGAAGTATTTTAAGACCTGAATTTTTATCGAAAGTGTGATTCAAAAGATGATTTGCAAACTCATATTCACTATTTCCATTTAGAACCCTGAGATGTTTTTTAGTTCTGACTTCAAAGTTTCTATTGGTTCTACCTTTGTAAAATAAATTACAATCCAGCCCAATTGAGTTTATAAACTCCTGATTTTTTTGTTTGATTTTCGCAATCTATATTATTAAGAATATATTTATTCATTCTGTTATTAGTGTAAAACGCCGGTTGAATAGTACCAGGAATGTTTATATATATAATTTTAGAAGTGTCGTTATCCACAAACAGAATTCTACGCCATTGTTTATTTATATCTTAAGAACTTTTTTTTTATTTTTTTTTTTATATTTACTCCACACAGGAGGCCCTGAAGAAAATAATTTCCCTCAGGGCCTATGTCATCTTTGGGGATGCTGTGTGGAGGGTCTTTTTGTGGAGAGGAAGGAGTGAACATGGGTCTTGAAGAGTCCCATGTTGTAGGAGGGAGGAAACACAGAGGCCGGCAGTTCGTTCCACAGCCGAGCTGTTGAACTTAAGAACGAATCATAGAAGCGACCCGTTCTCATGTGACAAGTGTCAACTGTGTACAAATGTTGGGCGCGCGTTTGGCGTGTATCCCGACTACGCACCGGTGCCGAAGGGATCAATGACGCTAGTTCCTCAGAGCATCTTCCATTGTAATACCGATAGAACAAGGACAGCATACCTACCTGACGCCTGTGCTCTAAAGATTGCAGTCCGTTTGTTAAGATTGGGGAATCTATCAAACGGACCGCCCGTTTCTGCACAGAGTCAAGGGTTTTTTTCAGGTATTTTGGGGCTCCAGACCAGAGATGGCTGCCAAATTCGACAGTAGGGCGCACTTGCGATTTGTACAGGGTGAGCAGTTGTGTACTATTAAAGTATCTGCGGGCCCTGTACGCCCACAGCAACTAGGGTAAAAATACCGTTTGAAGATAATATGTTTAATTATTTTATTTAGTATTTCAACTATCAATTTATTAGAATAACCGTTATTAAATGTTATTTGTCTTATGAATATATTGTTTTATGGTTATATGCAAAAAAAAATTTCAGGTCTTAAAATACTTCACACAGGATATAAAGCATCACAAATAAATAATTTCGAAATTTTAGAAATAAGAGAACATGTTTATAAAAGTAGATGTAATTAACAAGAATTTTTTTTTATAAACTCTCTTTTAAATATTTTCCCACTTAACTGGTCTTTCATATTGTAATTCCTAATTCTTATAAACCCAGCCTACTCTTACCCCTCCCCCCTCCTTCCACTTCTTTTTTCCAATTGTAATCTATATTTAATTTTTGACTTCGGTGTATACTTCGTTCATGAAACATGTATTGGTTGTATATAATAAAGTGAAGTTAAAAAAGTTATTTGTTTTTTAATAAAATAAAGTTTAATCGGATAACATTATTTTATCTATTTCCATTGTATATCAAGGCATACGTACATAATAAAATGTAAACATTATATTTATTTATTAATTGGACAATTTGCATGGCGCCGCTTTTGTGAGATATCACCTCAGGGGCGCTATTTTGTAATAATCTACCTTTATATATAGATTTTTACTCTCCTGATGAAGGTGTATATATAATCTAACTTTAAACTTTATTAGATACAGTAACAGTTTTAGGAAAAGAATTACCACCAGTTGGAGTAAAATTCACACCTTTTAATTAAACCGACTGCTAATCACATTGCACAATTACCCTCCTTTTATCCATAAACACGGGTACAATTAATCAATATGTAATAATGTATTATTTCAGTCAACTTTGTTGTAACTATCTTTAATTGTTGTGACAAACTATACGATATTGATTCAACTTATAGACATTGACGGTTGTAACACATATTTAAGCACTGCAAGTCTCCTATGAGCAAATTATATTAGGTACCATAACAGTTAATATCAGTTGTAGACATGTAGTCAATAATAGTGTTTCATTTGAAATAATCCATCACAAATACGTAAAATTTCATTTATTCCAACAACTGTCATTCTTATTATGCCTAAATTGAGCATGTTATTATTCATTAACTCCTTCCTGTTCCGTGTTTTAACAATATATACTCACCCTCTCTCTGTGAATGACCTAATATCTATCTATTAAATGTAACTGTTGTTAATATCACTTAAACTGGGCGCAGCCCAACCAAGTGCCGCCCGCAGGGCCTAGCAGCAAAAACCCGCGGAGCGGGTTTTTAACTGCTAGTTGGTAATTATTGCACTAGAAAAATATTACAGTAATATCTCACCGACACCTAATCGCATAGTTTTAAAACCGCTGTTTCAGTTCTAGTTCGATTCAGTTTCGATTAAAACCGGTTTACGTATATATTAACAAAACTGTTCGCTCAAGTCAAAACAAAATTGATTCATGTTCATAATTAGATAAACCACTGATAAAATTAATCGATTAGATAATAGGCAGATACCTACCTACCCACATGCATGCAATAAAGTTTAAATTTAAATTCGTTTTATTTCAATGAAAAATTATTAACACATTGGAACACCAACTACAAAAATTTACAATATTATTTTAAATAAATAAAGTTTGTATTTAGGTACCTACTTTCCCGTGCAGCGGCAAGAAGTTCATAAAGACATTGCCTATCCTAAGAACAGCGAACAATAAAATAAATAAAATTTTAAAAAAATCAACTTATTTCTGATATTTTTTTCTATTAATTTGATAAGGAACATGTGTCTACGCTTATTTAATCGGTTCGCCAATATGATAGTAAAATGATATTTTTTAAATAAATATTCATTGCACAATAATTCATACCAAACTGCAAAAACTACACACACACTGAGAAAACGAGTATGATAATAAAGACGTGATTTCAACCCATTTCCTGATAAAATTTCAGTCCATTCAGAATACACCGGAACACGTGTTTATGCATATGTCCTTTTCATGATAAATATAATGATGAAATGCCACAAATTTAGAAATTTTACAAACACGTGTTCCGCCGTCCTTATAACATATATGCGTTTTACTAGATTTTTAATAAATTAACAATATTTTATAACAGCACGTTTTCTCCGTGCAGCCTATCCTTGGGCATAATATGTACGCCACTGGTACCTGCCATAGATATTTAGGTACCTACGAACCAACTCAAAGGACATAGGTTATTAAAAGTACCATCAACATTCCACATTCAATTTTCTTTACCGGTTTTAACTTGGGAAGTCGGCAATTATTTTTATTATGATTAGTTCAGGCATATCAAAACGAGTGATAAGAGATTCTCGAGTAATGTAACATTGCAATTTGCAATGAATTAATAAGCAAATGTAAGCAATATGATCGTGCATTCGTGCATACCGATACTAACTACTTATATAACTATCCACGATAGTAGAGAAAACTAATTGATATAAATTACTGTTAATTTATTAAAAATCTGGTCAAATTATTCGTTATACTGTTAAAAACGGGACTGCATGCCTTTAACGAATGAATTGACAGAGTTCCCAATAAAGTATAATTTAAAAGCGAATGTTTTCGACGACACAAGAGGCCATACAAATACCAATATTATTTAGAATATTTATTATATTAACATTAGGAAAAGAACGCGTGCGTGAACAAGTGTTCCGAAATATGCTATATGAGATATATTTTACCAAGAAATTTGCATGCTATCACTTTACAACAGGATCATTTTCTTCCTGTTAGGTATATAATATTGTTTCCAAGATAACTCAACATGATGACAATTCAACACACCTTTAAAAAGAGATATAAAGTCATTATAAACGATGAAAAAAAAATTAAACCTAACCTAACCTAACCTACTTAACCCAGTTAATAAAATTTGTGTTTCATCACTTTCCATGACTTTATATAACTTTTTATTTTGTGATGAATTATCATTTTGATGATTTATCCGTTCACCAAAATAATATATGGTTGACACTAATATGAGTTTTGTCCAATTTTTCCAAAGAAATATATTTAATATTGTTATTTTACGAAAATATATTGTATGTGCCTTCATTTCCTTAATTAGTAATATAATTAATTAATTAATGTAAAGAATTAATAATGTTTTATACTGATTTGAAAGCACTGTGCATAATTGCCAATAATGTCAAATTAATATTATTTAATTGGCATAATAAATATTGAATAATCAGAGGTTAATAATTATTATAGAATTATAAGCATAATGCATATAGTTTTGACCAGTTTTCTTGATATTAAATGCCTACCCGATGTTTGTAAATAGATACCAACCTATCTAGTGATTATCAACCCGAGTAAAAACGTCCTGATCAATACTAAAATAAACACAACAATATGTATACTTTATCATGGTTAATTTACCATAAACCGACAGCTTAATGTTCATCTAAGTGTCACAGCTGTGTGATGCAACCTTTATAATTATTAACTCATCCAATAAGCAAGCAATAGTTTCACAATAGATTATGGATCTTATTTTACTAATTAATACAAAGCATTGATATAAAAGCGGTATCTTCTTGTAATAAGTACCTACCTAGTAACCTATATTGTAGGAGTGTTCATTACGGTTCCATGACAAATCAGCAGACTTTTTAAAATTCATATAAAGTCATGAAATGTGATGAGAAAAAAAATTGTTGCTTTTTTTACATCAATTTTTCTGATTTTTCCGGTTAGCGTTCACTGCACTTAACCGACGTATCAGTGGTGTGCAGTATCATTTCATAGGATTTTCTCAGACATTTCTATCTATGTATGTGCAATTGAATAAAGATGTGGAAGTGACATTGTAATCGGAAAGCTTCCTGAATGACATTATTGTCTGACTGAAGAAAGACCCTTAAGAGGAAGCCACAAGCCAAAAATGTGTATATTCTTGGTATACCTTATATTGTAGATACCTAATAGGTATTAAATTCGCTTGACAAACGGAGTCTAGAAACGTTCGATTTCAAGCACAAAACTGGTTTTTATTTATTTTCTAAATAATTTTATAAGAAAGCAAAAAAGTTAATCAAGTGAAACTGTCACAGATAATCTTAGCTATAACACTGTCTTTTTTTAAAGTTATTTCCTTTACGCGTTCATACATTTGCATTTATATTTTTTATTGAGTAATTTATTATTTTATTTGTATTTTACTCGAGCGAAACGATAGGTAAATCTTTAATTTATTTAAAGAATGTTTTTTGGTATTCATAATGTACACCGATTCGTTATAAAGATTAATAAAAATAGTGATTTAGCATTAAGCTTCGCCTTATGTAAAATCATTCCGACTTTATCCCTAATATCGTATAAATATTTACTATTTTTGTTTTGTATTACCATACTTTATTCGAATGTATGTTCTATCCTTTTCTGTCATTTCAATTTTATCGATTGTCTGCAAACAAAGAAATTATGTTAGATATGAATCTATCGAATCCGCCACCTCCCAGAAAAAAGTAAAACGCATTAACCTCTACGCTATGGAAGCCTTATCGATTATTCAAATGACTAGCAAATTTCGTATAAAATCATTGTACCTACTAGTAAAAAAATGGCTTCATAGGAACTTATGTTATATAAGTTGGTAAACCATAGACATTTAAATTTTCTTAATTTTATTAATTTTGTCAGCTGAAAGTTATGTCAAACTTAAATATAGCTATTATTATTGTCTCTTCTTACATATATGATGTTACCTTGCATATATATGCAATAATTACAGTAGCGTATTATCCAAGGTTGATATTTTCAGTTGCAAACTTACCAAATACAAGAGGTCAATAAAAGAATATTTCTCTGATGGTTTGTGAATAATGTTTATGTCTCTATTGTTTATAACTCTATTATGATTTGATTTATATCTTCAACCTCTCTCCATGGCTATAAATGTATTGTTTTGTAAATTTTTCGGTTTTATATAATCTTTTGTTTTGTGTAAATTTTTTAATTCATATTTCTTTCTTAAAAATTTAATTTACTTATTCCATTTAATGCTGTCACAGTAGAAGTAAAGTCACAAGGAGTAAATCCATAATTGGTTTTATTTTACTGTATAACACATATGTACAAACGGATTAAATGTAAACTGTCGATTTCCCTAAAATGATTGAATAAATATTATAGTCGTGTTTTTTAACTGTTTTTTTTTTAAATTATCAGTAGGTACTTCTGCTGCAAGGTGTTAAGGTGTTAATAGGTAGGTGGAGGATACCTTTGGCAATAAATAATCGAAAAAATATTTTTTCCAGCGGACGCCACTGGCAGAAGGTATCTATAATTATATTTTCCTACACAGAGATAATTGCAATGCAAGTTCACACGAAAGTCAAATTAGCTAATTCTTAGTATCGGATAATTGGTTCCCCATGCGGTAAAAATTATTTACCTAATTACAAATGGGATGAATGTTCGCAATGTGATTTTAATTAAAGAGAGGTGTTAACAATACCAACCGAACTCTTGTTGCATTATAAAATATTCAATATTTACCATTAAAATGCAATTAATATCTAGTAAATATTAAATAAGGATACATTCTTAACACCTAACCACGAGCTCGTTTGTTTTTAGAGAATTAATTATGTTTAGTTATAGGGTGTTTTGCTGAAATAATAATTAAAGATACGTACTTTATTTACGTAAAAGTGTGCAATTTTAAAATCAATTATTTTCTGTGCCCTGTAATTGCTGCTTACTGAGAGACGCCTTCGACGAGGTTCATTATTTTTTTTTATCATTTCTATATATGTATATACCTACTAGTAGCATGCAGACAACAATGGCTCAAATCCTCTGCCTTCTCCAAGAAAAATAAACCATAAAAATTAATTACCCAAATGATAAATAATAAAAAAAAATGATAACAGCCTCCCTAGTTCCAGGCGATTCAATTCTTGTGGGGTATTCAGCTAAAAAAAATAACAAAAAACCCGACGGTACCCGTTAGTTAGATTTTTATTTAAAATATATATATTTAAATGATTTGTTTATTCAGTTGTTTTTACATTTGTATTTTACATAGTGTCTTACAAAACTGAGTAGTATTCAGTTTGATTTACTCTTTTTGATTGTATATTTATTTTATCAACTTTTTCTCTTAAGAATTTTGCATAATTTGCATGTAGGTACTAATGTTATGTTTATAATTCAGTTGTTCTCTCTTATCAAAAGTTGGCTATCATCAGAGCCACCTTTATTTTGCAAGGTGCAGATAAAATATCTCAAAATAATGTAATAACATCTACGAAAGAAGAAAAAAAAATTCAAGTAGATTCTTATAGCGTTAGATACATTTGAATCTTATAAGATTTTTTTTACTACGAGATTAGACTTACCTACTAACTACTGTTCTAATATGAAATGGTTCCATACCGATAAATAGATATACCTAACGTATTTTTTACCGGATTGTAGCGAGTGGACAAATGTTTGTGAACAAAACAGAACCAATAGGTGTTAATTACATAGGTATTATCTGCTAATTGGCGTCGGTCAAATTATATTTTGTGCGTAGTCTGTATTTTGGCAAATGAGAATCTTCCACATTTAAATGTGTTGAAACTAAACATCAACATATTGGTTTAAAATGATGATTAATTACCAGATTTTCCGACAGTTAAATACAAGACAACAATAGAGTCCTGAATGTTTTCAGGTGAAAGACGTTTCAGATAAAAAAAAGTTATAAAGGCAAGTAACGTACTCGCCGTGAGAATGAGTTTAGAAATATATTTTTTAAATCAATGCATTATCTATCTAGCTAGGAAGAAAACTTTGAGATTGAAAATTTTTATGATATGAGAAGCGTGGGGCGTAGGTAGGTTAGGTACCTACCTATATTGGTAAATATAGTAGATAGGTAGGTAACTACTACAAAACGAAAGGTTTATTGAAAATTTAAAAAAATAGTTCAATGTAGGTACTTACGGTACTAGCGCAAAGGATGTAACATTTGCGTAAATTGCTCAAATGGCTAGTTTTTCAATTTGGGTTTAAATTGTGCATTTTTTAGTAATTTTATATCTTGCTAGAGCAATTCCGATGATTCACAAAACTCATTATAAGACAAAAAGAACTTCCAATACATAAGTGGGAGTGAATGGGTACAATTATTAAAATTAGTATTAAAACGTGGTCACCAATTTTATTATCAACTTCCGCTGAATGACAAATAATAGAAACATTTTATCAACGATTGTGACATAAACAAAACTTATTTTAAAACCCGCGAGCTCCGAATTCTTAGTAAAGAAACCACGGAAGCTGTCAAATGAATCAGATTAAAGGAAAAATCTTTATTGATTATTAGCAAACTCTAGTATTATTATCTATGCATTACTGTGAGTTATTATTGGTAAGCTAGTTAAATAGATAGGTATGTAGGTATGTACCCACATAGAGTAGGTACCTTTATATGTATCAATTTATACAGCAGGTAGTTATGTAGGTACTTACCTATCTATTTCTAATTAATAAAATTGATTAGACTTGTGCTAATTGAGAAGGCAACGAGCGACGTAGAATTACTTCACATTAAGCGTGAGACCATTACGGGAATTTAATTGAATGCTTTTAATACCTTGGATTAATTAAAATGTTATGAGTTTTACTTACTTACCTGTTACCGGTGGCAAATAACACAGCGGGGAGGCAGTCAATGAATTTAACGAGAATATTTTTAATAATTGAACTGTAGATACCAATCCACCCATAACTTAATTTGGATCGCAATTATTTTACTCTATAATTTTTTTAAATGCGTCTTATTGAGAAAAAATAATGTCAACCTACCCAGTACCTAACCTTAATTGTAAATTTATTGATAACATCCCTAAGTACCTACCTACCTATACGAAAATTAATAATTGCATAGATACAATTACATGTGTTCCAATTATGTCATCTGCGTGTGAACTGTATCTAAGTTTCTTAAATAAACAATAAACAGTGTTAATCTCAAGTAACTTCCCAGGCAAGTAGGTCCTGTAGATTACCTGACTGTACAGAATTAAAATAAATAATAATATATTACATTCTAACGCAGCATCATGTTCATTGGTCAAACGCAATGTACATAGAGTTTTCTATTAGTGATTGAATAACCGGTGGATGCAATCTGTTAGCCATAAGTTGATAATAGTGTATCTTGCCTTTACACTTCTATGTGCTACCAACCCTTATTATTATATTATGTAAGTATACATTACTTTCCTAAATATCTACCTACTACGTTAATGCTAAGAGGCAAAAGAAAATATCCACAGTTAATCTCTTGTCCCTTTTCAAACAAACAAAACAGTTGCACATAGCATGAGTTCTCTCAACGCGTTAATTATTAGAGAGTTATTTTTTTAATTAACGGTACCAGTATCTACCTAATGAGTTTAAATTGCAATGTCGATTATTTTAAAGACTCTATTAACTCTGCACCTACTAACAACTGCGCTATCGGTAAATATCGGTCATACAAACTAATCTTGTTTCAAATGGGATCTAACACGGTGTAAGTGTCACTACGTTTGACGAAGGTTGGTATATTCGATGACAGGGTGTTGAAATAAAAACTTATATATCGAGAAAAAACATAAACATAAAAAACATCAAACCTACCGAATGTTTTTTTGTAGGGTTTTTATTTATTAATTAGGTTTTTGACGTATTCTTTAAATACCTCTGTAGACGGTCTGCCTAAATGAATTGTTGAAATTCGTGAATTTTGACATGAAACTTGGATTTGTAGAATTATTAGCAAAAGTTGCAAACCTGCGCAATAGTTTTGTAAAAAAAACAATATAATTGAGTAGGTATTTTTCATCCTCCAATATATGTAGGTATGTTTTGGTAGGCATTTTAAAATATCATTGTGTTTTTTAATTTTACGAACAAGTACCATCTGATAATAGGTCATTTGTGCAATAATGTGGTTTTATCACACAAATGTTGCTAATCGCTCATCTGTAGGTACCTATATGTCCGTCAAAAAGACTTCATTAAATAAAGTTTATTTACCTGTGGATAAATGCGAAACAGGGAATCCTGGTCCCTGGAACATAGGTCCTCCAGGTCCAAAGGGCCCCAGGACTGGGGGTCCCACGGGCCAGCCGGGGGGCGGAGCACCCAGCCCAGCCTGGTAGGCCGCAGCGGCTGCCGCTAACGCGCTAAAAGGTGTCGGTCTGATAGGCCCCTGTCCAGGACCTTCTCTCTCTTGCAATAATTGCCTCTGTCTTCTGTAGATCATTTCTCTTTCTTCGTCGCTTGTTCTTCCATCTTCACCATTAACAGAGCCATCGATGTTTAAATCTTCTACATCTACTATTGAATCTTCTTGATTGACTGAATCTTCGTATTCGTCTTCTGATGATGTCATTAAAGGTGGGGTGGCTGCATTTGAGTTGTTCAGATTCAGAGGCGGACTTGAGTTTTGAGTCACCATTGGACTCATCATTCTCATTTGGGGAGAGATGGTAGATTCACGCTTTTGTCCAGGGAGTTCGGGTCTTGCTTGGGGGGACTGCCTGAGCGGAGAGTGAGGATTTATTTGGTGGTGATGAAAGATTTCGGGAGATATTCTGCTGTTTGCTTCCAGATCTTCATCTCTCAAAGGAGAAGCTTTAGATCTTGGTCGCGTATCAGCCAGCAGAGAAGCTACGCTGAAGCTTATTCTCGAACTTTTATTATTATGATTGTTATTGTTGTTTGTGGTGGACCGGTCCAGCGGTCTCAAAGATTCCGGAGATACGGCCATGGCTTGTCTTTGTTTGGCCACCGACAGATTTTGAATCGTCATACTAAAGTCTCTCTTTGACAACGGAGGCGTTTGCTTCTTTAACATTAATAACTTCTATTCGCACTTCGCTACTGTTCTATCCATTGGTGTTTACCAAAAACACGGACACACAAATCTCACCGACCACTGTCAACAACAAAGTTCACAAAATTGTTAATTTCAGCATTAGTAAAAAAAATCACACAAATTTTTGGTAGATAGGTAGGTATTATATCAATGAGTTCAAATAGTATTTTATTTATTTTGCACAATATCGATATATTTTGCAAGATGACCGGAAAGTTGGACAACACTATTTACGATGCCGTTTCGTACAATGCAATACAATGTCTTTAAATTTGAAGTGGAAAGCTTTTTACGGACTTAGCACAGGACCGACTCGACGGGCGCACGAATACAAACTGAACCAAGAGGGAACCGGTTAGCCTGTCACTTGGTGTTATTACTAAAAACAGGTCGAGTCGTGGAAGGGGGAGGAGTCTGTCTCCATATTAAGGTAGGCCCCGCCTTTCGAACGCCGGCGGTTTGAATGAGCCAATCAGATGGCTAGAATTTGAATTGATTCTTTTTTCACGGTTTAGTAGGGGGGTTCTTCTCTTTCTATCGCACAAATTGAATTTGAACCCCCCTTGTGTCAGTGGACTGAAGAATGCAACTGTTTCGTGGAGTGAAGTTTAAATATATGTGTTTGGTTCCTGGCTGGTTTACAACATCATGGTATTATATCGCATGTTGTTATGTTTTGATTCCCACCTATTTAAAGTAGGTAGGTACTGGAATGCACCTTGGAATATATTTTGTGTGTAGAATTATTATAAACTACGGTTGCATTTAATTGCATTAGATTTTGCAACATAATGAAGATATATTTCCTGTAGCTAGGTACCATGTTCTTTCCTTGTAAAATACCTATGTATTTTTTTAAATTATGAATTTACTATCTACCAATAGAGAAATATAAATGTCGCATTAGGTAGATACCTACCCACTTGCCATGAAAATATTTCATTTTCCGATTTTGTTTGGAAATTTGTGTCATCATAAAAATATCATTTTTTTTTCATCTTTTTTAAATTACATTGTGCTGTGTCCGTCTCACTAGGAACTCCAGCGTTAAAAAAAATTAAAACTCAGAATTAAATTTAAAATAAAAGACGATCAACATCTTACCTACCACCTTGAAATAAATACTTAGATTTTAGTTTGACTGTAAAGCGCCCCTGGGATGATATCTCACAAAAGCGGCGCTATACAATTTGTCCAATAAATAAACAAATTTTAATAAAATCGTTGATGTTTCATATGTCTTGGCTGATCCAAGAGTTAATGTACAGTAATAATAATAATTGGATGACTTGTATAGCGCCGTTTTTGTGCAAAATCACCTCAAGGGCGTATGATTTATATTTAAAAAAATTGTGTTCTGTCTAATGGGCAGTATAAGTTAATCGTATAGATTTGTAGGAAAGCATCTCTTTTATTTTAGTTTATCCCACATTTTTAGGTTCTATAAATTTGGCACATTATGCCAACCGACCACTCAAAATTTCGAAAACCAAAAACTAACCACCAAAAACTCAAAAATCGCTAGAGTGGAAGATAGTAGAGTAGGTAGATATGTAATATTTAGTAGGTACCTATTATTTATAGATTTTTACTAACGCAAAAAGGTACCCTGGATGACCTAGGTAGGTTAGTACTAACAGTATTAACCTTTTTTTTACAGAGTACCTACCTACCTATCTAGGTACCAGACGTAAAGTAATTTTTTTTAATTACATCTTTGTCCAAAATTAAAATTTCATCAAGAGTTGATTAAAAAATGTATGAAAATTACGAAGCTTAATTTTAAGCTAGGTTGTACATTGTGAATAATAAAACTCATTAAAAAAAAAAAAAACAAAAAATGTAAATAATTTTATTGAGTTTTGCGTTAGCTTCCCGGCGGGAAGAAATCTTCCCCAAGTAACAAAGGGAAAGGTGCCTACCCACCTCCCTATTTACACGGCATTCGAAGGTTGGTATGCAGGTTTTCCCTCATAAGATCACATCGGAGTGGAAGATACTCTCAGTATCACCCTGGTGTAAGACCATCATTCAGAGTTGAAACGCTGCTTGAAATGGCTTTAACCATGTTTAGTGACCAGATCTGAAAATCCAAGTACTCTCCAACCTTCCTCTCCCCCATCTCCTTCCCCTTCAGACTACCTTCATCCTCACAATATACCTACCCCAATTGTATAGATGCTATAGCCTTACTGGCACCGCACTGTTGAGCGGCATTCACTTAAAAAAAACACACATTCAATTCCCAGTCGAAAAAGGATTATGTTTTTAATATGTTAATTTAATTGTTTGTTTGTTTATTTTGATAACATTTTAAAACAATAGTTTTTGCAAAATTTCGTTTGCCTCGCTGGTAATTATAAAAAGCATAATTTATAATATTAGGTGCCTGTCTACTAGAACTGTTTAGCTTATTTAACTCCCTTACACTGTTAATTATTTACCTTTCAAAATCCGACCGACCGCGAGGTTGGTGATTGATCATTTGTATAGCGCCGTTTCTTTGAATAATAACCTCAAGAGCACTGTGATTCGGTTAACGACTAATAGCCTAAATTTAAAAGAAGTGCCCGAGAAAGATGTGACACGATTGAGATCAAGTGAATCAAAAACTACATTCGTGTTCAGTCAAGAGTCAGGATAATAAAAGAATATCTACCCATGATATGAGACGATGTATGAATTTGAATGAATCGAGGAGTGTTTGCAAAAACGGAGTTATACAGCTGTCCATCCTCTCTGCGCAAACATCTGGTTTGGTAGTTAGTTAATTTAGCCAAAGCCTTGCCTTTGTGGATAAAAAATTCAGGGCATTTTTACATAAATATGTTTTTGTATTTATATTTTTATGTCAATATGTACCGCACAAGAGTCCCAACTGCTCCCAACCATCTGGAGTCAGTGAGACTATTGCATCCCCAATCGGAGTATTTTGTGAGACTGAAAGCAGTGAGGATGGAAGGAGATGGGGAAGAGGAAGGTGAGAAGTACCTGGCTATTCATATCTGGTTACCATACACAGCATTTCAAGCAACGTTTGATTCTTAATTGTGATGTTTCACATGGATGATACTGTAAATATCTACCACCCTAGAAGGTACGGTTCGTATATCTACTATTAAAATTCCTATTATTTTTAATTTAGAAATTCGAAAATAACCCAAAATAAATATGGTAAAATTTACTTGCGCACGCCGGATTTAAACCTGCCACCTCTGGTTTCGTAGCCAGGGATCGAAACCATGGAAGATATCATTACAAAATTACCTTATATTATATATTAATCATTGATTGTATCTACGATCGTTATTTTTTAAAATGTCATGAAAGACAACTACCATGATTTGAAAGCGTAACAAATATTACTAAGAAAGTTGCTTTCAGAATACTCTGTTTCGAAGCTTACACCAAAACTTCATTCCACAATCCACTCTGTTTCATTCCATTCTCACTTCACCGAAAACCTATGAAAATTTTAGTACATTAATCGGTAAGCGCATTCCTTTTATTTTCAGGAACATGAAGTCAGGCTTGTTCCCATTTTTATGTTAATGGCCTTACAGATTCTAAACTCAAAAAAATACAACAATATACATCTTAATTCAATTGTTTCGTTCGGCAGGAATTATTTTAGGAATTCTTACAAAACTGTACGAACAAGATGACATTCGTGCCATATTTTTACTTATTTCACTTTGTTTGAAATGTTTTAGAAATTTTCAACATTTTTGTTTTTGTTTGGTAAATGCTAAAAACAGGCAACAACCTAACCTAATCTAAAAAAATTGATTTCTTTTTCTAATAAATTAATGTTTTTGGATACAATAATACAAATTTCCATTTAGGAATATATTTATTTTACAAAAACGGTTTAAAAATCGATACATTGCAAAAGCGACAAAAATGGTTGGCATAGTAAATATTTTTTGGATAACTATTTTATGTCAGTTTCTCTATTAGGTAGTAAAGTTTTCACATACAAGGTCGTATGTGAAAAATTATTGACTAAAATTTTCACCACGTTTTTGGTACAGTTGATAGATTACAAGAACAGAATATATCTTTATACCATATACATTTATAGTTATTGAAAATGGTACAAAAGTTTTTAAAGCTCACTAATGTATTGGTGAATTTTTAATTTCGGTTCTCGCGTGATGTGAAATATTTCTACGTATTACTGTGTAATACAAAATTGAAACTGATAAGTATTAAATCATATCAGACAGCGGTAAAGTGGATAACAAAATCATATAACCAATAATTACTATTAATTTATTATTTATTTGAAATGGGTAATTATTTATTTGGCTCTTTTCACGGTAAATTAAACTTTTTCACAATTATCTATTTTAATTATTTAACGCCCTTTAATTAATTAAAGTCTTTTAACAAACATAATACATGTCGAAAATTTACAAAACATCATATCACATTTTGTTATTTTACCAACATAATATCGAAATATAATATTAAAAAAATGCATGTCAATAATTTACAAACATCATACAGAAATAACATATCAGTACAAACATATAATACATTTCAGTACACATACATAATTTATACGTACCTACATATCAGTACACACATATAATTTATATATCCTGCAATTTTTTACGGGTTTACACATTAAAAATAAATAAACAAAAATCACTAAAATTATGCTAGTTTAATCATGTAAGCTTTTCGAAGAACGAACCATCTGCTATAATATTACAAGCATATTTAATATTAATCCTAATCCGATTGTATCTACATCAAATGTTTAGCATACTAAAGAGTTAGGCAGCTAAACGACAGTTAATTTGTGTAGGGAAAAGCTTAGACAACAAAGGACTAAAGCGAACAAGGACCCTTATTTAAAAATTCAGGATCAACGGAAACTGATTGTTTTCAAAGTACATGGGGACACTATCTGATCTAGGGAGCTTTTACTTTAAAATAATTTGAAATAATGAGAGCTTTTTTGTGAAAGCTCACAAGATTCGTATCTTGCAGTGCCACCTTTGTCCCACGAATTATGTCGTCAAACGAAATAAAATTATTGCATAATGAATGCTTAACTTTTAATTGTAGAAAATTAGGCAGGAGTATTTTTTAATAAGTTAACGGCTAGCTAAGTCCTCTATCACGACACAAACAACATTTTCCTCTTAAAGTAGTCAGATTTTTTAAAAATATTTTTAGGTTATTCGTAACCCGGGAATGTTTGTCTTTCTTTTAATAAAAAATGAATACAATAAAAGGAGTTATGATATATATATATATATTTTTTATTTATTTATTACTTGTAAATTATTTAACATTATAAATTATAACAATATGGATATATCATTTTTTTGTTTTTTTTTTTTATTCTACTACTCCATAAGTTGAGCTCCAGGAGCTCGTGTTTATGGGAGGAGTATTTACAATTAGTTCTAATGATTTTTTAAACAATAATCAAAAACTTTTGATATAAATACAAACATAATATTAACATAGTTACACAAATTAGAAAAGTGTGTTTTTAAAGATAATTTAAAAAATATATCTTCTTACAGATTAAGTAAGCGTGAGGACATTAAGGGTACAATATATCAGGTAAACAAATTAGAAAAATAGTTTTTTAAAGACAATTAAATTAATATATAAATATTTTTTTACAAATTGAGTGAGTGCAAGAAAATTAGGGGTACAATATATCAGTATCCAATTTTAGGGACTTAATTAGCCTTTTGAATTGTTCATAATTCACAGTTTCGGTTACACTAATTTTATTTTTGGACAATAATATATTGTACCATCTTACACCTAAATACGAATAGTGGTGCTGAGCCGTGGTCGTTCTAAGCATAGGAATGGCTATTAAGCCATTAGTTTTGAATCTATTGCTTATGCTATCTGAGGGGTGAATTTTATAAATAAAATATTCTTTATAAATTTGATATAAGGCGATTCTCTTATACAATTCTATAATAGATGGTACATTAAATTCCCGAAATATCTCTAAAGTAGAGCAAGTACTTAAATGTACCTATTTATTAAGTCTAAATTTAAATACGGAGTAAGTAGGTATCAATAATAACAATCAGAGAAAATTATGTTATTCAATTCAAACTGCTGTTATTAATTTTTAATCATTTTTTTCCATTTTAAACTGAAAGGAGAACAGGAAAAAAAGAAGGAATTGTAATGAAAAAAATATCAATAAAATATTATTAGTTTTATGACATATTCGATTGAAATTTATTTTGTAAGAATGTTATGAATTTAGTGAAGTTCGAGTTAAACAAATCAATGTCCTAGCATAATCTATTAAAAGTGATACAGCTTCTTTTTATAAATATATTTTCCAGATAATTAGTATTGCTCTTCTCTAAATAGTATAAAATGGTTCCATGATAACTCAACACAGTGACAATTCAACACACTTTTAAAAAGTGATATAAAGACATTGGAAACGATGAAAATTTTTTTTAACCTAACCTAACCTAACCTTACCTACTTAACCACCGTATAAAATAAAGTCGCTATCCGCGTCTGTCTGGTTTGTGCGCTCAGTTTTCCTAAGCCATGCAACGGAGTTTGACAGGATTTTCACTATCATTTAGAAAATTTCTTTGGAAAGGTTTATGTATATAATGCATGAATATTATGTTTATTGAAAGTAGAGAAAAGAGCAACGCTAGGTACACACTAGTAGCAGCTAGTAGGAATAACGAGTAACTCTTAACGGACATCTGAAATGTATATTTTGTAATAGGTACTGGCTATCCATAATATTGTGAATTATCTTGTAAAGCATCACTTGGTCTCTAATATCTCAGCGTTAATCAAGAGGTTTAAGGTTCATGCAGACATCATTTCATCAGTTCGCATGTGATAAGAAACTTATTTCAAAATCTTTTTCTTTACTCTCTCTTTGTTTGTTTATATGTAGAAAATGTATCTACACAGTTGAAGCGTACTGTAGGCGGCTTCTGACGGAGGATTTGAAGAGAATCTTAAGCAATTGTTAATTTTTGTGGATTTTCTAAAACGATGAGAAAAACAGTTGCAAATACTGTCAAGACAAACGCAGATGCATAAACAAGTTCTTTTAATTTTACTAGGAAACTGCATGCTATCTCGATTTTAACAGGATTTAAAAAAATCAGCAATACTCATTTTTCTCCGTGCAGACACATCCGCCACCAAGCCTTGACATCTCATGTACCCAGCCAAGTCACCAAAGCAGCTAACCACTATGGCATAGGGTTATCTAATTAATGGTTCCCGGGGCGGCGGTACCCATACCCGCCATCTAAATTGACCTGATTGAGGGTTGCGAGAAGGGAAATAGTAACATTGGCCAAAACCTTGGACATTCAGACCAGGTCCACTAAACATCGTTTTATGACAATTGAACAACGAGACCGTTCTAAAACTAACTAACTAAATAACCATCACGCCGTTTCCCCGCAGGGGTAGACAGAGTAGTACCGCCAAACAACTCGGTCTTGGCACACACTCCTTGCCTCATTCACATTCATACATCGTCTCATACTTACTCTTCTATTATTCTTACTATTAACTTATATTATTCTAACTTTTAAACAGCATATTCAAGATATTAAAGATAAAATCACCCCCTTAATTAGCGTATTCAGCCGGATATCATATCTGTTACCAAATAAAATTAAAAAAGGTTTATATTATAGCCTCGTACACTCACATTTAAACTACTTGGTTGAAATCTGGGGAAATACATGTGAAACATATATAAACGAACTACAGGTAACACAAAACAAAGTAATCAAAAAACTATTTCACTTCAAATCTAGAACATCAACAAAAAAATTATATATGGAAACAAAACTATTAAAATTAAGAAAATTATATGAATATAATATATGTCTTCTTATTTACAAAATAAATAATAAACTCATACATACAAATACAGAACTCATTAAAACGTCCCAAGTACACACACACTTTACACGGCAACACGATAAAATACATTTAAACACCATACATACTCATTATAGCAAGCAATCTATTGGTTACGAGGGAAGCAACATATACAATTGCCTCCCAGACGAAATTAAAAATGAAAAAAGTATAGGTACATTTAAAAAAAAATTGCTCAATTTTATGCTCAATCAACAAAACAATGAAAGTGAATAATATCAGTGTGTAATATATTTATGTGTAATATATATGTTATTTCTAGTTAAATAAGTGAAAAATGTAATTTTCTTTTATCTAGAATAAAAAATAAAAAATAAAATAAATAACTATTATTTTGAGAACGTTCTATTCGTATATTATCTTACTCAGGATATATTCTACTCTAATTAATGAAATGATTACGACGTTTGGGTACCAACTTTCTCGATGTTATTTAAATATTACCCCCTTACTAATAAACGTGTTTTAAATTTAACGCAACTGATAAACATTTATTAATGTATCCTAAATGTTTGTTTATGAGTTGTGTAAATTTTAAAACACGTTTATTAGTAAGGCTATAACTCGCGACATGAGGGTCCAGAGCAAAGAAACTTTTTTTTAAGATTTTTTTTAGGTTAATGTTTGTAACTCTGATAATCTTTCTAAAAACTAGTAATTTTAATATTTTAATTCAAAATTATTGATTTTCAAAACGATCTAAAATTGCACATTCCTAAACAGTGCAAACAGGCTGCAAAGTCATTATGATGTAGAAAACGCTACTGGTTAAGACGACTGTCACCGATGTTGGCCGGGGCATGACGTCAACAACGCTATATGCAACAACAAAAAAGATAACGTTGTTTTGGTATCAAATCAAAAATGGCACATTTTAAATCCTCTTAAAAAACGTATCGTTATCATAAAAATGCCATTATTATCGTAGTTTTTTTCGATACCAAAAAAAAATTGAAAACCATTTTGTAATTGTATATTGTGCAATGAACCTAATATAAACATATGAACATACAACGAGTTTTTGTATGTATCCTACTTACGCAGGTACACATTATCCCCTGAGATGCCTACCCTACATTATCAACTAAACAAAACATTATCGTTCGCCAACTTCGTAAGTAATCGTGAATTTCCGTGGCTCTTCGGCAGCCTTGGTAATGGGTATATACTGACTACAGCCCCTATTTCGATAGCTTCTTTAGCCCACCCTGTATTACCTTCGCTGCTAACTACCTATCACGACTTGCTTCTGTATGAATTCTACATGCGTTCGTTTGGGGGAGATTGTACAGGGTGGTTTTAACAAATGTACCTAACATATCAAACTTTACTAAAGTGATTTAAAAAATAAAACCAAAATGGTAATTAATTACTGCGAGCAGTCAATTAGCTAAATGGGGGCTTAAGTTTCAATTTAATTACCTCCCAAGGAATGAATTAAAATTATTTTTTATTTTTTTTATTTATTAACGCCCTTTTTCGGGGCTTTTACATGAGAATATTAAGAAATATACATTATTTTTTGTACATAACTGAATTGCTTCATTAACAACATTTTATATTTGTGTAAACATCAATTGAAGATGTCCACTGACTTGGTATAATGGTTTCCCTCCATTAGTATTCTGGGCAAAGAGGAATACATATGGAAGGTTAGTCCCAGAATTTCTGCACTGAAATAAATCCTGACTTCTAGTACTACGTTGTGGAATCCGAAAGCTTATCAATTCTAGCAATACCGGACTATCAACTAAATCATTAAGAATTTTATATAGAAATACCAAGTCAGTGAAAATTCTTCTGTCTGACAATTTGAGCATAATGATGGATAGGTGTTTAAAAAATCATCTATAAGTGTTAGAACAATAAAATTGACCGTTTGCCTTTTTGTTGAAGTTCAAGATAGTAAAAGCAACGCAAATATGTAGGTATCATGACACCAGAGCAAGCCGTTCGAGAGTTTTCGTTACGTAATTTAGAAAAAAATATTAGGTAAGTATATGCACACTACTCATTAAACAATTAAACCCTAGAAGTATATATTCCTCTTTTCTATGGACTACAAATACGTATACAAGTGCAAATAAGTTATCCTGCTATTATTTATAATATCTATACCGAAAGTGAGTGATTTGTGTGGAAAGGTGCTCGAAACTGTGAGTTAGATTACAAAAAATCGATTTAATATCCGTAATCCCGGATAACTAAAGTGATTACAAAAAAAAATTGAAAATAAATCTTATAAAACTGTCACTCCATAGTTATCCATAGATAAAAATAAAACTTCTAACTGTCATCACCGGTATTGTACCTCTACTTCAATATCTAAAACCGGGGCAGGTTGTTACATTTAACAGTAAATAATGGCTAACACTAGAGGAAAGGGTGCTAACATTGAACCTGAAGAAAAATTCAGCATAGAAAAAATTACACTGATTTTCGAAAAAAAACTAGATGCTATAAAAAAAGAAATTATTTCAAAAATTGAAAAGCAACAACAGGACACCCAAAAAAGCATGGAGTTTATGAGCAGTCAATACGATGATTTGATTAAAAAACTAGAGTTAACAATCCTTCAAAACAAAAAAATTGAAAATGAATTTATAAACCTAAAAAAAGAGCACCAGGAGAAAAATACTATAATTAAACAATTAGAAATAAAAAATTCAGATATGGAGTACAAAACCCGCTCTAATTATATTGAAATAACTGGCATTCCACAAAAAAATGGGGAACAGCAAATTGAAGTGGTTAAAAAAGTGGCAGCGGCGGCAGGAGTGGACCTAAAATACAGCGAAATTATAGAGGTAAAAAGGATACCTGATAGGCGAATCAATGCACCACCTAAAATACTAGTGCAATTTTCAGATAAATTGACCAGAGACAAGCTTATTGCAAATAGAAAAAATATCAATTATGCTGCGATCAAAGATATTTCAACTGAAACAATATACATAGCTGAAGAACTGAGCCCTTACCATAAGGAACTTCTTTGGAAAACCAAACAAATCTCAAAAGAAAAAAACTATGCATACGTCTGGCACAAAGAGGGAAAAATAATGGCAAGAAGAAATGCAAACGAAAAAATAATTTACGTTAAACATATAGACGATTTGAAAAACATCATATAAATAAAATGGCTCAAAATAACAAATATAACAAAAATTAAAAATGGCTGACACTACATTAACCACGGAACCTAATGCAAAAAGAGCAAACTTACCTAACCTATCAACAATGAACAAAAATTTTAACATACTGCATCAAAATATTAGAAGCATAAACAAAAACTTTGACGAGCTACAAATATTAATTAAAAGTTTAAATTTAACCTGGGACATAATTATACTTACTGAATGTTGGTTAACTGATAAACACTACCCTCTACAAATTGATAAATATGTCTCTTACTCCACACTAATGAATAATACAAAGAGTGATGGTGTTATTGCATACATTAAAGAAGACACTGAAGTTGAAGTCAAAGAGATCAATATTAATAACGCAAACTGTCTAAGGATATCAATTGGTAAGGATATAACAGTTCTCGCAATATATAGATCACCTTCTACAAAAAATCTGGAGCCATTCTTAAACTCCTTACATTTTGAGCTTAACTTACTCAAAAATACTAAGAATGTTTTTATTATCGGAGATATAAATATTGATATCCTGGAAAATGGAAATCCAAAAAAATATGATTACATACATACACTAGCTCACCATGGTTTTAAAAGCCTGGTTGATGAACCTACACGAGTATGGAATGAAAGCAAATCATGCATTGATCATATTTTTAGTAAAACTGATAAATTAACTCAAACCATTATTTACCCTTCTACACTGACTGATCACTACACAATACTTCTATCTATTAATAATAAAAATATATCTATAAATCAAAAAAAGAAATCTGTCATAGCAAAGTCTGAAACAAACTGGGAAAACGTTAAAATCGAGCTACAAATTGCTGACTGGTCAAACCTTCTTGGCAATGATGATACTGATGCTGCTTGGAATTATTTTATTGACTTTACTCAGAACATTATTCTATCAAACACCATAACGACAGAAAAAAAGATATCTCATAAAAATATTCATATTAAACCCTGGATTAGTCAGAACATTATCAACTCAATCAGGAAAAGAGACGAACTCCACAGAAAAGTAAGAAACCACCCCTATGATATCCATTTACATCGCTTCTACAAAAGATATCGTAACATTTGTAAAAATGTAATCCGTTATGCTAAAGAAGCATTCTATAAAAAGAAAATCGAGGAATGTAATAATGATTCCCGGAAATTCTGGCAGATTATAAACGAAATTACAAACGCTAAAGCCTCGCACAATGTTAAAAACATTAAAGAATTAAACATTGACAGGATACCAACATCTTTTGCAGAACATCCAGAAAAAATTCTCAACTTTGCAAACAACTATTTTTGCAATATAGGCTCGAACTTAGCGAATAAAATCAAACAATCTTCATTTACTGCCGAAAAAACAGTATGGAATGAAAATGTCAATCAAGAAAACTCCCTTAACATAGTCAAGATAACAAGTGAAGATATAAGAAATACCATAGCCTCCCTAAACACAAATACCTCATCGGGAAATGAACTGATATCAAACAGAGCAATTAAATATCTACTAAATGAGCTAATCTACCCACTGACGTACCTTGTAAATCTTTCAATAAGAAAAGGTATTTTTCCCACACGTCTTAAAGTTGCTACGATTATTCCAATATACAAAAGCGGTCCCAAAAATGATATATCTAACTATCGACCAATTAGTCTATTACCTACACTATCGAAAATATTGGAAAAAGTAATAAAAAAACAAATGGTTAAATTTTTGGATGAAAATAAAATATTATCAACGACACAATACGGTTTTAGGGAAAACCTGGGTACTGGTGATGCTATAGCTAAAGTAACAAATACAATTATAAAAAAACTGGATGAAGGTAAAAAATGCTTGGCAGTTTTTATTGACCTTCAAAAAGCTTTTGATACAATTGACCATGAAATACTATTTTTTAAATTAAAAAAAAATGGAATAACACAAACAACTCTAAATCTAATTAAAAGTTACTTAACTGGAAGAGAGCAGTATGTACAAATTGGTAATAAAAGTAGCAAAACACTATCAATCAAGTACGGTGTCCCTCAAGGAAGCGTATTGGGTCCAATACTATTTCTCATTTATATTAATGACCTTATGAGTCTTCCCATTGAAGGAGACATAATGAGCTTTGCAGATGACACTGTCATTATATTCTATGAACAAAATTGGACAAGCACACATAAAAAAGCGGAGCAAGGTCTGACTGTACTCCAAAACTGGTTAAAAGCAAACTCCCTTACATTAAATGTGAGTAAAACTAAATATCTAACTTTCTCTAAAACCAACAGAGGTCAACCAACGAATGAGCATACACTCAAATTACATGAATGTCTAAATAAATATCCGCAATGTTCTTGCCCGCATATAGTCCAAACTAAAACAATTAAATATCTTGGGATCGTAATTGACGACAAACTTCATTGGGATGCACACATCGAAGGAACCTCAAAAAAGCTAACAAAACTCATCTATTTCTTCAAAAAATTACGAAATATCTTGTCAACTACAGATCTAAAGAGAGTATATTATGCGCTATGCCACTCTCTACTGGAATATGGAATAATAGGATGGGGCTCAGCATCATCAAACCATATTAAACTACTAAAGAAAACTCAAAATTGGATCATAAAGACCATATTAAAGCTCCCCGTAAGGACGCCAACTACTGATATTTTTAATCTGTTTGATGTTCCAAGTTTACAAAAAATCTATGCTAAAAATATTCTAGTTCATCACTTAAAAAATAAACCAGAGGCAAACCCCTCTCACGATCATAAAACCAGAGCCAAGCAAACAGACATGCTAAATATTCCTAAATGTAATTCTACTTTTGGACAAAGAAACTCTGAATTTTTAGCAATTAAATTATATAATAAACTCCCTCTCAACATCAAACAAAGGAAAACGAAAAATAACTACATTAAGGACATCAAATCTTGGCTTATGGAAATATCGGAAGAAGAACTAACTAATATATTTAAAACATCATCTTAGTTGCTGAAAACGTATTCTAACATATATAGTCCCCCTCAGCACAGGATCTCCTAGTGAGGAGGACTTCAATGATCTGTTTTAATTTTATTTATATATTTTATTTCATGTGCCATACAAAAATGTACCTAATTATTTTAAAAAGTAACTAAATAAAAAAAAATAAAAAAATAAAATAAAAAAAATATATAGGTAAGTATCTTTTTTTTTCTAATAAAAAGATTTTATATAAGTCCCATTTTTCTAGAAACTGAATGTCACCCTAGATGTCTTTATCATCTACAAGTTTCTTCTTAGGAATAATGATTAACCCTAGATAACTAAACTGTTTTCATTGTTTCATTGTAACTACACTTTCGTCGAGTGGACTACGCTATAAAACACTATAAATAAATCAAAAATATTTAATTAAGATAGGAACTTGTTACGTGGCACAAAAGTCAAGTTTATAATGAAGAAAATAAGTACAAATTAATATCAAAATATCAGTCTACACAGTGACCACACATGTCAACATTATGTGGACAACAAACAGCCTTTCTACATCTGGTGCAACGGTGTTTGGTCATCCTCCGGGCCTTGGATGGACACAGGTAGCAAATTTTAGGCACGTTTGACTTAGATGGAACCGGAGCTTCTATTGTAGAAGATTCTTCAACATTAACAATAAATATAAGAATATATGAATGTACGTACCTTAAAAATAAAAATTGTTTTTATAACTAAAGTTTCGTCCAGCGGACGACGAGATGGTCATAGGGCACGTCCTAGTATGCGTGTGGCCGCAATCGCGTCACGTGCTGCTCTGTTTACTCAAATTAGGAAGGTAATGAAAGAGTCAAGGTCGGGGAGCGGGGGGAAGTAGGTGATTTCGAATTTCGCCGAGTAGCGCGTCGTCGCCTCGACGAGCGATTAGTTATCTAGGGTTAATAAGTAGTTATGGTTTAAATATTGTTACAATTTAGGTAGGTGTCAAATTACCCATCTGGAAACACATAAAATACTTTTTATTTTTGAAATATTTTGTGTTTAATAATAATAATAATAATAATAATAATTGGATAATTTGTAGAGCGCCGTTTATGTCTAGTATTACTTTATGTTCGTGATTACTTTATGTTTGCTTCACTTAAATGTAAATTGTTAACCTTGATACAGGCTTAGTCCTATTGAGGTTAATTTTTATTAGAAAAAATGTTATTTATTTATAGTGAGATGCAATAAATAAATACTTGATATATATTGATTTTGAAGAAAAAGTCGCCAACTCACCCAACATCTGAAATGAACTATCTGCTTAATAATTTCACTATATATTAGAAAATTAAATGAAGACAATCAAATTTAACTTCTTTTCAACACACCGACACGCCCACAAATTCTATCACGCCCACAATTTCTATCGGTTTATGTCTTCAGTGGCACAGTGACAGTTTCTACTTACTTAAGATGCATAGATATTACCGGTTCTAAATATATTTATTTTAAATATTCTATAATATTAAAACAAACAAAAACGTAAATCTTTTATTATTTTTGTGGGTGAAGATAAAAAGAACTTCATCTCGGAACAGCCTGCTATTCAACCCTTATGTGAATGCTGTTCGGGGATGAAAAATAAGTGCCATAATCGGATTATGCTGAATTCCGCCATTGACGTTTGTTTGTTTTAATTGGATCCTATACAACAAACACACACGCACTCACTCACATACCTACCTATATCATTATTTGCATAACTACCTACCCACACGCTACAGGCAGCTCACTGATAATCGGAAAATAGAAATGAATTAACCTTTAATAAAAATAAAATAATACCTTACGTAAGTAATTTTTAAACCCATACGGGCTTTTACAAACATGTGACACATATTAATTTTAGTAAAACAAATTTAAAGAAAGAGTATTAAAAACAAACATTAATAATTATTTATGGGGTATGTTATTATAGCCATCTTGTAACTAAATTCCGTGCTGTTGAACACACGAAGAAAAATTATCCTGTTAAAAAAGTGATAGCATGCCAATTACCTGTTAAAATAATAGTTATTCAGAATAGATATATGTAGAAAACGTGTTTTTTTCCTTTACTCTATATAAGGATGGGTTGTTTCATAGAATTTGAACAATTCATCAAATATCAACGTTCATTTTTGGGTTCTGTGAAAGTCCTATTCAACTTCTGTTATTATATCATCATAGGCTAGTCGCTTGACAGAACTAAAATAATAACAGAACTTGAAAAAAACTTTCACAAAACATGAAAATTAATTTTGAAATTTGAAGAATTGTTTAAATTTTCCGAAACAACCCGTCCTTAATCATGTTGATTATCTCGTATTTTACAATCAACACATAAACAGCGATCGCACTGTTCACAATTTATTTTTATATTTAGTACCTACTAACTGTATTCCCGGCCCGCCACTGAAGATAAATATGGTTAATAATCGGGAAATAATTGACGAATTTACTGGAAGCGATACGGCCAGGGCTAGGTGGTGGGGATGCCCCTTACACCACCCCACCCCACCCCACCGCTTCCACCCTTAAATCTGTTTGCAGCGGAGCCCATTAAAAACTGATGCTGGAAAAAACTCTCTATTGTGAGGTGTTCGTTAAAAATATTACAATAATTTAACGAGTACAATAATTGGTAAGAAGGTACTCCAGTGACGTAAATATTACCCGTGTGTGTTATGATTATGAGTAAAGTAGGTATTAAATATTTCTACCTAATACCGGTCTGTGACTGAGTTGACATCGCGTTTGGGTCCCACCCAGGCGTAGTGTGTTCAATTCCTCGGCTGACTAAGTCCTCCATCACAACACAAGCAATGTTTTTCGCTCACTGTGGTGGTAGTGGGAGATTTTCCAATATTGTCAGGTTATTCGAAACCCGGGAGTGTTTGTCTTTCTAGTAAAAAATAAAAAAATATTATACTCGTATATCTATATGTACATAGGTACACATAAAACATTTACTTCACATTGTGTTGTGGTGTTGTGTAACAACTCTTCCACTACGCTTATGGTATGCTAGAGTTATGATATCTTTATTTTATTCACACTTAAGCAGGAGTCGGTCATTTTTATAAAATATCATCACACTTTATGGGGCCGAAGATAGAGAGAGATCCTCTGACCTCAGGATATCTGGATGTCCCGATGTGTGTGCAAACTAATCTATTAAAACATTCCTTCGCAAGGTTAAATAACACATATTAGTATATAAATAAATATGGCCGGGTAGTAGCCGAGTGGATAAATGCATCGGATTCCCAGTAAGGCGTTGTGGGTTCAATTATTCATCATTCCATTATTGCAGCTTACTAGCTTTACCAGTTGCTTATAAATTATTTATTTACTACACGATAATACATTACAAAATGATAACAAATTTATAATGTATTATTCCCAGTGAGTTTACAAAACAAATAAAGAATGTGTCAGTCATTAATAAAACTGCTGAGGAAATGGCTTTTAAGAGGTTTTCCCAATGTTTTTTTGTTCGTTGCCGGAAGTTTTAGATTATGGTATCTAAAATACTAATTTCAGTTGTCCGTGCGTCCTGCGTAACTCTGGTTCAATAAATTCAAATTTCTTTGAATTTAAGTGTCATTTTCAAAATTGATTTGTCAAGAATTTATACTATCCTGTGATTTTTCACGGGTCTGCTCTGGTACCCTATAATAATGGCAGATGGAAGAATTTTCCATTGTCAGGTAATTTATAACATGTTTGTCTGTCACCGCTGATAAATTCATTATACCTTTCTCCCTCTTTCTATGGAAAACAACTGCTGAAAATATAAAAAAGTACAATGCTCTCAGAGGCGTATTACTTGAAAGACAGATCCTTTGTTTTTTATATCTGTAAACTTTTATAGAGAACGCACTTTAGATAATTAATTTGCACACGATAATTAAAAAGCGAACCTATGCGTAGCTTCAACTGCACATATAAATCGACAGCGACCAACCTACTCACACTGTACCTACCTACCACATTGTCCCTCATTAAGTACAAGTTACACAAACAGCACGACAGACGCCAGCAGTAGGTAGCCTTCGCAGACGGCGTTAAATGGTTGTGTACACCGGCCTTAACAAAGTGATACCAGGGCCTTTTGTTTAGTTAATAAAAAGCTCTTTTAAACCCGACCGAGGAATTTTCTGGGATACGCCAAGCAGGTGATGTAAACAGACCTTTATTCTTTACGGAAGGTGACGTTTAAAGTGTTTGATGTGACTTAATGTTTTGTTTGAATGTTTATTTTTTGTCTGGATGGGAAGACAGATATATATAAGAGATTAACCTTAAATAAAGCGTCATCAAATTCAGTTTCAGAACCACTAATTCTGCAAAACCGAAGTTCTTTCAAATTTCTTCAGCGTACATATTTACTTACGACCCCTCCGATTTCATCGGTATGATGATGTCTGTAACAGTGTGAACTTTATCCAATAGTATCTATCTTAAAACACTTTGGAGAACTGTGGCCAACGATTTTGGCCAAAGATATTAGAAAATGAGATTTTGGCCAACAAATGAGTAACCAAATCTTTTGAATTTGTCGGTGTCAAGGTGAAATTACACAGGTGTAAATTACACATACCTGGATTGCACTGCCAGAATTACACATTGACGAAATTTGCGATATTATACCACGGAGAGAGTCACAATCTGTTTTTTTTTTTACTTTTAAATTTTAGAATGTGTTCAACATCTCGTTTCTTCTAAGTCTGAACTCGACTCCAATCTTTAACACAATTTTTAAATTTACCCATTTCAATAAAATTAATATCTACATAAATTCACGTCCCTCTCTCCATACTTTGAAACATACTCTGATACTATGAAAGCCAGAAACATTTAAATTAATAATGTTTGTGCTAAATAAATAATTTCATATTAGAAAAAACGTTAAGTTAGGTTAGAAAGATTTCAGAAAATCGCCACACTTTACAGTTTCAAAACATGCTTGACTGGTACCGTTTCTTTCCTATCGGAGGTTGACGATTTCCAGGGCAATCTTCACCCTGCAGACTGCTTCCTGAAATACCACAGTGAAACTGTTTAAAAATATTTAATTTTTAGGGATTTTGGGGTAGGTTGTGAGGTTACTACTAATCTAATGTAGTAATTTCAAGCTAGGCAAAATTTCGTTTCTGGGGGCTCAGAACAGACTATCGATAAAGACATAGGTCAGTAAGATATTGACGAATTCTGTCATCTATGGTCATTTAGCAATATTTGCGAGCACGGTCAGAATAGTTGGTAGACGAAAACCGTCGCTTCTAGCGCGGCCTTCAAGGTACCGGATAAGCTGTCAATATGCAAAAAAAAATGGATATGTCGCTCATTAAAAAAATAACTTTTGTAACCGTTGCAAAATAACCGTTTCAAAATAACCGTTACAAAATAACCGTTTCAAAATAACCTTTGCAAAATAACTAGCTTATTAAAGAATTGGGGTGAACTAGACTCTAGAAGGCCTCTTGGCATGTCATAATGGAGGGTATGACTGAGGGGACCAACTCTAGGGGACGCCCACGCAGAGAGTACCTGGAGGACCTGCTGGTGGACGTGCGCTGCTCATCATATGCACAAGTCAAAAGAGCCGCACAAGACAGGGAAGAATGGAAGAGGAGATTAGATGAAATTGCTGCAAACCAATCCCAGGATTGAAACCAGAGAGAGAGACTCTAAGAATTAATTTCTACACATCCGCTAATCTCAATGAACAGTACTCCACAATATTTTAAATCTGGGTTTCTGGAAAATTAGATAAGCCAAGAATGGACGTAGGAGAAAAGTACTTACCCGTCGCAGTTGGTGCACACAAAGTATGCCAGCTACAAGATGACTTCACTTGTAAACTTTATGCAAAAATACGAAAGTATACTCCGCAGTCTCCTTTATATCACACTTACCTTACCGTCTGAGGTATTAATTTACACCGAGCATTTTGTGAGTTTTAAAGGCAGAATTTAACATATTTTCTTATTGCAACAATTATTCCGGTCATGGTAACATTTTAGGATGGGTACATTGGGTAGGTAGAACAAATGCAGTATTTGATCTTCCTACCCATCAAGTCTTTGTGAATACCCACCTATCTACTCAAATATATACTACGCGAACAGAGTCAAAAGTACATGTGAACTGTCAATGTATATTAAAGTGATTTTTTTTTTCTTTCGACAATGTCAATATATTATTATTTTTAACTTTTACTTAGCCGTCTAACGTTTAGGAAAGTAAATTTATAGAAAATACCTGCAGTGGTACCAGCGTAAGTCGATTCGGTAATATCGGTTTGGCTATAGCAGCGCAACTACCAATGCGCAATATTATACTCGCCAGATAGCTTTTTATCAGGACTAAACGGTTAGGTTATTGTATAGGTACTTTAATTAATGTATGGTGCAGTTCTTTTTATAAGATTGTTTTCAATACTTTTTAGACTGAATGACTGTGTAATATGGGTGTTAACTTATCTTGTTGTTGGCTTATCACCGGAGTATCTAAATACTCCCACATTTCAGAGCATCTCAAAAATCTGCACTGGCTCAAATGTCCTGAAAGAATCCAGTTCAAGGTATGCTGGATGGTATTTAAGTCACTTAACGGAATGGCTCCGGCTTATTTATCAGAATTGTGTATTCCAGAAGATTCCAATTCCCGACAGTCAACCCTTAGGTCAGCAACGTCATCAGCTATCGGAAGGTTGAAGGAACCAAAGCGCACACCAGATACTAAGTTCGGTGAGCGTGCTTTTGCCGTGTCAGGACCTAAAGCCTGGAATGGACTGCCACATGATTTGAGAATGATCGCAGACTCGACAGAATTTAGGTCTAAACTTAAAACGCACCTTTTCAGACAGTCGTATCCATAATTTCAGAAACCTCCACTTTCACAGTTGACGGCAATTTAAATTTAAATTAACAAAATGTAAAAAATACTAAAAATAAAATAAAATAAATGAAAATAATAATTAAAAATAAATAAATAAAAATGATAACAACTAACAATTTGTAGGCTTTTAAGACAGTTAAAATACATTTAAATTAAAATAAAAACTATAGCAGACTTAAGATCATGCGACGACCAGTGTTTTTTGATATAGTGTCCTCTGCGTGCAGTTCTATCTTTTATAAGCATAAACTTTTTAATATAAGTGTGTTTGTTGGAAGTGACTTGCCAGGTAAGTATGTTTTGGTATCTTTTCTAAATAACAAATGTAGATCCTAGGAAATAAATTGTACAGCGCCCTTGAGGTGATTTTTCACAAAAACGGCGCTCTACAAATTATCCAATTATTATTATTATTAAATAACCAGATAAAACCATAAGCATTAGTGATAAAATAAAGTCACAACAGTAGAAAACCTCATGTTATATGGGTGTTAAATTTTCAGACGAAACCAGAAGCATTAATGATAAAATAGAGTCACAACAGTAGAAAACCTCATGTAATGTGGGTGTTAAATTACCAGACGAAACCAGAATCATAAATGATGGAATAAAGTCACATCAATTGATAACCACATGTAATATGGGTGTTAAATTACCAGTCAAAACCAGAAACATTAATGATAAAATAAAGTTACAACAGTAGAAAACCTCGTGTAATTTCGGTGTTAAATTACCAGACGAAACCAGAAGCATTAATGATAAAATAAAACCACAACAATAGATAACCTCATATAATATGGGTGTTAAATTTCTAAACGAAACCAGAAGCATTAATTATAAAATAAAACCACAACAGTAGATAACATAATGTAATATGGGTGTTATATTACCAGACGAAACCAGAAGCATTATGATAAAATAAAGCCACAACAGTAGAAAACCATATGTAATATGGGTGTTAAATTTCCAGACGAAACCAGCAGCATTATTTATAAAATAAAACCACAACAGTAGATAACCTCTCTAGACACCAGAAGCATTAATGATAAAATAAAGTCACAACAGTAAATAACCTAATGTAATATGGGTTTCATGGTAATTTTTAAATTAATTAAATTCCAGAGTGAAAATCACTCTCTGTATCCCCCTGGTGTAAGACTACCATTCAGAATTGAAGCATTTGCTGCAATGGCTTTGGCCGTGTTTGGTGACAAGAACTGAATATCCAGTTACTTCCCCACCTTCCTCTTCTACATCTCGTTCCCCTCCCCACTACTTTTAGCTTTACAAGGTACCCCGATTGGGGATGCTATAGTCTCACTGGCTCCAGACGGTTTGGAGCAGTAGGGACTCTTGTGCGGTTTCACATAAAAAATAAATTAATAAAATGTGAAATTAAATCTACCTATCTGTGCGGAGAAAACTTACTCTACATAAAATACTAAAAATCTTGTCAAATTATTCGTATTCCTAATAAAATGGAATACGAATATCTGCAGGCTACAGATTTCCCAACAAAGAATCAGTAAAGTGTTATGAGGACGTTGGAACACGTGTTCATAAAAATACTAACATTGTCGAATTTAGTCATTATATTTATCAAGAAAAGAAAACTTGCATGCACACGTGTTTCGATATATTCTAAATGGGCCAATATTTTATCAGGAAATGGATTGCCATAACTTTTTAACAGGATTTCTATAAAACAGGCTTTCCTAATTATTTCCGTGTAACATTTTTTTTCGATATTTAATCAAGATTTGATTTTTCATTTTCATTTGATTGAACACATTACATATATTAGATTGGCAAAACATTTAAAAAAAATCTTTTAATTATTTTTTTAGGAATTGTTTTTTTTCAAAATATTTTTACAACGTTTTGAAAATACACTGCTCCGTATAATGGCAGACCTCGACTGCGCTCTGCGCTTACCGCGTTTTGTTCCCCGTCCCTCCACTAATTAGTTGCACACTTCGTTTGAGAAGGATTTAAAATACAATTCCGCAACATTTATCCCGCCTTGGTGTCTGCGGCTGTAACAGTCCGCTGTTAATCGACCGATTAAATGTACTAAATTAAACCAAGACGCACTACTTACAAACAACTGCCACATCTTAACATTTATACATCGAGATACCTTACTATTAGTTATTACCTGTGTACTGTCTGATGTTTAAATGTATCTATTTGAATTTCATTTTTTTTCAATGAATGAATGCAAATCTTGGAAGTGAAAATTAAACCACTTCCCGACATCGATCGAGCTAAAACTCGGCAGATGGACTCGTTGTCGATGACAATGCATTCTATCAACTCCTGCACAGTTAAAGGATTATTTTTTTGTGGATTTTTTTATGAGTATTCATTATCTATATTCGGAAAACAATAGCTCTAAGGCATTCCCAATTGTTAAATTGTTTTGCAGTTTAAAGAAAGGGGGACGGGAAGGAGATGCGGCAGAGAAGTGAGTGCGCATGAATAACTAATATTTTATTAGAAAATGGCTATGCAGGCACATTTTTAACAGTATTTTAATAAAAAATGATGATCAGAATTTATTCCAAAATGTATGCAGGGATAGTGCAATGTAATAAATTCAAGATTTTGAAATAATATATAAAATAATTATAATAAGAAAAATAATTATACGTGGATAGGCACAAAAATGCGGAATTTAAGTGAAAAAAAGATAAACACAAAAATATGAGCAAACATCCGTTTATGGGGGATATTTGGACATCTCCAGCCTCCACAGGGCCATCTGATAGTGTTATTTGACTGGCGTAGCGGTGAAACGCTGTGAAAGCGTACCTTCCTCCCTCCAGGAAAATTTCCGTAGCGCTGCAGTATCTCGGTAGGCGGAATAGTTGACGATAAGCATTATCGTAAGCGACTCTTAGCCTTTGTCATTGCGATTCAGTAAAAATAATAAATCATCCTTACTTATGTTTCTCCGTGTAAAATCTACATATCAACAACGTGACTGGTGTTAGTTCATTTCACTTCCCATAGCTAATAGTTACCTACATTTTACTCATCCGGACTAAAAATAACTAGAATATCTATTTTTATCTGAGAAGTCGTGTTTTATCTATTAGGTATCTACACCGTTATGTCGTACAAATGTGTGATAAAGAAAATTTATCACATTATTGACTAAGGCAAATATTTAGTACATTCGCCAAATAAAACGAATGTTTGTAAAACGTAAGAAGTTAATTCGAGAGCCAATATGATTATTGTGTATTTTGGAGACGGCATCAAAGCGTAGTTCAAAAGATTGTGAAACAAAAGTATTTCTACTAAGTCATTCGCTAAGCGTAACTTTTACATAACTTACATTAGTGCGTTTAGTTTGGTAGGATAATCATCTACAACTGAATGGGTAAGTATACCGTACCTAGGTGAAGGTCTCTAGGAGTAAGTTCCCTATTATTTTATTTATATATATGTAAGTTTGTGTTTTTTGAATATACATATTTTTTTGCTGTAATATGAGTTTCATTTACATTTATTTATATATTTATATGCATTAGTAGTCATGTATACTTTAACAGAAAAGGGAAGCATATATGCCTGATAAGGGATGAATTAATACATTTTTATTTGTAAGGTTTGTTTTTAATTGTTTCATTTTATTGAAATATTCTGTTTGTCAATAACGAATCGCAGTTCAGTAGGGAGTTTATTGTAAGTTTTTGTGGATTGGTAAACATATATTTAATGCATAGATATAAAATTTAATATAGTGCTGGTAGAAAACTTGTGGCACGTAATATATGTTCTCACTATTGGCTAAATTAAATTCTAAACACCTCGGTTGAACAATAGGTACTTCAAGGAACATAATCTTTAAATAGTTATTAGAAAATATAAGTTCGGTTAGTAAAACTTAACAGATTTCAAAACACCAAAAAATATACCAATATTAAGGTATAGCAATATAAAAAAAATACCTACCAATATAAAAATTTTCCAATATAAAAATATTTCAAAATAAAATTATACCAATATTAAAATATAACAATATAAAAATATACCTATATAAAATATACTAATATACATTTTTTTATATAAGAAATTAACACTAAAGAAACAACAACGTTAAAATTTTTTCTTAGTAACTAAATAAATAACTTACTATGTTATCAACTATGGTTATATTTTGGTGTAAATAAATTTCTTATAAAAAATACTTTATCCATGTTTGGTGACCAAATCTGTATAGCCAGGTTCTCTTTTCTCCACTTTTCAATCTCTTTCACCTCCTCATACCCTTCCACTTCACAACAAACCCAATAATTGAGGGTGCCATAGTCTCACTGGCTCCGGCTAACAGGGAGCATTTGGGACTATGCATTTTTCTTAAATTTAAAATTTAAAAATCTTTCTAATTAACTTTGTAATTGTTCATTTCATCCGTAATAATTAGAGTGGAGCTAGCAGCGAATGGACCACCCTAGATAAAATGAAGTGTATCTATTTTTGCGGGCGACTTTAATTGAGTTTTTTCACGGTCGATGGAAACCCAATTGTCCATACTGCCACCATTTAATGCGGGCTCACCAAGATGCCATTACGTGTTCACCTATTTATACCTATGTCATTTAGCAGACTTAATGCTACTAACATATGTGGATAGTTCGAGTATTTTCTTGTACTTACATGGTTTTTATACCTTTTATTGATCGACCAAGTGAATGATTACTATTTTTTTCTTTTATTGGAGAAAATACAGATATAGACAGTAATAAAAAATATTGATGAATATTTTCCTGCATATAGTTATACAATTATGTAAAGAGCTTAGTGTTCAAACAGTTTGCCAAAATCCATCACAAAGCTTCACGGTTTGAAATCCTGAAGCCGTGGGTTCAAGGATTGGCAAGGTAAAAAAAGCTTTGTAGCGTCGAGAAAAATCTACATTAAATAATTAATAATAAATCGCTTGACCTACTTAGTACCTATTCCCGAATTATGTACCTGCATCGCATCGTAAACAAAGTATGCAGGGACCTACTTGTCTACTCGCGACAATACTATCGCGCACTCAGTCTGGGACATTACGAGAACTCGTCAGAAGGTTCGAGTCTTCCGCCTATGCATTATTGCCACGCTATCGAAGGTTCCCGAAACACACAGTCTGTGCGAGTGCCTAGAATTTAGTTGCCATCCATCTACCTACTGCTACCGTCGGCCGTGTAGTATAAATATGCCCGACGCAGCGAGTCAGTCAGTCATCATTCCGCCGTCAGTCTACGAGGCTCAACGAGTGATCACTCGCGCTCTTCTTACTAGCGCGAAGGACGTATATCCGGCTTCGCCCGTACCATCATGGACTATCGGGACATCATCTTAGCGCCTTGTCCAGATCGCCGTTCCTGGCAAGCACTACTCGGATTACAAGCGCCCTGGTTCCAGCGTCTCTGACTAGCGCTTCTTCCACGCCATCATGACCATCAAGAGGACACGCAGCATCCTCACTGGTCACACCGTTCCCGTTCCAACCGCCTACAAGGTCCGCCGCACCTTCGGCCGTCTCGTCAGCACTGGAGTGCCTGAAGACCTACGTTCTTCGCCAGTGCCTGACCTTCATCGAGTCCCGGTCACCAGCGCCCGGCGTCGACTCACTGACCCGCGCCTGACCTGCCATCATCAGCCAGCATCCGGTGTATTCTTCTGTCCAGCGTCAACTCTCGTTACGGCTAGACTGACTCACCAATAAACACATGTGACCTTCACAATTTTTTTTCATTTCGTGCCTCTCTCATGATCCCCAAAGCTTTAAAACGGCCTTTTTTACGGCATCGACTAGCTAGCCAGAGATCGGAGGTTCAAATGCCGACAATTTATTCGAAATTTTATTTGATTTATTTGTGTTGTTTCACAATTTACATATTTTGAGTGTGGAAGATACTCTCAATATCGACGTAGTGTAAGACCACCATCCAGAATCAAAATATTACTTGAAGTGGCTTTGGCCATGTTTGGTGACCAGATCTGGAAAGCCAAGTACTTCCGCACCTTCCTGTTTACCATATCCTTCCCCTCTCCATTACCTTCAGCCACACAATATACCCCAATTGGGGATGCAATAGTTTCACTGGCTTCAGACGGTTGGGGGCAGTTGGGACTCGTGTGCGGTCATTGATGTATCTATTTAATCAATGATATCAGTACATATAATTCAAATCAGTAGGTACACTAAATACTCTTATCATGTTATAAACACAATCTATATAAAAATGTTAATGTTCGTTTGTTTAAAATCTTAAATCTCCGAAAGTTTTCACCGATTACTTTGAATGTTTGACACACCTATATTACAGGGTTTTCCAATAAGAGGTGTTATTTTGAATAGCCAGCTATATCGGTAGATGTTACTTTTGAAGCTGCCATTTTTGATATTTGACAAGTAGAAACTACGTTATTAATAAAAATGGAACGATACACGCTTCAACAACCAATTAAAATTCACTTGAGTGAATCAAATGCAAATCATCTTGAGTGATGAGGCCCATTTCCACCTCGATGGCTTCGTCAACAAGCAAAATTGTTGCATCTAGGGCTCGGAAAACCCAAGAGTTATTGTCGAAAAGCCTCTTTTTCCTCAACGTGTGACTGTTTAGTACGGTTTATGGTCCGGCGGATTCATTGGACCTTACTTTTTCGAAAATGAGGCTGGAGCAACAGTTTCGGTAAATGGATTGCGCTATCGAGAGATTAATAATGTTTTTTTATGGTCGGAATTGGATGGTATTAATCTGGACAACGTTTGCTTTCAACAAGACGGCGCTACGTGCCACACAAGCAACGAAACCATTGATCTTTTACGATTGAATATCAAAATAACACCTCTTATTGGAAAACCCTGTACATAGATGTCACCTGTGACAGGTTTAAACACGCTTGTTTTTTAAAAACAGCTCCATCTGTTGGTCAAATATGATTTTTTTTAAACAACGTCATTTGTTGGACGTAAAAGCAACATGCGATATTGTTTCTCTATCTAAACAGACAGACTGAGCCACAGCAACGCATGATGTGGTACAGTATAGAAATAAATATCAGTTTCTTTCACAATTAATTATTTTTTCTTTGATGCAGGATGGAGAGATTTTGAATACATTGAAAAGGTTTGTATTTGTATTGGTGGCTTGGTGAAATCACGCTAGTAGTAAGTGATATGGTTGTCATAACGGAAAACACGGTGGAGTCGACTGTATTAAACAGGGTCACTGATATTTACAAGACATAACATTTGAGGGCAGTCGATGAAGTTACTCACTAATTTAAAACGAAAAACACGACCAGAAACTAGTCACAGTTTTAGATTTGAAGTTAATATTGTATAACAGGTCAATCACAGGTTGTCTTGACTTAAATTTAACATTTTAAGAAACATCTTTGTACTTTCTTCAAACGGTGCAAGTTTAAATATGATTTAAAATTTATTTACAAGTATAAATACGAGGCCATACGCGACGATGGCCTCGCGCATAGATACACGCGTTAAATGCAATTTGAAAATTCATTTTTTAATAATACTCCCACTTAAATAATAGATGTAAAGTAACAAAATTAATATGAATATTCATTTTATCATTTTTAATGATAAATTAATGTTTATAAGACGAGGTTTAATGCATAGCACAAAGGATAACAAATTAGGTATTATAAGCAATAATTATTCGCTCGAAATATCCATACAAATTGAAAATATCTCCCTACAAAATAAAATTGGTTGTTTACATGTGAAAAACATATACAATAAGCAGTAATTGTTGGTTGAAGTACTAGTACATATTGAATTATTTAGCGTGTTGGAAATAAGCCGACGTAGCTCAGTGGTCTCAGAGCACCTGACCATACATCAGAAGACGCGGGTTCAATATCCGTCGGTGGCATTTATTTTTACTTGGGAGATAATTTCAATTTGTATGGATATTTCAAGGGACTAATTATAGCTTATAATAATTTGTTATCCATTATAGATGAAAGAAGTACAGTAAATTTTACACGAAACATCTATTTACAAAGTGAATTTTCTTGGTAAATGCTTTACAAAACACCTAATTGTTTTTACTTAAAACTGCACTTAACACATGTGTGCGCTAGGCCATCGAGAGATGCATATTTTAGTGCCATCTCACAAGGGGGCAGTAAATTAGTTTCATTGACCCTGCATTATGAAAAGTCTTTGTGTTATGTATTACTATCAAAGGTAAGCTTTCTGTCCAAAATAACTCCAGGGTCTTCGATGAATGTTACTAATAAAAGAAAAGTGGGTTTTTATTAATCGAATACGATGCAGATATTGGATTCTGTGAACGGTTAAAACAAATGTAGAAACTATCATAATTTAAAAAATAATTAAATAAATTAGCGCTTTTCCATACAAGACATTTGTTAAACCGTTTTAATGGAAGAATAAAAATCATTTTGGTTTTATTTTGGCCACAAATCCTTTGTTTTTTGTATGAAAAAATTTTGAAAAAAATTTCCAAAGTTTTGTATGAAAAAGCCACAAAGCGATTCACCTTAACATTGCTTATAACTGGGAATGCCACACAACAAAAATACTATTAAAAAATCTAAAAAATAACATAACAGCTACTTTTATGGAGTTTACATTGTTTTGCAACATACCTTTAAGATTCATTAGCATTACGTAAACATACTCGTATTATGAATATAGCAAGAAAAGACAGAAAACAAATTCAATCTAGAAATTGCATCTCAATACAGGACCTCTTCCTTCTACCATATCAACTTACGTCATTTTTAACTGTTTCATACTTCAACTGAGAGCTACCGACAATATCTTCATTTCTTTAACGTACATTTTTATGTATGAAATGCAATCTAGATACTGTCTTAAATAATAAATATATCAATTTTTTGTTGTTGGACATCTATTAACGTTTACCTCAGTGATCAGAGCACTTTACCGGCAACGAAGAGGTCCTGGGTTCAATTCCTGGATGCGCCTGATTTTTTTTTACTTTTCCGTTTGAGAGTCGTTAACATTGTCTTCAATGACTAAATAGTATAATTAGAGGTTTTACTCGTTTAGTTATTCCAAAAATAAAAAAGGCAATTATTCTTATTGAAACCGAAATAAATCTTGCATTCAACTTACAAACGAATACTACAAGATTTTTTGATTCCGCGGTAGTTAATTACTTCTCGTAATTAAAACTTCGACTATCCGATTTGATTAATTGGTTGACTAATACTTAATCACCGAGTTAGTTGATGTTTTCTTCTTAATGGATGGCAAAGATTATATACCAGTGGCGTATTGGTGCCAAACCACCGAGCCTGGGGCAAAATTACAAACAAGCAACCCACCACTTCATTTTTTTGAAGATTTATAGTGTTTTAATCGAAATTCGAAACAGTTTGAAAGAATACCAATTTATTAGATTATATAAATAAAGGAAAAAGAACTGTCCAGTGATTAGAACAATAACGAAATAAGACTTTAGAAAACCTTCAAATCAATTGTGTGGCGTTTGGAATGGTACAACTATGGATTCATATATATATGACACCAATTGAGTGAAAATATGTATATATATACTATTTCATATGTATATATATACGTATTTCATTAATACCATTCCTCAAAATATTAATATGGAAACATATGAAATTGCTTATATATAGGTACGGTTTAAAGCCAATGTAACCACATAGATTTCACAGTTTATCCCATATTATTATAAATTTGGCACATTTTGGAAAGCAATCGCTCAAACGTTTTTGCAAACGTGGCATAATATGCCAAATATCGCTTGAGTAAATATGGTAAAATAATTGTGTTATCCTTGAAGTACCGTAATATAGGGAGAATATTGAATCGGGAGGTTTAATCATCGCGGATAGCGCAAGCAAAAAAGAAAACAACAAACTTGGCATATAAACTTGTAAATATAAACTAAATTAAATACTGAGGACAGGAAAAGAGAAAGCATGTGCGAGAGGGGGAGAGGAACAAAGACTGGCTGGTGGAGGGGTAGGGAAAGGGTGGGGGTTACATAGGGTTACAGGGAACAACTTTAAAATTGGACTATCGGTTGATTCTAACTGTTTATTTAAAAGTGAGCAATTCTATTTTTATTTTTATTCGATTTGGATATTTTAATGCTTCTAAATTATTAACATGTATTCCAATTTTATTTTTATGAGTTAGTACTCCTATTTTTATGAGTTAGTACTCCTGTATTTATGAGTTAGTATCTATTAAGTGTTCAGAAAGTTTTGAAAAGTCCATTCTTGTCAAACACCTGATGTTTTCTTTAATTCGAATATTCACGTTACGCGCGGTTTTACATATATATACTGCCGGGCAATCTTTGCAATTGAGTTTGTAGAGTTCAGAATGGCTTGATTTATCTTATTTGTTTCTACAATTAATTAAAAGTTTGGCTGAGTTATTATTAGGATAGAAGGATGGCCAAATTTCTGAAGGAAGTTTAGACGTGCAAAGGGAAGAGAATTTACTCATGTACAAAATCCTACGCCATTGGGTAGTCCTCTACCTGTCCCTCCACCAGCCAGTCTTTGATGCTCTCTTCCTCTTGCACAAGCTTTCTCTTTTCATTTTGTTTATCTTGAATTGCCCTCTCTATTTAATTTAATTTATATTTCCATTGTCCTAAAGAACGTTTAGTGCAACCGAAACCGGTGGACATATATTACTCAATAAAGTGTATTAAAACAAAGTAATTTTTTATTTATTTTTATCTATCTAGTTTTTCTCCGTCCAAAATATGTATTAAAAATGGTAGTCAGTAATATATTTTGGATTATTGCTCAGGTTGAGTGTTTATGTTGTGCTGTGGAGTATTCAGATTGTTTTTTTTTAATGTAAATACGATTTTTTTTTATCTTCAATTATTTTATATGTTTCATCTGTGGAAGTTCTAACCGAATTTAGAATTGCACTTAATTGTCAATTAAATTGGTCTGTTTGCACAGTGAAACATTGTCTTGTCCAATTCGGTTTTTATTTAATCTTTATACTATACTAATTCTACTTTATCCTTTTGGATCCCAATCTAATCGACAAAGTATACATAAGTATAGAATATTTAAATATTAATCGAAAATAGTTTTGGTATTTCAAAAGCTCAATACTCAAACGTAAAACTCTATCCTTAAAGTTTTATGCTGAAAGCTCTAAGTTCGAAGCTGTTTTGACTAAAACATTCACTAAAAGTCTTATAATGAATACAACTTAATTCAGTCAGTACAGATGTAGAATGTTCAATTATACAATTATTTAGCGAAAGTATGTTGAACATTTAAAATTTCGATCTTCGTTTAAATCTTAGATTCGTAACACCTTTTTAAAAATTGGGACTTGTCAGACAAACAACTAAACCTGGTTGCATTTTTACATCTTGATTCCAGATATGTGCTTTATTTCAAATAAATCCATTTTAAATGCTTTTCTAAAAATCATTTTGCATTTTGCATTTTAAATGCTTTTCTCAATGCGTTTTCCATTTTAAATGCTTTTTTGCAACATTCTTCCTACTATCTCCACCCATCTTTTTTTCATAAGCCCCAAATATCAGTCGGTCCTCAACCTCGCTATGAGAGATAATTTTCATTTGTCAAGTTGCTCCCTGGTAGGAGCCCTGGCAATTGAGTGATACCATTACAAAAAATACTGATTCAAATACTGAACATGGGGCCATGACGCTGTAATATTAAATGTTAGATAGCAGTTTCTATGGCTTTTTATGGTTTCTTAACGTTGGCAACATTAGTCCCGCGCAAATTTTTTGTGGTTTCATAATCTGTAGTCGTGGTCGTGGTGTTTTTGGATTTACCATCATGTAATATGTTTGTTCTACATTGAAAATCGGTATTTTGCATTTTGCATTTGAAATGCTATTCTAAAAACCATTTTGCATTTTGCATTTTCAAATGGAAAAGTGTTGACCCATTTCCATTTTGCATTTCAAATGGTTTTGGGTACCCATTTTGCACATCTCTGCTTGATTCCTTAATTTTCATTTATATCAATTTAGTTGATTAAGATCCATATTGTTGTACAGTTAATTTATTAAAAATCAGCTGAAGTTATTCCTTATATTCCTGTTTCCTGTTAAAAGTGGAAATACAAATACTGATATTGATACTGGCATACTTATACTGTAACATATCGTTATGATATCTATTAGGAAGAGAACATGTCTTCTCGATTTATTCTGAATGACTAATATTTTATCAGGAAGTTCGCATGCCGTCACTTTTTTAACAGGATCGTTTTTCTAAGTAAGTGCAGTAAAATTCAAAATAAACTCTTTGATTGAGTTACCAGTAACTAACCCCTGCAGCCTTGCCACTATATTAGGTGTCTACGGCTATGTATGTATGATATGGACCCGCAGCATCCCGTCTCGTATCTTGCGATTCCTCGCAGAGATTGGCCGGGTATATTTTCACAGATCATTAACTTGTTAAGATGAGTAACAGACTGAGATAGTGTTTGTGGAAAATGTGGAAGACAGGACCGCATGATGGGTTGCATTTATGAAAAAAATGAGTTTATTGGAACTTTACGAAAAAAATGTGAAATTATCATAATGTATAAATCAGGTACTGCTCAATGTTTAGATTGTTAATACCTGCATAAATTGATTTGAATAGCTAGTTCCTACTTATAATACAAGTTTTTAATGACTGAAAATGAAAATCGACATTTATACTAAAGCTACTTTTTATTTAAAGAAAGCAAGACAAAAAATACATATTACAGTAAATAATAAAAATAAAAATACAGAAAAAAAATAGAAAAGTTCCAATAAACTACTTTTCAGTAGTTTGTCGATGGCACTGATGTTCAATGTGAACACTAATGTAGCAAATAAATTTGTGTGATACAAATTATTTTTAAACTATTTACACTCATAGAGCTACAATTAGAGGCGCTACTGCGCACTAATATCTCGTCGAAACTTGTTCGACTATTAGAACGCGATAAGCGGTGCGCGTAGACCGGATTTGGTAGTTTTATTTAGAGCGCTGAGAGAGTTGTAGGTATAAAAGCGGAACCTATTTTTTCGCTTCATGTCGCATATAAAAAATATATATTATAAAATAAACACTTTTTATTAATAGTCAATTATAATTCATGAGCATGAATTATTCATTTCAAAATTTCTTCTGAACTGTTCTCATTTCATATGAAATTACTAAGATATTTTATGGACATACGTAATAACATGCGCTTACTTTAACTGTGTAAAATTAAATGTAGAACCTACACTATCACATTTAATTAAATGTACTGTGTATGTCCAATTTAAAAAATACTTTTCGCACTGCAAATAGCTACAATAATCTAGAAATAGAAGTCAAGTTCAATTTGTTCCAATCTTATGACGCCAGAGCTCACTAAAGTGATTTACTGCTTTATAACATAATTTTTAAAAATTTAGACAGATGCCCACGGGATCTGAGTTATTATATTTAAGATTGATGAAAACATTACCTAACGTTTTAAAACTATATAATTAAGAACCAGATTTTTTAGACGATGAATTAGTAACTTCCTGTGTGATTCAGTCAGAAACACCTGAGATTTTAGCAATGCGTTTATCAGAATTCATTAAAATATACCCCGCAGAAAGATTGATTTTCTTGATACGGCATATTCGACCGTAGGTCCGTCCAATACACCAGTCCGCGCGCCAAATATATTTTCACACGCCTTCTTCACTTACGTCTTTAAGATTGATTTAATGATCGATTTGATTTTTATTGGTATTAATCACCGTCATTCATTTATATAATGATATTGTGGTTTATAAAGCCTTCTACAACCAGAATTAACTGCTATATATTTAATAACTTTAACTTAGGTTTATAAAGCCTTCTACAACCAGAATTAACTGCTATATATTTAATAACTTTAACTTAGGTTTAATAATAATTATTAATTATCTGAGGATATTGGAGAATTCAATAAGGGGTCTGTCGTAGAATAAAACATTCATTTACATATGTTATTATAACATATGTATAAGAAATTTGATATAAATCCAATCCTGACTAATTACAAAGTACGACAGAGGGCCATTAAGGATAATGCAGCTATTTTTATTATCGGAGTCACGGCGATGCGAGAAGACAGAGGAAGCTAAGACGAAAGGGATGCAGCTTGTGTCTTAGTCCATTTACAGGCAAATCTTACTCTTGTCTTGTCTTCTGTTATTTGGTCGTGGAGCTATGGTCCATGGATGCTGGGGGAGGGATACTAATGATGATAAACAATATAATTTCGTTTGTTTGTACCTACGTAATATTTCGGATGTGAAATCTAATCGCTAGATTAAAAAAAAATACTTTTGCTTTCAGTAGGTACCTACATATTATCATAATGAATTCATGTCACAGTGGTCAGCTTATAGAATTGTGTATTTTTAGTTTTATTTTATAAAAAACAAGTTTTAGTATTTAACTTTTTTTAGTTTCTAAAATTTGAGTAAACGTACCGAAATTATATTTTTTTACAAATTTTGTGCTTTGTCGAGGAGAAACAAGAAGATTGATGCAGAACCGGCGTTGAAAAGTATGAATCAAACAAGTACATTCTACAGTTCGACATTGAAAAGTTCTAAATAGTTCAGGTAAAATTGTTGCATGAAAATTTTAACAGATTTTACATATTAATATCGCCAAATGTCACTGTTTTAATAATCCAAGCAGGTAATGGTCTGGTTTTCTTGATGATGTACCTACTGTGATAAATGATAACGCACAGTACAGAACAGTGGCAATACACGCTTAAAAACTCTGGAAAACCGTTGATTTTTTTTCCCGCTGACACACCGAACGACACAATTTTTTGAAATGCGTTTTAAGCCTCATATTTAAGATAATGCATAAAAACATTTAACTGAATCGTTTGCGCTTGAAACACGTTAGAGTTAATTTTTGATATAACGCATCCGGCTCCTCGAAAGGGGTCCGGTGTTCCAAAGGTTTGATATAAAATCATAAAAAGTGATAAAAAATATCTAGGTTAAATGGGTTTACTTTCAGTGGCGGCTCGTTTTGATTGTACTGGAGAGTTAATATTACAAAAAATGGCATTATTGATGTAGTTGTGGCCAAAAATTTCTAGTTTTTTTTGGAAAAATCGGTTTTTTTGTATGAGTATTTTCAAGTAATCTGAAATTTCCTAAAAATCGTCATCATTTAAAAATGTGCTGTGAAAAAATGAAGACGATTTTTGTAGTTCTTATTCGAAGTATGACACAGTTAAAAGTGACCGAGGGGGATAGGGTCCCATTAGCTCAGTTGGTAGAACGGTGTCCCGGAAAGACAAGGGTCCTGGGTTCGAGTCCTAGATGTGACCGTATCCTTTTCTGATTTTTCTGTTTCAGATTTTCGTTTAGAAATCGCTAATATTGTCTTCAATAATTAAATATTTTTAAAATAAATAAATAATAATTTTAAAGTATTAAACAACAATTATATTACTAAACATCACCAATAGTGTCAATTTTTTCAAACATAGCAAGCACTCTATCACACTCGAAAGTCAAGAGCCGCCACTTGTTACCTTAGGGTAGGTTTATAGGCCTTTGTTTATCACTTTTAATGATTTTATATTTTCATTATGCACTTTTCAAAAAAGACGAATTGCGGTTGATAAAATTATAAAACAATTTTCTAAAAAATATAGAGTAAGTATTGTGTGTAAATTGCATGACGTCAGAGCTCACCGCTCGAGAGTATTTTCTGCTACATAAAATCAGCTGTCGGATTATTAATAAAGAATAAGACAGCAAAGATTTTTTTCATATTATCGAGATCAATATCAATCTCCTAAGCTCCCCTCCCCGAGCATAATTAGACGCAAGATACAAGATGGTAATTAATAACCATTCAACTAATAAAAAGCCTTTTGTTGTTCGCTAATGACCCGTTAATATTTACGCTTTTGGTTTAATAAACCATCTGTTTAATCTTTAATCTACACAGCATCCTACAATACACATGTGATGTGTTGACCAACGATATAGAAATCGTTAGATGAGCCAATAGATATCCATCAAGAAATATGATGAAATATGAGGTAACCCCCATGTGGACATTTTTATGCAAAGAATACAGGAATGTTCAGTTAAAGGGGTGTACATGTTTCAATTCTGAATTTCTTTTTATGCGTCAGTATGAAATGTATCGGAAACATATCCTATTTTTTTCCTATATTCCTCTTCCCCTTACCTTCAACTATTATTTAGTTTTAATACACAAAAAAACTCCTATCTCTAAGCAACTTTAGAATGAAAAACTTTTTGGCTCAAATTTAATTAACTTCATATGAAAAGATCTCTTATGTAAGTAAACCTGTTTGTTTCTTGCGATTAAAGGGAAATAATGTAGTTGCTTTTAAAGCTTAACTTAAGATATATTTCCATTCGTTGAATTAAACAGTTATTGAGTAGGAATCCAGACTACAAAATCTCAACTTCAAAACATTCCTGAGCAGGAATATCTACCGAAAAAACGCCCGTAAGAGTATCTTATACTTGGAACGCTAAGCAAATTTACGATATTTAGTTTCTACGTCTTATATATGCATTTCCCCTTAACATACTTCACATATCATACATTCCTCCACTCAATTGTCTGTTATCCAATTACTTGCCCCAGACTAACAGTGTGAAGTACCTACATACCTACCTCACTGACATTTCAACAATTTATCTGTGGGTAGATTACCAGTTTGTTAAGAAAACCAGTGAAGGGAACATGTCCCTTCAGTGTGTTTAATTCGGGTCTCTTACAAAAATTTGTGCATTGATAACCAGAAAAGTCTCTCAAGGCCATAATATGAATCAAAATGACCAAGTTTCAGTGACAATCCTTTTCCAATTCTAGCTCGTAAACACAATTATTGATTACAGTCCATTCGCATATAATATTACGACTCATATATCGCTTCAAAGAGGAATATACTCTCGGAATCCTCCCAGTAAAAGACATCTCTTCGGAAACGCGTTGATGATTCTAGAGCTTGATAAAAATGCTAACTGACAACATCTGAATAGCTTGGTACTTGCCAACCTTCCTAAACCTCCGAGTTGAGTTGAATTGACGCCAATTTCAAGTTCACCTAAAATATCGACATAAACAAATCAATTTTTAATACAAAAAATCTAAGGTAAAAATACACGTTATAAAAATACCAATTCAGACATAAAAATGGGTCAAGAGAACAACAAATGCTTTATATAATTACCAGAAAATATATGATTCGTTCGTATAAGAATCCAAAATATAACTAAAAAGCATACCTACTGCACACTCAAACTAAAAAGTAAATTTAATTTAAAATAGCAACAATAGCAGTAAAAAAAGCTTTTTAATAATAACTAAATTCCCCCATATACATTACACACAAGCGCAGATTTTTATAGGGTAGGTGCAACTTTAAATTAAAATATAAATACAAAAATACCCACATGCCTAATTAAGAAAATTAAATGTTACACTATTCAATTTTATTGGAATAACTTCTAATAATTTCGAGACAATGAGAAAGAAGACCTATTTTTAAGTTTAGAAACTCGGTTTTATTGGAATAACTTTTCAAAGATGTGCCCATCAATGTAATTTACCATCGAAGAAGAAAATAATAGTAAATAATTTAAACGAAACATGAAACAGAACAGGACAAAATAATAAAAAGGTAACGGTCTCAACTTGGAATCGAATTCAGGGTCTCTGTCTTACCAAGACAATGCCTATAACCAAATAAAAATATAAGCAGTTTAGACTGTTATCTTCTGATATTTCTACTTCTTGTTCTGTTACATGTTTCGTTTAGATGATATGTTACAATAGTATCAATAACATACTGAAGTCTTATAAAAAAACGGATCGGCCAACCCCGAGATTTCTGTGTCACTGGTGCAGGAGATTCACAGTCAGACCTAACCAAAGCACTGTGTTATTTAACCAGGCAATTAACAGACTTTTAATATAAAGCCACTTTTGTAACGATATTAATTGGATTTTTCGTAATGAGTTTGATGAATGGTACTTTTATTTTGTCTGGTATCATTGTGTTGATGTGTTAATTATTAATACCGTGAACTTTATGCTAGTCAAAATGTGTAGCAAATACCCATTAAACTGGTCGTCCGGGTGGAAAGGCTTTGAGAAACTTATTACTTACTTCATATTATAGATGATGCTCTGGAACTCTAGCTTTTTCTTGTTTCATTCATATAGCCAGTTTTGTGTTATTTCACGTTATAGTCTTTTAAAATTTAACAAAAACTTGACTGAGTATTGAACCTTCCTTCACAGGAACTGGAATAGATGACTCTACCAACCAAGCCAAATCACAATTGGATAAGACCGACATTTATTGTGTATTTTAATTGCAGTAACGTCATTCGATTTCAGAGAAATTCGTATATTTCGTGTATTAGCGTGTGTATACGTGGTTGCCACTAGTTAATAGAATGTACTGTCATCGACAACGAATCTAGCTGCCTAGTTTCAGCTGGATCGGATGTCAGAAAGTTGGTTAATTTCCGTTTTCAAGATTTGCATTCATTGCCGAAAACAATAGTGAAACTCAAATGAATATATAAATATATATTTTTTTTAATTCACCTCATTCGGGGTCATGTTTTTAAGAATAAATAAATATAAATATAATATATTTACGATTATGGATAAACAAATGAATATAATAAATCAACCACAGGTCAAAATAACAACAAGAAAAGATATAAAACTAGAGCCAGTTTATGTTCCGTGCTAAAAACATTATGCCCTCGAAGTTACAATAAAGAGGAAACCGAAACCTAACATCGAGGCTTTAGAATATTACTGAATATAATCAATTTAAAATAAGTTAGGATTTACGAAGATTTAGATAATTTGAATAATATTTTATTTAAAGCCCGTTTAAATTCAGCCGAATTCTTGATAGAGGGAAGTTTATTCCAAATGAGCACACCAGTTACACGTAAAGCGCGATCGTAACGAAGTAAGTCATAAACAACAAGAGTAAGTAGTGGTAGAATGTTTGATAATAGGTTTAAAAATCAATATTTTGAAATGTCAAGCTTACTTCTAACTATTCTTCTTTTGAAGGCTCGCTATCATCAGTGAAATCTTCACCCTACATGCTGTGGCCTGGAAGAACGCAGTGGAACTGTAAACGTACCAGTCACGTGTCACGTCGATAAACATTTGTAGGTGTTTGTTACTCTGAATGATATGACTACGACGATATTTCTGTGCTACTATTCTAGATCGATGTATAACCAAGATCTTGTGGTGTTTGGTCTTTTCGTACCTTGAACAATTTTGTAATTTTTGGCATTTATATGAAGAACTTCTAAATTTGTCACGCGGTCTGATTTGAGAATGCACCTATATATCGTTTTCACAAAATAATACTGATGAAACTGGTCCGGTCCAAAATAAAATAAACTGTAAATACCATCAATAATTCAACCTATATTAATAATAATGTATTTCCATAATCATGACTTTTAAATATCATTGACATAATAATCACGTATTGTTTCATAGAGCTTTCACATAAACAAAGTATTTAATTCCGTAAGTCTAAACTTAAACTTTAAGGCAGCAATTTGATTAAACTCATCTAAAAACACGAACTATTCATATTTCAAGTGTCAAGTCCAACATTGATTGAAGCCTCGATCTCAGAAACAAAAGTAAAGATTCTACAAAGATACTCATATGTTGCATTGTGGGTGGTTTACTATTCAATGAAGTCATCAACCTTCGCTTATCAACTCGAAACCTAGGCGTCAATGCAAAACCACGCTTTTACACGACCGATACTACGAAAAACGTATCAATCAATCGCTTCAAAACTACAACAGCGTGATCCTTTACACCAAAAGACAAACAACAAGAACAGTAAATGCAAAAGCAATACAAACATGCTCAGAATCGACAAACATGCTCAGGATATACAAAGATATTCAGGATATACAAACACAATAATGAACTGGGCACAATTAGAAGCAATTTGGTGCTGCTATGAACTAAGAGTGTTTTGGTTCATGACAATGAATGGCAATGTCTATTGCCTGTCTATTGACTGACTCTGAGTAGACCTACCAGGTGATTGCGGATGCACAAACACTAGATATGTGGTCTATTATGATGTCTCTGCTATTATGGAAGTGTCTATTGTTGATTACTAACAAAAGAGTCTTTGTAAAAGTGTCTCATTCTCGAAGACCTCTGAAGAATTCAGCTTGCACAAAATGACATCTTATAAATGCGTATTAAATTATAGAGATGCTCTTAAAGTTAATTCGCTTAAGGTTTTTGACAGCAGGATAAATGCAGGAAATCCAATTATTGAAAGACTCAAGTGGTAGTAAACAAAAGTATATCAATGGGAGCGAGACGAGCAGTCTTCAATACAGTTCTGATTACAGCCCTGATTTTTTACAGTTAGTCATAAAACATTCAGAGGAAGGGCAAAAATAAGAGTATAGAGAGGAAATGAGATACATCATGCAAAAAAAATCGAAAGCAATACAACGTCAGTATAAACGTAATGAATAAGATAAAGAAGGGAATGCTTATATTGTTTAAACGTGTAGATCAGATGGACGAAGAAAATAACGATCTGTTAATGTTTTTAGAAACATCGAGTGAAATAAACACACGAGTCGTATAAAATAAGAGAATATACGAATGAAAGTGAATGAAGCAAGGAGGGCATGTGGCATTATATCCTCTCCATCTACCCTTGCGGTAAAATAGCTTCTAAAATAAAATAAAATTACTCATTGAATAGTGTCATCGTTAATTATATGTCAGTAAGTACATATTATAAAAATTTCTTTTTCTTCTTTCTGAAAAAAAATATCAAGTAATTATTTTTGATCCTCAACTCAATATGGAAAGGTGTGTTTACTGAATTCAAATGTAGGTATTCTATTCCAATAATGGAAGTTATATGAACCAGCCAATTCTAAAACACACCGAGTTCATAAAACCAGGGATACAAAAGAACAAGCAACAACTAAACCACTTACAAAATATCGTAAACATGACCACTCGGTACCAGGAGAGAATAATACCAAAGAGGTACAAGAATAATCGCCTTTGTTCGACGATATAATAGGTGTCATAAATACCAGGACCACCTCAAAACGTTTCGGAAACTGAGCAGCTGCTTCTTCGGAGATCTCTTGAACCCGAGTTAATTTCAGTGTAAGCTGTTTTAAATTGACCACGACGAACCATTGAAAAGAACAAATAATGAAGAATTCGTACAAACCGTAACGAAGTAGACAATAATTCGCTAAAGGTCTTTAAAGATCTAAAGGTGCAAGGGATTGCAGTAAATTGTTTGAAGAGATATGCTCCGTTGAGATGTGGAACTAAATAGTCGGTATTGTGCTAACACTGAATTATGGGATTATGATTATGGTTCATTGGTTAAACTTTTTTCAATAAACAGTCATCGGATAAAGTAGAATCAGAAGTTATACACAGTAGGGTGTATCGATTTTTAACTTTTTTTTTGTTTTCAAATTCCAAGTTGAGAAAAAGTTGCTACTAGGTACCACAACTTACCACAAAGTGTTTTGGATTTAAAAAAAAAATGTTTAGGTCTCCCGCACAAGGCATAAAGTTTTAATTTTTTTCAAAAAATATTTAAAAAAAATTTAAATTTAAAAAAAAAAAATCGTATTTTTTTTGTTCTGAACTCATTTTATGCCTTCTGTAAGAAAATTAAAATTAATTCCAGTGGTTTAAACTTTTAAAAAAACATAGTTCATATATGTACACAAAATTACAAAATTTCATCAAAATTAACAAACTTTAGGGCTTGTGCGGGAGACCTAAAATCCATTTTTTATAAAAAAAAACGTTTCTTACTTATTTTTATGCCCTAATATTACTGTTTTTTAACTTGGAATAAACACAAAAGTTACGATTTTATTTTTTTAAATTTAAAAAAAATTGGATATTTTTTGAAAAAAATTAAAACTTTAGGCCTTGTGCGGGAGACCTAAGCATTTTTTTAAAAATCCAAAACTTTTTGTGGTAAGTTGTGGTACCTAGTAGCAACTTTTTCTCAACTTGGAATTTGAAAACAAAAAAAAAGTTAAAAATCGATACACCCTAATACACAGTATAGTGGAATAAAACACCTTGAACAAAAAATTTAATTTAATCAAGTTGTAAAGGATGATTATTTAGTACTAACCAATGTATCTAGATACCTACGAATATTTGCATCAATTTAAAGCATTCGTATATTTGAAAAATTACCACAGTCTGAAGCAAATATTAAGCGTTAAAAAAAATTACAAAAAGGATTCAAATCCAGAATGAAACTCAAAAATAATATCCTCACAAACAAAAAAACCTTATCCATAAATAAAATAGTATTGGAGAAGTAGATTTATTTATTGGACAATTTTTATAGCGCCGCTTTTTTGAGATATCACCTCGGGGGCGCTTATCTACCAATATCAAATATGCACTGCAATTTGCAATTTCATCTTTTGCACTATTGTCCAAATTTGTATCTACGTACTGTCTATTATATTTTCGGTCATTTTCACAACCAATCTTAAAATATTCGATCGCACCCCAACATTTCTAATCCTATGAATAATAACGAGCGTAAAAACTAGTGTATCAAACGTTTTCTGGGTACTATGAACGTATATTTTTAAGGTTATTTTAAAAGTGAAACAGTTACTAATATCAAAATATGCACCAGTTATTTCAGCTGATCATTTTTATAATGAACATACCAATTAGGTATCTCGAAGTGTTTAAGCGTGCATCATTAGTCAAGGGAGACAATGCAATTAGGCTCAAATTAGCCCTTCTTTGAAGCCCACAATTGCTAATTTGTTCCGACCCACTCCGCAAAAAAACACTATCCATTCATCATTGACAGCTTCAAAAATATTTCATCGAAAAGCTACAAAAAGGCGCCACCTCCGAGATTAACAAAAACCAAAAACAGTCCTTTTCAGAGCCAATTGTCCGAAATTAGGACTTTCGAATTGCAAGTAAATCGTATATCAATTCTAGACAATTCTGTTGTGAAAAGAAGGCTTTTAAAGATAGGGGCGGGATCCTAGCAGTAAATTTGGCAGGGTTTGACCAATAAGTTTTTTCTTTGTTGTTGCCGGCACTTGAAACATAATTTTGGCAGCTGACCATGCAATTCATTAAAATGCAATTGACTTCAATGGTCCCGGCTGCACATGTCCATTGATTAATGGTCCATCCTCTAATATGGCATTATTCTGAAATGACTTCTATTGTTTCGGTGTAACTTTCTTAGACTATTTTGTGTCCATTACTTTTGGTTGATTTATAGGTATGCTAATTCAGTCAATCATCTTCACATTAAAATATAATGTAAAAGCTCACTAGGGCCTGTAATAAATTAATAAAAATATATTATGTTTCCAGGATCTGCGATAAACTAGATTGATTCAATCGTTCAATGGACAGTCAATGATCACTATAATATGTACAAATTACTAATTTTATAAAAATTCTCCCCTTAAGGGTGAAATCAATTACTTACATGTCCACTCGAGCGATAGTTATTTGCGGGCGTTCGATTTTGGATTCGGCCGCGCTCATTCCAAAAATCAAACCTCCCAATATTATAAACTGCTTACTGTTTAGACAATTAATCCACCCACCGCTTTTAACATATTTTAGGTTTTATACTTTTTTTTTAAATTGAAAAATTTATAAACGCGTGATTATGTATGTTAGTTTCGGAAATTTCCCTACACGGAGAAAATGCAAAGCTGCATACACACGTGTTCAGATGTGTTCTGGATGTACTGATAGTTTCTTAGGAAATGTCGTTCCGTCACGCCGTCACGTTTTTAACAGGATTTTAAATAATCAGTCACCTGTACTTATTTGGGGCAATATTGAATGTTATTTATGTATGATGTCTTGTCGTCTATGGTCTACTGGAAATGTTTATAGTCAAAGACATTTAAAAAACGCAATTTTTGCACGTAATCAGATGCTTACTTTTTACAAATTAATTGTAAATTATTAGATTTATACATGCACACTACACGCGACCAAACGATACAAAACTATATGCAAAATTTACCTTGACAGGAACATTCGTGACTTCTTTTGGTATTCGATAGGAGCAATCAAATGACATATAAGCTGATTACGGAAAGTTCAAAATAATTTTAATTCGTAATAGTTACCTACCAACCCGAATTTGGGTGAACGTCACTCCAGTGGTTGTCTTAAAAAAACGCAGTTACTCGCACAGATTAATTATCGGTAACTGCTATTTTGATATTTTACAATGAAAAATAAATTAATTTTTCTAACTATCCAAATTTGCACGATGAAGTAAAACGAAAAGATTTTATTGAAAGCAATTGTTAGTGCACCTTCCTTGATACTAACTGGCTAGCTCTGAAACAATAGAAAAAATTAAACAAGCAACATATTAAATCACATCTTTATTACAAAAAACATCATAGACGTGATTTTCTGAAGAGGTGAATTCCGCTACGAATTTTGCTATTTTTGGTGTCTCGGTTCAAGAGAAAACTTATTTTAAACCATAGGAACTGGTACTCCAAAAGCGTAATCTATAATCTTAGTATCTAGATTGGGCTTGGTTCATTCGACCTTCTAATAAGCTGACGATGTTGCTGATCTGAAAAAAGGTGTTTTCTGATAATGACGATGATGACAAAATCCGCTACTAACCTCGAGGTGTGGTATTACGAGTACGTTAAAACAACGAACAAGACCTTAAAGTTCTCACTGAAAATACAAACATTAGTGTGACTGTAAAAGCGCCAAGTGAAAGATATGAGGAAGTAAAAGATATGATTAAGCTCAGCAAGGAGTAGATCCCACGACCTCTGGGTTAAAAAAAACAGCTAACTTTACTATTTGTACCATTAACGCTTTTTTACTGAACCTACTGTTTTATTTGTTTGTACTAATGTGATCATTAAACAGTGTGCAATTTGTTGGTAGTAAATTTTACTCACTGTATTGGTTGTTTGAATTTTTGTTGGCATTTGTTACGTTTGTGAGAATTGTAAGTAGTCAATATTCAAAGAATAAATATTACAGTCATGAATAAAATATATAAGACGCGAAGCTGATTGTTTCCGCAAAAAGTGGGAAGAGTGTGTGTATCACTAAAAACTAGCAAACAAAAGAAGTCTGGGGTCATGATTTTTACACATCTCTTTTGTCCGAAAATATACTCTGATCCCACAAATGAATTCTTACAACCTATTATAACTCCTTCCTTAACCCTTCTCATAATCGCTAGATACTTTATGTATCGCCTTGGTAAGATACCACCATTTGGGATCTAAGCTTTACGTTAAATGGCGTTAGCCGTGTTCAGTGAGCAAGGTGCTTCCAATATTTTTCTTCCTCATCTCGTACTCCTCCCCACTACCTTTAGCCTTACAACAGAACCCAATTGGAGATTTTACAGTCCCATTGCCTCCGAGGAGATCATAAGAAAATCATAAATTACTTGACACGTTCTCTTCTTCCATGCTCACGCAATTATCTGCTCTTTGTATCTCGATGATTTTTACTATGTCTCTAAGTATACTACTTTGTTACTTATTATTTACACAAAGCTCGGTTACTGCTAATTACGAAGAATCAAAGGTCATGTTTTTGTTATTTTGCAACCTCCATAACAAAGAATTTTAACGCCAAAGTTACCTAACTCTAAGGGTCCTGGGAATTGTAAAATTTCAAATATCTTCCGCGTTCTATTCTTTGTTCAAATTCAAACAACGAGTTATTCTTCTTATTCTATCTGTGACCACCTTTAACTAAGCCGCCTCTCACCTTTGCGATGTATGTAGGTACGGTAGTGGGTAGAATTAATGGTTCGGTTTTTAGCACCTGAGCTCAAACTACAAAGACGGTGATTTTTTCATGCTGAGGAAAACAGATGCCGCATTGTGGACTATCTAATTATCAAACGAGCCTGGGAGAGTACGTTTAAATGCTGCACTAAATGCATTGATATTTATGACTGAGTCAGGGCTGTATGAGGGATTTACTGTAGTCACAGACCAATTAGTCTGACTCATCTGTTAAATTTTAAATTTTCTTTCTCATTGCACAATCATTATTTTTCCTAATTCACCTACGTTCAGTTTTTCAGTTGCTCTTAAAGGTAAGCTTATGTGAACTCCCGTGCTAAATTCCTTAGCATTGAAATGTATTGGGTCTTTTTGATTATACATATTCAGCACGATGACTGACTTAAATCCAAAGGTACAAATACTGGATTTGCTAAGTAATTACCAGGTATTAAAACATTTATCAATACGTAACTTTTTCCAACCATCTATTTTCGATCCGATCCGAAAATTTATGTTAATTTTATCCGATGATCTTGTATTGACGTATATGTTTTTTTCATTTATTATATTTTTGCACACATCTACGCAATTTACAAAAAGTGTACAAACAGTTGTTGAAACATGTTTTTCATCATCTAGCAAAATGTTTTTTTGTTGCTTTTTATCTCACAAATTTAAACCTTTTCAATGCTCGCGACATCTATCATCTGTAAAAACCAAACTTAACTTTTTTCTATTAGATATCTCTTCTTTTCTTCGTTAGGTAACTTTTTAACGCTCTGTTATTTCGGGCTTTGTGAAGCGACCTTGAATTATTCAACGTCATATGTCTAGATAATATTTTTTTAAATTATTGCCTTCACACTATAACTCTCTTCCAGATATGTATAAAAACAGCCAGCATAATCCAAAAATTCATAGTAATAATTTGAAAGAATATTTTTTTAAAAACATACAAAATCGAAAATGCGTAATTATTATCGTGTTGTACTTTGTTTTGTGTCTTTCTCTCATCTTTTCTATCCCCTGTATTTGTAATCGAGCATAATCTATTTTTACCAATGTATTGCTGGGTAATGTGGGTAAGTGTCTTCTTCTAAATTCCGATATTGACTTTGTGCTTATGTGTATATCCCTGTTTGTTTTCTTTTTTTGTTTCTTCCTGTTTGTTCAACTTAACCTCTCTCTTTCTATTTTTGTACTGTTTTGTATGTGACACTTACAATTTTTATATCAAAATTCCAATTTAAAAACTGTACCTATTAACTCCCTCCTATGTATTCTAAGTTCCTCTCATCCTACAATGAGTTTTGTAGCTCATCAATAAAAATGTTATGAAAAAGTAATTCAATGAATTATTTGTTGTGTCTACAATTAAAACATGGGAGATGATACACAAACACAATAACAACTATTCACCTTCCATAGAAAATAGAGCCTTCCTTATAAAGCCTAATTCGGTCCGTTTTTTGGAGGGATGTTCTTACGGTAGTGTGTAAAACCGTTCGACAGAGAAGTTAAACATACAATGATTATAATATGGGTTGACTGCTCTGCTATTCACCCATACCTATCAACTGGTCCAGTGTTCAATCAAATGAACACTTGATAAACCATTTATTTATTATGTAATCTTGAAAAATAGGTGACTACACTGTACTTACAAATTGATAATATACGTTGAATAAAGAATAACTTTTATTTATTCATTGATAATATACGACAATAGCAAGAGCAGAAACTACCAGTTCTTAATAATTGTAAATAAAGAAATGATTGAGTAGGTGATTACAGATGTAAAAACGTTTAAGCGATCGGGGGCGTTGCCACTTGCCACTGTTATTTTGGTGTAATTGTTTTAAAATATGTCTCCCTTGATTTCATTAGCGTCGCACGGACGCCTACGAGACGCACAACGCACCAGAGCCGCTCCCAACTAGCAAGTAAGTCAATAAAAACTTGAACGTTGCTGGGAAGGCCTAAATACACTATAATAGTCACAATTGATTTCATACACTTCATTTTGCCCGCTTTGAAAAATGTTGTTTGTAATAAGTTTTAATTTTTAACTATTTATGCATGGAAATAATATTTTATATCGTAAAAATAAAAGTATTTCTCCAACTAACTAACCATCACACCGTTTCCCCATAGGAGTGGGCAGAGAGGAAGCCGAAGAATAACTCGGTCTTAGCATACACTCCTTGCTCCATACACATTCACACATCGTCTCATATTTAATCTTCTGTTATCTGACTCTTGACATTGCACGACTCAGGCTTCATCTTTATTTGATCGTGCGTTGTCTTCTTCGGACGTCCCCGACTTCTACCATTCACATTTCCTTCATATATTCTCCTCTTTCTTTCTTCGTTCACTCACATCCATTCTCATTATGCCAATTGATTCCATAAATTAAAAACAAAAATCCATTCCAAAAATTACTAAAAAAAGTGAATCAAAATGTACCACTGAACTCAAAAAATTGCTGAAATAATAGTTAATTGATCAAGAAGAATTCACATTGTTTCTTAATAAACTAGTATAACAATGTAGTTTGCCTCTGAGTGTGTGTGTGACTGTGTTATATCTATCTGTCTATGTATTTTATGTCTTTGTATTGCAGTAATATGAAATTTTATTCTTCTATACATATTTTCTATATTGTGGTTTCTCGTTATATGTGTGCTTTAGTGTTATAATTAATATTGCGAAATTGACCTGCCGACAAACTGCTTTGGCAGTATAGCGGGGGTAATGCTTATAATGAAGAAAAATAGTAAATGTTATTCAATTCTGGCAGTGTTAATATTGGTACGTAAAATTCACGCCTGTGTAATTTCGTGATACATTTTGCCGCTAAACGGCGCAAAACAAAGTAGATACAGGGTTTTCCAATAAGAGGTGTTATTTTAAATAGCCCGCTATTTCGGCAGATATGGTTACTTTTGAAGCTGTCATTTTTTAATATTTAACAAGTAGAAACTACGCCATTAATAAAAATGGAACGATACATGCTTCAACAACGCATTAAAATTCACTTGAGTGAATCAAATGCAAATCATCTTGAGTGATGAGGCCCATTTCCACCACGGTGGCTTCGTCAACAAGCAAAATTGTCGCATCTGGGGCTAGGAAAACCCAAGTGTTATTGTTGAAAAGCCTATTTATCCTCAACGTGTGACTGTTTGGTGCGGTTTATGGTCCGGCGGAGTCATTTGACCTTACTTTTTCGAAAATAAGGCAGGAGCAACAGTTACGGTGAATGGATTGCGTTATTGAGAGATGATTAATGATTTTTTATGGCCGGAATTGGATGGTATTGATCTGGACAACGTTTACTTTCAACAAGACGGCGCTACGTGCCACACAAGCTTCGAAACCATTGACCAATTTACAATTGAATATCAAAAGAACACCTCTTATTGGAAAACCCTGTACATTATCCCGACGTTCGCATTAATTAAGTCTTAAACCTTATTTCAAACATTTTATTTTTGTAAACTTACCTTCAATTATCATAATACCAGAAATTAAAATACATCATTGCAAAAAATCAAGCATTAACTAATCAGTTAATTAGTTAATTACCTACAATAATAATTTGAAAATCATTGCCTTAAGCACAATGCTTTACTAATAAGGAACTAATTTCCTAATAATTTCCAAAAATCACTCTTATTTCCCAAAATGCCCATTCTTCCATTTAAAGAGCTAATTGTTAGGATAATTGTTTGCTTTGGGCATTTGTTTCATATTAGAGTCCACTTCCTAACTTGGTCAGTGGGCCTTTATATGCTTCTCGCCCAACCAATTATTGCGAGGGCATTATTGACTATTGTTTCAGTCGAGTTAGGGTTCTGACGCCGAAAGATCCGTCGCGATCTCTCTTTCAAGTTCATTTCGGGTTAATGGGAGAGAGGGAGAGGTTGGAACGAGGCTGCCGGCGGTATGTCAATGCCGCGCTCTTAAGTTAATTTGGAAAGGGCACGCATTGTTTGAAGTCCGGAGAACAAAGTGCTTGTTGCTTAATTTTTCCAATTATGAGGTGTCTTGGATGGCGTATGTCCACGCTAAGCGAACGACGAACATTATACACAAAAAAGCGTGATCAAGATTTTAGGATATAGTGCCTACTTCAGACGTTATTATTAATGTGATTTTAATTATGAATAGTATATATAGTTAATACATTTTGTTTTTGTTTAATGATAAATTGAAAATTTCCACTGACTTAATGGTATGGTATAATTATTTCCCTCCATCAGAATTATGGGTTGAGAGGAATACATATGGTAGTTAGAATTTCTGCACTGAAATAAATCCCGAGTTCTACGTAGTACTATGTAGTGAAATCCTAAAGCTTTTTGATGCGAGCAATTTTGAGATATCAAATGCATTATTTAAAATTTTATACAGAAATACCAAGTCCGTGAAAATCCTTCTGTCTTACAATTTAAACATTTTCATATCATTTAAAACAGTATTACAGTTCAACGAATTTGATTGAATACACGTTTTAAAAGGTAAGAAAATATTTTAATAAATTATAATGTTATTTTTCACCATTCACCCTTACCCTCACCGTTTCGTTCAAGATTCCAAAATTTAATCCACCGTTTAATCAGTGCTTTTTTTCTAATTGAACCAAAAAAAATTGTAAACAATATCGGATCTTGATTATTTTTGAAGGTTAAATTAATATTTGTAAGCTTCATAGCTTATCATGGAAATAACTTTGAGCGCTATGTGTTAATTACATTTTTTTCGAGTGCGTACCGCACAAGAGTCGCAACCCCTTTCAACCCTCTGGAGCGGTTTTTATTCTTATTTATTTATTTATTTATTTAAGGAGAAAACACAGATACAGACAGTAATTAAAAGATAATTTAGTATAACAATAACTTGAGAATTCGCCTGCGCCGTGCATCTTAACTATTTCTCACAGATTGACTGGTAGATAATAATTTTAAATATTTTTTAAAATTTAAATAAGGAAAAAGTATGAAAGAAAATTATTTTGAATATAGAAAATGCTCAGTGTCAAATAAAAGTGTACAATATTTTTTATACAAGTTTAGAGATAAATCATAAAAAGTACTTAAAGAGTATAGTGAATGAAGTAAGTACACATTTTTTGTGATCTTAATGGTGATTTTTTACAGGGCCATAATGAAAGTATCTACCACCCTGGAACTTGCGTCATATACACTTGTGCACTTTTTTTCGTCACAATGGCTTACATTATTAATTCAACAAAGATAGTTCGAAATTTCTTTAACATGCTTATTGGATGCCTTCACATCAAAACCGATATGATGGCGGCCCATACTGTATTGTTCTAGTTTTTATTTGATTAAACCTAACACAAACAACATGTCAGCTTATATAAGAAAAATGCTCCACCTTGGAGCGGTATTTCGCCGCTGCAACTCTTTCCCCTGTACAAATCAGTTTAAAGGTAGAGCCTTGTATACCTCCCTTGTATATCCACTTAACTGAAGTAAAAACAGGTTACTGTGTTAAATAGGGAGTCGGTAGTTAGCACGATTGCTTGTTAACAACGAGACTCGGGTTCAAAGTGCACGAGCGTTTCTTTTAAATGATACCTGAAGTGAGGGAGATTTTTAATGGGCAGGTATCGAAACTGCTCTTTTATTTTAGTAGGTACATAAAACGAGTGCATATTCAACGAAAGTCTACGGTAGAGTGTAAAATTTACATATATGAATTTATAGAGTGCATATTCATCGAATGTCTACGGTAGAGTGAAAAATTTACGTATATGAATTTTTAGAGTGCATATTCATTGAATGTCTACGGTAGAATGTAAAAATTACATATATGAATGTTTAGATTGCATATTCATCGAATGTCTGAGTTTAAAAATTATTAATTAGATTATGTTAATCCCTGAGGCACTCTGAGATATTGTCTTCAAGTTTCTTTAGTTATATTTATGATTTATTTATATTATTATAAATATTCCCGGAAGACATTAATTTTCCAGAAATTAATTTTTTCTCGGAAGATTTTTTCAATTTAGATTTGTGTTTCGAACAATTTTTTTTGTATCTCTTCCGATTTAAATCTTCCCCATAGGAAAAACTAAACCCTTCTACACACTTTTCCACAAACGATCATCTAGTCAATCAAATTTATGCAAGTGCATTATATTAGCAAAACACATACTAGAACAACACGTCAACTTACCAGAGATCAAATGGGAAAATAATTCACCGACTCCAGATATTTTCATATCAGAGGGTTCGGCTCGGTAGAACTTCTAACAGGGCCTATAAATCCTACTGATCCCTCAACATAAATATTTAAAAAAACTTTCGTTATCCTTCATGTATTTAAAATGACTGATTTTCGCATTTTTATATATAATTTTTTTGATAGATCTAATACGCCTAAATTTTTAATGAGAAAGCTAGGTATAATGCCAGTACCCGAAATAACGAATGGTACAGTACATATAATAATTTCATTCTTTTTAAATAATGATAATAATGATCTCATCAAATTTCTGCAATCCGGTTAAAAACGGGATTGCAGGCCGGTTCTTAATAAACTTTTAGTAAATTCGTAATATTATTGGAACACGTGTTCATGCTCTTGCGTTTGTTTTAATAATATATTGTGACGAAATGCGATAATGTTAGGATTTTTATGAACTTCCGACATCGTGACAACTCATTGGTATTTTACTTAAAGTTTATCAAGAAACTTATCAATTCATTCGTTATGGGCCTGCAGTCCCGTTTTTAACCGGGTAACGAATAATTTGAGATTCTTAATAAATTATCAATATTTCTTATCACTAAATTTTCTCCATGTAATTCAGAAAAAGCGTTGTTCTAATAAGCGCCTTCATGAATGCAAATTACAAAATTATATTTAATTGATTTGATTACAAGACTCGAATCTAAATTTGTTTTAACATGTAACAATAAAGAATCACTAGATCTGACAAAAACGTACAAAACGTAAAATACTGTTATTTCTCGAAACGTTATTTTTTTTACTTAGTAGACATTGAAAAGTCACTCTTCAAATATTAAGTGAACGTTTAGCAGCTAGGCATTATTTGAGTCACTTATTTATAGCATTTTGCTTAAATGCTAAAATTGGCATAGATGCAAAAAAACGTGAGATATTTATAATATGCTAAAAATATCATAAAAAGGTGTTAAAAAGGTTATTTTTAGATGCCAAACATACGAGTCTTCGGGAAATGTTATCTAAATATGGTGATAAGCGATAAGTGATAAGTCACAAGGATTACATTGAGACAAATTTAAAAATTACATAATAGAAAGTATTATTACTATGTTATTGTATTACGTATTTAGCGCGCATCTACCCGTAAAATAAAACGTGTATTGTAAACCCAAGGATACCCTTTTTAAATAAATAAGGTCTTCAATTTCCTTGTGATCCTTTCTCGTTGGTCATTCAGTGATGAGAAATACATATTAGTTATTGCTATAATAATAATATTATTTGGATGATTTGTATAGCGCAGTTTTTGTGGAAAATCTGTTGCCTCCTTATTGTACCTTTTTATTTGTCTACTGAGAAGATTCTCATTTCTGAGCACAAACTGCCTCCTGTTTTATATTATTTTTTAGTTTTAATATTCTTGTTTTGTCCTGTCCTGCTGTTATTGTTATTCTTTATTTTGTCATCGCTTTGTATAAACTGTACATTAAGTTATTAGATCTGTATTGAAGTAATAATATAAGGAATAATTTTAAGAACATGACCACTAATACTAAATTACCGTTTTTAAGTTTGTTATAGTTAAGCGCACTTGAAGTGAAATGACACTAAACTGCGCTGTATAAATGCTATGTTATTATTATTATTATTAAAGTCTCCTTCGTGTTTTGGCTTTTGTGTCTTAATTTAATAGTGTCTTAATTTAATTGTGTCTTAATTTAATCGTGTCTTAATTTAATTGTGTCTTAATATAATTGTGTCTTAATTTAATTGTGTCTTAATATAACTGTGTCTTAATTTATTTGTGTCCTAATATAATTGTGTCTTAATTTAATTGTGTCTTAATTTAATTGTGTCTTAATTTAATTGTGTCTTAATAGTAGAAAAGTGACTTTGTTTGTTGCCTGAAGGGCTTTCTGTATATTTTTAGCAGGATTACTTTTTTTAATCATTTTTGTCAGGGAACCTAACAAAGTAAGGGCAACTCCCCCGCAGCCTGCTATACCGTGTACTATATGTCTTTGACACAAGGCAAAGTAGACGCTACGCAAGTGATCTATTATTACCCGAACATTCTTTAGTATATTAAAAATAAATACAAGTATTGTTTTATTAAGCTCCGTCAAAATTTCAATGTGTGCTTCCCAGAGAAGCTTGTCATCAATTATTATGCCTGGAATATGCGTATTTTGTTCCTACTTTATAATGACATTGACATTCATCATTAATATTTCCTAAACAACACACACTCTCCTGCGTACAATGTATAATTATGATTTCATACAAGTATCACTTTTGTGTAAAAGTATTTGTTGGCCTATAAATAATAAATACTAAATTTACAATACGAATTATTTTTAAATTTTGAATAATTTACATGTTATACATTATATACATAGCGCCAGAAATGATTTATATTCGTGCTTAAAAGTCGTAAAAAATCCTATAAGTGAAAGAAACCAAGTTTTCAATGTACCCATTATCAATACAATTCCATCACAAAGTAATGAAGTTGTTTTATTTCATCTGTCGCTTCCCTTGGGTAGAATTATACGGAGTAATTAATGAATTCACAGATTGTGTCTGCATTCTAAGCTGGGGCCTCTGATTTCTAAGCACCCACACGAGAGGAAGGTTTTGTACTGTTCAACAAAAAGGTGATGGGGTCTGATAGATTCACTTCTCTGAATAGAATGAGAGCGTCTCCTAAAAATAAATTGAATGTTGTTTACAAATATATCATTTTTATTGAAACATGCTGATAGTACCGAAAATTTAAGCCGTCAAATTATTAATTTTTGCTGTCGGCCGGACATATTACTAATGATTGCATACATTTTACTAATGATTACTTAGAAAGCCATAACTTCGCCATTTTTGGGAAATCGGAAACCTTATTTAACTGACGTCAGTAACTATTTAAATAAGTATAATCTAATCATTTTCATCTGCATAAAAACAATTAGGAGACGACTTCGTTGTGAGGTTTTATCTATAAGTATTAAAACGTGTTAACACAACGGAATTAAGTTACTTATAAGTATCACACAGTCTTCTAATAGAAGTGTATTATAACATAGGTATGTTAAAAAAGCAGTGTTTTAAAATTTAAAGGTCAACAAGAAAACCAGCTTGGTAATCAATGTTGTAGGCTAGTTTTATTCGAAATCATGCCCGTAAGAATTAATTAGTTACAAAATATACAGAACATAAGTATACAGTTGCGCGATAATAAGTCATGAATTATTGCGCTCCAGGGGAGTATCTGTCATCTTTATATCGGTTCCAAAAAGCTGAAAAATAAAACGCTTCATCATCATCTGCAAAACTTGAGTCCAGATTGTCTATATGCAACACTCTCCCTCAACTCCCCACCGTCCAGGCACCCAAATTAAGGTCTCCTAGCACAAACTTCATTCTGCAGACTTATTATATTTCTTTGGTGGTCATCTGTCTTCCATCCTTGTGACATGTCCCTGTATAAGTCTTGTTTTTTTTTTAAGATTCTTCAAAAACCTAGCTACAATTACCTAGTCCGTCATATCATTTTCTTCGTATGTCTCAAAGTTTTTTTTTTGGTCTAAAAAGTATGCAATATGCTATTTTAGAGTCGTAAGTCCTTTAGCATGAAGCTTAAATATTTACTTTTAGTAAATATAAATTTCAATAACTGTGCTATTATGCAGGAAAACAGCGCTAAGGTGACGGCCGGTAGCGCGCTCTTGGCACAAGTCGGCCATTGTTTAATTAAAACTGACAGTGTGTGTGATCGGCGCTTTGTACATTTGTCACTATGGTGATAAAGACCATTTCAGATTTTTCTATTAATTTTTTGTGTTAATTTTTTTATTATTTTTTATTTATCGAATTAATTATTATTTTTTTTTTATTAAAAACGAAAAAAAATCTTTTGCGTGTGTTTTACTCATATATCGTGAATTAACTGATTAAAATACATGAAAAATTATAATCTATTTATAGAAATTAAATAAATTGTTTAACAGCCCAAATCTCAGAACTCACTTTTTCATACAACGCTGTTTTTCCGCATAAGGGCTTAATTCTTTATCATCGTACACCATTACTCCATTAGATGGATAATATTGGAAATGGCAAAGCGATATTCCTGCACTAATAATAGTTACAGATGATCTTACTGTATAATAATTAGTGCATTTGATTCTAACTAACCGAATAATCCAAGCAAACCTCATCACTTGTTGTGTGAACCGCTCTACCTATACAGCCAGTCACCTAACTAACTTGCACTAACTAGGAGGTACGATTAAAGGTACATACCGCAGCATCTTGTTAATTATCTCATTAAGTCTCTCGCGCACTGACAACTCTATAAGGAGGCTGTACACTGGAGGCTGTACTACTTGTAGGTACAGTGCTTTGCTCACTCATGTCAGGGCTTTTTCAGGAGGCGAAGATGAGTTGAGTAGGAAATTTAAGGGGAAATTGGAATGGACAAAAATTGTGGAGACAGGGGAAAGTTAATTATTTTCATATGTATATTTATCAAAGGGGATGATAACCAGTTGAATGCCAGCAAAATGATGCCTGAAGTATATCGAATATGTTTTATATATAAGTTTTAATAATATTGTATATCGCGATATGTTACATCATAAAATCATTATTTCTAGTAACTACGAAGGTAAAGAGACTTTGATAGGTGTAAACCAGTCATGTTATTTCTTAAGATAGTTATTTACACACGGCGATATAACACGAAAATATGTGTGGGCGTGGCATATCTTACGATATCGCTCGTCATACAATCCCATAGGGTCGTCACAGACAAGTAATATAATATATAATATGTGTGGGCGTGGCTTAGATTACATTATTATCATTCCATCTGTATTCTACACCCCTACACATATTTATATATTATATACGCATTGCATAACAAGCATAAAGCTCTCAAATAGTGAGCATATTTTTGTTCCATCCCAAGAAATAACATTTTTTACGTTTAATCCATACAGGAAGACCTGAGAAAAATAATTTCCCTCAGGGTCTACGTCATCTTCTAGGATGTTGGGTGGACGGTCTTTTTGATAAGAAGAAAAAGTAAATATGGGTCTTGAAGATGTTGTAGGAAGGAAGAAACACAGAAGCCGGCAAATCATTCCACAGCCGAGTTGTTGAACTCCAGAACGAGTCGTAGAAACGAACAGTTCTAACAAACTAACTAACTTACCATCACGCCGCTTTGCAGGGGTAGACAGAAAGGATGGATCGACAAACAACTCGGTCTTGTCAAACACTTCTTGCCTCATTCACATTGTCAAATCGTTTCATACATACTCCTCTATAGGGGCTTTTAAGGCTTCTTTACGCCCATAATTACAATTCAAAGAATAACTATAAAAATCATCCTTAGAAAACCATATGACTCCCCTACTTTAGAGATATTTCAGGAATTAAATGTACCATCTATCACAGAATTGTATAAGAGAATCGCCTTATATCAAATTTATAAAGAATATTTTATTTATAAAATTCACCCCTCAGATAGCATAAGCAATAGACTCAAAACTAATGGCTTAATAGACATTCCTATGCTTAGAACGACCACGGCTCAGCACCACTATTCGTATTTAGGTGTGAGATGGTACAATATATTATTTTCCAAAAATAAAATTAGTGTAACCGAAACTGTGAATTATGAACATTTCAAAAAGTTGATTAAGTCCCTCAAATTGAATAGTGATATATTGTACCCCTAATTTTCTTATACTTAATCAATCTGTTAAAAATATAGGTATATATATTAATTTGATTGACTTAAAAAAAACTATTTTTCTAAATTTTTTTGATATATTGTACCCTTAATTTCCTCACGCTTACTTAATCTGTAAAAAGATGTATTATTTTAATTATCTTTAAAAACACAATTTTCTAATTTGTGTACCTATGTTAATATTATGTTTGTATTTATTTCAAAAGTTTTTGATTATTGTTTAAAAAATCATTAGAACTAAATTTAAATACTCCTCCTATAAACACGAGCTCCTGGAGCTCAACTTATGGAGAAATAGAATAATAACGAAAAAATTATATATATAAGTCTGCATATTGTTATCATTTATAATGTTAAGTAATAAATAAAAAATAAATAAATAAAAAATATTTCTGACTTTACATGGCCCGACTCGAGTATCTAATTCACTTGATCATACCTATCACCATATCTTCCTCGGGCGTCCCTGATTTCCGCTATCTCATGTGACAAATATCAACTGTGTACCAATGTTGCGCACATATGGCGTGTTTCCCGAATTTGTACGGTGCCGAAGGAATCAATGACGCTAGTACCTCGAAGCATCTTCCATTGCAGTACTGATAGAACAAGAGAAGCATCCTTGCCTGACAAATATTTTGGTGTTCCAGACCAGAAGTAGCTACCAAATTCAATACAGGGATGTAATTGCGATTTGTACAGGGTCAGCAGTTATGTACCTACTATTAAAGTATGTACGAGCCCTGTTCAGTACAATACGCCCGGCTTCTGAGAGGCTAACTTGACGCAGGCTTCGATGGAGCCATACGACATAATACATTTGTACAACACTCGCTCATTTCATTGAAACACGTAGGATTAGTTTTTGTATTCGGATCAATGTCTCTGGATTCTGCTATTAACTAATTATGACCAAATACAGACTCTTACAATTTACCTTTTTGCTTCTGTTTCTAGGAATTAATGACACAGTGTCGCCACGACACGCGACAAGAAAACCACTTCTGAAAATTGCGGATGAAAAAATGTGTAAGCAGCGTTATTGGTACAAAACTAACAATTAGATTCACCCATAAAATAAGTGATGCTTTCTGGTTTGTGAGGATTCCTACACTTTTACAGAGTTCTTGCATGTAGGTAGATCTAGAATTGGTTGCAAAGTAGATACCCATAGAACATTTTCAAATTGTGGGTTGTAGGTACATGGTTCTTCGCGATCAGCTATTTTACTATTTTGTTGACAAATTATTTTGAAGTAATAATGAAATTAGGTAATAAGTTACCACATATATATATAAGATTGGTGCGTACACCACAATAACATGTATATTATTATGTCCACATAATCAATTAAACCTAGAACCCTCTAGCTAGACAATATAGTATCATTTAATTTCAAAATCCGTCAGATTTCATCAAATTTCAACGTTTATTTTCAGGTTCTGTGAAATTCCTATTCAAGTTCTTTTATTATATAATTATAGGCTAGTTGCTAGACAAAACTAAAATAATAACAGAACTTGACTAAATTTTTAACGGAACTTGAAAATATACTTTGAAATTTAAAGAATTGTTCAAGTTCTCTGAAACAACCCGTCCTAAATATTCCCACTTGAAATTCAATTTCATGTAATTCTTAACGTAATTATATTAGTGTACATTTTTAAAAGCAAAGAGAAAGTTTGATATCATCTCTTTCTAAAATTGTTTATATCACATGTCTGACTATCATATAAAATAATATAGAACGATTTTTATGAGAACACGAAGATGTGTCATTTGGTGGCAAATATTGTACAACGTGACGCAACGGCTATATATGTTTCGTTGAGTTAAGGCTACTACGTTACTCGACGGGTTAAATACCAAAAGAATATCAAAATTTTGATTGGAGAAGGTTGTTACACATATAACAAATAAATGGGTATCTATAGATGAATAGACTAGAACGATCACAGTAACAGTTGGTATCCAATTTTATTTTTTATTTTAATATTAGATTTAATTACAGTAATGAAGTATTGCCTATCTCCTAGATGTGAAACGCCTGTGTTGAGATGGCAGTTTACAGAGCGGTTGTTACACAATATTATGAAAATGACAGATAAAATAAATTCAGTATTTTTTTAACAGTACAATTTATAATGTGCAGTGTCGATTTACCCGACTACATAGATACGTTTGTCGATCTGTAGGCTTGGTATAAAGAGCGAGCTTGGTGTACAAGTTAGTATCATGAGTTACAGTCCATAGCAACAGCAAAAAAATATTTAAAAAAAACAAATACCAACTACATAAAGGAAAACATAAAAAAATTTATACGTGTTTATCAGCATCTGTCAATTCAACTCTGTCCCTATCTCCTCAACTGGCAGTAACCATGGCAACTCTCAGTCAGGCAACTAATTAAGCTGTCACATGGCCACATTGGCCACCCTCCTCGCACCTTAATTGGTCCGTGGGCAGTAGGGACTGTTAGGAGTGGTTTGGGTAGGTACCTGACTGCCGGTGCGGCCGATGCTGATTGGGTAATTAATTCTCACGCGAGGCAGTAATAAGCTCAGATTTAACACTGACTTTTTAGAGATAAGATTGAATTGTACGTGTTTTGGAATTGAGTTGAGGTTTGAATTCATGTGTGATATATTTAACAGCAATCACAGCTTCGATGATAGAAATTCTCTCGTTTTTTTGTTTATTTATCTGAAGCCATTGAGATTATGGTTTCCTCAATTTCCAGAAGCAAAATTGAAAGAGGAAAGTTAAAATGTACCTTGATTTTCAAATCTGGTCACCGAAATAATTGCAATGCCAAAAAACTTCAAAATTAAGAGTGAAAAATTTACTAAACCTCAATGTTGCCAGCACGGTCGAGCGAGAGTAACTAACTTTTTAGACAGAGTTACTCCTATTTTGTGGGATGTAGGTATCTACTAGAGCTTTCAAACCTGGGATCTCAAAAACCGTGAACTAGGAATCCCGGCCTCTTGTCGGCACCGTAATCCGGGTGCTGCGCTTGTCTTAATAAATGGATTTTAGTTGGTTTCACGACCTTTTTTAATCCGTGGGAATATATTTTTTATGTCTTTTATTGCACAAAATTGCAATCTTCGGATACTGACGATAAAAATTTTTGGATAGGTTATATTTGTTGTGCTGTTTTTTCAGAAGAAAGAAAAGTTTTATTGAAATCTTAATAACATTCAGCATTTAGTCTTGTGCCATCACCACACTGAATTATTCAGGCAGTCGAGCTTTCACTTTATTTCGCTATTGTAATGCAATTCGTCTGACAGTTTCAGATGTTCTCTACAAGAAAAGTTTTTAATTGCATTATGCATTTTTTATGCAGATAATTTTATATTGGTGGAATTTATTTAATAATTTATGTTAGCTAATTTGTTACAACAATTGTTTTTTAATAATAATTTAAATATTAAAACTAGATTGAAAAATGCTAGCACAGTATTACCGGTGCTAAAAAAATTCCCGGGATTGAAAGCCCTAGTATCTAGTATCAACCAATGGAATCCAGCGTAGGGAGTGTGGCGAACCCATCGCTCAGGGAGTGGAAACACGACCTGCAATAGCCATCCCAAGCTAAGGTGTGAGATACCGTGCTCAGGGCTGAATGACACTGGGGAACAGTGTCACGAACGGTTCCTCCGAGACACAAGGTCGCATCTCGGAGTATACAGACCTTACCCCAGCATTCGGGGCTCTGCTGGGGTGGACCTTTTATTTCCCTAGATACTCGTGGGACCAAATATGGACTGTAAAAACAAAAACCAAAACAACACTGACGAGGGACCTTTAAGGAACCTAGGGGGAGTGGAAGGAGGAGTTGAGGCCGCCTCGGTGGACTCATCCCTCTTGGGGCCTTTGAGGAACCAAGAGGAAGTGGAGAGGAGAGATGGGACCACCCTGGTGGACTCTTCCCTTGAGGGGCCCTCTGGGAACCATAAAGAAGGACCTCCGACGGACGCAACACGGCGGGATCCCCCAGGGGATCCAGACGTGGAAATGCAGGGACCATCAGGGGACCTGGAAAATAACTTCTTTAAGAACCCCCGACTCCAACTGGGGCCCTCGGGGAACCAGCGGAGAGGGGGGGACTTAAAGAAGAGACTCACTCCAACAACCACCGCTGAGGAAGACAAGGTAAAGTCCCTGTCAGACGATGTGAAGAAAATTCACATCAGTGGGAAGAAACTCAGTGGGGCTGCGAGGAGAAAACTCAAAAGAGAGAAGCAGGGGCGGCAGGAAGGAAACCGGGAACAACCAGGGACTGTAAAAGTCCGCTGGGGACAACCAGGGACCTCGAAGGCCGGAACCAGGCAAGGCAAACCAGGGACAGACCGGAAGCTAACGGGGACCGCAGAAGGTAACCGGGAGCAACCTGGAACGCCCGGGGAAAAGAAGGCTGGGAAGAGGAGAAGAACCTCACCAGAACCTAAACCCTTGGGGCTTTCACCGGGAAATTCCAGGAAAAAGCCCCGAGGAATTCTCACCTCTGCTACCTATGCGGAAGCCGCTGGAAATAAAATTCGAGTGGCTGTAGTACATAGGAACAGAGAGGAAGAATTTACAAAAGAGCAGGAGGCCCTCGTGAGTGAGGCGGCCGCGGATCTGATTTTGAGCATCCCAAAGGGGCAGTTCAAACCCAGATTCGACGAATGCTTCACTCAGAGGGGCGTCCTGAAAATGACCTGCTCCGACAAGGAGTCAGAGACATGGCTGAGGGAGATGGTGCCGACCATACGGAAATGGCAGGGCTGCGACCTGGAGGTGGTGGGGTTGCAGGAACTGCCAAAGTACGTAAAGGTTATGGCAGTAATCCCCGAAAATGGAGCAGTAAGCACCGATAGGTTGCTACAACTGCTGGAGAACCAGACTACCCGGCTACACACAAAAAAATGGATCGTCCACGACTCGATCAGGGATAAGAACATGTATCGCCTGATCATGAGTGTGGACGAGGAAAGTGTGAAGGTGCTGAGGGAGATGGGGATGACGGCGCATGTTGGGATAAGGAAGGCCACTTTCACGGTGCGCTCTCCTAACACCGAGGAGCGTAAATAGGAGGAATGACTTAAGGATTAGGCAGTAATGGCTAAAAACTTACAGTTCATTCAAATAAACTTGCACCGCAGTCCGGCAGCGACTGCAGTGCTTAGCAGTAGAGTCACTTGGGACAGTGTGGACGTCGCGCTGATCCAAGAACCCTGGACTTATAGGGGGAAGGTCAGAGGACTAAACATGAACCAAGGTCTAATCTATTATAACGAGTCGGGGGACAGACCCAGGGCCTGTATTCTCATCAGAGGGATACCTGGCACACTGCTACCCGAACACTGCAGTAGGGACTTAGTGGCTGTGAAGCTACAGGTCACGCTGGACCAAAGAAGCAGGGAAGTAGTTGTGGCATCAGCATACATGCCCTATGACTCTGTGGAACCACCACCCTCAAGGGAAATAACGAGACTCGTCCAAGACTGCAGGGAGAAGGGTAGGGAACTGATACTCGGAGCAGATGCTAACTCGCACCACACTGTGTGGGGGAGTACGGACATCAACAAACGAGGACAGGACCTCCTGGAATACCTGATGACAGTGAACCTTGAGATTCTTAATAGAGGTAGGGAACCCACCTTCGTTATAAGTAACAGACAGGAGGTGATAGACCTCACCCTAGGAACATTAAGAGTCTCAGGATGGAGAGTATCGGACGAACCATCCCTGTCGGACCACCGACACATACAATTTAAACTAGAGGGAGAAACAAGCAAAACGGGGACCGATACATATAGGAACCCAAAAGCAACTGACTGGACTAGATACTCGGAGGAACTAAATATAGGAATGACAAGATTCCCAGCTAAATACGGCTGCCCCGAAGAAATTGAGGACGCAGTAGAAGTACTGAGGGACTCAATGATAAGGGCATACGAAAATAGCTGCCCTCTGAAGACAAGTACCAGGGACAAAACACCGTGGTGGAGCAGAAGACTGCAGGAGCTACGGAAAATAGTAAGGCAAGCTTTCAACAAGGCCAAAAAGTCAGGAAACTGGGATGCCCACAAGCAATACCAGAAAGAGTACAAGGTGGCAATCCAGAAAGCCAAAACATGCTCCTGGGAGAAATACTGTGGGGAGGTGGAAACCATCCCACAGACTGCAAGAATCCAAAAAATTCTTGCAAAAGACCCAGGGGCAGCAAAAGGCCCATTCAAAAAAGCTGATGGAGGATATACCAACAGTTGGGAGGAGGAGTTGGAGGTACTGCTGGGGAAACATTTTCCCGGCTACAAAAAGCTAGAAGCAGATGATACCGGTCCACCACCAGCCCGAGTTACACGGGAAGGTAAGGACTGGGACACTGCGGCTAAAATAGTTACTCCCTCCAGAGTTAAATGGGCAATCAGAGGGTTTGACCCTTTTAAAAGCGCAGGAGAGGATGGAATCTTTCCGGCACTTTTACAGAGGGGCCTAGATACAATCCTACTTCCGGTGACGAAGATCCTGAGGGCATGCTGTGCCCTCGGATACATCCCCATACCATGGCGGAAGACAAGGGTAGTGTTCATACCCAAACCGGGGAGAGCTGACTACGACCAACCAGGTGCATTCCGCCCAATTAGCCTCACCTCATTTCTTCTGAAGACAATGGAGAGGCTAATGGACAGGCACATAAGGGACGGGGCACTGAAAGAGAAGCCCCTCCACGAGTTACAGTTTGCTTACCAAGCAGATAAGTCAGTCGACGCGGCACTGCACAGGTTGGTGTACAAACTGGAGCAGGCACAAGCGACTGGGGAACTGGCGGTAGGGCTATTCCTGGATATAGAGGGAGCATTTAACTGCACCACTATTAAATCCATTGATGAAGCGGCAGAAAGACATGGACTCGACAAAACCACCAGAAGGTGGCTGAGGAACATGCTCTCAGGCCGGATACTTACGGTGACAAGGGGTGAGGTAAGCATCAAAGTGCTGGTGACACGAGGGTGTCCACAGGGAGGGGTCTTATCACCCTTGCTGTGGAGCCTGGTGGTGGACAACCTCATCCGGAAACTCAACAACAGGGGCCTATATACGCAAGGGTATGCGGATGACATTGCAACCATAATAAGGTGTTGGGATGCAGACACAACCCGAGGCCTTATACAGTCAACACTGGCAACAGTGGAAGAATGGTGTGAAGAAACAGGACTGTCAGTCAACCCAGACAAGACAGAACTAGTAATCTTTACGCGTAAAAGGAAACTAGAAGGATGGAGCAATCCAACCTTCTATAGAAAGGAATTAGAACCCTCTGACACGGTTAAGTACCTCGGAGTCATCATAGATGCCAAACTGAGCTGGAAAAACCAGGTGGAAACTGTAGGCAGAAAGGCCTGTGCTCTGATGTGGGCAACTAGGCGAATCTGCGGCAGAACGTGGGGTCTCAAACCTAAAATGATGCAATGGCTTTACACAGCCGTTGTAAAACCAAGGATCATGCACGCAGCCCTGGTCTGGTGGAGGAGAACAACACTGAAAACAGTGATGGTCACACTCAATCACATACAGGGACTTGCATGCAGAAGCATCACAGGAGCCATGAGAACCACTCCAATACTAGCCATGGGAGTGCTGCTGAACCTACCCCCACTAAACATAGAAATAGAGGGGGCGGCGATGGCGGCAGCCTACAGGTTACATTGCAATGGCCAATGGAGAGGAGAGTTGCCCAGAAACAGTCACACGGAGATAGGAATAAGACTGAGGGCAATTAGTCCGACGGCTGGGATGAAGCAGGACGGCAAACAAGCCGAATACTTCTTCGGACAGCTGTTTAAAGTGACGTACCCCACAAGGGAGGAATGGGACACGGTCCCAGGTCCAAACTCCAAACAGGAACTAATCTGGTTCACAGACGGGTCCAAGATGGAGGAAGGAACAGGGGCCGGGGTCTGTCTACAGGGATCTAAGAGGGAACTCAGTATACCTCTAGGAATGCACTGCACTGTGTTTCAAGCTGAGATGAAAGCCATCTTAGTCTGCGCACAGGAGAATATGAGTATCGGGTACAGAAATAAGAACATAAACATATGTTCTGATAGCCAGGCGGCCTTAATGGCACTGGAAAGTAACCGATGCGACTCCAGACTGGTGATGGAATGCAGGACTATCCTAATAGAACTGGCGACCATCAATAAAGTAACCCTGCTCTGGGTACCGGGACATAAAGGTATTGAGGGCAACGAGCGGGCTGACGAACTAGCAAGGAAAGGGGCGAAAGCACCACTTGTGGGATCTGAGCCGGCCGTAGGAGTAGCAGCTTGCCACACCAAACTACATATCAAGAGGTGGATCAAATCCCAACACTGGAAGGAATGGAAGAAGGCACCCGGAATGAGGCAATCTAAAGTACTCATAAACGGACCGGACCCTAACCGAACCAGGCAACTACTCGATATGGACAGAAACTCACTGAGGGAACTGGTAGGACTATTAACGGGACACTGCCATCTCAGGAGACACATGCAACTGTTGGGAGTGGAAAACACCAACATCTGTAGGAAATGTGAAGAGGAGGAAGAGACTCCAATTCACCTATGGTGCCAATGCCCCGCTCTGCTGGGAATAAGGCTCAGATACCTGGGAAGACACAGTGTGGAACCAGAAGACATCGCCACATATCCAATGACAGCCCTGGTGAACTTCATAAAAGGGACCGGGTTACTGGCAAGGGAATGAGGTAAAATGGGAGATAGTACAATGGGCCTATGGCCTAAGTGCTCGCGGGGAACGTAAGTAAACCGCCTCCGACTATAAAAAAAAAAAAAAAAAAAAAAAAAAAAAAAAAAAAAAAACCAATGGAATACGTGAAAGAGTGGACATTATGAGGGCGAAAACTTAGGTACCCGAAAAATATTGGTGAAATAATATTGAGTATGGCATCATTTTAGTAAATAATCCGCTAAAGGTTATTGTAATTATGTCAGCATTCGCTTAATGCTAATTTGTGAAATCTGTTGATATTTTCACACCAATTAAAGTAATTTGCAGTAGTATTAATCGCTGCCAGATTAACGTGAATCAAATTTAATAAAATTTCTTTAGTATATCTTTAGGTACCTATGTTGTTCTTCAGGTCGGCGTATGGTGTTAATTACGGGCATTACTATATGAGGTGGTTTATTTTGACGTGAGCAGGTCGTTTATTTGACGCTTGTCAATTTAATCGCCGGCTCATCATTAGCTTTTTAAAGGTTTGATTGCCCGCCGGCGATACGGAAAACAGGGGCGGACTGGGATAGAGGCTAACTCAAAGCTTTAACGCTGGGCGCGCCTATGAATGGAGACATTTTATAATTTTAACAAAATCAACCCATCTATGATTTACCCGACAGATTCAATCATTTTTCTCTCCAAGATGTTAAAAAAATAATCCAATTACAATAAATTGGGTCGTTGTATTCAACAAGTTACCTACAAAAAGTTGCTAAAGCTTATAGTTTATAGATTTTTAGAAAAAAAACTTACACATTTATTATGTACCATTTAGAACTAAGTGTGCAGATCAGCAAGCTCCTTATCGAAATTTGAACAATTTCAGAACTCAGCAAGGGAAAACATTTTTATTATGTAATTTCCACAAACCTAAGAATAGAAATAAAATAATAATCGTTAAATACAGAATATATACAATAAATAAATAAATACATAATATCAGAGTGGAAGATACTACCAGTATCGCCCTGGTGTAAGACCACCATTCAGAATTGAAACGTTGCTCCAAATGGCTTTAGCCGTGTTTAGTGACTAGATCTGAATAGCCAGGTACTTCCCCACCTTCCTCTTTCCCTTCCCCACTTACTTTCAGCCTCACAACATCCCCCAATTGGGGATGCTATAGTCTCACTGGCTCCAGACGGGAGCAGTTGGGACTCTTGTGAGGTATTCACTATAAAAAAAAATAAAAAAAATTTGCCTTTCGTTACAGTATCGAAGCTACTTTTCTGAATGCCCTTAGAATCGCAACTTTAATTAAATGGCTTTAGCACTATATAGTGGCCTGATATGATTAGCTAGATAGGTATTTACCAACCTTCCTCATCCCTTCTCACAATTAACCTGCTCAACATTCCCATAAACACATTATGCATTACTAAAAAAAGCAAAAAATGCCTAAAAATACGTTTATTAACCCTTGATAGCTAACGTTCGTCAAAATGACGAGCATTATAATATTCAAATACCTGTATATTTTTAATGCTTTTACAGAGAGTAGGTATTTTTTTTTATTTATTTATTTATTTATTTATTTAATTCAAAAAACAGTTTTTACATAAAAAGCATACTCTGCACATCTCACTAGGGCATTCCTGTATCAAGATGTGCAGCTTTACAATAATATCATTTAAAAAATACATATATGTAAATTTAAAATAATAACAACATTAAATTAAATTTAAACAAAAAAAGAAAAGTTTATGACACGGACGTTTCGAGACCGGTAGACAAAAATAAACAAAATTTTAGTAAGAAATGTATGAAAAAAATAAAAACAAAAAACAAAAAAGTCAACAAAAGAAAAGAAAAGAAAAGAAGCATTATTAAGTAAGTTGGCAACAATAATATTCTTCTGTTAACTAAAGTACAAGGTACCTGTGCTGGCTTATCAGACACAGGCATAGGAAGCCATACTGATAAGATAAAGAAATAAGAAAAAATAAAAAATAACTAGATAAAAAAAGGTAAATAATAACCGATAGGTAAGTAGATAATATTATAATAAAAAGTAAGTAAGTAAATATTTTAGCTAGACAATAATTAAAGTAAATATTAATACGATAATTAAGTAGATAATAATAATAATAAGTAACATAATAATAAATAACCAAAAGTTATTTTAGAAGTAAATAAGTGCATGCGCAGTAAGTAAATAAGGATTGTATCGAAACAGAGCTTCCACAAGGAATTATGATATAAGCGACAACATGGGTGATCCAAAATCATCATTCTCAGCTAGTACGGAGATTTTGACCATTTTCTTGAATGAATTTAACGTACCTATAGTTTTTATATTTTCTCCAAGCATATTATATAGCAACGGAGCTTTATATGAAAAACTCCTTTGTCCGAAGGATGTTCTGGTATACACCGGCTGATACATTAAAGAAGAACCCATTCTAGTGATGCGCACTTGTTGAGATCTTTTGGCAGCCGTCACGTATCAATTGAGTGGCCACTAGACTCGTGCGCATGGTTGTGTTAAGTTGGTAAGTTGTTTAGTTTTTGAGGAACCTACTGACTACTAGTAATTTTGTCGAATGTTCAGTTCAACGCTTTCAAAACAATATATGTTATTCGATACTAGAAATTTTAGTTTTTTAAATTTTTATTTTTTAAAAGTGTTAAAAGGTGAAATTAGGATGTAAAATAAATCGATAAAAAGTAGTGCCATTGATATGTGATGAATGCGAGAACATAAAACTTGAACAAAGATATGTTTTTGTTATGTTCTTTAAATTAAATCCTCATTGTTAACGCAACTACAACATATGTGGCAGTATTTCATCTCCTCACTTCCTTACCCAATTACCTATCCTGTTCTGACAACAACAGTCTAATACTTGTGGAGTACCTACCTCAGTGACAACTTATCATTACCTTACCACTAAGACAAGCCGTGCAGTGTCTATGTTTTGGATCCTGGATGTATTGGTCCCTCATATTGTATTCATATCAAGTCTGCTAAAAGAACCTGGAAAGTTTACATAAGGACCGACTAAGTAAGTCAATTCTCAATTGTAACTTGTAACTCAGTGTTAACCTGCTTCCCAGATAGTTGTGTCAACTTGAAAGGTTACCAAAATAAATAGGTCCACAAAATTGATTCGCATGCGATGTGTGACTCATTATTCTGTATTTTACTACATAACTAATTAATAACTAATAGTTAATAACATTCCGAGTACCAAATCATAAGATGAGACTTCCAGAGTTTTTCTTTGCTCATTCATCTAAAACCAATTACATTATTATTTAAAATGTCAAGTCACAATGTGTTTGCTTCTTTTGAAAAAAAAAAAAAAACTTTATTAATTCCTCATTTCAAAGACTGATATTTTCATTTATTCCATACTATTATTTAAATCAGAAATATCCAACATTTTGTTTCGCTAACATTATTAAATTTGCAATATATTATTTACATTTTCTTTTATGTTGAGTTTTGTTGTTTAATACCTTATATTAATATCTTTTTTCTATCTTCTTTGATTTTGTGTTGATTTTATTGTGGATTACGTTAATTCATTTTGTATCTATAAAATTATTATAATTTATTTAATTATTATTATGTTTATTTGTAATAATGTACACTAAATTAATATGAATGGCGTAAATGAATAAAAAATAAAAAAATAATAAAATAAATGTCTTCAAAAATTGTTCGTCAAAAAGACGAATGGTTTACTTGTTGAGATACAGTAACAATATTAGCTATCCAGGGTTAAGAAGTTCTTTATTTGTGAAAGGGACATACAAAATTTAACATGTAAAGTGGGCACTTTTAAATAGTTGCCTATTTTGATTGACCCCCACCGCGGCGATGCTTACTGGCTGGTATTGAATCATCAATATACACATTCTCCAGGGAGACTGGAGACTGAATGCTGGACATTGGACCATCAATCACCCGCCTGTAAAATGGTCTGAGACCTTTCATCTAATTGCTGCGTTTCGTTGTGTGTTGCAGGGAGATTTGCGACGGAGGTTCTCAAACTGTTTGTACTAAATTTTGATAGTCTAATGTTTTTAGATTACTTGGAGATCCTTATTATTTTACTAATGCAGTGTATTGCAGACCCGTGAAAAATCATAGAATGTGTTAATTCAAATTTTGAAAAAAAAATCAAAATAATTTCCTTAAAAATTAAAATATTACATTTTAGGTAGGTACCTACGTACCTACTTTATCACCCGTACAAATCCTTCTCGTTATGAGTTACAATTTTGAAGATGAACACTCAAATTTTGAGTTCATTCATCCAGATGTATATGTAAGACATGCACACACGGAGATAATTTACTTCTTCTTCCTAGCACTATCCCAACTCATTGCCTAGGTAGGCTGTTGGGGTCGGCTCTTCTCGTTCTCAGGTTATAGCTTCTTCGGTTCTGAGTGTCGCTTTCATCTAGGCCGTTTCTTTGTAGGATTTTGGAGCATTGGGTCATCCAGGAGTTCTTTGGTCTACCTCTGGATGACTGTCTTTGAAGCTCTATAGACATTGCCTGCTTCACTGTGTGGTCTGGTGGTCTCCGTCTTATGTGCCCATACCATCTTAACTGTCGTTCCTCTAGCTTACTGTTTATGTCAGTGACACCCAGGCTACCACGAATGCGTGAGCTTTTAATTTTATCTTTTAATGATACTCCTGCCGTCCATCTAAGCATTCGCATTTCTGCTGATTCGAGTTGCCTAGAGTAGGAGTTGTACATAGTCCAGCATTCGGAGCCATACATTATCGCGGGTCTAACAATAGTCTGGTATGTCTTTCCTTTAAGGAGATAATTTACTGATATGAAATATTGTTAATTTAATAAAAATCTGGTCAAAGTATGTCCTGTTAAAAGTGGGACTGGAGGCCTGTAACGAATGACAAATATCATAACAAGTTATCAGTAATACAAGAATATGTTATGTGGAAGTCGGAACACGTATTCTTCAAAATAATAAAAGTTTTGTATCTCGTCTATTACATTCATTTTAACAAGGCCACCTGGGTGAACACGTATTCAGATATATTCGGAATGACTTATATTTTAGGTTTAATTTATTCCAAAAAAAACAACGTCGATACTTTTTGTTAAATTCCACAACGACCAACGTGTTCATAATAACAAAATACGTACATGCAAAATTTACAAAAAAAAATATTAAATTCAATAGATATTAATAAAAAGATCTTTCACTTAATAGTTGCAAACTTAACAGTATTGACTCAAGTTTAACAATTGACTATCTACTCAAAACCGTTGAGCCTTCTGTGGTTCTCGCTGCGCTTAAAAGAAATTAATTTAATTGTTGGATAAATTATCACCCAGTTGAGTTGAATGCAATTGAATTGAATGCGATCTGCTGAATTGTTGGTCGGGAGGTAGAAGGTTCTACCTATACAGTGCCGGTACAGTGTGGCCACAGTCAGAGGCTTATATACTGAAGGTTGGAGGCTGTATGGCTAAGAATCGACCCGCTGGCCGCCCAGATGTGAGGTTCTGAACTACTATTATGTTATTTTTATTGAGATTTTTTACCAACACCCGATATCTTCAGGTGAAAGGTATCGAGGTGGTGTTTGACTTAGCAAAAATATGAATACATTATTTAATATAGGAAACTGAGTGATGTCGTCAAAAGGACTAATCATTTGGAGTCCCGAATACACTTTTATAGTCACAATAATTGATTTCATTCCCTTTTGACTACCTACTTGTGTAACCAAGGGATTTTAGTATTTAAAGATAAAATTGTGTAATGAACACCATGAAAGTTCACCTGTTCACCTTCCTGTAGCAGTGTCATAGTATCAAATGTGCTTTAAAATCCTGATGCTAATATGTCCATTTTTTTAGGAGAAAACAAAGTACACTTATTTTTACAATTCTCATACTTTATCCTTGCTTTACCCATTGCTGGGTATAATGCATTATGCATCCTTCCTGTCTTTGCAATGAATCCTGTTTTTCACCAGATGATGCCTTTTTAGTTTTCCCATTACTGGTGGAGTAATCCTTATGGTTTTTTCCCCCTGGAATCCAATTTACCAAGATAATACGCCAATACTGTTTTTTTCCTTACAGCATGCCTTATTTGGCAAAATATCTTAACTGTGGGAATGGTCTCCAAACATTACATTCATTTAAAAAAAAAACTTTATTTAAACTTTTCCACACAGCGGTAAGAAGAGAAGTAATACCACCATACATTTATTTATTTATTAACGGACATCGTCTAAATTACAAAATAATAACACGAATAAAGTATAATGAAAAATACAGTAGTAGACAAAGGTTTATGCTTTGCCTTTTTCTAAACCTAGCCTCCTAGCAATCCCTCTTAAGAACCGATGTTGAACAGATTCAATGCGTCGAATGTGGACAGCATAAAAAGGAGACCAGATTACATAAGCATATTCAAGATGGGGGCGAACCAAAGAGCAGTAAAGAGTTCTAAGGGTATTTACGTTTTTGAAGTACGAAGTGATTCTAGTGATGAAACCAAGTAGTTTGAGGGATTTATTAACGATTGCAGTTATGTGATCTCGAAAAGAAAGCTTGCTATCAAGAGAGACACCTTGTTTTCTTTTATATTATTTTATATTAACTGTATTGAAACACACTTGTTTCATTAACATTCATATATCATCTCATTCACTCTCTCCTGTAATTCTGACCTATGGAATGACTCAACTGACTCTCCTTCATGTCCCTAAAAAGACATGGCCTGAGACATGACACAAAATTAACATGGACCCTGAGGGATTTTTTCCCTCATGGCCTGCTATGTAGAGCTAATGTAAAAAAAGTAGGATAGTAGATAACTACAGCCTAAGTATTGTTATTAATTCTCAAAACAGCACCATTTTCGTTTAGTCTGACTATAAACCCTTTGGGTATAAAATCCTTGAGCAATCATTTAAGGCTGATCGGTGCTTAACGGCTTCAACACAATAAAGTCAAATATTATTTATTAGCGTCTATAAAGAGATATATTTAGTTTTATTGTAGAAACCTAATAAAGTGAAAATATATCAAATTCATGTCACATTAGGAAGGATCTAATTTGATTAAGAATTGCCTGCAGACTAATTTTCTTTGGATTGTGTTAATTTATTACTATTATTTGCCAAAAGATTTGGTAAAATCTCCCAATATCGGCCTGATTGCCAACTCTGACTGATTTCAATTCACAGCAATAATACAGGTTAAGTTTTAATACGAATTTATGATTACAACCACGTAGGAGGAACTTAGTCATGTTAAAAATATTGCAAATTTATTAAAAATCTCTTCAAATTATTCAGAATCTTGTTAAAAGCGGGACTGCAGGTCTTTAACGAATGAATTGACAGATTTCGTAATAAACTATCACTGTTATGGCGATGTTGGAACACGTGTTTAATTTTAATATTTTCGCATTTCGTCATAATATAAAAAACAGGATCAACGCAGTTGCACGAACACGTGTACCGATATATTATGAAAGTACATTTCTGCACAAAATCGAGGGTTTTTAATTCAAGTATTTGTAGGATACTGGCAAATCAACATCACATGCTGAGACGATTCTGTGAAATAAGTTTTTTGTTTGAGGTTTACTTTTCCAGTAAATCGAGTCGAAGTCGAATACATAAGCAGATTAATGTGTTTTAAAATGCACTGAAGCGTAGACCTTTCTCCAAAGGACCTTTGTTTTTTTAACCCTTTAATGGTGGAACCCCCAGAGTGGAAGATACTACCAGTATCGCCCTGGTGTAAGACCACCATTCAGAATTGAAACGTTGCTCCAAATGGCTTTAGCCGTGTTTAGTGACTAGATCTGAATAGCCAGGTACTTCCCCACCTTCCTCTTTCCTTTCCCCACTTACCTTCAGCCTCACAACATCCCCCAATTGGGGATGCCATAGTCTCACTGGCTCCAGACGGGAGCAGTTGGGACTCTTGTGAGGTATTAACTATAAAATTTTTTTTTTTTTTAAATGGCGAAGACAATGAAACATGGTAAAAAAAATCTTTATACATATATCGAAAAAAATGATTTTTTGGATTTTCAATGTGATATACATCCACCAATTTTCCGCTTGTACTACGAGTTTTCAAACACCATTTATAGTAGGTGCAAACTTTAAAACATACTATATATTTCCTCCATGCTTTAAAAATTTATTTTTCTCATAATATTTTAAGTAAGTGAATATTCCAAGAGGTTCGAAAAATGAGTCAACGGTACTGATGGCGTTAAATTGAAGATATAAAATCTCGTTGTAACAACTAACTAACCTGAGCCCGCCAATAAGTCACCCCGCAACGTGTCGGCGAATCCAATGGACTACTACCACCTTTCTGTGCTGGCTGGGTACCTATTTAGGTATGAAGGTAGGCACAATACGGTTTACAGCCTTCTCGCCACTCCTAATGAACGAGATCCTTTTTATTGCAAGGTGGTTTCACCGCAGCTTTCTAATACAATTCCTCCGATGCCTCGTTAGAAAAATGTTGTCTTTAAATAGTTTAACCAATAAATGAATGTACGGTAGCTATATAAGATTTTAATACGATGCTATACTATATCCAATGCACTTACAGATAAATTCGAAGATTGGTAAAGAATAATGCAATCGGTTGATGAATCAAGCGTGGAGTGCATTATTAAAGCCTTTTGTAGTAATAGGCGATCTAATGAAATGAATTTCACTATGTAAATAGATACTTGGTGTAAGGTTCTCTCATTAGCATAGAATAAAGTAAACACAAGAAATGCCTCGTGGACGTGTTTCGTGATCCAAATATTTGTTCAATCGGATCTTAAATTTTCAATATAAAACTTTGTTTACGAAATTTAAATGGGATGGATCATAGCTGTAGAATCATAGGCTAAATGGAACATTTATTTACATTCAAATTTATAAGGAAGGCACTTCTAGTTTTCTTCTTTATTCTATGATTATAAGCGTTATAAGAAGAACAAGATTATTTGAAAGGGAGATATGTATATACGAATATTAGAGGGATCACGCTAATTTAAAAAATATTATAATTAATTTGCGTATGCGACTGTAGGGTTTGTGTGGTTTGGTATAGAAAAAAATTTAAAAAAAAGTTTTTCAAATACGACAACATCAATAATGCCATTTTATTAGCACTCTACTAGTTCACACTGCTTCATTGTGCAACATTATTGCCAAAATGAAATTTACTGAAAACCTTCACACAAAAAATTAAACTACAATTTTTTTTTACATTTAAGACTAAACAACATCAATAGTGTCTAAATTTTAAAAATCAGCACTCTATCACACCCAAAAGCCACGAGCCGTCACTGGTACTAAGTCCCATAAAAATATATGTAGGTATTTATTTATTAAACAAAATACTTTCCCTTCTTATTCAGGTCAAGAAAGCAATATTATTACGAATATTCCTTTCACACACATATTAAATGGGTGCTATTTAAGGTGAGTCCTTTTGAACGCGGAACGGGCCAAAGATCCAACAATAAATTAATAATAATTCAAGAATTAACTCTAATCACCCGTATTCAAGCGCGGCGTTCAAAAAAGTGTTAATCATTCCGGATTTTTTTATATTTATTTAATATTTTTACACAGTGGATCGCCTATTAAACGGTTTGTTTGGGTTTTCATGACGAATGATATTCATAAATTGTTGGGATTTGGGACTAAGAAGCGACGATTTAATTTTATTATTTATTATATTTCGTTGGAGGTCAGTTCGTTACCCACCGAAGATGTTTTCAATTTGGGATCAAGTTTTTTGTTGGTCAATTTGAATGATGATTTAAATTGAATTATACAACTTACCTTCTCTTTTCCTAGACTATTGCAGGTTATCTAACTAGCTAGCTTCATTATATTAGGTAATTCTATATAAATTCCATGTAAATGAGACTCATTAAAAAACTTGTCTTTCGCACAATACCTTATTTTTCTACTGCTGTTTGATGAATTTAAAATGCTTTTTTTATATTGTCATTCTTGGAAAGATTTTAATACAGTTGTCAATTTTAGTTATCTTCTCTATCAGTTTTCATGAAAAAGTTGTCAAAAACTCAAACGGTGAGCTCTGTCGTTATGAAAATTGTTATCTATGGAAACTATGGCTAAACCATCATCTCGATCAAGTTAGTCTATGGCATCCGCAAATGGGGTATGTTGTGAGGCAGAAGGTAGTGGGGAAGAGAAGGAGATGGAGAAGAAAAACGTGGGGAAGTAACTAGCAATTCAGGTCTGGTCAACAAATACAGTTATACATATTATAATATCTATTATTTTAGATTAATACATTTTGAAACAACACAAATTAATGAAACAAAATTTACTAGCGCACGCCGGGATTTGAACCGGCTTGCTAAAATCGACCATTTCCAGGCGTTTGCCAAGCAATTTTTAATGCGTTTTACCGATATTCGTGGTGATATAAGGCTCATTAAGAATATACACATTTTTTGCTTGTGTATTCCTAGTTGCAGATCCCGTATTTTCTGCGTAAATAATATTCTTAAAATAAGCCCACAAGAAAAGTCCATATAAGTTATATCAGGGCTTCTAAATGGCCTTTAATACCTGACAGGAGGTCTACTATCGCTTATACACGATAAACAATAATTGTAAAAAAATCTGATTCATGTGACTACTTTCTTACTTATCTGTTTTAATTTGTCTTGTGCCTTCCCTATATTATATTTTAGGTAAGTACCGTAAAGTCTGTATACCAATTTTGGTATCAACTTAAATTTGTGAATGAGTTTGGACCCAAGTTGAAAAAAATGAGCCAAAAAAACCAAAGGGTCAAACATACAACACGCAAACGACGCCGAAATGGCACAAAAAAAGAACAGAACTCAAAAATGGACGTATGGTTCTCAATCATTTATGAAATATAAAAATCAACGCATGCCGACATCTAATTTATGAATAAACCAAAAACAGATGTTTTTTTAAAATCTACCAAGAGTCATGTCTTTGAGGGATGGTTTTAAAAACATGTTTTGGAATTTTAAACTTGTGAATGAAATAAATTATAAACTATTGTTACTATAGAACTAACCATCAATCCTTGGTGCGTAAGGGTTGGCAGAGTAGATACTACTAGTTTGACTAATGTTGATTACTCCGACTTAGCAGCTTGCAACAGTCGCAACGCTCATGCGTTCTGGTGGAATAAAAAGGAACTATCAAATACGGCTACCATCTTGATAGGATTGAGCGGACACGGTACGAAGAAACAAATTACGGACAAAACAATGCAAAGTTGTCGAGCAAAAGGAGGACTTCGCGAAAATGCCCCTCGACCCTGTCTCGGTACATGTCACATTGTTTGCTTCATTCACATTCATACATCGTCACATACATTATAAATGATAATAATATATTAGTCCAAACCTGCGAAAAACCACTGGTTCTGAATTCTTAACACATCAGATCAAAACAATTAAATTTTATTTTACTTAAGTATTATGTCATTGGTAAGCGCTTTACCGCTTTTCTGAATTCGTCACACAATCAGTTCCAATTTTAAAAATGACTCAAAATAAATCTTTATTGAAAGAGTTCATTGAACCAGAGTGACACAGAAAGACAGACAAAATTACGAATATTTTGTGAAGTGCTAAACGTATTTTTATTATTGTGGAGGAAAATTAATACATATTTTCAAAGTAATTTTTGTATTGTCAGAACTGTGAAGTTTGTGCGTTTTACTCAATGTACTTATACTACTTATCACAATGTACTTATCCTACTTATATACCTACACTTAAATAAAAAAAATTGACTCACCATACTCTTGTCATTCTATTCTGGGCCTGAACGTCAGTTCTGCCTTAATTTACAACAAGTCAAGGTGTCGACCCTGGCGGTAGTTGTTTGGTACGAACAAATTACAGCATTCCAGGAGGGATGGGCTGTCAATAAAAGAGTTTATTATTTTAAATAATAATAATAACATGGCATTTATATAGCGCAGTTTAGTGTAATTTCACTTCAAGTACGCTTTACTATAACAAACATAAAAACGGTAATTTAGTATTAGTGGTCATGTTCTTAAAATTATTCCTACAGTGTGCCTTACCCAATACAGATCTAATAATATAACACTAAATATACTGTTTATACAAAGTGATGATAAAACTTAGATTAACAATGACAGAAAGACAGGACAAAACATGAACATTAAAACTAAAACATAATACAAAACAGGAGGTAGTTTGTGCTCAGAAATGAGAATCTTCGGAGCAGACATTTTAAAAAAGGTACAATACAAAGGCAACCGAAAAGTTTGAGGAAGTAGCAATTTTTAAAATTTTTTTAGGCCCGTTTAAATTCAGCCTAATTTTGGAGATTAGTAAGAGCTAACGGAAGTCTATTCCAGATGAGCGGGCCTGTTACACGAAAAGAGCGATCATAATAAACGGCTCGATTTGACCTAGAAAGTTAGATTAGACGATTACTAACATCTAAATCTGCTGACCTTAGAGTAAGCTGTCTATTGCTTAAGTTCCGATGTAACTGTAAGAGCCCCATTCCCTCTAGTTGAGAAAATTTAAGAGAGCAAATCCATGTGATGCATTAATCGCGGGTACACACCATGCATTCTCATATAAAGATAACTTGTATTTTGTTGTAATAATTCTATGTAGTATTGTCAGTATGGGGCCCTTCTAGTTTTGATCTTATAATGCAGTTAAAGATCGATGTAATTATAAGACCAATGACCAAAAATGGATGAACTGTGTGGAAGAGTATTGGAGCGAGACGAGAAGAACTGAAGACTGGAGGCAAGTAACATTTGTACCATAGGAGAACATCATTTATGGATGAGTCCAAATTCCGCTCAGTAATATGGTGTCGTGTGATGAATGACCACAGAAGGTAAGTAGATAACTAGGTTCCTACAAAATATTTGCCTAAAACGGCAGATGTCATTTTCACGCATAGACAAAATGTAATTTGATAGCATATCCATGTTCTTGGCTTGTGGCCTACGCATCATTAGCATGTTCGGTTTACTTTGACACTGGATATGCAATAAATAATATTCACTGCTCCTTCTTCAAATCTGCCGGACCCTTCTGTAACGCCCTTTTTAGCGCCTTTTCTGACCAATTACGAGCACGTGCTTTGATTTGGCGCCCGTATTGGGTTACCAATATTCAATTATTTTCGATTATCGAAATCTGGTACTTTTGAAAAATATAAACATCAGTCGTAACTAAATTAACCTAACTAACCATCTAAAAAAACTAACCATCGTGCCGTTTTCTGCAGCGTTAGGCAAAGAGAATGTCTCTTGACTTCATTGACATTCATATATCATCTCATATACACTGTTCTGTTTTTCTGACTCTTGACGTGACCTGACACAAGTATTTTTTGATTCACTTGGTCGTGCCGGGTCTTCCTCGGACGTCAACTAAGTACCTACTGTAAATAATTTAGAATTTTGTATCACTCATTTGAATACAGATTGCATTAGACGTCCGTTATTCCTACGATACAATAAGATATAGTTATTTTCAGAGCTAAAGATACTTTTAGTAGGTAGGTATTATCCAAGTAAGAGACCACCATTCAACTTTGAAACGTTACGCATTGCTTGAAATGGCTTTAGCCAACCTTTTACAATCATCCTCTCCTCTTCTCTTTCATTTCAGCTTTACACAACTTCCCAAATAAGACTACCAAAACGCGCTGAATTCGGGCAAAGTGGTTTGAGGGCAATGCCTATCGCAAAAAATCTATATCGTTCCTACAAAAACTCCTTTACGTGTATAGTGATAGTTAGTAATTGGTAGGTACCCGGCTTTCGCCCGAGCATTTAAAAATACGTTAAAAACAATCTCTTTTAAGAAAAACGTCTTCATATGTTTTTTTACTGAAAAATTGATATGTTTGCTTCGTAGCTCATTAGCTTTTAATTTTTTTGATGAGGTCTTGATTATTTAATATTACAAGGCTGTAGGTAGGGGGAGAGGGGAAGGAGTTGGAGAAGAGGATGATGGGAAAATACCTGGCTTATCAGATCTGGTCACCAAACTAAAGCCGATTCAAGTAACGTTTCAATTCTGAATGCTTGTCTTTCACCAGGGCTATGGAACAGGAAGCGAATGTGCCGCAAATATTCCATACATTATTTTAAATTAATAAAATTTTAAATAACGCAAAATAATCGAATAAAATTTACTTGCGCACGCCGGGATTAGAACCCGCAATCTCCAAATTACTCGTTGAGAGCCTTACCTTTCGACCACGGAGGGCGTCAAGAAATTACAGATAGCTGCTATAATTTCCAAAACGTCAAACTCACCGCACAAAAAGGCGTTGCCCCAGAAAAGTAGATTTCTTGTTTTATCGTAACATGTTCTGTACAATGATGAATTCAAGGTACCTATATAGTGTTCCATTTCCCACAACTCCTTGTTGAAGGTTGGAGATTGATTGTAAGTTAATGTGTCACAAAGTTTCAGAGATTAACAATTGAATTAAACAATAATCTTATTTTCATCATTTCGCATTTTTGCTATCAAACCTCTCACAACAATGGTTTATTTTCTAAATCTTAACCAAACTGATGAACCATTGTTTGACCATAACTACTACATTGTTGGCACATGGGCAAATCTTAACGTACAACTTTATATGTTAACTAACCGTTGAAGTCAAATAACTATGTTGTAGTTAGCTATTCAATTCAAAAACAATGTATTAGGTTTAAAAGATTATAAAAATAGCATCCTAGTATTTAAATAGTGTTTTGGAAAACAATGGAAAATGTGTTTGCGAATAGAATAGGCATATTTAATTATGAAATACTTGAGCAAAAACTACAGTTGCCCACCTAACAAAATGAGTTTAATCGAATTTATTATATTCAATATGGAATTTACTTATTAAGTAGGTAACGACTTAAAAGTAAACTCAAATCAATGTTTATCGCCAAAAATTGTTGTCAAGATTCTGATTTGTACCTACAAAAGACATCTAGAAGTAACTTTCAAAGCGGCTTGAAACAGTCAAGTTTATGAAAGGTCGTAAGAATTTAATATAATATAATTTTGTCCTTAATTAGTCCTTTCTGCTAACCCCTAACTTGGTAAGAGTTGATCCGGATCTGTCATCTGATATCACAGTATAAGACCCAAGGACCAAGGGGTACCGCAGGGATCCGCCTTGGGTCCTTCAGTCTATAGCACGCGTTATTAACTTTTCTTGAAGGCAAAATGACAATTATTTCCTCTCAAATCTGTCCGGTGTTCAAAAAATTAAGAGTCGTATTGGTTAAGCTTTCACAAATAAAAATTTAAAACAAAAATTTATCGAATGGATGTAACTGCGATAAATAGATTAGTTAGTTTACGTTGCAAGTAGATTAGTGTATAATATCCGCATCCTCGCAATCATCTGGATTAACTAGTAGGGTGACTAATGCAGACGTTCTTTAAAATGTCCATATATTGAGACATAGCACAAGACATAAAAAAAAGAAAACCCAATATTTTGGTCACATCGCCCCGATGTCACGAAAATATGACTTACAAGTGAATGAAAGAAGTCAGAAACATCCCAGGAAGATGTGGCACGATCAATGTATTTTATCTACGTAATATTGAGTCGTTTCAAGTCTCTGTTGAAAAACAGAGAAATGCATATGATGCTTTGCATGAATGTGAATGAAGCAAATAATGTGTGCCAAGACAAGCGAGTGCGATATTGTATCCTTTCTCCATACCCCTGTAAATAAATATAATGTTTAAAAATATTTACAGGTGAACATGATATGACGTATGTGCACATTTTTTTATTATTTTTAATAGGCGGCCATTAATCATTCTCATTTATATAATAGTATCAAGCTTCATCTTCCTAGTTTCCTACTTTATACATATTTTCAATAAGATTGTAGGAAATTTATACAAGTTAAAATACTTTCGTTTACAGAAATGAAGCTTTCTATAATAAACTGCAAAAGCAGACATGGGGCGTCACAATGTTCACTGGACCAGAACTGGCGCCGGACTAAGTTTGGTGATGCTTATTTTTTTCGCCGAGCTTTTTTCCTTTCCGTTTAAATTCTAAATTGTTAATTAGTTCAAGCCATCAAGAGGCGAAATACGACATATTGCACGTGAAATTAGAATTGCTGTTATTTTCGTTTTGTCAGTTGTGCGTTCTGAAAAAATGCTTATTTTTTGTCGTGTGATAATTATTGTTTTCATTGGCCACCCAAAGCGAAATTGAAGACACTATTTTAATGAAGTTCAGTGTTATTGGAAGATAATTCTAGTATTGCCTTAAAAGGGAGACTACCTATCCCATTCTTATATGGATAATTATTGCAAAACCATAGAAAATAAATCATAAAAAATAAAAATTATTGACTGCCATTATAATTTATTTTTAGGGCATCCGTGGTCAAATGCTCTCGACTAGCAATCCGGAGGTCGCCGGTTCAAATCCCGGCGTGAGCAAACAAATTGTATTTGATTAATTCTTCTTTTATCATAATTTATTATTTTAAAATAATATAAGGTATATTTTCGACACTTTCCAGAGTGGAAGATACTTTCAGTTTAGTGTAAGACCACCATTAAGAATTGAAACGTCCCTTGAAACAGCTGTGCATGGTGACCAGAGTTGAATAGCCAGGTACTTCCCTACCTTCCTCTTCCCCGTATCCTTTCCCTCCCCACCAACTTCAGCCTCACAATATACACCAAGTCTCACTGACTGTTGGGGGCAGTTGGGACTCTAGTGCGGTATTAACATATATTTTTGAAATAAAAAATACAAAAAAGGCACACAAGTGGCTATTAGTTATATTATGGTACCTAGATAATTTATCAGTTATATATTTTCATCTGAATGTGTGACTTTCATACCCAATTTGTATACTTGGATTCACCTTAGATCCATTCGTAATTTGATAATTTGGTATGGACAAGCATTATAGGTACCTACCGTATCCAAGTAAATTTAATATAATATTATCTACCTCATAATGTGTAACGTACTGTATATGTCTAAATAAATAAATAAGTACCTACTTCATTCTTATTTTCAACTGTCATACCTACTTTTACACATTGTTTTAATTCTTACTTCTGTAACTAATTATTTCTCTATTATTCTACTTCAAATAGATACCCTCTTAATTCGTAGACAACTTTTCCAAAAAATAATGTTTCAAATTTTCTCTAAAGCTAACAAAATTTTCCTCTGAAATCATAACATTTGTGTAACTCGTAATTATACAATAATTTTAAAAATTTTAATTATTTCAATCAAGAAATAATACAATTCATACAAAGAAACGTCCCTATCCCAATGACAATTATTTAAAAAAATGCTAATAAGAAAGAACCATTAAAACGGCCACAATCTTGAAATGCAAACGAAATGTAGAAACAAATTTATAGATAGACGAAATTCAAAACTGTTGAATTATTTAATATAAAACGTTGTGTGTTCCTTTCACGGACTTCTTTTAATTCTCCTACATTTTTAAAAATAAATCATTTTTAACCATGAGAATAAAATAACTTAAAATTAATACAACTTTAATAAATATATCTATGACCGGTCAGTGGCTGAGTTGATATCGTGTTTGGGTCCCACCCAGGCGTAGTTTGTTCAATTTCTCGGCTGGCTAAGTCCTCCAGCACAACATAAGCAATATTTTCCGCTTGGTGTGGTGGCAGTAGGAGATTTTCAAATATTTTCAAGTTATTCGTAACCTGGGAATGTGTGTTTTTCTTTTTAAAGAAAAAATAAAATAAAATATAAAACCAAGCGGCTTTGGGTCAACCTGAACCTTATTAAATTTAAATTTAATAAAAACATTTTTAATTAATTAGAGTTACAGCGTATTTATAGGTAACGTAGAAGAGGGACAGGGAACATTTAACTTTTATTTAGGCGAGGGGATATATGTAAGAGAGAGGTGGTTAAAGTGGATGTAGGTAAACGGAATATGTTTAAAAAGTGGCTATTTGATAAATCTAATTGTTTATTTAATAAATTTGTTTTTTTTTTTTTTAAGAATTTTTTAATGTATTTTATTCTGCCTGCATTTTGAAGGTCCATAATATATGCACCCATTGACAAAGTACTCTAGTTGTTTCGATTGGGAGGTATGTAAGAGAGAGGCTGTAAAAGTAAGTGGAGGTAAGCGGAATATGTTTAAAAGTGGATATTTGAAAAATCTAATTGTTTATTTAATAAATAAGTTTTTTTAAGGATTTTTAATCTTCTTTATTTTACCTCCATTTTGAAAGTCCGTAATACAGGGTGTATCGGCACGTACCCGACAAACTTTAACCAGCTATTCCTTAGCACATCTGGAGTTAAAAATGTTATGGGAACTTTGCTGTCCGGCAACATTGTTTTTCAATTAAAAACAAAAAAAAATAAAAAATCCACACTCCGTCACTGTTATTGGAATTGTTTCTCGTGTTCAACAGCTTTTATTAGCAAGTGTGTCAAAAAGTGTCCTCGCTCTTTCGTACACACTAAATAATAATAGTTAAAAATGAGACGAATGGTGCCGTGCCATTTCGTTGTGATTGTAAAAGTACGTACATTATTCAACGAAACTCGAACAAAATATTGCCAGACGGGTTTTCAAACTTTGACAAAGGATAAAACATTGGTGACATGTGGTGAAAATATGAATAGTAAATTTTTTATTAAAAAAAAAGTTACCGGACAGCAAAGTGCCCGTAACATTTTTTACTCCAAATGTGCTAAGGAATAGCTGGGTAAAGTTTGTCGGGTACGTGCCGATACACCCTGTATATGCACCCATTGACTAAGTACTGTAGTTGTTTCGAGTGGGAGGTATGTAAGAAAGAGGCTGTTAAAGTAGGTGGAGGTAAGCGGAATTTAAAAATTGGCTATTTAATAAATATAATTGTTTATTTAATAAATTGGTTTTTTAAGGGTTTTTTAATCTTCTTTATTTTGCCTCCATTTTGAAAGTCCGTAAGATATGCACCCATTGACAAATTACTGTAGTTGTTTAACACGATTATATCAAAAAGTCAATTTTCGTGTCCGTCTGTAAGCTATAATAATCGATCGTGTTACTCATTAGAACTTGTGGTTTCCTAAAATATGTTTTTTATTTGCCAATACGGAAGCACCCTAATGACATAATTTATGTCGTAAAAAACAAACGATGATGGCATTTTCGACTTTTTATGCATTTATCTCTTCGCGAGAATGCTAAGTCATTAGTTTCGTTGTTTTTTACGCTTTTTTTTTTCTAAAAGATGATTTAGTATTTTTACTCCTGTTTCGTGTGATGAATGTAAAATGCGTTCATAGACCATACGAAACTGAATCTGTATGGTCCATTTATTAAGCAATGCATCAAAATACAATCGTAAATTATGAGATAGTTGGTGTACTTAATAACTACAAATATTTCACGTTTTACGACCATGTTTTATTTTTATCAAGACGCCGATTTATTGCAAACTCTTTGAAACATAAAACAATATGATTACAATAATATAGTGGACTAATTTTATGAAATTAATATCAAAACATCAATAATGTTAATGAAAAACCTTTTCTTCAAATGGTGTATCAGACGCAAGTCCTTTACATTGACTGTAAATAAGGGGGTGCTGAATCTTCTAGTCGGTGAGCTGCTTTATGTTCAGGGCCTTTTCCGGTTGCTGTGATGTCGTATATCCAAGGAGAGAGCAGTAGGTAGTCCAAGGAAGCGAGAGGTCAGAAGTCAAAGGCGGTTGTAGTTGTTCCAGCGGGAGAAGCAGTCCAGAGTGAAGCGGTCGAGAGTAGATGTCGGAAGAGAGAGGGTTGAGATCGCTTTACGCGCAGTATATATAGGACTAGCGGGGGCGTGCACACATCGGTGTGCGCGCTTCTAAAATGCCCCGCGTAAACGAGGTGCATTTTTGTGCAGCTTCGTGTGTTTTCATATGACTTTAATAGTCAATATTAAAATTATTTATTCAATAGTACTCTTTACGCCGCTTCATCTCATGAAAACTGTTTTTCCCTAGCATTTTTAATGTTTTTATAATAAATTGTACAATATGAATCAGTGGGTCCTCAGACCGACATTGGTGTGAGGAAATCCTTATAACTACTTAATATTAATGTTTACATATTTCAATATTACTTTACAACATAGACGTGAGTCCAGCCTTTCAACCTGTATATTTTTATTTAGCATTGTTGCGGCGAGACTCACGCAAATCTAACATTAATTTGCGCAATTATATATGAAAAGAGAAATATTTCTAGCATTATTGTGGCTTTGCGCTGATTGGCTGACCATTGCTGTTCAGTGTTTGGCCTAGCTTCGCCTGGGCAAAGGAGAGGGGATGCTACGTAAATACTGGGTCCATGGCTTGCGATGTGCCCAGTGCTCTCGAGCCGGGGAGGGGATACTACGTAAATACTGTGTCCTGGCGCGCGTTGTGCTCAGTACTCGCCGGCCGGGTAAATACAGCTTTCTTATCCTCACATGGTCAGACATCTGCTTTGCGGCCTTTGGGTAGCATTGCGTAATGCGTTCGATACATCCTCCCCCCGGTGCAGTATCGGCTGCGCCTAGCAAATTCGAACGTGACGGGATGCTTTTGTCCGGCGGCGATCCATTCGGCCGGTTCCTTTTTGGCGGCGTGGGGGGGCCTCTTGTGATTTAGGGCCCGTGTTTGGTGTCGTCATGAGTACGGCAATTTTGACCGCTGGGCGCACGTACACTCCGGTGTTGGTTTGGACCCGAACGGTCCTTACATGCCCATCAGCGGCGGGCATTGTTTCAATGATTCGCCCGCGGGGCCAACTATTGCGGGGCAAAGCGGGATCCACGATTAGCACAAGATCACCCGTTTTAATAGGGGTACCTGGCTGGTGCCATTTTTGACGTGCGGCTATAGTGGGCAAGTATTCCTTCATCCATCGCCGCCAAAACATATCTGCTAATTGCTGGCTGATTCGCCATTGTTTTCTTAGGCAGACCTCTTCTTCTTTTGCCGCATACAGTGACAGGTGTGGCCGCTTTCCTGCTGATCCCAGCAAAAAATGGTTAGGGGTTAGCGGCTCCTCATCTCTCGGGTCGACAGAGACATGTGTCAGCGGGCGATTGTTCACTATGTACTCTGCTTCTGCCAGGGCCGTGAGGAGAGTTTCTTCTTTCGGTGAGCGCTCTTTCATAGTTGACTTGAGGGCTCTCTTTATAGAGCGCACGAGGCGCTCCCAAGCTCCCCCCATGTGGGGAGACAGGGGGGGGATAAATTTCCACGATGTTTTTTGTGTTGCAATGTAGTTTTGTACTCTGGGGTCTCGACTGATTGATTCCAGCGCGTCTCGGATTTCTTTGTCAGCGCCATGGAAATTAGTCCCGTTATCGGAGTATATACATTCGGGCTGGCCTCGTCTAGCTGACATTCGCTGCATTGCCATTATAGCTGAATCGACACTTAGTGAGGCCGCTAGCTCGAGATATACAGCTCTGGGTGACAGGCAGGTGAATAATGTCCCGTACCGTTTCTCTCGACGCGTGTCCACGGCGTCGAGATAATCATCCATATATTTTTTTTCCTGTATGGCTTTTGCCGCGGCGGTATATTGCACTTTGTGTTGCTCAGCTACCTTGTTTCGCACGAATTGCGCGCTGCTTGGGGAACAAGTTGCCCCAAACATCATTGCGGTGAGCATGTAAGTGCTCGGCTCTTCATTTGGCGTTGCTCTCCACATAAATAGTTGAGATGGTTGGTCCTCACTTTTTATTTTTATTTGTAAGAACATTTCTGCAATATCTGCCGCGAGCGCGATTTTTCCTTCGCGGAACCGCAAAATGTTACCCAATAGCGAGGAGAGCAGATCGGGCCCTGTTAACAGCTGATCATTTAATGATACACCTCGACAGCGGCTTGCTGCGTCGAAAACCACTCTTAGCTTTCCCGGTTTATTGGGATTAACTACCGCGAAATGCGGTAAGTACCATTTTCGAGGGCTTGGAATGGCCGCCTCTTGAATATTTAATTTGCGCGCGTATCCACGTTCGATCAGAGAATTAATTTTCATTTTATACGCTGCTGCTAATGTATCATTCTTTGTAAACTTTCTCTCCAATGCGTACAATCGTTTTAGAGCGCACTGTTTGTTGTCAGGCAGGTGCGTATTATCTTTTTTCCACAGTAGGCCCGTTTCCCACCGGTCGGTGTCACATGGCCGAGTGGTGTTTTCCATGAGGGCCTCTGCTCGCTGAATAGTCGCATTTACGCGTGTCGCTGACGTCACTCCAAGTGAATCGATCGCAAAGTTTTGTTTTATTAGCTCTGAGAGCTGTTGGTCTCCACTCTCGGCTTCACCGATAATGCTCAGCGTTATATTTTCTACGGGATGAATGCCTCCATGCGCGATCCAACCGAGTGCAGTACGGGACAGCATTCTTTTCTCGGTATCTTCGCGCACCTCTCTTGACACGATGAGATGCACGTTGTCCTGTCCCAATAATATTTTTGGTTTCACTTGGCACCGACCGGCTATGTTTTGTTGAGGTAGGTCCAGGTTTCGCACTGTATTCGCCGTAATAACATATTCGTCACCGTCTCCGCGCACTGATAGTTTAACTCGCCGGGATGTACTATCCGACGAACACATACCACTCGCCCCGTGAATACGGAGCCCGCGGGTCGGCCCGTTCGCTCCCACTTTGTCCGCTGTTTCATTGTCTAGAAGGGTCACAGTTGACCCCTCGTCTAGTAGGGCATAAATTGACACTTGCCCGTTTGGGCCACATATGGTTACCGGTATCACTTTCAACAGCACAGATTCATGTCCATACGACGTGGTACTGGTTACAGTTTGGTTTTCACTATTGCGCGAGGTACCGGCAGATGATTTCACACGCGACGGGTCGTGAAGTAGTTTATGATGAGGAAGCCGACAAGAACCCACTCCACACCACACACGGTATTTGCACGCTCTCGTATGGTGTCTTGCGTCTAGACATTTATGGCAAAGTCGGGAATTTTTTACTTTTTCCCATCGTCCGGGGATATTTTTCCCCAAAAACACGGGGCACTCGTGAATTTCGTGCGAATTTAAACACTGTGAACACTTTTCGCTCTCCGTATCAGTTTGAGAATTTTGCGCATATACTTGTTCCCGTCGTGGTCGTATTGGAACCCGAGCATTGTCAACTAAGCCCGAGCGCGGGATCGCGTTTGTGAGCCGCTTTAGAAATGCGGCTAATTGTTGAATTGTCGCACTTATCACTTGATCGGCTATTTTATCCAACCACGCCACTCTTAGGACGAGAGGCATTTTCGACGCAATTTCACTTAGTAGCGCGGGGTTAGATAAATAATCACACTTAAGACTGCCGAGTGAGGCCACCACATTTTGAACTGTACCCGAAAACTCAATAAGTGCGTCGTTTGATGCATCTTCGGGAAGCCGCGGCAACTTTTTTATTTTTTCAAACATCAGTGATGCAATTGTGTGAGCACCACCAAACCGATGTTCTAACACGTCCATTATTTCCGGTACTTGCGTGGGGTCCAATAGGAGTGGACTTACCGCTTCACGAGCCTTGCCTTTCAATGCTCTCTGAAGGCGCATTAGGTTTTCTGATTGCGTCATCCCACACGTAGACGTTGATTGATAAAATTGAGCGCGCCATGCTGGCCACTCTACGGCGTCTCCGTAGTATGGTGGGAGGTCCTTAGCGCTTGATTGGCGTGCGATAAGGGACGCCATGCGGTTTTCTTCTTCGGGCTGCTGCCGCGGAGTACCGCCATTTTGCGAGGCGCGGAAAGCCTCCGTCATAAAGGCCGCAAACTGTTGGAACGGATTTGCTGGCGCCGTTTGTTCCGTTCTATTATTGACCCAATCTTGGGTTTGTCGCGCCGTGTCATCCTCCGTGGGATGGCCCGGGAATGTCGCGTATGTGTTGTTTGCAGGCGGTGTCTGGCCGAACTGCGTATGTGGTGAGCCCGGCTGATATTCCGGATTGTAGGATGCTGCGGGGATCTGCGAGGCCCCTTGAGCTGTAGTTTGGGTCGGCTGTTGTCCGGATATTGTGGCCGGATACTCCGTGTTGATGATAGCAGGCTGCAGAGGGGTTGTTTGGCCTCGCATCGTGGTGTTGGATGCTGAAGACCGGTACTCTGCGCTGTTTTGTTGTGCGGCACCTTGCATGGAGCCTTGTAGGGCGCCCTGCATGGCACCTTGTTGATGTGTGGTTGCCTGCTCTGTATGTGTGTCAGGTTCCACTAAAGGCGCTTGTTTTTTCGTAGGAGCCGCTATTGAAGCGATGAGGGCCTCCTGTAATTTCCGATTTCGTCGCCTTTCTGCTCTCAATTCTCGCTGCAGTTGTTTGAATGAATCTGCATTTGACGCCTCGCTGTCTGATGATGAGTCATGGATGGGTATCTGTACCGGAGAATGGTCCGATATCGCCATTCCAGCGGCTTGTGGCTGGGCGGCCCTCACCGCGGCGGCCGCATTAGCGGGCTGCGTAATTGTAGAGGGACCGGCGGGGTGCGGGGTACTGCCAGCGGCTTGTGACTCTTCTTGTCCGGTTCCCTCCAATGTATTCTTCCCGGAGCGTAGAGATGGTGTCATCTTGGCAGCTGGAGACTAGAAAATGCGGCTGCGAAGGACCACACAATGTATCAGACGCAAGTCCTTTACATTGACTGTAAATAAGGGGGTGCTGAATCTTCTAGTCGGTGAGCTGCTTTATGTTCAGGGCCTTTTCCGGTTGCTGTGATGTCGTATATCCAAGGAGAGAGCAGTAGGTAGTCCAAGGAAGCGAGAGGTCAGAAGTCAAAGGCGGTTGTAGTTGTTCCAGCGGGAGAAGCAGTCCAGAGTGAAGCGGTCGAGAGTAGATGTCGGAAGAGAGAGGGTTGAGATCGCTTTACGCGCAGTATATATAGGACTAGCGGGGGCGTGCACACATCGGTGTGCGCGCTTCTAAAATGCCCCGCGTAAACGAGGTGCATTTTTGTGCAGCTTCGTGTGTTTTCATATGACTTTAATAGTCAATATTAAAATTATTTATTCAATAGTACTCTTTACGCCGCTTCATCTCATGAAAACTGTTTTTCCCTAGCATTTTTAATGTTTTTATAATAAATTGTACAATATGAATCAGTGGGTCCTCAGACCGACATTGGTGTGAGGAAATCCTTATAACTACTTAATATTAATGTTTACATATTTCAATATTACTTTACAACATAGACGTGAGTCCAGCCTTTCAACCTGTATATTTTTATTTAGCATTGTTGCGGCGAGACTCACGCAAATCTAACATTAATTTGCGCAATTATATATGAAAAGAGAAATATTTCTAGCATTATTGTGGCTTTGCGCTGATTGGCTGACCATTGCTGTTCAGTGTTTGGCCTAGCTTCGCCTGGGCAAAGGAGAGGGGATGCTACGTAAATACTGGGTCCATGGCTTGCGATGTGCCCAGTGCTCTCGAGCCGGGGAGGGGATACTACGTAAATACTGTGTCCTGGCGCGCGTTGTGCTCAGTACTCGCCGGCCGGGTAAATACAGCTTTCTTATCCTCACATGGTCAGACATCTGCTTTGCGGCCTTTGGGTAGCATTGCGTAATGCGTTCGATACAAATGGCCAGAAAATTTTACTACAATATAAAACGAATAAATGTATACAAAGAATTTTTTTTTTATAATAATGATAATAATATAAAAAATATATATGATAATATACAGCGCAGTTTAGTGTCATTTTACTTCAAGTGTGCATTACTATTATAACAAACTTAAAAAAGGTAATTTAGTATAGGTGGTCATGTTATTAAAATTATTCCTACAGTGTACCTTACCCAATACAGATCAAATATTTTAACACCAAATATACTGTCTATACAAAGTGATGAAAAAACTTAGAATAACAAAAACAGCAGAACAGGACAAAACAAGAATATTAAAACTGAAACATAATATAAAACAGGAGAAAGTTTGTGCTCAGAAATGAGAATCTTCTGAGCAGACATTTTAAAAAGGTACAATAAGTATGCCTATTGCTTTGTTGGGTACTTTATGGTTCAGATTTATGAATTAACTCTCAAGAATTGAACTAACTAAAGGACACGAGAGATTCATATTTGCTCACCACTCCACAAATTCAATTCACATATTATAAATATTCTTATATAGTTATTATTGTACTACAGTTTTAGCACTGCCAATTTTCCAACTTTTAAAATACGTCTAATTGAATGTCACTTGAAAGAGTGCAAATCTGGGAGGCGGAAATTAACCCATTTCTTGATATCCGATCGATTTGAAAATAGGCAGATAGACTCGTTGCCGATGATAATGCATTTTGGTGGCAATCACGCATTTCTCTAAATTTTGATGATATTACAGCAATTGTTCAAAAAAAATATCGGTCCTACCCAATCGGGATTCAATCAAACCAAAAAAAAGTATTTTTAAACAAATCTATTAATAAAGATAGTAACAAAAAAAAGATTTTTTATACTGTTATACTGAAAAGACGAGAAATCAATTATATTTTTTAAATTTGGTACCTTTATGACATATTATCATAATAATTACTTTAGGTATATTATAAAATAATTAATTCTTAATAGTTTTAATCAAAAACGCAGTAAACATAACTTATCGAAATTATCTGAAAGGCCAAAAATATTTGATCTCCTTTTATTATATAAAATTGTTCATTCAAGGTTGGACTGCCCTGACACTATAAATTTGCTATCTTTACATATACCTCCAAAATATACTAGACGGAATATTCTATTCTACAACAATAACATCGCTACGAATTCTGTGTTAGAAAGAATACATAGGTTGGGTAATGAACTAAGTGATGTCGCTGACATATTTAATTTAAACTTCAATACATTTAAAGCCAAATTAGTCCACCATTTTTTAAATGTAAATAATGTATGTGAAATCATTATATTTTATTTCGATTTTCTATTGTTTATTTTATCCTGTTGTTAAAAATGAAATTTGTAATTGTTATGTACTTAAAAGCCCAATAGGGCGTCAATAAATAAATATAAAAAGGATATTCCTTAAACTATTGGTAATCAAAGCATTGCTTTAGTAAAAAATATTTATATATTTGAAACAATTTACTAATAATTTGTATAAACTTTATCACATTATACGTAACTTCTATTAATATTCTGATTACGTGCTGCTGTATGGATTATCATAAGTTAATTATTTACGTATATTATATTAAAAATGTTGATTTTTTTAAACTTTTTGTGCAAAAATGACAAATACATGAAATCTTGCCTAGTTTTAATAAAGGCACTGTCTGAGCTTTACAAAAATTAATTTTGCTTTCGGTATTAAGTGGCAGTTAAATATGCTGCTTTATGGCTGACTTAATTTTTTTCAAATTAATTTGTTTTAGTCGCCTGTTCCACCAAGCCTCATCCATCCCCTAATGAGGTGTCATATTTTCCAAGAAATGTGAATTATGGGCGTTTTGAGACCGCATGATTTATTACGAATTATAATTATTCATCTTTAACACCCATTTTGTTATGGGTTAAACACGTTATAATAATTAGTGCAACTGGTTTAACCATATCTTTATCCACGAAACTATTTTTTTGCTTAGTGAAGACTTGAAAAAGTCAAATTAAAGAAACAGTCAATAGTTCTTCAAATTTAAAAGTTAATTTTGAAGTTCTGTTCATGTTTTATTATTATAACATTATTAGTTGCTTCAGAAGACCGCAAGAATAGCAGTACCTACTTGAATAGAACTGAATTGAAATTTGATGAATTGTTCAAATTTCAAACTAAATTTTCTAGTTCTGTAAAATTTCTATTCAAGTTCTGTTATTATTTTAGTTATTTAGAGCAACTAGCTCACAATTATATAATAACAGAATTTGAATAAAACTTTCACAGAACTTGAAAATTGTCTTTGGAATTATTCAAATTCTGTGAAATAACCCGTCCTTGAAGTCCGTCTTTGAACAAGACACACGTGAAATTCGTTTAATTCTATAAATAATAACCATTTATGTAAGAAACTAAAAGATAATTAGGTAGATATTCATAATAAATTCCAACATTTAATAGAAAAGTAGTTACTTATTTATTATTAAAATATTATTCCTGCCAAACAAATAAATAATTGATTTCAATAATTCTTCAAGGGATTATACCAATATTTATATCGAACAAAAATGTGCTGTAGTGAAATTTATTTGTTGGTATCGTGTTAACAAAAAACTGCAGTTAAATACAGATTATTGAGGCCTGTATTACATAATTTTTAACATGGGATTCATAATACCGTGGATATCCCAGAAATGTTTTACAAATATGAAAATATCTAGTAATGGCTAGTAGGTAAAGGTAAAATTAAATGTGGGAGAAATGCTATGAAGTAAGGCTATTCGTTGCCGGGAGTTCTTTTGATTTAGCCATTTTGCTTACTTCGACTCTACATTAACTAGTACACGTACAAGGAGTGCAGGATCATACTTGACTTACATTAACCAGTGATTACAGACATTATTTGGAGTACAAAATGTTTAAAAAAATCTGGTGACTTATTCTATGTTTTTTTTAAAAACTTTTTTTCAAAACAAACAAAATATTCAACATATTTTCACGGATCACACAACCGAGTTACCGCCCAACTACACCCCTTACTGTACAATAAATACTGTTTTTGTTTGTTATAAGTTTGGAAAAAAATCAAAAATGTTACCGGAGACGGAAATTTCATTTACATTTTACACTCCAAATAATGTCAGAAATCATGGTAAAAGTAAGACGAGTATGTCCCGTGACACCCTGTTTTATAACTTAAAACTTGCGGTGATTTTTTACAAATATGGCGCTACATAAATCAGCCAAGTATTATTATTAGGAACTAATATTTGATCTTTTTCGCGCTAATTTTTGGTTGCATTTCCTACCCATATTATGCAATTACGTGGGTATCTTCTAAATAGTGAAATTTTTGATGCCTGTTTTTTACGAGTGCTAGAACTAGCTTCAAACAAAATCTAACACTTCATCAGAACAGTATAAACTATACTGGCTGTAAAATTAAATTAACTTAGAAAGTAAACTGCTAAAAATTGTTATCTAAAGTCTTAAGTCAAAGGTCATCCATTGTCAGTCCAAGGTTCTTGACACAAAAGAATTGTACAAAACGTTCCGACACAATAAATAAGGCTTAATCCTCATTAAAAGTCTATATTTCCAATTCAATAAACCACACGAGCCAACAACAAATTCCTTCTCCAGCCCACCTATGAAAATATTATAAATAATATACTAATAGCCGGACCTCACAAACTTAAACTAGTTATTTATAGCATTTTAACGACAATTTTGACAATAGAGTAAAAAAAGAGAGACTCCTGTATACGACCAATCCATAAATCAATGTTACGAAGATGACACATTTACTAAAAAGCAGTAATTTTCCTTTTTTTTCTAAATTTGGACTGAGCGTAGCGAAGTCCTTTTGTAACTCGACCTTTTGCATTTCGTATGTTCGTAATTACAGCATAATCATTTTAGTAATTAAATATTATTTTGGTTTTCAGCGTTTTTATATACCCGTAATTTGCCTACCGGATACCAAGAACATTAAATTTAGTCCCGCCGTCTCAACTAATTCTCCTTATCAATTGTTTTTTTGATGATTTCAATTGCCTTCGCAATTAAGCGAGTTCGATATGTTTTGGGTCTTCCCAGGACTATAAGATCAAATCCAAAGTAATGACCGGTTTCGATTAAGTGTTTGGCAATTGCTGATTTGTCCGGATGGCCGAGTTTGCAAGCTCGAAAGAGTCTGAGATCCTTTAGGAGATGGATCGATCTGTCTGGCGTACGTACCTACACCTTGTCACATCCCGAGCAGCTGGGTTTTCACCTATCTGGTAAGGAAAACTTGAGCAGAGGTAAAAACTTCAGGCACACAGACACGCCAAAAACATCACATCTCACTTCTTTCGGTTTATTTCTTCAGTATTTTTTCTCTCTTTCATTTTATTTTTTAAATGTTTTTTTTTGTTCTTTGGCAATTTATATTCGCGAATTTCCCAAACGTTTTGCAAACGCGGTATTTTGGGTCAATCAGGTTTTGTCAGCATAACGATACACCCACACAAAATGTCATTTTTATTTATTATAAGTTTGCCGTCGCAAAAATTAAAGATCAAAACATACCGACAAAGTAACGAACTCCGCTTATTTTTAATAAAACTTCTTACATATTATTACGATAGATCTATTAAGATTTTTAGGCATCAATTTATGTCTAATAATATTCATGTCATATGGTCCGAGTACACCGACATTTTTGTAAAAATCTTTTTTTATTTACTAGCTTCATTTTTTTCTGGCAGAAGTAGCTTGAAGAGGCTAGTAGATGCAAGAAAAAACAAGCAGAAGCTGGGAGAAACTGAAGTAGTCATTTAAAATCCAAGAAGAGCTGAGAAGGGGCGATTAGAGATAGGAAGAGGCAAGAAGAGCCAAGAAGAAACAAGAAGAACCAAAAAGAGATAATAAGAAACAAGAAGAGCCTAGAAGAGACAATCAGAAACAAGAATTGCCAGGTAGAGACAAGAAGGTCCAAGAAGAGATAAGAAGAGCCAAAAATAGACAAGACGATCCAAGAAAGCCGAGGAGGGGCAAGAAGAAGGAAGACATACAAAAGACATGGTGCCCTCTCCTTTCGATGGAAGACTTAATCATGACTGCAGCCTGAAACAGCATGGGCACCAGTCACGTTGTTTTCGAAGCAATGAAACATAATATAATTTACAAATCTTTCCATACTTGCACCTTCCTTAATTCGTTCCAAAATCTCGGTTTACCAATAATAAATCTTCTAATTGGTCTGGGGCGGCACAATGGCCGGTGGGCGGACTGCTCGCGGCTGACACCCGGTGGCTAATTTACAATAATCTGGATTTAACACCTCGTTTCTGAATAAGGTGATGTATGCGTATACATGATAGTCATCGAGGAGAACCGTATCGAAACATGAATGGAAAAGAATTGTGATGGTCAGAAGAAGTTGGTGGAATAGTGCTTAAATTGGAACATTCTCGTAATAATATTAAAATTAATATAAATTCTCATAATAAATTAATACAAAGATAAGTTCGTTTCGTTGCATATTTGAAACAGCAAACTGTTATAATACGTCCGATTTAAGATTCAATGTCTTCAAAATTAATTTCTAAAATTCTAAATTCTCTAAATAATAAACATTGAAATTTTTTCGGATTCACTGCCCAAATTCAAACGTGGCATAGTGTCAATAATATAAACTTTTCAATGCACATACATACAGACACACACATACAAACATTCACACATACATTACACACATCTGTTTACTACATACGTCAACTGGTAATTAAGAAATAAACATACCACTTAGCAAACATTACAAGGTAACATATCATAGGTACCCAACATGAAATATCTAATTCCTGTATATTGTTTCATCACAGTAAATCATGTACTTTGTTTCTATAATATAAAATAAAATAAATAAAAAATACAAATCATTTTAGTTCTAAGAAAACCAATAGTTTTTTTTTATTCGCGAAGAATAAAATTTAAATTTTGGATATTATCAAAAATACTTATTTCCGTTGTGCATGTATCCTGCGTAACTCTTATTTTCATTTTTAAAATCGGAACTGTTTGTATGAAAAATTCAGACAATCGCTAAGCTACTTAACATCCTGTAATGTAATATTTAAATAAACATTATTTTTATTGTCATTTTCAAAATTGTAACTGATAAGAGCGTCTAGAATTCAGAGAAGCGATAAAGTTTTAAAAAATTCTTGATCATTCTGCAGCAATGTTTGCCCTTGTTCTGAAGTGTTCCATACTTAAATTTTAAAATCCTGCAATTATAATTAATAAATTCATGATTTTTCATATGGTCTGCGCTAGTGACATAAATATTTTTTTAAAAATGCATCTAAAATTCAAAAAGCATAATTTTACATGCATAACCTACCTACGTACATAATATATGTAATGAATTAATGCCGACGTTCTCACGAAAATCGGTGGTGTAATAGTCAGTATAGTTGCTTTCCAAGCAGTTGATCGCTGTTCGATTCTAGGCGGTGGAATTTTATTTTGTATTTTAATACAATTTTTTTCCTTTTTTTAAATTTCACTTTTTCGTGCATGACCTATCACTTATATAATTTTAAAATGCTTTAAATACGTAATTGAAATAATTAGCGTAAACAAAGAAAAAATGTGTATTAGTTCCATTAAACAGTGACAAATGTTCTGAATTAGGAAATTAACTAATTTATATTCTTACCGAACAAACACAGTTTTCGAGAAAGAAATCGGAGACGCCCACGAAAGATATCTACTTATTGATATTTGAGTTTTTCTGCTAATGAATGGAAAAGTCTTACTCCAGGGAATTTATAATTGAATTATCTGATAGTATTATTACGCTAGCGTCTGGGCGATTTCAGGTCTTAAATTCTTCACACAGGATGTAAAGCATCGCAAATAAATAATTAGTATTTTTATAAATTAGAAAACATGTTAATGTAAAAGCAGATATAATTCACATGATTTTTTTTTAATAAACTCTCTTTTAAATATTTTCCCACTCAACTGGTCTTTCCCGTCTAACGATATTTTGATTCTTAATTCTGATAAACCCCGCCCACTCTTACCCCTCCCCCCTCCTTCCACTTCTTCTTTCCAATTGTAATCAATATTTAATTTTTGACTTCGGAGTATACTTACTCCTGATGAGGTGAACTTCGTTCATGAAACATGTAGTGGTTGTATATAATAATGTGATGTAAACAAAGTTATTTGTGTTTTAATGAAATAAAGTTTAGTAAGATTACATAATTTTATCTATTTCCGTTGTATATCAATGCATATGTACGCAATAAACATTAGGTATATATTTATTTATTTATGGGAAAATTTGTATAGCGCCGCTTTTGTGAGATATCACCTCAGGGGCGCTATATTGTAATAATCTATTTACAATATATACTCACCCTCTCTCTGTAAATGACCTAATATTTACCTATCGAATGTAACTGTTGTTAGTATCACTTAAACTGGGCGAAAGACAGAAATTCTGTGGAAATTTAGTGTTGAGAGAGTTTAGACACAATTATTATATTTTCTACTTTATATTTAAGGTTATATTTTTGAATTTAGGTTTAATAGGTACTCTATGGCACACAATACCCTATATATTACCCCTAAACAGACAACTTGGCATATCCGTTCGAATTATCTTGACCTAAACCCCCGGTACCTTGGTAGCCATTGGTTGAGCATTTATCAGCAAGTATAATCCGACTCGAATTTCATCAACACCAAATTAAAGGCGACTGATTTATAGCGCACACTGTACTCATTCTTACCGAGTCGTTAGCGAATGGCTTCTCAAATTGGGTGCTGCAGAAAAGATTAGTTCTTCGTGATTTATGGGAGTACCCACCTTTTAGTTAATACAATTATTGTTGAGAATAGTTCATATTTACTGCAGAGAATCATCGCTAGAATGTATAGGTACGTAATTGTATAATCTCGGGCACTTGAAGTGAAATAAAACGAAACTGCGCTACATAAATGTTGTGTTATTATTATCAAGCTGAGATTTAATTGCCTGATAATATTTTTTATGTTTTCAGTTCAAACACACAGGTGGATTAATTTATTTAAATACAGATGGTACTATATATTTCACATAAATATAAAGTTTAAAAGTATAAAGTTTAGTGTAAAGTGTAGAGTGAAAAGTGTAAAGTGTAAAGTTTAAAGTGTCAAGTGTCAAGTGTCAAGTGTCAAGTGTCAAGTGTCAAGTGTCAAGTGTCAAGTGTCAAGTGTCAAGTGTCAAGTGTCAAGTGTCAAGTGTCAAGTGTAAAGTTCAAAGTGTAAAGTGTACAGTGTAAAGTGTAAGTGTCAAGTGTCAAGTGTCAAGTGTCAAGTGTCAGGTGTCAAGTGTCAAGTGTCAAGTGACAAGTGTCAAGTGCGAAGTGTAAAATGTAAAGTGTACAGTGTAAAGTGAAAATTGTAAAGTGTAAAGTGTAAATTGTAAAGGGTAAAAAAAGTTTTAAATGTAGAATAAATAAAAAAGGTACCTATAGTCTAAGTACGAAAAGTAAGAAGCTGTATTGTGTACCTACCTTAACAGTCCGCGACATTGTAAATAACTAAATTTGTAAAAAATATGAATATTTTTTGTAAGCTTTTTTAAAGCCTTTTAATTATGACTCTCCAGTCCTAAAGAGTCCTAAATTCTCCAGCTTTTTATCAACTTTACTCTTGCCACTAATCTTCTAATAAATGTAACATCAGTAGTAATGGGGCTAAAATAGCTAATGTAAAATCAATGCCAGTGTTTTAATTATAGTGTCCCCTAAAGTATGTTTTTCTGAAGTGACCAGCCAAGTAAGCAAGTTTAATAATAAGTATGTTTTTCTGGACTGACCAGCCAAGTAAGCAAGTTCAATAATAAGTATGTTTTTCTGAATCTGTTTGTAAATAATTAAATTAGATGAAGACTAGGAATTCGTAATAAATTGTACCGCGTCCTTGAGGTGATTTTTCACAAAAACGGCGCTATACAAGTTATCCAATTATGATTATTATTTTTAAATGAGAATAACGACGTATGGTTATTGTAATTACTCGTCAACATTATTTGTCAAGTGATAAAGAGTGCATGTCAAAAAATCGCTCCACAAAAATCTTTACTTGTGTTCATCAATGTTGTGTTTGTCTGTAATTAGTGATAGTATCAACCAAGTTTAATTAGTGTAATTGAATTTCGAGAGCTTTGATATGAATCACTGTTGACAAACCTAAGAAAAAAAAAAAGAAAAAAAAAAAAAAAAAAAAAAAACATTAATATTACTAGTGACAGTCCAATGTTACGGTCGTTACTGAAGTCCTGTTTCAACTCGACCGTTTATATTTCGTCTGTATGTGAATATGTTTGTACATTCCCACTTCGTTTGAAGATGGTGGCTGTTTTATGGGTATAGTAAAGATTTTTTTTATTTGTGAAATCTTCGTATTTTTTTGACCTTTTTACTCACATTTTTGAATATTATGGTACTTATTTGCCTGAATAATGTTTTAAAGACAATTGTTTTTGATGTGGAACGTTTCTTTGCCTAAATTATTTAATTCCTTATTTGATTTTTATTGTAAGTTACATAAAACATATGGGATTTAACTCAGTAGGTATGTTTTGTACCTACTTACAAATCTTATGATTTTAGAGAAAATTTTGGTCTTGATTTGTTAAAAGAGAAATTTTAAAACATGCTTTTTTGGACGCGAGACCTAATACTATTTACGGAACTACTACTAGGTATAGAAAATTATGTTTACAATGTAATGTTACACCAACATATTAATATTATAAGCAAGTACCTACATAATCAACGTAGATTACAGATATATCACCATTCCTCTTTACCTAATAAAGAAAAGTCAAAACAACATTTATAGGTACATTATTAAAATGTATGACACAAATTTAAATAAAAAACACAAATCCATGATAGTGATAAAGTAATACAATTAATAAACATCACAACAATTTATTGTATTCCGATGAATTTTTTCTCTCATGTTATGATTGTGAGTCATTATATATACTTCCCGGTTTTGCCATAGGCATTTATATACTAATATCTCATCAAAACTTGTTCCACTTTTTTATTATTATGCGATAAGCCGTGCACGTAGATCGGAACCGATACTTTTAGTTGGAAGAATTGGAGGTCAGTTGGAGGTGTAAAAGCGGAACCTATTTTATCACATCATGTCTAATCTTTTTTCTATATTAACTCCACACAGGAGGCCCTGAAGAAAATAATTTCCCTCAGGGCCTATGTCATCTTTGGGGATGCTGTGTGGAGGGTCTTTTTTTGGAGAGGAAGGAGTGAACATGGGTCTTGAAGAGTCCCATGTTGTAGGAGGGAGGAAACACAGAGGCCGGCAGTTTGTTCCACAGCCGAGCTGTTGAACTTAAGAACGAATCGTAGAAGCGACCCGTTCTCATGTGACAAATGTCAACCGTGTACAAATGTTGGGCGCGCGTTTGGCGTGTATCCCGACTACGCACCGGTGCCGAAGGGATCAATGACGCTAGTTCCTCAGAGCATCTTCCATTGTAATACCGATAGAACAAGGACAGCATACCTACCTGACGCCTGTGCTCTAAAGATTGCAGTCCGTTTGTTAAGATTGGGGAATCTATCAAACGGACCGTCCGTTTCTGCACAGAGTCAAGGGTTTTTTTCAGGTATTTTGGGGCTCCGGACCAGAGATGGCTGCCAAATTCGACAGTAGGGCGCACTAATATAATACACTTATCTAAATATAATACATCAATGGCCGGAGGTAGTTTTAGGATCTTTATGTTAAAAAGTATTTAAAAATAAAAACTATATGTTGGCAAACTAGAGTATGATAACATTGATTCTAGAAACTAGATACTCTGAGTATTGCCCTGGTGACTCCAAACTTTTTTCTGCCCCATATCGTTCACTTTCCCACTTCCGTAAACATTTGCAAAATAGAAATAAATTTTTTTTAATCACGAGCTTCTAAAGACACGGCAAGCTATAAAAATTTATCTGAAAAATCTGTTACCTAGGAGATCTAGACAGAAAAACTCTTTCAATTTCATGATATCCAATTTCAATTTGCAGACAATTTTTTTTTCTATAAACAGTGATATTTTTCAAAAAAATTCCTAAAATATTTAACAACACACATGAATAGGACAAAATCATTTTTTTGTGTTTCACAATCTCTGATTCAGAAGAGAATTAACATAAAGCCCGTTCCACAATGACTTCCGCTCGAGTCAACCTCAATAATAATTCGTTTTAAATAATAACTCTAAAATGATCCGGAATCTTTAAACGTTTGTGTCGCCCGTCCGCCATTGAATCTGCTCTCTGCCTACCCTCATTGTCATGATAATCGTGTTGATCGTAAACTGCCATCAATGTGATGCCATGCTTCAAAAACTTTTGAGGTTGTGTCATGGTAGCAGGTAGATACTTTTATTAATGCCCCGGTGAAAAATATTTATTTATATATACGCCTAAAAAGGCTTTTACATAGAAGTGATACGAGTACATGATGCAGTGTACCTACATAGGAGAATGTCTGTATTATACAGGAGATACTGACAGTAAATAGATGTAATCCATTGCAAAGAAGGTACAAAATACACAATTATAAAATTGTTATTACAAATATAATGAGAAAATATTAAGAAATAATTTTTAAAAAACTAAATATGAAGCAATATTAGTAAAACGTAAGAGTAACATAATGTAAAAAATAAATTACAACAACACTACATATAAGACAAATCATTAAAACTAATTTACTAACGCTACTCTAATTTGTAGGATTCGACAAAATGTTGGTATAGATTATGCTTAATTCTATAAATGGAGTCAATAAATAAATCAATAGCACCCCCATACTTGTTGCCCAGATCATGCATCATATTGGTCAGTGAGTGTATCTGATATTTGGTCGTGTATGTATTGCAGAAGAATGTTATATTTTGTCTTGTATTCCTAGTCGGCACATTGAGTTTAATAGTGGCAAGAATGGCAGGACTATCAATTTATAATGTTATAAATTGATAGTCATGAGATCCTAATTTATAATATTTATAATATTATGCGCCCACAAGGGCATTTACCTACATACATATTATGATATACACAATTAAATAATGCACCACCAAGCATGGGTTAAATGTTGCTTAAACAACTACAAGATCAGCTAATTATGGGGTTACTTCTTGTATATTATTGCACAATAATTATTATTACAATGTAACATTATTTTATAAATTATTGAATAAACTTTATAATTTATTATATTTTTTTATATATAAAACCCATTTGTTACACAGATGATTTTTTTATATTATAAGTATGTTTCCATTATAACTTATTTAAGAGGTATGCTATTATAGCCTTATTGTAACTGTATTCCGTGCAGTTGAACACATAATCTATATCTACGAATGTATTGCCAGTCGCATGCAATCTAGGTACTAGCGAGTTTGTAAATGACTGTCCTGTTATCATTATTACAATTAAAAATAATTTTGGATGTAGTAGTTCTTGTTCTTGAGGAAATTGGGCTGAGTAAATCAGGGCAGTCTATAAAACCAAGAAAATTTAATGATCATATCTGAATACTCCATTTTCCATCCTACCTCTTACCCATCTCATTTCCCTCCCCAGGGACCACAGGTGCAACTCTTGTGCGGTATTTACATAAAACAAGTGGCCATTTTCTTTTCAAAATGTTTAATGTGGTTGAAAATAGAAAACTAATTTAGCCGTTGATGGGCTACCTACCTATTTTTTTAGTTACACCTCGTAGTAGCTACCCTGTCTATACAATGTAAAGACAGAAGAGCTATTATATCGCCACTTGGTTGGGCAGCGTTCTGAGGCGGGTTGAGGTAGGGGCTGTAATAAGGGGTGTATTAATTCGGGTCTTGGAGAGGCCCGGATATACTCTGGAAATACATATGCCGGTAGGTAGCTAGTTCTGCTTGTAACCCAACTTACAAAAAAATCAACCCGTAAAAAATAAAGTTTTTTGCTAAAGTAATTAAATAAATAAATAACCCGTATATAAATTTATTTGTTTTGGTTTGAACCTTCCTCCCCTTAGAATCCATCGCGCTTACAACTAGGTCAAATACCAATTGGGTAGGATTGACATTAATTTCATATATTATCTGCTGTACCGTCATCAAATTCAAAGAAATACATATATATATATATATGCATGTGCATGATTGAACGAATCCATCGGCCTTGTTTCAGCTTTTCGGGAAGTGGGTTGATTTCAACGTCCAATATTTGCATTAATTTGTTCACGAAAACAAAATTAAAATGTATGTATTTAAAAACAGTCGTGCTTTCATATCTGTGCTGCATCCTCTTTTCACTAATCTCATAATGATGTGCCATCATAAAATTGTGTTTTCGATAAAGACCTACAGATGTCGCCCGATGTAGATTCTCCTCTCCTTTTGTAAGGCCGTGTATCAGATTCAATTAGTGTCAGTGAAATAACAGGAATATTTCTGAGTTATTGCTCCTTGTGTTGTTATTGCGAGTTATTAAGGAAGCTGCTCTTTGTTGTTGCTTACTGGTTGAATTATTTTGGAAAGGTACCTTGGTTCATTTTGAATTGGGCAATTAAAGTTCTCTGTGCATGTAATATATCTTTTGCTATATTCAGATTCAGATAAGTGATTTTTTGCATTTACTCCACACGGGAGGCCCTGAAGAAAATAATTTCCCACAGGTTCTTTTTGAGACATGGAAGTAGTGAAGAAGCGTCTTGAAGAGACCCATGTTAAAGGAAGAAGGATACACAGAGGCAGGCAAATCGTTTACAATTAGGGAGGCGGGTTTTGGTACCGCCGCCCCAAAGCTTATTTATTGTATAACCAACACCTCTGCCGCAGGTTACCCAAAGTGGTTCGCTACGTTTGGTGCTTTAATAGTGGAGAGATGTGTTCAGGATGCTTCTGCCCATCACCTGCGTGGCGTACCAGTTCGGGTAGGCTCGTTTCGGGAAACACTTTGACCTCTCGAACAGGTCTGTTCCTTGCGGCGCAGCGGTAGGGAAATATTTATACCCTGATCCCTAGATTCTTACACACCCCTTATAACTTTTTCCTACCCAGAACTTTCTCTCCTTAAAAAGACCCTCCATATAGCATCCCAAACGATGACATAGGCCCTGAGGGAAATTATTTTCCTAAGAGCGTGAGCTAAAAGAGCTCTGAACGAGCCGTAGAAACGGCTCATCTGGCAAATGTCAACCGTGTTAAAATACCGAAATAGTGGGCAGTTGTGAATCTCGTGCGCTATTCACATTTTTTACGAAAGTCAGTCAAATTTACAGAAAAAATGCTATGAAAAAGTAACTACAATTTTTTTTAAAGTTTAATAATTTTTTTTCAGAATCTAGATGTCCTGGGCCACAAGCACATAAATAATATTTCATGACTTTCACATTTTTTTCAGAATTTTTCTTACTATTAAAGATGTATCTACAACAGCGTCCATTGTTGGTCCAGAGCATCGCAAAATGAGTGACTGTCTTTTAGGCTCGAGGGTACTCCATTCATATCTCGATTCGGTCGCATTAATGGCCGCCTAACAAAAGGCAGTCCCTATTCAAAATAGTTTATTTCATACAAATAAGTCAGTAAATAAAATATTGGGATGCAGAGAATGCCTAGATTTTAGAGATGGAACGACGCGACTTTCTAATACGTGATTTTTTTTCTTCAGATAATCTATAACCTATAAAAACCAGTTTTTAAAAGATTCTCTAATCTATTGTACATGGAGTAATCTTACTGATATGAAATATTGTCAACTTATAACTAACTTGTTAACTTATTTAAAATCTTTTTAAATTTTCATTTTCCTGTTAAAAACGGGACCGGAGGCCTATAACGAATGATTTGAAAAATTTCATAACAAACTATCAGTAATTCACGAATATGTTATGAGTCGGAACACGTGTTCTTACAAATCCAGTCTATTATATATATTCGGATAAGGCCACCTGCGTGAACACATGTTCAGATATATTCTGAATAACTAATATTTTATGAGGAAACGATCATGCAGTCACATTTTTAACAGTATCTTGATAAAAAAAAGCCGTACTCATTTTTCTCTGTTTATTGGCCAACATACTTAAAATATACATGCCGCCTCAAGATAGCATATAATATTGTTTGCTGTGGCAATAATTTCGTTAATATTTGCAAATGCAATTTACGAATCTCAAGTTTGCCCAACTGTCGAATTTGGCAGCCACCTTCTGGAGCACCAAAATATCAAAAAACTTATCACTTCGTGCAAGTGGTCGGTTTGATAGATTCCTCCATCTTAACAAATCGATTGCAATCTTTAGAAGTCGGATGTCGGGTTGGAATACTGTTCTTGTTCTACCAATGTTAGATGCTCCGAGGAGTTCTTCGCTAGTTAGCATCATTGATTCCTTCGACAGTGGTACGCAATCGAGAAATACGCCAAATGTTCGCCCAAGATTTGTTCACACTTAATATTTGTCTCATCAAAATGGGTCGCATCTATGCTCTTTCTTTAGTTCAACAGTTCGGCTGTTGAACGATTTCACCGGCTTCCGTGTTTCCTCCCACCTACAATATGGATCTCTTCATGATCGCAACAACAACCCCAAAAAAGACTTAGGTCCCGAGGAAAATTATTTTGATGACAATTGTTTTGTTTGTTCAACTACTTTTATACTTTCTATTCGACTGTACAAGAAAGCATTTTTTCCAAAAAAGCTTAAGAAAAGTATTAGTAAATGAAGTGGGAAGACAGATGCGGTGTAAATAAGCAACATCTTGATTATAGTAAACTTTTACCATTGAGCACGTGTGCTTCCTCGATTCACGTCAACTTTTGGGCGATTTTGATTTATATTTCTGTTTTATTTATAAAACCGGCGTTCTTAGAAAGAGCTTTAATAAAAGCTACAGGCTACAACGCTCATGTCGCCTGTTGTTAAATATGATAAATGTAGTTTATATTATTCAATCCGAAATCAATTATTTATAAATACATTGTTGAATAATGAAATATGGATCGGGCCCAAATGTTAAGATTAGGAATCTACTTTTATATATTGTGAATCATTAGGTGTATTTTCAATGGGTTTTTCAGGCATTTTAAATTTTCAGGTTTCTTCAATACCATCGTTATTTTGTTGATTGTAGGCATGTACATGTTAATGATAACTAACAAAGAAGATAACCGTCTGTTCAGTTCACGCCGTCATTCTAAAGGTACTTTTTCACTTGTATTTTATACTTTTATCTGCTATTTTTGTCTTTCTTGCGATTTCTATAAAAAAATTCGCGAAGATTAATGTGAATATTCTCGGTTAAATATCATCAGAATATTATGCAATATATTCAATTACAGACATCATTTATGACATCATTGCACATAATATGAATCTACAGACTGGACTGAGATGTCCGTTGCAAGCTGAAACCAGTCATGTCAAAAATAAAAAGTTTAAAAAAAATATTAAAAAAAACATCATAATGGAATTACAATTTCACCATGAAATAAATTAGAAACAATAATCATCAAACATACTAATTTGTTAATGATCTTTAAGTACCAATATTATTTATTTATCATCTACTTAGCTCCTAATACCTTCAACCTTCTCCCTGATAATTTAAAAATCGAAAAATAACTCCATACTTTTAAAACACAAATAACTCTACGGATTCTTACATCCGCAATAAATTTTAATCCCTAGCGTGGCAGGTGAAACAATTCTAAAAAAAACTAACTAACTAACTAACCATAACGCCGTTTCCCCGCAGGGGTAGGCAGAGAGGACAGACCGCCAAACAACTCGGTCTTGGCACACACTCCTTGCCTCATTCACATTCATACATCGTCTCATACATACTCTTCTATTATTCTGACTCTTGACAATAATAATAAATAATAATAAATTCTTTTTTGCATGAAATTAAAAATATTTAGTCAAGGTCCATATTTAAAATATGTATTTTTTTTTCGGCAAATCTGAATCACTAATAATCTTCAATGTTTACTAATGGTGTTAATTCGAAATGTAATTTTCTGATCGTCACTCTCATTATTTTTTTTACTGGCTCTAATTATTATTCAGGAAAAGATTATTTTGAAATAGTCAAGGATAACTTACAAAAATATGCCAAATTTTATTCTAAAATCATGCAAAAAGTAATTCTTTAATGGCCTATAAACATCTATATAATCACTATATATATTGCATGTCTTAAAAATTTGGTCAAATAATTCGGTCTAACATTAAGTTATTTTATAACTAAACTACCCATGTGATTCCGTCATCTCACTTCGAAAACATAATATTTTGGGAAACAGTAATAATAATATTTGGCTAATTTATATATCACCGTTTTCGTCGAAAATCACATCAAGGGTGCTGTACAAATATATTTATTGAATAATCATACGGTTGGCTTACGACTAGGATTCATAATAACTAGTGATTTACACCTAATACTTATTTCTAGTGAGTTAAGACTAAAGCTCATAACTACTGACTTAAAACTAGTGACTTACATCTGAGACTTACGACTATGATCTATAACTACTGTCGTAATGACATATATTTACATACGTGGCTTAAACTTGAGAAACTAACATACTTACATTTAAAAATACATATTATGGGTTTTGCCCATAATCAGTCATGATAAGTGAATTTGGTCATTGCAGTCCAACAAAAGATTTAAAATAAAAAACAATGCTTTCTGCGACTGCGAAATAATGCACTATCTTTTTGTAAAATGTTTTCGTAACTCAATAATTTTGGTTTCCGTGTCATTTTTAACATCCGCACGCCCTTTCTAGACTTTCTAGGTATTTGCTATATCTTTTGATTTAAAAAAAAAAACAGTTTGATAAAGATTTTTTCCTCAAACCCAAAATTAAGTTTTGTATGAAAAAGGCCGCGCAGCCGTTCCTCTTAATGTGATCGAAATTTCCTCACCGATTCTTATTCTTGTGACGACTAGAGCATGAGAATCATTTTCAATCTGGCAAATGAAAATGATTGTAGTTTAAATAAAGTTTCAAATATTCACTGTAATTAATACATATTTGTATTACAACCTTCAAATCCGCAAATTATTGAAGCTAATCACTATCACAAGCCACTTTTATCGATTTTTATAACTTGATATTTACCTTTTGTCCAACTTATTAAAAATAAAAACCATTAAAAGTATCCCTTTCATGTTTTTTTTTCATTTTGTATAGTTATCCATTTACATTATTTACAGCGAATGAGTTCATTGTTTGGTGCCACATTACAGCTGCTTTATGCTACTATATAACGCGCTTCTTTTGTTATGATGACCTTTCAATGTGCAGTTTATAGAATCACAGAATTATTATAGATTTGTGAGTATATCTAATAATGACTATTTGATAAGGCTATTGTAATCCATCAAACGATTCCTATTATTATTATTGGTTATATTATAGTTTCGATAATTTCGATACTGCTAATGTATATACTAACTTTGAATGCATTTTGATTGTAATATATGAATTGCAATTGAAAAAAGTGCTACTATTAACGCGTCAGTAATGCATTTTCCCATATATTTTGTTCAGATTGCATCGATGAAGACAGCGATCCCTGAGTGCTATATTTGTGCTAGACTGCGCTCATTTTATTGCGCAAAAATGCATTCCAACGCATGCGCCACTAATATTGGATTAATCCAAAAGGTGAAAATAATTCTCTCTTTTCGTTTTTGATTTTGTGCTCAGATTTACAATTAAAATTCGTGTAACTTTAAAGCATTTCTGTACCTTATGATAATCTCAAAAATATTATAAATCTTTAGTAACAACCATCAGTCGGTAACTATCTCCGCTGATATAATAATTGAGAAATACGTATTTCAGTTGTCGGCTAAGTGAAATATTATTCACCTTCAACGAGCGGAAATTTTCAAAATAGGAACTGATTGTGTGAATTCAGACAAGCGATAAAGTAAGCAGGTAAGTATAGTAAATATACATTTTTTAAATTCAAAATAATTGTAATGCTTTATCTAAAAAGCGTATTTATTTTAGTTAAATTTCCGACAGATTACGTAATTTTTTTAAGTTAATAAGTTCATTCGAAAGGTTCCGATCGTCTCTGGCCATAATAATATAACTAAAACCACACATTTCTAAATTGGAACTGATTGATGTGTTGGGGAAATTATCAAATTTAAAAAACAATATTATCAAATCCTGTGTATGCCAGCTTATAAAAAATTTAGCAAACAATAGTTTTAATTATACCTACTGCTACTTCCCGTGATTTTTCATAGGTAACATCTAGTACCTACTTAATGTCATTAAATTTGCAGTGAAATAAAATACACATAAGTAGGTATCTACAAAATCGAAATAACCCCTTTTATTTTTCTCATGGACCAGGCACAATAATCTTTTGACTCTCAACAGAGCATAATGATGATCAATAGAAGAAAATCTCACAATACCATTTGACTTATGTACCACAAAATGCTTCCTCTACATATAACATTAATAGAAATAAATATATGATTAACAATAAACCACATTAGTGTTATTGAAAACCCTTATAAATTTCAAATTTAAATTTCAATCCACCCTAAACGGGTACCAGTCTTACTGCTTACAATGGGCTCCGAAGGGTTATTTTGAGCATGAAAGGTGTTTAAACGTTATTTATTTAATTTTATATGCTTTTGAACGCAGCTTTTCGGGATGTTGAAAGCGCCGAAGGGTCTTTTAATTGGCAATAAATAAAAATTAAAATCTGTACCTAATTTCCTTGCTTATTTTATAATCGCTACTAGGTACCTTACTTATTAAAACAGTGCTTCTCAAAATGTTTTTAAAGACACGAGAATTTCACCGCCTAGATTCAATGAAATTGAGAATGGAAAAAACGAAGGTAAATTCACAGTATTCTTAAAAAATAAAATTTGGTTCGAATATTGATAATAGATTTTTTTTACATATTTAATTGATTTTTTTCCTATTGCAGGCTACATTGATTTGCAGTCCAATTAAATTATGATCATCTTGAGCTTTACTACAATGTGTTGATGTGCACTACAATGTGTTGATTTGCACTGCAGTGTGTTGATGTGCACTACAGTGTGTTGATGTGCAATACAATGTGTTGATTTGCACTGCAGTGTGTTGATGTGCACTACAGTGTGCTGATGTGCACTAGAGTATGTTGATGTGCACTACAATGTGTTGATGTGCACTACAGTGTGTTTATGTGCACTACATTTTGTTGATGTGCACTACTGTGTGTGATTATGTGCACTACAGTGTGCTGATGTGCACTACAGTATGTAGATATGCTTTACAGTATGTTGATGTGCACTACGGTGTGTTGATGTGCACTACAATGTGTTGATTTGCACTGCAGTTTGTTGATGTGCACTACAGTGTATTGATGTACACTACAATGTGTTGATTTGCACTGCAGTGTGTTGATGTGCACTACAGTGTGTTGATGTGCACTGCGGTGTTTTGATGTGCACTACAGTTTGTTGATGTGCACTACAGTGTGTGATTATGTGCACTACAGTGTGTGATTATGTGCACTACAGTGTGCTGATGTGCACTACAGTATGTAGATATGCACTACAGTATGTTGATGTGCACTACGGTGTGTTGATTTGCACTTCAGTGTGTAGATGTGCACTACAGTATGTTGATATGCACCACAGTGTGTTGATGTGCACTACAGTGTGTTGATGTGCACTGCAGTGTATTGTGTGTTGAGGTTTTAGAAGTTTTGAACGCATTTGGTTACTGTCTATGAAAATTCTAAAATAAATAAATAAATTGTATCATGTTCTATTACCTATACCTATTCGAATCACAACCGTTCTTGTGTATCTTTATACAGCTGTCCCAAAGGATGATGAAAGATACACAAACATGCAAATAAATGAGTTGACAAAATATTTAAAAAAATTCACCCTTAAAAACGATAATCTTTACTGTATCAAATTGATTTCGAACAAAAAACTGGTTATAACATTGTTTTATATCAACTTACAAAATATTAATTTACCCTCATACCAGTTCCCAACCCATAAGCCAATACAGGGCGTCAATCATTTACATATGTTCATCTTCTCTGCCTAACCTTGTAGTTACTCTGCATTACTTCCACCCCATCTAGACCAGCAAATAAACTACCCCTATATAAAATCATCCCCGAAAAGATCAACAACTCCCCTCAAATAATACATTATATCGTTATACAGGGTGAATTAAATGTAGCGGGATGAGCAAATTCGATTTTAAATGGCTTTTATAGAGTCGGGGTGTCGAGATGACAGGCATTTAATATACTTAATACATTTAATTCACTTTATTCAGCGTGCTTCACTGGCAACCTCCACTATTACCGGTCTTTATGTACAAATAAAAGATAAATGGTGTTTCGTAAATCATTGCCAAACAAACGAATATTGTGCGAGCCATTTTTTTTGTATTTGTGCACCTTTTGGAGAGAAAATATAATAATTAGGTCCATAGTCTTTAGAAAGAGAGTGGGATCTATTCATCACAAATTTTTCCTATTAACCAGTTAGTGATTTGAATTGAAATATAAGTAACAAGCGTCATATCTATGCCAGATGTTATTTATATTATCAAGTTTAATTTGTAGATCCATTTTATTTATTCTACATATTCAATAATGTGTAATTTTTATTCAACTTATAAAAATAGTTTATTTGTAAACAAGTTCTACTGTATACCTAATAATTATTACATTAGCAACTCATTTTTTCGCGATATCAAATATTTTTTTTTAAATGTAGGTTTACGTAACATAAAATGATTTACATTACATTGTACATAATACGTACTTGATTAATACTTACGGGTATTTGTTTTTTTCACTCTTCAATAGAACTATAGGGTTTTCCAATAAGAAGTGTTATTTTGAATAGCCCGCTATTTCGGTAGATGTTACTTTTAAAGCTGTCATTTTTTGATATTTGACAAGTAGAAACGATACACGCTTCAACAACGCATTGAAATTATTAAAATTCACTTGAGTGAATCAAATGCAAATCATCTTGAGTGATGAGGCCCATTTCCACCTCGGTGGCTTCGTCAACAAGCAAAATTGTCGCACCTGGGGCTCGGAAAACCCATGAGTTATTGTTGAAAAGCCTCTCTATCCTCAACGTGTGACTGTTTGGTGCGGTTTATGGTCCGGTGGAGTCATTGGACCTTACTTTTTCGAAAATGAGGCTGGAGCAATAGTTACGGTGAATGGATTGCGCAATCAACAGATAATTTATGATTTTTTATGGCCGGAATTGGATGGTATTGATCTGGATAACGTTTATTTTCAACAAGACGGCGCTACATAAGCAACGAAACTATTGATCTTTTACGATTGAATATTCAAATAACACCTCTTATTGGAAAACCCTGTAGAATTATATATTGTTTAGGAGAGCAACATAATAATTAATATAATTTGATTTTAATTAGTTATGTGAGGAGAGTAATTTCGTGAACATTTTAGTTTTCTTCATAAATTTAGAATATAATTGAAACATTGGGTAGGATTGGTTTTAGATAACGTTATTTTTTTTTTAAATATTGAATTTATCTTTAATGGTTTTTAGGACGGGTTGTTTCGGAGAATCTGAACAATTCATCAAATTTCAACGTTCATTTTCAAGTTCTGTGAAAGATTTTTTCAAATTCTGTTTTTATTTCAGTTTTGTCAAGCAACTAGCCTACACTGATATAATAACAGAACTTGAATAGGACTTTCACAGAACCCAAAAATGAACGTTGAAATTTGATGAATTGTTCAAATTCTCCGAAACAACACGTCCTAAAGACGGCTTGTTTCACAGAATTCGAACAATTCTTCAAAGAAATTTCAAGGTAAATTTTCAAGTTCTGCGAAAGTTCTTTTCAAGTTCTGTTATTATTTATGTTCTCTCAAGCAACTAACCTATCATGATATTATAACAGAACTTGAATAGGACTTTCATAGAACCCAAAAATAAACGTTGAAATTTGATGAATTGTTCAAATTCATTCAGTATTTATTGTATGATTGTTCTAATGCTTACCGGATGGGCTGTTAAAGATTTTTTTCCCGTAGATATGTTCAAAAGAGTACATGCTTTTATCTTGAGCAAATTTTTTTTATAATTTAAATTACTATGGGTTTTTCCTGATCCCTGAGGTGTATTTGTGGTATAATCATGTATAATCGTGTGAGAAATGTGGAGATTTACAAAGAATGCAAGGCCGATGTAAGCGTAATGAGTAATAATAAGAAATGGATGCTTAGATGGTTTTGGCATTTAGAGCGAATGAACGAGTCGTAGACGAATTGGGGTTCGCCCGAGGTGACATGTGATGGTCAAGTGAACCAAATACGTATGTCAGGCAATGTCAAGAGTTCGAATAACAGAAGAGTGTGTGTGAGACAATGCATGAATGTGATTAAAGCAAGGAGTAATACCTGGCAGTTTAGCGGTCCGTATTCTCTGCCTACCCCTGCCGAAACAGCCTATTTATGTGTAGCGACGCTACGAGAATATTCTAGAACGCTCGCCAATTTAAAACGCATTGTAGCGGGAACACTCTAGACACAATGCGAGCGTTCGGCGTTCCTACCTACAGTTATGAAATTTTGACACCTGGATCGGTTCCAGTCATCTCCCAACTGCGCAACTTACTGACTCCTTGCCAGATCCCCAAAAATACTTTAAATTCTTCAAAAATGATGTTGCTTTAATTTCTTTTTTATTTGTAATATTAATTTAATCATCGAGTTGTAGCATAATTTCAACAGTGGTGATAAGAAATTTTTGGTTATTAAATGCATCTGCACGCTTTTAACAAGATTTAAAGTGCACAGTTTATTTTTTTCCTGAGGACGTTCCGCACCCCTGCCGAGCGTTTAAGGGTTTCCCTATTAAATCGGGCGCCAATAAATTTACTGACAACAAAAGCTTTTAAACGGAATCTGTACGTTAAATAATTGAGTGAGTGGGGTCTCTCAGATACACGCTGTGACTCGTGTACCATTCAACATTCAACTACCGTTTAAACTGCTGTTCGCTCCAAACTTACGATACATTAAATCGATTGTTAATAACAAGGAAAAGGTTTGAAAGGAAAATTTTAGATCATTTACCTAATCTAATCCCTCATGTATGCTGAATATCTTATTCTTATGGTGCCTCCTCTTGTCGGAGGTTCACTGTCATCTTATACAAAATTGTGAACTGTCTTGTCGATTCATCATATCTGTTAGGATTGCATTTGGTTGCCCTGGTTGTCATTCAACTCGAACAACAAGTCGTTCGACTAAATCGTTGTTCGAGTGGAATGACTTTTGACGTTTGACGTATAAGTATGTACTTTCGACTGAGATTGCGAGCGGCCTAGATTGGAGAATCGATACCCTGGACGCCACACCAGGTCGAATGATTTATTCATTATATACCACATTGTAAATCTACGCATGAGCAAAATTTTCAACTGTACCTTGTAAACATATAAAATCTAACATGGTGAATCTATGTCTTGATGCGAAAATAGATAGGCACAGATTTTTACTGTTCACGATATTCTTATTCTAATGTGTTCTATTGTAATAATAATAATAATAATATTTGGATGATTTGTATAACGCCGTTTTTGTGCAAAATTACCTCAAGGGCGCCGAACAAATATATAATACACTTCTACAAATATCTATGTTATTACTTACTATAGGCATATGAAGATAATATACAGTACCATACTTACCAGGTAGGTCACTTGAGATTAACACTTAATTTACATTAACTAATTGTTTATTAGCGAAATTTAGATACAGGATTTAGGAAATAATTGGATATTGTTTGTTTTTTCTTTTGTTTTAGATTAATACCTACATCGATTACACATCGATGTAGTTATTAACGGCGAAAACTAACTGATATGAAATAATGTTAATTTCATAAAAATCTGGTCAAATTATTCGATTTCCCTTTACAAATGGGACTGGAGGCCTATAACGAATGATTTGACAAATTACATAACAAACTATCAGTAAAGCACGAATATGTTATGAGGAAGTAATAACACGTGTTCTTCAAAATAATAATAGTTTCGCATCTCGTCCATTAGGTATATTTATTCGTACAAGGGCACTAAACACGAGTCCAGCTATATATTCTGAATGATTAATATTTTATTTTGTGAAATTATCATGCAGTCACATTTTTGACAGAATCTTGATTAAAATAAACCGTATATACACATTTTTCTTCGTGTATTACAGTGCATTTGTTTTTCAGTAGATATATTTAATTGGTATTTGAATAATGACAGCATAACGAAAAGTATTCGTACTTAACAGGTTCTAAGTTATCTTAACTTGGAAAGTAATAAATTTCAAAATACTATTATAAAACGATTGAACAACGGTAGCCAAATCACTGTATCCAATCATCACTTACGAGTCAGTTTAATTGTGTGTGTTACTTAGTTTGTACCGTTCGTAGGGTCATTATTGCAGTAATTTATTACCATTTAATATAGTCCACTTAGCACCCTTATTCGAGGGTTAGCTTTACCTACGTCCCTTACACATCTTCAGTTTAAAAACATCCCCTCCAAACTAAAAGAATAAATGGCGGAACCGATCGGGAATTGTGAAGCAAATAAATAAAGCGACTGACCAAACGTTTTCGTTTTAATTGCCAAAATAATAAAAAAGTAACTGTTCCTACACAGCCTTCATTTAGGTTATCTATTTTTATAAATGTTAGTTTTGTAGAAATCCATTTTTCTAAAGTTTTTCACAATGAGTTTCGTTATTATTTCGTTTAAAAAAACAGTTAAATCGTAATAAAAATGCAAAATATTTTCATTGCATAATATAAGTACTTTGATAATGCCTTCCGAAGGCGAAACAGTTGTCACTCGAAATAATAATACCTAATATTTACACAGCAGAACTTATTTATAAACAAACATTTTTTTTTAATTTTATTAAATACATAGTTCATAAAACAAATTATTTTAGGCTCTTCAATTTTTTATAATGTTTTCAGAAAATATGTGTGTTTTTGTATATGGCTCCCGAGGTACTGCAGCGCTTCGGAAATGTTTCTGAAGGCATACGGGTGAACTACCTCAGACTTACACTACCTCAGACTACACTTATCGCTTGTACGATTTATTATTCACACAATCAGTTCCAATTTTGAAAATGATTTAAAATGAAAGCAAATTTGTATTCATTGAAAGTAAATATTTTCAAAAACGAATAACGCACATCATAGACAATCTAAATTAGTATGTGATTCGAATTGGTGCAATTATTTTTATTGTTACCCTTAAAAATCACAGTTTAATGGAAGGATGGGTTGTATGTAACACAAAACATAACCTTCCACCCCTTAAGGCTTCTTACACTACCATCTAGGTACCCCTATTAACTAGTATTATTACCGGTTCCTCCCATCACTACCGGCAGGAGTTACCAGTTGTTGTTACCAGTTACTGCAGGCATATAGGTACCATTTGCCAGTTAGCGTCGTTTATATTGCCCGGTAGTGTAGCCACTTAATAATCAGGAATTAATGACCTGTTCACAACGACTTAATGCGTAATGCAGAGAGTGGATTGCGATTGAATAAAACTAAGTAACACCCTGTAGTTTTCTGCAAATACCTACCAAAATAAACTAAAATGTAATAGATAATATTATCACCGCCCCGGGAACCATTTTTTGGATAACCAACATCCCTGCCACAGATAATTAATTAATTAATTAATCTATTGGACAATTTTTACAGCGCCGCTTTTGTGAGATTTCACCTCAGGGGCGCTTTACAGTTGATGCAGGTATTACAAAAAATATAAATATTACAAAAATAAAGTGAAGTTAAATGAAGAACAAGAACAGGTGACATGAAGATAGAAGATGGAGGCTCTGCAGCAAGAATCCTAGGTGGTGAAGAAACTGGTCCAGCTGCTGCAGCGAGATAGTCCACCGCGTCCAACAGTGCCAGCACGAGGTTCGTCATCCGTCCAGGTATGTGTCTGCTGCTAATAAAGCGCTGACACAATATCCTCGCATAGATACCACCCCAAGTGGTTCAATACGTTTGATGACTTAGCAGGGGTGCCCAGGTTAATGGGGTGAGGTTAGTCTTGGTATTGGCAGCGGATGCGTTTGCCCATTTACTGCGTGACGGGTAATCGGGAGACTGTTGAAAAAAAACGTATTTTTCCCAGCTGCTCCCAACAGTCTGGAGAGGGTGATACTATGGCTTTCTCGAAAGGGGTAAAGTGTAAAATTTAAGGATTATGGAAAAGAAGGAGATAGGAAAGAATAATGAAAGGAAGTATCTAAAAATTTACAATTTGCAAATTCTTTCTCTCTTTGTGATTCAAATTTGACTGTTTGAGACTGAAATTAAAACCTTATTTTGCGTCATAATTGTTTTAATAATATTATTATATTAGAAAAACTCTAACAAAACAGTCATACAAAAATATATAAAAAATTACAGCAAGGATGTTAACTCAATTAGTTTTAAAAATGTTTTAATTTTTTATTTGACCACCAGCATCAACGAGTCTTCGAAGAAAACTAATATCCAAAAAAAAAATTCAAATAGATTAACAATGGGGGTTAATTTCGTGAATAGTGTTTATTTACATGTTCTGAATGGTCAATTTCTTTCTTAACACCCTGTCATGTCTAAAATAATCTATCCTTTTCGAAACGACTGTTTTTCCATTCAATACAAAACAAATCCTCAATTTACGAAACAAAGCGTTCGTACAACCCTTTTCAAATATTTTTTCAGGCAATTCCATAAGTAAAATGTAGAAAAAAAAAATTCTAGCACGCAGCCCTTAGCAAGAAAAGTGTGTAGATTATAATGAATGTGTGAAAGATTTTGTAATTTTATTTTAAATTCCAAGGAATTAATCATGATGTGGTTTAGAATGACACTTACAATCTTTAAAGATATACTTTAAATTACAAAGAATAAATAATTATATATTTGGAATTAATTTTAAAGTACATTTTAGGGATTTGTTTGAGATCACTCTTTGATAATTTAACCCCTCGGGTATTTTTGTACATTTTAGTACACAGCGTATCAATAGCCGTAGAGACTTTTTGTGCTCTTTACGGCACGGACTGAGACGGACTCGTAAAAGTATAAGTTTAAAGGCGATGCCATACGTAATAATGCAAAATCATGTTTTTTGGTTTGAAAATTTGGTCGCCTAGAAATGTTTCAGATGCTTTTATTAAATACTGCCATCTTGGCCTTATTATTAATCGAGTATTTTTTAGATAAGTCTTTTTAAAAGCCCAGAAAAAAATAATGTAAAGGCCTATGAAAACTGCTTTAAAGTTCAAAATCTCCTACTTACGAACCCATTTTTGGTTATGATTTTATTGTATAATGTGGTAAATTAAAATTATTTATAAAATGATCGAAAAAAAAAATATTTATCCCTGAAAATCCACAAAATAAAATAAAAGGCACTTTTTGGCAATGTTTTTTTCTTGCATAAATCAAAACAGGCGGATGGTGTTAAGCGGGAATTTAAACCTTATCGCCATCTACGTAAGGGTTTTTATTGATAGCGGCTCAATTTAAAATATTACACGACGTAAAATGATGATTGAAAATCAAATAATGTCATATTACAGATCCAATGGTTGAAGGAAAAGTTTGATGGCATCAGCAATTTTTTTTTTTTAACTACTTTTGTGGTACGATGAGGTATATAATTTAAACAGTTTTGTAACAGATATTTTCATTTAAAAGTTTACAATAGACAATTGCTTGCACTTTTGCGAAAGATTTATCATATATAAGTTTGTGATGTATTTTTATGTGGTACGAAAAAATTGTGAGAAGATCTTTACAATATGTTTGTGTCATTATGTTTTGATTTTAGTTTCTTAGTATGTTTTGAGTTTATAAGAAAAAATCGATAAACAACAAATAATTGATTTTAAATAGGTTTTTAAGTTTCGCATTACGTGGTATTTTTTGAGTTTACAAGAAAAAAACAATGATCATTAATTTCGTATTTTTCAATCTTACTACTCTAGCTCACTGAAAAGTCACGGACCGCCACTGCTAGCTACCTAGTATAATTATGATGTTTTAATTGAAAATTATTTAAATTAATAGCAATTTCAATTAATTTGAATGCACCTACCTAATTCGTATATAATATTTTTATCTAGAAAATTATTTTTATTCTTTATTTGAAATGTGTACTTCCTGTTTTTACATTTTCTCAGGGTTGGGGCAGATTTGGTCAACAAAATCCTACAATTATTAACGCACTTACCGCAAATCATAACTCAGCATCACCGATATGTGATCTTGACAAACTTAAGTATTAAATTACTAACGATTAGCCTTCAGACATTTATTTATCTACTCCATCTACCTATAATAATATAATTTAATCAAGTTATAGCATTACACAACATCTCAAATGACTTAGGATTACAAATACAGGTAACAAACCGAACCACACCTGACCACAAACCATACTCGATAACAATAATAATTGAAACCTTTTGAAGACTTATACCTTGAATAGATAGTAAGGGACCCGGTTCCACCGTGACGAATAGGCGACTTGTTACTTGTTACTTGTTAGCTCACCTGTCCGGAACATTGAAACATAAACATCAGATTACGTTGGCTTAGCAATAAAGATGGGGATTATCCTATTAAAGATAATCGGTTTACCTGATTTGTGGTACAATGGGCAGATATATTACTAGCTACAGTAATAATTGGCTCTAGTTCGTTGTATTCTATTATTTTCCTACATTTCTATACACATTATTTACAGAAAATTATCTCTTCACTGATTCTCACTTCTCACATATGAATCCAGTGTGATCATAGCATCCGCAATTGAGGTGTGTTGTGAGACTGAATGTAGTGGGGAGAGGAAGGAGATGGGGTAGTACATGGGTATTCAAAAGACAATAGTCCCAACTGAACAAATATACTCAACTCATAAATAACTGAATAAATAAATTCATTTTTATAAACACAAGTACTATTCCTTCTTCTATATTAGTAACAGAAAATGTGTATGATGGCACAGTAATAAATATACAATAGTATAATAGTAGAAGTTATATTTATGTTGCATGTAACCTGACTCACTTGGCAAACCTGTATTGAGGCAGAATTTTTGAACAAAATTAGTTCATACGATGTCTATATTATTTTATAAATAAAATATTTCTGTAAACGCACCACTTATTGTTTTATATTTATTTATAATGTTTCACATGTTGGAAATAACTGAAAATAAGTACTGTAGCACTTTAAATCGTAATGACTTGAAATTCAATGATAAAATTGTAAAATCGATTCGATTTCGGCCGACTTCTTACCCGAATTTAACACTTTGAAACTAAATAACATTTTTTTTGTAAAATCATTTTATTAAGAAAATGTTATTCCTCATGTGTTAAAAATCGAGATATACATGTACAAAAACAATTTTATATGTGTTGGGGGATCAAAAAAATAGTGGTCAAAGTCACTTTTCAGAGAGGGGCGACTTTTACATACCATTTATAAACTTATCTAAAAAAATTACTAAAAAATGAATCATGTTTGTATATATGTATATGAAATACATGATGACACACGACTGTAATAGTGTACTACCGCTGACCCTGTATCAATCGCAAGTCACTTGAATAAGTAGTCACCTCTTATCTGGAGCCCCAAAATACTTTAAAAAATCCTGACTCAATCCTGAGCAGAAATCGGTGGTTGTTTGGAAGACTATCTTAAGATTACAGGCGTCATGTGGAAATGCTGTGCTTGTTCTACTGATAAGGAATTAGCGTCATTAATCCCTTCGGCACCAGTGCATAGTCGGGAAACAAAACAATTATAATAAAACAATTTTATTAACAAAATATTATTTCTTATCCAAAAGTCACATAGAATCGCTGACAGCCCTGTATTACTAAAGCCAAATTGCGATACTTGCCCAGCTATATTCCAAGTAGAATTAATTTTGAAGGCAACAATAAACTCACTACTGATTACTCTATAATAATATTTTGCTAGACTATGTTAACAAGTCACTTTTTTATACATATTTTTACAATACTCTGTTCAAATAAAATATTCTCTGTTATTATAACATTCTATACCTTAATGGAATTTATTTTGTATTAATTACTATTCATTATCATAAACACCTCATACCTCGATTTATGTCAGTTCGTGTACAAACCTAGTATTCATTCAACTATTACTACACTAGTAGATATTTCTTTTAATTATTTATTGTCTCACTGCACTTCTATTAACAACTGTATCACTTGCAATAATATTTTTGTGTACACATTAATTGTTATGTAATCACTCTTTTGTATCACTTTATTGTAAAAGCCATTTTAAATAAATAAATAAATTAATATATTTGTCCACGGTTGACATTTATCACATATGAGAAAAGGTCGTTTCGACGCCTCGTTCTTGAGTGCAATAACTTGGCTTTTGAACGATTTAAACCTCCCTCCTACAAAATGGTTATCTTCAAGACTCGTGTTTATTCTATCATTTTCAAAACTAAAACAAGTTCGTCGAAGTATCCATGGAGTCCTTCGTAGTTAATAAAAATGAGCTGACGATGATTCTACAATTACATGAATTCACATTTGCATATTAAATCACAAAGGTTCTGTTTCTAAATTGTGTTTTTAGTATTCAAAATACATCATTTCATCTCTACGCAAAATTACAAATCGAAAAAAAAATACTTCCAGGGAAACACAAGCACGCGTCGGACCACCAACGTATATTTCAAGGAAAAACACCATGAATGTGACTTGTTTGAAAGATTTGAATAGGCTTAGCAAGTTGCAAGTCAAAACCATTAATGGTGATCAGTTAATCCTTCGCAATCCCTTCTGAGCCGTCAGGGAGAGGCAATTCGTCAAACTAATTCTATGTTGACACTTTGTCTAATCCCGTGGGAAAAGCTGTTATTAGATTTGTACAGTTTTTTCGGAGAGTTTGGACAGCATTGTATTATAATTATTTAGATAACTACTTGGTGTGGTGGTTACTGGGAATAAATTGTAATAGCAGGTATACTTTTGTGATGCTTTTATAACATTAAAAACCATTCTTACTTTAAAATTACATACCTACATGGCGAGAAAATTACTAATGTTGAATATTAGTAATTTATTAAAAATCTCTTCTAATTATTCGTTATCCGGTAAAAAACGGGATTGCAGGCCCTAAACGAATGAATTTGTAGGTTTCCTAATAAACTTGTTCACACGTGTTTTCACTGTAGATTATCAAACCAAATGCCGGTGCATTAACAAGTGTTCCGATTTATTACAAACTCCCAAAAAGTTTTGTTAGAAAACGGCCAGAAATCCCGTTTTTAAGCGGATTACCAAAGTTTGTATAAAAACCTACTCATTTTATTCCGTGTACTGTTTTTTTAAGTAATCATTTCAACACTTTTTTAAAACTGTTTTTCTATATTTGCACAAAATTTGTTAGTTTTAAAGGGTTTTCCGAAATTAGTTTTTAATATTTTGTCTAATAATTAATTTATAATAATAATTTCACCAACAATTTTATTGATAATTTCCCCAAATGAGTTATATTAAACTCACTCCGCTAAAGACCAAATAATCTATGGCCTAAGTAGTAAGGGGATAAGGCCCTCGACTAGCAATCTGAAGGTCTCATTTGTAATGTAATTTAAAAAAGTTTAATTTGTGATATTTCACAACTTATACATAGTACCTATTTTTGCGGCACGTTCCAAAGTGGACGATATTCCACTAAGGTATATTAATTATCTTTTAGATCAGACGTTCCCCAACTTTTTTGCCCAGTAGATCACAAACTTGACATTTTTTTCCGAATAAGGATTAAATTTTTTCTAAACCTATTAAAGTCAAATGGGTATTTTGTTATGTTCGTAAGAAGATTGGCTACCATGCTAAAACGTCTTTCCACGAAGACGGAAAACTATTAAAAACTTTCTTGTGGTAGTCTGGTTTTCCTCCGTTATATAATCTGGATCTCTTCAAGACACGCATTCATACATCACTTTCTACATCCCCTACCTTAAGCCGCCTCACAAAGCTTCCCAACAACAGGGATGCATTATAGTTCCCCTGTCTTTACACTGAGCAGACAGGGTTCTTATTCAGAGGTTTTATGTATAATTTTTTTTTTGAGTGTAAGATACCCTCAGTATCGCCCTGCTTTAAGACCACCATTTACAATTGAATCGTTGCCTGAAATGGCTATAGCCGTGTTTGGTGAACAGTTCTGAATAGCCAGGCACCTCCCACCTTCCTCCTCCCCATCTCCTTCCCCTCCTCACTCCCTTCATCCTCACAATATACCCCAATTGGGGATGCCATAATCTCACTGGCTCCAGAGGGTTGGTAGCAGTTAGGACTCTTGTACGGCAATTAAATAAAAATAAAAAAAATCATCATGTTTTCATTACAATAAAAAAACGCAAATTTCTTAAATTTTATATTCAATAAATTAAATTTAATTAATGATTAATCTTATACAAATTATATGCGTACACAACCCTAGCTCCTGTATATATAACTCTTTCCACACCCGAGCAAATACCATTTGACATGCGTAACCTTCGTAGACATTATGTAGGATAGTACACCAAATTTAATTTATGTAACATAAACGTTTATAAAGCTTTTGCAATATATTGTTCTTATTTAATTGATAATTATCAATCACTCAAAGTTTAGCGGTATGAGCTTGAACCGCGATGTATCTACATTCAACACGCTTAATTTAATAGTATGCCAAGTGACTGTAAAATATGATGCTCCTAAACTGAGAATTCCTATATTTCATATTCAATCTAATCTTTTACACCTTCATAATCAGTACTTATTTCAATTTAAATTTTGACTCGATATTCTAAAGTTACACGGGCACTGGATTCCCCAGATATAAAATATTACAAACCTCACACTTTATACAGTAAATTATACTTTATACTTTACACTTTATACTTAACTTTATAATTATACTTTAAACTTTATACTTAACTTAATGTTTAACCTTTACGCTTTATACCGTATATTATACTTTAAACTTTTTGCTGTATACTTTATTCCTTATACTTTTTAACTGAAGCAGCGTGACCAGACCATGCTCGGGAAATCACGATTAGATATTCTAAAGTTCCACGGGTACAGGATTCCCCAGATATAAAATATTACAAGACTTACACTTTATACTTAACTTTACACTTTATACTTAAATTTTATGCCTTATACTTTTTAACTTTATATTTATGTTTATTTTAATGGCACATATTGTGCCGTTTGTATTTAAATAAATAACTAAAATAAATACCAGTTTTCACTTGTACCTACCCGTATGCCAAACCCGGTTCCATGATAACTCAACACAGTTACAATTCAACACAGTTTTAAAAAGTGATATGAAGTCATTAGAAACAATGAAAGAAAAATATTAAACCTAACCTAACCTAACCTAACCTACTTAACCCAGTTAATAAAGTTTTTGTTTCATCACTTTCCATGACTTTATATAACTTTTTAAAGATGTGATGAATTATCATTTTGATGATTTGACACTAAACTTGAAGTGAAATGACACTAAACTGCGCTATATAAATTCCATGTTATTATTAGATATTATTATTATTATTGAGTTATCAGGGAACCGTTTGAAAAATTAAAAACCTTCTTATGAACTACGTATCTTTAAAAAAACGCTTAAATCTAAGAAAACTGCACTTTAATGTAATTTATCCCTTTCCATGACATTAAATTCAAATCTCAACGTTATTTTTTCGTCGTTTGAAGCGTACCTACCAGTGGCGTGCTATATTTTTTGACAATTAAGGCGCACCCTTGATTTAACGTCGGAGGCCGTAATTGCCTTATTCCCCGGCGAGCCTTAATGTCCCAGTGGCGTAAACCTGGCATTACACTAAATATCCCATTTTTCATATTGAATATAACCTAATAAAGATGTCAACGCGCATTAGAACAAACCCGGCTTAGTGGGGTGACGTGTCTTCAGTGTGAACGGCGGGAACTTTTGGAACAGACATCGATGTGTTTAACACGAACCTCACAAAATTCATAACATTTTTGGTGATGTGGTAAGGAGACGAATGAAATGAATGAAGACGAATGCGGCAGCCGCTTTATTGAGATAGTCGTATTACACAGTACAAATGGAGAATCCAGAGTAATCACAGTTGTTGCTGACGATGTCGTTATGGTTGATGATGTGCATCACGACAGGATGCATGTAGGTCACATCACGGTGGGATGTGAATCTGTGGTCCATGATCACGGCGATTGAGTCGATGGCTCGACGTAGCGAAAAATCAAATCTAAACGGTGAATTCTGACCACATTTTAAATGGATTATTAACATTTCTTAATCTTGTGATTTAATGGTAATACTCTGTAAATGTTCAAAAGAATAAAAATATATATGTACCCATGTATATTATTTGTAATCCAGACGGTTGAAAATTAACACAAACGAAGACGGGAATTAATATTTTTTTTGGGAAATAAGCTGTTGTTTTCTTTTCTAAGGCCCATTTTGGCTTAGCGTCTCAATCAAGCTTAGAGTATGTAGGTACCTATGTAAACATATTTGCACGTCAAAAATATTAATACCTATGCTAATGACATTAGATGCATATACTGTATACTGTTTCTTTGGCATGAAACAGTGCCCATACAGTGCAAAAACATAGTGCTAAACATAGCAAAAATAATTTATTCACTATGATACAAATAATTTATTCACCATGACAAAAACAATTTATTCACTATGACAAAAATAATTAATTTACTTTGCCAACCGGCCTTGCAGTCAGAGATCTCACTCCCCGAAGGAGTGTCATTTTTCGTAAATCTGCATCAAAGTTTCCACTTGCGAATTTCCACTTTGCTCATATTTAAACTCTTTGATATAATATATGATAATTTTCCTTCCTTTTTAAATATTTTTTTTTTATAAATGGAAACAAATGATACAGTTCAATTTTTCCCGTGAAATATAGTCACCCTTCTTCACGAAATTGAAATATGCAAATCATCCTCTGGAAAAGTCTTCTGCGACATTTCTCTCCCAAGATCTCCCACCCATCTCCACCTCCCTCCCACCCCCTCCCACCCAGTGCAGAAATAATAGAGGAAAGAAGAGAAGAATTACAATAATAAAAAAACGAAAGCCAGAAAGTTTAAGCAGGGAAAGGCAATTTAAAAGTCCCTAACGACCGAATAAAGAGAAGGGCGTTATTACGACTCGGGCAACGCCGGGAATTGCCACTCATCTCTGAATTATGACTAAGTAATAATGCGGTATGAATCTGATTCCGAAACTACTGAATTACTTTTGCGTTTCCATTATACATATAATATGGATGAAATTATTACCTAACTGATTTACCTAGTTCTTAAATTAAATGTGTGCTTCGATTCCAAAAAGGGTCTGACGTATAGATAATAGAAACACAAGGAAATCCAAGTCATTTAAATTTTAAAGGCGGCAATCTGGTATTAAGTATATAATTTTTTCAGCAGACCAAAATACCTCAATCACTACGAAGTAATAAAATCATATGTTTTTGGTTTGTAAATTTGATCTTTAGAAATATTTTACATTCTTTAAATAAATACTGCGAGTAAAAAACATCCTGTAAGGACTGCTTTAAATTTAAAAATCTCCTACTTACGAACTCATTTTCGGCTATGGTTTTATTGTATAATGTGGCGAATTAAGTTCTTCTTAAGAGGAAGCTACAAGCCGAAAATGTATATTTTCTTGGTACTCCTTATATTGTAGGTAATAGGAATTAAAATCGCTTGAAAAACGGAGTCTAGAATCGTTCGATTTCAAGCACAAAACTTGTTTTTATTTATTTTGTAAATAATTTTATAAGAAAGCAAAAAAGTTAATCAAGTGAAACTGTCACAGATAATCTTAGCTATAATACTGTTTTTTTTAAGTTGTTTCCTTTACGCGTTCATACATTTCTATTGAAAAAATATTTTTTTTAGTAGTTTACATTTATACTTTATATTGAGTAATTTATTTTTTATTTTGTATTCTATTCAAACGAAACCATAGGAAAACCTTCAAAGCATAATTTTTGGTATTCATAATGTATACCAATTCGTTATAAAGATTTGGCGACGGCGGCTGGTGTTAAGCGGGAATTTAAATCTTATTGCCATCTCAATAAGGAGTATTATTGCTAACGGCCTGATTCCAAATGTTACACGGCATCCTAACTGACTGGAGCCAGTGGGACTATGGCAACCCCAATGGAAGTGTGTTGTGAGCTGAAAGAAGTAGAGTGGAGAAGACAATGGGAGGAGGAAGGTTATAAAGTACATGGATATTCAGATCTGGTAACTAAACACAGCTAAAGCCATTTCAAGCAACGTTTCGATTCTGGATGGTGGTCTTTCATCTGTCTTAGCCACCTCATGAATTCATCGTAACATTTAACGTCTTGCAGAGCTGATAGAACAAAAAATTTCATTAGAAGGTAGCTAATTTGAATCACATATTAATACATATGTCACGAAACTGCGATTCCACTCTATTAGTTGGAATAAACCGTAAGCAACACACACGAAATACCAGTCCCAGAACTATACTAATTGCAATATTATATGGGATGATTTGATGGAAGAATAAGCTTGATATACAGTATTCCTCAATGTTTAAACCTGTGCTTCTGGAACATAAGAAAAGCCCAGATTAGATTATATGATAAAAATGATCTTACCCGTCGCAGTTGGGTCCAGTCTGCCAGATTCTGGATGCACTCGAAATATATATATATTAAATAAAAATTATTTGTTATTTCGGCTACTGACATTATACATAGCTCTCTCATTGAAAATTTAGGCGTATTAGATCTATCAAAAAATGTATATATAAAGATGCAAAAGTCGGTCATTTTGAATACATGTAGGATAACGAAAGATTTTTTAAATATTTATGTTGAGGGATCTGTAGGATTTATAGGCCCTGTTAGGAGTTCTACCGAGCCGAACCCTCTGATATGAAAATATCTGGAGTCGGTGAATTATTTTCCCATTTGATCTCTGGTGAGTTGACGTGTTGTTCTTGTATTGTTTTGTATTTATTTTGCTTATATAATGCACTTGCATAATTTTGATTGACTAGATGATCATTTGTGGAAGGGTTTAGTTTTTCCTATGGGGAAGATTTAACCCGGACATAAAATCGGAAGTAAAATATTTCACAATTGTGGTTATGTTAAAGGTCAATCTCCCCTGTCTGGGATACTATTTTATACTAAATTTTTCAGAGCTCTAAATGAGTAAATGAGAGTCACTTTTTTGACATCTTGCAACAACAAGCCGTCATGGTGACATTGCAGAATTTGAGGTTTGTTTGAGAATTATACTTTTGAATATTTTTTACAATATCACTAAGTCCCGTGTCATAACCATTTCGCTAAAGAACTGTCAGTTTGAACCACGATGTTTAATACTTTTCCCACACGAGTCCACATTTATCATAACCTCAACTACCTACCTAATATCAGCGAGATCGTAGGTACTTCTCACTTCTCTTTCGAGCATTTCCCGTATCGTTAACGCAGGATCCCGTATTTTATTATTCGTCCCGCGTCCCGTTTATTGCCTCGGCCGAGAGCGGAGCTGTTATAATAAAATTATCGCCACCGTTTCTATCTGCGAAAGTGGGATTTATTTTTTTAATAAAAAGACGCCATCTCTGGAGAGCTTAGGAAAGTTTTCAATTGCTCTTCTTTGTTTGCCGAGTGTGTTCCAGAAAATGTTATGATTTTGTGTAATTGCGAGTGGATGAGTTAGTAAGTTAGTTATACGTTAGCTTATTTATTTGTTTACCTCGTGTGGTCTATATTAGATTAGCTTCTATATTTCGTAGTTAGGTAGGTACTAACACTGTATTTGAAAAGAAAAAATAAAGTTCTGAAATTATATATGGTACTCTATATATACCTAATTGCACGGTGCATTGGTAATCTGGTTAAAAACGGGATTGCAGGTCTTTAACGAATGAATTAACCGGTTTCCTGATAAACTTTTTATGAATTTCGAATATATTATCGTCGTTACAACATATTCGAAATTTATTAAAAGTTTATCAGGAAACCGATAGTTAAAATCCTGCAATCCCATTATTGTGCAAATTTTCGTCAACCTCGGAATAAAACTGCATATTTGTATCAGAATAAAATCCCTCGTTTATTTAAACAGATTGTATACAGATAATACTTCGTGATGTTCATTCTAAAAATGACGGAATTTCTGTTAGTAAAACACCACTTTATTTAACCCTGATAAAGGAGCGTTGTTTCCGAAACCACCCGCAAAATTACTTAAAAATAAATAAATGGTGGTTTTACTAAGTGAAATTATTTTATATTTAGGTGTTTTGCTTTTATTATTGTAGACGAGTCTACTTTTCGATGCTTTTTAAAAGACATCAGATGAAAGTAACCCTGCAGCAACAGCAAAATCGATCTCATTTATTCGAAAACGAAACCTTATGCTGCATAATATATATTTTCGAGCCGAGCCTCTAATTATGGGAGAGGAACAAAGCAACCACAAGCGACGTTTCACTCCATTTGCGGTTGTTGCTTCGTTCTTTTCCCATAATTCGAGGCTCGTCTCGCAAATGTATTCGCGCCATTGAATGAAAAAAGTTATAAAACAGCTTAAATTAGCTTTCAAATTTTCACCTACCTACGTGTGAAAACAACACTTTCACATGTCGAAATGTAAAAAAAATAAATTTATTTATTCCAAATATTCAACCCAAATCTTATCTGAAACCTCATGGTAAAGTTAGGTCCCATGATATAAGTAGATACCTATTCTATTTTCGACGATTTTAGGTACCTACTTAATTTTGACAACACTTCACGTAATATCTTTCAAGGATTCGATAGTAATATAATATATTTTTTTTATTATAAACTAGCCCATTTAATGAAAATCACGAGATGTTATGGATTTTTGAATCTCATTGCCCATAAAAACTTTTTTTGTTGGTAACAAATTAGATAAGTAGATTAAAAAAATGTGATAATATCAGTAGCAATGGAGGAATTAAATAGCAACTGAAAATCATGCAATTTGCAGTGTTTTTAATAAAGTATCTTAAGTATCTTAAAATTCTCCAAACCTTGTTTTTTTTAAAAAGCGTATTTATCTGAATTGACCTTCCATATAAATTCGTCAAAAATTTTAACAAAAAAAACTGCGCTTTTCAAATAAAGAAATATTAATTAATAAAATAATCGTGGTACGTATTTATCGCTTGTCTGATATGATTTATGCTTATCAGTTCCAATTATTTTGTAAATTAAAAGTTCATTGAACTTGAATATTTTTGATTTACGCAGAAATACAATTTCAAATCACGCATGCACTCATGCACCGACAACCGAAATTAGTTGTTTGTTTTATTGTATTTTTTTTATTTCCTCCTACAAATATTCCATTCATCTCATAAAATAATGCACACGACTGCACCACGCAAATAAATGAACCCGCTTCCCGTGTGTGCGTTTGCTCCGCCCCCCTATCCTTCCAATTTCAAATAATAATATCTCTATCTCTTTTTAACTGCGCCATAATTCATACAAAACGATTCTCCTCTCTTGCTCCCCCTCCATGAGAGAACGTAGGGTGTCTCGCTCTGGCTAATGTCATTTGTATTCTGCCGTTATTTCTTGTCTCTTTAACAATGGAATCATTTATACAATAACAGTTGGGTGGTAGTATGCGAAAATGAGTTAAGCCACAGTTTTAGGAATACTTATTTTATTTCGGAAAAAATCTAAAATTTTCTTGTTTGCTAAACAAATATTATATATCTTACCTAACCTAACCGAATCCAACTAACCAGTGGTGGCGTGTGATGGAAAAAATATATACCTATTTTATTTTTAATTAATTTAAAAGAAATCACTGTACGATGGTGTGCATATATCCTGAATATATATATTTATACACCTTTATATATGAAGATAACTGTTACACATTACAGGTAATTTTATTTTATTTTGTTTTACGCTAAGCTGGGCTTTCACATGGATTATAAGGATTTGATATACCTAGTGAGCTATCGAAAATTATACACAAGTTTTTTAAATAACACTAAACCGATTAACTAAATGTGAAACGATATCAGTAAAACATTTAACAGAAACATAAAATAATCTTGAAATAAGAACAATACTTCACATAAGACAAATGATAAAAACTACATTACCAACGCGACCATAATTTGTAGGATTCAACAAAGCGGTGGAACTGAACACGTTTAATTCTATAAATGGTGACAGTAATTATATCAATAGTACGTACACACTTGTTGGCCAGATCGTACATCATACTGGAGTGTTTCTGATAGTTGGTTGTGTATGTATTGCAGAAGAATGTTACATTTTGTCTTGTGTCCCTAGTCGGTACATGGAATTTTATAGTGGCGACGATGGCAGGGCTGTCAATTGAGTTGTTAATGACTCTGTGCAATACGATCAGGTCTAACACTGTTATTAGATGCAATTGTGTGGTATGCAGTCAACAACTAGGTATGCCTAATATGCCAAAATCAACTGAAAAAATCAGAACTATTTTGAAAAGTGCTATAAAGTCATAAAAAGAGAGAAAACTTGGGTTAACAAGGTTAGGTTAGGTGAGTTTTTAGGCTAGTTTTTTTCATCAATTTATTATGTGATGACAATTATAACAACTTACATCACTTTTCAAATATGTTCTGCTATGTCGTGAAATCTCTAATATCTCACATTAACAAAATAATCAAATTACCTAACTGAAAATAAATAAATTTACATAAAAATCAATTTTAACCCATGTCTAAAACTGTTTGGTTTCGTCCAAGTTTCAATTAACTCTTTTCATGTTGAAACATATGGCGTAATGTCATGATTTTTCAAAGCTCTAAGTTCATGATAAGAGTGATATTGGGAGCTTAAAAGAGTTGCATTTACCTATATTATGTATGCAGAAAATTAGTGCAAATTTCTTGACGCTAGGACTTATCATACCGATGAAGATCATTTTGGGGAGAAAAGCAAACAAATCTCTGAGTTAAGTTTGGATGACAATAATTTCTACTTATATTTTAAAGATTTTAACTTTTGAATTTCTTGGCATATTACATTTGAGCTTTCTATAAAATTTAAAATGCATTATTTAGTTCATTAATAAAGTAAAAGAGATTATTTTCGTAGAGTTTTCCATATATTTTTTAAGTAAACGGGCCCATTTATGCCGGGCTTAAGTCATCTCATTTGTCGTGGGTTAAATTCTTATTGCATAACATAGTCGAATAATTCCATCTCTTTCAAATTGATCGCCTACTATCTCTCTCTCACGCGTACAAAACTTGCCTAAAGCCATCTCTTTCCAATGCAGAAGAGAGAGATTAATATCTCCTTTTCGTTGTAGGAACGTTTTTGAATTTATATCGAATTATTACGGTGCTAAACGTGTGATCAAAAAGAGACGGAAATATACGACTTATTGGAGTGTAAAAGAGAGAGAAAATAATCCAGTCGGAATTCGAATTTCGAATCAAATTGGCATTTGTTTAGTTCCGATAACAGGAGCGGTTCTTATTTCTATGGTCAGATTTGAAATCGTGCGATTTTCGAAAAAGCACGTTCCATTTTAAAATCGTTATTTAAAAATAACTCCTACGTTTAAGTGATTGTTTTATAGGCGCAGAAAATTGGCTTTATGTGTTGTAAAAGAGGTTGTCTTTGATGAGTTATGTTTTGAGTTGTTGTCGTAGTTTGTGGGTTAGTAATTTATCTGCCTTCCCTTGTCAATTGCCCGGTTATGTCATATTTATGTTTACACTTGTGGGTGAGACTGACAAGATAGGAAATATAATTTTTAACAGGGGGTATTTCTAGGAAAGCATGTGTTTTAAAAGTATAAATACTAGGTAGGTAGGTATCGACATATTATTTTTTCTCCCTTTTTTGTAAAAATTTTAATATTTGGATGATTCTTATAGCGCCGTTTTTTGTGAAAAATCACCTCAAGGGCGCTGTACAAATATGTGATATATTTCTACAATGAGCTTACATTGATTTTAATCAATTTTACATTACGCACAAGAGTTAAAACTATTGGGTTTGTTTTTCTAATTTTTCCATTCAAAATTTCCTCTGAAATCGTAATATTTAAAATAAAGTTAAATACCTACCTACTTAACTTTAAGCAGTATATTTAATGTAACTTTTTTTATTTCAAGTACGAAATTATACAATTTGTCTAAAGAAACTTCACTACCTCAAGGACAATTATTTTTGTCTTCGGGTAAGTAGGTACCTATCTACCTAATAAAAGGATTGAGAGGAAGTTCTGGAAAGGAAAAAAGTATAAGGGGTGAATAGGAATCTGGGGGGTCAGTGAGTCCAGAAGTGACGTATGATTCCATCCCTCCTTCTGCGGTGTAGTTGGTGGGCAGACGAATCCGCTGCCAAACCTCACACCCGAACACCCCTGCTAAGTCACCAAACGTAGCGAATTTGATTTGTGGCAGGGGTTTTGGTTATCGAATGGTTCCCGGGATGGCGGTACCCATTCACGCCTCCCAAAGTGTGAATTTTCCTTATGAAATAATACACTAAGCAACTAGGTATCTATCGAATTTTAATGTTTTAGGTTGAATTGGGTAAAGAAATGACTGAATTATTGATTAGGTACAGCAATACATTATGTAGGTACCTACACACTACACATGTAGGTACTTACTTATCTGAATTGTTTAATTTCATCAATTGTAGAAAAGCAATTAATCACGCTTATGCATTCGTCAAACACACCTATTCATAATTAATATTAATGAATTGTTTATCAATTGTGCAAGCAATTGAGGCGAATTAACAATAGAAAATTCTTATAATACCTGCTCGCAATACCTTATCAATATCCTTATCTACTATAATAATTTCCAAGGAATTTTCAATAAATTTAACGACCAATTCGTTAGTTTTTTTTTATTTTTATTTTTAACAACATTGCCTAAGCCGATTTGAAACCTAGATTCTCGGACGTACTTCTTCCAATGATTGTTAATTTTCTAATTAAATACTTGCAGATCATGACTTCACTTCACTTTGCAGGCGGCACGTTTCTAATGGTACAGTATTTATGGCTGCAAATAACAAATAAAGGATTTTAAAAATAGTTCGTTCCTTAGTTGTTTTTCTTTGATTCCTAAAAAGCTAACTGTGTCAAATTGAACACCACTTCCATAATCATAATAAGAGAGGAGACAGGTACTTATCTAATAATTTTGGTAAATATACTACCTACCTACTTTATTTATAAGTTAAAAAACAAAATGATTCCGGATTATATGTCAAAAGTATTGGTATTAGGCTGGCCGCATACATACGTTTTCCGTATTCGATTTCCGAATTCGTTTTCCGTATTCGGAATTCCGTGAGACTAGCGCAAACGTTCGTTTCCCTTCATTCAGAATGTATAAACGTCAGTACCAGTGTTGCCAACAAGGGCGATATATCGCCATTTAGGCTACTCAGAGCGAGAATCGGCGCCGAAAATGAAATTTATTTTTCTGGGGACAAATTTTATATTTTCTTGAAATTCTCTTTTCCGTTCGTTTGCGTCGGCACAAACAAACTGTATGCAATAGCTGCGTTCCACATGACGTCATTAGGTTTTTTCCATTCGGTTTCTCCGAACGCGCCGGCTCGCATTCGGAACGTGCGTTAGGAATTTGTTCCGTTCGGAACTAAAACGAACGTGTGCGGCAGTTAATGTATTTTCTACTGATTCCGTGCATTCGGATGTCCGAATACGGAAAACGAATTCGGAAATCGAATACGGAAAACGTATGTATGCGGCCAGCCTAAATAGCACAGTTTATGGCTATCCTACGAAAAGGGAGCACAAAACAATATTCATTATAAAAAAATTATACTATTTTAATATTTGTGATATTTGGCCTCCATTCTATGATGTTTGCATTATTCATATCGAATCCGTGCAGCTTCGCTTCTTAAGTAATGTAAAAACAAATATTATGTTGAAAAATTGGCTCGCTGAAAGAAATAGTTTGTATTAGAGTCTAATACAAACTATAGGTAGATACTATCACTGTTGTGTATATGTTTTATATTTTTAAAACAATTTGTTATTTTTATTGTTATCACTGTTGTCATTAAGTAAAATAAGTTTTTATCTTTTTTAAATATTTTTTATGTGAAAAGTTGCCATCGACAAACTACTGAAAAGTAGTTTATTGGAACTTTTCTATTTTTTCTGTATTTTTATTATATTATTTACTGTAATATGTATTTTTTTTGTCTTGCTTTCTTTAAATAAAAAAAAGGGGAATTGCTTGAAGATTAGGTCAAGATAGAGGCAATTACACATACTCATTCTTTAGAAAAACGTAGGAAGGACTATGATATTATCTGAATTTTCAAAATTATTAACTGACTCACCTACTTTGTTGCAACTCATCCCTTTCAATATCCCTTCTCGTAGACTCAGAAATAATGATTTGCTTTTCATCAATCAACACTCCACAAATTATGGATACCATTCACCAATGCCCAGAATGGGCAGACTTGTCAACTCGAATCAGGACCTTGAATTTTTTGGTGTAAGCCTAAATGAAGTTTGTCAGTCATTGCGCAAGTAATATTCTGTATTGATATGGCTGAAGTCGTGAACTCCATCAAAACCTTGATCCTGTCTTGAATCTACATTATTTCTATTGATTTTTTTGCCCTATTTGTGTCATAGTATATTTTATTGTAACATTTCTCCTCGTATTAACTTCGCGTAATATGAAATAATTATACTAATATAATAATTGGACTTGTAAATCGTAAATCAATAAATAATGTTCAATGAACTCTCTTTAAATATTAAGGAATATAAAAATCTCGCAGTTTTTCCTGCTCTATGTTTAGTATTAATTTTTATGTTTATTAGTTAGTAAAAAATACATTAAATAAAAAAGTATCACCCTGGTGAACAACATTCAGAAACTTTGCGTGAAATGGCTATGTCAATGTTTAGTGACCAGATATAAATTACAATTATAATTTTAATGCCAGATACTTCCCCACCTTCCTCTTCTCCATCTCCTTTCCTTCCTCCTCCATAATTGGGGAAGCCTTAGTCCCACTGGCTCTTAACAGTTGCGACATACAAAAAACATTATTTGTATGTAGACAATATACTCTTTCAATTAAATAATACTCATTCGAATTACAAACTTTCCACTCGGTACCCTACCTATCCAAACATTTGACGATTCCTTCCCCATTAGTTTGCAAGTAGGTTGGTAGTAGGTAGGTAGGTACCTATTCCAAAAATCAAATCTCCAAGTTCTAAGTGGCCCAATCTACCCTAAGCATTGACTCAATACAATACACCACGATCCCCCCTCTTTACTCTTGACTCCCGTTGTAATAGAAATGATAATAACATATTTAACCAACTTCCTAAATCCCGCGAAGCCATTTAGTTTGTATTAGATTTTGCGCCCTGTTAGACTCTAAACAACCATGAAAAACTAAGAGAAGCTATTTCGTGTACATACAGGGTTGCCACAATGACACTAGTGAAACATTAAAGTACGATGTGGATATGTGGATGGAGTGATATGAAATTATTACGGAAATATGTTTTCAAAACAAGAGTAAAAATTGAAGAAAAAAAACATAGATTTAATTATTTCACTATTTTTTAGACAGGTGCGGGGTGGTGTTTAATATTTATGTTATATTTGTAGTTAATATTTCATATAAGTAAGCAATTAACACAAATCAAAGACTTAGGCATCACTTTTCAATCAAATCTTTCATTTGTTAACCACATTACAGAAATCTCTAAATGACTTAAAAATTTTGGGATATTTAACAAGGCTAACCAGAAATTTTAACAATATTAAGTGTATTAAATTGTTATATTTTGCATATGTGAGAAGTCAACTTGAATACAATTCTCCTGTCTAGAACCCAGATTATAATATACATGTAAAAGAATACAAAACAATTTCTTACGTTTTATAAATTTTAAAATGGGTTTTCCAGCAATTATGTTGAACTACAACACTCTGTTAAATTATATGAATATGTAATTGTCAGACAGAAGAATTTTCACTGACTTGATATTTCTATATAAAATTCTAAATGATTTAGTTGATAGTCCGGTATTGCTAGAATTGGTAAGCTTCCGGAATCAACAACGTAATACTAGAAGTCAAGATTTATTTCAATTTATAAATTCTGGGACCAACTACCATATGTATTCCTCTTTGCCCAGAATACTAATGGAGGAAAACTAGTATACCAAGTCAGTGGACATCTTCGATTTGTCTTTAAACAAATTAAAAATGTTGTTAATGAATCAATTCAGTTATGTGCAATAAATAATGTATATCTTAATATTCATACGCAAAAGCCCTAAAAAAGGGCGTTAATTAATAATTATTAATTGATTAATTAGTTAAAAACAAATCATCCATAAACAGTTTTCTCAGTAAACTCAATAAAATTTTGGGGGTGCTGTGTGCTGTGTCTTTGTACTTCAAGAAAGCAGAGGAAGTGCTGGAAAGGAAATTGTGTGAAAGGTGGGTTGGCAGTGTGGCCAGGAGTGTGCAAGGCGTTGGGCGTTGAGATTTCGGCTAGAGAAGTCAAACGGTTTCCCTCAACCAGCCATATTTATCTAATTAATGTTTCCCCATACATGCCTCCCAAATTGAGAAATACTCATACAACATATAAAATGATAATGCAGCAGCATTGGTTTCTATTTCATGTACTCAATGATATTGTTATTCAACTTTAAAAAAAAAACAGTTTATATATAGGCAAATAAGTTCTGCTGTGTTATTATTACTCCGCTTGACAGTTTTTTCGCCTTCTAAAAGCACTATCGACGTGCACCGGAGAGTTGACAACATGCGAAAAGCGCATTGAAGCTTGGTGAATTTTGAAAAACTTTGAACGTGTTTATTACAATCTGTCTATAATGAATTCATTTAGGATTTCTAATTTACAATATTAGCGCTACAACATTTACACATTGGCATTCGTGAGATTTTCAGCGATGAATTGCTTGTCCTATACTCTCGAGATGATTTTGCGAATGTTGATGCAGCAGTATTATTTATTAAATCATTTTACAAATGAAAATTAGCGGAGCGAATGAATTGCAGTTTTATCAGGTTACAAATGCTTTTCATACTTTGTAATCTTAAAACCAACTAACCGCCTCAAGTAAAACAAACAAACAACATCTAAATATTAAAAAAAATTAAGTAGGTTAGCCACACCCTGCGCAATCTTTAAGTCTAAACAACCGTGAACCATTCCAAAACGTCACTAAATAATAATATGAAATAATAGGGTGGCTCCGTCCTTCAGTCACGCTTCCCCTAATCTATTTAGCCACCCTATAACTATTTATCTGCCAACGATAATCACCTACCCTATGCATTTTCCCCGAGTAGGTATATTATTATCAGGCTAGTTTTCCCCAAAATTGCAAGCGTTGAGGGATGAATAGGGTGTGATCTGGTGGGGAAATAGTGAATAATTACCTACTTAGTTATTCCTGATGTTACAAAATGGGACCGAATAAGAATCTTGAGTTAAAATTTGAACCTTTTGATACTCTGTAAGTCTAGTAACTATTAGTTCTGTGAACTGTAGACCTTGCGTCCATAAAATAATCTAATTTCTGTCACTCCTAGTTTTCTTATTTATCCTATGGCGGTCGTACGCTGCACGAGGTATTTTGAATGCATATATTGATTTCTTTCAATAAGTTAAATGGTACTATGGGTACTTTTTGTATGAATTCGGGATTAAAAAATGACGTTTTCTGTTTTGGTACCTACCGTTTTTACAGTTTAAGATGGCGGATATTATTTGAAGTCTGTAATTGTTTTACGTGACTAACTAACTATATTATGTGAAAATGTTGCACGTTTAGTTCGTGTAATGTTTTTAAAATTGATAAAAAGACTATAACTTGTTGTGTTCATTACTAATGGTGAACGTATATTACTGTAGTGTATTGTGAATTTTGTGTGTATTTTTGTTAATTTATTGAAGACAACGGCAAATGCAATTAACAAATGCTTTCATACAGTGGCATGCATAGTGTTTTGAATCAGAGTAAGTAAAAGGTAAAACAGCCAATTCATTGAAAACAAACTTACCACAGATAACTACTCCCTTCGTGCAAGTTTTCGGTAAGAATGGCTTAGCTGCTGGCCGTAGCCGATTTAGTTGGGATTTCAAAAGCCAAATCATTCATCTATGCATTTTACAAGCCTATAACTAGAAACATGAAATCTCTATACTTTCCGCTAAATAAACACAGACTCTAATATTTTGAAAGAGAGACAAAATTTGTTTTCATTATTACGTTATTAAAGTTGAACAAAACTTTTTTTATATATTTACTATCGTCGAAATTTGTTCTGTAAAGCTTTATTTATTTAGACACCAACAAAAAACACTTTAATGCGCACAAGTGTAAACATTTTACATAGTATAAAGAAAACATTTAATACTCTAACGTGAGCAACATATGGCATGCTTAGTTTCTGCTTTTGACACTTTATAGTGTACGGTTGGCATAAAATATAAGCATAGAATAACACAGGAAATTCCTTGTATTAATTTAAAAAAATATGTGATTATTATAGTACAAGATAGTAGTCTATACCAGCATTGTTGAATCCTACAAATTAAAATTGCCTTGATAATGTAGTTTTAGAGACTTGTTTTATATGTAGTATTTCTCTAGTATTTATATTATTATATGTTACTGCTACATGTTTTACTAATATTTTTTAGTATACATTTTATCAGTTTAACATTATTTTATGCTTTAAAAATTTTGTATATAATTTTCGATAGCTCACTAGGTATATTCTGTTCTTAAAATCTGGGCGTAAAATCAGCTAAATAAAATATTTAAGGCGATGCACTACGTCGTGTCATATTTTAAATCGAGCTGCTATCAATAACACCCCTTACGTAGATGGCGATAAGGTTGAAATCCCGCTTAACACCATCCACCTGTTTTGATCTATTCAAGAAAAAAACATGGCCAAAAAGTGCCTTTTATTTTATTTTGTGGAAGTTCAGGCATAAATTTTATAAATAACCTAATTTTTCACACTATACAATAAAATCATAACCGAAAATGGGTTCATAAGTAGAAGATTTTGATCTTTAAAGCAGTTTTCATAGGCCTTATACATTATTTTTTTCTGGGCTTATAAAAAGACTTATCTAAGAAATACTCGATTATTGCAGAGGCCAGGATGTATTCTACATGCAGTATTTAATTAAACCATCTTAAACATTTCTAGGCGACCAAATGTTCAAACCAAAAACACATTATTTTGCATTACTACGTAGTGCATCGCCTTAAAAACTGCTTTTTCTTCAGTAATAAAACCAAGCTCAATACCTAGTACCCACCACCTAAGCGAACATGATGAGCAGATTGTGTGTAAATATGTTCAATTGTTTCTGTGAATTAAAATGATAGTGTAAAACCGCTGGTATTTTTCATATCCACGTTATTATTAACGTTAAAAATAAATTAGCGTGCAGACGCGTCTTCAATTTAATTACTTATTGATGCACCGAGAATAAATAGTTTCTCCTCATTATCCATTGAAGTTATGTACCTACAGGTAATTAAAAGGCTAATTAATGCGATAAAACTTACATTGTAGCGAAGTATCTGAAGCACGTATTCTATTATAATGTTATGGCGATAAGGCTGCCTTTACACTTGGAAGTTTTTTCCTGTAAGTTGCTCACGTAAGCGACTTACGACAAATTTACCAATGTAAACGACACCATAAGTCACTTACCGTAATTTTTACCAAGTTACGGAAGTTTTTTTTACGTAAGTTTTTGACAGGTCTAATCGCTCACGCGGGAATTTACGGCTCTCTCACAGCTTATCAAAACAGATTGATAAGTTGAGACGCTTACAGTAAGTTTTGACGTCACTGTCGGGATGGTAAAACAGAAATCTGCAACACTGACAGGTCTTTCTGCCGTTGCTCCTCGGGACTTGTTTATTTGTCGCCATGAACAGCTTTATGAAATAATACACTGCAATAATCTATGGAGACTAACATAACATTATTTATCATTAACACAATGTCATGTTTAAAAAATGCCCGTGCAAATGTGTGATAATGATTCTAGTATTCGACCTCATGAACTGATGGATCAGCTATCAAACTTCACAACAAATTAATATCTCCAATGAATGCATACAAAAATGCAATACAAGAATACATAGAAAACATTACCTGACGCCAAAAATCGAAGAGTCACCATTATTTTTTCTAACTAACTAACTAACCATCACGCCGTTTCCACACACTTCTTGCCTCATTCACATTCATACATCGTCTAATACATACTCTTCTATTATTCTGACTCTTAACATGGCCCGATTCAAGTATCTGATTCACTTGGTCGTGCCATGTCTTCCTCGGGCGTCCCCGACTTCTGCTACCATTCACATTTACATCGTATATTCTCCTTACACTCCTTTCTTTGCTCATTCGCTCTACATGCCCAAACCATCTAAGCGTCCCTTTCTTGATCTTACTCATTACGCTTACATCAGCCTTGTACTCTTTGCGGATCTCCGCATTTCTCACACGATCGTAACATGGTGTTACACTCATACGCCTAAGGAATCTCATTAATTTTTCAGCTGGTGAAATGGCATTCCGAAAACGAGTATAATTCTTTTTTAATTACGGGCCAATCATTTCCAATATGTATTAGAAGTCAGTTACTATAATTTGGATAAAATTAAAGAATTTTTGTTGATCCTCAATTTTAATTCTGCCGTTAAACGAACGTAAGCCCCGCCCCATCAGTACTTCTTCTTTGAAGCCAACTCCTAATCCAACACACTCTGCGGCCCTTACGTTTTTGTTTGACAAAATTGTGCGTAAAATCGCAGCGGCAATCCGTTGTGTGCGGAAATGGGTATTATATGGGGATCCATGATCTAACCGTAAATAAACAAATCCCTGTTATCAAATATTACTAACTGACAGCTGTCAAAGTCGGCGGCAACGCGTTGTCAGGAAGCCATCTTACCAAAAATAGAATTACTGGTGTAGCGGTCTCTGTGAGAAGTTCGTAAGTTAAACTTCCAAACAACTTCCGTGAGCATTATTTACGATAAGTTGGATGCATATGTAATCGCTCCTGTGAGTAACTTATCAAAAATTTACGAAAATTTTACTTACAAGTGTAAACCCAGCCTAAGAACAATATTGACGGTTCAGAAAGAAGAATTATTTTCATACTGTCTCTCAACTTATGGTACTTCACAAAAACTGTTAAGGCTCCTTTATAGGCGTTCAAAAGGAAGAAGATTACTGAAGATGGTTCGAAACGAAAATATTTAATAGGCGTAAGCCATCGTTGTGAAAATATTTAATAGGTGTAAGCGACTGTTGTGAAAATATTTAACAGTCGTAGGCAAAAATATTTAGTAAAACACGGATTTCGTATATCGGATGTAAGTATATCGACCTTTGTTTTACCCACTGCAGAAAATCTCTCTGCATACCCCTTTGGGGACACTTGTGTACACCATTCAGAATTGAAACGTTGCTTGCAATGGCTTCAGCCGTGTTATGGGACCAGATCTGATTAGTCAGGTAGTCTCCCACCTTCCTCTTCCCCATCTCCTTCCCCCAGCCTCACAACATTTTAAGTTAGGGATAACATAGTTTCATTAGCTCCAGACGACTGGGAGCAGTTGGGACTCATAAAAAACATACATATATTTGTGTTTATATATGTTTTTATGTGAATCCTGCGCAAGAGTCCCAACTGCTCCCAATCGTTGCTCTCAATGTTATCCCTAACCTAAAATGCTGTGAGGCTGAGGTAGGAGATGAAGAAGAGGAAGGTGGAGGAGTATCTGGCTAATCAGATCTGGTCACAAAACACGGCTGAAGCCATTACAAGCAACGTTTCAATTCTGAATGGTGGTCTTACACCAGGGCGATACTGAGAGTATCATCCACTCTGGAATGTTCTGCAAGTATTCTTATAACAATAACAATAATACTAATAACACAATTTAATCAACTAAAATTTACTTGCGCACGCCGGGATTCGAAACCTTGACCTTCGACTTGCAAGTCGAGAGCCTTACCACTCGACCACGGAGGCCGTCATGTAAAAGACTGCATATATAAGTATGTCGTATTTTGTTTTTCGGCGGTATATCCTCACCACATACCTACTCCTTCGGGGACACGACATTCACCGGGGAAGTATGGAGATGAAATAATGAAAGGATTATATGCATACTAGATATAAAACTTATATTCTTAGATAAGTAGGTATATTTCTTATAGTTTAAAACAATTCCGCTATCTTGCACGATTTTTTACAAACTTATAGAATGACTGTTAATATTTTTTGAAATTTATTACATTACATTTTATATACTATTTTTCAAAATATCGAGACCACCCTTTGTAGTCGTGGGTACATCTTTCATTCCCGTCTTATTTTAAATAATAATAACTATATCACATTTAATTTGGCTGAAAATCCATAAAAGGATAAATCGGTACACTTATCTTTTTTATCAAAACAACGAATAAGGAAACCATTATTAAAAGTAGATATTATCATCGTACAAACGAAACAGAAATTCCAACATGGTAGATAAAATAATAAATATATATATTATTACCTACGAGATATTTCGATTAGCAAAAAAGTCGTTTCGAGGATATTTCACCTGTCAATCGTCGGCTAATTGTAAAGCAAATGTGCAGCAATATGATCACGGTTTTCTTTGTGTAAATGCACCTTTATATTTCAGTTTCTTTGCGTTCCTTTGTTGCGTATACATGCAGCTTTACGTTTACATTTCACGTCATACGTGTTTATTTTTCATTAATTCTTTGTTATTTCCTAGTGGACAAAATTAAGTAGGTACCTAATTGGAATTTGGTAACAATATTAACTTTTACCTATATCAATATTCCAGAGTTGAAAATACTTTTAGTATCACCATGGTGAAATTCATTTTAACCAAAATGCGTTCTGAATGGAAATTATAGACAGCCCTAATTTACTAAGCCTAATCACCTTCAATATACCAACTAGAACTACTCGATCAAAAATTCTTTTTCACTACAACAACAATATCAGAACTGAGTCATTTAGATACTCACTTCTACCTAGATTACATGCAGTTGGCAATAATTTCGCAGACATTGTATATGTGTTCAAGTGCACGGAATATAGTTACAAGAAGGCTATAGTAACATAACTCAATAATATTAATAACTAATATAAACGCATTGAATTTCTATATATGTAACTGATAGAAAACTTTTATTTTTTGATTAGGTACTGTTGCACTAAACCATTATTTATATAAAATGTTTGTTAAAGCCCGTATGGGCGTATAATATATAAATAAATAAATAAAATGTTTTATTGAGTGGTGGGTGGATGCTCTAGCAAAAACAGAGTCGATGTTGGGAGAGATTTCAGACGGATAAAAATATTCAAATTGTTTCTACTTTATATATAATTTTAGTAACGGTAGATTTTAGGTAGGTCGGTACCTACTTGAATGTTTATATCTTGATAGGTATTCAATGTTAGATAAACAAATATTTTCAGGTAATATGTTCACAAAAAGATTACTTTATTTTTTTTATAATTGACTGAGTATATAACGAAGTCCTGGTTTTACTCGACCGTTTCGAATTTCGTCTGTTTGTCGTCTGTCTATTTGTTATATAACATTTCCGGTTCGAGATGGTGGCCGTGTTCGATAGTACATTTTTATACCGCCAGAGTTCGCATGAGAGGGGATCGTACTACGGAGCTGTCAAATCGGAGTAATCAATATTATGGTAACAACCTAACTTAATGAAGAAAGTTGGAAAAAAGAATTGTCATTGATGGTGACATTTCTTTGGACAAATTTTATACCTATTAATTTAAATTTCATAAAATTCATGGTTCGTATTTAAGTAAGTAGGTATTTAAGTACCTACTAACAAATTATATGATTTCTGGGGAATTTAAAATAATTGTTCATTACAGATTTATGACGTAATTAAATTTCAATATTTAACAATAATATATTTTAGAGTTCTTGCCTAAAATGATTCTTGAAACCTTTGAAGCTAATGCTGAAAATTTCAAGAGTCCGAGAGATTTCATTTAGCAGCACCATACATCTTTTCATGCTATGCTGGGCCAGAGCATCCATTATACCACGAGGAATATAGAGCAAGTCGAGATGTAGACCCTGGCGGTACTTGTTCAGTACAAAAAAATTATGGCATTCCAAGAGGTATAGGCCGTCAATTAAGTAGTATATTATTTTAAACACTGTTACCCTAAGTGCCCCATCCCCTATAGATTGTTTACATATATAGGATATCTATAGGAGACTTTTGTAGCGCGTTTTAGATAGCAAATCCATGTTATGCATGCATCGTGGGTAGGTACTCACCATGCATTCTCAAAGATATTTTAAAACTTTTTTTGAATTTGTTACGTTAATTCTATGTATTTTTGCTGGTATGGAGCCCAAACAGCAGAAACGTATCCTATATTTGATCCTATAATGAATGCAGTTGAACAACGTGTAGCAGTGACGATTCCACTGCTGACTTCCTCGAGCGAACGAACATCACTACCATGCTCCCACGTGACCTTGGACGGCGGACGCGAGGTGGCGTAACGCATTTCAAGGAAAGAAGATGCAGTTTTAATCTGGCAGCCAGCAGGACGACATTACCAACACACTACGAGATGGATTCGGGGAACCGGCCCAGAGTACTCACGCAAGGAATCTACTTCAACCTACGTAATGTAGTTTAATTCTTTAATCATGGTTTATCCTTAAATTAGCTATTTCAAGTTTTCCTGTTTATCTAAAAAATAGGATGGCGCTCATAATATATTTTCAGTTTAGTTTCATTTTTAAATAATTATTACGTGACATTAACTTCGTTTACGTGACCTTGTCTCTTCGAGGGAAGGCACGACCCTGTAGATATAATATTATTCTTCACCCATCTTAATCATGATTATTAATTTATTAATCTATTTGTTTATAGGAATAAATCTTTATCTTACTAATAAGAGTTTTCATTATGTCTCATGCTCTGGTTGTTTCCTTATTTTATTCACACATGTTACACATATTATACAAACACATGTAGCGAGCATTAAGCTAAGAATTACATTTATTACGCCACATTTTGGCGCATCAACACAGTTAATAGCTGCATACGGTACATTTTTGGCGCTACAACGTGGTAAACCTATAGTAAACTTAGTTAATTTATGTCACATTTTTTCTGGGTATAAATTTTTTTTTATTGCTACATTTAGATTCTTGTGAGGGTGCTTTGGTCCCGTCCGTTTCGTTTTGTGTTGGTAAGCATGTCTTTGTTATTCAGTTTATTACGCTCTAATCCTGCTTGTTTCAGATTGAGGCTCAAATTTTGTGTTGTAGTAAATAATATGTCACCATTCGGCTAAATACCTACTTTATTTAGCTCATTTTGAAATATTTGTGTTCCCTTGTCTTACTTTGAATTTTAAATTCATATCCCTTCAACTTATATTTATTCAAAAGATAACTTGGAGCAATTGTCATCATATCACTGCCATTATCGTAATTGTTTTTATATAATTTTATTTATGCATTATAGCGGTTGTCTTAATTTATTGGATGAATTACGGCCGGCGGAGTATTATTATTATGTGCCATCGTAGGAATCCAATATACCTACTGCCTATTTCACTCTAATTGCGGCCGGTTGGAACAATACATTGTTACGAGATTTTGTAAGTTGATTTCACATTGTTTTATTCTCTCTTATTGTAATTATCATTGTGGTAATTTGAAATGGGATTGTTTTCTAATTTTGGGGTTCAATTTTGTTGCAATCATCTCGGGAATAAAATTTGCTTTTGAATGTTATGCTACTCAACATTTTTATATTGAGAGACGGGGGGTCGAAGTCACTAATATTTTATTACAGATTCAAGCACGGGTTTTAAGTTTGATTGAATTTATTATTGGGTGTAAATGGTATTTGCTTTCTTACTATGATTGAGGTTATTGTGCAACAAATTTTTCAAAATGTTGTTTTAAAACTATTATTGTTTTACCTTCATGTTACAATTGTTACAAGTTCATAAAATTTTGTCATGCGACACGAGTAACTTCTACGATTTTGGGAATATTATTTCATACCTTCTGTTATGATTCTGTAAATTCTATTTATTGTCAAAAATTTTTGTTGTTCACGCGTTCAATATTTTATTTTATTGCAGCATATTTCTTCAATGCTTTCTAATAATTTACTGAATACCTGCTTTGATTTTATTTTACTTTTGAAATGAAATTTAATTTCTTAAAAAAAAGAAAAAACTTGATTCATCGTAACATATTAATATGGATTTATATGTCAACTTCTTACCATAATTTATTTCAGGTTTCGGTGTTTCATTAATTATTTTATGCAATATTTGCTTCATTTTAATAAATTCTATTTTTGCGACTTAAGATTAACATAATATTATAACGGTGTTTCGATTGCTACAATATACAATTAAATTTTATTTCGGCTTATAATATAAAATAATTACTACCTGACTGTAATTTCGTATTTTATCACATTATTGCGATTAATGTCACAAAACGTTATGTAATTTTTTTTCGTTTCGAGATTACTATATTTCATATTTTCTAAATGACTTTTAACTTCATAAACCACTCAAGTTTATTATATCTTACGGACATCTTTTGTAAACTTAAATTGACTTCTTACAACTTTGGTTAATATTCTTATCAGAATATATTTGAAATATTTAAAAAAAAAAAAAAATAAACATGGGAAATTTTTTTTTTCTACTTCTTTCCTTGGGAATCCTTCTTTCGGGTTTTGGAATAATCCTCATTTTGTTTCATGGAAGTAAATTATTTATAATTTTATTTGGGAATGTTTTTCCTTTCATGTATTTCGAAGTTAAACCTTAATTTTGCTTTATTATTTAAATGCGTCTAATCATGCCTTTCAGCGTTGCTGGGTTCCTTCACATTGCCGTTGGATATGAGACGTCAAGTATTCAATGGGAATAATCAAGGTCCAGTTTATCATTATCATCATGGATAAGAGGTCATATTAAATACTTTATTTTATAGTTTTCGGTTGAGTTGTTGATTGCTTTTACTGAAGTTTTGTATATAGTTTGTGTTAATTTCTTTGGAATCTATCAATAACTTGGATTGATGAATTATTTAATGGGAATTTATTGGCATCTTGCTCTAGGTTAAATGTTTTGAATTATTGTCGGTTCCTTTCAATTTACCATGGCTCACGTATTTTGATTGCAATTGCGTTAATTTCAAATTTTTAACAATTACTAAAATCTTAAATCTTTCACAGGCATAATATTTTTAGGAATAGTTTTGAGGGGTTAAATCATGGGTTATTTGGAAACCTTTATCCTAATGTGTGTTACGAGTGATAGGTGCTGTTATTACCTGTAATTTACATATTACATTATGTTGGTTAGTCTCGAGGGGTTAGATTGTAAAACAGTTATTTTTAAATTCATGTTAATTTGCTTTAATAATCTGATAGCGTTTCATTTACAAAAGCGCATTGCATTTGAGACGGCATATTATTTTATTATGAATAGTTATCATAATGTACTTTGATTTTTGGGTGCTGATTTGAAGTGGATTATTTTTCTAAAACTTTTGGAGATTTAAATTAACTTTTGGGGTTATATTTTTATGTTATAGCGCTTTCTTTGGGGTTATCTTATTAATTACTGTGGGAATTTAAATGCTACACGAATCTAATGTAATTTATTTTATTCAGAAATTTAAAACTTTTGTTAACTCATCTTGTTGCAAATATAGATGTCGTTAATTGGGTTTATTATTTGGCTGTTATTGAGAAGGAATTTTATTTTCTACACTACTTTGCGTATTTATCATTTTCTGTTAGTATGGCTTCCGTGAAGGGTTATTAAATTCATACAAGAAATGATTGGTTTATATGTTGCATATTTAAATTGAATTGGTGGGTCATTCATGGCTTTGTTATAACTTACCTACTCTAGGGATTTTTTTAAAAAGGTTATACAGAACTTTGTTTGAGCAGCAAATTTTATTTTTTGCTAAGATAAGAAATCTATTATAACTTTCTTCCTTCGTTCCAATTTCACCATGAGTGGTTGAATTCTCAATGATTTAATTTTTTTTCATAAATTATAAATTCAATTTATATTAATTATTTTGAAGACAAACCTTTACTAAAGTATTATTTCGTTTCACAGCAGTCGTTTGGTTGTACATACCTTATTATGGGATTTTTATTGTAAATCGGATTACAGTTGGTTTCGTTATTCTACGAGCATTTAGGTAAATTTTATAATGCGTTGGGATTCAGTTCATTGAATTATTATTATTATTATATACACAGTTCTCGGTTCGCGGTGCATTCGCTAATGACATTATTATTATTACATACAAGTACATATACGTCGGGTTTTATACTTATTTACTTTCATTATCATGATTTATAGTTGGTTCGAGTCTGAGTACCTTGGATAATAATTTACTTTATCAATTAGTGTTTACTTGTATTAATACACTCTGTCATTTAGAATTACTTAATTGGGATTCAACATTTATTTTATTATAGATGACATACCTTGCTTAGTTTTTTTTAAATAATATTTTCTTACGACAAGATATATTACCTACTCATCGTTGTAATGTTTTATACACCATCTTTCGGTATACAAATTTATTCTACGGTTTATCTCGGATGCTGTTAAGTTCATATTAACATATTTAACTATTTAATAATTTTCTTCGGCACTTTAGTTTGCAATTATTAAACTTTTATCAACTTTTTTTTGTTGGATTTTTATGGAACTTTGATACTGCCTAGTTGTTGGCATAAGTTTGATACTATTTTACGGGAACACAAATTTTCTTTCTCTTAGTTGCAAGTATACTTTCAACTGTTTCATGTTGGTTTTCATGGAGAATTATACAACTATAAGTTGTTTTGATGTTTTTGGTCGGTTTCTGAACAAATAGAAGCTGTCATCGATGTTCATATACATCTAATACTTCGTTTTTTTTCATTTTTAGAACGGTTACATATTGTTTACTTTTCTTTTTCGTAAACTTAAAAAGAAGAGCATTTGTCTTTTCCGGTTAAGAGGGATGCGATATTTTTTAAAAAGAGCACACATTCGACGTTCATATATGAACACGAATATGAACTTCGAATGGATGTTTTGTGTTGTCTTGTTTTGTCTTGTCGTTATTGTAATTGTCCATGGGGTAATTCGCGGCTTATTTTTCGGATTTCAACTTTAAGCCTCGTCTTTAATTTTGGTGGAAATTATTTCACTATTTTTATTCTTGTCTTGCAGCGGGACGATATTAACGCGTGACATGTTAGTTTTCTAATCCTCTGAGTACGTTGTTTAATTGTTTTCGCGTTCCATGCTTTAGTTTTAGGGCCTCTGAGTTCGCAGCACAATTCTTTTGGAATTGATCGTGGAGATTAGATGTATGATGTAGGTAGTTTCCTAGTCTTTCTCAACCGCAGGAAGAGAGAGGAACCCTTGGCGTAGATGTATTTCCTATGATGAGGGTAGGTCTCTTGTCCTCCGCAAATAAGATATGTATTTTGAAGTATATAGCGTTATGTCCAGGAATTTTCCGGGTTTTCCATCTCATTATGAGGTTTTATATGGATTGGTTGTACAAGTGATATTTGTTCAACAGTCGTTTTATTCAGCAATAAGACGTTTTGGGTATTTTATATAACGCATACGTTATTCTGGAAATTTATTTCAGGACTATATGAGTTCTGGGGTTTTCCGGTTTTCCTTCTCATTCGAGGATTTATATGGATATGTTGGGATATATGTAGTTCAACAATCGTGGGGTCTTTTGTTCTGATAATTTTTTTAATATAAAGTTTTTGGGATACATTTTTTCTGTTTTTAAATATATACCGTTTGGTATGTTAATATACAACAATTATGACGTCATGAACATATACGTTCATTCGGGATATTATCAGAGCAATGTTTATGTTTCATGTTTTTCGTGTTCACCTTCTTAAACACTTCTCCTATTTTAGGATGATTGCTTGACAAGCTAATTGAAATATAAAAAAAAAAAAAAAAAAAAAAAAATTACATACATAATAAATTTATCATAATGATAATAACTTTTTTCTTCCTTCAGAAAGAATATCATTCTTTATTTTTGAATTTTATCATTTTATTATATAACCTTGGTATTGAATTTACAATTTTCTTGAAACTTTATATGTTCAGTGTCTAATGATTGACAGTTTTTTCAATTGACTTTGAATATTTTAAATTTTGAGTATGATAAAATTTTTTTTAATTAAAATTTTATTTTGGTTTAATATTTGTGAATAATCTCGGGAGTTGATATATTTCGGTTTGGTTTTCTGGTCTTATTATTCATACTTTGCAAAGATAATAAAAAAATAAATAAAAAAAAAGGTTTTGTGTACCTGGGTTTTTCCTTCTATTTTAGAACTTTTTCCTTGATTTTATACCATATTTTCTATTTTGGGTCAACATATTTTAACTTTTGGTAGGTTTATACAACTTGAATATTAACATTAATTTTGATGTTTTATAACTTTAGTTCATTTGCGTGTTAGCATTTCACATTTGTTGAGGTCAAATGTTTTATAGGGTTCATTCATAGGTAACCTTTTTGATTAGTTTCTTTATAATAATGCTTATATTTTCATAAACATAATTAGCAATGTTTTATTGAGTAGTTCATTCTTGCGGATAAACCATAAAGGTAGGAAGTTTTAGCTGTAGAGAACTTCACTTCAAGCTGTTGGTCATCATCACCAGATTATCTTCAACTAAATGGAGCATCATTTCATATCGACCTATTTATAGTTGCCTTGAATGGGCAGAAGGATTCTCTCATGCATTTGGATATTGTCAAAGAAGTTCTTCAACTACATGGAGCATCATTTTCATATCGACCTACTTATAGTTGCCTTGTATGGGCAGAAGTATTTTCTGCAGCTGGTGCATCTGTTATATATACCTCTTCAGTGGGCCACTTTGGGTCTTTAAGTTATATGAAGAAATCATGATCTGAGAGATTCCGGCAAGATTATCTACGGGCAAGTCTCACTAGCCAAGAAGGTTCTCTTCAGGAGGTGCCAGGTGGACCTCATTATTTCCAGGAGGAAATATTTTCTTTTGGTGAGGGGGTAATGTAGCAGTGACGATTCCACTGCTGACTTCCTCGAGCGAACGAACATCACTACCATGCTCCCACGTGACCTTGGACGGCGGACGCGAGGTGGCGTAACGCATTTCAAGGAAAGAAGATGCAGTTTTAATCTGGCAGCCAGCAGGACGACATTACCAACACACTACGAGATGGATTCGGGGAACCGGCCCAGAGTACTCACGCAAGGAATCTACTTCAACCTACGTAATGTAGTTTAATTCTTTAATCATGGTTTATCCTTAAATTAGCTATTTCAAGTTTTCCTGTTTATCTAAAAAATAGGATGGCGCTCATAATATATTTTCAGTTTAGTTTCATTTTTAAATAATTATTACGTGACATTAACTTCGTTTACGTGACCTTGTCTCTTCGAGGGAAGGCACGACCCTGTAGATATAATATTATTCTTCACCCATCTTAATCATGATTATTAATTTATTAATCTATTTGTTTATAGGAATAAATCTTTATCTTACTAATAAGAGTTTTCATTATGTCTCATGCTCTGGTTGTTTCCTTATTTTATTCACACATGTTACACATATTATACAAACACATGTAGCGAGCATTAAGCTAAGAATTACATTTATTACGCCACATTTTGGCGCATCAACACAGTTAATAGCTGTATACGGTGTCATTTCATTGCTTCAGGTTTCTTCCTTTAGAAACAATAGATTATGATTTCTTATTACATTCATTGAAATTGCTTAAGTTAAGTGATGAAGAAAAAGTTTTGATCTTATATTTTATACAAAATTATGAATTATCAGTTGGATAGCCCTGACATATTAATGTTGATTCAATTTCATGTACCTACCATTAGAACAAGGGCCTCTAGTATGTATTATTGTGGCAATTATACCACAGTCTCAGGATATAACTCAGTTATAAATAGATTGCACACACTTGGGAACTTTTATGCTAAAATCGCAGATACTTTTAATATTCTCCTTGTAAAGTATAAAGCTGCACTAATAACACATTTTAACGCCACTTATTTTAATGAGGTCACTACATAACGGGCTATTGTCATTGCTTCTTTCTTTAATGTTATTTTATTTGTTATGTTTTAACTTAATTCAATTCTTTCATTTTTCTCATCCAAATTTAATACTGCACTATGTATATGTAAAAAAATAAAATAAAAACTTTTTATGTAAATGGCACTTGTGCCGTAAATTCTAAATAAATAAATAAAATTATTGACTTGTTTTTATCAAAAATCTAAGAAGTTTGTAAAATGATGATGCAAACCTCACTATATTATCTGAGAAAGTTTGAGATCAAATGTAACCCTGGGGTTCTTTATAGATTTCACTGATGACAATATTTCATCATTTAGTTTGTAATCGAATTTTATTTATTTCATAAAAGAAAATTAGAACAGTCTACTAGTAGTAATATTCTGAAAGAAAAACGTTGTTATCACTTTGCAACAATTATTTTTATCTAAAACTTTTTGTAAAACACAAGTTTTAATAATAAAAATAATAAGTTCAACAAATACCTAAGGCAACTGACAATCCATAACAATTATTACCGTAAGAAAACATAACCACCGCGTTCATCTCTACCAAATAAAGCCAACAAGTTGTGACAGGAGAATCAAGATTCCTTAGCAACCGCTACTCCCAGCCTCCATTCTTCCTTCTCAAAATTAGTCTCTGGTTACCATTGCGAAGATGCCTTCTACATCAGCCGGACGTGCGCACTCTTTTACCTGCATTTCACAGGCGGACTCAGTGGGGTGTAGTGGTGTAATACACACTTATCCCGTTATTTTGAAAAATGTTGAATATCATTTCCAAAGAAATATTTTGAAACATTTGAAATGGTGCGAAACTTGTAGACAAACTTATTAACATCGTGTTTTAATTTTTTAAATTTGTTTGTGCGTTCCGTTTCCATTTTAAGATGTGCTGCACCATTTTATTATTCCAGCAAGCCTTAATTTGACTAATTGGTTAACTTTGACTATTATACAGCAAAGATTCTTTTTCAAATACCTATGAAAACGTCATGTTTATTTGTACGTTCTTATTTGCAGTTTTTCAACATAATTGTAGATACCTACCTGCCTGAAGAAAGTTTGAAAAGAATTATTTTTAATCAGATTCATTTGAAAAAATTATACAATAATTCCTTATTTAATGTAACATTTTATGGTTTCAAATTATGTAGGTACCTATATAGGTTTTTAAGTACCTACATATCTTATGATTTCATGGGAAATTTTTGTTGTTACGTTCTATTTGATGGTTAGACTAGCTCAAAATTAATCACATGGATAGGTAAGTACCTACACTAATAAATTATATTGAATTACTAGGCAACACTATTAAATATCCCTGTCGAAGACTTAAAATACATTTTTTTATTAAAAACTCTAAAAATACAGACATTAGAAGATAGACGTAAAATAAACGATTTAACGTTCTTATTCAAAATACTTAACTCTAAATTCGACTGTTGTGAACTCCTGCAACTTATAAACATACCCACACCCACAGTAACAACACGACAAAATACAATATTCTACAGCAGCACAAATAAGCGTAACTACATTGCCCACTCTCCGATACAACGACTTCACACCATGGGAAATCATTACTTGGGTGATGTTGACATATTCAATACCAACTTGGCAAGTTTCGTGGATCATTTAAAAGATTTATTTCAACAATACTCCTAAACACATCATGTAAACCTACAAATAGCTGTAATTTTCTGTTTTTTTTTTTCTTGTGTTTGTATGACTTGTTGCATAGCTTTTATCAAATGTAATTTTATTCTTATTTTTTATGTTTCAAAATATCTGTCAAATTAAAATTATACTACCAACCATGTAAAAGCCCTCTGGGCGTTAAATAAATGAATAAAATAAAAAAATAAACAGGGTAGGTACATTTAATCATTATGAAAAAAAACAACGTTAAAACGATATGAATAATTATTTATACCTAAAGCATATATTATTTATACATAAAGCATAACCTCAAACCAGTTTCGAATCACCGTGTTAAACTCTCAGTTACTCTACTCGTTACCCCTCTGTTTAGTTATCCAAAAGCTATTATCGATAATAAGTTATAAAAAAATCCCTTTAAAAATTGAGGAAAACATAACACTAAGAAAATAACTATAGGCAGGTACCATTTCTAATTTTGTAAAATCATGAAAAAAAATCTACCCTTGTAAGTTATAAGAATAGAGGAGGTACGTGGTGAGGAGGTATCTAAATGTATATAAGTTATGAAGGTACTAGGTACCTAAATGTATGAAGTTGTGTAGGTACCTAAATGTATGATTTTAAATGGGTACCTAAATGTGAAGAAGTTATGCAGGTACCTAAGTATATGATGTTAAATGCGTACCCAAGCGTGGTGATATTATGTAGATACCTAAATATATGGTGTTAAATTGGTGTGCTTAAATCTAGAAATGTTGTATAGGTACCTACTAACATCATCATTTGTTATGTAGGTACCTAAATTAACGAAATAACGTAGGTACTTACACGTGAAGATATTATGTAGGTAAGGAAATGTTTGCTTTTAAATGGGCATACCTATATCTAGAGATGTTATGTAGTTACCTACTAACGTCATCATTAGTTATGTAGGTACCTAAATTTACGAAGTTAAATAGGTACCTAAACGATATATTATGTAGGTACCTAAATGTATTATGTCAAATGGGTGTGCCTAAATGTAGACAAGTTATGTAGGTACCTGTGGTATTATTGGCTTTTGTTCAAATAAATCTACTTTAACTAATTTACTAATATACGAAAACTTCATATCCAATTCTTTAGAAAACAGATGCCAGGTTGACTCAATATACACTGATTTGAGCAAGGCCTTTGATAAGGTGTGTCACAAAATATTAATTAATAAATTAGCCACACTTGGAGTTTATGGTAGTTTATTAAATTGGTTTATTAGTTATTTGTCCAATAGAAGTCTTAGTGTGAAAATAAATGGCACAAATTCATACACATTTATAGCCACAAGTGGAGTGCCACAAGGCTCTCATTTAGGGCCCATTTTGTTTATTATATTCATAAATGACATTGTTGATATATTTACTAACATAAAAGTATTACTTTTTGCTGATGATTTGAAACTTTATAAAGAGATTAATAACATAAATGATTGCATTATATTACAAACTAATTTGAGAAATCTTTTTGAATGGTGCTCTATCAACAAACTTGCATTGAACATAAAGAAATGTCAGTTCATTAATTTTTACAGAATAAATAATCCAATATTTTTTCAATATACATTAAATGATAAAAACTTAAATTGCGTCAGTGAAATTATTGACCTAGGTATATTGTTCGATAGCAAACTAACTTTTGTGTATCATATTAATAACATTATCAATAAGGCTCTTAAGACTCTTGGATTTGTTTTGAGAATTTCAAAAGACTTCAATAATTTAGGCACATTTATCATGTTGTACAAAACCCTTGTTAGATGTCAACTAGAGTATAACTCTACATTATGGTCTCCCTTTTACAATATTCATTCCGATAATATTGAAAAGATTCAACATAAGTTCTTGAAGTATATAAACTATAAATTGCATATTCCTGTAGAAAACATTGATTATAACTACTTACTAGATAAATTGTCCTTATTAAAACTTTCTGAAAGAAGAATAAACACAGATTTAATAGTACTACATAAATACTTCATTACAAAATTGACTGTCCTGAGTTACTCCAATTAATCAGCATCCACATACCCAAAAGATCTTGCCGAAATTTACCACCCTTTTATTTTTACAACACAAGGACACTGTCTTATCAAAATTCCCCAATTCCAAGACTTCACAGTCTCGGAAATAAATACTCTGATCTGGGAGATATATTTCATCTTAAAAATAATCAATATAAATATTGTTTATTTCAATTCTTTTATAGATCGAGACACAAATAGACATTTATAATTTCCGCAATATATATATTTTTATTTTTATTTTGAATATCTATTTATGTGAGACTTCTTATCATTTTTACTAATGTATCTTATTTTATTATATGCTTTTGTTGTAACATTTAATATTTTTTCTTTTTTCGTTGTATTATGTTTCCTTTATTGTTTTAATTTTGTAGAATCTATAATAACTGTGATACTCTACTATTAAACTTTGTGGTGTGTAAAAGACCATTAGGGCGTGTAATAATAATAATAAATAAATTACTCAACGGTACCTAAATATAGAGAAATGACATCTGTTGGTACCCAAATGTATGTAGTTAAGTAGCCACCTTCAGTTCCAAAGATAAGCGCATCCGATAATATTATGCAACTACCTACCCGCCCCTGCTTCTCGTCCGAGCCAGCGCCTGTGTGACCACTTTTTAGCGCCGCGCTGCGACGAGAAATTTAAATTGAAAATTATGATAATAATTGTCGGCCATCTTGCGCGCGCAAAAACACGCGGGAATCGAGCCGGCGAGAAAATGTTAAATGAAGCCCTATTTGGTACAACTAATTGCATAATGGACAGCGTGACGCTTGAATTACCTGCCTACAGAGCGGGCGCACACATACACAAATGCAAGATGGCGCAGTGACGGGGATGCTGCGGAGATCGCGATTATTAAACTTTATGCTGCTTTTTTAGAATGCTTGGAACCTAACGAAAGTTTCAATAGTTTCTAAAGAGATATTTCTATTTATTTAACTACTAGTTAGGTATTGTCCCTGTTAAATCAACTGGACTTTTCCTCTGTCAACCATAGCACTAACTATTTATATCTCTTCCCACTAGCGCGATTTCAACAAACTGCCAATACATATACCTAAAGACCTTTTAGATATATTTAAAACCTCTCCATCCTACATCAAAGCAAAAATAATTAGTTTTTTATGTAACTGATATTTTTCTGTATTATTTTTGCAAAATATAGCTGACATTTTTCTGTATTATGTTTGCAAACTGACAAGTATTTATGGTTTTAATATATATCAATGTGTGTACTTATATTTTTTATTTCAGTTTATCATTTTTTAATTTCTCTACATGTATTATGTTTGTGAAAGGCTTATGGGCGTTGAATAGTTAAAAAAGAGACCATCCTGCATCACTCCACAAAACGGTTATTATTACATATACATATTTAGTAACAAATATAATTTAACAACCTGTATAAAACAAATAGACATATAAAATAAGAGTTAGAAGATGCTTAATATGTCAACATCCGAAGTGATTCTATTTAACAACAAGATAGGTCTCCCCATCGGCATGACCATTGGCAAGTTAGTCCTGCAGATCGGAAGATTAAACGGTCTTAGCTGCCGGTGACAGAGATATCCATCGAAAACAAAAAAATTAACGCTCTCCATGACAATCGGGTTTTTTAACCATCCACGAATCAGTCTGAAGAAATGTGAAGCAATTGACATAGACCTTTCAGACTCGTACAGATAATTCATTCCGAGCATAGATACATACGATATACACCTGAGGGTGTTTCACTCTCCTAGGTGGAAAAATCTCTAAAATTTCTTATGAATGTTCTGCAACATGAGGAAAGACTAACTTCTACTATAACTGTACTATGTAGATATACCGCATTTCACGTTAATACCGCGATACTTTGCAGTGATTGTTGTGATTATTCATAATTCCTAATCCAAGGAAAATTTCAAAATATTTAAAATTACACTCCCTTCCATCATTATAAGCGGAAAATTTTGATTGTGCAATGATGCAGAACTCATAAAGGATCAAACCCGAAACACAAGTATGATATAATAGGATGGGGGGCGCCTATAAAACTCACACACAACCTCTTTACATTGCGCAAAAATTAATAATTAAAATAATATTAAAGAAATCATTTTTATATTCATCCGAACTCATTTTCAAAGAATTTAAAGTCAGAAAATTAAATACTCTTTTCCTGTATAACGCAACTTTACAAGTTTACAAAGATGATATCCTAAACAAAATCGTACCATTCAAAAACACAGCAAATCTCAGGCAAAAATACATGTTACCAATTCCGATTTGTAAAAAAACTTTGGGTCAGCAAAACTACAAATACTTATGAACAAATTTCTTCAATAAATTGCCAGAAAATATAAGATCACTAAATGATAGTTTCAAAGAATTCAAAACACAATTAAAAAAATATACTGAAAACCTAAACTAAATTAAAAAAAACGTAAATAAATAAAAGAAAAACAAAAACAAAAATTTTAAAAATAAAATAAAAATCTAAGAAACTAAACAAATAATACATCATCCCATACACACAAGCAATTGCTTATTATGGGAGAACATTGAAAAATAATAAATATTAATCATATCATAATATCTTTTATCTTATTACTAGTGAAATATATTATGTATATCACACATTGTAAATTTTTTTATTGAATAAATATAATATTACTTAAATTACAAGACTAAAAAATAAGTCAATTTAAAAACTACCACGCTACCAATCAGTTGGTCGTGATATGCAAAAAGTATGGTGAACCATGTAATTTTCACTTTTTTTTAATACATCGTCATTTTTGTCTTTGCTGTCATATTGTGGCTGAAGGGGGGTTGTTTCCAAATATACACTTGAAAGGTGGGCGGTGAGCCAGACGAGGTTGGGAACCTCTGGTCTCGTGGAAGAGGTGGAATGACAGTGGAATGAGGTCCTGGTGAAGAAGATTAATTTATTTTTAAATAGGCTCATAATTTATATTATTAAATAATTGCCAAATTACTTTTGCGGCATCATTTTAAATGAATGAAAAAAATACAAAATTATTTACACCACCATTTACAAAAAAAAAACAGTTTCAAGTGGATACGAAGCAAACTGAAAATTTAAATAATATTAAAGAATAGGCAAATAGGTATGCATAAAACAATATTACAATAAATGAAATAGGACTGCAGGCCTATAACAAATGAATTGCAAGAGTTCCTAACAAAGTATCAGTCAAATGCAAATGTTTTATTAGGACGACGGAACACGTGTTCATACAAATACTAATATAGATACTGACATACTTATATTGTAGCATTCCGTCGTGATATCTACTAGGAAAAGAACACGTATTCTCGATATAATCTCAATGACAGCAAAAAAGCAAGTTATCATTTTTCTCCGTGTTTCCGTTCCGTTTTAATAAGAATAATGATTAATAACTGCTTTAACTCTAGTATTAAAATTTCTGAATTAATTTATAGACCCCCGAAATGTTTAAAATTATAACCAAGATCTTATGATTCTACAAACAAATAACATTACATAATAATACCCCGCGACACAACATTATACGCCATATATTAGTACGCCACTGCTTGATACGTGCAGCAGTAATTGCACATGGCGGAAAATCAGCTGTAAATAATTGTACATTATGATTGTCAATTTTTGTACTGAAAGCTGTTAATTCTCACTGACAGAAAAACATACATTTTCAAAAGAAAGCTCATTCTTAAGTCCCCGCATTCAGAGTTTCTACCGAATTATAACATATCTCCGTTGTACGCTTTAAGTTTTTAAGCTCTTAAAAACCAAAGTTATTTTTTGACGATAATATCCATATACGAGGCATATCCAGAAAGTAAGTGTACTGAATTTTTGTAGGTTACAAATCTTTTTATTGAAACAAAAAAATTACATGGTTACCGTAGTACATATGTAAGCTATTTTTAGACATAGTCGCCATTCCTCTCAATGCAGGTGGTGAAGCGGGGTATCAATTTTTGATGGCTTCCTCGAAGAAGTTTCCCGCCAACCCCTTCGTCCACTTCTCCACCTCCTCCTTTACCTCCTCGTCGGTTGAAAACCTTTTTCCACCCATGTACAGCTTCAGGGAGGTAAAGAGATAATAATCTGAAAGTGCTAGATTAAGGGAATGCGCGGGGTGGTTCAGGATATCCCATTTAAACGAAGCAAGCAGTTCCTTCGTGGCGTTGGCCGTGTGTGGTCTGGCATTGTCGTGCAGCAGGCTGACTCCCTTTGTCAGCATGCCTCTCCTCTTGTTATGAATCGCCTTCCGCAATTTTTTTAGGGTCTCACAGTATCTTGCAGAGTTGATGGTCTCCACTTGAGGCAGATATTCAATCAAAATTATGCCTTGACAGTCCCAAAACACGGATGCCACGATTTTCTTGGCTGAAATTGTGGTTTTGAACTTTTTGGTGGAGGGTGAAGAGGTGAGAACCGTTTTTAAACTCGCGATACCACTTGTACACACTCGTACAATTCATAGCTTTATCACCATATGCAATTTTAACCTCATTATAAATCTCAAACGGAGGTTTTTCCTTCCAAACGAGATAACGGATGACGCCGCGTATTTCGCATTTGGCGGGAGATTGGATTGACATTTTTCACGAAACGTGTTGTCGCGTTGACACTTCTCAACGTACTGACCTTGAACAGGTCTCGTTGCGGAGAGGAAGAGTCAGGCTACACGTAAGTGTAGCCAACATATCGAAAATAAAATTCATTCGGTCGTGAGAGCCTCAGTACACTTACTTTCTGGATATGCCTCGTATTTATAAAACCGAGACGGTAATTATATGGAATTCCCAGCATAGATAAAAATCTAAATCTGCGAAAATGATTCAAAACATTTTATGTTTTGTTATTACAGGCCTATGAAAAAATCTAACTCACTTTCTAACTATCTTTCACTTCTTAAGTCTTTATTTACAGATTATGTTTCATCATGCAGACGACCTTAACATTGTCGGAAGATCCTTACAGGCTGTAAGAGAGGTGTTTGACCCTTTGGAGACTGCAGCAAGAGAGGTGGGCTTGCAAATCAACGAGAACAAAACTAAAATCATGATGCAAACCAGAACCCCACACCGCAGAATAAAAGATAAAGTGAATTTTAAAAACTCATATAACTTTGAAGTGGTCGAAGAGTTTGCCTACCTGGGCTCCATCATAACGCAGGACAACGAAGACCCAGTAGAAGTAAGAAAGCGCATCACAGCCGCTAACAACACTTACTTCGCGTTGCTGCCAGTGTTCAAATCCCGAAACGTCCATAGGAAAACCAAAATAACCCTGTACAAAACAATTATTAGAACGGTCTTGGCCTATGGATGAGAGGCGGGAACACTGACAGCAAAGTCTGCGGAACGGCTGGACACCTTCGAAAGAAAGGTACTTCGAAGAATCTTAGGAGCGGTGCGAGAGGGAGAGGCATGGAGAATCCGCCACAATAAGGAGCTATATGACATCTACCAAGCTCCCAGACTCTCTACTCATTTACGGCTCCAAAGACTAAGATGGGCCGGACATGTGCACCGAATGCCAAGCACACGTGTACCAAAGAAGGTTTTAACAGGACACCCGGGAGGCAAACGAAAGGCGGGCAGACCTAGGCTGAGATGGGAGGACGATGTCAGGAAAGATGCCAGAGGACTACTCCATGTTGCAGATTGGAAGACGACGGCCGAGGACAGAGGGCGGTGGAGGCTCATGTTAAAGGAGGCCAAGGCTCGAAATGGGCTGTAGCGCCATTGAAGAAGAAGAAGATGTTTCATCAAACCAGCAAATTAATACAGAAGAAGCATACTTACATACTGTTTTTAGCTGTAACTCATTACTATAAACATACTTTGCTATAATCATTACTATAATCAGACTATAAACATGCTGTCCAAAACGTTGGCTAAAGAAGGAGTTAGCGCAACACGGCATAACACCTCAAAAACAAATAACAAAAATACTTTTGGCCGCGAAAATCTTAAATCATATTATACTTTATTTACTTATTTTATGTAACTTAAACAGTCTTAATATTAATTTAATATAAAAAGGAGGATGGAAAAGTAACCGACCAATTATAAATGTTCACAGATGGTTGAATTCGCAATATACAACTAAGTATTTAGGGAATGTATACTAAAATATAAAAAGCAGGACTAAGTAACAATTATAAAAAGAATAAAAATGGAAGTAGAACAAATGTAGCAAACATTTATAATGCATTATACGAGAATATATGTGTTTATAAGTATGCAGGTCGGATAAAGTGGGAGACAGGTTTTGGCGTTGTAGCGGGATGGGGGAGGAAAGGCATTAGGGTATGTTGCTGCGCAACTGAAATTAAAAAATTAATAAAGTAAGGTACAATTAATTTCATCATAACGTTTTTTATTTATTATTTATTATTATTACACGCCCTAATGGGCTTTTACACACTACAAAGTTTAATAGTAGAGTATCACAGTTATTATAAATTCTACAAAATTAAAACAATAAAGGAAACATAATACAACGAAAAAAGAAAAAAAATGAAATGTTACAACAAAAGCATAGAATAAAATAAGATACATTACTAAACATGATAAGAAGTCTCACATAAATAGATATTCAAAATAAAAATAAAAATATATATATTGCAGAAATTATAGATGTCTATTTGTGTCTCGATGTATAAAAGAATTGAAATAAACAATATTTATATTAAAATAGAAAATAAAACATTTTTAAACTTAATTCCACTTGTTTATTTTACCACTACCGGTTTCATCCTATTATGGACATCTTCAGGCTGGCAATTGAAATTCTTTTGTTAAAGAATTTTTACAAAATTAGGTACACAATGTCAAGGTAGGTACATATGATTGGGTTATTAAATTACAATATATATCAATATATTTATATTGATTATTTTTAAGATGAAATATATCTCCCAGATCAGAGTATTTATTTCCGAGACTGTGAAGTCTTGGAATCGGGGAATTTTGATAAGACAGTGTCCTAGTGTTGTAAAAATAAAAGGGTAGTAAATTTCGGCAAGATCTTTTGGGTATGTGGATGCTGATTAATTGGAGTAACTCAATACAGTCAATTTTGTAATGAAGTATTTTATGTAGTACCTACTATTAAATCTGTGTTTATTATTCGTTATGAAAGTTTTAATAGGGACAATTTATCTAGTAAGTAGTTATAATCAATGTTTTCTACAGGAATATGCAATTTATAGTTTATATACTTCAGGAACTTATGTTGAATCTTTTCAATGTTATCGGAATGAATATTGTAAAAGGGAGACCATAACGTAAAGTTATACTCTAGTTGGCATATTATAGTTGTGCTATACATATAGTTGTGCCATTCATAACTAAAATATGATACAATGAACTTTTGTAAAGATAGTAACTATGGTATGTATATTATATATATTTATATGTATTTATACTACACTTGTTTCGGTTATCGATGATTTGAAATTGTATTATTGTGTAATGTAATAAATTATTCAAGTTCAATTAACTTTTAATTTTCAAAATTGTATTATTGCGTAATGTATTAAATTATTCAAGTTCAATTAAATTTTAATATTCAAAATTGTATTATTGCCTAATGTATTAAATTATTCATGTTCAATTAACTTTTAATATTAAAAATTGTATTATTGCGTAATGTATTAAATTATTCAAATTCAATTAAGTTTTAATTTACACAATTGTAGTGATGGCCCCTAAATTATATCAGACTTATGAATTAATAATTATTTATTTTAAATGTGCAGATATTTTTTTTGTTTAATTTTTTTTCTGGCCAATTCGGATAATCGCACCAACTAAAGAAATTGGTAATGTTAAGAAATATTTTATCGTTCTTAAAAGCGATAGTCTATTACTAACCGTTTGGCTCTGATATTACGAAAGCTCGATCTTCAAACTTATTAACCTATCTGGATTGTGCCTTTTTTCTTTTTTAATAGTCAGCTGATTAATAGTAATGATTATGATTTCTATGTATCAAAATCAATTTGGGAACGGGTATGAACCATTCATTGTCTAACCATCACTTCTGCCATAGGTCACCTCAAGTGGTTCGATACGTTTGGTGCCTGTGTTCATGTGGGAAGGTTTGTTCAGTTCTTGGCTACGGATACGTCTGCTCATCTGCTGCGTTGAGGGCCGAATCAGGAGAGGCCGGTTGAGGGAAACTCTTTGATCTCTCTAGCCGGACTATCCCAAACCATCGCCTTGCACCGAAGTAGGAGGGAAGTATTTATACATCTGTCACTTGTAGAGTAGACACTCTCTATCACGGATTCATTTTTCCTCTCCTTCCTTTCCTTAAAAATACCTTATACACAGCCTCCCCAAATAATTAGAAATTATCTTCCAAGTGGCTACCTGTGGGGAGCTACTGTCTTTTTTAATAGATCATCACGAATCACCATACTAGGCAACTAGTTTCATGGTGACCAAAACATTATAGTTATTATGAAAAAAAGGTAAACAATAAAAAGTAAGATTTTGGGATTAAAGTAAAAAAATATCTACGGAACTTAGTACCTACATTACTTTTGGCATATTTGCACAAATCTTCACTTGACCAATGGAACTTCGAAAATTGGCATTTAACATTTTACTGACAAAAGAAAAATCAACGTGATAGTTATGGTCCATATTTTCAAAAATTGTTCAATAAGGAATAAAGACTCTGAAAATTTTGGGTACTTTCCAACTAATAAAGCTCTTGATTTTTACTTGATACAAACTAACAAATTCATTATTTCATCACATTTCGTTATTTTGTGAAATTCTTAAAATGCCATTTTCGTCTTAAAAACACCTCTAACCCTACTGGCCAGCCCTCTGAATAAAACAATGGTATTCCCTTACACGATGCTCGCTTAGTAATTGGTAGAGAAACAATTTTTATCACCACAAAACACTCGGTGAACATACAAAGTCAACTTTTTGCAACAAGTCCCTACGAAGTCCGGAGAAAGACAGGTGGATATATAATTATGTTTAACTTCGCATGTTGTTGACACGTCCTCTTTTCAGATGGTTGATACGTGACGTGGAAGACATGTCCGTTTCGATAAGTTAACATCATTAACGTTTAAATCAGTTAATTGAACTTCATTAATGATCCTCTATCGAATCGAGGAAGAATGATTGTCGAAGGTAATTAACTTCATCATCAATTTTGTACATGAACAAATAATGTTTTAACCTATCTTCTGCGACGGTAAAACAGATCTGCAGGTGATGCTTATTTTGATAGGTTATTTTATTAATTTAATATGTAATTCAGCTTTTTTTGTAATTTAGCACCATTTTGCTTGGTTTTCATTAGTTTTCATTGTCTAAAAACAATTTTAATCAGTAATTTTTTTTACGTTATTTGGCCTATATTACGAATTCTAATGTTAGTTCTACCTCAATGATTTTGTAGGAAATCCGAAAATAAGGCGTAATGAAGAAGATTAGGAAAGAGACGCCTAGATTGTTTGGATAAGTAGATCCGATAGATTACGAAAAGGTGTTAGGATTAGTTATTTACTACTTATTTATTAATTAACGCCCCTTTTGGGGCCTTTACATATGAATATTAAGAAATATACAAAATTTATTGTACATAACTGAATTGCTTCATTAACAACATTTTATATTTGTTTAAAGATAAATTGAAGATGTCCGCTTACTTGGTAATTTTTTTTCCCTCCATTAGTATTCTGGGCAAAGATGAATGCATATGGTAGTTAGTCCCAGAATTTCTGCATTGAAATAAATCCTTAAAATAAATTCTAGCAATACCGGACAATCAACTAAATCATATAGAATTTTATATGGAAAATTCTTCTGTCTGACAATTTGAGCATATTCATATAATTTAACAGAGTGTTGTAGTTCAACATAATTGCTGGAATACCCATTTATAAAACGTAATGATGATGATGTGTATAAGGTAGAAAAACAAGTCAAAGACGCCCCAGGAAGACATTGTACGATCAAGAATCAAATTGCAAATTGTGTTAATATATTTATATAGCCCTTAGCTACGTAGCGTGGTATGATTTAGAAATGGATTTGATCCTATATGTAAAGAATAAAATGTTCAGATTTGTTAGAGAGAGCAGAAGGTTAGGTAAGGTTGCCAGGAGACCAGAAGAGTTGGGAGGATCGGTCAGCAGCGGACTCGTAAATCTCTCAAATGAACTGATAGCCGGGAACAGTGGTGAATTGGACGTTGGACATGCAGGTACAATTTAAATGATCAATTTTAAATGGACCACCGTTAAACTATAAATTTACACGATAAACAAATGTGAAAACGCTTTTTGTATTAACTCCTGGTATATATATTTTTTGGGGGGGTTTGCAAGAGACACACCACGGGATTAAAAAACTCTGAACGTTGAAGATTTTGAAAAAGTGATATATTTAGAGGAGAGGAATAAGATACTTGTAAAAGAGTGGTTTTTTCGATATGCTTCCAAATAAGCCATTAAAAGCAACCGTTTACCAGTATGAATGAAAGTATCAGGAACATCTGACCGAAAATATTTTCAACTTCAGATCACTGTGAGCCGTCAATAACCATTAAATTGGTGAGGCTGACGTCCAAAGCTGGATGCCAATATTATAATTATATCATGTAAGCTATCCATTTATGTAAACCATCCATTTATGTTAGCAATCCATTTATGAAAGCCATTCATTTATAATTATGTCAGCGGAGAAGGCTTACGAAAAGCAGAACACAAATTTTATATCGATAAAACTCAGAACACAATTTTATGTTTGTGTTTCAGAACACGTCAGAACAATTTCTAAACCAAAATTTCTGATAATATATTCTTTCTAATTCTAAGATGAGCTCAAACAAAGTTAAGAGAGAAAATAATAATATCTATAAGAACCACCTAATGCGGCCCATTGCAGCGCGCATATTAAGTTGTTGGTTAATTACTAAAACTGGTAGGATGGTAATTATACAGAACGGTGGTCTCACCTTTTGCTACGTGCCCAATACTAATAGGCCCTTATACCTTATACTTTACCCTCACACCATACACTCCTTATAGCATACACAGGTTCTTATTCAAGAGCTTTGGAGCTACGGTTTCCAAGCTTTCTAGTAGAGCGAACCACACTCGTTAATAGAAAAAAAAACTACCGCGATAACCGTAGAAAAATGTAGGTAATCTAATTATTTTTTATATGTTTCAGCACAATTGTCCCAAGTTCAAGTGACCATAGTCGGTGAGTCTTTGAAAACCATAATTTAGAGTGTGTTGTAAGGTTAAAAGATGTTTGGTTGGGACTGCAGTGACTCACAAAAATGGTGGTGCATTAAAAACATTGTCAGAATTTCCTCTACGCCAGGTAAAGAAAACTAGCAATTTTAAAGCCTCTACTACTCTCCTAAGCCTCATCTACTTGCTGGAATTATCCGTTTACGAACTCAATACAAAGGTGGTGTCATCTCGGCGCAACAAATAAATGCATTGTGTCATCGGGTGTTTCCGCCCCAACGAAGAGTTCCGAGGCATTGATGAGCACCGCTCATGTTTCGGAGAAATTTCAATGCAATGGTAAACACCCATGTTCTGCGCTTATAGGTGATTGATGTTCCCAGGCCACATTTTTCGTTGAGCGATATGGAATCCGCCCGCACCGCGTGATACAATGAAAGAAAATTCGAGCCGGTGAGCTATAAAAATTCTACTCTTCTTAATATTCACGTTACTGGCAACCAACTAGAGACGTAAAAGCTACCAGTTTGAAAACCTCTGACTTGGAGACTTATTATTATTATTATTGGCCTCTTAATACATCTTACTTTCAACCCACGCAAGGAGCTTTTTACGTATTACAAATCTAAGTGTGGCGGGTATTATACCGATAAATGCGCGAATAATTGGAACTCGATTTCTTTGTGACGACAAGGGACCTCACTGCTTAGAATTAATGTAGCAATTCTCCCCCTGTACTAAGAACTTGTTTGAGAAGAAATAATTAAAGATGAATGAAAGAAGCAATGAAACTAAAAATGAGAAGACAAAGGTTTTTAGGTACCGATTGGTTGTCTTTTACAAAAGCGATACTGAACATAACTACGAGGAGAAAAACGAGTATCGCTGATTTGCAGATTGCAGGCCTTTTCCTATTAAACTTTTAGTACATTCCTAATGCATCGGAACAAATTTTCATACACCTGTATTTGTTCTGATAATATACAATGACGAAATGCGAAAATATTAGATTTTTTATTATTCCGACAACGCGTTAACACATTCGTGTTTTACTCAAAGTTTTTTGGTAAACCTATCAATTCATTCGTTAAAGGCCTGCAATATCTTATAATTTGAAGAGATTTTTAATGAGTTTTAATGAGCAGTATTTTATATCAGTTAAGTTTTCTCCGTGTACCCAGTTTGGAAAGGGCGAATTTTTTTAACCCATTTATCTCCAAAAGTCAACATTATCCAAAATACAAAATTTGGTAGTGCATCTGTGTCCAGCACAACTCTGGTTCAGTGATCTCTGGAACTGAGATTTACATACTTTGAATTTAATATGTATAATAAATTATATTAAACACCTACGTATAATATGATATTTTTACAGAAAATTGGAACTGATTTGAATTCACATTATTTTTTTTTATTCCTATTCTGTTTCAAGGTGACCTACGATGGTGCTTTTCTGCCACACCGGTAAATCGAAATATGATAATATACAATAATTATTCTAAAAATCGGTTACGACCAACTCCAAGTGGGAATATCAACAACGCTGGCCGCTAGAGGCTTTAGGTGTTTGCTATGGCTGCAAATAGAATTTATTTAGTACTAAGTGGCGGTATTTTAAGATTTCTTATTTGATCAATATTTAAAAATGTCCTTAAAAGTAGGTTCTGTGTTTACGAATGCAAAAATTACAAACGACAAAAGCACAAGTCCTTTTTAAGATAGCCAAAAAACATTGACAGGTTAGTTGGTGAAATATAATACGAGTTCGTTAAAAAATGGAAATTAATTTTTATGATTACGTAAAAAATAAAATCTATAAAATTTTTTTTTTTAAATTTCTCCCAGTATTTTATCGCATTTCCATCAAAAACATTGATGATTAAGAAATGCGAGAAGTTATTATTAGCCGAACAGAGTTATTAGCCGGTTAAATATTTTTCACATTTGAGCAAAAAAGTTGTAAAATTGGACGTGGGTTACCTAATATTTTTTCTAATTTATTAATGAAAACACTTAGTATGCAGAAAACCAATGCGCACAACTGACCCTTGCATATTGCCATCAGAATTTATGGGAAGTTAATAAATTATTTTAATTAATTTTTATTATTATAGGGTATTTGAAAATACTTATCGTCATTTATCCAAGGATGATTATAATCTTAGTTACCTAGGTAACTAAACATCCTGTCAATCGACTGTGTATCTCAACTAAAATCTCTAACGTATGTAGAAATGCGCTGACTTTTATAATAAGTCTTTGTTTATCGTGTTAGTAAAAAAGCCATTGTACTCTAGTATATAGGTCTCTTTATGTAGATACATTATGTAGATATGTAGGTAAAAAGCGCAGTTTATACCGCCTTATATAATGCCCCACAAACATACTTTTAATTATTAATCACCTTTCGTTTAAATAGGTAAAACCATTATCACCGATGTATAACCATCTAAATATTGTTTTAAGTAGCAAAATGGCGGTAATGGCTGCCCATTAGTTTTACATATCCAAGTCATTAAACAATAAAAAATTGCTAACCGCTTAATTATTTGGTTGCATTACACCAGCTCTAAGATGCAGTTAAAAATGCCAGAAATACGTCGTATTATTTTTAAAATTCAAATGATTCACTTAATAAAATGATTCATTTAATTCAAATGATGCATTTCATTCAAATGATTTTTTTAATTCAAATAATTCATTTAATTCAAATGATTCATTTGAAGGTATAAAAATAATTCGTTCATTGTCAATCGTTTCACTTTTATTATTTAAGCCCGACGAACAACAATATCAAGATGCATTGTTTAAGAGTTTCAGAAATATATTTTTTTAATATTTGAACTGTCAAAATTTTTCGATCATTTGATAGCTTATTTAAGCAAGTATTTTATCAAATAATTATGAAATTATTCCTAACCTCATTTTGTACGAAATCTCTTCGAATCGCGTGTGTTGTATTGACTTTTTTACAGACAACAAAACACATTATGATTTAAAAATAATTTATACGAACTCCTGTGCAGAGTGCTAACTACCTAGTGTTAGATGAAACTTTAATTTTAATTTATGATTACAAAGATTCTTATACAACAAGTAAATTTATTAGATATTTCACATGAACAAAAGATTTCAATGTACAATTTTGTGCAATATTATTGTTTCCGAATAATAACTGTTACTTATGCTTAGGAAAAAAAATATAAGCTAAAAACAGATATATACATAGAATATGTTAGCTAAGAAAAGCTATGAACATATACAGAAATGTGAAACATGAATAACAATTTTACAAATTAAAGTTTTATGTAAATTACATATTTATATAAATGATCATTCAAAATATTTTTACACAAATCTCACCAAAAGCTAAAAATAATAGATCATTAATAAATAACGAATCTTAACTCAATTCAAGGACGAATCATTTGAATCGGTGAATCAAGACGAGTTCCACGAAAACCACACTGAAAAAAGGAATCAGAAAGATTCAAACTCGGTTTTCAGCAGTGGCAACATTAGCCATAATGGCAACACACACGCAATGTGACGTGCAGGAGCAGATTCATACATCATTCCGCTAAACCTACAAATAAGTACAGGGGGTGCAAATGATTAAACCACATTTGACAACAATTTAAAATATGAGTCATTTTGAATTTCAGGGTACACAATGATATTTGTAGCGACAACTTACAGCACCTCTTCTCCTTGGACAAACGATTTGACATTTTTAAATATGCATCATAATATTATATATTTAAGATTACAGTGCTTGGCTCCATGGTAAGCGTTCAAAAAGAAGAAGATTTGAAAGCGAGATGTGTAAACACGAATGTCGAGCGAGCGCGCAAATATTTAAAAAAATTATTGTAACTAATTGATGTAAGCGAAAGTATAATGTAGCATTTAAAGAAGCATTTTATTTTTTTTCATACCTACAACATAATAAATAACGAAACCAAATGTGTTTTTGTATTTTTTTCTGTGAGGGAATTTCAAGTGATATTTTTTTTCAACTCGGCAAATATGTAGAGATTATCTAAAAAATAACACATTTTTGAAAGAGCTTAAAAACAGGTGTTCAAAAGAAGTATCTTATATTTCGGTAGAAGTTCTTAAAAGAATGATATTATATACGTTATGAAGACGGAGTTAATTTTTTTTTCAGAATTTTAAAAATGTCTCTTTGTTTAATGAATGACCCAATACTAAATAGGAAAAATCACAAATTAACAAAAAAACATTTTCAGGTGGCGCGGTTAATCTTAAATTTACAAAAATAATATTTCTTTCATCTTACTGGAGGTTCTCACATAGCGCATTTCAAGTAACTTCTATTGTTATCTATGGTGACACATGTTGGACTATTGTTTCTCGCTGTTGCAACTCCTTCAGATGACTTCCGTTAAAACAAGGAGTCGCAAATTTTCTTAGACACGAACCGCGTAAAACTCGTATACGTGTCGTGACGTATACAGTGCTATTCCACACGATTAATTATAAAACAAATGCAGCATCTAATTCGCCAATTAACCGAACACAAACACTCACACATACATTACACAAGTCACACACACACCTATATACTACACACGTCACCTGGTAATTAAGGAATAAACATAGATTCCACTTAGCAGACATTAGAAGGAACCATTTCATTGGTACCCAACATGAAATATCTTATTCCTGTATATTGTTTCATCTCTGTAAATCATGCACTGTTTGTTTCTATAATTTAAAATAAACTCAAATCACTCCTGCCATCCGTTTTTTGATGCCACACTTATTTACTAATAAATGCCCATTGTATGAAATCATGCAAAATAAAATGGATGATTATTTACTTGTCAAAATAAGATTCATTTGGATCCTCCAGCCTTTTAGGGTCATATATGACTGGGCGTCTATATATATTTTTAACTATCACGCGGTAATATTTAATTTTTTTGACGTTAGAAAGAGAAATAATAATTCTTTATAGGCTTGCCTCAAATATTTATACTGGAATCCATTAACAAAATCCTAAAAATGTCAAAATGAATAATTCATATTTCGCACCGCTATCGTAACAATCGGTTAAACTAAACATTTTTTTTATTATTTGTACGAAATAAAAGTGAAGGTACAGTTTTCTTAAAAAATTCCAATACAAACGATCAGGTTTTCGAAAAATCGAATTCTCTCAACTTTTCTATGATTGGAGTAAAACATTAATTAGAAATGTGGTTAGCGTTTTTGACAACATTTTTCACGTTTGATATTAAAATTTTATTATTTAGCATTTTTTTTTTTTTTTTTTTTTTTTTTTTTAAAGTCGGAGGCGGTTTACTTACGTTCCCCGCGAGCACTTAGGCCATAGGCCCATTGTACTATCTCCCATTTTACCTCATTCCCTTGCCAGTAACCCGGTCCCTTTTATGAAGTTCACCAGGGCTGTCATTGGATATGTGGCGATGTCTTCTGGTTCCACACTGTGTCTTCCCAGGTATCTGAGCCTTATTCCCAGCAGAGCGGGACATTGGCACCATAGGTGAATTGGAGTCTCTTCCTCCTCTTCACATTTCCTACAGATGTTGGTGTTTTCCACTCCCAACAGTTGCATGTGTCTCCTGAGATGGCAGTGTCCCGTTAATAGTCCTACCAGTTCCCTCAGTGAGTTTCTGTCCATATCGAGTAGTTGCCTGGTTCGGTTAGGGTCCGGTCCGTTTATGAGTACTTTAGATTGCCTCATTCCGGGTGCCTTCTTCCATTCCTTCCAGTGTTGGGATTTGACCCACCTCTTGATATGTAGTTTGGTGTGGCAAGCTGCTACTCCTACGGCCGGCTCGGATCCCGCAAGTGGTGCTTTCGCCCCTTTCCTTGCTAGTTCGTCAGCCCGCTCGTTGCCCTCAATACCTTTATGTCCTGGTACCCAGAGCAGGGTTACTTTATTGATGGTCGCCAGTTCTATAATTATTTTATATTTATTATTTAGCATTAGTAATGATTATTATATATCATTATTTAGCATTAGTAATGATTATTTTAAATACATACAACGGAAAGATAATTTTATCTAGTTTATAAAACATTATTTATTTTTACGTTAAATAAAAAAATAATGTATATAGCGCATTTGAAATACACACTAAACATTTCAAACAAGCCGATAAATATACATAGTATTCTGCACTTTTGTATTTATCAGCTTTGGTTATCTTGATGATGTGGATTGAAGTCGGACCCGCACATGAGATCGACAAAAATGACGTAAAATAAAGTAAGTCCCAAAGGTTGATTGGTTAAAGACGTTTTCCCGGTAAGACAGGCATCGTGAGTTCGATTCCCAGTTGAGAACGTTATCTTTTTATTTTTCCGTTTCATGTTTGGTTTTGATTTATTAGTGTTATGTTCTTCTTCAATAGAAATATTTTCCTAAACCACCCAATACCGCCATACATGCCTTGGACTAGATATTCCTCTATGGCAGCATTTATGTCTTCATTAGAAGCCTTCAAGAACTTTCTGTCAAGCCTACCTAATAATTCTTACATGCCTTATTCAGCCATCATTTCACGATCGAATTGTGTTTATACTTATTATATTTAGCCATTTATTCGCAGTCGCCGTGTGCGGACAGCCATGGAGGTAAATTGGATCCATTGCGTTCAAGTTGGTTTTAATATGGAAGTTTAAATAACTAGATGTCCAGTTTGTACGGTTTAAGGTTTATAAATAAGATGTGAACTTGATTTTGAAAGAGTTATTAACATGATGTGGGAGATGATGTATTGTATGTATCAACTAAAGTCGAAATATATGATTGATAGTGATTGGCATATTCCAGACGTTTGATAACCAAAATAATAATTGAACTTGGAATAATGAAATTTAATTTAAACAACACATAGAAAATCGTCGTATTTTTTGGTCGCCCTCAGCAAAGGATGTTTTGAATTCTTCACAAATCAGTTCCAATTAAAAAGGACAATTAATATAATATTACTGTATTAAGTGTTTTATCGCCCGTCTGCATTCTTCACACAGTCGATAATAATTTTCAAAATGATACTTTAATTCAAACCAAATTCGAGTTCATTGAACCGAAGTTACACAGGACATACAGACAATTAAAATAATGATATTTTTATGTGAATATCGCACAATAGTCTCAACTGATCCCAACCGTCTAGAGACAGTAAGACTATGACATCCCCATTGGGGTATGTTGTGAGGCTAAAGGTATTGGGAAGGAGATCAGAAATAGGAATGTGGGGGGAGTACCTGGCTATTCAGATTCTGTCACCAAACACGGCAAAAGCCATTTCAAGTAACTTTTCAATTCTGAATGGTGATCTTACACCAGAGCGATACTGAGAGTATATTCAACTCTGGAACGTGCCGCAAGTGTGATATACATTATTTTAAATTAATATATTGTGAAATAACACAAATATATCAAACGTAATTTACTTGCGCACGCCGGGATTTGAACCCGCGACCTTCGAATTGCTAGTCGAGAGCCTTACCCATTTCGATGATAACTTACTCAAAATGTCGTTTTTGTTTCATATCCTTAATAAAAATGATATTTAACAAAGACTCACAGACACACAGACAACCGAAATAAGTAGGTACTCTTTATGATAATTTAGTCAAAATATCTTATTCGTTTTGTACCCTTTAAAAAATTGTATTTTTCAAATAATGATTTTAAAATTCATGCTAAATAACGATAGAGTAACAATTGATCAAATTTTTCTATTATTTGGAAGCTATGTACCTACTTTTGTAGATGGCAATGACGGAACCAAACGTTCGGGAATTAATTAGTTGACATTTTTTACGGGTCACGGAATTTTTATTAGCTGAAAATTGTTTTTAATTGAAATTAGGCTTATATCATCAAAGTGAAAAGGATTCATAGTAATTACGAAGAATGCGGGACTAAAATTTACGAATCTGGAACAAAACAAACAAATTACAGACAGATACCAAATGGTCGACTTAAAACGAGTGGCGGCTCGTGACTGTTTGTTGTTCTAGAGTGCTAATATTACTAAAAATGGCAATATTAATGTTGTTGTAGCTGAAAACGATTTTTTTTCGAAAATCTGATAGTATGAATATTTTCAGGAAATCCCTGCGGCGCACAACCAAACTGAAATTTCCTGAAAATTTTCATACAAAAAAATCGAACTATCGAAAAAAAGCTGCAATAACATCATTTACGCCATTTTTTTCTAACAATAGCACTCTAGAACACCCAAAAGTCACAAGAGTCACAAAAGTCAGGAGTGGAGGAAGTGAACATGGGTCTTGAAGAAAACTGTGTTGTAGGAGGGAGGAAACACAGAGGCTGGAACATTGATCCACAGCCAAGCTGTTAAATTCGAGAATGAGTCGTAGAAGCAACCCGTTCTCATGTGACAATTGACACCTTGTACCTACATACGTATGGGGGCCATTTTGCGTGTTTTCCAATTATGCACCGGTGCCGAAAGGAACAATGACGCTAATTTCCTGGAGAATCTTCCATGGTAATGCCGGTAGAATAAAGACAGCATACCTACCTGATGTCTGTGATCTAAAACTAGCAATCCGTTTGTTAAGATAGAGAGGAATCTATCAAATGGACCGCCCGTTTCTGCACGAGTCGAGGGTTTTTTTAACGTATTTTGAGACTCAATGGGGCACATTTATTACAATTAATCTTACAGAAGTGTTATCGTCAAAATTCGGTTAAAATTTACAAACCCTATAATATAGACATGGAAAAATGTTGGAATTTCTAGTAATGTGTTTTAAAATTAGAATGTATTAGAATTCATAATTACAAACACTAAATATTCTTCATCTTGATACTCACCACTCTTTTGTTGGAAGAGGAACATTAAAAATCAAAAGCAGTGAAAACTAATTGTACTAATTGTATGAATTATCTTTGTTAACATAATTGATTATACTCTGTAAATTGATTAATCCTTTGTACTGGACACCTACGCCAGTGACATTGACTGTAAAATGCCCGTTTCCTCTTGGAGGTATACCTTGGGTAAGGATTTGCAATGACACACAGCTTGCGAATATCGTCGGACAACTGACTGGTTAGGCCAGTTGTTTGCCTATTTATTGGGTTCGAATTCAACAATTTCTACACTTGCTAATGTGGAGCAATTATTCTTATATCCAACAGAAATATTATAAGGCGTCATAGTGCCGAGAATTAATTACTAAGGTCCCACAGTTTTGTCGTAATTTATCCTTGAACTGGCGATATGACACGTGTGCGGTGATTTAAAATGTTATAATCGTGCGAGATAAGCCTCAAAGGAGTCGGCATCGTAAAATGTGTGATGTCAGATAAATATTCATTTTCTTGATTATTTAATAACTATTTAGGTACATCCATCTGCTGTCCAGTACATATTTAATAAATACATTTAAAGTAAAAAAATAATTTGAAATTTCTAATATTATTCAGGTTTATCAATATGACCTGTTGGAAAACGTAACAAACCTTGTAACACGTTCTTCACAGCTTTTAAGATAAAATAAAATTTTAGTAAAAAGGTTAAGATATTACTTTTTATAATGCTTCCTGTTACAATCACATAATCGTGTTACTTAATTATCATTTTTGTGAGCATAATTTTCATTGTGATTTTCATAATCCGGGTCTATCGAATCGTAATTACGATTCGTCACTGTGTCGAATCGTAATCGATTCAAATTTTCGAGGTACAAAGTTCACGAATGCGGAAGAAATTATAATAAATTAAACGAATTACAATGGAGTTGGTTTATTTTTTATTAGAAAATTAGGTGTTTAGGCAAATTCAGTCGATTATAAAAACAAAACAAGTAATTAGGGCATAGTTCAGAAACTAGCCATGTGAAAATGAAGTATTTAAAAAAATTACAATTTTAACATAATAATATTTGGATAATTTGTATAGCACCGTATTTTTTATGACGGTATTTATGTAGTACCGTATTTTTGTAGCACCTTATTGGTGTAGCACCGTATTTGTGTTACAGAGTATTTGTGTAGCACTGCATTTGTGTAGCACCGTATTTGTGTAGCACCGCCTTTGTGTAGCACCGTATTTGTATAGCACCGCATTTGTGTAGCACCGTATTTGTGCAGCATTGTATTTGTGTAGCACCATATTTGTGTAGCACCGTATTTGTGTTGCACCATATTTGTGTAGCACAGTATTTGTGTAGCACCGTATTTGTGTAGCATCGTATTTTGTAGCACCGAATTTGTGTAGCACCGTATTTGTGTAGCATCGTATTGGTAAAAAATGAAAAATAAAAAAAAACGAATAGGTACCAAAGCATGGTTAATCATTTTTTGATTGATTATACTAGCTTTTTACGGTAAGAAAAAAATTATATTTTTCAACAAACTCCTTCATTTTTCAAATTTTCATGTATCTCGTCGTACATTTTCATAAATAAGCAGTTCGTGACTTTTTTCTGGTGATCCGAACCTTGTTCCACCACATTTGATTTCACGAACATTTGATCCCCCGGAAACTTGATCCCTCGGACAGTTATCCCCTATAAAAAAAAATTTTCTACCTCTTCCCTGGTAATGTTTGCAAAGATATACTGCCGCATTACAAAGGTCTTATAATAAATGCATCTCTTCAATGGAATACAAATACTTTTCATAACGATTGTGCAGATAGGCTATAACTCAGAATAACAAAAGACGACTTACGGAAAGACGTAGAACATAAACAAACATTTGGGGATCAAGTGTCTGAGGGATCAATTAGCAGAAAGATCAACTATCCGGGGGATTTACTGTCAGGGGATCACCTGCGTGGAATCAACTCTCGGGGATCAACTTTCGGTGGAACATCTGTCGGGGGATCAAGCGTCATGGAATCTTTTGTTTTTTTTCTATTTAACTTAAATTTTCCATAAATTTGTAATATTAGTCAACGAGTAGGTGATACCTATGAACTATTAACATGGGTATCTAGTCACATAATGAATGCATTTCTAGATAAAATATTAATGTATTCTGTAACAAAACTTTTCTGTTGTTTCGATGGGTATGTATTGTTTTTGCGATGTAACGATTTTCTTAAAATAAAAATCAACTGTAGATCTTAAAAAAAAGAGCCCAAAAATGCTGTACTACACTCTGGAAGATTATTTTAATATTTTCTGGAGAATCCTAACTGCCTGGAGCCAGTTGGACTATACCATCCCTGGTTTATTCCAATCGTCAAATGAGTCACACATTATTGAGAAGGCTCACTTATGTTAAAAGAGTTGTCTGGTGTTGAATCCTCTCTGCCTACTCTAATTCTTACGGAAGTAGCGCAGAAACGGCACTAGGAATAGTTGATTACTTGGTAACACAAAAGCAGGTGCGAAAAATAAGCTCTGATCTTATCACACTTAAATGTCTTAATTAACCTTCCAACAAAACACAAGAACATTGTGATAATGATGTCATTTAGTACCACACGACATAAATCAACCAGGCACACACCTACTACCTTAGGAAAGCACCATTCGCACATTGGTCTAAATCGCAGATTAAACTGGCCAAAATTATTTTGAAAAATAAAATGAGGTTCTTAAAATTATCTACTCATGTAACGTATTTTGTGTAATATACGTCAATAACCGTATGAACATTTAAAAAAATTGTGCCTCCATTTTTCTGGCGATTTTGTTTCTTCTCTGCAAAATGAGGTTTGTCGTGACGATATTTATTGGACTTGAGAAATATAACATTTCAATTTTCCAAATTTTTTTTCTAATTGTTTAACGCAGTACATCCAAAAATTATTAATATCTGAAGAAGAAAATCACTTTTGGAAAAAGTGAGTTGGGTCTGAAAATAATCTAATGCCATCTATATCACAAAGTTTTGCAAATAAAATAAAATGTGTCTTAATAAGTAACAAGTTCTTACAATTGATGAAATCAATCACCATTTTTAAGGAAATATTCAGATTTCATCTGAAACAAATTTATTTATTCATTTAAAAAAGTCGCACTTCTTACAAATGCAATGGTTAGATTAGTAACTAGTTGCGTGTTTTTTGTATCAAAATGTAAAATGTTTTTAATAAAATGTGTAAATATTGTTTTCTTGGCCACCTAAAATAATGATTGGCACCATTGTGCACCGTTCGGGTTAGTTTGGTTAGAATAGTCTTTCAGGAATTCCTTCAGGAGTATGAAATCTAGGATGGCCTATTAATTTAAGGAACAGATGTCGACCATTATTTATCTAGTTTATGACACGCTGGCTCCTTGGGAATGCGGTAGTGTTAGTAGGGATGGTTTTTTCTCTAGGGGTTGTCATGGCGCTCGTTTTAAAGGATGAGAGTTATATAGGGTTAAGTTTATGAGTGGAGGTTGAAAAAAAATTTAACAAGTCATTTATTTGTTTTATTCCGATGCTCCACCTAAGCACAGCAGTTATCAAAGTGTCATGTCTTATACAACACGTGAAATACATGGGTCAAACAGATCAAACAAAATGGTGTCTTGTCCAATTTTTTTAAAGTTACACTCGGATTATTTAAATCTCTACAACTCATTATGCAAATGTGCAAATTCAATCATGTCATCATGTCCTAAAACGGGAATCCTTCCTAGTTGGACAGTCAAAATCATAAAATGTAATCAATATAATAAAAAATAAATAAATTAAAAAATTAAATTAAAAAAACTATATTTGAGATGCATAGATCTAGAAAAATTTGGTCAAATTTCATAGCGCCAGAGCTAACCGTTGGGAAAACAAAACTTATTTTTAATTTCACATTAATGAATTTTATCTTATATTTTTTTACTTGTACCTTATTCTTCCTGAACCATCGCACTTTTTCAATAAGGGCTGTCTTAGCAGATGTGTTGAGTATTTAGAAACTGAATGCCTCGTGATTAACGCGGATGTGGAACACAAAAAACGTCGGAGTCAACCTTTTTTCCAGCCAAATTAAGGCTCCTTAGCGTCTGTTAGTCTCGCGATTAGAATCATTTATATCCTTCCTTTTCTACTACTTGTCCTATTAAATAAACCTAAGTCGGGTGATGACATTGTATTTTAAACTATTTAAGCAGATGCTAACTTGGTAAATAAATAAACATTAATATATAACCTAAAACGGGTGAGTATTTATCAGGAATACGATCAACTCAATTCATGAGATGATTTATAACAGAAATACGAATACTTATCAACCGGTAACATACTAATTTCAGTCGTGGGTCTGTCTGTGAGTAACTCTGGTTCAATGAGCTCGGATTTATTTTGAATTTAAGTTGCATTATTAAAATTGGAACCGATTGTGTCAAGAGCGATAAAGTACTTATTTTTAATACAATATTTTAACAGACAATTCATTATCATTTTCAAATTTACTAATGCGTCAAGAATACAGACGAGTCATAAAATCGATTTATTTCTTTATTTTTATATTTTGAGACAATGTCATTCCCAATTTATTTATCGGGTGGGGAAGGAGATGGTGAGGAGGAAGGTTGGGAATTAGGTTCTTTGCTATTCAGTCCTAGCCACTAAACCTGGCTAATGTCATATCGTGTAATGTTTTAATTTTGAATGGTATTCTCCACCTGGGCTATAGTCGTATAGTCGGCTCGTGACTTTTTGATGTATTAGGGTGCTAATATTACAAAAAATTGCATTATTGATGTTATTTTAGCTGAAGGCAATTTTTTTTTTTTTTTTTTTGAAAATTCGATTTTTTGTACGAAGATTTTCAGGAAATTCGTGCGGCGAAAAGGCGAAAGTGAAATTTCCTGAAAATCTTCATACTAAAAATCGAATTTAAAAAAAATTAAAACATCATTAATGCTATTTTTTTATAATTTTAGCACTCGTTCACCCAAAAGTCACGAGCTGCCACTGACTATAGGTAATGTAAGTAGACCTCTGTAGTACCTCTGAAACGTGTCGAAAATAAACTGTGTTTTTTTTTCGCTTTTTAATTATAACTTAATATATATTTTTTAACTATACATCCCAAGATAGGAACCCACGACCTCTGCATCCGGAGCCAAGGAGCTTAGCCACTTGGTCACGGAAGTCGTTGGTTATTCATAAAGTGTTTTTTTAAAGCACTTGGGGCGTTTCATTGTGACAATACAAATGGTAAACTGGTGAATCTACAACACATAGAGAACCCAAAAACTATTATTTTTCCATCAGAGTATTTGATTTTTTTTATTTTTGATTTTTTTTCGGCGCCCAGGGCTAAAAAACTTTTGTAGCCGGGTCTACGCTTCAAGGCATTTTAAAAGACACCTGATAATGAGTTGACCTATCGAGTTTTTTTCAAATTGGATTTAAAAAGTTCCGACTTTGGACTCCAATTTACACGCAAACGAAAGCTGAAATCAAAACAAGTTTTACTACAAAAGTATAGATTGTAGATTTACCAATTTACTGCTTGATCTACATCTTTCCGCACACGGTATATATGTAATCCAATTATTATAACTTTGCAAACAAATATGAACCTCCTTAGATGTTATTTTCCATAAGGTACACTATTCATATATTTCTTTCATTAGTTAGATAAATTTCAAGAGAGTTTTAGATATTTCTAATTTCTGGGATTGATGACTTCATAATATTAGGATGATATTATAATTTCTGTGTGTCCTTGAGAACCAAATGAAAACTAATTCCTGTTTGTCAATATTTAATATTTAGTAAACTACAAATTCTCGCTAATTCTCCAGGAATGCACACACAAATAATTAATCATTCCCGCAGGAACGCTAGCAAAAAACATAGAGTTGTAGAAATAATAATTCTTATTAATGATCATAGCATTTTTTCCCAGAAAACCCGTAGAATACTTAAGAATATAACATATAACGGAATTTCTTCCGAAAAATGCACCATTTTAATGTTAATGATCTGGGTGCGTTAATAAATCGATTTGTTTTACAAGACCCAATTATGAAGAATGTTGGTAGACAGAATGACGACATTTCCTAATTAGGAGATTCTCAACAACCATATTTCAAAAATATGACAGAATGACTTCACAAAACTCCAAATTATCGTTTATTTACAAACATACTACACATATCTCCATGCAGTCGAGAGCCTAGCTACCCGCTGCCAATTTTGTGAAAAGAAAAATTATGTCAAATGACAAAACAGAACTGAAACATAATTTTGACAAAACTGATCAGGGACAAAATAGAACTGTCACAAAAGACTGCGACAATACAGAACTGTGCAAAATAAAATCGTGAGAAAACAGAATTCTAACAAAACAGAACTGTGACGAACAGAGTAGTAACAAAACGGAACTTCGATAAAACAGAACTGTGACAAAACAGAATGGCGACAAATGAGAATTGTGACAAAGCAGAATTGTAACAAAACATAATTGCCACAATGCAGAACTGTGTCAAAACAGAACTGGGACCAAACAGAGTTGTAACAAAACAGCACAGTAACAAAATAGAACATTGAATAAGTGACGGAAACAAACCAATAAACCACAAACCTTACCTCTCCCAGCCTATTATTATATCATTGTTCTATTTTATCCTGTTACAAAAAAAAAAGTGTTTTGGAAATCTCGTAACGATTTTAAATCAGAGTAGGACAAACAAATAAAAGAGAGGCAAACAGAATGATTTGAATAATAAATTAATAATAGGTGCGATTTAAAAACTGGGTCGGTACTGTAAAATCGTTTTATCAACCATTATTCTAACAAGATTAAAAATTACGTGAATTCTAATGACAAATACGTGGGTTGTTTCCTGTAGTAATTTCCCCGTAATTTGAAGCTGAAACCAAATGTTATTTCATTAAAATGGGTATTGACAATAAAATAAAGTCGGAATCTTAACGACGTAAGTGAAGAAGCCATACACAAAAATATATAAGTGCGACTCTGGGGTGTTGGACAGACCTCTAGTTGATTTTTCACTGGCAAATAATCATAATAATAAGTTTTTGTGAATAAATCACCTCAAGGGCGCTCTACAATTTATTACGAGTTCCTAGGCTCTATCTAACTTTAAAATGCAGTCTGAATCTCTGAAATCTCTAAAAGAAAGTGGAAAACTTAATGACATAAGTGATGAAATCGTGTAAAAATAATATTCAATACGCCGCGGCCCGGCGTAATGGACTGACTTACGGTCGAATTTTCCCTAGCAGTCCTAGAAAATTGATCTTTCCGGGTGTGTTTATTTTAATTATTTCTGAAGAACGTATTACTAAAATCTCACGTGTTTCTAGAGGTATCCCCGGGAAGTTACTAATTCATTGTCTAGAAAAATATAATCTGGTGCTAACCACTAATTTTGTAGTTGAAAAACACTTATAATTTATTATATAATTATATAATTTTCAAACCGTTTTAAAAATATGTATTTTAATTGTAAGGTACTGTTTTTGTTAAACTTAAATGAAAATAACTTATATTTATTATTGTTCGAATTCGTCGGAAATAATTAAAATGTGAGCGTCTAGCAAACCACCGTTATTAGAGTTTTTGTCACCTTTGTGCGTACTAAGAATGAGGCGGAATAGTAAAATTGACTAGCCTATCAAGTTAGAAATCAGAAGATTATTTTTATTTCCTCTTCCTGACCGTTTGGTCAGGTGCCTCAACTAGGTTTAATCTACGCCATCGCATCGGTTGAAAACTAAACCGGAGAATAATAAATGGAGCCTTCCTGATAATTGTGTAGTTGGTAGTTAGAACGCCGAGCAATTAGTATCTGGTACCAGGACTTTGAAGGTAGTTGCCTCGTCCAGTGGCGGGTCACAAAAATATATGTAGAAATCAAAAATAGTAATAATAATCGGTTCCATGATAATGCAACACAATGACAATTCAACAAACATTTAAAAAGTGATATAAAATGATGAAAAAAACTAACCTACAAATCTTACTAATGTAACTTAACGTATATTAACATTGCTTTGGGTTACCAGCTCACTATTCACGAGAGTTACAGATAATGGATATTTGACAAAATTTATTTTGTTTGTGGAACTATTATTAATTTGTTTGAATTTTTACGAAACGCACAACAAAATTTACATTTTAAAATTCATGTATTTATTGTAACTTTTTAAATTTGTGCTAAATCACTGAAAACTTTTCGCAATTATGTACAATATTTTTTAAAGTTGATTTAAAAATACAACGTGGACGGTCACACATAACATTATTTGTACACATTTGTTTTCTAATGAAACTTCCATCTCATAATTGTGTTGGGCTTATTGAAAGTAAAAAAAAGTACGCAATACGGACATGTGCCTAATCTGGTTGTCAAAAATGGTGTTACACCTCCTATAAACAATATTAACCCGTTAAAAATGATTAAAGTGATGATTAAACCTTCATACCCAGGAACTGTTAGCGACAACTCTACCACCCTCGCAAATCCCAATTGGATTGAACCGAAATTTTTTTCTTATATTAATGTTATCGAATTTCAGAGAAATGTGTATATGTCCGCGTGTTGAAATCGACAACAAATTTATCTGCGTAGTTTCAGTTCAATTAAAAGTTTTTAAAAAGTGTTTTAATTTCCACAACTAAAATTTGCATTTATTCACGAAAATAAAAGTCAAATCAAAAAGATGTATTTAAAATTAAAAAAAAAACGTCATCGGCTAGTAAAAAATGAGTTTTTTAATGAGTTAAAATGAGTCTATATCTATAGGAATCACATCAGTGTCAATAGGATAATAATAATAAATAAAAAAGTTTAGTTATTTATATCGGTAGGTGGGTGTAATAAATTGTCTGCCCTTTGTCAAACCCTCCCAGTCCTCCCCTGCTCTTGTTCCACGAAGTTAAACTCAATTAAGGGAGCTGGTTACAAATGAGGCAGGTAAGAGGTAAGAGCCAGGCCGGGAATGTGACCCGCTGACCCCCTAATGACTCTATGTGGAGTATTGCAGGCCTTGTGGACTGTAGACCGGGAGGCAGAGCTGAACAACGTATTAGCAATATAATTAAGAGTTAATAACTAATTAACTGTCCCTTGTGCTGTTTTCTAGCAAAAGATAGACTGAAAAAATGAAACAATCGTTTTGTTTATAGTAAAAATTTAATAGAAAGCTTTAGGACTACACGTTTAAGAGACACTGAATACCGAATAAGATCAGAAATTACAATTTAAAATATGTGTAGAAAATAGAGAGGAACTAACTGAGAGCCCTGGGGTACTCCAGACAGCATAAACAATCGTTAAATTCCAATATTTCATCCGAAAAAACATGTACACTTGAATAAAGATGCGAAGGTACGAATACATTATTAAAGTCACAATTTATTTAACTTTTTACACTTACACTTTATTGTGCATTTTAATTACTTATTTGTTTGATAGTTAGGAACGGCTCACGTGCGTTGTGTCGATTGTCTGGACGAATTTAATTTACCTACATACGTACTCTTCTTTTATACTGATTTTGATACGACCTAACTTGAGCTTATACTCATGTGAAACGGCTATGTGTTCCACAGTCGTCCCAAGCTTCTTCTTCCATTCACTTGCTCGTCATATGCTATCATGTTCAAGCCATCAAAGCGTTCCTTTCTCTAGAATTTTGTGCTTAAATCTGTCTGAAGTATGTATTTCTTAATGGGTGTTAATATTTGATGTGCGAAGTATTAGCAAAATACCAGAAAAATGTCAGCATGAAGCAAATTTCGAAATGTGAAATATCCGTGCTAGGGAATCAAACACGTGCTCCCAGTTAGTGACGCAGGCGCTTGGACCGAGGTAATTACGGGTGCGCCGGCTAATTAGCAAACAGCTAACTATGTTATTGGAATGGAACAGGTAATTCGATACTTTATGGACTAAATCGATGGGAGATTTTGCGATAGGAGAAGGCAGAAATACCATTTTCGAAAAAAAATATCACACTGAGACCTTATTACTTTATTATTAGACAATATTTTGACAAAAAAGAAAGTAAAAGTTCGTTAATATGAATTTTAGTTTTTTTTAAAGTAGTATTTTTACTATATTTTAACAACAACAAAAAAGTTGTTTCTTGTACTTGCGTAAGAAACAAGTAAACCAGTGCTCGCTTTTAGGAAAGGAGTGCTCGATAGTATAAATGTTTAAAAAAAAACTGTAAAGTAAAAACAAAAATAAATAGTATCAACGAAGTAATTATACATATTCAGACACATAAATATCAATTTAAAAATAGAAAAAATGAAAATATTTCGTTTTTTATAGATATTTTTGAATAAAAAAATATCATAATTTTGTGAATACGTTTAGTCATTAACGTAAAGAGGAGACCTTGAATGCTGAATAAGTTCTGAAATATCATTTATATGCAGGTAATACGAGAGGGCCTAAATGAGAGCCCTTGAGTACTCCAGATAGCATGAACAATGTTCCATGCCGTAAAAATGTTTCCTTTCCGTTCAAGAGTTGAATTCACATTCGTATAAACCAATTAGTATTTTTCAAATAAAGTAGTCGTTTCATTAAGTATTCATAAATAATTCATTATATTATTTTGCATGTCGTGACTGAGAAGATATAAGGCAATGAAGACCTGAAAAGAGAATGAGTGAAAAGAGCCGTTTGGCAAAGAACCCAAAGGTGGCATGATCAAAATCTGCAAAGTTAATACGATTTTCAATATGCAGTCATAGATAAAGCACTAGATATATTCATGCTTCAACTTTCTTGATTTTAGATTACGTAGGTAGTAGAAGAATAGATTAATTACCTTTTTACTGCCTACTATCAAACTTACCGTTCTTCATATCTGTCTTCTCTTACGAAGACTGGGCGTGATATTAGGTAGATTTCACCTACCTTAATGCCAGGTTTTCTCACGTAATAAATTCCGTACAACATAATCTCTGTTATAAAAAATGCAATCAAGCCACGGCAATCGTAATAATTAAACGCAAAAGTCTTCATTTAATTAAGTAGCCAGAAAAGTAATTTGTTTCAGATGTTATTTATGGTTTGTTTGCGGTTTGATAAAGCGGTCCCCGTAGGGGTAGGGCGTGATGCCAATAAGGCTGCGTCAGAGAAGGAAGATTAATTAATAAAGAGTATTAATATTAAATTGCCTGGGCGTCGCGGCTACGCCCCTGATTTATAAGCGACATGATTTTTTCTCATAAATATTTAGAGGTGAATTGAGATGAGGTTTCAATTTAATCAGAGACATGATATTTTTATTTTTTATTCAAGGATCTCGATGTGAAAATATAAGTAAGCAGTGGTAGTTTTCTCTAAAGTGCTTTTGTGCAGCGAACTCCCATAAAAATATAAGAAAATATGATAAATATGCACTATAATTTTACAAAACATTACCAAATCTATTCATCCGAATGATTTCATATTGCCCAAGAGCGAGTCCAAAATGAATCTGAAATCCTATAGGTGCGTTATGGATATCAGTTGTTAAAAACGGGACTGCAAGCCGCTTCCTGATAAAGTGTAGGTAAATTCGTAATAATATCGAAACACCTGTTCATCCACAATCGAATTAAGACGAAATGCAAAAATGTTAGTACTTTTATGAACACGTGTTTGGACAACGTGTCAAAAGCTTTTAAATTCAAGTTTATCAGGATATCGTTAATGGCATATAATCACGTTTTTTTACAGGAAATGAATAATTAAATAAGATTTTTAATAATTACCAATATTTTTGTATGAGGAAGTTTTCTCCGTGTGCCTATAATATTTAATCAGGAAAAATATGAGCCTAAGTTACTTCATGCTATATCATTCCAAGAATCTGAGCATTTCTTATAAATATTGATTAAGAAGTTATCTGCATTCCTAGATAATAGTTACATGAATTTCCTACATGATTGTAGTAATTGATAGGTTTTACCTCGTATGAATTACTCCCGTAGCAATAATTTTAATAGCTTCTGCAGAAATTAAACTTGATTAATAGCCGCCAATCTAGAAAATAATACGAATAAAACGATAAAGTGCTTGCATTTAGAATTCATACATTCGTATCAACTAATCTATGTATTTCCTCATCGATTAGAATTGAAAATTTTCTTTGAAAAACGATTATAGAAGAAATAATTCGCACACTCAACCGTAGTAAAAAAAAATATCTGTGTGATATTTTCAAAATTGGAACTGATTTAACAACTGTGAAGAAAATGGTCAAATTAAATAATGATTGTTTTCAAATCAAGATAACCGATGAAGCACATGCCTATTTTACTAGGCGATTAAATACATATTTTTTAATGTTTCTTTTTCCTTTTGGTTACTGTAGAAAATCTCCCAGTTTTCATTCCATATCAAGTAACGTCCGTGACATTATAATGATAAACCTTCTAACTAATCGCCAAACTCAGTCCTGCCAAAAACACTTTGACTCATTCACATTCACACATTCTATCATACATACTCTTTTATTATTTCGACTATTAACATGACTTGACTAAAGTATCAGGTTCACTTGATCATCCAAAGTCTTCCTCGGGTGTTCCCTACTTCTTCTACCATTCTCTATATATTCTCCTTACACACATTTCTTCATTCATTCTCTATACATGCCCAAACCATATAAGCGTCCCTTTCGTAATCTTACCATTACGCAAACATAAGCCTTGCAATCTTTGCGTATCCCCTCATCTCTCATACTAAACGTAATTGATTGAATTTAAATGTAAATTTAGTCCTAGAGCCAATGGGACTATGCCATCTCCTGCTTAATGTTGACAATGACTACCTTCTAGAAAACATTAGGTTCACTACGAAACACACGATCAAACCTATTCCCCTTCACACACTCAAAAACCAACTACAATACACACAAAATTCATTTTTCAGAAGGACATCTGAAAAATACAATAACAACTTTTCATGCTGTGTATGATCCTTAAGTTGTCATTCTAATTTTCACTACTTCTAAATTATTGTTTTGATTTCTTTATTTGATTTATCTTTAATTATTTTGTTAATGTTCACAATTTTCTAATTTTTTGGTATTATTTTTACACATAATTTAATTTTACCTTATCTGCTTTATGTATTTTTATTACGTTTTTTTCTCTGAATTTCTCTATAAATAATTATACATTTCTAATCATTTATATTTTTGTAGATTATGTACCTCTTGCGGAAACTTCGCCGGTTTATGCAACCCTGTAAACATGTATTTTTTTTATAAAATAACACGTACATTGAACTTTTTCTCAATTAAAGTAGATTAAAATTAAAGTAGGCTGCAAGAAGTAGGGATGGGAAGATAATGTAGTAGAGGAAGATTTGGAAGTACCCTGTAACACTCATAATTATTATGTAACTTTGATTAATATTTTGGGGTTATAAATGAAAGAGGTTCGTGCAAATAATGACAGACTTTATTTTAAAAACTGTTTTTAATACATATATATATATCGCTTTGGTCGCCAATACAATCCACTCCCAGAGAACCATTTCGCAAAACCTTCCTCCTAGACCGCTCGCCAAAGACAGAAGTTATAGATAATGTCCCGCTCTCACCAACGCTGTTTCATCAATATTTCATAAGTATCAATAACAAATGCCTGCGTTTAACGTTCCAATTCGTTACAACCTGGTTAGTAAAATCCAGTCAACAAATATAGCTAAAGCCAACGTGTAGATTCTGGGAGGTGGTCTTTCAACATGACGATAACGAAAATATCTAGAAAATATTTTTGATTGGCTTAGATTTCATGTATAATTTTTTATTTAAAAAAAACACACACATTTAAATTTAATGTAATGTTACGAAATTATCCATGAACTGAATATTTTAAATAACTGCTCTACTTATAAATGCAAGATAACATAAAGGAAACGATTAACCAATACTTTTACATTTCTTACACTACTTTTTCTCCTTAATATTTATATCATCGTTTATCCATACATTCGATAAATTAATATTCCGCATCGAAAGCGAGCCAGGCTAATGTGCAATTTATAATTCCACTCGTTCTTCGTCTTAATAAAATCCTCCAGTAAATGCCCTCTGTATAACTTGAATGTATAATACAATGAATACTGGAACCAGATATGACATCGAACTCAAGACTTTATTACCAACAAGTACACCGCTTGGCTCAATAATTGGTACGACCCATTTGTATAGAACGCATTACGCAATGCTACCCAAAGGCCGCAAAGCAGATGTCTGACCATGTGAGGATAAGAAAGCTGTATTTACCCGGCCGGCGAGTACTGAGCACAACGCGCGCCAGGACACAGTATTTACGTAGTATCCCCTCCCCGGCTCGAGAGCACTGGGCACATCGCAAGCCATGGACCCAGTATTTACGTAGCATCCCCTCTCCTTTTCCCAGGCGAAGCTAGGCCAAACAGTGAGCGGCAACGGTCAGCCAATCAGCGTAAAGCCACGATAAACCTAGAAATATTTCTCTTTTCATATATAATTGCGCAAATTAATGTTAGATTTGCGTGAGTCTCGCCGCAACAATGCTAAATAAAAATATACAGGTTGAAAGGCTGGACTCACGTCTATGTTGTAAAGTAATATTGAAATATGTAAACATTAATATTAAGTAGTTATAAGGATTTCCTCACACCAATATCGGTCTGAGGACCCACTGATTCATATTGTACAATTTATTATAAAAACATTAAAAATGCTAGGGAAAAACAGTTTTCATGAGATGAAGCGGCGTAAAGAGCACTATTGAATAAATAATTTTAATATTGACTATTAAAGTCATATGAAAACACACGAAGCTGCACAAAAATGCACCTCGTTTACGCGGGGCATTTTAGACGCGCGCACACCGATGTGTGCACGCCCCCGCTAGTCCTATATATACTGCGCGTAAAGCGATCTCAAGTCTCTCTCTTCCGACATCTACTCTGACCGCTTCACTCTGGACTGCTTCTCCCGCTGGAACTACTACAACCGCCTTTGACTTCTGACCTCTCGCTTCCTTGGACTACCTACTGCTCTTTCCTTGGATACACGACATCACAGCAACCGGAAAAGGCCCTGAACATAAAGCAGCTCACCGACTAGAAGATTCAGCACCCCTTATTTACAGTCAATGTAGAGGACTTGCGTCTGATACACCATTCTTAATGCTTACAATGTGATGATAATTAACTTGGTTGTTGAGCTATTAACTTGATGAATCGTGTTCAGAATTGTTTATTAGTAAACGAAATAACTGTAAAGAAGAACATTTGATTTTCTGAAGCAGCAAAAACTCGGAGCATGGAGCAACGATTTTACACAATTTTTTTGCTGGTATTTCATTCAGCTAACAATTTCTTTTTCACAGCGAATAAGAGATTTTTGTTCCATTTAAACATAAAAAATATTTGACTCAACAATTTTTGCTAGCCGGGCACAGCCTCTACAATGTCAATACACAAGTTATCGAAAAAATTGGCTACAATTAGTAACCCTGAAGCAAATATTTTAACAGATTTGGAAGATCAAATAAATGATAAAAAAGGCTACTAGCTTATGCTGTTTGTAATAAACTTTACTTAACTGGAAACCAAGTATAAAACGCAATCAGAAAAGTCACACAAGAAAATTGCTAAACGGCATGTACCTACAAGACCTAAACAAATGCAAAAATTAGTAATAGAAAAATAGGCAGAAAATCAATAGAAAGATATCTACGCAAATTGGTATCTATTTGAGAAGAAATAAAGATATGACCAAATAGTGTAGCCAGAGAAGTGATAACTTAAGAAAGATGGGGAAATAAGTAAGATACCAAAGAAAAAGTTACTGTCAGCACAATACTTGTTAATTTCTTATATCAAAATGATCTGTTGTCTATGATTATCTTGTCTGTGGTTTTAAAAGTTATTCAAATAAATGTTCCAGTTCGTTCTGTCTCCTCAAAACTCGTGTTTAAGCCCAGCATCTTTCGTTTTAAAAGTAAAAGTTACAGTTGTTTTTTTCTCAATGACGTGTTGAAACAAAGTTAGAGAAGTGTTATTCAGTGAATGCAATAATAGTTTGCAAGAATGGCGTCGAACTATCTAGTAAATGTTCCAAAACTTAAAGGCCGGGAGAACTACAACGAATGTACCTTTGCCGCGGAGAATTTTCTAATTCTGGAGGATTTGCAGCATAGCATCAATCCAGTTACCGGGAAGACATTAGAAGCCGCAGATGATGCAAAAACAAAAGCCAAACTAATTATGACTATAGACAGTGCGTTGTATGTACATATAAAAGACGTGAAAACTACGTTGGAACTATGGAACAAGTTAAATTCATTATTTGATGATTCTGGATTTACAAGAAGAATAGCTCTGTTACGTAATTTTATCTCTATTCGCTTGGAAAACTGTGCTTCAATGCAATCATATGTAACGCAAATGGTCGAAACAGGTCAGAAATTGAGTAGGACAGGATTTGGCATCAGTGATGAGTGGGTCGGTTGTTTATTGTTCGCTGGGTTATCAGAAAAATTTATGCCAATGATAATGGCAATCGAGCATTCAGGAATCAAAATTACAACGGACGCCATTAGAACGAAACTCATCGACATGGAAACGGAAGTGACAGACCGTCACAATTACAGTGAAGCTAGCAGTGCATTCGTAAGCGGTTCGCAGAAGTACCAATATAAGAAAAATAAACCCGCTCACAAAAGTCAAACTAATCAACATGTCAATGTAAATGTCAAAAGTCATGTGAAATTTTACCGGTGTAAACAACCAGGACATTATAAAAATCAATGTCCAAGTAGTGAAAACACGAATGCGAAAGTTTTTCAACGTCAACAAACTAATGCATTCAGTGCGGTGTTTTTAAGTGGACAATTTAACAAAAATGATTGGTATGTTGACTCAGGTACAAGCATGCACCTGACCACAAGTAAAAAATGGATTGAGAATGTTGCGGATCACAAAATAGATGAAAAAATTGTTATTGCCAATAATGAAAAACTGAAAGTGTCGTGTTCAGGTGATGTAATTATTGTAACAAAAAACCACAAAAGTGAATTTGAAGTTCTTGTCAAGAATGTACTTTGTGTTCCAGGATTGACAACTAACCTATTGTCAGTGAGCCAGTTAATTAAAAATGACAATAAAGTGAACTTCAAAGAAAAATGCTGCTATATTTATAATAAAAATAATGAATTAGTTGCTATAGCAGATTTGACAGATGGTGTATATAAACTTAGAACAGAAAAGAAGAAATGTTTGTTTACATCATCAACTGGTGTTAGTACTGGTGAAGTGTGGCACAGGAGATTGGGTCACTTAAATTGTAAAGACATGGATAAGATGAACAAAGGTGCAGTGACTGGTGTGTCATATAATGATAAAGCAGTTTTTGGCAAAAGTACATGCATTGTATGTTGTGAAGGTAAACAATCACGCCTTCCATTTACTCATACAGGAACAAGGAACACCAGCATATTAGACACTATTCATGCAGACGTATGTGGACCTATGGAAGAGAACTCTATTGGAGGATCGAGGTACTTCCTAATTTTTATTGATGACTATAGCCGCATGGCCTTTGTTTACTTTCTGAAAGCAAAGAGTGAGTCGTTCAAATTCTTTAAAGAATTTAAGGCTTTAGTTGAAAATCAGCATAGTAAAAAGATTAAAACGTTCCGGACAGATAATGGCTTAGAGTTTTGTAGCAATGAGTTTGAAAAATACCTAAAGGAGGCCGGTATTTTACATCAAAAAACCAATACGTACACTCCTGAACAAAATGGGATGAGTGAACGCATTAACCGTACCATTGTAGAAAGAGCTCGTTGTTTGTTATTCGATGCAGGACTTCCTAAGAAGTTTTGGGCAGAAGTAACACATACTGCTGTCTATCTTAGAAACAGATCTATCGCATCAGGCTTGAATGACAAAAAACCGTATGAACTTTGGTCAAACAAAAAACCAGATTTAAGTCATGTGCGTATATTCGGTAGTGAGGTGATGGTTCACATACCAAAAGAAAAAAGACTTAAGTGGGATACTAAGGCTAAAAAAAATTTGTTGGTAGGTTATGCCGACAATATTAAAGGATACCGAATTTACGATCCCATTAAAAGATGTATTCTTACAAGTAGAGATGTCATTATCATGGAAGGTGAAAAGAACCCAGAGGTCAATATATCAATTACCGAGAGTGGGGAAAAATCATGTCCAGTGGGGGACACTAGTTGCAAAGATACATCAAGTTCAGAAGATACAACCTTAGAAGAGGATATACTAGTCGAAGATACATCAGACGATACTTACACTCCTAGTGATTATGAAGATGCTTCTGATTCACCTGAGCAGCGTATTAGATCCAGCAGAATCATTAGGAAGCCAGAGCGGTATGGGATGCTAAATACGTGTATTCCTGAGGGTGTTTTTGATGATGCTAGTGGAATATCTTTGGAAGAAGCATTACAGGGAAATGAAAAAGAACAGTGGTTAAATGCAGTGAAAGAAGAACTTAATTCTTTTAAAGAAAATAATGCATGGGACCTGGTGGATGTCCCAAAGGATAGTAAAACTGTAGTAAAGTGCAAGTGGGTGTTACGGAAAAGGATTGACAATAGTAATAATGTTCGATACCGTGCACGTTTAGTAGCCAAGGGCTACATGCAGAAGCAAAATGTGGATTATTCAGACACTTTCTCGCCTGTTGTTAGACATTCAACTTTGAGATTGTTGTTCGCAATATCTGTCAAACTTGGATTAGATGTTACACATCTAGATGTTACTACAGCGTTCTTGAACGGGGACCTTGAGGAAACAATTTATATGCAATTACCAGAATGTTTATTAGATTCTCAAAATGATAATAATAAAGTACTTAAATTGAATCGAGCTATTCACGGTCTTAAGCAATCCTCAAGGGCCTGGTACAAGAAGGTCGATGAATGTCTTGTTGGTATAGGCTATAAACGCTCCATGTTAGAACCATTTTTATACAAAAAAAATTAAGGATTATAAAAATACAATAGTTACTTTGTATGTAGATGATTTTTTTGTGTTTTCAGATGATAATGTTGAATGTAAATATTTGAAAAATGTATTGGCTTCAAAATTTAAAATAAAAGATTTAGGTCAAGTCAAAAATTGTTTAGGGATGAGTGTTAATATTGTTAAGTTAATGGTACAGTTACCTTAAGCCAGGAGAATTATGTTAATCAGTTGTTAAATAGATTTAACATGGCAGATTGTAAAGTAGCAGATACACCGTTAGAGGCTAAATTGAATACTAACAAAGAAACTAAAAATTGTGGAAGTCAAATACCTTATCAGCAGCTTATTGGCGGACTTATGTATTTGGCGGTGTTAACAAGACCTGATATAGCTTTTGCAGTAAGTTTTCTGAGTCAATTTAATAATTGCTATAACCAGGAAACTTGGTTATACGCTAAACGAATTTTAAGATATCTTAAGAAAACTAAACATTTTGGATTGAAATATACTAGATATGGTAATTCAAAATTAGAAGGATTTGTTGATGCAGATTGTGATGAGATAGGTTTCCTTCAAAAGAAAATGTATTTAATGAAAGCTAAACCTCAATTACGAAGAAATCATCACACTAGAGACACCTAGCAAATTTTATTGAAATAAATGCAGGAGACTGTAATTGGAAAAAAGGGGCGTTTTAGTAGGATGTGTCTACCCAAATTTATTACTAAAATTAGCCAATCACAGTGAGCTTTTGACAGGACAAAGAAGAAATCTACATTATTTATTAATCTGGGAACGAAGACATCGAGTCGAAGGGTAATGCACTATAAGGTAAACATGTTCTCACGGGGGGAAACATTGGTCATAAACTTTCGGTGTAAGAAACGAAGAGAGATTGATACAAATGGAAAAAAAGGATTGATTGTCATTCGAAATCAAATAAAGTATGATAGACTGTTATCTGGAAAGAACAAGGAACTTTTAATAAGTGAAATTAACGCGTGAGGGTAGAGTAGACTCAGGAGAACCTGAAAAAAACTGTGTAGAGAGGTGAAAACAAAACAAAACTAAGTGATTTAATTATAGTTTGGAATGATGGAGGGAAACTACATCTACAGATCAACAAGAAAAACGCGTAATCGATATGCAAATTTGAGAGGATTGTACTAGAAAACTACCGGCCGAGGAACCAATGGTTTTGGATCGGTGAGATTGGATACAATGGCCTGATTCATAAATGCATGTGTTTATGTTGAAATAAACAGTACAAGATCCACGATCATTAGAGAGACGATTAAACTGGAATTAGTCATAAAAATTAACATGGGACATATGGAACTATTTATTTAAAACCAAATGCATTAGATTGACAGGCAGACACATTAGCTACAATTGATGGCTGAGGTACAAAGATTTCATAATAATGACTCCATATAAATCAAAAATTAATGGCTAATTTTGAGGGAACAAGATGCAATACGGGTAACGCCTTAATATTTAATTACTTTACAGTGGCGAAACGGTGAAAAGGGGCGAAAATAATGTTCATTTCGGGTCTAATGACATTAAGGTGGGTGAAGATTGAGGTGGTTAGAAGTACTACCCTGTACGCTTAAACTGAGTTAATGCATAAAAATATAAATGAAAACATTTGAACTCTGTTTTCCAAGCGAGATTTGAATAGAAAGTTTGGCCTTGGAAGAAAGGACGCCTACAGACCGACAGATTGGCAAGAACTGGAATATACACGAAAATAGCAGCATTATGAAGTTGATTTCGGCATCATAGGAGCGTGGAGACGAATTTGAAGTGCCATAATAATCAGAGGAAAGATGAAATAAAGGTAAACACTAATAAACATGATTGGATTGAGGGAATCCAGTGCGAACATGAACTTGCCTGCTAAGACAGGAACAATAGTGACTGAATTATGAAGCGCAATCCCGAAAAGAACAAAAATTAGAGGGAAAATTCTTTATAAAATAAAGAATTAGATAAGGAACGTTGAATGTGAAGTGTGCGTAGGGAGTACGGTAATGGACTGATTATATTCCCAGAAAAATAAACGAAATTAAGCACAGCTAGAAAAACACATCTAACCTTACGACGAACTCTATGAAAACAATTAAAGGATGCTGATCCAGCCCTGCAACTGCAGAGGACAAAGACAGTAAATCTGGAGGCGTAGCCGAGATATGATTATGTCGTATGAATAAGTGACCAGATTTAAATAATCAAGATTAGTGGCACATATGTTCAAATTTACGAGTTGATTGATGATCTAATTGCCTGAAGGGTGAAACCGACTTAAGTCATTTTGGTATTGAAGACAGTATAAAAGCAAGCGCACGAGAGGATTCGGGACAGTTTTCGGGGATTTTGGTGGAGCTTGAAAGGACGGGAAGTACGAATTACGCGTGTATGTACGTCGAGACAGGTAATTAATAAGTCCCTGGACTTAGAGGTTTTTTGTGAAAAGTAAAGGTATTAAATTCAGTTTTAAGTCTCTTTGAAAAAAAAATCCCATCAGTGAAATTTGAACAAGTCAGTTTTAATTAATTAAACAGTGTTAATAATACGAGTTATATTCAGTGATTTTCAATAAAAGTTAAATTCAGTTTTCTAAATCCTCTTTGAAAATCCCATCAGTGAAATCTTATAATAAAATAGAGTCTAAACTCAGTGTTTAAGAGTGTTAAAGTGGAAAGTGCAAAAAGGTGTTTAGTAGATTATTTAAATTCTAAACTAATCATTTCATTCAAAGTGAAAATCATTTAAATTCAATTTAAGTGTTTTATCGGATATCTAAAGTGAACGTGATCGCGTATTGATATTTAAAAATAGATTATAATTTAGTATCAATTTTGAAAAAAAATATATTAATAGTAGATACGTACATCTTAGATTAAAAAGAAACACAATTTAGACAGTTCGAAAAGTAATATCAATGATTAGATTTGATTAAATTTAATCCCTTTGTGATTTTATTGTTCAGTTAAAATAAGTACGTAGAGAACTCGGAAGGATTAAAAAAAAGTGAAAATGATAAAAATAAATATTGTCTCTTTGTTTAAAAAGTAATAATGAAATAAATTTGAAAATAAAGGATTCATCGGATACTTTAAAGTTAAGTTTAAAATTAAAAATAAATGTTACCTCTTTGTCTTAAAATAGTGGTCCGGGAAAAATAACAATAATCACTCTCCTTTGTTTCAAGATAAAAGTAATAATAATAAATGACTAGTTTAGATTTTGTATAAATAATAATATTAAATATCTAATCATTTGCGATATATTTTGGAAAATATTAACCTCAGTCCTTACGTCAATCAACACTTACGAAAGCTAAATCAATACCTTAAAGCCGCGGTCAAATGGAAAAAAAAAATGGTAGTCACGAATCAATTTAATTAAGACTACATTCTAAACAGCAAGTAGGTATTATTTTGGAACCTTGATCGCAAATTTCGTGTAAACCCGAATGGATATATTTGCATGATCGATTAAGGTGGGTGAGTCAAAAGAAATCAAAATATAAAATAAAAATTCAGAAATCAAAAGACAACGTTCCTGAGAGCCGAGAGGGGAGAGAAAATCATGGGCGACAACGTTCCTGAAAGCCGAGAAATCATAAAAATGAAATCTTATAATATTTTATATTTTATATATATAGGTTATAATTCGGTCCAGCCTCTGGTTGCGATATTTCAGCAACTAGATCTATCCCAAGAATTAGGTACATATGATACCTATAATATGGTATAACTTTGTACCATTTCACATATAAAGATGTATATATCACGAATACCTATTATCACACTTGTGTCATGCACAAATGTCTACTTCAAATACCTATTACCACATTCGTGTCAAAAACAAATACCTACTTCCAAATATCCTTTCAAAATTAGGTAAACCTTATTTACCAACATGTACCATGAAAATCCAAAAACGATAATGTACGATTTGTCTTCTAAACTATCAGCTGATAGTAGATATTATGTCACTGATACAAATATAACCCACAAAGAATTCATAAGACCCTAAAATAGGTCAAAGTCCTCTTAATTAGACGAACTGCATTCCAACCGAACTCTAAAATAAATAAAACATCGTGTCCGATAAGGGCAGGTTTCTCAAAGCTCGTTTCTTCATACCAAATCACAGCAAGCATATTCATGTGTGTTTTATACACTGGCTATAAGTCAAAATAATATCAACAAGAAAACTTCCTAAATACCTAACTACATACGTCAGAGATGAATAGCCCACTCAAGATACCTATTCGGTTAATTATGGTTCAATTAAATCGCACATACTAGTTATGTGATCATATCCTAAGTGACCAAATCTAAGCGTCATAATAATTTTGTACGTATGAGTACAACCTATTTCCACCCAATGTTAAATAACTCAGTCAAATTCAATCAAAAGAGGGGGTGGTCACTCCTTATAAAATCCATCAACGAAAACAAAAACAAAAAATGTGGTTGTCAGACCGCGATACCAAAACTGTCAAACAAACAAACAAATATATTACTTAGTATATCGTATTTATTCGTATTTCCTATTAGTATTTATGTATCGAGATATCGGACTCAGGACTCACAACCCTGGGATTTGAGATTCTTGGTTCCCAATGTTTCATGTGAGAAAATGTTACATTGTGAATTATAAAAAAAACGTATGTATACATATATGTATTTGAATTTATAATCCACTGGGTGATGTGAACCCGCCTACAGCTGGCGTTTTAGGCCTAAGAATGGTCATGTCACATCGCTTCTTGGAGTGGTGGCAAGCCTAGGAAACTTGTCATTACAACAACCGTGAGTATATGATTGTTCAGAAGACGAAACCGGTTCGCTTCAGTAGTCGTAAATCCGGAGGTGATGGAATTTGGAGTGTACTGGACCCAGGGGAGGTTCGATCGTAGCGCTAGAGGGTTGTGGATCTGGAGGTGTGGGAAAGCCTCGCAAGTACCTACCACTAGAGGCACCTGACGACGGTGTGAAAGTCTTATTCGACCTTGGTTCACCCGGTTACATTGCAGGAGGAGGCGCCAAATTATTAACAGCAATATTGCTTTCCGAGTTCGTCTTCGTACAAAATCATAAACACTAACCATACTTACAAAGATTAAATCAACATGTATGTACCCCACAGGTCGTCGCAGAATTGGAGAGAATTTTGGAGAACATATGTTTCATAACTAATATTGTACTAACCTATATTCGATTGTTTTAACTATATATGTATGCTATGACACTAAATTAAATGTTATGTATTTTCCACAGGTTTTACGGTTTCTAAAGGAATTAGAACTAGGAGATAGGGATTATCAGGAAAAATTTAGTTAGGTTAAATGATACCAGCGTTCGCAATATCTCGACGTAATCCAATCTCCTTACCCAATCACTAACCTGAAAAGAACCAAAGTTACCACAAAATGAAAGTAATTAAAATCCTATATCATAAATCAAAAAAATTACACAACGTTTGATGGAATTTAATTACAATATAAATACGAAAATATTTGCGTTCAAGGCCGTAAATAACGTATTAATTAGTTAAGTACATATGTCTATAAAGATATATAGTACAAGAGAGCTTTAAGTGGCTTTCTGTAGTTATCAAAGAAATTAAGGGTCCAATTTTCATGGAGGCTTATGTGTTGTAGGGGAAGAATTTTCCAACCCTACGAACACATATGTAAAGCCTTAGAAAAGAAAAACAAATATCGATCATAGCCAAGAGAGAAGAAAATTCTATATTGTTTTAAACAAAAAAAAGAAATATATAAAAATATTCACACCAAAAGCTGAAACATTACAAGATTGGGGAAACAATATCATAGATCGGAGGTCTTATACAGGTTTATGTTATAGTTTAGCTGGATGTGTTATTTCTTGGGAAGCTAAAAAGCAAAAAACCGTTGCTCTTTCGAGCACTGAAGCCGAATATATGGGTGTGGCTGAAGCTTGTAGGGAAGCTATTTATTTAAGTAATTTGTCAAAAGAAATAACCGATGAGTCATACACCATATTTTTCTTTAATGATAATCAGGGTGCGATTAAGCTGTCTTCAAATAATAGCTTTAACAAAAGAACTAAGCATATTGATGTACGATACCATTTTTGTAAAGAATGTGTTAATGATAAAATTGTAGCATTGAAATATTTGGAAACAGCTGAAATGCCAGCAGACATATTTACAAAGGGTTTAGCTAGTACTAAGCCTTATTATTTTATGCAGTTATTGGGTATACAGGATGTAAAGAATTAACAATGTTCATATTCCTTTTGTAATACATGTGTGTATTGTGTACCTACATTATTTTGATAAGTGGGGGTGTTAATTTCTTATATCAAAATGATCTGTTGTCTATGATTATCTTGTCTATGGTTTTAAAAGTTATTCAAATAAATGTTCCAGTTCGTTCTGTCTCCTCAAAACTCGTGTTTAATTTACAATACTCAATTGTAATACAGCAGACCAGTGAGTAAAATATCAATCAGAGACCAAGGGAGACATGACATAAAAATAAATTGGTAAAAATACTGGACAAAATGTAATCAGATATGAGAAAGTTAGGAATGTGGTCAATCTTCAGAACTTGATTCATGAGAAGAGAAGAGAAATGGCCAATACGGTAGCTGGACATGTCTGTAAAATGAACGAATAAATTATAGTTACCTCAGAAAACGTTAGGTACTGTTGTATTGTCGAATAGATTAAAATAAAAAAGGTCGAATTATAGGCACAAAACATAAAAGTAAACAATGATTTTAGAAAACCCGAATTCGGTAATAAAGAAAAATAAGTGAATTAACCATCCCATTCAAGTGCACTTTACTGTAGGAAGATAACTTAAGCACTAAGTGAAGGTAAAGGGAGTATTGAAATCAGATTGAATGCAGCCGGAATAATGTCCGTGAACCAAAGCTTAATGTGCTCTGTCAGTACCTAATAACTTGTACGTGTTCCCTTGTACTCAATGTTCATCCGATCATGCCGGTAGCAAGTTACGACGTTCGTGCTAACATAGGTTCGATTTAGAACGATAAAAATTCAATTGTGAGAATATTATGCAAATTACGGCCATAAATCTAAGAAACTATAGTTCAAACTAATCACTTCGTCCGACTGAAGGCAATCTGTCATCTATGTAATAATTTTACACAATGCACTATCCACAGCGCCCTTGAGGCGATTTTGCACAAAACGGCGCTATATAAATCATTCAAATATTATTATTATTATACTAAAAGTGGAAGATTTTATTTATTTATTTTTTATATATATATAAATTACAAACAATACAAAAGAAAATTAACCTTTGTCTGTCCAACTGGGAAGGATTCCCGTTTCAGGACAACCAAATTGTGTATTTAGTACATAATATTCTTACAATGGAATGACGATGCTGTCAAAACAAATTTTGAGAACATTGTTGATTGCATTCGAAGTGACAGGATGGTTTTTTTATCCTTGAAAGAATCACAAAGATGTAACTTATTACCGGGATCAATTTGGATAACATTAGTAATTGCATTCAGAAGAGATGAATGGTTTCTTTCGGAACATCACAAGTCTGAGATTCTTTCCAGGGCATTTTGGAGAACATTTACAATTGTACAGTTAGAATTTCCACATTTATAAATCAGTATAGGACATATGAATCCTATAGTACTATATTTTTAGAATGTCTGGTGATAAGTGATAGAAATTACACATTACTAGACCAAAATATATGCCGTATGAGATATGAATTTCCAATTTTAAAATTTCAAATCTTTATTTATTAAATGGCTAGTCATTATTACACAGTAATCGAAATAAAACCGCGCAAAAAATTCGTAAATTTAAATTCAAATAATATTATTATACAGTATTGCCACGGAGAGACACATCATTCAGACTCCATGTAAACGTTGTTTCTTGTGACTGTTGTTAAACTTTGACAGTCTCAAAAATATATTTAACAACTGTGATTTTTTGTTTTCTGCGTTATTTTTTTACTGTTTTTACCTTTATTAAGGTACTAGATCTGAATAGCCAGGTACTGTCCTTTTCTTCTACTTCTCATTCCACTCTTCCTTTCGCATTTACAATTCCACATGTGTCAATCGCTTAGAACAACAACGCAATAAATTGCTATTTACTGGTAATCGTTTAGAAAATTTCCACGCATTTCTACATTTTAAAAATAATTGTCACTGGAAACAACCATGCAGGTTCACATTCAGAGAACGACCACGCTATTACACTTTTTGAACTAGATTATTGATTACAACAATTATGCAATTCCATCTTTGAAAACTGATTAGAACATCCAAGCAATTCCAATTTGTAATTTATCTCTAATTTTGACTTTTTAATAATTTTAGACGATTGCCCTACAAAAACTCCCATTCCAAATTACTTTCTTGTCTTTTTGCAAAATTTATTGGATAAAAATACAATAATACCAATTGATTTTATAAAACAGTTTATATCCCCCAAGGAAGCTAATAAGGCACCCAACCACATAATAAATATAGGAAAATCGTGATCTTCCATATTTTTTGCTGTCGAGAAATTATTCCCTCGATCGTGTGAAGTCTGGCTTGTCAATAAAAGCGCACTGAGGTATTCTCATTTAATTGGCATTCTTGTATATAATAATATAAACATTTACGGAATTGGTTTCCTTATCGCATTGCTTCGAAAAAAACTGTTGTGAGATTTACTGATTTATATTTTATAATATGCAATTAGGATCTTATAAGGAAGCACTTTTTAAAGGAAAGGGTGTCCTAAGAAGGTATTGTATAATTTTTATATTTTTTTGGTAACGTTAACACAAGAGTTCAAACCAGATGCGGTTCCTAGGTATGTGCATTTGTGTATTGCACTGCCTGTCTTCAGTCTTACAACTTAACTTGTCTTGTCTAATAACTTACAACGACATCTGTGCCCCAGTCATATATGAAAGTACGCTCCAGTCATAATTCTCGCCAGGTCATTATTTGAGCTATCTTCTAGTTAAACACTCCCGTGCAAGCGAAAACGAGTCGTGTATATTTTGGTATCGAGAAAGAAATTATGACATGAGCGAGATAGATTAGGCTCATAATGGAAAATCACGTATTAGAGAGGTCCAGATATATAACTCAATTGACTTTACACTGAGAATCGAATGGATATATTCAAGAATGAAAATTTACAATGCTAGCGCTACAACATCCTCGCATTGGCACTCGGGCGCTGTGAATTTAAATAGTTTCGCAAGATTTACGTTTACCCTCGAAATGCTTTTGCGAACGCTGACGAAGCAGATTTATTTTTTCACTTATTTGATACTTAGTATTGATACTTAGTTTTATGGTGTTGCTCACTTACGATACCCCCATTAATTAATTTGTTACATATATATAACACACTACAAAGTTAAATTCAATGCTGGCAATTTAATTCACAAGCCGCCTCTGGTTCTGAGTTGTAACTGCTTGGAGCTTTTAGGATTTTGGATCTACGATGGAGAATATTGCAGGGCTGCAAATGAAATAGGGATAGGAAAGGATTGACGAAAGTGGAAGGTATTAGGAAATGCTCTCTCAGATCTAGTCAGAAAAACAGTTTTTTAACTCCCGATTAGATTTTGAAACGCATTGTGGGTAGGCAAATATATTCAAACACTATTGGAAGCTATTGTAGGAACAGTTGAACACCTGAACATCTGAAAGATGCCGCGTAAATTGGTGGTAAAAGTAATCGTACGGAAGCAGAAGATATTGGCGTTTTAATCCCAGTACGGCGAAAATATTTTGGTCGTGCATTTTTTTTGACGAGTATGTTTATATAACTTACATACATTTTTTCAATATTTAGTTAACCATTTTTAGACATGCGTACCTACTATAATACCATACTAAAATTCGGATTAATTTTTAAAAATGGACCTGATTTGTCAAGAATCAAGAAATCAGACTATAGCATGATTTTTCCAAATATTAAGGACGGGTTGTTTCGCAGAATTTGAACAATTATTCAAATTTCAAAGTTGATTTTCAATTTCAGTGATGGTTCTATTCAAGTTCTGTTATTATATCATTATTGGCCAGTTGTTTCACAAAACTGAAATGATAAAAGAACTTTAATAGAAACCTTCACAAAACTTGAAAATCAACAATAGTAACAGATTACTTTGTAACCTGGGTAATTGCTTGAAAAGTCTTATTGCAATGTCTGTTCCTATTCCTACCTATTCCTTAGCGATAAACTAGCTTAGCGTAGCAACAAACCCCGTAAAGTTTATTAATGAAGCTTATTTAAGGTCAGCACTCAAAAATACTCACTTTGTAGTCTGCTAACGCAAGGAATACTAAGAATGGTTTATCTGTACATTCTTTATATTGGTAGTTTGGAAAATATAGAAGGTTTCCAATCAAAAAAGTTCTTAGACGGTAAGCTTAAAAGTTCTTAATGAAATATGTTCTTAAATTTTAGCTTACATTCATTACTGGTTTTTGACATTTTAGTGTATATTTTGAAATATAATTTCAAAGATTACAGTTTAAGGATTTTGTCGCTGGGAAACTTAAAAGTTTTACTAACTCTCCATGTAGAATTCACAGATAAATAAATGGTAGCAGACTACAGAGAGATATTTAAATTTAGGTCCATTTTCGATTACTTTCCATTTTCGATTACGAAAATTTTGTTGGGGTTTGTCAACTTGAAAAATAATCATAATACGATGGCCTTGTGAATGCGTTTACTCAGACAAGGAACGGAGATATTTCTTGCGAGAAAGGCTTTCACAGAAAGGCTGAAGGGTGTGTAAGCATCATTAGCATAAAATCCTTGAATTGCGTAATTCTAACGAATTTCTCGGTATTTCAACCATCCAAAATTGGTCTTCTTTTTTAGAACCATACAAACCTAATTATTTTCGTTACATACATCGTTAAATCGTACTGATGTAAGGCGTGTTGTTTATATGTGTGCCCGGGGCATAGTCAAAGCACTGCCAAATTTATTATGCAGTAAAAACCTCTAATCTTATGAATCTTTGAATGCCCAGAGTCGGTCTTGAGATACTATTACTTTTGCAACCCTCTTCCAAACCCGGACACTTGCTAAAATTCAACACGTCGATAAAACTAGTATCTACGTACTATAAAATAAACGCAGTAACATTGTTGACTATTTATTCCTTCACCAGCTTTAAAAGTTCGGACAGGGTGTAAAGTCTGGACGGGTTGTAAAGTCTGGACAGGGTGTAAAGTCTGGACTAGGTGTAATGTCTGGACAGGGTGTAAAGTCTGGACAGAATCACATCGCTATTCACTAACGCAAGTCGCTATGCCATTATCGCAGAGAAAATAAACGTTTTTTTACCGATATCCAATATCAAGTCAGTTATCCGCTCAGTGCCTAGTTAGAAGGAATCTCTAAGAGAAGAATGCAATGCGATTAGTTTCGCTGATATATTATAGCGGAAACAATGTTGAATTAATAAGGAAGGATGACAAATTCCTCCATAATTTTATGTATTTTAAAGACATCCCTTAACTTAATTGAATGATTTACATTCCCACATATCTAAAGATTGTTTTATCGTAGCTACAAAATAAGGTTTAATAGATTGTGAAATGTGTATGTAATATGTAGCTCCAAAGAAAAAATATCAATATGGAGTCCAATTTTCATTACGGAGATTGTAAATAGAAAAAGTGGGTAGACACAAAACAAAAAACAGTTTGAGTAGTAGATATCTGAAGCATAAAACAATCATTAACATTGAGCCCAGGCATCATGAAATCAGCACAGATTTTATTCCGGATTTTTTTGTTTATTTTGAATTTAAAGTAAATTAATTTATGAATCTAAGTTCTGCAAGTATTTGAGTTTTTCTTATGTGAATGCTGTTTTGGCGTTCAAGGCCATTATGTGACTGCAGTTTTGGCATTAAAGGTAATCCCGGCTTGCGCAAACAACATGTCTTTGATTAATTAATTAATTGAGCTACCGGCATCTGTTTTTCCTCCCTCCTATAATCCGAGCCTCTTCAAGGCCCGCATTAACAAATCCCTTCCTACAGCCCCTACCTTATTCCACCTCACAACGCCGCCCAACCGGGTGGTGACATAGTTCCCCTGTCTGTACACTGCACAGGCAGGGACACTCTTGTGAGGTGTCACATAAAAAAATAAAAAAAATTTTCGAAGAAAACTTCTTCTAACTGCTTTTCACTTTGTGATGGCATTATTTATTTTTTATTAAAACACAAATAACATTGTTTACATCACTTTATTTCGATACAAAATCTCAACATGTTTCATGAACCAAGTTCACTTCATCAGGAGCACAAATATACTAAAGTTATAATTAAAATTAGGTCTAGAAAGAAGAGGTAGAAGGAGTGGGGAGGGGTAAGAGTGGGGGAGGGTTATTCAAAGTAGGAATTAAAATGTCATTAGACGGGAAAGACCGGGTAATTGGGAAAATATTTAAAATGGGGTTTATAAAATTTTTTTGTTTATTAATAATATCTGCTTTCATATTCACGTGTTTTCTTATTTCTAGGAGTTCAAAATTATTGATTTGAGATACCTTGTAACCAGAATGTAGTATTTTAAAACCTGAATTAATATCGAAAGTATGGTCGTTATTTAATAAATGATCCGCAAATTCTGATTCACAGTTTCCCTTTAAAGCCCTAAGATGTTCTTTAATTCTGATCTCAAAGTTTCTATTAGTTTTTCCTATATAAAAGGAATTACAATCATTACAGTTGAGTTTATAAACACCTGATTTTTTAGTTTGACTATCAATATCTTTATTATTAAGAATATATTTTTTTAATTTGTTATTCGTATAAAACGCCGGTTGAATAGTGAAGGGGATGTTTTTATTTATAATTTTGGAAGTATCATTATCTACAAATAGAATTCTACGCCATTGTTTGTTTGTATCTTTATAAATAGGATAAATATAAAGTTTAAAGAATTTATGTTTAATTTTTTTATTTAGTATTTCATCTATCAATTTATTAGGATAGCCGTTATTAGATGCTATTTGTTTTATGATATTTAATTCTGAGATATAATTAGGATCCGACAAAGGAATCGAAATTAATCTATTAAGCATAGAATGGAAAGCTGCGACTTTTTGAGAAAAGGGATGATTTGATGAATTATGAATGACAATATCAGTGTACGTATCTTTACGGAAAATATTAAAATCTATTTTATTACCTATTATTGTTAAATTTAAATCTAAGAAATTTAAACTCTTATCTATACCTATTTCTAATGTAAATTGAATATTTTTGTGTATTTTATTTAAAAAGTTTAAGAACATGTTCATTTGTCTTTCTGTTCCTAACCAAATGCAAAAAATGTCGTCCACATATCTCTTCCAACAATATAAATTTTTAAGTAACAAGGCACCGCTATTAAAAATCTTATTTAGTATACTTGTGCTCCTGATGAAGTGAACTTGGTTCATGAAACATGTTGAGATTTTGTATCGAAATAAAGTGATGTAAACAATGTTATTTGTGTTTTAATAAAAAAAATAAAATAAAAAATAAAATTATTTATATATATATATATACGAGCAAATATACTATATATTTAGTATATTTTGCGGCCCGGCAGGTGGAAGATATTATCAGTATCACTCTGGTGTTAGACCACCAATCAGAATTGAAATGTTGCTTGTAATGGCTTTAGCCGTATTTGGTGACCAGATCTGAATAGCCAAGTACTTTTCCACCTTCCTCTTTCCATAACCTTCCCCTCCCCAAAACCTCCAGCCTCACAACGTACCCTAATTGGGGATGCCATAGTCTCACTGACTCCAGACGGTTGGGAGCAGTTGAGGCTATTGTGCAGTATCCACATTCAAAAAATAAAAAGACGACAATACTCATTTATTTATAGGGTTTATTATTCGTATTTTTGGTAAAAATTTATTTAGAAAATTGTGTGAGGCAATTGCCGTTATTTGTGTTTTAATTTTCCCCTAACTTTGGCAGGGTTTTCTTAATTGTTTTATAATTACGTGAATACTATAAGTCAATAGCCATTTGTCACTACTTGTGAAAATCAATCTAAAAGCGTTTGCTAAATTAATTCTTTGATTATTTTGTTCTTATGCCATTCACTTTATATTTTTGTAACAATATTACATTTTTTTATATTTTATGTATTTTAAAAGATAAATATTAATATTTTATAAGTGAAAATACTTTTTCGAAACATATAAAAAATGATTTATTAGAGTTATTTTGGATTTTGGTCGTAATTTTTACATCAAAGCAACTGTTTTCTTCTCGAAACACACTTTCCGGGTTAATCTATATCTAGGGCTTGTTAAATGAGTCGTTGACTTGCAAAACCCGCGCAGGAAATTTCTGCTGGTTCTGAAACATCCTCAAAAAGTACCTAAAGTAATGATTAAGTAATCAAAGGAATGATGTATAATTATGTTCATATTTAGCATAAAAGGTGTATATTTTTTATATTCAAAGTGTTCCAAACAGTTTTTCGTGTCATATACAGGTTTCCGACAGCAAGTCGACCACTCAAATTACGTTGAATTAGTAAACTAATTTTAAGCATTATTCCTTTATTTAAATCTGCTCATTTCATTGGAATTCCACCAAGAATTAGCAATTTTTTTTTAATGAAAGACAAACATTCCCGGGTTACGAATAACCTGATAATATTTGAAAATCTCCTACTACCACCACAGTAAGCTGAAAATGTTGCTTGTGTTGTGATGGAGGACTTAGCCAGCCGAGGAATTGAACACACTACTCCTTGGTGTACCCTGGTGTGTCTCCTACCCAAACGCGATGTCAACTCGGACACCGACCGGTCTTACATTACAACAATAGACATATTAAACTGTTATCAAATAAGACAAGCTGCAATATTATTGAAAACTCCCCATTTTTCCACTCAAGTTAGCTATTATGGGTACGTAAACGTATGTATTTTCGTAGAATGGAAAGTTAATTGTGGAATAATGGAGTCAAAATTTAGTGGACCTAATTTGGCTCAGAATTTTTCAAACTGTTTTTCTCTTTGTAGAAATATCTTAGCGTCTTGCAGATTAAATGCATTATTCCACAATATTACCTTATAGAAATCGTTAAAATCTCAGCAGAACGCCATAAACGTTAATTGAAACACATGTCATGTATCCCTCAAGAGGAAATTAATGGCAAAACAAATAGGTGAAATGCTCTCTACATCATTATGAGCTTATAAGGAAAGTTTTATGTACGGTACAGACCAATTTGAGATTTAGAACATCATCCATAAGATTTAATATTCCTTGTATTTTTTCCACATGTTTTGCCGTATTTTTTTTATTTTTTTTATTTTTATTGATTTATTGTGAAAAACAGTATATTCCATTTACATTTCACAAATAACAGTTTATAAATTACAGTTTATAAGAAGTCAGTACATACATTTATTTGCATGGGTAAATACATCAATACTATCTGATTAACCAGATTTGTTAAATAGTATGCTTATCGCCGTCTTAAATTCTCTTTGGTTCAAATTGAAAATGTCAATCACAGAAGAAATGTGATTTAACAAAGTAGTTATTCTCCCCAAAGGCATGATCATTGGTAGGTTGGTCCTGCCCCTTGGAAAAATAAATAATCTGTGCTGTCTAGCTCTGATGAAATTATCAGGGACATAAAAAGAAAATCGTTCCAGAATATCTGGATTGCAAATGTGCCCATTTAGCATCTTGTGCGCCACTAACACCATTGCAATATTTCTCCTAACGTCTAGACGTTCTATCCCCAGCATTCCGGCAAGAAAATCAGAGGGATACAATAAAGGGTAATATATATAATGTATGCAGTTTTTTCTAACCGTTGTAGGCATCAGTGCAAGGAGATTGAAAAAATATTGGCGCAACGACAAATTGCACCACGGCTGATTCCAGTAATGCCAATGTCTGGTATCTGCAACGGTTAACCCGATGAGCGCCGTATAAAATGAATAAAACATTAACACAACCGCAAAATAAGTAGGTGTTGTCTTAAAATCTTTATACTCTTAGTTAATTATGAACAGACAAGAGTGAGAACTTAACACGATGCTTTTTTCGTTTCGTTTCCATTTCATATTTGAGATAAAAAGAACGTGTTCTTTTTCTGTGTTCCTTTCAAAGATTTAGTAACGACCTAAAAAATTATTTCTTCTCCAATGGCAACTATCTGTATGAAATCTTAAGGAGGAAAATGATCAGGTAAAGGAATGATTTTTCATATGGGTCTCGATATAGTTTCGATGTAGGGATCGGTATGAAAAAAGTATCGTGCAAAACGCCTATTAACCTTTCCAACACATCCCCGGCCCCTTGCCAAATGGCGCCTGTTACAAATGGGATTTTGGCGCCTTTTGAAATAATAAATAAAGTTTATTGCGCGCGCTCTTTCCATATGGATACCACGCCGTCAGGTAGTTTTAACTTTTACTAGAAAATGTTGCAAACTTTACAAAAAGTACAATTCTAGCAATAGATCGTTGCATGCAAATGCGTTGCTTATTTTGATTAATATACACAGTTTTTGAATTTGCACATAGTCATCTTTACGCGGACTCTGTTTAGCGTTGTTTATATGTGGCCTTATAGCTGTATCCATGTAAACACCAATTTTCTGCAAAGTTTTGTAAAATAGTTTTTTTCATCTCGGTCTCATCATTCCTTCTTTTCACACAGCAGGGTTTTAAATAACTGTTTTATACGTCCAATGGGTACGTGCATGGCTTACTTAGCAAAGTGGTCTTCGCATTCTACATAGGTTTTACTTTTGACACAAAGGAAGCATGTTTAATAAAACGAAATATAATATTCTTCGTCTCGACATGGCGGGCCATCATTATAATTAGTGTAGTAGGTAGATGACTTGACATGACTAAAAATGTATTATTAGATGTTTCTATCAATTTCTACAAAGTTTTTCCTCTTCGCAGTTTTATACAGTTAGTCTTCACAATTGTTCTGGTTGTCAAGGGGTTAAATAGTTCAGGCGCCATTTTCGAAAGGAAAAACTGCGTTCCTTAATTAGCCGTCCATTTTTGAGGAATGTTTATTGCGGCTCGACCACGGGAATGCCGGCCATCCATTGCCGTGCAATATACACACATGCGCGGGACGGCCACTTCTCCCGACCTCACTGCGCATTCCCAGGACGCGAAATGGACACATGCCCTTTTTGCGAGGAACGCCCGAAGGCAGCTGGAAAATGGACACATGCCGTTTTTACCGTGAACGTCTGAATGCGGTGCCATAGACCACCATTCGCGCAAAACAGACAATAATAAGTACTACATATACCTAATCAGTGATGACAGTAGATTTACTTCCGTTGGAGCGGATTGTTGGTAATTTTTACTTATTTCAACAATTTCTCTAGAGAAAAGAGAACATTCTATTTTAACTATACAACATGACAACTGTAGATGATCGAATTTTAACAATTTTCCAGAGTTGTTCTTTGTTTATTCATCGAAAACATACTATTTCATTCTTCCTTTCCCAAGGCTTCAGTGGCTTGGATATAAGCGTAAATCAGAAATTTCTAACATTTTGTTTTGTCAATATTATTTTAATAAATATACTTTTCATGTTGATTTTTATGTATACCTTTTTAAAATTTTTTTTAAAAAAAAGTTAAATTACTTACAGAAAATATAGTAAGTATTTTACCTAACTTTATACATAAGATGTACCACTATAATAAAGTTAGGCTTTTGTGTATGGGAGACGTGTATTTAGCTCGTTATTTTTTGAAGTGTTTACCGAAGTATTCATTATTACCTTACTTTTTCTTTTAATGTTGATTTTTGCTTTTTACTCTAGGCAGATATCAATAGACTTTTTATTTCATCTTTATTTGTACCATTTTTTGTATTCTATTATTTTTAGTGTCATTAGTACGAATAAATTCAATTGATCATCCCATTCTTGTAGCTGGGAATGAAAAATTTTTTTTTTCAATTTACTTTATGTCTGGGTTAAATCTTCCCTACAGGAATAACTAAACCCTTCCACATACTTTCCACAAATGATCATCTAGTCATTCCACATTATTTTTATTTAAAGGCTGTGCATTACGTAGTAATGCAAAATCATGTGTTTGGTTACCTAGAAATGTTTCAGATGCTTTAATTAAATACTGCGAGTAGAATACATAATCGAGTATTTTTTAGATAAGCCTTTTTATAAGCCCAGAAAAAAATAATGCATAAGGCCTATGAAAACTGCTTTAAGTTTAAAATCTCTTACTTACGAACCCATTTTCAGTTATGATTCCATTGTATAATGTGGCATATTAAGTTATTTATATGATGATCGGAAAAAATGATATATATATGCCCGAACATCCACAAAATAAAATAAAAGGCACTTTTTGGCCATGTTTTTTTCTTGCATAAATCAAAACAGGCGGATGGTGTTAAGCGGGAATTTAAACCTTATCGCCATCTACGTAAGGGATGTTATTGATAGCGGCTCGATTTAAAATATTACACATCGCCTTAATACAATTTATTGAGAATCATTGTATGTAAGGGCGTTCGTAAATAAACAATACCAGAGTGGCAAAATCTCTGCCTCTGGGCCTGTTCAATTCGTGACCATTCAAAATTCTATCTTATAGTTACTCTCGTCAAACACCATGTTTAAATCGGCCTTGATTCTTGTATACTAATCACAGGTATGCCTTATCAAAGCGTTGTCTACCAGATCTAGTACCGGTAAAGAGAGAAGAAGAGAAGTCTAGCAGACCTTATTTAGATAAGGTGAACTTAAAAGCTACTAGCAAATACTATGTTTTCGATCACATTGATTGCATATTAAGTAAATTTTTCGACTGTCTGGTCTCATTGAATCCTTAATTTTAAATCCTGTCGCAGAAAGGATAGCATGAAGGAGCCGGGTTTTGAATTGGACGGTAGCTCCCAAAGCTCCTTAAAAATTGTGCGTCCGTTCAAAAGTTTCCGCCGCTAAGCTTTTTGCTGTGTGAGTTGATTCTATTGTTGCACTGCAATTAGAATATTGTTTTGTGTTTAAATTCAAATATCATACTTTTTTATTACGTACGTTGTACTTGATTTTGAGATAATTTAATATTTTTAGTGAAAGCCAACTGATCCGGCATTGAAGGAGCCAGCTCTTTGCAAATAAAACTATAAACTATGTTCAGTGGACTGGTACGAACGTAAATTAGGTGATTTATGAGTCCATGCGGCGTTGAGGGTCTTTACGATATTTTTGGTATAAATTGCCACTAGATTTTTTTATGCTATTCGTTTTTTTCTTTTTCATTTTTTTACTAAACCTAAGCAACAAACTAATAAAATTATTGTTTGATAAAAATCAAGGTAGCTTGTTCACACAACTATGTTTCATTGATTCAATGAGTTTTGGGGTCATTATTTATATTTACCACCTTCCTGTATACTGGTGGACCCGGACATACGTTGTCCTGCCACAGACCGCCCTCTATGTAGGGAAGTTAAAAATTGTGGTTGTGTGTATTTTTGGAAAGATATCTGAAGAAAAAAAAATATTTAAAAAAATTAGAACTCGGCAACAGCACAACCAATTAGGTCCAAAACTATGATATATTTTATGTTGGAACTAACCATACACATTCACCAAATTTCATTGAAATCGGTTGGGCGGTTTTGGAGATTAGCCTGTACGAACACAGTCACACGTGATTTTTATATATTAAGATATACATATATACCTACTTGACGGCCTCCGCGGTCAGGTAGGTATATGCTCGTATATACCTACCGCGGTCCAGGTCCAATCATTTAAAATAATGTAAGCAATATTTGCTGCACGTCCCGGAGTGGAAGATAATGTCAGTATCGCCCTGGTGTAAGACTACCATTCAGTATTTAACCACTGTTTGAAATGACTTAGGCTGTTTTGTGACCAAATCTGAATAGCCAGGTACTGCACCACCTTCTTCTTCCCCACCTTCTTCTTCCCCACCTTATTCTTCCCCACCTTCTTCCTCCACTATATTTAGCCTCACAACAATTGGTAATGCCATAGTCTCACAGGCTCCAGAACTCTTGTCCGGGATACACATTAAAAAACAGGCTTCTCCAATACTTTTTGTAGCTTTTTCAATACATACTGCTTATAAGGACCAAATTTTGAGGTTTTAAAAAAATATAAGCATTTCGAAAAGAATAAAAAAGAACTTTGTTAAGTAATTTTTAGCTTATAAAGTATATATTCCTGCTGGCAATTATAACTGTAAATTGTAAATGGCACTGATTTTTTTCAAATACGTTAATCATTTCGTTCATCATTTTTAAAAAAAGCGGCCCTTTCATACCACCTCTCCCCTATCTTTTAAAAAAAGCGGCCTTTTCATACCACCTCTCCCCTATCTTTTTCAGGTTTTACAGCACCAAGTGTATCACCACCGAACATAAACAAAAATGGAAAGATAAAAGCCCAGTTTATATTGGTGTTTGTTTCGTCACAGAATAATAACATCGGATTTACCGGAGAAAAGGTTCTCAAGGTGATGTGGAGAGGTTTCTCGTTGAGCGACAATTAAGGACAGTAATCAATTAACAATCACGTAGAATATTAGCAATCGCCGCGGCCTTTCCGCGGTAAGAATAATGATTGACTTTGTGAAAACAACATCACCTTTGATTGGATGGAATCATAACAACTAGTTAATATAAGAAAACAACATCACCTTTGATTTAATGGAATCATAACAACTAGTTATTATAATCAAACAACTTCACCTTTGACTGGATGGAATATATAACTGGTAATTATATGAACAATAGATCTCCAAAAACGCATGTTCCAATTTGTTTCTAATTCATTAAATCAAAACCAAAAATTCCCCCGAAATAACAACATTTGTATTGTATTTGTACTTAAAAATCTGCATATTAATAATAACCCATTTATTTTATTTCTAATACGGAATGATACAATTTGTTCAAAGAAACTTCACTATCTCAATGATCATTCTATTTCAAAAACTTTCTTCAAACCGGTAGGTACCACAATATTAAAAAATATGAATAATAAATTCCAAACCAGCACGATGTTTTCACATTTGAATAAAGAATCTTAACTGAACGGCTAAAACGAAACGTCCACCATCTTGAACCTGAAACGGAACGTACAAACAAATTTACAGAGTTAAAACAGGACTGGCGGTCAATTATGATTTAACTGTGTTTACAGAAAGCCAGCACTAGTATGAATTTGTTATTCTGTCTTTAATATTGAAGAAACAAAGTTGTAGTCAAAATATTTTTTTTTTACCTATATGTGTTATTTCACATTTAAATAATACAAAATATATTTCCGGCACGTTCTAGTACAATAAATAATCTAATTAACGCCCTGGTGAAAACGTCTTTAACCGTGTTTGGTGACCAAATCTGAATATCCAGATACTTCCCAAACTTCATCTTCCCATCTCTTTCCATTCCCCGCTCTTGTATCTTGATCGTGGCTCGAAACGTTGGCTAAAGAAGGAGTTAGCGCAACACGGCATAACACCCCAAAAACAAATAACAAAAATTTATTAAATGTTCTTTTAGTCACCGTGAAACGGACAGCTGCCTAGCTGGTGATTTAATGTACCAATCCTGTGTAAATAAATGTCTTGTAATTAAATATCATGTTTTTATAAACAAAAAAGTTATATCCTACTCATTGAATAGCAATTAAAACTAGCAATGAATTATTAATCACAGGCAATATTCGCGAGAACCACACGGCGAGATGTGCATGGAAAAGTCGGGGGCGTCCTGTCCAGTTTGAGAATAATTGGCAAGGCTGAGTCATCAGCATCACTCATCCTTGGGGCGGGGCGGGTGCTAATAAACGCGGACGCCGGCACAAATTAATTTGTCAAAAGGCTTTATTTATGACTTCATCGATATAAGATTTTCTTAATGTTTTAATTAACTGCCGGCCAAGCATGCGAGCTTCTAAAACTTTTGCAAAATATTCGAAATTAACTGGAATATTTTGAATTCGTATATATTTTTTAGGTACAGATGTACCAAGTGGTAATAATGATATTTCATTGATAATTGCATCAACCTAACCTAACCTAACGAAGAATTAACATCCGAGGAGGACATGTCACGACCAAGCGAATAAAATAGGTGCTTAAATTATGTCAAGACAATAGCCTGAAAAACCGAATTATTAAAGGCGTTTTACACCATGCCTTTTTTCGTCAAGTGTCCATACGGGTCGTCTTTTCAATAAATTCATGATGAAAAAGGACGTGTTTTGGTACCGATTTTCTTACATTTTCTTACTCGTCTGCAAAGATGGCGGAAATTATTAGACATCTGTTGTCTGTTGTTGTTTTACGTAACTTTATTTTTTAGAAATGTATCATATTTGTTTAGTTTATTACTGATCGTTAACGAGTAGATATTACTGTTCGTCATAATCATTGTATAACCGTCGCAAAATATTATTTTTTCTCTAATGGTATAGTTTTCATACTGGAAACGGTTTAAAAAAACAATCGTGTACAACGTCTATAAGGATTGTGTATCAATACAGAGTTGTATATTTGGTCTGTCCTATATTTGGGGAAAAGGCATGATTGTAGTTTAGTAAGTTAGTTTAACAACTTACTAAAATTCCTACACATTTACTAAGAAACATTTGTAGTGCTTAAAAAATACCTATTATCCATTACTATTTTGATTTTTACACCTACTTTTGTGCTTTTATATGAGAACTTAGAATTCCTCTAAATCATCATGTTTGTGAGATTGACCACAAAAACTTTTTTTGTAACTGTATCTGGAGTTTGGTTATATTGATAATGCAACAGTCAAGTTGTAAGCTCGAACAATAAAAATAGAGCTGAAACAGAATACGTGATATCAGTTTTGGAATCGACATCTCTAACTTGCATAGGTTCATTTAACGTAACTTAACATACAAAAACAATTTTGCTGGCCAGGGTAGCAATTAAATGCTTTTTGAGTATTTTATAGAAAAACTTACCTGAATTTCATTAAAACATGAAAAAGGTGACTATTACTCAAGTTTATTAAAGTACCTTTAGAACCACCGTGATTAAAGCCAATTCGATTTGGATGCGCCACGATTTAATAAACCAATCGAATAATTTAAATCACATGCAGATAAGTGAGCCATTACCTTGCAACATTATATCTCATTCATACCTTCAATAAAACTTAGGTTGGTACACTATATGTAGTACTTTATGCGCTCCCATTCGGTGTACGGAGATCGGGAGATCAAAAGATATACGATAAGAAAATAAGTCGAGATCGACTAACTTACAGTGAGGTAAATTTAACATTGTCATCAAATGGCCAGTCAGCGCCATTTTATTTTTTAGTCATTTGTAAGGTGGGGAGGAATATATTGCTCCCTAACATAGACATATAAATATTAGTAGACCTGCCCTAAGTGATTAAAAGCGTATTATCCCCACTCCCCATACCGGTTCCATTGGAGCCGGCTGTGCTCGCGTATGGCCTCAAGTGAAATTTGAAAACGCGACGTCATCATTCTTGTGCGAACTATGGTCGAGGCATCATCGGTTCATTTTACGAAATAACACGGCAAAATGTTGACCTAATGCTATGAAAACTTGTAAAAATAGATGTGAAAAAGAGAATAAACCCAATTGTCGTATTACATTCCATATATAAGCATTATTTTACTTTATTTTAAGCATATTCACATCGTCTAATATGGATCAGTTGTAGAAACATGTCTGGACGCGAAACACAAAGCTGGTTGGTTGCTGGGAAGTAAATTATAAACATTTATAAAAGTGTCTTAACTAAATACTTAAACGAAATATTCGACTCTGAAAATATAACCGACTTCGCAAATTTGTTCATAACGTGGCGAGTAATTTGCGCTCCCATGTAAAAATGTCTATTCATTCAAAAGCAGATTTTACTTTTAAGAAGTAAATGGTGATATTATAATGCGAGATGCCTATTTACTGTCAGATTGATTTATTGACGAATCACAGTCAGCTTCACCCCCTTCGTTCTTAAACAGTTGATTTTACCCCTCGCCATTATCTTCTCAATAATAATAATAATAACATGGAATTTATATAGCGCAGTTTAGTGTCATTTCACTTCAAGTGCGCTTAACTACTAGAATAACAAACTTTTTAAAAAAATGGTAATTCAGTATTAATAGTTTTTTTTTTTTTTTTTGGTTTTAGGCATTTCACCCTGAAAAGAGTGCTTTGTGCCGGTAACAGTTAAAAATAACAATTTAACCATTGGACTCATTTAGATCGCTAAAACAAATTAAATGTTGAATTCATTCAGGTTAATAAACTTACATAAAGCTGTATGAACACGAGAATTGTTAAGAGATAAAAGGTATGAAATGTTAAGGGGGGACTGGTGTGTGATTTTAATAAGACGGCGGTATATGTTCTTGAAAGATGAATGATTTTTACAGTTAAAGAAAACGTGGTCGAGGGTTTCCTCTTCCACACCGCACTGGCAGAACGGATCATCCAAAACTCTAATTCTAGCCAAGTGGGATGCAATTGAACAGTGACCAATTCTCATTCTCGAAATACATGAAATGAATCGTTTTGACAGTTTTTTACCGTGAAACCATGGCTTAGCAGGGATATGGTTTTGAATTCCAGCATAGAAAGATCCAGTTATTATTTTGGAGACTGCCCAATTTTCTTCCCAGGCACGAGTCATGTTGGATTTAAGAATCGGGAAGACATCGGAGATAGGGATTCTAAAATTTAGTGGGATAGTTCCGGAATCTGAACCAGATTTGGCGAGAGAATCGGCCATCTCATTACCCTCTATACCCAAATGGGCAGGGACCCAGGCCAATATCGTCTCAAACCCAGATTCACTTAGAGAATTGAGGAGATTTTTAATTTTACATATAATATTGTCTTCCGGATAACATAGAATATTTGACATAATTTTAGTTAGAGCACTTAGCGAATCAGTATTAATAGTTCTTAAAATTATTCCTACAGTGTGCCTTACCCAATATTGATCTAATATTATAACACTAAATACACTGTTTATACAAAGTGATGACAAAACTTAGAATAACAATAACAGTAGGACAGGACAAAACACGAATATTAAAACTAAAACATAACATAAAACAGGAGGCAGTTTGTGCTCAGAAATGAGAATTTTCTGAGCAGACACTAAAAAGGTACAATAAGGAGACAACCGAAACCAAACAATTACCGGAAGTTTTAGAATATGGCTTATTATAAAATATTGAAAAGAAGTTAAAATTTATAAATGGTAAGATTTTTTAAATAATTTTGTTTTTAAAGCTCGCTTAAATTCAGCCAAATTCTGGAGATTAGTAAGAGCTGAGGGAAGTCTATTCCAGATGAGAGGGCCTGTTACACTAAAAGAACGATCATAGTAAACAGCTCGATTTGACCTAGAAAGTTCGATTAGACGATTACTAACATCTAGATCTGCTGACCTTAGAGTAAGCTGTCTATTGCTTAAGTTTTGTCGGATACATAGTTCCGATATATATGCTGGCGCCATTCCTTGCAATGCTTTGAAGGTCATTAAGCAGATCTTAAACTCTATTCTTTCAGGGCATCGAAGCCAGTGAAGGCGATCCCTTAGAAGTGGGGTTATACGGCAATACTTAGATTCACCAAATTCTCGTCTATTAATTCCTATGTCTGTGCTCCCTAACCAAATTTATTGATATGTCGATATATTTTTGTGTCAACGAGGAGAGATTTAAAACGGAAATCATATTGATTCTTCTTCTACACTTTGATGGGATGGTGACCGGATAAATCATCAAAATGATAATTCATCACATCTTTAAAAAAATATATAAAGTCATGGAAAGTGATGAAACAAAAACTTTATTAACTGGGTTAAGTAGGTTAGGTTAGGTTAGGTTAAAAAAAATCATCATTTTTAATGACTTTATATCACTTTTTAAAAGTGTGTTGAATTGTCACAGTGTTGAGTTATCATGGAACCATAAATAACATATTTTTTGTTTTTTATAGATTAGCATGCAATTTTTTTTTATAAAGTTATATCGCCTTATTTCTAATATGTATTTACCTAAAATTTGTGATTGTGAATGAAAATTTAATTAAAACATATATTATCATACTTTTAAAGTTATTTTCATCGTACTGTTTTCTTTCTTTCTTTATCTGTTTATCCGTTTATCTTTTATCATTTTGTAAACCTGTTTTAAATATAGTATACATTATCTATCTATGTACCTACTTTTAATCAGGGTTTTTTAAAAAGATTTTTTTCTATCAATTCCACTTTACTTAATAATTTCGTTATGTATATATAATGATATTTTCCTTGTGATTTGAACGACACAGTCAATTAAAACACAATTGAGTTTCTCTGTAAGGAAAGAAGAGGTTTATTTTGTTAATCTCACAAGATTTACATAAAGAAAAGCATTCAGTAACAAAACATTACCTGTAAGGAAAGAAACGACATTTAATGTTATTAATTGTTATGTCAATTCCTTAATCACAATCACGATAGCAATTACCAATTATTGAAATTATTCCCATCAATCTGCCTTGTCACAACCCATAGATTATTTCTACTGTGTCTTAAACCATAGATTACGAAATATCGAGTCGACTGTGTAGGTACTGTGGCGCACATCCAGCAAGTGACAGTCCACGACACACACAGCCACAATGACGAGACAAGCTCGGCATTGCCTTGAATTAAAGAAAATTATATTTTTCTTTACATATATAATACGAATCTTATGCGCAAACTTCAATGGTTCATTCAACAATGTAAAGTGTTATTTTTTATATGAAACTAGCCGATGTGTACCCGGCGCGTTGCCGGAGGTTATCCTTAGGATATGGACATTTACGATTAAGTAATGTACTGTAGGTCTTTTAAAGATATACAACTTCATTTAACATTATTTTGATGTATCTCATAAGGTTTAGCCAACGTTAGCAATGTGAGCACCCGAAAATATATTTTTTTCAACCTGATCACAAAACATCAACTTTTCTAAAACTGCTATAAATTTAATATGCATGTATTATATACACAAACCTTCCGGAAGATATTTTCTAAATGATATCGAAAACTCTATCAAAATTCATTGCATAACTTAGAAGAACTAAGCGCACAAACAGACAGACGCAGAAAGCGACTTTATTTTATACTATTTAGATAAATTTTCGTTTCTCCAATAAACTTAAATATAATATAAATAAAATAAGCCTGTATCCAAGCGGATATGAATCTTAAACACAATGCAATAAACGAGTAACTTATTGGCTCCATGGGATTGAATATCTATTTTTGTAAAGTATTTATTACGGGTCATTATTATTGTGATATTTGTTCATTTAATCGCCGTGAGCAATGATCACGTACTTGCCATTGATATAAGCTTTTAAATCAGTAGTTACTTAAACAATATAACTGAGGAGGTAACAGCACTATAATGAATTTTTATTTTGCCTTTAACTATATTACGTGCTAATATCTCGCCGAAACATGTTCCACTATTAGTACGCAATAAGCGGTGCCCGTAGACCAGATTCGGTAGTTTTAGTTAGAACGTTGGGAGCATTGGAGGCCACTTGGATTTATAGAAGTGGAACGTATTTTTTCGCTTTATGTCTCATCTATTTTTTCACTTCATTTGTAAATAAATGCCTGTAACAAATTTTTCTCAGTACAATCTTGACAATCACCGCTGGTTCCCGGTAATGAACTTTTTTGATAATGTAGATGGTTAGGACTTGCAAAGTAAATAGATGGAGAAAGAAGCCTTAGAAGAATAATTAACGCGTAAGTGACTTACACCCCAGAAAGATCATTGATGAAGAAATATGAACGTGGATTGAACGATATTGTGTCAAAACAGAGGCGTATGGCGTTCCATTATCTCTGCATATCCCGATGGAGAAAATAAAATAGCAATAAATTCTACAGCTGAAAATAATATATGTGTTAAGATATAACAACAACAAAATGAGAATTCCGCACAAGAGTCCCAGCGGCTCCCAACCGTTTGGAGCAAGTGAGACTCAACCTATTGGTGTACGTTATGCGGCTGGAGATGTTGGGGAGGCAAAGGAGATGGGTAAATAAATACCTGACTATTCAGATCTGGTCACCAAACACGGCAAATCGATTTCAAGCAACGTTTAAATTCTGAATGGTGGTCTTACACCAGGGCTATAGTGAGAGTATCTTCCATTTTGCAACACGCCTCAAATATACTTTTATATTATTTTAAATTAATAAATTGCGAAAAACACAAATTAATCAAATAAAAATTACTTGCGCACGCCGGGATTTGATCGCGCGACCTCCAGATTCTATTCCCATCTACATTATAGGTGTTACAAATTACGTTGATGCTTCGTACCTTCTATTGCACTTTTAAAGATGGAAAGAAATTGAAAGCAGAATAAGCAGACCATTAGGATCCACCCTCCTTCCCCTCTCTACTATTTATGTACGGTTGATCGATGCACATTATTCTTGTACAGTATTCCGAAACAAGTTTAGTGGTTATTTTTGCGGAAAGCCATGATATTGTCCATCTTTTTGAAGATGAAACATCACGACTAAATATAAAACAGAAGAAACAGATCATTGGAACCGATCCTCCTCGCCATCTCTACCATTGATGTATGGCCGAGCGATACACATTACTGTTGTAGGTATTCCGAAACAAGTTCAGTGGGTATTTTTTGCTCCTCGGTTAGTGGCAACAGCCATCGCTGCGGCCAACCGGGCTTGGTTCCCATTCCCCACTACCTTAGTGAATCGCATACAAATTGCCTGCTAAAAGAAATAAGCATTTCCAGTTGTTAACCCTCTCCGCGATAATGTGCAGTATCTCCAATTCTCTCCTCATGGTGACTTCTTCTTCAAATTGAACATACGAACTTAAATTCCAAAAAGTCTCGCCTGGGTTCACTTTTTGTAAGGAAACGTATGTCTATAGGTATGAAAGAGACATCCGTGTACGAATTATACAGCATTAATAGGCTAGGATAAGAAGCCAGATAGAAGAGATAGGAATAGACTAAAAGACGAACCTAAAAGGGTCGAAAAGATGCAGTAAGTGGCATGAATAGCTAAGAAGTGAATAAAAGAGACTAAAATAGACTAGGACAGATGAGATGATTTTGCAAAAAGATGTAATTCATCTAAGTAGTATTATTAATAGATATTAGAATGATGGACTCGCCGAACGTCACAGCGGTGCTGCCAAGTCTATGTGAGGATATTGTGTAAGCGCTTTATTAGCAGCAGACACATACCTGGATGGATGACGAACCTAGTGATGGCACTGTTGGTGGACGCGGTAGACTCTCTACAGCAGCTGTTCCAGTTTCTTCACCACCTAGGATTCTTGCGACAGTCTCAATCTTCTATCTTCGTCGAACGTCACAGCAGTGCTTCCAAGGTCTGTTATCTGTGAGGAGATTGTGTCAGCGCTTTATTAGAAGCAGACACATACCAGGACGGATGACGAACCTCGTGCTGGCACTGTTGGTGGATGCTGTGGACTCTTCGTATCTTCGTGTCACCTGTTCCTGTTCTTCATTTTACTTAACTTTTTTGTAATATTTAAACTTTTTTGTAATATCTGCATCAACTGTAAAGCGCCCCTGAGGTGATCTCAGAAAAGCAGCGCTATACAAATTGTCCAGTAAATTAATGAATTATTATGCTTATCGTAAACCTAAGTAGACCGTAGACTTAAGTCATTCCATTCGAACAACGAGTAGTTGGATCCGCACGTTGTTGGAGTGGAATGACTTTTGATGTTTGGTGAATGTAATTATGTTCCTTCGACAAGACTCAAGAATAATAATTTCAAGCGGGGCCAACCAACAACTTTCGGGCGCTTTGTGAATAGTGATGCATTACTGGTTCTGGCTGGTACACTGCCGATTGACCTAGAAATTTTGACAAAAAAGGCATTGACAAGAGGTAGGGCCGCTGTCCACCTGGGAGTCGAACTGACACCCGGTGGAGCCGTGTCCCTTCCTGGCTTATTGAAAGCCATGCGAGATAGAACGCTGAGTGTATGGCAAGAGCGATGGGATAGGTCGACGAAGGGTAGATTGACTTTCTCTTTCTTCCCTTCAGTTAAAAGCAGAATGGAAGGGGCGCACATAAAACTGGATCACTATATGACGCAATTGGTGTCCGGTCATGGGGAGCTCAGGGGGCGGCTACATAGTCTTGCCTTGTCTCCTCATCCGAACTGTTCATGTGGTGACACTAACCAGACAGCCGAGCACATTCTGTGGCACTGCGAGTCGATGGAGGATGCTCGAGAGGAAATGTTGGTTGGCTTGAGAGGGATTACAAGACAGGCATGGAATGCCGATCTCGTGTTGAACGGAGAGAATTTTGAATGCTTCAAAAAGTTTGCAAAGTCCTGGGTAGAGAGATGGCCTGTGCTTAGAGTTGCTGATTTAGATTAAAATCATCTTTGTTTTAGGTGCCAAGCGTATTGTTCATGTCACTCCACGGTTACTCCTCTATAACAACTTTAATATTAATTATTTTATAAGCGATGATTATTAGCCTGAAATACTCATCCACATTGAAAAATCTCCTGATAAAAGATACATGACACCAACGGGACATGAACCCGTGTCCTTTCGATTTCCGGTTGACAGCTCTGACCACTGAGCTATGGCGGCTTATCTCTTATCCGCGAAATAATTCAATATATACTAGTGTTTCATTCAACAATTAATGCTTGTTACATTTTTTCACCTGAAACAACCAACTTTATTTTATGTGAGAAAGGCATTGTAAGTGCTTACTCTCTCACTAGATGGCGTCGAGACAAATTGTCTACATTTTTTGGTGAAGATACTAGAACTTGTCAAATATTAATTACAATTTTTTTTGGTAAACTAATGTTTAAGACAAGATTTTTTATGTCCCGTTGGCGTCATGTATCTTTTATCAGGAGTTTTTTCAATGTGGATGAGTGTTTCAGGCTAATAATTATCGCTTATAAAATAATTGTTGTCCTTTGTGCTATGCATAAAAAAAACTTGTCTTAAACATTAGTTTACCAAAAAAAATAATAACTTTAATATTGTTCATGCGCGATTGCTTTGTGTTTTATTTTTATTTTTATATACTCATCGGTTTTACTTTCTTTGTCTTATGGCATGATCGCAATGCATTTATTATTTTTTATTCATTTATTGTGTATATTAGCTTTTTACACCGTTTTTGTCCGATCTTTACACTGTTTATTGATGCTCATTCTTCCTTTTACTTTTGAATTTGGGCCTTATTTATTATGAACGCGTAGATAATGATAATACGGTTTCTTGTTGTGTTTTTAGCTCTTTAATACTATGTAAATCTTTTTTCCCTTCTTTTTTTATTATGAACGGTCAATTTGTTGTTGATCACAACTTATTTTCTACGTTTTTTATTTGCCTTTTTATTTGTTACTAACAAATTGGTTTATGATTAGGTTGTCGAACTGAACTCTATCGTACTGTGTTGTTCATTTCCCCACCATGGGGGCCGATAGACCCTGTTCTTGCATCTAGTAAGGTGACATTAATCCGGTGCGGCTGTCCCACGAACCACGGGTGCCTCCCCCGGCATCGTGAGCGGGCCTGGGGAATGTTTGCGCGAGCCCGGTCCCCTTCCGTCCTGCCTCCGGTGACCTGAGGCTCACTTCATTCCCTAGGGTCTTTGGGAGTATCTCCCCCCCCTCCCCCCATTTACATTTCTTCAAGGGTACTCTCGGAAAACTGGCTAAGGGACGCGGGTGCTTGGGATCGTTGTGGCCAGGCCGCTTGCCACGCTCATTCTTGCCGGGACTGCCCCGTGATAGTGGGGTAAGCTGCCCTCGATACGCGGCTTGTATATTTTTATGTTTCAATCATACTTCCACTTGTAAATATTGTTCTCCTTACTTATTATTTAATTTTAGATGCCAAACCACCAGGAGAACACATTTCAGATGTGTTTTTATTTTGTGTTACTATTAATGTAAGTATGCATACATTATTTTGTAGTAACAATCATGCATGCAGGGACATTGGAGGGTCTAGAATTGTTTTAAAATAAATTTAGCTTCTTTTTACAAAAAAAATTAGAGTCCTGACGTGTACGGCTAAGGAGGTTAAACAATCAGTTTCCTCACTCAGCCGTTGGGAAATGGTGGGTCTCCTCCAATGCTGTGTTAATCGACTTTGATGTCGTACCTTCCGAGCTTGTGACATATATCGTAGTACAAATTATACCACAGAACTCAATATATCACAGAACGATCAATTATTACACTCATAAACATGGTAAAACATACTGTGTGTATTCACAAGTGTCCTAAACGACCCAGAAGTGATTGATGGCAGTACAAAGAGAACAATCGATTGCAAGTTGCAAAAATGGCTGTGGGAATACCAAAAAAATTAATGAATCCTTCAGCCAATAAAAAATCGTTGTGCTCATTTCGAAATGGATACATTGCTTCTCCAGGATAAACAGATGGGGATAAATGTGCTCATCTTGACATAACTTAGAAACCAGGGTAAACCAAAGACCCGTTGGTCTGATGTAATCAAGAAAGTAGCTAGTGAATAAATTATCAAGATCACTGACACGAAGAAGTAAGAGTAGCACAACCCATGAATTAACCAAAAGTGTATGATGATGCCAATGTTAACCAGTCTTATACCTAGAAACTATAGTAAGTGGCGCATCACAACCCATGAATTAACCAAAAGTTTCTGATGATACCAATTTTAACCAAGTTTATACCTAGAAACTATAGTAAGTGGCGCATCACAACCCATGAATTAACCAAAAGTGTCTGATGATACTAATGTTAACCAGGTTTATACCTAGAAACTATAATAAGTGGCGCATCACAACCCATGAATTAACCAAAAGTGTCTGATGATACTAATGTTAACCAGGTTTATACCTAGAAACTATAGTAAGTGGCGCATCACAACACATGAATTAACCAAAAGTGTCTGATGATACTAATGTTAACCAGGTTTATACCTAGAAACTATAATAAGTGGCGCATCACAACCCATGAATTAACCAAAAGTGTTTGATGATACTAATGTTAACCAGGCTTATACCTAGAAACTATAACTACTATTTTTGCTATACTGTGGCTCAACATTGTGAATCGGCACACATCTCAATATGAATATAACAAAATAGTAATATAATAGTAATAAATGACGACGGACTTGTTATTCCCAGATATCTAAATAAATATGATAAAATAATTATTATTTTGTGTTTTTTTTTTTTGTGATAATATATTAATTTTTATTTCAACATATGTAGATACAAATACTAAATTTAAAAAAAAAAACTGTGAATTGTTATTGAGAACCCGTTGACAAACTGCTGTGTAGCAGTTTAACGGGACTTGGTTGTAATTAGATAACTTTAAAAAAGTATAGGTAATAAAGGAATTTCGTACGTGTATCGCTTCCTCCAAAATAGTAAAAGAAAAATTAATGAATGTAAATTTTTCCAATCTTTTCCTCCACGCGATTAAAGGAAATTGTTTCAACCCATAACAAAACTATCTCTAAAACTTTTGCAAGGGATTTTCATAGAAACTTTCTTTTTGGAAATACAAATCAAATCTTTGAGCCTTGAAGGGTTAATGAGGCGAAAGGCAATTGAGCATTTTTAGCGTAAAAACACGCTCCAAGCACCTGGCATGTCGGACCAGTGGCCAGTGGGTCTATTGCGCTATAACTACCTATCTACCATCCGCCTCTTTGCAGCCGCTGACGGCTCACTGGGAGATGTCGTAATACCTACCTGATAATTTAACAATTAAACGCGAGTTAGCGAAGATGGCCGCCTTGGAAGGAATAAGTATTAAGGTGATGCACTACGTAGTAAGGCAAAATCATGTGTTTTTGGTTTGAAAATTGGGTCGCCTAGAAATGTTTCAGATGCTTTACATAAATACCGCGAGTATAATACATCTTGGCCTTTGAAACAATCGAGTTTTTTTTTCTAAGTCTTTTTATAAGACCAGAAAAAAAAAATTATAAGGCCTATGAAAACTGCTTTAAAGTTCAAAATTTCCTACTTACGAACCCATTTTCGGTTATGATTTGATTGTATAATGTGGAAAATTAAGTTATTTATAAAATGATCGGAAAAAAATTTAATATTTATGCCTGAACATCCACAAAATAAAATAAAAGGCACTTTTTGGCCATGTTTTTTTCTTGCATAAATCAAAACAGGCGGATGGTGTTAAGCGGGAATTCAAACCTTATCGCCATCTACGTAAGGGTTGTTATTGATAGCGGCTCAATTTCAAATATTACACGACGTAGTGCATCGACTTAAGCTGGAATTTAAACCTTATCGTCATCTACGTAAGGGTTGTTATTGATAGCGGCTCCAACTATAGGTACACAACTGTGGAGATAACTATTATAAGTGACATGCAGTTACATTTATGGAATATTCCATAACATAGCTGTTGTTTCCGAGATTTCTAACAAACTCTCTTATCGAATAAAACTCAGGCTTATAATGTGATTGAATGATAATGGGCTCTAATATCTTAATTAGCGATAATTGTAGGTCTCTACAATACACGACAGCTAACGCCATCTATGGGTAACATAATCAACCAATCTTGTAGGTACCATCTATCGGTTATCAAGAATAATAATAATCAATGTAATATAAGAGAATATTACACTATCAATACTAGCAGTCCACAATGCAGTGCTGATACCAACTCTGATGTATAGCAGTAAGGCATGGAACTGGCAGAGGACCGATAAAAGTAGTCTGAATGACATAGAGATGAGATCTTTGAGGAGTATGTGTGGTAAACTTTTTATGACCGTTTTAAAAATAATGATTAAGAATAAGAAAAGCACGTTAGATGGTTTGGGAATGGAGAACGGATGAATGAAGAAGGGAATAAAAGGAGAGTTGCAGAAGAAGACGGAGACGCCTTTGGAAGACATGGCACGGTCAAGGGAATCAAATACTTGATTCGGGTCATGTCAAAAAGTATGCCAAGACAGAGTTGTGTGGTGGTTTATGATCTATAAAATCTAATATTGAATTACTTGTTCTTACGAACTATACTAACATCTAAATCTCACTAAGCATCAAGTAAAAACAGACAGATGATACGCGAGAGGAACACACGTTTAAAACTGCCTTAATCGAGATCAACAAAATGCAAATTCTGACGAATTTGGTAATCTAAAAGACACAAATAATGACAACCCATTCAAACATTACCACGCTTCAGAAATCAAATTTCGTAAAAAAAAAATTATTTTTATTCAGCAAAACAATCAATATTTAGTGGCTTACACTTTTCAAGTTTACGTAACTTTTGTAATTAACAAGACAAAAAACAAAGCATGTTATCATTATCAAACAGTACACATTCGAAGTTGCAAGATCGAATCATATCAACAAACAGACATGTGTTGGCTTCTAAACACTTTAACATCCAACCTTTTAAGGCGGCCTTACTTGTTCCCACAGGACAACTGGCTCACACCACGTAAATGCGTAGACAAAAAAGACTTCACACATAACTATGTTTCTTAAACTGGACATGCAACCTATGGCTTCTTCTTTGGGTGCGCTCTCATTTCGGAGGTTGACTATCATCGTTCATTTCGTCTTTCGCTAGAATATCAGTTGTGTGAACTAGCATTTGTGTCCTACGTGATTCATGGAGGGACTGCAATTAGGAGTTTATTTTGTTAAATATTTACTTTTTAATAAGTCTTTTTTATTATGTGCCTACTATCATAACATTTGACTGAATGTACTGCCAAATAGAAAAACATTGGAACATTGGATTAGGTTGTTCTGTTTACGTTGCGATTTGGACTACAGGTACATAATTCGGGAGTAGGTACTAAGTAGGTCGAGCGGTTTATTATTAATTATTTAATTTAGATTTTTCTCGACGCTACAACAACTATATACAGTGACCTTCTTCTTGTTTTATAGTTCAAGTGTGCATAATTTCAACAATCTCGGAATAAAACTGTAGATTTGTATAGAAATCAAATCCACGTAGCCCACCCGGTGTCCTCCCGTCCGCCACAGACACACTTCTTTATATAAATATAATTTAAATAGAGAGAAACAATTTCAGCTGCCGGCGGTTGGACTTTGATGTTTATACAAATCTACAGTTTTATTTCGAATTGGTAAAATTTTGGCCACTTGATCTTCAAAACAAAATGAAGGTCACTGTCTACATTAGATTTTTTTTAAATTGCATAATTAATAATAACTGATTGTTTGATATTTAAACGCATGTTTTCCATATCCGATAACTTAAATATTATTTTCTTACGGTATACTTAAATTGAAACGCAGTAGGTATTGTTTTAGGTAATTACGCGTATTAAGAGTGTTGAGATCCCTGATGCGTATTTATGGTAAAACCATGCATGATTGTGTGATAAATGTAGAGGTCCGCATAGAATGCAAAGCTGAAATTAATAAACACTCAGATGGTTCGGGCATGTAGAGCAAGTGAACGAAGAAAGTAGTGTAAGGACACAAATGTGAATGATAGAAGAAGTCGGGGACGCCAAGACGATCAAGTGAACAAGATACTTTAGTCGGACTATGTCAAGAGTCAGAACATTAGAAAAGTATGTGTGAGACGATGTATGAATGTGAATAAGGGAAGGATTTTGTGCCATTACCGAGTTGTTTGGCGGTTCGTCCGTTCTGCCTACTCCTACGGGGAAAAGACTTGATAATTAGTTAGTTATTTAAGAGTGGATCTAAATACAAAATATTAACCTTTCTTTTTGCGTGTCTTCAAATTGGTAACCGGATAAATCGTCACAATGATAATTCATCATATCTTTAAAAAGTTATATAAAGTCATGGAAAGTGATGAAATAAAAACTTTATTAACTGGGTTATGTAGGTTAGGTTAGGTTGGGTTAAAAAAAAATTTTCATCGTTTCTATAAATTTGAAAATTAAATTTTTCATCGTGACTTTACATCACTTTTTAAAAGTGTGTTGAATTCTCACTGTGTTGAGCTGTCATGGAACCCTTCAAATTTGATGAAGAAATTCTGCATTAGCCAACCTATATGTCCAGTGTATTCTAAGGGTACATCTTTATAGAAATATACCCATTTCAAAAAGGCCAATGTTTTTCCGTGCCATTGATTAGTTTAGTATACAGAAATCCATGCCATTTAAAATAACACAAAACGATCCATTTGACTTTTAAGGATTATATTGACACACATATTTTTGCAGGCAACTAGGAGAAACTAGCAAATAATCAAACCGTTTTCCCTATTTTTTATATCCGAATAAGCTTAACTAAAGATGACAGAGATCTGTAAGTAGGTACAGAATTCAACAAGTAATATTTTTAAACCGAAATACCAGTTATGTAATTTATTGTCATCTGCAGAAAGGTATCCAACCTAAAAAACGTAAACGTGAAGATTTTAAAATTCGAAATATTGTAATGAGTCCACTTTCCGTGTCCGGTCAGTGTCGCCAATCGCGAAGCTCGAATCAGAAGGCTATTACTTACCGCCTGTAAGGTTGGTAGTCGGTAGGTACCAACCCGCCCACGAAAATATTTGCACGTGAGTGAAGTGAGCTTGGATTCTCTTTTCGATTTATCCTAGCAGGCGTACCGACTAAAAATGGCGCCGTTTCGTAAGATTACCGCAAATTTAAAATATTAACTTATCTAATTATTTATTGAAATTCAGCAAAATAAGCTTTCGAGCGATTTTCGGCATATTATGCCAAGTTTGATATGTTTGGCATATGTGCCAAATATATATAACCTAAAAATATGGGATGGATATCGAAATCTAGGTGGATTCATTGGTTTTAAACCGCAGTAAGCAATTGTAATATTTTAATATTTTTTGGAATGGTATAAATTAAATAATGTGGTAAATGTATATATACACGAAGAAAAACAACTAATTTTATACATTTAATGTATTCCTATGACTTATTACTTATTACTTGAGGCTTATAACTAAGTTTAGAATATACAGGGTGTCCGGGGTTAAAGTGCTCTTACTTCGGGCGTGATTCTACATGAATTTATAAATAATATTTTAGAAGAAAAAAAAATATTATTTAATTACTTTTTCGAAATTCCAATGTTTTATGGTAGTTTTATAATTTATTTATCGTTTTTACTTCTGGCATCATATATAATCACCTTCCGAAGTTAGCGCACTTTACCCAGGACACCCTGTATAAAATAACAAATTTTATTTTTAATTGAATTCTCCAGATTAAATTTGGTAACAATAAATATGATAGGTATATTGTCTTAATTTGACATCTTCAATTACACCAGAATAATCGATAATTCTACAAATTACTCAACAATCAACCCACACAAACATCAAGCCACTTTACAACACTCGAAATAACAATAAAATCCGCATTCCGCATAAAATTTACTACTACAAAACATGAGATAACTCCGAACTAAATTGCTTACACTTTGTACTTATAACTCTATTCTAGATTGGTATAAAAACAGCAAGTATAATAAAAACAATAAAAATCAAGTATAATTAAAGACAGAGTTTTAAAATAATATTTGTACATTTATAAATAAAAATATGTATATTTTTTTTGTTTCTATTTTCCCTCCTTTTCTTTTTCCTGTATTTATTCCATAACATATTTCAACCCACGTGTCACGTGGAAAAACACCTTTCTATAATTGCCTACCTTGGTTTTGTGCTTATATATATGGGTGTGTTTGTTTCTTTTTTTGTTTTCCCTTTTCGTTTGTTCTATTGAAGCTCTCTTTTTTTAATTGTATGTATTGTACACGAAACATAAATTATTGATTAACCGAAATACGCATGTAAACTTGTATTATTTCCAACGTATGTAGGTATTGTAATTTCATGAGTTAATTAAAATAAGTTTTATGACTAATCGGGATTGCTTATTAGCAATAAATAAATTAATAATAATGTAAAAATAAAATACTAAACTCTAAACCATACAAAATAATATCGGTAGATATGTGTAAAGTTGACCAAGAGAAACAAATGCGTGTTCAAAATAATGATAAAATAACCTCCTTACTAAAAAAAATAATTATGTAATTTTGAATCTTTCATATTCAAAATAATGCGTTGTGTATTATTCGGTAAATATTAGTTCATAGGTAGACAGAGAGGAACCAAATACAGAACCAACCAAATAATCAGTTTGCTAATTATTATAACTGAAGCATTTGGTTCATTTCTGCCTAAGTATGAACTAACACCGAACTGACGAGACGTAATACTATTTTTATTATTTTCTGTTGTTTTAAATGTTTCTAATTGTTATTAGTTACTATTCCAAAATTGTATATACTTCTATTATCTTACCTATTATAATTATTTGCTTTAGGTATTAAAAAATATAGTTTTTTTATTTAAATGCCCATAGGGCTTTTACCTATAATAATGTACACTTTTATTTTTTTAGTTATACAGATTACATTTAAAAAAATCAGTGTTAACAAAATACAGGTTTCATAAAAAAATATCAGAGTTAGCAAAATGTGTTACATAAAACATAAGATTTTAAAAAATATAGACAAAAAATAGAAAATCTGCCAAAATCCCCCAAATCAACCATAATGATAATAGGAAAGTATAACAATAGTTTACAAATTAAGTAATAATAGTTCGCACATACTGCGTTTAAAGTTTGCCAAGTTCAAATTATTGTCAAATACATTAATATTGTTCATGTATTTGTTACCAAGACTGTGTAAACGATGTATTGGAGCGTGAAAACTATAGTTGAAATGAGATGTATGTATGTAAAATGATGATATTTGCCTAGTTGTTCGTGTAGGTTTGTGTAGATTTATTAAATGCAGGAGTTCACAACAATCGAATTTAGAGTTCAATAATTTTAATAAAAAGGTTAGGTCGTTTATTTTTCTTCTGTTTTCTAATGTCGGAATATTTTAAAGATTCAATAATGACAGGTAATTTAGGTGTTCTAAATGGATGTTAAGTTTAAAATTGACGAAGCGTAGAGTATTTAATTAATTAATTTATTTAATTGTTTAATACATCTAGGTGATGTATTAAATGAAAAGCAATAGAAGACCTACATACGGAGGGTTTTGTTGTAAATCATTGTCTCGCATGTTATCGATGTGAATAATATTAATGATAAAAAAATATTATTTAAAAATCACCTTTTTTGTAACAAATAGATAATTTCTTTCCTCACTTCCTCACTGGGATCTCCCGTGCTGAGGATTTTATTTATATGTAAAGAAAATTTAGTTAACATGTACCGTTTTTTCTGAAATAAGGTGTTTTTAGTGCGTTAGTTTTAGTGCCTAAGATTCAATTTTCAAGTTTGTATTTGGTGTCAGTATATTTTATATTTCTGTTCTCCCTATATTTGTATCCAGCTTATTATTTGAAATGTAAAAATTATAATATTATTGCGAGTTTTGAATCAGAGTGGGATTTTATTGTAAAGTTTAGTTCCATAATATAGGAAGCTTTTTGCCCAAATGTTGTATTTGTAGTTGCTTGTTGGATATGTTTCTGACCCTGAGTTCTAGTGTTTCTAATACTATGTATAAACAGGATAAAATTTTCGCGATCCGAGCCGCAAATTATGGGACAGAAACGATGCAACCCCGTTCCCTTATATACGGAAATTTTGTCCTTTTTATATGTAGCTTTAGAAACACTAGATCTCAGGGTCAAAAAATCACAAAAGTTGTTAAAAGGAAATCTGAAGGACAAGCTGGAAAATAATATAGATATTATTGAAAGATAAAAACTAATAGGTCATAGGTAGTTTTAAGCACCAATGTTTCTTAGTAAATGTGTTTTTTTTTTACTACAATTATTCTTTTTTTGGTTAGAATGAGAATTGAGCCTTCATCCTTTAGGACTGGCTCTTAACTGCTGTAATCTTTTAAAATGTCTTTAAAAAATTATAATTTGGTTTGACTGAGGATTGAACGTTCCTCCCCAAGGATTGGAGTCAACCGCGCTAAAAAAAGAACCAAATTCCTGATAGGGTAATGTCATCTGCTGCGAAATTCGAATACATCCGCGTGTGTTCACGTGATAGCCACCTAAGGTTGATAGAATGCAGGTTGATACAATGTCGAGTTTCAGCCCAATAGGACATCGGGAAGTGGGTTAATTTCCACTTCCACGATTCGTGCATTCACTCAAGAAAACAAAAATGATGTTCAACTAGATGTATTTAAAAATTTCCATCTCATCTGCGTTTGAAATTCAATTCAAAAGTGTGACCAAATACTAACTAAATAATATATTGTTAATTAATGGATTACATTCCCAAGTGTAGAAATAAATACAATAGCAGGTGTTTTGGGTTAGAAAGTAGAAGGAATGTATAGAACTTGTAATGTATAGGTAGGTGGCTCTCAACCACCGTTTGAATGAATTATTTTAATCTATTTATGTCATCTGTCGAATAAATAACAAAAAATCATTTTCGTCGCAGATGTGTACAGAACTGTGAAGGATTCAGAAAATAATGATGACTTGAACACGAACATTTTGGTAATATTCCTTTTCCTTCTGAAAAGAAAACTTTTTCACGAATCAGGCGAAACAGCTATCAAGCGTAATATTTGGAAGGCAAAATTACTGCCAAGGAGAAAAGTATGTACCTAAAACTAAGCGTAAAATTACATTAAAGTTTATTAAAAAATATATGCATACTTTAGATACTACTCATTTGCACTTAGACGTAATACTTGGTGGATAGGAAATCTCAAATTCTGCAATTGTCCTACCTACCCAATGTGCCCATCTCAAAATGTCACCATCATCGGTTGATGTTACAAGATGTCAATAAAGTGACATTATTCTCATTTGGAACTCTGCAGATCTCAGTGTAAAATAGTACCTCGGACAGGGAGGATCAGAGGATTGATGTATAATATAACCACAACCGGGAGGATCGGAGGATTCATTTATAACATAACCACAACTGGGAAGATCAGAGGATTGATGTATTACATAACCGCAACCAGGAAGATCAGAGGATTGATGTACAACATAACCACAACCGAGAGGATCAGAGGAATGATGTATAACATAACCACAACCGGGAAGATCAGAGGATTGATGCACAACATAACCACAACCGAGAGGATCAGAGGAATGATGTATAACATAACCACAACCGGGAAGATCAGAGGATTGATGCACAACATAACCACAACCGAGAGGATCAGAGGAATGATGTATAAGATAACCACAACCGGGAAGATCAGAGGATTGATGCACAACATAACCACAACCGAGAGGATCAGAGGAATGATGTATAACATAACCACAACCGGGAAGATCAGAGGATTGATGCACAACATAACCACAACCGAGAGGATCAGAGGAATGATGTATAACATAACCACAACCGGGAAGATCAGAGGATTGATGCACAACATAACCACAACCGAGAGGATCAGAGGAATGATGTATAACATAACCACAACCGGGAAGATCAGAGGATTGATGCACAACATAACCACAACCGAGAGGATCAGAGGAATGATGTATAACATAACCACAACCGGGAAGATCAGAGGATTGATGCACAACATAACCACAACCGAGAGGATCAGAGGAATGATGTATAACATAACCACAACCGGGAAGATCAGAGGATTGATGCACAACATAACCACAACCGAGAGGATCAGAGGAATGATGTATAACATAACCACAACCGGGAAGATCAGAGGATTGATGCACAACATAACCACAACCGAGAGGATCAGAGGAATGATGTATAACATAACCACAACCGGGAAGATCAGAGGATTGATGCACAACATAACCACAACCGAGAGGATCAGAGGAATGATGTATAACATAACCACAACCGGGAAGATCAGAGGATTGATGCACAACATAACCACAACCGAGAGGATCAGAGGAATGATGTATAACATAACCACAACCGGGAAGATCAGAGGATTGATGCACAACATAACCACAACCGAGAGGATCAGAGGAATGATGTATAACATAACCACAACCGGGAAGATCAGAGGATTGATGCACAACATAACCACAACCGAGAGGATCAGAGGAATGATGTATAACATAACCACAACCGGGAAGATCAGAGGATTGATGCACAACATAACCACAACCGAGAGGATCAGAGGAATGATGTATAACATAACCACAACCGGGAAGATCAGAGGATTGATGCACAACATAACCACAACCGAGAGGATCAGAGGAATGATGTATAACATAACCACAACCGGGAAGATCAGAGGATTGATGCACAACATAACCACAACCGAGAGGATCAGAGGAATGATGTATAACATAACCACAACCGGGAAGATCAGAGGATTGATGCACAACATAACCACAACCGAGAGGATCAGAGGAATGATGTATAACATAACCACAACCGGGAAGATCAGAGGATTGATGCACAACATAACCACAACCGAGAGGATCAGAGGAATGATGTATAACATAACCACAACCGGGAAGATCAGAGGAATGATGCACAACATAACCACAACCGAGAGGATCAGAGGAATGATGTATAACATAACCACAACCGGGAAGATCAGAGGATTGATGCACAACATAACCACAACCGAGAGGATCAGAGGAATGATGTATAACATAACCACAACCGGGAAGATCAGAGGATTGATGCACAACATAACCACAACCGGGAAGATCAGAGGATTGATGCATAACATAACCACAACCGGGAGGATCAGAGGATTGATGTTTAACATAACCACAACTGGGAGGATCAGAGAATTGATGTACAACATAACAGTGACCGGGAGGATCAGACGATTGATTTATAACATAATCGCGACCGGGAGGATCACACTATTGATGTATAACATAACCAAAACCGGAAGGATCAGAGGAATGATGTATAATGTAACCACAACTGGGAGGATCAGAGGATTGATGTATTACATAACCAAAACCGGAAGGATCAGAGGAATGATGTATAATGTAACCACAACTGGGAGGATCAGAGGATTGATGTATTACATAACCGCAAGCGTGGAATAATTTATTCTGAATATGTCGAGTGTATCCAGAATCTAGCAGACTGGCCCCAACTGCGACGGGTAAGATCCTTTTTATCATATAATCCAATCTGGGCTTTTCTAATGTTCCAGAAGCACAAGTTTAAACATTTAGGAATACTATCCATCTAGTTTAGCGGATGTATTAAAAATAAATTGTCCAATATTACAATGCGATTAACATAGTTCTGGCACTGGTCTTTCAAGTGTGTTGCGTAGGGCTTATTTCAGCAACACTAACTAATAGAGTGGGATCGCAGTTTCGCGACACCAGATATCGCAGCGAATAATGAATCATTGCATGCATACAGCATGTTTCAAACACCATTTTCAAATTCAAAAAAGAAAATTCAAAGGAAAGGTTCAAATGCCGGCGCGGGCAAGTAAAACATAATATGTAGCATCTTTGCGGAACGTTCTAGCGTGGATACTCTCAGTATCGCCCAGCTAATAGACCACCATTATTGAAACATTGCTTGAAATGGCTTTTGACGTGTTTGATTACCAGATCTGAATTGCCAGCCATTTCCCCAACTTCTTCTCCCTAATCTTCTTCCCCTCCTCACTACACAACACTCACAACTCACAACACATCCCAATTGGGGATGCTGTAGTCTCACAAGTCCAGACGGTTGGGAGCAGTTGGGACTCTAATGCGTTATCCACATTAAAAAAATAATAGTATTGCACCATTGCACAAATTTCTAATTGTTGTTTGCATGAGTAGCTCTAATTGTTTTTTCATCATTTTTTATCCGTCGCATTGAGCATCGCTATCAAATGAATCTTGTTTGTTTTTTTTTTTAAATTTGGTATTAGTCAATGTAACTACATGTTTGCATTAAATTACGCGCTAGAATTAATTTGTTGTCGATAAGGATCGATGAATTGTTATGTAAATACTAAATGTGCTAATAGGTTGCTACTTTTCTATGAAATTCCATAATCATGCAAAATGGAGGGTTTTAAATGAAAATATTAATATTGTTACTCCTACAATACTTAAATCATTATAGTATGCTCTCTGCCAAGCCATATTAGCATACGGCAACATCATTTGGGGTGGCTGTGCTCAAACTTTTTTGGATCCTCTGCAAAAAGCACAAAAAAATGGTATAACGTGTTATCAACAAGCGAACGACAAGATATTCCTCATTTTCACTTTTTATCGAGTATAATGTCTTAAATATGTGTGAACTCAATTTAAAATTTAAGCTAACACATTTTTTGTACAAAATAAATAAAAAACATTATTACAAAACAATCAGACATATTAATAAACGACACTTCATTGTACTTTAACCTCATACCTACTACATCAGCACAAAGACAATTCACTTCAGCTCCCAAAACCTTCAACCTTCTCCCTAATATCCTAAAAATCCAAAACTTAACTTCATCATACTTTTAAAACACAAATAACTCTATGAATCCTTATGTATATCTTCAATACATTTCAATTACAACACCCATGCATCCTACACTCTAATAATAATAATAATATTATTTGGATGATTTGTATAGCGCCGTTTTTGTGCAAAATTGCCTCAAGGGCGCTATAGAAATATATAATAAATTTCTACAATGATCTATGTTATTACCTACTTTATATGAATATAATGTACAGTACAATACTTACCTGGTAGATCACTTGAGATAAACACTTAATTAACATTATCTAATTTTTTATTAGTGAAACTTAGATACAGGATTTAGGACATAATTGGATATTACAGGACTTTATCTCAGGAATGGTATATTTAATTTAAGGGTATGACAGTTTAAAAAGTTAAGTTTTTAGTTTAGACCTGAATTCTGTTGGACTTGTTATGGATCTTAGTTCCGGAGGGAGTTTATTCCAAGCCTTCGGCCCAGATACTCCGAAAGCGCTCCAAACTTAGTATTTGGCTTGCGCTTAGGTTCCATCAGTCTGCCTACAGCTGTTGATGTTGCTGATCTAAGAGTTGACTGCCTCAGACCAGTGTTTTTACCCCCTAATCTCCCTCCACATACCTCTCACATTTCTCAATTGACTTAATTCATATAAAATATAATACTTATCAATTTTTAATTAATTATTAACTTATTATTTGGAATTGTTTAATTTACTAACTCAATATATTTGTAGCGATCGACACTACTAGTTTGTTCCAGAAAAAACATCCATATTAAAATGCACGGACTTGGAAACTTCGAGCGTTTTTTGTTTCGCAAAACACTTTGTATTTGTCTTTGTCTTATTTTTGTAAACTAAGATAACTACATATTTTTAAAATCTTCAATCTGTAAATTTCACCCGCCATAATACGGGGGCATCCCTAGCATGGCGGTTGAAATAACATTCAAAATGTATCATCCAATGTAAATTTTCGTTGAATAAAAAAAAATTGAATAAAAATGTGGTCCGGCCACTTACTATGCCGTGACTTTTCTTCACATATACATTATCTCTGAACAGCTATCTCTGTTCGCAGATATATATCCGTATTTATTATACTGGGTCTACATAATATGGTACTTTTTTGAAAATTAAATTATTTGCATAACAATTTTCATATAAAAGCAATTCTTACGACAATATATAATTATATCTGCCTTACTTTGCAGATTTAAGTGTTGGGAACTCTTTGTAAAAAGTAACAGGTTCTACTTATAATTGTGTTTATTTACGTTACAAATAATAGGTCTGGATTTAGCTACACTGTTCATTACCCGAGGGTTGGTAATTCTCTGGTTTGAGAAGCTTGTTCCCTGTCAATCTCATCTCACAAGTAATTATTTCACTCTAGCGTCATCTGTCGGACTCGCTGACTAGCGCCATCTATCGCTTAAATACTCTACCATACATATTACCATACATCACAATTAATAACTACGGGACGCTGCGCCTTGAACAACTCAGCGGAAATGCACTCTTACCAGTCACGTAGATATCCAAATCGTAATCTTTCTTCCCCTGGATTATCAGTAGATAATCTTATATGAATACATTACGTACATATATTGATAGACCACGAGATCTTTTTTCTCTAGGGCTCTGCTGTGGAATGAGTCACCGGCCTCTGTGATTCCTCCCTCTTATAACATTGTTCTTTTCAAAACCCAGGTTCCTCAAAGGACAATCCACATAAAATCCACAGAGAACATAGGTGTAAAGTTATACTATGGTTACATCACAATGCGCACAAACTATTTAAATAGCACTTCGATACATCAAGAAACACCTCGCAGGAGATAGCAAAAGATGTATTAAAGTAATTTCATTAAGAATCCATTCGCCATATTTGATTTTTTCAGAATTATATAACGTTTGCCGTAAAATTCCGCGTCAATCTAAAAACGCCCAAAATAATTTGTGCGTTCTTTTCCATCTCCCCGAAGAAAATAGTTGTTTGTATCATTTTGATAATTTAGGCATATTTAGAAGTAGAGTATGGAAAATTATAAGTATTTCCCTTTTGTGTGGAGATTATTATATTTTATGTGCAAGTTGTGACAATTTTAAAAATAAAGAACTTCAAAATGCGTTACCCTGTATGTCCAGGATATAATAATAATAATAACATGGCATTTATATATCGTAGTTTGGTGTAATTTCACTTCAAGTGCGCTTAACTATAACAAACTTAAAAACGGTAATTCAGTATAAGTGGTCATGTTCTTACAGTGTGCCTTACCCAATAAAGGTCTAATATTATAACACTAAATATGCTGTTTATACAAAGTGATGACAAAACTTAGAATAACAATGACAGCAGGACAGAAACACGAAAATTAAAACTAAAACAGGAGGTTGGATATATCTTTACCTATAGCCTTTAGCGTTAGTGCTTAGTTTAATGTCCAGGTTTGCATATTCTACAGAAGAATAGAGAAAACATACCCACCTAAAACATGAAAGCTTTATAGTAATTAATTTAGTTTGCCCCCATTCGAAATGGCAGCATGTCCAGCGTAAATCCACCCAGCGCCGGGCCGATCAGATGTCTCGGCCGCCGCAGGGACCAGTATGTATATTAATAGCTTTCAATTCTACGAACTTAATTTCACAAATTGACTGCCGCTACTGAACTTGCAACCGGCGCGAAAAGTCCGCCATCGCCGGGACACGAGAAGTATTAAGGCTGTTTAAATGGGGAAAACTGAGAATAAGGATGAGACACCGTAGCAATAAACACAATTCGTTCCTTAATTTACTTCATGAGTCGATTTTTAGAGTTCGATCTTATTTTGAACGTTAAAAGGGTGCTAAATAGGGTAAGGGTAGTTTTTATAAATCTCGTGTAAGCTGTGACCTTCCTCTTTTATATTTATATAGCCTATAGCTGAAGTCCCCGGCGTTGCCCAGGTTTTACACTGAGTTTTTTCGGATTTGGATATAGACAGTGACCTTTCTCTTGTTTTGATTGGCAACTGTATATACGACACCCTCCCCGTGTCCTCCTCGTTCCCGCCCGCCACAGACAATCTTGTTTATACACATAAATAAAAAGAAAAAGAAAGAAATTTTTTTAAATGATTTTTCTCTAAAATTTCATTTATTCTCTATTTTTCATTTTTGTTTTAATATTAATTCAGAAATAATTAAATGTGTTTTACACAGCATTGCATTTTATTTGTAATGCAATGTCAGTATTCGTATCAAATACTCGATTCACATTAATTTTCATACATCAGAAATATGATTGTACATCAGGAACAGCCATGTAAAATGGTTGAAATGAATTGATTTACATATGTCAAAAGTAGGTGTTTTGTTAGCACGATACATGTCATTGAATGATATTAAATATTCAACTAAAATAGGTGTACAACAAAAAAAGATTTTTTTATCTTAAATTAAACAATTTTTTCAAAATTTCGTGCTGTTACAATTTTAGTAAAATAAATCTAAAAAAATTCGGTGATTTTCCTAGGTTAATTATGGAAGCATAAGCTATCGCTACTTTTAAATACCATCGGAACCACATCTGAATATTCCGGTCATCGACAGGAAAATAATCCATTTGGGCATTACATTGTTTCCTCCCTTCTACAAATGGATATCATCAAAAGCCAAAACTCAATCTTAACATAACATATAAATAATATACAAATGAATATTTCTTTGTTTATATGTAATATACAAATGAATATTTCTTTGTTTAAATATAATATACCAGCGAATATTTCTTTGTTTATATATGATATACAAATGAATATTTAATTATAATAATTAAAATAAAATAACTTTGTTTGAATACCACTTTATATATATTTACATATTTATAATCAACCGTTTTCAGTTCAACCCGAACCTTCATAAAGTTAATAAAAACATATTGATAAAAATATATTTTATATACCTATGATATAAAAATGAATATTTCTTTGTTTATCACCTTTAGAATCAAATAAAAATTTCATAGTTTTTTAGTTCTTATTTATGTCAGGAGTGTTTAGAAAGTGGTTTGAATGGTGCAAGAAGTCGGGAACACCCGAGGAAGACTTAACGCATCCCTGCATCAGAATGGGATACGGAGTCGAATAAAATCGATATAATGTAATTGTTTAATGGTAACAATGTGGTAAACAGTAGTTAATCGTGGAAATCGTGACGTCCGAGGAAGACGAGCACGATCAAGTCAATTCTTTAGAATAATATTATTTCACTTTAAAAATATACACAGTTTTCAGTTTCAACAGAATTCAACCTCAAAACTTTACTCTTAACCATTGATAATCCCGAGTAACGCCGGGTACACCTCAGCTAGTTATAAATTCATATGATTACTGTAAATAATTTATCTGTGTAATTGCTGATCTCAATAGACATTTTTTTTATGAATACATACACCATTTTACTATGGAGGCATTTGGAAGAAGCGACAAGTCCCGAAGATTATTTCAGCGTCGGACTCAAACGGCAGGATATTGAATGCTAGTGGCCGCAGATGGTCAGTCTGGCGAAGATAACAGGCAATTAAAATACGGGGGACGTTCATTGAATTTTAATCCATCGAATTGGTGGTGCGACCGCTCTGTTCTGTTTTATTGCGATGCTTAATAATAAAAATTATAAAGTCACACCAATGTCTGTAGATAGGTTCTACCTGTACGGTAGTTATGTCAATGGTTAAATATAGGTATGCACATAGTCTGATTAGTCACATTTCGTAAACTTCTCTGGTGTCTGCTAAAAACTATGTGGTAACTAACACACGGAGAAAACTTACTGATTAAAATATTGCTAATTTATAATATTTTAACTACTGAATTGATATGCTTCCTAAGAAAATACAAATTTCGGAACACGTGTTCAAAAAAATCATAATATTTCCGTATTTCGTCATTATATATTATATCAAAGCAAGTTCAGGTGCATGAATACGTGTTCCAATATGTTAGGATTTTACTAATAATTTATCAGGAAACGGCCTGCAATCCCGTTTTTAGCCGGATTACCAATAATTTGAAGAGATTTTTAATAATTTCTCCGTACATACAACAACAATAAGGTACGAAAGAGTTTTAAGCCTCATTAAATCCCTAATAGGATGCAAGTTTCACCATGCCGATTTTGCATGAGTTTCAATCTCAATGGCCGTGTCCCCAATTCTGGGTTCGTTTCCCAGTTGAGACCGTAACCTTTTTATTTTTATGTGTCTTGTTCTGTTTCATGTTTTCTTTAGACTTATTAGTGTTATCTTCTTCTTCAATTCGTATTAAGAATCTCACTTAGATCGATGGTTGAATTTGAAGATTATTAAACACAATAAGACACAACAACGACATTTGATTATCTTGTAACTACTATAAAATGTAAGCAACGGGTATCAATGTTACTACACTATTTATGTAAACTTAACTGACTGATTTTCATTACCAACGTAGGCTTGGAAAGATTCTCATTACCAACGTAAGTTTGGAAGGATTCTCATTACCAACGTAGGCTTGAAAAGATTCTCATTATCAACGGCTTGGAAAAATTCTCATTACCAACGTAGGCTTAAAAAGATTCTCATTACCAACGTAGGCTTAAAAAGATTCTCATAACCAACGTAGGCTTGAACATTTTGACAGCAATGTGAACAAGAATTAATTTACAAATATTGGCCTATTTCTATTTAGAGATAAATAATACATTTTTATCATAATAAACTGACTTTTAACACTTAATAATTATTAATACTTAATAATTATAGGAATTGTAGATTGATGGCGTAATACAACAAAAACTATTTTTTTTTAGATATCACATTCAAAAATACATGCAACCACAAATTTTAACTTCCTACAGAAGGCGGTCTGTGACAGGACAACGTCTTATATTTTAAAATGCATTCCAAATGTTTGAGTTAAATTCTAACTGGTTTCTAATGTTAATATATAAAAATTGAGCCTGCTTATGTTTGTGCTCGCAAAACTCTAAAATTAGTCGACCGATATCGAAATTAGTCGACCGATATCGATATATCAGGAGTGTTTAGAGATTTTTAAATGGTAGAATAAGTCAGGGATGCCCGAGGGGTCTACGCAATATCTCTGCACCGTTATGAGATACGGAGTCGAATTAAAGTATATTTAATGTAGTTTTTAACAGTAACATTGTGGTATACAGTAGTGAATTGTGGAAGAAGTCAGAGGCGCCTGAGACATTAGCAATATCGAAGCATTGCGGGGATCCAATTGTATTTGAATAAAGATAGGAATTTTTCAACACTTTTACAATTAATTTTCAGATCTTTTTGTTTGTGTACGTTATATGTTTTCCCTGCCAAACTAGACAATATTTGATTCGTTTCTCTATTTAAATAATTCAAAACGAAATTGCATCACTAATTCAAAATTAGTGATGCAATTGATAAGCTTCCCGATTCCACAACGTATTACTAGAAGAAGTCAGGATTTATTTAATTTCAGAAATTCTGGGACTAACAACCATATGTATTCCTCTTTGCCCAGAATACTGATGGAGGGAAACAATTATAACAAGTCAGGGGACATCTTCAACTTATCTTTGAACAAATACAAAAAGTTTTTAATGAAGCAATCGAGTTATGTGCAATAAATAATGTATAATTCTTAATATTCATAAGTAAAAGCCATGAAAAAGGGAGTTAATTAATAAATAAATAACATACGAATTTGTTTTTACTTGTTTCCGTATAGCAGTGGTCTTATGAAATATTGGCATACAGAGCTCCGGGCCAAAAAGGCCCCTTTCTCTTTCATCATGTATAGCAGTGGTATAATTTTGTACATAATTCCTAGTTCTTAGAAAATTATGAAATTATATATCTTAATAACAAAATCAAAATCCAAATCAAACCCAGTTGAGTATTTTCTATAATTTCTTAATACTATCTACTTAATTGGATATTTTGAAACCCACATTTCTTCAGGCACTGCAAAAATAATTAATATAAATTTAAGTTTGTTTTGTACCGGTACGCGCGTGCGCACTTTGAATTTTGATTGGAACCGTTGCTGGGAAATTGAGTTTTGGAACATTATTATTTGTCATCATTAAACTTGCAGGGACATTGTTAATTGCACATTTTTCTTAAAAATTTTGCTTTATAAATAAAATATTGGATTTTAATTGAAAGGGCAAACACAGAATATTAAAATGGTGGAAACAAGATATTGAAGGGTATTTTTATGTAAAAAAAATTCCGGAGATGTGATTGGTCCGAAATTACCCAATTTGATGATATTATTGAACTTTACTGCGGTTTTTAAATTTCTAAGTTATTACGAGCAATATTACATATTTTATACCCTATTGTTGGGGGCTAAGAATAACCGGGGGCTAACTACAAAAACTGTTGTTTTGAGTTAGGCTTATTTGCGATAATGCCACAATCATATTTATTAGTGACACAAAGCCCTATCTCGTACATACTGCCGTTTAAGAAGTACAGTTGGGCATTCCAATCAAAACTATGTTTTTGTAGATAGGCCCCTGTGATCCTAAACCCCCGTTTTTCAACCCGCCTTCAACGAGGTATTTTTTCCTGGCTGTAGATTTAATTACCCCTTTTAATAAAAAAATTAAACCCTGTTGAACCAACATGATTGCTTCTTATTTTATTACAGTTTGATGGATATTTCTAAGCTTCATAGCTCAAAATGCAAGCATAAAAGCAGAGAAAATTTCATGATGCCTGTAAAACAATTTTTTTTACTTCTTTGAACTGAGAAATAAACCTGACAACACCCAAGCTAATAGCACCAATCTAAGAAATGAAAAATCCAAAGTATAAATATTTTAGCGCTGTGCCGGAATCGAACCAGCAAAATTCATAGTCGAATGCATTAACCAACACGCAACCGATATCATAAAAGTCAAAGCTTGAATATAGATTACAGCAATTTAATATGTGCATTTATAAAATACATAAAGTAAGGCATTTAATGATTGCAATTAACATTTACGCTTACAAGCTGGACTGTTGTAGTCAAATACTTTTAGTATCCCCCTGGCCAGTCAAGCTTTGCTTTTAATGGATTTAGTTTGAGTTTTGTAACCAAATCTGAATAGTCGAGTTCGTTCTGATGAAGTAACTACCTACCCATTCGTACAGGGTATTTGGTAGTTAAGAGGAAGCTACAAGCCAAAATGTGTATATTCTTGGTATACCTACATTGTGATTGTGGGTAATAGGCACTAACATCGCTTAACAATCGGAGTCTATAAAAGGTTCGATATCAAGCACAAAACTGGTTTTTATTTAATTTGCAAATAATTTTATAAGAAAGCAAAAAAGTTAATCAAATGAAACTGTCACAGAATATATTTGCTATAATACTGTATTTTTTTAAGTTAAAGATTAATCAAAATAATGATTTAGCATTAAGCTTCGCCTTAAGCATATAAACCTGTCAACTCCTAGACCTCAGACTCGCCAATGATATTGATTATCAAGAAAGAAAAAAAATCGGTTAAAAAATTTTTTTGTTCTATTTAACGTTATTTTAGGTACACGGACACGCCCACAGAACACTTCTTATTATTAACCCTACTGGTACATTTATTTCGAGTCCCTCAGAGAGAACAATCACTGCTAAAAACTTCAAATTATTCGTCATCCTCTTAAATACGGGATTGCAGGTATTTAACCTGTCAGTACTTTCATCACTTTTGTTCAGTTTGCAATGTTTTCTGTTTATTTAAAATGCGCTATATACATATTATTTTATAATTTTCCGTAAAAACTAATTCTGTTTTAGAAACAAGATAAAATTATCTTCCCGGTATAGGGATTTAATATAAACATGACTATTTCTATCAAACTTGAAACATGTTGTGAAAAACGTTAACCAAATTTTTATTTATTTTTTTACTCCAATAGTAGAAAATTTGAGAGAACTCGATATTTCAAAAAAACATTCGTCTTGTTTGGGGAATTTGTAAGAATAATCTAACTTTACATTTATCTAGTTCATATAATAACAACAAATTGTTAAAGTTAAAGCGATTGTTACGATAGCGTAGCGAAATATGAATAATTATTTATTTTGGCTATTTTTAGGATTTTATTAATGGCACCCAGTATACATTTTAACTAAACTGGAAAGGATTATTATTTTTATTTCTAATTTAAAAAAAAACACGTCTTTCAACGTGATGGTAAAAAAGATAAAAATACTTTTATAAAATATGGACGCCCGGTCATATATGACCCTCAAACACTGGAGGGGTTAACGAATAAATTCATGGGTTTCCTGACAAAACTTTGGTAATTTCGCAACATGTGTTCAAAAAAATCATAACATTTTCGCATTTGGTCATTAAATATTATCACGTAAATATGAGCATTTGTTCCGACATTATTACGAATTTACTAACAGTTAACAGGAACCAATAATTTGAAGAGATTCTTAATAAATTAGTAATACCTACTCATTTTTCTCCGTGCGTATTGCTAAAACCAAAACCATGTAAAGATTCGCCTAGAAACTTCAAAACACAAAATTAATAAATACCAACTAATTAAATATTTCAGATTCCGATCTTTTAAAACTTTTATAGATCTTATCTTTCCAAACTGTTGCGACTTTATAAATAATAATAATATGCCACTATCGGCGATGGCTGATTGCAAATTGATTTCGGTAGCCGTTAAATTTAATCTAGAAATTAGAATATTTATCTGATCTGCGGAGAGACTCTTTGCCGACAGGAGTAATTAATTCAGTAAGGAGCGGTAAATTGTTGAAATAGTCAAATTTCAACAAATATAAACAAACATAAATAGACCATTTTAATTATAACATAAGAAAATCCATTAACAGTCCACAAGGTTTGGCTAAGACTCCGTAAATTCCGTAAACACTCTTATTAAAGAAAATAAATATATATTATTAAAAAGAATTATCGGAACGTCCAGTTACGTTCAATTTTCCCAGTTGCGTGCGAACCGTAACTAAATTTCGCTAATAAACCATAAACAGCGTTAATCTCAAGTGACCTACAAGGGAGTGATGGTACCTACTGTGTATTATCTCCATATATAGTTAGTTATAACATGTAGAAATTTATTATATATTTGTACAGCTCCCTTGAGATGATTTTGCACAGAAACGGCGCTATACAAATCATCCAAATATTATTATTATTATTATTAAAAGCATTTAACAATTTAATCATTGAAGAGGAAGTTAAACACCTAACTTTTAAACAGCATATTCAAGATATTAAAGATAAATTCACCCCCTTAATTAGAAAAAAAGGTCTATATTATAGCCTCGTACACTCACATTTAAACTACTTTATTGAAATCTGGGGAAATACATGTGAAACATATATAAATGAACTACAGGTAACACAAAACAAAGTAATCAAAAAGCTATTTCATTTCTAACCTAGAACATCAACAAAAAAAATTATATATGGAAACAAAACTATTAAAATTAAGAAAATTATATGAATATAATACATGTCTCCTTATTTACAAAATAAATAATAAACTCATACATACAAATACAGAACTCATTAAAACGTCCCAAGTACACACACACTTTACACGGCAACACATTTAAACAACATACATACTCACTATGGCAAGCAATCCATTGGTTACGAGGGGAGCAACATATATAATTGCCTCCCAGACGAAATTAAAAATGAAAAAAGTGTAGGTACATTTAAAAAACAAATTGTTCAGTTTTATGCTCAATCAACAAAACAATGAAAGTGAATAATATCGTTGTTTAATATATTTATGTGTAATGTATTCGTTATTTCTAGTTAAATAAGTGAAAAATGTAATTTTATTTTATCTAGAATAAAAAAAAAATTAAAAAAACATACTAAAAATTCTCAATGAAACATGACACAGGAAGGACCCGGTCTCGAACTGAGAATCAAATCCCGGATCTCTTGACTACGTCTCAACTACTCATGCCATTGTGCCTGTTTTTTTTTTACGTCAGTTTTGTCCATCTCGTATAACTTTACTTACTTGTTTAATTGATGTATATTAAAGTTGATGTATATTATGATGTATATTATTATTACATTGGAAATCAAAAACATTTCTTACGCTAAAGTTGCTTAAATATGGAGAAGTTAGGGAGAGAGGATGAGGAATATAGGATTAGAATAGGAGATGCTCCCAATATTATTATTATTGTACACCGTGAAATTTTGTGTTATATTGCTCAGGCACACATATACGAGGAGGGCAAATATGTGGGCGAATGAAATACATTGGTTTGTCGTCTTGATCTTGACGGTATACGAAATCATTAGTAAATCATTCCGATTGGATCAAGAACAAGATTGGATCAAAAATCAATCATTTATGTAATGTGTAATGTGATTCTAGGTTTTATAGATCAACATCAAAACAATGACTAATAATTACATTTCAATTTGATTCAATCCTGCTAATAATCTTAGAGAAGATTTCGGAAGATGCGGCACTGGACAATGGCAGTGGACAGTGGGCAGTAGGCACTGGTCGCCGCGAAGTTAGCAAATCATGCCAATGACAGCGGGTACTTACATTAAACTCTTAATTGGTACATCAATCACTGGACCAACTAGTTTCCTATGCAAATTACTGATGCTGGATCTTACTTACTTTAATCTACAGTGAAATAGCTCGTCCGGTGAACTTAAACAGACGAAATGCCCGTTTTGTAAGTATTATCGAAATCTCGGGGAAGAACGATGTTTTTTTTTTTTTTCTTTTTATCGATACAATAATATTGTGTACTTTCAAGCATTGTATCATAACATGGGCCTCACTTCGTACTTTGCCCGTTCTGTGGCCCCAATTTAACAATTTAATATAATTCAATAAAAGATTATGTGAAATACAACAATAAAATTGCCAAATAATTAGTCGCCTGAAATATTAATACAAATTGAAAATATCTCCCGAGTAAAAATAAATGCCGCCAACGGGAATTGAACCCGTGCCTTCTGATGTCCGGTCAGGTGCTCTGTAACCACTGAGCTATGTCGGCTTATTTCCAACCCGCCAAATGATTCAATATGTACTAGTACTTCAATCAACAATTACTGCTTATTATATTTTTTCCACCTGTAAACAACTCTTTGTAAAAATTAAAATTTAATTAAAAATTGGCAAATATTATGAGGTTCAGTTGTATATAGTAAAGTATGTATTGTTATGGGATTGTTTATATATTTTGTTATTTTACGTTACAATTGTCTCAAAAATTAGATTATTTTAAAGAATTAGTCTTTTTAAAGTTTATTTTTTTATGTGTACTGGATTAATGTTAATTGAGGAAATACGCATATAATAATCTATTATGTTATTATATTACCAAGATGCAACACGACAGCTGCACAAAACCACTATAGCAATACCAGCGATTATCTCGACAATATTTTATGAACTCCTACTACCACCGTAATAAGCTAAAATTTTGTTTGTGCCATGATAAAAAAATGCTAGCACAGGAATTGAACCCGCCAAGGAATTTACTTATACCTAACTCAACTTTGATTTACATAATGCGGTGATACAAGGAACAATATATTAACAATATATGAACAGTATTGAAAAACTGTTTTTATTTATTTATGCATTGTTTTAATGCTTTTTACAATAATTTTATTCTATAATCGTTCATTATTCTTTAGACGACATTGACGTGGTGATAATGTATATAGGTATTTAAAATTCTCCTGTATTTGAATTAAAGGATATAATCGTTATTTAAGCTATTTTTAGAGGTTCTGTATATATATATATTTTTAGGCAATTGTTTAAAACATTTTAATGCGTTTTGTTTTCTCATTGTTTAGAAGAATAAATTATTTGTTCAAAACATAATATTATTTTTTAATAAACAATGTGGTAATTTCTAAAAACTGCGTCAAAAACCGCAATTATGCTGCGCTTGCGGTACATCCTCTTAATAACCACCAGACAACAATTATTTGTGTACCTACTGTTTATATCAGGTGTTAATAATAGTAATATTTTGCTGATTTATATAGCGCCATTTACGTGAAAAATCACCTCAAGGGCGCTGTACAAATATACAGGGTGTCTGGGGATAAAGTGCACCAAATTCGGGAGGTGATTCTACATGGTGGTAGGAGTAAAAATGATAAATAACTTTTTTGAACTTATTCCATTCCTTCCCGTCACCCTGTTTGTGCCATTCGGCAGGTGTTTGGATCATAATATTAAAGGCACACCTTAATTCCAGATTAATTAAGATGAATTTAAAGCCAAATGTTCACAAAAACACCGCCACGAGATGTCAAAAATATAAACAGTTTTTTACTAATTTAAAAATTAATTAATCGAAAATTATTGCTGGATATGTGTTTTTGAGTGAATAATTTTATTCAGGTATGCAATATTATTGTTGGAACGTGTTTCAAGATTTCCGAAGCGATTATATTTTTCGATTTGTTTGTAACATTATAGAATCCCGTTGTCTGGATCCATTGCAGGGGCGCACCCAGCAGGGTGGCAAGAGGCTCAAATGCCCCTTCAAAAAAAATATGTACGTAAAGAAGAAGTTTCGAAGAAGAAGTGTAGCATGCGTGCGTAATGCTTGCAGTGATTTAAAATTACTTTAAGTAGTAGATAATGTCTAAAGCTCTGTGCAGTGCGCATTATGGGAGTAATTAAAGGTAAACATTTTAATTTTTATTTGAAATATGTTCTTAATATGTAATTTTAAATAATTAAACTGTATTTAATAAAATTTAAAAAAATTGAAAATAATAAAAAATAAATAAAAAAAATTCTGAGCAATTTCATTCTTACAATTATTATTATTATTTTTTATTTTTTTTATTAGTGTCTATTTAATTACAGGTTTGATGAGTGTTACAATATATGATAATCTATAATATTTCATCTGTTTGTTCTTAGTCCTCCTCACTAGGTAGTCCTGTGCTGAGGCGGACTGGTAGATTTCTTTGATTTTCTGTTATATAGTTTCTATGATGTTTTTAATACATTTTCCAGTATTTCTGCATTAATTTCTTTCACTCATGTTTTGATTTTTTCCTTAAGCTTATTTATCTTTTCTATCTTTTTCAAACTTGGAGGAAGGATGTTGTAAAGTTTGGTTGCCAGATATATGTGATTTCTTTGGCCAAAACTTGTCTTGAATTTTGGAACATCTCGTATATCCCCTTTTGAGGCTCTTGTATCGTGTATCCGAGTTTCATTAGGAGATTTTCTGTTTTTAAAATGATGTATTAAAATATTCTTAGCATATATTTGTTTTAAATTTAGAATGTCAAAACATTTAAAAATATCTTTTGAGGGGGTTCTGATGGGTAATTTTAGTATGGTTTTTATAATGCTCTTCTGGGCAATATCTAAGTGGTTAATATTATTTGCTGTAGCAGATCCCCATACTAGAATTCTGTACTCAAGACGAGAATGAATAATAATAATAATTACACTAAGAAAATGACTAAATGCAACAATATTTAACAGTTCAATTAACATTTATGAACAATCTCTTCAATTTTTTGTTGATTCCGGTTAAAACGGAATTACAGGTCTTACGAATGAATTAACAGGTTTCCTGATTAACTTTCAGTAATTTACGAATATGTTATCAAGATGTTTTTGTATTTCGTCATGATTCGCCTTGCATGCGCAAAAATATTCAGATTTTCATGTACATCATGATAATACTTTCGTAATTTAATAAAAGTTTTTCGAGAAATCTGTTAATTTATTCAATGATCCAAGTTAGTGGAAACATAGCAAAGTGCGTTATTAAAAAAGCCTAATGTTCAGATATCAGAAAAAATCTAATAAGCAATATTTGTTGATTGAAAAATATATAGAAGTATTTGGCGGGTTTGGAATAAGCCGACGCGCGAAGTAGCGTAATGTGTAGAACAATTCCCTTTGACTTCATGGATTTTTTCTCGGAAGTCTTTTTCAATTTGTATGGGTGTTTCAGGCTAATAATTATTGCTTATAAAAATTGTTATCCTTTGTGCATTGACTAAAAACTTGTTATCCTTTGTGCATTGACTAAAAACTTGTTACCCTTTGTGCATTGACTAAAAACTTGTTATCCTTTGTGCATTGACTAAAAACCTTGTCTTGTAAACATTAGTTTGTCTCAATTATTTTTAAATACTTGCATTATTTTAACTCAGCCAAAGACAAAATTCTGATTGCGTCCCTGATTCATTGCGTTTATAGTATCCATAATGGGTGTCGTTTCGCAAAAGCAAAAGAATAGTAGACACAGAAATGTTTTGTTTAGAATCGTTGCATTTGTAGAAGGCTTCGATTGTTTTAAAGTTAGTGAACGAATTCAGGTTTCAACAGTAAATATTTTGAAGTGAAACTTCTTTACGCGCGTTATGCAATTTCGAGGACAGGAGTAAAACCAACTCATGACCGTCATGAAAAACCGTGATCATATCGCTATAGGAGCCTAGCCAATAAAAAATAGTTTAAGCGGGGATCGAACCTCGGTTCTTCACGACGAGAGTCGCGCGCTCTGCCTCTAGACCGCGAAGCTGAGTTTAGAGAGTGACCTAAAAAAGGTATATAAACTCAGCTTCGCGGTCTAGAGGCAGAGCGCGCGACTCTCGTCGTGAAAAACCGAGGTTCGATCCCCGCTTAAACTATTTTTTATTTCTTTTTGTGATTTTTTTAATAATAATTTTTTTTAAAGTGATAAAATGCTTTTTTTAAAAGTGATAAAAGACTTTTAGATATTTTGACTATATGATATTTTGGTCGAATACGTAATAACCGCGGTCTAGAGGCAGAGCGTTCGACACTCGTTATGCAGGACCCGGGTTCGAATCCCATATTTTTAAAACTTTTATTTTTTTTTATCACATGCTACTTATAAATATGTCAATAGACAGAAAAAAAGAGAGAATGAAATGAAAAGAGAGAGAGAAGAATACTAAAAGTTTCACTTCCGTCGTGCGTAGGCTTGCCACACACTGAATTTTATTTGCGTTGTGTGTGTGTGTGTATTTGTTTGTGTGTGTGTATGTGTATTTGTGTGTGTGTGAAAGTTGTTGGTAACATCATGCCAATTTGATGGGCAAGTGGATTTGAAACATAATCGAGTCATTGTAATGTATAATCTCTAATTCCGACACTTGCTATAGGTAAGCCGACTAAAACATTTGAGTAACTCAATTGTGTCATATCTTTCTGGAGCGTCTCGACTTCTTCTTCCATCAAATTATCCGTCACACGTTTTCTTGACACTCCTTTATCAGTCCATCAATTCTCCGTTTCAAAACCATCTCAACGTCTTTTTTTATTCTTGTATATTACTCTCACTCTTACTCTCTCTTGCATTCTTTAAAAATCTCTACACTCCTTATAATATTGTAAATTATTTTAAACACACATGCCTCAGGAATCTGACGATGGTTTATTGTGAAATATGTCTTAGTTTTATTGCACATTGAATAATTTGTGTGATATTTTTCTAACTCCACCGCATTATTTACTTGCAAATTTCAATCCTATCTTTTCCTTTTCACCTTCATAGAAAAGAGATAACGAAAAATATTAAATTATTTCCTCCAGGAATGTGTGTTATTATTTTTTACGGCCATTGTGATAGTAACATATATTTGGTCACATTCTTCTATTCGGGACAGACCCAACTGATATGATAAAAAAAATTCTACTCGGACGATAAAGCTAATTGGAACAATAAATTGCGGCGAATTCGAGTCACTTCTTCTTTTTAAACGACACAAAAGGTTTTATCTGAGCAAAACCACAGACAAAATAACTCAACTGTCACTTTTTACATTTGGCGATTTCCCGCCTTTTGTCTATAGAGCGCACGAAACAAAATGACGGGATTTGGAAGAAATCATGCGACCTTTTGTTTCTAGAGTGGGTGACTTCTCGTTTAAATGCCATTTCCAAAAACCCTGATCGGTAAAACGTGAACTTTTGATTGCCCCGGCGAACGATTATCGTCCGCTTTTATAATGGCCATAAAGTCGTTTATTGCGCGGCATGGACGCATAATTTCGTGCACGATTGTAGCCCAGAGAAAAATGCTGTTGTCTATACGAATACATCAATACCGCCCTTATAAGAATGCCTCATAAAGACTAATTTAGCGTGGTTTTTGGCGGGTACTTGTATCGTTTGATTTTCACGCCCTTGTCGAATTCAGGTAGCCCCATTTTAATGGGCTTAAGGACTGTCATCGGATGAGAACCTTTTTTATACCAAATTCGTGTTTTCCATTTTTTCTGTCTCTTTTTGTGTTTATTTATATTTATTGGAAGAGGAAGCCATGATTTTTACCAGTTTTGCATTTTATTTACGTTAGAACCGAATAGAAATTTGGTGGAAGTGAAATTAATTGGATCGATTTTTTTTAATAAGGGCTTTCAACTATAAATTACACTATCCTTGTCAGGTAAACAAAAGATGCAAGTTTTATTTGTGGAGTAGGTACCCTGATCTACAGAAACCGATTACAAATTAATTTTGTTTCTTTGTTTACTCGTAAACCACGAAAACAAAGAAACCCCGTAATCTTACATAATTGTCTTAATCTATATCCTAGCTTACAAATACCTTGTTTTTCATATTAAGTCAACACTTAACAACACATTTTTTAATCGATTTAATTTCGTCTACCAGCAACATTATTTTCGATACACCGCTCGTAAAATTGACACAAAATTTCCAAAATATTAAAAATTTTCAAAATATTAAAAATTTACAAAATATTAAAAATTTACAAAATATTAAAAATTTACAAAATAGTAAAAATTTCCAAAATATTAAAAATTTCCTAAATATTAAAAATTTCATATGAAAACTTTTGCAGGGAAACTGTAAGGCTACTCGGAACAGACACGACTTTGACCTGAAAATATGTCGTCGGTTGTCTGGATGTGCACTGACGTAAAGCAAAGTGTCTTCCACTAAAATACGGGTAGAACGAACAAACAACACTGTCAACAATATCGTGTTCTTCTAAATTTTATATAAATAACCATTTCTCAACGATTGCAATCTATTCGTTAAGATAGAGAAATTCATCATACAGTTTTTCCGACTTTGAGTCATACAAGCAAAGAAAAAAAAATCAATTGTAGGTACATACTGTAAAAATTATGTAATGCCCTTCCAAATTTAATTAAAAATACCGAGGAGATAAACAAGTTTAAAAACAATATTGTAATATTACTAAGTAAACATAAAAATTGGGGCAACTCTTGTATCTAAAAGCTTCTTACCTACATTTCGCATTAATAATAATAATAATAATATTTGGCTAATTTATATAGCGCCGTTTTCGTGAGAAATCACCTCAAGGGCGCTGTACAAATATATTTCTTAAATATTTAATACTAGAACTACTGACTTATCTCTAAGACTTATATCTAGTGACTTACGACTAAGGCCTATAACTACTATCTTAACGACATATACACGAGTATTTACATATTTGGCAACTTACAACTAAAATTAAAATTAACAATTTAATCTTACTAACGCCAGAAGAAGAAGGAAGTTCTATTATATTAGGGTGGATTTATTGTTAGCTGGATATATTATATGTTAAATGAATTAAATTAATGAATAAAATCAATCAATCGCCAATCTTAAACGCATTTAGATGATTCATCTGCCAACAATTAAACCGATTAACTTGTTATGTTCCCGCTGATATTGTCCATTGTCCACTGGTAGGCAAGTCAATAGCAAAATTGAATGAACGGAATCGCTAGATAATGTAACAATTACGGTATAAAAAAATGAAAAAAAAGAAATATTTGGATAGAATGAATGAATTGATCCTATAGTTGCATTATATTTTTGTAAATTTGTAGTTAGTATTATAAAGACTTCAATAAAATAATAATATAAGTGTCCAATGCGTCCGGTAGTCGGGGAGACATAACATCTTATGGCCGAAGCCCAATTTAAAGCACTCCAAACCTCAATGTTGCGTAATGACACCTGTTTGGTTTGTCCACACCAGTCGTACGATGATTCAAAATGTTTCCAAGTTTTTTGAACAGTTTAAGTTTGTTTGTGTTTTGTAAATCTTACTTAAATAAAGGTGGACGACATTTTTAGTATATTTCGACCGGCTCCTGTTTGAGTGGTTCAGGCATCGCGGGTTCAATGCACTTCTAGCTAAGTCTGTAATCTTTCTTATCCTGTTATTATATAATGACGAAATGGGAAATAATTGTTTTTTATGAACGCGTGTTCCGACATTCACACATACATTCGTGTTGTACTGATAATTTCTTAGGAAATCTGTAAATTAATTTTTTGAAGGCCTGCAGTCCCGTTTCTAACAGGAATAGGAATAAATTGGCCAGAATTTTAATAAATTAGCAGTATTTTATTAATTTTTGGAATAATTTTATGAGTAAATCATCAAATTGTTATATTTATTTATTTAACGTTTTTCAAATGAATGAAACAGAAATATCAGAAGAAGATACGGTCACACTGTCCTGGGTTAATATCATAGATGTGTGTATTAATATTCATCCTATACTTGCAGAAAAGTCAATAGATGCCGCACATTAAAATAAAAATATGATTTATTCACCCAAGACACTATCTAGATTGCATTTTTTTCGAGAGAATTATTGCGATCATAAATAAAGATAGCAGTCAATAAAATGTATATATCAGTAAGTTTTCTCCGCGTAGATTACCATATAGTGAAGAAGAAGTGTGAATGGAAGTGTATAAGTAGGTATGTTATATGTAATATGTATTGTAGGTAAATCTGTACCTTATTTACAGGAAGTCTATAATAACACCTACGAAATGTTGGAAACTTGGTAATATTAGTCACATCAGAAAAGACCATTGTCAATTGTCATTGCAAAGAAGGGAAAGTGTGCATTTTGCGATGTGTATTTTTTTTTTTTTTTTTTTAATGTATATTTATTTAGTTATAAGAGTTTACATCTTATACATAATATATTATTTTCTATGACTACTACAATATTATTTACTTCTTACATACTAAAATTTAGATTTAACAACATTGAGACATAATCCACGAAAAACTGCAAGACTTTTAGCTTCCTTAACAATTACCGGGAGTTCATTGAACATTTTAAAACCTTTATAATAAATATTGTTTTGTGTTTCTGATAAGTGTGTTTTAGGAAGCCTAAAATCGTTGCAGTTTCTCGTAGGATATAAATGAACTGCACTATTAATTCTAACATTCTTTGACATATAGTCAGGTAACATTTTATTATTGATAGGAAACAACCGGAATTAATACAAAGATACGATAAAATCTCAAAAGTCAAAGAAAAATCGTTACAAATTTGATTCAAAATTGTGTTGGAAAAATAATTAATGTGTGGATTTCTTCAATTATGAATAGCTACTTATATTATAATATCTGCCCCAGACGCGATGGCCTCAAATGATGCAGACAACACCGTGATTATCAGATGGGTTCTCTTGAAATCCTAAAAATACATAAAATGTACCTGATTACAAGTAATTTTCCGGCAGATTGCAATATTAAATGAAAATTCTTGGATGGATGTGAACTTTGTATAGGTACCTACCTAGCATGATAAATTAATTTGTCCATATAGTTTGTATAGGTACCTAGCATGATAAATTTATTTGTCCATGTAGTTTGTATAGGTACCTAGCATGATAAATTTATTTGTCCATGTAGTTTGTATAGGTACCTAGCATGATAAATTAATTTTTCATATAGTTTGAGAATTTTCAGGAGCTGGTTCGTCGAGTGTGGCCTTTGCCCGAACCGGTCCTCCGAGAGTTGAACCGGATAAATGGATGTCACAAGCCTGCTACTGGTATCCGAACCCAATTAGGCGGGAGATACTTACTAATGAGCTGACTATCACTGTTCCAAGGGGCGAACTGGAACACAACTGAACACATTCAAATTCCAGATATAACTCCTCGGGTATGAAATTCTTCAAAACAATTTCAATTTGTGTGGAATCATTTACTGGATAACCAACACCTCTTCCATAGGTCTCCCAGAACTTTCTCTCCTTCCTTTCCTTAAAAAAACCCTCTACATAGCATCTCCAACAACTCTCCACAAATGACATATGCCCCGAGGGAAATTATTTTCCTCAGGAACTCCTGTGTGGGGTTAGTGTATAAAAAAATCTTTGTCCGATTTCTCAAACCTCGGAGTCAAAACTGATGTCTCAGGCTTTCATGAAAACAGCGGACTGTATTTGATGTCAGATGCAATTGGAGACTTCTTTCAATGAACTGAGATTTGCTGTGAATTTGGAATGTCATTTTCAAAATTCTAACTGATTGCTTGAAGAATTCAGATAAATGATTAAGTTTGAATATTTGAGCAGCAATTTTTAATTTTAAGTTGAATTGATATGATTTACAGACCATACAGTGATTTGTCACGGGTCTGCTTTAGTTTCCGAGAATAAAAGTAAGAACCGTATCAATTTTACATCAAAGAAAATCTCACAAAAAACAAACTGCTTTGCAACCCAACCAAAATTTAAAATAAGAATTTGAATATAGAATGTCCGGCATTAAAGTGCACTATTGGGAGGTCATTTTACATGATGGTAGAAGTAAAAAAGCTAAAAAAAATCTAAAATCCTTTGTATTTTTTCATTGAAGATTTTTTTAAATACAAACCAATCACATTTTTAATCTGAAAACTGTCTTAAAACATGAAGTTTCGAAAAAAATAATTTAGATTATTTAATTGTACCTATTATCATGTAGAATTACCTCCCGGTAGTGGTTCTCGCGGACACCTTGTAATTGAGTACAAAATGGAAAAATCAGAAGGGAAGACATGAAAATTATCCACGTGCCTACTAAATAATTATTAATCGCTCAATCCAAAGTAGTAAGTAAGTCTTTGATGACAAATGCTTTCTGCGGTACCTAAGGTAGGTACAATTATCAATTTTTGAACAATGCTGATGCTATCCAAGGATTCTAAAAACTGGGGTGACAGATGATAAAAATTGGCTTAATTCTAAAAAACACTTGACTCGAGAAATTTTACAAATGTTTATTGTAAAATGGATAATGTGTTTTCATTTCGTGTATTGTATAATTTATTTATTTTTCGTCTCTGGTTTTCACCATTGAAGTAATAATCATGTTTGTTTCATAGTGCTTTCACACAAACGAAGTATTGAATTCCGTAAGTCTAAACCTAAACTTTAGGGTGCACAGTTTATACCCACTGTGCAAGCGGGTTCCCTACAGAGCATCGGACCATCCCATAATAAGGATCAAAGACATCGCATAATAATTTTGTGGCATGGGTAGTGTTTTTACACATCTAAATTGAAACTTGGTAAGTTTGTCTCGTTTGTTTGAATTGATGGACCATTTGTATCTTTATAAAATAATTTTGTTCTTAATACCACTTCATTGTAAATATTTTTAATATGTATTAAACCAACCGGTTTCGATTCACCCTGAACTTTCTTCAAGGTAATATAATGTCATATGAAATCAATAACAGAGCTACAGTGAATTTATAGGTAAGATAGTATAGGTAGAGAGAACATCACCTTTGCGGGGAGGCCTGGAGGAGGTAGGGAAGAGAGAGAGGGGTAAAAGTAGGTGGAGGGAAGAGGAATATGTTAATTTAAATGAATATGAGAGTTATGTTAGTAAAGTAAATGAAATAGGAAAAAAAACATAATTAAACTACGCAATTGGCATAATTTGCAATTATCTATGTAATGTTGACCAAATACCACATAAATATATTCGTTATATTAAAGTGGATTTAAATTTTTTTTTATGAAATAATTAGTTAAGGCGATGCCATACGTAGTAATGCAAAATCATGTGTATTTGGTTTAAAAATTTGGTCGCCTAGAAATGTTTCAGATGCTTTAAATACTGCGAGTAGAATAGATCTTGTCCTTTGGAATAGTCGAGTATTTTTTATATTAGTCTTTTTATAAGCCCAGAAAAAAATAATTTATAAGGCCTATGAAAACTGCTTTAAAGTTCAAAATCTCCTACTTACGAACCCATTTTCGGTTATGATTTTATTGTATAATGTGGCAAATTAAGTTATTTATAAAATGATCGAAAAAAAAAAAATTTATTCCTGAACATCCACAAAATAAAATAAAAGGCACTTTTTGGCCATATTTTTTTCTTGCATGTTAAGCGGGAATTTAAACCTTATAGCCATCTACGTAAGGGTTGTTATTGATAGCGGCTCAATTTAAAATATTACACGACGTAGTGCATCGCCTTAAATAAATAAAAAAAACCAATGTATTCCAAACAGGTAACAACCATCGTTCACTAATCCATCCTTGTATTTGTAATTCCCACATTCATACTAAACATTATGCGTGCACCTTGCCAAAATAAATCAGCAAACAGGACACATCTAACAAATACACGTAATAGATAGCTAGCAATTATTAATTAATAAAATTAATTAGTTCAATTATTTATTATTTGTTCTTGTCGGCCAGTCCGCCCGCTAAGAGTGCTATCGTGGTAGCAATTTTTCAGTCGGACGTGTTTCGGCTTCTGTATTTTAATGGTCGGGGGTTTTTTGGAAACAAATAAAACAGTTATTTTGGGGCCTCGGCATAGACGGCAGGTTTCGGTGTTTTTTTGGTATTACAACATCATATTGATATGGGTGCGTTGCATGCGAGCACCATAAGTATCGGTTGCGAATCAGAGTTGTCTAGTCCGTCAAGAAATCTAGAGAAAAAGGAGGACGCTGTAATCGTTTAAATCGTTTTAAATTGCAAAACCAAGATGGTTAAAAGGAAAAATAATGTTACATTTAAAAACGCTTTTTTTAAGTAGGTAGGCACAGCGTTTACACATAGAGAGAATATATTTGTAATTTTAATAAAAAACATGTTTTTAAATTATCGTTTTACTTTAATTTTTTTACGATTTAAATAAATGCTTAAAAATACTAATTAATGCTATTTTAAATGATTAACTGCCGGAGCCGGTGGAACTACAGCAGCCTCCATTGAAGGATGTTGTGAAGCTGGTGAGGGTGAGTAAGGAGATGGGGAAGATGAATGGTATGAAGTACTTGGCTATTCATATATTGTCATTAAACACGGCTAAAGCCGCTTTAAGCAACGTTACATTTCACTGAGGCGATACTGAGACTATCTAGTTTCTAGCAATGTTACACATTTGTATTTTATTTATTTTTATTTATTTATTTAACGCCCAGAGGGTTTTTACATGTAGGTGGTACAATTGTAATGACAGTTTTGAAACATGAGAAAGAAATAATAAAAATAAAATTCCATTCAAAAAAATATATGCAAGAAACAAAATTAAAAATAACAAGAAAACAAATTAAAAAATACAGCGATTTGACTGGTTTACAAAAATATAACTTCCATTTAGGAATAGTGTTGAAAAGTCTTTCACGTAATCCAAAAAATTCGCAAAGTTAATATTAAATATATCGACATCACCTAAGTATTGGTTTCTCATAGTGTGAAAGCGTTGTATTGGGGAGTTCGCAATGTAATTGCGCTTATGTGTGTTGCAGTGGAATAGTGTATTTTGTCGTGTTGTTATTCTAGGTATTCGTAAGTTTATGAGTTGCAGAAGTTCGCAACAGTCGAATTTAGAGTTTAGAATCTTGAATAAAAAAGTTAAGTCGTTTATTTTACACAATTGTCTTCCAATGTGTGTATTTTTAGAGTATTTAATAAGAAATGATATTGTAAGTCTTCTAGTGGGATATTTAATTTAAAATTTATAAAACATAGAATTTTTTTTGTATTCTCTCAATGTTATTAATGTGAATTTTGTAAGAGGGAGACCAAACTACTGAGTTGTATTCAATTATGCTTCTAACTAGAGATCTGTATAACAGTTTAATGGCTTGTATGGAGTTAAAGTTTTTAGTTGTTCTTAATACGAAGCCGTATTAAGAACAACGTATAAAGCATAAAGGGAAATAAAAATATATTTCTTTTCTTATTTATTATTTCATAGACATGTAAACGTATTAAAAATGAACTGAATATAATGTACGCTGATCTAAACAATTAGTCAAATATCATGTTGGAGAAATGGAATTGAAAGTCTTCCGCTAAGAGTAATTTGTAAAACTTAGCATTTGCTTGCATTTTGATTCGTAAACACCAAGTATACAAAAATGTTTGTGAAAAATATAATAAGGATTATTATCCCATGATTCGTCGGGACTTTGTACGTAGGATCTCAGAGTGTTGAGGCGTTCACCTGACAGGGAAAAGTAGCTTATGAAGAGAAATAACCGAGAAATGTTGTTGACAGCCATCTTACCAGCCAGTGAGATTTAACTAATTTAATTTCTCTTGCGCCTTGCCTGACAACTTGACACATTAATATCCGGACTTATAATTTGATTCAGATTTATAATATCTTAATAACTTTAACGCGCACTAATTATAACAGATTGCAACTTCTTCCAGATGCATTTAATCAGTTCTTATCATGCAATGCAATTAAAATTGATATTTACACGAGTCTTCCACGTTACATCACAAATAAATACAAAGTACTACATTTAATTACTGTAACTTGTCTGAACACGTAAAGCGTTTACGCAAGGTTGAGGATAATCTGAAATGTAATGTAAATGTTATATTATGTAACGGTTTATCTAACGAGGTAACCGGATAAATCATCACAATTATAATTCATCACATCTTTAAAAAGTTATATAAAGTCATGGAAAGTGATGAAACAAAAACTTTATTAACTGGGTTGTGTAGGTTAGGTTAGGTTAGGTTAGGTTAGGTCAAAAAAATTTTTTCATCGTTTCTAATGACTTTATATCACTTTTTAAAAGTGTGTTGAATTGTCACTGTGTTGAGTTATCATGGAACCATCTAACGATCACCAGGAATTCCTCAGGGATCGCATCATAGACCTGCTTTAGTTTTATATTATTGACTATTTTACTCTGCTCTCTTTAAACAGCACTCTTCATTAGTCATTGAAAGAAACTAGTGGAAAATTATAAATTATTTTGTATTTCTTTATAAAATAAATAAAAACTTATAGGTTGGAAAATATCTGGTTTTCAAATCTGATCACTAAAGAAACTGTCCAAAAGTCTTAATAGAGGTTTTTAATACGGCAATGCGGAAAGTATTGAAGATATTAACTGATCTTATTGTGAGCGTGTCCGTGTGACCAAATTCAGTTAATTTTTTTTATTTCGTCTTCTGAAATTGATCAAGCATTTTCAAATATCGATTATTGTAGATAACCACTTCTTTTAACCATAGACACACATGAACAAGAAGTTTGGAGATACCTAATTTTAAATGTTGGACAAATAATTTCATTCGAGTGCTTAATTTATTTTCCTATTACTTTACGGGTCGATAAAACTTTGAAATTTCCATTACAAATTCTAAGTATTTTAAAGTATTGGTAAGTACCTATATATTTTAGCTTTTAAATTTGCAGTATCTCAGAAATGTGGTTGGTGGTTTGGTGGCTTTTGCTTGAACGGCAAATATCTGCTGTAATCTCATTCTTATTACTGCTCTCAAATTACATAATGTGTTTATATGGCCGTTCTCATTTAAAACTACATCCTGAATTGTTAAATTTTCGTAGAAGCCACAAAGAATATTTAAACGTTTCATAAAATATAATTTAAAAAAAAGCTTACTCTAAATTTCGATGCCTACTTTTTTATAAGTTTTTGTTTTATAAATAAAGAAATTTAAATAATGTTTATTAAATTTAGGTAAAATGTATTTTTGTGCAAAAAAATATTTATTTACCGTTGTATTAATTAGATCCATTCAAAAAGCTCACTCGCTTATATTTCAGAAGCAACCGATTAAAATATTCAATAACGTTCAGAAAGTTAACATAACTTTTTACCTCCACGAGGCCGTTGAAAATATTATTATTATTTATTTAATTTTATTGCTATTTAACACGTCATTACGATGGTAGCCCGCTGGGATATTCTCGAGCCCCCGGGGCCTGGGTCCCGCTGTGAAAATCATTATACTATCGCCGATAAGTAACGCTTCAAAACTTTACGGACAAGATTTTGATAAACAATTTTAATAATATCACGATTAAATAAATTACTGATAAATATATAGATATTGTCAACGATTTCCGTGACCAACCGGTTTAGATCAGGCTTAGTAACTTCTTCCGAAGAACCAAAAATTAAAAGTAGAATAATTACGATTTTTAATATTTAATCATTGAAGAAGAAGATAATACTAATAAATCTAAACGTAACTGAAACAGAAAATAAAAAGTAATGGTCGTAACTGGGAATCGAACCTACACGAAGACTCGCTTCAAATTATTGGTAATCCGGTAAAAATAGGATTGCACACCGCTTCCTGATAAACTTTGAGTAAATTCATAATAATATCAAATTTTATGATAACTTGTTCCGATATAATGACAATACATTGGTACTTTACTAAAAGTTTATCAGGAAACGAATAATTGAAAAGATTCTTAATGAATTGGAAATATTTATTATCGGTCAGTTTTCTCCCCGTAGGATCTCTGTTTTACTGGAACATCATATCTAACAACATGGCCATTGTGATCAGATTTTTAAAATTTAATAATTGTAATATTATCTTCAACCAATTATCCCTTTTTTGGCTACTATCTTTTTTTGAATGATAACAAAGTTCTACACGAATTTATTGGTAACCCAGATGGTGTCTCCGATACTATTTTTATGTTGTAATCATACAAGCCACAAATTAAATGCGTTTTTCGATTACTAAACATATAAAAGTACCTACTACCTACCCACCAACACACATCAATAAAATCAAACCCTACATAAAAAAATAAAAATAAATAAAATAAAATTCCTACCCTGCAATTATAATTTACAATTCTCTACCAACCTCGTCAAATATCGACCGGATAGGACCGACATTTATTTTCTTGAACAATGAACTGTCGACTGTTGTAGAAATGCGTATATTTCCGCGCGTGTCTATGTGATTACCACCAAAAGTCGGTGGAATGAACTGTCATCGACAATGAGTCTATTTGCCGAGTTTCAGCTCGATCGGAAGTCGGAAAGTGGGATAATTTTCGCTTCCAAGATTTACATTTAAACAAAATTTAAATTTAAATGATGGTATTTAAAATCACGAAAATTAGAGAAAAATCACAGCACGCCTATGGCATATTGCCATCTATCGGCCATTGCTTTTACGAGCATAATTAATGCTAATATTTTACATTTTTGGCACTATTTTCTAGCAAATTTGCCGACACCCGTTTTGTCATGCCAATTTGGCGCGCACTGAAAATGGCAGTTACGTTAGAATTCTGCCATAAATAAGCGCGCCAAAACGCGTTATCAAATTCAAACTTCGAACATCCTGCCGCAAATGGCGGGAATCGAAATCGTTACAGTCAAAGCGGAAATTTGCCCCGAGAGAAAATGGCGGGAAACGACACGTCTTGAAACCGAATTGGCTAAACACTTTTTTTTTCACATGATGGATTATTATTAGTTTCAAAATTGCTGCGGCAATGTGATATCCATGTGATATATATAGTTTTGCCGTTTTTATAATATGGTGTCTCTACTTGCCAAGAAATAAAATAATAAAAAAAGTTAAAAATGAGTTCGGCACATCCCAGAGTCGCACAAATCAAGTCCAAAATATTATAAAACAATAACCTACGTGCCTAACAGAAACATTAAGGTTTTTTATGTGAGGACCACACCCAAACTTTGTGGAACCTAACCTAACCGAACCTAACAGAAACATTAAGGTTTTTTATGTGAGGACCGCACCCAAACTTTGTGGAACCTAACCTAACCTAACCTAACAGAAACATTAAGGTTTTTTTATGTGGGGACCGAACCCAAACTTTGTGGAACCTAACCTAACCTAACCTAACCTAACCTAACCTAACCTAACCTAACCTAACCTAACCTAACCTAACAGAAACATTAAGGTTTTTTATGTGAGGACCGCACCCAAACTTTGTGGAACCTAACCTAACGTAACAGAAACATTAAGGTTTTTTATGTGAGGACCGCACCCAAACTTTGTGGAACCTAACCTAACCTAACCTAACAGAAACATTAAGGTTTTTTATGTGAGGACCGCACCCAAACTTTGTGGAACCTAACCTAACCTAACAGAAACATTAAGGTTTTTTACGTGAGGACCGCACCCAAACTGTCTGGAACCAAATTGAGTATGTTGTGAGGCTGATAATAATAATAATAATATTTGGCTAATTTATATGGCGCTGTTTTCGTGAGAAATCACCTCAAGGGCGCTGTACAAATATATTTCTCAAATAGTTAATACTAGAACTACTGACTTAAAACTAGTGACTTACGTCTGAGACTTATATCTAGAGACTTACGACTAAGGCCTATAACTACTATCTTAATAAAATATATATTTACATATGTAGAAACTGTAGAGGAACGAGAAAGGAGATGGGGAGTGGAAAGTTGAGAAGTATCTTGCTATTCAGATCTGGTTAGCAAACACGGCTGATGTCGTTTCAGGTAACGAATATTCTGATTATTAATGGTGATATTTCACAAGAGCGATGATAAGAGTAAGTATCTACCTATCTCCCAGTCTGAGGTAATTATATCCGAAACTGTAGTACCTGTAGGAAAGATTGAACATTATTTTATTTGTCAACTAAAACTCGCGATATTCAACATTCTGAAGCAATTAATACCGTAAATCGATTATGAATATACAGTTTTTTAAATTTATAAATTTATTTGTTAACTTTCTGTATGTTTTATTTAATACATATATATAATATACGTTATGTAAACAGTTGACCTGCATCCTCGTGGTAAAACAGAAAGCTTTTTGAAAATGTTAAAGAGCTTAAAAGGCCTCTCAGTAAACATAAAGCATCTTTCTTCCCCATCTCAGAGTATGATGGACTCTAAACATCGCCCATGTAAGAGATACTAAATATAGGTTTAATTTATGTTTGGAGAAATATCTGAATTGCCAGATACTTTTCTACCCTCTCAAACTCAGCTACATAAGAATCCAAATGGGGGTGCAAAAGTTCAATTGGCCAAGCGGTTGGGAACTCTTAAAAAAGTACTTTTTATATTCGTAACACGAGTAATAATTATCTATTTAACTCTCCGGGTATTTTGAAAGTTATTTACCTGACCTGTCAGATTCATAATTTATTTATAAATTTTTCCGATTGACAATCAAATTCAAATATATTTAATGTTTTTGAACTAATCAATAAATGAAATACTGTTTTTGAAAGCAGATGAAAGACGAACGAAATAATAATAAAAATTTAATTTTGAAAATGTAGGATTTTTTATCGTTTATCATAAATTACATTTTTCTTATAAACTGTATAAATTTTTGATTACACCAACTTATTATTGTCATTTCACTTTTTATTCGTTTCATTTAATAACACTTTGATAATTTTTGTAGATAACATTTTGGAATATAATAATATTTTTTCAAGTGTCTATTGTAAATTTTTAAATTCAAATACAAAGCGTGGTGTTGACTCATTCTAACACTTCTTAAATCATATATATCACCGAAATACAAAATGAGATAGAACGACTTTTATGTTTGCGTAGTAAAGTGCGCAAAAACACTGTTATCGATGTACTGTGTACAAAAGCCACAAAAATATCAGAATGTTTAAACCATTACCAATAATAATTTCATCATCTTTTCAATCTTAATGGACCATTTACTTTGGTAAATATTAAAAAGAAAAAGCCAAGAAATATTTTAGAGTTAAATATATACGTCATAAAAACTCGACTCGTATCCAAAAACAGGCATAACGTTTTTATTGTTTGTTACCAGTAACATCAATATAAATCTAGGATCCTTTAAAATCTTTACAGCATCCAAAATAGATAAGTCTTCCATTGATAATCATACAAACCGGTTTCTTATCAATTGGTTTTAATATAGTTGAATTTAGCTTATCGAATTGCCACTGTATTCCCTGGGTATTTGTCCAGTCCGTTAATTGAACACATTTCCTGCAGTCGTTAATGACTTAATTGGAATTGAAGAAATCTGTGTTAGTTATTGGACGGATATCAAACAGATAGTGGAGTTGTCACTTGACTTGTTTTTGTGGCATGTTACAGCTTCAGAAGGAAAGTAATATACTTTGGTCAAACGGCGCCTTAATATTTGACTTCCCTTACATTATAAATTTGTTGTCATTACATGTACCTCCGGATCATTATTTCACAACAATAACTTCGTGTTCAATTCTGATGGAGATAATAAATAGACTTGGCAATGAATTAATAGATGTCGCGCATTTAAAGTCAAATTAGCTCAGAACTTTTTTCGTAAATGTAAATAACGAGTTATCATAATGTTTTAATTTGCTTAAGCATCTTAAGGCCCCTTAGTAAGCGTTCAAAGTTGGTTTCAAAGGGCGATATGCAAATGCGAATGTTAAATGGAACGCGCTAATATTTAAAAAACGATAATAATTAAGCGAAAATGGTGAAAATATTTAAATTAACACGACTCGTTTGAAAGAGAGCAAAAATCTCTTGACAAATGCTTTAGTGGCTATACACTTTGAATCTCTTGACAAATGCTTTAGTGGCTATACACTGTGAATATACACTGTGAATATTTTCATACCTTTTTAAATAACAGAACAAAACGTGTTCTTTTAATAATTTTAGTAGCTAACTTTCCTACTTTTTTCGTTGAGGGATTTTCATATAATTACCGTTTCGGCATATCAAGTGTATAGATTATCTTGAAAAATAACTTTTTTTTCGAACTTAAAAACTTAATAATTTAAATTAAGTTATAAATACGTTATAAATCGTTACGAATTAGGAAATAAAGAGAAATGTGTTTTAAATTGTCAAAATTTTGGGAAATAAAGAGAATTATATTATGAATCGGTAAAAATGGTAAAATAAAGAGAAATATGTTATAAATCGGTGAAAATGGTGAAATAAAGAGAAATATGTTATAAATAGGTAAAAATTGTGAAATAAAGAGAAATATCTAATAAATAGGTAAAAATGGTGAAATAAAGAGAAATATGTTATAAATAGGTAAAAATGGTGAAATAAAGAGAAATATGTTATAAATCTGTGAAAATGGGGAAAGAAAAGTAAACATGAAGATGAGGAAATCAATAAAATTATGAACTGAACAAATGTGAAGACAGATATGATTTAAGATTTTCACGGCCAAAAGTATTTTTGCTATTTGTTTTTGGGGTATTATGCCGTGTTGCGCTAACTCCTTCTTTAGCCAACGTTTCGGACAGCATTGCAGTGTCCATCATCAGGGCAGATGTGTTATTTAAATAACATATAGTTAGCGTTGGCGCAACACGGCATAATACCCCAAAAACAAATAACAAAAAAAAATGTGAAGACAATTTTTTAAATTTTTTTTGTAGAAATTAACAAGGAAATCACGATCTACACCTATACAAAATCCTACAGTCCGCCTCGGAACAGGAATACCTAGTGAGGAGGACTGCGAATAATATACTTAACTTTGTAATTATAATTGTCGTTAATAAAAAAAAATATAAAAAAATATGTTACAAATCGGTGAAAATTGTGAAATAAAGAAAAATAGGTAAAAATGGTGAAATAAAGAGAAATATGTTATAAATCGGTGAAATAAAAATAAATATGTTATAAATCGATGAAAATGGTGATATAAAGAGAAATATGTTATAAATCGGTGAAATAAAGTAAAAATTGGAAGTGTGGAGGCTTAAGTATTCAAAATGTGATTTTTTTATTCACTATTTCAAGGGTTCTTTAAAATAGGCGTGATAATAACTTAACAGGCATATTGTATTTCAAGTTTTATATTTTTTCCTTTTTTTAGTTTGTGTTATACCATTGTTTTTTAATTTAATTTATAATAGTATTGAAAAAGCCCATATCATCTTTACTATTTATTAAGTATATAATTACTTTGTCTTATAGTGTTGGTAAAATAGTACCAAAATACACAAAATAAATGATAAAAATCGTGCATTATCTTTAGGAGATTTACCACACTGGATTTTTCTGTAGACCTATTTAAGGTATAGCGTGTATTAGTATTTTTTTTACGACTTAATTACAAAACATCAACTTTTATCTAATTCTTCTTATACAGTGAGATGTTTTTGGGGTATTATGCCGTGTTGCGCTACCTTCTTCTTTAGCCAACGTTTCGGACAGCATTGCATTGTCATCATCAGGGCAGATGTGTAATTACACTGCGATGCTAAAACGTTGGCTAAAGAAGGAGGTAGCGCAACAAGGCATAATACCCCAAAAAAATCACTTTTATAATATGCATAGATTATATATATAAAACTTCCGAAGAAAAATCCCCTAAATGATAATGAAAACTTTATCAAAATCCATTGCGTAGTTTAGAAGAATTAAGCGCACAAACAGACAAGCGCATAAAGCGACTTTATTTTATACTACTTAGAGAAGAGATAGACGATTAGTATTAGAAAATTATTATTATCTACATCATACTAATGACCTCACAACTTAAATGAATATATGTACCTTTATAATTAGCTCGACTCAGCAAAGTTTTGTCACTTTTTTAAATGAGAAAACATTATGACTTCCCAATGCAAGGAATGTTGTGAAACTGTAAAAAGTGGGAATAGAAAAGAGGTGAGATTAATATGTTTGGAAAGTATATTGTTATTCATATCTGGTCACTAAACACGGCTAAAGTCATTTCAAGTAACAATTCTGGATGTTGGTCTTTCATCAGGGTGATATGGATTGTGAGTGAAGCTAACGAGTTGGAAATATTATTTTTAATAAGAACGTGAGAAATAGAGTTAGTTAAATCAAAATACCGAATCAACATTACAAATGCTACTTTAAAATATCATTAAATTCTAAATGGTGTTTCTATAACCTTTCAATAAAACTTTCATATTCATAAACGTTTTGGCAGATTTCAACTACAGTTTTTTCTTAGGTTATTATCAATTTTAATTAGTTTAAGGAAACGTTCCGAAGAAAGCGGCGTTGTTTCGTAAGCTAATTCTCTCATTAGTCATAAACAATATCAATTAACACTTTCAAAAGAATTTCAGAAATGTTCATTTTTAAGAACTTGTATTATTTACAGCAACAATAAATGTGATATTGTCTATTTGATTATAAATTCTTTGGATAACCTATGAAAAAAATATAAGCGTAAAATGAAGAAAAAAATTTATTAAAATAGGCACTGCAATATTTTACACAATTACAAGGCTATTTCAAATACCCTTTGGATTAGGTACCTAGTACCTACCTATTGTTTGAGGGTCATATATGACCGGGCATCCATATTTTATAAAAGTATTTTTATCTTTTTTTCTATAATGCGGAAATACATTTTTTGATATTAGAAAGAGAAATAATAATTCTTTTTAGTTTGTCTCTAATATTTTTAAAGGATTCCATTAATAAAATGTAAAAAATAGCCAAATTGAATAATTCACATTTCACGCCACTATCGTAACAATCAATTAGAATTATTTTTTATTTTTATTCTTAATTTTTATTATATGAACCAGATAAAAGTGAAGGAACAGTTTTCTTTTGAATTCCTCAGCCAAAACGAACGGGTTTTTGAAATATCGAGTTCTCTCAATTTTTATATGATTAAAAAGTTAAGTAAAAATGTGGTGTGGATCACAAAAAAACTTTCGTTCATGATCTCCGAGAAATATGACTCTATTAACAAATGATTAAAGTTCTCTGGAGTACGCCTCTCAAGTCTGGAATCCCACGTATAAGTCACACATAGAAAGGATTGAGAAAGTGCAATATCGTTTTCTACGATACCTTGATTTTCGGGCCTATCGTCCTCATCTGAGTCACGAGGAGTCAGCAGCGTTTTTCAGGATTTCGTCATTGGAAAGTCGTAGAAACTCCGCAGACGTACTATTTTTACAAAAAATTGCCACCTCTGTGATAGATTGCCCGGAATTACTATAAAGAATTCAATTAAGAGTACCCATCAGACAAACCAGACAAAATCACACATTAAACATCCCTCAATGTAACACGAACTCAAAACAAAATGCTTTTATTCACCGTACTTCATACAATTTTAATACTTCATACAGTGAATTAGACTTATTTAACTCAGCACCCCACAATTTCAAACCTAAAATCAATAAATCATTATATTATTATTATTATTCTTTATTAATGCACATACGTACATGCTACACATTACACAGACTAGATCCATCTCATACCCCTCCCTTCCGCCATCCCATCCCTATAGGCTAATGTAACTTTTTTTCTTACATAAATATTATATATATTCACTAAATAATTAAAATACCTAAGTGAAAACCTATTATTGGTTAAATAATTAACACTTATTACACCACACACTTATTATCCTTGTAATAATTATAACTGTTGGTTTTCCAAATGAAATAAAAAATAAAAATTATCACAAAATGATCTTACTTAGAAAAGCGTTATACTTTTATGAGAACTTGGTTATGGAATTTACTTCCAAATATAATAATATCAATCGATCAATGGACCAACGAACCTATGGAGATGTTAGCTCCTCTCTAACGTCTCTTTCTATTACAAGTGTGGTTTATGAGGAAGAGGGAGCTGTTGTAACTGATCTATCAGTGGTATGGGTATAGCAGACTGGTCGGCGACACAAAGGAGCAAAAGACAGCAACTATTTATCAAAATATTAGCACAGAAGTCGTAAATATCTGCACACATCTTCTCACAATGAGACGTGACAGCGGTAAATGGTAAATATGGATGGGTGTCAAATATTTAATAATGGTGACTCAAAAAATAACTGATACAGTACAAGTACCTATATGACAAGAAATCTTTATTGATGCGGACATTAACGTTTTTATTTTGTGGTCTAAGGCTCCGTCGCAAGCTTTCAAAATGAAGAAGAAGATGGTTTGAAAGAGAGTTTTGTAAATACGAATTTTAGATGGAGCGCGGTGATAAAAAATTATTACAAGTAACATACGTAAGCTAAAATATTTAATAAACCACGAATTATCTAAAATAGAGCAAAAATTTATCGGCAAATTTCTTAAGTAACATTTTAAGAAATATTGTAAATAACAGAGACAGATGTTTTTTATAATTTTCGGAGCACACTTTGCGATTTTTTTTCTGTCGAGGGAATTTCATATTGTTACTTTTCAACTCGGTAAATGTACAGAGATTATCTTCAAAAATAACACATACATTTTTAAGAGCTTAAAAATTTAGGAAGTATGATACATTTCGGCAGAAATTCGGAATGCATGGTCTCAACTTGTGGCAAAATTGAAATTTTTTCGATAAGGATGCAATATCGTTTGTTTTGGGTCCTATTTAATTTGATCTAAAATGACTTCATGTCTTATAAACTTTTGGCTCAACTATGAAAATGAATTTCATAATTTTTCAATTTTTGAAAAATAAATTGAAAGTTTTTCCGAAACAGATTTTATTATTTATTGTTACAATAATAGTGAGCACAATGCTTCTGAAACCTTAAAATAGTGAATATTTTTCTATTCCAAATAAAGTATCGCATACTTCAACAAATTAGCCACCCATCACAGTTTTAATACCTTTCCATTCAAGACCGATGAAAAGAAAACACATTTTATAGCGTAATATATAACATCTTAAAGGCAGTAAAAATGGACATAAAGCCGCCTTTCTTCCTAATATGTGTCATTTGATGCGTCCGAATAATTTCTTGGGAATAAAATCCAGAATGCTGCCAAAGTAATAAATAAGCGCATTATAATATCATCCCTTAAAACGCGAAAAATCCTCCCCGATTTCACACTTTTTTTGAAATTTTTTGACTTTATCAAACTGAAATGTTGAAAGAGTTGTAGAGGATATGTTAGTTTTTTTTGTAATAATGAAAAACATTTGTGCAATTAAATTTAAAAATAATTTGTGATAACCTTATTGAGTTGCAAATCAAAAAAAAATATCCTGAAATTTTTCGGCTTGCTTGGTTGCCACTAAAATGAAAAAAAGCACCGACAGGACACGACGTTCTAAAATCATTAATCAAACATACTTAAGGCGATGCACTATGTCGTGTAATATTTTAAATTGAGCCGCTATCAATAACAACCCTTACGTAGATGGCGACAAGGTTTTAATTCCCGCTTAACACCATCCGCCTGTTTTGATTTATGCAAGAAAAAAACATGGCCAAAAAGTGCCTTTTATTTTATTTTTTGGATGTTCAGGCATAAATATTTATTTTTTTGCGATCATTTTATAAATGACTTAATTTGCCACATTATACAATAAAAACATAACCGAAAATGGGTTCGTCAGTAGGAGATTTTGAACTTTAAAGCAGTTTTCATAGGTCTTATACATTTTTTTTTTGGGCTTATAAAAAGACTTATCTAAAAAATACTCGATTATTTCAAAGGCAAAATGTATTCTACTCGCAGTGTTTAATTAAAGCATCTGAAACATTTCTACGCGACCAAATTTTCAAACCAAAAACACATGATTTTGCATTACTACGTATGGCATCGCTTTTATTCGGTTGTTTGTAATGTACGTTATTCCTGAATGAATTTGAGGGTATAAAGGGACGTACTTGACTTACTTTAACTGGTGATTTCTGACATTATGTTGATTAAAAAATGTTAATGACATTTTGGTCTCCGGTGACATTTGATATATTACATATATTTAAAGTTAAACACCTAACATTTTTATATATATTTATTTATTTATTTATTTATAGAATACATGATAATACAATAATACATATTCTTACATGTGATACATTAAATCACCACACTAGGCGACTGCCTGTCTCGTGGCGACCAATAAATAAATGAATATATATAAATGTTAGTTGTTTAACTTTAGACATAAAAATCTAAAGGCATTGGACAGTTAGAGTGGAGGTGAGGGGTTGCGCGGTTACTCGGCTTAGTGACCAGTGATGACATGTCGAAGATTTTTTTTCGGTTTTGACCAAAATTTTATTTTCTTTTTTTTTTCGAAATAATTTCAGAAATCACAGATTAAAGTAAGTCAAGTACGTTCCTTAACACCCTGTATATTATAAAAAATTATAAAATTGTGTAAGTATACAAAAATTATTGTTTTTTTTCATAAGTGGAATTATAATGTCCTGAGCTTTTAACAAGTCTGCGCAAGTTAAAAATTCACGTTTATGCAACCTCTATTTTATTAACTGAATCGCTTATCTTTGACAAATTGACACTCTTTGTAGATTAGCCTACTTTTTTTATTACAATTCAAAGCACTTTTTATTTACTGAAACAAATTTATATACTGGAGTTAAAAATTCTTCATTAGAGGAAAGGAAGGCGCTTTAATGGGAAAACACGAGTTTTAGAAAGAAAACCGCACTGGGAAAATGAGTACGAAAATAATAGAAAGGTGATTGAAAATGTTTGGAGGTTAGAGAAATGTGTTATTTGTTTTAAAAAATACACAAAACAACTCTGTTATTTCGTAATACTTTTTTAATTTGATTTACTCTCCATCAACCAAGTCTGTACTACAAACATCAGAATAGGTACCAAGATTGAAAAGTCCGCATACAAAATATTCTTAATAAATCCATTTCAAAACATAAGCCTTAGATAGTTTTACCACTGCGCGACATATTATGGGACAATCTAAAATGTATTAGTATTTAATATTGCAATTTTAGCGATTCGACATTTATACATACTGAAATGGCAATATATATATAGACTGCTTTTAACTAAAAGACATTAGAAAATATAACATTAAAAAAATAAACATTGCTACATTGATAATCATAACTAATTTGGAACAAAGTGATGCTGCAACCAACACAGCTACATAATCCAGTAATAAAATACACTATTTATTTATTTATTGGACAATTTGTAAAGCGCCGATTTGTGAGATATCACCTCAGGGGCGCTTTACAGTTGATGCAGGTATTACAAAAATATAAATATAACAAAAATAAGTGAAATTAAGTTAAATAAAATGAAGTACATGAACAGGTGATGAAGTACAGGAACAAGTGATACGAAGATAGAAGATGGAGACTCTGCAAAAATAATAGGTGGTGAGGAAACTGGACCAGCTGCTGCAGCGAAAGAGTGCACCGCGTCCACCAACAGTGCCAGCAAGAGGTTCGTCATACGTCTAGGTATCTATGACCAAAACACATACATCATCTCTTCTTCGCCCACTTAAGAAAGTAATACCTCTCGTAATGCAGTTAATGCGTTTTTACTCGTTTATATAATAAACATTGTTACATTGATAATCATAACCAATTTGGACGAACGTGCTGCTGCAACCAACACAGCTACATAATTCAGTAATAGAATACACTATTTATTTATTTATTGGACAATTTTTATAGTGCCGCTTTTGTGAGATATCACCTCAGGGGCGCTTTACAGTTGATGCAGGTATTACAAAAATATAAATATTACAAAAATAAGTGACATTAAGTTAAATAAAATGAAGTACATGAACAGGTGATGAAGTACAGGAACAGGTGAAACGAAGATAGAAGATGGAGACTCTGCAGAAAGAATAGGTGGTGAGGAAACTGGACCAGCTGCTGCAGCGAAAGAGTTCACCGCGTCCACCAACAGTGCCAGCACAAGGTTCGTCATCCGTCCAGGAAATGACCAAAACGCATACATCATCTCTTCTTCGCCCTCTTAAGAAATTAATACCTCTCGTAATGCAGTTAATGCGTTTTTACTTGTTTATATAATAACCATTGTTACATTGATAATCATAACTAATTTGGACAAACGTGATGCTGCAACCACACAGCTACATAATCCAGTAATAGAATCCACTATCTATGACCAAAATGCATACATCATCTTTTCTTCGCCCTCTTAAGAAAGGAACACCTCTCGTAATGCAGTTAATGCGTTTCAAAATATGAGAACTTAATCATTTTGATTTTTGAAAAGCCGATTTTCCATTAGCCCAACCGAGACTCAAAGGCCTCATCCCATTTCGGATCATTTGGTTTGCAAGCCTTTTGAAACAGGATTCACTTCATTGAATCCTTATTCATTCAACGATATAACAATACCAACATCTTTGCACCCATCCTTTAAACTTTAGGTACCTAAATCTTTACCCATACTTCTGTATCATAGCTGGTGTTTTTTTTATATTGTCAATAGATGGCATGTCATTAATAAAATTCTCACTCGTGTGAAACGTTTTAAAGGTGAGAATATTGGATAAAACGTTTGTATTGGTCATTTAATTGTTATTGAACGCATTCATTTGATTTTTTATGGCTTTAAAACACGAATGAGTGATTATTTTTACTAAGTTATCTGGTCGTAAATAAAACGGCTTACAGAGTTAAAAAACATTTACTCAAATGGAAGATAATATTTATAATTTACTTTATTATATTTTATTGTTAATACTGCAGCAGACCCGTGAAAAATCACGGGATATTATACTTGTAAAATTTGTTAAGCTGAATGTATTTATTAGAAGGAGATGATTCTTTAATCATTTGTTCAGTAAAAAATATTTAGATAAAAGGGAGAGTATTGAGCAAACAGTGAAAAATCATGGGATATTATAATTATTATGGAATTTAAAAAAATATATTATCCTCAGAAACGAATCAAAAAAAGAAATGTATGTACTTGTATTTGTTAATCGAACTTTATGAAACTTGAAAAATTACTACATAATATCTATGAGATGAAAAAAAAACTACAAGACACGTTGTATTTATAGTAATTTAACAAAAAAAATTACCTTCGCGTCGCTTATAGCCAGGGCCGGACCAATGCGGGCGCAATTGGAGCAGTCCGCTCCAGGCGCCGAAGTGATGAGACACCAAGGCTCTGATAATAACTAACACCTATCAGTCCTAACACATCGCCCTACCTGGACGTCTCCTGGTTTTAACAAGGGGCGCGAAAATTTTACTCGCGCCAGGCGCCTTTTGGCTCGGGGCCGGCTCTGCTTATAGCCATTCAAAGAATGTGTGTGCATTCTATTAATTCATCTAAGCATCTGTCAAGCATTTGAACAAAACAAATACGCATTTCGAATAAAGAATCATTAATTATTCACGAAATATTTTTGGTGACTGCTTTATCGCCTGTCTGATACGATAAACAGATCAAATTTTGAAAATTAAAATTACATTGAACTTGAATAATGTTACGAGTTACGTATGAATATTTCACATTAATAACACATGCACTAATTTTTATTATTATTTTATTTATTTCGAGAAACGTTATTTATTAACAAACTCTCTGATTCAATAAAACTCCGGCTTCAACCAAACACTTGGACTTTTATTATGATAGATTAAGGCGAAGTTTAACGCAAAATCAATATTTTGATTAATCTTTATAACTAATTGGTGTACATTATGAATGCCAAAAACTATGCTTTAGATAAATCGAATTGAATTTTCCTATCATTTCGCTTGAATAGAATACAAATAAAAAAATAAAATACTGAATAAAAAATATAAATGTAAACTACTAAAAAATAGTTTTTTTTCAATAGAAATGTATGAACGCGTAAAGGAAATAACTTAGTTAAACAACTTAAAAATACATTATTATAGCTAAGATTATCTGTGACAGTTTCGCTTGATTAACTTTTTTGCTTTCTTATAAAATTATTAACAAAATAAATAAAAACTAGTTTTGTGCTTGAAATCGAACGTTTCTAGACTCCGTTTGTCAAGCGATTTTAATGCCTATTACCTACAATATAAGGTATACCAAGAATATATACATTTTTGGCTTGTAGCTTCCTCTTAACAATGGCTCTGATATTTTAATTAACGGGCGGGTGGAATAATCTGGACCCCGACCTTGAAGTTCTCACCATATTTATTATCTTATTATTCTCGAAAGCTAACGCCATCTATGGGTAACCAAACAGATTAATCTAATGCCGTCTATGGGTGAGCTCATGCACTCAATGAAGCTGAATGAAGAGCAGAAATGGAAGAAGAAGGGAAATACAATACTTGACTATTCATATCTGGTCACTATACATAGCCAAATCCATTTTCCAAATCCTGTGGTGTGCCAGGAAATTCCAAGCTCAATTTCCAAAAGCTCAAATTCCAAAATCAAACGTCAAGTGTCCACTTAATTTTTTTTGTGTCGCATTATATAAGTATATGATAACAATTCTTCCAGATTTCGGTAGTTTATACAACTGTTGTTACTTATAATATTATTTTGTACAAGAAACCTGTAAATAAATAATGCTAAAAATATAATTATTCAATATGACGTAAAATTTTTGACATTTCTTACGAAGTTAATTTTCATCACTTTTCTTGGGTGAAATATTATAAAAATTACATCAAAATAATGTAGATAAAACGATCTTTCTGATGATACCTCAAATCTATTATTTCCACAATCAATTTATATCAAAAATAATGAAAGAAGACGCTTCGACACTTTGATGGTTGTAAAACGCGGCAAATATTTCGTTGGCATTCCACAGAAAAATTCTTTGTAAATAATCTGAAAAGCTAGAAGGCATTCCGGTATTTGTTGCGTAAAAAACGAGAATAGCCCAAGCGATTGTGATCTTGTTCTTCATACAAATTCTTTATACATAAGGGTCAAAATCGCACATCAATTTTTATTTTTTTTTAAATTCGTAGATAATGTGCCGCACTCACATATGCGGTTCCGGGATACGACGGGTTTTAAGCAACCCTACATTGAATGGTAGACAGTACGGTATAATAATACGACCGGTCAGTGGCTGAGTTGACATCGCGTTTGGGTGCCATCCAGGCGTAGTGTGTTCAATTCGTCGGCTGTCTTCATCTCCATCACAACACAAGCAACATTTCCCGCTTACTGTGATGGTAGTAGGAGATTTTCAAATATTGTCAGGTTTTCCGTAACCCGAGAATGTTTGACTTTCTTTTAAAAATAACATTAAAAAATGGTAGTATTTCAACTGCTTGTTGCTACATATTGAAGGTGCCAGTGCAAAAAAAATATATTGGGCCTTCTTTTGGTCGCCTGCAAGGATATTTTAGTACCAACATAGTTGAATAAACCATGAAAGAATAATATTCACCTGTCTTTTAATACAGGTATTGAATATTTTTAATTTTCTTTGGACTAAAAAGTTTACAGTTTGATTCGAAGCACCTTGCTAATGGTGTTGTCGTGTTTTGTGACTTAATATAAAAAGTCAGACCTACTTCTTAATTCGCATTGCCTTCTTAAACATATAAGTCACTCGGCTTTCAAAGATCATCTGACGGATGATGAGGAAATATTTATGTATTTTCAATCATAATTCTACGACGGCGGTCAAGTTGGGAGGCGGGATTGAGTACCTCCACCCAAGGAACCATTTATTGAATAGCGTACACCTCTGCTGTAGGTCACCCCGAATGGTCGGCTACGTTTTGTGATTTAGCAGGAGTGCCTGTGTGTGTAGGGGTGTGGTGTGTTCAGGATGCGTGGGTGGCGTTTCTGAACGTGAGAGCTTGGTTTTTGGACCTCTCCAACTAGTCTCTCAACCTATCGCCTTGCGCGGCAGTGAGAGTGATATATTCATATGTCCGTCACTCTTGGACACACTGACCTCTAGATTACTACCCATCCTTCATACCTTTTACCTTCCCAGAACAAAACCCCATTAATTTAAAAAGTATCGAATATTTAAATTAAAATTGCTAGTCTTGTATTTTATACAAAAAAAACGACTTTTGAATACATTAATTTCATATTTAAAAGAAAACATTTAGGACGGATTGTTGACAGAATTTGAATAATTCATCAGTTTTCAAGTTATGTGAAGGTTTTATTCAAGTTCTATTATTAAATTAGTTTTGTAACGTTTTGTTTCTGTCTGGACAGTTATGATATAATAACAGAACTTGAATAGAACATTCACAGAACTTGAAAATCAACTTTGAAATTGGAACAATTCATCAAATTTAGTACTCTGAAAGTTTTATTCTTGAATAATTTTACACATTACGCAGAAATATTTCACATCACGCACACATGCACCGACAACCAAAATGAGTATGTAGAATAAGAATTTTTCATTATTTGTAAGCCAAAAAAACAAGACGAATTTTTATAACTTACTTTTATCGGTATGTATGATTACTTCCAAAATACGAAGTAACACTATCACTACAAAAATTAAACAACACTTTTTTGTCATTTACGACTATTTAAACACTAAAACATAAAATTATTTACTGTAGATAATATTATTTAACGACGTACTAAAAATAACATTAAAATGAATTTAAGTATCACATCAATTTAGCACCATTAATAATTCCTTATAACAAACCCATTAAAAACCATAGTAGCTTTAGAAAATGGTCCCTATCACTTCTCATAATAAGAATTCATAATTATATTATATTATTGAAGAAATCTCATTCACAAGATTAATAGAAAAATCTCGGTCAATACGGGGTACAATCAAGACCATTTTTCAACATCTTTATTTTTCTCACATATTCACATGGTCAGATTTTTATGAATGAACACTTAATAATAAATGAAAGTCAATAAATTTAAACGTTGTCATAAAATATCTTTAGTTTGCAAGATGAAATAGAGACGTCCATTGACAACAGAAAAGGAATGAATGGATTTTGCCAAAGAATGCCAAGTATTGTTGAGATCAAAATGAATGGTTTTTTTTTTCATCAACGACACACTTTGGCCCATAAAAATTTGTTTTGTGTGTAGATAAGTCAAGTCAATGTTCGATTTCGAATGAATCAATGGTTAAAGCATGAGAAGTATTTTTTTATTGAATTGCAGGTCTTATTGTAAGTTTAACACTTGTTGTTACATTTTAACCGAGCAATTGTCCACATTTGCGGACAAGAATGAACTACTACTATGTGTCAGATAGTTAGTTCTCAGATTTTGTATGAATGCTTCTTGGTGAGTATTGATCTATTCGTCTATTTGCCTTTGAATGATTTCTTTGAAATAATGTTTTGATTTATTTGATGGTTCGTTATGATGCCTTTATAATTATGTGACTTGTGCTTAGAAAATAGTGACATTTAGTTTCGTATTTAGAGACTACTGCGAAAAGTGACTACTGGTATAATGTGTGCCATTATATGATTTAAAAGCTTAGTATTATTTAAGTGTATTGAAGTCAGTAGATATTGTTACATATTTATAAAGTGATCATTATATTGAAAAGTGCTCAACAACAAACCCCCAGTACTCGTAAGACCCTGCCACTTAAAACTAAGCTCTTTAAAAAATTTAAGTGCTTTTTTTAAGATAATCTCAATGCCTTAGCAGAGTTGACAAATTAGTTGCATGAAATTCCCTAAAAAAACACAATAGGTGCTTTTTATTTTTTGGAATAACTCACTGAGTAAAACCTCAAATTGTAATATTTAATAATTGAAGACAATATTAGCGATTCCTGAACGAAAATCTGAAACAGAAAAATTAGAAAAAAATACAGTCACATCTAGGACTTGAACCCACGACCCTTTGCCGTACCGGGGCACTGCTATACCAACTGAGCTAATGGGTCCCTCTCTCCTTCGGTCATATTTAAGGCGATGCCATACGTAGTAAAGCAAAATCATGTGTTTTTGGTTTGAAAATTTGATCGCCTAGAAATGTTTCAGATGATTTAATTAAATACTGCGAGTAGAATACATCTTGGCCTTTGAAATAATCGAGTATTTTTTAGATAAGTCTTTTTATAAGCCCGGAAAAAAATAGTGTAAAGGCCTATGACAACTGCTTTAAATTTCTAAATATCCTACTTACGAACCCATTTTCGGTTATGATTTTATTATATAATGTGGAAAATTAATTTATTTATAAAATGATCGAAATTTTTTTTTATATTTATGCCTGAACATCCACAAAATAAAATAAAAGGCACTTTTTAGCCATGTTTTTTCTTGCATAAATCAAAACAGGCGGATGGTGTTAAGCGGGAATTTAAACCTCATCGCCATCAACGTAAGAGTTGTTATTGATAGCGGCTCAATTTAAAATATTACACGACGTAGTGGATCGCCTTAACTGTATCATACTTCGAATAAGAACTACCAACATTGTCTTTATTATCGATCACAAGATTCAACCCGGACTAAATGCAATCTAGACAGTTTATTTAGATAAACATATCTTATTTTTATTTCAATGTGCGACATCTATTGACTTTTCTGCAAGTCTGGGATGAATATTTATTTTTTGGAATAACTTATTGAGTACAACGTACATAAAGATAGTTGCCCATAAAAATGTGCGGTGAGAAAAATTAAAACCATGTTGGTAGTTCTTATTTGAAGTATGATACAGATAATGAAAATGTAAAAATTTAAAAGAAATAATTTTTCTTCCAAGAGTGTAACAATATAAACAAAGCAAAAAAAATCTCAAATTGCGAAGTCTGTTGCCATAAAGTTTTCACGGCACTGCAGTCACAAATCAATTCAGAGGACAACTAAAAAACACGTAATTTGAACAATTAGCAATGCAGCTTTGAAAGAGGTCTAATGGGGCTGACAGATTACGCTATACGCATCATGGCTTGACCTATTTCAGCATATCGCTCGCCATACAATTCCATATGGCGAGTGATATGCTGAAATAGGCCAAGCCATGAGAATATATACGTCACAGGCTTAAAGAGTAAAAAAAACGACAGTTCACAATATTTTTCAATCAGAAATTATTTCAGATAATTTTTTTATTGAAAAACCATTGTTTATAAGACAAAAAAATATATAATAATAATAAACAAATAAAAACTCACAAACACACAAGATTATTTTCAATGTATTATTTTTTAATTTTAAATATATTATTATGTATTATCTATTTTTGATTTTAAATGTATTATTTTCTCTTTAAATGTATTATGTAGATTATATTTTCATATTATAAAATGAAGGCCTCAGCACGGGCAAGCCACCCAGTGAGGCCAACATTACTGGAAAACTTAAAATGTAAAAAAATATTGTACCAAATAAAAAATAATAAAAAAAATAAAAAAAATGTTTTATGCATAGCACAAAGGATAACAAACTATTATAAGCAATTATTACATTATTTGGCGTGTTGGAAATAAGTCGACGTAGCTCAGTGGTCCAGAGCACCTGACCGGACATCAAAAGGTGCGGGTTCAATTCCCGTCGGCGGCATATATTTTTACTTATTATTTACCTATTTATATTTCAGGCGACTAATTATTGATTATAATAATTTGTTATTTTTTCAGATATTTGTCCGAAACCGGATTATAACTCTGCTATATTCCTTCGTCCTACAACATTTTGAGTATTTTTTATGTGAATACCGCACAAAAGTCCCAACTGCTCCTATCTGCCTGGAGCCAGTGAGATCACGGCATCTCGAATTTGGGGTATGTTGTCAGGCTGGACGTAGCGGTGATGGAAATAAGATGGGTAAGAGGAAGGTGTGGAAGTATCTGGCTATTCATATCTAGTCACTAAACACGGTTAAAGCCATTTCAAGCAACTTTTCTATTCTGAATGATGGTCTTACATCGGTTGATAGTGAGAGTATATTTTATTTAGCGGAACGTGCATATATTCATTATTTTATTTGAATTGATTAGTTTGTGAAATAACACAAAACAAACAAATAAAATTTACTTGCGAACGCCGGGATTTAAACCCGCGACCTTCAGATTGCTAGTCGAAAGACTTACCACACACTACCCCTAAAGATGACAGACCCTAAGGGAAACAATTGCATTCGGAGCGTGAGGTTAGTGTAAAAAAGAGTAAACGTTACTAATTAGGTACCTTCTTGTTAAAATATACTTACCGTTTCCCTCTTTAACATATTAATTGTTTTTGGTCTTTGATTTTGGTTTTAAAAATATTGACGAATAGAAGTATTGACCTGCCAAATATAATTGCCAAAAACATATATCTAATAATTCCAAAACAGCATTAATTAACCCTACGAGACCTGTTGAACACGGTATTAATTTCCCTTAGCCCCCTTCCAAACAAGCGAAGCAACAAAACACTGCTCAAACAACAAAACAATGTTCCAACCAACAACAACACGGAACATCGTCAACTTGCCAAGTTACCAACACAGTGCGACTCGCTGGCAACAACTCCAAACTGCAACAATGGCGAAACCATTCCAATTTGAACGCGGCCTTTCAAAGACGTCACACGCGGAAATAATATTATTATTCCTATATATAAACCGACTGAACGAACTCAAAACCAATAAGGGGGCGCAAGTCTTATCAGAAAATGAGTCATTTTGGATGACAGAGTGAGCGCTTTTCCAACGAAGCCACAATGCTACAATATCCCCCACCTCTAAAAGCAAAAACCACCCTTAAATCATTCGAAAACCACTGCAAAAAAATTAAATCGCTTGTATTTATTTTGAGATTTGTGCCGTTTTGGTTCTGGTGGCTAGCTTTTCAAACGGGAAATTGGAATAAGAAAATTTGGGGTGTAAAATGAAAGATAGCCGACTGGTAATTTCCGGAGCTGCTGTCGTCTCTTTTTGTCGCGTTGAGGGGGGCGGGGGTGGCTGTTCAGTGGGGGTAGGCTGTCTCCCTCTGGCGCACGCGATGTGTATTTAATAGAGGTTTGCCAGCGTAAAACGGCGACAGATAAAGAGTGTATATTGGCGTACAGTCACCCTATTGGAATGGCTCGGTTTGTAGGAAAATTTCAAGGAAAATTGGTTGTAAAATGAACAACTAATTTTATGCGGATGAACGTTTTTATTTTAAGTAAGTACCTGTAGTAACTAATAAAATGCAAACGTTATAGGTACTTACCTATATCGTTAGCATTTTACTCCTGAATTGAAGATTCATACAAATGTATTTTTATTTATTTATTTATGTCTATTCTTGAATACACATTTTACAAATGATTACAGTGGTTTATATTGCAGTACAGAGAAAAAGTTTAGAAAAAAGGTATAAAAAATAAAGAACATAGGTTGATATAGGTAAAACTGTGTGTGGGTGATATTGTATGTAACGTGAACACCTCACTAGGAGAACCTGTGCTGAGGTGTTAACGTGTTTGTGATTAAGTGTGACAGGTATTTATGTGTTGTAGTAGAAAGTAATTTTTTTTTTCACAGATACATATTGAAACATGAAAACACACATTTATATGTAAGTGTATGTATTTTTGGATAATTCTTGAAGAACGTGTATAATATTTAATTTTATTTATTATATTTTGGTTACGTTTGGTTTGGAATTATAATCTTTTGAATAAAGTGAATATCTTGATTTTTTATCCAGGCTACGATATGTTTTTTGAGAAAGTTTGTAGATGTATTTGTAGTCATTAATTGTTTCAATTAAAGTAATGAGCATACTGTTAAAAAGTTTGGTTGCGTAGTATTGAAAGTGTCTTTGTCCGTGTGTGGTGTGTGTTATTGAAAAATGTACAGGATGTTTCAGTATCGTCCTGATGAAAAAACACCATTTAGATACAGACCAAATCTGAATGGTCAGTTTCTCTCAATCTTCTTCACTCCACACATCTTTCCAAATTTCTCTCAATTTTACCAAATATTAAGATTGGCATAGTCCAATAATTGGTTTTACGCAAAGGAGATACAATTCAGGAAACTTGTTGCCACGAATCTTTCTAAACCTATTCCACTATACCTTACATTATATAGCTATCCTTCTCAATTGAAGCAATGACACCTGACATGTGTATTTAATCAGGCACACCGCGCTCATAGTATTGCGCAAAAAATATAACTCAGCGCATGCACCATACCAAAACTAACTATACATGTTAACTACGGGTGTAAATTTTGTCAATAATACCCTGGTATTTAAGTTCAAGCATAAAATGTTACTCGATTGTACAGGGCCAGTCCTGTGCAAGTGTGATTAGAACAGTTCGCACCGGGCGTCGACTTGCCATGGTGTCAAGGAGACAATTATTAAAAAGTGCCAGTAATAATAGTGCTATTCGTGACTATCCTACGAGAAGTGCCAGAAATAGTGATACTACTTGTGGCTATCCTTCGAGAAGTGCCAGTAATAGTAGTACTATTCGTGGCTATCCTACGAGAAGTGCCAGTAATAGTAGTGCTATTTTTGGCTATCCCACGTGAAGTGTCAGTAACAGTAGTGCTATTCATGGCTATCCTACGAGAAGTGCCAGTAATAGTAGTGCTATTCGTGGCTACCCTACGAGAAGTGCCAGTAATATTAGTGCTATTTGTGGCGGCTATCCTATGAGAAGTTGTGACGGTTTTAGGTTTCCGAAAACAATTTTATCAGGAACACAAAATAATATTGATTGTAAGCGTTTTAAAACTTTTGAACTCAATCGACAATGTAAAGAAAGCTAAAAGTCTAAAACTTAATAAAATATACTTAAAAAAATACAATGTAAATATTCGTTCGTCATTTCAACTCCGTAACGTTTGACAGTACTAACATAAAACCGGCAAACTAAAAAAAATAAATTATCGATTAACGATTATATTGAAATTTATCTTTAAGATCAGAGATATTTATTTGGAATACAATACTTGTATTTACGGTGATAAAGGTAGCATCCAAGCAATCCAACATAACCCACTAAATGATTACAAAATACCATTCGTGAACGGCGTTTCCTGAAATTGGATTTTTATTAAAATTTCAAATATTGTTATGTATTTTTTGAGTGAACATTTAACCCCACCGTACCCCCTCCCCATCTACCCCTACCGCAGACACGCGCCGGCATTTGTTATTACACCATCGTAAAGTATTATATTGCCTAACACCCTTATTGAGTGACACGGCTCGGTGGGACGGAGGAAGGGGGTTCACACACTGTCACAGTTCCTCGCCGCTTCTTCGGGGCTCTATTTCGAAATTGCCAGGAATTATTATTAAAAGATGGAATCGGGGAAAATCAGAGGATATTTTTCTGTCTGATGGCTTAACATCAGAAGAGTTCAGTGGTAAAAAAATGAATATTCAATGCTTCGGTTAAAAAAATTGATTACAACAATTTTGTACCAACCTTTTTATCAAAAACATCTTCTGCAATAATTATTATAAATTCACTCATGTGACATCATTATAATTAAATGAAAATAATTATCTTATTTTGTTCCTTGATCATGTTGTTGAAATTTATAAAAGTTCGTGTCACATAATTTCAATAATTAATTTTAAGTAATTTTTACAATAATATCAAATTAAATACCTTCTCTCAGCAGTTATTGTTATGTTTTTATTTTATTTTCATTATTCTTTGTATTCTGATGAAAGAACCATTGGTTCTGAAACATGTCGATAATTTTATTAAAATAGTGGTTTAAAAAAAGATAATTAATTTTACTCATTTAATTAAAAACATAATTGATTGCAAGAAATAGGTATTTTTCACTTGTCAATACCCCGCTAGTCGGAAGACCGATGGATCTCGGGAACCGGAACGACGTTCCGGTTTGCTCAAATTAAATCACTGTGTGAATACAACATTTGGCATGGCTGTAAATTCATTATAATTCAAAATTTCGATCTAAAGTAGACCATATGACCATATAGTGTGCTGTAGAGAAAAAAAAACCTTGGAATAGGTTTTAGGAATATTCGTTCAAGCTCATGCTCTTGGGACAATAAAATTATCTGCCGAAGAGGTGAAACTGAGAAAATAAATTTAAAATTACGTTTATGAAATGTGAATATGCAAAACATTATATAATTCAATTATCTTTTGGTTTAAAAAAATATCTGCAAAAACATGGCATGTAGTTAAAAATACTATTTAAAATAATCTGATCAAACCCTGTTGCTCTGAGATTAGCCAATTTCAAAGCAACAAGGTTACTTTAGTTAGGTTTCAAGGTTTGCTTAGTTATTTAGTTAAATGCCACTTGTTTTTTTTTCTTTGAACGTTAACGTCAAGATAATTCAATTATAATACGTTCTGCGACAAAGCGATCGTTTTCATATTTTATTCCGGATTCAAACATTGAACCTCAATATGTCAGTTTTATACCAATGTCAGATAAAAGATTGTTGTTCCAAGGGTAATTTATAGTTGTGAGAAATGTGACGAAGGATTTAATTAAGTTCACGAATATGTTTTCTGTGGTCTGCAGTTGCTCCACATCACTACTCCAATTACGACACAAAAAGAATGCGTCAACATGTTCTTCTTCTCGATAAGCCTTCTTGCTATATCAGCTTTGGACATAGGCCATAGGCCTTTCTTAATGTCTTCGGATTCACTGATTCTTGGCGTATCTCATTCACCAAAAGCCAACAATCCTCTTAATGTCGTCAGCCCGTCTGATCTTACTGTCAACGACCTTTGTTTTATTTACCCATCTTTGAACACCATCCGATTAAGGTTATTGGATTAGTCATGTTACATGCCAAGCGGCAACCGAACTAGTCAAACCCAGCGACATATCAACACACTTTTTAAAAGTGAGATACAGTCCTGAAAAGTGATGAAAAAACAATGTAACGTGTTATATTACAAGGAAATGAACTGTAAATCAAATCCATGAGAAATACTACAGTGTAAAGCTCATTCAATTGGTTTTGAAAAATCACGGGAAATGTGGAATGATGGAAACAGCCTACCTTGAATTCCAATTAATCCCGGCAATAGGGCTCTCAACGAACTTGCACTGTTCACAGGGTGAAATTTCCTCCAAAACGAGATAATTTTTAATATGATTTTGATATTTGCAAACAGAGCACAAAGCATGTGAATATACGACTAGGACACGAAGATTACACCTTCTTGCTACACGACACGAATATGAATGTTGTACTTGCGACAATTTACAATGCAACAAATCATTTTCTTCTTTCCAAGTGTGGGTTAGGCTGTTTTTTAATGAAGGAAATGGATAGTATATGATGGGAAAATAGTAGGTTTTATCCAAAACTGTTTCAATACTAAACAAAATAAGTTTTATATTATTATTAAAATGAGACAAAAAATTGAAAAATAGGTTTCACTTTTGTCCGTCAAATTAGTCTGATTTGTCCTCCAACACTCGATAACGCCGACCGTCCGGAAACTCGCTATTGGAACACGTTTGGACAGCACCTCCAATTGTAGCTCTATGGTCAAACAGGTTGAATATATTATACTAGGTTAGGTTTAAAGGTTAGTTTTTTTTTCATCGTTCTTAATGAATTTATATCACTTTTCAAAGATGTGCAGATTTGCCACTGTGTTGAGTTGTCATGAAACTATGCCCATCATCGTCCTAATAAATTGAGTGTTAGCAGTTTGAATTTAAACTCCAAAAAATGAATCATATTATTTTCCTTAAGTTAGTTGTTGAAAAATCCTGTCGGGTGCCAATCTCACAGCCTCAGGGTCGACTTTCCGGTTCCCTCGCATAGGTTATTTTTCACTCCCCGTGTTAAGATGGCAGATAGCTACCGCAAAATGATTTTCAATTTCGTTTTCGGCGTATTTCCGAAATGGAGTACGTTCGCCAGATTTACGACACATTTTATACTAGGGACTCGCGCGACGGGATTGATGTACTACGCATTTACTATAAATACTAGGTGCTTGGGAAAGACGCTTTCTCGGTGATAATATCTTAATACATAATATATGTACACGCGACCAAATTTTTGTAGATAGAAAATGTTTTCTAGGTTTGGAGAAACATAGATCATTTCTTTGTAAGTTCTTACTTACCTACACTCTAAAAATGCAAAAAAATATCTTAAATTTCAGACAATTACCTACCGATCATGTATTTTACCAGAAGATAATTTAAATTGACTGAGCGTAGCGACATCTTGCTTTAACTCGACCGTTTAGGAGGACTAGGAGAGTAGTGCAATCCCAGTCTGCCAGTCTGCTCATAAGAACAATGACAAATAAAAATAAGAAGAAAAAAAACCATAATAGGTCGGTACCTAATGATAACAACGGCATTAAATGAATAAGATAAATTAAATGATCGTCCATCACGGAGGTCGTCACATCATCTGCATCAATCGCTCATTAGGTGGAGAGCTGAGCTACTTGGAAGCAGCCATGACGATGACGTTTGTTGATTTTCGTGTCCTGCCCCAGAAGCTGGCTAATCAGTGGCAAAGTGAGGCGGGGAATGTGTGCACCATCCTTCTGTGAAGATCGTGGAGGCACTACAGAACCTTGGTAGTTGCATAAGTTGCCTGTAAGCGTTATTGTAGCACACCCTTAGCATCTCTCATTGCGCTACGGGATATTGTTTCCAGTCTCAAAGAGCAATTTTCTAACATCTTCGCTACAGTGGTAGAATCGCCTTGAAAGCATCCCGGCCCTCATTTATTTATTTTTATTTATTTATTCAAAAAACAGTTTTTAATATAAAAAACATACTCTGCACATCTCACTAGGGCATTCCTGTATCAAGATGTGCAGTATATAATATACTGATTGCTCTCCTTTTTCGTTCCATATCTTCTATATCCTTCATGTTTTCTATAATGATATGTCCCAGATATTTAACCTATGAGGCCACAAGCAGTTCATTTCCTTCTAGACGGATTGGTGGAACATTTAGTGGCTCCTTTTTATGTTTGAAAACGACGATGACTGCATTTTTGGAATTGTACAGCAAGTTATTTGAGTTTGCGTACTCTTCACATATTTGTACAAGTTGTCTCGTCTGCAAATGTTATCGTGTGCTCAGTTTCCGGTTAAAGATGGTAGCCGTGTTGGATACTACATTTTTATCCTGCCAGAGTTTGTATGAAATTTGAATCCGAAATCGGAAAATTCAATATTATGGTACTTACCTGTCTGAAAAAAAGGAAATATATACTTATACATTGTGATTAGGTAAGTACTTACACCTAAGTACTCACAAATCTTATGGTTTCAGAGGAAATTTTGGTTTAGATTTATTCAATTAGAGAAAAATTGAATATGCTTTTTCGGACGCGAGTTCTTTTTTACATTAACCTCACACAGGAGGCCTTTGTCATCTTTGGAGGTGAAAGGAAGGAATGAGTGAATGAATGGGTATGATCTATCCCTCGCGTTGCGGTGCAAGGCCAAGAGAGGCCATGGGTCAAAAGCGAGCACTTAGAAAGGTCAAAGGGTCTCCCCAACCCAACCTCTCCAACTGGTGGTCATCCGTGCTTAGTCACCAAACGTAGCGTATCACTTGGGGTGACCTATGGCAGAGGTGTTGGTTATCCACTAAATGGTTCCTGGGACGGCGATATCCAAACCCTCCTCCCAAATCGAAAAGGTCTACAAACTGTTCACAGAACTACTATTCTTATTTGCATTTAATTTTTTTTTCAAATTATTATGTAGAACCGAAAGCTCTAAGTTTCCATCTTGATATGTCAAGTTACATACCGTGATATTTCGCCGGTAATAACTTGTAAATAGGTTCCTATGCACCAGTGACGGTTCGTGGTCTTTTCAACTAGGGGTTCAGAAATTCAAGAGAAGATACATTTAATCAAAATGTACTTACATTGTTGTCGCTGTATACTGGAGAAAGCTCAACACAGTATTGCATAACTAGCGACTTAGACAATGCGTCATTTGCCGAAACTTTCTTAAAAGAAACTAAGGAATATTACGTATTTTCTAAAAAAAGTGTTGAATTTTAAACATCAGTATAGATAGATACATTAAAATCTGTTCTGGCATGACGTATATGGATTTATAGATGTCATTAAGCAAACGGTTGAGGAAATGGAGGAGCAAGAAAATAAAAAAAAAAACAAGGACTGGCCGGCCGTGCCATCCATCAATCTCCGGAGGTCACGTGGTATCAAACACATGCTTCGCGGCGCACCAGGATAGTGTTAATTTGGCATAAGTTTGCGATAACACCGTCAGAACGATTGTGATGTTATGATTTTTTGTACGAAGCATTTAGTGCTGATTCTATAACGCACAAAAAGGTAATACCGGATCTCTTTTTTGGTCGAATGGATTTTAATTTTAATGGCGTACTGTGTATAATTTGCCGATATTATTTTAATGCAAGTTTGTCTGAAATAAATAAATGTTCTTTTCTTTTTAATGGGGGTTCACGGCACTAACGCACTTTAGAAAAAACCGCCACTGCTATGTTCCTACATGAACACTAAAATAAGTTCTTAGTCCCACACTGTTAACTGTAGGTGACGCTTTCAACTTACAGATTGCAAGCGCATCTCCATTCATGGCTGTGAAACAAGAAGCAGCTACCTCTAAAGCCAGCGATGTAATATACTATATTATAATAGGTTATTATACCCAACTACCCACTAACTATCCGAGATAAACGTAACTGCAGTAGCATTCAGTTTGTTCACCGGTCGCCGCCTTGTCACGATCTTATCCGGCGGATAGGTGCGAACCTCGTCACTAACTAAGTAACGTAGTAACTTGCACTTGACGATACGGCCTTAGTCATTTGCACTAAAGATGGGAAATTCATTATTATTATTTGTTTTCTCCAAAGCTCAGCGGCAGGTCAAATCGCTTAGGACAGAAAGCTTACTGCAGATCATCTCGACTAATATTAAATATCAGAAAACCGCTTATTTATTTAAATAGTTGTTTATTTATACTTTGTAACAATGTGTACACAAAATAATTTAAAGAAGAGGATTCCATTTATGTAATAATGACTACAAAATAGATATATATAATACCACATTGAACAAGCGTAGCAACAGGAAGAAAATAAGTATTTTCGATGATCCTACGAGTATATGCAATAGATAAAATCGTAGTAGTGCTGTCAAAGTAGAATGTCAATGTAGAATGTCATACATTGCACAGAAGCAATACAACGCATTACCTAGTAATCTAAAACTTCCGGCAACGAACAAAAAAACATTGGCAAAAGCTTTTAAAAGGTATTTCCTCAGCAGTTTTATTAATGACTGACACATTCTTTCTTTGGAACTCCAAAATAATGTCTGCGTTTATTTATTTTTAAGTATTTATGTTGTCTTGTCTTTAATCTAATATTGTCTTTCACTGGGAATAATACATTATATTAAATTTTTTTGTCATTTTGTAATGTATTATTTTGTAATAAATAAATAAATGTTTGTGTATTTATTAAAAAAAATAGTATATTACAATAAAATCATAAGCCGCTCATCTCACTACGTAATACCTGTGTCGAGATGTGCAGCTTTACAATTATAGTAAGTACATAAATAAAATAAAATATTACAAAAATAAACATTAGTATTCAAACAAGAATTACAGCTGGGCAGTACGTTTCAACTAGTATTACAAAGTAACAGTGATGGCTTATCAGCCACAATCATAGGGTGATCATACTGGACAATAAATAAATTAAAATTAAAATATTAGCAGTGTCGGTCGTGCTCAGGATATTGATAAAAAAAATGTCGACAGATAATGCTTAGTTATTGATATGGCCGTACCTGATGTAAGTATTGCAGTATTATATATGCGTTGCACTGTTGAAAGAATTCATATTATGCAATTTGCGTGCCTAGAACACACTCCAAGTCCCTGAAGCCATGCATATGTTGTATATAGACTATGCAATAATTACAATAGCGTATTATCTTAGGTTGATATTTTCAGTTGCGAACTTACCAAATACAAGAAGTCCATAAAAGAATATTTCTCTTATGGTTTGTGAATAATGTTTATTTTTATATCTCTATTATGATTTAATTTATATCTACAACCTCTCTCCATGGCTATAAATATATTGTTTTGTAAATTTTTCGTTTTATATAATCTTTTGTTTGGTATAATTTTTTTAATTCATATTCCTTTCTCACAAATATAAATTGTGCTGTCTCAGTTAAAGTCACAAGGAGGAAATCCATAATTGGTTTTATTTTACTAAATAACACTTATGTACAAAATGATTAAATGTAAACTGTCGATTTCCCAAAAATGAATAAATAAATATGAAATTAACGCAGATTATTGTTGCAGATTTAGGTATAAAAGAATGCACCTTTTTATATCGTCTTCTCACGGGATGTCTTTAGGGAAACCTCGGAGCTTTGCAATCTTTGGTGATGAGGGGTGGAAAATCTTAATAAGGAAAGAAAGGAATGAACCAGGGTCTTGAATAGACCCATAAATAAATACGGGAAGAGACACAAACGTTGGTATTCATCATACAGCCGATCTAGAGAACAAGAAAAAGTCGTAAAAACGAGCAACGAAAACAGGAGAGGAGTCGTCAGTGAGATCGGTGATCTGTAATCAAAAGTAGGTAGGTACTTGCGAAGAACATCATAGATTATTTTAATCTCAATTATTATAGCTTTGTACTTCTACTTTATTAATATTACGAGCTGTACCCCGCCCCGCGTTGCTGTGGTTCTGTCTATCTATGCAGATAGAGAAACAATAGCGCGTGTTGCTTTTACGTCCAACAGATGGCGCTGTTTTTTTAAAACATGTTTATCCAACAGAATATGCCATTTTAATAAAAACAATATGTTTTTACCAGTCACAGGTGACATCTATATAATATAATATAGTTCTCGTTCAAATCGGTATTGATCACACTTCTAACACTATTCTATGACGATATCTAATAGTTGATACAATCGTTTGCTCGCAATTTGATATCTGGAGTGGCCCGCTCTTTTAAATGGGACATTTCCACATCCCGACATTCTCCTTCGGGACAACGGGTAAAGGTCCCATTTAAAACGGTACGTATGGTCACTTTACTCGTTACTAAAATATAACATTTAAAAATGTGAGATGAACATCACAGCATCCATAACAAGTCAGTCGACAGTAGCTTCCGTTCTAGAAGTGTGCACGCTTGAAAGGCAAGAACAGTAATTTGTATAATTTTATTGTATGATAAATCAATAACCTGCGTAATACCTGGTCTGGCTGGCATGCTTACGCGACATGCTTTGTACATTTGTAAGCTGTTCTGTAATGATATATATATATGATATAAACAGTCAATTTATATAGCGCAGTTTTGTCATTTGTCTTATGCCTAAATTAATAACCTAACCTGATAATGCATATATTTTTTCTTGTAAGTCTTAACCGTCATCATCGCTTTATTATAGTATTTACTCCAAATTTTGAAAATAAGGAGTATAGAGCTTAAGATAATATATGTACAATTTTAAAAAAATATATTTTTATAGATAAATTCAATGTACTTGAAGTGGTACGCCACTACTCGAGTCGAACGGTGTCAAATACTACTAGTACACAGTGCTAAGCGCTAAGGTACCTAGGCCGTCATATAAGATACTGGAAATTTCGGCCGTTGCTCAGCGTTACGGGTGGCAATGTTTGTAGCCATGGCAACTAGAATGTTCGGGAACGTTCTTAGGTGCAACTTGAATCGTATTGGCACCTTACATAAGGAACAGCGGGAAGGTACTAAGTCTTAAAAGTAAATAACTTACTCCTTTCGCGCCGCCATTACTTAAATAATCCTTGCTGTAATAAATCTATTAAAAATATAACATGGCTTACTTTCAACAACGAACATATCTTCAACCTTCGCAACATACTAATTAAAAAAAATAACTGTTGATATTTTAAATGTGCGAATTAGTGTTTATGTGAAATATATTAAAACAATTTTAAAGAAAATAAGAAGAAAAAAAAAAGTGGCTTAATTCGCGTTTACGCTCGCGGGTCTCCATATTATTAACTAAGCCGATACTAAGCACTCACAAATTTAAAACATTTGATAACAAGTTTTTCAATGAATTTTGTTTCCACCACATTCCTGGATTCTTCATTCATAAGATCGCCGCCTACATTTTATACATTCGTGTTGTTTTTTTTTGTTTACACTTCCCCATTATTTGTGAATGACTCTGTCGGGTAGTTAAGTTACCCCGGCGGCCATATCGGTGGAGATAAAGAGGAAATGCTTTTAATACTAATATAACAGCTTCTTTAACGGCGAGAGGAAATGGTACAGGTAATTAAAAATAATCTTCCACAGCGCTACCGACTACCAACAACTACTCCTCACAACGTCAGCATATACTTTGATACCTGTAATGAGATAGGGATAAAAAAATTACATGGGGTTACGTAATTTGAATTAATAATAAGTCATGTATTCTACTCGTTCCTGATTCTTGGTCCAACTTTTCGGACAGCATTGTAGTGTTCATCAACAGAGCAGATGTAACGTCTCCTTTAATCATATCTAACTAAAGAGGGAGTTAAATAGTAGGTACACGCTTAATTAACTATTTTCGTCAGCCTGTATGTTTTTTTTTATTATATCTGTTTGAATTTCATCTGTCAGTTAATTTGTTTGTTGCGGTTCCGGTTCAAGATGGCCGCCGCATTGGATACAACCATTTCTGTCCCGCCTAATACGCATGACCGTGGTTCTACGACTACGACTCTTAAAATTGGAATTATCAATATTATGGTTCCTACTGGCTTAAATAATTGTGACATTTCTTTGAACAAATTGTATAATTCTTTTTTTGGAATAAATAAAATCTTTGTGGTTTATTTTTAAGTATCTACATATAAACCTTATATTCAGAGGTAATTTTGGTTTTAATTTATTAACCAGGAGAAAATTTAAAACATGCAGCCACTTTTTGGATGCGAGGTCTACTGTTTACAAAACTACTAGTATGTAGTAGGTATACCTATACGTATATATTAAAATATTAAAATGAATTGAAAAAAATGGATTGAATCAAACAGGAAAAATAAGTAATTGTAAAAATATTGTTAGGACTAAGACAACATACCTGGCTCCCTAGCACGAACACATCGATAAAGATTTTATCGATTATGTTGGTTACTCGGAAATCTGCAATCACGCTCGGAAACGAGAAGTTACCATATCGATACCAACCCTGAGAATCTGTTGCTCCGTAAAGACGCTGAGTAAGTGTTTCTTCATCCTCTACAGTGATATAGCCAGTGATACAGTAGCTGGAGATCTCCAGGTAGCGAAGAGGCCGTCGCTATCAGTTATAATAAATACCAATTAGCAAGTGTCAACCAATATTTATTTTAGTAGGACCACTTTTTGAATTAACCTCTCAATGTACAGTCGATCAAAGTGATCGCAATCTCTATACAACAGGTTTGATTTGATTTAAATTCTAGTTTCCTTGTTGTCGTTATTTTAGATTATATGAATAAATTGAACAGTTATTATTATATTTTGAGCAAGAGATTTTCTCCATCACCTACAGCTACCTACAAGCATAGATTACATAAGGCTTGAAATAGTGCCGTGCGTACCGTCGGTCGACTGACGATGTTGCACTGAAGAGCTGGAACGATGGTCATCATTCGTAACACTACCGAATTACGTGGCACTACAGTTCTTCATTTATTCACCTATATATTACCGCAAACGACCGACGTACTCGAGGTACTGTTTCCAGCCTTATAAAATCAAGCGGCTGCCCAACGACTGAGCGGCCCATATTTTACGGTCTTTCTGGGGGAACGGCGTTTCTTACATTATGTTTAATCACAGATTGTGGAAACAAAGGGAGATATGGCATGAGAGTATGCCAACTGTCGCCGATCTACGACCAAAGGCACACACGCGGTTTCATAATAATAACATTTCATGGCCTATCTGTCTTATTTCTATGCTCATAAAGGTAGGTATGCTACTAAACCACTTCAATACTGAGCAAAAAGATACTTCAATTACTTTTTTATTTATTTATACGTTTCAAATATATTGACTTTAGTATGATATTATGCTGATTTACGATGTAGTACTTAAACTTTAAAAAAAATTAATGATAAAATACTTGAAATAACAATGTTTTGCAACATTGTAATAACTTGTAATCACGCGATACGGCCTTAGTGATTTGCACTAAAGACGGGAAATTCATTACGATTTGTTTTGTTTATAGCATAGTGTCAAGTTATTTTTTTCTGGGCAGAAACCTATGGCGAATCTCGACGAATATAGTTGAGTGAAACATCAGAAAAACATTTATGTATTTAAGTCATTTCAGTTGTTTTCATACTTGAAAGTGAACAACAGAAAAAAATTGCATAATCGTATTTTAGTTAGTTTTCGCTAGTTAGACGCAGCAACAACACTTGGACGGTATATCTGAGCTCTGGAAAAACACATATTTGCTGTAGAAAATAAGTGTTTTATGATTGATTTTAATCAATGGAAAAAAATAGGTTTTTTTAAGATATCAGGTTGCATCTTACAGCCTCCAGGAAGTGTGAGGATTAGATACTCGTTTGTTGACTGGGTGAAAAAATCTCCAAACAAACAGACAACACGTTGTAAAGCTAAAATGCACCATCTATTTCTTCTTATATTATTTTGCATATTTTTATGCGATGATCGTGAAACCGAACAAGGTAGAATAATATGTTAAAGTTAATATCGTTAATTAATTCATCTCTACTGAACTGGGAACTATGTTCAAATTTTTAAAGGAAAAAAACTTCTTAATAACTTCCAAAAGCCGTAAAGGAAGTCACAAGTCTTTGCACTTTTTATATGATACGTGAGGAATATATGAAAAAAATTATACTATATATTATGGTCCAAACAATAGTAGTAGGAACTTTAGGAACGTTAGGAACAGGCTATTCGTAACTCGGGAATGTTTTTTTTTTTTTTAAAGAAAATATGAAATAAAGATCGTATTATGAATAAAACATTGTGCATGGACCGGAAAAGATACCATAAGTAACATTTTGCATATACCGGAATAGATACCATAAGTAACATTGTGGATGGACCGGAAAAGATACTAAATGTAACATTATGCATGGACCGGAATAGATCCCATAAGTAACGATGTGCATGGAACGGAATAGATCCCATAAGTTACATTGTGCATGGATCGGAATAGATACGATAAGTAACATTGTGGATGGACCGGAAAAGATACTAAATGTAACATTATGCATGGACCGGAATAGATCCCATAAGTAACGATGTGCATGGAACGGAATAGATCCCATAAGTTACATTGTGCATGGATCGGAATAGATACGATAAGTAACATTGTGCATGGACCGGAATAGATATCATAAGTAACGAAATTTTTAGCAATGTCAATCTTGAAGAAATTTATTGAAGAATCTATACAAATTATTTGCTTAGCTACATAATGTATTTACTTCATTGCTTTATTTTAAGCTACAAAATAATTAATAGCCATACATCTAATGAGTTTCTTAAAAAAAATCTCTCACTTAAGATGAATAAATGAAAATCAAATGACTCCCTTTAAAAAAACAGCCCACACTCAAAATTTAATGATGTATAGAGCAATGAAAATTACCAGTAGAAATTAAATTAGAAGAAAATACAAAAAAAAACATTTTTTTTATTTAAATGTAAAAGGATTGTGTTAGGACTTAACTATTATATATGTATTGAAAAACCACACATAAATAGAAATTTATCAGAAAGACACAGAAAAATAAAAAGATAATGGCCTCAACTGGGAATGAAACCAGGATCTCTGTCTTACTGGTGCAACTCCTAACCTAACCAATCAGCCATTGAAACTAATTTACGAATTTATATTATTAGTTGAGAATAATATTGTTAATTCTGAATTTGAAATATGAGATCGACAAAAATGATTGGCTCCTAATAGCTGAGTGGACATATACTGGATTCGATTCAAGTTGAGACCGTTACCTTTTTTGTATTTTTCTGTGTCTTGTTCTGTTTCACGCTTCGTTTAAATTTATCGTTAATAAAGATATAACCTTAAAAAAATATTTAAAAAAAATAAATTATTTCAATAAAAATTAAATTATTTTAATCTTACACTTGTCCTCCTTTCCAAGATTACCCTTCCCCCAAATTACCGAAGCAATTTATTCGTACTGACTTTCCTTATCGATTGGTTTGGTGGCCAGAGAACCGAGGGACTCGATGGACTCGATGGACCAATGAACCGCGGCCGATCGGAGCTTCCCTCTCGGCCCGGCGAGATAAAAGGGGCGAACAAGATGGTATAAACCATTCGGCTACTGGTTTCCTACACTCACCTGTGAGATCAGCGGCGACGCGTGATTATGTAATAGACGCTTGAAAAATAAAATTAATGATTTAATCATTAAACATAATATTAACTACTCTCAAACGAAAAATTTGAAACAAAAAAGACAGATTTATTTTTCTTTATTTATTAATGTTACATAATTACAATGAAGTCATATTAAACAGCTAGATAATAGTTTTTTAACGGGTTTTTTAATAACAATATGCTTATTTTCATTTGAGATCTGTGGATTATATTGAAATACATAATTATTTAATCATTTAATCAATTTGTAATTATAATGTAATTATTTAATCAATTTGTAAATTTAAATAAGTATGTTAGTCGTAAGTCTAGTTTTAAACCATTTGAAATCTTAGATTTATGAAATGATTAATAAAATTTCCCGTACCATTTCTCTCCCTTACTCTGCTGAAGATTTTTTTCTATTTCACCTGCCATGGATAATTTATTGTTGTACAAAAAAAAATATGTTGAGATCCCAATATGTGGGTAGGTACCAAAGATATTAGAAGAACGAGATATGCTATGTTGGCCGCCGGACCGTAGCCGGAGTACTACCTAATTAGGGTACTTTGAACTGTATCGAGACGTGTACGCACAGAAATCTGTTCTATGTATTAGTGCGGATACCTTAGCGCAAGCGAAGGTGTGCAGTAGTATTGGTGAACAAAACCGGCGACACTCGGCAAAACAATTCCACTCAGTACGAACTGCGCATAGCACATCTCGTTCTTCTAATATCTTTGGTAGTTACCTAAATACTGCTACTACCTTGAAGGGACAAACATCGCATGTACATATTATGCCTGGTACACGGAGAAAAATAAGTATGGCTGATTTCTTAAAATCTTGTTAAAAACGTGATAGCAAGCCATTACCTAATGAAATGTTATCCCATTCAGAATATATCAGAACACGTGTTCACACAGCTGCGCTTTTCCTGGTAAACATACTGAAGAAATGCGACAATATTAGAATTTTCATTCGTATCATACTGATAGTTTGTTAGGAAATCTGTCAATTCATTCTTCAAAGGCGTGCAGTCCCGTTTTGAACAGAAATGTTTAATAAATTAACAATATTTTATATCAGTAAGTTGTCTTCGTGTAGACATCGAAGATTTTAATACATTTTCGAATTTCATATAAATTGCTTTATTATATAAGCTGGTGTGAGATTCAGCTGAAATTGCTTTAAATTAAAATAAAAAACATCATTACAAATACAAAACAGTTTTTTGGCCTGTTTATTTTTTCTTAATCTATCATCTCCGGCACTGCAATTCTTTCGCCTTACGCATTACCAGGTTGGCTTCCAAACGTCAATTTGCCCTTGACACTTTACGATAGATTTATGGTTGTTGATACGGCCAGGGCGGAGAAACATTGGAGGAATTGTTACTATGAATTCTGCTACTTTGGTTACAGTGGTCAGTTGTATGAATTTACAATTGTATGAAGTTGTATCAAAACACACGGACGATTAGTTGCCAAGGAAAATCGGGACAGGAACTCAATATAAATGGCTAAATTCAGGACCAAGCTGAACACACTATTGTAGAAGGTGTTCAAAATCGTTTTCAATGATGCACCACCGTGATAAAAATAAAATTTATGGTTTTATGTTACAGAACTTGTGTTTCATTTGTCTTTGATTATTTAAAAGTGAGTTGCGAAATGGCAAAATCTTCCAGTGCGGACCTACTCAGCACAAAATAATAAAGCATTCCATATCAAAATTTAGTTGAATTCGAGTAAGTTCAGGTGAACACGAACAACTTTATTTGCAGGCAACATTTGCTTGCGTCAAAAGAAAAACTATTTTTTAATTTGTATTGACTTTAAAATAGTTGTCAACTGTCACCGCGGCTATAGCTGCTCGTGTACTAAGCCAAAAGCTCATCAATAACGTGACTTACTTCAAAAAGGGCCAATGTCAGTCTTTCAAACACCATAAGGCCTACGTAGAATTTGCTCTTTTGAACAAGTTCTCATTTTAATTAAAAATTGGAAACTGACGTTGTCACTTTTAGAAGCAAGCCACAAACTTGTTGTTAATTTTACAGATCAAAAATTCAGTGTAAGTGTTAGCGATCATTTTATGCGTCCGTATAATTTCTTTGAAACAGTCGCATGTTGTCGTCATTGCCAAGCAGCTGAATGTGCAATTGAATATTGAAGTTTTACAAAACTGATCAATCGTTAGTTAGATTACAAAGAATCTCTCACTTCATTAGATCAAATTTTAAAATGTACTTTATATTTTATATACTACCCATTTACTATCCTAATTTTTTGCTGACGAAAAATATCACAATTGGGCTGCATCCCTGCATGCATATAATCCAAGCATCGAATGGCCGCCACCCCGCCTCAGAATGTCCGTGCAACGCCGGGCACCGAAATAATAATAACAATTATGGTCGGATAATAAGTCTGATGTAATTTATTCAATTAACTCGTTAGGATGAAGATGTACAAGTAAAGTGGTAAGGCGCACGCAATAATAGGTACCGATTAATAAAGCAAGACAAGGGATCGATCTGAAAGGATTTAAAATATAAACTTAATTTAAATACAACTATTTGAAATTCAATTTTGTTTTATTGATGAATGAATAAATAAATGAATGAAGAGAAATCTTTGAAGTGGAAATTAACCCACTTCTCAATATCTGATCCAGCTGAAACTCGCCAAATAGACTCGTTGTTGATGACAATGCATTTTATCACTTTTGGTGGCACTCGCGTTTACACGCACGCACACATAGGTATTTATCTGAAATGGTTGAAGTTAAAAAAAATTACTGCAATTAAGATACGAAATAAATCTCGATACCATCCAATTAGGATTTGGCTTAAGTGGTAGCGTGTTTTGCTCATTTTAGGCAGTCCCTGTGAGGAAGGTTGAATCCTCAAACTATTTTTCGCAGCTGTTAAGAGACAATCGCTGGGGAGGAAGGCTCAATTCTCAGTCAGAAAAAAAAAAGTTTTTTTTGTTGGGTTGATTTTTTTTAACATTAATAATATTGATAATGAGATTCATAAAAAAATTGTTAAATATGATTGTAATGAAAAAAAACAATTTTTCTCCGAATTTGAGCAAGTAGGTATAATTTGAGCCAGTAGGTATAATTTGAGCAAGTAGTAGTAATTTGAGCAAGTAGGTATAATTTGAGCAAGTAGGTGTAATTTGAGCAAGTAGGTATAATTTGAGCCAATACGTATAATTTGAGTAGGTAGGTGTAATTTGAGCAAGTAGGTATAATTTGAGCAAGTAGGTATAATTTGAGCAAGTAGGTATAATTTGTAGTAACCCATGTAGGTGCAGGTAAATCATTTTAATTTTTAAATATTCCCTTTCCTGTGTAAATTTCGGTATGAACCAAAAATAATTTATTTTAATAATTATTTTATTTTTTTAAGAAGCTGAAGATTTAAACATAAAAAAATCAACCCGTGAATATACAAAGTTGTTTTACCATAATGGGTACATATATTTTAAAACATTTTTTAAAACCTAAAAAATATATTTACAGTCTGACTATTAGACTTTCTTACCAAGGAACTGGAGTCGACAACTCTACGAACCTCCCCGAATTCCGATCGGAAAGGACCGATGTTTATTTCGTATATTAACTTCTGTAATATCATCCTATCTCAGAGAAATGTGTGTGTCCACACATGTGTATGTAATTGCCAACAAAAGTTGGATTGTCATTAATGGTGATAATGATACTGGTCATCATCATTACCTACCTATTTATTTTTTTAACAAAAGCCCTAAAAATAGTAACTTAGTGTAATATGTATATATAACAACAAAAGAGGCACACAAATAACGTGCATCGCCTTTTATAAGATCTTGCAAGCATTCCATCTCGCTTGCACTCATCCACATTCGTACAGACATCACAATACCTAAGACGTTCAATAATTGCTAGTCAATCCATGTACAGATCGACAAACTAAACTTTGGGCAAACGTCCCCATTGATATTTTTGATTTTTTTAAATATGGATCTTATAAAAAGCTCTTTCAAGTTACTCTTTTCACCGCCTGCACGTATAAGCACGTCAAGCTGTACTCTTCATTTCTCAAACCAAAACCATAGACAATTCAGAAGCGTTATTTTATTGATCCATAGAAAAAGACAAACAGAGATCGGCCGATTGTTGACAGAAATAACGACCCGACAATTTGAGCGGGCTTCCAAAATAAAATAATAAAAAACCTCTGTTCATTGATAGGCATCTCTGGACGGCCTGAGGTCTAATTGGGCCGATCTGTGGACAGCTTCGAATACACTTTTTAAGGGTTCGATTCCGAGAAAGAATGTAGCAACCATGTGGGACAGTGGTAGAAAATTCGATTTGAGAGCTTGTTAAAGTTCTTGAAAAAGCGTTGTGAAAATTGTGTCCCCCTATTAAAGTTTAGTATAGGTATGAAAATGCCTAATTATTGGGGTAGTAGCGGAAAGGTTTATGTGAAAGCATTTTGCTCTGTATGACGGTCTGAAAGAAGAAAATTTGAATCTCAAAATATATAAATAAAATTGGTACCTACCCTACAGTCGGTGGCGGCCTCTGTGATCGAGGGGTAATGGCACGTATAAACAGCACAAAATTTCGTCCTGTAGATACGCACCATTAAACTCAATTGACGCATTAGACGCATCATCCCATTAGACGCTGTACAAGCAATCCGGAGTTTGTCAATTAATTCGTTCGAAATAATGTATAGTATAAATATAGTACCTTGTTACTATTTCTTGAACATTTAATCAGTTTTAAGGCGAAGCTTAGTGCTAAATCACTATTTTGATTAATCTTTATAACAAATTCGTGTACATTATGAATACCAAAAAATATGCTTTAGATAAATCAATAAAAAATATAAATTTAAACCACAGTAAAACAATTTTTCAGAATAAATGTATGAACGCGTAAAGGAAACAACCTTTAAAATTACAGTATTATAGCTAAGATTATCTGTGACCGTTTCCCTTGATAACCTTTTTTGTTTTCTTATAAAACTATTTACAAAATAAATAAAAACCACTTTTGTGCTTGAAATCGACCGTTTCTAAAATCCGTTTGTCAAGCGATTTTAATGCCTATTCGTGACAATATAAGGCATACCAAGAATATACACATTTTTGGCTTGTAGCTTCCTCTTAATATCTTCGTATTCACGAGGCCCGGCAACGCACCGAACCGCACTTCGAGCCGATCGCAGCGAGCGTCGAAAAAGGTCGAAGTATTTTGTTTGCTTTAAAGTATCTGCACACGTTTGCGGCAAAGGGTCAATTAATATGCATGAGTTGATTCGTGACCGATAGTATATTCTTTTTTTCTTTTTATAAATGTGCAAGTAATTGCATGGCGGGGAGAATATTTTTCTTAACCCTTCAGACAAATTTGTTCTCTTTTGGAAACATAGAAATCGTCCTTACTGCCATGATGAAAAATATTATCTAAACGGTGTTATAAAAAGAAAACACCATAATTTATATAAAAATATATAAGTTAACCACAGAATAATGTTGCGAACGCATTTATAAAATAAATTATGAATCTTCGTGAATTTTTTAATAATTCTTTTTATATCAAACGAAAAAAATGAGATTACAGTAACGTTTGTAATGCATTTGTCTAATAGAATGCATGTGTTTTTTATATATAAATTTTGTTAATAGTAATTTTAGTTACAAAAAACGTAAGACTTTAATAAAAAATTTAATATATCAAAAATTATATTTCTTATTCGTAATAACAAAATTTTAAAACATATTTTATCGCCTTTTTTTAGTTTTTTGATAGGTTTAGAAACATTACGTTTGTTTGGATTTTATTGCAAAACGGAAACACTTCGACCCTCCGGCAGAGGCCTGAGGTAACGCTACTCAAGTAACTATAGGAAATTCCGTGATGCCAGGGGACGCCTTTCAAAAGGGATAATCCTTTGATGGAAAAGCTCGAACATACTATTATAGTCACAATTGATTACACACTGTGTTTTCCCCTTTTGAGTGCTCAATTTAATTATTTATTTGCAAGATTCGATCGGTTCGGCGCGTTGCGCTGCTGGCGACATAGCCATTAGCCTTTCGTTGGTCTAGAAGTCCAAATATCTGATTGTGGTTTTTCTACCAAATCGGTATAGATCATACTTTTGGGGATTATTTGTTTAGTGGTTGGTACAGTTGAAATCAACTCCCCAATTGTTCCAATAAAAAGGCGTAGCGATCCATATCAATTGAACATTCCAAATACAAAAATCTCGCCGGTGGTCGATCAAAAAATGTACATTTATTATAAACAGAATAAAATAAAATGAAAATGAAGCAAGGACCTTCTGTTTCTGGTTTGTGGTTCCTATATTAATTGGACGTCCTACCGGAATGTACGGAATACCACAGAAGTAGAATTTAAAATGTAAACAATACCTTGCATCGTTTATTAGTTCTGACTGTGGATGATGCTGCGATAGCGAAGACTAAGATCTTTGTACAGGATATTTGGATGTCGATGGGTGTTTGTTTTAAAGAATGAGCACGGTGCTCAGATCTGCTTTTGTCTAAATTGGATTTCTACAGAATCTTAAAAGAATATAAATAGTTATAGCACAAATAATTTAAATATTATCACGAATTTTCAATATGTTTGTAATATAAACAATAAAACAGGTGGAAAAATCCACATGGTATCTTGCCAAATTAGTTGACAGCGAAATGGACAGTTCAAAGTTCTGTAGCACATTGTGAAATTGTGGTTTCGATGACGAACTAAGTAAAAAAAATCCATGAAATTTTTTTGGAAATTTCATGGAATTTTTATATTATTGTTTAAGATTTCTTAAGGGTCACGTAATGCTGTATTTATCACGAAATAAAAAGCCGTTGAATGACGTTGTGATATATCTGTCACCAAATGACATATCCTCATGAGGCTTGTTCTATCTTCTTTACTGTTTGTCACACATAATATATGATATAAACACTATTGTAGAAAGAGATAACACCAAGCCTTGTATTTGCATTTAAAAGTTCACCATAATATATACCTACGTTAAAAAATAAATTGATTTATTATGTCAAGCGGGAATATTTTTAAATAAATATGTAATTTAATAGAATTTTTTAACATACCTGAGATTTTTATATTGTCGAGACCCGAGGGGTTAAAATTATTTTATTTACCTTAGAGAAATAATATTGTTACCCTAAGGTTACCCGATTGTCAATAATTTTGAATTCAATTTAATTAGTAACTGCATTGACTGTAATGGGTTTGTTACCAATGTTGAAAGAATTGCACTTGACAGTCGTCTCAATTGCTGGAGGCCCAGTGAGACTATAGAATCCCCGATTGGGGAATGTTGTAAGGCTGAAGGTAGTAGGGAGGGGAAAGAGTATCTTCCACTCTGAAACGTGCCGCAAATATATGAGAAAATTGTGAAATGACAAATAAAATTGTGAATTAATCAAATAAAATGTATTTGCGCCCTCCGGGATTTAAACCCGCGACCTCCGGCTTGCTAGTCGAGAGCCTTGCTAGTCGACCACGGAGGCCGTCGGAGTTTAAAGATAAATTATTTTGAAGACGATAGTTGTCGCTTTAAACTTAATGCATTTATTTTTTCCGATTGGGCTAAATTAAATACAGTTTCGAATTATCATTATTGGCATTCAAGTGGAATTAATCAAATAAAATGTATTTGCGCCCTCCGGGATTTAAACCCGTGACCTCCGGCTTGCTAGTCGAGAGCCTTGCTAGTCGAACACGGAGGCCGTCGGAGTTTAAAGATAAATTATTTTGAAGACGATAGTTGTCGCTTTAAACTTAATGCATTTATTTTTTCCGATTGGGCTAAATTAAATACAGTTTCGAATTATCATTATTGACATTCAAAAGTCAGTCACAATTTGAACTTTCGCCCTTATTGTGAATATCCTTATCAAGGTAATAATGCATTAAGCTGTCAAAACGAATGGATTGATTTTTAATGTTAATACGGTGTTAAGTTCCCTTGACTTGACCCTTTCTTTCTTCGTCTGATGACACTTTGATCCCTTCGAAGGAAAAAAGTCCTTAATTATTCTATTCGAGTGCTTAATGTGACGATGATTCAACCACCTTCCAATGAACTACATTTTTAAACAATCAAATATTGTGTTTAGTTACTATGCGCCAGCTTACTAAAGTTACTATATTATATACAGGGTGTATCGGCACGTACCCGGCAAACTTTAACCAGCTATTCCTTAGCACATTTGGAGTAAAAAATGTTATGGGCACTTTGCTGGCTGGTAACATTTTTTTTTAATAAAAAATTTACTATTCATATTTTCACCACATGTCACCAATGTTTTATCCTTTGTCAAAGTTTGAAAACCCGTCTGGTAATATTTTGTTCGAGTTTCGTTGAATAATGTACGTACGTACCTACGTTGGCGCGCTTTTACAATCACAAGGAAATGGCACGGCACCATTCGTCTCATTTTTAACTATTATTATTTAGTGTGTACGAAAGAGCGAGGACACTTTTTGACACACTTGCTAATAACAGCTGTTGAAAACGAGAAACAATGCAAATGACAGTGACGGAGAGTGGATTTTTTTTATTTATTTTTTGTTTTTAATAGAAATAATTTTACCGGACAGCAAAGCGCCCATAACATTTTTTACTCCAAATGTTCTAAGGAATAGCTGGTTAAAGTTTGTCGGGTACTTGCCGATACACCCTGTATATAATATTGATAATCCGATAGAAGCTTTATAGAAGACATTCCTCTACAGACCAAGAGTCCCAATTGGTTCGAACGGTCTATGGCTCCCATTTCAATTTCAGTTATTTGGAATCCCCAAAAATCTATATTGAACGTATTGAAAAAAAATTACAAAACATCTGTCATAATATGACAGATAAAGCGATATTATCGCTTTGTTAATCATCAATGTAATCCCATTGCTTTGTATAAACGTTGAAAAAATAATATGTTGTTGATTTTTAATCTTGTTGCCCTGAAAGTCATTATAAATTTAAATAAGTATGCGCAAAATTAATTGAAAGGACGTAGGTATCTGCAAAACATGCAACACCCTAAGAGATGTAGACATTTTCAAATATTTTGAAATCATTTAAATTTAAACTAAATATAAAAAAAATATTGGTACTAATTTTTTTCTTATACTATGGTGGTTTTTCTTGTCTTTCATTTATAATCGTTTATATTTATATTAACATTTATATTAATTATAATACGAAATACTCATTTCATATTTTTATACATAATTCTTCAACACATATAGTACTACACTTATTTTTCTATTTTTATATTATTCATTTTTTTTACTTTTTTTTCTTATTAGTTGGGTACTTTGATCTTCAGTAATAATTTATAAGAATTTGATAAAAAAAATCAACTTCTGACTCGATTTACTCGAAAACGAAAGCTCAAATCAAAAAAAATTATACTACAAAATCGACTCCAAATGTGATGTAGATTCACCAGTTTCCCGCTTGTACTACGAGTTTCCGGACACCATGTATATAAATTGTTAATTACCAGCCTCAGAACAGACTATGTCTAGTGAGGAGGGTAATGAAAAAAAAAACATCTGTACAGAACCAACCTTAAATAAACGCCCGGGTTGCCGGCACTGAAAGTTATTATATACATCCCCAATCGCGGCATATTATGAAGTTGAAGGGAGTGACGAAGAGAAGTTTATGCAGAAGAGGAAGTTTGTGAAGTACCTGGCTATTCAGATCTTGTCACCAAACACGGAAAAGTCATTTCCTGCAACGTTTCGAATCTGAATGGTGGTCCTTTGTCAAGGCGATATTAAGAGTACATAACTACCACTCACTAGTAATTATCATTAAATTTTTTGTCCTCTTTCAATGAATAATTTCAAACTGTTATTTTGGGGGAGGTGATTTTGGCAGTAACTATTACATTTTGATGTAAAACTAGGCTGAATATGAACAAATCTATTATTTATTCAAACGTGATTCAATGCCAAGTTAAGTTCTTGGCTTCTAACAGTCAGGACAATCCCAAGCAAAACAAAACACCAATAAAAACACCGACATACTTATCTTTTTGATTGCAACGGGCCTCCGACATTAGTGTGAATTTTATGAGGGTCTCTCTTAGATTGAGTTGTTTGGGGACTCGATAAGGCCCTTTGGGCAAACCGGCAGCCAATAAACAATTTACTGTAAAATTAACACTTAGGGATTAAATTAACGAAGGTGTTGCCCTTTGTTCAAACTTCTTCTCGTTGTTATATTTATCTATCTTAGTAAGCTTCGGTCGGCAACCTGCAGTTCTTTGACTTTTAGATACAATCACCTAATTATTATTTTTGTTTGTGCATCACAGATTGATTTTATCCTATTACAATACACATGTAATATACAAAGATTTAAATGAAACATTTAACAATAACCGATATTTTAGAGTTCTTGCCTAAAATGACTTTTGAAATCTTCAAGGCCAATGTTGAAAATGTCAAGAGACCTAGAGGAATCATTTAGCAGCACCATACCTTTTGTCATGCTATGCTGGGCCATAACGTCCGTTCTTCCGTGTGGAATACAGAGCAAGTCGTGGCGTCGACCCTGACGGTAGTTGTTCGGTACAAACAATTTATAGCATTCCAAGAGGTATGGCCATGGGCTGTCAATTTAATAGTTCATGATTTTAAAAGCTGTACTTTAAGAGTCCCATTTCTCCTAGATTGGAGACTTTCGTAGTGCGTTTCAGAGAGCAAATCTATGTGATGCATAAATCGTGGGTAGGTCCCATTCGTTCTTAATTATGAAAGATTTAACGTAATATACGTTAGGTATAAACTGAATCTTATTTTTTTATAATTATTAACAGAAGATAACAAATAATACATAGTGTTAGCAGTAAGTAAGAATATCAGTAAGTGTACAGCATACAGCAAAGTTTATAAACCAACCGTCCTTTGACGGTGTACAACATTATATTATTTGTGTATACGTATGTGTACATATGTGTGTATGTATGCGTATGAATATATGTGTTGAATAATAGGTATATATACGGATATATAAATATATGCGTACGTATGTATGTATGTGTATGTGTAAGCATATATATGTACCCGCCTCAGAACAGAAATCGTCTAGTGAGGCGGGTTCCTTACTTGTTTGTATATGATTATGTTGCCGGCAATTGAAAATAATTTTCAAATGATCTGCATAAGGGTAAGTTTATAGTATATGTACCAAGTTGTTAATTAATACTTCCTTAATTGAGAATAACTACGTGTGTACGAAGGGAGGAAATTTAGAGAAATTCCAATCTATTTTCCTTAATATTAACATATTGTATAATTTTATGGAACAATGGCTTATTTTTCACGCAAATGTACACACAAAACGCCAAGAAAAAAGGTGAAGATGACGGGGACAAAATATACGCGGAACTGTACTGAAAAGCCTTGAATTTGTATGTTAATTATATTTACATATCCTCGAAAATAAATACAATTCATTCAAACGCAATCTCTCCCCTAACTAACTAAATAACTAACTAACCATCACGTCATTTCTCTGTACACATTCATACATACTCTTCTGTTGTTCCGGCTCTTGACATTACCCGACTCAAGTATCACTCGATCGTGCCATGTCTTCCTCGGGCGTTCCCGACTTCTTCTTCTTACTTCTCCCTACACTCCTTTCTTCGATTATTCGCTCTCCATGCCCAAACCATCTAAGCGTCCGTTTCTTAATCTTACTCGTTACGCTTACAGCCTTGCATTCTTTGCGAACCCAAACATTTTTCACCCGATCATACATGGTCTTATCACACGCCTCAGAGATTTCACTTCTACAACCTCTCCCACTCAATCTATCCCACTTCCTCTCAACATAAAGGCCGCCTAAGTTGGGGGTGTAGCTTATTAAAATATGATTACTATAAAAATTTATCTTTCTTCAAAAAAGGTTGCCGACCAATGAGTTAAGGAAAAAGGGAGTGTGATTTTTTCTTGACAAAGTGCTCAATCGGACAAATAAAACAAAATAATATGTGAAATGGGTTATTGGGCAGTTGGAGATGCGATAGTCTCACCGGCTCCAGAAGGTTGGGAGCAGTTAGGACACTTGTGCGGTATTCACATTAAAAAAGTGCTTTAAAAATATTTGCACCTTGTTTCCTTTCATTATCTATTTATCAACCATTTTCACGCTTCCAGGTGAAGAACAAAAGATAGTAAATAACTATTCTAAAGGTGAGAACCAAACGTTCACTGATTAACAAATTTATGACGTCGTTAAATTAATTGGGGGAAATTACGGATTCATGGCTTTCTTAAAACTGCTCAGTTATTATCACACGAATTCCGGACTAACTAAGATAATCACAATCATGTTTTGTATGCGCAACTTTAATCAGAACGCATGAATTAAGCCCCGCATACCCAATTTCTAGCGATTTGTAACAAGTTTCTCGTTCACTATTTCCTTTTTATGTTCCATAAAATATATGTTATTTTTTAAGATAATATCCCCAAAGATGAAATAGGACCGTAGGGAAATAATTTTCGCCTCTGTGGAGTTAATATAAAAAAAATGGGATGTTGAGGTAGGAATAAAACATTACCAAATAATATTTTACAAAAATAAAAAGGTAGTGTTGCTTAAGAAGTGGGGAGTGAAAGGAGGTGAGAGAGAGGAAGGTTGGGAAGTATATAGAAGCAACGTTTCGGTTCTTAATGGTGGTCGCTTACCAGGACAATACTGATTGTATCTGCCACTCTGGAACAAAAACTTGCACGTATCCTACTTCCATGCATCCCATCGTGATGCTACGCCAATCACAACATCGGAAGACTTCGCATTCACACACACGTACCGCCGTGATGTGACCTACTTGCATCCCATCGTGATGCCAAGCCAACCACAACATCAAAAACATCCGCTTTCGCATACACGTACCGCTGTGATGTGACCTACATGCATCCTGTCGTGATGCCAAGCCAACCACAGCATCAGAAGACTTCGCTTTCGCATACATGCATCCCATCGTGATGCCACGCCAACCACAACATCAGAAGCCTTCGCATTCACACACACGTACCGCCGTGATGTGACCTACTTGCATCCCATCGTGATGCCAAGCCAACCATAACATCAAAAACCTCCGCTTTCGCATACACGTACCGCCGTGATGTAACCTATGCGCATCCCATCGTGATGCCACGCCAACCACAACATCAAAAACCTCCGCTTTCGCATACACGTACCGCCGTGATGTGACCTATGCGCATCTAATCGTGATGCCACGCCAACCACAACATCAAAAACCTCCGCTTTCGCATACACGTACCGCCTTAATATGACCTACTTGCATCCCATCGTGATGCCAAGCCAACCACAACATCAAAAACCTCCGCTTTCGCATACACGTACCGCCTTAATATGACCTACTTGCATCCCATCGTGATGCCAAGCCAACCACAACATCAAAAACCTCCGCTTTCGCATACACGTACCGCCGTGATGTGACCTATGCGCATCCCATCGTGATGCCAAGCCAACCACAACATCAAAAACCTCCGCTTTCGCATACACGTACCGCCGTGATGTAACCTATGCGCATCCCATCGTGATGCCACGCCAACCACAACATCAAAAACCTCCGCTTTCGCATACACGTACCACCGTGATGTGACCTATGCGCATCTCATCGTGATGCCACGCCAACCACAACATCAAAAACCTCCGCTTTCGCATACACGTACCGCCGTGATGTGACCTATGCGCATCCCATTGTGATGCCACGCCAACCACAACATCAAAAACCTCCGCTTTCGCATACACGTACTGCCGTGATGTGACCTACTTGCATCCCATCGTGATGCCAAGCCAACCACAACATCAAAAACCTCCGCTTTCGCATACACGTACTGCCGTGATGTGACCTACTTGCATCCCATCGTGATGCCAAGCCAACCACAACATCAAAAACCTCCGCTTTCGCATACACGTACCGCCGTGATGTGACCTACATGCATCCCACCGTGATGCACACACACAACTACACTGTCTACATAACAAAGACACCGTGATTCATCATAACATCTTTCATTAGTCTCTACCTACCGTTACCTACAATATGAATAATGACTGTCGTCTTGTATAATATTAACAATATTTTACTTAAAACCTTAAAACCACTCAGGTCGCGCAGTGTGCTATATTGGTCACAATATAAAATGTGTTATTTATTTCGTATAAAATAGTAAATAAAGTTTACAAGAAAAAAACATTGGTTAATGATTTTAAAAACCACCCTGTTTTGGTAAGTTTTTTAGAATTTTTATTTGCATTACGTCCGTTTGTAATATTTAAATCTAAAACAGTCTTTCGTCCGCTTTAAAAAAATAGTATTTAATTTTGTGATACTTTCAAACAAGTCAATCTATTTAAAATTTAATGTCACACTGGAATATTTAATGACATGATTTTTTATCTCGGTATTGTCATAATTTGTATACTTCGCAATGTCCTCTTTTGTAAATAATTAATAAATATCATTTTCAATTATCATACAATAACGATAATTAGCATTCTTGCACAACATGTTTTGTTACAAATCATTACGTCTGTCTTTTAGAAAAAAAAATCGTTCGATAATCGTGTGATTATAAATTATAGGGTTTGTTAAACCTTCATACATAATTTAACAATGGCTTGACCTTTTGTGATGGTCGCTGTAGTTTTTTCAGGAAGTTGATCATAATAATGATAATGCATATAATACCATTCTGAATCAAGAATGTAAATGAATAAGATATAATAAAATATATATTTATGTAGTTGGTGTCAGTACTCCATTTAGAACTGTTATATAGCTTGACGCGATTAACTCTGCAGGCGGTCAAAAGAGGAATTAAAGACGACAAGCTTCTTGTTAATCGGCTGTCAATTAACAAAAAGCTTCTCCATAAAAGTGATAACCAGATCTGAACAGCCAGGTACTTCCTTACCTTCCTCTTTCCCAACTCTCTACCCTCCCAGGTAACCTCAGCTTCAGGTTCACGTTTATCCTTAAAACATACCCCAATTGGGGATACCATTACAGTATTACTTGCTCCAGACATATTTTGATAACAGTTGGGTGTCTTGAGCGGTATTCATATTAAAAAAATAAATAATAAAACGATACACGTGGTAAATAAAACTATGTTATAAAAGTTATGTGGTTTTAAACCTTAAAAAATGCGTAGATGTATTTTGCACTGGAATCCCCGATATCTACAGGCTGCAAAGTAAAGTGTATCAAGCTGCACCTCTTGGTTTCCACTGTTTCCAGGTCAACCAACTTACGTTGCTATTATAAAAATATCTGGTTGTCGAAATGGCGTATCGAGGTATGGCGTACGGCAATGTCGGTGGCAACGCTAAAACATTTGATCTGCGCATTAGTTTCGGAGAGAAACGATATTAAAAATATTAACGACTTTCTCGCCGACAAACGATCAAGGCGCGCCTTCGCCAATGCTTATCCCTTTCATTTTATTCCTGCCTCCTGACGTATTGTGTTACGTCCGAAGGTGAGCGCACATTTGCATTGTGATGAGAGTTTGATACTATACTTAGACAAAAATCACGTCTCGCTTAACAACACCGATCCTAAACCTTTGTATATTTTTTTTATTTCATATTATAGAAACAAACAGTACATGATTTACAGAGATGAAACAATATACAGGAATAAGATACTTCATGTTTACCTATGATATATTTCCTTGTAATGTCTGCTAAGTGGCATGTTTATTATTCCTTAATTACCAGGTGACGTGTGTAGTTTATAGGTGTGTGTGTGTGTAATGTAAGGGTGAGTGTTTGTGTGTGTTCATGTCTGTACGTATGCGCATTGAATAGTTTACATTATTGACATGATGCCACATTTGAATTTAGGCAGTGAATCCGAAAAAATATCAATTTTAGAGTTAAGACAAATATTATCTATAGATTCAAGTGGTTATAGATTAAATTTGCTGGAACAATTACAGATAAACAAAAGAACAAATTATCCAAATATAACACCAATATATAAAAGTAAGTGTACAATGTGCAATGTACAGTACGATCAAGGCAGTTATATGGTGTGGTATCCCTCTATCCCCCATCCATGAAGAGGTTTCCGGTTTTTACCTAAAGGACGTGCTTTTTAAAATATAGGAGCTGGAAGTTTTGCCCTCTAGAAATTTCTAAAACAGTTCAGAACATTCTGGAACGTTCGGGAACATCTTAATATATGAAAATTCATCCTGATTTTATTTGTGTTCGCCAAACTTGAAAAGTAGTAGACCGACATTGGTGAAAATATTCAAGTTTGTTGTTATTAGTGCCAGGAGTGTTTAGAGATGTTTAAATTATAGAAGAAGTTGGTGATGCCCGAGGAATACTTAATTTAATATCTCTGCACCGTAATGTGATACGGAGTCGGAATAAATCGGAATAAGTCGAGGTGTAGTAACATTGTGGTATACAGTAGTTAATGGTGGAAGAAGTCAGAGGCGCTCGAGTAAGACATTAGCAATAGCGAAGCATTCGGGGATCCAATATTCTAAATAAATTAATACATTTCGAAAATCTCTGTGCAAAACCCGGGCATCATCGGGAGCTTCAGCTAGTAATAAAAGACAAATTACCCATTATCCGCTCCTTTGCATCTTCAAGAACCAGAAACTAATCTAGGTATCCGGGGGTAAAGTGCACTAACTTCGGGATGTCACTCCACTTGTTAATAGAAGTTTAAACATATAAATTTCTTTTCCAACGATCTAATGTAGTTTTCATGTTAAAAAGTTGAATTGATTGTGTGGATTTCTATAAAAATTATTCTTCTGTGGAAAAATATTTTTACATATAAAATATAAAACAATGGAATTTCGAAAAAAGTTAACTTTCTTTTTTACTTCTACCTTCATGTAGAATCATCTCCCGAAGTTTGTGCACTTTAATGTTAATAATGATTGGATTATTTGAATAGCGCCGTTTTAGTGAGGAAATCACCTCAAGGGCGCTTAACAACTTAATTTATGCATTTAATTTTTTTTTATCACTTAGACATATAACCAATGGCGGCTCGTGATTTTTGGGTAGTTTGTCAGGAAATTTCAGTTTGGCCGCACGGATTTCCTGAAAATCTTCATACAAAAAACCGAATTTTCGAAAAAAATAAAAATCGTTTTCATTAATATTATTAGCACTCCATTTTTTGTAATATTAGCACTCTAGAACACCTAAAAGTCACCAGCCGCTACTGCATATAACTTATTACTTTTGGCTTATACGTTATACATAACTAAGTTTCATAGCTTATAACTAGCGGTTTATAACTACGATTAATGTCGAGTGATTTACAACTAAGACTTACCTTGTTTCATTCCTTAAGATGATAAGGGAGATATATAGGGTTTTCCAATAAGAGGTGTTATTTTGATATTCAATCGTAAAAGATCAATGTTTTCGTTGCTTGTGTGGCACGTAGCGCCGTCTTGTTGTAAGTAAACGTTGTTCAGATATCATTCAATTTCAGCCATAAAAAACATTAATCATCTCTCGATAGCCCAATCCATTCACCGTAACTGTTGGTCCAGCCTCATTTTCGAAAAAGTAAGGTCCAATGACTCCGCCGGACCATAAACCGCACCAAACAATCACACGTTGAGGATAGAGAGGCTTTACAACAATAACTCTTGGGTTTTCCGAGCCCCAGATGCGACAATTTTGCTTGTTGACGAAGCCACCCAGGTGGAAATGGGCCTCATCACTCAAGATGATTTGCATTTGATTCACTCAAGTGAATTTTAATAATTTCAATGCGTTATTGAAGCGTGCATCGTTCCATTTTTATTAATGACGTAGTTTCTACTTGTCAAATGTTAAAAAATGACAGCTTCAAAAGTAACATCTACCGAAATAGCGGGATATTCAAAATAACACCTCTTATTGGAAAACCCTGTATATGTGTTATGTAAATTCGAATGACAGAGGGAGCGACCTAATAAAGAAAGAAAAAGTTATGATTAATATGAATAAGCTTAGAATAAAGAAGAAAACTAGACGCGCCTTCAATACAAATTTAAATGGAAACAATTATCCCAATAGCCCAGCCCTCAGTTTCAGTTACACTCGCCTGACATCCTAGATCTCATTTGAATTTCGTGAAAACAGTTTTGTATTGGAAATTTAAGACTCCGTTTGGACAAATATTTGGATCAAGAAACACGCCCACATGGCATTTCTTGTATACTTCTTTATTCTAGGGGGTATAAACGACCGTCGTGAAAATAATTAATCAAACACGACTTATTTAAAAGGGAACAAAAATCTCTCTGCATTTGAGTTAATTAGCATTTGAAAAAACACTGTGATTTTTTTCATACCTTTAACATGTTAACCGAAGAACACGTACTTGAGATTTCCATAGAGTTAGCAGCTGGTCACTATTTATTTATTTATTTATAGAGCGGAGACGGTTCCCGTGAGCACTTATGCCATAGGGCCATTGTGCTATCTCCCATTTTACATCATTCCTTTAACAGTCACCCGGTCCCTATTATAAAGTTCACCAGGGTTGTTATTGGATATGTGGCTATGTCTTCTGGTTCCACAATGTATCTTCACAGGTTTCATCTCTCCTCTCCAATCCCCCTTGGTTCCCTGAAGGCCCCACAAGGGAAGAGTTCACGAGGTGTCCTCATCTCTCCTCTCCACTCCTCTTTAATTCCCTAAAGGTCGAACCAGGGAAGAGGGTCTCATTTCTCCTCTCCACTCCTCCTTGGTTCCCGAAGGCCTTATGGGGGAGGAGTCTACTCCCCGTTGGTTCCCTTAGCAGCTGGTCACTATCGAAGAATATGCTAGCCCTATTCAACACTTGAAAATATCGTACCAATAAAAAAATGTGGTGGATAAATAAAATCATTACATATAAATCGTCACAGTTTGGCTTAACCACAGTTTGATAATGGCCTTGAATGTCGAAACTGATATCACAATAACACAAGAAAAATTATTAAAGCTGTTTTATATTTATTTTTTTAAGTATGTTTTTTAATAATGTCCGATGCATTCTGGACATTTGGATACCTAGCCCAGTCGATTGATAAAGGTTTTATCTATAATGTCGGTAACTTGTCATCGTTCCCGAGCTTGACTGCAGATTGCAAACGAACGAACAATAGTTCACAATGACTAAAGTGTTCTTAATTTATTCGATGAGAATAGTAGTTTGTATGTTAAAGATCTACATTCGGGCTAGGGAACGATGGCAAATTATCGACTTAATCGATAAATCCTACATCGATCAATTGTGCTACGTACCTTCCTTTATCTGTTAATCAAATAGGTATTAAAGTGTAACTGTGATATTGGGATGGCGGAATAATAGTCGATGAATTGTATGGGTATGTTTATCGTGTGGTTCCCATTTGGAATTTTCATGTGGTAGCATATCCAATCTCCCCATACGGAGCGGACATAATGGAGCTTTATGGCTGTACAACTTGAGAGTTATTAATTCATATTGCCTACCGGTTACGGGCTAAACATAATGCTCAGGCTAACATGCGCAGAACTCGTACTGCGCAGACTAACATGCGCAGAACTCGAATTATGCAAAACTCGTATTGCGCAGACTAAAATCCGCAGACTAACTTGCGCATAGTTATTAATGTAACTACCTTTGAAAATACTATATAAAACAGTTTATTTCTTAATTCTAAATTAAGTTTGCCTACTCTTTTCATGTAGTGACTACAGTCGAAGTCACTGGGACTATGGGATTCCTGATATTGTTGAAATTGGTGATGAAATTAGCTGGGATAGAAAAAAATCAGTTCCTAAAAATAGTTACTTTTAATTCATTGTTTAGTTGAGGTATTATTTGTGTTATAAGATCACCTCACGCGAGACCCAATTGGACAGTGACAGTGACACTATAGCATCCACATTTGGGGAATGTTTTTGAAGTTGAAGGAAAAGGAAAAGGGGGAGGGAGAATTAGTAAAAGGAAAGGAAAGGTTTTAGGTCTTGCTATTCAGATGTAGTCACTCTTCATGGCTAATACTATTTTAAGCAAGGGTTAGATTCTAAATTGTAGTCTTTCACCAGGACCACACTGAGAACTATACAGTCTGTCTTTTCTTGTAAGCATTTATTAAGTAACTTAAAAATTTGTTATATTGTGTGAATATCACGCAAGAGTGTCAGCTGACCAAAACCAGTAGGAAAGTGTCACTTCTGACGATAGGGAAATTGTGAGAACCAATTATGTGGTAAGCGGTGAGAAGATAGAAAAACAACTTTAATCGCTTAATAAACCCTTGTAAAGGCTTTCACCAGGTGTTTTATCTTGAATTCCGCACAAGAGTTCCAACTGCCCGATTTACGTGGTATAATGCCATCCTTAGTTGGGGAATATTGTAGTTAGTATAAACGTAGCTGAAACCATCTCAAGGAATGTTTTGATTCTAAACGGTGTCCTCATACAATACAGCACTTTCTTCTTCTCTGAAAAGAGTTGCAAATATACAGGGTTTTCCAATAAGAGGTGTTATTTTGAATAGCCCACTATTTCAGTAGATTTTACTTTTGACATCTGTCATTTTTTAACATTTGACAAGTAAAAACTACGTTATTAATAAAAATGGAACGATACACGCTTTAACAATGCATTGAAATTATTAAAATTCACTCGAGTGAATCAAATGCAAATCATCTTGAGTGATGAGGCCCATTTCCACTTCGGTGGCTTCGTCAACAAGCAAAATTGACGCATCTGGGGCTCGGAAAACCCAAGAGTTATTGTTGAAAAGCCTCTCTATCCTCAAAGTGTGACTGTTTGGTGCGGTTTATGGTCCGGCGGAGTCATTGGACCTTACTTTTTTGAAAATAAGGCTGGAGCAACAGTTACGGTGAATGGATTGCGCTATCGAGGGATGATGAATGATTTTTCATGGCCGGAATTGGATGGTATTGATCTTTTACGATTGAATATCAAAATAACACCTCTTATTGGAAAACCCTGTACTAGTACAATAATAAACTAGCTTTCACCGGCGTTGCCCGGGTTTTTCTCGGGGTAGTAGACTGTGACCTTCCTCTTGTTTTAAAGGTCAAGTTTAAAAAAATTGATCAATCTCGGAATAAAACTATAGCTTTGTATAAAAATCAAAGTCACGCTGCCTGCCCGCCACGCACAGACACTCTCCTCAATAAACATTGATAAATTTTTAAACTAAAACATTCTCAGGTTACAAATAACCTGAGAACATTTGAAAAACTCCTACTACTTTCATTATAATGTGAAGATATCGCTTGTGCAATGATGATGGACTCAAGCAAATTTGATAAGTGGTTTGGTTTTTTCGCGCTCAAAGCCCATGTAAGACCGGCCTGGGTAGTTGGTACCAGCAAACCATCCGAGATCGCATAAACCCAATTTACACGCTGCAATTTCCCATTGACGTAGAAGAGGAAGAGACGGGGGGAAAACAATCGGGCTTCAGTAGCGCGGCTAATCGGGGCGACTCGGCTCGGACACGATCGCAGCCGAACTTTCCCGATTAACTGACATGAAAGGAGCAGGTAATTAAATACAGGTAGGTTCCCACTAGCAATGAATGCAGCTCATAAAAATATCATTTGGATTATTTATGATCTGCTCTGAAGCAAGAGTTTGATAATGTAATTTCCTCTGAAGCAAGATTTTTAACACCGTGCCGTTTCTCTGATCACATATCACGTCTACCTCCAGCTTGCTACAAACTCTTGGGGTTTATCATCAGAACAGTTTAATGACAGCAATGATAGCCATATTCAATGGCATTATAAAAATGAGCTAGAGTATGCTAGTGGTGTACGAACTAAATCAAGAAAAAATCCTCAGCTAAGAGTATGTCAAACTATCGAGGTTTTTGCACCACATTGACTAACTTGCTACTTAAACTACAGCATAGCTACACCATATTTAAATAGCCTTGAAAATATACGTTTTTCAAATCTTGCTAAACCTAGAATTAATATAATTCATCACTATATTGATAACCCCTTCGTCTTGGAATACATGAATGAAAACGTAGTCAGCGCCACGGAAGTTATAGCAGAGCATAGCAAGGAATAGGGGATGGTACTATTGAATGTAATTTTGGAAGCACTGGATGTGTTTTATTTACTTTAAATATTCTTTAAAAAAATGTATAACAATCTTTCCAAATGTCAAAATAAGAAATCTTGCGATGTAAATGGATAAATAATATGTGGTACAACATCAAATTGAGTTACCTGCTAGGAGCCAATGGGACTATGGCATCCCAAATCAATGTGGAATTTTGTGAGGCAAAAAAGATAGGAAGATGAAGGAAATGCAGTGGGAAGAGATGGACAAGAAGAAAGATAGGAAGCAAGTGAGAATAATTTTCGTATAATGATCTGGTTAGCACTCGTTGTAAATATCTACAAAACAAGGAAGTTATCGCAAAATAAAAACTAGTTAGATGACTATTATTTTATATTAAAAATAATTCCTTCGGTAAATTTTTTTGCATAAATACTTTATTTCATTTCAACAAATGCCATTTTTGGTTCCACTTTTGAGATAGTTCCACTAGCTACAGATTATCATTTCGCATAGTATATATATATATATATATATTTATTTATTGTTTATTTGCAAAAACAGTATGAACCAGAACATTGCAATATCGATAATTAACATTTACAAAAAAGTGAATAACAAATAGGTAAATTTACAAGTGGGACAAAGAAAAAAGTTTCAAATTTAGATTTACAATTTTAAGTATTGAATAATAATATTTCACGTTTAAATACGTTGTAGGACATGTGGAAAATATCCACATTTCCTGCGAGGCAGTTAATTAACCTAGTGATTCTTCCCAAGGGCATCACCATTGGTAAGTTAGTTCTGCACCTAGGAAGAATCAAAAGCCTGTGTTGGCGGCCTCGCGCGAAATTATCCGGGACATAAAATCCTATTTTAGCCAGAATGTCTGGTATTGATACTAAACCGTTTAGTAGCTTATACGCCATCAGGAGTAATGCAACATCCCTTCTGGAACTAAGGCTGCATATACCCAGCATTCCCGAGATAAATGCTGTTGGAAACAGCCATGGGTAATAACCAAACTCTCTCATGTAGAGGTATCGTATAAACTTTTTTTGTATCTTCTCGACCATTAGTACATAGACAGTGTCCTCTGGCCCCCATACCTGAGATCCATTCTCGAGAATGCTACGCACTAAGCTAAAGTAAAGCAGCCTTATTACTGCAAGGTTGGTCAAGTCTTTCGAATTGTGTATGACAAAACCCAACATCTTAGTGGCTGATTTACAGATCTTTTCAATATGAGCGTGAAATGTTAAGCGAATGTCGTACACAATTCCCAAGTCCTTGCAAGTCACCATGTGCTTCAGTGACGTATCTTTCATTTTGTAATTAAAATATATGGTCTTGTGTGCCCTTGTAAAGCACATCACTGAACATTTTTGGAAGTTGAACCCAAGTTTGTTATCAATGCTCCAGTCAATAATTGCATCGATATCTTCCTGGAGCTTTCTACAGTCTTCTATCGATCTTATTCTCAGAAAGAGTTTGATGTCATCGGCAAAAAGTAGAAAACGGACGAATTTAATCTTTCCCTGAATATTGTTTATAAAAATTAAAAACAATAGGGGTCCTAAATTGGATCCCTGCGGCACACCAGAATTTGTAGGATATGCATTAGAGTTGAACTCACCATAGGACACGAATTGTTCTCTTTCACTCAAATAGTTACAAAAGAGTTTCAATAAGTTTTCCGAAAAACCAATTTCTTCGAGCCTATTTAGAAGCACTAAGTGATCAACTCTATCGAAAGCCTTTGCAAAGTCATGGTAAGATGCGTCAACTTGCTCGTTGTTATCGAGTGCTCTCGACAAGTAATCTGTAAATACCATTAAATTTGTAGTGGTTGATCGGCCATGTCTAAATCCATGTTGTTGTTCGATCAAGAATGGTTCAACTTTGGTATAAACATATTTATGGATAATTATTTCCAATAGTTTAGCAGGTGCGGAGAGAATCGCTATAGGACGGTAGTTGGTTGTTTGATACTTGTCGCCATCTTTGTGTAAAGGGGTGACTTTCGACAGCTTCCATAATTTAGGAAAAATTCCGTTTTTAACCGTAAGATTAAATATATATAGAAGTGGCTTACATAATGGTTCAGAACATCCCTTAATAATAAAGGGTGGAATGAAATCAGGACCATACGATGTTTTTGGTTTCAATTTCTTTACTGCTAAAACAAAATCTACAATATCAACGCTATGAATAGATATATTTTGAGCTTTTGTTGATTCAGTCTGTCTTGGAACATAAGATTCAAAATCAACTTTTTTTGAATTATATACGGATTGAAAATACTTTGCGAAGGCTTCCGGTATGTCGGATCCTTTGTGTGTGCTATCATTTAGATTAACATGACTTAAGAAACCTCTGTCACGTTTCTTGTCAGAAATATATTTCCAGAATGATTTCGGATCGTTTTTCACGTTATTCTCTACCTCCGAAATATAATTTTTGTGGGCTATTGAAATATTGCGTTTAATTCTAGTACGATAAGTTTTAAATAACTCGTGTTCACTTTCCAAACCTGATTGTCTCCACCGCCGGTGATGTATGCGCTTCATCTTTATGTCCCCAATAATTTCGCGCGAAAACCATTTAGGATAGTTTTCTTTTCGATGCCTTTTTTGTATATTGTATTTTGTAAATTAACAATAAAAAGATTTAGTTCAATCTAAATGGTGAAGAAATCTGACGGTAAAACTTGTAGCTGAGAAGAAATTGTGCAGAAGAATAATTGAGATATGTCTACTAGCTACAGCGTGTGCTTTCACATAATAAAAACCTTTTTTTAAATAAACAATATGGATATATAAAATTTCATTCTAAATGGCGATGGAATCTAGTTATAAATACTTCTGGTTGACAAGAATTTGATGCAAGAGAACAATTTTCAGATAAAAATGTTACCAATACTCTTACAAATACAACGTTGTCGATGTAGCGTCGCGACGCTTAAATAGATTCAATCACTAGGCGCCGTGACGCCATGGGAACTTAATAATAACTCAAGTAAGTAGTTGTCTGAACCGGTCTGATGAATCAAGGCAGCTTATTTTTCATTTTTATTTTTAAAGTACTTTACCGCAAGAAAATTTGCGTAGATATAAGAAAAAACCCGCATTCCCGTGAAAGATAACGGTCTGAATTCTTAACAAATCAGTTACAATTTTGAAAATGTCAATTTAAATAACTTTCTTTTGAAAAATTATATTATTGGTAGATACTTAATCGCTTGTCTAAAATCTTCACACAAGCAGTTGGTCATTTTGAAAATAACCCTTAAATTCAAAATAAATTCGAGTTCAATGAACCAGAGTTACGCAGGATGCACAAACAACAGAAACAACTGTTTGTTTTTATTTTTGATAGAATTTTTTTTTTTTTTCACTATCGACATTTTAATATCAGACCCTTTGGGGTCTTTATGGAAGCAATCACTTTGGTGATTGCTTCCATAAAGATTATCTATATAGCATACAAGTTTACATTATTGTTCTTTTTTTCTTCTTTTCATCTTGGTCCTTTTAAAATGAATAGTTTCATATAAATTTATTTCCAAACATATATCAACACATGTTTATTACATTATAGTGAATTGGCCGGAAGTGGCTTCCTTCAGCTTAGTAGGTATGATGTAGTTACCCAAAAATTGTAAAAATATTAATGTAACAAAATTGTTCTCTCAATATTTTATTTGTGTTTTTTTATTACTAGCTGACGTGTTCCCGTCGTTGCTAGACTTTTCTCTACTTTCAATAAATATAATATCTATATATGAAATATAAAAACATTCTGGAAAAAATTCTCTAAATGATAGTGAAAACACTCTCAAACTCCGTTGCATAGTTTAGAAGAACTAAGCGCACAGGCAGACGCGGATAGTGACTTTGTTTTATACTATTTTGAGATATCGATGTATTGTCATGATTATGAATTTACTAAAAATTTATCAGGAAACGGCCTGTAATACCGTTTTTAGTTCATTATGATCTGGGATGTTCCGGGATGTTCCAAGCTATTCCCGAACATTCCAGAACATTCCAGAATGTTCCGGGATATTCTGGAATGTTGTGAAATGCTTTTGAATACTCTTATGTAATGTGCTGGACTGTTATAGAAATTTCTAGAGGGCAAAACTTCAGGTAAAAACGGGATCCTTCTTCGTGGATGGGGGATAGAGAGCTACCACATTATATAACATGCACATTGTACACTTACTTTTATAATATACTCGTATATATTGATTTTATAAAATTATTAACCTCAACACAGGCTTGTTCTAGTGAGGTTAAAAATTCACTTTTAAACAATGACACAATGTTAAGAACCAATAAAAAAAATCTAAATTTCCGTCATGATGAATTTAGGCAATATCATTGACTCAATAAGGGTAAAAAATGCGTTTTTATGTCTTTTTTTCCAGAAAAATAGAAAGAACAGTTGATTGTAGCTTGAAATGGCTTAACCTATGTTTTGTGACCAGACCTGAAGAGACATTTACATTCACCCATTTTTCTTTATAATAATAATAGTTGAGCAATTTGTATAGCGCCGCTTTTGTGAGATATCACCTCAGGGGCGCTTTACAGTTGATGCAGGTATTACAAAAAATATAAATATTACAAAAATAAAGTGAAGTTAAGTTAAGTAAAATGAAGTACAGGAACAGGTGACATGAAGATAGAAGATGGAGACTCTGCAGCAAGAATCCTAGGTTGTGAAGAAACTGGACCAGCTGCTGCAGCGAAAGAGTCCACCGCGTCCACCAACAGTGCCAGCACAAGGTTCGTCATATCGTCATCCGTCCAGGTATGTATCTGCTGATAATAAAGCGCTGACACAATATCCTCACATACATACCTCGGCAGCACCGCTGTGACGTTCGGCGAGTCTATCATATCTAGTCTCTATTAACAATAATAATAATAATATTTGGACGATTTATACAGCGCTGCTCTTGTGCAAAATCACCTCATCTCTCCTAGTCTATTTTAGTCTCTTCTAGTCACTTCTTAGCTATTCATGCCACTTACTGCATCTTCTCGACTCTTTTAGACCCTTTCCTGGTTCTAATACCTAAGTAAAAACAAAATCCAACAAAGAAATTAAAAATTACTATTTCTTCTATTGTGTCGTGGTCCAACGATTTCACACCTCTGTCTCAGAATTATTAAAAATCTTGAACCAAAATCAAAGTGAAGTGTATGTGTGTCATCTGAAACAAAAAAAAACAAAAACACCCATACATTAACTTCCTTCAGCCTTATTCCTTTCAATTCATATACACGGAGAAAACTTACTGATATGAAATATTGTTAATTTATGAAAAATCTGGTCAAATTATTGATTTTATTGTTAAAAACGGGACTGGAGGCCTATAACGAATGAATTGACAAATTTCATAACCAACTATTCGTTGTGAGAAATTCGTAACACGTGTTCTTAACAATAAGTAATAATATTTTCGCATCTCGTCTATTATACATATATTTATTCGAACAAGGCCACCTGCGTGAACACGTGTTCAGATATATTATGAATGACTAATATTTTTTTAGGCAATGGTCATGCAGTCTCATTTTTAGCAGTATTTTTATTTTCAAAAAGCCATACTCATCTTTCGTCCCCAAAAGTCCCCAAGCAAGATTGCCATAGCTCCACTTTATATTTTGTCACTTAAAACATAGATGACTTCTTTACGCATTGACAGAACGCCCCACAATATTGAGCTTGGTCTATTTCCGTACCGGTGTAAGAGACAAACAACAGAACACGATCCACTTACATATGTAGTATGACCACGGGACATATTATTTAAGCAATGAAAAATGCTTCTGCGTGATATATCGGTGTTCACTGTCACCAAATTAATGTCTTTACGGGCTGGGCGCTTTGGGAAAATTTACAGGCGGACTGGACTGAAATGTTCATTCACTGAATTATGTGTGCTTTGTATATTGTATTAATCAGTTTCAATTTTTGATATTATAAATATTATATTCTAGGGATGTACAATAAGTTCTAATTTTGAAAATGACACTTAAATAAAGCAAATTTGAGTTCATTGAACAAGATTTCTAGCGGAACTAACGGACAGACAACTGAAATTAGCAAAATAATTTGAAATTTCAGCAACTGAGGTCCATCGATTAGCTAAAAGGGAATTGGCAAATCCAGTAAGAAACTAATGCAGTTGTGATTCATACAAAGCGAATTAAACGAAGTGTGTAGTTACTACCCGGTTTCGCTTACTTTAACATTATTTTTCTTACTGTATCTCACAGTTTAAAAATCATGTTAAGTAATAGCTCATTTTATCAGCCGTGCAAATTTCAAAACGACAAAGTTCACCGCCAGAGAATTTCTCTAGTTCATGCACAGACTAGTTTTCTGCTTTCTAGTGTGATCGTAAATAATTCTTCAATGGGCATTCTTCACAGTCTGGTCACAATTATTATTACTGTACAATATTCACGCAATTCAGCGCCCTTGAGGTGATTATTCACGAAAACGGCGCTTTGTAAATTAGCCAAATATTAATGACATTATAAAAATACAAAACACGCTATAATCTTACTAATGGAACATAAAATACAGCACTGCTAAGAAAAGGATAACCATTCAAAGAATATATGTGTACGAATGAAAAAGTTGTACGAATAGCCCGTTAAAGTTGTCTCAATATCGTATCTTCACTCTATTAATCCATCTAATTATTCGTACGCACTGGAGTGAAATGTTGTTCGTCTACTGACTTAAATACGACAAATATAGGATGGGTGGTTTCATATAATTTTAACAGTTCATCAAATTTCAAAGTTAAAATTCAAGTTCTTCATAATTATTTCATCATTATCCGTGTGCTTCACAGTAACTTGGGGAGGACTTTCACCAATATTAAGTTTGAAATTTTATGAATTGTTCAAATTCTGTCAAACAACCCGTCCATAATGTATTTTGAAGTAAGCAATTACAATATTGTAAGCCAGTCATGTTCGTTCGTTAGTTCCTTGCTTGGTCGCCTCTTTTTAGACCTCCCGCACACATAACTTTGAAAATAGGAACATCTCTTTTTTCTATTTTACAAACTACTTTTTTAAAGTAAGTAGAGAACCATTTTGATTCATTCGAACCTCCCCACTCATTATTCCTGATTTTTTCTTATTGCATATTCCCGCTTTCCTTAATAGCCGCGTGTATACTTGTCTACCACCGCTGTGTTCCGACATATTCCCCTTCCTCTACCCATCTCCTTCCCATTCTTCTGCCCCTCCCCTTCCCGGCTGTTAAACGGTTCGGCTGCACTGAAGAGATCATCTTTAGGAATGGATATACTTTTGTGATTTTGATGCGTGGAAGCTTGTAACGCCCGGATTTTTTAAGAATATTATTAAACCGTAAAACCCGGGTAAATTATTAGAATGGATAAAAGGCTACCTGACTAATAGAATTCTTCAAATAATAAATAATTCTAACCCGTCATAAAAATTAACGGTTGCAAGCGGAGTACCTCAAGGGTCGCATTTAGGTCCAATACTATTTTTTAATGTTGACGTTCCTGTATTTGCTAATAACCTTGAAGTGTTATTTTTCGCCATGGACCTAAAAAGCACTAGAATCGAGAACAATCTGAAGCTGTGGAGTGAGAAGATGTATGAACAATGCCAAAACCTACCTAATTTTTTTAATGACATATCCTATTCTAGTCTAAAAAACTCATTTATAACAAAAAAATATATAGTAGTTCTCTATGCATCACTTTTCATTTAAGCCATTTCAAAAGTTTGTCATACAAGATAGCTGCTAGATAATTTCCCCTCACCCTGTATTTGGCTTCAATGCCACTCATATAAAATCGCACTAATGCCACTTTTAGAGTACAGTAATTAAGTTACTGTATTCAAATAAATATAAATAAATGACAAGATTTGTGCGAACTTCACAATCTTTATCTAAACATTAGTAAATGCCACAGTTTTTTCAGAATAAATAAACATTTTAACTATAAATACAAAATAAACAATGTTTCCAATCAATGAAATTATTGATCTTGGTATTATTTTCGATTTAATTTGTCACATTAATACAGTAACAAATACAAATATAAATACAGCAATCCCTCCTTAATAATTAAAACTAATACCTTTCTGTTTATATTCTGTAGCTCCTAAGAAAGAGTAGAAACAACATTAATTTTGAACTGCCATATTCAAAGGCGTTACAACGTTTCGCCGACCCTGTCAGCATCCGTTTTCTAATCGCTTCAGCTTAAGAGGATGCTTAATACGCCACCACAGATCAGTTAAGCGCTTGTAAGCGATTATGCGCCTGTCATGCGTGTCCAAATAACACACTGGAAAACGCAATTTAGTAGCTTTTTAGTCCCTTTTACTATATCATACAATGTTTCCAACACAACCTGTAGTCGCAATAGGCAGGAGGTTGATTTTAGCCGTTTACACAAATCAAACTGAGTTTACATTCATGTAAAATTATTGGCCTGGCATAAAATACGCTCAGCAGTAGGTACCTACCTGTACAAGTAAGTAAAACAATGTCTAAAAGTAGGTTTAGGTTCAATAACCTTCGACTAAACAAAGAATATAATTATTTTTTTTATTAACGCCCATTTTATGTGCTTTTAAACATGAATAGTAAAAATTATACAGTATTTATTTTACAAAACTAAACTGCCTCAGTAACAATCTTTTGTATTAGTTTAGTGAAAAATTGAAGATATCCGCTGACTCGGTATAATTATCTCACTAAATTAGTATTCTGGGCAATGAGGAATACATGTGGTAGTTAGTCACATAATTTCTGCACTTGAATAAATCCCGATTCTAGTATTACGTGGAATCCGAAAGATTATCAATGCCAGCAATTCTGAACTATCAAATGCATCATTTAGAATTTTATACAGAAATACTAAGTCAGTGAAAATCCTTTTGTCCTACAATTTAAGCGTATTCATTATATTTAAACGAGTGATGTAGTTGTGAAAATTGCTGGAATACCCATTTTAAAACTTAAAAAACGTATGAATTTATTTTGAATTCTTTCAATCTTGTACATGAATATTTTAATTGGGGTTCCAGAGGGGGAATTGTACTCAAGATGACTTCTAACAGAGGCAAAATATAACAGTTTAATACGCATAATATTGACAAAGAAACTGAAATATGTTGGACAGATAGGGTATCTAATTTCGAAGCACTTCATTGATTATTGAAGGGTGAAAAATTGCAATAATATACCTGCTAGACATATTTTTGATTACCAATACTTCTGTCACATTATGAGGAGAAAACTTACTGATACAAAGTACTGCTGGTTTATTACAAATCTGGTCAATTTATTAGTTTTCCTGTTAAAAATGGGACTGCAAGCCTGTTACAAATGAATTGTTATAGTTCCCAACAAAGCATCAAAAGCGAATGTTTAATGAAGACAGCGGAACACGTGTCCATACAAAAATTGATATTGAAATTGACATGCTGATACTGTCGTATTTATTAGTAAAAGAACAGGTATTCTCGACATATTCTGGATGACTAATATTTTATCGGGAAAAAGGCATGCTATCACTTCTTAAACACAATCATTTTGCTCATAGTGAGCATTCAAGGACTGTGTGTTACGGCAGACTTCACGCATTATGGCTTCGAAAATGATGTGACTGGTACAAATGCAGTTCAATTGTTACAGGCTACAGCCTGCAGGGCGAACATGCCTGACGATAGCCCTAAATCTGATGATAGCCAACCTCCGATAGGCTCCGTTAAAACAAATGCAGCATCTAATTTACAAATTAACCAAGCTCTTCATACTCGAAATAATATTTGTCTTAACTCTAACATTGACATTTTTTCGGATTCACTGCCCAAATTCAAACGTGGCATCATGTCAATAATTTAAACTATTCAATGCGCATACATACAGACACACACAAACCAACACGCACACATACATTACACACACACCTATAAACTACACACGTCATCTGTCAATTAAGGAATAAACATACCACTTAGCAGACATTACAAGAAAACATATCATTGGTACCCAACATGAAATATCTTATTCCTGTATATTATTTCATCTCTGTAAATCATGTACTGTTTGTTTATATAATATAAAATAAAATAAAAGCGTTCGAAAGAAGAAGATTACTGAAGATGGTTTGAAAGGGAGATAGTATGTAAAAAAAGATGATAACATCAGTCTCCTTTATGAAAACAACTATATTTACTAAAACACGACTTAAAAAATAAGGCAAAAATTTAGAAAAAAGTAGCATTTAAAGAAACACTGTGAATTTTTTCATACCTGTAGCATGTTAAATAACAGAACCATTTGTGCTTTTTTATCGTTTTCGGAGCGAACTTTGCGATTTTTTTCTATCGAGGGTATTTCATATAATTAATTTTAAGATTATCTAAAAACAATTATACCGTTGAGAGATTAAAAATTTAAAGTGTTCAAGGTAAGTACCTATGTTATAAACCATCTTCCATTCATCTCGGTCCAATGATATTAATGTCTTTTAGAGAGAAGTTATTTTACTATCTCTGAGTATACTATACATTAGCTCTCTCGTCAATCAGTCTACATTATTTGTTTCACCACCGCTGAGTAACACTACCCGTCAAATAAATGTTTTTTTTATATTCGCTCCACACAGAAGGCCCTCAGGGGAAAAAATCCTCAGGACCCATGTCATCTTTGGGGATGCTGTATAAAGGATATATTTATGGAAAGGAAGGAGAGGAAGTTCTGGGAAGTAAAATAGCATGAGAAACTTTACCCCACGAACCCGGGTACCCCTGCTAAGTCACCAAACGTAGCGACACAACTATGGTGACCTATAGCAGAGGTGTTGGCAATCCAATAAATGGTTTCTGGGGCGTCGGTACCCATACTCGCCTCGCAAATTATTAATGTCTGCTTTTAGGATGCCATACTCCCAATGGCTTTGAGAAGTTGGTACTTTCGAGTGTTACCACGCTCTTGAGGTGGTTTTTCACAAAAACAGCGTTATATGAATCAGCCAAATATTATTATTACCTATTTAAAATAACTTATTACCTAACTATTTTTAAAAAAAGATTATTTTTTATATTTATTTATTAAATAATTAATCATTTTACACAGTATAACCATTTATGTTAACTAAAAGAATTTGTAAAATTAATTTTCACCGCTTTTGTTTTTTTTAATGTTCACTAACTAACCATCACGCAGTTTCCCCGCAGGGGTAGGCAGAGAGGACGGACCGCCAAACAACTCGGTCTTGGCACACACTTCTTACCTCATTCACGTTCATACATCGTCTCATACATACTCTTCTATTATTCTGACTCTTGACATGGCCCGACTCAAGTATCTAATTCACTTGGTCGTGCCATGTCTTCTTTGGGCGTCCCCGACTTCTGCTACCATTCACATTTGCATCATATATTCTCCTTACACTCCTTTCTTCGCTCATTCGCTCTACATGCCCAAACCATCTAAGCATCCCTTTCTTGATCTTATTTTTTATTTTATTTTTTATTTTATTTTATTTATTTGGGAAAATCAACAGATTATTTACATATATAAGAATAAACTAAATAATAAAGATAAAATCCAATAACAGATTTTCACTTAAAATTATAATAATAATAAAAAATATTAAAACAAGAAACTAAAGGTTCAGTACCCGTGACCTGAGAAATTTACAAAAAATACAAAATTGTAAATAATAAATAAAAAATAATAACAGATCTAGGAACACAAATAAATTAAAATTTAAAGTTAACTGATATACTAATATACTAATAACCAGCTAAATTTCAAAAATTTAAATTTAACTGATATACTAATAACCAACTAAAATTCAAAACAAAATGTATTGTAAAATTTCAACACAGCAGCAATCAATAAAAGCACTACACAATAGCAATAATAACAATATAATACATGTATACCTACAACTAAATTGAACACATGAGTATAAATTGGAAGGTAAGTAACTGGAAAGGATTCAAAGCAATAACATGATAACTTCAAGTAGAATATTTAAAATTATTTAATGTTAGTTATTACATATCTTTTAAAGGTTCCTAAATTACTTGAGAATATGTCCATATCATTAAAATTCTTATTAAATATACTACAGGCTCTGAATATAAACGCATTTTGTCTTATATTAGTAGAACATTTATGGAGATGAAAAAGTGATTTTTCTCTAGTTCTAACGCTCGGGACTCTAAAATTAATTTCAGACAGAAGGGGAGAACAATCAATAAAGCCATTGATAATTTTATGGAGATATATTATATCTGCGGAGTCTCTTCTAGTTTTTAATGGCTTAAGTCCATAAAGGTCCATCGAGCTGTTTACGTCAAGGGTTGAATTTAGTTTGAAATTTAAATGATGGACAAATTTTCTTTGGATGGCTTCAATGCGATTTATGTAAATATTATATTGAGGATTCCATATGGGAGAAGCGAATTCAAGATGACTGCGAACATAAGAAAAATACAATATTTTAAGTGTTATGATATTATTAAATTCTTTTCCAATACGGAATAAGAATCCTAGCATTCTAAGGGCTTTCTTAACAATCATATCAATATGAGCCTCAAATGTAAGTTTACTGTCAAGTATAACACCTAGATCACGAATTTGTGTAACTTTTTTGAGTAGTTGGCCAGCTATATGATAATTATGGTCAAACTTAATTTTATTTCTAGTGAAGGTAATTACATAACATTTAGAAGTGTTCATGTTGAGACGATTGCGGATACAATAATCATTAAGCCTATACAGATCTTCTTGTAGTTTAAAGCAGTCAATTATAGAATTAATAGGCAGGAATATTTTCATATCATCAGCGAAAAGTAGAACATTTGCATAATTAAAGCATTTTATAATGTCGTTGATGAAAATTGTAAACAGTAGCGGTCCCAGGTGAGATCCTTGGGGCACACCTGAGGGTATATTTACAATCTCAGAGATGAAGCCATTTATTGTTACTCCCTGAGTGCGCCCATTAAGATAGGAGACTAACCATCTATATAAATCCCCATGAATTCCCAAAGCTAGTAATTTGGACAAAAGAAGACTGGTCAATTTTATCAAACGCTTTTGAGAAGTCTGTATAGATTACGTCAACTTGGATTTGATCATCCATTGATTTAGTAATATTTTCAATGAAAATGGCAAGATTAGATACAACCGATCTTTTTTTCATAAAGCCATGTTGGTTCACGAGTATTACAGACTCGATGCAGTTATATAGTTGTTCATGAACAATTTTTTCAAAAATTTTACTAAAGATTGGTAATTTAGATATCGGTCGATAGTTCTGGACATCATTTTTAGCCCCAGACTTAAAAACAGGTGTGATGAGAGCACTCTTCCAACGATCAGGAAAGATACCTTCTTTCAATGAGGATTGAAAGAGCAATAATAGGGGCTTCGAGATTACCTTGCTACACATTTTGATAAAGAAAGCCGGAATTTTATCACTACCCGCACCCAGTGAGCTAGAAATAGTATCGATTATTTTTTCTATTTTTTGTTTTGAAACTGATACCGAGGAGATATTAACTTGATTGTCAAAATGATAGTTGGTAGAGTGTACATCGGAAATAGTGTTGTAATTAAAGGTGGAGACGAAATGCTGTGAGAACAGGTTACATATTGCGAAAGGATTTTCAGCAGTCACTTCGCCCAGTTTCATAACATGAGGCAAACCAGAATTATTTCTTTTTCCTTTAACATAAGACCAAAAGTTTTTAGGGTCACGAGATATATTAAGTTCAGCGTTTGTTATAAATTGTTTAAGACATTCTCTAGACAATTTCTTTTGCCTTGATCGAAGGATACAGAATTCATGGTAGTCTAAAGGATTGGACCACCTTTTCCACATTTTAAACACTTTATATTTTTCCTTAGTCAGTTTTATTAAGGCTGGACTAAACCAATAGGGATAAGAATTATTAATATGAACTTCCTTTGACGGGACGTTTAATCGAATGATTTCATATAAAATTGTATAAAAGCGGTCAATAGCAGTATTGGTTGATAGGTTTAAAAATTCTGCATCCCAATCAATACTTCTAAGGACGTTATTTATTGTTTCATAGTTAGCTTTCCTAAAAAGATTGATTGTTCGTTTGTTGTCCACCATAGGAGTTTCCAGAGATATGTTAATGTCAACAAGAATGCTTTTATGATGTTTACATTCAGGGATGAGATACTGGTCAGTATTTGATACAATTACAGGGATCGAGCTAAAAACAAGGTCTAGGTATGTATGATTATTATTTGGAAAGGTGCAGTACTGTGATAGATCAGTAAATGAAAGGGTGTCAGATAGTTTGGAAATAATTTCAGATTTAGAGCCATTCGTAATTTGCATACTATTACCATTACTTAAAGACCAGTTAATTTGAGGTAAGTTGAAATCACCTGATATGACAAAATGATCATCGTGATGTAGTCCTCGAAGTTCACATAATTTATCCATGAATTCATTTATATTTTGTGAATGATTGACTCCTGGAGGTATGTAAACACAGCATAAATGATTTTTTATGAAATTATTAATCGTAACAGTCACCCAGATGTCTTCAGCATTCGTGTTAAAATCCTTACGTTCATGAGCTATGAGGTGCTTCTTCAACGCAATCATTACTCCACCTCCTCTTTTTTGCTCATTGCGATCGCGCCTAAATACCAGGTAACGGTTTTCAAATAGCTCTTCACTAGCAATACTGTCTACAAGCCAAGTTTCAGTTATCATAATAATATCATAGTTGTTATTGGTAACATTAAAATAAAATCTATCAGTCTTTGAACGCAGTCCAGTCACATTTTGATAATATACATTCAACATTTTAGTACATTTAGTTGATAAAATATATAAAATATAAGACTGATAAAATAGTTGTAAGCATGTTCTAGTAAATTATAAATATTAGAGTGGTGTTGTAGTAACGCAAGCAGAGTAATTGTAGGATAATTTGGATTAAAGTTGGTAGTATTAAAAGAGTTAGTTGTTAATATTATACAAATAAAGAAAAACCAGTACAAAGGATGATATTTTAAAGTAGGAAAAAAGATAAGGTAGATAGGAAAAATAAATTGATAATAGCTTATAGTAACACGAGACGATGCTAAATCTAAGAAGATTATCAGCAAAAAACCTGAGTCACGTCAGATTCCAATGTCACCTGAATAATGGGACTAGTTTCATTTTTGCGTATAAATATTTTTCCGTATTTGATCCATCTGAATTTAAAGTTTTTATCCTTGCTTAAGTCTCTCACTGTCTTGAAGAGCGCACGGGTTGCAGCAGTCAGATGCTCGTTGACATAAATTTTGGAGTCCCCGGGAAGCTTCAAATCACTTGAGTTGAGACTGCCTTTCTTCCTTATAGCAGCAAGAAAGTTATCTCTACTGCGGCTGGCTGTGAACTTTACTACAATTGGACGAGTAAATTTAGGATTTTCTCTGGGTAATTCCTTGACCCTTGTACGAGAGATTCCATCAATATCATTTGGGAGAACATCAACACCTGCCTTGGCTCCTAGCAATTTTATGATATCTATTAAATTTTCATTTCTTTTTTCCGGTATGCCAATAATTTCCACGTTATTTTGAGGTTTGCTCAAGACGGTTTAATTTGGACAATACCAGATTATAATTAGTTTGAAGTTCATTGTTTTTGACTTCAAGGTTATTAATTTTGGAGTGACACTCTCTTAGCTCATCATTCATTGTTTTTAATTGCATAAACACTTTATTAATTTCTTCTTTAATTTCGTCCTTAAACAAAATTAGTAAATTACCAAAGTCTGGCTCTGAACCAGCCTCAGCAGCGGGGCTCTCTACGGCAACATTACGTTTTGACGTACCCGCTTTAGTAGGTAGAACAGACATTATGAATAGGTACTGAACTGTCAAGGTTATGAAACAATGAATTGTAGCACTCTGTAGAGTCAACGAAATCACACGATCACTTACGATGTACAATATACAAGTGGAATAATTAATTACGCAACAACTTTTTGTGGAATTGATCACTTTTATAAGCCTAAATAAACATTGATCTTACTAATTAAACTTACATCAGCCTTGCACTCTTTGCGGATCTCCACATTCCTCACACGATCATACATGGTTTTACCACACATACGCCTCAGGGATCTCATTTCTTCAGCATTCAGTCTACTTTCATCCTTTCTCTAACAGTTCCAAAATCTAAATATAAGCAGGCGCTTGTGTTTAAAAGATTGGTGAGCATCAAGATGAATAATATTTACTGTTTGTTATTAATTATGATTGAGGGAAATATGAATACAAAATATATATGTAAATAAAAAAAATAAAAAATATATATGTAAATAAAAAATATATATATCTATGTAAATATAAAAAATAAAAAATATACATGTAAATAAAAAATATAAAATTTATATTAATTAAGAAGATAGTTTCATCATTTTGGTATTTTTACATTGAATTTCTCTTTAATAGCTTTTATAATGTGATGTATGAATGTGAATGACGCAAGGAGTGTGTTCCAAGACTGAGATGTTTGGCAGTCCGTCCTCTCTCCCTACCCCTGCGGGGAAACGGCGTGATGGTTAGTTAGTTAGAATTTATCGTTTTCGATTGTTCTGATATTTTCGGGTGTGCTTTTTTTTCTTTAGATATGTGTAATGATGTCGTGCAAAAGTGGTGTTACATTTTTGTGTTGGAAAGATATGTTTTTTACGATTGCGACTTTCAGTTAAAAAGTTGTAATTTAGTTTTTCTTTTTGAACATGAATTATTATGTTTTTTCGGACAAGATCATTAATTTTAAATTATGTGGTTTTTTCAATATTATTTTGTATAATTAGACATTGTAAAATTTCTGCAGGATGCAGATTTGATATGTATGCAGCTCCCCATCTGACTACAGTATATTGGAGATTCGATTGTACTATAGCGTGGTAGAACGATGTTAGATTTTCCATTAAAATAAAATTGAGATCGCATCTGTTTGAAACTTGGAACGACATTGATTATAAAATTTGCTAAAACCCAACGTTCGTAGAAAATACGTAATTTACCTAATTTTTCAATGCACCTTGGCCACAATCAATGACAATACTATTAACGTCATTAGCCACGACAAAGGAAATTAGGTAGGTGATGTTTCTTTGTTTTAATCAAAAACAAAGAAACATCAATCATCCGATTTTCGACAAATATTATATTTCTTTAAAAATGCCTTCTGGAACCGATGAAACCGAATTCAATCATTAAAATTAATTCAGAAATCACCATATTTGTCTCGATTCAATCATTTGACAGATGTCACTGGATGTCACTACTGTCAGCCATTTTGAAACCAAAGCTGGAGCTGCGCGCGCAGCCCACTGATTCCATCGACAATTTAAAATAAATAAATAACAATAAACAAGTTTCATTGATAAAATCGTCACAATTATTATTGAATTCAATTCAAACCAATACTAGATTATCGAAAATTCAGATCTACAGTGGCGCGTCAACGTATAGGCGAATGGGCCCTAAAATAATTATTTATTTATTTATTTATTACACGCCCTAGTGGGCTTTTCTTTTTAAAAAAATACAAGCATTTTGTATCAGAGTAAACACTTAAAAATTAATGAAATAAAGAAGAATGTAAACATAATGGCAAAAATGAATCCTCACGCATATAATTGAATTTAAAAGATTCAACAAAACAAAATAGTAGAAGCGGAGAAGTTATATGGGTACATAGGTCTATTTGTGTCTAGAAGAATAAAAGAGATAAAATATACAACATTTATACTGATTAGTTTTCAAATGAAAATATCACCCAGATCAGAATATTTGTTTCCGAGATTGTGAAGTCTCGGAATCGGAGAATTTTGGTAAGCTAGTGTCCTGGTGTTATTGAAGTAAAAAGGTAAGAAATGTCGGCATGATTTTTTGGGAACATGGTTATTGATACATTGAAGTAATTCGGGACAGTCAATTTTAAAATGTAGTATTCTTTGTAACAGTATTAAGTCTGTGCTTATTCTTCTTTCTGAATGTTTCAATAGAGACATTTTATCCAAGAGGTAATTGTAATTTATGTTTTGTATAGGAATATGCAATTTATAATTTATAAACCTTAGAAACTTCCGTTGAATCTTTTCAATGTTATCTGAATAAATATTGAAAAATGGAGACCATAACGTAGAGTTATACTCAAGTTGGTATCTGACAAGGGTTTTATATAAAATAATAAATGTTCCTAAATTATTGAAATCTTTTGCAGCTCTCAAAACAAAGCCAAGAGTCTTTACGTTAATTAATCAAGTATTAATAATATTCCGTATAACATCGTATTAAGTGATTTCAGTTTTTTCACTATATTCACAGACTAACTGAATTAACTGCCAGTAATTACTTACTTTTTTTCAAAAATACATATTTTATATTCTTAAATATTCCCCGACAAAAGTTTTACCTATACTGCCTAAGAATTATGCATTATATAACGTCACATTCAATCCCTTGTTTCCGTGATGTAACGGACGGTAACTATGACGTCGGAGCGAAACCGAAGCGTTCAAATAAGTTTGTTACTTAATCTTCTTTCCAGATATATTAATTAACTGTACGGATAAACATCGATCAACGTAACATATGAAATATTCGAAATCAATGTAACTTTAATAATATTCTTTCTGTGCGATAACGGAATTACTTCACCATAATATGGGGCATAGAAAAGCGTTACCCTTTCTCAAAGGTGAAAATGCCAGAAAAATACAGTGTAACAATCCTTTCTCTATTTTGTTTTTAGTTCCCACAAACCTCGTGATTTCTTTATTTACTAACACCATTATTATTATAACAAATTTTCAACAACTGCTTCATATTCCTCTCTGCTGTATTGTACAAACTAAACCTTGTTACACTTGGTGTAGCAAGTATATTGCCTAATAAAATACAAGAATCTTATTTTTACTCATTTTACTATGTTAACGTGGTTTATTCATCAAATATAGAAAAATATAGAAACAAAATGTATGTTGTATTCTATGAACATCCTTTTTGCATAATAGTTTCCATTAAAAATTTTCATTGTATTCGAAAATTAATGAATAAATAAAATCCTCACAAATAAGCCCAGCGGGCAATTGCTTCGTCGCGCCACTTACGCGATGCCTTCAAAAAACCATTTTTCTTATGACAGCCGTCCAGAGAGAGAGATTTCCAGAACAGATTATTTAGCGTTCCTCTGTCATGATTAATTTGTTTCCCAGTATTTTAAATAAAAACTTCAACCGGGACATATTTTTCCCTTGCATTTCTTTCAAGACGACAATTACGAACTTAAATAAAACATGCCAGTAGTTAAAATGAGTAAACTGCAAGTAAAAACAAATAAAAAATCATTTTTAGTTTGTGGTGTCGCTTTTGTGCTTTTTTGTTTCGCCACAAGATGTCACTGAATTGACAATTAAACGTCGGGATGTATGTCGTTTGAAAAAGGAAGCATGAGTAAAAGCGCGCCAGAAGATTAGTTGGGATGATTAAGTACGAACTGACAGATGTCAAAACACATGTTTTACGAGATTTCTGGATGCATGAGATGGTAGAAGAAGAAATGCCAAATTGTAAGTCATTTTCACGAGGAAAAGTCTTAATTAATCAAATTTGATGGGTAATAACTGGACGGAAATAAATATTTCGTTTTCCAAGACGTTTTTTGATTGCTGTTTTCATTTTTAAGCTTCTGATTATTTTGTTACAGCTCTACGGAAGAACAGTAAGAGATTTTGGGACAGGGTTTACAGGAAGAGCCGGCCCTGTGCCAAACGGCGCATGGCGTGAGTAAAATTTTGGCGCCCTTTGTCAAAACCAGTAAACGCCTGGGTAGGTAGGTGATCACTGTAATCAATAATACTTGGATAATATGTATTTTTCTCTGGCTCTTTTTTTATGGAAAATAATCTCCAAGGCAATGTGTTAGATTAGGTTAGAATGTTAGGAATTATCGTAGCCTTGGCAATTCGGCACCCGGAGCGGACTGCTCCAATTGAAGAATAGGGCCGGCCCTGTTTATAGGTAAACTATCTAACACAGCAAAAACTTTGGCGTAATGAGCTACTGATCGTTAAAGTATTCATAAAAAATATGTACGAACTTTGGCGACAATGACTAGATATCAATTTATTTCATTTTATAAATTCTAAAAAAAAAATCCAGAGTAACGGCTGTACCACGGAGGTCGTCATCATCAGATTGACAACTGCCGTTGATGATGATACATCAATTAGGTTGTCTTTCATAATTCATTCAAATTACGCCATGTCTTCAACGACGTCAAACACATTGAAACCACATCTTCATCAAGTCAAAATACTTCCTTATAGTTCAGCATTCCTGAACATATTAAAGATTTAAATAAAAAATAAAACTCACGTCGAAACTTTGCACCAATGGCCATAATAAATCTACAACTCTTCTGGTGATACCTACTAACAGTTCTAATTACCAATTATTAATTAGAGCATCCGCTAACCAGTTCTACGTTTAATTAAGAGTTAAGAGGATTGTCTTAACTCTTTCAGACCTGAATTAAAACAGGCAGAGGTTCAAATATTTGACGCGTAGAATTATTTGAAAACTTTTAGCGTAGTAATATTTCAACACTTGAAATTATGGTGAATATGTAAAGGCGCACCTCTCCCAATACGCACATTTTTTTTAACACTCTAATATGTTTTTAGGATAGTTTTTTTTAGTAAACCCTACTAGAACCTAGTGTAGAAAATAGGTTTTTGGATTGGATTTCGTTAAAAAGGAAGATGATAAGCTAACCTGAAAACGCACTTATCATAATGTCAAATGGTGTCTTAGCAGAGGCTCAATGGGCTGAAGTTTGTCAAAGACTTGGCAGCGGATGCGTCTGGTTGAAGCAGACCCCTTTTCCTCTTCAACTCTATCTACCCATCTCCTCGAACATCAGTGGGAAAAATACTGGACACACTGACCCCCAGATTCCGACCCACCCCTCATACCTGTTTCTTTCCCAGAATTTTTCTCTGTATTTCCTTAAAAACCATTGATACAGCATCTCCAAAGATGACATACAGGCGATGGGGGAAATTATTTTCATCAGGGCCTTCCGTGTGGAGCTAAAGTTTTAAAAAAATCGTAAGAAAATAGCCTCAAAGTGAACACGAAGAATTTGTCAAATATTATTTAAAATGCTTTATTTTACTTCTCCGTGGACTGAATTAGTTGTTCCTCTGTAATTGAACTAATTGGAAGTTTTCAATAAATTGTTTTTTTTTATTATATTAGTCGTTGGCACATTGACTGTAATTATTGCTACATACGTTCAATTGGCGAGGTCTCAAAGGGTGTGATTCACAAAATATGACAATTCGTACACTGTACCTACACGATTTTTTTTATTTTTTACTAACTGACCTTTATTGACTGAAAATTACACTTTTTTTAGACAATGTACCTATAGATAGTCGCAAGAAGCTGCCACATGGCAGTGTGGGTTCTATCTCAATATACAATTATGTAGGTTCTGTAGGTTCTATCTCAATATACAATTATGTAGGTTCTGTGGGTTCTATCTCAATATACAATTATAATACAACATAAGTCTACCGTTATATAAAATAAATAACAGACTCTTACATACAATCATAGAACTTACTAAAGCGTCCCATTAAAAAGAAATGTGACAATTCTAAAGATTATACATAAAATTAGAAAAATTAAAGGCATAACTACAAACATTACACAGTGCTGAAATCGAGGCTAAACGATAAACGTATATTGTCTAAATAAAATAAATGTGGCAACCGCCCGAATGACTACCAACTTTTCCCATTAACCGAGGCTTTTTAAGGTCATGCCTTTTCCAATTGCTGGTTTTTGGAACTTTTGCAATTTATTGGCTATTGGGAAAAGAAATAAAAAAAATCCAAATCATTGTATTTTCTAATATAAACAAGGTCTATAAGGGTTAAGAGAATTGACTTAATTGCTATCAGGCGACATCTCTGTGTGTGTGGACGAAGCTAAACTTATGTGTGTTTGTTAAAACTGGAAATGATGTCCGTGTTTAATTCCAGTGGCTGAAATTGATTTGTTTAAATTAATGAGGGTAATTAATCCATTTTTTTAATATCAATTAATACTAACAGGGGCGTGGAGTGGTATTTCTGCTCTAGGACATTAACCTCGATGGCTGTCGTTAAAGACCTAATCTAAAAGTATCGAAAAGAGATTTTGTATTAAATTTATAGAAATGTAAAGCCAGAGAAATTGGGACGTACTGTTAATTTATTTGTAAGAAACAAAAGGCTTATACATATACCCGAGTTTTATTATATCTTAAAATTAATTAGCGGGTAAAGAGGAGAGAAAGAGGAATATAGATCAGGATATGATATTATCGAAGAGGACATTTGCGAGATATTTTAAGTACCTACAAGATACGCAATTACACTTTATAATTACACGCCATTGAAAAAAATCTGCACGGAATACACAAATATATAATCAAACATAAAGTTTCGGTCTGGATAAAAACAAAAGGTACAGAATTTTATCACAACTTAATAACATCATTTTTTGCCTTTTAATATTTTATAATATTATTTAATTTACTACAATCAATATGTCTATCAAAAACACGTGAACACCTCAATACAGGTTTTCCTAGTGACAACAATAAAATATAAATCATTTAAAGTAAGCGTAGGTATAATATCATTCTTATTTGATACTGCGTAATAAACAACGCATTGCATATTATATTATGGAATAAAATATTTTGAATTAAACTTATATTAAATCGATATGGTAAAAATATGTTTTTAAAGAGAATAGCGGTTTTATCATATAAAACTTTATGGTTCCTCAAATGACCCCATACTTTATTCATTTCACTGCGAAATAAAATAAACTCTACAGCTTTATGCGGACGATACAATATTGTTTTATAACAAACCGAATCTATCAGAGCTTGAAACGCAAAGTAATGTGGACGATTCCCACCTCACAATCTGGTTGAGAATAAACGAACTGATCCTTAACTTAAAAAAACGTACTACATACTTGTCTAGAAAAGAAAACGAGCACAAAATATTTGGGCATGATTGTAGATTCCCAGCTATGTGGGTTTTCCACATAAATCATGTGAAGGAGAAAATTACCCCCATCACTTGTGTACTATATAGGCTTCAAGGATTACTACCATTGATGTGTTGTATTTAGTCAATGATTGCTACCCATTCCTTACTTATTTTTCCCATTACTAACTTCAGTGTACTATGGTGAATTCACACCTATCCTGTATCTGGGGTTTTGCCTCAAGAAAACTGATAACTAACCTGCAGGTGGTCCAAAACCGAGGTCTCAGAAATTTTCTTGGTCTTCCATGGGACACACGTGTCAAAGATTATTCAGTTTACTGTATCCTTCCTATCACAGTCCTTCACTAACATGAAATCACGAGCACCATCCTACAAATTAGCAAAAAATCAACCCACACTAACATCAAGCCACTTTACAATCAAGACATACACAACCACAATACTAACAATAATAAGTAACAGTAATAACAATAAAATCACTCACAACAACATATGGGATAAAAACTCTGAACTATATTACCTACACACTCTATAACTCTCCTCCAGATATGTATAAAACAACCAGCATATTCAAAAAATTTAAAAGAATATTTATTCAAAAACAAAATACGTTATTTTCTTATCGTGTTGCGTTTTGTTTTATTTCTTTTTTCTCTCCTTTTCTATCCCATGTATTTGCAATCAAAACTAACAAATGCCTTAGTGGATAAGTACCTTTTTTGATAATTCCTACCTTGGCTTTGTGCTTATGTGTATATCCTTGTTTATTTCTTTTTTTGTCTTTTCATCTTTGTTCTACTTAACCACCCTTTTTTCACACAATTTCTCCCGTCCTAAAATGAGTTTTGTAATTAGACGGGATAGTTTAAACAGGAAATAAAAACATTAAAAATAAATAATATAAAAGCCAATCCTTAGATTCTTTTGTAATCCTTTTATCTGGACAACATTGTACAGCAATATGTACTTATATGTAGGTATGGCAGCCAGAGATGACACGAACACAATACCTACTCACACAGATGCATTGCTTGCATTCGGAATATTTTGAACTTGTTATTCGACTTCAGGAACGAAAATGTTAAGTAAATTTGAAAAAGTTATTTTATTAAAAAAAACTCTTTTTGAATATTCAAATTTGAATAACGTAACACTACTTGCGTAAGCAATATAAAATGTTGTTAACAGTGACGTTTCGCAAGGACATCTTCATGTATGTATATGGGTAGGTACATTTACCAATAGACCAAACCTAAGTGTGTGTTTTTTGGGTCAATTCTAATTGCATAACCTTCGTGTATTCTGAAATCTGATAAAAACACGACGATTTCTTATCAATTTTAAAAATCTGACCATATTTCGAAAACAAGATACATAATAATTCAAATTAAAAACAGCAAACGAGACAATATAAACGCTTATGTAAAAAGCTTACGCATAAATTTCCAAAACAAGTTCATCATTCACAGAATCAAGTGGGAAATTTCACCGAGTCCATAAACATAATGGGTTTGGTCAATAAGGCCAGATAAGCCTCACGATCGAGATATTGAATAAATAAATAAAAATAAAGAATAGCTACTGCCATCTAGCGGGCCCCTGCGAAGTAAACCATATTTGTTACGATTATTGGATACATAAATTAGTGGTTTATCAGTTGGAGATCGCCATACAGAAGCTGTAACAAGCTTATGTCTGGAGGCTAAAACCGACTACTGTTGGGAGGTTTGAGCTGTTGAAGAAATGTATAAAACGCAGCAGAATTATGAGAATACATAAGAATTAAGTGAAATAGATTATTTTCACTGTTTTTTTTTTATTTCCAATAAAATTGAGAAAATAACGATAACGAAGGTATTTTTTTGTTGATGAATAAATTTTCTATAACGATTTAAAATTAACCGTTTTCCATTTGCCGCCAAAATTTGTTTTTATTCGTAATTTCGGCGGCATTGACGGCACGCTGGGTGATGTTGGTGACAGCCGTCTTACCACACATATGTTATAGCAGTCCTGGATTGATCGTGAATGATTCGCTTACTGAAACCCACTCACGAGCTTTCACAGGGCGAGTGAGCTATTTTTTCTGTAAAGACCCTGGTCTCGCGACCCACTCTCGCGACCTACTCCCGCGACCCTGGTGCTGGGTGCTGGTGTGGCGAGGAATACGCCCATAGATTGTCAGCACCTGGGTATCGCGACTTGCTGGGTGCCGTGTGTTGGCTGCCGGTGTGAAGTGGCGATCAACCATAGAACATAGCATAAAAGATGCATGACTATAAAATTTGTAGACCAGGCATGAAGTCTCGAATCACTTTCTCGTGACAGACAAAATATGTCTATTTACTTTTGGAACCGGTTCCCGATGACTGGAAGGTTGATTGGTGATAGGTTTGATAAAAAAATTATAAATTCATACTATGAATATATTACAGGTGATGGGTAATAGTGTTTCGGGTATCAAATCCTCTTCCGTGAAGGTATACAATATTCTCTAAAATTCATTTACTGTCGATTTTGGACGAGAAAATTCTCGACATTTCATCCTGTAACTAAGCCACCAAGATGAATCGATTCATTTACAAAATGTCAATTAAAAAAACTTGCGCAGTAGCCGAGTTTCGATAGATAATTGATAATATTTTATTATTGAACGCGCCAGTTTTTTTTTAAGAAGTCTTTGCGAGAGAAGCAAGAACTGATTGATTTCTTTATCTAGATGTCTCGTCTGAAATATTTCAATATGTTCAGAGATATTTTAGTTTGAGCGAAGAACTGGGTAATTTTGATGTTAATTTAATGATTACACGAACTAAAATGCCTACCTTCTCTATCTTTTATTGAAGCACAAAAATTGATGTATTAATATTCAACTCTATCTCGCAATTTATTTATTAGGTATTTACGTAGTCAAATGAAGTAAGATGTGTTTGCTTCCAAGGAACAAAATTATCTTCGAATGGGGACTCCATTACATTGCAATAACATTAACAATAAACCAGAACAAAATAACAGACACTTAAATAATGTGCACCGCTCTCCCAGATAGAGTAGGGGTTCCTAGTTTGAGTCTCGGTCACAACCTGAAATAGAGAAATAAGCACATTAGGTGATTATGAAAACTTTTCTCAGGTTTTTGGGAGAGAATTTTTGAGAGGGAAGATGAACTTATACGTTCATTTAATTGAAATTTCATAATTTATTAAAAATATATGAAATGTTGAACGGAGGTGAACCATTGTTTAAATAAAAAAATGCACAATGTCATGCATAGTAAAATAGACACCTGTCACGTTAAAAATAAGATATCCAAAAGAATGGGTGTAGGTATTAGGCAAAAAACCATGTCATTTTAAATACGCTCGTGAGGGTCTTTTAACAGTAAGTTGCGTAATTTATTAAGTTCAAAACCATATTTTTATCATACCTTTTCGTAGGTACGAAGTATTTAACGTCCGACGTTTTTATTTTACACGTTATTTTCCTAGAGTTATAGATTTGACCGAAAAATAACCCAATTAAAAATCTTGTCTTTTTCAATTTTTACTAACTTATAATCGAATTTTCGAATACTTAAGTTTAAATGTCATTTTTGCCCCAATTTTATTGTATTGAAATTCTAGACTGAAAAAAAGTATGCAGATTGTGTGACACCAGAGCTCACTGTAAAAGAAATTGCTGATCAATGGCGCTGAAGCAGAGTTCCTGCTTCGTAGTTGAGTGAAATTAGAATGATTTGAATAGCGACAGATTTTTTTTAAATCGTTCAGGCAAACGGAATTGGGGAACACACAGGAGGCTCTGAGGAAAATAATTTCCCTCTGGGCCTGTGTCATATTTGAGAATGCTGTGTGGAGGGTATTTTTAAGTAAAGGAATAAGAAGTTCCTGGAATTAGAAAGGTATGAGGGATAGGTAGGAATCTAGGGATCAGTGAGTTCAGGAGTGATGGTATACCCTTCCCGCTGCGGTGGAAGGCGATAGAGAGAAAGTTAGAGAGATCAAAGAGTCTCCCCAAACCAACCTGTCTCTCCCTATCTAGCACGCCACGCAGCTGTTGGGCCACCACAGACCGCCTTCTTATCCTATCTTTCAAGCTTGAAACAACCATACATTTTCACGAAATTTAATTCAAATCGGTTGGACGGTTTCGGAGATTAGCGTCTACGAACACACTGACACGTGATTTTTAAATATTAAGATATACAAGGGCTACAATCATGGAGGAATAAATGGTGTAAGGAGAGCTAAAAAATACCCAACTAATGCAAATTGACGACATTTCTTTCTCTCCAAAAATTCACGCAATGTTCCGTCAAGTGCAAAAGAGACAAAAAATTTTAAAATTACAAAGAAACCAAGGTTTGAAGATAATATTCCAATTAGAATATAACAATAACATTATCCGACTTTATGTCCGTGTTAACCGTGTCCCCACAGGAAAAACTAAACCCTTCCACACACTTTTCCACAAATGATCATCTAGTTAATCCATATTATGCAAGTGCATTATATAAGTATAATAAATATAAAATAATACAAAACAACACGTCAAATCTCCAGAGATCAAATGGGAAAATAATTCACCGACTCCAGATATTTTCAACATCAACATCAACATCAACATCAACATCAACATCAACATCAACATCAACATCAACATCAACATCAACATCAACATCAACATCAACATCAACATCAACATCAACATCAACATCAACATTAACATCAACATCAACATCAACATCAACATCAACATCAATATCAACATCAACATCAACATCAACATCAACATCAACATCAACATCAACAACAATATCAACATCAACATCAACATCAACATCAACAAAACATCAACAAAAACATCAACAAAAACATCAACAAAAACATCAACATCAACATCAACAGCAACATCAACATCAACATCAACATCAACATCAACAGCAACATCAACATCAACATCAACATCAACAACAACATCAACATCAACATCAACATCAACATCAACATCAACAACAATATCAACATCAACATCAACATCAACATCAACATCAACATCAACAAAAACATGAACATCAACATCAACATCAACATCAACATCAACATCAACATCAACATCAACATCAACATCAACATCAACATCAACATCAACATCAACATTAACATCAACATCAACATCAACATCAACATCAACATCAACATCAACATCAACATTAACATTATTCGATAACCTACAATGCAACAATCACAAATAATGCCAACCAAATAACAATAACAAATGACGGCCGGCATAGTCCAGTGGTAACGCATTGGACTGCCATTCCGAAGGTCGCGGGTTCGAACCCGGCGTGCGCAAATAAATTTTATTTGATTGATTTGTGTTATTTCACAATTAATTAATTAAAATAATATATAGTATATTTGCGGCACGTTCCAGAGTGGAAGATACTACCAGTATCGCCCTGGTGTAAGACCACCATTCAGAATTGAAACGTTGCTCCAAATGGCTTTAGCCGTGTTTAGTGACTAGATCTGAATAGCCAGGTACTTCCCCACCTTCCTCTTTCCCTTCCCCACTTACCCTCAGCCTCACAACATCCCCCAATTGGGGATGCCATAGTCTCACTGGCTCCAGACGGGAGCAGTTGGGACTTGTGTCTTGTGAGGTATTCACTATAAAAATAAAAAAATAAAAAATAAAAATAAGAAGGATTGCTAAGTTGGTAAGTGGACCGCTCTCCCAGATAGAGTAGGGGTTCCTAGTTTGAGTCTCGGTCACAACCTGAAATAAAGAAGTACGCACGTTAGGTGCGTTAGAGTAGAGGTCTGGACGCGCGACAGCAAAATTACGAAGTCAGTGCTGTCACCTGTCACCAACGAAACTTCACTGTTTAAAATATGCAGTATAATCACTATATTTATTTATATGCTTGCGGTAAAATAATACACAAATCAGCAGTAATAAATAACGAGTATCGACAAAAATCGCCGCCATATCCCAACTTTTGTTGCTCTATTAGGACACGGCGCTGACTTGATCACTCGACACCCCAAAATCCGTCAGGCGCTCAGGCTTGTAACTCTAGTCGGCCTTGAGGCTATTCGGCGCAACTTTTAAATACAAAAATCTCGCACGGTCCCATCGTTTATTTCGTTCATACACATATATTAGTTACGTCTATCTTTGTCATACATGAACAACATTTGAATTAAGAATATACTGGAAACATAAAGAGTGTTTCTTACTTAACACATTTTATCAATTTTGTGAGACAATTACAAGTCTAGATGTAATATATCATCATCGTTGTGCACATATTATTCCTCCATTATTATAATACTAGCTGTACCCCGCCACGCGTTGCTGTCGCTCAATCTGTCTGTGCAGATAGAGAAAAAATAACTCGTGTTGCTTTTACGTCCAACAGATGGCACTGTTATTAAACAAACGTGCTTTTACCTGTCACAGATGACATCTACATAATATAGGTATATAAAAACATATGCGTATTCGAATGCAAAGTTGTGTCAAAATTTCAAAGCAATCGGTGAAGACTTTCGGAGATTTAAGATTTTGAACAAACGAACATTTTCATGTGTATTAGATAGATAGGTACCGGTATGACCAAATCCGGCACTGCTTTAAAATATCCCTCCCGTTTCCAGTAAGTACTATAAGTAGCTACCTAGTACCCGCCTAACGAAGCTATGCCTGGCGGTCTATTAACATGACGTGTATGAATGAATGTCACATTCCTCAAATAAAGATGTCGGAACACAGATATTTTAACAACTCGGGATATAAATACAAACAGATAAACATATTAGATGCCCAGATGCAGGAGACAAAGAGACAAGGGGAGGGGGAGAGGAGGGCATTCCAACTAAGCAGACTTTAATGGGGTTAAGTTTAATGTCTAACTTGAACTCTAAAAGTGATGTACGGTGTTAATTGAACATGGATTCGTTTAAAATAGAAGCCCTTCGGCGAGTATCTGAAATCCAACTCATCATGCAATTCGCACAGCTTAGAGACAAGACAAAGCATTAATTTGCAGGCCGAAAATTTAAGCTTTGAAATTTTGTTATGTCGATCAACACGTCCCTCAAAAAAGTTAAATTTGATAGGTACCGTTTTTGCCATACTTTTCTTCCTTCCGGGTATAATCCGTGTATCAATCCGAGTATAATTATAAACAATTTTAATCTGGGCCTCTTCAAGCCTTATTAAATCCCTTCCGACAGCCTCTACCTTAACCCGCCTCACAACGCTGTCCATTCCGGTGACGGCATAGTTAACTGTACAGACACTTCTTGTGAGGTGTCAATTTTTTATTTGTTCTTATACTTACTAATTAATATTTTTTGAGATGGTGAACAGAAGAAATTAAATTAAGGTTTCGGGAAGTTATAAAAAAACTACTTTAGAGTTATGAAATTTGAAATTTTTTCTCTCTTGTGTCTGATAAATTTTTAGGTGAATGCAACTATTTTCAGCTGTCAAAGTGATTTCCATCATGAGCGGTAGAGCTTTTAGATCCACCCATTTAATTTAAAATAATAAGAAAATATACAATATTTAGTAATATTTTTTACATATTTCTCCATTATTCAATAAGACAAGATAGTGCATACATTCTAGTAGGTAGGACGGCATATGGTTACGATTCTTTTCTACGAATCCGAAGGTCGCGGGTTCAAATCCCGATGTTCGCAAGAAAATTGTATTTGATTAATTTATGTCATTTCACAAGTTCTTAATTTCAATAATATACGGTGTAAATTGTAGAACATTCCAGAGCGGTAGATATTTTCAGTATTGCCCTAGTGAAAGACCTCCATTCAAAATCGAAACATGCTTGAAATGGCGTTAGCCGTGTTTGGTGACCAGGTCTGATAGCCAGGTACTTCCCCACCTTCCACTTTCCCATCTTCTTCCCTTCCCCACTTTCTCCGGCCTCACAACATACTGATTGGGGATCACTTCTTCTCACTGGCTCCAGACTCCAGACAATTGTTCGGTATTGCAGTTTCATATGAGTTCATAATAATATTTTGACATGCTAATATGGTGACCGGATAAATCATCAAAATTATAATTCATTACATCTTTAAAAAGTTATATAAAGTCATGGATAGTGATGAAACAGAAACTTTATTAACTGGGTTAAGTAGATTAGGTTGGGTTAGGTTTAAATTTTATTTTTTTTCATCGTTTTTAATGACTTGATATCACTTTTTAAAAGTGTGTTGAATTGTCACTGTGTTGAGTTATCATGGAACCGCTAAATATATATATTTTTTTTATTTTTTTATTTAATACATGTTACATTATTTTGAAATTTACATAAAGTAGATATAATGAATCACCATACTAGGCGGCTGCCTGTTTCATGGTGACCGATTGAGTGTAATTACTTTGTATGAAATATAAAATCTAGTGTAAACATATGAAATTAGTAACTATAGATGAAGCTAAAATTTTGGAAAAATTGTTATAAAAAGTAGAAGATAGAAATTAGAAAGGAGAAAGAAGTAAATTAGCATTAGATTGTAAAAATGTACACAATTATATATATAATTTTTAATATGTGTGCATGCAAGCACACATGTGTATATAGCAGCAGACATACCTATATACATATAACAACACATGTATACATACACCCATATGACGCATCCTCACGCATATAAACAATATATACATCTCTATCTGAGTACTTGGAATAGGCTACAGGAACAGGCTCACGCATATAAACAATATATACATCTCTATCTGAGTACTTGGAATAGGCTACTAACACTATAACAATCACACATCAAAAAATCCCCGAGAGCTTTCCTGAAACTGTCGTATTTGGCTATTGATTTTATTTCTAACGTTAAATTATTGAATATTTTTCGAGCAAGAAAGTTAAATTGTCTTTGTGCCATTGCGGTTTTTATTGGGGGAATAGTATAATTGGATTTGTTAGAATATCTTGTATTATGGGTCGATTCAAAAATATTTTTTTTCGTATGTTTGAATTTATAGTAGGAGGAAATGTTTTTGACGTATAAGGATTTTATGTTGAGTACTTTGAAGTCGTTAAATAAGTCCTTCGTGGAGTGAATATAGTGTACTTTGTAAATAGTCCGCATTATCAATTTTTGAGCTTTAATTAATGGATCTAATATCGTGTTAGAGCATCCTCCCCAGACAACTATACCGTAAGATATAATTGATTGGCATAAAGAAAAGTATACCGTTTTAAGTGTATTTTTATTTAGAATATTTCGTAGTGACCTTAAGATATATGCCAGTTTCCATATACGGTTTGTAACATTTATGACGTGATCTTCCCATCGTAGTTTATTGTCAATTATTACACCCAAATATTTAATGGAATCTACTCGTTCTAGTGGATTGCACAGACAACTAGAGTTATCTCTACAATAATGTATTTTTAGTGTATGATTGATTGAAGGCTGACTCGGAATATTAAGACTAAACGTTATATATTTCGTTTTAGTTATGTTTAAGGTGAGTAGATTATCATCCAACCACTGTTTAATAATTTGCAATGTTAGATCCGCTCTATGAAATGTTTCTTCCCATGTCTTACTTTTTAGTACTAGGGCAGTGTCATCGGTGAAAGTGATTATATTGCCATCAATAATAGATAGTTTACATAAGTCATTGATATAAATGAGAAAAAGTGTGGGACCGAGTACACTGCCCTGTGGCACACCAAAGTTAATGCTAGTTGAATGGGATGGTTTATGCGATGGTAGCTTAACACATTGCTTTTGTGCTGTCTGTGAGGTACGATTTGAACCAATCAAATGCCTTATTCTTTATTCCGATTTTTTTGAGCTTGGCTAGAAGGATTGGATGAGATACTGTATCAAATGCCTTAGCTAAATACAGAAATACTGCCAAACATTTATCACCTTTGTCTAAGGCTTGTGTTATATGTGATGTTAGTTCTAAAATAGCTGAATCTGTATTTAGTCCTTCTCTAAAGCCATACTGGTTTGACGAGAGTATGTTATATTTTGTAAGATGGTAGATAAGTCTTTTTTTTTTAATTTTTTCAATAATTTTTGATAGTGATGATAATATAGAAATTGGTCTGTAGTTTGTTATGTCAGTAGGATTTCCGGACTTAAAAATTGGTTGAACTAGGGCAAGTTTGAGTTTGTTTGGGAATTCACCTTTAGTGCGAGACTGAGGTTAATGATATGTACTAATGGATGGATTATAAAGCGTTCAACTGTTTTTAGTATAGCTGAGGAAATTTGGTCATGATTGCACGAATGAGAGGGCTTTAATTGTCTAATAGTTTGAGAAATTACATCGTAGTTGGTCGGGTTTAAGGTGAGTATATTATCTGTTTCACTGGCACATTGATTGATAATGTCGGCAAGGGCATTTTCATCGGTTGATGTCTTATTTAAAATCTTTGATGCTAGATTTTTACCGATATTGCAAAAGTATTCATTTATGTGATTGGTCACAGTGTCTGGATGGTCATTTAGGGAGGTGTCTTGGCCGTTGATGTTTAATTTATTGATTGGTTGTACTGGGTGATCAGTGTTAGATATTTCTTTGACGATATTCTTAATTTGTTTGTTATTATTACCGACTCTGGACAGTTTTTCTTTGTAGTAGTTTTCTTTTGTGGTTTTAATGATATTATTACATATATTTCTGTACTTTTTATAAAATATTTGGGCTTGAATGTCTGGATTATTGAGTAAGTTTTTGTGAAGCTTGTCCCGTTTTTTAATACAAAAAATTAGGCCATCTGTTATATAAAACATAACACTGCCGACCATTTCGCATCAAAGAAAGATAAAAAATAACACAGCCGACCATTTCACATAAAAAAAAGATAAAATATAGCACTGCCAACCATTTCACATAAAAGAAAGATAAAAATATAAACAAAGAAAATGAAATCAAATTTATAAAATGATCGGTTTTCGGAAATGCTCAGTGAATCGAAGCCATTTATTTTTTAAGCTTTTTTTAATTCAACAACTTGAGTAGGTAATCAGTTTACCAAATCTACGACCTTACATAGCAAATAGGTACCCGCATGGACAGGGTTGCCCAAAGGTTTCATATAAGTCATTGCGTAATTTAAAAAAATGTTATTTCATATATGAAACATTGCAACTCTGTGTAGCTACCAACACCAATTAAAATTAAATGTAGATATACCTAAATATTATTTTTTTAAATATCCTAGCAATTCTGTGAACAGTAGACCTCGCCTTCAAAAAATTATGTTTTAATTTTCTCTTATTTAATAAATCAAAACCAAAATTTTCTCTGTGAGTGAGGAATTATACAATTTTTCCAAAAAAGTACCACCTGTTATATTTTGATTTGACATCTCGCTACAGGAACCACGACCACGCGAACTGGCAGGATAAAAACGTAGTATCCAACAAGGCCACCATCTTGAACCGGAACGTAACAAACAATTTTACAGACAGATGAAATGCCAAATGGTTATAGTGATTTGTTTTTGGGGTATTATGCCGTGTTGCGCTATCTCCTTCTTTAGCCAACGTTTCGGAAAGCGTTGCAGTGTCCATCATCAGGGCAGATGTGTAATCTGTAATGTAATACTTTTGGACGTGATAATCTCAAATCATACTTGCCAAATGGTTAATATAAACAGTACTTCATAACCAATATATAACACATCTGCCCTGATGTATAACATTTTACTTGTTTTATCAAGGATAAATAACCCCTGAAGTTTTGGTATATAATAATACAAAGTTTTCGCAGCCCTTGAGAAATAGAAATCAGTGCATCCCCTTTTACACTCCGCATCCGGCAAAGGTGATAAGCCGCAAGTAACTACCTATTATCTGTAGCTACTTACGCACATTGCTTAGTACCTACCTATAAATAAATCACAGTTCCACCGCCACAAAACGGCTTCATTTATTTTAACACGAAGTGCCTTTTTTATAGCGGCCAAAAGGCGACACTTAAAGAGACGCGGCGTTCTTTGAAAGCTGTGAAATGAGAGGCCCCTAATGATGTTGATGTAAAGGTTAAATGGTTCGCGCGCCCGCTAGATTTGTGGTTATCGCAGTCAAAAATGTAGCATTGGGGGCGGTGCACACTCGTGATTTTTTGTAAGACTCGAGTATGAGTATTTAATTAAAATCCGGTCCTCTTCAAGACCCACATTAGTAAATCTCTTCCTGCAGCCCTTTACTTAGCCTGCGTCACAACGCTGCCCAACTGGGTGGCGATATAGTTCCCCTGTTTACACTGTACTGATAGAGATGCTCTTGTGAGGTGTCAATTTTGTTCTCTATACTTTTTTTTAATGTAAATTATGGTGTCAAAATCTCACGATGTAGGACGATACTATAGTACGGATCTGCCCTGCGGAGTATTCAGTATTATATTTGACTGCCGCGCATGTACCGTGATGTTACGCGCTTTTCGGCCGGCCGCAAATATCAACGCTTAATACGTCTAATATCTTGGGTAGGTACTGTTCGGAATTTACAAAAAAAATTCAAAGTTCTTTCCTCAGCATGCTCTAATGAAAAATACATGACACATTTGTAAACTATTATGTGAACAATACTAGACCTCGCGTCCAAAAAGTATGTTTATATTTTTCTCTTATAACATATCTAAAATTTCCTCTGAAATCACAAGATTTGTAAGTAGCTAGGTACCCACTTAAATACCTACCTAATTACTTATAAACCATATATTATTTTGTAACCTTTTTTGAATTTCAAATAAGAAATTATACATTTTGTCCAAAGAAACGTCCATTCCTTTTTCAAACACTCTTTAGGTATGTAGGTTAGGTACCTACCATAATATAAGCGAATAAGATTGTTCAAATGAACATGACGCGACGATTTATCATTATTTGAAAAATTATTCTTACTGAACTGTTAAAACGGCCACCATCTTGAAACGGAAACGGAACGCACAAACAAATTTACAGACAAACCAAACGAAACGAAATAAACGAAATGGCTGAGGTTACAACGACTTCGCTAAGTTAAATTAATAACAAGAAACTTCATTAAAGGAGAAGACGACCTAAGTTATTGTTATTTTCAAGGGTTTCATTGAAATACCCTAACTCTTACAAAAAGTATGCGTTATTGACTTGCCTCCAACTCGCCCGGCTACTAGCAACGTGACAATGTGCTATGGTGGAATGAGTCCTTTACGCCAGTTTTTTTAATGGCGTCGTAAAGAAGTGCTTCCGATTGTAACGCCAACAATGGGATCTGTTTCTAATCAGTTCATTAGCAGTTGGCATAGGTAAGTACTAAGTGGCTGAATACTGAACTAACATTTCACTATGGCATGAATAAAATATGTGTTGTTGTCATCGACATAAATACAGAGACGCGTTATGTTTACATTAATAGAACAAAAAATATGGCACGTTCCTATTTGTAGATTTAAATCGAATAACGAAACCCACGAGAAAAGAATAGTAGCAACGAATTTGTGAGAATGAATGAATATCATACATAGATACTAAATGAACGGAACGCATTAGAAAGAGATAGCCATTCGAAGAATATGTGTACGGGTGAAACGACAACAAACGATCTCAAAGTGGCCCGCGGCAAGCATGACGTCACAGGCGAGCGACGAACATTTTTTTATCGCGTGCTCAGACTGCTCGCCGCGAACATGCTCGCCTGTTAGTGGGCCGCTTTTACCCTTTCTTCCCGAACAAACGAGCGAGCAGAATACGACGTACTGTCACTAGGTTGTCCTCCATACTCTTATGTGTTTCTGCGTTTGCTGTCTCACATTATTTTATTTGAAAAGCATTATGAATAATTATTGTATTTATGGAAATAATAAGTGATTTTTAGTACATGCGAGTGGAAATAAACTCCATCAGATTTGGTTTTAACTCTTGAATGATTTGTACACATCTCAAAAGCACAGGACCACATTTTTTCACAAAAGAGTAAAGACCGACATGTTTGTGGCAGCCGGTGACAGCTCGTTCGACCGACGGGCTTATTTGCGATACTAAACGCAGTATATCACCAGTTTGTCCACTGGACCCAGTTCAATACGACCACGCGAGTTCTCAGAAACCTATACTCCATTTTAATTCATCTAAGGTAGTTGGCAAATAAATTTTATATTTATTTGCGATTAGGTAAAGATCATGGACATAAGAAAAGGTTTCTCATGTCCATGATAAATGTATTAATATTTTAAGAAACTGCACTGTAGGTTTTGCATAGCTTTACCTACCTGTCGACACATTCAGGATCTCAGCAAGCCTTGCTTGCCTTGCTACCTAAAATTTGTGGTTTTTTTTTGAGGTTTCATTCTGAAGTAGACCGAGTCCGTAGTTTTTATTTCAAATTTAAAAAAAAGGTCGCTATGGGGTTATTGTAAAATAATACAAATATACAACAGCTATTTAATATCAGCTGTTTATCATTTAAAATGTATCAAACATAGTATGAAACGTAGTTCCCGGCTCCAAAAAATTGTAAAAGAGATGGAAAACTAAGAAAATAAATCGAATTGCTCAGCGTGACACAGATTCACCAATTTTCCGCTTGCACTGCTAGTTTCTGGACACCGTGTCCAGAAACATTTAGATAATCATTTTATGTTGTATTATAATGCGTATTTAGGCCAAAAACTGTGGAACTACCGCCATCTATACATTAATAGAATGTTTACAAACCCAACAAAAATATCTAAGACGCACACCATTTATTTACGCACACCATTTATGATAGCGACATCTATGATCTGGTAGAAAGTCTAAAACAATAAAATGCTCTCCTGAAAAAATTATAAGTTTTTTTTTTATAAAATAAAATATAATATACATAATATTTTCATTGCGTCCTGTTAGAATTCGAGAACGATCAAGTTTCGAAACATTAAATGAAGCAATGTTAGTGAATTTAGGGAAAAAATAACATTTCAAAAGGAAGGAGCTATAAATCAGATAATAAAACATAAAATAACTTTTTTATTTTTTTTAATGAAAAATATATATTCTTACAGTACACGAAATTAATAATAATAATAACAGAACAAATTACGATTAGGTCAAATTTCTAAATAACCAAAGAACAATAATTAAATAACAAATATCTAATTTGATTTCTCGAAAATACATCTCAAATGTAATAAAGGTATGTATGTATATGTATCTGTATATGTAATGGTGAATTTTATTCTGAATTTATTATTTTATAGTACATGTATTAACATAATTTTATGTTTTTAATTAATGCAATATTCACAGCAAAGAATTTGACTAGTTTACATAATTTGTCAGACAAAATTACAATATCATACACCTTTATGTAAATTGTAGAGTAGAACTCTACTGTAAATAATATATTTTACGAAGGTGGGTCTCCTGCGACAAAATGTTTTCAAAACACAAAACATATTTTTTCCATTGGCCACAGAAAGCAAAAACATTTTGTATGATTGCACAATTGTTATGGCTACACCACAATGTTTCAATATTTTGAAAACATTTTGTGCGCAAGAGACCCGGCTTGAGAAAAATTTAAAATTAGATAATCTTAAACATAAATCGCAGTTTTGAGATGTTATTTAAAATGATACATAATCCGTTAATCAATTATTTTTTATTGCAATATCTTTATAATATGTTGTGCATGAATAAGTTTATATTTTATTTGTATTCACAGAATACAAAAATTTTAAAAATATGCAAATGTTATACAAGTGCAAGTTCACTTCAAATTTAATAATTAAAATTCAAATCAGGTATTAATCGAATTTAGTCCCATTAAATCATACATTTCTCAGTACAGAGTGCAGTATTTTATTATTTAAAATAAAATAAACTTTAGGACGGGTTGTTTCACAGAATTTGAACTATTGAACTTTCTTTCAAGTCTGTCTGAAAAGTCCTATTCAAGTATGTTATTATTTCACCATGGGCCGGTTTTTTCACTGTACTAGAATAATAACAGAACTTGAGGACTTTCACAGAACTCGAATATTAACTTTAAAATTTGATGAATTGTTCAAATTCTGTGAAACAACCCGTCCTAACAGTGGTATTTTTTTTTATCGGAAATGATTGTTTTGCAAGAGAAAACTATTTTTCCTTACTTATAAAAATAATGCTAAATAGTTAACAAGTATTTAAAAACATATTTTTAAGTAGAAAAACAACAACTTTATTTGTAATGAAAAGTCACTACAAAAAAGGTTAAAAAAACATGCATATTTATTTACATTAATTTTATACATTCTGACAGCGAAGTAACACAAAAGTCCAACGGAGAAATCAAGAGTAAATAAGTCCATATTTACTTTTCAGTAATTCAATAGAAAATTATATTTCGCTTGCTTAGTGCAAATTTAGGAATTAAATGTACCTCTCGCCACGAAAAAACACATATTTTAAACCAAATTCTGTTCATTTCAAAGCTTCCTTGTGTCGGGATGCAGTACCAATATAATATTAAAATAGTTATTTCATGCCTCGTACATATATACGTTTGAGCGTACAAACTTACAGTTTTCTACCTTAAAGTTAAACATAACGTACGTTATAATCTTCGCGTTTATAGATAGCAATAATTTAATTAGTTGGTGAAAATCCATTTTTTGCAATTATTTGTTTGCACACATACAATATGAATTAATAGTTTTGTGCGTATGAAAACTCAATTCTTTCAAGAAAGGCTTAAAAATAAATATTGCATCGGTGATTAAATCAATTTTGTATTTGAATTTTTTTGAAATAATATTTGTTTTTATATAGACAAAACTAATTATTCATATTCATATTGCGTATGTTCAGGCATAAACAAATAATTTGTCGTAATACTTTGAACCATAATTGGCAAAAAGTGAATTTTCATAAAATAATTAAAATAACACAATTTATGAATGCATAGATTTTAATGTACGTTAAGTTTGACCTTAATTCATATCTGTACACGACATAACTTAATAAAAAATAATAAATTAAACTACATAATGACTATCAAAAATGTATGACTAAGTACATTATGAAGTGGTAACCGGATAAAACAGAACACGATAAAACAGTAGGTTAGGTTAGGTTTTTTTTACTTTCTTCAATGTTCTGTTTGTCATTGAACCACAGTAAGTATCCGGAGAAAAGACGGATCTTAGTGCGTCTAGCTAGAAGGATCCTCTGGCTTGACTGTCAGGTCAAGTATGGTATTGCTGCGCGAGATTTTAACATGAAGGGAAGGCGTATTCTGTTCCAGTATTGTGTAGACATCGTTGGCCGAGTGCATCTTCTTCCCATTGATGTGGGTCACTATATCTCCTGGCCGCAATCCTCCGCTAAAATTTCAAAATGCAAATAATAATATAATTTTTTTAAATATAGTAATAAATTTGCGAATGGTGAGAAGGCATCATGGAAGAGCAACAATAACATGTTTATTTATTTGTAAGAAACAAACAGCATTGATAATTATATATTATATCAGGGTTGTTTTTTTTAGTATGTTTAGAATGTAATAAATAATATATTTGAAATGTTTTTGCCTTTTGTATGATTTTGCTGTGTTATTGTGATGGCGGAATAATATTGAAAAGACTGTAATTAACACAAAATATCATCTTGAATGACAGTGACAGAACCATCTTCCACGCTTTTATAGATTTTGTGCCTTAATATGATCTAATAAAGACGGTGACAAGACACCATAAGAAGATATAATATATCTTACATATTATGTACATCTAAAAAATATGGAATACAGGGTTTCCGGGGGTAGTGTGCTAAATTCTACATGATAGTATGAGTAAAAAAGATGAATAACTTTTTTCGAAATTCCATCGTTTTAAGATCGTTTTTACGATACAATTGTACCACCCCAGCCAGGAGCACTCCACCAGGTACACCAGGGGGCACTGATTTGTTACAACTTGGAATACATGCTCTAAGGATGGAAGGAGGTTGGAGTTTAATCGACCGGTATACAGGCAACCTAATAATCCAATATTGGAATTTTGGATGGGCAGGAATAAAAGAATTGATTGAGCGTTATTGTTTTTTCTTTGTGACTTCCTTCTTCTTGTATTTTCTTGCCTCTTTTTGGAATTTCCTGGTTCATCTTATCTCTTCATTTCTCTTCTTGTCAATTCTGGGCTCTTGTCTCTTCTTAACTCTTCTTGACTCATCTTGTTTCTTCTAGTCTCTTCTTGCCTCATCTTGCATATTCTCACCCCTTCTTGGCTTCTCTTAGCTCTTTTTTCTTCTTCTTGCCACTTCTTGCTTCTTTTCGCCTCTGCTTGGTTACTCTTGTGTCTTCTTCAATCTTCTTACTTCTTACCGCCGCTTTTTTTTTAATATTAACTCCACACAGGAGGCCCTGAAGAAAATAATTTCCCTCAGGGCCTATGTCATCTTTGGGAATGCTGTGTGGAGGGTCTTTTTGTGGAGAGGAAGGAGTGAACATGGATCTTGAAGAGTCCCATGTTGTAGGAGGGAGGAAACACAGAGGCCAGCAGTTCGTTCCACAGCTGAGCTGTTGAACTTAAGAACGAATCGTAGAAGCGACCCATTCTCATGTGACAAATGTCAACCGTGTACAAATGTTGGGCGCGCGTTTGGCGTGTATCCCGACTACGCACCGGTGCCGAAGGGATCAATGACGCTAGTTCCTCAGAGCATCTTCCATTGTAATACCGATAGAACAAGGACAGCATACCTACCTGACGCCTGTGCTCTAAAGATTGCAGTCCGTTTGTTAAGATTGGGGAATCTATCAAACGGACCGCCCGTTTTTGCAGAGTCAAGGGTTTTTTTCAGGTATTTAGGGGCTCCGGACCAGAGATGGCTGCCAAATTCGACAGTAGGGTGCACTTGCGATTTGTACAGGGTCAGCAGTTGTGTACTATTAAAGTATCTGCGGGCCCTGTACAGTACGCCCAGCTTCTGAGAGGCCAACTATACTCTGGCTTCGATGGAGCCCCCGTACCTGAGCTGGTCATTTATAGTTACACCAAGCATATCAATGGAAGGCCTGTTCGGAAGATTGCTTCCGTTGAAGGAGACTAGATTATCATTTGGATCCCTTTTAGACGTAATCAGACAGGATTGGATCTTTGAAACATTAAATTCGAAGAGATTATTTTTACCCCAGGAGGAAATACTCTCGAGATAACCGTCCATTCTCTGCTTCAAAACCCTCCGAGCCGTTGGAGTTTGTGTGCCCTTTGGGGGCTTGTCAAACAAAAAGCTATCATGAACTGTACTGTCATCCGCGTAACAATAAATTGGTGCACATGTCAAAAGGTCATTGATGTGCAACAAAAACAAAGTCGGAGACAGAACCGATCCCTGTGGGACGCCGGCATTTATGGAGTGCAAGGAAGAGGTGTCTTCTGAGGCTTCTCGTCTCTTCTGGACTCTTAGTCTGTTCTTAGCTCTTCACATCTCTTATTGCATCTTCTCGCCCCTTCTTGGCTGGTCTTGTCTCTTCTTGAATCTTCTTACCGCCGCTTCTCGTCTACCGGAAGTATCTTTTTAGCTCTTCATGCCACTTAATGCATCCTCTCAACCCTTTTAGGTTTGTCTTGTCTCTTCTTGTATCTTCTTGTCTCTTCTTGTCTCTTCTAGTCTCTTCTTATCTCTTCTCATCTCTTCTTGGATTTTCTTCTTCTTCTTGCCTCTTCTCACCCCTTTTTGGCTAGTATTGTCTCTTTCTGATTCTTCTTGTATTTTCTTACTTCTTACCGACCCTTCTAATCTATTCTTGTCTCTTCTAGCCAACTTCTTATTGTTTCTTCTTGCCTCTTCCTGACTCTTCTAGTATCCGTGAAATACCTAAATACAATAAAAACCAACCAAGAGAGTAAAAAATAAAATCTCTTCTATTGCAAATTATTACAAATTTCGTGTACGAACAAAGGGCGCTCCTCTCGACATGAAATCTTTGAGAAAATTAAAAAGGTAATTGCAAAATTTGGGTAATATTTTGTTTTTTTTTTTATTCTTGTTATTGTTGTAGTGTGACTTTCGAAAAGGTAATGGGTATGGAAAGGAAGGTAGATTTACCTGACAGTCCTAATTCATCAGATCCGCTTTATGTTGAACTAACTACTAAGTTAATGCACTTTACCCCCGGACACCCTGTATAACCAGAAATCCTTGCATATTATTTAATAGAGACTTACGAATAAGCTGGGGAGCCCACAATCACCTTCCAAACCAGAACTCCATGCGTTATATCATTTCCCATCTGCAAAGAATAATAAAAATTATATCTGTATTTTCTTAAAGTTGCCCTGTAAGGCTGCCTTTACACTTGGAAGTTTTTTCCTGTAAGTTGCTCACGTAAGCGACTTACGACAAATTTACCAATGTAAACGACACCATAAGTCGCTTACCGTAATTTTTACCAAGTTACAGAAGTTTTTCTTACGTAAGTTTTTGACAGATGTTTAATGTTTTAATGTTTTTGATTCGCTCACGCGGGAATTTACGACTCTCTCACAGCTTATCAAAACAGATTGATAAGTTGAGTCGCTTACTGTAAGTTTTGACGTCACTGTCGGGATGGTAAAACAGAAATCTGCAACACTGACAGGTCTTTCTGCCGTTGCTCCTTGGGACTTGTTTATTTGTCGCCATGAACAGCTTTATGAAATAATACACTGCAATAATCTATGGAGACTAACATAACATTATTTATCATTAACACAATGTCATGTTTAAAATTGCCTGTGTAAATGTGTGATAATGAGTCTAGTATTCGACTTCACGAACTGATGGATCAGCTATCAAACTTCACAACAAATTAATATCTCCAATGAATGCATACAAAAATGCAATACAAGAATACATAGAAAACATTACCTGACGCCAAAAATCGAAGAGTCACCATTATTTTTTCTAACTAACTAACTCACCATCACGCCGTTTCCCGCAGGGGTAGGCTGAGAGGACGGACCGCCAAACAACTCGGTCTTGGCACACACTTCTTGCCTCGTTCACATTCATACATCGTCTAATACATACTCTTCTATTATTCTGACTCTTGACATGGTCCGACTCAAGTATCTGATTCACTTGGTCGTGCCATGTCTTCCTCGGGCGTCCCCGACTTCTGCTACCATTCACATTTGCATCGTATATCGTTCACATTTTACTCTTTGCGGATCTCCGCATTTCTCACACGATCGTAACATGGTGTTACACACATACGCCTAAGGAATCTCATTATTTTTTCAGCTGGTAAAATAGCATTCCGAAAACGAGTATCATTCTTTTTTTTAGCGGTCCAATCATTTCCAATATGTATTAGAAGTCAGTTACTATAATTTGGATAAAATTAAAGATTTTTTGTTGATCCTCTGCCGTTAAACGAACGTAAGCCCAATCAGTACTTTTTCTTTGAAGCCAACTCCTAATCCAACACACTCTGCGGGCCCTTACGTTTTTGTTTGACAAAATTGTGCATATTATCGCAGCGGCAATCCGTTATGTGCGGAAATGGGTACTATATGGGGATCCATGATCGAACCGTAAATAAACAAATCCCTTATCAAATATTACTAACTGACAGCTGTCAAAGTCGGCGGCAACGCGTTGTTGTCAGGAAGCCATCTTACCAAAAATAGAATTACTGGTGTAGCGGTCTCTGTGAGAAGTTCGTAAGTTAAACTTCCAAACAACTTCCGTGAACATTATTTACGATAATTTGGATGCATATGTAATCGCTCCTGTGAGTAACTTATCAAAAATTTACGAAAGTCGTAAATTTTACTTACAAGTGTAAACCCAGCCTAATAATTTTGAATCATAAACTTTTTTATTTAACTCGATAAACGAGTGACTTTTCGATGCTAGGAGCCCATGTATGCAGCACTTTTTCATTGATATGTGTTCGCAAGACAATTATTGTTGTGACATACGCGTACGGGGCACAGCGGCTCTGAACCCAAATGCTGTGATGTTCGTGTACAACGGGTTAATCTTCAGTAACACGCCTTGCTTGTCAAGTACATACATGGCTTTGTTTTTGGCTGATTTGGTGGTGACTAATTGATAATTTTGATCATCCTTATAATTTTTGTTATGAAGACCACTAGAGATAGTGAAGAGGAAGGTTGGGAAGTACCTTGACTATTCAGATATGGTCACCAAACATGGCCAAAGCCATTTTAAACAACGTTATTCAATATTATCCAATTCTGAATGGTAGTCTTTCACCAGGGCGATACTAAGAGTATCTTCCACTCTTGAATGTGCCGCAAATATACTATTTATTTTTTATCCGCGTAAATTGTGAAATAACACAAATCTCTAAATATTATAAAATAAAGAGGCTATCTGTCTGTTGCGTCTGTCTGTTTGTGAGCTTAGTTCTTCTAAACTAAGCAACGGATTTTGATAGGATTTTCATTATAATTTATAAAATTTCTTTTGGAAGGTTTACATATATAATACATGCATATTATATTTATAGAAAGTAGAGAAAAGTCGATGTTTTATAATCAAGTCGTAAAAATATGTTTTCGGGCGCTACATTGTTAATGCTGACTAAACCTTATGAGATGCTGTTGAACTATAAAAGCGGCGGAGCCAATGATAGTAATGCATTTGGTGTGTAGGTAGAAACAAAGGAGGGGCGCCACTACGTAAAAATAAAATTTGCAATAGTATGAATAGGGTGAACGATCTTAGCAATACTTTTGTGCACGCAGATTGATACCGATAATTGTTCATGGCCCATCTCCCTTCTTTCTATTATCTATAGGTTTAATGAATGCTTACGTCTGGATTTCTCTGGCGTAACTCTCTCAGGATGTGCGGAGTCAGGGACAGCATGGTGATACCGAGATATCTTTTGGAAACTGGTTGAGCCGTATTTTCTTTTCCTACAACAGAACATTTACAAAACAAAGTTTGACATTAGTAATTGAGTATGCAGCATAAATATACCACTCTCTAGATCGATATCTTCCGGCTTTTTGTATCCAACAGAATTATACAGTACTTAACCACAGATATACAAGCAGTACCTACCGTGCGGAGCAGAGCAGTAGACAAGGTAGAGGAAACTCAAGGCCATTTAAAAAAAGATGCAACCATAGACGACATAATTGCTCTCAGCCTACTCTATTCACTCACTAGCCCAAAAAAACTATTATAAAAATAAAAATGTCCTTGAAGCAGAAAAATGTCGAAATGTTTTCCAAGGGCAAGGTTCATCTGACTAAGAAAATAAACTTTTACAGTGCATTTCCTTAAGATGAAACTTGTTAATCTGAGAAGAAGACACCCAAAATGACAAGAAATTTGCAAAAACACTGAAGAAAATTTCCAAAACATGATTGTCCGACAGTACGACGAAAAATTCCGACATTTTTCAGCCTCATGAACTCATGGTTACATATGTTTAAAAATCTTTAATTTCACCAAAACAATAAGATAATACAGGATAACACTAATCAATAACATGAATAAGTTTATCGATATAATAAATAACATTTATACGTTGTGGAGGAAGACATATGTCAAGTATCAAGCATTGTTCAAAAAACCGAACGAATAACCTAAAACTGTTAATTCACTTTAAACTTGAACTTACGTAGGTAGGTTGAATATAATATGTTTATAACTCGCTAACACTATACTGGCTTATATTGTATTTTTATCACGAACAACTTTAACTCGCAATATTTTCGACGGAAATGATAGTATTTCGGCAGCAAATGACAACCCGCGTGTATAAATAAACCACTGTCATTTTGTTTGAATGATTTGAAAACTGTCAAACGGCATAATTTCGTCATCTCTTTCTGTTACACGAGTCATTATGGTAGAGAGCGAGAGATCAAACCAATCCTTCTGTTCTCACCAATGAGATCTGAGCTTTTAGCCATATTATTCGTTTTCTATAAGAATTTTGAGGTGGGCGTGGCGGTTTCAAATGAGTTTCATGGCCAAAGCTTAGTTAAATGCCCCTGGTATGCAGTATGAGTGCAGCATAATTAAATAAATACTTTTTCATTAACTAGATACATTTTAACGTGTGGGTTACTTCCCAATCGTCATAAAGCTGCACATCCCTACTGATGTTATCCCAACTCTTGCCGGAGTTTGTCGAAGGCCCATGGACGTTCAAGCGGAGCGTTCAAATCAGCCTCATTCAAGAAGTACTTTGAAGGCGAGCGGAGGAAATCTGGATCTGCACTCTGGAGACTGGACGTTATAATGGGATAACACGAAACCTTCTTCATCTGAATTTTATTCTAATTACTTTGTATGTATTCACATTTGTTTAAGGCACGAGGTATCCGCTCTTTCACACCCCCAGTGCTCGGCATGATGAAGCGAATTTGTGAAATGACGCAGCGAGCTGTGGATGGATTCCATAATTACAAGAACCGGATCGTTTAAACCCACACAAGAGGAACCTGATGATTCATTTCGGAGACAACCTGAAGCCAACAGAACAGGATTGAAGTTTACCATCGCAGTGCGACCTCCATAAATTGCGTACGTTAACATAAATTCATCTGTAATGAATTACACTTTCTCTCTTGCCTTTATCATCGTTAATATTTTAGATACATTCTTGTACTCCAATCAAATTAAATTTGCATATTGTATTATTTGAGAACAAGTGAGTTTTTATTCGTGAATTCACACCCCGCGATCCCTTTGAACAAGATTATCATGCTCGACATTTTAAACGTAAAACATTTTAAATTCGTAATTGACCATAACCTTAGATGGATACCTCACATCAAACAAATCACAAATAAACTACTCAAAACAATACACATTTTCCTAAACATAAGAAACATATATAAAATAAAACAATTGAAAACAATATATTTTGCACTCTGCCAATCAATAATAGAATATGGAATTATTGCTTGGGGAGGAGCAACAAACTCGGCTATCAATTACATAGAAACCGCACAGAAAACGATCTTAAAGGTAATACTAAAAAAACATAGACTGACTGATACAGACCAAATATTCAACAGCTGTGACGTACTAGATATACGCCAATTATACGTTAAAACACTACTAAACTACATTTTCAACAAAAAAAAAAAATTTCAACATACACAAAATAACACTAACAGACCAGTTAGACAAGCGTACAAAGAAAACATAAAAACTCCGATAGTAAATTCAAGCTTTGGACAAAGACACTACCAATACCATGCTATAAAAGCTTTCAACAGTGTAAAACTTGAAATTAAAATTGAGGAAAATAAAAATAAATTTACACACAAAATTACAAAATGGATTAAAGAACAAGAAAGACAATATTACCAAAATATCATAGCATAAAATAAAAATAAAACCTACACGTAATACACAAAACCAATATAAACACACATCACTCACAAACACACAAGATTATATGAATCCTATAATTTCTATACCCGCTATATCCGATTTTTTGACAAAATGATCTGAGTATGACATCTTGTTCACATTTTTGCGAGCAACAAGAGGAGCCTAAAATTGAGTTTCAAAACCCTCCTTATCATGACCAAAAACCATGTTAAAACTGCGAGTGAGAAACCAAATCCGCTATATCATACAGAAAGTCACTATCAAAACCCGCTATATCGGATTCAACGAATCACAAGCAGTTATTTTGCCAAAATACAATATGGCCGCCGCTCTGACGCCACGCTCGTGTGTGAAAATGATCTACGCGTGAGTTTCTAAACCCGCCATGTCGCCTCAGTTGACTTGCAAAATCACGAAGTGAGTATCAAAATCCGCTATATCCATTTTATTTATCGAAATTACTTAATTATTGCTAGACATATATAGAAAAATAAATGCTTTTCGAAATTTTATTACTCCAATTCATTATATAAAAAATTTTAATGCATTTACTTATGTACGCTAGAGATGTGACAGTTTTTTGCGGTTTTCTCCAAATCAATGAAAGTTGATATAGCGGGTATAGAAATTACACGACTCATATATTAAATGTATTATTTTATCTTATATTGTAGATTGTATTTAGATTATATTTTCATATTATAAAATGAAGGCCTCAGCACGGGCAAGCCACCCAGTGAGGCCAACATTACTGGAAAACTTTGAAATGTAAAAAAAAATATTGTACCAAAATAAAAAAAATAATAAAAAAACACCATTATTACACGTGGCAGGATATTTCTCTATATTTCAATCAAAAGATGATACATCTAATCAAATTAACCATGTGTTATTTTAATTTGAATTTAAATATTCCATCATTGCGCAAGTAACATTTTATATAATGATTATAATGATAGAAGTACAAGGAATTAAAATATTGTCAGGTTATTCGTAATCAGGAATGTCTTTCTTTCTTAGGACGGGTTGTTTCGGAGAATTTGGACAGTTATTCAAATTTAAAAGTTAATTTTCGAATTCTGTGAAAGTTCTATTCAAGTTCTGTTATTATTATCATTATAGGATAGTTGCTCGACAGAACTGAAATAAAAACAGAATTTGAAAAAATCTTTCACAGAACTTGAAAATGAACTTTGAAATTTGATGACTAATTCCTTAGTTAAATTTAAAAAGTTAATTAAGGTTTTTGTATTGACAGGTGATTGTCTTAATATTTTTTCATCCTTGTCCTTTCTTAAATAATAAGTCCCATTTGCTAAAAACTGAATGTCACCCTATCTGTCTTTATTATCTACTTTGCTTTTTCTTTTGAATAATGATTAATGATTAGTTATGGTTCAAATATTGTTACAATATACTGTCAAATTACCCATCTGGTAACACATCTAATACTTATTTTTTCTTTAATTTTGAAATATTTTGTGTTTGTATGTAGAATTACTTTATGTTTGTGATTACTCTTATGTTTGCTTCAATCAAATGTAAATTGTTAACCTCGATACAGGCTTAGTCCTAGTGAGGTTAATTTTTATGTGAAAAAAAAAGTGTTTTATGTATAGTGAGATGCAATAAATAAATAAATATGATGAATTGTTCAAATTCTCCGAAACAACCCGTCCTTAATCTTATCTACACAGCCGCCGCATATGTGATCAAAATATGTATATATCAATACAGTATAAAAATCAATATAATAAGCTACCCCCTTACGAGGATTTCGCATTTGTAATATATGAAATTTCACCTAAATGCATGCATTGTGTCAAAATATGACGTTTGATGAAAAACAAAAAATAAGATATTATGAGAAAACTGAAAACAGTAAAAATGAGTACCTATCTATAATTTTGGCAAGTATGAATTAATGTGTTTTGAAGGTACATTTGAAAACGTCTACATCTCGTAGGATGTTGAATGTTTTGCAAGTATGTCCTATGAATGAATATTGTGCATACCATATAATGCAATATACTGAATCGATCGATTGATTCAGGGCAATCCTTCCTAGCATATATGATGAATCAACAAGGCAGTTAACAATTTTGTAAAAGAATAACGCATCATATTCACTTTTGGACAGGAACTGCTTGGCGTAGTCAATTGGGATGGCGAAGGATATTCCGGAGGTGACCTTCATGCTGTTGATCCCGATGGCCTCTCCATCCAAGTTGACCAGAGGGCCCCCGGAATTGCCAAAGGTGATAGCCGCATCAGTCTGGATGTAATTCATGTCTTTTCCTAGAAATACGCACATATTTTAGAAAAGGTCTAAAATGATGCCTCCAGAAATGAATTTATGCTGATAATTCTAAAATAAAGGAAAACATTGCAACACAAATGCATTGTAGGCGTGTTTAAATTTTCTTAAATTTTCACTAAAAACCTAGGTTTTAACAATGCGATGGCGATAAACAATGTCAGGCAAGTGTTAAAGTTCTAAATAGGCAAGAACCAAAAGGTAGTTGGTGGCGACTTTGGTTTCTATTTAAATCTACATGTAAGGTATTTCTAGTGTATTATCTATTCAGTGGGCATCACCAAGATTTACAATAAAATATAAATTGAGGTTTTTAAAGCTGGAAAATTACTATGTATACAGGATTCCGGTGGTAATGTGCGCTAACTTCGGGAGATGATTCTAAGTGATTAGAAGTAGAAAAGATTAATAACTTTTTTGAAATCCCAACATTTTAAGCCAGCTTTTGGGTTAAAAAAAAATTGAATTGTTTGTATGGGAAAATAAGGTCGGTTGTCACATTTTTTAAATTGTTCAGGGCAGAGGAAATAGTAAAAAATTTCTTTCGAACATTGTTGGATACCAGACCTTTTATGTTGACCTAACTTAGTTTCACACTGTCGTAGGACAACCGTCTTTATACCTCTGTAGAAACTGAAAAAACTAAAAAGGTCTCATACATATCTCATTTTCACAAAAAACTGGACAACCGACCTTTGACTTCTGAGGTACAGATATATATTTGTAAAGGTAATTGCAATATTTCGATATTATTTTAATTTTTTTGTTGTTGTTATTGTTGTAGAGTAATTTTCAAAAAGGTAACGGGTATGGACAGGAAAGTAGATTTACCTGACAGTCCTAATTCATCAGAACCCCTTTGTGTTGAACTTACAACTCCGGCAGTAACTGTGTTGCTCAGGGCAAGGGGACTTCCCAAGGCCACAACCTAAAAATAACAAATTTATCCTTTAAGTAGTTATCCTGCATATACAAAACATCATAATTGCGTAGTGATCTAATTTTTACTAGCAGTCATTGGATATAGTGGTGGCTCTTCTATGGGGGTCATTTGGTCAATGACCTCCCAAAAATATGCTGCAATATTGTTTAATTAATTTTTTTTAAATAGATTTATCAAACTACCCGATTATTAATATAGGTCAAAATATTTGTGCAGATTCGTACAGTAATAGCGGGTTCCAGTGCCATCTAGCGTCCACATGAGAGGCTATTTACCAATCGTGGGTCACTTTAAATTTTGTACCCCAACTATATCCTTTCTTTCTCTTTGCCGTACAGACAAAGGAGGTAAACACTATCATGTTTGACGTATGCTTGGTATCATACAAAATTTATTTTAAAGGGGGTTTCAAACACAACCTCAATGAGATAGAGAATTTGCAACCAAAGATTATTAAGAAATTGGAGGGAGATGACAAAAAATGACAATTGAAAGTTTTTTATATGATAAACAGTAGCCATCCATTGATCTCAATGTAGCCATGTGAGTGGTTTATGTATAGTAGCCATCTTGAATATTAGTTCGCGAAATTATGTTTATTATTGTTGACGTAATTTGCATGGATTCATTTAAAATGTCAAATTCTGTGGATATCGTATTGAAAGAAATCGAAAACTAAATACTGTTCAACGCATTCTGTACCGGCCTGTACTTGCACGATGGAACGACTCCGAATTCAATATAATGACGCCTGTAGAATTATATTTGGATACCGAAGATACAGCAGCACATCGACCATGTTCACGGAATTAGGACTAAATGGATTTGCCGGTCTGATGAGACACCGGGTCACTGGAGCCAGGATGCAGCTAATGGCCTCTGCCAACACGGTGGTGGCCGCAGCCTACCAGCACCAAGCCCCACTCCTGAGTGAGCGCTGGGCCCAAGCTCACTCAAGACCGTGCCCTACATATTTGTCCTTAATTGATAATTTATTTTTCATCATCTATTTTTGCATATTTCACATATCTATTGTACAAAAAATATGTATTTCTATATGGGGCGTGTGGGATTGCACTAACCTCCCACATCCTGGAATATTATTATTATTACTAGTACTGATATATTACTCATTTCTTTAACAGTAACAGATTTGCTAAATAATAGAAAAATAGAAACATACGTTTTTGGAGGCGAGGTCTGCTGTTCACAGTACTACTAGAATAATTTGTACTTACCCATTCTCCAGGTCGGATATCAGAAGACAGGCCAAGCCTCATGACGGGCAGACTTTTCACCGGGATCCGGACGGTGGCCAGGTCTGACTTCATGTCTACATCCTCCACAGTTCCGTTGTAGGTGGTTCCATCCTGGGTAGCAAATTATTACACCCATGAGCTCAATTATTTTATTGAAGCTAAAATACTAGCAAATTTATCAAAGTCAGGAGAATTCAATTATTAGCCACCTAAATTACAATCCTTTTAGATTCAGAATTATAAAATCAACAGTATTTGGCGGCATACCCAGGCGTAGTGTGTTAAATTTCTCAGCTGGCTGTCCTGCATCACAACACAAGCAACATTTTCCACTTACTGTAATGGTTATAGGAGATTTTCAAATATTGTCAGGTTATTTGTAACCTGGGAATGTTTGTCTTTCTTTTTTTTAAATTAAAATAATTAAAAATCTCGAAATAGTATGAAACATAGTCACTATCTGTCTGTTTGTGCGCTAAGTTCTTCTAAACTATGCAACGGAATTTGATAGGGATTTCACTATCATTTAGAGAATTTCTTCCGGAATGTTTATATATATAATACATGGATATTAAATTTATAGAAAGTAGAAAAAAGTCGAGCAACGCCGGTAAACATAGGATGGTTATATTTATAAATCATTTTATTTGCAAATGGTAGAAAAAAAGTAAAAAATGTATTACACCAATATCAGTTTTTTTTGTACAGCCGAAACAGACCTACTAGGTAGGTACTAAAATTCACCTTGGCGAAATTTAAACTTATTTGGGACATCAAGAAAACATTGCAGTTTTTCATATTACCTTTTGTCAAGAATAATTACAGCAACGGCATTCAATCAAAACCATAACAACCGTGTTACTTTTGGTTGATTAAGGTATTTTTAATACTATGGATTTACTTAAACTATGCTTAATTTTTTTAGGTCATCTCATGAAAACCATAGATGAAATTACTCAACCCCCAAATCACTCAGGATTACAAATAGAATTAGTTTTAAAAAATTTTAAATATTCGTTTTAATCATCTCTTTTTTTTTCAAGTTGTTTTTTTTTTTTTTTTTTTTTTAATAAATTTAATGGCTTTTTACCCCAAAGGAGTGTTCTAGCCAGTGTCAAGTAATGTTCAATGTGAATTTGTAAGTAGTGTCTTATATTATTTTTCAAGTTGTGACTTGAAGTGTTTTACCAAACCATAGTCGATAATATTTATAGAAAATAACTATATCTGTTTTGGATGAGGTAATTTTTTATAATTTTAAGGTATATTGATAAGAAATGACCAAAGTTATAATATTATAACAAACTTATGATGAAAAAACTGAATAAATTTTTTATTTATAGATACATAAATTATTAAAATAACCCAAACTAACACCCTAAAACCCTATTTTGTGCATGTTTACTTAAATAGTCGTCTCCATTAGATATTTAAGTTAATAAAACCTTTTGTCACCTTAATTACTATAAAAGGAAACAATCTGCATTTGGGAAATTTTTTATTTTAGCATTCTAATTTTTAATTATGTAAAATGAACATTGGCTTTCGTTATATGGGATGACAGCCATTTAAAATAATCTCTTGATGACATTTTCTTATGTTGGTATTCCTGATATTAAACGAGTGGCTAGAAGAGACGTTATTACCATTTACTCTATGCAAATTAGGTAGGTACTATTTTGACGAAGTGTGGAAATAAAATAAAGGTATTTAGGGATGTTTTTTTAAATATATATATTTTTTTAAAGGTTAGGTTATTATAGGTTAGGTTAATATAGGTTAGGTTAGTATAGGTTAGGTTAGCATAGGTTAGATTAGTATAGATTAATAATATAATAATAATAATAATGATTTATTGTCTTCTTTTCTTATTAACACATAGATATAATGATATCCTCACTGGGATCTCCCGTGCTGAGGATGTCATTTACATATTATAATTTAATTATAAGAAATTAATATTACAACAAAGTATAATGTAGTATATATATTTTTTTAAAGTAATTTTAAAATAAGTAAGGTACTGTTTTTTGGTATAGTTCAGTTGATTCTGTTTTAGTCTGTGTTTGATTTCAGTAAATTTTCTATTTCAGATCTTCCTATGTTAAGTATCCAGCTTTTTATTTCAGATTTAAATGTTAAAGTGTTGAGGTTTTTGAGTGTGAGTGGTATTTTGTTGTAGAGTTTAATACTGTGATATAAGAAGCTTTTTTGCCCAAAAGTTGTATTAGTAATTATTTGTTGGATAAGTTTTTGATCATGAGATCTAGTGTTTCTATTGTACGTGTTTGTTGTTATTTCTTGTGTTTTATTTCTTGTGTCTTGTTTGTTATTTCTTTGTGATTAGGTTAGTATAGGTTGGGTTTGGTTTAAGGTTAGGCCAAAGGATAAAATATGGGATGTGCAAGGTGCTTTTATGAGCGGAAGGGGGTGCATGGACCAGATCTTCTCATTGCGGGTGCTCACTAAGAAGTTCTGGCAAAAAACCAGTAACTTTTCTGTGCCGTTGTAGATCTACAAAAAGCATACAACCGAGTCGACAGGAAAAAGCTTTGCAAGGTGGATTTCCAAGTATGGATTGAATACGAATCTCACTCGGGCAATTGCGTCTCGGTGTGAGGGAAGCGTTGCATGTGTTAGGGTGAACGGTGGTTTTAAGGGTTGGTTTAATATCACAAAAGGTGTTCAACAAGACTGTGCAACGTCTCCGTGGTTATTCAATATATACATGGATAATTGTATGCAATAATTGAAAGAGGTGGGATTGGGTGCGAATTTGAGTAATCGGAAAGTATATAAAGTATAGATGTTGTCTGTTGTATGCTGATGATGCGGTGCTGATTGCTAGCAGTATGGAAGATCTACAGTCTCTCGTATCTAGGATGAACGAAGTATGTATGAAGAATGAGTTAATGATAAATGTAAGTAAGTCTAAAGTAATGGTTTTTGAAAGAGAGAATACGAAAACAGTGTGCACTATAGTTGTGAATGGGGAATACTTGGAGCAGGTGGATGAGTTTGTGTATTTAGGAAGTATGTTTACGAGGGATGGGAAGGCTGACAGAGATTTGAAAGAAGGGTAAATATAGGTAACGTTGAAGTTGAAATCAAGTGTTGTTTTTAAAGAGACTTTCTTTGCTTGCAGCGGAATTCGACAAGTTTGCCACAGAATGATATACAAATGCGATAAAAGTAACATAATAAGTATTTCTTACTTACTTGCAGTCTTACTAGAACCATGCTGTGTGATTTACTAACCACGACATGGGCGTTCGTCAAGATCAGTCCATCAGATTGCACAATAAAACCAGAACCATTGGATATGGTTGTAGGCTGACCAGTGAAGTAATCTATCCGTCTTGTGTCTTTAATTTCTATATAAACAACCGAGGGGGCACACACGCGAACTACATCAGATATAAAATTGAATTTGTCCCTTCTTCCCTTCATAGCGTTGTCCCCTCCACCACCAGTAAAGGGAATGGCAGCTTCCACGACAGGAAAACCTAGCCATTCTTTATACAAAACATAACCTAAAACGCCGGCAAAACAGACAGCTTTATAATATTTAAATTTATCCGATGTTTCACTTTGCCCATTATTATTATTTAATCTGCTATGAAATGTGTCAAAGTTATTCGCACAAAGTTGTGATAATACTCCGTTCTTGTGCAACAAAATGTATCGGCGAAAAGGTCTTGCCAAAATTCCTGCCATTTTGGCTGAAAAGTTTTATTAGATACCCGTTTATGCAGTAGATTTGAGCTGACTTTAGTTAAACTTGATTTTAAAAGTCAAGATTGAAGATGCAATATAATATATTATAATGTTCCCTTACGAAACATAAGAAACAAAATGCAACTGTCAAAAATATAAATTTGGCTATTACGGTCTTGCCAGAAGCCGTAATTGCACAAATATTTATGGCTATTCGAAAAAATTATCATTTTTTCATTCAGTTAGTCATTTTCGGCTAGTGAGAACTTCCAGTTCCAGTTATCAAAAAAATTCCCAGGTTTCTACCTTTTTTCATGGCAATTGCGTGGCGTGATGTCTGATAATTCAAAATAAGATATTAAATTAAATATTCTCAAATCTCCGCACTAAAATCCAAGTAACCGCTCCACACCTGAATTCCGTTAAGGTGAATATCTTCATACTCACCGACCGCTCCGCGCCAATATCTCTTTGTGAATGTTGAAATCGCGCTTCTTAGTTTTGAAGTATCTTGTTTTACTTATGAATAAAAATATAAATTAAATATAAATAAATAAATAAGCATTACTAGATTTAATAATTGAAAATATACAAATTAATCCATACTAAAATAATGTCGTCAGTCGGATGGTTCCAGGTTTTACTCGTTGAGTAGGTTTATGTGAGTAACCAGCCTTTGGTTAACTAACTAACCGTCACGCCGTTTCCAGAAGGGGTAGGCAGAGAGGATGGTCCGCCAAACAACTCTATCTTGGCACACACTCTTTGCCTCATTCACATTCATATATCGTCTCATACATACCGTTCTATTATTCTGACCCTTGACATGGCCCGACTCAAGTATTTGTTTATTTTTCTTAATATAAATACATACAGAACTGCTGCTACCAGTAAAAATTGATCATCTGAATTAATTTTCTTTGCAACCACGACAACCTTCCTGTAAAATCAGTGCGCCCAACTGACTTGTGTGGAGTGGACGCAAATGGTGACGTAGAACACAATGTGATTCATTTGGCACCAATGGAGCAGTCATCAGTAGCGAGTTTTACTCCAACCGGAAAGAACATTAATTTATTTAAATCCAGAAGAGACACTGATATCTTCTATATAGCGTGTATCGGCACGTACCCGACAAACTTTAACCAGCTATTCCTTAGCGGTAACATTTTTTTTCAATTAAAAACAAAAAATAAATAAAAAATCCACACTCCGTCACTGTCATTGGCATTGTTTCTCGTGTTCAACAGCTGTTATTAGCAAGTGTTTCAAAAAGCGTCCTCGCTCTTTTATACACACTAAATAATAATAGGTAAAAATGAGACGAATGGTGCCATGCCATTTCATTGTGATTGTAAAAGCGCGCCAATGTAGGTAAGTACGTACATTATTTAACGAAACTCGAATAAAATATTGCCAGATGGGTTTTCAAACATTGACAAAGGATAAAACATGGAGACATGTGGTGAAAATATGAATAGTAAATTGTTTATTAAAAAAAAATGTTACCACACAGCAAAGTGCCCATAACATTTCTTACTCCAAATGTTCCAAGGAATAGGTGGTTAAAGTTTGTCAGGTACATGCCGATACACCCTGTATAAATAAAAATATAAATGTTCGTTTCTTCAAAATCTCCGAAAAGTGCTTGCAATTCGAATACGTGTCTTTTTTTATATACCTATATTATATAGATGTCACCTGAGACTGTAAAAACATGCTTTTTTGAGCAGCGCCATCTGTTGGACGTAAAAGCAACTTGGGCTATTGTTTCACTATCTGCACAGACAGTCACAGCAACGCGTGGCGGGGTACAGCTAGTTATAAATAAAATTCAATCAGTAGGATTAGTTTATCAAGGGCGTATTGCACTACTTCTGAGTAAACTGTTGAAGAACTACTCGTCAAGTAACTTTAATCATAGGATAAGCATGTTGTAAAAACAGACACTTATTTGATGGGTAGCATTACTCAGCAGCGGTGAAACAGATAGTATAGGCTTCTCAACGAGAATCGCTGATCGAGAGGTGGTGAAATACCCCCTAAACCTGTTACAATGACAAACAGAAAACCTTATAGAGAACATTTAAATATTTACCTTTCTTTGGACTTTACACGAAATTCAACATTATTATAAATCTATTCAATGGGATTAAAACACATTCAATATTTTAACAAATAACTTTTATTTTTCTTTTGTATGTCCAACATTTTATTATATAATTGCTGTTAAAATCCTTCCTCCGGTAACAGAACTGTTGTCAAATAAACTCAGAAACTTCAAATAATAATACAGAAACATTTTGATTACAAAAGGGAACCATAATATTCACTACTACAAGCATAATAATAAGTATTATATTACAGAGGCATGAAAATTGACATGAGTTATATAGGCAATGTCGATAACACAACATCTTTTTATTTGTGTAATTTTTGGGTACGGTAAACGCTATCATAGAGAATGTAGGTATTAAAAAAAAAAAACTGGTATATTATATTAATTTATATAAGAATGGTTGATCAAAACACTATATTAAAATGTTGCCATGCTTAGAACTCTGATCAATTATTGACAGTTCTCGAACTACGGGACATGATTCCCTGATTTAACTGGATGTATTTTTTAAACCTTGCAATATTGCAGAAAAATAATTAGTGCACATTAAAAATATACTTCATTCATTCAAAGGTAGTAAAACTAATGCTTGCAAAATAAGGTCTGCCTCTTTTTATCAATGTAAAATTTTGAATCATTCCTCGAAACACAACAATCTACATAATTTTTTAAAAATTGCTGTTTGCATGTTGTCAATATTAAAACTATTTTTTTTCTGCAATTTGTGCTGGGTAGAGAAATAACACTATCCTCAAATGGAAATAATTTACAACAGAAATGTGAGTGATATTATTACTATCCCCCCATCACATTTTTGAATATTTACTATTGTTCAACAAAATGTTTTTAACAAAATTATAACAATTTTAGCAAAATAAAAAACTGTTGTTAAAAGGTTGGTATTTAATTTTAGGTATTCGTATTGATGATCATGAAAAAATAATTTTAAAAACTAAACGACAAAGAAAATTTTACAAACCGAAGAGAAAAGGTGGGCATCAATTTTTAGGTATCAGAAACCGTCCAACAATTTCTCAAAATTAACATTGGCGGTTATATCACATTTTCATCTACCCAAAAATATTTCTATTTGATAAATATAAAAAACTGGAGGATTTTCCCAAAAGAATTCTTGGACAGTACAGTATATTAATAATAAATTTCCTCCATTTTCAAATATAGAGTTTTCATTTAAAAGCAAAATTTTCCATTTTAAAAGATGGCTACGCCATTTAAAAAATTTGGTTCCTACCGGACTAATATACAGTGTGGTTATTTCACATGGCTCTATGTCACTAATATAGTGGAAATCTAGCCTGATGTGTAATCTCCACAAACAAAACAAAAAAAGTAACTTAATAGGCATTAAAAAATACTTGCCTCTTTCATAATATATTTTACATTTTATAAAATAATAATAATTCATATCCACCGCGAAACGTCCAAGACTCGATTGCAGACTATTTAAATAATCTCAGAACACAATTCAAATTTGTCAACTAAGTTTATGGTGCTTCATGGTCAATTTAAAATTTCCTTAATTACTGTACTAAATGTTACTCCACAATAATTATATACAGAAAAAAACTTTAACAATCTTCTCATGTGGGTGAGTTTTAAAAAATAAACTATTCAGTTTTTTCATTGATTATATCTAGAATGAAACGTCAACAAAAAAATATATTTTCTAGTTTCATACCCCTTTGATTTTTTTACACCTGGTTGGTTTCTAGCCAATACTGGAATTTCACTGGTTTTCTAGCCACACATTTTCTTAATACATGGTTAGAATCAATATTTTAAAAAAGGAACATTATTTTATTTACTCCGAAACATTATTGAACAAAAGATATTATGGTTTGTACCTTTTAAATTTTGTTCCTAATTTTAGGTAGGTACCATAAATATAATTACATCACTAGCGGGTGCCCATTGAATACAATGAAAAATATTTTATTTAATCACTGAGATAATAATTAAATATTAAAAAACATGTCCCACATTAAAAGTATGATTTACATATTTTTTAAGGAAATGTTACCCATTATGCAGAGTAACCTTTTTGAAGTAATCAAGGAATAAAATATAGTACATAGACTTTGTCTTCAGTAAATGAATTCCAAACAAGAAGCATCTACAGTCTCTAACGTTCCTGACGAAAGCACATAAAGACAATAATTATGTTTAATATTTAATATCATATAAACTAAGAAAGTATACAAACATGATGATTTTTGTTGATGAATGAAATGCAAGAGAAACCACAGGATATTATTAATTTCAGTCTCTATACTAGAACAATTTACCATAAGTTGACAGCTAATTCGAAAACAGGCACAATTTTGTATAAAATAACAAATTTATATTGTTTCGGAGATCCCTTTTACCCCATTACACGAAGAAAAGCACAAAATCTGCAGAAAAAAAAAAACAAATAAATTCCAATGAGAATTTTATTTTACATTTTAAAATTAAGCATTATAAAAAGGAGTGAAAATATCATCGATTCGAAATTTGGGAAATTAAATACAATGTATATCGACTTTCCCAATCCAAAAGATTAATTATATGTTATTATACTATTTTCTTCTTTTATGTACGAAAAAATTGAAATTTAAACGATTTTTTTTCACTTTTGGCTAGAAACAAACGACATTTCTGATTTTAAAATGCCAATATTTTCGGCACTTATGTGAAATGCCTAATATTCCACAAAATTCGTTGAAAAAAAACAAAATACAATTTTTTTATTGGTATCATAAATTTTTCAGAAAAGGCGCGGGTGGTCGCAACAAAGGGCGCGAAAAACCGAATTGACAGTTGACAGTTTACGTAAGGCGTAATACAGAAATGCTACACGAATTATTGAGGAAAGTGCCAACGATTTACGAATGCAACTGTCTATCAGCCGTGCGCATGTTGAATTTTAAATGACTGACATAATATATTATAAGAAACAATTTATCGATTACATAAGCAGGGTCATGTGTCATGCTTTAATGTAGGTAGTACGTAGTAGTAGGTAGGTACCCGCGTAGCTATCGAAAATCGGTTCTTTCCAAGGCCGCAATGCCGGTACTTATATACCCTATCTGTAAATGTTTATCAATAACAATTTTCTACCGGTGTTTTCGTACCATATTTTGCTCAGTGCGTAGTTATAAAAAACCTTCAACCTCTAAAGGGTAAACAAATTCTATTTATGATTAGGTAGGTACGTATTTTTAGACTTATCTCACAGGAAATGCAATATTTTTTCATTGTTAAACCACACAAATTATTTTATACCTACATAAAGACTTTTCTTACATATTTGATAGAGAATAGGGTATTTATAGAAACCCATTGTATGAAGGACGAACAAGGTATTGATTTTATTATTATCTTTTAATGGAAAAGTAGGTACTTTTTACTACGCATTTTTATTGTTATTCTTACAAATGTTATGTTACACAAGCAAGAATCTAACTGGCCAGAATTAGAGGATCATCATATTAGAATCTAATCAGAAAATAAAACTAACAACAAAAAATCCAAGCAACAATAATGATTAGAGTACTTGTGTATTTTACCCCCACGTAAGCATTTTGCAACAGTTTAAACCAATCTGACAGTATTTGGCAACAGTGTAACTCAAGCCGACAGTATTTGGAAATAATGTAACCCAATCTGACAGTATTTGGCAACAGTGTAACCAAATCTTACAGTATTTGGCTACAGTGTAATCCAATCTGAGTTATTTGGCTACAGTGTAACTTAATCTAACGGTATTTGGCTACATTGTAACTCAATCTGACAGCATTTGGAAACAATGTAACCCAATCTGACACTTTTGTATATTTTAATAAATTAGTGGAGAAAACAATATGTTAGTTAATGACAGCTTAAGTACGGTTATAGTTAATTAGTGATTGAAATTTCTTGGCTAAGATAGTTTAGGTTGGCAGGGAGATTAGTGATGTGATGAATTTAGGTTAGGTTATACTAAACTGATTTTATGTATCAGAACATTAAAAATTGCGTCTAAAACAGCTTGCGATTGTACATATTACAGACAAGTACCCTATTTAAAATCTGAAAATTAGTCATTAACACATGGCAACACAGAAAATATATTCACTCTATTAAAATATGCATCTGATTTACAGCCTGTGTGTTATACTATATTTGAGATAATCAGAGAAATACAATCAACCACGTTTTAATTGTGATAAAATATTGCAATATATTAAAACTAATCAAGATAATTAATATTATTATGACGTGTGCCTACAAAAATCAATACTAACTGCCAAAATATCAAAATCATACATTTACACCTAATTTATTTATTGTCAATATACACACACCATCAATCTAATATAATTTTAAAAATACATAATAATTTCATGGTAAAACTAAAATAGTTGGAATTTAGAAGTAGATCTCAAAATTGCAAATGAATTTTAATTTTTCTGTGGTAATAAATTGTGTCCTTTTATATGAAATAAACCAACATTGTTTTAAATCATAGACAATCGAAACAAGAGACATGGGTCAACATCGTCCACCCATACTACTGCAAATCGCACCTACGCAGAGCGGCGCCACGTATTTTTTTGTACCAACACACTAAAAGCATCGCTTTCATAGTTGGTGCAGTTTGGTCGTAGCAGGCTTTCATGCCATATCTCCCTTTGTTTCTATTATCTCTGGTTTAATTATAATTTTTTCTGAGTTTAGCGTGTTTCCGTGTGGTTTCTCCCCCTTCTCTAATAATATAAATATAATAATAATATAATATTATGTACAGAATAATTACTATTTTAATTTGGGCTTCTTCAAATAGAGGCGTATTCATTTGACCAGTTCCTAAAAGTTGTTATAATAACAAATATATACAATTAATAAATAAATAATAAAAGAAACAACAAACACGCCAGCATTATTAAATGTGTGAAAACGACAACAATATTATTATGAACACGTAATACATTAGGTTTAGTCTCACTCGGAGGTTCTAACGGATTATTATATTATGATGGAAATTGTTAGCACCAAATTCAGGAAACATAAATATTCAACATTCGAGAAAAATTGTGTTATGTTTTTTTAACAGCGCGTACGCAAATAATATACACACTTCATTTGAATTCGTATCGTTCGGCAGTGAGAAAATAACCTAATTTATGAAAACTATGAACTGACAAAGTTGCACCTGGCAAAAGGTAATTGAAGTTCATTAAGTATGTCATTGCTAATGTCCCACCTTGATGGGAGGAAGGATCAGATATCTGTGAGTCATGGTGTGGAACCAGGAGACATTCCCTAATACCCAATGACAACCCTGGTGAATTTTATTAAAGGAACAGGGCTGCCTTTGGTATGAATGTTTATAGGAGCTATGCAGACCGTCTGCGTGTCAACAATGATAATAAATATGACAAAAAATTAGCATTATTTTGATTCAACAAGATAAGGTGAAGCAAAAAGAGCTATTCCTGATAGCACTTTAAGGCTGTCAAAAATATTAAAATGGCTTTCAAAGATATTTGATAATATATTGACAAACAACTTTTCCGTGCATTTGGTCATATATGAAATTTAGTATCGGTGTGGTGATGTTGATTGGTAAACTTGAAGAATCTTGCAAAATTGATATAAATAAATGTTGAGATATTTTGAGTGACCAGTTTTTGTGTAAAGCAATTTCCACTGTAATAGAAAATCCTTCCTGCATTGTAGATGGGGATTAAAAACCAGTCAAAAGAATATACCTAGATGAAATATGAATAGTGATGACTATGAATATTTAAAGAACGGTTAGGCTATCAATAAGGCGAGGAACTCGACACGGCACGCTAAGTATCTTGAGTGGTCATCATGGTGGGGACTTCGCAGCCCCCGTGGTGCATGGTGTTGAGACTCAGGGTGCCGTAAAGGTTGGTTCCACTGACCGCCGGGAGCTCCATGGACTTGAATCCCCCGGGTGAGGGTGGCGGGGGGCCACTCGAATGCTCGGAAACGCTCGGGTCCTCGGCCTTCACAGAGGCCTGCGGCAATACTAACCTCAAATTGATTACCTTATCTTTATTCTCTACTTTAGTTACTTTCTCGGCGGATTTGAGCATGGCTGCGTCGGATCTGCCTATCAGCAGATATTTAAAGGTTTCGTACGTGGACCAACAGATGGCTGCGGCCGGCATTTGGTATAAGACTCGCGCTTGGAGTCCTTTGAAGAAGCCCATAGGACCACTTAGCCTAATAATATGCTGGACCGCATCGAAGAATCCCTTTGCTTTGACGCCGGTTTCTTGTGTATTGAGTACAGTCTTGCATACGTCTAGGGGAGTTGTGGCAGCGGCGGCTATCGCACCCGCTACACCGCCCGACATCATATGCGCGGGAGGATTATACACCCTATCCTTGTTGGTGACAGTCTGTATGTACTCGTATGCAGTAAAGTGGATAGACTGGAAAGGTACGTTCATTGTGAGTTGCGTTGCGTACGATCTGTAGAAGGCTCTTATTCCTTCCGTTCTGTAAACGCTTGTTACGCATTGGATTACACCCCGATAAGGTGAATTGTACATTTGCAGCCGTTGTTTCACAACTATATAATTAATCCACAAACAATATATTGTAATTTTATACGAACCATAAGTTGAGGAGCATGATGAGTCGTGGCGGAGGAGTAGACAATACATGAAAAGAGAGAGAAGATAACGTTAATACTCTGCAATATATTATTCTATAAATATAAGTTAATTTATTCAAATGTGTGAGTGAAAACTTAAGTCAACCATAATCCACACAGATATCTTTGCACAGTGAGTTTAAATGCATATTTTATTCTGCGAATTAATCATTTTAATGTAAATGTTGTTATCTATGAGTTAATGGGCTTTATTACTTATTGGTGGATACAATTGAATACAATATTAACTGAATTATCGTGTGATTATGATAATTAAGACGTACGTCAAGTGTTAAGCGGTGTTCAGTTCTTAGTAATGCATTTCTATGTGTATGTAATGTATACAGGTGAAAATCTATACACAAGATTTTTCAAGACAGAATTTTAAATCATTTTGAGGCCTATGAAAAGCCAATATAAACGGAAAGAATTTTTTTCTATTCCAAAAACAGAAGAGATATCATTTACTTTTCAGGTGGAAAAAAGATTCCTGAAAATGATTATCCTTCTTTTTAATTATCGGTCCAATTCATTCTAATATCAATGTTTCTGTTTGTAACATGAAATATTTGAATTGAGAAGAGGATGGCTGGGAAGTACCTGACTGGTCAGATCTAGTCACTAAACACGGGTCTTAAACAATTAAAAATAATATTTCTATTAAAAATGGTGGTCTTTCGCCAGTATTGTACTGAGAGAATCTATTTACCAAACTGGAAAGACGTGCAAATATACTACATTTACATTGTATATTATTATATTTTATGTAACCGCACAACACTGAATTAGAGATATAAGGATAATAAATTATTAAGTCCCTCCCATTCAAAAGAAATGAATATGAATTGAAATGAAGATTTCCTGTCAGTAATTTATAAATATGAGACAAGTTCTGTGGAAGGTTTAAATGCACTGAACAGATAATACTTAGAAGCACTGACATCAAAATAAATAGACCTGCCCTAAAGCCAAATTTGCAAACCATTCCGGGGGCCTGGAGCCAACCACGTGACAACCTATTTTGGCACCAGCGGGGTTCGAGCATTACTGAATAAAATACATCATTGAGTACACATCAAGACGACAGTGAGTGACGCTCATACTATCAAAGCTTAAGTATAGCGACGCAAAATACAAGCTGATAATTTAGTGCCATGAATAAATTAAAAGACAACTCTACTACTCTTAAAAAATATTCGAATTTTGTAAATAAAACCCTTTTCAACGAGATCTGGAATTTTCAGTCACGACTAACGATTTTTACATAAAGGATTGGTAACAAGGGGTGTGGCTCCTTTTAATCGATTTATATCTACGGTTTCGGTGTGTGGCACCTCCAGTACTTACTCAATTGACAATTATTGTGTATTACCCATATTGCCGACATTGGACTTTTTGACACTGCGGTTGCCAAACCTGCAAACTAGGACACAACCTGGGAAAGCGAATCTGGGCAAGAATTCATTCCTTGTACGACAGCCGAGAATATTGGTCCACCTCTGGACTGACCGACGACGCGACGGGTCCACATTTCACAAATAACGCCATCATTACCTGAGATTAGATTCTTGGAGAATTTAGCAATCGGTAATCATCTTCCTAACCTGGACACAAGCAGGCTTTTTGGCATGGAGCCATGGTTAACTTGGCGGCTCTCACTCTGGAAGTTAATCTGTTTTTTGGAAATTCAGCGGAAACGGATGGCTGCCTGCCAAGCTGGTCAACAACTACGCTTCAGCCGGTATCACGCCATGTTAACACCCTAAGCAGGCCCTTTTGCCAGACAGTTTAATTTTAGGATGCATTTGATTTTTAATATATTTTTTTATAAAATCATAACATTATTTCTGTTGTAAAAAAACCTCATCCGTTTTCAGACCAGTAGTGAATATTTGACATCTCAGTTTATTTTATTTGTTAATTTTAAGGTTAAGCACAATTCTGCTATCAGCGAAAACTGGAATCGGAGTCAAGGTAAAAAAAGTCAATAATAATTTTAGGATTAAAAAAAACTCATTATCCTTAAGTAGAATCGGATTCTCCTCCCAGGTAGCTATTTGAACTTTGAAACACTAGACGCTTTTTGTGGGAAATCAAAAACAGAATCAAAAATGAACTCTGTGTTTCAAGTGCAAGCGATTCTGTTTATGCACTTTCTCATGGCATACAGATTTAAATCGCATATCAAAAAATTCCAGCTAGGGCGAAATTCCAATGACAGCAGCGCATGAACGGTTTGTCGGCGGGAAAAAATTCTTGTCACTGGTGCACTGGTTTTCCAGAGGTAATTTATTTAAGAAATATATGACGGAAAAAATTAACTAACACGGTAAAAAAAATGAATGATCGATAAAAAATAATGCAAGGCTGTAAGCGTAGTGAGTAAGATTAAGAAAGAGACACTCAGATGGTTTGGGCATGTACAGTAAATTAAAGAAAAAAGAAATGTAAACAAAATATATGACGCGAATGTGAATGGTAGAAGAAATCGGAGACGCTCGAGGAAGACATGGCACGATCAAGTGAACCAGTGGGCCATGTCAAGAGTCGGAATAATAGAAGAGAATGTATGAATGTGAATGAAGGAAGGAGTGTATGCCAAGACTGAGTTGTTTGGCAGTCTGTCTTCTCTGCCCACCCCTGCATGAAACGGTGTAGTGGTTAGTTAGTAAGTTTAGAAAAAAAATCGAACCCGTGAAATCCGGATTCGTAGACGAGGATTTTAACCACTCGGCTAGGCAAGTAACAATGCCATTTTTTTTTAAATATGTTATGCAACTTCATATTTTTATGCCTCTTCTATAGAAGGTTAGGTACTGTCAAGACACTTAAGTTCAAATAATACATTTGCTAGGTACAATTATGTCTGGTGGGACTTTAGTTTGAATTTAGAAGTGTGTAATTTCGGCCGGAATGCGTTTTACTCATAAAAGTGTTCATACAACCTAATGCAATGATTCATAACGGATTCACTCTCACTGGATCCAAACACACATTCAATGCGCGCAGCAATCTAGGAAAACTTCCCTTTTCGCTAGACGTCACATTGCTGTGAAATTCTTTATAAAGGAAGTTAAAGGTTTTGAATCAGAGTCATAAACGAAAAGCGACCTTATTCAAAAGTGCAATATGTGCGATTTTCGCTTCAGGAATATTAAAAATCCCAGAGCACTGACAGAAGAACTTAGCAATATAAGATATCTGTTCAGTAAGGCACCTCTCAACTTAGGAAACTCAATACTTTAACCAAATACCCTATTATATTAATAATACGTCAAACTCCTATAAAATATTGGCAGTATCAACAATGCTGGCCGCTAGAGGCGCTATTATAGCATATTGACATTGACGTTCTTTCAATGATGCAAATTGAATTTATTTAGTACATATTTGGTGTCAGTGTTTAGCACTTCTTATCTTGGTATTTTGATTAATATCGACAAAAATATTAAAAAAATAGGTTCTATGTGTTGTTTACGGATGTAATAATTACAAACGACATTAATGATTGTTATTCATTAAATACACAAACAGTGATTTATTCTGGACCTAAAAATAAATGCTGTCCATAGTTCGGGAGTTTTAGCAAACACCCTATAATATTAATCTTACCTCTAACTTCTGACATTTCCCATACATTCTGATGGCAGCATGCTACACTAGCACATCCTAGGGACGTGAGTTGTGCGCCTTGTTTTCTTTCATACATTTTAATTGATTTTATGGGAAATATTATATTCTTTATTTTACGTTAATAAATTAGAGAAATAAAATACAAATAATGTCCCACTATTATAACAGTTTAGTTATAATTGTGGGACTTGCATTGAATTACCTAATAATAAATAATAAATACCCTATAATATTAATTAATCCCCATTAATTATATATTGGGTGTCTGGGGGTAAAGTGCGCTAACTTCGGGAGGTGATTCTACATGATGTTGGAATAACTTTTTTCAAAAGTCCAACTTATTTTTCCCATACAAAAATATATTTGCATAGAAAAATATTTATTTTCCCATTCCAAAAAATCAACTATTTAACCTAAAAACTACATTAAAAGGTTAGCATTTAGAAAAAGTTATTTATCTCTTTTATTCGTACTACATAGAATTAATGATAATAATTGTTATATGTATTTATGTTAAGAAAAAAAGTCTACAAATTATAAGAAATTAAAGAAATTTCTCACAATTATATCAGAAAACTAAATCATCAAAAACAGAGTTAATAGTCGCCGCTTTAATTTTTTTTATGTATGTGTAAAAAACAAAGCAGTAAGGTCGTATGTAGGTTACCTATTTGTGTTTATTTTTTTTATTTCTCTAATTTATTAAAATGTATGAAAGAAAACAAGGCGCACAAAACACGTCCCTAGGATGTGCTGGTGTAGCATGCTGCCATCAGAATGTATGGGAAATGTCAGAAGTTAGAGGTAAGATTAATATTATAGGGTGTTTGCTATAACTCCCGAACTATGGACAGCATTTATTTTTAGGTCCAGAATAAATCACTGTTTGTGTATTTGATGATTAAAAATCATTACTCGACATGACACCGATAGATGAATTGTTTCTGATTCCATCTCTTGGGTAACTAAATCTGATAAGTTTGTTAACACTTGTGTAGCGGCATGCTACTAGAATAATACCTAGTGAAACCTAGAATGTTCGAGAATTTCTGTATAAGCAGCGCGCATTACACAAAGAACCTTCTAGACTCGCATCGAAGGCACACAAGTCTACTCACGATTGTTGGAACATTCCCGCCTTTACGAGATGCGCGCAGTTCTATACAAGCACAGCTGCGCATCATCTCCACTACAGTGTCGAACATCAGCTGGAGGAATTCATCATCAATAATACAGTCACAATAAAGTTACTGCAATACTACAATCTCGTTCATTCGTCTCTGCCTACAGTCACAAACTTGTAACTCCTCAAACTTGTATAACTCCTATGACTCCATTCATGAACACAGTGGCATTCCATTGAGTTCAGCGAGTCCAGCGAAACGAAAGGAACAAAAGAATGGATCCGAGGATTCGACTCCATTTGACTGAACTCGGAATCGAGTTTGTAAAATAAGTGGAATGACACATCTCTAGTATGAATAAATTACAATGGCCAGATGAACGACTGTTAGATTGAATAATCTGCTGATAAAGGAAGCTGTCTGGACCTCCGACAGCTGGATGAAAATGAAAGGAGAATTTATGGTAAGTAGAGAGTGAACGTTAACTATTTTCACTCTATACTTACCATAAATTTTTATTCATTTTATTGAATACCAAACAAGAGTCGTCCCAACTGTGGGACTGCGGAATACCCAATCAGAGTATATTGTCAGGCTGAAGGAAATGGGGAAAGGAAGGAGATGGGGAGAGCAAGGTCGAGAAGTACCTGGCTATTCAGATCTAGTCACCAAACACGGCTAAAGCCATTTGAGCAACAATTCGATTCTAAATGGTGGGATTTCACCGAGGCAATACTGAGAGCATCTGTACCATTCTATAATTGTTATCCATCATATATAGCTTTGAAATATAAATTTAACTGTAAAATGAGACAAGATAATAAGAGCCATAATATTGTTTTTTTACATTTTATAAAAGTTCTACAAGGAGGAATGATTGGAGTAGAAAAATAGTATAATATCAATTTTAATTGAAAAAAATATCACCGGATAGCAAAAAGACATCTACATTGTTCAACTTCAAATATGCTCAGGAATCCCTAGAAGTCTTTCAGGTACATGCTGTGTATAGAGACTTCAAAATTTGGCATTATCGCTAACCAAAATTTTCAGTTGTCTATGTATTAATTAACTAGATAATATATTGACTATTATTGATTATATCAATGATGTCAACTCAGTGGATATGGCGCGGCGGCGGTATAATGTGAGATAAAAACAATTCTATTTATGATAAAAATTGCATGGCAATGCTCACCTATCACAATACTGTTGTATCACTGAGCACACACCATTATTATTTTATTGATAAATATCTAGAATCTTGATGATGAAGAGATATTCTGAGAAGCCGATGGTAAATTCATTCATAAAAAAAACGTTAAGTGATTAACTTTTAAACAATATGCTCTCGGACGACCTCCGTGGCATAAATTTAATTAATATGTGTTATTTTTTTCACATTTAAACAATATATAATAATATACAATATGTGACACATTCTCAGATGACAGATACTCTCAGTATAGCCCTGGTGACAGACAACCCTCATTATATATATATAAATATTCAGCCTGTGTATTGTCACGAAGCAGATCTCTCAAACGCATTTTAAAAACCCCGCGAAACTAAATTCAAGGTAGAACCTGGCAGCACAGAGCGACGTGCATTCTACGAGCATCAACGCCAAAACCCCAGCGGTTTTTGTGACCGGCGGCGATCGCCATTCCAACTCTAGCCTTGGTCTCAACAACACGTGCGGTTTGCAACTCCAAAACCGGTCTCGGACGCTGAGCGCCGGACCCTGGTACCGCAACATTACCAAAGTCTAGCACGCGCCCGTTTTGCGCGTGTAGACGATCACAACCTTGGTTACCACTCCACAATGACTGGGAGTAACACCTCGCTGGCCTCGCAACTCCTGCATCCCCCGGGACAACTCATGTAAGCGTATACCAAACCTTTGCCCCATTATGTGCTTTCTTTTAATGTCTGTTAAACACGTCTGCCAGATAGAGCAAATATGAGAAAGAGATTGTTCAATTCAATCAGCCAGGAAATAATTTAGGATGTATACTGTGTCCCCATTTTGTGTTATTCTATGTACCTGTTGACTGTAAATACACTCATTTATCATTCCCATAGGAGTTTCATTTGACGAGGGAGGTGGAGTCTAGATTGTTGAATGTTCCCCGTGTAAAGGCATTCTTGCCGACCCAAACCTGAGCTGAATAATTAGAGTCCCATGATTCTACCCTCTGACGCTGCCAAAGCCGGCACTGGCGCCCCACGCGGCCCATAACACTGGGGGCCCGTTCGTAACACTGGCGCCCTACGTGGTTCTCAACACTGGAGCCCCACGCCAATTCTCAACAGTATGCTTGTGCTCGCAAAATTCGAATAAGTAGTTAACTGATATCGCTCAAAATTTCAAATTTTGTTCTTATTAGTGCTAGGAGTGTTTAGAGAGTGGTATAAATGGTAGCAAAAAATCGGGGATGCCCGAGGAATACTTAACGCAACATCTCTGCACTGGAGTGAGATGCGGAGTCGAATTGAAGTCAATGTAATGTAGTTTTTTTAAAGGTAACATTGTGGTATATGGTAGTGAATGGTGGAAGAAGTCGGAGACGCCCGAGAAAGACATTAGCAATAGCGAAGCGTTGCGGGATCCACTAGTTCTGAGTAGAAACGTTGCTTGAAATGACTTTAATCATGTTAGAAGGTATTTCCTAACATTTCTCTTTCCCTTTCCACTTTCTTCAGTCTCAAAAATTACTCCAAATTGGGATAACTGGATAGATAATACACATCATAAATGCATTCCATGTAGATTTGTATGGAAACCAATATCACCACTGACTTGGTACCTTTTGGTTCTAGCCCATGTAAGAAGAAACACAATGTAAGAAAGAACGGTTTGACTTTGAAACACACCCACATTGAATTTCTTGTGTTCTGCTTAATTCCATGCCAGAGTCCCACTGGCTCCTGGCATATTCGGGACTCATGTTCGGTATTAAGATTTTAAAACTAAAAGTCTAAATCCACACAACTGTAACGGACGTCGTTGGCCACATTATTAATTTTTCTCAAAATATGTTTTACATTTATAAAATGTGCCTACCCCACGCCACTGGCGAAATCATCACTCCCCACCACTGTTCATTTTGTCCCATTTTCGGCCAAGGCGGCCTGAAAACTTTGACTCCGAACGGCATCGATACCGCATCGCGCGTCTAACTCTGCCGAGCGGATCGATGTTCAACTTTTTACTATGTATAATTTACTAGGAAAAATAATTTTTTAAATGTTGCAGATGTCTATATTTTACTTGTACATCCCCTCGGCGGTAGTTAAATAAACACTATTTGCTATGTGCTACCACTGAGGAGATATTAAAAATGCTGTTTTTCACATATATGTATAACCATTTTTGTACAATAATTTTTACCTTTTTTGCGTGTACAAAAATCCAGGAACCTCGTAGCATAGTGAATCTTATCTCTTTCTGAGCGCTATGTTACGGGGGACCTGAGAAAAATACTAACTTAACGATATTTACAAATTTGATCGCTTCAAGATCATTTTTACACTTTTATTTACAAACTTTTCTTATTTTTTGTCCTATCTTGGCAAACTAAAAATCTAGTTGTCAAGATACACATTCTTATAACTACTATGCATTTGAACTATGTAATTGTTATTCATGTAAGCCTTCAAAATCTTTACAAACTCACAAATTCAAGCGTCTACCTTCGGCTATGCTACCGGCAAAATGAATATGCGACATTTTGCTGGGGCATATAAACACATTAATGGCGCGGATAGAATCCCCCACCACTTTTTGACTCACAGCCCAATGTCGGGTGCGAGTCAGGCTTATTGCATATAAGCAGCCACATAAAAAATAAAAATTAGTTCATCTTTACCACCGAAACCAAGTGTTTTATTTATCAACAAGTGACTCCTGCCCACCATCTGCCTCACCTCGCCAAGTCTTCTGCTCCAAACCTTCTGGCGTTACCTCCTCAAGATCAGCCGGCCCTACTCTGGAAAACCGCCAACGCCAGGAGCGAGCAGAGACCAAAGCACACCCAGTGCCCAACATTCACCAAACACTGGGTGCGGGAGGCAGAATTTATCATAAAATTGTCAACTATCATCATCATCGGCCGTAAAGGAGCATTCTCATCGGTTGAAGACACAAATCTACAGTCTTGTGCGGACTCCCGTCCAGTACAAGAACAGTGTGTTTTATTTGGACAATTTTTAGTGTCGATCCAGATATCAAGCAGATCTAATGTCCGGCCCACAAATGATATTACAAATGTGCAATTGGTAAGTAAAAAGGTTCCCCAAACCTGCTCTAATGCATTGGAACATTTTTGGGTATTACACAGCTTTTTCTATATCTTGAAAATCGAAATGAACACTAGTTTAATCTTGCAGCCTTGCTTATGTTTTTTTTTCCGTGCGAGCACTTATGTGTTTTCTTTATTTTTCATTTTTAAGCAATATGAAAATAATATTAAGTTGTGGGAAGCGAACACAGCAGCGACCTTACGATAGAGGACCTTCTATTGGCGGCTCGTCCACCCTATAGCGGACGTGACGATTGGCGTTATGTCTCCTGCACCGCGACGGGCCGACCTAGCCAGAACTGATTCATTCCGTTCCTGATTGTCGTAATTATGACAGCTCGCGAAGTGCTCCCATGTTCGCTCTCCACCTTCTCGTTACAATATCCAAATTTAATTATGAGTGTTAACAGATTGTAAAAATACTTGTAATAAGTAACCTTGTAAGCATTCAATAACATCCATAAAGATAAAGATATTGTAAGATTGTACGAATCCAGAGGTAGAACTATTTCATTCGTAATCCACGCAGAAGTCATCAACATGAATCAATTTCGTATGTGTGGAAGACAAACTAACGTGGCTCTATAATGTGTATTATTCTTATCATCATATGCATCTGCTGATGTACGGGAAAAAAATTTGCGTTACTTTCAGGTATTTCCAATATCAGTTTATCTGGAAATTTCCCAACCTATGCAACAAAGAGATTAAAAAATTAAACTTAACTCTGACTGAATAACATTCTCTGTACTATCAATATTTATTTACTGAATTATTAACGTCAGAATGGGTATTATAAAGCAATATGTCAATTGTGATTATCTACTGTGTCAACTAAATTTATAGAGATTATGACTTAACTTGTTTACATAAAATAATAAATTTAGTTATTGACAGCCCTCAACTATATTACATTCAATTGCTTTCTATATACATGGCAAACGAATATCCAGGCAATATCTACCGTGTTATAGCGACAATCCCAATAACGAAATCACAATTGTATACTCCCCGTCGCCGGAGATTATAACCAAAATATACAGAATTTGGGTAATGATTATAATGATGTTGTTGACATATTTAACACATCAATTTACTAACAGGTCTTAGTAGAATTTGTATCGGCAAGCAGACCAACAAATCAACAAAGTGCCGAGCTCTGCTTCAACTTATTTCAATTTATTTATTGTACCATTCATAATCTACTATTTTACCATCTTGCATTGTATAGTATTTTGTTAATTTGATTTTATCATGTTATGCTCATTTAGATGACCTTTGAAACACAAAAAATATAGATGCGGCTGGGCGTGAAATTTAAAATAAATAATTTATATTAGTAAAATTATAAATAAAATTACCTTCTGTGGGATTCGATATTCCATCGTGGATCAGGGAAGCTAGGCAGCCGGATGCACCTGAAAATAAATAAATAATAATTAAAATCATAGCACAAACCAACTGCTTGAATATGGCACAAAGCAAAATATATCAACAATGGCAGTGACAAACGTGAAGAAAAGTCAGCATTATGTAAAAAATAAGATGTCATAGGGCAAAATATGTCAGTAAAGACATACAGCGGTGACGATAATTGTGGTAAAATGGCAGCATTGTGGAAAACGTATGTCATGAATTTAAATAAGTCGACACAGACCATTATGAAAATCATAACACTAAGGTGAAAGAATGACTGCTGTGGAAAAAAATATTTTGCTAAGGACTGTCTTTTATATACAGTGGTACCTCGACATACGAGTGCCCCAACATACGAGTTTTTCGAGATACGAGCCGGCGAGCGAGTGATTTTTTCTTTGAGTTACGAGCGAAATTCGAGATACGAGTTCGGTTTAGCAGGTCGGCCGGAGGAGATTGTGTCTCTGGGGAAATCCATGGATCTAGAGGTGGAAGAGAGAGACGTGAACCAACTCGTCGAGGAGCACACCCAGGAACTGACGACTGAGGAGATACAAGAATTACAGTCACAGCAGCATACGGATGTTATGCAAGAAATGAGGAGTCAGAGGAGGAGGAGGTTATTTCTACAAGTGAGATAAAGGAGATCTTAGGAATGTGGGAGAGAGTTTCACAGTTCGTGGAAAAGAAACACCCAGAAAAAGTTGCAACAGGTCGTGCATCTGATCTTTTTAATGACACTTGCCTAACTCATTTCCGGAACATTCTGAGAGGCAGGAAGAAACAAACCTCCTTGGAAATGTTTTTTTCTAAACGGCCTACAGGTGAAAGCGAGAAAAATGTATCGAAAAAGCAAAGACCAGTAAGGATATCTAATTTATTTATTTACATTCTCTTTTTTGTTTTTGTACAATAAATATTTGTCATTTATAAATACCTTTTTTATTATTCAAAACCACATAACAAAAATAACTGGGGTGACATTTTGGGGGTTGGAACGGATTAATGGTAGTCTAATTGTTTTGTATGGAGAAATCTGCATCGATATACGAGTAATTCAAGATACGAGCTAGGTTGCAGAACGAATTAAACTCGTATGTCGTGGTACTACTGTATATACTACGGAGATATTGTGGAAAAGTACTGTCAATTGTTTTTTTATTAAAAAAACACATTAATAAACAAGTATGCAAAAGAATTAGACAGCCCATAGAATAGTCATTGAAAAACAATACCAAGTTCATTAACCTGAATTGTAATTAATTTATGCGTGTACATATATAGTTAAATATTCTGCAAATAATCTAACAATGAATAGTGTCTAAGTCCGCACTTATAAGTTTGAGCTATTTAGTGACTAAAGAAAGCGAACACTTTGTGGCTTGACAATATACAAATGAAAAAAATTCTTCGTTTAAAACCACTTTATTTGCGTTATGCACGTCGACCGATTTTTTTTTGATGTTTACATGTTTATTGACATGAAGAAGTGCATAACTCAAACAAGTGGTTTTAAACAAAGAAGTTTTTTCTCTTGTATGTGATATAATGTATGTTTTCTGACAAACATTCACTGTGCAATCCTGCCTGAAGGAACAACCCGTCAATGGTTCCTTAAATCCTACAGATTCATGAAAGAATCTCTACACATCGCCTGCGTATTTTAATTTCTGCTCCAGACTGTTTGGGCATCCCCAAATGGGGTGTATTGTGAGGCGGAAGTTTCTTCACTAAAAACGTTCATGAATTCTGCATTTATACTGCCAAGTTGAATGTACGATTAAACTTTTGTGAATTTATTTATTATTTATTTATTTTTTCATGTTCTCCATAAAACGGTTATACACCAATATATCATGGAGAAGATTACAAATTAAAAAGTTTACAGAGGCAGTTTTATTATTTTGTGACATGTGTTAAAAAATAGTTACTGAATTGTCTGTAGGTGACATTGAAAATGTCGATGGCTAATGCAGAATCGTTAAGCAGTTGAGTCGCTCTGTTTATTGGCGCGTTCTGATAGGCAGAAGTCCTCGCTTTCGGAGCATATAAGAGTGCATGGGATCTCCCTCGAGTATAATTGTTAGAGACATAAAAGTTAACCTCTTTCAACATAGGCGGATTGTGTATTGTACCAGAGATTAAATTAAAAAAGTGTTTGCCTAAAAATATTTTTCTGCGGGCTTCTAATGTATTGAAATCGAGCATTCCTGTTAAGAACAAGGATGGATACAGGAATGGATAGTATGTATATTCCCTCATATACAGGTAATGCATAAACCTTTTTTGTACTTTTTCTATTTCTAAGATATGGTTTTGTCTGAACACAAGGGGCCCAAATAATGGAGCTGTATTCCAGGATGCTGCGGACAAGTGCTTCATATGTTCTCCGTATTGCAATTCCATTAGTAAATGATTCTGCAGATCTTCATTTAAACTGCCAAGTTGAATGTACGACTAAACTTACATGAATTCTGCAGATCTTCATTAATACTGCCAAGTTGAATGTACAACTAAACTTTCATGAATTCTGCAGATCTTCATTTATACTGCCAAGTTGAATGTACGACTAAACATACATGAATTCTGCAGATCTTCATCTATACAGCCAAGTTGAATGTATGACTAAACATACATGAATTCTGCAGATCTTCATTTATAATGCCAAGTTGAATGTACAACTAAACTTTAATGAATTCTGCAAATCTCTATTTATACTGTGAAGTTGAATGTACGACTAAACTTTCATGAATGCATGAATTTTGTCATTCATCAAGCCCTATTTTACAAGTATTTGATTCACATGAACGTGCCGTACCTTCTTCAGGTATCCCTGACTTCTTCTGCCATTCAATTCAGGGTGCAATAAAACAAAATCTCTAGTCAGGGTATGCTTGTGCGGTGCAAACAGAAATAAAACAAATATAAATGATAATAAAATAGTATAGTTTTCTTACAACTTACCATAGACAAAGTGTTTATGCTTGGGGCTGGTCATTTGTGTGAGAGATTCCTTGGCGAATTCGTATGTGCTGAAATACAATGCATGTGCAGGCCCCGCGCCCGCAACCACCGCTGACATTCCTCGTACTGGTCTGCAAACAAGAAATAAAAGGTTATGTCACTGTCATCTCAGGAGACGCAATTATGTTTGAAAATAACTACACAGTTCTGAGGGTCTTGAGGGAATTAATTCTCTAGAGACCTATGTCATTTTATTTATTTAGACATACACAGTACATTAAATTTATAGTACATTATACAGGTAGGTAGATTTTTTTTTTGTGACACCTCACAAGAGCACCCCTGTCTGTACAGTGTAAAGAACCCCGGGTCGAAGGTCTTGAAGAGACCCGGATTAGATGAAGGAGGAAAAACAGATAATGGTAGCTTGTTCCACATATGAGCCGACTTACACAAAACGAGTCAAAGAAACATCAACTGTGAACGGGTGTGTCTGTTGAGTTTCACGCATGAGTACTGGTGCACTGGGGACCAATGCTGTTAGCTCGTTAGAGCAGGCTCCATTAAATTACCTGCAGAACAGATTCAGCATGCCAACATTGCGTCTGTGCATTGGAGACAGCAATCGGTGTGTTAACAGATTTCATAATCTGCTCTTTTGTAGATGGCGCTAATTTAATTATTTCACTTGAATACACGTTTTGCAAGCTATGCTTCAAATATTGAGACAAATTATTTGTTTGCGCCTGTACATAAATATGTATAAATAGTTTTGTCCACATAAACACCCAATTCTTTCAAGAAAGGCAATATTCAATATATTAATACAAATTCAATATTTTACCGATGATTTAAATCAAATATAGTATATGTCTTTATATGTGTATGCCTTTCTTGAAAGAATTGAGTTTTTAACCTAACCTAAATCAGATATTGGAAGTAAATGTGCAAAAATACGATATATTGAAATTCGTAAAAATACAATTATTATTTACACATAAATCGAAATTTCTCGGCCGAATTCCGCCGCGGCCGACCCTTTTATAATCTGACATTTTCTGAAAATTGTAAAAATATGACATATTTTCGCGTAAAACGAATTTTTCAGCCCTTCAAACTAGGATATTCGAAAAAATATGACATTCCAGTGTGATTCAGATTTACAAAATAATAATACTAATTAATACATTTTTCGGCGTTTAACCCCTACAGCTGGCTGTCAGATTCAGATTGTCGAAATTTTATGATTTATTTTGGGAAAAATCGATTTTGTTTCGAATTAAACGAACAAATTTTCTTGCGCCGACAAAAATAAATTACGAGTTACGAATTTGGAATTAAAAAACCATTTTGTATGAAACTAAATTTCTGGGGATATTTTTTTAGCGATAATTTCGAATTAAGCGTTTTTTTAGAATTATCGGGGTTCGAATTACCGGGGTTCGAATTAACGGGGTTCGAATTAACGGGGTTCTACTGGCAGAGGAAGGATGAAAGTAGAATGAATGCTGTAGAAATGAGATCCCTGAGGCGTATGTGTGTTAAAACCATGTATGATCGTGTGAGAAATATGGAGATCCGCAAAGAATGCAAGGCTGATGTAAGCGTAATAAGTAAGATTAAGAAAGGGAGGCTTAGATGGTTTGGAATGTAGAACGAAGGAGCGAAGAAAGGAGCATAAGGAGAATATATGACGCAAATTTGAATGGTAGCAGAAGTCGGGGACGCCCGAGGAAGACACGGCACGGTCTGTGTCAAGTGAATCTGATACTTGAGTTGGGCCATGTCAAGAGTTAGAATAATAGAAGAGTATTATGAGACGATGTATGAATGTGAATGAGGCAAAGAGTGTGCCAAGACCGAGTTGTTTGGAGGTCCGGAGGTCCTGATGGTTAGTTAGTTAGTTAAATGTACATTCTAACTTCCTTTCTACCTTCCCTAAAATTAGTTAAGACACAATAAAACTACATCTCTGTGCAAATTTGGCATAAGAAACTTTTTGTTTCGACTTCAATTAACTTAAGGCGATGCACTACTTCGTGTAATATTTTAAATTGAGCCGCTATCAATAACAACCCTTACGTAGATGGCGATAAGGTTTAAATTCCCGCTTAACCACCATCAGCCTGTTTTGATTTATGCAAGAAAAAAACATGTCCAAAAAGTGCCTTTTATTTTATTTTGTGGATGTTCAGGCATAAATATTTAATTTTTTTCCCATCATTTTATAAATAACTTAATTTGCCACATTATACAATAAAATCATTACCGAAAAGGGGTTGTAAGTAGGAGATTTTTAACTTTAAAGCAGTTTTCATAGGCCTTTACATTCTTTTTTCCCTGGCTTAAAAAAAGACATATATAAAAAATACTCGATTATTTCAACAGCCAAGATGTATTCTACTCGCAGTATTTAATTAAAGCATCTGAAACATTTCTAGGCGACCAAATTATCAAACCAAAAACACATGATTTTGCATTGCTACGTATGGCATCGCCTTAATTAATGTGTATCTTTGTATTCTATGCAATTAGTTGCAATAAACAGAACATGTTATACATAAGAAACTAAAAATATGTTATTTTTTAAAGAAACACAAACATTCCCGGGTTACGAATAACCTGACAATATTTGAAAATCTTCTATTACCACCACAGTAAATGTTGCTTGTTTTGTGATGGAGGACTTAGCCAGCGACCGGTCAAATTACAATTACAATTAATTACGGTTATTACAAATTAATTATACTTAATATAATCTCAACAAACAAAAACCAATGTTCTTTATAAAGCACATTGCCAATCAGTTTTAATTGTTTATATTTGTTTTGTTTGATTGCAAATGTTTATTATTTCCATTTGTTTTGTTTTATTGCTAATATTTTATCAATTGAGGATTCGCTTTAGATTTGCATATATATTATTATAATAAAACCAGTTTGGCATGTTGAAAAACTAGCTTAGTATATTTAATATTTTGTTTAACATAAATATGAATATTTCGCATGCATAAAACATTTGGATTTTTATTGCGATTGATTAAAATGCTTTTAGTGAAAAAAAAAATCATGCACAGAAAATTAAAATTTGAAATGGCGATTTACCTCGCATAAGTTCAAACTGCTCGGAACCTGTGGTACTATAGCAACTCTTAAGGTTTGCCTACTGTGATACTAAAGGAGGTGGGAAGGGTAAGGAGATGGGGAAGAGGAAGGTTGAAAATTACCTGGCTATTCAGATCTGGTCATTTAAATTATGAATGGTAAGAATCTACCGCTGAAACTTAAAAGTTCTCGATAATGTTTTGTTCCAATGGAATAAATAAATTATGCGTATATATATCAAATTAATAACTCCAATATAAGTCTGAACTGATCTTTGTTCAATTTCTGAGAACAGTAGACTTCGCGTAATGTTATTACTCTGACTAAGCTCGCAAGAGTCGCAACTCTCACGCGCTCTGGCGGAAAAAAGGGTAGTAAAAAATACGACTACCATCTTGACAGGATTGACGATACACGAAAAATACAAACAAATTTACAAACAGACGAATTTACAAATGCAAAGTGGTCGAAGTCGAAAATATATTAGGAGTACTTTGTGTGAAAGGAAGATAAAATGAACCCTATCAAGCACCGCCCTTGAGATTATATTTCATAAATACAAAAACGAAAACATGCTAACACCTTCAGTATGGCTAGATGGAAGGAAAATGGATGTTAGTCGAAGCGTCAAATACCTGGGACATATTATCACAGACGACCTGAAAGACATCGAGGATATGGAAAGGCAAAGAAGAGCGATATCCGTTAGAGCAAGTATGCTGCCAAGGCGTTTTCACCTTTGCAGTACAAACGTGAAAAATATACTTTTCAACGCATTTTGCACTTCGCTGTACACGTCAGAACTGTGGGTGGGTTACACTGCATCCCTGGCATAAGCTAAAAGTCGCTTACAAAAATGCTTATCGCCAACTAATCCGCCTACCGAGATACTGCAGCGCCACGGAAATTTTCATTGTTCAAATCAAGTAACAAAATCATCACTGCCATGGTTGCCTGGATGGAGTCCCCTCTGATGGCCCTCTGGAGACGAAAGACGTGCAAATATCTTCCAAAAACGGCAGCTTACACTCATTTTTGTGTTTATATTTGATCTTTTTTCACTTAAATTCCGATTTTTTGTGCCTATCGGAATCACCCATGTATTATTATTATTTTTCTTAAGCTAGTTATGTATATTATTTAAAATATGGAATGTATTGCATTGCACTACCCCTGCATACATTCTGGAATAAATTCTTATTATTATTATAAAAATGGCGCTACACAAAATTACAAATCATCCGAATATTATTGATTACAGTAATCGCCTAACTAGGCGTCTACTAGTTTTGACAATGGGCGCCAAAATTTTACACGCGTCAGGCGAGGTTTAGTTCAGGGCCTGCCCTGCATTTGAAGATAAAATTCAAAATTGTATGCACATCACATTGCGTTAAACTTAAATCGCCATGCCTTATAATCTGGTTTCATAAGGAAAAACAGTTCCACGATAACTCAACATAGTGACAATACAACACACTTTTAAAAAGTGATAAAAGTCATTAACTATGAAAAAAAACTAACCTATTAAACCCAGTTTTCGTGACCTTATACCTGTCACTTTTTAAAAGTGTTTTGAATTGTCATTTTGATGAGTTATCCGGACACCAGGAAAAACGGTCAATAATTTTATTTAAATAATCTTATTCCTAGAAAGACAACATCATTAAAGCAATTAAAATTTAATAATGGAATAATAATTAACATATTGCTTGCTTACTACCTACACTACTACTAAAGAAAATATTTCTTCAATAGAAATGTATGAACGCTTAAAGCAAACAACTTTTAGGACGGGTTGTTTCGGAGAATTTGAACAATTCATCAAATTTCAACGTTCATTTTCAGGTTCTGTGAAAGTCCTATTCAAGTTCTGTTATTATTTCATTGAAGGCTAGTTGCTTGACAAAACTAAAATAAAAACAGAACCTGAAAAATCTTTCACAGAACTTGAAAATAAACGTTGAAATTTGATGAATTGTTCAAATTCTCCGAAACAACCTGTCCTTAAAAAATACAGTTTTATAGCTAAGATTATCTGTGACAGTTTCACTTGATTAACTTTTTTGTTTCTTATAAAATTATTTACAAAATAAATAAAAACCAGTTTTGTACTTGAAATTGGACGTTTCTAGACTCCGTTTGTCAAGCGATTTTAATGCCTATTACCTAAAATATAAGGTACACCAAGAATATACACATTTTTGACTTGTGGCTTCCTCTTAATAATCAACACGTTGATTGAAATGGAATTAGCTATGTTTAGTGACCAGATCTGAATATCCAGGTAATTCCCAACCTTCCTCTTTATAATCTTCTTCTTCTCCACGCTTCCTACAACTCACAACGTATTCGAAATTGAAGATGCCATAATCCTACTGGGTCGGGGCAGTTGGGACTCTTGAGCGGTTGTGTGACTAAAGGGAGTGAGGAGGGGACGGGGAAGAGAAAGGTTGGGAAATACATGGCTATTTAAATCTGGTAAAAAATATGGCTAAAGCCATTTAAATCAACGTTTCGTTTCTGAATGGCGGTCTGTCACCAGGGCGACATTGATTATTTTAATATAATTTAACCCAATTTGTGGATGAAATAGTCCCACTGGGCCCAGGCAATTGGGACTCTTCAATCGCATAAAAAATAAAATAGCCACATTTAAATAATGATTGTGGATTTACTTGATACTCTTTGAATTATTCATTTATAGAGTGCATTATTAAAAAAATAAGGTTGATATCGTAAACAGAAGTCAAACCGTCAAAGAAAACAAATAGAAAAACACGCTTTACCACATTTTCATATCATTTATTTGCGGGTAGGACAATATTAGATTAGGTATGGAACTACAACTGATAAACAAAAATCCACAATAATTGTAACTCAAACTACAGGTCAATGCTATCAAATTATTCAGTACCGATTAGCGATGCACATTACTGTGTGCGTGAGGCCACCTATGGGAGAAAGAGACAAAGTTATATTACCGCTTTGTGTTAGAAATTAATGCAAGTATTTGTGAATATATATATACCGCACAAGAGTCCCAACTGCTCCCAACGCACAGTGGGCTGAAAATCGCCTTTCATAGACATACAGACTTGAATTTTCAAGGGTATTTTTTTGGCTAGAAATGGATTCTGCTGATCACGAGCAATTGCGTGTACAAATGAAGGAGTTATCATTTTTTTAAGAAAAATTTGTATGGCACTGACATTAAAAATGAGGCTATCTCTGGAATCATAAGGTTGGCCATTCTATCCTTACACACAGATATACCTACTACTATTTATTTGTATTTTTTGACATACTTCGTATTGTGGCGCAACTTGTGATTTTTTTTTTTAAATTCTCAAAGTTGAAAAAAACAGAGTGTTGATGATTGATTTTAATGCTTAAATGCTTTACATATGCAGTGTAAATAAAATATTGTAAACTAGACAAAGCCTACTCATCAAATCAAGAAACTTGACACAAACTGCAGGAAAGCAGTACCTGTCCAAGAAAAGCTAGCAGTTACATTACGTTTTTTGGCTCTCGTAATGTAACTGCTAGCTCGTCTCGGTTATTTGTTTAAAATCTCAAAATCAACCATTTCACTGTTTGTTATTGAAGTTTGTAAGTTTGCGTGGAGGGGGAACAGTTCTCCACTTCAGCAACAAATCTTCCACTTTTAGTTGTCAACTTTCTTTGATCTTTACCGACACTCCGCGGGAAACCAAAATTTAGTGAAAGATTTATCTCTCCACAAGTGGAAGACAAAAAAAGTTGCCGTATTTTGTAGAAAAAGCAACAAATTGCCGCAACTTGTGGAAAACTTAGTGGAAGACTTTGGTGTAAACGCAGCTTAATGCGCGCTGCTCATACTGTTCCCGTTGGCCCCGAATGTTCTAGCTTGCACTATGCTGCACTGCGAATTATTCTACTAGCTTGCCGCTACATATATCTCCTTAGAAAAGTTCACCGATATGTGATGGGCAACTACTTTGTTACGAGAGGTTGTCGCTCACCATTGTCGCTATTTTATAAAAAAAATCAACATAATTACTACAACTGTAGTACTTAACTCATATTATAGAAAAAAAAATATATTTAGAGTGACACTAAGGCCATAAACATTAAACAAATCATTTATCTAGAATAATAATTGACCTGGTGATAAGGCTGGGGAGTCTCTTATCAGTTAACTAGATTGGTTTGTACTCTTGAGACATAATATATTTATGTAAACATAAAACACCTCCATACAGCAGAAGTTGTGATTGCCAATATGTAAAATGTCAAGGCCGTCATTACAAAACCATCTTAGGTAAAACATATTAGTCTTCCTACTTGTAGGACCATCCTGACCATGGTTCTGTTTATGTGAATACCGGACAAAAGTTCCAAAAAGAGATGGTTGATATTCCTGTCCCGGTTACTTGGTAACGGTTATATTGATGTCACTGGAACTGTTGATATTACTATTTTTTTAAGGAATCATTTTCAAAAGTAAATGGATAAATAAAGAACCGGTTCTCCCAACGCAGTGACAACTCAATACAGGTATCAACCATCTCACGTTCCAAATGCTCCCAACTCGCCCCACTGCCCGGAGCCAATAGAACTATGAAAAGAAATATCACCGGAGACCAAAATACAATGCACATTTTTACTCCAAATACGTTCAGAATTTGCTAGTTAAAAGCCTACCGGGTATACCCTGATACACCCTGTATATCAACTTAAAGTTGTGATTGCCAATATGTAAAATATCAAGGCCGTCATTACAAAACCATCCTAGGTAAAACTCTTCCTACTTGTAGGACCATCCTGACAATGGTTCTGTTTATGCGAATACCGGACAAAAGTTCCAAAAAGAGATGGTTGATATTCCTGTCCCGGTTACTTGGTAATGGTTACATTGATGTCACTGGAACTGTTGATATTACTATTTTTTTGAGGTTTCTGATTCAAAAGTAACTGGATGAATAAAGAACCAGCTCTCCCAACGCAGTGACAACTCAATACTGATCGCCCCACTGTCCGGAGCCAATAGAACTATGAAAAGAAATGGCACCGGAGACCAAAATGCCATCCAAATTTTTACTCCAAATATGTTCAGGAGTTGCTAGTTAAAAGCCTACCGGATACATCCTGATACACCCTGTATATCAACTTAAATAAAGTTAATATATAAATACTTTTTTTTTTCAATATTTATAGATATTTTATAATGCAATGACCAATTACTTCTGAAAGAGTGAATCTAAACGTAGAAATAAATACATAAACGAATAAATAATTTACAAGAAATAATAATACCAATTAAGATTCAATACATATATGACTTGTTATTATATTATTATTGCTAATACAATGACATAATAACTGTTAATGAGGATTCAATAAATAGTATCAACTTGATTTATAATAAAAGTAAAAGTGTTTATTAATTGCTATTGACGATTTGTGGTCCAATGATTTTAAAACAATAATAATATTACAAGCTACTGATACTAGCTGACGTGTATCTGGCGTTGCTTGGGGACTTTAAATATAATAAATGGTTTGGAGTAAGGTTTTGAAGTTGTGAGACCTTTTTATGATATACAATTCAGTAGGTAGTACATTATTTTGATGTTTAGTTTTTGTACAACGTATTACGAAACTTCGATTTTTCTCTACTTTCCATGAATATAATAAGCATGTAATGTATATTTAAACCTTCCGGAAGAAACTCTCTAAATGATAATGAAAACCCTATCAAAATCCGTTGCATATTTTAGAAGAACTAAGCGCTCAAACAGACAGACGCGGAAAGAGACATTATTTTGTACTATTTAGAGATATCTTGATTGTATAGACATGCTTTCCAAGAATAAACATCATATTTTTTCGGAAGAAGGTATTTTCATAAATCATCTTAAAAATTGGGATACCAAAATTACCAACACTTATATAATTTTATAAGCATTTTTTTAATGCTCATTTGGGCTTTTGCGTGGTTTTATATTTTACATGATTTACTGCATGATGCAGACATAACAAGAGTTCTTTGATGTTTAGCTAGCAAAAAATGACAAAAAAACTTTAAAATTTGAACAAAGTACATGGTAGATATAATGTTGCACTTAATGTTATACCGTATACAATCAGTACCCCGCCACGCTGCCATTGCCATGATGTGGCTCAGTCTGTCTGTGCAGATAGAAAAACAATAGCGAGTGTTGCTTTTACGTCCAACAGACGGCGCTATTTAAAAAAAAACATGTTTGTCCAACAGATGGCGCTGTTCTAAAAACAAAACATATTTTTTACCTTTCGCAGGTGCCATCTATTTAATAAAGGTATATAAAAACACACGCGTATTCGAAAGCAACGCGGTGTGTCAAAATTTCAAAGCAATCGGTTAAGAAGCGGTGGAGATTTAAGATTTTGAACAAACGAACATTTACATTTTTATTTATATAGACACATAGATAGATAGATAGAAAATGATATATACATTTAAGAAAAGACAAAAAAGATAAATAACAAAAAATATCAGAAACCAGTTTTTAAATTGCAGAAGACATAATAATAAGACTCAATACATAATTTAGTGCTACGGCGATGCTCCTAAATGATAATAATATGCCATATAAAAATATCATTCAGGAATCTCTTATCTTTTGGTGAAATATCATCTGAAGGGGGCTTAACAAGGCTAGAAATAAAACTTTAGATAAAATTAACTTTAAATATTTAAACACTACTTAGACGGTATTTACATATTTACGAAAATACCTGGTGGCATAGCAGAAACGTCCCACTTGAGTTTCGCAATTTAAAAAAAAACAAACATCTCAATCGATGTTTTCCAAATTTAGACCTGAAAATCACTCCATCGCACAGTGGCCAATTTTAATGATTTGACGCGACATCGCTCTCGGCGTTCGACCATTTGGCATCATTGATGTTTTTTTTTAAGTATTAATAAGAAATACCACTTATGTTTTGTTGATTCTTATTAGTTGAATCTTTCTTTAAAAATCAGAGTCAAATATTGGATTCTGAAAAAAAAATTGACGAAAATTAAGTACAATCATTTCTTAAAAATGCAATTACTCGAGTGGCTGGCTAAAGTTGATGGTGATTATTTTTTTTCGTGTGCAAAAAAGACACAGCAATAATATCTAATTAAAATTAGCGTGAAGACTCGTGAAGATTTTTATTCCTACTCAATTAAAGGCAAAAAATTGGAAAAAAAGGAAAAAAGGTAAACTTTGAACCAAGGCAACAGTTATAATTTATGAAAAAAAAATCATTTATTTAAATAAAGCACGTATCTTAAAGAATATCTTAACTGATTTTTAAAAATACTTTTTTTGTATAATAAGTTCACAAACAACCTGATTTCGCACGCCTTCTAACTCGCCTAGATACAGCAGCATAGTTGCGCGCCCGAATATCAGTGTACCCCTGTTCTGCGACCAATTACATAATAATTGAGTTTCAGATGTTAATTTAAATTGACAGTGAATAATAGTGAGTAACTTAAATTTTATTCTAACGGTACGCAGAACTAAATATTACATACTGTTGATCTTTCTTTGACATATCGGAGTTAAATATTGGATTCTGAAAAAAAATGGACGAAAATTAAGTACAATCATTTCTTAAAAATGCAATTACTCGAGTGGCTGGCTAAAGTTGGTGGTGATTATTTTTTTCCATGTACAAAAAAGACACAGCAATAATATCCTATTAAAATTAGCGTGAAGACTCGTGAAGATTTTTATTCCTACTCCATTAAAGGCAAAAAATTGGAAAAAAATTTGGAAAAAAAGGTAAACTTTGAACCAAGGCAACAGTTATAATTTATGAAGAAAAAAAAAATTTCAGTTATTTAAATAAAGCACGTATATTAAAGAATATCATAAGTGTCTTTTAAAAATACTTTTTTTGTAAAATAAGTACGCAAACAACCTGATTTCTCACGCCTTCAAACTCGCCTAGATATAGCAGCATAGTTGCGCGCCCGAACATCTCAGTTCTGTGCGTAATTACCGAGTAAGTAAGCTTCGGATGTTATTTTCAATGGTTTTTTTAATGTCAGTGATTAATTGAGAACACATTGGTAAAAAAAAAACCATTTCGGGAACATGCCGATCTGGGATCATGTCGCGCCAGCGCTCAAATTTAAGCCACTGTGCATCGCGCAGGAAAAAACCTTTTTTCATGTGTTTTCCGTACAACATTAAACATGTAACAAAAATATATTAAATGGAAAATAAAGTCTCAGTACGCCACCTGCTTGTACGAGCCTGGTTCGCGCATTGTACGAGCCTGGTTCGCGCATTGTACGATATTCAAATTTAAAATAAAATAAAAACATGAAAATAACAGTCCAAATTTATTAAAATAACAGTCCAAATTGATTAAAATAATAGTCAAAATTTATTAAAATAACAGTCCAAATTGATTAAAATAACAGCCCAAATTGATTAAAATAACAGTCCAAATTGATTAAAATAACAGTCCAAATTGATTAAAATAACAGTCCAAATTGACCTAAAACATTTTAGTCAAAATATTTTTTATATTATAAATGTATTCTAATTATAGTACATCCTGCACTAAATAAATAAATAACCAATCATAATTATTACACAAAATCAACTCAAATGAGTGCCAGTTTATCCTTGTTTTTTATGTAGTGTACATATATTTATAATATGAAAAATATTTAAAAAATTTAACTAGCCACTTAGCAATTTTTTTAGCTCGATCAATAAACACTTCATCGATTAGATATTAAGGAAAAAATCTTAACCACGACTACCTAATGTATAATCATTCGGCTAATCGAAATCGGGGAATCCCCATAAAAACCGGTTTGCAAGCCTGACACATGGGTGCAGGCTTCATGCTTAAATACAATAGACTTATGCAAATACATCAACATAATCATCATCGGCCTCCATCGTGTCTTTGGATGAATATCTAAAATTTCAAATCTGGACCCACTAATTCTCGAGCGTTTTGGGTATTCGAAGATAATCGCCGAAGAAAACTATCGTTGGGTAGGTTACTAGATTGAAAAGTTTAAAATACAGGGTTTCCCAATAAGAGGTGTTATTTTGAATAGTCCGCTATTTCGGTAGATGTTACTTTTGAAGCTGTCATTTTTTGACATTTGACAAGTAGAAACTATGCCATTAATAAAAATGGAACGATACACGCTTTAACAACGCATTGAAATTATTAAAATTCACTTGAGTGAATCAAATGCAAATCATCTTGAGTGATGAGGCCCATTTCCACCTCGGTGGCTTCTTCAACAAGCAAAATTGTCGCATCTGGGGCTCGGAAAACCCAAGAGTTATTGTTGAAAAGCCTCTCTATCCTCAACGTGTGACTGGAGCGGTTTATGGTCCGGCGGAGTTATTGGACCTTACTTTTCGAAAATGAGGCTGGAGCAACAGTTACGGTGAATGGATTGCGCTATCGAGAGATGATTAATGATTTTTTATGGCCGAAATTGGATGGTATTGATCTGGACAACGTTTACTTTCAACAAGACGGCGCTACGTGCCACACAAGCAACGAAACCATTGATATTTTACGATTGAATATCAAAATAACACCTCTTATTGGAAAACCCTGTATATCTGTTTGTATTTGTACAGTGTTATAAGTTTTGCGCGCAAAACAATAAATATTTCGTAGCGTTTCGTTAGCGTTTTGTAATGGATCCAGAGGCGGTTCCTTGGTACGTGCATTTGTGCATTGCACTGCTTGTCTTCAATCTCCACATAACAAATTACAACGACATCTGTGCCCCAGTGATCGATGTAAGAAATTCGTAATTCCCGTCAGGTCATTATTTGAGCTATCTTCTAGTAAAAAAATCCCGCACAAGAGCAAGCAGTCGTGCATACCCAGATATGCACTGAACCAACTTTTACCATACTACTAAAACAGCATCGGGCGGTATCGAGACAGCCCGAAGTAGCCGAAACGGTGACATGAGCGAGACAGATTACACTCTTGACGTCAAATTACGTGTTAGAGCAGTGCAGATACATAACCCATCCGTGCATTATCGAAGTGCTTTGACGGCGAGTGAATTTTGCATCACTTTGATCATGCGTAATCCAATGCTTTTGGAATGGATTCGCTTAGAAATACTAATGTTCAATGTTAACGCAACAACATTAACACATTGGAACTCGTTCGCGGTGAAATCAAACGGTTTCGCTATATTTTCAACGATGAATTGAGTGTCCTTTATTTTCGAGATAATTTTGTATTATTTAATCAGTTATTTTACAAATATAACTTAGAAGATAGAATGAATTGCAGTAGGTGTTCCCATTCATTAATTTGCTCCACCTAAATTACAGACTAGGTACATTTTAAAAGTGAAATGCACTGCTGGTAATTACAGTCACGGGCCGCCTCTGAATGGATCCATAATTTTTTGCACGAATTATAATCATAATATTACTTAGCAACTTAACACGAATAATTGTAATCGGAACGCTAGAGTGGTGTCTTCCAGTGTGAGTCAGCACGTGTTTATCTAAATGTGACTTGTTTGTATAAAAATAGATGCAATAAGAACACTGGAATGGTTTTCTCCGCTGCGAATACTTACGAAAATTTATTTTAATTTATTACTAGCTGATGTGTACCCGGATTTGCTCGGGGTTATGAATGGTCTGGAGTCAAGTTTTGGGTCTTCCTCGGGCGTCCCCGACTTCTATACATCAAACAACTCGCTAAACACTCCTGGCACTAATCAGAACAAACTTTGAACTTTTCTTCGAAATCGGTAGAGTAGTTTTTGACTATGTAGAATATTTTTGAGACAGATAGAAAATAGATATTATTAATCTTGATCACAAATATTAAAATGGTTTATGCTAGGTCCGTCTCTCTGGGAAGTTCCCGTGTTGAAACAATTGTAGAGTTTTGAGAAATTGTTCCGGTTTGAGAAAGCAAAATAATAAGTAAAAAATAATAATAAATTTGAGTATCTAACTATTTATAAATTTTTACTTTTAGTGCGCATTCTAGGAACAGTTTTTTTTTTATTATGTGCATCTTTATAAAAAGGTTTACATATATTTTTTGGCTTTGCCTGTATCACTAGGAAATCCTGTGTCGAGACAGACTAGTTTACAAATATGTTATAATATTAAAATAAAGTATATTTTTCAATATAACAAAAATGTTCAGGTTGGTAGGTACCTAGTGGTAACAATAATGAGATAAGAGGATTATATATGGGTGAGGTGACTAATTATTGAACGATCTTTTTCGATGATCCATTGTTTGATCAGGATTTTGTATTTGTTAATATTATTCGATTGTCTTGTTTTTTCAGGTAGGTTATTATATTTTTTAGACGCAATGTATTTGTAATTTCTTTGACCAAATGTTTTGGTGTGCCGTAGTTGATAAAAGGTTTCGGACAACTGGTATAGATGAATTCAATTATTTATAGAGCCATCTGCCCAATTCTACGACAAGGTCACGTCATGACTGTGTAGATTTCTGGTAAGATTATTTTTAGCGAACTGCATCAGAAACGTGTTTCAAATGCATATAAAATGCTAATATTTTCCCTCAGCAATGAGGCCGATTATTATGATACTCGTCGCGTTAAATTATTCTTTATATTATGCAATATTGATAAGCGACTGTCGTGGGGAGAGAATGCGTGTCTTAAAGAAACAGAATTTTGTTTTTTTTCGAAATACATAGATAATAGAAACAAGGAAGATCGGCGATCAACCAATCTAATATAAAGAGTGTCTTTGGCTTGTGGGTGGGCCGACAAATCTACAGTTTTATTAAGAGATTGATGAAGTTTTGCATACTAGACCTTAAAAACAAGAGGAAGGTCACCGTCTACATGAAATTTGAAAATCCACCCCATCTCCTTTTCCCACCACTTAAATGTGGAAACTTCTTAATGAAATTTTGCACACTTGACATTCAAAATAAGAGAAACTTACTGTCTACATCTGATTTCAAAAAAATGCTGCTAATTAAAGTCTGACACAATATCCTCACATAGATAACAGAACTTGGCAGCACCGCTGTGACGTTCGGTAAGTCCATCATTCATCTCCATGTAATCTTGTTCCTGGTGATAGTGGTGCATTGTCCCCGAAATAAAAAGCGACGGTCGGAATAATATATTACCCTGGGCCTAGCGAAACACTTGTTAAGTCCTTCAGAGTTTCCGAGAATTCCGTTGAAAACATCTGGCGTACCTACAGTTACTGTTGACTGATTTTAAAAATAATTGTAAAGGGATGTTGCATCATTTCCCTTGAAAATACAAAAAAGCACAAAACGGTTGAAGGACGCGAGGACGCGTCCGGCTGCCACGAAGACTACAACTATTCTAGCCTATTTAGCAAGCGCTCTGTCTCTCTTACACTGCCTGACCTTAGAGCTATACAATACATCAATTAGCATGACATAGTATATCGCCATTCTATGTAATCAAAATGAAAATTTGACAACGATGACGAAACGAATTTTTGTATTAGAAATTTAGGCAAATGATGGTCCGACATTTGGATCACGAAACACGCCCACATCGCATTTCTTGTGTTCGTCTCTATTCTATGGCGCCTAGTTACAATACATACAATGCTCAAAGGGACTTTATGTGACCAACCGACAACGCAGCGGTAGCACAATGCATAATACAATTCTATTAAGTGTTTCCGTCACTTGACCTCGCACTTGATACGTGTACGTTATAAAAAAGCAACACGACAGCCCAGTGTGACACTAGCTCTAGTAATAACATAAATAAGTCTATTTCAAATAATTTTAAAAGTGCCTCATTGGACGCGACCGGGATTCGATCCAAATTACGTTATTTTTAATCTTTTTTTTAATCATCCCATTCAAGCCGGGTCGTTAGAACCCGTTCAAGTTGGATCCTTAGAATCAGCATTATCACCCGTACTAGAATTATTCCGTTATCATATATTGTATCGCTGTAAACAGCTGGGGAGCTGCATACCAAACAAATCTACTCCCTGTTGAAATTGTACAACGTCTAATTATAAAAATAATATTGAAAAAACCAAGAGATTATCCGACACACCTAATTTTTGAAGAATTTAAAGTAGAACCTACGCGCAAGCCAAATACTACGTTTGGTGATCGCCCTTTCGGAGTATCTGGGCCGAAGGCTTGGAATTAACTCCCCCCGGAACTAAGTAAGGTCCATAACAAATCCAACAGAATTCAGGTCTAAACTAAAAACTTACCTTTTTAAGCTGTCGTACCCTTAAATTAAATATACCATTCCTGAGAGAAAAACCAGTTACATAAAATTTTCCAATTATTTCCTAAATCCTGTATCTAAATTTCCCTAATAAACTAGTGAATGTTAATTAAGTGTTAATCTCAAGTGACTAACCAGGTAAGTATTGTACTGTATATTTTCTCCATAAATAGTTGAGTAATAACATAGATCACTGTAGAAATGTATTATAAGTTTGTACAGCGCCCTTGAGGTGATTTTGCACAAAAACGGCGCTACCCAAGTCATCCAATTATTATTATTAAAATTTAATGATATTGTCCAAAAAAACACAATAATTCAAATAATAAAAGAAAAACAAAATCACAGCTTTTTAACTGAAAGTCGTACTCGTTAAAAACATATATTTCCAACACAAAAATGTAACACCACTTTTGCTCAACATCATTACATATATCTAGGGAAAAAATACTTCAACCTCCTACCCGAAAATATCAGAACAATCGAAAACGATAAACACCTACCTAAAGCAATTAAAGAGAATTTCAATGTAAAAATACGAAAATGATCTTTTTAATTAATTATAAATTTTAATACTCATCATTACAAACACTAAATATTCTTCATCTTGATGCTCACCACTCTTCTAGACACAAGCGCCAGCTTCTATACAGGGTGTATCAGCACTAACCCGACAAACTTTAACCAGCTATTCCTTAGCACATTTGGAGTAAAAAATGTTATGGGCACTTTGCTGTCCGGTAACATTTTTTTTCAATTAAAAACAAAAAATTATAAAAAAATCCACACTCCGTCACTGTCATTGGCATTGTTTCTCGTGTTCAACAGCTGTTATTAGCAAGTGTGTCAAAAAGCGTCTTCGCTCTTTCATCAGGCGGTTGCTGACGGTTTCACCTCTTCCTCGCACTCCATAAATGCTGGCGTCCCACAGGGATCGGTTCTGTCTCCGACTTTGTTTTTGTTGCACATCAATGATCTTTTGACATGTGCACCGATTCATTGTTACGCGGATGACAGTACAGTTCATGATAGCTTTTTGTTTGACAAGCCCCCAAAGGGCACACAAACTCCAACGGCTCGGAGGGCTTTGAAGCAGAGAATGGACGGTTATCTCGAGAGTATTTCCTCCTGGGGTAAAAATAATCTCGTCGAATTTAATGTTTCAAAGACCCAATCCTGTCTGATTACGTCTAAAAGGGATCCAAATGATAATCTAGTCTCCTTCAACGGAAGCAATCTTCCGAACAGGCCTTCCATTGATATGCTTGGTGTAACTATAAGTGACCAGCTCAGGTACGGGGGCTCCATCGAAGCTAGAGTAAAGTTGGCCTCTCAGAAGCTGGGCGTACTGTACATGGCCCGCAGATACTTTAATAGTACACAACTGCTCACCCTGTACAAATCGCAAGTGCGCCCTACTGTCGAATTTGGCAGCCATCTCTGGTCTGGAGCCCCAAAATACCTGAAAAAAACCCTTGACTCTGTGCAGAAACGGGCGGTCCGTTTGATAGATTCCCCAATCTTAACAAACGGACTGCAATCTTTAGAGCACAGGCGTCAGGTAGGTATGCTGTCCTTGTTCTATCGGTATTACAATGGAAGATGCTCTGAGGAACTAGCGTCATTGATCCCTTCGGCACCGGTGCGTAGTCGGGATACACGCCAAACGCGCGCCCAACATTTGTACACAGTTGACACTTGTCACATGAGAACGGGTCGCTTCTATGATTCGTTCTTAAGTTCAACAGCTCGGCTGTGGAACGAACTGCCGGCCTCTGTGTTTCCTCCCTCCTACAACATGGGACTCTTCAAGACCCATGTTCACTCCTTCCTCTCCACAAAAAGACCCTCCACACAGCATCCCCAAAGATGACATAGGCCCTGAGGGAAATTATTTTCTTCAGGGCCTCCTGTGTGGAGTAAATATAAAAAAAAAAAAAAAAAAAAAAATACACACTAAATAATAATAGTTAAAAATGAGACGAATGGTACCATGCCATTTCGTTGTGATTGTAAAAGCGCGCCAATGTAGGTACGTACGTATATTATTCAACGAAACTCAAACTTTGGTTTTCAAACTTTGACAAAGGATAAAACAGTGGTGACATGTGGTGAAAATATGAATAGTAATTTTTTTATTAAAAAACGTTACCGGACAGCAAAGTGCACATCAGATTTTTTACTCCAAATATGCTAAGGAATAGCTGGTTAAAGTTTGCCGGGTACTTGTCGATACACCCTGTTTAAGATGAACATTAAAAAATAAAAAGCAGTGAAAACTAATTTTATGAATTATTTTAGTTAACATTAAGGCGATGCCATACGTAGTAATGCAAAATCATGTGTTTTTGGTTAGAAAATTTGGTCGCCTAGAAATGTTTCAGATGCTTTAATTAAATATTGCGAGTAGAATACATCTTGGCCTTCAAAATAATAGTAGAGTATTTTTTAAATAAGTCTTTTTATAAGCCCAAAAAAAAATTATGTAAAGGCCTATGAAAACTACTTTAAAGTTCAAAATCTCCTACTTACGAACCCATTTTCGGTTATGATTTTATTGTATAATGTGGCAAATTAAGTTATTTATAAAATGATCGAAAAAAAATTATATATTTATGCCTGAACATCCACAAAATAAAATAAAAGGCACTTTTTGGCCATGTTGTTTTCTTGCATAAATCAAAACAGGCGGACGGTGTTAAGCGGGAATTTAAACTTTATCGCCATCTACGTAAGGGTTATTATTGATAGCGGCTTAATTTAAAATATTACACGACGTGATGCATCGCCTTAACAAACACAATAGATTGTAATTGAGTCAATTTAGTCGTTTATAATAAATACTGTTAACGGCTTAAAAATGGCGTCAATAAATAAATAAAAGTGATCGATTTTCTTTAAATTAAAATTAAGCCACAAAGTGAATTTGCAATTATTGAGGAAGTAATAAAAATTTATTGAGATAATTCCTATTTGGAAATAAAAAAATTCCCCGTGTATTTTTTAGTCCGAATTCCAGTGAATCATTCTCCTATCACTGGTAATTACCCTCGATTAATTAAACTCGATATTATTGTTTTCACGAGTATTCAATAACGTGCCATGTTAATGTTCCTAGTATCATTATCTGTTTAAAGGATTAGCAAGCAAATAGAAGGAAAACAATGGCATTCCTCGAGAGGTTTTCCGCAGAAAGCAAAGAAAGGCTTGTTTAAATTTACACTATTTACAGCATCATTTGATGAACTTTAAAAGTCTCGAATTACTTAATTAACTGCGTAATTAAAGTAGCAATAACATGACATTAATAAGACTTCAAATTATTCCTAAAATATTGGAACATATTTTAGGAATAACTTAAATAGTAATAATAATAATTGGATGACTTGTATAGCGCCGTTTTTGTGCAAAATCACCTCAAGGGCGCTGTACAAACTTATAATACATTTCTACTGTGATCTATGTTATTACTTAACTATTTATGGAGAAAATATACAGACCAATACTTATCTAATTGTTTATTGGCGAAATTTAGATACAGGATTTAGGACTTAATTGAAAAATTGAATATAACTGGACTTTTTCTTAGGAATTGTATATAATATTTAATGTATGTAGGGTACGACAGCTTAAAAAGGTAAGTTTTTAGTTTAGACCTGAATTCTGTTGGACTTGTTATGGATCTTAGTTCCGGAGGGAGTTTATTCCAAGCCTTCGGCTCAGATACACCGAAAGCGCGATCACCAAACTTAGTATTTGGCTTGCGCTTAGGTTCTATCAGTCTGCCTACAGCTGATGATGTTGCTGATCTAAGAGTTGACTGCCTCAGACCAGTGTTTTCCGGGACGCATAGTTCAGAGATGTAGGGTGGGGCCATTTCATTGATGGATTTAAACACCATCCAGCACAGTTTGTACTGGATTCTTTCAGGGCACTTGAGCCAGTGAAGGTTACGAATTTGTTCTGAAATGTGCGAATATTTTGAAACCCCGGTTATGAGCCGTGCTGCTGCATTAAACACTGATTGAAGTTTGTCAATTTGATATTTTGGAAGGCTGGCATAAATGCCGTTGCAGTAATCGAGACGTGAGACTACGTAAGAGCTGATAAGTAGTTTTGTTGCTTCTATAAGAAGGTTTCTTCGGACAGACTTGAGTTGTCTTAGGTGAAAAAAACCGGTGCTTACAGTCCTATTTATTTGACTTTTAAACGAAAAGTCTGAATCTAAATTGACACCGAGAAGTTTGACTGTTGTTTTTGGGATGATATCGCTATCGAACTTAATGAGTAATGAGTATTATTACCTCAAATTGTAATATTTAATTATTGAAGACAATATTAGCGATTCTTAGAAGAAAATTTGAAACAAAAAAATCAGAATATTAATAAAATCAGGGTATTGAATGTTATGTATAAACTATTGCCGGGACTACTGAGATCCTCTCAGTCATTAGGAAAAAGCTTCTAGTTTTGTTATGAAATAAAAGAGTTAACTAGGAGCAATCATATAATGTTTATTTAACGAAAACAAATTATGAATTAGTAGTCAGCATTTGCAAAATAAATATCAAACAATCATCGGTAAATATTTACTAAATATCAATATTTTTCAAAATCATAAATGCAAAAAGTTTTTGTTTATTGTCATTAAGTTGATCAAATGATTGTTTTTTTTAAATGCGTATTAAAACGGGGGACGTAATCTAACCTAACCTATCCTAATCTAACCTATAATAACCCAACCTAACCTGTTATAATATATAATAACCCATCCTAACCTAAAATCAAAACGTTTTATTAAAAAAATCTTAGTAAACCTTTAAATATTAAGAAACTAAATTCATATGATGTTTGGGACCAAATTTGGTCGCCTAATAATTAAGGGGTGCGTGGCCAGCGATCTCGAATAATTGTCTATTACCCCGATTATGTCTTTCATGTTTTCTACACTGCCTACAAACAAAGGCGAATTATGCGCGATGTTCATATCGATGTTCTGTCAAAATGGTGTTTCGAATGGAAAATTTTCTCGTAAATTATTATTTACATAAATAATATTAAATATCAATATTTTTCAAAATCATAAATGCAAAAAGTTGTTGTTTATTGTCATTAGGTTGATCAAATACTTGTTTTTTTTAGGGGGACGTAGGTAAATAATTACCCAATCATCATACCTGTGGACCCGACGTAAAATTGAGCTAATCTAACAAACTACCTAGAAAGTACGTGGAACAAATCGGATAGGCAGAGCGGGATCTCTCGTACGTCACGATCCTGAACCCAACCACAACATCCAACTACAGCATCCCTTCAAAGAGCTGATTCCTTCAAAGGCGAGCTCGCTCCATAAGGCGAGGGTAGCCGCCAACGTGCTGGTAGATGGGACACGTCGGGGCCTTTTAATTAAAATAATTCAATAGGTACTTCATCATCTCCAGCGGCAGATAGCTTTCGATTCGCAAGGGATAAGCAAAAACTCCCGGTGTCACTCAGGACACTTTACATTAAAAACGAAAAGAAAGTACCTACTCATTTTGAAAACACCAAAATATCATGATGGAACGCGGACAATCATCCATAACAACAAGGATTGTCCAAAAGTTAAAAAGCAAGTCAATCACTTTGATTATATGACATAATCGAATCCTCATCGTTTCTCTCTCGGCAAGAATTCAAGTACTGGTGGAAACGGTGCCAAAATTCACCAAAAAATGTTGCCAGTCAAATTTAAGGTCATTGGAGGGACCACTTTCCCGTCCCGGTATAGGTGACTTATTGTCACTCCTTCGGGGCTCTCGCGAGGAAGCTAATTTTTTGGTATAAATGACTCTAAAATTTCATAAAAAAGGACTCTAGACCTCCAATGTCCCCGCATACTTGCTTAGGTGGCGGTACGCAAGCGCCAAACATATACAAGAGGGGAATAATAGTTGTTAAATGACATAATTTTTTTAAATATTTAATGATGAGCTGGTGGAACAGGTTACTGATAAGTGATGATGATGTACATGTTCAAATTTAAGGTCAGGAAAATAATTATTTTCGACAATAGGAATTATTTTCGTGACATCGCATCTAGGACTTGAACCCAGGAGTCCCAGGACCCTCGCCTTGCCAGGGCGCCGCTCTACCGGTAGAGCGGTCAAATGATCAAAATAATTCATTATGAAATAATTATGACTGAACTTGTCTCCTAATTTTTATTTTCATTTTGATGAAAACGTATTATATTTGGAGTTATTATAGTAAAAATAGTTTTTTCGATATCTCCAAAAGTTACAAGCTTTCATAGTGAACTTGGGGAAAGCAACCGCTCAAAATACACCCGTGATGTCACGAGACACAATCCAGTACAATAATTAACAATTCGAATGCCAGTACCACGCCAATTATTTTATATACCAAGACATCAGAGATTCTCCTAAAATATCGACATTTTGACGGCTCATGTCTCGGCTTCGGTAACTGCTACCAACCGTCTGGAGCCAGTGAGACTATGGCATGGAAAGAGATGGGGAAGTACCTGGTTGTTCAGATCTGATCACAAAACACGGCCAAAGCCATTTCAAGCAACGTATCAATTCTGAATGGAGGTCTTAACCAGGGCGAGAGTATCTTCCACTCTGGAACGTGCCATAAATATTCAACATATTAAAGAGTAAATTATGAAAATAACACAAATTAATCAAATAAAATTAACCTGCGCATGCCGGCAATTGTACCCACGACCTAAAGCTTGAGAGCCTTACCTCACCGGAGACCAGCATTCGGTATTTTCCAAATAATAATCATTTCTGTTCTCAGCATGCCCTAATCTAATTAATACGATTATAAAACATCAGGTGTACTTATATTAATCTTGTCTGATGACTTAATTTATTGAATGATTAATTACACATACGGATTTAATTCTAACTGCGTAATATTAATTATTATTAAATTGTTGACTGTTTATTCCGCAAAAAAAATCTTTAACAGCCTACATTTTATAATTTGAAATTCATAAAGTAGCACATATCCGCACTTGATATTTGCTACACCTTTCGATTAAAAAAATAATTATCGAGTTTGGTACTTTGAATATTGGCCTAAATCCAAATTTAAATTTGTACGAAAAAGGCCACGCAACCGTTCCTTTCGAGTCAGTTTAAATTCTCGAAGACATTTAAAATTTTACAAGCTAGTTCAAAATCTAAAAGACAGTTTAAAAACTAAAAGCCAGTTCAGATCAGGTCAAATTTAGAATTTAAAAACCTACCAAGATCTTGAAGCCAGTTGAAAGTCATGAAGCCAGTTCAAAGTTCGTACATTTATGACATAACGCGTTAAACATTGCACTGTAAAGGGTGAATGCGGACAGTCTCTGTTTAAAATGAAAGAAAATTTCTAGCTTTGCAAAGCGCCCTTCGGTTGATATTTTACAAAAAACAGCACTAACTAAACTATCTAAATATAATTTTTCAATACATTATACAGCTTAAGAATTATAAATCTCCCGGTCGTAGTTACGTTCGATGCACCGAAGTTCTTGATTACATTATTGTACTGTCCGCATTGACCCTTTACAATGCAATGTTTAACGCTGTAATGTGTGAACTTTTGAACTGGCTTCACGATTTTTAATCGATTAAGATTTTGGTAGGTTTTGAATCTAACCTGTTTTTCAGACGTACTATTTAAACGCGTGTACGGAGGATATTTTGTACAACAACTTGTCTCTTTTGAGTACGAACTGATTAAGAAATTCTGAATAACATGAAAATTTTGAACTGGCTTTTAGTTTATGAACCGGCTTTAAGATTTCCAACTAGCTTGCAAATTTTTAACTGGCTTCGAGTATTTAAACTAACTTAAAGGTATTGATTGAAGTGGCGTCTAGCTAGATTATGAATGGGCTTCGAGAATTTAAACTGACAAATGTATTGAACTGGCTTCTAGCTAGGTTATTTATTTATTTACCTTTTGATACAGAATAAAACATTTTTTCAAAATATTATGAAGTGGCTTCGAGATTTTAAACTGGTTTTCAAGATTTTGAACAGGCTAAACTTATTGACATAAAGGTACTGAACTGGTTTGTAGATAGATTATGAACTGGCTTCGATAATTTAAACTGAAAAGGGTATTGAGCTGGCTTCTATCTAGATTAGGAACTGGCTTCGAGAATTAAAACTTGGATTCAAGATTTTTAACAGGTTAAACTGACTTTGAATTGATTTCTAGCTAGATTATGAACGGTCTTCTAGCTAGGTTATTTATTTACGGTAAAAATACATTTTAATACAGAATAAAACATTTTTTTATAATACGATTATGAGCTGGCTTCGAGATTGTTATATGGATTCGAGATTTGAACAGGCTAAACTTACTGACCTAAAGGTATTTAACTGGCTTCTAGCTAGATTATGAACTGGCTTCGAGATTGTTAACTGTCTTCGCGAATTTAAACCGACTTAAAAATATAATACTGGCTTCTAGCTAGATTATGAACTGGCTTAGAGATTGTTAACCGTCTTCGCGAATTTAAACCGACTTAAAGATATAATACTGGCTTCTAGCTAAATTATGAACTGGCTTAGAGATTGTTAACCGTTTCGCGAATTTAAACCGACTTAAAGATATAATTCTGACTTCTAGCTAGATTATGCACCGGGTTCGAGTTGATTATCTGGCTTCGAGAATTTCAGTTGAAATTCAAAAATTTGAATAAGATTCTTGATATTGAATTGACTTAAGACACGTTGAACTGAATTTAAATTGAATTGACTTGTCTGTTTATTTTAAAAAAAACTAAACGATTACTCCAAGGGTAAGAGAGAAGCACGTAAAGGCAGTATAACCCACTTAGAATTAATTAATCATCAATAACCTACATTACGCATAGATGTTATCTCGAATAAAACTCATTATCAAGCGTTAATAATATAATTATTAACAATATAGAGTGGCAACTTCGTGTCTTATCGTCTATTATTAACGTTTATCTCACTCTCATAAATTACCCCGAGATGTTAGCGTTTTGTCAGTGTTTAGTTTAACAAAAACTGCTAGAAAAGCACGAGTAATCTGCGATAACACAAAACCACTTGCGAACAGGTAAAAAAACAATTGAAAAATAGGGTATTTTAACTGTTTTAATTGAGTATGAGAAAGAAGTAATAAAAGCGCGTTCCGGTAGGGTTATATTTATAAAATCTAATAAAATAATTGAATAATTTTCATAAGCATAAATGACATCTTAGTAGATTTACAGAACTCTATTTTCTAATGTAAATAATAGTCAACAGTTCAAAAATACAGAACTACCTAACGGACGGAAATTATGTTACTAGCTGAAAATAATATAACTATAAATTCCAGACAGATAAAACTGTGCGAAATCATGACGTCAGAACTCTCACCGTTCGAGAGTTCTTTATGCTTCAGACACATAGAATTAAATACATTCAGATAATCAGATTTCTGCATAACACTATAAATAAATTTAATAAATTACTTTGCATTACATGGTAATCAAAAATTTCATTACCCGATAAAAAAATCATTAATAGTATCGATTCGTTTTAGTTTTGAACTGGTAAAAAAACAGCAGGTATAATCAAATAAGTTTCACAAAGTTTTTATACCATTAACTCAGAGGCGGATTTGCCCTTAGGCCTATGTAGGCCCGGGCCTAGGGCGGCCAGATATTAGGGGCGGCCAATCGTGACAAAAAAGTCACAGATGATAACAAGAAATTACTTCCTAAGTACCTAAATATTCTACTTACGAAATAGCGATATGCAAGAGCGTGTTCACACACAGCACACAGCGCGCCCCCACGCCCCGCAGCCACCCTCGCCACACCTATGATAGGTACTGAGAAAGGGGCGGCTACATGGTCTGGGGCCTAGGGCGGCCAAGACTGCAAATCCGCCTCTGCATTAACTACATTTGTATTATGTAGGTACCTAGCGCTTAGTGCCTAATATATGAAAAATACAAAGATTGTATACCATCAACTACATTTGTATTATGTAGGTACCTAGCGCTTAGTGCCTAGTATAAGAAAAAATACAAAGATTGTATACCATTAACTACATTTGTATTATGTAGGTACCTAGCGCTTAGTGCCTAGTATAAGAAAAAATACAAAGATTGTATACCATTAACTACATTTGTATTATGTAGGTACCTAGCGCTTAGTGCCTAGTATAAGAAAAAATACAAAGATTGTATACCATTAACTATATTTGTATTATGTAGGTACCTAGCGCTTAGTGCCTAATATATGAAAAATAGTGATTTTTTAAAATTAGCATTATAATATACAAGTATTGGATATTTTAATGCCTTTATTTAATTTTAAATAACAATCCCAATGATCACATTATTGACTGGCCGTAGCGAAGACCTGTTTCAACTCGAGCGCTTTGCATTTCGTATGTCTGTAAATTTGTTTGTGTGTTATACTTCGAATACATGGCGCGAAACGCCGCTTGCAGTTGCTTCATTCCTTTCCAATAATTCGAGGATATGCTCGCGTTTCGGCTCGCAAATGTATACGCAGAATTACGTTTCCAGTATACAGTAGCCGTGTTAGACAGTACCTTTTATTTCGCCAGAGTTCGCATGAGCGTTAGGAACTGTCAAATCGGAATAATCAACATATTAGGCGAGGTCACGGTTCACAAAACTACCAGTACGTATTATGTATACATTTTACATTACACAGCAGCAGTACAAAGATGGGCGCAATGACAGGTGGCAATTTCTTCCATCCAGACCAGATTAAAACCAACAATTAAAATATGTATTACACAAAGAGTCATTTGCGCGCATTTTGGTGACTGCCGCGCGCGCTACTCAAGTTTACCATATAATGGACGTGCTAACATTAAGAGAAAACATAAATGTGATCTCAAAAACATTACTACCGTAAATGATTCCAAAGTAAAAATAACCAAGAATTAACGATCAAGGGGGTTGACAGATTACGATATAAGTTCATAGCGTTTTATATAACTCCATATTGCTCACCATACAATCCCATACAGACCTGTCACACGTAAAAAGATGATAAGCATGGGCGTGGCGACGATATACGCTGTGATCTGCTAGCAAGGCTATATTATGCGACCCCCTCCCCTACCTGCGGCAGGAGAAGGGGTCAGAACAACTTACGGAGCGCTGTGATTACGTGGCTGTCATCTGTCAAAGTGACAGATCCCATACAAATAAATGATATTCCGCGGCAGTCCCCTCATTGATTTGAACCCCTCTCCTGAGAGAGATTATAGCGTAATGCGTTACCCCAACATATAATACGTACGTGCCACGCCCAAATGCGCGCATAATATAGCGTAATGTGTCTAAGGCTTAAATCTGTTATTGACCTTCAAAAAAAAGTGATCACTAAGCTTGAAAATAAAAATTAACCAAAATCGTTGATTCTAAAATAGCGGACTGTACAAATTGAGGAACCAAAATTTGCAGGGATGGTTACTGGTGAAGCTAAGGAAACATCAGAAGATATATAAAAAATTATTACCAAACAATTAAGTCGATAGGTAAATAAAATACATATTTGGCACGTGTCAAGTTGGGTTCAAAGTTTTTTTTAATTAAAATAATAATCATTCCCAGAAAATTCAAATGTTAAATTCGTTAAGTAAAATTATAAAGTATAATATTATCAACACGAATTCTTTTGAGGTGACTTAAATTACTGTGAAAAATGAATAGATAAAATGTCAAAATATCGATAACGTACGTCGGTAACCGGTTAAGCTATTTAGAATAAAACGCAATCGACGTAAACTATCACTAAATTGCGCTATATAAATTCTATTTATTATTATCGCCTTTTCAATTTGAGGCCATTGATTTTTTTTATATTTAGATGTGGCACTGTTTTTAAAAAAATATATGTTTTTACCTGTCAATATATAAACGCACGCGTATTCGAATACAGCTTTACCAATACTTTCGGAGATTTAAGATATTGAACAAACGAACATTTACATTTTTATTTATATAGAAGATAATGTCATCCGATTACAGAAAAATACGTGTGTGCATTAGTGCCACCAAAAGTTGATAGAATACATTGTCATCAACAACGGGTCCATCTGCCTAGTTAGAGCTCGATCGGATGTCTGCAAGTGGGTTAATTTCCACTTCCAAGATTCCGCTTCATTCATTCATTCATTCATTCAATCAAGAATAGAAAGTCGAAATTCAAATAGACGTATTTAAAATTTATAGAATGACGTTAAACTTTGGTTTAAATTTAATTAACGTTCGGACACGCGAGCTACGTAGAGAAATTAGGAATAAAACTTTTTTAAATAGCCAAATGCAGCGATTCCAAAGCGATTCAAACTTATTTATAGCTATCACTTATTCTATTGCTACACATCATAGAGATTTTATAAAAATAAAATTATAATTTATTCACATCAATCGGACATGTAAATCTATTGACCTCTCATAATAAAATCAATAATGTAATCGTATTATAAAACGATTTCGATATAACACGTAATCATTTATGTATCTCGCAGGGTAATAAGTTTATAAGCGAGATGGTGAACTTACATTAGCGGAAGTATCCTGTGATAATAATTTAATTGAACACTGGTTACAGGTAGATCAAGAACACATTATTATATTATTTATCATAGGTAAATAGGATTATACATATAAATATTATGTAGAGATATTATTAAATACAGTAATGAGGTAGCAAAATGCAAAATTATTATGTCAGTGCTAAGTTTTAATAATTTAAAAAACCGGAACGCAAGATGCCATTTTTAAACATAAAAAAAAAGATAGATAAATAACAATGATGTAAAAATAAATATATTATAATAAAACAAATAAAATACTTTATTCCACTTAATTTTATTTTGACCGTAACCGGTTTCAGCTCGTCAAAGCCATCTTCGGAGTCTGAAGATGGCTTTGACGAGCTGAAACCGGTTACGGTCAAAATAAAATTAAGTGGAATAAATTTTTTTATTTGTTTTATTATAATATATTATAATGGAATTCCACCACGAATTCCATTATAATATATTATAATGGAATTCCACCACGAATTATCGGTCTCAAAAATAGAAATAGTAAAAATAAATATTATATGTAACTGCCTAAACCTTAAGTAAAAAGGGACTCATTTTATCACATTTGACAGGAATCATGTAACGGGGCAGATTATTTATTAGTAAATTTCTTCATTCGGGATCGAAGCATTACTTGAACAGGAGCCATGTTTAGTTGCCACATCTGAATAGCCGGGTACAAAGTCTACACAGCCTTCCTCTTCCACATCTCCTTCCTTCCCCACGTCCCTCAGCTTCACAACATTCCCATAATAATAATAATAATAAGGAACTGCAGTCTTTTTTTAATTCGTTTAATGAAGGTTAAGATTTTTTACGTCGATTTCTTGGTTAACCCTTTCCTAACGGCTATGAGAAAAAAGTACAAAATTAATGGTTTTATATGAGATTCTTAATAATATGTTGTAAAGGAAACACATAATTTTTTTTTAGATTTTTATTTGCATTCTAGGTATTATTACTGTGACCTGGACTAATTTGTACCGTCAGGAACTTTGTGTATCATAGTAATGTGTATAATAGGAACTTTTAAAACATAGGTTTTTTTTTAAACTAATTAAATCGTTAAATTAATAGTTATAAATAATTAAAAATGAATCTCGTGGTATTCAGTAAAGCAGTTTTTCTTTTCATTTAGACATAAGAATACATTGCAGTGAGAACATTTTGAGTGAGGCTTTGACTGTATCTTCTTGATGCTGCATACTTCGCATCTGCCTCTGTTTTCTACAAAAGTAGGCCAGTGTATGCCTCTGTTACCCAACATAACATCTTTCAATGTCGAATAGTTTGCTTTGCGCCTTTTAGATGGGCCAGGGCTGGGTTGGTTTTCCCTCGATAACCTTTTTTTCTTGTCAAGATCTTTTTTTGTCATCAATCCTTGTGCAACTCACCGTCTAAACTCTTTTACAGAAGTCTTTTCAAGTATCAGCCCATGAACAACATATGCATTTACAAAAGCTATATCCAGAACTCCCCAAAAAAATCTGTGCCACCATTTTGGAGACTTTCGGTCTACACAGTACAAGGCCCTCAATCTGTCAGCTGTATCTACACCGCCCATGTAAGAGTTGTAGTCTTTGATAGATTTTGGACAAGATACTGTCGATTTGGATCCATTTTTTTTCTTTGCGAGTTACAGTTTCTTCTTCGTTGCCATGAAAATTCGAAGCAATGTTTACGACTTTGTTGTCCTTCCATTTCCAAAACCCGATGCCCAAACTAGAAAATCGATAGTCACATTCTCCACGTTTCAATTTAGAGTCAGCTAACAGATTGTTGGGTACACCCTTACGATTAACCCTCATTGTTCCACATCCGTAAGTTCTTTCAGTCTTCAGTTTCTCCAGTAGAGCTACCGATGTAAAAAAATTGTCGAAGTAAACTACTTTATCCTTCCCCCAGTCAGATTCTGTCAATTCCAAAACCACTCTTTCTCCTAAAGTGCAATCGGAAAATTTTGCATTCATTACTTCGTCTTTTCCTTGATAAATCATGAATTTTTTTATAAAACCTCTTTGGTCAGCCAGACACTATAGCTTATAGCCTCTCTTTTTTGGTTTCATCGGAAGATATTGTTTCAAGACTGACCTTCCCTTGAATTTTATCATTGATTCATCAACACTCACTTCTCTCGTTCCGTGGTAGCACCCTTGAAATTGTTTGTTCAAAGCATCAACTATAGGTCTGATTTTGTATAGTTTGTCTTTGCAGTTAGGAAGCAGTTGAGAGTTATCATTGCAATGGAGGTTGGACAAAATAATTGCAAATCTATCTCTGGGCATGGTCTTGCTTACCAAAGGATTGTTCAAATCAGGGGCCGACGAAAAATGATCTGTCCATGAAGATCTAGTATTGTAGGCCATGTAAAAGTTCATTCCAATAAAAGCCATCAGTTCTTCCTTTTTTAGGTTGAGGACCTTATCATGTTGGACTGCATATAAGTTACTTTGATATATAATTATATCCAGAATATCATCAATGAAAACTAAAAAAATATCGGTGGGTGTATTACATCCAGCAAAACATTCTTCGACCACACCCGTATTTGTAGAATATTCTGGAAGATAAGTTTCTAAATCGCGTTTTTTCCATTTACGATTCGGCTCAATATTCTTCTTCTTTTTAGATGGTATCAAAGCAACAGTTTCTGAAGAACCGGAGGGTAATGCGCATTGACTTACTTCTCCATTTTTTTCTCCGATCTCATTTGTAACCTCAAGTTCAGCTTGATCTAAAGATTGTTCCAACGCTTCCTCGAAAATTTGATCAAACGTTCTAGATGTATGTAGTTGCATATTTTCAATATTTTCTTCATCAGACAACTCCACATCTGAATTCGCATCGCAATCCGGAAGGTCTTCTAAAAGTAATGCTTCAATCAAAGCATTATTTTTTGAAATATCCATTTCGAAGACCTGAAAAAAGCGTAAAAAAATTGTACGGGACGATTGTATAAAAAAAATTATTTTTAAAATACCCACATGAGGTAAAAATTGCGAGGCGCATATGACGCCGTTCTATTTGTATAAAGAACATTAACTTTAAATTCAGTAAATTTAAATGATTCACCTCTTCAAGGCATATAAGAATCTAGTAAATCAAAAAAAAAATAAAAAAAAATTGTTGTCTCATATGCATTCGTGGACTTGTTCGATATAAAAATAATAAATTTCACTCATGTCTCAAACAAATAAAGTATAACAAGAAGTTACTGACGGTACTTATTAGTCCTTAACGATTTTTCGAGTTATTCAAACACTAATAACTAGAATTATGCACTAAAAACACATTTACTACATAAAAAAAACCTTAATTTCCAAGTGTAATAAACAATAATGGCACTTACCAAGTAATACCTATTTTTAAATATTTTCTAAAACAACAGCACGTCACCACGCATTACGGTCGTCGTTGCGAAGACTTATTATTTGCCCTACTTGGCGCCAAATCGCCGTATGTCAAATACTTTGCTGTTATTGGCTAGCTAGACGGTACTAGAAAGTATCGTCAGGCTTAGCAAAGGTATAGATGATAAGGCGGCATAGATTTTAGGCAGGAAATCAACAGGTACAAATTTGTACCGTCAGGAAGGAAAGGGTTAAAATACTTTTTATAAAGCTCGCATTTTTCAAAGCCCGCCAAAACTATCGAAATCTGACGGGATACGCGTGAGGTCATACGTACCTCGGTATTGTTGGTTCAGTAAGGTTAATCCTACTCGGGCCGGTATGAAATCAACAATTCCCAATATAAATATTTAATAAGCTTTCCAAAAAACATGAATTATTTTGAAATAATTTATATACCGCTGTGGTAACCCGTGTGCGAGTCTACGCAGCACAACTTTGCACAAAATTGCTTACATTCTAATGCAAGCGGCTGACCGACCCGTGTGGTAGCGGTGTAAGTTCTGTCAAAACCCGCTGGCCAATCACAGAGCGTTTAAATCTCTTAAGGTTTTAATAGTTTTTAAATGACGATTTCTTAATTCTACGTAAAAAAAACTTACATATTCAGAATCGGCGTTTATTGATCTACGAGTATATGAATATACGTTTTTTAAGCCATAATATTTTTCACTCAGTTACTTATTGGGAATGCCCCAGTCCCACTGCCTCCGGGCAGATGTTGCTCTTGCGCGGTTGTGTGGCAGTAGTCGGGAAGTCGGGAGGGGATGGGGAAGAAGAATGTTTGAAAGTACCTGGTTATTCAAACCTGATCCCTAAACACGGGTAAAGCCATTTCAAGCAACGTTTCTATTCGGAAAGGTGAAGAATCCAACTTTCGGGTTATCAGTCACATCGAGGTAAGTTTGTTGGATGTTAGAAGTTACCGGAACGACGTTCCGGTTTGCTCCCATTGTATCATGAAGCAATGCATTATTACGACTGATTTGCAAGCTCATAATGACACGACAGAAATAATAAATTGCCGGATAAGACCTGTCACCGCGACTACAGTCGGTAAGTTCTACGTCATATTATTTTGTTCAGCACTCACGCTGGCAAATTGTAGGTTAATTGATACAAGAGATAACGTCACGAAGAGCTTAACAAAACTATATGGTATTTACTTGTACTTAAAATACTTACTGTAATAGGTGATTCCCCAATTTAAACCATAAATAATATGCAACTTTGTTTAAACAACTACATATCTTCTATCTATATAAATAGAAACTTCTATTTAATACTACAGCAAACATACATTTATGTACAATGAATTATTTAAGTACTAACTAACAACAACATTTATGTACACTCCCCTTCCATACACAAGCAAATGCTTTCAATGGAAGAGTATTAAAAAGACCCAAGATGTAAAATGAATTATGTACCATGTAAACATATTATTAAAAATAAAAAAATAATTACAAAAAAAAAAAAAAGAAATGTAAATGTTCGTTTGTTCAAAATCTTAAATCTCCGAAAGTCTTCACCGATTGCTTTGAAATTTTGACACAACTTTGCATTCGAATACGCGTATGTTTTTATATATATATATATATATATTTTTTTTATAGTGAATACCTCACAAGAGTCCCAACTGCTCCCGTCTGGAGCCAGTGAGACTATGGCATCCCCAATTGGGGGATGTTGTGAGGCTGAAGGTAAGTGGGGAAGGGAAAGAGGAAGGTGGGGAAGTACCTGGCTATTCAGATCTAGTCACTAAACACGGCTAAAGCCATTTGGAGCAACGTTTCAATTCTGAATGGTGGTCTTACACCAGGGCGATACTGGTAGTATCTTCCACTCTGGAACGTGCCGCAAATATACTATATATTATTTTAATTAATTAATTGTGAAATAACACAAATTAATCAAATAAAATTTATTTGCGCACGCCGGGTTCGAACCCGCGACCTTCGGAATGGCAGTCCAATGCGTTACCACTGGACTATGCCGGCCGTCTCTATATTATATATCTATATTATATAGATGTCACCAAAACCGTCTGCCAAAACAGAATTGTGTATCGTGCTTCTTCTCTGCCTATCCTTACTGAGAAATGGCATGTTGGTTAGCTATCTGAATAAAATATTCGTATTACACTGCGAGTTTTCTAGACTGATGCAAGTAGTTCGTGCCAAGAGTGTGTAGCGTTCCATTATTTCTGCCTAACCGCAGCGTGAAATATCATGTTGGTTATCAAGTACCTCAATAACTTCTTAGGAAAATATATCGGAATATCAAAAAAAAATGAAATTTATCTCAGTTTGAGTTGAACAAGGAGTTTGTGCCAGTGTATGATTTTTTTTATATCACACCATAGACATATGAATATTAGTAGACCTGCCCTAAGTGATTAAAAGCGTATTATCCCCACTCCCCATACCGGTTCCATTGGAGCCGGCTGTGCTCGCGTATGGCCTCAAGTGAAATTTGAAAACGTGACGTCATCATTCTTGTGCGAACTATGGTCGAGGCATCATCGGTTCATTTTACGAAATAACACGGCAAAATGTTGACTTGTGATATGAAAACTTGTAAAAATAGATGTGAAAAAGAGAATAAACCCAATTGTCGTATTACATTCCATAAGTAAGCATTATTTTACTTTATTTTAAGCTTATTCACATCGTATTATATGGATCAGTTTTAGAAACATATACTATCACATCACAATGTAGCGATTCTCAAGTGTGCTCATCGTTGTTTACTGGGGTAAGTAAATTATGAAACATTTGTAAAAGTGTCTTAACTAAATACTCTGAAACTAACTACGACTCTGCAAACAGAAGAAATTTACTTTGCCGAATTTGGACTTCGCAAATTAGTTCATAACGTGGCGAGTAATTTGCGCTCCCATGTAAAAATGTCTATTCATTCAAAAGCAGATTTTACTTTTAAGAACTAAATGGTGATATTATAATGCGAGATGCCTATTTACTGTCAGATTGATTTATTGACGAATCACAGTCAGCTTAACCCCCTTCGTTCTTCAACAGTTGATTTTACCCCTCGCCATTATCTTCTCGTCTATTAATTCCTATGTCTGTGGTGTTAACGAATGTTCAAGGCCAATGCAAGGAGTGCGTGCCAATGCAAGGAGTGCGTGCCAATACAGATTGTGCTGCGTTTCATCCTCATTGTCTACCCTTATTAGTTATTTAGATCAAGTACTCTTTCTTGACAACACATCGGAGTGTTCATAATTTACACTGAAGAGATAATGATATTTTACAACTCAATTTGAGTTTGCCCGGTTTTCAAGGCTGATACCTTGAACTCTACAATTCAAGAATAGGCACGGAACACGGAAGCCCATCGCGTGTTCCGTATGACTCCCCAAACTTTAGATGATATTAAAGGTCGAAGTAAAATATTAACTAGGTAAATGTTACAGGACTCGAAGAATAGGTGTGATCGGGGTTGTGTAGTTTTAAATTTGAGTGATTGCGTAATGTGGTGCAACTATGACGAACTACGAAAGATAGAATAATATTTTAGCTAGGTTTTGTTTGGTGACTGGATAACTCATCAAAATGACAATTCAACACACCTATAAAAAGTGTTATAAAGTTATGAAAAGTGGTGAAACAAATAGGTTACATATGTAACTATAACTATGGCAAAAAAAAACTAAACTAGACCAAAATCGGTTACATATGTAATAGGTTACATATGTAATAGGTTACATATGTAACGTATTTAACCTAGTTTTTGTTTCATCACTTGGTAAAGGTTACGAATTCCGCTTCACGGTAAATATGGAATGTTTACTTAGAATTAATACTTGAATTTAGTTATATTATTACTAAAAGTTACTATAAATATTGGGGAACCTTTAATAACGCCTGCTCGCGTCCCCTTTAGAGTTATATCCCAGTTTTCAAGTAGTTTGTGGGCTACGCTAGGTTTGTATATAGACTGGTTTGTGATTTAATTCTAATACGATATTATGAATATAATCCAACTCTTGATATGAACATAGTCGCCGTCGGCTCGGCGCCGCATACTAATTGACATATCGCGTAAGTGACTTAATAAACGAAATTAAAATTAAATGTTTAACAAACTGTTATCGACATTTTTAACATCAAACCTACATAAACATTTTTTTGTGGCAATTATTCCTATTTTTTATTGAAACAATATCATTTATTAAATAATTAATCAATTTACAGTATAATAGTACTACAGAGTATAATCAATAATGTTAACTAAAATAATTCATCCAATTAGTTTTCACTGCTTTTGATTTTTTAATGTTCCTCGTCTATAGAAGCTGGCGCTTGTGTCTAATATGTCTATAATTTTAATATATATTTTTTTTATTTCATCCAGTTGTAAACTTAAACCATTGATAATGAATTGAGTAATATTGTGATTATTATTGTAAATAATTATTTTATGCAACCATTTTTATTACGAACAATTGAACCCAATGTAAAAGCCAAACGGGAATATAAAAGATTATGTATATTTTTTTTAAATTAAAAAATAGATGAGATTATTTATATATAGCCTTTTACTATTTTATGATAATGTATGTTTGCATAAAACCCTTTATCCGAGACAATTAAAATACAGTTTATTAAAATTAAAAAATTACTTTTAAAAAAGTTGTATTTTTAATATTTCACTATTGTTATTATACATATTTTAATCCATCACTAGTTGGGTATCGACTGAAGTGAAAGTATTTTTTTTTTTAATAATGTAAGGATGGGTTTGAGTCTTGGCTAATAATTTGTTGTTTGTGCGAGTACCAGTCAAAAACAACAACTTTTAAGAAGATTTTGAGATATTTTTTTAGTTTGATACCACCAGTTGAAGATATTTCCCCGTAGATTAAAAAATCTAACTATTTTTTGGACTTATAATACTCTTTGTACCTAGCATCATAGATCTATTATACGCTTCACCACCCTAGGTAAATACTAAAAGCATAACCGATAGACGACAAATAATACATCAATAATTGACTGGTTCAACAATGTGATTGCTTTAGTTCGCATAGTAAATAATGTAACACAAAGTGATTACAATCACCAAAAAATATTAAAGCTATGTACACACATATATTCATGCTCGATCGAACATATTGACTTGGAACCAAGCTCGTCGTTGCTTCCACACGCTCTAGCAGCTCGACACAAGATGCCATAGATATACCAAGAAGACGCTCAGTCAAATTGTAAATTTGCAATAATTGCAAGAATTACATACCTTAAATATTTTTCGCATTGAGCTTCGACATTAAACAAAAAAGCATTGAACGAGAGTATGCATGTTGAAAATTTTTCGAATGAGCGTAAAACTATGAGCGTGGGTAAATAAGTATATATTCAATTCTTTCGAGAAAGGCATACAAGTACAATATTGCACCGATGATTCAATCCAAATTTTTCCTCTGGAAAACTGTTTGTGCACCAGTGACAAGAGTTTTTTTCCGCCGACAAACCGTTCATGCGTTGACGATGCGTTCGTTGTCTCCTTATTGTACCTTTTTAAAATACTCTGCTCGGAAGATTCTCATTTCTGAGCACAAACTGCCTGTTTTATTTATGTTCTAGTTTTAATATTCGTTTTTTGTCCTGTCCTGCTGTTATTGTTATTTTAAGTCTTGTCATCACTTTGTATAAACAGTGTATTTAGTGTTATAATATTAGATCTGTATTGGGTAAGGTACACTGTAGGAATAATTTTAAGAACATGGCCAATACCGTTTTTAAGTTTGTTATAGTTAAGCGGACTTGAAGTGAAATGACACTAAACTGCGCTATATAAATGCCATGTTATTATTATTATTATTAAATTGTATAAATTTTTAACAGAATCGCCTGCACTTGAAACACTTTAGAGTTAATTTTGATTCCATTATTGATTTCCCTCAAAAAGGGTCTAGTGTGCCACAGGTTGAGGGTAAACATAAACTACATTATAATCTATGCGTTCATAGATGGCGTTAATTTAATTATTTTATGAAAATACACTTTTTAAATTAAAATATAAGATGAATTATTCATTTCTACATACAGAATATGAACGTGAATAATAGTTTCGTCCACATAAAAACTTAATTCTTCCATGAAAGGATACAATACAACATTGGATTGAATCATCAATAAAATATTTAATTTGTATGCCATCTTGGAAGAATTGAGTTTTCGTACGGACAAAACTATACATTCATATTAATATAATAATATAATATCTTTATTGTGACAAATTTTCAAACTATAACTATAGAAATACATGAAAGACTGTTTTGTGTAAATTGGTTTATAAATTAGATGAGTATATAATTTGATCAACGGAAAGTAATATATAAACAGTAGGTAAAATAAATGTAAATAATAGAAATGTTAATGTAGTTATGTGTTAAGGTTTATCATAGCCCGCCTCACTAGGCTTAGCCTGTGTTGAGGCAGCTATCTACAAAGTTTATTTATAGTACTATAACGTACCTACAATTATATAACAATATGAACACTCAATAGTTAGGTAGCATCAATATCAATACATCATTTACCAAGTTCGTTTATAGTCCTAATAATATACCTACAATTATATGAAAATACATACAATAATTAGGTTGCATCAATAACTGCGAATTTGGATGAGTGCACCGGTAAAGGCCCTTGCACCTTTTATGCATATGCATGGGCACAAACAAATAATCCGTCTTGACAAACAAACAAATAATCTGCTGACAAACTGCAACAGCAGTATAGCAGGTTTAAATTGTAAAATAAAAATAAATTTAAAAAATTTAAAAAAAATTGGTTTTGACATTTTAAAGTATGACTTGCAAAAAGTGTTTTTTCCTAAATTTCCTAACATCTATGAACGCATTTCAACATAGGTATATTCTTTTTACTCTTAATCTTTTCATCTGTGACATTATCAATATAATATTATGCACTTTCAATTATCGGATGCATAATTTGGTTACAACCAGATAAAAAATTATAAATAGAGTGATAAGATTCAAGCGGTATAATAAAAATTTAATTTTGCACCGTCAGCAAGTAAATTATGTAAAGAATAATTATTAAAAAAACAAAACAAAATCAAAATGCACATTAATCAACAGTAATAATCTTCTACATAAATAAAATTGTAAATGTTTGTTTGTTAAAAATCTCCGAAATTTCTTCACTGATTGCTTTGAAATTTTGACACAACTTTGTAATCGAATACGAGTGAGTTTTTATATATCTACATTATATAGATGTCACCTGTGACAGGTAAAAACATGATTTTTTTTTAAAAAACAGCACCATCTGCTGAATGTAAAAGCAACACGCGCTATTATTACTCTATCTGCAGAGACAGACTGAGCCACAGCAACGACTGGCGGGGTACAGCTAGTATAATATAAAGCAGTTGGTAGTAAAGTCGACTTAAGATGTATTACATGTTACTGATTCCGAAGATAATAATGTGCTATTAAATCATTCTGATAACATTATATTTTCTGAACAAATAATTACCTCTGTCATGCAATCTGGATACAACATGGCGCATAACTGAATGACTCGGTTCCAATATCGTAGTTAAAATTAAATAAAACTGTAGATTTTGTAAAATTCTTCACAATGTGATTAGACTTAGTGTTGCGGTTTATCTCACCAATCAAACTGAGTGAAAAGTCGCTCACAACTGCAAACTTATTGCCGTTGTATCCAATATTCCCTAGCTGCAGCTAAGTTAAGTTTAAAAAAATATATTTTCTGTCCCAACCGCTCCCAACCATCTGGAGTCAGTGAGGAGACTATGGTATCCCCAATTGGGGTATGTTGTGAGGCTGAAGGTAGTGGGGAGGAGAATGAGATGGGAAGATGAAGGTGGGGAAGTTAATCAAATAAAATTTCCAGATTGCTAGTCGAGAACCTTACTCGTGGACAACGGAGGCCATCATATAATTATATGATATCTAAAATGAGATTTTACCGCTGCTCACAACTGTCTGAAGCCAGTGAGACTATGGCATCCTCAAATGTGATGCTGAAGGAAGTGGGGAGGGAAAGGAGGTAGGAAAGAGGAGGGTAAAGAAGTACCTGGCTTTTCTGATCTGGTCGCCAAATACAATTAAGAAGTTTTATTATCATTCTGAATGAAAGATGTGCATTTGGGCATGAATTAGAACAAATTATTGCTAAACAGTTGATCAGCTAATTCTGATCAAAGACAAATAAAGTAATAAAAATAGTATAATTTTAAAATATTGTAATATATAAAAATAAAATAGTTAGTCACCTGAAGAAGCCTTCATGTTGAACCATATGCCTTAAAGTTCCCAGTACTGTGGCATTTCTTCCTACTCCAAACGACTGCATACGAGTCTGAAAACAAAGCAACCGATTAATATGGCTTCATGAGAACGGGTCGTTTCTTCGACTCGTTTTGTGTAAGTTGACTTGTATGTTGACAAAGCTACCGGCGTCTCTTTTTCCTCCTACATATAATCCGGACCTCTTCAAGACCCGCATTAATAACTAGCCCCTACATGAACCCTCCTCACAACGCAACAGGGTTGTCTTTACGCTGTATAGACAGAGGCGCATTGTGAAGTGCCGCATATAAAATTCAATAATACTATGCCGAACTGCCGAAATGAACTTTAACTTATGGGGAAGGAACAAAACAACCGCAAAGGGTGCGAAACGTCGCTTGCAGTTGCTTCGTTCCTTTCCCGTCATTCGTGGCTCGGTTTGCGTTAAGGTTCGTAAATGTATACGTACCATTAGATTAATTTGGGGGTATTTCACCACCTCTGAATAAACAATTGATTAACTACTCGTCAAGTCAATTTAATAATGAGTTTAACATGGCGGTAAAACAGACATTTACTTGGCTTGTAATGTTACCCACCGGTGATGAAACAAATAATGTACAATACTTGACGAATAGCGCTGATCAATAGTATATTCAGAGATGGTGAACTAACCCCTAAAAGACATATTATCACTGGACCGAGATGAATGAAAGACGTTACATGATAATTACTTCATCTTAGGTTAGGTTAGGTTATCCCTTTAGATGGGCAATGTGGCCTGGCCAGGAGAGGTGTGGGCCATCAAACTAGTTTTAGATAAAGGGAGGTGTGCAAATAATGTGTATGAACATGTCAATATGTTTATTACAGGTCAAACCCTGTATAGTACCAACGATGGCAAATCCTTTTCCAATCAGAATTCTGGCCATGTCAAATAGTTCTATTGCCGATGAGTTGATGTATAGTCAGTAAAAAAAAAAAAACTTTATAATGTGGTACAAATATTCAATTTATTATTTTATTCAAATTGAGATTAATAAAGTGTATAAGTAAATAGAAGTCACCTTATATGGATAACTCAATTGCCAGTTAAGTTTGAAGGCAAAATCTATATATAATCATGCCAACCTAAGGATTAGTAATGTTACCTGACATAACTATGACAGAGCTCTAACATCCGTTAAAACCAAATCACTGCTAAATTTGTATAGCTTTTAAGCAATTAGAGCCCTTTCATAGTGACCTTGCTGTTATTCATGTATTTTAGCAGTAAATGTGCATTTTACCTAATCATTTGTGGTTAAAAATAAAATACCAACGAAGATTAATAAAAATGTACATTTTTGCTGACCTTTGACTAGGGAATGCAATCCCGGTATACCGGGATCCCGAAATACCGAGATCCCGCAGACATTTTGCGGGACTAATCTCGGTCGAAAATTTTGCGGGATCCCGCTGGACTGGCGGGATTACAGAGAAGCTTCTACAACTGCATCGACGTCCAGTTCTTCCACATCGGCTCATTGTGAACCTCAACCATCAACTTTGGCAAAGAAGCATAAAATCACTGACCATTTTTCAAGCGAAAACAATACCGTCGAAAAGAGGGTATCACGAATGGTGTGTAAAGATGGTTTACCATTCCGAGTTTTCTATATCTCGTCAGATTTGCGAGATCTTTTTAAAGCCGGGGGTTTTAACTTACCAACATCGTCTAATTCAATCAAATTAATGGTTATGAATTACGGCAAGCCACTAAAAATTATGGTTATTCAAGATATTTTAAAGCTGAAAGAGAGCAACTACAGATTTACCCTCACTTACTCTGAATTACTTCGAGTCCGGTGGATTAAAAGACACATACCTTCAATTCACTTACAATGCGCTAATGACTATTGTGCCAACCAGCGTGGAAGCTGAACGAGCTTTTTCAGCCACTGGCTACCTTGTGTCCAATATCAGAAGCCGTTTATCAGATGACACAATTAATACTAACTTTTTTACGAAGCTATTTCCAAAATAATGTTTAATTAAACTTATGATGCTCATTGCACAAGAATATTGTTTATCGTGTGAACGTTATTATTTAAATTTAAGTTTCAGTTTCGGTGTCGGCAATCCGGGCGTTTATTTTATTTTCATTTGTGTACATAGATTTCTTTTACCCACCTCACTAGACAAAGTCTGTTCCGAAGCGGGTATGTTATGTAAATTTATGTCTTATCTTATTCTTTGCCAATTTATGACTTAAACTTTACCTATGTCTAACTAAAGGTATACCTATTAATAAATCATTTAAAATGTCCCAAAGAACTTGTTTTATTATAGGTATAAATTTAAAACTCTAAAAACAAGGTTGGTAGATTGAAGTATTAGATCTTTATTATACGATTGATTAGATATCTAAGTCCACTCTGCTGGATCCCGCAAATACCTGGATCCAGCGGGACTAAGATTGTTCAGTCCCGCAAATACCTGGATTGACATTTTCTTGCGGGATTGCATTCCCTACCTTTGACAGATCCCTTTACAAATATCTATGTATTTTATTATAAATTTATTAAAATACCCCAAACTAGGCAAATTCAATACAATTCAATTATTTATTAATTTTAAAAACATTAAAAAAATGTTCATTTTAATGCGTTTTTATGTACATTTGTTAATGAAAATTCTTACATAAATACAGACAGTGCGTATATCAATTATACTAGTAAAATGTGTCTCAATCATGAGGGATCTTGGATTCATGTTTGATAGTAGGCTGAAATTTCAGACTCATACTGAGACGGCTTGTAGAAATTCATTGAGAATGCTGAGCTTTGTTCTACGCACTGCAACGAATTCTAAAGATACCCGGGTTCTCGTAGTTTTATTCAATTCCTTGGTAAGGAGTAGACTTGAAAGTGGATCAGTAATATGAGGTCCACACAGATAAAGTATTCTCTCATGTTGGAGAGAGTTCAAAAGAGATTACTTTACACAACGTAGTATGGCTACTGCCCGTGGCTCTATCCTATCTACTTGCTATTGGGCTACTATGTTGTTGTTATCATGATGTTATCATGTTGTTAGCATGGAGAGCATTCATTTCCATGTTCCCGATGGTTATCTCCGTCGCCGATAGCGACTGTTCTATCTCCCAGCCTGCAGGACTAACTTGCCAATGGTCATGCCGGAGGGGAGAGCAATCTTACTGTTGCAACATAATCAATTTAGATATCGACATTTTCAGCATATATGAAGCTGCCTTTAAAAGGCAAGCTCTGTTGTTACTAGTATAGTTGATCCCACTATCTATATTAATGTAAGAATTTTCCTTAAAAACACAAAATGAACATTTTTGTAATGTTTTTAAAATTAATAAATAAATTGAATTGAATAGTAATAACAGAGATATACACTCTAACGTATATTGGTATTTTACAGTTGTGGAAAGGATAAATATTTAAAATATGTTTTATAAATCTTTCTAATCATTGAAATAAAATTAAAAAAGATGAGCCCTTTATTAAAAAGCAATCAAATGAAAGGAGAAATCGAAGAAAATGTAAGGAACCAGGTCCCATAGAGCTATAAGATTAGAAGTGATATTGTGCATTAATATCTCACATGTGGTAATGTGAAAAACGGTGAGCGGGGACTGGATTCGGTAGTTTCGTTCACTGTTTGAGAGTTGGAGGTAAAAAAGTGGAACCAAATTTTTCGCTTTGTGTCTCATCTAAATACAGGGTTTTCCAATAAGAGGTGTTATTTTGATATTCAATCGTAAAAGATCAATGGTTTGATTGCTTGTGTGGCACGTAGCGCCGTCTTGTTGAAAGTAAACGTTGCCCAGATCAATACCATCCAATTCTGGCCATAAAAAATCATTAATTATCTCTCGATAGTGCAATCCATTCACCGTAACTGTTGCTCCAGCCTCATTTTCGAAAAAGTAAGGTCCTATGACTCCGCCGGACCATAAACCGCACCAAACAGTCACACGTTGAGGATAAGGAGGCTTTTCAACTATAACTCTTGGGTTTTCCGAGCCCCAGATGCGACAATTTTGCTTGTTGATGAAGCCACCGAGGTGGAAATGGGCTTCATCACTGAAGATGATTTGCATTTGATTCACTCAAATGAATTTTAATAATTTCAATACATTGTTGAAGCGTGTATCGTTCCATTTTTATTAACCCTTGAGACGTTGTTGATTTGCACGGATCGAACCTTCTACAAGCTTCCATTTTTTCAAAGACAATAACAAGCACTATTTCATTCTCTTTCTGACATAAAAGAAATAATTAATTTTTAGATGAGAGGAAGAGAGATATATGCATTTTAATAATGCGCGGTCGTTCTGGGACAAATATGGTCTTTGGCATTTGGGACTGTTTGGGTCTTAGAAGGTCCCAAGGGTTAATGGCGTAGTTTCTACTTGTCAAATGTCAAAAAATGACAGCTTCAAAAGTAACATCTACCGAAATAGGGGGGCTATTCAAAATAACACCTCTTATTGGAAAACACTGTATAATACATCAATGGTACCTAGGCCCATCTCTCAATGCTATTGAGGATTTAGAAATAGTCCATGTCAATACTCCTGGGTAGGTTTTTTGTGTAAAACAGATGTAACTAGTACAGCTTATCTCAAATGTATATCCGTTTGAAGTTATACAATCTTGAATGTGATCTCCTTATTAGAATGTTAGATTATTACTTTCAAGATCGAATCTTTTTTTTATTGTCCTTAAAAATAAAATGTTAATAAAAATGTGCATTTTATTAACATATAAAATTGCATTGGTTTTTCTTAAAAATACTTTCCACCGAACATCTCCAATGACGCAATATATCATAGGGCATAACATCCACTAAGGTTCCCCTAAGGACACCTGTGTAGAGTATTGTAGATATATATGTATATTTTTTAAACGTTCGCTGCCACCATTTAATTTGGTTTAGTTCGTTTGCATCCTCAAAATTTAGTAGTAGGGAACATGTTGAACTGCCATTATTCGAATAAAAAATGAAATAACCTGATGAAACCGTATTTCTGGAAAATGGTAGTAATTTCATTTAAGAAAATTATATGTGTGTATTTCTCACTTATCAGTTTGCAAAATCAGTTAAATTTTAAGGGGTAATACAACATAATGTATTTCTATTGTTTTATCAAAATATTCTCTTATCTATGATTATTTTAAACATTTAAACTTTGTTTACAAACGTAAAAAATCAGAAAGTGCCAGAAAACTGGATTTCTACTGTATACCTACTGACCGTCTGGGTAGATATTTATACATATTTTAAAGAAAGTCAAACATTGTTACAAAAAACCTGATAATATTTAAATGCCTCCTATTTCCATCATAATAAGTGGAAAATGTGGCTTGTGTGATGATGGAAGACTCGGCTGGCACAGGATTGAACCTGCAACGCCTAGGTGGGAATCCAACACATTGGACCAATCAAACAACTAGCCAATCACAATTGGTTATATCCCACAATATCCTAGTGTAAAGTGCAGGGTGCAGCAAAACGGACAGTGCAGTTTCGAAGGGCTATAAAAAAAACTTACAGAAATGGGGTTTATTTTATTTTGTCATCATTTGGTTTTTCCAACATGGAAAAATAACGTTGAGCATTGACAGTCACGGTTCGTCCATTCTCCTCAAAAAAATTAGGCCCAATACCCCAAATATGGAAATCCCACACCAAATGGTCGCTTTTGGGGAGTGAAGAGATCTCTCGTGAAGTTGCCTTACGTGTTATGTTCAGCCCAGTACCGAAAATTTTGTTTATTTATCGCTCCACAGATATGGAAGTGACAAAGTGAAGGCGACGAAAGAACGAACCATACCATGGTAATGACTGAAAACGGCACGACCCTCCCAACACAATGAGACCTCTCCAGGTTCCTACACCCACCACACGGGAAGTACCGGCCCTTCAAAACTGCACCGACTGTTTTGCTGCACCCTGTATGTACATATTTGAAATTTTTAATATTGATAATGTGAACTGGTGCATGAACAAGGCTAAAGCAGAACTGAATCAGAAACATTGACGTGGAGCAATAAAAAAATTGCAAGTACCTATTGTAAATAATTGTTTCGTTCACTAGCCACATTATTCTCTTGGCGCTGGCAACACTCACGACCAGCCCGCGAGTGAATAGCTCGTAGAATAAATACTACGATAACCAACACCTCTGCCATAGGTCACCCAAAGTGGTATGCTACGTTTGGCGACTAAGCAGGGGTGCCCGGGTTCATATGGCGACATTTGTCTGGGCCTTCTTCGGGCCAAATCGCGAGAGACTGGTTGAGGGAGACATTTTGACTTCTCCAGCAGGACTCTTTCGGAACATAGCCTCTCACCGCAATGGGAGGGATGGATTCTTATATCCATCACTCCTGGACTGACCCCCAAGTTCCTACCCAACCCTCAACAGAGACTTCCCTAAACAGACCCTCTACAAGGCCCTCACAGATGACATAGGCCCTAAGAGGAATTATTTTCCTCAGGTCCTCCTCCTGTGTGAAGCTAATGTAAAATATTACAAAATATACATTCCAGAGGGAGTTACCCTCAGTTTCATTTTGGTATACCTAATTCAAAAGTTGATTGAAATGGCTTTAGCAGTGTTTGGTGACGAGATATAAACAGCCATGTACTTCCCTACCTTCCTCTTTTCCACCTCCTTCCCCTCCCCAATAATTTGTTTAAAACCAAGTTTTACTGCCTCTGGTTGAGAGTAGTTAGGACTCTTGCGCCATATTCACATAATTTTTTTTTTAAATAATAACTAAGTTTGACGGTCTAGTGATTTAGTGAATAAACTTACACAGATCTTTCCAAGTTCTTATTTAATACACAAACTTACTTACTCCGAATCCTTTATTATAATTATTTCAATATAATTTCTAATGGTTTAGTTTATATTCCAATCTCTTCTGCTATCAGAAACATATCAAAGAAAGAACATTCTCGGGTCACAAATAACCTGACAATGTTTGCAAAACTCCTACCATCATTATAAGCTGGAAATGTTACTTGTGAGTTGATGAAGGACTGAGGAATTGAACCCACGACACCAGGGTGGGAACCCAATGCATCTGTCAACTCAGCTATTAACGGATCAAGATTGATCAAATACCAATTAATCACAATGCATACTGTTATTATGTTTTTGCACTGCGCCAGTCCGCTGGTATCTTGCATAGTATTATTTATAATATTATTCAAGATAATTTAATTCTTGTTTGTGCCCATTTCGTATTGTCTGGGAATTCCAGCGTGATTCCTATTCCTCACTGAATTAACTCACACACTGAAAGATAGAATATACAAACACGACTGGACATCTGTGAGGATGTATGCACAAGCATGAATGCGGCTATCTATGTGCAAACTTAACATGAATGTATATTATATTTAGAACAGAACTAATAAATGTCCGAACTATTATTAAACAAGAAGAACCTTCACTAAATAAACTATAAATAATCATGTCACCTTGTGCAAAAGTACATAAAGTCCTCTGCAGTAACTTGTTATTTTGCTAACTAACTTTAAAAGATATCCCATAAGCACTTATCTCCTCAGACTAATTTGTTTGGTTTTGAGAACAAACAGCTATTAACCCTTAGAGTCAATTTGCTCGCTTTTCGGAACAGTTAATAGGGTCTCATCCCTCGTCTTGTCCCTTACCGTCACAGTTAGAAATATGAACTAAGGTGTTAGAAAGAGAAAACACCAAGCTTTATATTCAAATATAGAAGTTAACAACAGAATAATTAAAAATGTACACCACTATGAAACTAAAGGTTCTGACCGCAATTTGAGAAAAATTCTGTGAATTTTTCATTCATTATTTTTACGTGAAACGACAAAAAAATGGAGGTGGCAGTAATGTTTATAATCCATTTGTTATAAGTAATTTTAGTCCAGTGTTTAGACAGAAACGTAAGGTTAGCCATTATGAAAACTTTTTTTATGTTTGAGTTCAAAATTTTGATATTTCAAAAATTATATGTTCATTTCTTATAACAAAATTTGAAAGCATATTTCATCACCTTTCAAAAACAGTGTTTAGTTTTCGGATACATTTAGAAATATCCCATTTATTTGGATTTTATTGAGAAGTGGAAATATACACAAATTCTCAGACTTTCTGACAGCATCAAAAGAAATATAACGGTCTATATGCCAGAGGCCTAAATGATCGAGCAATAATCAATATAAATTGTTTTTAGAATCCTCAGTTTGTTGGTGATTAGTTTTGGTGCGCGGCAACTTAGTTGGATACAAACACCTGGGAAAACCATGTGGTGGAAAATGTATATTCCACTGGGTATAGTTACAGGATAAATTAATAATAAAAACTACATATTTACTTATCGAATAACAACAAGAGTAACATTAAAAAAAATCAGGTGTGAATGTAAAACTGAAAATTAAATGGTAAGTTTTTACTTTAAAAAGAAACACAATAACTTTAATTACGAATAACCTGGTAATATTTGAATTCCTTCTACCGTCATAAGAATTGGAAAATATTATTTGTCAATGATGGAATAATTAGCTAGCAGAGGATTGAGCACATGGCACCTGGGTGAGAACCCAACGCATGTGACAGCTCTGTTCGTAGCAGTAAAGATAATGCAGTTTTTTTATACTGGTAGAAAAAACAAACTTCAGCAGTTGAAAATTAAATGTAACGTTTCTTATTAACCTTTCCGGGAGTAAGTTACATAATGCTGGCCGTGCTGTGGGGAGTGAGTTTTTTTTACACAAATAAAAAAATATATTTTTTGATTAAATTTTATAATAGTATGCAAAATAAATAACAGCTGATATCTCTGTCGATAATGATGTAAAATGTTTAAAATTAGTGTTAAGTTACAGGAATATGCCCATAGATGGCAATACGATGCATATTTACAGAATATGCATCGAATATGAATATGCGACCCCTGTCGTCCATGGCCGTCTATACTCCTTTGGCTAAAGTGTGTACCGTCGTTCATTAGCTTCCATACTCCCGGAAAGGTTAACACTATATGGTCGGGCATTTTACCTCCAAATTGGGGGAGAAGCGCGGGTGTTTTTTTAAATTTTAGCGCCAAAATTAGACTTTCCGCAAAATATTCATATCTTATGATCTATTTGATATTTTTCGATGAAACTTTCAGTGTTTTACTTTAAAAAGATGTCTCTATTTATTTATTTATTTATAGGCCCACTGGGCTTTTACATACATAGTTCATAAAAAAATAATAATCTTAAGATTGCAAGTTCACAAAAGTAATTTTAGTATTTACTTAGAAATGTATGTGTAATTCCTTTTTTTATGAACAAAAACTTTCTACTTTCTTGGGATTCATAGAAAAAACAGTATTTCACAATCGAAATAACATATTGAAATTTATTCATACAAAATTACAAGATTATTTAGAAACTTTCAATACATATAAAAAAAACTATAACCTAATAGTGCTTCAATATGTGATAGCGTTCGAAACACTTTCCTTTATGCAGGGGCACATTGCAAAACTTGCACATGTACCGCGTTTCACTGCGTAGTTTGTGAGCGGAACATACGCTACAATGATTTTATTTTTTTGTTGTGTTTCAAATTCATTGTATTGACAGGTAGATAGATCGGGTACCGCCGACAATAGAAAACACATGACCCCGCACCCATTTAGAACCATTTGAACAAAATGGCGTATGACGAGTTTTCTCATTTCCCGCAAAAAATGTGTTAATTTGAGGAGGTCTGCATAGTTCCTGTAAGCACTCTGGCCATAGGCTCATTTCAACTTATTCCCTTGACAGTAGCCCAGTCCCAAGTCCCTTTAATGAAGTTCACCGGGGTTGTCATTGGGTATTCTGGTTCCACAGTGTCATCCCAGCATCTGAACCTTCTTCACATCAAGGCAGGACATTGGCACGATAGGTGAATTGGAGTTTCTTAATTTTCTTCACATCTGCAGCGTGGCAACATAGTTGCTTTTAATTTTATTTATAATATCATCAGAAATCATTTTTTGTATTGCATGAATGCTCTTATACAATAATAACGGAATCACCGCAAATCTCCAATGCAATTTATTGGAAAATGGCCAAATTAGATTTATGCAGAAATGGATTTACTGTCTCTATAATAAAAACATTTGTTTATTTCTTTTTGGCAACAAGTGCTTCATATCGCCACCGAGCCGGAATTGACTGTTAAATAATAATGGCAAATAGAGTTTAGTTTGGCTTGCACACAGAAAATACTGGTGAAAACTCAAATGACAGAACTTTCTTTTCTCAACCAAAGAGTGTTCAAGATATAAAAAAATTATTACGCAGAGGTGGCTCTAGAACTAGAAGTCCTAAAGTGGAAGGTCAATCGAAAAAAATTAATGTGAAATGATATTACATATTGCTAATGCGCAGGGCATATTATAAAAACGCCAATATATGTAATTAATTTGCCGGTACTCACATATTCTGAAGCCGGTATTACAATATTGTTTCATTTAAGATTATTTATCTAATTATTTACACATATAACTAATCAATGTTTTTTTTTTCTTTTGAAAGATCTTTTCCTCCTAAAAGTTTTTAAATCACTAACTCCAATCACAGTCCATTGTTTATAAGTAGATTTGAAAAGTAAACAATGATAGCAAAAGTATCCATACATTAATTTTATTGCACCCGCAAAACCACTGACAAAAATTATAGCTTTTTTGTTTTAAAATATCATTTTTAACCTCTTTATTTTTCTCTCTTGTAACATAATCTAATTGTCACTTTATTTGAATGCGTTTGTCACGATTCAATGTATTTTTTGCGATTTCTTTCAATACGATATCCACAGAAGACATTTTAAATTATTCAAAGCAAATTCATGATGGCTATCGTGTATAATATTCAAGTTCATGATAGCTATCGTTTATCACATCTCCCTCTAATGCCTTAATAATCCTAGGTCTTAGATATCTCTATCGCACCGCGGTCATGTCCGTAAACCCCCTAAAAATAAATTTTGTATGTTTATTTTAGTTAAAAGGCGTAAATCACAAAAAGTCAAATAAATTTTAGACATTTAAAAACGCCCATTTCAATATACAAATAGTAACAAATATTGCATTGACTCAAAATGGACAAAATCAGAAAATTTACTCGAAGCAAAAAAATTAATAATTCAAGAACCAAAAAAATACTGAAAATACCAGAAATATGTAAAGCGCGTCCCATATTATGGACAAATTATTAAAAAAAAAACACTAAAATACGAATGAAAATGCATTATTTTGCTTCTCCAGGCGTAATATATAATGTCACACCCCAAGTATTTTCCTCCTTTAAAATAAATTTTATTGTAATTAAACTGATACAATTTGTTATACACTGCATTTACCAATAGTTCTCAGTTACCTAAATCCTTATTCGAAGGAATTTAAAAGCACAATATGGTACTTACTTGTAGGTAGTGTACAAAACTACAGCATAATATTATTGAAATAAATAAAAATAATATATTTGAATGACTAATAACAATTCTACAAAGTCTACAGGGGATTAACTGTTTCAGAAAATCAAAACAAACAAATTGAAGAACTCATAAAATTATATTTCATATTCAATTGAAGCTAATCAAATAGAATTAATCACAATCTGACAGTTCAAAACAACATACTTGAACATAGTAACAGAACAATTACATGTCATATAGAATACTAACTATAATAAATAAAATAAACAGAATATTATATGTAATACATTCATATAATAATACGATCAATAGAAGAAGTATTCCAATACAGAAATCCAACTGTTTTTTTTAATTAAAGATGTGAGTCAATTAAATGTATTTTTTAAATTTTCTGACAGCTGAGGAAATTGAATATGAAAATATTCTAACAAAATTATGGGCCAGTAACATTATCAGCATTATTTGGAAGATGTAATAGCTGTTAATTTTTAAAATAATGAAGTAAATTTAATGCAGTCATTAAAAACTATGTTAGTATGTTAGGTTATGTTTATTTGATAATTAAAACGTAAGATATGAGACATTTGTCTATGATTATAGAAGTAATAATAAAAGAGAATGTAAAAACGAAAGATTATATTATTTTGTAAGTACCTAGGTTTATAAATTATGATATCTATTGTATATAGAAATTACTTCACAAAATGCGAGCTAAATAAAAGTAAATGAGTCTGTTAATGAGGTGTTAATTTAACCAAATCATATACCTGGCGTACCTTCCGTAGAAAGTAAATTATTTTTTTCACAAATTCAAGTGAATGAATTTTACTATTTAACTTCTGATATATTATGGATAGCGTTTTAAAATTGTATTGTAAAACAACCATTTACCGGCTCAGATACAGTACATAAATAATAACACATCGATTGTAATTACGATTGGAAATGAATAAATCGTTAATATTTATATTGTGAAAACTTGTAGTGCAATATAAAATTATATTTTCTGTAAACAATGGATGTATCGGCTGTAAATAATTGAGGTTATCTTTATAAAACCGTAGTTTTAACTGGCCGGTTTTTGCGTTAAAAATTGTTATAAATTAACTGATGGGCATATTATGTCAAACGGCCACAAATCGGAATGTGAGCAATTTCACTTTCTAATAGTGAGGTTAGGTCGCCTGACATGTTACGTATGAAAAGTAGTCTACATCCGCGATGACATTTGGCCGAATCAATCAATTGGAGTATATTAGGGTATCCTGGCTCCTCGGCGGGTATTACCTTGACAGAATCCAGCGGGTACATCACGCAGTGCTCCATCACTCCCGCGATCGCTCCCGCCGTCATATGGGTGACAACATTTGACGTCGGGAGGGTTTCATAATCTTCAAAGTTCATAATACTCCAAAACTGGCACTGGTCACGAACAATCAACCACTGCTTCTATATTACCTCACGCCGAGATTTATTATTATCGATGTGCTTTACATTCGCACGCAAATTTTCGTTTTTGGCCGAATCGCTGAAAGCTGTAACACTTAATCCCGAACCTTCCCGTCAGAAAAACGGCGAACGACTGTTTTGCGGTGTTTAGTCTGTTTACAGTTCACTGTTTTATTTTATCACACGTTTTTTCCCCGTGCGCAGGCGCCTGCATAGTTGGACGTAGTACTATAGATGATGATATTAGAAACTATTTCACCCAATGTGCTTTAAAATATACTGCGACTCTAACGGCATGAACTTTAACTACGATAAATTTACACGCAATTTTATCGGTTTCTATGATAGTTGAAATCCACTCCCCTGGATGACGTTCCGGCTTAAAGTTTAGAACTTCTGTCTTTGATAACTTTCATTTTCATCTATAGTATTTGCAATAGTCCATACCTATTTATATGCTCATATTCAAAACAAGTAATAATTTGTTATGCAATCTTAAAAAAAATGATAAAAGATCTGGATTACTTCTTAAATATTTTTCACCAAATCCGATTTGTTTCGCAGATAAAATTCTATTATTTTTTGTACAAAAGTTAAATCAAGAATAATTTGGTTTTATTTGATTGAAACCATTCTCTCCTCATATTTTTTTAATAATTTTCAAATAACTGACTCCCAACTATCAGCGAAACTCTCTTTGGTTTATTATTAATATGATCACACCAACCCTAATTTTTAATTATGACCCTTTACACGCATTTAAGCATATCTTGCGCAAATATCTCTAAAAACTATTTCTATTACATGGGTGGTTCACCTCATTATACGTAACCAAAAGAGGGAAGTTAGTATTATCCACGTAATAAAAGTCTAACCTAATTGGCGTTAGTAAAATTGTATCGTTTTATCAAATGAGAAATTGCATCCAGATCAACATTATCATTTCAATTTAGTATTTCTGTTTCCATTGTCATTGAAATATGAAAATTTGACCTAGAAATCAATGACGACTCGATTTATAAAATGGCCGCCGTAGAATCGGTCGGATTCATGGCGAAACTAAATTGAGTAGGTATTTGGACAAAACACATTACGCTAACCGCGCTAACCCATATTGTTTTATAATATCGATACATTTGGCTTCGGGAAACCACTACTTACCTATGGATTTCATATTATATCAAAAAGATAATTTCCAATAAAAAAATAAATTAATGCGACGTTGTCGTGTCAATTTTGACAACGTCGCACCGGTTTATTTATTTGGTGTTGTTATCAGATTGGATTTGATGTTATGTATCTACCCACCTTTTAGAAAACAAACATCCAAATCATTTTTTTAGAAATAAATGTAGTTTTTTTTTCAATATTTAATATTATAAATTAAAATGTCAGACTCCTCACATTATTATTATGTCGAATGGAGCTATTTTCTTGCATTTTTTTTCATTCCTTCCTACCTACCTGTTTTCGAAAAGTCATACTTTTAGACGAGTGTCACAATATGAGTATATATCTGCATACTTTTTCTAAAAAAATTGGACCCAATAATTAATATTCTGAAACATAATCTGAAATCGAAAACTGGCCATCTATTGGCTGTATTTTAATTTTTTTTAATAATTGAACAGTCCAGTTCACGTTAACTGGTGATTCTCAGTTCGTTTCAGCGTTTGATCAAATGTTAGTCAGTTGTCAAGCGTAACTGTCACGTAGCTATGCTTGGCAACTGATCTTCTATGATCATGGAAAATATTATAACTACTTCTGAGACCTCATTAGGTTAGCCAGCATTTTGTCCATGAAGAGTTGTTTGGTCTGCCTAAAGGTCTGGTTCCAAGAGTTATGAAGGCCATCTCCTACTAGTCAATCCATGCTAGTCAGCTGCTGGTTATGAAGAGTTGATATAAGGGCCGGCCTAAAACCTCAAGGGTGCTGGATTAGGTGTTAGGTATTACCAGCACCTTGACTCTTTGGCAAGTCGGCACCCGGAGCAGACTGCTCCAGTTGCGCCTGCTTAGGGCCGGCACCGGTCGATGTGTCTCCAAGTACCTACTGTAATATCTTGTCTTAGGCCTAGGATCATTCTAAAGCTAAGACAGTAATTATTGCACTATGAACATACAAATGTTCCAAAATTGTTGGACCTATCTAGACTATCGGCTATCTTTGATCTAGATTAGGGGTCGGCAGACTTTCAAGTGAAAAGAGCCAAGTTGTCAAGAAAGCAGAATAACAAACAGGAGAGCCACACAAACAGGTGGTGAAAAAGTCATCCCCCTATATTAGTGTGTGGTACCAAATGGGCAAACATTGCGGTGTTCAACAACTTGCCTCAAGGAGACTGGCTCAGAACGGGATAATAGCAGACGTGGCCGGCTCCGAGAATATCTTTGCTTTGTCTCCAGATATCAGTTGAGGAAAGGCGATTGGACCATAATTTTTCAAGGACAGAGTCGGCAACACAGTTATGACTGGCGAGCATGTGTATCAACTCTGGCGGTGGCCACTTAAGAGGAAGCTACAAGCCAAAATGTGTATATTCTTGGTATACCTTATATTGTAGGTAATAGGCATTAAAATTGCTTGACAAACAGAGTCTAAAAAAAGTTAGATTTCAATCACAAAACTGGTTTTTATTTATTTTGTAAATAATTTTATAAGAAAGCAAAAAAGTTAATCAAGTGAAACTGTCACAGATAATCTTAGCTATAGTACTGTATTTTTTTTAAGTTGTTTCCTTTACGTGTTCACACATTTATATTGAAAAAAAATTTTTAGTAGTTTACATTTATATTTTTTATTGAGTAATTAATTTTTTTATTTGTATTCTATCAAGCGAACCGATAGGAAAACCTTCAATTTATCTAAAGCATATTTTTTGGTATTCATAATGTACACCAATTCATTATAAAGATTAATGAAAATAGTGATTTAGCATTAAGCTTCGCCTTAACCGATATTATCTTCACGACTTAATGATCCCTACTGATGTTTTAAAAGAATTGGTTAGACGGCAAAACTGTTTCTCAAAAAAAAATGCAAAATGAATTGAAAAATTATTTCTGCAAAAAATACAATGGCAAAAACGGATGCAGATGATTAATTCCTTTTCCTTACTTCTTGGTTCGGCTCCCAAATGCACAGCATAATATATATTTTTTACCAATTTAATCAGTGCGATTTATTTAGTTAATTCGAAGTAGTTAGGCTATTTTTTCTTCATGAAATGTATCCAAATTTATCTATGCAGATGGTCAAAACAGAAACTAACTAATAAACAATGTTTTTGATAGCCATGTGGAATATTATGTCTGAAGCACTAATAATGTTCCACCCAGAGATGTGTTTTATTTCAAATAAATCCATTTCAAATGGAAATGCAAAATGCAAAATGGGTATTTTCCATTTTGCATTATGCTTTTCTAAAAACCATTTTGCATTTTAAATGTTTTCTCAATGCATTTTCCATTTTAAATGCTTTTTTGCAACATTCTTCTTACTATCTCCACTCATCTTTTTTTCATAAGTGCCAAATATCAGTCGGTCCTCAACCTCGCTATGAGAGATAATTTACATTTGTCAAGTTGCTCCCTGGTAGGAGCCCTGGCAATTGAGTGATACCATTACAAAAATACTGATTCAAATACTGAACATGGGGCCATGACGCTGTAATATTAAATGTTAGATAGCAGTTTCTATGTTTTTACGTTGGCAACATTAGTCCCGCGCAAATTTTTTGTGGTTTCATAATCTGTAGTCGTGGTGTTTTTGGATTTACCATCATGTAATATCTTTGTTCTACATTGATGTCCATTATTAAATAACAAAATTGTTTAAAAATTCAATAATTATTTTAATTGTTTGACCTGAGAAACCATTTTGCATTTTCAATGCATTTTGAAAAAAGGTTTTTTTTTCTATTTTTCATTTGAAATGGTTTTCTAAAAACCATTTTGCATTTTGCATTTTCAAATGGAAAAGTTTTGACCCATTTCCATTTTGCATTTAAAATCGTTTTGGGTACCCATTTTGCACATCTCTGGTTCCACCACATGCACTGATGAGATAATGCACAGTAGAAATGCCTTCTATAATGACTTAGTACCTTCTGGTTGTAGCCCATTTATCACGCGCTCTGTATCTCTTACACTTCCCTCACATTGTATATATCGTACATCCAATGTCACATTTGAATTTCATAATTAATGATCAAACACAGTTTTGTATTGTATTTATGATAAATTAAAAACAAAAATTAATTCAAATTTTTAAGTCCTGATTTTTGGATCACGAAACACTCCTACATCTCATTTCTTGAGTTCTTTATTCTATGATCACGGCTATGAAGTATGAAAGTACGTTAGATTATATTATTTATTGTAATTAATGTGCAACTGAAGTCTGGCATGGTAGCAAGACAAGCAGTAGGTATTTAAGGCGATGCATTACGTCGTGTAATATTTTAATTTGAGCCGCTATCAATAATAACCCTTACGTAGATGACGATAAGGTTTAAATTCCCGCTTAACACCATCGGCATGTTTTGATTTATGCAAGAAAAAAACATGGCCAAAAAGTGCCTTTTATTTTATTTTGTGGATGTTCAGGCATAAATATTTAATTTTTTTTCGATCATTTTATAAATAACTTAATTTTCCACATTATACAATAAAATCATAACCGAAAATGGGTTCGTAAGTAGGAGATTTTGAACTTTAAAGCAGTTTTCATAGGCCTCTACATTATTTTTTTCTGGACTTATAAAAAGACTTATCTAAAAAATATTCGATTATTTCAAAGGCCAAGATGTATTCTACTCGCAGTATTTAATTAAAGCATCTGAAAAATTTCTAGGAGACCAAATTTTCAAACCAAAAACACATGATTTTGCATTACTACGTATGGCATCGCCTTAGAGAATCCTTGGTTGTCCGTCTATCTTCATTATCACCTGTCATCCGAGACTAGACATTATTCCACTATCCCAACATCACAGTAAAATCTTAATGTAAACATTGATTATGTTGAGAGACATTATGTTGATAGACAGAGTGAAAAATTGGTTCTGCTTTTTACCTCCAAATGACCTCCAACGCTCCCAACTCCAGTTCCTGCGCACCAGTTCTCGCTTGCTGATCGTGGAACATGTTTCAACGAGATATTACATAGTATGCAGTAGTGCCTCTAATTATATAACTATGAATATAAACGACAAAGACTTTATATTTATTAAGGATATTTAGGAGAGGGATATAAATAAAAAGAAACTTCATAAGCAAATGGTTTATTTTTTTAAATATATCAATCTAAATTTGCAAGTGTTGTGATAATTATCTAAAAGAAAATAATAGGTAAATAATAAGGGAGTCGAATTATTATAACAGCATTTAGCGAGAGATAAAAAGACTAATTTAAAATTGGTACAAATTACCGAAAATTTGGTCAAATTCAATGAAGTGTTGTTATATTAATGAATTCAATTTTTTGTATAAATATTATCATGTCATTTATTTATGACTGACAATTTTCTCAATGAACACATTTTGTAGTGTAGAAAAATGCCAAAGGAAAGATACAAAAATTCTTAAAAAATGCGTTTATTTAAATTAATGTTAAATGGAGCGTACATTATAATATACGCATTCAAAGATGGTGCTAATTTAATTATTTTAGAAAAAAAAACACTTTTTGGAAGTTATGCTTTAAAATATGAAGATAAATTGTTTGTTTCCGCATGTACATATGTTATATGAATAAATAATTTAATCCATGTAAAAAATCAAGTACAAAAAATACAATATTGTATTTGTATGTCGTTCTTGAAAGAATTGAATTTATATATGCACAAAACTGTTTATTATTTATTTGTATTGCGTATGTGCGCAAACAAACAATTAAGATTGTGAAAAGTGTTTTTTTCCTAAAATAATTAAATTAGCGCCATCTACGCACGCATAGATTATAACATGTATATGTCCGTTTACCCTTAAGTAAGAAAACTGTAAAAACAACAATACTTTTATTCTTCTGTTAAATATTGTAAGATAATATGGAAAGAAAAATATACAACTATTGCAAGAATCGATTTGGTGCGCACATTGATGGTAAGCTTTTATAGTATGTAATATAATTACATACATAAGTAAGTAGAAAGATTTCCTATTTGATAACAAAAATTAAAATTATAATCATCTTATGATTGTGTCATAAATAAACAGGTTTCGGTGCAGATTTAAAAATAAAATTGTTTATAAGGGTAATGTTATAAAAGATAACCCTATTATTGCTTTAAATACAAAATTTTAAAGAAATAATAAAATTTGAAAAAAGGTGTGCAAAAAAAATTTTTTTTAACCTTCTCAATCTCAATGCTGGCCTTTCTTAACGCGTCTATCGCATCATGTGGCACGTTCTGACACAATGTTTCAGTGAAACTTTATGGATCACATTTGCCACAGCTAGGAAGATCAGATTGATAGCATCAATTTTTATTTATTAAGTAGTAACAAACGGAATAGTGAACAAAAATTTGTTAAGTTATAATAATTGAAGGTTTAAATAAAATTTGGAGTAGATAAATACATACTTGTATGTAATAAATCTTTTTTTTAATCATAGGAAAGTAGTCTTTACTTAATTCTTATTAATTATATCTTCACACCGATAAGCGATCTCACCTGAAAGGCATTTGCATAACTCCACCTTAATATCATTAAATAATAAACTACTAACTAACATAAATACCTAGGAAAATATATTAATTATTCTTCCAAAGCACAGAATGCTGAAATATTTTTAATTTTACATCCCCGAAATAAAAACATAAATTGAATGAAATAAAAAATGTTTTCAAACACTAATCAAGTAGAGAATAGATGCTGCGTAACAAAGTATGGTAAGGCGGCATACATACAATGCTCTCACTGTGAATCCATCAATGCGTAACTCATACTAAAAAGTGCCAATAACCCTATATGAGTTGATTGATTGTTTAAAATCTCTTTTCAGTGGCTTGGCCAGTTTACAACTGTAATCGGAGTAAAACAAACTAACACTACAGAGTCGTTTAGTATATAACCTGTTACCCAGGTTAGACCAAAAGGTTTCGTCACTCTATTATGAAAGCAACTCTATTGTGTATGACGATATAAGTGATGTTGTCAAGTTACGACGTAAAACTATCTGATTTCTGTTGGACAGGAAAAGTAATGTTTTTTTTGCTTTTTTTATAGAATTATTGAGTTGCATCAGTCAAATCGTTTTTACTAGATTTATGTCATTTTTGTTATAATGCGGTGATATAATTACATTATATGTGATGAAAGAACGATTATAGAAATAATTCCCCTTTGTATATACCTACATATTTTGAAACATAAGCAAATTAATATTTATCATTCAATTTAAAATGCAAAGCCCGTCTAATGGTTTTGTCTCTCCTGGAAAGTGGCCAAATATGACTTTTGCAGAAATGGTTTGATGAATTCAATGAAATATGTTGTATGCAACAATCATAAATTTACCTTTACAATGCTGACCTTTTCAAAGCAATCTATCCCATCTGCACGTTTTGAAACATTCTGCGACACATCACATAAGCGACATCCGGGTATGGGAATAGCCACCGATGGATCACATAGTACGTGACAGCCGTGTAGATAAGGTTAAGTGTAACATTGTTACAATATTTTGAATAAATTATCACGCAGGATGTAAAATTAAAGATATATTTTTTAAACCAATTGCTTCTCAATAGTGAAAATAGAATATAATTTTATATAAAGCATTCAAGCTGGTTCACTGAAGCTTATTTGTGGGTTTCTTCCCCTCCCCGAGTACCTAGAAGCTCAATTAAGCTTACAATATTAAAATTACACCAAAATATCTATTCTTTTAAGGACTAGGCAAAGCAAAATATTAGAATATCATTTTAAATCTACTTCCCAATTTACAAAAACATTTAGCACAAATTATAATTATTTATTAAAACACTCTTAATCATTCATAGAACCTATTTCTGGGAGCATCTTCAATGAGTTAATGAAAATGGTGCACCTTAGTGAATTGAACAAAAATCAAATAATAATAATAAGCAATAAGGGAAGCATTATTTGAAAATGGACAGATTATGAAACTTGTAGAAAATACATATTATGTTTGTAGGCAGTGTGTGCTCTTGCAATTATTATTAAAAAAAATAAACAGATTAAACTTATTAATAACAACTATATAAAAACATTATTGTAACAAGTTATGTTATATGTAGTAATTTTGCTTTAAACTGAGTTTATATTATTTGTGATCTTGAAATAAAATATATTGTACAAACTACGTAATGAAAAATGTGACACAAATTAAACGGAAACAAAATAAAAACAAAATACAGTGACTACAATGAAAGCAGTATAAATCAAGGAATCGAACCAAATCATTTTAAAAATAGATTTTATCCAACAACAATAGATGTCACTTATTCACATTGAAGGTAGAATTCAGAATCCAGGCAGGCATGGAAAAACATTGAATAAAGAAGAAAACTACAAGTGCCTCTCTTACTCTTGCTTTGAAATTGTACATTGTACATTGTAATCGTAATAGACGCAAATTGGGCTTATATTTGGATCACGAAACACGCCAACAGGAAGGCACTTCTCGTGATATTCTTCTAAAAAGTACAGATACATATTTTGTTTTAATTCTTATACTTGGATAACAAATGATTGATATCTATTTTATCATTATCTTTCATACATGCCTGGGTTATTATGCACCAAATAATTTGAGACAGAATTATCATACAAACAAACATGGGCACAAATAATAACAATATTACAATCTTTCTCAGGTGTTTACCTCTTACAGAATTAAAATAATATTAATTATTAAATCAGGGCAAATTATACAGGCATATATCTTAGAAGTAAGTCTATATGTATCTGCGACAATAATTAAACATTTCAAAAGCACGCAGCGGTATCATACAAAGCCGTATTGCTTTATGCTCTTTACTAGTATATAATATTTTTATACTCTCTATAAGGTAGGAATCTCTCATCGAAAAACATAATTTGCAAAAGGAGAATAAATTGAATGTTCTTACATCTATTGGCATGTTTTAGAAATGAAGATTAATTGGTGATAGTATTTTTAAACATTTTTGTGATATTTTGTGAAAACATTTCACTATCAGAATTTTAAAGATATTCTCTCTCAATACTCGCGCTAAACTATTTTAGGAAAGATCTCGATTATAAAGGAATTTGGTTCTATAGAATAGAATATATTTTCTAAAAACGTTTGAGGTAAAAATTTTCTACACCAAGTCTAAAATTCATATGAAATATTATTATTTCTTAAATTTAATTCGGTTTTGCACAATTTGTGTAAATCGTAGATTATGAAAAAAATGTGACAATTTAGTTTCCTCATTTTTTTTCTTTGTGTTTTTAATAGTTTTTAAAATCGAGAAACTTTTAGTTTACCGTCAAGTTTAAAAATAAAATTATATCTAATTTATATCCAATAGATGAAGGTTCTAATAGTACGTTAACATACCGATGATGAAGATATTCTGTTTCAGAAATTAGTAGTTTGTGATTAGTTGTGACAATATGTTTGACAATAAATAGCACGATATAAAAGAAACATTACACTTGAAAGTAACAGGAAAATAATTAGACAGTCACGGTACAATTTATGCAGAGTAACACAAATAGATTAAAACTTTCAAAAATTCAAAAGTACCATGTGATAATTTCTGTATGCACATAGAATAATTTTATTATTACACACATAGTACGAAAGGAATATTACTTTAATTATTAACAAATAAATAAGATAACACAATAATAATAAATTATATTCCTAAAGGATAAATTTCAAGAAAAAAAAAGTATAAATAAAGAAAAAAAAAATTTACGAAAATAGTTTTCTCAATACGGAATCCAATTAAAAAGTGGTATGTATGATCCCAGTCAAAGAATTTAAAATATTCTACAAGTATTTTGTAGTCATAGTCATTGGTATTATGAAAGAACAAACGTAAAGATTATAACTTAGGCTAAAATTACAAGTTAAGACATAAAATGAATAATAATAATATATTAAAGGATTATGTTTCTTAAAAGTATTTTTGGGTATGTACGTCTGGTGTTTGTAAGAACGTTGTGGTGTGATGTTGTGAACAGGCCAGGACAGATTAGAAGAGGTATGCACGTCTCTTTATTTCGTTACGCCTCCACTGCGGCAAGCGGTAGAATTCCACACGGCCACATTGGAGGATCGCCTCGAATTCCACGTCCGAAAGATGGCGCTAAAGATGAAAAAGGACATTTAAAAATGATGATATCGTATAAAATAGGATACATGAGTTTATTTACAAGGCCAGTGGGACTATAGTATCCCCAATTCAGGGAATGTTGTGGAGTTAGACTACAACCAAACCTAAAAGTAATTTTTTAAAAAGAAACTCTATACAAGAGATCTGTGTGTGTTCCTTCCTTGATCTATAACGTGTGCTGGGATGCTTTATGGATGGTCTTTAAAATTATATGCCTTTGTATAATTTAGATGTTGCAAATCCTTTATTCCATTCAATTAGCATGACGATCGTAGGGAGCTGCTAACAAGTTTGAGGAGATCTCACTTCACTTCTTTTAGTGTGTTGTTCAGAAAGGGAAGAAAATTATAAAATGCAATATTATGTATGATTAAACGTCGGTAAGCAGCCCCTCGGATAAGTGACATCTCTTGACATAAATTAAAACATTGTATTCTTCTACATAACTCTCCCATCTGTGGTCGTAAATTAAAAGCTTATAACAATTGTATGAAGTATTCACACAAGTCTTCAAGACATGAAGCAGATAGTTCAGTTTATGATTGTTCTCAAAGTCTTTCCGATATGCAACAATGATAGAAAGATCAATGATATTTGATTTTCTGGGCATCATCCATGGAAACAGCAACAGAAATATAAAATTTAAAGCATTCCATGCTAGAGCCTCTTCAGTCGCAAATGGTAGAGGTAGAATAGCTAGCTCGTGCTGGTGAGCTGAGCACCTTGCAATACAATACCGTTGGAAGAGACTCACCTCCAGATTGAGCCTGTCCACGTCGTGCGGCAGGCGGTAGTTGGTGATCAGCAGCAGGTGGTAGGGGTAGATCTTGGCAGGCTCGTGCACCAGATGGGAGTGTGCCATGTTTGGCAGGGAACGCCGTACGCCTCCCCCGCCGCCCCCCGGGCGATGAGCAGCCAACGGCGGCCCCGCCCTCAGGATGCCCACAAAGGTGGACGATATGGGGATGTCAGCAGCGGTCTAGATGCGTATAAAACGATTAGCTTATGAATTTAACATGCAATAAAACCGGTAAAAAATTGAAGCAATGAGTTCCTGTAACGCAATTTCGTAGCTCACGTTGAGAAAGAATTTGCTATAATAATAATAATAATTGTTTATTCCAGAATGTGGGGAGGTGAGTGCAATCCCACACATTCCATAAAATATATCCATAAAATATAGCTATATCCACATTCATACAATCATTTAAAAGTCAACTAAAGGCCTACAAGCAAACCCAAAGTATGCAAGCGCCTAGTAATGCCACTTAAACTTTTCAATTCAGCGCAATCTATCGGTATTACAATGGAAGATGCTCTGAGGAACTAGCGTCATTGATCCCTTCGGCACCGGTGCGTAGTCGGGATACACGCCAAACGCGCGCCCAACATTTGTACACAGTTGACACTTGTCACATGAGAACGGGTCGCTTCTACGATTCGTTCTTAAGTTCAACAGCTCGGCTGTGGAACGAACTGCCGGCCTCTGTGTTTCCTCCCTCCTACAACATGGGACTCTTCAAGACCCATGTTCACTCCTTCCTCTCCAAAAAAAGACCCTCCACACAGCATCCCCAAAGATGACATAGGCCCCGAGGGAAATTATTTTCTTCTGGGCCTCCTGTGTGGAGTAAATATAAAAAAAAAAAAAAAAAAAAAATATATCACCATGCAGCACGTTCTGACATAATGTTTGTGTTTTAGTAAAACTTAATGGATCAAATATGCGACAGCCGCGTAGCTGAGGCTAACCCATATTACAAATATTCCAAAATAAATCATTCGGTTAGCCCTGGGAGTCTCAAAATGGTCGAGGAGTTTGGGAAGTTTCCGTCATAAACAAATATATCTTAAATCTAGCGAAATCCCCACCCATGAAAATGTATTAAAAACAGTTATATCTGTATGACAAATGTTTCCAAACAAAATAAAAAAGGATGAACTAATCCTCCAGAAGGATTAGCCCGGCATTTGACGGCCGGCATAGTCCAGTGGTAACGCATTGGACTGCCATTCCGAAGGTAGCGGGTTCGAACCCGGCGTGCGCAAATAAATTTTATTTGATTAATTTGTGTTATTTCACAATTAATTAATTAAAATAATATATAGTATATTTGCGGCACGTTCCAGAATGGAAGATACTACCAGTATCGCCCTGGTGTAAGACCACCATTCAGAATTGAAACGTTGCTCCAAATGGCTTTAGCCGTGTTTAGTGACTAGATCTGAATAGCCAGGTACTTCCCCACCTTCCTCTTTCCCTTCCCCACTTACCTTCAGCCTCACAACATCCCCCAATTGGGGATGCCATAGTCTCACTGGCTCCAGACGGGAGCAGTTGGGACTCTTGTGAGGTATTCACTATAAAAAAAAAAAAAAAAGCCCACTGCAGCCATTCTTATTACATGTACTTCGGCATAGTGTATTTTTTTACATTATTTTCTTTGTCCATCCTCTATATGTGCATCATCTTCCTTTCATCTTTATTATTATTTTTGGACAATTTTAAGTACCACCGTTTGGTAGTGAAATCACCCCAGGGGCACTTTCTTAATGTTATTCATCTTTAATCCTTAAGTAAGTCTTTCATTCTTTCTTATCTTTAACTAGCTGACGTGTATGCGGCGTTGCTTGGGGTTGTGAATGATTTGAAGTAAAGTTTTGAGGTTGTGTTGTGAATTCTAGAATAAACATTGATTGTATTTGCATAATTTAGAAGAACTAAACGCACAAACAGACAGTTGCGGATAACGACTTTATTTTATTATCTTTAATACAAAATAACATTTACTAATTGTAGCAAACAGTACAACTGAGAGAATCTTTATCTCTGGAATCATAAATTCTATTATGTAATATGTACATAGTTGATACGCTTGCATGATTAACAAAACATGTGGAAGCAATGGTAGGATAAATTATTATGTTCCAGATGATTATAAAAATGATGTGCATTGATTTGCGAGTATATGGAACAATACACAAATGGTACGTTTATAACATGAATAGTACAATACATCTGGTGGATTTGTGTTTGGGGCGGGACAACATATTGAAAATGTACACACTAATGGAGATACCATCCAAAATTAGAGACTACTTTGACCCCTGACACCAAATAAAGTGCATTTTTAAATAACCAATGATACCTCTCTACCCAATGTTTATGTGTGATGTTGGCAAATATGATAGCTGTAAGAATTATTGCAATAAATGTAACATTTATTGTAATAAATGAAACATTTATTGTAATAAATGTAACATTTATTGTAATAAATGTAACGATTATTGTAATTAATGTAACGATAATGGTAATAAATGTAATAAATGTAACCATTGTTGTAATAAATGTAACAATTATTGAAATAAATGTAACAATTATTGTAATAAATGTAACAATTATTGTAATAAATATAACCATTATTGTAACAAATACAATTATTGTAATAAATGTAACAATTATTGTAATAAATGTAACAATTATCGAATAAATGTAACAATTATTGTAATAAATGTAACAATTATTGTAATAAATGTAACAATTATTGTAATAAATGTAACAATTATTGTAATAAATGTAACAATTATTGTAATAAATGTAACAATTATTGTAATAAATGATATAATTATAGCAATAAATGTTACATACATAGTAATAAACTTAACAATTATTGTAATAAATGCTACAATTTATTATGGCAATGAATGTTACATATATCGAAATAAATGTTTTTATGATTGGAATAAATGTTTCAATTACAATGATTGTAAGAACTGTTACAATTATTGTAATAAATGTGACAAATAACAAAAAAATATGTAACAAATGTGTCCGCAATGTATGAACTACGACATATGAAAACATTATGTCACTTGCAATAAATGTGTCTCTTGTAAACACATTTTTTGCTTGACAACAGATGCGTCACATGTAGAAAATATGTCGCTTACAACAAAAGTATCACTTTTAACAAATATGTAACAGATGTGTCTTTTATCAATATACCTGATAAAATGTAAAATGTGTACAGCAGTTAGTTATGTAATGGGTAAATGCATGCAATTCTTATTACGTAACACGGGTGATATTTACACACAAATAAATGGAATTTGCTCTTACCATGGCACTTCGGTCCACATCTGTGATAGATCCGCCAGATACTGCAGCCGCATTAAGGAAAGCAGAAGCAGGTCATAAATAAATAATACTTATTTACACATGTGAATATAAATATTTTTTTCATATGTAGTTTCTTCAATTTAAAAAAAAGCTTACGTTTACCAAATTAAAGATTATTTTTTTGTCACAGATATCTTACAACTCAATGTGGAATTAATATCAAGATGGCGGTGAAAACATTTTTGTAAAGATTATCAAACTTAACAGCTAACATCACAGAATCACTTAAAACGTTTTGATGTACAAAAGTGACTTGTTACTTTAGGCCTTCTTTCACCCCCGTGAATATATATATACGGATATGCAAGTATCCAATACTCATGTTGTATACTCACGTTATGTACTCACGTCGCAAACAAATTGTCGCGCACAGTTTGTACATGTCGCTAAGGAAATTACGAGACCCACGTTGCCACCAATCATTGTTGAATTCTCTAAACCTCAAAACTAGAATGCTCTCATAACCTCAATACCAACCAAACAGTTGCTGTAGCTGTCATTTTTCATTGTTATAAAATATCTAATGCAAGTGACGCCATGTTTAAAGTCTTGGAGATCCGAATGGTGACCACCTCGCCCGACTGGTCGCAGGAGACTGATGTCGCCGACCAGTTAAAAAAATGATACTTGAATCGTCGAGTATCGAAGAAGGGCCTTGCACGTTAAGTATTTAATATAAAACATGATGTATAGATATGTACAAACAAAAGTTCATAAGAAGATATATGGAGAGTCAATTCTTGGGGTATTGAGGTATTAGCAGAATCTCTCGACAGTCTCTTTCACTCAAACTGAGCCACCACTGAAATTAGACATATTGAAAAGACTGAAAAATATTTCAGATTCTATTGGTACTGAGCAAAAACTCAGTAAAACATAGATGGTTAAAAGGGAAATTAATCATCTTTTACCGAGTCTTCCCTCTACGGTCTACGGAAGAGTCAGTAAAGGATTCCAACAGAATTTTGCTTTAGTTAGATATACCCTCAGATTTGACATTGTTCAAAGTCCATATATCTCGGCAATAGAGCTAGGAAACGATATTATGTTTACATTAACTTAGCGTTGTAAGTCTTTACCATAACAAACTTCAATATTTCGCATCAAGCACAAGTCACTTTGTATTTTTTTTTAAGTAAAGTGTTTTTTTTCACTTCTCATCGGAGGTCAAGATTTAAGTTTCATGTCAATCATTGAATGCTGTAATAATATCATTCTAGAATTGTTGTCCTAACCTCAAAAACATAACAAACCAAAACATTATATTGATAATAACTATTTATTCTGTACTTACAAGGAAAAAGCAATAGAGAATTTATATTTATATTTACAGTACATTTTATGTATAAATATTGTGTTACGGTGTGGGAATTAATTTATTTCTGCTATAATTTAGTTTATGGAAGAATTTGTGAGTAAGCAAAGCAAGTTATTATTGAATAAATAAATTAAAAATAAAATACCTATATCTAGAAAATAAATTAAATTGTTTACTAAAATAGAGACAAAGAATAAAAATAATATTATCAAACTAAATAATTTGAATCATTTAAAAATACAATGAGTAATAAAAAAGAGATACACAATAAATATCTTGCAAACTATGTTAACTCATTGAGACATGTAAAAATATATTTCTTTAGTTAAAAAAAAAAAATTTGTATAATATATTTTTCAAATTTCACTATTTTGACTAATTTTACACTAAAGTCATAAAGAAGCTGTATTATTGTTTAAAATTGATAAAACATTAAGCCTCGTTCAGACCAGGAGTAAAAAGAGTTTAATTCTGCATTTTAATTTTGTAATTTTTATTTATTTCATTTTAACACACTTTGGGCGGAAAGGGTAGTTCTACCTTTTACGCCGGTCCTACTTGAATGGCGGAGAAGGTATTGCTGTCCAATAATTTCAAATAAACATTTTATATCAATCTCTTTGTAAGGGTCCCAACTATATGAATATATATATTTAAAAATGTGAACCAAAATAGCATCACTAAATGGCCCACCACTGACTTTAACTTCAAAATTAGGCATTAATATCTACTATGTAATTTTTTTTTATTAAAATATATGTACTATTTTAAAAGATATAGCTGTTTAACAAAATTTATTTTTCCCGAATGGAACCCTTGTTTTCACCCGCATGAAATGTGTTAATATGAAAACAAAGAAATTGCTCCGTAAAAATCGCTGGACTCCAACTCCTTACACTCTTTGTGAAAATCAGCATGGCTGTAATTGCAGTTTACTAAAATACTCCCAATCTGAACGGAGCTTCAATATACAAAAGAGGAACAGAATAGATAATTACAAAGAAAATTATACCAATGTTCTACAAACATTTTATTTGTGAACCGTTAACCAATTAAAAGAATCATTCGTTTTAGTTTTATCAACAGGCAACATGCCTTCAATACTTTAATGTATATTAATAATTATTTTGAATTAATAAGAAAGTAAAAAGCATTATCTTTTTAATTTGTAATTTGTTATGGGTGTAATCTAAAAGTTATTAAAACCTTAATATTATAGCAACACAGGAAAATGCACCGCACTCAAAATGTCGGCTTTGGCCATGTTCGTAATAAACTAACTGCTGCACATTTGTTTTAAATACCATTTAAGTTCAATTAATTATTTATTACAACCAAAGATATTAGAAGAACGAGATGTGCTATGAGCAGTTCATACTGTGTGGAATTGTTTTGCCCAGTGTCGCCGGTTTTGTTCACCAATACTACTGCACACCTTCGCTTGCGCTAAGGTATCCGCACTAATACATAGAACAGATTTCTGTGCGTACACGTCCCGATAGTATTCAAAGTACCCTAATTAGGTAGTACTCCGCCTATGGTCCGGCGGCCAGCATAGCATATCTCGTTCTTCTAATATCTTTGGTTACAACTGTTATCACAGCTGTTTCGCCTTCTGAAGTCATTATAATTTTTTTTTAAATATAAGAGATTTAAATAAACAAACGTCTAGAACCCTCCTGTATAGAATTGCGATGAATTTGAACTCTGCTTAACTCTACAGGCCTTGGAAGGACATTACTAGCCACAAACATCGTATTCCATTATAGCCTTTGAAGGACAGATCTGACCGGGGCGTCAATACATTTTAAAAGTATTTTTATCTTTTTTTCTATAATGCGTAGATATGTGATATGTTCGTCATTGGAAAGATAAATAATTATTCTTCACAATTTGTATCAAATATTTAAACATTATTACATGAATAAAATTTTAAAAAATTGTCAAAGTGCGTGATTACGAATTGGTGGCATTTTTTCATTGACAGTTGAAAGTCAAATAATTATTTATATTTTTTTGTTGTATAAACGGAATTAAAAGTGAAGTGACAGTTTTATTACTAATTACCTACACAAAAGGAATATGTTTTATAAATATTGAATTCTTTAAAAATTATGGACATTCCGAGTCGAAATGTCCTGATAAGTTTTTTGTCAACTTTTTCATGTTTGATATTAAAAATTTATTGTTTAGAAAGATAGATGTTTTTTTCAAATGCAAATATTTCAAAGATAATTTTATCTAGTTTCTAAAATATTTCTTTTTAGATACCTCGGGAGCATTCCGAAATTCCAAGAAAATTCACCATGTCATTGGGACTTGTTGGTAAAAATATTTAAAAACCTGAAGGGTTAAATTTATATACTTATCCATTAAAAAATCGTGCAAGATTGGAGATTAGAAAACTAGTGGACGATTTTCCTGTGTTGCTGTATTATTAGAGAATTCAGAACGTGGTATTAATTAATTAGAGTTAGTAAGAAGAAGTAATTATAAGGTGGACTCACTGTCGGACTTCCCGCTACTGAACTCGGTGCTGTGCGTCTTATCACCGAGGCCGCTGAACGAAAAGTCACCCTAAAACGACAACATGATAAGTATTTAATAGTTAATAATCGCTATGCTTTTGTCATCATCTTCTGTATAGACTGTTTGTGCTCCACAAAATAAATAAATAACTATTATCAAACTGTAAACATATTATCGTCCATTATTCCAAATCTAACTTAGCGATTGCTGAGCTATAATTTGGCCTAAGCCACTTCCAAATGCACAACTTCTATGTATAACGCGAACTGTGGCTTTATCAACCGTGACTGAGCCAATTTTTCAGACAGCCATGCAGTATTCATCATTGTGACAGATGATGGATATTGCAAGGCTATCTGAAACATAAGAAAGATTAGGGAAGTGCAACACAGTTCACTTTCCATATTTACATAAAATAATAAATTACTACCGATTCATGAGAATCTTAAATCAATTAGTAAATATGTACTGTTAAAGTCAGATGAAAGTTTTCCATTATGGCTTCCTGCGTGCAATTGAAGCATTGAGTGGAAAAAAGGCATTCTTATTGGCCTAATGCCATTTATTAGCTGAAACAATGGTTTGTTCCCTGTTTTACTGTCTGACAAAAACTCATTTCAATTTGACGAACATAGATGTTTCTGTGCGTATTTAAAAAGACAAGTGTCGTACGTAGTTCCTCTATCCACCCGATTCACCCCAAAACTTCCGTCGGGCTGTCGGGTCAATTTGTCATTTCTTGCCGTGTTTTTTTAACTCTTGACATGCCAAGATGCCAAACAAAACATCTATAACCAAGTGGGTCTTTCGAAGACCCCATGCATTTTCTGTCTTATGGGCTTTTAAAGTAAACCCAATTCAGTCAATTATTAATGGTAACTTATGTATTTGCGCAGAAATAAGTAAAATACTAAAATGATATGTCAAGTATTTAAGCTAATATAAGGAGGATAGTAATTTTGGGTACTACCTACTCCCCCAATTGGCTGCGGGATAGTTAAAACCCAAAAATATTATTAACAAACGCATTTTAAAATTTTTGTTTTTATGTTAATATTTATTTCTGCAAACTTGTTTATTTTCATTCTAATAAAATAATATTATTTCTAATACTTCAACAGTCTTTTTTATCAAGATGATTAAATTTGTTGGATGGGTGGAAAAAGGGCCTAGTACCCAAGTGCAATAAAATGCATTTTGTGAATATTTACGACAGACTTTGCCTTTGTTTTGTAATCATTTTCAATTTAACTAACTAAATATAAATCATCTAACATAAAGATTCATTGAAATTTAAACTGCTAAAACTTTGAATGCCATTTCCTTAGAACTCCTCTTTTCCACACAATGCTCCAACTATTCTACCATGATATAATGCTTTCAGATGCATTGAAGATAAAACAGTACTATGTATTTCCTTAAGAGATTTTTTTTAAATCTGACTCCCCTATATTGAATTATTATCTCTGTAAAATAGAATTTCGGTGTGACTTACACGGTGATGATTGCGACATTAAAAAAGGCTGTTAAGACACTATGAGCGGGAATGGTATTTTTACCCGCGCAGCCGAATGGTGCTTATCGGCGGGACGGGTAAAAATACCCTTTACGCCGGCTCCACTTCAAAGGCGAGGAAGGTAAAGTTACCCCATTATTTCCCGTGACTATTTAATCTAAACGCTCGAAGACATTACAAACTACACCCACATATAACAAAAAAAGATAAGCCGTTGTTTCTTTTATGTACACACATACTCTTGCGCAGCTCAATGAGAGATTGCGCGTAATAATTAGGCAATTTTATAGTGTTAAATTTCAAAGATTGTTTGTTAGTTGTACTGGGAATATGAGTACCTATTATATTTTTATGACGTGTTATAAATTCATTGGACCTTTACTCTTATGAGATAATCCTGAGGATGTTATTACAATAATCCTTTCCTGAATGAGAGATAACACAAAAATTGTTTAGCAATTGAATGTATTCCCGGCACTCGTTACTTGTGAAGATAGAGTGGCGCTAATATACACGTGCTTTAGTTATGATATACAGAGTTACAAAACAGACGTGTTTTTTTAGTGGATTTTATTTAATTGATATTTTCTTTAACCCTTCAAATATGCCTTCAGATAATAACGAAAGTGATGAGGATATATTTTTGTGCTAATCGCGAAAAACACCCGCTGTAGGCTAGAGTCTATTGTTTGAAGCGCCCGACTACAATGTGTTAATAATACTGAATTGAATGAACCTACGCACCTGATGTTTTTTCATATCACAGGAATTCACATTTATGAATAACTAGCTGATCTCCCCGGGGTTGCCAGGGCTTTATGCAGAATTTTTTGAAATCAGAGTAGACAGTAATTTTCGTCTTATTTTGTACGTCAAAATGTTAAAAAATTCGACGAGTAGCATCAACATACTGCTTTAGGGGGTAGGAAAAGGGGTTGGGGGTGGTTTTTCGAATTCTCGTGTAGACAGTGACCTTCCTCATGTTTTATCAACCTCGGAATAAAACTATAGATTTGTATACAAATCAAATCCACGCCGCCCGCCCGCCCGCCACAAACAGAAAATCAACTTTATATAATATTAAAGTATAAATCCTTAGTTCAGAGCTAGCTTATAGCAAATCCTATAATATCATAATTTTCTTTCTGACCACCGATTTTTTAAATTGTTTTTCATGTTTATTACATAAATCTTAACCCTTTCACAGCCAGCAATAGCTGTTAACACTCATTTTCTATCTAATTTTTAACTTTACAAAATGACACTATAAAAATTGGCAAAAATTATTTTTATATAATAGATGTACATAGCACAGATTTTTCCATAAGCCCGTAGGTTATCTTGGAACAATTAAAGTTAACCTTACAATGCTATTCAATCATGCGGCACGTTTTGAAACTTCAGGAATCATATACACGATATACGCCTACGGGGATAGCCGCCGATGGATCACATTTGCGACAGCCGCGTAGATAAGGTTAAAATAATTAAATATTCAACAACTACAATCGAGTTAAATATTTTATAAACATTTGTACACTAAACAATAGAGTATTTATGAATTAAATAGAGAAAAACTGAATTGCTTGTAACTTACTGCAGTACTGGAGGAGAATGTATGAGACCTGCCTCCAAGTCCGTACCCAGGTTTGGGAACTTGCCTTAACGAAGACACGACTGTGAAATATATCAAAAACACCAATCCAGATATAGTTCAAGTGGAATTTTGAATTCTTTATAACCTAACATGACTCTAAACAGACCTAACCTCCTAGTTACCTAGATACCTGATGATTTTTACCGTAGAATGCAGTCAATTTTTCGTATCCTGTAAAGTTGATTATTAAAAAAAACCACAAAATATGTTATTTGCGTTACTATTTTGAAATAATGATTGCAATTGCAAATCACAGTATCCAAATAGTAACATTAAGATTAGTATGTAACGAAATTGGTTATGATAAGTTATTTATTGGTAGTATGTAATGTACTTTGTCATCAAAACCAATTTAGTTAGCACAGATTTTGTAAAAAGCATGCATATTGATACAGGGAAAGCTTCACACAATATAAACCATGAAACAGTAAAGGATAGTTTATGGTTTTGTTAAAACACCCATTGGATTGTTATTTCTTACATCGGAATGCTAATTCTTACAACAGATAATTTATTCTTTCATCGAATCATTATACTTGTTTTTCAAATTGCATTGTTTATTCTTACATCCGATTGTTTAATCTCACATAGCATTGTAATTCTTACATCGGATTGTTAAATATTAGATTAGATTAAATAAGTCTTTCATGGTGGTGTGTAAGAAGTTATGTAGTTGTTTTTTATGTTAGTGTAAAAAATGATTGTCGAAGGACCTTGAATGATTGAGCAATGCCCACTGCACATAAGATAATATTTGTTGTATGGATACAGGAAGGACTCACCATTGGGAAAGGGGCACTTGTTTCTTCCCGTCTTTTCTTCACAACAATGTCACTTAACACAAGCGGATTGCACTATATCGTCGCGAATAATAATTTCGTAAGATAAGGGAGACGAGATCTCGAGCGGATGCGGTTTATTGTTAGCGGTTTGGGTTATTGCAACATACTGACTACCAAAGGGCACATAAATTAGCAGGAATGGGAAGGAAGGTAGGAACAAAGGAACAACAATACTATCTCAGTACAGTGGTCGCAGGTATGTGTGTATGTGTGCATGAGATGTGTGTATAATTAATGTCTATTGCGTATTGGCGCAACCATGCCCCCCGCCTGGAAGGGGATGAAAGAATCCACTTCCATAAACCATAAAAAGGTCAGTACGCTTTAACGTTAAAACGAACAAAATTGTAGTAGCACGCGGTAAAATTAGTATTAATTTGTAAAAAGGTCAGAAAAATGTTAATATGTGATGCTATTGTATTAATTTAGTAATAAAATTAATCAGCGGTAAATTTAAACTAAATTAAATAGAATAATGTAGAAAATAAAAAAAAGAGGGCCATAGATGTACCATCTGATGACCAAGTTGCCAAGGACTATTATTGCGACGGTAAAGGGCAGAGTTTTACTACTGCTCTGCGGTATATGCCGGTGTTCGTTTTGACATCAGCAACACGGGTCACTCCGTCCAAACCGGGATATACGTTGACTATTATGCCAATAGGCCATTGAAGAGGCGCAATATTGTCACACTTGATCATTACAATTGTGCCTGCCGTTACCGGGTTTGAACTCGTGTTCCATTTCTGCCGCGATTGTAAAGTATTTAAATATTCCATACGCCAGCGGTTCCAGAAAGTCTGGACGAGATGATCGACGAGATGCTTCCTTTGCAGTAAGTTTACAGACTCGTTGGACAAGTCAGCGGCGGGTAGAGATTTTAACGGCGTAAGTGTTAAAAAATGCGCGGGTGTTAAAGGTAACGGAGCTGAAACATCGGTGACACTAAGTACCGACAGCGGACGTGAGTTTAAAATTGCTTCAATCTGAGAAAGCACTGTCTGCATCTCTTCGTAAGTCAGTAGAGAGGTGCCTACGATTTTATTTAAATAACTCTTCAGGCATTTAATGTTACTTTCCCAGATTCCACCAAAGTGTGGAGCTTGAGGAGGATTCATTTTCCATTCGATGCGGTTTTCCCGTAGATTATTTGAGAGTTCCTTCTTATAATTACGAGACTCTATTAGATCGAATAAAGAGTTTAAATGAGACTTAGCTCCCACGAAGTTCGTTCCATTATCGGAGTATATTACACTCACAGGACCACGACGATGGTAAAAAACGCTTGAAAGCGTTGAGAAAGACTTCGGTGGAAAGATCTGAAGCGAGTTCGATATGAACCGCACGGGTCACTAGGCAGATAAATATGCAAATGTATGCCTTTTGACTTCGGACCCCCCGACGTCTATAAGGGATTATTTGTAGCGGGCCAGCGTAGTCAACACCTGTGTGTAGAAAAGCCTTAGCTTCGCGGACGCGACAAGCGGGTAAATCTCCCATTATTGGGAATTGTGGTTTAGGCTTAACTTTGAAGCACGTATTGCACCGATGGACGCGCTTCCGGACCAGATTACGCGATGAAAGTATCCAGAATCTCTGTCTTAGTAGAGACATGAGTAAAGTGGGACCCGTATGTAGGTTCTTTATATGATAGTAATCTATTATTAAATCGACTACATGATCACGCGCGGGTAATAGAATGGGATGACGACTGTCAAATTCTATTTCAGCGTTTTTTAATCTGCCTCCTACCCTTAGAATACCGTGATGAAGAAACGGATTCAATTTTGCAATAGCTCGCCGAACCTTCTTCCCATCATTGACTGCCTTTATATCTTCGGAGAAATGTTCTTGCTGTATTGATTTTATAACAGCTATTTCTGCAGTTAAGATATGACTTAATTCGAATGTTCGCGGTAATTTCTTAATGAAACGAAAAACATAGATTACAATCCGAATTAATTTCGGCCATGAACTAACACGAGAAGCTAGTGCACACAGTAAAGGTGGAGCAATTGTTTTGAGGCGGTTATTGTTTTGAACGGACATCAAAACTTTAGTTTTCAGTTCGGGTGGATCAGATACAGATTTCGAATCAAAACGCTGTAAAGGCCAATCAATTTTAGGTAACTGAGCGAATGCGGGGCCATTAAACCATAACGGATGGTCTATGAGTTGAGCGGGGGTGAGACCACGCGACAGGCAGTCGGCGGGATTGTCTTTCCCTTTTATATGATAGAAGCATTCAGCCCCCAGGTGTTTTTGTATTTGTGACACACGATTGGCAACGAAGGTCTGCCATTTCGCAGGCGGTGAATTTATCCACGCTAGAGCAACCGTGCTGTCGCAAAAAGCTAATGTCGTATGAGCTCTTGAATTTGATGCGTAGGTATTACTGACCGTATGCATTAATCGCGCAAGTATTAGTGCTCCACATAGTTCTAATCGCGCAAGTGAAATCGTCTTAGCAGGAGCGACTTTGGATTTGGCACATAATAAACTAATTGTGGTTTTATCAGTATTCGGACAGTAAACATGTAAGTAAATAACACCTCCGAATGCGCGTTCACTTGCGTCTGAAAACCCGATAAGGGTTAGTATACATTGGTGTTCGATTCCTACCAAACGAGGAATTTTAATAGATTGCAGTAATGGCAATTCTTTTTCAAACTGTTGCCAAAGCGTGACAACAGTTCCAGGAGGAGTATCGTCCCAATCAAGCTTGTATTCCCAAAGAGACTTAATTATAAGCTTGGCTAATAATACAACTGGTGCAACGAAACCCATCAAATCAAAAGGCGAGCAATCGTCGAGAGAATGTTTCGTTTAGTACAAATTCTTTCGTTGGAGTTTACAACAAATACGAAATTATCTGAAGCGGGTATCCAATGAAGCCCTAGTATTTTTAGGTTTTCATCAGGATTAAATTCCACATGTTCCTTAACACGACGCGCTGAAGGAATCGTGGACAAAAGATTAGGAGAATTGCTAGAGAACTTTACAAGGTTAAATCCTCCAGCAGCGAACAGCTGAATTAATTCCGTCGATAACTCGGAGGCTTCCTCGACCGACGAACAACTGGTGACGAAATCGTCCATATAGAAAGAGCAATTTTCCACCAAGTTTGCAGCAAGTGGAAAACGAGGTCGTTCATGCGACGCGAGTTGGCGCAGTGTACGCATTGCCAAAAATGGGCTGCAAGACATGCCGAATGTGACGCGATTAAATTCGAACAATTGTAAAGGGTCGCTATTGTTAAATCTATAAAGTATTCGCTGATAACGACGGCATTCTTCTTGCACTACAATTTGAAGATACATTTGTTTTATGTCGGCGGTTATAGCTACTGCAAACAATCGGAACTTAAGTATAATCCGAAACAAATCACCTTGTCAATTCTTACCGGTATGTAGAATGTCGTTGAGCGAGTAGTCCGAATCGGATTTCATGCTCGCGTCCAGAACCATGCGGATTTTGGTAGTTAATTTGTCCTCGCGAACTACAATATGATGCGGAATGACGTAATGGGGTAGTCAGAATTATCGACAGGCGAAATGTACCCTTTCTGTAGGTATTCGCGCAATATTTTGTCGTACTCTAATTTTATAGCGGGTTGAGCTATTAATCGGCGTTCGAGAGATCGGAACCGGCGCTCAGCGGCTGGCAACGATTCACCGAGGATAGAAGGACTGTTACGAAACGGCAACGCAACAATGTAACGACCTGTCGTGTCACGGGAAGTGGTGAGTTTAAAAATGTCTTCACATTCCTGTTCATCAGGCGTTAAAAACTTCTCGTCTGGAATGTCTTCCAATTCGAAGAAGCGCGAAAGGCAAAAGTCATCATTTTTCGCGAACGTACAAAATGATGGTGTGGCGTTTATACTTGGGGTTTCAGTCATCGTTGGAGCAGTGCCTAGGATGAGATAGCCCAAAGTAGTTTCGATAGCAATTGGCTGGCCGGGATAACCTGATATTTTGTTTGCTTTAAAAATGCGAGCAAACATGTCACATCCCAAGATAATATCAATCTCACCGGGCGTGTGGAAAGTATTATCTGCTAAGGGCAAATTGTCGAGATACGACAACGAGGCGCGGTTGACGTTAACAGTAGGCAACTCACTAGTTATAGTTTCTACTACATAAGGTTCAATCATATACGAGTGAGTGTCGTCGTAGCGAGAGTATAATTTTAGACAAGTCATGCCCTTTGTCAAATTTCTTGAGTCGCCTATTCCCGTGACGTAAGTGCCTTGCGATGATCGCACCGTGAGATTCAAACGTAAACAGCATTTACGCGTAATAATATCCCTTTGGGAGCCGCTATCTATCAGAGCGCGTATTGTCTGCACCTGGCCCTTAGCATCTCGGGTAGTGCAAACGGCAGTTCCTAAGAGTGCAGTAGTATTTGCTCTAGTAAATGAATTTGTCACGCACAGTGATACTGGGCTTGCAGAATTTGAATCGTCATTATCGACGTCTGCTGGCGACGCGGGAGACGGTATTTGGTCTCGTTGTGGTTTTCGCTGATCAGTTTGTTTGAAATGCAACAAACTATGGTGGTTGAGAGTGCATGATTTGCACGTACTCTTTGATTTGCACGCTTTTGTGCCGTGCCTAGTACTGAGGCAGTTCACGCAAACTCGTATATTCGATGACTTGATTAAATTAAATCGCTCGCGTGGTTCTAAACCATTAAATTTAGAGCATTGATACAAAGGGTGCGATCCCCTTTGACAACAAAAACAAATTTCGACAGAGTGATTGTCGCCTTTTTCGACATTAATAAATGTCTTTGCGGAATTATTATTATTTGAGCCAAGACGGCTCGACGTAGGTTGTGCGATTTGCGCGCGATTAAGGATTCGTTGCTGTCCTCTCACAAAATCAATTAAATCAGAGCTGGACGGGAAAATTTCATCATTCCGAATAGACGATTCGAAAGCCTTCACTGTCTCTATGTCAAGACGTTTAAGGCCCAGTTGTAGCAATATAAATTCTGCGAGATCTTTGATTCGTAACTGTTTCAGTGCGGCAATGTTAGTCGCGTATGTATCTGCAAATTTTTCTAGCGAAGCGGGCGTAACCGAAGTAACAGCAGGTATTTTCAGCAATCGATCAAAGTATGACTCAGCGAGAACGCGTGGATCATTATATTTGGTGCACAATGCGTCCCATATCACTTGATAATTTGTACCGGTAGGTGTGATAGTTTTGCAAATATTTAAAGCTTTTCCCGTTAACTTGGACATCAGATACTGCATCTTTTCTGAATTATCCAATGAATTATTTGAATGGATAACCGAGATATAAGTCTCATAGAAAAGAGGCCAATTTTCTAATTTTCCGTCAAAGCCCGCTATTTCTAAAGGCGGTAATTTAATTTGACGGCGAGGTTTTTCAACCGGATTGGCCAGCATGTTCGCTTCGGTATATTTAATAATGCCGAAAATTTCCTCAAAAGCATTTAATTGAGAATATTCAGCGACTGCTTCTGGGTTCAATTCCAGTTCACAATTAACCTTTTCATCTAGAAGCGTTATAAATTCGGACCGAATTCTTTCTAGTGTACTTGCGCCTGATAAAAAAGATTGCCGATTGTTAACACTATCAGAAGCCTTCTTCATCTTGTCGAAGACTGATTGTAAACATGCAAAATTAGCGGCCAATTTGGCATTTAAACGTTTCAAGAGTCTTTCGTCACGTGACGACCCTGACGCGCTTGTAGCCATTTTCTGATTCTGGTTATTTTATTATATAATGCGGTAAAAAATATTATAATAATAATATTTATAGAAAATAAATTGATTGATATTTAATTTTTATTCAATAAATTAACTTTTATGCCCGTAGGGTTAACTCAGTGCGGGTGCCGTGAAGGGTTAAGTATAGATAATGCGGGTAGACCAAATTTATCACTTTACGTCTTATTAAAGTATTATTATTTTTATGTATAATACATCCAATACTGGGATGTATTACAATAACCAAATAATTTATAATGAAATGCGGTTAATTTTAAATGCGGTTGATATAACAATATCGGTATTATTATTAGAAATAGATATTAAATAGCGGTATTGGCATATATTATAAATCTATTCTATTTGCGGGTAAATATGTTATTTCCATTCAATTCATCCAGTAATATCGGATAGGAATCTCCAGAAATAAAATGCGGGTAATTATTAATTGATTACGCGGGTATGTAAAACGCAATAACACTCTTATGGTTTATTACCGAAATTACGGAAATTACGGTTCAATATCAGGCTCGTTTGGGCCAACTATGGTGTGTAAGAAGTTATGTAGTTGTTTTTTATGTTAGTGTAAAAAATGATTGTCGAAGGACCTTGAATGATTGAGCAATGCCCACTGCACATAAGATAATATTTGTTGTATGGATACAGGAAGGACTCACCATTGGGAAAGGGGCACTTGTTTCTTCCCGTCTTTTCTTCACAACAATGTCACTTAACACAAGCGGATTGCACTATATCGTCGCGAATAATAATTTCGTAAGATAAGGGAGACGAGATCTCGAGCGGATGCGGTTTATTGTTAGCGGTTTGGGTTATTGCAACATACTGACTACCAAAGGGCACATAAATTAGCAGGAATGGGAAGGAAGGTAGGAACAAAGGAACAACAATACTATCTCAGTACAGTGGTCGCAGGTATGTGTGTATGTGTGCATGAGATGTGTGTATAATTAATGTCTATTGCGTATTGGCGCAACCACATGGGTTTGCTAATTTGTAAACGAAATACACCCACCATATTGTTATTGTCATTCTTCGATAGGAATGTTTAATCCTATTTCAAATTGTTGTACATATTCGTACTTCAAAGATTTTAAATTCTTACTTTGAATTGCTAATTAGTAGGTATATCAGTGTTTATTCTTACACCAGATTGGTCATTCAAACATTAGATTGTTTATTCTTACATCAGCTTGTTCATTCTTACATCACATTGTTATTTTTACATCAAATTTTCACTCTAACGTTGCATGTTTATTTTTACATAGCATCGTTATTTTTATATCAAATTGTTAATGATTGAGAGAAACCACGTGGAATATACAGGGGTAAAGCTTTCCCTGCGCAACCGGCCAACGGGGTACTCACATTACATCCGTTGGTGCGTATGGTCGCAGGGAGCGTGGACGACTTGAGCGAGTATCCGGGACGCGGAGCAGCGTGAACAACTAACCAACACAACACAACACACCAATGTCAAAACAAACAAACGATAATAAACAAAATAAAAACAAAACACGAAAATAAATTATATATATAAACAACAGTATTTTTTTAGTTTGTTACAATAGCAGTGATTTATGAGTTTTAGAGGCATGACGAGAGTCTTTTGTTCCGATTTTTGCACTTTTCTACACTAAAAAGCCAAATATTGATGGTTTTATCAAAAAATACATTTTATTAAAACTTTTTTTATGAGAAATTCAAAAATATCATTTTAACTTTTTATTTTGGAAAAGTGCGTAAATTAGATAAAAACTCTCATTCGGTATATATTGATGATATTGATATTGAAAACTTACCTATATTGATGTTATTTATTTTTGATATGTAATAAAAAAAAATTATATTATTCATACATTGAGATTTGGTTTCAGCGATTGCCTCCCTAAGTTTCAAGACAAATTCACTTGAGATGAGACGATTCACAGAAAACATTTATGAAAAAAAAAACACAATATTACTAAGGCCCAAACATGTGTACAGTTTTCTAAGAAAAACCCGGAGGCCAACAGCATATTACCCATAATAATTTAGGCATTTTAATTGTATTGGATTGTTCACAACTTATCTTTATAAAAAAATAACAGGTTTACTAAAACAATGATGAATTGCATGAAATTCCCATAGACTACAACCGGTATAAATGTGAAGAGAACTTCCATAAAAAAGGCTTGGATGCAAACATAGATACTTAAAGGAAGTTGTAATATATGAAAATATTAAAAATCTAATCTGAGAGTAAAGTTGAGCCTTCATTTTATTGATTTAGTTTTCTTAAGAAATGTCACACTCTTCTGGGTCTTAGTTAATACAGAAGAAATATAAGGTCACTTTAAATAAGTTGAGAATATATTATAATAAGCTAATTATTATTATATAATTTTAATGCTAATTGAAAAATAGTTGCTAAATTCAGAAATATTGTCTTGGGTTATTGTTGAAATGTGTCGGTAATGTTTCAATTATTGTGTTTTATAGTTGGATAATGAAGAGTTATGAATATATTTCAGGAATATAATAATGATAGGGGTTCTTAATCGTAAAACTATGTATAATAAAATAGCCATAGTATGGCAATATGGTGAGTTTAACTATTGAAAATGAATACGATTTTTAATGTTTTCTATTAGATTGTCTATTAGTGTCTATTAGATTGTAGAACAAAGGCATAAGAAATTATATAAAACTTAAAAAAAAAATTATAAACAGAAATATTATATTGACTATGTATTGCTTAATTTACGGGAGAATTTTTTTGGTTTCAAAATGTGGCTAAGCACCATAAAATAATAAATTTTTGTTTTGGTTAGTTTATAATTTCCTAATATTTTAAATAAGTACCTCAAAGATTGTCTTTCATGCCTCTATGTATTTATACTGTGCACTAATCTGGTAAGTACTTACCCGAATGTATGGCAAATGTTTTTAGTCTATACTTCAAAAATAGAACTACTTGTCATTGTGCTTTTTCGGTGTATATTGTCTGTCACCTACTGTTAGAAATTTGGCATCTGCAAGTTTGTATAATTTTCTTCTCCTTACAAATTGATTAACGTGCCACCTGAGAAGACAAAAATCTGCTGCGCATATTGCATGGGCCAGACGAAACCTTACGATTGCAGGAAGGGATCTTCAACAGGTTAGTGCACATTTTTATTATACGTTTAGGCAATCCTTGACCATAATCTTTGAGATGAGAATAATTTGTAAGTTATACTTTCTTGGGTATAAAGCCCGTTTTTTGTTGGGGCAATTTACACACTCCAACAAAATGAAATCTGATAATCTTTTTTGGTCAATTTTATTTACACTACGTAGGTGCTTTATAAAAAATAAACTTTATTAGCGGGACTCTTCTAGCCTTCGTTAAAAACAAAAATATATATGTATAAAGTATACGTAGCACATAAGTGTTTACTTTCCACGGGCATGTCGTGACTTTTCTTAGAAGTAATTTTTCAAAACAAAAACAATTTCATTAGAATTTTATCTTCGAAAACTGTATTTTTTAAACTGAAACAATTTTCGAATCAAAGTTTTCAGCCTTAAATTACCAATAAAAAACAAAGCCAATTTAAAAAGCCGTGGCATGCCTCTGATATCTTCATAATAAATTAAATTATTAGTAAATACATTCTAATATTTTTACTTGAAGGAAAAAAGAGCAATAAAAATCTAAAATTAATAAAAATAAATAAATATAAAAAAGAACAAAATAATATAATAAGATTTTTTTATATTTAAATACTTACTAATAAATTGTGTTTTATAGCACTAAAGTAAAAACAAACAAAAAACTAAAGCAAAACAATAATTTGTATGTCTACATAAGTCTAGGACGCTCACAGAAAACAAAAGCGCAGATACTGATATAGAAAGCTCAAAAAAAATGATTCAAAAATATTATTTCAATGAAAAATTATATTTTACTATTACTGAATAAAAAAATTACGATTCAAAGCAATGATCCTATAGTAAGATGGATCTAATTATGAATATTCAATAATCAATGTATGCAAGCGTGACCAAAATAACTTTGATGGCACGGAATTGTAAATGTAAATGTTATAACCCGCAACCTCTGGATGCAAATTCAGGTGGCTGAACCACTTTACACAATAGAGGCAGAATGCACGCCGCTAAGAACTACTATTGTGTAAGGTCAGTAAGGGGTAAATGCGCACTCTGGGGCAATTGCGTCAATTCAAACTCTCTCATTCAATCTATAAAGTAATTGTAAAGAATTCCATCAAGTGAATAAAGAAAGATCTTCTTCAAGAATTAATTTAAATATTGAATGTAAAAGTTTGTATTGTGACACTTGCCCCACAGTACGTATTTACCCCAACAGACCTTGTAGTAAAAATTATTAATTTTACTTGAACTAAAATTTTTAAATAATTTTTACCATGCTGTTGTCGTAACAAACATCAATTTTTCATTGAAACAATCATTTTATAAAAAAAAATAAGTCAAAGTCATAAGTTCATATTAAAATTATGTTATAACTGATTGATTCATTTGCGAATCCATCATGTCATGCAGCCTCACCTTTTTATCAATCTATTTATTGACATTTGTCTTCTGCTCAGAGAAACTCAATAAAAAAACATATTTTGTATCAATAAACTTACTATAAATGTATAAGTATTTTATTAATTGTCTGATTCGAGGAGGCTTTGGTCCTAACTAAATGATCATTTTTAATAATGGAATGTCAAAATGATGTGTTAGAGTGAATAATAATAATTGATGAATGACATTATAGTGAAGAAGTGAAAATAAATGTACATGGGAATACATAGTTGAGGAATAGAATATGAAGAGATTAAAGAACTTTATTGGGAACATAATATTGTAATCAAATATCTGTAGCTCAGAGTCAGAAAGTCTTGGGACAATGGATTTTTTTCTAAAACGCATTGTTCAAATGAATACTACATACTTTGTTATAAATACAGCAAATTGCTATATAATAACTGTAAAAAAATTATCAAGCCTGTATAAATTCTTCCAACAGATTATTTAACCCCTAGTGTGCCAGCTAAAAAGCCGAGCGGCCCGCCATGCTATTTTCGTAATAACTTACTAGTTTTTTGGAAAATTATGTTTTGTAAATTGTAATGTCTTACCAGATAGTACGTTTATAATACATATTGTGAAAAAGAACAAAACTTTTCATTTTTATCTATCATATATTTAGTTTCCCCAGAATAGCTAGTTATATTCAGAGAAATGTTTTTTTATAATGGAGAAATACAAAAATATTCTTGAGTTTTATTATATTTTTCAGCTAAATATGTGTTTTTCAGAATAAAAATAAGTCGTATGAGATTTTTCTTTAAATAAATACAGTACTGTGATTTTTGAAAATGAAAAATTATTATATATATTATTTTACACGGAATTTGCTACGCGCTTTTTACAGATAAAAAGATAAATGTTTGCAAGTGACGAAATGACAAGCTAGAATAACAGTAAGATACATTATTTCCTTGCCAAGCGTATACAATTTATCTTACGATGCTAGGAGTATTTTTTAAGGCTCAAAATACAATAAAATCGAGGCAAGTGCGATGAATGACAATTCACAATAGATATCTGGCGCACTAGAGGTTTAAAAAACAGAGACAGGCAGTTAGACTCGACGTAGCAATAATTTCTAATCTAATCGCGACCAGCTTAAGTACTATGTGGTCACTCCTAAATTTCAATGGTAATTTGATATTAATTGATTGCCTCGAGACTTTATGTCTCTGAGGTACAGATATTATCGTCGATGCAAACCCATTTCCACACTTAGCATCCAGAAGATTAACTTCAATTTAACGCACTTGCGATTTGTAGTGTTTCATTTCCACATTTTGGGATAAAATGATTTTATTTCAAGTGATGATAATGTCGTTAAATAGCATTTCATAAAATGTGCAGTGATCAAATCGCGGTAAGATTATGTAAAAGAGTACGTAGGAAAAAATCAATATTCATAAATTCATTCCGAATATACAACAAAATAATAAAAAAAAACTTTAACAGTGTCGTCAAATCATTATGAAATTAAAGTCATTATAAAAATAATACGAGGAGAATTACTTTCTTCTTTGAAGTGAAAATAATAACCAGTATAATCGTATATTATCATAATTTTCACAGAATATTTCTTAAATTATAATATTAGTTGTAAGTGTATAATTTCAACATAAGTTGAAAACAAATTTATAGATATAATGTTGAGTGTATGGTTTCGACTGGAATTAAAACACAAAATGATTGGTATATAAAGTACGTATTGGCGTACCGTTGTAGCTGGGAATCTGTCCGACAGAGCGACCAACGCTGCCGCGGTATGAACTGGAACGGTCCATGGCAAGGGAGCAGTCCTCATCGTCGAATAGGCGCGGGTGGTCGAGGTTGCGGCTCGGCGAAGCACCTACTGGCGACTCGTAGCGAAGGCCATACTTTGGCTCCTTGCTCGCTGATGGAGTTCTGAAATAAACAAATAAAGATTTGAAGTTTCATAATGAAAAATGATTTAGGTAGAAATGTCTAATATTATTAGCTATCAAATAAGCGATTGATGAAAGACAACTTCAAGAGGCATTGTTGGTGCAAGAAACAGTGTTGGTGCAAGAAACAATGTTGTGAGAAACATTGCAGTAGAGACATTGCTAGTGCAAGAAACATTTCTTGACATTCTTGGTGCATGGAACATTGTTAGTGCAAGAAGCATTGGTGTGCAAGAAACATTGTTGTTGAGATAAATATTGCCATAGAAACATTGCTACTACAAGAAATATTTTTATTGAGAGAAAAATTGCTACTGCAAGAAAAAGTGTTGTTGAGATAAATGTTGCCATAGAAACATTGATACTTCAAGAAATATTTTTATTGAGAGAAACATTGCTACTGCAAGAAAAAATGTTGTTGAGATAAATGTTGCCATAGAAACATTGCTACTGCAAAAATATTTTTATTGAGAGAAACATTGCTACTGCAAGAAAAAATGTTGTTGAGATAAATGTTGCCATAGAAACATTACTCCTGCAAGAAATATTTTTATTGAGAGAAATATTGCCGTAGAAACATTGCTACTGCAAGAAACATTGTTATTGAGATAAATATTGCCATAGAAACATTGCTACTGCAAAAATATTTTTATTGAGAGAAATATTGCCGTAGAAACATTGCTACTGTAAGAAACATTGTTGGTGCAAGAAAAATTGTTTTTTCCAAAAAAATTGTTTAAAAAAAAAAGGACAACTTCATGGTGCTTCAGATCATGATTTGATTTTATGTAGACATTTTAAAAAAGGTTGTTGAATATCTGATAGTAAAGCCAGGCAATAATAAAATTGAGTAATGAGTAAGTAAGGTAACCTGCTGGCATTCCTAGGATCCAAGTTGGCCCTCTTCCACTGCTTCACCTTCTCCCGATCCTTGACGTTCTTCAAGAACACTGTGGCTATTCCCGACTCTATCTTGGACAGTTCCTGCACTTCCTTCTTCAGCTGTGGGTCAGTCACTTCTGCAAAGTAAAACATATATAATGACAACATTGTATGTCCCCCCTTATCATTTCCTCTGTAATATAAGGTGGAGAGTTGGGAGCATGTGGTAATACTAAACTTATACTTAATGATTTGATCGACAGATGTCTGCAAAATATTATAAAAAAACATTACAACCACAATAATTTAAAAAAAATGCGTAATTCATAATTTTTCACGAAAATTTGTTTAAGTATTTTGAAAAAATTCATTTTATATTAAAATTAATCATAAATATAATTATGTAAATCTGAATCTGGCAGTCAATGCAAAGTCACTACATTAAAATGTCATTTGATGAGGTTATACTTGAAGACCCCAAGGCAAGAAGTTGTTAACTTACATTTTCGTAAAAAATGAGTTAGAATGCTCTCTAAACTAATTCGCATACGCTCTTTCCAATGAACACCATGCCAGAGCTTAAAAACGGCAAGAACATGCTTAAATCAATGTGATGAACATGTTAACTACGTGTTTCTGTGACATTAAGTTGATAAAATCAGGGCAAGAACTTGTTAACTACTAAGGTTAGCAAGTTCTTGCCGTAATTCTGTAATTAACAACTTCTTCCCATCTACATTGGTTTAGATTTCTATGGTTAACATGTTATTCACTCACTTTAACGTTTACCTTGGTGGTTTTAAAAAGTTTTGCAGTGCGTGTTTTTTATTTAAAAATCATCGAAAATGAGTTCCAGAGGTGAAAAAATGAAGAAGATGTGTCAAAAATTGATCAGGGAATCAGGTAAGCTGTATAAAACATTATCGTTCATCTTAATTTATCCTTAAAGTAGTTTGAAAATGGGTGAATCATTTTTGTTTTGGTGTTTTTCTGTCTAAAAGTCAACAATTTTTTATTGTAATGCTTGTTAATTTGTTTCAGGAAGTGTTCAAGAGTCCACTAATTTAGTACAACCTGAGAAGCATTTAGAAATACAGTAAAACTCGCTTAAGAAGTTCCCACTTAAGAAGTTTTCACGCTTAAGAAGTTTTGATTTTTGGTCCCTTGAAAATTCCATACAAAAAACACGATTTTTTCCCACATAAGAAGTTTTAGAGCTAAAACTGCTTCCCGCTTAAGAGGTTTTAGAAATCCGGCGGTAAAATCAACACAAACGAAATATTGTGTCGCAAAATATCTAAAATGAACCTTTTTCCAAGTCATAAATTGAAAGACGTTGACTGAAACCCATACCTAGTACCTGAGACCATAAAACCCTTTGTCGGCCGCCGGGCCGTAAGCCGTAACCAATAAACATCCAATAAATAAACCAAATACCCCGTCTCCTAATCCCCTAACTAGGTAAAATAGCAATGGAACGAATAAACAATGCGGAATTATGTAACAAATATGCAAGCGTCTTTAAGGCCGAAATAACATGAAAGATTATATTAAACTCAACCTTAATGACAACGTGGGCTAGATCTACATTTGCATACATTTGACGCCTCCTTCAATAATCTTCTCTTTGATAATGAACATAGAGATGTTTCGTAATATTATTGTATAAAATTTTTATTCCATGGAATTTGTAAAACACGAAAAACTTTTGATAATCTATCGGATCACGGTTAATACGGAATATTTCACCTTTAAATACATAACAACATGATTATATGGCGGGGGAGATGGTAAAATATGCATTATAATTACGTTTTTTTCATTCAAACATCAAAAATTGCCGTGCATCATGTTTCATCTGACATTTGTCGTAAATTAAGTTTGAAGGTTAGGAAATACATATGCATAAATTTAAAATGTAGATTGAAACGAAACTTCGCAAATGATTTTTGTAGTTTTTGGATGCGTTCACAGATTATAATTCCAGCGTCAAACAGCTCGTATGATATAACTTTCTGATTCAAGCATCAAGCCATTTATTTTTGTGCGAAATCGTAGCTATTCGATGTCTGCTAGTTAGGTAGGACCATAAATGAACCTACAGGTACATAATATTGAGCTGCGCATATTATTTTCATAAGGAATTTCTAGAAAAGGATTAAAATATCTTTAAAAATATACGATAGTCGACTGTGCCTGGCGAAAATACATCATGACAATAGTCTCTCAAATCTCAAATGCCATTGGAGCAAGCAGCAAGCGTGCAAAAAAGTTAAAGTCCGCCAACTAATAAGCAGTTTGCCGCGTAGATTTTGTGAGATTTTTCTGTGCAGTGCCATGGCAGGGTTGCAGTACGCAAACGGTTCTGAGGCAAAGAACCCGCTATCATCTGTTTGCGGTTAACAAAATTACTTGCGGTGTCCTTTTATCAAACCGCTTGGTAAAATTAACCACAACAAGTCTTTCTTTCTCCCTCAGTTCATATAGTAAACGAAAGCGTAAAAAAGAGACGGCGTATATCCACAGCTCTGTCTTCAACTGTCAAGTTAAGAGTGAGTAATCACTAACAAGTAAATATGTATAATCCATTGCCTTTACACCAATTTAAAATAAGATCAACAGTATGAACCTTTTGGAATGCTGCAACTTTTACTATCCGAATTCGAGTGGCTTTTTCGAGGGATGTACTTTAACAGTTTTAAAATTGTGTTTACTTTGTCCATGGGATGGTTTTGTTTTGATTTGTAATGTTTAGTCAAAATTTTACAACAAAAGAATTCAATAATAGAGTTAAGCAATCTACTATAGATAAATACTTCGAAAAAAAAAAAAATTTATATGTAGGTATGTAAATAAACTTTTTATAATCAACTATGTTCTACCATTTTTCATTTATTTCACTTTCCCACCTTTTTCTAAATACATATGTAATACTAATTACCATGATAACTAGAAGATGTATATATATATTTATTTATTTTTGACCGCTTGGATCATATGAGCTTGTTTTCATGACAATTTAACGTAGGTAGACATAGGAATGACGTATGCCCCGGACTCGAGTTATTAAATGGCTAAAATTGAATCCCACTTAAGAAGTTTTCCCACTTAAGAAGTTTTTTTTCCCCGGTCCCTTGGAAAACTTCTTAAGAGAGTTTCACTGTACCTCAAAATAATGTAATTTTAATGGATGGTAAATGCAAAAAAAATGTTTTACTCTGTGACTCTGAATATTCTTTTATGTTTTCTTATGTTTTGAATTCCTTCATTAATGCTTTACAATATTTCGTTTCAGAAAGTGTTCAAGACTCTTTGACTGGTGTTGAGTTTGGGATATTATTAGGAATATCTCAACATGATGTCATGTTAATGATAGGTAAACTTAAAAATACTTTATTGTGACACTAAATTCTTTTGAACATTGAACTAAAAATGATTATTTTATTGTACTTTGTATTTTCAGAAGATAATCAGAGTAGTCTAGAGTATATCGCTACTACCACTGGTACAGGAGATATAATTTTGGAATTCGTACAACAAGATGAGATACTCAATATTGAGTAAATTGTACCTCGCATCCGATTTGTCAATCCCAAAACTGTATGAGCTCTATAATATGTTTTGTGGAGAAAAAGAGTATGCCCCTATTTCGTTGAATCGTTACACTAGGATCTTTAGAGAGGATTTCAACTTGTCGTTTGGTGTGCCTAAGACAGACACTTGTGGGACTTGCGATAGCAAAAAATCTGACCAAATTCATGTAAATATGTACAAAGCTGCATTTGAAATGCAAAAACATGATAAGAAAAAGGCATCTGATAAAACTTGTTTCATCACATTTGATTTGGAAAAGACGCTACCTCTCCCAAAGATATCCACAAACGTGGCTTTCTATTTAAGAAAACTGTGGCTCTATAATTTGGGAGTACATTGTGTGACAAAGGAGTTAAATAGGGCATATTTACATGTTTGAGTGAAAACGAAGGGGGCAGAGGGAGCGAGGAAATTGCCACTTGTTTAATGGCCTTTGTCAACACCATGCAACTTCAGAGCAACAAGTCTCACCTTATTGCTTGGAGTGACTCTTGTGCCGGTCAAAATAAAAATATATATTTGATTATGTTTTGGCAATATTTAATTCTATCAAAAAAATTCAAAATAATTTACCATAAATTTCCTGAGGTTGGTCACTCATATATGGACTCTGATAGAGATTTTGCATTGGTAGAAAAAAATTAATAGATGCCAGTCCATTCAATCAGTGGACCAATATGTAAATTTAATGATGTCGGCTAACACAAAAAATATACCCATCGTGACAATGATGGCTGATAAGTTTGTTAATATGAAAGAATTAGAGCAGCAATTGAACTTTATACACAATACAAAAAACACTATCGGAAAAAAGGTTAACTTTCAAAAAGGAATTCGCTGGATAAGAGTGGAGGAATTTGGGATTTATAAATATCGCGAATCACTCTCTGAAGAAGAGCCTTGGAAAGAAGTGGAACTTAAAAAAAAAGGTGTGAAACATTATCTTCCCCGCCAATGCTGTCATCAAAAGTGAGAGATAACAAAGAAATCGATGCGGCCAAATGGAATGATATCCAAAAATTGTTACCATACCTGGATGAGGTTTTTCGTGGATTTTTTAAGTCTCAAAAAAAAATTGACACGTGCTCTGCTAACTTTTCTTTTCAATAATAATTATTATTTAGTTACTTTATATCAAAAAAATGTTTAATTTGTTTGATTAAATAAAACAACAAGAATTAAACATGTTCTTGCCTTTCAATTCTGTATCTTCCTCACCTATCCCTGGAGATGGCATGAACATGTTAACTACATTTTTTTGTAGAAAACATGTTTATTTTAACTTTTAGACTGAAAAACTACTTAATATTACTAGATGTAATGTAAATTTGGTTTGTTTACTACACCATGAAGGATCAGTACATTGTATATGACATTCAAATAAAAAATTATAAGGCAAAACGCAAAAGTCTAAATATCTCAGAATGCCTGCAATGTAAGTTAACAACTTCTTGCCTTGGGGTCTTCACTTGTACTAATTTGTATTAATATTTCGTAAATCTGAATCTGGCTTGCGCCAGTAATCGACTGCGATTTTTTGATTTACACGGGAATAAGTCAGATAATCTGAAAGGGTAACCGAGGAACTCGATTTTTGATGAATTTCTTTTTATTCTTAAAATTTAGAAATACCTGTCAATTCTTTAATTCTAAATTTGGTTTTTGATGTCTCGTTGATTTGGAATTAAATTTATTTGGCCCCAATTTTGATAGATTCTTAATGGTCAGTGGTCCCTTAAATAGAGATAAATTGCTAGTTGTATAACAATCTTCTTGTTAGATTCTATTTTTTAAGATTTACTTTAACTTAGACTGCCCTACCTACTCAATCGGCAGATAACAATAATTATTGACATCAGCACAACCATTATGTCTTGCCCCAAGCAATATTGAGGAAAGCCACTCCAGAAGCGGTAAATGGAGAGTTTGGGCCTGCTGTGGACGGAAATCACTGAAGTAGTCCAGGACAGGGAAGCCCAGAGGTGCCTTGTCGAGGCGATGACTCCCCGACCCGATTAGAACAAGAGGAAGAATGATGAGATGAGAATAAAAATTAAAAGATTTGTCTTGAGAAAGTTGTACCAGTAAGATTAATCCATAAGTTACCTGCTTTTCCATTGACCTTTCCATCGACCTCTCCGTTCTCGTCATCAGAAACAGGAACTCCTTTGTAAGAATCCGACCAGCGGCGACGACGTTCTGAAATATCACATTAAACTCATCAATAATAAACGCAACACATAACAATTAAAATGAGGTTAGGTTATGTTGATTACTTTTAGTAGGGTTGCACTTCCTTCTCCTCCTTGAGTCGGCGTTTCAAACTATTGTACAGTGTCCATCATCAGGTGTGACGAAGGAAACTGCAAGGCTGCTCAAAAGGCTGTGAGAATTTTAACCTTATAACCGTATACCTGATTTATATAGGATAAAGGGTGTGCACGACACAATGAAATGAAAATGAAAACATAAATCTATGTGCTTAAAGTACTAGTTAGTTACTAAAGTTATTTTAGGTTAATTTTAGGCTGAGGTTTGCAGTCAGTAGTAATGATTAAAAGGATATTTTTTATTTTTAAAAGAAAGAAACATTCCCAGGTTACAAATAACCTGACAATATTCGAAAATCTCCTACTACCACCACAGTAAGCAGAAAACGGAAGACTTAGTCAGCCGAGGAATTAAGTTCACAACGCCTGAGTGGTAACCAGAAGCGCTGCAAACTCAACCACTCACCGGTCGAATTGATATTGAAGTCTAGTTGATGTAGTAATTTACCTGGATCAGTATAGGGATAGGGTGGAGCAGGGAAGTCATCCCTCTCAATCTTTGGCTTGTACCCTGGCGGGGGTTTGCTGGCAGCGGGGTAGTGCGCTAGCTCTATCGGCTCCTAGAATATAGCATTACGAAAACAAGTTAATTATAGAACTCCATAGACAGAATGGTTGCATTTCTGTTGCTTATTAATCGAATTTCCATCGCAGAGGTTAAGCAGTTTGGCTCTGGGCCCAGAACTAACGAATATAAGACAAAAAAAGAAGTTAATTTTTTCAAATTTGATTTAAGAGCAAATTACATACAGAAACTAAACTACAAGATACTGTCAGAATCGTTGTATAAATAATGTGTCACAAAAACAGACATTCTGTCATTTAATTTATTTTCTTCTTTTTTGTTAGTTTATTCCACAAATCTGAATATTTCACAGCCCAAAAAATTTCTAAATACTAGTTAGATAATTAACCCACATAGTTTCGTATTTTTCCCTAGCAGAGATATTTCAATTGTCTAAAAAAAGGCAAATTATAGATAGAGACATACCTCATTGTTCATGGCAGGAGATTTGGCCCTAGGGGTCTCGCTACGGATGGAGTCAACCAGTACCCGCATGCCAGGGCGGTGCGAATTCTTGGAGCTGCTACGAGAGTACAGAGTCCCACCACGAGAAGAATTGGAAGCTGGAAAACGGGAAAAGAATATTTTATTATCAAGTTTTATGTATTGTTTTGTGTTTATTTTTTGGAAACTTCGTATTATAAATAATAAACAAAATAAATAGTAGTGATTCCAAATGTGATCCCTGAGGTACACCCCTTTGGTTACAAGAAAAGAAAAAGTTATGATCGAGTTCTATGTATTGCCTTTGTGATTATTATGTGAAACCTAAGCAAAATTAATTAAAATCAAAGCAGAACTTTTCGATTCTGAGTACCCTAGAAAGTACCGCAAATATACTCATATGATTTTAAATTAATAAATTGTGATATGATACAAATTAATCAAATAAAATTTACACAAGCTTTGAACTCAAAACCTCTGGATTCGTAGTCAAGGATAATAACCACTCAACTACGGAGGCCGCCAAATGAGGAAGCCGGGGGCCTTATGTAACATAGACAGGTAATAATCTCACAGTGTGGCCGGTGGAAGTGAGGGCTGGTTGGGGGCCTGTCGTAGGGCTCGATGGGCCTCCTTAGGTAGCCCTGCGCCGGTTGCTCTGTCAGGTAACTATAGGTGAGGATGCGGTGGGGGGCGGCCCCGTCCATCGTGTGCCCCTTGTGGCCCCCGGGGCCCCCGTACTCGCGCAGCACGAGCCCGGGAGAGCCCACGCGGCTCCAGTAGCTGCCGTAGTGCTGAACAAAACGTTACAAGATTCATAATATTATACATTGTTTTGGGTGTCCCGTCAATCGACTGGTCATTAATCGATCGGCCATTGATAAACCAGCCATTAATCTACTGGCCATTAATCAACTAGTTATGAATAATCGTCTGATCATCAATCAACTGATCATTAATCGACTGATCGTTAATCAGCTGATCATTAATCGACTGACCATTAATTGGGTGACCATTCATTTACTGACAATTAATCGAGACCCCATTATTCGACTGACCATTTATTGACTGACCGTTAATCGAGTGACCATTAATCGACTTACCTTTTATCAGACAAGTGGAATGTATCTTTTTTTTTTAAATTGATTTAAAATACTATTTTGCAAATTTCAGCATAAAAACCAGCCTCATTAGCCCAGAATCATTTTTGAGAAAGAATAGACCTTAACCAAAAATTAATGTTAATGGGGAGAAAATTTTATAGAAACATCAAATATGCAACCAAAACAACTATAATGTTTCATCTTCCATAAATATATAGAGTGCGCCGTAAGTTTTCGCCCTTTTGATATCGCTCCTGCGGAGGAACCGAATGGGGGAGAGGTGCACAGTTAGCGGCACCCGAAGGCTCGATTCATTGAATTTTTTTCACCAAGGATTGTTCGGACATAATTTAAATTGGTGTTCCAGTGTAAATTTTATTAAATCGTTGATCAAGGGTAGAGGAGACCGGGTCAATTCTAAATGAGAAAAAATAAACAGGATGGCCACGGACGAGCAGAGAGAGAATGTTGCGCAAGTTAGCATATCTGTATGAGAAAATTCACGATTGCCGATGTGCAAGAGCTGCTTTGGCGGTACCCAGAACTTTGGATTTACAACAGGATTTGGATGCTGTTCTGTACTGTAGGACTGTTCATCCAACATGACTATACCGCTGGTGAAGGACATCTTTCCTAATAAACTCATATTGCGAAGAGGCAAAATCCCGTTGCTCTCCCGCAGAACAGACTTGAAACCCCTTGATTTTTTTAAAAATAGGTTATCTCAAGAGTCACCAGCCCCCATACCCCAACAAAAGGCGAATATTCATCAAGAGATCATCCAATGTCCTCGTATCAATGAGTTTTTCAAGTCTTGTGTCAGATTCGAGGAATTCCAGCGAAGGAATGGTGGATATTTGATATTTGACATTATTTATAAAAAATAAAATTCTGTTTGTCTGCTTTTATTAAAATAAACATTCATTTTCTTACGACATGTAGTTTGCTTTTAGTTTTATAAAAAAGTTTTAGTTTTTATAAAACTCATGGCTCACTCTATTATTTAGTTATTGAAAAACAAAACTCAAGTCAGTTCACAAAAATCATTTCTTTAGGAGTTGCTAGTAAAACTTCAATAAAAAGGGAAGCAAAATTAATGCAAAAAAAATCACAAGAAACCCAAACCTGAACACACTATCATAATCAATTCATCAAATTAATATCTTCATAATTTCATTTATTTGTAGTTATGCATTTGGGTTAATTGTGTTTTATTTTTTTAATCACATGGTTACCAACACAATTTCATAAAATATATTATAGTATCAATAAGGTACTTCAAGTGCAGCTATTAGAGTTCTGGGTGAGTCGAGACCAAATCTCAGTTTATATGTTGTTATTCTCGGTGAGTTGAAATGCAATTCAGTTAACATATCGTCATTCTCGGAGATTTGACACAACATTCAATTAAAATATTATCAATCTCCTTGAGTTGATACAATGTTCAGTTAACATAAAGATTTCATCCAGACCTATCAGCTAATAAGGTAAGCTAGAAAATGTTATCATTGTCATTCTCGGTGAGTTACCATAAAATTCAGTTGACATATCGTCATTTTGATGAGTTAATACAAAATTCAGTCAACACATCGTCCTTCTCGGTGAGTTCATACGAAATTAAGTTTATGTATCGTCATTCTTGATGAGTTAATACAAAATTCAGTTTACGTATCATCATTCTCAGTGAGTTAATGAGAAATTCAGTTTACAGTTTAAGAGTTACAATTTATTTCAAGTTATTTTTTTAGTTTGGAGACAAACTAAAAAAATATTTAATTGTGTTGGTATATCTGTGATGTTAGCCGGACAGAACAGTGACAAAAAAGAATACTAAAAGGGTATTTTGGACTTACGACGCGCGCCTGGCGCTGGGCAGCGCGCACGTCGATCTCTCTACTCTATGGCATTTTTACCATGTGTTTAAGGACATAATCAAAGACCGAATACTCTCAACCTGATCACTTCGCTAGGGGGTACTGAGCGACCCGGGTCATGGAAAACCTAACCTAAAGGGTTTTTTTTTTTTTTCTTTACTTTTCTTCAATTTTCTGTTTAGTCACTGTTCTGGTTTGTCATGGCGTGTATAAAATAAAACAAGCAAAGTTCAAACCTTTCTATTCAAACTACTAAAGGGGCTGTAGATGGAGCCGTTCAGGCTGGGGGTGCGGGACCGCATCAAAAACTGCAAACGGTTATTCAAAACAACTAAATGACAACAAAAAAACAAACCAAACGATGCAAATTATAAAAACACATCAATCGCAAAAAAGGTTGGTTATACATGCTACAAAACAAAATATCAAAATGGTGCAGATATTAAATAATAAAAAAACAATTTTGGAAAGCTTTTATGATTAAAATAGAATTAATATTGGGGTGGTTTTTTAATAATTTTTTTGTTGTTAAAAATGGGTATATTATATTATGGCATTTGCAGCAAATATTAGATGGCCTATTAATAAAAAATCAATTTTAATATTGAAGCACGATCACTGTTAAGATTATTTTAGGAGTTAATTAATATAAGTTTTTTCTCTCTCAAACAAAACCTGTTATTCATTATTATATTATGTAGGTATAATAATATATGGCCATCACATTTCAATAGACAAAGAAAAAGCAATATTGAATGACGAGGAAGCTATTCTGGATTAGGCTTGACAATTTTTTAAATTTATTTATTTAAACTGCTTCAATATTTTGTCAACTGTTGCATCATTACTTGCTTCTACTCAATGTAATATTTTTTAAAAATTTATAGCCACAAAAAAATAATTATGTAAAAATATTTTATCAAATATTATACAAAAAAACAAAGAATCAAGAGTGATGGAAAAAATTCAAACTGAAAGATTTAAAAAAAGGAATAAAATTAATATAATTGATGCCAAACAAAGGGTAAAACTTTAATAAAAAAAAAACAGCTACATTTAGCCCCTGCTCTTAAGCAGGCTACCTACTACATTTCATCTTTGTCTATGGTACCTGCATGTCGCTGTTGGCGACACTGGAGGCACGGTCTGCCTCAGAATCAGTGTGGTGGCCATTGGTGGCAACGGTGCTTTCTAGCCCCGGGCCGGGTCCACAGCGAGGGTGCCAGATGGCGCCACCTGGAACCAATTATTATTATTATTATTATTATTATTTTTTTTTTATTTATTGCACAACAGATAGATTATCCAATTACTGTACAATTCTCAATTTGACAATCTTAACACCTATGAAGATAATTATTATACAAAAAAAAATCTTTAGGCTATTTAAAGAAGAATTATATATATAATAATAATAATATTGGACAATTTTTATAGCGCCGCTTTTGTGAGTTATCACCTCAGGGGCGCTCTAGTGCTTCTGAGATTTCATTCAATAGCACCATTCCTCTTGTCATCCTATGTTGTGCTAGAATATCTGTTCTGCCGTATGGTATTTTGAATAAGTCGTGTCGACGACTACGGCTGAAGTTTTCGGGCACGTATAAACCATAGCATTCCAAGAGGAACGGGCTATCAATATAGTTATGGATTATGTTAAAACTAAGTATTGCAAGATTTGCATGACTTCTAGTTTCCAAGCTAAATCTATTTGTTGCCTCAAGTAAGTCCACATGGTGCATGAACCTTGGATAAGTTCCACGCATCCGCATATAGACATACCTGAGGAATTTTTTCTGGATTTGTTCCAGCATATTAATATACTTAGTTTGGTGCGGAGTCCACACACCACTAGCATACTCCAGCTTACTTCGTATGACGCCATCAAACATGGCTATCATTGCATCTGGGTCGTGAAATTGTTTACATAACTGTGATATAATGTGTAGGACTATGAAAAGGAAACGGCCATCTCAGGAGACATGTGTAGCTGTTAGTACAGGTAAAATTGGGTTCGATAAATGATGAAATTCGTTGAATTCATGAAAATTTGCTCATACATTCTTCTTGGCAATATAAATGAAGATCGGCAAAGTCCGCCCAAAATAAAGTTATGGAACTCCCCTCCAGGGGGGTTAACACTTGTTATTTTCCTGTTTCTTTACTAAAAATCTGTCTTATCTCAGATATTGATACTGTCGACTTGGGAATGGTCTCTTTCAATTTATCACAAATGAAAATACAGTAAACGATACCTCACTCAACCTATTTTGTAAACATGTATTTTTCAAAAATTCCCCCTTCTCCCACTTACAAGAGGGGTATTTCACAACTTTCTTTTGGACGAACTCTGCAGATCTCCGTTTATACTGCCAAGAAGAATGAGTGACCAAAGTTTCATGAATGCACGAATTTTCTAATTTAGTTTGTACATTTTGGTGCTATTCTACCTGTACTATGTTGAGTGGAAAGATCTGGTAGCCGGGAAATTTGAAGAGGATGAATAAACACTGATTAACATATCAGGAGAGTTTAATTCCATTTGTGAGTCCATCGTTAAATACCCAATGACGTACCCTTGTGAACATTAATTAAAATGGGTTAATGTTGAAGAAATATGGTGAAACATGGGAAAAAAATGGATTTATGGTCTGATTGCTTACAGGAGCTATGCAGGCCGTCTCAATATCAATTATAATACCATTCCTGGCCGGTTGTCTGCGTGAGTTGATAACTTGCCGAGTGGTGATGTAGTGAGCAAGAGGGGTCAGAGATTTTGTTCACTGTGCCACGATGCATAGTCGTCAGTAGTAGCCGTATTTTTATCCAACGCAAAAACGACAAAATTCTAAATGTATACCCTGTGCACTGAGGACACAGCACCGGAGCAAGAGGGATTTTTTAGCACCGTAAGGGAAGGGTTAAGAGGTGCAGCACAATCACTGTATGATTTTCCTTCTGCAGTACAGTGTTCCAGTTCAGTAGTCTTTCTCCATGTGAGGGAGGGTAGGTATGCATGTGTGTGTTACAAAACAAACAGCTCACCTTGTAAGAACATCTCCTCCCCATCGCCGAAGGGGTCTCCACACTTGGTGCAGCGCGCGCAGGTGGGATGGAAGTGGTGGTTGTCGCCAGCCTGCAGCACCTTGCCGGAGATAAAGCGCTGACAGTAGGCGCAGCGCACACCGTACAGCCGCTGGTAGTCCTTCTCGCAGTATGGGATGCCGTCGCGTCCCATGTACTCCCCGTGCAGCACGCACTTGCACTCGCGGCAGGCGAAGCACCACATATGCCATTGCCTGGAATCATTCATATATGCAGCTTGATAATTTGTCGCTTTTTAGAGGATCAATAAAAAAACATCACTTTATCATTGAGCGAAGCCAAATTCTTAAGGTAACATGTACATATTTAAATTTGACCAAATTTTACAATATTCAACAAAATTTTACCAAATTCACCAACAGCAGCTGGTGTTTGACAATCATGCATTCAACCAGATACTATTTATAATGTAGGTACTTTTTTATTAACTAAAAAAAAATAATTTTACAGTGTGACTTATAAAGTTTATTTGCAAGCAAAGACATTTATCAAAAGACAGCAGTAAGTATATTATGGTATTAGTACCTCGACCCATTTTTCCTATAAATTCTGGGGTTCTTCAAGGTACTAAGTTTATACCTTTACTATTCTATTTACTTGTTACAACATTTTTATTTGAATTTAATTTTTTTCACATTTGTAAGTTATGTTTTTATTAATTTGTCAGTTTCGTAAAACCGTTTCTAATAATCAGCAAAGATATTCACAATTTCAAAGCGACATGAATTCTACTGTTGAATGGACGGCAAGATTTATTGTAATCCTTTGTGATAAATGTCAACATCTTATGTCAGTAATCAGGAAACTTTGTATAGCAATAAATATCTTCCTTTAATAAATGAGTTGTAAATTACCTATCCAATGCAACCAGCGCTTGCCCTTCCGAAAGCTCCTGATTGCACCCGGCACATTCTAGAAATGAAACAAGACATATTAAATAACACAAATTTAGTAAGTGTTAAACATTGACGAGGAAACCAAACCCAGATATATAAGTAAATTAAAACGCATTACGGTCAATGAAAATCGTTACCGAACAATGATTAATGATTTGGTTTAAAAATACAGATGACATTGATCCGGATGGGATGTGGTTTCAACAGGATAGCGCTATATGCCATATGGCGATTGGAACCATAGATTTACTGAAATCAAAATTTGGCAATAAGTTAATTATGGGGCTACATAAGTCACTGGTTTATGCTGATAAATTAACAACAATTGACGCCTCGTAAGTGATGTGTCATTCGTGACATATATCCAGCAGTGCTCGAAATGTAACAGAAATGTGGACATTCAGGAAAAGCTGCATTTTCAGATATGTATTGATATGTACATATTGATCTTTCGAACAATTAATTTTATTTTTGAAAAGAGTTAATTTTTGCTCATTAATTTGAAACTAGCTGTACCCCGCCATGCATTACTGTGGCTCAGTCAGTCTGTGCAGATAGAGAAACAATAGCGCATGTTGATTTTACGTCCAACAGATGGCGCTGTCTTTAAAAAAAATCGTCTTTGTCCAACAGATGGTACTGTTTTTAAAATGTTTTTAAAAAATGTTTTTACTTGTCATAGGTGCCATCTATACAGGGTGTATCGGCACGTACCCGACAAACTTTAACCAGCTATTCCTTAGCATATTTGGAGTAAAAAATCTTATGTGCACTTTGCTGTCCGGTAACGTTTTTTTTTAATAAAAAATTTATTATTCATATTTTCACCACATGTCACCACTGTTTTATCCTTTGATAAAGTTTGAAAACCCATCTGGCAAATATTTTATTCGAATTCCGTTGAATAATGCACGTGTGTACCTATATTGGCGCACGTTTACAGTCACAACGAAATAGCACGGCACCATTCGTCTCATTTTTAACTATTATTATTTAGTGTGTGCGAAAGAGCGAAGACGCTTTTCGACACACTTGCTTATAACAGCTGTTTAACACGAAACGCAATGCCAATGACAGTGATGTAGTGTGGAAATTTTAAATTTTTTTGTTTTTAATTGAAAAAAAAATGCTACCGGACAGCAAAGTGCCCATAACATTTTTTACTCCAAATGTGCTAAGGAATAGCTGGTTAAAGTTTGTCGGGTTAGTGCCGATACACCCTGTATAATATAGGTATATAAAAACACATGCGTATTCGAATGCAACGTTGTGTCAAAATTTCAAAGCAATCGGTGAATAACTTTCAGAGATTGACGATTTTGAACAAACAAACATTAACATTTTTATTTATATAAATATAGAATATCTCAGGCAAAATTGAAAACCCATACATCGACATGCCTTGCATAAAGCACTCTATCGGAAAATCCGTTTCTTTACAGGGAAGCTCCTTTCCTAAGGAAGGGTTGTTACGTAGAATTTGAATAATTCTTCAAATTTCAAAGTTAATTTTCAAGTTCTGTGAAAGATTTTTTCAAGTTCTGTTATTATTACAGTTATGTCAAGAAAATAGCCTATAATTATATAACAACAGAACTTGAATAGGACACTCACAGAACCAGAAAATTAACATTGAAATTTGATGAATTGTTCGAATTCTCCAAAACAACCCGTCCTAAGTGTTTTAAAATATTATTAAAAAAATTGAAAAATTATAAATTTAGGACTTTAACTGTGGACAATGAAAATACAATGGACACAAATATGAACCATCACTGTGGATCCCAAACATTACCGATTTCACTCGTGCAAAGTTCTACTCTATTCAGGTTTAAAAAAAAATTAGAATTATACAAATTACTTCTCTATAGTGTTAGTAAGTATTTAAGAGTTCTTAATACATATTTGATATCGTAAAGTATAAAATAATCATGCGTAAAATATTAAAGATTAGATTTTATTTTTATTATAATAATAAATGTTAATTCCATTGTTATATTGTCCCGTGCTGCAAAATCATCAATTAAAAAGATAAAAATATACCAAACTAGAACATTTTATAAATTCAATACAGATTTCCAGAAAATTACTTTAGATAGGGCGCATCCATATTTGGAGGAATACTATAAGTGGTAGACATAAAGTAAAACCTTATTACATATTAAATACAACACCAATATAATATAAACGATACAAGTATAAAATATTTTTACGTAAACAAATAAAAGATTCAGTATTCTTACTGTAATTTTGCAATGTACCGTCGTCAGACAAACAAGGTCCTTCTGAAAAGATCAACTTTAAATTTTGAAAAATGATACATATGAGAAGTTGACGAAACATTGGAACACAATAATTGAGATGTTTCTATAGTTATTGATTCTTTTCTAAAAGATCCTGTTTTTTTTTATTTGTAATATTTAAAATAAATATTTCCGGAATACTAGCATAGTGTATTGTTTGAAGAAGAAGGTAAAGCTGGAAAAACACAAATAATAAAGTTATTATATTTAAAAAAAAAACAACAGGGGCTCCTGTGAAATCATAATATAAAATTTAAAAAATATAGTGTGGAAGCGTGCTGACTTTCCCCAAGCTACAACTAAACTGCACTAACTATCAAAGACATGGAGCCAATGAAAGTTATGCGTTTAGTGTGTAGGTAAAACTAGGGAGTGCTGCTGTGCATGTGCACATGTGTTTTGTGTGTATGGTTACATACTATGCGCTTATCAGACATGAAGAATGCAATAGGCAACAGCCCATGTATTATTACAAATTTCAATAACTTTTACTATTAAGATTTACATTAGTTAATATAGGGTTAATACAATAAAGTTACAACAGAATGCTGGTGCATTTAGATTCCTCTTTAACCTGTGGAGGGGTTGATAAAGAAGGACCAATGTAGCTATCTTGCAAGCATGCAATCTTTCAACCTCGCAAACTTGTTATCTTGCGATCTTGCCACCTTGCTATCTTGTGATCGGGGGCAGCCTATGGTGAGGTTTCAAAACGGAACGTCACCACTTGAATTTTAAGAGATAAAGACTCTCCTTTTTAATACATACAAAATTTTGCTGTAACCTCAAGTAATATCAGAGTTACGATCATCGCCGATTTCCATACAAATTATAAAGAAAAAGTAGATGAAAGAAAAACTGTTAAACTTGAGTGAATTAGATTTTTAAAAGACAACCTTCCACACAAAACTCCCCGTAATTCGTCATGAATCCACTGACTCTAGGAAGTATGACTCTCGAAGAGATATTAAAAAAAATATCTACATCTATAGTCGTCACCTACTATCAAAAATATTGTTGCTGATGACCTAAAGAGAAATGCTGGCTTCAGATGGGTGATAGCTGCCTCAAATCGGAGAAAATTTGCGACATTTAAGAGAGGCTTATATCCAAAACTGGCCACCAGAAGGCTTATGAAGGAGAAGATGACATATTGCGATCGATAAAGACTAAAAGAGATGTTCTATCGAAAGACACAAATAAGAAATTTGTGGGAGTCCTATTTCCAAAACTGGACACCAGAAGGCTTAAGTATTAGAAGAAGATTGCGATCAAAAAGGACTGTATGGCAATGAGTGGTACCGGAGATGAAAGGTAACAAGGGTGGTAACTTACCATTGGGATTACTAGTGGTGGGGCTGACGGCCTCGTTGCGTACAATCTCCTTGACGGGGACCATCACACACTTCTGGCACAGGACCTCCTTGCCCGTGTAGGTCACCTTCTCTCCAGATGGGAACGCTTGCCTGAAAAGTCATAAAAAAATTGTAAAAGGGCATTAGAAAAATAACTAAATTGAAAGAAAAAGGCAGTAACAGTGTGGGGGATTTTACCATCCTCTTGAAAGCTTATCCGTAGGGTAAAGCAGCAGGTAGAAAACTCGTCAAAAACTTATCCCATATATAGACACTATTCATAGGTTTAAGTGCCGAACAGTAAACTAGCACATAAATAAATAAATTGAAAATACACTTTATCTTATGGATATCAAGAGGATGGTGAAATAGCCGCCGAGTCCAAACCCGGCAGGGTAAATAAACATAAGGGTTTAAAACACACCTAATTAAATATAAACAGTTACCATCTTTCTACTTATAAACGCGGTATAAATATTACAAGGCAAGTAAGGTCGGAATAGCGAAAACTTCAAAAAGTAAACTCGGCCGGTTTAATTAGGTATACCAACGCACAACTGTTGGTTAAAATCTAATAAGACAGTTATAGAATGAAAGTAGCGATCTAATCATCTTTAATTTGTGTCTTGAAATGGCTTTAACGGGAGAGTCAGATCTACCGAAGCTGTAAAGATATGCATGCCCAAAGAAGCAGTAATGAAATTATCGGTAATATAATTAACATCTTATGTTTAGAAAGTTACAAACTAAAACTGATAAGTGTTAAGATATTGTAATTACCGGCATCTTGCGCAAGTGAAGCACTTCTGGTGGTAAGTGTTCCCGAGGGCTGATACCACCTCCCCCTCCACGTAGGTATTGCATGCAGCGCATCGGGTGCCAAACAGCTTCTGGTAATCCTGGAAATCAAAACAAAATATTGTTAACTACACATATGAATATCACGTTAAGCAATCAAAATAGTCTTGTTTCCAAACCAATGAATGATATACGGGTGCGCCTAGACTGCGCTAAAAGCCTCACCTCGCCGATCCGAAGGCACAAGCTTTAATGAATCTTATAAAACGATATGGAAATTACTACCTAGTAATCAAAAAGTCCATCAGTGTAACTTTGGCCAAATAAATTCCGTAGTGAAATTTAAGCAACCAAAACAAAAAGAGTTTTTGTCATCTGTAGTGCCGCTTCGAACACCTTGGACCTCAACTTCGTAATGTTCACATTTGTCATCTGTAGTACCGCTTCGAACACCTTGGACCTCAACTTCGTAATGTTCACATTAGTCATCTGTAGTGCCGCTTCGAACACCTTGGACCTCAACTTCGTAATGTTCACATTTGTCATCTGTAGTGCCGCTTCGAACACCTTGGACCTCAACTTCGTAATGTTCACATTAGTCATCTGTAGTGCCGCTTCGAACACCTTGGACCTCAACTTCGTAATGTTCACATTTGTCATCTGTAGTGCCGCTTCGAACACCTTGGACCTCAACTTCGTAATGTTCACATTTGTCATCTGTAGTGCCGCTTCGAACACCTTGGACCTCAACTTCGTAATGTTCACATTAGTCATCTGTAGTGCCGCTTCGAACACCTTGGACCTCAACTTCGTAATGTTCACATTTGTCATCTGTAGTGCCGCTTCGAACACCTTGGACCTCAACTTCGTAATGTTCACATTTGTCATCTGTAGTGCCGCTTCGAACACCTTGGACCTCAACTTCGTAATGTTCACATTTGTCATCTGTAGTGCCGCTTCGAACACCTTGGACCTCAACTTCGTAATGTTCACATTTGTCATCTGTAGTGCCGCTTCGAACACCTTGGACCTCAACTTCGTAATGTTCACATTAGTCATCTGTAGTGCCGCTTCGAACACCTTGGACCTCAACTTCGTAATGTTCACATTTGTCATCTGTAGTGCCGCTTCGAACACCTTGGACCTCAACTTCGTAATGTTCACATTTGTCATCTGTAGTGCCGCTTCGAACACCCTGGACCTCAACTTCGTAATGTTCACATTTGTCATCTGTAGTGCCGCTTCGAACATCTTGGACCTCAACTCCGTAATATTCACATTTGTCATCTGAAGTGCCGCTTCGAACATCTTGGACCTCAACTCCGTAATGTTCACATTTGTCATCTGTAGTGCCGCTTCGAACATCTTGGACCTCAACTCCGTAATGTTCACATTTGTCATCTGTAGTGCCGCTTCGAACATCTTGGACTTCAACTCCGTAATGTTCACATTTGACACACACTTCCAAATCCTACTTAAAAAGGTTACAAATGTATTTTAAACAAAGCTATTCAGTTAGCCCTGAGAGCCCCAGGAGCTCGAATGAGTATGAGGGTTTGCTAATAACATTGAGATTCTCAAGTCCCCGAAAATATATACGAGTGCAGAGAGACTATTTGGCCTAGTACTCTGCATGCCAATTTATCCAAAAGTTCTGTTAGCATCAAGGCCATTGCTGTAGGTATGCTATGGCCTGCAACTTCTTCTTAGACCGTGATGGGTCAACACTTGTGTTCCACTGTGTCCAAGTGATCTTCCATTTCTTTCAGCCTCTCAACTTTCCCAAATAGGAATACCATACTTCTATTGATTTCGGGCATTATTACATCACCACCAAGTTACAAGAAGGCTATAATAACATACCTTATAAATAAATATTAATGTGGGCTTTTATTATTCTTTTACATGTGTTCTATTTTATAATTTCTTTAACAAATTTAACTTCTTTGATAATGTTCCACAAAATTATTTTATATTTCTGACGTTTGTAAAAGCCCATATGGGCATATTATATAAATAAGTAGGAAGTTGGCAATTACCTGGGGGCAGTAGTAGACTCCGTCCTTGCAGAAGAAGCCCCCATGGCTGAGTGTGTGACCGCAGGTGCGACACACGAAGCAGCTCATGTGGAAATACTTGTCGGTGACGCGAAGCACCTCGCCCGAACACTTCTTGGCACATGCCTGGCAGAATGTTTTACCTGCGGAAACAAAAGTACAATAAATTAGAGATCAACGATCATACGTCAAGTATCAAACAAGATTGGGATTTTTAAAGCATACAATACGTTTAGACGTGTAACTGGCGTTGCTCGACTTTCTCTACTTTCAATAAATATAATATCCATGTTTTACATTTATAAACCTTCCAGAAGAAATTCTCTAAATGATAGTGAAAACCCTATCAAACACCGTTGCATATTTTAAAAGAACTAAGCGCACAAACAGACAGATGACTTTTCTCTACTTTCAATAAATATAATATACATGTATTATATTTATAAACCTTCGGGAAAAAAATATATAATTTTTTTTATTTATTATTTAATAAATGTTTACATGTTACATTTTTTTAACTACCATACAAGGCTTATGCCCGTATTGTGGTAGTTATACATGAAATAATAATAAAAATAACATAAAAGAACTAAAAAAATACTATTTTATAGAAACATAAGTATGAATCATACATGAAATAAAACTAAAAACAAATACGAAATGATAGTGAAAACCCTGTCAAACTCCGTTACATAGTATAGAAGAACTAAGCGCAAAAACATACAGACACGGATAGTGACTTTGTTTTATACTATTTTTATGTGTTCCGATACCCCCATGACATATTCGAGTTTTACCGACAGTTTGTTAGGAAACCTGTTAATTCATTCGATTAAAGGCCTGCAGTCACGTTTTTAACAGGAATACGAATAATTTTACCAGATTTTGAATAAATTAGTAAGTTTTCTTCGTGTTTGTGCCAATACTAAGTATTTGGGGTCCGTCCTCTCTGCCTACCCCTGCGGAGAAACGGCGTGATTAGTTAGTTAGTTATTTATGGAGAGTGTGTGTGGCTGGCGGGCGGTGTGGATTTGATTTGAATACAAATCTACAGTTTTATTCCGAGAAATACAAAAAAAAAAATTTACAATTTAAATTTCGGATTACTTCCAACGTATTTTATTATGTATTGGTCGACATTGCACCAAAATACGCGATAATCTCTCGACCCCTACGTGACTTTCGATGACTCGTGTGGTTAGATAAAAAACAAATAAAAAAAAGACTGGCAAAAGTCAGCGACGATAAATAAATACGACAAAAATAAAAACGATGTTGACTTAATGTTATGTACATAATTATTGTACACAGCATTGACAAGGAAAAAAATAATACCAACGTAGAACAAGCTAACAAAATGTATGGCCATGTGTTGCGCAAATTGCTTGATGAAGTATCGTGGGAATAATGGTGATTTTTCATGTTTCAAGTGTGTACATTATTATAACTAACATTAATGGAGGGTACGACGTGTGATTCATTCACATCTTGATAAAATAATACTTCGATAAAACATATAATTATACACGGTGTCCGGAAATTAGCGTTACAAGCGAGAAATCGGTGAATCTGTTGAAAACAATTTTGTGGTATAACTTTTTTGATTTGAGCTTTCGTTTTGGAGTAAACCGAGTACAAAGTTGGAATTTTTAGGTGAAATTAGAAAAAAAATGTCGCCGCGGGATACTATCAGCAGTTTATCTGTTTTTTCAAGTCTTAGTTGACAAAAAAAAAAAACAAAAATAAAAATAAAAATTGAAACGTTCAATCGATGTTTTTAAGGTTTTTATTTTTTTTTATTGTTCATAATTTCTGCATTAATTTTTTTATAACATAATAATATTGATTTATATTATATTACTTACACTTTCCTGATGCTTATGCTTAGGAGAGGAGAACGTATATATTACGACTACTTGTGTACATTATTGGGTAAAGTTATAAAAAAAAAATAATAAAGTTATAAAGTGATATTTTTCAAAGTGATGTTTAAATTTTCACAGTTTTGTCTGCTTGGAATATCTAGATCAAATCAACAATCTTTAAATAGTTACATCCACGCAGATTTGAAAAATCTCAAATATCTCGTAAAATCTGGAAATGCAAGGCAAGCGTAATGTTAATGAGTAAGACCAAGAAAGGGACCGTTAGATTGTTTGGGCATTTATAGCGAATGAACGAAGCAAAGAGCATAAGGAGAATATAATGTGAGGTGAAGAATGGTGGAAGTAGTCGGGAACGCTAAAGAAGACAAGAATGTATTTGAAAAAAAAAAGTTTTCATAAAGCGAAATATCAATACAGTTTAGTTCTACAATGAAATTATTGTTTTTAATAATAACAAATGACTATGTTTGCTTTATTTTTCAAAGTACCTAATAAATTATAAAAATTAGAAATATAACACCTACCGTTGGTTGATACTTCCATACAAAAGTGAATAAGTAATACCTAGGAAAAATGTTTGATAGCGAGTCATAGTGGGGGATACTCAGATACATTGAAATAAGATAATAATGGCTCTTTTACACTATATACCTACCTAGTTATTTAACTTTTACACGATATACCTACCTAGTTATTTAACTTGTACACTATATACCTACCTAGTTATTTAACTTTTACACTGTAGGTATACCTACCTAGTTATTTCACTTTTACACTATATACCTACCTAGTTATTTAACTTGTACACTATATACCTACCTAGTTATTTAACTTGTTCACTATATACCTACCTAGTTATTTAACTTGTACACTATATACCTACCTAGTTAATTAACCTTTACACTGTATACCTACCTAGTTATTCAACTGTTACACTATATACCTTCCTAGTTATTTAACTTTTACACTATATACCTATCTAGTTATATAACTTTTACACTTTACCTAGTTGTACTATGTACCTACCTATTTAGTTATCTTTTACATCCTATAACTACCTAGTTATTTAACTTTTACACTATGTACCCACCTAGTTATGTAACTTTTACATAAATGTTGGTACGTAGATTTTCACATTGAGAGATTTTGAAAATCTAAAGCAGCCATTTCGTAGACACCTAGATATATAGAAAAAAAACTGTTTGGGTAGATATTTTTCACTGCGCAAACGCTCCCCAATTTCTAAAGAGCACTTTCAGTAATAAAATCAAAACAAATCTTCTAAACGACTATTAATAATTTGCATATTATTCTTCTCAGGGGAGAGGGAAATTAGTAAACAAACCGTGAAATTACTTCGACATTTCCATAGAGAATGAAAAAAAATTAATAGAAATTCGCTCCCTAAATACCAGCAGTTTAAATGTTGATACGCCGATTAAACGCAGATCTGCACGAAAGCATGCAAAAACAAGCTAAAGCAACTTTATAATATAACTAACTAGCTGAAATTCCCAGCGTTGGGCTTTATGTATAGTTACACTATAAAGTAATAATTTTCTTTTTTTAACGTAATGCTACGTATACATACGCGAGCCGAACTGCCGAACTGAATCTCAACTAATGGGAAAAGAACGAAGCAAACGGAAATGGCGCGAAACGCCGCTTGCAGTTGCTTAGTTCCTTTCCCGTAATTCGTGACTCGGTTCGCGATTAAGTTCGCAAATGTATACGTACCTTTAAGGATGACAAATTTAATCGAGAAGTACCAAAATTCTGCATGGGGGAGTTTTCTTAATCTTGTTTTGAAGGTTAGATGTGCAAAATTTCATCAATCTCGGAATAAAACTGAATATTTGTATAATCCAGGCGCCGCCCGCCACAGACACTCTTTTTTAAATAAAATAGATAATCCAAACTGTTATAAGTGTAAGTGTAAACAGAAACCACGAAACCAAGCCAAATGGCGCCTAGATAAACTAAAATTTTGGCGCCTTTTGGAAAATGATACTGCAATATAAATACTGCAGTTTTCCATTTTAAGTTTGTTTCTTTCAAGATCTTCTTGTGCATTCTTGCTTTGAGTTGTTTGGAATGTATACGAGAGCCGTAAGCTGTTTGGCCACTTATACGGCATAGCGATCTACATTAGTCACAAGTAGATGAGCGCACAAATGCGTCGGGTTCCTACCCAGGCGTCAAGGGTTCAATCCTTTGCTAGCTAAGACTCCACCGTTGCACAAGCAACTTTTTATCACTAAAATTGGTAGTAGGAGGTTTTCAAATATTACAATCCGAGATAGGTATTCAAACCCATAAATCCCCGAATTAATTATCCTTATTGTAAATGTCACTGACCTTTGTACAAACAAAACAGTAAAAACACTACTTATAAACAAGCAAGATGTCAGGATGAAATGACACGAAGCCCGCGGAATAGCAATTGCAATGAACGTGTTATTTTAAGACTTTGTCCGTGGAAACAGAAAACTCCCTGTCGGCGCATCGTATCAACATCGTAAAGATATGGATTTTATCGTTTTTATTATTGCAACAGCAGAGTGCAGTCGCCACTGCGGTACGAAAAGAATTACTTCAACAGAAAAACGCCGTTAATATGGGCCTCTTGCACGCATTTTTAATTGGCTTAGAAAAAAATCCTTTGAATGGATACTGCTACTAATGAAAATACGGAACTGCTACAAAAAACGCCTACAAAAACACCTACTTGTGGTTTTTCACACCAGGTGAAATACAGTATTATAGCTAAGCTTATCTGTGACAGTTTCACTTGATTAACTTTTTTACTTTCTTATAAAATTATTTACAAAATAACTTTAAAAAAAAACAGTTTTTTGCTTGAAATCGAACGTTTCTAGACTCCGTTTGTCAAGCGATTTTAATGCCTGTTACCTACAATATAAGGTATACCAAAAAAATTACACATTTTTGGCTTGTAGCGTCCTCTTAACATTCTTTTATAGTTCTTAAGAAATTTTCCAGGACTTTAATGATTTTAGGATTTTTAATGATTCATGATGTTAATTTTTATACTCTTCGCTATTTTTTTGATACATCCACTTTGTTCTATCTACCTTTTATATCCTATATTTGAAGATTGGCATTGAAAAACTGACGATTTTAGCTTACCCATGTTGTTTTGACAAAATTGCAGACAAAATTTTGAATTAAATGAAGATAACTAACTTTGTTCACTATTTTATATAAAAAAATATCAACATGTTTCAAAACCAAAGGTTTCTTTATCAGGATACAAAGCATACTTACAATTAAGATATATAAAAATATTACAATATGATAAATGAATTATTTCTACGATCTTAGAAAATTACTCAATTACGTCTTCCGACACATCATTAACACATGTTACAGCAAAAAAGTCCATGTGGTCTACCCTATGTATGTTAACTCGATTTCGTTTAAGTATTTTGACAGCTAACTGACAGATGATCGACAACGTGGGCTCTATTAAAAAAAAGACGTCAATAAAGACGACTTTTCTGATCAATAAAAAAGAACGCTTCAATTTCAAATGTAACATTTTCAAAAAGTTTCAGCAATTTGACAATACGATTAAAAAAAACTGAATGCCTTAGAAATCCTTCTTTAAGCGAAAAAAATCATTACGCAAGTGGCTCATTCATTATCACACAGAAACGCCATCAATTGCGAGAGTGAAAACAGTAATTCTTGTGCTTGTAATTACAAATGAGCTGTTTATAGTTTTACCGCCGGATTCGCTTCGCTGAATTTTATCTGCATCTCTGTTGCAATTTGCAACCAGTCTATTAATTATTGTCATTAAACTTTTTGTGCAATAGCTGCAGTGACCGGCGCATCCTCGGAGCGATTGGATGAGTTTGTGTACTTGTACAAGTAGTGGTCCGCGAGAGACGGGAAGGCTTTTATGGAAATAAGAATGCAGGGTGAATGCAGGAAGTTCAATTAATGGACGACAGAATGTAGTAGACACTAATAAAAAGTTGTTAAAGGAAGCAGTTCTGATACAATTCCTGCAGTATGGCAGTGAGACAAGGAACTGGCAGAGGAAGTAAGTAGAATGAAGTAAGGACGATAGTAGATGGAATGCTGCAGAAATGAAATTGTATGTGTAAGTAATAAAGTCGTGAAACAACATACATATACAATGGAGAGATTCGAAAATAATGTAAGCGCGATGAACAAGATTACGAAAGAGATGCTTAGATGGTTTGGACATGCAGAGGATTTATATGAAGGGGATGAACGAATAATGAGAACCTCCAAAAAAGACATGGCACAGTAAAGTAAATCAAATAATTGACTCACGTTATGTATAAAGTTGGAAAAATCAAAGAGTATGTACGAGTATAAACCTTCTGGTCTGTGAGATTTTGTCGTAGTGTTATTTTTAATGACCTGTCAAATGGATGATTAATGGGCGACATATTTCCGATTGACATTTAATTTTTTTTAAATCGCTTTTTTAAACGTATCCTAAAATGAAAAGCTGGTTTTGAAAACAGATGAAATACTCCTTCAGATTTTAACATTATAAACGAAGATATGCAACTGAAAATAATTAAATTTGGAACTCACAGTGAACACTAAACAGTCAGTGTCAGTTGGTTCCGGAAAGAGAACAAATCGACACACGGTCATGCGTGAATAAACAAAGGACCCTAACAGAGTTGTATGAGGTTACATCTTTAAATAAAATAGAGATGTTACAAGAGGTGGACCAAACAGAAGATAAAGATTAATATCCGAAGAAAAAACACCATGCAATATTCAAGTGCTTGTTCGTATGCTGAGACCGAAAATACCCTCCGATTTACGCTATAAGTGTGAAATCCGAAGATACCAATAAATTGTCATGGCTGAGAAACTTTAGGAAATGGACAACTGAACTGAACTGGAACATGAACAGTAGTAGTAGTAAACTATTGCAAAGCCAGTCTGGCTTTAACATAAAAATAAAAATATTATTTGATGCCGTTTTGTGGTCGAAATCATTTGAACAGACGTTGCTTCGACTTTGCAACAGATTTCTGTTTCACATATCTAGATACCTACATCCTACAAATGACTAGAATCAAACATCAAACGATCCGCATCTTCTAATGAATCTCAAGACAAATTAATCTGGTATAACGTACACCGTTTACACCATCAAAGGATCAACTGTTTATGATGATAATTAGTCGTCATCATCATCACGTGTCGTTACACCAACCGGTATAGGGAACAACAGCTACTAACAGTCATCAACTACATACTTTGTCTGTCGGTAAAGCAGGAGGTAGGAAGTAGCCAGTTTTGTCGGCGACTTGACTGCAATGGCACAGGGCACGTGCCGGCGGCAAGATTGGACGATTAAGGTTGCATAATGTCAATTCAATGGGGCACTTCATGCAATATCCAGTGCCGGATTTATCGTTACTGCAGATAAAATTTTAGCCTGAGCGAAAAACAGGCATTGGTTTTCGCATTTGAAAAACAGACAATTGGAGGCATTTCTTCTTTTATATCTGGTGTTGTCCATTATTGGAGGTTGGCTGTCATCAGGGCAACCTTCACCCAGTGAGCTGCAGGCAGTACACACATTCGTTGTACACACGTTCGTTTTAAACTTGCTTCCTTAACCGTTTCCATTATTTTTTTGCGAAACATTGATATTATGGTCTACGAGTGGAGCTGCCTGCAAATTGTATGCCGTATATGAGCTTATAATTTACCACTATCCCGGCCGTTTCCTTATAAGCCTTCGTTAAATGTAGCTTCAGGGAATAACGGTTTAACATCATGTATATGAATAACATAAAACATCTGATTGTGCTCTTAGTTCTTCTCAACTACGCAATGGATTTTGATAGGCTAACTAACTAACTAACCATCACGCCGTTTCCCCGCAGGGGTAGGCAGAGAGGACGGACCGCCAAACAACTCGGTCTTGGCACACACTTCTTGCCTCATTCACATTCATTCATCGTCTCATACATACTCTTCTATTATTCTGACTCTTGACATGGCCCGACTCGATTATCTTATTCACTTCATCGTGCCATGTCTTCCTCGGGCGTCCCCGACTAGCGGAACGTTTATATAATATAATACAGAGGAAAGTCATGTTTTGTAATCAATTCATAAAAAAATATTTTCGGGCGCTTACATTGCTAACGCTGGCTAAACCTTATAGATACATAAAAAAATTCACGAAACCTTAAAAAGTCCTACAGAAAAGTCTGTGATGATATATGTCTATCTCCTAAGGATAACCCCCAGCAACACCGGGTACACGTCAGGTAGTATTTGTTAAAACACAGCCTCCTCAAAAAATCAAACCCATTAGATTAAATTTCTTTAACCCTCGGGTTCATAATTGTTCCTAAATCAACACAAAAAATAAAATAAGTTTCGTATGTTCATCATTATCTCTTAAAATCTGGGTGAACTTTGATACACATGTGCGTAAAGACAATATTGGAAAATCATATGAATAATTTTGAGCCTTTTTTACTGAAAAAAATAAAGACAGAAATGTAAATTCTATACGTTTATAAAAAGTGTAATTCGAATGCAATACATAAACTTCTGTATCCAAATAAAATGCCAGCAACTGAAGAGTCGAGGCGGCCCTGCCATGCAGTATCATGTTCGTGTTTAGTTCAAGATGAAAGTGCGCTGGGGAGATGAAAGGCGGAATAAAGTGGACATGTAGTATACCAGTCTACAGTTTATAATAGGTGGGACCTAGACCTAGACCCTGGGGCTAGTGGTAAAGCGCTCGCTTTATGTTTGCTGGGTGTCGGGATCGATCCCCGGGGGTAAAAACCACAAAGCAACTATTATAACACGGTTGGTACTTACTGCTTATTGTTTCAGTCTAGGTTTTCAATTATTAAGACTCGCAGTCGCGTTATACATTCTCGCCGCCAGTATTATTTCGTCTTTTAATTGGCTACGAAATAATTCCTAAAAAGGAGTGTTATTATTATTTTACTAGTTTACTAATGTACCTACACAGCAGACCGGGGTAAACAAAAAATAACAAAGTATAAATACCAACCATCCACTAACGGTGTACAACAACAATATATAAACATAGTTTGAGTCAAGTGAAGTCAAGTTAAAATAAGAGATTGCAAATTTCTGAAGACTATTGTTGGTATAATATCCGGGATATTGATTTATATAATATGTTGACGGGATATGACCATTAAAATGTGTGAAGCATGGAAAAAATATAGAATCACTTTACCAAATTCATTCAATCCACTTTCGGCACTCAAATTATGAAACAAAATTGTAAAAAGTTCATTCTATTTAGGGTAGAATACTCTCTATTTTGCTCTGGCGAGAGACCATAAATCAATAAAAAAATGCTTTAAACGTATTTAGCTCTGTTTAATAACTAGACCTGAAAAGTAACCATAGTTTAAAGTTATTTTCTAGCTTCTTAAAGGGATTGAGACATAAAAATAGTATGCCTACCTAATCATTATCTGAATAGTGTGGTACCTTCTTTACAACCTACCTCTTCACTTCTTTCCTTCCCACACTTCCCGTTAAAACCAGGCTGAAGTGCGGTTTATTTATTGTTGCGGTTTGCGGAACTATACCAATGCTGAACCAGTGTGTAAAATCTAATAAGGCCGGGAGTTTGCTAAGAAGTTTAAATCGATAACGCAACATAAAACTTAAGGCGATGTACTACGTCGTGTAATATTTTAAATTGAGCCGCTATCAATAACAACCCTTACGTAGATGGCGATAAGGTTTAAATTCCCGCTTAACACCATCCGCCTGTTTTGATTTATGCAAAAAAAAAAAAACATGGCCAAAAAGTGCCTTTTATTTTATTTTGTGGATGTTCAGGAATACATATTTAATTTTTTTTCGATCATTTTATAAATAACTTAATTTGCCACATTATACAATAAAATCATAACCGAAAATGGGTTCGTAAGTAGGAGATTTTGAACTTTAAAGCATTTTTCATAGGCCTTATACATTACTTTTTTCTGGGCTTATAAAAAGACTTATCTAAAAAATACTTGATTATTTTAAAGGCTAAGATGTATTCTACTCGCAGTATTTAATTAAAGCATCTGAAACATTTCTAGGCGACCAAATTTTCAAACCAAAAACACATGATTTTGCATTACTACGTATTGCATCGCCTTAATATTTTTATCCTTCATCATTGACCCCTGACCCGCAAGATGGATACGACTGCATTATGCACATTGCACATCCTACGGAGATGTGATGATTGCGCCGCATCCGAATGCAGTACCTTCAGCTACATATCCCGATGCACCGATGCACTAATGACTAATGCACTAAGTAAACGCGAGCCATGTGACCTTGTAAGTAAACAAATAAATATTAAATATTATTATTACGTCGTGCAGCAGCGACACGAGAACTTCATCAGAGGTACAGCGTAAAATGTTAATTTTTCAAATGTGAAAAAAGAATATGAACATCAGTTACTTCTCCACAGAGGTAACATGATTGAATTTCGATTGAAATCGAATAATCTTAACGTCTTCTCCTTCGTCTTTTTACGGTACTTTCTCCTATCTGAGGTTGGCTAACATCAACATGTAGATTATCTGCCATGGAAGTAAAATACCACTCAGAGTTGTGTATTCTGGAAGTAAGTTTTTGGTGTTGATACTGTTTTTTTGTCATAATAATAATAATTGGACAATTTTTATAGCGCCGCTTTTGTGAGTTATCACCTCTGGGGCGCTTTACAGTTGATGCAGGTATTACAAAAAATATTACCAAAATAAAGTGAAGTTAAGTAAAGTAGAATGAAGAACAGGAACAGGTGACATGAAGATAGAAGATGGATACTCTGCAGCAAGAATCCTAGGTGGTGAAGAAACTGTGTCCAATCCAGCAATCCCGCAAATCCCACAAATGAAATCCCGCGAATTCGCAGATCAAATATTGCTGAATATCACATACACAGTACCTATTATCATAACCATATAAACATTACTAGCTATTGGAAATCGACATGGTGACCAAGGTGAGACAAGAAATATCAGCAGTTCTAGTAATTTTCCGAACAATAAGAAATGATTGGTTCCAGGTTATTACCAAGAATAATGTTCAAAAAATGCCAGAACACGATCAATTATAATCAATATCGTTTTCAGAAATGAACGCAAAACTCAGGAAAAATTTAAATAACAAAGAAAGTAACAACCAAGCCATTTACTCGCAGGCGTAGGCAGAGAGGATGTAACGCCACATTTCTATCTTGGCACACACTGCTTTCTTCATTCACATTCAAAATGGTAGATGATACTCTCAGTATCGCCTTCGTAAAAGACCACCATTCAAAATCGAAACCGTTGCTTGGAATGTCTTCCCATCTTCTTTTATTCCCCATTCCCTTCAGCATTACAACATACTCAATTATGGGATGCTAAAGTCCCACCGGCTCCGGACAGACTCTCGTGCAGTATTTCCCTATCTATACTTATGTATATGAAATAAGAGTTTCGTGTGGCTTCGTTTTTATACAAATCTGCAATTTATAAAATAAGAAGAAAATTACTTCTACATCTGATTTAAAAAAAAAACTCTGATATAAAATGTTATTATTTATTAAAAATCTCTTCAAATTATTCGTATTCCTGTTAAAAACGAGACTGCAGGCCTTTAACGAATGAATTGACAGATTTCATAAAAAACTATAAGTAAAACACGAATGTGTTATTGCGATGACGTAAACACTTGTTCATAAAAATTCGAATATTTTCGAATTTCGTCATTATACAATGTATAATAACAGAATAAACGCAGCTGCATGAATACGTGTTCCGATATATTATGAAAGTACTAATAGTTTATTAGGAAATGGCCTGCCATCACGTTTTTAACAGGATTTTAATAAATCAGCAATACTTATTTTTATCGTGTCAATCAGTGGTGTCGGCAACAGGGCAAAACTCGCAATAAAAATAACTCGAAAAAAATATAATTACAGCAATAAAATTTTAAAAATACCAGGGTAACATAAACGATTATAGGTCTTCACCCAATAATTTACAATCGCAGTATGGAACTAGACTTCTCTCTCCATACATTACCAATAACGTACGGCGTACAAGGTACAAGCCTCCGGGAGGTGTAAAATGGTACAAATTACACGATCGAGCCAGTCGAACCCGCAATCTTCTGCTACCCTGTTATTTGCTTTCGATCATCGTATGTAATGCGTGTAATCAACGGTTGTCTCCTTAGTCCGGAGTGTGAAGTTAACTGCGGTACAATATAGTGAGAACCGGGCGGAATGAAAACTTAAGTGCACTTACAGCGTTTAGTTTATAGTGTTCCTAATAGATAAATATTTGATTGGATTTTATGATACAGTTATGATTGCTTGATTATTGCTTATTATTATATCGCCGAAGTCCCCAGCGTTGCTAGGAGTTTTTATGCAATCAGATGAAGACGGTAATTTAAAGAATGAAAAAAATAATTTTCACTTCGAAGTGTCAAAATTCTGATGGGGTGGTTTTCGAAATATCATCTAGACAGTGACCTTCCTCTTGTTTAGGAGGTCAAGTGTGCAAAATCTCGGAATAAAACTGCAGCTTTAAAACATAAACATATACAGGGTGTATCGGCACGAACCAGACAAACTTTAACCAGCTATTCCTTAGCACATTTGGAGTAAAAAATGTTATGGGCACTTTGCTGTCCGGTAACATTTTTTTTAATAAAAAATTTACCATTCATATTTTCACCACATGTCACCACTGTTTTATCCTTTGTCACAGTTTGAAAACCCATCTGGCAATATTTTATTCGAGTTTCGTTGAATAATATACGTACGTACCTACATTGGCGCGCTTTTACAATCACAACGAAATGGCATGGTACCATTCGTCTCATTTTTAACTATTATTATTTAGTGTGTATGAAAGAGCGAAGACGCTTTTTGACACACTTGCTAATAACAGCTGTTGAACACGAGAAACAATGCCAATGACAGTGACGGAGTGTGGATTTTTTTATAATTTTTTGTTTTTAATTGAAAAAAAATGTTACCGGACAGCAAAGTGCCCATAACATTTTTTACTCCAAATGTGCTAAGGAAAAGCTGGTTAAAGTTTGTCGGGTACGTGCCGATACACCCTGTATTATAAGACATATACACCCTTTACATACATAATATAAAGTAGAGATAATATTATACACGACCTCCATGGCAGGCCTAGCATAAGACACCTTTTTATTTTTTTATTTGAATACGCCACAAGAGTCCCAACCGCCCGAAAACAATAGAACTCTGTAGCATCCATAATTTGTTGGGTTATGTTGTGAGTTGTGATGCTAAAGGGAATGGGGAAATGCCTGGCTATTCAGATCTGGTCACAAATACGTCTAAATTCATTGTTTCAACTTAGTTTGAATGGTGGTTTTTCACCAGGGCGATACTAAGAATATCTACCGCTCTAGAAGGAACTACAGGACTTATTTAGCAAAAACTAAAAAGTCTTCCTAAGCATATAAATTTAAGCACGTAAGTACACCTTCAGGAGAAACTGAAAAATTTGGTCTTATTGGGTCGTATTGTTAACCCTTCAACTAGTAGCACGTCCAATGGGGTCATCCGACGAATTGAATGAATCAGTCGTTAGTCATTAGTCTCATTGTCTTTATTCTCCTTCTAACTGAGAAATTGATGAAGATGGATAAGCTACGGCGGGTGTTAAGTTGGTTTTAATCAATGTAACGGGTGCCCTCACTTCAAGGGGATCAAACGAAACACTGTCCCATGTATAACTGACGTAGATAATTGAAACAAGGGAGGTGCCAAACAGATACACGATACAAACAACAATCGAAAGTGAAAATCTGGAGTCCAGTCGTCATTTTGGTTGGATAGAGTTTTAACTTCACTCTACCTTGTTCTGAGATACGAGGTGCAAAATTTGAATTACTCAAGATTGAACCTCAAAATCAGAACATCTTAAATGGATAATGGGAAATCGTCTTTGCAAACTTTGACACCTCGGAACCTTCGTGGTAAAGCGAAGTTGAAACCCTGTCCAACTAAAGTGACGAATTACACTGGGGCTCGTAACAACGATCAACTGCCAAGATACAAACAAAATGACAATTTGAAAAGGTTCAAAGTGATGTTGGAACAAAAATAAATAGAAGCTTTAAAAACTTGATGTTAGAACTTCGTCATAAAAATTATCTACGGAAATGCAACACAGGTGGCTCTGAAAGTTATTTTGGTTATAGAAATGGGCAAATGTTTTTGCATGTCAATTAGAACCTTGTGCAACTAAGGTGATGCAATGTTTAACAATGTAGAGTGGACGATGCGATCTCACTGCAAAAACTACTAACAAAGACATACCTCTGGCCAACGATAATATTTAGTGTTTTTTGTGACACTTGTTCAGGTTGGACCAACAAGTGAAATAAAACCCAGTGTTTCGGTAAAAAAATACAACAAAACCATCATCCAATGAATGAGCAGATTAAAGATAAATTCTGGGTAGTTGACGCATGCCTGATGCCAGCACAACGATTAATCAACCTTAACCTTATCTGATATTGATAAGCAGGTACATAAATACAGACGAAACAAAATCTCTGATTATCTATCCAATTGCTCTTCAAAGTCGATTGCACCAAGTTAGATAATCATATTTTTGTTTTTTTTTTTTACATTAGCTCCACGTACGACGCGCTGAGGAAAATAATTCCACTCAGAGCCTACGTCATCTTTGGGTATGGGGTATGCTGTATGGGGTGTGTTTTTATAGAAGGAAGTTCTGGGAAGGAAAAAGGCATGAGGGGTGGGTAGAAATCTGGGGGTCAGTGTGAAGAGTGTCAGGAGTGACGGACGTATGAATCCATCCCTCCCACTACGATGCAAGGCGATGTTCCGAGAAAGTCATGTTGAAGAGGTTAACAGTTCTCCCTCAACCATTTTCTAGCGATCTGATCTGCCACGCGGTTGGTGGGAAGACGCATCCGACACGAAGACCCGGACAAACCTTAAGTCACCAAACATAGCGAACCACTTGCAGACGTGTTGGTAATCCAATAAATGGTTCCCGGGGTGGCAGTACCCATACCCGCCTCCCGAATTGGGATCTATTTTATATCATTCTGCAAGAACAGGGCAAGATAACCTGCTGCATAGAATAAAGAGCAAAACTAGAAGTGCCTTCAATACCAATTTGAATGGAAACACATGTTTCATTTAGCCTAGTATCCCAGCGTTATGTAACACCAAAACCTCCTAGATCACTGTGATCACTGTAATCTAGCAGGTTTTGGTAATATTCGCCTGACTTCGTAGATCTCCATCCTATTTGAATTTTGTAAAAACCGATTTGGGCAAATATTTGGATCACGAAACACATCGACAAGGCACTTCTAGTTTTCTCCTTTATCTGTGTTCTGGTGACTGATTTTTGTGGGTTTTCAATTTTCAATCATTATGTTCCATAGAATCTGACGGTTGTCGGTATTCCCTTTTCAATAATTCTGCAAGGATAGAGCAAGATAGGTAGAATGTAATTTTAATTAATATAATGGAATTCACGATCAAGGAGCGTAAAGCGTGGAGACTTAACCCGTGAAGTGGTTAAACAAGCGGGATAAATGGTATACCACAGAACAAGCGAATAAGTCACAAAATGTAGTTAGGTACTATTTCACAAATCAAATTAGAATTCCTCGCCCGATTACAGAGGTCATCTGTTACAGCATCACAGGACCTAGATCGTCTCACGCACCAGGACAAGTAGGTCCTGCCAGTACCTTCCGAGCACATGACTATGAATGAATCCATTGCCACGCGTGTCGTACTGGAAGAGGGGTTAATTCATTAATTGACATATTTATGACCGTAACTCCTACTACAATGTTAAATAGGCAACAGTCAGGGTACTAGAGAGTGCATCAAGTACCAACCTGACTGTAGAACTTTGTGGACAGCAGCATAATGATGAGAGCTTGTGAATATTTTTCCAATTTATTAATGATGGATGGCATTAAATTTTGAAATTAACGAAAGTTAGCTGTTAGTTAGCAGAAGCGTGAAAATAATATGTGGTAAGTAGGTATGGAATGGATATTTTCTGGAAATAATTATGAAAATATAAGACTAACAAAGAATCCACAAAAAAAAAAATAATAATAATACAGAAAAGCTCTAATAAGAATAAGCTCCTAAATGCAACACTTTTGACGGCAAAATTTCTATCACTTTAATTTAATCACCCTAAACACGAGTTATTCTCAATTAGGGAGATATTAATGAAATTAACAGTTTGGAACTTTTTTTGCATTGCTTATATGTCTTGTATTTTCATTTTATCTTATTTTATTTCTTTTTATTAAACCTAATCTTTTATTTATAACCAGGTGTCTAAAAATGTGCAGTTTTTCATCTTCTTTTAGATATTACACACTTTATTAATTCTTCTCCATCAATATTTATCTAAATTTAACATTTTCTAATTTTCTGTCAATAACATGGTAATGAAATATGTTTACCTGTTTTGTTTGCTGTCACCTACCTTACAACAGATCACACCTAGTGAGGTAGGTAATGTAAAACATTTAATTAAATTATATAGATAATTACTTATGGTAACTTCTGATAATGTTAATCTCTTTTTTTGTATGATAATGTAAAAATTGTATTTCAATAAACGCCGATTTATCGGCATTGTAAAAAAAAATCATAAAAATTAACAATTATTGATAAGAATTTAATATAATAATGAAATAAATAATAAACAATAGCAATTTTTTTTCGAGAGTTATGTATGATTCATTTGTATCGTTTGTTTACAAAAATTAAAAGATTTTAACTTCAAAAAAGTTTCGAAAATTGTATATTGTGTGGCATTCGGCAAATTACGAAAGAAATTATTAGATGGATAGTTAAAAAAATATGTATCAAAAAATTATATTTAAAAAAAAAATTCGGCAACAATGTGCAGTCTGATATTTTGAATTGAAATAAATTCTTAGAAAATAATATATTGGCGGTGTATTGTCTAGTAAACGCAACTAATTTCAGATAGCAATGTCATTTAAAGCATGCCTATTTATTTAACTGTCAGAAATTGTCAGTGTCAGAAGACTTCATATTATATAGGTACACCGGACACCCATTGCATCAACAACTTAATTTACCAAATGAAAACCAGAAAATCCACATCCTCCATTATTAATTTATCACTGGAAAATACTTGAATGGAATGAACATGTAAATGGTAAAATTATGTAATATGTCACGGAATCACAAACATATGTGGTTCTGTAAGTAGCTAGTAACCACTACAGTACTGATCATTAATTCATATGCATAACTGTGAAGAGATCTAGGCTAGGATAAGGTAAACTAGGAATAGCGCACAGTGTGAAATATTACCAATTTACATGGACACATAATTAATTACAAATAATTATTGTTCGTGTATTTATTTGTGGGATCTGTTTTTTTTATGAGAATACCGAACAAGAGTCTCAACTGCTCCCAACCGTCAGGAGCCAGTGGGACTACGACATCCCCAATTGGGGAATGTTGTGAGGCTGAAGGTAGAGGGAGGAAGGAGACGAGGTAGAGTAAGGTGGGGAAGTAACTGGCTAAAGATATGGTCACCAAACACAGCTTAAGCCATTTCAAGCCACGTTTAAATTCTAAATGGTGGTTTTTGATGAGTGAGGTACTGACATTCGACTCTGGAATATTATTAATTAATTAACTGTGAAACATCGCAAATCTATTTTTCTGTTAAATGCTTCGTTTACGAGAACCACTGAAAGGTTACAGTGGAGCTATCAGCAGAAATCGTTTATCCTTCGTATTTTCATATATTTACGGTAAAAAAATACCTTAAAATCCAATCACACATACGATATATATTTATAATGACATCTACCTGTCATTGCGATCAGCTGTTCAGGCATCGCCATGTTTATTTTCTCAGAACAGATGTCGACGGATTTGATAGTGCAAGACAGTATTCCTTCTACGTGAATGAATCGGAAGCATGCGAACGCAGATACAGACACTATGGCCGAGAGCGAGTCAGCGAATCTTTAACAATGATGTCACCGTGCGACTCCATAAAAACGTTACATAATGGACCAATATGGATACAAGGTCTATCATGTCGGATTGCTAGTGTACATCCATAAGGATAGGTAATGCGGTAAAATTAACTCAAGATAGAAACGAAATAATTATAATACAGAGATGATTGTACGTTGTATTTACACAGGATAGTCAAAAAAAGGAATGAAATTGGGGAATTTAAATCTATGTAGGAATAACTTAAATATATTGCCGGACTTAGCACGAGATTTAACACTATTTACTGTATTGAGAAAAGGAAAAAGTTGATATATTTTTTAGGGCTGCAATTATGAAAACAGAAAATGCAATGATATTATTTTAGAACTTCTAAGCTGAACATTGTTGAGCTCATCGAAAAATTGGAGATTGCGCAAATATTATGATGTCAAAGCTGCAGTACGAGAGCTTTTTCTGTTGAATAAAACAGATTTTCATATTTAGAGCTAAACAAAATAGACTTATTTTATAAAAGACTGAAAAAAAGGGTAATGTCTTTGGACACCAAACTTTTGGAGACACACAGAAACTAAAGGCAGAATATCTTTATATCTTTTGGAGAGGAGGGAAGAAAATAACAAAATAAAATCCCCAGGAGATTATTATGTAAATTATTGAAATGAAGATCATGTAGGTAGATCTGTACAGGTGTTTATTCGGGAACAGACTAATGACCAGAGAGGACAAGACGAATTCGTAACTGTATATAACATCTGCAAGCATTCTCTCCCGCTTGCATTCATCCCCTTTCGAGCACAGATTACATTATGGAATAACTAGTAATATCTAATATACGTGACAAAAAATTGTTTAAAAAATAGTACAATAATTCATGGAGAGTGAATCGAAAGATCAACCTATTAAGGAAACATGCAAAATGCTGTGCATAATCATGAAAGAATTTCTGCGACCGAACCACGAATTATGGAAAAGGAACGAAGCAATCGCAAATAATATCATAATATGCATGACAGTTGTTTGTTTAAAAAATGAATTGTTTCAGAAATAATTCCGATAACTTGCCACGATGTACAGTTTAGTTTGTAATACAGAAGTACAAATTCACCGATGTCCTATAATATAACATACACGGCAAGGATGTGACCCACAAACAGAGTCAATCAAAGGATGGACGTGGGACGGAATGAGGTGACATAATAATGGCCATGTTCAACTGGTTCGAACTCGAGCACAGACGCGAAGCTTGGCACGTAAGCTATTAAAAATGATAATAGGATAGTAAAATTGCAAACATAGGACGCACTTTCAGATTCTATACATTCTGTGATACATTTGAAACTTGAAAAAAAGATAATGTGATAGAAATAGCAATAACGCAAATACAAACGACAGTATGGGTATTGGGATAAGCTTGGGAAAATGATAATGACGCAATAATCGAAACACATGCTGAACTTTCACAAAAATTAGATTCGATGTTGTATATTATTGAGGTTTGGCAAAAATGATAATACATAGAACGGTAAAAATAAAACACAAGTCTTTCTTTCTGATGCAAAGGGTTTTATAAAGCTAGTTTTAGAACGCAAATATAACCGGTGCTTCCAGATTCGAGGACAAACAAAATTTGAGAAAAAAATAAGACGGACAGCAAAAATAAGAACTGAAGCTTCACTTTCAGATTTTATAGATTCCAAATCATTTTCAAAATAATAAACTAGAGAACCGTTGTTAATCGTATTCCTAGAACAAGTAAGCAAAACGCAATAATATAATGTATTATGAAACGGAGCAGATGTGACGAGAATGAAGAATGATCTGTGATCATCCGATAACAGCGGACGTAAACACAAGCGTAGTGACGTCACACAGGAAGGAAGCTGTAAATCATTCCCGTCAGATGCTGTCTGTCCTACATCGGTCAGTCGGCAAACAGTACTCTTTTAAACTCTTTATGCGTTTGTTGTTTCATGATATGTCACACCGTTTGCGGTTACGTTTGGACAAAAACTTACTTAATTAAAAAGTACTAAAACTCAGAAACGAGTCCCGGTACGATCAAGAGAATTATATGGTGTGGTAGCCCTCTATCCCCCATCCATGAAGAAGGTTCCCGTTTTTACCTGAAGGGCGTGCTTTTGAAGATATAAGGGCTGGAAGTTTCGCCCTCTAGAAATTTCTTAGAACAGTCCAAAACATTCGAGAGTATTCGAGAGCATTCCACAGCATTCCAGAATATCCCGGAACATTTTGGAATGTTGTGGAATGTTCGTCAGGAACGTTCTGGAACATCCCGGAACATCCCAGATCATAATGAACTAAACACGGGATTACAGGCCGTTTTCTGATAACTTTTTAGTAAATTCATAAACGTGACAATACATCGGTATCTGGAGAGGCAGTCAATTTAAAATTTACTTTATAATTAATGGGAATTAATTTTTTAACCTACAAACATAATACATGAATTAATTAATTTTTAATATATAATGACAAAAGAGACATCTCTGATCAGATTAGGAAATATTTTTCTCTGCAGGTGAATGATAAACAAATTACAGTCACCTTTTGCATTTTGATCTGTGGATTCATCTGGGATTGTGTCATTTTGTCAAAAGAGGTTTATTTAAGACAAAAATGATTAAAATATATTTTTGTCACAAATCTTGGCTGTGCGTATTATTACAATCAATGTGCTGATTCATCTTGTGCTTTAATATTTCTACTCTCTTGTGAGCTGGTTGACCTTAAACCTTATAGTGCAAATGCAAAGTTATTGTGCTAATTGCTGCCTGCCACCGAATCTGAAGACCAAGACAAGACCTCAATTGCGAGTGCCATTTTTGGGTGAGTCTTTCAGTTCATGTGTATTTTGGTGACTGGTTATTTTCTCCCTGCAGAGTGAATTTATTTATCAACAATTTATTTTCATAGGGAAATAAAATATTCCCTAGATGGTCTGTGTTATTTACACGCCAGATCATCATCCAGTATCTTTAAATAGTATAAAACAAAGTCACTATCCGCGTCTGTCTGGGGGCTTAGTTCTTCTAAACTATGCAATAGGGTTTTCGCTATCATTTAGAGAATTTCTTCCGGAAAGTTTATATTTATAATACATGTTTATTATATTTATTGAAAGTAGAGAAAAGTCGAGCAACTCCAGGAACACGTTACCTAGTTGCAAATATTTCTATTGACAACTGAGCAGTGAGATGGTCACGTTGGACACACGGAGAAAAATGAGTATTGCTAATTTATTAAGAATCTATGCAAATTATTGGTAATCCGGTTAAAAACGGGATCGCAACCCTAACGAATGAATTAATGGGTTTACTGATAAACTTTTAGTAAATTACGAATATGTTATTTCACCCTTCGTGCCATAATTTCAAATAATGCAAAGAGGGAAAGTGATGTATATTTTATTTTTATTTCAATGGGCGATTTTCATAATTATTAAGAAGAACGGAGTCGAGTTCGGAATTAAGATGAGATGTTGAACGGAGGCGAGGCAATTTTAGGAAAGGCTAAATAGAAGAGAGGATATTTGTTTATAGAGGGTCAACCAAAAAATATGTAATCTAAAGTTCCCACTTCTAAACTACAGAAAGTAAATATAAACACAAAATAGTATGAAAATAGCTAATCAATTCGAAAGGATTGATGCAATTGATTATTATAAAAAAAAGAAATAAGGGTTTTCCTGGAGATCGAGATTCTATGTCCGATATGCTTGAGAAACTTTGGTTTAGTGGTTATCACAGATCGTTCCGCTCTGGAGATATGGGTGATGGTGATGAACCCTCAGCCGTGAAGACCCAGCTGCTAGATATGGATCTAAACCACAACTAACCTATAAATTGCGGTGCGTGATGCAATTATGATGGAATTATAGTTTAGCCAATACTATGCATCGTTCCAATTATAACATAGGATTAAGATATTTAAAACTAAAATAGTAGGAAGAGGGCGCTCAACTGTTTTGAAAAAGTAGAGGTACATTACAGGTAATCAATCGAAAGTCAAAAGTGGTACAAGAAGGAAAGCCTAGATACCTACGATCAGAACTAGAACCAAAACACCATTTCGTTATCCCAAAATAGGCCCTTAAATTTTGTTTTCATATGCTCTAGGTAAAGAATAAGACAAATCTAACATCTCAACTTCTCAATTGAGAGAACAAAATATAAACATATAACAGGATTGTAACGAAACCGGTTACAGAAAGTTAAAGTTTTATTTAACGATTTTCAATGACAAGGATATAAATTTAAAAAAATGCTGTATCAAAGCATATTTTAGTATCATTTCTAAAAAATCATTCATGAAATTGCTTTGTAAAACAATAGGAACCTAAATAATTATAAGCAATAATTAGTCGCCTGAAATATCAATATAAATTGAAAATATCTCCCGAGTAAAAATAAATACCGCCAACGGGAATTGAACCCTTACCTTCTGGTGTCCCGTCAGGTGCTCTGAAACCACTGAGCTATGTCGGCTTATTTCCAACCCGCCAAATAATTCAATATGTACTAGTACCTCAATCAACAATTACTGCTTATTTTATTTTTTCAACCTGTAAACAACAAACTTTATTTTTGTAAGAAAGGCTTTGTCAGTGCTAAATTTCTCACTGAATGGCGTCGCGACATATTATATCTTCATTTGTTGGTGAAATATTTTGACTTGTCAAATATTATCATTTTTTTATTTTTAATGATAAACTAATGTTTATAAGACAAGGTTTTATGCATAGCATAAAGGATAACAAATAATTATAGGCAATAATTAGTCACATTCGTCATATTTTTACTCGGGAGATATTTTCAATTTGTATTGATATTTCAGGCAACTAATTATTGCCTTTAATTTTTTCTTTTCCTTTATGATACGCATAAAACCTTGTCTTATACACATTAGTTCATCATTAAAAAAAAAGAACTTATCTATATATTCCTATACATAGCGCCCTGGAGGTGATTTTTCACGAAAACGGTTACATATAAATTAGCCAAATATTATTATTATCATCTTCTCCATAATTATTATAAGCATAATTAAGTTGAATTAATACATTGTATAATTATTAGGTGTAGCATTCAGATACGGTCCCTAGAAGTAAACAAAGCAAATGAGATTTCAAATAAAATATCCGATTTGTAGTGTTCACCAGGACACGATAGAAATATAAAAAAAACTAGGTAGAAACAAGTTCTTGTACAGTTTATGTTCAATAACAAGCAAGTAAAAAATATACATAGTCGTTTTTTCTAGCCATTCAATTGCTGTGCAAATATGTAAACAAAGTCATTAGATCATTTTATGCATGTAAGCAACTATAAAATAATCCTTTACAATATAAACATAACAAGCTCTTAACCAACACAAAACGATCAATCTATATTATTTATCAAGTCGAAGCAAGTCGCTGTCGAGTATTATTATCAAAGTGTTCATTTTGTCTTTGACATTGAAAACAGCAATGGTCAAAGTCGGAGCTTGTACTGATAGTGGGTGCATAAAATTCGCACAAAATTCTGCTGAATAAACTACAGCGAATTGGGATACAGGGTCAAATTTTCAAGTGGTTTGTTAGTTACCTAGAAAACAGGAGCCAAAGAGTGGATATTAACGGTACTCTAAGTGATCCAGCCAATATTAAATATGGCGTACCGCAAGGAAGTACACTAGGTCCCATATTGTTTAATGTTTATATAAATGACTTATGTAATACTTCATTTGCAGACCACATTATTACATTTGCTGACGATACAGTACTTTTATTCGAAGGCAAAACCTGGAATGAGTCTTGCATTAAAGCTGAATTTGGCATAAACAAAGTTAAACAGTGGCTAGATAGTAATCTCCTCACTCTAAATTCGGATAAAACGAAATTCATCTGCTTCAGTTCAACTCAAGCGGGTCAACCACAAGAAATTATTAACATTAGAATACACCATTGTTACGACACTATTACATGTAAATGCAATACCTTAGAATGTGTGGACAATATAAGATACCTAGGAATTATCATTGATAAATTTCTGAGATGGGACAAACACATAGCCTTTACTTCCACAAAGGTCAGGAAACTTACACATCTGTTTATAGCAATAAGAAATATTCTATGTCTAAATGATTTGAAACGAATTTACTTTGCAATGTGCAATTCCATACTAGACTATGCTTCCTTAGGTTGGGGAGGTTGTGCTAAAACCATACTCGATCCCTTAGCTAAATCCCAGAAATCGCTTATAAGAGTCATACTGAAAAAACCTTTCAGGTACCCCAGCGATTCATTGTTCGCAGAGTTTCGTGTTCTTGATGTAAGACAATTATACATGAGGAAAATCATTTTACATACTCAAAAACAGAGGCACTACTTAGCTTCCGTAAACCACTGTCATAATACAAGACATGCAAAAAAAAACCCAACAGTTCCGCCCACCACTTCCTCATCTTTAGCACAGAGACAATTCTCATACTTAGGCCCTAAACTGCTCAATCTCATACCTGATGCATGGAAGGCAAAGAGTACTAATATTCTGCGTATGCAGGTAAACAATTGGCTTCTGGTCTTGGGGAGAGTTGAATGCGAGAATATGCTAAAAAACAGTAATTAAATTGTAAATTTTGTTTTTCTTTACATTCTTCTTTACATTTTAACTTATATTGGTATTATATTAGCATTACAGGAACTGTATTTTTACATAAAGAAAGTTCGAAAATTGTTCAATTCTTCGTGATATTTCTCCTTAAAGGAAAAGTTCCTTCTTTACTTTCATTTTTTATTTTTTGTTATTTTTCATTTCCTTTTTTTTATATATTAATATTTCTTTAGTTTAATATATCAGCTAAACAATAGTAAAAAAAAAATGAATATACATTTGTATTACTTTACCAACAGAAATTCTTCAATTCAGTTTCATTTTCAAATTCATTTTCTTGTTTTTATCTATTAATTCAGCTTATGTTATGTTAATTCAGTTATTATGTCAGCTAAATAATAGTAAAATATGTCGTGATATAACTGGAAGTATTCTAGAATATGAATATACATATGTATTTTTTTTAACAACAGAATAGTCAACACTATAATGTACTATAATTTACATGTAAAAACATTATCATATTGGAATGTCCTAAAACGGGCAATCGCCTAGTTGGACATTTTAAGTTCATTAATTGTATTATGTAATATTTACAAACAAATAATAAATAAATAATATCAAGTCGGCTTATTTGAATTAGGAGAGATTCAAGGGAGATAAACAGAGGAAACAGTTCAGGAACATGAGGAAATTTAAGCTGATTTAGAGAGTGGAGGGTCAAATGAAGTAAAAACGATTCCAAAAGAAAGCGTAGAAAATACGCAAAAATAAACAGAAAGGGTACATCTCAAGTCTCAACTATGAAGCAAAAATTTACACAACCATGTGCGCAGAAGCAGCAGAAATCCCCAAACGGAAATACTTGGCGTCATGAAGGTTGCGCAGTTTTTTCTGTTTGGAATTTCTAGGTCAGCGTAACAATTTCAGCAAAAATTAACACAAGATACTTAATTGTTCGGATAAAACCAATGGTTTGGTGGCAAAGATTGTAGCCGAAGAGTAGTCCATCTTATTAGAAAAGCTTAAAATTTATGATTGTCAAAATGTCTAGCAAACGAAAATGTGAATCATAAAAATAAACGATATTGATAAAAGAATAGACGGTAAAAAGAACAGGCATAGAAAGAAACAGAGTAAAATATGCAGCAGAGGCAGTTAAATAGTCCAATAAAAAGATAAAAGTTAAACTTATTAGAAAATATTAAAATCATATTCTAGCTTTATGATATATAATACCTATGAAGGCAGGCTCAAGGACATAATGTCACTGAGACGAGCTCAAAAATAAGCAATGATAAAAACGCTTGAGATGAATCTTAAAAATGAATAATGACAAGGTGGGAATATGGACAAAATATTTATTAATCATGACTTTATTATACACTCTATTCTTCGCAATTTCCCTTTTACACAAAGATGAAATAAAAACGAAGATAAAATTAAACGACACATCTAAATAGAACAGTAGTTTATCATCTATTTAAGCAACTTGACTTACAACAAAGGTAATTTTATTAAATACTAGCTGTGCCCTGCCAGGCGTTGCTGTGGATCAGTCTGTCGGTGCAGATATAGAAACAATAGCTTGTGTTGCTCTTACGCCTAACAGATGGCGCTGTTTTTCAAAAAAGCAAGTTTGGTAAAAAGATGGCGTTGTTTTTCATAATTTCAAATGTTTTTACCTGCCACAGGTGTCATCTACATTCTACAAAATATAGGTATATAAAACACACGCGTATTCGAATGCAACTTTGTGTCAAAGTTTCAAAGCGATCGGTGAAGAATTTTCGTAGACTTAAGATTTTGAACAAACGAACATCACTTTTCTTTATATAGATAGATTGTAACTGGCGTGTTGGTAATAATTTATGGTTTTCAATATACCAAAGGGACTGCGAACTGCGACAGAGGCGTGCATTGCAAATTTGTACCAGAACAATTTTCCACGAACAACTTCAACAGATTGATTTATCACTCACTTCAATAAAACAAGATGGGGTAAAGTATCAATAATAATAATACTAGCAATCGAGAGCCAGACGGTAGAAAAGACAATGCTACGGGAGAAATGCAAATCCGATCGAGAGGCGACCCCCGGTTCTTGCAAAGCGAAAGGTTATTATATAGTCACAATCAATCACGAATTAAAATCGGGCTTTCGCCTTATTCAGGAGAATAACATGCATGAAAAGGGAGATGTGAAGCAATGACTGATATTTTCTGAACACAGAATATACGACGATAAATCCAGTTAGTTAATTTATTTCGTCAAATAATCAAGGCACCTAATGTTCTACTTAAAATTTCTTTAAAAACTGATAGCAAGTACCTACATAAGTACACATTTAAAAAATAGACCAGGGCTTAAATAAATTAAGAAAATTCAAATAGTAGAGAAAGTAAGTAATACCTTATTATAAGCAATAATAAGTCTCCTGATATATCCATACAAATTGAAAATATTTCCCGAGTAAAAATAAATGCCGCCGACGGGAATTGAACCCGCACCTTCTGATGTCCGGTCAGGTGCTCTGGACCACTGAGCTACGTCGGCTTATTTCCAACACACCAGATAATTCAATATGTACTAGTACTTCAATCGACAATTACTGCTTTTTATATTTTTTTCACCTGTAAACAAGCAACTTTATTTTTGTAGGAAAGGCTTTGTCAGTGCTAAATTTCCCACTAGATGGCGTCGAGACATATTATATCTACATTTGTTGGTGAAATATTTTGACTTATCAAATATTATTATTTTTATAATGATAAACTAATATGTATAAGACAAGGTTTTTTATGCATTGCACAAAGACTAATTATTGCTTATAATAATTTGTTATTCTTTGTGCTATGCATAAAAAATCTTGTCTTATACAGATTAGTTTATCATTATAAAAATAAAAATACCTACTATAAAATCAGGATTTTCAACAGTGAGGCCGAAATTCTCAAATAATATGAAAATAACGTAATTGTATCAAATAATATAAAAAAATACTCTATTGCATATTATTCATGAATAAGGCTTTTTGAAAAGACGAGTCTTGGTTAATTTTTCTTCTGGCGTCCTCCCGATCGGCGGTTACCTACCTTCAAGCCTTCGAGGAATGTGATTTCCGAACTCAGTAACTATTTAGTAAGTATTTTTGGTTTGGATCTAAGAATTAACTTTTTAATATTTTAATATTTGAAACTGTTATTTCGTGGTGGAATTCCATTATAAATATACAGGGTGTCCCGAAACTCGTAGTACAAGCGGGAAACTGGTGAATCTACATCACATTTGGAGTCGATTTTGTAGTATATTTTTTTTTATTTGAGCTTTCGTTATCGAGTAAATCGAGTTTGAAGTTGATTTTTTTTTTTTTTTTTTTTAATCAAATTCTATAAATTATTACTGAAGATCAAAGTACCCAACTAATTAAAACTATTTGAAAGTAAAACAAAAGAAGAAACTCGGATTTGAAGCATTATTTTGAAATCACCCTTCATTTAACCCGGTGTAATCATAAAATATTTCTGCTCTGCAGGGTTAAAACATCTGTTATTCAACCCTAAACACCAGAAAAAACTTTAACCCTAAAATAGCCGAAAAATATATTTTTTTGGTTTTTTTTTTTTTTTTGAAAATGCTCAAATCAAAAAACTTTATGTTTTTTTGGGTTCCCCATGTGGTGTAGATTCTCCAGTTTCCCGCTTGTACTACGAGTTTCCGGACACCGTGTATATAAAGAACACAATTTTAAACTTTTTTCCACTTGTTTTTATTTGACCGTGACCGGTTTCAGCCTGTTAGGGCCATCTTCAGACTGGTACAATTTTTGTCTTAAACTAGGGTTTATATACATAGGCAAATTACATTGAGGGGAGGGGTTAACATAATATGTAATTTGCCTATGTATATAAACCCTAGTTTAAGACAAAAATTGTACCAGTCTGAAGATGGCCCTAACAGGCTGAAACCGGTCACGGTCAAATAAAAACAAGTGGAAAAAAGTTTAAAATTGTGTTCTTTATATATATTTAAAAATTAACTGTCATTGTATAATATAATAATCAATGTTCCTTACGACAGCTGTAAGTAAAGACACTGCGAAAGTAAAGATCTTTCGAGGTAGCTAGATGTAATGTTTTTGTTTACTTTCAACCAGATATATGTTAATTTCGTTATATTAAGACAGTGGCTCTTTTGAAGTGGTATGTAGATACTTCATTCGCGGATCATTATCAACTCTAACTGACAATATCGTGTCTGGTTGAAAGTTGAAATCAACTCGTGAATGAGAAGGGTCTAGTTAGCCGGGTCGTGTGAATCGATTTATCTTTTAGACACAATCGTGTTCCTTAGACCCGAGAAATTAAATTACACGGTCATGCGGTACAACACTCCACGATCGAAGAACGATTATAATCTATTCATCTTTGGAGGTGATTTTACGGTGGGCAGTGAGTAGAGGAGTGTTAATGGTTTGATGAAACATAGAAGGCAAGTTGAAGATGGCAGATTGACGGTTGCTTTCACCGATCAAAACTGAGCGAACAAGAACTTAGCAAAAACATGACGTTGGTTAGATAGCGGGATTACTCAATTATAATTATTTGACTTGGAGTTCGCGCAATGCCAATACACGTCAAAAATGTTGTCAAAGAAAAATAAGTAAATTAAGAGTAACAGAAAATAAATAAATAAAATTTTATATTTGTAGATTTCAAAAGTCACGAGTCGCCACTGGTTGTGAGTATCCTGAAATTCATAATCCAATAGAAACTGAATAGGCGAAAGAGCGGATGGTGTGCGGTTAATTTTTTTAAAACTTCGGAAAAATCTATTGTCTGTTAAAACCCCTTTTCCGGTTTTTAATCCAAAATTATAGCACTTTATCAACATTCTTTCAGACCTTACCATTTAGCCCACTTTTTCTCGATCTTAAGCAATATTCCGGTCCCGCTTTGAATTCTTTATTGATGGCCTAAGCCCAAAACCTTAACATTCATTTGACGAGATGCCGACCAAATTGAAAAAGGGCCTATAGATCCATCAAATAGTTTACAAAGGCCTAAGTCTACCTTCCTTTACCTCATCCACATCGCTTCTGTAAACTTTATGTAAGGGAACTCATTTTATCAAAACAAAAAAAAACAAAAATTGCCAAAAACTAAATAAGAGTATATACCTAGTACATTTCAACTAGAACAGAATGTCCCCTAGATGATTTTGACAAAATAAAAGACCATTAAGCCGAATGTCCATAAAAACGGCGTATTGGTAATCGACATCTGCTTTTTTACACCATCAATCACTTCCCAACACAATAACTTGGGCGGATGAAAGTGTATCAATAGATGAAATCACATTATTCTAATGGAAAATCAGAGGGGTGCGGTCACATCGATTCATTGGCCATGCTATAAGACACATTTTATATTACTTATGTATCTTCAAGTTAATTATAAAAAATATGAGCATTGTCGAAAACAAAACTGATAATTGAATCCAATAATCATAATTTAATTTATTTAATAACTAGCTGTACTCTGTCGGTCTATACAGATGGAGAAACAAAGGTATAGTTTTACCTGTCACAGATGACATCTATATAATATAGGTATATAAAAACACACGCGTATTCGAATGCAAAGTTGTGTCAAAATTTCAAAGCAATCGGCGAAGAACTTTCAGAGATTTAAGATTTAAACACCAAAACATTTACATTTTTATTCATTTAATAATAGAATATTTCTAACACAATCAAAATATTGACATTTTTACTTGCAAAAAATGACATTATGAAAGCCTGAGCTAATAAAGATCTGAACTTATCTATTTTCGTGAAAACAATAAGAGAAGGGTAGATTATGAAGTGCATATTTAAATCGTTCCATTGTAGGACAATAAACTACCTACAAAAATAAGGTGGTAAACAAGTTTTGCCCAAATAATGTGGGAAATTGCGCTATGGTCTAAATTGGTGAATTTTACATGAATTATTATAACATAACTCAAAATGAAACGAAATTTAAATTTTTAAATATTCTGTACTTCATAGTACATTCATACATTTTTCTAGTAAATGCAAAACTTGTACAGAACCCTGTTGGTACGCCACTGACGAAAGTAAACTGATCGTAAAATAAAAATAAAACAAATTAATTCAAATGAAACGAAATGGAGATAGAATCAATATACCATTGAAAACGGCACAAAGAAGCTGTAAATTATTTTATTGCGGGATTACTGTATTACGTAAGTAAATTATAAATGATGAACTTGTGTGATTTCACAACTTATTCATTTAAAATAATATATAGTATATATTTTAATAACATGACGTTCCAGAGCTGAAGATACTCTCAGTATCGCCCTGGTTCACCACCATTCAGAATTGAAACGTTGCTAGAAATGGCTTTAGCCGTGTTTGGTGACCATATCTGAATAGCCAGGTACTTCCTAATCTCATTCCCCTCCCCACTACCCTCAGCCTTACAACATACCCCAATTATTGGGGATGCCATGGGAGCAGCTGTGAGGGAGTACCTGGCTATTCAGGTCTGGTCACCAAACACGACTAAAACCATTTCGAATGGTGGTCTTAAACCAGGGCGATACAGAAAGTATCATTCACACTGGAACGTGCCGCAATTATACTATTCATATATATATTTTTTTAAATTAATGAATTGTAAAATAATACAAATTAATCAAATCCAATGGATTTGAAACCGCGACCTTCGGCTTGCTAGTCGAGAGCCTTACCCCTCGAACACGAAAGCCGTCTTGGCCAACCTCCGCTAGGAGACGACAACAGGAGAAGTGGTAAAAAAATTGTTTTTAAAAATAAAATAATGAGAAAGGGGTGGGTTAAAGGAAAGGGTTAAGGAAGAAGGCAGCGGAGCATAAAGCTTGTGGGAACTTACATTTAAACTTTGACGTTTTTTCAAGGTAGTCTTTGAGAGATACCCCAATTAAAACCCCAAGGACAGCTTGTTTCAAAGTCGTGACGATTGCACTATCAAGGAAGGAAAGCGTGAATAATTTAGACTCTAAATTTTAGAGTGTTGAGTCCACAGACATAGGAATTAATAGACGAGAAGATAAAGGCGAGGGGTAAAATCAACTGTTGAAGAACGAAGGGAGTGAAGATGACTGTGATTCGTCAATAAATCAATCTGACAGTAAATAGGCATCTCGCATTATAATATCACCATTTACTTCTTAAAAGTAAAATCTGCTTTGAATGAATAGACATTTTTACATGGGAGCGCAAATTACTCGCCACGTTATGAACAAATTTGCGAAGTCCAAATTCGGCAAAGTAAATTTCTTCTGTTTGCAGAGTCGTAGTTAGTTTCAGAGTATTTAGTTAAGACCCTTTTACGAATGTTCATAATTTACTTACCCCAGTAAACAGCGACAAGCACACTTGACAACGGCTATATTATTACTCTAAGCAACGGCCACATTCGAACAATGATCTAGGGTTGTCACAACCGCTTTTTTCCTATTAATAATAAAATAATGTAATTATCACTTTTAATTAAAATTAATTTACGCGAATTATTTCAAACATTATTTCATCACAATAATACGTAGCATTTACATTATTATTTGCTCCTTGTTTTTGTAGATACTCTCAGTATCGCCCCAACTACTTGAAATGGCTTTAGGCGTGTTCAGTGACCAGATTTACATAGCTAGGTACTTCTCACCACCACATAGCCAGGTGTGGGGTATTATTTGGGAGTATTTTGTCGATGAAGGTGCTTTTTATTTATTTTTTGGGTATAATATTTGCATAAACATTTTTTTAGGTACATTTAAGCATCATAATATGTCTGCAAGAAATTAGTAAAACAGTATTATATACACCGACATAATAACAGTATTCTAAGACTATGCATAATATTATTAAAAAATATACGAGTTATACATATAAATTATGTATATATAAATATATACGGACAATGGAAGAAATCAAAAGAAAAAGACAAAAGGGTTAATAATTAAAGTATATTTGTGAGAACAGCATCCAATAAACAACTTACAGGGGTTTAAATAATGTACAAAAATAAAAGCACAGTTTAAGAGAAAACAACATGTACAATAGTTATATTATCGATGCTAGATAAATAATAACAGCTGAATAAAAATATATTTTAAAGATGAACCAACATAGAAAGAAGGTATTAATCTGTTGACTGTGATGACGCCCGTGTCCGTGAGAAAAATTACAAATCATAGATATGAAGGTCTCCGTAGTCGAGGGGTAACGCTCTCAACTAGCAAGCGGGAAGTTTCGGGTTCGAAACCCAGCGTGCAAATAAAATTTTTATTTGATTAATTTGAATTATTTCACGATTTACTAATTTAAAATAATTTAAAAGATGTTTGCGGCACGTTCTAAAGTGGAAGATAATATATTCCAACGCCGTCAAAGAAGCTGCGTTTATCAAATAAAAAATATTTCCTTAATAAATATTTAGCGCAAGCGATTCTGGCCGTATTATTCATACAGTTCCTTTGTAAACACGGGTTAAAATTGATTTAAAAAAAATCTTCGATTTTAGTTTGGAGGACTCCGGAGTCCCTCCCACAGTTGATAGGTTAATAATTGAATATGATCGAAAACAACGTAATACCATAGACATATGAATATTAGTAGACCTGCCCTAAGTGATTAAAAGCGTATTATCCCCACTCCCCATACCGGTTCCATTGGAGCCGGCTGGGCTCGCGTATGGCCTCAAGTGAAATTTGAAAACGTGACGTCATCATTCTTGTGCGAACTATGGTCGAGGCATCATCGGTTCATTTTACGAAATAACACGGCAAAATGTTGACTTGTGATATGAAAACTTGTAAAAATAGATGTGAAAAAGAGAATAAACCCAATTGTCGTATTACATTCCATAAGTAAGCATTATTTTACTTTATTTTAAGCTTATTCACACCGTATTATATGGATCAGTTTTAGAAACACATACTATCACATCACAATGTAGCGATTCTCAAGTGTGCTCATCGTTGTTTACTGGGGTAAGTAAATTATGAAACATTTGTAAAAGTCTCTTAACTAAATACTCTGAAACTAACTACGACTCTGCAAACAGAAGAAATTTACTTTGCCGAATTTGGACTTCGCAAATTAGTTCATAACGTGGCGAGTAATTTGCGCTCCCATATAAAAATGTCTATTCATTCAAAAGCAGATTTTACTTTTAAGAACTAAATGGTGATATTATAATGCGAGATGCCTATTTACTGTCAGATTGATTTATTGACGAATCACAGTCAGCTTAACCCCCTTCGTTCTTCAACAGTTGATTTTACCCCTCGCCATTATCTTCTCGTCTATTAATTCCTATGTATGTGCGTAATACGACAATTAAAACAGAACATACATTGTCTAGTGAGGCGGGTAACTTACTAACATTAACTAAATATAATTCAATAAACGCCCGGGTTGCCGGCAATTAAATTAATTAATATATATTTTTTATATAGAATAGGTGCTGAAATTTCCAATTTTATGTCCGGGTTAAATCTTCCCCATAGGAAAAACTAAACCCTTTCACACACTTTTCCACAAATTATCATCTAGTCAATCAACATTATGCAAGTGCATTATATAAGCAATATAAATACAAAACAATACAAGAACAACACGTCAACTCACCAGAGATCAAATGGGAAAATAATTCACCGACTCCAGATATTTTCATATCAGAGGGATCGGCTCGGTAGAACTCTATTATTTGTTATTATTTCTAATACACCTATGTGTAAATGGTAAATTAATCTTTTACACAGATGACATCTGCACAGTTTCGCAAATGAATATACCAAAGATAACATAACAAGTAAAGATTTCGATGCATAAAACCACAATTTTCAATATCATTTCAAATAATTATTTTTGGTAACCTATTGTTTATTACTAAACCTTGTGTAAAAATGTAAACAACACGTACCCGTGATATGTATAAAATAAAATTAATAAAATATTAAGTAAATGAATAAAGCAATTTCAGTTCCCTGAAAATAAAATCGCTTTCGTATAAACTTGTCTTTTCGACTTCCCTGAATTAGACATCAATTTTGAAAAATAATGTAGTCTAACATCGGTATATTTGTCAGCAATAGCTCTTATAAGGTCGTGAATGTGATTTTCGGTAGGAAATTGATCGAATTGATGACTGTACAATGAATGAAATAGGTTTGTAGCTAGAAATGCCTTTAAAATTTTACCTACCATCCAAGATTTTTTAAACTTTGGTGAAATAACGGTTCCTCCACTTTGTGCCAGAAGTTTTTTTAAGAGGACTTCTGTTTTCCAACAAACATCAATTACATCCTTTGAAGGATAAAGTAATCCACCTTTATCTTTAATTACTATCAATCTATGTTCAAGGTATATTTCATTGGAAAACAGAGCGTTAATGCACTGATTGCAGCGTAGTTTTTTTCCTAAGTGTCGAACGATAAACCCTGAAATGTATGTCACAACAATGAGGTTCAATTGAACCGTAACTAAGTCTTGGCTTAAATAATTATCTATTTCGTCAAAATAACATATGCTATCGTCATTGTCGCTACAATTTTCAAAATATGTACCAGATGTAATATTTATTCTTTCTACTGCCGATGAACAGTTTAAAACTGAAATTTGTTCAAACGGAATACAATTGCCTGTTGTTGTTTGTTTTAGTTCCATATGAACTAGCGATTTTTTATATATAGACATAAATTGCCGAGCTGTTGGGTTATTGTTAAATCCTCCAGCCGATCTAACGTTGCAAAAAAATAATTCTAAATGGTCTTGTGAGCATTTATACAAAGGTGTGTATTTTAATAGTTGGTGACATGTGGTGAAAATATGAATAGTAAATTTTTTATTAAAAAAAAAATGTTACCGGACAGCAAAGTGCCCATAACATTTTTTACTCCATATGTGCTAAGGAATAGCTGGTTAAAGTTTGTCGGGTACGTGCCGATACAACCTGTATATATTTATATATATCTACTATACTATTATATATTTTATATTATTTAAAATATATAGTTAGCAACTGCTTGTATCAACCAAGAAAACTTTTCAAATTATTTATAAAGAGCAATAATTAAGTAAAAGTCAATACACTAGACAAAACAAGAATCGCATTTAATAAATCTGCCTATTTCTGACTGTCCTAAAACAGGTTTATCTCCTAGTTGGACAGCCAAAGATCACTGTAATATGTAATGTTTTTTTTTTAAATTAATAAAAAAAAATATATATATATATACATATTTTATCAAAGCGCAAAAGGCGAAGGCACATCCCTGATTCTTGTGGACACGGCTTTGTTGTTCGCGTCCATCGCGTGATAGTATATGTTTCTAAAACTGATCTATATTATACGATGTGATAAGCTTAAAACAAATTAAAATAATGCTTACCTATGGAATGTAATACGACAATTGGGTTTATTCTCTTTTTCACTTCTATTTTTACAAGTTTTCATAGCGCAACCGACCATTTTGCCGCGTTATTTCGTAAAACGAACTCGACCGTAGCTCGACGCTAGTTCGAACAAGAATGATGACGTCACATTCTTTTGATTCATGGGAAGCCATACGCGAGCCCAGCCGGCTCAATGGAACCGGTATGGGGAGTGGGGATAATACGCTTTTAATCACTTAGGGCAGGTCTACTAATATTCATATGTCTATGGTTGAGTCAGAATTTAAAAGGTTTTAAAATACAAATTGAAAATATCTCCCAAGTAAAAATAAATGTCGCCGACGAGAACTAAACCCGCGCCTTATGATGTCCGGTCAGACGCTCTGGACCACAAACCAACCCGCCAAATAATTCAATATGTAGGTACTAGTAAATTCAATCGACAATTACTGCTTATTATATTTTTTTCACCTAGAAACAACCAACTTTATTTTGTAGGAAAGGCTTTGTTACTTGTTAGTGCTAAATTTCCCACTAGATGTCGTTATTATATATATTTTTTGGTGAAATATTTTGATTTGTAAATAATATATATATATTTTTAATGATAAACTAATGTTTATAAGACAAGGTTTTTATGCATAGCACAAAGGATAATAAATTATTATAAGCAATAATTAGTCTCTTGTAATATTAATACAAATTGAAAATATCTCCCGAGTAAAAATAAATGCGTTTAAAATGACAACAGTTTTCGATCAAATTGATATAGATCGCAATTTAACCAACCAACCAACCAAAGTTATCTTCTTATTATAGCTACATCAATTTTCAATTTTCGACCTAGTTGCTCCATCTCTTGGGCCGGCTAGTAGCTAATTTCGAAGATTTTTTTGGTTTGACTGAGGATTGAACCTTCCTCCCAAGGTACTGGAGTCAAAGGGCTAACAACTACGCCATATCCCGATTGGATGGGACATGCATTTATTCCGTATATTAACGTCATCCAATTTCAGAGAAATGCGTATAAATAAATGTCCGCGTGTTTTTATGCGTATTGATAGAATGCATCTTCATCTACAACGAGTTTATCTGTCGAGTTTCAGCTCGATCGAATGTCGGGAAGTGGTAAATTTCCACTTCAAGATTTGCATTAATTCTTTCACGAAAACAATAATGAAATTCAAACATATATGTATTTAAAATTTTGTCCTTACACAATAATGTAACAATTTAACATACTTCATGGGACATAAATATCAGAAGATTTAAAATCAGAATAAATTTCAAACATATAATCATAAAAGACAGGAGCCACGAAGCGAACTCATAATATTCAAAACTGTCATTTTCCATTTGGTGTATGTCACCCCTTACCTTTCCGATTAAACATTCACAAGTCGTACCCCAGTGAGATACGACCGGTGATTTACTTCCGGCATTATAAAGTGACACACACACGGACAATGCGGACATGCTGCCAAGTAATAATAAAGTAACACACAACACACGCGTATACAGTATTATACATACACCGATGTAAAGTATTCATACGCGTTATAAAGTTCAACACACACGGACACGTTTTAAAATAGTAAAGTGCACAATACACGCACATCCCGCACGTTATAAAAGAGCCACACACACGAACGTGCAAAGTGCAATGATTCCATTATGTACGTAAAAGGAATTCCCATCGAGTCTTCTTGACTTTCATTCAGGAATTGACCATTGATAAACTTGTACAAGTCCATAATGGGAATGAGTATGAAGTGCGTATCAACATAGTTGCATGTTGTTTGATGACTTTCAATGGTAGCGAAACTGCAATCGTTGTTACGTATTACAAAAGCTATTCATTTAAGGGCATTCTATGTTATGTAGAAGAATCTGAAAGTTCGTTAACGGGAAAACGATTCCAGGAAAACATTGTTGTTTTTGATAATAGAATATCCAGGAAATAAACGGTTTACATAGTAAAGATACTAATTTTAGTTTTGGGGTTTTCACTATCATATAGAGAATTTCTTCCGGAAGGTTTATATATACAATAATAATACTAAACTAGCTAGATTTACTAAAGCTAAATTTCTGATCGTCTATATAATTTGTCAACAGAAAAATATTATTAAGATATTTTTTTAAATGGCAATATTTATTTTTGAAAGGCACGGATCCTGACAATTATTATAATATCCCGTGATTTGATTTTTCACGGGTCTGCGCTAGTATCTTTTTAATATTATCAAAACAATATTGCATGCTTAGCGATGGAGATAGTATATCCAGAAGTATTATTGTAAGGGGAAGTACCTAACCAGATTTAACGCAGTAGAAATAATGATTTGTGGAATAAGAATTTTCACACAGGACGATATTAGGTTTCTCTCAGTGCCAATGTTTGATGATTATGCTGTGTGAAGGTTCCGTTTGTTTTTTTGTTTATCAGGAAGAAACCTAAAATCCTGCAATTAGGCAAATGTGAAGCTTATCTTCACGCTACACCTACAATGGTGCTGATGACGCAGGAAACTATATCTAAAACTATTTAAAAATAGTTTATATCTAAAACTATAACTATATCTAAACATCTGAGAACATTCCACTGAAATGTCTGTAGATCAAAAGCAACTATCCTATGTACCTGACGTACATATTCCAAAAGGTAAAAATGATGCTGATGACGATGGAATCCTCTGAGAACATTCCACTGAAATGTCTGCAGGTCAAAAGCAACTATCCTATGTACCTGACGTACATATTCCAAAGGGTAAAAATGGTGCTGATGATGCTGGAATCCTCTGAGAACATTCCACTGAAATGTCTGTAGGTCAAAAGCAACTATCCTATGTACCTGACGTACATATTCCAAAGGGTAAAAATGGTGTTGATGACGCTGGAATCCTCTGAGAACATTCCACTGAAATGTCTGTAGGTAAAAAGCAACTATCCTATGTACCTGACGTACATATTCCAAAGGGTAAAAATGGTGCTGAGGATGCCGGAATCCTCCGAGAACATTCAACTGAAATGTCCTATAGGTTAAAAACAATTTTCCTATGTACCCGACGTACATATTCCAAAGGGTAAAAATGGTGCTGATGACGCTGGAATCCTCTGAGAACATTCCACTGAAATGTCTGTAGGTAAAAACAACTATCCTATGTAGATGATAAACATATTGCAAAGAGTATACTTGTTTTGCATTAGATCTTTTTGAGGTTTAGACCAAAAGTGGCAACAAAATTCGGCAGTAGAACGTACTCGCGATTTTTCTAATAAGGTCGGCAATTTTCTAATAAATGTTCTATACACAAAAAAACGACATTTAATGAAAGCTAAAACAAATTAACTATTTATTATTTTTATTTGCTACGAACGAGTTTACGTAATTACATTACATAATGTTTGCCCCACTGGGATTTCCCGTGCTGAGGAATACATTTTATTCAATTTACATTACATTACAATTAATGCTATTTTACAATATAAAAGCTAACGTAATTTGCTAACACTTAAATTAGTTAGATATTAAACACACGGAGATAAATGACTAATGCTGATTTATTGAAAATCTCATCAAATTATTAGTCATCCTGTTAAAAACAGGACTGTAAGCCTCTTCCTCATAAAGTGGTGGTAAATTTGTAATAATATCGGAACACGTGTTCATCCACTTGCGTAATAAAATATATCAGGACGAAATACAAAAAATGTGAGGACTTTTACGAACACGTGTTCGGACATCGTTACAAAACATTCGTTTTGTTTCATTTATCAATTCATTCGTTACAGACCTACAATCCCGTTTTTAACTTCAATCAGTCTGTGATGGTTGCCATTATATAAAAGACTGGCTGACGTATACCCGGCGTTGTTGGGGGGATATAAATATACTTTCACGGACTTTTCTGCAGGCCTTTTTAAGGCGATTCCATTCGTCGTGTAATATTTTGAATCGAGCCGCCATCAATAACACTCCTTACGTAGATGGCGATAAGGCTTAAATTCCCGCTTAACACCATCCAGCTGTTTTGATTTAGGCAAGAAAAAAACATGGCCAAAAAGTGCCTTTTATTTTATTTTGTGGATGTTCAGGCACAAATATTTAAATAACTTAATTTGCCACATTATACAATAAAACCATAAGCGAAAATAGGTTCGTAAGTAGGAAATTTTGAACTTTAAAGCAGTTTTCATAGGCCTTATAAATTATTTTTTTCTGGGCTTATAAAAAGACTTATGTAAAAATTACTCGATTATTTCAAAGGCCAAGATGTATTATACTCGCGGTATTTATTTAAAGCATCTGAAACATTTCTAGGCGACCAAATTTTCAAACCAAAAACACATGATTTTGCATTACTACGTATGGCATCGCCTTAAGATTTACAATTCCGTAGTACATTATTTTTATGTATCTCATAAGTATTTTTGTTATTTGTTTTTGGGGTATTATGCCGTGCTGCGCTAACTCCTTCTTTAGCCAACGTTGCGGACAGCATTGCAGTGTCCATCATCAGGGCAGATGTGTTATTGTTGTGTAATCTTAAATCATATTTATCTCATAAGTTTTAGCCAGCGTTAGCAATATAGGGCCCGAAAATATATTTTTACGACTTTATTATAAAACATCGACTTTTCTCTTAATTTCTATAAACATAATATGCATGTATTATATACATTAACCTTCCGGAAGAAATTCTCTAAATGATAGTGAAAACCCTATCAAAATCCTTTGCGTAGTTTAGAAGAACTAAGCGCACAGACAGACGCGGATAGCGACTTTGTTTTATAGGTACTATTTAGAGATATTATCAATTTCGAGTCTTCCTGTATCCCAGATCCATTGTTTTATAAATGTTTTGAATATATTGATATCTGTAAGTGTTTTTTATGATAGGATAACAACAGATAAGTGAACGTAAGTAGGGAGAGTCGGTTTTTTGTGACAGTTTGACCATTGTTTGACAAGAGTGCCGTCGCAATATCCTGCAGAATTCATATAATATCAAGATTTTTCCCACTATTACCTTATCACAAACTCCCAGTGAAGTAATATCCCTCAACCTGTCAATAAAATGCCTAATCAACTCAATCAACTGTGCCAAGTCTGTCGCTCGTTACTGACGGGAAGTCCTAATTGTGAGTCACACGAGTCAATAAACTCGATAATATACCCGCGGTACCGTAATCAATTATTATCATAATACTGATTTAACCCCTAGCATGCCAAGAAATCCACAGTGGATTTGCTAGAAGCTCAACGGATTTATATTTCAATATTTTTATCCATTAAAAAAACATGCTTCTAGCATACTAAAATACATAAATAACGGAACATAATAATATTCTAACTTGTCGTTTCGTTTCATAAAAATATATTTATTTTATCTGTCAAAAAGCGTTTCGAAAAATTCAATCGTCAAATATCATAATTTTTTTAAATTATATTACCTACTGTGTTTATTCACAAGAAAGCCTAACACTTATTTTACTGTGAAGAACGATTATTTAGCTGACAAAGCTAGAAAATATAATAATACTCAAGAATGCTTTCGTATTTCTTCATGATAATATAATATTTTTGTTAGTAAAATTAGAGAAAATGAAAATACAAATCTTTGAATATAAGGAGCTTTCCTCGGGAAAGTACATGGGATAGATATAATATAATTTATAAATTAAAACACATAATCTGGTTAAGACGGTACAATGTGCTAAAACGGTGGTATTTTACCCCTGGCATTCCAATGGTTAATCCACTTTTTACTTTTTACACGAGTATCGCGGAATCATGACGGGCTGGCGTGATGCTAATAAGCGGCGGACGCGGAGTGGAAAACTAGAATCACGCTGAAAAAGTGAAAGTGACAATATGGATAACGAATGTCTGTAGTCTGTTGAACTACTAACCACGCACTACTGCATATTATATTACATGACACGGTCCAGTTGAGCACGAAATTATGGTGTGCTATTTTTTAGCGAATATATTACTCTACGGGACTTTAAATACAGTTGTTTAGTCATGTGCCATCGCTGTACATGGTGCACCGATTCCTTTTGACATGTGCACCGATTCATTGTTACGCGGATGACAGTACAGTTCATGATAGCTTTTTGTTTGACAAGCCCCCAAAGGGCACACAAACTCCAACGGCTCGGAGGGCTTTGAAGCAGAGAATGGACGGTTATCTCGAGAGTATTTCCTCCTGGGGTAAAAATAATCTCGTCGAATTTAATGTTTCAAAGACACAATCCTGTCTGATTACGTCTAAAAGGGATCCAAATGATAATCTAGTCTCCATCAACGGAAGCAATCTTCCGAACAGGCCTTCCATTGATATGCTTGGTGTAACTATAAGTGACCAGCTCAGGTACGGGGGCTCCATCGAAGCCAGAGTAAAGTTGGCCTCTCAGTAGCTGGGCGTACTGTACAGGGCCCGCAGATACTTTAATAGTACACAACTGCTGACCCTTTACAAATCGCAAGTGCGCCCTACTGTCGAATTTGGCAGCCATCTCTGGTCCGGAGCCCCTAAATACCTGAAAAAAACCCTTGACTCTGTGCAAAAACGGGCGGTCCGTTTGATAGATTCCCCAATCTTAACAAACGGACTGCAATCTTTAGAGCACAGGCGTCAGGTAGGTATGCTGTCCTTGTTCTATCGGTATTAAAATGGAAGATGCTCTGAGGAACTAGCGTCATTGATCCCTTCGGCACCGGTGCGTAGTCGGGATACACGCCAAACGCGAGCCTAACATTTGTACACGGTTGACATTTGTCACATGGGAACGGGTCGCTTCTACGATTCGTTCTTAAGTTCAACAGCTCGGCTGTGGAACGAACTGCCGGCCTCTGTGTTTCCTCCCTCCTACAACATGGGACTCTTCAAGACCCATGTTCACTCCTTCCTCTCCACCAAAAGACCCTCCACACAGCATCCCCAAAGATGACATAGGCCCTGATGGAAATTATTTTCTTCAGGGCCTCCTGTGTGGAGTTAATATAAAAAAAAAATAAAGATCAGGCCAATTGTACCACGTGGTACGCAACGTCCTGTTCTCGAAGCACTGAAATAGTAAGGTTTGGAGCGGATTTATTCGATTATTTTATTCGATTATCTATTACCAGCTGACGTGTACTCGGCGTTGGTGGGGGTTATCCTTACGAGATAGACATATACCATTCCGGACTTTTCTGTAGACTTTTTTAAGATATACAATTCCGTAGTACTTTATTTTGATGTATCTCATAAGGTTTAGCCAGCGTTATCAATGTAGTGCCAGAAAATATTTTTTTACAACTTGATTATAATAAAAAAATATTTTATTTATAATGTATTTATATAAACCTTCCGGAAGAAATTCTCTAAATGATAATGAAAACCCTTTCAAAATACGTGACGTAGTTTAGAATAACTAAGCACACAAACAGACAGACGCGGATAGAGACTTTGTTCTATAACATTTAGAGATACAAAGCCCTGTTAGCCTGAGCAGCAAAACTCTCGAACGGTGAGCAGCTTTGAAAGCTATGAAAGAAGAAAGTAAGCAGCGCCATTTAAAGTAATGTTGATTACGATACCAACATTGTTGGGGTGATAAAATTCAAGATAACAGCTTTGTTAACGCCAGCACGTTTTACCTGTCATCCTAGAAGCAATTATTCCTCCCTCTGATGAACAATTAAGATAAGATCTGGTGCTTACCTGGAACAAAAGAGAATGACAATGATGAGTACATTAAAATGGTATGAAGCGTTTACTTTATGTTCTATATCAACTTCGCGTTATGTCATCTTACGTGTTTCTATGTGGAAGATATATTTAAGAAAAAAGTACAAAGGAAGATACTGTGTTTGTAGAAGGGAGAAAAAACAAAAACAGGATTTTTTTCACTAGATTATAAAAGGTGGTGCAAAAGTCCTCACTCGATTTCGTAAGGCTGTAACTTTGTAAATAAAAATACTTATTATAACACATCTAGCGCTGACCCGTGAAAAATCACGGTATAGTGAGAATTCTTGACAAATCAGTCGCAATTTTAAAAATGACACAAACTTCAAAAGAACTTCAAAGTTCATTGAATCAGACTGTGATAACTTGACAAAACGACAATTCAACACACATTTAAAAAGTGATGGAACAAAAATTGGGTCAAATGGGTTACTTAGGTTAGGTTTTAGGTTAGTTTCTTTCACTTTTAAAGGTGTGTTGAGTTATCATGGAACCAAATCAAACACAGACAGACGGACAGACCACAACCGAAATTAGTATTTTTGATAATTTCGCAGTATTGAGGAGATAGAGCACTTGAAGTGAAATGACACAAAACTGCTCTATATAAATGCGATCCATAGTTTGTCAACGTGTTTTCAGATTCTGTTTACTTCACAAATACTAAAGTCGTAACGATATAAGACGTAATTTGCAAAAAATATAGCATCTTCGGATAGGGTGATGACATTTTGCGCCACCTTTTATTATGTACAATGATATGAATTCGTGCAAATGGTAGATAATACAATAATAATGTCTGAATTCGTGTAAGTCAGGTTCACGATAATTAGATACGACTTGTAGCATGAAATGAATAGAATAGAGTCGTGATCGCTTCGCCATGGCAAAAGGCGAAATACCAATCGTAGATCTAGCCGACCAGAACAGTCAATAGACGAATAGACAGCCACCAATAAGACGGAATTATAATCGCTAACGATACAATGCTAACAATGAAAACAACGACGGGTATAAGAATCGGAATTTAGTATAGGAAATCTAAAATTCTAGAACTTATACGAGGGTGGTCTGAAAAGTTTCCGACCTCAACGCAAAGGTGGCGGTACTCGTAAAAGCTAGTGAATGTAGTTGTGCATCTTTTGACAGTTATTACTATTACTCACCATTCAAGTTTCGGTCATTTTGGACGCGCAGTTTTTAGTTGACAGTCGTTTGAGTGAGTCGATGTGTGTGTTTTTGTGAAACAGGAAAAAAATTGAGTTAGGATGCTTCAAGAAAGTCTAAAGCTAAGGTTTAGGATTTACTTGTAAAATATGGTGAATACGATTACAATGTATTTTACGTCAAAGAATTTTGGCAAAAAATTAGATAATTTAGAAGCACTTGAAATCAGAAAATCCCTCAATAATAACTCCAGTATAATAAATAACCAAATTAATCTGTCTTATAGTCCTATTCTTGACATATTTCCAGTTAACCGCTCTGTTCTTCCTGGAATTCCCGTAATTACCCCTTCCACTTTGTCCACATCTCCCTCAAACACTTAACATTTTTGTATTTATGTTTCAATATTTTGTGTAGTAGATCAGTTTTAAATATTCTCCTGACGAAGGAAGGGATCTTCCGAAACCGGTAGAGTGAAAATAAAACTATCGTGGTCAAAAACAAATTTATGTGTTTTTATTACAAAACTTATTGATTCCAAAAATTGGGCAACGAAAACATTTTTCAAAAAGAAAGTTTTTTTATACCTGTTTTTTAGTTTTCGTAAAGTACTCTTGAGGTTAAATTTAAATAGCACACTCTTTTGGTCAAGTATTTTGATAACGTTTAATCAATAAGCTTTTTAGTTTACCCACATAATCTTAAATACTCTATCCAGACTTCAGATCATAATAGATCTGGGAAAGAAAAAATACATTTAATTGGCCCTAGAAGGAAGTTCCAACTTTCACTTAACGGATCACGAGCTGGATCCAAATCACACAATACGAAACGGTAATGAACCTAGACTTGGAACACGATCAGACTGCAAAGCTGTATTGGTACGAACGATGTACTGTATTATGTACACGGTTTATAGGTAAGCTGGAGTGTTCTAATTTTAATGAATGCCATTATCGCCCTTTAATGACAGATAATGATGAAAAAACTATAGAGAATGTGTTAGATAGCACGAAATGTTGTAGAATAGGGCAAGCACAAGTGGCATGCTTACACCGAAGCAATACTGAATGCATTTCTCTTCCTACTGTGACTTATTTAATTATTACGTTAACGCGGCATAATACCCCAAAAATAAATCACAATAATACTTTTGGCCGTGAAGAAGAATAATTTGGTGTGGGTTTGTTTTTTTAAGACCTTCATCCAGTTTAAAAACTGGTTATCAGCATTTGATATTATTTACATATCATGTTAAAATAACAAAAATTCAACAAAAGTGAAATTGGTGAAAAAGAAAAAAAAATATAAATGAAGTTCCTTCTACTTTAAAAAAATATGTAATTTTAGACAGTTGAAACAGGAAGAAGGTCACCGTCTACATAATATTTCGAAAAAACCACTCCAACCACCAAAGCAGAATTTGGTTACTGCTTGATGAAATTTTGCACACTTGATGTTCAAAATAAGAGGAAAACAACTTTATACGTCCGATTTTGAAACACCTGTGTAAATCCCGGGCATCATCAAAAACTTGAGCTAATAGGTCAATATGTATTAGCTTACCGTTGACCACCTTTGATAGCAATATGTGAGGGTGGCGGGCATGCGTTGAATGGATCAACTTCATCAACAGCTGCCATTTAAATAAAGCAAGTTAGGTTAGGTTACTTTTCTGAAGACATTAAATAATTATCTGCCTGATTATTGACACTGAACACTGATGAATGATCAGCTGTTGCGCAATTTATAATTTAAACACGCTTTACTACATTGGTAGACGTTTATCTAATAATTTAATAGCGCCATACCAATTAGAACTATTTAACAATAGTACCTAAATATTTAGTTATACCCACTCTTCTGTCCTTTAATATATGTTAATTTAATTTAGGTGGGATGCGAACCTGTGAATGTGGAATCCCAAAAAAATATCATTATCGCGATATTTAGTCTCATGCTCATCTTTGTGCCGCGTCATACACTCCTATCATCTTCGGTGTCGGCAGATTTCAAATAGTTTTCCAGTAATTAATTAGATACCTCAATATGGCCATAGTATGTTCATCTACTATCAACGTTATCTCGACGCGAACCTTTATCGATAAATTGTTTAGAAAAAAAGCTACTGATACCAATTTTGGTATAAGATTATTACAATGAGAAGCTACGTATTGATGGGACGTTACAAAAACGAATTCGTAGGGCGAAAATGCTATCACACGTCGAAAAACTTATAAGATAAAACTGACGTACGATTTAGGAAAGATAAGAAAGGTAAAGATCTGGTAAACAAAAAAAAACTAGAATCCGAAAAGGCCAAATTACATAACCCAACAAAAATATGTATTTGTTTTGATGATGCATGTAAATATAAAAATGGGTGTAAACGCACTTAAAAAAAAATAGTTCCAGATTTTCGGTATCTGTTTTGGATGTGACAATTGTCTTTTAGCATTAATTCGTCTGTTTATATATATATATATTGGTAGATACCCTCAGTATGGACCTGACCGCCATTAACAAAAGAAACGTTCCTAAATAAGTTCCATCAGCTCTTCCTTTTCCACATTTCTTTAAGTCTTCTGACAAGTCTCACTACATACCCCAACAGGGGATACCATAGTCCCACTGGTTCAGTCAGTCAGGAGCGGTTGTAACTCTTGTGCGGTAATCACATAAAAATAATAAAGTAGCACACTGCAGAAAAAAATTAAGCATTAAAATTCAGCAACCCAAGTATACCAGGGAAAAGGTCAAGGTTTATAGACACCAAAATGTGTGTTGTTGGTGTAATCATTGAGCAAAACAACTATCGATGAACATTATAATTCCTAATACGGATAGTGAAACAATGAATGGATCATATTTTATTTATATCATATTTTATATATTAAGATAAAGGCCATTTGTAAAGTCCAGCAAAATAAATATATTACAAAATAAAAAGCAATTGTCTTATGGAAATTGTTTCAGCGGAAAGTATGGAGAAAATTGAAAACACGAATTGGAAAAGGTAAGAATAATCTTATTAAGAAAATAAAACATACTTAATAGTATTTCTTCTCTTCATAATAATTCTTCTGGCGTCCAGTTTTGGACAAAGGCATCCCTCAAATATCTCCAGTTTTGCCAATTCTTGGCGGCTAAATTTTTGGTTGTTGGTGTATTTTATTTCAATGGTCATCCATTGGCATTTTTGTCACAATACAATTTTCTTGGACCAACCCATCAACATATGTAGATGGATTTCAATGTCCTTTCAATTTTCCTGTTCTTTTTAATATTTACTTCGCACGGGAAACCTTATCATGGAGATGCTGCGTAGAGGGTAGTTTAAAGAAAAGGAAGAAGTGAACAGCATTCCCCAACAGTGGGGATGCAATGGCACTCCTTTATATAGTTAGTACAACTTTTGAGAAATATGCGAACAAAACAGATAAAACTAGTTAATAACGAAGAGAGGGGAAACTTCAGTCAGCACTTAACAAACGGAATAAAGAACCCATTAGATCTAGAACAAAACCATAAAGTATATAATTAAAACCATGAGAACCGACATTAAAGGCACATCAAGCGAAACATCTTTTAATAATAGAAGAACATAATAACAGTTGTTAACTTCGCGTGTACACTCCACCAAGCCTAATTCATTTCATCCGTGTTCAAAGATGGGAGAGACAAAGAATGTGTCCTTGCCATAGAAATATGAACGTGAACCATCATTGTCGTTAGTAAGGAGTTGTACTAAACCGTTCCGAATCAGTACCCGCTCATTATTATTTGTAGCCATTACTATCAGACAGCCTCGTGGCACTGCTGCATTTGGAATTATTATGCAAGATTCTTGCCATACCTAAATGCTGCAAAAATAAATGTAGAGTTGTGCAATCATTAAAACCATAAATTGATACTTTTACTGGATATAACCAGAATGTACATACAGAGTTGAAATGGTCAATTGTAGAATGAAATAACTATGAAATTAGAATGATTATTGAAGATGGAAATGTCAAAGATATATCAAACCACTCTTCAAACCATCGCCATTAACCTGTAGGATATGATAATACTCGTATCATCTTCAAACACGAATCGCAGCAGTATTCTCTGTTTTGTGTCCTCCGAGTGCACAAACTTGTCCCACTGTTATTTAATATTATGTTATGTTCTTACTTACAAACGTAAATATTATCTAATTACTTATTACAAATGAACTGCTAGATTTGATATACGTGCGTATAAATAATCTATTTGTATACAATATGCATAGTGTCATAGTGCATGCAGTCACACTCATTTAACAACTTACAAATAACAAGGTATACATAATATCCTATTGTTGATTTATGGCTTGGCAGTCGCGATTTGTTAATTTAAAAAAGTTGTAAGTAGATTATCTATAGTTGTGAGCAAGCATCTACGTAAATAAGGTATCTATTTTATTCCATTAATTGTAAAGAACTCAGATGTATTCACACTCAGAAAATGAAAGCCAAAAAAGATCTTTATTAGGAATATTTAGATTAATTAAATACGAAACAGCAACACAAACACAATGAGTGACACAAACAAAATACATCTTGTTAAATTATGATTAAGATATCATGCCAAAACATAAACGGTCTCCAAAGACAAATTAACTCTGGATATTTATTTTCTTTTAAGTCAGAAGTGTTATGTTCACAGCACAAAGGGAACGCGAAATCAAGCGAGCGTGACTTTGTTAAAACATGAAACACTATGCCACAAATAAATGCACGTCCAGATACAAAACCGGGAACTAATTGCGGATGATAAACGAAAAGCTCACACGGAATAGTGGCCGTTGCATTCCTACAGAGCAACGGGCCGAAACCAGAAACCAAAATAAACCAAACAAAAGGATTAAAAACATTCAACAGAGTCATTTCTCCACTCCAGAAATAATACGCTGCACGGGTCGTTTGGTAGTTTGTCAGGCTACAAACAAAACCATAACAAGCGAAAGACGGAAGCGGGAAAAAATGCAACAGCACTCGAAGAAAGGTCAAAGATTCAGGTGCGGTTTTAGAAAACCCTTTGCAAGTTAGTTGCGCAAGAATCAAAGGTATAGATATATTACGTTAAAATATCGACGGCAAAAGGGTAAGGTAAAAGTACTAGTGAAAGTTTACAGGAGACGATGAAAACTAATATCACACGACTAATAAGGAACAACTAATTATTGGAAACCTGAACTTTTGTATACTCGTAAAACACGGTTTTTAGAAATGTGGGGCGAAATAATTGTTAATGCAGATAGTCTTGTCCAGTTTTCTACCAAGAAAACCGTTGACATAAAGACTGGGATAATTAAATAGAAAACCAAGCAATTGTAATGATTACAGCAACATAGTTAAATAATGAAATGTCGTGGTCAATAGTTGCAATAGACTGCAATTGGGGAATAATAAACGCGTAGTGAATAGCCAACGATTGCGAAAATGATCTAGATATGCTAGTAAGAAGTGAAGAAAACTTTAATGGTCAGATCATGAAAAGCGACAAAATAAGAATATCCGGCTGATAATCCAGAGGAGATTGACGGCATGCGTAGTTAGACGAAGATACCTCGCAAGAAATGGCTTCGAAACTTACGTGATTGGTAAGAGTTAATTTCCGGCATGTTGTCTACAAAGTAAAGATTTCCATGACTATACTAAGAAGAAGAAGCACTAACCCCATTCCATAAACAGTTATCATCTTTAAATAACTTCATGAGATGAATTTAAAAGATCTGCATATATCAGCAATTGCTTTTTAAATAAAATTATTGGTTGGTTGTTGAAACACTCGTAGTATGTTAAATGCTTCAAGGAGCGCAAAGGGTCAGTACGATTCGCAGTTTAATCCGTATTCCGCAATTACGAGAAATAAATGTAGACAGGAATAAGAATGATACATCGTGTGTAATAGAGTCCTGAGATTTCCGTGGCGGTACAATGGGATTACATTCCGAGGCCATTAGCCACATTTTGGCACGACGAAGTCCGATTTACTTTTTGCGCTGATCACTGATGGCAAGACTAATTTCTGCTAATGTATTTTTAAGTGATAGTCTCAAAAAGGAAATACAAACTATCTTCGGAGATTTGAGACATCTAATTACGTGCAATAAATAAAATAATAAGATGAGTATAATACAAAATTGAGTTCAATGAACGCACTAATGATTCAATCAAATAATATTTAGATCAATTAAATAGACTCATCCATGTTGAATCACTTCAAGGGCGCTTTATATATCGAAATTTAAATGACCTTGTTAACACAAATCTAACACGAACGTAATACCTATTATTAATTGTTGCATTCGAAACCTATTTAACAACAAATTGAAAATATTACTAATAAATGGTTAGTACATTAACAAATTCGAAATTGGACAAATGATTACCTTTATAAAATTACACGTGTCAGATTTGTTGGAAAGATTAAGAGATTAATTTACTCTGCTATTACTTGAATCTAAATTATTTTGACATAGATTCTTAATGAAACAGAAAGTACCGCATTTTTACAAGACAGTTCATAGATCATCTCATCGGATAAACGTAATTATTACAATATATCAAGCAATAACCTACCAGCATCATTGTTAATTCTTACATAACTTCAAAGCAACTCCGCTCCCAATTGAGACAATGAAGCCACAGAGAGTGTACCATGCGAATTTTTGGTAATTGGATATATCCGCTCTCGACGAAACATTTTCGCGGATGGTTGCGCTCCACAAAGGGGTAAAAAAATCAAATATCATAACGAAAATGTATGGCATCCACTTAGCAATGCAGAAGAAGACTATTTAGAATATTTTTGCATGGAGTTCAGTATCCCCAATTACGTAAATAGTAAACTAGAGAGCAGGAAATGTCTAAGAAAATAGATTTCATCATTGATATTTTGGCCAATCAAATTTTTTTATAAAATGTTCGATAGTATTTTGCTTGATTATTATGGGAAACTCGTGCTTGTTTTTGTTTTTAGGAATGTTTGGTTACATAACAGATGTATTGACCAACGTCAACATAGAATAATTTGGCAAATATGAGAATAAGAAGAACTTTCCCATTTTAAATGAGCATTATTGATGGTAAAAATTGAAGAGAATGGACGTAGAGAGAATAAGAATTGAAGTTATAGGCAAGGCCAACGGTTCAAAATGACAAAAGAAATATATAAATCTCAATTCGATTAAACTAGGAGTTCTGTGAATAGTAGACTTCTATCAATAATTTTATCTTATTTATAAAATCAAAACGAAAATCTCCTCTGAAATCAAACCAAGATTTATAAGTAAGTATTAAAATCTACAACTTAATCATAAACCATAAAATTTGTCCAAAGAAACATCACTACCTTATTGACAATTCATTATTCGAACTTTCTTCAGGCAGCAAGTACCATAAATTCCAAGTAAACCAGACGATTTCAAAACGGTCGTGTTAAAACAGGACTTCGCCACACTCCGTAAATTAAATAAATACTCATCGTGTATCAACTGTCAATCGATACGGAATAAGTACAGAAAGAATTGGAGAAAGTGTAGGAGTGGGAAATGGCAAAAGGAGAAAGGATCAGGGAACCATTTTCTGCATTGATTGTTAGTGTAACTTTCATACGAAAGATCATCAAATTTTACGTGCAAGCGGTCTTGTTGCAAGTCATAAATGAAGAATAAATATGAAACAGTTCCGCATATTATATCATAACGTGTATCTTTCAGAGATCGTTTGCCTTCTCGGTGGGCAGAACGAAATGTCATCATCACCATCGCATATCATCTTCTGATAGTATTATTGTCCCAGCGTCTGGACGGTGTAGGCCCTCTGATTGGTCAAATTTAAATTGTCTGTTTCGGGTAACTTGAATATTAAGACACGATTCCATACTAAAATAGGATCGCCTCATAATAATACGAGATTTCTTCATAAGCATCGTTTCTGCTCATATAATTTTTGTATAATATCGAAGAAAATATGTTTTAGAAAGTTCATAATCCATTGGATTAATTACATTACAATGAAAATTCTCCACAGTTACGTGATTATGTTTGACGTTTATAAAAATTCACGCGTTTCTTCAAGATGGCCGACAGAGCGCACCTCTGGCGGTTTAAAAACGAACCAAATGCCTGGCGCGAATATTTAAATATGCAGCTAACAATACTTGACTACTTACCATTGACAAGCGTTTTATAAGAAGATTTCTTCTGGAAGCTTATCACTTTGTAATGGCATTTATCATTATTTTTTATATTTTTTTTCTTATTAATTATATCTGATTTTATATTGGCATGTTTTCTAATTTCTAAAATTTCAAAATTATTTATTTGCGATGCTTTATATCCTGAGTGAAGTATTTTAAGACCTGAATTTTTATCGAAAGTGTGATCATTATTTAAAAGATTATTTGCAAACTCAGATTCACTATTTCCATTTATAGCCCTGCGATATTTTTTAGTTCTGACTTCAAAGTTTCTATTGGTTCTACCTTTGTAAAAGAAATTACAATCATCTCAATTGAGTTTTTAAACTCCTGTTTTTTTTGTTTGAATTTTGCTATCATTATTATTAAGAATATATTTCTTCATTGTTATTAGTGTAAAACGCCAGTTGAATGGTACCAGGATTGTTTATATATATATAATTTTAGAAGTATCGTTATCCACAAACAGAATTCTACGCCATTGTTTATTTCTATCTTTAGAAAGACCGTTTGAAGAGAATGTGTTTAATTTTTTTATTTAGTATTTCAACTATCAATTTATTAGAATAACCGGTATTAAATGCTATTTGTCTTATGAATATATTGTTTTATGGTTATATGCTATTTGTTTTTTTCAGGTCTTAAAATACTTCACTATAAATAATTTTGAAATTTTAGAAATGAGGAAACATATTAATATAAAAGCAGATATAATTATCTCCCCCCTCCTTCCACTTCTTCTTTCCCAATTGCAATCTATATTTAATTTTTGACTTCGGTGTATACACAATAAAATGTAAACATTATATTTATTTATTTATTGGACAATTTGCATAGCGCCGCTTTTGTGAGATATCACCTCAGGGGCGCTATATTGTAATAATCTACCTTTATATATAGATTTTTACTCTCCTGATGAAGGTGTATATATAATCTAGCTTTAAACTTTATTAGATACAGTAACAGTTTTAGGTAAAGAATTACCACCAGTTGGAGTAAAATTAACACCTTTTAATTAAACCGACTGCTAATGTCATCGCACAATTACCCTCCTTTTATTCATAAACACGGGTACAATTAATCAATATGTAATAATCTATTATTTAAGTCAACTTTGTTAAAACTATCTTTAATTGTGACAAACTAAACGATATTGATTCAACTTATAGACATTGACGGTTGTAACGCATATTTAAGCACTGCAAGTCTCCTATGAGCTAATTATATTAGGTACGATAACAGTTAATATCAGTTGTAGACATGTAGTCAATAATAGTGTTTCATTTGAAATAATCCATCACAAATACGTAAAATTTCATTTATTCAAACAACTGTCATTCTTATTATGCGTAAATTTAGAATATTATTATTAATTAACTCCTTCCTGTTCCGTGTTTTAACAATATAAATACTCACCCTCTCTCTGTGAATGTTCTAATATCTATCTATTAAATGTAACTGTTGTTAATATCACTTAAAATGGGCGAAGCCCAAGCAAGAGCCGCCCGCAGGGCCTAGCAGAAAAAAACCCGCGGAGCGGGTTTTTAACTGCTAGTTACTATTATCATCGTTGAATACCTGTGTTGAATCACCGCCGGAGGACTCGAGGAAATTGAGGTAAGAAGATGACAGTAGACCTGACACTGAAATGAATGCAGAGGTTAATGGTCTGAAGAAGGGAAGGGAAAGCTCGTGTCTTGAGACAACTCACCGTGGACTAGCAGTAGAACTTTGTCTGACATATACAAATTGAACGAAGGCATGAACAATAGCAGTGACGGCCTCCGTGGTCGAGGGGTAAGGTTCTCGACTAGCGATCCGGAGGTCGCGGGTTCAAATAACGATGTGCAAAAGTAAATGTTATTTGATTAATTTTTGTTATTAATTAAAAATAATATATAGTATATTTGTTGCACGTTCCAGAATGGAAGATATTCTAATTATCGCCCAGGTGTAAAAATTCAGAATTGAAATGCTGCTTGAAATGACTTTAGCTGTATTTGGTGACCGTATGAGCCGCAAGGTACTTCCCCATCTCCTTCCCCTCCCAAATACCTTCAGCCTCACAACATATCCAAATTGGAGATGCCATAGTCCCACTGGATCCAGCTGGTTTGGAGCGTGGGAGCAATCGGGACTCTTATGCGGTATTCACAAAAATAAAAAAGATTTCTCAGGTAAAAAGCGTGATTATATAAGAAAATTATACAATCACGGTCATTATTATTACGGTAGGAGAAAAATAACTATTTTTTTTTGCATTTGGTAATTTTGGTAATCAAGTAATTTTGTATTTGGTATCTTGACAAACAGTTAAATAGTTTTGAATTCATTTGTGGAGATTATATTCAAAGTGTACGCATTGCCTTATAAGATTCTCAACTGCCCGGATTCAGTAGGATTATGGCATCCATAGCATTGGAAATGTTGAAAGAATTAAGGATGTGGAGAGCAAAACGAAATGGGGAAGATTTCACTAAACACGGCTAAAACCATTTTAAGCAATGTGTCAACAATGAAACCAGGGTGATAATGAGAGAATCTACCGCTCTGGAACGAGATGCAACCATAACTGCTTTACTAGCTAATAATTAAAAAGCCACAGTTTACGATCAATTAATAATAATACTATTGATTTTTAACACAAAGAAATTAGACTAAAAGTATGAGCGTTTGAAAAATCTAAAATCAATTTGAAGCACAAAAATTTTGGTAAACATAGAGTTATTAAATGCTATTCTTATGTGTACTTCGTAAACTACAGCTTTGAGGAAAGTCTAGACGAGCGCAAAGACTACAAAGGCATACAGAAATGAAAGGAAACAGTTTAATAGAAATCATCGGAGCTATTCACGACATACCTAGCATATTCGTGAATCAGAAGACCGTACATTCAAACACAGAGATCACCAAATGACCTAAAGCTATAATTCTTTATTCGCGAGTAAAAATGATCACAATTGGAATGCACATTATTTGAAAGAAATAGTTGGAGGCATCTTTGGAAGTATCGAGAAAAACTAACGGGTCGAAAATAATAAACCACTTTGGAGAACAATTGTGGAAGAGGTCCCTGATAAATCTCTGTTGTGAAGTGTCGTCAAAGACATTTAAGTTAAAAAGTTAAGTGAGTTAAAAACATTGAACAAGAATTAAATAGAGTTACCACGAAACAGAAACCGACTAAAACGTTAGCTCATAGCATCTATAAAACATCTAAAACTCAGAGAGCAAAAAAATTATGACATCATAAAACCATTGACCAACTAAAACAAAAATTGCCAAATTCATTGAAATAATTAGTCCCTAAATCTAGTTTTAAATTATTACATAGTTGGCACACGAATTCCAGTAGGTAAGTAATAGCACCTAACACGCCTCATATATTATACATTTAATGAGTCTTTGAGAAAATAATAATTATAAATGAGCTACAAAGAGAGATTTCGCCCATGGCGAAAAAACAACACGAATTTTACAGCATGTGTAAATCGATCCGTGTAAAATATTATCGTAAAAACGTTCTTTGAATTATGTAACATCAATCAAATTCGTGTGGGTCCGATGCAGACGGTGTTAGGTGACTGCAAACATGACTAAATACCAACGATCATGAATTAGAGTTTCAGCATTTCTAGTACAGAATCTGATGCAACCAATTATACCTACAACACGACTAGCCATTCTTGTAGCCGGTAGATATGTCTGTAATCGAAATGCCATCATTGTGACCAGCAGACCGTACCGCGGGCTTTGTCAGGCCAACCCAATTGTTAAAGAATCAAACTGTTTTCGTAACAGTGGTTTCAAGTTTATCTCGGCCGGTGAAATTTCTATGGAGGATCGTGAATCGCGCAAATATATAAGTTGCGGATGTGAATGAAGTATTGGTTTGATTTTCCTTTAAAAAGTTTATTTTACAGTTTTAATCTCGAAATTTAAGAAACAGTGTCCGTAATCACGTAATCTACTGATGATAAAACAGAAGCTAGTTAGTCTGCAATTATCAAAGGATACGAAGGCTTAGAACACAGCTTGTTTGCAGGTGACAGACGCTCTCAAGGCGTGAAAAATTCAAGCATTCGCAAGAACCTACGCTCCACCTCCCAAAGGAGTATATCTCCCGTGCGTCATTAACTTCAGCAAGAAAAATACTGGTCGTATATTTTTTTACAAACTAGATGGTTTCCACATGTCACAAGGTTCAGGAATATGTGTGTATTATACGACACTCGTTTTGGTTAAATAACTATGGATGTGATGGATCAGACACGCCAACGTCTGGATAGTTCGGAAAAAACGAGTAAAGTATCTAGACTTCATGGAACCAAGCAGGGATTGTAAATGGAGAACATCGACAATGGTATGGAACGGCAATCATGGACTTTTATGGAGGTGGTCATATGAACAATGACAATAAAAGCTTTCGGCAATTTGAATACAAAAGTCGTAAATCACCAATTTCCATTGGGAATATATGGCGAGCGATATGGTGAAACAGGCCAAGCCCACATATTATTAGAGTATAGGGCTCGTGTGATGAGACTAGCGTTTAATAAATTATCAATTTCCAACAGGATAAATACCCAATATTCTGAATGATTTATCAGAATAATTATTGTGTAAAATGAATCAATAGAATTAGAAATTGGCAAAAACATGAGATAATGGCCAATTAGGAGGTCAACATTTCACGGCGAAAAATATATAGCGGTAAGAAAAGAGATTTCAGCCTGATTCGAATACTCCATTCCCGAACTGTCTTGCGATCCAGTAACAGTGTTAAATAATAAATTCAACTAACGTTTTTTACTATACAAACTACAAACTAACCACTACGGCTTTCTTTTATCAAGATACTGTTAAAAATGTGAGTACATTTAATAATAATATTTAATAATAATATATTCATTCAGAATATAGATGAATGCGTGTTCACGCAGGTGTCCCCGAATAAACGCAATGGACGAGATGCAAAAATATTATTATTTTGAAGAACACGTGTTCCGACTTCCTCAAAACATATTCCTGCTTTACTGATAGTTTGTTATGAAATTTGTCAAATCATTGGTTATAGGCCTCTAGTCCCACTTTTAACATGAAAACGAATAATTTGACCAGATTTTTAATAAATTAAAAATATTTGTTATCACTTTTCTCCGAACCAATTAAAACATGCCATACATTTGACAAGTAGGCCGACGCTGGGTGCATTCTCCCAAAGAGCGCCTGGCTTTATACAGGATTTTCCAATAAGAGGTGTTATTTTTATATTCAATCGTAAAATATCAATGGTTTTGTTGCTTGTGTGGCACGCAGCGCCGTCTTGTTGAAAGTAAACGTTGTCCAGATCAATACCATCCAATTCCGGCCATAAAAAATCATTAATCATCTCTCGATAGCGATCCATTCACCGTAACTGTTGCACCAGCTTCATTTTCGAAAAAATAAGGTCCAATGACTCCGCCGGACCATAAACCGCACCAAACAGTCACACGTTGAGGATAGAGAGGCTTTTCAACAATAACTCTTGGGTTTTCCGAGCCCCAGATGCGACAATTTTGCTTGTTGACGAAGCTGCCGAGGTGGAAATGGGCCTCATCACTCAAGATGATTTGCATTTGATTCACTCAAGTGAATTTTAATAATTTCAATGCGTTTTTGAAGCGTGTGTCGTTCCATTTTTATTAATGGCGTAGTTTCTACTTGTCAAATGACAGCTTCAAAAGTAACATTTACCGAAATAGCAGGCTATTTAAAATAACACCTCTTATTGGAAAATCCTGTACAAGGATCCCGACTCTCAAAAGTGTTGAAAAACAAAACCATTAAAAAAGAAAGAGATACGAACGACACACCAAAAATACTGATGCCTCTTCTTTATGGTCATTCCAATTAGTGATTACAAAAATCGGGATTCAAAATACAAACTGTGGGTAGTAATATCAATGACCGTATCAAAATTTTACTGGAGATAATTCTAATTGGGCGAATCGTTTTGTAATTCGGTGTAGGTATCCTCAATGGATGGTACGTACGTTATTAAACCATCAACAAATTGGTTGAACTAATTTGGTAAATTGAATGCAAGGGGGAAGATTAAAGGAATTTTCTTTTCGAAAAATGGACCAAACTTTTTAATGCGTGAACTATTAATCTATTTTTAATTTATACAAAACGTGTGATTCATCACAATGGATAACTTAAGAGTAATGGATAACTTAAGCGTAATGGATAACTTAAGTGTAATTAATAACCTAAGAGTAATGGATAACTTAAGCGTAGTGGATAACTTAAGAGTAATGGATAACTTAGGAGTTCAAGTTTGTTTCACCAGACAAAAAACAACATTTGGTTAATATTTCAACAGAAACCTTTGATTGATTATTGATAAGGATATGGTTTCCTAATCATCTATTTTACTTTAACCCCTTAACCTTAATTGTGCGGCTGGCTACATTTGCAGTCCAGTAAAATTAGCACTACCTTGAGTAGTACTGCAATTCAAACTTGAAATTCAACTTGCCTCAAAGGAGTTAATCCCTTTAATAAAGTTGAACAGGTTTGTTATTGGGTATTTGTAACTATGTCTAGGTATCTGAGCCTTCAGATCAAGGCCGGACAATAACTATTTTTGTTTAAGGCGAAGCTTAATGCTAAATCACTATTTTGATTAATTTTTATAACGAACTGGTGTACATTATGAATACCAAAAAAACGCTTTAGAGAAATTGAAGGTTTTTCTATCGGTTCGCTTGAGTAGAATACAAATAAAAATATAAATAACTCAATAAAAAATATAAATGTAAACTACTAAAGAATATATTTTTTCAATAGAAATGTATGAACGCGTAAAGGAAACAACTTTTTTGCTTTCTTATAACATTATTTACAAAATAAATAAAAACCAGTTTTGTGCTTGAAATCGAACGTTTCTAGACTCCGTTTGTCGAGCGATTTAAATGCCTATTACCTAAAATATAAGGTATACCAAGAATATACACATTTTTGGCTTGTAACTTCCTCTTAAAGTGACTAAAGATTCTAATAACGGGGTTCGCTCGAGGCTCACATATTAATTAATTCCGACGAATTCCTAACGATAATATATTATTTATATATACGATTAATAAAAACAGTACCCTACCATTAAAATATTTTTTGGAAACGGTTTGAAAATTTAATAAAACGTTTTGTAACCATAAAATTAGCGGTAAACGCTGGATTTTATTTTTGTAGACGGTGAATTAGTAACTTCCCGAGGGGTCCCTCTGGAAACATCTGAGATTTTATTAATACGTTTTTAATTAAAATAAACCCCACGAAAAGATCTATTTTCTAGGCTTGCTAGGACTAAGTCAACCGTTGGTCTGTCTTTTACGCCGGGCCGCGCGACGAATATTGTTTTGCAAGAAATCACTTATGACGTTAAGATTCCCACGTCATCAATAAAAGACTGGATACCATTTTATAATTATTCAAGACACGGGAAATTGTAAAATAAGCAATCTGTTAAAAATTGATATAATTAAATAAATGTGAAGTAAAAGACTGGACACAATTTTATAATTGTTCTAGATACAGGCAACGGTAAAAACACCAAGCTGATCAAAATCCATAGTTTAAAATAAATGTAATGTAAAAGACTGGACACAATTTTATAATTGTTCTAGATACAGGCAACTGTAAAAACACCAAGCTGATCAAAATCGAAAGTTTAAATTAAATGTGAAGTAAAAGACTGGACACAATTTTATTATTGTTACAGATAGTGAAAATTGTAAAATAATTCATTTGTACAAAATCGATGTTTAAATAAATGTGAAGTTAAAGACTGGACACAATTTTATAATTGTTCTAGATACAGGCAACTGTAAAAACACCAAGCTGATCAAAATCGAAAGTTTAAAATAAATGTGAAGTAAAAGACTGGACACAATTTTATTATTGTTACAGATAGAGGAAATTGTAAAATAATTCATTTGTACAAAATCGATGGTTAAATAAATGTGAAGTAAAAGACTGGACACAATTTTATAATTGTTCAATTGTTGTTTACACAGGAAATTGTAAAATAATCAATCTGTTCAAATACGATAGTTTTAAATAAATGTTAAGTGTACTTCACTGTCACCACACAAGATATTTAAACGTTATCAACGTGATAATAATCAGTAGGCAAATCAATTATCTTTGTATTTCATATTGATTTTGTTCTTGGAAAACAACACAGCCATTTTAATTTGTGATGTAAATATCAGTGTTATCACCGATTACTAATTTTATATTAAAATAATATACATTACACTTTGCCGAACAAAAATACCATGATTTTAATTTCATCAATGAATCAATCCTACTTTAGATTAACCATTTTTTAACCTATTTTTTTGCACTGTAACCTGTCGAGAAAAATCGTAATGTAGGTATTCGAACTATTCGAAGTAAGAATAATATAATCACTAGCAACATCATTGTTATTGCAATGTTACTAGTTTATCTTTACAAGATGTGTGAAATCCCATGTTTCAGAGAACGATAAAATATTGCACATTATTACGATGCCAACATTGTTGTGGCGATAAAATTCAAGATAGTAGCTTTGATTCCCCAGCACGTTTTACCTGTCATCCTAGAAGCGATTATTATACCTCCCTGATGACCAATTAAGATAAGATCTGGTTCTTACCTGGAACAAAAGAGAATAATAATTTATAAGTACATTTCTGACAATAACAGAGCAACATTTAGTTTGATTACATCTTAGAAGAGTAGAAATAATTCTGTAGTTAAAGATGAAAGGAATATTATCATATTTAGAAATGTACTGCGTATTCTGTTCCTTGCAGTGATAACAAAATAGTATTTTAAGAAATAAAGGATGGATGGAGAAATAAACGAAAGAGGGATGGATTTTTACGTCCCTCCTAGTTACTTAGTCCTAGTCCTAGTCCTTACTCCTAGTCCTTACGTTACTCCTGGACACATTGACACCCAGATTCCTACCCAGTTCTCATACCTATTCTCCTTACAAGAACTTCCTTTCCCTAAAAGACCCTCCGCACGGCATCCCCAAAGCTGATATAGACCCTGACGGAATTTTTCTCGGGACCTCCTGTGTGGAGATATTGTAAATAAAAAAAACTGGATAAACTACACACTTAAGTAGAAAAAAGTGAAACGTTTCTCCAGTACGGCATAAATCATCAAATTCAGTAATTGCGAGATAGGAATGCGGAATCGTAAACACGCAAGAAACGTGATGTAACATCGGCCCATCCGCCTCCATATTCGCTTTATTAGGCAAAGTACGTTGCTACCACGTACCAGGGACACTCGGCTAAAACAAGGAAACGACAGGATCTGATACTAAACTAAATATACCCCGCACAAGATGAAAACGAAGCTATCGCGTTCCTGGCGGAGCGGAATAAAGGCATTATCCCAATCAGAAGATTTGAAATGGTCGCCCTTGAGATTATTTCGAGAGATTTGTTTCACTTCTAAATGCAAAGAAACTATTTATTTATCAATCTTAAGTTAGCTCACATCGTCGTGTGTGCTAATAGTTTTAGAAACATACAAAAATATTACAGTAATTGGCAAACAATGGATTTTTAAATATTTAAATGTAATTACATAGTAGATGTCACAAAAAACATCAATATTTGAGGAAAATATGTTTTCTCAATTCCTCTTTAAACTTAACCATCTTCTCAATCTCAGTAACTTCCGTCGGGATTTTGTTATACAGTTGGACGGTCTGTTACATGAGAGATCTGGGTGCTTGATTTTTTTCTTGCTGGCAATCTGATTTTACTTGCATTTATTGTCCCGTGTCCGTGTATCTCGTGGTTATAATTTATTTTTCTATTCAGTTCCTTAGACATCATCCCTATTTTAATTTTATGTATAAAAATAAGTACATTAAAATATATAGTTTGTTTTAGCGTCATAAAATTTAGCTCATTTAACATGTCTCTTATCCGTGTGTACAGTACATGTTGCGTTTGTGTATTATTCGCACTATGTAATATTTTTTTTTATGATTCAATATAAACCCGCTAAACTGCCAAAGCAGTTTGTCAGCAGGTCATGGTCACAATATTAATTATATAACGAGTAGCCACAATCAAATGGATACAGAAGAATAACATTTTAAGGAACTACAATACAAAGACATACAAATACATAGGCAGATATATATAAGACAGTCAACACTATTATATACAACAACACTAATATACTCATAACCATACACACACTCAAAGGCACACAGCATACTTAGAACACATAATGACTTTTTAACGCTATCAAGTGTAATTTGTAGAACTCCATTATAAATTTCTTTGTTTTCTTTTATATGTTCAGTAGTAATATCTGCAAACTGTTTACGTACACTCAATTAATCAAATTTGAAAAAACACAGTTGCAACAAGATAATTTAATTATAAGATCGATTGTGCGATTTATTTCAATGTATTTCATGATATATTTTCTGATTAGATTCAATTTTATTGATGTAATATATTACATTTTTAATATTATATATTATAAGATGTAACGCATAAATTGAACAGGCATAGTCGATGCGAACTCTTAATTCCAAGCATATGCAAAGTATAGTTATTTGGTATGACAATGTTTGTGAAGCCTTTTGTATTTGTTGTTTTTGATCTAGGTATTTTAACTGCCTTGTTTATTATCTGATAGATTACATTTATACTGTCCCTTACTAGAGTTCCCACTTAAGAGATTATTGATTTTCTTACAATTATATATTTTTGACTTTTCTTGAACCATAAAAACGTAGTGGTTATTTTGACAACAAACAGATAGCCACGCTACCTGTAATTTAACGGTTATTTATAAGTTTGTACAGATTAGCATCAATGGAAAACAATTTGTTATATTTCATTAATACGTCATTTTAACATTTTATTTTGTTCTCTTAGCTTTTTTTATATATTCTTACACTTTATACTTTGTAATTTTAACTTTATACGTGGCACATGTTGTGCCGTATGTTTTTTTAAATAAATAAATATCTGATAGTATTAATGTCCCAGCGTCTGGACGATGTAGGCCCTCTGATTGGTCAAATTAAAATTGTGTGATTCTGATAAATTCTGCATAGGGGGTTGCAGGCAAAAAATACCAATCTGCCCCTCAATTTTAAGCAACCGTCAGGTTCATTTCGGTTTGCAGGCGACTGGATACAAAAAAAAATAAGACGCGATTTCATACTGTAAAAGAATCGCCACATGTAATACGATATTTCTTCAAAAATATCGTTTCTGCTCATACAATTTTTGGATAATATCGAAGAAAATATGTTTTAGAAAGTTCATAATCCATTGGATTAATTACATTACAGTGAAAATTATCCACAATTACGTGATTACGTTTGACGTTTGACGAAAAAAGCACGCGTTCATTCAATATGGCCGCGGCAATAGCTGGCCGACAGAGCGCACCTCTGGCGGTGTAAGAACTAACCAAATAACTGGCGCGAATATTTAAATATGCAAAAATATTTAACGGTTATTTATAAGTTTGTACAGATTAGCATCAATGGAAAACAATTTGTTATATTTCATTAATACGTCATTTTAACATTTTATTTTGTTCTCTTAGCTTTTTTTATATATTCTTACACTTTATACTTTGTAATTTTAACTTTATACGTGGCACATGTTGTGCCGTATGTTTTTTTAAATAAATAAATATCTGATAGTATTAATGTCCCAGCGTCTGGACGATGTAGGCCCTCTGATTGGTCAAATTAAAATTGTGTGATTCTGATAAATTCTGCATAGGGGGTTGCAGGCAAAAAATACCAATCTGCCCCTCAATTTTAAGCAACCGTCAGGTTCATTTCGGTTTGCAGGCGACTGGATACAAAAAAAAATAAGACGCGATTTCATACTGTAAAAGAATCGCCACATGTAATACGATATTTCTTCAAAAATATCGTTTCTGCTCATACAATTTTTGGATAATATCGAAGAAAATATGTTTTAGAAAGTTCATCCATTGGATTAATTACATTACAGTGAAAATTATCCACAATTACGTGATTACGTTTGACGTTTGACGAAAAAAGCACGCGTTCATTCAATATGGCCGCGGCAATAGCTGGCCGACAGAGCGCACCTCTGGCGGTGTAAGAACTAACCAAATAACTGGCGCGAATATTTAAATATGCAAAAATATTTGACCATTGAGCGTTTCATAAGAAGATTTCTTCTGGAAGTTTATTTAAACTTTGCAATGGCATTTTTCATTATTATTTATAATTTTTTTTTGCTTATAAATTATATCTGAATTTATATTGACATGTTTTCTAATTTCTAAAATTTAAAAATTATTTATTTGCGATGCTTTAATCCTGATTGTTTATTTATATCTTAAGAAATATGGTAAAAATACCGTTTGAAGAGAATATGTTTAATTTTTTAATTTAGTATTTCAACTATCAATTTATTAGAATAACCGTTATTAAATGTTATTTGTCTTATGAATATATTGTTTTATGGTTACATGCTATTTTTTTTCAGGTCTTAAAATACTTCACACAGGATATAAAGCATCGCAAATAAATAGTTTAGAAATTTTAGAAATAAGAGAACATGTTTATAAAAGCAGATATAATTAACAAGATTTTTTTTATAAACTATCTTTTAAATATTTTCCCACTTAACTGGACTTTCATATTGTAATTCCTAATTCTTATAAACCTAGCCTACTCTTACCCCTCCCCCCTCCTTCCACTTCTTTTTTCCAATTGTAATCTATATTTAATTTTTGACTTCGGTGTATACTTCGTTCATGAAACATGTATTGGTTGTATATAATAAAGTGATTTAAAAAAAGTTATTTGTTTTTTAATAAAATAAAGTTTAATCGGATAACATTATTTTATCTATTTCCGTTGTATATCAATGCATACGTACATAATAAAATGTAAACATTATATTTATTTATTAATTGGACAATTTGCATAGCGCCGCTTTTGTGAGATATCACCTCAGGGGTGCTATATTGTAATAATCTACCTTTATATATAGATTTTTACTCTCCTGATGAAGGTGTATATATAATCTAACTTTAAAATTTATTAGATACAGTAACAGTTTTAGGTAAAGAATTACCACCAGTTGGAGTAAAATTCACACCTTTTAATTAAACCGACTGCTAATCTCATCGCACAATTACCCTCCTTTTAATAATCTATTATTTAAGTCAACTTTGTTATAACTATATTTAATTGTGACAAACTATACGATATTGATTCAACTTATAGACATTGACGGTTGTAACACATATTTAAGCACTGCAAGTCTCCTATGAGCTAATTATATTAGGTACGGTAACAGTTAATATCAGTTGTAGACAATAATAGTAGTCAATAATAGTGTTTCATTTGAAATAATCTATCACAAATACGTAAAATTTCATTTATTTAAACAACTGTCATTCTTATTATGCGTAAATTTAGCATATTATTATACATAAACTCCTTCCTGTTCCGTGTTTTAACTATATATAATGACCCTCTCTCTGTGAATGACCTGATATCTATCTATTATGTAACTGTTGTTAATATCACTTACAATGGGCAAATTGCAAGGTAGTGCCGCCCGCAGGGCCTAGCAGGAAAAAACCCGCGGAGCGGGTTTTTAACTGCTAGTATATATTATCATTCAACTTATAAAAAAGTTCTGCTGTGTAACTATTATTTCGATTACATAGCTGTTTCGCCTTCTGAAGGCATTATCAAACTGTAGCTGGGCCACAAATGCTGATAATGAAAAATAAATTGCTTTTATTTTTATTGATTTGAGAATAAAATGTCGGAAATTAGTTATGTTATTTTTATTACCCTTTAAAATAAGTATAAAGGGTTATTAATTAACTTGGAAATCAATAATAGCATAAGTAATAAAAACAAAAGGAATTTATTTTACAATAAAGGCATCCATATGGAAATCATTTTTCGCCTTACTTATAAAGTCTTCCTTAATACGCCGCTGCAGCGCTGGCATACGTTGAGGAGGGCCGTATACTGCTCGGGATAAAATATTTACTCTTAATAATATTCATTCAAGTTTTTTTAGACTGGCACCACTTTGTTCTAATCCTCAAAAACACGGTAATTTTTGCATCATTTTTGCCAACTTCATGTTTCTTCAGAAGACATTTGCGATGTCATTGACCAGGTCTGCTTTGAATTGCTCCGAAATTCGATTATGTATTCCGAATTTGCTTTGGTAAATCGATCTTTCGATTTAACATTGCCTCTTATAGTGCTGCCAATGGGTATTACTGCTTTTTTAGATTTTCATTGTGCGACTGAATGATAATTGTCAAATCAACCAGATTGTTAATTCCGCGATATCCGTCTTAATACCACAGTAATACGTCCCTAATCCTGGGGGTCGGGCAGTTTAAAAATCTGTCGGCCACTAATACTGCGGTATTACGGGCGGCACGCACGTATGCGCGTGATTATGTGTAACGTTTTCTACTAACCTGTTCTTATTCCTCCGTATTATATATTATGAGTAAGACGGATTGCCTGTAAGTGGTCTAAACAGTTTTATAATGCCTTCAGAGAAAAATAGCGAAGGGAAATAATAATAACACAGCAGAACTTCTTTAAACATTTTTTTTTTTTTAAATTGTCATTGTCAATAATGTTATTGAATAAATAAAAGAAAAACATAAAAATAAAAATAAATTAACAACAAAACAAGAACGTTGTTTAGTGTTCAAGTTTTGAATTCACAAATGGTGGATTTGGTGAAATTACTTTGTGTCGTTCTAATTTCTATTTTATTTTATGTATCTCGTACGTTTTACTAATATTGCTTCATATTACGTTTTTTAAAATTATTTTTTAATATATTCTCATAACACTTGTAATCACAATTTTACATTAGTGTATTCGTAGATCTAATTTGTACCTACTTTATAATGGATTACATCTAAATACCTACTGTTAGTATTTCCTATATAATACAGATATTTTCTTATGTACCACTGCATCATGTATCATATGTAAAAGCCTTTTTAGGCATATAAATAAATAAACAAGTAATAAATGATATCAGATTTTTTGTGCCCGGTCAATACTGTCAAGATGGTGGTACTTTTTTACTCCGCCAGAGTTCGCATGAGCGTTTACGAGTTTACGTTTACGTTTACGACAAATCAGAATAATCAGCATCGAACGGTATAAACTTTGTTGTTTTATGTTGATAAAGTTTTTACTGAAAATTATCGAATGTCCTAAAATACGCTCAACTCATTCAAGCAAGCCTATATTTTTCTTATTAAAATAAACAATTTGAAAATAGTACAAATGCAAAAAAAGCCACGTATATATACACTTATAGAGGTACTTTGTCGATGAAAATATGTAAAATTAAAAAAATACGATTGGATTAGTTTTTGATCGAAATTCAGAAAAAAAATACGGAACTACAGGATCTTTCTTCCTTGAATAAAATACATCAGGCTGAAATTCCGACAAAAAGCTCCAATCAACGAATATTTCTTTAACTAAGTCCACTTAGAACTTCACGTGCTTTCTCGACAGAGCGACACTTTTAATTCCTCCTTTCCTGCGCTAAATTCAGTAAGAATGTGTCCAGTGATGTCTTCAAATCAATTAATTAACGAATTAAAGGAAGAGGACGATTTTAATAAACTTCAATGAGCAGTTGAATTTCTGGCCATTTGACCTACATTCGCTGATTCCAACTGATACATTTTTTAATTTTGAGAGTGGAAGATTCTCTTATTGTTACACGAAGAAAAATGAGTATTGCCGATACATTAAAAATCTCTTCAAATTACTGGTATTCCGGTTAAAAACGGAACTGCAGGCCACTTCCTGCTAAACTTTTTAGTAAATACGTAATAATATTGGAACACGTGTTCATGGAACTACGTTTTATTATAATAATAAATTATTACATTACGAGTTCCGACATCGTGACAGTACATTAATATTTTACTAAAAGTTTATCAGGAACCCACTTTTAATCGGATAACGAAGAAATTAAAGAGATTCTTACTAAATTAGCAATATTTCACCATCAGAAAGTTTTCTCCGTGTAATATTATTATTGGTCTGATGAAAGACTACCAAAAAACATTCATTTTGTAAAAATCCTACAATAATCTGCCGTAAAGCAGTTTTACCAGATTTTTAAGAAAGTATCTACATGAATTGGCAAATATCATAAAATTAATATCATGAAATAAATGTATTACCATTTTATTTAGTCATTGGTGAAACCGTACGAATAACAGAGGCAAAATCATCAAATCATTCCAGGGAGCGTTTGCCTGGGAGCAGGAAGTAAGCCATCAGGATGAATTTGTCAGCAGCGAAGTGATGTGGGGAGACATTGCGAGGCGACAATGAGGTTGCATTATTTCTTATGGCAAAAATCGCACGCATTTCGGAAAAAAAGGACCAAATGAAAAAGTGAAAGTGAAATTTTAGGAAATCATTCCATTTTAATCAGATAAAGTGTAATTAACACAAAGGCACAGATCTCAATCGAGTAAACTGTGATCTCAGAGGGATCATAATTTCTTTGGATATTTGAGGACTTATAAACTTTATTTTAAGGCGATGCACTACGTCGTGTAATATTTTGAATCCAGCCGCTATCAATAACACACCTTACGTAGATGGCGATAAGGCTTAAATTCCCGCTTAACACCATCCATCTGTTTTGATTTATGCAAGAAAAAAACATAGCCAAAAAGTGCCTTTTATTTTATTTTTTGGATGTTCAGGCACAAATATTTAAATGTTTTTCGATCATTTTATAAATAACTTAAATCACCACATTATACAATAAAACCATAACCGAAAATGGGTTCGTAAGTAGGAGATTTTGTAACTTTAAAGCAGTTTTCATAAGCCTCTACATTATTTTTTTCTGGGCTTATAAAAAGACTTATCTAAAAAATACTCGATTATTTCAAAGGCCGGGATGTATTCTACTCGCAGTATTTAATTAAAGCATCTGAAACATTTCTAGGCGACAAAATTTTCAAACCAAAAACACATGATTTTGCATTACTACGTATTGCATCGCCTTAAAACGAACTATTGACAGTTTTGCCAATTTTCATCGTAAATGTGGCTTAAAACCACAATCCGTGGGTCTGTGGACCTCGTACTACGGGGGACTGAGGGTTGGGGTGTGACCTCTCGCTGGGGGGTGGTCAATATTGACACGTTGGCCGAGGTCAGGTCACATGGGATAAGGTTTTAATTAAGAGAAAAATACGGAACGACTTTCGTCAATTGTTACGTTACGTCCATATTTTTATTATTATCTAAACGCTAAAATCTGTTTTTTAGTAGTCAAAATCAACAGTAAGCAATCGCTTCATGAAATTTACATGGTTTTTGTCTGTCTGGTATTTCAAATTTCGAGGCCAATGAACTATTTTCATCCTGTAGTGTCATTTCCAAAAATATCGGGGAACAATTAAAAATATTGTCCCTGAATATTGAGGGAACCTCTCGATCAAAGGTGGATTTTTTATTAAAAATACTCACTGACAGAAATATCGATATTTTGCTACTCCAGGAAACTCATATCGTAGAAACCGACTCACCACGCTTGGATATTCCCGGCTACCTTCTAGCGGCAGTGCGGGGACACCCAAAACATGGGCTTGCAACCTACATCAAGCCGGAGTTGCAGAATATCACCCGAAAAATCACTGATGGATATCACGCGATCGGAATTCAGGTTGGAAAACTCGCTGTATTTAATATCTACAAACCTCCCAATGAACTATGGCAGTCACCAGCTCTTCCTGCATACAATCACCCGGCGGTGTATGTGGGAGATTTCAACAGCCACCACTTCCTATGGGGCTACTCGACGACCGATAAAGCTGGAGAGCAGATCACGGATTGGGCGTCAGCACAGGATTGCCAACTTATTTACGATGCTAAGCAAAAGGGAACATTTTTCTCTGCGCGATGGCGACGTGAATATACGCCAGACTTGTGTTTTGTCTCTACAGCGCCGGACGGAAAACCTATGAGGGCTTCGAGAACTATATTGAACAGTTTCCCACATAGCCAACACAGGCCAGTCATGCTAAGCATAGGCATACAGATTCCGTGTATTTCCAGCAATCCGTTGCCGCGATGGAATCTAAGAAAGGCAGAATGGCGAGACTTCTCGGAATATGTTGACAGGGTTGTGGATAACATACCACCAAAGCCGAATTCCTACGACCGTTTTTCAAACCTTTTATTTATAGCCGCAAAGAAATTTATACCTAGAGGCTACAGAAAAGTGTATATTCCAACATGGAGCTCAGAAAGTGAACAGCTTCTAGCCGAATTCGAGAGGACGAATGACCCAGACACTGCCTCTGACCTTCTCCAGTCTCTGGACGACGGACGTATGAAACGGTGGAATGAATTAATGGAGGAAATGAATTTCGAGCACTCGAGCAGAAAAGCATGGCAAACACTAAGGCGACTTGGAGCTGCAGATCAGCCAACTAAAACAATGCCCAAAGTGTCACCAAATGCTGTTGCTCAGCAACTACTCCGTAGTTCAAAAACGACAACAAGGTCTCACATAAACCACCAGGTCCAAAAATCTCTGAAGGCGGCGCGGCTAAAATGGCCGGTGAACCCCAACACTGTGGTCGCCGTTACAGCTGACGATGTAGATATCGCCCTCACTTCAACAAAAGCTGGGAAAGCAGCTGGATGTGATGCAGTTCTCCCAGACTTTCTGAAACATGCTGGACCACGGACAAAAATATGGATCGCAAAACTATTTACTGAAATTTTCAAAACTGGAGAAATACCAAATACCTGGAGAAAGTCTAAAGTTATTGCGATCCTCAAACCCAACAAGCCAGCAGAGGATCCGAACAGCTACCGGCCAATTTCACTTTTAAGTACCATGTACAAACTTCTTGAGCGAGTTGTGCTCCGCAGACTTACTCCAATTTTGGAGAAAGTGGTCCCACAAGAGCAAGCTGGCTTCAGACCAGGCCGTAACTGCTGCGATCAGGTGTTAGCACTGACAACACACATTGAATCTGGTTTCCAGAAACGGCTGAAGACTGCGGCAGCGTTCATTGATCTCTCTGCGGCCTACGACACGGTGTGGCACAAAGGCCTCCTTGTTAAACTGTACGACACCATAGAGGATGGCAACACAGTACGACTCATTGAGCAACTGCTAACTGGCCGTACCTTCAGGGTTTTTCTAGGAGGGCGAAAAAGCAAAAAAATACCCCTCAATAATGGCCTTGCCCAGGGCTCAGTGCTGGCCCCATCGCTATTTAACATCTACACTCGAGACCTCCCTCACACTGAAGGCAGAAAATTTGCTTACGCAGATGACATCGCCGTCACAGCTCAAGCCAAAACCCTTAAAGCAGCAGAAGATATCCTCAATTCTGACCTAAAGGCTTTGGAAGAATATTTCCTCAATTGGCGACTAAAGCCAAATGGGTCGAAAACAGTTGCGACAGCTTTTCATCTTAGCAATTCACAAGCGGATGCCAAACTCTGTGTTCAGTTTGATGGAAAAAATATTTACCATGACCCCCACCCCCGCTATCTCGGAGTTACTTTGGACAGGAGCTTGAACTACCGGCAACACATGGAAACAGTGGGTAAAAAAACCAGGACAAGGCTTAACTTAGTTAATAAGCTAGCTGGAACTAGCTGGGGATGCGACGCCAACACGCTCAGAACAGCATCCATTGCCCTGGTTTTCTCAACGGCTGAATACTGTGCTCCAGTATGGGCTAGAAGCGCCCACACTTCCATGGTAGACGTTCAGCTTAATGCCACAATGCGAACCATCAGCGGGACTTTAAAATCTACTCCTCTCCCTTGGCTCCCCGTACTTGCAAACATAACCCCGCCAAACATCAGGCGAGAAATTGCAACACTGAGGGAATACAAGAAGGCGCTGCAAAAAAGCGCAATACCTCTACACGAAGATGTCGTCTCCCACCCGGCATGCCGCTTGAAGTCCCGAAAGCCCTTCTGGGCGGAAGGAGAGAGGCTCCTCCGACTACCTCTCACCCCAGAAGATAGGTGGAAACTTGAGTGGCAAACGGCCAACGTGGGAAATGCCCATCTCATACAGGACCCCACCGAGAGACAGCCTGGGTTCTCACTGCCTCGCAAAACCTGGTCCGCCATCAATAGGTTAAGGTGCTCCCATAGCCGCTGTGCCCACATGATGCACAGATGGGGCCTTAAAGAGTCGGCGATGTGTGAATGTGGTGCGGTGCAGACTACCGAACATGTGGTCAACGAATGCCCGCTCCATTCATTCCCCGGCGGGATTGATGAGGTCCACATGGCGACGCTTGAGGCCCTAAAATGGCTCGCAGATCTAGATGTCCCCCTCTGACCCCCCACCATACGAAAGAAGAAGATTTCCATTATATCCAGGGCTTAGAAATATAAAGTAAAACTAAAAAAAAAACGACGCAAGATTGTTTTGTTTTTAGGAAAATATTTAAAAAAAAAAAAAAAAAACAATTTAAGAAATAAAGTTACAATTGTTTTAAAACAAAACAGTTAAAGAAATACAGAAAAATTGGTTTAAGGTAACTAAAATAATATTGGTAAGTACCTTCGTACATTAATCATATATTTTTCATGCACATATCCTAAAAAAACGACTTGTGGCTTTTGGTAGGTTATTATAAAGTTTTTGTTCCTTTACTAAGCACGCTGTTTTATGTGCACGTTTGTTTAGTTTTGGGAAGCCTAAAATATCGGCAACTTCTCAATAATTGTTTTCCCTAACGTTTTTCAATGAATAAGAAAAGCTAGTGATGAAATTCTGGCGAAAATATTCCACCGAAATTCTGGGTAGTAAGTAACCTTCTAATATTTAAAAAAAAACTATCAAACCAAATGTAGGAGGCACATGGATTCAACAAGCCACACACAGAAACTCTTCAGCTCATTTAAAGCAATAGAAATCGGCATGTGTGTGCATGGCATATGAGTTCGCGTTATCACGTTAATTTTTTCTATACCTACGAAAAGGTTATCATTTTTATCATAATCATTGTCACTTACCGAACGGCGTATCAATGCAAATTAACGCAATACACCTTCACTTCACGTGTGCTATCAACAAATTATAAGAGATTTGTTTACCCAGTTTTAGTAAACTGGTTCATGAAACATAATACAAAGAACGTATTGAAATACAAGGTGGTCCAATTAGCACATCTCGAATTAGGAAATGAAGATATTAGTCAACACATAGGCAGTAGCACTTTACGGATGAACAAACTGCCATCTGGGTAATGTCGGACTCAAATTCAACTACTACTTTAGAAGATGCGTAGAACTGAAGTACTCTCAAACAAAATATTTGGTTTGTAAATAAGAATATTTCATTCGTAATTACGTATAAACATTTGGTATATTCATATAATGCACGTAGCACAAAAAATGTTAAAAAAATTGAATTTTTTGAATTGCTAGTGCGTCCTACTGTAATTCTTGGTTTGGATCTCTTTGGCTTTCCAAAACAATCTATTGACTCTGGGATATTCTCTTATTGAAATCGTTGGAACATGAACGTTAGGTGGGGATGCTGCGTTTGTTACACCGGTCTTTCAATAGAAGGTGAATCCATGAATTAGTATCACTGATCCCTTCGGGACCGCTGCACAGCAAGTTGAGAGACACGCCAAACGCTTGTCCAACATTCATTCATTGAACGTGTAATTTTACGGCCTGTTCTTGAGAACATAGATTGGCTCTGTAACAACCACGTGTTTTTCCCCTCTCTTACAAATGCGTTTTTCCTTCTTCTGCTTACGTCGGAAATGTAAATTGGTGGCTTACAACCATCAGAGAATTACGGGATGAAGTAATATTGTTGCGTTCTCTGATCGTTCTTCTGCATTCTTATTCGTACAGTTACATATTCAAATCAAAGCCACATGTGCCATACATTGGTTATCACTTACACTAAACAAACAAACACTTAACCCCTGACATTCAGTTCCTCTTCTGACAGTTCCGAGTGCACTTTACTAAACCTGCCTGCAGTCGCCGGTAACAAAAATAGACACACCAAACTATGCACCACCGTTGGCGGTCTATGTTTATTTCTAACTCTAGAACACAGATGATGCCCTATATTATCAGTGGATTTGACTTCGCACGAAAGCGTACGGGGCATCTTTAGACAATGTAAAACAATACAAAACTTGGACCAAGTTTTAAAACGAAGTAAAGAAAACCAGTCAAGCGAAATTGAGAGAAGATGGTGATTTGAGTGCGTCGTAACTTAATATTATTATCCTGAGTAGCAAAAGAGATCTCAACACCTCTGAACCCGTGTATCAAAAATGGAGTACTCGAAAATATATGGTATAGGGGGGAAAATTATTTACTCCTTTGGTGATTGATGGTGCTACAAAAATGATGGGAGTGTTTTTGACCCCGAAGGTACGGGAACTCAAACGATACTCTCGTATTTCAAAACAGAAATTATTTTTAGGATTGTAAGCGCATGACGCGATGTGTAATTTCTTGTTTTACGGTGGTTTGGAACACGCATGATAAATCTTCTGAATTTGGTATGTCAAAACAAAAGGCACCAATAAATTTCCTGCGTTCAAACATTTCTAATTTGTAATAGATAAGCACGTGCACGTAATAAATGCCTAATATATGCGATCATTATTTGTCAGATAAAAATACAGGGACTAGTTTCAATAGCTAACGTGTGGAGAAAATTAATGGTCTTCAGATTGCTATCAAGAGGGACAAACATGGCATTGTAAATTATTGAATTGGCGTAGTGTGTGCCATAAGTTTCCCATGCAGTGAAGTTCTCAAATAATTCTCAAGTATATTTACGAAGCACTGCAGTACCTCGGGAGCCGGAAGGGGTGCCGATAAGCGTTATCCTTCAGATTATACCATTAGGATGAAGTATATGCAGGTATACCCGGAGTTTTCAACGTATACTTTGAGTTGAACGAGTTAAATGACTGAAATCATATTGATATTAATTAATCGCATACATGATATCTGTCGGTTGCAGAAACGCGGAATTCTGAACAAAATAAAGCCAATGTTAACACAACGAGAGCTTTTTATCAACCAAATATTTTTTTTTTTTTTTTTAAAGAAAGACAAACATTCCCAGGTTACGAATAACCCAACAATGTTTGAAAATCTCCTACTACCACCACAGAAAGCCGAAAATGTTGCTTGTGTTGTGATGGAGGACTTAGCCAGCCGAGGAATCGAACACGCGACGCTCGGGTGAGACCCAAGCGCTATGCCCACTCAACCACTGACCGGTCAATATAGGTTGATAACTAGACCTCTTTCAATAAGTAATAAACTGCAGACCATAAACTATTGAAATCAGTTAAAATCCCTGATGCGAAACTCCGCTTTACATATAAGGCAAAATGTTCGACAGCAGTAAATAATGGCCGTTGGTAAAACGAAATTCCTAACCGCAGTAGTTGTATGTTGTGGCATTGACACAGTTGCCAGTTGCCGCCTCTGATAACACCACCACTTGATTAGCGCTAAATTATGTAACATTCTACACTCTACTCTACATGAATTGTGTAGATAATCGTAAGTAGCCAACAGCCACCAATCTTCCAGTGACCTACGCAAGCTGCCACCAAGTGGTTTATCGACTTGGACAATCAGGAAAATGGAAACAGATTGTTGAGCAGGTAGTCTTGAACAGGTAAAGTTGTAATATATTATAATCAAGTGTGATCTCTATGCGTAAAGTGGGACTGTCTGCAATCTGAACTGAATGTGGTCTCTTCGTCGGTGGTAAATTAATCTATTTTCTGTGCTGTGTTTCTGGTGCATTTCTTAGTTCTTCCCCCACGGGATCAATTTATGAAATTCATATCCTTCACTGCTATCAAAAAAAATTACTACAGCAAACATACATTTATGTACAATGAATTATTTTAAGTACTAATTAACAACAACATTTATGTACACTCCCCTTCCATACACAAGCAAATTCTTTCAATGGAAGAGTAGTAAAAAGACCCAAGATGTAAAATGAATTATGTACCATGTAAACATATTATTAAAAATAAAAAATAATTTATAAAAAAAATATATATATATATTAATTGTAACTCCCTTGGAAAAGGTAGTAAGTAATAGGGTTTGCAAATTCCGCAACTTTTTCAAATCCCGCGGGATTGCGGGATAGAATTTTAAAATCTCGCGGAATTTTATTCAATAGGACTTTAGTTTCTATTTGGTACTAGTAATATTATAGCAAGATATTAAAAAGATAACATAAGTATTTTAAGACGAATTCGATAAAAAAAAAACTCACTGACAGGACTCTACGCAGCAATTTGAGATCAATCATCTTTGGTACTCGTTATATTATAAAAAGACGTTGAAAACGAAACGTGATTAGTATTTTAAGAAGAATTTGATAAACAACATACTTTTCTCAGTACACTTCTTATCAAAAATAATTTTTAAATTGGAAAAATTCTTAAAAATATTATTATTTGTGTTAGTGTCTACACCAGCATTTGTTGACATTTACCGAGACTGAAGTTGACATAAACCACAAAACAAATATTAAACTACAAACTTCCCGTGATTCAAAGCCAATCGAAGTTATAAAAAGATAAAAGGGTAGTGATTTGAAACCACCTATTGAATTTTGCGTTGAACACCCGTTGCAGACTGTTCAAATGAACATTAGGCAGACCAGCATACAAGCTATTGCAATAGTCCAGTCTGAAGACCACAAGAGCATTAACTACTTTGAAGACCTTACATAAAATAAACTAGAGTTAACTGTATTTACAGGCAAAATCAGTAACCGTACTCACTGAAACAGTCTTTCAACAAAGCGATAATAATTGTAATTTCAACCAATGTTCAAATTATGGACGTAAAAATATTTTTTTTAAACTATGCTCGTGGGTTTCACACGAACTAGTAAGGTTTCAATAGACATTCTTTCAAAAAGCTTTTGGGTTCGAGCATTTCAACCAATGAATCAGTCAGTTATTGGTAATAAAAATGAGAGTGGTTGAAAAGTGAGTTACATTATTGGCGTATCGCAGACAAGCGGGCGTAATCATTCCTAATTCTTAATGGTACATATTTCAAGATGGGAATTCATCAAAGGAAACATAAGTCAGTTCGAAATAGTAAAATTAAATTATGATGTAATGAAAATAAGTGTAAGGAATGTTTGAAGAGCGTTGAAACTTTCAGAAGGGCAATAATTAATTGGGAGAAACAGGATCATAGAAACCAAATATGCAAAAATTGGAACTTATAGATAAACTGTTCTGAAATTCGTGCAACCTAGTATCGGAGAACTTAAGGCATAACCATTTTTATTATTTTTTCCCACAATTTCGACACGGATCCTAAAATCCATCTATTTACTAAAAACTTCACCATGAACACAATTGGGTAATTCAAACCCACTAATGACTACGATATTTTCTTCAAATACTTATGAAAAAACTCTGTAAAATGCGGAACATAATAGCATACACATTAATATTTAATGTTTACACAATCTAGATCTTATTTATTTTAATATATTTAGCATGGATTGATTAATATTGATAACACGTCCGTAATTTTGGTTGTTTACATTGCAACTTAAATACCACCGGGTGGAATTTTAAATAAGAACATCACATCTCATCCGAATAGATTTTACCTAATCAAACGAGTAGATCGATTATATATATATATTGATATAGAGGTTAAATAAAGTCTATATAAATATGAATTAAAGATTGGACCACATTCAACAGATAAAAAACGAGGCATTCCTTTGGATTGCCATCCATTACAGACGATTATTAAGATATTAACCATTCAAAACATCTAATAGGCCAGTTATAAAGCGTCTGAAGATCCGCGTCATCAGTGGCGTCAATATCCCGTAAACCGGAACGGACGGTGCCGTCAGAACGGACGCTGACGTGTATAGTGTATAGTGTGGAAATTGGAAATAGTCCCGGAGTCTGCAATATACAATAGTATCATAGTGTACGTCAATAGGCCGTGGAAATAGTGCCGGATGGAAAATGGGAGCGGTCTTTGGGCGTGGGCGAACGGCTCCGCGCTGTGGTGGCCCATATTACATATTGTGAAAGTATTTGCACGTTGATTCATTGATTGAATGTAGGTGATTCCAAAGAACTGATCTGTGATGGTAGCGTGATAGTCACAAGGACGTCGTTTGTTTGAATGCAGTTATGATGTCCTTCTCTGCACATCTGTCCTAATTTTACGTTGTGGTGAAAAAACTACTCCGAGCCTATTGAAACACAGTAATTAACACATTAGGGAAAGTGGCAGAAGAAGAAAAGAAGAAATTAGTTGGATGAGAAAATCTGGATTATAATAATAGACTAGCTTTTTTCCGATTGCAGGCAACTAATGGTAAAAAATATTTGAGTAAATTAAAGTGTACTCTTTGCAAATATGATTGTAATGTTCATCCACTTCTGTCAAAATAACAAAAAATAATAACTACAGGGTTTTCCAATAAGAGGTGTTATTTTGAATAGCCCGCTATTTCGGTAGATGTTTCTTTTGAAGCTGTCATTTTTTGACATTTGACAACTAGAAACTACGCCATTAATAAAAATGGAACGATACACGCTTCAACAACTTATTTAAATTATTAAAATTCACTTGAGTGAATCAAATGCAAATCATCTTGAGTGATGAGGCCCATTTCCACCTCGGTGGCTTCGTCAACAAGCAAAATTGTCGCATCTGGGGTTCGGAAAACCCAAGAGTTATTGTTGAAAAGCCTCTCTATCCTCAACGTGTGACTGTTTGGTGCGGTTTATGGTCCGGCGGAGTCATTGGACCTTACTTTTTCGAAAATGAGGCTGTAGCAACAGTTACGGTGAATGGATCGCTATCGAGAGATGATTAATGATTTTTTATGGCCGGAATTGGATGGTATTGATCTGGACAACGTTTACTTTCAACAAGACGGCGCTACGTGCCACACAAGCAACGAAACCATTGATATTTTACGATTGAATATCAAAATAACACCTCTTATTGGAAAACCTGTAGTTGACTTTGAACGGGGATTGCAATAATACATTTAGGATGCGGGTGGTGGTCTATGCCACACGAGGGTGTTCCCAATTGTGGGACTATAACATCCTCAATTGGGGTACGTTCTGGGTCTGAAGGAAGTGGGGAGTTGAAGGATGGGAAGCACTTGAAATTGCTTGCGACTCAACGTCAAACGGTAAAAATAATCGATCCTTTCAACCTCTGTTAAGTAATTGAAGAGGAAACCGATTTAAAGATTATGATAGGGCGGATCGGTAAAGAAGCAGAGCCTTCCGAAAATTTGCAAAAAATATTATAAAGAAAAATAGCATATTTACAGCACTACCGATTTTCAAACCCAAAACTAATACATAATATTCACACAATACATATTACTCAACACAGACTAGATCCATCCACTTTATCTTTCTTCCCCTTTTGCTCCCTCCCACCATCCCATCCCCATAAGCTACTAGTATATTCAAAAAAAAATAAGATACATTTTTGAAAACCTCTTATTTGTTAAATAACTATATATATTTGACTACACTTTTTAAAATAACAATAACAGTTGGTTAAAAAAAACCCGTGAGGAACATTCTACGTTTAAATATCTAAAAAATATATAGCATAAAAGCGCATTAGTATATCTCAAGCCTTGAAGAATTCCAAGCACACCGATCCGTGCAATAGAAGATGCTTCGAGTTCCCCAGTTTGTTCGGAGTCGAATTCGAAACATTCCTAGAGAGGAAACATTCCAACAGATTATCCGGAACTCTGGGTCCAGAATAGTCTATTAGTGATGAGAATGGGGGGAGAACGCTGAGGGGAAGCAAATATGCTAGGTATTTCGAAAGCGACTATTCATGGGGAGGAAGTGTAACGAAATAAAAGGAAGTAGAAAGAAGGTAAAAACGTAAATACAGATTGAAATCAATTCTCCAATCCAGGCCGTTTGCAATCGCCATCGAAAGTACATACATTGGTCGACATTCTTATTCTTGATCTTTAAGTTACATACATACTTAGAACTTCAAAAGTCATTCCACTCGAACAATGAGTGGTTCGACCCACTTGTTCGAGTGGAATGACTTCGTCGAGAATCGAGGCCCTGAACTATAAAGTACTCAATCGGTTTATATGAGACCTCTGTATGCTAATTCCTGAATCCATGGTTTTATCATTTATTGTTATTTTGACAAATAATTTTCGAATGAATTTTTGAAACCTTGATCTTACTGTCTGTAAATAATCCACAAGTTTTCTGTGACAGTTTTCATTTTTTATTCTTGTTTACATTTTCTTCAAATCAAACCATCTACAACTAAAAAAACCTCTTGAACGGTTAGCTCCGGTATCATGAAATTTGCAAAGCTTTCATTTTCTGGAATTTTAAATACGACCTATTAAGATTCTAAATCCAATCAATCAATCATTGCGGTGATTTTGTCAAAAAATGGCGCTATACAAATTATGCATTTATTATTTTTACTTATTTTTATGGAAGAGAGGGTATATAGCGTGGGGCCGTGAGACAGACACGGGGCGTGGATTTGATTATTATACAAATCTAGTTTTATTCCGAAGTTGATAAAATTTTGCATATTTGACCTTCAAAACAAAAGGAATGTCACTGTCTATGTCTGATTTATAAAAAACTTTGTAAAAAGTCCGGACAATGCCGAGGACGTCAGCTAGTGATACAAAAAGGTTTATTAAAAAAGGGTGTTAATATCTCAGACTAAGTCAGAAAGTTAAACACTAATGATTCACCAGTCTCATAAAATGACAACAGAATGATATTATTTGGTAACTAAAAAGAATAAAACATGGTAAAAGAATGAGTTAGGTTTGTTGTATTTCTTCAAATTTATAAATATTCTGTTTTGTCACGGAACCGTTTTTTAAACCCTATAATCTAAAAAAAAACTTTTCTATTATAATGTCTGATATACGGGTGAAGATGAAATAAATGATCTGTTTTAGAGTAACGGACCGTCGAGAGGAAACCATACGTCAGGGTTCCTAACAAGAGCCACAAATAAACTGAAAGAATTGGGCGCCAGAAATGAAGACCCGGAGGAAGGAAGATGGAATAAAAATGTCATCGAATGCACTCAACCAGTTCAGGTTTAACTGGCTGAAGAAAATTTGAATGCCGCTTCTTTGGACTGAAATAGCGTGGAAATAATAAATGGAGTTGTAAGATCTTGTATGTTTAACGTTTTGCAATAAATAATACATAACATTATGATGAATTTTTATTCGGCATTTTCCAATAAATGATCCTTCATTGCACCGAGAGTTTACAGTGACTTTAAAAATAAAACCTAGATTGAAAAGAAAACTTTTACCTACCAATAAATTACTGATAAAAGTAGAAATGTTGTTATAATCTTTCAAATTTTTTTACATAATCTTAATATATGAAAAATTCATCCTAGTTCAGCGTATGTTTACGCTCACAAAACTCGAAAAGTAGTCGAGCGATATGGCTAAAAATTTCAAAGTTTGTTCTTATTAGTGCTAGGATTGTTTAGAGAGGTTTGAATAGTAGAAGAAGTCGGGGACGCCTGAGGAATACTTGTCGCAATATCTCTGCACCAGAATGAGATACGGAGTCCAATTAAAATCGATGTAATGTAGTTTTTTAAGAGTAACATTGTGGTATACAGAAGTGAATGGTGTAAGAAATCGGAGACCCTGAGAAAGACATTAGCAATAGAGAAACATTGCGGGGTCTACTAGTATCCGATAAAACTTCAAGGGGAATTCATATTGTGATAAATTTTGGCAGCCATTATGGATTTTTAAAGTAATGGATTTTTGGTTTCATCATTTTTCACAAAACCTGAATGGAGATAAAAATTTGACAAAATATGTTTCTAAAAATGAGGCCACCACGTTGGAATATATGTATATATTGAATAGCTATTTTTAATTTTGAAAAACTTAATGAGAATGTGAAATTCTTAGATGCAACTGAATCTTTTTCTGATTTTTCTGTTTCATATTTTCGTTTGAGAGTCGCTAATATTGTCTTCAAAGATTAATTAATGACTATCTCAACTTATCTCTTCTCCTCGTTTCATCCAGTCTCTCAGCATTACCCCAATTGAGGAAGACATAGCCCTGAGCAGTGTCAAAAAAAATAGAACTAATGTGACTAGTTTGATTACTGGCTTCAGTGTCACAAAAATAGAACTAATGCGACTAGTTTGATTACAGGCTTCAGTGTCACAAAAATAGAACTAATGTGACTAGTTTGATTACTGGCTTCAGTGTCACGAAAATAGAACTAATGTGACTAGTTTGTTTACTGGCTTTAGTGTCACAAAAATAGAACTAATGTGACTAGTTTGATTACTGGCTTCAGTGTCACAAAAATAAAACTAATGTAACTAACTTCATTCTTGGCTTCAAATACCTACTTCGAATCACTTACCAAAAAGACAAAGTTTATCCTCAGTCAAAGAGTAATGCACGCAACTACTGTTAGAAAAATTGACGAGGCTGCAGAATAATGGTTTTATTTTTATCACTAAAAACCATTCGGTCAGCGAAAAACTAAGGAGGGGTTTATGGGCCAATAATGAATTACATTTTACATTCGCAAGAGGATTGTTTAAAATAACCCCAATTTATCACTGAGACTTGCCACGTCATCCATCATTAACCTTTGGAACACCAGACCGTTTTTGAGGGAAATCAAAAATTAATTCTAAAGTGTTTCAAGTGCAAGCGATTCTGTATTTTTTTTTACTTACTCATGGCATACAGGTTTAAATCTCATATCAAAAAAATCCAGCTCGGGCGAAATTCCAATGCCAGCAGCGAATGAAGAGTTTGTCGGCGGGAAAATAAAATTCTTGTCACTGCTGCAAGAACGGTTTTCCATATGTTAAAAGGCCAATTAATTATGAAAATGGAGTGACCACGACAGTACCTCATCATTTCAATAAAGAAGATTTGAAAATTAAACTGCATGAATTGAAAAAAGGTCAAACAGGTGCGACGAGTGTTTCCAGTGACTAACTTCACCGATATTCACGCGGTAACTCAATTGGTTGAAATAGTATAAATGTTAATTTATGCAATCTGGAAAAAACATAAAACACGGTATTAAAAAAACAACGAAGCTACAAGTGCGGATTTATTAATGATATCTTGATATATAGTTCGTCAGAATGTCAGTAAATGCTTAAAGGTCATTGATGAATTATCTCTATGTTAAAGGTGCATATTTGGTTACCTATTGTTCACTTAAAGTTATTTTGTGGTTGTTGGATTAGGTCAGGTTAGATCAGGTAACACCTGGCCGGGCGTTGAAACTAATAGCCTTGGATATTTTATACTGTTTTGATAGTCTTGTAAACTTAATTCGACCGGTCGGTGGCAGAGTTGCCATCGCGTTTGGGTCCCACCAAGGCGTAGTGTGTTCAATTCCTCGGCTGGGTAAGTCCTCCATCACAACACAAGCAACATTTTCCGCGTACTTTGATGGTAGTAGGAGTTTTTCAAATATTGTCAGGTTATTCGTAGCCCGGTAATATTTTGTCTTTATTTAAAAAAAATAATAATACGAGGTTTTGAATCAAAAATAATATTGAAAAATATAATGTTTGATAAAATTAACAGATACAGTGGAATTGTGAACGCATAAATAGATACGTTTACTTAATACAAACATAATCTGTTATTATTATTATTTTTTAATTTAATATAAATCAAATTTAATAATTCTATTATTAACTTCTGCAAGTATTTTGGTTTTTATTATTGTTACAGCTGTTTCGGCTTTCAAGGCCATTTTGAAACTGTGGTCCAGAGGGGGGTACCGTGAATATTGTGACGTCATATTATTGCCTAACTATATCCACCAATGAAAAACTCTGAAAGTCTATAGAGTAAACTTTCAGAGTTTTTCATTGGTGTATTTTATTATAAGTAGGCTCTGAATGAGAATTCTACTGTCTATATATTGGTATATCTATGGTTTTTTTGGACCAATTTGTTTCATACAAAAAACCCGAATATATAGATCTGAGTGGTTTATTTATGTTATGGTCATACCAAGTTTAGACGACTTATTAATATGATTCTATTTTACCCCCTTAAATTTTAATAAATAACTTTTTTGATAAAATAATTGTGATAATAGATTTCCTTATTCTGTGGGGTATTTTGAAGCCTGTTTTCCCCACATTAATGTAATCTTAATTGTTTAATAATGACGTGATTGCTATTAACTTATTCAAATGTTAGGTTTTGTGAACATGCTTAGAAGTGGGGAATAAATAATTTTCCTTACTTTATTAATTAATGTTATATTAGGGTCATTGCATCGTTTATTGATTTCCAATTGTTCAAGTAAATTTAATCTAAGGCCCTTCTTTCTATATGTAAGAGTTTAAGCTCGTTGTTGTCAAGCAGAAAGTGATTATTTTGAAAAAAAGTGCTTTAATTATTATGACATCTTACGCCACAGAATAAGTAATCTACTGTCACAATTATTTTATCAGTAAATCGGTATAACCGGTAATAAATCATTTCGGACATCATAAAATTTAAACTGGGAGAGGGAAAAATAGAATCATATAAATTAGTCGTCTAAACGTGGTATGACCACAGTTTGAAAATGGCCTTGAAAGCCGAAACAGCCGTAAAAATAATAAAAACTAAAATACTCGCAGAACTTAATAATAGAATTATTAAATTTGAGTTAAATTATTAAAAAAATGGAGTTCTACGAATTAAACACAATAATTATTAATTAATATAATATGTTATCTTGTGAAATATCACTGAAAGGGGGCTTTACAAAGCTAATTAACTGAAAAGTAAATAAAATATGTGCTTGAATTAAAAATACTGGGCTATTTCACTATCACTAAACGCGGCTTTATAAAATAGGTACTTATCCTAAAAATACTGGGCTATTTCATTAACACTAAACGCGGCTTTATAAAATAAACGAAAATTGGTATTTACACCGTGCACGGACTGTGAAATTATTCTGATTTCAGAGGTTAACAAGATTGACAACTTTATTAAAAGGACACGGAAAAGTGAAATAGATGAAGTTAACATAAATGAAGGACATAATAAGAAGAAAACATTGATGTAACTAATGATCCGGCATCGAAAAAACTGGACAAGGAAAATGATTATTAAATGCTGAACGTTTTGCAGAACATAAATTATAAATTACGAAGCTTCCATCGCTGCAAAACAGCTATTTCACGGTTAATGACCAAAGATTAAGATTAATTAGATAATCAGGCAATATCTCCATTGCAACGATGTAAATACAGAGCAAGTAACCGATGCATTAACCAGAAAGAAGGCTCGCTTCGGTAACGCGCGAACCGCTGGCTATTCTTTAATTGGACATCGGACAAGAAATTCCAACTAAGCAAGATGGATCACCTCAGAGGTGATTCTGAATTTACAAAACGAGGAATATCACGTCCAGCAGAGGCTGGCCACTGGGAATACCGCAGTAGATTCTCCGGCGTGTTTAAATATAACCGATACGAAATTCCTCGGCGTATTCCTAGACGCGTCTAATTTATCTTGTGGGTCAACTCTTCGCGGCGGGGTTTGATTTAGGGTCAAAGAATAAGCACACTGAATAGTATGGCGCTGCGTGATTAAAGGGCCGATAGAAAGAGGACGGTAAAGGGTGAAGATGCCTTACGAAGCGTGCAACCAAATAAACTTTTAAAAAAATGCAGGTCTAAATGAATATTAGCAAAGAAGTTATTGAAGCAGAAAGTATTTATAAAATACCTGCCTCAGGATGCCTTTTAAAAACAAATACTGTCAATTTTCTTTTTGTTTAATATGCAAAAAATTTTGTCGACAAATTAGACGAGCCGATCAAAAATTTACCTCTCCACTGAAAACCTTTAGTAAATCAGTAAAGTCGCCTAATAAATAACGCTTTCCCGAACACGGAAAAAGCGCAGACCCTTGAAAAATTACGAAATCTGGTATTGCGTTTCAAGATGAACCGTAAGAAATTTAAACAAACACTTTAAATATATACTAGAAAATTTAAATAATTTATTTGTAAAAAAATACTACTTTCTAGTCTGAAACATCACACAATCAGTTCCAATCTTCAAAATGACACTTAAATTGATATCAAATTCGAATTCATTGAGCGGGATGCACAGACAACTGAAATTCTTGAACATTTTAGAATGTTTAATGTTTAACAATCTGTATAACAGTTCAGTTTAAGGTATAGATAACGCATAACACTAATAGCAGCGTCCCATTAAAAGTCCTACATAATTTTTGATTAATGTTTTGGGAGTAATTAAAAGCTTGATGAAGGATCGTTTGAAAGTGAAGGTGGGGCTCATTAGGCGTGTGTATACGGGGCTTTAGAAACACAGGAAAAGATACACTCTGTTACTGGAAATTTAATATGCCACTAAATATTTTGAAAAACCGATATTGGACGCTGTGGATTTATAAAGTCATAATAAGTGCTAATAATGAAAAGAGGGAAGATTTTTAATTACTTTGGATGTTATTAAGTAATTACCGCACGGACATTAATGAGTATTGCTAATTTATTATTAAAAATCTCTTCAAATTATTGATATTCCGATTAAAAACTTTTTTGTTAAATAAAAAAAATATTATATTAAAATTTAGAATATATTATCACGACGTCAATTTAACTCAGTTTATTCATTTTAAAAAACATTACAAAATTGTTGATTTTAATGCGTTTTTAAAATAAATTTGGTAATAAGAATTTTTACATTATTATAAATAGTGTGTATATCAACTATACCAGTAATAATAGAGCTTGCCTTTTAAAGGCAGCTTCATTGATGGTAAAAATGTTGATATCCGAAATGATTCTGTTCAACAGCAAGATTGCTCTCCCCACAGGCATGACCATTGGCAAGTTAGTCCTGCAGGCTGGGAGATAGATTAGTCTATGTAGTTGATGACGGAGATAACCATCGGCAACATAGAAATGAATGCTTTCCATGATGAGCCAGTTTTCAAACCATCCACGAATCAGTCTAAAAAAAAGACGTCGGAAAACACGTTACAATATATTGGTGGTTTACTAAAAGTTTAGGAAACTTGTTAATTCATTAGTTAAAGGCCTGCAATCCGATATTTCACGGGAATACCAATACTTTGAATAGATTCTTAATAAATTAGAAATACTCATATTTATCCATGCATATATATAATAACGGATAAGAAGTTACTCTAGAAGCTAATCTAGTTTCAAGAGTACTTTTTTTTATTTTTCAATAACAGAACAAACAATAATACGGCGTCTTAATTTTTTTAGATCAATCTTTTATAGAAAAACTAGCCGAAGTTCCGGCATTGCCCGGGCTTTACGCAGAGTTTTTCGAAATCTAATGTATATAATGACATTCCTCTTGTTTTGAAGGTCAAGTATCGGGTCGGGTCGCCCGCCACAGACAATCTTATTCATATAAATAGATTGATAAATGAATGTGATAAATGATTAAAAAACGAATTGAAGAGTTTGACAAGTTGAGTTAATTTCACGACTCCCGAGCTCGTCGTTCGAGATTCACATGCAGTATAAACAACTGTGCAGTTTGATTGAAAAAAAAACTAGATATTATAAAATTATGTAAATCGAAATCCGCAGATTTTAAACACTTTTCAAGTATTTCGATTCTTCCAAAAATACTACAGCTCTAGAATGTGTGTAAATAAAAATACTTTAAGTAAGCCGTACCTGTACTTACAACTTTCGATAAGAAAAATGTCTGTGTTGAGACCTTGAACGCAGTAATAACTCACATAACGACACAATCACCACCTTACTCTATATACAAATCATAAAGCAATCACACGTAAATTTGAAAAACATCCATTAGATTGTATCGTCAGCAGTAATTCAGTTACCCGGAGCAGAGCGTGATACTATTTCAATTGGGATTCGAACCGGAAACCTTCGGATGGACGTAATTACAGACTTTGGATAGACCAAGGTAGCAAGGAAACAGTGGAGTGTGATCCATGATGAAAATATATCAAAATATAACATCCAAGTACAGTATTTTGGGATTTTATATAAATTTGAGGTATGCATTTGGACACTAGTGCCATTCTACACGGCGTACTGCGAGTGGCGATACTTCGAACTAATTTCACTAAGATTTTTTTATCAAACAAAAGTGGGTTTTAATAATGTGCACGACAAAAAAAATATGATCTCCGTCTGTATTTTGTTTTCAAGAACATGGACATTTTAAACCTTTTCTGGCTAACATCTAAATAACTACGCACACGGGATTTCTAAATCTAAAATTGTTACTGATAGAAAAAAAGTGTTTAATTTTCCCTAAGTAATATGGAATTAATAATCCTATCCAAATACCATACATTATAGATAATATTTATGGGCAGTTTGATTTTAATTGTGTTTGCTTCTCTGTTTTGATTTCGACATTGTTTTATTTATTACTTGAAAATAAATAATATTGAATGTATCTCAAATTATGACTTTGAAGTATAAATGGATTTGACTGCACGTCACTGCGCAACAACATTGCATACACAAAGAAAAACACTTCAAATTACCAAAGGATAGATTTAGAATTTAGACCAACAACGATTTGTTATAAAATTCACAAACAAGAATAAAAAACCCCATTAACAGAAAAAAATGCAATCGTTTTCAAAAAAGAAAAACATGAGTTCCGTTCAAATTTAGTGAACCTATAGTTGAAATGGTATTTTCTACTTGAACATGAAACTATTGGTACCTACCATTTATCTCGAAATAGAAACAAAAAAGGGTAAATCGTGTTGTGTTTTTTTTTCAAATAAATTATTTGTTTTGGTCACGGTGCGCCGACACCATAGGAAGTGGCAGGAATGCCTGTAAGTATAGGAGTCAGCTTTTCAAATATCAAAGAAGCGCACAGTGGGGAAGATGTAATGTTTGTGATGAAAGTTGTAGTTATGAATTCAGCAATTTTTGATGCCATCTGCGAGCTGCTAGTTCATACAAACAACATCCGTTATTAAATATTTATTTTATATTATTTATTATTTTTATTTCATTTAGTCGAGATTTTTAGAAAAGTTTGATGTTTATAAAATGAATACCTTATTGAAATGAAATGGAATCATAATGGATGAATGCATCATTATTCCATTTTGAAAATCACTTTAGGATGTTCTGTTCTTGGTGACGAAGTAAAGAAGTATGCTCACCTGCAAAAAAGAAGAAAAAAACTATTAGAAAAATGTAAATATTTAAGTTGTGTGCTGACAAATATAAGAGCAAGGTTTACCTAGTAACCTTTCTTACAAGTAAAGTTAAATTTTTTATGCACTTTTGAAAAATACCTCGTATGATGTCGTACTTGTTAGTAACAACTGTACGAGGAATGAAACTGTAAATAATAATATTTTTTGTAATTTTTTTTTTTTTTTTTTTAATAACAATTACATAATATAATTACACAATATAGTACAGTTATTAAATACATAATATTAGTATTTGATGTACCCCCATAAATAAGCAGGGCTTGTGTGTATGGGGGTGTTGTTATATTGGTTTATATTTGATATGATTCAGTTCAACTGTTCGGAATACTTTTTAAGGTGGCTTTTGAATTCGTTAAAAAATTTAACTCCGAGATATTCATGGTTGAACTGTCCTATTGTTTTTTTACATTTAGGGGTAGGAAGTATTGACGTTTGTCTAAGATTTCTGTTATTTTTAAAGGGTGCAATTTTATTTTGAATATAGTTTTTATAAATTTGTAATGTTGCATGGTAGAAGTATAATGCACTTAATTTTCTGACCTTAAATTGTTTGAATAAAAGTTCGGACGAATATGAATAGGGTTTTTTTAATATGGTTTTTATTATTAGTTTTTGCGATATGTAAATTGTTTGAGTTTGACTTTTATATGTTTACGACGTTCTAATAAATGACCACACATTGCCAATCACTTTGCCAATCACTTGCCAAGTAAATTAATATAATACTTTACATCAAAGCCTGCGTTCCACTTTGATATTTGTATATGTTTTAAGCCGTGGAACGGATGTTTAGAAGTCCCCAAACTGCTCGAAAACAGTAGAACTATGGCATTACATCGACCAATATATCTAGACAGGGCGTGTGAACCTTAAAATTAACACCGAAACCAAAAATAGTGGTTTAAGAAAATATTTATAAATAAGAAAGTGCATTATCTCGCAGTCGAAAGATCGGCAGAAGCATTGCTTTTCACCTTTAGTTTATCTGCACGGAGTAAATTTGTCTTCCAGCAAGTTCGTCCGAACGCTCAATGGACTACGAGACCACGAGTATTATGAAGATATTTTTGCAAATACGAATTTTAGGTAGTTAGCAATACTTTCGGTAGGAGCTTCGGCGGCCTTTACCACTAACGATTTAATCAGCTATCTATAATTTTAAAATACCATTTATTTTAAAAATATATACCTTACAGATAGCTTCAAGGCGGCGTTTCGATTAAAGTAACAATTGATAAAAATCTTAAATTTCTTTCTAGCAAATGACTACATACAAATTACAACAATACTTTTATTACAAAATTAACATTACAAAAAAAGCAATCTTCTGGTTTCGCGCACGTTTTTAGAAGCTTGTACAACAAGTTTACATCGAGTTTGGTTGTTGAGTTCATCTCTGTATCTTGTGACGCGATGCCTTTCGGGCTTGCTATTGGCCGATAAAATTAACAAATTACAATACGGGATTTTAGCGATAAATTGCATTTATATCAAGGCTTTTGAAGAGAGGCATCGGAATTTACACTTCAAATATCTGTCAATGACTAATCTATTGTTATTATGGTGACCGAATAAATCATCACAATGATAATTCATCACATCTTTAAAAAGTTATATAAAGTCATGGAAAGTGATGAAACAAAAACTTTATTAACTGGGTTAAGTAGGTTAGGTTAAAAAAAAAATTTTCATCGTTTCTAATGACTTTATATAACTTTTTAAAAGTGTGTTGAATTGTCGCTGTGTTGAGTTATCATGGAACCTGTTATTATATATCGATGTGGCATCCCACGCATAGAATGCTGTGAAGATGAAATGGAAGTGGGGAGGGAAAGGAGACATGCAAGTGTAAGGTTGGGATGTACCTGGCTATTGAAATATAATTAAAGCCATATCATGCAACTTTTCGACCAGGAATATTTTCAAGGGGTGATAGTCTTTCACTTTAGAAATAAGTGCTAATATACCAAAAATATTCTATGTGCGAATAAAATAAAATAAATTTTTGCCGTTTGATAATTTGCAAACTGTGATACCGAAAATGTTTATGGGTAAATAGTCCTTGAAATATTCGCTTGCACGAGCTAGAAAAAATATGTATTTGCGGTTCAGAAGAATTCAACTACCTTTCCAGTACTATTTACCAACTGAACGATGCAGACGCAAACAAAAGATAAAACTCCGTGCAAATAATTATTATTGCATCTTAAAACGTTCAAGAACTATAATGTCGTTCGTTTGTCCAAACATTTATATTCTTGCGTTGCTATATCGTGATGTAGAATCGCTGACATCATCCTTTACTGTTTTACTATTACATAATTAGGTGTGTTACATCGAATTAGTTATGTTAAAAGTGTCGATATCATTTGTATATTGTAAACTATGTAGGGAAGGAATTAGCGAGTTTGCTTTATAATTTTTTGTTTGTGACAACATTCACATAAAAGGGTTTTGTATAACGTGTCGGGTTGTACTCTTATGTTGACTAGACTCAAGATATTATAAGGTCGCAAGGACTAACTAGTAACGATCTATACAAAAAACAGGCGATTAAAATGGTATGGTGTAATAGAACATTAGTAGATAAATTTCTTCTTCAGTAGATACCTGCGTTCTTAACTTTGCATATTTTTTTAGACTACATTATCTTATACAAAGCCAAACATGAATAGTAATATTATGAAGTAAGTAAGGAAGTACGGACCGCAGCATAGTCTGTGTTTGATTTTACTGAAGGCCATTTTTTCAATAATTTGTTGGATATTATGCTTAGAATCTTTATGGCTTCAAATAAATATCTCATTATACCAGTGAGACGTTTTAAACATTAATAATAATTGGTATTGATTGGGAACAACAAGCAATCTGAAAACACTTTCAAGGTCGTTGGGCATGGTAAAAAAAGTAACTATGTTATTATTATTCATAAATAAGTTGAATAATTTCTATAGCAATATTTTACAAGGTTTGAAAAAAATTTAAATGTTTAAATTGCCTAAAAACGTAACTAGTTTACTGTGACTCAACAAGGCTCGTAGAAAATTTTAAATAAAAATTAGAAATAAAAAAGGATTCATACGTCTTATACTGATTTAGAAATGTGGAAATTCTAACTATACAATTGTAAATGTTCTCCAAAATGCCCTGGAAAGAATCTCAGACTTGTGATGTCCCGAAAGAAAACATTCATCTGTTCTGAATGCAATTACTAATGTTATCCAAATTGAACCTGGTAATAAATTACACCTTTGCGATTCTTTCAAGGATAAAGAAATCATCCTGTCACTTCGAATGCAATCAACAATGTTCTCAAAATTTGTTTTGACAGCATCGCCATTCCATTGTAAGAATATTATGTATTAAATACCCAATTTGGCTGTCCTGAAACGGGAATCTTCCCAGTTGGACAGACAAAGGGTTCATTTTGTTTTGTATTGTTTGTAAATTATATATATATATTATATATATTTAATAAATAAATAAATTTTAACGAAAATGCATATTTTTAGATGTTGCGGGCTGTGAAAAGGTTCAGACTTGTGGGTAAGACAAGCTGAGTGTAGATACTCTCAGTACGCCCTGGAGGTCTGGCACGGACGATCGATAAAGTCCCATATCAATAAGATATTGACGGAATCCGTAATGTACATATGATTCAGACAGTCGGTAGACAAAAGCCACTGCTTTTAGCGCGACTTCCGAGGAGTCGGATAAGTTTTCAATATGTTTGGATAATGTCGTAGGTACTTTATGCAAAATAGCTTATTAATGAATAGAGATGAACTAACCTAGCTATTCGAATTAAGGCGATGCACTACGTCGTGTAATATTATAAATTGAGCCGCTATCAATAACAACCCTTACGTAGATGGCGATAAGGTTTAAATTCCCGCTTAACACCACCCGCCTGTTTTGATTTATGCAAGAAAAAAACATGGCCAAAAAGTGCCTTTTATTTTATTTTGTGGACGTTCAGGCATAAATATTTAATTTTTTTTCGATCATTTTATAAATAACCTAATTTGCCACATTATACAATAAAATCATAACCGAAAATGGTTTCGTAAGTAGGAGATTTTGAACTTTAAAGCAGTTATCATGGATTTTTACATTATTTTTTCTGGGCTTATAAAAAGACTTATCTAAAAAATACTCGATAATTTCAAAGGCCAAGATGTATTCTACTCGCAGTATTTAATTAAAGCACCTGAAACATTTCTAGGCAACCAAATTTTCAAACCAAAAACACATGATTTTGCATTACTACGTATGGCACCGCCTCAAAAGAAATCGTATACACGATCTATGGACTTAATTAATAAGACGCGATCAATTGATTCCGTTCCAACTTGAGAAACAAAAGTCATACATAACGAAAGACCTCACGAACTAATTAACTCCCTTTTTAGTGTCAAAAAGTGCATGCGCACTGCCAATGTATAATATTAGTTATTTCAAATGGACATTACCGATTTATTAGTATTTTTGACTTTTATGTAGCCGTCTGACTTAGGAATGTCAATTCATAGAAAGATTCACCGGCATTGGCAGCGTATGTCGTAATATCGGTATGACCGTGCTCAGAAAGTTGGTATAAAATCATCGGTAGTTACACCAATCGATCCGATATTGTAAAGTTATCGATTTCACTGTGCTAGACCCTCTGGTGGACGAACATCATTCAGAATCCAAAATATAGCAGTTGCTTGAAATTATTATTTTTTTGGTAAACTAATGTTTAAGACAAGATTTTTTATGCATAGCACAAAGGGTAAAAATTATTTTATAAGCAATAATTATAAGCCTGAAACACTCATCCACATTGAAAAATCTCCTGATAAAAGATACATGACGCCAACGGGACATGAACCCGTGTCCTTTCGATTGCCGGTCGACAGCTCTGACCACTGAGCTATGGCGGCTTATCTCTTATCCGCGAAATAATTCAATATATACTAGTGTTTCATCCAACAATTACTGCTTATTACATTTTTCATTCATAACATATAAAATAAAGTTGGTTGTTTTTAGGTGAAAAAGATCTCATCTCCCCCCCCCCCACATTTGCCATATACTGGCACTGAGAAGTTCGGATACTTGAACGGTATTTTGTTTACAATAATACATATATCAAATTATTTCTTAATCATTATTTGAAAATAGAACTCAAGTCATTCGAGAACTGCTATTATTAGTATCGTGTATTTCAAAGCGACATCCGCAAGCTATACGGTAAACAGAAGATATCTATCGCCAACACAAAACAGACGATTATTGTTATGATTTATAAGCGTAAACGATTGTTGGAACTCTTTTGATGCCCGTAAGTGTATTTACGTGAGTCATCCATTCAGGAATTGGATGCGGCCCACTTAAAGCGGTTCGAGAATACACTGGAGGGCAGTGGAAAGGATACATAATGATTTATTAGTTTAATTCAACTTGGTCGTAATAAAAAATAAATAATGATTTGACGATGGTGACATTTATTTTTTATGATACTGATCGAGAGTTCAATTTCATTCGAGCGTCATTGTGGCAACCCCAATTGAAGAATGTAGTGAAATAAAAGCCCAAGCGTAGTGTGTTCAATTCCTTGGCTGACTAAGTCCTCCATCACAACACAAGCAACATTTCCGCGTACTTTGATGGTAGTAGGAGTTTTTCAAATATTGTCAAGTTATTCGTAGCCCGGTAATATTTTGTCTTTCTTTAAAAAAAATTATATTGTAATTAAACATGGCTAAAATAATTATGAAATACGGAGTGCAAATATATTTTATTCTTTACGTAAGCCCAAAAGGCTTAATTATTTTTTATTTGCACTTTGTTGGGTATTAAACCCGAGAATACTTAGCACAACTCTGCTCTGTCCGCCACCACGGAGTTCTTCGGGGATCAGGTCCCTTTCACAACATCTCAGCAAGCTGTTCATTAGAGCTTGTCGTAGAATAGCGTATATTTTGAAATAGACCCTAAGAATAATCAATTCAATTTATTATTTAAAAAAAATTATAAGTACATTTGTAAAGAAAAAATAGTATATCAGAGCTTGCCTTTTAAAGGCAGCTTCATTGATTCTAATATCCAAATTGATACCGTGCAACAGCAATAATGCTCTCCGCACAGGCATGACCAATGACCATTGGCTAGTTAGTCCTGCAAGCTGGGAGATAAAACAGTCAATGCTGTCCATGATAGTCGCGTTTTCAAATCACCCACGAATGGTAAGTGGTAACGACTAACAATTTTTAACTCTGGTTGATTAGCATAGATTTTCAAAAACCATTGATCAAAAACGAAATTTAGACAACGATAATATTTTAGTTGCATACTCGTACAGCTCGCTTCAATTTGTATTATTTGAGAATAGTTGGTGGAGGTTAATTATTATTCGATTATTATTAGTCGAAGCCATCGAGAGTCACTAGGATCAGCACAAATGTGCCTACACGGAACTGATGAACTAATTCTTCCAATATGTCTTCTGTTGCTTGAATATGTCCACATTCACACAATTCAGAATATATTAGGCCATATTTGTGCATAGCGGCTGTGACTGTACCGGATGCGGTTTAGTGAGGTCCACGTTTCCCGAGGGAGAGATTCCTGGCAGATTAATACACAGTTGAATCCACAACAAGTTATTTGTTTTCACGTCCGAAGTCTGCAACTGAACTTAGTTACTAACTAGTATTAAAGTAAATGGGTAGGTATGTTATGAATCAGAAATATGAACTCAGAAGGGATCTTTATAAATGTTTTCACACTGCTCCCAACCGTCTAGAACCGGTGAAACTGGCATCCCTGATTGGGGTATGTTGTAGGAAGTCGGGGAAGTACCTAGCTATTCAGAACTGGTCACCAAACTCGACCAAAGCCATCTCAAGAAACAAAAACAAAATACTTCACATTAACGTTTAAATATATTTGAGATTTTTGGACAGCAGGGTGAGCACCATGTTACGCGGAACTCGGAGAAGGTCGAAATGCCTAGAGTTTTCGACTGGCGGCCGTGAGGCTAGCAGCTAGTGTTGCCGAAGTTAATAGAATAATGCGACTTACGAATGAAACAGAATGTATATACTCGCTACAGCGTATAAAGACGCAAAAACCTGTACTTAAAAATATTCCTGTTAAATTCCAAATGATATTAGAATGGCAATAATAATTATTGCACTACACTAAAAAGAACTTCCGATATGAACTGGGCTTCACCGTTTGTGAATGTCTGACCAGTTTATCAGTTGACCACCCACCGTTGGTTGTACTACATTCCACACCACAGTTCTTAAGTCCTACTAAGAACTCACACGGAGCGTGTGCCAGGAGTTGTTATTGAATAATACAAGACCTCCTATGAGCTTATGCAATGCTGACACTGATATTATAATACTGCAGCAAATGTGTAGTAGGATGGCTCTTCAAAGCTTTCTGTTATATTTTGGTATCTGGTGTCTCAAAAGTTCTGAATTCGAAAAATTAAATATAAAAAAAGAACAGTAGACCTCGCTTTAAAAAAAATATGTTTCTGATTTTCTCTATAAATCAAAATTAAAGGTTTCTCTGAAAAGTTTGTTTGAAAAAAATCCAAATAAAAGTTATTAAAAGAATTAAAAAAAATCATCAAATTTTAAGTTGAGTTTCTAGTTCTATAAGGTTCTATCCAAGTTCTGTTACTATATCAGTTTTGTGAAGTAATTGGTCAATCATGATATAGTAATAGAACTTGAATAGAACCTTCACAGAATTTGAAAAACAACTTTGAAATTTGATGAATTGTTCAAATTCTCTGAAAAAGCCCTTCCTAATTGTCCCAAATTCAATTCTCTTTAAAGGGCAAAATGTGCTATTGAAGTATTACAAATGCGCTAACATGATAAGTAGTGTTAGAGTGAGACGGCAATAGATAAGCCTTCATATACAGTAGCGCGTACTCACCATATGTTTATACCCAGATCTCGTCCAAGCTAGACGTTAGTTCGTTATACTAATATGTTGTTACTTATGTCATGTTATTATTATTATTCATTATCCTAACTCTCACAAATAACCTTAATAATAATCTTGATAGTCGAAAGAAACCCTGAGAGACTTCTAGATTTTAAATTGTACATAAATTGACGGCCCACCCTAGTGCATAGTGAGTGCATCTCCGGGGCACTTGAAAAGGGAAATGCATTGCGTTGCATAAGTGCGTAAGTTGCACATCGTGTGCACGAGATTATCGAGAATATCAACACGTGCATGGTCCAGTGGCTTCGTGCGAGACGTATGTGGTATTTATTTACACTTAACCCTTTGCACTCCTAATTTTTTTTTTAATTACCTACTACCAACTCCTTAATTAATTTACAAAAAAGAGATAAAAAGTGGCCTCAATAAAAAGTTAAACAAAAAATTTTAAAATATGTAATATTTATTACTCTTTCTTTACATAGAGTACAAAAAACATAGAAATATATAAAATTAACAACTTAATATGCCCTTATTCACTTAAACTTTTTCAGTGTGTGGTATTTCTTGAAACATTCTCCTGGATGGAGGCCAGGTTTCCTATCACAAGTTTCACAATAGAACGTTGTTTCTTTTCTCCCTCCCCGAATTTTCCGATTGGAACACATCATGGAAGGAGGAACATCTCTGTCATTTTCAAGTAAACGAAGTTCACTGTCTATTTCAAACATGTATTGGTCATCACCACTTTCATATTCATTGATCACAGATTGTTTTTTTTTTATCCGGGGCATTTTTATTTTATTCAAGGTATATAATAAAGCACGTTAAATTATTAAGTACTAACAAATCACTAATTATGAAGAAAAAGAAATGTAAAACTATATTTTCACCTAATTACTGAGTATTATTTTCAAGACCGAACGACACATGTGCTTTCTCGGCCACGAAATATTTGCTACTAAAAACAGTAAAAACAAATGTAAATACACAAACAGAACAAAATATTATGTGATAACAAGTGAATAGGTATAAGAATCCTTTGTTATGTGTTGGGAGAAATCCCTCAGCGCTTCCTATTGTTACGCAGGTAGACAGGCAAGTACCTACCTACTTACATGCGTCGCAACCAAATAACTGCGCAGTGCATTTACAAGGTTAAAAATAATACGATTTTAAAAATTATCTAAAAGGCGAAACTTGACGAGATATATGTATTTTGCGTATTCGGAATATTCAGAATGAGATATAAAGTGTCTCAAAGAAAAAAAAATACATTTGATAATTTAAATTATTTTTCGAAATTGCGTTACTATAATGTCGAGTATGACTCGACATAGGAGTTGGTGTAAGAAATATAATGTCGAGCCACACTCGACAAAGGAGTGGTATGAGTTAAAGGCAATCGTAAGATGAAAAAATAATATAGCTACGTTATTACAAGATTATGTTGTAGTTTTAACAGACTTCAATTTATGGCTCGCGACTTGAAAGTGAATATCATTGATTCGATGTAAACATGTGTAGGTAACTACAGAGAAATAAATATGAGCCTAGATAAGTAACTTGATGTAGGTTCCTATATAAGATATGGAAAACTACTTACCGGGATAATAAAAACATCAACAATGCTAATATCGGTTTTGCGTGTGTCCTGTTTAACGCTGGTTCAATAATGCACTGAAATTTACTTTGAATCCAATAATCATTTTCAAAATTGGAACCGATTGTGTGAAGAATTCAGACAAGCGATAAATTACCTACAATACAATAATTTTACAGAAAATCAATTTAATTGTCTTTTTCAAAACTGGAACTGATTTGTCAAGAATTCACATTACTCCGTGATTTTTCACGGGTCTGCGCTACTACACAAATATATTTATAAAATTGCATAATGTAAGTTTTGTAGGATTTTAAACATTTTTAATGTGTTAAATGTTAGCTTATAATATGGCCACAATTGACACTTTTTGTGGCATACATATTTTAGGTAATATCACCACAGAGGTGCAAAGTCTTAATAATTTATTACTTGATTACGGACCTGGCAACCTGATAAATAGTCGATTCATAGCACATACGCAATATTTGCAACGAATCAGAGAGAATGAGGTTTACAAAGTTCAATTCGGATTGGTGGCCATTCGAACGAGCAGTTCCTGGACACAAAGTGCAATGGTATGTATTATTTATTAATAACGAGACATATTATATATTGAACTCCTCAGGCCTCGGACATATTTTGACAGAAGGTCGGAGTATTTCCGCTCATAATAAAATTCAAATAAACGGAATATTTCTGAACGTATCCTAAAACTAAAAACTGTTTTTGAAAGGTGATGAAATAAGCTTTCAAATATTATTATTATTAATAATCATATACATATTTGTCAAAATATTAAAATTTTTGAATGTAAACATAAATAAACACACTTTTTTGTAACTAAAATTACTGATAAAAAATATATATAAAAACACAATAATTTGACCATACAAATGTATTACGAACGTTTTGTCGTTTCATATTAAAATAATTCATTAAAAAAATCATGAAGTGTCATAATCTTTTTTTTTTCAAATTACGTTTGGAATTTTTGGTTTTATAGAAATGTAGTTTTTAATTCTTTTGTGGTTAACTCCTAGATTTGAATATATAGCGTGGTGTCTTCTCTTTCTAACACCGTTAAGATTATATTTCTTCCCATGACCATAAGGATACAACGATGTCTGTGAGACAATGCAGGTTGTTCCCAAAAGCGAACAATTTAGCCGGAAGGGTTAAACTTACATAAAATGAAGGAATCAAAAATATTCAGTCTCATATATTTTTCATTTAAAATGAACAACGAATTAAAAACAAAAATTCTTATACTAGACACCTTCTCTACAACTTTCCAATGCGAAAATTATTTTATTATATCTACTACATATTTACAAACGTATAATAATAAGTCACTATATCGCTCATTTAATGCAAAAGAAACGTATCGGCATTTTTCATGTTTTGAAGTCTGAAGATTATTTTAATGATTGATGTACACTCCTCTTCTGATGAATGAAAAGTGGTGATCGAGCAGGCAGCAGAGGAAGGTCTCCCTTAACCCTTCAAGATTTAAAATATTTTTACCTACAAGTCCCAACGAAACGGTGAAATTTCAAAATTTCATGGAATTTCGAAATGCTCCCGAGGAATCTAAAATGTGCTACATATTTCTTATTTGTGTAGTTGTTGTAAAAATAAATACCATTTTAGAAACTCCATAAAATTATCTTTGAAATGTTTATATTTTAAATAAACATTGACATTTCTAAAAACTATTTTTTTAATATCAAACATGAAAATGTAAACAAATAAACTTCGGGATATTTTGACCCGAAACATCCATAATTTTGAAAGAATTCGATGTTTAGAAAACATATCCCCTTTGGGTAGGGAATTATTAAGAAAACTTTCACTTAAATTTTTTTCCGTTAATACAATTAAAAACTTTCAACTGTTTTTCAAACTTTGACAATATTTTGGATTTTATCGTTGTAATTATGTATGAATATTTGAGACAAACTGGGAAGAATAATTATTTATCTTTCCAACGTCAAACAAATCATATATCTACACTTTATAGAAAAAAAAAAATAAAAATACTTTTATAATGTATGGAGGTCCCGGTCAGATCTGTCCTTCAGAATGGAATATGATGTTTGTGGCTAGTAATGTCCTTCCGAGGCTTGGAGGGTTAAGATTGGAATTTTGTTTTCATTTATCATTAAAAGACGTACCATGAACGATGATATAACCATTCGTAGTAAGAGCGTAAGTAAATGTATCTTGGAGTGTGGATATCAAAGTTTATTTTGAAACTCCGCGACCCAATTCCAAGACTTATCGTGTTAACGCCAGTTATTCCGCCAAACAGTCCATTAAATGCTTCAAACACGACATTTCCACGTGAAATAGAACTACAAACAACAATAAATCTTTTTTAATGTGGATTAAAACCAAGGAATGCACACGTAATAAGCCCTTCCCTTAAAATGTAAATAATAAGGATAATAATATTCAATATAATTTATTTTTTTTAATCTTAGTTTGTTCAAAATTTGATATCTCCGAAAGCTCTTCACAGATTGCTTTGAAATTGTGACACAACTTTGCATACAATTATATTTGTTGTGCATAGATTTTAAATCAATAACAATTTATAGTGAATGAACTATGCTCAAAACAAATAACGGAATAGGCGTAATCGCATATTATGGCTTATCTTATCTCAATATATCAAAATCACGTGTTACTGTGTTCGTACACGCTAATCTCCGAAACCGCCCAACCGATTTCAATGATATTTTGTGAATGTGTATGGTTGGTTCCAGCAAAAAAAAAAACTACTTTTTGTTTTCTGTATTCTCATCCAAAAATACATACATTCACAAATTTTAACTTCCCTACACCCCCTCTGTCACATTTTTACTTATTTTCTAACAATAATCACAATCTGCTGAAATGCTCGATTTTAAATGAAACTTAAAAAACCAATATCTAGGATGCATGTAACTTGCGCATGTATTCTATGTACGTCAAATGCATAAAAATCCGACAACAGCGCCACAAGATAAAAGGTCTACATAAAATGAGGTCTATGAAAAATGCGATCAACATAGAAAGCGGTCTGTGGCTGGGTCACGTCTGTTAGGAGGGCCCACTAGTAGTATTTTTATATAAGACAACTAAATACTTACGTAGGATGTGGAAGGCAAAGAATTTGTGCATTATTTAGTATTAAATTTCACTCCTCTCTTTTAAAGCAAATGTACCAAAACACACCAAACTCGGACAGAAATTCTTCAAAAGATTAAAGTCGTAAACAATGTTATCGATAGAAATATTCAGAAACTGCTGCTGGAACAATATTATCAAGAGATCGTAAACTGAGATTTGTTGGATTCGTGCATATTGTGAACATGCACATTATTTAATTTATTAGGATTAACTTATTCAAGCTTGTAAGCCTCATTGAAATACATATTAGCAAAATCAAAAGATGTCCTACATAAATAAAATTTGAAAGGTTTATCCACGACACCATCTAGATTGTAAAAATATTTGAGTAGAACTTTGCAATTATACCAAAAAAATAGCAGTCAAAAATATGGGAAATAAAAATGGAAGTATGAAATTGATGAATTAAGTGGTATAGCTAAATTGGTAGAGACGCCAGTCCCGGTAATACTAGAGCATCTGCGTTCGAGTCCCAGTTGCGACAGTTATTTTTTGTATTTTCTGTGTCTTCATATCTTTCATATATTTTCATTGAGAGCTGTTGATATTGTCAACAATAATTATATTTATAAAATAATTTTATCCGTATTGGAAGTCATTTTTTCGAAAAAAGATTACAAAAAATCTGTACAAAAGTTGTAATAAACTAAATATGGGGCTTAATCCCAGCACTGAACGGAAAGGAAAAGCACACAATTAGACAATCTAATGTTTCCATAGACGCTCAAAACCCCAAACGAGCAGGGCAACTAATTAATACTGCATTGTGTACCAGATCGGGAGAGGTTGGTTTGGGGGACACTTAGACCTCTCCAGCTAGTCTCTTTTGACCCGTCACCTTGAGCTGCAGGGGGAGGGATAGATCATTCGTCCGTCATTTCTGGATTCACTGATCCCTAGATTCCTACCCACCCCTCATACGTTTTTTCCTTCCCAGAACTTCATCTCTTTCGTTTCCCTAAAAAGACCATCCACACAGCATCCCCAAAGATGTTAGGTAGGTTAGTGAGAAAAGTCTGTTTTCCGTATCAATAAATGAATAGTCTGGGATGCAGACGGCAGGAGTTTGGTAAACCCAACGAAAGTTTGGTAAACAAAATATTGATATTTTAAGTCCAATTAGACCGCACCCACAAAATCATAGTCCACAGTGCACAGTGGGATTCTTCTTGGATACAGTCCCACGCCAGTATAGCATCCAGCATAACATATTAGCGGCTCATGACATCACCCGATCACCTAGCCGTGTAATGTGATGCCAAAGCGTCTCGGATAAACAAAACTATAGGTGAGCCAACACGGAAAAAGTTGGCATAGTGCAAGGCGTGGGTTTGTTTTCAAACGCCGGCAGGTAGGTGTGCTTTTTAAAAACAAATAATGACTGCTAGCTGATGCAACGCGGAATTAAAAATGGATAGCTGTCAAGCTTCACGAATTTCATAATTTTTCGAGTTTGTGTGTGTGTATGAAAAGAGGGTTCAACAAGGAAGAGAAACTTTTAATGTTCCGAAAAGAAATAATTGGAACCAACAGAACGGTTCTGAAATAGATTCTTTCATTTGGGTGGCACAAGGAAACTAAGGTTAGAAGTGGCAGATATAAAATTGTTTACTGTTGGCACGTATCAATTTGAATATTATATACTTAGGCACGCCATTGTGTGCCCTATGCGATATTTTCGTAAACAGCTATCGGTTGCTTAGCAACTTTCGGAAGGTTTCTCCACCAAGAGCAAGATGTTTCCCGTCATGCTTTGGAAATATTAAAAAATAACACTTCGTGGCAACAAAATTGATTTTATACTTTCCGGTAATATTTATTTGGAAACGATCCAGTTTCACCTTGCCGCGGGCTTATATACATTCACGATCTCAGAAGTTCATAGTTTATCAATATTAAATTACGATGGAGTTCTACCACGAATCAACTGTCTCTTAAGTAGAAATATTAACATAATTAAGTTTGATTAATATAATTATTAGCCTGAAACACGAAACAAACCGCCTAGTGGTTCCGTACACCTGACCGGCAATCAGTAGGTACGTATTCAATTACCGTAGGCGGCATTTTTTTTTTCGGAAGATTTTAAAAATTTATATTTGTTTTGCAGGCTAATAATTATTTGTTATCCTTTGTGCTTTGCATAAAACTTTGTCTTGTAAACATATGTTTACCTATAATAAATATTAGTAGAATTATTGATAGAATCGCAGATTATTTTGCTTGTTTATTGCATACCTAGGAAAGGTTTATAATTCAAAAAATTCAAAATCATTTTGAAAAGCGCTTGATGTATCAATATTTATAATATTATTTAGTAACCTCCTAGTAAAATCATAAGGGTGTACTAATCTCTAAGCAAATCCTCGAATGGATTAATACAATAATCGACCTTTATGACCTATAGATATCTACCAGTTTCTTGGAATCAGCAAAGAATATTGTGAGGAACATGTGATTCAGGTCCATCGATACTATTGACAATGAGTCACGTTATTTTTTAATATTATGCCAATTGTATAAATAATAAAACTGGTCATAGGTTGGAAATACGAGTAGTTGTTGCTGGCAAGTTGAGTCATCGTCAATGAAACTGGAAATAAGCGGATTTAATTAAGACATTAAACATAAACAAGTTGATGAAGTGTCCCCTGATTCTGGTGAATAAGTCAATACTAGGATGAAAATTATATATGCTGGTGATAGGTACAGTTTTACCACTATTATATTTTTGCAAGCGGTCAAAAGAGGAACGAAAACCGCCAAGTTTTGTTGTTTTTCGGCTGTCAAGATATTATCAATCAGGTTTCAAGTTAAATTGCTTTTGTTAATAGGATATAAAGCGATGCAAATGGGAAAACTTATGACTGATAAAAAGCACAAAATATTAATTTCAAGAATTTGGCGTTCATGGACTTTGAAAACCTATAATGTAAGTCAGAGTAATTTCAGAATCAAGATGAGCTACCGCCGAAGTTATCATTTTGAACCTGTACAGAAAACCCATTAGTAATCTACTACTACTGCCTGAAGACTGTAATAGAACCACTTAATATTGCTCAAAAACTGATTCTCAAAGTTATGTGCAAGAAAAAATACAGATATCCTACACAGTTACGTTGTAAGGAATGTAATATCGTGAAAATAAAACAACTATTTATCACACAAACGCTTTGCAGATTTTTTAACAATAATAGTTTTGCGAAAAGAACGCAGCAAATTCGTAATACAAGAATTGGCTCTGGTCTGAACTTTGTGGCAATTCACACTTAATCTTCATATGGGCAAAGATATTATTTGTACCAGGCTCCACATCTATTTAATAGCCTTCCAAAACCCATTAAGTCATCAAATTCCTTGTGTACTTTTAAAAAAATGTTAAATTATTTGTGCTAGCCGAGGATTTCAAACATTTTTTTCATCTTTATCCTTTTTAATTATGGCATAATATGTAGTATATGTATATTCTTTCATCCTTTTCCTTTTATAGTGTTTTTTTCTTCTCTCCTTTTTAAAATAATAGTTTATTATATTTTTTTGCAATCTAATATCAATGTTTATCATGGTCACCTACATGTTTACTACATTATACTGTAATGAATTGGCTAGAATTAGATTAATAGGTACCCAATTCATAGAAACGTTAATGTAACAACATTGTTATATTAATATATAATCTTTATATTATTTTTATTAATTTGTGAAATTATTAACCTGAAAACAGGCTTGTCCTAGTAAGTTAAAAATTCTAACGTAAAAAAGGAACAATGTAAAGAAACAATAAACAATTAAATTTCTATATTGAAGGCAAGGCAATTGTAGACCAGACCAGGGATTCACAATTATAAAGCTACCCACTGACCTACCGAGAGCTTTAAATGATCGGCAGATTTGTATACAAGACTAGAACCAATGATTGGCATTAAAATCAACACCATTCTTGCATCAGATATTTTATAACATCTGCTAGGGCTCAGTGAAAATGTGACTTTTTGCATTAACAAATCATTCCGTAAATTTCTATAATTATTATACTGTGCTTTAACACCACACGAAAAAAAACTAATTTTATACGATTTTAACCAATTAAGTTTCATTCGTTATACAGGCTAGCAGTTTAGGTATAATCGGCATTATTACAAGCAAAAATAAATAATAATTTAGGAATAATATCAGTTCAGTGAGATTTACCTTTGGCATACTTTGAACGTATTTTGATTTACAATTAAATAATACTATATCATGGAATACTAAAAAAATCAATCGACACGGAATGGAATGCAATCCTTTCTAACAGATGTGATGACGAATCAACAAAATAAAACTTTGTATGAGAGTAAGCATCAGAAATCTACGCTTACATAAAACAATAAAAAAACTAGGACTGATTGAATTAATATTAAAAAAAAGAAAACACAAAAATATAGACCTCCTCGGAAAAGGACACACTAGTGAGCCAAGAGTGTTAACTCTTAATAAAAATCTTATTTAATAAAATAAAATACTTTTTTGTTTTAAAACCACGATATTTATTAATTTAAGAACCGACCGGTTTCGCTTTACTTAAGCATCATCAGGGTACAAATTAATACAGTATTAATTTGTACCCTGATGATGCTTAAGTAAAGCGAAACCGGTCGGTTCTTAAATTAATAAATATCGTGGTTTTAAAACAAAAAAGTATTTTATTTTATTAAATATGTCAAACCACAAAGTGATTGCTTTCTACAATAAAAATCTTATTATTTTTCTTGTTATTCTAAATACATACTCATGTTTAGATAGCAAATAAAAAATAGGAACAAACTGATGAAGCTCAGTAAAAACGGAGCCGAGACAAGCTGAAGCAAACGATTGGCCAAAAAGACCTCGAAGAGTACAAGTTAATATTTATGTACATGTGGCTCAGAGGGAATTAAAAATAGCGTATTATCATGTATTCAACGCTTATGTCATCGCTCGGTGGTCGCGACTGGCAGATGTGAATAAATTGGCAGAAAAACGATATGGAAATAATAATATATTCCAGCCTCGTAGTAATACGCGCCGCAGGCGAACAGTTATGTTTCACATTCAACTCGGGGGATTTCGAAGGCGGATTGCATCATTTTACAACTTGACGGAGATAGATAATATTATTATGAATGGAGATGAACTCAAAACTAATGCAACAGGTCTAAACATAGACCCAAGGCCTCACCGATGTGATAAATAGAACACGATGACGAAAAGATTATTTGCGAAATAACTCGTTGATTCATTCTTTATTGCTGTCAGAAAAATCGTGGTTATACATGATTGATACATAAGTAGAAAAAAATACAAAATGCAATGAAAAAAAAAAACGTATAGAATATACGTCCATCGTGTTTGTAAAGAGACAATATTTACTTTACAATACACACAACAGTTAGGTCACCCAAAAATTTGGATGGATATAACATGTTTACCTAAACCTGTTGTGTAATGGGATCCATTGACATTAAAAATGTCAAGGTTGAAGGTATTTTCGCGTTCCCCAGTATACTCATATCTAAATGGGGAGTAAGTCTTAAAATTGCTTCAAAAACATTGTGTGTTAAATACCAGGAAAAATTAATAAATCAAATAAGATAAGCAACATTGCAATATATAAAAAAAATGATAAGATAAAATTGAGCAATGAACAAAGGTTGTGGAAGATAAGTAAAAAATGTTCAATGAGGATAAATTATAAATCTGAAAATTGATAACTGAATACCTACATAACATTTTTTAAGCCTGCAATAATTTCAATGCCAAAATGGAAAATGTAGTCGAAAAGCGAGCGTCTTATCAACAATGTTTGTGTTATCACATAGCCATTATGGCCAATGGTTGGAGTATTGGTGAGGCGAATGCGATAAGAAGGAAAAGTATTAGTTGGTTAGTGCCGAGTTGCCACAATGATGTAACGCGACCAGAATAAACAAGGATATCCAGCTGAACACAAAGCAGGAACCACAATAGACTGCGGACAATGCGAGGTGTCATTCTGAAGAACGTGTGAACACATTACCGGCAAGACGAAGAGGTATTATGAAGACAAGGAAAGAATACGGACGAAACGAATAAAGCAACATAAAGAATAATGTATAACAGTAATTTAAATGATAAATTAATTCGTTGGAAAGGATATTTGTGTTATGAAATACGACTGCAATCAGTACATTGAATTAGTTTCCGGTATTTACGGCGCCACAATATTCTCACTGTTGTTCAAAGTAAGAATTCTCAGAATTTTGAAAAGCAATTTCGTAAATGTTCAAGAGAAGCAAAATATTATTGTGATTCAGCCGCCCAAAATTAATACAAAACTATTTATGGAAAACTTGATAGTATTTAGTGGCATATCCAAATACGTTTTTATTTTAACTAACTAACCATCACGCCGTTTCTCCGCAGGGGTAGGCAGACGGGCCGCCAAACAACTTTGTCTTGGCACACACTCCTTGTCTCATTCACAATCATACATACACTTCTATTATTCTTGACATAGCCCGACTGAAGTTTTTGATTAACTTGATCGTACCATGTCTTCCTCGAGCGTCCCCGACTTCTTCTACCACTCATATTTGCGTCATATTCTCCTTATACTTTTTCTTCTTTCATTCGCTCTATATGCCCAAACCTTCTTAATCTTATTCATTACGCTTACATCAGCAGCCTTGCATTATTTGCAGATCCCCACATTTCTCACACGATCATAATATATGGTTTTACCACAGATACGCGTCAGGGATCTCATTTCTACAGCATTCAGTCTACTTTGATCCTTCCTCTGCCAGTTCCATACTTCTTATTTATTTGTAATTATTGACATACCTTTAATTTTTATACTAGCTAAATCAATGAAATATAATATATTCGGTGAAGGAAAGCATGTGGGTATTATTTTGTAATCTGAAGCCCATTTAAGAACAACATTACTATCAACACAGAATATGAAAAAAATACAGTCGAAATACACAAACTTAGACATTCATTGCATGCCATTAAAATTTGCTATCTAAAAGAGTCATAGTCAAAAGACTTGTTTGCCATAATATTATCTAGGTACATTCTAACCAAAAGAGTATTTCGCCAAAAAAAATCAACGAGTTTGCCAAATTATAGAAGCCAGATTGCAATAGTCGAAACTCAGCTCACGAACAAATTGCGGATCAACGAACTCTCCTAACTGTCAATATAAGCAGAGAATCGTTATGAGCCGTAACGATGGCGTAAAGGGAGGGGTTAGTTGATTTCTTGAAACTGATCGTGTTTAGGTAAACACCAGACCAGCGCAATCTGGAGTTTTTGTTGTTAGAAAGATAAGAAATAATGTGACACATCATAAGGAATGTAGGAATCTGTTGCATTTGATAAAGATCTAGAAGGAATGCGGTGCAGGTAAACAACAATGTGCCTGGATAATAATAGAATGAAAAAAATAGGTCGGGAGATAATATTTTTTTAGAAAAGCGATATGAGCCCGGAGACGCTCGATTTTTCTATATTTTTTCATAAATATAATATTATAAAATATAAACCTTCCAGAAGAAATTCTCGGAAGAAGAGACGCGGATAGCGACTTTACTTTAGTATAAAAGAGATATTTGACTGGATGTAGCGAAGTCCTGTTTTAACTTGAGTGCTTTGCATTTCTTCTCTCTGTAAATTTGTGTATTCCGTGTCCGATCAATTCTGTCAAGATGGTAGTCATGTTGAATAGTATCTTTTTACTCCGCCAGAGTTCGTTTTGTGAAATACGAGCTGTCAAATCAGAATGATTAACATTGCGCGAGGTGAACAGTGGTTCACAGAATTATTTTCTGGTTAGAATTAAATGAAAAAATAATTGAAATGCACTGCTGCAATATGGATAAAATGTAATGAACGTAAGTCGAAGATTATGGAATAATAGTGAACGTATGTGTCTGATGAATTGCACGACGCGAAAGGAGTAGGTTAGTGAGTCTCTTCCATTTTTGAGTGACATACCAGTTGTAATTTAATACTAATTGTCGGAGTCCATATTTTACTGTATGTTTCCATTAACAAAACACTTTAATTATATTCAATTTCAGACATTTTGATGAAATCTTAAAGAAAACACCTGTTCGTGTTCGTATGTTTCACTAAAAACTACAGAAAGATAAACTGTTATGTGTGGAAAGAAAAAAAAACAAAACATCATACCCTTTTTAACTTTCTTGTCGATCTCTTCTCGACTGCTGTCCTTGTTTGTTTTTTCTCGTTCCTTCTTCTCCTTCTCGGCTTTCTCTCGTTCCTTCTTCTCGAGCTTCTCCCTTTCGATCCGCTCCTTTTCCAATCTCTTCGCCTCCTTCTTCAGATCCTTCTCGCTCTTCTTCGGATGCTTCGTGTCGTCCACCTTCTCCGAGAGTATGAAGGTCTCCGTGTGAACCTTATCCATCATCGGAGAAGTGTCTGGTTTCGGCTTCATTGATACCAAATTCCCTTCCACAAACTGATTAATCGATTGACGTAAATCACTGATAAACTGCTGCAGTCCGTGCAACGGTATCTAGGACACTAGTCACTTGGAGTATTGTTTTTTTATCACTTATTACTACTTCTTATGTTATTATTAATAATTCAAGAACACTGTAAATACAGAAATTAATAATCTGGAAACACCTTATTCTTTAACGACCTGAGAAAATGTGTCAAGGCGCGTTTGATTGCGTTAGTATTTCAACAATATACGAAAGCTCAATATTAATGACTTGTATAGATTTCTAGTAAGTTATTATAGGCTAAAGTACAGGTTAGGTACTTTTTGGGCTAGTTAAAAATCTAAAGCATGACGGAAAACAACTGCTGTTGGTTTGCTAGCATTCCTAAGCGACCAACAAATGTTTAGTCAAATACTCACTTAACCTCACATACGAGTATAAATATCTTTGTATTTATTATATGAGCTGTTTGTTTCACAAATAAATAATCCTCTTTTCCGTTATTTCAATATATCTAATTTCTTAAGTCCTTATAGCTTGCCGGATAGTATATTTGCCACATGTCTATGAATTACAATAATATGGAACAATTATTGTAATTAATAATAATAAAGGGTTACAATTGTGATCTAAAAAAGAGCTTATTTCAGATTTTAATAAAATAAACCAATACAAATCTAAGTTCGGCCATCAAAACTTTTGTAATCACACAACTCCAAATTGAGTTTGAGAACTTTTAGGCAGCGTGAGAGCCTCCATTAAGTCGAACATGCCTAACCCATTATTCCCTTCACAACCATTCATACATTTTTGATAATTTGGACTCGGATCCGGACCCTGTGGGATACCAACCAAAGAAACACCAACAATGTTCCCTTAATGCTGACCTCAAAACCTGACCAAAATAAAAAAAAAACACTTGGACAAAAAATAATACCGAGCCTTTGCTTTCGTATAATCAATCACGTCTCGAAAAAAAAACACACACCCATAGGAACGGCGGTCACGCTTTTTAAAATGTTAAATCTTTTTTATCTTTTTATTTATTTGTAATCTTTCCACTCTGATTGGTGGGAAGTTGGAATTAATTCAGGGAGCGGGAGACCAAAGCAGCGGATGACTCATGGCGGAATCAACGCTGTGGAAAAAAAAGATCATAAAAACCAACTCGTAGAGCGACCAAAGACCAAACGGCGTGCCAAACAACGACCAAGAAAACTTTCACCGGACATTGGATTACAGCCACAATGGATTAATGTTTTTTTTTTCACTTGTTTCGTGATGCAACGCTTTGGATATGCAAAAAGGCTTTATGTAATGGATAGTTTGGAAAGGAGACTAGCGTATGGCAATAAACATTAACATAAATATTGGTATACAGAACAACATAACTATAAAAAAATATTGTGAATTTATAAATTAAATCAAAATGCATATTATGTTGAAGTCAATGGCACAGGTTAATTATGAGAAAAGGACGATCATTTTACATATTGTGGTATTGAATTTTAACAATAAACAGAAAATCTGAGCTCTGCATCTTCGAACGATGAGCTCTGGCGTCATGAAATTTGCACAGCGCTTTCTTTGTCATTTCGAGAACGAACTAAGATCTGAAATATCCATTACAAATGTTTTGCTATAAAATTTCGAAAAGAAAGTGTTGATATTTCTGGCTAAGTCACATAGTGAAGCTAGCCGGCTGGCACCGATATAAAAGGAAAACTGTATCGGTCTCCAAGAACATGTTTGTAAAATAGTAGAAAATGCAAATCATCTGACGTCATCTCGTATAATAAGCTGACTTGCTGAAAACGCAATTTTTTGTTGACACATATTCGCCGGTCATTAGAACAGTAAATAAATATAAATAAAATTAGACATTATAACACTTCGCGATATGATTAAAATAAATTGTAATAGTGGCCAAGTCCAACCATACGAAACACTTGAACATAGCCAACTCACCGATGATAAAAAAATCCGTAAAAAACTACACTAAAAACTTTATTCTAGATAGAATCACAGGCGATTTTATGAATACATACGGGTTTTTTAATTGGTATTCATACACAGATAACACCCGTGCGCTTAATGAAGATTTTTTTTAGAAAATTTGTAAAAAAAATTGATAGGGAGGGGTCCAGCAGAGGATCCGAGAATATTAATTAGTTGTACCGGGAGCGCGGAAAGAGCGAGGTCGTGGCGGCGCGCTTGTGGCGAGGCGACTGAAGACGCCGAAAGCGCGGAATGCCGCCGGACACAGAAATAACCTCGCGAGAGCCGTAGATAAAAGTGACGCGATGGGGGGAACGGGTACCGTCGGTTGCCGAACTGATTAAAACCAGCAAATTGTTGGGCGTATCAGAAAACTTTTTAGTAACAAGAAAAAAATAAAACGCACTTCCCACATTTACTGTTCAAATACATGTGCACTACGTTCCAAAGTGGAAGATACTATAATAGAATAGCTCTGAGAGACCACTATTGATGTCATTTCTCCATCAATATAGTATATCAATCTTCCATTGCCCCTTTTTTTTATTAATTTTATATGTATTAATTATATTTATTAATTTTCGGGAAATCAACAGTTTACATTCATTTCAGTTTGTATATAAGTATTATATGGCCAAAATAAAACTAATTATAGATTTTCTCTATGTGACTTTACCTATACTGAAACAGCATAATAAGGAAAAAGTAAATTAAATTTGTAAGAAAGGAATATGAAATCAAAAATTTATAAAACAAAACATAAACATAAAAGATTATATAAAACGAAAAATTACAAAACAAAACATTTATAGCCATGGAGAGAGGTTGTAGATATAAATCAAATCATAATAGAAATATAAACAATAGAGACATAACATTATTCACAAACCATTAGAGAAATATTATTTTATGGACATCTTGTATTTGGTGAGTTCGCAATTGAAAATATCCACCTTGGATAATACGCTATTACGCTCTTCCCCTTTCCGTCATCATTTCAGTGAGCGTGCTAATATTCCCCAAATAGATAGCCATTAGGCAGCATTCAAAATCGAAACGTTGTGTCAAATGACATAAGTATTAATTTAGTGACTAGATCTGAATATTTGGGTGTTTCATATTCTTCCTTTTCCCTTCTCCACCGTTCTTCACTTCATTTAACCTTCATGTCTCCACTTCCGGGGCAGTGTAGACTTACAAGGGGATGCATAAATTATTGATAGTTATAGCAGGTAGTAAAGTTAATATAGTAGCTCGTAATTGAAATGACGCTGCGAGCCTAAAATAGTCGCTACGACCAGGAAATTTCAAACAGAAATAACTGTGCAAATTTAATAACGCATGTTTTTGCTGCTCCAACGTACCTACAGATTTACTGCTCTATAGCTAGAATATTGACGTGAACGTAGAAGGTGAAAATTGAAGAAATGAATTGCCTTTGAAAACAAAAATAAAGTCAGCCGAGGAAAGTAAGAGTAGTGCATTGGTCTCACAGTTATTAAATCGAGCTTAAAAATACGGTAAAAAAACACACTATGAAATCAGGAAATAAAATCTTAATGTCATACAAAACCACATTAATTAAAATACAATATCTAGAATACTACAATGTCAATTAACGAAGCTATAACCAACGGTTTGGCACTACTAAAGAATGTTATTATTTTATATTATTAATACGAATTGGCTACTTATCATTGAAAATAATGTAAATTAATTCATAGTTACTGCGTTCTCAAGAATGTAATTAAATGCCATCAGTTGGATTAATTTAGAACACAGTCAAAACAGTTATAAATTTATTGGCTTATTTGGTTTTCGACGTGTGGCGTGATTTATTGAATTTATTTTTATAAGGAATTTGTTTATTGGGGCTTCTTCCAGATGACGCGTCATCGCATACAGTGGAAAGACAAGGTCAAGACAGATTGTTTTATGGTTAAAAGGATGCACGTATTATTTGCTTTCTGGATAATAAGAAAGTAAAATGATTTTGAAAAGGAGAATAAGTGCTACAAATGAACTTTTACTCTCGTGATTTGTGAACTCAGTCTTGGCACGGAGCCAAATGGCGCCTAGAGTGACATGCATTTTGGCGCCTTTTGATATCTTGGTACCATAGTATTATTAACACCTATATGCATTACTTTTAACATTGATAACTGTTTGGTAATGTTTGAAAATACACTTTCGAATACATTTTCTAAGTCAGTAGTTCTAGTAATAATTATATAATAAATATATTTGTACAGCGCCCTTGAGGTGATTTTTCACGAAAACGGCGCTATATAAATTAGCCAAATATTATTATTTCTTCAATAGGTACAAGTCTAGATGAAGTATTTGTGTGGTACTGTTCTATTCGATAAAATGTTTTCAATTTCGCCCTAGTGAAAGACCGCCATTCGGAATAGAAATGATGCTTGAAATGGCTTTAGCCGTGTTTGACGACCACATATGAATAGCCAGGTACTTCTCAATCTACCTTTTTCCCATATCCTTCCATTCGTCACTCCCGTCAGTCCAATACACTCGAGATGGGGATGCAATAGTCCCACTTGCTCCGTACAGTTGGAAGCAGTTGGGACAGTGCGGTATTCACATAAAAAAATTTAATTAAAAAGTAAAAATTCGAAAGAGATTCTTTAATCGGTAAGACACACGTATAATAAAAGACGAGCAGAGATCAGGAGAATTAATGTGTGGGACAAATAGTTGAAAAAAGATGTTGGGGATGTTCCAGGAAGATATAGAAAGTGTCCGAATTAGATACGAAGGTGTGTGATAGGTGATAGCAAGGAGTGTGTGTCCGTACAGTGTTATTCTGTCTAAGCCTGCTGTGTAACGAAGACACGATTAGTTAGTTAGATATTTCTCCATTAATTGCCCGACTAGCTGTTTTATAAAAAGGCAGGGCCCGGAACATCCAGACTACAAACCAAAATTCTTTTTTACACCAAATACCCACTCGTAGATATATTTTATTATATAATTATCCCATCCCGTTCCGCCGGCTGCATTGTTGGCATTGATAGACGGAAAGGAGCACAGGAACAGAAAGGATGGATAAAGAACGAACAAAAATGGTTCAGACTGAGAACTAACTGAAAGCAATCTTTCAACATACATAATATCGGGTACGGGACGGTTCATATTAGCCTTGCTCAATAAATATACCGACAGACTAATCTAATTTATTTTCAGGTGGCAATTCAAAAATAAAATTACACACCGACCCGTAAGGGTGTCCCTTAGGCATATGTAAAGAGAGGTTCCATGATAACTCAACACAGTGACAATTCAACAGACTTTTAAAAAGTGATATAAAGTCATTAGAAATGACGAAAAAAAAATTAAACCTAACCTAACCTACTAAACCCAGTTAATAAAAGTTTTTTTTCATCACTTTCCATGACTTTATATAACTTTTTAAAGATGTGATGAATTATCATTTTGATGAGTTATCCGGTCACCGTAAAGACAACGGCTACATACTAATATGCTGCAGACACATTAGTCTAGGGACATTTATATTTGTATGTAAATTTAATTTACACTAACCACAAGAATGTACATTAAATGTCCTGTTTGTGTCTCAAATAAAATAATATTTAGTGGTGGTAACGGTTTTCGTGATCTTATGCATGTGCGTGGACTATATATCTATCCAGTATTGTAATTTTCAGTCAGAGCGTTATGATTTCTGATAAACAGCTTCGATGGACCTTGCAAACGAGTCCTAATATAATAAATATGATTTAAGATTTTCACGGCCAAAAGTATTTTTGTTATTTGTTATTGGGGTGTTTTGCCGTGTTGCGCTAACTCCTTGTTTAGCCAACGTTTCGGACAGCATTGCAGTGTCCATCATCAGGGCAGATGTGTAATAGGTATGTGCCTAATATAATAGTTTCATAAATATTCGGTTCCATGATAACTCCTCAAAATGACAACTCAACACACATTTAAAAGGTGATATAATTTTAAAGGTGATAGTTACATATGTAAACTATTTAACCTAGTTTTTGTTTCTTCACTTTCCATAACTTTATAACACTTTTTATATGTGTGTTGAATTGTCATTTTGATGAGTTATCCGGTCACCGATAATAACTTTATAAGTTTATTGAATTTTATGCTATATTTTTAAAATCTTTTATTATTTATGTAATACTGATGTTTTTTTTATTTGATTTATAATCGTTATGTAAAAGCCCAGTAGGACGTTAATAAATAAACAAATATCCATACATTACCGAAAGTAGAAGGATATAGGAAAGAAACAAATGTTACTCTTAAATTAGTGGGGATTGGGAAGATGAGAAAGAGGAAATTAGGTAAGTACCTGGCTAGTCATTCCGATTTGGTCACGAAACACGGTTAGAAATGTTTCAGATGCTTTAATGAAATACTGCGAGTAGAATACATCTTGGCCTTTGAAATAATCGAGTATTTTTTAGATAAGTCTTTTTATAAGCCCAGAAAAAAATAATGTAAAGGCCTATGAAAACTGCTTTAAAGTTCAAAATGTCCTACTTACGAACCCATTTTCGGTTATGATTTTATTGTATAATGTGGCATTTTAAGTTATTTATACAATGATCGAAAAAAAATTAAATATTTATGCCTGAACATCCACAAAATAAAATAAAAGGCACTTTTTGGCCATGTTTTTTCCTTGCATAAATCAAAACAGGCGGATGGTGTTAAGCGGGAATTTAAACCTTATCGCCATCTACGTAAGGGTTGTTATTGATAGCGGCTCAATTTAAAATATTACACGACGTAGTGCATCGCCTTAACAGTGTGACAATAAAAGTGTCTAAGCGCAAAGGCACACCAACTGTCTGTAGGCAGTGAAACTATTGCATCCTCAATATAAAGGAAAGTTGTGAGGAGAAGGAGATGAAGATACCTAAAGCCTACAGTTTTTTGGCAACGATAGACTGAGAAAATTACAAAATTAGTAATTTTTAATTTTTCGCCTCACAGTTAGCAGAAGTAGCGTATCATACTATACCATAAAATCCATTTTATCAGTCTGAATGTTGCTCCTATCAGCGGAGTCTTATCAGAGTCTCTTGATAACGAAGTGTATCACAGATTATTAGATTGCGGTAATTGAAAACTTACACTCGAGAAAGACAGAAAGTCAAGAATATACACTGATAATGGCAGTTATTTATTTTAATAAAAACTAGCTGACGTTAACCTGGCATTGCTCGGGATTATGAATAATTTGGAAGAAAGTTTTGAGGTTATGAATACTAGTGTACCAGAAGGGTGCATTTTTACGATGGAAATTATTATTTTAAAAAATTGAAAAGTTTACTGCGATGTCTTCCTCGAGCGTCAGCGACATCTTCTACAACTCTCTATACATTCTCCTTATATCCCTTTCTTCGTTCATCACATAAGCCACAGTTTACCACATTTAAGTATTTGATTCATTGGACGTCTCCGACTTTTTATATCATCACTAATGTATACCATATTGTTAGTTTTAAAAAACTGCATTATATCGACTAATGCGTAAGTCTTCCTCGGGCGTCTCTGACTTCTTCTATCAATGAAAACACTCCTGGCACTAATAGGAACAAAATTTTCAGCAAAATTGGTACAGTAGTTTTTTTGGTTCCATGATAACTCAACACAGTGACAATTCAACACACTTTTAAAAAGTGATGTAAAGTCATTAGAAACGATGATTTTTTTTAACCTAACCTAACCTACTTAACCCAGTTAATAAAGTTTTTGTTTCATCACTTTCCATGACTTTATATAACTTTTTAAAGTTGTGATGAATTATTTTACGTTTAAGGTTTTTTTTTAGTATATAGGACACATACGGTGAAGTATGAAAAATAAACAAAATGATAATTCATAACATCTTTGAAAAGTTACATAAAGTCATGGAAAGTGATGAAACAAAAACTTTATTAACTGGGTTAAGTAGGTTAGGTTAGGTTAGGTTTAACTTTTTAAAAGTGTGTTGAATTGTCACTGTGTTGTGTTATCATGGAACCGACACATATACAAGGACATTACCTTTTATTTACGCAGATGCCGTAAGGTACTTACCTATATAAGAATTAACATTTCTTATGATTATAATTAGTCATATATTTTGGTTCCTATTAATTTATTATTACGAGAATAATTGTTGGTAAGATAAGAAAATTTATCTTAACAAGTGTTTTGATTGAACATTATGCAAACAGATAACTGCGGCGGATACTCTCAGTATCACCCTATTGAAAGTGTAACATTCAGATTCGAGGCGTTAACATGAAACAGACTGGAATACCATAATTTCCTCTTCTCTATCCCCTCTCCCTCCCCACCCAGACACACTCCAGAAAAAACAACGAAACTTTATACAAACCCCGCGGATTGAATTTACCTACGGAAATTTCTATTATTTATCTCTTCATATAAAGGCGAATGTTTGCGTGTTTGTGGCGTGAGGGCGGCGTGAATTTGATTTTTATACAAATCTACTGTTTTATTGCGAGCTTGATGAAATTTTACAAATTTTGCCTTCGAAACAAGAGGAAGGTCACTGTCTAGATGAGATTCAAAAAATTACACATTTTCCTAAAAAAGCAAAATTTTGATACTTCTTGATGTCTTTTTGAACATTTGACGTTTAAAATAGGAGGAAAATTACTTTAAAAACATCTGCTTGAAGCCGGAAAACGTCGGGAACTTTATACTATGTTTATTATAAAACACAATTACTTTTCGCACTGTTTATATTTCAATTTAGTATTTTATATTAAATTATATTATATTGTAAAATCGGGGCCATAACTAGTGCAAATTATCCAGTGAGTCCTACATCACCATATGTTAGAAAATACATAATGTATATAAATAAAAATGAAAATGTTCGTTTGTTCAAAATCTTAAATCTCCGAAAATTCTTCACCGATTGCTTTGAAATTTTGACACAAAGTTGCATTCGAATACGCGTGTGTTTGTATATACCTACATTATATAGATGTCACCTGTGACAGGTAAAAATATATATTTTTTTAAAGCGAAATCTGTTGGACGTAAAAGCAACACGCGCTATTGTTTCTCTATCCGCACAGACAGACTGAGCCACAACAACGCATGGCGGAGTACAGCTAGTTAAAAAATAAAAACACAGGAAGGTACCCTATTTTAAGAGTTTCCTAAGGAGAGAAGTGAAATCTGAATGCAAGAAGAATGCAAAATATAGATTATACACCAACTGAAACAAATACTGTAATAACTTAAGTTTCGACATTTGGAGTGATGTGAGAATAACATTGTGGTAATTCTATCCTCCGCCGTTTCCTTTCCAAAGTTCTCTGACTTTCGCCGTTCAGATCAAATGTTAGATAAGTAATTCCATTGTATTGAATTACGCGAATTCGTTTTGAATTCTGTGTTATCAACCTATCACCTCCCACCATATTTAGTCGGACCTTTCTACAATCAACTGCTAAACTCTTACATACAATTGTACTGGTTAGCGATGGACTTGCAGTTATCCCAAATGTATTAAAAAAGTTTTTTTAAATATATTTTAACAGAAAGCAGTCACTTTGTGGCTAGACATATTAATGAAATAAAACAATAACTTTGTTTATAACTATCAAATTTGTTACACATTAAACTGTTTTAATTTATACCCTGATGATGCTTGGGGTAACCGAAACCGGTTGATCTTAACAAATTTTGTGGTTATGAACAAAGTTAAATTGAATTATACAGTTTTTCATACGCGTTTGTTTATTCGAATACTAGATTTTTCTCTATATTCAATAAACGTAGTATCCACGCATTATATGTATAAACCTTCCGGAAGAAATTCTCTAACTGATGTCTTAACAAACTTAACAAATTTTGTGGTTATGAACAAAGTTAAATTGCACTATACAGTTTTTCATACGCGTTTGTTCATTAGAATACTAGATTTTTCTATGCATTCAATTAATGTAATATCCACATATTATATATATAAACCTTCCGGAAGAAATTCTCTAACTGATGTCTTAACAAACATAACAAATTTTGTAGTTATGAACAAAGTTACATTGCATTATACAGTTTTTCAGACGCGTTTGTTTATTCGAATTCTAGATTTTTCTCTACATTCAATAAATGTAATATCCACGTATTATTTTTACAAATCTTCCGGAAGAAATTCTCTAAATGATAGTGAAGACCCTATCAAACGCTGTTGCATAGTTTAGAAGAACTAAGCACACAAACAGACAAACGCAGATAGTGACTTTATATACTATTTAGAGATTACAGACAAAAGTGGAGCTCCCACAATCGTTTTTTTTTTAAACTTTAAGATTATTTAAATAATTTAAATCTCTGGGATTTCCATTTATTCAAATCAAATACATGACAACTTAGAATCTGCATAATGGGGATGACACCTTATAATTCCCAATGGGGATGTATGGTAAGCGATATGCTGAAATGTGCTCTCCAAAGCTGAATTCAATAATTTATTATAATTCCTATTTGAAGGACAAAGAAGCCGAAAATCCAACTGACTTGATGTTATACGAAATCACGTTTAAAACAGGTGATTGATAAATGATTGCGATAAAATTTATGGATTTAGATATTAAAAAACAGATTTTGTCAAAACATCTGCAGGATGAAAACAGCTCTAACTATAGTCAACCTCCGATAGGAGGGTGCACCAGAAAAAGAAAAATCAGAAATAAATTGGTGGCCAACATAGCAGCAAAACGCAGAGAGGCAAGAGATAGTACAGGAAAAAGGGGGTGTGATAAATGACAAAATTGGTGCATTCATGAAACTTTGGTCATACATCTTGGCGTTATAAATGAAGATGTATGTAGTCCGCTCAAAATAAAGTGATGGAACTCTGTTGAGGGAGGGTGAAGTGGTGATTTCAAAAATACATGTTTACAAACTTGGTCAAGTAAGACATCGTTTATTATGTTTTCATTAGTGCTGAATCGAATATGACCTCTCCCATGTCGATAGTATCAATATTTGGTGAGACGAGACAGGTTTTAGTTAAGAAACAAGAAAATGCGCATTTTCGCCAAAGCTTGTACATGTTTTTATCAATTTATTTTGCTTTCTATTTCGTTACTTCCACCAATATCAGATAAATAGAAGTCGGAATTTTTTTCCAGTGCAGAAATTCGGGAACAAACTACCATAACACGTACTTAGCATTGGAAAGGCGTTGGAAAGACAAAGAAGAGCGATATTCGTTAGCGATATGCTGTCAAGGCGTTTTCACTTTTGCAGTAGGTACGAACGTCAAAAGGTCAAATTATTTTATTACTATTCAACGCATTCTGCACTTCGCTGTACACGTCAGAACTGAGGGTAGATTACACTGCATCCCAATGGCAAAAGCTAAAAGTCGCTTACAATAATGCTTATGGCCAACTATTCCGCCTATCGAGATACTGCAGCGCTACGGAAATATTCCTGGAGGGACGAGTGCAAATATCCTCCATAAACAGTTGCTTGCACACATTTTTCACTTCTATCCCGCATTGCGTATTTGTATATTTTTATTATTATTATTATTTGTCTGTTATTTTAAAATATGGAATGTATTGCATTCCCCTGCGTACATTATGGAATAAACTCTTATTATTATTATTATTACGTAGAATACCAATGGAGGGTTATAACGTGGATTCTTCAGTGAATATTTTGTATCAATTAATTAATAAAGATTATTGCTGGGCAATTTCAGTTATGTACAAAAAAATAACAAAAAAACTGTACAATAGTAATATAATATAATAGTTTATACATAATTTATGCTACTAAGAAAATGCCCAAATAACACAATTATTCAAACAAAAAATATTTTATTACGTGTGACTAGTAAAATTATTCCTATTTACATCATATTAATTATTTTCTGTTCCCCTCTAACTAGTGCGCATAGGAATGTGCGTGCTCACTCGCACCTCGCACCCGCAGGTACTATTGCAGGTAAAATAGTACCAAAATTCACAAAATAAATGACAAAAATCATGAATTCATGAAACCACTCATACATTCTTCCCGGAAGTAGAAAACCTTTAGGGGGGTTAACCTTTGTTATTTTCAAATTTATTTACTAAAAACTTGGCTTATCTCACCAATTATTGATGTTATCGACTTGGGAGTGGTCTCATTCGATTCAGCACTAATTGACGATACCTCACTCGATCTAGTACGTAAATATGTATATTTTTAATCCCCCCTCAACTCCTAGAGGGGTGTTCCACCACTAAATTTTGAGCGAACTCTGGAGCGGACTTCATTTCGACTGCCACGAAGAATTTATCAGCAAAGTTTCATGAATGCAAGAATTTTGGAACTATTACCAGTTCTAAGATGAGATTGCGTCATTCGAATCGGATTACAATATCGCTATTGAGATTTAAAATCGATTAATTACGGTATACGCCGTCCGCCGTGTAGACAATAAAATAACTAACATAAAATGACTCAAGGACAAAATGAACAGACTAACACACACACATGCAAAGGTACAACATGGTGTTTAATTTATTCCAAAACACACACAGGTATGATGTAGGTATACACTTATACACTACTGACACACTGAAGGAGGCATTTTAATTTGTACGGGTGACGTAAGGCTGTATAAATAGTGGCCATACTCATGTATGAAAGGTGATAGCCGTGTTTAACTTGCTATTTGAGCACGTTCGATATCTTTGTCGGTTCAACGTTTCAAATATAACAGATTTAGATTTGTAACTGGTCAAGAAATGTTGAGAAGGGAGTTGAGTTACCTTTCATGCAAATTCGGAGTGGCTTCACTTTTGGACAATTTCAAAATGTACGCTTACCTGTAACAGAAAGAAAAAAAACAATAATTAGTTATCAAAATTGGCAGTAGTAAAGTTATAAGTAGTTATCAGAAAAAAATATTTATAAATACTGATTTTGGTTGTGATTCTGTAACTTCAGTGCAATGAACTCCATAACCAAGTTCTAGAGTTCAAATCCAATGCTGAATTAAAATGTCATTTTCAGAATTGGAATTGACTGAGGGAACAATTTAGATAGACGATAAAGAAGGTACCAAAATTATTTATTTCAATTAGTTAATAATTCTATATTTGAAATGAGTTTGTTTGTTTAATTTTTGAGAGATCGTAATTTTTCAAATTTACTAACGGTGTTCATTTGAAAGGTAAATTTTTGATCGTCTCTAAAATTGACGATGTTTGTTTTTGAAAAGCAATGATACAATTATAATATCCCGTGATTTTTCACGGGTCTGCGTTATTATTAAATTGTTTATATTTCTATTATATCTTTAACCTCTCTCCATGGCTATAAATTTATTGATAAATGTTTTGTTTTGTAATTTTTCGTTTTATATAATCTTTTGTTTTGTATAAATTTTTGAATTCATATTCCTTTCTTACAAATTTAATTTACTTATGCCTATGCTGTCTCAGTATAGATAAAGTCACAAGTAGGAAATTCATAATTGGTTTTATTTTGGCAACATAATACTTATAAACTGTCGATTTAACGAAAATTAATAAATAAATAAATTTGTTTACATTTTTTGTATAAATTGACAAAGTTTCTATATCACTGTAAGGCGCCATTGGGGTGATTTTCTACAGAAAACAGTGCTATAAAAATGATCCAAATAAGATCATTACTATGGTTATGGTTGACTAGTAAACATACAATTTCCCCACAGGAGTAGGCAGGGAGGGTGGAATACCCACAACCATAACATGGCACATCTAATCCTTGCTTCAGTCACATGTATTTATACTCTTGGTTATTCCACCTTTTGACACGATTCGACACAAGTATTCGATTAACATAACTAGATCGTGCAGTATTCTGGGAGAACCCCGACTTCTCCTGATTCCTATTCCATTCTCGTTCCATCACTGTTCGCTCTCGATGTAAAAACCATCTGCACAACCCGTTTTTATCTCGATCATTAGTCATTAAATCGAATTCTCATTCTTATCCCATATCCTTATTTGTAATTCTGTCAAATGTGGGTTTACCAGGCATACGCCAATGGGCAGTATAGGCACTAGTACTAGTGGTACTGTGAACAGTAAGTTGTAGACCTCAAGTCCAAACAATTATGTTTTGAAACCAAAATTTCCCCCGAAATCACAAGATTTGTAAGTGGGTACTTAAATACCTACCTGCTTAATTATAAGTATTCCACATTTGAATTTTTTTTAGTTGTTAAAAAACATTTAAAAATAGATGTATTGTAGTAAAACAAAACTGTTCTTTATGGGTTGATTTTTTTAAATAAGAACAATGAGAAAAGTCTACCAGACCGTGATGGCGTAAAAGATATTGAGGAATAAACAATAAAAGTAGGTAAGTACTGTGTAGAACCTGCGGTATTCACAAACCAATTTAATAAAAGTGAACGGTGACAGTCCAATTTTTGGTTGATTGCACAATACACAATATTTCATTTTATCTCACACCGCGAATACAATAATAATACCAAAGCCGCATACAAACGATGATAAGAAACAAGGCCGATTAACAGGGTTGTCATAAATGCAACTGAAAGGAATACGAGAAAGTTTTTAACTAGGAATTGTAGTAAAAAAATATATATAAGACTTTAAATCATGTACCAAGATTAGCAAATACTGATTCTGACATATTAAAATTAATATTAAATAACCAAAATGTCTAAACCTTCTATGATTGATTGGAAGAGTTCTTTCTGGGTATCGATTCTCCAATCCAGGCCGCTCGCAATTGCCGTCGAAAGTACATACATTCGTCGACGTTCTTATTCTCGAGTCTCGTCGAATGTACATACTTACATACGCCAAACGTCAAAAGTCATTCCACTCGAACAACGAGTGGGTCGAACCACAGTGGAATGACTTCGTCGAGAATCGAGGCCCTGACGTCATGCCAATAGTTACGACAGTAAAAGTGACAGTTCATACAAATCATTTGTTGCAACACACGGAGGGTGCTTCAAATTGTGTTTTCGTGGTGTTACAAATTAGATTAATTAATTAATAAGTAAGATTTAAAGCAGATGATTTTTTTCAATGTACTACAAATTCTCCAAACCCTGACTTCTGGAAAAGCTGTGACGGTTACATAAATGCGGGACCTGTGGCAACCTTTTCAGATATCAATTTTATGAAATAAACTTTTATCGCTCAAGAAAACAAACACAAAAGCTTAATAACTTCATTGTGTTCAGTAAAACAACTGAGATTGGTTCAATTTTTAATAAACTCTTTCATTGTTTGTGAGGCTTCGAATAACTTTATGATTATATTTTTAAAAAAATCAGGTTATATGGTTGGCAAATGTGTATGTGTGCAAGCGAGATGGAATGCTTGCAAGATCTTATAAAAGGCGATGCACTTTAGTTGTGTGCCCTCTTTTGTTACAAGCAGCTCCCCAATAAATATCAGTACAAAATCACATATCATTATTGTGTACGATCTTCACCCGCTACAATAATACTCAGCCTCTACACTTCATTGGCACCAGCTACATTTGGCGTACATTACATTAAGTAACAAGATATATCAAAAATTTAGATGGGTGGGTGCGGGGAAGTATATTTATATTGAAAAAGTACTGTATTTTAAGGTCGATAATGAATGACTACCAAATTTTAGATCAGTTTTGAGCAAAGATAATAATCATAATGGATCATAATGGAATAAGGATAATGGATATTTTAGAAGGATGTTCAAAGTTTCGTCTTTGGAGCCATACGGGAAAATGGTATCTGGCGGAAGAGGTAAAAAGGCGTCGTTGGAAAAATTTAAAAATTGGAACCCCTCCGCTAGGCAGGGACATGTAGCAAGGATGGAAGATCGCCGACCAAAAAAAGAGGCTTCTTTAAAATAAGTCTGCAAGACAGTGTAGGCAGGCCCAAACCGGTAGGCTGGATGTGACAAACACCGCTTCCTTAATAGTCCAGTCAGCCTGTGTTTTTATATGTAACTAAATAGTATAAAGCTAATTTTTTCCCCATCGACTACTACCATTTAGACAAGTGTTTAGAAAAAAGTCCCCGCCCCTACCCCCCTTGCTTCCCCCCCTGTGCCCCCCCAAACATGAAAAGTGTAAGGGTTTCGTAAATCGCGTCTATCTCAATTATTAAACAACATATCGGATTGAAATTTTTTTTATTCTCTTTGTTGTAACATTTTCTACAAAAAAAGTTCAGTTAACTTTCGTCGTAACTTTTACCGTTTGTTTGTAATTCGTATGATAAGGTAAAAATTTGTATATTTTTTGGCACATAATTTTATATTTTGTCACAGAACTTTTCAGGCCGACATTTTATGAAAAAATATTTCCTACAAAAGTTGTAGCCCCTATTATTACCTTTAAAATGATATAAAATAGTACTTACTTTGTTGGAGATCCAACGAGATTATCATGGCGGGTTCGGTCGAGGTGGGGCCGGCCGGCGCGGCGTTGCAATGCAGATATTGTTGTATAGTGATAGTGTTTTTTATCTTCAAGGTACACTATTGCATTTTCCATAAATAAAACTAATCGAGTCTCGGTGAAACCTAAATTCCCCACTTTTTAAATTTGTTTCAAATAATAATAAGTCCTTGTATACAGCGAAAATAGGTATTTTAAATAGTTTTTGGTTTGAAAATGCATGTAATATTTTTTAAAGATGTTATTTTAGAACAAAATAATTGCGGTATCTTAATTTGATCATATCCTAAACTTCCATGAGAGGTTCTTCATTTTCCTCGACTTCAACCAAAGTTACATTGCTGCATGATCCACCACAGTTCCCGCACATTTCTGTGCAATCAAGTGATGCTTTAAAGCAGCTACAATTATTTTTGCAAGCCTTTTTGCAGTTGCAGGAAACTAAGTTTATAACTTCTTCAGGTGCCGGTGGTTTTTTTGAGTGCACTGGGTACAGCATGTTGTCTGTTAAAATCCATCCCCAGTCCGTAGCGCTGATTTCCTTATCTCCAATCCATTTTTGAATCTGATAGTATGTTCGATAGGCGTGTTGTTCAGCAGCATCAGATGTTGGAGGGAGGGACGCCATTTTAAATTTGGATTTTAATGACATTTTTGCAACAGCTTTAAGGTACATTGAATATCTACTGTCATTCAGACTTGCAGACCTTGTGCATCCATATAGTTTCAAGACAAAAGCCTCTCCTACCTCTTTGAGAATATTTTTGTCTGCCTGTTTTTCATAAAACTCTAAAACTTTTGTGCGGAGATCATTTGATGAACTTAGCAATTTGTACGCGTTAATTTTGCCTTTGCCGAATAAATAAGATGTGGTATCACATCCTGTGATAGCATGCAAAAATAATACCACATCCTTCATATCACCAATCTCTTCACGAATCTTGCTGATGTCATACGTTGATGGTGTGCCAGAGGGTTTGTGAAAGAATAGTTGCACATTTTGACACTGTGGTAGCCCTAACAATAGAACGAAAAGATCAGTATCCTGTCCGACAACAACTACAGGCCTCCCACTTTGAATCTGGGAGACATCTATTGCTCTTCCGACCACTTTAGTATCTGCATCTTCCTCCGCCACAATGGTTGGAATGTTTGCTTCATTAAGCTTCTGAGAGAGCTGTTCAATAAGCTGGCTTTTGTTTTTTGGATTTGCCAAAAATTCATTTTGCTTCACAGAGCATTCCATATTAACGTTGAATTTCATTTCTAGAGATGTTTTTTTACTTCTCCGCATATGTTCGACCCCTTTTGTGGTGGGATAGTCAGGATACCCATCAAACACAACATGACAATCTTTCCCATACCGTTTCATTACAGTATCAACATACTTCTCTATGATGCTGCTATATGTTACTTTGTCAGGCCAAATAACACTGTGCAAAAGATACCCTCCATCTACTACATATATTTTTGGGGGCAAATTTTTAAAAACTTCGTTGCTAACTGTCCACTTTTCAAATATTTTCATAAGACTTGATTTAGTTCCCTTTCTTATCATTTTATTGTTTTCAAATAAAGACAAAGGGTATGCGCTAAGTTCATAGTTGAAGTATTGTTTGAGATTATTTGTTCCTTGAGACATACATATAACCCTATTAAACAGCTGATCAGGATTAATTGGCACTTCTTCAGATCTCACATTTATACCACTTACTACGGAGCCTATAGTTTTAACTTTATTTTTTCTTTTCAATTTAACATCTGCAAAATTATTTCCTTCGATGTCTTTCAAGCATTTCATTCCTACATCATACGCTTCATCGCAGTTTACACCCGAACTTGTCACTACTAGACCAGAGGATAAAGAAATTAAATCGTTGCTCTGTCGGAAAGGATTATGGATACGCAGCCACCCGAGAAATTTATTAATATCTTGCAAGTCCCTTTCTCTTCTACTGCATCTAAGTTCAGTGTGCTGTTCGTTAAACTGAGTCAAGCAGCCAGAGAACTTCTCGAAAGCCTCACAAATTTGTAGGGATGCAGGAGCGCAAGCAATGAACTTGGTTAGCGTCCTCTCGCTTAATCCTCGTCCATGAGTAAGGCCACCTATGGATTTTGATGATCGCATTAATGTCTGCTCTATGGTCATGTCCGTCCAGATACCGGTAAAAAATCCATCTGTACGCCGAACTGTAAAAAAACCTTTATTGACGAACCTTTCGAAGTCTTCATTTGACATCTTCGATTGTAGACTCAACATTTGTTGTAAGTATATATGTGCGGATTTGGCGTAGAGCAAATGTCCAGCAGCATGGAAATACGGTATCATTTGCTTGACTGTATTAATGTGCAAATTCCAATCGCCGATTCTCTCTGCCAGAATAAAATCTAGAGCCAAATTCACCAATTTAAACTCTTGTAGCCACAGTTTTGAAGTTCTACTAGTTTTAACCAAATCTTCATACACTTCTTCTAGTCTTGTCATTATTTCATTTGTTTTACACTCACTCATGGCGTCTTCAACAGTTGTTTGTTTGTTAATTGTTTGGATATGAATATCATTAAAGTCGTTTGTAATCATTTCTTTAAGAGATGAACATTCCTCGAATAGCAGTAACATCAAAGCTGCCTGGGTCATCATGTGAGCTCTATAAGACCTTGCGTAAGCATGTCCTGACATAAGGTGAGGAATCGTTGATTTTCCATAAACAGAGGTCCACATTTCTTCGATTCCACTACCTTCCATAAACTTTCCTAAGCAACCAAGGAAACTCATTAGAAGATGGAATCCGCCTAGTCTGACGATTACTCCAGATATTTCACTTTCTGTAGAAGAACTTGCAACAATGTCTACTGCTTTCAGGAAAAGTGGTTGGTCAAAAGTGACAATACACGGCTGGCCAGCTAACTTGCTCTCTTTAGAAGCGTAACTAAGGGCAGAATAAATAGCAGTCGGATTTCCTAGTCTATGTTTATAAAAGGCAAAGCCAGTACATAAGATGGTTCAAAGTTTTGTCTACCATCGTAACAGTTTCGCATGTATGCAGACCATCCAGGTAGTGAAACTGGCACAAAAGCAAAACTACATAACCAAAGCATGTTACGAGCTGAGACTAAGCATTGAGTGGGCATATTTTCAGAAATGTTTTCTATTGTTAAAGACTTTAAGCCACTTTTCGCCTTTTTAGTATACATTAAAACTGGGACATTGAATTTACCTTCAAAGTCGCATGTCTTAACACGTGGAACTCGGACATCACTCGACACAGCTGTTTTGGAGTTACGCACTGTATGCCTCCGAGAGCGTGAAATGTGTCTTTACCGTCAAGAGTTCTTAAGTTGATATCAATATTGTCAAATACAAATTGGAAAAAAATCCTTTCCTCAATTTGGGGCCCACCTGCTTTTAACAGCGATTGTAAGTACATTTCTGTCTCATAGTATGACGTTGAACATCCCAGAGATGAACAAATGTCTATTAAATGTTTAGAGCCATACCGTCTAGATAAGTATAATCCAAAAGCAGACTGGACAGGTGATTGAAAAGACTTAGGCCTACACAGTTTTAATATCATGTGATTTATGGTAGTCCTCTTTCGTTTTACGTCCATACTTTCGTCTGAAGTTTGCCTTCTTCTCTTCGTTAGATCGTTTAAAAACAAATCTAGAAGTTGTGGAACAACATCTTTCCCGCCTGACCTTATATTTTCAACACTGGGGTAAGTTGAGTCATCATACACTTGATTTTGAATTTCTTGTCTTATCAAAGCTGCTGCTGTAGAAACGATTCTCCTAATCTCATCATCTTTATTGCTTTTCTTTTGAGAGTACCAAGTTTCAGACAAAACCTTGCCCGCCCCATCTCTTAAACAAACGATGGAGGATTTATGTTTTATGTTTGTAATAAGAAGTCTTTCACCAAAGTGCCTAAGTAATAGAGTTTTGAAGTAGTTAATTTCATAAACCTGGTCTCTGCCTGACACACTTTTTATCAATTGCAAAAGGTCAGAAATACTATGCTGGCAATCATCGTTTTCCTCAATGAAATCACAAACTTTTATGAATGATTCTTTTAATAAATCGTCAACTGGTCTACCACGACCTGCGTACGTACTGGATGATTGAGTGGGTTGTTTCGAAAACCTAGCATAACAGTCGGAATGATAACGCCCCTCAGCAGCTACGAGGTCTACAACTCCTTCTAGCCTGGACCTAACCAAATCACCCCAATCATCATTCCTATTTTCAATATATTTAGATATAGTTTGTTTTATAGTTAAAGTATGAACTAAATGGACCGCTTTCCTATATTCTGTTGGAGTCTTTATATTTACCACCGCATCCATTCCACAAAATAAGCAATTCACTTTTAAATTAAACTTCTGAGAATTAGACCTACATTTTATAGGCGCACTGTTTGATTCAAAATCTTCAACGTTTTTGGAGCTCGCTATGTAAGCTTTTATTGAACTACTGCGGGTATACACTTTACGGCATTCTTTGTGTATACTGACTGTCGGAAGAGTTTCGAATTTACACTGTAGGCCGTCCTTCCTTTGAAGGCTAGATTCGATTAAAGTTTTAATCCCCTTAGAAGTAACTGTAACATTTTGACTTACAGATAAAGGTTCATTGCAAATAACACATGACTCGCCCTCCATTTTGGTTCACAAAAACAAACACAAACCGTAAAACACAAACCATAAAACACAATCACTGCGAAACACGGACTCTCGCGACGCGACCCTTTCTGTCTGGCGGGTTTCCGTAACTGACCTATTTATGGCCTTGACATCAGTCACTCTGCATGCAACAACTCGAAACCCCCTCCTCGAGGCCAGTACACTCTGATGTCACATCCCGACTTTCACGGTTGATATTTGGCGTTTTCTAGCCATAAAGTACACATTAAAATATATCATTTTAAAGGTAATAACAGGGGCTACAACTTTTGTAGGAAATATTTTTTCATAAAATGTCGGCCTGAAAAGTTCTGTGACAAAATATAAAATTATGTGCCAAAAAATATACAAATTTTTACCTTATCATACGAATTACAAACAAACGGTAAAAGTTACGACGAAAGTTAACTGAACTTTTTTTGTAGAAAATGTTACAACAAAGAGAATAAAAAAAATTTCAATCCGATATGTTGTTTAATAATTGAGATAGACGCGATTTACGAAACCCTTACACTTTTCATGTTTGGGGGGGCACAGGGGGGGAAGCAAGGGGGGTAGGGGCGGGGACTTTTTTCTAAACACTTGTCTAAATGGTAGTAGTCGATGGGGAAAAAATTAGCTTTATACTATTTAGTTGGTCTAAATGGTGTTCTACGACACAGGCTGACTGGACTATAAGTAGACATGTAGACAGCAGAAAGCCGAAAGGATTGGTTTCCTAAACTGCCAGGACTTTCATGATAATGATGACGAAGAAATACTACTTTTCAAATAAAAAAGGTAGATATGTTATTATGGAAATCATACATGGTAACCCTACTAAGAGGGAATTGAAAGTCAAAAGTAGAACATATTTATATTTATTTATTTATATTCAATTCAAAGCAATCAATTCGATAATCCGAAGGGTGAATATCTTAAGAAAATATGAAGTGATTTGAAATTTGTATATTATAAAATATATATATTTTCTTATTCGTAAAAAGCATTGTGTCTTGTTATAATTACAATATCACATATGAACACATCATTGTTTAATAATATTGTTAATTCTTTACAATTTAAATTAAAATACTTTCTCGAAATCCTTTGAAAATACGAACGAATTTTAAAATCATTTCAATTAACGATGGGTGAATGGAAATTCCAAGATAACAGCGTTAGTGCTACAATATGTTCAACAAAGTAAGCAAGCAAAAGCAAAACAAGCATAAATTCCATGTGTTCAAAATCAATGAACTCGAGGACGCCAATTCAATATGTTCAAAATCAGTGAAATCAAGGACACAAATTCCATGTGTTCAAAATCAGTGAATTTGCGGACACCAATTCCATGTGTTCAAAATCATTGAACTCGAGGACACAAATGCCATGTGTTCAAAATCAGTGAATTTAAGGACACAAATTTCATGTGTTCAAAATCAGTGAATTCGATGAGACCAATTCCATGTGTTCAAAATCAGTGAATTCGAGGACACCAATTCCATGTGTTCAAAATCAGTAAATTCGAGGACACAAATTCCATGTGTTCAAAATCAGTGAATTCGAGCACATCAATTTTTAATTACTCCGCTCCGAAATCAAAATACTAATAAGAACGAAACAATTCCAAATCCACACTCGCAAGTATCAACTACAAGTCTACCTATGCCAATATCTATATTTTCTACTTGTTGCCTGCAAGAATAAATATTCAACGAGTGTCCATTACTGTCGTGAATAATTGAAATCGTGTTGGAGAAATAATTAAATCTTCAGAAAATCTGAAAATTTAGAACGAACTTATTTATTGAGTAAAAAATAACTTTTTCGTTCAACTTATTGTGCCAGCCGGTTAATATGATATCACAGTCGGTCGATGTCATAGAGCTACAATTAGAGGCGCTACTGTATACTATAATATATCGTCGAAACTTGTTCCATTATTAGAACGCAATAAGCGGTGTGCGTAGGCCGGATTCAGTAGTTTTAGGTTTAGAGTTGGAGGTAAACAGCGAAACCTATTTTTTCGCTTCACGTCCTATCTAAATACAATAAATCAATGGTCGATGTCTATCCAATGATGCAAATTACAACCTAAATGACCCTTGGAAACCTTAAAGGGAGATTTTTCCTTTTAAGGTCTTCGTACATAATGATTATATTATAGTACGTATTTGTGCCAGATCTTTCTTCTTCCAAGAAGGTAATACATAAATTGGTACTACCTCCGGTAAGAAAAAATAATTTCACCATACTCAAACACGAGATAACATTTATACAGTTGTTTACTTTTGACATTGACTGCTAAATCCGCTCAAACTTAAGATGTCTAGGTCAGAGGTAAAACAGGAGCAAATAATATATAGATATAAAGATGACGAAGATGTTATATTATTAAAACTAATATTTTGTTTAAAAACTCTTAACACATAACACATTGCAAAAAGATTGGCAGAACTGAAATGGAAGGCTAGGTAAGTAGAAGTTATTACTGTAAGGGAAGTTATTGTTGTTGTAATCTGCTAAATTGGAAGGAAGCTGGAAATGGCCAACATGAAGACTGCGCCAGAGACGGAATAATGATTTAAGAAGACGCGTAGAACAGAAATGGCAGATCTTCAACCAATATCTAGGAGGCTTTGAAAATAGAGGAAGAAGACAAATACCCACTTATCCAGCAATCGACAGCACACGGAGAAAATTAGTATTGTTGATTTATTAACCCTTCAGTACTTTCATCTCTTTTGTACATCTTATTTTTTAATTTTCCTTAAAAAAACAAATACTGTTTTAGAAAACTAAATAAAATTATCTTTCCGGTGTACGCATATAAAATAAACATTACTTTTTTCAAAATAATAAAAATTTTGTATTAAACGTGAAAAATGTTGCCAGAAACGCTAACCACATGTTTACATAATTCTTTACCCTAATCGTAAAAATGTTGCCAGAAACGCTAACCACATGTTTACATAATTCTTTACCCTAATCGTAAAAATGTTGCCAGAAACGCTAACCACATGTTTACATAATTCTTTACCCTAATCGTAAAAATGTTGCCAGAAACGCTAACCACATGTTTACATAATTCTTTACCCTAATCGTAAAAATGTTGCCAGAAACGCTAACCACATGTTTACATAATTCTTTACCCTAATCGTAAAAATGTTGCCAGAAACGCTAACCACATGTTTACATAATTCTTTACCCTAATCGTAAAAATGTTGCCAGAAACGCTAACCACATGTTTACATAATTCTTTACCCTAATCGTAAAAATGTTGCCAGAAACGCTAACCACATGTTTACATAATTCTTTACCCTAATCGTAAAAAAATTGATAGAATTTAATTTTTCGAAAACACATTCGTTTTCTTTGGGGAATTTGTAAAAAAAATGTAAATTCACTTTTATTTCGTTTTAAAGATAAGCCGATTGTTACGATAGCGACGCGAAATGTTAATTATTAATTTTGGAAACGGCTTTCCTAAGAAAATGTTAGTACTTTCGGAATATATCGGAACACGTGTTCATACACCCGCGATAATACATCCCGTTTTACTAAAAGTTTAACATGAACCTATAAATTCATTGGTTAAAGGCCTGCAGTGCCGTTTTTAACAGGATTGCGAATAATTTGAAGAGATTCTTAATAAATTAGCAATATTTTATATCCGTAAGTTTTCTCCGTGTAGAGCAAGACCAAAGAAGAAGAATGTCTAATGTATAATGTATACAGTTCATTTTGGAAGCTTAATTTTATGAAAACATATATCAATCATCATAAATTACTAGTAGGTACATACGGAAATTAAAATGAACAAGTATCGATTAAACCAACAATTGATTCACATTCCTCCTTATTATGTCGTCAGATATCAAAATGATGCAATTATTTTTCATAATCAGTGTAGGAATTACCTTAAGTTGGTATCAAGAGGCTCGGGCGAATTTTAAACTTGTTGAGACGCCGAATTTAAAATTAACTCTGATTGACACGTCCTTAAGGATGCTGTCATGTGGAGAAATCTTTGGCTTTGACATAGATAAAAAACAAATTAATCATTTTCTTCAAAGTTAAAAAACATTCGGCAACCGTAAATTTGATATTTGCAGTTACGTTGAATTGACATACTGGGTATTTATATAATCTTGTCAACCGTAATTTTTGCAGCTTCACAGAAAAAAAGTAAACAATTTATTATGCTAACGGGATTTGAAAAACAAATCAAGAAAAATATGGGTTCAAAAGTTCCAACTAGTGATGAGTAACTCAAAATATGATCGAAAATAAATCGAAGAATTTGAAACTCCGAATAAGTCTAACGCCGCATAGACGTATAATATAATAGTTTCATTCTTTATTACAATTAATTTTAACATTATTTTCGGAAAGAACACTGAAAATCGAAAAGATTTCGAATTTTTATCGATTCGTAAGGCCGAAAATGAATTGATTTTTAATGACATTCTTCTCAATTGCAACATCGCTGGTCAACGTGATATTTGAATGAATGCAATTTTTCAAGTTTTTTTTTTAAACTATGTTTAAATAAGGAACGTATAATTTCTCAATATAATAATTAAACCAAGGTGGTATAATGTAATAAAAATTGAAAGGTAATTCCCTGAGATTAGCGTCATTCCGATAACGATTGATAGATTGATGGAAAAAAGTAATGTATGAATCTGATATAAATAATATTTTATTAGCAGTACATAGCGTCTCACTCAAAGATATTAGAAGAACTCTAATATCTTTGGTCTCACTCCTCTTATAACACGAATTATGGCTAAGGCGTGAGACTAATTCGAATAATGTGATACATTTCGAAATGTATCGATTATTAAAAAGATCGATTATATCGAAATATGCCCATGACTATCAACCGGCAATATGGGATATGTATCTCCTAAGTGCTTTTCTCCTTGTACGGGTAACGAATTAATTCGGGGGCGATAGAAAGTACCTGACATGCCCTTATAAGTGCACGGAGTAATAATAATAATAAGAAAGTTAAGAGTGTTCGAGAGAGATTAATAAATAACCATTGCCACCCATCTTGGAATTCAATTCAATTCTGCACTCACCCGACATTGCTACCTTTTATAGAGAAGTGGCAAATCAAATCAGTATAAAGCAGATTAATAGCAAATTATGTTTTTACAACCAGACAATAAATATTCTTCCACATCAAGAAAAGAGAATTCATCTGTTTATTGGTTGAATTATTTGACATGAGAAAAATTATTGGCACATAAAGTTCGGAGTTAGTTGATAACGTCTTTATCGGTAGGAATGGGTTTTTTAATGTTTCTACAAACAGATAACTGATAGTATATTTCTAAGAATACAAAGAAAGATAATGCTATCGCACTCTGATTCTATTTTCATGCATAGAAAGCTTTGTTTTATAAGATTAGATTTGCTTTACGTAGCATTAATTACTTAGTACATACTGAAATAAGGCTGCATCCACTCGAACGATTTCTGGCATATTTATTTATTTTACATCTATTTAGGATTTTACATATATATATAACAATATTTAAGAAATTATACTCGTAAATAGTACAGGAAACGATTGTTTAAAACGAATATATATATAAAAAATATATATATTGTTGAATTTGATCCACACAGTATGTAGGTACAAGATATAAAAATAAAAAATCCAAAATAATTTTTTTCTTTCAGCCGACAAAACACTCATAAAGTGCAAAATACTGTAATACCTTCTGTCAATTTAAATAGCTTTATCAAAATATTCCCCAACTTGATGAAAAAAAATTCAATAAGGTATGCTTATATAATGAAATTGATGTACTAAATATATCAACAACATCGGAGTATTTTGTTTCCTAGCTGTTGAATCCGTCGCATAGGAGTGTGATATTGGGACGTTGAAATAGAATTGCTACAATAATATGGTAGGTACTGTCTTGTAACTGACCTGCTGGACTATGAAAAGAGATTCCATATAATAAATCAGGGGTATCAAACATTAAATTAATGATTTTATATAAACAGAACAGGAACAGGAATCGGAAATGATTCTACGATCAGATAATTTTATTAAATTTAATAAACAAAGTGGGTTATCGTAATGTAGGCATTCTCTAGGAATGCCCATTTTAAAATTTACATATCTTAAAAATTTATTTTGGATTCTTTCAATCGCAAAATTTGGGGACCAAACCGTGGAATTGTATTCTACATATATTATGGCAAGTTTGCAAAAACATCATGAGTGATCGTTTGCCATGATGTGCCAAATTTGTAATACCTAAAATATGTGATAAACCAGAGGTTCCCAAACTTTTTTGGCCCGTAGACCACATGCCAAATTTTTTTTTTCCGTAGACCCCCTGCCTTCCGAACTTTGAATTTTCCTAAAACTATTAACGTGTCCCATCTGATAATCATTTATTTTTTTATTATAAATATTCCCTTCCCTTGCCTGCCCAACAACCGGGTGGCGGTATAGTTGCTCTGTCTATACATTGTGTAGACAGGGGCACCCTTGTGAGGTATTACACCGAATGAAAATGAAGCAGGTTAAGCAACGGGAATTTCTTTCTGTAGCTAGCCTTATAGAACTGCCCCTTAAGTTCTTTGTCAGTCTTTATTCCGGTCAGTTCTTCTTGTCACATGATATCCGATTCTTCAACGTAGCATTTCCATAGTCAAAATGTCCTCAAACACTTAGTTATGAAGTCCGTGTGAAGTACATTTAATGTTGAACATCATTTTTACCCTGGACGTTTTTCAAAAACAAGTTGGGGAACTAGGAAAATTTGCGGTTACCAATGTGCAATGTTTTGCTTGAATATATATATATTTTTTTTTTTTTTTTTTTAGTTATTTATTAATTTAAAAGAAATACATATTTCGTTTTGTTAACTTAACTGTACATTGATTAAAACAAAAATAATATATATATATATTAATAATTATGGTTTACTACCTAAGAAACATATTTTTTTTAAGTAAGAGCATTTTGGTTTTGCTCATTGATCTTGAGGGCAAACAGTTTTTTCTTAAATATAATTATTCTATTTACGGTTGTCATGCAGGCATCAGGAAGGAAGGAGATTATATATGTGTACACCCTCATGGCCTATGTTTCTTTTACCACACTCTGTCTTTGCTGAATTTGTTTATAATTTATTATGTTGTCTTGTGTGGTGGTTATGTACTTGTGATGTTTTCATAAATGAAGTATTTGTGTGTATGAGGCCAAAATTCTGACGAGAAAAGTAACGTAGACTCTATTTATATTTATATACCTCAATTAACAACTTTACGAAATATAAAAATTTCTCAGTCTATTATACCCCTGGGGGTCCATATAGACTACTTTGGGAACATCTGGGATAAACGGTAAAATCTAGGTGGATTTATTGGATTTAAACCGCAGTAAGCAGTTTTCATATTTTTCCTATTTTTTGATACGTTCAGCAATGTTCGTGAATTATGCCCTCAAAGGACCTGTACAGAAGGGACAACCGAAATAATTATAATACATAAATTAATAAAGCTCATTTTATGGACTTCACTACTTCACAAGGTACAGGTTTGATAAATATTCATAAAATAGGTACACGTTTAGTACGCACATTTTATTTTAACAACACCTGGTATCAGATAGATAATAATGAGAAGTAATTATTTCATTTTCCCGAAATAGAGAATAATGTATTTCAGTAACCATTTCGTTAAAAACAAACGGATAATATGACGCCTTTTCTTCATGTAATGTTTTGACAATAATATTGAAATAGATTTTTTAGACTGATTTTTAGAATATATATATTTTTTTAACTATTAAAATCCAAATTAAGAACCTATTTTTGGATCAAAGGTTAACATTTTGGATTAAAAAAGAGAAAAAAAACTAACCTTAAAACAATAACATCTATCACAATGGACGTCAAGTGAATAATCGATTTTAATTTTAACTAAAGTGAATTATTTTTCTTTTCCGGAAATACTTCTCATTATTATCTAACTGATATAAAGTGGTTTTTTTTTCTATTAAAAGTGCGTATCAACGGTGTCTCTATTTTCTGCATATTTACCAAAAGGTTTTTTTGACAAATTCAAAAATTTACTTTTCAAATGAACATATTTCAAAATATTAGAGTCGTAAACCTACAATTTATCGGAACTGTGTTCGAGTTTAATTTAATATGTTACATGGAGTGGCAATTTTGCCGTACGGCCATGTAGGGCGCGTGCGCACAGCGCAGCAGCAATTTATTTAAGTACAAGATAAATAAACCTTACTATAAAAATAAGCATTCTGCAGATATGATAAAGAGACAATTAAATCCATCACATCCTGACAAAGTCTAGTTTAGAAGGAAAAACAGCAATCTATTTGTTCCGTTAAGTATTGAAAAGAAACGACAAAATTATACGGTTTACTGCGAAAACCACGCAGCGTGGAACCGTTTCCCGCGAATTGTAAAGTAAGTTTAAAAAAAAGTATTTGCTCAGCGCAGTTTACTAACATGAAAATGCAGATTTTATTTTTGTATTTTTTACTAAAAATGCTGAATTATTTAAGTCTTTAAGTAAATTATAAAAGAAAGCCCATACAGCGAGAATGGCGTCTGAAACAGGTTGAAATTTGGCACCGGTTAAAATATATATTTGTGGATACCTGCATACATAATATATCAATAAATAATAGAAACAAAGGAAGATGTGGCATGGAAGCGTGCAGATCGTCGTCTAGCCACGACCTATAATGACACGGACTTATTAAAGCGGTGGGACCTAAGAAAATTATAGGTTTGGTATGGGTAAAAATGAACGACGGAGGGTCCTTATGTGTATGTGTACACGGAGACAAATGAGTATTGCTAATTTATTAAAAATATTCGTAATCCGGTTAAAAACGGGATTGCAGGCCTTAAAGAATGAATTAATAGGTTTCCTGATAAACATTTAGCAAATGACGAATATATAATCACATCACCCAGTGAGGCCAACATTACTGAATTGAAATATGAAATATTGTAAAATAATGTATCAACAATAAAAAATTTAAAAAAATGTCAATCGTAATATTTTCACATTTCGTCATTATATATTATCAAGATATATTAAGAAATTGCTAAAAGTTTATAAGGAAATGGCCTGCAATGTCGTTTTTAACCAGATTAAAATTAATTTGAAGAGATTCGCAATACTCATTTTTCTGCGTGTAGTTTGGGCGAATGACATTGATGACACTTTATGCACGTGGCTCCACGCAGTCAAAGGTTTATGACCCATAAATACTAAAAAACATACAACAAAAGATTATTATCTAAAAAGTGTGTATTAAAACAGGTATAACCAGCAGAATACAACCGACAGACGCAACAACAAATAACTGTTTTGTTATACTGCCAATTACCGCAAAATGATTTATTAATAGAGCGTAACCAGTGAAACCGCAGTAATTTGCAGCCTCCTGAGCACTAAAACAAGGGGCATGATTCATCCCAAACATCGAATGATCCCAACAAACCAACCAGAAAACCACCGGAGGAAACGTGGCGGATGTTGTTTTTATAAACAGTACTTTCAGTAACTTCAAACACAACAGGTTATATCTTATCAAATTTAGTAAGTAAAAGTAGAATTGTATCAATTTGGGAGACATGTATTGGATAAACAACACCCCTGTCATCTGTTTGGTGACTAAGGGAGACTTTTTGACCTCTCCAGCCGGACTTCCCGACCCATCACTTTGCACCGCTGTGTGAGGCATGGATTCACACCTCCGTCACTCCTGGACTCCTACCCACCCCTTATACCATTTTCCTTCCCATTACTTTCTCTCCTTCCTATTCCTAAAAGACTATCCACACAACATCCCCTAAGATGTCACAAGCCCAGAGGGATATTTTCCCCCCAGGGCCTCCTGTGTGGAGCCAATATAAAAAAATCAATTTGCATTACTGATAAAAAGTAACTTTACGTACAGTCTTAGCGTGTTGTTTGGGTTTGGTAAAATGGGGTGACTATCAATTTTCAACTTGGAAACTAAATATTTTTTTAATAATAAATATTTTATGTTATTTAGTGTGACGACTTCGATATACCGTTTAATAAGCTTATTGCAATGACACCAAAAAAAATTATATCAACAGACCTATGTAATTTACAATATAAATGCAACCAACATTTATAATCGTTTGAGGAATTTATAAAATGTGTATTTACATCTTTCTCAGTCTGAAAATATACAAAAAAAAATTTGCGCCATTCAACCGACAATATTTTTACACCCACTAATTTCACAAATGAAAACTTTTACAATTGTTGAATAATTTATAAAACACATTTGTCTGAAAACATCTATAAAAAAACTTTCATAATTCAACCGAAAATGTGTTTTGTTAGACACCCTATACTATATATAATTCTGTAGTACATTATTTTGATATATCTCATGATGTTTAGCCAGCGTTAGCAATGTAGTGCCCGAAAGTATATTTTTACGTCTCTATTATAAAACATCGAATTTTCTCTACTTTCTATAAATATAATATGCAAGTATCATATATGTAAACCTTCAGGAAGAAATTCTCTAAATATCAAAATCCGTTGCGTAGTTTAAAAGAACTAAGCGCACAAACAGACAGACGCGGATAGCGACTTTATTTTATACTATTTAGAGATTTGTAAAAGTGTCTTACTTAGCTCAACAAAATATAACATTTTGGAAACAAGCCCGACCCTTTGTTTACCCGATTTGGGATACGTAATATTTTTACGCAGCCAGCAATTTGAGCGCCATTATAAAAAGGACTAGTAATTTGTAAGCACATTTTATTTTCAAGTTCCTTCATTTATCACAGACTGTTGAGCGCCATTGTAAAAAGGACTAGTAATTTGTAAGCAGATTTTATTTTCAAGTTCCTTCATTTATCACAGACTGTTTACCAAATACTCACATAGGCGTCGGCCAACATAATAAACACGAAAATACCAGGAAATTGGCACTGCTTTTCGAATACAAAAAAAAAAACAGTATGCATACATAATAAAAATTATGAAGACGATTAGGTACGAAGTGAGGAACATAGGTTTTTTTATCAATGTGATAAAATAAACTCCTTAAGTAGGATGACGCCATCATTAAATTGTGTTATCTTTAGACTTATCATCGCGCATCGTTGCTAGCTAAATTAGAGGAATATTATCTACTTATTGAACGCCCGTAGGGCTTTTACAGACATAATACATAATAAGTATTAGGTTCCTATGGCCGAGAGGTTAGAGGCGTTGTCCCGGTAAGACAGAGATCCTGGGTTCGATTCCCAGTTGAGACCGTTACCTTAAATATTTTTTTAATGTCTTGTACAGTTTCATGTTTCGTTTATATAACCTTCAAAAGTTATTGATACTAATAACGAGGATAGTGACTTTGTTTTAAAATATTTATCAATCGTTTGTTTCAGATTACCAATAGTGAGGTTTTTTTTTTCGAAATGTTTAATAATTCTTTAAGCCAGGTCTCGATTTGGTTTTTGAGTTCATTATTATAAGTGCGTTAAAGAGCTTAGTGGAGAGGTATTTGAAGTTCCTATCTTCTATCGAAGCTTTTAGGATGGTCTTTATAATAACCCTCACGTTAGTTGTTAGTTCATCGATTCTCTGGCGTCCCCGACTTCTTATACCATTCACATTTGCTTTATTCCGTGGTAAGTTTTATTTTCATTGATCAATTACATTTGAATAAACGAATGGACTGCCATCTTCACATATTAATTACAATCGGCACCGATGTCACATTGATGGGGTTAGGTTAGGTTAGAAGTCAAACTGACTTGATTCAATTTGAATAATTATTGCCATCGTTGTTTCTTCATATTATTACTCGCTGCTCTTATGATCTGTATTATTAACTATAGATTTCGTAAGTCAGTTTAAATATCAAATTTTCAGTAAAACCCTGGTGAAAATCCACTGTTAATATTTTTGCTTTGTTAAATATATATGATTTTAATTTAATTTTTTGTCAAAAAAATACTGAATGTTGAGCACGGAGAAAAATGTGATGTATGGTAATAAGTTGGGTATTCAAGCCATAGATGGCACTAGTCAGAAAGCTTACTACAGAGTCCGACAGATTTCGCTAGAGTGTAGCAATTGCCTGTGGGGTATCCTTGTCAGTCTTCAAGCTTCTAGAACCAGAGAATTACCAACCCTCGGGTAATGAACAGTGTAGCTAAATTCAGACTGATTTATTGTAACGTAAATAAACGCAATTATAGTAAAGAACCTTTTACTTTATCAAGAGTTCCCAACACACACTAAATCTGCAAGTAAAGGCAGAGATATAACACTTACCGATATGAAATATTGTTAATTTATTAAAAATCTGGTCAATAAAGCATGAATATGTTATGAAGAAGTCGGAACACGTGTTCATTAAAAGAATAATACTTTCGCATCTCGTCCATTACATTTATTCAGACAAGGCCACATGTGTAACCACGTGTTCAGATATAACTGGAGTGACTAATATTCTATTAGGAAATAGTCACGCAGCCACTTTTTGCACTAATTTTTCTCCGTGTGGAAATGAGATCCCAGAGGCGTATGTGTGGTATAACCACGTGGACATTCGCAAAGAATGCAAGGCTGATGTAAGTGTAATTGGTAATGAATAAGATTAAGAAAGAGACGCTTACATGGTTTGGGCATGTAGAGCGAATGAACTAAGATAGGAGTGTAAGGAGAATGTATGACGCGAATGCGAATGGTGAAAGTAGTCGGGTACGCCCGAGGAAGACATGCGCAATCAAGTGAACCTATTCTTGAGTAGGGCCATGTCAAGAGTCAGAACAACAGAAGGGTAAATATGAGATGATGCATGGATGTGAATTTGGCAATGAGTGTGTGTCAAGACCGAGTTGTTTGGCTGTTGGTCCCCTCTGCCTACCTCTGCAGAAACAGCGTGATGGTTAGATAAATTTAATCTACGGCGACGTATCGAACAGTGAGATTTATTTATGCCGGAGTTTTCTCGCACGTCTTGCATGAAAACGAAAGACAGAAGTTACCAGAACGATGTTACGTACGACCCCTGGGGCTTGGTATACATTATAAATGTATCAATGTTATCTATTCTGTAATGTTGTAATATTGCGTACCTACTTAATAATAATAATAATAATAATTGGATAACTTGCATAGCGCCGTTTTTGTAAAAAAATACCTCAAGGGCGCTGACTTACTATAAAATAAATAAATAAAAATTGTAATGTACTATTTTTTTAATATTTTGTAAAATTATTAACCTCAACACAGGCTTGTCCTAGTGAGGTTAAAAATTATAACTTAAAAAAAAGATACAATGTAAAGAAACGATAAATAAATAAATAAAAATGTTGCTAGGAATGATTTCAGCCAAGTACTTCCTAACCATTTTAAGTGAATATCGCACAAGAGTCCCGACTCCTCCCTACAGTTCGCAGCCAGTGAGACTATGGGAAGTGAAGTGAAGAAGAGGGAGGTTGGAAAGTACCAGGCTATTCAGATCTTGTCTCCAAACACTATTAAAGCCATTTCAAGCAACGTTTTGATTTTGAATGGTGGTTCTTCACCAGGGCGATACTGATAGTATCTACTACTCTGAACATGGTTTTGACACACATTCGCCTCAGGGTTACACCAGGGTTGTCATCAGCACTCCATTATGAACTAATAGTCGCATAAAAACAATCATTATTATTACTACTGGGTATGATAGGGTTGGCAAAAAAAATAAACAATTTTTTTTTGAGATGCTTAAAATCATAGTGACAGAATGAACGTAACTTGAAGAACAACAACAGTGTCATGTGTCACGAGCTCTTAATTATTCTTGACAATATTATGCAGGAATAATGGTGTCACAAGTGTCATCGTGGTGACCTATTGCGCACGTTCAGGAATGCCCACATCAGGAGACTACCACAGGGTATAAACAAAATAATAAACCTGGGACAACATAATAGGGAACACGGTAGATTACATTTAAGTATGGCTGTCCAAGAATAAGAAATATAGGAGTTTTTATTGTGAATGCCGCTCAAGAGTCCCAATTGGGGTAATAAAAATAAAAATAATATTTGGATGATTTGCGTAGCGCCGTCTTTGTGCAAAATCACATCAAGGGCGCTATACAAATATATCATACATTTCTACAATGATCTATCTCATTACTAACTATAGGACTAGTCGAAAATACAAAGACTTCGACTAATACAAAGCTATATGTACAATGCATTTGATTTAGGAACGTGATGCTAGAATATGCATATGTTATTATTCATATTTATTTATATTTTGTACAGGCAGATAATATACAGTACCATACTAGCCTGGTAGGGTAAGTTGTAATACAAATAGGGGATGGATAAGGGGAAGAGGAAGATTTAGAAATATCTGGCTATTCCGTTCTGGTTATCAGATATGACTTGAATGGTTTTCTTTCACCTAAAAATCCATAAAATCTCAGCAAAAACTACGCTTCCACGGTCTGAAGCAATAGAATCTTTACAGCTATATTTTCGTATCATTTTCTGTCTGGATATTTAACTTTATACCTATGAGTATTTTCAGTTAACAAGATTATGTTCATCGTGGAGCTGTGGAATGCCCTTTAGTGGAATATTGAGAAGCTGAAAGAAGTGGGAAGAGAAGGATATGGGTAAGCGGAAGGTTGGGAAGCATTTGCCTATTTAGATTTGAATAATAAACACGAGTAAAGACATTTTAAGATCCGTCCATCATTGATACTTTGCTTTTTGTGAATGTTCCAAATTGCTCTTTCATCACTGAAACAAGCGGAGTATTCATTTGAATGGATATAGTACATGTAAATTACTACGGGCATTGTTTATATATTGGAAAGCACGTGTCACTAATAAATGTCAAGTGGTATAAATTAGGTTACAAACACAGACATAGGGTTACAAACAAAGAGAAAGCCATTTCTGCAGAAAACACACAATGACTGTAAACCTACATTTTTTTTTGTGAAACAGCACAAGACTCCCAACTGCTAATTGGGGTATGTTGTGAGCAGTGGCGGCTCGTGGTGTAAGTTTGAAAAATTCGAAAATATTGATGTTGTTTAGTATACACAAATTTTTTTTTTTCGAACATTCGATTTTTTGTATGAAGTAATCAGGAAATTTAAGTTTGGCCATGCGCCGCACGGATCCTATTAAAACATATTATTAAAAAAATCTGCAGGTTAATAATCTAAATCTAATAGTTTGACCGGTCGGTGGCTGAGTTGACATCGTGTTTGGGTCCCACCCATAAGCAACATTTTCCGATTACTGTGGAGGTAGAAGGAGATTTTCAAATATTTTCAGGTTATTCGTAACACGGGAACCCGTCTTTCTTAAAAAAATCTATGTTACATATTTTTCATTAAATTGATATATTTAAATAATAATAAATTTTTAATATCAAACATGAAAATGTTAGCAAAAAAACTTACGGAAACATTTTGCCTTGAAACGTCCGTTTTAAAAGAAAACTTTTCGAAAACACATTATTTTTGTGTGGGGAATTAGTAAGAAAACTGTCTCTACAATTTTTATTCAGTTTATACAATAAAATACATCAATATTTTCTTTAACTGTCAACGAAAAAATCTCGCAAATTTGTAATCATAAATATTGTCAATTTTTAAGATTTCATCCATGGAATTAAGAAAATTATTTGAGACAAAATGAGAAGAACATTTTTTTTTGAATAACGTATTGAGTAAAACCTCAAAATATATATTTATTGAAGACAATTTTACAGATTCTCAGACAATGTTTATGTTTCAAATTTTCATTAGAGAAACGTTAATATTGTCTTCAATGATTAATTATTTATCTTTCCATCGACAAATCACATATCTCCGCATAATAATTTATGGATGCCCCGGTCAGTGCGATCCTCCAGGAAATATGATGTGTGTGGCTAGTAATGTTCTTCTCCTTGGAAGTGTTAAGTAATACAAACTTTATTGGGGTACTTGAAAATATTCGAATCCCTTTTACTACCGTCATTAAAAGTTGAAAATGTTTGTTGTGCAATGATGGAGGACTTAGCTAGCAGGTGATTAAACCAAAACCTCCCTAGATCACAAGCCGGGACCCTGAATCAAATCAGCCTCCTAACTTGTATGGAAACGTAAAAAAAAATTATTATACATTATACACTTTACAAATATAAGGCAAAAAAGTCCCGATAAACTGCTTTTTAGCAGTTTGTCTAACGGGTTCTTTACATTATAAATATTATTATAGTGAGTTTACAGTTACATTTTTACAATTATATGTATAAAACAAAAAAATTACAGAAATATAGCAAAAGAATAATTATGAAAAACATAAATTTTAAAAGTCTTTAGAATAATATATCATTGTAAGCTAATACAAATTAATTCTTTCAGTAAGCCAAGTCTTCAGTAAGTTCACCAATTGTTTGTTTTGGGTACAGTATTTAATTTTAGCAGGTAACATATTAAAACAACTGGGAATCATATAGTTTAACGTTCTTTGTCCATATCTATTTCTATGCTTAGGTACAATAAGTCCTTCATTAAAGTTAAAACGAGTATTATGATTGTGTTCTAGCCTGTTTATATATAAAGGGTTATTTATGTGCTGAAATATAATTTTGTACCACAGAATTGCTCTCACTGAAAGAATTTTGAGACTGAGACTTTGAGACTGATAGAAGTATGGAATATTATGCCTTTCTTTGTATAATTTTTTTTCAGCTAATAATTTAACCAATGAATTTTGCATGGATTGAACATGGTCGATATTAGTTTTACAGGAAAATCCCCAAGCTGTTATTCCATACCTTATAACTAGAGACCGGATTATATGCATTTGCATATTTGCATATGCAAATGCATATTTAGACCCTTTTTAGCGGTAGTTGCATATTTTAGCAAATAATTTGAGATCTTGCATATTTACGCTTGATATCGTTCAGATGCCTCACATAGCGACACTATAGACGTCAGATAGCAAGGCGGCCAGCGAAGCTGAGCGAAGAACTGATAACTGATTCGGCTAATTGCCGAAAACAATTCATTCATTCGTATGAGGGGTGATTTGGTATATTTTTATGGTATTTCAGTGAATTGCGAATTTTGTTTTTGACTGGTCGCACGCGCTGTTCTTTAGAGTTTCTTCTAGTGTTTTGTTTGTTTGCACGAAGTTGTACATTGTGAAAGTGAACCATGCCCCCTGATAAAAAAGTGCCAATACGTGGATAGCTGAATATCCTGGAATATTTACCTACGACGGAAAAGTTTTATACTGCCGAGTTTGCGAGAAAAACATTTCTAGCACAAAAAAGTTCCAAATAGACCAGCATGTCAAAACCAGTGTTCATATCGCAGGAGTGCAGAAGAAGGGCCCACGACAACAAGTTTTTACAGTGGCAAGTAGCAGTAACAGTGAAGTAACCTCCAAAGGTAAACAACAAAATCACTTTAGCATGGATCTATGTGAAGCATTTCTTGCAAGCAATATCCCTCTATACAAACTGACAAATCCTGCCTTGAAGGATTTTCTCAGAAAATATTGCATAAATCAAAATATACCGGATGAATCTACTTTACGTAAAAATTACATACCATCAATTTATCTACATGTGCTGGAAGAAATACGCAATGAACTCAAGGATAACATCATATGGATTTCAGCTGACGAAACCACCGACACTTGCGGCCGTTACATTGCAAATTTGATTGTTGGTGCATTGAAACTTGAACCTTCACCTTCCTATTTGGTGGCCTGCAGAGAACTTGAAAAGGCAAATCATTCTACGATCGCCAGATTTGTGAATGAGGGTATAACAGAAAATATTTCCTGAATCTTCTGCGGATGAAAATGTGTATGTGTTGCTCTCAGATGCTGCCCCCTATATGATCAAAGCAGGCAAAGCCCTCCAAGTATTTTATCCCAAATTGATTCATGTGACGTGTTTTGCTCACAGAATTCACAGACTCGCCGAAGAAGCGAGATCCACGTTTGCGAATGTAAATAACCTGATTTCATCAGCAAAGAAAGTGTTTCTTAAGGCGCCTGCTCGTATAAAGGCCTACAAAGAAAAACTGCCAAATATCCCTTTACCTCCTGAGCCTCCTTGCCTACATACCTGCAAGTATAAAAACGCTTGAAACTCATGGATTGGCGTTGAATGCATCTATTCAGGTTATGAAGGAAATTCGCCTTATGAATTCCTCATAAGGCCTCATTGCCAAAGCTATTCCCGAGTAAACTCAAAGAAAAATTTGAAAACATACTGAATAATAACCCAGGGTTTGAACCTTTATGCCAAATTGATAACTTCATCAACAGGGCAGGTGAAATTTTGCCCGGAACAATAAGTTCAAAAATCGCACCCAAATTTAAATTCTGTCCAGCCACATCAGTAGACGTAGAACGTTCCTTTTCCGCTTACAAAAATATATTAAGCGATCGTAGACACAATTTGTCTACAGAACATTTAGAACAGTACTTAGTCATATACGTTTTTAAAGGTAAATTCTAAATTTTATTGTTAAATACATTTTATAATTGATATTTTCGAAAATATAATTGTTATCCTTGAGAACTAATAGCTTAACCCCTCCGACTTTTCGCGAACTTGAAGCTAAAATGTCTTTATCGAAATGTCAATTTCACGAAAACGTTGTGTTATTACCGCCTCACAATCAAAGCTCTATAAATGAAACATTACTGAACGGAGCCGAATAGTAAAAACTGTTTTAGAAAGGTTACAAAATAGGCTTTCAAATTGTTGTATCATAAATAAATATTAACATTTGTAAATATTTAAATTTAGAATGGAAACATGAAAAAATTGTAAAAATGACTCACCTGTAATGTTTTATGTAAAAACGATACTAAAATCACGGATAATGTAAAAAAAACACTTATTTCATCGTACAAATGTACAATAAACAATTCTGTCACTTCACTTTTTGACCATTTCATACAAAATATATTTTTAAAAAAATAATTAAACTTGCGAGGCGGGTCGGCACGTCAAACGGCTTTCTTGGCGTCGTTTTACGATTTGGCGGGTAAAATTTGCTTCCACTGAGTAGGTCTTTTTACGGGTTTCTATGGATAACTTTGAATAGAGATGTGAAGCTTCATTCAATACGAATATTCTACTTTTTGTTTTAGGGATGTCACTAGAAGAATAACGGAGTTATGACGATTTTTGTGGAAACACACGCGTTGACGTGTAAACACGCTTATTGTACTTGACTGCTATCGTTATTTTATCGTGTATATCTGCTTACGTTGCTGACCGGTTAAAAAATATGTAAAAATACAACTTCCTGTATTATTTCATGTTGCATATTTTGACCCTTTTTATGGATTTTTGTGCATATTTTAGCTATTTTTATTGCATATTTTGGGCTATTTTTGTTGCATATAATCCGGTCTCTACTTATAACAGATTCAGCTAAAGATAAATTGAAAAACAAATCAATACGAACATTATTGTAAAATCCCATACAAGTTAGGAGGCTGCTTTGAATGAATGTCCCGGCCTTGTGATCTAGGAGGTTTTGATTAAGCCCGCGATGTTGGGTAGGAACCCAACGCTTTCAAACACTTGGCTATAAACCAATAATTTATTGAATACGAAAAACGCAAGTCAATCGCATCACCAGTCACATATTTATATTGAACACTATTTTCCATTTATTATACAATTTTTTTAATGCAACAAAACCACCGCAAATGTCACATAAGTGTAAAACCGTCACGGGATGTTGGATTAAGTTAGTATAATGTTTATTCAAAGCTAAGCCAATCCAGTGAATGAATCACCATACAAGTATGTTGGTATGGCTCATCTATTGATAGCTTAGTTTTAACTTCTCTTTCTGTTACATGCTTCCTTCATGAGAAAGAGGGAGACGGTAATACTAGATCTATCAGCGGTATACCTTCATTCTGTTTACGTAATAATATTTCTTGTCGTGTAAGGCAAATAATATATTTTTTTGGCAAAAGTTCAAGATAGTAAGCGAAGCGTGCAGAGTGTTTGTAAATAATATTTATTTATGCAAAAGAAGTTTCATATTTTGGTGTATGTAATGACCTTTCAACCTCGTTACTGGGAATGTGAATAATAATGGCAGTATAAGAGGTCACTTTTAGAATCATGATTTTCAGAGAAAAGTGTTACGTTAAAGTCACAATAGAGGTCATGATTTGTATTAGTAGAGAGCGTAGAGAATATAAATTTCTATTTTCAAACTTTCTTCATGCAGGTAGGTACCATCATATTGAAATAAAAAGCGAATAATAAAGTCCAAATAAACAAGACGATTTTACATTTATAAAAATAATCTTTACTGAATCAATAAAACAGGCAAAACCTTGAAACGGAAACAGAACATACAAACAAATGTATAGACGGACGGAAAACAAAACGGTCGAATAAAACAGGACTTCGCCACAATTTTAATCTAAATAATCTGTGAGTTTGATTGGTCGAATTTCATAAATCTCTAAATAGTATAAAATAAAGTGGTTATCGGCGTCTGTCTGTTTGTGCGCTTAGTTCTTCTAAAATACGCAACGGATTTAATATGGTTTTCGCTTTCATTTACAATATTTATACCGGAAGGTTTACATATATAATACATGCGTATTATATTTATAGAAGGTAGAGAAAAATCGGTTATTGTAATAAGTCGTAAATAATATATTTTCAGGCTTACATTGCTAATGCCAGCTAAACCTTACGAGATACATTAAAATAATGTACTACGGAAATTTATATCTTATATCCTACAGAAAAGTCAGCAATAAGGATAACCCACAGTAATCATTTTTATCTTTTATACATATGATGGTTTATTTGCGAAGCTATTTTGACCAATATAATATTAACCCTAATCCAATTAAACACGTTGAACCAAAAACTCCTAGATCACATGGCTGGGATACTGAATCAAATCGCATATATTTTTTTTTAATTAACTAAAAAATTTCAAGATGTTTTAGTAAATAAGCATAATTTGAAAAAAAAACTTAAAACGATTTTTTCGTAAAATCCCATACAAGTTAGGAGGCTGCTTTGAATCAGTGTCCCGGCTTTGTGATCTAGGAGGTTTTGATTGCACCCGTGCGAAGCCAGAGCGGGTCGATAGTATTCATTGAAAAGGAAACGAATTGTTAAGCCCCATTTAAATAACAGGAGGTAAACAATGTTTTGGGGATAATTGGTTGGATGTCAGATGAGACAGAATTGTGGAAATATGTCAGAAGAACAAGAATGTATTAGAAACTCTCAGCAAAGGATGATCAAAAACACAAGATACAAGTTAAGTAGAATAGTATTGGTAGGTCACACAACAAAACCATAACATTTTTATGAAATTAGTAATGGGACCAACATGAAATCGGATAGAAACCACAGATCAAAGGATCGTGGTTTCGATTATCGGTTAGAAGATAAATCTTTCCTTTCTTTGATGCTGGAACTAAAAACCGCACGATTTGATATTGAGAGAATACCTGTAGGGTTCAAAAATAAATAAATAAAACTTTTCGACGGGTTTGGGTCGTAACAACTGTATTAGTATTGGAGGCTACGTAAGGTTGTGTACTTACTACATCAAATTTTACACTAGACCACTGAACCATTTTGGTAGGAAACCACAATATAAAAAAAATTTCAGCCTCTACAATTTGATAGGATGCGGTTGAATTTTTGAGGTTTACACAAAATTCTATGTTAAAAACAAATCAAAACGTTAGGTCTTGTCTTCATCAATTTGAAATTAATATTGATATTGTACTATATTTAGCAGGGGTTCCTGGGTTCATGGGGTGAGGATTGTCTTGGCGGCGGATGCGTCTGCCCACTGATCGATATGGAGGGACTGGTTGCATTTTAACTCTCCACCAGGACTCCCTCGACCCATCATCACCCAAAACAAAGAACTTCTTCAAACTCCTTTTGCTAAAACCTCATTCGGACAAAGACATTTTAAAAATATAGCTTGCAAACTATACAATACACTACCAACTACGATCAGACAATTAGAGACAATGACAAAATTCAAACACGAAATAAAGAAATGGATTGCAATCACAGGGCGTCCCACTATTGCAAGCATATGTAAACCAAATTGCACATAGACAACAAGTACTATTTACACACGACCAAATTCAAACTTAATTAAAATGATCTATTTATATTTTCCCACATTTGTAATGAACACAATCTTAACAGGATTAACCCAAGCGTTCTTTTGATTGTATTGAAATTATTTTGTATTATTTTTATATTTTGTATTTACCCTTATTGATATTCACTTAACTATATGTATATACATCGATGTACTCTATGTCTGTCTCGACACAGGTTTACCCTAGTGAGACAGGCATCGAAAAACCACTTGTAAAAAACTTTATATAGATAGATAAATAAATAAAAATAAATAAATCATCCTGCGCCGCAATAGGAGCAATGAATTCAAACGTCCGTCACTCCTAAACCTACTGACCCCTAGATTCCTACTCATTCTGCAGACTGGGAGATAGAACAGTCTACGATTCAATTCTGTTTATTCATTTCAAAAACATTCCTAATTGTTAATTTCAATGCGTTTTCAAAATATTTTTGTAATAAGAATTCTTAGATTAATATTAACAGTGTGTATATCAATAAATCATCCTGCGCCGCAATAGGAGCAATGAATTCAAACGTCCGTCACTCCTAAACCTACTGACCCCTAGATTCCTACTCATTCTGCAGACTGGGAGATAGAACAGTCTACGATTCAATTCTGTTTATTCATTTCAAAAACATTCCTAATTGTTAATTTCAATGCGTTTTCAAAATATTTTTGTAATAAGAATTCTTAGATTAATATTAACAGTGTGTATATCAACTATACCAGTAATAACAGAGCTTGCCTTTTAAAGGAAGCTTCATTGATGCTAAAAATGTTGATATCCGAATTGATTCTGTTCAACAGCAAGATTGCTCTCCCCACAAGCATGACCATTGGCAAGTTAGTTCTGCAGGCCGGGAGATAAAATAGTCTATGTTGTCGGTGACGTAGATAACCATCGGGAACATAGAAATGAATGCTCTCCATGATGACTGAGTTTTCAAACCATCCGCGAATCAGTCTAAAGAAATTTGTAGCAATGCGCACATCCCTCCTGACTCGTAGATAGTTCGTTCCGAGCATACCCAAAAGAAAGTCAGTGGGATAGAGCCATACTCCCTCATGCAGAGAAATCTCAAGAATTTCTTGTGAACTCTCTCCAACATGAGAGAATACTTTAGCTGGTGTGGACTCCAAATCACCGACCCACTTTCAAGTCTACTTCTTACTCAGGAATTAAATAAAATAATAAGCACCCGGTTATCTCTAAAATTCCTTGCAGTGCGTAGAACAAAACCCAAAATTCACCTCATACCTTTTACCTTCCTAGATCTTCCTCTCCTTCTTTTCCTTAAGAAAAACCTCCACGCAGCATCCGCAAAGATTACATTATTATATTACATGGTGTGGAGCTAATGTTCTGTCATGTACCAAGATGACACATCAAAGAGACGCGCAATTATTCTAAACGTGGTTACAGTAATCAGAAGTGGATCTTATCAAGCGAATAAAGTGATTTAATCAAAACTAGGCGACTCACTGTTTATTTTGTTTCTGTGTTACTAGACGATATTTAGCAAAATTTATTTATTAAATTCAATTTGTACATTTTTTTAATAAAATTACAGATTAAGGGTTCTTAGTCGTTATAGTTGCACCGTTTAAACAATGTATTAAGACATGCAAAACATATCAATATTTTGATCAACTGCATTTAGGAAGTACGTGGCACTCCCTACAGCGCACGGGTGAGTTCATGAACAAATTGGTATGGCTGGCTCTACGGAACAGTAGGTTGTGGTGACGCCCTCGAGAGTGAGACTCTGGTAAAAATAAATTTATTTGAGACATAATCTCATTGTTAGACGTGTATCCGTTTAGTAAGAAATAAATATATTTAATCAGGACAAAATACCTCGACGTGTTTCTAAGGAGTAGTAATTGGTCATGCCCTCTTGGAAAATTGGATACCCAAGCACCCCTGCTAAATCTCCAAACGTAGCCAACCACTTAAGGTGACCTATGGTAGAGGTGTTGATCCAATAAATGGTTCTCGAGACAGCGGTACCCAAACCCACCTCCCAAATAGAATTATATTGCACAGTTTGCATATTTTGAAACTTTTTGGTGCATATAATCAGATGTCTGATTATAACTAGACAAACATCATTAGCTTTGTGACTAACGCGTACCTAAGCGATGACAATATAGCAACGGTAGTCGACCCGTATGATGACGACGGTGATTCGATCGCTATACTAATCGAAAGTAAACAAGAGCGTGACCTCACTACTGTGGTTCATTGTACCACATACCACAATACCAAATAATGTACAGTAGAGTGATTCAGATTACCTGACACAACACAGAGAGGATCCCCAGTGATGATATCATTATTTAGAGACAACAACAAACCAATAACAGCCCATTTTGGCACTGGTGCAGAACTGGCAATGGCATTTTTGGTCCATTCATCCCGTAGGCAGATACATCGCGGGGATTTAAATAAAATAGACGAGATATTAGGAAGGTTGTCATTATTTGGTACAAGATGGAAATATTTAGAAATTGGCTTTGACTCACGCATAAGATGGTATTTGACAAATATACCTACCATAATTTGGCAAAGAGAACGCGTGTAACAATACCTGTAATTTTATTGCATATTAATGAACTGAAATTGATGAAAAATAACTAGAAATGAAATAATAAAAAATGATGAAAAAATAATAGACACTTACTGCACAAGTATTTCTATTATTATATATAAAATGGTTGTGATAGTGTTGTTAATAACCTGAGTTAAAGGGATTGCAGAAGCCCTTCGAGTTATGTTAAAACGCTTAGAAAGGGTCAAAAGGCCACTAACACTTCTTTAACGTGTTGCGGAATGTAAGATGCAAAGTTATATAATTATTCTGATTATTACGCCATATTACAGGATTGTAAAACATGTTAAATGTGATTTTGCTTTCAGATAAATAATTGGTATTGTAACGCACTCTAGACAAAATAGACGTTCTTCATCGAATGGTTAAACATTGTGCCAGACGTAGAAAGAATCACGAGGTGCAACAAATAAGAAAATCAATAAACCGGAGGCAAGTTATCGTGATTGATTTTTGGGCTATTATCTTTCTTTAGCCAATGTTTCGGACGGCGTTACGTTCATCATGATGCAGCAAATGCAAATCACTATAATACAGGGTTTTCCAATAAGAGGTGTTATTTTGAATAGCCCGCTATTTCGGTAGATGTTACTTTTGAAGCTGTCATTTTTTGACATTTAACAAGTAGAAACTACGCCATTAATAAAAATGGAACAATACACACTTCAACAACGCATTGAAATTATTAAAATTCACTTGAGTGAATCAAATGCCAATTATCTTGAGTGATAAGGCCCACTTCAAAGGCCAACAAGCAAAATTGTCGCATCTGGGGCTCGGAAAACGCAAGAGTTATTGTTGAAATGCCTCTCTATCCTCAAAGTGTGACAGTTTGGTGCGGTTTATGGTCCGGCGGAGTCATTGGACCTTACTTTTTCGAAAATGAGGCTGGGCCAAGAGTTAAGGTGAATGGATTGCGCTATCGAGAGATGATTAATGATTTTTTATGGCCGGAATTGGATGGTATTGATCTGGACAACGTTTACTTTCAACAAGACGGCGCTACGTGCCACACAAGCAACGAAACTTAAGCAAAGGTTCTTTTACGATTGAATATAAAAACAACACCTCTTATTGGACAGCCCTGTACTTTTTGGCCGTTGATCATAAATCATAACAGAGGAAGGTTGTTGGAAAATGTGTACAGGATGATTCTGCAACAATGAGGTATTTTCACAAACTATGAATACCGTTAAAATGTGTGAAAGATTTAGAACGGGTTGTTTCAGAGAATGTGAACAATACTTTAATTTTCAAGTTCCGTGAGAGTTCTTTTCAAGTTCTGTTACTATTTCAGTTCTGTCAAGTAACTGACCTATAATGATATAATAACATAACTTGAATAGAACTTTCATAGAACCCGAAAAAAAACGTTGAAATTTGATGAATTATTCAAATTTTTTGAAACAACACTTCCTTAAAGTTTATTTTTCTGATTCTTATTGTACTAAAAATGAATAATTTATATATTTTTATTCATAATTATTGAATTTAAAAATGATCTTAAACCGCACACCCCAAAACTGGATTCAACTGGCTTACAACGTTATTATAACATAGAAAACGCCAATGTCACAACGAATTTGACAATGTCATTACAAGAAAACGTCAAAGAATTCACGAATAAAAACTAACATGTCGTTTTGGCGGTAAAACGAAATTGGTAAACAATAAATATATCTGTGGAAAATTTATTAGAAACATAAAATTAAAATAACAATACCTTAAATATCGTAATTTTTTCAACATTATTTCGACACTAAACCGATAGCGAAAATACGGTATGAGTGCATTATCTTTATTGAAGTGACGAGTACCTACTGTAAATAAAACGTTTCGTTCACTTGCCACATACTGCTCTCAACTTTGGCAACAGCCTCGGCTAGCCTCACAGTGGCCAACCAGTATAATAAGTAGGCTCCGAATGAGAATTGTACTGTCTATATATTGGCATATCTATGGTTTTTAGGACCAATTTGTTTCATACAAAATCGCGAAGATATCGATCGAGTGAGTGGTTCATTTATGACTTCGCGTAACGTGCTCTCCCTGCTATCTTTGAAATCTTATATTTCTGTAAATTTAATTACAAATGGTGTAATTTTAACTGTTCGTTCAAAATCCTTCCGATTTAATATTTCATATTCTTGATTCACATAATGCCCTTTTCTTTATTGTCAGCGTCAACAGGTCGTATCTTGACCTGGCGATTACCAACCTCCGATAAGGCAGAGTGATAAATAAATGTATAAAGTAGGATAATGAATTTTTTTGGGCTTCTTCAAATATTAACAAATTCATTATTTCCGTCCCTTCGTTAACTAACTTGAAAAAGTCGTCCTACAGGGTAGGTAGTGATTTAGTTCCCTTAGATTTGCACATTACAGGCAGGAGAGCAGTTGTGAGTTGAAACATAAAAAGAATCATTTTACAAGCAATAATTATTCGCCTGAAACACTCATCCACATTGAAAAATCTCCTGATAAAAGATACATGACGCCAACGGGACTCGAACCCGTGTCCCTTCGATTTCCGGTCGACAGCTCTGACCACTGAGCTATGGCGGCTTATCTCTTACCCGCGAAATAATTCAATATATACTAGTGCTTCATTCAACAATTACTGCTTGTTACATTTTTTTGTTACATTTTGGTCAGAGCTGTCGACCGGAAATCGAAGGGACACGGGTTCGAGTCCCGTTGGCGTCATGTATCTTTTATCAGGGGATTTTTCAATGTGGATGAGTGTTTCAGGCGAATAATTATTGCTTGTAAAATAATTGTTACCCCTTGTGCTATGCATAAAAAAATCTTGTCTTAAAAACATTAGTTTACCAAAAAAAAAAAAATATAATAAAAAGAATCCACCAATGAGATATTTTGTGTTTTCTTTGTTGAATTCAAAACTCTGCTTCAAAAACCAAACGTCCAGCAAAGTTCTTGCGCCTCTCAGCGTGTGAAAAACAGTTCATATTAGACTCGGCAGTATTACTGAAGTTATCCCCAATGATTAGTCTTCAAAATACTAGTATGATTAGTCTTCAAAATACTATGCATTCTAATGGAAAAGACTTCCAGGCGCCTCTCAAAGGTATAGAATAAATCTTCATTTACGGTATTTTAAATCCAGAAAAATTTCTCCACGGTGAGTGATGACTGATGATTATAAAGCGCGTCATTTCTAAAGGTCTAACCAAAACCACCTGAATCTAACACGGCCGTCAAAATCATTATTAGCCACCGCACAGTGGTCAAAACGAGTTATGAAGCGAAACAATTATTTATGAGTTTGAATCGTGTCTTTCGCACGCTTCATTTTACAGAAAAAAAAAAGAAAATTGTAATATTCTTGATATTAATGTATGAGCTCATCATAGATGGCACTAGATTAGTATATTAGGTTACCCATAGATGGCGTTAGCTGATAAATATATGATAATAAATAAGGTGAGAACCTCAAGGTCAGAGCCATTGTCACTCACGCCATATTTTATATTTTTAACTGTCTTTAGAATGACTGAGCCAACCGCAAATTCCAAAAGGAAACTAGGTTGGTAAATAGTACACAAGTACGATGACACCTATAATGTTATCAAAATATATATATAACAATAGAGTGACAAACAACCTAACCTAACCTGTAAATGGTTTATTTACTGTAACTAAATTATTATTATGATGTTGTTGATTGAACTGTTGGTATCCCAAATAAAAATACTAATTTTGGTTGTAGGTCTGTAACTCCGGTTCAATGAACTCCAAAATTCGGATTTCCTTCATAGTCATTTGCATGAAGAATAATTATTCAGATAAGCGCTAAAGTAGGTACCTACCTATAATATAATATTTAAACAGAAAATTATAATTTTTTTTTTTTTCTAAAATGGAATAATAATATTTTTCACGGGACTGCTATAGTATGTTAATAAATATGGTATCTAGTGCTTTAAACGCGAAAAGTGACGATTATTTTATATCACCTCTAGCTAGCTTACTAATTGTTCGCTGTGCGGTGTAGGTACTTCAGCGAACAAATGCGGATGACAGGCATTATATCGTGTTCAGTACAGCTACACTCTACATTCCTTGGAAGTGGCTACTCGGTTTTATTTTTTTTAAAGTCGCTCGTTAAAACGGTAAAATTAAAACAAAAAGTGAGAATTTTTCTTTCAGAGTGACGAAGTGGAGAGAATGTGATTTTTAATAACTGGGCTGCAATAATTTAGAAACCAATTTTGAGTAGCTTCGTTTTTTCAATGAACCGTAAACGGTTAGTGACACTTAAGAGATGATTTGACGAGAAAATTTTAGAAGATTATCGACAAGTAGAAGATTACCCAAATTATTCAGAAATTAAAGCATTATTTTTTAATGATAAACTAATGTTAATAAAACAAAGGTTTTTATGCATAGCACAAAGGATAACAAATTATTATAAGCATTAATTACTCGCCTGAAATATCCATACAAATTGAAAATATCTCCCGAATAAAAATAAATGCCGACGACGGGAATTAAACCCGCACCTTCTGGTGTCCGGTCAGGTGCTCTGGACCACTGAGCTACTTCAATCGACAATTACTGCTTATTATATTTTTTCCCCTGTAAACAACATATTTAATTTTACTCGGGAGATATTTTCAATTTGTATGGATATTTCAGGGGAGTAATTAATGCTTATAATAATTTAGAAATTAAGGTCTTTAAGTAAATTTGTTGCAGCACCCAATTAAAATTTAAACTGAACCTTACAAAATAAAATACAATTTATTTCCCGTTGCGCAATTTTTAGTGCAATTAGCGATGGGGAACTTTTATTCTATCATGACCAAACTACGCAAGTATTGTGGCCACTATCGAATTTCAAAATATGCATAGATATTGATTGTCCATCGTTAACACAGATGTTAAATTAATTGTCGTTTAATTGTCATTTAAATTTTGTTTTGACTTAAATTTAAACACTTTAGATAAAACCATACATTTGTATTTTAAAGCTCAGTTGGTGTTTAATTTGTTTTGATAAACACAGCAATCAAGATCAGATAAGTTAGCATTAGAATCTGACAAGATGATGGCATAATATTGCTTCCTGCTTCTAATCAATGACTATGATGGACAGCGGTGACAATATAATAGTTTTTTTAAATTAATTTATTAAAAATATATTTCATTTAAATTGAGCCCCTTTGTTAAATCGGATTTTATAGGTCTGATCTGAATCTATCTTTACGACGACATTACGAGTCAACATACTCGAAAGTATTTTTTACATTAATCCCACATAGGAGGCCCTGAGGAAAATAATTTCCCTCGGGGCCTATGTTATCTTTTGGGATGCTGTGTGGAGGATATTTTTTAAGGAAAGGAAGGAGAGGAAGTTCTGCAAAGGTAAAGGTATGAGGGTTGGGTAGGAATCTATGAATATATCCCTCCTACTGCGGCGCAAGACGATGGGACGAGATACCAGTTGGAGAGGTCAAAGGGTCTCCCCAAACTAGCCTTTCCCGATACGGTATGCCTAAATGTATCACTAAACGTAACAAACCATTTGGGGTGACCTAAGGCAGAGGGGTTGGTTATCCAATAAGTGGTTCCCAGGGAGGCGGTACCCAAGCCTGCCTCCAAAATTATATAGTACATCAAAAGTCCTCTTCAATACTTAACGAAGTGAGCATAAAAAGCCAAATGTACCAATGACATCGATGCCTGAATGCAAACGACTTTCGGAAATTGGAAGGAAATAGAACTTCCCATCCATTACTAAGCATGAAGTAATGTTGACATTTGAATACACAATACGACATCAAACGTTTTCCGGAAAGCTGTGATATATACATGGATGCAACTTATCATAACAGGGTGTTGGAAAGAAAATAGCGAATAATTCATTTTTATTGTTTCATGAAAAATGTTGGATGGATAAATTTTTTAAATTTAACAACCTGTTAAAATAATTGAGTTTCGTATGCAAATATTATTGGAATTCGTACAAACAAATCTGTTAATATAGATCGTAATCAACCTGCTAACATTGTCGTGATTCGTACGATCATATGTTAAATATTCCTGATGGCACATATACCAATCTACTATTTTGTTGTTGAAATTCTTACATTTAACTGCTATTATCATCGGGATTCGTACAACTACCAACTAATATTGTTGGGATTCGTACAACAACCAAATAGTATTGTTAAGAATCGTACATAAACCTGCTAATATTATTGGGATTCGTACATCAACCTGCTAATATAATTAGGATTCGTACAACATCCAGCTAGTGTTGTTGGGATTCATACCGCATCCTGCTAATATTATCGGCGTTCGTACAATAACCAACTAATAATATAGGGATTCGTACAAGAACCAACTAATATTATTGGAATTCGTACACCTATCTGTTAATTGAGTTAAGTTTCGACGCACTAACAAAGAATTTTTTTTAGTCACAAATATGCTTTGAGGAAATATACAAATAAAATAATAATTGTGATATAAATTTAAACGATTCCTCCAAGCAAATATGATTAATGACGGAAGAAGCGTTTTTCAAAGTAGCTATAATTAATAATTATTATTTATGATATTTTATTAGAAATTTGACAATTCAAGATAAAATTGAATAGCTTTATCATAATTTATTTTAGTTTACCTACAGCATTCGAATATAAATCTCACCCAATTACGCGATATCAATCTGTCAGATTAGATTGAATTATCAAAGAAAAAAGACAAACATCTCAATAAATGACAAAAAATAAGTCACGGTATCTCAGTAGTTGCAAAAGAAACGTAATTACACCGAAACAAATTTGATTGAAACTTTACAAAATCTACCTATAAAAAACCTTAAGGCGAAGCTTAATGAAAAATCACTATTTTGATTAATCTTTATAACGAATTGGTGTACATTATGAATACCAAAGAATATGCTTTAGATAAATTAAAGGTTTTCCTATCGCTTCGCTTGAGTAGAATACAAATAAAAATACAAATTACCCAATAAAAAATATAAATACAAACTACTAAAAAATATTTTTTTTTCAATAGAAATGTATGAACGCATAAAGGAAACAACTTTTTAAAAATACAAAATTATAGCTGTGATTATCCGTGACAGTTTCACTTGATTGACTTTTTTGCTTTCTTATAAAATTATTTACAAAATAAATAAAAAACAGTTTTTTGCTTGAAATCGAACGTTTCCAGACTCCGTTTGTCAGGCGATTTTAATGCCTATTACCTACGATATAAGGTATAACAAGAATATTCACATTTTTGGCTTGTAGCTTCCTCTTAAGCGATAGGTAGGTTTAGCGGTTTGACACTTGAATCTTGCGGCTAGAGGGGGTTATATGTAATCGAAATGCAAAAAAATACACTCGAAGGGTGAGCATAGCTTTAAATTTTTGGAATGTCTACTTCAACGCTACTATATTCAGCTTGCAATGTCAATGAGCTTTGAAATATACGTGTTTCGTTTTAAAAAATAAGACAAAACACAGAAAAATATTCAGTAAGATTTAAAAAAAGATTTTGACTTATTTCACACGAGGGTAATAAACACAGAAAGTTCTAAATACAAAAATTGAAAATTGCCATTTTCTAACTTATTCAATACACATTCCTACAAATATTATTTGCTTTTAACATCTTCTAACCCAGTTTCGCGTCAGCATACTGTTGCTATTAGCCCAGTCAATGAAGGTTTTGTGTCGGAACTAATTCCCCGGAAGCTGAATTTTTCACAGATGTTAGAAGACCTTTAGACATGTATTTTTACAAAAGTCCCCGACTTTCCCCCTTGTGCTTCCTTCCCCACCCCCTCTTGAATATGTTTTTCAAAGCCTTTCGGAATACGCTAATATCTCCTTAGTGGTTTTATTAAATCAAATAATTTATTTTTTGTTTAGTTTCTGATAAATTATTCTAAAAAATTGTATTCTCTCATTTTTGCGAGAAGAGCTATACAATCTCTACAATTTATTAGTAAAGGAAAAATATCAGTTTTTAAAATAGTATTTCAGAATATATTTGCACATAACTTTTTTCTGAGCCTGTAAATGACAAAAAATAAATCAATAAAACTTGTAGACAATACTTTTAGCTATAGAATAATGTATATGATAATGGGTTTTAATTTATAATAAGGCACGTAGGCTGTTAATAAGGAGCACGGCGCGCGGCGGCTCGAACGCGCAGCGGTTCGCGGCGCAGCGAGAAATTACAAAAACCTAAGGAAAGTAATGATTAATTCATGTGTTTGCTTTTTTTATAACAAATTCATTTAACGTTGAAGAGTTTTATTGTTATTTACCAGTTTTAGTTCGGAGGGGAGGGGGGGAATATAAATATTTTCCCCTGCCCAATGAAACGCTTTCATTATCCACCAACCGCCGTGCCCCGGTCTGGCTAAACAGTCATATTATGTTGTATGATTGTTTGTTACTTATTATTTAAATAAATGTATGTGGGAAATTTATGGGAATCACTTTACGCGTCCTCAACAGTAACCCACATGCTCCATGAACATGAATATTCTCGGGCAAACAGAGCCTACACAACAGCAGCGTCTCTTGTCCACGTAATCAGAGAAGAATACCGAGATATTGATGGGAAATTAAGACAAATAGAAAATATGTATCAAGATTTAGTTACGTGGAAAAAATATATGGAGGAGGTTAAGACAATCTAAAAGAGACGATTCCATATACTGAAGCAAGTGAAGACAGGATTAAGGAATCATCGAGTAGTACTGCCAAGTTGTGGCTTTAACTTCTACATTGCATCGACCTCATGCTTAGATTTATATTTGCAGAGAAGTCCGGGAATCGGAAAATGCACCTAAATACTATTTTGATATGCTTCCATTTTTCCACCCGGCAGGACATTTACCATACGCAAAATCAGCACATATGTACGTTCAAAGTATGTTGCAACTCGAATCAAGAATAACTAAAGAAGAATATAAGCTATTCACTGAAAATGGGTACTTTACATGCGACATGAGACATATGAGACACACAGAGTAGTGTCTCATGCGACCAATGAATTCAGTAGGAGGTTTGACACTTGGGCGCGGAATCACTGACAGGAATCAAAGTGGAAACTTGGAACCACTTACTGCGTGAAAGTGCAAGAGAGCATTGAAGAATTCATCGGTTTAGAATTTAATTTTACTGAACAGCATGTTGAGCTGCGCGAATCACGGAAGAAAAGGGATGAGCTAGATATAGGAAAATATACATCATGGCTAAGACAGCACAGCCCGTTCACCAAGCTCTCGGGAGAACTGGTGTCTTTATCTTCAGGGTTTATTTCAGATAATAGTGTCAATTGTGATAACGCCTGGCAGCTATGCAAAAAATGAAAGGATGTAATTTTGGAGATATACGACTGAAAAGGAAAGACATGGTGACTACCCAGCAAGATTCAAATCCGCAACTGTTGGGACGAGTCAAGTTGCAGTAAACCCCCAGCAGCTATTTAACAGAATACTGTGCATTAGTGATAATCCTAGCAAGCTTTAGACCTACTTAGGATATGAATTGGCTTCAAGATAGAAGGGGTTCTATTTTTGATGAAGTCTCCCTTCGTAAAGGAACAAAATCATGTACGGCGAAAGTATTTAGCGAAAGTATTCATGACGAAGTTGATTTGGAAAATGCTGCAATAGTCATCGATGGGGGATACCTCCTACACTCTGTTGTTTGGCAAACTTAAACTACTTACGGAGACATCATTAAATCATACTCACGTTTCGTCCATACTAAATTTAGCAAACATTCTATTGTCGTTTTCGATGGATACCCTGAAGAACCGACTGTAAAATATGAAGAGCAAAGACGAAGGTTGGCTAACAACTCATCGTGCGATATTGAATTAAACTTCACTACAAGTTGTTTGACTAAAAAGGAAGCTTTCTTATCTAATAAGAAAAACAACAAAAATAATGATTGAAGCACTGTGTCATGAATTTAGTGAATCTGGTTTGAAAACAGTCACGGCCGAAGGTGATGCCGATATTGACATTGTACTAACCGGCATCGAACAACTCAACTTCTTCTCAAAAGTGATTGTTGTTGGCACGGATAGTGATCTTTTGGTATTACTTGCTCCTGAAGGAAAATTCGTTTTTTTCTGTAAAGATGTTGGTGGAAAGGCCCCTTCCAGAACTTTCTACATCATAGAGAAACCTATAATGTTACATAAAGATATTCGAAAACACATGCTATTTACCCATGCTATTACGGGCCGTGATTCGACCCCATCTTTATATGGGTTAGGAAAGATAAAAGCTGTTGACATGATGAAAAACAATCCCGAGGCAAAACGCGCAGCTGAGGCATTTCTGGAAAAAGATGCAACTGAAGAGAACTTGTTGCAAAATGGAGAAAAATTCGCTCTCGCCATGTATGGTCTTGGTAGCTACTCTAATTGAAACGAAGCTGGATACTATAAGTTTACCAGACTAACGACAAAATCAGCTTTTAAATCTAAAAACTACCACCGACTTCAGAATCGTGTCATCAACATTTGTTGAGAGTTTATTTGCAAGTACAGTTTTGGTTAGGAAACAAAACTAAACCCTATAAACTGGGGATGGAGGTATGAAAATGTAAATGAAAATTGTGGAAAGAAGAAATTTTTAAAACCATTTGCTCCTGATGACCTTCTTTCTCTGGTGTCCTGTTCCTGCAAGTCTGGATGTGGAAATTACTGTGGCTGCAGAAAATCTGGATTTACCTGCTCTGCCACGTGCTACAACCGTAACGAATTATTATTTCTGAACACACCCCAGTATGACAAACAAATGGAAGACTCTCTTGACTAGAAAATTATTTTAATATTTGCCTAATGTTGTCATAGATAATATTGATAGGTATATAATATAATTTACAAACCGTTTTGTCATTATAATATTTTTCGAGGTATATTTTAAGAAGCTTGTTTGAAAGTAAACCATTTTAGATCTATGCACTGTTTTAAGTGATTTGTTGTTTCGGTATTTTATTGTTGATAGGTGCATATGATAAAACAAGTGAGAATTTCCACAAAAGATTTTTTTTTATAAGATTTTGGAAGCATATCAAAATAGTATTTAGGTGCATTTTCCGATTCCCGGACTTCTCTGCAAATATAAATCTAAGCATGAGGTCGATGCAATGTAGAAGTTAAAGCCACAACTTGGCAGTACTACTCGATGATTCCTTAATCCTGTCTTCACTTGCTTCAGTATATGGAATCGTCTCTTTTAGATTGTCTTAACCTCCTCCATATATTTTTTCCACGTAACTAAATCTTGATACATATTTTCTATTTGTCTTAATTTCCCATCAATATCTCGGTATTCTTCTCTGATTACGTGGACAAGAGACGCTGCTGTTGTGTAGGCTCTGTTTGCCCGAGAATATTCATGTTCATGGAGCATGTGGGTTACTGTTGAGGACGCGTAAAGTGATTCCCATAAATTTCCCACATACATTTATTTAAATAATAAGTAACAAACAATCATACAACATAATATGACTGTTTAGCCAGACCGGGGCACGGCGGTTGGTGGATAATGAAAGCGCTTCATTGGGCAGGGGAAAATATTTATATTCCCCCCCTCCCCTCCGAACTAAAACTGGTAAATAACAATAAAACTCTTCAACGTTAAATGAATTTGTTATAAAAAAAGCAAACACATGAATTAATCATTACTTTCCTTAGGTTTTTGTAATTTCTCGCTGCGCCGCGAACCGCTGCGCGTTCGAGCCGCCGCGCGCCGTGCTCCTTATTAACAGCCTACGTGCCTTATTATAAATTAAAACCCATTATCATATATATTATTCTATAGCTAAAAGTATTGTCTACAAGTTTTATTGATTTATTTTTTGTCATTTACAGGCTCAGAAAAAAGTTATGTGCAAATATATTCTGAAATACTATTTTAAAAACTGATATTTTTCCTTTACTAATAAATTGTAGAGATTGTATAGCTCTTCTCGCAAAAATGAGAGAATACAATTTTTTAGAATAATTTATCAGAAACTAAACAAAAAATAAATTATTTGATTTAATAAAACCACTAAGGAGATATTAGCGTATTCCGAAAGGCTTTGAAAAACATATTCAAGAGGGGGTGGGGAAGGAAGCACAATGGGGAAAGTCGGGGACTTTTGTAAAAATACATGTCTAAAGGTCTTCTAACATCTGTGAAAAATTCAGCTTCCGGGGAATTAGTTCCGACATTGGGTCTTTTTTTCCCTTCATTGACTGGGCTATATGTGTCATCTTCAACTAACGCGCCCATTATATGAAAAAAAGAAACGGGTCGAAATGATTAACGTCTGGGAGTCATTCTGTTTCCGTCCGACGCGTTTCGAAATTAGACAATTTTTTTCAAGAAAATGTGTAATTATATTTTGTATTATTTTGAGATGTTTACAGTACCCAGACGCACGACAATTGATGATTATTATGACATTAACGAGGCACGGGTGAAGTTTGAAGGCGTGTCACTCAGGTGATCTTGTAACCTATTAAAATTTAATAAATTAAATATGACCGATTAGTGGCTGAGTTGGCATTGCGTTTGGGTCACATCCAGGCGTCGTGTATTCAATTCCTCGGCTGACTGAGTGGCTTTGTGGCTGAGTGGCTTTTGTGACCTTTTTGTGGCCAAAAAATAAACCATCATAATTCTTGTGGCCGTGAAAATCTCAAATCACATATAAATTTAAGTTCGGTTTTTAAAATCAATAATTAAGTACCTACGTAGTTGTTAACGTTAATTCATATTTTTTAAATGATTTTCTCATTTAATGTTTGTAGTTCTCACATTCATGTTTGTGGACCTCATATCTTCATATTTGTTTTTTTTTCTCGTATTCGTGTTTGTAAATTTCCTCATCTTCATGTTTGTAGATTTTATTTTCATGTTTGTGGATCTCATATCTTCATATTTGTTTCTTTTCTCATATTCGTGTTTTTTTTATTATCTCATCTTTATGTTTGTAGATCTCATCTTCATGTTTGTAGATCCCATCCTCATGTTTGTTGGTGGTCATGTTCACATTTGTTGGCTGTAGGTTGTTGTGTTGGTGTTACTTCATAATTTTAGTGATTTTCTCATATTCATGATTACTTAGCCACATTTTGAGGTTGTTTTTAAATTTGTTTATCCTCATGGTATTACGAATTTCATTTGGAAGGCTGATATATAAATTATATAATACTGTTGCATGTTTTTTGTTTGCAATTCACTTTAAATAGAAAAACAATTACTAACAGAATGAATATAATTTGCCCTCGCAGGGATTTATCTCGTAATTTTTAAATCCAGAACCAAGGATCTTAGAGCACTCTACCTCGGACATCTTTATGAAAGTTTTGATAAAATCAAAAATAAAGTGACAATGTGTGACCGCAGCGTTAGGGAGGAAGGCGACAACCGTAGACTTCCGCGAAAAAATAACTAGAGCAAGAAAATTGGTCGCGACGGAAAAAGAAATGTGTATTCCGAAAATAACGTGAGAAATAATTATACACGACATAGTGCAGCTGGGAACTAAATAAATAATAACTTTGAATGGAACAATGGGGGCGTTGTTAGGCAAAAAAAACTTTGAACGAGTCCAAAGATATGACCTTTGACTCAAACAATGGAATGCTTTCTTTGTACTTAATAAGGTACAATATTTTCCAACTAGCTCAACCCCATATAAGTAAATAAAAGCATCGTGGAGAATGTGGGATCCATCTCAAGAAGTAATGCCCTTCCACAAGATTTCGACTATTCAAGTATCTTGGCAACTATCGCCGATACATCTGCGCGGAGGTTGCCGACGTCCTGTAAACTCGTCGAAATCTCCCGCGACCAGCCTATTAATCAACAACATTAATCAATATGAAGTCCAATCATGTCCTGTGCATGCAAGCCGTATCTATATTTCTCTAATAAACAGTGTTAATCTCAAGAGACCTATCAGGTAAGTATGGTACTGTTTATTATCTGCCTGTAAAAACTATAAATAAATAAGAATAATAACATATGTACATATCTATTGAAGACCTTGGTGGCTCTCTTGATAGCAAGCTTTCTTTTCGGGATCAATCAATCGCAATCAACTGCAATCGTTAATAAATCCCTCAAACTACTTGGTTTCATCACTAGAATCACTTCGGACTTCAAAAACGTAAATACCCTTAGAACTCTTTACTGCTCCTTGGTTCGCCCCCATCTATGTGTTTCCCCACCCATATGCTTGTGTTATCTGGTCTCCTTTTTTATGCTGTCCACATTCGACGCATTGAATCTGTTCAACATCGGTTCTTAAGAGGGATTGCTAGGAGGCTAGGATTAGAAAAAGTCAAATACTCATATGATGAAATTGAACTAACTCTAAACCTCTCTACTTTAGAAGTCCGTCGGGAAAGAAATGACCTCATTTGCTTCTTCAAAATTATAAATGGTATTATTGATTCACCTACTCTACTGCAACTCATTCCCTTCAGTATCCCCTCGCACAGACTCAGAAATAATGAACTGCTCTTCCTTAACCATCATTCGACAAATTATGGATATTATTCACCATTGTCCAGAATGTGTAGACTGGTCAACTCAAGTCAAAACCTTAACTTTTTGGGATACGTCTGAATGATTTTTGCCAGTCGCTAAACAAGAGACGGAATATTATAAGTGTCCTGTGGTCCTGACCCACGGCGTAGTCTTGACTTGATTCGACTTAAATCACCCAATTATTATTATCGTCTCTTGTATCAGACGTTTTGTAACAATGCGTGCGCTACAGAATACAGCATGTGTATAACAGCTACAGCAGTTGTGAGTGAGGTTATGAAAGCGAGTTTTGACTTTTCGAGGTGATAGCGCGACGCGGGTCTCTTGATTTCAGTAGCAACGTGTACGAATTGCGCGCGACAAGTTGCTTGCGACGTGAATTCACAACATCAGTATCGGATACTTGCGTATTCCTGTGAAAGAAGGGCCTAAGGGTTCGCATTAAGATGGCTTTCTTGGCAAGTCTGCTGCCTAGGAGACGAAAACTCATATAATCTACATCAGTTTTCTCTGAAACCAGAACAGATACCACACAGATCAGCGTTGTTACTGTTAAAGATTAAGGCGTGAAATTCATCAGTTAGGGACCAATAATTTTTCTGAACAAGAAACGATAATGAACAATGATTGTCAGGAAATAGATGGTGTTCAATTCTCTACGCTTTTTCCAAGGTGCAACTTCCTGTTGATAATTTGGAGACTTTATAGATAAGTGCTAACCAGTAATCACGTCCAAGGCAGTCAATACACGATGGACGACGGTAAAACTTACCTTAGTTGTTATATGGTAGTTAACTTAGATAAATTAGAAAAACTAAGATGTTGGAATAGTAAAATGTGTGCTCGTCTCATGCTTACCTGCAACTAAGAAAAACAAACCATTAGAAATTGATTTTATCAAATATTAGTATAGTAGATACCAACAAGCTTGAAATCTAACCTAAAACATTACTTGATAATACTTATTCGATCAAAACATAGTTAAAGTAATTTCAAGCAACGTATCGCATCTGAACATTGAGAATTGATAGGGTGATATCGAAATAATATCTTCCAATCTCGTGAAAGACCACCATTAAGAATTGAAATGCTGCTTGAGATGGCTTTAACCGTGTGTATAGTGTAATGTCGATAATTAAAATAATTATGGTCGTTAAAACAAGGTTTTAGGCAACTACACTTTCATTTTAATGCGGTGACTTTCAAAGCGCACCGTCTTCTGCGGACGTTTAACTTTTGTAATCTCTTGAAAGAGGTGTTACAGTGTGGTCCTATCCTCTGACAATCTCCAGAGATAACAAATGTTGAACATGTCACGTGAAAACACCGATCTAAATCGACAAATCATTCTAGAGAAAGGCGGTGATTACACTGTTATTAATTCCTATCTATCACATAAAATAAACAGCAAATTAAAATGAAAACAAATTTGCATAAAATTGCCGGTTTATGTAACAAAAACGACCGCAAAATAAGTTATTGCCAATGCATAAAATTACATCAAGTTACCATGTTTTTTTTGCGTAGACATATTACTATGTTAACGTTTCTAAGCCAAAACGGCTTAAGTGATTAATTGCAACTTTTCAGAACAGTGATAATAATTCACAAACTAAACAATTTTCCGATTTGTTATTCTTTCTAACCACTTAGCTTACTTGCTTAATCCTAACGCTATTATTGTACCTGGTTAAGTAAACCATTCGACTTATCTTTCTTACCACTTAGCTTACCAGCTTAATCCTAGATAGCTAACGCTATTATTGTACCTCAATAAGCTAACCATTCGACTTGTCTTTCTTACCACCTAGCTTACTTGCTGAATACTAGAAAGCTAACATTCGACTTTTCTTTCTTACCACTTAGCTTACGTGCTTAATCCTAGATAGTTAATGCTATTATTGTACCTTTTTAAGCTAACCATTCAACTTGTCTTTCTAACCACTTAGCTTACTTGTTGAATACTAGAAAGCTAACATTCGACTTTTCGACGAACCATTTTTGAAGTCTTATTTTTTTATTGGATTTCAATTATTATTTATTTTCTTTTGTGTAGTAAAATATTTTAATTTATTAATTTCACCTTTCAAAACTAAATACAGAACTATATTTTGTATTTTTATTGTTGACATCGTGAAGAGAATATATAATTACGTGATTATATTTTTTCACTAATGTATTGTAGAAACAAAGTATTGAATTCTTAATTTCAGTTTTAACTGATTTGGCTTTTTTTAATGTCAGTACCGCCCATGGAGACCCAACTGCCCGAAGTCAATAGGATAAGGTCATGCCCAATTTAAGTATGTCGTGAAACAGATGGGAGGGGGAGAGGAAGATTAGATAGTACTAGAATATTCATATCTAGTCACTAAAATGTAATGTAAAACATAATGTTACTATCCAGATTGGGGAGTTTTCACCAGGGCGATACTGACAGTATCTACCTCTTTGGAGCGAGGTGCGAATGTATCATGTTTACCTTATTTTATTTTTGCCTAGACCCATTGGTTCGAACTTGCGATCCATAAGTCTGGTCTGTTTAATCTTACTGATCTGTCACAGAGGTTGTCAGAGTAGAAATTTGTCACTTACGTCGTTTTCATATTAATTGGTGGGAGTGGTGCTCCACGCAGATAAGCGATATAAAACAAAATACAAGGAATTGGCAATAACATTTTATGTTAATTGCTATGCAAACCACTTATAAGAATTTAATATGATCTATGCCAACTACTTTTATTTTTGAATCGATAAAATAAATAAGTTGATTGTTAGTAATAAATTATAATTCAATTGGTATTTTATTCAGATTAGGGAAGGCGAGATGATTGCGCGCGCACCCAACAGCTGACCGGTGAAAGTTCTGCTGCATACGTCAAAGAAACGTCACGGTCAACTGTCACCTTGACAGATGGCGGCCGCGATCGGTTCTTACTCTGCGCATGATAAAAGACGAGAACAGATTAACCAATGTCAGGTTTAACATTTACGGTTACAAAGTGAGGTTATTGCCAGATGGTATTGGGTATAACAATTTGATGGTTAATTAACAAAGATAAGATTCCATCAAATATGTTTATTAGCGGCCTTCGTGCTCGAGGGGTAAGGCTCTTGACTATCAAGCTGGAGGTAGTGGGTTCTAATACCGGCGTGCGCAAGTAAATTTTATTAGATTAATTTGGGTTATTTCACAATTTATTCATATAAAATAATATAGTATATTTGCAAGAGTGAAAGATACTCTCAGTATCGCCCCGGTGTCGGACCACAATTAAGAATTGAAACGTAACTTGGAATGGCTTTGACCGTGTTTGGTGACCAGCTCTGAATAGCCAGGTACTTCCCTCGTCTTCATCTTCCCATCCTCTTACCCTCTCCACTACCTTCAGCCTCACAACATACCCAATTGGGGATGCCAGTCTCCTAGATGGTTGGGAGCAGTTGCGACTCTTGTGCTGTTGACATTTAAAAAAATTGCATTTCAATTTTTTTTTGCGAATATCTATTATGCAGTAACTTGTAATATTTAATACACTAACAACTTTAAAGATCTGCGTACATTAAAGGTACGTCAAATAATATTTTATACTAAGTATTTAATAAAAAACGAACATATAATGCAGTTTTTTTAAAGAGTTCAAAGAGTTCGTACAATATTGTTTTTGTATTTTTGTTTTATTGTAGTATGAGCAATTTATAGACAGATACTTGAAATGATATTTTATAGTATTTAATAAAAAACGAACAAAAAATGCAGATTTTTTTAAAGAGTTTGTAGAGTTCGTACAGTATGGTTTTTGTATTTTTGTTTTATTGTAATATGAGCATTTTATAGACAGAGATATTTCATAAAATATTATATTTAAGATACATTATGTATTCAAAAATAAAAAAAAATAATGTTTATTCATTTTTTTTTTAATTGTAATACAAACAACATGAGTTACATTTATACACATCATAATACCTACATCACGTATAACTATCAGAAAAGAGGGGCCCTTTGAATAATAAAGAAGCCACGATTTTCACTTTTAAATTGAGTTCTTTAAACAATATTCAAAATTGTCGAACAAATAATGAGTCTTTATCAAACAGTTTATTTATTGTGTTTGTATTTTTGTTTGTTTTATTGTAATACAAACAACTCGAGTTACATTTATACACATCATAATACCTACATCACGTATAACGTATCAGAAAAGAGCCCTTATGAATGATAAGGGAGCCACGATTCTTACTTTGAAACAGTGTATTTCTTGAAAAAAGTGTGTAATTTTTTTTGGAAACTGTCTAATATAATTTATTATTATTTGTAAAGCTTATAAAGTAGAGTGTAAGAAAGTAATCTGAAGCAGAGAGAACTCTCGAACGGTGAGCATTTATGCACTACTTTTCTGTTTGCAATTTGGAAAACGCAACTATTTTACGCCCGCGATGATATTTCTAAAAAGAGCTATGCAGCTAGAGGGCAACCGCCATATTATATTATTAGATATTCAATAAATATATTGTTTGTCAGTGGCTTCACGATAGTTAGGCAATATTTCCAGACGGTCAAAGGTCAATTGCTATTTACATTTTGTCACACAACATAGGAAAAGCAAGTTAAGTTCTTTAAAAATAATTATTGATGTCATCCTAACCCCATCTGCCTAATAAACAGAAGCGTTAAACATTCAGTTAACAAATTATTATAAGAAATAATTAGTCACCTGAAATATCCATACTAATTAAAAATATCTCCCGAGTAAAAATAAATGCCGCCGACATGAATTGAACCTGCACCTTCTGATGTCCGGTCAGATGCTCTGGACCACTGAGCTACTTCGACTTATTTCCGTTGGAATTTTTCTACGTTATAATGACTAATTTTTTATTATAATAATTTGTTATCCTTTGTACTATGCAAAAAACCTTGTCTTATAAACATTAGTTTATCATTAAAAAAAATATTGTGTTAACAGTATATCAGAAAAAAGATATCGCATAATTTTTTAGGTCACAGGAAAAAATGTATTCACAAGATATTGGATTCCCCAACATTATTTATGTAAATAAAACAATTTTACCTTGTATAAACCACAATATTTTTTATACGACGGCCGGTTTCGGAACAACCATTTCTTTCTCACGGCAATATATATTAACTTAACACGACAAAACAACTGGTAAACATAACATATTACTTAGTGTTGAAGTGGGGGCGGAGGTGTGACTAGGGATTGTAGCTAAATTAAAAAGTGTAAATGAATTAAATTTGAGTCTGTATTACAAAGACCGTTCATTCAAAATTAGAACATTTTAAATGGTTATTCAAAGCTCAAAAAAGCATAATGTAAATTACGTTACAAACTGAAAGACTTGCGTTAACCTAGAAATTCCAAGCAGAAATCTATGCAAATTCCACGATGCCAGAGCTCATCTTAAGAGGTTCTGCTGCTTTAGACAAACTAACCTATTTCTGATTTAGTCTGATAGATGAATAAAAATAAATGACAAATTTTTATTTCAAATTATTCACTCCAAACTAGACTGTTGTGAACTCCTGCAACTTATAGATTTCAGAGTACCTACTCGAGCAACTAGGCAAAATATATTATTCTGCAACAACAACTTTAGTACCAACTACCACATACATGCACCTATTTCTCGATTTCACACACTTGGAAACAAATTCACCTCAAATATCGACATATTTAATATAAGTTTGCCTGTGTTCAAGAGACACCTGAATGACATTTTTGTGTAGCATATTTAAAGAGCGATTGCGTATATTTGTTGTTTTCTTGGTAGATGTGTTCTGAACCTAAAAAAATCTTCTGTTGTCACTGTATTATGCAGTAAATGATGTATCATGTAAAAGCCTATCAGGGTGTTTAAATTAATAAATAAATTATGAAGGTATAATTATAAGCCTCGATTGGTTTAGCTAACCTGAAAGATATAGTTCATTCTATGGATATGAAGTTTGCCACGGTTGGGTACCGTTTGCAAAAGCCGATGTAGACCAGATACGATCATCATCATAATGATGAGATCATGAGTCACATCTCGGATTTCCCCGATATGGAAGCGCGGGTATATACAAAGTTACAAGGTTGTTAATTCGTTGATTTATTGGAGAGAGAAAACACAGATAGTTCATTTTTATGCCAGATATAGGTATAGGAGAAAACTGAATAGATGAATTTATCAGTGTCAACGGCAACTGTTAATCTAATTTAAAATGTTAAAAAACACCCAACAAACGATATAGAGTAGGTATAATAATATTATATTGCAATTATCCATTTTCACGTACATTTTGAATGCGTTTAAGGATTGGCTATTGATTTAGAAACCGGATGGACAGTCGTAAGATAAAGAAACTAGAGGTCAAAAAGATCCACAATAGATCACAAAAAAGAAAATTGATAATTGTTTAAAGGGCAAAAATATTAATATTTTTATAAACAATAATATTATGTAGGTACATATAATGTACATACATAATAAAAGTACTATATTCTCTAAGTAGAACCTTCAGAATACAGCTTCCGCCGAAAATATTTACACATTACATTTGAATCCAGATAAATTCGTTGTTTGTGAACGTATTTCAAAATAAAATAGTGTTTTTGAAAGCAGATGAAAGACTCTCTCAGATTTTAGTATTACATTTTATAACGCATACAAATATAATTATTATCGTAATAAATATAATTTTTATCGTGTAAACTATATTTACCACTTGAGACAAAACTAAAAACGTATTTAATTAGACATAGGTATTATAAAAGTTATTTTCACTTCACTTTTTGTTGTGTTTAATCTTCTATCTATAAAAATAAAATAGTAATTGTTCGTTTGTTCACAATCTAAAATTTTATCTTAATATTCAACGCATATATTTAGTAACAAAAGTTTTTAATTTTTTTCGGTTTTGTCAGTATTTTATTTCAATTTATGAAATAGGTTCACCTTTTAAGGGATGTATTTTGATAATTTAATGTTGTTTTAGTTATGTAGCTACCATATTAATTTAATAAATAAATTACATTGTTATCTAATCAATATTTGCAACGCTAATCAATTTTCGGTAATTATTCGGGATCGCTGGCCATGCTCAATACAGTTTTTTTTAAATAAAACCTTTTGATTTACCTTAATTACTAAAAAGGAATCTGTCTGAATTTGACTGCAAATTTTTGATTTTATCATTTAAATTTTTAAATACTTAAAATGAAAATTCGCTTTCGTTGTATGGGATGACAGCCAAAATAATTTTTGTCGGTGACATTTTCTTATGTTGGCTTTGCTGATACCATATGACTGGCGAGAAGAGACATTATTTCCATTTACTCTATGAAAATTAGGTAGGTACTATTTGGGCCAAACTCTGAAAATAAAATTAGGATATTTAGGCGTGTTTTGTAAACAAAGATTTTTGTTTAAATGTTCGGTTATTATAGGTTAGGTTAGGATAGGTTAGGTTAGGTTAGGTTAGGTTAGGTTAGGTTAGGTTAGGCTAGGTTAGGTTAGGGTTAGGTTAAATATAAATGGTAAAATTTTAAAATTTCCCAAATGCAGATAGTTTCCTTTTATAGTAATTAATGTGAATTAAAAGGTTTCATTAAAAAAAATCGTATGATCGTGAATAAGATAAATCGTACCTAACCGTAGCCAGTGATCCCGAATAATTACCTAATTTTCCATACAGTCAGATAGAATTTAATTAAAATCACCACGTGATCGAACTAATTCGATGTAGCCACAAAACCCCATTAGATGCCATTTTAAAACCCCATTAGATAATGTTACATTAACCATACTGCAAGTTAGTTTGCTTATCCCACGCGCGATCGTCTCACCTCATTACAATGTGATGGACAATCATCAATTATTATTAATTATTGTAATGTCTATTGTATTGTAATTAATTACAGTTGTTATTTTCAACACCTGACGGATGGTTGTGGCACGCATTGCATGTAGCCCGAAGTCAATACGAAACGCGATCTTGTTTCAATAAATTGATGCTGGAACAGTAAGAGAAGGTATCTGGTAAATTTTACGGTTTTCTTTTAAACTAGCAATCAAAGAAACACAATCGTTTTTTTTAAAGAAGTTGAAATAGTGAAAAAATGGTATGGTAAGGTTTTAAATGTTGATTCGTGGATGGTTTGAAAATCCGACTATCATTTATTTATTTATTTATTTATTTTATTTTAAATGCACATTTACAGTTATACATAACCAATAATAAACATACATTTTATTTTAATTTATTAAGTAATAATAGCGTTTTTGAACTGGTGAATATTAAGTTGGAAAATATCTATATCAGGGGACAGGTAATTTAGTAACATAATCATTTTTCCGAGCGGCATTACTAATGGTAAGTTGGTTCTGCATTTTGGAACGACAAAGGTTCTGTGCCTGCGCGCTCTTGTATAATTGTCGGGGACATAAAACTCAAATTTTTCTATAATATCGGGAATACAGACGTTACCATTTAGAAGTTTATATGCTGTTATCAGCAAAGCAGTTTTCCTTCTATCGGTGAGGCTATTAATACCCAGCATGCCGGACAAAAAGGCTGATGGATATAACCAGGGATAATATCCGAAGTCTCTAAGATATAAATATCTCAGAAACTTCTTTTGTACTTTCTCTATCATTTGAGAGTAAGTTAAATCCATTGGTCCCCATATTACAGAACCACTTTCCAAAATGCTACGTACTAAACTATAGTATAGCACACGAATCGCGGCCGAGCTGCAAAAATGTCTGGAGTTGCTTAGCACAAATCCTAGCATTCTTAAAGCTTTGTTGCATATCGTTTCTATGTGGACGTGAAATGTTAAGTGCGTATCAAATGCGATTCCCAAATCTCTTGAAATAACAATGTGCTGAAGAGATGAATAAGACATTTTGTAGTTATAGTAAATCGTTTTGTTTGCCTTGGTGTAGCACATAATGGAGCATTTCTTAATATTAAACCCTAATTTATTGGTATGACTCCATTCGACGATAGAATTTATATCACTTTGTAGCTGCAAGCAATTTTCCAAAGATTTTATTAAAAGGAATAGTTTCATGTCATCCGCGAATAAGAGAAACTTGGAAAATTTTATGCAATGGTAAATGTCATTGATAAATAGCGAGAAAAGTAAGGGTCCAAGATTCGACCCCTGTGGAACTCCAGAGAGAGAGAGAGGAGAGAGTATTAGTCTCTATGTTCCTGATGGTTATCTCCGTCACCGATAGCATAGACTGTTTTATCTCCCGGCCTGCAGGACCAACTTGCCAATGGTCATGCCGGTGGGGAGAGCAGTCTTGCTGTTGAACAGAATTAATTCGGATATCGACATATTTAGCATCGGTGAAGCTGCCTTTAAAAGGCAAGCTCTATTGATGCTGGTATAGTTTATACACCGCTAACTATTATGTAATACCATTTTACAAATATACTTAAAAACGAAATAAAATGTAATTTTGTAATGTTTTTAAAGGAATAAACAAATTGAATTGAAAAATTGAATTAAATGTTAAATGAACTTCCCTTAAATGTTAACGAAGCTAAAAGTCTTGCAGTTTTTCGTGTGTTACGTCTCAATTTAAAGAAATCCAAATATTAGTACGAAGGTAATAGAATATTATTATAGTAGTAGATTATAGTAGAATTAAATAAATAAAATATACTTAAAAAAATATAAGCATAAACTATTGAACAAAGCATTTTTTATTAGATATGTATGAACGCATATAAGAAACAACTTTTAAAAAATACAATTTAATGGCAAAGATTATCTGGGGCAGTTTTCCGTGATTAACGTTTTACTTTTTTATTTAATTATTTTCAAAATAGATATAAAAAAACCACCTTAGCGCCAAAAAAGAGAACAAGTGTGCCAATCGATATTTATGCCTATTACATATATTCTTTAAGAGGAAACTACAAGCCAAAAATGTGTATATTCTTGGTATACCTTATATTGTAGATAACAGGCATTAAAATCGCTTGACAAACGGAATCCAGAATTGTTCGATTTCAAGCAAAAAACTGGTTTTTATTTATTTTGTAAATAAATTTATAACAAAGCAAAAAGTTAATCAAGTGAAACTGTCACAGATAACCTTAGCTATAATAATGTATTTTTTTAAAGTTGTTTCCTTTACGCGTTCATACATTTCAATTGGAAAAATATATTTTTTAGTAGTTCACATTTATATTTTTTATTGAGTAATTTATTATTTTATTTGTATTCTACTCAAGCGAAGCGATAGGAAAACCTTCAATTTATTTAAAGCACATTTTTTGGTAATTATAATGTACACCAATTCGTTATAAAGATTAATCAAAATAGTGATTTGGCATTAAGCTTCGTCTTAAATTTCAAAGAGGCCTAAACCCAAAGAACACAAGAAAGCCAACTAATAAGAACAACAGCTGTATGTAACTGTTTGTGAGTAGTTGATTGAACATCCCATCGCAAGAAATAGTTGGAGATGATGACTCACAGCTCACAACGCAAACCACGTACTAGCAAGATGGAAGATTAAAACCACTTTCAAATGCCAGACACGCCGCACCGACGTTATTCCACACAATATTGTAACCAGCGTTACCTGTCCATATCCATGTGTTCATACTTCCGCATTTCGCCGGCAGTATATATTATATTACTTCATATTTTGCAGAGCGAAAAAAACAAGTTCGGCAACATTTTAAATGTGAGACTGAGCAAGAGGTCATTTGATATTTTACGATCCAGAAATTATATTTGTAATACCTTTCTTGCTGAATGTCTCAAGAAGAAAAGGGAAATGCGAAAATTCGAGAGGTTGTACAGACGAAACCCGACTTTCAGCAATCGGCAACTTTGGATTGCGAAACAAAATGCTTACAAGGAAGAAGTAACGCAGAAAAAATCCAACTTTTGGTGTGAACAAATTGAGGCAGAAAAGGACCCTCGAAAACTGTGGCAAAATATAAAAACTTTATGTGGAGAGAGCAACATCAAGATTGATTCCTCTCTTGAAGCGGATAGTCTTGCGACATATTTTAGGAGTAAAGTCGAAAAAATTCGGGCTCTCGGTGGGGTAGGATTGCCTTCTGTCGCAGCAACAACTCCGCTCACTGGTAACTTCACTACTTTTGCAGCAGTAACTGAAGAAGATGTCGTACGTGCTGTGAAGTCTTGCCCAAACAAGCAATGCGCTCAAGACCCCATACCGACCTGGCTCTTAAAGAAATGTCTCCCGGATATAGCACCTGTAATTACCGAAATTATCCGGAAGTCTCTTGTAAATTCACTTGTACCGGGATCACTTAAAAAATCAATTATAACTCCAATACTAAAAAAACAAAATCTTAATACTGATAATACAGATAATTACAGGCCAATATCCAACCTACCATTCCTATCAAAACTGCTTGAGAAAATCGTTGCCAAACAATTAGTGGGGTACTTGAACTCCGCTGGTCTGTTTGCCAAAAATCAATCCGCTTATCGACGGTTTCATTCAACGGAAACTGTTCTTTTGCGGGTTGTTTCAGACTTGATCATCGGGATGGAAGCAGGTAAGTTGGGTTTGATATCTGTTCTTGACATGAGTGCGGCATTTGACACAGTAGATCATAGTATTTTACTAAATGTGCTTGAAACCGAATTTGGCGTTCGAGGTGATGCACTCCAATGGATGACATCGTACCTGTCTGGACGAGTAGCCTCAGTCACTTTCAATAAATGTACATCACCTGAAACTCCCATAGAATTTGGAGTTCCCCAGGGTTCTGTCCTAGGCCCCATTCTCTTCATTCTCTATACGAATCGTCTTGAACGACTAATTCACTCAGCTGGCTTTGAATCACAAGGCTACGCAGATGATCGTTTGATTTTCAAGTTTTGTTCTCCGGACGAAAAAGACGTCCTTAAAAACCAGGTGGTTAGCCTCATTAACACAATCTCAAGTTGGATGTCTGTCAATAAACTTAAACTAAATCCCACAAAGACAGAATTTATGTGGATAGCTTCCCCTGGAAGGCAAGCTCTCCTTGACTTCAGTCCAATCCGTATTCAGGATACGGATATAATCCCTTCTGCAGAAATAAAATTTCTAGGTTTCACTATGGACAATATTCTTTCTCTTGAATCGCAAATTTCAAAAGCTGTGAGTTCTGGTTTTTTCCATTTAAGGCAGATAAAATCAATCAGGAGATGCCTTCCCTCTGATGGAGCAAAGTCACTCATAAATTCGTTCGTCGTCTCACGTATGGACTATTGCAATAGTGCATATGCCGGCCTACCTCAGAAACAAATCAATAGAATCCAGTCAGTTTTTAATGCTGCGGCAAGAATGATTTTTGGTGAATCTAAGTATTGCCGTATAACCCCACTTCTAAGGGATCGCCTTCACTGGCTTCGATGCCCTGAAAGAATAGAGTTTAAGATCTGCTTAATGACCTTCAAAGCATTGCAAGGAATGGCGCCAGCATATATATCGGAACTATGTATCCGACAAAACTTAAGCAATAGACAGCTTACTCTAAGGTCAGCAGATCTAGATATTAGTAATCGTCTAATCGAACTTTCTAGGTCAAATCGAGCTGTTTACTATGATCGTTCTTTTAGTGTAACAGGCCCTCTCATCTGGAATAGACTTCCCTCAGCTCTTACTAATCTCCAGAATTTGGCTGAATTTAAACGAGCTTTAAAAACAAAATTATTTGAAAAATCTTACCATTTATAAATTTTAACTTCTTTTCAATATTTATAATAAGCCATATTCTAAAACTTCCGGTAATTGTTTGGTTTCGGTTGTCTCCTTATTGTACCTTTTTAGTGTCTGCTCAGAAAATTCTCATTTCTGAGCAAAAACTGCCTCCTGTTTTATGTTATGTTTTAGTTTTAATATTCGTGTTTTGTCCTGTCCTACTGTTATTGTTATTCTAAGTTTTGTCATCACTTTGTATAAACAGTGTATTTAGTGTTATAATATTAGATCTGTATTGGGTAAGGCACACTGTAGGAATAATTTTAAGAACTATTAACACTGAATTACCATTTTTTTAAAGTTTGTTATACGAGTAGTTAAGCGCACTTGAAGTGAAATGACACTAAACTGCGCTATATAAATTCCATGTTATTATTATTATTATTTATTTCGCTTTCTTTTGATCCAAATTAGTAGACGAGCCAATCAGGGAAAGGGGATCAAACCAAGTTGCGAGGAGTGCGGGATGCAGTATACAGGCAACTCGCTTTCTAATATCACAATTCTTTCATCCTTACGAATTACTAGTCTTTTTTACAAGGCGCGAAAATTATAGCTGCGTACCTCAACTACAAGGTCGGGTTTGTTCCAAAATTTATTATTTTTTTACACTACTCAATTAGACACTTTCACTAATGTGTGATAATTCACCCACCTCACTCAATTTTAGCGCCGCTAAGCCACACGTTCGTTTAAGGCGATGCACTACGTAGTAATTCAAAATAATGTGTTTTTAGTTTGAAAATTTGGTCGCCTAGAAATGTTTCAGATGCTTTAATTAAATACTGCAGGTAGAATACATCCTGGCCTTTGAAATAATCGAGTATTTTTTAGATAATTCTTTTTATAAGCCCAGAAAAAAATAATGTATAGACCTATGAAAACTGCTTTAAAGTTCAAAATCTCCTATTTACGAACCCATTTTCGGTTATGGTTTTATTGTATAACGTGGCAAATTAAGTAATTTATAAAATGATCGAAAAACATTTAAATATTTGTGCCTGAACATTCACAAAATAAAATAAAAGGCACTTGTTGGCCATGTTTTCTTTCATGCATAAATCAAACAAGTGGATGGTGTGAAGCGGGAATTTAAGCCTTATCGCCATCTACGTAAGGTGTGTTATTGATAGCGGCTCGATTCAAAATATTACACGACGTAGTGCATCGCCTTAAGAACGAACATTCAGATCCTGCGCAGAAAAGCGAGACAGACCTTTACTTTACTTTAGCGAACTTTACTTTTGTGCGCATGCATGGTTTGGTTATTACAATGTGCGCTCTTCGTTGGTTAATGTACGACTGATGTCATAGTTTATACAAAGTATTCTCGAACCCTCCTAGTGCCAAAAACATGGTCACGTGATTTGCCTCTAGCTCGTCGAAATGATACCCAGATTTCATATAAGGGTCATTCCAATCCTCAGAGCACGTGTTCCAAGTCATACAAAACAGCGGCCTCTGGTGTACCGGTCTCACCGGGGCAGGAGTGCTCCTGGCTGGGGTGGTACTATAGTATCGTTTCATCTCCACCTCAATAACCTGGCAAGTAATTTGGAAACGGAGATGGGTCAGACGGTAGTGGGCACCGGGCCCGGGCACTGCATAATACACTCATATTATTAATCTGGTTCAGAAGGATGCGGTAGTTAAGTTTTCAGGTTTAACCGGTTCAGAATGACCACCAGTGCATTATGGAGGCAGGCGGTTTCACTTATAGCAACATGCAAAAACAGTTGACCGATATTAATCAACGGTCGGTTACTATTTTATGTTCATTGGCGAGCAGTGACTGTATCGGACTTGCCAGACATACATAACACAGGTCTGCAAATTGACATTTTTGAATTTTTTTAAAAATGGTAATGGTTGAATTGTATGTATTTCGGAATGCTGAATTCGAGAATGCCATCCATTTTGACCCATCACGTAAGGATTTTCCGCAAAGTGGAAATTAAAATATAGGCAAAACCCGCCTTACACTACTTCAGTAGGGAATGTTCAAAAGAAAAAAATCATAAAATTATACGAATTTAATTAATTTTAAGTCATAATATATTTTATTTCTATCATATGCAATTATAAATCTTTATAAAATATGCTTTTTTTAGTTTGGAAGCTTCGTTTTGTGCTTTTTCGTTTGTGGGACGTTATATTTTCCCTATGCGGCATCCAGCAGTAGTCGCCCATCATATTTGTATCCCATCGACCTTGATACCTTCTATCCATTTCCTTGATATCTTGGTGAAACCTCTCACCTTGCTCTTCACTAACTGCACCAATATTTTAAATCTCGGATCAGGTCATTTAATTCAGTTTGAGAAAATTGTTGAGGTCCACTGGAGTCGCCAACTTGAAACTCGTCACTAGAACTTTCTTCTGATTCACTTTCTGATGATGGCAAATCGTCCAGGCTTTGGGGGTCTTGTGGTGTAGGAATGCCAGGTCCGTGAGGGACTGGGCGGAGTGCTGAATCCATGTTTGGGTAGCAAATTTGTTTTTTATTTTTGGTACTATACCCTTGCACATTGCACGAACAAAAGTAGCAGTCATCGCTGTGGTTTCGAGGCTCTCTCCCAATATATATGATTCAAAGCTGACTAATTTTATCGTCATGAGTTACTAAATGTTTTGTTTCAGTTTATAAAACTTAATATTATCTTATAATAAGTTGTAAATAATAAAAAATATATATTTCGGCAATAAACCCCGTTTTGCGACTTAAGATAGGCAATCCCACAGTATTTTGCTTTTTGCGGAAAAACCTTACGTGATGGAATTTTTTTGATAATTTTCCCGAATTCAGCAACCAAAAATACATGGGAATTACCTCTTATTTCAAAGAAAAAAAAAACGTTGCAGACCTGTGTAATCTATGTACTAAAATAACGGAGATGAATTTAAAATCAGCCAATGCAAATTTTGTTACTCTTATACCTAAAATGGATCTAAGGAACAACTTTGCGTTTACTAATTTTCAACTCACTTTTGATTGATTTTCCAAAAATATTACTATTTTAAAATACACCTACCTATTTGAATTTCGATTTTGTTTTCTTGATCGAATGGATGTATGTATGAATGAAGTGAATCTTGGAAGTGGAAATCAACCCACTTCCCGACATCCGATCGAACTGAAAATCGGCAGAAATACTTGTTTGTCGATGACAATGGATTCTATCAATGGCATTCATGCTCACAAAAGCGCGCGCACTCAAGCGTTTTTTTTATGAAATAGGATGACATTATACGAATTTACAGCAGTTAATAAACGAAATAAATATTGGCTTAAGCGATAGAGGGTCCACTCATTTTAGTCAGTCCCCAGGGAGGAAGGTTCAATCCTCAGGCCAACAATTTTTTTTTGTTTTGTTTAGGTTTTTTAAAAATTTTATTTTAGCCATTTGTATATCCAACTGTATAAATGGTTAATATATTATAACTTACGTACACACATTATTACATTTTATTTGATTAATATAGTTCCTACAATCAAGCTTTTAGAGACATTTTAAAAGTTCACAGGAGTTATGAGCCAGTCCTTGGGGAGAAAGGTTCAAACTCAGTAAACAAAAAAAATACATCTATTACTAAAAATAGATGTACGTAATAAACAAAAAAACTTTATTTTTAAGGATTGATTTAAAATATTTATTTATTTATTGTTTCTTTACATTGTATATTTTTTACGTTAGAATTTTTAACCTCACTAGGACAAGCCTGTGTATATACAGGGTGTATCGGCACGTACCCGACAAACTTTAACCAGCTATTCCTTAGCATATTTGGAGTAAAAAAATCTTATGTGCACTTTGCTGTCCGGTAACGTTTTTTTAAATAAAAAAATTATTATTCATATATTCACCACATGTCACCACTGTTTTATCCTTTGTCAAAGTTTGAAAACCCATCTGGCAATATTTTATTCGAATTCCGTTGAATAATGTACGTGTGTACCTATATTGGCGCGCTTTTACAATCACATCGAAATGGCACGGCACCATTCGTCTCATTTTTAACTATTATTATTTAGTGTGTGCGAAAGAGCGAAGACGCTTTTTGACATACTTGCTTATAACAGCTGTTGAACACGAAAAGCAATGCCAATGACAGTGATGTAGTGTGGAAATTTTTAAAATTTTTGTTTTTAATTGAAAAAAAAATGCTACCGGACAGCAAAGTGCCCATAACATTTTTTACTCCAAATGTGCTACGGAATAGCTGGTTAAAGTTTGTCGGGTACGTGCCGATACACCCGTATATATATTATATGTTTAGTAAACAAGTACTAAGGTTGGTGGTAATTGCTGTCTTTTTACTTCTAATCCCCTCATATTTGCATGGTTTGGGTACGTAAGTAATTAGTAGATAATATGTACTAATATTTATTTTTCATAGAAACATCGTTTGTTCCAAAAAATAGCACACAAGTCTACGATCAAAATGATGTAGGTATGTTTATGTTCGTTATGAGTACGCAAAAAATACAATCTTGATTATTTGGCGGCTGTCGTAATGATAATAAAAAGCGAATACACATTATTAAATAACGATTACTTTTTGCGTAACATTCTTGAGGTCGCCGTATGGTGGAGTCATCATCATCAAGATTAAAAATACGAAACCACAAAATGAATTCTTGACGAATAAACATTGAATGCATCAGCCACGATGAATTTAATCAACCATCAAGGTCGCATTCGTAAAATATGTCAGATGCATTATTATTAAATTTTAAGGCTGTAAGAGTAACTGCAAAAATCGAAGGTATCTACATTCTACACAAAATGTATTTTTGACATACATAAATTTGATTGCAACTGCGAAAACCAGCAGACGATTACTAAGAAAGATCCCACCCTACAAAGGTTGGTACTATTTCCCTCCTCTTTACCAACTTACTTGATCAACACTTCTGTTCAATGTACATACATGAATTTTAGCTATATTTAAAAAAAAAACATTAAAAAAATTAGAAGTGGTCTTAATTCGGAACCTTGTCTAGTCCACATACACTCGAGGTTAGGTGAAATTGTCATAATTTATTCCTATGTTAAACTTTGTGAGTTCCTTTCCTACTTAAATAACTTAAGATTAGACAATCATTAAGTTTTTACCTTGATATGAACAAAAAATAATAAAAAAGGTCTTCCTCCGCGTCCCACAGATAATATAAATTAAAAAAAAAATAAGGTGGCCGAAATTGAAAACCTTGTGGAATTTCACATATTGTCGATGTAGGTATGTAAAATTATTTCTTCGTTAAACTTGTTTCTGTTATTTTCCTACTTGTTAACTGAAGGTTAGACAATAGATAGAGTAAGATAGAAGTCAAAAGACCAACAGAAAAGACCTTTGACATTATTCTTAAGTGTCAAAAGAATTACCAAGATGGGCACACCAAAATATACATAGGTGCGAGTATTAGGAGTGTTCTCAGATTACCATACAAAAATAATCTAGTGTGAATATATTGCGTAATATAGTAAAAACATTAATATCTTATCTGTAGCCCTTCGATACTATACTTAACGGGGCCGTAATATACTATATAATCAAACAGTCGAAATTAAATATTTGTTCATCGACATCATTGTCGATTTCGACACTGACACACTGAGACTTATCGTAAACTCAATTAAGCGTGACGTGGAAACTAAAGGGGTAAACAGTATAGTCACTTGATACTTGGTCAATGGCAATCGAAATCCTTTGGATTGAGTGTCAATAGGCATTTCTTAATATCCTACTTATATGATTGTTTATCGGTGGGTGAATTTGTCAAAAAGATCTTTGTATCGTGTGCTTTAAATAGTTGTGACATTTGGGTGCGAAGATCAATCTCTGCTCTAAACATTTGGTATCTCCAACTAAAAAAACTTTTTTTAGATTCTGCAGAATTTCTTTGCCAAGGCAAATATATCCAACTCACCATCTCGTTTTCACCCCGAGATATGTTTCACTGAATTTTCCGTTTAGAACAACAACGACGTAAGTTTAATGATAAATTACTTTTAACAAAATTAAATAAATTCTTTCTTTTGTAAATATTTCTAATCAGAAATATAATCAACACATCCTAGTCAAAATTGAAATGTAAAATTACAATGATACTATGTAAAGAAACGATAAACAAAGAAATTGGAAATCTGTTCATGTTGGAAGGTACAATTATGTTATATAATAATTTTATTCAAATAGGTAAGTTCCAGAGTGGTAAGGTGTATAGCTCAGCGGTCCAGAGCACCTGACCGGACATCAGAAGATGCGGGTTCAATTCCCGTCGGCGTTATTTATTTTTACTCGGGAGATATTTTCAATATGCATGGATATTTCAGGCGAGTAATTAATGCTTATAATAATTTGTTATCCTTTTTGCTATGCATAAAAACCTTGTCTTATAAACATTAGTTCATCATTAAAAACAATAAGAATTAGTCGTGTTTATTGATCAAATCAGTATGGCCAGGTAATTCCCAACTTTCCTCATTTCCATCTCTTCCCTCTTCCCTCTTCCCACTCCCTTCAGACTTACGATGGCCGCACTGGCTTCAGGTAGTTGGGACTCTATTAGAATCAGTAGCAAAGACAACGAATGAAAAGAAATGAATTGATTAATGTTGGATATATTTACAGTATGACTTGACACAATATGAGGGCCGATAAGGCGTCATAGCATGCAGTCTATTCCGAGGCACTGGGCAGGTACTTGGAATGATTAGCAGATCCATTTAACAAGTTGATACAAACAATTAGAGCAATTATTAAGACTTACAATTGTGGTCAGCACAATCAGTCCCGCAAGCTTACAGACAGCTTTATTAATTGCTGTACAATTAATTATTACCTATCTTTTTTTTCTTTATTCATAAAAATATATTTGAATACAGTTTTTTAGTTAGCAAACTTGAAAGATCATCTCTCAAAGATTTAAACAAAATAAATACACATTTATAATGTAGTACTATTAGTTAAAAGAAACCATGACATGATTTTCTGATTGAAGGTAGGTATCTACTTTATCGTTTATCTTCACACGATCATGTGAACAAATTTCAAAATTGCAAATTTGAGTTCATTACGCAGGAATATTTCACATCACAGACAACCGAAGTTACCATATACGTTTTTTGTGCTATTCCTGTAAATCAATTTCTTGCGCTTTTAAACGCAAAAAACTTGTTTTTTTTCATTCATTCAACATTCCCGGGTTACGAATAACCTGACAATATTTGAAAATCTAACCTACCTACTACCACCATAGTAAGCGGAAATGTTGCTTGTATTGTGATGGAGGACTTAGCAAGCCGAGGAATTGAACACAACACGCCTGGGTGGGACCCGAACGCGATGCCAACTCGGCCACGGACCGATTAATTAATTTCTTTATAAAAAAAATGTAAGCGTTTTGTTTTAAACAATATGTTGGTGTTCTAACAAATTTGAAGCCGGTTGTTCGCATTACAGCATACGGTTGGCATTGAAAAGAATAATACCTAGTATGTACAATGCACAACGTTACACCTTTGCGCCAGTAGGTCAAACAATAACAATAAATGGTATCTATGTTGTAAATAAACATGACTGAATATTGCATAGGCACTGTCAATTGTGTGACATCACCCGTATGTTGCAAATAATGCGCATTTCAACCAAAAAAACATTAATTTTGACAGTGTTATCTTTGCTTCAGCTCGGTAACACGTCAACACAAACAGACTGCTCGAAACAAGAGTTTCGATATTCAAAAAAATACTTACTGGTACGACTGCAATTCCGCCGAGTTCATCTAGGCTGCAGAATGCAAGATTGCTAAGAAGATATCCAAACTTCGGTAGGGGAGGTCGCCAGAAGAAAATACGAGCTCATCTAGGCTGGAGAATGCAAGATTGTTAAGAAGATATCCAAATTTCGCTTCGGTAGGAGAGGTCGCCAGAAGAAAATACGAGTTCTTCAAGGCTGCAGAATGCAAGATTGCTAAGAATATATCCAAACTTAGGTAGGAGAGGTCGCCAGAAGAAAATACGAGTTTATCTAGGCTGCAGAATGCAAGATTGCTAAGAAGATATCCAAACTTCGGTAGGAGAGGTCGCCAGAAGAAAATACGAGTTCATCTAAGCTGCAGAATGCAAGATTGCTAAGAAGATATCCAAACTTCGGTAGGAGAGGTCGCCAGAAGAAAATACGAGTTCATCTAAGCTGCAGAATGCAAGATTGCTAAGAAGATATCCAGACTTCGGTAGGAGAGGTCGCCAGAAGAAAATACGAGTTCATCTAGGCTGCAGAGTGCAAGATTGCTAAGAAGATATCCAAACTTCGGTAGGAGAGGTCGCCAGAAGAAAATACGAGTTCATCACAGACATAGGAATTAATAGACGAGAAGATAATGGCGAGGGGTAAAATCAACTGTTGAAGAACGAAGGGGGTGAAGCTGACTGTGATTCGTCAATAAATCAATCTGACAGTAAATAGGCATCTCGCATTATAATATCACCATTTACTTCTTAAAAGTAAAATCTGCTTTTGAATTAATAGACATTTTTACATGGGAGCGCAAATTACTCGCCACGTTATGAACAAATTTGCGAAGTCCAAATTCGGCAAAAAAATTCGGTTCTATTTTCAGAGTCGAATATTTCGTTTAAGTATTTAGTTAAGACACTTTTATAAATGTTCATAATTTACTTCCCAGCAACCAACCAGCTTTGTGTTTCGCGTCCAAACATGTTTCTACAACTGATCCATATTATACAATGTGAATATGCTTAAAATAAAGTAAAATAATGCTTATATATGGAATGTAATACGACAATTGGGTTTATTCTCTTTTTCACATCTATTTTTACAAGTTTTCATAGCATTAGGTCAACATTTTGCCGTGTTATTTCGTAAAATGAACCGATGATGCCTCGACCATAGTTCGCACAAGAATGATGACGTCACGTTTTCAAATTTCACTTGAGGCCATACGCGAGCACAGCCGGCTCCAATGGAACCGGTATGGGGAGTGGGGATAATACGCTTTTAATCACTTAGGGCAGGTCTACTAATATTCATATGTCTATGGAGTTCATCTAGGCTGCAGAATGCAAGATTGCTAAGAAGATATTCAAACTTCGCTTCGGTAGGAGAGATCGCCAGAAGAAAACACGTTCCACATTTGGTAGGTAGGTTTAATAAAAAATTCCGTTGATTGTCTGTACGCAACTCTGTTTCAATGAACTCTAGACCTCGGATTTGCTTCGAAAGTCATTTTCACATTGGAACTGATTGTGTGATAAATTCAGACAAGGGATGGTCTTTTTCAAAATTGGTATAATAATATTCACGGGTCTGCGCTAGTACACCTGCTAATAGAGTTTATTTTTCCCAAATATCAGAAATGGCGGAAAGCAAAGCTTTAGGGAATAATTATGTCTTAATATATGATTTGAGATTTATTTTTGGGGTATTATGACGTGTTGCGCTACCTCCTTCTTTAGACAACGTTTTGGACAGCGTTACAGTGTCCATCATCATCATCATATGCCACATTTGCCCTGAATGGTAACGAAACACGGCATAGTAACCCAAAAATAAATCACTAAAGTAACTAATATATTTACACGTTTCGAAATATAAAAATTTAAGTAAACCAAGTTAAGGTATTTTAAAAATTCCTGTGATATTATAATTGCGGTATTTATTTTTTCGTGTTCTCTATAAAACAGTTGTGCACCAATATATTACGGAGAAGACTTACAAAATTTAATTTAAGTACGGTACATGTAAGTATAAAAGGTAATATTTTTTGTGTATAGGTACGTATTTGTCTATTATACATGTTTGTCTCTTTTAAATCTGTTTTTTTTTTCACTACACGTTTATCCCGATGAAGTAACCATTGGTTTTAAAACATGTCTATGTTTAAAATATGTCTTTTTGATAATGGTATTTACAGATTTTTATTTTTATTAAATTAAAAATATACTTTTCAACGGTCTACTGACGAATTGACGATGAGATATTAGGCTCAGCCACACGTACACTTCGGAGCCGCGGTACCACGCGCCACTCCAGGCCGCCGCGCAGAAAAGTTAAGTCCGAAAGTAATGCAATGGTTTACAGCGCAGTCCATCCGTCCATTGTGAGACTTTTCTTGGTACCGCCGCTCCGAAGCGTACGTGTGGCAGAGCCTATTGAGTCTCCAAGACAATGAAATAAAGTGAAATTACCAAAAAAATATTATTTAGGTTTCGAACCAACGATCGCTGGTTCCGGAGCAAAGGAGCTTACGGCTCTGCTACGGAGGTCATCAGTACTAACAATAATTTGCAAGGTAGATACACAAAAGCTTTACGCTATCGCAAACGCACGCCTGAGGTTAATTGTATGATGAGTGATCATGCAGTCAAGCGTAAAACCCACCATTAGTCCCTGATACAACGTAGGCAGGGGTTCCCAACCGGTCGATCGGGGGGCAAATTTTGGTCGATCCCAATAATTATTTCGATTGTGAAAATAATTGTTGTTTCTAAATTTAGAATTTAAAACCAAGAAGAATCTGGGAGAGGCTAGGAGAAGCAATAAAATACAAGAAAAATCAAAAAGTTGCAAGAGCAATAAGAGGAAATAATATGCTACAATGTTTAACTATTTCGCAGCCAAGTGGGGGAGTAGGTAGTACCCAAAATTACTATCCTCCTTATATTAGCTTAAATACTTGACATTTAATTTTAGTATTTTACGTATTTCTGCGCAAATACATACGTTACCATTAATAATTGACTGAATAATTGGGATTTCTATAGTTTAAAAGCCCATAAGACAGAAAAATGCATGGGGTCGTCGGAAGACCCACATGGTTACAGACGTTTTGTTTGGCATCTTGGACTGTCAAGAGTTCTACTCAAGCGAAACGATAGGAAAACCTTCAATTTATCTAAAGCATATTCATATTGTACACCGATTCGTTATAAAGGTTAATCAAAATAGTGATTTAGCATTAAGCTTCGCCTTAAGAAGCAAGAAGAGACTAGAAGAGTCAAAAAGGCCTTATTATTAAAGATTAGCAAATAAGAGACACGAAGAACCAGGAAGAGCCAAGAAGGGGCAAGAAAAAGGAATACATAAAAAGAAAGAAAAAAAAAACAATGCTCAACCAATTCCCATATTCCTGCCCATTTTAAATTCCAATATTGGCTTATTTGGTTGACATGTATACCGATCGACTAAACTCCAGCCTCCTTTACATCCTCAGAGCACGTGTTCCAAGTCCTAACCAGAGATGTGCAAAATGGGTACCCAAAACCATTTGAAATGCAAAATGGAAATGGGTCAAAACTTTTCCATTTGAAAATGCAAAATGCAAAATGGTTTTTAGAAAAGCATTTCAAATGCAAAATACCTATTTTCAAAATGCATTGAAAATGCAAAATGATTTCTCAGGTCAAACAATTAAAATAATTATAGAATTTTTAAACAATTTTGTCATTTAACAATGTAGAACATATTGATGCATAAATATACATGATGGTGAATCCAAAAACACTACGACAACAGATTATGAAACCACAAAACATTTGCGCGGGACTAATGTTGCCAGCGTAAAAACATAGAAACTGCTATCTAACATTTAATATTACAGCGTCATGGCCATGTTCAGTATTTGAATCAGTATTTTTTGTAATGGTATCACTCAATTGCCAGGGCTCCTACCAGGGAGCAACTTGACAAATGTAAATTATCTCTCATAGCGAGGTTGAGGACCGACTGATATTTGGGGCTTATGAAAAAAAGATGAGTGGAGAAAGTAGGAAGAATGTTTCAAAAAGCATTTAAAATGGAAAATGCATTGAGAAAAGCATTTAAAATGCAAAATGGTTTTTAGAAAAGCATTTAAAATGCAAAATGGAAAATACCCATTTTGCATTTCCATTTGAAATGGATTTATTTGAAATAAAGCACATCTCTGGTCCTAACAAATCAATGCCCCCTGGTGTACCGGTCGCTCCTGGCTGTGAAAGAGATCTAAAGTCATGAAAAGTGATGAAGAAAAATTAGGTTAAATAGGTTAGGTTCATAGGACAGTTTTTTCCATCACTTTTCAAAAGTCTGTTGAATTTCCGCTGTTTTGTTGCCATGGAACCTAATTTGTATATCCTTACCATAAGTATAAATGGGTATTGCTAGATTCGCGTCTATTTGTTAACGAAGCAGTTTTATGGTCAAGGTTTGAAGAACTAAAAAAAGTAACGACAAAAATTCTTGTTAGAAGTAGTCCCATGAAAACTAGGATAAAAGTAACTCTCAACCTCCTCAAAAAGGTTGGGAGCTCTTGAATATTGCATACCAGACACCAGACAGGGGGAATATTTCCAGGGTTCACACGTTTTACTCATTACATAACTGAAGAATGCGGAAGTTACTGCAGCCATTTACCATTCAATTATGCTTACATTATTTATGTAGGAACATTTATTCACAAGATACAGACTTAATAAATACGACCTTAAGTATTTTGAATGGAGGTATAATTATTGCAAGAATTTCCATTTTCGTATATTCACTAATACAAGGGAATTCTCGGGCAGACAAGATAGCAAAGTCTGTTAAATTGCACAAAAAATGTCGCTGTAGTAATTTATAATTGAATTCTTACATTATAATTTATGAAGGAACATTGTTTATTAAGGTAAATAAATAATCCCTTTGGTATTTTTCATGTACACAGGTACGATCATGCAAGAATTAGCATTTTTGTATGTTTACCACTTGAAGGAAATTAATGAGTAAAATCTGGTAGTAATCTTTGCCTGTCGGCGAGGATTCATTTGCCGAAAATGACTTCTCTACGTCGACTGACGACAGGACAGTATTTGAGTAAGTACACGGAGAAAAACGTTAAAAAGGTGATAGCACGCTAATTTCCTGATAAAATATAAGGTACTTCTCAACCATCCACTTGCCCATCTCCTTTCCCTCCCGTTCCCTTCAGCCTTTCAATGTACTACAAATGGGGATGCTATGGGGACCCCGAGCAACTAATTGCTCGGGGTCCCCATGGCATCTAATACGTAAAAATCTACCCGAGTTCGACACAACGTTTTAAGAATTTTTCACCACTCGCATGTTTGTTGTCAAACTTTGGTTTGACATTTTGATCGCTTAGAAATGTTTTAGATGCTTCAATTAAATACTGCGAATTGATCACATCTTGGCCTTCAAAATATATATATTTTTTAAAGTTTTTTTTATAAGCCCAGAAAAAAATGTATCAGGCCTATAAAAACTGCTTTAAAGTTCAAAATCTCCTACTTACGAACCCATTTTCGGTTATGGTTTTATTGTATAGTATGAAAAATGAAGTTATTTATTAAATGGTCGTAAAACATTTAAATATTTGTGTCTGTACGTCCGAAAAATAAAATAAAAGCTAGTTTTTGACGATTTTGCTAGCATAAATCAAAACAGGTGATAAGCGGGAATTTAAACCTTACCGCCATCTACATAAGCGAGTTATTATTAGCGGGTTGATTAACAATGTTACACGACATAGTGCATCGCCTTAATTTGTGCAAAAAGTACGAACATTTGCTATGAATTTATAAAATCCATTCCCTAGAAATTATAATACCGATGAGAAATTATAAATCTTCTTTTAAGGCGAAGCTTTGCCAAATCACTATTTTGATTAATATTTATGACGAATTGGTGTATGGTTATGAATACCAAAAAATTTGGTTTAGATAAATTGAAGATTTTCCTATCGCTTCGCTTGAGTAGAATACAAATAAAATAAAGAATTACTCAATAAAAAATATAAATGCAAACTAAAAAAAATATTTTTTCAATAGAAATGTATGAACGCATAAAGGAAACAATATATATACTTTTAAAATACAGTATTATACCTAAGATTATCTGTGACAGTTTCACTTGAATAACTTTTTAGCTTTCTTATAAAATTATTTACAAAATGAATAAAAACCAGTTTTTTGCTTGAAATCGAACGTTTCTAGACTCCGTTTGCCAAGCGATTTTAATGCCCATTACCTACGATATAAGGTATACCAAGAATGTACACATTTTTGGCATGTAGCTTCTTCTTAATAATAATATTTGGCTAATTTATATAACGCCATTTTGTAAAAAAATCACCCCAGGGGCGCTGTTCAAATATATTTATTAAATATTAAATATAGCTGGCTTACAACTAGGATTCATAATAACTAGTGATTTACATCTAAGACTTATTTCTAGTGACTTACTGAGATATATATTTACATGTGTAGAAACTTATGTACTTACATTTAAAAATACATCGATAAATATATATTTTGATTAAAATTAAATTTAACGAACGCAAATAATACGAATTTAATTTGTAAAAAAAACTTGGCCGTCAAAATCCCGCCAGCAATAAGTCAAAACTCAAAGGAATTTATGATTTCCCACGTCAATTTTGCGTCAGGGCCGGAGTCGACGATAAAATGAAATTACTACAGCGACCAACAATGGAGTTTGCAGTTTAATTTCTGCGTGCATTTAGTGGTTTATTGTTCGACTCGTAGCCGACGGTTATAAAAACAGCCCGGTTAAGTTATTAAAAGTAATAGCTCCCACTGGTTTTCTTCTGAAAATTGCAACGAAAATTGTGAAATTAACAAAAAATAAACATGAAGGAAACTCGAATTGAAAAACGGGCTTCGCGTGTCAGGGGCAAGACGTTTATAATTTATTGAGTAATTTATCGTAAATTCGAAATAAGAACGAATAGTGGTCATGTAGGGTTAAACAGATAGGTAATTTCAGTGACGTAGCAATAATATAGCCCTGGTGAAAGACCACTATTCAAAATCGAATCGTTGTTTGAAATCGGTTATTTTATATGAATACCAACTGTTCCCAACCGCCTGAAGCCAGTGAGACTATGGCATCTTTAAATGGGGTATGTTGTGGGAGGAGATGGGAAAGATGAAGGTGCGAAAGTACCTGGCTATTCAGATCTGGTCACCAAACACGGCTAAAGCCATTTCAAGCAACGTTTCAATTCTTAAGGGTGGTCTAACACTAGGGCGATACTGAGAGTACCTTTCACTCTGGGAAGTGCCGCAAGAACACTATATATTATTTTAATGAGTTATTTATGAATTAACACAAATTAATCAAATAAAAATATACTTGCGCACCAGGATTTGAACCCCCCGACCTTCGAATTGCTAGTCGATAGCCTTACTTAATTAAGCCTTAATAAGATATGAATTGTTAGGTACCTAATAATAATAATTGGATAATTTATATAGCGCCGTTTTTGTGAAAAATCACCTTAACTTCTCAACGTTCCTCTTCCCCATCTCCTTTCCTTCTCCACTGCCTTACATAATTACATAGAGCCGAGGAAGTCTAGTCTTGTAAAGCGACTTTGAGATTATTTTTCACACAGCGACGGCAGACGGCTTTCAGCCTCGTAACATACCTCAATTGGGGGTGCCATAGTCCCACTGGCTCCGGATAGTTGGGAGCAGTTGGAACTCATTTGTGGTATTAACATAAAAATAAAATGTGGAAATAGTTATTTCGATTATAAAAAACGCATTTTGACGCGTGCCTATTTCGCTGCATTCATCTAAAAACACCTGTCAAGTTCCACCCCTCGAATGCATTTATTTATAGCAGGGGCGAAATGGCGCAAAGCAATGAACGCAAACCTTAACTAGGGGAGAATTATCAAAGAATACCAATTTTATCACACTTATGTTACTGTAATTTTATATCAAACAAGATTACTGACAGATGTAGACTTAGCACTGTGATTTGTTTGGCTGATTGAAATGATAGCTTCCTCTGTGGTTCGATTCCTAGAAAACATAATAATAATAATACTATCTTCTGTATGTACGTTTGTTTGGACACATTGATGGAATCTTATCTTCCGTATGTACGTTTGTTTGGACACATTGATGGAATCTTATCTTCCGTACGTACGTTTGTTTGGACACATTGATGGAATCGTATCTTCCGTAAGTACGTTTGTTTGGACACATTGATGGAATAGTATCTTCCGTATGTACGTTTGATCAGACACATTGATGGAATAGTGTTACGTAAAATAATGGCAGACGACAGAAGTCAAATAATATTCGCTAACTTAAACTATACGAACATCGGTACCAAAATAGAACGCGTCCTTTCTTTCATCCGAATCCAGGTGAAAAGAAGACCCACAAGGAAATTGGACGAAAATAAGCATCGTGTAAAATCCCCATAAAGCTGCTATCACATGTATTCATTTCCTGTTATCCCATTTTGTCTCCTATCGACATAATCTTTACTCTGTAAACTGACCCAACAAAGGTGTTGTGTAATTCCAGCAGTTTGCACTTGACAAACAATAAGCGGCCGTTGTTAGAGCAAGTTGTTTGAACCCTTATCGATTTCTTGAGCGTGTTCCTCAGTCGAACTGGGGACCATAAGGTGTATAGACTACAAACTGTAAAGAGTCCGGCACGGTCGCACGCTACCAATAATGTGCATAGAAAATGGAAAAATGTTTGCGTATTTTGGATGCCACGCGATTGAGGCAATCTAGAAGACAGAAGAATCGTCGGGGTTTAAAAGCACGAAATTTGGGGGTTGGGGGGGGGGGGGGTTCACAAAGAAAATAATATACACTTTTAAAACTTTTGTTTTTTTACTTTTCCGATTTTATGTCCGGGTTAAATCTTCCCCATAGGAAAAACTAAACCCTTCCACACACTTTTCCACAAATGATCATCTAGTCAATCAACATTATGCAAGTGCATTATATAAGCAAAATAAATACAATACAAGAACAGCACGTCAACTCACCAGAGATCAAATGGGAAAATAATTCACCGACTCCAGATATTTTCATATCAGAGGGTTTGGCTCGGTAGAACTCCTAATAGGGCCTATAAATCCTACTGATCCATCAACATAAATATTTAAAAAATCTTTCGTTATCCTACATGTATTCAAAATGACCGACTTTTGCATCTTTATACATAAATTTTTTGATAGATCTAATACGCCTAAATTTTGAATGAGAGAGCTAGGTATAATGCCAGTAGCCGAAATAACGAAAGGTAATATTTTTATAGTCTGAGAATGCCAAATTATTTTACTCTCATTTCCTAAATCTGTGTATTTTCTTATTTTTTCATTAACAGATTATTTAATATTACAGGAATTTGGAATAGCGACATCAATGATATAAGTTTTTTTTTTGGAAAATTCAAAAAAAATATTAAAAAAATCATTTATATTATTATTGTCACACATAGTTATTCCATACATAATATATATTATAGATGTTACAATATGATTAGTAATATTGATGAGATATGTCAATTTGAGAGGGTGATTTGGGTATCGCCACCCTGGGAACCATTTATTGCATAATCAAAACCTCTGCCATAGGTCACCGTAAGCGGTTCGCTACGTTTGGTGATTTAGCAGGGGTGCTCGGGTTCGTCGTGTGAAATGTGTTCAGGATGCGCCTGCCCACCAGCTGCGTGGCGTGCCAGATCGGGAGAGGCTGGTTTGGGGAGACCATTTCACCACACCAACTGGTCTCTCGACCAGTGGCGGCCGGTGGTCAAAATATGTGGGGGTTCACCGGATTACAACATTAAGTCAGAAAATAAATTAAATAAAGGTACATACCTATTTATAAAGAAGTTCTATTCTCCGCTCCTTTTGTTTAGCGAAGACCTCTATGATTCTCGTGTTGAAATCAGGCATAGACTGAATAAACCTTTTTTCAATGCTTAACACTGATATTGCGTTCAGTCTGTCCGGGCTCAACGTGTTTAAAAAGAATTTTATTCTTTTTAAACAAAAAGAATTTTATTCTTTTTAACGGTGAGAAACATCTTTAGTTTTCAACTGAGGTCATCCCAAAGGTCATGAATGGTGAACACACGTTTTAGTAATTTCACAGTCTCGGAAAAGTCTTCTAATAAACAAGTACTATAAAAAAGTTGTAACATTGATAAAGCGCCGTTAGTTTTTGAAAAATCGTCGCGGGCGTAAATTGCACAGAGTTCACCTTTTAACTGAACTTTATTTAGGAAGTCATATGTTTTAAGCTTCACATTGAAATCATGTTCTGGGAAATTTGACCTGTATCGATTTTTATTAACTAGCTCATTATGGTGTTTAACTTAGGCACGGTAGACTGAATCCAATTGCATTCTTATGTCAACTTTTCCTAAAACCTTTAAGCCAAAAAATTTTTGTAAATGTAAATGACATACATCAGTAAGTGTAAATGTAAATACATCAGTAACACCGCTGATTGTCCAAACTGAATCAACATCGTAAATTAAATACGGAAAACAAAATAAACTATTCAATTGATCACATCCACAGAGCCACGAAGCTTTTTTATACATTGTTTTGTTAAATGATCGAGTAAACTTCTTCGATCCAGATTCGCACTCTTGTTTTATTATCAGTTCAGGTTTAGGTGAACCGGCATTTTTTATTATCACTTTGTTTTCAAATCTCGACCTATTGTTCTTAATGTATTCCACATAAATTTATTAATTTATACGTTGAACAAACACAAAGTAATCATAAATTAGTATAACCTGCAATTGATATGCCTTATTAATAATTGATATACAAGATCGATATAACCTGCAATTAAACTTCAAACCTTTCGCAGAGTAAGAAAAGTTTTAAATGCAAGAGACAATGCCCGGCAACGGCAAGTACTGACTGAACTGATAATAAGTAATCTGACCATCACTCATCTCTTAATGACAAGTTTTATCTTGTATGCTTGTATCGAAGAAGCGGAACATTCTCTGAAAAATAGCAGATGGTAAATTGAAACCACGATTTCGACAATAATATCAAACATACGCGTTTTAGTTTAAATTTCTTCTGAATAAACCGTTCCTTCTGATGTGGTGGTAAAACCCCGAACGCCGTCCTTGATATGGTATTATTTGCAAAGAATAGTAGGCATTGGTATGTACCCACGCTTTCGACTGTTCCACAGAATATGCGACAAAGTAGTTAAATTTTGGATCGCAATCGAAAACGAACTGCTACGAACATAGGCACAAGTCAAAGTCGGTCTGCAAGTTAAGCGCGCTTAATAAGTAGGTACCTTTTGAATGAGATATTATAACCGAACCGAGTTTCGTATTGTGATTAGCCATGTCGGAAATCTTGTTGGTTGTTCGGCGCTCGGGAGCACATATTAGCTGGCCGCCACTGCTCTCGACCCATCGCCTTGCGCCGCAGTGGGAGGGATATGTTCATAATTTCGTCACTCCTGGACACCCTGATCCTTAGATTCCTACCCAACCCTCATACCCTTTACCTTCCCAGATCTTCCTCTCCTTATATTCCTTAAAAAAGATTCTCTCACAAGTTTGGGGTAAATGTAAAAAAATATATACATATTTTCTCTATAATCGGTGACAATTTTGTGGTGGACATATTTATGTAAAATTGTTTCGAGATTTTCGTCCTATAAACGGTTTATAATTTACTTAAATATATTTATTTATAAATGTTTGCTAGCATATTATATGGGATGACAAAAACGAGCATATTTTAACGCATTATCCACCAAGAAATTGGGCTTTTCTTTGCTAAGACAACGATAGAAACGGATCACATGAAAGCATCGGTCTGTTGTAATTTGTCGATGCCATCCACAAATCCTAAATTCACAATCTCTACACTCAGTAATAAACGCATGTTAGATGAGCATATTAGCATTGTCCACCAAGAAATTATGTTTTTCTTTGCTAAGACAACAATAGAAATATTTCGTTTTGTGCGCGGCGGGAAATTCAAATTGCTGTAACAATTTAAGAGGAAGCTACAAGCCAAAAATGTGTATAGTCTTGGTATACCTTATATTGTGGGTAATAGGCATTAAAATCGCTTGACAAACGGAGTCGAGGAACGTTCGATTTCAAGCACAAAACTGATTTTTATTTATTTTGTAAATAATTTTATAAGAAAGCAAAAAAGTTAATCAAGTGAAACTGTCACAGTTAATCTTAGCGATAATACTGTATTTTTAAAAGTTGTTGCCATTACGCGTTCATACATTTCTATTGATAAAATATTTTTTTTAGTAGTTTACATTTTTTTTTATTGAGTAATTTGTTTTTTTATTTGTATTCTACTCAAGAGAAACGATGGGAAAACCTTCAATTTATCTAAAGCATATTTTTCGGTATGCATAATGTACACCAATTCATTATAATGATTAATCAAAATAGTGATTTAGCATTAAGCTTCGCCTAAAATCTATATTTTTGACAAAGTGAAATAAGTCTGTGCATTTTTCAAGTTAACATTAATAGTATTCATTTTTTAAATAATAAAAACATTTATTTTTAATATTAATAATATTATTAACCTCGTGAACGGCGGGTGTACTTATGTATACCTACTATTAAAAAACATTTCTCTGAAAATAGCTAGCTATTCTGGGGAAACTACATATTATGCTAGATTATATATTGTTTCATAAATAATATATAAACACATTGTCTGGTAAAACGGTGCAATTTATAAAACATCATTTTGCAAAAAGCAAGTAGGTTATTAATAAAATAGAATTGTATCGGCGTTCAAAAAGTTAAACTACTAATTACGTTCAAGAAGTTAAATTACTAATGTCCGTGATGTGAAATATAAATCCTACATGAACTCAATTTTGCAATGAAATTTTCAAAATTTGAACCAATTTTGATTGATAAAGTAGGTACCTACCTATAATTATAAAATTATTTAATTTAATTAATAATTTCTGTATTAGAATTTTATTTTTTTGTGTTCTTTCAATATGTTCATCTAAGGCTCATTCGAAAGGTAAATTTCTGAGGTCTCTCTAATTTATCAACAGATTTTTTTTTTTATATTATAAAGAAAATTGCAATATTTGTTTTTGAATGGCAATGAAGCATACTTTCAGCTTCATCAATCCCAATATAATAATACAAAAACTCAAATGAACATATTTAGCCGAATAACCAAAAACTAGGCGTCTCGACTTAATCTTTTGACCGGCTGCAATGTTAAATATGTCAATCTGTATGTTTGTGTGCGAGTCTCATCCCCCTAGGCCGCACCCTCCTGTTATTTTATTAGGGTAGGTAAAGTACGCCGGCGAGAGAACGGGTAGGGGAAGGTTGAGCGGAGCGGACAACGTGGCGCCCTTACGAGTAGGTACCGCAGGGCGTACCGATAATAGGTCCGTTGTAACCTCTCCCTCTTTCTCAAAGGCGATGGACGCAGTAGAGAGAGAGGTTACGACGGAGATCTAAGCTGTAAAATTTACTATCGAAATAGGAACTTTTTTCCAACTTCCCCCAGCTCTTGTAAGGGGTACACAAATAAATAGACAAAACGAGGAAGATAAAAAATAACTAGCTAACCAAAACGACATTATTCTCTAAGACTAAGGGTAGGCGGAGAATAGAATGCCACAAAAGTGTTTTTTGACGATTTAGTACCATTCCAAAATTCTCTATTATTTCTTCTCTAACGGAATATCATAACTATCTGCGGGAAATCGTAAGCATGAAAATAATTAACGTGTAAAGCAGTGGTTCCCAAAGTGACCCCAGGGGTCCCCGGGATCATTCAGGGGTCCGTGGAAAATTAAAATTTGGGGGTCCCTGAACAACGTGAGGGGGTCCGCGCAAGGTTTAATATATAACTAAAAAAATGGGACACATTTTTATTAATATGGAAGTTTTAATAAACAACTATGAATACATTATTAGCGATTTTTAGATCCTAGATATAAATATAAACATAGACAGGTGCATAATTCGTACTAGTGAGTCGTACTAGCTAGTCTTGATATTTGGAACAACTGGTAAAAGTATGAATAAATACCTATTCCCTAAGTATTTCGCACTTGTACCTACTTACTTTTTTGCTAGAGAATTTCTAAACAAAAATTTTGTGAGTGTAGAGGGGAGGGAGATTGCAAAGTCACACTACCAGGGTTGTCATAGAATCACTAACTCCAGACAGTACTTAAGAAAAAGTGTAATTAGGATTCACATAGGCAATACAAAAATATGAAGGTATATATATTCGATTTCAGGTAGGTATATTGGGTTTGTCATGCATCCGGAATTGATCCGAGGGCTGTAGTGTCGATGAGAAATTGACTGAAGTGTAGAGGGGAGGAAGATTGCAAAGTCACACTACCAGGGTTGCCATAGATTCACTAGCTCCAGACAGTACTTATCCACGTGATGTAACATAATTTCAAAGATATTTCCTGCAACCACACCTACCCAGCCTTTCATTATATCCAATCATGCACGACAGGCCCGCTGCATTCCCGCCGGGATATGCAGTGAGCAGTGAACACCGCTGTTCACACACGGTGTGGATATCGCGATATAATTGACAGGGCCTATCAACTTACCTACCTGCCGGCCTCTGACAGTCACCGGATTCACTAATGTCAGGTAGGGTATCGAATTTCACGAGAATAAGGTCGACGATAAATTTTATTTTAGGCATATCCAGTTGCGAAAATTTTGCAATAATTATTTATCATGAGAGTACTTACAGCCTATGAAGATCTCACATTTGATTATTATCAAATCGACCATGAGCGTAATTTGGAAAATTTTCACACTTGAACGGTCCCCGCTAAAAAACTGTTTTAGCTTTATATTGTGTTCACCTGAAAAGCTTGACAACATAACTGTAATGCTCGAAAACTTGTAATATTTTAATCAAAAACTGAAATGGGCCGAGAATCAGCGTTGCACGGGGACCGTTCAAATATGAAAAAAAATCTTTAAAATTCTAAATCCTAAAAAATTTCTAACGAACTTGATTATATTAACCGTTTCAGACCGTATGTATATTTGAAAATACATAGATTTCAGAATTTCTAACGAACTTGTTTTTAACAATTCTTTCAAGATCGGCATACAAATATTATATTGTATCGGTGATTTAATCCAATATTGTATTTGTAAGCCTTTGTTTTGGCTCAATACTCGTACGCCTCCGGTAATCAGACCTTCCCGTCCTGTTTCAAACCTCTTTCAAGCAGTCAGTGTCTGAGTCAAGCAGGCACTGGTCTGAGGCAGTCAACTCTTAGATCAGCAACATCAGCAGCTGTAGGCAGACTGATGAAACTTAAGCGCAAGCCAAATACTAAGTTTGGTGATCGCGCTTTCGGAGTATCTGGGCCGAAGGCTCGGAATAAACTCCCTCCGGGACAAAGATACATAACAAGCCCAACAGAATTTGTCCATACCGTTAAACTAAATATACCTGCCTGAGAGTAGCCTATAATAATCCTAATCACACTTTTACTATCGGATTTACATTATTCGAAGCCTTACTTCAATCCTCAATCCGTCGCGTATCGAGGGACGAACCACATTTAGGAAGATAAATTCTAATCAAATCCTTGTACTGTTGGTCCGCTCAAAATAAAATTTATTTTTCCTATCTTAAACACGCTCATTAAATAACATAAACATATTTTTAAATAAATACCGGAATTAATAAGGCATTTCCAATTACATATGTTCCAATTATGTCCTCTGTGTGCCAATAGTATCTAAATTTCCATAATAAACAGTGTTAATATCAAGTGAACTTCCAGTTAAGTACGGTCCTGTATCTCTATCATTTGCCTGTACAGCGTATAAATAAATAATACTATATTTATGTAGGTACATTCTAAGGCAGAATCAAGTTCATTCGCCAAATGCATTGTTTTTTTTTTTCATTAACCCTACAGGAAAAAATTCCTTCAGGGCGTATCATCTTTTGGGATGCTTTGCGGAGAGTTTTTTTCAAGGAAAGGAAAGAGGAAGTTCCGAGAAGGTAAAAGGTATGAGGGTTGGGTATGAATCTAGGGATCAGTGTGTCCGGGAGTGACGGACATATGAATATATCCCTCCCACGGGTCGAGAGACCAGTTGGAGAGGCAAAGGGTCTCCCCAAAGCAGCCTCTCCCGATCTGGCACGCCACGCAACTGGTGGGCAGGCGCATTCTGTACACACTTCACCCGATGAACCCGGGCGCCCTTGCTAAATGACCATTGTACAGATAGATTGTCATTAGTGATCGACGAACCGGTAGAATCCGTTAGCCATAAGTTGATTATAGTTTGTCTAGTATATAGTTAGTAATAATTCACCTATTTGGTCCCCTTTATATAAAGTTTACTCCAATAATATAGAAAGAGTTCAGCACAAATTTCTTAAGTACATAAATTTTAAGCTCGGAATTCCTATTGATTACATTAATTATGTCAGTTTGATGAATCAATTGCATCTAATAACACTGTCTGACAGGAGAATTATTTCAGACCTGGTTGTGTTACACAGAGTCATTAACAACTTAATTGATAGTCCTGCCATCCTTGCCACTATTAAACTACATGTGCCGACTAGGAATACAAGACAAAATATAACATTCTTCTGTAATACATACTCGAGCAACTATCAGACACACTCACTGACCAATAGGATGCATGATCTGGGCAACAAGTATGGGGTGCTATTGATTTATTTATTGACTCCATATTATATTATAGAATTAAGCATAATCTATACCAACACTTTGTTGAATCCTACAAATTAGAGTAGCGTTGGTAAATTAGTTTTAATGATTTGTCTTATATGTAGTGTTGTTGTAATTTCTTTTTTACTTTATGTTACTCTTACGTTTTATTGCTTCATATTTTTTTAATATTTTCTCATTATACTTGTAATCACAATTTTACAAGTGTGTATTTTTTACCTTCTTTTACATCTATTTACTGTCAATATCTCCTGTATAATACATACCTATTCTCTTATTGTACAGCATCATGTATCACTTCTATGTAAAAGCCTTTTTAGGCGTATATATAAATAAATAAATAAGATAAATTATTTCAGAAATACATTATGTATTTGTACAGCGCCCTTGATGTGATTTTTCACAAAAACGGCGCTATAAAAATCATCAAAATATTATTATTATTATTGTTATTAAAGCTAGTACAAAAACAGCTTTCCTCCCACACTTGTGGCTAGGCGAAAACTGCGCAAAAATGTATTACAATGAAAAAAACCCAAACAGAATAATACAAAAATGTATTACAATGACTAAAATCCAAACAGAATAATACAAAAACGTATTACAATGACTAAAATCCAAACAAAAAAACACACAATTTCCGCCCACCCAATTTAACACGAAGAGAGGCCTCTTCCTTATTCTAAAAATAACGTTTATGGTAAGAGATTTGTTCTAAATATATGTACATATAACAAGGTTGCCGCTTGCCGATGCAACAGTTTATTGTCATTATTCAGAAAGTTTGAGGAAATTTGACAAGCCTAGTACCCTTTTGACTCGGCGACCTTTGAACTTAGGAAATCCAATACGATGGCATTATGACCCTTACGCTCAGATTAACAATGGCTTAATTTGGGTTACCGGGTTTTCCATGCCGGTTGGATTTTAACAGTTTTCTGGGTTATTTTTACGGCACTCTTTAAGAATTTTGACCTTCAATATGCAGGTACTTGAACATTAAAAATATAAACTAAATTTATAATATGGTTGTGAAAATCGATCAGTTATGATGGTTGTATTCATTTACGTAATTTTCTTATCACAGGTTTTGGATGGGTTTTAGTTTTCATCATCCGGATCAGGACGGACTGTTGTAATTTGGAAAACCACAATATTTCTCTATGCGATGAGATTATAGATTGGTATGTATTACAACATTTACGATACACACGGCATGATAAGCATTTTTTGTCTGCAAATTATGTTTTTACTTAGGTGCATAACTCTGGTGGATATTTTTAAAATTATAATGTACCTATCAAAATTATGACTGAAAATTTAAAATCCTACATACATTTAGAAGATTTGTGGCAGAAATAATCATTTACCGCAGAAAAAGTTTGTTTCCGGATTTCCCGGTGTTATTTATTGTACCTTGTAGGTACAAGACGATTTATTCAATTTAATGCCTTAAATAGGGCAATTCCTGGTGGTATTTTAGCGTTATAATTTCGATTAGTATGCGAGTGAGTGATTATATTATAGATAATTCTTTTGGTATGCGATTGAATTCAACGCTAATGGCATACATGCTGAAAAAACTAGTTTAATCAGGTGTTATTTTGCTCATAAAGGATTAGGCAAACACTTATTCAGCATTTTTTAGCGAGGGCAAATAATTCGCAAACAAACACGGTCATATCGTTATGTAGCTCGAAAACAGCGAAGCACTAATTAAATAAAAGATTACCGGGAATATTTCGCAACCCAATGTTTAGTCGATGTCTTATGTGAAGTTTTAAGTTATCGTGCTCGCCGATTAATATAAATACACATTACATTAAAATCGTGGCTTGGACTTGTTTTATTAGACGTTTAATCGCGTGCAAGCAGCTTTGGCAACCCTTGTGACTCACGCCAGGCACCCCAGCGTTTTATTCCGATGAAAAAATCAATAATTATGACATAAATCGGATGGAAAATCTTCACACCTTCCTAATACATTACTACATCATACATACATATCGATTTACATTATAAAATACGAGAAAATGTGGGAAAATCATTGGAAAAAATATCAAAGCCGGGACACTTACCCATTTTTCTTATGGCTTGTTGGTATGATCAGTTACGGAGAAACATGCACCATATCACTATTATAATTATTTGTAATTAGCACAATTTGAAACACCTTGTCACGAGAACACACGACAGTTGTCACCTAACGAACGAACTGACTCGACGACAAATAGGACGAAATATGGGCGAGCCCATACTTATTTGCTCGACTCATCAATAGATGCTGCGGGGAAACGTCACTGTCCGCCGCTGACAAGAAAACAATCGACAATGGACGCTCCATGACATCTATGGGATAATGCCAGAAGCTAGTTTTATTATCTTCAGGTATGCCAACGCAAAAGAGCGAAAATAAATCCCTTCAAAGTATACCTCACGGTTCGATGACAACTCATAATATGGGAACTCACCACATGAATTTTTAGAGCAAATTTATTCGTCACACGACAATTCTTCATACAATAATTCACCACAGTAACGATTCAGAACAACCATATCCCGGAATGGTGAAAGAGTAGATGCAAATTAAAAATTCGTCAAAATTACCTAACAATTTTCTGAAGGTACGATTTCCCAACAACTTTTTCGCTGCCTGAGGGAGGGGGGAATTTTCTATGGGTATTCGGTGGATGTTTAGTAACTTAGTAGATTTTCAAATAATTTGGATGAAAAGGGGGACGTGTTCTATTTTGGTAGTTGGTTCCGATTTTTGTGTTGTTAATGGAGTTACATCGGCTTATGATTTTTTTTAGTATCTGATGACACAGGCATGGGATACATCATTAAAAAAATTAAGTATATTTTGGCATTTCATTTCATTTAAATTGTTGTCTAAATGACTTTTTAAGTCCACAGTTTTTATGGTATTTGTCCCTATTTTTGGCTATCCTTTGTTATTTATACTGTACTTTGTCAATATTGTTTTCGATATGTTTCGTGTAAGTAAGTTTGTGTCTAACCACATTTTCACTTGCGTGATTCCTAATTACGCTCTATCGTACACCTTAGTCCAATCTTTAGATTTGAATAGTAAAACTGTATCGTACGCATAACTAAAAATTTCTCCGTCTATTTTCAAGTTGCATAGATCATCTATGTAAATAGTGAATAGAAAGGGTCCTAGTATGCTTCCTTGTGGAACTCCATATGTAATCGGCAGTGGCTTGCTAGTATGGTGATTATTTTTGACTTGCTTAGTTCTGTTACTCATATAACTTTTCATTAGTTGGAGTTCCTTGCATTTGATACCCATGTTTTCTAATTTTTTTAATGAGATTTTGTGGCACTTTGAATCAAAGGCTTTAGCTAAATCTAGATATATTGCTATGCATTTATGTCCTTGATCTAGGTTGCTATGTATATAATCTATTGCGTGTGCTAATGCTTCTTTTGTGCCTTTTTTTTCTAACTCCATATTGTTTTTCCAAGATTAATTTGTGATCTTCCAGGTATTTTACAATTTGGTTTTTTAATACTCTTTCAAAGATTTTTGATAGTGAAGTTAACAATCTGATTGGTCTTTAGTTAGTTTTTTCCCATTTTGTCTATTGCTTTATAAATAGGGATCACCAATCCTGGTTTAAGAGTAGGTACTAGGAAAGCAACTTTGTGTTATACTGAGGTGGGTGTGTTATAAGTTTTAATATATATATATATATATATTTTTTTTTTTTTTTGTGCTATATGTTGTTATTTCGTATAATATTCCCAGTGCAAAGTTGTTTTTAGAGTGTTAATTATTGTGTCAATTTCTTCTTTAGTTGTTGTTTTTATTGTAAGTCTTTGTTGTGTCGTTTGTTTATTGATGTTGGTCTCCTTGTTTTACGTTTCGCTAAAGCTTTTCCTATATTATTTATTTTTAGCATCTACTTTTTTGGAGTCAATGTTTAGTCATTCGATATTATTTATCTGTTTTATTTATGTGTGAATGTAACTTCTTTTAATATTTTCCATATCGTTTTTGGGTTTTTGTTTTTTTATTGTAGTTTTGTCTGTAGTATATCTCCTTAGCTACACTTTTCTAAATCTGTTATAGTATAATTGCGTATTCCCAAATGCATATCAAATATAATAGAATTCCGAGTTTGTTGTAATATTTGGCAATATCAATAACTCAAGCCGCTAGAGGAACTAGTATAGCATATTGACTGACATTCCTTTCAATGGCGGCAAATTTGCATTTTAGTACTTGGTGGTGGTGTTTTGCGATTTATAATTTGTATTTTGATCAATATTGATAATATATAGTTATATAGCTGTATAGCGCCCTTCGTGGCAGCAGGACGCGTCCTAACGAAATGAGGCAACATCTCTTTGAAATTATTTTTCAAATCAATCAATCAACATTTGAACTTAAATAAAAATAAACTTTATAATTATTAGAACTTATAATATGTGATTTGAGTGCAGTGTTTTAAAAGTGAATAATCGGACATTTGCTCAAAAATAGTGGACATTCGAAACGAACGGCGATCAGTAAATGCACTCCAGATGTTTTCAACGTAATTCTCGGAAGCTGGGGAAGTTTGGACCCTGGCAAGTTTTTTACTAAGCCCAGGGTAATTTATTAACTGTCGATTTTTATTGCGGGCAGAATGCTCCACTTCAACAATTACCAGGAACAGGATTACATGGAGATAAATGATGGACTTGCCGAACGCCATAGCGGTGCTGCCAGGGTCTCTTATCCATGTGAGGTGTCAGCGCTTTATTATTAGCAGCAGATACATACCTGGACGCTGTTGTTGGATGCGGTGGACTCTCTTGCTGCAGCAGCTGGTCCAGTTCCTTCACCACCTAGGATTCTTGCTGCAGAGTCTCCATCTTTTATCTTCGTAGAACGTCACAGCGGTGCTGCCAAGGTCTGGTATCTGTGAGAGGATAGTGTGTCAGCGCTTTATTAGCAGCAGACACATACCTGGACGGATGACGAACCTCGTGCTGGCACTGTTGGTGGACGCGATGGACTCTTTCGCTGCAGCAGCTGGCCCAGTTTTTTCACCACCTAGGATTCTTGCTGCAGAGTCTCCATCTTCTATCTTCGTGTCACCTGTTCCTATACTTCATTTTACTTAACTTAACTTCACTCTATTTTTGTAATATTTATATTTTTTGTAATACCTGCATCAACTGTAAAGCGCCCCTGAGGTGATATCTCACAAAAGCGGCGCTATACAAATTATCCAATAAATAAATAATAATAAATAAATAAATATATATAAAAATATCCTAAAAAGTAGGTTATGTCTGTAGAGTGTACGGATTTAATCATTACAAACAACAAACACACTCGCAGGTCGTTTTCAGGATTAGAATTGTTGGCGAAATATAAATTATATCCTAGCAAATAAATGTTCTTGATTACATAAAAAGTGGATTATACCATGAAAAATAGAGTTATAATTTTTTTAAGGTTAAAGGTTACTATCATTTTAATATAATATGAATGTGTAATATATTTTGATGTATTATTAAATATTATGGCTCCTCGGCCCCATAGTGGTATGAGCTGAAGGCTAAGTTTTGGTATTAATACGGCGCCACTGGCATTATGAATAACATATTAACCCAGGCCTTCACTCTTGGCAGAGCTGAGAGCGTCATCATCAGAGATGGACACTATTCCTACTACTAACAGTAGGTATTACAGAATTCAATATTCGCCTTGATGTAAGCGAGTAAGCGTATCTTCTCATCTCAGTCACACTCGTGATGTAGAATGTAGTACTCCAAGCAACTTTTAAATACAAAAACGCAACCCAGTCCTACAAATACAGGGTGTCCGTTTGTAAAGTACGTTAATTCTACATGATAGTACAAGTAAAAAAAATTCAACGATGTAAAGTAGTTTTTAGGTAAAAACTTAATTTTTTTTGTGTGGGAAAATAAATATTTTTCCAAGGAAAAATAATAGACAATAATCATCGGAATTTCGAAAAATTTTCTCTGGTAGGATATTTTCAAATATTGTAAAGGTTATTTGTAACCCAGGAATGTTTAATCTTTCTAAAAATTAAAATATGCAGTTATTTATTCTCTTTTCTGGTGCCCTCTCTTGTCTAATGTTAGCTATCATCAGTGCAAGCCAACAGACCGCATCCCGGAACTGCACTTGTACCAATCAAGTGAATTTTTAAGCCACGAGGTGAAGCGTCTTACTCTACTACATTTTTCGCTGGATTAAATGACCATATTGGACAAATCTCCATTTTGTACCTTTTTTTTTTGCTCTTTGGCCTTTCAATGAAGAACCTATAGAAGCTGCCATGTGTGAAAAATATTAAATTATAATAGAGAATTAGCAGATAACTTTTGATATTGGAGCTGCTTTTTCCTAGGCCATTACATATATTGTTTCTTTACATCGTATTATTTATTACATTTAAATTAATAACCTCACTAGGACAAGCCTGTGTTGAGGTATTGATGGACACTTGTAAGAAAACATAGGTTCGTAATACGACACATGCTGTCACATGACACGTGGAGGTTACCATGTGACGCTCTAGGCCGCCCGCAATAAAGTCTCACAATGGACTGCGCTGTAAAGGAACTTTAGTTTTTTTGCACTACGGCTTGGAGTAGTGTATGTTGAGAGAGCTCAATGTGTTTTGTGAATTCAATGAAAATCAGTAATAAAGAATGTAACCCTCGGGTGTGACACTACTAAGTATAGAAGTGTTCGCATTGCGATATAGACAGGCTTCAGTACAAAACATGACTTCCCTGTCCATTGTGTTGTATTGTGAGTTGTGTCATATCAAATATTCTTCAACCACTCGAGCGACAGCGTATTTACAAAAAAAATGTCTACGTATGTCTAAAAAATCATACCTATGAATATTAATATGGAACCATATATTCTGCTTACTATGGTTTAAAGCCAATTAATTCACCTATATTTCAATGTATATCCCAAAGTTGTAGGTTTTAAATTTTTTTTTATAAAATCATAAAGAATAAATAGGCAAAAATGGTCATCCTAAATTTAGGCAGCCATGACTCAAGGCCTAGAGCAATGAGACCTAAATATGGGCAGCTATCGTTCGACTGGTTAGAACTATGTCAATAGACACATCCGTGAATATGTTAAACCAAAACAAATCTAAATAAAATGGTAGGGATATAAATACCAAAACACACAATTATATAACATTGTTTTATTAATTAGTTCAAATTCAAGTGGCACGAAATGACATTTCGATACTTGCCTCTATGATAAAGCAGCCAAGTGTTCCAGAGTACGGTAAGGAACAATGAGAAAAACATACCACAACTTGTGAAACATTACAAAAATATTTGGGAAATTTTCTACATAATTATTATAACATAACTGCTTCCGGGGCAAATTATTCAGCAACAACCTTAAAACAAAATAATTTTAATTTAAAGCATAAAAAATAATAAAAAGATAAATAAAAATAAAAACTTTCTTTTCAGGGGATGTCATCCATTGGCGTGATTTCTTTTAAATGTGTGATTGCCCGGGAAGCAGTTAATTATTCATTTAGGTACCTACTTAATAGAAACAAGCTATGTAAATCACCAAACTTCTCAAAATGGACTTTTAAAGAGTTTTCAAAATATTATATTTTTAACTTTTGAAGCGTGAGCAAATATGTATTATTTTCTAATAAGCATTTTAAATAATAGAAAGCAAGAGATGTAATGTGGTTGTGTTAAATTGCACCAAGCAGATGCTAAAGGCTATTGTAATACATCATAATATTATCTTCTTGATAAGTTATCTAGATATTATGATGATTTCAAAAGTTAGCGATGCAAATAATTCGAAAAATACCCCACGTATATAAAATTTTAGAGAATATCATCGGCAATACAATTATATATTAGGTAGATATAAATTTTTATTTGTGTATTTTCGATAACTAGTTCCTACCCTTTGAAATAATTTCTTTTATGTGCTATAAATAAATGAATCGGCAAAGAACAAGAGTGATCCAAGTGACTTGTGCAAACATTTCGAGTTAATGCTATTTCTGCATTTGTGAATGACGTCTATTACATGCCATACAGATCCACAGTCCTAGAACTATGTCTTTATCAAGTGCCATAGAGATTCAGTCCGAGAACTATGTATTTATAATGTGCCATAGAGATCCAAAAGTCCTAGAACTATGTCATTATCATGTACCATAAAGATCCACAGTCCTAGAACTATGCTTATCACCATGCCGGACAGATCCTCAGTCCCAGAACTATGTTTATCACGTGCTATAGAGATTCACAGTCCCAGAAATATGCCTTTATCATGTACCGGAGAAATCCAGTCCTAGAACTTTTGTCCTTATCATGTGCCATAGAGATTCACAGTCCTAGAACTGTGTCTTTACCATTGGGCTTTCTATGCCTGCCAAATATTGATTTTAACAATAATTCTCCCAATGCTCCTGATAAACATAACAAAAACAGCTTCAATAGAGAAATAACAGAGGGTAAAGAACCTTAGAATGGGATATTGAGTGACTAGCCAAACACCTACTCCACACGCTTATTTCAAATCTAACAATGGTCATACAACAGTGCAAATATTTCATTATTTGCACGCATAACATTTAATCACATACACATATAAATATTTTATTAAATAAATCCAAGCAGCCCTAATTTAAGAGGTGATCCCTTGCGTTTCATATCTAGTCACTGAGTAAAGGTTCGATATTAAAGAGTGGTTATTACCGCTACTTTTAGTGATAGTAGGGTATTTATTTTTATTTATTGTGGACTTAAAATTTAAGTTCTACAAAAGTATTTTAATAATATGAGATTTGTGGCGAGTTAGTGTCAGTAGAATGCCAAATATAACAGCTCTTTGCGAGATCATAGAAGATGGTTTATGCACTCATTAGCGGAACGACATGATTTTTCAGGGCGATTACACAATTATTGATATGATTTGCATGAAATTTAATAGATGGGTGGGTATTGCAGCTCAGCGATTTTTTCAAACTGTTTTAGCTTCTACTGAGGTTGTCATAGGATACAAAAAGAAGCCATGAGCTTATTTACTCCCAATGTGAACAAGGCACCACTCTTTTGGTGAGACAAACAAATCACCAGTAAAATTGTTGTCAAAATTCAGTTAATTGCAATCAAGCAAAAGCACCAAACAATTACAAATACAATGAATGCCTTTGATGATTGATACTCAATAATTGTTTATTTATGAAAAGAGGAGATAAAAACAATTTAGAAAATATTTTCAAAACATTAATTTCTCTAAAATAATTTTTTTTATTTTATTTATCACTATTTAATAATTTAGAAAGTTGATATTTGGCATTCTAAGGCCTTTCTTTCACAAGAATAAGCAAGTATCTGATACACACGTTGTATATTCATGTCGCAAACAACTTGTTGCGCACAGTTTGTACACATAGCTACTGAAATCACGAGACCCACGTCACTGCCAATTGTAGTTGAATTCTCGAAACGTCAAACCCGCTTTTATAACCTCACTCACAACCAAACAGTTGCAGTAGCTGTCATTTTTATATCTAGTCATTCTATGTCGACTGTTTTGTTCCTAGTATTGATCTAAAGCACATGCATTGTTACAAAATGTCTGACGCAAGTGACGCCATGAAAGTCACGACAACGTGAATGGCAACACCATCGCCCGGCTGGTCACAATTATTGATATGATTTACAGGAGACTGGCGCCGCCGACGAGTTTACAAAATGTCGGCAACTTTTACCTGTGAACGAACCTCGCTCCAGATATATGGCGGTAGTTACCAAGATACTTGAATCGTTGAGTATCGGATACTTCAGTAGCGGATACTTGAGTATCGCATACTTGCGTATCCCTGTAGAAGTAGGGCCTAAATTAAATTTTAACCAACACACACTGAAAGAACACTAGAGTGTTAGGGTAATATTTAGATATACATATTTAGCATGCCCAACGTTTAACAAGGTTTGCCAGATATACAGACGGGGTATATTATTCTTTCTATGAAACTAATAAATAATAATAATAATAATAATATTTTATGTACATAACATTATGTTAACAACGGTGAAATAAAATAATCATATTTATATTGCAGTGCATAGTAATTGTACCCGTACCCACGGTGAGATAGACAAGCCAAAACTAAAAATATTATATTATTTACTATGTCACAAATAAAAATATACTTTATAAAGAGAATGATTAGCCTAGGCAAAAAAATAAATTAGATTCTCAGAGAAATTAAAATGAATTAATTATTTACAAAGTTACAATTGAAATAAACAAGTCAAATGAAAATGCATGATAGAACCAATGTACCAAATAATAAGCAACAAATTACATATTATAATTAAAAAATAAATTTATTTTACATTTTAATACAATCTAAGTAACTCTCTTTTATCTTCAATCATTGTAAAATTGCGTCCCCACTAAATATCCTGTATCATAAGTTTTGGGTCAATTTAATAATATGTAGTCTGTAACAATAATCCATTTGTTGCAACATTCCAACTATGAATAAAGTTTGCATATGACATGAATTTGTAACTAAAATATCATTTGTTGCCAGATTTCACACATAAGATTTGCACACAACATGAATTTGTAACTACAATTTCCTTGTTGCCACATTAAATTTGCATACGCCATAAATTACATGTAACTTCAAATTCCTTGGTTGTCACAGTACATTTGCATTCAACATATATTTGTAACTATGATTTCCACATAACACACATAAAATTTGCATATTACATGAATTTGTAACTACAAATTCCATACAGTATGACATGAATTTATAACTACAAATTCCACACAGCATGACATGAATGTGTAACTACAAATTCCACACAGTATGACATGAATGTGTAACTACATATTCTACACTGTATGACATGAATTTGTAACTACATACAATTTCATTTGTTGCTACATTATCCGCACTTAAATTTTGTGAACAACGTGAATTTGTAACTATGATCTCACTTGTTATTTGTGACCCATAAAATTAGCATGACATGAATTTATAACTACAATTTAATTAACTTGTTGCCACATTATACACTTAACATTTGCATATGACATGAATTTGTAACTACGATTTCAAAGTTTTAGTTAAGCTTTCCACCATACGCATCTATCACATTTAAATAAATTAATAAATCTATGTAACACATTCAATACTACAAACTATATCAGAAATAATAAAACTTGTATTCTGGCAAGATTCCATTAACTGGTTTATAGATTAGGTAGACATACAAAACTGGATGCAGAACTTTTGCGTGCTACAAGAGACCCAACTGCCCTGAGCCAATGGAACTATGACATTCACATTTGGCCAATTGTAACAGAAGACTTCCTCCTGAAGGTTGGAAAGTACCAGGTTATTTAGATCTGAAAGGCGATACTGAGAGTATCTTCCACTCTGGAATGAGATGCAAATACAAAATATAACCGGGTTAGATTTTTGGAAGACTTAAATTTATACAGCAAAACAAAATTGAAAAAAAAAAAATCACTGGTATATAAAAAGCCAATTATTTTAGCCATATATAAAGAAGAAACCTGGTATATTTTATATACGTAATATTTAAAACAGTATTGAATGTGTTGTCACCATACATCGACCCTAATATTTTAAAACTAATATTTGTATCATGGTAAGCATAAAGAGTATAAGTTAAAAACGACAACTTTTAAGAAGAGCGATTTCAAATTTATAAACTGTGATTACTTGTATTGGGTGATCAAGTAACAAATGTTTATTTTTAATTGAAATTTTTTATTTGATACCACGTGAAGATTTGAAAAAATGAAATAATTAAAATTTTTGACTTAACTTTTATGTACCCAGCATGATAGATTTAGTCTCACTACATTACAAGATTAAACAAACCAATCCTAAATCAAAAATATGTATTAAATTAAAGAAGAAAACACAAAAAATACTATACTTTTTGCAATGAAAATTCATTGGTTAATAAACCCTTTTATATCACATAATATTACAAAAATAGCAGCAACTTGTCATTACAAGGTTCCACAGAGATAACGAGTTGAAAGTGGAACGTTGTCATTTCAAGAAACCGAAATAGAAGATTTTATTAAAAAAATCATATTAGAGCTGATATTATTAATTACGTTAAAAACATTTTCAAAATTATAAAACTAAACAATAAATATCAATTTTTATTTGTCTACTCATAATTTTGAGTACATAATAATTATTACTTGTTAGTATTTTTAAAAGATAATATTTGAAAATTTTGGTAACGCCAAACGCCAACGTCCTTGAGGTGATTTTTCACAAAAACGGCGCTATATAAATTATCCAATTATTATTATGTACCTATAGTCAAAAAATGATGAGATGAAAATCATGTATATTGTATTTTATGTACACAATCTAATGAGGAACATTATTCGCTATGTATTATAATGGTATTTAAAACACAAGGCATAAGTTCTCAGAAATGTTAAAATGAATCAATAACAATATACATCTAGATTATAAATATATATTATTAGTTTGGCAGATTTATATATCTTCTTTTAATGCGAATAATATAATATTATCAAAATTATTAGCTGTGTTTAACCTGTTGAAGGCTGGAACATAAAACAGAAAAAATATTAGTGGAACGTTTTATTAGCCCAAGCGATGCTGATTTTGTTTATCATACATTTTTCAAAGCATTAAGGTCAAAATCGCATCGCAAATTATTCTAATAAGCATCATATTTGAATGCTTGCATTTCTCCAGAGACCCATCGGCATTCCACTGGTTAAACCATTGATAACAAAAACAAAGGGTATGACTATTAATGGCAGAGACAATGAAACTTATGCGATTTGCAGTAGTACAGGTGAACATAATTGCGGTGCGCCCGGTTTCACACTAATAATAGTTCATGACTTATCTCCATTGTTTCCATTATCTATTGTTTAAACTAATTCTAAAAATAATCATGAATGTAATATATTATTCAAAGAAGATTTATAAATCAGTAGGTACTAAAAAATATCATTTTTAGATTTATTTCAATTTAAAGTAAATCTTTATTAAGAAACGCAATTTTATACGAACAATGAGAAAAAAAATAATAAAAGTATTACTTTTTTTAATAATATATTTCGGGTAGAAAATATATTACTAATCTTTGTTAATCACATGTGACAAACTTAAATTCAGTGGCACAGCGACTGTACAGCTACCCAGGGGCAAAGGCCCAAGTGGGGCCCAAGTTAGGACATTAAAAAAAAAAAATAAATAAAAAACCGTAAAAGATTTTAAAAATTTTGAGCTCAAATAATTGGAATATACATAACATAATAATGACGCAAGAGCTATAATTTAAATTATGATTAAAAAAAAAAAATTGTTTATTTTTGACTCCCTGGGCTTCCGGAAGTTTGTCGCTATGCCAATGCTTAGATTTAATATAAATTCACCTTAGACTTATAAAATCCTAAATCATTATTATTATTAGTTGGTGTTTTATAATAATAAATTTACTTAGTTAAGATTCATTGATGGAAAATTAACAAATTCATTCTACGGCTCAGGTACACAATATGATAATTGAAAAATAACCAGTAACGAGCTTTGTTGATTTTGCTTGTATACTAAACAAAACCATTCATTTAAAATCCGCTTTCTAGCGCACAACTCTAATCAATCTATATTGATTATTTGAAGAAATAATTTGAAATTTTGATTTACACAAAAAAAGTGCTTGCAAATTGTCTATTATGGAAAGCCATTTTTAACCAACAATCCAATAAATTTATGTTGCGTAAATTGCAAAAGAAAACATTTTAGTTGTGATTTTAAATTAAAAGAAAAATAAATCGTTAAAAATGTTTTGTTTATATTATTAAATGAGATTTCAAACAGCTAATTCAGGGTTCTAAACAAAACTAAAATATAATTGATGAACAAACTATATATGAATGAAATCATTTGATTCGATAGATTCTGCAGCACCATTGAAAAAATGATAAAAAAAAAGAAATAATTTTTTAAACAATAAAAAAATATTATGACGATAGAAAAAAATATTGTAGTATTTCATATATAAACCATTTGGTGGTTTTTAATAATTATTATATTATACTCTCTGTTTATCTTTGTACAACGAACATCACCGTTTTATTTCATTCAGGAAATATTAATTACTCATAGACTATGTATTTGATAGTTAACATTTTTTGTATCATTCTTCATCTGTTTCTCCGTCGCTGGAGAATTCTTGGACTTGGGTGGAGAGTCTGGGGGGAAAGGGACCTGTTGTTTGTTGTCTGCACAGAAAAAGAGAAAAAATAAAATAAATAAATATACAAATACGTATACACAGTGGCGGCTCGTGACTTTTGGGTGTTCTCGAGTGCTAATATTACAAAAATGGCATTATTGATGTTGTTGTAGCTGAAATCGTTTTTTAATTTTTTTCAAAAATTCAATTTTTTGTAAGAAGATTTTCAGGAAATCCGTCCGGCACACGGCCAAACTGAAATTTCCTGAAAATCTAGAACACCCAAAAGGCATGAGCCGCCCATGCGTATACAGTGTATTCTTGATCGTTTATTCCCCGAATAATGGTTTTCCCATATTTGTTGTTTATTTCTTCCAGTTCTGAATTAATTTCATACAAAACTCGCAAAAATAGATTGCATCGATCGTTCCTCTATGTATCATTTTACAGGATTCATCGCAACCAAGTGACACGTCATTTTGTAAAAATGTAGCATTTTTCTATATTTCAAATAATAATATAGAAATATTTAAATATTGAAGACAATATTAGTGATTTCTAAACGAAAATCTGAAACAGAAAAATCAGAAAAGGAAACGGTCACATCTGGGATCCCAGATGTGACCGTTTCCTTTTCTGATTTTTCTGTTTCAGATTTTCGTTTAGAAATCACTAATATTGTCTTCAATATTTAAATATTACAATTTGAGGTTTTACTCCCAGATGTGACCGTTTCCTTTTCTGATTTTTCTGTTTCAGATTTTCGTTTAGAAATCACTAATATTGTCTTCAATATTTAAATATTACAATTTGAGGTTTTACTCAATACAGTTATTCCGAAAAATAAATAATATAGAAGCTTGACAAATTCACAAAACTACTCGGTATATACTTCGATTGCCTCGTTTCTGGCGTTAGCTTCAAGAGCGAAGAAACTACATTTTGGGAGGCGGGTATGGGTATCGCAGACCCGGGAACCATTTAATGGATAACCAACACCTCTGTCATAGGTCACCTCAAGTGGTTGGCTACATTTGGCGACTTAGCAGGGGTGACTGGATAAATAGGACAGATGCGTCTGCCCACCAACTGCGTGCTGGTCGGATCGGTAGAGACTGGTTGAGGGAGACCTTTTGACCACTTCAGCCGGATCTCGTAAGATCGCATTGCGCCGCAGTGGGAGGGATGGATTCATAAGTCCGTCACTCCTGGACACAGTGACCCCCAGATTCCTACCCACCCCTCAAACCCTTTTCCTTAAGCAGAACTTTCTCCCCTTCCCTTGCTAAAAAGACCCTCCACACAATATCTCCAAAGATGACATAGGCTTTGAGGGGAATTGTTTTCCTCAGGGCCTCATGCGTGGAGATAATTAAAAAAAAAAAATTAGGGTTAAATTTGAATCCTAGGACACCATAAAAGGTGTTTGTGTCACGTCATATTAGAGATTAAACAGAAAATGATGGGCAGATTATTTGAAGCAGCAAAAACTATCAAAGGGAGAGTTATGACACCATCAATAACAGCAGATGATCGGAGTGAAATTATGAAGAACTCCCGCTGCATGATTATCCTTTACTGATAACCAGGGGAAGACTACAAGAGGAAGGCAAACGTGTTTGTAGTTCTGCCGAATTATTCAAGGTTACACCCTGCAGGGTGAAGATTGTTCTGATGATATACAATCTCTGATAGAAGAGGACACTTGAAGAATATGGCTCCCTAGTCAATCCATTGTTGTACAATGGCCTCCTGGTGGATGGCTGATAACAGAATATCAGGAAGGAAGGAGATAAAGGGTACTTACGCAATCCTCCTGTAATGGTTGAGCCACTCCTCAAGCATCTGCGCCACCAGCAAGGGCCTTTGCCGCGTCCTCTGACGAGCCACTAGGAGGCCCCCGCCGGTGCTGCACGTCAGCATCCACTGTTGCATGATGGCCTCCTCGTGGCCCAGTTCCTCGCAGTTGAGGAAGTGCACGGGCAGGAGTTTCCCCTCTGAGTCCGTGAGGGGAAGGAAGATCTCATCCTGTCCATCATCGTCTTCATCACGGGTAGTGCCCGATCTAGAAATTACATAATATATAATATAACCATTGTGGTATTACCTTATTCCTTTATAGCCTATTAACTTCTTGATCGCAGACACTAAATTTTCGCCGTGCGCATGCTGATTCTATTTTCTTACACATTTCTGGCGGGTATTTTTTGCACTGGCACTATGCTGTCTCCGGGCGAAAATAAAGTCCAGCGCGAATTTGTTTTAAATCTCTATAACTTGAAATACCAATGTAAACGAAAGGCACGAAGATAAATCTTAAAAGAAGACTTGCATTACGATTCGATCTTTACAAAGAGATTGGTATATAATATTCATATAAAAACATTGAATAATATTGTCTTTTCTGCCATTGAAATGAGGCTGGCACAAAAGATAAAACTACCCATCCTGGCATTAAGCATCAATCGACCGAATAGGTAGAACTACCTTTCAAGGCCGAAGTTTGTTAATACATTCCTTGTTTTTCAAAGAATTTAATTTAATTTGTGGTGTATAAGGTAAACGGGCTGGTACCTTAATGCTCGACAATTTGATACCTCGTATGAGAGTTATAAATACATGTAATGTTACAGTACATACCTGCAAATATATCCCGCTGTATTTCCGGAAGCTTGCGAATAAGGCTCTATGGGCACGAGGGCGGAGAAGTGGCCACGGGTGTAGCCTAGGCAAATGGGTGACTTGGAGCAGAAGGAGGGGTCCCACAACAGCGGCAGATACACCCCTGTTGAGCAAATAAAACTATTTTAATCGTAATAAAAACAAGGTCTTTATTTATTGCCAAACACTCGATTGAAACATCCTCAAGATGTTGTTTTTGTTCCATCGTGAGCAAACGCGGCACCCAACTTGCCCACAGCTTTCTCATGTCCAAATTTTCAGTCAATTTAGGCAAAATATATTGTTCTGCAATAATAACTTCAGTATCAAATACCACATACATGCACCTATTTCTCGCTTTCACACACATATAAGTTTGCCTGTGTTCAAGAGATACCTGAATGACATTTTTATGTAGCATATTTAAAGAGCGATTGCGTATATTTGCCGTTTTTTTGTGGATATGTTGTGAACCTAAAAAAAAATTGTTATTTTTTTGTTGATGTTTTAAAAATAAAAACCTTCTGTTGTCACTGTATTATACAGTAAATTATGTAAAATATGTATCATGTAAAAGCCCATCAGGGCGTTTAAATTAATAAATAAATATGCAATGTACAGCGCTTTTTGAAATGCCTACCATGTATGCTAGCTCACGCACTTTCAGTCGACGGTCATCCAATACCATCTAGAGTAGAATCTAGCCATGTTTTTATATAGTTGTTGGACTGAAACCTTTCAAATTATTAACAGGGTGCGGCAAAGTCGACAGCACAGTTTTGAAGGGCTATTAAAAAAAAACAGGGCAACCCACAGAAATAGGGTTTATTTTATTATATTCGGAAGATCATGCCTTTTTCTGCATCAAGTTTTGAAGATGACATCAGAAAGTTGATGGCCCCCAGCAGCGATACATTGATGAAGGCGATTTCCGAAGTTTTCAACTGTATTTTGGCACATCTCAATGGGTATAGCGGCGATTTCCTCCCGAACTCGATCCATGAGTTCTTGCAATATTTTCCTTCAGGTAGCCCCACAGGAAGTAGTCCCTTTTTCATGAACTTCTCCAGTATTGTCTGGACCAAGCCATGCTAATGACTGAAAACGGTACCCCTCCCAGGTTCCTACCCCCACCACAAAACTGCACCGTCTCTTTTGCTGCACCTGTATCACATAACGATGACCATTTTTTCCATGTTCAAATTCACTGAGAGCATTCACTAGTGATGGCGTCCAACGAAAACAAAGTGGCGTTTTCAAACTTTGCGCATTTTGTGACATTTCACTTCAAGTGCAAGCTATATAAAATTGGTACTTTCTACAATGGAAAATTATGTTAATTCAAAAAAGTAAGCTCGCTCAATAAAAATTTAGGCGTATTAGATCTATCAAAAAATTTATATATAAAAATGCAAAAATCAGTCATTTTAAATACATGTAGGATAACGAAAGATTTTTTAAATATTTATGTTGAGGGATTAGTAGGATTTATATGCCCTGTTAGGAGTTCTACCGAGCCGAACCCTCCGATATGAAAATATCTGGAGTCGGTGAATTATTTTCCCATTTGATCTCTGGTGAGTTGACTGTTGTTCTTGTATTGTTTTGTGTTTATTTTGCTTATATAATGTTGATTGACTAGATGATCATTTGTGGAAAAGTGTGTAGAAGGGTTTAGTTTTTCCTATGGGGAAGATTTAACTCGGACATAAAATAGGAAATAATGTTAGGTAGAGTGTTATTATATTATCGTTCTTTGTTTTTGTGAAGAGTATTCAGTTTTCATTTTCAGTGTGTTTCTTAAGGTGAAATTAAAAATCTTCGAAATTGTTATTTAAATTTCTGAATCTTTCTGGTAAATGAATTAGAAAAATTTACCCAAAGATATTTATAATTGAATTCCTCCAATTTTTTTTTAGAATTGATGTTTGTCTATGATTTCTATTATTTATAAATGGTGCAGTTTTATTTAGAATATTATCTTTGTAATTTTGCATATTAAAAGTAAAATGCCTTTAGTTGTCTGAATTCTGAACCCTATCCTATAACGCCATATTGTATTTACTCTAGTTACTAATAAAAATCACCACCAACCTTGAAAGCATGCATAACCCAGCGCCTCCCCTCTGAACGAGTTGACCACGTCCACCGCGTACACAAGTATGGGCCGGCGTACCACGTGTGCCAGCGCCCAGACATGAACGTGCGCGAGGGAGCGGCCGGGCTGGGCCGCCGCGTGCAGAGCACGCGCCCAGTCCGCCTCCAGCTGACGCTCGTCGGGGGCATAACCTGCACGTGCGGCTTCAAGACTCTCTTGGGCGTGCCAGCGGGAGTAAAAACTGGAAGGTTAAAGATGAAATTCAATGCATGTAAATTGTTCAGAATAGCAGATAAGCTCAAAATAAAGGCAGTTTCCTCTTTGAAATCAGGTAAATATAATAATACAGAGGATTGGAGCAGTACTGTAGGCGAATAGCGAGGGACCGCAGTCAGTGGAGAACATTTGTGGGGGAGGCCAAATCCAACCCACACAAGTAGCGCCATGATGAAAATGTAAATGTTCGTTTGTTAAAAATCTTAAACCCTAGAAAGTTCTTCACCGATAGCTTTGAGATTTTGACACAACGTTGCATTCGAATATGTGTGTGTTTATATATACCTATATTACATAGATATACAGTAGAACCTCGTTAATTTGAAATCCACGGGACATCAAATTTCGAATTAACGTATTCCCAAGTGATCAAAATTTTATGACAAAAAAAAAATAAACGGCGAAAATCAAGTTCCTCGGCCGCCCCTTCAAATTCGGGTGGTATCTTTGGAGTAAACTCGTATTAATACCAATTATTCCCGTTTAAATCGAATTTTTTCCGTCGCGATCGGCCCTTCAAGTTCAGTTATTCTAAGCAAATTCATAAAAATACCACACATTCCCGTAAATTCGAACAAGGATAATTCGAAAAAATGCGTAATTCCAAATTTATGTCAAAAAAATAACCACAGATTTTTTTTTTCATACAAAATGGTTTTTTAATTCGAAAATTGCTAATTCGTAATTCGAAAAAATCGATTTTTACGAAAATAAACCATAAAATTTCGTAAATCAGAATCTGAAAGACAGCCGTGGCGGTAAAACGCCGAAAAATGTATTTTTATGTGGTTATACATTGTCCTAATTAGTATTATTATTTTGTAAATCTGGATCAATTTACACTGGAATTTCATATTTTTTCAAATTTATTTAATAGAATATCCGTTTGAAGGGCCGAGAAAATACGTTTTACGTGGAAATATGTTGTAGTTTTACGAATTTACACCAAATATCTGAATTTAAAGGGCCGTCCGAGAAACTAAAGTTTTCGGCGTCTTTTTTATTTTTTTTTATTCCTAAAATTTCGAATTACGTGGGAATTCGTTAATTCGATTTTTGATGTCCCGTGGATTCACTAATAGGGTGGTTAACTTACGCTCTTCCCGCATGATGTAAGGTATCAGCCAGAGCTCTCCTCAAGGTGTTGTCTCGGTCAAACACGCCCCATGTGGCCTGCAACACCGCATCCAGTAAACAGTCGCCAGCTGATCTGTTCCACAGGGCGTACAGACGGGAACCTACAAATATTAGTTAACCTTATTCATTACTGTAAAAGGTAGATATTATTTATTTACTGTACTTCCTCACAGGGTTCCGCTTTATCTTTTGTCCAGTTCCTTATAAAAATGTATAAGATAGTTTTACTGTAATTAAAAAACACATTAGAAGAAGGCATCCCAATGATCAATAGCCCTGAAAATCGCTAATATTTTTTCTAAAATAAACATATAAATTTGGTTTCGTCAATCTATATATAAAGAAGAATGTGCGATAATCGCGGAGACTATCAACACACGGGTAAGATTATAATTGTAATAATCTAGGCAGGTATGTGCCTATGTAAATTAACGCTAAGTTCGCTGAACCAAAAGGATAGGTATTCGCATATGTGACTTACGGAAGAGTTAGTGGTGATGAGATGGTAGCGCTCGTCTGGTGGAGGAATTCACAGGCACACAGATAAGGTTGAACTAATTATAACTCCTAGCATAAAGTAACATTGAACTAATTATAAGTCCGGCTAAAATTCGAATTAACACATCGGTTTTGTTCACGGTGTGGAGTTCTTGTCAACTGTCATTAAAAGACGTTTTCGTTACGGCGCAGGCGCAGGCGCGGGCAGCTCGATTCAACTCAAAGCCACACTGCGCAGATTCAAGCCAGTAAAATTTGAATCCTAGCCTCCTTATTGGTTGGAGCGGAAAAAAGCATTAAAACAATTCAGCGTCACGAAACAAAGAGTGTCTGTGGATGGCGGGCAGCATTTGTTTGTTTTCGATGATAAGATGAAATTTTGCACACTTGACCATAAAAACGAGAGCAGGGTCAATGTCTACATGAGATTGCGCAAAGCCCGGGTAACGCCGGGGACTTCAGCTAGTATTAAATATTCCCACCTTTCAATACAAAGCTTCAGACTTATTTTTATCAAAGCCATCTAATAACCAAGAGCATAAATGGGTCCCTTGTGAAACACCGAAATATGTTACCTTAATACAAATGTTAACTCTCTAAACTCGGGTATTATCCTATAGAGCCAGATTATCCACACAACTTGTGAAATGCTTAGAATATTTCAAATTAGAAATATTAAGGACGGGTTGTTTCGGAGAATTTGAACAATTCATCAAATTTCAACGTTCGTTTTCTGTAATTTTATGTGGTAACAGTCTGTCTGTTAAATAAATAAAATAAGTTGAACATTTAGCCCCTTTTTAACCGGACTGTCGGATATGTGGTCCATGAAAAATATACATTAAAAAAATATACAGTGTTAAAACGTGCCATGATAGATTGCAGTAAAAAGATTAGAATTGCATAGGTTAAGATTTTATTTTATTTTGTTTTACGCCAGCCGGGCTTTTACCTACATTTTAAAACAGAATATATCTAGTAAACTACCGATATTATATCTATCGAAGATTGATTCTCAATAGCCTGGAGTAGCTGTAATGCCAGGTAAGCAAGGTAAAAAGGTCAGCATTGCATAGGTTAAGATTGGTTCTCGGCAGCCTGGAGTAGTTGTATCGCCAGGTAAGCAAGGTAAAAAGGTCAGCATTGCATAGGTTAAGATTGGTTCTCGGCAGCCTGGAGTAGTTGTATCGCCAGGTAAGCAAGGTAAAAAGGTCAGCATTGCATAGGTTAAGATTGGTTTTCGGCAGCCTGGAGTAGTTGTATCGCCAGGTAAGCAAGGTAAAAAGGTCAGCATTGCATAGGTTAAGATTGGTTCTCGGCAGCCTGGAGTAGTTGTATCGCCAGGTAAGCAAGGTAAAAAGGTCAGCATTGCATAGGTTAAGATTGGTTCTCGGCAGCCTGGAGTAGTTGTATCGCCAGGTAAGCAAGGTAAGAAAGGGTGTTTGTTTGTTTACCCAATCGCACGGTGAGTTCCAGACTCCAGTTGATGACTCCGGCTTCCCCTTCCAACTGTTGCTGAGCATCGCGATCCAGCAGCTCTTCAAATAGCTGATCCTGTATTGCCTGAGGTAGTTCTTCTACATCTGAAATATAATTAATTAAATATTGAGAGGTGAGAAAATGTATTAGAAAAGAAACAATAATAATAAATGTTCTTCTCTTTTTTGCAACAAATAGAGAAAATAATACCCTCACTGGGATCTCCCGTGCTGAGGATTTAATTTATTAAAATATTTAAATTTAAATGGTTAAATGCACTAATAGTAGTTGGAAGGCATAATATAAATTTTTTCGAAGAAAGGTTCTTCTAACCGGTTATCACGTATATTTGTGATATATTTATTATTGTTAAATATGGGGTTAAAAACACTTTAAAAAGATTGTAAGGTATCGCAGATTAATAATTTTGAAATAAAAAATTTGGAAGGACGGGTTGTTTTGGAGAACAATTCATCAAATTTCAAAGATGATTTTCAAGTTCTGTGAAAGATTTTTTTAAGTTCTGTTATTATTTCAGTTCTGTCAAGCAAATAGCCTATAATTTATAATAACATAACTTGAATAGGACTTTCACAGAACCCGAAAAAGAACGTTGAAATTTGATGAAATGTTCAAATTCTCCAAAACAACCGGTCCTTAGAGTTTTATCTGAAATAATTATAAATATATTACATGGTGTTTTTAGTGCAACTGGGTGGTTTCGTTTTCAGTATATCTTCAATTTCCGATTTCCCTAAGTTTTGAATTTTGTATATTTTATGTATAGTTCAGTCCATAAATGCTGTAAAGCTGTGCCTGCTCCAATAAAAGAAGAAGAAAAATAAATACTAACAATTCATGAAAACACATTTTTTTGTTTCGATCTGAAGAAAATAATATTATGAAATATGTCAAAAGAATTAAAAACAAACAAAAATCAACGAACATCAGTCACTTGGATTTCATCCAAAGAAAATTTAAAACTCAAACGGCTTTTTCACAATACAATACTGCAAAATAAATAATGTATTGGAAAATCTCCAAGTCTTATTATGAAAGTTTTTGCCAGTAGTACTACGATACTTAAATTACTGCCAAATTATTTAGCTATAGAGAAAAATAAATGTGTAACTTCTGAAATACGATATTTCATGTGACCAATAAGAACTATTGTTCATTATCAAGTTGGAGGAGTTAACGACTCATTCTGACATGCTTATGGAATGCCTTGCTGGCTTTTGTGTTTCCTCCTTCCTACATCACGGAGTTTTCAACACAAAGAACAATCAGACAAAGATACAGTCACATCTAGGACATAAGCCCAGGACCCTCGTCTTGCCGGGACACGGCTCTAACAACTGAGCTAATGGGACCCTATCTCCTTCGGTCATATTATATAATGACAATATGACCGAGTACAGATACAGGTTTACTCCTTCCTTTCCCTATAAAGATCCTCCACACAGCATCTTCAAAGACGTAAAATTTCAAGGCCTTCTGTATGGATATGAAATTTTTTTAAAGTTACACATGGAGATCTGGAAAGAATGCAAGGCTGATGTAAGCGCAATGGATAAGATTAAGAAAGGAACACTTATGATGGTTTGGGCACGTTGGACAGATGCACAGAGAACTGAGTGTAAGGAGAACATGTGACGCGGAAGTGAATGGTAGAAGAAATCGGGTAAGTCCGAGGAAAACATGGCACGAGAGTCAGAATAACAGAAGAGTATGAGTGTATGAAGCAAGGAGTGTGTTCCAGTGTTCCAAGACAAAGTCGTGTGGCAGGCTATCTTCTCTGCCTACCCTTGCGGAGAAATGGCGTGATTGTTAGTTAGTTAGTTACAATGTCAGTAGAAGCCAACCCCATAGTTTGAATCTTTGAGAGTTTGCAATGTCACAAAAATTTGATGGCGATAATATCGACGGTCAGAGAGTGAGCAAAATCTTACCAGCTGGAAGGCAGAAGGTTGTGATGTCGTGCATGTACTTGCAGGGGAAGCCTTTCTTCTGGCGTATGATGGAGGCCACATGTCTCCGGATGGAGCTGGCGAGGTCGGGGGCCACGAAGGAGGGGGCCCGCTTAATACCCGGGCCTCCGCCTGAAATGCGGGACAGCAGGGAGGAGAGGATGTCTTCTTGTTGGAATCTGGAAAATGAAAACATGGAGTGACAATATTAATCAACCATCATCTTCTTTAGTCATTGCTCCATTGATGAGAATTGTGACCCCCCCACTCGAATTTCCCTAGCAAACAAGGCTTCTAAACTCTTCGCGTTCTCGAGTCATGGACGTCTGTGGTATTTTGATCACTCCAACACATCAGTGATTTTCCTGCCTTCCACTTTGCCAGTAACACGAGTTTCTACAGGTTCAGGTTCACAGTTTGGCAAGCAATGGGTCCAAAATATCTTAAGATCATAGAGATCCAATGAATCAAATTGTTACTCTTTTTTACAACGGCGCGCAAATTGCTGGCCGCGTAAAAAACTTAACTATAAACCCCAAATCAGGAAACAAAAGTTTGGGCTTGTTTCCAAAATTGAATGTTTTATTACACTATTTAGGTACTTTTACAAATATGTTATAATTTACCCACCTCACTCATTTTTAGCGCCTCTACGCTAGGCGGTTTTATTAAAAACGAACATTCCTATGGATTGAATTATTCGAATGGATTGCGCTGCAAACCGTTGCCCTACTTTAGCCAACTTTACTTTGAGCAGGGTCTGGTAATTCCAATGTAAACTCTTCGGCAGTCAACACATGTCGTAGTTTATTCAAAGCATTCTCGAACTCTCCTGGTGCCAAAAATATGGTCACATGGTTTGCCACCCAGCTTTTATGTCTGCGCAAGTCTATTAATTTGGATGTCTATGCTTAGGATACACTGTAGGCGAACAGTTTATAAATGGATGATAAACTATATTCATTAACCAATTCTGAATCCCATTACGGTTCTTCACCTTCAATCAAATGCTTGAATCATGTCATGTTAAGAGTTGAGAGAGCAGATGAGTTATGTTTGACATGACACAAATGTGAATAAAGCAAGGAGTGTGTGGTGATCCATCCTCTCTGCATATCCCTTGTGAACAATGGCTTGATGGTTATTTAGAATACATGGGCTAACTCAGTGGACTCCACATGTTTTTAAATTTAAACATTTCGAGAGGAACATCCTAAGAATAATAATTTGCGCAGCCACAAAATAAAATATACCTAAATAGGAGCCAAATAATAGGTTGTTCCGTATTGACAATGACTACTAACTTCATAACCCTCTACATCCTCTTACGCTGGAACTCAAAGGAGCCAAATTTCTTGCAACTCATATAAGTTTAATATAGATAGTAGATATTTAAAGTTTAATACAGTATTATACAGCCCTGACCAAACTATGGTTGTAGCGAAACCCGGTTGGCATTAACACATTTCTGGCGGGTGTTTTTTGCTACTCCAGGTATTTGCCCATACCTGGTTTCTTTAAATACGCCCGACATCTCTCGCTCGCTTACACATAGGAGTTGAGTGGGGCGGAAGAGAGATAGAGATTTGAATCGAGTTTCGCTGTCATAAAAACCCTCATTCCAGGAATTGAATTATTACAATAACAAATAACTATCCTTTTGCTGAAATACCGATGTAAACAAAAGGCACGAAGAAAAATATAAGAAGACTTGTATTATATTCAATAATGATGTGCATCTAGTTGAGACCTTAACAAAGAGATTGGTATATAATATTCATATAAAAACATTGAATAATTCAGCCTTTTCTGCCATTGAAATGAGGCCGGCGCAAAAGGTAGAACTACCCTTCCCACCGTTAAGCTTTAAACGACAGAACAAGTAGAACTACCTTTCCCGGCCGAAGTGCGTTGTATAAAAAATAAAAGTGGTGTTTACTAAGTTATTGTTTTATTTTAAAGTATCTGCTTCATATTGTAGTTATTGGTTCGGGTACTAAATATTAAATAATAACTACTGAGATTGGTTGCAGCAGTTTATTATATTACACATCCACAAAAAAATAAACTTAGAAAACAAAAGGCAGAACGTTTTTAAGAAGGAAATTTCGAGAGAATATTTCACGCGCGAAACGTAGATTAATTTGGTAACGGTTGCTGGTACTAGACAATATTATTGTGCGTTGGGCACTACATAAATGCATCTATAGATATTGGAATTAGCGGTCGCTACAATATGAACAAAAAATTATGGTCAAGATATTACCTGATGGCAAGATGTATGAGTGTGTACCCTGCATCAAAGGCAGAAGCCCTGTTGAGGAGACTGACCTCAGAGGCGGTCAGTTGCCTGGTGGCATCACCGCCATTGGACAGGTACTGCTCCACTGGGACCATGTCTCCGTCTACAACACCTGAAATCAATGTTGAATAGCTGTTCACCTGCTGCCACATATTATCATCTTCTTTTCCTTCTGTAAAGTCGAGCTAATGTCAAAAAAAAAAACAGTTTAAAAAAAAGTTTAATTTTTTTTTTAAAACTACATATTATACACCACTATTTAATCAAAATAATCAACATATTTCGAAACCATGAATGTAAAAATAAATAAAGAAAGAAAGTTTTTTTGACCTTTTTTTATTGCAAATTTGATAAGTTAAATAAGATGACTTTAGCCCCTTCAGCAATTTTGGGAGTTATTTCTCCCAGCCTGACACGGAATCATAAAGGTCATGCTATCTCATTTTGTATCATGGTGAGGTACATGTATGATTAAAACAGTGTTATAAAGAGAACACCAAGCTTTGTTTTTTAATTTAAAAGTTTGCCAAAGACGCTGTCGAAAAATTTGAAATAATTCTATGACATCCTGAACATCCTGAACACACCTCACCCGATGAACCCGGGCACCCCTGCTAAATCACCAAACGTATCGAACCATTTGGGGTGACCTATGGCAGAGGTGTTGGTTATCCAATAAATAATTCCCAGGGCGGCGGTATTAATCTATGTTTATGTTAAAAAAAATTATATTTATAATTGCATATGTCGATTTGTAATCCTAAAATCTGAAAGAGTCTTTTATATGCTTTCAAAAACAGTATTTTGTTTTGAAATACATTAAAAAATAGCAAATTTATCTTGAATCGAATGTAATGAGAAAATATTTCACTCATAATTTGCATTTTGACAGTTCGCTTAAGAAAAAAACCATGGCAAAATATAGAGGCTTCTGGAGTTAACTATAAAAAAAAAACTATGTGTCAGTCACTTTGACAGTCAAAACGTAGCAGATATTGAGTGTACATGGACGAGTAATATTGCGTTCGTAATTCTGAATGGGAATGTGCATTAATGCATATTATTTAGTGTAGCAGTTTGCTTGATGAAATAACCTGTGGGGGACTTTTGACGATCTAGAAACTTTGAACACAATAATCATTCATTGTATGTTCTTAGAAAATGTTTAAGAGATAGTTGGCCGCCAAGTTAGTAGTCAAATCAAGAAAATTTTTATACCTAAACAAGCTTGTAACCATGCCCAATCCGTTTGTCGATGTCTTTTGGGCCGTCTGTTATTTGTGGCCTCCAGATCATGGACTGGACTCTTCTGGCCGCATATATCATTTAGACCTATAAAGAAAAACAAGTCCATCAATTATGATAGGCACATTCAAAATATACTTTCTTTTCATGGGATTTTGCACGGAAAAAAATGTGTGTAGCTTACTAAAATAAATCTTATTCAATTGGCAACAAAATAAAAAAAATGAGATAAGAGTTCTTGCTTTTCGATTCGTAAAGGGAAGTCATTTGAAAATAATCACAAAGTTACTACTGCAACATTCTTCAACGCACCCGCCTAACGCGCAGTTCGTGTAGTTTTGTGTTTTCTTTATTTTTTTATCATGTAAAACACTTTAAAATGTTTTTTATAATTAAGTAGCTATTCTGGAGAAACTACTTATGGTAGATTATGTACAATTTTATAAATATATAAACACATTAACACTTTCTTCTTCTTCTTTTCAGCACATCAGTTTTATTTTTATACAATACAGCCGACTGTCACAGCCAACTCTCAGATTAAGGGTCTAAGTTCCCTTAATCATTAGTGGTACTACTCTCTACAACTTGTGACAGATTACTGTCTCAGACTATTCTTCGAGATTGCCTCTCGATGACTGACTATACATTACTGACTCACCCTCCATATTCGGGGTATCTACCCTTTAAATAAAAATACAAAAACACTAAAAGTTGACCTTGCTAAGCCCTTTTTCTCCCATGTCTTGGTTGTCATGTGGGGTACATTTTTTCTTAGCCTAAAACAATAATTTCAAAGAGACGTGACATTAACAAAAGGAATGTATTTACATTATCTTAGGATTGCATTTTGCGATTTGCAAGCTCTTATTTTATTATAGGTTAGCGGCATCCTTGCAATTATTACATTCAGAGGGCAATAAAGTCGGTCTTTGAAGCTGGGGGCAGTAAAATATGGGAGATTTTAAAGAAACAAAAAAATATTCAGGGGCTTCAGAAAGGTACTTAAAAGTAAAAATAACCGACACTAAAAACATATTACAGAGAAATAATTTTGAATCCTAGAAGGACATCACCTGTGATTATGAAATACCAGGCTGTTAGATGTTTATTTGGGATTTTACATTTTAGATGTGAGAAACAGATATTCTGTTGGGCTAGTGTTCAAATTAAAAATGGTGGGAAAATTGATCTTAAGTAAGTTATTTAAAATGGGTATTGTCGCATTCATTCTGGAATGAATAAACACCATTTTGCAAAAAACAAGTAAGGTATAGGATGCGGGAGCTTGGCATTCCAAAGGTTAAGCAAATAGGGCAGCAACAGTATCACTATTCTTGCTGAAATAAAGATTACCAAACTCAAAGCTGGCCCTAAATTTCACCTTGCAGTGTGCTAACTCAAACAATACTACAAAAATGCAACATCTATGTACGGGAAAGCCACCGATGGATCATATATGCATCAGCAGCGTATATAATATTAAATGTATCACTTTGAAATGGTTGTTTCCCACTAAAGATGCCAAGCATCAATTTCTTACCAAACTGTGTTCTGGAAGAGTGCTTGTTGTTAGGTTTGACGTCCGAGGAGTCGTAGCCAGAGATGATGTGGTCCTTGTCGTGCGAGGGCGTGTGCAGCGGGCTGGAGAGGGACGAAACATTCCGCGAGCTCCCGCACATGGCACACTTCACGGACCTGGGCCAGTTCTCAAATGTGCACATCTGGAACAATTATAATTGATTGGGAATTGTTTGATTGACAATTTGCTTGAGATTATGACGGGTTTTAACTTTGAAATAAAAAAATGTTTCGTGGTAATGAATCATGGTTATGCATACATTAAAAGTATTATATTGTGCATAAATTTCACCCCTCAGGGCTGTTTGTAGTGATTGATTCAAAGAAATATAAAAAAATGTGACTGCATAAGACTCCCAACTGTCTCTGAAAGACTCTCTCCTTTGGAAGTCCGTCGGGAAAGAAATGACCTCATTTGCTTCTTAAAAATTATAAATGGTATTATTGATTCACCTACTCTACTGCAACTCATTCCCTTCAATATCCCCTCGCACAGACTCAGAAATAATGAACTGCTCTTCCACAACCATCAATCGACAAATTTTGGAAATTATTCACCATTGTCCAGAATGTGTAGACTGGTCAACTCAAGTCAAAACCTTAACTTTTTGGGAAGTCTGAATAATTTTTGCCGGTCGCTAAACAAGTGACGGAATATTATAAGTGTCCCGTGGTCCTGACCCACGGCGGAGTCTTGAGTTGATTCGACTTGTCACTTTATTTTCTTATATTATGTATATCTGCCTTATGTCTTTGCTTTCATGTACCTTTGTCTAATCCTGTATTTTTCATTTTACTGTATTCGTGTTATTATTTTGTAATTTGGACGATGTCCGTTAATAAATAAATAAATAATACAGGGACAGCCCTAGCGTGGCGGGGTGAATAATTTTAAACAAATGTATTTACTGTACTAATTTTTTTTGCATGAAAAAAAAGAGTTATTTGAGTTTAGAATATCATTTTCATCGTGGACTATAGAGCGTTGAAATACCCATTGAATTGGAAAAAAAATAAGACAATAAACTATATTGTTTATCGATGCTTTTCAATTGATCGATAATTAACCAGTTAATTATAAAAATAATGCATAATGTTAAACGTAATTACCTGACAGCACCACTTCTTTGGCCCTTGCGATGGTTGCTGGCTGCTGTCTGCCAGAACGGGAGGCACCTCACTCTCCCCGGAGATGTTGAGCAGGGACATGGGCTCTTGGATGGTTTCTAATGAAGGGATGATTGCTGGAAATTAAATAAATTTAGTCAAGTTTATTAATGTTCTAAGAGCATGGTAAAGGGATTACCATTTATTTTTTATTTTTTTATTGTTGATACATTATTTTACAATATTTCATATTTTAATTCAGTAATATTGGCCTCACTGGGTTGTTTACCCGTGCTGAGGCCCCCATTTTATAATATAAGAATTTATACATTTAAAAAAAAAAGAAAAACAACATTAAAATAAAGATAAATTTAAACTAAAAATAAAGATTAAAAATTAAAATATAATTATCACACTAAAAGAAAAATATTAAAAGAGAATGTAAATCGGCATTTATAATGATTTATGTGTTTGTGCGTGTTGCGTGTTTTATATATTTTTTTGTGTTGTGTGTATATGTTTTATTCTTTTATGTTATAGAATTTTGGTAATATTGTCTTTTTGTTCTTTAATCCATTTTTTATTTTGTGTTTGAATTTATTTTTATTTTCCTCATTTTTGTTTCAAGTGGAAGACTGTTATACATATATATATACTGTTATTAAGACTGTTACCAGGGGCATTGGACTCCCTCCCTAGATATAAATGTGCTTATATACAGAGGTGGCTCTAGGGGTCCAGAAGCGGAAGGTCACTTCAAAAATATATATCTCATCAATTCAACTCAAATTATACTTTGATATTGCTAAACAGCTTTCCCCAAATTCCCCACCTTCCTCTTTCCCTTCCCCACTTACCTTCAGCCTCACAACATCCCCCAATTGGGGATGCCATAGTCTCACTGGCTCCAGACGGGAGCAGTTGGGACTCTTGTGAGGTATTCACTATAAAAAAAAAAAAAAAAAAAACATTATTTAAGATTTTCATTAAAACCTAACTTAGCATTTCGCAACTTCGTATGAGTGGTAATTAATTACCTACAATGAATTAGGAATACAGAGTTACCATGTCATATTTATTTGGAAATCACTACACAATACATTTCACTGCCTAAAGAAAAAATCTGCGATATATTATATTTATTAATATTTGGCTAATTTATATAGCGCCGTTTTCGTGAGAAATCACCTCAAGGGCGCTGTCATTTATTGATCTCCTTTAATTAAAAAATAGTGAAAATAAAGAAAAAAATGTTTTAAATGAAGCTATTTTCTACAGTGGTCAGTTATAACTGACCAAATTATATTTTTCTTTTTATATGAAATCAACTGATTTCGAATTAAATTTGTAAGAAAGGAATATGAATTCAAAAATTTATACAAAACAATAGATTATATAAATTGAAAAATTTACAAAACAATTTGAGTTATGCTCGATATCTCTAATATATATCTAAGCTCGATATATAATATCTCTTTTACCATTATTTTTTATTTTTGTTTAATATTCACTTTGCAATTCTTAATTACTGGGCAAAGATGGGCGACGTCTGGTTAAAACGATAGTTAGTAACTCGGTGTTACTGTAAAGGGCAAAAAGAATTTTAAAAGTCACAATCGCTCTTTAATATATGGGGGACCCCAGTGACCCCCTCTTCGAGTGATAAATGATTTTTTTCCTTCAGGTATGTAAAGGTTAAGTAAAAAAAAAAAAAAAACTTGTTAACTTCTTCTATTTCTTGTAGCTCTGTACATCATCTTAATAATCTCCAGGTTTACCAACATCATAGATTGCATCAATACCTTTATGGTGGCTGCCCTGCTGCCGACAAACGCTGACGCTGGGGGGGTTGTGTGTGTGGCACTCAGGGCACTTCCACGGGGCCTCCGAGGCGGCTCCGGCAGAGCTCTCCTCGGCTTCCCGCAAACGGAAGATGTCCTCGTTCACCAGGGACTTTACCGCTCGACACATTGTGCACTGGACAAAATAAATTACACTTAATAAAGTTCACATAAGAACCTGGCATTCATCAATACGTGTGATAAGGTTTTTAGATTGAATAATTTATAATTGAGATTTTATTTTTTTATTTTTTTTATTTTTTTATTAATATCAATAGCAAAATTTGTACATTATGTAGGTTTAAAGTATAATATAAGTATATTTTTTGTATTTTTTTCACAGTCCTCCTCACTAGGGTTTCCTGTTCTGAGGCGGCCTGTAGTTTTTCGTTTTTAGTTTTTGATTGATAATGGAATTTAACTAGAAATGTTGTGGATGTAAGTACATATTCTGAATTAGAAAAAAACTATCATACCCAAGTCAATAAAGTAATATGTGTACCTTAAGGTGGTTTAACCAGCGGACGAGAATTCAAATTTCGTTAAAAGATGGTCTCGCGATCGGACGTTTTTTTAGACCGAGACAGAAATACCGAATTCATTCCGCTGCGAGCCGTCCACTCGCGCGGCTGTGAAAACTACAGCATGGTTCCGATGAAATAACAATTATTGTTGTTAAATTCTTGGTTGTAGCTTTCTTCCTAATAAGTAGTTACATATTTGTAAATTATACGTGGGAGTGCGTAAACATAAATAAATACAAATGCAGTTTGTTGACATGGTACATATAAAATATGTAGGTACATATATGAATATACATTTAAAAAAAAATTCAAATATTTGTTTAATTTGTTTTTTTTTAAATATTTTACACGAGTTTTCCAAAGGTGAGTAAAAATCTTTTGTTTTACTTATTTATTCGTTTGTCCGAAAGGTATTACCGGTAAGTTTTATTTCTAATACTTATCTTTAAAGTATTACTTGATTTGATATGTATGACATTGAAAAGAGGGTTGTCGTGGAATAGACGTCCGCTCGCCGCCCTGTCGCAGCGGGGAATGATAAAATTTCGGCTTGCGCCGGGGCAATCACAAACAACAAACGCGAATCGAAATTAATTACTATTATATACTTTAACAATATATTTTTTGATCATAAATTATTTCTAATGTTTCAATAATGTCTTGGTAAATTATTTTTCTAAAAAAATCTGAACTATACCAATTTGTAAGACCATAAATAAATAGTCCAATTGAGGGATTTTCGTCACAAAACGCGTGCTCGGATTTATTTATTAGTAATTTTATTTGAAATAAAAACAAAATTCTTATACATACATATGATAGATAATTTATTGATTGTTTATACTGTATTATTATATGATTTGAAATATTTGTTGTATAATACAACTTCACCTTTGAAAATGCAACAAATCTGCGCATCGTCCAACGGTAACACTTTATTATGATATGTAAATAATATTATTTTTCAAAATTTTACATCTTACTTTACAAGATAAAATAACGATCTTTCGAAATCAATTTGTGTTTTTTTCAAGAAAAGTGTCCATACGTCTAAAAGTGGCCTCAAAAATGCCAAATTTCAGGTCAAGTCTACCTATTTCGCCTTAATATGGAAATATGGAAAATATTAAACAAAGTCTCTTTTTAAGCCTATATCATCTTCAGGGAATTGTGTGTTGCAACAAATGACAAGCGTATATTTATATATTTATTGTAAGAAACAAACAGCAATTTTATACAGGATGAGTTATACAAGAGGTTAAATATGAGGTAAGCCAAAATAGTTTCTTATGCTAATGTTGGTTAATATGATATTATACAAAATTGTAATTAGTTATAACCATTAACTGAAAATGAAATTAACAAAAAAGAAACGAGAAAAAAAATCATATAAATATATTAGAAGGAAGAAGGAATAGGAAAGGGCAAGAGGCAGAGGAAGATGGGATGGGGACAGGAGATGCTCATGTTGTACCTTTTCTATAACTGTGCATTAATTTAATTAACATTTGTGGTCGTACGTTTGACTTCGTTTCGGTATTTCACAAGAGTATTATTAAGAATATCGATATTGTTAAATTGCGTGTTATATTGCGCGCATATACGGGGGATTGGAGAATTTTTTCTAAGGTTGGTTCTGCACGCGGGCAAATGAAAAAAATGGTTTTGTCTGGTTGGCCTTGTAGGTATGTGAATTCTTAAATAATTTACGAGTTCAGGAGAGTCCAGGCCGTTATTCAGAGTTTTGTATAAAAAAATTTGATCAGATATTAATCTACGTGTTTGAAGTGGAGTAAAGTTGTGAAATTTTAAGGATTCGGTGTTATTTGCAAAGAGTAATTTGAATTTATAATTTATGTGTTAAAAAAAATTGTTTTGCACACTTTCGATTCTGTCAATATGGCATTGGTAGAACGGTGCCCAAATTAGTGTGCAGTATTCTAAGTGGGGGCGGATATACGTGGTGTAAAGGGAATACATAGTTTTAATATTGCGAAAAGGTTTAGATATGCGAATTATAAATGATGGATATGTATACAAATGATGGACACGCATTTGAGGTGTCTTCCGACTGTACACTGGTAGCGAAAAGATGATGGCTTTTTCAAAGAAACTTCCATTGAAATATCTGTCATGCAGATGGCGATAAGGTTGAAAATCCCGCTTCATGCCTGTATTGATTTATTAAAAAAAAAAAACAAAATACGTTTTTTATTTTATTTTGTGAAGTTCAGGCACTAATATTAAAACGCTAATAAACTACCTTGCCTTAATAAACTACCTCTTACTTAAATATGACAGAAATCTATCAAATAACTATTGAAAAAAGACTGACACTAATGTATTGATAACCGCTTCCGAGACAATGCATGTCTATTCCAATATACTACATACTTTAATGAATAATTTTTGGTAGCAAATTTCGTGCTCCTTAAATAAAAACATTGGTATAACAAAAGAGTATGAAATGTGTCAGATGTTTCATAAAAAGCTACAATGCATTTGCACGGCATCACTGAAATGAATTCAGCCGCAAACAAAAGAATGAGCCTGAGAAATAAGACAACTGGTTCTCATGCAGCTGCTGGTCATTGACATCCGCAATAATTCACTTTGCACCGAACTAAGGCACTCATTCCATCTATTTCCACTTACGGGTCGTTTTATAAAATAATGTATCAAAAAGACGATTCATTCTCATGCTGATGACATATTATATTCTTCATGTTCAGGCAAAACTCACAAAACTCAGCAACAAACTTTTAAGATACCACATATCCACTAGTACTGTATCAAAATACACAGTGTAAGGAAACTCTTAGTACAAACGGGGAACTGGTGTATCTATACATCAGATGGAGCATCAAAAAAAAAATTCTGCTTCGCCATTTCGATTTTTTTGGCAACTAAAGGCTACCAAAACTTTTGGAGCCGGATCTACGCTTCGACGAATTTCAAAAGACAATAGATATTAACCCTCTAGTGACCGATTTTATTACAAATTTGACTTAAATAATTAGGTCGGACTCGTTTGATTTGAAAAACTTATATCATCAAATCGACTCCAAATGTGATGTAGATTCACCAATTTCCCGCTTGTACTATGAGTTTCCAGACACCTTGTAAAACTAGCCTTTTGGAATCAAAGCCCAACTCGGTTGAAAAAATTTGCAATAAAAGTTGTGTAAAATTATTATTGATAATATCACTATCTACTTAAGAATATAAATGAAACAAATTAACTTTGTTTAAACCACTTTCGGAACAACTGTTCCTTCTTCAGGGTAAACCAAGTAACTTGACATTTCAAAACAATGGGTGAACATCTTTTTATTTGATTAATTTGTATTATTTCACAAGTTATTCATTTTAAATATTATATAGTGTAATTTCAGCACGTCTCAGAGGTGAAGAAACTTTCAGTATCTCCCTGCTAAAAGACCACCACTCAGAATCGAAACGTTGCTTGAAATGGCTTTAGCCAGGTACTTTTCCTCTCCTCCAACTCATTCCCATCCTCACTACCTTCAGCCTCACAGTATACCCTAATTTGGGATGCCGTAGTCACACTGGCTCCAGAGGGTTGTGAACAATTGGAACCCTTGTGCGGTACTCAAATAAATAAAAAAAAGGAATGACCGGTCTTACCTTCAGAGATAGTGGAAAGTTCTCATAAGTGCAATAGTCGCAAATCCACTTCTTCCCCGGAGGTTCACAAGTGGAGACCTGCTGCGAGGCGGCACTGGCGTTGGTCATGACGGCTTCGCTGCTCTGAAATAACAACAAACACACACAGATGAGAGATCAAAAAACATCAGATGGTGCGGAGAAGAACGCAGCCTCAGCTTAACCACTCCGGCTAATTTGAATGTTTTTGGGAACAGCTCATGTGGTCTCAAAGTTATTGTTGTCTCTCTTACTGTCATAATGAGAAATATGATCTAACAGTGTTAGAAAGAGAAAACACAACGCTTTATAATCAAATCTAGAAGTTAACCAAAACATACAGGGTGCGGCAGAGAGGACGGACGTTTTTGAGATGGGTAGTACTCTCCCACTCCGTCTACGAGAGAGGTGGGGGGGGGGGGTGCCGCTTGACTCGTTAGTTCCTAGCATTGTTTTACCAGTTGTCGTCATGGAGCCGTGGACGGTGGAGCACCGCGTTTTCGCCTATGATTATTTCGTCAGAAATAATGAGTCAGTCACCGTCGTACAGCGTGAGTTTCGTCGCCACTTCAACATTCATCGGAATAGAGCTGTTCCCTCTCGAAACACCATCCTCCGTTGGGTTGAATCACTTCGCAGGTGTGGTGAACTGATCAACAGAAGACCAAGAAGAGCTCCGCGAACAGTTCGAACTCCTGAAAATATTGAACGCGTTCGACAAGCCTTTCTTCGCAGTCCGACTCGATCTGCCCGGAAACATGCTGCTGCATTTCGCCTCAGTGATCGTTCGGTAAGGCGAATTTTGCATATGGATCTTCGCTTTCACCCCTATGATATAGAGCAATGTTGGAGAGAGTCTACGCGAACTTCCAAGAACGCCTCCAGCACTGCATCAACGATTTCGGCCACCACATGCGTGATGTGATTTTCCACACTTGACTGTCTCAAATGCTATTTCCTCGCGAACCTGATTCCATCAATAAATTTGTTTTTGAGTAAAAATTAACTATTTTATGATTTTTTTTAAAACCGTCCGTCCTCTCTGCCGCACCCTGTAGTTAAAATATATACCTCCATGAAACTAAGGTTCCGACCGCAATTTGAGAAAACTTTTTGAAACCAGGTGTATTTTTTATTAATTATATTTGTATGAAATGACGAAAAGGTGAGGTGACAATTATGTTTACAATACATACTATAAAATCTAATTAAGTCTAATAAAAAATGTCTTTTTTAAAAAATTTAGATTTTATTGCAAAGCGGAAATACACACAAATTTTGACAGAAAATTACAAGGGGGGGTTAACCCCTCAGGCCTCTGGCATATTCTGTTAGAAGGTCGGAGTATTTCTGTTATGCAATAAAAACGAAATAAAAGGAATATTTCTGAATCTGAAAAATAAAAACTGTATTTTATAAAGGTGATGTAATACATTTTCATATTTATTATATAGAAATCAATATATAATTTTAAGAATATTAAAATATTGAATGAAAACATCATTATTTTTTTTTTAAATAGCATTTTGTTGTAAAATTATGTTTTATGTACAAAAAATAAAAGAAAACACAACTTATTAGATTTATAAACATACTATATTAAGTATCACAAACATTATCGCCATCTAATGTTTTATGTTTCATATAAAAATAGTTAGTAAAAAATTCGCTAAGTTTCATAATTTTTTCTCAAATTGGGGTTTGAACATTTGGTTTCATAGAGATTTACATTTTAATTCTTCTGTAGCTAACTTTTAGATTAGAATATAAAGCCTAATTTATCTTTTTAACACCGTTTAGATCAGGCATGCCCAAACTGCGGCCCAATTGAAGATTTTTTGCAGCCAAAAATGAAGTTTTCAGCTTTCTATGTTTTGGATTTTTGTATTCATAAAAAAAATCATACTCGTAAATTTTCAAATTTGTATTATATTTTGGGAAATTACAACTTTCTTGTTATTGACATCGGGCAGTGGGGGTTTTGATTTGTTGCTTGAAAAGTGCCAGGTGCATGGCCGCACTATCAATTTATTTACGCAGTCAATTTCAACAGGTATATTTTCTGCACATTTCTAGGAAGATAGAATGCAACTGAGCTGATTTTGATGGAGGGAGGGTGAGTGCAAAGGACACCCCCACAGGATTCGACATATTGTAGAGAAATCGTAACTTCGGAAACCACACACCCACCCAGGATGAGAATTAATCACAATCTCTGGCTTTATTCACTTTATCCACATAAGCTCAGTAATATTTTTTCTGGCCAACCAAACGACATGTGTTGGGCACCCCTGGTTTACTTCATAATTCTCACCAAGACGTCAAGGGAGATGCAATGATTTCAACGAGACCTTATGAGCTGTTCCCAAAAGCGAACAAATTGACTCTAATAATAATAATTGGGTAATAACTGTTTATAATAATTAGAATTAAAAAAATTGGTCCTAATACCACTATATTACCAGCGCCCTTGAGGTGATTTTTCACAAAAACGGCGCTCTACAAATTATCCAATTATTATTATTGTATATATGTTCAACACTTAAAACCAACCAGTTTCGGTTCACCCTGTACCTTCATCGGGGTTATATAAAAACATATTAAATCAAGAACAGAATTACAGTGTATTTATAGGTAAGATAGAAGAGGGAGAGAGGGGAATATGTTTAAAATGGGACTATTTGACAAGTCTAATTTAATTGTTTACTGAGTCAATTGGTTTTATTTCCAGAGCTTTTAGATTTTTCAAATACGAATTCTAAAAAACAGTTTTTACTTTCCATATGGGGATATTTGGATTTTATTTCAAAGCGGAAATACATACAAATTCTGATAGACTATAACAGAGGCCCGGGGGGTTAAGGAACTGGAGGTAAACAGCTGGAGACCGGCAGGTGTGGAGGAGTTCTCGGAAGGTGGCCAAGACTCCATGATGTGTGTACAATTCAAATAACATAAAATCAAGCAACTAATACTGTTGATAATCCTACCAAATATAATGGGTTCCATGATAACTATAAATATATAAAATATAACTCAACACAGTGACAAATCACACACCGTTGAAGGGTGATATATAGTCTTTACAAGCGATGAAAAAAAACTAACCTATGTTTTTTTTCATCACTTCATATCCCTTTTCAAAAGCTTGTTGATTTGTAATTGTGTTGAATTTAGTTAATTGTGTTGTCCGCTTAGCGAATATTGTATACCAATCTCTTCGTAAATGAAAATTCTATGTATACCAATAAAAAATCGTATTAAAATTCATCCTTTTCTAATTTATCTTCGTGTCTTTAAAAATCATAATTTATTTAATTATTCTCTTGACACTCCTTTCTACATACACTAACTCTACATGTTCAAGACATACAAAGATGTATCTAGACTCGCCTAATCATATTATAACAATCCTCAATCAATTGAATTTCATGGCCAAATTCATGTGAGACATGTAAGAATCCCAGTATGAAAAACAAAACAGGTCTAGCAAAAGCATCTTAAACTATAATTACCGAGGTAAGTTGAAAGAATCTTGGCACATAATATCACTAACACAATAAAATACGAAGTTTTTGCTGATTTAAGTTTTCCCGTGCATGCATTATGTTAGATTTTCAAGGTTGCACTGAACTCACACAACTCAAAAAAACTGCATATAATCAAAATACGTAGTAGCTGGTATATTCTCATTATTTAATAATAAATTATTATTGAGGTGGGTGACCTCTGTCAGTGAATTCTTGACCTTGGCAATTATTTTTCACAGAATGCTGACTTTTAATGAGTGCCAAATATTTGTAGGCGATAAATTTTCAGCTAAGACCAGTTATTTCAGGTAAAAAAGTATCGATGAGCTAATGTTGTTATAAGCAAAATATGTGGTTGAAAAACCTCGCTTGAAATGGCTTTAGTCGTGTTTAATGACCAGAACTTTAGCCAGGTAATTCCCAACTACCAAATTGGTGAGCCATACACCATAGTCTCAATATTATTGTTGGGAAGTTTGGAAAGGTACAGGGCATCAAGTTGTAACACGCAGAAAAATTATTGTAAACAGAGTCGTTAAAACAAACTTTAGCAAAATATACTTGATATTTACGTTGTGTACATTGTTTTGATGACAAGACTTATTAGTATATATTACTATTTAGGAAGAACGTAAAGTGAAGGTGGGTTTGCTTACATCATCTGTTTTAATCAATTTATTGTCCTCTGACAATACTACGGAAGAGGATGCAACTCAAAGGTGAAAGAAGCAGAATTGAAGATACTTATATAAGACAGTAATCATCCTGGTGAGGGTTCATGAATCGAAGAATTGAAACCTTGCTTGGTCAGGTTTTTTTTAATTTTTGCAATATGTTTTTTCCCGTCTATTATTCCTTCAATCACACAAAATTTTCAATATTTGGGGTAGTCTTAGATATAATAGAATTTGTGATGATCAAAAGACTGACAAAATTAAGTGTATTAATTGCAAAAATGGCAATACAATTTTATACCTAAGAAATAAAAATGTGTGTTTATTTCTGATACAGATGAAATTTCAAACCTACATATAACAATGACAGAATTTCATTAATCACTGTAGAAATACATTACATGATGCATTTCTGTATGAATTTCAATTGTTTATTGTTTATTGTTGTTGTTATACGCCCATAGGGGCTTTTACATAGATTATAAATAAGTTTTACATAAGTTATCGAGTTAGAATTTATACTAAGAGTTATAAAAGTGAAGAATTTTAAAAAAATATACAAGTAGTTTTTGAAGAATATGGCGTAAAGAAACATTTTAAACAACATAATATTTAACAATAACAAAGAACAAAATATAATATAAAACATTACAATAACATATCTAATCGTTAAATCTATTACAATAATTTGTATGATTCCACAAAGTGTTGGTTTAATTTGAATTTAAGATTATAAAGGGAATCATGGAATATATCTATAATACCACCAAACTTGTTGCCCAAATCATGCATCCTATTGGTAAGTGAGTTTGACTGATAGTTGGTTTTATATGTGTCGCAAAAGAATGTTGTATTTTGTCTAGTATTTCTTGTCGGTACATAGAGTTTAATAGCAGCAACGATGGCAGGGCTGTCAATAAGGTTGTTCATGACTCTGTATAATAAAATTAGGTCTGAAATGGTTCTTCTGTCAGACAGCGTAATTAAATTAAGTCCATTCATCAAATTTACATAATTAATGTTTTCTATTGGAATTTTAAGCTTGAAATTTAAGTACCTAAGAAATTTGTGTTGAACCCGTTCTAATTTGTTAGAGTGTACTTTATAGAAAGGAGACCAAATAGGTGAATTATATTCCACTTGGCTTCTAACTAGTGAAATGTAGAGTGTTTTCATGCAATCCAATGACTTAAAATCAGTTAGGGTTCTACAAAGGAAGCCAAGAATCTTTAAAGCCTTATTAGTTATATCATCTATATGCGCTGTGAATGTTAAGTTTGATTCGAATATAACTCCCAAGTCACGAATTTGTGATACTGGTGTTAATTTAACATTATTTAAATTATATTCATGTAAGATATGAGAATGAGTTCTGGAAAATCGTATTACTTGACATTTCTCAATGTTCAAAAATAACATATTTTGTTCGCACCATTTAAAAAATTTATCTAAATTAGCTTGTAAAATTAGGCAATCATATATATTTCGTATTCTTTTAAACAATTTTAGATCATCTGCAAAAAGTAGGACTTGTACATCTTTAAATATGTTTACAATGTCATTAATGAATATTAAGAATAATATTGGGAATAATAATAATAATAATAATAATAATAATAATATTAATAATAATATTATTCTTAATATGAATATTAAGAATAATAATAATTGATTATGTATGCTAACCTGTGGAGACCCTTTTTGAGAAAAATCAATAAAGGAATCAAAAATGAACTCTAAGGTGTTTAAAGTGCAAGCGATTCTGTTGTAAAAAAATTTATATACATCTCATGGCATATAGGTCAAATCGCATATCAAAAAATTCCAGTTAGAGCGAAATTCCAATGCCAGCAGCGCATGAACGGTTTGTCGGCGGGAAAAAATATATTGTCCCTGGTGCACAAACGGTTTTCCAGAGGTTAAAAAAATAAATAATCTAAATGTACCTATAATATAAAAAAAAGCAACAGAGCGGCATATCAAAAACTATTCTCATATCTCGGTCCTAAAATATATGACAAAATCCCCCCACGCTGAAACTGTGTGAATTGTCATCCTTTGGTCCAAAAATAAGAAAATGGTTATTAGATCAGGACTGATTTCGAAATATTACTAAAAAATGTAATCTGATAATTATTTATCACGAACGCCTAGTTGTAACTTATTTTCTCTATTCTTAAATCCTGTATTCCTCTAGGATAATTTTAAAGCTGTTAATTTGACTGTCCTAAAAGGGGAAACCTTCCTAGTTGGACAGTCAAAGGCTTTCTTGCATAAAATGTAATGAATATTATAAAAACAAAAATAAATAAATATATTGCCGCCATTTAGGCAAAGTCACCAAACCAAATGCTCAACATATTTTGAGGTCAAAAGTATTATAGTGATTTATTTTGTCCGAAACGTTGGATAAAGAAGGAGGTAGCGCAACATGGCATAATACCCCAAAAATAAATCAATATAAAAGTTCTTTATCTTTTATCTAAGTTTGAATGCTGGAGAATTAATCGTATTTGAATGCTGTTAATTTATTTCTATTATTATGCGAGTAGATAAAACTTTTAAATTTCCAATAGATATTCAAAACCGTATTTTAAAGTTAGTATAACATATTTTAGCTTTTAAAATTTTCAGTATCTCAAAAATATATTTTGTTGTTTTGTGACCTTTGCCTGAATGGCGATTATTTGTCGATTACCAGAATTACCAGATTAGCAGAAGTCGGGGACGCCCGAGGAAGACATGGCACGATCAAGTGAATCAGATACTCGAGTCGGGCCATGTCAAGAGTCAGAACAATAGAAGAGTATCTATGAGACGATGTATGAATGTGAATGAGGCAAGAAGTGTGTGCCAAGACCGAATTGTTTGGCGGTCCGTCCTCTCTGCCTACCCCTTGAGCCTGCGACCTTCGGACTGCTAGTCGAGAGCCTTGCTCCTCGACCACGGAGGTCGTCAATTTAGAAAACATACTTTTGCAATTATTTTTAGGAATGTCTGTGATTTTGATTTGATTTTTTCTAGATGATATGTTGTCCTCCACGCTGAAGTTTACCTGTGTTGTGGAGGACATTTTTCAAGGGTAAATTTATTCAGTAAAGTTATTAAAACTAGTAGTTCTATGAACAGTATCAGCGCCCAAAAAAGTAGGTTCCCAATTTTCCCTTAATTTAATAAAAAAAAACAAAATTTTCTTTGAAATCATAATTTTTTTAGGTAGGTACTTAAACACCTACTTAATTATAAATCATAAATATTTTACATAAATAACATTTTTTTATTTCAAATAATGAATTAACAATTTGCCCAAAGAAATGTCCCCACCATTATATTTATTATTCCGATTTCACAGCTCGTAGAGGGAACCACGATCATGTGAACTCTGGCAGGATAAAAAGGTAGTATCCAACAAGGCCACCACCGGAATGTAACAATTTTTTTTACAGACAGATGAAATGCCAAATGGTTGAGTTAAAACAAGACTTCTCTTCGCTCGTCGCTCAGTCCATAATATATTTGCATATACTTATTCTATACTCGGGACATTTTTGTTTTCAATTCGGTATTAAGAACAATAAATTTATTACAGTCAATTCTGTTTTTATACGGTATTTTTTTAAACGATTTTGATATAACTTGGTCAACAAAGTGTAACGGTAATATCCATTCTTATAAGAATTCTAGATTTTTCCCTACCTTTTGCATAAAATACCTAATAATAGTTTAGTCATAAACAATAATTTATTTAATTTTTTGACACTCAAGAGTGGTTTTCATTCAATGGAACATATTATCTCCCATTTTCCTATACATTTACGTACGCTATTTATTAACACACTTCGTCCGGAAAGGCAATTCTACCCGTTCGGTCGATTGATGCTTAACGGAGGGAAGGGTAGTTCTACCTTTTGCGCTGGCCTCATTTCAATGGCAGAAAAGATGGAATTATTCAATGTTTTTATATGAAATTATATACCAATCTCTTTGTAAAGGTCCCAACTATATGTACATCATTATCAAATCGTAATGCAAGTCTTCTTTTTATATTTATCTTCGTGCCTTTCGTTTACATCGGTATTTCAACAAAAGTATAGTAAGTATATTATTTGTTATTGTAATAATTCAATTCCTGGAATGAGGGTTTTTATGACAGTGAAACTCGATTCGAATCTATATCTCAGTTCTGCACCCACTCAACTCCTATGTGTAAGCGAGCGAGAGATGTCGGGCGTATTTAAAGAAACCAGGTATGGACAAATATTGATAGGCGGACCGTAATAAACATATTACAAGGTTAATAGAGTTCAATTTCAAATAATATTCGATTTTCTTTTACTACTTTTATAGCTTGGGTATGCTGAGTTACTAGTTACTTAGAAGCTATAGCGATTTAAAACAAATTAAAAAATTCGCGCAGGACCTTTATTTTCGCCAGGAGACAGCGTAGCGCCGGCCCAAAAAATACCCGGCATAAATGTGTTGAGATAAAAAATTATGTAGCCATTATCGATCCTAAAATGGCAGGGCTAACTTAGAAATTGGCTTTACTAAACCATTTACCCAATGATCAATGTCACAACCTCTATAGCTCTTTAATCATTGATTCGATTCAATAACAATGAGTCATCAATTATTCCCGTATCCCACAGCCAGTGGATCACAAAGAATCGCTCACAAAGTGCATTCAACAATGCGAATGTGGGTGGGAAAAATATAAATTGGAAATCGCTGATACAGAATTCACTAATGAATTTTAAATACATGGCCTTTCTTGTATCTTGTTCGGGGGAGAACTGGCGTGGTAGAGTTCTAGATATTCTCAGTAGCGCCCTGGTGAAAGATCATCACTCGGAATTGAAATGTAAAAACTAACTAACTAACAATAACGCCTTTACCGCAGGGGTAGGCAGAGAGGACGGACAGCCAAAAAACTCGGTCTTGGCACACACTCCTTGCCTCATTCACATTCATACATCATCTCATACACACTCTTCTATTATTCTGGTTCTCGACATGGCCTTACTCAAGTATCTGATTCACTTGGTCATGCCATGTCTTCCTCGGGCGTCCCCGACTTCTGCTACCATTCACATTTGCATTGTGTATTCTCGTTACACTCCTTTCTTCGCTCATTCGCTCTACATGCCCAAACCATCTAAGTGTCCCTTTCTTGATCTTACTCATTACTCTTACATCAGCCTTGCACTCTTTGGGGATCTCCACATTTCTAACACGATCATAAATGGTTTTACCACACATACACCTCAGAGATCTCATTTCTACATCATTCAGTCTACTTTCATCCTTTCTCTGCCAGTTCCATGACTCAGGGTAGGTATCAGCACTCCATTGTGGATTGCTAGCTTCGCTTCTGTGGACAATTTTTTGTTAGGGTCAACTGCGTTGAGTCCTCCATTAATGGAATTACCTATGTAGCTTTGAAATATCTGTTTAAATGTGAATAAAATAAGATAGGATGCCATTGTCGCGGCTAAGGAATGTTGTGCTCCCCCCATTTAAACATAACCATAACCAATACAGTAAAAAAAAAAACAGACTCTTCCCCAAACAGACGTGTTCTCATATTGTATTCTGCTGGCCGCCGCTGACTCTGTAGACTTTACACACCAATAAGAAAAACCTAATTTATTCCTCAACCATTTTATTGTTCAACAAGGAAAAAATAATGTGGAAACCAGGCCGAAGTCAGACATTACCGGTAATTTATAAATAGAGTATTATGTTTTCAACCTGTGTATGACTCATAATTAATTTAATATTCATAATATAATCTGAAAACGATTCGGTAGATCTGCCGCATAGTAATAATATTTAATGAGTGCTTTTGCATGAAAAATGAAATATAAATGATCTTTGTCCACAATTTGAATTGCAAAACCATTTTAGAAAAACGTTAAATAAAAAATGAAAACATTACTGCAGATTAGCTTTCTTGACATACTTCATGCAGACAAAAATGAGGGTCCCATTTAAGAAAATGGATTTTATTTTAAACATGTATATCTCTGAAAATAATACATATATTTTAATAAAAACTTTTAAATAGTTCTCACAACACCCCAACTTTAAAATTATTGTATAAAATTACTAGCCAAAGTTAAACACCTACTTTTGTAATACGACTCCATAAATTGAAGTTATAGTCAGTGCTGGGGAATTTAGTAATGTTTTATGAGTAAAAAATGTTAATATTTTATTACATTACGGGTAAATAGTGCTTTACTGGATTTAGGCGTATTATTATTATCCTAGGGTATTTATAATATAATAATATCTAGTAAAAGTTAATCTAACCCAACTCACTCACTCATCTCACTTATTTCCTCTTAATATGTGAATTTTCCAAATCCCATTTCAGTAGATGTATAACCATCTTAACTCCTCAGGCTAATTTGATCGGTGTTTTGAACAAACAGTTATTATCCGTAAAGTCAATTTGTTTGTTTTTCGGAACAGCTCATATGGTCTTATAGAAAACGTTGTCTCCCTTACTTAGAAATATGAACTAAACAGTTTTGAAAATAATAAAAACATCAAGTCTTACATTCAAATATAGAAGTTAACCACAGAATAATTAAAATGTACACCTCTATAAAACCAAAGGTTCTTTTAAAAAACTTTGTGAATTTTTTATTCCTTATTTTTATGTATAAGAAACGACAAAAAATGAGGTGACAGTAATACATTTTTCTAAAAAAAATATGTGTTTTTTTTGTAATCAGTAATTTTGGTACAGTGTTTAGACAAAAAAACGATAGGTGAGACAGATTTAAAACTTTAAAAATTATATGTTTATTTATAATAATAAAATTTTAAGGAATATTAGTTTTCGTATACGTTCAGAAATATCCGATTTATTTGGAATTTATTGAGATGTGGAAATACACACAAATACTCTGACTTAATGACAACTTTAGGAAATGTAGCAGTCAATATGCTAGAGGCCTGAAGGGTTAATATGCTGTTAGTCTCAAATACTGCTAGCGACGTGTTGATGATGCCAAATGACAGCACACCAAAAGTTATGACCAATTGGGTGCCAAAATGGAAGAGGCAGACCGAGGAAGAGAAAAAAGAATGTGTGGAAGAAGATTGGAGCAGGATGGGAAGGACTGCGGACTAGACTATGACGAGGGACCACAGCCAGTGGAGAAAATTGGCAATGAGATAGTGCTGTGATGAAGATAAGGTTTTCCCATAACCTTATAACAGAGTTTCACTATAATTAACTGTGCGTGAAAATTTTTTAAATCACTTACGGTTGTAAATAAATGTTGCGGCGAGTTGATTTCACTGGACCCATGATGCGAAGGGCTCTTCCGGATCTGTACATCGTCCGGAGACTCTCTCAGCAGGCTCTTGCCGCCATTCTGATGGTTATTCGCTGGATGCCTATCATCGCTCATCATACACCACTCAGATTCACGCTAGCAAACAAACAAACTACCCGAGACTAGGATAGATCTAGCGGAGACTGACTACCTAGCTTACTCTATAAATTATAATATGATTTCACCAGCATACTGATTGTGCTATGAGAAATTAATTATAACGAGATATAAATCGATACTTTGTAAAATGTTAATTAATAACTCAGATTTAACTTATCAATCGAATTATGAAGCTATACTAGCTCAATATCATTCGAGCTAATTGAATCCAGGCTGTAGTTGATCGGGAGTTATAATTGAGAAGCCAATTTCATGGTATGTTGTGAATATTTGTTGTTTCCCGTGTGTCATACCATTTTGGCGTCCGATTTTTAACTTCTTCCCTTTATTTCTGTTTGAGTGGTGAAATGTACGGAGTTGAATTTAATAAAGCGCCAGTCGGTGTACGGAGATTCGTGGGACTGAAACAAAAGGAAAAAAAATACATTAAAGATAAATATGATCAAAGAAATCCTTGGGTTCACAGCAAAAGTACATGAGTAATGTTTTGTAATTTTTTTTTAGTTTCATCTTTATTAATGGGTGATATATTGTGCCTGTCTCACTAGGAACTCCTGTGTTGAAAGCAGGCTCAGTTTATAATATAAGCAGTACATATATAACAGTTTATAACATAAATACAAATAAAAACACAATATTACGTTTAAGCTAAAAAAACAATCAGTATCATACCATTGAGAATGCATGCTTATAAATTAGTTTTAATAAAATCTGTCTTGTTCGATGATCCAGGAGACTTGGTATCTGATTTATATTTAAAGTAAGTTGAGTTCTGTCTGATGGTCTGTGGAAGAGCTTTGCTACAAATTGTTTCTGACTAATTAACTAACTAAAATTTTGAAAGTCTCAATCAAGTCACACCTTTCTCTTCATTCTTTTAATGTTGGTAATCTTAGATCCTCGAGTCTATCTTCATATTGCCTGTCTTTTAAAGTTCTTGGTATTTTTATAATCGTCTCTTCACTCTCTCTATTAGTTCCGTATCTTTCGCAAAATATGGACTCCATATTTGCAAAGCATATTCCAGGAGAGGAATTATTAGTATTTATGGATATAAAGGATGGATAGTGTCTTCTATACTTCGATAAACTTCTTTCACCAGTAACTCTGGCGCCAAACATTCCCCTATACTCCTTTCTCCATTTATCTGCATGTCTTAAACATCAAGCGTCCCCTTTTTAATATTTATTTATTTTATTGATACATGATTTAGAGAGTACATGTGGTTTTTTGTGATATTTCACCCTCCATGCTAGGAATGACCCTGTGTTATGGCGAGTTAATTTTACAGTTTGCGGACATAGAATCTATACATTACTATAATATAAAAAAGAAAAATGACGTATAGCTAGTTTGGGTTGCAAGAAGAGGATGGAGAATTATAAGAAGATGAAAAATTTGAGAAATTATTAGTAAATAGATCACACTAATTAATTATGTACATACTATACCACTAAGTTAAGGAATAAGGATATATTATGTTTTGTCTGAAAGGTGATTAAATTGATAGATAGTAGAATGAACGGGTATTGTAGTTGTAATGTATTCCGTGTGTAAGGATCCATTTCGTAATTTGTTTTTTAAAGGAATGGGGTTGACTCACGGTTTTTAGGTTTTCAGGGATAAGGTTAAAGATTTTAGGAGCTAGGAAGAAAAATTGTCTTTGAGCTGACGTGGTATGTAGTGAAGGTACTTTGTAGTGACCGTTGGTTATTGTTCTAGTGGTGTAGTTGTGTTGTAAGAAAGTTTTGTTTTTATATTTGAACAGGAAATGTATTAGCGAAAATTTTAGGTGGAGTTGTCGTATGTTTAAGACCTTATACTCTATCAGGAGTCGAGTGGAGGGGTATCTTGTCGGTCGCTTGTTATATTACACTACCACATTTGTAATGATTGTACAGTCGTTCATTATTTACACCTTCACCCTTCCTCTGCAAGTCTCAAACCTCACTGCCATATTGTGGACTACTAGATTCTTCTTTCAATAACTTTTTATTAGCGACTACATCATTCTGTCATTTACCATTCTAAATCATCTCAAAAACGTACAAGAATCAATCACTTTATTCACAATTATTAAACAACATAACTCCTAAGCGAAAACCTCAAACCACACATAAGACGTGTTTGTGCCAGGTACATAAGTTTTATTTACTTTTCTAATCTTTAAAACTTGTAGATTTACCAATGAATGATAAGGATTTTATTATCACAGAGGAAATAGCGTTGATCAATTGAGGCCAGGTTATTTTTACTATTTGACTACCGATGATTAACTTGAGTTAACATTTTTTTATGTGGAGATGAAGATATTATTTAAAATAATCTATAAAAATGTTAATGTTTGTTTGTTCAAAATCTTAAATCTTCTAAAGTTCTTCACTGATTGCTTTGAAATTTTGACACAGTGTTGCATTCAAATATGCAAGTGTTTTTATGTAGCTATATTATATAGATGTCACCTGTGACAGGTAAAAAAATGCTTCTTTAAAAAACAGCGCCATTGTTGGATGTAAAAGCAACACACGGTATTGTTTCTCTATCTGCAAAAACAGACTGAGTCGCAGCAACGCGTGGCAGGGTTCAGCTAGTTTCAAATAATATTTCAGAATATTTTAAGACAAAATTATGTAAAAATAAAACTTCAAACATCGCTCCTCTAAATTGACTTTTAAAAAAAAAAATTCCAGTAAATTGATTATAAATACTATAGAGAAATATAGTTTCATAGCTTGTGAATACTGTACAAGAGTTCAAACTGTCCGGGGAAGGAAAGGAGATGGGGAGAAGGAAGGTTGTGATTGGCTACTCAGATCTGGCACCAAAAGAGCATAGAGGATTTCAAGCAACATTTTAATTCTGGTCTTTAACCAGGGCGATACTGAAAATATCTGCAAGGTTTCTAGGTAAACTACATTTTGTAAGGCCCGTTTAAATAATCCAATAAAGTATAAATCGGAAATCTGCTTGTTAGAAGCAAAAGACAGTGAGTTCTGGCATCATGAAATTTATGTTATCTTTTCTGTTTGGAAATTCAAGGTAAACTCTTTTCGGCGCGCACACTACTAATACCTCACACCAATAAATAAATTAACACCTTTTAAAAGAAATTTACTAGGCCAATGTCTATCTGTTATTTATCACTGTAGCCACAATACAAATTATGCTATTAATAACATAAATATTATTGAATTCATTTATGATTCACGTGATATAATATTTATGTAATTCTTATCTAATTTATTATAAAACTAACAACAATTTCTATAATTTTGACAGTTAGGAAACTGTATTATGCTTCAACAAACAAGTGATAAAATGTTTACCGTTTCGTTTATAGGTTAAATACAATTCAATACACTTTGAAGGTCTTTTTAATCAAATGTATGATAAACTTGTTGAATTCCGCTGCACGCTTAATATGCAAAAAAATTATAAATAACACTTTAGTATTCAACTTAATTATTAGAAGAAATAACTATTTATGTCGTGGGAGATGGTAAAAGATGCATTAAAGTTACATTTTTTTTCTATAAGTTGAGTTTGAAGGTTAGGAAATATGCATACATTAATAAAATAACCCAAACTATTACCCTAAAAACCAATTGTGTTCAAGTTTATTTAAACCCCCGACTTAAATAATTGTCCCCATTAAATATTTAAGATGAAATTAAGTGTTGTTTTTTTTTAAAGCATCCATGGAATTTGAGAAGAACAAAACTAATTAATATTATTCGGTATACCTACTCTAAATAATAACATAGCGATGGAAATAATTGTTTCTAGTATTACACTGATCACCACATAGGTAGATGTTATTATTATTCCTATAAACACCTGTATTTAATAATATATTATGGGTTATGGGAAAATGTGAAGAATTAAAATATAAATAGGTAATCTAGTACCTATAAAAATATCACGTGCTGTTAGAGTAACTTACACATAATAAGAAACACGTAGTTTAACATCTCAAAACAACATGATCACTTTGATAAGTGGAATAAATTTTTGTTTTGGTAAAACTTGACATTTTTTAAAACATTTACATCATTCAAATTGATTGTAACTGTCGTAAAAGTACATTATAATGTATGAAAAATGTTTTAATTCTAAAAGAAATTTTCTCTGCGTTTGTAAAAATTTCACACCACTGCCATTGTTTGTTGTATTATGTTGATCTTATTGCACACTTTCGCCATTGATATTTGAAATGGCTAATGCAACTGAGACCATAACCGCGGGGATTATTAATTCACTACATTAATATTAATGATTAAATCTGATTATAAGGTCACTAGGCGAAAAAAATAAACCATGGTTACCTGGCTCTCCATCAAATTCCTTCAGTTGCCAAATATTTCGCAACTTCCCGATGGCGTTCATGAACTTCAAATAACATTTTCAACGGAGGGACATCAGCGGTAAACGAAAACTGTAACAATTATAGTGCACCGAAACTCGACGGGGAAGCAAAAGAATATTTACAATAAAGTTTGACAAATTGATGTCATTTGCAAACGAAAACATCAGGCACGTTCTATTTTGATAAGTGGTAAAAGTCACTCATAAATGTTCCATAGACAACGCACCCGTTCACTGGCGGGTTTTCAAGGAGGGAGGTGTGGGTAAATTAGACTCAACCACGAATATATTATTATAGTTACTTTTAAAATATTATGATGATTATTTATTAAGGTTTTCAGTTCATTCGTTAGTTAGTACGCGAAATAAAAATACATAATTTTAATAAAAGCACCATCGATTTGTTAAAAGATTTTTCCGTGTTTATGTATTTGTTTACCTTTACTTTGTCTATCTATGTGTGATCCTTATTTAATTGATCTGACAAATAACGAAGCTCAGTTTGTTAATTTAATACTATTAAAGCCATCTTGAGGCGATTTTCTCAACGGTAGTTAATAATTGATTATGTTAACATCATTAACCAATTTTTTTTCAATTATTATGTTTGACATTTAAATAATAATAAAAAACGTATGTTTTTTAAGTTCTCGTGTATTATTTTGCTCAAAACAAAACGTCAAATCTTCAAACATACAGTAAAATTTACAAAAACCAACAGTAATACAATTTAAAAATATAAGAAGAGTTATTTAAAGGAGTGTTATAGTTACGTCCCAGTTTCCTCAATAAGTCTCTTTTTTCAATTTCCTGAACAAATTCATCAACAAAAAACCTACGGAGAAGGCAATCCTGCTGTCATCGGATCCATTTAATATTGTTATTCCGTGGAATCTACAATCTTTTCACTATGGATTATTAAACACCTCAAGGCAAAACTCGTTCTAGAATTTCTCAATAATTTATTGTAAAGTACCTACTTTCACAACAACCATTTTACAATTTCGAGGCAAAATATTAACCATTTTTGCGAAGCACAGTCCACGTTTCCACTGTCATAATAACATAACCACATTATAAACATTCAAATCTTCACGAAAAATATAGTTTCATACACTGTATGCAATAAAAATAATCCCAAATAAGTAGATATTTTCACACTTTGGCAATCCACGGACATAAACATGAACGATGCAGACACAATGGTATTTCCTGGTATATCTATGGCAGCCAAAGACGCAGCTGGTCTATGGTCCTAAAATGTCAGAAAATTGGAAGAAAAGTCTCTTCGAGGGCGATTCTTGTTCTACTTAACGACATTAAATTTGTCCTTTCCTTCAAATTAACGATTTTTTCGTATTAAGCGATTCCGGTTCTCTCGATGACAGATGGAATCCTTAGATTTTCGATTGCGCGCCAAAACTCAGCCTTCCGCGAAGAGTGGTTTATTTATGGAGCTATCGTTAGCCCGCCTCAGCCCGCCTAATGCTATCGTTTTCGAAGAATTGGCTTCATTTAACTGTGACGTTTTGACAATTAACAATATTTGCGTAGTTTTAACAAGAGAAAACTTAATATTATCGTAAGTATTGTCTGTAAACATGATTAGTGACTTATTTGTGGCACAATAATGCACGTAATTGCGATATTTGTAAAGTACGTAACATGTCGAAAGCCAGAAATGTCAGATAAAAGTGATTTAATTTACAATTAACTACACATACCATTGAGGATTTCTTCATAAATAAAAATAACTTTCAGATAAAATGGCTGGCGCTCGAAATTGTGGGTTTTGAAGATAACCACAATGAAACCAAAAACCACAAACCAAATGGGGAAAACGGAGTTCGTGAATTTATTAATATCTAAGGAAATTGGCCATTTCGTTATCCCCCATCCTACAACCGAAAAGAGAGCATGAACTGCATAAATAAACCATTCATATGGACTGTCTGTCCAGTCACATGTGGGAGGTACATTTAATTAACTATGTAATCCATGAAAAAATAAGATACATTATTAAAGTGCTGAATTTTTCACAGGTACTGCAGTAAGATTTTGGAAGTGGGGCTTGGCTGTCTGTCAGTCGTCGGTTAGCCGATGCATCTTAAATGTTTCATCGGCTATCAACGACACACTACTCCAGACGTAGGTCAAATTTCCTTTTACTGCTGCAGATAGGCAAAAGGTCAGACAAATATTTGAGCAATCCGGTGATCCTTTCCCTGGTACTATAGGAGCAATTGACTGCACTCATATAGCTAAGGGATGGGAGAAGGGGGAAGGGAAGGGAAGTTAAGAGAGTTATAGGGTTACTGGCGATTCTCTCTATAAACAAAAAAAACGAGTGTGCTAGCTACCGCCAGGTCACTTGGAAAAGCTAGCCCACTCATACGATGTTTATCTCATTCCTACATTTTACTTTTTTCGGCACAAAGGGATGGATACTTACCTTTCTACTAAAAAATGTGTATAAGAAGCGTCATAAAGATTGGTTTCCATTATTATTTTTTTATATAAGTAGCTATGATTGAAAAATTAATTGTGGGGAAGTGAAATTGCTTTATTTAACGGAAGAATTGGCCGTTTGGCTCAAAAGTGCTTCAAAATAATTGTCATCCTCTGGTGGGACTCAATTCCATGAATTTCCCTGAACATAACAAAATAATATGCACAATTTATGATAATAAAAAAAAACACATAGTCATAACTAGTGCGTAAAGTAAAATGAAAGAATGATTTAAATTTACAATTGAAGAATGCATCATGTCCAATGATTTTGTTCTTCGTTGTCTGCGATTATTTGAGAGATTTTTTTAAACCGTTTTGTTCCTTGCCTAAGCCATGCTCGGTGACCGAATCTGAAGAGCCAGGTACTTAATCATCTTTGTCCTTATTATATCCTTCCCCTCCCCAGATCCTTCCATTTCAGACCCTACCTCAAATGGGAATGCCATTAAAAAACAGTATGTTCGCAAACCCAACGGAAGGAACCTATTTTGCAATGAATATTAAAAAAATAGGTTCTTAAAAAAACCCAATCTAAAAACTTTTTTATTATATTTTACGAAATTGGAATTTAAATGCTATTTTTCATGTTTTGTTTCATTTTGTACCCTGTGATGATGCTTGTGTTAAGCGAAACCGTTCAGTTGTAATAAATGAAATAAATTCGTGGCTAAACCACAAATTATTATTGTTTTATTTCATTAATATGTTTCTATCAAAATATGAAATTGGCGAGCAGCATTCTGAAAGAGCAGGGCATCCACAATAATTGTCTGCGAAGAGTTTCCCTTGAGGTATTACACGTTGGTCTCGAAACTGAGGACTCCAACCTGGAGAAACTTATGGTCACATTCAAAGTATATATTGTATTATGGGGAAACACTAAAATTACAATTATGTACAAATAATACAAAATAAAGTCATAAAAATTCTTCAATTTAAACCCACATTTCCCGACATAAAAACTATACCAAGAAATAAACTTATTGTTAATTTACGAATTCCCAATACGCCTTTTACATATCTTTGTGACATTATGTTGGGAAATTTTCCACTATGGGAATATTTTATTTTTCTAAAAAAAAATATATCGGAAAAATTTAAGCTCGGAAAAAAAAATTGTCTTGAAGTTTGGAAATTTTCCATGGTTTTCCATTTATCTTTTTCTGAAAAAAAATTCCTGGAAAATTTGTGCCAGCAAAAGGTCGGGAAATTTTTACAAAAACTTCCATTTTGGGAAATTTTTATTTTTTCCGAAAAAAAATCTTCTGGAAATTTGGAATATTGGAAAATGGGTACCAAATTTTTTATAAAAATGTATATCTTTATTATATTATGTGAAGTTTGGATATATTCCACATTGGGAAATTTTTATTTTAGTGAAAGTTTATCCTCGGAAAATGGATGAGGAAATTGAGTTTTTGTTGTTGAAACTGAAAAAGTTTGGTAAATTTGTTTTTGACAATTTCTCATCTGGGATGATTCAACGGTTCTTTCAACAATCAAAACCCAACAGGCATTCAGATAGTCTAATGGTCTTATATATCCCTAGTACCAATGTGCTGTACTTATCAATGTTGTATTTTTAACAAAAGAATGGAATGATTTATAACTAGGAAATTTTTTCTCATTTAATTACCCGTCAATACAATTTCCCCAATGTGCAATTTACCTACGTTTTTTTTTACTTCAGTGTCTGTATTTAGTATAATACTATCTCATATTTTGCCATAATTGGCAAGAAATTGCATTATTTAATCCATACTCATCAGCCTTTAGAGGCGGCCATCTTGATTTAGTGTCCTGGCCTTGGAGATCTAGGAGGTATTGGCTTGTTGGGGTGCGCACCCTACTTGCAGTAAATTGTTTTACAATGCCCTTATTAGAAGCCATACTAAGTGAATTCCCATCATCTTGGCCGGTGAATTCAAAAGGATAGCCAAAATTATTTTTCTTTTATAAAATGTTTAATAAAAACAAATTTCAAAACTATTGATTAAATATAGGTATTTATCAAATACTATAAAAAAATATCACTTACGGTGATTAGTTGACCAATGAATGAAAAGAGATAACATTTTGAAGAAATAAATATTTATATTATGAAAATAAATTATTTAATTATTAATTTTCTTCTTCATTATTATATGTTGCGGAACGTTCCAAAGTGGTAGATATTCTCAGTATCGCTCTGGTGAAGATCACCATTCAGAATCGACACGTTGCTTGAATTGATTTTAACTGTGTTTGGTGACCAGATTTAAATAGCCAGGTACTTCCCCGCTTCCCCTTGCCATATTTTCCATCCCCATACCCTTTAGCCTTACAACGTTGAACATACCCCAACAGGGCATGCCATAGTCTCACTAGCTCCAGTTAGCAGGGAGCAGTTGAGACTCTTGTGCGGTATTTGCAAATAAATAAATAAAACGTGGACCTGTATATTTTTTCCTGTTCAAAAAAAGACATATTGATAAATGTTTTGTTTTGTATAAATTTTTGAATTCATATTCGTTTCTTAAAAATTTAATTTACTTATTCCTTATAATGCTGCCTCAGTAGAGGTAAATTCACAAGGAGGAAATCCATAATTGGTTTTATTTTGGCTATATGTATAATGCTTATGTACAAACTGAAATAAATGTAAACTGTCGATTTCCCGAAAATTAATAAATAAATAAATAGGTATTGTGTAAGTAATTTATTTTTATTTTGGTACCATGTCTTACATTTCTGCCCCATTAGAAGAGACCCAGAGGCAGACCGAGAAAGTGGTGAACTGCTGATTGAATAGAAGAGGAGTGGAATGGACCTGAGTAAGTGGAGGAAATCCTACTCTAGGATAAAGCACCATGATGATTATTACAATGTGATTCGTCTTCTTGTTCTCCCGTCTTTTATAGGTTATCTATGATTGGGGAAATTTTCAGAAACATCTCAGCCAAACTGCACGTGTACCAGTCACATAGGTTTCGATATCATGAATTGAGGAGTCTTCCGCTTTCACGTTATCCGTTTTTCTGTACTAATGTGATTAATTCTTCCTGTATTCTCTCCTATCGAAGATTGCCTACCACCAGGGCAATCCTAACACAGCTGACTGCAGCGACAAATTGTACTACAGTCACATAAGTTTTATTCCTATATCACATGTTCATCAATATTCTCTGGAATATCCGTCATCATATATTGGTTGGTGTATCTGCCAAATACTAATATTACGTTTCTACATTTCTTTTCTCTTCTATCGAAGATTGCTTGCCATCGGGACTATGCAGACTGCTCCCAACAACTCCAAGGATTTCTGTATTATATTCGTTGGTAAGTGCCAGTACTTATGTTGAAGTTTAGCACTTTTAGTAGAAAATTGAAGGCTATAGTAAAAATAATAACAGAGCTCAATGTACATTGTTTAAATATTTTACATTTGTGTTCTAATTTCTTTGTGTGACACTATTTTTAATACATATTTTTCTTCCATTTAATTTTTAGCAGCCACTTAGTGGAACGGCACATATCAGGTAGGAGGTACGGCATCTTAGACTACCATGTATTCCATCAATCTTTAGATTCATCAGTTGTTTATCATTAATCTTCAATTGGTCTAGTAAAGTCATATTTTGGTAAGTATGATTTATACTTTAAAAAATTATAATTTATATTTGAAAAATGTAAAAATCATTGTCTTTAGTAAATTATTAAGATATCTCTTGCACAGTAAAAATCTACTATACTAAATTTGAAAAGTAGAGTTCCCCCACCTGTGAAAATAACAATGTAAATTAAAATGTGTTTTTTCTAATGCGTGTTATACGTAGTTCTGACAAGCTTCACCAGTTTTTAATCCAATTGTTTTGGTTTCTATCAATATTTTGCATTTCATGGACCCTTACCTCTTCTGTATATAACACCTTATTCGCTTCACAGGCGCAGCCGTCATAGTAGAACTGATAAGCCAGATGAATCGACCAAAAAAGTCTAGACACGGCGTGTGAATGTTAAAAGTCACACTGAAACCAAAATTAATGCTTTCAAAAATTGGGTAGCAAAAACTATTATCAAAAAGAAAGTGCCTTACTTTGTAGTAAAAAAAAGGATTCTAAAAGCATCGTAATATAAACATACCTATTACATACGGAAATATACGGAGTTCGTTAAATGTTTGTAATGTACGGACGCTTTACTATAAATGGAATGAACTGTGATATACATGCAATACACGCGGTTTCCAAAAAGACGGCTACATGAAAAGGAGTCCAAAAGCCTCTAAAGTTTATGTATATGGAAATAATTGTCAACTCAAGTCGGGACCTCTGGACCCTCTGGAAGAAGTCCCCTTGCAGAAGTCGTGAACTCCATCAAAACCTTGTTCCTGTGTTGACTTGACATTATCTTTATTGTTTATGTGCCCTATTTTTGTCATGGCAGTAATGTGTTTAATTATCCTGTATTGGAACATTTCTCCTTGTATTAACTTTGTGTAATATGTAATGCGTTTTAATTGGGCATGGTCCGTTAGTAAATAAGTAAATATAAGCATCCCATTCTCGTGTGACAAAAATGTCAACCTGTGTTTCCCAACTGTGCACCGGTACAGAAGGGATCAATGACGCCGGTTCTTTGGAGCGACTTCCATCAAATGCCGGTAGAACAATGACTACATTCTTACCTGACGTTTGTTATCTAAAGACTGCAATCCAGCGTTGCCAGGTCCAGATTGCAATATTTCCCTAGATTGGGAGTCGAAATTTCCCTAGATTTCCCTAGATTCCGGGGGTACCATCTTGGCAAGTTAAAAACGTCTGTCCGTCCGGAGGGGGGGGGGGGGGAGCTTTGAAAAAAAGTACTTGGTTTTTGTTGATAACTTTCATATATTATTTGTAGTAATAAAAATACACGAATACCCAAATACGCCACATATACACCAGTACGTAGTCACTGTTTTTTTAATTCTCTTTCTTATATAGCAATACATAACATAGCGATGCCTTAATCTGAAATTTTGTGTTTTACTGGGTAAGTAGAAGATTACAACGCCAATAATAATTTGTCAAATACACGGACGTATATATAGCTTTGATAAGGGGGGGGTCCGCAAAATAAAAAAAAATATATAAGGTCATGTTTTCGTGAAAAAAATAGTCAGTCTTAATCAATCAGCCTTTATTTTTAAATATTATATATATAAATCATTCAGTCTCTGATATTTGAACTAAAAATAAACATAACATAATTATCGCTCCTTATTTAAATAAAATCGCTTCGTTTATAACATAAAAAAAGAAATAACATAAAATAAAAGGTGGAAAACAAAATAACTTTTTTTTATACCTAATTTGTTAAGGTACACTAAACAAAAATACTCTTTCATCTTAAGAACAAATAATTTGTTTTAAAATTGAAACACCTTTTATTTAATCACATAACCAAATAATTTATTCTAAACTTTGGTCATATTGTAAGGCACTCTTTTTAATGAACTACAATTATAAAATTAAAATCAAAAAGTATCATCCTACCTACAATAACAAAATATTTTTAATGCAAATAATACTTAATGTATGAAAAAAATAAGCGTTTTCTCTCAAGCTAAATGAAGAGCTTTCATCTTAAGAACAAAATAATTTCTTTTAAACTTTGGTCGTATTATTATGACACTCTTTTTAATGAACTACAATATAATTAAAATTAAAAATTACCTACCTACCTACAGTAACACTAACAAAATATTGTAAATTCAAGTTATACATGAAAATAAATGTAGTTTTCTCTCAAACAAAAAAAACTGACACGAGATTCATTGTTTTACAACTACTATTAATTAAAAATTATCATTCCTTATTTCAAATAAATGGTTGTGCTTTTTTAAATAAGTTATAACTTCTTCGTAAATAATATAAAAAAATAAACAGTATCTAGGTATTACCTGTGTGAACATTATTAACGAATAACATAAAATAAAAGGTAGAAAACAAAATTACTTTTTTAGGTGCACTAATTTCTTTAGGTACCTACCTACACTAAACAAAAAATACTCTTTCATTTTAAGAACAAAATAATTTCCTCTAAACTCTGGTCATTTTGTATGGCACTCTTTTTAATGAACTACAATATAATTAAAATTAAAAAGTACCATCCTACCTACAATGACAAAATATTTTTAATGCAATAATACTTATTTGAATATAATGAAAATAAAAAGTGTTTTCGTGGCTCGCAGTTCAGTGCACCGAACATGTCCGACCGCAGGACGAAATCTCCCGAATTCAGTTTCGGTTTCGGCCGTAGTTTCGGCTGGATGGCGGCCGAAACCGAAACTAAGCCGAAACTCGTTTTTTGGCCGAAATTAGGCCGAAACCGAAACCGAAAGTTCGGTCGGACACTACTTTAAAGTAATACATTTAGTCTTTTACGTTTAATTGCTAACTGATTAATAATTTCTTCGGAATCAAGTTGCACCGCCAGATCTCGGTGTACGCTCATTAAAGCCAGACCAGTAAGTCTTTCGTCGCCCATTTTATTTCTTAGGTAAGTTTTTAACCTCTTTAATGTAGAGAAAGATCTTTCAGGGGTTGCAGTGGACACTGGGAGTGTGGCTAAAATAATTAGAAGCTTTTTTATTAAAGGGAAAAACTGATCATCGCAGTTATCGATGGTGTCGATCACAGTTGCAGGTTTTTGTGCTACAGATTTCCAGTGATTGTGCCATATCTCATATTCACTCAGAAATATTGTGCCTTTATTTTCCCCACCCAGAAATGTTTGTGTAATCTTGTTAAGATTTTCTTTTATCCTGGAGTCATTACTGGTTTTTTCAGGTAGCAGCATTTGAATTCCTTCGATCGTCGATTCATGTGGTTTAAAACGAGCGTCGAGTTCTGTAATAACATGATCAATGAAAGGGTAAAACACATTTCGTCGGTAGTATATTTCGGCAGTTTCTGCTGCAATATTATTGCGCAGGGTTTGCCTTCCAGTTATTCTTGGCATTACTATATCGCTTGAACTCATCTGCTGTGCTTGCTCAAAAAGAATTGCGAACTGACTTTCGTTCCGAACATTTAGTAAAGTCTTTTTACATTTTTTGTATATTCGCAAATGTTGGTCAAATCGACATTGACTTTCTGCATTGCTTTGTTAAGGTTTGCTGTATATGAAAAAACTTTTCTCAGTATAACTAAAGAAACAATAAACTGGCTGTTATCCATAGCGATTTGAAGATGGTATGCTTGAGTAGCGACGTCGCTACTAGCAGCATCTTGAAGTGCCCCAAGTGTTTCGCATATAACGGGAACCATTTCTGCAAATCTTTCGACAGCCACGTGTTTCTCGGTCCATCGTGTCTCACAAAGAGAGATAAGCGTTGAATGAGATGAATTAATTTGATCCGCAATTTTCTTCAAAAGTCCGTCGCGAAGCGGTGATAGGCGAAAAAAGTTTATTACGCTCTTAATGGTTCCGATACAGTTACGTATTATTGGTATCTCACATGAATGCGCTAAAACTAAGTTGAGAACATGAGCAACACAGTGTACGAATTGCGCTCTCGGGTATTGCTCTGCGATTATTGTTCTTACGCCCCGTAACCGGCCGCTCATCACTGCAGCGCCATCATAGCCTTGACCAATCCATTTATCCATATCCAAATTATATGATAAGAGATGTGATATAATAGTCGTTGCCAAAGCTTGAGCTGAAACATCTTCTACGTGGATGAATTCTAAAAAATCTTCCCGTATAACCGATTTCCCAGATGAGCAGTGTACGTATCGTAAACATAACGCTAATTGTTCTCGCCGTGATATGTCTTGTGTTTCATCAGCAAGTACAGTAAAAAAACCAGCCTCTTTGACCCTATTAAGTACTTGCGCTTGAATAGCACTACCACATAGTTCAATCACTTGATTTTGAATTCCTGGTGACGTATACATGGCTCTACTGTGAATGTTTTGTGTTAGTAAATGATTTTTAAGTGCTTCATCGCCAGATCGCGCACGAAAACGAAGAAGTGCTCTAAAACTACCATCATTATGTTCGGGTTCATTTATCCCAATTTCTCCAAAATCACGACTTCCTCTTAGTGCTATTTCTTGCCTTCCACAAAGAATAATTGTTTCAACAATGGCTTTCAATCTTTTTCTGTTCTCTTCGGCAATTTTACTGTTTTCTGCATTCATGCACTCTATAACATCAAACGTTTTTCCTTCCATGATCCTTGCAAAATTTGCTGCCTGCTCAACAGCAAATTTATGATACTTAGTATCTGCATGGTGATCAAAGCTCTCTAAAGCTTTCTTCCAGTAAGTAAATGGCTTACTAACCAAGGCTCCAAGTTCTTGCTGACCACGACCGCCATGCTTTTTTCCAAATAAAACACATACTTTGCAAAGTGCTCCCTGCATGACGTTTGAATATACAAGCCATGAGTACCTGGTAGTCCAATGGCGTTGAAAAGAAAGTTTCTTTTTACCAGTGATAGTGACTGGAAATTTAAATGTATCCGGAGGGGTCCAAAGCTCTTTTAATGCTCTCAGCTTTTTCTCGTCATTGCTTGGAGGATGACATACGTAGAGCGCAATATCATAACCCGTCCTGGCTGCGGCTGCGGACGTAGCCGAACACAAATCCATCCTGGCTGTAACAAAGACATATTTGACTAAAACAAAACAACAGCACATACCCATCTTCAAACAGCTTTTTGGTCATATTTAATTGTAAGAATAATAATAATAATTTGTGACTCTAATACTCTAATCCATACTATAATTAAATCGTAAGCGTTCCGTTTCTGTAAGTACATAAATATTTACAAAAAAAAAACAATTCATACGCACTATAATTATGTTACTGAGGTCAATAAAATAGTTATTAAAATTTTTGTCTGTTTGTCTGTGCGTATGACCACGCTAATCTCAGAAACGGCTTAATCGATTTGTATGCGGTTTTGTTTAACATTTTAGTCTATGTTTCATTCCAATCGGTTCATAAACTAAAAAGTTATGTTAAGAATAAGAATTTTCAACTAAAAATTAAGTCTACGCGAACAATGTCGCGGGCACCAGTTAGTTGTTAGTTAAATATAATTGTATTTCTTTCTGTTAAAAGGCGAAATGATTTTATAACACTTAGGTACACGTCGCATATACACTGAAATTACCATTTGTCAAATATTTTATGCTCACGGCAAAACATTTGTTTACAGAAATTCTCTGGGAATAAAAATAAGAGCAGGATAAAAGTTTTTAAAATTCTAGTAACTGGGTTCCTTCCTAATAAAATAAACAAGAGACTTACCTTTCTTCACTTCATCGTCATCAGTATCTGTGGATGGCCCCGCTCTATTTATTCCTACTTCTTCAATATGACAGGATTCCACATTGTCTTTTGATAAAAGTTCATTGGGATTTGGTCTCTCTTTCTTAGAAAAAAAACTCAAAAGAGATACCTGATTTGATCGTTTCATACTTTTTAAATGCGACACTTCTTTCTGTATTAAAACAACTGACAACTGCGCAACGCGAAGAGACAAAATAGACTAAACTAGATTCTAGCTTGGTATGGTGCGCGCGGCCGAAACGCGGGCGGCGGCGGCGCGCCGCGGCGGGGGCACTGCCCATTCCCCCGCTCCCCGCACTGTGGCGGACTTAAGAAACTATCGTATTCTACAATCGGCGCGGTGCAATGGGGGGGGGTCCGGACCCCCAAGACCCCCCCCTTATATACGTCCGTGGTCAAATAACATATTTTAATGATAATAATATTTGGATAATTTGTAAGGTGCTGTTTTTGTGAAAAAACACCTCCAAACTTTGGAAATGTACGCTTTGCAGATTAAGGCATCGATGGGCTGTATTCATTGATATTGGTTTCTGTGATTATGACTTCTAGTCATTCGCCGAAGATTTTAATTTAGATTATAGCAAGGAACAAGAAGATTTGGAATAATGAATTATTTGTATAGCGCCGTTTCAGTGAAATATTACCTCAAGGGAGCTTTGAATTATTAGTACAGGTTGAAGACTGAAGTTTATCAGTTTGGCACTTGAGATGATTCGGAAGAACAGAAGTGAAATGACAGTGGAAATATTTGGCGAGAAAAAACCTGTACCTGTGTGAAATTGCCGAAAGTGGAAAGCCAAAAGTGAAAAGCTGAGAGAAGATAATTTCTTATTGTAATGATCATAGACAAAGTCGTTATCTGAAACTTTTAAGAAGTCCCCGGTTTTAATATTTTTAGGAACATAAATATAATTTTGAGTTGTCAGTGTTAAAAATAACATTGCTTCATTTATGTACATTATTTAAGATTCCTGGAAATCCCAAAAATAAAAAATGAAAATACATATATGTTCTCTGGCAATCCCAATAATATTGTCATGTAAAAATTTTTTTTTGCCAAAAAGTACGAAATTTCCCTATATTTGTGCTGATTTTGTGAAAATTTCCCTTTTCCCTAGAATTTTTTTTTCTCCCCTAGATCTAGGGAAATTTCCCTAGACCTGGCAACGCTGCTGCAATCTGTGAAGATTGGGGAATCTATCAAACGAACGGCCCATTTGTGCAGAGTCAAGGGTTTGGGGCTCCACTTCTAGTACAGGGTCAGCAGTAGGAGAATATTTGATATTGGACTGGAACTTTCTACTAGTCCAAAAGCTTTCTTCTGTATTACAGGGTTTAGAGCTGATAAATTCTTTGTTAATGAGAGGTGGTCGATAGTCTGTTGAGTAAAACGCTTGGCATAGTAGTTGGACTGGTTAACTGTCCTCCACACCAACAACTAAATTTAAGTAAAAGTTTTGCATAATCTATAAATGTATCGATGGTTTAAAATAAATCGCAAAAGGTACTCTACTACGGCAGCATACATTTTGGTATTTTTTGATTTATATTTGTTGAATAACTATGTACTTCATAATGAACATCTTAGGACGGGTTGTTTTGGAGAATTTGAACAATTCATCAAATTTTAACTTTCATTTTCGGTTTCTGTGAAAGTCCTATTCAAGTTCTGTTATTACCTATATCATTATAACAAAGTTTCGTTAAAAAATTAATAATTAGGTATATTATATAATAAATAATTTTTTTTTCTCAATCAGCCAAATTATCTCTTTTTGTAAATTATTGTAATGTGTTTGTAGATTTAATATAAAAAATAACTGAAATAATAACAGAACTTGAAAAATCTTTCAGAGAACATTGAAATTTTAATTAACTTTGAAATTTGAAGAGTTGTTCAAATTTTCCGAAACAACCCATCCTTAGTATTTACCTACTTAATTCAGTTGGCTAAAATGTTTAACTAAGATGTTCCTGTTCAACTCGACCATTTGGCGTTTTGATGACTGTAAATTTGTTTGCACATTATGTTTCAAGGTTGTGGCCGTGTTGGATATTGCCTTTTTGTCCTGCCAGAGCTGTCAAAATGGAATAATCAATATAATGGTAGTAATGGTACCTACCTGCTTGAAGAAAGTTAGTAAAAAGAATTGTTATCGACATTTGACTTTTCTTTGGACAAATTGTAGAATTCCTTATTTGAAATAAAAAATGTTCTATAAAATATATGGTTTATAATTAAATTAGATAGATATTTCAGTACCTACTTACAATTCTTATGATTTTGTTAGAAATTTTGCTTTTATTTATTAATTAAGAGAAAATTAGAAACATATTTTTTTAGATGCGACGTATACTGTTCACATAACTACTACATATTTATGATATTTAGCTAATATGTACAAATTAAAACACGGAAAATAATGTAGAAGGTATTGTACAACCAAGTGAATTAATTACTGGAGTGGGGTCAGGAGTTAGAATAATATGTTTGAATGTCAATGAAGCAAGGAGTGTACGCCATGGCCAAGACAGAGTTGTGTGGTGGTTCATCCTCTGTGTAGCTACATTAATTTGTCAGTGGGGTTAATTAGTGAATAACACATTTTTCATTCTATACATGGTGTCCAGAAACTAGGATATAAATGGGATACTGGTGAGTCTTCATCACAGGGAACACAAAAAACCTTTTTTTTCGATCTGTGCATTTATATTTTTGTTTTAATTTTTTTCCTTATCTTTTATTATAAATCTTTTGGAGTTTTGGTTGTGACTGATTTTCTTCAAATTCATTCTAAAAAATTCCAACTTCGAACTTTACTCCTAAACAAAAGCACAAAAAAGTCATTCAAATTGACTTCAAATAATGTGAAATAGATTCACCAGTTTCCCGCTTGTACTATTAATTTCCGGACACTATATAATATTGTCATTTATTAGTAAAAAACTTCTTTACTGAACTTCGTCCTGGTATTATTTTCACATTGCCCTGAGCCAAACGGCGCCTGGCGCAAATAATTTTTTTACACCCCTTGTCAAATCAATAATGAGATGATTTGTATTTTTGTGCAGCATCTTTTTTTTTAAATAATCTCAAAGGCGATGTGTTAGGACAGATTTATTTAGCGCCTTGGCACCTTGATAATTCAGCGCCCGTAGCGGGCTGCTCCAATTGCGCCCGCATAGGGCCGGCCCTGGATTTGTGACTGTGCTAATTGTTTCAAGTAATAAAATTTAATTTCTTTATTTTAATTAAAATTTCAATTTTCTGCAAAGTGTATGGCTTATAAGGTTGCCCATTTCTAAGCTTAAACAAAAATTCACAACGTTGGAGAGTAGGTACCTACACAAAACCCAAAGCAATTTTTTTTCATAGTTTTACATGAGAATCGACAGCGTTTATTGATAGAGAACAGATGATATTCTATTTTTTGCGTATGATTTTGTGAATGTTGATTGATTGAGTGACTTCAAAAGAAGTTGTTTTAATTCATTTCTTATTTTGAAATTTGAATGTGGATACTGAAATATCGATATATTTTTAATGTCTATCATCCCTTCTAAATATATTAGCTATCGAAGAGCAATCCACTGGAAAGAAAGACTTTGAATATATTTTTAAAATTGAATAGGTAGTAACTACCTAATGCAGTGTTTCCCACAGTGGGGCATAACGCCTCAGAGGTGGGGCACCACGCTTTAGAGATGAGACACGTAGGCATTCCACATATAAAGGGGAATACTCATCGGTCATACAAAAAATGCCTGAGATGTACAAAATTGAAATATACGCCAAATTGTACTTAAAATGTAATGAAACCCGTTACAATTTCAATAAATATCTAAAAACACAGAAACTGTGCAGGATGTAGACAATATACTGCTTATTTGTTTTATACATAATGAGTAGGGGTACGTAAATTTCGCAAATAAAAAATCGTGATTTCGCATTTAAAAAAACTCAAAATAGAAAATTTCACAAAAAAAATACAGTGTTAAAAACTCAATTAAAGGCTAGCATTGTTGTAATTTGTACATTTCATTGTTTGCCTGCGATCAGTTACGACAATGTTGTAGATACTAAAGTACCTCTCGGCATCAACACTATTGACAGGGCAATTGAATAGCTGCTTTTGCAAATCCAGGGTAGCAAGATTAACTAAAACTTGCATTACATCCACAGGAGCTTCTTGGTCGACCAATCCAAGTAATGAGAGTACCCGTCAATTAGTTCTTCTTGTGGTACACTTTTGAAAAACGGAATTTTTGCGAAGCTTTCCACTATGGAATTTGAATTGACAGAAGAAGAGGGCACATTTGCTGCTTCCGATAATAATCTGCCAATGTACTTGTAGCACTCATTTGTTGGATTCGGCCCCCCATGTGTACCAACAATTTATCTTTTGAGCTGCTGTCTTCAACATCATGCTGTGATCGATAGAATTTTCGGTTGATAAAATATTCATTGTTTTTTCGCCAAAAGAACCTTCACATTGACGCTGAAGACTTCAAATCTTCTAATTTACTCCACAAAATGTGTGCAAACGAATAGTTTGAACCTTCTAAATTGCCAATTAGTTTCATAATTTTCGTACAGAATTCTGATACGAATGTAAGTTGAACTTGAATTTTACTGGCTAGAATGTCATTTTCAAAACATTCTTTGAGGTAAATAGTGCTAGAATTGTCATCTTCATATTCATTAAGAAAATCGATAATTTGCTGCATATACTCATTCAAATAAATAACAGATTTAAACCAAGAATTCCACCTGGTTACAACAGGCGAAGGGTAAAGTTTTGGAGTTAATTGTGGAGCATGCTGTCGTAGAAAGTTTAAATAGGAACTTTTCATTTTTCTAGAATGCAAAAAGGCTGACTTTGTCTTGGCCACAATAAAGTTCAGTTCCTTAAATTCTTTTATAAAAATTTAACCCACAAGATTCACTTTGTGCGCCCATCATTGAAAGTGCAGTGCATGGTCACCCAGTAGTATTTTTTGCAAGTTGAAACATACACCCATGTACATCGCAGAGTCAGACACTAAACCATGTACTTGAGAGTATTGAATTTCGTATTCTTTCATAGTATCAATTATTGCTTGAGAACAAGTGGAAGCATTGGCAGCGTCTAAAAAATTTACACTTGCTAAGAAACAAGACTGCTGTGGTTCTGAAGAGACAGTTTTAAGTAAAACTGCAAAGACACATCTGCCTTGTTTGTCAGAAGTTTCGTCGGCCACCACAACTACAGGCTGATCCCTTGGTTTTTGTTTCACTTCATCTTTCTCCGAAACACCGCACTGTGGTACGTACTTACGTCTCAAATTATCTCCAGAATGCAGGTTACCCGAGCCAAGCACATATTTTTCCATGAAACTGCGGATCTAGTTTATTCAACGGAATGTTTGCTTTCGAACACATTTTTACAGTGCCAAGCACAAATTCCTCTTTTTCCGTTTTGGCACGCTTTTGCACTTCAAAAGCACCAACTATTGTGGAATGCCCTTTTATTCCAGAGGACCCTGGTTGAGAATCAGGATCAGATTTCTTTCTTAAATGAGTAACAGAAGTCGTATGCTTCTTCAAAGTATCTAACTTCTCTCCTTCCAAACGCACGTTGCAGTATGTTATACGATGTTAGTACCGCTTAAATAAAGCCAACCTCTTTGAACTTTTTTACTCGCTCAGATAATTAATTTTTTTAATTTTATTAAGTAAAAAGAAATTAACATTTCACTTTCTTAACTTATTCTACTTTCGGGCGGACCATATTGACGTAAGTAACACAACTATACCATACGCGCATGAGCGAGTGACTGATTGAAAGACAAGAGATGGACGGACGCCAACATACACTACTTCTTAGCTAAGCAGCAAACCAACACTCGAATTTTAAGGCGAAATTTCTCGCGCCTACCAAAACACGATCCTGCAATCTACACTACTTCTGAGCTAAGCAGCAAACAAGCACTTGAATTTTAAGGCGCAATTTCTCGCGTCTACCAAAACACGATCCTGCAATCTACACTACTTCTTAGCTAAGCAGCAAACCAGAACACGAATTTTAAGGCGCAATTTCTCGCGCCTACCAAAACACGATCCTGCAATCTACACTACTTCTTAGCTAAGCAGCAAACAAACACTCGAATTTTAAGGCGCAATTTTTTTTTCCTTTATTCATAAAAATATATTTGGATACAGGTTTTTTACATGCTTCGCGCCTACAAAAACACGTTCCTGCAATCTACACTACTTCTAAGCTAAGCAGAAAATAAGATCTCGAATTTTAAGGCGCAATTTTTATTTCATTTTTTTTCCTTTATTCATAAAAGTATATTTGGATACAGGCTTTTAACATGCTTCGCGCCTACCAAAACACGATCCTGTAATCTACACTACTTCTTAGCAAAGCAGCACACCAGAACTCGAATTTTAAGGCGCAATTAATTGCTCACGCCTAACAAAACACGATCTTGCAATCTACACAACTTCTGTGCTAAGCAGCAAACGAGAACTCGAATTTAGGGTGCAATTGCTCGCGCCTACCAAAACACGATACTGCAATCTACACTACTTCTTAGCTAAGCAGCAAACAAACACTCGAATTTTAAGGCGCAATTTTTTTTTTCCTTTATTCATAAAAATATATTTGGATACAGGTTTTTAACATGCTTCACGCCTACCAAAACACGATCCTGCAATCTACACTACTTCTTAGCTAAGCAGCAAATCAGCACTTGAATTTTAAGGCGCAATTTCTCGCGCCTACAAAAAAACGATCCTGCAATCTACACTACTTCTTAGCTAAGCAGCAAACCAGCACTTGAATTTTAAGGCGCAATTTCTCGCGCCTACAAAAACACGATCCTGCAATCTACAGTACTTCTGAGCTGAGCAGCAAACCAACACTCGAATTTTAAGGCACAATTTTTTTTATTTTTTTTTCCTTTATTCATAAAAATATATTTGGATACAGGTTTTTAACATGCTTCGCGCCTACCTAAACACGATCCTGCAATCTACACTACTTCTAAGCAAAGCAGCAAACCTGAACAAGAATTTTCAAGCGCAATTTCTCGCGCCTACAAAAACACGATCCTGCAATCTACAATACTTCTAAGCTAAGCAGCAAACCAGATCTCGAATTTTAAGGCGCAATTTTGTTTTTTTTTTCCTTAATTCATAAAAATATATTTGGATACAGGTTTTTTACATGCTTCGCGCCTACAAAAACACGTTCCTGCAATCTACACTACTTCTTAGCTAAGCAGAAAACAAGATCTCGAATTTTAAGGCGCAATTTTTATTTCATTCTTTTTTTCATTTATTCATAAAAATATATTTGGATACAGGCGTTATACATGCTTCGCGCCTACCAAAACACGATCCTGCAATCTACACTACTTCTTAGCTAAGCAGCAAACCAGCACTTGAATTTTAAGGCGCAATTTCTCGCGCCTACAAAAACACGATCCTGAAATCTACACTACTTCTTAGCTAAGCAGCAAACGAGAACTCGAATTTTAAGGCGCAATTTCTCGCGCCTACAAAAACACGATCCTGCAATCTACACTACTTCTTAGCTAAGCAGCAAACCAGCACTTGAATTTTAAGGCGCAATTTCTCGCGCCTACGAAAACACGATCCTGCAATCTACACTACTTCTGAGCTGAGCAGCAAACCAACACTCGAATTTTGAGGCACAATTTTTTTTATTTTTTTTTCCTTTATTCATAAAAATATATTTGGATACAGGTTTTTAACATGCTTCGCGCCTACCAAAACACGATCCTGCAATCTACACTACTTCTTAGCTAAGCAGCAAACCTGAACTCGAATTTTAAGGCGCAATTTCTCGCGCCTACAAAAACACGATACTGCAATCTACACTACTTCTTAGCTAAGCAGCAAAACAGAACAAGAATTTTCAAGCGCAATTTCTCGCGCCTACAAAAACACGATCCTGCAATCTACAATACTTCTTAGCTAAGCAGCAAACCAGATCTCGAATTTTAAGGCGCAATTTTGTTTTTTTTTCCTTAATTCATAAAAATATATTTGGATACAGGTTTTTTACATGCTTCGCGCCTACCAAAACACGATCCTGCAATCTACACAACTTCTTAGCTAAGCAGCAAACCAGAACTCGAATTTTAAGGCGCAATTAATTTCTCACGCCTAACAAAACACGATCTTGCAATCTACACAACTTCTGTGCTAAGCAGCAAACGAGAACTTGAATTTAGGGCGCAATTGCTTGCGCCTACCAAAACACGATCCTGCAATCTACACTACTTCTTAGCTCAGCAGCAAACCAACACTCGAATTTTAAGGCGCAATTTTTTTTTTCCTTTATTCATAAAAATATATTTGGATACAGGTTTTTAACATGCTTCGCGCCTACCAAAACACGATCCTGCAATCTACACTACTTCTGAGCTAAGCAGCAAACCAGGACTAGAATTTTCAGGCGCAATTTCTCGCGCCTACAAAAACACGATCCTGCAATCTACACTACTTCTTAGCTAAGCAGCAAACCAGAACTAGAATTTTCAGGCGCAATTTCTCGCGCCTACAAAAACACGATCATGCAATCTACAATACTTCTTAGCTAAGCAGCAAACCAGATCTCGAATTTTAAGGCGCAATTTTTTTTTCCTTAATTGATAAAAATATATTTGGATACAGGTTTTTTACATGCTTCGCGCCTACCAAAACACGATCCTGCAATCTACACTACTTCTTAGCTAAGCAGCAAACCAGAACTCGAATTTTAAGGCGCAATTAATTTCTCACGCTTAACAAAACACGATCTTGCAATCTACACAACTTCTGTGCTAAGCAGCAAACGAGAATTTGAATTTAGGGCGCAATTGCTCGCGCCTACCAAAACACGATCCTGCAATCTACACTACTTCTTAGCTAAGCAGCAAACCAACACTCGAATTTTAATGCGCAATTTTTTTTTTCCTTTATTCATAAAAATATATTTGGATACAGGTTTTTTACATGCTTTGCGCCTACAAAAACACGTTCCTGCAATCTACACTACTTCTTAGCTAAGCAGAAAATAAGAACTCGAATTTTAAGGCGCAATTTTTATTTCATTTTTTTTTTCCTTTATTCATAAAAATATATTTGGATACCGGCTTTTAACATGCTTCGCGCCTACCAAAACACGATCCTGCAATCTACACTACTTCTGAGCTAAGCAGCAAACCAGATCTCGAATTTAAAGGCGCAATTTCTCGCGCCTACAAAAACACCATCCTGCAATCTACACTACTTCTTAGCTAAGCAGCAAAACAGAACAAGAATTTTCAAGTGCAATTTCTCGCGCCTACAAAAACACGATCCTGCAATCTACACTACTTCTTAGCTAAGCAGAAAATCAGAACAAGAATTTTCAAGCGCAATTTCTCGCGCCTACAAAAACACGATCCTGCAATCTACAATACTTCTTAGCTAAGCAGCAAACCAGATCTCGAAATTTAAGGCGCAATTAATTGCTCACGCCTAACAAAACACGATCTTGCAATCTACACTACTTCTGAGCTAAGCAGCAAACGAGAACTCGAATTGAAGGAGCAATTGCTCGCGCCTACCAAAACACGATCCTGCAATCTACACTACTTCTGAGCTAAGCAGCAAACGAGAACTCGAATTTTAAGGCGCAATTTCTCGCGCCTACAAAAACACGATCCTGCAATCTACACTACTTCTGAGCTAAGCAGAAAACGAGAACTCGAATTGAAGGAGCAATTGCTCGCGCCTACCAAAACACGATCCTGCAATCTACACTACTTCTGAGCTAAGGAGCAAACGAGAACTCGAATTTTAAGGCGCAATTTTTTTTTTCCTTTATTCATAAAAATATATTTGGATACAGGTTTTTTACATGCTTCGCGCCTACCAAAACACGATCCTGCAATCTACACTACTTCTAAGCTAAGCAGCAAACCAGAACTCGAATTTTGAGGCGCAATTTTTTTTGTTTTTGTTTTATTCATAAAAATATATTTGGATACAGGTTTTTTACATGCTTCGCGCCTACCAAAACACGATCCTGCAATCTACACTACTTCTTAGCTAAGCAGCAAACCAGAACTCGAATTTGAAGGCGCATTTTTTTTTCCTTTATTCATAAAAATATATTTGGATACAGGTTTTCAACATGCTTCGCGCCTACCAAAACACGATCCTGCAATCTACACTACTTCTGAGCTAAGCAGCAAACCAGAACTAGAATTTTCAGGCGCAATTTCTCGCGCCTACAAAAACACGATCCTGCAATCTACACTACTTCTTAGCTAAGCAGCAAACCAGAACTAGAATTTTCAGGCGCAATTTCTCGCGCCTACAAAAACACGATCCTGCAATCTACAATACTTCTTAGCTAAGCAGCAAACCAGATCTCGAATTTAAAGGCGCAATTTTGTTTTTTTTTCCTTAATTCATAAAAATATATTTGGATACAGGTTTTTTACATGCTTCGCGCTTACCAAAACACGATCCTGCAATCTACACTACTTCTTAGCTAAGCAGCAAACCAGAACTCGAATTTTAAGGCGCAATTATTTTCTCACGCTTAACAAAACACGATCTTGCAATCTACACAACTTCTGTGCTAAGCAGCAAACGAGAATTTGAATTTAGGGCGCAATTGCTCGCGCCTACCAAAACACAATCCTGCAATCTACACTACTTCTTAGCTAAGCAGCAAACCAACACTCGAATTTTAAGGCGCAATTTTTTTTTTCCTTTATTCATAAAAATATATTTGGATACAGGTTTTTAACATGCTTCGCGCCTACCAAAACACGATCCTGCAATCTACACTACTTCTTAGCTAAGCAGCAAACCAGAACTAGAATTTTCAGACGCGATTTCTCACGCCTACAAAAACACGATCCTGCAATCTACACTACTTCTTAGCCAAGCAGCAAACCAACACTCGAATTTCAAGGCACAATTTCTCGCGCCTACAAAAACACGATCCTGCAATCTACACTACTTCTTAGCTAGGCAGCAAACCAACACTCGAATTTTAAGGCGAAATTTTTTTTTCCTTTATTCATAAAAATATATTTGGATACAAGTATTTTACATGCTTCGCGCCTACCTAAACACGATCCTGCAATCTACACCACTTCTGAGCTAAGCAGCAAACGAAAACTCGAATTTTAAGGCGCAATTGCTTCCGCCTACCAAAACACGATCCTGCAATCTACACTTCTTCTAAGCTAAGCAGCAAACCAGAACTCGAATTTGAAGGCGCAATTTTTTTTTTATTCCTTTATTCATAAAAATATATTTGGATAGAGGTTTTTTACATGCTTCGCGCCTAACTAAATACGATCCTGCAATCTACACTTCTGCTTAGCTAAGCAGCAAACGAAAACTCGAATTTTAAGGCGCAATTAATTGATCGCGCCTAACAAAACACGATCCTGCAATCTACACAACTTCTGAGCTGAGCAGCAAACCAGAACTCGAATTTTAAGGCGCAATTTTTATTTTATTTTTTTCCTTTATTCATAAAAATATATTTGGATACAGGCTTTTAACATGCTTCGCGCCTACCAAATCACGATCCTGCAATCTACACTACTTCTTAGCTAAGCAGCATACAAGAACTAGAATTTTCAAGCGCAATTTCTCGCGCCTACATAAACACGATCCTGCAATCTTCAATACTTCTTAGCTAAGCAGCAAACCAGATCTCAAATTTTAAGGCGCAATTTTGTTTTTTTTTTCCTTAATTCATAAAAATATATTTGGATACAGGTTTTTTACATGCTTCGTTCCTACAAAAACACGTTCCTGCAATCTACACTACTTCTTAGCTAAGCAGCAAACCAGAACTCGAATTTTAAGGCGCAATTTTGTTTTTTTTTCCTTAATTCATAAAAATATATTTGGATACAGGTTTTTTACATGCTTCGCGCCTACCAAAACACGATCCTGCAATCTACACAACTTCTTAGCTAAGCAGCAAACCAGAACTCGAATTTTAAGGCGCAATTAATTTCTCACGCCTAACAAAACACGATCTTGCAATCTACACAACTTCTGTGCTAAGCAGCAAACGAGAACTTGAATTTAGGGCGCAATTGCTTGCGCCTACCAAAACACGATCCTGCAATCTACACTACTTCTTAGCTCAGCAGCAAACCAACACTCGAATTTTAAGGCGCAATTTTTTTTTTCCTTTATTCATAAAAATATATTTGGATACAGGTTTTTAACATGCTTCGCGCCTACCAAAACACGATCCTGCAATCTACACTACTTCTGAGCTAAGCAGCAAACCAGGACTAGAATTTTCAGGCGCAATTTCTCGCGCCTACAAAAACACGATCCTGCAATCTACACTACTTCTTAGCTAAGCAGCAAACCAGAACTAGAATTTTCAGGCGCAATTTCTCGCGCCTACAAAAACACGATCATGCAATCTACAATACTTCTTAGCTAAGCAGCAAACCAGATCTCGAATTTTAAGGCGCAATTTTTTTTTCCTTAATTGATAAAAATATATTTGGATACAGGTTTTTTACATGCTTCGCGCCTACCAAAACACGATCCTGCAATCTACACTACTTCTTAGCTAAGCAGCAAACCAGAACTCGAATTTTAAGGCGCAATTAATTTCTCACGCTTAACAAAACACGATCTTGCAATCTACACAACTTCTGTGCTAAGCAGCAAACGAGAATTTGAATTTAGGGCGCAATTGCTCGCGCCTACCAAAACACGATCCTGCAATCTACACTACTTCTTAGCTAAGCAGCAAACCAACACTCGAATTTTAATGCGCAATTTTTTTTTTCCTTTATTCATAAAAATATATTTGGATACAGGTTTTTTACATGCTTTGCGCCTACAAAAACACGTTCCTGCAATCTACACTACTTCTTAGCTAAGCAGAAAATAAGAACTCGAATTTTAAGGCGCAATTTTTATTTCATTTTTTTTTTCCTTTATTCATAAAAATATATTTGGATACCGGCTTTTAACATGCTTCGCGCCTACCAAAACACGATCCTGCAATCTACACTACTTCTGAGCTAAGCAGCAAACCAGATCTCGAATTTAAAGGCGCAATTTCTCGCGCCTACAAAAACACCATCCTGCAATCTACACTACTTCTTAGCTAAGCAGCAAAACAGAACAAGAATTTTCAAGTGCAATTTCTCGCGCCTACAAAAACACGATCCTGCAATCTACACTACTTCTTAGCTAAGCAGAAAATCAGAACAAGAATTTTCAAGCGCAATTTCTCGCGCCTACAAAAACACGATCCTGCAATCTACAATACTTCTTAGCTAAGCAGCAAACCAGATCTCGAAATTTAAGGCGCAATTAATTGCTCACGCCTAACAAAACACGATCTTGCAATCTACACTACTTCTGAGCTAAGCAGCAAACGAGAACTCGAATTGAAGGAGCAATTGCTCGCGCCTACCAAAACACGATCCTGCAATCTACACTACTTCTGAGCTAAGCAGCAAACGAGAACTCGAATTTTAAGGCGCAATTTCTCGCGCCTACAAAAACACGATCCTGCAATCTACACTACTTCTGAGCTAAGCAGAAAACGAGAACTCGAATTGAAGGAGCAATTGCTCGCGCCTACCAAAACACGATCCTGCAATCTACACTACTTCTGAGCTAAGGAGCAAACGAGAACTCGAATTTTAAGGCGCAATTTTTTTTTTCCTTTATTCATAAAAATATATTTGGATACAGGTTTTTTACATGCTTCGCGCCTACCAAAACACGATCCTGCAATCTACACTACTTCTAAGCTAAGCAGCAAACCAGAACTCGAATTTTGAGGCGCAATTTTTTTTGTTTTTGTTTTATTCATAAAAATATATTTGGATACAGGTTTTTTACATGCTTCGCGCCTACCAAAACACGATCCTGCAATCTACACTACTTCTTAGCTAAGCAGCAAACCAGAACTCGAATTTGAAGGCGCATTTTTTTTTCCTTTATTCATAAAAATATATTTGGATACAGGTTTTCAACATGCTTCGCGCCTACCAAAACACGATCCTGCAATCTACACTACTTCTGAGCTAAGCAGCAAACCAGAACTAGAATTTTCAGGCGCAATTTCTCGCGCCTACAAAAACACGATCCTGCAATCTACACTACTTCTTAGCTAAGCAGCAAACCAGAACTAGAATTTTCAGGCGCAATTTCTCGCGCCTACAAAAACACGATCCTGCAATCTACAATACTTCTTAGCTAAGCAGCAAACCAGATCTCGAATTTAAAGGCGCAATTTTGTTTTTTTTTCCTTAATTCATAAAAATATATTTGGATACAGGTTTTTTACATGCTTCGCGCTTACCAAAACACGATCCTGCAATCTACACTACTTCTTAGCTAAGCAGCAAACCAGAACTCGAATTTTAAGGCGCAATTATTTTCTCACGCTTAACAAAACACGATCTTGCAATCTACACAACTTCTGTGCTAAGCAGCAAACGAGAATTTGAATTTAGGGCGCAATTGCTCGCGCCTACCAAAACACAATCCTGCAATCTACACTACTTCTTAGCTAAGCAGCAAACCAACACTCGAATTTTAAGGCGCAATTTTTTTTTTCCTTTATTCATAAAAATATATTTGGATACAGGTTTTTAACATGCTTCGCGCCTACCAAAACACGATCCTGCAATCTACACTACTTCTTAGCTAAGCAGCAAACCAGAACTAGAATTTTCAGACGCGATTTCTCACGCCTACAAAAACACGATCCTGCAATCTACACTACTTCTTAGCCAAGCAGCAAACCAACACTCGAATTTCAAGGCACAATTTCTCGCGCCTACAAAAACACGATCCTGCAATCTACACTACTTCTTAGCTAGGCAGCAAACCAACACTCGAATTTTAAGGCGAAATTTTTTTTTCCTTTATTCATAAAAATATATTTGGATACAAGTATTTTACATGCTTCGCGCCTACCTAAACACGATCCTGCAATCTACACCACTTCTGAGCTAAGCAGCAAACGAAAACTCGAATTTTAAGGCGCAATTGCTTCCGCCTACCAAAACACGATCCTGCAATCTACACTTCTTCTAAGCTAAGCAGCAAACCAGAACTCGAATTTGAAGGCGCAATTTTTTTTTTATTCCTTTATTCATAAAAATATATTTGGATAGAGGTTTTTTACATGCTTCGCGCCTAACTAAATACGATCCTGCAATCTACACTTCTGCTTAGCTAAGCAGCAAACGAAAACTCGAATTTTAAGGCGCAATTAATTGATCGCGCCTAACAAAACACGATCCTGCAATCTACACAACTTCTGAGCTGAGCAGCAAACCAGAACTCGAATTTTAAGGCGCAATTTTTATTTTATTTTTTTCCTTTATTCATAAAAATATATTTGGATACAGGCTTTTAACATGCTTCGCGCCTACCAAATCACGATCCTGCAATCTACACTACTTCTTAGCTAAGCAGCATACAAGAACTAGAATTTTCAAGCGCAATTTCTCGCGCCTACATAAACACGATCCTGCAATCTTCAATACTTCTTAGCTAAGCAGCAAACCAGATCTCAAATTTTAAGGCGCAATTTTGTTTTTTTTTTCCTTAATTCATAAAAATATATTTGGATACAGGTTTTTTACATGCTTCGTTCCTACAAAAACACGTTCCTGCAATCTACACTACTTCTTAGCTAAGCAGCAAACCAGAACTCGAATTTTAAGGCGCAATTATTTTCTCACGCTTAACAAAACACGATCTTGCAATCTACACAACTTCTGTGCTAAGCAGCAAACGAGAATTTGAATTTAGGGCGCAATTGCTCGCGCCTACCAAAACACAATCCTGCAATCTACACTACTTCTTAGCTAAGCAGCAAACCAACACTCGAATTTTAAGGCGCAATTTTTTTTTTCCTTTATTCATAAAAATATATTTGGATACAGGTTTTTAACATGCTTCGCGCCTACCAAAACACGATCCTGCAATCTACACTACTTCTTAGCTAAGCAGCAAACCAGAACTAGAATTTTCAGACGCGATTTCTCACGCCTACAAAAACACGATCCTGCAATCTACACTACTTCTTAGCCAAGCAGCAAACCAACACTCGAATTTCAAGGCACAATTTCTCGCGCCTACAAAAACACGATCCTGCAATCTACACTACTTCTTAGCTAGGCAGCAAACCAACACTCGAATTTTAAGGCGCAATTTTTTTTTCCTTTATTCATAAAAATATATTTGGATACAAGTATTTTACATGCTTCGCGCCTACCTAAACACGATCCTGCAATCTACACCACTTCTGAGCTAAGCAGCAAACGAAAACTCGAATTTTAAGGCGCAATTGCTTCCGCCTACCAAAACACGATCCTGCAATCTACACTTCTTCTAAGCTAAGCAGCAAACCAGAACTCGAATTTGAAGGCGCAATTTTTTTTTTATTCCTTTATTCATAAAAATATATTTGGATAGAGATTTTTTACATGCTTCGCGCCTAACTAAATACGATCCTGCAATCTACACTTCTGCTTAGCTAAGCAGCAAACGAAAACTCGAATTTTAAGGCGCAATTAATTGATCGCGCCTAACAAAACACGATCCTGCAATCTACACAACTTCTGAGCTGAGCAGCAAACCAGAACTCGAATTTTAAGGCGCAATTTTTATTTTATTTTTTTCCTTTATTCATAAAAATATATTTGGATACAGGCTTTTAACATGCTTCGCGCCTACCAAATCACGATCCTGCAATCTACACTACTTCTTAGCTAAGCAGCATACAAGAACTAGAATTTTCAAGCGCAATTTCTCGCGCCTACATTAACACGATCCTGCAATCTTCAATACTTCTTAGCTAAGCAGCAAACCAGATCTCAAATTTTAAGGCGCAATTTTGTTTTTTTTTCCTTAATTCATAAAAATATATTTGGATACAGGTTTTTTACATGCTTCGTTCCTACAAAAACACGTTCCTGCAATCTACACTACTTCTTAGCTAAGCAGAAAACCAGATCTCGAATTTTAAGGCGCAATTTTTATTTTATTTTTTTCCTTTATTCATAAAAATATATTTGGATACAGGCTTTTAACATGCTTCGCGCCTACCAAATCACGATCTTGCAATCTACACTACTTCTTAGCTAAGCAGCATTCAAGAACTAGAATTTTCAAGCGCAATTTCTCGCGCCTACATAAACACGATCCTGCAATCTTCAATACTTCTTAGCTAAGCAGCAAACCAGATCTCAAATTTTAAGGCGCAATTTTGTTTTTTTTTCCTTAATTCATAAAAATATATTAGGATACAGGTTTTTTACATGCTTCGCGCCTACAAAATCACGTTCCTGCAATCTACACTACTTCTTAGCTAAGCAGAAAACCAGATCTCGAATTTTAAGGCGCAATTTTTATTTCATTTTTTTTCCTTTATTCATAAAAATATATTTGGATACAGGCTTTTAACATGCTTCGCGCCTAGAAAAACACGATCCTGCAATCTACACTACTTCTGAGCTAAGCAGCAAACCAGAACTCGAATTTGAAGGCGCATTTTTTTTCCTTTATTCATAAAAATATATTTGGATACAGGTTTTAAACATGCTTCGCGCCTACCTAAACACGATCCTGCAATCTACAATACTTCTTAGCTAAGCAGCAAACCAGATCTCGAATTTTAAGGCGCAATTTTGTTTTTTTTTTTCCTTTATTCATAAAAATATATTTGGATAGAGGTTTTTTACATGCTTCGCGCCTACCAAAACACGTTCCTGCAATCTACACTACTTCTAAGCTAAGCAGCAAACCAACACTCGAATTTTAAGGTGCAATCGCTCGCGCCTACCAAAACACGATCCTGCAATCTACACTACTTCTAAGCTAAGCAGCAAACCAGAACTCGAATTTTGAGGCGCAATTTTTTTTTTCCTTTATTCATAAAAATATGTTTGGATACAGGTTTTTAACATGCTTCGCGCCTTCCAAAACACGATCCTGCAATCTACACTACTTCTTAGCTAAGCAGCAAACCAGAACTCGAATTTTAAGGCGCAATTTTGTTTTTTTTCCTTAATTCATAAAAATATATTTGGAGACAGGTTTTTTACATGCTTCGTTCCTACAAAAACACGTTCCTGCAATCTACACTACTTCTTAGCTAAGCAGAAAACCAGATCTCGAATTTTAAGGCGCAATTTTTATTTTTATTTTTTCTTTTATTCATAAAAATATATTTGGATACAGGTTTTTTACATGCTTTGCGCCTACAAAAACACGTTCCTGCAATCTACACCACTTCTTAGCTAAGCAGAAAATAAGATCTCGAATTTTAAGGCGCAATTTTTATTTCATTTTTTTTTTCCTTTATTCATAAAAATATATTTGGATACAGGCTTTTAACATGCTTCGCGCCTACCAAAACACGATCCTGCAATCTACACTACTTCTTAGCTAAGCAGCAAACCAGATCTCGAATTTTAAGGCGCAATTTCTCGCGCCTACAAAAACACCATCCTGCAATCTACACTACTTCTTAGCTAAGCAGCAAAACAGAACAAGAATTTTCAAGCGCAATTTCTCGCGCCTACAAAAACACGATCCTGCAATCTACACTACTTCTTAGCTAAGCAGAAAACCAGAACAAGAATTTTCAAGCGCAATTTCTCGCGCCTACAAAAACACGATCCTGCAATCTACAATACTTCTTAGCTAAGCAGCAAACCAGATCTCGAATTTTAAGGCGCAATTAATTGCTCACGCCTAACAAAACACGATCTTGCAATCTACACTACTTCTGAGCTAAGCAGCAAACGAGAACTCGAATTTTGAGGCGAAATTTTTTTTTTTCCTTTATTCATAAAAATATATTTGGATACAGGTTTTTTACATGCTTCGCGCCTACCAAAACATGATCCTGCAATCTACACTACTTCTAAGCTAAGCAGCAAACCAGAACTCGAATTTTGAGGCGCAATTTTTTTTTTTTTCCTTTATTCATAAAAATATATTTGGATACAGGTTTTTTACATGCTTCGCGCCTACCAAAACACGATCCTGCAATCTACACTACTTCTTAGCTAAGCAGCAAACCAGAACACGAATTTTAAGGCGCAATTAATTTCTCACGCTTAACAAAACACGATCTTGCAATCTACACAACGTCTGTGCTAAGCAGCAAACGAGAACTTGAATTTAGGGCGCAATTGCTTGCGCCTACCAAAACACAATCCTGCAATCTACACTACTTCTTAGCTAAGCAGCAAACCAACACTCGAATTTTAAGGCGCAATTTTTTTTTCCTTTATTCATAAAAATATATTTGGATACAGGTTTTTAACATGCTTCGCGCCTTCCAAAACACGATCCTGCAATCTACACTACTTCTTAGCTAAGCAGCAAACCAGAACTCGAATTCGAAGGCGCATTTTTTTTCCTTTATTCATAAAAATATATTTGGATACAGGTTTTCAACATGCTTCGCGCCTACCTAAACACGATCCTGCAATCTACAATACGTCTTAGCTAAGCATCAAACCAGATCTCGAATTTTAAGGCGCAATTTTGTTTTTTTTTTTCCTTTATTCATAAAAATATATTAGGATACAGGTTTTTTACATGCTTCGCGCCTACAAAAACACGTTCCTGCAATCTACACTACTTCTTAGCTAAGCAGCAAACCAGAACTCGAATTTTAAGGCACAATTGCTCGCGCCTACCAAAACACGATCCTGCAATCGACACTACTTCTTAGCTAAGCAGCCAACCAGAACTCGAATTTTAAGGCGCAATTGCTTCTTCCTACCAAAACACGATCCTGCAATCTACACTACTTCTAAGCTAAGCAGCAAACCAGAACTCGAATTTTAAGGCGCAATTTTTCTTTTTTTCCTTAATTCATAAAAATATATTTGGATAGAGGTTTTTTACATGCTTCGCGCCTACCTTAACACGATCCTGCAATCGACACTACTTCTTAGCTAAGCAGCCAACCAGAACTCGAATTTTAAGGCGCAATTGCTTCTTCCTACCAATACACGATCCTGCAATCTACACTTCTTCTAAGCTAAGCAGCAAACCAGAACTCGAATTTTAAGGCGCAATTTTTTTTTTTCTTTAATTCATAAAAATATATTTGGATAGAGGTTTTTTACATTCTTCGCGCCTACCTAAACACGATCCTGCAATCTACACTGCTTCTTAGCTAAGCAGCAAACGAGAACTCGAATTTAAGGCGCAATTTCTCGCGCCTACCAAAACACGATCCCTCAATCTACACTACTTCTTAGCTAAGCAGCAAACCAACACTCGAATTTTAAGGTGCAATCGCTCGCGCCTACCAAAACACGATCCTGCAATCTACACTACTTCTAAGCTAAGCAGCAAACCAGAACTCGAATTTTGAGGCGCAATTTTTTTTTTCCTTTATTCATAAAAATATATTTGGATACAGGTTTTTTACATGCTTCGCGCCTACAAAAACACGTTCCTGCAATCTACACTACTTCTTAGTAAAGCAGCAAACCAGAACTTGAATTTTCAGGCGCAATTTCTCGCGCCCCTTAAAACACGTTCCTGCAATCTACACTACTTCTTAGCTAAGCACCAAACCAGATCTCGAATTTTAACGCGCAATTGCTCGCGCCTACCAAAACACGATCCTGCAATCTACACTACTTCTTAGCTAAGCAGCAAACCAACACTCGAATTTTAACCCATTACCTCCATGACGATGTCTATAGGCATCAAAAAAATAGATGAAAAGTATGATTTTTTTTCACTGTGAATAATGCTAAATCCCACCAATTTGTTATGCAGCATTTACAGATTGGTATGTTAGCTTTCAATAATTAACATAATTTCATTATTTTTATTAATTAATCTATTTTTAATAAGTTTTTTACTAAAGCCCTGAAAATAGACCCATTTTGAAAAAAAAAATTAAAACGGAAAAAAATAAAACATGCGTGAATCACATATTTTATAATCAAAAGATGAAATAGTCGACAACACTGTTTCAACATAGTATTATATGCATAAGATGACCGCTGGATGTAACTGAAATCAGGTGACGCCTGCGCGCAACGTTTGGAGGTTAGCTGTGACAGTGTTTTCATATGTTTTTGGTTAGCTTGCCTTCAAATAATACGGTTTTCTTGTGTTTTTATGGGTGATTTTTATTAAAAATAATAGTTAGTCTGCAGTTTTCGGATATTTTTAAACAGAGAATGTTGATGAACATACGGACGAAAAGCTGATTGACGACGATTTGATGGCATATCACGACTTGACTGGAATCAGCCTTTGACATCCTCTTGTGCGAGTCGTAATACCTTGCGAATATCTATTTCAAATGCACCACCAGCCCAAATGAATGATAATCCGATGAACAAGCGACATTGACAGCGGCGTTGACATTTGTCACATGAGAACAGGTCGTTTCTACGACTTGTTCTTGTGTTCAAAAGCTCGGCTGTGGAATGATTTGAGGCCTCTGTGTTTCCTCTCTCGTACAACATGGGTCTCTTCAAGACCCACATGGAGAAATAAGAATTAAGGGTAATCTATACCAAAAATTTTTTGAAACCTACAAATTAAAGTAGCGTTGGTAATGTTGTTTTAGTTATTTGTCGTATTGTTCTAGTTTCTACATTATTTTAGACTTTATTGAGACTTATTTATTTTCGTTGCAATTGGACATATCTACATCAGATAGAATTTTGTTTTAATATTTGTTATTTTGTATAAATTCAACACAGTCCCATAAGCAAATATTTTGTTATAAAGGGTTTTCCAATAAGAGGTGTTATTTTGAATAGCCCGCTATTTCGGTAGAAGTTACTTTTGAAGCTGTCATTTTTTGACATTTGACAAGTAGAAACTGTGCCATTAATAAAAATGGAACGCATTGAAATTATTAAAATGCACTATTATTAATTATTACAATTCCATCGAAAAATCATCTTGAGTGATGAGGCCCATTTCCACCTCGGTGGCTTCGTCAACAAGCAAAATTGTCGCATCTTGGACTCGGAAAACCCAAGAGTTATTGTTAAAAAGCGTCTCTATCTTCAACGTGTGACTGTATGGTGCGGTTTATGGTCCGGCGGAGTCATTGGACCTTACTTTTTCGAAAATGAGGCTGGAGCAACAGTTACTGTGAATGGATTGCGCTATCGAGAGATGATTAATGTTTTTTTATGACCGGAATTGGATGTTATTGATCTGCACAACGTTTACTTTCAACAAGACAGCGCTACGTGCCACACAAGCAACGAAACCATTGATTTTTTACGGGAAAAGTTTCTTTGAATATCAAAATAACACCTGTTATTGGAAAACCCTGTATATGTTCAACACAGTCTCATCAGGCAAATATTTCGTTATAAATGTTCAACACAGTCCCATCAGGCAAATAGTTTGATTTGAATTAGTTTTACATTAAAACGATTGTAGAACGTGTGTCGCGTGAAGGTACTTTCAAATCAATTTTGTTTAGTGAATCCGGACAGTCAATAATGTTGTTTACGATTTTATATAGTAACATCGCATCTAAAAATTGTCTCCGTACACTCAATGAATCAATTTTGAAAAATGAATAAATGTGCGATTTGTAAGAAAACTATTTTATGATTTTCTTCTGAATCGATTCAATTATCATCTTATTATTCAATTTTTATCTTTGATGACACCCTTAGAATAGATATACCAACTTTTATTATCACATTTAAAATGTTTTTTTCGGCGATTGAGATGTCTCATAGATGGATAGAGCGAGAGTGTATGAAAAAGTCATGTCTGGCGTTCTATCCCGTTTGCTTACCCTTATCAGACCGACGAGATACGTTTCTTATCTTAGACGACTTAGGCAATTATAAAATACGTATTCGACCCTTGAAAAATGCCGATCATCAAGTAATAATTATCGCTAAAACTAAAGAAATAAAGTGAAACATTTACCCGCGGTTCTTCATCCGCGGTTTCGCTTTTTCGTGGTCAAGGCGAATCAAAAACAAATTACCAAATATTTAATTTAGGAGGAAAAGATTACACAGGTTATTTATTAGACATTTATATTTGACAGATTATTCGAGCTCACATCAAAAGAAGATTTTAAAGAGGGACATAAAGTTTATTAAGGCCTTGTAAATCAGGTGATTTTAAGCTTGACTTGGTTGGAATGTCGAGCTTAGCGCGGCTTGGAACATAATCTGTACTTGGACGAAAGCCTAGATATCAGCAAAATAACACATATTGTCTTATATGATTTGAATAGAGGAACTTGTTTCTTTTATGTTTTTTTTTTGTAAAATCTACTGTCTACGCGAGATTGCGCATCTTTCAAAGTGTCAAATGTTTTAGGCGGGTTAATGTTATATATTTTATTTTATTTGTATACCGTTTCATCTGCTCCTAACTGTCCAGAGCCAGTGGGACTATGGCATCCCCAATTAAGGTTTGTAGCTATGTTGAAGGAAGTGAGAAAGGGAAGACGATGAGGAAGATTAAGTAAAGTACCTGGCTATTCAGATCTCGTTACGAAGATCAGCTGAATAAATTGGTTGTCATATGAAATTCGTGGTGTAACATCTTCGCTTACTTCCACGAAATGGCATCAGATATTAACATTTTGATAAAACTGTTCGTGTAACTAGCGCTGAAGCTAACATTGTGTAAGTTAACTAATAACTAACGTGCATACAGTGGTATACGGATAAAATTATTTTAAGCAAGCAAACGCACAGTGGTCCCAAATCCCGATCTAGCTAGACAAAAATATTTTTTCATGTCATTTGACGCAAAAGGGTCACAATGTAATAAAAAAAATACTTAAAAAAATATACATTTATTTTAGCCATTGTTACGGAATTTTTAAAACAAAATTATTTACTAGTAAAATGCGTATGGTATAATGGTTCGGTTACGTTATAACGAAGTACTTATTTAAAGTTATTAGTTAAAAATATTTTTTTAACATAATATAAGAACAAAACCAAATGACATTTTTTGTTAATGAACTACTGGCCGAGTCGCTATCATCACTCTTATTGAATGCTAATGTTCCAACAGTGGCTTTATTAACAGACTTCTGTATTTTCTTCGCTGGAACCGAAGTTTATTATCGTTTCGGAATATTTTGTTGATATTTTGGCAGCATCCCGTTTTCCATGTCACCTCAAGCTGATTTGAGTAGCATGAGATAGTTCTTGTGGACTTCGAAAGTTCAGAAGACATTCATTTTTTCTTGTTTTGCTTTTTGACGAGCATAAACCAAATTCTTTTTCTGGTATACCACGTAGTCCTTCGTCGCGCGTCACTACATAAAGAATAAAAACTGTGTTAAGCCATTTTGCGTGTTTAAACATCAATTTTAAAGTACTTCTTCCGACTTCAAACCATTTTCTATGAAATATGAATAGAAACGAAGCGATTTTTTTCTTAAGTAAACTATCCACGAGACTTTTAAAACTGTTTTTTTTCAATAAATATTTTATATATTCATAAACACACTGCCTTATTGCAGCACAATTCAACTTTGAGGTGCCCTTTACTTCTAGAATCTCCAAAATATCCAAACGATAGATTGTAGGTACAGGCTCTGTAAATGACAAAAGAGCAAGTTTGAGCAAACAAATTTTTTAAGATATTATGCATAAAGAATGGTTTTATATGAAACTAGTTTCGCTTGGTGGTACAAATCGGTACACGATTTTGAAAGTTTAATTAAACTTTGGCAAATAATTGTAAATATTGACACTTTTTTCACGATTTTTAATTAATAATTAAAGTAATGTTGAATAGGCAAATTATAAAATAATTAAATTAATTTGAAAGAACATACTATAAACTTCAATTTCTGTATTTGCGTAATTTCTCTCCGATTTCAAATAACAACACTAACGATCGAACAGGGTGCACACCTGAAAGCGACCGACCGCTGGGCGAACGATTGGCACATCCAAAGTGTCGTGTTTACAACGTTGCAACGTATCGCGCGTATTGTTTTAAATTTTTTATCGATGTGAACATAATACTGTGGACATTTTCCAATGTTGTGAGAATATTTTTGTACATAAATAAAAACATCGTTGAAATCTTTTTGTCTAGCTAGTTTCCTCAAAGGGGACCATAGTGAAACGTTTCGATTCTGAAAGGTGTTCTTTAATCAGGGCGATACTGAGAGTATTTACCACGATCTACCGCAAAACCAGTGGATTTCCTTTCCACGATGTATTGCAAGATCTCAACCTCGTTGAAAATGCGGGCTTATTACACGAAGAAAACCTTTGGGGTTTTTCAGCAATTGCTTTCGCCATGTAAAAAAAACGGATTTCTTAATATCGAAGGTTTGCCGATGAAATCTTGCTAGATAACGTCTCCAACAGCTTCGTCCAGACAGTCAGACATCCAACTAACGCGATGAGCAATTTCAAAAGGGCAAAACTAGTAGATAATGTGAACAGTAGACCACGCGTCCAAAAAAGTATGTTTGTAATTTTCTCTTATTTAACCACAAGAAAAATTTCTTCTGAAATCGTAAGATTTGTAAGTAGTTACTTAAATAGTATGTAATTTTTTTATTACAAAAAAGGAATTACCGATTCAATTTTTTCAAATATCTGAATGAAAATTCTTTTTTCAAACTTTCTTCCGGCGGGTAGGTACCATAGTTTTAAAAACAGAAGGTCCAAATAAACGCGATGATTTCACGTCTGAAAAAGAAATCTTTACTGAACCGTAGTCAAAGTAAGGCTTGCTTAAATAATACAGCTTAAGTAATACTCCGATCGAAAATTGGAACCGAAATATTTTGACGTCATATGATGCCTAACTATATCCACCAATGAAAAACTCTGAAAGTCTATGGAATAAACTTCCAGCGTTTTTCATTGGTGGATAGTATAATAAGTAGGCTCTAAAACAGACACGGAACACACAAACAAATTTACGATGAAACGCAAGTGGTCAAATTAAAACAGTACTTCGACACGAACAGTCAATAAAGTGTATGAAATAATCTGTGACCATAATAATAATATTCGGACATTTTCATCAATTTTCAAGCACTTATTAACGTACTTGCTAGTTGGGAATGGCAGATGCGTAAGTCTCTTGGTATGAACGGATCAACTGCAAGCGGCATTCTTTCGTTTCTTTCCCCTATTCTCTTTCGTTGAGGTATGCTATATGTATGGTAAATGCTACGTATACATTCTCATCAAGCATGTATAAGTAATAAGCCTTCTAAAGAGTAAAATTAACTGTATGGAATCATTTGTCGCTAATAACGAATACGGAAGTTTCCATTAGTGTTGAAGAATTGATTGATACTTGTTCGCACTTGTCTAGGTAATGTATCGCAAGCCTCTGAGAGTGTGGACGAGCAAGTTAGGTTAGGTTCACGGTGCTTGCCTCTTGGTGTTTGAACGAAGCTATTGATGCTCTGCCGATCGCGTGGCGGTCTGCGAAAACGTTTTATACAAACGCTTTTCTTGCTTCAGAAATTGTAATTCGGATATTTTTACCGATACGATGAGGATGGATATTTTCAGCCACGTTCGGCATACACCCTCAGCCAGTTGTTGGCCATTTATTTCATACGAAAAAAATCTGGTTTCTCATGGAAAAATATTTTGTGAAGAAAGCTAAAATTGAACTGTATTAAGATAAAGCAATATTAGGCACTTTTTTATAAAAAAATTTTTATCCTGAACCGGGTCGACTGTCCATACGTTAGCAATATTGGAAGATACTATCAGTAACGCCCTGGTGATAGATCATAATTTAAAATGGCAATTCGTAATCGAGGTCGTCTTTTTTTTCTTCAAACTATTTGACTATTAATAACTATTTGACTTAGCTTAGCGAAGTTCTGTTTTAAACGACCGTTTGGCATTTCATCTGACTGTAAATTTGTTTGTGTGTTCCATTTCCGTTTTGCGAAAACCTGCTGCATCAAGTTCAAGTAATTTTATTTGATTAATTTGTATTTCAAATTATTTATTTAAAATAATATATAGTAGGCTATATTTAAAGAGTAGAAGATACGCTCAGTATCGCCCTGGTGTAACCATTTAGAATTGAATCGTTGCTTGAAATGAATATGGCTGTGTTTGGTGACCATATCTGAATGGCCAGGTACTGCCCCATCTTCCTCTTCCCCATCTCCTTCCCCTCCCCACTACCATCAGCTTCACAACATACTCCAATTGGGGATGGTCATAGTCTCACTGGCTTTAGACAGTTGTGAGCAGTTGGGACTCTTGTGCGGATTCATATAAAAAAGTAAGGACTATTTTTTTGAAAGTGATATCGTCGTGTTTATTTCGACTTTCTCACTCGTTTTTTTCAATATTATGGTACCTACCTACTTGAAGAAAGTTTAAAAAATGAATTGTTGTTGAGAAAGTGATATTTCTTTGGATAAATTGTATGACTGTACGTAAAGTTACATACGTTTTATGAGTTCAACAAAAAATACGATTGTTGACAAGCATATTTACCCCTTACAAACAATGAAAAAGTTCTTTGTTTAAAACCACTTTATTTGAGTTACATATGTTTATTTATTAACATTTGATGTTTATTGTCCTGATGAAGGTTGAGATCAACCGAAATAGGTCAACGAGTATAACTCAGAAAAAGTGGTTTTAAACAAATAACTTTTTGCAATTTTATAATGTTAAGCCAAAAAGTGTTTATTTCTTCAATTTTCAAAAATTCTGTAGTGTAGCGAAATCCCGTTATAACTCTGTTTGCATTATTTCGCCTGTCTGTAAATTTGTTCCGGTTCAAGATGGTGACAATTTTAATGATTCAGTAAAGATTCTTTTTCTAAATGTGAAATCGTAGTGTTCGCGATTTAAGGCGATGCCATACGTAGTAATGCAAAATCATGTGTTTTTGGTTTAAAAATTTTTTCGCCTAGAAATGTTTCAGATGCTTTAATTAAATACTGCGAGTAGAATACATCTTGGCCTTTGAAATAATCGAGTATTTTTTAGATAAGTCTTTTTATAAGCCCAGAAAAAAATAATGTAAAGGCCTATGAAAACTGCTTTAAAGTTCAAAATCTCCTACTTACGAACCCATTTTCGGTTATAATATTATTGTATAATGTGTAAAATTAAGTTATTTATAAAATGATCGAAAAAAAATTAAATATTTATGCCTGAACATCCATGAAATAAAATAAAAGGCACTATTTGGCCATGTTTTTTTCTTGCATAAATCAAAACAGGCGGATGGTTTTAAGCGGGAATTTAAACCTTATCGCCATCTACGTAAGGGTTGTTATTGATAGCGGCTCAATTTAAAATATCACACGACGTAGTGCATCACCTTAAAGAACTACTTCGTCTTAGGTTAGGTTAGGTTAGGTTAGGACGTAGTGCATCGCCTTGAAGAACTAATTCGTCTTAGGACTACTCGGTTAACTTTAATTTGAATGCAAAATTCGGAACATTCCTAGTTTCTCAGTAAACGCTAATAAGCCGTTGTGATGCTGTGAATTTACAGAGAGTGATCTTTCATCGCCGTCTCGCTCTGTTCAGATTTCAAACGAATAAGTGTTACAAATGTCTCATTTCTTGGCAGACTGTCAAGCTCACTGAAGTGATAAATCGGTAGAGGTGTTTAGTGGGTATGTCCGAAGGCCCGAAGCAAGTATAAATTTTCCTTTTTTCGGATGAAATTGTTCCATTATCTAAATTCTTACTTGAACAGAAGTCTCGTTGGACTAGGATTCGAAAGATATTATTTATCAAGGCTGTAAAAGCTGAACAGTTGTTGTAAACAAGACCATAACCTTCGATGGATACCTCACATCAAACAAATCACAAATAAACTTCTCAAAACAATACACATTTTTCTAAACATAAGAAGCACATATAAAATAAAACAATTGAAAACAATATATTTTGCACTTTGCCAATCAATAATAGAATATGGAATTATTGCTTGGGGAGGAGCAACAAACTCGGCTATCAATTACATAGAAACCGCACAGAAAACGATCTTAAAGGTAATACTAAAAAAAACATAGACCGACTGATACAAACCAAATATTCAACAGCTGTGACGTACTAGATATACGCCAATTATACGTTAAAACACTACTAAACTACATTTTTGACAAAAAAATAAATTTCAACATACACAAAATAACACTAACGGACCAGTTAGACAAGCGTATAAATAAAACATAAAAACTCCGACAGTAAATTCAAGCTTTAGACAAAGACACTATCAATACCATGCTATAAAAGCTTTCAACAGTGTAAAACTTGAAATTAAAATTGAGGAAAATAAAAATAAATTCACACACAAAATTACAAAATGGATTAAAGAACCTACACGTAACACACAAAACCAATATAAACACACATCACTCACAAACACACAAGATTGTATTTTAAATGTATTATTTTCTCTTTAAATGTATTATGTAGATTATATTTTCATATTATAAAATGAAGGCCTCAGCACGGGCAAGCCACCCAGTGAGGCCAACATTACTGGAAAACTTTGAAATGTAAAAAATATTGTACCAAATAAAAAAATAAAAAAAACCCCAAATTTTTTTTAGGTACCATTTCTGATAAACGTGTATTATGGGCGTGTCCGTATACCAGAAGTAAGTTAGACTTTTCTTTAATTGTTCAATCCAACACGATACAAGCAACTTTTTCCGCTGGCTGTGATGGAAGTAGGAGATATTCTTATATTGTCGGGTTATTCGCAACCCGGGAATGTTTGTATTTCTTTAAAAAAGCTGTGTTATTTTTTTATTGTTATTTGCTTGTATCATGATGGACTTAACCAGACAAGGAATTTAATATTTTCAAACATTTTCAATTGTCGAAATTCTTTCTATGCAATTTGTCTAAGGGCACACGGCGAAAAATGAGTATTTCTAATTTATTAATAATCTCTTCAAATTAGTGGTAATCTGGTTAAAAACGGGATTGCAGGCCTTTAACGAATGAATTAACAGGTTTCCAGTTAAATTTTTCCAGTCAATTTCGAATACATTACGATTTTTTCACGTGTTCTGAAATCATGCTAATTTATTGCTTGTAATATAAATATATATATATATTTATATATATATATATATATATATATTTATATTACAAGCAATACATAACAAAATGAACCTTTGTCTGTCCAACTGGGAAGGATTCCCGTTTCAGGACAGCCAAATTGTGTATTTAGTACATAATATTCTTACAATGGAATGGCGATGCTGTCAAAACAGATTTTGGGAACATTGTTGATTGCATTCGAAGTGACAGGATGGTTTCTTTATCCTTGAAAGAATCGCAAATATGTAATTTATTAGCAAGGTCAATTTGGATAGCATACATTTTCGTTTACTAAAAGTTTATCAAGAAAGCTGTCAATTAATTCGTTAAAGGCCTGCAATACCGTTATAACCGGATTACCAATAGTTTTAAGAGATTCTTAATAACCAAGCAATACTAATTTTTCTCCGTGCAGAGGAGTCGAAAGATCTTACGAAAATTGGCGACATAATTTTTATTCAAATCGGTACCTCCTATAATAGAACACACTTCTAGAAAGTATCTGATCAGTGGTCAAACCAAACACCCGCGCTTTAATAAATATATTGTACTTCAATATTTTAATCGTAAATAAAAGACTGACGTGAAATTAAACTGAGGTTGATTTACTGCAGTAACTATTATAAAAATTCAAAGTTTTTTGGACGATTTGTGGATTTTGAGTTATTTTGTGACGATAACGTCTTGGATGAAAGTTTGATACTACCAAAGTTAACTATTCATAAAACTAGGTAGGCACGCTGAAAAATAAAACAAAACTTTTTTTGCCATTTTTTACTTCATACGTATAGAATAAACGTGTTACCAAAGTAGAAAATCGTAAAATTCGCAAGAAATCGATTATTATTCTTTCCAAAAGACGGGAAAAATGCATTAAATTGTAGTAACTATTTTTCATTGCCATCTATCAAAACAAAATAAAATAAAATAAAAACTTCAGATGTTAGTTATTTATAAATTTAACTGAGCGTGGCGAAGTCTTTTTTTAACTCGACCGTTTTTTGAAAATGTTTTTGTTCAAATGTAAAATCGTCGTGTTTATTTCTTATTCGCGTTTTTTTCAATATTATGGCAACTACCTACCTGAGGATAGTTTCAAATAATAGTCATTGAAATAGTGACGTTTATTTGGATAAATTGTATAGTTACCTATCTAATGATTTCGGAGAAAGGGTTTGGTTTATTAAATAAGTGAAAATTAGAAACATACTTTTTAACAGTTCACAGATTTACTAGATTAAATGTGAATAGGTTCCGCTCACAACTGCTTACAACTGCGACATCTCTAATTAGGGTTTGTTGTGAGTGGGAAAGGGAATATGATGGGGAGGGCGAAGGTTGGGAAGTACCCGACGATTCAGATCAACTTTTCGAAGCTGAATGGTGTTTCTTCAACATGACAATACTTGGAGTAAGTAGCATTGAAGCAATATACCATTTTTACCAGGGAGATGTTTTCAATATGTATGGATATTTAAGGCGACTAATTATTACTTATAATAATTCGAGCCATTTCGTTTTAATGGTACGGTTCTATTCGGTTCGCAGAGTTTGTCAAGCTCGTCAGTGAACCGAATATAACCGAACCATTGTTAGAATTCCTACAGAAGGCAGATAATGATTTTATTACACTATCTGGGAGGCGGGCCGGAAACCAATACCAATACGTCTGCCATAGGGTACTCTAAGTGGTTTGCAGAGTTTGTCAAGCTCGTCAGTGAACCGAATAGAACTGAACCATTGCTAGAATTCCTACAGAAGCAGATAATGATTTTATCACACTATTTGGGAGGCGGGCCGGAAACCAATAACAATACGTCTGCCATAGGGTACCCAAAGAGGTTCGCAGAGTTTGTTAAGCTCGTCAGTGAACCGAATAGAACCAAACCATTGTTAGAATTCCTACAGAAGGCAGATAATGATTTTATCACACTATTTGAGAGGCGGGCCGGAAACCAATACCAATACGTCTGCCATAGGGTACCCTAAGAGGTTCGCAGCGTTTGTTAAGCTCGTCAGTGAGTCAGTTTGAGGACTTAGCAGGGGTGTCCGCACTGACCCGGGAGACTGCTAGAGGGAGATACTCTAATCTCTGAAGCAGGACTATCACGACCCATCACCTTGCACCACAGTGGGGGATGGATTCATACATCAGTCACTCTTGGACACACTGAGAGATAAGATACTGTTAAAAAGTGACTGCATAACCATTTCATAGTAAATTATTAGTCATTCCGAATATATCTGAACACGTTTTGAACGCATGTGTGCTTGTCCGAATAAATACAATGGACGAGATGCTAAAATATTATTATTTTAAAGACACGTGTTCCGACTTTCTCATGAAATATTCGTGCTTTACTGATAGTTTGTTATGGATCGTCCACGACTCGATCAGGGATAAGAACATGTATCGCCTGATCATGAGTGTGGACGAGGAAAGTGTGAAGGTGCTGAGGGAGATGGGGATGACGGCGCATGTCGGGATAAGGAAGGCCACTTTCACGGTGCGCTCTCCTAACACCGAGGAGCGTAAATAGGAGGAATGACTTAAGGATTAGGCAGTAATGGCTAAAAACTTACAGTTCATTCAAATAAACTTGCACCGTAGTCCGGCAGCGACTGCAGTGCTTAGCAGTAGAGTCACTCGGGACAGTGTGGACGTCGCGCTGATCCAAGAACCCTGGACTTATAGAGGGAAGGTCAGAGGACTAAACATGAACCAAGGTCTAATCTATTATAACGAGTCGGGGGACAGACCCAGGGCCTGTATTCTCATCAGAGGGATACCTGGCACACTGCTACCCGAACACTGCAGTAGGGACTTAGTGGCTGTGAAGCTACAGGTCACGCTGGACCAAAGAAGCAGGGAAGTAGTTGTGGCATCAGCATACATGCCCTATGACTCTGTGGAACCACCACCCTCAAGGGAAATAACGAGACTCGTCCAGGACTGCAGGGAGAAGGGTAGGGAACTGATACTCGGAGCAGATGCTAACTCGCACCACACTGTGTGAGGGAGTACGGACATCAACAAACGAGGACAGGACCTCCTGGAATACCTGATGACAGTGAACCTTGAGATTCTTAATAGAGGTAGGGAACCCACCTTCGTTATAAGTAACAGACAGGAGGTGATAGACCTGACCCTAGGAACATTAAGAGTCTCAGGATGGAGAGTATCGGACGAACCATCCCTGTCGGACCACCGACACATAGAATTTAAACTAGAGGGAGAAACAAGCAAAACGGGGACCAATACATATAGGAACCCAAAAGCAACTGACTGGACTAGATACTCGGAGGAACTAAATATAGGAATGACAAGATTCCCAGCTAAATACGGCTGCCCCGAAGAAATTGAGGACGCAGTAGAAGTACTGAGGGACTCAATGATAAGGGCATACGAAAATAGCTGCCCTCTGAAGACAAGTACCAGGGACAAAACACCGTGGTGGAGCAGAAGACTGCAGGAGCTACGGAAAATAGTAAGGCAAGCTTTCAACAAGGCCAAAAAGTCAGGAAACTGGGATGCCCACAAGCAATACCAGAAAGAGTACAAGGTGGCAATCCAGAAAGCCAAAACATGCTCCTGGGAGAAATACTGTGGGGAGGTGGAAACCATCCCACAGACTGCAAGAATCCAAAAAATTCTTGCAAAAGACCCAGGGGCAGCAAAAGGCCCATTCAAAAAAGCTGATGGAGGATATACCAACAGTTGGGAGGAGGAGTTGGAGGTACTGCTGGGGAAACATTTTCCCGGCTACAAAAAGTTAGAAGCAGATGATACCGGTCCACCACCAGCCCGAGTTACACGGGAAGGTAAGGACTGGGACACTGCGGCTAAAATAGTTACTCCCTCCAGAGTTAAATGGGCAATCAGAGGGTTTGACCCTTTTAAAAGCGCAGGAGAGGATGGAATCTTTCCGGCACTTCTACAGAGGGGCCTAGATACAATCCTACTTCCGGTGACGAAGATCCTGAGGGCATGCTGTGCCCTCGGATACATCCCCATACCATGGCGGAAGACAAGGGTAGTGTTCATACCCAAACCGGGGAGAGCTGACTACGACCAACCAGGTGCATTCCGCCCAATTAGCCTCACCTCATTTCCTTTGAAGACAATGGAGAGGCTAATGGACAGGCACATAAGGGACGGGGCACTGAAAGAGAAGCCCCTCCACGAGTTACAGTTTGCTTACCAAGCAGGTAAGTCAGTCGACGCGGCACTGCACAGGTTGGTGTACAAACTGGAGCAGGCACAAGCGACTGGGGAACTGGCGGTAGGGCTATTCCTGGATATAGAGGGAGCATTTAACTGCACCACTATTAAATCCATTGATGAAGCGGCAGAAAGACACGGACTCGACAAAACCACCAGAAGGTGGCTGAGGAACATGCTCTCAGGCCGGATACTTACGGTGACAAGGGGTGAGGTAAGCATCAAAGTGCTGGTGACACGAGGGTGTCCACAGGGAGGGGTCTTATCACCCTTGCTGTGGAGCCTGGTGGTGGACAACCTCATCCGGAAACTCAACAACAGGGGCCTATATACGCAAGGGTATGCGGATGACATTGCAACCATAATAAGGTGTTGGGATGCAGACACAACCCGAGGCCTTATACAGTCAACACTGGCAACAGTGGAAGAATGGTGTGAAGAAACAGGACTGTCAGTCAACCCAGACAAGACAGAACTAGTAATCTTTACGCGTAAAAGGAAACTAGAAGGATGGAGCAATCCAACCTTCTATGGAAAGGAATTAGATCCCTCTGACACGGTAAAGTACCTCGGAGTCATCATAGATGCCAAACTGAGCTGGAAAAACCAGGTGGAAACTGTAGGCAGAAAGGCCTGTGCTCTGATGTGGGCAACTAGGCGAATCTGCGGCAGAACGTGGGGTCTCAAACCTAAAATGATGCAATGGCTTTACACAGCCGTTGTAAAACCAAGGATCATGCACGCAGCCCTGGTCTGGTGGAGGAGAACAACACTGAAAACAGTGATGGTCACACTCAATCACATACAGGGACTTGCATGCAGAAGCATCACAGGAGCCATGAGAACCACTCCAATACTAGCCATGGGAGTGCTGCTGAACCTACCCCCACTAAACATAGAAATAGAGGGGGCGGCGATGGCGGCAGCCTACAGGTTACATTGCAATGGCCAATGGAGAGGAGAGTTGCCCAGAAACAGTCACACGGAGATAGGAATAAGACTGAGGGCAATTAGTCCGACGGCTGGGATGAAGCAGGACGGCAAACAAGCCGAATACTTCTTCGGACAGCTGTTTAAAGTGACGTACCCCACAAGGGAGGAATGGGACACGGTCCCAGGTCCAAACTCCAAACAGGAACTAATCTGGTTCACAGACGGGTCCAAGATGGAGGAAGGAACAGGGGCCGGGGTCTGTCTACAGGGATCTAAGAGGGAACTCAGTATACCTCTAGGAATGCACTGCACTGTGTTTCAAGCTGAGATGAAAGCCATCTTAGCCTGCGCACAGGAGAATATGAGTATCGGGTACAGAAAAAGGAACATAAACATATGTTCGGATAGCCAGGCGGCCTTAATGGCACTGGAAAGTAACCGATGCGAATCCAGACTGGTGATGGAATGCAGGACTATCCTAATAGAACTGGCGACCATCAATAAAGTAACCCTGCTCTGGGTACCAGGACATAAAGGTATTGAGGGCAACGAGCGGGCTGACGAACTAGCAAGGAAAGGGGGGAAAGCACCACTTGTGGGATCTGAGCCGGCTGTAGGAGTAGCAGCTTGCCACACCAAACTACATATCAAGAGGTGGGTCAAATCCCAACACTGGAAGGAATGGAAGAAGGCACCCGGAATGAGGCAATCTAAAGTAGTCATAAACGGACCGGACCCTAACCGAACCAGGCAACTACTCGATATGGACAGAAACTCACTGAGGGAACTGGTAGGACTATTAACGGGACACTGCCATCTCAGGAGACACATGCAACTGTTGGGAGTGGAAAACACCAACATCTGTAGGAAATGTGAAGAGGAGGAAGAGACTCCAATTCACCTATGGTGCCAATGTCCCGCTCTGCTGGGAATAAGGCTCAGATACCTGGGAAGACACAGTGAGGAACCAGAAGACATCGCCACATATCCAATGACAGCCCTGGTGAACTTCATAAAAGGGACCGGGTTACTGGCAAGGGAATGAGGTAAAATGGGAGATAGTACAATGGGCCTATGGCCTAAGTGCTCGCGGGGAACGTAAGCAAACCGCCTCCGACTATAAAAAAAAAAGATAGTTTGTTATGAATTTTGTCAAATTATTCATTGTAAGCCTCTAGTAAAATGAATAATTTCACCAGATTTTTAATAAATTAATAATATTTCATATCAGTAAGTTTCCTCCGTGCCCCTTCATTCTTTTTTCCAAAACTTCCCTAAACAAAAAGAGCCTCCACACAGCATCTTCAAAGATGACTTGGGCCTCCCTCAGGGCCTCCTGCGTGGAGTTGATGTAAAAAAATAAGCTGACGAAAAATGACACAAATGAAAAATAATATACATTTTTGCATAGCTAGTAAAATTATGTACAATTCACACGGTGACCGGATAACTCGTCAAAATGATAATTCATCACACCTTTAAAAAGTTATATAAAGTCATGGAAAGTGATGAAACAAAAACTTTATTAACTGGATTAAGTAGGTTAGGTTAGGTTAGGTTTAAATTATTTTTTTTTCATCGTTTCTAATGATTTTATATCAATTTTTAAAAGTGTGTTGAATTGTCATCGTGTTGATTTATCATGGAACCAATTCACACTTGTATAATAAACGGTATGACTGTGGTGAGCTGAGACTTGTCTCGCTTAATTTAAAATAACATAACATAATCTTTAAACGTTTCCTTGGCGTTTGGACAGTTCGGCTGTCTTCCCAAATAGTGACTTACGTCTCTCTAACTTGATCCTAATTCCGGCTTGTCGTGATATTGTGACGTATTTAGCATTTAGATTTCTTGGTACTGTTGGGTGTATGATGGAATACGAAACAAAGCCTTCGTTTCTCAACCTTTTAGTGCCGCGACCCCCTTATAAGCAGAAAAATATAAGAAATCGACCTCACGACCTATTTTAACGTATTTTATTTAATTCGACTAAGAGTATATCGAATAAGACTCACAACCAACTAATTGAAATATCGGCATACAAAACTTTAAAAATAGAATTTTAGTCTCAAAATTTGATACGGTATGAAAACGGGTGCTCAAGTCACCAGTTTATGACGAGTCAAGAAAGCCTTTAAGAAGCTGGGAGTGCTGTACAGGACTAGCAGATACTGTAGATAGTACTCAACTCCGTGTTGCCTCAGTGTTGAGTTTGGCAGGCACCTCTGATCTGGAGCCCCACAATACCTAGAAAAAATGCTTAACACTGTGCAGAAACGGGCGATCCGTTTGATGGATTCCTATACTTTCACAAACGGATTGCAATATTTAGAGTACAGGCGTCAGGTAGGTATGCTGTCCTTGTTCAACCTGTATTACAATAATAATAATAATAATTAGAATTTATTCGAGAATGTATGCAGTGGTAGTGCGATGAAATACATTCCATATTTTGAAATAATATATATAATAATAATTGTTAAATAACTATTAGACTGTTATTTACAGACTTGGTGGGAACACAATAATAGAACGCGTGTTCCAATATAATGATTTATTAACAATTAAGTGCGGATTGTCTACGTCTTATCTCTGAGCTGTCGGTTTGGTAAAGCGCGCGAGCAGATGAATCCGTCATCTTTTATACCCCTATCAGTCATCTCGCTCTTACGCATTCAACAAGCAGGCGTACCACCAAAAACCTTTCTTACATCCTCCCCTACTAAAATTGAATGCCCCTATCTATATATATCATACCCTATTACTACATATTTCATTTACAATTTTATTTTATATATTTCATTTACTAAACAATTAACACAACATTTTTTTAATAAAATTAACTATCATATGCCGCGTTTCTTTCTGCTTCCCTTCTCTTGTCTCGTCGCCCGTCCACTCCTCCTCCTGGACTGCGAGGTCCTCATCTTGGCCGAAGTCTTCCCTGCCATGGGTTAGACCTGAAACATGGAGAAACAGTATTAGAGTCACTTCTATTACGTAACATACCTGAGAGATTAACTTCATCCGTCGACAGTTCCCTAGTGTCAGACGTACCGACTTCCGGCTTATCTCCCTCCTGCCATGAAACATGTAATTTCTTTATCTGGTCTAAATGTCTTTTCCACACCATATTAGACTTGTTAATTTTTATGATATATATTTTTCTACCTTTTTTTTCAACAATAACCCCAGGGACCCATAACCTATTACCCTGAGCTCTGAAATCTCTAGTCATCACTTTCTGACCTATATTCAAATCTGACTTATTTCTACCCTTATATTGTCTTTTCTGATTGACTTGACTCTGAATAACCTTTCTTATTACTTTTTGTTGACGAGTAGAACTTGAAGTATTCGTTCTTTCCTCAACCTTCCTAGGAATCAGAGAGTCAAATACTGTTCTAATTTTTCTTCCCATTAATAATACAGATGGTTCACACCCTGTTGTTGCATGAACGGTATTTCTATAGTCAGTTAAAAAGTTACTTAACTTTTCTTTATAATCTGAAGGAAATCTATTATTTTTACAAATTTTTTTAAGAAAATTTTTACAGGTTTTAACAGCATTCTCAGCTTGCCCATTGCTACTCGGGTGGTTAACTGGACTAGTAATATGTTTCATACCATTTTTCTTACAAAAATTTTCAAAATCCTCAGAACAAAAACACGTACCATTATCACTAACTAAAGTTGCTGGAAAACCAAATTGTGAAAATAATCTATGAAGTACTTCAACATTTTCTTTTGAAGACAGACTGTTCACTTCCAGACACTCGATCCACTTCGAAGAAGAGTCTATCACAATTAAAAAGTTTTTATTATGTAAGCTACCATGATCAATATGCACCCTGAACCATACTTCAGGTTCATAAGGCCATACTGCTAATGAACTCTTTTGTGATTCTGGTTTAATTTCTAAACAATCTCTACAATTTTCTGTTATTTTCTCCAAATCTAGATTAATTTTTGGCCACCAGACAAAGCTTTTCGCAATGCCTTTAGTCTTAAAAACCCCTAAATGAGATCTGTGTAACATCTTTAAAACTTCTTGTCTTAAAGACTCAGGAATAACAACTCTATGTTGATATAAAATACACCCATTTATCAATGACAATTCCAACCTTTTTTCCCAAAAAACTCTAATAAAATTAACATTTTGTGCCTTTTTTACTGATGCTGGCCAACCCTCGATAAGAAATTGTTTTACTTGACTTAAAATTTCGTCCTTTTCGGTCTCACTTCTTATCACGTCTAAAGACAAATTAAACCCGTTATTTTCAAAATAATTAATGTAACCAGACTCTATATTATCTTCACAGCTAACCTTTTCAATTGGACACCTGCTCAGAAAGTCTGAACAATTATTTTTCGACTTTACGTATTCAATCGTAAAATTGAACGATCCTAACATAACTGCATAACGCTGTAATCTTGACGCCGCAATCTTAGGAATTTCTCTATTCTGACCGAAAATTCTGACCAAAGGCTGGTTATCTACAGCTAAAATAAATTCTCTGCCATACAAATATTGATAAAACTTCTTAATCCCAAAAATTATAGCTGTTGCTTCAATATCCAAAATCGAATAATTTTTTTCCGCTTTATTTAAAGTTCTGCTTGCGAACCCTATTGGTCTTTCTACGCCGTTTTTAAATACATGGATTAACGTTGCTCCGATCCCATTCAAACTTCCATCCGTGACAAGTTTCACAGGAATATTCTCGTCGAAATGCGTTAAAATCCTATCCGAAGTTACTATTTTTTTTATTATCGCAAAACTGTTTTCTTGTTCTGTATCCCATTGAAACCTAACATCTTTTTTAAGTAAATCGTATAATGGTGACAATATATCTGCCATGTTTGGAATAAAATTACGATAATAACTAACCATACCTAACAAACTTCTCAATTTATTTAAATCACTAGGCGCTGACGCGTTTAAAATGGCTTCTTTATTCTGCTGACACGGTTGAATTCCTTGCTCACTTATTTTATAACCTAAAAATTCAATAACTTTTAAATTGAATTCACACTTTTCACTATTCACCGTTAAATTACAACTTTTTAACCTATCTAAAACGAGACACACGTTTTTTTCTAAGTCGACTTCATCTTTTCCTATAACAATAATATCATCCAAGTAGAACGTCATGTTCCGTAATCCTGATAAACAATTTGCCATTGCTTTAGCAAAAACTGCTGGCGCTGGTGCTAACCCAAACACTAAACGTTTATATTGAAACAATCCCAAGTGGGTATTTATTGTTGTGAAACGTCTACACTCCTTTTTCAAAACAAACTGATTATATGCGGATTTTAAATCAATTTTAGCAAAAACCTTGCCTCCATTCACTTTGGTTAATAATTCTTCAATTCTAGGTAACGGATACTTGTCAATTAATAACTGATTATTCACTGTAGATTTATAATCACCACATAATCTAATGCTACCATCTTTCTTAATCACAGGTACGATTGGACTCGCGAAATCACTATACTGAACTTGTTCTATAATACCGTTAGAAAGTAAATTACTTAATTCTTTTTCAACTTTATCCTTCAAAGCAAACGGCATTATTCTGTGATTACGAAATATCGGTACAGCACAATCTTTTAAGGTTAAATTCACTTCGTACTTCTTAAACTTTCCTATTTTATCCGTAAAAACTTCTGGAAATTTTTTCACTAATCGCTCTTTTAATGTATTTTGTTTTACACAATTAACGATCCCCGTTATACCCACGTTAAAGAGATTCATGAAATCACGTCCTAAAATCGAAAGTGACGAACTACGCACGACAATAATTTTTAGTCGGTGTTGTAGACCATTATACTCTAGTATCGGTGTGAAAGTACCTACCACACCAATGAGCGTATTGTCAAAACTCCGTAAGCTCACGTTTTCGTGCAATAACTCAATACTGCTGAATTTATTGAGATAACATTCTTCCGGAATTACGCTACAAGATGCTCCAGAATCTACCATGAATTTATTATTTATTCCGTCGAGTGAAACTTCTATATAATATGGCTCAATACTTAGTACATCACCAACCATTCCATCGATAACAAAATATTCACGTTTTTACGTGTTGTCACCTGTTTACACTGTTTTGCTAAATGACCTTTAGTACCACAAATTTTACATACATAATTTTTGAATCTACATTCTACCGCCGTGTGATTATTATAACCACAAACCGTACACTTACGCTTTGTAACATGATGAATCGGCGAACGAGCCCGATTACAGCTACTGCTTCGCTTGAAACTATATTCATCTCTCTTTTTCACATGCGTATTAGGTGAGACACGACCTCCGCCGACTGTTAAATTAGCTAAAACTCTGTTATCAGCTGATTGAGATTGGGTTGATGCTACAAGCTCAATACACTCTGCTACTTGCACACATTTTTCGAAAGTATATGATTCACTATCGAGAAATAATTTTTCTCTAATCTTACCGGGTTTACAACCTAATACAAAGAAATCTCTTAATTTCTCTGATAAACTATTCCCGAATTTGCAATTGCTAGAAAGAGATTTTAAACGAACAGCAAAATCGCGAACTGATTCGTCATTCCTTTGTTTAGCTGAATAGAACTGTGACCTTTCTTCAAAGAAACATTTTGTCGTACAACAATATTCATTGAGCTTAGATATTAAATCTTTTAAATCAACCTCTGTTACTTTTTTTGGAATACACAAATTTACCAGTAAAGAAAAACAATCATCTTGCAAAGCATTTAGGAAAATAGCTCTTTTTTTAACATCCGATGCGTACTTTTCATCATTCACAAGGAGGTACTGCTCGAGACGGACCTTGAAGTTCTCCCAGTTACCGTCACGCAAACTGAAGGACCCCAATCCTGACTCCATGCTTCCTCTACCCAGAAGGTACCCACAAGACAAGAAAAGAAAAACAGAAAAAAACTTCCCAAAGATTTCTCCGCTCTCCAATCTGCTCCTTGGACCCTCTCAGGAAACCGCTCCTTGACCCTTGTTGCTGGATGGCTCTTCCCAGACCGCTCTGAGACCTGGCAACACCGATCCTTGACCCTGGTGCTGCTGATGGCTGCCTCCAGACCACTCTTGTGGCCCGGACCCCTCCGATCCTTTGACCCTTGGAGATGCTGCCGCTTGACACCCTGGACCTTCCGTGCTTCCCCCTTCCGAGAAGCTGGCTGGCTCCAGTGGCTTCTTCTTCTTCACTCCTTCCAGTGAAGAAAACAATAATTTCGGTCCGGCCTTTTTACCGACCCGAACAATATGTTGCAATCCGAACTTTTTCGACAATATCGCGTATTTCCTTGAGCGAAATCTCGCGCGTTGATTCTTTTAATCAATGTTTTACTGATTTCCGTAGGCTGCGCCACTGTTAAATAACTATTAGACTGTTATTTACAGACTTGGTGGGAACACAATAATAGAACGCGTGTTCCAATATAATGATTTATTAACAATTAAGTGCGGATTGTCTACGTCTTATCTCTGAGCTGTCGGTTTGGTAAAGCGCGCGAGCAGATGCATCCGTCATCTTTTATACCCCTATCAGTCATCTCGCTCTTACGCATTCAACAAGCAGGCGTACCACCAAAAACCTTTCTTACAATAATAATAATAATTGGATGATTTGTATAGCGCCGTTTTTGTGCAAAATCACCTCAAGGGCGGCAATAATACATAGGCGATTCCGATAGGCACAAAAAAGCGGAATTTAAGTGAAAAAAGATGAAAGATAAACACAAAAAAATAAGTATAATTAGCCATTTATGGAGAATATTTGGACATCTCCCGTCTCCAGAGAGCCATCAGGGGGACTCCATCCAGGCAACCATGGCAGTGATGATTTTGTTACTTAATTGGCGTAGTCTGCGTCATAAGCTTCCCATGTGATGGCGGAGAAGCGCTCTGAAAGAGTGTACTCGTTCCTCCAGGAACATTTACGTGGGGCTGCAGTATCTCGGTAGGCGGAATAGTTGGCGATAAGAATTATTGTAAACGACTTTTAGCTTATGCTATTGGGATGCAGTGTAATCCACCTAAGATGCTCCAAAGAACTGGCGTCATTGATGTCTTCGGCAACGATACGTAATCGGAAAATACACCAAAATTGAGCCCAAGATGTGTCATATGAAAATAGGTCGTTTCTACGATTCGTTTATGAGGTCAACGGCTCGGCTGTGGAACGATTTTCCAGCATGTGTATCTCTTCAAAATTCATGTTCCTTCCTTCCTTTCCTTAAAAATACCATCCACTCAACAATCAGAGCCTGCTGTATGGAATTAATGTCATCAAATATTCCTTTTTCCACTTCTTACTTGTGCCAAAAAGGCTTCTCGTCTATGGTGTCTTTAATATCTAAATACAGAAATCGTCTATTATCACTTGAAAATAATTTATTCATGTTTGCTTCAAATATGAAACATACTCAACTATCGCATTAATTAACAAATTAATTAACAAATCTTTATTTATTATTTTAATAGGAAGAATGTAGGTAAAAGCGCCAAATAATTCAATAAATACTAGTATTTTATTAATCTTTTGTGATTCACCCTATACCCCAGGTTGAGAAACAACGAATTAAGCTATGTTGAATGTTATGACTAGCTTGAAGCGGTGTAAATTGTACCGAAATTTATAATCATTACTGACGGCTGCTTTCTTCACTCACACTGAGTGACCGCTTAGTTGGAATTTGACTTTAAAAAATTGGCATGCTCAGCATAGGGCCAATTAGGTGAATAGGTTGCTGTTAAAAAATGTTCTTCATGAGAATTTATTTCATGCTAAATTGAAAGAAATATTGATTGAAATTGTTGTTGTCGAGTTTAGTGATAAGATGTGAATATTTAGATACATACTTAATTACATATATATTTAATTAATTATTATAAATAAAATTAGTGATTTTTAAACGAAAATTTGACATAGAAAATATACGCTCGCAGCTGGGACCCAGGACCACAGATCTACCAACTGAGCTAATTGGACCCTATTTCCTCATATTTAACTGTATCATACTTCGAATAAGAACTTCCAACATTATTTTTATTTTTCTCACCGCACATTTTCCCTCCACCCAGCATCCCCAAAGATGACGGACATATTAGATAGTAATGCAAATTTAAAAAAGTCATGTACTTTTGGTTTGAATATATACTGCGAGTAGGTCTTAGTTAGAGTCAAGCGTTTTTTTTTGATAATATTTTTACAAGCTTAGAAAAAAAAGTAACTATAGGGCCTATAAAAAATGCTTTTCAATGTAAAATCTCCTACTTACGAACCCCTTTTTGGATATGGTTTTATTGTACAATATGAATGGTTAAGTTCTTTAGATTATGATCGGAAATTTTTTTAATATTTGTTGTTCCTGAACTTCAAAAAATAAAATAAAACATGCATTTTGGCTATGTTTTTTTGGCATAAATCAAAAGGTGAAAACGGGAATTATCTCTATTTGCGTAAGGAGTGCGTGATTTTGCGCGATTCCGAATGTTACACGCCGAAGTATGTTAATTTATGAAAACTTTTTTAAATAAATATAAAACTTTTGATATTAAAATTCTAACAAAGTGTACAATTGTTGTCCCTTTCTCCCTCATGACAATAACCATCAGTAGGCATTAGCAATACAAAAAAACTGTTTCTCAGTGACGTTTGGCACGGACATGTCTGAAGCCATACACAATTCTAGGCATGTGTTTTTAGAATGGTTAACTAAATTGTATTAATCCTTCAGTACTTTCATCACATTTGTACAGTTTGCAATGTTTTATATGTATTTAAAATACGCTACATAAATCTTATTTTTGAATTTTCCATAAAAAAAATACGGTTTTAAAAACTAGATAAAATTATCTTCCGGTGTATGCATTTAAAATAAATATTACTATTTCTAAGTGATATAATTTTAATATTAAAAGCGAAAAATTTTGTCAAAAACGCAAACCACATTGATATTTTACTGCAATTTTAGAAAAATTGAGAAAACTTGAAATTTATGAAAGAAAACTGTACATTCACTTTTATCTCATTCATATAAAAAATAATTTTAAAGTTAAATCGATTATTACGATATTAATTATTCATTTTGGCTATTTTCAGGATTTTATTAATGTATTCCAGTAAATATTTGAGAAAAACTGCAAAGAATTATTATTTTTCTTTCTAAATTCAATAAAATTATGTATTTCTGCATGATAGAAAAAAACATAAAAATACTTTTATTAAATATGGACGCCCGGACATATATGACCCTCAAACGCTGGAGGGGTTAAATGTAAATATTAAATCTTTTTGACGATTATTGGATGACAATGATGGAGATATAAATTGGTAGAACTGAGTTGATTGAATTCATCTTCACTATTTCTTCTGTTGGTTGAAAAGTTGGTTTGAGCCATATTTCCTAATTTAGATTCCAACTAATGCAGAGAGAACGTTGTAAAATGTTCTCTCTTTCGTTTGAATTTATAAAATAACAAATGACAGCAAAAAACTCAAAGTGTTTATTTCAATTTGGGAACTTTTGACACACAACAGAATTTTTAGCCCTGACAAACTTTCGGGTTGTCGCATTTTGAAATTCTCGCATTTGTACAACATTCGGGTTGCCAAATCTGTTCCTAAAACAACGTCACGTTCCAGAAATATGTTACATTAAAATTTTATTGCAAATGGGACTATAATTTTATTTTTATAATTAAAACAATAGCGGTTAAATACAGCCCACCTTGAATCCTAATGAAATAAGGGCAGATCGCGTCGGAGGGGAACGTTTTTTCTGCTTTTTGTTATTTAGTGACAAATTCAAAAAAAAAAAAAAGAGTACAAAGGATATAGCTTATAAGTTACATCATATTTCTTCCAGCTAACCCAACAAATACACATTATATTACATAACCCAACCATTTCATGTTAACAAAATAATTTCCATTTCATGTTAACAAATAAAAAATAAAAAACCGAGGTACATAATTTACCTAAGGTATTCATTTAAGGTGTAGTGATATTTGTTTAAAAGAAATATTTTTCGTGAGGATTTAAATTTAAGTATGCCGGTTATTTGTTTGATGCTACGTGGAAGGTTGTTATATACTATATTTTGAAATATAGTTTTGTTTGCTTTTGGGATTAATAAGTTTTCTGTGAACCTTAGCGTGTTTATGTTCAGTTTTTTGTGGGAACTTTTCTGGAGATGATCGAACTAACAAGCATAACTCCATTATATATATGTCCGTCACTGTCAGAAGTTTGAGATTTTAAAAAATTGGTCTACATGAATCCCGGTGATCAGAGTTTGTAATTTTTCGTAGGCCTCTTTTGGATGATAAAAAAAAATAATGTTTAAAACACTATTAAACATTAAATTGTTTTTAAAAAATGTCCATGTATTTCCGTTTGCATGGGAACATTGTTATAATTGACGCTACAGGCTACAATACTTAGAGAGTCCTCCACTTCTGTCTCCTTCTATCAGTTGTTTTTTTGATGTGGTGCCTATCCGGTCTAGTCACCCGAGTCAAGGTCTCACAGAACTCTTTAAAATATAATGTAAATGAAATTGAATAATGTTATTACTAAGTTCTGCAAATATTTTAGTTTTTATTATTTTGACAGCTGTTGCGGCGTTCAAAGTCATTTTCAAACTGATTTCAAATTCAATTTTTATGATTTTTTTGTGATATTACCGGTTAAACCGATTTACTGAGAAAGAATTTGTGACAATAGATTTTCTATGCTGTGGGGTATTTTGAAGTCTATTTTTCGCACATTAAATGGCAATGTTTTCCTAATTGTTTAAGGCCCCGCAGTAAGCGTTCAAAGATGGTTTCAAAGGGAGATATGTAAATACGAATGTTAGGAGCGCGCTAATATTAAAAAAACGAAAATAATTAAGCGAAACATTGTGAAAATATTTAATAAAACACGACTCGTTTGAAATAGAGCAAAAAAAATCTCGTCCAATGCTTTAGTTGCATTTAAAGATACACTGTGAATTTTATCATGCCTATAACATTTAATAAAACGTGTTTTTAATAGTTTTTGGAGCTTAATTTGCGATTTTTTCTATCGATTGAATTTCATATAATTAACGTTTCGTCATAACAAACGTATAGATATTATCTTAAAAATAACATATATATTTCTTTTGAACTTTTCAAATAAAATTATATATAACAAAAACATTCACAGACTACACAAGAACGTGCAATGAAATTAGGCCACCAAAAAAGGACAAAGCAAATACACAAAATAGTTTCCTCTACAAAGGAATGCAATATTATAATGCGTTACCGAAAACCATACTGCATGTCTGCACCAAATGATAGATTCTAACTGGATTGTAGGAGCCATATTAATCAAAAGGAATGAGTACCGCCACCCCGGAAACCATTTATTGGATAACGAACACCCCTGTCACAGGTCACCCCAAATGGCAAGCTACCTTTGATGACTTGGCACTTGACTCTCTCGACTCAACGCCTTACACTGCAGTGGGAGGTATGGATATGTACGTCACTCATGGACACACTGACCTCAGATTTCTACTCTCCCTCGTACCGTTTTCCTTCCCAGAACATTCCTTTACTTTAGTTAATGTTACATGCGGAACAGACAATAAATATAATGGTGCCTTTGTCTTGACTTATTTTATAAAATGATTACAATAAAGAGTTAATGAGAAACTTGTTATAAATCTGTAGAAATTGAGTATGCTGGGTTTAATAATAATGTGAACGCTATTTAGTTAAATGCGTTATATTGTTTAGGTCATTTTATTAATTAATGTTACATTAGGATCATTCGTTGGTTATTGATTTATAATTCTCACAGCACTCCTTCGTCCTGCACTTTACCAGAAGTTCTGTGAACCGTATGTTTCTATTTTTCTCTTAATTAATCAATCAACCTAAAATTTCCTCTGAAATTAACCTACTTGATTATATCGCGTTTCGGGTGCACGTACCCGAAACGCGACGGACAAGAGTGGAACACCAACAGTCACAGAACGTTTACTGTTGATGGTGGCTTCATTTTCATTTTCTTCGACTCGTTTTTGTTTATTCCCAGCGCAATGCCTGAATTACACCTGCCGAGTGTTTGGCTGATGAGATCAGTACAATCAGTACTCGGCCTAGTAGCGGGCGAGTGATTCAGGCGAGACAGTGCAATAGAAGCAAGGCCCGGCTTGACTCGGTCGAGTAGGTACCTCCTCCACCTGCATATTCAACTCGGCATTTTACTCTCTCTCCACTCGGTTAGTGCGATCAGTCATTCAAGAAAAAAAGAAAAATCAAAAAATGTAATTTTTAGAATTAAATTTGTTGTTGTAAAACTTTCTTATTTTTCTCTCTTTTCCCTCCATCGCGAATTATGTTAACATCACTTTGAACTAATCTCAATGAACTTACTCGCCCACTGTCTCTTCTATTCTACTCTCTGAGTTTACTCGGCCAAGTACCAGCGAATGACTCGGCCGAGTACTCGGCAGGTGTAATTTGGCCTTGAGTTACAGTGGGGAACGGCACAAGAAAAACATAAAAGTAAGAGGTGTGCTGGGAAATAGAACATAAGAACAATTTCGAGACATCTTATATGAAATTTACCTGGTTATTAATAAGAAAAATTATCTATTAAACCTGAAAATTAGTATTACTTAAGTTTCCATCAAATGTATTTGTTATAATTTTTTAATAAAGTAATAAAGTAATGACAAAAGTTTGTGTCAAGATTAACCCACAGAAATATTGAAGGGTTTTCTGCGACCAGATGTCAGGGACCAAATGATTGAAAAACAGAATTCAAGAATCTCAAAGAAGATACCAATCTAGTTTGTAACTTTATCTATAAGGAACTCTTAATAAAAATTTCCTCTCCAAGAAAACCGAAAATAGTTTTATTCCTAAACTGGTTACGAATGGAAAATTTTCCGTAGTCTTCTAGTACTCAGACGTTCAAACTAAAGCAAGTACTTATTATACAAATATAAAAAGTGTGTTTGTCTGAAGTGACCTGCCATGTAAGAATGTTTTTCTGAAACTATAAATAGTAAAATTAAAAAGAGCCTAGGAACTCATAAAAAAAACGGCATTATCTAGGTCTGATAGTATTATTATCATAATGACTGTACTGTTAAGGATTGTTGAAAACGGAAGTGGCGCCCTCTGTTTTTTTAAAAAGAGCCGTTGAAGTTTAAAAAACCCAGTGGTGCGGATTGAAAACTTGGACTCTTTTTTAAGATAACAGATGGCGCCACTTCCGTTTAGAACAATCTTTAACTGTACAGTCATTATGATATTAATACTATAGATTGGATGACAAATTATCCAATCATTATTATTGATGTTACCAACTTTAGAGAAATTTTATTACGTATTTCTTGTGACCGCTTGGGAATTCACCAACAACATAATTATTGCAAAGACTGTTTCCACCTGAACTTAATTATTCTTTATGACTCCCTGGACACAGGCATCAAATATCCTCCGATATTATTTCTCATAAAAATTGATACATTATATTTTTCTTTTATATCTTTCACAATTCCAGAAGATAAGTATTGCAATGGATTTACCCTGTCTGCGTAGATCTGAAAAATAAACAGGTTAAAATAATTAGAATTGCGAAATTGAAAATAAAACCAGAAAAATAATCAACAATAATTTATTGTCTTATAGACATGAAAATCTATCCGAGACTTGAATCTAAGATGTTTTTACATTTTTAAATAAATTTAACCCACCAAAGTTAATTTTCAATCAAATTTAATAATGACTGATATTTAAAATATAAAAAAAATGATTTCTACAATGTAAACAAAATAAGCTAATGATGTACAACAATAATTTTATTTATAACCACGAAATTAGTTTGATTTATTTAGACCGACCGGTTTCGCTTAACACAAGCATCATCATTTTTGTTATTTGTTTTTGGGGTGTTATGCCGTGTTTCGCTAACTCCTTTAGCCAACGTTTCGGACAGCATTGCAGTGTCCATCATCAGGGCAGATGTGTTATTTGGCTAACGAAGGAGTTAGCGAAACACGGCATAACACCCCAAAAACAAATAACAAAAATACTCTTGGCCGTGAAAATCTTAAATCATACAAGCATCATCAGTTTAATTCGTACCCTAGTAAGCGAAACTGTGTCGGTTTTAATAAATTAAACAAATTTCGAGGTTATAAACGAAGATATTCTTTTATTTTATTAATATGTGAAACCACAAAGTGACGGCTCCATAACAAAATATTTAAAAAATAAATTCATACCTAATTCTTGTTGTTAGTTACTAATTGTTAATTACTTGTATTTTCTTACATAAATATTTAATAAAATAGTTAATACATAATTCTTACATACCTACATAAAAATTTAAAAGATAAGTAAATCTCAATACTTATATAACGTAAACATTTTGAAAAAAAGTTAATACGAAATACTTACATACTTAATATATCAATATTAATTTTGTTAATACATAATACTTTCATACCTACTAATATAAATAATTAAATACATAATTCTAACTTAACTACTTGTATAAATATTTAAGATAAAAAGTCATTTCATAATACTTACATACCTACTTACATGAATATTTAAAAAAGGAGTTAATACACAATATTAAATATTTTAATATTAACATATTTAATACATAATACTTTCAAACCTACTCACATACATAAAATAAAAATAAAATAAAATTTTCGCTGTTTTCAATATAATGTAAGTAATATAATATATACAAAGTTGGGGTCCTTCAAAGGGTTGTTCAAGTGTTGAGATGTGTTACAACATATTGGTTTATATTGTTACGAGATTGGTTTAGGTTAAACGTAATTAAAACAAAAAAAAAATCCCTCAACATGTTTGTAGAGTTACCAACTTGTAATTCTGGATATCATATGATGAAATAAATACTATTTAAAAATTCCCTCAACACTTTGTAGAGTTACCAACTTGTAATTCTGGATATCATATCATGAAATAAAAAATTATTTAAACATTCCCTTAACATGTTCGTAGAGTTACCAACATGAAATTCTGGATATCATATCATGAAATAAATACAATTTAAAAATTCCCTCAACATGTTTGTAGAGTTACCAACTTGTAATTCTGGATATCATATCATGAAATAAATACTATTTAAAAATGTGATTCATTTTCATAAGATTTAAGAAACTTTAAATTCCCACAATGTTAGCACTTCAATTGTTATCAAAATTGCGACCACAAAGGTCATTCATAGCCCAAATCAACAAATTATTTAATAAAATTAGATCAGTTCCTAAAATACCGCCATAGTATACAAGATATCTGACCTACATAATATATTATTCTTATGAATATTCCACGCTTTGTGCTTCCCGAATTTCTTAGGAAAACTAATATGCTACTTTTAAGTGACTCATTTACCGAGGAAAACAGATATTCTTTTCAAGAAAAAGAGATATTAGACAGTGTTACTAAATTAAATGTTCGTATTTGTTTGTTCGTCGAAAATTTACAAGGACGAAGATGATGCTATATTTTTCTGGTAATGCCCTTGACTGTTAGTGGTGGGGAATTAATATGAACCAAATTTAATATAATTCTGATAACAATATTTTTTTAGTATTGAAACAGTTTCGGATTAAACCTACCATTTTTCCCATCATATACTAAGATACCTACCATCCTTACACACATTGGAAAGAGGAAGATGATTTGTTCTTTGATGTATTGTAAATTGTTGCAAGTACAACATTCGTATTCGTGTCGTGTGGCAAGAAGGTGTAATCGTCGTGTCCTCGTAATATATTCACATGCTTTGTGCTCTGTTTGCAAATGTCAAAATCATATCAAAGATTATCTCGTTTTGGAGGAAATTTCACCGTGTGAACAGTGCAAGTTCGTCGAGAACCCTACTGCCGGGATCCATGGGAATTCAAGGTAGGCTGTTTCCATCATTCCTCATTTCCCGTGAATTTCCAACCCAATTGAATGAGCTTTATACTGTCGTATTCTTGTGGATTTGATTTACAGTTCATTTCCGTGTAATAGAACACGTTACAATATTATATTTAGGTTTTTTTTCTTTCTCAAATCGTCTCTCTGTATCAGTCACGTATTTTTAACACCTATTTTTACCGCTTCAAGCAATTGTAAGTTTAATTTCTATATTTTTTTGTAATAAAAATGATTTTTTGGCGTTTATTTTCTTTTTATTTTATTTCAAAGAAAATTTACATTGAATGATACATTTTGAATGTTATTTCAACCGCCATGCTAAGGATGCCCCTGTGTTATGGCGGGTGAAGTTTATAGATTGAAGATTTTGATAATATGAATAATAGTTGGTAAATTATACAATTCCGATTTGGTTCATATTTTTATCTTGTAAAAAATATTGAAGGCGGTTTAAAATATACATATACCGTCTTACTCATAATAGATAATATTGATGGAGATCTGAAATGAAAATTAAAAAAAATATATATATATGAATTTGTTAGTAGAAAACGTTACTCATAATCACACGCATGCGTATGCATACCGGCTGTAATACGGCAGTATTAGTGGCTGACAGATTTTTAAACCGCCCGACCCCCAGGATTAGGGACGTATTATAATGGTATTAAGATGGAGATCGTGGACTTTGTGGATTTGATAAATATCGACCGGTCGCGTAATGATAATATAAAAAGCAGTCATATCCGTTAGCAGCACTATCAGAAAAATAGAAAGATCGGTTTACCAAAGCAAATACGGAACGCATAATCAAAACATTTCAAATAATACCGGATCAATGACATCGCAAATGTCATTTTAAGAAACGTTAATCTAGCAATTATAAATTTCACGAAATGTGAAAATGACCGTGTTTTTGAGGATTGGAACAAAGTGGTACAGTGATGCAAAATAATCGTGCATGAATATTATTATGAGTAAACATTTTAAGCCTTAAGTAGGGCTGCCAATACTGTATTTCATCGGGAGAACGATCAAAGCAATCCAAAAACACATCGTGACATTGCTGGGTGGAATCAACAAGTTAAGGTACACTACGAAAATTCCAGATCGGCGTTGATGCAGTGGATTAAGAATGGGAGACCATTACATGGTCCCATTGCGGATGAAAGAAAACGAAAAAGGTAGTCCAAAATAGCTCTTGAACACTGCCAAAGCTCTTCTGAACAAACAAAAATGGATGATATCATAAAATCACTTGACACAAAGCAGTTTGCCCAATTCTGGAAGAAAAGCAACAACCTGATCAAACCAAAAAATTGAATCGCCAGCCAAATTGATGGGTCCACAAACACGGAGGAAATTGCTAATACTTTTAGAAGAACCTTTGCAGATATTTCCGGAAATGAAGTACCGTCTGTCCCTGATATTATGGAATATGATGGACAAAACGTTTACCTATTTGAAAATAGTATAATGAAGGCCATAACAGGCACCAAGGCTGGTAAGTCTCCGGGACATGATAATCTAAGAATTGAACACATAAAATACGGAGGTAGATACATACCCAAACTACTAAACATACTGTTCAACGCAATACTTAAACACAACCATATATCGGATGCAATGACAAAAACGATTATAACTCCAATCCTGAAATCGGGACAGCCTGACATGACTAACTCCAGCAATTACCGGCCAATATCTTTAGCAACTATAACTGCAAGATTATTTGAAAGGGTAATATTAAATAAGATACATGATAAACTAATGTCTAAAGATAACCAGATGGGATTTAAATGTAGATTATCCACTAATATGGCAATATATACTGCAAAGCAAATAATAGAATTCTACAAGAAACGAAAAACTGCCGTATACGGGTGCTTCTTAGACTTAAGTAAAGCCTTCGACAGGGTCTGTCATAAAACATTATGGGATAAATTGAAAGCTAGGAATATACCTACCTTTTTTATAAACATACTATCCCGATGGCACTCCCAGCAAGAAAATGTTGTACGGTGGGCAAGTACATACTCCCAGCCGATATATTTGCGGTCAGGAGTAAGGCAAGGAGGGTGTATGTCCCCCATTCTATTTAATGTATACATGGACGAGTTATCAAGTCGCCTGGATATCAGAGCGGGCTGTCGTGTTAACAGTATATGTATGAATCATATAAGCTACGCGGACGACATGATCCTCCTAGCTCCGTCGATCAAGGGATTAAGATTACTCCTAAACATTTGTGAAGAATATGGAAAACAGCATAATATGATGTACAACCCGAAGAAGACGGAATTGATTGCGTTCCACCACGGAAAAAGTCAAGATACAAGTAAGATGCTCCCCGTATACCTTAACGAGGCAAAAATAAATACATGTTCGAACGTGAAATACTTGGGGCACATTATTAATCAAGACCTATCGGACGATGGCGATATCGATCGACAAAGGAGAAGCCTAAGCATAGTGTCTAACATGATTGCCCGCAGATTTTTCTAATGCAGCAATACCGTTAAAAAAATACTGTTCAACGCATTCTGTACTGGCCTGTATACGTGTGAAACATGGTGTCACTACCGAACTTGCTCGATGGAACGACTCCGAATTCAATATAATGACGCCTGTAGAATCATATTTGGATACCGAAGATACAGCAGCGCATCGACAATGTTCACGGAACTAGGACTGAATGGATTTGCCGGCCTGATGAGACACCGGGTCACTGGAGCCAGGATGCGGCTAATGGCCTCCGCCAATACGTTGGTGACCGCAGCCTACCAGCACCAAGCGCCACTACTGAGTGAGCGCTGGGCCCAAGTTCTGACTTTTCCTTTCAAGAGCATTATGTACACAAAACTGGTTTTTGCGGACCTAGTGTCCTCCTATGTGTTTTATTCTTCATCCCTATATCCACTAATCAAAAGGTATGCATTTACTAACACTATACTAACCCGTACATAACCAAGCACTTGCATACTGCTTGCTAACAACATATGCGGGGACATTCGAGGTTTAGCTTCGTTCTTTAAATGTAGAGTCGTTCATGAAAAAAAAAATTAGAGTCCATGCTAGTGCCCTGAAGGGGTAACCATAAGTTACCTATACCGGGGCGGGTAAGTGGTGGGATCCTCGAATGCCTCTGTGTCATATTTTCAATACTTTGGACGGCAGTACTTCAGGTCCCAGTACGTTCGCAGGAGTCATCGGCAAGATATTACAGCACTGTGAAGACTTGCCTGTGGTAAAATTTGAGAAGATTGAGGCAGTGTTACCTGTAAATTTTAAGCACTGATCAAAAATATCTATATGAAATTTGTCAAGCTTTAACACAAGGCAGCGTGAAATCTGATTTGGTTAATAAGCAACCAGGAAAGCTGGCACACTCTAAGTTGGCTAACCTGTGCAAACAAAATATTGAGACTATACGTAGCAACAAAGTTACCATCCGATAGTTTGGTTGAGATTGCTAAGTTTGCGAAAGTATACGCGCAAACATGTTTCACCATAAAAACAAAACCTTCATGCAAATATGGTCCGCAACACATCTTAAGCATGATTAAAAGATGCTCCTATTTAAAAAAATGAGCTGAAAACAATTGAAATTTTTCGAACAATCGAGCGTAACTCTTTCTTCGCACATTCCAAAAATATTTTATTAGCGATGCTACAAGACGAACGACAACACATAAAAGAATTAGCATTAAAAGAATTCTTAAAACCCGACAAAATGCAAAGGGTAAGAAAGTAAGAATATTGTTGACGCCGAAATTAAACTTCGAAGCCAATGATTATTAAGATTTGATAGACTGGAGAACAGAACAAATGTTCGAGCCACCATTCACAAAAAAATACGGTGACAGTGAATTATGGGACAAAATTATGAGCGAAGATACAAATATCCGTATTGAAATTTTTTCCTGACACATTCAAGCTGTAGAGAGAGGTGGGAAACTGGTCACTGAAGATAGTTTGGCTGTTTGCGGAAGTACAGCACGCGATGGAGCAAGAATAAAATCGAGAAGAGAAATGCCGCAATTCGCAACAAAATCACACTTTTCTTCTAAATTTCAGGGACTTCGGATGCGATGATATGACTGGAGGCAAAAATTATTTTAAAAAGTGTTAGATTCTTGTTATTCTTTATATTTTAATGCAGATAATGAAGTTAAAGTTGTTTGTAATCATAATATGTGTTTAATTTTTTTAAATTTTTCCATAATTGATCTTTTTTTCAAAACTTCAAGTCCTTTGCCCCACCTTCATCATATGTGAAAAAAATAATACATATTTCAACAGCTATATATATTCATAGCAACATTTAGTAATATAGAGTTGTCGAAATTCGAAAAATGATTTTTTTCGACTTCTCACTCCGACTAGTGTACACTACTGTACACTAGTCTGGTTCCCCACTGTGGAATTTGGGAGCCACCTCCGGTCTGGAGCCCCAAAATACCTGAAAAAACCATAGATTAGATAGATTCCCTTCTCTTAACAAACGTATTGCAATCCTTAGACCGCATGCGTCAGTTATCTATCTTATGTGCTATCCCTGTTCTACTGCTATTACAATGGAAGATGCTCCGAGGAACTAGCGTCATTGATCCTCCGGCACTGGCGCACAGTCGGGAAACACGCCAAACACGCGCCTAACACATGTACAGTAGGGTGTCCCAGGACATAAGGGAGAAAAAAAATTTCATGAATTTAAATACGCATACCCTCTTATTTTATTTCATTTGATCCCAATAACTCATATAATAAATATTATTTTGATTAAACACCGGCAACCCGTGCCGACTTGATGCCAAACAAATGGTATACAAATTTGTACAGAGTTAATATGGAAGGATTTTGAACTTTCATTTTTGTCGGATAAATTAAATTAAAAAATGCACAAATGTTCAATTATGTAGTATTTTATATTTAAAAATGGTTTATTGATTAAATTTTCTCTTCAAAGTTTGTTTTTTACAGTCAGGATAAATCTTCCGGTGTTCCTGAACGCATCGTAACAAAAATTGTTTTTGTTCCTCTTCGACCGTGATTAAGCCATGAAAATCTTGCATTAACTTAACAGCTCTTTCAGCTGTATCATTCACTACCCTCAACGACGACACCTTCTTTCTGGCTTCTTGATACGAAGCATTATTTGACCACATCGTAGGGCATTCGTTAAGAAAACTGGCATCTATTTTCAGACGATCAAACAAAGACTTGCTTTTGACTGAAATGAAGTCGTAAATATTTTTCTCTGAAACAAAATTCACTGAATTATGATATGAACAAAAACTTCAATACAAAACATAAATGTAACTCCTTATTAAACTTACCATACAATTTACCATCAAGATCTTCCTTCGATGGGATGTAACGTTTGTCATGGGTTTATAAATTATTTTTTTTGATATTTTTGAGCATTTTTATTTTCGTTGTTTGATCCACAGCGTCGTCAAACAGCGATAAAATAGATACTTCATCGGTCAAATACCATAAATGCATACTGAACTTCTGTAAAGCTGCCATTGAGATGTTTTCATCAATTTTTTCGTAAGCCTTCAACGATTTCAAAAAGCACAAGTCCTGGTAAGGTGCTTTAACTGCTATAATACATTGTAGCCATGGCTTGACATAGGATGTTACTATGAACAGGCAAACGTCTAAAAGTGCCGCCTTATCCTTACCGGTAATTTTAAATTGCGCACAAAGTAATGATATTTTCAACGAATAAAGCGCCCTTGCCATCCATCGAGCTTGGTGCATAGCACCTGGAGGCCGAATCTTAAATTTTCTCGCTGTATCTCCGCCTAAAAATATCACAGAGAGCTCTAACAACTCTCTATAGTCATCTTGAAGTATTTTTGTTGTCAGTGCAGTACGGTAAAAGTCAAGCAAATCATCGATTTCGGAAGCGGTTAGGTGCAATGTGAGATTTTCTCTGTAGCACTGAATTTTATCGGGATCAACATTTTTCCAGTTACCTCGAAACTTTTTGAAGAGTGGGATGTCAGGGCTTGTGGTCACTTGACTGATTTTTACTTCAAACACAGCTTTTAATACCAACTCATACACATGATGGCGGCAAGCAAAAATAAAGATTTCTCTATTAAGTTTTTGTTCAAGAAGCACACTAGCACCATTGAAGCGACCTGTATTTGAAGCTGTAGTATCACAACACAGAATTTGCACTTTATCTTCCAGATTCCAGTCTACAATCGCATTCCATACAGCCTGCGCTTGTTCGCTTCCCGAAGAACTTTCCAATCGTGGCACAGCAATAAGTTGTTCCTTATCCCCATATGATATAACAATTGTAAGACGTTCTTCTTTTGATTTTCGAGGATCTAAAGCGGGCAACATTTTTCCGTCCCAGTGAATGGTGTAAAAGGGCGCAATTTCCCTGTGAGAGGTCCATTGCAAAAAGGGTGCCTTAGTACATATCGGCGTTAGCTCAGGTGGTAGAAGGTGAGGTCATGATCATCAGGGGTCAGGTCAGCTTCTGCTTTTACACGGGGAACTGATTAACAAACAAACCACTTCGAATTCGTCAAAGGAAACGCATTAATGGGGTATGATAGTATATTCACAAAGCACAATTACAAACAGGTACACAAATGAGATGGGTCATTTACATCCTAAATATCCCTAGCGTTTCGTTAGGAACAATCTCTCTTGATAATTTAGGTTCTGGCTGGCAAGCGTGGGTGTAGGCATAGATCAAGTCACAAAAGGCACATAAAAGGTAAAGATAGTTAGTCCGCTTAGATGAATCTGTAGTAGGTTTCGCGTATATGATGAACCACAAAAGGAGGGTTATCTTCCGTACTGTACGCGCTATTACGCGTACATTTCTCCATGGTGAGTAGGCACAGCGATTAGGTACAGGCTTTGAAAATACTTGTACAAAGCGGCCGTTAATTTAGGCGCGCAAACACGGCGTCCTCGTTGATAGCAGAACAGACATGTAGGCAGGGCCAAAGCTAGATTGTGAGTGTCCGTTGGTGGTTTGAATGTCGGCGAGTGTGGCGTGGAGCAGTTTTACCAACTTGGCCGTGCGCGAGGCAGGTGCGCGCGCACAGTGACAATGGTAACAACTCACTGCTTACTAATTTGAATTCGCGGGAGTTTTGAACGTGTCCGATTCGTTACGTGACAATGGTCACAACATCTGGTACATCGTTTTGAAAATTAAATTTTATGGCCTCCGCGCGCGCCTTTCGTTTTTCCGTTCGAATTCTTTGAAATGAAGACTTACTTATTGGAAACTGATCAATATTATATCCAAGCACCTCAATGATAGCTTCAAGAATGAAAACAGAATCTCTCATACTTAACTGGCACCTGTCTAGCGCTGCGACTAACTTTGGAGTAATTATGTCTTTTCTCATCGGCGTTTTATTGGTTTCAGGTTGAGTTTTCTGTAGCGGTTTTGAAAAATCTTTTAAATTTGTGTCTTCGTTAGAATCAGAAGATGAGTCGTTTTGTGACGGTTCGTAAGACGATGTTGAAGGCGTTGGCGCAGATAAACATTTAGTACGCCGCTTTTCTTCCTCAATTGTTCTAAGACGCGCTCTCTCCTTTTTATCTGTCAGTTTTTTGTCAACCCCCCCTAAGTAGCCAGGACGACCTGGCTCTCTTTGCCGCTGCAAGAAGGTTCTATCTTCATTTATTTTTAATAATTCAAGAGCATCGGCGTGTGCAATGTCAAATAAATTATCTAAGTTTTTAACAAACTCTTGACGACGTTGTTCAAATATGTCGTGCGTTTTCTGCGCATTTTTTTGCAAGTTCCTCCAAACTTGATATAAGTTTACAAGTTTAGTCACACAATTAGGTAAAGATTTGGTTGGTATACGCGCCTTTTCCCAATAGATAAAACACTCGCGAATAGTGAGATTTGCACTTTGATTGACAGTTAAATTCACTTCCCGGATATTGTAGAACAAAACTTTAAGAACTTGTCCATTAGATGGCAGTTTAGAACCCGATATTTGGTGTTTTACGACTCCGATTAAAAATATACTCTTTTTAGAACTGCGTAAATCTAACGACATCTTGCCTGAATGAGTGATATTCGTTTACTAACAAAAAAAGCAAGTTACTACAAGCTCATCAACACGTTTGCTCGCGGGCGTCTAAATGTACAAGGACTGACATGTTTCGATGCAAGTCGGCACGGGTTACAGTAGTCCCAAGTAAACGAAATTTTATTTATAAGTGTTTTGTCATTATTGAAACAAAATTAGAGGGTATGCGTTGAAAAATAACAACTTTAATTTTTTTGGGACGCCCTAATGTACAGGGTTGACAATTGTCACATGAGAACGGGTCGCTTTTACGACTCGTTCGTGAGTTCAACAGCTTGGCTGTGGAATGATTTGCTGGCCTCTGTGTTTCCTCCCTTCTACAACATAGGTCTCTTCAACATCCGTGTTCAATCCTTCCTCTCCTCAAAAAGACCTACTACACAGCATCCCCAAAGATGACATAGTCCCTGAGGGAAATTATTTAAGTGCGTTCGACAAAGAAGAACCAATATGTCATATATTTTTTTACTTATTTGCGTATTTTGATTTATCAAAAGTTATAATACAGATACTATGTTATGAAACAATGTGAATTTCCTCTCTGCTCTGAATAAAATAAACATAGCCGATTTTTTTGTAAAATACCTGCTTTTCAAAATTTTGTGTTAAGAAGAACTATATTTTTATGCTCATTGAATACTTCAATGAAACGTTAGTTGTAAGTTGTATTGTCAGCTTACTATTTTATTAAATTACTTACATTAAGACAATCAAAGACAAGAGGAAGTAACTAATTTACTATCTTCCGCGAATTGGTGATACTGTGAAAAACTTGAATATCTTCTTCACGTAGCTAATAAAAACTACTTAACCAAAACCTCACGCAAAATGGAAAACCTGAGTAAGAAAATAAAAAAGTTGAATAGATAACGAATTTAAGAAGGTGGGAATGAATGGCTTTTTTTACAGTGTGGTGGAAAATTTTCATAGTCGCAGTCAAGCTTTGAATTTGTTCCGTTTCGTTTCAAGCGGCCAGTATGTAGCAAGTTCTACACATTTCAGTTTTCATTTTCAGTACGCCGCCAGCTTTTGCTAGAGGAGGTTGTGTCGTCAGTTATGCTCTGTATAATGTCCCGCGCGAAATATCGCTCACTTACAAAGATCGTTTTCAATAAACAGTTGACACTATGAAAACTTAACTGACATCCTAAAAAATGAAACTCTTCTTAGGGTTTCAATTAATTTCTACATTTAAACGTACTTTTCTGTACAGTTTTCAGCGGAATTAAAGTTTGAAAAAGGATTTTTTTAGAACGGGCCGGACAATTTTTAGTTCGTTGTGACAGATATTTGAATCTCATGTTTTGATTTTTTAAATGAATTTTGAAATAATTTCAATAATGTGACAAGGTGATTGTTATTTTTTCTGAAGTTTGTGAAACAAGACGGTAAGTTGAAATATTTTTTTATATCGACACATTTTGCAGAACCATAGATTATGTATTTAAACAATAGAATTGATTATTTCATTTATTTGCTTGATTATTAGGTAAACCATAAGTTTATGCTTAGATAATAATGTAATACAAATGAATACCTACTTGAGATAAAGTTTTTCAACTTTACATTAAATGTTCCCATGGTTTTGTGCTACTGAAAAAAAAGTCGATCATTGAGTGCAACACCGTAGTCAGAGTAATAAACAAAATTTTATGATGCCAATATAAAACACAATCTTTTAATGCAACATTGATAATGTATCAAGTTGGCAAGTTGAATTACAAATTTTATATAAATAAATATAGCTAAAATAATGATATACAACATTTATGGAGATAATGAAAGCTAACATAAGTATGTATAACTTTTTAAAGCACGTATATAACATACATAAGATCTGTTTACCAATAAAATACATACAACAGTGTTTTTGGTTTGAAAAATTTATTTTATATGCTTTAAATAAATATTACGAGGAGAACCAAAACCTCCTAGATAGTAAGGCCAGGACACTATTTCAAAGCAGCCTCCCAACTTTTATGGGAACTTACAAAAAAAAATGGTTTTAATTTTTTTTTCAATTTATCAAACGTCTTTTAATGTTTTACTTAATTTAAAAAATAGATTATTTGAAGGTTCTCATACAAGTTAGGAGGCTGATTTGATTCCTTGTGATCTAGGATGTTTTAGTAGAACACATCTCAGCCTTTAAAATATTCTAGCATTTTTTTCATGGATAAACTGGTTACTGGTTAAAGCAGTATTTTTTCAGTCCAGAAAAAAAACTGCTTTAATCAGTGGAACGCTTATAGATCTCTGGAGAAAATTCGACAATTTTGATATGATTCTTATTAGAATGATTTTCGATGCAATTTTGACCTCAATGCTTCGAAAAATGTATGAAAACAAAATCAACATCATTTGGGCTAATAAAACGTTAGGCTCCACTAATATTTTAAAGTGCAAGTTCAAAATCTCCTACTTATGAACCCATTTATTTTATAATATGGCCGATTAAGTGCTTTAGAAAATAATCTTAAAACATTTAAATACTTGTGCCTAATTTTTGTTGTTTGTTTTTGGGGTGTTATGCCGTGTTGCGCTAACTCCTTCTTTAGCCGACGTTTCGGACAGCGTTGCAGTGTCCAAGATCACATCTTCGGATCTACCGGATCTGCCCTGATGATGGACACTGAAACGCTGTCCGAAACGTCGGCTAAAGAAGGAGTTAGCGCAACACGGCATAACACCCCAAAAACAAACAACAAAAATGCTTTTGGCCGTGAGAATCTAAAAACTTACCTCACTTGTGCCTGATCTTCGCGAAATGAAACAAAACACACTTTTTGGCGATTTTTTTTTGCATAAATCAGAACCGGCGGTTGGTGGTAAGCCGGAATTTAAACCTTATCGCCATCTAGATAAGGAGTGTTATTTTTTGCGGCCCGATTCCAAAAGAAAAACGACGTGGTGCATCGCATTTTACACTGTATGTGGCATTTATTCATACTCTTCCATGGATAGGTATTTCATTTCGTAAGCAGCTTTCGTGGAATAATGGTTAAGGCGAAGTTTAATGCCAAATCACTATTTTGATTAATCTTTATAACAAATTGGTGTGCATTATGAAAAAAAAATTTTTGGTTAAATTTAAGGTTTTTCTATCGCTTCGCTTGAGTAGAATACAATAAAAAAATAAATTACTAAATAAAAAATATAAATGCAAACCACTAAAAAAAATTTTTTTTCAATAGAAATGTATGAACGCATAAAGGAAACAATTTTTAAAAATATAGTTTTATAGCTAAGATTATCTGTGACAGTTTCACTTATTAATTTTTTTGATTTCTTATAAAATTATTTACAAGATAAGTAAAAACCAGTTTTTTGCTTGAAATCGAACGTTTCTAGACTCCGTTTGTCAAGCGATTTTAATGCCTATTACCTACGATATAAGGTATACCAAGAATATACACATTTTTGGCTTGTAACTTCCTCTTAATACACTGACCAAACATTTTACTTAGATGGTTCCGGGGTCGATTGCCGATGCAATGCAAAGATAAATGACGGGAACTTTCTCTTATGTAGAGTAATAATTATATGATCCCAATTTTTTCTTCATTCAAGCTTATTATTAAAATATTATTTTATACTAGCCAACGTGTACCCAGTATTGCTGGGAGCTATCCTAAGGAGAAAGACATATACCATTTTGGACGTTTCTGTAGGTCCTTTGAAGATATACAATTCTGTGGTACATTATTTTGATGTATCTTATAAGGTAATCGCATGTAAGCGCTCGAAAATATATATATATTTTAAGACTTGATTACAAAACATCGCTTTTCTCTACTTTTTATAAAGATAAGCATGTATTTTATCTATACTTTTTTATACTGTTTAGAGATGTAATGGCAGTATTATAACCAAGCTATGTTAATAATAAGAGTAAATAATTATTTAAGTAAGAGTTATGTTTAATTTCATGACGGTAGCAGATTAATAAGACATAATGTATCTTTAAATAAACAATGAAATTATGTCAAAGGAATTAAAATGATAAATACACTATTATTATGAGATACACGGAAATGGGACGAGAAATGCAATGTATACATAATTACCAACAATGAATAAACGAAGCACCACAAATTTACTTGGGTACTCTGGGCACAGCAAAATTTTTACCTACTGTAAAACGGGGTGACTTCGTACAATCTTCAATTTTGAAACTAAATATATAAAATATATTTTGTGTCGAAAAATTTTACGTCATATTTATTGCACTTATTTTAACTATCGAAATATAAATATGTTAAAAATTTATGTGTTTGGAGTGTCAAAAAATAAATAAAAACGTGGTGATCAAATGTCACTTTTGGGAGTGGGGCGACTATGGTATACATTTTTATATAAGCTTATTAAAACGGTACGGCAGTCCCCCAAAAATGTAATATTCAAGTAGTCTCATCGGTAGATACGGATATTGTACTTAACAATATAAATGACAATAAAATATGTATTCACATTTGTCTCTGTCTGAAAATATATAAATCGTCTTCACAATTCAACCGATAATAGGCATGTTTGGTTATAAATAGAAACAATCTAATTTGACAATAATTTTAGAAACATCATTGTATCCATGTTGCCCGAAAATTCATTAAAAAGAAGCAAGCAACATCTGAGTGCTAGCGAGAATTATGCAGATATTTAAAGTCAAATAACTCTAAATGAAGCTGAACATAAACAAAGTAATTATGTATCTAAGTCATTGTTACACAATTCTGTAAATTTATAACATGTTCGTACTATATTGTGGATTCAAATTGTGAGTAAGCACACATCTCAATCTGAATATTGCAAAAAGTGGAATACGCTCACAATACAAGACTAACTGCAAACGATGGACTTGTTATTCCCAGATATCTAAATAAATACAGTCAAAGAACCACACAATACAATATCCCTAAAATTTACAACACTTTACCAAACACATTTTCAGAAGGAAATGAACGCAGAAAAAACACTGTGTTCTGATTTTATCTATACATTTTTTCTGATTCTATTTTTATTTTTTTTTATTTATTTTACCAACTATGTATTATATACTTTTCATTTTTATGTTTTGTCTATGATTTAAAATAATAATGCTATATAATAACACACGCATAGATCCTAAATTATAAAAAAAACCAATAGTAGTTTGTTAACAAAAACCCGTAATCTCAAAAAAACCCTGTTATCTAGCAGTGAGGGACTTGATTGTAATTATGTAACATTAATAATTAAATATCTTATATGTAAATTAAATACTTTGTATACACCGCTTTTAATAAAAAAATAATCGACATGTTTCATAATAATTGACCGGTCGGTGGCCGAGTTGACATCGCGCTTGGGTCCCACTCGGGCGTAGTGTGTTCAATTCCTCGGCTGGCTAAGTCCTCCATCACAACATAAGAAACATTTTCAGCTTACTTTGGAAATAGTAGGAGATTTTCAAATATTGTCAGGTTATTCGTTACCCGGGAAAGTTTGTCTTTCTTTTAAAAAAATTGTAAATTGTAAAAAATTGTAAATTGTAAAAAATTGTAAATTGTTTCGAAACCAACGGTTTATTTTAATAATAATAAAAATAATATTATCCTTGAAAAGTGGTGTACACGAAGTATTTAATTTTCATACAATTCAAATGACACCACAAAGTAATTTTGAAACTATTGAAGAAATATATATATATCCGCGATTATCAAAGTTATCTCCATTCAAAAGTCGCTCCATTCTACGGTACAAATGTGAATTTAATTTAATCATCGTATGAATTATAATGTTCTAATTATTACCTGTACCTAATAATAATAATCATATTTATATGCATAATCTTTATACTTTAATATTTTAATTCTTGCTATAAGTTTTTATTAATGCTACAGTAAATATTAATACGGTAAATACATTCTTCTGTTATCATTCGTTTCTTACTGGTGCAATAATTAAATAATAAATACCTGTGTATTGTACCAGAGAAAAATGAGTATTTTCTCCAAGATCGCTTACTTTGGAACATATTTTAGGGGACGTAAATCGACTCTTCTTGCACGGAACATTCGGTCAACCTCGTGACTCGTCGGCTTTCTCCGCGCGGCCGCCAAAACTCTGTGCGGTATATTTGCTTATTTTGTCACTAAAATTGGTAAATGGATCTTTTTAACCAGTGATGAATTTTTAAAAGGTTTTTATTTTATTTTTTATGTTCAACTGCTCCTAACTGTCTGAAGCCAGTGATCAATTAGAGTATGTTAAAAGACTGAAGTATGTGGAAGGAGATGGGGAAGAGGAGAGCGGGGAAGTTCCTGGCTATTCAGATCTGGTTACCAAATATGATTAAACCCATTTCAAGCAACGTTTCAAATCTGAATGGTGGTCTGACACTAAGGCGACACTAAATGAACCTTCCATACTGGAACGTTCCACAATTATATTATTTATTATTTTAAAATAATAAACGGTAAAATAACATAAATTCACTAAATAAAATTTACTTGCGCACCCCGGGATTTGAATGCGCGACCTTCATATTGCTAGTCGAGGGTCTTACCCCACGACCACTATATTTCACTACGCGTATTTTATAAAAACAAAATAATTGATTTATTATGAAAAATATGAAGACTTTTTTACTTACATTTTAACTTCCTTAAATAAAATTCAGTTTCGATGTTTCGCACATGCCAGGAGCCCTGTGACGGCTAATTTTTTATGTGAACACCGCACATGAATCTCAAGTGTATGAAGCATGTATGTATGAAGCGGGAAAAGGGAATGTTGAAGAAGAACGTTAGAGTGTACCTGAGTATTCAGTTCTAGTCACTAAACTAAACACGCTTTAGCCTTCATTTCAAGTCTCAGTTCCCAATGGTGGTCTCTCATCACGGTGATACTGAAAGTTTTTTCATCAACTTCACACAGGGCCTATGTCATCATTGGGGATACTGGGTAGTGGGTATTTTTAATTGAAGGAAGAAGATAAAGTGTTGGGAAGGAAAAGGGTATGAATGGTGGGAAGGAATCTCCGGGTCAGTGTATCCAGGAGTAACGGAAATATGAATCACTTCCACTGCGGTGTAAGGAGATGGATCGCGAGAGTCCTGCTGGAGACGTCGAAAGGTCTCTCTCGATATGACCCACCACGCAGCTGGCAGGCAGTCGAACCTGCCGTCAAGACCTGGAGGAAACTCACTCCTTGAACCCTGCACCTCTGCTATGTCGCGAAATCAAGCTAACCACTCTGGGTTTCCTATGGCGGAGAAGTTGGTTATCAAATGAATGGTTCCCGGGGTGACGGTACGCGGTACCGTATCCGCCTCCCAAATTCAATAAATACTAACATATTTTCAGGTGTGGGCCTCAGTTGTCTATTTTGTATTTAGTAATCTTATAGACTTATTTATACAGATTCCCTAATACTCTCACTAAAACGCTGCAGCGTTGATATAGCTATACGGTGAATCGGGTCGTATACTGCTCGGGTTAAAGTCTTTACTCATAATAATATTTATGCAAGATTTTTTTGGCACCACTTTGTTGCAAATCTCAAAACAAGGATATTTTCGCATTTCACGTTTAATTGCTAACTTCACCTTTTTTCAGATAATATTTGCAATGTTTTAGAATTTGTCTGTTTGTAATTGCTTCGATATACGATTATGCGTTTATGATTTAAAATATACATCTGATAGTCCTGCAAATGGGTTTTACTGCTTGTTTGTCCAACCAGATTTTTAATAAAGCCCGCGATCTCAGTCTTAATACGTCCCTAATCCTGGGGGTCGGGCGGTTAAAAAAACCTGTCAGCCACTAAAACTGCCGTATTATGATCAATATATGCAGTACGCATGCGCGTAATTATAAATTATAAATTTAACTACATAAAGCATAGGGGCTTTTCTTTCCAGGTGGCATTTTTCCAACTAACCCAGAGTTTAATTAGTGGGAATAAAATAATACATGATGAAAAAAAAAATAAAAAAAGTAATATATTTATGATTTAGCTTCGCATGTGTAATAAATCATTATAACCATACCTCATCAGAGATCGCAGCATTTTCCGAAAAAAATATGAGGCAGAAAAAGTTTTATGTTTTTGGTTTGATTTGATTAATTCACTGTCAATGTGCCAAGTAATTGATGGGAGGTGTTAAAAATAATTTATTTCATCATTTTATTAAGGGATAATAAAATATGGGAACAGGACGTGAGCACTGAACAACTAATCCCTAGAAATGTAATGATCTCTAGATGAGACTAAACAACTAGCTAACTCATTCACCTTTTTACGTTACATTCACACAGGAGGCCCTGAGGAAAATAATTGTCCTCAGGGCCTATGTCATCTTTGGGGATTATTATTTTGTGGAGGGTCTTTTTTAGGAAGAGAAGGAGAGAAAGTTCTGGGAAAGGAAAAGATATGAGGGGTGGGTAGGAATCTGGGGTCTGTATGTCCAGTTGGAGAGATCAAAAGATCTCCCTTAACCAGTCTCTCCTGATCTAAACCGCCACCAAGACCCGGTCACACCACATCCCATGAACCCAGACACCCCTGTTAAGTCACCAAATGTAGCGAACCACTTGGAATGACATGTCAGAGGTGTTGGGTATCCAATAAATGGTTCCCTGGGCGGCGACACCCATACCCGCCTCTTAAATTATGAACTAGCACCTAACATATCGGCAGTTAGTTAGTGTGCCGAAATTCCGTACAAGTGAGATATATACCGATCTGAATATTTGAAAGAAAACGGACATGGATATCTATCTATTCAGGAAACATTTTACTTTTAAAAAGTTTTATTATATTCAACAGAAGTAAGAACAAAATTGAGCCTAGTTTTACCCACGAACCCGCCTGACACCATTTTATATCAGACGTTTCGACTCCTAGTATTCAGACAAACCAACCAAAAATTTGAACGGTTCAAAAAAATTTAATTAATTACTACAAAAGTACGGAAAAAATTAGCTTAATAAATTGAGGCACATAAGCACGTTCACAAGGCACTTCTGTAGATTTATTTCTTCAGTCGATGTAAGCCTTTACGACTCATCTCGTCTTATCGTCTGAAACCCATAAAATAGCTTCCCTTTCTATTTTTGGATTTTTGGACTAAATATCGCAGAGTGTGATATCCCGTTGTTTCAATTACGTTGATAGTATTTGCCCGACTTCGTTCCTTTTTTGTATCTGGTTTCAAGGATAGTTTAAAGTATGGTTTCAAGTATGGTTTCAAGTATGATTTCAATTATGATTTCAAGTATGGTTTCAAGTATAGTTTCAAGTAAGGTTTCAAATATGGTTTCAAGTATGGTTTCAAGTATGGTTTCAAGTATAGTTTCAAGTATGGTTTCAAGTATGGTTTCAAGTATGATTTCGTGTATCTTTTACTTTATATGGAAGAGGAAGATGGGAAGTAACTTGCTATTAAAACCTGGTCACCAAAATGCCCATGGAAATTTCAAGTAACGTTTCAATTTTGAATGGTACTCTTACGCCAGGGTGAAACTGAGAGTGTCATCCATTCTTGAACGTGTTGCAAATATACTATATACAGGGTTTTCCAATAAGAGGGGTTATTTTGAATAGCCCGCTATTTCGGTAGATGTTACTTTTGAAGCTATTATTTTTTAACATTTGACAAGTAGAAACTACGCCATTAATAAAAATGGAACAATACACCCTTCAACAACGCATTGAAATTATTAAAAATCACTTGAGTGAATCAAATGCAAATCATCTTGAGTGATGAGGCCCATTTCCACCTCGGTGGCTTCGTCAACAAGCAAAATTGTCGTATCTGGGGCTGGTCCGGCGGAGTCATTGGACCTTACTTTATCGAAAATGAGGCTGGAGCAACAGTTACGGTGAATGGATTGCGCTATCGAGAGATGATTAATGATTTTTTATGGCCGGAATTGGATGGTATTGATCTGGATAACGTTTACGTTCAACAAGATGGCGCTACGCGCCACACAAGCAACGAAACCATTGATCTTTTACGATAAAATATCAAAACAACACCTCTTATTGGAAAACCCTGTATTATTTTTAATGAGTAAATCGATAACATAAATTTATTACAAAAAAATGACTTGTGCACGCCGGGATTTGAAACCGCAACCTCTAGCTCGCTAGTTGAGAGCCTTACCCCTCGACCGCGGAGGCCGACAAAAAACAAACGATGCACAAATGAAAATATTGAGCGAATGACGTCATTCCCGACAAATCGGGCCCGTACATTGGCAAAATGCTATATCTCCAAAAAGTTGGATTTGAGAAAAATGACTTTAAACTATTTTGAGCATTTTAGTACTTTCTCCGCAAACTAAGTTTTAATAATTCCAAATTTGATGAAATATTAGATTAATCCTCCATTAAGGCGATGCCATACGTCGTATAATATTTTGAATCGAGCCGCCATCAATAACACTCCTTACGTAGATGGCAATAAGGCTTAAATTCCTGCTTCACACCATCCAGCTGTTTTGATTTTGGTAAGAAAAAAACATGGCCAAAAAGTGCCTTTTATTTTATTTTGTGGATGTTCACGCATAAATATTTAAATGTTTTCCGATCATTTTATAAATAACTTAATTTGCCACATTATACAATAAAACCATAACAGAAAATGGGTTCGTAAGTAGGAAATTTTGAACTTTAAAGCAGTTTTCATGGGCTTTATAAATTATTTTTTTCTGGGCGTATAAAAAGACTTATTTCAAAGGCCAAGATGTATTATACTAGCGGTATTTATTTAAAGCATCTGAAAAATTTCTAGGCGACCAAATTTTCAAACCAAAAACACATGATTTTACATTACTGCGTATGGCATATGGCATCGCCTTAAAAATGTTGTTAAAAATATTTTCAAGTATCTCATGTGTTTTAAAATTCATTATATTATTTTTTCTTTTGAGCATTCCAAATAAATTCCCAATCATACCTTTCACCAAATTTAATTTTTACAATTATCGGTTTAGGAGAAAAATAACATAATATGAAAAACTTAAATCATTCATCTGAAAAATAGCTTTGTGAAAATATTGACACATCACGCGACGCGTACGTGGCACGGATATTCTGCTGATAGTGCCGATAGGTGAGGCCAATACGATTTAACTCGTCCAAACATTCTGTCTCCCACACTAAAGGTTTTTTTTTTTTTAATTCACATTGTTAATGGGAAATCAGCGTATTAGTGGGGTCGTCCCGGCAGAATGCTATATTTTAAGTCAAAGTCGCAATGTTCTGCTATGACAATTTTTTTGCAGTTACAGCATTGTTTCCATGTAAATTTCTTAGGAAGTAATCACAGTAAACAAATAAAAATAATATCATATGATGTAACTCGACAAATGGAATTGTTTGTGCGCTGTAAAGCCAATAAGCTGTATCTACAGATAATAGAAGAGTATGTATGAAACGATGTATGAATGTGAATGAGGCAAGGAGTGTATGTCAAGACCAAGACCAAGAGTTGTTTGGGCGGTCCGTCCTCTCTGCCTACCCCTGCGGGGATGATTAGTTAGTTAGTTAGTTGTGTGAAGTTATGTAAAAAAAAGTTGACAGAATTTTTTATATGTATGCAAAAATACCTTCGATGTTTCTTAAAATCGATTTGAAGAAATCCTTTAAAAATATGAATGAGGTTTTGATGAGATTTATCAAGTGAATAGAAAAAACTTGGCTTCATTTTTGAAAAGCTTTCAGTAGATACATTATAAAAATATCTTCACTTCAGTTTTTTTCTTTCTTATTGGTCTTACAGACGATTCAATTTCGTTGAGCGGTTGTTATCAATATGGTTGAGTTGAACGTAAAGTCGAATCGTGTGGAGGTGCGTTGTAAGTGTGAGATATGGTTAATATTCAACGGTTGACACGCAACGATTGAACTAACCAAGTTGAATAGTCTGTAAGGAAAATTAGTATGATCCTTATCAAAGATATTAGAAGAACGAGATATGCTATGTTGGCCGCCGGACCGCAGCCGGAGTACCACCTAATTAGGGTACTTTGAACGGTATCGGGACGTGTACGCACAGAAATCTGTTCTATGTATTAGTGCGGATACCTTAGCGTAAGCGAAGGTGTGCAGTAGTATTGGTGAACAAAACCGGCGACACTCGGCAAAACAATTCCACTCAGTACGAACTGCGCATAGCACATCTCGTTCTTCTAATATCTTTGATCCTTATCGACCCTTGCCTTAAAATTCGTACTTAATATATATATTTCTTTGAACACCTAGGATTGATTGTATAATACAAAGAAATTACCATGGATAAGTAAGTGTGATTCATTGCATTTATAAGCCAATGAAAATATTAACCGTTGCCTAGCGTACTAAAAAATAAATGCATTTAGACGAACTGCTTGCAAAAACAAAACTGTTTGTGAAAACGATAAAAATCTAGAAGATTCAAATTATTCTGTAGATAAATCCACTCTTCATGCGCTGGTTCTTAGAAAAATAAATAATAAATTATTACTTCAAACTTATTTGATGTTTTTATGGTCCAGATTCCTCAGAACGTCTTCGACACCGTAACTCAGTAAATTCGCATTAAATTAACATAATAGCCACAATTCTAATTCGGCTACTTGAAAAATAATTTAGAAATTTGTGTAATAAATAACGCGTAATTCTTTGAGTTGTTCTCATTCATTTATATAAAGAAGATTGTCTGTTGCGGGTAGGTGGATTTTTATACAAGTCTACAGTTTTTTTTTGAGATTGATGAAATTTGCACACTTGACCTTCAAACAAGAGGAAAGTCACTGTCTAAGACTGATTTTGAAAAAGTCTGTGTAAAGCCCGGGCTATGCCGGGGACTTAACTTTATAGACTAATAAATATCTTATAACAATAACTAATTGTTAAACTCGCGGGTAACTCCGGGTGTTTAGTATTGAAACAGTTTTGGATAATATCTACCATTTTTCCCATCATATACCTACTGTCACACCTACTATCCATTTCCTTCTTTAAAAACAGGTTTACTTACACTAGAAAAGAAGAAGATGATTTATTGCATTGTAAATTGTCGCAAGTACAGTATTCGAATTCGTGTCGTGTAGCAAAAAGTATGGAGTATCTTGATGTACGGCTGCGAAACATGGTACCTATCCGAAAGAGATAAACGGAGACTAGAGGCTTTTGAGATGTAGTCCTATAGAAGACTTTTAGGAATTTCCTGGAGAGACCATATTACAAATGAGGAAGTTCTCCAAAGAATCGAAGGAGGAAGGCACCTGCTCAGGACCTTATCCGAAAGGCGTGCAAGATGGATCGGCCATGTTATACGACAAGAAGGCCTCTTGCATGTCATAATAGAGGGTATGACCGAGGGGACCAACTCTAGGGGAAGCCCACGCCGAGAGTACCTGAAGGACCTGCTGGTGGACGTGCGCTGCTCATCATATGCAGAAGTCAAAATAGCCGCACAAGACAGGGAAGAATGGAAGAGGAGATTAGATGAAATTGCTGCAAACCAATCCCAAGATTGAAACCAGAGAGAGAGAGAGCAAGAAGGTGCAATAGTTGCGTCCTCGTCGTATTATTCACGTCATGCTTTGTGCTCTGTTTGCAAATATCAAAATCATATTAAAGATTATCTCGTTTTGGAGGAAATTTCACCCCGTGAACAGTGCATGTTGGTCGAGAACCCTATTGCCGGGATTCCTGGGAATTCAAGGAAGGCTGTTCCTTCATTACACTTTTTCCCGTGATTTTTCAAAACCAATTGTCAAAAACTTTACATTGTCGTTTTTTTGTGGATTTGATTTACATTTCATTTCCGTGTAATAGAACACGTTACACCGGGAATTCTGGGAATAAATCTGTATCTCACAGAATTTGATTTTTTTACACTGTTTTATGAAAATAAACGTTCATGGATTTTTTCAGTTGACGAATATCTACTTTGTACTTAAAGGATAGAGGTCTTTTAGCAAAACTGACCTCTTTTATTCAGAAGTCATATATGTCTGCAGTCCAGTTTCAACATTTCATCCCTAGTAACAATAATGCTAAATAAATTGCAATAATGCAAACAAAATTTTTCTCTGTCTAATGATTTGACCAAAAATTTGATAGTTACAGAAGGATGAAGTCTAAAATTTTTGGTTGGTTTGGTAAACACTACAATGAATATGTATCAACAAGTTAATTTTCCACTAATTTCATAACGTTGTTAACCCTCCGTCGAGCGCAACTCCGGGCCACCTCAGTTCGGGCACAATTTTCCTGGCAGGAACCGGTTTGAAAAAGGCCGTTCTTAACTACTTGTATTAATTTCAGCTCTTAAAAAGTAATCAATGACCTTAATAGGGATCTATACTGAGAGAATGAATGAAATTTTGAAATAAATAGTGACAAAATGATAGGTAAAATTATTGTAAAAGTAATCAAATTATATGGGCAAAAAGGTGATCATTTTCAAACATTAAAATATTTCTAAAACCTTATTCAATAAGAATCAGACATCGTGTATTCATTAGAATAAATAACTTTAATAGATGATAACAAATTATTATAAGTATCAATTATCGCCTGAAATATGCATATAAATTGAAAATATCTCCCGAGTAAAAATAAAGAGTAATTGATGCTTATAATAATGTGTTATCCTTTGTGCTACGCATAAAAACTTTGTCTTATAAACATTAGTTGATCATTAAAAAAATAATAATATTTGACAAGTCAAAATAATTCACCAACCAATGTAGATTTTTTTTTTATTTTTTTTACAGTATTACCGCACAAGAGTCCCAACTGCTCCCGTCTGGAGCCAGTGAGACTATGGCATCCCCAATTGGGGTATGATGTGAGGCTGAGGGTATTGGGGAGGGGAGGGAGATGGGGAAGAGGAAGGTGGGGAAGTACCTGGCTATTCAGATCTGGTCACCAAACACGGATAAAGCCATTTCAAGCAACGTTTCAATTCTGAATGGTGGTCTTACACCAGGGCGATACTGAGAGTATCTTCCACTCTGGAACGTGCCGCAAATATACTATATATTATTTTAAATTAATTAATTGTGAAATAACACAAATTAATCAAATAAAATTTATTTGCGCACGCCGGATTCGAACCCGCGACCTTCGGATCTGTAGTCAAAAGCGTATACCACTAGACCACGCCGGCCGTCATATAATATATCTCAAGGCCATCTAGTGGGAAATTCAGCACTAACAAAGCCTTTCCTACAAACATAAATTTGGTTATTTACAGATGGAAAAAATATAATACGCAGTAATTGTCGATTGGAGTACTTGTACATATTGAACTATATGGCGGGTTAGGAATAAGCCGACGTCGCTCAGTGGTCCAGAGCATCTGACCGGACATCAGAAAGTGCGGGTTCAATTCCCGTCGGCGGCGTTTATTTTTATTCGGGAGATATTTTCAATTTGTCTTAATATTTCAGGCGAGTAATTGATGCTTATAATGATTTGTTATTCTTTGTGCTATGCATAAAAACCTTGTCTTATAAACATTAGTTTATCATTAAAAAAAATCTTAATAGATGATCCTAACAGAACACATACGTCACACGTACCACTTTCCAAGTAACTATTGTCAGGTGAGAAACTGAGTAGGGGGTTTGATGCGCCTCCTAAAGATAGCAAGGTACTGAGAATAACGGGATCCGACCGACGCCACTCTAACGGGGAGGGGGTAATAAAAATTCCGGACTGTGTCTGTCAGATCTGGTGTGTTTGATGAAGGGTTAAAAAGAAAAAAATAACATAATTTAGAAGCAGAAAATCCAATTATAGCAGAATTACAATAAAACAAACCAGCGAATGTAGGTACAGAAGGAAAGACAAAAGAAAATAAATAATATCAAATTATGTTATTTAGTTAATTAAAAACATCGATTCATTCGTACTCGAAAAAAAAACAACAAAAATAAACAAGAAAACAACGCAATGAGACTGAAGGAGTTAAAAATTAAACGTGTGATTCCTGCAAAAGGTCTTTCAATTACCGTGTTTTCGAGATTTGTCATTTCAGCAAATACATTCGTTTCCTCGAAGGCTTTTTCAATGTTCGTACTTATCATTGTACTGCCATCTGTTATTCAATAAAATTATATCGCAAAATAGAAATTTAGAGAACAACAGTAAAAGAATATTATTCCTGACATCAAAATTAATGACTTAATTATTATTTGCGGAGAGCAACTTTTGGAAGCAAAAGAACTTTCTTCAGTTCAATGACCATATATATAGTGACGTCATTGAGAAAGACTTTATATAAGGAACAAATTAACCAGCAGTTGATTGAAAATATTAATTTTAATATTCATAATTGAAACAATATTTATAGTAACATTAAACAATGATAAAAAACATCAAACAATGATATGGAACATCAAAAAATGAAATAAAACATCAATCAATGGTATAGAAAATCAAACAATGATATAAAAAATCAAACAATGATATAGATATCAAACAATAATATAGAACATCAAACAATGAAAAAGAAAATCAAACAATGATAAAGAACATCAAACAATGATATAGAACATCAAACAATGAAATAAAACATCAAACAATGGTATAGAAAATCAAACAATTATATAGAAAATGAAACAATGATATAGAACATCAAACAATAATATAGAACATCAAACAATGATATAGAACATCAAACAATGATATAAAACATCAAACAATGAAATAAAACATCAAACAATGATATAGAAAATCAAACAATGATATAGAACATCAAACAATGATATAGAACATCAAACAATGATATAGAACATTCAACAATTAAATAAAACATCAAACAATGATATAGCATATCAAAAAATGATATAAAACACTAAACAATGATATAGAACATCAAACAATGATATAGATAATCAAACGTTAAAGAAAACAGTTCCGTGTGCTTTTCTATTTCATTTTATGAATGATGTTACTTATCGTTACAATAATCAATTAGTAATATGTCATATGATATTTCTAATCTGATAGATTAGAAATAAGAACAGTGTACCTAATTGGAAAAGCAGCTTTCCTTGTTAAGATTATGATTTCGGAAACTAGATGTTAGAAATAGGTTTTTATATAAATACAGCTCTTTGTGTTATTAACAATAAAAATCACTTGCCATCAAAAGCTACCGAAAAAAACTCATCCCTAGAAGGATTATTATTTCACGACCTGAAAAAAATTTTTTTTTAATTTTCTAAGTACGGATTTTTAACCCGTTGAAATGAATAGTCCATTTCTACTTATGTTCATAGAAGCTGGCGTAAAGAGAGCTAGTGATGGGAACGCACGATCGTGTCCGATAAGAGAGCACGTTCCAAATACAAATATGGAATACAGAGCATGGGCCTAATAAATCTGTTAGTAGATTAGAATTGATTCACCAGTGGGTGGATTTGGATGACGTCACGCTACATGTTATAGTTTATTTCTGTGCTGATAAAATAAACGATACAGAATAACACACAATAAGAAGCGTCACAGACTGAAGGAAGCCATTTATTTAATTTTAAATTAAAGGGTTCACTTCGAAATGTGATTTAATAGGCCAAGAGTATCGCTAATCTTGGCGCATTCAACTTTCAATATTAATTGCAAGCTGTGCCAATGCCAATGCGTTATATAGTGTTAGAATGAGGATGATATTTTAATTAAACTATTTGTTTGTGCCGGGTAGAATTGACGCTTGTCAGTCTGATGAATTGTGTTTATAAACCAATATCGGGTTCCGATTTGGAAAAATACTTGTGGCTTTTTAAGAGGAAGCTACAAGCCAAACATGTGTATATTCTTGGTATACCTTATATCGTAGGTGGTAGGCATTAAAATCGCTTGACAAACGGAGTCTAGAAACGTTCGATTTCAAGCACAAAACTGGTTTTTATTTATTTTGTAAATAATTTCAAAAGAAAGCAAAAAAGTCAATTAAGTGAAATTGTCACAGATAATATTAGCTATAAAATTGTATTTTTTTAAAGTTGTTTCCTTTACACGTTAATACATTTGTAGTGATTTTTTTTTTTTTAGTATTTTAAATTTATATTTTTTATTGAGTAATTTATTATTTTAACTGAATTCTACTCAAACGAAACGATAAGAAAATCTTCAATTTACGAAACGATAAGAAAATCTTTAATGTACACCAATTTGTTATAAAGATTTTTTTTTTTTTTTTTACAGTAATACCGCACAAGAGTCCCAACTGCTCCCGTCTGGAGCGAGTGAGACTATGGCATCCCCAATTGGGGTATGTTGTGAGGCTGAGGGTATTGGGGAGGGGAGGGAGATGGGGAAGAGGAAGGTGGGGAAGTACCTGGCTATTCAGATCTGGTCACCAAACACGGCTAAAGCCATTTCAAGCAACGTTTCAATTCTGAATGGTGGTCTTACACCAGGGCGATACTGAGAGTATCTTCCACTCTGGAACGTGCCGCAAATATACTATATATTATTTTAAATTATTAATTGTGAAATAACACAAATTAATCAAATAAAATTTATTTGCGCACGCCGGGTTCGAACCCGCGACCTTCGGATCTGTAGTCAAAAGCGTATACCACTAGACCACGCCGGCCGTCGATCGGTATCAAAATAGTGATTTAGCAATTCAGCTTCGCCTTAAGAGGAACGGCTGCGCGGCCTCCTTCATACAAAACTTAAATTTGGATGTGGACAGTAAAATTTACAAAAATATCATATTTCATAAAATAATTATGTTATTACGACAGCAGAACAGCTGGCGCGCAGCGATAATTTAATGCCTTCACAAGAAGAGTTAAAATGTTTCTAGGGACCGGTCTACTTCACGACCTTCCTTCACCCCTTTCTTGTTCACTCTCACAATATATTAACAAATTGAGGATACCATAGTCCAAGTGACTCCAGGCAGTTGGGGCTCATTTTCTTAGATTTCAATTTTTCGTCGATTTTAAAGAGAAAAATCAGATAAGGTAAAAAAATCGGTTATGCAAAGAGAAATATCTTACCTAAAGAGTTTTTTTGTAAATTCTTGTTCTCCATGTACTCCATGGCTTATTCAGATTTTATAAATTGATTATATTTACGTGTTCTACGTAATACAGAAAATGGAAATTTTTCACAAAGTCAAATATCTACATACCTACATTCAATTTTTTTGATCATTGTCTTATTTTTAAAAATCCTAAATAATGGTCTGGACTCACCAGAACTTACCAATTTAATAAATCTTCATATTCCGTCTAGATCAACCCGACAATCTGATTCTGAAAATTCCCCAATTCCTCGTATATGTGCACAATATAATACAAAACTTTACAGCATTGATATTTTTGGTAATAACCTAAAGAAATATCGATATGAAGTAATGCGTACGATCGATTATTAATATGAGAGTATGGAATGTATCGGGAGCATCTCCTATCCTCTTCCTATTTTCCTCTTCCTCTCTCCTTCCTTTAACACCAAATTAATTTTAAGATATTAAAACTTCATTTGCAATGAACTTTAGCATAAGAAACTTCTGTGGCTTGACTTCAGTTAACTTGTATATTTATATCTATCATTGTATATTATATAAAAACTGTTGGTTTCTTACAAAATGAATAAATAAATAAATAATGTTAAAGTTCCATTATTATCTTATTTCAAGGCATCTTAGTAGGCCCTCAGATATTTACTTAAAACATAAAAAGTTTTGCAGTAATATCTCATTGTGAAAACACTCCTCAATTAATATTGTCCAGATATTTAAAAAATGTATGATATGAAAAAAATGATTATCAGCAGATAAATCAGATAAACGTCCCTTCAGTATGTTGTATGGGTTAACTTATATTATAATATTCCCATAAGTGTCACAACTCGAACATTGTAAGTAATAAACAACTTCCAAGCACCCAGCTCTCAGAACCAAACCAGACTTTTCATGTTTTTGGGTCGGCCCTAGAACCACTACTTGTCAAACATTACAAACAGACCTTAGAAATCAGGCAATATCGATAAAAAGATTCGAGAAAGAAAATCGATTATATGTATGAAAGAAAAAGTGCGTTATTTTTTTACTGTGAAAGATTTAAAAATACTCCCAGATCCGAACTGCAAATATTTACACCATGTTATTGAATTAGGATATACCTAGGTATACAATGCGTACATTATTTGGGAGGAGGGAATGAGTGCCGCCACCCCGGGAACCATGTATTAGATAACCAACACCTCTGATTCATGTCACCCCAAGTGAATCGTTTCGTTTGGTGACTTCGGTCAGCCAACCGACTGCGTGGCGGGCCAGATTGGAGAGACTGGTTGAGGGAGACCATCTCCAGCAGGATTCTCTCGACCCATCGCCTTGCACTGAGAGGGAAGGATTCACACGTCTGTCATTTCTGGAAACACTGATCTCTAGATCAGGGCTGTCCAAACCACGGCCCGCGGGCCGCATGCGGCCCGCGGTTTAGATTATTGCGGCCCATTGAACCTTTTTTTAACCGACTTCAAAAAAAAGTCCGGTTCGGTTACACCGACTACAAAGAGGTCTGTAGGTGTACCCACTGCATATAATAATACTTTATTAACACGCTTTTATATTAACTTCACTTGTATGTTTGTTTGCTTGCTTGCTTGCTTGTTTGCTTGCTTGTATGTAACTCTCCTGCTGCCTTCCTCGGCCCTAGTGGTAGCCGTTTCTCAGGCTCCCTCTCCGGAATAAAAGTTACCTGTTAGAACCATAGTCGGTAATAAAGAAACTACCATTAAATAAATATAGTTTAAAGAAACTAAAAAAACACGCTTTTGTAGCATACGAAACTAAAAAGTAAAAATAAATATAGTTTAAAAAAACTAAAAAACACGCTTTTAAATAATATCGAACTAAAAACTTCAAAATAATTTTTAAAATAAGCTTAAAGCAATAATGAATGAAAAATGATAGTATTATTGTGAAAAAGCGTCGGGCGCACGATATACGAAAAATATGGCAAAAAGCGCCCACGCTTTTTAACAATAATACTATCATTTTTCATTCATTATTGCTTTAAGCTTATTTTAAAAATTATTTTGAAGTTTTTAGTTCGATATTATTTAAAAGCGTGTTTTTTAGTTTTTTTAAACTATATTTATTTTAATTAATAATTGCTTTAACTTAGTTACTTTATTTATTTCTTGTCACATTTTGTATGATAGCAATTATTATTCAGATTTTAGTTCATTATCTTCTTTGTTCGAAGTTTTAAATACATTAATGAGCAAACTATTTTTCTCGCGACGAAATTCAAACGTTTTGGGTATGTTCGATCACGTCGCTCACATCACTATTGACTCGAGAATTCGGGGAATTCCCCGAACTCAAAATAGGTACCTACCGCGCATCGTTCATTGGGCATTTGTTTGTCACTTGTCATTCAACGCAATGAAAGTTTTGATTGCGCAAGGTTACTCTCAGGTTATTAAAGACTTTTACATTATTTTAAAGTTTGGTATTACGTTGTTCGCTTTGTGTTTGAGTATATTGAACTTTTCATCATGTCTACAAAGAAGAGGAAGTTAAGTGAAGAAAATCGTACATTCAATGCGAAATGGGAGTTAGACTACTTTATCTCCAACAATAACAATAAAATTCAGTGTTTGATTTGTATGCAAGTTTTATCTGTAAGTAAAGAATATAATGTTAAGCGACACTATACTTCTTTACATGAAGAAAAGTATAAAAAACATGTCGGTGAAGCAAGAAAAATTATGGTGGCTGAGTACAAAAAAAAACTAATACAGCAAACAAGTATGTTTTCAAAAGTAAGTACTGAGAATGAACAAAGCTTGGCTGCCTCATATGAAGTTTCATTACAATTAGCCAGAGCAAAAAAACCATTTAGTGATGGAGTTTTAATAAAAAAATGCGCAGTTGAAATGGCTAAACGCTTTATGCCGCCGAAATTAGCGGAAAAGTTTGAATCTGTTGCATTATCTCATCAAACGGTGGCGCGACGAATAGAGGACATGGGTAATTATATTACAAAAAAAATATGTGATTACTTTGTAGATTGCGAATACTATTCAATATGTTTGGATGAAAGTACCGACCAGACCGATGTCAGTCAATTAATAATCTTTATACGTTGCATTTCCAAAGATTTTACAATCACGGAAGAAATGCTGGATTTAATACCATTTCATGGAACAACTAAAGGCAGTGATATATTTGAAGCGGTTAACAAAACTATAGTAGAATATGGAGGATTTCGTAAGTGTTCTTGTATTGTGACCGATGGGGCAAAAGCTATGACCGGGACAGTGACAGGATTCGCGGGACTTCTAACACAAAATGGCATTGATTGCCCGTTGTTGCATTGTATTATACATCAGGAAGCCTTGTGTGGAAATCTTTGCGTCAAATGAATGCTGTGAAAGTTGTTATAAGGATAACCAATTTGATTAGAGGTGGAAACAGGGCATTGACACATAGAAAATTTAGAGACTTTTTAAGTGAAATCGATGCAAACTATGGAGATTTACTATTGCATTCGGAAATCAGATGGCTAAGTGCTGGCCAGTGCTTGCAACGCTTTTTCGCCTTAAGAAAAGAAATACCTTTATTTCTAAAAAATGAGATATCATCTGACACTTCTGAACTACAAGATAAAATGCGAGATCCTCAGTTTCTGGCTGATCTTGCGTTTTTAACTGATATGACGCAACACTTGAATGAATTAAATTTAAAATTGCAAGGTAAAAACCTCAATATAGCCAACATGTACGGAAATGTGAATGGATTCAGAAGTAAACTGAAATTGTTCAAAACGTCTCTACAACAAAATGATTTTTCTTTTTTTTCAAGTTGTAAAGAACATTATTTAGAGATGAAAAATTTTGAAGAATGTAATTTTTTGGACCACCTCAAATACATGGACGAAATAATCGTCGAATTTGAGCGGCGTTTTGCAGATTTAAAAAAAATTGAGAGTGATATAGCTCTCTTTACTCATCCATTAACGATCGCAGTTGCGAGTGTGAAGATTGATTATCAATTGGAACTGTGTGATCTGCAATCAGACCCCTTTTACAAGGGCAGAACAGAAACAGGAATTGATTTTTTTAAGCTCCTCGCTGAACGTTTCCCGAAACTGAAGAATTTCGGGCAAAAAATGGGCTCGATGATGGGCAGTACCTACCTTTGTGAAAGTGCATATTCAACAATGAAGTTTATTAAATCTAAATACAGGTCTTCATTGACAGATACTTCACTTAAACATGCACTGCGCCTAGCTACCACTAGTATTGAGGTTGATGTTGACAGAATTGTAAAAGACAAATTAATGAAAAAGTAGATAATAAAATAACGATATTACGTATTACCAGTATTTTATTTTTATAAATATTTTGCGGCCCACCAATGTATTTAGTCTTTTTTATTGGCCCTGGGTCCCATCTAGTTTGGACACCCCTGCTCTAGATTATTACAAACCTCTCATACCTTTGTCCTTCCCAGAACTTCCTCTTCGTCCTTACCTTTAAAAAACCCGCCACATATTATCTCCAAGCAATCTTAGCAAAAAAAGGCTATTGAAAGACACAACTAAAACGTTATTTGAAATGACTTTACTTGTCTTGAGTGACTTGCTCTAATTTTTTCATTTATCATTTTTCTTTTTCGTACCTCTGACCCATTTCTAAATCCGCGGCCGCCCAGAATCCCTTTTATTAGGTGACTTAGAACCATCGTCTTGAGCCAGGGTCTCTTTTGTTGTAGACAAGAAAGAAACCCGCAAATCTGTGATCGTTTCCAAAAAATGTATGTTTCTAATTTTCTCTAATTATTATAAATCCAAATTAATTTCCTCTGAAATAATAAGATGTCTAAGTAGGTACTTAAATTCCTACCTACTTAATTATAAATATATTCAAAATTTAAATTTCAAAAATGGAGTAATACAATTTTTGTCCGAAAATTGACGGCTCCCGTTGTCGAGGGATAAGGCTCTCAACCAGTAATACGACAGTCGCGGGTTCAAATCCCGGCGTTTACAAGTAAATTTTGTTTGACGAATTTGTATTTTTTCACAATTTATTCATTAAAAATAATAAAATGCATGTTCCGGAGTGAAAGATACTCTCAGTAACGCCTTGGTTTAAAACCACTATTCAGAATTGAAATGTTTCTTGAAATGGCTTTAGCCGTGTTTCGTGACCAGATATGAATAGCCAGGTACTCCCCCATATTCCTCTTCCCATCTCCTTCCACTCGCTACTACCATCAGCCTCACAATATACTGGGATTGGGGGTGTCTCACTGGCTTCAAACGTTTGGGAGCAGTTCAACTACTCAAACGGTCGCCATCTTCAAACGGAAACGGAACGTACAAACAAATTTACAGACAGACTAAATGATAAAATGGTCAAGTTAAAACAAGACTTCATTACGTTCAGTCGATTAGTTACAGAATCTAAAAATATGTTTACGTTAAGCTGTAAAAAGAGTATTTTCTTATCATAAAAACAGGGGTTGGCTCACTATAAAATTAATATTGTCTCAAATAAAGGATCTCTTGTAATTTAAAATCGTATTTCAAAGGAAATTTAAACTTTCTCTAGTAAAATTAACGTTCCCTTAGCTGTTTCACTTTTCCACTGGGTTTTAATTCATCTTAATTTGTATATGAAAATTAAACTAAAGGAAAAATACGAGGCACCAACAAGTAAGTCAAATTCATGAATCCAGTCATGTCAATAGTCAGTTAATCTAATTAGTATATGTGTGATGTGAGTGCGTATGTCCCAAGATAGAATTGTTTGGGCATCAATCATCTCTGGCTACCACTGGCGCTGCAGAGAAATTGTGTAATACTAAGTTGATTTAACCCATGGAGTGCCACACGGAGAAAAATGAGTAAGGCTTTTTTTATCAAGATACTGTTAAAAATGTTACTGCATGATCATTTCCCAATGAAATATTAGCCATTCAGAATATATCTGAACACGCAGGTATTGGTCTTGCCCGAATAACTATAATGAACGAGATGCAAAAATATTATTATTTTGAAAAACACGTGTTCAGACTTCCTCATAACATTTTCGAGCTTTACTGATAGTTTGTTATGAAATTTGTCAAATAATTCGTTATAGGCCTTCAGTCCCGCTTTTAACAGGAAAACGAATAAATTGACCAGATTTTTAATAAATTAGCGTGCCAAGGGTAAAATGCCAAATACACACTGTATGTAGGCAATACTGACACTATTTTCTTAATAACTTAGTTGTTTTTTTGCAAAATGGTGGTTTTGTATATTTTACCGTTTTACCAAATAATGTGTTCATATATTTACAAACGTTATTTGTATAGTTTCCCCAGCAGAGTTGCTCTACTCATTATCAGAGAAATATTTTTTTCCTCTCTAAAGTTATAAAATGAAGACATACGAAAATACTCGTAGTTTAATTATAATAAATATTTATTAAAATTATAATAAAAAATTATTCATATGAGAGCTGTGTGGCTGTCCTGAATAAATGCGGTGACAGATTGAGATCCGGTGACTCATCAAAATGACAAATTCAACACAGCTTTGTAAAGTGATAAAGTCATGAAAAGTGATGAAAAAAAAAATTGTTTATAAAGGTTACGTGAGTTGGGTTTAAGGTTTTTTCTGTTCATCGCTTTAAATGATTAAAATCGCTTTTCAAAGATGTGTTGAACATACACTACAATTGAATAAATAATAACACAAGAACTTCTTCGTGGGTGTGGTTAGTGTTCCAAATATTAGCTGAATTGAGGCATAAATTTTCAATGCAAAATTGTGTTTACGAAATTCAAATTACGATTTTATATTTAAATTCTACGTCGTCAAGCGAGTTTAAGTGAAACGGAGCGCTTGGCTATTGAGCTAAATGGATCATTCGTTTCCATTAAAATTTATCTGAAAGGCATTTATAGCGTTTTTGTATATTCTATCTTGAGTAAAGCAATTTTTGACCATCGGAATTATGACATTTGACAAGGACTTTTTCGATTAAACATATTTGCAAGTGACGGAACGGCAAGCTAAAACAATAATTTAATAGAAGTATACATTTTTCCTTTCCGAACGAATAAAACATATTTAAGAACGCTAGGAGAATTTTTTAAGGTTGAAAATACTATAAAATCGTATTTTAAATACCATTAAGTGCGGTGAGCTACTTGAGAATCCACATTTGATCGGCCGGCACACAACGAAATCCACAGTGGATTTCGTGACACACTAGGGGTTAACAAAGGAAGCTAAAAATAAGTACTGTCTATTTATGAAAGTAAATACTAAATACATTTTCTTATACCATTAAACATCGAATTTGAAATATGCTCAAATTAATAAATTATTTTGATGAAAATAATACTAAACTTGTCCATCATAAATCTAAATAGAAGTCAAATAAATTAAATAATAACAGTCTCGAGTCATGACAAAATATATCCAATTCGTCAAAAATAAATAACAAATAGCATAAAATCATAACAACAAAATTCACACGGTGTCCGGAAACTAGTGGCACAAGAGGGAAACTAGAAATCCACGTCACATTAAAAAACAAATACACTTCTGCTTTTCATTTCGATTTAAATTTTTTTTTCATATTATTTTTCATTTGAATACTCCCAACCGTCTAAAGCCAGTGAGACTATGGCACAACCAATTGGGTATGTAAGAACGAATAATAGTAATATGGGGAAGTACCTGGCTATTCAGCTCCGGTCACCAAACACGGCTAAAGCTATTTAAATAAACCATTGAATTCTGAATGGTGGTCTTACACCAAGACGAAACTAAGGTCCGGTTGTTTCACATAATTTAAATAATTATTTTTAACTACTGTAGAAGTTCTATTCAAGTTCTGTTATTATTTCAGTTCTGTGAAGCAACTCGCCCATAACAATATAATAACGAAACTTGAATACAACTTTCACTTAACTTGAAAAACATTGATATTTTATGAATTGTTCAAATTTTTTGAAACAACCCATCCCTAAAAGTATCTTCCATTTTGGGACAAGCCGCAAATATACTGCAAAATTATTTTAGACGAATAACTTAGTAAAATAAATTGTTTATTTTATAAGCAATAATTATTAGCCTGAAACACTCATCCACATTGAAAAATCTCCTGATAAAAGATACATGACGCCAACGGGACTTGAACCCGTGTCCTTTCGATTTCCGGTCGACCGCTCTGACCACTGAGCTATGGCGGCTTATCTCTTATCCGCGAAATAATTCAATATATACTAGTGTTTCATTCAACAATTACTGCTTGTTACATTTTTTCCATCTGAAACAACCAACTTTATTTTTATATGAGAAAGGCATTGTAAGTGCTAACTCTCTCACTAGATGGCGTCGAGACAAATTGTCTACATTTTTTGGTGAAGATACTAGAACTTGTCAAATATTAATTATTATTATTTTTTTTTTTAGTAAACAAAGTTTTTTAGGACAAGATTTTTTATGCATAGCACAAAGGGTAACAATTATTTTATAAGCAATAATTATTAGCCTGAATTGTTTGTTCGTACGCCAGAATTTGAAACCGCGACAACCGGATTGCTAGTCGAGAGGCTTAATCCTCGACCATGGAGGCCGTAAAGAAAGAAAAAACATGTAATACAAATGTGATGTAGATTCAACAGTTTTCCGCTTATATCACCAGTTTCCGGAAACCATGTATACACGAGAGGGAGAGTAAATCGCTAGGCTAATAACATGACGTCATCAGCGATCACAGCTAAGGGTGTGGGGAGTTTATAAGCGCGGCTACCAACCACCTACCCCTATCCTATATTCCTGTGCCAGAAGCATCTTTATGGGATCCATTCGGAAAATGTTCACGACGTATGAAAGGGAGGTTACGATGCAACATAAATCCTAAATCTGCCAGCAAAATTTATATTACCCACTAACGCATTCGTTATTCGTTTGTGGGGTAGTTCTCTGCACCTACTTTTCTCTGTATATTTGATCTGGATTTTGGATTATCTGACAGTTTTGTAATTTCAGACAACGTTATTTCATTTTGCGAAAGATGACACAAGAAAACGATATTACTTTTGTATAAATGAATAAGTTTGATAATACCGTTATTTGTCTCCATTTTACTATTACATATTATATTTTATTGGTCTATCATGCCCTTGGGATAGCAAGGTTATTTTTTTTTTTTTTTTTTTTTTATTATTTAATATATATATAAAGTGGGTACAGGATATAATGTGAGTACATAAAGTATATATTTACATTACAAAATATATTTATGTTCGCAATCTCACCAATGAAGAAACTGGTTCTTGTGCTTGGTGAGAGAGTTACACTAATTATAAGAAAAATAAAATATCATTATGCTATAAGTAAGTATATAAATGATAGGAACAATATATAAAGAGACAAAATCTAAATACAGTGGATGAGTATAGACTGATAATAAATATCAATGAAGGGAAAAACAGGCAATTATTTAATTGATTATTTCTGAAAGAGTAACTTTAGTTTTAGTTTAAGTATGTTAATATCCTTTAATTTCTTTATTTCAATCGGAAGGTTGTTGAAATACTTTATTCCTAAATATTTATAGTTATTTTGCATTTGTTTGGTTTTACATTTTGGAATTTTGATATTGTATTGATATCTTTTAGATAACTGGGTTTCAAATTTTTTGATTATATTATCTTTATAAATTTGGATAATTGCATTTTTCTTGAATATATCTTCTACTCGGGGCACCCCGAAATCTGTAAATAGCGTTTCTGTTGGATACGTGGAGGGTTTCTTGAGGATTACTTTGAGGATTAGCTTCTGGACCACTTTGATCGGTGTCAGAATCTTATTGTATGACCCCCCCCATCCAATAATTCCGTATTGAATTAACGACTGGATTAGTGCGTAATATACTCTTTTTAGGTTATTTCTTTTTAAAATATTTCTTAATCTTATGAATATGTATACACACTTTCTGATACGCTTGACCAATTCACATATATGTCTTTTCCACTTCATATGTTGTTCTATTATCACTCCGAGATATTTAATTTCTGATACTGAGTTCAATATTGAACAGCCTTGGATACAGATGTTTTTATTACATTTGTTATTGTGAATAATTATTTGAGTGTTAGGGAGTGTTTGTAGTTTGTTAATTGAGAAATGTATATAGTATGTCTTGTTAGTGTTTAATGAGAGAAGATTTGTATCAAACCATTGTTTCAATGTGTTCATGCAATTATTTGCTTGTTCGTTAACTATATTCCAGTCGATCCCATTCACTATGATAGCTGTGTCGTCGGCATAGGATATTATGTTTGCGTTAAGTGGTAGTTTGAAAATATCGTTGACATAAATTATAAATAGTAGGGGGCCTAGGACTGTGCCTTGCGGTATCCCGAAATTACTTGTTAGTGGTAGACTAAGTGAGTTGTTTATCTTGACTACTTGGCATCGTTCAAATAAATAGCTTTTTATCCATTTTAAAGCTTTATCGTTTATCCCAACACAATTCAATTTTTCAATAAGTTTATCATGAGAAATACTATCGAAAGCTTTTTTAAGATCTATGAAGATTCCGAGACATTTCAAAGATTTGTCTAATGTGTCCTGGATTATGTTCGATAATTTGGCAATTGCATCTTGGGTACTTCTATTTTTCATAAATCCATATTGGTTGCCGTGAATTACGTCATTTTTGTCAATAAATTCAGTCAACCTTTTTTTTGATAATTTTCTCGAAGATTTTTGCAATGTTTGAGATCAGCGATATTGGACGATAATTTGACACTTCTTCAGGGTTGCCAGATTTATGAATTGGAGTGATGATGGTTTGTTTATATACAGTTGGGAATATTCCGCTTTGGAGACTTATGTTGATTAAATGTGTTAAGGGTTTTGATATATGTTTTTTGATAATTTTTAGTGTTTCGACAGTAATTCCATCGAAACCTGGTGCTGATCTTCCCTTCATGCTTGAAATGATTTGCTCGATTTCCTGTGCTGAAGTAGGGTGAAACATGTCAATTTTGTTTGAGATTTTAATGTTAAGGTTCTGTACGTCATTGGACGGTACTTTTTGAATTTGATTTGCAAGGTTTTTGCCTACGTTTGCAAAGAAGTTGTTGAATATGTTAGCGGTATCTAAAGGATTTTCTTTGCATCGTATTTTGATATTGTTATTTGTGATGCTATGTATTTCATTTTTTTATGTTTTTTCTTGTCTATAATTTCATTTACAACATGCCAGACTTTTTTTGCATCGTTCTCCGTTGCTTCCAATTTTTGCCGAAAATAGTTTTCTTTTGTGTTTTTTATTAAATAAGTGAGTTTGTTTTTGTATGCTTTTAGGTGATTCTTTAGTGTTTCATTTGTAGGTTGTCGGATAAATTTTTTGTATAGTGCTTCTTTGTGTCTGATTGATACAATTAATCCAAAAGTTATCCATGGCTTAACCGGTTTAAATTTTGAAGATTGTTTTCTGGAATCAATGAATTGTGCAGTACTTACGTGCATTGATAGTTTTTTTTCAAATAGTTCGAAGCATTTATTCGTGTCATTACAATTGAAGATGTCGTGCCATTTTTCTTTATCTAGATTATGTATTAGGGCATTTATGTTGAGCGTCTTGCGTCGGCCGTTGTCCTTCTCCGGAGTTAGAGTTTGTATTGGTAAACATTTTTTATCGTGATTGTACGTAAAAATGCACCCGAAATGATCTGTGATTGTCGTTTGTATGACTGCAGATACTATGTTTTTTATATCTTGAATATTTGTGAACACATGATCTATGCACGAAGGTCGTTGACCTGGGATAATTCTCGTAAATGAATTAATACACGAAATATAATTTAATTCTGCCATCATATTCAGATAATTATCTTTGTCGTAGGATGAGTAATCATTTGCGATATTGAGGTTAATGTCTCCGACAATGATAGTTTTCTTATTTCTGTTCGCAAGAAGAATGTGTTTTAGTTCATCTACATAGGTTGGTAATATTGAGGCATGGGTTCTATATATGGCGAATATGCTATAGGTGTACTTTTGGAAACTGATTTCCATATTTAAAATGTTTACATTGTGCATGTGGATTTCTCTGTAAAAAGTCACAACATATTTATTTGAAATAAATATTGCGATTCCGCTGTTTTTATTAATTTGGGTATTTGTTGCATAGTATGTATAACCCGGAATATTATAATTTATATCACTTGATGAATGCGTCTCTGTTAATATTATGCAGTCTAGTCTGTTAAGTGATTTTATTGTTACCAGGAGTTCGTCTAAATGCAATTCTATGCTCCTGACATTCATATGAAATATGGTTAGGCTAACTTCGGAATTTATCGCTAATATGTTGTTTGTTTCGTTCACTGATGTATATATTCTTTCGTCTATTGATATGGTTTTATCTATAGCATTTACCACAAAGTCATCCATATCGAAGAAATAATAATATTGAAATTCATTAGAAGCCGTGAATCACCTTTGTTCGTTTCACTGTTGGAGTTAGATTTTATGGAGAACGGACTTCTTGAGAGCCTTTGTGTTTTTTTATCGCTAATAAGTAGGTGTACAATTTTATTCATATTCTATTCTCTCTTTGGCGATTTGAAGCATTTTTTGTCTGTATGTGCAGTTGATGCTATCAGCACTGTGGTCGTCCGATATGTTTGCTTTGAATTTTCTATTATTGCAGGAACAGTTGTAACAGATTGGTTTATTGTTTCTTTCTGTGCATTTTGCTAGGGTGTGATCTTTTGCACAATGGGGGCAGGTAGGAGGTTGCGTTCTGTTCAGGCATCTTAATGCTGTGTGTCCATACTTCAGGCAATGATAACACTGCGTAAGGGGGTTAAGATCTTCAATTGGGACTCTTTGGTATTTTATGTTGATTTTTCCAATGTTAACTAGTATTTTTCTGATGGCTCCTGACGTTTGTAGTAAGTAGTTTGACACGTCTTGTTGGGACGTCTTTTGTTGGTCAAATTTTTTGAGTTTGATTTCTTTTATGAGTTTGAAATCATCCTTTCGGCAATTTTGTAGCCCCTCATTTTGCTGAGTTATGCCTAAGACTATTTCCTCCTCTGACAAATTTGATTGTAATCTTTTTATGATCATTATTGGTTTTCTCTTTTTTGTTTCTTCAGCGTTTATGTCTTCGCCGAATGTTTCATTTATTTTTGTAGCCAATTTTTGTACGTCTTCTTTTTTTGCACATGAGATAATGATTTTTTGATCACCAATTTTTTTAAATTCAGTTACACCAACTTTCATTTTGGTTACATCTATGTTTTTTTCGATTCTTTTTCTCATTTCTTCAGCCTTGAAGTTTTTAGTCGTTGATATAATGATGGCGTGCTTTTGTAGAATTTGTTTCTCGATTTTGCTAATTGTTGTTGTGGCTTGCGCATATGTTTTTATATTTTTTACCACGAAACTCTCTAATTTCTCATTATAGTGCTCATTGTTTGTTATAATTTGCTCTTGTAGACTTATAATTTTTTTTTGTAGAATACAATTTTCTATTATAATTTGTTCTTCTAGTTTCTTTAGGTTGTTTTCCAAACTCAGTTTTATTCTTGAATCTTTAACAGATGTGATCTTTGCGATATCGCTCTTTATATCTTCGATAATGTCATCCATGTTCTTTCTTAATACGCTCGCCCGTCCGGGCGAGGTACTTTGCGAGGTAAGAATGTAGTACAATACTCGATACGATACACTAAACGAATACTGGGTACGACCGCACTCTTGTAGCAATAAAAAGCAATAAAATATCTAGATAATTTGGCCAAAATTGACTGTTTTTGTTCCAAGTTTCTTAGATTTTTCTTTTTTAAAAACCCCATCTCAAATACATTTAACTTATTTGTAAGTTCGCATTTAATCATGAAAAAAAGTTTTAATGCCAAATCACTATTTTGATTAATCTTTGTAACGAATTGGTGTACATTATAAATACCAAAAAAATGATTTAGATTAATTGAAGGTTTTCCTATCGTTTCGCTTGAGTAGAATACAAATAATAAAATAAATTACTCAATAAAAAATATAAATGTGAACTACTAAAAAAAAATTTTTCAATAGATATTTATGAACGCGTAAAGGAAACAACTTTATAAAAAATACAACATTATAGCTAAGATTATCTGTGACAGTTTCAATTGATTATTTTTTTTGCTTTCTTATAAAATTATTTCAGTTTTTGTGCTTGAAATCGAATGTTTCAAGACTCAAGTTTGTCAAGTGATTGTAATACCTACAATATAAGATATACGAAGAATATACATATTTTTGGCTTGTAGCTTCCTCTTTTTATTTTACATTTATTTTCAGTCAAAAAAAGAAGTATTTTTAAATACATCTCATAAAAATAGATGTATTGCAGTAATTTTTTTTGTTGTTTTTCAGAGGCTAATTTTTATTATTTTTGATCTATCGCGGCATCGATGCGAACTAGAAAATTGTTAGAATCCGTGGAGAATTTGTGTTCGTTTTTTACATTGTAATATTGGTCTAAAAAAATTTAGACAGGAAACCAATATTATTTTTAATCATATTTTCAATAGAAGTAGGTTATGAGCTATGAGCATTGCTAAAAGTACCTTGTAGTTATTTATTTCAAGTCAAATACAAGAAAAACATTTTATTTTGATAATAAATTTAAAGAAAGGTTCTTTAGTATCGGAAGCTTTGGATGAAATACAATATTATTATGTTTTCTTTATTGCGTACTTAATTACACCCGTTATTCATAATGCGAATATAATTTTATTACATCACTTTCCTTTGTTTGGAAATATTTCTCTATTAAATTCTTAGTGGATAGTTAATAATTATCTGTTTATCTCTAAATAGTACATAGTTCTTCTAAACTACGCATCGGATTTTGATAAGGTATTAGCTATCATTTAGAGAATTTCATCAGAAATGTTTATATTTATAAACATGCATTTTATATTTATAGGAAGTTCAGAAGAGTCGATGTTTTGTAACCAATAAAAAATTTCGAGCTTTAACATTTCTAATGCTCGGTTAATCATATGAGATACATTAAAATAATGAACTATGGAATTATTTATCTTAAAAAGGTCTCACAACCTCAAAACTTTGCCCCAAACCATTTATAAGTCCTCGATCAAAGCCGGGTACACGTGCTAGTTATACAATAACAGAAATTGACGGGAGGACGGTACGAAAAGCTTTATCATGCATTCATTCAGCAGTGCAAGTTTTATGCATTTTGGATACAGTGATTGTAAACATCTTTGTTTGCCATCATCAGGGCAGATTACATCTGATTAAAATGAAATCTCAAGAAAATCACAGCGAGATTAGAAATATATTTACACAAAACATGAAAAGACAAACTTCATTTCTCAAGCATTTATAAAATACTGGCTGAAGTGTACCCGCTGTTGCAGAGGGTTATCCTTAGAAGATAGACATATATCATTGCGAACTTTTCAAGTTTTCGTTGCTATCGTTACAATGAAGGGGATACTTAGCTATATGTGGTTGCGATTTTGTATATTGTTTATTTGACTATATTATGAATTTGCAATAATTTGATTTTTATTTTTTTTACCTACTATTTCTATTTTTATTTGTTTGTGTTGATTTGAGTTTTTATTGTTAATATCATTTCATTTCCTAAATATGTATATATTATTTTATTGGAGGCACTGCTGAAAACCAGCTGCATTCCCGGAGAGATCCGGAATGCATAGCTGAGCAGTGACCTTTTTGTCAATAGAATTTATCTTAAATTTATCTATTGGCAAGTAAATATTTTTTATTATTATTATATACAATTACGTAGATCATTATTTTGATGAATCTCATAAGGTTAGCTAGCTAGCTAGCTAGCGTTAGCAATGTAAATATTTTTCAACGACTTGATTACAAAACATCCACTTTTCTCTCCTTTTTATAAGAATAATACGCATTATTAAATTATATAAAAACCTTGGAAGAAATTTTTTAAATGATAGTGGAAATTCTATCAAAATCCGTCGCGTAGTTTAGAAGAACTAAGTGCCCAAATAGACAGACGAGGATTTTATAGTAGCTGGCGTGTACCGGGCGTTGCTAGGGGTTATTCTTAGCAAATAAAAATATGCCATAGCAGACTTTTCTGTAAGTTTTTTTTAGATATACAATTCCGTAATACATTATTTTGATGTATCTTATAAGGTTTAGCCAGGGTTAAAAATGTGGTGCCCGAAAATGTAGTTTTACAACTTTATTATAAAACATCTACTTTTCTCTACTTTCTACAAATATAATATGGATGTATTATATATTATGTAAACCTCCCGGAAGAAATTCTCTAAATGGTAATGAAAACCCTATCAAACCTATTAACCTAAGCGCACAAACTGACAGACCTTATTTTATACTATTTAGAGAAAAAATTGCATTTTTCATACGAAATAGGTTGTTTTCGCACTATTTTGGCCGTTAGAGGGCAAAATTTGAAATACTGTAATATTAGAAGCGATGAACTGTCAGATTACATACGCTTTCTACGTCATTCGAGACAATTTAAAGTTTATGTCATAATATAAAAATAATGGCGTCAACTTGTTGTTGGGTTGAAAGTTCTAATGTGTAACAATAGGGGTGAAAATGTGTTTCCAAAAGATACAGATTTGATGGCAAAATATTGGATTAATTCCATCAAACGTTTGAAGTAGATAACCTTAGATTAATTAAGTAACCATTCGTACTTTGTAGTCTGTAATTCCCCTTTAAGGTCATTTTCTCATTACTGAATTTTTTCATTAGGTACTTTTATATTGGGGAATATAAAAAATATGTACAATATTGTACTATATAAATACATTTTGGTGTATATTTAAAAATATTTTACGCAGAATGCACTAAAAATTCATTAGCGTCATCTATTATATTATATTATATCTGTCAATATTTTGTTTCACCGTAAAAAATATTTGTCAAAAATAATTATTTCAGACGATTCTGTATTATTTTTACTCTTGTTCATTTTACTTTTGAAGCAGAAAACAACAAACAATCGAAAAAAGTGCGTCTAGGCGGTAAACAAACGAATCAAAATGACGTCATATTCCATAGATATCGCTCCTAGATTCATGACGGTAGGACCGCCTGAATACGGCCCATTAAGAGTTTCAGGGGTGTATTTATTTTTTGTAGTTTTGTAATAAAAAACTATATTACGTTGATATGGATAAACATTGATTCCATATAGCATGATATTTTATTGCATGTTATTTACACACATAAGAAATTAACTTTGAGAAGTTATTAAAAACCAATAGCAAATCTAAACGGTTTAACTTGGCTCTGACGGCAACTGTAAATCAATAGCAAACTGGCTGTTATCACAAAATCTGTCGCTTAATACAAACAAAACTGAACTTCTAAAATTTTGTCCAGTACAAGCTACACCTATAAACATAAATGTTAACTTTAATAACAATCATATCGAACCTTCCCAAACTTGTTCACTGCTGGGAATACAACTAGATTCAAATATAAACTGGAAAGAACATGTATCTAAAGTTGTAGCAAAAATCAGTAGCTTTTCTTTTGTTCTAGGCACCCTTAAAAATATCTTAAACATCGAGTCAGTAATCACCGCATACTATGGATACGTATACTCAATGATAAAATACGGAATGGTTTTTGGGGAAACTCAGTAAACGCCAAAGATGTTTTTATCATCCAAAAGAGGTGCCTACGAAAAATTACAAACTCTGATAACCGGAATTCATGTAGACCAATTTTTAAAAATCTCAATCTTCTGACAGTAACGGAAATATATATAATGGAGTTATGCCTGTTAGTTCGATCATCTCCAGAAAAGTTCCCACAAAAAAACTCAACACATAAACACGCTACAAGGTTCACAGAAAACTTATTAATCCCAAAAGCAAACAAAACTAATATTAACAAATATTTAAAAAAGGACCACATTACATGGCCATTAAAGTATATAACAACCTTCCACGTAGCATCAAACAAATAACCGACATACTTAAATTTAAATCATCACTAAAAACATTTCTCTTAAACAAATGTCACTACACCTTAAATGAATACCTTACGTAAATTATATACCTCGGTTTTTTTATATTTTATTTACATGCACTTGTTAAAATGTAATTGTTGGGTTATGTAATATAATGTGTATTTGTTGGGTTACCTGGAAGAAATAGGATGTTACCTATAAGCTATACCCTTTGAACTCTGTATTTTTGTGCAGTAAATATTTTTTTGAATTATGAATTATCTGATCGACGTGCCCTTTGATGCATCTTATAGCGCAGCAAAGAAATGTGTTTTTTTAATACTTAAATTTATAATGTGTTATTAAACTTATTTAATTATTACAATTAATTATTAATTTTGGAGTTATCTTTTACATAAACGTGAATTGAATATTGCTTACTGCAATATTCAGACATATTGACCGTTATATTTCTTATGGAATTTATTACGTATACATTTGCGAACCGAAACGCGAACCGAGCCACAAATTACGGAAAAGGAACGGAGCAACTGCAAGTGGCGTTTCGCGCTATTTGTGGTGTCTTCGTTCCTTTCCCATAAGCTGAGGTTCAGTTCGGCAGTTCACCTCGCGTATGATACTGTTTTTAAGTCGGAGAATTTGTGTGTATTTCCGTTTCTCAATAAAATCTAAATAAATATAATATTTCACTTCAATTTTTTGTCGTTTCATATAAAAATTATGAATAAAAAATCACTAAATTCATTGTATTAAAATATTTCTCAAATTGTGGTCGGAACCTTTTTTTTCATAGAGGTGTACATTTCAATTATTCTGTGGTTAACTTCTATGTATATTAGTAAAAATGTAATTGTTCATTTAACCAAAAACTTGAAACTGAAATTTCGACACAACGTTGCATTCGAATAAGCGTGTGTTTTTATATACATATATTATATAGATGTCATCTATTAAGTAAAAACATGATTTTTTAAAATGCGCCATCTGTTGGACCTAAAAGCAACACGCGTTGTTTCTCTATCTGCACAGAATGAGCCACAGCAACGCGTGGCGGGTAACAGCTAGTATTTTAACATAAAACTCTCTTTATAACACCGTTTAGTTCATATTTCTAATTTCAATGGTAAGGGAGACGATTTCTATTAGACAATATGAGCTGTTCCGAAAAGCAAACAATTTGACGTTACGGATAATAGCTATTTGTTTCCAAAACCGAACAAATCTGAGGAATTAATTGCGCATTATCCCTTTCTTCCCTATAATATGTCAACTTTACAAAAAATAATACAACAAAGGAAACATAAAATTTTACAATCTAAAAAATATCGTTTCCTAAAATATTTAATCATTTCGACAACAAAGACTATCTTTTTTACAAGACCAGGCCGTTCGACTTCTAAAATAATGGGGACAGGTTCTCAGAGCACTGACCAGACAATTACCACAAATAAATAATATTAATAGCCTCACAGTACACCGAATTTTTTCCCAATTATGTATCTATTATTCTACTTATTTGGAAGTAAAACTTTTAATATTCTTTCATTAAGGTATAAAGTTATAGCCTGATATATCGCCGAAAGCGAAAAAGTTATGGTTTGTATTGGACACTTATTCTAATAACAATATAAGGGGTGGTTTATGTGTCAATATAAAGTTCATTTCATTGATCAATGAAAAAATGGGTAGTTGGTTAGTTAGTATGGACGTAAATGCATTGAATTTAGTAAGTGCACTGGAAGAGATCCTTGAGGTATACACGGATAACACTTACTATGGTTGAAATATTGTTAATTTACTAAAAATCTGGTCAAATTATTGGAACTGGAGACCTATAACCTATGATTTGACTAATTTCATAATAAACTAACAGTAAAGCACGAATATGTTCAACGTGTTCTTCATAATAATGCTAGTGTGATGTCTGTATGAATGTGTGTAAGTGCAAGAGAGATAGCATGCTTGCGAGATGCTATAAAAGGCGATGCATACTAGGATTGTCCCTCTTTTGTTACAAGCAGCTCCCCAATAAATACCTGTACATAGATCACCTAAGAGTATTATTATGTACGACCTTCACCCGCTACAATACTCAATACATTATATTTATTCGGACAAGGGGCACCTGTATGATATATTTTAAATGACTAATATTTTATTGGAAAATGGAAATTTGTCAGTCACCTTGTATGCAGTATCTTGATAAAAAAGTAGTTCTAATTTTTCTCCGTGTACCTACAGGTACCTTCCTATAGTGAAAAAAACTGATCGCTTTTATTTGTATTGATTTCCGAGTAAATTTAATTTAATTACCCTTTAAAGTTTCCCCACTTACTCCATCGTTTAATTTTGACTAAAGGTCGATATTAACTTCAGAAGACGAAACATCTGTCACGCGTAATAATAATTACACAACAGAACTTCAATCAACTCTTTAGATTTATTCTATTTTATTTTTTATTATGTCCTTTTCTTTCTTTCTTTTCTTCTCTTTTTTTATTTATAATTGTACAAAATATGTATCAGTTTATGTAAATTTTGCCTGTCGTAAAATCGGATTTTTTCCTAGTTGAAAAGAAAAAATATTTTTCAAATGTAAATAATATCCATACTAATAAAAAGATAAACAAATAAAATAATTAATAATTAACTTTATAGTTATTCTAATGTAGAATGACTGTTAAGATAAGATATTATGTATTATTGTTAAAATTTTATTTTTCTTCCGACTTTACGTCCGGGTTAAATCTTCCCCAAAGAAAAAAACTAAACCCTTCCAAACACTTTTCCAAAAATGATCATCTATTCAATTCACATTATGCAAGTGCATTATATAAGCATAATAAATACAAAACAATACAAGATCAACAACACGTCAACTAACCAGAGATCAAATGGGAAAATAATTCACCGACTCCAGATATTTTCATATCAGAGGGTTCGGCTCGGTAGAACTTCTAACAGGGCCTATAAATCCTACTGATCCCTCAGTATAAATATTTAAAAAATCTTTCGTAATCCTACATGTATTTAAAATGACTGATTTTAAATAAAATTATTATTGTTATGAATATTAATATTATGAAGCTTGTATTTATGTAGTTAGAAAGTGTAATATGTATTAATATTTATTTAAATATTTAAAAAAAATCAAATCGCCAAATAAGTACAGGACAAATTATCAAAGAGAAAACAGTTGATTTATAAACTTGCGCAGTTTGTACAACAAAGGCAAACGCTCACTTTTTAAGAGTGGCCATATGATTGCTGACCTTCATTAGCAAAAGGCAAAATAAAATAACTTACAAAAAACAAGTGAACAAATAAACCTTCGGCATTTGAATAAATTAATTCTTGAAACACAGACAGGGAAACGTGTCTAGGTATCATATTTTTGTTTTTGTAACAACTCTAGAGACACAGGGAAAGACACAAAGTTTTATCACTAAGTAAGCCACGTCTATTTGAAATAATGTTTTTCAAGGACTTTACTTCAAGGATATAATAAGTAATATAACGTATTGCGTCTACACCACGAATCTGAGACATGGGATAAACATTAAAGTTCCTTTCGCTTACCGGTTTTAATTTAATTTTCTCTTATCAGCATTAAAATTAATTAACCTATGTTGTTAATAATTCCTGGAAATTATAATTAGTACTAAAATAAGATTGAAGGTTTTGTTAGAATTTATTCAGGTATGAGAATTAACAAGAAATTAAATAAGCATAAAATTGCTAAGTAGGCAAATATCAACAAACTACAATTTACATTTCTTCCTATGTATTTTTAAAATCAGTTACTTTGTGGTGGATAGAAATTTTCAACCTTGAACAATTAAGAAGAGTGATGTAAACTAAAGCATAATGGAGTCATGTAGATTGGTGTAGAGTAACATCGAGTGATGTAGAGCCATTTAGAGTGATGTAGAATTATGTAGAGTGATGTAAAGTGGCGTAGAGTAAGGTATATTTGCGTTAAGTAAGGTAGAGTAACATTGAGTGATGTAGACCGGATTTAGAGTGATGCAGAGTGGCGTAATGTAAGGTCGGGTCAAGGTTAAGTAACGTCGAGAGATGTAGAGCCATTTAGAGTGATGTAGAGTTATGTAGAGTGATGTAGTGATGTAAAATAAGCAAAATTGTACCTTTTAGTCTAGAATAAAATATCAAAATTAAATATTTGTAAAATTTAATTAATTTTAAGAAATTCATCTTTCAAAAATACGAAAACTATGTGGAGTCAGGACGCCTTGAAAGTAATAGGCACTGATTTAACAAATTTCACCTTTTTCAAAAAAAACTCAAGACGTTCTGGAAAAACATTTTCGCAAAATTTTACTTTATGTTATTGTTAAAACTACAAAGAATAAGAGTTTGATAGATGTTATAAAATGTTTTATAAAATTCATTCCTGCTGATTGACAGTCAATATCGCACATCATCGAAGAAAATTGATGAATGAAATTGAATAATGGTTTGAACTTAAGCGATTTTCAAGTGATACTTTTTGAGGTTAGACGTCTCTAATAACTTGGAAAAAACTTCCAAGATGATTTCGCTCATTTTTTTAATTTTTGCTTCCCCCATTAAACCTTATTTGTGAATTTTATGTAGTTTTTTTAGGAAGGATGCTAATGGTAGCTGATAAATAACAGCCTTTTTAGTAGGTTTGTCGAATATTTTCATAAAATAATTACCATTGGTTTTCGTTTAGTGGAATAATAATCAAGAAAAGAAATTTAATATTTTTTTTTCCTATTTTGATAGTTTTCAAAGGTGAAGTTTTATAAAATGTGCTATGTTTGGGTTGCTGATAAAATTAGACATATTTAGATATCTCTTATTATATCGAATTGCTATCATCTGGGAAATATTCCCCCATGTACAGACAATAAAGTATTATATATTACAACTTCATTTATTGACAGTTCAATTGGTAGCCATTAAAAAAAATCCATGTGCAGAATAGGAACACAAGAGAGAATGTAGTATTTTTCTGCAACACGTACACAATTAGACACACTAACTAATCACTAACCCATTTTGGGGTACTCTTCGTATATTTACTGTTTACATTTATTGAATTAGGCGTGTTCATCAATGAATCCTACAAATTATAGTAGCATAGGTAATTTTAATTTTAGACAATTATACAAAGTACAGTAACATCTTTTCACACTTCGATATTTTCAATTTGTTTTTCGCGCCATTTGGCCTCTGTAGTCGAGGGATAAGGCTCTCGACTAGCAAGCGGGAGGTAGCAGGTTCAAATCCAGACATGCTCTTATAAATTCTGTTTGATTAATTTGTGTTAAATCATAAATTACTAATTAAAAATAATATGTAGTATATTTGTGGCACGTCCACAGTTGAAAATATTCTCAGTATCGCCCTGGTGTAGACCACTATTCAGAATTGAAAAGTTGCTTGAAATGGCTTTTGCCGTGTTTGGTGACCACCTTCCGCCCTCCCCACTATATTCAGCCTCACAATAAAGGTACCCCAATTAGGGATGCCATAGTCTCACTGGCTCCAGACAATCGGGAGCAGTTGAGAGTCTTGTGCGGTTTCACACGAAAAAAAGTTTAATCTACTAAATGCACATTCTAAAAAAAAAAAATCAAAGGTTCATTGCGACCTCTATTCCCCTGCTCAATGTAATAAGATCTTCAAATATTTTTTCTCATTCTCATTACGTTGTTCCTTTTAATCATTTGTTAACACTATTTCATGTTGTTTAACTCCGTAAACGTGAATTTTTGTATAAAATATGTGTTTTAAACTGTTTGTTTCCCCAATAAACATTTTTTTTTTCATTGCATCATTTTTCATTTAACAGCATCATTAGTTGCATGCAATGAGGTCGTTGACTAGAGACAAGTTGTTGATGGAGATTTCAATTAAAAAGTCACGGCACCATGGCGACGTGCGGCGTCTTGTTACGTATTTATGAAACGTTCCCCTAATTTATTACTTTAATCAACTGCAATGAAGAATTAATCTACCAAGAGAGGTGACCAAATGATAGATAGTACACCAGAGAGGTAGATACTCTCAGTTCTCAACATCGCTCTGGTGACAGGACATCGTCGCTTGAAATGGCTTTACCGTGTGAAGAGAAGCTACAAGCCAAAAATGTGTATATTCTTGGTGTACCTTATATTGTAGGAAATATTTTGTAAAAAAAATTATAAGAAAGCAAAAAAGTAAATCAAGTATAATAACAGATAATCTTAGCTATAATAATGTATTTTTTTTAAGTTGTTTCCTTACGCGTTCATGCATTTCTATTGAACAAATATTTTTTTTAGTAGTTTACATTTATATTTTTTTATTAAATTATTTATTTTTTATTTATATTCTACTCAAACGAAACGATAGAAAATTCTTCAATTTATCTAAAGCAAATTTTTTGGTATTCATAATATACACCAATTCGTTTTAAATATCAAAATAGTGATTTAGCTTTAAGTTTCACATGAAAGGTGTATTTTATTATCGGTATTCAGAATGTAAAAAATATGTATTGGGAATTTGGTCAGAAAACTTATCCAGTAAGTCCTTTTCAATACAAGTGTTTTAGTTCTTTTGATATTAAATTTGAAGAATAAAATAACCTTGTCTTACAAATTACGTCTTCCCTTACAGTTTTATTGTCATCGTGCGTTTATATTTATCTCAGACTTGTTTAATATCCAGTATCAATAATCAATCTTTAAGTTAACCCTTCAGGCCGCGGAAGGACATTACTAGACACAAACATCATATTCTATTATAGCCTCTGAAGGACAGATCTGACCGGGGCATCAATACATTATAATTGTTTTTTTTTTCTACAATGCGTAGATTTGTGATATGTTCGTCATTGGAAAGATGAATAATTATTCTTCATAGTTTGTATCAAATATTTATACATTATTGCGTGGATAAAATTTAAAAAGAATTGTTAAAGTGAATGATTACGAATTTCGGCATTTTTCATTGATAGTGTATAAGCGGTATAAAAAGTGAATTGACATTTTATTTTATTTTTTTATTATTTTTATTTTAAATACATAAACGGCTATACTGCCTTATATAAATAAACATATAATAGAGTACAAAGTAAGAAAAATAATATTATTACATTACAGTAGTTTTAAACTTAAAAATAATATACAATTATTTTGTGTATCACAACCAAAAATAACAAAAAAAAGAACAATGAGAAATATCATCATTTCATTTCAACATGTCCATATTGCGTAAATAAAGTTACATTATGGAAAAATAATTTTTGAGTGCATGTTTATATTGCGCTAATTTTAAGAAATAAATGTCGCCGATGTTGGCATGTTCATTTCCCAAAATGTGTAATCGACTGATTGATGAGTAATAATGTGATAATGTATGTGTGTTATTATAGTAGAACGGTAGAGTCAGTCTATTGTTAGCGAGACCAGGGCAATGAAATCGTATTAGTTCTTTTAAATCAGGGGTATCCAGGACCGAGTGAATTATTTTATATAATATTAATAGATCACAGATTTTTCTGCGATCTGATAAATTTACGAGATAAGTCCAGTTCAATAACAAATTATAGTCCACGGATTCTCTTGGAATACCTAATTTAAAATTAATATACATAAGGAATCTATGCTGGACTTTTTCAATCGCTTGAATATGGATATTGTAATGTGGAGCCCAAATCGTAGAGTTATATTCCAAAATTCTTCTCACTAGCGTTATGTATAAAATGCGAATAGTATCAATGTTACAAAATTGTTTGGTTATTCTAATAATAAATCCTAAAATCTTCATTGATCTATTAGTTATATGGCTATAAATATTAGTTATATGGCTAATAAATGTAAGTTTTGAGTTAAAAATAATACCTAGATCATTTATTGTTTCTACTGAGTTTAATATAATTTTGAAAAGATTGTATTCATAAATTGTCGGTTTCTTTATTTTATAAAATCTTATTATTTGACATTTACTAATGTTAAGTGCCAGTTTATTGCATATACACCAATTAAACAAGTTGTTTAAATTTTATGTAAAATTATGCAATCAGAAATATTTTTAATTTTTTATATAATTTTAAATCATCAGCAAATAACAGGATATCAACATCGGAAAAAACCTCTACAATGTCATTAATAAATAAAATAAACAGTATTGGTCCTAAATGGGAGCCCTGTGGCACACCACTAGTGGCAGAAAAGGCATCCGATATTACGTCATTTAACTTTACAAAAAGTTGCCTATTTGTTAAATAACTCTCTACCCATTTAAAATAGTTCCCGGTTATACCCATACTCCTTAATTTATTTATCAATATTTTATGAACTTTATCGAACGCCTTGCTGAAGTCAGTATATATCGAATCTACTTGACATTTATCTGCAAAGGCATTTTTATTACTTACTACCTACATAAAAGTAATATGTTTTGTAAATATGGAATTCTTTCAAAATTATAGACGTTCCGAGTCAAAATGCACTGGTAAGTTATTTTGATAACATTTTCATGTTTGATTTTTAAAATGTATTTTTTATAAAGATAAATGTTTTTTTCTAATGCAAATATTTCAAAGATAATTTAATATAGTTTCTAAAATAGTATTTTTCTTAACGAAAACTTCATAAATAAGTAAAATGTTTTGTTTGTTTTTGAATCTTTATTTAGATGTATGCAAATTTTTTCATACATCTAGTAGGAAAATATAAAAAAATAGAAAAAATAATAATTACATTTTAAAAGAAAAAGATAAATACACAAAATTATATTATATAAGATATCTAGGTGACTAAAATAATATTAGTGAGTTCAACAATCAAAAATTATTTTTTACATATAAAGCACATGTCCTACGAAAAGTGCTAAGGCTTGGGGCTTCCTTTATGACATTTGGTAGGTTATTATAAAGTTTTTGCCCTTTATAAAACGCGCTGTTTTGTGTGCATGAATGTTTAGTTTTGGGAAGCCTAAAATCTCTGCGTCTTCTCGTAGTATAATTATGAACATTTTTATGGTAAATAATATTTCTTTGCAGATAATTTGGGAGCATATTATTTTGAAGCTTATACATCATTGTTAACGTATTATATATTATATGTTGTTTGGTTGTCATCATATTTAAATTTTGTAACATAATTTTAACTCTAGTAAAAATTTTGCATTTTAAAATCATCCTCATCCCCCTATTTTGTATTTAGATACCTCGGGAGCATTCCGAAATTCAAAGAAAATTCACCATGTCTTTAGGACTTGTTGGTAAAAATATTGAAAAACTTGAAGGGTTAACGAATTTTTTTATCTGCTTCAATAGTACGAGGTTAGATTTATATTCATATTTCCACAAACATTTCCGACTTTCTTCTGGAAATATCATAACTATTCTGATGTTATTATTTATATTTATCTTAGAATTTTTTACTTTATTTATATTCATTCATCATTCTACCTTAGACTTGTATAACTTGTACATTATTATACAAAAAACTGATGAGATAAATGGATACCAAGTATGTTGAAGTAAGGACAATTTTCGTATTCAAAATTCTTTCTTTGGAAAATAGTCAATTTCATTCACCTGCTTGCCCTGTTTGGCATAATTTGACAATGTCAGATTTACAGGTTTGACTAACGACAATTTTATATCGATTACTCGACATCGCTTGCGCTCGACAACGAAATAAATAAGAAATCGCCCTACAACACCCACAGCACTGATAGCACAATTCAATTGACATCCTCCGTAGTAGAGGGATAAGTCTATCGACTAGCAAGCTGAAGATCGAGGTTTCAGATCCCGGTGTGCGCTAATAAATTTTATATGATTAATTTGTGTTATTTCAACAATTATTCACTGAAAATAATATATGGTATATTTTCAGAGTAGAAGATACTCTCAGTATCGCTCTGGTGTAACACAATCGTTCACGTGTTTGGTGACCAGATCTTAATATCCAAGTACTCCCTCACCTTCCACTCCTCATCTCCTTCTCCTCCTTACTACCTTCAGCCTCACAACGTACCCCAAGTGGGGATGCCATAGTTTCACGGTATCGTGGAACGGTATTTCTAAACCTCAAACGGCTTCGCACATATGAATAAATTGACAATATCGAATTGAAATATACTATCTTAACACGTTGACAGTCCGCATATATATAAGGTTTTCCAATAAGAGGTGTTATTTTATTATGTATATAAATTCAATTTTTATTTATTTTATATACATAAACACAAACTACACATTACTTCTTATCACTTATCACTTTCTTATCATTTCTTTTATTTTATAATGTATATAAATTAAAAATCACAGCTTCAAATGTAACATCTACCGAAATAGCGGGATATTCAAAATAACACCTCTTATTGGAAAACCATATACTTTTCCACACTTAAAAGGGGGTTAATTGGTAAATGAACGCTTTAGCTCTAGCTATAACTCGTGATATTTTCAATAAATTTCAAAATTCTGTTCCTCCAAGGTCGAACGAATTCAATAATATAAAAAAAAAACAATAAAGAATAAGTACGGAATAAGAAAAAGAGTACTTACAGAGAAAATTCAAGAGAAAAAAAGCAAAAAAATTATCACAAAAAATCTTTTTTACTTATTTTTTTCAACATCTGAAAATTTGTACAATTTTTTATAGAGTTAGTAACATGTCATAATTTTTACGAACATTTTCTTCAAGGCTCTTTGGTCGTATTTATTTAGATATCTTGGAAGTCCATAGTTTGCAGTAAGTCTTGTTTTATAAAGCACGTTCCACTATTTTGTTATATTCAGATTGTGATGTGTGCTGATATATTTAAGGTAAACGTAACATACCATATCATCTACGCGTTCGTAGATGGCGTTAATTGAATTATTTTATGAATAAACGCTTTATGCAAAGTTTTGCTTTGAAGTATTAAGACGAAATATTTATTTGCGCCAGTATATATGCTCATTATGAATGTAAATAAATAGTTTTGTAGGTATAAAAATTCAATTCTTTCAAGAAAGACATACAAACACAATACTGGATTGAATCATAGATTTTACGTAAACTAATTATATTAGCGCCATCTATGAATGTTTATAAGTGTGATCGCAATAGGCGAATCAAAAGTGGACTGTAAAATATTAATTGTGAACTTTGAAGTTGACACAACTATGGTTTGAGATGGTCAACATGGAGTAAGGAAAGAATTCCCTTTGATGTTCTTCAAAAATGATGGTGGTTGGTTTTACTCACAGGATATTTGATTTATTTCACGCACAAGCTTCCATAACATCCAGGTTAGATACGAAAGACACTGAGGGAACCAAATATGTTCACTGCACAGGCCTTCTACTCTGAGTTGATATCAATAACAGCACTGATCACAAATAGATGTTCATCAAACAGGCTCCATCAATAAACTGTATTGACAGTCGCTTTTATTGTTGTAAAATGTCAAACACACACGTGGGTATAGTCAGATAATGACAGGTACTTGTAGGTAAAATAGGATATGAAAAATGGCAAGGACAATGTTAATGTAAGATTAATAGTTGCGTTAACAATAAGTTTTTTCTAAAGTTCTTACGTAGGTACCTACTTTTTTATTGTATTTTTTTTGGTACATATATAATTATACAAAACATAAGACAGTAACAAATAAATCCCACAAAGGCGAGGCCTGTGCGTGGGCATTATAAGTTATGTATTCAAAACAGTGGTTGTTAAATAAATAAGAAAAAATGTAGTACCTATAGTTAGATTAATATGATTATACTGGAGTTTTTCGTATTAAAGTTAATAGAAGTTAATTTTTTTTAAATGTAAACGATAATGGAATATTTTAGGTATCATATTCAAAAGACTGTATATTGGGGCATATATGCATACATCTGAATAAATATTCAAAAAAAAAATGATAAAAATCGAAAGGTCTTATTATCGCAAGCTGGCGACATCAATTTTCTTTCAAATTGGTACAGATCACACTTCAAAGGATAATCTCTTTAGTGATGTAATAAATGTGGTATGTTAATAAATACCTATATTTTCTTACTTAAGAAAAAATCAATCAATCAATCAAAAAATCAACGTCTCCTCGTGGAAGTGATTATGAAGGTTTTAATATTAATATAAAAATTTAATTTTTTTTTTTTTTTCGAAAAGCATGAAAATTAGGCTTGACAGCTGATCATAATTTGATATAATGCTGAAACGGGCCATTTAACGAATACCGTCAAAAAAATGTTTATACCGCACAATTAATAATCTCAGCTGACTGGCCCATCTCACTATAGTAACTTCAACTTATGTTTTTGGTGTCACTGGGGGGAGTAAGGTAGGTAGGGTATGGGAAAAATGAAGTTTGGAAAGTGCCTGGCTATTCAGGTCTCGTCGAAAACGCGGCTAATTTTAATTCAAGCAACGCTGCTAATCGTCGATTTGAATGTCGTTTAAATAAGACCGAGCTGATGTTGGAACAAGCCGACCTGTACGATAAGTCATAAAATAATTTTTATACTGAATGTCAACTCTTACATAAAGTATATTAAATCACACTTAGACCAGGTTGGAATGCTAAATTATCCACGGAAGCGAAAATAATCGGGTGTAATTTATGATTTGTTTCCTGGTTTATATATTTCGGCGAATGTTAAAAAAATATGTAACAGTGGTTGTCCAGCGATAAAGATGTATTCATCAATTATATTTCTAATATATATATAAAAATTACAAACAATACAAAACAAATTAGCTTTACTACCCGGATTCACCCGAGATTTGGATTGAAATTGTAAGGTCCAATGACTCCGCCTGACCATAAACCGCACCAAACAGTCACACGTTGAGGATAGAGAGGCTTTTCAACAATAACTCTTGGGTTTTCGGAGCCCTAGATGCGACAATTTTGCTTGTTGGCGAAGCCACCGAGGTGGAAATGGGCCTCATCACTCAAGATGATTTGCATTTGATTCACTCAAGTGAATTTTAATAATTTCAATGCGTTGTTGAAGCGTGTATTGTTCCATTTTTATTAATGGCGTAGTTTTTACTTGTCAAATGTCAAAAAATGATAGCTTTAAAAGTAACAACTACCGAAATAGCGGGCTATTCAAAATAAAACCTCTTATTGGAAAACCCCTTTTTTACTTTTGACAGAAAAAACGATATTTTAAAGCTTAAGATCGTAAGTTCAAAATATTCATGGAATTTGCATAAAATTTTGTTCATAAATACTGTCTCAGTGGAATGTGTTTACGCTACAAAAATCTCTTCTGATTTGAAACCCTGTTCGAGGTATCTGGTCTCAAACAATGACTTGTATTATCTTAATCAGTAATTGGCTTGAGAAATCTCAAGAATGTCACGAGAAACATCAATCCTCAGAAAGCTAAAATATTTATTTAACAGTAGTATGAAGATGGGCTTATTGCCAGGTGTAATTTTCGTACTATCGACCCACATTCTTCGTTCAAATAAAAAAAAATATTGTAGCATATTCCGAAATACGTGCAATATATTTTTAAATTTTTGTATATAAAAAATTGTATCTATTATTAAACCACTATCTTAATAAAAAAATATTAACATGTTTCAGAACCAATGATTCCTTCAACAGGATTTATTCGTAGCCAAAGTAAATATAAAGTGAATTTACAATAATTATTGTAGAAGAAATTAAAATAATGATTTTAAATGTCGCTGGAAATGTGTTTAGCTAGAGCTAGAACTAATAGTTCTGTGAACAGTACCAAGACCTTGCGTAAAAAAAGTATGTTTCTAATTCTCTCTGAGAAGATGGTAAAGTGGAAGATGAGAAAGTACCTGGGTATTCAAATCTGGTCACCAAACACGGCCAAAGCCATTTTAAGCAACGTTTTAAGACTAAATGGTGGTCTTACACCGGGGCGATACTGAAAGTATCTACCACTCTGGAACGTGCCACAATTATACCATTTATTATTTTTAATGAGTAATTTGTGAAATAACAAAAATTAATCAAATACAAATTATTAGAGCACGCCGGGATTTGAACCCGTGATCTTCGGCTTGCTTGTAATTAGGGAAAACAAAAAAATTATTCAAATAAAATTTATTTGCGCACGCCGGTATCTGAACCCGCGACCTCCAGCTTGCTAGTCGAGAGCCATACCCCTCGACCTGAGGCTCTATTCCTGAATCGAGGGCGCTCGTAATCGCCGTCGAAAGTACGTACGTTGGTCGTCGTTGCTATTCCCGAAATTGGTCGAAGGTACATACTTCGACGCCAAACGTCAAAAGTCATTCCACCCAACAACTACTGGGTATAACCAGTAAAAACAGGGCAGCGAGTGGTAGGTTGTTGGCGTTTCTATGGAATTGGCTTTCAAAATCTAGTCTAGCTGTCAATTTTTGTTTTACCGCGCGGATTCCGCAAATGTAAAAGTGGGTGAAAATTTCCCACTTACTAAGTCTTTATCGGAGCTTACAAGCTCAATTAAGAGTTGCTTTTGTCAATTTGTAATATGTCCCGCAGCCATTTCTGTTTTGAATAACGAATAACTGTTGTCTGTTTGACAGTCACACCATAGAAATCCCAAAAACATCAGGAACATAGACAATATTCACAGGGGTGCCAATACAATCATCTCTTCTACCAACTTCAACCGTTCGACGCTCAAGAATACGTAAAATTGAAACACTCGAAAAAGTTAGTCGCGACGACTAGTAGTTTTTCACTCGAAGACGGCGCATACGAAAACGATTGATCGTTTAACTCCAGAATCGCAGGCCAGGGCCTCGATTCTCGACGAAGTCATTCCACTGGGACAACGAGTGGTTCGACCCACTCGTTGTTCGAGTAGAATGACTTGACGTTTGGCGTATGTAAGTATGCAACTTTGACGAGACTCAAGAATAAGAATCTCGACCAATATATGTACATTCGACGGCGATTTCGAGCGATTAGATTGGAGAATCGATACACAGTTCCCATTCTCATGCAAAATTTTTCGGTAGAATTCGCCACGGAGTATTATTATTTAGTGGAAACATTTTTTGCTTTAGAATTCCGGGTCATATTTTTAGCCGAATAATCTATTTTGGCATGTGAACATTATTTTATTTGCGGCACTTATGTCCGTTTGAAGTGACGATTTATCAAAAGACAAGAATAACAAAATTAGGAAGGCAGAAATGACTCAATGTCGTATTACGTGGGCTGACCACTGAATATATATAATAAAGATTGACGTGGGCGTGTCCGTCCGCCCAAATCAAGTTAATTTTTTCTACTTAAACATCTGCTGAAATTTATCCGACATTTGATCAATTATTGATCCTCCTTGGGTTTCCGTTGGGTTTATTATATTTATAATAGCGCCGTTTTTATGCAAAATCACCTCAAGGGCGCTGTACAAATAATACATTTTTACAATGATCTATGTTATTACTAACTATATATGGAGATAATATACAATACCGTACTTACATGGTAGGTCACGTGAGGTAAACACTTAATTAACATTAACTAATTGTTTATTAGCTATTTTTAAATGCTTATATCTTAATGTAGAACATAAAAAATATGGATAAAAACATTTATCATATTTTTATTTTTATATTTTTTATCCAAATGTCCAAAAAAATGTCAGAAATCGTTATTTTCAAAACACATCCCTTTTGTTTAGGGAATTTGTATGATTTTTTTTCTATTTTTTTTTATCTAAATGAAAAATGAGAAATAATTGTTAAATTGAAATTGAATGTTGGCGCGAATTAAAAATTATTAACCTTATTCATATCTGAGATAAAATGAGAAGAATCTCTCTTTCTAATGTAGAAATATTTACGCATTGCATAACAGACAGGTCGGGTCATATATAACTTATAGCGATTTCTTTAGCTTAATCGCATCTTGCAAATAGACAGGACAAAACGTCGGGTTCTTACCCAGTCGTCGAGGGTTCAATCATCTGTTAGCATAATGCGCCATTATTGTACAAGTAACTTCTTTTGCTTATAATGACAGTAGTTGTAGGAATCCAAATATTGTCAGGTAATACGTAATACCGATATGTTTGCCCTTAAATTAAAAAAATATATATGTTCAAGTGCAGCCAAAGGCGCAAAATAAACTGTATAATATCATGTAATGGCCTTTCCATCAATGTTCAAATATTGCTTGAAACTATTGTCTAGTTACATTTGAAACCTTCCTGACTCATCAGTAAGGAAGTGGAAAGGTCATATGTAAATTGATAACATCGGTTTTCTTTCAAATCAGTAGTAATAGTAATAACTGCTGACCCCGAGAAAAACGCAAGTGCCCCCTAGTGTCAAATATGGCAGCCACCTCTCGTCTGGAGCTCAAAAATAACAGAAAAAAAATTTACTGTGCAGAAACGGGCAGTCTGTAATCTTTAGATCACTGGCGTCAGGTAGGTATGCTGTCCATGTTCTACCGGTATTACAATGGAAGATGCTCTGAGAACTAGTAATTAAACTCATCGGCGCCATTGCATAGTCAGGAAACACTCCAAATACGCTCCCAACATATGTACACGGTTGACATTTGTCGACCGTTTCAACGACATGTTCATGAGTTCAACAGCTCGGCTGTGGAACGATTTGCCTACCTCTTTGTGTCTCTTCAAGACCCATGTACACTCCCTCCTCTACTCAAAAAGACCCTCTACACAGCATCCTCAAAGATGACGGATATGTGGAGTTAATGTTTCAAAAAGTATAGATCGCACTTCTAGGAAATATCTGTTCATTGGGGTTGGCTTATAGTAGTTTGACAGAAATGTGTTAATACGATGGCTAGTAAAATGGTCGAAAAGTGTACGGAGTTCGAATGAAGTAACCGTAGTAGATAAAAGCGTTTTGATGTAATTGATTTTTAGGAATTTAATGGGTGAATGCTCTCATTTTAAGCGATTAATGTACAAGAGTCAATTTCATCACCCATTGCACACTTTTCTCATTGCCCATTGTAGCATAAATACAAATTGATGTTGCGCCACTGGTGGTAGCCTTTTAATGATCAAAAGAATAGGAAGGTACAGTTATACAGGATTTTCCAATAAGAGGTGTTATTTTGAATAGCCCGCTATTTCGGTAGATGTTACTTTTAAAGCTGTTATTTTTTGACATTTGACAAGTAGAAACTACGCGATTAATAAAAATGGAACGATACCTGCTTCAACAACGCATTGAAATTATTAAAATTCACTTGAGTGAATCAAATGCAAATCATATTGAGTGATGAGGCCCATTTCCACCTCGGTGGCTTCGTCAACAAGCAAAATTGTCGCATCTGGGGAAAACCCAAGAATTATTATTGAAAAGCCTCTCTATTCTCAACGTGTGACTGTTTGGTGCGGTTTATGGTCCGGCGGAGTCATTGGACCTTACTTTTTTGAAAATGAGGCTGGAGCAACAGTTACGGTGAATGGATTGCGCTATCGAGAGATGATTAATGATTTTTTATGGGCGGAATTGGATGGTATTGATCTGGACAACGTTTATTTTCAACAAGACGGCGCTATGCGCCACACAAGCACTGAAACCATTGATCTTTCCCGATTGAATATCAAAATAACATCTCTTATTGGAAAACCCTGTATTATTTGTTCGAGGGATATTATGGTTTAAAATTGTCAATCAAAACCTATTGTCGGATTCCATATATAAACAAAAAGTATATCATACCCACAACACAAGATTTAAAATGAAGGTATGTTCATTCCAAACATCTTTAAATAGTATAAAATAAAGTCGCTATCCTCGACTGTCTGTTTGTGTGCTTAGTTCTAAACTAACTACGCAACGGATTTTGATAAGGTATTCATTATCATTTAGAGATTTTTAACACCTCTTATTGGAAAACCCTGTATATGTCATTATAGAGAGATAGGGACCCTTGTTTGTGTAGTGTTGTAATGGATGGATAAAAAATGTTTAATTCAATAATACATAGTTAAAATAAAAAACATTGTCGGAAAAACAAGTTTGGAATACTTTTTTGAAACATTCGATATTGGTATACGCAATTGTATTCAATCGTGTCCTCTTTAAAATGATTTGCCCACAGGTACATTAAGGACGCGTTGTTTCGGAGAGTTCTGTTAAGCAACTAGCCTAAAATGGTATGATAACAGAACTTGAATAGAACTTCCACAGAACCTGAAAATTAACGATGAAATTTGATTAATTTTTCAAATTCTCCGAAACAACCCGTCCTTAAAGTTTTAGTATTTTTCAAAAACAGACAAAATACGACTTTTTAAAATTCTACTGCTCGGAGCGAGTGGGTTTATGGCATCCCTGCTGGGGTAAGTTGTGAGGCTCGAAGGAAGTTTGGAGGGAACAGAGATTGGGAAGAGGAAGGTTGGGAAGTACCTGGCTGTAACCTGTCTAGATATGATCATGTAACTATTTATAAACAACCATTAATGCATATACTATTAATCATTAATCAATCAACCATTAATCCAATACTTTTCGAGTAACGTTTCGATTTAGAATGGTGCTCTTTCACTAGTGCAAAACTAGAACGAGTTTTAAAAGTAATCATTACATTAATCTTGCAATCATACATAAAGATAGCAGCCAAAAATATGTGTTAATATTTATCAAGATAATATTGGTAGCTCTTATTTAGAAGTATGATACAATTAAAATGACGTAATTTGATAAGGTCGAATTAGCTCAGTGGTCAGAGCACTCCCCGACGAGAACGAGGTTCTGGGTTCAATGACTAGATGCGACTCAATCTTATTTTGTATTTTTGTTTCATATTTTTCGTTTGAATGTTGTCTTAAATGATTAAATAAAATATGTTTGCTTTCGGCGGGTATCGGACACGCGAACTCTGTGGTCAGTGCCAAGAAGCTTACCATTCCCCGATAAAATCTTTTCATTTAATAAATAAAATAAGGTTCATGAAAATAAAACATTGACAAAACTTCAGGATAAACCAACTGTCTCTCTGAACTACGTGGAATGTCGTGAAAAGATAATAGTAATATTTTTTGGTACGGTAAAGTTTTATTACTAGGACATATTTCACCTCCCATAAGGACCTATTTCTAAAACCTCCAATAAAGTAGGTTGATTCCTCCCATTCGCTATTACCCCCTAATTCTATATTGGCAATATGCTCGATGTTTACAACCGAATTGTGTCAGCAATAGAACTAGGCTTTATAACTGCCGGATGCAGCGAGACGATGATAATATATTGCTGCGACTGTGTGACGATGCGCGAACACCCACTTAAAAGATTCTATAACAAAACTAACCAAAACTAAAACAATGAATAAACAGACACTGTGCCGTTGTCAAACAGGCGCTTTTTAATTGTTAACTGCTTAAGATTTATTTATATTATGCTAGTGAATCCCACAATGCTTCGCTATTGTTAATGTCTCCATCGTTCACTACCGTATACCGCTATTGTTAATGTCTCCACCGTTCACTAACGTATACCGCTATTGTTAATGTCTCCACCGTTCACTAACGTATACTGATATTGTTAATGTCTCCACCGTTCACTACCCTATACCGCTATTGTTAATGTCTCCATCGTTCACTACCGTATACCGCTATTGTTAATGTCTCCACCGTTCACTAACGTATACTGATATTGTTAATGTCTCCACCGTTCACTACCCTATACCGCTATTGTTAATGTCTCCATCGTTCACTACAGTATACCGCTATTGTTAATGTCTCCACCGTTCACTAACGTATACCGCTATTGTTAATGTCTCCACCGTTCACTAACGTATACTGATATTGTTAATGTCTCTACCGTTCACTACCCTATACCGCTATTGTTAATGTCTCCATCGTTCACTACAGTATACCGCTATTGTTAATGTCTCCATCGTTCACTAACGTATACTGATATTGTTAATGTCTCCACCGTTCACTACCCTATACCGCTATTGTTAATGTCTCCATCGTTCACTACCGTATACCGCTATTGTTAATGTCTCCACCGTTCACTAACGTATACTGATATTGTTAATGTCTCCACCGTTCACTACCCTATATCGCTATTGTTAATGTCTCCATCGTTCACTACCGCATATCGCTATTGTTAATGTCTCCACCGTTCACTACCGTATACTGCTATTGTTAATGTCTCCACCGTTCACTACCGTTTACCACAATATAACTGTTAAAAACCTACATTACAACCACTATAATTCTACTCCGTATCTCATTACGGTGCAGAGATTTTGCGTTAAGTCTACCTCGGTCGTCCCCGACTTATTCTACCATTCAAACTAATCTCTAAACACTCCTGGTACTAAAAAGAAGCGATATCGTTCGACTACTTTTCGAGTTTTGCGAGCACAAACATAGGCAGCTTGAATTGGCTTTTACGAAGATGTGAAGTAAAATCTGCATTTAAAATTATAGGAAAACCATGTAGAAAAATAGTAGTATGCTAACCTTAAATATTTTACTATTAATATCATCTATTATCGAAAAAACACAAAACATAAAATATCTCTCGAAATAATAATCGAGTAATAATCGACGAAAATCTTAGATGGGACCTACACATCAAAGGTATTACGGAAAAACTCACAAGCCTTATATATTTCTTTAAAAATCTAAGAAACGTATTAAATAAAAAGGATATGAAAAAGGTCTACTACGCATTATGTCATTCTCGAATTGAATATGGAATCATAGGATGGGGATTTGCTACACATACGTACCTACACAACCTGAATACGATTCAAAAAGGAATCATAAAGACCATATTGAAAGTACCAATTAGAACGCCTTCAATTGAAATATTCAATTCCTTTGACGTACCAAATGTACAGCAAATATATGCCAAAAATATATTATTGAAGCTCTTCAAAAATAACAAATCCTCTACTAGACTGTGTATGCATAACACTAGATCGAACAAAAATGATATAAAAAATATTCCAAGTTATAAAACCACATTCGGACAAAGAAACTATACATACTTTGCAACAAAACTCCATAACATCCTTCCCCAAGACATAAAACTAATAAAAAATCCTAATGAATACAAATCATTAATAAAAATATGGCTGAAAGAGGTCAATGAAAAAACCCTAATGAAAACACTAAAAACGATATAGAAGACACTAAAAACGACATAGAAGACACTAAAAACGACATAGAAGACAAATAAACCATATTTAAATAACTTTAGTCCGCCTTGGCACAGGACCCCCTAGTAGGGAGGACTAAGAAATACAATATTTTATACTTAATTTCACCATTATATTTTGTATGTAACAATTATTTTATATAGTCGCTAAAATAAAAAAAAAAAAAAATAAAAAAAAAATACTGAGGTGTGTTATAGCCTTCATGTAACTATATTGTGTGCAGTTGAAAATATCTCCAATTTCTGGTAAAGTATTGCTTTCTTCACACGGTACAAGCGAGTATCTAAATGACTCAGTACTGATATTGATGTTGCATATAAAATAAAAATTCTATCGATTAGTCCTAGTTGGTATTTGAAGGTGATTAGGTGATAGGTTGACTCAGTAAATCAGGGCCATCTATAAATCCATTAATAATTTACAGCTACCTTTATTTTTGACATTCCACACATCCATTATAAATATTCATTAGAAGTGCCTTCCGTACAAAATTTGAATGAAAACAAATGTTCCATTTAGCACATTTAACACGCGCTCTGTCTAACTTACATTTGCCTAACATTGTATAACTCTCCCCCATTTGAGTTTCGTAATCATGGTGAAACACATTTCTGGATTGGAAATTTAAGACCTTATTGGCCAAATATTTGGATCCCGAAACAAACATTAAACATAACGTCTACAGAGCATTTGTTGTGTTCTTCTTTATTCTGTGTTAATAGCTGAAGTATTTCTTAAATGTTATGAAAACGTCACAACACACGTTATGTTAGGTTTCTGACTATGTTTTACTGATATTTTAACGGAATGTGCTTCGATTAACTAGCGTTATTGCTAATTTTTGTAACGGTGCGTAGTCGAGAGAAACAAAGCGTACCAAAAATGTGTACTCGGTTAAATTCACAGTGAAGATAATATAAAAATTTGCTGTCCCCTTTCCGCTAGTCACAAGGTAAAGAACATCATGCATATACAGGGAAAATACTTAACGGAAAACATAATATGTCTATATTGACAGTATTATCAGCCGTTGTGTATATCCTATATTTATTAGTAGCATACGTATCCAATGAATAAATGAGACCTAAAGAAAAATAAACAAATTGTAGCCAAAATACTGACACAAATAAATCTTTTAATGACAATGCGAACTTAAGATAATGAAAACTGAGATTATATCACATATGATCATGCGCCCGATCGAACTGGAAACTGGAACTGATATGAATATGACGTTCGTATGCACTTACTGTCCCTCTTCCGCTACTTTCAAAGGTCTGTTCCTCCCCGGTGTAATACAATCAATGCTAAGCTTGTTTGATGAAGTCAACTCGCGTTGTGGTACACGTCTCGCTGCGTCTTCAATCAATCTCCCCCTGGATAATCAATTGCATAATCTTGCATTTCTCGCTCCTCATAATATGACGAAGATATTAAAGTTTTCTTATCTTGATTTACCTTGGTAGCAAAAAACAGATTAATGATTTTTCACAAAAACAATATCCATGTTGGATTTTTGATTTGTTCCAGAGTTGGGGATGCATTAAGTAATTATACAATTGACCAATGGCTACAACACATCAAATATCTTTTCTATCTTTCCCGGTAGAATATATTGACGTCACTAGTCACAAGAATTCCACGAAATCGTATGAAATCTGTTCCACTCCTCATGAATATTTTTTGTGGAATTCTTCCTATCACAGTATCTTAGTGTACACATTGTATCTTTACACCAATTAATCTAACTATTTTAAAAATTTACGAAATATTTGGATGAGAATTCCGATAAGCATTATAAATTTTTGTTCCGAGTTTTTTTGGAAAAAATCCTGAAATTAGCGATGTAATTTGGATAAGAATGAAAATATTGTTTTAAAGATTTGATCTCAGTATTCTATTTTTTAATTACAAAAAAAAAATCAAATTAATTAGATTTTTTGGTCTTTTCGATAAACAGAATAATACTAAGAAAAATTTGTAAGAATGCCTTGTATTGAAATAATGTATTTTTAAATGTTATATTACGATTTAGAATTAATAAGGTTTGATGGTACGCCTTTGAGTCCGGAGGATGCGAGTTCGAAACTCACTGAAGCAGTAAAACGTCTTTTAACCAGTGCTTCCTGAGCATACTTGGAGTTTAAAATGAAGATGAAATTTTGATCTCCGGTGACATGAACATTAGAGGCAGCGAAAGAAAGCGGAATGACGCCCTTAAAATGTGGTGCTGGAGAAAAATGCTCAGGATTTCACGGACAAAATCGTGTCCATTCTGGAAGAACCAGGCATTACAATAGATTTTGTCTGCCTACTTTAAGTTAATTTGGATACATTTCTCGACAAACTGAGGACTCCAACATGAAGTAACTCATAGTTACTGGTAAATGCATGATAAGCAGAGGAGGGTCACCAATACACTGAAGTAACCAAGTATCACTGGAGTTCGGAATGACGGTGTCTTTGGTTCTTCACTTACCGCCATAGACTAAATTAGACTAGACACGGGATATCCATTGAAAAATGACCCCAACACAATTTTGGTTTGGTTCACGTGCACATTTATGAAAAAAGCCCACGCATTGTGTCTCAAAGCGAAATGGGCACTGTGCATTGCGTTTTGCCTTTTGTTGGTCTAGAGTTTACTTATTTTGCTTCCCAGCTATGGCTGGGCAAGTTCATTTTTTCAATCACAAAAATAACCCAGTTCCAAGGAGTTTAAACAGAGTTGGGTTGTTAAGTTCATCTCCATATTTGTGACGTACGCTATGTGGTGTCATTTTTGAAGAGAATTTAACTAGACAGGGCTAATCTAGTATAATACATCAATGCTTACCGCAGAACCACGAGGGGTGGAAGAGGAAGAGCCTTGTCCACCATAGAAATCAGAGTAGGGTTAGCAATCCTTAGCAATGAGTAACAGCCTTAAGAAGAAGACAGTAAATTATCGTACCACTTTTTATCATCATGATAATTTTAATTTGGAGATAAAATTAAGATTGCCCTATAATCGTTGAAAAACATAGTATTCGGTTGGGTTGAGCTTAATCCCCCCTATCATTAGTAATGCAATGCAACATGCAACATTACCAACAAGTCTAGTGTTGACGTATTTCTATGTCTACATAAAATTATTAAAAATTACCTAACAAAACAATAGTAAACTAAGTTTAAAGTGCTCTTTTCTTCTAAATCGTAGACCGCGCGTTTAACCAGATAATTTTTATTAAGTGGAGTGGCTTGTTTTAGTGTTTTTTTTTACCTACTTTCCAAAACTGCCACGAAGTGTCAAACTCTACCTACTGGAAAAAAAATCAACATTATTTTTCTCTTATTCCGCTTCACGTGACGCAATAGTGAATACCGATTACTATCTTATCCACTTAAAAATAACTCTTTGTACGTAAAGATCGCATAAAATAACATAATCATGAATACAAAGTGCATTGTATGCGAAAAAAACATTGACACTCCGTCAGATTTTATATGCTGTAGTATCTGTGAAATGAACTACCATCTTGGCTGTGCGGATATTACTGAAACCTCACGCCGTAGTGCAAGAAGTTTACAATGGAAATGCAAGAAATGTAATAGTAAAAATGCTAAAAATACCAAACCAAAACAGACTAATAACGACATACTATTGAACAACGAGCAAGAACCGCCATCTATCATCAAACAAGCAAAACAGTCTACTCAACTGCCGAAATCTGCAAACCAACCAAACGACACGGACAACTTAACAACCACAAATATAGATGGCGCTAATGGTCCTTTAACTTCTCAACTGTTTATTAAAGAGCTGACTGATTTCAAAACATCCATTATGAAATTCGTGGAAGACAAATTTGATTCATATGTACGCAAATATGAAGCTCTCATCTCACAAAATAACGAAATAATAAAATCTATCCAATTTATGTCAGATCAGCAAGATGACCTAAGAAAACGTATAAATGTTATCGAAAAAACTCAAGAAATAGCCAATGAGGAATTAATTACACAAAAAAATCATAATAATATGCTACTAAGTACTATCTCTAAACAAGATGAAAAAATCGATAAATTGGAGTATTTAAGCCAAATCTGTAATATCGAGATAAGAGGTGTTCCGGAGTCCGACATTGAAAATAATGCAGAAGTACTCAAAAAAATTTCTAAAATTATCAACTACGAAAATACCGGCGTGCATTCTGTATTTACAAAAATCTACAGGCTGGGACCGAAGTTCTCCGACAAAAATCCAAGACCTATCGTAGCGACGTTCAACACCACAACATCGCGGGATGACTTCCTATCCAAATTCAAAACTTACAAAAAATCCACAACCACTATGACAAATAAAATAAATACAAGGGATCTAGGATTATCACAAGCCGCCAAACACATCTATGTATCCGATCAATTAACTCAAAAAGGAAAATTTTTGCTATCTCAAACAAAAAATTTTGCCAGAGACAATAATTACAAACACTCTTGGTCCACCGGAGGGCGCATTCTTTTGAGACAAACGGATACTTCCAAGATAATTTCTATAAATAAATAATATTGCTGATCTGGACCGTGTTAAACGTCAATTACTGTGACTGACGATACAAGCTACTATGCTGCTATATCACTCCATTATACCAGACATTCATGATTGTATTATAAAATGCTTCTACCCGATATTCTATTATACTCAATGTGTATTCTTACTTTCCCTAATGGCTATTAGTATGTCTTTTAATATTATATTACATTGCTTTCGAACATATATATATATATCTCATCTATTGCGAAAATACATAAAGACATTCCAATAGCATTTAAAACTCATAAACAATCTTATTGCAAAATCATATGCATCTTTTCATTCGCATTGTGGTATGTTTCGCTTGTTAATTTAGTTGCATCCTCGATGATAAATTATTTTCCTCACCAAACTAGGTCCAACTAAAACAAAAATATTTACCTTACTATTATTCAGTATATTCTTTATATATATTTTAATATTGTTAATTCTGTAAACATAACTTTTTTCTCTGATTCTTCCATGAGCCATACCACGAATTTCGACAAACTAACACATTCTCAAAATAGTGTACTCTCCTTCTTCTTAGTATTATTATTATTTAAATCGATTGTTTTTTGTTTTTGTTTTATGAATCACACCACCACCAGGATACCCTACATGAGATATAATGTATTTTTCTTTAATCTATCAAGCTCATCCATTTTTAACACAATTAGTGAGTTTATATTATGTAATCCCATTCTTACAGAAAAACTATATCTAACCAATATAAAACATATTTTCATCCAGCTTACTTATGTTGTAATTAGTATATATAACATCACTAGTGCTCTACTTATCACCAACAATTTTTTTTTTTGTAACTTTTAACAAAAAGAAATTGAAGTATATTTACTTTAAATATTTCCATCAATATACTAACTATTCTAATTATTGCTCTCCTAGCTCTATCATAAAAACAACTAAAATATGTATTAAATATCTTATCTAACAGCTAAACCATTCTGAAACACACACAATTACTACCATCCTTATTCCAATCTCAAGTCTTTTAATATCTTTTGAGAATCAAGTATATAATCTAATTATCACTACTTTCCTGGCAACTTTTTATATGAGTCATAGCAATAATAATTATATGTGTACTCAATATAAATTCTTACACTCCGAACTAGATTCCTCTGCTTCTATCATAATAACCTTAAAAAATGTCTTATTTCATATTGTATTGCTCAATATTATCACCATACAAAAAAATAAGAAAACAATTTTTGTCATAAAAAATGAGTGATATAGTGAATAAACAACTATGTACAAGTAGGCATGTGTATATGTGTATATGTATGTATGCATACATATATATATATATATATATGTGTATGTATGTATGTATACATAAATATTTGTATATCTTTGTATGAATATGTATGCATCTATAAATATGAATAAGTGTGTGTGTGGATGTATGCGTGTACACGCGTATTTACGCGCTCATACATGCATGTACAATGTACACTTACACAACCAGAAAAGAGAGTTATGTATTTGATCTTTTCCTGCATAATAGCATGTCTTAGACTTCTAAATTTTTTTATATTTTTGTTTTTCTTTTATTTTTATTTCTTCTTTATTCTTTTTATTTTCCTTTTTTTTTGTCTTCTGCTTTCTACTTTAACATTTTTATATTTTCTATTTCCATTATAATTCATTCTAATATAATCTTTCATACTTTAAACATGTATAAATATTTAATTCATATGTTAACACTAGACCTCACATACTAACTATATACCATTGGTCGCCACGAGACAGGCAGTCGCCTAGTGTGGTGATTTAATGTATCACATGTAAGAAAATGTATTATTGTATTATCATGTATTCTATAAATAAATAAAAATAAATGATTGACGTCATAGCATGTATATCATAAAGCCCAATTTATCCGGTCACAATAAAAAATAACAATAAATAAATTATATCTACTGTAAATGACCACTCGCTAACGTCACACTTAGTTAAATTTGAGAGTATTTCAGAAGATACCTATGTTTATCTATGTTTTGTGTGAAGAGTATACAGAAGTATGAGAATAAGAAAATGGCTGGAAATAAAGAAGTTCAAACAAGTTTTTGTTTGAAAATTCAAACAAAATATATGGAAATAGGTAGTAAAACGCATAACGTAGAATTAAATACGTCAATTGATGTTGAAAAAATTGAAAAGGTACATGAAATCTAGGTGTAATATTGGACTCAAAACTTTTCATACCATGTTTTGAAAATGTGCTTAAGTATCAAAAAAGGAAAACTGTGAAATAAACTAAATATAAACATTACGGAGGTCATTGTTAAGGCCCCGCAGTAAGCGTTTAACGATAGTTTGAAAGGGAGATATGTAAATACGAATGTTAGAGAGAGCGCGCTAATATTTAAAAAACAACGATAATAATTAAGCGAAAATGGTGAAAATATTTAATAAAACACGACTCCTTTCAAATAGAGCAAAAATCTTTCGACAAATGCTCTACTTTAATTTAAAGATACACTGTGAATTGTTTCTTGCATATAACATATAAACAACAAAACATAAATTTTTTTAATATTTTTCTGAACTTACTTTGCGTTTTTTTTTCTATCGAGGAAATTTCATATAATTAACGTTTCGGCATAACAAATGTATAGATATTATCTAAAAAAATAACATATATTTTTTAGAACTAAAAATTTAAAGAGTTTAAGGGACACTTGTTATAAATCGGTAGAAATTGGGAATACGGGGCTTAAAAGTATTGTTGCTCCGCATTTAGATTACTGTTCTACTAAATTGTATTTAGTCAACGAAGGAAACTTGAATAAACTGAAAATTACACAAAACAAAAACACAAAATTACAAAAACACATTTAAAAATTAATCAAACAAGATGAGCCCTAAATTTGATTCCCATAAAAAGGGACTTTTACAAAATGTGTTAACTTATTATTATTATTAGGTTTTACCTCTAGCCGGGCTTTAATATGTATTAACAGAATATATCTAGTAGGCTGTCAAAAATAAAACGATTTTTTTTTTAATGAAAATTATGTTAAACCAAATGTCAAAATACTCTAACGATGAAATTATTTGTAGTAAAAATATACATAATTATGTAAATGTAATTGTGAATACTAAAAATATATGATAAAATACCTGAAAGTCTGAAGAATAAATGGATTTAAAAAGAGTTGTTATGCTTACTGCAAAAATATAATTTTATAAACGATGAAATGTTACTTTATGTATGTATGTAATATAAACTAACTTGATAAATAATAAATATATATATATATATATATATATATATATATATATATATATATGTGGGAAGCATAGAATGAGGACAGTTTTTCGAGCGCGCCCATACTTCGGGGACATTTGTATAGTTTGGGGACAGGCCCAAAGTATCTGTCCCCAAACTAACACTTTGCATTATATACGCAACGCATAGATTGAAGCCAATTTTAAAATTATGCAGAAGGCATGCTTTGAGCCATACATTACTAAAATATCCATAGATGCCACTATCGTATCGTTCTCAGATTTTTGAAATTTTCTATTGTGAATTTTCGAATTAGCAAAGGCTCGGTACCTATTTACCTAATTTATGTTTGTATTCTTTTTCGCTTGCTTTTGTCGGAGAATGTCGCATTTTTAAACCCGGTGTCCGCATTGTTGGTATTATTTTTTCTCATTAGATAATAATAAAATTAATATGCTCGTACATAATATGATGGTGTATTAAAAACTGATTTTAAAATAATCTAATAAAAATAATTACACATATTACGTTTGTGCAAACATTAAAAAAAAAGTTTTTTTTTTGGTTTTAGGCATTCCACCCTGAAAAGAGTGCTTTGTGAAAAAAAAATACTTCCATAATTTTTAATCATATTACAGATACCTGTATTTTCAAAATAAATTTATTTTCATACTTTGACAATGTGGGCTTCACTACCCGTACTGAGTTTTATACTTTTTATTTTTATAGTTTTTTTTTTCTAGGTACCTATTCAAAAGTATAAATGTATGTAAAATAATAATGAGAGGTACATACTTCCTACTCTCATGTTACGTGAATAATGCAATAATAATATAACTATAAAAAAAGAATTCAGAAATCGCGGGTTCAAATTACGGCGTGCAATTTGCATAATTTCACAATATTTATTTGTTGAAATAATACGTTAGTACCTACCTATATGGTATAGGTATTTGCGGCAAATTCAAGAATGGTAGATAGGTACTTTCAGTATCGCCATGTTACTTGAATAATGCAATATTTTAAATAACTACAAAATAGTTGTTAAATTTTTCGCCGTGGAGATTGAGATTAAGATCCTTGGCTACGAATTCGCAGGTCGCGGGTTCAAATTACGTTGTGCGCAAGTAAATTTTATCTGATAAATTTGTATAATTTCACAATATTTATTTGTTTAAATAATCCGTTAGTACCTACATGGTATATTTGCGGCAATTTCAAGAATGGTGGATAGGTACTTTCAGTATCGCTATGTTACGTGAATAATGCAATATTTTAAATAACTACAAAATAGTTGTTCATTGTTTCGCCGTTGAGATTGAGATTACGATCCTTGGCTATGAATTCGGAGGTCGCGGGTTCATATTACGTCGTGCGCAAGTAAATTTTATTTGATAAATTTCTATAATTTCACTATACTTATTAGTTTTAAATAATTCGTTCGTACCTATATGGTATATTTGCGGCAAGTTCAAGAATGGTAGATAGGTACTTTCAGTATCGCCATGTTACGTGAATAATGCAATATTTTAAATAACTACAAAATAGTTGTTAAATTTTTCGCCGTTGAGATTGAGATCACGATCCTTGGCTACGAATTCGCAGGTCGCGGGTTCAAATTACGTTGTGCGCAAGTAAATTTTATCTGATAAATTTGTATAATTTCACAATATTTATTTGTTTAAATAATACGTTAGTACCTACATGGTATATTTGCGGCAATTTCAAGAATGGTGGGTAGGTACTTTCAGTATCGCCCTGTTACTTGAATAATGCAATATTTTTAATAACTAGAAAATAGTTAATAACTACAAATAACTACAAAATAGTTGTTCATTGTTTCGCCGTTGAGATTGAGATTACGATCCTTGGCTATGAATTCGGAGGTCGCGGGTTCAAATTAGGGCGTGCGCAAGTAAATTTGTATAATTTCACAATATTTATTTGTTTAAATAATACGTTACTACCTATATGGTATATTTGCGGCAATTTCAAGAATGGTAGATAGGTACTTTCAGTATCGCCATGTTACGTAAAAAATGCAATATTTTAAATAACTACAAAATAGTTGTTAAATTTTTCGCCGTTGAGATTGAGATGACGATCCTTGACTACGAATTAGGAGGTCGCAGGTTCAAATTAGGGCGTGCGCAAGTAAATTTTATTTGATAAATTATACCAAATAATTCGTTCGTACCTATATGGTATATTTGCGGCAAGTTCAAGAATGGTAGATAGGTACTTTCAGTATCGCCATGTTACGTGAATAATGCAATATTTTAAATAACTAGAAAATAGTTGTTCATTGTTTCGCCGTTGAGATTGAGATTACGATCCTTGGCTATGAATTCGGAGGTCGCGGGTTCAAATTACGGCGTGCGCAAGAAAAAAATATTTATTATTTTTTTGGTAAACTATCTTGTATATCTTATATCTTGCGTCATGTATCTTTTATCAGGAGATTTTTCAATGTGGATGAGTGTTTCAGGCGAATAATTATTGCTTGTAAAATAAAAAAAATATTTGATAAATAGGTGTAATTAACAGTTTATTAAGTTTACTTAATACATTGGTACCTATACTATAGTATATTTTCGGCATTTTCACTTTGCACTGGCACTTTCGGAACATTTGTAAATGTGTACTTTCACTGTCGCCAGACGGTTAGGAGCAGACACTTGAGTGATGGTAGTGGTGTTGATGTAATGGTAGATACTGCTACCCGGCTCAGAACATTAAAATCCTTTAAAGACCTCTTTAAAATCGAAAAACTTTTAATTTCATTAATTTTGTCTAAATAAATTGATTGCATTTTTCAGAAAACTTATTGTTCATAGATATGTACCTAGGTACCTAGGTAACTGGGCTAAATATTGGTCGGTTACAAGATTAATTTTAATTTAATTGAAAAACATCATAGGTAGGTGGTTAATAAGTTCAAAACTTAATTCATAACAAAGTTCTCAAACGATTAGCTACGAATTCACTCCGCGATCACGTGAACATATTAACACGTGTTACTGACGTGCTCCTGCCACCGCGCAGAAAAGAGACAGCTACCCAACAGTTTGTTCCGTAATTTGATTGAACCCTTTCCACATATTCTCGACCGGATATATCCCAGACAGCTATCGGATTACATTGAACAAATATATTTCTTTTAGGAAAGGGTTGTCACAACCAATGATAATTAAAATACATTTTTAATATTATTTTCAGTTAGTGGCCATATAAGATTATCGGTATTATCATTCTGTGAACCATCATTTCTATTTGTTGTATTTTACGGAAATCAACAGGCATAAACCAGTTTTAAAATGAAAATGTTATCCTTATCAAAACCGTAATAATTACTAGTGTTTAATTTTTTATCAAATCTTGTATTATAAAATTCTAAATAATGGCCGAGACTCGCCAGAGCTTACCAATTTAATAAAAATTCCAATTCCATCAAGATCAACCCGCCAATCCAATTTATTCCATTTGCCCACATGTAGAACAAACATTAGAAAAAAAATCCCAATTCCTGGAATATGTACGCAATATAACAAAAAAATTCACAGCATAGACATTTTTAAAAAAATCTTCAGAAATATCGAATAGAAGAAACGCGTACGATAAATTAATACGAAAGTATGAAATGTATCGGGAGCATATTATATCCTTATCCTATATTCCTCTCCTTTTTCTATAACCAAACATTAATTTTAAGATATAATAAAACTCCATCTCCAAACCAATATTAGCATAAGAAACTTTTTTGGCTTGACTGCAATTCACTTGTGTGAATGGATTGCAGTCGTATTGTAGGTATTTATCTCTGTATTATATATTATGTATACTGTAAGCTGTTTGTTTCTTACAAATAAATACATATTAATTCCTTATCTCACTTATTTAAGTATCGAATAAAATAGTTAATATTTATTCAGTTGTTAGTTTTGAATAATTGAGAATTTGAGTTTAATTAGGACGTTTACACAGTAATTAACTAGGTTTGAACAGCTAGGATTCGATTGTATTCTCTTTACACTCTATTCTCCATTAATCCGTGCAATATGCCTAATCCATATAAAGCGTCCACTTCTTTATCGTGTTCATTATAATAACTTTAGTCTTGCTTGGTGACCAGATATAAATACCTAGTCAGGAACCTTTACCGCTCCATTTCCTTCTCCTCGTACCTACAGTACCTAGTACGAGTAATCGTTCGTTTCGGGACACCGACTGGATTCTGATTTGGTAGGTACCTAGATAAACAAAATACACCAGAGATTTTTCCGAAAGGCGAAATAGCGAACCTAATTGTATTGTAAGAACTGTGGTAGGTATGCGGTCTATCTTCTTTGATCTCACGAATTCGAATCAATTTACAGAATGCAACATAATTATATTCCTACCTACTTTGTACATATCTTTTCATAAATTATCGTAAAGTCCAAGTAAGTAATGACCTAGGTAGGTACCTGCCTACCGAAGTCTAAAACATCAAGATTTGATTTAACTATCGATATCAAGCATGAAACTAAATTGTTTGTTTTGTGTATCCCTTGCCGCTGTATCTTTCTTGTGGCGTGATACATTTTAGCTATCATTGGTTAGTGGTGTTATGTCACACTATCGCGTAGGGATATATAATAGTGCTATTCCATGTGAGTTCGATTTATATGCACCACTTCAAAATTTTCAACACTCCTGATGGAGAAAATTAATAATGTTTGTGGTAAGGTTTGGTCGAGGGGTAAGGCTCTCAACTAGCAATCCGGAGTTGCGAGTAAATTTTATTCAATTAATTTGTCTTATTTCACAATCAATTCATTTAAATAATCTGTTGTGCACTTGCGGCGCATCGCATAGTGAAAGGCGCTCTGAGTAAAACCACCGCTCAAAATTGAAACGTTGCTTTAAATAGTTTTAGCTATATTTAGTAACAAGATCTGAATAGCCAGTTATTTTTTTTTAAGTTTTCTTGAGAAACTGTTTTTTACCTTCCATACAAATTAAATTGGTGTGGCATGGAGTTATCAAAATCACAAATAGTTATCACAAATAAATATATTTTCTTTAGCTATAATATAATAAAGCATTGTATTGGGTTTTGGACATTTTGAAGTCCGTTTCTACATTAAAAAATATATTATGTTGCCCTACGAAAAGTTCCGGTTTCGGAATTCGGTTTTGTTACCGAAATATACGAACATTCTTATAATATCATATCGATTGTAACATTTCGATATTTATGATATTGTGATATTTCTACAAACCATAAAAAGTGTTTTAAGGGGCGCCCACATACTTGTCTCGGCTCAGCAAGCGTCCGCAAGCGTTTGGCTTGGCTTGAATAGGCTTGCGATAGCTTGCTGCCGATCAGGCCGGGGTCCGGTTGGTATTCTGTCCACAAGGCGCGGCAAGCGTTGCTAACTTGCGCCTTGAGTACAACTCCGAGCTGTTTATAGTAAATATCGTAAAAATGTATAACTGGACAAACGATAATCATTTTTTTAAAATTATATCAAGCAGGGTCCTATGTATGGATTTATTAATTTAAAAACATATATAATTAATTCAAGTAAATTAGTTAATTTTTATATGAAAAGGAACAAGTCACAGAAAAATAAATAAAGTAACGGTTGAAACTGGGTCTCTCGTATATCCGGAACGAATGCATTATACCACTCTTTTTGTGTGTGAATACCGCACAAAAGTCTCAACAGCTCCAAGCCATCTGGAGCCAGTGAGACTATGGCATCCCCAATTGGGGTATGTTGTGATGCTGGAGGTAGTGGAGGAGGGGAAGTAAATGGGGAAGAGGAAGGTAGGGAAGTACATAGCTATTTAGATCTGATCACTAATCACGGCTACAGCCATTTCAAGCAACTTTTCTGCTAGCGAGAGCACTTATTTTTAAGTTGTTTCTGACGATTTCAAATTTCAAAATTAACATAATTATCTTCAACTATTTTTTCCCATAGTTTTGGCAGCAATCTTTTTACATTATTTTCAAATTTCTTCTCAAATTATCAATAAAATTAATTTGTCTTTTTTTTGGGCAATTTCTTCGTTTAGCTTTTAAATAGAAATAGGAAAAATGACATCTGTCACAGCTGATGTAGTTGCCTCGACGTCCGCCAAGAGCGTAGATGCCAACGTTTGGCTTGCCTACGCTTACCTAGGCTTGCGTTGCCACAAGTGTCAAGTGGCAAGTGTCTGGGCGTAGCATTCACTTTTCATCGGGACAGTTTTTTTTTCGAGCTTGTTGCCGTGAATTCAAGGTAAAATACTTTATTATTTTAGGTGATTTTGAAATTACTAAGAAAGCGGTGTAAGTGGTGTAAACAAAGTGATTTGTTTTTATTTAATCTGTTATTATTATTAGAAGTGAGTGCATATAATAAAGGCTTCGCATTTATCGTTCTCGATGGTAGTCAACGCGCATGGACTTGGCACGCGTGAATCGAATGTTACCTACAGGCTGTTTCAAAGTTCGTTCGTCGCTCAACAATATTAAAATATTTAGGTACTACTATTTTGGATTTTCGTCGCTCAACAATATTAAAATATTTAGGTACTACTATTTCGGATTTCTTTCGGAAACTGCTTCCTTGAACCCATTATTAGAACTATTTAGCGCCCTTGAGGTGATCTTTCACAAAAACGGCGCTCTACAAATTATCCAATTATTATTTTTTTATTTATTTGCCTGTGATTAATTAAGATCGTTAATTAAGCTAGTGTGTGTCGGAGTAATGTAAGCTGAAGCGATAAATACTGAAAGCATGTCTTCCGTTCGATGTTTCCTGCTTTAATTAAGACAGTTACTATTGGCAAACTGCGTTAATTGTATCATTTCGTGGAACAATAAAAGAAATCAGTTTTAATCGAATACTAAATGTTGTTTTATTAATTTAAAACCAGGAATATTTCTGTGTCATTTATGAAAATGAGATGTAGTATATGCAGTTCTATTATAAAAGGTAAACAAAGTGTTTTTATTTTATTTAATGGTGTTACTAAGGTTAGGTAAAGAGATGCAACTCGGTAAAAAAACTTAAGTATTTAGAAAATAAAATTGGTATAAATAGGTATTCATCAAAATTAAAAAGTAATTATGGGAATAGAGGTAAAATCTTTTTTGTTATTTGTTTTTGGGGTGTTATGCCGTGTTGCGCTAACTCATTCTTTAGCCAACGTTTCGGACAGCATTGCAGTGTCCATCATCAGGGCAGAACCAAGAATCAAGGACAATGCTGTCCGAAACGTTGGCTAAAGAAGGAGTTAGCGCAACACGGCATAACACCCCAAAAGCAAATAACAAAAATACTTTTGGCCGTGAAAATCTTAAATCATATTTGAGGTATAATCTGATTACTATAACATGACGGCCACTTTTGTCTAAATATTGACGTAAATAAACTAACGTGAAGTTGACAACACGCCGAAAATGTTAAATGCTAATGAGTATTGCCACGCTAAAAAAATCGTCACCAATATAATTCATCAAATCTTCTTGTAAAAAATTTACAATCCGGCAGGATCAGTCCCCTCCCCAGAATAGCTAGTACGATGTTGAAGCGTCGTTTTAGGGAATATTTATGAGTAGGGCCGTAGATATATTTATTTTCAAATGTATTGACTAAATATTTAATAAACGTAATAAGTGTGCAAGGACATTTTGAGAAATAAAGGAAGTGAGAAATTAACTTTATATCTCCTAATGGAGAATTGTGATAAAAATTATTCATCTAAATGTTACAGATTTAAAATTTAATGTGTTTTTGTTGCTGAAGGTAAATGCTTAATTTTTTTCTGAATGTTTAGTCGAATTACACATTTTTTGTCGAAATCATAAAAATATATATTTTCAATTCATAAACGTTTCCACTTCTTTAGTAAATCCTTTTTTGGTTTGCGAAGGATTACCACGCACAAGTTTCATCATGAAAAAGATTTACGCAAAAAAATTACTTTTCGAACTCCATATATTATACTTTTGCATCAAATATGCACTCACTCATTCAAGGCTTCAGCCAATAGTGTTATACGAAAGAACTCACACAATCACAGACCAAGTTTTACTCCCCACACGATGCAATCTCTGAGAACAGGAATTGCGTAGAAAATTAGTGCGAGAAGCAACTACATTAAATGGAGCATGGGGTCTAGTATTGTATTTATTGGGTACGTACTAGGTCAGGGCTGCCTGACCAGATCTGAATAGCCAGGTACTTTCCTCTTCCCCATATCCTTCCCCTCCCCACTACCTTCAGCCGCAGAACATAACCCAATTGTGGACGCCATAGCCTCACTGGCTCCAGATGGCTGGGAGTTGAGACTCTTGTGCGGCATTCAAATATCAACTGAAAACAATACAAATAACTCCTCGATTAATATTTTTTTATGTGAATACATCACAAGAGTCCCGAGTGCTCCCAACCGCCTGGAGCCAGTGAGACTATGGCATCCCAAATAATTGGGGTATGTTTTTATATACATATATGTGACACCTCACAAGAGCGTCCCTGCCTGTGCAGTGTACCGACAGGGGAACTATGTCACCACCCGGTTGGGCGGCGTTGTGAGGCGGATTAAGGTAGGGGCTGTAGGAAGGGATTTATTAATGCGGGCCTTGAAGAGGCTCGGATTATAGGAGGGAGGAAAAACAGATGCCGGTAGCTCAAAATTGCTCGTTGATAAGCTAAAAGTATTGGAGAGAGGAAGGAGATGTGGAAGAGAAAGGTGGGGAAGTACCTGGTCACCAAACACGGCTAAAGCCATTTCAATCAAATTTTCAATTCTGGATGATGGTATTACACCAGGGCAATACTGAGAGTACCCTCCAATCTGGAACGTATCGCAAATATACCTTATATTATTTTTAAAGATAAATTGTGAAATAATACAATGCCATATCTGCTTTGTTTCTATTATCTATGGGTAAAACCATGTAGGTACCTACCTAACACAAAAATTTAAATTTGTAACGGAATAAGGAAGATAGGCCATTAATCGTTGTTAGTTTGTGTGTAGTGTCGCCAACATCATATAACCTAACAATGCCCTGCATCTACACTCCTACATAGTCACCAAACGTACAACCCGTGCAGTATGGTCTAAGCTCGATGGCAGTTGGCAAACTTCCATGCCATATCCGCTTTGTTTCTATTATCTATGGGTAAAACCATCTAGGTACCTACCTAACACATAAGTTAAAATGTGTACCGGAACAGGGAAGATAGGCCATTAATTGTTTTCAGTTTGTGTGTAGTGTCGCCAACATCATATAACCTTACAATGCCCTGCATCTACACTCCTACATAGTCACCAAACGTACAACCCGTGCAGTATGGTCTAAGCTCGATGGCAGTTGGCAAACTTCCATGCCATATCCGCTTTGTTTCTATTATCTATGGGTAAAACCATCTAGGTACCTACCTAACACATAAGTTAAAATGTGTACCGGAACAGGGAAGATAGGCCATTAATTGTTTTCAGTTTGTGTGTAGTGTCGCCAACATCATATAACCTTACAATGCCCTGCATCTACACTCCTACATAGTCACCAAACGTACAACCCGTGCAGTATGGTCTAAGCTCGATGACAGTTGGCAAGCTTCCATGCCATATCTGCTTTGTTTCTATTATCTATGGGTAAAGCCATGTAGGCACCTACCTAACACATAAGTTAAAATGTGTAACGGAACAGGGAAGATAGGCCATTAATCGTTGATAGTTTGTGTGTAGTGTCGCCAACATCATATAACCTAACAATGCCCTGCATCTACACTCCTACATAGTCACCAAACGTACAACCCGTGCAGTATGGTCTAAGCTCGATGACAGTTGGCACGCTTCCATGCCATATCCGCTTTGTTTCTATTATCTATGGGTAAAAGTTTGTTGGTACCTACAAAAAAGCTAAAATTAACAATAAGTATTAAAAATGTTTTTTTTCGAGATGGATGAAATTTTTCACTCTTACCTTTCGAAAAACTCAACGAAAAAGTTTCATAAAGGATTTGACTTGAAGACGAAACATTACTTTATCAGAATGTACCAAATTCACAGCGCGTAAATATCTACATATTTGATATTATTATTTGTGCCATCTGGCGTCAAAAATATTAATAATTACACATTATTCCAATGGAAGTTTCCTACTTACCATAGGTCGAAAGTATGCTTTATGTACACGAAACACCTCTCTGTGAAAAGCATTGTTTGAGACCACGACGGGAAATTATATATAACGCATACATTGAGGACTGTCTTCAAACTATCGTCTGTACAGAATAAAAATATGTCTTCAAAGTATGCTCTAGATGTATGTATCGATATATATACTAAACGGTACATCATAGACGTATATAGCTGTGAGGGGGTAGTTTTTAAGGGTTGATTAAACAAAATGGCATTAAAAAAAAAGTGTATATAATGTGGCTCAAAGTATGCTTTATACAAATATATATATATATATATATATATATATATATATATATATATATAAAATTTTATAAACGATGAAATGTAACCTTGTTCATAATACTTAACATAACACTAAATTAATTTATTCTAATTAATTCGTCATTTTATCAATGATTCTGTGAGCGTGTTAGCAATGTTCTGGTATAGACATCAAGCCCAGTTTATACGGGCCCAATAACAAATAACACAAGAATACATTTTTATATCGCAGTGAATGACCCCATCCACTTGGTACGGCATTGCTAATTTTGATTTGAAGAAATCATATTGTGGTTGACCCAATTTTTCAATCATAATATTTATGCATAAACAAATAATCGATCAGTTGATCGACTAATCAATCATCAATCTAAAAATGATTTTTCAACGCGTCATTAATTTCTTTTATTGTTATGGGTCTGTTCGAGATGATTTCATTTGGGTCAGGAAGTTTTGAAAATGTGCACGAGCAAATATCGATTGACTATCGAGAAAATCGTATGCCTCAATTGAGTTCAAAGCAGTTATTATAATATAATAATAACATCTAAAACTCTTCCAATTTGAAATAGTATTCAAATTCATAAAAATATTTATTCCACAAAAATACAGAATACAAAGGGAATAGCTTATAGATTACATCCTATTTCTTCCAGCTAACCCAACAAATACACATTATATTACATAACCCAACAATTACATGTTAGCAAATGTATGTAAATAAAAAACAGAGTTAAGTTAATTAATTAGAGATAACTCAACACACTTTTAAAAAGTGATATAAAGTCGATGGAAACGATGAAAAACAAAAAAAAAAATTAACCTAACCTAACCTACTTAAAACAGTTAATAAAGTTTTTTTCATCACTTTCCATGACTTTATATAACTTTTTAAAGATATGATGCATTATCATTTTGATGATTTATCCGGTCACCATTTAATTTATGTAAGGTATTCATTTAAGGTGTAGTGACATTTGTTTAAGAGAAATGTTTTTAGTGATGATTTAAATTTAAGTATGTCGGTTATTTGTTTGATGCTACGTGGAAGGTCGTTATATACTTTAATGGCCATGTAGTGTGGTCCTTTTTGAAATATAGTTTTGTTTGCTTTTGGGATTAATAAGTTTTCTGTGAACCTTGTAGTGTGTGTTTAGTTTTTTTGTGGGAACTTTTCTGGAGATGATCGAACTAACAGGCATAACTCCATTATATATATGTCCGTCACTGTCAGAAGTTTGAGATTTTAAAAAATTGGTCTACATGAATCCCGGTGATCAGAGTTTGTAATTTTTCGTAGGCACCTCTTTTGGATGATAAAAACATCTTTGGCGTTTACTGAGTTTCCCCAAAAAACTATTCCGTATTATATCGTTGAGTATACGTATCCATAGTATGCGGTGATTACTGACTCGATGTTTAAGATATTTTAAGGGTGCCTAGAACAAAAGAAAAGATACTGATTTTTGCTACAACTTTAGATACATGTTCTTTCCAGTTTATATTTGCATCTAGTTGTTTCCCAGCAGTGAACAAGTTTGGGAAGGTTCGATGTGATTGTTATTAAAGTTAACATTTATGTTTATAGGTGTAGCTTGTACTGAAAAATAATTTAGAAGTTCAGTTATTGGTGGTTCGATAGCTTTTGGAAATAACCGGATGTATTTCCGGCCGCGAATTTTTTGGCGAAAAGGGAACGAACGGGATCTATAAAAGAATGCCACCAGAATAATGAAAGTCCTACCTTGTTTATGGCGTCCTCAATGTTCGTCCTTGGCCAGCACGTAAAGAAACTCCACTGCGAAATTGCACTAAACTTTGAATGTAACCTTACAGAGGCGGTGTCGAAACTTTACTGACAAAGCTCTCGTCTCCTGGTGACAGAGTTACAAGGACGGGAATGTAGGAAATAATTGTTGTAAATATCTATCGGTATATATACCCGAACAATTGGAAATGATCTTGTTCGGGGGGAAAATATAAATCTGCTTCATGAAAATAACTCAATAAAAACTGTTCATTTAATTAATTACAAACTGAATACATTATAAGTAGAGATGGCAAAATTTCGTTTTAACTAAAAACGCGAAAAAATATTTATGTTTCGAAAATAGGGCATTTATAAGTTTTCTTTGCGTTTCAAGGCAATTGAAAGTGTTTCCAGTGATTTCTATTTCGCAAATTAACGCGAAAAACGTGATTTTGGCCGTATTTCAGCTAAATTATTATATTTAGCGAAATAGGCGCGAATTTCCCGAAAATACCGGGTATTAAAATAATATGTGAGAATTTAAAAAAATCGATATGTACATTACGATTTTTTATAATTTTGTTACTATTTTATGTGTAAATATTTAATATTTTTGTACTGTAGGCTATAATTGCTTTTTGACATTACACAAATTGTGCGAAATAAATTACGCCTATTGATGTTAATCGCAATCTGCATTTGTTGTGTTTGTGTTCGACCCGTACTTAGAGTTTCCTTCCTTATTAATTTAATATTAAAATTAATTATTTATAATCTTTCACATGGAAATACTTGCAAATGAAGGTAAACATATATTTTACCAAAAATACTTAAAATATGCGCTAAAAACACTCAGGAAATACATTTTTTTCTATATTGCTGCAAAACGCTAAATTATTCCTCAAAATGTTATAAAACGCTAAATTTCCTATTTTTAATGCTAAAAAATCTGAAAATTAATGCTAAATTTTGCCATCTCTAATTATAAGCCATGTATATTATAATTCGTACAAGACAAATAGTTTTCTTGTTGTGTCGATACGATTAATAAATAATAATTTGTTAAAATAATTTTTTTTTTGAGTTTTAAATATTTAAAATGTGTATATATTATATACCTACATAAAGTAAAAAAAATTCCTGCTGTGTCGAAGATTAATAAATTATTTTATAGAAATGAAATGAAATTTTTTTTTATTTTTCATAGGAATTAATTAAAATATTGAAGACAATATTAGTGATTTCTAAACGAAAATCTTAAACAGAAAAATCAGAAAAGGAAACGGTCACATCTGGGACTCGAACCCAGGACCCTTGTCTTTCCGGGACAGTGCTCTACCAACTAAGCTAATGGGACCCTATTCCCCTCGGTCACTTTTAACTGTATCATACTTCAAATAAGAACTACTAACATTGTCTTCATTTTTTCACCGCACATTTTTATTGGCAACTATCTTTATGTATGATCGCAAGATTCAACCCGAACTAAATGCAATCCAGACAGCGTCTTTTTTAGATAAACCTATCTTATTTTTTATTTTTAATTTGCGACATCTGTTGACTTTTCTGCAAGTCTAGAATTGAAGACAATATTTGTGATTTCTAAACGAAAATCTGAAACAGAAAAATCAGAAAAGGAAACGGTCACATCTGGGACTCGAACCCAGGACAATATGACAATGTCTTCAATATTTAAATATTACAATTTGAGGTTTTACTCAATAAAGTTATTCCGAAAAATAAATAGGAATTAATTAATCTGTTATCAGACATTCTATATTTAAATATAATACTTTGTTTAATAACCCACTAAATTTTTTTATTAATATTCACATCTACCGGTTTCGCTTCAATCAAGCTTCATCAGTTTTTAATTAACATCCTGTTGAAGCTTGATTGAAGCGAAACCGGTAGATGTGAAAATTAATAAAAACTTAAGTGGTTATTAAACATAGTATTTTATTTAAATATAAAATAATTAAAAAAAAAACTTTAAATTTTAAATTTACCGCAAAAAATAGTAGGTACGACGAACTCCTGTTTATTTACCGAACGGAGTAAATAAAATGTTGAGGGAATATATTTACAGAGGATCACAACTATGGGCATAAGCTTTGAAAGAACTGGAAAATTGGCGAAGTTTCTACCATAAAAAGTATGATGACAAAAGCTTGAATGTACCTTGTGCCCGTACGCCAGACCTCATTATAATAACTGGCTTGTACCCGAGAGGAATCGACCGAAAAATCACCCAAATTTACTGAAATTTGCTTTGAAAATATTAATAAATATAGATCAGTCTTTCCTTTTTGTAAACGTAAATAAATTAAATAAATTTTTATTTGTAGTAAAAATATTTGACGGGATGAAATATAAGTACCTACCTAATTGGTTTTTATTTTTTTTAAGCGTATTAATACTATTAATATTACAGGGTTAAAACTCTATAATATTAATACGCTAACATCTGTCGTATATACACGCTAACTACAAACGAAAGTGCTGCCATCTACAACAACTAATACGGAAGTTATCAAGCGGAAGGGGTAGATAAGGGGGTGCTGTTTTACAAGTCAAAACTTTATTATTTCTTGTATTTAAATTTAATTTCTGTATTTGCTTGTCTTTTTTTACTTTTCTCCTGACAAATGACCGTTTTTTCGAAATCAGTAGTCTGTTTAAATGAATAAAGTGGTTTAAAATACATAAGTATTCTTATAATGTATTCTATGCATGCTATAGAAATTTCATTTGTTTTGCATTTCACCTATCTATAAATTTGTTTGTGTGTTCCGTTTCCATTTTCTAAAATCTTCTGAATCCATTTTATTATTCAAGTAAGCCAAGCAAAAGTAATTGAGTAGATGGCCAACTTCGACCGAGATTCCTTAAAGATTTTTTTTTTTAAATGTAAATCGTCGTGTTTATTTGGACTTTCTTATACGCATTTTTTGCCTGAAGAAAGTTTGAAAAAATTATTGTCTTAGATAAATTTCATCTTTATTTTGAAATACATGGTTCATAATTAAGTACCGAGGTATTTAAGTACCTACTTACAAATCTTATGATAACAAAGAAACTTTTGGTTTTAGTTTTATTCAATTAATTTGTTAAGATAAAATTGGAAACATACTTTTTTAGACGCTTTTTTACTGTACATAGAACTACAAATAGTATAATCAATTAATTTAGTACGCGATCGTGCTTTCTTATGTCTTTGAAATATTCAGGACATAAAATTTAGCTGATGATATGTCCAACACTATGGACATTCGAGCACTATGCATAAGAGCAAACAAATTTGTTAAAGTTTCCCAAGATTAGGAAGACTTCAGGGAGAAGAGGTTTTTAGGCTAAATCGTGATGTCATAATGCTTCCCGTAAGCTGCTATGAGACAACCCTGGGAAGTTGTAAGGGGGATACTGGCCCAGGCACGGATACCAATTCTGCGCTCGAAATTGAGAAAAACATCAGCGGGGATTCGCTCGAGACTCGGAGAAAGCGACTACAATCTCATAAAAGCTATGAGTCCCAAGTGAACACAGACTCTTTGAAGACACTGGGCACAAGAATAATTATGCCTCTACTCTGTCTACTCTGAGAATCTAATCTATATGACCAAACTGACCAACTAAAACCTTGTGATCGGAGTAGCGTCATGAAACTTATAAGTCTCCCCTGTCTATAATTATGAAAATACATACTTCATTCTAAATGAAATGTTTATAAATGGATATGCAGCTGTCAATTTCCATTTATCTGAATACAAATTAGATGAATATAATGTCTAACCGTTTAAATTTAAAATCAATCGAATCCACGGAATATTTTCTGATATTAATATTTTGTTAATGGTGTTAATATTTTTTGGTTAATACATCGTAGAATAGAAAAGAAAAGAAGAGTTGGAACGACCAAGGGCCCTAGAACAGGCATATCGATAACTAGGTAGTATTGGTAAAACAAACTAAGCTGTTGATGTTTGTTAATCGATCGTGATTTTAGCACGAGCTGCGACGCAGTACATTGTTTATTTAATCAATGTCGGGAAAAAAATTACCCTATAATAGGAACCCGGACGCATTTTTTCTATTTCGCAGACGTATTGAAATTAAAAGTATTAATTTTGCAAAATTGATTATTATAAGTATTTGCTGTTTCCTTTTTACCAATAGTCGGTAGCCATTACTGTGATATTATGAATAGTTACCGAAAATCGGTTTTGACATGTTTAAATCTGTCTTCGTTCATTAACTTAGCTGCATTGTTTATCGATATGTAGATATGATTATCCACGGATCGGTGTTAAAAACTAAGTACGTGAATTGTCATACTTAGTTGCTTTTTTTTCTTAGGTTTTTTTATGTACATATTTTATTTAACACAAATCTTACAAAACTGAGCAATCATTTTCAATCGAAGAAATCTCTGATTTTGCATATTTATTTGTTTACCGTTGATGTTAATACTTAACACAACTTATTATTATAATACTTATTTTAATATAATAAAACTTTACTTAATGTAGTACTTAACATAAAAAGATGTAAATATAAAAGTGCAATTTAAAAAAAATTGTTTTACTTTTTTTATTGCGGTATGTAAGTACGGATTACATGCCATAGGAATATAAAATAATGTTTATATTTTTTTTCAGGTTCCACGGAGGTGGAATCACCTGACTTTTGTTTTGATTTTCGAAATAGAGTTCTCTTTTTAATGTTTATAGGTAATTTGTTAAACATTTCATGAATTTTAGGCCTTTTTGTCTCCGTGTACATTTTTCGAGATCGACTCTGTCGCTACACCAGTATTTGCTAACATATCCTAACATAAATTCCCGTCAATTTTAACTTTTATTTTCTGTTTAAAGGATAATTTTTTATCAAATTATTTCTAAAATGTTGACTAATTAATTAACCGATATTTTTAATAAAACTTTTATCGATAAGCTTGCGCTACGGCCCAAGATTTTAATTCGGATTTATCCGCTTGCTGGGCAGACGAATTACTATTACGCTCACTTTTCTTTACGACTTAATCGCTTAAAAGATAATTTTCAAATCTAATTATATTTAATAATTTTAATAATCAAATTATATTTAAATGTCGACTAATTAATTAACCGATATTGTTGATAAAACTTTTATCGATTAGCTTGCGCTACGGCCTAAGATTCAAATTCGGATTTATCCGCTTGCTGGGCGGACGCATTACTTGCGCTCATTTTTATTTACGAATTAATTGGCCCCAATATATATATATATATATTTTTTATTTTCAAGTGCAATTACTTTAAATTATCACATACTTATTGTTAATTAAATTTTTTTATACGGCGACATCTTGAAATAAATAAAATTATACACGCTACACGATAACGATTATTCATCTAAAATCCTTTCATGTCTTACAGGAAACAATTATACATGACATGGTTATGACTTTCTACCGTATATAATACGAAACATTAATCTTTGAAGCTTGAAGTGTATAAAATAACGGTAGAAATAAAACGTGAAATTATTTGACCAAATCATTTTCTTAGTGATTACCTACCTATGTCCTTAAGCCCCCGCATACCAAATTTCTACCGGTTTATAACAAGTTTCTCGTTAACTCCTTAAGTTTTTAAATTCCAAAAAAAATTCATGTTATTTTTGAAGATAATATCTAAACATTTGTTTTATCAAAACCTTAATTATATAAAATTCCCCTATAGAAAAAAATCGCAAAGTAAGCTCCAAAAATTATTAAAAACTCGTTTTATTTGTTATTTAATATGTTATAGGCATTAACAATGTATCTTTAAACGCAACTAAAGCATTTGACGAGAGGTTTTTAATCTATTTCAAACGAGTCCTGTTTTATTAAATATTTTCACCATTTTCGCTTAATTTGATCGTTTTTTTAATATTAACGTGCTACGTCTAACATTCGTATCTATATGTTTGCTTTTCAAACCATCTTTGAACGCTTACTACGGGGCCTTAAGTCCGTCCGTATACATATAAAAATAGAAGCAATCGAAATGTCTTTAGAAATTATCAAATTAAAAGTAATCTTTTCAAATCTAGATAGTCGACTAAGTAGGTACCTTATCCATAAAGTATTTTAGCAGACAATAAGCGCAGACCCGTGAAAAATCGCGATATAGTCTGAAGTAATGACACATCAGTTCCTTAAATTAATTAATTTTTTTCTTAAAAATTTATCGACTCATTTATATTATAATTAAATTACGAATATTTGTTCACAATACTTTTAACAAACAACTTCTCATCAGACATAAAGCAAATAGAAAAAGGATTATAAATAAAGGTTATACGCAATTAATTAATTAAATAAGTATATAGATATTAAAAGTACAGAAAAACTATTTGTAAGATTATTTTGAAAAATATTTGTTGGCAAAACTTTTTGTTACATTGTCATCCCAACAGTCATTAAGAAAATGAAAAAATAAATGAACACATAAAAATCCTGCTTTGAAAAACTTTCAGGAGATTTCGATATTAAACGGACAGTAAAAACTAGACAGAAGATACAAATAGTTTGAAAAGTACATAAAAATTAAATCCAGCCTGCCTTAGTAGAGGACTAAGAAATAATAAAAAAAAGTTTAATATATTTGTACATAATGCATTTATTATTTTTATTTTATTATTATTTACAGTCGTTACTTAAAATGAAATAAAAAATAGCGAGAGAAAAATGACAAAAGTTTATGTTATCATTAGTTTCACTACGACTATGGTAGATACTCTCAGTATCGCCCTGTGAAAGACCACCATACTGGATCGAAACGTTGCTTGAAGTGAATTTTGCCGTGTTTGGTAATCATTAGCGCCTTAGCAAGTCGGCGCTAGGAAGGGACTGCTCCAATGCGCCTACACAATACCATTTCTTTCCTATTTTCCCAACCATCTCTTTCCTATTTTCCCAACCATATCTTTCCCATTTTCCTAGCCATATCTTTCTAATTTTCCCAACCATATCTTTCCCAATTTCCCAACCATATCTTTCCCATTTTCCCAAACATCTCTTTCCCATTTTCCTAGCCATATTTTTCTAATTTTCCCAACCATATCTTTCCCATTTTCCCAAACATCTCTTTCCCATTTTCCCAACCATATCTTTCCCATTTTCCTACCTTCCCCACTCCCTCACAAAATACCGTTCCGGACAGTTGGGACTCTTGTGCGGTATTCAAAATAAGAGATGTTTCAAAGCTCCATATATCATGATGGAAAAAATTATAGCTGAAACGGATTTCAATAGTTTTTACAGATATAATGATATATGCGAATTGAATGACTCCAGTGCTCACTTTGTGATTGTATACATACCGTTCAACAAGTATCACATTTAAAACAATGGTGTCTTTTTGCCGTATTTTTTGAGAGACAAGTAAATATTTAAATAATGATGTTTCAAACCGAATGTTGCGTTCACATTTAAATTCTAGACACAAAAAGCTGTGCAAATTTATCATACTAGAGCTCACCGTTCGAGCAAATTAATGGTTTTATAAAACTAAATGATGAATCTACAGTTCACGCATAATCTACGAAGAAAACAGGGTCACCCAAAAAAAACCTCGCTATGAAAATTAGTTTCTATATAATAATCGTAATTGATTTCATAAAAGCGGCATCATCATAATCATTACATACTAACTATCATCTTCAAGTAGAACATTCCTTCGCGGCATGTTACAAGTTACATTGTAATAAGTGATGGCCGACAACAATAAGCCTTATTAAGTCCCACCTACCTACGCATATCTATGGGTGATTATTTATAATACCCACCATATATGGGTTAGAATCTTGGGTGAATCTTGATTCCGATGATAAGCAAAAGAAACGAAACTGGATTTTTATTTCACCTCCATTTGAAACAGAGTGACTGAAAAGTAATCTCATAAAAATATGTTGAGATTTTCGATTCACTTGGTGAGCATTTATTTTAAATTTTTAACTTTTAGTGGTCAAGTAGACCAAAGCATCGAGTCCCCACTGAAGCGTCGCGGGCTCAATCCTCTGTTAGTTAAGTTCTCCATCATTTCAAAACAAAGTTTTCTGATAATTGATCTCAAATGGTCCAAAAAATTGATAATGAATGTGAGGAGGCAATCGCACCCAAATGAGTTACAGTTTCTGTCAGAGAAATTTCAAATTTCAATAACTCGGCATTGCACATTGAACATCGCGGACTCCATGCGCTCAAATTAAACCCACGATTTTTGATTTTCCGGATTCGACACGTGTCCATAAATTTCAAATCACAGTGAATCAAATATTTTTTCTTCACTTTTTGCAAATCGAACCCACATACATTTTTTTGTTGGTCTGATATCTTTTTATAAATCAAGGAGATATTTAAACAAAAATGTAACATTGCAGTATTTTTAAGTTTACCAACCATAATATGTATAATATATTGTTCCAAAAACAAAAATGGTTGTTTTCTTAATTAGACGCACAGCTTTTTTTTAAGCCAAGGTTAAGTTATATCCCGAATTAACCCGAGTGGATTTAAGTTTTAGTGACTCCAATAAAAAATGAGATTAGCAGAGCTCCGTAAATTTTTCCTCCAAATGATAAATAATTTGGGTCCATCGCTCTCAAAGCAGTGGAGGCTAGCGATATTTATTACGGAAAAGGACAGAAATTGCTTCCACCATAATACACAAAGTGTTAACGTTACACGTTTTATTTTTATTGAGAAGCATGAAAAAGTAGTATTTTTGCCTTTAGTTACCAATCATCTTTGTACGAGACGAGTGGCGGTGTTTGTACAAATACTGAATTCACGATAGGGGGACCGGACACAACTGTCAGTTAGACACATGAAATGGTATTGTTATAAGCCTTACCTAGTTAGAGGATTACGAAAGAATCCATAAAATAAAAAAGCCCCCTCAATTTTCACGCAAATACAACTTTTATTCGAAAATATCATCATATAATTCAATCTTCCATAAACTTTCGATATAATCCCACTATCGGAAGGGCTAGGCAAATTTCACGTATCGATATTATACATAGATGACATTACTCACGAAGAGAACTACACCTTCTTAAATTTCAACTACCTACTAGAATTGAACGTCAAACAAAACATTTATGTTCGTAACCAGATGTAAACCAAACACAGTAAACAAGTTAATTGTTTGTATACATCATGTTTCCAACATTTGATTCGACTTCAGAGTAGAAAATTCCAGTGGAATTGAAAAAAGTTCATTAAATGCGCGTAGAGAAGTCCCGCTTTAACTCGGACCGCTCGACCATTTGAGATTTCCTCTATATGAAGTTAGTAGTCTGTTTTGTAACGTTCCGGTTCCGATGATAGTGGCAAAGATAGTGGCCGTGTTAACCTGTCTGTTAAGTAGCCGATCGGCACTATAAAAAATAATTTATCAGCATTTAAGTAGCTATTCTGGGGAGAATGTAGCGTCATCACACGATGGGTTCATTAAATATTGTTTTTTTTTTTAAATGTGAAATCATCGTGTTTATTAATTAAGTGGGTAGATATATATGTTTAAGTACCTACTAACAAAATTTATGATTTCAGGAGAAATTTCTGTTTTGAATTTAAAAGTGAAAATTAGTAACATACTGTTTTAGAACAGTTCACAGAACTACTAGTTTTTTTATATAACTCTGTACTAAAAAACCCTGTAAAACTTTCCGAATATTCAAATCCGATTATTGTTTACGCTTGCTGTCCCTTTTTCGATAAAAAACAATAAGTAGGCGTAAAAAGTCAAAAGGCTGCTTAATTAAGTGACTTTCGCAAGTACATCGCTGTCAAAAACGTATGTGTATGCACTAATACACACAATCCTAATTAACTTTTGGTCGCGTCAACTTTAATTTACAGTAATTAAATTTTTAAAATTTGCGTACTTTTAGGTCAGCCTGTAGATTGGCCATCGATGATCATTGTTCGCAATGCAACAAAAAACTTAAGATACCTGTTAATAATTAGCATTATCTGAACGTGAAAAACATTTTATTCTCACGATTGGTTCCACCGCACAACAATGTAAGCGAGATTGTCGGTGGAATGACAGACACACGCATGTGACACTATTGAAATGTTGACAGCACAATACAGTCACTTGGATATGTGTTAATTCCACACCGCAAGTGATGTAACTATTGTTTGCAAATTTTGTTGACTTGATAACGAATGAGAAAGGTTTTGATGTTTTACGCGTTTGTTGATTAAAACAATGTGCCTACCTACAGTTAGCCTTCGGTTAAAAACAGAATTGAAGGCCCTTAATGAATGAATCGATAGGTTTCCTGATATTCTTTATAACATAAATTCTAACATTTTCGCATTTCATCATTTTATATTTTACAAACGTAGGTGCTTTGACACGTGTTCCGATATATTAGGAATTAACTAAAAGTTTATCAGGAAACGGCCTGAAATACTCTTTTAACCGAATTACCAATAATTTGAAGAGATTCTTAATAATGTTTTTTAATCTTTAAAAAATCCGAAACTCTATGACTAACCTTTTAGTAAGCAAAGGTAATAATGCACAAAAAGAGATATTAAATTAGTATATAAGTTAGTTAATTTATTACTTGTTCGAGGGATATTATGGTTTAAAACTGTAGGTCAAAACCTATTGTCGGATACCGTATATAAACAAAAGGTAAATCATACCCACAACACAAGATTTAGTCAAAATGAAGGTTTGTTCATTCCAAAAATCTTTAAATATAGGGTTTTCCAATAAGAAGGTGTTATTTTGAAATTCAATCGTAAAAAATCAATGGTTTCGTTGCTTGTGGGGCACGTAGCGCCGTTTTGTTGAAAGTAAACGTTGTCCAGATCAATACCATCCAATTCCGTCCATAAAAAATCATTAATCATCTCTCGATAGCGTAATCCATTCACCGTAACTGTTGCTCCAGCTTCATTTTAGAAAAAGTAAGGTCCAATGACTCCGCCGGACCATAAACCCCACCAAACAGTCACACGTTGAGGATAGAGAGGCTTTTCAACAATAACTCTTGGGTTTTCCGAGCCTCAGATGTGACAATTTTGCTTGTTGACGAAGCCACCGAGGTGGAAATGGGCCTATATAATTTATAATAATGTCAATGCGTTGTTGAAGCGTGTATCGTTCCATTTTTATTAATGGTGTAGTTTCTACTTGTCAAATATCAAAAAATAACAGCTTTAAAAGTAACATCTACCGAAATAGCGGGCTATTCAAAATAACAACTCTTATTGGAAAACCCTGTAGTATAAAATAAAGTCGCTATCCGCGTCTGCCTGTTTGTGTGCTTAGTTCTAAACTAACTACGCAACGGATTTTGATAAGGTTATCACTATCATTTAGAGTTTTTTTTCCGCAAGGTTTAAATATATGATAAATCCACATTAAATTTATATCAAGTAGAGAAAAATCGTAAAATCAAGTCGTAAAAATATATTTTCGGGCCGTACATTGCTAACGCTGGCTAAACCTCATGAGATACATCAAAATAATGTATTACGTAATTGTATATCTTAAAAAGGCCTACGGAAAACTCTATCTAAGGATAACCTCCAGCAACGTTACACGTCAGCTAGTTACTAATAAATGCCGCTAGTGAAAATTTACTTACCTTGTGCCGATTTTATTTATAAGATGCCAATGGATGTAAAAAGCGATCAACCTGTACAACTCAAAAACACGGAAACAGTGTTTAATGGATCAAGATTTTCACAATCAATGGATATTAGGGTATTTGTTGTACACTAATATCCATTGATATATAAATACACTAATATCCATTGATCGATTCTTAGTAGCTAAGTTGACAAACGTGGCATGCGTCGCGTTGTGGGTTCAATTCCCCGGCTAGCTAAGTCCTCAATCATATTATAATGATGGTTGAAGGAGCTTTTAAGATATTGTCAGGTTATTGCTATGCCAGAAGTATTCGTCGTTTTTTTTTTTGTTTTAAAGTGCATTGCCACCGGATTGGGCAATGTTGTGAAGTGGGTTAGGGAAAAAAGGAGCTGAAGGAAGGAATTTGTCAATGAGTGACGAAGACTAGTAGTAGCAGTAGTTCCTCATGCACTTCCTTATGTTTTACAAACGAACGAGGCATAGAGAGTACTCATTCCGATACTGCGGAAACCAACTGTGAACTGTTTGAACTCTTATTTGCAAAATTTTTCACTGGCTTCGCTTCAAGCAGGCTCCATTGTAATACACGTAAAACAAATTAATCATTCCAACGCTTCGTTACCGCCTTAGACTCTGGATCGGCAATACATTAAAAATATTGCCACAGAACGAATTCTCATAAGAATCTGGAATGTTATTTTGAATGATATTTTGAGAAGTCAAATAAAAAGCAGACGCGTCGCATCAGCTAGAACTGTTTCAGTTTGTTCTGTGAATAATACCAATTTAATATAATAATTTAATAACTTGGAATAAACACGATGATATTAAAAGGTTATCCATATTATCACGGTTGATTTTCATATATAAAAGTCGTCTACGTTCAACGAACATACAATTACGTCAAAGCCAAAGCATTAAATTAATTTACGGGTCGTTATTTATTTTTGAAGCTTTTAAAAGTTGTCTCGCATTTCAATGAGTACATATGAAAGCTTTTATCACTGGTAAATACAGGATATTCTCAATCTAGATAGAATGATTTTTACAATGTTGTTTAAATCGTTTATAATCTCAAATTTATTGAATTGTGTTATTTTATTTCTTTTTTAAATATTATAAAATAATAAAAATAAGTGATATTTACAAATAAAAATATTAATTTCGATTATCACTCTGTCTGAACTGTAGGAACTTGGATTTGCTTTTAATTTAAGTGTCATCATTTTCTGAATGCGAAGTGTTTGTTTGGAGAACTTTGGAGAAAGTAGGTACCTACTTTAAATATTTACCATTATTACATTATAGGTAGGTACCTATATGTAGGTACCTATATATTTTTTTTTTTTTTTTTTACAGTATTACCGCACAAGAGTCCCAACTGCTCCCGTCTGGAGCCAGTGAGACTATGGCATCCCCAATTGGGGTATGTTGTGAGGCTGAGGGTATTGGGGAGGGGAGGGAGATGGGGAAGAGGAAGGTGGGGAAGTACCTGGCTATTCAGATCTGGTCACCAAACACGGCTAAAGCCATTTCAGGCAACGTTTCAATTCTGAATGGTGGTCTTACACCAGGGCGATACTGGTAGTATCTTCCACTCTGGAACGTGCCGCAAATATACTATATATTATTTTAATTAATTAATTGTGAAATAACACAAATCAATCAAATAAAATTTATTTGCGCACGCCGGGTTCGAACCCGCGACCTTCGGATCTGTAGTCAAAAGCGTATACCACTAGACCACGCCGGCCGTCAAATGTAAAATATATGTAGGTACAGAACATTATTTTAATTGCTATTTTCAAAATTGAAACTGCTTTGTCGAGAATTCAGATTGTGCGTGATTTTACACAGGAAAAAAAGAGGTTTTTATGAAAACGGTAGAAAATATTTGAATAATCGAAGCATGATACATTTTTGGAATGTCATCTTTGGGAAGACTGTGTTGATGATCTTTTTGAGGAGAGGAAGGATTGAACATGGGTCTTAAATAGACCCATGTTGTACGAGGGAGAAAAAACACAGAGACCGGCAGATCGTTCCAAAGCCATGCTGTTGATCGAGTCGTAGAAACGATTAGTTCTAATGTGTAACGCCAGCCCTGAACCAAACGGCGCACACAAATAGTTTTAGCAAATTTTGGCGCCCTTGTCAAAACCAGTAGACGCCTAGGTAGGTGATCACTGTAATCAATAATAATTGCGTGATTTGTATTTTTATGTAGTGCCTAAGATTATGATAAAAAATCTTAAGGACTGTTAGCTGTTTGGTATTATCAGCGCCTTGGCATATCGGCGCCCGGAGCGGCCTGCTCCAATTGCGCCCGCATGCGTCCGGCCTTGCATGTGACAAATGTCAACCGTGTACGTACGTTGGGCGCGCGTTTCACGTATTTTCAGACTACGCACCGGTGCCGAAGAGATCAACGACGCTAGTTCCTTGGAGCATCTTCCACTGCAGTACCGGTATAACTAGTATAATTTTTTATAGAAAAAAAACAGAATCATAAATCCCATACAGTACGGATTTCAAAAAGAAAAAAGTACTACACAATTACTTTCTAATTTCACTGACCATATAAATTGTCATTTAAATGAAAAATATTACGCTGGTATAATTTTTATAGACTTTAAAAAGGCCTTTGACACATTGGACCATCAAACATTACTAAAGGCAACGGAAAAATGTGGTATTAGAGGTCCTTTAAATAAAATGTTTAAAAATTATCTGTTAAATAGAAAAATTAAAGTTAAAATTGACGGAATTTTCAGTGATGAAATGTTAACAGACACTGGAGTAGCAACAGGGTCGATATTTATTTATTTATCGGGACCTACGTGTTATATAATGCAAGTAAACACTTTACCTAACGTAATAAAACGTTGTAAATGTTACATGTTTGCAGATGATACTTGCATCATATGTGCTGACAGAAATCTACAGAAAATTGAGGAATTTTTACAAACAGACCTAAATAACATAATTTAATGGTCCCACGACAATGGAATTATTATTAACGCAAAAAAAAAACAAAATATATGCTTATACACTCTCCATATGGAAGTTGTCAGGATAAAGAACTGCATATAAAAAGTCATTCATACGATTGTTTTCACACAAAAAACCAATCTCTGCCATTAGTCCAGTCAGTGGGGAGTTTTACCTTGCAAAAGGTTAGGTAGTAGCGATTTTGATATATGTTGTTAAGATTGGGACTCTAAGGAAAAAAAAAAGTTTTCGACCTTGGGAGGGTCGAGCTCGACCCGCCATCTTGGATTGAAGGTGCCAAAATTTGTTTTTTTCAAAATAATTGTGAAGTGGTCGTTTTTACAACCAAATTGTTGAAGACAAACTTAAAGACAACTAAATTACCTACATTTTTTGTAAAATGTATTTTTTTGTAAGTCTAATATGTAACGAGTTACAGTGGCGGAAATGTGAATATTTTTCTAAAAATGATGAAATTCCCAACTTTGTAATTTTTTCGGGTTATTCATTACATAATTATAATAATTTTATAAACTCATTTCCACACCACCATGAGGTATAGAACATGGCGCATTTTTTTATTGTGGTATCTCCAGTAGGTCTACTCCACAGATATACCAGCGATGGTAGATTTCGAAATTATGTTACATTACTATGAATTATGTTACTATAAATTATGTTACTTAATAACAGTCTTCGTCACCAATGTCATAATCTAACTCATTGCCTGTGATACTGAGATTCTGGGCTTTCATTGACAAAATCTCTTCTTCGTCCTCGACATCGATGTGAACCTCTAGCGAATTTCAGCATGTTTGACCATTAAAGCACCCACATACAATAGAACACTTCAATCCAGCTTTCGTGCAGCTACATGCAACGCCGCATCCTTTTTTACAATTGCATGAAATAAATTTTAATAAAGTCTCGGGTGCTGGTTTCTTTGTCATTCTTACTGGAACAAGCCCGTTGGTGTCACGTTTCCAGCCCCAGTTTCTGGATTTTTTTGGATTCCATACCATTTTTTAACTTGATGGTAAGTTCTAAATGCATGGTACCATGCAGCGTCGTTCGTTGGTAGCAAAGAGGCAAGATTGAATTTGCTTTTTGTTGTCGACTTTGCGAAACGTTTGTAGCGGACTTCTTCCAAGGTTTCCTTATCCATGACACCCCCGTAAAAAGCAACAAGAAAGCGTGTTCCTGCAACTGCTATGTCTTCTGGTGTTGCATCATGTTGTTTGAAGATTCCTATCATGGCATTGAGTCTTGTGTCGTTTTGCAACAAGCGAACAAAATTTTGTTTTTCCTTGGTTGAAGAAGGACGATGTTGTATCGCAGTCGCTAAAGGCATGAAGAAACAGAATATTCTCAGCCGCCTCTTTTATTTCACACTATTCGCGGAATACAGTCTTTCAAAAGTTTTGCCTCTCCCGGGTTTACGAAGATATATATTACTTTTGGGTGCTGCTAATACTGTCAGCAGAACTAGAAGAACAACGTCTTCGCCAATAATGAAAACAGCGTCATATGATGAACACAAGGAAATCGCAGTATTGACAATCAACTCATCAGCATCTTCTTCAGCCTGCTTAATAATAATAATAATAATAATAATAATCGTTATTTCGGCTACTGGCATTATACCTAGCTCTCTAATTAAAAATTTAGGCGTATTAGATCTATCAAAAAATTTATATATAAAGATGCAAAAGTCGGTCATTTTGAATACATGTAGGATAACAAAAGATTTTTTAAATATTTATGTTGAGGGATCAGTAGGATTTATAGGCCCTGTTAGAAGTTCTACCGAGCCGAACCCTCTGATATGAAAATATCTGGAGACGGTGAATTTTTTTTTTCCCATTTGATATCTGGTGATTTGACGTGTTGTTGTTCTTGTATTGTTTTGTATTTATTTTACTTATATAATGCACTTACATAGTGTTGATTGACTAGCTGATCATTTGTGGAAAAGTGAGTGGAAGGGTTAAGTTTTTCCTTTGGGGAAGACTTAACCCGGACAACTAAATCGGAAGTTTAAAAAAAAAAATAATTGGATAATTTGTAGAGCGCCGTTTTTGTGAAAAATCACCTCAAGGGCGCTGTACAATTTATTTCCTAGGATCTACATTTGTTATTTAGAAATGATACCAAAACATACTTACCTGGCAAGTCACTTCCAACAAACACACTTATATTAAAAAGTTTATGCTTATAAAAGATAGAACTGCACGCAGAGGACACTATATCAAAAAACACTGGTCGTCGCATGATCTTAAGTCTGCTATAGTTTTTATTTTAATTTAAATGTATTTTAACTGTCTTAAAAGCCTACAAATTGTTAGTTGTTATCATTTTTATTTATTTATTTTTAATTATTATTTTTATTTATTTTATTTTATTTTTAGTATTTTTTACATTTTGTTAATTTAAATTTAAATTGCCGTCAACTGTGAAAGTGGAGGTTTCTGAAATTATGGATACGACTGTCTGAAAAGGTGCGTTTTAAGTTTAGACCTAAATTCTGTCGAGTCTGCGATCATTCTCAAATCATGTGGCAGTCCATTCCAGGCTTTAGGTCCTGACACGGCAAAAGCACGCTCACCGAACTGTAAAACTGTAACTGTAAAATCATCCTGTATAAATTGCTTTGTAAGCATCGAAATCAGACGGACTTTGTTATTTTCATTGGCTAACAATCGTTCTTGTGAAACTTGAACTGGCATTGTTTCATCGAAAAGAACATCTGCAGACATGAGCATCCAGGCAACGTCCTGTAACCAGGACTCAATCAGTGTTGCCAAGTCAGCTGTAGACTAGGATCCCACTATAACAAATCAACATCATCGAGTACACGGATGATGCTATATAAGTATATTGTAACGTAGAAATACGTTAAAATGATATTGTGTAATATGTTCGTACAAAATTTATCAAGAAAACTGGAGTTTTACAATTTTTTGTCAAAATTTTCTTCTTTCAACCGCTGTAACTCGTTACCTATTAGACTTACAAAAAATAACTAGGAACAAAAAATGTAGGTAATTTAGTTGTCTTTAAGTTTGCTTTCAACAATTTGGTTGTAAAATCAACCACTTCATAATTATTTTGAAAAAACCAAATTTTGGCACCTTCAATCCAAGATGGCGGACCGAGCTCGACCCCCCCAAGGTCGAAAACTTTTTTTTTTCTTTAGAGTCCCAATCTTAACAACATATGTGAAAATCGCTACTACCTAACCTTTTGCAAGGTGGAGTCCTTTTTTATCCCCCACTGACTGGACTACATGTAAATGCCCAAACATAGAAAAAGTTTACCAATATACATACCTTGGTCTTACAATAGATGTCAATTTTAACTGGTCAAATCACATTGAAAATGTATGTAATAGATTAAGATAAATATTTGGGAAATTTTATCACCTAAAAAACTTTGTTAATAAAAATATATTGTACTGTATATATAATGCATTAGCGGAATCAATTATAGGATACGGAGTAAATAGTTACGGATTAACGTATAAAACGTACTTAAATAAAATAGAACAATTACAAATCCGTTTCCTAAAATTGATATCAGGCAAAAAATACAATTATGTGAAGGCGATTATAAAAAAATGTTTTCTTTGTGTAATGTGCTCTCTATACATAGTAGGATAGATTACCAACTAACGCTAGATGAATTCTGGAATACAGAATTCAAAAAACCTGTAAACCATAACTACCCTACTAGGCATAGAGAAGCACAAATGTTTATTATTAAAATATCGCAAAATGTATACGGATATAGAACAAAAAGACATAAAATTCCGGAATTGTTTAACTCATTACCAGAAGATATTAAAAATGAGACATGTCATTCAAAAATAAAAAAGAAAATTAGATCGTTCTACCTCCGTCAAACATAAAAACAATTAATATTGTGGTACCAAGATATCAAGTTGAAATTAAAAATATTATTTTAAGCTAATAAATAGAAAAAAATGAGAGATTTCTTACAATTAAACTGATTGATCAGTTTCGTAAGATCTAAGTAAGAGAAAATAATGTACAAATAAAAAAAACTGAATAAACACATATAAAAAAAAAAAAACGAACAGCATTTCTACTTGACGCATGTGCTCTAAATATTGCAAACGTTTGTTAATCATTAATTACAGTAATTATTAAAAAAAGTATTGCTTATTGTAAAGCTACTACGAAAATTAAAATCATATTGGTTTTGTCACCCAATTAATTCTTAACCTATATAAATAAAAATGTAAATGTTCGTTTGTTCAAAATTTCTAATATCCAAAACCGCCCAACCGATTTCAATGTAATTTTGTGAACGTGTATCGTTTGTTCCTGCTTGAAACATAGGATAGTTTTGGACCCGATAGATAGCTAGTTATATTGTTAGTGTTAGTGGATATAATAGAATAGTTTCTATATGTACACAGACAGAGAGAGAGAGCCACAGTGATGCGTGGCGGGGTACAACTAGCTTATTAAGGCGAAGCTTAGTGCTAAATCACTATTTTGATTAACCTTTATAACGAATTATTGAACATTATGAATACCAAAAAATATGCATTAGAGAAATTGAAAGTTTTCCTACCGCTTCGCTTGAGTAGAATACAAATAAAAAAAAAAATTACCCAATAAAAAATATTAATGTAAATAAACTACTAAAATAACATTTTTTCAATAGAAATGTATGAACGCATAAAGTAAACAACTAAAAAAATACAATATTATAGCTAAGATTATGTGACAGTTTCACTTGATTAACTTTTTTGCTTTCTTATAAAATTATTTACAAAATAAATAAAAAAACAGTTTTGTGCAAGAAATCGAACATTTCTAGACTCCATTTGTGATGCGATTTTAATGCCTATTACCTACAATATAAGGTATACCAAGAATACACACATTTTTGGCTTGTAGCTTCCTCTTTATAAACTCGAAACAAAACATAAATTTAGAAATACAACTGAGCTAAAAAGTTATCCAAATTAAACTAAAAAGAAACAACTTTGTCATTGATATAGTTTATATTTTTGACAAAACGGCTAGCCAGTATTTCATGCCAATGCAGAAAGAAAACAGTGGAATGGTAAATGGTAACATACTTCCTAAATATTTCCACTTATTGGAAAAAAGTTACATCGTACAAAGCTTGATATAACTCCACGGTACGGCCGAAAGTAGTGTACGAAAGATCCTACTTACAGTTTCAGTGTAATAGTTCTAAAACATAAATTAAGAAAAAAGATTTTAAAAAAGAAGCGGGTACCTGTACCGCCGCCCCGGGAACCATTTATTGGCTAACCAACACATCTGCCATAGGTCACCCCAAGTGGTTTTCGACGTTTGGTGACTTAGAAGGGGTGTCCGTGTTTATGGGGTTGGGTTTGTTTAGATCTTGGCGAGTGATGCATTTGCCTACTTACTACTTGGCGGGTCGGATCGGAAGAGACTGGTTGAGATAGACCTTTTGACCTCTCCAGCGGTGTCTCTATCGATCCATCGCCTTGCAATCATTGGGAGGGATGAATTCATTCATTCCAACCCTCATACCATTTTCCTTCTCAGAACTTTCTCTCCTTCCTTTCCCTAAAAGTACTCTCAGCACAGCATCCCCAAAAATGACATAGGCCCTGAGAGGTCGTCAAACTACTTTTCCTTGAATTATTATTAGCATTGATAGGACGGGCCGCTTCACAGAATATGAACAATTCATCAAATTCCAAATTTATATTCAAGTTCTTTATTATTTATTTTTTTCAGTATTCATTATTTATTTATTAAGGGCCGGTTGTTTCACAGTACTAATGATGATGGATAATGATGACTCGTTCAAATTTACATATTATGTGAAATACCCGTCCTTAAAAATTTAATGTTTCACTTTTCACATTTTTTGACAAATAGTCAAAAGTCTTCGTTCGTAACAACTCCGAAAAATAAATTTTAATTGGTGTTAACTATTAAAAAAATCTTGTAATAAAGTATAAAACTGAGAATAAATAATCCGAATAATCTAAAAAAATATTGATCCTAACAAAGTACTTTGTCATTTGCATGTTTAGCGATGTTTACATATTATAATATGTATTTTTAAAAATTTGTGACTTATGAAAGTAACTAGAAAAATTATGAAAAAACTATTTTAAAATACGAAAGAACTATAAAAAGTGACTTCAATTATTGTATAAAAATGAAAACTGAAAAACACATTTAACATCAAAATACAATACCTAACAATCAAACAAAATACTTATGTAAATTTGTTTGTTCTTCAAGTACATACGTTCAAATACATGAATGTACTTGAACAACAAACCTAATATCTATAAACCATGGGATTCAATAAACGTCAACACTTTTACGATGTTATTTTTGTAATTTTCCACACCCATAGACAATGTTGAGATTTATTAGGTCATGAAAATATAATATCACATTCCTTCTGGAGAGGATTTTGGAAAACGGTACAATGTTTAGCCGTCTCAACATCCTCTCGACGATGGAATCACGTAATTTAAATGTCAAATTAAAGTGAGTTTTATTTTTTTTTAACGTGAGTCCCGACTGCTCTCAACCGCCTGGTGCCAGTGAGACTATGGCATCCCTAATTGGGTATATTGTAAGTGTACCTGACTATTCAGATCTGGTCATCAAACACGGCCAAAACTATTTAAAGTAATGTTTTAATTCTGAATTGTGGTCTTACACCAGTGCGATACTGAGACTATGTTCCACTATGGAACGTGCCGTAAATATACAATATATTATTTTAAACGAGTAATTTGTGAAATAACACGAATTAATCAAATAAAGTTGGTACATAATTAACTGTAAAAATGAATATACCATAAACGTGAATCATCAAATATAGAAACTTCTTTCGGTTTTCTGTGATGTGCGTTATTCCCGCGTGAAATTATTCAAGTTCAATGAACTCAAATTTGCTTTGAATTTAAGGCTGATTTTAAACATTGGAACTGATTTGTTTAAAGAATAATTCAGATAAACGTAGGAATTCAAAAAATAATTTAATATTAACCTATTAATTAATACGCAATTCTATATTTGAAATTCGTATTTCTTTTTTTGAAATTTTTCACAGATTTCGTTATTTTTCAAGTTTACTATAGATGTTCATTCGAAAGGTAAATTGCTGATTGTCTTTCTAACTTGTCAACATAAAAGGAATTAAATATAGGTAAATGTTAAAATTGATAATATTTGCTTTTCAAAGACAACAGAAGACAAGGATACAGAGGCAAATATTTCATAAATTCGTTCAGCTTCACAAATCATACAATTATAATATCCCGTGATTTTTTCACAGGTCTTCGCTATTGGTGATATAAATCATATGCCTTCCAATAATTTCAATTTTTATTGTCGTAAGGTGAACTTTGAATTCACTGAGGGTTAGGTAACTACCTTATTGAAGCAATGTGTCTTCGATCCAAGGAAATTGGAGACGGTTAGTGATATATTTTACTATTTTAAATAAAAAAAATATTGATTAGGTACCTACACCGATATTTATGGCGGGATTCCCTTAAAAATTACATTACATTCACGACCTCATACTAGAGTTGGATCATGCATGCGCGGACAATGGATGCCCATTGGAATTTCAACACCATCAAAATAATGATGTCCTCAATTGGGAAAGAAAAAACAGAGGCCACCTACAAATTTTTTTTATTTTGTATTTATTTTTTTTATTTAATATTTGAAAAATATATTTTTTTACATAGATAAGTATACAGAAGATAAACAAGATATAAAACAATAGAAATTAAAGTAGCCTTTCCTCACCATAAAGAGACGATGCTCTTGTGTTTGGTGAGGAAATTCTAGTTCATTTATATATATGTTAGTATTAAGGTAATTAAATTATTAAGAAACAACACAAGATTTAAACAATATTACTTCTAGATAACAATGATTTGTGATGGTCAAGATTGTGTCAAATTGCAAACTGATTAAGATTCAATTTCATCATCAGCTGATGAAAATAAATTATTTTTTAATACAAAAAAATGTGTCGCTATGTCGTATACACGTTCGAGAAACCCTATCAAATTCGATTATTGCATCAAAAATGATATATTGTCAAAAGTAAAATCCATCAAGTACCTTGGGGTAGTCTTTGATCCCAAACTTACGTTTTCGGACCATATATTGCAGTTGACGACATCATGCTACAAGCTTCTCGGATTTGTCATAAGACTCGGCAAACAATTTTCCAATCCCGAGGCAATGATGACTTTGTACAACTGCATTATAAGGTCTAAAATTGAATACGCCTCCGCTGTATGGGCCCCATACCAACAAAAATACATTGAAAAATTAGAACAGATTCAAAAAAAGTTTTTGAGATACATGTATTTGAGAATGCACGGAGAGTACCCGCGATTCATGCATCACGAAAAATTGCTTGCCGAAACGCGCTACCAAAGTCTCCACTCGAGGAGGAGTGGGGCCCTTGCAGTAACGGCGTACAAAATTCTTAATAATTTAATAGATAGCCCATACCTTCTGGAGTTGAAGTTATACGTACCGAACAACTACAGCCAGGGACGGCACCATGATCTGCTATGTATCCCACGTGGCAGAACGGACGTACTGGCTCGGCATAGCATGACACGAGGTATGGCGCTGTTAAACAACGCCTCCAAGACTATCGATATTTTTAATAGTAGCCTTGAAGAATTCAAGAGGCATATGAATGCAAAAAATCACTATTTATAACTTGTTATTTCTATTCTTTTTCTTTCATTGTTTCGTATCATTTATTTATTATTCTTTACATTGTGTAGTTAATGTTACATGTGTATTGTAAATGGACACACAGTCTGTAATACACAAATTAAAAAAAAAAAAGTATTGAACGTATTTTGTACTTATAATAGTTTAAGATAATTTTTTAATTTAAGGTGAAATTCCTGAATATTTTCGATATTTTTTAAATTTAATGGAAGGTTATTAATATAAATTATGCCTAGATAAAGATAGGTATTTTGAATGAGCTTAGTGTTAAATTTTGGAATTTTAATAGTTTTCTGGTATCTTGCTGTTGTATTGAATTGCAAGTTATGAGTATTTGACTGTATTTCTTTGTAAATTTGAAGTATTGATTTAAGTATTGAAGTATTTTTGATACATTTTATCTACTGTAGGTACTTTGAAAATTGTAAAAAGAATTTCGGTAGAAAATTTTGACGGTTTTTTCAAAATTACTTTGATAACAAATCTTTTAACTACTTTAAGTGGGTTCAAAATTTTATTATATGTTCCTCCCCAACCAATAATACCATATTGTAATATAGATTGAACAATCGCATAGTACACTCTTTTTAGGTTTTCTAGCCTAAGAATATTTCTAAGTCTTATAAATATATAAATACATTTCCTAATCCTTTTGACGAGTTCACAAAAATATGTGTTTTCCATTTAAAATATTGATCTATATATACACCAAGATATTTTATTTTGGATGTTGGACTAAGGATAGGACAAGTTTGATTGCAGTTAGTTCTGCCACATTTGCGTTGGTGTATTATAATGTTTAACTCTGGTTCTGATTTCCGGGAACCATTTATAGGATAACCAACTAGTCAAAGGTGATTTAGCAGGGGTGCCTGGATTCATCGGGGAGGTATGTTCAGGATGCGCCTGCCACGATCATACCAGATCGGCATACCAGATCGAGAGAGACTGGTTTGGGCCTTTTTGACCTCTCAAACTGGTCTCGCAGTAGGAGGGATATGTTCACATGTCACTCATAGACACTAATCCCTAGTTTCTTACCCAACCCTCTTACATTTTTACCTTTCCAGAACTTCCTCTCCCTTTTTTCCAAAATGATTCTCCACATAGTATCCCAAAAGATGACCTAGGCCCTGAGAGAAATTATTTCCCTCAAGGCCTCCTGTGTGGGGTTAATGTAAAAAAAAGAAAAAAAATTGGGTTGGAAAAGAAATTCGATGACATCCTTAAAAACAAATTATTATAAGCAATAACTGGTCTCTTGAAATATCCATACAAATTGAAAATATCTCCTGAGACCACAGAGCTACGTCGGCTTATTTGCAACACGCCAAATAATTCAATATGTACTAGTACTTCAATCACCAATTACTGCTTAATATATATATTTTTTTCACCTGTAAACAACCAACTTTATTTTGTAGGAAAGGCTTTGTTAGTGCTAAATTTCCCACTAGATGGCGTCGAGACATATTATATCTTTTTTTTAATATTTTTTTTTATAGTGAATACCTCACAAGAGTCCCAACTGCTCCCGTCTGAAGCCAGTGAGACTATGGCATCCCCAATTGGGGGATGTTGTGTGGCTGAAGGTAAGTGGGGAAGGGAAAGAGGAAGGTGTGGAAGTACCTGGCTATTCAGATCTAGTCACTAAACACGGCTAAAGCCATTTGGAGCAACGTTTCAATTCTGAATGGTGGTGTTACACCAGGGCGATACTGGTAGTATCTTCCACTCTGGAACGTGCCTCAAATATACTATATATTATTTTAATTAATTAATTGTGAAATAACACAAATTAATCAAATGAAATTTATTTGCGCACGCCGGGTTCGAACCCGCGACCTTCGGAATGGCAGTCCAATGCGTTACCACTGGACTATGCCGGCCGTCTACATTTGTTGGTGAAATATTTTGAGTTGTCAATAATTATTATTTTTTTAATAATAACAATAGTTTGTTATTCTTTGTGCTATGCATAAAAAACCTTGTTTCACAAACATTAGTTTATCATTAAAAAAATTACATCCTTGATGTATATTTTCTAAGTTTGTTGAACCTTAAGAAAATATTTCACAGGCATCATCACAAAAATGATAAGTCACAACTTACAACATGATTGATGTCATGTCCGAATATATAAACTGCTTGCAAAAAGTGGTGTTTTTGTGTTTATAAAAAGACTTTCATTACTGCGTGCTTTATAAAATAAACCGTATTAAATTCGCAATAGAGAATCATTTGCAATTCTATTGCGAATTTAATCCGGTCGAATCATCATTAGTTGATGTCCATTGCTAACCGAGAATGATATAATTACATTAATTAGCTATTTATCTCAGACGATGCGGGTGAATGGTTCGATTTAAATCCTGAAGTCGATTGATTGCCATTTTGATGCTAAATCATTATTCGACACGAACATCTTTTAAATATATAAAAATTCAGCCGATCGATATAGTTGATATTTAAGTTTGTACTTATTAGTGCCAGAAGCGTTTAGAAAGTGGTTTGAATAGTAGAAAAAGTCGAGGACACCCGAGGAACACTTAACTTAATATATCTGTACCGGAATAAGATACTGAGTGGAATTAAAGAAGATGTAATTTTTTTTTTTAAATTGTGGTATGTAGTAGTGAATGATGAAAGAAGTAGGAGATGCCCGAGGAATTCATATATAATCAAGGCGATGCACTAGGTCGTGTAATATTTCGAATTGAGCCGCTATCAATAACAACCCTTACGTAGATGGCGATAAGGTTTAAATTCCCGCTTAACACCATCCGCCTGTTTTGATTTATGCAAGAAAAAAACATGGCCAAAAAGTGCCTTTTATTTTATTTTGTGGATGTTCAGGCATAAATATTTTAATTTTATTATTATCATTTTATAAATAACTTAATTTTCCACATTATACAATAAAATTATAACCAAAAATGGGTTCGTAAGTAGGAGATTTTGAACTTAAAAGCAGTTTTCATAGGCCTTTACATTATTTTTTTTCTGGGCTTATAAAAAGATTTATCTAAAAAAATACTCGATTGTTTCAAAGGCCAAGATGTATTCTACTCGCAGTATTTAATTAAAGCATCTGAAACGTTTCTAGGTGACTAAACATCTAAACCAAAAAAAACACATGATTTTGCATCACTACGTATGGCATCACCTTTTGTTTTTTTGTTATTTCGCGGAATACCGTATTAGTTTTTATGAGTATCAGTGGATAAGTTTCCGAAACGGAGAACAACCGCATTTTAGAATGTGTTTTTTTCTCTGTATAATACCTGTTTTCCTTATACCTCGAAACATTTTGTCCAACGCTTCTCGAGTAGTTTTATCCCAATTTGGCAGAATGACTGCTCAAGTTTTTTTAATTTTTAATATTAATTTTTTATATTTTCATTTTTTTTAATGTGAAACCTCAAAAGAGTGCCCCTGATTGTACAATGTAAAAGCCGGTTAGGCAGCGTTGTGTGGCGGGTTAAGATAGGAGCTGTAGGGAGGGATTATCGATACTGATATATTGTACCCCTAATTTTCTTACACTTACTCAATTTGTAAAAAAATATTTATATATTAATTTAATTGTCTTTAAAAAACTATTTTTCTAATTTGTTTACCTGATATATTGTACCCTTAATTTCCTCACGCTTACTTAATCTGTAAGACGATATATTATTTTAATTATCTTTAAAAACACACTTTTCTCATTTGTGTACCTATGTTAATATTATGTTTGTATTTATATCAAAAGTTTTTGATTATTGTTTAAAAAATCATTAGAACTAAATGTAAATACTCCTCCCATAAACACGAGCTCCTGGAGCTCAACTTATGGAGTAGTAGAATAAAAAAACTAAAAAATTATATATATAAGTCTGCATATTGTTATCATTTATAATGTTGAATAATTTACAAGTAATATATAAAAATAAAAAAAAATTAATACGGTTTTCAAAGAGGCCCGGATTATATAAAGTAGGAAAAACAGATGCTGGTAACTCGTTCCACATACACGACCCGTCTTACACAAAAACGGGTCGAAGAAGCGGCCCGTTCTCATGAAGCCAGCATCAAATTTGAACGAATTAGCCCTTTAATCTCTGGAAAACAGTTCGTGCACCAGTGACTAGAATTTTTTCAAATCGCTCATGCGCTGCTAGCATTGGAATTTCGCCCTAGCTGGAATGTATTGATATACGAATTAAAACTGTATGCCATAAGAAAATGAATACAATTTTTTATCAGAATCGCCTGCATTTGAAACACTTTAGAGATCGTAATTGTAAAAAGCATTCACTTTGTGGCTCATCATAATTTACAAAAATTTACATAATTAAAAACTAACAGTTTTTAATATTCTCCTGACGAAGGAAGGGTTCTTCCGAAACCGGTAGAGTGAAAATAAAATAATAGTGCTCAAAAACAAATTTATGTGTTTTTATTGTACTTTAGAGATCATTTTTGTTTCCATTTCTGATATCCCTCAAAAAGGGTCTGGTGTTCCAAAGGTTAAAGCATCAATGTATTCGATACCGTGCGAAAATTTCTTTCCACTTAACTACTTTTTAAGATTTGGCAACAAACGGAAGATGCATGCAGTCAAATCTGACGAATAATATAGATGGGGCACTAAGCAGTTGCCCAAAGCCCAATAATTCATGAATTTTGGCAATTGCGACGTATTGTTCCGTGCAAAATTGTGTGGAGTCTCGATTGAACTTTACTTTTTTCTTGGTCAAACGGGATTTTTGGTATACTGTAAAAGATCTAATAGTTTGCGTGTATCACTTGTTCATTTTAAAGGTTTAGGTGGAACTAAATTCACTTTTACTAATCCTCGGAAAAGTTTTAGGGACGAAGCGCTAAGTAAGAAAGAAAATTGTATATTTTATATACGGTTTTCGAATAAGAGGTGTTATTTTGAATAGCCCGCTATTTCGGTAGATGTTTCTTTCGAAGCTGTCATTTTATGACATTTGACAAGTAAAAACTACGCATTAATAAAAATGGAACGATACATGCTTCAACAACGCATTGAAATTATTAAAATTCACTTGAGTGAATCAAATGCAAATCATCTTGAGTGATGAGGCCCATTTCCACCTCGGTGGCTTGGTCAACAAGCAAAATTGTCGCATCTGGGGCTCGGAAAACCCAAGAGTTATTGTTGAAAAGCCTCTCTATCTTCAACGTGTGACTGTTTGGTGCGGTTTATGGTCCGGCGAAGTCATTGGACCTTACTTTTTTTTAAATGAGGCTGGAGCAACAGTTACGGTGAATGGATTGCGCTATGAGAGATGATTAATGATTTTTTATGGCCGGAATTGGATGATATTGATCTGGACAACGTTTACTTTCAACAAGACGACGCTACGTGCCACACAACCAACGAAACCATGGATCTTTTACGATTGAATATCAAAATAACACCTCTTATTGGAAAACCCTGTACTGGTTCACGGAGTATTCTTAACGAAAAATTTATCTGGACGTTCTTCATATTCTAAGTTATGGTCTCGTTTATTTAGAAAAGATTGTACCATGGAATTTTCTGAATAAAAATGCATTCATCTTATGTCGTCCACGTCTGCAATATGCTATTTTGCGTGTTGCGAAAAACGGTAACAAAATGCATATGAATAAGTTGCTTTACATGGCTCGATTTTCAGAACGTAATTTTGCAATTTTTGACTGCAAGGAATTTCATTAACTTCTTTGGGATTTTTTCAGTGTATAATCTAAACTTTACTATTTTTTGCTTTGCTTGATTTAGGCTGGCCGCACACATACGTTTTCCGTATTCGATTTACGAATTCGTTTTCCGTATTCGGAATTCCGTGAGACTAGCGCAAACGTTCGTTTTTCTTCATTCGGAATGTATAAACGTCAGAACCAGTGTTGCCAACAAGGGCGATATATCGCCATTTAGGCTACTCAGAGCGAGAATCGGCGCCGAAAAAATCTAAAAGGCGACTGGTTGCCAATTAAGCTACTTCAAAAACATCAATTTTAAACATGTCCCGAAATTCTCTAGCCACACCCCCCCCCCATGAAATTTATTTTTCTGGGGACAAATTTTATATTTTCTTGAAATTCTCTAGCCACCCTCCCCATGAATTTTTTTTATTTTCTGGGGACAAATTTTATTTTTTTGAAAATCTCTAGCCACCTCCCCCCCACGAAAATTTTTTATTTTCACGTAAAAACATCAATTTTAAACATGTCCCACCTAACAGCAAATTCGGCTACATTACGCTACCTTATGAGAAACGACGATATTAGGTCAAGATCCGTTGGCAACACTGAATTACGAATGGAAATTTCCGTACTTTTGCGTCGGCACAAACAAACTGTATGCAATAGCTGCGTTCCACATGACGTCATTAGGTTTTTTCCATTCGTTTTCTCCGAACGCGCTGGCTCGCATTCGGAACGTGCGTCAGGAATTTGTTCCGTTCGGAACTAAAACGAACGTGTGCGGCAGTTAATGTATTTTCTACTGATTCCGTGCATTCGGATGTCCGAATACGGAAAACGAATTCGGAAATCGAATACGAAAAACGTATGTATGCGGCCAGCCTTATGCATATGCAAAACAATGCTAAGGGTAATTTCAGCTTTCTCAGAGCAGAATATTGCTTTTTAAACTACACACAAGGAATTTTATCACTTTTGTTTGAAATCGTTAAATTGTTCACCCAACAGGGCACTAGATCTTAAAGAGTAAGTGTCGATTATTGAACACCATAATTATATACCTACCTACGATATAATAACAAAATATTTCGACAAATGTCAACTATTCAAAGAATTAATGTAGCATAAATTAGTAAAGATTTTGAGGTGACTTTTCAAAATCTTATTAAATTGTAATACTCTTCCATGGAGATGTGAATAAATCTTTTTATTAATCAACATTAACATACACGTAGAGATGTATAAAAACATCACCGTAATAAAAATGAGAACATACGAGCCAAAGATGGCCGAAACTTTGGTGAGTAACTGTCAAAAGATGCACAACTACATTCACTAGCTTTTATTGACGAGTACCGCCATCTTGGTGTTGAGGTCGAAAACTTACACGCACCCTCGTGTTATGGTAATCTCAAAAGTTTGCGATATGATATTGTAGGTATGGTTACACGTATTTTAATGTTGATTTTGGTATTCGTTGGCGTTCGGATATATATTTTTAGATTCGTTGCGATAATTATGTAGGTATTTGATGTTCTTTAGTAAATACTCAGTACCAATAAAAAATTCCATCAAATGTAGTCCTCCACGTAAGCTAGTTGTGTTCTCTCTGTGCAAACCATGGGTGTAAATTTGTCAGAAGATTTCTGTATAAAGCATAATATACTAAACAAAATATATCAAGGATAGTAAGTAAATTTAAGGAATCTAATAAGGGATAGATTACTTATATATCTACCACCAACGTAGATCTAAACGGCCAGTGACTTGAACATTAATTAATGTCCATCAGACCTAATAAAATCCCTTCTTCTCAACAGTAATAAGCTTATTGGTGCGTAGGGTAAGCATTTTTATAATAGTCGTTAAAGTCGGCATTTTGTGTCGTTGATACACCTTTTGGCCCATTACGTCTTTTGGGAAAATCGTTACAGCTCGGTCCATATTTAGATAAAGGGATTTAAAACGCATAAAATGGTTCTAATACCTTAGAATTACCACTGCCAGGATTGTGTATGACGCAGTTGAGTTTTATGCTATTTTATGGAAGCGCAAATTATTAGGAAATGTGTCCTTGGCAAGATTTAATAAGTTTAAATAGAAAATGCCAAAAAATAAGATAATGTTTGGCGTACACGATGGATTATAGTTAAAATGATCATCTCCATAGATATCTTGATACAGGTCCTAGTCCTAGTGAGGTTGATTTTTATGAGAAAAAATGTGATTTATGTATATTGAGATGCAATAAATAAATAAATAGTTTTGTGGAAAAGATTTTTTGCGACATGTATTTTGTGGAAAAGTTGTTTTGATACGTGTATCCATGAGCGTCGGCTAGACAAAATGGTGAACAAAAAAAGGAAGTTTGTTACTGGCGCCAAAACTACAAATCTGTTTTTTTTTGTTATTTGTTTTTAGGGTGTTATGCCGTGTTGCGCTAACTCCTTCTTTAGCCAACGTTTCGGACAGCATTGCAGTGTCCATCATGAGGGCAGATGTGTTATTTAAAAACATCTGCCCTTTGTTATTCAGATGTGTTATTCAAATAAAACATCTGCCCTGATGATGGACACTGCAATGCTGTCCAAAACGTTGGCTAAAGAAGGAGTTAGCGCGACACGGCATAACACCCCAAAAACAAATAACAAAAATAGGTACTTTTGGCCGTGAAAATCTTAAATACAAATCTGTTGTTTTTTTTAAATAAATATGAAACGTTACAGTCAAGATACATAATCAGGGCCGGTTTTCCGCTTAGGTCCGATGGGAAATAAGTTCCTTAAGGCATAATATTCAGGCGAAATCATTGATAAAATCAACGAATTTCTGGACCTTTGAGTTATGTTTGACACTCAATTAAATTTTGTAAATCACATAAAACAAAAAACTAACAAAGGTGTTCGCGCAATATATAGGGGATTGTTAGGTATGCATCCACAGGCTTAATGGACAAGTGTAATATCAATACAAAATCCTGCAAATGTCCTACCTACCCTTTTACCCATCCCAAAAATGTCACCATAGTAAAAATATTGTTGCGACACATGTAAAATCAGACAAGTGGTGTCAGTTGCTTATCAGAGTTCGGAGTGATAATTAATATCAGACAGGGCGATTATACATATATTTTATGAAGTGAAATCAACCAATACTCCTGGAGACGTGTGATAGTCATCAACGGGTGAGTCCATCTTTCCTGCATTCCAATCTGGGCTTATCTTGTGCTCCAGAAGCCCAGATTTATACCTTTTTGATTATTGCACTGTCCATCGGGTTCGTCGGATGCATAAAATCGTCCCATAACCTAGCATTCGGTGTAGTTTGGGACTGGTCCTTTGGGCGTGTGGCATAGGGCCTCATAGAGCCTCTGCACCACCTCTAAAAATATAGTGGAGTCGCAGCTTCGCGACACCAAAAGGTATGAAGACCCTGCGATTTATAATCAGAACCATCAAAGACTTCGAATCGTTGGAGGTTATAAAAATCGTGTATCTGTCGCTAGTACGCAGCTTGTTAGAATACAATTCAATAGTGTTGTCCCCATACTACCAGATTCATATAAAAAAATATTGTAAGTGTGCAGTACAATTTTTTACGATTTATTAACTTCAAATTACACATACCTATTCAACACATAAACTATACATTCTTACTAAATACATTCCCTGGAAAATAGAAGAAAAACAAATTAACTAACTTTTTTATTTAAGATTATTCACTCCAAACTTGACTGTTGTGAACTCCTGCAACTCATAGATTTCAGAGTACCTACTCGAGCAACTAGGCAAAATTTATTATTATGCAACAATAACTTCAGTACCAACTACCACATACATCGACCTATTTCTCGCTTTCACTCACTTTGAAACAAATTCACCTCAAATATCGACATATTTAATAAAAGTTTTCCTGTGTTCAAGAGATACCTGAATGACATTTTTATGTAGCATATTTAAAGAGCGATTGCGTATATTTGTTGTTTTCTTGTAGATATTTTGTGAACCTAAAAAATATTTTTTATTTTTTGCGCAGTAAATGTTGTAATATATGGATAATGTAAAAGCCCATCAGGGCGTTTAAATTAATGACTACTTTTTTTGTTGTTTGTTTTTGGGGTGTTATGCCGTGTTGCGCTAACTCCTTTTTAGCCGACGTTTCGGACAGCGTTGCAGTGTCCATCATCAGGGCAAATCCGGTAGATCCGAAGATGTGATGTCGCATAACACCCCAAAAACAAACAACAAAAATGCTTTTCGCCGTGAGAATCTAAAAACTTACCTAATGACTACTTCTTTATTACTTCCCTGTAAGCTCTATATATTAACAATTTTTACCAATCCGATGCTGTATAGGACTATCTAGGTATCTAGTGAAGGTCCCGTTATTTTTTACTTATATTGTTGTAGAATGCGATGCTAAATGATTAAATTTTAGATGCTTAAAAATTTTTTTTCTAATTTTCCACGCGATACCTTTTCAAATGTCATAAACTTACACAATTTTATTCAGATTTTTAAAAGCTTTTTTAGAGGCCGCTACCAGCTGTGAATATAGGGTATATCCAAAAAAATGTAAGAAGTTGATATTTAAACTGAGTAGGTATTTAATTTAAGCAAATTTTTATTAAAAATAGTTGAACAGATAATTAAAATCAATGAAATAATTATATTGACCATTTAAAAATAAACATAATTATTCAAGATGTCGTTAACGTGGACTTCTTTGAGACTGGAAATGTTTTAAATGTCTTTTGCGCTGCAATCGTCTTCCTACCGGTGGTATTTAATTACTTGCCAAAAATCCAATTATATAAATGGATATAATCCATGTTTTATATTCAGTGAAAATATTGTTGTAGACTTTAAACTGCTCACTTTTTCCTGAAATATTATCCTATTTTTGCGTTATTCTGTTGACAGTATTTCTGGAATTTTTTTACAAATTCAGACTTCATAGCAGAAACATTGTTTGTGTTGGAGTAAGGACGGGTTGTTTCGGAGAATTTGAACAATTCATCTAAATTCAACGTTCATCTTCCAGTCCTGTGAAAGATTTTTTCAAGTTCTGTTTTAATTTCAGTTTTGTCAAGCAACTAGCCTATAATGATATAGTAACAGAACTTGAATAGGACTTTCACAGAACCCGGAAATGAAGGTTGAAATTTGATGAATTGTTCAAATTCTCCGAAACAACCCGTCCTTAGTCTTTTTAAGACTTCGTACTTCAAGTTATACGATCAATGTCACCTATGTACGGGTAGGTTCTAGTGGAACAGTTTATGATTAAGTCGTTGGTGTCGGACAAGAGTTGACACCTACTAACTGATGTTATCCTTAATTTAGTACTTTCTTATGAGCTTTACAAGTTCGAAAGTATCAAATTACGTGAAAAAGCAAAGAAACGTTGGTCGTTTATTAGAGAATTGCGTGAAATCTGTTCTTCAATCCAGGTGTGATATTAGAAACGTTGGTTGTTTATTAAAGAATTGTCTGATACTGTTCTTCAATCAAGGTGTGACATTAGAAACGTTGTCTGTTTATTAAAGAATTGCCTAAAAGCACTTCTTCAATCCAGGTGTGATATTAGAAACGTTGGTTGTTTATTAAAGAATTGTCTGATACTGTTCTTCAATCAAGGTGTGACATTAGAAACGTTGTCTGTTTATTAAAGAATTGCCTAAAAACACTTCTTCAATCCAGGTGTGACATTAGAAACGTTGGTAGTTTATTAAAGAATTGTCTGAAAAATGTTCTTCAATCCCAGGTGCGACATTAAAAACGTTGGTAGTTTATTAAAGAATTGCCTAAAAACACTTCTTCAATCCAGGTGTGACATTAGAAACGTTGGTCGTTTATTAAAGAATTGTCTGAAAAATTTTCTTCAATCCCAGGTGCGACATTAGAAACGTTGGTAGTTTATTAAAGAATTGCCTAAAAGCACTTCTTCAATCCAGGTGTGACATTAGAAACGTTGGTCGTTTATTAAAAAATTGTCTGAAAACCGTTCTTCAATCCCAGGTGCGACATTAGAAACATTGGTCGTTTATTAAAGAACTGCGAGAAAACTGTTCTTCAATCCAGGTGTGACATTGAAGTATTCTAGTCTATAAAAAAACGTCTTCGGAGTCTGATTTATAAAACATAACGAGTGCTATCGGCTACACGGAGAAAACTCACTGTTGTAAAATATTGTTAATTTATTTTTAAAACGTGGTAAGATTATTCGTATTCCTGTTAAAAACGGGACTGCAGGACTTTAAAGAATAAATTGATAGATTTCATGACAATGTATCAGTAATACGCGAATTATAAGGACGGCGGAACACGTGTTCATAAAAATACTAATAATGTTGCATTTCGTTAGTATAAATTTATTAGGAAAAGAACACCTGCATGAACACGTGTTCCTTTATATTCTGAATGGTCCAATATTTAATCAGGAAATGGATTGCCACCACGTTTTTAACAGGATTTTAATACATCAGCCATACTCATTTTTCTCCGTGTACTTTAGTTGTCAGTTGCAGCACGTCTCATTGTGGCCTGATAGGAGAGATCACCAGAAGAAGAAAAACATATTGTATCATGTATTACGTATAGGAATGTATCATTCATTCCACTCTTCAGTAAAGCAGTAACGGAACTTGTCTCTTTACCAATTGTTTGCTGTCAATTTATTGTTTTATTTATTGCGTTATTTAAATTACCCAATCAAAATATCGCTCAGGACACTCGATCCCCCTCAAGTCATTTAAAGGCACTTTGCGAAAGGGTGACACACTTGACACTTCATACTATCTTGTGCGTTGTTCTTGTCTCGTTATCGTGTCCATCTAATAAAAAAATAGTTCGATTGTCCCATTGAAATATACCACGTAACGCTATAGTATAAAAACGCAAAATGGCTTAGGTATGTGAAAAATAGTACCTACTTACCTACATGATTTTTCTGTTGGCAAGTCCAAATAATGCTTCCATATTTAAGTTTACTTCTAATTGAGGCACTGTTAAAATTGATTGAGGATCTTTGAAAAGTTTACATATTCTGCGAATAAATCCCACCATTTTAAGTGATTTGTACAATGTCATTAATGTGTACATCAAATATGAATTTAGAATCAAGATTGAAATCTAGATCTCTTATGGAATACAATAGAATATACGTTTTAATAACATATATAATAAAATATATAGTTCATAATTGAGTAGGCAGGTATTTTAGTACCTACTTGATTTATTATGTAACAGAAAATTAGAAACATACTTTTTTGTGCACGTAGTATACTGTTCACAAAGCTGCTTGTATTTATGTGTTTGGAATAAAATATTTTCCTTTAACAATGGTGGGCACTTTTTTGCACGAATACCACATGTATACGTACCTACGTGAAAATGAGCACAAGGAAAAGTAATTTCAAGGAAAGACGTTTTATTTTATGAATAAATTAAAAAAAAAATTACCTTGGGTTCAGACCTCAGAATTTTTCACGGATAAATTATAGAAGCTTGTTAACCTCCTTCTAATAATATTTAATAATTGAAAAGACAGTTTCATAATTGGAAAGACAGATCAATGATGACGTCTCTTTGGATTAAGCTATTGTCACCTCATTAAATTCCTTCATTTTTAACAATCTCATTTTTACCATTTCTGAATTTACTTTAAATGAAATCTTCTCACTTTAATGCTTTTAATTTATTTCGTAAATAATTATATAGGATACATTCTCCGCATGGAATGAAATAACAATAAAATTAGTCACTGGGATCCTCGTAATCTGTAGTTTCTCAAGCATCTGCATCAAAAGTCCTTACATTCTGAATAATTCAACATGTAATGTAAAAATTATTCATGATGACGTTATCATTCGAAATTCACATATGACCTCAAAATTATCAAACGACCATTGTCTTTTGCAAACTTTCGTTGACAACAAAAAAATCATCAACCCGAACTACACCAATATTAAAAAAAGGGAAAACTAAGAAAATAATTGAACCAGGCCTTTTTTGTGGAAACGGAATAAAGCCATTTGAATCCTTATAATGTCGAATTGAATTACTTTTTTGGCATTGAAAGAAAACGGAATTCCGTGGAAAATCTTGTCAAAGTGGTGGAATTAATTTTTCTAAATTGAACTTTTCTTCACTCTTTCGGGATTGTGGAGAAACGTTAAATATCCATTTCTTATCTCAGGCATTCATTTGCGAAATTCGTTTTCTTGGAGTAGTTACTTAACTCGTCAAATTTTATTTAGTTGGTTTGAATACACACTGTTGAACGATGTACACTTATTTTGATCCTTCTAGCGAAAAAGTGATTCCCAAAGTGGATGTTATGGTCCCCTGGGGGGGCGTTGGAGATATCCAGGGGTGGTGAAGTTTCCAAGACAAATGGGGTGGCAGGCGGCAGGGGCAATATATAAGGGCTGATTACATAACTATATTTTTTGTAATTAGTTCAACATTGTACACCACACCATAAATACCAGGCAATAAAAGCATTTAAAATTCTTAAACTCGATACATAAATGAGAAAAATAGAAAAGAAATCCCAAGATATGTATTAATGAACAAAAAAGACGATATTATACATATTTCATGCATCAAAAGGATAAAACAGCATTTCAAAACTAGCCTGCAAAACTTATATGTAAGTAGTACACAATAATATATTATTATATACATATTTACATACAACCGTATACCCAAAGTAAGCAAATTTGTTTCCTTACCTGTTAAAGTTGATACAAATAACGAATTTTTTGCTTGCACATATAATCTGAGGCCTTCGAGTAGAAAAATCTTAAGCAATTTTTAGTTTTGTTTTGTTTATTGTACTCTATACCGCACAGTATTGTAATACAATAATACTGTTGAATCACAACATTATTATATTACAACAGTTATTGTATTAACTATTAAAAATATATATTTGCGTTTAAGTATATTTGCGGCACGTTCCAGAGTAGAAAATACCCGTATCGCCCTGAAAGAAGAACACAATTCAGAATTGAAACGTTGCTTGAAATGGCTTTTGCCGTGTTTAGTTGCCAAATCCGAATAGCCAGGTACTTCCCCACCTTCCTCTTCCTCATATCCTTCCCCTAACTAATACCAATAGCCTCAAAACATATCCCAATTAGGGATGCCATAGTCTCACTGGCTCCAGACGGTTAGGAGCCGTTGGGAATCTTATGCGGTTTCAGATTTTTAAAAGAATTAAACAATCAAGTTTTTGTTTACTGTATATTTGTACCCGACAGAGAGAGGGTTAAAAAAACAACTTTTCAACAACGGTGTACATGGTAATAATTGGTTATGCAAAAAAACAAGTGACAATAAAGTTTGTGTTAAGTTAAGTCAAGTTAAAATAAGAGATTCAAGAAATTTTTTGATGTTCTTTTTTTTTATTTTTATAGTGAGCCAGTGAGACTATGGCATCCCCAATTGGGGGATGTTGTGAGGCTGAAGGTAAGTGGGGAAGGGAAAGAGGAAGGTGGGGAAGTACCTGGCTATTCAGATCTAGTCACTAAACACGGCTAAAGCCATTTGGAGCAACGTTTCAATTCTGAATGGTGGTCTTACACCAGGGCGATACTGGTAGTATCTTCCACTCTGGAACGTGCCGCAAATATACTACATATTATTTTAATTAATTAATTGTGAAATAACACAAATTAATCAAATAAAATTTATTTGCGCACGCCGGGTTCGAACCCGCGACCTTCGGAATGGCAGTCCAATGCGTTACCACTGGACTATGCCGGCCGTCTGTTCTGGGGGCTATCGCTAAATATATACGGAATCTTGCCACTGCAGTGGATTTCTTATAATAATTAGTCGACTCATTCGCACAAGAGTTTGCGAGAAGCTTCAGTTAGTTCTTTGGAAAGAAATATGGAAAGTTTCGGGTTTATTAGTAGATGATGATTGATATAGATTTTGTTTGTTTCCAAAAGGGAAGATTCTATATCAAATAATAATGATAATACGATGAAATAACTGTCATAATTGAATATATAATATACGTGTGCAACAATAAACGCTCGTATTTGCGCCACCTATAATTTCAGTCTAAAAGCGAAAGATTTTTCTAGAGCGGGGCGCTGTACAAAAAGGGGGCGGTGAGCCGAAAAGTTTGAGAAACACTTATACAAATTAATGGGTCCATTGCTTAGATATTATAAGGTACTAGAAACATTCCTTTCCTAAAATTAGTGGGCGTATGAAAGCCTCTGGGGTACAAATGTTCGGCAAGCGTATCGTTTGTTATGACAGTTGTTAATATTAAATTAATTTTGAAGTATTTCTTTCCGATGCTCAAAGGGTAAATGTATTTTAAGGTTTTCTCGTCAGGATGACGTCAGTATTTTACTTAAAACGATGCTGGTGACAGCTATTTCTTGTCGAGATATTATCTGTACGTAATTCCAATACATAACAGTTTCATAACATTTTAACTATATATTATTATTATATAGGGGTTTTCCAATAAGAGGTGTTATTTTGATATTCAATCGTAAAATCTTGTTGAAAGTAAACGCTGTCCAGATCAATACCATCCAATTCCGGCTATAAAAAATCATTAATCATCTCTCAATAGCGCAATCCATTCACCGTAACTGTTGCTCCAGCCTAATTTTCAAAAAAGTAAGGTCCAATGACTCCGCCGGACCATAAACCGCACCAAACAGTCACACGTTGAGGATAGAGAGGCTTTTCAACAATAACTCTTGGGTTTTCCGAGCCCCAGATGCGACCATTTTGCTTGTTGACGAAGCCACTGAGGTGGAAATGGGCCTCATCACTCAAGATGATTTGCATTTGATTCACTCAAGTGAATTTTAGTAATTTCAATGCGTTGTTGAAGCGTGTATCATTCCATTTTTATTAATGGCGTAGTTTCTACTTGTCAAATGTCAAAAAATGACAGCTTCAAAAGTAACATATACCGAAATAGCGGGCTATTCAAAATAACACCTCTTATTGGAAAGCCCGGTAGTATCTTATTTGTATAAGGCGTAGACTGAAATAGAAATCATTATCAATCAAACATTGATCATTATTAATTTTCTGTATAAATAAAAATGTTAAAGCAACGCGTGGTCGGGTAAATTTAGTAGTTGATAATAATATTTCCTTGGCGTGTCGCTGTGAACTCCGGTTCAAATGGTTCAATGACCTTCAAATTTAAATGATTTTCGAAATTTGAATTGATGTGGGAAAAATTCAGATAAGCAATAAAATAGGTTCTTAAACTTTACTTTACTTCATATGTACAAGTACTTGTACACATGAAGAATAAGCCGACGAAGCTCAGTGGTCCAGAGTACCTGACTGGACATCGAAGGTGCGGGTTCAATTCCCGCCGGCGGCATTTATTTTTACTCAGGAGATATTTTCAATTTGTATGGATATTTCAGGCGAGTAATTAATGCTTATAATAAATAAATGAAATTTTGATTCTCAAAAACTTCAATTGGTACAGAGCTATTTTTTGTATCCATAATGTAAACCGATTCCAAGTAAAGACTAATAAAACAAGTGATTTAATGTTAGCTTTTCCGCATTCGTTTGACGTGGAATGGAAGTACGAGTATATAGTATCATGGATAGTAGACTTCTCTATTTATTTTTAAAGCGGATTTTGACAATAATTATAACTAGTTTATTCCATAATGTGGGGAGTTTGTGCAATCCCGCGCACCCTATAAACATATACAGTAATAATACATAAATATTACAATAACGTTACAATAGTATAGGAACTAAAACTTTCAATAATATATAAATATTTCTGTGACAATTTAGCTCCTTATCCAATATAATTGTAATAATCTTTCTTTCCAAAAACTATTTTGCATTTGTGATAGGTATACCATTTTAGACTATTATTCTATTTTATCAAACAAGGAACTTTCAGATCCAACTTTTCTCAACCGACTGGTGCCAGTGAGACTATATGCATTCCCAAATAGGAAATTTTTTGGGACTAAAGTTAGTGGGAAAGTTCAGGAAATGGGAAAGAGGAAGGTGGGGAAGTACATAACTATTTAGATCACCAAACACACATACAGACTACAGCAGTAAAACAATATATGTACTTTGTTTCTGAATATAAATATTCGATTTTTACTAAACATGATAGGTACCCAGATCCACGACCCATATTTAAAAAGGTTATCCACTAATTACCTGTCAACCTGCATAAACGAAACCTTTTTTAAAGCAATGGGAATAATGCTAGTTAGTTGTGATATTAGATATAGTGGCAGGAAAATTTGGAAACAACAGAAAACATTTGGGATTGAATGTTTTGACTATATTACGTATAAAGTTTGTCCATTGTTATGGACACTCGCTGTTATGAGCAGTCACGTGTAATAATTGTTGCTGTAGGTGGTTTACTCCGAGTACTGTTTCCAAGAAAAATGACATCTCGGCATAACCATCAGAATATAAATTGGCACTAGAAATAATACATGATTATGACTCGAGTTATAACGTCTCCACTCTATCTAACCGGCGAACATACCTTGATCTCATGACTCTGTATAAAATCTGTAACAACGTTATTGACTGTCCCGACTTACTGAAATTAATAAACTTCAAAGTACCACCCAGAGTAACAAGGCTTAACGACTTATTTCACATTAGCAGGACGCGTACAAATGCTGGTGTCACGGTCCAGGGATGCAATCAGAAGAATGTGCGAATCACTTAATCAGAATCAAAACCTCAAGGATTCTGACTTATTTTTTGATACGCGCACTACTTTTAGTAGAAAAATGAAGACTGTTTTCCTATAAAGTTCAAAGTAAACAACTTAGACATACTTCGTTTAAATATATATTTTTTAAATTTCTGTTTAACATTGTTTATCTATTTATATATATATTTTTTTGTTTTACCCTCTAAATTATTTCAAAAAAAAAATTGCAAATTCTTATAAGGATATTGCGCATTTCTTTCATATCTCTTTTTGTAAAATAATATTCTTATGTTATGTACTTTTCCCCTATTTATAAGTCAAAATATTTGTATATGTTTTTAACTGCTGTTAAAAATGACCCAAAACTGAACACATATTTGAGTACATGATTATGACCCAAAACTAAACATATATTAATGGTACCCGATTATGACCCAAAACTGAACATATACTTAAACCTTAAATGCATGATTTATTTATTTTTCTGGAAAAAAATATATTTTCTAGATATTTACATGCATATGCAAGGAAATATAAAGAATTTTATTTTTTTGTAATTTTTTTATGATATTTGATTAAAAAAAATTTTTGCAGGTTTACAACACCATGTATTTAATAAAAATTAATATGAACAATTTACGTATGAAAAAAAAATAAAAAAAACTAAAAAAATTTCTCAAAACTAATAAGTGTACCTGAAAAATACGAGTTATTACATATAAGTATTGTATTATTGTATCTACTTACCTAAGAAAATCAAAATAATAACAGCAAAAGAAAACTGTAATTCTAACCTCCAACCAATTTTCGAGAATCTTCACTTTGTTAAAGAAAAAGTGACATTTGACATTCGCGAAAGAAAAAAAAGGTGATGCCACTCGATAAAATATATTACCGTGAACTTGATAATTCTAAAACGGCATGCATTAGGTATACACCAAAGAGTGAAAGGTGGTTTGAACGGTATGTTGCAGTTTTGCAACAGTATGCATTTAAGTTCATGATGATAATGACCCAAAAGTGAAGAACGATCATTTTAAATTAAGGTACTGTAATTTTATAGCTTACTAACATGGTTTTCTTTTTTTTTTGTTTTCAGATACAATGGACGTTCGTGTGACAGTGATTTATACAACATCTGAACAGTACAACTAAATAAAATAAAAGATACACACACAAAATGATACAATATTTGTTCAATTTCGTAAAATGGCTTTAAAAAATATTGTAACCACAAATTAAAAATAACTTTTTATTTCCATTTTATTGTAAATGTTCGAAAAATAGCTGTGTTTTTTAATAATAAAATGATTTTAATTCGTATTTATTCAGGCAACTATTTCAAAATAAGATTTCGGCGTTAATAAATAATAGTTATATAGATACAAAGTATTGACTTTTTAAGAAAGTTTTATGTGAGTTGAAAGAAAAAAAAAAACACAAGTTGATAATTGAAAACTTATGCTATCAACAATAGCCTCGGTTGTAGGACCATTTGCCATACAATCACAATTCAGCATTCACCCCACCGAGAAAACAGGAAATTTCACTTCAAATCTACAGTTCGCTTACGAGAACTCTTCTGTATTGATACAGAATGGATCTGACCCGCTCCAACATGATTACGGTTATTTCAACACGTTTCAGTACGAAAAAGGAACTAATAGTTCGAATCCTTACCAACATGACCATGGCAGAATTAATTCCGACCCGTTCCAACATAGCTATGGCAGAACTGGGTCCAACTCGTTCCAACAACGTGGCAGAAATAGTTCAGACTCATTCCAGCATAACCATGGCAGAAATAGTTCAAACCCTCTTCAACATGAACAACGGAACCGTTCCAATACGTTACATCATGACTATGGCCGAAAGAGTTTCAATTCTTTCCAAAATGATTCCTACAACCCGTCGATGTTTGCTCCGACGGAAAGTGGAGCGAATGAAACGATGGCCACCCTTGCCAAAGCGATAGGGATCACCACAATCAATTCAATCAACACAATAAACTCATTCAACTCATCAAATCAAACTAACGCCACAAACTCGACGTTAGATATAGACTACCCTCAAATCCCTGCGTATATTAGGACGACATCCATGGTGTTCTGCATCATCATCATGTGTTTGGGAGTGGTGGGAAATGTGATGGTGCCAATTGTGATAATGAAGACAAAGGACATGAGGAATTCTACCAATATCTTCCTAATGAACCTGAGCATAGCAGATTTGATGGTGCTTCTGGTCTGCACTCCAACGGTTTTGGTGGAAGTGAACACAAGGCCAGAAACTTGGGTACTTGGGAAGGAGATGTGTAAGTAACTTTGATTTATTACCGAATTTCAATGTGACTCTGATGTTTTCCAAATGTATACTTTACGGGGGTTACACGGCATGTACTCACCGTCGAATTAAATCGGTCTTCTCGTAATGTATAGGGCTGTTGATATAAGGATTCCGAATTTCGCCAGTGTCACTCAACTTATCCATTATGCGGAAGGAACAAGCATTACCCCGTAAAAATGGTTACATCCTCACGACACAAGCGCAACGCACCGAGCCGTTCCTATAAAAGATATTGCTATAAATTTTTTGGGAGTCATAAAATAACTCTTGAAATATATGAAAATTTTAATTTTATTTATTTTACATAATGTATCTCTCCCTGGTAGCAGCATTCGCATAGACTCTCGAAAAAGATGTCTGCTTCGCTGATGTTATTTCTAAGAAGATTAATCTGAAACACAAAACCAAAAAGATTTGAGTTGATTATGGTTGTGGCTACTGGCCAAATAAGAATTTTGCATTTTTATTTATAAATAAATAAATGGTGGCTGTTGAAAAAAAAAATACCAAAAATAAACCTAATTTTAGTAATATTTTGATTTCAAAAAGTACCTTAAATCGAAGTCTTCAAGTCTGGCATGTCTAAGGATCGTTATGAATCCGAGAGTCCTAAGAAAGGGCAGAGCAGCTAGGCTTGGTGTGCATTTTTTGTTCTAGTATTGCGAGAAATTTGTGAAGTTTAAAATGTGTTTAGTTTCTTGTAAAGGAAATTTAGTATTTGTTTTGAATATAATTTTTTAATCTTCATCACTGAGAATTTTTTGAATAAGGTTGAAGTGGGTGTATTAAGTATTACTATTATTAAGGTTTGCGTTTCTGAGCTTTATACAGTGTGTCTATGTATTTTTTACTGACATAGTCCCAGGCAATAATGGCGTGTTCTACTTTAGATTGTGCTATTTCGAGGCATATATTCTTTATATCATATATGTTTAGTATATCTCTCACGTTTTTGAAAAAGTAAATCAACTTGTTTAGTTTTCCTTTAACCGACTCTATATGTCTGTCTTATTTTAAATAACGGTCGAAGTATATACCAAGATATTTGATATTTTCGGTTTGTGTGATTGGAGGACAATTGCATGGGGTGCTCGCTGAGTGACAGGAATGTATTTTAAAGTAGATGTTTTTGGAGGGTTGGCCTCTCGAGTTTATGCTGAAGGTTATGAATTTAGTCTTATCTATATTCAAAGTTAATAAGTTAGAGTCAAGCCATTTTTAGTAATACTTAGGCCAACTTCTGCTTTTGTGATTGGATAAATATCTAACTAAATCACTGTCTAAAGAAAGCCAAGCCAAAACTGATAAATGAAAACATCGACTAAACGTTATCCTATTGAAAATGAGTAAAAAATTTATTGGAATTTTTATCAAACACATTTCCAAGCTTTTAATTTTGTGAATTTATTACGCCACCTCTTTCCACACTTCCTGTCGGCATTAATTCGCCACAAGTAACAAAATGCCCAAAAGCGGAGATGAAAACGAAATTTTCGTATGTCGCGCTATTTCGTGAAATTCTTCGAACTCATAAATAATGGTAATCGTCCAAACTGTTGGTGGACCGAATTCACATATTCTATTTATAGCATTTATATATCATTGAAACTAGAGGCTTTATAGCTTTGAAATCACCTCTCCTAAAAAAAGTGTTTATATTTAAGAGATATGTGGATGACATCTTTTGTATTTGGTCAGGTGCTGAACAGCAACTAAATAACTTCCTCATTATTTACAAATATTATTAATTTGTAACTTCACCAAATAGAATACGATAAAATTGCTATCGGCGTCTGTTTGTGAGTTTTTTCTTCTAAACTATGAAATGAATTTTGATAGGGTTATCAATATAATTTGAGAATTTCTTCAAGGCTTAGCCAGCGTTAACAATGTTAACTAACTAACTAACCATCACGACGTTTCCCCGCAGGACGACAGAGACAACGGACCGCCAAACAACTCGGTCTTGGAACATATTCCTTGCCTTATTCACATTCATAAATCGTCTCATACATACTCTTCTATGATTCTGACTCTTGGCATGGCCGGACTCAAGTATCTGATTCACTTGGTCGTGCCATGTCTTCCTCGGGCGTCCCTGCCTTCTGCTACCATTCAAATTTACATAATATATTCTCCTTACATTCTTTCCTTCGCTAATTCGCTTTTTCTTTCGCTTTTAATTTCGCTTTTTACTGCAACGTCGGGAATTCCACAGGGCTCGCATCTTGGACCTTTGCTATTTTTAATCTTTATAAACGACATAATTTTAAGAATAAAAACATCAAAATATCTCCTGTTTGCCGATGACCTTAAGTTGTACAAAAAAATTACTTCATTAGAAGATTGCACCGATTTGCAAAAAGACTTATCATCACTTCATGAATGGTGTACACTAAATGATTTATATTTTAATGAAAACAAATGTGCCGTAATTTCATTCACAAAGAACATTAATAAATTCTCAAACACATATCACATTAACAATATCCCTTTACTAAACACAACTTCAATCATTTTCTTAGGCGTGACATTTGACTCGTCACTTAGCTTCAATAAACATGTAGATACAATTTCAAAAAGTGCATCACAAGTATTAGGATTAACGCTAAGAATCACAAATTATTTTAAAAGTACAGAATTAACTTTGACATTATATAAATCAATTGTACGAAGTATTCTCGAATATGCATCAACAATTTGGTCTCCCAATTATGAGATTCATAATTATAGGATTGAATCCATACAAAGGAAACTAACCCGTGTAATTGCTTATCGTGAAGGTTTATCTGGTCAATTTGGAACATATAATGACCGAATTTTGCACTACAAACTACACTCACTGACGGTCAGACGTAAACTTTCTGACGTACTGCTCCTACACAAAATTATACATGCATCAGTTGATACACCAAACATTTTATCCCAAATTAACATCAATATTCCATCAAGAAAATCAACAAGGAGGATGAACGACATTTTCTATATTAAAGCCTGCCACACAAATACAGGATATTTTTCCCCTGTACCGCGAACATTAAGAAATTATAACATTATACATGGCTCTAATAATGTAATAGACATTTTTAATGTCCAATTTAACACTTCAAAAAAAATGCCTTTAATCATATTAAGCTGATATTGTGATGAAACCCTTTATTTAATGAGAAGCAACATTGTACCTACCTAATCAGTGTCTCACCAGTACAGGTGTGACAATAACAAATCGTTTATGAACATATTTGTATTTACCTTTTACCCATTCTTATTTGTTATTTACTTCTGCATATTTAGCTTATTCATTTTGTTACTATTTTTGTTGTTATTATGTATTTAAACATCCATGTATGTAAATTCTTGGGCACCATGCCTGTTTTATGTACTTAAATAAAAATAAATATTTTATTTCACATAAAAAAAAAATAATAATAAAAAAAAAATAAAAAAAATTTGCTCTACATGCCCAAACCATCGAAGCGTCCCTTTCTTGATCTTGCTTATTACGCTTACATCAGCCTTGCACTCTTAAGCTCGCTATATTATTTTTGACGACTTGATTACAAAGTATAAACTTTTCAATACTTTCTATAAATATGTATGCATGTATTGCATATTTATATGTATAAATTCCTGAAAAAATTCTCTACACGATAATATACATAGACGCCTAGCTTTATTATGGAGGTACATCTTATGTTTAAAATTAGATGAAATAATTACTATATTTTCTGTAAATTACGTAACATGTTATTTTTTAAAATAAATATAAATATATAGTTTTTTTTTTAAATTACATATGTTATATGCACAACAAATCTAATCATCCAATCTCATGTAAGCATTCGGCTAATTTTATTTTATTTTTGTTTTATTATATTTTGGAAAACAAACAGTTTATTTTATAATGTACAGGTTTTTACTTATGTATCTTAATTTATTGAATATAAAAGAGAAAAGAGTTACACTATCCTATTATCATTCAATGATACATGGATTACTTTCTGTGCCACTCTCTAGAAGTAATTTTACAAAATAATTATCTCCAATCAACGACACGACTCGGACTTAATTGATATAATCCTTAATAAGAAACAAACAAATTCCTATACAAAAGTTCTCTACCAAACATAGCGATACTCAAAATTACCATTGGCGTACGATTTTATTTATAAATAATGTTTCTAACCCAAGTGTTAGGACCTCCTACTTATATCAAATAAAATACATTTAAGGTGGTTTAGTTATTTTTATTTTATTTATTTATTTTTTTTGTAGAGAGACAAACAGCTTTAACAGAGCAAATATAAATATATATATATGTTAATTATAGTCAAGCCAAAAAAGTCTCCTATATTAGAATTGATTGGAGATGGAGTTTTATTGCATAAATATATATATAAATATAAATATATATATTTATATATATATATATAAATATATTATAGGTGAGGAGGGGAGGAATAGCAATTTAGGATGAGGATAGGAGATGCTCTGGATACATTCCATACTAGTTATGCAAAGATGTAAGTACTAACTAGTATCTTTCCATAAAATTTCCATATCATGCTATACCAACTGCGTGGCAGGTCGGATCGTGAGATACTGGTTGAGGGAGACTTTATGACTTCTCCAGCAGGACTTCGCATCTCAGTGGGAGGGATGGATTAATACATCTGCCACTACTACACCTGACTCCAGATTCCTACCAAATCCTCATATCTTTTCCTTCCCAGAACTTCCTTCCTTTCCTTTCCTAAAAAGACCCTCCACACATCATCCCCGAAGGTGACATTAACAATTATGTTATGAACAAAAGAAACACAACAACGTTTAAACATTATAGTGAAATAAAGAACCACTTACAAGGAAAAGGGAAAACAAATTAACACACCTGCAGTATTTTGACTCGGAGACAAATACGTCGACCATTATGCCACGGATTTCATCAATTGAGAAGATTGCCAATAACAAGGCAATAAATGCATGCCGAGATACACGTGACTGGCGTTTCCTCTCATATGGATAAGATAAGATATTTAATAATGGGGCTTGATTCAGTTTTACTGTCATGACTTGAAAAAATGACAAAATGTTGAAGAGAGTAGCCGCAAATTGAAAATCTCAATGTCTTTGTCGCTGTAGTTATTTTTTCATAAAAATAGCGACCTTCAAGAAATTAAGACCAGATTCAGACGTGCTTAATAGTGGCATGCCAAAATTTTTCGCATGCTAATTAATAATTACTCTTCAAGGCGATGCACTACGTCGTGTAACATTTTTAATCCAGCCGCTAACAATAAAACCCCTTGTATAGATGGCGATAGTGGTTAGTCTCGCTTAACACCATCCGCTTGTTTTGATTTATGCAAGAAAAAACATCGCCAAAAATAGGCAAATTTAGGCACAAACATTTAATTTTTTTACGATCATTTTGTAAATAACTTAATTTTCCACATTATACAATAAAACTATAACCGAAAATGGTTTCGTTAGAAGGAGTTTTTTAACTTGAAAGCAGTTTTTATAGGCTTGATAATTTCTTTTTTCTGGGCTTATAAAATGATTAAAAAAACAACGATCATCTGAAAGACCAAGAAGTGTTCTACTCGCAGTATTATATTAATTGCATCTAAAAAAATATTTCAAAGCGATCAAATTTGTAAACCAAAAACACAGAGTTTTGCAATACTACGTAGTGCATCGCCTCAAAAGTCTCTAACATATGGCCGTGGATGTTACTCGTATGCTTCAGTCCACATGATTTGCATGATGAACGTGGAAAACAAAACATTGTTCAAGAGGTAGCTTATATAGTTCAAACGTACTATGTGATATATTGATTTCACATTGTAAATGTGGACAATTTAAAACCGAAAAGCACGCTATTGTTGAAGAAAATTTACTACATCACTTCCCAATGGCAAATATCAAAAAAACTTTGCATCTTTGCATAACCACTCAGAAGGAGTTTAATACGAACAATCTTATGCTATATATATAGCATGCTAAAAAAATTCGCGTGCTGAATGCCGGACGCATGAATAATGTATAAAAGGTCCATTCACATCTACTGGCACCGTGCGTGGCAGACACGGTACAGATTGCAGATGCGAGTAGAATGGCGCCATAACTAATTATAATACTGCAAGCAAACGCAATTTTCATTAGTACGAAATATAAATTCATTTTAATTTGAATGTCAAATGAACCGAAATCGTGTTGTCACGGAGTGTCACAATCCTTAGTTGATCCTGCGACTTTTTCCTCGCGTCTGTGCCGTGTCTGCCACGCTCGCACTGTGCCGGTAGATATGAATAGAACCACTCGTTTTGAAGAGATCCTGCGTATTCCACGATTAGAGATAGGACCGACGTAAAAATAACAGTTACACATTAACAGCGAAAGAAGATTTTAGAGTGGTTGTAAAACTTTCCATTGTTCTGATTTTTTTTTTGCTTGTTCTTTCATATCCTTCTTTAACGCTACAGTATTTTTTATAGGCAAGGGATACTTATTCATTGACTGTGAAAGATCAGAAGGTAATTAACTACATCAAAAATCCGTTTTAGGTTAAATTCACTCTCATTAAAATTTATTTTAAAAATTATTAATTTTATTTTGCTTGATTTTGGTAGTAAATGTTTTTTTTTTGGTTTTTTTTTACAATTCGTAGAGTGAAATATAAATCAGTAAAAACATTCATACTTTTAAAAAACATAGTTTACCCATTCTTAGCATAGTAATAAGTTCATGCTTAATACGCGAAAGAGCGCCATTAAAAATATACGAAAAGGCACGCGTGAGCAAAATACTCACACTATTTCAAATGTAATTTATTATTGTATACTGATTAACATAAATTAATTTAGAAGAACATCTACTTACTATGAAATAAATGTGTTAGATCTTGACTTACGTTCCTCTTATAATACGTATGAAAGGTGAAGGTTACGTTAATGCAAAAAGTACATGCTTTTTAGGGCTTAAATCGTTAGAGGAGCACGATGAGGAAAATGCCACGCGATGATACTCGGCCCTCATAAGTACTCACCACAAGGTGGTGGGGGCACGGAGTGGGGCACTGAGTTACACCAGTACTAGCGGATGAATAATTTGGGAGGTACTTAGATCCCCGAGTAACATGTAAAATATCACAATCAATTTTCGGTTTGAGCAAAACGCTCATAGCGCGCCTTCTCACAGGTTAAATTTACTACAGGTCATGTGGAAAATATTCACATTACTGTGATTATTTCAATAAAAGGGTTCAGTTTTATGCAGTAATAACTTTATTCTTCTTCTTACAAATGTACACATTGACAGGTCTCTTCTTAGTAATATACAATAAGACAAGGTGAAACAGTATTGCTAACAAAAAAATGTTTACAGATACCTTATAGCCAACCTAAGATAATTGCATTTATATTGCCACATTCTAACAATTACCTTAGAGGCTTTTAACTAAACTAGACTTCCTAGGGGCAGGAGAATTTGTAAATCAGTTTTATACCTAGGAAGTATCAAGAGTCTGGGGCGGTGGCCTCGCGTAAAATTATCCAGAATATGAAATCATATCTCAACCAGACTTACCAGAATATAATATATTGATAGGATACCGTTAAAAAGTTGTGTTTTGCTTCTTCCTCCTTCTTGAATCAACGTTTCGGATAGTCTTTAATTGTACGCTATCATGGCAGAATTTTCCAGATGGTAGACACTTCAAGGACGTTTAAATCGTTAGCTCGTGTAGGTAAAGGCGATATAAAACTCCAAAAATTAACTAATTAATTTATTTGGTCTCTGATTTAGATCAATCAAAGTAACAGGAGCCCATAAAAAGCATTAGGTGAAATTACCCAAGAAGAAAAGCCTCCTACCCTTGGTTTGTTATTCAGATAAAAGTAACAGGATATCATTACATGTGTGAGGTGAATGTACTAAAGAAAAGGCAGTAAATAAAATAATACATGAGTTTGAGGTTTGATGACCCTAGTGACTAGTCCAATTAGCCTAGCAGCCTCTGGAGCAGCCTATTTATTATCTTATCTTTGTACGACATTTTCTTAAACATAAGTGATAAAGGGGTGATTTATTAAGCGCTTTTGTAGGTAGGTCTTAACCTACACAGAAATGAGGTGGATAAATTGCGACGTGGCTTTACAAAATGGCGACACCGGGTCTTTATGATAGTGCGAGAGCACTTGTTCAGATATTGTGTTTCCAGAGAAACGTACTAAAACTTACATTTTTTAACAAACTAAACAAATAGTATAAGTAGTAGCAAAATTGAATGAAGATGTTTAATTATTTTACGTTATAATTTGGTTGTAATATTGTCTTTTTGTTTTCGAAATGTTTTTTCTTTTCCTAACTTTTTGTATCGAGTTAAAGATTGTTAAATGCTTTTCTTGCCCGGTATTTGTGGTTTTTTTGTCCAAATCTTGTACTTACCGTCGGATCTTTCAATTTTTTTTTAAAAACATAAAAACATCAAAAGTGCTACCATCTTGAAACGGAAACGTAACGGACAAAAAACTTTGTCCAAAGCTTGGGTTTACCGTCGGAGTATATGCTTTTTTTTTGTGCATTGTTTTGCCATTTGATGACAATGTTATATTTGAATCTATGCGAAACACCCAAACCTAAGACAGCGAACATCACATTAAGATTAATTATTTGTTACCCCAAAAAGCTTTTCAAGATCTGCTAACGGAAAAACTTTTGAAACACGGCTAAACTTTCGTCATAAATCATAATCTTACAGTAAAAGAAAATAAAAATTAGTACTTATTAGCGCCCACCCGTGAAAAATTTTGGAATATTATAATTGCAGGATTGATAATTGCTTACCTAAAAAGCGCAGACCCTCAAAAATCATGAAAATTGACTTAACTAAACAAAGTTAACTCTAAAGAAATACACATTTCAAACATTTAATTATAATAATTTCGTAGTAAAAATATTCTAGGTAGGTACCTAATCATTATTTATAATTTAGTAAATGACAATCAAAATAATTTTCTGTTGGAATACTATATTATCGGTAGGTGATTGATGTATTATATTTAGATGTGACATGAAGCGAAAAAATAGGTTCCACTTTTTTACTTTTTTAAAACTACCGAATCTGGTCTACGCGCACCGCTTATCGCGTTCTAATGAATAAACACGTTTCGACGAGATATTAGTATCCATTACACAATAGCGCTTCTAATTGTGTAGCTCTATGGGTATAGGTACATTATCGCTTGTCTGAATTCTTGACATAATCAGTTCCAATTTTGAAAATGACACTTAAATTCAAAAAAATCCGAGTTCATTGAATCAGAGTTACAATCAAGGACATACACGCAACCGAAATTAGTATATTTATGGTATTTGAGGTCTCTCTCTTTGAGAATGCTTCATACCTTATTTTGAAAAGAGAATAGGTAATTTCCTGAAAATAAGTAGGTACCTACTTTTAATGAGATGCTGGAATACGATAAAAGTATTATGAAACAAATTTTACACTTTTCTTTCAGTTGTTGTACTTCATTTTATACTTTTTTTTGAGTTGTTGTACTTTTACATTTTATACTTTTCTTTGAGTTGTTGTACTTTTACATTTTATACTTTTAATTTTATTTGATTTATTGTTATTAAGTTTAATTTGTAGAACTCCATTTTAATTTTAATTTTTTATATATTCAATAATATTGTTATTGGGTTTATAAAAACAGTTTATTTTTAAAAAAGTTCTGCTGCTGCTGCTGCAAAAAAAAGTTAATACAAAAAGTAAATAAATAAAATTAAAAAAGCTTTTATTTGAGTTGTTGTACTTTTCCATTTTATGCTTGTTACTTTATACCTTTCTTTGAGTTGTTGAACTTTTACATTTTATGCTTATTACTGAATACTTTTGTTTGAGTTTTTGTACTTTCAATATTCTTACTTTTGTTGATGGCAACGTTATACCGTATATATGAAAAATAAATAAATAAATGAACAACTGGTTTATTTAAATTTGTTTGTTATCAAAATAACACATCCTCTTTGACTCTTTCACCATTAACCATAGGTTTAACTCAAAATTCATTTTTTTTACTCAATATTATTTATTACGGTCTTAGAGGTATTTTGAAAAACTTCAATGAAATTTGAAAATAATGATAAAAGGTTGGCATTTTTCAATAAAGCGGAATTTAATAACACTTTTAACCGATACCACCATAAGAGCAGATAATTGATAACGTTGTTTGAAAAAGTACAGTTTTAATCACAATTTTTTGACAATGGTTTTGATTTATCTTTTAACTTTTTTCAGGACGCTCTTGATCGTTTTTTTTTTTTAACGAATATAAAATATTAAAATTCTTCATATTATGCGTATGATTGAATAATTACGTAATTAAACATTTGAAGTATGTGTATTGTTTGCGTCTGTTTCGTTCGGCCAAAAAGATCTAAATAGGTTGACTAGAATGGCGTTGGTCATGTCATATTAGCTAGATCTGCATAAAAGCACTATCTGAGATTGTGTAATATTGCACAAGAGATCCAACTGCTCCTGACTGTCGGAGCCAGTGGCACTATGGCATCCCCAATTATTGGAGAACGGAAGGAGGTGGTAAAGAGGAAGGTCGGGATGTATCAGGCTATTCAGATCTGGTCATAAAACAAGGTAAAAGTCATTTCAAGCATCGTTTCAATTCTGATTGACCTCTTTGACCAGGGCGATGTTGTGAGTATCTACCATTTTGTACGAAGTAAAATGATCTTGTTAAAAAAGTGACAGCATACGAATTTCCTGATAAAATATTAGTCACTCAAAACATATCGAGAACACGTGTTTTTCACGTGTCATGACGGAAAGCTACAGTACAAGTATGTCCGACGACGTGGCGCTGACGAGCCGAACTGATGGTCGGATGCAGCGCGAAGTGTATCGCGTGGCACTACTGCTCTTCATGCATTCATCTACATATGACTGTACGCGAGCTACGTACGTGTAGCACTATTTCCAGCCTAAAAACCGATCTTTTCAACTTTTTATTTTTTATTTTATCTCACACAGGAGGCCCCGATGAAAATAATTTCCCTCTGGAACCATGTCGTCTTTTGGAATGCTGTATGGAGGTTATTTAAAAAAAAAATCTGGGAAGGTAAAAGATATAAGGGTTGGGTAGGAATCTAGGGATCAGTATGTCCAGGAGTGACGGACTTATGAATATAGACGCATTCTGAATACACCTCACCCGATGAACTCGGGCACCCCTGCTAAATCACCAAACATGTCGTTCCACTTGGGGTCACCTATTTTAGAGATGTTGGTTATCCAATATTGGTTCCTGGGGCGGCGGTACCCAAACCCATCCCCAAATTGAACCATTTTTGTTCACATGAGTATTTTGATGAAATTCTATTTATATATAGTTTACGCGAATATCACAACCAACATCTCCGCATTTCGGTTTATTACTTAAACTACCTACAAATAATACTCTCTGAAGATTAATAATTACCAACAAACAGTACACTATGTTCCACCATTAATTACAGCACTTAATAACGTTCGTGACAACTCACAAGGATCATCAACTGTATGACGAAATATTAATTTAATTACGCAGGCTTTCGCGGTTAATAAATATTCTTAAACTCAGGCAAACGGTGTATTTTATGTATTATAATGTATTACGTAAGGACATATCCCTGTGGTTTTGAATAAACCCAGGACATTATGGAACATGTTTCGCGAACAAGTAGTTAGTTTACTTTTAATATCTTACACGAAACAAGGCTCCGACTTGTCCTAACCCTAAAATGCTGCAAACAGATTCTGTAATTATTAGATAGATGTAATAATGTAAGGATATAATTGAATGATTTAATTTCTGCCAAGAGATGTCACTCATTCAAGGAATCTACTTACCGACATTTATTTCAAATGTTATTTTCTTCAATTTCTGTACAACAAACTTTGACAAGTGCTATTTCTTTGAAATTTTGTTTGAAACTTAAAAACAAATACAATTACTTGAATTTCTCTTTTGGTTTTCGTGAAAGAATGCAAATCTTGGAAGCGACATTTAACCCACTTCTTGACATCCGACCGAGCTGGAACTCGGAAGACAGACTCGTTTTTGATGACAATGCCTTCTATCAATCTATTGGTCACAATTACGCGCACACACGTCAACATATACGCATTTCTCTGAAATTGGATCAAATTACAGCAGTTAATATACGAAAAAAATGTTGGTTAAAATCCCTATTGGGATTTAGGTTCAATCCTCAAAAAAAAGGTTTAAAAAAAAAAACGATTAATAAAAATAGATGTATTATATTACGAAAACGTTGTTCTTAACGGGATGATTTATAAAAAAATGTGAACAGTTTACTAAAGATTGATTCGATTGTCTTTTTTGAAGAATTTGAACAGTTCACTAACGAATAATCCGATTATCTTACTAAACGCAAACTCTATTGCGTCAACTGTGTGGTTTTTATTTTATGCGTTTCATATAAACAAAATTGAATCGATTAAAAGAAATCATAAAATATATATGACAGATCGCACAGTCGATTTAACAATTATCTGGATACAATTGTATTTTTCAAAATTGATTCAATGGTGTGTGTCTAGAAAATATTCAGATGCGATGTTGCTGTATAAAATTGTAAGCAAAATTACTGACTGTCCGGATTTACTAAACAGAATTGATTTGAGAGTACTTACACGTCACACACTTTCGAACAATCTTTTTGATGACAAACAATGTAAAACTAATTCAAACCAAAATGCTTGCCTTAAGAGACGTGACGATGTGATAATTTTTTTTTCTGACGTTGATATCTTCAATTACGACGAAACTAAATATGATAGAATAGATATAAATAGAACAACGTAAACCAAACTACAGGGTTTTCCAATAAGAGGTGTTATTTTGATTTTCAATCGTAAAAGTTCAATGGTTTCGTTGCTTGTGTGGCACGTAGCGCCGTCTTGTTGAAAGTAAACGCTGTCCAGATCAATACCATTTAATTCCGGCCATAAAAATCATTAATCATCTCTCGATAGCGCAATGATTGTGATATGTAACAAAAATATGTTTTTAATGATGGTTATAACTTTTCAAATAAGTTAAAAAAAACATTGTTCCTAAATAAATAAAAGTTCACTCTCATGGTACTAAATTAGGAATCGAATCGTCTGCACCAATATAATTATTGTGAAATAATGAATATTCACATTTTATCTTTGCTGACTGTACGGTTAATGGAAGTTTATCAACATATAAACGAAATCCATCTATCTACTTACCGTTTAATGGCACACGCACCACATTTTATGTAATAAATAAATGGTTTATAGATTTTGTTTATACTATCTGTGAATGCCAACTCGAGCGCAAACAAATAAAAAATTCCATTATTTTCTCCATTGATAGTTTGAATTTGTTAAATGCTTCTGTAAACGGAATTTTTGCTATCTGAATACTGTCTATATATATTTAATAATCTGTTCCCAACTTTTTGAAGCCAGTGAGGCTATAGCATCCACAATTGAAAAATGTTGTGAGGCTGGAGGAAGTGGGGAAAAGAAGGAGATAGGGTAGAGGAAGGTTGGGAAGTAATTTGCTGTTCAGATTTGGTAACAAAACACGAAAAAAGCCATTTCAAGCATCGTTTTGATTTTGAATGGTGATCGATTACCAGGGCAATACTAAGAGTACACGGAGAAAAATGTGTATTGCTGATTCATTATAATCTTGTTAAAAACGTGAACGCAGTTGCATGAACACGTGTTCATGCTTACGATTAATAAGTTCATGCTTACGATTAATGTTCATGCCGTTGGTGACCGGATAAATCATCACAATGATAATTCATCACATCCTTAAAAAGTTATATAGAGTAATGGAAAGTGATGAAACAAAAAGTTTAAAAAGTTAGGTTAAAAAAAAATTTCTACGTTGCTAATGACTTTATATCACTTTTTAAAAGTGTGTTGAATTGTCACTGTGTTGAGTTATCATGGAACCATAATTAATATAAAATGAATATTTAATTCATATATAATAAATGTGTAACATTTAATTTATATATAATATTCAACAAATTTATAATTAAATATATAATTACTACATTTTGAATTTTTACCACTATTCTCACTAATCTCTAATCATCTTTTTAATTTGTATAATTTGAAGTGCAGCTGAAGAAATACTGGACAACCTTGCACGCTTTTATATACCTACATTGTTGTCTTTCTTTCATGCTGTCTTTCTCATACAATACGTCAGTCGCACGTTAGTTACAAAGCCCTGCCTAGCGGAACTGAGTGTTTTCAAGCTTCCACATCTTCAATTATCTTCTCCAAACACTCCATATTTTATGGTCTCTCTTGAGAATCATTTTGATTTCACTTCTCATCATTTCATTCAATCTTCTCGTTACCATCTTTTTCTACTTGCGCCATTCACCCCGCTTTCAAAGCACTTGATCCAGTTTTCTAACTTCATATTGATAACTACTTCTCCTTTTGAAATGTTACCCTAGGGTTAAAGCCTCCCTTAACCTTCTCAAGGCACAGGACTTCCCCCTAATATTACGCTAGTCACGTCTCTCAGGCCCTTGTGGGTACCTATACCATTTTGCAGAGACTAGGACGTTTAGAAACCCTTGAACTTATAATATGGTTTGTCACACAGACAAATTTTAGGGGATTTGTAATGTGTTGGTTGGTTTGAAAAGCATTTAACTCTAATGGGTTGAATCTTACTTGAATTGTTGAGTCGTGTTAATTGAGTAAGAACTTCTACTTCTCCATGTTGAGCTAATGTGTCCATCATCAAATCTGCATTAGTAAAATCACATTGCGCATTTTCAGGTTTAACTTTTACAAAATTAATATATAAATTCACCTTCCCTCTCTCCATAATCTGAAAGAATGCACTGAGAAAACTTCCTGATTATTGGAAATCTCTTCAAATTATTCGTGTTCCTGTTAAAAAAAGGATTACAGGCCCTTAATGAATGAATTGATTATCCTAAAAAGTTAAAGTAAAATATTATTTAAATATTTGAATTTACAAACAGTTTATGAGGAAGCGGCTTACAGTCCCATTTTTAACAGGATTACTAATAATTTGAAGAGATTTCCAATAAATCAGCATTACTCATTTTTCTTGAAAGGTGAAAGCCAGAAAAATTTTACAAAAAAAATATTATTATTATGGACGCAATGCTTCGATATTCTTGATGTAGAGATATTCTGTTAATTATTTTTCGGGCGTCCCCGACTATTTCTACCATTCAAAAAGTCTAAGCAATCCTAGCACTAATAAGAACAAACTTTGAAAATTTCAGCGATATCGGTCGACTACTTTTCGAGTTTTGCGAGCACAAACATACGCAGGCTGAATTTTTATGTATTAAGATTTCAATTCACACACAAAACCATGTGCACATGTACAGTTTTTTTTTTTTTTTTTTTTTTTTTTTTTTCTTTATTCATGAAATATTAATGTGTACAGTTTTTACATGCTTTTCGACTACCACACTAGACACACGCCCGTATTATGGTAGTCGAAATTTATATACATAGGTTTATATAATTATATAAATGTAATATTTGATAACTTGTTAATCTAAGTATTTTTTTTTACATGCAATGTATGTGTATAATAGGTGACACTTTTACTGGTTCCCAGTTCAGTAGATTGCTCAAGTGTACATCAACCGTATTTTAAACTGTTGATATTAATGAGATAAAATGAACACAATCAGCAAATAAATAGGTTACTTTACTTGTTAAAATAATGAAAATATCCTTACTGGGGTATCCTTACTGGGGTATCCCGTTCTACAGTGTAACCATAGAACGGGATACCCCAGTAAGGTCCCATTATATAACATATTTGTAAAGAATAATAAAATTCACAAATAAACACGTTATTTTTAAGACATTTCTATTTAGATGCCAAGTTGAACAAAGTATTTATATGAAATTCCCTCGATAGAAAGAAGTATTTATGTGAAATTCCCTCAAACGAAAAGTATTTATATGAAATTCCCTCGATAGAAAAAAAGTATTTATTTGAAATTCTCTCGATAGAAAAATATTTATGTGAAATTCCCTCCATAGAAAAAAAATGGCAAAGTATATTCTGAACATTATAAAAAACCACTTATGGTTCTGTTCAAGCGCCCCTGAGGTGATATCTCACAAAAGCGGAGCTATACAAATTGTCCAATAAATAAATAAAAAAAAACCGTGATAAAGACATGAAAATAATCACAGTGTTTCCACAAATGCTACATAGACTACATTTGATGCCTTCGTGGTCAAGCGGTTAGGCTTTCGACTAGCAAGCTGGAGGTCGCAGGTTCAAATTCAAAACATTTAGCAAGTAAATTTTATTTGATTAACAAATTACTAATTTAAAACAATACATTTGCGGCATATTTCAGAGTGGAAGACCACCATTCGGAATTGAAACGTTGCTTGAAATGGCTTTCCGAGTGAATAGCCATGTACTACCCTACTTTCCTCTTCGTTATCTCTTTACCTTTCCTGCTAACTCCAGCCTTACAATATACCCCAAATTGGGGATGCCATAGTCTCAATGTCTCCAGACGGTAGGAAGATTTTTGGACGCTTGTTCGGTATTCATATAAAAAAATGATTTCCGAATATTGTCGGAATGTTACTTTGATTAATTTTCAGTGAGATGTATAAAAATTCATAAAATCAAATATTCAGTACAAGTTACAAATTTAACATACCGCTAAATACAATTGATTAAGTGTTCATCGTTTGCAAGACTGCCGCAGATAAGCAGGTGTAAATTGCGTTCTTCGGTGTAGTCTTATTGGTGATGTTAAGTATCTGGAGGTTACATGCTGATACCCTTTTAAGTGTAATTATGCTAAGTGCAATAAGAATGTAGTACTTACATACACCTAGTTAGTAGGTATCTACTTTTAGCTTAAGCCTTGTTTAGCTGTCGGGGATTTGCTTAATCGTATAATTACACGAGTTCATCTGCCGCATTAAATAATGACTGTCGGTTAAACGTGTTATCGCATAAATTATTTTAATCATGTTTTGCGGATACGCAATTGTGTCTAGCGTGTAAATATTGTTTCTTTTTATTTTAAAGCTGTATGAAATCAAATCCGTAACTTATTTTGTTTATAATAGAAATATTTTGATAGATACATACTCGTACATTATTTTCTTTTCTTTATTCGTAATCTAAGTTTTGTACCTAGTTTTTGTAATGTATTTCAATTACGACTGTATTCAGATTCCATTTGTATGTGAATTGTAAGAGACTTTGATGTTTTTTCAAACGAATCGTCAAGATTACCAGGTTGTTTATTTATGATAAGAATTACAAAGGTACTGTTGTAGGACTGACGTCCTTTACTGTTGAGACTCTGACGGTAGCTGTTCCCAATCCTACTGATCAACAGTTGAGCTGAAATATTGGCTCAACACTGCTCAAGGGCATAACTACGCCCTTTCCAACGGAAAGGTGACGACTGAGCGATCTACTAATAAAATGAAGGAAAACTACTGAATTAAGCCTGCCTCAGTAAATGACTAGTTATAAAAAGTGTCGACAGAGTGAAAAATATTTGCGACGCCAAGACACGGTGGCATAAAGTCAAGGAATCATTCTATTTTTGAAAAATTACATAGGTTGCTTAAAAAAATATCAGTTTATGTATTACAGTTTTAAAAAAAGATATATGCATCAATAATTAATTCGTCAATATTAATTTAACATGGAAAGTTTTTACTTTGATGTCATTTTATTGTCTATGAAAGTGGGCGGGGCCATTTAAGATTATCAACGGTAAAGATGTTTGGAAACAGGCGAATCGAACGTTACTTAACAAATTACTCGGCTGATCGCAGCCTGAGATTGATTGTTTGAAAAGTCGGGAACAACGGCCGTAAGTACGGTCGGCTAGTTTCGGAAATATTCGGATTCATTCAGATTCTGGCGTGCACGCGCATAGCTTGCAGCACGCTAGATCTACCTGTCGTAAAATGCCATAACTAACTTAACTAAAACATTACAGTTTTTTACATTCTTTTTGACTGCTAAACTAGGTACAGGCCCGTATTATGATAGTAAAATTTTTTATCTATGTAATTGTAATTTTTGTTAATTGTTAAATATACTGTTTTGTTAAATACATTATTTTAGTATATTGGTTTCTCAGTGTGAATTCCACAAGTCATTCACGCCACGAAGGCAAATAAAGAAAAGATTTTTTTTTTCAGAATTATAATTAAGAAAAGAATAATATTGATATCCAATTGAAATTAAATTAACTGGCTAAGTCCTCCATCACAACACAAACAACATTTTCAGCTTACTGTGGTGGCAGTATGAGATTTTCAAATATTGTCAGGTTATTCGTAACCCGTTTGTCTTTCTTTTAAATAAAAAAGGAACAAATCGACAATTTAAACCTTTAGAAACAGCGAGAGGACAATATTATTAATTTATTTTAGCATTTTCTTAAGTTTGCTGAAATTTTGTACAATTGATCTTCAAAACAAGAGGAAGGTCACTGTGTGTATCTGATTTCGAAAAACCCTGTGTAAATCCCAGGAACCGCCGCGCCGGGTACTTCAGCTAGTGATTTTTAAAGCGTTGCTAAACATTTTGCTGAAATTTCTAGACAGCCAAATGGGAGGCTGACATTTAACAAAGTGTAAAGGTAAATACCAAATTAGTAAGTTTTCTATTTCTGTAAAGTCTTGATCAAAATAGCGATTAATTAAATCATTTGCCAATTAAAATGTTTTAATTGTGTCAATTGATACCAATTCATTTGAAAGATTTTCCAACAACTCATCATTCTTACAATTAATCGATGTATTTGGTTTAAACAGCACTAGCACTCTGTCAATTACAGTTCTCAAAGTGTCTACTGCTTTAATATATCTCTATCCAGAATGTCCCAGCTCATTTTCTTGAAATCCCCTGAAACTATTATCCCATTCGATACGAGATCTTAGTGCCCCAACTAAGTAAGTGTCTCTTTCTTTAACCTGTCTATTACGTTTATCTTACACCTAAATCAGCCACTACATTATGCAAATGTCCCAATTCACCAACCATCCTAGCCGCCCTCTATCTATTTTATGTGAACCACCCCTAAATTTGCATTATTATTTCGGATTGAAGGCTCTATTGTGAAACAAGGGTTTCTTATTCATAAAACACTTAACTATGTCAACACATAAATGTACGTTCTTGTTTGATGAGAACCAAAGGGATGTGTGCCATAATTACGAATTCTGCGAACCTTACTTATGATAAAAGAAATCATTTGTCATATCGTGAATTTATTGTTTTTCTCTGCGTCTCTCGCGATTTTTATTACACTTGTCTACTATTTCACTTAGCTATGTTTTTAGAGAATGAACATAGCGTAATAATAGGTAACTATATCAGAATAATCAGTTTACTTACGAGGAAGCTACAAGCCAAAAATGTGTATATTCTTGGTATGCCTTGTATTGTCATGAATGTAGGTAATAGGCATTAAAATCGCTTGACAAACGGAGTCAACAAACGTTCGATTTCAAGCACAAAAGTGGTTTTTATTTATTTTGTAAATAATTTTATAAGAAAGCAAAAAAGTTAATCAAGGGAAACTATCACAGATAATCTTAGTTATAATACTGTATTTTTTAAAAGTCGTTACCTTTACGCGTTCATACATTTATATTGAAAAAAAAAAAAATTTGTAGTTTACATTTATATTTTTTATTGAGTATCTTATTTTTTATTTGTATTCTACTCAAGGGAAACGGTAGAAAAACCTTCAATTTATCTAAAACATATATTTTTTTTGTATTCATAATGTACACCAATTCGTTATAAAAATTAATTAAAATAGTGATTTAGCATTAAGTTTCGCCTTAATTTTTTTGTTTCTTTTCTTTTGTTATAAGAGTTCCAACTGCCTGAAGGCAATATAGACATATATATAGATATAGTTATGTCATACCCATTTTCGAAAATTTTGCGAGACTGAAGGAAGTGGGAGAGGCGAAGTAGAAGGTGAAGTATGAATCTTACAAACCGGTTCCAGACCTTACTTTCGGTCACAGAGGGCGTTAGTTTGTTATTAAGGCCCCTTAGTAAGCGTTCAAAGATAAAAAAAGGGAGATACGTAAATACGAATGTTAGAGGGAGCGCGCTAATATCAAAAATATGATATCAACTAAGCGAAAATAGTGAATATATTTAATTAAACAAGACTCATCGGAAGTAGAGCAAAAATATGTTGACAAATGCTTTAGTTGCATTTAAAGAAACAATGTAATTTTTTCATACCTATAACATATATTATTAAATAACAGAACGAAACGTGTTTTTAATAATTTTCGGAGCTTAATTTGCGTTTTTTTCCATTGAGGGAATTTCATATAATTATCAATTTGGCAGTACAAATGTATAGATATTATCTTAAAAAACAACGTATATTTTTAAAAACTCAAAAATTCAAAGAGTTAATGAAATATGTAGAAATTGGGAATGCGAGGGCTTAAACGAAATAGATACTTTGTATAAACTTCAATTTTTTTATTGTCTACCGATTTCTGAAGAACGACCCTTTCATCAGAATTAGAGCTAAATTATACAAATATATGGGAAGAAATAATTCACTTAAAACCCTTCTGGCCTCGGAAGAACATTACTAGCCACAAACATATTCAATTAGAGCCTGTTGTGTTCCCAAAAACAGTTCTCCAACTCATCGTGGAAAGAGATTTTAAATAATAGGTTCTTTGTTTTGAATCAAGGATTTATGAACACTTCGCGTATTACAATAGTGACTCGATAGTCGACCTAACTAGGGGCTGGCTAAATGGGATCTGGGAACGGTAAGATTGTCTGGGAGCATTCTCACTGGCCCTGGCGACTACTGGCCACTAGCTGCCATCTTACGGACTTCCAAGCAAGCTCTTTGCACTGCCCTCTATGAGTGCATCTGTGAAGCTCTTAATTAACTCACTTCTCAACAGAGCCTCTGAAGGACAGATCTGACCGGACATCCATACATTATAAAAATATTTTTATCTCTTTTCTTTATAGAAATTTTACGGAGATATGTAATTCATCCGTCATTGGAAATTAAAAAAAAATATTCTTCTCAGTTTGTCTCAAATACTTTGATTCGATGGATAAAATCCCCAACATTGTCAGGGTATGATTAAAAATTGAGGGGATTTTTTTGCTGACAGTTAAAAAAATATTTATAAATATTTTTTTATTGAAGTGACACTTTTCTGACCAATTCCTTACAAAAATGATTGTATTTTCTAAATATCGAATTCCTTAAAAATTATGTACCTTTGTGTCGTTTTGTTTTTTTGTAAATATTTTCATGTTTGGTATTGAAAAATGATTATTTACATATATCTATGTTTATTTGAAATATAAACATCTGAAAGATAATTTTATTTAGTTTCTAAAATGGTATTAGTTTTTACGACAACTTCAAAAATAAGAAATATATGAGGAATATTTAAAGTACCTCGGAAGCGTTATTGGGACTTGTTGGTAAAAATATTTAAATGTCTGAAAGGTTGAGCTGGAAAATATTAAGTTTGTTGTTGAGAAGGATTAAATCCAGGAAGAAGAATAGGTATGTAAATGCTATACAGGGAAAAATGCTTTGTTTCTTCTACAACTTTAATTTTGGAAATAGTTTAATAAAGTATCAATTATACCTACAGTAAAAAACAAAGTAATGAGAGGATACATTTATCCACATTTCGAGGTTTCCTCATCCATACAGATGAAAATTAAAAAATATTATCTTACAGTCACATCTTGTCCCAGATATATTCTCTGGTTGTGCGGAAATCCTTCGTACGCAATTGTGCGGGGGGGTTGCGGTATTGCGGTGCGGATGCGATATAGACTAAGACAAACAAAAAAAAACGAATTGAATTGCCTTAGTGTTTGCAAGAGGAAAATGAGTAGGAAAGGCCCAAAGACTTACCCTGGTCTCGTTCTCCTTAAGCCGCTGGTTCTGTTCTCTTATCAGTTTGCATACAATTAACATTAACACTTAACACAAAACAAAAAACACAGTGAAATTCACTGCGGCGGGTAAAAACGTTTCACTGGACGGTGTGTGCTCCAAAATAGTCACAGCCGAGTTCAAACATATGCGGGTTTCAATATGACACGAAATGTTCGCGGGTAAGATGCAACGATAACAACTGAACAATAATCCTTGTCTTTGGCCCGGATCAAGGAAAGGGGACAAGGGACAAAGGGGGGTGAAGGGTACACATTTAAGGCTATTCAATTTTAAACCTCACGCGCAACTATCCCCCCCGCCTTGAAAGGGTGCGAAATCACCCCTTTTAAAACCGCATTGTCATGGCATTTATCATATAAACAAATTAACATAACCTACAGTTATCCTAAATTTCCTAACCTACATTGACTAAACCTAATGCTACTAGACTACTATTGAGTTGGCAAAGGGTATAGCCGTATTACTGGGCGAATATAAGATCCCAGCACTGTTCTGACACGAGCAACACGAATTACTCCATCTTTTGCGGGGAAAACTTCATCAATAATAGCTAACGGCCAATGTAATGGTGGGGCGTTTTCAGTTCCCACTATTACTACTAAGCCGACCTTTACTGGATTAGTAGGAGTATTCCATTTTGGACGTACTTGCAAAGTATGCAAGTAATCTAATCTCCATCGCTTCCAGAATGATTGAATTAATTTATCGAGTAAATCATGACGCGATAGAAGGTTTAAATTATCCTTCTGGATTTCCATGGCGGGCAGGTTTTTTAAGGGAGTTGTCGTCAAGAAGTGAGCTGGCGTTAACGCAAGGGGCTCGGAGGGGTCTGAAGAGAGCGTTCTACACAATGGCCTCGTATTCAGAATGGTTTCTACTTGTGCAAGTACTGTAGTTGCCTCTTCAAACGATAGAATCTGATCTCCTATTACCCGAAAAAGATGAGTCTTCATACTTTTAATATTGGATTCCCAATTTCCTCCAAAGTGGGGTGCTATTGGCGCATTCAAATGCCAGCTTATTCTATTATTGGCCAAAATACTTGCAAATTCTTCACCAAAATGTGAAGATGACGAAAATGCGTGCAATTCATTCAATTTTCTCTTGGCTCCTACAAAGTTAGTTCCGTTGTCTGAATATAAATTTGACACAGGACCACGCCTAGAAAGAAATCGTTTGAATGCGTTCAGAAAACATTCGGTGCTCAAACTTGATGCCAATTCAAGGTGTATAGCTCTTGTTGTCAAACACACAAATAAGCAAATATACGCCTTTTGAGAACGAATTCCACGTCCGCGTGATACGGTTACCCTTAAAGGCCCGGCAAAGTCTATACCCACATGCGTAAATGGTTTTATAGACTGAATGACACGACAATCTCTATGATCCGCCATTAAAGGTGCAATTGTTTTAGGGCGTAGCCGAAAACACGAATTGCATTTATGTACTCGATTTCGAATTAAACTACGGGCTGACAGTATCCAATATTTTTGCCTCAAAATAGACATTAATAATGCGGGACCCGAGTGACAATGAATTTTATGATAATGATCAACCAACAAATTTAAAACGTGATCCTTTCGCGGGAGAACTATGGGGTGCTTTTGATCATAATTTAAATCCGAATTAACTAAACGACCTCCCAACCTTATGATTCCGTCATTCAAGAACGGTCTCAAACGTTGAAATACGGGTTTACACGTCTTTCCTTGTTGTAGATTTATCAATTCCCCGGGAAAGTACGCTCGTTGTATTTCGCGCAATATTTTAAGCTCAACGAACTCTAAATCTGACCCACTTATATATTTTCGATATGGCAACACCTTAAGAAAACGAAATACGTAAACCAAACATCGTAATAATTTATTCCACGAGGAAAAGCGCTTTGACAGGGTAAGAATATCATATTCTTCTAAACCAGAAGTCATTACTAACGAAATAGACTTCTGTTCGGGTAGTTCTGTCACCATAGTAACATCAAATGTGGTAATGGGCCACCGATCAGGCCTAAATTTCATCCACGGTGGGCCATGAAACCATAGCGGGTGATCTAAAATTTGATTGGGGGTAAGCCCTCGTGACAGACAATCAGCGGGATTATCTGTGCCTGCTATATGATTAAAACAGGTAGCCGATAATTCAGATTGAATTTTAGCAACTCTATTAGCCACGAATGTCCCCCAACGGTGCGGAGAAGACTGAATCCAACAAAGTGCTACAGTGGAATCAGTAAATGCGTATATATTTTCAATTTTCAAGCGTTTTTCTAAGGTTTCTACTACGTTATGCATTAATTTTGCAAGTATTAATGCAGCGCAAAGTTCTAATCGTGCGAGAGAAACAATTTTCACAGGAGAAACCTTCGATTTTGCACAAGCAACATGTACTGAAATTGCTTCATGATTTTGGACATGGAAATACACTATACCTCCATATGCCTTTTCGCTGGCATCTGCGAAACCAACAATGGTTACGATGCTACTGGACGTGATGCCAGTATGACGCGGAATTTGTATTCTATTCAGTGAGGAAAGTTCCTCACAGAATTGCGTCCATATCCTTACAATATCGTCGGGAGGCTCATCATCCCAATCGCATTTGTGTAGCCATAATTGTTTAATTAAAAGCTTGGCATATAAAACGACAGGCGCGATGAAGCCCATAATATCCCATATTTTTGCGACACAAGACAATATATTTCGTTTTGTACAACCTGTTTTAGGTGTAGAAGTGACGAACGAGAATAAATCGGAATTTGGTGACCAGTATAAGCCCAATATTTTATGCATGCTTACTTCATCAAATTCCTTTATCGCTGATAAGCGATGCGAATCTGGAATAGATTCCAGAACATTTTGCGAATTGCTGGTCCACTTGACAAGGTCAAATTGGCCAGTCTTCAATAATGCGATTAACTGAGAGGACGTTTCCTTTGCACCCTCTTCAGTTTCCATACTATATACAAAATCATCCATATATAAAAATTCTTCAATAATTTTCTTAGCCTCAGGAAAAGCTTCTCCTTCATCGGAGGCCAATTGCCTGATAGTGCGTAAAGCTTGAAATGGGCTGGATGTAAGACCAAAACAAACGCGGTTAAACTCATAAGTTTTAATATCTTCGCTGGGCGAGAAGCGATACAAGATTCGTTGATATCTCCGATCACTATCTTTCACTCCTATACACAAAAACATTTTGCGTATATCAGCTGAAAGAGCTATTGGGAATACACGAAAATTAATAATTATATTAAATAAATTTCCCTGTAAATTTTCCCCACTATATAAAATATTATTCAATGACACGGAAGTGCTTGTTTTTGCGCTAGCGTCCAGGACTATTCTCAAACTGGTCGTGATTTTATCCTCTCGTACAACTCCATGGTGCGGAATTATGTATGAAGGCATCTCATTTCCTTCATTTGAAGTGCTGAGAGTCAAATAATCCTTCTCTAAATATTCATTGATAATATTATTATAAGCTTTTCTTAATTTTGGAGAGGCTTCCAATTTACGTTCAAGACATAAAAAACGTTTCTTTGCCATTGCAAATGAATCCCCAAGGGTTGAAACATCCCCTTTAAATGGCAAAGTTACTATATATCTTCCATTTTCAGGATCTCTTGTGGTTGTTCTTTGATATATTTCCTCACATTCACGATCTTCAGGACCTTTAATAGACGGTACGTTTACCTCTTCTAATTCCCAAAATCTTTTGAGACAAATATCATCTGGTTCTTCTAGCATGGCACAACAAGATACGCTAACATTATCCTCAACCCGAGTTGGTGCTGATCCCAAAATAACGTATCCTAGAACTGTTTCTAAAGCATGCAGATTATGCCTCTGAAAGGGGTCTTGAACCCTTTTTGACAACAGGAGATGCGGGAAGAGCTGGGCTCCTAGCAACATGTCAATTTCTCCTGGTTCTCCATATGACTCATCCGCCAACGGTAAGTCATTCAAATATGACAATGAAGGTACATCAACTTTGGCGGTAGGTAAGCGCTCTGTAACTTTATTCACAATCAATGAAGTAATGTTATAATTTATTGCTCGATTGAAACGAGAGTAAATTTCGGTCTGTATGGAGCCTGTAATGGGCTTAGACGATCCTCCAATACCCTTAACGGTGGAACAAGACGGGCGTTGATATTCAAAAAATCCTAATTTTCTACAACAATCCCGAGTAATAAAATTGCTCTGAGATGCGCTGTCCAATAAACACCTAACGAGATGTTCATTTCCCTGTGCGTCTATTATTCCCACTCGTGCGGTAGCCAGCAATACAGTACAATGAGTCTTTAGATTATGAGATCGAACAGTTGAAAAAGTACACAAAGCTACATCAGAATTGGAGCAGCCCGGTTTTGGATCATTCGATTGATCAGCTTTCTGGTTTTCAATTCTTTGGGCATTTTGAGAGTCTGACTGCCCCTTGTGTGATGCACCCTGTTCTTCAAAATGTAACATTGTATGATGAAACTTGTCATTACACTTATGACAATTTTGATTTGAATTGCAAGCCCTAGCCTTATGTCTATCACTAAGGCATCTAAAACAGAATCCCTTTCTTTTGATAAAATTGAACCGTTCCCTTACAGTCAATTTTTTAAATTCTGAACATTTAAACAAATTTCCATGCGATAAATTATTGCAAAGTAAACATTTAATAGGCTGACGATTTTCCTCACTACCAGCGTTCATATAGGCATGCGTCGATTTTTGTGACCGTTTTGACGTTTCACTTTTATTTTCCACCGATTTTCTTGAAGAACCGGTTCTTTGCAAGATCTTAACTTGTTCCCGAACAAATTTCACCAAGTCTTCAAACGAGGGGAATTCATTTTCCCTATTGTATGTTTCGAATCCTTTCACCGAGTCCATATCAAGTTTTTTCAATGCAATGTGTAAGAAAATAAAGTCACACAAATTATCTAAATTTACATTTTTAACGGCTGCCACAGCTGACGCAAAATGATCAATGAAGGATTCCAGATTATTAATATTTGCAACAGCAAAGGATTTAAAATCCAAAATTTGATCGATGTATGCAGAAGATATTACTCTTTTGTCGTTATATTTATCGATCAACGAGTTAAAAATAATTTCGTAATTTTCCGGCGATAAAATGATCCCGGCGAACGTTGATTTAACACGGTTACTAATTTTTCCCAACAAATAATATAACTTTTCTGAATTCGAAAGTGTATCGTTATTGTGTACGGTGTTAATAAAACTTGAATAAAATATGGGCCAATTTTTTATTTCCCCATCGAAATATGCCAATTCAATCGGTGGGAGTTTTACACTACATTTATTCTGTTTACTAACCACCCGCGAAGTGTTTTCCCGATTTAATGATATTTTTCTTTTGATATGTCCGTACATATCGTCGAACTTGAACCATCTTTCAAAATCAGGTTCAAAGTTTGAATCGATTTCCAAATTTAATATATTTATTTGTTGAGATATGTCCTCATACTTACTTCTAGTCAAGTCTAGAGTTTCAACTAACGAAAGAAACTCCTCTAGAATACTCAAGTCGGAAATTTTATTTGATAGTTCAAATAACTTAGTAAGACGTGCATCTAACGCATCTCGCTGAGCCGTCAGTAGTTTCAACTTTTTTTCTTTAGTAGCCATTATGTATTTAGCAATAAATAATTAACCCAAATAATTAATTATAATTTAAATAACGCTATAATTTAATTAACGCTAGCGTAATTGATTAAAGTAAACAATTCTTCTGATAAGTGTTTCCAAATTAAACTCAATAACAACTGAATTATTATTATTCTTGTTTACCAACTATTATTAGCGGTCGTTAATACATACCTACGTACTTAACGCTAGCGAAGTATGTACTCGTATTATTAGAATTCAGTATTGAATACAAGTACCTACTTACACAATACGATTCCTTGCGTTAAACCAGGTACCTACATACACGATTAAATTATTGTCAACCTATAATTTGCCACGAGGAATTAAATGTAATTCGTTTTTAATATAACTATTTGACGGACTAAATTTTAACCCATTTATAATGCAAATGCCATGATTTTGGTACAAATAATGATTATAGATTGCAATTGCGAACGAAAGTAATACAATATAATCCGGCTCGAAGGACCAATTTGATGGTTGTGCGGAAATCCTTCGTACGCAATTGTGCGGGGGGGTTGCGGTATTGCGGTGCGGATGCGATATAGACTAAGACAAACAAAAAAAAACGAATTGAATTGCCTTAGTGTTTGCAAGAGGAAAATGAGTAGGAAAGGCCCAAAGACTTACCCTGGTCTCGTTCTCCTTAAGCCGCTGGTTCTGTTCTCTTATCAGTTTGCATACAATTAACATTAACACTTAACACAAAACAAAAAACACAGTGAAATTCACTGCGGCGGGTAAAAACGTTTCACTGGACGGTGTGTGCTCCAAAATAGTCACAGCCGAGTTCAAACATATGCGGGTTTCAATATGACACGAAATGTTCGCGGGTAAGATGCAACGATAACAACTGAACAATAATCCTTGTCTTTGGCCCGGATCAAGGAAAGGGGACAAGGGACAAAGGGGGGTGAAGGGTACACATTTAAGGCTATTCAATTTTAAACCTCACGCGCAACTATTCTCCTTCGCCGTTCGTTTTATCTCTTCACTAATCCCTAATCACGTCTCCACACCCCCTCCCCCATTTCAATACTTATATTATTTTCACCCATTATTTTGTAATTTTAAGGTAATATATTTAGCCCCAAGGAATAATATAAAAAATGATGTGGTTAAAACAAAGTAACATTGTTTCATTTATTCAAAAAAATCTTTTCGTGCATAAAAATTATGGCCAAAAATTTACATGTAACAGAAAATTGCCTAAATTGGCATAAAAAGTTTTAAAAAGACCACCACCGAATGGTCAGATATATATATTCTACACATCTCCCTTCCCGTCAATGCTGATTTAACAACAACCGCAATGCATCCTAGAATCCAATAATGTGGCTTACGGTTTCTTGAACCATTCCCTGCGTATTCCCAAGGATTTTATTATAGTCTGATGGTAAAAAACCACACTGATGTCAAGTCAAGTCTGCGAAAAAAATAAGAAACGCTGCAGTGGTTGGCGGGAAAATGAGATATTCAGTTGAAATAATAATATGGCAGATTTGGCGGAAAGCTGTCTGGAAGGAAACGGAAACCCTATAAATAGAACCTTTTATACCGGGTGACTAAAATACTATTGAGAGATCCAGGATAAATTCGCTTTCTGTTAACTACATCGTGTTTGAGAAAGAAGTAAAACTATGATAAAACTTTATTCCACTTTTATTTCTTTCTGACCCGACCGGTTTCAGACAATCGCGAATTGTTTTTATTCATCTCAATTATTGGATTTATTTTCACCAAGTATAAGCCGTTGAAATAATAGATATTCCCGAAAGGAGAAGTTAACACACATCTTTCGGCAGTATTCCCATAAATAATAATAATATTTAGATATTGTTATTAAGTTTAATTTGTAGAACTCCATTTTATTTTTTTATTTTTTTATATATACAATAATATTATTATTGGGTTTATAAAAACAGTTTATTTTTAAACAAGTTCTGCTGTGTAATTATTATTACGCGTGACAGCTGTTTCGCCCTCTAAAGACAGTTTGATAATGCCTTTAGAGGGCGAAACAGCTGTCACGCGTAATAATAATTACACAGCAGAACTTGTTTAAAAATAAACTGTTTTTATAAACCCAATAATAATATTATTGTATATATTAAAAAAATAAAAAAATAATATTTAGATAATTTGTGTAGCGCCGTTTTTGCACAAAATCACCTCAAGGGCGCTGTAAAAATATGTAATGCATTTCTACAATGATTTATGTTATTACTAACTATACATTGAGATAATATACAGTACCGTACTTACCTGGAAGGTCACTTGAGATTAAAACTGTTTATTGTTTATTAGAGAAATATAGGTACCTACAGTTCGCACGCAAAGGACATAATTGGACTATGAATATGTAAAAAAGTTTCATTAAAAAGATAACATAATGTATTCTGATGAACTGGTATCTAGAGGTGTAATTGGATAGGTACTAGTGAAAGCATTAATTCTTGCAATTGCATTCATTCATTGCATTCTTCCAATCGACTACGTGTGGGTATTTTTTACAATTACGTTTGAAAGATTTTGCGATTTGTCCGTTTCAAACATTTGACGAAATTATTTTAAACAAAGGGCCAATTGTTTCACAGAACTTGAATAGAACTATCAGAGAAATTGAATATTAAGGCGATGCCATAAGTAGTAATACAAAATCATGTGTTTTTGGTTTGAAAATTTGGTCGCCTAGAAATGTTTCAGATGCTATAATTAAATAGTGCGAGTAGAATACATCATGGCCTTTGAAATAATCGAGTATTTTTATAAGCCCAGAAAAAAAAGAATGTAAAGGCCTATGAAAACTGTTTTAAAGTTCAAAATCTCCTACTTACGAACCCATTTTCGGTTATGGTTTTATTGTATAATGTGGCAAATTAAGTTATTTATAAAATTATCGAAAACAAATTAAATATTTATGCCTGAACATCCACTTTTTGGCCATGTTTTTTCTTGCATAAATCAAAACAGGCGGATGGTGTTAAGCGGGAATTTAAACCTTATCGCCATCTACGTAAGGGTTGTTATTGATAGCGGCTCAATTTAAAATATTACATGACGTAGTGCATCGCCTTAACATTGTAATTTGCTGATTGTTCAATTTCTGTGAAACAAATGCATCTAAAAAGTATTATCTGAGAAGGTAAAGGATTATTTACAGATGTATAAATATATCTGTGGAGTTGGTGGCTTCCCTACTGTAATTATCAGAGCTCCCAGTTCAACAAAAAACATTATCTTCTCTTTTTACCACCTCCTGGAGCCAGAGAGACTATGGCATCCCCAATTGGGGTATGGTGTGTGGCTGACGGTAGTGGGAGAAGCGTATGATATGCAGAAGATAAAGGGAAAGTAACTGGATTTTCAGATTTGAATTATGGGCAACGTTTCAATTCTGAATGATGGTCTTACACACTTACAGAGTGGAAGATACTGAACTCTGGAGTATGACGTGTAATGCGTTAATATCTTTGTGAACGCTTTAGCTAGACTTAGCCATCTTAAAATTAGAAAACAAAAAATAGATTATATCCCTGGAACCGACCTACATAAATAACAAGGTTAAGCTACGTAACAGTTGTTAAAATATGAAGTGATGAAAACGTAATAAGATGTATTTCCTCCATTACTTCACAGAGAAATTTTCCTATAACACCTACGAGTAAATGTTTACTCATAGCCACGAGAGAAATGTTTGTACTAGGAGCTTATCTGTATATAATTTGTAATTGTATGCATTTTGTTTGCATAGGAAACTATAATTGCTTCCGGAAAAAAATGCTTCATGTAGTTTGAGATGAGAGTCGAAATAGTAATGGCAGCCATAACATTTTAACAGGTGGTGGACTGTTCTGCCTACTCCTTTACCGCAAGCCATGTGTGTCTTATGCAATGAACCATTTCTTTACTTTACAGTCGTTGTACCTTTAGAGGAATACAGAACTTCCGTAGTTTTAAAACTGCAGTAGTAGTTTTGGCCCTGCGCCAAGCGGCCGGCGCCTTGCGCTAGTAAAAACATCAAGTATTAGGTTTTATGTAAGATCAACTCTTTGGCTCCTTTAAAAAAACAGTACATTACCATTAAAATATTTATTGTAAAACGGTTTGAAAATTTTTATAAAACGTTTAATTTTAGCAGGAAGCACCAGATTACAATGAATGAGTGATTCCTCTAAATACATCTGACATTTTAGTAAAGTAAAGTAAACGGAAAGATCAATTTTCTAAGCCTGCTAGAGCAAACTCGACCGTAGGTCTATTACGCCGCCCGGGCCGCGCGCCGAATATTGTTTTTACGCGACTTCATAACTTTTTTTTATTATTTTTATTTTTTTATTGTTTAACTTATAACATTGTTACATTGTACATAAAATTAGGTAATAATAAGTAATAGTGTAAAACATATGTTGTTGAATTTCTACTCCAATGAAGAGTGCTAGCTCTTGAGCTTGTCGTAGGAGTTATTTGACAATTATTTCATGTTTATATCAGTAATTAACATTATTACAGTACAATAAATATAAACTTAAAAGAGGATTGTGACGTTAATTTACTTATTTCGTTAAGATTCCCACTTTATTTTAGAGATTTGATAGGGCAAATTCAACCGCAGATAATGTTATCGCTGCCATCTTGGAAAACGTGGACCCTTTTTACAGTTAAAGCCGTATTCAAAATTATGGTTCATTATTATTACTAGATACTTTTCAAAAGAAATTATTTTCCACTTTTCCGTTCTGAATGAAGAGAGGCACCTAAAAATAATCAATAACCGAAAGTCTTGAAAAGAATGTTATGTCTAAAAATTTGGGTAAAAGGATAATACGCATCATAGCTTGGCCTATTTCAGCGTATCGCTCGCCATACACTACCAATGGGAATGTATGGCGAGCGATATGTTGAAATAAGTCAAGCCAAGAAAATATACCAAGCTTATAACAGACTTGAAGCCAAGTGATAGTTGAAAATTAATGGATAATTCTAAATATGTTATTGTTGTTACAGTTGATTTCATATATATTGTTGTAACAGTTGATTTCATATTTATTATTGTAACCGTTGATTTCACATTTATTTTGCCTTTTCGATTGCTCAAATATTTATTTGCTAGTTGCAAACAGTCTTGTACGCTAGTTGTACGAAGTATGAACGAAGCCATTGGCCAAATTAAGTTAGTCATACCCCACTACTAATAAACATGTTTTAAAATTTTCACAAATAAAGAACCATTTACGGTATATTAATGTTTATTTATCAGTTGGGTAAAATTAAAAACATGTTTATTAGTAAGCCTCTAAATACTGAATTTAAAAAGGCACACGAAGAACAATTAAAATTAAAATTATTAAGTATATATTTACGTCATTCAGGAACACCCGGTATTACGAAAACATGTGGGAGTTTTTATATATTATTATTTTTGCGGTGTTCTGACTTTTTGGATTTTACTATGAAAGAGAAGTGGGAGAGAGATCTATGCTTAAAACAATTAAACTCTTTTATTTGTTAAATGTTTGTTTGTCGGTTTGTGATGTGTTATTAATCAAAATCTAACAGATATGTTTACACTTTTGTCCATCAAAACGTATATTTTTATATAAAAGGAAACTCCTACGTATTTTTTAAACAGTTTTTTTTACCGTGCATAGATGATGGAGCGCATTTGGCGTGTTTCCCGAATATGCATTGGTGCCGAAGGGATCAATGACGCTCGTTCCTTGGAGAATCTCCCGTTGATTTCATTTAAATTAGAATGAATAAAATAAAATAAATAATTTCACCCGAAATATGGAAAACATTCAATTTACTTCGGGCAGACGGACACGCCCAACACACTTCTGTTGGTTTATTATTTCAGTGGTTAAAGTAAACCGAGACAAGAAAATCCACAACACCGAAATGCACTGTATAAATAATATCCAAATATTTGGCATTTGCACTAGAAATATTACAAAACATTCTCTCTCAAAGCCAAGTTTATTTTATTAGGAAGAGCATCTTCTACTCCGGACCAAAGTGCATGAACAGATTGACCATCCGAATTTATTCCTCGAATTTATTATTATTGTAGGTAATAAACAAATCCAGGTCTTCTCGAAGAGATTCATGTAACATCTGGTAAGCTATGAATTCCAATGCACTTAATAATTCTCTAAGGAGAAATCGTGAAAATTATTATGGCAGACCTTGTATTTGAAAAGTGTGTAAGATATATCACAGGTTCGGGACCTTACATATTATGATACGTGTTTGTAATATGGAATTTTATATTAGTATTTCTAGATGCGGTTATTTTACTGTGTGTCGTAATATATATCATGCACCATTACACAACACTGACAGCATTACTAAAAAAACGCAGTGTAAATATTACGCTTGGCATCAGCAGTGTGAAAAATTTGACTTATTACCATGTCGTTTGTTTGGTCAAAACAGTCTTAAACCAGGCTCAAGGACGGCTTTACCACACCAACGTTGAACAGGCGTGTTAAAATCATTTAGTAAGACTTTAAATACTTCCGACCACCCGAACATTTAAAAGACTCATTAGCGTTCAATAATATATCAAAATTACAAGATAGAAGAGGTATATCCAATCAACAATTTTGGGGTGCCCCGAGTAGAAGATATATTCAAGAAAAATGCAATTATCCAAATTTATAAAGATAATATAATCAAAAAATTTGAAACCCACTTATCTAAAAGATATCAATACAATATCAAAATTCCAAAAAGTGATACCAAACAAATGCAAAATAACTATAAATATTTAGGAATAAAGTATTTCAACAACCTTCCGATTGAAATAAAGAAATTAAAGGATATTAACATACTAAAACTAAAACTGAAGTTACTCTTTCAGAAATAATTAACTAAATAATTGCCTGTTTTTCCCTTCATTGATATTTATTATCAGTCTATACTCATCTCCACTGTATTTAGATTTTGTCTCTTTATATATTGTTCCTATCATATATATACTTACTTATAGCATAATGATATTCTATTTTTCTTATAATTAGTGTAACTCTCTCACCAAGCACAAGAACCTGTTTCTTCATTGGTGAGATTGCGAACATAAATATATTTTGTAATGTAAAAATAAAATTTTTATGTACTCATATTATATCCTGTACCCACTTTATATATATTAAATAATAATAAAAAAATAAAATAAAACAAAATTTTTAAAAATCATCCACAACGCTGGGTAAGTTTTTAGATTTTCACGGCCAAAAGCATTTTTTTTGTTTGTTTTTGGGGTGTTATGCCGTGTTGCGCTAACTCCTTCTTTAGCCGACGTTTCGGACAGCGTCGGATCTACCGGATCTGCCCTGATGATGGACACTGCAACGCTGTCCGAAACGTCGGCTAAAGAAGGAGTTAGCACAACACGGCATAACACCCCAAAAACAAACAACAAAAATCCACAACGCTCTTGAAAACGAGTACCTTTCAGAAAACATTAATGTTCACTGTCCATTATGAAACACACGAGCAAACCAACAATTTTATGTCTCGCACTCAAAAACTAATTACACGCAATATTTATTTCTCAGAAGGAGTGCACAAAATACGATATCTTTTCAGATGCTGATATTTTCCATCTGTCCTCAAGTCAAAAATGAAAAAACAATAAATGTATATTGGAAAAAATAAAAACAAATTGTTGATTATGAACCCTCTACTCCTGCTGTGTGAAAGATCTTTAAGCTATGTTCTCATTTTAATTGTGTTGTTTTTCTTTCTTTATGAACAGTATTTTATGATGTAAGTTTGTATTGTTTTTGTCTAGATACTTGTGTAGTTCCATATTATCTATTTATATAGTTTTTTTTGTTTTTTTTTTTTAATCAACTCCACTTTATGTTGTTCTTTAATTGTTTATGTTATTCTGTTATATATATATATATATTATATATATGAATTTTATCCGAAAAATTTAAATGGTTCTTGCAATCGTGCAATATGTAATTATTTCAATGAAATATGTACGTATAACTTTTGTTTCCCTAATAAACTAAAATGAAACAAAACATAAAAATTACACGTACCTATATTTATCATAACTATAAAGTATGCGTGTATGTTTTATTATTTTTTATGAGAAAATCCAGACACAGACAATATTTATATTATGGTAACACAGTTGAAGCAAAAACTCATAAACAGTAAGTTCTGGGGTCATGACGGATGAAAATTATAAAGTAAAAAGTAAAAAAAAATCGCAAAACACAAAAAGTAAAAAGTAAAAAGTAAAAGGAACAAGTAAAACGTAAAAAGTAAAAAGTAAAAAGTAAAAAGTAAAAAGTAAAAAGTAAAAAGTAAAAAGTAAAAAGTAAAAAGTAAAAGGTAAAAAGTAAAAAGTAAAAAGTAAAAAGTAAAATGTAAAAAGTAAAAAGTAAAAAGTAAAAAGTAAAAAGTAAAAATTAAAAAGTAAAAAGCAAAAAGTAAAAAGTAAAAATTAAAAAGTAAAAAGTAAAAAATTAAATGTAAAAAGTAAAAGTAAAAAAATAAAATAAAATGTAAAAAGAAGAAAAAAGCAAACAGTAAAACGTAAAAAGTAAAAAGAAAAAAATAAAACGTAAAAAGTATAAAGTAAAATGTAGAAAGTAAAATGTAGAAAGTAAAACGTAAAACAAATAGCATCATTAAAAAATCTAAAATGCCAACACTGAATGAAGTTGAAGGAAAATGAGTTGTAAAAAAATATATTACAAATTATCTATCTTCACCCAAGATTTATTCCGTTACCTGTTTAGATTCGGATTTTCTCGGGATTGTGTTGTATTTCTACTTTAACAGCCCTTTCACAGCCCAAATCTTTCGCACTCGAATTGTGTGTAGTTGTGTTGAGAAAGGAATGATTTATTGCGGAATGTTTCTGAAAGTCTCATTTTATTTTCCTCTCTTTTCTGACACGAAATAAATTATGTGTTTTGGCTGTGAACTGTCGGGTTATACAAACAAAATGCTAAGGAAATTGATACATTATTTAAAGGTCAATTTATTAACAACTACAAATCGTTAGAGCTAACCTAACCTAACTAGTCTCTGGTTTCCACGCAGCGTTGGCTGATAGAAATGATGGACTAAACATGGACTGGAAAGCATGACTCTATATCTAACACAATATTTGTTTATTACATTATGTACTTACCACATTATTTGTGTGGAACTAACACATTATATTACATCCGCTATTCCGACTGACCCCAGGAATTAATTCACTTGATCGGGCCGTGTGTTTAAGGATGTTCTCACTGTCCATAATCTTTACATAATCCACCTGTGTCATCAAAAGCGTTCGAGCCATAAAAGCATTCGTTTCTTAATCTTATTCATCATGTCTACATTTTTTTGCGTATCAGATCATTCTACACATAGTATATCAGCAATTACCCGAAAGACCTGGAATTCCTGGTCATACTTGAAGTAGAAGTCATTTTGTTATTCACTGACATTTAAAAAAAATTAAAAACAGATAAAAAGGTTCTGTCACACGTCGTCACTGGGTTCAACCCAGCGCATCATGTGATTCGCACTGCGTCTCGTTCTATCAGTACGGTACAGAGAAGACAAAGAACGTATCACGTGATCTATTGCGACGTGTGGCAGTGTGATCAGTGACGACGTGTGAAAAACATATTTTTTTTAATATGTTAATTTATTAATTATTCATTAACGCCCCATCGGGCTTTTACAGGGTAAATTGACAGTGTATGTATGCAAGTGTAACATAATACATGGATAATAGCATAACTCGATACAAAAAAGATAAAAATCAAATGCTAATACCAAGATTAACATAAAATCCAAATAAAATGATATTGTACATAAAGAAAAGTTTCAAGTTTAAAGTAAGTACGTACATTGTACATTCAAATATGCATTTAATTATTCATGTTTGTAGCAAAAACCAGTAAGACTGAAAAGAGTAAAATAATTTACTCGTGAGGTAAATAGAAAATAAATATATATAATATACTGATATGTATTATAAAACAAATGTTTAAAAAAAGAAGAAAAATAATGTCTGTTGTATCTATAGAAAAAAAAACTAATAAGTAATGGCAAAATATGATAAAAATACCATCGGATAGCAAAATGGCATCTACATTTTTTACTGCGAACATGCTTACGTCCAGATACACCCTGTATACACTTTAGTACCTACTTACCACATGTCTATAAAGGATCTCATTTACAATGAATTTAGTTTACTTTCGTCCCTTCGTTGCTAATTACGTGCCTCTATGACATACCTTAAGGTTGATATCAAAATTTCAATGTGAACCATTGACTCGACTCACTGATTGATATTCAATCTCACAACAAATAAGGTAGAAACACACTGAGTCAACGTAAGCGATACACGCATTACTACGTTCCCAGGTTCTACGCACGCAACGTGTGTGACCACGCGACAAGTGGTCTATTGTTCTCAAGTATGTGGCGCGCAGACGCGTCAGTTGAATTGATGTTTATATTTTAGGTTTTGTGTATGTGTTTTACTTATCAGCAGACGTCATTCGTAGCTTTGTCACGTTTTGCTATTCAGAGAGCGAATTTGAGGACGATTTACTTAGTTAATTTTTTACTAAGCCAACTGTAAAAACAACAACCATAGATATAAAAAACATAAGAGTAGATGCATAGATAATATCACTCATGGATGCAAAATTAACTGATTGGATCAACTCTCAATCTTTACACGTCCCACGCCGATCTGGACAGCCTAGAAGAATAGGAATGCGTTGAGTTTGACAAGTTAAGTGTGTTTCAAAAGCATTTATTTCCATATAAAATGTTTAATTTGTAATTATTCTAAATAACTAACTAACTAACCACCACACCGTTTCCCGCAGGGGTAGGTAGAGAGGACGGACCGCCAAACAACTCGGTCGTGGTACACATTTCTTGCCTCATTCACATTCATACAACGTCTCATACATACTCTTCTATTATTCTGACTCTTGACATAGCCTGAATCGAGTATCTGATTTTCTTGATCGTGCCATGTCTTCCTCGGGCGTCCCCGACTTTTGCTAACATTCGCATTTGCATCATATATTCTCTTAACACTCCTTTCTGCGCTCATTCGCTCTACATGCCCAAACCATATAAGCGTCCCTTTATTAATCTTACTCATTACGCTTACATCAGCCTTGCACTCTTTGCGGATCTCTACATTCCTCACACGATCGTACACATGGTTTTATCACACATATCAGGTATCTCATTTCAACAGCATTAAATCTGATAGAATTACAGTAGATTGTACTTAGTCCAAATACCTTAATACGTTGCATGCTTCGACCCAGTGTGTTTCTACCTTTAGACTTACGATGCCCATAATTACACGCAAATCTTTAAATCACGACAATATTACATTATCTCCATAGGTCAAACGTTAATCCATCAAATTTGTTACCCCATTGTAATAATTAATTTGGCCGATGAATTAACCCATTATCATTAAATACGTAATTAACATGCTCTTACAGATGAAGACATTAAAAATTCACAATAATGTATCACATGTAATTGTGAAGTCCAAAAAAGAAAAATTGATTGGCTTAAGCGGGGATGCCATCTGATTCATTCTATTATCTATTTCGTGGTAAGATCCATTTAAAAATTGAAAGGAATTGATGCTCTTTCACACTGGCTCTGTTGTATAATAAATCGATATGGATTCAACGTTAGATTTTTATTTATATCGGTCGTTCTACGGTATAGAAAGATTGTTCTCACTTATCTAGATTCAATAGATAAGTGAGAACATAGATTCTATAGATTCCATAGATTTTCACACAACTACATTTGGAATTAACTCCTTACAATACATCGCATATTCGCAATACAGTGCATTACCTAGTAATTTAAAACTTTCGATAGCAAACAAAAAAATATTAGCCAGCGACACAATCTTTCTTTGAAACTCCCTAATTTCTGTATATTTTTTTAATGTATTTATGAAATATTTTTCAATTAACTGTGTTAATTCTGTCTAGTCTATTTTAAAATCTATGTATACTCTTCATTGAACTCAATTTTAAATTCGTATTTTTTTATTTCTATATATAATTTACAGTTTCACATAATTATTTATATTTGTATTTGGTATATTTCAAACTTATAACTAAAATATGTTGTGTGTAAGGTAGGTTTGAGAAGGTGATACTGTATGTGAGTAATATTGTATGTTTCGTGAACACCTCACTAGGAGAACCTGTGCTGAGGTGTTTACGTGGTTATGTATAGGTGTGACAAGTATTTATGTGTTGTAGAAGAAAGTTTTTATTATTTATAAGTTTTAGTTTTAATTTTTTAATTTTTATGGTTTTTGTAAAAAGAATATTCATAATAAATATGTAAAAAAAAAATGTTAATGTATATTAACATGTATGTAAGTGCATATATTTGTATTGTAAGTGTGAGTATAGTTGGTAAAATCTCGAAAAACGTGTTTATTTATTATATACTTTTTATGGTTTAGTTATGTTTGGTTTGGAGTTATTATGTTTTGAAAAAATAAAATATCTTGGTTTTTGATCCAGGCTATGATATGTTTTTTGTGAATGTTTGCGGATGTATTTGCAGTTAGTAGTTGCTTCAGAGTAATGGGCATACAATTAAACAGTTTAGTAGCGTATTAAAACATGAGTTTGATTAAACTCATTAGGAATACAGTATTACAAAGATTTAACTTAAATAAATAATAGAAATTAAGTAAATCATAGAATATATGAGATACAACGCGCCATTGTATAAAGTTGTCTTGATGCGTGGAAATTAGAAGACATTTAATTAAATTTAAGAACATATCACAATACATAAACTAGAAATACAAAAACATATTGCGTTGTAAACGATGGATCCCAATATTCTGAAAGTTTTTTTCCACTATTGATTCCACGTTAAGAAAAAATCCGTTGAATTGGAGGTGAACAAGTTGTCAAACAAATGTTAAATACCAGCATCATTGTTAAAGGAGATTACCCTGAGAATTTCGGATAGAGATCGAAAATATTAAAATCTGATGGAATAATATCAGGAGAATAGGGCGGATTTGATGTAATCTCTTGACTGAACTTCTGAATAGCGGCTTTTGTAAAGTTCGTTTGCGTTCTAACTGCAAACGTCACGAATATCTCTAATGTCTTGACTTCTCCATTAAACTCAAACAAAAGCAGATTTCGGTAATGTTCGCCTTTTTGTTTTCACACTCTATGTTATTAAACCAACCGTACACAATTTTAACAATTCCAAAAATTAAAGCGGACTTTTCTAATTAAAAAATGTTTATAGTTATATTAAAATTACATTAAAGCGATACACTACGTCGTGTAATATTTCAAATTGAGCCGCCATCAATAACAATCCTTAGATGGCGATAAGGTTTACCATCCGCCTGTTTTGATTTATACAAGAAAAAAACATGGCCAAAAAGTGACAGCAAAGTGCCCATAACATTTTTTACTCCAAATGTGCTACGGAAAAGCTGGTTAAAGTTTGTTGGGTACGTGCCGATACACCCTGTATAACTAGTTACAGGAAGATGAACTTCTGTTTGAAGAATTCGTCAAATTCCCCAATTTTTTTTATTATTTCTGTCTATTCATTACATAATTACAATAATTTTTTCAACTCATTTCCTCACTACCAAGTGATGTATTTATTGATTGTGATAGTGGAAGTTTTTCAAATATTGTCAGGTAATTCAAAACCCGGGAATATTTGATTTTCTTTGTTCTATTGAGAAAACTTTTTATTTAAATATTAATACGGAATTAGAAAGGCACCACTACGAAAATAAATTTCACGAGGCACCAAAAGAGACGTTTAATCGTGTATCAATTAATTGAATAAGTAGAAGATATGGAGCACAAGTGTCAGGGATGTAAAAAGTGTCTCCCAATAGCAAATTTATTGCATAGCTTTTTATTTTCTATGTCTTGTTCTGTTTCAAGTTTCGTTTAGACTTTTCAGTATCAGCTTTTTTTTACACTAACCCATCCCCGGGGAAAATAATTTCCTTCACCGCATCATGGCATTTTTGGGGATGCTGTGTGGAAGGTCTTTTAAGGAAAGGAAGGATAGGAAGTTCTGGGAAGGAATCAGTAATGAGGGGTGGGTAGGAATCTGGAGTTAGTGTGTCCAGGAATGACGTATGAATCCATTCCTCGCACATTTAGAATGATGATCATTGCTGATTTATTAAAATCCGGTTAAAACGGGATTGCCGGCCGTTTCCTTTTAAAATTTTAGTAAATCCCTAATATATCGCAACACATGATCTTCCACCCGCAAATGCCTATATAATATATAATGACGTTTTTATGAACAAGTGTTCCGACATCGGGATAATGCATTCTCTTTTTACTAAAAGTTTAACATGAAACTTATCAATTCATTCCTTAAGAGCCTGCAGTCCGGTTTTTAACCGGACTATTTATTATATCCTGTTTAAGCTTGGTTTAAGCGAAACCGGTCGATATGTAAAATAATAAAAAAAGTTCGTAGTAATGTAGAAAGTGTTTGTTTCATTTAAAAAATATTATGCCTCACCACAAAGTAATTGCTTCTTACAAAAAAATAAGGATCAAAAGACATGTTAATATTTGTAGGGAATATGAAAAAACCCATTTTTTCAGGGGGCAACACTGTTTCGTTTATCCCATGGAAAAAGGTAGACGAAAGGTGTAAGGAATTATCATTTAATTTAAATTGCTCATTTCAAACTGCCTCAATCTCACAGCGTGCGACATAGTAACTACCTCATTTTAAACACAGACAATTTTGTTGATTCACTTCGAGGACTTGTATGAAATGACTTACGGAATATATTTAATGGATTTACGGAAACAAAAGGCATTACCTAACATTAATAATAATAATTGTACTTCCAAGGGTTACGTGCTTTGTGGCACACATTGGCTATTAAATGTGTGATCATTAGGTAGGAATGGTATAATATTTCTGGATATTTCATGTAAAATGGGCTCTGAAACTATTTTTTATTGTATTCAACTCTCCTAGTTCTCCTAAAGTTTTTTGTTTTTTTTTCATTTTAATTAATTTGGGAAATAAACCGTTCAATTGTTAAAAAAATGTATGTTTAATGGGCATAAGCCAGTTAAGTTTCCGCATAAGATACATATTATTTAGAAAACCTTTAAATAATTAAATAAAAAAAAAAAATAAAATATTATTATTGATAGTGGAACTGAGAGTAAAATAAAATCTGAAAAACAAGGTTAAAAATACGTTAATAGATAAGGTAAAATTAAACAAGATAAAAATAAAATAAAAGTCATAAAATTATTATATTAAATTGATCAAAGATAGACAAAATACAAAAAGAATTATAACATAATGAAAATGATAAAATAACTTAAAGATCTTTCACACGGCAGGGATTTTCTAGGATCTTTCAATAAATTGACCTGAGGGTCAATGGAAATATCAGCGTCTGAACATTTGTTAGTGTATTTCGTGCATGTCCTTTTTTATAGAAGGTTGTCATTGTCAAGTGCTTCACTTTCTCTCCTAAAGTACCCCCCACACAGCATTCTCAAATATTACTTAGGACGGGTTGTTTCGGAGAATCTGAACAATTCATCAAATTTCAACGTTAATTTGCGAGTTCTGTGAAAGATATTTTCTAGTTCTGTTATTATTTCAGTTTTGTCAAGCAACTAACCTATAATGATTTAATGTTAGAACTTGAATAGGACTTTCACAGAACTCGCAAATTAACGTTGAAATATGATGAATTGTTCAAATTCTCCGAAACAACCCGTCCTAAGTCCCTGAGGGAAATCTCCTGTTAATCTCCTCGTTATCTAGATTTATTGTTTTTGTGTTTAATTCATAGAATTTCATTTAATTTTTCCGAATATTTAATTAAAATCAAATTTAATAATATAATTATTAGGTTCTGCAAGTTACTTTTATTGTTAGAGTTGTTTCGGCTTTCAAGGCCATTTTCAAAATGTGGTTATAACCACGTTTAGACGACTTATTTATATGATTCTTTTTTTCCCCCTCCCAATTTAAAATGATTTATTACAGCGAAACAGCTGCAACAATAACAAAAACCAAAAAATACTGGCAAAACTTAATAATTATATTATTAAATTTGATTTTAATTAAATTTTCAAAAAAAATAAAAAAAAAACATTTATTGTAACTAACTAATAAAACATTTAATTGTTCACTATGCTTCCTTCAGTCTTGCATTATTCCCGGATATCCACATTAATTTGATTTTACCACATATACGCCTCAAGGATCTCATTTCTAATCAACTTTTATATGACTTGGAATGAAATTAAATGCGCAACGCGCGGCAGGCAAGTTAGAAATAGTCCGTCCAAAAACGCATTTCATTTAATAAAATTGTTTACAAAAGCAGATTTAGTGGGGATAGAATAATACCAAAACACCGTTTGATGACTCCAAACATAGAACAGAGTCTATTTACTCGTGAGAGAATAACATATCTTCAATCAGATTAACGTGTGAGATGAGTAATTCGTAATACGTGGTCGAAATTATAACTGCCAGATTTTTTTTTCGGTAAATCTACGTCTGAATATAATTTTTGTCTATTCGGAGAATATAGCATTCGATAAATAAATGTTTTTTGACGTTATCAAGAACGCAGTAACTACTGTAATATATTATTATTACTGTTATTCCGGGAAAAAAATATAATGGGTGAAGTAATTCATTGTGTTTACAATGATTTGTTACAGTTGTACAGAACGTTTGGTATACGAAACGAAAAACTTTAAGGATGGTAGATTAATTTTTACTAACAAAATATTACTACTTAGAACAGGTGACTAAAATCAAATTTTTGGCTATTATATTTGACAGTAATTTTAAAAGGAAAGTAAATATTATCACATCAGCAAATAAACTCGATATAATTCTTTAAATTTATTTTCTTTCTTAACTTGAATGAACTCAAAATATTTTACTATTTCTACGTCAATTTCGAATCGAGTATTGTGGCCTGGGGAGGATGTAACGCTACCGCCATTGATCCAAATTATAATGTTGGGATCACACTAGGACAATACAGCAGACAATACAACAGTGATTTCAACCGCCAGTTTCAACAGTGGTTTCATCGCGTGCTTCATCACTACATTCAACACAACATCGCTAGTTTCAACAGTGATTTCATCGCGTGCTTCATCACTACATTCAACACAACATCGCTAGTTTCAACAGTGATTTCATCGGGTGCTTCATCACTACATTCAACACAACATCGCTAGTTTCAACTGTGATTATTGCATGCATATTTCATCGCAAGCTTCATCACTGATTTCATCACAGGTTTCATCGCTGAATTCACCACAGGATTAATTTTTTAAATTAACAATATTTGATATTACGCACCAAACAACACAAATTATTAAGGTCATGATTAGTTTCTTAGAACAGGCACTGCCTATTTAGAAACTAATGTTGATTGTTTTGTTAACTTGGCCATAATGTATTCAAGCCTGTATTGCAGCTTTTCTTCGCCGTACATTTTACTTGTCAATATCATTGTGCATATATCCAATATACATGTATCATTATTTGAACATAAATAAATTAAAATTTAAAAAAAAAACAAACAATATTGTCCTTTCCCTGCTCCGTTAACAGCCTCCTCCACGCAGGGCAGAACAATGGAACAATACAACAATTCTACCGTAGTTTAAGGGCTGAAGTAGATGCACGACGACGCGCATTACGAGTGAGCTCGCGAAATATATTAATTCTTTTATACCAAGATTTATTGAAGTGTTCCAATTACGCGACATTTTTAATCCGAAATACAAGATGCGATCGCAGAAAGCTAGGATACGTACGCGTCGAGCAACTGGCAATTGTCCTACTGTCTTGTCCAAACGCGTTTATACGCAGAAAACGCGGCTCAGTGCTGTGGTAGGTAGATAGCTTGCCCGTCTATCTCTTGGATAATGTCTTGTCCTCCAAACTGCTTGGACTAGGATAATGGGTCTGGAAATGGGACAATACAGTATTGTACTGTCCTCGTGTGATCCCTGCATAAAGCTCAGAAACGAATTATAAAGATTATTCTAAAACTACCGATCACTAACACACCACATCGGATCAACCGGGGCACCCTTGCTAAGTCACCAAACGTAGCGAATAACTTGGGGTGACCTATGGCAGAGGTTATACAATATATGGTTCCTCTCAAATAAAATATTTTTAAAAAAGTTTGAAGGGCAAGATAAAAAAGAATTAAAGTTTTATTGTACTAATTAGTGCATTAAAGTATATTTTTTCATTCACCATGTTCTAGGGATAAGATATAGAATCTCATCATCATTAGGTAGAAATGCCTACTTATCTCAGCTTCATAACATTCCCCAAATTACGAATAGAGATAATAATGTCTTAACTGGGATCTCCCGTGCTAAGGATTTCAATTAAATACTAACTAACCAACTAACCATCACGCCGTTTCACACAACTCGGCCTTGACACACACTCTTTGCCTCATTCACATTCATACATCGTATTAAATACTTAATACAGACGATATATTAAATAATTACTACGAATTTTCGCGTAACGGCACACCTAAGCAACGTTCCCGTAACAATACAAATATTATAGATAGTACATTTAGCCTTTATCGGCCGTTAACCCCAAATTAATATGTTTTCGTTTTTATGGTGTTTTTACAGTGTGTATTGTCAAGATAATGAAATTAAACAAATTTATTATTTACGTACTCTAATGCAGGTAGATTGATGTCTATTTACCTGACACGGCGAAAGCGTTGGACCTCCTACAGCCGCGGTTTAAAAATAAGCAGGACGAAAGTTGTAAAAAGGTTCTAGGAATTATTGCTCATAATTTTTTTTGAAAAAGCCTGGAAATCTCTACAAACCATAACTTTTTTTAAATCAGGCATTCATGTGAAAAGTTCGTTATATAGGGCTAACAGATTCTTCAGTATAACCGGTTGCTAACCCTGTACAAATCTCAAGTACGCCCAACAATTGAATTTGGGGGCCACCTCTGGGCTGGAGCCCCAGTACACTTGATTTATGTTGTGTTCGTACCAACAGGTCTCCAACTCGTCTTGGAAGAAGTTTATAAATAAATGGTTCTTTCAGATTAATCAGGGATTTATTAATACTCCACGTATTACAATGGTGACTCGATAGTCGACCTAACTAGAAGCTGGCTAATTGGAATCTGAAACAGTTAGTTTCTCTGAGGGTCTTCCCACTGGCCCTGGCGACTACTGGCCACTGGCTCCATCTTGCGGACTTCCACGCAAGCTCTATGCACTGCCATCTGTGCGTGCATCTATGAAAGCTCTTACTTCCCAACAATTAACTTATTGATTCTGTGCAAAGTAGGGCTGTCAGCCTGTTTGATAATCAGTTGATAACGGACCGATTGCCATCTTTAATGCACAGACGCAATTTAGGCATGCTGAGTCTGTTCTACAAGTATTTTAATAGAGCCTGCTCTAAGGAGCTAGCAGTATTGATCCCCGGTGCACCGGTGCACGTGCGGTAAACTCGACGGACACGAAAGGGACACACGTTCACAGTTAATGTTGGCTTCATGAGAACGGGTCGTTTCTTCGACTTGTTTTTTGTGTAAGTCGGCTCGTATGTGGAATGAGCTACCAGCATCTGTTTTTCCAGGGCGACGCAGTTTCCCTGTCTTTAAATTATACTGACTGGGGCGCTCACGTGTCACAGAAAAATAAAACATGTCCCATTTAATTACTAAATTACTTTAATTAATTATGAAATTAAATTAAATTGTTTAATTTATTAAATTCAATTGTCCAAAACGTTAGCTAAAGAAGGAGGTAGCGCAACACGGAATAATACCCCAAAAACAAATCACAATAAAACTTTTGGCCGTAAAAATCTCATTACTCAAGTTTTAATTGAAAATATTTGACTAAAGTCGATACAATTATCCTCGGGTGAATTTTTTTAAACTTACTAAATTTATCAATTTTATTTTTCTAATTTATTCATGTAAACGACATTTGAGGAATACGTCTCACTAGCAACGTCCAGCTCGGATCGACCTGTCTAAATGGTTTCATCAAGTCAGGTCCTGGAAAAAGAAATAATTGAAATTAAATATCTAAATGCATGTTTATTTTTATTCATCAAGAATTTGATGCTTTCTTAAAAGATTGGGCCTAGAATTAATAAACAAATCCATTTATATAAAATCTTTTGGTGTTTACAAACCACAATGTTTTTTTAATGAACTACGAACGAGGAATACATTTAGCGGTCAGTAGTTAAGACACTAAACAGAGATTTTCCTAGAAATGTGATCTATCTTTGCAAAAGACCTTTCGGTCAAACACAAGCCAGTTAAATTCATTATCTGCCAAAAAATATTATTGAAATTTGAAATCATTTTTACTGGAGGAAAGGAAAAAGTGAGCTTACTTCGGACACACGGTCACACCCATAACAAACTTATATCGGTTTACCTATTTCTTCAGTAACTTGAGTAACTTGACTGATAATATTGATGACTATTATTTTATTTATTTTTTTATTTATTTTTATTTATTTTTACATTTATTACATACAAGATATACAAATATAAAAGGAAGCTTTGACTGTCCAACTAGGAAGTTTCCCGTTTTAGGACAGTCAAATTGGCAGGTTGAGTGTACATAATTCCAGGTAGGTACATGTAAAATATAAAAATAAAATTAAAATATAACATATAAATGTAAGAAAGAAAAATAGAAAGAAAATATTTTTTTTAGGAAAATACAATTTAGCAGTAATAAACAATAAAATCCAGATAGGTACATGTAAAATATAAAATAAAAATATAATATATCAATGTAAGAAAGAAAAATAAAAAAATATTTTTTAGGTAAATACAAAATACAAAATCAAAGAAATCAACTCAGACTACGTTTTTTAATAATTTTTCGGAATCTGTCCTACCTATGTCTAATAACCATTTAGTAATTTTAGTACCGAAGGCTGATAATTCACACAGTTTAAATTTATAGGGGATTTTGTTGTATATTTTTGGTCCCAGGTATGAGAAAACTTTTTGATAAGCCGCAGTATTGCTAGTTGGAATAGAAAGGTCGTTTCTGCTCTTACTTCTGGTTTGATGATTATGATCGACTGTTATCGTTTTGTTTTTATTTTTGTGGACGCAGATTGGATTAGTGTTTATAGTATGATAAAATCTTATTCAGTCATCTATGGTCAGTTAGCGATATTTGCGAGTACTGTCAGCATATGGTTCCGACAGTCGGTAAATGTAAAGGTGTTAACTGTAAATATACACCAATTTTTTTTTTTAATAACGTCGTGTGTTATTCAAATAAACTGAGGCGAACCAACGAAACTCTTAGAACTGAAGGAAATCATGTTCACCGTACAAAGACTAAATTAAATAGTGTAAGACGTGATCCAATAATTCCTTTCTAGGATGGCAAAATTAAAGTTGTTCAAATATCATTAGTTTTGATTAAAAATACCTCATTAATTAAACAACTCCTTTTTAGGGTAAAAAATACATGCGGAATGCCAATGTATATTAATTTAAGTTAGTATTTCAATTTTACATTTTCAAATTATAAGGACGGGTTGTTTCGGAGAATTTGAACAATTCATCAAATTTCAACGTTCATTTTCGCGTTCTGTGAAAGTCCTATTCAAATTCTGTTATTATATCATTGTAGGCTAGTTGCTTGAAAAAACTGAAATAAAAACAGAACTTGAAAAAATCTTTCACAGATCTTGAAAATGAACGTTGAAATTTTATGAATTGTTCAAATTCTCCGAAACAACCCGTCCTAAGTATTTTTAATTTTTGATTTAATTTAGCTTTTGACATTTGGAAATGTCAATCCGTAAACCGATCCTCCAGTGTTGCCACGGTATAATGATTTCTTATTTATTTCGTATCAATATCGGTTCGGCTATCGGCAGTACAACCCTGCTTAAGATATTGATATAGAATCATCGGAAGTTGAGCCTATCGATCTGATATTTTTAAGTTATCAATTTGATAGCGCTTAGACTTCCAGATATCTATAGAAAATGATGTAACTACTAAATTTAAATAAGATTGATCTAAACAATAATATAATATTGAATACTAAAGTATGTATTGGCACACACCCATTAACTGCTTCAAAAATATAGACATACGCACTAAAAATGTTACCCAATAATCCTAGAGCACATGGCTTCAATAATAATTTTATGAAGGCACATTAAATAATATAAGATACATACATTTTACATTTCTCATCAAAGCTGAATTGTAACGCCCGCATGTAGTCTTGAAAAATATTTTTTCTATGCAAATTACATTATTCTTTTCCATAAATTTTCACCAATTCCCAAACATATCACGTGAGCACTCATCAGGGGTGGATTGGGAACAGGTCTAAAAGATTTTTGTGTGAAAATATATGCGCTGCATGCTTTTCTGCAATTTTCGAACAAGCCGCATGTTTTTATATTTATAGGTTACTTAGAGTCCTGGGGTAGCCGCTACGTCAGTGCGGGTCGGGTCCAACGAAGTGCAAAATCAAACATAGTCCAGGGTAGAAGCACGCAGAAAGCAGTCAGGCAGGGCAAAGAGTCGTGAAGAGAGCAGTTGGCGAGGGTTGTTACTAGAGTGAGTCCGAGAGTGGAGAGTGTGTCCGAGGGACTCTCTGAGGAGTGTAACCCACAACACTATGTTTCATAATATAACCCAGTATACACAATGTAACCCATCTCCTAGAAGGTAATAAATCCACTAGATACAGGTGGGGCAAAATAGACAGGGCAGTTTTACAGAAATGGGGTTTATTTTATTTTATTCGGTAGATCATGCCGATTTATGCACGAAGTCCTGAAGAAGACATCAGAAAGCTAATGGCCTCCAGCAGCGATAAATTAATGAAGGCGATTTCTGAACTTTTCGGCGGGTATAACGGAGATTTTATCCCGAATTCGATCCTTGAGTTCTTCCAAGGTGTTAGGCCGATGTTCAAAAATATTTTCTTTCAGGTAGCCACACAAGAAGAAGCCGAAAATTGCAGCTGGAAAGCCCGCTGGGTGGTGACGAAAGAACGGCCATTTTCAAGAAACGTGCGAACGGCGAAGCCCCGGTGTTGTCCAGACCAAACCGTGGTAACGACTGAAAATGACACGACCCCCTTGACACGATGAGAACTTCCTTCCAGGTCACACGGGATGTACCGGCCCTTCAAAACTGAACCGTCTGTTTTGCTGCACCCAGTATATAATGGTGTATTGTCTAAAAATACCATAATTTATTTTTAACACCATAAAGTATATGCAGTCCTGTCCGTCCCTGAATCTTTAACCCTTGGAATGCCACCCTCCGGCGACTTAGAACTTTTTAGTACGTCAGGGGTAAAATGTCAATTGCCTGACGTACACCGGCTAACACTATTTTCTTAAAAAATGAATGAGGCCTGTAAATTAACCAGTACTATGGCTTTGAAAATCGGAAATATTTTTCACTTTCACAAATATAAAAATTAAAATATTTATTCGTGACAAAACGAGAGAACAGAAAAAAAATTATGGTACTTTACTTCCTTGCCACGCGAATAAAAAATATTTTAATATGATATTTAAGTAAAAAAATACAATAAAACCGGGGTAAGTGCGGTGAACTACAGGCAAATCCACGATGAATTCGTCGGCACACTACGGGCACGAGCGTCAGAAATCCACGGTGGATTTCTTGGCACACTAAGGGTTAAAAGCATTACGTATAAAATAGTGTGTATTATTGCTCTAAACAGCAATGTATCACCATTCATCATAGCTATCTGCTGTGTACATCGCGGTGATACAGTTTTTGCCCCTTCACCACTATTCCGCCTTATCATATATTGAAGCTACAGAATCTGACACTCTCTAACGGAGAAAGGAGATGCTGACAGGGAGGATAATAGAACTCTTATGTTATAAAGTAACTTTTTGCTTCCGTTTTAACATTTCGGTACTTTGGTTTTCCTACAGATTTTGTTTCTATGCGAACAGTAATGTTTTAACTCAACCGTCATTTCGTCTTTTTGTGAATTTGTTTGTGCGTTCCGTTTTCGAAAATGTGCTGCAACCACTGTATTAATTAACCTCTGCAAAATTGTTCGTGCACCAGCATTGGAATTTCGCCCTAGCTGCAATTTTTTGATATGCGATTTAAACCTGTATACCATGAGAAAGTGCATACATTATTTTAACAGAATCGCTTGCACTTGAAACATTTTATCGTTTATTTTTAATTCCATTATTGATTTCCCTCAAAAAGGGTCTGGTGTTCCTCAGGTTGAGAAAGCCTTACTTGGACTAGATATATAATTTTTTTTTACTATTTGGGAGGCGGTTACGGGTACCACCGCCCTGGTAACCATTTATTGAATAACAAACACCTCTACCATAGGTCGCTTCAAGTGGTTCGTTACGTTTGGTGACTTAGCAGGGGTTCCCGGGTTCATGCGGTGAGGTTTGTCCTGGCCTTAGTTAAAAGTCTGGTTAAACTATTTGTTTTCTTATCAAAAATGAGACTGTTCGTCTATAACGAATGAATTGAAAGTTTTCGTAACAAATTATCAGTCAAAAGCGAATGTTCAATGAGGATGACGGAACCCGTGTTCATACAAATACTGATATTGATATTGACATACTGATATTATCATAGTATGTATTGGGAAAAGTACACGTGTTTTCGATATATTCTGAATGACTGATATTTTATCACGAAGTTGGCATGCTATCACTTTTTTTAACAGGATTATTTTTCTTCACGCGGATGCGTCTGCTCACCAACTGCGTGGTAGGCCAAATCGCGAAAGACCGATTGAGGCAGACCTGTTGACCTTTCCAGCAGGACTCTCTCGGAACATTGCCTTAAATCACAGTGGGAGAGATGGATTCATACGTCCTTCACTCCTGGACACACTGACCCCCAGATTCCTACCCACCCCTCATGCTTTAATTTCAGAACTTCCTCTCCTTCCAAAATGCTAGTCATATCAGCGGAAAATGGAACAGGATAGTAGAGAAACACGACGTTATGAAGTATTCGGTTAGTAACTGGTATATTTGAGCACTATATTTTAATGATAACGAATTCAAAAACTACGCTATGAAAGTGAACTACGAAAGTAAATACGAGTTGTCAGTTTTATATATTTAAAAAAATGTTACTTTCACGAAATGACTCAAAGCTTGTAGGTTGAAGGAACCTACCGAAATAAATTGAATTGACCATGGCAATAAATTAATTCGTGAAAGATCTTAAACATGCAGATACTAAATATTATTTGCATGACTAACAACCTAACTATCGCGCAGTTTCAGAGAGGACGGACGCACTTCTTGCCTCATTCACATTCATACATACTCTTCTATCATTCTGACTCTTGACATGGCCCAACTCAAGTATCTGATTTACTTGATCGTGTCATGTTTCCTCGGGCGTTGTCGATTTTCTCTACCATTCAAATTTGTGTCATATATTCTCCTTACACTCCTTTCTTCGTTCATTCGCTCTACATACCCAAACTATCTGAACTCAACTCGGACGTTGACATCGCGTTTGCCTTTCACCCAGGCGTAGTGTATTCAATTCCTAGACTGGCTCTTGGATGGAAGTCTTCCATCACAACACAAGCAAAATTTTCCGCTTACTGTAGTGGTAGTAGGAGGTTTTCAAATATTTATTTTTTTATTCATTTTCGGGAAATCGACAGTTTACTTTTAATCAGTTTGTACATAAGTATTATATAGAAAAATAAAACCAATTATGGATTTCCTCTTTGTGACTGTTACTGAGACAGCATAATATGGAATAAGTTATTTAAAGTTGTGAGAAAAGAATATGAATTAAAAAATGTATACAAAACAAAAGATTAAATAAAACGAAAGATTTACAAAACAATATATTTAAAGCCATGGAGAGAGGTTGTAGATATAAATCAAATCATAATAGAGATATAAACAATAGAGACATAAAAATTATTTACAAACTATCAGAGAAATATTTTTTTATGGACCTCTTGTATTTGGTACGTTCGCAACTGAAAATATCAACCTTGGATAATACGGTATTGTAATTATTTCACAGTCTGTTCAGGTAAGAATTCTGCTTAGAGTTTTGCTTTGATCAACCCTGTCTATTGTATTGTATTGTCAGGTTATTCTTAACCCGGAAATGTTTGTCTTTCTTTAAAAAAAACATGGTTTTACCACGAATATATCCCTCATGGATATCATTTCCACAGCATTCAGTCCACTTTCATCCTTCTTCTGTCGGTTCCATACATCATATTAGGAACCAGCACTCCATTGTAGACTGCTAGCTTCGCTTCTTTGCATAACTTATACTAAGTAGGTACCGATCTTGATAATTTTGTTAACATATTTGTTTATCGCAAAAAGGTACCAAACCTCCTTAAAACAATCGATGAACACATTTACCTATTCCTAATCAACGTATAAACAAAGCCTTATCATAGCGTAACCATTTAGGCCAAACTAAATTAGTCTGCAGCCTAGTTCCTACGACACGAATGCCTTTTAATAGTTATCAAATAATATTAAGCACAACATCCTTTGGCCGATGTGAATCACCATCACCTGTCACTTGAACTGATGCTAAACCAATATGAAACCCCGTTTTGCGATAAAAAATAATGTACGTCTGTTTAATAATCAATTACAGTATGGCTAGGCAAGGATTTAAACAAACAGCATGGATACCGTAAACCTTTTACTTTATTGCTGATGCCATAGTTTCTTTAACCCTTTCAGTACCGCACTTTTGTTTCCACACAAACATAGATCTACAATTATAGACGCTACTGCATATTAATATTACTATTAAAAACTGTACTATTAAGTCAATTTTTACTAAATTGTCGCTTACGCTCTTTCGCCTTAAGGACGTCGAAATTGTTTATTCTGAATTTAAATTATAAAATCGACAAAAACGACGTATAATGATTAGGTCTCAATGATTGAGTGGTTAGAGGCGTTGTCCCGATGACAGAGATTCTAGGTTCGATTCCCAGCTGAGACCGTTAAATTTTTATTTTTCTGTGTCTTGTTCTATTTCATGTTTCGTTTAGATTTATTAGTATTATCTTCTTCTTCAATTATATGTTTAAATAATCATTCAAGAAAAATATACTACTAAACGAAATATGAAACAGAACAAGACACAGAAAAATAAAAACGTAATGTTCTCAACTGGTACCGAACCCAGGATCTCCATCTTACCGCGAAAAATAAATATAAATATAATCATAATAAGTATAAATAAATAAATTTTTGGTGCATATTTTTTTGCTTACAATTTTTTTTAATTCGATTTTAATTTCTTTTGTTTTTTTTATTAGCAAGAAACAAACCTATCACACGAACAATGGTTTTGTTAAAAAATATATTCAATTACAGTGTTACCTGCATAAAAATGATAACCTTTAAAAAAATAATTTTGGATCCCAGTCCAACCAAATTACGGTATTTGTCGCTGAAATAAAGTGTGCAACCCAGCAAAAAAAATAGACTGTAATATACTAATATAAAAATAACTAACGACTGAACAACTGAGCCAAATCTCAATTGAGTGTGACCATGGGGAATAACCTTCATAAGCGATACACCATGTATACTTTTCTTCATGTTCCTGAAGAAGAACTCTGGTATTGGAAGGGTTAAGTTAAAAGCGTGGGGGCTTGGACTATTTTCAATGGTTTTTAGCTTTAGGATAACCATTGTTAATGACCACAGACCAAAGAAATACTAGACCTAACCGTGGTAAGTAAATCCAATTCACATTAGTGGCTGTTGTCAAATTTAGTTCTCCAGTATTGTAAATTTTCGTTTGTTTAAAATAGGAAACAACACGTCACATAATAATTAGAATTAAGTGCCTTCTAAATTTCTACAATTACGCATTGCAAGCAACTCGAAAATATTCAAGATGTAATCAATATGTTTGTAAAAAATCACGGGATATTATTATTGTTCGATTTGTCAAGCCGAATGCATTTATTTTATACAGGTATGTATTTTTTAGTATTTGCCTCAGAATCATTGCATTTCAAAAAAATAAATTTAAGTTTTGGTAAATTTGATCTGTCACACATTTAAACAAAAGAAATACACATTTCATATAAAGGCATCGCAAACAGCGCGGCGAACACTACCTTTGCGTGCGGTAGTTGGCGCATTTGATAAAAAAGGAATTATTATTTGTAAGAAAAATAATGTGTATTTTTTCCGTTTGGTTTTTGTTACACGCTTCGGCATACGAATGTTCTCAATTGCCGAACTCCTTGTATAATAGCTCCATGTTAATATCACAATGAAATTAGAGAGAGGTACCAGTATGGTGATAACGCAGGTACTCATTACGTTATTTTGGTAAAATACAACTAAAATTACTGGTTTCAAATGACGAAATAATTTAATTATTATCATTTAACATTGTAAATCTTTGACACTGACAAAGTGGAAACGATTTGGAATTGAGCGCGTGAAGAACTTACTAACAAGTAACCAAAAATACATATTTTTAAGCCTAATTATTATAAGCATTACTCGCCTGAAATATCCATGAAAAATTAAAAATATCTTCCGAGTAAAAATAAATGCCGCCGACGGGAATTGAACGCGCTCCTTCTGAAGTCCGGTCAGGTGCTCTGGACCAATGAGCCACGTCGGCTTATTCCCAACCCGCCAAATAATTCAATATGTACAAGTACTTCAAATCGACAATTACTGCTTATTATATTTTTTCCACCTGTAAACGACCAAATTTATTTTTGTAGGAAAGGCTTTGTTTGTGCTGAATTTCCCATTAGATGGCGTCGTAATATACTGTATCTACATTTGTTGTTGAAATATTTTGACTTGTTAAACATTATTATTTTTAAGTCGTTGAAAAGGCGTGGAACGATCAAATAAATTTATATATTAGTAGTTTTGTAAACAGTAGATCTCGCTTCTAAAAAAGTATGACTTTAATTTTCTCTTCCTCTGAAATCATAAGATTTTCAAGTAAGATCTTAAATCCCTCCGTACTTAATTATAAACCGTAAATATGTATCTTTCAAGAAAAAGATAATTATAATAAGTCTAAGCGAAACATGAAACAGAACAAGTTTATGTCATTTTTTCACAACAAATCAGATATTCCATCCCCCGTAAACATACTTCCGAAATAATATTTGTCTTAACTCAAACATTGATTTTTTTTTCGGATTCGCTGTCCAAATTCAAACGTGGCATCATGTCAATAATATAAACCGTTGAATGTGCATACATACAGACACACACACACAAAACTTACACATACTCACACACATATATACTACACACGTCACCTGGTAATTAAGGAATAAACAAACCACTTACCAGACATTACAAGGAAACATATCATATGTACCCAACATGAAATATCTAAACCCTGTATATTGTTTCATCACTTTAAAGTATGTACTGTTTGTTTATATAATATTAAATAAATTAAAAATTAAATTAAATACACAAACTCATCTTAACTACGGTCCAAATAATTTTCGTTGCTCATGTTGCTTTGCATGTTGCATTGCACGCGCCTTGATGTGACTCAGAAAGGAGGTACTAAAATTAATTTAGAGTTAAATGAAGTAAATTGGATCAGCAAGTGTGTAAGTACATAATAAAATCCCATTGATAGTCATCCCATTTACTCTCTGTTAACTCTCTCTGTTAAAGTGTTTCACTTTATACTGATAGAATAATTTCATACATTTTAATAAAGTCAGCAAGCACTCCGTATCTATTTGTTAGAGTGCCTAAATCTAGCACTTGACTCTTGATAATTCTAGCACTCTTGTATAGTAATTGAATGGTTACCATGATACCCCATTTTATTTCAAGTTGCCACTATAGAAATTCTCATAGGGCATTAGGAACTCAATACTGACAATTGTATGCTTCCACAGTATGGGATCCTCAATATAAGGTATACATAGTTTTAATAAAAAGTACACAGAATAAATTTTCGAAACATTTACTTATAATTACAACAAAACTACAAATAATATGTTAACTTTACAAAAAAGACGCACATTGTCAGATCTGTTGTTTCTACATAATCTGCAAAATAATAAAATAGATAGTCCCGAATTGCTATCCGTCATTGGTTTAAATGTTCCAACGAGGCGTACCAGGCACACTACACTTTTTCATATTGAAACCAAAAACACCAATGGAGCAAACAACTCAGTAATTACTCGCGCAATCACAACTTACACCCACTACGAAAAATTACTACATTTAGACACTATTTATTTATTGGAAAATTTGTTTAGCGCCGCTTTTGTGAGATATGACCTCAGGGGAGCTTTGCAGTTGATGCAGGTATTACAAAAAATATAAATATAACAAAAATAAAGTGACGTTAAGTTAAGTAAAATGAAGTACAGGAACAGAAGACACGAAGATAGAGGATGTAGACTCTGCAGCAAGAATCCTAGGTGGTGAAGAAAATTTCTCATGATTCCTTTCTAATATACAAAATAACTTATTAAATTTCTTAGCACGACATATTTCAAAAATACTTTCACTTCATTTTTCATAACTTATATCTTTTAACAGTCAATTACAATTCGTGAGCATATTATAATTCTTGATTTCAATTAATTTTATTTCTCCACACACTTTCTTACTTTTATAACTTTTACCTACTCGTACATTAATTTTAATTTAAATTCATCGATTTTAACTTAAAATCATTAGTTAAGTTTTCAGAACAATCTAAGGCGAAATTACGTAATTATATTTTATGTACATACGTAATAAGCACTACAACTATGTTATAACGAAAAATAACCTTAATTGTATCTTATTTCACTGTGTATGTCTTAATAAATAAATAAATCAATTGTTTATCCGTTAGTTAACTTTGGCAATTGAATAAATGTTTATGGGCAATGAAATAACTTAAGTGAACCATTTAAGCTCATTTAGGTGGATAGTGTTATCGTAATTAATTATGAGTCAACGTAAAGTGAAAAAAACTGATTAGATCTTCCAACATGAAGAAAAAGATAAGCACTCGCTGTACAATGACATTTTTCGAATGGACACTTCAATTATTATTGTTTATGTTAAAGCTAAAATATTTAAAAATATGTTCATTGGTCTTTAAAAAGTTATATAAAGTTTTGGGGATCAGGTGAGAGGCACGAAATGAAAGTCGGTCGGTGAAGGTCACTGTGTTTATTGATGAGTCAGTTTGCCGTGATGAGAGTTGACGCTGGACAGATGTATTCACCGGATGCTGGCTGTGTTGGCAGGTCAAGCGCGGGTCAGTGAGTCGACGCCGGGCGCTGGTGACCGGGACTCGTTGAGTGACAGGCACTGGCGATCTGGGGAATCAATACTCCAGTGCTGACGGGAAGGCCGAAGGTGCGGCGGACCTTGTAGGCGGTTGAGCGGGAGCTGCGCAGACCAGTGAAGATGCTGCGTGTCCTAGTGGTGGTCATGATGCGTGGATGAAGCGCTGGTCAGAGACGCTGGAACCAGGGCGCTGTAATCCGAGTAGCGCTGGCCAGGGACGTGGCCAAGGCGCTAAGTTGATGTCCCGATGGAGTCCATGATTGTACGGGCAAAGCCGGGTGTATTGTCCTTCGCGGGGGGCGCGGGACGCGTCGATCGTCACTCGTGAGATTTGTCCACAGACGGCAGATTTTATTTTTTTATAATTTTTTTTAATTCCTTTATTTTTCCCAATTTTTAGATTAATTACATACAATATTATATAAATCAATACGAATAATGGGAACCCACTAAGGCGCAGCCTGTGCGTGGGTAATATATTTCAATTATTATTTTATTGTACCTAGAAATAAACAATAATTATAATAAAAACAAGATTACATTTTGTCTAAGCGGTTTGTATAAAAAGTGTTTATAATAGTGTATAGTGAAGTTATAAGTGTTTATGGTGAATATTTTATGAGAAACATAAATTGATATAAATTAAATAAAAAAAGTTTCAACTGCTGTATCGAAAAGCCATAATTTTAATTCTTTTAAATATTGAGGAAGTTTAGTAATCACTTGAATATTTTTCGGTAAAAGATTGAAAGTACGAGGTCCAATGAAACTGCAGTGTGTTTGCATTTGTTTCGTGTTCGTTTGGGGGGTATAAAATACATTATTATTTCTAATGTTGGTTCTGTTTTCATTTATTTCGAATTTATTTTTGTTTTTAAAGATGTATTTCATAGTTTGCAAAATAAAGAGTTTACGGAGACAGAATATTTTAGATTCTTTGTATAACTCATCTGTTGAAAATGTTCTTTTCCGACTATACATAACTTTGATGATATAATTTTGAATTATTTGTAAAGGTTTGATATGTGTATGAAGCGCACCGACCCATCCTATTATTCCGTATATGAGTGAAGATTGCACCAAAGAAAAATAAATAATTTTCAGTTTTTCAACATTGAGCACTTCTTTTAGTCAGTAAAATGTATATATAAGATATCTTAATTTACAGACGGTATTATTAATTTATGACTGCCAATTTAATTTTGTATCAATAACAATACCTAAATATTTAATCTTTTCAATTTTTCCGAGTTCAAAGCAAGATGAGCATATTTCTTGATTACAGTTAACGTTTTAGATGAATTGCAACTAAATCGGAGCCACTCGCTCTGTCTGGGCCTTTCGGGAAGTTTCGGCGGCGCGGCAATTATGCATAGGCGGTAGACTCGAACCTTCTGGCAAGTTGTCGTAGTGTGCCAGATCGACTGCGACGTATTGTCGTAGGTAGGCCGCGTTGTTTACGATCCGAGCTGAAGGTAGGTACTCGTAGAAAGGTAGGTTGCTTTGTTTACCATTTCAACTGTCAGTACGTACCTGCAAGTACGTACCTGAGTAGCGTTGAGTTGCTTATTATAAATTAGTTAATCTGGATTCTTCTCGACGCCACAAAGTCATGGAAAGTGATGAAACAAAAACTTTATTAACTGGGTTAAGTAGGTTAGGTTAGGTTAAAAAAATATTTTTTTCATCGTTTTTAATGACTTTATATCACTATATAAAAGTGTGTCGAATAGTCACTGATATACATGCGGAAATTTACGTTTTTGTCTGAAATTGTATGACATCACAGCAGTTAATATACGAAATGAAAGACGGTCTTACTCAATCTGAATTTGGTTCAGTTGATTCCAGCCCCTGAGGAGGAAGGTTCAATCCTTAGTCAAACCAAAATAAAAGTTCTTTTAAATACATCTAATAATTACTTAAAAAATAAACTTGGTTTTTATGGGTTAATTTTGTTAGGAAACGTAGATAATGACGCTCCGAAAATAAGTGTCTAATCAGTTTTTTTCTAGTTATATTAAAAAAAATGATATGTAAAAGTCATTCCACTCCGAAAAAGGTGATTTTGATCACCGTATTTATATTATTTTTTTGTCTCCTCAAACACATGTAAATTAACATATATAAATTTCGATAGTTCAAACATGTGCAATAAATACTACATCTACATCATAATTTTGAACACAAATGTTTTTTTATAGTTATAATTTGAAAATTGATCAAAATCACCTCATTTTACGGTATTCAACAAACTATTTCAAAGATCTCCATTTCAGAAAGGTAAGCCTTAACACCCCAATTAACCGAGATATATCAAAAGATATATCGATGGATTATATTATCAGAGTAGAAGATACTTTCAGTATTGCCTTGCAGAAAGATAATCAACCAAAATAGAAACCAATCCTTAAGGGCGCACAATAACAGCACTAAACTGGTGTTTCTAAAGCCTCCTTGGCTCTAGTTATTAAGAATTCTTGTGTGGTCTTTACGCAATTTTTTTTTGTTACCGTTTCTTATTTTTGACAATCTCCAGTAAACCTTGTCCGTTGTAAGCCTTATGATGCCTTTACATCTCCAATTGTTTCAGCCATTCCTGGCCAAAAGCAACCCTTGTTCTTAATTAAAAATTCATCCCATTCTTCGCACTTCCTGATACTTTTATACCTTTTCCAGTTTTGTGGTAAATTTTAGAAGATTTTTTTTTTAAAAGAAAAAATATTCCCGGGTTACAAATAACCTGACAATATTTGAAAATCTACTACTACCATTACACCCTAAATGTTCTTTGTGTCGTGATGAAGGACATAGCCAGCATTTGAAAAAAACTTTTCAAACTGACGCATTTGTTCACTCAGCTTCAAACCGTCGATATTTTTCTTTAAATTATTCCATACCAAAAAATGCGACAAAATTCAAAGTCAAATAAAATCTACCTGCTAATGTCTCCAAGAGGAAATGAAAATATCTACATTATTATGTAAATTTAAATTTGAAACCGAGGTTAATAGTTCACACTTAAGTAAACATAGGCTTAGGAAACAATATAGAAAATGAACATGATTTTCCGCAGTCCTTCGTATTTTAAGGGCCTTATTTAAGGTAAAGGATTAAAAAGGAAACGCTTTGTCTGGAACGAAGGAAATAAAGCCAGAAAGCGTAATTAAAATATGCGGTCCAAAGCTTTCCGCTGCGAGTTATTTGATTGGGTTAATTTTATTTACCCGGTTTTTAATTCAAATTCTGTTTCCTCTAATTTTTATGATGTGGAAAATAGTTATTGAAATGACCAAAGGAAATTATATAAAGAACCAGCTGAAATCCCAGGCAGTGCTCGTTCTTTACGCAGAGAATTCCGAAATCAAATACAAACAGCGACCTTCCTCTTGATTTGAAGATGAAGTGTTCAAAAATTCATCAATCTCGGAATAAAACTGTAGATTTGTATAAAAATGAAATACGCCACCCGCCCGACAGCAGGGGCACTATTCTTTATAAAAATATAAGTATAAAAACTTGATTAATTTAAAAAAAAAAAAATTGTAGGACAACTATAAAATTGGCTATCGTCAGCTATCAGCGATCCTGTACTTTTTTTTCGTTATTTTTTCTCTGTATTATAAATTGGGTATTCTTGTCTTTGACGTTCTTATAATGTAATTAAGACATTGATGAACTTATTCCTTTTTTTACATATGGACACTGGTTTTTTAATACTACTTCTAAACAAGATTCCATTCAAGGTACCTGCGCGTTCAACACGCTCTTGTGTCCTGTTCAAGGTTGATCAAAGTAAAACGAACTCTAAGCAGAATTCTTGCCTGAACAGACTATGCAATAATTACAATAGCGTATTGTCTAAGGTTGATAGTTTCAGTTGCGAACTTACCAAAAACAAGAGGTCCATAAAAGAATATTTCTCTGATAGTTTGTGAATAATGTTTATGTCTCTATTGTTTATATCTCTATTATGATTTGATTTATATCTACAACCTCTCTCCATGGCTATAAATGTATTGTTTTGTAAATTTTTCGTTTTATATAATCTTTTGTTTTGTATATATATATTTTTAATATTTTATTCCTTTCTCACAAATTTAAATTATGCTGTTTCAGTTAAAGTCACAAGAAGGAAATCCATAATTGGTTTTATTTTAATAAATAACACTTATGTACAAACTGATCAAATGTAAACTGTCGATTTCCCAAAAAATGAATAAATAAATAAATACATTATGGTCGCAATTTCAGTTGCTTTGATATTAAAATTTCTGTCGGAAAAGGTGTACAGATTTTATAACGTTGCGTCGCCATACGAATGTCACGGTATAAAAGATTTCAGCAGGGAATAAAATCAGATTCTATGCGTTATTGGTAATCTAATGTTGTTTTTAAGTAGAATGGACATTGCAAAGCTCCTTAAATCATGATAAAAATGATGTGGAGAGCTCTCGCTAAAGTATTATTTAATTTTTTAAACTAGCTCCACACAGAAGGCCCTGAGAAAAATAATTCTACTCAGGGCCTATGTCATCTTTGCGGATGCTGTGTGGAGGCTATTTTTAGGGAATGAGGGAGAGTAAGTTCTGGTAAGGAAAAGGCACGAAGGCTTGGTTGGAATCTGGGGGTCAGTGTTCCAGAGTGATGAACGTACGAATCCATCCCTCTCACTGCGATGCAATGCGCCAAACGTTTTGAACCGCTTAGGGTGAACTTTTCGCTGACGTGTTAGTAATCCAATAAATCAATAAATGGTTCTCGGGGCGGCGGTATCCATACCCACCTCCCAAATAGGCCTCCCAAAGATTGGTTGAATTAAACTAAATAAGAATTGGATGAAACGTTATTTCTGGCCACACTGTTTCTTGTCAATTCTCATATAGTAAATGTTACGGGCTCGCATAATTTTAAGTTTGTATTGAAAAATATTATTGTTTAAACGATCCGCGATTGGAAACGAAGCAATTGATAAAACATATTTATATTTCTTTCGTTACATCAGCTTTCATTTGCGTTTACAATTTGATAGCTATTAAATGAACGGATAATATATTCGATATAATAATGATCATGAATAATGTATAACAGGCTGTTGGAGAGATAAGGCGAAGCGAATTAATATTCTTAACTTAGAACGGATGAGAATTCATTTTTTCGCCAAACGGTGAATAAATAAAAGAAAATTTAAATCATGCTCATTGCAATAAATACATCTGGAACGTCTAGCGGATAAACGTTTAATAAAACCAATAGTTCATATTAAAATACATTTTTCTGATTTACTCTCATTTAATAAATCACAAATAATATTTCCTCTAAAATCATAAGATTTTTTAAACAGATACTTAAATACCTACATTCATTTTTATAAACAATATATTTCAAATATAGAATTATACAATTTTTCAAAAGAAACGTCACTATTTCAATGAACAGCTTTTTCCAACTTTCTGCCTACCATAATATTGAGAAAAAAAAGCGAATAAGAAAGTCCAAATAAACACAACCATTTCATAATTGAAAAGATAATCTTTACTGAACTATTAAATCGGCCACCATCTTGAATCGGAAACGGAACGCACTAACAAATTTACAGATACAGGCAATACGCAAAATGGTCCAGTTTAAACATGACTTCGCTACGCTCAGTCAATAACTTAACTAACTAACCATTACACCGTTTCTCCGCAGTGGTAGACAAAGAGAGCAGACCGCCACGCAACTCTATCTGCACACACTCCTTGCTTCGTTCACATTCATACACCGTCTCATACATACCCTTCTGATTCACTTGATCGTGCCATACCTTCCTCAGACGTTCTAGACCCCTTTTACCATTCACTTCCGCGTTATGTATATTCTCCACACTGTCCCTTCTTTGTGCATCAGTTTCACACTCGTCTTACCACATATACCCCTCAAGTTGTTGTATCAGTTTCATGTCTCACTGTCATAAATACGGGTTGGTATCAGCCCTCCATTGTTGACTGCTAGATTTCCTTCTTGGGATATTATTTTTTTTAGTACCGTGAACGAAATAACTATGTGTATTGGAAAATCACAGTGTGTCCGAAACTTTATACGATATAATGTGTTTAAGAGTCATCTTAATAACATCTAATAATGCATATTCTCACGCGATGACTACTAATTTTATGTTTTTATATGCCCAGAGCAAGTGTAACTATGAGAGGAAGATTGGGATATGACTGGCTGTTTGGGTCGTCTAACTTATATGGTTAACTAAACATTGTTATGTTCTTAACTAATTCCATTGCAAGCAACGCTTGGTGTTTCAATTCTGGACGGTGGACTCTCAACAAGATCACATTAAAACCCTCTCACACCTCTCAGGGGGTAATTAATGAACAACCCCTAAACTGGAGTTTTGTGCGATATAGTTTTGATAATTCTAGGAAAACTATCCTGTAATCGATGTGCATAAAAAATATTTATACCTACTCATATTCCGTTACTGTTTTTTTAAGCTATTAAATTATGTCTATCTGGTCAGACTCTCCTCTCCCACGCCAAGAATCCCACTACTTCTACTAAGAAAATTCCTCGTCGCAAATAAGCCACGAGTGTTGTTATAAAAGGTGCATTTTCCTGGAAAGGGCTTTAACAATACTTTATTTGAATTATTACTATATACGACTATATGTACTATTGTATTTTTTGAATTACGCTCGATTGCGTACTATCTTTTTTACCGATTGCTGAGCGAAGACGGATGATGTCCGGTTAAAACGGTAGATAGTCACTTTTATCGGTTTAATAGACTTTGAAATAAATTCACCTCAAATACCTATCGTCAAAACTAAATATAAATTTATAAGTATTCAAGAGATACCTGAATGATATTTTAGGTGGCATAATATTATAATTTATGAGCATCGCACAGGAGCTATTGCATACATTTTTACATCTTACTATTTATTCACAATGAACAAAACTTGTTCCTCTCTTTTCTTTTTTCTGAATCATGCACTTTGTAATGTATTATACGCTTGTAAATTATGTATTATGAACCTAAATTTTTATTTGTATGCCATCTGCAATTTAAAAATTTGTTTCGTTTTTTTTCTCTTTTCTCGCTTCTTATAAAAAAATATATACACCCACTGACACACATCTTTATACCTACCACCATTAATTATAATTTGTTTTTTGTTTTCTAAACTTTTAAAATCATTTTTGGTCTCTATATCGTGCACTAAATCATGTAAAATATAAATCAATGTAAAAGCTTACACGGGTATTGATAATTAATTAAAATATATATATAAATATCTATCTGTTTCTGTAAAGGTCGAAAGGAATTTCAAAGACTCTACTAACTTGGGGGACTCTACTGACCCCCTTCGGGTGATACATAATATATACCTACAGGTACGTAAAGGTTAAGTATCTGGGCAAATGTTTTTTTTTTACCTACAAGTATATTGCTATTTCTTATGTGAGTATAGAATATGTGAAAATGAACTAATTTCTGAGCAAAAAGGGCTCTCAGCATTGCCTACATGATAGATTTTTACCCAGGATTGGAAGTTTGGCATTGCTGGACAACAAGACCATTTAAATAGCCAGCACTGAAAAGCAATTATATTCTTACAAGTCTTCATCTATCATTCCTCTTTACGTTTCCCAACAATCACTAATCCAGTGCCCATACATGCAGCAAGTGAAAATCCGGTGTAATATTCGAATAATAAAGATAACCCCATGTTCTACACACATAGTTCTAACTATATGTTTTAACCCAATAACGATCGAATTGCGCAGCAGAGTAAATTATTCAGCAGAACACAAAGAGAAGAAAGGAATCGAACAAAGGCGATAACACTGATTACATTTCTGAATAAGTGCCTCAGAAACATGTTTGGGAACCTTTGCTATTTCCAGAAACATGATTAAGTCATTAAATACAAGTGGATTCATAATTCGCACACCCGAAACTACAATGCCGTAAGTCAATAAGTTTTGGGTTCTTTTTTCGAAAGAATGAAAACCCATGAAAACTGCCAATCAATTAACATTAAAAAATTATAGAGGTCTATAAAAGCAATAACTCTTGAACGGTGTCATGAAATTTGACCAGTTTACACCGCCTGGTGTTGCAAGATCAATGCATCTATATTTTGTTGGCAATTTATTTTTATAACAATCTATGATACTTTGACACATCTGTTTAACTGGTAAGTAGAAGTAAGCGTTTAAAAAGAAGAAGAAGATGGTTTAAAGCTGAGATATGTAAATACGAATATTAGAGGGAGCGTGCTAAAAAAACGCTAACAATTAACAGGCGTAATCGAATACTTATTCAAAATAGAGCAAAAATTCTCAACAAGTGATTTTTTTTCGTACATACGCAGAGATGTGCTTTATTTCAAATAAATCCATTTCAAATGGAAATGAAAATGCAAAATGGGTATTTTCCATTTTAAATGCTTTTCTAAAAACCATTTTGCATTTTGCATTTTAAATGCTTTTCCATTTTAAATGCTTTTTTGCAACATTCTTCCTACTATCTCCACTCATTTGTTTTTCATAAGCCCCAAATATCAGTCGGTCCTCAACCTCGCTATGAGAGATAATTTACATTTGTCCAGTTGCTCCCTGGTAGGAGCCGTGGCAATTGAGTGAAACCATTACAAAAAATACTGATTCAAATACTGAAGTGGTTTCATAATCTGTAGTCGTGGTGTTTTTGGATTTACCATCATGTAATATGTTTGTTCTAGATTGATGTCCATTATTAAATGACAAAATTGTTTAAAAATTCCATAATTATTCTAATTGTTTGACCTGAGAAACGCATTTTGAAAATAGGTATTTTGCATTTTGCATTTGAAATGCTTTTCTAAAAAACCATTTTGCATTTTGCATATTCAAATGGAAAAGTTTTGACCCATTTCCATTTTGCATTTCAAATGGTTTTGGGTACTCATTTTGCACATCTCTGCATACGAGTAATCATGTTAAATAACAAAACCAGATGATGATTTCATGTAATTACTTTTTTAACTCGGAAAATATCATAGATCATCTTATAGATTATATTCAAACATATGTTTTTTAAAATCAGAGAAGTATTATATAAATCAGTAGATGTTCGGAATGTGAGGTCTTAGGCTGACCACTGCCAAGCTGAAATTTTCTGAATATCTTCATACTAAATAAAGATTTTCGAAAAAAAAAACAGAATATCGTTTTCAGCTACAACAATACAGCCATTTTTTGTAATATTAGCACTCTAGTACACCCAAAAGTCACGAGCCAGCACTGTTCGTAATATCAAAGTTAATCGAACACGATCATACTTTGTTTTCTCTGTATTTTTAAATCTGTAACATACTGGAAAGCAGTTAGCACACCGAATCAAATGTAACTGTAATGATTTACAAAATTTCCATTCGAAACGTAATTTCAATTTGGGAGGCGGGTTTGGGTACCGCAGCTCAGGTGACCATTTATTGGATAACACCACTGCCATAGGTCACTCCAAGTGGTTCGTTACGTTTAGTGATTTAGCAGGAGATCGGGTTAATCGGGTGAGGTGTGTTCAGGATGCGATTGCACACTAGCTGCTTGGCGTGCCAGATCTGGAGAGGCTGGTTTGGATAGACCCTTTGACTTATCCAACTGATATTTCATAACCCATAGCCATTCACATCCATACACATCCCTCATACCTTGTTCCTTCCCAGATATTACTCTCCTTACTTTCATTAAAAAGACCCTCCACACAACATCCCCGAAATCATAGGCCATGAGGAAAATTATTTTCCTAACGGTCTCCTTTGTGGGGTTAATGTAAAAAATAATATTGTCGTACGATATTACGATACATCAGAACTTATAAAAAAATCGTCATCTTTTAGAGACATAACTAAAAAATGGTTTCTAAATAAATTTCGCATATTTGGCACTTTTTTGTAAAAATTTATGGAAAAAGGTTCTCCGAATTTTATTAATTCATGCTTAACTTGGTTAACATTGCTTATAAATTCTAGCCACATTGTATATAGGTATAATATAAATTTATCCAAATTATTTAAGTAAATTAAGCATTATCTGAATTACACATTATCATGTACATTCTTAATCTACGTAGAAAATCCTATAAATAAAACATGTAAGATACTAGTTTCAAACTGACGAGTCAACTCGTTTATGTAGAAAATAGTTTACTGAGAAGTTTTAGCATTAGCCATTTCGAAGGAAAAAAAAACTTTCAGTGTATTGCTTTAAGTTTGAGCATTTCTCCCAACTCAGTAGCAGATAACGTACTTAAATACCAACGGACAACCGAGCGAACAAAGCATTTTTATTTCTGTACTCGATGTAGTCGAAGTTAAGTCGTAGGGCCAGTTAACCCCATGTGCTTTACACAAGTCACATGTTGAAGTAATAGTAGATAATGTGAAGTAACAGCGTATACTTCAAATAACAGAGTTGCAAAATGGAGTGAATTCGACTAGATAAAGGTTAGAAAAGATAATGAAATAAGTGCTTATTTTTATTTTTTTTTGTCTTAAGTTAAGATTACGATATAATAAAGTGCTCTTACACTATATTATATACAATCTTATACTTGTATATTGTTATATCTCTGCTTACTATGCAGATTTCTGTATTGGGAACTCTTTGATAAAGTAAAAGGTTCTTTACAATAATTGCATGTATTTACGTTACAATAAATTTAAGTCTGAATTTATCTACACTGTTCATTACCCGAGGGTTGGTAATTCTCTGTTTCTAGAAGCTTGAAGTCTGACAAGGATACTCCACAGGCAATTGCTACATTCTAGCGACATCTGTCGGACTCTGGAGTAAGCTTTCTGACTAGTGCCATTTCTCGCTTGAATACCCAACTTATTACCATACATCACATATATACAAGGTGTTAAGGAACGTACTTGTCTTACTATGACGACTGATTATTTAGAGTAAAAAATTACAACGAAATTTTGGTAACCGGTGACATTTTTGAAACAATTTTTTTTTTTTAAATTCACATTTAGCAAACCTTTTGTGGATATACGTAATCACAAAAATTAGAATAAAATAACTTTGTTTTTATTTTTTAATGATAAACTAATGTTTTAATACAAGGTTTTTTATGCATAACATAAAAGAAAACAAATTATTATAAGCAATAATTAGTCACTTGAAATATCCATACAAATTGAAAATATCTCCCGAGTAAAAATAAAATAAAAATATGTTTGTTCAGGTGCTCTGAATCACTGGTCGTTTACTGGTGAAAAAATATAATAAGCGGTAATTGTTGATCGAAGTACTAGTACATATTGAATTATTTGGCGGGTTGGGAATAAGCCTACGTAGCTCAGTGGTCCAGAGCACCTGAACGGACATCAGAAGGTGCGGGTTCAATTCCCGTCGGCGGCATTTATTTTTACCCCGGAGATATTTTCAATTTGTATGGATATTTCAGGTGACTAATTATTGCTTATAATAATTTTTTAAACTTCGTTTTTAATACCACATTTTTGTTTATATATTTTTAACAAAATAAAACCAACCGGTTTCGGTTCATTGTGAACCTTCATCATTATATATTATTATTACTGGTTATATAAAAACGTATTGTTTTTATACAATTCTTTCACGTGTCACTCGGACGAAAAAATGCTTTTAATTTTTAATTTGATTTTAGCTGAAAAAATATGTCACCGATGACCAAAATTTAATTTTCTTGTTTTACTTCAAATTATGTCAGGAATCACTGGAGTAAGTCACGTCTCCCCACTACATTCAGCCTTACAAAATACCCCAATTGGGGATGCCGTAGTCTCACTGGCTCCAGACGGTTGGGAATAATTGGGACTTTTGTGCGGTTTCACAAGAAGAAACAAAATTCAACCCCAATTGTTTGCAAAGTTTACTCACATTTCGGTGCTGAATATTTTTTTTTTTTTTTTACTGTGAATACCTCACAAGAGTCCCAACTGCTCCCGTCTGGAGCCAGTGAGACTATGGCATCCCCAATTGGGGGATGTTGTGAGGCTGAAGGTAAGTGGGGAAGGGAAAGAGGAAGGTGGGGAAGTACCTGGCTATTCAGATCTAGTCACTAAACACGGCTAAAGCCTTTTGGAGCAACGTTTCAATTCTGAATGGTGGTCTTACACCAGGGCGATACTGGTAGTATCTACCACTCTGAATTATGAATTTACTAAAATTAAAATTTATTAATAAACTATCTCGGTCGTTACAATGGCTTAAAATTATTGAATAATTAATATTTCACAGCAGTTACGGGGTTTAAAACACGAAGTTTTAATCCATAAACCCGTAAAATTGATATTAAAAGAATGCGAATAATAACAGATTAAAAAGTTAACTGAAATTCATTATATATCTTTATTATTAAGTAAAAATGTAAATTTTTGTTTGTTCAAAATCATAAATCTCCGAAAGTTCGATGATGAAACTTTGAAACAACGTTGCATTCGAATAAACGCGTGTTTTTATATACCTGTATTATATTGATGTCACCTGTGACAGGTAAAAACATGCTTTTTTGGACGTAAAATTATATTGTTCTATAGTTTATCTATCTGCACCAATGACTAAAGAAAATACCCTAATCTGCACAGACAGACTGAGCCATAGCAACGCTTGGCGGGATACAACTAGTAAATAATAAAAAAACCTTTTTATTTCGTAGTACTTATTTTGAAATATAAGTTGGTGCTTGTGCGTAGAGTTTTCGTTTTTTCGGTCTTTCCAAGTCTATCTAACTGTGATTTTGGAAGGTAAATTTTCAATGTAGTAATTTTTATTATTTAATCTTCATACATATCTACTATCTACGTTAACACCTGAATAAGACATTTTAAAGGCCCTAGAGACGATAATGAAGGTGGAGAAGCAGTCGACTTAAAATTAGTTTGAATTAAATTTTAAAATTAAAAATAATTTCAGAAGAGACATCTCTGTTCAGTTTTGTATAGATTTTGCTCTGCAGGTAATGAATTACAGTAATCTTTGCATTAATCAGATGGATTCATCCGAATCATATCGTTTGTCAAAAGAGGTCGATTTAAGACTAAAATGATTAAAATATTTTTTGTCACAATAATGTGAGAGTACTTTAGAATTACAATGTGTTGATTCTTTTATTATTCTAAATTCCACTCTCCTGAGAGCTGGTGGTGACAGATTATAATTTCATACTGCGATTGCAAATATTATTGTGCCGATCACCACTGTCCGCTGCCGAATTTGAAGATTAAGGAGCTAAACTCAATTGCGAGTGATATTTCTGGGGAGTCTTCTGTTTTTATGTAATTGGTGGCTGGATTATAAGTTGTTACTTCTCTTGCAGAGTGAATTTAATAATCAACCTTTTTTTTCATAGGGAAATAATTTCCCTGATGGTCTGTTTGACTACAAGCCAGATCATCAGAAGGTATTTTCGTTTTATTTTTATGTTGATGAATAAATTTTCTGTAACGATTTAAAATGTGCCAAAACAACATGTTCGTTTTTATTTGTGAATTTGGCGGCGTTGACGTCACACTGGGTGACGTTGGTGACAGCCGGTGTTACCAGACATTGGCATTTTTGTCATAATGACGTCGTAGCAAGTTAGAACCGTTCCGGAATGTGTGGTTTTAGGTCGTTTTTGAAATCAATAATTATGAATGAAAATATTAAAATCACACATGTTTAGTATAAAAACCGCAGTCACAAAAATAAACTTTAAATCTTCACACTATTTTAACAGTATTCATAGTTTATGGAAAAAACCCCATTTTAAAATAGTTTGGGTAGAAATTTCTCTTGGTGAAAACGTTTTTCAAATTTATTTTTTTACTTCTATTTATATAATTATCACATACAAGGTGTTCGAGGGAAAGTTCGCTAACTTCGGAATGTGATATAAATGATGGTAGTTCTAATAAAGAAAATTTCGGTATTACATTTTTTCCCATACAAAAATATTTTTCCATAGAATAATATTTATTTTCCATACAAACAATTCAACTTTTTAACATAAAAACTACTTTAAAACATTGGAATTTCGAAAAAGTTATTAATCTTTTTTTACTTCTAAAGTCATGTTGAATCACCCCCCGAAGTTAGTGCACTTTACCCCCCGACACGTTGTATATTTTGATTGGAATCATATTTAAGTTAAACATTGTTGAACTTACAGCTGGTTTTGTTAGAATAACACCACCATCGTGTTTAATTCTTCCCACTACTTCGTTCAATCCTTCTCGTTCGTGGGTAGTAGGGCTTGCAATCCCGCAATCCCGCATCCCGCATCCCACGATCTCTCGGGATTTCAGCAATATGTGATACCACGTATTATGGGATTGTAAAAAAATACTATTACAGCCCCACCAACTATTGTGGATTCAGAGCGAGCATTTTCCGCTGCTGGGCTGCAGTGCACACATGTCTGTTCACGAATGGGTGACAGGATTCTCCATAGTAGATGTTTTTAACGAACTTTTTTTTCAAAATTTCTTGAAATGTATTTAAAAAAAAATAGTAATAAATAGTATGCAAAATATGATTGCTCTCAAATGACTATGGAGAGTTTTGTCAGTGACATTTACGTTTTCAAATTTTATTTTTTATCAAAGTCTTCATACGTTGTGTTATCTTTTCGAATATATTTTCATTAATATTATTATCATCTTAAATGACTTACTACTTTACTTTTTCAACGTCTTTTTTATGATAAATGTATTAGTATTAAAAAGAATTGATACAAAATTAAAAAAATGTAATGTTGGAATTATTTCGCAGTGTCCCGCGAGATATTTGAATTCAATTCCCATAATCCCGCGGGATTTGAAAAAGGTGTGGGATTTTAGCAAACCCTAATGGATAGAAGTGAGATAATTACTAACATAATAAAACATACATGAACATCTAAAGAAATTTATTTTAAATCACAAATGTAATATACTTAGCTAACATTAGTAATTTACTTTGCTGATTTATCTTGTTCCTTTTCTCAAGTACAATCTTAAAAAAATACTAATTGAAGCGTTTTCTCACTCCTACCCGTCCCCACAAGCATCCTTTTTTAAGCCATATATTCTAAGGTATAAACCACCTTATATGTATCGGGTGTAAACTGTGTATTAACGCTTTGTCTGATGTATTTCTCGCATGTCATCTTGTCTGGATCATGATGAAGTACAGAGATCAAGTGAGTGGTGACCTTAAAGCGGGGTGTTTAGCTTTAGTGCGCTTCAATAGTTCACAAAAGATTCCTACATTTCTTGTACAGGCAAACACGTCCCGTACAATGTGCATGGACTATATATGTAAACCTTTCGGAAGAAATTTTCTTAATGATAGTGAAAACCCTATCAAAATCCGTTGCGTAGAATAGAAGAACTAAGAGCACAAACAGACAGACGCGGATAGCGACTTTATCTTATACTATTTAGAAATTAGAGAACAAATGATTAATTTTTTTTTATTTTTTTTATGGTGAATACCTCACAAGAGTCCCAACTGCTCCCGTCTGGAGCCAGTGAGACTATGGCATCCCCAATTGGGGGATGTTGTGAGGCTGAAGGTAAGTGGGGAAGGGAAAGAGGAAGGTGGGGAAGTACCTGGCTATTCAGATCTAGTCACTAAACACGGCTAAAGCCATTTGGAGCAACGTTTCAATTCTGAATGGTGGTCTTACACCAGGGCGATACTGGTAGTATCTTCCACTCTGGAACGTGCCGCAAATATACTATATATTATTTTAATTAATTAATTGTGAAATAACACAAATCAATCAAATACAATTTATTTGCGCACGCCGGGTTCGAACCCGCGACCTTCGGAATGGCAGTCCAATGCGTTACCACTGGACTATGCCGGCCGTCATTAAAATTAAAATGTATTTCTACAGATTGAACTTGAAAACAATACAAAAAAGTAAAATGTTGCTTATACAACGACGGAAGACTTCCATAGCTAGCAAAGGAACACGCCACGCGACGTCTGGATGGGGCCCTATGCTTTGGACCGCTCGGAGACAAACCGATAATTGCATAGAATATTTTTAAGCCTTGTTCCATAGTGCAGGTAATTTCAGTTTCGTCTTGGCGAGAGACCTTTTTGCAGAATCCAAAAATTTGAGTTGCTTAAATTACCTATTACTATCTTATTTTGAAACAGTTATTAAGGACTTTCATTATATTTAGTGACTAGATCCGAATAGTCCGATGTTTGTAAGCCTTCCTCCTTTAGTTTTCCTCCCCCTCCCGTATAAATATTCAATATTATATCATCAAAAGTACTAAATTCGGTTGTGCGTCTGTCCTGTGTTACTCAGGATATCGGATTTGTTTTGAATTTAAGTATCATTTTCAAAATTGAGTTCGATTAATTGAAGAATTCAAAAACCGATAAAAAACCTAAGTAAGCATAATACAACTATTTTAAACAAAAAGTTATTCGAATTATGATTTTCTAATTTGGAACTGACTTCTGCGCTAGTATATTAATTAAAATAAAATACGTATAGTTTCTTCTGTAATTTCGTATGAAATATCAGGGTATCTTATTCAGTCTTTGGAAATACCAATTCTAATGCCTGCAGAAATATATTGTAACATATTGTGGCCTAAAAAATGAATTATACTTAAAAAATATATTTATTTTCTAAAACATTTTTTCAAATTATTTTATGGAGTCTAAGGACAGGTTGTTTCGGAGAATTTCAACAATTCATCAAATTTCAACGTTCATTTTCAAGTTCTGTGAAAGATTATTTCAAGTTCTGTTTTTATTTCAGTTTTGTCAAGCAACTAGCCTACAATGATATAATAACAGAACTTGAATAGGACTTTCACAGAACCCGAAAATGAACGTTGAAATTTGATGAATTGTTCAAATTCTCCGAAACAACCCGTCCTAAATCAGGAACGTAACAAAATATTCAGAGTGGCACTTTATTCCAGCTTTTTCCTTAACAAATATTTGTCTGACTGCCTCACTAAGTCCCGCAGTATGTAGACAAAGCTATGTGTGTGTCTACTGTCCACACGTATTATGTAGGTACAAATACACACAATGTACGGCCACGTCTACGTCAATCTAATACTACATGTGACTATGTATGTTGTAAAAGAAGGGTTTTATAAAAGTTGTGGAAGACGTAAAGAGAAATAAAGGGAATCAAATAGAATCCGTTCACATTTCATGCTTTGTAAATGAATTTGTCAAAGTTCTTTACAATAGCTGCAAAACCTTCAAACTAGTAACTGTGTGAACAGTTAGTCCGCATTCGAAAAAGAATGTTTCTTGTTTTATCTTATTTAATAAATAATTTGTTAGTAGGTACTTTTTCACATTAACCCCACACAATAGGCGTTGAGGAATATAATTTCTTTCAGGGCTTGTCATTTTCAGGGATGCTGTGTGGAGGGTCTTTTTAGGAAAAAAAAGGAAGGAAGTTCTGGGAAGGAAAAATGTGTGATGGGTGGGAAATGTAGGGTTCAGTGTGAGATATGAGTATATATATCTCTCCCAGAGCGGCGCAAGGAGATAGATCAAGAGACCAGTTGGAGAAGTCAAGGGGTCTCCCCAAACGAGCTTCTCCCGATCTGACATGCCAGGCAGTTTTACGAGTATAATAAATGCGTAATAAATTTGTAAAAAATAGATAAAAGTCGATGTTTTGTAATTAAGTCGTAAAAAAATATTTTCGGGCGCTTACATTGATAACGCTGTCTAAACCTTATGAGATACATCAAAATAATGTACTACAGAATTGTATATCTTAAAAAAACTTACAGAAAAGTCAGGAATGCTAAAAAATGTCTATATCCTAAGGATAACCCCCAGCAACAACGGGTACGCGCCAGCTAGTAAACAATATAAAAATTCCAAATATAACCTCTTGTCAGCCCGCCAAATCTTTAAATACCAGATTTTGTTTGTTTAATCCATGTCCATCGGTTGATAGCTATGAAATCACAAATTGAAGAATTTTTCCTAAAAATGGCAAAACCTTAAATTATTTTCATTCATCAATTTTTAGAGCATAATAATTATAGCTGGCCTCGCATATACATGTTAAGTGCAATTTATAAGTATACTCCATTTTAATTAATTATAAGATGGAATTAATTATAAGTAAAAAGCAGTAAAAAGGACGCTCTTCCTTTCCTTATGCGCAACGTTGTACACGTGCGAACTATGGGCAAACTACACAAAGAGTAGTATAGAAAGACTACGGGTCCAATACAAAAACGCCTTCCGCACAATGTTTTGACTCCCCAGAAACTGCAGCGCTTCCCGTATGTTCACGGAGGGGCGAGTTCCCGGATATGCAGCCCTTATTAGATCCAGGGTGGCAGGAATGAGGGAAAGGATAAGAAGCTCTGGAAATATCCTCACTATGGAAGCCCGCCTCACTCCATCCTCCAGCATTGACGCATACTGGAGAAAAATACTAGCGCCTAATATAGTCACGGCTCCCTAAAGGCTTCAACTTTCTATTATTCTATTATTTTATCATTTTATTCTATTTAATTCTCAATTTATTCTGTTTTCTTTTCTTTGTTTTTCTGTTTTATCTTTTTGTTTTTGATTATATATTTTATTATATCTCTATATGGAATGTGTGGGACTGCACCAAAGATATTAGAAGAACGAGATATGCTATGTTGGCCGCCGGACCGTAGCCGGAGTACTACCTAATTAGGGTACTTTGAACGGTATCGGGACGTGTACGCACAGAAATCTGTTCTATGTATTAGTGCGGATACCTTAGAGTAAGCGGAGGTGTGCAGTAGTATTGGTGAACAAAACCGGCGACACTCGGCAAAACAATTCCACTCAGTACGAACTGCACATAGCACATCTCGTTCTTCTAATATCTTTGGACTGCACTAACCTCCTCACATGACGGAATAAACATTTTTATTATTATTATTATAAGATGGTGAATATTCGCTTTTAAACCATTCTAGACGAAATAAGTAATGTAAATTTCAAACGAAACAGCTATTTACAAATGCTTTAGAAAACACAATTATTTTTACTTAAAATTGCACTTAACACATATATATGTATGCGATAGGACATCGTTATTATGATCACTGTTTCAAAAGAAATGTTGAAAAAATGTGCTACAAAATATAACGTTGAAATACTTTTCAGTTCACGTGTTTTGGTATTTGCACAGCTGTTAAAATTTGTTGATAACACCGTTTAAATGAATATATTTTTAAATCACATTAAATCTGTTCGACATTAAGAAACGTCTGGTCTGTTGTAGAATCCAGAACTGAGTACCTTACTACTTGACGACTAACAATATATTATCTGTTAATAAATTAATAACATCACATTGACGTCATGACAACTCAAGCGATGGCTTTCCAAATCTGGTCAATTGATTTTTATGAATTGAAACGAATCAGGAATTTAAGGTTTTTACTATATAAAACCTAAAAGATTACACAGACTGTGAAATCTAGATGGATTTATTGGCTTCGAACTGCAGCAATCATTTCATAAGCTTCCGAATGAATATTGGAGGTATGATCTTGATTGAAGAGAACAGAACCAACAATTGAACTTGATTGAAATAAATGTGGATGTAACTAGATATCGATATGTTTATCTATACAGCGGAGGGCATCGTTGATATAGTTTTAACTATAAGTCTATGGATTAAAACAAACAGTTCGTCATTTTGACTTTCGGCTGTCTGCACATATCACCTTGTAGTTTTGCACTGTGATATATATTAATCATGAAATATTGTCATAATTCAGAGGAAAGTAAGTATCTATCCTTTCCACATCTGTTTAGATAGCTCTTTAAATTGCAATCAAGACTTCTTCAAGTTTCTTGAAGACGAAATTAATAAAAAAACGTCCTCACTGCAAAGTTCTGATGTATCAAACCTTGTTGATGGTATCCTCTTAGTTCCTTCAGATGCACAAAAAACTCCACGGCGAATTGTTTAACTTTGCACGCAACGCGGATTTGAACTTGTGACTTGTTATCTGTGGCCCAGTAGAAAAGGTACTGCTCGGGCACTCTTCTTCTCCTGGTGTCGTAGGTAGGTTTAATCAGTATGGATTAAACTAAAATTGTATAAATAATAATCGGCTGTATCTGAACAATATTTTTTCCATTTTTATGAATTCAGAAGAAGAATAATCATAACATTACCATCTTCTTCTTATGTTTATGTATTGAGAGGAGTCGGTGGAGTTATTCAGCCAGTATATAATAGTCATTTGATTCAGCATAGATGTGCGTCTGGCAAACTGATGAAGGGGGCAATTCTTTTACGATGTTGTTTGAAAACTTAAACCTTACTTAAATAGATGTACTTAATAATAACTTATCCATTAATTGAATCGAGTGCAAAAAGGAGTTTAATATTACACCTTTAAGTGGCATTAATTTGTTTATCACCATGTAATTAAAAGCAAAAAATAAAAGCAAGTGCTTATTCTACGAACCGTACGAACTTCCTAAGCTCTTCTTTCAAGTAGCAATATGATCATTAGTAACTCTCCGTATGGTGGTATGGGTGTCTCTAAGATAATCTGTATATCGGCAGTGAGAGTGTAGTTTTTCCAAGTGGCCGATATAGCTTTTAGCCCCGGGGGTTGCGAGCCGGCGGCCCCCTGCTGTTATCTTACCTACTTCCCCCCACTCTTCTTAATACAACCTTCACAGGGGTAGAGGAATTTTTATTTGTCTTCTTTTTATCTGGCACAAACAATTTCCGTTGCATAATGGTTATGTATTTAATTTTGGGGCAGAGGCTAAATTTTTGGAGGCGGGTATAGGTACCGCCGCTCCAGAAACCATTCATTGAATTACCAAAACCTCTGCTGTAGGTTTTTTTTTTCCCAGAGATTCTAAATGTTTGGCTACTTAGCAGGTGTGCCCGGGTTTATGGTGTGAAGTTTGTCCAGAACTAATTCCTGAGATTTCTCTACATGAGGGAGTATGGCCACTACCCGTGGCTTTATCCCACCGACTTTCTTCTGGGTATGCTCTGAATGAACGGTATGCTCATGATGGGTATGCTCATACGGGTCAGAAGGTATTTACACATTGCTACAGATTTATTTAGACTGATTCGTGGATGGTTTGAAAACTCAGTTATCATGGAGAGCACTAATTTCTATGTTTCCGATGGTTATCTCCATCATCGACAGCATAGACTGTTCTCTCTCCCAGACTGAAGGACTAACTTGCCAATGTTCATGCCGGTGGGGAGAGCAATCTTGCTGTTGAACAGAATCAATTCGGATATCAACATTTTTTAGCATCAATGAAGCTACCTTTGAAAGGTGACCTCTGTTATTGCTAGTGTAGATGATGTATCAACTGTTTATATTTATGTAAGAATTTTCCTCAACAAATGTATTTAAAAACGCATTAAAATGAACGATTTTGTAATTTTTTGAAAATTAATAAACAAATTGAATTCACCAAAAAGCTGTTGTTCTAAAAATTGCAGATAAAAAGGCAAAACCTAAAAAAGCAGGTAAAAAGGCAAAAGCAATTAAGAGTATTTTAAAGGATCTCGCAAAAGTTTTCTGCTCTTAAAATAATGTCCATTTTCTTCCTACCATCATACTATCGACTAGAGCAATTTTATTTAGCAAAGTTTTTTTAGGTACTATAAATATACCATATTTATAGTACCTAAAATATGGGATAAGTGGCAAAATCTAGGTGGATTTATTGGCTTTAAGAAGCAGTAAGCAGTTTCATATTTTTCTGTAATAATATTTTTAGGAATGGTATTAACATAATAATATGGTAAAATATATGACACCAATCCTTCGAATGGTTATAGATAAATTAAATTATGAGATTAATCTATTGAAAGAACAAAAAAATCCGAATTTTGTTAAAAGTGTAAAAACTTTAAAATTGTTTCAATAATTGCAACAATAACACAGGCCTGCAAATTGACACTTTTTGATAGTTTTTTTCACCGTAATGGGTGAATCGTATGTATTTTGGTGCGCTGAGTCCAAATATGCCCTCAGTTTTTCTCCAGCACGTAGGGATTTTCCGCAAAATGAAAATGAAAGTTATGCAAAACCCGCAGTACATATAGGTAAAAATGCATTTTGAAATGAAAAATAAATATATATTACTAGTGGTTTATTTACATTTTTATACAATTTGATAAAAATAATATGTATATGCAATAAGGATTTATAATTCTTTATAATATCTACAAAATTTTTTCCTCAAAATTCGGTTTTGAGCTTTTCCGTTTGTGTGGGATGTCTGGAAGTTCTCTATGGAGCATCCAACAGTAGTCTCCCATCATATTCACATCCCATCGTCCTTGGTACCTCTGTTCCATTTCTTTGATGTCTTGGTGGAACCTCTCGCCCTGCTCTTCACTAACGGCACCAAGGTTTTCTGGGAAATAATTCAAATGGGAGTTCAAAAAGTGAAGTTTCAAGCTCATGGAGCACCCCAAGGTTTTAAAACATTTCAACATTTTATTTACAATTTCTTCATAATCCGGGTCCTTATTGTTCCCCAAAAACTTAGTCACAACTTTTTTAAATGATATCCACCCCTCTTTCTCAGCTTTTTTCATCACCTTTTCAAACTGATTGTCTTTCATTAGTTTCCGAATGTCCGGACCAACAAAAACACCCTCCTTTAACTTTGCCTCAGACAGTCCTGGGAATTTCTTTTCAAGGTACTTGAACGTTTCGCCATCTTTTGGCAATGCCTTGACAAACTGCTTCATCAGTCCAAGCTTGATGTGAAGTGGAGGTAAAAGCACTTTTTTGGGATCAACTAAAGACTCTGACAAATACTGAGAAAATCCAGGTTTTACCATCTTAGTCACTAAGCAAGACACCTTTCTACTGGGTTTCTATGATTCATACGCTGACTAATACTGGGAAAATTCAGGTTTTACCATCTTAGTCACTAAGAAAGACACCTTTCTACTGGGTTTCCATGATTCATACGCTGACTAATACTGTTAAATATACTAATTTTTATCATATTTTATAGTTTCTGATATAAAACTATAAAGCCGAATAGGAAAAACAACTTTTTTCGGCATATTCATAAATATACGCCTTAAGGTAGGCAATCCCGCAGAAAAATTCATTTTGCGGAAAATGCTTACGTGCTGGAAAAAAAACTGGGGGCATTTCTGAACTCAGCGCACTAAAACACATAAGAATGACCCATTATTTTAAAGAAAGCAATTTGGTCGCAGGCCTGTGTAATTTATTTATTTACTAACGGACATCGTCCAAAATACAAAATAATAACACGAATAAAGTAAAATGAAAAATACAGGAGTAGACAAAGGTACATGAAAGCAAAGACATAATGGTAGATATAATATAAGAAAATAAAGTGACAAGTCGAATCAAGTCAAGAATACGCCGCACTTTGGACGGAATGGAAAAAAAACGCGAATTAAGTGGTTTTTGCAAATGTTAATTTTTTAAATATTTATATTTTTTTTAGTGTAGTACAATAGTTTCTGCATTTTATGTGTTAATTTAAATATGTCAATAGGGCTTGATGGAAGTTTGGCAACGCTGCAAAGTTTGTCGTAAGTTGGATATTCGACATCGCGTTTTTCAGTTCACTCCTATGCGTGAGCAGAGTCGGTTGTCTAAAAAGTGACGTTTGGATATATTTACAAAAGTTTGTTATGGCTGACATTCCTCAAGGTATTCTTAATTTAATTTACTAAACTATATATCCATATATCATGTGTGTGAGATTTGAACTAACATCTAATTTTACACTATTTTTGAAATTTTTTGCTGTTAAAATGCATATTTCAATTAGCATTTAGAAACAAAACATCGTTTGTTCCCATTTATGAATATAAAAGTATTGTAGACTGAAGTCTCACCTTTAATGTCATATATAAATTGTGATCATCTTTTGTCCTTCCTTGAACAATTTTGTTATTTTCAGGAAGGCCTATATGCATTCCCCGGAGAGAATTATTCGAGGCATTAAAAGAACGGGGTATATTAAATGCCACTTCTGTGAAATCAAAAGAGTTTTTAATTAATTACGTAACACAAAAATACCACATAGCGGCAGGTTCTAACATTTTGAGCCCTACATTTTACAAAAACATTAAAAAAATTTCACTACAATTAATGAAGAAATTTCTACATAAGAGTATATTAATATTTTTACTTAAAAATAGTTATAATTCATTAATAATATTAAAAAAAAATATTGCACTAATATTTAGCCAGCACACAATTAATTCGTGTTTTTTCTTCATTCCGTCCACTGTGCGCCGTGGGTCAGGACCACAGGACACTTCTAATATTCCGTCATTTGTTTAGCGACTGGCAAAAATCATTCAGACTTATCCCAAAAAAGTTAAGGTTTTGACTTGAGTTGACCAGTCTACACATTCTGGACAATGGTGAATAATATCCACAATTTGTCGAATGATGGTTGAGGAAGAGCAGTTCATTATTTCTGAGTCTTTGCGAGGGGATATTGAAGGGAATGAGTTGCAGTAGAGTAGGTGAATCAATAATACCATTTATAATTTTGAAGAAGCAAATGAGGTCATTTCTTTCCCGACGGACTTCCAAAGGAGAGAGGTTTAGAGTTAGTTCAATTTCATCAATAATATCATAATAATGAAATTCCACGACGAGTCAGTTTTAAAAATAGAAATTTTAAATTACTAGGATTAGCTTATTATTGATTATCAAAAGTTTAAACCTTATTGTAATTTTCAATCATTGAAAATAATATTAACAACTTTGTCCCAGTTGTGACCGTTATCTTATAATTATAGATATGTCTTGTTCTATTTTAATATTTTCATTCCTGCCGATCAGAGTTGGCAGCGGATACTCGGTAGGTACTCACTTGTATCTGCTAATTATTGACAGAACGACTAAGGATCTTGACCCTGCCGTTTTTATAGACGCAAATGCATTCGAGAATCATGCGTGCAATCGCTAGTAAGCAGGTAGATGGGCAGTAACTTCGATATTTCGCTTGTAGGTTCTAAGGCGATGCGGTTAGGTACATGTACGAACTTTCCCGTAACATTCTAGTAGCTTACCGCTACAAGTTAATATTATGTATAGTGATTAAATTATAGATATATTAAGAAAACCGTCAAGGAATGATGGAAAACTTCAAATCGTTGTTTGCCCCCACGATGGGCCTTATAAAGCCTGTCAATTTATTGTTAATAAATAATACATCAATTTAAGAATGTTTTATCTTTGTGCCATTTTCATGAACACGAGTTCCGACGTCATGATAACATATTCGTAAATTGTTACAACTTTATCAGGAAACATGTTAATTCATTCGTAAGGCCTGCAATTCCGCTTTTAACCAAAATAACCAATACTTTGAAGAGATTCTTAATAAATTAGCAGTAGTATTTTTTCTTTGTTTACTGCATTGAAAAATGTAAAACTTTTATTACAACGGATAAAACACCCTTTCCCGCCACTGTCAACATCCCCCTATCAATAGTGGGTTCACATGGACCTTCTCCCCTTAGAGGGAGGTCAGTGACGGGGCGGGATTGATTGGTGAGATTGGCCTCAAGGTGGCCCAAAGTGTTTGCCAGTTCATTGTATGAATATGTTTAGCATCAATCACCGGCTACGTGGAATAAACTCTTGCCAATCAAAACGAGAAGAAATGCATTGACAGGTGACTAATGGTATATTTTAAACTTAAATTAATAACTTAGTACTTAATACTACAAAACTTAGCTTTACAGAAGAGAATAATTTTTTTTGTTTGATTTAGACGGCGGGTTAGGGTACCGCCGCCCGGGAACCATTTATTGGATAGCCAACGCCTGCCATAGGTCACCCCAAGAGGTTCACTCCATTTGGTGACTTTTTAGGGGTGTACGGGTTCATGAGGTGAGGTTTTTGGTGACCGGATAACTCATCAAAATGACAATTCAACACACCTTTAAAAGGTCATGAAAAGTGATGAAACAAAACCTAGATCAAATAAGTTACGTAGGTTAGATTTTATGTTAGTTTTTTTCATCACTTGTGTGTTGAATTGTCATTTAGACTCATCCAGAACTTTTCAAAATTGTCAATTTACGTCGTGATGTGTGAACTTTCTCCGAATAAATTACTGGTCCTTTACCCGCGTTCAGTTAATTACATTTACGTATGTTACTTTCATTATAAACTCATTTATTTCAAACAAAATGTAACTTCTAAGTGTTGATGACATATGTATACAAATATAAGTTATGCCTACTAGTTCAGTCACCTCCAGATAAAATACGATGAAAACACTTGCAACAAAAACATTAAACAAGATTAACACTGTTGATCTTTCAGAAGCGATCTCTTTACTTGGAAATTAGATTATGTATTGAACTCATATAAAACTTCAAACACATAACTGAACCGGTCACAATTAACCCTTTTAAGGGCCGAATTCCGGGGGTTAATACTATTTTTTTTATATTCTATTAATGTATAATTAATAAGACAAGAAATATATATTTTAACATTTTTGACATTCAATAGAAGTACGTTGTTTAAGCCAATCACTACATTTACCAGAGAGCGTAATAAGGAATCTTCTTTAGATCACTGGTTCCTATATATGCCATATTTTCTGAGCTTCTATTATGAAACTGACAAAGGATTTTTTTTGGTAATTTTACATAGTTTACCCCTAGATTTATAATAGAGGTTAAAAAAATATGGCATATATAGGAACCAGTGATTTTTTTTTAATGTAAAGAAAATTCCTTATTACGCTCTCTGGTAAACATAGTACGTACGTCTATTGAATGTAAAAACTTTAATATTTTTAATATATTTTATATATATATTTATATATTTTATACCATCATGTCTATATTAATCTAAATGATACAAATAATAAATGAAACATATACAGATTTTTTTTAAATGTAATAATAACCCTTTTGCTCATTTTTAAGAGCAGATGCCCGTGTTAAAAAGGCGGAGAAACGAACATATGTAAATAAAATTTGAATAGACATTTTTCCAGAAGCTTTTCAGAAAGAGATTGTGCTCTTTGTTTTGCTCTCATGAAAAAAAAATACGCCGATTGCGGTTGCTTCGTTCCTTCCCCATGACTCGGAGCTCGCTTACGTTTCTGCTCGGGTCATTAGTTAGAAAGATTTAAAAAAAAGAAGGGGGAAAAAACGATGTCTAATATTATTATTCTGAAACATTAAATTATTTTTTTAATAATATTTGATAAATATTACTGGAAGAGTTTTTTAGTGTCCGTTTGATTTTATTAATATTTTTTCTATCTTATATTAACCGTATTTGTTAATTCATTTCACTTCAATATATTTGTAAAATTGTTGGCCTGTAGTGTTGTTATAGCACGGAATAGTTATAGAGCCAAAAACATTTTGTCTATTGCTGTTCGAAAAAAGTGTTCATTTTAATTGTTGAAACATTCTTTGTGGATTTGTAAAGGAATTTTTTTTTGTAAATAATATGTTTTGAAGGGAGTTTAAATTTTATAAGTCTTCATCAAATTACTTGTTAAATTATTAGAATCAAATACTTTTCCAGTTTTATCATCGTATCGGGTTACATTCGGGTACATTTTAGACCGAAAATACTGGTGGTAAATATACTAACCAGTAACCTATAAAGGGTTAAAACACCTTCTCTCACTTCTGATATTTCAAAAAGAAATCCAGTACCTACGTACGCAATTAAAGAGCGACCTCATAAAATTTCAAATATTATAAATGAACCCATCAACATTATACACGTAATGTTACAAAATAAATGTCATTAACCCGTTATTAACAAATTAACAAACTTATGGGTATTTTATTTCATGAAGTAATTACATATGTGTTTAAATTTACTTTGATAATACTTGAATACCTTTTATTTAACAACCTTTGCGAAATGTTACCTAACAGACGCTGTACATTGCTACAAATATAGACATCCATTTCAATGTTTATGGCTACAAAACAAGAAAGCTTTATTTTCTAGTCTAGTGATAATAAAATTGTGAAAAAGATAATAAAAATAATTTTCTGTTAAAATATTATACTATAGGTAGGTTCCTACTTTATCGCTTGTCTGAATTATTCTACACATAAGCAGTTCCGATTTCAAAAATAAAATTTAAATACAATGCAATTTGAGTTCAATGCATACATAAACCACTAGATCGACATCTTCGGGCTTTTTGTATGAAACAAATTGGTCCTAAAAAACATAGATACGCCAATATATAGACAGTAAAATTCTCATTCGGATCCTACTTATTCTACTATCCACCAATGAAAAACTCTGAAAGTTTATTCCATAGACTTTCAGAATTTTTCATTGGTGGATATAGTTTGGCAATCATATGACGTAACAATATTTCTGTTCCAATTTTCAATCGGAGAAACCCACCTCGTTCAATGATTAACGTTCGGTGGTTGAGTTGACATCGCGTTTGGGTCCCACCCAGGTGTAGTGTGTTTGATTCCTCGGCTGGCTAAGTTCGACATCACAACACAAGCAACATTATCTGCTTACTGTTGTGGTAGTAGGAGATTTTCAAATATCGCCAGGCTATTCGTACCTCAGGAAAGTTTGTCATTCTTAAAAAAAAATTAAAAAACCTAAATTAGTACATTTGTTTGTATTTATTGTATGCTTAGATTAGATGAGTTAGAAATCTGGAATCAAATTCCTACAAAACAAGGAGACCTAAAAATTAATCATCATCCCACGCTACGAGTATATTAAAGGGCATGTTATGCTACGTATGCATACGCGAGCCGAACTGCCGAACTGAACCTGAACTTATGGGAAAGGAACGAAGCAACTGCAAATGGCGCGAAACGCCGCTTACAGTTGCTTCGTACCTTTCCCGTAACTGGTGACTGGGTTCGCGTTTGGGTTCGCAAATGTATACGTACCATTAGACGGAAGATTTACTTTTGTCAAGCATTTTATTTTAAATGTATTGGATAAACTGCCTGAGGAAGACAGATCAGCTTCGTTCAGTCATCAACGGTAATGAGATATTCCTCTCGTGTAACTTTTTCAACGTAGTGATGTAACTGGTTTTAGCACTCAGTTCTGAAAAATATATGTGTTATTTTTTATGATAATATCTATATATTCTACTTGCCAAAATTGTAATTACATGAACTCCCCCTGATAGAAAAAAATCGGTGGGTGGCCGAGTTGACATCGCGCTTGGGTCCCACTCAGGCTTAGTGTGTTCAATTCCTCAGCAGGCTAAGTCCTCCATCACAACACAAGCAACATTTTCAGCTTACTGTGGTGGTTATAGGAGATTTTCAAAAATATTAAAAAACATTTTGTTCTCTTATTTAACATGTTACATGTAAGAAAAAAATGTGCAGTGTTTTTTAAATGCTAATATATAATATTAAATGACATTTTTTGCTTTATTAATTAAATAAGCTTAGGCCTTTTCATTATAATCGTGGTTCCAACTACGTGCTGTCAATTCTAAATTATAAATATTACGGTACCCACTGGTATGAAAAATGTTTGAAAAGAGAATTGCCACTGAGATGGTGACGTTTTTTTGGATTAATTGTGTAATTCCTTATAAGAAATATTAAAAAAAAATGTTGCATATGATATGTAAGGTTTATAAGCAAGTACGTAAGTATTTAAGTACCTACATATAAATCTATTTGATTTTATAGAAAATAAAATTAGAAAACTTTTAATGGACGCAAGGTCTACTGTTCACAGAATTACTAGTGATCTAAATATTATTTATTTATTTATTGCATCATGAAGGCTTTATATTTGTTCAATAAATAATTATGATTAGAAGATACGTTCTATGAATATAGTAGCGGAACAGTATTTAGTAAAAATGGTGATGTTGGTAAAATAAATATGAAAAGTTTATTGTTGAGCATGTTAGTATTTGGCAAACCTTTATAATGCCAGATTGGGAATTATACAGAACATAGCTTAACATTAGTATTTATTTATTTAATATCAACGGTATTAATATACCATCCACCATAATTACATGTCACAGAATAACAAATATATTATCATAAAATGACGACAGAAAGTATAAAATTAATACTAGAAGGAGATACAAGTTCATACAAAATATTGTCAACAAGCATAGTAGACTTACGTTACATTAGTAATGATTTAGAAGATATTTTTTATTTTATTTTTATTTGGTACAATATTTTTTACATTTCAAAGTTTTCCAGTAATGTTGGCCTCACTGGGTGGCTTGCCCGTGCTGAGGCCTTCATTTTATAATATGAAAATAAAATCTACATAATATATTTAAAGAGATAATAAATCATTTCAAATATGATCTTGTGTGTTTGTGAGTGAGTTTATATTGGTTTTGTGTGTTACGTGTAGGTTTTATTTTTTATTTTATGCTATGAAATTTTGGTAATATTGTCTTTTTTGTTCTTTAATCCATTTCGCAATTTTGTGTGTGAATTTATTTTTATTTTCCTCAATTTTAATTTCAAGTTTTAAGCTGTTGAAAGCTTTTATTGCATGGTATGGGTAGTGTCTTTGTCCAAAGCTTGAATTTACTGTCGGAGTTTTTATGTTTTCTTTGTACGCTTGTCTAACTGGTCTGTTAGTGTTATTTTGTGTATGTTGAAATTTTTTTTTGTCAAAAATGAAGTTTAGTAGTGTTTTAACGTATAATTGGCGTATATCTAGTACGTCACAGCTGTTGAATATTTGGTCTGTATCAGTCAGTCTATGTTTTTTTAGTATTACCTTTAAGATCGTTTTCTGTGCGGCTTCTATGTAATTGATAGCCGAGTTTGTTGCTCCTCCCCAAGCAATAATTCCATATTCTATTATTGATTGGCAAAGTGCAAAATATATTGTTTTCAATTGTTTTATTTTATATATATATGTTTCTTATGTGTAGGAAAATGTGTATTGTTTTGAGAAGTTTATTTGTGATTTGTTTGATGTGAGGTATCCATCTAAGGTTATGGTCAATTACGATTCCTAGATACTTTATTTGTTCTGTTTTTTCTAGAGGAGGGCAATCGCAGATGTTGGTGTTTAAACATTCGTGTATTTTGATGGTGTTTGTGTTGTTTTTTGGCTGTCCCGTGCTATTTATACTGTATGTTGTGAATTTTGTCTTTGATATGTTAAGTGTAAGTATGTTTGAGTCTAGCCATGTTTTCACTTGCGAGATTCCCAGATTCACTATGTTATATACATTATTCCAATCCTTAGATTTGAAGAGTAAAACTGTGTCGTCAGCATAGCTAACTATTTCACCGTCTCTTTTCATGCTGCAAAGTTCATTTATGTAAATAGTAAAAATAATATGATAGTCAAGTAAAGTACATATAATATGATAGTATAGTATAGTATATATAATATGATAGTATAGCTTTCTTGTACCTAGCTTCTGTGCAGTTAAAGAGATCCGCTATATCTGCGAAATAGTATAGGTATAAACATGAAAGGTTTTGTTGTAAAGCAACTTTATTGTCAACAAACATTATGGGTAAATTGAATTCATTCCTAGCTGGAAAACGAATTATTGCTCGTGGGAAGCAATTGGGAGCCAAGTTTTTTAATGAACATATTTGAATAAAAATACCAAAAAGACAGTTAAAAAATGTCCGGATTGCGATAACCATACTTCCTAGATGTTAATATATTTTTGTAAAACACACACCAAAAAATTAACAGTTCTTTCTTAATTCAATTAGCTTTTACTGAAAGAAATAATACTTTGTTTAAGACGTCGGAATTAAACGCTAAGAGCTGAATTTAGAAATGTTCCTATTTCATCCCTTACGTATAATAAGGCTTTAGGGGTAGGTTTTTACTCCCTGGCAATTAGTGTGAACATCCCTGAACCATATCGCCTGTAAAATATAAAATTAAATCCAGAGAAATCCAGCTTATTTATCTTTCTATGAAAGAACTTTAGCACTAAAGGGTTACATTTCAATGAATTAGTTATTGATTAAATTTGTTTTAACATAAAATCAATAAAATCTTGCAATATAAAAACTATTCCAATAACATGTTCCAAGGTGGAAGACCAGCATTCATTCAATTGAAACGTTGCTTGAAATGGTTGTAGCTATCTTTAGTGATCAGATTTGATTAGGTACTTCCCAGTTTTCCTCTTTCCAATCTCATTTCCTTCCCCAAAATCTTTAGCCTCACAACATACCCCCAAGTGGGTATGCTATAGTCCCACTGGCTTCAGACAGTCCAGATCAATTGGGAATGTTGTGCTTTATTCACATAAAAATTTGAACACGCAAACAGAAGTTCTGCTATATAGTGAATGTGTGCCTGATTAATATAAGGAAATTGAGACTAATTCGCTTAATTAGTATAAATAATGAAAAAAAATTGCCTTTTTGTTAGATGTAATACAGAATGGATCAATATTGATGACAATAATTTGTATACAATGTATGAGTAATATAAAACAAAATATGGACGATAACAAATCCATATAAAAGATAAAATACAGGATATCATGATAATGTTGTTCAATCAGTAGATCTAATGGAATTCATTGATAAGGTGCTTTATTATGATTATTATGCTGATGAAGTAAACGTAAGTATTTTCAAAACAATGCGACATTTTTCAGTAGCAACTAGATTGCAAAAGTGGCGTGCTGCTTGACACTCCAACGTTTTAGGGTCATATTTTATAATAGTTTTTTTTAAATCTTTTTTCTATCATGTGGAAATATTTAATTTCCTTCATGTTAGAAAGAGAAATAAAAATTATTTTTTATAATACTAACGAGATAAAAGTGAAGGTACAGTTTTCTAATAAATTTCACAAATAAAACAATTTTTTCTATGATTGGAGTAAAACATTAAGTAAAAATGTGGTTAGCGTTTTTGACAGCATTTTTCACGTTTGATATTAAAATTTTATTATTTAGAAATAGTAACGTTTATTTAAAATGCATAATTTATGTAAATTTCTGAGAAAAGAATATGAATTAAAAAATTTATATGAAACAAAAGATTATATAAAACGAAAAATTCACAAAACAATACACTTATAGCCATGGAGAGAGATTGTAGATATAAAGCAGATCATTATAGAAATATAAACATTCGAGACATAACATTATTCACAAACCATCAGAGAAATATTATTTTATTGGCCTCTTGTATTTGGTAAGTTCGCAACTGAAAATATCCACCTTGGATAATACGCTATTGTAATTATTGCATAGTTGATCCTTAAAAGGAACTGCATTGTACTCAATAATTCAAACTGATGGTTAGTATAATCTTGTTGGAGATATAGCTATCTAAAATTACAATTTTTTTTCGTATTTTGTCATTTTTTATAGTTTAACAGTTTTATCTTGGAAAGCTGTGAGATACCTACCGGGGGTTCAGAAAATTCAATGAACCCAAACCTGGCCTCAAAAGACCCCCTCTTCCCATCATCGATTTTGAGATATTGTGAAATACGTGCCAACAATATTGAATCCTAATGAATGTGACTAGTAATGTAAACACAGGATTGGTGTATTGGTATATTATTCTGAAAATTTGAATTCCTTAATGGCCTATATATATATATATTTTTTTCAATTTATTTTATTTAGGAAACATACAGTCGTAAATTTAAGCATAAACATTAATTATTCATATGTTCTAGAAAAATAAAGTTACATCAATGCGAAGCTTAATGCTAAATTACTACTTAGATTAATCTTTATTACGAATTGGTATACATTATGAATATCACAAAATATTCTTTAGATAAATTGAAGGTTTTCCTATTGTTTCGCTTGATAGAATACAAAAAAAAAAAAAAAATTACTTAATAAAAAAAATATATGTGTAAACTACTAAAAAATATTTTTGTTATTTGTTTTTGGGGTATTATGCCGTGTTGCGCTAACTCCTTCTTTAGCCAACGTTTCGGACAGCATTGCAGTGTCCATCATCAGGGCAGATGTCTTATTTGAGGTTGTGTTAAAATGTGAGCTTAAGTATGAGGTTGTGATACCGTGTTGCCAGCTCCAACCCTCTGAGCTAACATTAACGTATCATTTTTTTTTTATTTAAAGTGGTTTTCTACGTTTAGCTCTGGTGTATCCGTCAATTACCGGATACCAAGAACTATTTGATTGACACCGGGCATTACTTTGGATTTGTTCCTGAAATCCTGGGGAGACCGAAAACTTATAGAGCACGGCTGATTACGGAGGCCATTGAAATTCATAAAAATCCCGTAAACATCAATAGAGACGATGGAGCTAAGCTTAATAGTTCTTGGTATCCGGTAATTGACGGATACACCAGAGCTAAACGAAGAAAACCACTTTAAATAAAAAAAAATGATACGTTAATGTTAGCTCAGAGGGTTGGAGCTGGCAACACGGTATCACAACCTCATACTTAAGCTCACATTTTAACACAACCTCAAATAAGACATCTGCCCTGATGATGGACACTGCAATGCTGTCCGAAACGTTGGCTAAAGAAGGAGTTAGCGCAACACGGCATAATACCCCAAAAACAAATAACAAAAATACTTTTGGCCGTGAAAATCTTAAATCATATTTTACTAAAAAATATATTTTCTCAATAGAAATGTATGGACGCATAAAGGAAACAACTTTTAAAAAATACAGTATTATAGCTAAGATTATCTGTGATAGTTTCACTTGATTAACTTTTTTGCTTTCTTATAAAATTATTTACAAAATAAATAAAAATCAGTTTTGTGCTTGAAACCGAACGTTTCTAGACTCCGTTTGTCAGACGATTTTAATGCCTATTACCTACAATATAAGGTTTACCAAGAATATACACATTTTTGGCTTGTAGCTTCCTCTTAAGTTTTGTTATTGATTTAGTATTTGTACGTACACAATATAATCATGAATGACAAAGAAATATAAAAATAAATAAACATTATATTATAAGGAATTACAAAATGTTATAAAACATGTTAAGACAGTTAGTAGTAACACAGTTTTCGCATGGTTATACTAAAAACAATAAATAAGATTATAGAATTATTTCACAAAATCAGTTTAGTAAGCTGCATTTATATGTTTTCAAGTTACAGTTGAAAATGTGTACATCTCTAGAGGCATTGTGAGTTTTATATAAACGCCCTACTAAAGAGTTTTGTGCATATTTTGGCTTTACAGTGTGGTGTTCTAAATAAGTAATTTGATCTGATGTTGTATTCAGGGCAACGAAATGCATTAACAATACACAGATATAATGCATAAACAAGATTTTACACGATTTTGTATAAGAATATGACATCAGAATTTTTTCTGTGTTTATATAAAGCGATAGGGTCAAACCGATGATCACTAAAGCGATACGATAGGTGTTTAATAAATTTCTATTGGATATTTTCAATACGATCAATGTATGTTTAATATTGAGGATTCCAAATGACTGAGGGAAACTCGAGTTGTGACCCTACATATGAAATATCTAGCAGAATTAGTGTGGTGCTATAGTAAAAGATTTTGTAATGATTTATACTTTAAATAGATATTTGCAATAAAAACATTTAGATTTTTTTTAAATATCATTTAGTTTGATTGGGTATTTTAGCCTTAAATTAAGTTACATATGATATGACCCCAAAAAATAATAACAATGAACATTTTCTTTTCTTATTTGAACTTACTTATGAACTTCTGGCCCCCAATGTTAATTTTATTTTTGCAGTTATACCTATAATGAATGTTTCTTCAATTTCTGAAATGATGCGATGCGGAAAGATGCGGGAGGAATACTATCGCTAGTGTCCCAATGATGCGAATTTGACGAACGATTGATTTTTTTCTAAAACTAAACTGATTTTACAACCATACCTTATCTATTCGTCATGTTTTCATGTCCTTTGAACGCTTTGTAAATGTTTTCACCATGTAACCTTTAGTCAAAGCTATATTATTTATTTGCTGACAGGTCACACATTCGCTTGACACATGTTAAAACCGCCAGGAGTTTGTTTGTATGTGGAAGGAATTCGCATAATGGCATTTGCAGCATGAATGTCTTATCTCCCAGGGGATATGAATACGAATTAGAACTCTAAAGACAAAGTTAAAGTCATGATGAATCCCATAATTTTGTCTTCATTAATAACTGCTTTCATGTCACAAAATATTCATTCAAATGATCTTTCACTAAATCCCCTTTTGCCGAAATTACAACTAGGTGGATTTTACATAAAGGGTTTTCCAATAAGAGGTGTTATTTTGATATTCAATCGTAAAAGATCAATGGTTTTGTTACTTGTGTGGAACGTAGCGCCGTCTTGTTGAAAATAAACGTTGTCCATATCAATACCATTCAATTTCGGCCATTAAAAATCATTAATCATCTCTCGGTAGCGCAATCCATTCACCGTAACTGTTGCTCCAGCTTCGTTTTCGAAAAAGTAAAGTCCAATGACTCCGCCGGACCATAAACCGCACCAAACAGTCACACGTTGAGGAAAGAGAGGCTTTTCAACAATAACTCTTGGGTTTTCCTAGCCCCAGAGGCGACAATTTTGCTTGTTGACGAAGCCACCGAGGTGGAAATGGGCCTCATCACTCAAGATGATTTGCATTTGATGCACTCAAGTGAATTTTAATAATTTCAATGCGTTTTTGAAGCGTGTATCGTTCCATTTTTAATGGCGTAGTTCTATTTGTGAAATGTCAAAAAATGACAGCTTCAAAAGTAAAAACTACCGAAATAGCGGGCTATTCAAAATAACACCTCCTATTGGAAAACCTTGTACATACCAATATTACACTGTAATTACTGATCTCAAAACAAACCTAACCTAAATTCTGCTTTTTTCTTTTAAAGATGAAATTTATTTAGCACACCCTTAAGCACAAAAATTAAAACTATTAAACGCAGATTTTTTTATGTTTGTGATTACAGCAGTTGTAATTCTCTCCATGTGTAATTCTGTTATTGTGTAAATCTGTCAGTAATGTCACGAGATGCGTGTGTAATTTCGTCCATTTTACGTAAAAGTTTCGAAAATATATTAACTGTTTTTCAAATTGCACCTATTTAAATAATTTCGGAATTTCATAAAATCTTAATTTAACGCCCAGAGGGCTTTTATATAATACAGAACGTCTTTAACATGAAACAAAACCAAATTAGAAAATAAAACCACAATAGATAATAAATAAAATAAATAATATATATTTATTTCTTTGGATTGAATCACCGATACAATATTATATTGTGTGCCCTGAAATAATTGATTTTTTCTAACGACAAAACTATTTGTTACTTAAAAGATTTGTAACAAGGGGTTAAGATCCTTGTACTTATTTTAAATCTATGGTTTCTGTGTAGCACCTCCTATATTTACATATTAATCATGATGCATTGGTTACATTGCCGAATATGGATTTTTTTGGGACACATCATTTGGTATCACAAAACCTGAGGAGTTCAAATCGAACCAGGATTCTTTCCTTGTTTAACATCACAAAGCTGTGGGCATCCTTTTGGCTGGTGACCGAAGAATCCACTAGATTTCGTCATAATTAATTTTATAAAACTGGAGTCATCCTTGGACGATAAGTAATCGAAAAGCATCTTCCAATCCTGCACTATCATTGGGGACAAGTTTGACAAGTCAATTCTAGAACTGACAAGAAGATCATTTGTTGCATTTGAAGCCGAGATGAGTTGCTGAAACAAATTGTCTCTAAAATCACACAAAATTTAATTCTTAAATTGCCCATATATTATAATTATAAACAAATAAAGAAGCACATATCCGTATCAGATATATGCTGTACATTTTGATAAAAACATATTATGTGGAATGGGTTGTTTCAGAGAATTTAAACAATTAACCAAATTTCGAAGTTGAGTTTAATGTTCTGTGAAGGTTATATTCTAGTTCTCTTATTATATCATTATTGGAAAGTTGTTTCACAAAACTGAAATAATAACAGAACTTGAATAGAACCTTTACACAGCTTAAAAATCTGATGAATTGTTCAAATTCTCTGAAACAACCCATCCTTAGTTTTGTTAGTTTTTTTTGTCTCAAATCCAAATTTAATTTTTTTGAGAAAGGCCGAAAGATGATCTTAATAGAATAATTTGTATTCTGCAAAAATAAGCGTTAATTTTGGAAACGACATTTAAAATAATGACAGTTAAAAGTATTATATTGTAAGTAGGTATTATTTTGTTTGAATTCGCCAAATAAACACTTTGAAAACGAAACTAAAATTCAAAGCGAAAGTTTTAGAGTTCAATTAAACTGGAGTTACAGACACACAGCCCCACCACTGAAATTTGTATTTATAATTTGTAAAAAATAAGTTACTTCTAAAACTACAAAATAAATACCAACAAATTGTTGAAGTAGCAATTATTCTAAAAATTATAAACTAATATTATTAAAATCGTACACAACTAAATTAATTTACATTTAAGGTAGCATAGTTACTGAGGTAGAATAAATAAACAAGACAACGCAATGATAATACAATTTATTAACATGGACGTAAACCACTCAAACTATCTCCAACTCTTTTGTCGTACTGCGGTGAATCTGGTGAAAATTACTAAACCATGACTAAAAGTAATTCCTAAAATGACAATGGAAGAAAAGCCAGTAAAAGGGCTATAAAACGTCTATATAAAAGTTACGGCGCATTCTTCCCTGTTAACCCCTCAAGAACACGCCATCTGCAGCGAACATCTTTCCGCGTCACCCCAGTGATCAGTGGCGTGCATTGCTCTAGGACCAATGGTAGGCTGTATGTTGATATTCAAGTTCAGGTATGAATTACATTGAATATTTTAAAATAATATTGTCGTTTATTATCATCTTCCCCGATTGTTGCAGCCAACTGAAGAAATGAGTGTAAAAGTTCAAAGCGGCTAAAATTCATCGCCCGCAATAATACAGGCTTTTCCAATAAGAGGTGTTATTTTGATATTCAATCGTAAAAAATCAATGGTTTCGTTGCTTGTGTGGCACGTAGTGCCGTTTTGTTGAAAGTAAACGCTGTCCAGATCAATACTATCCAATTTCGGCCATAAAAAATCATTAATCATCTCTTGATAGCGCAATCCATTCACCGTAACTGATGCTCCAGCCTCATTTTCGAAAAAGTAAGGTCCAATGACTCCGCCGGACCATAAACTGCACCAAACAGTCACACGTTGAGGATAGAGAGGCTTTTCAACAATAACTCTTGGGTTTTCTGAGCCTGAGGTGCGAAAATTTTGCTTGTTGACCAAGGCACCGAGGTGGAAATGGGCCTCATCACTCAAGATGATTTGTATTTGATTCACTCAAGTGAATTTTAATAATTTCAATGCGTTGTTGAAGCGTGTATCATACCATTTTTATTAATGGCGTAGTTTTTACTTGTCAAATGTCAAAAAAAACATCTTAAAATAACATCTACCGAAATAGCGGGCTATTCAAAATAATACCTCTTATTGGAAAACCCTGTACATTAAATGTAATACAATAACTTAACGCAACATAATTGTTTTTTTAATATATTTTCTTTAAATGATGGCGATAATTTTTAATAAATTCTTTCAGTTAAAAACATACTTCCATGTGGCTTATAATTTTTCTTGCGATGAATTGTGTACATCAATTTACCCAGCGGTGAAATGTGGACGGTGAGTGTTCAGGATATCGTTTTTATTTGGACAGGCACAGCTTTTCAGCCTTTGTGAGTTGCACGCCATTGCTAGTGATCAATATTTTTGAGATGAAACAACGCTGCGTCACGACTTGGCCACTTTTTATAAGAGGTGTTCGAAGTGTAGGACTTAAGCCCAATAGAAAATAGTTCTAGCCTAGAGAGAGGGCTTTACTGTGACTCTTAAACTAGGTCTTCTCTAAACGCTCCTAAGTACGCTAATAAGAACAAGCTTTGATATTCAGCGAAATTACAGTGCACATATATACGAACATTGACTTTTGTATAATATATTTATTATTACGAGGGTTAAAAGTAACTAATGGTTGTTAACAAGTTTTAGATTACAAACCCTAAGAAAATTGTCCAAAGAAGCGAAGTTAGCAATCCACAATGGAGTGCTGGTACCTACGCTGATGCATGGAAGCGAGGCATAAAACTGGCAAAAAAAGGATGAAAGTAGATTGAATGCTGTTAAAATGAGATCCCTGAGGCGTATGTGTGGTAAAACCATGTATGATCGTGTTAGGAATGTGGAGATCCGCAAAGAGTGCAAGGCTGATGTAAGCGTAATGAGTAAGATCAAGAGAAAGGGACGCTTAGATGGTTTGGGCATGTAGAGCGAATGAGCGAAGAAAGGAGTGTAGGAGAATATACGATGCAAATGTGAATCGGATACTTGAGTCGGGCCATGTCAAGATTCAGAACAATAGAAGAGTATGTATGAATGTGAATGAGGCAAGGAGTGTGTGCCAAGATCGAGTTGTTTGGCGGTCCGTCCTTTCTGCCTACCCCTGCGGAGAAACGGCGTAATGGTTAGTTAGTTAGTTAACCCTATACAATTACTCAGTTGTTTGATTTTGTAAACAAGTTCTAAATCACACTTAATGCCACGTTATAATTTGAAGTCATATTTTAATTTTATCAACACTGAATCATGATTTTAGCAACATGATTAACAGTGCTAGTATTTCAACACAAATTTAGCATCCTGTAGCATGAAAATGTTGGAAAATTAGCCCTAATTATTCTAGTACTAATGGTATTAAAAATTCTGCTAAAGCGCTCGCTGAAGCAGTTTTTCTGTGCTGCCTTAGTTAGGGCTTTTAAATAAATCAGTAGGCATCTGGCCCGTGAATAAAACAGAAAGCAATGTCGTATAAATAAAAGAAAAGATACAGGTTTTAAATGTTACACAACAAAGCACAGGGTGATCGATGGCAGGGTGGGTAAAAGCTCACTGATGGATCCAGTTCTAATCCTACATCGGGTAATTTCTCCTTTGCAAGCGAGAAAAATACTGTGATATTTTAAAAGGGTTGATATAATTGTATTTAAAAAGCGTTTCTTATAAGAGCCTCTCAAATTATGGCATTTCTTGTATATTTATAAAGCTCAGGGAAGTGGGAGAAGGAGATGAGAAGGAGAAATTTTAAGTTAGGTTATGCAAAATAAAATTCAAGCAGTCTAATATTGATGGTGGGTTACTTAAATATATATATATATATATATATATATATATATATATATATATATATATATATATATTTATCCCCTCTCGTACTATGTTGATCTCGCGCGACGGTACGCCAGGTATTTGTTGATCCGTTTGCATTTGTTGATCCACCCCGGATATGTTGATCCATTACCCAAGCTGGCATACATATGTAAATCCCTACAGATCAACTTGTGTCATCGAGATTTAGCTGTAAGCCACGCCCATTTTTCGGTCGCATATACATTTTACACGATTTATTTTGTTGATCTATATATTTCTGACAAACTTGACGGCTTGCATGCGTTGTAACTTAACCGCCAATTTCGCGCGCGTTGTCGTACTTTTTAGATCCTGTTAGTACATCCATATTCTATGAAAATGACTTTATACTTACAGAGGATAGACTGCCTCACGAGTATTTATATTGAAATGGAACTTTCGCAAACGTCAAATCCATGCTAAAAAAATCTTTTGAACTTGATTAAACAAAAATTGTAAATTTAATACATCATTTACTACGTTTCGTGACTTAGCAGGGGTGCTCGGGTTCATAGGGTGAGGTTTGTCTGGGTCATTTTAAAAGAGAAATTTTGAACTTTGATTGAATAAAATTTTATTTTAATGTATCTTTTACCATCTCTCCCGACGTAAGTTTCTTGTAATGATTAAGTTGAAACAAAGCGTAATATCCATAATATGTGCCTATTAAAATTGCGGCGATTAGATTGGTGAGAATTAAATTTTACAAATTTTAAATTATGATTGCTAAAAAATCTATTCTAATTTGTTTATTACTAAACATGGCTAAAGTCATTTCAAGCTACGATTCCAACCAACGATTTTTCAGTATATGTTCGTCAATCAACAAGAGCCATAATGTCTGTACATCAGAGCCCTCGAGAACTATTACAATTATGTGTACCGCCGCCCCGGGAACCATTTATTAGATAACCAACACCCCTACCATAGGTCACCGTCAACGTTGTTGAGCAAGCTGATTTTTTTCACAGTTTGTCTAGAACCGAACACGTGCATGTTATACTAATACCAGCTAGAGGAGAGCGTAAAACACTTCAATATTTTTTTATTTAAATATTGATAATTCTTCGATGCTTCATAATAATGTTTCATAAAAAAATACAAATCAAATCACACCACATCCAGACAAAGAAGCCGATATGTTTTTATACACAAAAAAGGTTTATTTGGATATTCTCTGTATTAAAACTAATTTCGTTAAAAAATAATACTTTATTGTGAATTTGATCAGACCTAAACTTCGTTGTTAAGATAATGCAGCTGCGTGGCCACCCGCGCCGCGATATATCCATGCCGGCGTTCTTTTGTTATAACGACACCCTGATTAGAATACATTTAATTGTTTTGTCTTTGATTTTATAAATATTTTTAATAAATTAAAAACGGCTATGGAATTCCACGTTTTGCCACCGCGTTTCCGGATACTATTGATTACTTAACACGGCTAAATATTTCAAAACGACTTATTAACGATTCCAGAATGTACTTTATTTATTACTGTTTTAAAAATGTATCTGTTTCTTTAGACAATTTTTTTTTATAAACTGCCTATAAACTACGTTTTATTACTTATCCACTGGAGCGATCTCTGTCATATTTTAGACCGGTCGGTGGCCGAGTTGACATCGCGTTTGGGTCCCACCCAGGCGCGGCGTAGTGTGTTCAATTCCTGGGCTGGCTAAGTCCTCCATCACAACACAAGCAACATTTTCAGCTGACTGTGGTGGTAGTAGGAGATTTTCAAATATTGCCAGGTTATTCGAAACCCGGGAATGTATGTCTTTCTTTTAAAAAAGTAGTTTATATTGTTTCCGTTTTAATGTTTTCGGGGGATAATTATACCAGTACAACTCAATTACTGTCAAACTTGTTGTAAAATCAGATATGAGCGCATCAGCAGAATGCTGCCTGCTCATTACATAATAATAATAATAATAATTGACCCCGTACTACAAATAAACCCAAGTTTTTTTAAAGTTTCTGTGAGTACAGCTCCCAAGTCTTGCTCAAGTGCATGTCCGTCCGTAACACTTAGTCAATGTAATTATTTGTTCGTTGTCCTCTTTCCTAATGTGAAGTTTATATTTTGATTTTAATTAATATATTTACACGTTGTTTGGGGTAAAGTTTTATCTCATTCATAAAAAAAACTTTTTCTTCTTCTGTTTTTATCGAGATTAAAGCAAACTATGATATTAACATATATTTGTTTTTCTTTTTTTATTACATCAAGTAGTTACGGTTCGTGATTAAACAGATTTTCTTGAGGATATATAGTGTATTACGTTAAAAAAAAATGAAATTTTGAAGAGTAAGTTTAAACTAATCCTAACTAAATTAAACTAATACTAACCCCGGGGTCGGGGTCATTGCAGCATTTCACTCAATTGGTTTATGAGAATATAGCTTAATTTATATGAGATTGAAAAAAAATCATATACGAATTTGGTGGGCAGTTAAATTGTCTGACGTTGATTATAAGTATTTTTTTCGTAAACTTTATATGCAAGACGTAGAAAATGTTAAAGTCAAATTAGTTCAATTGGCTTTGGTCTCCTCTACCGATGAAGCAAGTGATTTCATTGTATTTCATTAATATTCATTGGGCCTCTGTGAAAAATTCTTCACATAAAATATAATCGAAAAAATTGATTAAATATAATTGCATTTGTAACCACCTTGTGGTGTTTTTTTAGTATATTCCACTGAAAGATGCCGACTTCCGGTCATATTGTTTAAATAATATTAAATGTGAGATAATTTTTTTAAATAAGAAGATTTAATTTTATTTAGAGAACTTTAAAATATAACGATTTCCGGTAAGATGTGACAATAATTTAAACAGAATATTAATATTTAAAAAATAATGTTTATTCGATTTGAATGATTTATGCCAATCATTGGGACTTTCTTTTCAAGAGTTATGTGATTATAAAGTTTACGATTTTTTTTAAATCCTAATAAAAAGTGATAATCGATAAAAATTGTGTGAATTCATTGGTTATAACTTATAATATAGATCATTTTGTATGTCTCCATATTCAAATTCGGAGGTATGACTTTTTTATGTGACACATCTCACTAGAGCGCCCCTGTCTTTACACGTTAAATACAGAGAAACTATGTCGCCACCCAGTTGGGCAGCGTTATGGGGCGGGTTAAGGTAGGGTCTGTAGGAATGAATTTATTAATGCGGGTCTTAAAGAGGCCCGGATTATATGGAGGAGGAAAAACAGATGCCGATAGCTCGTTCCACATGCGAGCCGACTTACGATAAAACGAGTTGGAGAAACGACCCGTTCATATATAAACAGGCTCTAATAAAATACCCCTAGAATAGACACAGCATACGCACATTTCGTCATACATGATTTTACCGCACATATGCCTCAGGGATCTCATTTCTACAGTATTCAGTCTACTTTCAGCCTTCTTCTGCCAGTTTCATGCTCACTTCCACATATTAGGGTAGGTACCAGCACTCCATTGTGGACTTGCCGGATCGAAAGAGACTGGTTGAGGGATACCTTTTGGCCATAAAAATCTAAAATGGCGGCAAAAGGAATAATGTTATATGGTATATTTTGAACTTCTTACCACCTCTCCTGATTACGCTTCGTGACTTAGTAGGGGTGGCCGGGTTCTTGATTATAATGGGTAATTATTTAAAATGGGTAATCAATGGATGATTGAACGCGGTTGGAGATAGCAAAAAACTGTCCAAAGAAGCTAGCAGTCCACAATGGAGTGCTGGTACCTACCCTAATATATGGAAGTGAGGCATGGCATCATATTCTGTCTACTTTCAGCCTTCTTCTGCCAATTCCATGCCTCATTTCCATATATTAGGGTAGGTACCAGCACTCCATTGTGGACTGCTAGCTTCGCTTCTTTGGACAGTTTTTAGTTAGCTCCAACCGCGTCCAACCATCCATTAATTACCCATTATAACCAAGAACCCGGCCTCCCCTACTAAGTCACGAAGCGTAATCAGGAGAGATGGTAAAAGATACAGGTTCAAAATTTCCTACATAACATTATTCCTTTTGCCGCCATTTTGGATTTTTGTGGTCGAAAGGTATCCCTCAACCAGTTTATTTCGATCCGGCCCGCCACGCAGTAGATGGGAAAACGCATCCGCCGCCAGGACCTAGACAAACCTCACCCTATGAACCCGTGTACCCCTGCTAAGTTATGATTTTTTTATGGATTTGTTTTTGCGAAATTTTCGTTTCGATCTAAATACGCATACATTTCTTATAAACAATTCAAGCAACACACGTCATTTTGATTTGAAACGGTACCATTTCACAGTCATTTCATGCGATATTCGACTCTAGAGACTAATACTTTGAGTTCAATATCACAAAAGATTACGGAATCACATAAAACCTTGTGATGAACAGTCCACCGATTGCCCCTTGATTGGTTCATTTAGTAAAACCATATATAGGGACACAGATCAACTTTGTCTAATAACTTCTTACCTGGATCAACATACTACGGGAATAGATCAATATATATGAGATCAACATAAGTATGCCAATTTGGGTAGATCAACATAAATTATGCATCCGATTTCCATACAAATTTTGAAAATTTTATTAACAGTATATCAAATGGTTTTTCTGGCAAACTGGCAACATTGATAATTATTGTACCACTGTTGTCAATTCATTCAGATGTATTCCATAATAGCCAAGTTATATGGTGTTAAAGGTGGATCAACTTAGTCTAACAACTTCTTACTGGATCAACATAATACGGGAAGAGGACTATATATATATATATATATATATATATATATATATATATATATATGTGGGAAGCATAGAATGAGGACAGTTTTTCGAGCGCGCCCATACTTCGGGGACATTTGTATAGTTTGGGGACAGGCCCAAAGTATCTGTCCCCAAACTAACACTTTGCATTATATACGCAACGCATAGATTGAAGCCAATTTTAAAATTATGCAGAAGGCATGCTTTGAGCCATACATTACTAAAATATCCATAGATGCCACTATCGTATCGATCTCAGATTTTAAAATTTTCTATTGTGAATTTTCGAATTAGCAAAGGCTCGGTACCTATTTACCTAATTTATTTTTGTATTCTTTTTCGCTTGCTTTTGTCGGAGAATGTCGCATTTTTAAACCCGGTTTCCGCAAATATTTTTTTTATTTAATTGTTGGTATTATTTTTTCTCAATAGATAATAATAAAATTAACATGCTTATAATATATGCTCGTACATAATATGAGGGTGTATTAAAAACTGATTTTAAAATAATCTAATAAAAATAATTACACATATTACGTTTGTGCAAACATTAAAAAAAATGCTCTCATAGTTTTTAATCATATTACAGATACATGTATTTTCAAAATAAATTTATTTTCATACTTTGACAATGTGGGCTTCACTATCCGTACTGAGTTTTATACTTTTTATTTTTATAGTTTTTTTTCTAGTTACCTATTCAAAAGTATAAATGTATGTAAAATAATAATGAGAGGTACATACTTCCTACTCTCATGTAACGTGAATAATGCAATAATAATATAACTATAAAAAAAATAATTCAGAAATCGCGGGTTCAAATTAAGGCGTGCAATTTGCATAATTTCACAATATTTATTTGTTTAATTAATACGTTAGTACCTATATGGTATATTTGCGGCAAGTTCAAGAATGGTAGATAGGTACTTTCAGTATCTCCATGTTACGTGAATAATGCAATATTTTAAATAACTACAAAATAGTTGTTCATTGTTTCGCCGTTGAGATTGAGATTACGATCCTTGGCTACGAATTCGGAGGTCGCGGGTTCAAATTACGTCGTGCGCAAGTAAATTTTATCTGATAAATTTGTATAATTTCACAATATTTATTTGTTTAATTAATACGTTAGTACCTATATGGTATATTTGCGGCAAGTTCAAGAATGGTAGATAGGTACTTTCAGTATCGCCATGTTACTTGAGTAATGTAATATTTTAAATAACTACAAAATAGTTGTTCATTGTTTCGCCGTTGAGATTGAGATTACGATCCTTGGCTACGAATTCGGAGGTCGCGGGTTCAAATAACGTCGTGCGCAATTAAATTTTATCTGATAAATTTGTATAATTTCACAATATTTATTTGTTTAATTAATACGTTAGTACCTATATGGTATATTTGCGGCAAGTTCAAGAATGGTAGATAGGTACTTTCAGTATCGCCATGTTACTTGAATAATGCAATATTTTAAATAACTACAAAATAGTTGTTCTTTGTTTCGCCGTTGAGATTGAGATTACGATCCTTGGCTACGAATTCGGAGGTCACGGGTTCAAATTACGGCGTGCGCAAGTAAATTTTATTTTATAAATTTGTATAATTTCACAATACTTATTAGTTTTAAATAATTCGTTCATGGTTTATATCATCTTTGGGGATACTTTATGAAGGGTCTTTTGGATGAGAGGAAAGATTGAACAAGGCACTGGAAGAGCCCCATGTTGTGGGAGGGAGGAAACACAGAGGCCGGCAAATCGTCCCACAGCCGAGCTGTTGAACTCAAGAACCAGTCGTAGGTACCGAAGAGATCAATGATTCTGGTTCTTCAGAGCATCTCTCATTGTAATACCGGTAGATCAATAAGAGCCCACATACTTCACGGCTGTGCTCTAAAGATAGTTTTCTGCACAGGGAAAAAGGTCTTTCAATTATTTTGGGGCTCTTGGCTATTTGGCTAGCGATTTGTACAACAGCCCACGTAATATTTTTTTAAACAAAGACAAACATACCCAGGTGACGAATAACCTGACAATCTTTAAATATATCCCACTACTATCACAGTAAGCGGAAAATGTTGTTTATGTCATGATGGAGGACTTGTATAAGCATTTTACAACAGTGTGTGTATTGCATAATGTTTAGAGGCATACAGGGATGGCGGGAGGGGGGAAGTTAAGAAGGATGGTGAGGGGGGAAGGCGGGGAAGGTGTAAAAGGAATAATTTATATGGCAGAACAACGTTCGCCGGGTCATTGTACAATAATTTAATTTTAAAAAAAAATTGTTAGGTTCCAAATTTTTTTTAATAAAAAAATTTAGTTAGGCACAAGTTTAATGTAGATGTGTAAATAATAACGATAGATACCTACTACTAATAATAATTATGTGACGAAAATATTGTCAAAATGGTGCCGCACAAATTATGAATCCATTTATTATTATAATTCTGTCCTCTGCGTGCAAACTATATCTAAATTTTACTAAAAAACAATAGTGTCATTCTCAACCGACCTTCCAGGTTAGTATGGTTCTGTATATTATCTGCCTGTATAGAATGTAAATAAATACATAATAATTGTACATTTTAACGCAATATCACGTTCGTTGGTCAAATGAATTGTACATACATATTGTCTTGTATTAGTGATCGACGAACCGGTGGATGCAATCTGCTAGCCATAAGTTGCTATAGTGGTTTGCTTAATCTGTAGTTAGTAGGATAGATTATAGAAATATATTATAAATTTGTACAGAGCCCTTAAGGTGATTTTTCACAAAAACGGCGCTATACAAACCATCATTAGTATTATTATTATATAACAGTTTTTTACGCCAATACCGCACAAGATGACGCCTCCGTGGTCTAGAGGTATTGCTTTTGACTAAATATCCGGAGGTCGCGGGTTCAAATCCCGGCGTGCGCAAGTAAATTTTATTTCACTAATTTGTGTTATTTCACAAATCATTGATTTAAAATAACATTTTGTATATTTGCGGCACGTTCCAGACTGGAAGATACTCTCAGTATAGCCCTGGTGAAAGACCACCATTCAGAAAAGAATCGTTGCTTGAAATGGCTTTAGCCGTGTTTAGTGACCAAATCTGAATAGCCAGGTACTTTCCCACTTTCCTCTCCCGCATCGCCTTCCTCTTCCCACCACCTACAGCCTCACAACATACCCCATGTTTTTTTTCAGAAAAATAAAATCTTCCGCACATTTTTAATTGTATTCATAGTTTGTGAAACTTTCCAAATGGATCATTAAATAAATCCAACATGAACTTGACCTCTTTAAAATCTAAAAACTTTTAATTTCATTAATTTTGTCTAAATAAATTGATTACATTTTTCAGAAAACTAATTGTTCATAGATATGTACCTAGGTACCTAGGTAACTGGGCTAAATATTGGTCGGTTACAAGATGAATTTTAATTTAATTGAAAAACATCATAGGTAGGTGGTTAATAAGTGTAAAAATTAATTCATAACAAAGTGCTCAAACGATTTGCTACGAATTCACTCCGCGATCACGTGAACATGACGTGTTACTGACGTGGTCCTGCCACCGCGCAGAAAAGAGACAGCTACCCAACAGTTTGTTCAGTAATTTGATTGAACCCTTTCCACATATTCTCGACCGGATATATCCCAGACAGCTATCGGATTACATTGAACAAATATATTTCTTTTAGGAAAGGGTTGTCACAACCAATGATAATTAAAATACATTTTTAATATTATTTTTAGTTAGTGGCCATATAAGATTATCGGTATTATCATTCTGTGAACCATCATTTCTATTTGTTGTATTTTACGGAAATCAACAGGCATAAACCAGTTTTAAAATGAAAATGTTATCCTTATCAAAACCGTAATAATTACTAGTGTTTAATTTTTTTATCAAATCTTGTATTATAAAATTCTAAATAATGGCCGAGACTCGCCAGAGCTTACCAATTTAATAAAAATTCCAATTCCATCAAGATCAACCCGACAATCCAATTTATTCCATTTGCCCACATGTAGAACAAACATTAGAAAAAAAATCCCAATTCCTGGAATATGTACGCAATATAACAAAAAAATTCACAGCATAGACATTTAAAAAAAAATCTTCAGAAATATCGAATAGAAGAAACGCGTACGATAAATTAATACGAAACTATGAAATGTATCGGGAGCATCTTATATCCTTATCCTATATTCCTCTCCTTTTTCTCTAACAAAACATTAATTTTAAGATTAAAACTCAACTTATTAAAACTCAAAAAGCAATAATAAAAATAATCCTTATAGTACCCATAAGAACTCCATCAAAAGACATTTTTAAAAATTTTAAAGTGTTCAGTATAATAAAACTATACTCAAAAAATGCTCTAATCAAATTTACAGAAAAATATGAGTACCCTGCTGACCAACACAAATATATTACAAGGAAGAATTCCTCAAAACTATTGAACATCCCAAAATTAAATACGTCTTTTGGCCAGAAAAATCATCATTTCCATGCTACAAAACTATATAATGCCCTGCCAATTGAACTCAAAAACACAACGGAGACACAAAAATTTAAAAACAACATCAAATTATGGCTAAGTAAACACGAAGATGAGGAAATCAATAAAATTATGAACTGAACAAATGTGAAGACAATTTTTTAAATTTTTTTGTAGAAATTAACAAGGAAATCACGATCTACACCTATACAAAAACCTACAGTCCGCCTCGGAACAGGAATACCTAGTGAGGAGGACTGCGAATAATATACTTAACTTTGTAATTATAATTGTCGTTTATAAAAAAAAAAAAAAAAGATATAACAAAACTCCATCTCCAAACCAATATTAGCATAGGAAACTTTTTTGGCTTGACTGAAATTCACTTGTGTGAATATACAAGTGGATTGCAGTCGTATTGTAGGTATTTATCTCTGTATTATTTATTATGTATACTGTAAGCTGTTGGTTTCTTACAAATAAATACATATTGATTCCTTATCTAACTTATTTAAGTATCGAATAAAATAGTTAATATTTATTCAGTTGTTAGATTTGAAGAGGTTTTAATTAGGACGTTTACACAGTAATTAACTAGGTTTGAACAGCCAGGATTCGATTGTATTCTCTTTACACTCTTTTCTCCATTAATCCGTGCAATATGCCTTATCCATATTAAGCGTCCACTTCTTTATCGTGTTCATTATAATAACTTTAGTCTTGCTTGGTGACCAGATATAAATAGGTACCTAGCCAGGAACCTTTACCGCTCCATTTCCTTCTCCTCGTACCTACAGTACCTAGTACGAGTAATCGTTCGTTTCGGGACACCGACTGGATTCTGATTTGGTAGGTACCTAGATAAACAAAATACACCAGAGATTTTTCCGAAAGGCGAAATAGCGAACCTAGAACGGGTTGTTTCGGAGAATTTGAACAATTATTCAAATTTCAACTTTAATTTGCGAGTTCTAAAGACTAAAGTTATTATAATGAACACGATAAAGAAGTGGACGCTTTATATGGATTAGGCATATTGCACGGATTAATGGAGAAAAGAGTGTAAAGAGAATACAATCGAATCCTGGCTGTTCAAACCTAGTTAATTACTGTGTAAACGTCCCAGTTAAAACCTCTTCAAATCTAACAACTGAATAAATGTTAACTATAGTATTGTAAGAACTGTGGTAGGTATGCGGTCTATCTTCTTTGATCTTACGAATTCGAATCAATTTACAGAATGCAACATAATTACATTCCTACCTACTTTGTACGTATCTTTTCATAAATTATCGTAAAGTCCAAGTAAGTTGCGACCTAGGTAGGTACCTGCCTACTGAAGTCTAAAAAATCAAGATTTGATTTAACTATCGATATCAAGCATGAAACTAAATTGTTTGTTTTGTGTATCCCTTGCCGGAAACCCTTTAGGTACCTATCTATTTTGTGGCGTGATACATTTTAGCTCTCATTGGTGTTATGTCACACTATCGCGTAGGGATATATAATAGTGCTATTCTATGGGAGATCGATTTATATGCACCACTTCAAAATTTTCAACACTCCTGATGGAGAAAATTAATAATGTTTGTGGTAAGGTTTGGTCGAGGGGTAGGGCTATCACCTAGCAACCCGGAGTTGCGAGTAAATTTTATTCAATTATTTTGTCTTATTTCACAATCAATTCATTTAAATAATCTGTTGTGCACTTGCGGCGAATTGAAACGTTGCTTTAAATAGTTTTAGCTATAATTAGTAAAAAGATCTGAATAGCCAGTTTTTTAAAAGTTTTCTTGAGAAACTGTTTTTCACCTTCCGTTCAAATAAAATTGGTGTGGCATGGAGTTATCAAAATATTGATCGATGAAAAACATGAAAAAATAAATCTAATTTCTTCTAAGTTATAATATAATAAAGCATTGTATTGGGTTTTGGACATTTTGAAATCCGTTTCTACATTAAAAAATATAATGTTGCCCTACGAAAAGATCCGGTTTCGGAATTCGGTTTTGTTACCGAAATATACGAACATTCTTATCATATCTCACTCCAAATTTTTTATATATTTATTTTATAAGCAATAATTATTAGCCTGAAACACTCATCCACATTGAAAAATCTCCTGATAAAAGATACATGACGCAAACGGGACACGGGAAAGGACACGGGTTCATGTCCCGTTGGCGTCATGTATCTTTTATCGGGAGATTTTTCAATGTGGATGAGTGTTTCAGGCTAATAATTATTGCTTACAAAATAATTTTTATCCTTTGTGCTATGCATAAAAAATCTTGTCTTAAACATTAGTTTACCAAAAAAATAATAATTTTATAATTTTTTTTAATTGTAACATTTCGATATTTATGATATTGAGATATTTCTACAAACCATAAAAAGTGTTTTAAGGGGCGCCCAGATACTTGTCTCGGCTCGGCAAGCGTCCGCAAGCGTTTGGCTTGGCTTGAATAGGCTTGCGATAGCTTGCCGCCGATCAGGCCGGGGTCCGGTTGGTATTCTGTCCACAAGGCGCGGCAAGCGTTGGTAAGTTTCTTTTTGTATGTGGCAATTAACCCTGAGAAGAGTACAACTCCGAGCTGTTTATAGTAAATATCGTGAAAATGAATAACTGGACAAATGATAATCATTTTTTTAAAAATTATATCAAGCAGGGTCCTGTGTATGGATTTATTTATTTAAAAAAATATATAATTAATTCAAGTAAATTAGTTAATTTTTATATGAAAAGGAACAAGACACAGAAAAATAAATAAAGTAACGGTTGCAACTGGGTCTCTCGTATATCCGGGACGAATGCATTATACCACTCTTATTGTGTGTGAATACCGCACAAGAGTCTCAACTGCTCCAAGCCATCTGGAGCCAGTGAGACTATGGCATCCCCAATTGGGGTATGTTGTGAGGCTGGAGGTAGTGGTGGAGGGGAAGTAAATGGGGAAGAGGAAGGTAGGGAAGTACCAAGCGCGTAGATGCCGACGTTTGGCTTGCCTACGCTTACCTAGGCTTGCGTTGCCACGAGTGTCTGAAGATGGCCCTAACAGGCTGAAACCGGTCACGGTCAAATAAAAAACAAGTGGAAAAAAGTTTAAAATTGTGTTCTTTATATATATTTGTCAAGTGGTACCTAAGTGTCTGGGCGTAGCATTAACTTTTCGTCGGGCCAGTTTTTTCTTCGAGCTTGTTGCCGTGAATTCAAGGTAAAATACTTTATTATTTGAGGTGATTTTTAAATTATTAAGAAAGCGATGTAAGTGGTGTAAACAAAGTGATTTGTTTTTATTTAATTTGTTATTATTATTAGAAGTGAGTGCATATAATAAAGGCTTCGCATTTATCGTTCTCGATGGTAGTCAACGCGCATGGACTTGGCACGCGTGAATCGAATGTTACCTACAGGCTGTTTCAAAGTTCGTTCGTCGCTCAACAATATTAAAATATTTAGGTACTTACTACTATTTCGGATTTTCGTCGCTCAACAATATTGAAATATTTAGGTACTACTATTTCGGATTTCTTTCAGAAACTGCTTCTTGAACCCATTATTAGAACCATTTAGCGCCCTTGAGGTGATCTTTCACAAAAACGGCGCTCTACAAATTATCCAATTATTATTATTATTTGCCTGTGATTAATTAAGCTAGTGTGTGTCGGAGTAATGTAAGCTTAATCGATAAATACTGAAAGCATGCCTTCCGTTCGATGTTTCCTGCTTTAATTGAGACAGTTACTATTGGCAAACTGCGTCATTTTGTGGAACAATAAAAGAAATAAATTTTAATCGAATACTAAAAGTTGTTTTATTAATTTAAAACTAGGAATATTTGTGTCATTTATGAAAATGAGATGTATTAGGTACCTATACGCAGTTCTACTATAAAAGGTAAACAAAGTGTTTTTATTTTATTTAATGGTGTTACTAAGGTTAGGTAAAGAGATGCAACTCGGTAAAAAAACTTAAGTATTTAGAAAATAAAATTGGTATAAATAGGTATTCATCAAAATTAAAAAGTAATTATGGGAATAGAGGTATAATCTGATTACTACATGACGGCCACTTTTGTCTAAATATTGACGTAAATAAACTAACGTGAAGTTGACAACACGCCGAAAATGTTAAATGCTAATGAGTATTGCCACGCAAAAAAATCGTCACCAATAATTCGTCAAATCTTCTTAGGTGTAAAAAATTTACAATCCGGCAGGATCAGTCCCCTCTCCAGAATAGCTATTACGATGTTGAAGCGTCGTTTTAGGGAATATTTATGAGTAGGGCCGTAGATATATTTATTTTCAAATGTATTGACTTAATATTTAATATACGTAATAAGTATGCAAGGACATTTTAAGAAATAAAGGAAGTGAGAAATTAACTTTATATCTCCTAATGGGGAATTGTGATAAAAATTATTCATCTAAATGTTACAGATTTAAAATTTAATGTGTTTTTGTTGCTGTAGGTAAATGCTTAATTTTTTTCTGAATGTTTAGTCGAATTACACATTTTTTGTCGAAATCATAAAAATATATACCTATTTTCAATTCATGAAAGTTTCCACTTCTTTAGTAATTCCTCTTTTGGTTTGCGAAGGATTACCACGCACAAGTTTCATCATGAAAAAGATTTACGGCAGTAAAATTACTTTGCGAACTCCATATACCTATTATACTTTTGCGTCAAATATGCACTCACTCATTCAAGGCTTCGTTCGGCCAATAGTGTTATACCAAAGAACTCACACAATCACGCTTTAGTGTATTTAAAGGGCCACGATGAGGGGTCAGTAATTAGTCGGCAAATTCTGTTCACCTCCTTACGAAGTAATCTTCTATTTAATTACAAGTATTTAAATCTCCGAGCCCTTGGCTTTAAATAAACTCAAACACAGTGCGTCAAAAGTTTCCCGTGGTTGAAGGATCATTCGTTATTTGAAGGGAACGTGATGGCAACACGTATGAGAAGATATAACGGTATGTACCTAATTATCTATGCTTTATTAGTATTATTAAGTTTTTTTTTAATCTTTTATTATTAGGTGTATTTTAAAAATTATTTATATTTACATTATCTCTTATTAATATATATATATTTTTTTAAATTAACTTTTTTTATTATATTTATTATTTTATTAAACAGGTAAATTTCCCGCAAATGTTTTATTTGTCCCTATACACTTTCTACATACATTATTTTAAAAAAGGCACTCACAATTATTTTAAAAATGCCAAACTAAGAACGTTTAAACCTATTTAAAAAAAGGTTTTTAAGTTCTTGGTTTGTGTTTATTTGAGAAATTCAAACTAAGAACCTTGTTTTTGATAATTATGCGTATTTGTGTGGCATTCGTATTTAAACAAAAGGTTTTTAAGTTCTTGGTTTGTGTTTATTTGAGAAATTCAAACTAAGAACCTTGTTTTTGATAATTATGCGTATTTGTGTAGCATTCGTAAGTAAAACTGGAAAACTTTGCTAAATAACACTTTGATTCAACTTAGGTAATTTGAATAAAAGTCAAGTTTTTATCAAACTTTATTTTGGATTTGAGGTCGAAATTTACAACCAAACTAAATAATTATTTTTTAATCAACAGGTACCTTAAGCAAATTTCTAGTACACATTTGTACCATTTTTTTATTCAGGTTTTAATTTAAGATAACATAGAAAATTTAGAAATTAGAAAATGTGTTAACAATCAATTAAGTATTATAAATAACCACGTATTAATAGCAATCTCTTTCATTTATTTTCATATTAATACATATTATGTATTAATTATAATTTATTTTTGGGTAAAGGTTACGAATTCTGCTTTATGGTAAATATGGAATGTTTATTTTGAATGTATACTTGAATTAAGTTATATTATTACCAAAAGTGACTATCGATGTCGGGGAAAACGAAAAATAAACACATTTAATTTTGTTTAATTTATTTCACCACCGGTGTTCGACCAAAACTATAAAGCCATGTTCCATTTGTTCACGAGATTTCAATTCAAATAAAATGTAATTTGCTGGAAGTAGCAAACCCTTTATAACGCATCCCCTTTAGAGTTATATCACATTTTGTTTGTGGGCTACGCTAGGTTTGTATAGACTGCTTTTTGATTTTATTCTCATACCTTTTTAAAATATCTTGACATGAATTATTTTCGATATTATAAATAAATTTCAACTTATATAGTTCATTTTCTTTTATGAATGTAGTTAATTTTTTATATTAATGTAGTTCGTTTTTTATGTGAATGTAGTTGATTTTTTTATTTGAACCACGGCGCCGCATACTAATTGACATATCGCGTGAATGAACAATTTGAACTCCCCGGGCATAATTAGTAGTCCTTTGTAATAATAAAGCTAAATCCATTTATTTGAAAGTGAAATATTCCGTATTAAGCGTGAAGCGGAATACGTAACAATAATTATTTTTGTTATATTGACATCTTTGTTACTCTTTTACTCATTATTTTTAAGATACATTTAAATAAGTAATCATCACTCTTTTTAATGCCTATTGTTACTTATTTGTCTAGACCTGCTATTTTTTTTAAAATTGATTTAATCCTGACAAAGAAACCATCGGTTTCGAAACATGTTGATAATTTTGATTATATAAGTGGTGTACATAAAGCGAATTGTTTTCATTTCATTCAAATTAAAAATATATATTATACAGGGTGTCCGGGGGTAAAGTGTATTAACTTTGGGAGGTGATTCTACGTGATGGTAGAAGTAAAAAAGATAAAATACTTTTTTCGAAATTCCTTCATTTTTTTCCCCATACAAAAATATTTTTCCATAGAAGAATATTTATTTTTCCATACAAAAAATTCAACCTTGTTGCCTAAAACTACCTTAAAACGCCGGAATTTCGAAAAAAGTTATTTATCTTTTTTTCTTGCACATCATGTAGAATCACCTCTTAATTCACTTTACCCCCGGACACCCTGTATATTGAATAGCCCAGTCAATGAAGGGAAAAAAAGACCCAATGTCGGAACTAATTCCCCGGAAGCTGAATTTTTCACAGATGTTAGAAGACCTTTAGACATGTATTTTTACAAAAGTCCCCGACTTTCCCCCTTGTGCTTCCTTCCCCACCCCCTCTTGAATATATTTTTCAAAGCCTTTCGGAATACGCTAATATCTCCTTAATGGTTTTATTAAATCAGATTATTTATTTTTTGTTTAGTTTCTTATTAGTTATTCTAAAAAATTGTATTCTCTAATTTTTGCGTGAAAAGCTATACAATCTCTACAATTTATTAGTAAAGGAAAAATATCAGTTTTTAAAATAGTATTTCAGAATATATTTGCACATAACTTTTTTCTGAGCCTGTTAACGAAAAAAAATAAAACAACAAAACTTGTAGACAATATTTTTAACTATAAAATAATGTATATAATGATGGGTTTTAATTTATAATAAGGCACGTAGGCTGTTAATAAGGAGCACGGTGCGTGGCGGCTCGAACGCCCAGCGGTTCGCGGCGCAGCGAGAAATTACTAAAACCTAAGGAAAGTAATGATTAATTCATGTATTTGCTTTAGTTTTATAACAAATTCATCTAACGTTGACGAGTTTTATTGTAATTTACCAGTTTTAGTTCGGAGGGGGGGGGGGGGAATATAAATATTTTCCCCTGCCCAATGAAGCGCTTTCATTATCCATCAACCGCCGTGCCCCGGTCTGGCTAAACAGTCATTATGTTGTATAATTGTTTGTAACTTATTATTTAAATAAAATTATGTGAAATAAGCCAAAAACACCTACGACATCGTGGGACTATCCTTTCACCACATTAAAATATTGCAGACCTTATGTTATGGCGAAGTTCTAAAAAATCTTTTGTGGAAATTCTCACTTGTTTTATTATGTGCACCTATCAACAATAAAATACCGAAACAACAAATCACTTAAAATAGTGCATGGATCTAAAATGGTTTAGTTTCAAACAAGTTTCTTAAAATATACCTTATAAAATATTATAATGACAAAACGGTTTATAAATTATATTACTCATACTTATCAATATTAATTAGGCAAATATTCAAATAACTTTCTAGTCAAGAGAGTCTTCCATTTCTTCGTCATACTGGGGTGTGTTCAGACACGATAATCCGTTACGGTTGTAGCACATGGTAGAGCAGGTAAATCCAGATTTTCTGCAGTCACAGTAATTTCCACATCCAGACTTGCAGGAACAGTACACCATAGAAAGAAGGTCATCAGGAGCAAATGGTTTCAATTTTTTTTTCTTTCCACCATTTTCATTTACATTTTCATACCTCCATCCCCAGTTTATAGTGTTTAGTTTGTTTCCTAACCAAAACTGTACTTGCAAATAAACTGTCAACAAATGTTGCTGACACGATTCTGAAGTCGGTGGTAGTTTTGCCAAGTCAAATTTAGATTTAAATTAGTCTGGTAAACTTAAAGTATCGAGCTTCTTTTAAATTAGAGTAGCTACCAAGACCATACATGGCAAAAACGAATTTTTCTACATTTTGAAACAAGTTCTCTTCAGTTGCACCTTTTTCCAGAAATGCCTCAGCTGCGCGTTTTGCTTCGGGATTGTTTTTCATCATGTCAACAGCTTTTATCTTTCCTAACCCATATAAAGATGAGGTCGTATCACAGCCCGTAATGGCATGGGTAAATAGCATGTGTTTTCAAATATCTTTATGTAACATTATAGGTTTTTCTATGATGTAGAAAGTTCTTGAAGGGGCCTTTCCACCAACTTCTTTACAGAAAAAAATAGATTTTCCTTCAGGAGCAAGACGTACAAGTAATACCAAAAGATAACTATCCTTGCCAACAACGATCACTTTTGAGAAGATGTTGAGTTGTTCGATGCCGGTTAGTACAATGTCAATATCGGCATCACCCGCGGCCGTGACAATTTTCAAACCAGATTCACTAAATTCATAACACAGTGCTTCAATCATTATTTTTGTTGTTATTCTTATTAGATAAGAAAGCTTCCTTATTAGTCAAACAACGTGTAATGAAGTTTAATTCAATATCTAACGATGAGTTCGTCTTTGCTCTTCATATTTTATAGTTTTTTCTTCAGGTTATCCATCGAAAACGACAATAGAATGTTTGCAAATTTAGTATGGACGAAACGTGAGTATGATTTAATTTTGTCTCCGTAAGTAGTTTCAGTTTGCCAAACAACATAGTGTAGGAGGTATCCCCCATCGATGACTATTGCAGCATTTTCCAAATCAACTTCGTCATGAATACTTTCGCTAAATACTTTCGCCATACATGATTTTGTTCCTTTACGAAGGGAGACTTCATCAAAAATAGAGGGGGTCTTGAAGCCAATTCATATCCTAAGTAGGTCTAAAGCTTACTAGAACTATCACTAATGCACAGTATTCTGTTAAATAGCTGCAGGGGGTTTACTGCAACTTGTCCTCGTCCTAACAGTTGCGGATTTGAATCTTGCTGGATAGTCACCATGTCTTTCCTTTTCAGTCGTATATCTCCAAAATTACATCCTTTCATTTTTTGCATAGCTGCCAGGTTCACCTCATAAGCGTTATCACAATTGACACTTTTATCTGAAACAAACCCTGAAGATAAAGACATCAGCTCCCCTGAGAGCTTGGTGAACGGGCTGTGCTGTCTTAGCCATGATGTATATTTTCCTATATCTAGCTCATCCCCTTTCTTCCGTGATTCGCGCAGCTCAACATGCTGTTCAGTAAAATGAAATTCTATACCGATGAATTCTTCAATGCTCTCTTGCACTTTCACGCAGTAAGTGGTTCCAAGTTTCCACTTTGACAGAGCGCTGTCAGTGATTCCGCGCCCATGTGTCAAACCTCCTACTGACTTCATTGGTCGCATGAGACACTGCTCGATGATCATGTCCGTCCACGTAACGAACCAATATCTGTCGTTTCTTCTAATTGTAAAGTACCCATTTTCAGTGAATAGTTTATATTCTTCTTTAGTTATTCTTGATTCGAGTTGCAACATACTTTGAACGCACATATGTGCTGATTTTAAATATTGTAAATGTCCTGCGGAGTGGAAAAATGGAAGCATATCGACAATAGTAGGTATTTAGGTGCATTTTCCGATTCCCGGACTTCTCTGCAAATAAAAATCTAAGCATGAGGTCGATGCAATGTAGAAGGTAAAGCCACAGCTTGGCAGTCCTACTCGATGATTCCTTAATCCTGTCTTCACTTGCTTGAGTATATGGAATCGTCTCTTTTAGATTGTCATCATTATTAACCTCCTTCATATCTTTTTCCACGTAACTATATCTTGATGCATATTTTCTATTTGTCTTTATTTCACATCAATAACTTGGTATTCTTCTCTCATTACGTGGACAAGAGACGCTGCTGTTAAAGTGTAGGCTCTGTTTGCCCGAGAATATTCATGTCCCTGGAGCATGTGGGTTACTGTTGAGGACGCGTAAAATGATTCCCATAAATTTCTCACATACCTTTATTTAAATAATAAGTTACAAACAATTATACAATATAATGACTGTTTAGCCAGACCGGGGCACGGCGGTTGGTGGATAATGAAAGCGCTTCATTGGGCAGGGGAAAATATTTATATTCCCCCCCCCCCCCTCCGAACTAAAACTGGTAAATTACAATAAAACTCTTCAACGTAAGATGAATTTGTTATAAAACTAAAACAAATAGGTACTTGAATCAATCATTACTTTCCTTAGGTTTTAGTAATTTCTCGCTGCGCCGCGAACCGTTGGGCGTTCGAGCCGCCGCGCGCCGTGCTCCTTATTAACAGCCCACGTGCCTTATTATAAATTAAAACCCATCATTATGTACATTATTTTATAGCTAAAAATATTGTCTACAAGTTTTGTTGTTTTATTTTTTTTCGTTAACAGGCTCAGAAAAAAGTTATGTGCAAATATATATTGAAATACTATTTTAAAAACTGATATTTTTCCTTTACTAATAAATTGTAGAGATTGTATAGCTTTTCTCGCAAAAATGAAAGAACACAATTTTTTATAATAACTAATTAGAAACTAAAAAAAAAATAAATAATCTGATTTAATAAAACCATTAAGGAGATATTAGCGTATTCCGAAAGGCTTTGAAAAATATATTCAAGAGGGGGTGGGGAAGGAAGCACAAAAGGGAAAGTCGGGGACTTTTGTAAAAATACATGTCTAAAGGTCTTCTAACATTTGTGAAAAATTCAGCTTCCGGGGAATTAGTTCCGACACAAAACCTTCATTGACTGGGCTAGAAGGAGCACTTAGGATGCTTAAATAATAACTATTATTCGGAATTTGCTAACCGCATTTTTGAAACAAACCATTTTTTTCATTCATAAAGCTTAAAAAAATTACTTACAAATATAGTGGGTTTACAATTAGTATAGTAATTAGTAAATTAAATATTATTAATAACCTTTTTTTAAATAGCTGTCTCCTAAATTTATTATCATATTAATATTTATATTAATTTATTTTTGTTACTTAGACATTCTGGTTACTCCTTTCTTATAGTTATATTTATAAATTTTTTTAATATATAAATTCAATTAATTACCTAAATAATAATTTTTAATTTTTATTTCATATAATTGTTTTTTACGATCTTACCTTTAACTAATTAATCACTAAAATGTTCAATGTTTTGTCTATGATAACTTATATTTGCTGTCTATACTTGTTTGCCTTTCATTATTTTTTTTCGTAAATTTCACTTTATCCTAATGAAGAAACCATTGCTTCTGAAATATGTTGAAAATTTTGTTAAAATAAATGGTGCAAACAAAGTGAATTTGCATTTTAAAAACTACGTATTATTTAGTTTAATTGGGTATTTTGACCTCAATTCCAAATGTTTGCTTTGTATGATAAAGTCCGCGCAGCCGTTCTCAAGCCGAGCCAAGCCAAGCAAAGCCAAGCATGTTTATTGTAGTTATTGTTATCTCTGATAGTAGCAATCAAAAATGTGTTCATAAAAAATGCTCTTTTAGGTGACGATGACGGTACCAATTTGCAATTTTTGTTTGAGGATGGTGTTCTTGCAACCTTAAAAAGAACTAATCCTAAATATAATAAACTAATCCTAATAAAAAATCCTGTTCCCGGTGTACGTACACAAGCCTTATGGAAAGATGGCCAGTGGTATTGGGGAAAAGTGGTGTCCCAAAGTAATGCAAAGCATATCATTAACAAAAACGGTGAAATTACCATTTTAACACCTCATGATTTTGGGAATGACTCAATTGACACTACACCGCCCATGGCAGAATACTTACCTGTACATGAAAAGATTTATGATTTGCAAGAGATAAATGGTTTGTTCGGTTCTATAAATATTATTTCTAATACTTACCTATAGCTACCTAGTATATATATTTTTAATAAGTACATAATCAAAGTTCTTTTGTTGAAGCATACGCCTGCTGGCTTACAATAATTTTACCATTCGCAATACCAATACTAGTGTCAATTTTGAATATTACCAGGTACCTTGTGATAATAATTATATTTTTACTGTTTATTTAGGAACGCCAGTCTGTTCAACTCCTGTCAATCCAAACAAAAAAATTACAATTACCGAACACATTATACTCCCAAATTCCTCAAAGTATAAATTTAATCAAAACGGAGAGATTATCATTTTAACACCTCATGATTTTGGGATTGACTCAGTCGACACTACATCGCCCTCGCCCACGGCAGAAAATTTACCTGAAAAAATTAATGATTTGCGAGAGATAAAAGGTAAGTTCGATTCTTAAAATATTCTGATTTCTGATACTTACTTATATCTAACTAATGTATTTTTTAAATGGGTACCTAATCAAATTTGTTTTGTCACCAGTCTATTCAACTCCAATTAATCCAAAAACCACTATCGATCAAATTATTCTGCCAAGTACTATTGCAAACCATAACTTAAATAAAGACGAAGGAATCACCATTTCAATACCTCTTGATTTTGGGTCTGACAGAACAGACGGAAGACCTAAACATTTTGAAAATGTAAATTCATCTTTACTCAATAAATCTACTTTAGATATAAAAGTTGTGGTCGATATAAGCAAACTTACAGTAAATCCCTCTGGAAAAAAAAAATTTTTTTGTTGTTACTGTAATACATTACAGTCAAAGTTCGCCCGGCATTTGGAACTAAAACATAACACTGAAAAAGACATACAGAAATTCATAAATCTTCCAAAGGGAAATCATGAAAGACTTTCCATCATTGATGCCATCAGAAAAAGGTCAAACTTTATTCATAACACAAATTCCCAATTGAACACTGGTGTTTTAATTACATCTAGGCAACGCCAGCAAACTTTTCTCAACAATGCCCAAGATTACATATGTTGCCCTAACTGCAAAGGTTTCTTTTCTAAACGTACTCTACGTCTTCATTACAAAAAATGCAATGAATCGCATAAAAAAGGATCACGTATAGTAAAAATAATGGGGAGACGGCTAACCGGTTACTTGCACCACAGAGCTAACGACATACTTAGATATACAGTTTTCCCCGTACTGAGAGATGATTCCATAACAAAATCCATTCAGTATGACGAACTTCTAATTGTGTTCGGAAATAAACTGTGTGAAAAGTACAAAACCCACCAACACGACATGATAAGAGCCCACCTGAGATTGCTAGGAAGGTTTAAAATGGCGATTAAAAAGATCAATAAGGAAATAAGTGACTTTGCATCTATATTTCAACCAAAAAATTTTGATTCATCAATCAGCGCCCTTCGAGAATGTGCTAAGTGGGACAGATTGACCATGTGGTTCAAAACTCCAGCCGTTGCCAATAATCTCACAACACTACTAAAAAAGCTGGCACATTGCCTACGTGCAGAATGCATAAAAAAACAAAATGAAGGAAAAAAAAAATGGCGGAAGATTTTCTTGTCCTCTTCGAGGAAGAAGTCCCTGTACTTATAAACAAGCCTGCAATAGAGGATCAAATCAAACTAAGAAGATTAAAACAAGTAATTCTTCCCTCAAAGGATGATATTAGACTCTTACATAATTATCTAAAAAGAAAATGTTCTACCTGTACTGAGACTTTAGAAAAAGGTTTCGACTTCAATGCTTGGAAAACATTGTGCGAAGCTACCTTGATATCTGTCATGATATTTAACAGAAGACGTGCTGGAGAAATTGAAAGAATAACTCTGTCGGATTTTCAATGTCAGGAAGCAATCGATGTAAACACTCATCTATTCAGTCAAATGTCAAAAGAACACAGAAATCATGCACAACAATTTGTACGAATTACTCTTCGAGGTAAATTGGGAAGAACTGTGCCTGTTTTATTAAAATCATTTTTGATAAAATCAATTGAGCTGATACTCAAATTTCGCCATTAGGCTGGCGTGCAACCAGATAATGAATTTATTTTCAGCGTACCGAATACTGGAAATAATGGGGTAAAAAAGCCGTATTTGCGGGCATGTGAACTTCTGAGATTATTTTCTCAGGAATGTGGAGCTTCATTCCCTTCCACACTTCGAGGCACAACTCTACGCAAACATATAGCCACACACATAGCGATGCTGGGAATCGAAGATGAGGAAGTATCGGATCTTGCAAACTTTATGGGTCATAGCAAGCAAATTCACAAAGAAATATACAGAATTCCCGTAACCATCAGAGATGTCACTAATGTATCCAAATTATTGGAAGCTGCGATGGGTGAAGATGCAACAGATGAAGATGAATCAGATTATGATATCAGTTTCCCTAAAGAGTCTGAAATCGTAAAAAATCATAGTCTAACGAGTTCCCTGGCTTCCACTAGTCACTTGGATGGCACGGAGTCACCTGGATCGGACCAAATATGTGAGTTTTGAATAGCATTATTTCTCTCGGGAGTACGTGTAATTGTACCCACTCAAATTCTGGATGATCGCTTACAAAATAATGATATAAAAATAGTCATAGGTGTCAGGTCTCCTTAATGGCCTCTCTTGTTGAGTGGATAATATGATCCTCCGCTAAGAATCCTGGGTTCAAATCCCCGGGTTTGCTAGTAAATTTTATTCAATCAATTTTTTTTCTTCATAATTTATTAATTTAAAATAATGTATTGTACATTTGTGGCACATTCCAGAGTAGTGGATCCTTTCAGTATCGCCCTGGTGAAAGAATCCAGAATTGAAACGTTGCTTGAAATGGTTTTATCCGTATTTGGTGACCAGATCTGAATACCACTTCCTTCCCTTAGGCACTTCCGTATCTTCCTCTTTCCCATCTCTTCCCTCCCCACTGCCTTCAGCCTCACAACATTCCCCGTTTGTGGATGCCATTGTTTCACTGGTTCCAGATAGTTGGGACCAGTCACGAAAAAATTTCAAATTAGACCTGTAGTATGGTCAGTAGTGTACATAATGCAGGACTTATCGGGGATATATCACAGGCAGATTTATTAACAGCAGATTATTTGATCATTTCATAAACCATTTATTTATTCCAGGGACTGAAACACGGAAGAGATGTGCTAAAACATCATGTTCAGATTTCAATCTTCCTGGATCAAGCCATGAAAATATGAATAATACAGAACATGGATGCCTGCCGAAGAATGCGGATACCTCAGTGGATACAACACGGTCATTTAATGAATCCGGTGAAAAACGGCGCAGCAGTAAGTCTTTTTGGATCCTAGTCATAATTAGAGATGTGAACCAAATATATTATTTTATATAATATATACGTATATCACCATATATAGTCGTAGCACTATACTTTGAAAAGTATAGTGCTACGACTTGAGAAAACATTAAAATGTAAATGAGTTGAGCACTTTCTAGGCGTAAATAACGAGTAATCAGTACACTTTCAATGTTTTATTGCTCATATATAAATTTTTTTGTCATTTTGATAATAACTTAACATTTTTATTGTACTTTATGCATTATTTTTCAATAATTTTGATATTTATGATTTACTGTTGTTTTAAATTTAATTAAATGTTATCGATATGTAAAAGCCCAATAGGGCGTTAATAAATAAATAAATAAACTCTTGTGTTTGGTGAAGGAGTTCCTGCTCAAATAAAAGTCATATTATAAGCAATAAAATATTGTAAATAATAAGAAAATAGATAAGAAAAATGAACCATTTATCGATAAAGGAAAACCACGAATTTTTAAATATAATAACAAATATGGAATCTTATTGTAGTTTTAGATAATTTTTCAATTGAGGCTTTTATATTTAAAATTTTGTTCAATTTCATTTATCAAAGTTAAAGATTTAGGAATTATTAATTTCTTCCTTCCTACATTTTACTCATGAAACAAAAGCCTTGTTTTTAACCGATCTTTAGTAGGCATCGTCTTTTACTTACCGCTAACACTCCTTTTTAGTATCTACTAAAAATATAATGTTCATTTTATTTTTGTGTTTCAGCATCTCCCTACGGAAAAACTAAAAGAGTGAAATGGAGCGAAGAAGAAAGAAAAGCAGCTTCAAAATATTTCGGTGATTTTAAAGCTCTAAAAAAATTGCCCTCATTAAATGACTGTCATAAAGCAATAATGGAAAATGCAGTGCTACAAAACCGGCAGCCACAGCAGTTGAAAACATGGATTGATAACCAAAGAAGAGCAGAAACCCGCCGTCAATCGTATGCAGATAAAAATAGATATTTTTAGGTATGTACCTAGTAATGCTAAGTAGGCAAATAAACTCCAATTTTCTAAATATAATCTAAATTTCCAACCTGAGGGTGTAATTCATAGCGTCTAATGTTTTTTTTTTCAGAAAGTCACTTCTACGTACTGTTTACTATTGGAAGAAACGACAAAAATAATGCACCTGGGGCACACTAAGAATATGGAGTGTATGGTCAGGTTAATGGAAGACGAGTCCAGGACCAACATTCAGCTGAAGGAACTGGAGTCACAGACATGGCCGGCCCTGAACCAAAACGCTGGCGCAAATATACCTTTTATATATCATTTTCAATAATATATTCCTCGGGACATTTTCTTAGCCAAATTGATTGTTTCATTTCGTATTTTATGTAGCTATCCTTCCATTCCCCTACCCCCATGGAGCAATTTTTCAAAGTCGACTTTATCAGCCTCCGTGGTCTAGGGGTAAAGCTCTTGACTACAGATCCGAAGGTCGCGGGTTCAAACCCCGGCGGGTGCAAGTTAATATGATTTGATTATTATTAGGGCTTTTACAAATAATAACTTGTAACATAAGTGTAATAATATAAAATAGAAACAATAATAGCAGGGATAGTAACAAAAATAACAATAATACTAAATTAATTGCAGGGATACAGAATTTTAGACATTTCTGATATAAATTTTGGTAAGGAATAAATGAAAATATCATCGGAACTAAATTTATTTCCAATCTGTAGTCTTTCGATTGGGGAATTAGTGAAATAGTAATAGAATAATAAAGTAATAAATAAACAAAGAACAGCTCTGGAAGCCTCATTTCACAATTTGGTAATCTGAATGTTATTACTAATTTTTTTTATCAAGTCAGGTGCATCTATTGAGCCATTACTAATGTAAATAAAATTACTAGATCGCTCTTACTTCTTCTACAAGATAATTATGAATTATTTTATTCAAGTAATGTTATTTTACAAATTATTCAGTTTAAAAAACATGTGGTATACTTGCGGCACGTTCCAGAGTGGAAGATACTCTTAGCATCGCTCTGGTATAAGACCACCATTCATAATTGAAACGTTGCTTGAAATTTCTTTAACGGTTTTTGGTGACCAGATGTGAATAGCCAGGTACTTTCCTCTTCCCCATATCCTTCCCCTCCCCACTACCTTCAGCCGCAGAACATAACCCAATTGTGGACGCCATAGCCTCACTGGCTCCAGATGGCTGGGAGTTGAAAGTGCTCCCAACCGCCTGGAGCCAGTGAGACTATGGCATCCCAAATAATTGGGTATGTTTTTATATACATATATGTGACACCTCACAAGAGCGTCCCTGCCTGTGCAGTGTACAGACAGGGGAACTATGTCACCACCGGTTGGGCGGCGTTGTGAGGCATATTAAGGTAGGGGCTGTAGGAAAGGATTTATTAATGCGGGCCTTGAAGAGGCTCGGATTATAGGAGGGAGGAAAAACAGATGCCGGTAGCTCGAAATTGCTCGTTGATAAGCTAAAAGTATTGGAGAGAGGGAGGAGATGTGGAAGAGAAAGGTGGTGAAGTACCTGGTCACCAAACACGGCTAAAGCCATTTCAATCAAATTTTCAATTCTGAATTATGGTATTACACCAGGGCAATACTGAGAGTACCCTCCAATCTGGAACGTATCGCAAATATACCTTATATTATTTTTAAAGATAAATTGTGAAATAATACAATGCCATATCTGCTTTGTTACTTTTATCTATGGGTAAAACCATGTAGGTACCTACCCAACACATAAGTTAAAATGTGTAACGGAACAGGGAAGATAGGCCATTCATCGTTGTTAGTTTGTGTGTAGTGTCGCCAACATCATATAACCTAATAATGACCTGCATATACACTCCTACATAGTCACCAAACGTACAACCCGTGCAGTATGGTCTAAGCTCGATGACAGTTGGCACGATTCCATGCCATATCCGCTTTGTTTCTATTATCTATGGATAAAACCATCTAGGTGCCTACCTAACACAAAAGTTAAAATGTGTAACGGAACAAGGAAGATAGGCCATTAATCGTTGTTAGTTTGTGTGTAGTGTCGCCAACATCATATAACCTAACAATGACCTGCATATACACTCCTACATAGTCACCAAACGTACAACCCGTGCAGTATGGTCTAAGCTCGATGACATTTGGCAAACTTCCATGCCATATCCGCTTTGTTTCTATTATCTATGGATAAAACCATCTAGGTGCCTACCTAACACAAAAGTTAAAATGTGTAACGGAACAAGGAAGATAGGCCATTAATCGTTGTTAGTTTGTGTGTAGTGTCGCCAACATCATATAACCTAACAATGACCTGCATATACACTCCTACATAGTCACCAAACGTACAACCCGTGCAGTATGGTCTAAGCTCGATGACAGTTGGCACGCTTCCATGCCATATCCGCTTTGTTTCTATTATCTATGGATAAAACCATCTAGGTGCCTACCTAACACAAAAGTTAAAATGTGTAACGGAACAAGGAAGATAGGCCATTAATCGTTGTTAGTTTGTGTGTAGTGTCGCCAACATCATATAACCTAACAATGACCTGCATATACACTCCTACATAGTCACCAAACGTACAACCCGTGCAGTATGGTCTAAGCTCGATGACATTTGGCACGCTTCCATGCCATATCCGCTTTGTTTCTATTATCTATGGATAAAATCATCTAGGTGCCTACCTAACACAAAAGTTAAAATGTGTAACGGAACAAGGAAGATAGGCCATTAATCGTTGTTAGTTTGTGTGTAGTGTCGCCAACATCATATAACCTAACAATGACCTGCATATACACTCCTACATAGTCACCAAACGTACAACCCGTGCAGTATGGTCTAAGCTCGATGACAGTTGGCAAACTTCCATGCCATATCCGCTTTGTTTCTATTATCTATGGATAAAACCATCTAGGTGCCTACCTAACACAAAAGTTAAAATGTGTAACGGAACAAGGAAGATAGGCCATTAATCGTTGTTAGTTTGTGTGTAGTGTCGCCAACATCATATAACCTAACAATGACCTGCATATACACTCCTACATAGTCACCAAACGTACAACCCGTGCAGTATGGTCTAAGCTCGATGACAGTTGGCACGCTTCCATGCCATATCCGCTTTGTTTCTATTATCTATGGATAAAACCATCTAGGTGCCTACCTAACACAAAAGTTAAAATGTGTAACGGAACAAGGAAGATAGGCCATTAATCGTTGTTAGTTTGTGTGTAGTGTCGCCAACATCATATAACCTAACAATGACCTGCATATACACTCCTACATAGTCACCAAACGTACAACCCGTGCAGTATGGTCTAAGCTCGATGACAGTTGGCACGCTTCCATGCCATATCCGCTTTGTTTCTATTATCTATGGATAAAACCATCTAGGTGCCTACCTAACACAAAAGTTAAAATGTGTAACGAAACAAGGAAGATAGGCCATTAATCGTTGTTAGTTTGTGTGTAGTGTCGCCAACATCATATAACCTAACAATGACCTGCATATACACTCCTACATAGTCACCAAACGTACAACCCGTGCAGTATGGTCTAAGCTCGATGACAGTTGGCACGCTTCCATGCCATATCCGCTTTGTTTCTATTATCTATGGATAAAACCATCTAGGTGCCTACCTAACACAAAAGTTAAAATGTGTAACGGAACAAGGAAGATAGGCCATTAATCGTTGTTAGTTTGTGTGTAGTGTCGCCAACATCATATAACCTAACAATGACCTGCATATACACTCCTACATAGTCACCAAACGTACAACCCGTGCAGTATGGTCTAAGCTCGATGACAGTTGGCACGCTTCCATGCCATATCCGCTTTGTTTCTATTATCTATGGATAAAATCATCTAGGTGCCTACCTAACACAAAAGTTAAAATGTGTAACGGAACAAGGAAGATAGGCCATTAATCGTTGTTAGTTTGTGTGTAGTGTCGCCAACATCATATAACCTAACAATGACCTGCATATACACTCCTACATAGTCACCAAACGTACAACCCGTGCAGTATGGTCTAAGCTCGATGACAGTTGGCAAACTTCCATGCCATATCCGCTTTGTTTCTATTATCTATGGATAAAACCATCTAGGTGCCTACCTAACACAAAAGTTAAAATGTGTAACGGAACAAGGAAGATAGGCCATTAATCGTTGTTAGTTTGTGTGTAGTGTCGCCAACATCATATAACCTAACAATGACCTGCATATACACTCCTACATAGTCACCAAACGTACAACCCGTGCAGTATGGTCTAAGCTCGATGACATTTGGCAAACTTCCATGCCATATCCGCTTTGTTTCTATTATCTATGGATAAAACCATCTAGGTGCCTACCTAACACAAAAGTTAAAATGTGTAACGGAACAAGGAAGATAGGCCATTAATCGTTGTTAGTTTGTGTGTAGTGTGGCCAACATCATATAACCTAACAATGACCTGCATATACACTCCTACATAGTCACCAAACGTACAACCCGTGCAGTATGGTCTAAGCTCGATGACAGTTGGCACGCTTCCATGCCATATCCGCTTTGTTTCTATTATCTATGGATAAAACCATCTAGGTGCCTACCTAACACAAAAGTTAAAATGTGTAACGGAACAAGGAAGATAGGCCATTAATCGTTGTTAGTTTGTGTGTAGTATCGCCAACATCATATAACCTAACAATGACCTGCATATACACTCCTACATAGTCACCAAACGTACAACCCGTGCAGTATGGTCTAAGCTCGATGACAGTTGGCAAACTTCCATGCCATATCCGCTTTGTTTCTATTATCTATGGATAAAACCATCTAGGTGCCTACCTAACACAAAAGTTAAAATGTGTAACGGAACAAGGAAGATAGGCCATTAATCGTTGTTAGTTTGTGTGTAGTGTCGCCAACATCATATAACCTAACAATGACCTGCATATACACTCCTACATAGTCACCAAACGTACAACCCGTGCAGTATGGTCTAAGCTCGATGACAGTTGGCACGCTTCCATGCCATATCCGCTTTGTTTCTATTATCTATGGATAAAACCATCTAGGTGCCTACCTAACACAAAAGTTAAAATGTGTAACGGAACAAGGAAGATAGGCCATTAATCGTTGTTAGTTTGTGTGTAGTATCGCCAACATCATATAACCTAACAATGACCTGCATATACACTCCTACATAGTCACCAAACGTACAACCCGTGCAGTATGGTCTAAGCTCGATGACAGTTGGCAAACTTCCATGCCATATCCGCTTTGTTTCTATTATCTATGGATAAAACCATCTAGGTGCCTACCTAACACAAAAGTTAAAATGTGTAACGGAACAAGGAAGATAGGCCATTAATCGTTGTTAGTTTGTGTGTAGTGTCGCCAACATCATATAACCTAACAATGACCTGCATATACACTCCTACATAGTCACCAAACGTACAACCCGTGCAGTATGGTCTAAGCTCGATGACAGTTGGCACGCTTCCATGCCATATCCGCTTTGTTTCTATTATCTATGGATAAAACCATCTAGGTGCCTACCTAACACAAAAGTTAAAATGTGTAACGGAACAAGGAAGATAGGCCATTAATCGTTGTTAGTTTGTGTGTAGTGTCGCCAACATCATATAACCTAACAATGACCTGCATATACACTCCTACATAGTCACCAAACGTACAACCCGTGCAGTATGGTCTAAGCTCGATGACAGTTGGCACGCTTCCATGCCATATCCGCTTTGTTTCTATTATCTATGGATAAAACCATCTAGGTGCCTACCTAACACAAAAGTTAAAATGTGTAACGGAACAAGGAAGATTGGCCATTAATCGTTGTTAGTTTGTGTGTAGTGTCGCCAACATCATATAACCTAACAATGACCTGCATATACACTCCTACATAGTCACCAAACGTACAACCCGTGCAGTATGGTCTAAGCTCGATGACAGTTGGCACGCTTCCATGCCATATCCGCTTTGTTTCTATTATCTATGGATAAAACCATCTAGGTGCCTACCTAACACAAAAGTTAAAATGTGTAACGGAACAAGGAAGATAGGCCATTAATCGTTGTTAGTTTGTGTGTAGTGTCGCCAACATCATATAACCTAACCATGACCTGCATATACACTCCTACATAGTCACCAAACGTACAACCCGTGCAGTATGGTCTAAGCTCGATGACAGTTGGCAAACTTCCATGCCATATCCGCTTTGTTTCTATTATCTATGGATAAAACCATCTAGGTGCCTACCTAACACAAAAGTTAAAATGTGTAACGGAACAAGGAAGATAGGCCATTAATCGTTGTTAGTTTGTGTGTAGTGTCGCCAACATCATATAACCTAACAATGACCTGCATATACACTCCTACATAGTCACCAAACGTACAACCCGTGCAGTATGGTCTAAGCTCGATGACAGTTGGCACGCTTCCATGCCATATCCGCTTTGTTTCTATTATCTATGGATAAAATCATCTAGGTGCCTACCTAACACAAAAGTTAAAATGTGTAACGGAACAAGGAAGATAGGCCATTAATCGTTGTTAGTTTGTGTGTAGTGTCGCCAACATCATATAACCTAACAATGACCTGCATATACACTCCTACATAGTCACCAAACGTACAACCCGTGCAGTATGGTCTAAGCTCGATGACAGTTGGCAAACTTCCATGCCATATCCGCTTTGTTTCTATTATCTATGGATAAAACCATCTAGGTGCCTACCTAACACAAAAGTTAAAATGTGTAACGGAACAAGGAAGATAGGCCATTAATCGTTGTTAGTTTGTGTGTAGTGTCGCCAACATCATATAACCTAACAATGACCTGCATATACACTCCTACATAGTCACCAAACGTACAACCCGTGCAGTATGGTCTAAGCTCGATGACAGTTGGCACGCTTCCATGCCATATCCGCTTTGTTTCTATTATCTATGGATAAAACCATCTAGGTGCCTACCTAACACAAAAGTTAAAATGTGTAACGGAACAAGGAAGATAGGCCATTAATCGTTGTTAGTTTGTGTGTAGTGTCGCCAACATCATATAACCTAACAATGACCTGCATATACACTCCTACATAGTCACCAAACGTACAACCCGTGCAGTATGGTCTAAGCTCGATGACAGTTGGCACGCTTCCATGCCATATCCGCTTTGTTTCTATTATCTATGGATAAAACCATCTAGGTGCCTACCTAACACAAAAGTTAAAATGTGTAACGGAACAAGGAAGATAGGCCATTAATCGTTGTTAGTTTGTGTGTAGTGTCGCCAACATCATATAACCTAACAATGACCTGCATATACACTCCTACATAGTCACCAAACGTACAACCCGTGCAGTATGGTCTAAGCTCGATGACAGTTGGCACGCTTCCATGCCATATCCGCTTTGTTTCTATTATCTATGGGTAAAAGTTTGTTGGTACCTATAAAAAAGCTAAAATTAACAATAAGTATTGAAAATTATTTTTTTCGAGATGGATGAAATTTTTCACTCTTTTATCTTTCGAAAAACTCAGCGAAAAAGTTTCATAAAGGATTTGACTTGAAGACGAAACATTACTTTATCGTAAAGTACCAAATTCACAGCGCGTAAATATCTACATATTTATTTGATATTATTATTTGTGCCATCTGGCGTTAAAAATATTAATAATTACACATTATTTCAATGGAAGTTTCCTACTTACCATAGGTCGAAAGTATGCTTTATGTACACGAAACACCTCTCTGTGAAAAGCATTATTTGAGACCACGACGGGAAATTATATATAACGCATACATTGAGGACTGTCTTCAAACTATCGTCTGGACAGAATAAAAATATGTCTTCAAAGTATGCTCTAGATGTATGTATCGATATATATTTTAAACGGTACATCATAGACGTATATAGCTGTGAGGGGGTAGTTTTTAAGGGTTGATTAAACAAAATGGCATTAAAAAAAAAGTGTATATAATGTGGCTCAAAGTATGCTTTATACAAATATATATATATATATATATATATATATATATATATAAATCCCGCTACCGATGTGGCGACCTTTCACTTCGCATCCTTTTGACTACCACCGCTTATGGTAGGTTTAGAAACAAAAACGCTGTGAATGTTCACTTATATATAGTTATAGAATAAAGTGATCGTAACAGAATTTGCCATAAATCGTGTTTTAAGGGTATTCATATTTTTGCAAGGTACATACATTTTAGAGTCTTTTGGACACCCTCTCATATTGCTGCCCTTTTGGTAACCGCATATATCTTACGAATATCACAGTACATTACGTTTTTAATAAGGCGTCCGTTCATTACGAACATTTAACGACTTCCGTATATTCCCGTATGCCATACGTATATATTCCGATGCTTTCAGAATCCTTTTAATTTGGTCTTGATTTGGCACCGGTGTATATCCTATGTATATAACGATACGCTGTCATTGAAAAGACGAGTCCATACAAACAAAGGTTAATTTGACGACATAATACATTAATTTAATTTGCTTGTCTAGAATGATGCAAATTTAATTTTAAAAGAATAGCATTCCGAAAATTCAAAATGGTGAACGATTTTATGATACATTTTATATTAGAAATAACAGAAAATAACGTAATTATCTCCCTTCACGTCTGTCGAAATTGACTATAGATTTTGGCTTGTATTTTAACGAACCGCTTTGGCTCTAGCGTTATGTTTGTCACCAATAAGTATTCTGACTTAGTAGCTGCCTTTCTACGATGGACGACAATTGCGAAAAGGTTTATTTCTTAAAAGAAAGATAATCATTCTTGGATTTCGTAAAACCTATCACTATTTAAAAATCTCCTACTACCGTCATTATAAGCGGCAGATGTTGGTTGCTTATTCAGTGATGGAGGACTTAGCCAGCCAATGAAACCAGCCAGGCCTTGACTGGGTGGGAACAAATGGTATTAGCCAAATGAATTGAATTCACTGACAGTGAAACCGTAAGATTGGTAGAAAATTAATTATTTTTCTATGCTTAGAAACAACAACGAAATTTTGCCAAATTTCATAGTTAGCGGCGGTCATCTCAAGTCAGGTCTCCAGCGACAAAATGTTTTCAAAACATTCGACAAAAACAAAAACATTGGGACAGGGCCACTTTTCGAAATAATTGCATAAAGCCGGGCAAGGCCGGATCATCAGCTTTATATCTATCTACATGCATAATATATAAAGATGTTTGGTTTGGCTTTTTATACAAATCTACAGTTTTATTGCGATGTTGATGAAATTTTGCATACTTGACGATAAGAATAAAATAAAAATTACTACCTACATCCGAATTCTAAAAATTGTGTGTAAAGCCCGGCTAATCTAATATAAATATGTTTCAAAATTTTATTTTAAAATCTGGGAACCCTTTTAAAATTAGTCTCGTGATAAAGGCAAGATAATCTCTCTATATATCTAAACAACACAAAATCCGTATTAGTAAACTAATAATTTTCTCAACTTTTTTGGCGAACAATAAACTTATCACCGTAAATAAACAAGTTATTGTTTAGATAGAACTGAGTTGGATAAAATTATCACGGAATGGTCATATTATTATTAATTTGATTGATCCCTCTTATATTTATTGGAATCTGTTTCGTCAAAGCTAACAACATCTGACATTAGCGCCCTACCAAATGTTTGTTGGGCGATTGCAATTTTTTCTGATTTTAGATAAAACGATTTCGTTCACTGATATTAGTAATTATCACGAATATTATGTACCTATGTAATGACTCTATTCTACCATTCTAACAAGAAAAAGAGTTGAGTTAGTTTAAGGAAAATTTCATAAACAATTGATTAAGTAAAGGGACCATCGTCCATATTACATCTACTGTCAATAATCAATTATTTTTTTTCATTTAGGACATAATTTTTGTTTTAATTTCCGGCAAATAATCATATTATGATGGTCCGATGCTCTGAAAGGAACCCGCTTGCACAGCGCGGGTGTAAACTGTGCAACCTAAAGTTTAAGTTTAGACTTACGGATTTCAATACTTTTGTTTGTGTGAAAGCACTATGAAATAATACATGATTTTACTTCAATGACAAGCCATCACAGACATAGGAATATTCATATGTCTATGCAAGCCATAGATTATTAAGATAAATGTATTGATTACATAATATAAGTACTACAATAATATCCTGTTATTATCCTATAACGTCATTCGATGTGAATTATGCTGACGAATAATAATATATTTTGCATTTATTTTGAAAAAAAAGTTATCCATCTGTTATATAGTTGGCCATCTTCCTAATATATTTATATCTGTCGCATGATTATTAGCTTTTCTTGAATTTTTTTGTGGTCTCGTGCTCAACAAATTGTTTTATTTATTTATTATGTGTAACAACACTTTTTTTATAATAATATATAAAAAACACTGAGGATACGTGTTCAAAGAATAGCTGGAATGCTTATAGTAATTTCTCTATCATCATAAATAACATGAATCTTCGTAGACTCTACCGGCTACCCAGATTTCAACTTGCTACTTAAAGAATATTGTACTATTATATCTATCTTTTACGTGTCATATTTTATCTTTTATGTACTTCTTTTACACAGTTATTATTATATTATGTACTTTAAACTTGTCATACTACTTTGCACAACTTACCTATAATAACGTACCTAAATTTGTAAAAGACTTTATTGTGTGGCATTTAAAAAAAACAACATAAGATGAAATAAATGGTCTGTCTTTGAAAAAATATTAATGTCACGTGATATTTTAAGATATAATAAACGAATAATCCTGCCATAAGCTAGTTGTAATTTCAACAAGTCCTGGGGCAAGTGACTTGCTAATTCATCAGTTATGCTAATCCTGAAAATCCTCGAAGGGTGTCGTTGTAAGGATATGCCATAGTATCACCATACCATAGTTTCAGCGCCCATGAGGTGATTTTTCAAAATACGATGCTCTAAATATTATCCGAATATTATTATGCACTCAGTGTACACTGTTCACACTTTTTTAAACCCATTTTTTACATTGAGGACCTGAGGAATATAATTTACTTCTGGGCCTGAACATGTCTTTTTGAGGAGAGGAAAGACTGTACATGGGTATTAAAGAGACCCATGATGCATGAGGGAGGAAAACAGAGGCCGGCAAATCATTCCACAATTACTAAATTAATGTATTGATCAATAGATTAATCAGTAGATATTTACACCATGCAATTTACATACGTAAAATATTTCTCATGTATAACAATAAACATATTAGGGAATACAGGTAGGTATACGAACCAAGTTTTGAGGTTATTTAGAGTAATTAAATATATATACTGTTTTTACAATATTATTCAATAGAAAAATTCCTATTGTCATGCTATGCTATGCTTGAAAATCTATTCTGCAGTTTGGTATCTTGAACAATTCGTGTCATGATGACGACTACCTACTGCTCAAGTTTTCAGGCACGTAAATGTCGAAGCATTCCAAGAGTAATAGGCTATCAAATAGAGATACGCACTACTTTATTAAAACTAAGTATTGCACGATATGTATGACGATTTTTCAATTTTTTTCAATGTACCTAGGTAGGGCAGGTGCCCAGCTGCCTACCTACCTAATTAAAGTCTCAACTCTTTCTTCGGATATTTCTTTAACCTCATCTGTATGATTGGAGGTTAGCTGAGTGTTTTACACCCGCAGAGGGGAGGTTTTCCTTGAGCAGTTAGAGACAAGAGTTTAAGTTCAAAGTGTCGCTTATGGGTGGATTCATTAAGTCTGAACTGTACGCGGCATTGCACAGTGCTGAAATCCCATACATGAATAGGTACAAAATTAAAAATGGAAACAAAAATTGTCGCATAAATAAATAACACTCCAGCAGGTTTGATGACTAGTGCATGGCGCTAATTAGCAAAGAACTATTTCTCAAAAATAATCTTAGGTAACTATGACAAGGTAATTAGACAATAGTAAAAGTTAGGTTGCTAAACCATTTATTTTACAAAATTCAGAGTTCGAGCATCAGTGTACTTATATTAATATTTGTTTTTTGTATATAGTTTTTGAGTATGGAGGCTACTAACAAAGAATACCCATATTATTAACTAAGACTACCAAAACATTAACCAAGATTAACTTAGATAATGTATTATTTGTTTTATGTGTGTAACGATATGATAAGTTGTATAATTAAGATGTTTAAGTAGTACTTGGAAGGGAATGGCCGACAAAGATGTCGATGAGGTTCGCTATCCATCACATCGCCAACCCTTCGGTGGCGCAAAGAGGAGGACGGAACGTGATCAATGTCGAATTGGTACATGGAACATTAGAGGAGGAATGGAAAGAAAGATGAACGAACTGTGTGATACTATGGTGAGCAAATGTTTGGACGTACTTTGTATAACAGAGAGTATGAAAAAAGGTAGCGGTACAATGCAGCATAATGATAGGCTCGTCATTTGGTCTGGGAGACCAGATACGGAGAGGGCTTGTCAAGGTGTTGCAGCGCTACTGTCTCCCAGAATGATTGAATGTATGTTGCAGTATGAATGTGTAAGTCCGAGAATAATGTGGATCAGATTTAAAATCGGTTTGACAAGGGTGTTTCTTGTTATTTGCTACGCCCCTGTTAATTCTGAAAGCGATGAAGTGAAAGATGATTTTTGGACTGGTGTGAATGTTGTAATGAGACTAAAAAATATGAACGAAAGGATTATAATGGCAGGCGAATTGAATGGGTGGGTGGGAATTAGACGTGACGGATTTGATTCGGTCTTAGGTATGTTTGGGGATAAAAGAACGAATGACAACGGGAACAGAATGCTTGAAGTATGTTTAGAGTGGAACCTGTTTGTGTCGAATACTTTCTTCGATCATAAAGGTATCCACCAATATACGTGGGAAAGAGGAAATGAGAGGTCAATTATTGATTTTGTAGTAATTGACTCTAGGTTGAGAGCTGTTACCGAGGACACAAGAGTTTTCAGAGGGGCTGAGGTCGAAACTGACCACTTTCTTGTAGTGTCGAGAGTAAACCTCTTTCGCGGTTGGCGCTCTAAAGTGAAAACGGTACCAGCTCCGACAAGAGTCAAAATAGAAAAACTGCAAAACGATAATGTGAGAAGTAAGTATGTGAATTGTGCAGAGATAAGATTGAATGCGAAGGAAATGGATGGTCTAAGCATAGACGAAACATGGAACCACATAAAAGTGTGTCTTTGTGAATCTGCTAGGGAGGTTTGTGGAATAAGTACGCAAGGTAGGAAGAAAGGTGATGCATGGTGGGATGATGAGATTAAAGCACTGGTCTCAGAAAAGAAGAAAGCATGGTTGTGTCTGATTGCAGCTGGCAGTGCTTCCAGCGAAGAGAAGTATCGAGCGAAAGAAGTATATAAGGAATGTAAGAAAAAAGTAAGAGTTGGAGTGAAAGAACGAAAGAAACGCCTGGAAGAGGAAGAAGGAATGAAAATGACAAACCATTTCCAAGAAAACATTAAGTTGTTTTGGAAAGAAGTCAAAAGGTCCCGGAGTGGCCCAGAAAACGGAAGCATGAAAGTGATAAAATCAAAAGATGGAAAAATGTTGACGAATGAGGAAAAAATAAAAGAGAGATGGATGAATTATTTCGAGGAAGTCTTCGAAAGCGAAGTGAATGACAGTGATTCCAGTGGCGAATCAGATATGAATGACGATGGAGTGAATGTTACCGAAATTAGCATGGATGAGATAGAAAGCTCGATTAAATGTATGAAGAATGGTAAGGCTGTTGGGTTTGACAATATTGCTGCTGAATATTTTAAAGGAGGTAGCCGTGTAATTCTCACATGGTTGTGCAATCTTTTTAACCAATGTTTAAAGGAAGGTTACACGCCTTTAGATTGGAGAAGGGCTGTGATCATGCCATTATACAAAGGTAAAGGGTCACGTATGGAATGTGGGAATCATAGGGCTATTAGCCTGCTTAGTTCAGTTGGCAAGCTGTATGGTAGAATTTTGATTGAAAGAGTAAGAAAGGAAACAAAGGATAAAATATGGGATGTGCAAGGTGCTTTCATGAGTGGAAGGGGGTGCATGGACCAGATCTTCTCATTGCGTATGCTCACTGAGAAGTTTCTGGCAAAAAACCAGAAACTTTTCTGTGCCTTTGTAGATTTACAAAAAGCATACGACCGAGTCGACAGGAAAAAGCTATGGAAGGTGTTGTCCAAGTATGGAGTGAATACGAATCTGATTCAGGCAATTGCGTCTCTGTATGAGGGAAGCGTTGCATGTGTTAGGGTAAACGGTGGTTTTACGGGGTGGTTTGATATCACAAAAGGTGTTAAACAAGGCTGCGTAATGTCACCGTGGTTATTCAATCTATACATGGATAATTGTATGCAAGAATTGAAAGAGGTGGGATTGGGCGCGAATTTGAATAATTTGAAAGTATGTTGCCTGTTGTATGCTGATGATGCGGTGCTGATTGCTAATAGTATAGATGATCTACAGTCTCTCGTGTCTAGGATGAACGAAGTATGCATGAAGAATGAGTTAATGATGAATGTAAGTAAGTCTAAAGTAATGGTGTTTGAAAGAGAGAGTACGAAAACAGTGTGCAATATAATTGTGAATGGGGAATACTTGGAGCAGGTGGATGAGTTTGTGTATTTAGGAAGTATGTTTACGAGAGATGGGAAGGCTGACAGAGATATCGAAAGAAGGGTAAATGCAGGTAATTCCGTTAATGGAGGACTAAACGCCGTAGGCGCTAACAAAAAATTGTCCAAAGAAGCGAAGTTAGCAGTCCACAACGGAGTGCTGGTACCTACCTTGATGTATGGAAGTGAGGCATGGAACTGGCAAAGAAAGGATGAAAGTAGATTAAATGCTGTTGAAATGAGATCCCTGAGGCGTATGTGTGGTAAAACCATGTTTGATCGTGTGAGGAATGTGGAGATCCGCAAAGAGTGCAAGGCTGATGTAAGCGTAATGAGTAAGATTAAGAAAGGGACGCTTAGATGGTTTGGGCATGTAGAGCGAATGAGCGAAGATAGGAGTGTAAGGAGGATATATGATGCAAATGTGAATGGTAGCAGAAGTCGGGGACGCCCGAGGAAGACATGGCACGATCAAGTGAATCAGATACTCGAGTCGGGCCATGTCAAGAGTCAGAATAATAGAAGAGTATGTATGAGACGATGTATGAATGTGAATGAGGCAAGGAGTGTGTGCCAAGACCGAGTTGTTTGGCGGTCCGTCCTCTCTGCCTACCCCTGCGGGGAAACGGCGTGATGGTTAGTTAGTTAGTTAACTTAGATAAACCAAGATAAACTAAGATTAATCAAGTTTAATCGATAATAACCATGATTAAAGAAGGTTTTTGTAAACCTCTCGGTTACAAATTATTATAAGCAATATTATTGTAAGAGAAAAAACTTACAAATTGAAAAATCTCCCGAGAAAAAATACATGCCACCAATGGGACTCGAACCCACGGCCTTCTGATTACCGGTCGGCAGCTCTACCACTGAACTATGGCGGCTTATTTAATACCCACCAAATTAGTCAATTAATCAAGACATATCTCGACGCCCTTAGGTGGGAGAATTAGCACCATTGATTGATTAATTAATTAAATTAATTAGCACCGTAATAATTCCTTTACCTACAAAAATGAAGTTGGTTTTTTCAGGTGAGAAAAAAATTAATAAGCAATAATTTTGCTTGCAGAACACTAAGTACACATTGACTAATTTGGCGGATAAGCCGCCGTAGCTCAGAAGTAGAGCTGCTGACCGGTAATCAGAAGGCCGTGGGTTCGAGTTCCATTGGCAGCATGTCACTTTATAGGTGACGTTTCACTTTATAGATAATTTTGCCTTAACTCACTTAACGTAAAAAAAACTTCCAAGTGTAATCGCAGCCTTACAACAATTATTGCTTATAATAATTTGTAATCCTTTTTGCTATGCATAAACCTTACCTTATAAACATTAAGTTAATTCAAAAGAAAATTATTAACCTCTCTGTTTGCTGTCTTATTTTAATTTTTGTTTGTTGTATTTTTTTTATCTAATATAGTTTTATTTTTATTATTACTAACTTTATTTTGTTTTAAAACTTTCTGTGATGTTAATATTGTACTACCTACATGTAAAACCCCTCAGGACGCTTGTACACCCACTTCCAGTTTTATTATTTTGTTCTTCTACTTTTTGCGTCTATCAGTACATTTTTTAATTGAATACCACACAAGAGTTTAAATCGCTCCCGTCTGGAGTCAGTGAGACTATGGCCTATCCCCAATCGGGGAATGTTGTGAGACTGAAGGTAGGTGAGGGGAATGAGACGAGGAAGAGGAAGGTGGGGAAGTACCAGGATATTCAGTTCTGGTCACCAAACACAGCTAAAGCCATTCCAAGCTAGCTTAACAGACTTTAATCGGGAAGGGTAGTTCTACCCGTTCGCGTTCGGTCGATTGATGCTTAACGTCGGAAGGGTATTTCTACCTTCTGCGCCCGCCTCATTTCAATGGCAGAAAAGAAGAAATTATCCGATGTTTTTATATGAATATTACATACCAATCTCTCTGTAAAGGTTCCAACTATACGTACGTAATTATCAAATTGTAATGCAAGTCTTTTTTTAGTATTTATCTTGGAATCTTTTGTGTACATCGATATTTCAACTAACTAACTAACTAACTAACTAACCATCACGCCGTTTCTCCGCAGGGGTAGGCAGAGAGGACGGACCGCCAAACAACTCGGTCTTGGCACACACTCCTTGCCTCATTCACATTCATACATCGTCTCATACATACTCTTCTATTATTCTGACTCTTGACATGGCCCGACTCGAGTATCTGATTCACTTGATCGTGCCATGTCTTTCTCGGGCGTCAAATGACCTATATTATTGAACACCTGACACTTGATAGGTATTGCGTTTGAAGTACAACGAAATAAGTAATTTAGATAACACATTCTGTTATTATAATAGTTCAAATCCTGGAACGAGAGTTTTTATGTCCCTGAAACTCGAAACAAATCTCTCTATCTCGGTTCCGCACCCACTCAACTACTGAGTGTCTGGCGCATCTAACAAAAGCAGGTATCGGCGAACACAGTTAGGCGGACCATAATAAATATTTACATGCCAGTTTTTAAAAAGCAAATTGTCCTACGGTTGTGTTCTGAGGAGATTATTTTAAATTTCATTTTATAAAATAACCAATATTATTAGCATGTTCCGATGGTTTTTTGGGTGGCAATTGCACACGTGGTATTTGAATGGGTAATAATGTGTTACTCTGACAATACTAGTGATGTGGCAATTGTTTTTGTTTTTATAATGATTTGGGCTTGGTGAAAATATAATAATTTGTAATTTTAAATCAAATAAAACACTTTGTTTATTAACCACGACTTTTTTATTATTACATCTACCGGTTTCGCTACGGCCGAGCTTCATCAGGATGTGAAATATAACAGTTATATTTCACATCCTGATGAAGCTCGACTGTAGCGAAACCGGTACCTAGATGTAATAATAAAAAAGTCGTGGTTAATAAACAAAGTGTTTTATTTGATTTAATATATAATGTCTAACCACAAAGTGATTGCTTCCTACGAAAAAATTTGTAATTTTATAAAATTGAAACCTAGTTTATACTTTAAAAATTGAACCCTAATGACCCAACAATGACTTTGTTTTCGATTTATTAAGTTGCATTAGAAATAATACTTGGTTTTCGGCTATAAATTTTATAGCTTGGGTATGCTGAGTTAGTATGTAGAGAATTTTATTAAAATATTTCCATTATTTTCGAAGGTATAGCGATTTAAAACAAATTAAAGAAACTCGCGCGGGACCTTTATTTTCGCCCATTTTCAGCGGTCTGCCGGCGAAAAAATAACCCGATCAAAGTGTGTTAATAAAACACCAAAACATCATACAAATAAGAATACTGAAGGGGTAAATAAAATCATATAAATAAGTTGCCTTCGTGTGGCGTAACTGAAGTTTTATAAGTACTTGAACCCCGAAACAGCCGTCACAATAATAAATACAAAAATATTTGCAAAACTCAGTTAGGTATCTGTTCTTTCCGGAATGCGACAATTCCTATTCCAAATAGTTTTTGTCATAAGAATTATATTTATTCGTCATTTATTTTTTAAAAGTAGCATAAAAACATATATTATTTCCTCACATGTTCACAAATAATGTCATAGCCTTATATTGTAAAGTACAGTAATATTTTTGGCATGGTATATTTATAAACACGGTGTCTTACAACTATATTATGAAATTCTAAATTAATGTTGCATTGTAAATTACATTTTTAGGACTTGTTTTTAAGTGTTAGGTAAACTACCTACTGAAGCCCTTATCTATTGTCTATCTCAAGTAGGGAAAGCAATAAATCTCCAACATTATATGGCAGCTTAAAATTAGAAGTGTTGAAGTCCCACCCGCTATATCACCGTCCGAACCATAATAAAATTAAATGTGCATCTTCCGAAAAAAATATTTACATTGCTAACGTCATGTTCAATATCTTTTATATTATTATTTCTGTTTTACTCTGTACCCACTTATATTGTATCTACTTTTAATTTTCAACTTATTTTTTTTAAATTTGTTTTTATTTAAATTTATTTAGGAAACTTATAGTCGTACAGTGAAATATAACAATAAACATGAATATGTTATAGACCAATTAAATTCCATGAAATGTTAAAGAAGTACATAATATTAAAAATAGATACAGTTTTCGCATGGTTATAGGTACTAATTGAAAATAATAAAACAAACTACGGAAGTAATAGTATAATTTTCCCAAAAGTAAAAGTGTTTTTAGCTATTAATTATTAATTTAGTAAGTTGCAATTTATTTGATTTTAAGTTGAAAATCTCGTAAGGTATTATAATTTTCACAGATACGTCCTATTATAGAGTTTTGCGAGTGTTTGGATTTACAGTGAGGTATTCTAAATAAATCGTTCGATCTGGTGTTTTGTTTGGGGCAACGAAATGCAATCTTTTCTAACAGATATGATGAATCAACAAGACATTTCACGATTTTGTAAAAGAATAAAGCATCATAGATTTTTCTGCGTTAATATAAAGCGATAGGGTCAAACCGATGATCACTAAAGCGATACGATAGGTGTTTTATAAATTTGTTTTGGATATTTTCGATTCCAAATTACTGCGGCGAACTCAAGTTGTGACCTTACATATGACATTTATAACACAATTCACTATCCAAACTACTAGAAAAAACTATGAAAAAAAGATTGCTCGCATACCTTGATAAACACAAACTGATCTCAAACAGCCAATTCGGGTTTCAAGCGAAAATGGGAACAGAAGACGCCTTATCGGAACTAACTACTTACATAGTCAAAAACTTATGATGGCGGGTCAAAGGTGGTAGGGGCTTTCTTAGACCTAGCAAAAGCTTTCGACACCATCTCACATAAATTACTACATCAAAAACTCAAAAATATCGGCATAACCGGTCCACCACTAAAATGGTTCATCAACTACATTGAAAATAGACAACAAATAGTAAAAATCAATAAACACGAAAGTGACAAGGTAGGTAACAGGTATGGAGTACCGCAAAGCAGCGTCTTGGGTCCCATACTTTTTCTCATCTACATAAATAGTCTAACTGAGATAAACCTTGGAAAAATAGAGTACAAAGTAATCAGTTACGCAGATGACACTGTAATTTTATTCAAAGCACAATCATGGGAAAATGTCTACAAAAACACAGAAGCAGGGATGACTGAAATAAATAAATGGCTAATGAATAATCTTCTTACACTCAACATTTCTAAAACAAAATACTTGACTTTTAGTAAAACAAAAGCTGGTCAGCCAGATAGTCGCCCACAATTCCATCTTCACCCTTGCACCAATACTTCTACAAATAACACACGCTGTACTTGTGACAAAATAGATTATGCGGATAATATCAAATATCTCGGCTTAACTGTTGACCATAATCTAAAATGGGATCTCCAAATTAACCCAATAACAAAAAAAATCCGGAAACTATCATACATCTTCAAAACAAAAACAATACAAACAAAACGAAATATTTTATGTCATTAAATCAGCTAAAAAATATATACTTTGCACTTTGTCAAAGTATTCTAATGTATGGTATTTCAGTATGGGGAGTAGCAGCAGACACTCATCTCAAATCCCTTAAAATTAATCATAAATCAATAATTCGAATTATGTTTAGAAAGCCTTATAAACATCCGACAGAACAGCTAATGATTGAAAATAACTTATTTGACATAAATAAACTGTTCATAAAGAAGATCATCTACAAAAACTGCATAAAAAAATTACCGAATCACATAACTCACTAGCAAAACACGAGAGCAATTACACACAAACAATTACAAGTACCGTATATCAAATCAAATTTCGCTAAAAGACACGAATCTTACCTGGCTCCTCACATATTCAACATGTTCCTAACCCAAACTAAAACTTACGTCTTACCAAATAATTTGAATTGGGTGTTCAAAAGATTTGTAAACTGGTTGATGGTAAAACAAAGAACAGATATTAGAAATATTCTAAACATCTAATGCATTTTACAAACCATACTGCACACAAATTCTAACAAAATTACAAAATTTTACAATTAATTATAATTCGAAATACTCATTTCATATTTTTATACATAATTTTTCAACACATATTTTTCTACCAGTACTACACTTATTTTTCTATTTTTCTATATTACTCATTTTTTTACTCAAATTTTTTCTTATTATTTTTATTTTACTATTTTTTACTAAACATTTGGTTTATATATAAATTGTTAATTACCAGCCTCAGAACAGACTATGTCTAGTGAGGAGGGTAATGAAAAAAAAAACATCTGTACAGAACCAACCTTAAATAAACGCCCCGGTTGCCGGCACTGAAACTGATAATTAAGGTGTGTGCTACGGGGAAAGGCTTTGCTATGCTTATAATAAAGACCATTTCTTTATAAGCTTTTTCTAAAATATTTTCAATATAATCCTTAAATAACTAATTTTAGAATGTAGTATTAATCCAAGAGATCTGATTGTTTCTACCCGTTGTAGGGGTACAAGGTTCAATTTGTAAGTATAATTAATTGGATGTTTTTTACGTGAAAAGGTAATAACATTATATTTGTTTATGTTTAGAAGATAGTTGATTGTTTTCGCAATATTGTTCAATTTTGTTAATGTCTTCTTGTAACTGGTTGCAGTCTTATACGGAGTCAATGCATTTATATAATTTCATGTCATCTACGTAAAATAAGAAACAAGAATGACTAATATTACGTTCCATGTCATTTATACGTAAATTAAACAAGTGTTATGTTCTAAATTATATACACTTAATATTGTGATCCTGAAAAAGTATCCTTGTAAACTTGTATTCATGTAAAAGCCTTCAAGGCGTCAATTAATAAGTAAATAAATAAATATAAAACTATTTTGTAAAGGGTAGTTATTTAAATACAGTGGAACCTCTCATAACGAGACTAATTCGTTCCAGAATTTTACTCGTTATGTGAAACACTCGTTGCGAAATAATTTTTCCCATATAAAACAATGTAAAATACAACAATGCCGAAAAAATAATCAATTTTTATATTTTTAACATTTATTCAAATAAAATTACATACTAATAAATTGTTAATGAGCCTTACCCTTAGTACTGTTAGGAGTACAACCTGGAATGCGATTTTGATTTACAAAAACAATAAAAAGATCGAAAAAACTAGTTTATTACTTGTGACTTTATGACAAATAATTGCAGTACAACCCTAGTATGCTATTTCTATTTATAAATTAATAATAAGAATTTTGTTTTCCGCCGACATGTCAATGTAACGGTTTTGTTTATTTTTGTTTGTATGATCATTGTGTATTTTACTTTAAATCTGAGATACTTGCCAGTATAGCCAGGAGCATTCAGAAAGGTGATTGCATTGTGAAGACAGTTGTTAGGTACAGGCGTACCTATTGTTTAGTATTATTGGAGACGCCATGTGAGACTTTGTAGAGAAATTGAAATTAGATTTTTTTAAATTAGATTTTAATAAAATGAATAAAAAAAAGATGATACCATAAAATTGAAATGCTGTAATTTAAGTCAGAATGTCATTACTAATAATAAAATATAAAAATAATGGACTGGAGTTCCTTATGGTTGTTTGTTTAATGTTCACCAATTAATTGTTTTCTTATTTGTATATTTTTTTGCAATGTTATGAAGGGAAAGGAAGGTCTGGGAAGAAAAGGGTATGAGGAGTGTGTAGTAAACTAGGGATCACAGTGGACAGTAGTGATGGATGGTATGAACCCAACCCACCCATTGCGGTGCAAGGCGATGAGCCGGGAGAATCCGGCAGGAGAGGTCACCCCAAATGTCCCCGAACGCTGTTGCTGGGTCCGCTTCGGTCACGAACCGGCACAACAGTTTCCCAACTAGTTGATGGGGCAGGCAGCACACCCTCAGTCGTCAGTCTGAGGGTCAGGCCCCGGCATTACCGAGCGGCCCTGACCGCGGTAACCGGTTGTAAACGGTCATCGCACCCACCACCAAGACCTGGGCAAACATTACCCCATGAAAACGGACACACCTGCTAAGTCACGAAACGTAGCCAACCACTTGGTGTGGCCTATGTCAGGGATGTTGGTCATTAAATGGTTTCCAGGGAAGTGCTACCCATACCCACATTCTAAATTTCTATTTGTGCTTTTTAACTTCTATTTAGAACGAGTTGCTTTCATTGTATCGACAGTAATCAATACTGTATGTAGACAAGACACTAAAATGATTGGTCGCCAAATAAATTCTAAAACGTACAGACGTCAATACTCGGTATTAAATTGAAAATAGATACATTTGAAATAGTAAGACATTCGAGACCACTGGCAAAACATGTGCTGCAACGTCGCAAATAACCAGCCACCGCGAGTTGAAACGAACCGGCAACATTGTACCCTTCACGGTCACCACTTCAGGCTAAACGTGAAATGCAGAATACGTCGTTTCCGGTCGCCAATAACGGCTAGGAATAAAACGCAGAATACGTCGAACACGGTCGCCATTTTAGTCTAGTTATGAAATGTCGTCACTTTAGGCTAGATATGAAATGCAGAATACGTCGTACCCGGTCGCCACTAAAGGCTTGTTGTGAAATTAATAATTCGTCATACCCAGTCGCCACTAAAGGCCAGGAATGAAATGCGGAATACGTGGCTGTGTATATCACCTAGCGCCAAGCTGCCTCGCGACAGACTCCGGAACTTAAATATTCGAAAACTTGCACTCCCAGCCCAATTTGGCGACCAGGACTAATTTCGCTGAGATGCTTGTAACGACATCTATTATTGAACTGTGTAAAAATTTTGAGAAAACAAAGTGGCGACCGTATATCGGTCGCCAAATGTCGGTGGTCGCCACTTTAAATGCATATTTGCCCATGCTGGTCGCCAAATAGGCGGTGTGATATATATATATATATATATATATATATATATATATATATATATATATATATTTAAAGAAAGACAAACATTCCGGGGTTACGAATAACCTGACAATATTTGAAAATCTCCTACTACCACCACAGTAAGCTGAAACTGTTGCTTGAGTTGTGATGGAGGATTTAGCCAGCCGAGGAATTAAACACACCACGCCTGAGTGGGACCCAAACGTGATGTCAACTCGGCCACCGACCGGTGGTAAATTATATTTTTGTTTGCCCCGCCCGTTTTTGAAACTGCCACTTTTATTTCCAAAGTCGAGGAGCTTACCAATCTACCACGGAGGTTGTTAACTTAATCTTCCAATAAAAAAATATTAAATTATGGTTATTTATCATATTTGTGAGATACGAATGCTATGAAGCAATTTTTGAAAAGTCTATAACGAACATAGCAGTCAAATTTCTGACTGGCAGCACGAAACAAATTTTTACAATCCGTCTCGATATATTTTTGAGCTGCGCGGAAATCGAACCTCAACCTCTCAATTCAAAACCAAATACGCAGACTAATGCGATGTACACGGTTCGTTGCTCTTTATTCCACACCCATTCACCCTTTGATGCGAATTCGTGGACAATTTAAGTTTCTGGTATTTGTATTTCTCGCTTTTAGTCGATGCAAATGTGTAGAAAAAAAGTTCATACAATTATCTTAAACATTATTGTCACAAAAAAAATAATAATTTTTATTCCAGGATGTGGGGAGGTAATTGCAATTCCACACTTCCCATATTACACATTTATTGTACAATATATATGATAAAATGCAAAAATAGATAAATAAAAATAAATAAGTAACTAAGGGCAACTAAATGTAAGTGTACACTTAACTATCTAAATTAACGTAAATCTTAAAAGTGTTAATACGGATTTTAAGGTAAATTTAAAAATGTAAATATATATTTTAATGTAAATCTTTAAAGCGTAAATATGAATTTTAATGCAAATCTTAAAAGTGTAAATATATATTTTAATGTAAATCTTAAAAGTGTAAATATGGATTTTAATGTAAATCTGAAAAGTGTAAATATGGATTTTCTCTTTGGTAGTTGATATTCATATCCACCATTCTTAATCATTATTTCACATTCTTTAAGGGTTCAAGCATAACGCCTTCGGAAAGAGCTGCTCTCTGCCGTGAGGTTAATTTTTCAAAAGCTTCAAGCCACAAAATTTTTTTCACATTTTTACACCTTTATCACATCTCTTCCTCATTTAACATTTACATTCCTGGTGTTGTTTATTAAATTACATAAAAAAATGTTTATTTAAAAAAAAAGTTTACATATTTTACGTGGGAAAAACAATACAATATGACTAACTATTTAACTAACCATCACGCCGTTTCTCCGCAGGGTTAGGCAGAGAGGACGGACCGCCAAACTAAAAATTACTCGGTCTTGGCACACACTTCTTGGCTCATTCACATTCATACATCGTCTCATACTTAACACTTATTCTGACTCTTGACATGGCTCAATATCTGATTCACTTGATCGTGCCATGTCTTCCTCGGGCGTCCCCGACTTCTGCTAGCATTCGCATGTACGTCAAATATTCTCCTTACACTCCTTTCTTCGCTCATTCGCTCTATATGCTCAAACCATCTAAGCGTCCCTTTCTTAATATTACTCACTACGCTTAAATCAGCCTTGCACTATTTGCAGATCTACATTAGAGTGTAGGACTTGTTGCGGGTTAGTTAATTTTATTTACACGGTGTTACGTTAAAAAACAATCACAATTTTATGTTATCTAAAAATGACTTCTATATAGTCAAATTAGCTTTGTTAGAGTAAAAGTACATTTTCAAACCTTGCTTTATTTTTTTTATGTTTTTGAGTTTTAAATGTCTTGTCAAAAACACTCGATTAAATTTACTGAGATTTATTTTGCATGGAACAATCACGTGATGATTTTAATAAATATACTAAAATGGTCCGATTTCACTTTGGTAGTCTGAAGGACCAGCTCGCTTTGCGGTTACAATGGAAGAAGAAAGATTCTATTGAGCACATTTTACAAGTTTTATTTTATTATTTCCGAATTATAACAAGAAATGATTTTACCCTGTGGGTTCAGCAGACCTCTGCTTTTAATATTAACCAATATAATATATACCTACACAGATTTAGTCAAGATCAAAATCTTGCAAAATAATAATTTTAAAATCCACAGCCAGTTTTTACTAACCAATTTCATTTATACATATTTTAATTTCTCTGGAAATTTTATTGAAATGCTAAATTCCTGAAAAAAGAAAATTGTTTTCCATTTTTGGCTTAGTGTTAATTTTTGATGTTGTATTGGGATCTCATTGATAAATTGGTTTCAATTTTTAATGCCATTTTTCTTTGCAGATTTGGATCGTTCATGTTTTATGACGAAATATATGTCAAGTTATGCAATATGTAGGTAGTAATACATTTTATGTGGATATACTAATTTTAATTTAATATATACGTCATTTCAAGTCCACCTTTCTACTACCTAATTCTATTTTACCTAATAGAATAAATACATAAATTTCTCAATACGGCAAAGGCACCTGGTATCTGGTTCAATGACAGATAACTAATTTACGGCTAAGGGAGAAGTGATCAAACCTTCTCTTTGTCAAACCCGGTTACTTTTTGAGAAAATGGAATAAATTGGATTGAAAAGGTTTCACAAAACTATTTTATTCATTTACATTTTTTAATCTTACATGCCAGTATTTTAATCTCACATGCCAGTTTTTTAAACTTACGTACTAGTATTTAAATCTTACATGCCGGTATTTCAATCTTATATCAGTATTTTAATCTTACATGCCTGTTTTTTAATTTTACATACCAGTATTTTAGTCTAACATGCCAGTATTTCAATCTTAAATGCCAGTATTTTAATCTTACATGCCTGTTTTTCAATCTTACATACCAGTATTTAAATCTTACATGCCGGTATTTCAATCTTTTACCAGTATTTTAATCTTACATGCCTGTTTTTTAATTTTACATACCAGTATTTTAGTCTTACATGCCAGTATTTTAATCTTACATGCCTGTTCAGAACTTTATTCTGACATGCCGGTATTTTAATCTTACATGCCGGTATTTTAATCTTAAATGCCGGTATTTTGATTTACTTTTCATAAGAATTTTTGTAAATATTTTTATTTCGTAAAAAATGATCCAGAATAAGTGTTTAGTGGAGCCATGGAAATCACCGTCAAATGATGTCACGTTCTTGTCAACACGGCCAACTGGAGTACATGTCAAATTACGATGTCAGTGTTGTCACTAAGTAAACTTCACTAATTAAAATAGTCTAAATATTCCGAGTATTTTATATTAAAATGCTTGTGATAAAACAACAAACAGATCAGTAGTTACAACGAGTATCAATAACGATCGCTGCCATTTGCAAGCTGTCGTTGCTAGATGGCACTGACTTCACTGAATCACGTGGCACTTCAAAATTTGTCACGCGCCAAGGCATGCACTGTAGTCGGCTTTGCTTGTTATTCTATCCGAAATTTTCCCTCGGAATAGGATGACATCAGAGGCTTTATTGTAATCAGGAGGTGGTTGTCATTTAAAACATCGATTTATTTATTTTACAAGGTATACCACAACCAATGTTGAGGCGAAGAAGGTACTAAAACCGTTGCATTGCTTGCAAACAGCATGTTTAAATTTCGATGATCGTATGCACTTATAGTCGTTTTCACTAATGACAATAATTAGGCGTAAATCAGACAAAATCCTGTTCATCAGTGACTTAGGCAAGAACAAGTCAAAATTGTAAACTTACAAAACATGCACCAATAAAAACATAATACTAAGCATGTATTGTTTAAGTCAACTCTAATTAACATTCAATACAACTAACATAACATTTAATCGTTGAAGATAATATTAACAACTATCAAACGAAAAATGTGAAACAGAAAAAGACTCAATTGCATCTAGGAATTCAACCCATGATATTTGCCTTGCTGGGGCTTTTCTTTAACGACTGGGCTAATTCGACCCTATCAACTTCCGTCATGTTTTTATTGTGTAATACTTTTAACTAAGAACTACCAACATTGTCTTTTTTTCTAAACTCATTATTTTTTATCTGTTATCTTTATCTTGTGTGGGATGACGCTGGAATGGCGTCACCGTAATTTGGGGCAGAAAAAGGCGTTATCCTTTCCCTATTACAGGAGACTTGTAATTTGAGAATGATATTGCACTACCCCAACCAACACACAAAGCAATCGCCAGATTTCTGTACTTATCAGGTTTTTGATTCTCTGGTTTGATATCCAGAGGGACCTGCACTTGGGAAGAACGTTTGATGAACCACATGTCACCTTTTTCACTTGAGCCAATGCACACAATCGGTGAGTATGTGCTACGAATAATGAGAGTAAAACGGAGGTTTTTCTCTCTGGTCTTTTGTCAATGATGGTTGGATTGTTTGTTACTTGCTGCGTCTGTTACTTTTCTCGGGGCATGCCTGTCATGTACCAAAATTAAGAGCGGAGTTTGAATTCCTGCTATATGGTTGGTGGAAGCAGAACAAAGCTGATGATGCCAGAAAAATGACAAACGTCATAACGAAACAACCTTGGATTAAATACGTAGATGCGATGGAAAAATTTTCTGTTTCACATTTGTTGTTTGAGAGTTGTGAATATTATCATAATTTTTTTAACCCTTAAATGCATACTGTTGCAAAACTGCAACATACCGTTCAAACCACCTTTAACTCTTTGGTGTATACTTAATGTATGCCGTTTTAGAATTATCAAGTTCACGGTAATATATTTTATCGAGTGGCATCACCTTTTTTTTCTTTCGCGAATGTCAAATGTCACTTTTTCTTTAACAAAGTGAAGTTTCTCGAAAATTGGTTGGAGGTTAGAGTTACAGTTTTGTTTTGCTGTTATTATTTTGATTTTCTTAGGTAAGTAGATACAATAATACAATACTTATATGTAATAACTCGTATTTTTCCGGTACACTTATTAGTTTTGAGAATTTTTTTTAGGTTTTTTATTTTTTTTTCATACGTAAATTGTTCATATTAATTTTTATTAAATACATGGTGTTGTAAACCTGCAACAATTTTTTTTAATCAAATATCATTAAAAAATTACAAAAAAATAAAATTCTTTATATTTCCTTGCATATGCATGTAAATATGTACAAAATATTTTTTTTCCAGAAAAATAAATAAATCATGCATTTAAGGGTTAAATATTACAGTAAAAGGTTTTACTTAATAAGTTATTCCATTCTAAAATTATTTAACTTATATAATATTCAGAATCGTCGTTAGTTATTTAATCTGATTTTAATAATAACTTTCACTTGAGTTCGTTTTTTTCGAATTTATCTATTCCGCCACTGTCATTACCCCGGATAATTCAACGTAAGTAATTTATACTTTTATTTGACATCATCTGCCGAATACTTGTCGGTAATGTACATTTGCCTGTCGTATCAGATTCCCATTAAAATCAAAGAGTTGGTCTACTCTCGCCTTCTGTTCGCCTGGTAACCCAATACCAATAATGGATTACTTGATGGAGTGCCAAATCTAAGCTGCTTTCACTGAAAAAACTGTTTCACTCTCATTCTGGGGTATTTTTATACATAGAAAGTAACCTATGTAACTCCAAACTATTTATTTAAAAATTTGATATTCCTGTTTTTTGACAGGGTGCTAAGTGCAAAAACTCCTAGATATAGAAAGAGATGTCGCTCTACTCAAATGATTTTTTTGTCATTCTCCGTAATGATCTTTTGATCTGATGATGTGATGGATGAACTGATGATCTGATGATCTGGTGATCTAATGATCTAGTTATCTGATGATCTGATTTTTTTTATTTTTTTTATAGTGAATACCTCACAAGAGTCCCAACTGCTCCCGTCTGGAGCCAGTGAGACTATGGCATCCCCAATTGGGGGATGTTGTGAGGCTGAAGGTAAGTGGGGAAGGGAAAAAGGAAGGTGGGGAAGTACCTGGCTATTCAGATCTAGTCACTAAACACGGCTAAAGCCATTTGGAGCAACGTTTCAATTCTGAATGGTGGTCTTATACCAGGGCGATACTGGTAGTATCTTCCACTCTGGAACGTGCCGCAAATATACTGATGATCTGATGATCTGATGATCTGATGATCTGATGATTTGATGATCTGATGATCTAATGATCTGATGATCTGGTGATCTGATGATCTAGTTATCTGATAATCCGATGATCTGATGATCTGATAATCTGATGATCTGATGATCTGGAGAACTGAAGAACTGAAGATCTGAAGTTTTTTATGTGAATACCGGACAAGAGTCCCAACTGCTCCCATTCCCATCACTCATTGGGATATTTATTTATTTATTATTATTACACGCCCTAATGGGCTTTTACACACTACAAAGTTTAATAGTAGAGTATCACAGTTATTATCAAGTTACCAATTTACAAAGATGATTGCAAAAAAAATCCTTCTAATAACCGTCCTATATCCATCCTCTCTGTCGTCTCTAAAGTTTTTGAAAAGGTTATTAAGCTTAGGCTCACTAAATATCTCCTATCAAACAATTTACTCGCATCCCAACAGTATGGATTCAGAAACCAATCTAACACAAAATGTGCTGCCTTCGATTTTGTATACGCCCTCCAAAAGCATATAGACCAGGGTAAGCATGCTGCAGGCTTATTTATAGATTTAAAAAAGGCTTTCGATACGGTTGACCATGGGATACTACTAAAGAAGCTAGAACACCTAGGCATAGTAGGCACTCCCCTGAAGTTACTCTGTAGCTACCTCTCTAACCGACACTGTCAGACCTTTGTTGGAAAGGGGACAAGCAGCATGGGAACGATAAAATGTGGCGTGCCTCAGGGCTTCGTACTTGGACCATTACTATTTTTAATATATATAAATGATATTGCTAAATGGGGACTTAAGGGTACAATACAATTCTATGCAGATAACACAGTGATTCTTTATCACAATAATGATGTAAACGAACTTGAAAAGGAAATGGAAAGGGATGTAGCTTGCCTGGCAAACTGGCTGCGATTAAACAAACTTAGCCTAAACATACAAAAAACACATTACATACTGTTTGCAAATAAAAAAAATGTAAGTCTTAATATAAGTCTTGATAATAACCGCCTTGAAAGGGCTGATGTTACAAAATATCTTGGCCTTTTCATTGATTCACAACTCACATGGAATCACCAATTTAAACATGTTCTATCCAAAATTACTCCTATAACTGGTGTTTTATATAGTATTCGCGGGTTACTTCCTCCCTCTCTATTTAAATTGATTTACCATGCTATGATTCACTCACATCTAATATATCTCGCCGGAATCTGGGGATTTGCTACAAAAAAAATGATTTCAGAAGTCCAAGTCGTCCAAAATAGAGCCCTGCGAACTATTTTCAGTTTACCTTGGGACACATATGTCAAAGACATCTACAGAAACACCCAAATACTTCCTTTTAATACCATTCCCACTTTTGAAATAACGAAAACTATATTACAAGTAATTCAACACTCGGCACATTCCAACACTACACTCTATTACAATTACGACGTACACCAACACAACACAAGAAATCACAACAAACTACATATACCAAAAATCAAATCAACAAAATATGGACTAAGATCCCTAGAATACATAGCTCACACAAAATATAATCAACTACCCAACGAGATCAAATGTGCAAGTCAATGTAAAAAGACCCAAACTAACATGCTCAAACTTCATCTTATTAATGACTATCTGAAATAATAATGTTGTGTATGTCCCATCATATGTCCATTTAATACATACAGCTATATGTTTCATGTAATGCGTATCATTCCCGCAATGAGTTTATTAACTCCTGGGAGTACAATGCTTTATATAATATACTATATTCTGTATCGTATACTCTTAATAAAAAAAAAAAAAAAAAAAAATTATAGATTCTACAAAATTAAAACAATAAAGGAAACATAATACAACGAAAAAAGAAAAAATATTAAATGTTATAACAAAATCATATAATAAAATAAGTTACATTAGTAAAAATGATAAGAAGTCTCACATAAATAGATATTCAAAATAAAAATAAAAATATATATATCGCGGAAATTATAGATGTCTATTTGTGTCTCGATCTATAAAAGAATTGAAATAAACAATATTTATATTGATTATTTTTAAGATGAAATATATCTCCCAGATCAGAGTAGATATAAGTATGTTGTGAAGCTGAAGGTAGTGGGAAAGGGGAAGGCTATTGGGAGAGCTAAACGTGGGGAAATATCTTTCTTTTAAAATCTGGTCACCAAACACGGCTAAAGCCGTTTCAAGCAACGTCTCAAAACTGAATGGTCGTTTTATACCAGGGCGATACTGCTAGGGTCTTCCATTCTGAAACGTGCCGCATATATACCTTATATTATTTTCAAATGATTTAATCCCTGAAACACATCTTAATAAAATAAAACTTACTTGATCACGCCGGGATTTGAACCCGCTACTGGATTACCAGTCGAGAGCCTCACCACTCGACCGTGGAGGCCGATCTTACTCGTTACGCTTACATCAACCTTGCACTCTTTGCGGATCTCCACATTTCACATACGCCATTTCTCAAACGATACATACATGGTTTTACACACATACGCCCCAGGGATCTCATTTCTACAGCATTCCGTTTACTGTCATCCTTTATTTGCCATTTCCATGCCTCACTTCCATACATCAGGGTAGGTACCAACAATCTACTGTGGACTGCTAACTTCGCTACTTTGGACAATTTTTTGTTAGCGCCAACTGCGTTCAGTTCTCCCCTTTTTACCCTTCTTTCAATATCTCTGTCAGCCTTCCTATATCTCGTGAACATACTGATTTATTTGTAGGATATTATGCCGAGTTGCGCTACCTCCTTCTTTATCCAACGTTTTGGACAGCATTACAGTGTCCCTCATCAGGTCAGAGTGCAATGTTTAACTATGTATAGTATGGACACTGTACTGCTGTCCGAAACGTTGGCTAAAGAAGGATGTATTGAAACCAAAACCACCTAGATTACAAGGCCGGGGCACTCATTCATAGCAGCCTCCTAATTTGTACAAGTTTCTGCAAAAAACATCGATATAATTTTTTTATTCTTACTTATCAAAACATTTTTTTAATTTTTTGGAGATTTCCATACAAGTTAGGAGGCTGATTTGATTCAGTGTTCCAGCCTTGTGATCTAGGAGGTTTTGGTGCAACACTGCTTAAAATCCCAAAAATAAATCACTATTATTCTTTTGGCAATGAAAATCTCAAAACATTTCAAATACAAAAAATGTTAAAAATAATAATTTTCAACTGATTTCGTTTCAAAAATATTGCGAATTCCTTCTCTACCTTCCAACTACATATTTAATATGCCAGCTAGTTTTGCTGACTAATTTCATTCCTCTAAACACATTTCCACGAGTTTCTCCCATATATCTACATCTAAGGAACCATTGCTGTCTCTCTATATCTTTACATCTCCTTACATAGCATGGTCTCCTGGTGCCGACTCACTAGATTTGTCGAACCATTGAATTCAATGACATGCAAAAACTGACGGTGCGTAATTAATTACTCGGAATTTATTGAAAATTTTATAAAAATAAAATGGGATGTGAAATAAGAAAATAACAGAAAGTTTTCCCTGCCTATTTCCTTTTTTGTTTCTTCTTGTTCTGTTTTACTTAACCTATCCTTTTCATTTGTGTTTTGTTTTGTATGTGACACTTGTAATTATGATATTTTTTTATATTTGTACCGTTTCGTATGTGAAAAATACATTTTTATATCAAAATACCAATGTAAAATTGTACCTATTAACTCCCATCTGCGTATTGTAAGTTCCTCTCGCCCTATAATGAGTTTTGTAACTCATCGGGATTTTTCTAGCTCGAAATAAAAAAATATATATATATAGTAAACCTCCATGAAAATTTTATGTTAAGTTATTAAAACATATATGTTATTTTTTACTGTACCGGTGTACTGGAAGGATCTGCGGTCGAATTTGTCCTAGAAAATACTATATACTAAAATAAAGTTTGAATCTTAACGACATAAGTGAAGGAGGTGTGAACACAAAATATTCAGCGTTTTAGACGGACCTACGGTCGAATTTGCCTTGGCAGGCCTAGAAAATTGATCTTTCAGCGGTGTTTATTTTAATTAATTCTGATAAACATATTACTAAAATCTAAGATGTTTCTAAATGGAACATTCTTTTCTCGGGAATAAAGTAATTCATCGTCTGCAAAAATAAAAAGTCGCCTAAATTTAAAAAAGTATTTATTTAAAGACTTGCAAGCCTCGTCAAATATTTTTCAAATGTTAAATATTGTTTCATAGAATTATTTAAATGTATTCAGGTATTCCTTCTTTCTAACTCTGTTTTTTTTTGTTGTTTTTTTTGTTTTTTAAACCGCACAAGAGTCCGAACTGCTCCCAACCATCCGGAGCCAGTGAGACTATGGCATCCCCAATTGGGGTATGTTGTGAGGCTAAAGGTAGTGGGGGGAAGGAGATAGGGGAAGAGGTAGGTGGGGAAGTAACTGGCTATTAAGATCTAGTCACAAATCACGGTCAGAGCCATTTTAAGCAACAATTCAATCTGAATGTGGCCATACGCCAGGGCAAAACTGAGAGTATCTTTTATTCTGGAACGTGCTGCAAATATACCATATATTATTTTAAGTGAGTAAATTATAAAAATAACACAAATTAATCAAATAAATTACAAACACCAAGATTTAAACCCGCGACCTCCAGATTGCTAGTCAAGAACCAAAAAATTTAAAGCATGTTTCTCACCGTAATACAAAATGAGTAAGCATAACTTTTACGAGACCGTGACAGGCTGGGATACGTATCTTCCAAAAAGACTCGATGATCTGTGAAGAATATCTCCCAAAATTTTACAAGAGGTTAGAAAACTTTATTAGGATTATTTTTATTAGATTTTCATGAAACCTAAAAGTTTCGCAGTATGCTCGTGGGACACGGTGTATGTTTTGTTGCCATAATGTATATTTAGTATAATTGTCTCCCAACTTCCCTCTTGTCTTTCGTCTTCTTTTGTCAGTTGAGCCATTCTGATCTTAACACAATCTGGTAGATTGTGTTTCGACCAGTTAAAAGTAAATCACATGGCCCTACGACTCCAACAAAGCATGACCAATTTTTCATTTACCGCATTGAATGTCTACGTTTGTCAGACACTTCCCTCTTGGAAGTATTTCCCAGTCAATATGTTTATCTTAATCGCATAAAAAACGGTTCTCCGTGGGTAATTCCAGACGTTCTAGTGCCGGAACATTCTGCCCGTGAATCTCTTATACTCTGGACGGAATATTTTTGTTCTAACATAGTTAACAAAAGATTAACTTTGATTCTTAACTTAGACCGGAAAAATTCAAAGTGCATTTATAGCATTTTTCATGCTTTTTAACGTGATTAGTGCAACTTTCGCATTTTTTCGTTTTTTTACACGATTAGTCCAACTTTCGCATTTTTTCGTGCTTTTTTACACGATTAGTGCAACTTTCGCATTTTTCTTGCTTTTTTTCTTATTTAGTGAAACTTTCGCATTTTTCGTGCTTTTTGTCATGATTAGTGCAACTTTCGCATTTTTACATGATTAGTGCAACTCTCGCATTTTTTCATTTTTTTTTACTTATTTAGTGCATTTTTTCGTTTTTTTTTACTTATTTAAGAGCAATTTTCGCATTTTCTCATGCTTTTTTAATGATTTGCACAACGTTCGCATTGTTTCCGCCAAAACAGTTCCCGATGGTAAATATGACCTTATTAACAGTTATTACAAATGTAATAATGAACGTGTCACACTTATAATACCTTAAAAGATCTGTCTCCTCCTTTATAAAAATTATGTTCCCTAAAATACAGACTGCGTAACACAAAAATCAACAATTAATGTTAATAACTATGGAAAAATCGATTTTATATTTTAATTTTTAATGTTTCTCTGTGTAACCAACTCCACTGTATTGTTTTAGAATTATATAACTTTACAATTGAAAAAGTCCTCCACAACACAGGTGAACTCCTAGCGTGGAGGACAATATACTATACCATTGTTTAACAAATATATTAAAGAATAAATTTAAAAAAAAAAAAAAATAATAACAATTTTAAGATTAGGCGCGTTTTTAGAACATAATTTGGGTAATTTCACCTCAAGGGCTCTATGCAAAATAACAATATGTAAATTTTATTTTACTTTGATTTTCATATGGTTTTGTTGAAGGAACGATGGTCTTTATTTTAGAAAGAAATAAAGATACAACATATGTTTTTTACATAACATTTTAAGAAAATAAATAATTGAGTGGTAAGCCAATATGTGTAAACAGATCTTGCAGTTTATTGAGTATTGTTGGTGAAGAGTGTCGATATTTAAGAACATTGAAAAAAATACAAATTATATTACTGATAACCTACCGGTTCAAGTTCAACCATCACAAATATCATGAGACGAAAACTGTTTGTAGCAGTTCACTTTTGCCCCGCTACCGTTTTAAGACAAACTTAAACAAACTTTAACAAACTCCATCCAAGACCGCCTTCGTCTATGGGACTCGTGCTCTATGGGCTTTCCTAGAAGGAAGGAGAAGAGATAATTTCCTAACGCGAGTACCAATCGGACAGCCTTGCGGAGAGGGCGCGCCAACTGATTTGATACGAGCAACTGCTCCAGTCGACATATTTCACGGGAGACGCTGATGGCGGACATAGCTAGTTATTTTTAATCGCTGGTCATCATGGCAATCTCTCACTTATTTACAATTCTTTCCTAAGAATTGTATGGCCCCATTTCGGTGAATCAGGTCAGATATTTTATGCTATACACAGTGTCACACTTTTAACTATTATTGCTACCTTAAAATTCCTTCCGTGTGATCAATTATTCGAATTGTCGCACACCCCTTGAGATGATGCTAATCTTGTTATTTGAGAGTCTCTAGCCCTATTTGCTATTTGAATAAATATAATATTAATCATCGTACCTCTTTTATTCAATAACAAAGCAATCCTCATTGTCTTTTACTAATCATGTTACAACGGCCCTAGAGTGGTTGAATTTGTACGTGAGATTATTGCATTAAACCGGCGACCAATGGTGTCTAAATTATTACTAGTCCAATTGTCGCAGTTACAAGTTGAGTTTAGAAAAAGCTCTGCATATTATGTTATGGTGCCGTACTTTACAAAAGTTGTTTTAGAAAACAACTGCCTTGCAATTTTATCATTAACCATAATGATAACGAATAACGGAATAATGACTGATCATTCGTTGTTTTTTCTGATCAGGTTTTCGACATCATATTTATAATATGATTAAATGTGATTTCAACGGGTGACCCGACTGTTGATTCAACTTTAAGTTGGTCCCTCGGACATTTGATAGAATTATTTTTTATAAATGTTGCTTTTCAGTGGTTTCATATAGAATAGTCTTCAAATTACGAAATGGTAAAATATTTTTGCCGAATTAAATCATTTTTAATCCTAAAAACTTAATTTATGCTTATATTTCGAGAAAATTAAAGATAAAATTACTCAATCCTCAAATCTTTCATAATTGTATATATAATTTCAATATTTTACATTAAAAAAATTAGAAAACAAATAACCACTTTTATATAAAATTCAAGAGATTTTATTAGTTTTACGAATTTGTGAATATTTATTTTCATCGTTTGTTAAATTTTCATTTTATGGCTTGAAGGGTTTTATCAAACCGCAGTTGATATAATATAACTAAGAATCTATGAACGGGTGTACTAAGAGGACATACTGACTTTTGTTACAGGCCGTATATCCTCTCTGCATACTCAATTCTTACCAATTAGGATTCAATTACTTTACCAATGAAGACATCCAACAAAAGTAATCCTTTGGAGGATCATATGTCTGAGGGATCAACTGGCAGAAGGATCAACTGTCCTGGGGGTCAACTCTCTGGGGGAACAACTGTCGGGGGTCCAACTGTCGAGGGATCAAGCATCATAAAATCATTATTGACAGTATCCTAAACATTGTTTTTGTTTTTGAATCTTTACTTAGATGTACGCAAATTTTTTCATACATCTAGTAGGAAAATATAAAAAATACAAAAAATAACAATTACATTTTAAGAGAAAAAGATAAATACACAAAATTACATTATATATGATATCTAGGTGACTAAAATAATATTGGTGAGTATGTTCAACAATCAAAAATTATTTTTTACATATAAAGCACATGTCCTACGAAAAGTGCTAAGGCTTGGGGCTTCCTTTATGACATTTGGTAGGTTATTATAAAGTTTTTGCCCATAATTGTGCACGTTTTAAGTCTAGAAATACTGCAATAATTTTAATTTTTTTATCTCGAAAATTTTTCCACTCGTCTATTACATAATTAATAGCAGTTTCACAAGAACATTTTTTTATAAAACCAGATTGTTGTCGAACTAATAACTGCTTGGCCTCAATATATTCATTTAACTGTTCCTTTACAATGTTACTTTACATTGCCTCAATCCACTGTACTAACACCTTTCAGTTTGATATTTTCCCAATGAACTTGACTTTGCAGGCTGTGGTACGGACTGCGGGCTACGGACAGACAATGTGGCGTGATAAGATCCACTTACGGGATGTTTATCTGTTTGACTTAAAAGCTTTGGGGCTGTTTGGTATTATGGGCACCATCGCGCCAGTCCACTAACTTTATGGCGTATTGGAGGACATTATTTCTTTGAGAATCCGGTTATGTCCTTATTTGTCTTTATTATGAAACAAAACTAATAACCCTGTTTTTGATTCATGGTGGAATTTCGTTGAACCTAATTATTTTATATAAAAATAATGTTTATTATTACATATTTAAAATTTGGTATTATTTTTTGTGTCGCTGTGTAAAAACCGAAATAAATTATATGTTTCTTGGACGTGTTTCCGCTATCGACACTTAGTTAAAAATTAATCTTTTAAATATACAAAAAAGCCTTTATAAACGTTTCTGTATACGAAGTTATTTGTGACAGAACGGTTAGTGCCTTGACCTTGACTCGAGGTGGTACGAAACCCAGTTTTGGCAAGAAAAGTCCATTTAATATGGGTTACAGATGAGTTTTACTAGATTTTGTTTTTAATAATGTGTATTACAGATTTATTTAATCTTATTTCAATACACATGACATAATTTATACAATCTTAACAAATAAATGAAAATTTTAAGAATAAAATATTTTCCTTAAATGACTCTTGAAACCTTCAAGGCCGATGTTGAAAATGTCAAGAGACCTACAGATTTCATTTGGCAGCACCATACTTATTTTCAAGCAATGCTAGGCCAGAACGTCCGTTCTGCCACGTGGAATACAGAGCAAGTCGTGATGTTGAACATGGCTATACAACTTAATACTTTATTATTTTAAACGCTGTTACTGCAAGCACTTCATTCTTCCTGGATTGGAGACTTTCGTAGCGCATTTAAGAGAGCAAATCCCTATGATGTATAAATCGCGGGTTCTCACCATGTATTCTCATATACCTATGAGAGAGATAATCTATAAATGAGATCCCTCAGGCGTATGTGTGGTAAAACCATGTATGATCGTGTAAGAAATTTGGATATTCGCAAAAACTCATGTAAGCGCAATGAGTAAGATTAAGAAAGGGATGCTTAGATGGGTTGGCCATGTAGAGCAAATGAACGAAGAAATGAGTGTATGTAGGAGGACTATCGAGGAAGACATGGCCAGGGACGACCCCATGCGGACGTAATTGGAGCAATCCGCTCCGGGCGCCAAATTTTCAATGCGCCAATGCGTTGATAATACCTAACAGTCCTAACACATCTCCCTTAGGATTATTTTTCATAAGAACGGTGCCACATAAAAATACAAATCATCCGAATATTATTGATTACAGTGATCACCTACCTAGGCGTCTACTGGCTTTGACAACGGACGCCAAAAGTTTACTCAGGGCCGGCCCTAAACATGGCAGGATCAAGTGAACCAGATTCTTGAGTCGAGTCATGTCACGAATAGGAATAACAGACGAGTATGCATGAATGTGAATGAAGCAAGGAGTGTGTGCCAAGACCGTGTTGTTTGGCGGTTCGTCCTCTCTGCCTGCTCCAGAAAGGAAACGACGCGATTATTAATTAATTAGTTATTTCAAAATTGGTGTTATTTTGATATTCAATCGTAAAAGATCAATGGTTTCGTTGCTTGTGTGGCAAGTAGCGCTGTCTTGTTAAAATTAAACGTTGTCCAAATCAATACCATCCAATTTCGGCCATAAAATTCATTAATCATCTCTCGATAGCGCAATCCATTCACCGTAACTGTTGTTCCAGCCTCATTTTTGAAAAGTAAGGTCCAATGACTCCGCCGGACTATAAACCGCACCAAACAGTCACTGAGGATAGAGAGGCTTTTCAACAATAACTCTTAGGTTTTTCGAGCCCCAGATGCGACAATTTTGTTTGTTGACGAAGCCACCGAGGTGGAAATGGGCCTCATCACTCAAGATGATTTGCATTTGATTCACTCAAGTGAATTTTAATAATTTCAGTGCTTTGCTGAAGCGTGTATCGTTCGATTTTTATTAATGGCGTAGTTTCTACTTGTCAAATGTTAAAAAATGACAGCTTCAAAAGTAACATCTACAGAAATAGCGGGCTATTCAAAATAATACCTCTTATTAGAAAACCCTGTAGTATAAGATACTCACGCCGTATCTCTCTGGCGAGATAACCAAAATCCGGTAGCAAAAATTTGCTTCCACATAGTGCTATATATTTTTTCATTTTGAAGATGTCGTTATAACAAATACCATTTGAGAAACTATATAAATTTACCTTTTAGATTTTTCTATTTGAAGTTTACATTCATTCATTTATAAACAGCATTATTTTATTTTTAAACTTGAAAAAAGGTGGAAAAAACGCATAAATTTTTTACTCCGAACGTCAAAAATTTAACAGAATACCAAATTTACAAAACAATTTCCTTTTAATTAGGGATTCTGCATGTCACTTCACTTTTACCTCGTATCCACTATAAAAATATAATACATTTACCTACTTAGAATATCCAGAGAATTACAAAAAAAAATTGACTGTTTTGCATAATATAAGTATTGATATATTTACCTGCACGTGCATAAGGTTTCGTTAAATCCACGCGGTAAGATTAAATTAAAAAAAAAAAAAAAAATGTCAGAAATAACTTACAGAATAAAAGTCTGTTAAAATGCAACGTTGAAAGTTTTTTTGCAGCACAGCAAAAATATTTTTATTAGTGATAATTCAAAACAGATCTTGTACAGTCTTTATCCAATGTGCAACAAAAACACCATTTAACGGTTGGGAAGCGTTTCTTAATTTGTAAGTCTTAAGTGAGTAAACATTGTTCAAGATATTTCAAGCCCATTATCGAATATAAGTGATGATTGTTGTACACTATGAAATTATTTAACAATGCCTTCGGCAGGCGAAACAGCTGTCAATGTAATTAATACACGGAGCACAAAGTACACCTTGATAGTTCGCATTTATTTTTAATCATAATAAAAAAGAATTTATACACATTTATCGGAGTTCCAAATAATAAGTTCCAAAACAACAAATAAACAAAATGGTGATCTCTCGCAATGGCAATACTGAAATGATGTTCAATAAATCTTACTTAAATGGCTTCCCGTCTGACTTTGGGGATATTTCTAAATTAATAAAATTCAATCCCGAGCTAATTTCCCATCGTATCTTTTGTCACATTACAAACGAGAAATTGCTTGTTCTTTTTTCTGTATCGGAAAAAAGCTGCAAGAAATCCCAGGGGTGATTTCCCCTACATTTTATATCGGGAAATTGCTAGCAGATCCTAGGGCAACATTCTTTTACATGAAAAATTCCCCATAAAAGATATTCCGAAGACAAAGACCATTGATTTATGAGCGTTTAGGGGTAATTTAAATAACATTCTAGAATTCTAGAAAATTTATTCTAGGAGTTGTTTGCGACGAGAGAAAACGTTTGCGTCTTTTGTTTTAGGCGACCAAAAAATAGGAACCGAAAATTTATGGTTTCTTAAATAATGTGTTATTATTGATGATTTATTTATTTGCGTGTCAAAGTTGTGGCAAGAAAAATATTAATATTTATATGACATCTTATATTTATTGAGCAATCTTCTGTCCTGCCAACAAAAAATAACGAAAATGACTATACATTTGTTGGTATGTTTCGTTTTCGTTTCCAAATGGTGGTCGTGTTGGCTACTGGATTTTTTTATCTCGTCTTAGCGTGTTTCTTTCTACAAGCTGTCAAATCGGAATAATTAATATTATGGTACCTACCTGCCTGAACAAAGTTTAAGAAAATATTAAAAATAATATAATTCCTTATTTGAAAATTTAAAAAAATTAAAGCAGAAATGTTTTATGGTTTATAATTATTGAATGTATTTCAGTACCTAGATACTTACACATGTTTTAATTTAAAATTAAAAACATACTTTTTTGGACGGGAGGTCTGCTGTTCAAAAACTACAAGTTTTATATATAGTTTCACCATACCTATATAATTTACACCCATAAGTTATATTTTTTTCCATGAAAACTATTTAAACGTGCGTTCGTACATTTAAAACAGAACATATTTAAGATGTGATTTGATATTTTCACGGCCAAAAGTATTATATTGATTAATTTTTGTGGTATTATGCCGTGTTGCGCTACATCTTTAGCCAACGTTTCGTACAGCATCACAGTGCCCATCATCACACATTCTGATGATGGACACTGTAATGCTGTCCAAAACGTTTTCCAAAAAAGGAATTGGCACAACACGGCATAATAACCGAAAAATAAATGAATATAGATCAAATTTAATTCTTATTCGAAACACGCCTGTCTATGGATATACCATTGTTCAAACTATTGTCTGGCATTATATAAAGACGTTTTTTTAGTTAGAAACTCGATAAAATTTTCACCGGCACAAAATAATTTTCCAAGAAAAGATAATAAAACGATGATAAAAATAATACGATGAAAAAAATGATTTTTTTATTATTCTTGTAAAATTGAAACTGGCACACACTAAACTTGTAGACCGGATTGAAAAATATAATGATAATTATTCTATAATTTAATAACATAAAATTATGCTGAGGGATCAGTAGGATTTATAGGCCCTGTTAGGAGTTCTACTGAGCCGAACCCTCTGATATGAAAATATCTGGAGTCGGTGAATTATTTTCCCATTTGATCTCTGGTGAGTTGACGTGTTGTTCTTGTATTGTTTTGTATTTATTTTGCTTATATAATGCACTTGCATAATGTTGATTGACTAGATGATCATTTGTAGAAAAGTGTGTGGAAGGGTTTAGTTTTTCCTATGGGGAAGATTTAACCCGGACATAAAATTGGAAAAGAAAAAAAAAATCGTACGAACTGAAATTAATGGGGTTATTTTTTTCTTTTTTGTGCAAATTTATTTGAACATAATATAAAAATATTTGATAACTTTATTAATAATTAATAACTCTATATATATATAATCTATAGATTAATAACTCATATGTATAATTTATATTAACATTTCATAACTATTCATCTATATTTTTACTGGATGTACCCACATAAAAAAGGAATTAGTTTCGTAGGAGCGGTGCCTTCCTCCCACCCGCACTATGGACGTCACACCCTCCCGTTGTATGACCAATTTTATGACAGTTTAAGGCAACATAAGACCTTAATACCGCAGGTTTACTCGACGCTCACATTTGAATTATTTCTGATGAACATAAAACTTAAATCTCAAATGTTTCTAGAGGGATCCCTACGGATGTAAGTTGTTTATATTTAAGATTAATAAAAACAGGACCTTACCATTAATTTATTTGATGTAAAACGGTTTGAAAATTTTATAAAACATTTTTCAACTATAAAATTGGCGGTAAGCATCGGATTTTATTATTCTAGACGATGAATTAGTAACTTCTCGAGAGATCTCTCTAGAAACATTTGAGATTTTGGTAATACGTTCATCAGAATTATTGAAAATAAACCCCACGGAAAGATCGATTTTCCAGGCCTACCAGGGCAAAGTCGACCGCAGTAGCGTCCATTACGCCGGGCCGCGCGTCGAATATTGTTTTTACGTGACTTCATCACTTGTGTCGTTAAGATTCCCACTTTATTTTATAGATTTGATAGAGCAAATTCAAATTCTTAAGACGAGACAATACCCTAAATAAAGCAAGAATATTAACAACGTAAGCGACCCTGGTGAAATGGACAGACCTGCGGTTGAATTTTCTCTAAAATATATGAAGTAAGTGATGAAGTCGTGTAAAACAATATTCGGCGCACGGCCCGGCGTAATGTACGGACCTACGTACGATTTTCTCCTAGCAGGCCTAGAAAATCGATCTTTCTGTGAGATTTATTTGAATCATTTCTGATGAACGTAGTACTTAAATCTTAAATGTTTCTAGAGTGATCCTTCGGGAAGTTACTTATTCATTGTTTAGAAAAATAAAAATTGTTGGTAATCACTTGCTGTCATTGATGCATTTTTGCACTTTTCGATGTTAAAAGGTGACTTCACGGGTCACTTCCATAAATTTGTTGAATTTTTGAGAGACCCGGAAAATTAAAACTTTCTAAATTATTTTAACTATAAAAATATATATATAGGTCATTAAGTTCGAAGGTTGAAACTGCTGTTCCTCATTTCAATTTTAATTATTATTAGGCGTTATTGTAATATAAAGGAATATAATGATAACTTTTTTAAATTTGACCTTTCCACGACAATGGACGTTTCATCCCATTTACCAATTAGCATAGCGAATATAAATGGGCGCAATTTCGTACACCTATAGTAATTCCGCAAATTCAATATTAAAAGGGTTTGCGTAACTTCAGTGTGAGTTCTCGCGATCTTTTAGTCGTTTGTTAGGAGGTTGGCACGATGACAGATGAGTCTAAGGACCTCGGAGGGAAATTTTATCTAAAACTAAGTTCAAGACTTCGATTTTACATTTCACGAGATAATTTTCATCAAAGTCGGTGCCTACCTATTTACATATTACTTATAGTTTATGGATTCGGGGTAAAATGGATTTTATATTTTATACAAGGTGGTGCAAAAGTAATGTCATCATGTGAATGTGCCATAATTTTTGTAAAGACCGTCAAATGGAATTTATTTTATATTAACTACTGACTATTATCATAGACACCTCATACTTCGACTTGTGACAGGTCTTATACAAGCCTAGTATTAGTTCAAGTATTGTTACACTGGTGTATATTTCTTTTGAATTATGCATTGTCTTACTGCACTTATATTAATAACTGCATCACTTTCAATAATGTTTTTTTTAACAAATTAATTGTTCTGTAATGTACTGCTATTATCCTGTGTAATTCGATTATCACTGTATTGTAAAAGCCATTTTATGCCGTATGTACTAGAAAAAATGAAGCGATGCGCGCCTGAAAAACGCGGAATTATTGTTACTGCTTATTTGACCAATTTCCGTTTTGTTGTTTTTGTCGTTTTGTTGTTCCCTGCACCATGTGCGCGAACAATTGAGTGTTTGACTGAGCGTCTTGTGCAAATCTTCAAATAAACTTTCCGTGAAAACAGAGCACGATTTGTTTTAATTTCTAATAAAATGACAGCCAATTCACATTGTGACATTACTATTGCCTTCCTGGGTTAAAAAACAGACCGAAATTGTTCAAATAAGCAGTAAAAATAATTCCGCGTCTTTATGGTATTTGGTTGAATGTAATTGTAAAGCTGCTCGTCTCAACATAGGAATTCCTTAGTTAGATGAGGGCGGAGATAAAAAACATTTTTTTTTAAATAGTAAAAACAAATAAATAATAAAATAAATAAATAAATTAATTAAGTTTATTAATTTTTACAATTTGAAACCCTAATAATAATAGGTATCACGAAAGTTTATATCTTTTCAATTAATTGAGGTATTTAATTTCATTTGGCTAAGATATTGAAATTTTAACCTCCATTCAAATGGTTTTCGAAAACACAATCAAAGGAACCTTAAATCTTTCTTAGTGGAACTTTTCCAAGAACGTGAAACCTGATAAAGGGCTAAATGAGATTAAAAATAAAAACAAGAAAAAAATATTTGCCAGTTTCTTTCTAAAGATTTAAATGTTGAATATTTAAAACATAGTCTTTTCTTATTATCTAAGTTACAGGCTTCATTATCTACTTTGTTACTTACAATTAAGTAGCATGTACTTATTTTTAGATTATTACATTGTTTATTCTTGTATTGATTATTTGATTCGAATCTTACCTGTAGCTCCAGATAAAGAAATACCATAAATCAAATTTTATCGCCTCGAATCTCCTAACCTTGGTTGATTAACTAAAGCGACCGTTAGAAATTGATCCCGTGACGACCTATTTTACATAAGCTCCACGTCATCTTTGGGGATGCTGTGTGGAAGGGATGGGTAGGAATCTGGGGGTCAGTGTGTCACCCCATAAACCTGGACACCCCAAACGTAGTGAACCACTGTTGTCCCATTAATAGTTTCGGGGCGGCGGTACCCACACACGCATCCCCAAATTCACATTTGGATGGGAACCCAATGCATTTATTTACTCAGCTGTTAACCGTTCCAAATATCAGTATAAATAATAGATAAGTATTATTTCGTATTACAAAATTAACCTACAAACAGAAATACAAGATTTGTTGAAAGAAATTACCACCAACCAAGCAATAACCCGACCAAAATCTTAATGTTACATAAATATTGCACTTATTTAAGTTTTTTTTTCATGTGCAAACAAAAAATACGCAGATAAGAACTAATATAATGTTAATTTTCCTTGAACATGTTTTCATCTTACGAGTAAACAAACTAGAAAAAGTTTATCAACGGCTTTGTCGGTAAACACGTTTCCCAAAAATAGTTTTTGCCTGTAGTCGAGACAACCATAAAACCACGAAACACGTGCAAAAACGAATATTTGATATTCCATAGGAGAAATATAAGCTGGGAGATTTTCCCAGCGAATTCTAAAAACCCAAATCACGCTTGAGGGATGACCGCCAGTGAAGATGATGCATGGACCGAATACAGTTTATAATAAACTGAGTGGCTCAGAGATAGGAATAGATGTTTTATGCTGCGCATACACTTGCGAGCAGAACCACGAATGATGGAAAAGGAACTAACCAACCGCTTGCGACGCTAGCGGCTCGCGCCTTTTGCAGTTGGTTCAATCCTTTCTCGTGATTATTGTTGTTTGGGGTAATGTTCACTAAATATATAGTCACAATAAGATTGATGCGTAGTTAGGGTATTTTTTATGAATAAATACATGCATAATATTAAAATTAATTAATTTATTTGTTGAGGCGAAGCTTAATGCTAAATTACTATTTTCGATTAATCTTTACAACGAATAGATTTACATTATGAATACCAAATATGCTTTAGATAATTTGAAGCTTTTCCTTTTGTTTCCTTTGAGTAGAATTCGAATAAAATTTTTAGTTACTCAATATAAAACATAAATGTAAGCTACCAAAAAAAATAATTTTTCAATAGAAATGCATAAACGAAACAACTTAAAAAATACAATATTATGGCCAAGATTATCTGTGACAGTTTCCCTTGATTAACTTTTTTTGTTTTCTTATAAAATTGTGAAAAAAATAAATAAAATAAAATTTCTAGACTCCATTTGCCAAGCGATTTTAATGCTTATTCGTAACGATATAAGGCATTCTAAGAATTTACACATTTTTGGCTCGTAGCTTCCTCTTAACGCGCTTTATTTGGGCCTTTACATAAGAATAGTAAAAATTATATTATGGTATTAAATTAGTAATTTTAAATGTAATTTTAATGTATCAGTAACAATCTTTTGTATTTGTTTCGTGATAAATTTGAAGATGTCCACTTGTTTCGTTTGGTACTTAGTAGGATGATTTATGGGAAACACTGATAACTGTTTTTATTAGGACGGGTTGTTTCACAGTAGTTGAACAATTCGTCAAATTTCAACTTTAATATTCTAGTACTATGGAAGTCATATTTAAATTCTGATACTGAATAATTAAAAGCCTTTAGCTTCACAGAACTGAAATAATAACAAAACTTTAATGGAATTTTATTATTAATCCAGATGACATTAGACTTGTTTTATAGTCAAATCACAGACAATACTAATATATTCGTTCTTCATTACCTACAGTAGTGATGTAACATACTTGACAATAGAGAGAGATTGTGAGACAAATCAAAACCTTCTAGATCACAAGGCCGGGACACTCATTCAAGGCAGCCTTCTAACTTCTAACTAAAAACTGATAAAACTTGCTGTATTTGTATTGTGTATATGCAAACAATAATGTAACCCAACCAAACGCCTTGTCATTGGTAGTTTACAAAACAATACAAGAACAACACGTTAACTCACCAGAGATCAAATGGGAAAATAATTCACCGACTCCAGATATTTTCATATCAGAGGGTTCGGCTCGGTAGAACTCCTAACAGGGCCTATAAATCCTACAAATCCCTCAACATAAATATTTAAAAAATCTTTCGTTATCCTACATGTATTCAAAATGACCGACTTTTGCATCTTTATGTATAAATTTTTTGATATATCCAATACGCCTAAATTTTTAATGAGAGAGCTAGGTAAAATGCCAGTAGCCGAAATAACAAATGGTTATATTTTTATAGTTTGAGAATGCCAAATTCTTGTTATTTCATTTCCTAGATCTGTGATTATTTTATTTCTTATTTTTTCATTAACAGATTTTTGAATATTACAGGAATTTGGAATAGCGACATCAATGATATAAGTTTTTTTTAATTTTGTTATGTAAAACTATTATATTATTATTAAAGTTATTTTATTATTACTGTGCTAAAACTTGCTGTATTTGTATTGTGTATATGCTAATAAAAATATAACTTAAAATAATATATTGCTGTATAGGAACCTATAATAATAATAATATTGGACAATTCTATATTAAACATTTAAAAGTAAACCATAGACAAAATGCGAGAAATAATTAACTAAAAAATCTGCCTCAACGCAGGTTCGCCTAGTGATGCAGTTTATTAAAATATAGTATATTATCCCATATCTTTATAAAACTCATACATATTTACTTTTTTTCTATTAGAAACTGTTATATTATTGTAACATTAGTTTTTCAACAATGTCATTGTTACTAACTTGCATATAGGTATTCTACTTACTAATGATAATATATTATATTCAGTAATTTTTTGATCAAATAATTAATAAAAAAAAATAAAAATAAAAACTTTTACGAGATTTTACCAAAATATTCGATTTAATTTAAAAAAAAAATATTCTATCAAAACAACTTAAAAAGTGTTAGTTAAATTTAAAAAAAAAAAAATTATTGGTAGTTCTCATACAAGGCTGATTTGATTCAGTGTCCCGGCCTTGTGATCTAGGTGGTTTTGGATAAATACGGAAACACAACATAAATATATTATAATAATGATGAAGTGCTTTTTTAACCTACTATCTCATATAATGAAGAGTAAATATGAACAAAACAACAGAAAAGCATTACAATCTCCTTGAATAAATAAAAAAAATCCTGATAGATTCTCGAAACTGATTCTATTTATAAAAATACAGTTTTCTTCGCCAGAGGGGTGTACCCAAAATATTGAAGTACGTTCCCAAAATGAATATTACATGTAACAATGTTTGTCAAGTATCTCTGGAGTATATTATTATCATGGTGTATATAAAAAATAGTTTCGTTGGATGATAAATCAAAAATGCTGTCAAAGATTTTTTGCGGCGATGTTTTTAGGATAAGTTTTCCCGACGTGAATTTTAACTTGAGAAACAAAGAAAAAAACAAGAAATAATGTGAAACTATCTAATACATGGGTTGGGGTAGTTGGAAAACTGTGAAAGGGTGACCAAAACGTGATATTGGTGATATTAAAAAAAATATAAAACATAAAAATTAGAAAAAGAAACGGTCGCATCTGAATTTGGACATTTGAACTCAGGACCTTCGCCTTACCGGTTTGAATCTTGCGATCATACAAAAAGATAGCAGATAATAAAAATGTGCGGTGAGAAAAATGATGATAATGATAATAATGATTTATTGTCTTCTTTTCTTAGTAACAATATAGACATAATGATATCCTCACTGAGATCTCCCGTGCTGACGATGTCATTTACATATTATAATTTAACTATAAGAAATTAATATTACAACAAAGTAACATGAATTTAATTATAAACATATATCAGGTAGTATAATTTTATTTTTTTTAAATAATTTTAAAATAAGTAAGATAGTGTTTTTTTCGTCAGTGCTAGTTCTTACAGGAACTTTCAGTATAATTTTCATTATGGCTTTTTTTGTTTTAATTAGTGGATTTAGTATATTTTTATTTGCACTGCCCCATCCGATAATACCGTATTTTTGATAGTTCTTATTCGAAGAATGATACAGTTACATATGACTGAAGGGAATAAGGTCCCGTTAGCGCAGTTAGTAGAGCAGTGCCCCGGCAAGGCGAAGGATCTGGGTTCAAAAAGTCCTCGATGCAATAGTATATTTTCGTTAAAAAACTCTAAAATTATCTTTTTTTAGGCCATCATTTCAAATTATTGAGAGACGAAAGGTGAATTTATTTATTAATTTTGTATTTTAATATATTTTTCAAAAATGAAACATATTATTCTTAAGTTAAATTGCTTTTATAACTGTGTGTTTTTACAAACTTTTTGTGAATACATCACAAGAGTCCCAACTCCCCGGAGTCAGAGAGACTACGGTAACCCCAATTTGGGCATGATGCATTGAATTTTTGATGTAAGGAAGATAGTGTAGAGGAGGGTTGGCTATTCAGACATGGTAAAAAAGCAATTTTGTCATATTGAATCGCGGTCTTTCAGCAGGGAGATACTGAGAGTATCTACGGAACTTTTTCAGAAAACTTTCGTCTTCTTTGTATGTATGAGGTGTGTAAACATTCAAAGATGGTTTGAAAGGGAGATATGTAAATACGAATGTTAGAGGGAGCGCTTAATACGAATAAATACGAATGTTAGAGTGAGAGATTAATTTAAAAAAACGATAATAATTAAGCGAAAATGGTGAATCTATTTAATAAAACACGACTCGTTTGAAATAGAGCAAAAATCTCTCGATAAATGCTTTAGTTGCATTCAAAGATACACTGTGAATTTTTTCATGCCTGTAACATATTAAATAACAGAACAAAACGTGTTTCAAATCATTTTTGGAGCTTATTTTGAGATTTGTTTCTATCGAAGGAGTTTCATATAATTAACGTTTAGCATAAAAAATGTATAGATATAATCTTAAAATAAACATTTTTTTGGAACATAAAAAATTAAAGAGTTAACGAGAAACTTATAAATAAATCTGTTGAAATTGTGTATGCGGGGTCTTAAATATGCCTTTCATCTCCTTTTTGTGGATACCATTCCAGTTTCTCGGAGCCAGTGGGACTAAGGCATACCTAATTCGGGTATAAAGAGAGTGTTAGGGTAAAGAGATGGGAAGGAGAAGGTGGGGAAGTGCCTATTGAGTAATATTCAGAGCAGATAATAATTTATTTTTTATTGTACATAAATATCTATATATCTTTGCCCCAATTATATAATTTTATGACCTTAATAAACTTTCAAACTAAATCTCTTCAATATGATTCAATTGGTAAATATACGGTGTCCGGAAACTCGCAGTACAAGCCGGAATCTGCTGAATAAACATCACATTATTTGGACTCGATTTTGTAGTTACTATTTTGATTTGACCTTTCGCTCTCGAGTATTTTTAGGAGGTTTTTATTATCTGTTTAATGTTCTTTAAAATGCGTCGTACAAACGGGTTCCTAAAGTTTATTTAACTCTTTAGTTTACGAAAAAAAAAACAAAAAGTTATAAAAATAGGTAGGCTCAGAACGATAAATAAAAACCTTTTTTGCCTTCTCCGTGCGGTGTAGATTTACCAGTTTCTCGTTTGTACTACGAGTTTCCGGGCACAGTGTATAGTGTATATACATATAAATAGTGACTAAAAACTTAACAGAAAACTACAGCAAGTACATTTGCTAATAAAAACTGAAAATAATAATAATTGGATAATTTGGATAATCTGTTTTTTGTGAAAAATCACTTCAACGGCACTGTACAAATATTACTTCCTATGCTTTATCTAATTATTTAGAAAATTGACTTAAAAAAGCAAAAACAACCTACGTAAGTTTTAATATGATAAATAACGTTAATAGATTACTTTTTTACCTTTAGTTTACCAAATACTTTTCTATTTACTCTCATAAGGTTCAACCATAGACATCAAAATTAATAAACTGCCCTAAGACGAAATCTGGATATCATTCCGACGAGCTGGGGCCGAACCATGTGACCATATTTTTGGCACCAGGAGGGTTCGAGAATGCTTTGACGCATATTGACCGCCGAAGAGCGCACAATTGTTTTGTATTTTTTATTCAGATAAACATTTCCGGGTTACGAATAACCTGAAAATATTTGAAAATCTCCTACTACCACCACAGTAAGCGTAAAATGTTGCTTGTGTTGTGATTGAGGACTTAGCCAGCCGAGGAATTGAACACACTACGCCTGGGTAGGATCCAAACGCGATGTCAACTCGGCCACCGATCGAGATAACAAGATTTGAAATAACAAGATCCTGTATAGAAGAGTTGAGTAAGACAAAGGTTTGCAGCGCGGTCCTCTGTGCGATCTGGTTGTTCATTTTTAAACCGCCCAGCTTTCCGGCGCTAAAATGAGTGAGGTGGGTAAATTATAACACATTTGTAAAAGTGTAACAAAATATTAATTTTTTGTTAAAAATCCTAACTTTCTTACCCGCAGCTAGCCAATTTGCGCTCCATTATAAAAAGTAATTGAGATATTGAGACTGAGTGTTGATATTACAATGCGAGTTACCTGTATACTGTCAGATTCAATTATTGTTAAATCAAGAAACGGGAGACGGTCACGCCTCGGTTTGTTCCCTTTTACCTGATTGGCTGGTCCATCAATATGAATGTATTTGGGTTCAACCCATTTAGAAGTTATCACCGTATCATAAAAAATAATCATACAAATAACACTTGAACTTCAAGTTCGTATTGAGAGTGTGAGAAAATTCAATATTATAGATAAAGTCAAAGTAATGGGAAGCTTTGTGTAAGTTGTGCAAATAATATATTCGAAATGTCAACCGTTGTGATAAATGTAGTACTGGGTTCGATCCACGTTAAAGCTTAATGTTTTTTTCTGGTTCTTATACGAATTTCTCTGTTCAAAGATATTGAAAAAACATGATAAATGTTTGGTGGAAAAGCCACAAAATGGTTTAAGATATTTTTGCCAATACATTGCTTTAAAAATGAGTTCACTTGTGATAGGAATTGAGTTGAATTTATTGCCTTAAATTGAATTCAAGTTTAGGACATCATTTGAAATGTAATATTCCCAGATTTCGCCAACAGTTCAAAAAAGGTTCGAACATCCAAAATTTCTGAAACTGCTACAAAAACTACAATCTTACTGTTAAATAATTTCGGGGTTGTGTCTTTGTGGAACTGTGTTAAATTGAACTCTAGAACGGGTAATTGCTTTGATTATCAAAATTCGAACTGACAATTGACAAAGTAGTTATTTAATTTAGCAATTCTTTATTTGAAATGTTTATTTCTTTTTTGATAAGTGTCGTAATTTTAAATTTTACTAACGATGTTCATTCTACAGATAAATATCTGGTCGTCTTTTCCTAAGTGAAATATTTTTTTATGTAAAACATCTTTTGGCGCGCCAGAGGCGGTAAAACCGACTTTTGCTGCAAGCGTGGCAAGACGGGACGACGATCTTACACGGAAACGGGCAGTCTCGTGACTTTCTTTCTGCCCGGCCGCCAAAACTCTGTGCGGTATATTTGTATATATTCTCACTAAAATAGGCAATGGATCTATTTATTCGAAATAAAGATGAATTTTCGATTTGTAATATACTTCAGCATATGTAATTTTTTTATAAATAATAGTTTTAGTATCAAAAATATAAATACTTGTTTTGACATTTCACATATTTATTTATTTATTAACGGAAAGTCTTTGTTATTAACTCACTATTTTATAATGTGTGTTACAGAAAAATGTACAGTAAACTATTAAAAACATAATGTGTTATGTAGCAAGAACCGGTAAAGCAAAGAAATAAACTGAAATAAATTTGAACCTATCTAGTAAAATATAAAGCCATTTACTGATGGTATATTAAAAATACTTACTAGTTCAGATTTGTATCTAAGAAGGATTGAATCAAGGTTTTTTTAGTGTGATTATCGCACAGCTGCCTGCCAAGTGGATCTATGGCATCCAAAATGCAGAAATAGACCAGGGAATTAGAGAAAGGAAAGAGATACGTAGTTTAAGAAGTATCTTACTATGCAGAATTGTACATCACAAAACACGAATATTATTTAATTCGATGTATGGGTTTACAATAATAATACAATATGGGTGGCGGGCTTGGGTACCGCCGCCCCGGAAACCATTTATTGGATCTAAAAACCATCTACCATATGTCACCCCAAATGGTTCGCTACGTTTGGTGAATTAACAGGGATGCTCGGGTTCATCTGGTAAGGTGTGTTCATATCTTAGCGACAGATGCGCTTACGTGACGGGCCAGATCGAGAGAGGCTGGTTTACGGAGACCCTTTGACCTCTCCAGCTGGTCTTATGCATGGAAGATTTTCACACATCCGTCACTCCTGGACACACTGACCCACAGCCCGGGTTCATGGGGTGAGGTTTGTCTAGGTCTAGCCACCTACTGTGTGGCGGAGAGCCTGGTTGAGGGAGACATTTCGACCTCGATAGCTGGACTCTCTCGACCCATCGCCTTGCACCGCAGTAGGATGGATGGATTTAAAAGTCCGTCACTCCTACACACTTTAACCGCCAGATTCCTACCCACCACTCTTTTTTTTTCCTTCCCAAAACTCCTCTTTTCCCAAAAAACACCTTCCAAACAGCATTCCTACAAAAAATATTATAAAAATGCACAAGTATATCACCCGCTTCACTAGACTATATCTGTACTATACCTCAGATTACTCAAATTATTTACGTGAAAAGCCCTGTTGAGATCTCACTATGGTGGTGTTATGTTAGAGAGATTTATGTAGAGAAATGAGGTCTCTATAGGAGTCAATACATTTTATTCTAGTATTTTATATGTTAACCATTTCAGCATCTTATACTATTTGAAATACTTACATATATTCAGGGCCATTCAAAAAAGAGAGAGAGAAATTACCTGTGTGAAAACACTTATCCAAAAAGCGGGTTTCCGATGAAAGGCGATAAAAGCAAGTCGAATTGGAAATGGCAGCAATGAATTTCGATTCTGAAATGTCTTCATAACCAAGGGAAATGAATCATAAAATTACTTTTCTTTTACTGGAAAAAAGTTGATCATAAAATAAATTAGATATAAAAATAATTAGGAAAGTGACGATTTAGATCAACAAATTTTTTTGACCAGAGACCACTAAGATATTTATTTGTTCATACAGGGACCACAGAGGAGAAGAATTATATTTTTTGTTATTATGTTTTTTGACATCTGAAAAACGATTAGGGAGTGTTTTTGTCATTTGTTTCTTAAAGTGAACGTACTTTATGAAACAAAATTGTGTATAATTTTTATCAATAGTGATCAAAATAAAAAAATTATAAACGCAGAACACCGCCACTGAGTACTAAATAAATTCATTTTGCCGCTATTGAAAGGAATGTCAAAGTCGACATGCTACACTAGCTCCCTCTAGTGACTAGGGTTATTGATATTGCAGCTATGTGCTGGAGTTGGACGTATTATTAATGTTATAGGTTATTTGGTACCATCCACTCTGCCTACCCCTGCAAAAAATGGCGTGTTGGTAAACTATTTGGTTTGCAATAAATTGCCTGCTATTTCTTGTATTGAATCCGCCTTAGAACTGAAATATTCTGAGGGCACCCTGTACAACGATATCAAATACTTTTAGTTAAATTGAGGAAATTAACCACAGTAATTATGTGTAAAAAACATTATAGAGGTTGCAATCACCATTTATGAAGTTACAAACCCACGAAGACATTAAAATTTTCAGCTTCGTAAACGTCTAATTACCGTGATGTTCGAATTCGTAGGGCGTAATAGCTATATTACTGTACTAATGTGTATTTTAAGAAGGCATTAGAAACTCAGTAGTAAACGTAATTCATTTAATAGGTTGTTTCTGATAACTAAGTTAATTTTTTAAATATAATTTTACAAGCTCCGTGATCAAACTGTTAAGATATTCAATAACGAATTCAATATATCGCGAGTTCACAACAGGGTATATGCATTTTTAAAATAATTTTATTAATATGTGTTATGTAATATTTTATTAACAAAATCATACATTATATCATTGAAGAAGAAGATAATTTATTTATTTATTTAATATCAACGATATAAATATACCATAAACAATGATAACATGTCACAGTAAAAAACGTAGAAATATTTAAAAAAAAAAAGAATTACAAATATATGTGGCATTTGATTGTGAAATGACATTAGAGAGTAAGTAAGTAAGTAAACAAGAGATACAAGTACATAAGTTTCTATAGTGCAAATAAGGTAGAATTAGATTAAATTAATATTGATTGAAAAGATTTGATAGCATAGCCCTCTTGTACCTACCTTGCGTGCAGTTAAATAGATCTGCCACATCTGCGTATCTATTACTAACTTCATGCAACCTAGGTACAAGCGAGTGTTTGGAATACTCAGTCCTGATATTGTTGCATTTAAACAAAATTTTAGAACGAGTAGCTCTCGTGGGTATATGAAATTCAATAAGGTTAATTAAATCGTTTTAATACTAATAAATCTAAACATGAAACAGTATAAATAAAAAGATGACGGTCACAACTAGGAATCGAACCCAGTATCTTTTGTCTTACCGGGACAGGCGCTAGAGAAGCAGTAGACTATAACTTAGTTAACTTAAAATTAAAAATAGTGATATTATAGAACCCTCTGGGAATTCTCGCATAGATTTTGCTCTGCAGGTAAAGTAATAATGAATTACAGTCATCTATGCATTAAGCAGCTGGATTCATCCGAATTATATTGATTGACAAGAGAGGGCACCACTTGTCCTGATTGTCGTCTTCTGATTTTTAAATATTTTTTTCAAAAGTAAGTGACAGTATTTTTTTAATTACAATATGTTAATTCAATTTTATTCCAAATTCTACTCTCTTGAGAGCTTGTCGTGACAGATAATTTCATGGTGCGAATGCAAGTGTTATTGTGCTGATTGCCGTCAGCTGCCGAATTTGGAGATGAAGGAATCGCTGCCAAACTCAATGCGAGTGATATATTCGGTGAGTCTTCTGTTTTTATGTATTTGGTGGCTGGATTATAATTTGTTACGTTTCCTGCAGAGTGAATTTTGTAATCAACCCATTTTTTCATAGGGAATTAATCATTCCCTGATGGTCTGTGTGGCTTACAAGCCAGGCGTCTTAACCATTGGGACCTATTTTTTAAACGTCAAATTTGTCAATCTCATATTTCAAATTAGAATTTACAATATCATCTTGCAACTAAGATATCCTGGGTTCGATTATGCCACAACTTAGAAGATTGAGTTGGCGTTGCATTGTTTTTTTTAAATTTTAATTTGTTATCTATTTATTTCTCTGAGATTTTAACAAAAAATTTTAACTAATCCGATCAAAAAAAAAAATCGCTGGAAATGGATAGATTATTAAATTTCCTAAACACATTAAGGTATATATTTTAAAATGCAGATAGATTACTATATTATTTGTAGGAGTACCTAAACTATAGAGTATGTGATATAAAATACAACGTTTGGGGGTTTTATTACCCTCTCAGGTGCGGGAGGGTTAAACCCGTCAAAGAATTGTGAGCAAATATTTCAAAATCATCAATTTCATCCTCTTTGAAAACAAAATTAAAATATTGTTTTAACTAGCTACAAGGCTCCCCTAAGCAACATTGATACCCGAACAAAAGAACCCACAGCTTTTAACTCCAAAGAAATAGCACTTAACTTCTGATAAATGGACGCCTTCCCAAGATGTTAACTACACAGTTTCTTACAAAAAAAATATTACGACAAAACGTTTTCAATAAAGGGTAAATTCATAGGTAGGAGAATTTCCACCTAACCGCTTTACGTAGATAAAGTCTACAACCAAAATAGGGTTGGTATTATTTAATGGGTTTGATAGTTGCGTTTTTGGTTTCCACGACAACAATATCTTGAAAAAATATTAACGTGAGCACGTTTTTAAAGGCTCCCATACAAATATCTCACCAGTAGCGATGAAAAGCTTTTATTGTGGCCAAATATTTAAATTTATCTCGTGGCCCAAGGGTTGTGGCGCCCAGTATATTTTATAAAAATAAACCACTTTCGTTTGTCTATTGTAGTCGTGCGGATTACATTACATTAAGTTATTCGTGCGTTATCTTGCACAAAAAGTAACTGCAGTGTTGAGATATAACACAAGCACTTTTCTTCAAATAGCAACATTTTTTTTTAATGTCATAGTATTTTTTTATTGAAAGCTAAGCGAAATTATGAAAGTGTGGCTTTTTTGTTGTCAAAATGGAGCGCAAAAACAAGTCATATTCCTTTTACATTTCGAGGAAGGAATTTGAGATTGATTAAATTTGTGCCATTTACATTTAGATCACAATCGGACTACTGAAGTTGCTAATTTTACAAAAGCGGCTTAAAAAGCTTGGTTTTGCAGATAACTCCACATCCATTTGATTCTTTGAATCTTCGTCAACATTTTTTTTACTCTCTATCCAAACGATCAGTAAAATTATTAAAATATGTCAAATTTTGTACAACGTTCTCTTCAAATTTGGTGCTACAACTTATTCACCTCCAAATTACAGATTTTCTTCAAAACTATCGAAAAACTGCCAAAACTTTGGAGATCAATATTCGGAGATAGGTGGATATTCGCTAATATATGTAAAACATTTGTTAATTTTAAATGTAATGTCAATTATATTTTTTTAATAATAAACAACGGTTTTATTATTAGTATTTGAATAAAATATTATGTTTAAAACAGTACATATAAAATAATGTTTAAAAAATTACATATAATGTGAAGTTTTAAAAAAGTACATATAATATTATTTTAAAAATAGTACATACAGTGTGATAAACAGTTTATATAATATTATGTTTAAAATAGTACATATAATATTATGTTTAAAACAGTACATATAATGTGATGTTTAAAACAGTGCATATAATATTATGTTTAAAACATTACACTGATTAGAGGATTGTAACATATTGTAATGAATCGAGATCAAGGTATTTTTGAATTACATGGACGACAAATAATATTCTTTGTTGTTTCTTTTATGTTCAAATATGTTACGTTATCAAATAAAGTTCAAATAATAAATTTAACAATCCTAAATTTAAATAACTTTCTCACAATTGGGGTTAAAGAAGGTTATAGGTATCTGACGAAAAGATAATATTACTATGTGCTTATTATAAATGTTATTGAAATAACTGACAAGAAAATACACCTAGAATTAAATAAAAATGTTTTACAAAATTTGTGTAATTCTCCCTTTCCGTTCCTTTTGTATAGTATCTACGAACACGATTTCTTTAAAATATTTGATACTTGATCTTCCTAGATTAAATTAAAGCTTTTCATAAAAAAAATCTAAAATTATTATTTTTATTTAATCTTGCTTTCATCATTACCAGAGGAAAAGTTTGGCTGTGCAAAGATGGATGATATATCTAGCAGTGGATTAAACCAACGAATCTGACTGACTGAAACGAAATGTAACTGCATTAGTAAAAGACCACTTTTCCTAATGAAATATTAGTCATTTAGAATATATCTGAACACGTGTTGAATAATAACTTGAAATGGTCATGCAGTCACATTTTTAACAGTATCTATGCTATACTAATTTTTCTCCATGTCTTGATAAACTTGATCGAAATATTCATGACATTTTCCTGGAAAACAGGAGAAAATGTACGAAGGAATTGCGAGTGCGAGAATTAGGAGTGCGAAGTATGAAAATTATAAATGAAGCCGGAGTTACTATGTTTGCTAAAACGACTGCTAGAAACTGTAACTAGCTCCAAGGGAATTCATTTTCTCCAAAAATTTTGTATTGTGCTTTTTCTAAAATGCGTTTTTAATTGTATAAGATATACCCAATTGACCTAAAAAAACAAATATAAGTATAAAGTACCTAAAAATATTATACAGCTTCAAACTGACAATAGTGTTACTTTTGCACCTATAATTAATAAGTTGGCCACCCACTGTAAGTTATAGAAAGAATGTTGAAACAATACGTTTCATTCCACGTAACTTTTTTTTTCATTTAACTCCACATAGGAGGTGTCATTTGTCATCTTTGGGGATGTTGTTTGGAGGGTTTTTTTAAGGAAGAGAGGGAATAGAAGTTCTGGAAAGAAAAAGATATGAGGGGTGGGTAAGAATCTAGGGATCAGTATGTCCATAAGTGACGGCGTGAGAGACCAGTTGGAGAAAGAGGAAATAGGATCTCCCCAAACCAGCCTCTTCACCACGCCACCTCGCCATGGGTACCTCGGCTAAGTCATCAAACGTAGCAAACAAAATTGGGTGACCTATGAGAGGTGTTGGTTATCCAATAAATGGTTCTCGGGGCCACGGTACCCAAACCCGCCTCCCAAACTGCCACTTGCGTATTCAAACACTCTTGTCTTCATTGTTGGAGGAGTCAAAATTTCAGACACATATTCAGGGCAAACCGTGACTAAACTTCCGATATTCGAAGAGACCTAAAAACTATTTTTTAGCTTTAAAACGGAAGAGGAGATACTAAAAATACGTATTTTAAAATCCCAAAATTTACATTCCATCGGAACATTACGTGGGATTGTTTGGTGAAACAACACCAAAACGTAACAATGAATCTGAACAACTCCTCTGATTTTTTTTCTCTAACGGATTTAAAGCAACCACTGACAAAAAAGTACCACGATAATAACCAGTCATCGAATACAAAATGCGTTCCATTCAAAGCTGAATATGCTGCCTTGAATAAGAAAGATACACGTGACAGTATTTTGTGTCGCATTTCATACATTTCAAGGAAGCTTTGTGCTGAATCGGTCTGTCACTAAAATTTATAGCTGTTTTCAAAGTATTATTCAAATTTGCGATGTGAATTTTTATTTCATCCTTTCATTTGAACTCGATCATTTTGTAACACGCCTGGGTATAATCGACGTGAAATGTGTAACGTGTATTTTATTTCGTTGTGTGGAATTTTCTAGGAATTTAATTTCCATTCTATTCTGGTGCGTATGGTAATGCTTTATGGTACAATCTGGATAAACATGAACTGAAAACGCATATCTGCAGTGTCGTAACACATTATTTTCTGTGGCCGGGATAAATCTTAAAAATAAATTTTTAAACACGGATTCAGCTACAATGCAATTTTGATCCAATTGAGCACTTTAACAAAATGTATTTAATCATTGGTTATATCGATTGTGTTGTAAAAATAACCATTAGCCATTAGCCAAAATCATTGTTTTAAAAGTGTTTTAAAAATGACGGGCAGATGCAGATGTTTTGTGTAAAATAACTAACCATAATTAAGTTTTTACATGTGTGTCTTTAATACTATCTACTTTTCGATGGAAGCTTAAGTTTTGGTTATGTTAGGTCAGGTTAAATAACATTTTTGTAATTACTTAGGACGGGTTGTTTCACAGAATTTCAACAATTCATCAAATTTTAAAGTTAATTTTTAGATTCTGTAAAGGTTCTTTTCAAGTTCTGATATTATTTTAGTTTTTTGTAACAACTAGCTACAGAACTTGTATAGAATCTTCACAGAACTTGAAAATTAACTTTGAATTTTGATGAATTTTCTGAACCCTAAATAAATAAAAAATAAATTTTTGAATAGGTACCTCACAAAAGTCTCAACTGCTTCGTACTGTCCAGAGCCAGTGAAGGGAAAAATATGGAATAGGAAGGTTGAGATAAGCCTGGTTATTCAGATGTGGTCACCAAACACGTCTGAAACCATTTCAAACAACGTTTCTATACCGAATTGTGCCTTATTTCCTCAAATAATTTTTATTTTTCTTTTAAGAGTCTCGCTTGATTGAAATATCAATAACAATTTTATTAAAACATATATTTTTTTAAAACTAAATGCAAACATTTTAAATATATATTTTTTAAATTAATATTTTAAAATATAATATAAGTGTAGGTATACTGCCTCAAAACGGGCTAGGCAGGTTATGAGAAACCTCAACTTTATATATTTGTTATGTATTCTATCTATTTACATGTTTATAGTTGCAAATTTCTTAAATAAAGATATTATTTTTATGATAATAATAATAATAATAATAAAAATACTAAATATAAAAGATACTAAAATAATACTAATATAATACTAAAGAATAAAACATATACACGCAACACAAAAAAAATATATAAAACACGCAACACGCACAAACACATATATCATTATAAATGCCGATTTACATTCTCTTTTGATATTTTTCTTTTAGTGTTATAATTATATTTTAATTTTTAATCTTTATTTTTTATTTTAAATTTATCTTTATTTAAATGTTGTTTTTCTTTTATTTTTTTTAAATGTATAAATTCTTAAATTATAAAATGGGGGCCCCAGCACGGGTAAACAACCCAGTGAGGCCAACATTACTAAATTGAAATATGAAATATTGTAAAAAAAAATGTATCAACAATAAAAAAAAAAATCATTTATCTCGCAGTTTTTTGTTTAGCCGACTAACCAAACCAAAGGATTCCTAAAAAATTATTAATAAAAGCGAAATCACCGAATTTTAATATAATTTTATGCAAGGTTGACTTATTTTTTTGGGATGTGATTTTTATATTATCCAAAACTCTTTGACGCGGAAAATTAAATGGCTTTTTGAAAGCCTTTTAGCATGGATATTGAGTTCGTATGGTCGGGTTTACACAGTCAAAATTGTTCACGACTTTAGTCTTAAGTTAGAACTAGTAGTAGCTACTAGTAAGTAACCTAGTAAATATTATTAATAATAATAATAATTGGATGTATTTTAATTTTTTTGTAAAAAGACACCTAAAGGGCACTGTATTACTAACTACAGGCAATCTAAGAGTATTACTATAAATTATAAGGAAAACAGATTACATCCACCAGCTCATCTGTCAATACCATATACCAATAAGTGTGGTGCTGTGTAAAAATGTACATTATATATATGTTTTCATTTTTTAAATACATCTGCCCGACATCCGATCGAGCTCAAACTCGGCACATAGACTCGTTGACGATGACAATGCATTCTATCATTGGTGGAAATTATGTACACACATTCGGACATATTCATTTGTAAATTGAGTTGCATCGTATAACATGTAGGTACCTATACGCATTTCTCGAAAATCGGACCCTAAATGATATTTGTCTAAACTCAAATATTGACTTTTTTTCGGATTCACTGCCCAAATTCAAACGTGGCATCATGTCAATAAAATAAACCGTTCGATGCGCATACATACAGACACACATACACACATATATTACACACACACACACACTCATATACTACACACGTCACCTGGTAATTAAGGAATAAACAACCACTTAACATTACATTACAAGGAAAAATATCATAGGTACACAACATAAAATATATAATTCCTTGATATTGTTTGATCACTGTAACTAATGTACTGTTTGTTTCTGTAATATCAAGTAGTATAAAATAATAAAAAAATTACAGCAATTAATATATGAAATAAATTTCTGCACTTCAGTCCCTGGGAATGAATGTACAATCTTCAGAAGTGTTAAGATATTTAAAAATAAATAGTATTATAGTGTTTAAAATAACTTTGCTTTTTATGGGGTTGATTTTTTCAATAACCTGCAATAACCTCCCCACGTCCTGTAATATGAAAAATATATACCTACATTAGCATTATCTGCAGGGAGCAGGTAACTAGTTACCGCAGATTGACACGTATCACAAAATATTAAAACTTCCCCCATGACATTTTTTACTTAAGTGTTCCTCAAATTTGTAATCTTCTCGGTAATATATTGGTGAATAACCTTAATAACGGAGAACATGAATAAATAAATAAAACATAATAATATTGTACAGAGATATACTCGCCTGGCACTTTAGTGCTTATTAGAGAATTTTATATTCAGTTTTTAACGCAGAGGACATAATTAAGAAATTCTGCGCATTGCGTGTTAGAACAACATATAACTAGGTAAGAACGAAGTAACTTTCGAAATGTCGTAGGCAGCAGAAATACCTATCTCGTCATTGAGTAATAAACAATCGTCATTAGAAAACGATTCAAATAAATGGAATATTTTATTTTTTGCAAAAACTTTTAATATTTTATTGTTGAAGACAATATTAGCGATTCCTTAACGAAAATTTGAAACAGAAAAATCTGAAAATCCTCACATCTAGGACTCGAACCCAGGACCCTTGACTTGCCGGGTCACCGCTTTACTAACTGAACTAATGGGACCCGTGTGAGAAAATGAAGACAATGTCGATAGTACTTATTCGAAGTATGATACAGTTAAATATGACCGAAGGAGATAGGGTCCCATTAGCTTAGTTAGTAGAGCGGTGCCCCGGCAAAGAAAGGGTCCTGGGTTCGAGTCCTAGATGTGACCGTATCTTTTTCTGATATTATCGTTTCAAATTTTCGTTTTGGAATCGCTAATAGTGTTGTGGCAGTGGGTTTATTATAGGGCTGTAATTGGCTGTAATTTACGGCGCCTTCTCAAACCGTTAATTGTGTTCAGGAGACGGGAGATTGAAACGAGTGTCTGCACATTTGATTTAGTTTATTCGTGAGGACGAATATTATAATTTATACAGAACGCGGTGACGGTGGCAGAAAGAGTGGTAGTACTGGCGGTTGAATCGAACCCTAAAACAGGAATGAAGATTCCTCTTCTCACGCTCGCTTGCGTATAGCAGCGGATTAATTCGCGTTAGTATTGCCACATGTGGGGGGAAATAAAGTAGTCCCAAAGTGTCTTCAATAATTAAATACGTGGAATATATTTGCCAACATTGAAAAGACACAAAACTTTTGACCCCTGACCAACCTAACTATCGCACCGCAACAGTGGAAGGGTGGGCGAAGGAGATGAGGAATCACTATACAACTTTTCCTTGTCACACCCCTTTCTCCATTCGCTTTCACGTATAGTCGCTTATACACACCTCTGTAATTCCCACTGTTTCTGATTGGTTGTCAGGATTCCCAGAAAATGAGGCCACTATTTTATTACAAGACTCAAGAAAATATTTTTAACATTTAAATTGAAAGTTATATAGTGTAAAATCGGGGGTGACTGATCAAATTTCAACATCGAAACTAAATAAATTGTTTAGAAAATCACATGTTACAAATAACGAAATATGTGCAAAAAATTATATATATGTTTTTGGGGGGTCAAAAATAAACGAAAACATGGTGATCAAAGTCACGATTCAGAGTGGGAGGACTCATAAGCTATAAGCTATAAGCTATCACAATAAAATTTCAAAAAATCATATTCCGAATATTCAGATAATTATATTGTATACGTACTTGATAGACGATAGATCGATAGATCGATAGATCGATAGACGCTGATAAACTTCACAATATAAATGACCCCAAACTATTAAAATTACGGGTATTTATAATATCTATGAGTATTTCTATTTATCTCTGTCTGAAAATATTAGAAATCTTCACAATTCAACGCTCAAAACCAACAAATTTGAAACTTATTTTCAAAGTGTCATTGTATTTTCGTTACCCGAAAAAAAAACATTACTGTGATAGCGATACTTATGCAGATATCCGCGTTGATCAAAGTGCCCCCCCGATTCGAAAGTTGCCCCATTTTACGATACCTTATTCTTATATTGTAGAGAATGTAAATAGCCCACTACATAGAAGTAAGGAACATGGTTCTTTTTTCCAATGTAAAGAGTTTTTTTTGTAAATTTCGATTTGAAACACACACAGCAAGCCTCTGAACACGGCCTTATCTATAAACAGCGAAGCAGCGCCAGCGTGGCCTAAACTTCCAAAGTTTACAAATTCTATTTTTACTTTAGCCAATAAAGGTCTTTACTGCTTTTGGTCAGAGGACAATCTGGGATGATGAAAAATTGATAGGAGTTGTGGTTTTAATTTTAATTTGGAAAGAACCTTCTAAAATCATCAAAATCTTCACCTAGCGCTTCTATTTTTTTTTAATCATCAAAAATATTAATTTCGGTTTTCAGCCCGTGAAATTATTCACGTTCAATGAATACAAATTTATGTTGAAATTTATTTTAAAATTGATGTAATTTTGACCAGCTCACAAGAATAACAGCATGATGGTTATGCTTGAAAACGGATCACGGATCGATCAAAAGCTGAAACCGGTCGAAAATCGGCGCGAAAAAGGACAGTTAGAAAACCAAAATAGCGCTGATTGTCAATTATGATTGAGTGAAAAAATCCTAATTTTAGATTTTCAGGCAATGACGTTAAAATAGGTACATCTAGATTTGTTATTGTCTCACAAAATTAAGATAAATTGTGGCAAGTAATAAACACTCTTAAGTTTCCAGTAATATACTAATTCGAACATAAAAATAGACATTTAAAAATATATGTATAGGACTGGGCGGCTTTTTCGTATTCAAATGATGCGTCGAATACTACAAGGCCGACTAGAGTTACGGGCCCGAGCTCATGGCGGATTTTGAGGTGTCAATTGATCAAGTCAGGGTTTTACTTTAATAGAGCAACGACAGTTTGCAAATGGCGGTGATTGTTGTTGATACTCGTTGTTACTGCTGATTTGTGTATTGTAAGCCTATAAATAAAAAATATTTAGACTTTTCTTAAAGTGAAGTTTAGTTGGCGACAACACTGACTTTGGAATTTGCTCTTCTCATCGATAATCATAAAATTTTCGGATGGGAAACAACTGTATTATTTATAATAATCGAAAAAATAAGTCATTTGCACGCATTTACAAATGAAATGTAATACCTTGGTTTTTACTAGTGTTCCCAGTAATTAAAACACTTTTTTATCATACGCGGGGGCATTTTGGCACTTTTTATGGTGATTTACCTAGAGGGAGCACACGACAGTTTGGTACTAAAACTACGAAATCGAAAGCACTGCAATTGACGTACTTATTGCTTGCCACTGAGATTTCTAAAGCGCGTCTATATAAATTGTAACGTCATTGTTTTCAGCTATTTTATTTTTGTTATAAAGTATTTTTCCTTACATATTCTATTTTTACGGCAAAAATAAACTTTTTAGAAATTTAAAAAATTGGAAAGATAATGAATTACAATTAGATGTTTTAATACAGAAAAATGTATTTTCATCATTTATTGCAGAAAAATATTATTTTTTGCAACGCTACTCGAACAGTTATATTGTCATCAAAAACGTTAGATAAGAACTTGATGACCAGACGAGAAGAATCATTAATCATCAAGAATCATTATTAACAGCTTGCTCTAGACAGAGCTTGACAACTAGAGTCAACTGTATAATTAATTTGTTTGAGTTGTGCGTTGAATAAAATTCGCCATTTTATTATGCCTAATTGAAGAAATACGATAACAGTGCTTGGCAATAATTGTTATTATGGTGTTAGATTCTAAATTTGGGAGGCGGGCTTGGTGCCCCTGGAACCATTTATTGGATAACCAACACCACTGCTATAGGTCACCCTAAGTGGTTCGCTACGTTTGGTGATAAAGAGGGGTGCCCGGGTGCATCAGCGCCAGATCGGGAGAGGTGAGACCCTTTGACCTCTCTGACTGGTCTCTCAACCCATCGCCTTGCGCAGCAGTGGGAGGGATATATTCATATGTCCGTCACTTCTGGACAAACTGAAGCCTAGATTTCTACACAACCCTAATATCCTGTACCTTTCCATAACTTTCTCTCCTTCTTTTCCTTTAAAAGACCTTCCACCGTCAACAGCACCCCAAAAGATGACATTGGCATTGAGGTAAATTATTTTCCTCAGAGCCTCTTCTGTGGTGTTAATGTAAAAAAAAATACTAAAAAAAATAATGGTTAGTCTGGGGAGAAGTCCTCAGATATGGGGTATTTTTTTTAATAAGAAATCTTTTGAATTATTAATCAATCATTGCGATTTATCCAAGTAAATTCATAAATATATAACAGGAAAAAAATATTTTCCTCAATTATTTGTAAGGAGGGAGTTTCAATAATTAATTTAAATAATTGAGGGAGCGGGCATCGGGGAATTTATTCTTGTTTAAACAAGTTTGTAATTATTAAATTCCTAATTTTAAATGTTTAGATGATATTTGAACCTCGTGCTTTAAAGCATTTTAAATTGTCATCATTTTCCTCGATGTTTTTGATATGCAAATATTTTTAAGCAAAATAAAACTATACATACTTCTTAGGTATCCAAGCTATTTGATCAAACTTGTTTGTAGTTATTTTATAGGGCGAAAAACCCTTTTCTAGTAATGTGCTGAAACGTCGGGACGGAATGATTGTATTTTAAAAATTGAAATCGAGCTAGCAACTTCGGAAGTAGAAAATCGTTTCCCAAATTCTATCGATTTCTTTGTGCTATTATTTTCAACAACATTTTTAGTAATAGAGAAAACACAGATTTGAAATTGAAAAACTGTCTCGCCTAGCAAAAATATTCTTACATTTGTCAAAGACGACGAGAATAAATGTCTATAACAAAATCAGCTTAATTTAGTGACATAAAAATCTGCGTTTTTATTCACAAGATGGTTTATTAGCGTGTTTGCTCTCTAAAGCCATATTTTAACTGATGGAAGAGATTAGCTAGCGGTAGGTAATATCAGGGGCTTAAATTTAAAAAGCTTTAGTTCGGTATGAAATATGATATTTTCGTTGATTAAATATATTCTTATATTCCTCAGCAGTTTTATTAATGCGTGACACATTCTTTCTTCGGAATTCCAAAAGAACTTCTGTGTTTATTACTTTTAATGTATTTATATAATATTGTCCATTTAACTGTGTTAAGAAGAAGCTACAAGCCAAAAATGTGTAAATTCTTGGTATACCTTATATTTTAGGTAACGGGCATTAAAATCGCTTGACAAACGGAGTCTAGAAACGTTCGATTTCAAACACAAAACGGGTTTTTATTTATTTTGTAAATAATTTTATAAGAAAGCAAAAAAGTTAATCAAGTGAAACTGTCAGATAATCTTAGCTATAATACTGTTATTTTTTAAGTTGTTTCCTTTACGCGTTCATATATTTCTATTGAACAAATATATTTTTTAGTAGTTTACATTTAAATTTTTATTTGTATTCTACTCAAGCGAAACGATAGAAAAACCTTTAATTTATCTAAAGCAATTTTTTGGTATTCATAATGTACACCAATTCGTTATAAAGATTAATCAAAATAGTGATTTAGCATTAAGCGTCGCCTTAAGTCTGTCTAGTTTGTTTTAAAATCTATGTACTATGTTCATTGAACTCCCTTTTAAATTCGTTTTCTTATCTAAAAATATGTTTCTTTTATTTTTTTAATGTTGCCTTTCCCAAAAATGAGTTTTTTTAAACTCAGTTGCAATAATTTATTATAAATATTATTGTTATTTTTTTGTAATGCATTATCACTAAAATTAATAAATAAAGGTTTTTTATTTCTTTTTTGAGGAGAACGTGAAAGATTTTAAATCAAGCACAGTTTAAACAAACTCTATTTTGTCACCTCTCCTGTCTTTATTTATGAAAAGTATAAGTAGATGTTAGAAATTAGGAAACTTTAAATCTGTAAACATCATCATAAGCCACCTTGACACTGAAGTGATCATCATAACTGACGGCCGGCATAGTCCAGTGGTAACGCATTGGACTGCCATTCCGAAGGTCGCGGGTTCGAACCCGGCGTGCACAAATAAATTTTATTTGATTAATTTGTGTTATTTCACAATTTTTATTTTTTTTTATTTTTTATTTTTTATTTAATATTTGTAAGTTTTTTACAATAAATATACAATTATACATATTATACAGTGTTATCAAGGTAAATAATAATAGCTTTTCCTCACCATAAAGAGACGAGGCTCTTGTGTTTGGTGAGTGAATCCTAGCTCAATTATATGGAATCATGTAACTAAGTAAATAATATATTTGCAAAACCAAAGGGATAAGTAAGAAATAGGCAAGATTTATCAATAATACAGTTTCAAGATTTGAAGGAAATAATAATAAGAGTAAGATATGGACTTTTATAGTAGTTTTAGGTAATTTTTTAATTTTATTTTAAATTCCTGAATATCTTCAATATTTTTTAGATATAATGGAAGGATGTTAAAATATGTTATACCTAGATAGAGATAGGTATTTTGTGTGTGCTTTGTATTAAGTTTTGGGATTTTGATAGTTTTTTGATATCTTGCTGATGAATTGAATTGTAAGTTATTTAACTGTATTTCTTTATAAATTTGTAGAATTGAATATTTTTTATATATATTGTCTATTGTGGGTACATTGAATATTGAAAAGAGAATCTCAGTAGAAAATTTGGATGGTTTTTTCAATATTACTTTAATTATCAATCTTTGAACTATTTTAAGTGGATTTAATATATTGTTATAAGTTCCTCCCCAGCCAATAATACCATATTGTAATATAGATTGTACAATTGCATAGTACACTCTTTTTAGGTTTTCTAGTCTAAGAATATTTCTAAGTCTTATAAATATATAAATACATTTTCTAATTCTTTTTACAAGTTCACAAATTTGTTTTTTCCATTTAAAATGTTGATCTATATATATACCAAGATATTTAATTTCAGAAGTTAGACTAAGTATAGAACATTCTTGATTGCAATTAGTTCTGTTACATTTAAGGTGATGTATTATAATTTTTAATTCTGGTATTGATTTAAATTTGTTGATAGAGAATGGGATACATTTTGTTTTTTCAGTATTTAATGAGAGGAGGTTTTTATCGAACCAATTTTTCAGTATATTAATATCAGTATTTGCTAAGTTATTAACATTATTCCAATCAGTACCTTCAATTATTATGACAGTGTCATCAGCATAAGATATTATTTTTCCATTTAATCTTTGATTGAATATGTCATTTACATAAATGATAAATAGTAACGGTCCCAGGACTGTACCTTGAGGTATGCCGAAGTGACTTGTTTTTTGTTGACTAAGTACATCGTTGATTTTTACGACTTGAGGGCGTTTGAAAAGGTAGCTTTTTATCCATTCTATAGCTGTACCACTTAATCCAATGTTTCTTAATTTACTTATAAGTTTGTCGTGTGATATGCTGTCAAAAGCTTTTTTAAGATCTATGAAGATTCCAATGCATTTTAATGATTTATCTAATGAATTATGAACAAGACTTGTTAATTTTGCAATTGCATCCTGAGTGCTTCTACCTTCCATAAAACCGAACTGATTTTCATTAATTAATTTGTTACATTTTACAAATTGGTTTATCCTTTTTTTAACTATCTTTTCAAAAATTTTCGCTATGTTCGAGATTACTGATATGGGTCGGTAATTGCTAACTTCTTCTGGGTTACCAGATTTAAATATTGGAGTAATGGTAGTTTGTTTGTAGATTGATGGAAACACTCCGCTTTGGAAACTTACATTTATTATGTGTTTTAACGGTTTAGAAATTTGATTTTTAATATTTTTTAAAATATTAACTGTTATTCCATCAAAACCCGGGGCAGAACCTCCTTGCATACCGTTTATAATTGATATTATTTCGTTCTCTGTGGTGACTTGGAATGTTGCTATATTATTGTCAGTATCAATACTACAGTCTGGAAATGTTATATTTGGGTCAGTATGAATGAGATTGGCAAGATTTTCCCCTACGTTCGCAAAGAAGGTGTTAAATATGTTTGCAGCTTTTGAGGGATTTTCTTTACAACATGTTTTCATGTTGTCATGAAATATAGTAGCGATGTCGTTATTCTTGTTTTTTTTCTTGTCAATTATTTCATTTATAACTGTCCACACTCTTTTACTATCATTTTCAGCCTGATTCAACTTTTGTTTATAATACTTTTGTTTTGTGTTTTTTATAATATATGAAAGTTTGTTTTTATATGCTTTAAAATGATTTAGTAAATTTTTATTATTTGGTTGTTGAGTAGTTAATTTGTAAAGAGCTTGCTTATGTCGTACAGATACTACTAAACCATGAGTAATCCATGGTTTTATAGGTTTCAAGTTCGACACTTTGGATTTGGTTATTATATTATTATTTGTCGAGTCATTTATGCATTTAGATATTTTTTCTTCAAACATTTTACAACATATATTGACATCATTACATTGTAATAATTTATTCCAATTTTCTGATTCTAATTGGTGTTTTAATGTATCCATATTAATTACTTTTTTTGAGTAATTATTTTGTTTAAATAATGGCAAAGTTGGATTGCTTAATTTATAGTTAAAAATACATGAATAATGATCAGTGATAGATGTATGAATGACAGCTGATTTTATATTTTTGATATCAGGAATATTTGTAAAAATGTGATCTAAGCATGAGGGGCGTTGACCTTTAACATTTCTAGTATAAGAATTTATGCACGATAAATAATTGAGTTCTGCTAATATGTGTCTTTATCTTTACTAGAATAGTCGTTTGCGATATTTAAATTCATATCTCCAACAATAATGGTATTTTTATTTCTAAAATTTAACAAAATATTTTTTAATTCATCTATAAATTGAGGTACTATCGATGTATGCGTGCGATAAATAGCAATAATGTTGTAATATTTATTTACGTCTTTAAATTCTATATTTAATATGTTAACATTACTAACATTAATTATTTCTTTAATATTGAGAACATTATACTGGTTAGATATAAATAATCCGATACCTGAGTTTTTGTTTATTTTGTTTATTGTCGCATGGTATGTGTAGCCTGGAATAGTGTAATTGATTTCGCCTGCAGAGTGTGTCTCTGTTAAGACAATCAGGCCCGGGAAAAAAATTAATTCTTTTAATGTTATAACTAATTCATCCATGTTTCGTTCTAAACTTCTAATATTTATATGAAATAGGGTAAATCCTTTTTCAATGCAAATTAAGTTAAAATCTTTCATAGATTGACATAAATTTTCTTCAATATACATTTTTTTATCTAATGCGTTACATAAAAAATCATTCATTTTTAAAGTTTTAGATTAGAGTTTAAAGAAATGAAATTTACCGTATTATTCATAGTCGATGCGCTCTCTAGCTAGTTGAAGCATTTTTTGCCGATAGAGACATTTCATGCTATCAACTCTGTGTTCTGTAGAATAATTCATATTAAATCTTTTGTTTATTAATTAATTAATTAAAATAATATAAAGTATATTTGCGGCACGTTCCAGAGTGGAAGATACTACCAGTATCGCCCTGGTGTAAAACCACCATTCAGAATTGAAAAGTTGCTCCAAATGGCTTTAGCCGTGTTTAATGACTAGATCTGAATAGCCAGGTACTTCCCCACCTTCCTCTTTCCCTTCCCCACTTACCTTCAGCCTCACAACATCCCCCAATTGGGGATACCATAGTCTCACTGGCTCCAGACGGGAGCATTTGGGACTCTTGTGAGGTATTCACTATAAAAAAAAAATATAAAAAAAATAACCGTATTGGCATGTTTATGTGTTGTAGGCGTGTTTGTGTGTCAAAAACTATACAAACTGTAAATATAATTTTACTTGGAGTAAAATGATCAGAATTCATTCTTCATTCTGCGATTTGATCAGCTGACAAGTATAAGGACATGACATATATACTTGACAAAAAAAATTGAATCGGGCTGAGAATCTGGACCGTTCAAATGTTGATAATTCAAAATGGCGCTGATCGTCAATAATTGTATGACCCCCAAATGTGATGGAGTGTGACACCATAACCTTAATCTATATTTAATTATTATTTTATTCACGTGGATTGATAAATTATGAATTATTACCCACTTTTTGATATTTTTATGTAAAATCTTACTGTCAACAGTGAATGTATTAATTTTCAAAAGTATTGCTAAAGTCTAAAAGAGGCGCTTGGAATGGCATCCTACCAAAACCTATTACTCCTAAGTGTGCCAGTGGTTAAATACCAAACCTCCCCCGTTTGCCGACTGACACTATTTTCGTAATAACTTACTTATTTTATTCAAAATCATATTTTTTTAAATTGTACCGTCTTACCAGATGTGTTCATATATTTATTAAAAAATATATACCTATCTCTTATGTAGTTTCCACGGTATAGCTACTTGAATTAAAAGATATTTTGTTTTCTTCTTGAGTCTTATTTTCCAGCTAATTGGACGTTCTTCACAATAAAAATAAAAATTATAAATATTGAATGAAATTTTCAAAATCAAATTTGAACAGATATAAATAAATATATTTGCAAGAAACAAAACGACAAGCTAGAAAAATATTTACTTTATTAAGAGTTTAAATCACGACAGCAAAACAATAAAAGCATCGGCTATATTGGTTCCATCCTCATTTTACGGCCCCAATATCTGCGAAAACCACAGCTTAGCAGCCAAAACCCTAAAGGAGAAATTAATTGCCCGTTTTATGCCAGAACAGTAGAGCAATGTTTGTTTACCGTTAGCACAATGGCCACTAAAAAATAGATATGTTATTTTTTGTAAAACGTTTTTTTTTCTATCTTTTAACAACCTAAGCGTGTGTTATTGTAGCAATTGTATTTTGTCTTGACCGAGGCTTTTTATTGCCACTTTTACTTAGATTAAAATAAATATTTTTAATGTATGAGCGAAATCGTATTTTTGTAACTCCTGCTTCTTCTAGTCGGTTATATTGTCAGTGCAGTGTGATCCGTATTTCAATTTCTATGGTGGAGAGCTAAGGACACGGACTTACCGGACGCCAGTGATACTTGGTCACTCCAGCGCATCGGTGACTTGTCTCTGCCCTTTCACTTTGCCAGTAACTATTTTGAGTTTCTCCAAGTCGTAGTCCTCTGTTTGACGACTAACGTGTCCAAAGTATCTTAAAATGTAGGAAGACATTTGAAATTAATACCTCATAATAAAGAAAGAACAGATGGATGATATAATGAAATGATAAAATGATCAGAAAGTACCTGACATCCAAGTATTATGGGGACGTTCACTAAAGGAGATTCGTAAGCAAAATTTGAATGTAAGAACATGATGAAGAAATGGATGGGAGATTTCCACAAACGAGTTTTTGACGAGAAATGTTTGTGATTTCTACAGGCAGATGTTCCAATTAAATGTCACAATGATTTCAAAGTCACAAATTCATATAAAACAATAAAAATATATTGAATTCGTTTATTTATTTGAAACATTGGTATCACTGTATATTAGTAAAAGTAGAGAAAGTAATCGTTCTTTCAAAATGATATCATGCCCCTGAACGCTCCGGACGAGTTCTGACGTCATCGGAACCCACTCTACTATCTACGACTATAAGAATGACAACCCATTCGAATATACGAGTACGCGATGCTAAGCACCTCGCTAATAACGGCAACAAATTGAGTAATTTTGGGGGTTTTCAAAATATATATGTATACTAGGCGGAAATCTCACAATCTTCAAACAAACCTTATTTTAAATAAGATAAGATATTCTGATCTTAATTACAAATAAAACCAAAACATTTACATTGATTTTTTCAAGACAATCGATTTATCTGATCGAAATACATAAATATCTGGATTGAAGAGTGTAATAAATATCAAATAAACAAACACGGTGAAAAGCTTTCAAACACGTAAAACATTAAAAATATATATTTTCTAAAATACATATAAAGTTTTATGTGTTTTGAGGTTATATGTCATTTCAGATCGCATCCTGTTCCATTGCCGTGGTTTATTGCCATAAACAATGATCTATTCTCTTTTCCCGCGGTTTTGTTAATATCCTAAGTGGTAAAATTGTCTGAAAGTGAATAATGCTATTGCTAGATTCATTGGACGGCTGCTTAAAAAATATAAAATAAATAAGGCAATAAAATTTAAACCTTAATATTGTTTTTCTTTGTAAGGAAATGTTTACCATTACAGATATTTATGACGGCTGCTATATATATATAAATCAATGTTTCTTTGTTTGTCTACTATAGACTCAAAAATTACTGGGCTAATTTTCTACTGAAATGAGAGACGGAGTCGAATAAATGTCAAAATAATGTAAATTTTGTAATACTAACAATGTGGTGTACAGTAGTGAGTGGTAAAAGTCGGGGAAGCCCGAGGAATACATGGTACGACAAAGTCAAACAAAACTTATTAAAAGCAAAAAAATTTCAATTCTTTAAAATAATATTATTTCCACCTTAAAAATAGACACAGTTTTCAGATAAACTAGAATTCATAACCTCAAAAGTTTACTCCGAACCATTCAAAAACCCTACCAAAGGGCACACGTCAGCTAGTTTATTATAAAAATAAATGGTCAACTTTATAATTTAATTAATTTAAGTCTCAGTTTCAATCTCAGTTTCAGTCTTAATTTCAGTTTCAGCCTCAGTTTCAGTTTCAGTCTATGTCTCAGTCTCATTCTCAGTTTCAGTCTCAGTTTCAGCCTCAGTTTCAGTCTATGACTCAGTTTTAGCCTCAGTTTTAGTCTCAGTAGCCTCAGTTTCAGTCTTTGTCTCGGTTTCAGTTTCAGCCTCAGTTTCAGTATCAGTTTCAGTGCCGATAAACCAGTGTTTATTGAAACATTATGTTCACAGTTTCATGCAAAACAATACAATTAAGTTCCATAGTTAGTTATTGACGTAATTCAATTGTATGCTTTAAATTACCTACTTCTGAGGTAGAGGTCACAGGAATGAACAATAAAAAATATTTCAGTGCTGTTATTGATAGATTGGGTATTATTAAATTTAAATATGTTAACCAGAAGAATGTATAAAGCAGGTAGTACGTAAAATAATATAATTATATATGGTCAAAAGGACAATCAATCCATCTATATTTCACCTTGAAATTTTTTTTAATATTAATCACCTACTTTCCTTCAGCTGCCAAAATGTCCGTAGCTATCGGTCAAGGAAATTAGCAATGCTACCCAAATTTGGTTAGCTATCGCTCCAGGGAATTAGCGGAGCTACCCAAATTTAGGTAGCTATTACACGAGTGGATAAATAAATAATATAAAATAAACTGAAATTGAAATATTGTACTATTAGCATTGCATAAAGACTGGCAAATTCTATTTCATAAGGTCTCCAATTTCCTTATGACATTATTTACATTGGTTAACGAATGTACCCATTCTTAAAGAGGTGTATTTCTTAGTTTCTGACCTCAGACTAAATGGACGGCTACCCCAAGAGTGTGGACCCAGCACGTTAAATGCTGTTTCAAAGCTTAATCCGTGATCATATCTGAAGAGATATCAAAGTTAACATTATTATTTTTCATAATATCTTTTTCAAATGGAAAGCGTTATTTTACTGACTTTTTTACTTTTTTTATTTGATTTTATGCCAAACCGGTTTTTTTACCTATTCACCATAGTATGGATAAAATATTTCGTATTTTATCGAAACGCATTCATAAAAAATTAAAACGTCTCGTACTTGAAATGAAATGCTGAAATGAAAAAGCTTTGTGTGTTGTAGCTAAGTACGTAGTGTAGGTTAGGTAGCTCCATTCACGATGTCAATTGTGTGATTTGGAAAACCATCTGCCATGGAAAATCTTAAACACGCGTTTTTCCCCACGCGATCGGAAAAGACTACGATTAGATTACAGAGCATGGAGAATATTGCCTTTTAAAAAAATAAAAATAAAAAAATACAGTTCTTTTAAGAGATTTATTTTGTAGTGCTCGTACTTAAAAACTAAGGTTTTTCTGAGTCTATTTTACAGATATTTCAGATATGCTGAAGTGTAAAGGCGAATATTGGTATAACTTTCTAAAAAATGCAAGTACGTGAAAAGGGAAAACGATGAAAAAAAGTACAAAAAATGGACACAAAAATCTGATGTTAATGTTAATTCAATAAATATAATATAACGCTAATCAACTGCTTTGAAAATGAAGAAAAGTGTGATGTTATGTACACAAGTAAAGGAAAATAATTGAAGATATCTTTTACGCATGTTAACCTTGAAAAATGTGACGTAATGTTGAAGTAAAGGGAATAATTCAAGATATATCTCTTCTTATTGAAGACAACAATTGAGTTGTAAAATTACTTTATGGCATCATTTTGATTATACATAAATTAATTACTTTGTTTATACCACTTGTTATGAATAATAATCTACATGTTTCAAAGCCAATGGCTTTTTCGTCAGAATAATTAAAATTAACGAATTTATAAATAGATAAGTATAGACAAATAAGTACATTTAGACAAGAAATCTCTTTTTAAGGAAATCAACAGATTTGGAAAATTAATTAAAATGTGATGTTATGTTTGAGTTCAAGGGAATAATTCAAGATATATCATTTTTTAAATTTTAACAGCTCTTTCTTACACACCATTATTTGGTGCGTAAGAATGGACTGCAGCATTATTGTGATGGAAAATATTGCAAAAAAATGTCACTTTTATATCATTAGATACCTATATATTGCTATTTATCTTAGGCTAGATCCCACGCGCATTTCTTATATCACCGGAAAGATATTTTCCCCGTGTTATGAAGATACTTTGTTTACGGAAATCGGAAAAAAGATCCGTCGCTACGTTTACGCTTTTCCAGCAGACGGGAGACGGGACAAATGTATAGAATAAAGTAGATTAATCTGCAAAGCTTTTTCATATTAAGTTTTTCTATTAACAGATAAGATAATATTTTGTGTCGTTTTCAGTCTTCGATTTTCTATACTTTTAACTAAAAGGGGTAGCGATGAACCTTTGAGCAACGGGTGAAAAAGTTCTCTACCTCAATCTTTTCATGGCAGGTATCCGTAGAATTGATTGCTAAATGTATTTATACATGCTGACATATCATCACTAAACCCCCGACATCTTTTCCATCCTCTCGCTGGACATAGTTGGCTTCTTCACAAGATTTTAAACTGTTTTTACTTCGAATTTCATAAAGGTTTTGCCGATTTGTTGTTTTTTGGAGTCCCACAAGATTCTATCCAGGGACCACTACTGTTTTTTTTATATGTTAAATGTTTTGCTATCCCGCGAATATGTATCTTTAGCACACAAACTCACCCACTTGCTGCAAGGATTCACTGTTCTCAACTAAATCACATCATCATAATTGCGTTTCATTTTTGTGAGGGTCTGGTCTCATTCACAAATAATTTTCTTCACCGGCAACGGTCGCTTGTCATTCTTCTCTAATCTGCAGGCCTTACCATCCTGCTCCAATCCTCTTCCACACAATCAGTCTTCGCAGTTCTTTCTTCGTCTGTTTGTATGTAGATTGTTTTTAGTCCACCCAACTTGATCATAATTTCTTTGTTAAATAAAACACTTTGTTTATTAACCACGACTTTTTTATTATTACATCTACCGGTTTCGCTACAGTCGAGCTTCATCAGGATGTGAATATAACTAAAAACTAAGACAGAGGTCATGCATATTTATAAGAAAGCAGAGGGAGACAGAATATAACACATTATAAAAGTGGGAGGAGTCAAATATTACATAGGCAGAGTGAATTAAAGATATATAATAACAAAGTACAACAAAGCAATTTTACATGAATTATACATATAATAATACATTTTAAAGACATAAGAAAAAACATAAAAATATTATTAAGGAGTGGAATGGATTGTGGGAAACAAGTTAAATATAGGACTATAGAATGTGCTTTTTTGATTAGATAAGTTAATTTGTGTATTTAATAAATGGTCTGACAAGTTACTGTTTATAGATTTCCTGATTTCTAGTGATTTTAAATTGTCTAACCTAATGCCTATACTATTTTTATGTAAGAGGCTAGTACCTGTTATTTTATTAAATCTATGGTCTGCTGATATTAAATGGTTGGCGAGTTCCAAAAAACCTTTACCATTTAAACACCGTACATGTTCCTTCACTCTGGTGTTTACATTGCGCGATGTTTTACCTATGTAAAAGGCGGGACAATCACTACAGTTGAGTTTATAAATACCCGAATGGCTTAGTATGTCATTAAGCGTTAATCAAAGCGTTAGGAACCTTCCTTTAGATATTAAACCTGCCTTTTATACAAACAATACCCTAGGAAAATGTTTGATTAATACTAAGGACAATGATGACATACTAAGCCATTCGGGTATTTATAAACTCAACTGTAGTGATTGTCCCGCCTTTTACATAGGTAAAACATCGCGCAATGTAAACACCAGAGTGAAGGAACATGTACGGTGTTTAAATGGTAAAGGTTTTTCGGAACTCGCCAACCATTTAATATCAGCAGACCATAGATTTAATAAAATAACCGGTATTAGCCTCTTACATAAAAATAGTATAGGCATTAGGTTAGACAATTTAGAATCACTAGAAATCAGGATATCTATAAACAGTAACTTGTCAGACCATTTATTAAATACACAAATTAACTTATCTAATCAAAAAAGCACATTCTATAGTCCTATATTTAAATTGTTTCCCACAATCCATTCCACTCCTTAATAATATTTTTATGTTTTTTCTTATGTCTTTAAAATGTATTATTATATGTATAATTCATGTAAAATTGCTTTTTTGTACTTTGTTATTATATATCTTTAATTCACTATGCCTATGTAATATTTGACTCCTCCCACTTTTATAATGTGTTATATTCTGTCTCCCTCTGCTTTCTTATAAATATGCATGACGTCTGTCTTAGTTTTTAGTTATATTTCACATCCTGATGAAGCTCGACTGTAGCGAAACCGGTAGATGTAATAATAAAAAAGTCGTGGTTAATAAACAAAGTGTTTTATTTGATTTAATATATAATGTCTAACCACAAAGTGATTGCTTCCTACGAAAAAAAATAATAATAATAATTTCTTTGTCCTATTTATTATCTTTTTCCACACGGCCAGTTTATCGCAGTCGGTAGGACCAGAGACAGAATCTTATGATGGTTATATTAGAAATTATGATATCATATTCATGATTCTTAAATCTGCAGAATCCATTGATTGCTTTTTTTTGTAATCCAACAAACTAGTACGGCCTTTTTTAGAATGGGCCCGAGATTTACCAAGTGGTCGAGACGCTACCGGGTTTTACAATTTTTGGGGAATTATAAGATAAAGAGGTTAGAAAGAATGTTCTTAGAAATCATTATATCCTTTATTTTTGCTTTTAGAGGTCTTAAATTTTTATCTTTCGTAGAATGATACACGCATTTAGATGTGATATTGTTATATATCCCATTTCAACATTTGAATCAAACATTTCCTGAAAAAACTGTTCCTATTCTCAGATTCCTGGAAATCTAAAAGAATACACAACTTGCAGCAAAAAATATTGGTTTTGGCGCAAGAAACATTTCTTTCTTTACTTTTTTTAGAGATTTTAAGCGGTCTGGGTACCTCTTTTATCTGGAACTTATTTTTGTAAGAACTGGAATGATAGCTCTAACTTGTTTATCATATATTCAAATTCAGGGAAAGTAGGCATTTTGCTTGAATACTCTGAAAGTAATGAAACTTTCCCGTATCAAAAAGACAAAAAATCACCATTTCTACTTTTTAACATCACATACCTATTCTCATATTATAAAGATTTCACATACCAAGATGAAAATGTAGTAAATAATCTTGGCTAACCCCAGATAGATAGTAACACATTGGCAAAATCTCAAATCTACGTAAATCTACGTTTCCCAAGTGACCTCTCATGAACTTAACCTCGACTCATCTCCAATTCTAATATCGGCCATTAGACCAATAAAGATCTGTCATTTTACGACTTGGTAAACTGACACTTGGCACGGATTTTCGTGTTGCCTTTAACATCATGAAGAACCGCTTCCCTTTTGAGTTATTTTATTGTTCAAAAATAGTAAAAGTTTAAAATATTTGGCACGTATTTTTGTAAGTAACGCGATAATTCCGCTTGTCCGGAAAACGGGGGTTCTTCAGCGATTTACGTTATATACAATAAATTTTGTAAGGGAAGGAGAAAAGCACTTCTGTCCAGAGCAAAATGATAATTTTTTGATATTTAAAACATGATAATTATTATTTTTAATTATTCTAGCTTCTTACATACCAAAATAATAAAATTTCTTCCTGGAATTCAAACAGCACATATAAAATATGTAGTAGGTTCTTGTTTTGATTTTTAATAGGTGTATGTTTAGGGTGTAGTGAAATTTGTTTGTCTAGACCAGTTAGCAGCCGAGTTGCAAATGCATCGTGTTCCTACCTAGGCAACGCGAGTTCAATCCTCTGTTAGTTTCAATTTGGGATTCGGGTACGGGTACCGGCGCCCTTGAAACCATTTATTAGATAACCAACACCTCTGCCATAGGCCACCCCAAGTGGTTCGCTACGTTTGGTGACTTAACAGGGGTGCCGGTGTGAGGTTTGTCTGGGTCATGGCGACAAATACGTTTGCCAACCAACTGCGTGGCAGGCCAGATCGGTAGAGACTGCTTGAGGGAGACCTTATGACCTCTCCAGCAGGACTCTCAGAACATCGCCTTTCACCGCAGTGGAGGGATGGAATCATACATCCGTCACTTCTGGACCCACTGACCCCAGATTCCTACTCAACCTTTATACCTTTTTCTTCCTAGAACTTTCTCCCCTTCCTTTCCTAAAAGTTACCCCAAAGATGACATAGGCCATGAGGGGAATTACTTTCTTCAAGGCCTCCTGCGTTGAGCTAATGTAAAATAAAAAAAGTCCCCCATCGCCTCCATCAGTGCACAAACAATTTTTTCGCTGATAATTATGAGAGTAGAAAGAATTAAAATATTTTCCGTCATTAACAATGTAACATGCTCAGTAGAAGATTTCGGCTCTGTAGTCCACGAGTGAAAAGGACGCTCTTCTTAGCCTTTTGCACCACCCTGTACACATGCGAGCTCTGGGCTAATTTCAAGAAAAGAACAATGGAAAGGCTTCGGGTGCAATATTACAACGCTTACCGATTGATGTTCGGACTCCCCAGGCACTGCAGTGCCTCCTCAATGTTTGCAGAAGGGCGAGTTCCAGGATTTACAGCTTTGTTAAGAACCAGGATTGCAGGACTGAGGGAAAGGATAAACCATTCCAGAAACATTATTATCATAGAATCCCGTCTGACTTCAGGATCGAGCATTGAAGACCATTGGAGAAAGATACTTACTCCCACAATCTCAAATCCGATGGATTCCCGTTCTTCTCTGCTTTAACTTAATTTCATTTTCTATTTAATTTTTTAATTTATTAATCTCTTTTTATTTATTTTACTATATGTAAATATTATTTGTACTTATATCCTCTATGGGATGTGTGGGATTGCACTAACCTCCCCACATCCTGGAATAAAGAATTTATTATTATTATTATTATTTAATTTATTTAGTTATTTATGGATTGTGCATCCCTTTTTTGATACATATTTTTATTTTATTTAGTTGCTACATGGTTTTATCACTTTTCACCATATCATATGGGGAGATTTTATCATTTCTTTTTCCATCCGCTTGTCCATAAACCCTTTTTAGGCGTATAAATAAATAATTCAAAAATATTTCTCCATTATCTTATTCGTAGGATAATTTCAATTTTCGATTTATTTATTATTTATATCAATATGAATGTTTTATAGTAAAAATAAAAAATATATATATATAAAGTTCGAGTTTACTATTTGGCACTCGAACCTATAAACATTGGCTACATATGTCCGGTCAGTGGCTGAGTTGGCATCGCGTTTGGGTCACACCCAGGAGTCGTACGTTCAATTCCTCGGCTGACTTCCATCACAACACATGCATCATTTTCCGCTTACTTGGTAGTCGAAGATTTTCAAATATTGTCAGGTTATTCGTAACTCGGTAATTTTCTTTTAAAAAATCCATATTTATACCCTATAAGTTAGTCGAATTTTCTACATATTGCGTGTATTTATTTGTTTGTTTATTAATATACGTTATCATAGAGATAAGCTATCGAGAGGATAGTGAAAAACCCACTCAATATGAGATTCACCGGTAACAGACAACCACTCAGAATCGAAACTCACATTGCTTTACATGACTTTCGTTATGTTTATTCACCAGATCTGAATATTCAATTACTCGCCCATCTTCCTTTTCCCCATCTCCTTTACATTCCCCACTTATGTAACCCACACAACATGAAAAAAATTGCGTCATCTAGGTTAAGGGACAAAAAATATTTTTTTAGTTTTTTTTGAAACTCAGATAAGTTCTCTTTATCTCGCTGTCTGCTGTCAACACCAATGGAATAAATATACATAACATATACGTCGTTCCATACACTGCCATACAAAAAACTGTGAAAAACAGCCAACCGAGTACAATTTGCAATCTGGCTATTACTTTCCGCAGTTTGTCCCAAAGGGTTTTACTAAACCGATGAAAGTTTTGCAACAACTTTTCTCGCGTTTATTGTTAGGCTTTAGTTTGTGTGGTTATTTCTGAAACTTTTAGCCAGATGTGTTGTCTGCACTCATCATTTCTCTGAGTTTCAGACGGTCATGCTCTTATTTGAAAGAATCAACAGTGATTATGGATTAAAAAAAAGATTTTTTTTTTATTATTTTAACCCTCACACATGAAAAATAATTTCCGTCGGGGCCTATGTCATACTTTAGGATGCTGTATCGAGAGTCTTTTTTAAGGAAAGGATGGAAAGGAGTTCTGGGAAGTTAAAGGTATGAGGGGTGGGTAATAATTTAGGGGTCAGTGTTTCCAGGAGTGACGGGCGTATGATTATATCCCTCCCACTGCGGCGTAAGGCGAAGGGTCGAGAGACCTATTGGAGAGGTTAAAATGTCTCCCCATACAGCCTCTCCCGATCGCCTTGAAACACGCACAGATTTGTTATGCTAATTCTCTTTCTAACGACTAAATTTGGAATTAACTCCTTACAATACATTGCACATAACACTATAACGCATTACCTAGTAACCTAAAACTTCCGGCAATTAACAAAAAAACATTGGCAAAAGCTCTTTAAAGCTATTTCCTCAGCAGTTTTATTAATGACTGACACATTCTTTCTTTGGAACTCCAAAATAACTTCTGCGTTTATTTATTTTAATGTATCAATGTTGTTGTGTCTTTAATATAATGTTGTCTTTCCCGAAATGAGTATTGTAAACTCACTGGGAATAATACATTATAACTTATTATTTTGTAATAAATAAATACTATAGTACTGCCTCCTATTGAACACAAAAAAGGAAATACGCCTCCCGATCTGGGGCATCCTGAACACACCTCACTTCATGAACCCGGGCACCCCTACTAAATCATCAAACGTAGCGAACCACTTGCGGCGACCTATGGCAGAGGTGTTGGTAATTCAATAAATATTTCCCGGGGCGGCGGTACGCAAACCCACCTCCAAAATTAAACCCATATAATCTGCCTGCGTACAAAATTCATATTCAAATGTAATCTAATTCTTTGAAACGCTCGAACACCTCAACTTAATGATGCTATATCACCCTGCGGAGACCTCGATTTTGTCTTCTGTGAGTACCGCCCAAGAGTCCCAACTGCTCCCTGCAGTGTGTAGGAAGTGAGAACATGCAATCCTCAATTGGGGTAGGTTGCGAGGCTGCAGATAGCGGCAAAGGGACGGAATAGGGAAAAAGGAAGTTGTAGAATTAATATGCCAATATTCATTAGGCCACCAAACACAGCTAGTACCATTTCAAACAATTCTGAATGGTGGTCTTTCACCAGGGCGATTCTGAGAGTATCTTCTACTCTGGAACCTGCCGCAAATATGCTACATATCATTTTTAATGAATTTATTGTGAAAAAACACATATTAATCAAATAAAATTTACTTACGCTCGCCTGGATCCAAACCCTCGACCTTCGCATTTGTAGTCAAAACCCTCACCACTCGACCACGGAGGCCATTAATTTTGCTTCATTCATATTTATACATGTGTTACATCGATTATATGAACGATCTTGATGATACCACATCTCCTTGGAGTGTCCTTGAACTTTTTCTTCCATCCACATATATTCTACTGATATCCGTCCATCCGTCAATCAATGGATGTCTTCACTAAATGACCAAACCTTCTAAGCCTCCCTTTATCAATACTCTGCATAGGAGTTTAATTGTCTTACATTCTTTCCCATTTTTCCTCACACGTAATACAGTCATACATTGTATAAACACACATACGGCTCAGGGATCTCATTACATTACACTACAATACCGACTAAAGTTCCAAATCACAATGTCATTGCTGTCATTGCTGCACTGCGTAAAACAGTCTAATCACTCAACCGAGTTACACCTGCCGAGTGCTCGGCCGAGTCATTCCCTTTGTTACTCTGTCAAGCAACTTATTGGAGAGTAAAGGTTACCATATGTGAAAGAGACAGTGGGCAAGTCAGTTCGTTGAGATTAGTTTTAAGTGCTATTTTCATGGTTTTTCCAAGTATAAGAAATGAGTATATGTATGAGTATGAGTATAATATATATGTGTATTTGAAAACACGTGCGTATTCGAATGCGACGTTGTGTCAAAATTTAGAAGAAATCTGTGAAGAACTATCGAAGATTTCAAATTTCGAACAAACGAACATTTACATTTTCTTTATATAATATATAGAACAAGATAGATAGATTATTTCCGTAAAACAACACACAAATTAGCAGTAACATCGCGTATTAATAACGATCTGCAAATTGTCGCTGCTCGATGGCACAGACTTGATCACATAACACAAGGCTTGTACTTCTACTATAATCCTATTTTCGTCATTCGTCTGCCAGTTCTATACCTCGCCAACATATTATAAGGTACAATTCAGAACTTATTTGAGGACATTTTTTTCATGATTACACAAAAAAATTCTAAATAAGCTTTGATATTTTTTTCTCGTTGAGTTAATGCAATATCCTTGAAAACCTTCGATTCAATCGAGAATCTACTAAACTTAATCACAATAATCGTTCATTCGTAATACGGTAACCCATGGTTTTACGACACAAACGAGGTATAGATTCTACGTCATTCGGCATACTTTTGGCTTGGCAACAGTACGTACTCAATTCAAGCAGGAGTAACTCTGCCTACTTCAATGGCATATAGAATAAAACCTTCACTTGCTCACTAACCACCGGCATTTGAAGAACCTACCATGCCTACCCAATACCGCAAAGATTCTCGTACTTAATATAATCCTTAGAGCATCTAAGGATTGATTTAACAGAAAGGTAACAGGAGTACAGGAGTAGCTTAAGATATAATTCTTGTATTAAATTTCATTCAAGCTATTGTCAGCAACGTGAGTGATGCCTCACATACCTGTCATTCGATAGTGTCCTGTGTGCTATAGAATCCCTTGTGAATGCCTAGTATGAACACTTAAACCTCCACAGAAAAACATATAATAGAATGAAAAATGAAGCACCGAAATATTCGTAGCTTACGTAAAAAGTTTAGGCCTTGAATGGAAATTTTGTTAATATTTGCATGAAAATGGTATTTATTGTGTGTGAATTTTGCAAGACTTTTTATTTTTTTATTATGCTTTTCATAGAATTTTATTACAACGTCCCTGGAGAGGCAGTGTCGTTTTTGTAAGAATTGTCAAATATGAAAAATTACATCGTGACTTTTAGACCAAAATTACAGTAATTTTATCATATCTGTCTGGTCCACCGTGAAGTTTTAATTTTCAATTAAGGGTTAATAAAATATTATTCATTAACTGTTCATAGATGGCGCTATTTTAATTATTTTAGGAAGAAACACTTTTTGCAAGTTATGCTAATATAAAGATGACTTGTTTGGTTGTACACGTAATGATAAATAGTTTTGTCTTATGCAAACGCAATTCTTTCAAGAAAGGCACACAAATACAATATTGCACCGGCGATTCAGTCCAATATTGTTTTATTTTAATGCCTTTCTTGAAAGTGTTTCTCTTTAAAATAATTAAATTAGCGTCATCTATGAACGAACAGTTTATTAATAATTTCACGTTAAGACTTAACGACATTTTTTGTTTGTTTGTTGATGTTATATAATATATTAAAATTAAATGTAACATTTTTTTTACAATACAGATCGGAAATCCCTAAAATTGTGTTCAGAAAAGTTTTATACGTTTAACGTACTTAAAGGTACGTTTAGGTATTATAAGGATGATATTCATTTTACAATAATGACAATACGATTCCGATAACGTATTTTTTAATAAGCCATTTATTTTGAAAATACGATAGCACCTTTGTTCATTAATTTTACGTTGACGAACAATTTTTCGTCAACAGAAAAATAACTATTTAAAACATAAGATTTTGTTTACCGTCAAAACGTTCATGTAGACGGCGTTTGTGACGTCACATCAGCCAACCTCGGTGACAGCTCTTTTGGCAGCCAGCAGTTTTTTAGTTCGTTTTTAAAAATCGTTCGTGTTTGAAAACATAAAGATACAAATTTTAAATACGATGCTCAGAAACAGACATATAAACTTCCACACATTTTAACAGCACCTCTCGCTATTGTAATAATACTTCTGTAATAGACTTTGACGGAAAGGACTTTATTTGAATGACTTCATCAATCGTGAAACCGAATGCAGATTATGATTATTTGAATTATTTCATACGAATTTAATTTTGAAGCAACGAGTGATGAATAAATTATCAATTCTTGGCGTGGTAGGGATGGTACTTCCAAATCATCGATATAACTTAAACATGTATATCGATTTTTTTTAAATTACCGTGATTTCGTTTGAGATCAATTTAATGTGTTTAAATTTACTCTTCGTGGTTAGATTTTTGTTTTAAACATAGGTACATTTTTTTTGTAAAGGTATATTGTTAAATGTTTGCTTTTCTTTCTTCTCTTTCAAGTTTTTGCTTGAAAATATAGTCTAATGTTCACTTTTATTTCTTCTCTTACAAATTTTTGCGTGAATATATTGTTTAATGTTTACTTTTCATTCTTCTTTTTCAAGATTTTGCTTGTATATATTGTGTAATTTTTCCCTTTCAAGTTTTTTTCTTGTACACATTGTGCATTGTTTACTTTTCATTCTTCTCTTTCAATTTTTTGCTTGTATATTGTGTGTAATGTTATCTTTCTTTCTTTTCTTTTAAGTTTTAGCTTGTATACATTGTTAAAAAAAATAGTAAACTAAAATACATTAATGTAATATAATTCAAATATAAATTAATTACATTACTTAAAAAAACAAATTTAAAAGTTCATTATTTTAGATCAAGAATAAAATTAATCAAATAACAAAAGGAAAAGTGTAATATTACAAATAAAATATACACATTACTAAATTAAATTATTTTTATGCTCAATGAGTTTCAAATACTTTTTAGCAAATTATTTTATTAAATCACATTAAATAAAAAAATTTACTATAATCGGTAAAAAAAAAATTATTTATTCAGCCCACAGTTTATTACAAGTATAAACATTTGGAACTCACACCACCATAGATGCAATTATTTTGTTTTAACGATAGAAAATAGTTTGATTTTAAAAATACTTTAGTTTTATTTACCTAGCATTAGAATCAGCAACCGCATTGATGAAAAAAAGAATATTAGGTACATGCTGACCGAGAAAGGCAGAACAGTGACCTAACAGGAAGTTATGATTATACTACGTTAGTTTTTGGTTAGCCTTGTGACCTTGTGAGTTTGATAATGCTATCAGAAGGCGAAACATCTATTATACATTATGATAACTAGATGGCAAGTTTTTGTTATTAAAGGATAAAAATGTGAGAATTAAAAAAAAAAAAAAATTGGAGTTCTACAAATTAAACTTGATATCAATAAATATATCGAAGATAGGTTAGGTTTGGTTAGGCTAGTTACACATAAATGATGTTAATTTAACTTTTCTTCAATGTTCTATTTTGTGATGGAACCAAACAAACATGGAATCAAAATATAAATAAAACGCGATTAAAAACTTCGATTCAAAATATCGAAATATTCAAGCGAAACATCTCTAGTTACGCGTCAATTGTTTAGGTTTGGGTGTAGAAGGTACCTTTTGAGGGAGGAACTTTAATGAATTCTCCAGGAGTGTGGAGGTTTGGAATTGCATTTTGAATTTGCAGACGTTAAATGTAATTGTAGATGAAGGTTCTAATTACTTTCACAACTTAAAATAATAAACAGCATTGTTGGGAACGAAATTGAGAGTCGTTTCAATTATGAAGGAATGTAGGTTCTGTTCGTACAAACGAGTATGTAGGTAAATTAAAACCTTCGGAAATTCAACTAACTTGTGCTTACATAAATGTACATAGTATACTCTCTTAATAGAGATGCAACTGCATTAACATTATTGAATTCTGTTTTTTTTTTATTATGACCTGATTTTCAACTGACTGGAGCTAGTGGAATTATGGTTTTCCTACCGGCTGCGCCAATGTTACATTATGATGAGAATTTATAACTGGTTTATTAAGGGGTAATAAGAATCTAATGACAGTGGTTCACTCGACGTTCACATTTTAATTATTTCTGATGAACGTATTACTAAAATCTCAAATGTTTCTAGAGGGATCTCTACGGATGTAAGTTATTTATATTTAAGATTAATAAAAACAGGACTATATTATTTAAAGCGTTTATGAAACACGGTTTGAAATTTGTTTAAAAACGTTTTTCAACCATAAAATTAGTTTTGAGCACCAGATTTTATATTTCTGTACGATGAATTAGTAACTTCCCTGGATCTCTCTTAAATATTTGAAATTTTTGTAATAGGTTTATCAGAAATAATTCAAATGAACACCATTGAAAGATAGATTTCCAGATCTTCTAGGGCAAAGTCGACCGTCGGTTAGTCCATTACTGTTTTTATTATAAAAACAATATTATCATAAAAATACATAATTAGTTATGTTTACAAGTAAATTCTAAAGCGAAAGATGTCCGGGAAAAGTAGATATTGGAAGAATAAAAAACAAAATAAAATGTCGTACTTTTGAATTTTCCACGAAATCAACCAAAAGCCCCGTTGACAAGGAAGTAAAATTTTCGGCGCCAAATAATTAATAGGTGAAGATATAAATTATGTCATTATCATTTGAGGAGCAGCTTACAAAACTAGCCTCACACCTAGATTCAAAATTTTAATGTTTATAACTAAATAAATATATTTAAAAAAAATCAAATCTTATTATAAAAATCACACTAAAAAACTTTCAGACTCCCCCCGAAAGAATTTAAAGTTCCAGCATTTAAAAAATATTTAAGAAAAAATCAATTATTTAAATTATAAAAGCTTTAAATCATAGCTGAATGGGTATTTATATATTTGCTTTATATATTTTGCCCAGCACCGTTATACTTAAATATATATTTGCTTGCCCCAACTAAACACTTATTTGGCCCAACACCGTTATACTTAAATATATTGTAACGTTTTAGAATTGTCTTCTTACCTCTGGAAACCTTACTGGCTTACCTTTGGTTTGTGTTACTTAATCGTCCCGCGGCTATGCTCGATTTCTCAGGCGTGCAGTCCTCAACCCAAGCATCATTGTATTGACAGGTTTTTAAAAGAAACAAGTTATTTTTAGACATTGAAGTATACATATATATTGTTGATTTTTATGGACAGGTTATACAAATATAGTCCCTACCTATATTGGCTCTATTATCGTTCGAGGATGTCAACGACTTAAAGGGGGATTCCGTAGTACGTTACTTGGTGATTGTAGTGGTTTGGTGTTGAACCCGCGGTGTGGTGGACGACGCCGTGGTGACGCCTAGGGCTACCTTAGCCCGGTGTGGGAGCCGCTGGCTGGGGTGTCTCGCACTGTGTCCGGGAGGTCCGAGTAGATAGGTATTTGTAAAATGTTCATCACTGCACAAGCTTGTTACTATGGTACCGTTCAAGCACTGTGTCCGAGAGGTCCGATTAGATAGGTATTTGTAAAATGTTCATCACTGCACACGTTGTTGGCAAGCCGTACCGGTCTATCGTTATTTGCGCGGGAGCTTGTGTTGTAAGTATATCGTATGATCTAGAAATCGCGCGCTAGTCGGGATATCGCTGCGGCTCCGCGTGACCTACTTCCTTGGGCTTTCGTACCTAACTGTCGTTAACGGGTGCATTTCTTTGTTTTTATAGTCTCGATGGCCTACGTGCGTATGGCTCCCTAGCGACGGTCCGGAAGAGAGCGGTGTGTGAGGGGTTTCCTGTCCGAATCGTGTTGTTATGCCATTGAATATTTGGTGGGCACGTGTTGCGGGGTCCGGGAGAGAGCGGGGGTGAGGGGTTTCCTGTCTTCCGTTGGCCGTTGAATTTAATACATTACACTATCCCCCTTTTTCGGAAAAATAAAAAAAAGAAAGAAAAAAAAAACATTCACCTACATAAGAGCCAATACCTAAACCAAAACTAGAAGTTAACTGCCTAAGAGCCAGCTAAAGTAAAAGTTGATTGAAAAGAACTAGTTACAGACTACATAAACAAGAAGAAAACTTAAATGTTACTTATAATTAATGTACGGGACGGCACTGTAGTCGCCGGCCGCACAGACGATATAGCGGGAGTGGCCGGCTGGCCGCTTCGACGCCTTGGAAGGGAAGGTCGGGAAAAAGTAGGGAGAATGTTGAAAATATGGAAAAAATGGGGAAAAATATGGGGAACAGGAAAAATGGGGAAAATGTGGTAAAAATGGGGAAAATTAGGATAGGGAAAATTGGGGAAAAATGTGGGAAAAGTGGGGATAAATATAGGGAAAAGGGAGAAATGGGGAAAATGTGGGAGAAAGGTATAAGGCAGGGGGAAGGAAGGTAGGGGGGAACCTGCGCCCTGACTAGGGACGCTTCGACTATTGTGAAAATGTTTTCTTCTTGATGAGCACCAGGGAGCCGGGAGAAAGAAGAAGGCCAGGTTGCAGTGAAGGTCCAGGGCAGGAGAGGCTTGAAGAAGGCAGTCAGGGCAGTCCAGGAGAGATGTTGATGGTCCGATCGTTGCTGGCTCTCTCCCGAATTGCACAAGTTGTCCGCCTTTTAAAGGACCAACGGGCCTAGCTCTCCCTTTGTTAGCGACAAATTCCGAGAATTATTTTTGGGTTCCCGGAATTTGTCACAGGAGAGAGCGCCGTTGTTGCGTAACTTGGAAGGGGACGATTTTGACTAGGTCCTGACTGTTCTTCAAACCACTTTGCCCATGTCATTTTTATTCAATTATATCTTGTGAGTTTGCACATATTACAGAGAGAAAATATTTTTTACAAGGCAGCTTTGCACAATATTTAATTTGTGCAAATTTACATATTAAAGAGAGAAAACATATATTTAAAAGGGGAAGATTTGCACAATATTCAATTTTGTGCAAACGGCAAGTTTTGTAAAGGAAACTGCGTTTGCACAATTTCAAAATTTCATGCAAATCTTCCATGTTTTGTACAGATGATAGGTATTTAATTTATAAGAGGGTGTTGGGGGGTCAAGCCTTTGTTTTTTGTCTATAATGATGACTGCTTGACCCCGTGGTTTTATTTATTAATCAGCAGATAAGATTTATAGTTTTACACAAGTGCAGATAAGATTACAGATTTTTATAGAGAGAATTTTGTTGCCTAAATTCGAATATGCGCAGAGGTGAGTTTGTAAAGGAACTGCCTCTGCGTAAATTCAGATTTATTAAAATTAATTTAAGTCGGTGGAGGTACGTCCGGTACAATTAACTTACGGGTAAGTACAGAATACAGAATATAAATGTGAAGGTGTGAGTGTCCCTTTTTATGTTTAGAATCTAAATGTGATTACTAAGGGAAATAAAAATTTGTAAATAATAAAGACTAGTGTGAAAGTTGTAATGCAACCACCCAAAAAAATGTGTGAGATGGTTTGTGCTGAAAGCGATGAGAAAGTATAACAGAGCAAAAAGATTAACTAATTAGGTTGTGATGTGGCTATATTTGAAATTTTATAAATTAGAAATTATGCAAAAGAGGGAACTCTTTACAAATTGTAATTGAGTTTTGTTACGAAAATAACAATTATTAATAATAATTTATCTTATACAACTATGACATGGACGAATGTATGAGCCTAAGATTATCACTATTATTTATTTGTTTATAGAGTTTGAACAACATGAAATAAGAACAAAGCTAATAATAATGAAGCAAGTGTTACTACTTGAATTTGACCAGACTAAGGTCTAGAAATCATCGATAGTACGGTGTAAATATACAAAACAAAACATTTTTTTTTATACTGAAAATGATAAAAGAAAATCAAAAATTTGTTTTAAATTTTATAAACTTAGGTTTATAAATTGTTACAAAAAAACTATTCGCCATTGCTGAGTTTTTTATACATTGGAATCATAAAATAAACTTTTTGCTAATAAGGATAACAGGTGACCTAGGGGGTCGCTTATAAACATTGAGTCTAGTGAAACTGGTTATTTGGATGATTTGTCCATTCAACAAGAACCAAAAAGAAAAACAAACAAAAAAAAATTTAAATAATAATAATAATAACAATACAATTGAAATACAATAGATTTTAAGGAACTGAAAGTGTCGTATAAAATGATATCACGTTATTAATGCAATAAAGGTCAAACATATAACCAATTTAATTGTCAGTTTTAATAAACTGAAATTATTACAAAAAGGTTCCACGTTATTAAACGTAATTAAAACCATTTATTTGTCAGTTTTAATAAACTGAAATTATTACAAAAAGGTATCACGTTATTAAACGTAATTAAAACAATTTAATTGTCAGTTTAAACTGAAATTATTACAAAAAGGTATCACGTTATTAAACGTAATTAAAACAATTTATTCATGTAAAACAAAACAGCGAAATCTACTGTTTTGACTTGGTGGTCAACTGAGTAAGGCACAATGGCTTACACCGAGCCAACAATAAAACTTCATCAAGGTAAGAATAACACCTGACAGGCGTGTGACTTTTAATTAATTGTGCATAACAGGAATACACAATTATAACAAATTCAGAGGGGACTTCCTCTGACTGAGATGGGGGTTACCCCTGTACATATACTTTGAATAATCTTATGATTACAATTAGGCATAACATTGACAAGAAAATGTCCTTCTGGACTAATCTTCAATACCTATTAATTATACAAAGTAAACAGTTTATCCGTGTATACGAGATTCTCCTTCGTGTCACGTCCGGGTATTATCGCTTATTATCACTGTGATTATGTCTTTACGTTTAAAAATAATGAGAATTACGTGGGGTAGAAGAATAATTAAAAAAAAAATTGAGCGCCAACATGTCTTTTTTGAAGTTATTTATGTTACTATTAATTTACGTTTCTTTTCTTTTATTTCTAACTGGTTATGGGAGACATGTAAACCATTATGAAACTTTAAGCTTGTAAAAGGCGATTTGTAAATTATTGAAGTGAGATTTATGGGTAAGAGGGAGAAAGAAAAAAAAATATAATTATATATATATACCTAAGTTTCACAAACCGCTTGACAATTGGGTCCTTATTGCAGTGGTTGTGTGAACGTAATGCATGATAGCCAACGTTAATTTGTCCCATCTCGAGGCGTGCACTCCTCTATTTGATGTGACAAACAAACTTGCCAGAGACCATACATACGATTTGATACTATGAAAAAGCTAAGTTCCGTACCATGCTTATGACACGCATATTTTATTTAAATCATTATCGTGGTAAAAGGTGGGGAAATTAAAATTGAAGTGAGCGAGGCGTTTATGGCATTTTATTTTAATATTATTTTAAGGGGATTCTGATTTAATTATATCTTGCGGAAAAAAAACATATACTCTTATTCGATTGAACTTTGTTAAGGCATCCGCGACCAAGTCGTAAATAGCGATCATTTCCAGCTTTTTAATTACCGCTGCTGAACTCATTTCAAAATTTAGAATTGGGGTTTGGGAATCCATATTAAATTTGTATGATTAGTATAAATTAACAGATGTATAAAAAGGTGCAATTAAGCGGTAATTATGAGACTGTATTCATGACGAGATAGTGAGAATTTGATTTATTCAAGTTGCCGTCGGTAACTCGCGCGGTGATTTTCGTTCCGATCTGAATTACTTTGTAATAGGTATTCAAGATTATGTCACATAATATATTTCTGGCAACGGATAACATTAAACAAACACAATTATATACATATTATAAACTTCGTAAAAGCCTTACCAATACAATGATACTGATGATTTCGTTGAGCGCCAGTGTAACGTTTTAGAATTGTCTTCTTACCTCTGGAAACCTTACTGGCTTACCTTTGGTTTGTGTTACTTAATCGTCCCGCGGCTATGCTCGATTTCTCAGGCGTGCAGTCCTCAACCCAAGCATCATTGTATTGACAGGTTTTTAAAAGAAACAAGTTATTTTTAGACATTGAAGTATACATATATATTGTTGATTTTTATGGACAGGTTATACAAATATAGTCCCTACCTATATTGGCTCTATTATCGTTCGAGGATGTCAACGACTTAAAGGGGGATTCCGTAGTACGTTACTTGGTGATTGTAGTGGTTTGGTGTTGAACCCGCGGTGTGGTGGACGACGCCGTGGTGACGCCTAGGGCTACCTTAGCCCGGTGTGGGAGCCGCTGGCTGGGGTGTCTCGCACTGTGTCCGGGAGGTCCGAGTAGATAGGTATTTGTAAAATGTTCATCACTGCACAAGCTTGTTACTATGGTACCGTTCAAGCACTGTGTCCGAGAGGTCCGATTAGATAGGTATTTGTAAAATGTTCATCACTGCACACGTTGTTGGCAAGCCGTACCGGTCTATCGTTATTTGCGCGGGAGCTTGTGTTGTAAGTATATCGTATGATCTAGAAATCGCGCGCTAGTCGGGATATCGCTGCGGCTCCGCGTGACCTACTTCCTTGGGCTTTCGTACCTAACTGTCGTTAACGGGTGCATTTCTTTGTTTTTATAGTCTCGATGGCCTACGTGCGTATGGCTCCCTAGCGACGGTCCGGAAGAGAGCGGTGTGTGAGGGGTTTCCTGTCCGAATCGTGTTGTTATGCCATTGAATATTTGGTGGGCACGTGTTGCGGGGTCCGGGAGCGAGCGGGGGTGAGGGGTTTCCTGTCTTCCGTTGGCCGTTGAATTTAATACATTACAATATACTTGCCCCAACTAAACACTTATTTTTCCCAACACCGTTATACTTAAATATTTATTTGCTTGCCCCGACTAAACACTTGCTTTGCCCAGCACCGTTATACTTAAATATATATTTGCTTGCCCCAACTAAACACTTATTTTGCCCAACACCGTTATACTTAAATATATATTTGCTTGCCCCAACTAAACACTTATTTTGCCCAACACCGTTATACTTAAATATATGCTTGCCTCAACTAAACACTTATTTTTCCCAACACCGTTATACTTAAATATATATTTGCTAGCCCCGACTAAACACTTGCTTTGCCCAGCACCGTTATACTTAAATATATATTTGCTTGCCCCAACTAAACACTTATTTTGCCCAACACCTTTATACTTAAATATTTATTTGCTTGCCCCAATTAAACACTTATTTTGCCCAACACCATTATACTTACCAAGAAAAATGTCTTAACTCCATTAAGAAATATTGCAGAAAAATCTTTAACAAAAAAGTGCTTCCCTATTTCTACCTCAAAATCATACATTTTATTTATCGTACATAATACTTTTTGAATCTTCTTAAATAGGTAAATAAGTAAGTCTTTTCATTTTATAAACATGATTGCCATGTGACTATATATGAATATATATATATATATAAATATATATATATATATTTTTTTTTTTTTTTCTGTTCGAGTGAGGGATTAATTTTATAAATATAAATATTAAAAATATTTATAGATTTTTTTTAATCCTTCACTCGAACAGAAAACTTCAATTACTAATCTGTTTTTTTCCAATGTACGCTTCCACCCACAAGAAAAGGCCTTTAATTGAAGAGCACTATAAATCATAAAATACTACTTAACCCATTGAACAACATGTACAAAATTTCTATTAATAAAAAATAAAACTAATATAAAAAAGTGTTTTTACCAAAATTCATCAGATATATTTTAATAAAAATTGATTATGTGATGATCTACAACACTCAACTTCTTAGTGTAATCGCGTATCAGATTTAAGTTGATTGAAATGGCTTTAGCTATATTTATAGCAAGTAGACGACCGGAGCGGACTGCTCCAATTGTTTTTGGACAGGTCCAATGCAAACTTTATACAAAATCAGTTAAAATTACGAGTACCAAAAATATGGTGGATAAATCGAAGTTTTCCTATCGTTTCGCTTGATCAGAATTAAGATAAAGTTTTTAACAACTTTACAAAAATATATGCAAGCCCAAGAAAATTATGAACGAATATCATAAGAAACGACTTTCAAAATAATTGTTTATGGCTTAGATTAATTACGACAGTTTGCATAAAGTAAATAAAAAACAGTTTTGCCCTTCAATCGACCATTTCTAGACTCAGTTTGCCAAGAGATTTCTATGCCTACTACCTGTATGGTGGTCGTGGTGATAAAATACATAGGTACTACAAATATACACTCAATTTGGGGGGTGAGTTTGGGTACCACTTATTGAATGACACCTCTGCCATAGGTCACCCCAAGTGGATCGCTATATTTGGTGATTTAGCAGGGGTGCCCGGGTTCATGGGGTGAGGTGTGTTCAGGATTCACCAGCCCACCAGTTTCGTGGCGTGCCAGATCGGGAGAGGCTGGCTCGGGGTGACTCTTTTACTTCTCCAACTGGTCTCTCAACCCGTCGCCTTACGCCGTAGTGGGAGGGATATGTTCATATGTCCGTCACTTCTAACCCCTAGATTTCTACCCACCACTTATACCTGTAACCTTCCCAGAACTTTCTCTCCTTCTTTTCCTTAAAAAATACCTTCCACAATATGACATTGGCCCTTAGGGAAACTATTTTCCTCGGGACCTGCTGTGTAGGGTTAATGTAAAAAAACATATTTGTGGCGTGCGTATTCCTCTCAATTCTAATCTATTAACGATAAAGCCTGTGACAGACCACGTTATAAGCGCGATATGTTGAAATAGGCCAAGCCGTGATGCACATAGCGTAATCTGTTAGCCCCATTATTCCGTCGCACAAGTTCATAATATAATAAATTAATGTTTTAAAGACATCAAAATAATATTAAATTTTTACACCATGTAATTTCGTATAAATAGCAAGGCAAGGTGTAATCCATACGTAGTTAAACTTATATTACAGAAAATATCTTCTGGGGGTAACTAGAATAAGGGCTAACTCCAATCATTCTAAGAACAGCCCTCCCGTGTATTAGGCCGAAGCGATGTCTGGCTCCCAGGAAACCAGAAGGACAAAGATATAAGGACATCGGCAATCAGAACACGTATTGTATCTAATTCCACAGGCTCCTGACAGTGTTATGGTAGCCTGGTAGACAGGAGACTAGATCTCTTTGAAGGGTGAGGAAGTCAAATAAGGCTGTCATTTAAATAGATTTGATTATTATTGTAAACTAGCGTAGACACGTGAAAAATAACGGGATAGTTTTAATTCTAGACACATCAGCTCCAATTTTGAAAACGCTAAAATACTTTTCTGTTAAAAAAATATATATTATAGATTTACCTTGTCGCTTAGCTAAATTCTTGACATAATCAGTTCCAATTTTGATAATGAAACTTAATTTCAACAGACAGACCCACACCCGAAATCATACTCCATGTAATCTGATTTTCTCCTAGTGGGATGTATTAATAAATAATTATTATTATAATTATTTCCTTGCACTTTTTTGTTCTGTCGTTAAAACGATTCTTTACAAATTTAAATATAAATCTATTATTAATCGTATTAGATAAAATGAGCAAAATAAAGAAATTTCTATAACTTTTTAATTTTCATCTTCAAAGTTTTTTAACAATTTACTGACAACCCCACTTTAGAGACTATTTAAAAAATATAAGGTATATTTGCGGCACGTTCCAGAGTGCAAGTTACTCTCAGTATCGCCCTGGTGTCAACCACTATTCCGAACTGAAACGTTGCTATAAATCGATTTTTTTTATCAGTGTTTCGTTACCAGATCTGAATAGCCTTCTACTTACCCACCTTCCTTTTCCCCATTTCCTTCCCTTCCATCCACCTTCAGCCTCACAACATACAAATGGGGTGTCGTAGTCTCACTGGCTCCAGGCATAAAAAAATCATCAGCAAAGAGAACAAACCTGAATGCAGAATTACTTAAAAGTAAAGTAAAGTACTCAAAAGTAAAAGTAAAAAGGAGTGGGCTTACATTAGAGCCTTGTGGTACCCCTGATCGTACAAAAAATGTATTGATTGGAATGGGACCATGAGACACAAACTGCTTCCTGTCTGCGAGATAACTAGCAAAAAGGGTGAGTAGTATCGTGGAGAATCCTATTATAGCCAGTTTATTAAGTAAGGCGTAGTGATTAACAGTATCGAAGGCCTTTAAACATAAAAATATAAAACTATTTGAAAACCTTCACAAAAATAATGTTTTCATATACCCATATGTCGATAAACTGCAGATATGAATAAATGAGAAAAAATTACAGACTTAAAATAAATTATTAAAAAAAAAAAAAACATTAAATTTGTTATACGATCTTACGTGTAAGTCAAACTTTTTATCTTATGTTCTACCTTGGTTAACAATCTGTTTTAAAACTTTGTTAGTCAGAACACGTCTCTAAATATATTCCGGTTGCTTTCTACACTTCTATCCTGATGAGTACTCGAAGAAGGCTCAGAGCTTCAAAGGGTTGGGGACATCGGGGTACAATTCAGATTAACTATTATATTATTTTCTAGTAACTAACGGGACATGTTCGAGATGTTAAAATTTCTAATAGTCAAGGTATATGTATGGAAAGAAATGACTTTTTTTAACTTATATTAAAGGTTATACCCATTAATTTAAAATATCATTGAAGAAGAAGATACTCATGAATCTAAACGAAACATGAAATAGAACAAGACACAGAAAAATAAAAACATATCGACAACAAGGAGTCGAACCCAGGATCTCTTGTCTTACAGGGATAGGCGTATTAAACCACTCGACCATTGGGACCTATTTATTAAACGTCATTTTTATTAATCTCATATTTCCGATTCAGAATTAAAAATATTATCTTCCAACTAAGTTTTCCAATATTTTTGGCAGCTACCTTTTTTTAAATAATAACAACTTTTCTAATGAAATTGGTTTGTAACCTAGATGGTGTCTCGGATAAATATATCGATTTTTTTATTTTATTTATATGGGATAACTATTGACTTTTTTTTAAAGTATAAATAAATATTAATATTCAATTTTCCTGGTTGTGTCATTGTCTATTTCATGTTTCATTTAGATTTTTTAGTATTATCATCTTCTTCGATAATATGGTAGCTGGATAGTGTGGAGACAAACATCACATCCTTGCGTATTAAGAACTGGAATAAAAGGGAGACAACTGAAGGCTGGCAAAAGTTGAGGCGTTTCCTAGAGGTAGCCAGAACTCCAAGGACTGTAGCATCAACGATATTGACAAAATTTCTACACTGAGAAAACTTACTGTCATAAAATACTGTTAAATAATTTATTAAAAATCTGGTCCAACCAATCGTTTTCCTGCTAAAATGAATGAATTTAAAAATCACAGAGTTCCTAACAAATTTTAAAAAAGAACGGATGAATTTAAAACTGACAGATTTCCTAACAAATTTAAAAAAACGGATGAATTTAAAACTGACAGAGTTCCTAATATATTAAAAAAGAACAGATGAAATTTAAAACTGACAGAGTTCCTAACAAATATAAAAAAAAAACGATGAATTTAAAACTGACAGACTTCCTAACAAATTAAAAAAGAACGGATGAATTTAAAACTGATAGAGTTCAGTTAAAAGCGATTGTTTGATGAGAACGGCGTAAGACGTGTTTTTAAAAATACTTCCATAATGATATTGTCGCATATATATTAGAAAAAAACACGTGTTCTCGATATATTCTGAATGACTGATATTTTATCACCACAATAAACTTTTTAAAATACTAAACCTTTTTCAACTAAATCCTTATCACGACCTTCCGTACTCCTTCACCCTTTTACTTTTACCGTTTAAAGATAGATTATTTGGAACGTTTGGTACAAGATTTCGGCTTTATGGGCGGGATTGAGACCCTTAATATTTTAGCCACCTCTATAAAGTTCTAAGGGAGTTTTACTACTTAGAAAGTTCAGTCAAAAAAGGGCACAGGTGACGAAGTGATACTCAAAGATTTTTTAAATATAGACGACGTTATTGGGAATTGATATTTTAAAGTTATTTTCTCGCTTTTATGAAAAATGTATGTGAATACTGCCAGAGTCCCAACTGCTGCCAACGTCATTTCAAGCCCCGTTTCAATTCTGAATGGTGGTCTTACACCAGGGCGATACTGAGAGTGTCTTCAACTCTGAAACGTTCCGCAAATATACTATATATTATTTTATATGAGTAAATGTAGAAATTACTCAACAAATTAATCAAATAAAATTTTCTTGCGCACTCCGGGATTTCGTACATTATGACGAGTTTTTAACGTGTTTTTCATCAAAACTGCTGTCTGACTATTATCAAAAGCAGTCGACGATTAGAGATGAGCAGAGATATTTTAAATATGTGAAAATCATTACATATTGATAAGTTTCTCGCAATAATACTCTCATTATTACATATTTACAACTTGAATTTTTTTTGGTGAGATCATCATTATATTTGTCAATATCTCAAAAAATCTATTTCGATTGACAGTTATTCTATGGTGTACCACACTTCCGCCATGCGAAAGTTTCTGCATAAACACATTTAGTTTTAAAAAGAAGAAAAGAGAAAATTTTAAACGTTGAACAAAGCTTTTCCGAAACCCGCTAGATGGCTAGAAGACAGAATTGAAGATACCCAAAGCAAGATAAATGTACAGTAGCTGAGTCAGCCTAGAAACGGAATAGGAAGTAGTTCTTCAACGCATCGGTAAATCTGTAAAGGGAAAGGTCGACTAACCTACTTACTTTTCGCAGTTAGGTCTGTTAGGGTCTTGACGATGATTTGTGTGACCGTCACACAATGTTAGAGAAAACTGGTACTGTATTCAAACTCACGCAAGTTTGTAAAATAAGATAACCCTTTAAAGGCAAAAGAAGAAAAAAAGAATCCAAAAGTTGCTTGAATTGGCTTTAGCCCTGCTAGATGACCAGGTACTTTCCATACTTCCTGTTCTCTGCCTTCTTACCTTGCCCACCCCTGCAGCTTTTAACACACCCCAACTGGGGATGCTATAATCCGACTGGCTCCGGACAATTGGAAGCACCTGGGACACTTCATTTCTTAGAAGCCGCTGTTTTTTATGGTCATAGAAGGTAATTATTTACCCTTTGCTGAAAATTAAGTCTGCAATCTCTATAAATATATAGAGATCATTTATCCGATAACTATTTGTAAAGCTTTTAACAATCAATTAACAATTAACATTGAAACTTTTTCTCTTGGTATTCATGAGGTAGGTAGCTGAATATTATTAATCTTCGGCCCCACATGATTCTCAATATCACTCAATCCAACATCAATTTAATTATCACCGTCTTCTACCTCGGAACTGACTGCAATTATTGTTTCAAAACATTCTGTCTGCAATTAAATGTCTTGAAATATCTAAACGTAAACAGTTCGAAAACGTGTCATTTTTTCAGGTAAATGTACCAAATAATTCCAATAAAATGCTTTGTTCTCACCTCACAAGAAATATAAAGATGTGAATAAATGTTACTTAAATATAATACATATACTGCCAATACATCATACATAGGAACTTTTCGATATAGTATTCAAAACCGTCAGGAGAACGCTACAAGCCAAAAATGTGTATATTCTTGTTATACCTTATATTGTAGGTAATAGGCATTAAAATCGCTTGACAAACAGATTCTAGAAACGTTCGATTTCAAGCACAAAATTGGTTTTTATTTATTTTGTAAATAATTTTATAAGAAAGCATAAAAGTAAATCAAGTGAAACTGTCATAGATAATCTTAGCAATAATACTGTATATGTTAAAGGTTTTTTTCCTTTTCCTTTATGCGTTCATACATTTCTATTGAAGAAAAATATTTTTTAGTAGTTTACATTTATATTTTTTATTGAGTAATTTATTTTTTTATTTGTATTCTGTCAAGCGAAACGATAGGAAAATCTTCAATTTATCTAAAGCATATTTTTTGGTGTTCATTATGTACACCAATTAGTTATAAAGATTAATCAAAATAGTGATTTGGCAGCTTAGCCTTAATATATAAAGTAATCAAAACTGCATCAAAGCAAAAATAATTATTTGTGGATGTAACTGATTTGAATTTCTGTATTATTTTTGTACGATGATAAGTATTTATTGCACCGATAAGTATTATAATTCTATGTACTTAATTTTTTTACTTGTATTATGTTTGTAAACCCTTACGGGAGTTCAATAAATAAATAAATAGTGCAGGCTATTTTCTTAAGTATTTTGTGAACAAAACCAATCAACGTACAAAATGTAAGTATTTTTACAAAGTAGACACATCGACAATTTTGATAAAAATGTTTTTAAATAAAATATGTAAAAGACTCAAACAATCAGGAGTCTTCTGTTTGGTATCGACTTAAATAATTCTGAAAATCCTTGTGCTGAACCCGTACGATCGGTGAGCTCTGTCGCGAAATTTGCAAAGTTTTTCTTTTGCGAGGTTTCTAAGTCAATCAAATTACTATCTCATTTCTATCGTGAACTACGAAAATTTGAACAAAGTATAAGACGCAATATATTGGTTGATACATTGGTTTTTCAATACTTTTCAATCTTTCAAGAAGAATAAAAAAAGTATTGAAAAAACTTAGAAGGCGTGAATCTCTAGCAAAGCGAGATAGTAAAACCAAGTGTGAATATATCGTTCACTAGGATAATACTATATTTCGTCAACGGTCCGACTAGCAATCCGGAGGTTGCGGATTCAAATCCCGGAATGATCAAGTGAAGTGTATTTAATTAGTTTGCGTTATTTTACAATTTAATTATCTAAAATAATTTATAGTATATTTGTGGCACGTTCCAAAATTGAAGATACTTTTAGTATCGCCCTGGTAAGACAACCATTCAGAATTGAAACGTTGCCAAAAAAGGCATAACAACCCAAAAAATAAATCTTGTCAGTGAATATCTAAGATCAAATCACTGGCTCTCAAATTCATAAAAACGCATTTTGATTAGCTGCATGGCCTTTTCTTCAAAGTTTCTGGTTTCGCTCTTCAAGGGTTTTGTAGGCCATCATTTCAAATTATGGAGAGAGAAGGCTGCTAACTAACTAACCAAGTGGGCAGAATTCAGAACAGAAGAAAGATTCGGCCTCAGCACAAACTCCTTACCTCATTCACATTCATACATGGTCTCATACAAACTCTTCTATTGACTCGATTGTCCCATGTCTTCCTCGAGCGTCCTCGATTTCTTCTACCGTTCACATTTGCGTCATATATTCTCCCCACATTTTTTTTATCGATCGTTTTAACACGGGATTGTAATTCTTCAGCATTGAGTCTACTTACATCTTTCCTCTGCCAGTTCCGTGCCTCAGTGCCATAATCAGGGTGGGTACCAGAACTCCTTTGTGGACTGCTAGCTGCATGGTTGAGTAATGCTATTTCTGCTTTTTACAATTATTATTGTATCCTTTCGAGAACTAGTACTGACGAAATCTTCAACCAACTTAACAACATGTCACTTAAATATTATTCTATAACACAAATATCAGAAACACTAGATCTCAGGGTCAAAAACATATTCAAAAAGCAACTACATATACAACATTTGGGCAAAAAAGCTTCCTATCCTATGGTACTAAACTCTACTACAAACTCCCAATCTCATTCAAAACTCAATACACTATTTTAACATTGTCTGTTCTGGAACGAGAAACTTTCCTAGTCGGACAGGCAAAGCTTCCTAATGTGTAATTTGTACTTTCTATTGTATATATCTTTAAGTAAATAAATCAACATTTAAATCTCTAATAAATGCTGGATACAAAACATAAGAAGATCAGACATAGATAATATTATACTGACACCAAATATAGATTAAAACCGAAACCACCAACCTGAATTAAAAATCACCCTGTAATGTATTTATAATTATTTTGGAATAAAACATTATTCAATATATTTATAATTACTTTGTATTATCCATACTACTAAATTTTGATCATATGTAAATTAAATCCTCCGCACGGGAGATCCAAGTGAGGATATCATTATATCTATTTGTTACAACAACAACAAAAAATATTAAAACACTTATTATTATCTTTTGGAAGAACTTTTGATTGAAATTAGATGTCTGTGTTTAACCTAAGGGCACGTTAATCTCCATTTTATAATGAAATTGTAATTCCATATTTATCCTTTTCCCTTTCATGCCAAATAAGTAAATTTAAAAATTGTTTTTAGCAAACACTAAATTTTCTAACGTTTTCAAGAAGTCCTGAAGACTAAGAGAGAAGAAAAGACGATATTATTAGAATTTTTAATAAATTAAAAAGAACATTTTTCTATTAGCCTGAGAAAAAAACGAAAAAGATTTTTTTTTGTAAACGTCTTTGTCGAATTATTTATAACCTCTTTGTTACTTTGATAAGAAAATAAAAAAATCGCTTCGTACAAATAATAAATAATTGTTTCATAAAATTGTGTTTTTTTTTAATTTAGAGTATATTTTTATTTAGTTATAAAATTTAACGTTTTCTATCTAGTGTACATCTATTCTAAAACTATTATAAAAATATTCTATTACCTACGTACAAATATTTTTGGACTTGACAACATTGAGACATAATCTACGAAAAACTGCAAGACTTCCTTAAAATTTTGGCTTCCTTAACTTTAAAGGAAGTTCATTGAACATTTTGAAACCTTTATAATAAATATTGTTTTGCGTTGCCGATAAATTTCTTAGGAAGCCTAAAATCATTGCAGCCTTTCGTGGGTTAGCCATGGACTGTGCTACTATTAATACTAATACTTTTAAACATATAATCTGGTAACATCTTTGGAGATGCTGTGAGGAGGGTCTTTTTATGGAAGGGAAGGAGAGAAAGTTCTGGGAAAGAAAAGGGTAAGAGGGGTGGGCAGGAATCTGGGGGTCAATGTGTCCAAGATTGACAGACGTATAAATCCATCCTTCCCACGCGGTGCGAGGCGATGGGTCGAGAGATTTCGGCTGGAGAGCTTAAAAGGTTGCCTCCAACCAATCCCTCCCGATCCGACCAGCCACGCAGTAGCAGCCAACTATCGGAGATTTAAGATTTTGAACAAACGAACATTTACATATTTATTTTTATGTATTAGCTCTACGCAGGAGCACCTGAGGAAAATAATTCCTCTCATGGCCTATGTCATCTTTGGGGATGCTTTTAGGAAAGGGAGGTAGAAAATTATATTAGAAGAAAAAGGTATGAGGGTTGGGTAAGAATCTAGGGGTCAGTGTGTACAGGAGTGGCGGATGTATGAATCCATCCCTCCCACTGCGGTACAATGTGATGTTATGATAGTCCTGCTGGAGAGGTCATAAGGTCTCTTTCAACCAGTTTCTCAAGATCCTGCCTGCCACGCCGCAATCGAAGAAGAACTATCGGAAATTTAAGATTCTGAAGAACCGTAAATTTACATTTTAATTTATAAAGATGGGATAAATATAAGACTTTTAATTGAAAACTTAAACGTTTGTAGGAAATTTAAATGTTCAATAATGCCAGAAAAACACCTGTTTACACCAGAAATTTACATTTTAATTTATATAGATAGGATAAATATTAGACTTTTAATTGAAAACGTAAACGTTTGTAGGAAATTTAAATGTTCAATAATGCCAGAAAAACACCTGTATGTTTTAATTCTGTATTATTAAGTATATGTACATACCTATTATTTTAATAAGTATGCTAAACAAATAGCAGTTAACTTCATGTTTTAATAAAAAAAAAATTAATAGATTAAAACATGAAGTTAACTGCTATTTGTTATGCTATTTGTTTAGCATACTTTTTAATCTATTTAACTTCACGTTTTAAATAGATTAAAACATGAAATTACTTTGATTCGCATACTTATTAAGATATGCTTATTTCAATAAGTATGCTAATCAAATAGCAGTTAACTTCATGTTTTAATATATTCTTTCTCTTCTCTCTCTTGTTTTATTTCTACAAAATATGTGCGTAGGACTATAATATGCATTGTAAACACCAGTTACGTACCTTTATTTTTAATCCTTAATTATTAAGTAATTTGCGGTCTTCGTGGTAGAGGGGTAAGGTTTTTGACAAGGAAGCTGGATTTTATTTGATTATTTCACAAATTACGCATTAAAAATAATATACAGGGCTTTCCAATAAGAGGTGTTATTTTTATATTTTAACGTAAAAGATCAATGGTTTCGTTGCTTGTGTGGCACGTAGCGCCGTCTTGTTGAAACTAAACGTTGTCCAGATCAATACCATCCAATTCCAGCCATAAAAAAATATTAATCATCTCTCGATAGCTCAATCTATTCACCGTAACTGTTGCTCCAGTCGCATTTTGGAAAAAGTAAGGTCCAATGACTCCGTCGGACCATAAACCGCACCAAACAGTCACACGTTGAAGATAGAGAGGCTTTTCAACAATAACTTGGATTTTCCGAGCCTCAGATGCGACAATTTCGCTTGTTAACGAAGCCACCGAGGTGGAAATGGGCCTCATCACTCAAGATGATTTGCATTTGTTTCACTCAAGTGAATTTTAATAATTTCAATGCGTTGTTGAAGCGTGTATCGTTCCATTTTTATGAATGGCGTAGTTTCTACTTGTCAAATGTCAAAAAATAACAGCTTCAAAAGTAACATCTACCGAAATAGCGGGCTATTTAAAATAACACCTTTTATTGGAAAACCCTGTATATAGTATATTTGCGGCACTTTCCAGAGTGGAAGATACAGAATCGAAAAGTACTTGAAATGGCTTTGGCCCAGTTTGACCAGATGTGAATAGCCAGGTACTTCCCCATCTACTACCTCTATACAATATCCTCAGCCTCACAACATACCCCAATTGGGGATGCCATATTCTAACTGGCTCAAGACGGTTTCCAGTTGGTACTCTGATGCGGTTTCACATATTATTTTATATGTACTTATTCTTCAAACATTACTTAAATATATGTTTTAATTTTTTTATTCTTTATTTTCTTCTCTTTTTTCTGTCTTTTTTTGTACGAAATGTTTATTTAATTTATCCAAATTTCGACTATCCGAAAACGGCAATTCCTCCTAGTTATGAATAAATGTCTATCCTGTACTTAATAAATAAATAAATTTTTCAAATAAGAATTTGAAAAAACAGCCAATTTATTTTAATGGAAACATAAATATAATGTTTGAAAAAAAATACTTGTATTTTTTATTAATTTATATTATGCTTTGATACTTTAACCAACTTTTTCTAGGGTTTTATTACGTATTTGTACTTTCTTGTATCTTCTTTACACGTATCAGTTGTTTTTCTTCAAACTGTAAATTTTTAGGACGCTATAAAAACGTGTAACATAATGCACTTAAGGCTGGCCGCATACATACGTTTTCCGTATTCGATTTACGAATTCGTTTCCCGTATTCGGAATTCCGTGAGACTAGCGCAAACGTTAGTTTTTCTTCATTCGGAATGTATAAACGTCAGTACCAGTGTTGCCAACAAGGGCGATATATCGCCATTTAGGCTACTCAGAGCGAGAATCGGCGCCGAAAAAATCTAAAAGACTGGTCGCCAATTAAGCTACTTCAAAAACATCAATTTTAAACATGTCCTGATTCTCTAGCCACCCCCCCCCCCCCCCTCCCCCCCATGAAATATTTATTTTTCTGGGGACAAATTTTATATTTTCTTGAAATTCTCTAGCCACCCTCCCCATGAATTTTTTTATTTTTTGGGGACAAATTTTATTTTTTTGAAATTCTCTAGCCACCCCCCCCCGAAATTTTTATTTTCACGTAAAAACATCAATTTTAAACATGTCCCACCTAACAGCAAATTCGGCTACTTACGCTACCTTATGTATGAAAAACGGCGATATTAGGTCAAGATCCGTTGGCAACACTGAATTACGAACGGAAATTTCCGTACGTTTGCGTCGGCACAAACAAACTGTATGCAATAGCTGCGTTCCACATGACGTCATTAGGTTTTTTCAATTCGGTTTCTCCGAACGCGCCGGCTCGCATTCGAAACGTGCGTAAGGAATTTGTTCCGTTCGGAACTAAAACGAACGTGTGCGGCAGTTAATGTATTTTCTACTGATTCCGTGCATTCGGATGTCCGAATACGGAAAACGAATTCGGAAATCGAATACGAAAAACGTATGTATGCGGCCAGCCTAATAATCAAAATTTTGGATGAGTTTCAAAAATTAACCTTAAAAACTGAAATTTGTAAACAAAAAATAGTGTTCTTTATTCCAGTTAACATTTTCATCCCACGTGAAAAGATTTAAAAAAAACTTTTTACGATTTCATCACGAGCGGAATTCCGAAAACGGTGTTTACGCTATCAATTTATTTTATTATTTTCATTACTAGAAGTTTTTGTATATTGCTCATAAAATTACATAAGCTCGATAATAATTATTGGACAGTATTTTTAATCTTCTGCACAGTTATTTCAAAACATTCCTAGAAAGCGAGAAAATGAAATTAATTGCTTAGAAATGGGTTTATATTGTTGAGTGAATAGCCTCGTACTTCACAGGTAACCTTTCAATACTGAATCTCTCGCCAGAAACCGTAAACTCTATTTTATATCTGCACGAGACAAAGACCTAAGGAGCATATCAGCCAATTACGGAAGTGATAACAAAATGTAAATTAAATCTTCCCAGATACATTCATAATACGTACCAATTTAATCAAATGAATTTCGAACGTTTTAACACTTTATTTGAAATACTACTCCCATACTAATTAAATTCGAATGTTTTAACACTTAATTAACAATAAATAAAATGCGAATAAACAATCCTAATGAATTTCGAACGTTTTAAAACTTTATTTGAATTACTAAATCATTCTAATGAATTTCGAACAATTTCAAATGTTTACAACTTTATTTGAACTACTAATTCATTCGAACGAATTCAAATCGATTATTATCACCGCTTTTATTTACTCCTAGGCCGAACGCTGAAATGTAACATTGAGCAACCTAATAAGATTGATATCGTAGAGCGATTTCGCTGCCAAAGATATGTTAGTATCTTTAGTCGTTAGTGTGTGGGAATGTTGTACTCAATTAGCACGTCAGCAACGTCTGCAACCGTAATTAATCAGACGTGTTTCATATTGTAATTTCAGCGTCTCTTGTGAATAACAATTTACTGATCTTCTATAATATATTATATCCTATACGTATAGTATATAAGATAATAATTTGTGATACTACTATTAACATTTTATCATTATTAAACTCTTACTGCCAGACTTCGACCATGTTACAATAAATGGAATTAACAATACGGAATTTTGTATCATTAGAGTTAAAAGAGTTATTAGAGTTAAATAACAGACCGAAAAAGCTGTGCAAATTTTATAACTCCAGAGTTTTGTGGAAAAAATTTAAATAAACGTAGATAAATTTTCTGATGAAAAATGTAGATAGGTTAGTTACTAACCGGCTTCGCCAGGCTTTTCCCGACACTCTCCATTCGATTTTTTTTCTTATTGAAGCTTTTGCTAGGAAAATTCAATCGGAAGCCTTAAATATATTGTTTTTACTGCCCCATAGTTCATGATGAAATATACTTTTCGGGCTTAAAATAGTTACGTTGAGCTAGAAATTCAAAACAGAAAAGTGGTGACATCTTGACAAATTATCCGTATACTTCAAAGTTAAGATTATTTTAGTATCGGAGACCACATTTCAAAAACGAAACGTAGTGCGTTACTTGAAATTGTTTTAGCCGTATTTGGTGAGCATATATAAATAGCCAGGTACTTTCCAACCTTCCAATTCTTCATCTCTTTTCCTTCCACGCTTTTCTCGGCCTTACAATATACGCCAAGTTGAGATGCCCCTAGCTTACGATCTTACCGCTTTCCGATATTGTCATTCGTTTCAAATGCATACTTATTTTACGACATTACTACTGTAAAGTCGTTACCATTAAGCTATCATTTGTTTCCAAGTTCACCATTAAAGTGTTCATCCTTTCTCGCCGCTTCTCTGAGAAGAAGATAACAAACTGTGGAAAAGTGTGATAAAACGGAATCACGAGGAATTATATGTACCATCACATAAGATTAAGCTTCTCCAATAATCATTAAACTCCACCCAAATTACGCATTTTATTGAACCTTTTATTATTATAACACTTGCCAATTTATTGATGCAAATGGGGATTCAATAAATACTCTTAATTAAATCAAGTAAATTAATTATTCAAGTGGTTCTCAAGGATTTTCATTATTCAATTTATTTTAATGAAAGTTTTATTTTATTTCAATCAGTGATGCGGGAATATCGTATTAAAATACATTTATGTTTACATTTTTTGAAAACGGAAAAACAAACATTCACAGTAAGAGGAAAATGTTAAATATAATAAAAATTATGTCCTACTCGAGGGTTACGGTTCTCAACTAGCAAGCGGGTTCAAATAATGGTGCGCGAATAAATTTTATTTTATTATTTTGTGTTATTTCAAAATTTGCTAATTTAAAATAATATATTGCTTATTTACGGCTCAGCCTCGCTCTGTTGTGGGACCCCCTTTCAGAATTGAAACATTGCTTGAAATGGCTTCAGTCGTATTTGGTGACAATCTCTGAATTGCCAGGTATTTTCCCACATTCCTCTCACATACCTCCTTCACCTCCTCTCTACCTTCGGCCTCACAATAAACCTCAATTGGGGATGACATGGTCTCATTAGCTCCAGACGGTTTAGAGCAGTTGGAACTCTTGTGCGGTTTCAGATAAAAAATAAAAAATCGTACAGATTTCACCACAACCTCAGATAACATATCTCCCCTGATGATGGACACCGCAATGCTGTCGGAAACGTTAGCTAAAGAAGGAGTTAGCGCAACACCCCAATAACAAATAGCAAAAATACTTTTGGCCGTGAAAACCTTAAATCATCGTACAAAAACTTTAAAAATAGACAAATAGCACCAAAAACGTCAAAATCGGACATAAATTTTCGATTTTGATTTTAATTTGATTAAATGGACAAATTAAAAGCAAAAAATTGTCCAAAATGTTAAAATAGCATCAAAATCAGTTTAAGTGGAAAAATACCACCAAATTCAGTTAAATTATTGAAGACAATATTAGCGATTTCTAAACGAAAATCTGAAACAGAAAAATCAGAAAAGGATACGGTCACATCAAGGACCTAGATGTCGTAGATGTGACCGTATCCTTTTCTGATTTTTAGGACCTAGATGTCGTAAATGTGACCGTATCCTTTTCTGATTTTTCTGTTTCAGATTTTCGTTTAGAAATCGCTAATATTGTCTTCAATAATTAAATATTACAATTTGAGGTTTTACTCAATAAAGTTATTCCGAAAAATAAAAAATCAGTTTAAGTGGATAAATAACACCTACATCAGTTTAAGTGGAAAAATAGAACCAAAATCAGTTTCAGTGGAAAAATAGTACAAAAATCAGTTTATATGGAAAAATAGCACCAAAATCAGTTTTTATTTTATATTTTTTAACTTTATTTATTTTCATTTCTTTACATACATTATACATAATAATAGACAGTAAATAATAACATAATATATTTTACCAAATTGTATACACAAGAAATGAAAACCCACTAAGGCACTGCCTGAGTGTGGGTAATATAAAACCATTACTATATTTCAAGTACCTAAGTATAATATATATAAGTAAAAAATATTAAAAAAAATTATAAAAGTAAAGAGAAAACATTATGTACAATAGTTTATAAAGTTTCAGCAAGTGAGTTGTAGAAAGGATCAATAAATTTATATAAAAAGCGTATCAATATCTGCGTCTTTCAGCCATAATTTTACCTCCTTAACATATTCTATTGTTTTATTTATCATTTGAGTTTGTAGTGGTAGAAGGTTAAATGTACAAGGACCAATGAAACTGCTATGTGTCTGCATTAATTTAGTATTTGTTTGGGGGGTGTAAAATATATTATTTGTTCTTTTGCTCATTCTGTTTTCATTTATTTTGAAATTATTTTTGTTTTTAAATAAATATTTCATAGTTTGTAATATAAATAATTTACGAATGTTAAATAATTTAGATTTTTTGTATAATAGGTCGGTCGAGAATGTTTTATTTTTGTTATATATGACTTTAATTATATGTTTTTGAATTATTTGTAGGGGCTTAATAAATGTATCAGGTGCACCACCCCATCCTATTATGCCATAAGTGATTGCATATTGCACCAGGGAGAAGTAGATCATTTTCAATTTTTCAGCGTTTAAAATTTCCTTGAGTCTATAAAATATGTAGTTAAGATATCTTAGTTTAGAAGTGGTTTGATTAATATATGATTTCCAATTAAGATTAATATCTATTGATACTCCTAAATATTTTATATTTTTGACATTAGCGAGTTCGTTGCACAGGAAGCACATGTCTTGATTGCAAGTTGCATTATGGATTCTAATTTTAAGGTTGTCTTTTGATTTGTTTTTATGTTTTTGTAAAAAGGTAAGTAAAATGTTTTGCTGTAGTTTAAGACAAGTTTGTTGTATTTTAACCATTTTGAAACAAGTGAAATACATACAGTTGCTTTCGAAAAAGTTTCTGTCCAATTATTACCATCCACTATTATTGCCGTGTCATCGGCGTAAGAAACAATTTTACCCGGGATTACAAAATTACATAAATCATTTATATAAATTAAGAATAAAATCGGGCCAAGCACAGTTCCCTGCGGAACTCCGTTTTTTATCTTTGTCTCTGAACTATAATTATTCCCAATTTTTGTTTTTTGTGTTCTGTCTTTAAGATAGTTTGATAGTAGTTTTAGTGTGTCTTTTTTGAAGCCCAGTCGAGTTATTTTTTTAATGAGTAAATTATGATTAACGGTGTCGAAAGCTTTTCTTAAATCTAGGAATATGGCAAGACACTTCTTTTTTTATCGATAGATGTGTAAATGTTTTTTGTCAATTCATATATGGCATCCTCAGTGCTTAGATCTTTACGAAAGCCGTATTGGTTTTTCGATAGAATTTTATATTTTTCTAAGTGTTCAATGACTCTAAATTTGATGCATTTTTCGAATATTTTTGATAGGTTTGAAACAAGGCATATTGGTCTGTAATTGTCTAATTTATGCGTATCCCCAGATTTATGAATAGGTATTATAGTGGAGATTTTAAATTGTTCTGGAAAATGACCATCTTTGAGGCATATATTAAAAATATGTTGTAATGGAGTTAATACATGTTGTTTTATTTTTTTTAATGTATCACATGATAGTCCATCATTTCCCTTAGAGTTGGATGGTTTTAGGCTATCAATATATTTTTTTAAGTGGATAAATAACACCAACATCAGTTTAAGTGGACAAATAGAACCAAAAACAGTTTCAGTGGAAAAATAGCACCAAAATCAGTTTATATGGAAAAATAGCACCAAAATCGTCAAAAACTCCAAAATCTCCGCACGTTTTTAAGAGAAAATGTTAGAAAATGTTATGAAAATGTTTAAAATATCTCACTTTAAATGTTCTTTAAAGTGAGATATGTAAATGAACATAGTATTAAAAACACTACAAGTGCAAAGTGATTAATTATTTTTATTTCAACCCTAATCTATAGTATAGGTTCAGTGTCCAGTCAGTGGCCAGTCAGCGGATATATCACGGAGATGCAGACTAATTGGTTCATGAACACTGTATGTACTATAATATGTAGCATTAGTTTCATTTTGTCCTAACGAAGTTTGCTGACGTCACCCAGACGACAGGGTATTAGGGATCCGTCCTACGCGATATTCACTGCAGCACAGCGCCTTCTGTGTATAAACAAACGTCACGACAGAAGTTGCCCAGGACAGTGGTTATCAATAATAAATTAGAAAAAAGGGTATATTTTATGCTAATACCGCGAAACTTTAAGAATTTATTATTCAAGATTTCATGAAAATATATGAAAAACACGTGTTTTTTCTAGATATCACAGTATTTTAATTTTTTAAAGAAAGACAAACATTCTCATGTAACAAATAACCTGACAATATTTGAAAACCTTCCGTTATCATAAATATTATTACTAATAATAATAAATCATTCCAGAAGGTATGGAGGGGCAGTGCAAAGCAATACGTCTGTATTTCAGAAAAATAATACCAACAAAATAACCAAAATAAAGATAATCAGAAAAGGAGAGAAAAATTATTAAATGTAAATTACGAAAATTTCGTTTATGGAGGATATTTAATCGTCTCCGTAAGACCATTAAGAGGGACTCCACCCTGGCAGTCATTAAAGTGATGATGGTATTCTTGGATTAGAATAGTCTGCGCCATAAGCTTTCCATGGCTTCTTTTCTGAGCACTTCTCCGGTGGCGAACTCTATTACTATTACTATTACCATTACTATCATCATTAGCTAAAGAAGGAGGTAGCGCAACACGGCATAATACACCAAAAATAAATCACCATAAAGCACGTTATATTCATACCAACCGATCAATAATGTAGCACCGCTTATGAAAAGTGTGGCCATTCAAGAATATGTGTGTGAGAATGAAATAGCCCGCTGTGAAGTATGTCCACTGGACCTAGTTCAGTGAATAAAACACGTTGTATCAGTAACGGATCTTCACTCACATTGATTCATCCAAGCATCTGCCAAACAATTGAACAAAATAAATGCACGTTACAAATAAAGTGTTATTAAACATTAGTTAAATAACGTTGGCGCCTAATATGATTTATACAGGTCAACTGAAAAAAGTGAAAAAGTAACCTGAGACTCAAATTTCATTCACATTTTATGTTCCAAATAATGTAAGGAATCGCTGGTTAACGTAAGTTAAGTACGTCTCTTAACATCATGTATACTAGATCAAAATTTCAAAAATTAAAACTTAGTTGAACTTGAATAATTTCAGGCAATACTGATTGTATGACATTAGCCCATGCACCGACTACCGAAATAAGGATGTTCAAGATAAGTAATTTTGTTGATAATCATTAAGTAGTTTGAGTTTTTTTTTCACGCCTTCGAAATATTATTATCGTTGGGCAAACCAGACAATAGACGCAGTAAAGAAATTGTGTGAACTTTATTGAACATTAAAACATAGTTATTAAGTGAAATATGACAGTAAATCCTTTAACTATCTATCATAATAATAATAGACTTCAGTTTAGAACCCCTTCAGACGACAAGAACCAAATATTGTCTACAGTAACGACTTACAATAAAGACAGTCGTTAGACCAATCGTTATTCCGTCATTACATCCCCAGTTCACTTCAAAACACCCCCCGTTTTATACAACCTTAAACCTTGCTACGCTCTCAATAGAGATGCAGTCAAAGTTGTGATTGAAGAATGATAGACGCAGCACCGTGATAGAAGTATGTTTCCTTCTATATACATACATTTTGTTAACGCTTTTTTTACAAAAAACATCAACATTTCTCAAAACTGTTGGTTTCTTCATCAGGATACTAAATACACCCCAAGTGGTTGCTATAGGACACTCCAAGTGGTTCGCGACGTTTGGTGGTTTAAGAGGGGTGTGCGGGTTCGAGGTGTGTTCAGGTGGCGCCTGTCCACCAGCTGCGTGGCGTGCCAGATCAGGGGAAGCTGGCTTGGGGAGATCCTTTGGCCTCTCAAACTGGTATCTCGACCCATCGCCTTGCACCGCAGTGAGAGAGATATATTCATTCGACCGTCACTCCTGTACACAATTATCCTTAGATTCCCCTCATACTCTTTTCCTTCACAGAACTTCTTCTCCTTCATTTCCTTTAAAATAACCTCCTCACAGCATCCCCAAAGATGACACACACCCTAGGCGAAATTATCAGGGGTGTAGGGTTAGTGTAAAAAAAAGATAAATAAGTAAATATAATAATATGTTAATAAATTAAGAAGTTGTAATGTTTTAAGCATTGTTATTTTATTTTATTTTGTTTTGTTTTTTTAGTAATAGTAACCATTTTTTTAAATATTCTTGTCTATTGAAAGGTCACCAAACAAGCCACTTACACCATAGCTATACTGGGAGTATCTTCCAGCTTGGAACTTGCTGCAAATATACTATTTATATTATTTTAAATGCATACATTGTGAAATAACACAAATTAATCAAATAAAAATTACTTGCGCACACCGGGGTTTGATCCCGGGTCCCCCAGATTGCTTTTGGAGATATACAATATTATCTAATCCGGATTTTTCAATTTTTAGATAAGAAGAATGATTTGTCGAAAAAAAAGTCGGGACACTTCTAGTGATGGCATATACATACATTCACGGATGAAGCCGGGTAGTATCTTTCAGTGATGACATATACATTCAAATCTCGATGTAAATTTTATGCAACATAATAATATTCGCATCGTTAAATTAACATATTCACAGCTCATTAATTACAAATTCCACATCCAAACAAACAATTAAGTCATTAAATCTCGTACAATTAATCAGAGTTGCATTACTGCGCAATCGTAGCTCGAGTCATTTAAGTTGGAAACGGTTGCATCGTTAGTAACGATTTGACGTCCTTCTAACGACGGTTCTGTAACGGTCGTTACAGCGAAATTTTCCCGCCCGAGTTTCGTCTACATTTTAAACAGTTTACAGGGTGTCCGCTTTCCGAAATGAATAAATTAATTTAATATGATGTATTATGGTGGCTAGACGGTAGACGGTAGACTGTAGAAGTTAACTTGTAATTAAGAATTTATTTGTGTAGTATAAAATTTTAAAAGAAGCTTATGCCTGAATTACGACCGAGACATTCAGCTCGACAGATGTGATCGGTAGAGTCAGTACAGTCACTACTCGGTATGATAGCAAATTCAGTCGAGACAGTGACTCGGTCGATTAAGTACCCCTTCCACCTGCATACTCAACTCGGCTCTTCACTCGCTGTCCACTCGGTCAGTGCAATTAGTCGAGTCAGAGTAAGTGAAATAAATAAAATGCAAAATTTAGAACTTATTAGACGTTTTGGACGTTTGTTGTTATAAAACTGTAATATACAGGGTTTTCCAATAAGAGGAGTTATGTGTATTTAATTCCGGCCATAAAATTATTTTTTATGGCCGGAATTGGATGGTATTGATCTGGACAACGTTTACTTTCAACGAGACGGCGCTAGGTGCCACACAAGCAACGAAACCATTGATCTTTTACGGGAAAAGTTTCCGGACCGCGTTATCTCTCGAAGAGGTGATTACAATTGGCCACCGAGATCTTGTGATTTAACACCTTGCGACTTCTTCCTTTGGGACCACGTGAAAGAGAAGATCTACGCCAAAAGCCCAGTGTCGATTCAAGACCTCAAATATGGAATTAGTGAGGCTATCGAGGACATAAGGCAGCCACTTTGCGATTTGGTTATGGAAAATTTCATGAAAAGGATATGGTCCTGTAGTCATGCTTGTGGTGATCATTTGACTAATTTTATTTTTTCATATTAACGGCATACCTTCTTCTTTAAAATAAAATAAACATTTGATCGTTTATATTAAAAAATGGCATTTTTCTTTGAATATCAAAATAACACCTCTTATTGGAAAGACCTATTTTTTTTATTTTTCACATGTAGCGAAACCATGCCAACAGCACTATAAACTTATCTCAACGAACTGACTCGCTGGTTGCTCGGCCGAGTAACAAAGCGAACGACTTGGCCGAGCACTCGTCAGGTGTAATTCGGCCTCTACCAAATTATTAAAATTACAATAGCTTCGTCCAAAAAGTTCACCCAGTGAACCTAAGCCAACTAGCTACTAAATAATTAAGCAGTCAAAAGTGCAAAATAAATGGTTTTTGTTTTTTCAATAATAATGTACCTATTCGGGCCTTCCCACCATTTTTCCAGTAATTATTAACTTACTTGCTAGTTGGGAATGGCTCACGTGCGTTGTGTGGAGTGCCCATTTCATATTGTTAACATGTACTGATGGTAGGTTTCTGTAGAATCTTGATTTTGTTACTTACAGACGTAAAGCATGTTGCTTTACTATTAATAATATTTCCCAAAATACAAATAAATGAATAAAACTTATGTATTAGCGGAGAGAAGTGGTGGATGAAGAGTGTGCTGAGAAATCATTGCAAACATTATAATTACGAATGGGATTTTCCTTAAATGGTCGATTTTTTGGGTATTTTAAAAATGCTCCTAGTATACTCAAATAAATTTCATTCGTTTGGCAAAAAAATAATGTGTCTTAATATTATTCTAGCTTGTCGTTTCGTCACTTGCAAACATGTTGATTTTATCTATGAAAAAGCGCGTCGCAAAATTCAATATCAAATGTTATCATGCCGATTTTGAAAAGTCAGTCCTGTATTTGTGTACAGTAAAGCCTCATAATTCAAAAGACGAAATTCAGAATTTCTATACTCAATATTTAACATTCAAAAATAGGTTGTAAAAATGTATATGTTTTCATTTTCGAGAACGTTCTTTTCGTAGACAGTAAAATGGCATAGCTGATTTGTAAAGTATCCGTTATTTATAAACGTTGTAAACAGTTTACCGAAACAGAAAAATAATCTATTTATTTTTCAAATCTTTGTGGATTTGAAGTACTGCATTTTTTAAAATGGATTAATGAGTGTTTTTTGGACTACATCCAGTGAGGCTAAGTTAATTTTATATACTCCTCCCTAGCCTATAATTCCTTATTGGAGAATTGATTTTGCTAGCGTATAGTAAACCTTTTATAGCATTATTTTTATAGGAAATTTCTCAGTTTGAGGAATATGTAGAAAAGTTTACGTATTCTTGTAATATTTTGTCCAATAAGTTCTGTCATTAAATGGACAGAACACTTCCAGCGGACATAAGTTAGTTTTATATGCACGCCCTAGCCTATTATTCCGTACTGGAGAATTGATTGGGCTAGCGCATAATAAACCTTCTGTAGCATTGGTTTTTGAAAATTTCTCAGTTTGAGGAAAATATAGTAAAGTTTGTATTCTTGTAATAGTTTGTCCAATATAACCTGTCCATTTAATGTGTTGATCTATTAGTATGCTTAAATATTTATTGAAACTATTTTTCGTCACTATTGAGCATTTTGGTAAGTTGCAATTGTCAGAATAATTTTTACATAAGTTATGAACAGCAAATACAGCACTTCCCTTCGAGACGTCAATTTTATTTGCTTTATTCATTTTGCCAAAGTGCAAATTCTTATGACTTGGAATTTATCTCCCTGCTGTAGAATTGACAGTAAGTAATACCGTATCTGTACTGCAATATGTCTCTTTTCAACAAGAACGTGGAGATGATTGCTCCATAAGTCTTCCTGCCAGAGATGCATTATTAAAAATGTAATACATACTTTAAGACAGCTTGAACACTCTTGTCGACCTTAATAATACTTGAGCTAAGCACTTAACTGTCGAGCTTAAAATGCACACAAAATAATATACAACGAGGTTTAAAAAAAATACTCGCAATGTGTATAAAATTCGTGATGGTGTTTTGAAGTATTTATTCTTGGATTCCTAAAGCTGCGGACGGATGTTAGCAGCACAACATCCAATGAAACAAATTACTATAATAGTGTACACATCAACTTCGTGCATGAACGAGCATGCTACGAGTATTCGCTTGCTGATTGATCCGTCGATTATCGGTTTTTCGATCGAATGCAGAGGTAATTGATCAAAAATATCGCTGTATGCGTGTATCCTCGTTTATGCGCGCGATGCGAGCTTTGCAACCTTTGCATGTTGTGTTGCTAATATCCAACGTTTTTTTAAACTATCACTAACCTCTATCTTTAAATTGTTTGATGATGGCACTTTGAAGGCACACTTTTAACCCCAGGGATTATAGATAAAAAATAACATTATTTATTTAGACGCCCATTGACTTTTTACATACTTTGTATATGGTTTTTTCACCTCTCAAAGGTGACATCTATATAAAATGGTTCTATGATAACTGTTGTGTTCGCACAAACAGGTCTCCAACTCTTCGTGAAGAAGTTTTATAAATAATAGGTTCTTTTAGATTAATCAGGGATTTATTAATACTCCACGTATTATATTGCCGACTCAATAGTCGGCCTAACTAGAAGCTGGCTAGTTGGTATCTGAAATAGAGGTGTGCCTAATATAACGTTAACAGGTATGGATAACATAGTATCTTCAAATAATGGCATACCTGTTACTCTAGTACCGCATAACATAGTATTGAATAACTTCCCGTTATTTTATAAGTCGACTAGTCGACCGTTCTGACATGGAACGGTTGACTTCTAAAATAACTGAATAACTAAATAATTCGAATAACGAATAACGAACGGAACGGAATAACAAAATTATGAAATAATGTTAACTTCTTGGAACTTGGAAGTTCCAAGTTCTAAGAAGGTAAGAACGTAATTCGGGTATTTCCCGATCACCGAAGATATACGAAGTATTGTTTGATAATTTTGAATATAGAGAGGACTGGAAAGCAATATAGACATTATTATAGACTATTTATTTTAGTGTTCGTTGTTCGCTTGTGGAGATTTAATTAGTTTTTTTCTTGACTTCGCGTATATTTAAGATGTCGAATAGAAAATCGAGTGAAGTGTGGAACTTTTTTGAAGTTGGGTGTGAAACTGAAAAAATTGCCAAGTGTAACATATGCAAACAAAACTATCTTACAAATCGACTGTTTCAAATCTCATAAAACATTTACAATCGAAACATCTCGTGGTAATGCGAGGAGAGAATTCGGTGGTAAGATATTTTTAATGTGGAATGAACTTTTTTCGCGCAGGAATGTCAAGCAATCAAGGAGAATATTTTTTATTTCTGTAATCGCTCCATTGGTAAAAATATTTTTTTTTTATTTGAGGTATTTATTCAAAATTAATTCAACAATTTTATGTACTTCATAATGTATATATGCAACTTAACTGTCTCTAGAAAAGTGCAAAGCAATAAAAATCATCAAATTATAAACATTATTTATTTTATGCTCCTCTCCTGCCCTAATATGAATATAACATTTCATTATCGACTCAGCCGTTCGGCCCCAGCAACGAATAACGATGCCGATCGTTATTAGTTATTACGTATCTACAAGCTTATCCAAATTCTTGGAATACTGTGTTATTAAATAACAGGTATGATACTATGTTATTGGGTTGGGGTGTTATTTGTTATATTAGGTATCGGAAAAGAACCGTTATTCACACCTCTAATCTGAAACAGTAAGTTTCTCTGAGAGCCTTACCACTGGCCCTGGCGACAACTGGCTACTGGCTCCATCTTGCGGACTTCCCGCAAGATCTATGCACTGCCATCTGTGCGTGCATCTATAAAGCTTCCTAACAGCGATAATTCAACACACTTTTAAAAAGTGATATAAAGTCGAATTGAAAACGTTTCAAACCCACAATTAATTGGTTCGCACGGGAGACGTAGAGTACATGAGATCAGAGCCAAAGAATGAAAACGATAACTTCGTTTCAAACCCGCAATTAATTGTTTCGCACGGGAGAGGTAGAGTACCTAAATAAGATCAGACCAACTGAGGGATGTTCAGAATGAAAACAATAACTTCGTTTCAAACCCTCAATTAATTGGTTCGCACGGAAGAGGTAGAGTACCTAAATAAGATCAGACCAACTGAGGGATGTTCAGAATGAAAACGATAACTTCGTTTGAAACCCACAATTGATAGATTCGAACGGGAGACGTAGAGTACATAAGATCAGAGCCACACAATGATGTTCAGAATGAAAACGATAACTTCGTTTCAAACCCACAATTAATTGGTTCGCACGGAAGAGGTAGAGTACCTAAATAAGATCAAACCAACTGAGGGATGTGCACTTTGCTGCACATTTCGTCAGACTGGATGAAATCACAGTGAATCATGGATGGTTCGAAAATTCGGCAATCATTGGGTATAACATTTCTATGTTCTATCTCCGTCACGACAGAAGAATGTCCTTCATAAACATGTAGACAGTTTTATCTTACAGCCTGCAGAACTAACTTTCCAATGGCCATGCCGGTAAGGATGGCACCCTTGAATTTAATAATAATTGGATGATTTATATAGCGCCGTTTTTGTGCAAAATCACCTCAAAGGCGCTGTACAAATATATAATACATTTCCACAATGATCTATGTTATTACTAACTACATATGGAGATAATATACCGTACCTTATTTACCTGATAGGTCACTTGAGATTAACACTGTTTATTGTTTATTAGCGAAATTTTGATACGGTTGGCACGCAAAGGACAAAATTGGAAAATTGGATATAATTGGACTTTTCGGTATTTATTTTTATTAATACATATTTATGATCTATAATGAGCCTGTTTAGGAAAGGAAAAGACGGTAATTTTATGCTGGGCGGTACTACAGTATAAGGTTTTGATCAGAATTCACTTTCCTAAATGTGATTCGTCCCTCGGTGTACTTACATATTTACATAAAAACTAATAATTTTTATATTTACAATTTATATCCTTCAGAACTCATATTTAGAGAATTTAAAGACTTGAAAGAATTGAACAGCATAATTTCGGATATCGACATATTTATGAAGCAGCATTTAAATCTAGTTTAGACATACAATTTCGTGATGTTTTTTAAAATAATAAATTTAAAAAGAGTGTCAGGAAGATTGGTTTGTGTTTTCGGGTGATATTTAGAAAATCCAGTAAATTTGTTTTATCTCGTGTTTTGTCTCCCGTACTTTTCTCGTTCACTTTATCATTACGTTACGTTATTAATAATATTTAGATAATTTTAATAGCGCGGTTCTATGAAAAATAACCACGAACCTCGCAAAAATTTTACGTAATCACAGATAGTTAATAGAATAATAATCTTTGGTACGAGCAGAACCCTGTCGATATAAAATATTTATGGAAGTTATAAAATAAAGATTTTGTTTATTTCATTTTCAATGTCTCACCACAAAGAATTTCTTATCTTTGCAAAGAGAACATTTTTGTTTATATTTATAAATATTAAACCAAAGAACTACATAAATCCCCTCACAATTTTATGTTGCAGCAATATGATCGTCACAAATCACATTAATGACGCAAACAAATTATCTATCACAAATAACCATCTTGTTTACTCATACATTCCGATCCATTTATTTAAATCCTCCTATTTCTGAAATTGGACCAAAGGGGATGATTTTTGTTTGAGACAAATTACAAGGCCCCTAAATCAGTCCTTAAGATGTATGCTTTCAAATATACACACCATTCTGTATTGCAGTTGACACGTTTCTAGGGGTTAGTGGGTCATGTTTATTTATACTTATGGGGTGCAAGCTACTCTTAGCAAGAGAAAGCCTCCCTTCGGACCCAATATAGGACGAAAGACAGATATAGTCTTGAAGGAATTCGATTATATGTCGAAAAACATTTAGAAGGAATCTTATTTTAGTTGTTTTGTGGAAAAATGCGATTTATATGATATATCGATAGTAATAAAAAGAAAGGATATTAACAAAATTTTACATGTATTTAATGCTAAGTTAAATTGTTAGGTAAAAATATATTATCATTTAAATAACGACACATCATGCGTTGAACAAAATTAGCTCTTTACACCAAAACAAAACGCCTAAAACTACATAATTTTCACTAATTATTATACTGAAATACTGGCGCTAAAAGGTTAAACACTTGAAATACGTTATCACCTCTACCATGTTCTACTATGGAATAAAGAATAACATAAGAAATTCCTTTTTTCGGCGTTTTTCTTGATACAAATATTTGGCTATTCGAGGCTTAAATTTCCAACACAAAACTGTGTTTATGAAATTGAAATGGGATCGAGATCTACAATGTCAGATGTCAGGCAAGTTTAAACAAGACAGAAAGCTGGACTTTTGGGCTAAATAAAACATATGTTTCCATTAAAATTTGTACGGAAGACACTTCTAGTTTTCTTCTTTATTCTATGGCCTCCGTGGTCGAGTAGAAAGGCTCTCGACTAGCAAGCCAGAGGTCGCGGGTTCAAATCCTGGCGTGCGCAAATAAAATTTATTTCATTATTTTGTGTTATTTCACAATTTACTCCTTTAAAATAATATGCAATATATTTGCGGCACATTCCAGAGTGAAAGATACTCTCAGTATCACCCTGGAATAAGACCACGATTCCTGAATAAAGCATTGCTTGAAATGGCTTTTGCCGTATTTGGTGAACAGGTCTGTATAGCCAGGTACTTTCCCACCTTCTTAATCCCCATCTCCTTCCCCTCCACACTACATTCAGCCTCACAACGTATCCTTACTGGGGATGCTATAGATATGCTCCAGACGGTTGGGAGCAGTTGGGACTAAATACTTACATAAACATATACCTCACTACAATCTACATATCTGTCCTGTTAACCAAAAAGTAATCACGAGAATATTATATCTAGAGTATGGAATGTATCGGCAGCAACTCCTATCGTCTTCCTATTTTCCTCTTCCTCTCCTCTTCCTTTAACACCAAACTAATTTTAAGATACTAAAACTTCATTTCTAATGCACTTTAACATAAGAAACTTCTGTTAACTTGTATATTTATATCTATCATTGTATATTATATAAAAGCTGTTTGTTTCTTACAAAATAAATAAATATTAGCTTTTGTAAACATTTCAAAGTTGTACTAAGAGGGTATTCTTTAAAAAATTATTTCCATCCTCTGTGTCTACCCCTGCAAAAAATTACGTAATGGTTAGTTAATTAGCCAGTTAATCGCATACAAAGTAATACGTACTTTCTATTGCTTATATTTTACGCAAATACTTTGAGGAAAATTTCAATTTTGTCAAGAGTCTCTTGCGAGTTATTCAAAATATTCAGTACAAATTGAAGACAGGCAATTTAGTAGGCGCCATAATGCAAGAAAAAAGGCTGTTTGACACGAGGAATGATAATATCCTGGCGCGTATTATATTAAATAGTCACCATTTAGTTTGAGGGTCTGATGTTTGTACAGACTAATACCTACAGATCATTAGTGTCAAGACTATTTGTTCATGTTGAATTTATTGACGCATATTTGCGATTATATCTGTATATAACTGCTAAGGATAAAGAAAGAGTTTGAAACTATGAATTAATTTTTGAATTTTGGAAGCCGTAATGAAAACCGCCGCCCCGAGAACCATTTACTGGATAACCAACATCTCTGTAGCACAAGTGTTGCGCCGCGCTTGGTGACTTAGCAGGGGTAGCCGCGTTCATGGGGTCAGGTTTGCCTAGGTCTCGGTGGAGATCGGGAGAGACCTTGACCGAGGGGGGCCTCCGGCCGGGCTCACTCGACCTATCGTCTAGCACCGTTATAGAAGTCATGGATACGTACGTCCGTCAATCTTTGACACACTGACCCTCTAATTCCTTCCCACCTTTCATTACATTATCCTTCTCGGAACTTCCTCTTCAGAAATTCCTTTCCTTGAAAATACCCTCCAATCAACATCGTCAAAGATGACTTATTAATTTAAATTATTTTCGAGTAAAGTTATTTTGCAATTTTCAACATAATCAACGAACAACGTTCTAACACCCGTAATTAAAATTACATTCATGGACAGATATATTTTTGAACGATTTAATGATCCAAAATAATTAATTTTATTATTAATGAGAATTAGGTATTCAAAGACTAATAAATATTATACATACTATTCAATATTTTTGTTGAATTTCATATATTTTTTTTTAAATGATGAGTAATTTAATAAAAAGGTACCCAAATATATTATTTTTAAATAACTGTTACTGTACATACAGTACATAACTAATGTAACATTTAACTCACAACGCCAGGGTGAATGGTACAATGGATACAGTGCTCGAATGGATTACTCAGCCACAAATCGGTGACCCGACTCTCGATGCCCCAACACTTGGTCCCCGGAAACTTGGCCCCCCTACACTTGGATCCCCGACAGTTGCTCCCCCTTACACTTGACCCCCCAGGCAGTTGATCCCCCGAAGCATTGTTGTTAGCTAAAATATTTGTATGGTGGATTTACACTTAAGACGTCTGCAAATATAAATAAATTATATGTACGGCCGTACATACTTACTTCATCAGTAATAGTATGCGTTGGAAATATAATACTTTGGGTGATCAAGTGACCAAGGGATCAACTGGCAGAGGGATCAACTAGTAGAGGGATCAACTGTCCTGGGGATCAACTGTCCGGGAGATGAACTGTCCGGGGAAACAACTTTCGTGGGGCCAAGTATTGGAGGATCTGCAAATTGACCAGATGGAAGGAGCTTTAGAGGCACCAATTGTGTCGACAATTGTGTTGCAAGTGTTCCCCTTGCTAAGTGTACAAGATCAGAATGTGTATTCCATTTTTAGTTCGGCAACAACTTCATTCTTCAACTGTCGCTTCTTTAATTTTCTTAACTTTTCCTCTACTAGCATCCGATTCATGCGACAAAACCATCTTTCATCACCTCTATTTACCCAGAAAGGGTGTACATATTAAGTTGTATTTGAATATAAGATTGGAATTCTTGGAGAAAACGCGACAATATCTACTTGACTACAATGTACATTGGTAACCTGAGGCAAAATAATTTGCATGATTTTCAGGTTGAATTTATTTGAATCCCACCAACGGAGCTTTAGAAATGAACCTAGAGAGCTTTTGAAAATAAACTAATTTTCCGGGGTTCAATCCAAGAATTTCTACCTGAATTTTCTTTAGTTTTCATGAATATAAGGTTATTTATTTATTTGTACGAAACCAATATATTTTATAACATATATACGGTTAAATAAAATTGGCCAATAGGTTTTTTATGTTTAAGTTGGTTAGAGATAGAAATTTATTTTTGGTTAACTAACTAACCATCACGCCGTTTCTCAGCAAGAGTAGGCAGACCGCCAAATAACTCGGTCTTGGCACAAACTTCTTGCCTCATTCACATTCATACATCGTCTCATACATACTCTTCTATTATTCTGACTCTTGACATGGCCCGACTCAAGTATCTGATTCACTTGGTCGTGCCATGTCTTCCTCGGGCGTCCCCGACTTTTGCAAGAGGAATATTGGATAAGGGTATTAAAAATATAATAAATAAAATTCCTGTAGAACAGACGCAGATGGCAATCGGTCTGTTAACAATTGTAAATTTATAGTGGATGAACTGAGAACGTAATGTCAAAAGAAAACGAGGCACACAAGTGGATGGAAGAAGGGGTCGGGGGCGCTTATGGAATACAACATTGAAGTCCCTTTAGTCTCACAACATACCAATTGGGGAATCCATAGTCCCACTGGTTGCAGGTCGTTAGAACTCAACTGCAGATTTGATTTTATGACATTTAAACAAAGAGATTGTGTATCTAAGAGTTATGTAGCGTGAATCTAGTCTCCTTCAACGGAAGCAATCTTCCGAACAGGCCTTCCATTGATATGCTTGGTGTAACTATAAGTGACCAGCTCAGGTACGGGGGCTCCATCGAAGCCAGAGTAAAGTTGGCCTCTCAGAAGCTGGGCGTACTGTACAGGGCCCGCAGATACTTTAATAATACACAACTGCTGACCCTGTACAAATCGCAAGTGCGCCCTACTGTCGAATTTGGCAGCCATCTCTGGTCTGGAGCCCCAAAATACCTGAAAAAAACCCTTGACTCTGTGCAGAAACGGGCGGTCCGTTTGATAGATTCCCCAATCTTAACAAACGGACTGCAATCTTTAGAGCACAGGCGTCAGGTAGGTATGCTGTCCTTGTTCTATCGGTATTACAATGGAAGATGCTCTGAGGAACTAGCGTCATTGATCCCTTCGACACCGGTGAGTAGTCGGGATACACGCCAATCGCGTGCCCAACATTTGTACACAGTTGACACTTGTCACGTGAGAACGGGTCGCTTCTACGATTCGTTCTTAAGTTCAACAGCTCGGCTGTGGAACGAACTGCCGGCCTCTGTGTTTCCTCCCTCCTACAACATGGGACTCTTCAAGACCCATGTTCACTCCTTCCTCTCCACAAAAAGACCCTCCACACAGCATCCCCAAAGATGACATAGGCCCTGAGGGAAATTATTTTCTTCAGGGCCTCCTGTGTGGAGTAAATATAAAAAAAAAAAAAAAAAGTTAGTTTTTGTAGACACCTCACAAAATACCCTCTGGCTATGTAGTAGGGTGTATTGAAAAAAACTTTTTTTTGAAATTCAAAAATTCAAGTTCATAAAAGTGATCAATGAAACCAGCTTAATTAAAAAGCATTAATAGTATCTCGCAAGAGGTCAAAAGTTAATAATTTTCTTTGAAAAATTAAATTTATCAATTTTTTTGTAGTGAATGATAAATGGTGTGAAATGGTCTAAAAGTGAGAATTTTTAACAAAGTAAGCTTATTTGCATAAATCAGTGTCGGTGATATTTTTATTTAAAACTATTTTTGGACATATTTTTCATTGTAATGTCAAAAATAAGGAAAAATTATAATTTTTTAGAACATTGTAAGCCTTAAACCTGCGCGGGCAGTGGCGGCTAGTGTCTTTTGGGTGTACTAGAGTGCGAATGTTACAAAAAAAGGCTTTTTTGATTTTATTGCAGCTAAAAACGATTTTTTTTGTTTCGATTTTTCGAAAATTTGATTTTTGTATGAAGATTTTCAGGAAATTTCATACAAAAATCAGACGGTTTCAACAAATGCAGCTTGTTTTCATACGGATGCAATAAATTCAGCTTATTTTCATAAATCAGCGTCAATGACTTTTTTACATTATTTTTGGACATAATTTTCATCGTAATGACAAAAAAATAAGGATAAATAATAATTTTCAAAAAAATTATAAACCTTAAGCCTGTTGCGGGCAGTGGCCGCTCGTGGCTTTTGTGTGTACTAGAGTGCTATATATTACAAAAAATGACTTTATTGATGTTGTTGTAGCGTAAAACGATTTTCTTTTTCGCAAATTCGATTTTTTGTATGAAGATTTTCAGGAAATTTCAGTATGGCCGCACGGATTTCCTGAAAATCATCATACAAAAATACAAATTTTCGAAAAAAAATAAAAAATAGTTTTTAGCTACAACAACATCAATAATTCCATTTTAATACTATTAGCACTAAACGAGTGGTGTACTAGAGTACACCCAAAAGTCACGAGCCGCAAAGCTGAAATTTTGAATTTACAAAAAAAAAAAATTATAAACACCTCACTATCAAAAATACAGATACATTTTTCTGGTTCTAATGTTGAATATTAAAATAATGTTTTATTTCAAAAGGTAAATCCTCACTTAACACAGATCAGTATCACCGGATGAATTAGACCACCACCGAATTGGGTGATGAAGGATTGAATTGTGTAGTACAAACGAAGCTGACAGCTCATTCTCATGCTTGGAACATCAACCGTTAACGGAGTCCTCCTCTCTTGTCTGTCGAGGTTCTCGCCTCTGGTGGTCCGGTACACAACAAAGTGACGGGATTTTCTGAGCATGCTTCATTCATCTATTAATATTAATAAAAAAACTGTTGTCGCCAATCAACTTAAAACGTTTCGACACCTACACCCCAGACAGGTCTATGAAAATAAATATATGTTTAGTAAAAAAAATTCAATGGTACCTGTGAAAATTTTCACCAGAATCAGTGGCTGTTGTCTGAGAGGAGTGCATGTGCAATAAACTCACAGACAGTAGTGAAGACAAATAATATAAACATCGTTTATTATATTACTACGTTTTAAATAACGCGCCATTAAACTTCTTAATTTAAAAAATCGCCCAATGAACATTATTACTTAGGAGCAGAATCTAGAATGCACCTATGGACAGATAATTCCTGTGGAATATTTAATTCTGTCTCGTAGTAAGTAAGTAACGCACCTCTCTATCTCCAAAGCCAAAATATTTGTATTTTAGTTCAGCGCACCAAATAAAAGATGCAATACATGTTACTTGTGGAAAACACAATATTGTGTAAATGTGTAGGCCTCGGGTGTAAACGAAATACAATAAGTAAGACATTATTATATTCAAGGTTTTTTTATCACTTTTCCTAGTTATTAAATATATCTATTTGAATTATATAAACGATATTGTTTTCTTTTTTTTTTTTATAGTGAATACCTCACAAGAGTCCCAACTGCTCCCGTCTGGAGCCAGTGAGACTATGGCATCCCCAATTGGGGGATGTTGTGAGGCTGAAGGTAAGTGGGGAAGGGAAAGAGGAAGGTGAAGGAAGATCTAGTCACTAAACACGGCTAAAGCCATTTGGAGCAACGTTTCAATTCTGAATGGTGGTCTTACACCAGGGCGATACTGGTAGTATCTTCCACTCTGGAACGTGCCGGAAATATACTATATATTATTTAATTAATTAATTGTGAAATAACACAAATTAATCAAATAAAATTTATTTGCGCACGCCGGGTTCGAACCCGCGACCTTCGGAATGGCAGTCCAATGCGTTACCACTGGACTATGCCGGCCGTCATTTTCTTGATTGAATGAATGAATGAAGCGGAATCTTGGAAGTGGAAATTAACCCACTTACAGACATCGGATCGCCAGATCGACTCGTTGACTATGACAGTATATTCCATAAAGTCACGCACATACGCATTTTTATCAAATTGGTTGACATATTTAGTAAATAAAAATTGACGAAATAAACGTCGGTACCAACGAATTAGAATTCGGCTTAGGTGTTAGCGTTATTTACTCTTGTCCCTGGGGAGGAGGGTTCATTCCTCAAATTGATGTATTATAGCTTAAAAACACTTTGTTTTTTACGGTCTTAATTTTTTTACAAATATTTGAATAGTAAAATAATAATTTATATTGTAAAATTGATAATAAAACTTGAACGGATTTTTAAGTAAATGGATATTAAATGAATTTCTGTTTTAAATTGATGAATCGATTGATTTTGTCATATCTTTAAACTCTTATTGAACCCCAATTGAGAATGACCAGGAACCGCCACTGACAGTAAGGCCCAGGCTACACGAGCGGTTCTCCCGCCGCGGGAGAACCGCTTGTAAACCGCTACAGTAAGTAAGGCAAAACTGAGCTAACTTCGGATACAAGGACAAACCAACAACACGCTGCTATTGGTTTTTCTTTTCTGTGTTTTAATGCATTGAACAATTGCTTTACAACTATAAATGACAGGTGAAAAATAAACATTAGCTTCCAACTTTTTGCTAAAAGTACCTACTATAAAATCATTACCCACTACCCACGTAAATATAAACATTCTATGATTCATAGAAATGCAGTGCCGGATCTACCCAAACTACTTAACTGATGGAACTTTTAACCAAGGCGGAAAGGGCGCAAGAAATAGCTCAGTATTTTTTTCCGGAATAAGTTCGAAAAACATTAAATTCGAATGTTTATTGTTGCAATATAAACAACAAACAAAATTTTTGGAATTTTGTTGACAGAGCGTCAATCCTGTCAAGATGGTAGCCGTGTTTCATAGTACCTTTTTATTCCGCCAGAGCGCATGAGTGTTGCGACTGTTGCCGCCTATGTTGCCGGAATAATCAACATAACGCGAAATCTACTGTTCACAAAATTACTAGTTAGGAATTTATGAATACCATCTTAATAACTAATATGTCTAATAACATAAACGATTAAACAATATTGCCGTATTTATTGCCACGAGTTATCTCAATTAGAGGGGTTTTATTTAACATCAAGAAACATATATTATATATTTACCTGTATTTTAAAAAAAATATCGTAGGTATATTATACGCAGATTTAACAAAACATTAACCAGATCAGCCATTTTTACAGTAGTTTCATTGCACAATATATTGACCACCGGCGGTAACTTGAAAATGTGAAGAATGTTCTAAAAATTTCATAATACTTACATCAAATCCGAGGGATATTAAAACAAATCTTTATTGACTCAGCTTGAGTTTTGACTCAACATCCTTTTTTTTCCAAAAGTGTTGCTCGCAGCGGCTTTGTAAATATAGATTTCACGAGCTGAGGTACTTATTTGAAAAGAAAAAAAGGATGCAGGGTATATCAGCACGCAGCCGAAGGGTTTTGGCCATTTAGCTGACTGGCGATTTTTTCTTTTGTTCAATTAAAAACAAACTAAATATGTTTTTCACACGGTCGCTAATGATCACACTTTACACTGTCAGACGTCGCAACGGATCACGTGATACATGTTATGTCTCCTATACAGTGACCAGCTAGGCTTTTGTTTTTAATTGAGAAAAATATCTGGTCGGACAGCAAAATGACATCTATAATTTTAACCGCAAATATGCCCAGGAATTTCTTGTTAAAATCCTTTGGGCACCTTTTTGCTGATGCACCCTGTGTATATAGGATTTTTTTAAACTGCCATTACTTAAGCATAGATGTTATTATTTGATAATAGTCGCCACAACAGATTTGGAGAACTAACGAGACAAGGACGATTTTTTAAATCAATTTATTATACAGATTAGTGAACGTCATATTATGTTTTTTAAATTTATCTTCTAGGTTTATTATATTTGTTAATTATAATGTACTTCAATTAATCGCATAACACCTTATAAACTAAAATGGCGCTATTCCCCAAATCACACACGAGAAATAATTTCTTAATTGAGTTGGGCAGTTTCGTTAAAAAAATACTATTTTTCGCAATTAGCGTCGAAATTCTATATTTGTAATATTTTTGTATATTTAATAAAAATTAAATATATAATGTACGACTCTAAAATATTTTTTCTTCATTTACACTTTCCGCTTCGGGCATAAAATATTGTACATCCGGCCCTGTGCAAATGGAGTGGATATTCCGCGTAGAAACTGGATTATTGCAGGAATCATAAATGTCGCATTTGCGTCAACAGTCGGCCTTTAAGCTCATAGTAGGCCTATTAAATATACCTACCCTAGACGTACCGCACGTACCAGCGCGCGTACGGCCGCGGTACTTACTGGTAAGCTGTGTGCTTTAATCTGCTGTAGTTACATACGGGAACCATAGAAATATCAAAGAATAGATTCCCAGTGAAAAATTGAAGAATGATCACCATTTTTTTTGTCTAAAGAGGCATGAGAAAAGTTTTGAAAACCGAAACTCATAGTATAATTAACGTCGAATAAAACATGAAACGCTATGATGATATCGGATTAAGTCCTAAAAAATAAAAATGTTAAAGGTACAGGGCTTTCCAATAAGAGGTGTTATTTTTAATAGCCCGCTATTTCGGTAGATGTTACTTTTGAAGCTGTCTTTTTTGACATTTGACAAGTAGAAACTACGCCATTTATTAAAATGGAACGATACACGCTTCAACAACGCATTGAAATTATTAAAATTCACTTGAGTGAATCAAATGCGAATCATCTTGAGTGATGAGGTCTATTTCCACTTTGGTGGCTTCGTCAACAAGCAAAATTGTCGCATCTGGGGCTCGGAAAACCCAAGAGTTATTGTTGAAAAGCCTCTCTATCCTCAACGTGTGACTGTTTGGTGCGGTTTATGGTCCGGCGGAGTCATTGAACCTAACTTTTTCGAAAATGAGGCTGGAGCAACAGTTACGGTGAATGGATTGCGCTATCGAGAGATGATTAATGATTTTTTATGGCCGGAATTGGATGGTATTGATCTGGACAACGTTTACTTTTAACAATACGGTGTTACGTGCCATACAAGTAACGAAACCATTGATCTTTTACGATTGAATATCAAAATAACACCTCTTATTGGAAAACCAAGTATCTTAGAATTTCGGTCTAATTTCCGAACGCAAGAGCGACACAACCCGACGTATGTCATCTTTGGGTTAAATTGATTTCTTTTGACTTTCTATAACTTATGCTTTATTTGATACTATTTTTATTGAATTTATAGAGCAGAGATGGTTTACATATAGTTCCTGTGAGCACTTAGGCCATATGCCCATTGTGCTATCTCCCATTTTACATCATTCCTTTAACAGTCACCCTGTCCCTTAAATAAAGTTCACCAGGGTTGTTATTGGATATGTGGCTATGTCTTCTGTTTCCACAATGTGTCTTCCCAGGTCTCATCTCTCCTCTCCAATCACCTTTGGTTCACTGAAGGCCCCACAAGGGAAGGGAGCCTCATCTCTCCTATCTATTGCCTTTTGGTTCCGTGAAGGCCCCACTAGGGAAGAGTTTGCGGAGGTGGCCTCATCTCTCTTCTCTGCTCCTCCCTGGCTACCTAAAGGTATCCCGAGGGAAGAGGGTCTCATTACTCTTCTCCACTCCTACTTAGTTCCCCGAAACCCCCACAAGGGAAGAGTCTCATCTCTCCTCTCCATTCCCCTTTGGTTCCCTATTTGATACTAAAAGTGCAAGTAGTTTTATTGGGCAGGTTCCTTAATTCAACGGAAAATGGATTTATATGTGATATAAACAATTATTTGGCGTCTTGCCTTATTTTCCAAAAAGTTACATGAATATTACAAAGCTCCTTAGATTTTTATCATAAAATTACACTGCGAGCTGAAATATTTGCCGTTACTTAGAAATTCTGTAGAGCAAAAGCTCTGCAAATATCAAGACGCCAGACGTCACAGTTCGCAAGATTTTGTAGCTTCATTCAATCTGATTCCAAATATCACTATCAAAACAAAACTATTATACAAAAAACTAAATAAATAGCTGTGACGGGACGCCTGGCAGAAGTGAAACATCGAAATTGATTTTTATTGAAGAAAGTGAAAATGTAAGTAACCAAGTCTGTACATTATTTTTTTAAAGATAAACTTATGTTTACAAGACAATGTATTTATTATGTTAAGCACAAAGAATAAGAAATTAATATAAGCAATAATCATTAGTCTGAAACACCCATATAGAAAACCTAATAAGCAAAAAATTTTTAATAAAATACTAGTTTTTATTGAAATATTCGACGGTTTAAAAATAATTCGACATAGCATAGTGGCTAGCGCACCTGACCGGCAGTAAGAAGACTGCGGGTTCGATTCCCGTCGGAGGAAGTTTTTTTTTCAATGTATATTGTTGTTTCAGGCTAATAAATATTGCTTATAATAATTTGTCAAGTCTTTACAGTTTTATATAATATAACAATTCTTCTATTATTATTAAAATATACGCAAAGTTATAAATTACAAATTCAAAATTCATCATTATTTAGAATAGATCCATTACCATTTTTGTGAGAAATAAAGCAAATATACCGCACAGAGTTTTGGCGGCCGGGCGGTAAGAGCCTTCCAAGTCACGAGGCTGGCCGCCGAATGGAGCATCTCTCCGTGCAAGAGCGCTATTCATGTTTCACATCAAACATATATTTTTCAGCCATCGTATTTGAAGGTTGAATTCTCCGTAGTAACTCTTCTCTACTTTCTGTATGTCTATGGTCGTAACAACCGATAATTGATGACTTTCGACTTGTCGGAGCACAAGCGGGTATTGATGTTGACTTGTACATAATATTCTTTGTTTGTTCGGCGCGGCTCGTATTTATCAGTTCAAGTGACTTAATTAGATAGGTACGGGTGTAATATCTGGGTTGAACAATAATGCTTGTTTTTCTTTTATCAATAGAAGTAATAATAAGGCTTCAGTTACTCTTTTCATGTCATTTTCGCACTAAAAATAAAAGCCTCGGATTGAAATGCCGAAAAACCACAAAAAAATTTTCAAGTATTGGACAGCAAATTTTTTAAATATATTTTTTGATGCTGAACTCTTCTTACTAGTTCTTGGTATCTGGTATTAGACGGCTACACCAAAACTAAACCCAGAAAACCAGAATAAGAGGATTAACGCTTGCAACATGGTATATATACATACATATAGGTACATTAGGGTGTCCCAAAAAAAATAAAGTTGTTATTTTAAAACGCATACCCTCTAATTTTGTTTTAATAATGACAAAACACTTATAAAAAAAAATTCGTTTACTTTGGACAACTGCAACCCGTGCCGACTTGCATCGAAAGATGTCAGTACTTGTACATTAAGACGCCAGCGAGCAAACGTGTTGATGAGCTTGTAGTAACTTGCTATTTTGTTAGTAAACGAAAATCACTCGTTCAGGCAAGATGTTGTTTGATTTACGCACTTCTAAATAGAGTATATTTTTAATAGGAGTCGTAAAACACCAAATATTGGGTTCTAAACTGCCATCTAATGGACAAGTTCTTGAAGTTTTGTTCTACAATATCCGGAAAGTGAATTTAACTGTCAATATATACCAAATATAGCCATAGTTGGTTTTTTAAAGCTATGTTTGAAGTAAAAATCAGTCAAGTGACTACAAGCCCTGACATACCACTCTTCAAAAAGTTTCGAGATAATTGGAAAAATGTTGATCCCGATTGCACCTAACCGCTTCCGAAATCGATGATTTGCTTGACTTTTACCGTACTAAACTGACAACAAAAATACTTGGAGATGACTATTGAGAGTTTTTAGAGCTCTGTGTGATAGTTTTAGGAGGAGATACAGCGATAAAATTTAAGATTCGGCCTCCAGGTGCTCGATGGATGGCAAAGGCGCTTTATTCCTTGAAAATATCATTAATTTGTGCGCAATTTAAAATTACCGGTAAGGATAAGGCGGCACTTTTAGACGTTTGCCTGTTCATAGTAACATCCTATGTAAAGCCATGGTTACAATGTATTATAGCAGTTAAAGCACCTTACCAGGACTTGTGCTTTTTGAAATCGATGAAGCATTAAGAAAAAATTGATGAAAACATCTCAATGGCAGCTTTATTTCTGTTCAGTAAGCAGTTACGGTATTTGACCGATGAAGGATCTATTTTATCGCTGTTTGACGACGCTGTGGATCAAATAACTAAAATAAAAATGCTCGAAATATCAAAAAAAATAATTTATCAACCCATGACAAACGTTACATCTCATCGAAGGAAGATCTTTATGGTAAATTGTATGGTAAGTTTATTAAGTAGTTTAAATTATCAAGAGCAAGTATTCATTTGATCGTCTGAACACAGATGCCAGTTTTCTTAACGAATTTCCTACGATGTGGTCAAATAATGCTTCGTATCAAGAAGTCAGAAAGGTGTCGCCGCTGAGGGTAGTGAATGATACAGCTGAAAGAACTGTTAAGTTAATGCAAGATTTTCATGGCTTAATCTCACGGTCAAAGAGGAACAAAAATAATTTTTGTTACGATGGGTTCAGGAACACCGGCAGATTTATCCTGACTGTAAAAAACAAACTAAGAAGAAAAAATTTAATCAATAAACCATTTTTAAATATAAAATACTACATAATTAAACATTTGTAGATTTTTAAATTTTATTTATCCGACAAAAATGAAAGTTGAAAATCCTTCCATATTAACTCTGTACCATATGTTTGGCATCAAGTCGGCACGGGTTGCCGGTGTTTAATCAAAATAATATTTATTATATGAGTTATTAGGATCAAATAAAATAAAATAAAAGGGTATGCATATTTAAATTCATGAAAAAAAAATCTTCCTTATGTCCTGGGACACCCTAATATACATACATAAACACTCAATCTACACGTCTGCCCTGATGATGAATACTGGATAAAACGTAGGCTAAAGAAGGAGGAAGGGCAACACGGCATAATAACCCAAAAATTAATCAATAAAAAAAACATTAATTTATTTTGCCAATCTGTTCACCTCAGAGATTTTGTGTGTAGTCATACATTAATATTACTTCAGGTTTTCGTATTTTTTTATTTGAATACCGCATAAGAGTCCCAACCGTCGGGAGCCAGTGAGACTATGGCGTCCCCAATTCTATTATGTTGTGAGGCTGGAAAATTAGTTGGGAGGAGAACGAGTTAGGGATGAAGGAGATAGGGAAATATCTGGCTATTCAGATCGGGTCACTAAATATGGCTGCAACCATTTCACGCAACGTTTCTGAATGAATTTCCAAAAATATTACATATTATTTGATTTTTTTAAACATTAACCTCACTCATCTTTGGGGATGCTGTGTGGAGTGTGTTTTTAAGGAAAGGAAGGAGAGGCAGTTCCGGGAAGGAAAAAGGTATGAGGGGTGGATATCTATCCCTCCCGCTGAGGAGCAAGGTGAAGGGTCGAGAGAGTCCGACTGGAGAGGTCAAAGTCTGTCTTTCCTAATCTGCCACCAACCACTTGAGGTGACCTATGGCAGAGGTGTTGGTTATCCAATAAATAGTTCCCTGGGTGTTGGTTATTCAATAATAGTTATCCAATAAATAGTGCCTTACCCCTCGTCCACTGAGGCTGTCGAGTATACTATACGCGAGTAGCGTAATATAAGATTATGTTTTTATTTCAAAGATGTAGTTATAATTCTGTCAAAATAGGAATATATTTCTATTCCAGTGTTTTCTTTGAAATGTCAAACATCTGTTCATAACAGTAAATGTTTTAACACTAATGGAAAACATCAAAACTATCAATTTCCTAGGTCTTCAAACAAAGAGTAAAATGTCGATCACCTAACACTTCGCATTCTTGTATTCGGTGAACCAAATGTAACCTGTTTGTTTTGGCTAAGACCCTCCGCATAGTTTGTTAGATGTGGAATCGACAATAAGGAATACGTCATTACTTCTTAAAAGCCGGCATAGATGACAAAGAAAATCTTTTTTTAAAGTTGAAAATTAACCTAATTCTCGTAGGAAAATGGGGCTACCTACAAAAACATCTTAAGAATTTTTAGCCAAAGCCGATTTCTCGATTGCATTTTTTTGCTAAATTCGTTTTGTTGTTTTTTTTTGTATGTATAAACAATATTCACCAACACAACGGGCATCAGACTTTATGCTTTAAGCTCGATAAAATTTGACAGTACGTATATATTTTCACGCTCGGTTAAATCAGTCCTTTTCTAAACCCTGTTTTTCCCTTTGTTTCTCCTCCAATAGTTTATCTGGAAATATGTTCTTAATAAATTCATAACTTAGTAAGAAAATTCTCGTTTTCGTTACAATAATAAAATCGAACCGTTATTTAAAGCGAAATCTCTAAGCTTAAATGAATTAATGGAGGATCTAGGTCCAGTGTATATTATTTAGCGGCCCGTTCATATAACTATTTATGTCTTCCTCGGGCGTCCCCTACTTCTGCTACCATCCACATTTGCATCGTATATTCTTCTTACACTCTTTTCTTCGCTTATTCGCTCTACATGCCCAAACCATCTAAGCGTCCCTTTCTTGATCTTACTCATTACGTTTACATCAGGCTTACACTCTATGCGGATCTCCACATTCCTCACACGATCATAAATGGTTTTACCACACATACGCCTCAGGGATCTCATTTCAACAGCATTAAATCGACTTTCATCCTATCTTTGCCAGTTCCATGTCTCACTTCCACACATCAGGGTAGGTACCAGCACTCCATTGTGGACTGCTAACTTCGCTTCTTTGGACAATTTTTTGTTAGCGCCAACTGCGTTCAGTCCTCCATTAATGGAGCTACCTGCATTTACCCTTCTTTCAATATCTCTGTCAGCCTTCCCATCTCTCGTAAACATACTTCCTAAATACACAAACTCATTTACCTGCTTCAAGTATTCCTCATTCACAGCTATATTGCACACTGTTTTCGTATTCTCTCTTTCAAACACCATTACTTTAGATTTACTTACATTCATCATCAACTTATTCTTCATGCATACTTCGTTCATCCTAGACACGAGAGACTGCAGATCATCCTTCATATCATCATACCTTTTGGTCAATCTTGTAAAGCTAAGTATAGAGTATGAAGGAATGTGTGATGTGTAATAATCTATAGAAAAAAATCATTCGTACACATGCAATGAGAAACTGCACTCCATTTTGTTGTTTTGAACCTAAATACCTGAACATGTTTTTATTGATTTATAGTTAATTAGTTTAAGTTTAGATTTGAGTTTTATAGTTAAAATAATTTTCAAGTTTTAATTTTTCGGGTCTCCAAAAAAAATCGAATCTATGGATTTGCGCTGTGGCGTCACCAAAAAACTTACGTTGTTTTTTCAACCGGCTCTATATTTTATACGGAAATCAAGAGGTTTTTTTTATTTTTAAGATTACCTGCTTTCAACACTGAGTTAAACGACGGAATCTCGTGACCGTTGGTAAACAATTTACCGGTGTTTTAAAACCTACTTTAAAATATTTTCATCGGCTTAAATGTGAATGTGGACCAGAGTTGCCAATGCATACGTTTTAAAATACCCAAAAGAGATGTACACAATTTTTCAAATACTTCACAAAATCCTTACAGTTTCCAAAATAAGACAAAATAAAATTAACACTGTTTTTAGTCTTTTTCGAATTTTCACTTTCAAATTGCTGCAAATATAAACGAAATATAGTGCATTCTCAAAATTGTCGTAAATATTATTTTTCAATATTGTTGGATATGATCAAGAAATGCCCAGAATCCCCGCATTTTCCCCACAAATAAAATTCTCCGACAAAATCCAATTTCTTGAAAAATCGTATAAATTCCCTGCAATTTTGGGAATTTTCCACGAATCGGAACACTTCATATGTAGTAAGCGTTCAAAAAGAAGAAGAAGATGGCTTGAAATATGAATTTTAGGTATGTTAAAAAACGATAAAGGCGATGCACTACGTCGTGTAATATTTTGAATCGAGCCGCTACAATAACACACCTTACGTAGATGGCGATAAGGCTTAAATTCCCGCTTCACACCATCCACCTGTTTTTTTATTATGCATGAAAAAAGCGTGGCAATGAAGGGCCTTTTATTTTATTTTGTGGTTGTTCAGGCACAAATATTTAAATGTTTTTCTATCATTTTATAAATAACTTAATTTGCCACATTATACAATAAAACCATAACCGAAAATGGGTTCGTAAATAGGAGATTTTGAACTTTAAAGCAGTTTTCATAGGCCTATACATTTTTTTTCTGACCAAATTTTCAAACCAAAAACACATGATTTTAAATTACTACGTAGTGCATCGCCTTAAGCGAAATTTGTAAAAATGTTTAATAAAACAAAACTTGTGTAAAATTGTGCCAAAATATCTCGACAAATGACTAAGTCTCATTTATTAAATAATAGAACAATTATTTACATATTAAAGAATACAAAAACAAATGTGTTTTTAATAATAAACTTTGCCACTTTTTATATCGTGGGATTTTCGTACAATTACCGTTTCGTCTCTACACGTGTAAAGATACTATCTTCAAACATATCGTATATTTTTTTAGGAACTTAAAAGCTTAAGGTGTTCAAGGGAAATGTGTTATAAATCGGTAGATATTCGGCACGCGGGGGCGAGCTCAAAAACTGCTACATTCTTATACAGAAAGTACAGTATAAATATTAGGATGACGTGCTTACTGCTCGATAGTTTTTACAGCTTCAGATACACTAAAACAGATGTTCTGCTAACTAAAGATGTTCTATCACAGCGTTCTTAATTTTCGTAAAATTATTATTATCACGGTGAATGTGAATTGAGCAAGTGATGATTAATTCCGCGTGTACTTTAGAAACCACTTTCAGAGCGCGTCAAAGTAACGTTGCGAAATATTTTTTCCGTTTTTTGTTTACGGAAATAGACGCGTCTTTGCAAGAATGCACATTTGATGGATGATACGAAATATGTCGATGAAATTCTCTGAACGAGTTTGTTCTCCATCTCATTGCGATTGTGTTATGCTGTGCTATGTTATAATCTAGGAATAACTTATTTTCACAATCCTTGTTTAAAAATTATCGAACAGTTTTATTTCAGTCAAGGCGAAGCTTAGTGCCAAATCACTAATTTGATTAATCTTTATAACAAATTGGTGAACATTATGAATACCAAAAATTATGATTTAGAAAAATTAGAGGTTTTTCTATCGCTTCGCTTGAGTAGAATACAAATAGCAAAATAAAATACTCAATAAAAAATACAAATGCAAACTACTAAAAAATTTTTTTTTCAATAGAAATGTATGAACGCGTAAAGGAAACAACTTCAAAAAATACAGTATTATAGCCAAGATTATCTGTGACAGTTTCACTTGACTAACTTTTTTACTTTCTTAAAAAATTATTTACAAAATAAATTAAAACCAGTTTTTTGCTTGAAATCAAACGTTTCTAGACTCCGTTTGTCAAGCGATTGTAATGCCTATTACCTATGATATAAGGTATACCAAGAATATACACATGTTTGGCTTGTAGCTTCCTCTTAACGCTATTTATATGCATAATATGAAATATCTCAAAATATATATTGCATGCATAGTTATATTTCAATAAATCATAGTTCATAATTTTTAAAACCAGCTAAAAATAGTACAGGTACTTTTTTACATACTATTTAAACATACGAATAAAAAAATTCAATGAATTCGGCTGGACTGTACATCAATGGTTTCGGTATTTGAAAAATATTTTTAATTTATTCTTGACAATTTCGTAATTTATTTCTGTTTTCAGTTCAGTGGGAAGATCAATGATTAATTTTATACGTTATGTTGGGCTGCTGTTGTACGTAACCAAGGTAGCGTTAGTTATGTTATTATTTCTAATGATAGTATTTATTTATATACATATATTGTTACCGAGGTCTTTATGTATCTGGAGTAAAATTGTATAGGTATATATTTTTGATGGAGAGTTTGAAAATATTTTGTTGTTGAGAATTAATACGTTTATTTAAGGCCCCGTAGTAAGCGTTCAAAGATGGTTTGAAAGGGAGATAAGAAAATACGAATGTAGAAAGGAGCGCGCTAATATTAAAAAAAACTATAATAATTAAGCAAAAAGGGTTATTTTTTTTAAACACGTCTCTTTTGAAATAGATGAAAAATTTCTAAACAAATGCTTTAGTTGCATTTAAAGATACACTGTGAATTTTTTAATGCCTATGCCCATAACATATTAAATAATAAAACAAAACCTGTTTTTAATAATTTTCCGAGCTTACTTTGCTTTTTTTTCTATCGAGAGAATTTCGTATAGTTAACGTTTTAGCATAACAAATGTATATATATTATTTTGAAATATAAAATATTTTTAGCAGCTTTAAAAGTGAAATAAAAACTTGTTTTTAATCGGTAGAAATAGGCAATGCGGGAGCTTAAATATAATATTTATTAGTGTTCTTTTTATTGTTTAAAATGTTAAAAATGATGATACATTAGAACCCCCCCCCCCCAATCAATGATCCTTTATTGTAATACAATGGGCTAATGCAAAGTAAATGGTTTTTTAATAAATTGTTTGTTGTGTACAGTGTTTCCTTAAAGTGGAATACAGCTAAATTGATATTTATACTTTTAATAATTTATTTTATATTGATCTGTAAAAAAATATTATGTTACATTTTTAAAAAAATGAGTCGCAAGTTTGTGGGTCACAAATCTTACACTTTGTGAACGCCCTATTTGTCCTTATAAACTAGGAATGTTTTATTAGGTAATAAAATTCATACATTCATTTATATTTCAGAAAACAAATTTCTCATTCAATTCTCTTTTTATCATTTATCAAGGCGTTCGAACAAATAGAATAAAAGAAAACAAATAATACGAACCTACTGGTGAAACTGTTGCCAGTAGTGTTTTGTAAAGAACTGGGTTAATTGCTTACAGGACGATATCCAGAAGCGATTGATGGCTTGAAATGCATTGCCCAATAAATCTATTCAGAAAGAAAAGACTTGCCACATATAGGGGCATTAAATATCATTGGTAAAAAGAAGGAGGCCGCAGAAATTTGATGCCCATAGATATGGCTAAAGTGCCATCCATTTCTCACGCCATGTAAGAAATGAAGTTGGGTTATTTCATATGGGAAGATGAGTGGGGTGCAACTAAAATATTTTTTCTTGATTTTCTTATACCACGCACAAAAGTTACAGCTGTCCGTATCCAGTCAAATTTTGACATCCTACTTGAGAAATAAGGTTGTAAAGCTGAAATAAGTGCGTAGTTATACTCTGTACCAATTACGTTACAATCCATCTAGTCTTGTTATTGTCTCACAAAGTTACGATAAAATCTAGCAACGAAGAAATACTCTTTTTTCCAGTAAATTTTTATATTAAATGATAAAATACACTTTGTAAAACACCACTTTTATTTTGAATTAATATTAACAACCAACCAAGTTTCGCTTAGCTCAAGCTTCGTCAGGGCTTATTATATCAACTGATATGTTATATCAACAGTAGATATAATTAGCCCTGACGAAGCTTGAGCTAAGCGAAACCTGGTTGGCTGTTAATATTAATTCAAAATAAAAGTGGTGTTTTACAAAGTGTATTTTTTCATTTAATATATAATGTCACATCACAGAGTGTTTGCTTCCTTCGATAAAAATAAATTTTTAATTCAAACATTGTTCATGTTTGACAAAAATAAAATTCAAATAATATACGCGTTTAAACAAAATATACGATAGGATAGTGGTAGAGCGTGGTTTTCGTATTTAAAAGTTGCGTCGAATACTACATTCTACATTACGAGTGTGACTGAGATGACAATAGTCTTCGTCGCTTACACTAAACCCGTCTTCCCACGGGTCGGTAGATAATTGACATACACCGAATGCTGCAAGACTGCGCAGAAAATTAAGTTCGCTATAGTATGGTAACGGTCTGCAGCGCAGCATTAGGTTTATGTAGATTTTTTATCGCAATTTCACTTTTTCCAATGGCGCTGAAGTCTGGTTATTTAGATCAGGTCACCAAACACGACCAAATCCATTTCAAACAACGTTTTAATTCTGAATGGTGGTTTAATAAAATCCACATCAGCAGGAACATATTTATTGAAATATTTCCTATCCCATGATATTATTGGACATAAAAGGTAATTTAATATGTTCCATGGCCTAGTAAAAGTGACCAGTGTCTATATATTATACGGGTATATTGTATTTCTATAGCATTAACATTCATGAACACATGATCCAAATGCAGGCATTAAATTTATTACTGCAATAAAAAATCTGTAGAGAAATTGGAGGGAAGCCCTTACATATATAAATCATTTGCTCTGAACAAAGAAACGAAAAACGCAATAAAAGTGTATGGTGTCCTTTAGTGCACCATAATCCATAAATATATCATACAAGTTGATATATGGCAGCAGTGATATAGAATATCCAAGATACGCCATCAACATTTCAGTACACAATGTGGTCCTACCAAAATTGGTTATAAATATCAGCCAAGAAAGTTTAACGAAAGATATGTACCAACTATACAAAATTATAGATTGTCAATAAAATTAAAATATCGGCAAAACTTTGTAGCAAGGGAATTGCTGTATGATTAGTAAAATTCTTATATGACTCCAGCAGTGTTAGAGTGAGATGGAAAGAGTTAATAACTGTATATAAGTAGTTGCACTTGATCAAGGTCTCTCTCTCTCATCTCAGATCTAACCTATAATAGACGCTAGTCTCAGTCACGCCCAAATTCATAAATTATATGTACATAGTATAGTTATAAATCTTACACTCTGATCATAATATAATAATGGCGCAGTCGGTAAGATATTTTAATGAGAGTACAGGAAGATGGATGGACAAAAAAATGGATTGAAAAATAGTCATTCGTTAGTCTACCTTTCGCCGTCTGAAAATGAAAGTATGTCAAGCTGTACGTTATTTGCCTCATCCACATTTATACATCGTCTTTCATAATATTTTTATATTATTTGCACAGATCCGTGAAAAATTACAGAATAGTCTGAAATCTTGAAAAACCAGTTCCAATTTTAATAATGATCTGTTCAAAATATTATACTGTAGGAAACACAAAATATACTTTATCGCTTGTCTGAATTCTTCACAAATCAATTTCCATTTTGTAATCAAATACTTAAATCATCGAACCAGATTTCATTAACGCAGGACTAACATACAAACAAAATGGGTATGTTTGATGATCTTACTATATTCGAGTACATACCTACCCATACCTACTTGATTTAATTGATTGTACTAGGTCTTGATGCGATGTTGCCAACTGATTATTTTATACTCTTCTTCTTCTTCATGTGCCGTATCAGGTCCCCCGACATTGGCGATCACTCTAGAAAATGTCTCTTTGTCTTGCGCTGCCCGGAATAGCTCCTCCACACTTCTAATGCCGGTCCACTCTCGTATATTTCGCAGCCAAGACATTTGTCTCCTACCAGGCCCTCTGCGACCTTCTATCTTGCCTTTCAATATTAACTGGAGCAAGTGATACTTCTCCCCTCGAAGTACATGACCCAGATATGAAATTTTCCTAATTTCCTGATATACTCCTTGCGCACAAAATAAGTATTGCTAATTTGTTAAGAATCATTTAAAATTATTGGTATAGCCGGTAATCATTTGTAATGCACGTTCATTTGCCTTTCTAATATATTTAGGGTGTGTATCAGAACTCTACTGTTCGATGCATTTTATTGAATTCTACAACTTACGTCACTAATTTAAAATTCCACGAAACATTTATAACAAAGACAAAAAGCACACTTGAGATGATATTTACCTTACTGCCATTTTTATAAAATTATTATCAGATGCCGCTCTAAAAAATTCTATTTCGCTGACTTGCATGCACTCTCAAGCTATTACTGCCTCAGTTCCATGGCGAAATGCTTCATAAAAAGCTCATAAAAATCAACAAGTCCGTCGAGTTTATTTCAAACTCTCAAACTCTTGCAATTTATCCTTCCCCTCTCCAAAAATAAGTTATCTATAGACTAAGATAAAGTAGGTTGATCATAATATAATATCTTTTCCAGTGGCTTGCGGAAAATGCGTGCCATGATATTCCTCACTTAAGGCGAAGCTTATGCCAAATCACTATTTTGATTAATCTTTATAACGAATTGGTGTATATTATGAATACCAAAAAATATGCTGCGGATAAATTGAAGGTTTTTCTATCGTTTTGCTTGAGTAGAATACAAATAAAAATTTCAGTTAAAAATATAAATGTAAAATACTAAAAAATATATTTTTTCAATTGAAATATATGAACGCATAAAGGAAACAACTTTAAAAAATACGTTATTATAGCTAAGATTATCTGTGACAGTTTCACTTAATTAACTTTTTTGCTTTCTTATAAAATTATTTACAAAATAAATGAAAACCAATTTTGTGCTTGAAATCGAACGTTTCTAGACTCCGTTTGTCAAGCGATTTTAATGCCTATTACCTACAATATAACGTATACCAAGAATATACACATTTTTGGCTTGTAGCTTGTCCTCTTAAGGCGATGCCATAGGTAGTAATGCAAAATCATGTGTTTTTGGTTTGATTTATTGTATAATGTGGCAAAATCAGTTATTTATAAAATTAAATATTTATGCCTGAAAATCCACAAAATAAAATAAAAGGCACTTTTTGGCCATGTTTTTTTCTTGCATAAATCAAAACAGGCGGATGGTGTTAAGAGGGAAATCAAACCTTATCGCCATCTACGTAAGGGTTGTTATCGATAGCGGCTCAATTTAAAATATTACACGACGTAGTGACACATTATTTCTTTGAAACTCCAAAAGAACTTCTGTGTCGAATTCTTTTGATGTATTTATGAAATATTTTCCATTTAAATATGTTGAGTCTGTCTAGTCAGTCTTAAAATCTATGTACGCTGTTCATTGAACTCTCTTTTAAATTCGTTTTCTTGTGTAAAAGTAAGATTATTTTATCTTATTAATGTTAATTAATGTTGTCTTCCCGAAATGAGTTCTTTTAACTCAAGAGAATAATATTATAAATATTATTTTGTAATGTATAATCACTAAATAAATAAAACTATAAAAATAAGTAATGCGTATGAAAATTGAGCTCATTTCTGGCACCCACCGCACATTTATAATGGTACGTATACATTCGTTCCTTTCCCATAAGTTTAGGTTCAATTCAGTATTTCGGATCGCTTATGTATACGTAGCATAACGTTTACCTTTTCAATTGAGTATATTATGATGAATTTACTTCTTTTAGTCTTGGCTCGTGAAATAAACTGAACGCGGTTCAGAAAATTTAATGTATGCAACTCTAACCGCGATACTATGAGTAGGTATTCCGTGAAGAAGTTTTTATAAACAAGTCTTCCCGATCTTGTCGAATGCCCGTTTGTTTTTAATGATTGATGTACCGAGATGCGTGCTTTAACAAATCTACAGATGACGTGTTTATTAAGTAACTACTTAACTGTTTTCTGCAATAAGCACGATTTCATTTAGAGTTTATTTTTTTTAGAAAGAGTTCCTTTTCCTTGTCAGATTATTCTATTTTTTCAAAGCAGGAATTTTATTTTTATCTTGGGTAATAACAAATAATTAATATTTCTTTTTCAATGACCATTACATTTTTCTAACACAGTTGGTATTTTTATTTGAGAAGGCTTTCTTTACGAGACTTTCTCTGGACAAACTTTTTTAAATTTACAAATATACCTACAGACACTTTAAGGTCCTGCTAAGCCAAACATATATCTTTTCATCATGTGCCTTTATAAGTATTATTTTTACGTAGGTATTTATGTTTTTCACTTCATAATATTAATTTTAATATGTACACAATTTCTGTCATTACTCGTTCATATATTTCAATCCTCCCAATCAATCATCGTTCAATTTCTATCATTACTCGTTCATATATTTCAATCCTCCCAATCAATCATCGTTCAATTTCTATCATTACTCGTTCATATATTTCAATCCTCCCAATCAATCATCGTTCAATTTCTATTATTACTCGTTCATATATTTCAATCCTCCCAATCAATCATCGTTCAATTTCTATCATTACTCGTTCATATGTTTCGATCCTCCCAATCAATCATCGTTCAATTACTCATTCCATTTTTTTTTTCAAAATATTGTATATTATTGATTATTTATTTATATAATATCCACGATATAAATATACACAATACTTACATTTCACAGAATATAAGCATAATCAAACACTAATAATAATTTAAACAAAAATAACAATTAACTGTTCTTGTTTATATATTTCTGAACTATTAATCCTTCGTTGTTTGTGAACCTCGTATTATAAATATGTTCCAATTGCCCTTTATGTTGCTGGTTAGACATAATGTAAGTTGAATTCACACTCTGAAATAGCAGTAAGGTATAATGTCTCTGTGTTTAAATACTAGGGATAACTAATCTTATGGAACACTTCCTTGCCAATAGATTAGTGGATGCATGGAATAAACTTCCACAACATGTCATCGATTCTACTAATATAAACCTTGCAAATAGAGTAGTGGCTGCATGGAACAAACTTCCACAAAATGTCATCGATTCTTCTAATATAAACCTTGCAAATAGAGTAGTGGCTGCATGGAACAAACTTCCACAAAATGTCATCGATTCTACTAATATAAACCTTGCAAATAGAGTAGTGGCTGCATGGAACAAACTTCCACAACATGTCATCGATTCTACTAATAATTAAATTCTTATTTGTAGAGAAGAAAGAATTTTTTTTTCTTTCCTTTATTCTTAAAATATATTTGTATACAGTTTTTTACATGCTTTTCGACTACCACACTAGACAAATGTCCGTATTATGAAATATATTATTATATTGTATTGAAATTAATAAAACTCAATTACTGAAACTTATTGTGAAATCAGATATGAGCGCATTATCAGAATGCTGTCTGCTGATTAAATAATAATAATAATATATTTTACCGAAAACAAAAATACAAATTACAATTCTTATTTCAAAATCACTAATTTATTATTTATATGAGTAATAAGTACCTCTAGGTACTAACAAGTGATAATTTCATTTTATTTATTTTAATATATATACGCCAAACTAAAATATGTTAAAAAACATGATTGATGAAACGATTACAAGTATTGTATATATATATATATATATATACAAAATGAAAAACCTGCCTCTTCCAAACAAACAAGACTACAAGTAGGTACTTAGACAGCCAGTACTTATAGAATACAATTTATTAAACGAAATGGAAAAGTTCCAATTGCTTTAATGATTATTACTGCTCGTCAATATTGAATAAACGATATAATATATGTCTTATAGCAGATATTTGAAAGAGTTTATTAGTGTAGTGGATATCATCAAAAATAATCGTTAGTTTCTTAGGAAATATGATGGGGCTTTGGAATAAAAATTGACAGCAATATTAAATCCACCCATTCTTAAAATATGAGTATTTTTTGAAGTCATTTGTTTCATATCAATTTTATTAATTTCTTATTAGTCAATATTTAAGCAAAGTTTGTACATGATTACGACTTAAGTGATAATTACATTAAATTGTGTAGGGGGAGGTCCTCTAGTACCGTCACCTTAAGGATTATTTGTAATGAAATAAAAATCCTTCCGCTTATATGCAAAATACCTAGTGAAATGTGTAAAGGAACTCTTTTACTATAAATAGAAATAATAAAATATCGATATATTTAGAAACAGTCAACTTTATTAATAAAATTGTAAGAACATGAAAAAACGACATTTAAAAAATTGGCCTCCAGTACCGGCCAGCTAAAAATTCAATATTTATCCAAGGTAATAATCGCTAAACATAAAAAATAATAGCAAAAAAATGAAACATTAAATTTATCCAAGACAATAATCGCAAATATATAAAGCTGATGTCTCTGAAACATTGGCGCAGGCCTCGTGTATCCAGATCTTACAATTTCCGCATTGAATCCAGTCTTCGTCATGAGACTCTAGACACAATGGGCAGACTGTATTTTCTTGAGTTGGTGTATTGGGAGACTGTTGACACTTTTTTTTGTTTTTTGTACTATTTTTGGCAACATCTTTTCCTGAAAGCAAACAGACCCATAGCTGGCTTCATAATGACCTCATTATTTTTTTAATAGCACTTATTTTATCATTCAATGTTGTTCTTGGTACCTGATAGCGATTTGCTGCCTGACACGCACTCATTTCCTTACTCAGCACCTTTTCCACGGCTTTTCGCAAATTGTTAGGATCCCAGGTCCCCTTTTTCTTCTTCGTCTGACTTATATCTTCCTGGTCTGGCATCTTTGTGTACCTAAAAGCAAAATTAATCACACAAACATTAATTTAAATAGTGGCCAGTACTGGAGGACAATTTTGTGGCCGGTACTGCAGGGAACGGAGTAAAATATTATTTCGACATAGCGTGACACTGTGCGAATAAAGATTTATTTTAAATGTATTTTATAATAGCTATATAAACACTCAATACATACCAAGTTTGACTTCTTTAGAAGTCGTCCTCAAAACTATAGAAATAACACACCGAACTTTAATCGTGCAGCGAACGTCCGCTCCTCCCAACAGACATCTTAACAATGACACGAAGCTAGTTGAAACTTGTCGCCACCGAGCGGGGCATCTTCATGTGATACCATACTGCGTGGATTGGATGAACTGTCTCAGCGCCATTTGTTGTAGAATCTCGGAAATTGTAACTGGCTGGTACTGGAGGCCGGCCGGTACTGTAGGACCTCCCCCTATAGAGTATATTCGGGAATATGTAAGGATAAAGAACAATTTTATAGTCAATATAAGAAAAATATAAAAGTATGTTTACTTTTGAAATACTGGGGTACAGAGCTCCAGGTCAAAGTATGTTTACTTTTGAAATACTGGCATACAGAGCTCCTCGTCAAAGTATGTTTACTTTTTAAATACTGGGGTACAGAGCTCCAGGTCAAAGTATGTTTACTTTTGAAATACTGGCATACAGAGCTCCTCGTCAAAGTATGTTTACTTTTTAAATACTGGCATACAGAGCTCCAGGTCAAAGTAGCTTTATTTTTGAAATACTGGCATACTACTAGGTCAAAAAGATCCGTTTCTCTTTCATCGTGAATATTAATTTGAGTGCACTGTACATTCCTCCTCACTAGGATTTCCTATTCGAAGTTGTCTTGACGATGACTTCGAATTGATTTATTATTTTATTTTGATCATTCATTTTTGTACATGAGAGAAGTTTTTATATATTTTTTAAATTCTTACAATATAATAATTTATAAAATATAAAATTAAAAGTAATTAATTTTACCTCATTAAGGAACTGCTTGTGTGTGGGTAGTAAAACAAGGAAAACAACTGTCAAGTGTGACAGTAAAAGTAATATACAAGATGTATCCTCAAACATAAAAAAAATTGATACACAAGAAATAAAGAATTATCAGTGAATAAAATATTTTTCATACAAACTTTATCACTTGTCTGAATCGTTCTCAGAATCAATTGCAATTTTTGAAAATCAGGACAAATCCCTTTTCTAGAGGTGACTGAACCGGAGTTACAGAAACACAAACCCAATAAACTAACCTATTTTTATATGTTTACTAAATACCATCTAATCTTACTAAATCCAATTAGAGTTTGGAGTAGTGGCAGTTGGTGCGCGCTATCACTACAATACGTAGATTATATTTTTGTATTCATTCATAAAAAACTTATCGAACATTCTTCGTTATTTGTTTATCCCCCACTTCAGATTATATTTTGCGCACTTTTATTAATTCGTTTTTTTTTTTTTTTTTTTTTATTGAAATTTTTTTTTATACATACATGGTTACATAAAATATTGAAAAATTTATAAAAAATATTGAAATAAATGTACATAATTAAAAAAAAATCCCACGAAGGCGAAGCCTGAGTGTGGGTATTATAAGTATGTTTATCTTATTTATATGGTTTAAGTGGAGATACAATATCAAATATAAATTTAAGTTATTTTAAAAGAGTTACTGTAGAGATGCAATACAAGAAACTAAATCATGAAATACGCAAAAGTTTTATAATAACACAAAAAATAAGGTAAATACTAGTTTTTAAAGAAGACATCTTAAAAAGTGAATTAGCAGACAAAGCATTACAAACAATAAAATATATCCGCTGTTTTTTATGTATGTGAAATAATACATTATTTTCGTATTTAAAAAAGTTTGTTCTAGTGCTATACAAATTTATCGAAATATACCTATATTGTGTTGAAGTTTTTTTCTTTAATAGAGTATTTAACTATCCGTAAGTATTGCTAATGAGAGGAATACAAGAAATAATGTCAGAGAACATTCAAAATACTAACATTTTGTGATACTTCATGACTTCATCTCCTTAATGATAATTCATGACCCAGCATAAACACCAAACACTCTCTTCGACCATATTTCCAAAAATTATATTTAAATCTTGCTGTACCACACAACGCGTTGCTGAGGCTCAGTATATCTGTGCAGATAGATAAACAACAGCGAGAGTTGCTTTGTCATCCAAAAGATGGCGCTGTTCAAAAAAAAAAAAAATAAAAAAAAAAAAAAAAAAAAATTGCTTATCACGAGTAACATCTACATATAAAAACATACGTTGTGTCAAAATTTCAAATCAATCGGTGTAGAACTTTCGGAGATATAAGATTTTTAACAAACGAACATTTACATTTTTATTTGTATAGATGTACATTTTCCTCTACGATAGAAGAAAGAAGTTTACTATAGAAGAAGACGTGCACCTCGAGTACAAATACTTAAAACAAACACATTTTTCTGAATTGTGTAGGCCATACCACACAATTCAAAATATCTACACTTAGGATGGGTTGTTTCACAGAATTTGAACAATTAAAAAACGTTAATTTTCAAGTTCTGTGTTTTCTGCTTCGCAGAACTGAAATAATAGCAGAGCGTGAATAGAGCATTCACAGAATTGGAAAATTAACTTTGAAATTTGATGAATTGTAAAAATTCCGTGAAACAACCCATCCTTACACAATTCAAAATACATAATATGGAAAAAAATAAAAAATAAACTATTTGAATACAAAGTAGATTACTCACAGTCCTCCTCACCAAGGATTCCTGTTCCATGGTGGACTGTAGATATTTGTGTTGGTGTTACATCATGATTTTCTCATCTTCATGTTTGTTGATTTCATCATCTTCATGTTTGTTGATTTCATTATCTTCATGTTTGTTGATTTCATCATCTTCATGTTTGTTGATTTCATCATCTTCATGTTTGTTGATTTCATCATCTTCATGTTTGTTGATTTTCTCATCTTCATGTTTGTTGATTTCACCATCTTCACATGAAGAAAACTTGTTGATATGAATATTGTTAATTTATCATAAATCTGGTCAAATTATTCGTTTTACTGTTAAAAACGGGAGTGGAGGCCTACAACGAATGATTTAACAAATTTCATAACAAACTACATACCAGTAAAGCACGAATATGTTATGAGGAAGTCGGAACACGCGTTCTTCAAAATAATAATATTTGCGCATCTCGTCCGTTATATTCATTCGGACAGGGCTACCTGCGTCAACACGTGTTCAGATATATTCTGAAAGAATAATATTTTATAAGGAAATGATCATGCAGTCACATTTTTAACAGTATCTTGATTAAAAAAAGCCGTACTCATTTTTCTCCGTGGATATTTGTTGATTTCCTCATCTCCATGTTTGGTGACTATGTTTGATGATCATCTCATCACCTCATCTTCATCGCCACATTATAATGTTCTTTTTAAACTAAAAAAAAATTGTCTAAAAACGAGTCTGCATTGACCATCGACATTTTTAACGTAACCTACAGGCAGTTTAACAATTATCTTTTGACGTATGTCACAAAGTAGTGAAACTGACCTTTTTATGTGTTTTGCTATACTTTTTGTCTAATTTGTAATCTTCTCCATAATGTATTGGTGAATAACCGTTTTACGGAGAACATGAAAAAAAAAAAATAAAAAATAAAATAAAATAAACAACGATATGCATTCTAAACATATTTTTCGATATTAGGGGTAGGTATTTTTCAAATAGATTTGATAAATTGAAAAACTTCTTCCTGTAGTTGCAATTATAAATTACTAACACATGTTTTGGAGGAGGTCTTTCCAATATGAAAAGATGCATTGCTTCCACCCAACATTCATTTTTATTTCTATTCCTTACTCTTAAAAATTCCTCCAGAAATTTCTCCAGAGGCAGCAGCTGTTGTGTATCTAATCGTCTGATTTGTTTTTTGACAGAACGCACTTTGGTGGGAATACGTGTATTTATTTATTTTAAGCCAAGCCGGTGCTTTTAATGAGGGACGTCGTTTGACTTGACAGGTGATCAAAGGTGGGGAAATATTTCATAGATCAAAAGGTTGATGGGACAAAATTAAAGCTTATCGAGAAATCACTAGTTTATTTCAGTAAATTTGACGATATTCACTACGATTTTTTACTGGAATTTTATTTTCCAATTTTCAAAATCCTACCCGAACCATAAAGGTGAACCATAGAAGTCGTTGAAAACCCTTTATCCAATGCCTAGTTCCCATCGGAATGTGATATCCTATAAAAAAACTAAGAAAATATATTATATCTTTTTTCATTTGTATTTCAGCTTCCTAGATTGTTCAAATTATGATATAGTATCTAATTAAACAAACAATAAAAATAAAATTATAATTATGTCTGTCATTTTCCGATGTTGATGATGGTAAATGTGTATCTAACTAACCATTACGCCGTTTCCCCGCAGAGGTAGATAGAAAGGATGGACCGCCAAGCAACTTGGTTTTGGCTCACGCTCGTTGATTCAATCACATCCATGCATCGTCTCATACATTCCCTTCTGTTATTCTTAATCTTGTCATAACCTGACTTTGTATTTGGTTATGTACACACACTCCTCGGGGATCGCATTTCTGTAGCACTCTGTCTACTTACATCGTTTCTCTCCCAGTTCCATGCCTATACATGTAAAAAAAATCACTGTCATTATGCCTTTTCAATCCTTAAAAATCTTAACCATGTAGACAATTTGTCTCGACGCCATCTAGTGAGAGAGTTAGCACTTACAATGCCTTTTTCATATAAAATAAAGTTGGTTGTTTTCAGGTGAAAAAATGTAACAACCAGTAATTGTTGAATGAAACACTAGTATATATTGAATTATTTCGCGGATAAGAGATAAGCCGCCATAGCTCAGTGGTCAGAGCTGTCGACCGGAAATCGAAGGGACCCGGGTTCGTGTCCCGTTGGCGTCATGTATCTTTTATCAGGAGATTTTTCAATGTGGATGATTGTTTCAGGCGAATAATTATTGCTTGTAAAAATAATTCTTAAAAATCTTAGTTCAGGCTCTCACTCCTTTAGGTGATTTCTTCCCTTCAAATATACTAATGATACGTATAGATGGGCTACCAATGCCATCAACTTTTGAACTTAACAAATCTATAGTATAATTGAGTACACTTTTCAGCATTATTTTTGGAGTTGACCTTAATTAACTTTATCAAGAACCTCGATCAAACGGTAACGAGTTTAATAACATTTTTTTCTAGAATAAAATCTTATAACTAACCCTAATATTTTTTCCAATAAGTAATACACCAGTTATTAAAATGGTATTTATCTTATCGGATTCCAGTGAAGCGTCAGATATATTTCCAGATTGACTTTTCGAAATGAAATTCGTGTTTATTCTAGTGGAAAGATTATTATGAAAGTGACTTAATGAGAATATTTGGTCGCCCGTAAAATCAGTTGGAAGGCTGTCTCTATTTTATAAGAGCTGACTTGAATACTGATTGTGAAAAAAAAATCGTTTTAATGTGTTTTCACATCAGGGATTCACAACATGGGTGAGATTCTAATGGGATCGATGGCCTCGAGGGCCACAGCACCGAGGATGTAAGAAAACGACGAGAGTTACAGGAAACAACTGAAAATTTTAGAACACCAGACGGAGAAAACTTACTGATACAAAATACTGTTAATTTACGAATTTCGATAACGAATGAATTGAAAGATTTCCTTAAAAAGTATCAGTCAAAAGCAAATGTTTTGTGAGGAAAAAACAGATCTTGATACTGAAATACTTATATTGTAGCATTCCGTCATGATTTCTATTAGAAAAATAACACGTGTTCTCTATATATTCTGAATGATCAGGAAGTTCGCATGCTGCCACAATTTTAATAGGATAATTTTTCTCCACACACGTTGTTAAACAATGAATGCCAAAATCCTAAAGTGTAGTAAAAATTTTATCAGTGACATTACTGCGTATCTTTCACACTGCAAAATTATTTTAAGCAAGAACTATCGCTGTCAAAAACTACATATACGCGGTTTATTTGGTTATTTACGACAGGCAAGAACCAGGAGCGTCTGCATGTAAATAGACAAAAATTAATACAGTGAGGTCTAGCTAATAAGATAATCAGGATTTTGTTTACGTTCCTGGCTATTCCTGGTACAAAAACACGGCTAAAGCCATTTGAAGAAATATTTCGAATGATTTTGAATGGTAGTTTTTCATAATGGCGATACTGAGAGTATCTGCCATTCATGTATTGTCACACGAAATGTATTTTACTATGAGTCGCTTATACATGTGTATCTAGATTTTTTTTTCCAAAAACACGTTAAAAAGGCCTTACAATCGATTGATTTTTAAGAAATATTCTTGACTACGATAGACTTTTGACTTACGAGTTATAACTAGTAAACCGGCGATAGAGCTTTTCTGTTGCGAAACAAAATAGAAAAAAGTTTGGAAAACACTGGTTTAAAGGAACGTTCTTGTCGAAATGTTTACAGAAAGTGATATATAAAGGTTAAATATTAAGGTTTAATCCTGGAATCAAAATAGCTTTAATAAGATCATCCAGTTTCATGGTTAAGTGTTGAAAAATTAATTTTATGTTTAGATTCAATAAATGCTCTACAACTTTTATACAACATTCGCGTTTTAAAGTTCCTTTCATTATATTCAAGAAACGTGTTCTGAAAATAACTTAAATTCATAGTAGAAGCACGTTTTCTCGCAGCCCTGTCTCTGGAATGGTGAGTCCCGATGGTGATCGGATAACTCATCAAAATGACTATTCAACACACCTCTAAAGAGTGATTATAAACTGATGAAACAAAAAAGGTTAAATAATTACCTACGTAACCTACTTAACATAGTTTTTGTTTCATCACACAACCTTACACATACATATATATTTGCCCCACCCTATATATATATTTTTTAATATATAATATATAAATTTTGGGTGGGGCAAAAGTAATCACCATATTGGAAAACGCTATAACTTTTGCATATGGCGCCAAATTTCAATTCGGTTTTGACATTTGTGAAATAAACTAACGCAGAATACAAATCAACAAGACATGAATCGGTTTACTCTGCAAGAACGCGGAATAACAAGCAGTACCAAAGTTTATCACTAAAAAAAAAAATATGCACGCAAAAGAATCTCGGGTGATTACTTTTGCCCCACCCTGCATGTATAGTTACCTACGTAACCTATTTAACCTAGTTTTTTTGTGATGGTTACGTAGGTTACGTCGACGGATACGTAGGTTATCTCGTGCATCAGCTGCTGTAGGTACTATCATCCCACGTGTGTATGCATGATTGCCACTAAACGTTGACACAATGCATTGTCATCGACAATTAGTCTATTTATCAAGTTTCAGCTCGATTGGATATCGGGAAGTGGGTTAATTTCCGTTTTCATTCATTCACGGGAACAAAATCGAAATTCAAATAGATCTGTTTAAAAATTGACAAAATATATAACAATAGATACACAAAATAATAAAAAATATGTATTATAAGTAATTTTAACAATGCTTATTATTTTTTGTTCCCAGGTCTAGCCGTGCCATTCGTTGAACTGACTGTGGCGCACGCCTCGGTGCTAACAATACTGGCGATCAGCTTCGAGCGCTATTACGCGATATGCGAGCCGCTCAAGGCGGGCTACGTGTGCACCAAAACGCGCGCCGCGCTCATTTGTGCGCTGGCCTGGTTTGTAGCCGCGGTTTTCACAAGGTAATAAACTAATATTTTTGATAATTTGTGTGTGTGTGTTTTTTAAGTTGTGGGAGTTTTTTTTAATTTTGTAAGGGCGGTCGGTGACTTTTTATTTGTAGGCGTTTTTTTTAATAAAATGCGATTAATGTTCTAGAATTATATGTAGCCTGACAATACTTATCTCCCTTCAAAAACTTTAAATTGTTGCTTATTGGTGGAACGATTCCCTCTGCATTTTGTAATACAAACATAGAATAATTACTACATGTTCACAGTGTATAAAGTAAAAGCCGTAATAGCCTTTCCTCATATGAAGAGATTATGCTCTTATGTTTGTTAAGGGAATTTAAGATCACATTAATCATATGGGTAACAACAATAACAAGAAATAAATAAGAAAAATGCACGTTTCTTCGAAACAGAAAAGAAGGATTTAAAAAAAAAACAACAATAATGAACTCCAAGACCCAGTTGTTTCGCAGAAATTCACTGAACAAAGTCATAAAAAAATGCTCTTTCAGTACCATTTTGTTTTTCCTTGTGATCAGCAGAGAAAGACAACTATCATGTTATTAAACTTGTAATCTTATTACAATGTGATAGAAATCTGAAACGCACCTACAATCGTTGTTTAACGGGGGACCTTTCAAATTTCAATAAACAAAATGGCTCTGAATGTCCATTTGACGACAATGTTACATTTTAATTTCATTGGTAGTTTTTCAATTTTTGCCAAAATTCATGAATATTTTTCGATAAATCTTTCTTCATTGACTTCTCGTGTCTTATTGCTAGCTATTTTTACTACCTTATTTTAATATGGTAGATTACTACACCCTTTTTTTAATCGTTTTATTGATTGCTGTAAAGTAAAATATTGCAGATAAAGGACATTGTACTTTAACCCAGCCTTGTCTACCCTAATTTATCATTAATTATTTAACGAAGTTAATATATCCCATCCTCTTCCATCTTCATCCCAGTTTCAATAGTCTATCTATCGGTGAAAAAGACGTGCCAATTTAGTACGCAAAACAGATGAGATTAGTTTGATATATTCTATTAAGAACACATAATTTCGGTTTTAAATTTTATATTCATATTAATAGTTATAAGAACGATTCTTAAATTTACGGTCCTTCCCTATGCAAGCTATAAATTGTCAACGACCGCCCCTGCTTTTAATTCCCAATGCGATTGAACCAAAAAACGTGCATGCATTTTTATTTAGTATACATGAATAACGCAAACCCTTTTTACTGGATTGAAGTGTGTGCTTTTTTCAATCCAAATCTTTTGAAAAAACTTTTCAGGAGTGCTTTCTATTGTCAACCATAACAACCACGTTAACGTGACAACCATGCTCACATATAAAAACCTTGTTTACATATATTATTTGCTAGTGAAATAGAATTGGTTTTGGATTTGCTGTTTTTTGGGCAAAAATTAAAGCAATTCGCTAACGAAATTAAGCTTTGATGATTTTTGTGTGATTTTATAAAATATGTAGCTTATTTTTTAAATTAGTCCTCGTTTATGTATTTATTTTTATTTATAAGCCTCTGTTATTTAGATTATTTCAACAAGATACATCAACAACAAAAAATACAGATTTTTAACTTCAGGCGTATCGATGAGAGAAATCATAATTTTAAAGCTATGATTTGGTTTTATTGAATACATTTTACACATTTTTTTCCATCTGTAAAAGTTACAAAAAAATGCTACGAAAATGGAATATTAATTACCAAATACACAAATATTTTAAACTTTTCTTTACACTCGATCAGTTAAAAAGACAATTTTTATGTAATAAATAATTCAATTGTCCTAAGAAGCGAAGCTAACAGTCCACAATGGAGTGATGTTACCTACCCTGATGTATGGAAGTATGGCTTGGTACCGACAGAGAAAGGGTGAAAGTATACCGAATGCTGTAGAAATGAGATACCTGAGGCGTATGTGTAGTAAAACAATGTATGATCGTGTGAGAAATGTGAAGATCCGCTAAGAGTGCAAGGCTGATGTAAGCGTAATGATTAAGATTAAGAAAGAGACGCTTAGATGGTTTGGGCATGTAGAGTGAATGAGCGAAGAAAGGAGTGTAAGGAGAATATTTGACGCAAAGGTGAATGGTAGCAGAATTTGCAGAAGAGAAACTTGACTCGGGCCATGTCAAGAGTCAGAATAATAGAAGTGTACTATGAGACGATGCATGAATGTGAACTATGCAAGAAGTGTGCCAAGACCGAGGTATTTGGTGGTCCATCCTCTCTGCCTACCCCCAACGGCGTGATGGTTAGTTAATAAAATAATTCAATTTTCAGAGTTTTCAAAGTAAACCGATTTTTTCAAATTAAAAAAAGCTTTATCAAACTATTTAATTTACATCAAAAGAAGCCGATATTGAAAAAAATCAATTTTCTTTTTTTATTTGAGTTCTACAATCCATTTATTCAAATCTATCGAAATTCCGGGACCCTTTGAAACTTTTCAGTTTGGGTGGCCTAAAATTTTACCAGCGAAGGCTTCTTTGTATTCAAATACATAAACTCAATTATTCTAATCAAACGTAAAAGTTAGTTTAATTTAAACTTTACGATAGCAATTATTCGACACTATACAGTTAGAAGCCGGTGATAACTCTGTTAATTTTATATTGGTATCCTAAATAAATAATTGAAAATAATAAATTCATAAATTTGTGTATCTTTGAACTGATTGTATCTGTAATCTTGATGAATTAACACAATGAAGATAACGTATTAGGACAAGGCTTGGTTTTACTGATCTAGGTCCAGTGGACATACTCCATTAGTTCACACATATTTTTTGAATGGCTTCTTTGTACCACTTTTTTTTTCGATTATAATGTATGAATATAAGACAAGGCGCGTGGTTTCACTAAACTAGGTTCAGTGGACAGTGGACTTTATCGGAACGTTAATATTGCTGTTCCATTCATACAGACACATTCCTCGAATGACTGTCCTTTTCATAAGCGGCGCAACATTTTTTGTCCGATTATTATGAATATAACGTGTCTTGTATTTTTATGATTTCATTGTTATATGGATAAAACAAATCTACGCAGTTTGACATTCTTAACTTTGTATACAAAGTGTCTTTATTCCCGAAGTAAGGTCTATATTTTCGTAATTCAAGTGAAATTCATCTAACTTTTTCAAATATCGACAATCATTCTTAAACAGATAAAAATTTTCATTAGCTTGTCTGGGGCCTAGGAGTCGAAATATCTTATTTTAATTTGAATCGGCATAGATAACACTATTCTCTTCAGTGAAAATACCAAACATTTATAAAATCTACACAGCGACGCCCCCAACTGCAAAGTATAGTGTGTTTAACGGTTTAATGTGTTATTAAACTATTGTTACAACTTGACACACTTAAATTTGCAGTCGATGGCTGGATTTTTTTAATACGAAAAAATATATTAGCGACGCCCCCAACTGCAAAATTTTGTGTATCCAGCTGTATAATTTGTTATAAACCTGTTATTATAACAAATTATAACCGTCGCTTATTTGTTCTTTTTTATTTAAAAAATATATTTTTAAAATTACATATTTTGTTCGTTTGTTCGGCCTTTGACCGCCTGCAAAGATAATTGTGTCAAACACTTAAGACTTATATTATTATTTCCTATCGGTAGTATCGGGATTTTTTTCAAAATCGTTAAAAACAATGATTTTTTTGTGTGGCCTGCGTAATTGGTATAGCTTTTAACTGAATAGTTAAAGGTTTTGGGTTCTTATTCTAACTCAATCGCGTCAGATAATTAAGGATTTAAAAACTATTTTTAAAAATAATTTACAAATGTCATCTAATACAGCATAATATTTGTTTGTATCCATAAACGTTTAAAGATCTTAACTGTTTGTTTAAACTCGTGGATTTTAGATATATAAATCGGTACATTTAGGCTTCCGAATGTCTTCGATTTTTATGATTTCATCAACTACTTTCGAGTGAGATTTGTGAGGATGGGTGGTTTCATAGAATTTGAACAATTCATCAAATTTCATCGTTTATTTGCGAGTTCTGTAAAAGTCCTATTCAAGATCTGTTATTTTATCATTATAGGCCTGTTACTTGACAGAACTGAAATAATAACGGAATTTTAAAAGGACTTTCACAGAACTTGAAAATTAATTTTTAAATTTGAACAATTGTTCAAATTCTCTGAAACAACCCGTCCTTAATAAAACTAAATTAATTATCGTTTAATTTTAACAGCATAACGTTATTTTAATAAATTTACACATAACTCCCTTGCTTATAATAAAATCGGTATTTTAACCGAAATATCAAAAATGTCGTTTAGAACTGATTACTTTTTTCTTTTGATTGATGCTTCAAAATAATCCATCATTTTCAATCATCGGATTGAATAAAAAATATAACTTTTCTGTGAACACGATACTTTATTTTGAATGTATTTTTTTCTCATGCTGCGTATACATTTGCGAACCGAAACGCGAGCAAAGCCTCGAATTATGGGAAAGGAACGAAGCAACCGCAAGCGGCGTTTCGATCCATTTGCCGTTGCTTCATTCATTTTCCTATATTTTGAGGCCCGGCTCGCGTTTCGGTTCGCAAATGTATCCGAACCTATAGAGTCACAAATGGACATTTATGAAACATGTTCGTAATACAAAAATAGTTGATAGTTAGTATAAATGTCCCTAGCCTAATGCGTCTGCAGCATTCATATTAGATTACGCACTCAGAAACATGTAAGTGTAAAATTAATTATTCCATTAATATAAACTAATTCAATAATTGAAAAATAATTCTATTAGAATGTATACTTTGAATCTCGATGGAGAAACCTTTGGTTTAGAAAGTATACTTTACACCCTGATGAAGAAATCTTTGGTTTAAAAAGTATACTGTGTATCCTGATGGAGAAACCTTTGGTTTAGAAAGTATACTGTGTATCTTGATGGAGAAAACATTTGTTTACGAAGTATTCGTTGCATCCTGATGAAGAAACCTTTGGTATACAAAGTAAAATTTGTAACCACATGAAGAAACTTTCCGTTTACAAAGAATGCTTTGCATACTGATGAAGAAACCTTTTGTTTGGAAAGTATACTTTGCATTCTGCTGAAGAAATCTTTGCTTTAGAAAGTATACTTTGTATCCCGATGAAGAAACCTTTGGCTTTAAAATACGTTGATAATTTTTATTTTATGAACTATGCTTACAAATTACCTACAACATCTTTAAAAAAACGTTCAGAGAGTGACAGTGTGATGTTACATTTAAATATGCAAGATAAAACGCTTCACTACACTGTTGATATAAATATAAAGATTTATTTTTATCATACATAATCAAATAATCTCAATTTTTAATTTAAATTTTACCATACAAATCATCTAAGCGAATATGTTGTACCAATACCAAGAAACGAGTTTCAACAATTTTTATTTTTTATTTGACGTTTCGTCTTGTGTTGACAATCCGGAAAAGATCAACTAAGCTTTCTTAAGTGCACTTTCTTGTTGAACATGGTGTAAGTCTAATGGTAACCTCGATCCATATATTACTTTGCATTAAAGTGTATTTATATCTTCTGGAATTTCAATTTGATTATTATGAACGTTATGATAAAATTAACTGCATGATACATACCCCCTACCATTCCCCGCTCATTCCCCACTACTAAATTTACATATATTATGCTTCACATTTTATTTGTATGAAAACCGCAGAAGAGTCCCAACTACTTCCACCTTTTGATAGATTGAGTGAGACCTTTTTACATCTCCAGCCAAACTCTCTCGACTCATCGAGGGATGGATGTGTACGTCTGTCACCCCCACTCATCTCTTTATCCTTCCTACAACTTTCTCTTCTTCCTTTCCTTAAAATTACCCTCCACACGGCATCCTCGCATATGACAGTAGAAAAGGACTATCTGAAAGTATCTACCAATCAGGAACATACAATAGTGTGATATTTCTGCAGATTCCTTAACGCAACGATGCGTTTGACTATACTTAACCTGAAGATATGAGGAAATGGTGATAACTTATACTCCCACTACGAAAAATTGCTAAACTTGGACATTTTTCACGATTCTTTCCTACCGTATAAAACTAATTTATTACATTTTTTAGCTTTTTTAATTTATGTTAAGCCAGTGAGACCATGGCATCCCTAATTGGAGTATGTAGTAGGGCTGAAATTTGTGGGGAGGGGAAGGATATGGAGAAGAGTAATTCTGATTGGTGGTCTTACACCAGGGCGATTATCTCAAGTATCTTCCACTTTGGAACGTGGCGCAAGTGTGTATTTTTTTAAATGAATAAATTGTGAAATAACACAAATTAATCACTTAAAATTAACTTGCGCACGCCGGGATTTGAACCCGATACCTTCGGCTTACTAGTCGAGAGCTTTACCCATTGACCACGTGATAAAAAAACTATTTGCACTTAGTTTTTCATCAAACTTTTAAATAGTGTTTTAAAATTCGTGAGCTTCGTGTTCATTTTTTTCTCCACTTTATTTCCATTTTTTCCGCACACTTTCTTCCTATTTTGTATTCTTTGTTATTATCAATCATACCTACGTCATTAGAAAGGTTCAAGAACAATAATTTTCATCAAAGCCTTTCTGCTTTTCGTGGGTTATGCCTAAATACTATAAAGAATGGGTTTTAGATTATTGTAAAGTGTCCTTATTGTAATAGACATAAGTGTTTAAAAGGTTTATACTAGATATAAATTTTTTAATATTTATAGCAAATACAAATACACAAACAGATGAAATTAACAGGAGATACGTAATAGGTATATTAACTATGAATAATATAATTCTTAGAATCATATAACTTGTAGTAAAAGAACGGGTTTTTAATTTATTTAAAAATACACACTTTATAAATACAAGGCAAAAAAGTCCCGATAAACTAGTTTTTGAGCAGTTTGTCTAACGGGTTCTTTACATTAGAAATCTTATTATAGTGAGTTTACAGTTACATTTTTACAATTATACATATAAAACACAAAATTAAAAATTTTACAGAAATATAGCAAAAGAAAACTATGAAAACATAAATAAAAATTTTAAAAGTCTTTAGAATAATATATCATTGTAAGCTAATACAAATTAATTCTTTCAGTAAGCCAAGTCTTCAGTAAGTTCACCAATTGTTTGTTTTGGGCAAGGTTTTTAATTTCAGCTGGTAACATACTAAAACAACTGGGAATTATATATTTTTGCTATTTGTTTTTGGGGTGTTATGCCGTGTTGCGCTAACTCCTTCTTTAGCCAACGTTTCGGACAGCATTGCAGTGTCCATCATCAGGGCAGATGTGTTTTTTATCAAAACAAATAGCAAAAATACTTTTGGCCGTGAAAATTTAAATCATATTTGGGAATTATATAGTTTAACGCTCTTTGTCCATATTTATTTGTATGCTTAGGTACAATAAGTCATTCATTAAAATTAAAAAGAGTATTATGATTGTGTTCTAGCCTGTTTATATATAAAGGGTTATTTATCTGCTGAAATATAATTTTGTACCACAGAATTGCTCTCACTGAAAGAATTTGAAACTCTGATAGAAGTATGGAATATTACGCCTTACTTTGTATAAATTTTTAGATTTTTTAATTTACTAATAAATAAATTATAGATAAAGCAACAATAAACGAAAAAAAACGAATTTAAGTTGAAAATATATATAACCATAACAATTTTCCTTATTTACAGATATTGATTTTACAATCCAAAACCCAACATGCCTTCACATAAATCATATTCTCGCGTGATATTTAATGCCTCAATTGTGGTAATTACAACAAAATACCTTTGGTCAGACAATATTGTGGAAAGTTATGTAGTGTCGACCTTTTAAGCCAATACCTTATCTCGAATCTTTAACACTGTGAAATTGTGTAAATTACCAATAATGTATGGCAATTTAAAAACACCCTAATATATTTATGAATAACACGATTTTTTCTTCATCATCAAAATGCTAATATCGGTTGTGTGCCTGCCTATAACTCTAGTTTAATGAACTCTAGAACTGGGATTTGATTTGAATTTAAGTATTTTCAAAATGGAACTGGCTGTAATAATGCGGCAAATAGATAAAGTACCTGCCTGTATTAACTTCTTTAGCACATAAAGTACCTACCTAAAATAACTTAATATTTTTCCAGAAAATTATTTTAATAATAAATAATTTCATTTAAATTCCTTTTGTTTAAATATTTTATGAGAATACCGTTCAAGAGTTCCAACTGCTCCCAACCATCTGGAGCTAGTGAGACGATGGCAACTTCAATTGAGGTATGCTGTGAGACTGAAGGTAGCGAGTAGGAGAAGACGAAGACGAAGAGGAAGGTGTTGAAGTACCTGGATATTCAGATCTGGTCACCAACTACGGCTAAAGCCGTATTACTAGGAACGTTTCAATTCTGAATGCTGAAATCTCGCACCAGGGCGATACTAAAAGTATATTCTGGAAAGTGTCGCAAACACAAAGTGTATTATATTTATTGAATCATTTGTGACATATCAAAAATTAAATTAATAAAATTTACACCCTGGGATTTGAACCCGCAACCTTCGTATTGCTAGTCGAGAGCCTTACCCTTTGAACACGGTGGCCGGCTTTGTATATTTTTTGCCGCTGAGAGCATCGATGTAACATCTCTATATACTCGTATATGTACTAGCTGAGGTGTACCCAGCATTACTCGGGGTAGTTAATGTTTCGGATAAAAATTTGGAAGATGCGAATTCCAAGATAAACATCGAGTTTTCTCTACTTTCTACAAATATAATATGCAATGTATTATGATATAAACCTTCCGGAGGAAATTCGCTAAATGATAGTAAAAACCCTATTAAAATCCGTTGCGTAGCTTAGAAGAACTAAGTGCACAAACAGACAGACGCGGAGAGCGACTTTACTATTTAGAGATGTGATAACTACGTGATTAGTTAACGCGTAATATGGAAAAATTTCATAGGACCTATTAGCAGAATACCTGTATTACAAGAAAAGATAATAATTTTTAAATTTAAATTATATGTAACTACTTATTCTTTTGTTCGATTTTTAACAATCCTGAAATTTCGCAAATAATCTGCTTATTAAAATTGCACGATCAACTTATTACGTTTGTTTTTCTTCTTATTTCATTCGAGTTAGGTGTAATCCAGTTATGAATTACAAACATTGACACAATGCCCAACGTTTAATTTGAAACGTTTACCCACTTGAAAAATGGACCACTGAGGTGGGCTTTTACGCTCTCCCTGTTCAAATCATTTCTTCGTTCTTCACTTTGCGATTTCGGAATTTGGTGAAAAAACAGTTTGAATGGCGACTATTTTGTATGTATAACACAATTTACTATAGTAGGAAATATTTTATTTTTACTAGATTTTGAAAACAAAATACCAATTTTACTAATAATTTGATTCGCTTCATTGCATTTCTACTAAGTGAGTTAAAAAACACGACTAAAACTTTTACCTGAAAGTGTATAAGAAATCTAAAAAAAAAACATACATTTCTGGGAAATGGTTCAGTATCCCAAATATTTAAAATTTTATGCTACAAAATAAATAAATATGAACTTTTTCTTAAAGCAGGTAGGTATCTAGTTCATATACGTCGTAAAATTAATTAAAATAATGTACATAATTCATGGTCGTCAAGAAAATGTATATTATCTGTGTTCTCTTTGCTGCGTAGTTCTTTATACTGCCTCTTTTTAAAACTACCACTAAAATCTCAAGTAAACTGAAGTTACGTAGTATTTCTGTAAATTTTACGCACATGAAACGTAGATAATATTACATGAGATAACATACTTGCCTATCAGTGCGTGTTTTTTATTTGGAAAATAAAGATTTTTCCATTATGTTTTATATGAAACCAGCGGCGTACCGGCAATACGCCTAGCCCCGAGGCAATTTTGTAAGACTTCGAAGTCAACATAAATAAATATATAGACAATTTGCTATGGACCTTGTTATTAAATTGTTCTTATGTTAAAAATAACGTCCGGGTCGAGGCATTCTGTACCTAGTAAATAATGCGGTCAAAACGTAATAAATCGCCGTTTTTATTTGTGGAAGAAACGTAAATATGCTCAGCGAGCGAAAATTATAAACTCCATTCGGATGGACTTATATCCCAAGTAAATAACATTAAAATACTACATCAGGTTGGGTGTCTGTAATTCCGGTTCAGTGAAGAAAAAACTTCCAGAACTCATAATTGCTGTGAATTTAAGTGCTATTTTCAAAATTGGAACTATTGTTATAAAATGACAAAATCAATAAAATACCTAATAAAACATTCTTACAGAAAATTATAATAATTGTCTTTATCAAAATTGGAATTATAATATCCTGTTATTTTTCACGGTTCTGCGGTAACGGTTCCATGCTAACTCAACACAGTTTTGAAAAGAGATATAAAGTCATTACAAACGATGAAATTTTTTTTTAACCTAACCTAACCTACTTAACCCAGTTAATAAAGCTTTTGTTTCATCACTTTCCATGGCTTTGTATAACTTTTTAAAGATTTGATGAATTATCATTTTGATGATTTATTCGGTCACCTGCGGTAAAACCAACACTACTTTAACATTTAGGTACCTACCTACCTATCGATGATCTAAATCAAACTAATTCTGGATAAAAAAAAATCTCAATTTCAGCAACGCTTTCGCTTTTAGTTCAGAGCTGTATAATAGTTGAATCAATTAATGTTCGACGGACAGCAAATACTTAATAGATTAGTTACCATACCAAGTCTATGTTTTAGGAGTATTTAAAAAAAAAAACATTATTTGTACACTTTGATTTTTCTTCGCGATTTCCATTCCATCCCCCGGGCGGCTGCCCACGATGACCAGGCGGTTCCACGCCACTTTTAAATACATAAAAATATAAATAAAAACAAGCATTTTTTTAATAGATGCCAGGGGATTGGCAATTTCAATTATGACAGGGATGACTTAATCCTCCATATTCCGAATTTATAACATATTTCTCTTGAACACTAGTTTTTAAGGTTTTAAAAAAAAAAATTCAAGATATAATATATACATTTTTAATGCCGAAACGGTAATTAAATGAATTGTCTCTCGGTAGAAGAAAAATTGCAAAGAATGCTCCGAAAATTATAAAAAAACGTTATTTTGATATATTATTTAACACATTAAAGGTGTCAAAACATTCACAGTGTATCTTTAAATGCAAATTAGGTATTTGTCGAGTTTTTATTTATTATCGATTATCAATAATAGAGCGCTCCCTCTAACATTCGTATTTACATATCTCCCTTTCAAACCATCTTCTTCTTTTCGAACGCTTACAACGGAACCTTAATGTATAATTTTACTTATTTGTAATAAGCATTTACTTTGTGGCTCGTCATAATTTACAATAAAAGATATAAATTTGTTTTAGACCACTTTTATTTTAATTGTACTCTACCGGTTTCGGAAGCACCCTTCCTTCGTCAGGAGAATATTAAAATTCTCATAGTAAAATTTGCATTTATTTATCAATTTGCATTCTCCTGACGAAGGAAGGGTGCTTCCGAAACCGGTAGACTACAATTAAAATTGAAGTGGTCTAAAACAAATTTATATATTTTACTGTATAATTTTACTGTAACTAAATTATTATCATACTATGTAGTTTGTTGTGGATCTGAAAAAAGTAGGGAGAAAGAATACGTTTCTGGCTATTAAGATCTGGCCCATAAACATGACTAAAGCCATTAAAAGCAACATTATGATTCTAAATAATGATCCCTCAACAAGGCGATACCGATAGTATCTTCCAACAGATATCTAACAATACGCCTTATCAAAGTGATAGTTTTACTTTTGACAAGACTTTTGGTCTTCGGAAGGAGTGTGTTTTTACAAACATTTATCGTTACGAATTTTGTTAAAAAAAAATTGGAAAAGAGCTAGCTAAATTGTGCGGCTCGTTTATAGACGACTTATCGCTATCAATGGCGTAAACCAGTGAAGAAAATGTTAGAAATTACTGGCTAAAATTTTAGTATGGAATAAATGAAAATATCAACGAAACTGAATTATTTCCAAGCTAATGTAGTCTTTGGTCTGGGGATTTAATAAAATAGTTTGTTACAGATGAATAAACAAAGAACAACTCGGGAAGTCCCAACAATTATAAACGGCAAATAAAGGTTAATCGCCGAAACGCAATCATAGAAAACAATAAAAATCCAAATGTACACTACATTAAATTCCCAAAATATGATTATCATAAATTCCTTTACAAATTTACTAAAAATTTCACAATTAATAATCATTATTTCCAAAAGGCTACTTATTCAGAATATTAAAATAGTTAGATTAAATAACTGATAATGCGATCTTTTATGAATAATAATATTATTTAATGCCATCTGTCGCTTTGTTTAAAAGGAGAAGAAAGGTTTATTGAAAATAGAAATAATATTTATAGTTGACAGAGAAAGGATGTAAGACCTTAATTTAAGATTAATTAGGATTGCCTTCGCGGAAGCCTATTATTGTAAATTTTCCATTGAAATTAAGTCTTCCTTATTTTTGTAAGAAAGATCTCGGATAATTTTTATAGCAAAAGTTCAGGTAAATATTACTTCAAGGCAATTAACAAAAATAGCTTTAGGTTATATAATTATGTTTAACGTCTTAGATAGGTATTCACAAAAAGTAAAACTTTTATCTATTTACGTATTTGCAGATATATATGCTGTAAAAATATTCAGATTTTTGGGATTTACTTTAAAGAATAAATAAATTATAAGCGCAGAAAATCCAAATTTCCAAAAATCCAAATCCAAACATTGCAAAAATGTAATCAAAAACACTAATTTCGGTTGTTTGTTTGTCTTGCGTAACTCTGGTTCAATGAACTAGAATTTTCTTCGAATTGATGTGTCCTTTTCAAATTTTGAACTGTTAAATAATTCAGAAGGCGAAAGCGAAAAAGTGCTTGCCTATAATACGAGTACTAGTAGTTCTGTGAACAGAAGACTTCGCGTAATGTTGATTACTTCGACTTGACAGCTCGCTATAGTCGCAACGGTCATGCGCTCTGGCGTCATAAAAAGGAACCCTCAAATACGGCTACCATCTTGACAGGATTGACCGGACAAGGATCACACAGATAAAATGGGAAATTCTTTTAAGAATGACATTATAATCGTAATTGATGGCTTAAGTATTTGTTTTCTGTTTAATGTATAATATATTTTATGTATATACGTTATGCATATCGTTGTTTTTTAAAAAAATTTCAGTCGTGATTAAGTTATTTCCTAGCATGATTCTGTTATTTCACCAGAAATGACAGTACAAAAATTTCCTTAGTATTATAATGAATATACAAATAACACGGTTGCTCTAATTTGAAATGTTGGGTTAAATATTGTACGTTTTTCAAGTCAGCATTCACAAAATCTTATCTGCAAAAATCTGCAATTTTTAGAATAGCCAACTAAACAAAGCATTTCACGTGACAAAGCCGAAACTTTTTCAATCCTTTCTGAACAAAAATACAGTCCAAATTTTACATAAATTTTTCCTATCACAACTTGCACATTTTCGGCAATTTTCTGTAGGGGGTATTTTTAATATTTTTATCCCAGTTTTCTTATCTCGGGAATAACTTATTTTGTTTATTTTCGCCCAAGAATGCAGGCGCTATATAACAAAGAGGGATAAAGAGATTTTAGGCCTTTTGCATTGGTCCATTTTTACGCTTCCTGAAGCACCCTTACAGATTACCCGGCCGATAATAAGTTTTTCAATATAGCCGGGGTGTTGTGACCCAGTTTGTGCAGCGAATTAACATCACAAAGACGAAATTTGGCTAAAAATAAACAATTAGCTCGGAATGCAGCGGGATCGAGACGTGATTAAGTCAACAGAAAGTTTAAATAGCCTTAAACAAAGACAAAGCTGATGCCTTAATGTTGATTAATTTTTAAAGAAAAATAAGGTTTTAAAAGTTTATATCTTTGAAATAGAAGTTATTATTGAATCTGAAGGATAAAAATTTTCCCAGGGTTAAATATTTTAATTTCCTGAAAGAAATTTGTTCCATATGTAATAAATAAGCATACATGAAAAGAAAATCAATTTTTTTTTGAAAATTATTCAATTATCTTTTCAACAGAAGACTATAAAATTGAATTCTAGGTATTCACAAAAAAAAGGTTCAGTTTCAAATAATGTAGAATTTTTATTGTTGTTGTTTTTATTCTCAGGATAGAGTTAGGTGATGTTACTATTAAATTTAAAAAAAGAATATAAAGAAGAGAACATATTATATTTGAGAACGATGATTCTTATACTAGATTTAAGATGGTAGTGCTTACTCATAAATGGCGCAAAAGTCATCATCACCTTATCGGAAGATGCTGTCACTTTTGCAAAGAGCGTGTTATGTCTTTACGAAAAATTGAAAATCTTATTCAATCCCACAACTGACTTAATAAAAGTATTAAATTTGATGTACTTAAAATTTAAAAAAACTATATATTTAATTTATTTCTACGATCGGTCTTACTAATTAGATTCTTACACGCCAGTTCAACGTTGGTGTGGTAAACTCGCCCTCGAGCCTGGTTTAAGACTGTTTTAACTAAACAAACGCCATGGCGCTTACCATGGTAATCAGTCAAGTTTTTCACTGTTCTTATCTTACACGCCGCATAATATTTACACCGTAAAGAGGTAAATTAATAAATACTCGGTGATAACTTTGAGACGTTATTTGTAAAAATAAGGGCATTTATTGATGGGGTAATGATTTTTGGGCACTTTTTAAAGAAATAAAATAATTTATAAATATTATAATTACACTCTAATCAATATGCTACGTCGTATTACCATACTAAAACCATACGTATTTTAATTTAAAAACAATAGTTTATCACCTATTCAACGTACCAATACAAATTTTCACAAATTCATTGAAAAAACTGCCACATGTTCGTCCATGTTAAGTAAAAATAATTGACTTTCAAACACAGATATTCGGTATCCATTTTATGTTGCCTGGGACAGAACTACTAAAAAAAATATGATAGGCTCGATGGTTACCTCGAAGTTCATTAGTTTAGACTTCATCAACTCAAAACCTGTTTACGGAAAAATATTGACTGTTTAATATTTGTTTACGACCTCTTTTCCTGAAAACGATCAAACTACATCGGCTATCATTATTAAATATTAAAGTTGAAAAGACAAAAGCTTTTCAAAAACTGAGTGACTGTCGCAATCCTATTTGACTTACCATAAAAAACTAAGTATATTAGTTTAGACCCGATTTGGGTAAAATAACACAAAAAACCACAGTTTTTTTTCTAGACCAAAACAGGCTGTTCTATCTGGGAAGCTTATTAAGCTGTCTTATTGTCAAGTTCTAGGAATTCATAGCTTCAACACAAAAAGGTTCTTAACCTTTCTCAATTTTGCGAATATCCAATTTTCCTCGAGTTTCATAAGAATAGGTTAGTGAGAATTTGTGAATTAACCCGGATAAATAGACAGACACTCTCAAGTCGGAAGTAGCTTTTTTTTCCTTTTTAAAAACGTTGAGATCTGATAAAACCAAATTATATTTTTGTTACAAAGCAGCAAAGTTATAAAGAAACTCGATTAATAACGTTATTATGAAGCAACAGCTTGGTAATTGTTTGCCAAAAGCATCCAGCAAATGAATATTACATTACATTGTTTGATTTATTCTATCTGGAAATTTAATACAGTTAGTTACACAAATAAAGTTATTAATTAAATTGATCAACTTCGTTTACACCAGCATATTTAATAAAAAGATTCAACGCGTTTTAAAGCCAAAGATTTCTTCATAAGGATACAAATATACTGTAAATTTGGAAGGCGGATTTGGGTACCGCCGCCCCGGGAACCATTTGTAACCAACACCTCTGCATTAGGTCACCTAAGTGGTTCGCCACGTTTGGTGATTTAGCAGGGCTGCCCGGGTTCATCGGGTGAGATGTGTTCATTATGCATCTGCCCACTAGCTGCGTGGCTGCCGGATGTGGAGAGCTGGTTTGGGGAGACCCTTTGACCTCTCCAACTGGTCTCTCTTGACACATCGCCTTGCGCCGCAGCGGGAGGGAAATATCATTTGTCCATGACTCCGTGATCCCTGTATTCCAACCCAACCCTCATACATTTTTCCTCCCCAGAACCTCATATCCTTCCTTTACTTAAAAAGACCCACCTCACAGCATCCCCAAAAATGACATAGGCCCTAGATATTATTTTCCTCATGGCTTCCTCTGTGGGGTTAATGAATAAAATAAACAAAAAAAATATTCAAATAAGCATAGATAAAAATATAAACCTAATCGGTGGTAGAAGTTAATTAGTTATTTTTATTGAAAAATTAATTAATTAATAAATTAAATTAATTTTACTAAACATCATTATCAATCAATAGTTGTTTTTAATTAGCAAGTAGATTTAGCGTTATTTTAGACTATGTGTGCCAGTAATAATAATCTGTTTATCTTATAACAAATTTTGCTGATATTAAATAGCAATTTAAAATTGCGCTACAAAGTAATGTAACAAATTTGAAAAAACGATATTGATGGTTTGAATTTGAAATTTTTGATTTTTTTTTTAGTTTATTGTTGATTTTAGAGTCGGTATGGGTACCGCCGCCCCAGGAACCATTTATTGGATAACCAATACGTCCGCCATAAGTCACTCCAATTAATTCGCTACGTTACGGCGGGCCAGATCGGGAGAGACTGGTTAAGGCAGACCTTTTGACTTCTCCAGCCGGACTCTCCCGACCCATCGCCTTGCACTGCAGTGGGAGGGATGGATTCTGAGATTTTGGACTGGACACATTGACCCCTCAAATTCTTATACATCCCTCACCTTTTTCCTTTCCAGAACTTCCTCCATGGAGATAATGTAAAAAAAATATGTGAGCAATCTTCAACGGTTCACTTAATTCATTTCGCAATAACGCAGTCCCTATAGTAAAGTTAACCAGGGTTGTCATTTGATGTTTGGCATTTGATGTCTCCTGGTACCATAACATGGCCCTCCAGATATATAAACCTTTTTCAAGACATTTCTTCATCTTCTTTACATTTCCAACAACTATTGGTGCTATCGTCTCTCAACATCTGATCGCGTATCCCAAGGTGGCAGTATCGTGTTATATTCCTACAAACTCCTTCAACGAGTTTCTCTTCGTATTAACTCGTATTGGCTCGTTTGGGACAAGGTCATCTACGAACACAAGAAATTAACTGGCTTAGTAAAAACCTGTCAAATCAAGGTAGAAACCTTGACAAACAATCTTGTAGATGTCTATTATTTAGGCGTCTGTGGGAGGGAGGCTAATGAATTTTTTTTTGATCTTTAGTTTAAGGACAACACGATGTGAAGTAACAATTGGTATAGATAACTAACGTCTTGCTTTGGCGAAATCTGCGAATGGAAAGAGGTCGATTCAAAACGCAATACTGTATATAAAGGCTCAACTATTGTTGTCTCACCCTAACACTTCTTAAATTATTTATCAAGTTTATAATCCCACAATTCCCCTGTCACCGCGTAAACGACGACAGCTGGAAGTTATATGTCTGTTATTTTGATATTTTAATGAAACGTGCTTGCGTTATTTGGGAGATGCGGCAAGCGCGTGCCCAGCGCCCGTACTAGGATTATATTCGGTGCATGGCAACCATTCACTTTTACGACGCATTCTTATTCTCAAATGTTTAGCACTAAAACGATGTACTGCTTTCTTCCTATAGTATGAATTCTCCAGGAATATGGTTCACTCCTCCTCTCCTAAACATACCCCAAACAAGTCACGCCCGAAACAATGGGCTATGTTTTTGAGCTGATGATTAAAAAGACAAATAAATAATTTAATATTGTTAGACAAAACCGTACCGATAACGATGGTGGTTAATGCAGACATCTCTAGCGCCTTATTGTTGCATCTATTGAAGCAGGCATCTTGGATGCTTCCCAAAATATTGTGAAAAAAGATCTTCTAAGCATGCATTGACTCTACCTACCTCTTAAACATAAGTAGGTACCTATACTTTTTCTTGCTGGAGTGTAAATTCCTCTTCTTAAGAAACCGAGTAAGTACCTGTCTATTGTATAATTTTCAGTATTCCTAAATACTTGTAAGTAACGTACGTCGAAAAATAAGAACTCTTCAGCGACATAGGTGTAAAGTATCGTTAACACCCAGTGTACTGTGAACCTAGCTTTAACAAACAGTTGTTTATTTCATTCGATGGAAACACAACGTCAGCTACTTAGACTCTATTCCAGTTAGTGATTTTCCAGTGACAGTTAGACGCCTAGAGGTATGTGGGTATAGGATTCCATAGATAAAGAGATAACCGAAGGGAAGGAAGACTTGTAATTCTATTTCCTCCGCAAGATAATTCTAACCGGGGAGAGTAGTGCTAATGGCATAGTTACACGATACAATATACTTCCATAATCACATAGGCAACATGTCAAGGGTAGATTCAATACTAAAGTGGTTTTCGGACTGAGAAAGTCTGTAAAACTGACAAAACACGCAACACTATGTACTTGACACGATATTATTTCCTCGATGGAACTGGTCGTAATTTTTCTGAATATTGTAGCATTTTCTAAGTGAGGCTAACAATTATTTATTCATTTATTTACACTATGCTCCTATTATAACATGGATTACCCGAATTTGAAAAAATAACAGAAACGATAGCTTAACACTGACTTACCGACTAATTAAAACATATACATTATATATTTTAATGTCAATGACAGGTTCATTGGTGATTGCGTGATTGTGCCCATCCCTTTTTATGTTCTGTCCTGTAAAGCTGCGTGCTCACCTTTACATTCGAGAAATGAATACGAGAACACATAATCAAAAAAATATATATTTTTAAGACTACATGATGCAAAAAAATCTTGATTCGCGTGACTTTTCTGAATTTTCAATAAATGAATGTAAACATCTGACAGGCGTACAAAAAAGCGCTTGAACTTAAATTTCGGTTTCAACATGGACATTCAAATGAATAGATTAGTCAATCAGGGAAACGGTAACAAAACCAACTTGAGAGGAAAGCGGGCACACTTTCGGTGATTTGTCAATAAATGAATCTGACAGTATACAGGCGACTCGCATTATAATATCACCGTTCGGTCCTCGGAAATAAAACCTGCTTACGAATTATGAGCACTTTTTACAATGGCACGAAAATTGCTGGCTGCGTAACTAACTTCATCACATATCCTAAACCCAACAAAAGTTTTAGCTTGTTTCCAAAATTTTACATTTTGGTACACTATTTAACTAGACACGTTTACAAACGTGCTAAAATTTACCCACCTCACACAGTTTTAGCACTACATCAGGCGATTCGTTTAAGAACGAATATTCAGATCCTGTGCAGAAAAGTCCCACAATGGATAGCGCTGCAAACCTTTGTCTTACTTTAGCGAATTATTTATCGAATATTAGCGCGTGGTATAGTTGTTATAATGTGCGTTCTTCGGTGGTCAATGCACGACTGATTTCTTAATTTATTTAAAGCACTCTCGAACCCACCGTCCTGGCGCCAAAATATAGTCACGTGGCTTGTTCGTCAAGACGATACCCAAATTTCATGTTTGGGTCTATTAATTTGTACGTCTATGGGTGTCACCAATGTGCTTTAGAGTATTTTTTTCTTACATTAAGAGGAAGCTACAAGCCGAACATGTGTATATTATTGGTATACCTTTTACTGTAAGTAATAGGTATTAAAATCGCTTTACAAATGGAGTCTAGAAACGTTCGCTTTCAAGCACAAAACTGGTTTTTATTTATTTTGTAAATAATTTTATAAGAAAGCAAAGAAGTTAATCAAGTGAAACTGTCACAGATAAATCTTAGCTATAGTACTGTTTTTTTTAAGTTGTTTCCTTTACGCGTTCATACATTTCTATTGAAAAAAAAAATTTAGTAGTTTACATATATATTTTTTATTGAGTAATTTTTTTATTAATTGTATTCTACTCAAGTGAAACGATAGGAAAACCTTCAATTTATCAAAAGCATATTTTTGGTATTCATAATGTACACCAATTCGTTATAAAGATTAATCAAAATAGTGATTTGGCATTAAGCTTCGCCTTAAGTAATCACTTATATCAAAGCCATCTCTTTTCAGGAGGTGCCCTTAGCAATGAACCGTTTCAGCTATAGAGTCGTTTTTTAGCCAATCCGCCTCAACTGACAGCGATGTCAAATTATGTACCTACAAGTAATATTCAATATAAAATGTAAACGTTGTAGATTTATGCAAAGGCAGTGTGAACATGTTGCTATAATAAAAGCTGTAAAAAACAAAAAGTACCTACGAGTACATTTCAAATAAAACAATACTGATACGTTTCTTTTTTAGTACATACCTACGTCAAATATTAACAAGGATTTTACCTTCAAATGAGAATGCAGAATTGAAAACTTGCACAACTTCCCAATATTCAATATACAAGGGAAAAAATACCCTCAAAGGGAAAAAATACATCATAAAAATTCCCTTTCAAATAACATAGTATAAAAGCGTGTTAAGGGCTTCGGTATGTTTTTATATCGGTCTATAAAAATACGCCAATATGTGGGACACATCAAACGATATGAAATGCATTTTGCTCAAAATGAATTTCTTTGAGGGAGACGTGTTGGTAAGGAAGTTGTCAATATGTATATATTTGGGTTATTCGTGTAGATTTACGTAGATGCTACTGTAAAAGCTTGAAAATTGGTAATAATATATTATTTATTGGTATTGATAATCATAAATTAACAAAATTAAATTGTTCACGAACTTTTATCAAATACTTTTAATAAATGTTACTAAGGTTAGGTTAATAATTTACTTAATCAAGAAGGTATGCAGTGGTATTGTAATATGATTACCATACATTCCATAATCGACAAGAAGGTATGCAAGGGTATTGTAATACGAGTACCATACATTCCATAATTGACAAGATGCAGGGGTATTGTAATATGAGTAGGTACCATACGTTTCATAATTGACATGTAGGTATGCAGGGGTATTGTAATATGAGTACCATACATTCCATAATTGACATTTAGGTATGCAGGGGTATTGTAATATTAGTGCCATACATTCCATAATTGACAAGTAGGTATTCAGGGTTTTTGTAATACGAGTACCATACATTCCATAATTGACAAGAAGATATGTAGGGGTATTGTAATACGAGTACCATACATTTGATAATTTACAAAGAATAAAATGAAGGAAGAAAATCAACTAAAATGAAACTTTTTATGTGAATGTGGCACAACTGTGAGTTCCAACTGCTCCTAACCGTCTGGAGTCAGCGAGAATATAGTATCCCAAATTGGGTATACTGTGAGGTTGAAGGTAGTCTAGGAGAGGGGAAGGAGATAGGGGAAGAACCTGGCTATTCAGATATGATCACCAAACATGGTTAACGTATCATTTTAATTCTGAATGATGGTTTTTCACATGGGTGATATTGAGAGTATCTTCCACTCTGGTACGTGCCCCAAATATATTACATATTATATTTTTTTAATTTATAAATTGTGACACGACCCCGCGGAGGTCATCGAAACTACGTAATTCTTTACGCTAATTAATAAAGGTTTAGTTAGTTAATTAATTAAGGAAAGGGACTATTTTCGTAAGTCAGTTTCTTTTTTGTTTCTTCTTGTTTGTTATATTTATCCTCCCTTTTTCTATTTGTGTTCTGTTTTGTATGTCACACTTATAATTGTGATATTTTTCTATATTTATACTGTTTCGTATGTGAAACTTATAATTTTGATATCAAAATACCAATATAAAATTGTACCCATTAACTCCCACCTATGTATTGTTCCTCTCGTCACACAATGTTGTAACCTATCGGGATTGCTCTAGCAAAAAATAAAAATAAAAAATTTAAAAAATACATATTATCTTAGAGAGAGACAGCAAAATTTCTATTTTTTTTACTAAGGTTTGAATTTATTTGTTTTTTAATTGTGGTGGTACCTATTTTATATCTCAATTTCAGAACCCACAAAAAAGATAATATTAAGTGAATTTTGTCTTTACCATAACGCCTCGGATGTCAAGATCTACAAACTAAATCTCTTATCTCACTTCCCATACAGATCATTCTCATCCAGGAAAATTCAGACAAAGAGTAATACGGAATAAAACTAAAAGGAAAGAAAAATGCAAAGTCGGATGCACGTCCGCGTTACCGGGGGTTGCGAGTTGCGAGGGATGCTGTAAGGCTAATAGATGGGTTTGCCGATACGGGGCGAGGGACGAGATGGGATGAAAAATTACATAGATACCAAATGGAAAGATTGTACGCCCTTATTGCTATAATATATCTTAGACGCTACATAAAACAAATAACTTATTTTCATTTAAGACCCACTACACAGCATTCCCAAAGATGACGTAGCCCCTGAGGGAGTTTTTTTCCTCAAGGCCTCCTGTATTAAGATATGTGAAAAAAATCTTCTCTATTAACATGGAATGAAGTCAGTTAAAATAATGCAAGGCTGTCAATAAGCGATTATTGATTTTAAAAATAAAGGTGACGTCACATACCAGCTTTATTAATTTCGGATTTTTTATCATGTCAATGAGAATATTAATAATAATAATAATAATATTTGGCTAATTTATATAGCGCCGTTTTCGTGAGAAATCACCTCAAGGGCGCTGTACAAATATATTTCTTAAATAGTTAACACTAGAACTAGTGACTTACGTCTGAGACTTATATCTAATGACTTACGACTAAGGCCTATAACTACTTTTTTTTTTTTTTTTGTAATTATTTTTTTATTTTTAATAATATTTTTACATGGTACATAATTCATTTTACATCTTGTATTTTTTTACTACTCTTCCATTGAAAGCATTTGCTTGTGTATGGAAGGGGAGTGTACATAAATGTTGTTGTTAGTTAGTACTTAAATAATTCTTTTTACATAAATGTATGTTTGCTGTAGTATTTTTTTTGATAGTAGTGAAGGATAATATATTAATTTATTAAATTTAAAAAAGAAAGGAAGTTATGGAAAACTAAGGATATTTGTGAGATTAATTAAGTGACAGTAGTTTTTTTTTCAGAATATTTTTAAAATGTCTCTTGACAGAGAGCAGTATTCGGGTTTTATCATTAATACTTCTGATTTCTTCTGGTAGACGATTGAAAAAAGTTCTTCCCTGGTAAGTATAATGATGTTGTGCAAAAGACGTATTCAGTTTTGGGCATAGTAAAACATGTCTAAGTCGCGTTCTGTTTTCATTTAAAAATTGATATTTATCTTTTTCTTTTATAATTTGGATTAATGAGTTTTTAATATATAGGTCTTTAAATGTAGATACTTGAAATTCTTCAAACAGGCGTTCTGTTGGGTAGTCAAAGGATTTTTTTAATATATTATACAAACAAAAAAATACTATCGAACATCTAAATATTAACTCGAAAAAAATAGATGCCAAAACAAATATAGAAATGATGGCAAACCACGCAAATAACTTTTTTACAACTATAGGGAAAGTTTTAGCGAATCGTAAAAAACACAGCACAAACACACTAACACAAACAAACAGATCAAACATCGATACCCAACCAACACAACACAGATTTATATTAAAAACAAGTTCGGAAATGGAAATTAACAAAATAATAAATACATTAAAAAACCAGATTGCTCCTGGATTAGATGAGATAACAACGGATTGCATTAAAATAATAAAAAATGAAATATTAAAACCTATAACACACCTAATCAACCTTAGCATAACACATGCCTGCTTTCCTAATACTCTTAAAAAAGGACTGGTAATCCCTATGTATAAATCCGGAGATAAAATGGAAATAACTAACTATAGATCAATCACTTTGTTAAACTCTCTATCAAAGATTTTCGAAAGACTATTAAAAAACCAAATAATAAAATACCTGGAAGAAAACAAATTAATCTCGGACAAACAATATGGATTTAGAGAAAAAAGAAGCACAAAAGAAGCTTTAGCAAGTACAATAGATTATATACATAGCAACTTAGATCAAGGGTTTAAATGCATAGCGATATATTTAGATTTGGCTAAAGCCTTTGATTCAATATGCAACAAAACACTTTTTAAAAAATTAGAAAATATGGGTATCAAAGACAAAGAACTACAACTATTAAAAAGTTACATGAGCGACAGAACACAAAAAGTCAAAATTAATAACTATACTAGCAAACCACTGCCGATTACACACGGAGTTCCACAAGGTAGGATACTAGGGCCCGTTCTTTTCATAATTTACATAAATGAACTTTGCAGCATGGAAATAGATGGAGAAATAATTAGTTACGCAGACGACACAGTTTTACTATTTAAATCTAAGGATTGGAATAAGGTTTATAACATAGCGAATCTAGGAATCACGCAAGTGAAAAAATGGTTGGACTCAAATACACTCACACTAAACATATCGAAAACAAAATTCACAACGTACAGCATAACTAACACAGGACAGCCAAAAAACAATACAAACACCATAAAAATACACGAATGCATAAACACCAACATCTGCGATTGCCCCCCTCTAGAAAAAACAGAACAAATAAAGTATCTAGGAATCCTAATTGACCATAATCTTAGATGGACACATCACATCAAACAAATCACAAATAGACTCCTCAGAACAATACACATTTTCCTAAACATAAGAAACATATAAAAAATAAAACAATTGAAAACAATATATTATGCACTATGCCAATCAATAATAGAATATGGAATAATTGCTTGGGGAGGAGCAACAAACGCAGCTATCGCTCAAATAGAAATCGCACAGAAAACGATATTAAAGGTAATACTCAAAAAACATAAACTAACCGACACAGACCAAATATTTAAAAGCTGTGACGTACTTGATATACGCCAATTATAATTATGTTAAAACACTACTAAACTACATTTTCGACCAAAAAAACAAACTCCAACAAACACAAAATATCACTAATAGACCGGTCAGACAAGCGTACAAAGAAAACATAAAAACTCCGACGGTAAACACTACCTTTGGACAAAGACACCATAAATACCACGCTATTAAAGCATTCAACAGTCTTCCACTTGAAACTAAAATTGAGGAAAATAAAAATAAATTCAAACACAAAATGAAAAAATGGATTAAAGAACAAAAAGACAATATTACCAAAATTCTATAACATAAAAGAATAAAACATATACACGCAACACAAAAAAATATATAAAACACGCAACACGCACAAACACATATATCATTATAAATGCCGATTTACATTCTCTTTTGATATTTTCTTTTAGTGTGATAATTATATTTTAATTTTTAGTCTTTATTTTTATTTTAAATTTATCTTTATTTTAATGTTGTTTTTCTTTTTTTTTTAAATGTATAAATTCTTAAATTATAAAATGGGGGCCTCAGCACGGGTAAACAACCCAGTGAGGCCAACATTACTGAATTGAAATATGAAATATTGTAAAAAAAATGTATCAACAATAAAAAAAAAATAAAAAAATAAAAAAAATCTTATATATTATATTATATAATATATTATTACTATCTTTATAAAATATATATTTACGTATGTAGAAACTTATAACTAAAATTAACATTATCAATCTAATTTTACAAGCGCCAGAAGAAGGAGGAAGTTCTATTATATTAGGGTGTTTATAAAATTAGTTTTAATTATTAGCTGGAAATATATCTGAAATGGATGAATAAAATTAATCTTTAGTCGATCTTTAACGCATTTAAATGATTCATCTGCCAACAATCGAACCCATTGACGTGTTATGTTCCCGCTGATATTGTGCATTTTTCATTGGTAGGCAAGTCAATTTAATATGCCCTTTTGAGAAACCGAATCGTTTTTTTACAAATTTGCTTGTATAACACCACGACATAAATTAAAGGCGTATAGGAAGGTTTCTTTAGCTGGGATATATGTATTTATTGACTAGGATATTTCAATAAGTTATAATAATATCATTAGAATACATACAAATGGAGGGAAAATATAAAATCGATTAGATGTAATAAAGTGAAACCTATTTTTTCCCTTCATGTCTCGTCTAAATATATTTTTTTAATTATTACAAGTAAATTATTTAACATTACAAATGATATCAATATGCAGACTCATATATATTTTTGACTTTATTATTCTACTACTCCATAAGTTGAGCTCGAGGAGTATTAACCTTTAGAAGAAAATAATGTTCTAACGATTTTTTAAACGATAATAAAAACTTATGAAATAAATACAAACACAATATTAAAATAGGTACAAAAATTAGAAAAATAGTTTTTTAAATACAACTAAAATAATATATCTTTTTACGGATTAAGTAAGCGTAAGAAAAATAAACATAAATGTTTTTATTGAATTATATTTAACAATCAGCTTAAAGATTTGTAGAAAACAAAAAACATTAAAACATATTCATCATGCAACGCATTATTATAGTTCAATATTTCATTCCTTGAATGCTTTTGACTCTGTCAATCTGCCTGTATCTACTTTAAAAGCAAGGAATATTGAAGAAATTATCAACATGTTTCTTTGAAGTGTCAAAATTTTGACGCTACAAACCTAACCCGTGTTGTTGAACAACAGAATGTCAACATCTTTTTGTCATATCAAATAGTGGCATCACACGCATCTAAAAATACTATCTAGCTCATTTAAAAAATATAATACATATTCTACCTACGCACTGCATAAAACTACCCGGGGGAACTATACAGAAGTATATCTTGCGGATAATCCGGCTGGCACTTAACCCAAATTCTTTGCCTCGAAATAGGGCCCAATTTGGTTTCATTCCTTGCATGGGGAGCCCCAAATGCCCTGAAAGGTCCGGAACATTATGTTCATCCATCAGTTCTGAGCCAGGGTAAGTTTGCCAGGCCGAGGGGCTGCATTTTTTCTTTCCGGGGTCAATTTAACGGAAATGGGATAGTAAAAAAGTTTAATTTGCCTTTTTGGGGCGATTTTAATTTTGGAGTTACTGACTATATTTCGTTTTATTTTTGTTTCCAGTCAGTTGAGATTTGAAGATATTTTACATGTTTGTTCATATATAACCAATATTAGTGGCAATTTCTTATATGGCCTATAATGAACGCAGTAAACAAAAAAAATCTCATATGAAGTAAAAGGTTTTTGGTGTATATTGTGTGTAAAAAAATTAGGATATACAGATAATCTTATGATTTGTTTTTAAAGAAAGACAAATATTCTCGGATTTAGAATAACCTGACAATATTCGAAAATCTCCCGCTACCCCTACAGTAAGCGTAAAATGTTGCTTGTGTTGTAATGGAAGACTTAGCCAGCCGAGGAATTGAACACACTACGGCGGGTGGGACCTAAACGCGATGTCAACTCAGCCACTGACCATAGCGTCAATTTTTCGCAAAGATAGGCGGAGTGAAATGTAACACGCTTATTATAATTGGCATACATAACTAGTATTTCATTTACACTTAAAGACTGTTTAAGTCCACTCCTCAAGTGCAAACTTTACTAGTGTAACTTTCAAAGGTTGGGGTATTAAAAGCTTAAAAACATAATATTGTAATCATGTTTCCAAGCTTGTCAGCTAATTACAATTTGATGAAAAACTGAAACGCACCGAGAATAGGCAGTTACGCGAAGAAAAATTACTAACATTGAATATTGCTAATGAAATATTGCAGCTCTTATCGAATGAATAGTTAGGTTTCCTAATAAACTTTTAATAAAATAATAATGTATTATCACTATAAAAAATATTCATAAAAAAAATAATATTTCCGCATCTCGTTATTGTATATTATCAAGGCAAATACAGGGGCATGAACACGTTTTCCGATATATTAAGAATATACAAAAAAATATCGGGTAGCCTGCAATCCCGTTTTTAAAAAGAGACAAAAAATTGCAGCACTAATTTTTCTCCATGTAACGGAGACAGTTCAATTTTTTAATATCCTAAATTCTAAAGTCATAATTTGATGAGCACTTACAAAATTCCACGATCTTAGATTTGAATTAATTCTTTCGGATCTCCTCATTCTAACTATTCAGTCCTTTCAAAAGTTTTTACTGAGCTTACATTGTTTTCTATGTATTTCAAATGTGCTAGGTATATACACCAATTATTTTAATTTTCCGTTAAAAGAAATACTGTTTTAGAAACCAGATAAAATTATTTCCCTGTGTATAATTTAAAATAAACATAACCTATTCTAAATAATTACATTTTAATATCAAACTTTAGAAATGTTGTCAAATATTTTTACCACATTTTTAATTCATTTCTTACACCAAGCGTATAAAAATAGAGAGTTCTCGATATTTCGAGATACTTCGTTTATACAATACATAATAAGAAATAATTTTTAAAGTTAAGCTGTATATTTTTTTCCTACTTCAAAATAATTACGTATATCAAAATGATATAAAAAAATGCTTTTATAAAATACGGACGTCCGGTCTTATATTGTAGGTAATAGGCATTAAAATTGCTTGACAAACGGAGTCTAGAAACGTTCAATTTCAAACACAAAACTGGTTTATTTATTTTATAAATAATTTTATAAGAAAGCAAAAAAGTTAATCAAGTGAAACTGTCACAGATAATCTTAGCTATAATACTGTATTTTTTTAAATAAAAAAAAAAATAAAATCTCAAAACATACCATTCTAAAAGTTGTTTCCGTTATGCGTTCATACATTTCTAATGAAAAAATATATTTTTTTAGTAGCTTACATTTATATTTTTCATTGAGTAATTTTTATTTATTTGTATTCTACTCAATTGAAACGATAGGAAAACCTTCAATTTATCTAAAACATATTTTTGGTATTCATAATGTACATCAATTCGTTATAAATATTCATCTAAATATTGATATGGCATTAAGCTTTGCCTTAGGTTACAAATACGCCTCCAGAATCTCACATCCACTGCATTCAGTGTTATATTATAAAACATATTTTTTAGTAATTCTAACATTTTTGCGCACCCCACATATCCTGCCATTTCGAGTTAATAAAAAAACAAACAAATAAACTTTGCAATAGGCAGGAAGTAAGTCTACCTACGAGAAAACAAAAAAGTTTTTTTTTTAATGTATGTTTGTTTTTTCTGAAAGATAATTTAAGGTTACCACGAATGCATCCGGCTTCCTTTCAAATAAACGAATCGAAATTCGCGTCCACCCAACCGAGTCTCAATTTTACGTCGGATTCCCTAAAAGCAATAAGTAAGAACGTACAGCGTTATTGCCCCAAAGGTAACAATTCCCATGCAAATCCTTGCAGTTTGGGCATCGTTTGCACTGTCAACCCTTAGGCCATTATTTTGTTAGGGTTGTAGTCATATTTACGAGTGTAAGAATATAGGTACTCATACTAAAATATTAACAAATAAGTAATGTTGCCATATTATAAAAAAATATTTTATCTGCATCTTTGGTATCACCTTATATTGTCTTATAAGTCTAGAAACGTTCGATTTCAAGCACAAAACTGTTTTTTATTTATTTTGTAAGCAATTTTATAAGAAAGCAAAAAAGTTGATCAAGTGAAACTGTCACAGATAATCTTTGCTATAGTACTTTATTTTTTTAAATTTATTTCCTTTACGCGTTAACACATTTCTACTGAAAACGTATTTTTTGAAGTGAAACTTCTTTAGCCGCGTAATGAATTTTCGGGAACGTAGTAAAACCGAGTCAAGATCGAAACGAAAAAGCGGGTACCCCCACCACCGCTCACCGTTCAGAAAAATGGTGTACAAAATTCGTTGTAATTATTAAACAAGTTAAATAACGTATTTTCGCACAATTTCGCAAGTCCAGTATGGTCTAGTGGCTAGGATACCTGGCTCTCACCCAGGAGGCTCGGGTTCGATTCCCGGTACCGGAAATTATTTTTGGTCAATTTTCTGAGATACTGTTTTATTTAATTTGTGTTTTGATTATTTCAGGTGATATTTTTAAGAATTCATTTTATTGAAGTGAAACTTCTTTACGCGCGTCATGCAATTTCGAGGAGTAAAACCAACTCATGACCGAAACGAAAATGCGGGACCGATTAAAGTTCATTTGATGTAGTAAAAGTTTTGAAGTAAAATATAAATGCTTCTTAGCTCATCTCGACAACTGGCGTTGGTGGTGTAATGGTCAGCATAGTTGCTTTCGAAGCAGTTGATCCGAGTTCGATTCTCGGCCATGGAATATTATTTATTTGTTTTTAAGGAATTTTTTTTTTTTAATGGTTGACCATAATATCAATCCACTAAGTAATATTTTAGGCCTGTAGCATAATTGAAAAGTTAAAGAATGATATAAAATTTTTTATGATGTTAACGATAAAAAAATGAAAAAAAACATAAAATTAAAATAAAAAATGGGCCAACGGCACGCGGTGTTCCCAAGCGGTCACCCATCCAAGTACTGACCGCGCCCAATGTTGCTTAACTTCGGTGATCGGACGAGAACCGGTGTGTTCAAAATGGTATGGTCGTTGGCAAAAGTTAAACAATATTAATTTCTATTCTACCTGCCAATAAATATATGAAAATTAGTATAAAAAAGCCCTAATAATATTGAAAAAATTAGCAAGGTGTGTGCGAGGTTGATAAAAATAATCATTACATACGCGCTTGAAAAAGATCGTAATTACATTAATAAGTTTGTAGGAATTTTTTTTTTCAATGGTTGACCATAATATCAATCCACTAAGTAATATTTTAGGCCTGTAGCATACTTGAAAAGTTAAAGAATTTTATGATATTATTAATTATAGTAATGATAAAAAAATAAAAAAAACATGAAATTAAAATAAAAAATAGGCCAACGGCACGCGGTGTTCCCAAGCGGTCACCCATCCAAGTACTGACCGCGCCCAATGTTGCTTAACTTCGGTGATCGGACGAGAACCGGTGTGTTCAACATGGTATGGTCGTTGGCAAACGCTAAACAATATTAATTTCTACTCTACCTGCCAATAAATATATGAAAATTAGTATAAAAAAGCCCTAATAATACTGAAAACATTAGCAAGGTGTAAATATTATATACCTAGTTTAACTCACTCTCCTAACTCATCTTCGCTGTCTACAGGCAGAGCGCACGACTGTGGTCGTGAAGAACCGAGGTTCGATCCCCGCTTTAACTAATTTTTTTTTTCTTTTTTTATAACTTTTAATTTTTTTTATCACATGCTACTTATAAATATGTCAATAGACAGAAAAAAAGAGAGAATGAAATGAAAAGAGAGAGAGAGAAGAATACTAGAAGTTTCACTTCTGTCTTGCGTAGGCTTGACACACCCATTTTTTTTAAGTAGCTAACATTTATATTTTTTATGGAGTATTTTTATTTTTTATTTGTATTCTACTCAAGCGAAACTATAGGAACACCTTCAATTTATCTAAAGCATATTTTTGGAATTTATAATGTACACCAATTCGTTATAAAGATTCATCAAAATAGTGATTTGGCATTAAGCTTTGCCTTGATGTAGGTATAATACAGTTTCGAATTTCTTTTCAGATCTCTTTGTTATTGTGTTACAACCTACTTTCATTAAAAACCCGTTCTTTATTTATCTCTTTTCAAGAGAAGATACTTAAAATATCTGTTTCATGATTAATTTTCTTCTGGCCATGTTTTCGTGTAAAATAGGCATAAAGTACTAAATTTCGTGTTTTCGCATCGTTCGCGAATTTCACGAGATCGTAAATAATATAATCTCGATTTTAAAAAGAACTTTACTTGTCACTCGGTCGTTAAGGACAGGACATTTAACAAACCAAAATCGTCTCAACTCATTTCTCTGCGAATTTTCTTTTGCGAAGTCCAAGGTTCCTCGAATAAGTGTATTCTAAGAACCTTAGGCAAAGTCGTTACAAAATTTGTTCAAAATCGTGGTTATTGGTGATGTTTTGAATACTTTGTTTTTTTTTAAAGAGAAAATATAAATTAGTCCATCTCTCTGGCAAAGTGATTAAAACGTTTATTTCGGTTATTGAAGATAATATTAGTAAAAAATCAGAAAAAAGATACAGTCGCCTCCATACTTGAAGCCGGGACCTTCGCCTTGCCGGGGCTCTACTCTCCGGTCATCTTGTATTGTATGTACAGGGTTTTCCAATAAGAGGTGTTATTTTGATATTCAATCGTAAAAGATCAATGGTTTCGTTGCTTGTGTGGCACGTAGCGCTGTCTTGTTGAAAGTAAACGTTATCCAGATCAATACCGTCCAATTCCGGACATAGAAAATCATTAATCTTCTCTCGATAGCGCAATCCATTCACCGTAACTATTGCTCCAGCCTCATTTTCAAAAAAGTAAGGTCCAATGACTCAATTGCACCAAGCAGTTAAATATTGAGGATAGAAAGGCTTTTCAACAATAACTCTTGGGTTTTCCGAGCCCCAGATGCGACAACTTTGCTTGTTGTCGAAGCCACCGAGGTGGAAACGGGCCTCATCACTCAAGATGATTTGCATTTGATTCACCCAAGTGAATTTTAATAATTTCAATGCATTGTTGAAGCGTGTATTGTTACATTTTTATTGATGGCGTAGTTTTTACTTGTCAAATCTCAAAAAATAACAGCTTCAAAAGTAACATCTACCGAAATAGCGGGCTATTCAAAATAACACCTCTTATTGGAAAACCCTGTATTATACTTCGAATAAGAATAGTCAACATTATCTTAATTTTCTTATCACACATTTTTATTGGCTGCTATCTTTAAGTATGATCTCAAGATTCAACTCAAACTTAATGGAATCTAGACAGTGTCTTGGATATATATCCTGTTTTTATTTTAAATTGCTCATCTATTGACTTTTTTGCACGGCTGCGACGAATATTTTTTTTTGAGTAACTTATTAACTTGTTAAATATAAAGCTCCAGTCAATTTTTTTTTCCAAAATTAAATATTGGTAAGTAGACCCTTCTATGATGGTTATAATTTTTTTTATTAAAAAAATTAAACGCTCATTTTTATTAAATATGACAAACCACAAAGTGATTGCTTTGTACAATAATATATGTCTCTTTTATATATTCAATAATATTTTTATTGAATTTATAAACAAGTTCAGCTGTGTAATTAATATTACAGTTGACAGCTGTTTCGCCTTCTTAAGGCATTATCAAACTACCTTCATAAGGCGATATAGCAGAGCTGTAAGGCGTAAAAATAATTTCACAATAGAAATTGTTTAAATAACATCCACCAGTTCCAGTTTTCGGTCTGCAATACACAATTTCTTTAATAATTAATTTCAACAAAATTATTTATTATTTACGAATCCGGAGGCCTCAGGATGAAATTCTAGAGTGTAAATTTGATTTTATTTAATGAAATTTTAACGCTTTCCCCCTTACTAATATATTTTTTTTAAATTGATCCAATTAATAAAGCAATCATTTCCTCTACATTAATGGTTGTTTATCAGTTGTGTAAATTTTAAAACACGTTTATTTGTGAATATACACTACTATTTAAACAAAATAATGGACACGTTTTAAGACCATTGGCTTATTCAATAGGATACAACCTAAACTGTTGTAATATATAGAATATGAAGTATGTTTTACTATAATTCCAAATGTGAGGTGTGTTCAGGATGCAGCTGCCCACCAGCTGCGTGGTGTGCCAGATCGGGAGAGACTGGTTTGGAGACACTCCTTGACCTCTCCAACTGGTCTTTCGACCCGTTGCCTTGCGCCATAGTGGGGGGGATATATTCATATGTCCGTCACTCCATGACACACTGATCCCTAGATTCCAACCCAATCCTCATACCTTTTATCTTTCCAGAACTTTTTCAACTTCATTTCTTAAAAAAGACCCCTTTGTGGAATTAATGTAAACAAATAAAGCTTCATGAGTTTCCCGCTTGTACTAAGAGTTTCCGGACACCGTGTATGCTAGAATACATAGTAAATTTCCAGATACTATCAATATTGTCCTGATGAAAGACCTCCATTCGGAATTGAAAAGTTGGTCAGACAGGCGGGTACTCCCCCCACCCCACATTTATCTTCCACATCTCCGTCCCTTCCTCTCAATACCTCCAAAACTCGTCATACGCCTTTTTACAGTAAGAAGCGGGAGACGAGTTTACTCGTTTTGTTGCGCAAAGCGGTAAGGAGCGGGAAACTTGTAAAAAAGGGGTTCTAAATGGTTCTATTGTCGGCGGTACCCGATCTATCTACCTGTCGATACAATGAGTTTGAAACACAACAAAAAAATAAAAAAAATAAAATCGTTCTCGCGTATGTTCCGCTCACAAACTACGCACGTGCAAGTACATGTACATGTGTAAGTTTTGCAATGCGCCCCTGCATAAAGGAAAGTGATTGAAAGTGTCGAACGCAATACACCCGATTTGATGATGACATAGTCTTATTGGCTCCAGACGGTTGGGAGCAGTTGGGACTCTTGTGGGGTATTTACATAAATGAGACAGTTTCTTATTGTTTTTGATTAATTGTGCGTTCTAGTAGGTAGACTTTTTAGGTAGGTAACTCACACTAATAAAGTTACAGGTCAGAATACTTAACTACACGGAGATAAATTATAAATTAAAAATGTGACTGAATTATCATTTCCCAGTAAAATATTAGTCATTCAGAGTATATCTGAACAAGTGTTCACGCAGGTGGCCTTATCGGAATAAATATAATGGACGAGATGCGACACTATTATCGTTTTGAAGAACACATGTTCCTCATAAAATATTTGTGTTTTGCTGATAGTTTGTTATGAATTTTTTAAATCAGTCCCCCGACTGCATGGAGAAAACTTACTTAAAAATCTTGGCAAATTATTCGTTTTCTTGTTAATAACGAATGATTTTACAAATTTCATAACAAACTAGTAAAACGCGAATATTTTTTGAGGAAGACGGAACACGTGTTCTGGGGGGTTACAATAGAATAAAATTATTTCTACTAAAATGTAAAGAAAAAACTTGTTTGACAATAAATTATTCGACATTTTCTCTTTTGGTCGTCTAAAACTATTATGTAAAGTTAGTATGAAAAACATTAAAAACCTTTTTCTCTGTTTTTTAAAAATAACTGTAGTTCATTAGGCGAAATTATTATCTTATGTCTTTGATTTATTAATATCATTTTTGTAAGGCAAAAAACCGTCAAAACCTTAAGCTTTTGAATTTATTTCATAAACCATTAATTCCGTAGAATACACCAAAACTGTATTTATTATCATAGTAATTGGCTTAAATACAGTTTTATATGCGCTAATTCCTTTTAACGTATCAGACCATTTAAAGCCCACCGACAAGACGGGATAAATTTAATCTTTGTCGTTATTTTTCTCTCCTAAAGATTTACGTAATTTTTTTGAATAATTTAACGGGTAAAACCTCAAATTATAATATTTAAACATTGAAAATAATATTAACACATTCTTTGCGGGAAACGAGAAAACTCGTCATACGCCTTTTTACAGTAAGACGCGGGAGACGAGTTTACTCGTTTTGTTGCGCAAAGCGCTAAGGAGCGGGAAAATTGTAAACAAGGGGTTCTAAATGAGTGCGGGGTCATGTGTTTTCTATTGTCGGCGGTACCCAATATATCTACCTGTCAACACAATGAGTTTGAAACATAACAAAAAAATTTTAAAAATAAAATCGTTGTCGCGTATGTTCCGCTCACAAACTACGCACGTGCAAGTACATGTACATGTGCAAGTTTTGGATTGTGCCCATGCATAAAGGAAAGTGATTGAAAGTGTCGAACGCTATCACACATTGAAGCACTATTAGTTATAGTTTTTTTTATATGAATTGAAAATTTCGAAATAATCTGTTTTTTCGATTCCAAGAAATTAGAAAGTTTTTGTTCGTAAAAAGAGGAATTACACATAAGTAAATAAATAGAGAGATCTTTTTAAAGTAAAATACTGAAAGTTTTAAAATGTCAAATAATCATAAGATATTAATATTTTGCGGAAAGACTAATTTTGTCGCTAAAATTTAAAAAAACACCCGCGCTTCGCCCCCAATTTGGCGATAAAATGCCCGACCATATAGTGTTAACAATTCTCAAACGAAAATTTGAAGCTGAAAAATCATGAAAAGATTCTGTCGCATCTTGGAATTTAACCCAGGATTCCAGTCATGCTCTATTGCCCTAATTGCTCTATTACTTTGCCCGGCAATGCTGGGGTCCTGGCTTCAATTCCTAGGTACGACTGAATCTTTTTCTGTTTCATATTTTCTATTGGGAGTCGCTAATATTGTCTGTAATGATTTGATCGAGTTCATTCTCAATGGGGGACTGCCCGGCGAAAGCGATTTAGCTGTTTTGAGAACGCGATGATGCATTTTCATAACCTTGTATATGTTACATATTTCATTTTAGATATCTTTTTTTGTGTTGTACATTATTTCTTGCTATTTTCAGATTGCTATTCTGTTTTCAGATTGTGGTGTCTGTAATATTAAACTATCTATATAAGTTCTTGCACCCTGCTTGCTAACCCAAATGCAAGGATATTCGAGGGTCTAGATTCGTTAAAAAATGTAGCTTCGTTAAATAAAAAAATAGAGTCTTTATGTGTGCGGTGAAGGAGGTTGTAACGTGTTCTATTACACGGAAATGAACTGTAAATCAAATCCACAAAAAAACGACGATGTAAAGCTGTAAACTCATTCAATTGGTTTTGAAAAATCACGGTAAAAGTGGAATGAAGGAACAGCCTACCTTTAATTCCCAAGAATCCCGGCAATAGGTTCTCGACGAACTTTCACTGTTCACGGGGTAAAATTTCCTCCAAAACGAGATAATCTTTAATATGATTTTGATATTTGCAAACAGAGCACAAAGCATGTGAATAATACGACAAGGACACGACGATTGCACCATCTTGCTACACGACACGAATTCGAATGCTGTACTTGCGACAATTTACAAAGCAACAAATCATATTCTTCTTTTCAAGTGTGGGTAAGGCTGTTTTAAGGAAGGAAATGGATAGTAGGTATGAAAGTATATGATGGGAAAAAAGGTAGTTACTATCCAAAACTGTTTCAATACTTAACAGAGGTATCTAAACGTTTCCTTATAACGCTGTTGGGAAAGTAGTGGAGTTCCCTCCACTGTCTTCAATGATTATTATTTTTTACCATTTATCAGTCTACTATTTCAGTTTATTTTTTAAAAACATTTATCCAGTGTTAGTCCAGTCAAGTTAAACATGAAAAGGGGGTTGTGCTTGCAAAAGGTCCAGTCATTCTGAATTTTTTATATGTTGTTAGGACCTAAACCAGTATTAAAAAAAAAAAATTGCAACTTCGAAAGTGCTGTGCGAGCGGCGGTGGACCTAAAAAACCAGGAAATTTTCGGATTTTTTTCAGTTTTTGCTCAATATCTCAGTAAAGAAAGGGTCTGACCGGTGTAGTCAATATGCACACTTTTAAAGTAGACTAAATTTGCTATAATTTAAGACTAAAACAAGCTATATAAAGCCATTGGTTTTCAAGATACAGTTCTTCAAAAATAGGCAATTTTTTCCAAAAAGTGAAATTTTTTCGAAACGGTCACTTATTTTGTAAAATAACTTCTAAAATACGCATCTCACGTCAAATATTGTGGTAAATAAAGTTGTTGTAAATTTAATAAGCTTTTATTTGAGACTAGATTGATATCTGTAGACTAAACGGTTCTCTCAAAAATGGCAGATAACCAAAAACAGTCATAAGTGGATTTTCGGTGAAATGCAAATAAACTGTTCTCACGTCTTTTTATGGTTTTATTTATCAAACAAAAGAAAAGATATTACATCTATCGGGAATTACGTCATCTTCAAACATTGTTTTATATACCTACATACCAAAATGCTTGTACAAACATCATGGTACCTACTATAAGGACAAATTACATGTACACAAAAAATAAAACTAATATAAATCATGTAGGTATTGTGTCTTGGTTGCCAAATCATGTCTTTCTTTTTATCTTACTTGGGAGAGGCGCCCAGTCTGTAGTCGGGTCATCTTCATCGTCCGAGCATTTCAGCTCCACATCCGGGACGTTAATACAAAATTTGCCACCGCATGACTGACAGAGAACTGAGCAGTGGAGCCCAGCCTTTCTACACGAGCAGCTCCCAGAGCATCCTTTATTGCATTTATTAAATTTTTCGCAAAAGGGCAGGAGGTGCGGGATCCATCGTGGTGGGGATGGGGGTGAGTCCTTGAGAAGACAGCTTCCACCCCCATTCAGTGGGATTCAAGTTGACTCCCCGCCACTTCTGCACTTGGAGGTAGCACCTTGCTGCATGGTGGCCTGCAGCATCTTCCGTCGGTGGCAAACGGGCGAGGTTTATGTTTGTTGAAGTGACAAACGTCTTATACCTCAGAAAATTCAAAGTATCCCTCGCGATGTCACCCCCATATAGAGCCACAAAGCACTTGATGCCTGCTTCACTCACGGCTTGTGGGGTAGAGTCAGGCCGAAGGAAGACCTCCACTTGCTCAGCAAGTGGTTCACTCTTGCTCAGAAGTGTGCTGATTTTGGTCTTTCCTTGGCCAAACGGTGCTGAGGTGGTATCGAACCCGGCAAACGCGTGGGTAAATAGTAACGTTCCTGGTAATTGTCAGGAGTCCTGGTTGTTGTAGGAGGTCGTAGAGTAGTAACAGCAACCAGCTTCACCCTTCGTGCTCTTCTGAAGATAGACGGTTGTCTCTTCAGCGCCTAAACCATTGAGAAGAACGAGCAGGTCGACATCTTCTCCCACTATGACGACCCGATCGGCATCTGCTCTTTTTGATAATGCCATCATGACGATCTCTCGATCAGCATATTCTTCGGGAACAACTACTTCTACTCCCTCCTTCTGAAAGGCGTCACAGAGAAAAACATGCTCTTGAGCAATTTGAATTACTGTAGATTCATCGAAAGTCAATTCGTAGCTGGAATGAGCTGCGTAGCGCCGGAGTCGTTCCGCTGTTTTGGTGTTTTTTTTGGTAGCATCTTCGGGGTAGCCGTCAAAAACGATGGAGACGTTCTTCCCAAAGTGGTTTCGGACGTAGGTGGTATAACGCGCCAAAAGTACTCGAACCGTGCTTTTCCGCTGCCACACGACCTTGTGCAAGAGGTAGCCAACATCCAAAGTGACGTGAGTGCTGGCATCTATCGGCGTGTGGCTGGAAAGAGGAGTGAAGGCAGAGTACAGAGTAGATTTTGTGCCCTTGCGCATCCCTTGTTCATTGAACAGAGACATCGGGAACGGGGCCAACTCATATTTGAAGTCATCCTCTAAATCCTGTTCAGATTTCTTTGCAATACACACTCGCTGAAAAATTGTGAGCGGATCCACAGCCACTCTTCTGTTTTTGTCCGGCAGTTTAACGGTTGAGGTGATCGATGCCAGTGTGGTAACTTTATTTTTCCGTTATATTACTACCTTGTCGTACATTTTCCCCACAATTTTCATTACTCCTTCTGATCCAACTCTCTGGGCTGTGTGGCAATTAATTTCAGGACCTGCCAGTAAACCACTACTGATAGAAATTAAACTGTCAGTTTTGGGAAATGGAGGGTGGAGAGCAAACCAGTTTTTTAGTTTTTCCACATCACTATTATCTCGGATGATTCGAGAAGGTCTCATGTCTACATGCTGTTCTCCAGTATGACATGATAAGCTGCAAAAACTTTCCAGTTCTTCACAAATGTTCAACATAAACACCATTCCTGTTGTCCACCTTGCCAGAACACTTTCGGAGATTCCTCTTCCTTGGGTCAACCCACTGTAGGTTTTCATGGATCGCATCAGCTTCTGCTCAATTGTTAGGTCTGACCACAACCCAGACCAAAACTTGTCAGACCGGCAAATGGTGAAGGATCTTCTTGTGAACATGTCGTATTCACTTTTATCCATCCGATCTTATAGAGCCATCATATCCTGAAGATAGATGTGCGCGCTCTTAGCATACAAAAAATGTCAAGCTGCGTTGAAAAAACGGAGCATCTTGTGGACATTGTACAAATGAAGGTTCCAATCACCAGCACACTCTGCCTGGATGAATAGTTTTATCAAAGTGGTCATACGAAAGTATTGGACCCACAACTGTGATGTTAGACCATTCGCTTTAATTTTCTCCAAGGCACTTTTAAATTTTGCCTTTAGTATTTGGTAGGTATCAATTTCTTCTGCTGATATAGTGAGAGACCTTTCAGTGTCTCGCAGCAATTTTTCAGTCTCGTCTCGCTCCTCAGGAGTTATGTCAACCTCATAAAAACAATGCTGGCCAGTGTGAGGTTTGCCAAAATGTGGGCTCGAACAGCTCGTGAATATGCGTGCCCATTCATATGGGTAACCATGGGTATAGGTACTAATGGGTACTTGAAATTTGAAATAGTCGTAATTATATTATAACCCTAGGATAAACTCACGAAGATTAATGGATTTACTTCACATCACAATAAAACCATAAAAAGACGCGAGAACAGTTTATTTGCATTTCACCGAAAATCCACTTATGACTGTTTTTGGTTATCTGCCATTTTTGAGAGAACCGTTTAGTCTACAGATATCAATCTAGTCTCAAATAAAAGCTTATTAAATTTACAACAACTTTATATCATACAATATTTGACGTGAGATGCGTATTTTAGAAATTATTTTACAAAATAAGTGACCATTTCGAAAAAATTTCACTTTTTGGAAAAAATTGCCTATTTTTGAAGAACTGTATCTTGAAAACCAATGGCTTTATATAGCTTGTTTTGATCTCAAATTATAGAAAATTTAGTTTACTTTAAAAGTGTGTATAAAAACTACACCGGTCAGACCCTTCCTTTACTGAGATATTGAGCAAAAACTGAAACAAATCCGAAAATTTCCTGGTTTTTTAAGTCCACCGCCGCTCGCACAGCACTTTCGAAGTTGCAAATTTTTTTTTTAATACTGGTTTAGGTCCTAACAACATATAAAAAATTCAGAATGACTGGACCTTTTGCAAGCACGGATGTACATCTTGACTGGACTATGTAGAGTGCTGATGCCGTTAGTTCGGAAAGCACATGGCTATTCGGATATATTCACCAAGCACGGTTTACTCCATTTCAAGCAAGGTTTCGATTCTGACATGTGATATTTCACAAAAGCGAGAATATCTAATGCTCTGAAATGGTGTGATAGTTAGTTTTATGAAAATAATTCGAACTTTGAAATCATTCTGCCACCCCCATAGCCATACCATCTGATCCTGTCTATTTTACCCTCTTTATTCTACCCCTAAATATTTTCATTAAAGATCAGGGTGGAATTGTTCTCGGAGCCAGTAACTAATCTGATATAAGGTTAAAGTTTCCGAATCTCGTTTTTAAGTTCAAAGTTTTGAATTTCTCAATTTGTAAGTTGAGCTTCAGTATTCTAATTAATACGGAGGCAGAATTGGAGAGCGTTTTCAACCTTTCAGTTTAAAAAAAAATGTCACATCAACATGACTCGCAAATAATTTGTTCGTGTGTATCCTTTCCAAGTATTTAAACGTCACACTAAAATACTTGAAGGGCAAATCGGCATAAGAAAATTAATCAAATAAATTAATTTTTTAATGTTCGAAGCCAGGGACTGTGGCATCCCTAATCGGGGTATGTTGTGAGGCAGAAGTGGGGAAGTAAAGGCGGTGGGAAGAGGAAGGTTGGGATATACATGGCTCGATAGCCATAATATCCAGTCACCAAATTCGGTTGACGTCATGTCTCACCTCATATATAAATAAAAATGTTAGTTTTTTCAAAATCTTAAATCTCTGAAAAATCTTCACCGATTGCTTTGAAATTTTGACCCAACGTTGCATTCGAATACGCATATGTTTTTATATATACCTATATTATACAGACAGGTTAAAAACATGTTTTCTTTAAACAGCGCCATCTGTTGGACAAACATGATTAATTTTTAAAATAGCGCCATCTGTTGTACGTAAAATCAACACGCGCTTTTGTTTATATATCTGCACAGATAGACTGAGCCACAACAAAGTGTGGCGGGGTACAGCTAGTTTTCTAATAAAATACTCCCATTAATATGAATACTAAACAAATTAATTATTTAATTAGTAACTGAATTTCCCGGCGTTGCTCGGGCTTTACGCAGAGTTTTTCGAAATTTCATGTAAAAATTACTTTATATAAATCTTTAAAGGTGTCACTCTCTCACTCACTCTCCCATAAATAGATGGAAGATATTTAGATTGATGAGAAACAAAAGGTGACCGGATAAATCATCAAAATGATAATTCATCACATCTTTAAAAAATTATATAAAGTCATGGAAAGTGGTGAAACAAAAACTTTATTAACTGGGTTAAGTAGGTTAGGTTAGGTTAGGTTAGGTTTTAAAAAAAAAAATCTTTATTTCTAATGACTTTATATCACTTTTTAAAGGTGTGTTGAATTTTCGATGTGTTGATTTATCATGGAACCGAAACAAACAGATTTTTAAAACAAATATAAATGTGAAACAACACTAAACACAAGCACCACCAGGGTACAGTTTAAAGTAAAATAAAATAAATTTTATTTTTTTTTTAAATCATTATTATTTTATTTCACTAATATGTCAAAACACAAAGTAACTGCTTTCTACCAAACAGATAAATAAAAAATAAATACATATTTACATAGGAGGTTAAGCAAGATTAGACCAAAGAGTTAATTATGCAAATGTTGGTTAGAGGATAATATGGAAGTTTTATTTTGCATTAAATAAACATGAAGGTAAAGGGAACAGGAATATAGGATGGGGATATGAGATGCTCTCGATATTCTATATTGATGCATTAATTTGTGAACGTATGCAATTATTAATAATTTAACACCTACGCTTTAGCATAGACATTGAAAACGCAGAAAATGTACAAGAAGTGAGAGATATTAATGGTTGTAAAACTAAGAGAAAGAATTACTAGTTTCTTTTGCAAATTACAAAATACCTAAAATAGAACAAAGAACAAAAAAATTAGAAACAGTAAATGGACACTTTTTTTTAAATTCTTCAAAGGGTAACTGAAAGTAAACAATTCACGAATTCTCGGAAAATACGTCCTTATTGATATACAAGCTTATTTTGTACATCTCCATTACAATTGTGTTTATTCGTTTTATTTAAAACAGCAGGAAAATTGTCCATTTTAAAGATATAAAAAACCATATCTAATAATCTGAATAGAAAACTATCGGACATGAAATGTATGGAGAATATACTACACGCCTCGCAACGCTACCCGACCGGGTTACCCAACCGAGCTCCTTTGCCTTTACACTTTACACTGTACAGACAGGGGCGCTCTTGTGAGGTGTCACATAAAAAAATTATAAATAATATAAAGTGAATGTTGTGGCTAATTTTTTTCCGCTTAATAATGTGTTAAGCAAGAAACAAAAGAAAATCCCTATAGATAATATTTAAAACCAATAGTCAACTGTATTTATATTTTAAAATACAGTTAAATTCTATGTAAAATCATATAATGAAAAAGTTCTCAGAATATTCGTAAAAAATGAAGAGAATCGTTTTAATATATACAAGAAGGGGCAAAAGTAATATCATAATGTGAATGTGACATAATTTTTGCAAATGTTATTTTATTTTTATTGCATACAGATTGAGAATTAGTTGACACCCGCAATGGAGCGATACACACTTGAAGAACGCGATATTATTGTTACTGCTTATTTGACCAATTTCCGATCTATTGTTTTAACGCAAGTGGGGCAAAAGTAATGTCATTATTTACATTGACTGCCATTTTGTAAAAATGAAAAACAATGGTCTTTGTTGTCACGGAAAGTTTATTTGAAGGTTTGCACGAATGTTAGCCAAACGCTGAATTGTTCACTACATGGTGCAGGTCGACGAGGAAAACGACGACGAGATTCCCGTTGCATTTAAACAACAGACCGGAAATTGGTCAAATGAGCAGTAACAATAATTCCGCATTCTTCAGATGTGTATCGGTAAATTGCTTGTTGTCAACTAATGCTCTATATGTCTACAACATAAATGTCAAAGCAAAATGACATTTCACGCCATTTGAAAAATTATGGCACATTCATATTATTACATTACTTTTACCATACTTTGTATAATAATACATTTTTGTCATTTTAATGGTCTTCGGAAGGTTTTTTTAGTAAACATTTTAGATGATAACATAACATTATGTTGGGCTCTGTCGACCACCATTACTAGACTTTTAAAGGTTGGATATTATTATTAGCAAATAAGTTTGAATTGGATAAGAGGAATGTAGGAGATGAAAGAGGGTTTTTGATACCAAACAATTATAGAACGAAACGTGCATAAGAAAGATTAGGTATTCTGTCGCCATTGTAAAATAAAGGTACATATTTAATTATTGAAGACAATATCGGCGAATCTTGAAACAAATTTTGTAACAGAAAAATCAGAAAAAGATACAGTCGCATCTAGGACTGAAATAATGGAACCCTCCCGGTCATACTTAACTGTAACGAATAAGAACTAACAAAATTATCTTCATTTTCGGCTGCTATCTTTATATATGCTCTCAAGATTCAAACTAAATGCAATCTAGACAGTGTCTTGGATAAATATAACCTGTTTATTTTGTTTTATGTGCGACATCTGGTGACTTTTCTGCAAGTTTATGATTAATATTTATTTCTGGAATAACTTGGTAAATATTAAGCTCCAATCAAAAGGGTTTACGTTTGTAAGCTTGACATTGTGCTTACAAAGTTAAATGTTGGTAAGTAAACCCTTGCGTGAGTGACATCTTTATATATATAGTTTTTCTTTGATATATTCAATAATATTCAATTTATAAAAAAACTGTTTATGCATTAACAACTTCTGCTGTGTAATTAATATTATAGTTGACAGCTGTTAAGCCTTCTGTAGGCATTATCAAACCAAACCAATAATTATTGGCCTGAAACACAAACAAAATGTGAAAAAATAATCCGAGAAAAAATAAATGCCGCTGACGGGAATTGATTGAACCCGCACCTTCTGATTGCCAGCATAAATAATTATTGCTTATAATAATTTGTTATCCTTTTTGCTTTGCATAAAAGTTTGTCTTGTAAACATATGTTTATCTTTAATAAAAAAATAATGTTCAATAATGCCTTCAGAATGCGAAATTGTAGAGCTGCCACGCTTAATCATAATTACACAGAAAATATTCTTTATAAATAAACTGGTTTTTTTATACGTTAGTAGAAACCATGAATCAAATGTATACACCAAAATTACATTTTATTTTATTTCATCGGAGTCGCAATAATTATGTACCTACTTAGTGCTAGATTATTTTTGTTGAGGTGGAATAATGGATTTTGTTTCTGTTCAATTCTGTCCTAATTTCGACTTCAATTATAAATCATTAAGTAGGTTATTAACAATTATCATTAATTAAACAAAATTAATTGATACATCGGGGGCTAACTATCACAGGGGCCTAACTACAAAAACTGGCGTTTTGAATTAAGCTTTGTTTCGGTAATGCCATAGGTAATCATATTTACTAGTGACACGTAGCTCTATCTCGTACAACTGTTGGGAATATCAGTTGGGCGTACAGTTGCGCATGTGAGCATTCCAATCGGTATTTGCTTTTATCTCAAAACTGTTTTTGCCTATGTTATCCTAAACCCCCGACATATTCCCACATAATAGTTCCTTAAACATAAAAACAAATAGTTTTACACATATCTATTTAAGTTCAAAACTATCTATCTATAGGTATGGATTCAAGAAAAACACGTCATAAGATTAATCAAATATTCTGTAAACATTGAAGTCCTGGAATAATTTCACTGCAAATAGTTCATAAACCAGTTGTTAGTGCTTGGAAAGTTCCAGCGAATTATATTGAATTTGTATGAAGACAAGTGCTTGAAATCAATCCATACGGAATTAATTAGTTTTGGATTCTCAAATAGTCTGAGTAATATCTCTAAAGGTTTAATTAAAATATGTTCCAAAGTTTTTTAAGTAAAACGATAAATTTACCACTGAAGTTTGTTCACCGTAGAGGTATTATTTTCACAAACAAATAATTAAGAATTTTAGTTAATTGAAATGACATTGGCTATATTGTTTAGTACCCACTACCCGGCTTCGATCCAATTTGCAAACAATTTATTATGGAACCAACAATCTAGTGTTTTGTCTGAGTTTGAATTTTTCAACTTCCGCCAATTGATGGACGATTAGTGCCGTATTGATTTTTGTTATGTTTAAAAGCTGATTCTCCCCCCGTTTCAAGTTTTGATCAGCCAGTAAATTTAGGTAGTATAAAGTAAATATCAAAATGGCCATTTTCCACTTTAAAGAAACACGCTATCATACTACTTATTAAAAAAAATAGTTTTGCATTCGCCCATTGTATTACCGCTTACCCAATTTCTACCGATTTATAACAAGTTTACTTGAACTCTTATAGTTTAAAAACACGTTTTGTTCTGTTATTTAATATGTTATAGGCACGAAAAAAATCACAGTATATCTTTAAATGCAACTAAAGCATTTGTCGAGAGATTTTTGCTCTATTTCAAACGAGTCGTGTTTAACTAAATATTTTCATGATTTTGGCTTAATAATTATCTTTTTTTTTAGATTAGCGCGCTCCCTCTAATTTTCATATTTACATATCTCCCTTTCAAACCATGTTTGAGCTTTTACTACGGGCCTTAAGCGTTTAGCTTATGATGTTGCTTGACGACTGATGATCATAATTGGATTAAAGGCCGAAACGGGCAGAGAATCGGCGGTTCAAGGAGACCGTTTATGTGACGGGCAAGGGCGTACATAAAGTAGGGGATTAGAAGAGTTCACCCCCCCCCCCCCCCCCATTATAAGTTATGAATTCAAAATAGTGGTGGTTAAATAAATAAAAAAATAATAAAGTACCTATAGTTTGATTAATATGATTTTACTGGAGTTTTTGCGTAATTAATAAAAGTTAATAGACTATAAATAAATATTTTATAAACACATTAAGTTGAAGTAAAATAGAAGTTTTTTTTAAATGTAGACGGTAATGGCATATTTTAGGTATCATATTCGTAGTACAAATTATAGAAAAAATTCTCTCACTTCCAGATTTTTTCTTAGCCAGCTTTTAACATTTATTTTATACGAGTTTAGGTTTTGGCCCATCTTGATCTAACTCGACAAGGAATTAAACAATTTTGGGCCAATATAGTTGATGTGTCTTTGGGCTAGCCTAGTTTTGCTGTGAGGCACTGTGTAATATGTTGTGTCGCTGGCTGGAATTAGTTACTATTGTTTTTAATTTAATTTATAATCTTATTGTAAAAGCCCATTAGGGCGTTATTAAATATATAATAAGCACCATCTCTTGTACCTTACCAAGTTGTGTTAAGTAGAGATACCAAAAAAAATTCTAGGATATATATTTTTTATTTTTTACAATCAATACCGATGCTTTGTTTAACTCTCGGCCGAAATTATTTTGTTTTTTTTTTTATTATTACTTTTATTTTTTATGACAAGTACGTTTGTACAGTGTATATACAAACAGGGGAAATACATTTACACCACGTTAGGCAGCGTTGGGTTGGGTTTGTGGGAAGGCAGGGATTTATTAATGCGGGTCTTGAAAAGGCCGTGATTATATGAAGGACGATTTGAGATATTTTTTTAAAATTTGTATTTGTTACTGAATTATGATGACACGCCACTGCGTAAACATGTTTTACAAGCAACAAACATGATATATAATTTAAAATTTGTATTTGTTACTGAATTATGATGACACGCCACTGAATAAACATGTTTTACAAGCAACAAACATGATATATAATTTAAAATTTGTATTTGTTACTGAATTATGATGACACGCCACTGCATCAACATGTTTTACAAGCAACAAACATGATATATAATTTAATATTTGTATTTGTTACTGAATTATGATGACACGCCACTGCATAAACATGTTTTACAAGCAACAAACATGATATATAATTTAGTTAAACACTCTAAATACATTATAATGTTTATTTTATTTTCTTAATATAATTTCTACTATTTTAAAACCGTGTGAAATGCTTGCGTAATCAAATAAAGCTTAAATATTAACATTAACCCAAACTAAACACAGTTCTACTAACAGATAACAGATAACAAGGATATGGCTTAAAGCTGCGAATGTTGGAAATGAAAAACTACAAAATGGCTAAGTATATTATATTACACATAATACACATACTATTATATTACACTTCATATTAGTATATTTGCATAATATGAACATTTGGCTTTTTGGCTTCTACGGTGTGAAAACTGAACTTTCATATTATTAAATAGATATGTGTTTGTTTTCATGGCTTTGGATCCACCTGTGCTTAGTTACCTTCCTTTACGTAAAAGAATTGCGCAAAATATATCATAATTCAATCGAAGATTTAACCTACAAATCAACAGCAAATCTGTAATACGACCACCATTATAACATCAATATAATTCTCTATCAACTTCCGTATTCTGATTTAGAATTTATGTTTGTTAAATATGCCTTATAATTAGACATCGGATTATATGAACTTTACTATCGAAATGGCGAATTATGCACGCAAACATATTCAATTTGGGAAGCGGGTTTGAGTATTGCTATTTATTGGATAAGCAAAACCTCTGCTATAAGTCACTTGTTGGTTCGCTATGCTTGGTGATTCAGCAGAGGGACCCGGTTTCATCGGATGAGATGTGTCCAGGATTCGCCTGCCTTCTGCCTGGCGTGTTAGATCGGAAAAAATTGGTTTGGGAAGACCTTTTTCTTTTCCAGAACTTCCACACAGCATCCCCAAAGAATGCGTAGGTCCTGAGGGAAATTATTTTCCTCGAGGCCTCTTGTGTGGGGTTAATGAAACTATAAATGTCAAAATAATGTCTAACGCTTCTATGAGATAAAAACAGGAATATGTCTCTCGTAACCGGTATTTCATATTATTTCATGGGGGGAGGTATTGCCAACCAGAAATTCAGAAAGAGACGATCAGGTTTTTCAAAAAATTAAAATCCTCTCTTTTTTGATAAACAATCAGTTCCTTTATAACCAGTTCCCAAAAAAAAGACAAGAATATCAACAATTTCAAATTTAAACAGCTTTTATTTTCAATAATTTTAAAGGTTCGAATCACTAACGACCAAGAGAAGCTCAAATATGCGGTATCGACCAAAAAGCATAAGTGAAAAATATGCATACATTTTATACAATATCTACTTATAATTATTAACACATTATCCGACTTGGGGGTATTTCTTAATCCTCTCGATAGCTTATTCATAAGATAACGGTTTTTTTTATTAAGTCCGATTTTTTATTCGATACTCGAACCTTTGAATAATGACTATATTTCGGATAAATTAGCGGAGTTTTCTACCTAATACTAGTATTTATTAATATACGTCAACCTATGGATAAGCTATCACATCATTTGAAATCGACTAATATAACTTTAGTGAATATAAATAAATCAGAATGCAGAAATCTTTGGTAAAATATACCAATGTTATGATGATAGAGTCATTTTAGATGAATTGTAGGTTAAATTTTCGATTAAATCATATTTGTGTGAATTTAACCTTTAGTGAGGCCCTCCTTGGAAGGAGTAATGAATCGCTTAGGTTTGAGGTGGCAGAAATAGCTTTCAGTTTGTTTATAAGGATTACTAAAAATACTAACTGATCAATGATTAATGTATGCGAATCTGTAAAAAAATGCTTTCGTTTAAATGCTATTTCAGATAGGTATATTATGTATAAATAAAAATGTGTTATGTTGTAAGGATTTGCTTAAACAGTTTTCACCATTGATTGTTTTAAAACAGATTTTTACAAAATCGTCAATCTATCGTAATACCATATCGATGATTCAATAATTGTGATTGATTTTTGGGTTATTTATTTTTTTAACTCTTTTTGGTACAAAAAATGGATACAATTTTTCATGCGAATGTTTGTAATAAACAATGGTTGCGTGCAATAATTATTTACATTTACAATTTGATTTCAAAAATTGTTAATTTTTTATACTCTTCTATATGCCCTTGGAGTTATTATGCAGGATGCAGATAAACACACAGTTCAAAAACAGACAGTGCATTTTTAAATGGCTATTAAAAAAAGCACAACTTACAGAAATGGGGTTTATTTTATTTTATTCGATACATTATGTCGTTTTATGCAACAAGTCCTGAAGATAGCCCCCAGCAACGATACATTGATGATTGCAATTTATGAAGTTTTCGGCCGCTGTTTGGCACATCTCGACGGGTATAGCGGCGATTTCCTCCCAAATTCGCAATCATCAATGTATCAAACGACATTTATGAAGTTTTCGATTTTGCGATTTATGAAGTTTTCGGCCGCTGTTTGGCACATCTCGACGGGTATAGCTGCAATTTCCTCCCAAATTCGATCCTGCAGTTCCTCCAAAATGTGAGGTCGATGTTTAAAAACATTTTCCTTCGGGTAGCCCCACAGGAAGAAGTCGCAAATTGCAGCAGAAAGAAAGCCATTTTCAAGAAACGTGTGGACGGCGAAGTCCCTGTGTTTCCGGACCAAATTATGGTAACGACTGAAAACGGCACGACCGTCCCGACCCATGAGATCCCTTCCAGGTTCATACAACCCTTCAAAACTGCACTGTCTGTTTTACCCTGCATAAGAGCAACACGGCATAATAACTCAAAAATTAATCACGATAATACCATTGGCCTTGAAAATCTCACATCATACCCAATCGATAAGTATTGATCATTATGAATTATCGTCAAAATATTTGCTTTGGCTGTGAAAAATTTTAATGAAGTTCGACGATATTACTAAAATCTCGGTCTAATTCCGATAGTATATTTGATTTTTTTAAGAACTTAAAAGAAAATAAAGCGAACTATGAGATTGAAAACTTTAGTTTGTCAGGAAATTGTCTATACATTTAAATAGTGGTACTTTGGGTTTGTCAACGTTAGGTAATGTTTGTTTATTTATTTATTTTAATATCAACGGTATAAAATATACCATATACAGTAGATTATAAACAGTGACATCAGAAAATATACAATTAACAGAAACTCTAGATGGATATAAAAAATGTGAGTAAATTGCCTAATAAAGCTGCTTCAGTCATATTTCTTTTCTCAAAATCGGTAATAATATCGCTAAGGAAGAGAATTAGAAACGTATAGCATTTACTAAACGATCAAGTAGCATAGAAACCTTGAATCGCTAATGTTAAATATTTGGGTTATTCAATATAATGATGGTCTTCAAAATGTTGCTTCTTTCCTTTAAATGCTTTTATTTGAAATAAGCTTTTTGATGCGCTACGGCAGGTGAAATAAGAGCTTTCGAATGTGTGTGTGATTTTAATAAGCTAAAAACTACTGCAATCAAAATATTTGATAAAATCATATGGATTTGCCGAAACCCTGTGTAATTTTGAAAATTTGTGTCATTAAAAACTCAACCAAAAATACCAAGTTTGGTCAAAATGTATACATAATCAGAAACTGTAACAAGTTGGTAAAGAAGCTAGACCCACAATTGTCATATCAAATGAAAACTGAATGAATGTTTCTTTTTAATGAGATTTGTCACGATAGTATCTTGCTAATTTACCATTCATAATATTCATTAATCACATATTTTTTCATTCCTTAGAAACAAAAAGCCACTTGATTCAATGAAAACATTTCATGAATTATTTTAGCTAATTTTCAAATGGTTATTAAATATCGTTATAAAAAATTACAAAAATTTGTATTTTCTTTCCAGTCCAATCCTTGCAGTGGCGGAGTACCGGCAGCTAGAGTACCACGATGGCACATCGGTTCCAGTCTGCCTCACACAAGCCACTACCTTCTGGCCCACTCTTTACTTCCTAATGACCATATCCCTCTTCTTCCTAGTTCCATTTCTCATCCTACTGGTCCTATACACCATCATTGCCAAGAACCTTATTTCAGCAGCCTCCAAAGTCGTCATGAACAAACACGTAGACTGCTACAACCTCAGGGCAAGAAGACAAGTAGTCATGATGCTTGGAACCGTCATTCTAAGCTTCTTTCTCTGCCTTATGCCTTTCAAAGTATTGACACTTTGGATCGTCATTGTCCCAGACGAATCCATCAACAAACTCGGAATCGAAACGTATTATAACATCTTGTATTTCAGCAGAACCATGTTGTATTTAAATTCTGCTGTTAATCCAATTCTTTATAATCTCATGTCTTCAAAATTCAGGGATGGATTCCTATTGGTATGTCACATGAAAAAAAAATCCGAATTAAACAATCACCGAAGAGGCGGAAGAGATAGGCTTGGAACTTTCAGAACAACTTCAACATCGTGTACCACTAGTAGTTCTGTCTCCAGGCAAAGTACTTTGAAGAATACCCTTTATAAGAAATGCAACTTGGATAGAAGTCAATCGGTTGTTGAACATCCTTCCTTAATTTTTAAATCACCTGATTTAAATACTAGGATAACACAAAGTGACTTCAATAAATTAAGGCTTAAAACCAACGTTTCGATTAATAATGATCCGAAAACTACGCTTACAGACCAAAGAAATGATATTATAATAGAAGAAGAAGCCAATAGTTTTATTGATAGCGAAAACTCAATTATTTCTAATACCAACAATTTGAAGAGAACTAAAAGTCTGCTTCGTGTTTTTAAACCTTTTAAAGTTAGGCGGCAAAATTCTGAACCTATTCAACCTTTAATTTTAGCTAATGACCAAAAAGTAGATAGTAAAATTGAAATTTTTAATAATACCAAAGACAGCGACCTCACTGCAAAGCAAAGAGAATCAAATGCAAGAAGCAAATCTGGTTATTTGAAAAAAACAGAATCTTCCGAAGACTTATCGAAACAAATTTGTGGTATTCCGGAGAGTAAAGAAATCGTGAAGGGAAATGAAAAATACAAAAAGGAAACAATCGACAAGAGAAATCGTCCCGGAGTTTCGACAATTTTAATAAAGCAGCGCTCGCTGGACTCTAGCGGTTATTCCGCAAACCATTCACTGAGAAGAAGCGTCATTTTGAAAAGTGCTAAAAACATTAGTTGCGATGAACGGGAACTAAATAAATTAAAAGTTCCCCCAGAGAGCTTTGTGTAATGTACAATTCGTGTTTAAAATATTTAAAATTATGTGATATTTAACGGAAAGGCATCTACGAGTATTCAAAAGCGCTTTCAAACATACTTTAAAAAATATATACATATATAACAAAGCTATTCGCCCTGACTTAAGCCAAACAGTATACTTTTTTCATTTTTATAATAAGTAAATACACGTTTTATTATTATTATTATTCACTATGGGTGAAGGGTTCATTTTATATTAGACCTATTTACAGATGTTTTTTAATCGTAATAATATTATCCTCCAAAAATATTCAATCCATTCAGTTAAAAATATAAATGATTAGGATTAGTTATTTTGCAGAATTTGAACAATTCATCAAATTTCAACGTTCATTTTCGGGTTCTGTGAAAGTCCTATTCAAGTTCTGTTATTATATCGTTATAGGCTAGTTGCTTGACATAACTTAAATAATAACAGAACTTGAAAATATCTTTCACAGAACTTGAAAATTAAGTTTGCGAAATGAATAAATATTTGTATTTGCTTTGAGTTCACTCTATTATTTATAAAAAATGCCAGTATTATTTTAATTTTACGAACATTTTATAAAACTTTGATTGATCCCTAAAATTATATCTATTTATATATAAAAATACTTAATAAATATTATTCTTATTTTAGCTGGAAAATTTGAGACAATTCCGCTCACTTGCTTAAAGCGTTGTAAAATATACTATTTTGGGCCAAATATAAAATCTATAAATGAAGTCTTTTTTTATTATACCCCACTAATTTTACCCCAAATTATGTAATTCTGAAACGAAATTATCTTCTGTTATTAAATTTAAAGCTGGCTGCCTCTGCAAAAATTAGTTGTAAAAGTGATTTTTGAATTTTTTTATATGTAATTTTAAATATCTTTAATCATCGATGCTAAAAAGACGGAGCCCGTGCACAAATATTATGTGCCCTATGAGAATGTTCTAATATAACCTACGCTATACTTACATACGTAATATTTAAACTATGCAGAAGTTGATAATTAATTTATGAAGAAGTTGATAAACAGAAAACGTTAAACTTAAAGTAGCATTTTTTGAGATGTAGTTTTTTCCTTGATCGTTTTGAATATTAACTAATATTTCACTATTATTTTTATTCCAGTCCAATTCTCGCCGTGGCCTCCTACCACTACGCGGAATACTTCGATGGGTCAATAGTTCCGGTCTGCCTCACGCAAGCAGACACCTTCTGGACAGCTACCTACTTCGTTACTACCATATCCGTTTTCTTTCTCATTCCTCTGGCAATCCTCATCATCCTCTACACCATAATCGCCAAGAACCTCATGGAAAACCCTGGCATCATCAACCAGACCAGCAAACATCATCACGTCTCTGGAAGTCACCTGAGATATAGAAAGCAAGTCGTGATGATGCTTGGAACAGTCGTACTGTCTTTCTTCGTATGTCTTTTACCATTTAGAGCTCTAACTCTTTGGATTGTCATAGTCCCACCAGAGAATTTAGAATCTTTAGGTCTTGAAGGCTATTATTCAATCTTGTTTTTCTGCAGGATCATGTTGTATCTTAATTCTGCTGTTAATCCGATCCTTTATAACCTGATGTCGTCCAAGTTTCGCGATGGATTTTTGAGATTGCTAAAACTCAACAAATTCAAGAAACTGCAGAGGTATCACAAAGGTGACAATATAAAAAGAAAGGATACTTTTAACACTACTTCGACCAATTATTCAAGTAGTCAGCACACTACTGATTCGTTTTGGAGGAGGTACAGCAATAGAAACGCTTCTCAAAAGTCTCCACAAAAGATCAACGCCGTTCTGAATGGTGTCGCAAGAAAAACTTCACAAAATAATGGCAGTCAGGTAAAGAAACCTATAGTTGTTAGCGGTAAGGTAAGTGAAATTGTGACGGTCCAAAATAACAGACGCAATAGCATGCGATTTGTAAGCGATGTGATTCTAATACCAAAGGAAGATAAAGTAAACAATGAAGCGAGAAATGCTAATTTAAATAGTTATTTGGATAAAAACTACGATGAAATAGACAGAGAGATTGTCAGTGAAGTAGTTGTTATTGAGAATGTAGAAAACTTAGACACTATACATGAAATTTCAACTCTTGAGAATGACGGAGAAGAGGAGAATTTGCAAAATAAGAGTGTGGACTCGACTTATTGCAAAGATGCTATCGTTATTGAAGGGCTCGGCTCAAATGACAAAAAAAGCCATTTTGTGAGAGTTCCCTTACTAATATCGAAGAATTCTACGTCCACTATTTCCAAGAATGGGGTCAGTCAATTTCCTAAGGAGAGTTTTGTTTGATATTTTGTATTTTTATACCAATAAGATTGTTTATATTTTAGATTTTACATGTTATTTGTTCTAGAAAGATACTTTGGTATTCCAAGTAATTGGAAAGGAACAAAATTCATCTTATGATGTAATTTTGTAGATGGTGGTTTTTCATTTTTATAATATGCGTAGAATTATAATTGTGTTGTGTATTTTTGGGTAGTTTTGAAAAAACTTTTGCGGAAAAATAATCTCTTTATAATGGAGAATTATTTTCCGCAAAAGAGGAACGGCTGGGCGGCTTTTGACATACAAAACTCAAATTTGAATTTGAGGCCAAAATATTTGATCAAATAGAATTTTAAAAATATTAATCAAAAGGTGTAGCAAGTATCTAGTAGGGGCATGTGAAAATTGAACTACTCAACGGCCATATTTTATAATTTAAAACACAAATAAATAAAATAGCACCTATCTGTACTAGATATTTAACCTAAATTTTATAAATTAATCGCATAATATGTTGGATATGTGTATATTTCTTTCATCCTTGGCCTTTTTTAAATTAACAATGTAATGTTTTACATAATTTATTTTTTTCTTATTTTTATCTTAGTCCTTCTTAAATTAATAGTTAAAAAAAATCTCAAACAAATATCAACACATGGTCACCCTACATGTTTACTACATTACATTATTATGAATTAGCTGGAATTGAATATGATTTAAGCATTGGGTTACTTCAGTGTAGTACGTACAATAAATGCAGTGGTGGCTCGTGACTTTTGGGTGTACTATAGTGCTAATATTACAAAAAATTGCATTTTTGATGTTGTAGCTGAAAACGATTTATATTTTTTTTCTAAAATTCGTTCCACTATCTGAAATTCAAAAAATTTATCTAAAATTTCCTGAAAATCGTTTTCAGCTACAACAACTTCAGTAATGTTGAATTTTTCAAGCTTAGCACTGTTACAGAAAAGTCACGAGAAGCCAATGTATACAAGTACATTATTTGTAGAAACATTAATTTTAACAATATTATGTTATTTTTATACTGTATAAAATTATTAACATCAACACAGGCTTGTCCTAGTGAGGTTATAAAAAATTATATAATGTAAATATTTAATTTGGTCAAGTATTTTGACCTAAAATCCAAATTTGTATGAAAACAAAATGTTTTGTATGATAAAGGCCACGCAGCAGTTCCTCGTAACAAGTTTTTTATTATAATAAGATAGATCCTGATAGTTGTTATTCAAGTTATGTTGTTTTAGTAATTATTAATAATATACGAGTATAATGCCTACATATAATTGGGTGTTTTTGTGTAGTAGCTTTATCTATCACGAGATGTAGGAATGTTTGTGATGTTTTGTGTTGTTATAGTATAAGTGTTTTGTATTCACAAGTAAGAATAAGAAAAAAAAATATTAGTTACATTATTTACATGGTGACTCTTGCTTGATACGACAATATTACATTGAGGGACGTTTAAGAAAACTCTTTAACGAGAAAAAATGCCATACCAAAAAGTATTAATTCTAAAAAGTTTTATATAATAATCACTATTGGTACGCAGGCAATACACCAAATTCGTCGCTCTAGTTCATTTTTGTCCAACAGACCAAAACGTAAATCGGGAGAAATAGAGCTTCAAAGTTTTTTTTATTCTATACTTATTAAAATGATTTAAAATAATGAATTTATTATTTTTAAGTAAAATTCGTTCCAAATGTTTAAAATTACGCAGAAAACACGTTTTTAATTAGAATGTAGGACACAGAGTTGGATAAACAAGATTGGAATATTGTTTTAATTTTGGTGGAATTAAGACAAACTTGTCTTGAAAACACAGCCTCCCAAATAGAAATTATTATGAATGAATTTAAACAATAAACATTTATGATTGAAAAGATATAATCTGTTTTAAACTTAAAAGTTTACAACAAAAACGAGTCACCCTGTAAAGTATTAAAAATTAATAAATAATAAATAAATCTATTAATGAATGTATGGAATTCATTAATAAATAATTGAATTCATTTTTTACATTTTTACCATGTTTTATAACTTTTTAAGATATATAAAAAAATACGTATAAAGATGGAATGAAGTTAAAAAAAGACGAAATGTTTAAATTAATTAATTATTTAATTAAACAAAAAAAAATATATAAGCTCAAAATTACTAGATTTTTTCAGACAAATAAATTACAAAATTGGAGAAGGTGAACAAAACGATGTTAATTAAAATTTCATACTTATTTAATAAACACTAAAATATGACATACCAAAGATATTTTAAAACACACGTTGTTTTCAAAGCGTAACATTAATTTTAAAATTTTAGTTAATCTAAAAACTAAAATCTACCAATACGAGTAATATTTTATAATAATCTAACAATTTAACGAAAATAATTAATTTGATAAGTGTCTGTGATGGAATGGTGTTAAAATTAAGAGAATTAGTTAGGCCAAGTTGTCCGAGCCCCCGTCACAATTTGCATCGTTCAATTTATGACGACGTTAAATTTAACGGGTGTTCAAACACCTGGGCCTTAGTATCTTCGAATAAATCATTTTATTTGGGTTTTAGGCTCCTTAGTAAGCGTTCAAAAATAAGAAGATTGTAGTTTGAAAGGGAGATATGTAAATACGGACGTTAGAGAGAGCCAGCTAATATAAATAAAAAAACATTCAAAAATTAAGCGAAAATTGTAAAAATATTAAATAAAACATCAACCACAAACAAGCAGAAACCTCTCGACAAATGCTTAAGGCGATGCCATACGTAGTAATGCAAAATCATGTGTTTTTGGTTTGAAAATTTAGAAATGTTTCAGATGCTTTAATTGAATACTGCGAGTAGAATACATCTTGGCCTTTGAAATAATCGAGTATTTTTTAGATAAGTCTTTTTATAAGCCCAGAAAAAAATATTGTAAATGCCTATGAAAACTGCTTTAAAGTTCAAAATCTCCTACTTACGAACCCATTTTCGGTTATCATTTTATTGTATAATGTGGCAAATTAAGTTATTTATAAAATTAAATTTTTATGCCTGAACATCCACAAAATAAAGTAAAAGGCACTTTTTGGCTACGTTTTTTTCTTGCATAAATCAAAACAGGCGGATGGAGTTAAGCGGGAATTTAAACCTTATCGCCATCTACGTAAGGGATGTTATTGATAGAGGCTCAATTTAAAATATTACACGACGTAGTGCATCGCCTTAAGTTGCATTTAAAGAAGAACTGTGAATTTTTTCATACCTGTAATATGTCAAATAACAGAACAAAATGTGTTTTTAATAATTTTTGGAGCATACTTTGTTTATTTTTTTCTATCGAGGGAATTTACCGTTTCGGCTCTACAAATGTATAGATATTATCTTCCAAAACAACATATATTTTTTGAAAAACTTAAAAACTCAAAGTGTCCTAGAGAAATATGTAAGAAAATGTAGAAATTCGGAATGCGGGGCTTACGTAACTTCTTCATTAGTAACCTGAAGAAGGACCATTGTGCTCGAAACTAAATATTTTATTTAACTGATTACCGCACAATGGCCAACTGCCCGGAGCCAATGGGACTATGGCATCCCAATTTAGGGATATGTTGTGAGCTGAACGAATCGAGTACGGAGAGAATGTGGACAAGAACGAAGGTAGGAAACCTGTCTGTTCAGAACTTGTCACTAATCACGGATAACGTAATTTTAAGCCATGTTTCGACTCTGAACGGTGGTAGTATTTAAACTCAAATAAAATGCTGAATAAGAAGATAATTTAAATAAAAAAAATTGTATTACATCAAAAGATAAAATTAAACAATTTTCTTTAAGTGAGAAAAAAATAAAAAAACATGTTGATGTTTCTTTTGATACGTAAACTACATTTTTTGTATATTCAACAAGTTTAGGAATAGTGAAAACAATTACAAAAACAATAAAAAACATGTTTTTAGTTTATAGGTCTGATGTTAACCTAAACGTATTTAAATGATAAATGTGATAATATTTATACAACATACAATAATACAATTAGCTTATAAGAAACAAGTACATTAGAAAAAATAATGGAACACGTGTGTATTACACAAACTGATTTAAGTATTTTAAATAATAATCAATATAAAAAATATAAAGTTAAGTACAACAATAGAGAATTTCATCACACTATCAAAACATTAAATATTCACTCTTGGAGTAGGTGGTACCTACTCCAAGACAAGCCAAACATAAAATATCGATTACTATCTTGCAATCACTACTTCTTTTAATTTCACGTGATGGCGATGTACGATGTCAGGAAGTGAAAGAGAGACAGCGCGCCCTTGAAAATTTCTCACACAACAACATCAAAACATTAAATATTCACTCTTCGACTAGATAGTACCTACTCAACCAAACATAAAATATCAATCACAACTTGTTTAATAAATTGATGTGATGGCGATATATTATACCAAGAAGGAGAGGGAGACAGCGTGCGTGCCCATTAGCTAAATTTTCATTTGTTTTCTCGGGGCTACTAGTTAAAGGTATTATGACATTTGTGTCAGTGGTTTTGTTTCAAATTGACTCGGAATGCAATTCTATAGTAAAAACCTCTTCAGTGATTGTTACGATCAACCTGTCTTAATTCTTTTTTGCGAGTCTTAAGTATCCTTTCATATTTTATTGTGATCGAGCTGACTTCATGCCGACTGCATTAGCAATTTTTTTTTATTTCAAATTTCATCTCTTACATAATTGATTTAAAAAAATTAAATGCATACACGTATACTTCTAAATAAGAAATAATTCATTAATTAATAACGAACACAATTTTTAAACATAGTTTTTGTAATAAATGTACCGATGTAAGTTTTTATGGTTTCCAATATTGTCTTTGTTTGTCATCATAATTTTGGTTTAAGTTTATATTTAAGCTGTTTATTATATCACTCAAAGTCCGTACTCCATTATTGAATAAATGTTTTTAAAATAAATAAATGCTGGTATTTTTACTGTATATTTCTTTTTTATTTGGTTTATGAATTTGTATGAAAATTGTAAAAGTGATGCAAAATGAAAATTACACTGACTGAGAAAAGTTTCACGACAAATCACTTTTTCTCGGGAGTTAAACATTATACACAAGACTGTATGGTTTTTTTTCGGGAAATCGACAGTTTACATTTAATCAGTTTGTACATAAGTATTATATGTATAGTAAAATAAAACCAATTATGGATTTCCTCCTTATGACATAAATTAAATTTGTGAGAAAGGAATATGAAAAATTTATACAAAACCAAAGATTATATAAAACGAAAAATTCACAAAACAATACATTTATAGCCATGGAGAGAGGTTGTAGATATAAATCAAATCACAATAGAGACATAAACATTATTCACAAACTATCAGAGAAATATTATTTTATGGACCTCTTGTATTTGGTAAGTTCGCAACTGAAAATATCACCCTTGGATAATACGCTATTGTAATTATTGCATAGTCTGTTCAGGCAAGAATTCTGCTTAGAGTTCGTTCGTATTGCACAAGAGTCCCAACTGCTCCCTGCTAATCGGAGCCAGTGAGACTATTACATCTCCAATTGGAGTGTGTTTTAAGGTTGGAAGGTATTGAGAAGGGAAGGACATGCTGAAGAAGAAGACGGAGAAGTACCTGCCTATTTAGATGAAGTCACCAAACACGGTTTAAGCCTTTGCAAGCAACATTTATCTGTCTTTCACTAGGACCATACTGAGTGACGATATCTACCACCCTGAAATGTATGTCATTAATTATTTTATTCTTATTAAATATGAAAAACAATTTAATAAAATAAAATTTACTTGTTCATACCGGCTTTCGAACCCGCGATCTCCGGAACCGTAGTCGAAGAACTTACCCCTCGACCGTGGAGACCGATATTAAAAATGGTGTAACTATTATGGTGTTTTTCTTTTAATTCTATTCACTTGTGCATCATAACACGCCCACACGATCTAACAATTCCTTTCTTAATCGTATTGTAAGCGATATGGTTTATTCTAAATCACCGCTAAACCTATAGTGCCAGTAAAAGTTTAGAGCTAATTCAACTGTCGTTGAAATCTTCATGACGTGTTTAACGAACCATAAAGAATAAACCAACGTTTATCATCAGGAAAGAACAATATTAAACTTTTGTGATTTCTTCTAACTTATATATCCCATTCCTAACATTGTCTCAGATAATGCAGTTATATGATATTCAGTGACCTAGTTCAGTGAACTTGCCAGGTTTCAAGTTTCAGAGGAAAAATGGAACCAATATAAAAAAGATATTTGGAGGCACTGTAAGCACGGATCACATCTATTTCTGACATGAACCCTTTCAGATATTGATGACGTTTTGGGGGCATTTGTTAAATGGACAAGTTTTATATCATAGTTTGCATCTTTCAAACACAATCACTTCTATTTGATTCTTAGAATATTGGAAATGCTTTCAACTAGCAGTAGATAAAAACAGAAATATGTTGAGAATCTTTATAACGAATTGGTGTACATTATGAATACCAAAAAATATGCTTTAGATAAATTGAAGGTTTTCTTATCGTTTCGCTTAAGTAGAATATAGTTAAATAAATTACTCGATAAAAAATATAAACGTAAACTACTAAGAAAAATATTTTTTCAGTAGATATGAATGCGTAAAGGAAACAACTTTAAAAAAATACATTATTATAGCTATGATTATATGTGATATTTTCCCTTGATTAACTTTTTTGCTTCTTTATATAATTATTTACAAAATAAATAAAAACCACTTTTGTGCTTGAAATCGAACGTTTCTAGACTCCATTTGTCAAGCGATTTTAATGCCTATTACCTACATTTGTGACAAAATAAGGCATACCAAGAATATACACATTTTTGGCTTGTAGCTTCCTCTTAATAAGAAAAAAAAATAAACAAAGTTTTCATGGTAATAATACTAATAATAAGGCGGGTACTATAAAATTACCTGAACGTCCGAACGTTTTCGGGAGAGCCAATTTAACCTGCCGTGCAAAAATGTTTTCGCCGACAAACTTTGAAAAGTTTCAGGTCGTATCTTTCCGAAAGTTTATAATTGTTTTATCACTTAAGTGCTTTGACTTTTGACTGCAGTCTATTGGTAAATCCGAACGTGTAACGTCTTGTGAGTTTTACGATGGAAAAGTTCCAAATTGTTATTTTATCTCGACGTTAAAGATTAATAAATTAACTTCAAGGAAAAGCATTTTTGTTATATCACCATCTCCATCACTACTCTACAATATCTCTTGTTGTCATTTCAAACGGCTATGATGTCTAGACTATATTATCACAGATGAAACTGTTTTTAAGAGGAATCTACAAGTAAAAAAGGTGTATATTCTTGGTTTACTTTATATCGTAGGTAATAGGCATTAAAATCGCTTGACAAACGGAGTCTAGAAACGTTTGATTTCAAGCACAAAACTGGTTTTTATTTATTTTCTAAATAATTTTATAAGAAAGCAAAAAAAGGTAATCTTAGCTGTAATACTGTATTTTTTAAAAGTTTTCATATTTCTTGAAAATATATATTTTTTATTGAGTAATTTATTTTTTATTTGTATTCTACTTAAGCGAAGCGATAGGAAAACTTTTAATTTATCTTAAGCTTATTTTTTGGTAATCATAATGAACCCCAATAAGTTATAAAGATTAATCAAAATAGTGATTTGACATTAAGCTTCGCTTTAAAGATAATTTACTGTGGTTCGTGGTTTTATGTTGAGTACTTTATATGTAAATTCGAAAAAAAAAATCGTTAGAAAGTTTTTATACATTTTAAATACAATTTACAGGGGGCTCTAACAATTGTTTCAATTCTGTATTTGCCGAAAAATATTTAAAAAATGGTATGGTATAACAATAAAAATAAATCGAAATCCTTAGATCGAATTTTTTTTTGGGTTTTCTATACTATATAGATTTACTAGTTTGCCGCTTACAATACGAGTTTCCGAACACCGTGTATGTTTTCAAGCGGACCGGGGCAAAGATGAGAATTAATTTAAAATACACTTTCTTTTAATCCTGCAGGACTGGGAGGATAATGCCAGAGGTTACGAGTATTACATAAATGTGAAACAAATAGAAATTTAAAAAAAATATATAATGAATATCCGGTCACCGAAAAGCATTTATGTAAGTGATGACAATTTTTTTAATAATATTTAAAAAAAAAACAATATAAATTTAATTTAATTAAAGTATTGTCCTTCAGGGAGGTCACTGCATCATTTGCATCCATCTCTCATCGAGTGGAGAGCTGAGTTAGTTAGTTGCAGTCACAACAATGATGTTTGTTGATTTCCGTGTCCTGCCCCAGAATCAGGATACTCTGGGCGAAGTAAGGCGGGGAACGAGTGCACCCTCTCATCTGTGAATATCGTGGAGGCACTACAGATCCTTGGAAATTACCTATATGAATTATTGTAGCACACCTTCAACTTATCCCATAATGCTACGATTCAGATAACTTATCAAAGTGACAATTCAACAAACCTTTCAAAGGTGATATAAAGTCGTGAAAAGTGATGAAACAAAAACAAACTTTTTTTAAAGGTTTGTTATCAAGAAACCACGTGGTTGTTTCGTTGCGTTCCCATAATTCGTGGTAGACTCACGCTTCTGTTCGCAAATGTATACGCAGAATAAATTTGCACAACAACTCGTGTTGGCAGTATAAAATAACTTCAATAAGCATGCTTAAAACTGATACTAATTAAAATGGCGCGAATACATTCGCGAGCCGAGCCCCGAATTATGGGAAAGGAACGAAACAAAAGCGGTAGCTTTGTTCCTCTCCCGTAATTCGAGGCTCGGCTCGCGTTTCGGCTGGCATATGTATACGCAGCATAATATTATTTAAATATTTATTATTCTAACCGTTTTGTAGAAGTTGAATAATTTAATTGAATATATTTATATACGATATGTAGTTGAGTAAGTACTTTTAATTATCTTCGAAATGCCGGATAAATTTTGGTATCTACCTACACAGTGGGTACTTTCTTAAAAATCCCAGTTTCCAACATAAACATAACCCAGTTTCCCCTTCACAAGTAGATGTTTTTAATTAATGGGTATTGTGAAATATTTCCATTAATCCTTTCAAAATATTTACGCCATTATTATCCAATCAACTTGTTGGAAATACAAAGAAAAAGAAAACGGCATCATCTTCAGCTGTAGATACTGCGCCCAGAGTAAATAATAATTATTGGAATAAATTAGTTAAAGTTAAATAATTTATTCAAAGATTCATTTTCCCACCATTTGTAAAATTATCATAACATAATATTTACCTCACATCTGCAAAAAAGTCCAAATAAAATGTCCTTCAAAGATGTCACGAATTCTAGAATGAAAAATTATCTCTCATTGTAAAATGTATATTTAAGTGTTGGTCCGTTTGCATTGACCAATACTCTTTCTACTACCTACTTTCCGAAGCCTTTGATTATTATTTTATTTTTATTAAATCTCCCTAAAAATGTATTGCATTCAGCTCTAAAGAAAGCGCCCGACTTTTTGACCCACTGCACTGTGGTGTAATAATTGCAAGGATGCCTTTGACCAAGGGATCTCTAATATTGTAAATCCATAATAAATAATAAAATATGAAATTTTCAAATGCGTTCCTAGGATACACTGTGAATATATTTCTACAGTTCATGTCACGTCCCTTTGAAATTAATCTTAGGTTAAGAAAAATGTATTTCACACGCCAAAGAAAATAGCCTTAGTAAGGTCAACTTTTTTAAATGTGTTTCTTTGTATTTTTTAGTTTAAAAGAGCAGATACCCCGAGTATCGAGTTAGTCTCTCAGAAGTGGTAGGTAGGGAATACCTACTGATTAAGGGAACTTAGACCCTTAATCTGTGACAGTGGTCCGTCAGAAGTGGTAGGTAGGGAATACCTACTGATTAAGGGAACATAGACCCTTAATCTGTGACAGTGGTCCGTCAGAAGTGGTAGGTAGGGAATACCTACTGATTAAGGGAACTTAGACCCTTAATCTGTGACAGTGGTCCGTCAGAAGTGGTAGGTAGGGAATACCTACTGATTAAGGGAACATAGACCCTTAATCTGTGACAGTGGTCCGTCAGAAGTGGTAGGTAGGGAATACCTACTGATTAAGGGAACTTAGACCCTTAATCTGTGACAGTGGTCCGTCAGAAGTGGTAGGTAGGGAATACCTACCGATTAAGGGAACATAGACCCTTAATCTGTGACAGTGGTCCGTCAGAAGTGGTAGGTAGGGAATACCCACTGATTAAGGGAACTTAGACCCTTAATCTGTGACAGTGGTCCATCAGAAGTGGTAGGTAGGGAATACCTACTGATTAAGGGAACTTAGACCCTTAATCTGTGACAGTGGTCCGTCAGAAGTGGTAGGTAGGGAATACCTACTGATTAAGGGAACTTAGACCCTTAATCTGTGACAGTGGTCCGTCAGAAGTGGTAGGTAGGGAATACCTACTGATTAAGGGAACTTAGACCCTTAATCTGTGACAGTGGTCCGTCAGAAGTGGTAGGTAGGGAATACCCACTGATTAAGGGAACTTAGACCCTTAATCTGTGACAGTGGTCCGTCAGAAGTGGTAGGTAGGGAATACCTACTGATTAAGGGAACTTAGACCCTTAATCTGTGACAGTGGTCCGTCAGAAGTGGTAGGTAGGGAATACCTACTGATTAAGGGAACATAGACCCTTAATCTGTGACAGTGGTCCGTCAGAAGTGGTAGGTAGGGAATACCCACTGATTAAGGGAACTTAGACCCTTAATCTGTGACAGTGGTCCGTCAGAAGTGGTAGGTAGGGAATACCTACTGATTAAGGGAACTTAGACCCTTAATCTGTGACAGTGGTCCGTCAGAAGTGGTAGGTAGGGAATACCTACTGATTAAGGGAACTTAGACCCTTAATCTGTGACAGTGGTCCGTCAGAAGTGGTAGGTAGGGAATACCTACTGATTAAGGGAACTTAGACCCTTAATCTGTGACAGTGGTCCGTCAGAAGTGGTAGGTAGGGAATACCTACTGATTAAGGAAAAATAGACCCTTTTAATCTAAGTGTGTGATATTGAAGATCACAGAGGAGTATGACAGAGCTAATAAGTATAGAAGTATCTTACTACACACAGTACTTTGTGTTCATATTTTATTAAAATAAATTGAGTTGAAGAATTCGATGAAAGTGTTTTGCTGCTCACCATTGGGTGTTTTCGTATCACGAGAGTAGGATCAAAAATATTTCGCTTAGGTCGTTACCATTTAAATTTTGATAAATATAGTAATATTATTTTATTTGAGCACAGCGAAGTCCTGTTTTAACTCGATCGTTTGGCATTTCATCTGTCTGTAAATTTGTTTGTATGTTCCGTTTCCGTTTTTAAAAACCTGCAGCATCCACATTATTTTTCAAGCAAGCAAAATAGATGGCTAACTTTAACTAGGTGGCTAACTTTGACTGAGATTTTCAATATAATGTTATCTACCTACCTACCTGAAGAAAGTTTTGAAAAAATAATTGTCTTTGAGATAGTGACGTTTCGTTGGACAAATTAAATAATTTCTTATTTGAAATAGAATTATCTTACATAAAAACCTATTATGCTAAAATTATAAAGAGTACAAGTCAAAAAGAGCAACTTTTCAGTAAAAAATTTTTAAACTTTAATTTGGTGATTAAATAGGAATCTAGGGATCAGTGTATTCAAGACTCAGGAGTGATGGACATCTGAACATGTCCCACCCACTGCAGCACAAGGCGAAGGGACGAAAGACCAGTTGGAGAGGTCAAAGGGTCTCCCCAAACCAGCCTTTCCCGATCTGGCACGCTACGCAGCTGGTGTCGCCAGGGCGGCGCACAGTGGGCTGAAAATCGCCTTTCATAGACATAGAGACTTGAATTTTCAAGGGTCTTTTTATGGCTAGAAATGGATTCTGCTGATCATTACTATGCTATAAAATTTCGTATGAAGCAATTGCGTTTACAAATGAAGGAGTTATTATTATTTTATGAAAAATTTGTATGGAACTGACATTAAAAATGAGGCTATCTCTGGAATCATAAGGTTGGCCATTATATCCTTACACACAGATATACTTCTATGTATTTTTATTTGTTTGACATACTTCGTATTGTGGCGCAATTTGCGTATTTTTTTTTAAATCCTCAAATTTGAAAAAAAACTTTTTATGTTTATGATTCATTTTAATGCTTAAATGCTTTACATATGAGTATGCTTTACATATGAGCAGAATCCATTTCTAGCCAAAAAAAATACACTTGAAAATTCAAGTCTCTATGTCTATGTCCTAAGCAATTTTCAGCCCACTGTGCGGCGGTACTCAAACCTGCCTCCCTAATTAAAAGATAATTAATAAGACAAAAAATCTAAACATATAAATTGACTTGTACTTCTAACACCAATCGAAAAAATAATTATTTCCTAAGTTTTATTATAAATATTCAATTGAAATATTTTTTATTTTGATAACACTGAAGATTTTGTCCAATAGATTGAATAAAAATTGAATAAACGTCATGTTAAATGTCATTTTTTGACGTGTGCTCTTAATACCTAGCACCTGGCATGGTGGAAATATTACAATATGGTAATTAAGTATGTTTTTAGCTCTATGTATACAAATCTTATGATTTGAGGAGATTTTGGTTTTGATTTATTAAATAAAAGAAAATTAGAAATACTATTTTTTGGTCGAGAGGTCTACTCTTCACAGAATACAAAATAATCAAAACGATAGCTTTATCTACACATCAGTGCTATCTACCGAAATATAAGTTATGTTCTTCAATTCGTTAAGAAGATTTTATTTCATACACGATACAAAAAGGTGAAAAACTCTGCTGAAACGTTTCTTCGTTAGCCTGAAAAGCTCGTATTTTCCTACTGCTTCGAAATACTGACGCTAGATGGTAATCACGACGCCCTTTACATAAATAATTTAGTTTATTTACAATCGCACGTCACTAATGTCAGTTTCTCCGCCACGTTCCTAAATTCATAATATTTGATACCCTATATTATTGTGATAATAATCTAAAAGTTATCTATAAACTAACGTATTTTTTAAGTTTAAATTCGTTGGACATAAATTCAAATCTCCGTTGGTGAAAGATTTATAGCATGAGAAACAATATTTTATGTGGCTGTTTTGACAGATTTGTCAGTTTCTCTTGAACAGATACAAGCTTTTCGAAGTGAAATAATATCCACAAAAGTTAAGTTTCTTGAAAGAATGAAGAAATATGGACTGCCAAATTTTAAAACTCTTGAAATAATGTCGAATTGTTACAAATTGCCAGATTTTTGACAGATCCTATTCTCTTTCAAATTCAATTGTTTATTATTATTGTTATCGATAGAAAGTGTATTATTTTGCAACGCTTGGCGCTTGTAAAGTGACGTACGGCGTGCGGGTATCCTACAATCCTGTGCGATTTGAGTTGAAGTTTTATCACTTATCTGCGTTCAGTGCCGGTAGCCAGTCGCTTTATTTCATCACACGAATGTTAATGTCAGTCGCTTGGAATTCTGGTTAGTTCGCAGTTGCCTTTCACCAAGAAATCTAGAATCGAGATTGTACCGCGCTCATGCAAACGCCAGCTGTCTGATTAAAACAGAAATCGCGTGTGTTAATTCCATTTTCAAATTAAACACCAACGGTTCTTTTTTTAAATATTCAGCTGTTCGGTGCATTAGAAAAGTACCATGGCAGATAAAAAAGTACTTCTTGGAGGAATAGAGGGGTAAGTCAATGATCCAGTTATTATAATATAAATATTTTTTTCAATGTCAATAAGCAGTATTGCCTGACTCAAAGCTCACTTGAAACTAGTTTCTGTCAACTTTGTACTTATTTCCAGTTTGCTGAAGGATTTATATTCTGACTTGTTTTTTTTTCGTTCGTTCAGTTTATTTATGCCGGAAACCTTGCATACCGGAAATAATGTCAAAAAAAAACTTACATGATAATTGGTTTAATATTATATCAGCGTTTTAGGGTCATATATGACCGGGTTATATATATTTTATAAAGGTATTTTTATCTTTTTTTTGAAAGAGCAATAATAATTCTTTCCAGTTTGCCTCAAATATTTACACTTATTTTAGGATTTTTTTAATGGATTTCTTTTTTATTATTATATGAACTATATAAAAGTGAAGGTACAGTTTTCTTATAAACTAAACGAATGTGTTTTCGAGTTCTCTCAATTTTTCTAAATGCATACACCGGAAAGGCCATTTTAACTAGTTTTTAAAACAGTATTTTTTTACCGAAAATTAAAAAAAAAAAAAAAAAAAGATATAGGATATGTATAGCGCATTCGAAATACACAGAAAACATCAAACTGAACAAATGTGTTGAAAGTACTGAAGGCGAAGCTTAATGCCAAATAACTATTTTGATTAATCTTTATAACGAATTGGTATACCTACATAATGAATACCAAAATAATCATCACTTCAGTTGTTTAGAATGTAAAAACTATTCAAAACCTGTGAAAAGTCAACCATCTCTCATTGTAAGGTACCTACTAATTAGATTCTTATTCGCTTGTTCAACGTTTGTGGGGCAAAGCTGGCCACGAGTCTGGTTTAAGATTGTTTTAAGGCGAAGCTTAGTGCTAAACCACTTTTTTGGTTAATCTTTATAACGAATAAGTGTACATTATGAATACCAACAAATATGTTTTAAATAAATTGAAGGTTTTCCTATCGTTTCGCTTGATCAGAATACAAATAAAAAATTAGTTACCCAATAAAAAATATAAATGAAAACTACAAAAAAAATAATTTTTCAATAGAAATGTATGAACCCATAAAGGAAACAACAGTATTACAGCCAAGATAATCTGTGACAGTTTCACTTGATTAACTTTTTTGCTTTCTCATAAAATTATTTACAAAATAAATAAAAAACAGTTTTTCGCTTGAAATCGAACGTTTCTAGACTCCTTTTGTCAAGCGATTTTAATGCCTATTACCTACGACATAAGGTATACCAAGAAAATACACTGTTTTGGCTTGTAGCTTCCTCTTAAAACATAGCATGTCTGCTGAATTAACCAATTAACATAAATATTCCATTTGTTGCGCTTTTCCATGTAGTCAATATTGTTGCATGCCAAGTTAAATTGTTTGCAAAATATATTAAAAGTTTTAGACATTAACCTTGAATAAATTAATTCTTTAAAATATTCGCCATACGTAGGTACCTATCTCGCGAAACAATGTAATCGCATAAAGATGATTACCTTGATAGGCAATCTTCGCAAATATTTTTGATAACGACATTGTTAGCTAAATCCTTTATTTATTGTTCAAAATCCACTTAAAATTAACTAATTAGTTAAGAATAGAAAGTGTTTAAAAATACCAAACTAATTTTAATTAACTTTAGTTCATATTTTACCGAAATACAACTATTCTACTTGGAATGAAATGAGATGTACGTGTGTAAAACGCTTTCAAACAAGTAATACGTATTACCAAACAAACATGATTGTTTGAATAGAAAACACAATAAAACGTTGTGGTTTCAAATTTCCTGAAATATACCCGCTTTATTCTATAGCAGTGGTTCTTAATCTTTTCGAATATTAACAATAAAATTATACATACATACCTTGAATTAAAAATTATGGATTTAAAAAGACGCCATTTGTAACTGTTACTAAAATAACTATTGGAAAACTTCTTGTGCGATACTCGTGTAGTTACTAAATCTCATGGTATTAGGATATCTCATCTATATCAGGTCCGATAGTTCCTATGGCTACCCTCGTCAACCGTATTAAGTTATTTAGTTACATATATTAGTTACATGACACACAATACTGAGAAACTGAGTTTACATAAATGTGATTTTTGAAAACTGTACCAACATTTTTAATACCCTTGTAAAGATTGTCACTGGGTATATTTTTGACAAAAATTTCTCAAATAGTTTTTTTAATCGTTGATAAAGTACTAATTGTTCTATTTCTTACATCAAATTAGGACCAATACCATTATCTCTGCCTTTTTTTATATTTGGAAAAAGGAAAGAAAGTATCTTGAAATAGTTTCATCCAATTTTCAGTCTTGTTTTGACTCGACCACTTTACATTTCGTCTGTCTATAAATTGTTTATGTGTTCCATGGCCGGTCAATCTTGTCAAGACGACAGCCGTGTTTGATAGTATTTTTTTATTCTGACAGCGCGAAATCGTTGCGAGCTGAAAAGTTGGAGTAATCAATATTACGCGAAATCTATTTTTCACAGAACTACTAGTTTATTATTTTGAAACATTTACAGAGAATTAACAAGATTATTTATATAATTAGCATCGGGAAGTGCGGAAGTGTTAAAAAATCCAGTTAACGTGTTCCCAGAATGTATGGTTAAGGCTGGCCGCATACATACGTTTTCCGTATTCGATTTCCGAATTCGTTTTCCGTATTCGGAATTCCGTGAGACTAACGCAAACGTTCGTTTTTCTTCATTTGGAATGTATAAACGTCAGTACCAGTGTTGCCAACAAGGGCGATATATCGCCATTTAGGCTACTCAGAGCGAGAATCGGCGCCGAAAAAATCTAAAAGGCGACTGGTCGCCAATTAAGCTACTTCAAAAACATCAATTTTAAACATGTCCCGAAATTCTCTAGCCACCCCCCTCCCCCATGAAATTTTTCTGGGGACAACGGAAAACGAATTCGGAAATCGAATACGGAAAACGTATGTATGCGGCCAGCCTAATGGTTTAGCGATTACTAGGTTATTAGACATTAAAGAGAAATAAAGACATAAGCGAAGAAAATGAGAATAAAAGATACAGTAAGTTATAACAGTTATGATTTGAGATTTTCACGGCCAAAAGTATTAAAAGCGATTTATTTTTGGGATATTATGCCGTATTACGCTACCTCCTTCTTTAGCTAACGTTTCGGACAGCAGTAAAGAAGTAGGCGTTGGCTAAAAGAGGTAGCGCAACACGGCATAGTTCCCAGGAAATAAATCACTCTAATTTGCAACATTTCTTTTAACACCACTACTCTCTATGACGTGTTAGTAGATTTCTAATTTACTTTTGAAAATATTCCAGACTGTATAGTATATATTTATTATACAATTGTTAAAAAAAATTATATTAAAAACGGAAATGAATCGATCATGAACAATTTGTATTTTGTATTGGAATCCTAGTGCTTCGAGGAACTCCGATTGAGAACTACTGGACTCCAGTAAAAGTGTGGCCCTCAGAAAGTTCAAGTTAAGGAATTTATAATTCGAGCAGTGCTAAAACACGCTACCACATTCCAGTCTAGACAGAAATGTAGCATTTCAGGGATATTCAACTTTTCTCGGTTTAAATTTTGAAAAGATTTATTTATTGAAATAAATTGAAATATTATCTCTACTTTTACGGGAGTCATCTTTGCTTTTTTACGGGGAAAAGTTTACAGCAGTTCTTTTGATCACAAACGAGTGGTAAATAGATCAGTTATTATGCATTAAATGTCTACCGTCTAATGCTGAGTATGGAGCCGAGACACGAATTACGGGAAAGGAACGAAGCAAACGCTTACGGCGTTTTGCAACTGAGCACCAGCGCCGAATGACAAATAACACTAATTCATCGGTGTGGCTTCCATTCCACTATCGGTAAAACAAACACAGAATTCCCGACTATCGTATGCATTCAAACAAATTTTTTTTTTCTTTATTCATAAAAATATATTTGGATACAGGTTTTTTGAAGTGAAACTTCTTTACGCGCGTCATGCAATTTCGAGGACCGGAGTAAAACCGACTCATGACCGAAACGAAAATGCGGGTACCCCCACCACCGATTAAAGTTCATTTGATCTAGTCAAAGTTTTGAAGTAACATATAAATGCTTCTTAGCTCATCCCGACAACTGGCGTTGGTGGTGTAATGGTCAGCATAGTTGCCTTCCAAGCAGTTGATCCGAGTTCGATTCTCGGCCATCGCACATTATTTTTTTGTTTTTAACGCCTTTTTCATTCAATATCTTATTTTTTAGTAGGTCAGAACATTTTTTAAAAGAAAATAATATTGCAAAATAATAAAAACACTTATCTCACTGTGATAAAACATTACTCCGCTAGAGCGCGCTTTGCGTTATTGTGTTGGATTAAAATTATTATCTAATCCGTATATTATGATAATTGTATTACATTTATTTAATTAATTTATTTATTTTGATAATATGTAATAATTTACAGAAAAAAAAATTAAAACTATCTCCCTCTGATAAAATATCCGTTCGCTAGAGCGCACTACGCGATCTTGTGTGGGATTCTATTTCTGTACATTGTACATTATTTTTAAAAATATATTATATTTTGGGTGTGATGTAGGTAACATTATAAAACATAACAAGCTCTCATATTTTCAGAACCTACATAATATAATCAATTTATGCGGCTTTGCTTACAGTTGGTGCTCAGCGTGGTTGGCTTTCAATCAGTTAAGCGAGGTTCGATTCTCGGCTGTGGCATTTTTGAAGTGAAACCTTGTTGGGGTGGGGGAGCCGCTCACGAACGTTCTCTCTCTTCTCTTCTTTCCTCTCTCTCAGACACCAGCGAACTGCGCCACGCCAAGCATCAGCTGAAACTAGAAGTTTCACTTCTGTCTTGCGTAGGCTTGACACACCCACTTTTTTTTACTTGCTTTTCGACTACCACACTAGACACATGTCCGTATTATGATTGTATTTTTTACATTAAAAAAAAGTTCAGAAACCAAAATACTTCTTGTTACGGAAAGCTCTTCCAATTGATCTCACGAAATAACTTTGACCTTCCAATTGAAAGTGTGTATTTTATTTTTTTTATTACAAAATGATATAACATTTCAAATTATAACTGTACGGAAATTTATATAATGTTTTTTTTCTAATTATTCTACTAATTCATAAGGTGAGCTACAGTAGCTCGTGCTTATGAGAGGAGTATTTAAGTACAAAAATAAAAGTATGTTATGTACACAATATTCAAAGACTTATTAAATAACTACAAACGTAAACCAACATATAAATTAACATAATTCAATATTCGAATTAATTACAAGCGTAATTCAATATACACAATTTTAGAGAATTAGTTTTAGGAAGATAATAATAATAGCTAACAAGTTGTTTTTTTAATGCTATATAGTATTCATTAAGTAAATCTCCATTAAGGGTACAATATATCATTATCAATTTTCAGGGTATATTTTAATTTGCTTTTTGAATTGTTCATATTTAAAGTATTCCTGGGCATCTAGTTCTAGTACGGTCGATCGATCAAACCCTATATCGATAAAAAAATAGACTAAATCCGACATCTATGGTTATTAGGCGGCTTTAGGTGATATTTGCGAGCACAGTCAGCATATGATTTCGACATCAGGTAGACAAAATCCACCTAATTAAGCGAGAACTTCCACATAACGACCCTTTATATTTCTACTCTGCTATATATCATATCAACTGTACCAACGTAACATAACAGAGTTATCTCACTTCTTGCATTTTTATATCTTCAATATACACATGTTATTAACTTACTTCTACTATTTGTTATTGCTACAACTTGTTTTTATATTTTTCTTTGTTACCTTCTCTCATTTACTGTACCTTAACGTGTTCTAAATTTCTATGTAATATATTGTTTTCCGACTGCTTTATGGAGACCATCATAAAAAAAGTAAATAGTATTTCTATGAACATTACAATAAAAAATTCAACTTCTGTTAAATTTTATTTGATTGAGCTCCTCTGGACTTTTTATGGCTAACCGGTTTCACTCTACAATTCCACGATAATTTAAAGCATTTAGTGAGGCTATTTATTCATATACCTTAATTGGGTTAGTACCGACTTAAGTTTCCAATTACCTACCGACGCTTTGTCTATTGTGGAGAAGTAGGAAGGTACCAATAAGGTTACAGGTTTTGACAGAACAGCAGTTGTGTGTGTCGCGTTCAAAACTCTATGTTTCTAATTTTCTTTTATCTAAAATTTCCTCTAAAATCTCAAGATTTATTTGTAGGTATTTAAATATAAACTTTTATTTAGTATTTAAATTGGTCCAAAGATACCATAATATTGATTGCTCCGATTCGACAGCTCGTTGAAGGATTCATGCTCATGCGAACTCTGGTGTGATAAAAAGGCAGTATCCAACACGGCCACCATCTTCAAGCGGAAATGAAATGTACCAGTAAATACAAAACGGTCGAGTTAAAACAGGACTTCCCTACGCTCAGTCAATTATAAGTATTAAACTTTTTAAATCTTGGAGCATTGGCCGAGTTTGTGTATGTTAATACTTGGGAAGTATATTTGCGAGAGACGGGAAGGTCGATAAGGACATTGACAGAAGGGAAAACGTAGGAAGTTCAATTGAAGGACTGAATGTAGTAGTCGCTAGTAAAAAGTTTACAAAGGAAGTTTTTTTTATAAGCCCAGCAAAAAATAAAGTATCGGGCAAAATATCCTACTTACGAACCCGTTTTCGGTTATGGTTTTATTGCATAATGTGGAAAATTAAGTTCTCTTGAAAATGATCGTAAAACATTATTTGTGGACGAACTTGGCAAAATAACATAAAACAAGTTTTTTGGCTACGTTTTTTTTTGCGTAAATCAAAACAAGCGGCTGGTGTTAAGCTGGAATTTAAACCTTATCGCCATATACATTAGGATTGTTATTGTTAGCTGCCCGATTCCATATGTTACACGACATGATGCATCGTTTTAGCGCAAAAATGAGATTCGAGACCTTAGCGTGATTATCGAATCAAATCTCACATATCTGACATTGTTTTCCGCGCCAACAAAATTCTTGTATTTTTACTTCGTAATAATCGTAATGCGAGATCATTTACTAAGGGAATCGTAATACGGAGAATGTATGAACCCCTGTTCGCAGTCTTTTGGAATATAGCTCCATTATTTGAGTCCCTTCTGAACAAAACCACATCCTAGAAATATAAAAAGTACAAAAGAGGTTCATGCGTTTCTATGAATGGGAAAATATACGTACTATCCATTCCTGTATCCATTCTGGTTCCCGAAGACGCCAAAAAATATATTTTTAAACTCTTCTATTGAACTATACTTAATCCACTTGTATTGAAAGAGGTTAACTTATATGTGCCTAGCAAGTATACTCGTAGGATATCACATGCACTCCTATATGCTCCGAAAGCGAGGACTTCTGCCTATCAGAACGCACCAATCAACAGAGCGACTCCACTGCTTAAGAGGAAGCTACAAGCCAAAAATGTGTGTATTCTTTGTGGTGACCGGATAAATCATCACATCTATAAAATGTTATATAATGTCATGGAAAGTGATGAAACAAAAACTTTATTAACTGGGTTAAGTAGGTTACGTTAGGTTAAAAAAAATGACTTTATATCACTTTTTAAAAGTGTGTTGAATTGTCACTGTGTTGAGTTATCATGGAACCATTCTTTGTATACTATATCGTAGGTAATAGGCATTAAAATTGCTTGACAAACGGAGTCTAGAAACGTTCGATTTCAAGCAGAAAACTGGTTTTTATTTATCTTGTAAATAATTTTATAAGAAAGCAAAAAAGTTAATCAAGTGAAACTGTCACAGATAATCTTAGCTATTATACAGTATTTTCAAAAAGTTGTTTCCTTTATGCGTTCATACATTTCTATTGAAAAAATATTTTTTTTAGTACTTTGCATTTATATTTTTTATTAAGTAATTTATATATTTATTAGTATTCTACTCAAGCGAAGCGATAGAAAAACCTTCAATTTATCTAAAGCATATATTTTTTTGTATTCATAATGTTCACCAATTCGTTATAAAGATGAATCAAAATAGTGATTTGGCATTAAGCTTCGCCTTAACGATTCTGCATTGACCATCGATATTCTCACCGTCACTTTTCACACAGTTCAGCAACTGTCTTTTGACGTGTGTCGCAAAATAGTAAAACTGCCCCACGACCTTTTATACTTAGATTTACCTCAAATTAATATATTTGTGCAAAACTGTTTTATGGCGAACACGAATAAGTAAATAAAGTCAGTAAGGATCGATGTATCTGTTCTCTAAATAATCCAAAAATTATGTACTATGTAGAATTCAGATCATGTATGAATGAAAATTAATAAAGGAGAATGTGCCTTGAAATGAGTCGTTTGGTATTTTATCCTCTCTGCCTACCTCAGTGGAGAAATGGTACATAATATTAACAAATTTGTCCAATAACTACGTTATTATGTAAATCCAGAAAACAAAACTACTCGCAGTCAGTGGGACAAAGTAAATCCATATATATCCTGGTTTTGGACTAAAGCATCCCCAATTAGAGTATGCTTTGAGGCCGGAGGGAGTAGGGATAGGAAGGAGATGGTAAGGAGGAAGGTTGGTAAGCATCTGGCTATTCAAATCTCGTCACCAAACACGGTTAAGGCTCCGTTGTAAGCGTTAAAAAGATGGTTTGAAATGGAAATACGTAATTACGAATGTTAGAAGGAGTGCGCTAATATTTAAAAATGATTAAAGCGAAAATGGTGAAAATATTTAATAAAACACGACTCGTTTGAAATAGATAAAAAAATCTCTCGACAGTTGCTTTATTTGCCTTTAAAGATACACTGTGAATTTTTTCATACCTATACCATATTAAATAAAAGAACAAAACGTTCTTTTAATAATTTTCGGTGCTTACTTTGCGATTATTTTTCATTGCGGGCTCAATAGGTCGGAATTTTTGCAAACCCAGTTTGCCACCTCTTACCAGACCTGACGGCTCACTAGCAAACACCGCCACCGAAAAGGCTAACTTATTAGGGAAAATTTTTGCGGAAAACTCGACCCTCAATGACGGAGGTGCTGTTCCGCCGTCGGTTCCTCACTGCGGCTTCTATATGAAAAAGCTGAGGATCCGGCATCGGGATGTACTCCACATTATACGGGGGCTCGATGTTAACAAAGCTAGTGGACCTGATGGAATACCTGCTCTGGTATTGCAGAGGTGTGCTGCGGAAATAGTTCCAGTTTTGACAAAGCTCTTCAAAATGTCCCTGAAGTGTGGCACTGTGCCCTCTGGTTGGAAAAAAGCGGTCATTCACCCTATTCCCAAGAAAGGTGACCGCTCCAACCCGGCCAACTACCGCCCCATAGCGATCACATCAGTTCTGTCTAAATTGATGGAACGTGTGATCAACGACAAACTGCTCACATACCTCGAGAAGAACAAAATTATCAACGACCGTCAATACGGATTCCGGCGGAACCGCTCGTGCGGTGATCTTCTCGCGTATGTGACGCATGTTTGGGGGCGGTGCCTGGAACGTCACGGTGAGACCCAAACGGTCGCACTAGACATATCCAAGGCCTTTGACCGGGTCTGGCACCGAGGACTTGTCAACAAATTGCCTTCTTACGGACTTCCCGCATCCCTGTGTACGTGGATTGCTGACTTTTTAAGAGATAGGTCGATTCAGGCGGTTGCTGACGGTTTCACCTCTTCCTCGCACTCCATAAATGCTGGCGTCCCACAGGGATCGGTTCTGTCTCCGACTTTTGTTGCACATCAATGACCTTTTGACATGTGCACCGATTCATTGTTACGCGGATGACAGTACAGTTCATGATAGCTTTTTGTTTGACAAGCCCCCAAAGGGCACACAAACTCCAACGGCTCGGAGGGCTTTGAAGCAGAGAATGGACAGTTATCTCGAGAGTATTTCCTCCTGGGGTAAAAATAATCTCGTCGAATTTAATGTTTCAAAGACTCAATCCTGTCTGATTACGTCTAAAAGGGATCCAAATGATAATCTAGTCTCCTTCAACGGAAGCAATCTTCCGAACAGGCCTTCCATTGATATGCTTGGTGTAACTATAAGTGACCAGCTCAGGTACGGGGGCTCCATCGAAGCCAGAGTAAAGTTGGCCTCTCAGAAGTTGGGCGTACTGTACAGGGCCCGCAGATACTTTAATAGTATACAACTGCTGACCCTGTACAAATCGCAAGTGCGCCCTACTGTCGAATTTGGCAGCCATCTCTGGTCCGGAGCCCTTAAATACCTGAAAAAAATCCTTGACTCTGTGCAAAAACGGGCGGTCCGTTTGATAGATTCCCCAATCTTAACAAACGGACTGCAATCTTTAGAGCACAGGCGTCAGGTAGGTATGCTGTCCTTGTTCTATCGGTATTACAATGGAAGCTGCTCTGAGGAACTAGCGTCATTGATCCCTTCGGCACCAGTGCGTAGTCGGGATACACGCCAAACGCGCGCCCAACATTTGTACACGGTTGACATTTGTCACATGAGAACGGGTCGCTTCTACGATTCGTTCTTAAGTTCAACAGCTCGGCTGTGGAACGAACTGCCGGCCTCTGTGTTTCCTCCCTCCTACAACATGGGACTCTTCAAGACCCATGTTCACTCCTTCCTCTCCACAAAAAGACCCTCCACACAGCATCCCCAAAGATGACATAGGCCCTGAAGGAAATTATTTTCTTCAGGGCCTCCTGTGTCGAGTTTATAAAAAATATATATATATATAATTAACGTTTTGGCATAACAAATGTATAGATATTATCTTCAAAAATAACATTCATTTTTTTAGAAACGTAAAGTGTTACAGAGAAATATGTTATAAATATATCTTATAATATGTTATATATAAATCTTGAAATGCTAGAGAGAAATATGTTATAAATCTTAAAGTGCTAGAGAGAAATATGTTATAAATCTTAAAGTGCTAGAGAGAAATATGTTATAAATCTTGAAGTGCTAGAGAAATATGTTATAAATCTTGAAGTGCTACAGAGAAATATGTTGTAAATCTTGAAGACCTAGAGAGAAATATGTTATAAATCTTGAAGTGCTAGAGAGAAGTATGTTATAAATCTTGACGTGCAAGAGAGATATATGTTATAAATCTTGAAGTGCTACAGAGAAATATGCTGTAAATCTTGAAGACCTAGAGAGAAATATGTTATAAATCTTGAAGTGCTACAGAGAAATATGTTATAAATCTTGAAGTGCTACAGAGAAATATGTTGTAAATCTTGAAGACCTAGAGATAAATATGTTTTAAATCTTGAAGTGCTAGAGAGAAATATGTTATAAATCTTGAAGTGCTAGAGAGAAATATGTTATAAATCGGTAAAAATTCTGAACGCGGGGGCTTAAGCTTAATGAACTTTTTGATACTGAATCGTCGTCTTACACCAGGGCGATACTGAGAGTATCTAAAACTTTGAGTATAATAAATTATGACAAAAATATACAAAGATGTTTGGAATTTAGGTCGCGATATTTTTGAGTTCATGGAGATATTATTAACCGCAAAATGTCTGAAATGACAGTAATGCCAAGATGCAGCGACGTGTGAGATATATTTTAAGAAATTTAAAAAAATACATATTTCACTTTGTATATTTCAATTTGCTTATAATAATTATCATTTGTGCCTTGCATAAATTACCTTATCTTGTAAAAACATAATGTTACCTTTAATAAAAAATAATAATACACAGACAAGTCAAAATATTTCACCATTAAATGAAGATATAATATATATCGACGCCACCTAATGAGAAATTTAGTATTTAACAATACCTTTCCTACAAACATTAAGTCGGTTGTTTTCAGGTAAAAAAACACAATAATTGTTGAATGAAATATTGGTATTTATTGAATTATTTGGCGGATAAAAATAGTCGACGTAGAAGGTGCTGGCTCAATTCCCCTCGGCGGCATTTATTTTTTCTCAGATTTTTTTTTCTATTTATTTTTGTGTTTCAGGCTAATAATTATTGCTCATAATAATTTCGCTTGTTTGTTTGAGGAAAACGTTTTTATTATAACTATTCTTATCTAAGCAGATTATATTCCAATATCGAAAGCTAATCCAAAGAATATCGACTGTTTTTAGAATTTTTTATGACTAACATTTTTACATAGACTAAATTTAAGCAGAATATTTGGCAGGATATCCGTTATCCGATCAATTTGATATCTGATAAATTACTTATTAATATTTTCAAAGTGATAATGAGATTAGAGAATTCAATAATGACAATAAGAAATATCATTGTCAATACTTATCTCCCTAGGCTAGCATTACACTTGTAAGTTTTTTCGTAAATTTACGACTTCTAGCCAATGGGCATCTTGCATTTTGAAAATCCAATGCGCCCATTGGCTAGAAGTCGTAAATTTACGAAAAAACTTACAAGTGTAATGCTAGCCTTACAAAAAGCCAATCTAGAATGGTAGGTACACGCAATCATTTTAAAGAGAACTCGTTTGAATGTACTTATGATAATAACGAAAGTTTTTCGAACTAGTATGAAACACCCGACCATAGTCCCCTCTTACCCCGAAAACCTCCAAATATACTGAAATTTATACTCACCATTCGATGTTCTTTTTTTAAGCTTTTTTCTTCATTAATTTTTCAGCTTCCTAACAAAAACAAAATTATTATTAATCTAGCGCAGACGCCGGAAAAATCACGGGATATTATAAGTTTAGCATTTGTGAAGCTGAACGTTTTTATCAAAACAATTTATGCTCATTGTTTTTCAAAAATCTCCTTACGAATGTTAGTAAAATTTAAATATTACCAGATCTATCCAATGGCATTATAAAAATACAAGACACGTTATATTCATACTAAACGAACAAAAAATGTAGCACCACTTATGAAAGGGATAGTCATTCAAAGAATATGTGTGTACGAATGAAATAGCTATGGGTACGGCCCGCTAAAGCATGTCCACTGGACTTAGTCGTATTAATCATTTGGCGATGCACTACGTCGTGTAATATTTTAAATCGAGCCGTTATCAATAACACCCCTTACGTAGATGGCGATAAGGTTTAAATTCCCGATTAACACCATCCGTCTGTTTTGATTTATGCAAGAAAAAAACATGGCCAAAAAGTGCCTTTTATTTTATTTTGTGGATGTTCAGACATAAATTTTTTTTCCGATCATTTTATAAATAACTTAATTTTCCAAATTATACAATAAAATCATAGACGAAAATAGGTTCGTAAGTAAGAGATTTTGAACACTTTATTTAATTTTTTTTTATTATATTTCCCGCTAAACTGCCAAAAGCAGTTTGTCAGCAGGTCAGTTTAACAATATTAATATATTACTAAAGCATACAAACAACGAGAAATCACAATATTTAAAACAGATACAAAAGAATTTAAATAAGAACTTAAATAACTACAAAACAGAGCCATATTTAAAAAAAAATAATAGAACAACTTTCAACTTACTACAATACAAAATAATAAAATACAAAGACAGTCAGTTGTAACACGGGCAAATTACTCATATTCATATATAAACATATTCATAAGATTATAAACAATATCAGTATAAAAAAGCTTCATCCACAGACATATGAATATTAATGTCTATGGCTTGATCTATTAACCATTTTTTTAATTCGGTGGTGCATTAAAGCAGTTTTCATAGACCTATAAATTATTTTTTTCTGGATTATAAAAAGACTTATCTAAAAATACTCGATTGTTTCAAAGGCCAAGATGTATTCTACTCGCATTATTTAATTAAGGCATCTGAAACATTTCTAGGCTAGAATCGCTAAATTTTCAAACAAAAAACACATGATTTTCTCCTTACTACGTAGTGCGTCGCCTTAAACACATATGCAAATAAGTACAAATTGCAAACAACGATTTATCTTCTGTATTTACGAAGAAATTATATTTTGCAATTATCTTTCGGTTCGGTGTTGATATTTGTATTATGTCTTCCACTGAAGTTTATTATATTTCTATTCTGTTTAGTTCAGATTAGATAACATCATATTATGTTATTTAAATTTATCATCTAGGTATATAATTAATTGTTAATTATTATGTTCTTCAAATAACTCCTTATAAACCATAATGACGCCACTCTCCAATTCAAACACAAGAATTAATTTATCAATTGAGTTGGGCAGTTTCGTCAAATAAAATACAATTAAACTTATTAAATTATTGTAATAAGTTTGTATATTTAATTTCTGTAGCGGGCGGGCAGCCTGAATTTGTTTTTTTTTATGATTGCATAAAAATGTTACGTTATGTTCAGATCGATCGGAAAATATATAAATTAATCATGATAAACTTGCACTCAGGAGATGAGTTATGACATTGGTCAGTACTCCGTACCTAGCTAGAGTGTCCCGCCCTTTACAGATAACATTTTTCAAGTCCAATGTTATTCCAATGAACGCTGATAATGACGTACACGTAATGTTATCTCCATTATTGTTTGCCGACATTCCCTCATTAGGTTTACAGCTGTTTTGTAATCCACAATGGGGGAATTATTTTGATCGTACTCGTATTATTCGGGATTACGATGCACGTTTAGTGTTTCCTCTTATCTTTTATTATGAGGTGTACTCTCAATAATATTTTTTTTATTACGCATTGCTTATGTTTTATTAAAATATAATGAACGATAAATTTCATTTATTCAACATCGGAAAAATATCGTAAAATCGAACCAATATATGTAAATAACATGGTTATGACAATAGAATAATGAAGAAAATTGCAAAGAAACGCACTGACTTGGAATCTTTTGGTTCTAGACCATTCAGTACGTACTCTGTCTCACTTATAATCTGACATTTCCCAATTGACCCCAACCATCTGGAGGCAGTGAGACTATGGCATCTCCAATTGGGGTGTGTTGTGCGGCAGCTGGGGGGGAAGGAGACGGGGGAGAGGAAGGTGGGGAAGTTCCTAGATCTTTGGGTCTGGTCACAAAACACAGCTAAAGCCATTTCGAGCAACGCTTCAATTTTGAATGGTGGTCTTACACAAGGGCGATACTTAAAGTATCTTCCACTCTGGTTATATTTTTCTAAATAATTTTTAAAAGTTTAATTTTATACTGTTAGATACTTGATAGTACATGGTTTTCCATAAGAGGTGTTATTTTGATATTCAATCGTAAAAGATCAATGGTTTCGTTGCTTGTGTGGCACGTAGCGCCGTCTTGTTGAAATAAAACGTTGTCCAGATCAATACCATCCAATTCCGGCCATAAAAAATCATTAATCAGTAACTGTTGCTCCAGCCTCATTTTCGAAAAAGTAAGGTTCAATGACTCCGCCGGACCATAAACCGCACCAAACAGTCACACGTTGAGAATAGAGAGGCTTTTCAACAATAACTCTTGGGTTTTCCGAGCCCCAGATGCGACAATTTTGCTTGTTGACGAAGCCACCGAGGTGGAAATGGGCCTCATCACTCAAGATGATTTGCATTTGATTCACTCAAGTGAATTTTAATCATGTCAATGCGTTGTTGAAGCGTGTATCGTTCCATTTTTATTAATGGCGTAGTTTTTACTAGTCAAATGTCAAATAATGACACCTTCAAAAGTAACATCTACCTAAATAGCGGATTATTCAAAATAACACCTCTTATTGGAAAACCCTGTATTTCATAAAAACGTTACAATTGATATCACACAACCTCAAGACTAAAAAGCCGATATATTTTAATGCACAAACGGGTTTAATTCGGTATACATCATAATGGAGACTAATTTTGTTAAATAAAGTGAAAATTAGTAATAATAGTAATAGTAAAGAAGTAATAGTAGTAAAGTAGATTAAAACTGTGATAAAACTAATTTATTTATAAATTTAATTTAGATTAAATTTGATAATATTATTATTAAGTTCTGCAAGTGTTTCTGCAAGTGTTTGCAACATGATGGTCTCCCCATGGGGTCACCATTAAGTCCACTTCTAGCGGAGATATTTATGGATTATATTGAAAATATAATTCTTAAATCTCCCCTAGCTAAACATATAGTATATTATGTCCGATACGTAGACGACATCCTTATATGTTGGAATGGTACCAACCGACAGTTAGATATCTTTACTAATTGGGCCAACACCGTTAATAATAAAATCTGCTTCACAGTTGAACATGAGATTGAAGGTAAAATAAACTTTTTAGATCTGACAATTGGTAAAAGTAATAATAAACATACCTTTGAAATATTTAGAAAACCAACTTTTACAGATACAACAATAAATTCAAATTCAAATCATCCTTGGTCTCATAAATTATCAGCGTACCATTCAATGGTACATAGACTCATTAACATTCCCTTAGACAATAAAGCTTATGTAAAAGAAAAGGAAACGATAAAAACGATCGCGATTAATAACGGCTATGAGGCAAATAACATTGAAAAAATAATAAAAAATAAGAAATATAAAAATAAAATCAATTTAATATATCCGGTAAATAACAAAAATATAGAAAAATTTGCATGTCTCGAATTCCTCGGCCCAATATCTGAAAAAATTGCAAAAGAAATTAAAAAATGTGGTTTAAATATAGCTTTTCGAACAAACAATAATTTAGGAACAAGCCTTAAAAACTCTAAAAGTAAAATCCCTATACTCAATAACAGTGGCATATATGAATTAAAATGTGACCACGCCGATTGTAACGCCACTTACATCGGACAAACGGGGAGGGCATTCTCAACTAGATTCAAAGAACATATACGATGTTATAATAATAAAAACACATCCTCAAAATTCGCAGAACATCTCTTGGTTAATAATCATACCCCACTTAACAACAAGGGTCCTAAACCATTGCATATAGAAAAAAAGGGCATTAGATTAAATTTACTTGAACAATTAGAAATCAATAAACGAACGAATGACCCAAATTTAACACTAATTAATAAAGTACGGAAAATAATTTACTCACCACTTCTCAGTATTTTCACAAAACCCAAGCAGTATAATGCACCCAAATAATTCATAGCAATAAAGTCATTAGTAAATAATTAAGAACCCATTACCATTTACTGAGGGGAAAACATAGATTGGTTTAACCAACAATAGATCATGTCATCGGTGTAACCAGTAATAAATCAATGTATGCACCTTCAAAATTTACATTTTAATAGAATAAAAACGTCGTCTCAATGTGGACTAACCACAGTTTGAAAATGGCCTTGTAAGCCGAAACAGCTGTCACAATAATAAAAAACTAAAAACTTGCAGAACTTAATAATAATATTATCAAATTTAATCTAAATTAAATTTATAAAAAAATTAAATGGAGTTCTACGAATTAAACACAAAAACAATAAATAAAAACTAATTTAACCCATTAAGCAATGATAATTTTACTGATTGGCATTTATTACTACTTGTGCCTTATTATTTGAATTGATTACTAAAATAGAACAACTACAAACACGAGAAACAAGAGTAGGTACTGTCAGTATCGCCCTAATGAAAGACCACCATTCAAAATCGAAACGTTATTTGAAATGGCTTTAGTTACGTTTGATGACAAAATCTGAATAGCCGGATACTTACCAACCTTCCTGTTTCTCATCTCCTTCCCTTCCCCACCCGCTTCAGTCTCACAAATTATGCCATAGTCACACTGTTCCTGCTGTATGTACATTGAAAAATCAATTAAAAAAATATTAAGGCTCCGTAATAAGCGTTCAAAAAGAAGAAGATGATGGTTTGAAAGGGAGGTATGTAACCACGACTGCAGTAATATTGAAAACTATTATAAATGAAAATATTTAATAAAGAATGACCTATTTGAAATAGAACAAATATCTCTCTACTCTAAAGTAGCATTTAAAGAAACACTGTGAATTTTTTCATATGTGTAATATGTTAAATTAACAGAACCATAAGTGATTTTTATAATTTTCGGAGCTTACTCTCCGATTTGTTTTCTATCGAGAGAATTTCGTACAATATAGGTATGTATATACATATACTCGGCAAATGTGTAGGGATTATCTTAAAAAATAACATTTTTTCATTCTTTGAGTGTTCAAGGGTAATCGGTAGAAATCCGGAATGCGGGGTCTTAAGGTGCGTATAAACATGCGAGCCGAACTACCGAGCTGACCCACCACTAGGAACTGGGAAAAGAACGAAGAAACCGCAAATAGCGCGAAACGCTGCTTGCGGTTGCTGCGTTCCTATCCAGTAATTCGTGACTCGGCTTGCCCGTTTTTTATCGTGTCTATACACAGCAAAGATATTAGAATTCTTATATATTTGAAACGCAGAATTAAAGACTACAGTCAATTCCAAGTTGTCATTGTCACTTTGGAGGAATTGAGCACAAAAATATTATGCATCACTTTTAAGCAATATCTAATAATTATTATTATTGTCAATTGAGTTAATTATATTTTCCACATTTTAAAGTTATCATCTTCCGCCGCGAGTTCCTTCGTTCCACTTTATTTTGATTATTAAAAAAAATAAGTAACAAAAAAATATATATCAATAGTTTGTTTATATTTTTAACGACTTTTTTGATCTGGTTTCTGTTAAAAAGCTGATATTTCGATAATCTTCGACCTTGCATGATTCATTTTCATACACAATGATGGCAATAATAAAGTACATATAAAAAAACGAACATTCCAAGTTTTTTACTTCATTCCGTTTGCAAGTTAACTTTTTTTTAATTAAACAGTGGAATAATGTTAAACATCGGTTTTATTATATGATTATAGATGTGCTTTTCTAATATGATGAGGTTACCCAATGTATGAACAGCTGACATAGACATTCTATATTCAGATTAACAGAGATAACTTAACCCCTAGAGCCTCTGATATTTTGCAATTTACTTTCATATGAGAACTGTCAGAATGCAGATACAAAACTCGCTGTTTTTTAACTTATATCAAAATAAAATACTTGTTCTTGAAAGCAGATAAAAGACGCTTTCAGATTTTAGTATTACAAATCGACATATGCAATATTTAAAAAAAATCGCAAATAAGTATGTGTAAAGTTTTTAAAGTCTCTTACCGATGGTTTTTATCGTTTAAACTTTTAACTGTAATTTCTAGTTAACTCAAAACAAAAAACAAAAACATATTATGTAATTAGACAAAGGTATTATAAAATTAATTGTCACTTCACTTTTATGGTTCAATGAAAAAATATCTATCAAAAAAATTGCAAAAAAAAGTTACTTTAACAAATTTTTTTCAAATGATAAATGATGTTTCATATAATTATTTTTAATTTTTTGGGAGCGTTTACTGTCATTTTTAATGCAAACTGAACTCTTCTCTCTTTCTAACACTGTTTAAATCATATTCCTCACCATAATACAAAATGAGATAGCATGAATTTTATGAGATCGTGTCAGGCTGGGATACATGTCAATATATTTGTCTTCTGTGAAGAATATCTTCCAAAATTGCCCGAGGGGGTGACCTACTTTCCAAAGAAATTAAACTTTTCATTTTTTATATTCAATTGAGTAATAAGGGCCCTGCCTTTGTGTAAAGAGAAAAAAAACTGCAGTATGTTTATTATGGACGCATTAAAAGTTATCAATATAAGTTCAGTAATATCAATAAATGGGAGTCCCTACACCGACAAATAATATGTACATGACAATTTACAAGTAGACATTCTATTGAAATTTCAAATTATTGCAAAAATGTTTATTGTTTAATATTCCTCATCAATTGTTGACTTATCTTCAGCAATATAATTTATTTAATCCCATTCATAAAACAATAAAACGTAGGCGATAATATAATCAATAATTTACCTAAAAATTGTAAGGAATTTTTTCAATGGATTATGATATTTTTATTATTTCTGAAGCTCAATCATTGACATGAATACAAAGATGCGTTATCTTCATACTAATCCAACAACAAATATAGCACGTTCATGTTTCTAGATTGAAAGTCAATAACGAAACGCATATGAATAGAATAGCCATAACGAATAAATTTTTTTTATAATTGAATGAGCTACTAATAACATCCTTCATAGTTAAATGGAACGGAACGCGTTAGAAAGGGATAATAAGGGTGGCTGAGTTGACATCGCGTTTGGGTCCCAACCAGGCGTAGTGTGTTCAATTTCTCGGCTGGCTAAGTCCTCTATTTCAACAGAGGCAACATTTTTCGCTTGCTGTGGTGGTATTAGGAAATTTTCAAATATTGTCAGCTTAAACGAGAATGTTTTTCTTTCTCAAAAAAAAAAAATTGAAAGAATATCGGCTGTTGTTCTGAATTTTTCGAAATATCAATCTCAGGCTACGATCAGCCAAGTGTTTTGTTTAGTAACGTTCGATTCGCTTATTTCCAAACGTCTTTACCGTTGATTATCTTCAGTGGCCCCGATCACTTTCATAGACAATAAAATGTCATCAAAGTAAAAACTTTCAATGTTAAATAAATATTTACGAATTAATTATTGTATTTATTATTAATGCATATAGGTATATTATTATTTTTTAAATAATGTAATTCATAAACCGATATTTTTTTTAATAAACATGTGTAATATGTTAAAAATAAAGTGTTAGCCTGACTTTAATGCCACTGTGTCTTGACTTTGCGAATATTTTTCACTCTGTCGACACTTTTTATAACTAGTCATTTAATGAGGCAATTTTAATCCAGTAGCATGGCTTTCTTAAATTGGTTGATCGCTCAGTTGTCGTCACTTAGTTAAAAAGTGAATAATAATTATCAAAGTTTGCATTTTTCTTTGCCCGAAAAAATGATCGAAATCTGTCAGGGTACGCGTGACGTCATACGTACCTCAGTTTTGTCGGTTAACAAACAGTAAGGTCAATTCCACTCGGGTCCGTATGAAATGAAAAATAAGGTTTCCAAAAAACATTGATTCTTTTGAAATAGTTTGTATACTGCAGTGGTAACCCGTGTGCGAGTCTACATAGCGCAACTTTCCACAAAAATTTCCGCATTCTAATGCACGTGGCTCACCGACCCGTGAGGTAGCGGTCTAAGTTCTGTCGGAATCCGCCGACCAATCACAGGGCATTTAGATCTCTTTTAGACGATTTATTCATTTTACTTACAACGATATATACTAAGGGTCATATAAACAGGACAAAATTTTAAAAAAAAATTACGCGTCTTCGCGTCGGCTCGCGGAAATTTTATCGTGTTTATACGTAGCATTAAACTTAATTTTTCAGAATCAGCGTTTGTTGATCTGCCTAATGAATATAATTTTTTAAAGCCATAATATTTTTCACTCAAGTTCCTATTTTTGGAACGAGGAACGCTCGGACTTACTCAAAAAGAAAATTATTATTTAGTGTGAAATATCTCGTACTCACCAAAATACATTGATAATATCACAGTTTGACATGTTTGTTTTCCATTCGACGAATTTGCATTCAGTCGAGAAGATTTCAAAGTAAACTTACTCCAATATCAGTTTCTCTGTTCAAATGTTTTTAATCTTCGAGATTTTTTTAAAAAAGGAATCGTAGACACGAATCTTATTTTAATTGGACAGAATATAATTATTGTAATTATGTTTTCGTGGAATAAATCCCTGCGGTTGGACACTGACACTACAAGCAAAACAAACCTTGATCACCTTGCGTTAACTACAGTTAAAAAAATGATATTCGAATTATTATGTATTTCAACTTATTATTTCAGAAACAAAGGGTTTTTATGATCTTATATTATCAATCTAAATCTATTTAGGGAAATATCTAACTTCCAATTCGCCATCAATTGGTTTGTTGTAATTTTTTTTATTGTCATCAGGTTTAATTTGTAGAACTCCATTTTAATTTTATGTTTCTATGATGGCCTCCGTGATGGAGGGGTAAGGCTCTCAACTAGAAATCCAATCATAATCATTTAATATGATGAGATTGTGCTATTTCAGGATTTTTTAATTTAAATTAATATATAGTATTCTAGCGGCACGTTCCAGAGTTGAAGATTTTTTTTTGTTTATTATTTCTCTTATTGGAAAACCCTGTACATGCATATAATATTTATAGAAATTAGAGAAAAGTCGAGCTAGCATTATTTATGATATAGTCGCTTTTATTGACAGCGATCAAATTTAAAAAATCTGGGTTTTTAGTTGGTAGGTAGGTACATAGTTATAATTTGCGATTTGTGACCCACATATGGAGTGATATGATATATGTAACGTAGATGAAGATGTATATGAAATGTGTGGAGCTGATAATGTATTTAAATTGTGGCATCATGATTCAATTATTCGCAACAAGGCGTGAATAGCGGCTTATCATTGCTAATTTATTGTGAGCGAACAGGGGCCGCCAAGCGATTATTTGGGATTACTCTTTGATAAATGAAAACACGTAGCAAACATGACAAAATTAATATCTACATTTGTATATGGTAGCAGTAGTCCGGGACGACCGAGGAAGACATGGCACGATCAAGTGAATCAGTATGTACGAGACGATATATGAATGTGAAGGAGGCAAGAAGTGTGTCCTTTCTGCCTATCCCTGCGGGAAACGGCGTGATGGTTAGTTAGTTAGTACCTACCAGGATGTATGGCAGTGAGGGAGAGAAAGGTAGAAAGTAAACTGAATGCTGTAGAAATGAGGTCCTTGAGGCGTATGTGTGAGAAATGTGGAGATCCGCAAAGAATGCAAGGCTGATGTTATCGTAATGAATAAATAGTTTTTCTGCATACAAACTCAAATTATTTCAAGAAAGGTATACGAATAAAATATTGTATCGGTGGTTCAATCCAATATTGTATTTTTAATCCTTATCTTGAAAGAATTGAGATTTTAAAAGGAATAACTATTTATTCATATTCATATTGCATATGTACGGGCGCAAACAAATAATACGTCTTAAAGCGAAGCTCACTATTTTGATTAATCTTTATAACGAATCGGTGTACATTATGAACACCAAAAAATATGCTTTAGATAAATTGAATGTTTTCCTATCGTTTCGCTTGAGTAGAATACAAATAAAAAATTAATTAAGTACTCAATAATAAAATATGAATGTAGACTACTAAAAAAAAAAATTTTTCAATAGAAATGTATAAACGCGTAAAGGAAACAACGTTTTAAAAATACAGGATTTTAGTTAAGATTTTCTGTGACAGTTTCACTTGATTAACTTTTTTGCTTTCTTATAAAATTATTGACATAATAAATAAAAACCAGTTTTGTGCTTGAAATCGAACGTTTCTAGTCTTCGTTTGTCAATCAATTTTAATGCCTATTACCTACAATATAAGGTATACCAAGAATATACAAATTTTTGGCTTGTAGCTTCCTCTTCACGCAATGCGAGTTATCTCGAGTAACCAACAGGTGATAAAAAAGAGACGTTGGACAACCGTTCACACTCTTTTACTCATCTTTCTTCTCTCTCTCTCTCTCTCTCTCTCTCTCTCTCTCTCTCTCTCTCTCTCTCTCACACCTTCTCATACTATTAAAAATCTGGTAAAATTAATTAAACGGGACTGCAGGCCTTTAACGATTGAATTGACAGAGTTCCTAACAAAGTATCAGTTAAAAGCGATTTTTTTATGAGGACGGCGGAACACTTGTTCATGCAAATACTGACATTGATATTGACATACTGATATTGTCGCATTCCGTCATTATATTTATTAGGAAAAGAACACATGTTCTCGATATATTCTGAATGACTAATATTTTATCAGGAAATTGTAATGCTATCACTTTTGGCTTGTAGCTTCCTCTTAAGGTTTTAAAGCATGACTTACAAAATACCTATTTTTGTGAAATAATTAAATTAACACCATCTACGTGTATGAATGCGTAGATTATAACGGCCGGTTATAATAGCCGTTCCCAAAATTGCGTGAACGACCACTGTCTCCCAAAATTGGATTTAATTAATGGAGATAACCAATTAAAACTGTCACGTTACGCTCCTGAGAGCTACTGAAAATGCAGCAATATTAGCTGAATAATAAAATCAAGGCGTTAAAATAATATGGAAAATTCCAATTTTTTTTTGGAAATAATTGTATCTATAAACAAAGTTTTTTTTATTTCTAGGATTACTAGTTCAAAGCTTCGATTTTGAATCATCATTTCCTTCATGAGCTAATGAGCTTTTAAATATTAACCGTGTGAAAATAAACAAGACTCCACACTCGGCATTCCATTTATTGCAAAAATATTTTTAATTCAAACAATATATAGCACAGAGTACCGTGAACACGGCACAAGAGCTCTAAGTTACTACATAAAACGGTAACCGGATAACTAATCGAAATGACAATTCAACACACCTTTAAAAAGTGATATTAAGTAATAAAATGTGATGAAATAAAAACTAGGTTAAATATCTTACGTAGGTTAGGTTAGTTTTTTTCATCTGTTTTAATGACTTTTTAAAGATGTGTTGAATTGTGTTACGTTATCAAGGAAGTGAGAGGGGTCGTAACTCATCAAAATGACAATTAAACACACATTTAAAAAGTGATATAAAGTCATGAAAAGTGATGAAATAAAAACTAGGTTAAATATCTTACGTAGGTTAGGTTAGTTTTTTTCTGTTTTTCATCTGTTTTAATGACTTTTTAAAGGTGTGTTGAATTGGGTTACGATATCATGGAAGTCGGAGTGAGTCAAATAAATTAGTCACCAAGAGCATGTTTACAAAATGAACCTGATTTTCAGCGCTCACATCACGTTACATAACCTTGAATGTGATTGACTGACATTTTAATGTTTTTTATTAATTTCCTTGTTTCCTACAAAGACAATACTTGCAATGGTTTACCTGTATAATCTAGTTTATCGTGCATACTAATTAACTCTGAAATCTGTTGCAAATTAAAACTTTTTTTATAAATTTATAAACAATGAGATACACATAATGTATTTTATTTTATAATGATTAAATTGTCCAAACCTTGGATCGAATTAATTAGAATGATTCGAACCATGTCGTACAATTTACTTTCAGGGGATTTTTGCCAAAGTTCGTACATTGCGTTTTTGTCATATCCTACTATTATGATTGGCTTTTTTCGTATTATTTATTTTTAACTTGAAAATTTATTAATTTACTTAATTTGGTAACTTAAATAAATCCGTCGAACCTGAATATATTTTTAACTGTTTTTTTTTTAGATTTTAGGTATTTTTACAATGTCCCATCTCTACATTCAATGAAACAAAGTCTGATTTTGATGAATTAATAATTGTTGTGTAAAATTAATTTGATGGCTCTTTAAATACCTTTTTGGAAAATATTAGGTTTTTCATAAATTTCGATCAATATTGAAAAAAATCACGTTTAGTTAAATAATCAGTTTACCCTGTATAGAATCCGTTAGTACCATTCCGTTACCTAGTCTTTTTTTTAACTACCTTTTTAGAGGCTTTTACGTAAAAATAAATTATAAAATTTAAAACTATCTGATAGTATTAATACGCTTGCGTCTGGACGATGTAGGCCCTGTGATTGGTCAAATTCAAATTGTGTTTAAATAAGACATTAAAAATTAAGACACGATTTCATACTGAAATAGAATCGCCACATGTAATACGATATTTCTTCAAAAATATCGTTTCTGCTCATACAATTTTTGGATAATATCGAGGAAAATATGTCTTAGAAAGTTCATAATCCATTGGATTGATTAAATTACAGTGAAAATTATCCACAATTACGTGATTACGTTTGACGTTTGACGAAAAAAGCACGCGTTAATTCAATATGGCCGATGGCCGATACGCGCCGCGGCAATAGGTGGCCGACAGAGCGCACCTCTGGCGGTGTAAGAACGAATCAAATGACTGGCGCGTATATTTAAATATGCAAAATTACTTGAACATCAAGCGTTTAATAATAAGATTTCTTCTGGAAGTTTATTTCAACTTTGCAATGGCATTTTTCATTATTATTTATATTTTTTTTTTTGCTTATTAATTATATCTGATTTTATATTGACATGTTTTCTAATTTCTAAAATTTCAAAATTATTTATTTGCGATGCTTTAATACTGAGTGAAGTATTTTAAGACCTGAATTTTTATCGAAAGTGTGATTCAAAAGATGATTTGCAAACTCAGATTCACTCTTTCCATTTAGAACCCTGAGATGTTTTTTAGTTCTGACTTCAAAGTTTCTATTGGTTCTACCTTTGTAAAATAAATTACAATCCAGCCCAATTGAGTTTATAAACTCCTGATTTTTTTGTTTGATTTTCGCCATCTTTATTATTAAGAATATATTTATTCATTCTGTTATTAGTGTAAAACGCCGGTTGAATAGTACCAGGAATGTTTACATATATAATTTTAGAAGTGTCGTTATCCACAAACAGAATTCTACGCCATTGTTTATTTATATCTTAAGAAATAGGGTAAAAATACCGTTTGAAGATAATATGTTTAATTATTTTATTTAGTATTTCAACTATCAATTTGTTAGAATAACCGTTATTAAATGTTATTTGTCTTATGAATATATTGTTTTATGGTTATATACAATTTTTTTTCAGGTCTTAAAATACTTCACACAGGATATAAAGCATCACAAATAAATAATTTCGAAATTTTAGAAATAAGAGAACATGTTTATAAAAGTAGATGTAATTAACAAGAATTTTTTTTTCTAAACTCTCTTTAAAATATTTTCCCACTTAACTGGTCTTTCATATTGTAATTCCTAATTCTTATAAACCCAGCCTACTCTTACCCCTCCCCCCTCCTTCCACTTCTTTTTTCCAATTGTAATCTATATTTAATTTTAGACTTCGGTGTATACTTCGTTCATGAAACATGCATTTGTTGTATATAATAAAGTGAAGTTAAAAAAGTTATTTGTTTTTTAATAAAATAAAGTTTAATCGGATAACATTATTTTATCTATTTCCATTGTATATCAATGCATACGTACATAATAAAATTTAAACATTATATTTATTTATTAATTGGACAATTTGCATAGCGCCGCTTATGTGAGATATCACCTCAGGGGCGCTATATTGTAATAATCTACCTTTATATATAGATTTTTACTCTCCTGATGAAGGTGTATATATAATCTAACTTTAAACTTTATTAGATACAGTAACAGTTTTAGGTAAAGAATTACCACCAGTTGGAGTAAAATTCACACCTTTTAATTAAACCGACTGCTAATCACATCGCACAATTACCCTCCTTTTATCCATAAACACGGGTACAATTAATCAATATGTAATAATCTATTATTTCAGTCAACTTTGTTATAACTATCTGTAATTGTTGTGACAAACTATCCGATATTGATTCAACTTATAGACATTGACGGTTGTAACACATATTTAAGCACTGCAAGTCTCCTATGAGCAAATTATATTAGGTACCATAACAGTTAATATCAGTTGTAGACATGTAGTCAATAATAGTGTTTCATTTGAAATAATCCATCACAAATACGTAAAATTTCATTTATTCAAACAACTGTCATTCTTATTATGCCTAAATTGAGCATGTTATTATTCATTAACTCCTTCCTGTTCCGTGTTTTAACAATATATACTCACTTTCTCTCTGTGAATGACCTAATATCTATCTATTAAATGTAACTGTTGTTAGTATCACTTAAACTGGGCACAGCCCAACCAAGTGCCGCCCACAGGGCCTAGCAGCAAAAACCCACGGAGCGGGTTTTTAACTGCTAGTTATAGTATTACTCTGCAGTTTTGTTAATATTTTTTTTGTACATAACTTAACTGCCCCAGTAACAATCTTTTGTATTTATTAAGTGATAAATTGAAGATGTTTACAGAAGAATCCACATTATTACCCTCCATTAATATTCTGGGCAATGAGGAGTATATATTATGGTAGTTAGTCCCAGAATTTCTGCTGTAGGAAAAATATTCCGATTTCTAGTAATCTGGTATTGGTGGAAACTTAAAAATCAACGTAATGAAAGTAACAAAATGGAAAGCATAAAATAGGATAAAAACATTTATAAACTTTACCCAATACGCCCCTTGTGGGGTTCTCAAAGAAATAAACGCTCGGTCTGCACCAAATTAGGAGCAAGTTATATTAGTAATTGAAACCATACAGTTTGATTGGTCTGTGTTCCAAATTGTTAGAGCTTGGATAATACTATTATACCTATACTAGTAGAGACTGGAGACAATTTACTACTTCAGTATAATTTACTTACTACATACATATTCTGACATTACACATATTTATCTTCATTGATTGCTGGATTTGTTTTAGTTAACTAGATAAATAGTTACTGTTCATACATAGAAATAATAATTATATTTATGAAGGGCAAAGGGGCGACATACAAGGTGCATATTTGGAAACATGCCAAACACGTGCACCACATCTGTACCTACGTGGTTGTCCTATTCCCTCTAAAGGTATCGTTTTAAGACACGTTTCTGTACTCGACAGTTACACGAGTGAATAGGGAAATAAAGATATGATGAATTAAAGAAAATTCAGGAAAATCTATTAAATTGGGAAATTTTGTGGGGCTGAATGTAGCGGGGAGGGGAAGGAGATGTGAAGAGGCAGGTGGGAAAGTAAATATATACATATATCCACAATCGAAATCAGCCAAAACTTTCAAGATTTATGCAAGACGGTCACCGTAACTTATGTAGTAATCCCTCTGAACTCCTTTGAATGAATTATTTCCCTCCTCTCCACTACCTTCAGCCTCACAACATACTTCAATTGGGAATACCAATGACTCACTGGCTTCAGACGTTTAGGAGCAGTTGGGACTCTTGTGCGGTATTCACATAAAAAACGCGCATTCCGTACTATGCATCGAATCTGATTTACTTGAAATACACACGGTTTCCGGAATCTCGTAGTACAAACGGGAAAATAGTGAATCTAACACATTTGAAGTCGATTTTGTAGTATAAATTTTTTTGATTTAAACTTTCTTTTTCGAGCAAATCGAGTCAATATTAGGAAATTGTTGATCAAATTTGGAAAAAAAAATCGCTAGAAGGTTGATGTCACCACCAATTTCCCGCTTGTACTGCAATTTTCCGGACACCGTGTAATACGATTAGGTTTTACACGACTTCATTTGGAAAAAAGATGCGACGAGACGTATGCAACATAGGCCTACTTTTAAGTGAGTTAAAACCATCACCAAAAGATGCGACGCGACGTATGCAACATAGGCCTACTTTTGAGTGAGTTAAAACCATCACCAAAAGATGCGATGCGACGTATGCAGAGATGTGCAAAATGGGTACCCAAAACCATTTGAAATGCAAAATGGAAATGGGTCAAAACTTTTCCATTTGAAAATGTAAAATGCAAAATGGTTTTTAGAAAAGCATTTCAAATGCAAAATGCAAAATACCTATTTTCAAAATGCATTGAAAATGCAAAATGGTTTCTCAGGTCAAACAATCAAAATAATTATAGAATTTTTAAACAATTTTGTCATTTAATAATGGACATCAATGAAGAACAAACATATTACATGATGGTAAATCCAAAAACACCACGACTACGGATTATGAAACCACAAAAAATTTGCGCGGGACTAATGTTGCCAACGTAAAAACATAGAAACTGCTATCTAACATTTAATATTATAGCGTCATGGCCCCATGTTTAGTATTTGAATCAGTTTTTTTTTGTAGCAATTATTTTATAAGCAATAATTATTAGCCTGAAACACTCAACCACATTGAAAAATCTCCTGATAAAAGATACATGACGCCAACGGGACATGAACCCGTGTCCTTTCGATTTCCGGTCGACAGCTCTGACCACTGAGCTATGGCGGCTTATCTCTTATCCGCGAAATAATTCAATATATACTAGTGTTTCATTCAACAATTACTGCTTGTTACATTTTTTCACCTGAAACCACCAACTTTATTTTGGTTTGGCTGTATTATAGTTGGCGTCATGTATCTTTTATCATGAGATTTTTCAATGTGGATGAGTGTTTCAGGCTAATAATATTGCTTATAAAATAATTGTTACCCTTTGTGCTATGCATAAAAAATCAAAAAAATAATAATTAGTATTTTTTGTAATGGTATCACTCAATTGCCAGGGCTCCTACCAGGGAGCAACTTGACAAATGTAAATTATCTCTCATAGCGAGGTTGAGGACCGACTGATATTTGGGGCTTATGAAAAAAAGATGAGAGGAGATAGTAGGAAGAATGTTGCAAAAAAGCATTTAAAATGGAAAATGCATTGAGAAAAGCATTTAAAATGGAAAATGCATTGAGAAAAGCATTTAAAATGCAAAATGCAATATGGTTTTTAGAAAAGCATTTAAAATGCAAAATGGAAAATACCTATTTTGCATTTTGCATTTCCATTTGAAATGGATTTATTTGAAATAAAGCACATCTCTGGACGTATGCAACATAGACCTACTTTTAAGTGAGTTAAAACCATCACCAAAAGATACGACGCGACGTATGCAACATAGGCCTACTTTTACGTGAGTTAAAACCATCACCAAAAGATGCAACGCGACGTATGCAACATAGGCCTACTTTTAAGTGAGTTAAAACCATCACCAAAAAATATTTATTATGAATTTTGGCTGGAGGGCAAGTGGCTAGAAAATTATTTTCCAAAGGGCGAATCGCTTCCTAAACACGACTCAGCAATTTACGCATTCTTGTGCATCTGATGAGTGTATTTTTTTTATTTCCAGTGGCGCAACACACTCCCGGCTGTGCATCTACTCTGGGGATGGGAAACTCCTATCCAGCACAGCGGGCCCTGGCACCAACTACTGGATGCTGGGTGTGGACGAGACGGCCAACAGGATAGCAGAGATGGTGGAGAAAGGCAAGCAGGAAGCTAGCATCGACCCCATGACGGAACTGGACGTACTGGTGAGTTGGACCCTTTGATATGGTCTGTATCTAGGCAACAACAGCAACACAGAGACTTCAGATAGCACCATGAACCTAAAAAGATCTGGACATAGCATTTGGTGCGGTTTTGTATGAATCAACCCTTCAGGTTTTTAATATTTCTACTAACAACTCGCAACGACATGGTGAATTTTCTTAGAATTTCGGAATGCTCCCGAGTTATCTAAATTGTGCTACATATTACTTATTTTTTAAGCTGTCGTTAAAAGAAATACTATTTTAGAAACTATATTAAATTATCTTTGAAATATTTGCATTGGAAAAAAACATTGAGTTTTCTAAAAAAATAATTTTTAATATCAAAAATGAAAAAATGTTAACAAAAAAACTTTCCAGGACATTTTGACTCGGAACGTCCATAATTTTGAAGGAATTCGATTTTTATAAAACATATTCTTTTTGTGTAGGTAATTAGTAATAAAACCTTCACTTCACTTTTTATGCCGTTTATACAAAAAAATATATAAATAATTTTTTAACTTTCAACTGTCAATAAAAAAAAATGCTGCCAATTCGTAATAAAGTGAATACTTTGACAATTTTTTTAAATTTTATCCATATAATAATGTATAAATATTTGATACAAACAAATCAAATGACGATCTTATCACATATCTACGCATTATAGAAAAAAATATAAAAATACTTTTATAATGTATTGACGTCCCGGTCAGATCTGTCCTTCAAAGGCTATAATGGAATATGATGTTTGTGGCTAGTAATGTCCTTCTAATGGCCTGAAAGGTTAAGTTGAAGCCAAATCTATGGTGAAGGGAAATTGCCTGCCAAGGGATTTGTATGCAAAGTAGTAATATTGATACTATTTTATTTTTATATTTTTAATGTAATTATAACTGCTTATGATTTTGGGGGTATTTGATGAGACAGGGAATGGTAAATTCCAATTAAAAATTTTAAGTATGTAATGGCATTTTTCATAAATCTTCCCCCTCCCCCCGCATATTCATCACAATTGGGAGATATCTCATCACTATGGCATCACAAGTGTTATTATTTAATATTAACTTCGTCCGAAAATGCTGCCATTCGTAGAACACACCCTCTGCACTTGATATTCTCAGCGAGCCCATTTTGCCGATAAAAACAACGGAGAAATGACGTGCCGTTATTAAAACAATGAATAGTACAACAATCTAATGTAGATAAGCTTCCTTGTATGTACTTAGAAACACGAGTGTTGGAGTGAAATTTTCTGTAACTCATTGTTATAATCTCTAAATAGTATAAAACAAGGTTGCTATCCGCAGCTGTCTGTTTGTGCGCTTAGTTCTTCTAAACTACGAAACTGAATTTGACAGGGTTTTCAATATCATTTAGAGAATTTCTTCCGAAAGATTTTATATATAATTCATTCATATTATATTTATAGAAAGTACAGAAAAGTCGATGTTCTTTAATCATGTGGTAAAAAATATTTTTTTTGTCGCTTACATTGGCTAACGCTAGCTAAACCTTATGAGATACATCAAAATAATGTACTACGGAATTGTATATCTTTAAACGGCCTACAGAAAATTCCGTAATAGTATATGTCTATCTCCTAAGAATAACCCCCAGCATCGCCGGGTACACGTCAACTTGTAATTATTATGTTATTATAATTAGGAAATTTGAACAATAATAATAATTTCACGTGTACTCTTTTTACGAATGTCGGGAAAGGTCGCGATAGGGAACTAAACATATTTTTTGTTATTGGTTCCCTTTTTTACTCATTTAAAGTACGCTCTAGCGTGTTTAAATCGCACTTTATGGAACGCGCGTTTTTTAAAGTTACCATGGCAACATCAACAAATCAACAAAATGTGAAGTCTAAATGTCAACTTTTTACTATAAATCCAACTATTAATCTTATGTGACAGATTGCAAATTAATGTTTGTGTTTTTCATTTCCATGACAACAAGATATTGTGATGTCACATCACGAATTCATTAATAGTTCTTATTTCCAAATTTTTAATAATACTATCAATATTTATGTTTTCAAAGTGTACCAATAAAAAAAAATAGCGTAAAGTATTCGTGGATAACTGGTCTTTAAAACACTTGCTTTATTTCGAGCACTCGGCTACGCCGTCGTGCTCAAGAAATCGCGCGTGTTTTAAAGACCTGTTTATCCACTTATACTTTAATATACTATTAGGCGTTTGAGAGGGCAATATGATTGACTTTAATGGCACCATGATAAACTTTATTCTGTACCCAGATGGCGATGCCATACGTCGTGTAACATTTTTAATCAAGCCGCTAACAATAACACCCCTTATGTAGATGGCGATAAGGTTTAAATTCCCGTTCAACACCATCCGTCTTTTTTGATAAATACAAGAAAAAAACATCGCCAAAAAGTGGCTTTTATTTTATTTTGCGGACGTTCAGGCACAAATATTTAATTGTTTTACGATCATTTTATAAAAAACTTAATTTGCCACATTATACAATAAAACCGTAACCGAAAATGCGTTCGAAAGTAGGAGATTTTGAACTTTAAAGCAGTTTTTATAGTCCTGATATATTATTTTTTTCTAGGCTTATTAAAGGACTTATTTTAAAAAATACTGGATCATCTCATAGGCCAAAATGTGTTCTACTCGCAGTATTTAATTAAAGCATCTAAAACATTTCTAAGTGCTCAAATTTTTAAACCAAAAAAACATGAATTGGCATTGCTACGCATGGCGTGGACTCGTTTTTACGGAAATTGGATATCGCACTACACACTACATAAATATGTAATATATTGCGGGCATTACTCGGGTAATAATAATATTATGTACCATTATGACAAGGATCTCATTTGCTGAGAATAACAAGATCATAAATGTAATAATAACTTGCATTAGTAATTTATTGTTAATGCAAGTATAAAGTTATCAATGAAATATAGCCGTTGGAAACACATCATAATATATTTTGCACCTTCTGTACCTACCTACGCAGTAATGAGTAGATAATAAAACATGTCTTATCTTTACTGGTCCCTAATAATAACAAAGTATAATTGTTGTACAATGGTTTCCATATTTCATACTATTTATTATACACAATGCCGGCTTTATGAGTTGAAATATTTTCATAAAGATTATTTGCAATTTTGCGTGTTATTATTTGCAATGTATCTTGCTTTGTTATCATTATTGTTGGTGTTGATACTGCGAGGTCACATTGAGTTTCGGAAGATTCAGGAAGTATTTTGAAAGTAGCCACATACTGGAGTTCATCGACCCCAAAACGGAAAATTTTACGAAACCGATATGCAATAGATTAGAATTAGATTAGATGAGAAGGAGAGTTCTGGGGCTGCTTGGATTTGATTTATATACAAATCCATAGTTTTATTCCGAGATTGACGACACTTGACCTTCAAAACAAGAGAAATGTCACTGTCTACATCTGGGGATTTCAGCTAGTTATTAAAAAGATATTTTATATAGTCAGTAATAATACAGGGTTTTCCAATAAGAGGGGTTATTTTGGTATTCAATCGTAAAAGATCAATGGTTTTGTTGCTTGGGTGGCACGTAGCGCCGTCTTGTTGAAAGTAAACGTTGTCCAGATCAATACCATCCAATGCCATCCAATCAATACCATCCGGCCATAAAAAATCATTCATCTCTCGATAGAGCAATCCATTCACCGTAACTGTTGCTCCAGCCTCATTTTCGAAAAAGTAAGGTCCAATGACTCCGCCGGACCATAAACCGCACCAAACAGTCATACGTTGAGGATAGAGAGGCTTTTCAACAATAACTCTTGGGTTTTCCGAGCCCCAGATGCGACAATTTTGCTACTCAAGATGATTTGCATTTGATTCACTCAAGTGAATTTTAATAATTTCAATGCGTTGTTGAAGCGTGTATCGATCCATTTTTATTAATGGCGTAGTTTCTACTTGTCAAATGTCAAAAAATGACAGCTTCAAAAGTAACATCTACCGAAATAGCAGGCTATTCAAAATAACACCTCCTATTGGAAAACCCTGTATATCGAATAATAATTATTCATTAAAAACAATCCAGACTAGACCTTTAAAATGTTGTAAAGCAAACACAACGTAGCAAAACAATTCTGATAGAGCAATTTTTTAAATATTTCTTAGAAAAAAACTTAAATTTAGTTAAACTTAAATAATAGACAGGCAGTCGACGCTGCAAAGCAATTTTATTCTATACGAGTATGAGGTTGTATATTGTATAAGGATCATTTCGAAAGGTAGATTGTCTTAAAAACAAGATTCTCAACTGTCTGGAACCTGACTATTCAGATCTGGTCACCAAACACAAATGTTGAATGGTAGTCATTCACCAGAGCGAAATTAAGAGTATCTATCAATCTGAAATGTGGCAAAAACATAATTTAATATATTGTATTATGTGATTTTAAAATGTTTTCCAGAAGCCCACTTGACTGTCGCAGATTATTTCCAAGGTCATCCCCTTTTCATGCACCTGTATTGATGTGTTTGTGTTTAATTCCAGGGGCTCTCACTGTCGGGCTGCGAGCAGGAGGCGGGCAACAAGAAGCTGGAGCAGGCTGTGAAGGCAGCCGCACCGCACGCCGCGCGCACTCTGCTCGTGTGCTCCGACACCAAGGGCAGCGTGGCCACGGCAGCGCCCAACGGGGGGGTGGTCATCATCAGCGGTTGGTACTTCACAATTGCCTTGGCACAGACATTTCTTGTGTAATTCCAGGGTATCTCATTGACGGGCTGCATGTGGAAGGTAGTTATGCAAAAGGACTGCAGATACTGTACCACTGCACTAAAACTGATGTTTTTCGCTGCTACGTTGCAGCAGCAAGTATTCGCCACTTCTTTTAGCCGCTAGTAGATAGTCACACGTAGCCAATGGACCTTCAAGTAGGTAGTAACAATTGGAATGTCCTACAGTCTATACCCGATAACAACTTGAGAAAGCGACTAGCGATTAGTAACCAGCGATTTCAAATATTAGACCAGCCGACAGTTGTGGCCACAAGGTCACATGCGAAATTTGCACATTTCCGGCGACTTTATGTTCTAATCTAGTCGCTGCTACTTTTAGTAGCTGTTAGTTTAGTCACTTGAAACGAGTGCCTTGTCACACAAACGATTTCATCACTAATTTATTTGGAAAACCAATAGTTCACAATATAACACTGAACAAATATAACCTGAACAAAAATTACAAAAAAATACTATTTAATTAGTAGCGACAAATTATCCCGTGTTAAACAAGCTTATCATTGTACCCTGAATGCAATCTACCTACCTCCAAATTCAATCAAAAAATTCTATAACAATCAATATTCAACAAGCTCAGTAGCAGAGTGGTAAGATCTTAGAAACATGGGGCGGTTGAATGGCTCGGTTTCGGAATCAATCGGTTTGACATGAGCCACACGCGACGGCAGGAACAGCGTGGTTTTGCTGCCCCTCCTTGAGCAGAGTTTAAAACTGGACGTTGAAAATGCTCAGGAACCGCTCAGCGACTAAATGCTCTCATAGCTGTTCATACACCTAGAGTCAATCGGCGCCAACGGTGAATACCATTATGGAACTCCACATTCCTCAACAACCGAGCGTTTTAAACCATGTTCAACCATTCTATCTGAAATAGCACTAAGAGTTTGGCTGTTTAGCTGGTAATTATTTTTATTAATGAAATACTTTAAATAAAATATAGTACCTACATTAAATTTGCACTTTATTTCATGGTGTATGTTTTTCTATTTTCATGTGATACCTACTGCACAATGGTATCTCCATTTTCTTCGGGAATGTTGTGTAGCTCACGGAAGTAGGGATGGAGAAGTAGAAGAGAAAGTTTGGGAAGTGCCTACCAATTTAGATCTGTTCACAAAACATAGCTTAAGCCATTTCAAACAAAGTTTCAAAACTGAATGGTGGTTCCTCACCTGGGCGATGATATTAAGAGTATCTTCCACTCTGATAAAAAAAGGTTCTAAGTTCTAATCAAATTTATTTTAATTCTATATTGTATTTGGCCATGCCGGATTAAAGCATGCAACCTCTAGATCTAGAGCCAAGGAACTTAGCGCTCTATCAAAGAGGTATCATGATATTACCCAACCAGTTGGAAAGATCAAAGAAGAAGTCATGACTCAACACGATCAGTCTGACTGTTACAATATTTAATTAACTAATGTATTTGTAATGAATTCTGCAACATGGGGATTTTATCTTTTTGGCTATGTATCTTAATCAATTATTGCCTTGTTGGCTATCGACGTAATTAATTTTCAGTTCTCTTATCATTATTTGCATACACACAATACTGCAATATATTATTAATTAGTGCGAGTGATTGCGTTTCACGTAATATTGCCCAGTCAAAAATGTTAATTTATTGTTATTAGAAAAAGAATGCAGAATAATCGATTAACAATTTCTTCCCTGCTATAAATTTTTATGTCCTTAGCAAATCCAAGATGTCGCTACGTTTTTGGAACCCTTGAGGTGATTTTTCACAAAAATGGCGCTGTACAAATTATTCAATTATTATTATTGTACATAATCTAAAAAATATTTTATTTTTTTGAATTAAATGCTTATTACATGTTTGGGTACATAAGATATGGACACGCTTCATATGCACTTTTTATTTTAAAAACACTTTGTATCAGTTAGATTATTATCATTATTAATATTTCAGTTTCCAGAAAAGAAAAATAATGCTATTTCATTAAAAAAAAAGATAATAATTTGATGTCTGTTCTTGACGCCATCTTTTGGCTTAATACTATTTTAAAAAAATATATATTTCTTAATTAAACTCAAAATGAGAACTTATTTTAGCTTAAATAAGAGAAGAAAAAAAAACAGTTGAATAATTGATTTTAATTTTAACGAAATAACTATTAACACCCTCCGGCCAGGAAAGGTAGTTCTACCCGTTCAGTCGCTTGATGCTTAAGGCCGGGAAGGGTAGTTCTACCTTTTGCGCCGGCCTCATTTCACTTTCAGAAAAGACAGAATTATTCAATGTTTTTACATGAATATTATGTACCCAAACTCTTCGTAAAGGTCCCAAATAATATTTTGAATTGTCAGAATGCATAGAAAAAAGAAAATGGGCTATTCTGGGGAAACTACTTATTCTAGATTATATACTATTTTATAAATATATAAATACATTATCTGGTAATACGGTACAATAGGCCACTATAATCACATTTAAAAAAAAATTCGATTCTAAATCAAAAATAAAACATTTTGTGTTTAATCTACAATAGACTTATTATTTTTTTATAGAAAATGTATTTTTTATGTTCTCTGTGAAATTCTTCTACGTCTCATAAATAATGTTTAATATTGTTTTAATTACAGGAACTGGTTCAAATACACTCCTCTGCAATCCAGATGGAACCCAACATGGCTGCGGAGGCTGGGGACACATGCTAGGAGATGAAGCCAGCGGTAAAAATAATTCATAATCTGTTTCAAATTGAATGTAAAATATTTATACAAGGTGGAGTAACAGTAATGTCACAATGTGAATGTGCCATAATTTTTGCAAATAGATAAAAAGATAAGACCATTAGTTGACAACAAGCAATGGAGCAATACACCCCTGAAGAACACGGAATTATTGTTACTGCTTATTTGACCAATTTCCAGTCTGTTGTTTTAACACAGGTGGGGCAAAAGTAACGTCACAATGTGAATTGGCTGCCATTTAATTAGAAATTTAAAAAAATGTGCTCTGTTTGCGCGGAAAGTTTATTTGAAGGTTTGCACGAGAAGCTTAGCCAAACGCTTAATTGTGTGCGCACATGGTGCAGGACGACGAGGAAAACGATGATGAAATTCACGCTACGACAAATCATGGTGCTATGGATAAGACCCTGAAACAAAGGGTCAATCCAATGGAAGATTCCAAATTCGCCTGACCCCAAAAAAGCTCGTCAAGTGAGATCAAACATCAAGACAATGCTGATTTGTTTTTTCGTTGTCAGAGGAGTCTCCAATTCAGAGTTTGTTCTTCATTTGAGAACCACACACTTTGTTATTCTCAAATTTGAGTTTTCCCCATAGCATCGTAGCGTTTTTAACATTTCAAGAGTTTCTCTGCCAGTTTTAAAAACTTCACGGCTGCGTGCTATTCAAGAAAATCAGCCATCGCAAAAATGATGAGCACACAAAACAACCATCACTGAAAAAATTCACACCAGCCGAAAGGATGACTTCTCCAGCGTAATGCCTAGCGTTCTGACTGAGGAAAGGTAGCTGTACATGATTCTACCGGCAGAACGCTGTACTACCAAGCCCCCCGCAACATCAATTCGGTTTTTTTTGGGTACCCTCTCGCTATACTACAACACTTGTTTAGAATCACCGCCTGAAGTCAGTGCACTTTACCCCTGGACGCCATATCTTATAAGTTATAAACTTTTAAAGTAAAGATTGATAAAATTTATGCAATTATGTCTCGTGACCTCACACATATTTTATTTATTTATTTATCGTTTCTTTACATTGTATCTTTTTTTTTAAAGTTATAATTTTTAACCTCACTAGGACAAGCCTGTGTTGAGGTTAATAATTTTACAAAATATTAAAAAAAATAATACAAAGATTATAAGAGATTTAAAATAGTACAAATATTAAAAAAAATAATTCAAATATTAAGATAACAATATTGTTACATTGACGTTTCTGCGAATTGGATACCTACATGGTACCTATCAGCCTATTCATTAAAATATAATGCTGTAAACATGTAGGGTGACCATGATATTTAATTGCAATAAAAATGTAACAAACTATTATTTTTTTTAAACAGAGAAGAAAGAAAGAGAAAAAAAAAATTACATTAAAAAAAGAAAAGGATGAAAAAATTAACTTATTCAAAATATTATGCCACAATTTAAAAGGACAAAGATGAAAGAATATGTTGGGAATCCTCGCATATTACAATTCATAATTCGAATGGCAGTGCTACAGTACCTCCGCGAATATACCGTGATACCACTTACTTTTCGGCTGGCCGCAAATACAGGGTTTTCCAATAAGAGGTGTTATTTTGATATTCAATCGTAAAACATCAATGGTTTCGTTGCTTGTGTGACACGTAGCGCCGTCTTGTTGAAAGTAAACGTCGTCCAGATCAATACCATCCAATTCCGGCCATAAAAAATTATTAATCATCTCTCGATAGCGCAATCCATTCACCGTAACTGTTGCTCCAGCCTCATTTTCGAAAAAGTAAGGTCCAATGACTCCGCCGGACCATAAACCGCACCAAACAGTCACACGTTGAGGATAGAGAGGCTTTTCAACAATAACTCTTGGGTTTTCCGAGCCCCAGATGCGACAATTTTGCTTGTTGACGAAGCCACCGAGGTGGAAATGGGCCTCATCACTCAAGATGATTTGCATTTGATTCACTCAAGTGAATTTTAATAATTTCAATGCGTTGTTGAAGCGTGTATCGTTCCATTTTTATTAATGGCGTAGTTTCTACTTGTCATATGTCAAAAAATGACAGCTTCAAAAGTAACATCTACCGAAATAGCGGGCTATTCAAAATAACACCTCTTATTGGAAAACCCTGTATATATATATCTTTGGCACTATTTGGTATTTTCCAAAAATTCTAAAAGTTCTGACCCCAACATGCTCTAATTAATACATTTATTTGAAAATATAAAATTTCACTGTAGGAGACAACCTCATTATGTTTGCAGAAATCTTCTTTACATAATTGTTCAGCAACTCATTCACTTTTATTTTCTCACCAATCATGTTAATATGAGTATTTCTCAAAATAAATGTACGTAACGAAAATGTAGTTACGAAATAGTGTTACGAAATAGTCCTAAGACGTAACTAAATAGTAAACATAAGGCTTGTTTACACAATGGCAAATTTTATTTTACTTTTTTATTATTTATTAAATTTAATTAGTTGTCGTCTTTTTTAAATGTATGTAATTATCCTTTACTTTTTTATTTATTGTACATACTACAAACATACATAAACTCACGACCCAAATATTTGTATTTTGTTATACCAAAGGGGTTTAAAAAAAAACAAGGGAGTATAAATAAATGTTTTTTAATCAAATTATCAGCTCCCAAATTGAAGTACCTAACACAATATTCAACAAATCTTAAGGAATTAAAGAGCAGGCACTGTTTAAACTATTAAAAATTTAATAACATACAATTATTTAGTTTGAATCACTATCCATTAGCGTTTTATAAATTTCTTCCTCATTTTTATAATAATTGAAATCTTTCCGAGACACATTTGGTCAGTTTTTCAGTCTTTGGTTTATCACTCCGCTTTGGCGCATGAATATAGTCATTTAGTGATAGAGATTTAGAGATAAGGCCCTTACAAACCACTTTCTTTTTTGTATGTATATTTTCCAGTTTTTAGTTTTTAAGATAGTCACTCCACATGGTTTATCTTTGATTTTATTAGAATCTTCATTTTCACTATTCATATTTTCAATATCAGTGTTATTTTCTATGGCATTATTATTTCCTATTATAACATCTCCGATTTATTATATAATCCAGTTTCAATGGGAATAGCATCATTATTAGTCTTAGTTTGTTTATGCAATAATATTTTCAGAATATTCACTTGCTTTTTCATCCGATTACAGCACTGTCTTAAATTCTTATTTCGACTTTTTAATCGAGTATTTTCTTCAGTCAGCTTTTTTAGTTTTTCCTTTAGGATTTTTTTATTATTTTTTCTACGTTCAAATGTATTATTGTCTTGTGTCGTAGGATTAGCCTTTTTCTTTCTTTCAGCTCTTTTATCATTGGCTTGTCTCCACTTTGCTCGTAGCTCTTCTTTTTCTTCTTCTGTAAGAATTTCTTTTTTATTTTTGATATTTTCTATAACTTTTGTTAAATGCTTAATTCGGATTTCCTCATATTTATTTGGCTTTTCCTTTTTCAGTCTTTCTCTGTAAGCTTTTTGCCTTTCGGCATTGGTTTTTGGGGGCATTCCTAAAAAAAAGTTATGCTGTAGTTATGGTTTTATCAGAGTAAATAAAAATAAATTTATATTTAAATAAGCTTTTATAAAAAAACTTAAGGCACTTATAAATATTGTATAGAGCGCCTGTAGAACGGATAGTGTGTATGAGTGCCTCAAGCTTATTTAAAATAAAACCAGTATTGGACGGCTCAGCTTGATCTTTCTCTGTAAGTACTTGTCATTATGTATAAGGCCATATAATCGCGATGATAAAACATACAAGTCCGACGACACCTGCTCTGCCATTGACCATCAGGAATTTCCAGCGCATCCTATGTATTACAACCTACCTACTTTCCAACGCCATCAACAGATCTGCTCTATGGTATAATAATTTTTTTTTCCTATTATATCTAAATACATATGTATATTTGTGCATTGTGCATAATATATTACATTATTACTAAACTTACATAAGACTTTCATAAAAATGCTAGACACACTTACAATATACTTACTTTTCTTAATCACGTTGTAACTGTGTACACTCAGCTTTACATTGAACTTTATCGTTACGTTACGAAATTCATAACAAACGTTACGAAATTGTAATAAGAATTTATGTTATAAAAAGTCAATGGTTTGATAAAATTTAAAAGTGTTAATATGTAAGCTTAGCAATGTTCGTACCGCACATGTTACAAAAAGATGAGTAGAAAAAGACTTACCGTTTTGTGAAAAAAGGCTAAAATATTTCCTGTTACGAAATAGTGGTCCCACTAAAGAAACACGTTGTTACTGATTTTAACAATTAATGTTATGGCGGAGAAGTCAGACCAACAACCAATCAGAAAGAGGCTAGTGTTGCCCATGTTAAATTTTACGAATGGGTTAAAAAATTACGGTGGAAGTACTAATAAAACGTAACTAAAGAGTAGTTACTAAAAAGTAAATGATGATGTCTCACTTTGTTTTTTGTGCATAAATTATTAATTTATTATGAAACCGCATAGAAAATTACCTTTTTACAGAAACTACATTTAATTAAGACCCTAAAACTTACAAAAAATCACATATTATAACGTTATTATCGCATTTTATGAAGTATAAACAAATGAGGTGGGTAGGGTGGCAATTTTATTTTGTATGGAAGGTAAAAATCGATATTTTAAAAAAAATTAAAATATTTGCGAATTAATACGATTGTAATGTTTATTCTTCGATATTTTAAAGCCTAATATTTATTCTACAAAATGGTGCATATTTTTTTTGTATGATTAATTAAAAACATGTGAAATTTTTGAACTGTTTGTAGGCACACTTTATTTTTCCAAAATGTACACTTTTTTTGAGAAATACTCATATATTTTTCAGCATACTGGATTTCGCACAGAGCCGTCAAGATAGTGTTTGATGACCATGATAACTTCTTGGAGCCTCCTCACCCGACAGACTATGTGTGGGAAGCTGTGAAGTCACATTTCAAAGTGACCAACCGGACAGACCTGCTGGACCATTGCTACGCACATTTTGAAAAGCCTATGTTTGCAGGTATGTATGGGGGACAAAATCAATTCTGACCGAATGTTTAAAAATAAAACCAAAATATTTTAAACTATTTATTTTTTCAATTACTGTCAACTCCACACAGGAGGCCCTGAGGCAAATAATTTCTCTCAGGGCTTTGCCATCTTTGAGGATGCTGTGTGGGTGTCTTTTTGAGAAGACGGAGGAGTGAATATGGGTCTTGAAAAGACCAGTGTTGCCAAGTTAGCATATTATATGCTAAATTTGGTATAATTTCTCCATGTTTAGCATAACTATTATGCTTTTAGCATATAGCATATTTATTTGGCTTATTTTTACAGAAACATGAAAATAATAAAAACCAATTTTTTAACTAACAAAAATGATATTGATTGAAAAACTGGTGTCTCAATGGAGAAACATAGTTCACATTAAATGGGAATCCTTGACTTCCACTGTAGAGTTTTGGAATGAAGTCATGCAATATAAAGATGCAGCTAATAATAACCCCTTCGGTGATTTATGTCAGTTTGCAATGTCTATTTTAACATTGCCGCATTCAAATGCGGACATTGAACGTGTATTTAGCCAAATGAGTCTGGTCAAAACAAAACTCTGAAATCGTTTGGCGGTGAGAACGCTGAATGCCATTTTGTACGTGAGATTTGGCCTAAAGAGAGCAGGAAAGTGCTGTTATTCTTACACTGTTCCTGACGAAGTACTACGCTGCATTGGGACCAAAGAAAGTTACGACTCCATCTCTCAGCCTTCCACATCAGCTGCTGTTAATGAAGAAGAAGAAGATGAAGATGAAGATATTGATATTTTATTTCACTGATTTTATTTCTAAATTATATTTATGTTAGCTTTTTTTGGCATTTTTTAAAGTAATTTAGCATTTTTCTGGCATATTTTTCCCATCACTCTATTTCTCAACAAATACTAAGTTAAATTTATGTTGGCTTTTTTTGGCATTTCTTAAAGGAATTTAGCATATTTCTGGCATATTTTTCCCATCACTCTAGCATATTTTGAAGTAGTTGAGTTGGCAACACTGGAAAAGACCAGAGGAAAGTAGGAGGGAGGAAATACATAGGCCGGCAAATCGTTCCACAGCCGAGCTATTGAACTTAGGAAAATTGAAACTGTTTGTTTGAACAAATTCGGACAAGCGATAGAGTACCTACCTATAGTTTAATATTTTAACAGAAAATTCTTTTTATAATTGTCTTTTTCAAAATTTGAATTTTAATATCCGGTGATTTTTCTAATATTTTGAAAACAATATTATGTTGTTAAATTTGTAAATTTTGTTTTACAGGTTTGTGTGCAAAACTAGCCGACGGTGCAAAACAAGGTGACGCTCTGTGTCTCTACTTATTCAAGGAAGCCGGAATACTCATGGCCAAGACCATAATAGCCTTGAAATCCAAGATAGACCCTTCATTGTACGAAACGGACCCTCTAAAAATCATCTGCGTAGGTTCCGTCTGGCTCAGCTGGGACTTCATCAAACCTGGATTCCTACAAGTACTAGAGGAGAAAAAACTAGCATTTGACATTGAATTCGTCAGGTTGACCACTTCAACAGCTTTGGGAACAATCTATTTGGCCGCCGACTTCATCAAGTTCAACTTTGTAAGAGAATTCGAAAAGAATTACAATGTCTTCTTCAAGTACGAGGGGAGAACCCTGTTTGGAAAGGCAGCCCTGACAAATGGAAATTCACGTAAGAAAATAGTCACAAATGGTGTTCACGCTTGAAGAAATAACTAATGTAAATAACCTTCCACGTCTCAAAGACCTGACAACTGAAAGTCATTGTATTACTAAATAACGGGAAAATTGGTTAAAGGGTAAGCGGAACGTACGTTACAATCTATGCATTCATAGATGGCGCTAATTTAATTATTTTTGGACAATGGATTGAATCACCGATACAATATTGTATTTGAATGCCTTTCTTCAAAGAATTGTTTTTTTATACCGACAAAACTATTTATTCATATTGCATATGAACTGGTGCAAACAAATGATTCATCTTAATATTTTAAAGCATAACTTGCAAAACGTATATTTGAGTGACATTATTAAATTGGCGCCATCTATAAAAGAACAGATTATGAATTCTTTTCAGTTTACCCTTAAATTCCATATCCGCTTGTAATTTTGTTCTGAATTCTTTTAATCAATTTAATATTAACCCTTTTGGCCTCAGACATTTTTTGGATTAAAATCTTAAGGTTTGATAATAATATTTCACAAATGGATTTATCGGAGGGCCTCCATGGTCAATTACGATCCTTGGCTACAAATCCTGAGGTTGCGGGTTCAAATCGCGGCTTGCGCAAGTAAATTTTATTTGATTAATTTGTATTATTTCACAATTTATTCATTTAAAATAATATATTGTTTATTTGCGACACGTTCCGGAGTGGTTAGATACTTTCAGTATTGCCCTGGTAAAAAACCACCATTCAGAATCAAAATGTTGCTTTAAATGGCTTTGGGCATGTTTGGTTACCAGATTTGAATAGCCCGGTATTTTTCCACCTTACTCTTCCCCTCCCCATTACTTTCAGCCCCACAACCAGACGTTCCAGAAAGTCGGGTGCTGTTGGTACAGATTTATGACAAATACATAATTATAAATTAAAAACAAAATAAAAATTTGTGTGACAATAGCTTACTCTCATGGATTTTCCCAAAGTTTCCTATTGTCAGTCTTATTTTTTTTACATTAACTCTCCACAGGAGGCCTATGTCGTCCTTGGGGGTGCTGTGTGGAGGGACGTTTATAGAGAAGGAAAGAGTATACCTGGGTTTTAAAATACCCATTTCGTAGGACGGAGAAAACACAGAATCTAGCAAATCATTCCAGAGCCAAGCTGTAGTCCACAAGAACCATATATTATATTATTTGATACATCAAAATCTGGTCTCAGCATTTTAGTTTCTTGAGGCTAAAGGGTTTAATTTTATATTATAATTGACTATGATCCTAGACATCCAAATTAATAGACCTGCCCATCAGGGAAAGGGGATCAAACCAAATTGCTCGGAGCAGATTTGTGAATAAATGAATCTGACAGTATACAGACAACTCGCACTGTTAAATCACTATTTAGTGTGCGAAAATAAAATCAGTTTACGAATTACTAGTCATTTTTACAATGGCACGCAAATTGCTGGCTGAACTAAAAAACTTGACTATGTACAAATCCCAATAAAAAAGTTTCGAGATAGTTCCAAAATTGAATATTTAGTTACACTTTTACAAATATGTTATAATCTACCCACCTCGCTCACTTTTAGCGTCACTACGGTAGTCGGTTTGGTTAAAAACAAACATTCAGACTTATTACAATGTGTGCTCTTTGGCGGTCTACTTACAACTGATGTGGTAGTTTATTTAAAGCATTCTCGAACCCTCCTGGTGTCAAAAATATGGTCATGTGGTTTACCTCCACAGCTCATCGAAATGATACCCAGATTTCACATCAGGACAAGTCCATCAATTTGAATGTCTATGACCATGAAACGTTGTTCCATTTTATTATGAGTGAAATTGATTATAAATAAATCTGTAAATATTTAATATAACATGCATGAGACTTTTAGTTATTATTTTCTACCATAATTTTGATTTATTTGTGAACTACAATATTATAATTATATTGTTTTAAATTGAATTGTTTCTGCTATGGAATTAAAAACATTACTTTTGTTAAAATTCTTACAGAATAAATTTATTAATTAATATTTTATTATGAATTATAATAAATTTGGGAAATTAAATTTTACCATAAATAATATTTTATAAATAATGTAGGTATATTGAAATCAATTTTTTTATATTGTAATTTTTGTTCTGCTAGTTTATTATGCATTTCACTTGGCAGATGTTTCGCCCCTCAAAGGTATTAAGGCGATGCCATGCGTAGTAATGCAAAATCATGTGTTTTTGGTTTGAAAATTTGGTCGCCTAGAAATGTTTCAGATGCTTTAATTAAATACTGCGAGTAGAATACATCTTGGCCTTTGAAACAATCGAGTATTTTTTAGATAAGTCTTTTTATAAGCCCAGAAAAAAATAATGTAAAGGCCTATGAAAACTGCTTTGAATTTAAAAATCTCCTACTTACGAACCCATTTTCGGTTAGGATTTTATTGTATAATGTGGAAAATTAAGTTATTTATAAAATGATTGAAAAAAAATTAAATATTTATGCCTGTACATCCACAAAATAAAATAAAAGGCACTTTTTGGCCATGTTTTTTCTTGCATAAATCAAAACAGGCGGATGGTGTTAAGCGGGAATTTAAACCTTATCGCCATCTACGTAAGGGTTGTTATTGAAAGCGGCTCAATTTAAAATATTACACGACGTAGTGCATCGCCTTAACAAATTACTGTCACATGAAAAATATACCAAACTCTCTCAGAACCCAATAATAACGACAATTGTGATATTGATAAAATATTAAATTTAGGAGTTTTCAAATACCGTAAATAAAATATATTATATTTATAACTTTTTCTCTATGTATTAGAAATTAACTTTATTTTATAATGAATTAAGTACATTATGAGATTTCAATGATAATAATAATTGTCATTTATTTGTAAATAAAATTAATTTTACTGTACAAAAGTCATTCTTATTTATAATTTTTTTTAAATTTCAAATTATCACTCATTTATTTTTTTATATCTTAGATCACGGAGGTTGGAGAACAACATCAACAGATTTGAAGCAGGGTTCCAGTAAATTATAAAAGAAAAAATGTAATTTCCAAGGCAAGAAACATAAGTAATTTTCGGGAGTGATAAATTATGATTCCGAAATCAACTGCTATAATTTTTTTTTTGCTTATTTATGTTATACATGTTAAAAGAAGAGAATGACCGTTGCTTTATACTAAATGTATGGTGTTGGGACGCCAAGGTTAAGTCGGAATAATAGATGCCAGAAACAAGGGAGATGGGCTATTAACCATTATTAGTATGAAACCACACGCACAAGAGTCGCTAACAACTGCAAATTGCATCTACGCACAGTAGATCCACACCTTTATTTCTACCTACATACCAAAGGCTTAACTTTCATTGTCTCCGCTGCTAGTTCATGCAGTTTGGTCGTAGCTCGGCGACAGTCGCTAGGCTTCCATGCCCATACCTGGGCATATACACTGGTGGCATGCAAATAGTTGAAATCAGTTCAGGTAGTAGGATAAACAGTTAACTAACTGACATTAAAAAACTTACCACAGACTTGCTTTTTTGCACATTTTCAAAGCTGGTTTTAGCCAATGTTCGGTTGAGATTATCTGCCACATCAAATATCCAAATAACTGCTTCATTTATGCATACTGTTACGGCGACAGGACGTTCTCAGCCAAAGGCGGAATCACCAGAAGGACCCGTGAACTTTATTACGAATCGTAATATGCCAAAATTCCAATGAGACATGGAATTATGTTCACGGGCGCTTCCTGTATGCCACCCTCTGAAGGTAGGAGCATGATTTTCCATTCGGGGCTCACGAGCACTGTTAAATTGCAATCCTCGTGATAAGATGGTATGCTGGGTTCTATACTAAAGTAATCAAACAGAATATTGCTTTTAATAGAGAAAATAAAGTTCTGAGCCATACGGCTTCATCGGTGGAAACAGATTGACTACGTTTTAAGGCATCCGAGCCCCACGATCAACTTGATAACACACAATACTTATTCGATCCACATGGCAGCCGAAAACGGCGCCAACACTCTTTTCCAACCCGTAATTTAAATCAAACACGCGTTCATCCTGTCTCGAACGGAACGCGATTCTAGCCCATTGCAACCGTGGGTTATCGTCCAATCCGCATTTAATAAAATAATACACCAACTAGGTTTTCAAACTCCCACTGATATAAAAAGAACGCGACTGTCTTTAGAAAGCGGACCGCCTGTGCTACTTCCTAGTGAGAGTGACCCGGAATTTCTTGCCTCCGCGGGAGTGTTTTTCGCTCAAAAAAAACATAGACAATCACGCGGAATAGAAAAATAAATAAGTACTTAATATATTAATTAATTAATAGAGGTATCGACAGATGTCACTAATTGTACATTTGTGGTTTGTATCAAAAGGCAGTGCCTTTTTTGACACTAAAACAGATGTCTTCCCTTGAATTGAGCACAAATGTGCATTTTTTATGTAGAATACAATCCGTATTTACAAATGTCAAATGTGCTTCATTTTACATACTTAGTTCTTGCTTTTAACACGTTAAAGTATGGTGGCGGGGCGCTCGCGGCGCTGCGATTAGTGTATGGAACTTTGCAAGAATCTTTTGCCCCATATTCCCTGCGAGTCGGAGACCCAACGCTTCGACGAAGCAACACCAGGGTTGCCTGTACTGAGCTACTTCAGCAGACTCTGCCACTGCAGGCCCCAGCATCACCTCGCACAGCCTTTGGAGATACTTCTCCCAGCTATGGCTGGACTTCTTCCTTCTGGAATCGCACTCAGTATTTTGAGTATGGGGAGTTAATGTAAAAAAAATGTATACATGAATAACAATAATTAACTATATTTTTCTACTTTCTTTTATTAAATGTTTCTTTCTAATTAAAATAAAGAAATTGTATTAAAAACAGGGTTTAACAAAACAGACTTGACTGATTATATAAAAAATATTTCAGTCAAAAACTTTAAAACCATATTTTAGTGTGTTAAAAAATACATAATTACTCTTACTTGAAACAAATTTATTGCGGTGTACCTTTATTTACATGAGATTATTCTGGTTTCTTTATCATTTTTCATGGATGACATATTTAATGTGAGAAAGAAATCTTAAAATAAGTATTAGGGACTAGTTTATAGCAAGTGCCCGAGGCTAAGTAGTAAAATGCTCTGTGCAACGAATTATAGTCGGCGGCCGATACTCGCCAGGAGCGCTCCCTTCGCGCCCTCCTTGCGCCCGCGGCTCTCCGTTGCAAATTTGTGCATAACTCATTGATAACAAGATAAAGGAAACGGACAAAGCGGGCACTTTTTTGAGTGACCATCATGTCATTGTTCAAGACAGAGAAGATAAATAAGCAGTATTTCGGTAATAGTTAACATATTGACAGTTCGAAGTTTGCGACAAGTGTGGATATAAAACGCTCGCATGGACACAGCACGCCCCCGGGAAGCTTTTGCTATAACTAGTCCCTTATTGGATGCTCTATGATAGTCATACTGCTTAATCGTAAATGCAGAACTGTAAGTGTGTCAATTAAATAAGTTTATTGTAATAAATTATAATATTAAAAAAGTGCTGAACAATTTATATATTTTAAAACTTAGTAAACTTCACAAGACTTTTTTTAAATTTAAATCAAAAATATTTCTTTATAAAAATTATAATCACTTATTTTACAACTTAATAATACTTTTTCTTGGTTTTGGGAAAAATATTTACATTAATATTACTCCATAATGTATTTTAACCCCTAGGAACAGGAGCCCTGCATTTGCAGTGTTGAAGAATCGTGTACACGCACTGTACGAAGTACTGCAGTTGCAGTGTCGATCTTATACATTCATTTTGCCTTTGGATATTACTTCTACTGGATTAAAATCAAAGTGTCACTTTATCAAGAGTATTGTCTACATGTTGTAACAAAAATGTATCTTAATTTATTGAAGTTTTATGCCGGCGCCTACGGTTTAATAATAAATTTAGTCAAATCTTCAAAAAAAAAAAAAACTTTTTGGCAGAAACATAATTATTTTTTTTAACATTTGGTACATTTTAAGATCAGTAAAAAGTTCAAATCAGAAACAAAAACTTATTAAAAAAATTCATTATTTTTCGTACGTAGTAAGGTTTAAAAAAGTCCTATAAAAATCTGTACAATTTTACGAGATTCTACGGTTTTTAAAGTTTTCAATTTAAGTAGGAATCAAATGAATTGGTAACAATTTTCAACAACACTGTGCACTGAATGAAAATATGTACCAGTATTTAATATTCAAATTTGAAATCATTCAATTTTGAACTTTTGTAAAAAAAAAGTAAATTTTTAATACAACTATATAAGCAGCTAATATGTACTTTTTACATAAAGTTTGTCTTCACAAAACATCTTTAAAACTATTTTTACTAAGAGTTTTGCATAATATAAAAACATATTTAATATTAATTGGACCATGTTACGGAGAAACCACCCAACCCACAAATTGGCAAACTGAGATAATCACATTAAAGAAGCATTATTTATTGGTCATCACATTAAATATCTTGATTATTTATTGGGTATCACATTAAATATCTTGATAATTTTGTCAGTAAGGTTACATTTCGTAGGCTAGATGGTTTCAGCAAATTAAAAACATGATATTTTTTACATTTTTGTATGTTTCAGATGTTTTGTTAACTGGTTCCAACGAAAATAAAATTCTAGTTCAAAGTCGAACACATCATACAAACCATACAGATTTTTCTGCAATATTTGCAAATATTTTAACGTGAACAATTCTGAGATCTGTCAACCCACATTTCTAATTTTGAACTTTTGGGTTGGGTGTCTTCAGTAAATGAAAATATCACGATTGATGAAGTAGGATTCCCCAAATAGTCAAAATTTTAAAAATTGTAGGTTGGATGGTTTCTGCACAATATTATCCAATTAAATACCAATTTTGATACTGTCAAGAGTCAAAGATCCACCAAATTTAAACTTGAAAACATTAAAAACGAAAATATTAACATTAAAATGCACTTTTGAAACATTTACAATTAAGGCTAATTAAATGTTAATACATAATTATAATAAATCTTTTTTTTTAAAAAAACAAAACTTACTCAATAAAATATGAAAATTATTTAGAACTTATGAAAAATTTATATACATTTTTAATGGCAACTCAAAACAACATGTCAAAACATTATTTTTTGTACTACAAATAAATTGTCTTATGAACAAAATATTATATACACATTAATTGATATAGATACAATACATATAATCACACTAGCCCCGCCGATAATGTGTTTTTGGACACATATTATGTCTAATTTACAAGGGTCCAGCCAAGTTTGACTCCATCCTGTGGTCTATCAAATGGGAAAGGACCTCAATTATTTTTAAATATAAAGACCATAAAGGAAATCTTAAGGCCTACGTCATCTGCGAGTGGGGTTGGTGGGGGGGGGGTTGTGTGGAGGGTGATGATGCTCTTAATGCTTGGTCTAAATCATTTTTACTGTAAAATTGTCGATTTTTCATAGAACTGGGCCCATTTGATGTTATGTATGTTACAAAATATGCAATTTGTTCGATGAATTGTGACAACAATCAATTATTGTATATTGATAACATCATTATACAGTTGGCAGGAAGTAGCTGGTTAAACTGTGTTATAGTTTTCATACCTACAATACAATGTTATTTTAGGTACAGAAGGGTCAATTTATAATAAACTATTTTAATATTATATTATAAGTCTAAATTTCATCAACCGAATTATTGAGAGATTTTCTCGTCCGTGCTCTATAAACCTTTAAATTCTTTCCCTTGTCATTCAATTCTTTAGTCTTGCAATAATCTACAGAACCCTTACCGATACCATTAGTTGTAACAATTTCCAAACGCCCGTTAAGTTTTGCGTCGGAAACGTCATTGGAATTCAATAATAATAATTGTTTATCTGAACTAGAAACAATATCGACATCGTTGATATAGGTGACGGTTTCACTAAAATGTACACTATTCGATCGAGCCCTTTTTTTATTGGGATTATTAAAAGATTTTTCTAAATTGTTGCTTTCAGGATAGGTTAAACTTACTCGTTTCCTTTTCACGGACTTGGTTGATTCGATAAGATCAATTTCAACATCGTCGGTGATATCACCGTTAGTTAATGCTAATACAGGGTCCACTTCCTTCAATGAAATTGGGCTGTCGGAATCTTTCGATTCTATGGACGATTCTAAGCCCTTTTCTTTTTCTTCTACTTCTCCCATTGCCTTTTTGATCTCTCTAACATCATTCTCGATGTCGTCTTTAGGCTCTGGCTCTGGCTCTGGTTCTGGTTCTGGTCCAGGTGCAGGTTCGGGATCAGGTTCTTTGACTATGACAACGGTAGCAGCAGCTGCAGTTACCGCAGCAGTTGCAGCAGCCGCCGATCTTCTTTTTTCTGACGTCGGTGTTCTTGTCCGAATTCTCTTCCTAGGTGATGATGCCACTGGAGAATTCGTGGGAGTGTTTGGAAGCGACTTTTTCTTATTTTTTCGTTTGATTTTGATGGTTTTAATCTTCTTTGGAGCAGGTTCGTCCTGGAAATATTGAATATATTTTAGTTCAAGTGTGATAAACGGGTGAGAATCTTAAATTATTACTTGCGAGGATCAGTTACGTAACTTATATTCAGCCAACAAAGGTTTTATTTTTATCTTTACTATATACTATATAAATATAATCTCTGTAAAGGTAATATCCAAAGACAAAATTAATGTATAAGGTCATCACTGCAATTGCAGTGTTTTGTACCGTGCGTGGGCACGATTCTTTAACACTGCAAATGCAGGGTTTGGCCTGGGAGTGGTTAAAAAACAACTATACCACTTGATACACCGCAGTCACTACTTTTTCTTCTTCATATTTATGGTGAAGGAGAGTTTGTAGAGGTCGTAATTCATTAATTTCCGTTCAAAAGCAAGATCGGTCAACCAGGAAATTACAATGCGTCTTAATCACAAAAGAAACATTTTTATTCGAAGGTGAAATAAAAGAACAAAGCAATAATGAATTACCTGCAGAGGTTTGGCTCCGATGAAACCGGCGCACCTTTTGGCACCACATAAACATCTCTTCTTGTCATCGCCCGCACATGACAAGTTGTAGTTAAAGGTTGCTTCAGTGCCCTGGTAAAGAGAATACAATTCAATATTTTACTATAATAATTTGAAAGGGTGGATTAGGGAGATGAAAAGACAGAAGTTGTCCAGTCCTACAACTGCCCAGATCCAGTGACAAAAATCAATTGATAACTAACTAACCATCACGCCGTTTCCTCGCAGGGGTAGGCAGAGAGGACGGACCGCCAAACAACTCGGTCTTGGCACACACTCCTTGCCTCATTCACATTCATACATCGTCTCATACATACTCTTCTATTATTCTGACTCTTGGCATGGCCCGACTCGAGTATCTGATTCACTTGATTGTGCCATGTCTTCCTCGGGCGTCCCCGACTTCTGCTACCATTCGCATTTGCATCATATATCCCCTCGGGCGTCCTCGAATTCTGCTACCATTCGCATCATATATCGTCCTTACACTCCTTTCTTCCTCATTAGCTCTATATGCCCAAACCATCTAAGCGTCTTTTTCTTAATCTTACTCACTACGCTTACTTACGCAGCCTTGTACTCTTTGCGGATCTCCACATTCCTAACACGATCATACATGGTTTTACCACACATACGCCTCAGGGATCTCATTTCAACAGTATTCAATCTACTTTCATCCTTTCTTTGCCAGTTCCATGCCTTACTTCCATACATCAGGGTAGGTACCAGCATTGGACTATGCCGGTTTGACGGCCGGCATAGTCCAGTGGTAACGCATTGGACTGCCATTCCGAAGGTCGCGGGTTCGAACCCGGCGTGCGCAAATAAATTTTATTTGATTAATTTGTGTTATTTCACAATTAATTAATTAAAATAATATATAGTATATTTGCGGCATGTTCCAGAGTGGAAGATACTACCAGTATCGCCCTGGTGTAAGACCACCATTCAGAATTGAAACGTTGCTCCAAATGGCTTTAGCCGTGTTTAGTAACTAGATCTGAATAGCCAGGTACTTCCCCACTTACCTTCAGCCTCACAACATCCCCCAATTGGGGATGCCATAGTCTCCCTGGCTCCAGACGGGAGCAGTTGGGACTCTTGTGAGGTATTCACTTTAAAAAAAAAAAAATAAATAAATAAAAAAAAATAAAAAAAAAAAAAGCACTCCATTGTGGACTGCTAACTTCGCTTCTTTGGACAATTTTTTGTTAGCTCAACTGCGTTCAGTCCTCCATTAATGGAGTTACCTGATTAGATATCAATTGATTGTGAATGTAATCTGATAAATTTGCGATATTTTGGATTGTCAACCCATATTACGCTGACGTAGCGAAAACGCAACGGTAAACTTATCGGTTGATAAGGAATCGATGTTATTTCTTCAAGCACTCATTAAAACGGTCTCACTTTATTACCGTTATGCAAAACAGGCAAAAACAAATTTTGTTTAGTTCCAAGATATTCCTTGAAAGATGGAAAAATATTAAATATAGTTCATAATTTTATTTTATTTTCATACCGAAATTACATAAAAATCTAACAAGAGAAACTAGTAGCGGTGAAAATTAAATAATATATCATCAACATATTTCTGAAAAAAAAAAAAATAAGAAAAAAATACTTACAGCGGGTAGATCTCTCAAGGCAAAGAGTCCAACTCGAGTGTCTCCGTTCACTGTCCATTTCTGTGTTTCACAGTTGGGTTCACAGGAGTGGTTCATGAATCTGAAAAAAAAATAACAAAACATTATCATCTGAATGTCTAAATACAATACATGCCCAAAAGTCAAATGTGCGTACCATTTCGGCGGCCTGGGGGCAACCACGTGACAACCTATTTTGGCACCAGCACGGTTTGCGCATTTACTGAATAGAATACGTTATCATTTGAATTTTGACAACCGACTCGTGCCCATCATGCGGATTAATGATTTCCAATGCATTCAAACTGTATAAATATATAAACGGTAATGACAATAATCACAAATATTGCGTTAAATGCTGCAGGTAAGCGTTATTTAATTTAATTTAAAGGGTATTCATTTTAATATGATGATCTTAAAATGGTTGTGTGTGCGACATTCATACTACCAAAACATAAACAGCGAGATGCAAAATGCCAAAGTGGTAGTTTAGTGTGGTGAGTAAATTATGCGACAACTGTAAAATGTAAAACCATTTACTTTTACAAAATATTCAGTGCATATGCAAAAGTAAAACCTTTTTCATGAGATCTGGGATTTTTAGTTATGACTAAAGACGGCTGTTCGTAAGCAGATTTCATTACCGAACACTGAAATACTTTAACTGCAATGCCAGTTGCCTGCAGACTGTCGGATGCATATTTTTTCAAATCACTGAATGGTAGACTGCCCACATTCATGTTGGTTTTTTCCTCTCACCCTTAATGACATCTGTCTTGTTTTTATTTTATCTATGGTTGAAATCATGTTTATTTGCAATAGGTGGAGCCTTCTCTATCTGAAATAACAAACATGTTTGGAGATCACCTCGGATCTGTAGGATGCAGAAAAAGCTCAGTTGTCGCCTGGTTAGCAGCAATAACCTTTTTTCTAGTGTGATATTACACTTCACATAATTTCATCAAGTATAACTCAATTTACACACCTTCCGTATACATCAATCAAAACATTATGGAGGGGAGCTATCTAGCCTCCGTGGTCTAGGGGTAAGGTTTTCAACTAACAATCCAGAGATTGAGGGTTCAAATCCCAGCGTGCACAAGTTCTTGTATTTTATGTGATTAATTTGTGTTATTTTACAATTTAATCATTTAAAATAATACTCTGATGTAAGACCACCATTCAGAATCGAAACACGGCTTGAAATTACTTTAGCCATGTTTGATGGCCAGATATAAATAGCCAGGTACTTCCCCACCATCCTCTTCCCCTCCCCACACCTTCAGCCTCACAACATTCCCCAATGTAGGAGATGCCATAGTCTCACTGGCTCCAAACAGTTGGGAGCAGTTGGGATTCTTGTGCGATATTCACATAAAAGTAAAAAAAGGAAAAACTTTACCAAACAGGACTGCTTACTACCGCTCCTAGTACATGACAGGATTTGATAAAACACCATTATTTTACACTCATTTTAACAGTAACCGGATAAAACCGAAAATGATAAAAGAATAGGTTAAATTTGTTGTTTGTTTGTTATGTTTCTCCACTTTGCTTTAATGTTCTGTTTTGGCATATAACCGATATTATTTGTTTGTTATGTTTCTTCACTTTGCTTCAATGTTCTGTTTTGTCACATAACCGATGTTTGTTTGTTATGTTTCTTCACTTTGCTTCAATGTTCTGTTTTGTCATATAACCGATTTAAACATCACTCACAAGTCCCATCAGAAAACAAAAGGTTAAAGATAATTGTATTTGTGTATGTTGTATGAATGTATTACCTTGCGACGTTCCCTTTGGGTCCTGCGTCAATCATGCGGTCCTTGTCCAGCGTGAGGAAGTAATAGTTCTCGTCCCGAATCTCCTGCCTCCGAGCCATCCTTCTCTGGAACTCTGCCTCATCTATCACCTCACCCACGTATTCTATCACAAAGTCCCCTGGAAATTAAAAACAAATTTAATTTGACGTCATCACGCCTCACCTGCACACTGCGCAAGGGGCACTGTAGCCCAACATATAAAAATACATCATACTAATTGACCAGCTAGTAGTTGAGTTGACAATAAATAGTTGGGTTCCCACCGCAGGGTCGTGGGTCAAAGTCCTGCTAGGTAAATCCATCATTGCACAAGCAACATCGTCCACTTATTTTATTAAGTGTTTTTTTAAATACATATTGTCAGGTTATTCTTAAGGCGAAGCACTATAAGAGGTAATGAAAAATCACATGTTTTTGGTTTGAAGATTTGATCGCTCTTCACTCGCTGATACTGTGAGTAGAATACATCTTGGCCTAATAATTGAGCATTTTTTTGACAGTCTAAGGCTGATTTTAGTGTCACGCTCACCGTCAGCGCTCATAGATCACCGCGTAGTTCGTCAGCGCTGAGACTCAGCGTGGCTCGTTTCAGTATCGTACTGACTGCCTTACTGTACAGTCGAAGACCAAAATGCGGAGTGTATTATATTATATTAGAAATAATTATAATAAATATTTTCGAACAATGTGTCGGCAATATCCTCCCAGGCTTTGTTTCTTGATTCTTTATTTTTGTAGAGTGGATCGAATGCATCCCACAATTTCTTCTTCAGGCGAACCTCATCGATAACTCGACCTGTATCCACTTGGCGATTCGCCATGACTGTACACGCGATGACGTCTGCTCCGCTCGACACTAGAACGCTCACTGAAAGCAGAGGCGCTCGTGCGATCGTCAGCGCCGACAGCTACGCGGCGCCGACGCGCGACGCGTACGGCTGCGTAGCCATCAGCGCTGACCACCTTGCGCGCTGATAGCTACGCGTCATTCAAAAACGCTTCCTAGAAGTTCATATATTTCGACCATCAGCGCCTACAGTGCGCGTGCGGTCGGCGTGACACTAAAATCAGCCTAAAATACAGTCTAGATTTAAAACTGTTCAAAGTTCAAAATCTCCTATTTAAAAACCCCTTTTCAGATATGGTTTTATTGTATAATGTGAAAAAATAAGTTCTTTAGAAAATTATCGTAAAACATTTAAATATTTGTGCCTGAACTTTGCGAAAATCAAATAAAACACACTTTTTGGCGATGTTTGTTTCTTGCACAAATCAAAGCAGCCATTATCGCCATGTAGGAGTTAGGAGTGCTATTGTTAGCGGACCGATTTCAAATAGTACACAACGTGGTGCGCATCGCCTTAACCTGAGAATGTTTGTCTATCTTTAAGAAAAAAATACAGGGTGTAAAAGGAGATTTGCAGTCTAGTTCGCAAACTTTATTCTAGGTTTGTCTTTTACACCATCAACAGTTTTAAACAGTTATTCAACATTTCTAATATAAAAATAGTTGTGGATTTTGAAATGAATTCTTTTATGTTTGTGTTAAAAAAAACCATCCATCTCTTATATGTAATCATAATAATATGTATGTACATTATTATTGGTTTTTATAATAGTTATCATAACTCTTTTTAGTAAAGTTGTACATAGTAGGCAAGTTATGAATTAATCAGAAAAAGCAGTACCTTTCTTGACATCTCCCAGCAACTTGAGTCCCCAGCCTCTCTGGTTAGTTCGGCTGGGTGCCAGGGGCGGGTAGAGGCGCTTTTCAAATGCCTGGTTCTCACACCTTTCACCGGCGGCACACACGCTCGGCGAACATTCTGTCAGCAACATTCTGGAAGGCAAATAATCAGAATTACAAACTACTAGCGGGATCCGGCCCTCTCAGGAGTCACACGTGCAGTTGTTGGGAGTGGAATACATCAATATATGCAGGAAATGTGACAGGATGTCTCCAATTATCCTGATGGGAACTTTGAATGAGCTTTTCAATATTGTGGTGCCTACCTGCCTGAAGAATGTTTAAAAAAAATAATTGTCATTGAGATTGTGACGTTTCATTGGACAAATTGTACAATTATTCCTTATTTAAAATACAAAACTATTACATAAAATATAATATGGGTCACAATTACGTAGGTAGGTTTTTAATATCTACTTACAAATCTTTATACAGTGATACCTCGACATACGAGTGCCCCAACATACGAGTTTTTCAAGATACGAGCCGGCGAGCGAGTGATTTTTTGCTTTGAGTTACGAGCAAAATTTGAGATACTAGTTCGGTTTAGCAGGCCGGCCGGTAGCGCGTGTGCGCGGCCACGCCCACCACGGTCAGTGAATCAGTTAATCTGCATGGAAAAAGCTGTGGCCTGAAACTGTAGCTGAAAGGATCTACGAAGAATTGGAACCCGGTATGTCAGTAGAGGAGGAGATTGTGTCTCTGCGGAAATCCATGGATCTAGAGGTGGAAGAGAGAGACGTGAACGAACTCGTCGAGGAGCACACCCAGGAACTGACGACTGAGGAGATACAAGAGTTACAGTCACAGCAGCATACGGATGTTATGCAAGAAATTGGTTTCGAAGAGTCAGAGGAGGAGGAGGTTATTTCTACAAGTGATACAAGTGAGATAAAGGAAATCTTAAGAATGTGGGAGAGAGTTTCACAGTTCGTGGAAAAGAAACACCCAGAAAAAGTTGCAACAGTTCGTGCATCTGATCTTTTTAATGACACTTGCCTAACTCATTTCCGGAACATTCTGAGAGGGAGGAAGAAACAAACCTCCTTGGACATGTTTTTTCTAAACGGCCTACAGGTGAAAGCGAGAAAAATGTAGCGAAAAAGGCAAAGACCAGTAAGGATATCTAATTTATTTATTTACATTCTCTTTTTTGGTTTTGTACAATAAATATTTGTCATTTATAAATACGTTTTTATTATTCAAAACCACGTAACAAAAATAACTGGGGTGACATTTTAGGGGTTGGAACGGATTAATGGTAGTCTAATTGTTTTGTATGGGGAAATCTGCATCGATATACGAGTAATTCAAGATACGAGCAAGGTTGCGGAACGAATTAAACTTGTATGTCGAGGTACCACTGTATATGATTTCAGAGGATATTTTGGTTTTAAATAGAGGAAAAGAGAAACATACTTTTTTGGACACATGGTCTACTGTTCACAAAACTTTATTATGTAATTACCGGTTGAGACAGTCAGAATCAGGTGCGCAGGGATGCGGTGCAGAGGGGTTGCAGTCGCAGCGCTGCGCTTTACCTTCGGCTGCGGCGCCCTTGCCGCCGCTCCCGCTCGCTCCTGCCACGGCGCGGTTCACCTTCAGCTTCACATACTGCGGGGGCAAAAGGCTGGACGAGAGTTCCCCTTCTTCAGAATTCTGCTGCTTCATGTCTGGAAAGATGCAACATTTATTTTCATTCTAACTCTAAATTTTGTCAGTTCGAAGTCATAATATTACAGGGTGCTAAGAGACGTACATGACTTATTTTAACCAGTGATACCTTACATTATTTGGAGTAAAAAACGTAAATGATATTTTGGTTTTCGGAAACCATTTTTTAGGTTTTTTTTTTCAAAATTTTCATGTCGTTTTCTTTCTCATGTCAGTGCTGGCCACTCAGCCGAGTAATTGCTCAACCCCTTATCCCGACCCTAACCGTCTAATATCTACTGATCTTTTAGTTGAAAAAAAAACATAAAAAATGTTACCGCACTCCATATTTTTATAAGCAAGTACATTTTTAATTCCAAATAATATCGAGAATCACTGGTTAAAGTAAGTCAAGTAACAACCTGTATAACTTTAAATAAAAAAGTTATATTTCCACTTGTTCAATAATAGAACATAATGCAGGGTGCAAAAACAGAATGCAATCTAGTTCACCAACTTTATTCCGGCCTGGCGTGTTAAATTGTTATTGAACTTTTCTCATGTAAAAACAGTGGTGGTTTTTACAAATCTTTTAACCCCTAAAACCTCTATATTTTCCAATTCAATTATCTTAAAACGAACTGTCAAAATGCAGATTGCGAGGGAAATATTTTTTTTGATTACCGTAAATTCCACATAAGAAGATGAACTACTCTTTCAGATTTAGAAAGTTTAAGTTTTCAAAGGGATGCTACCCACACACTTTGCTGTCTTCTGGTAAATCTACCTAAGACACTGAAGAGATAAATAGATAAAAGTGTGTTGTGGGTGTCTCGTGTATCCAATATTCCCTTACTCTGAGTTATATTGATCAAAAATCGAAATTCTTTCTATATTAAAACATAATCAATTTCATTGGCATGTTCTTACTTGTAATGATGTCATATGCTTCCTGGGCCTGCTTGATGGCGGTTAAGAATGTAGTGTCCACTGCTGATTTTTTGCTGGAAGCATGTCCAGTATCACCTACAATAATAAACACAAAACAAGATTGATATGGGAGCTTCCCGATTTGAGGAAACATAACCTGATAATGATCATAATCCCAGCAACATAAAATACAGCAGAAAACTCGGCACCAAAAGAGCTCGAAGTCTGATTTGCAAACTCTATTTCCGGCCTGTTTATTGTCCCACCAACAGTGAGTGATAAGGGTCATTTAACTATTCTACACAACATGCTATCAACTGTCTGCCTACAGCGTATCTTGAGAACTCGAGTACTATACCTACCGCTTGTAAAATAGCACTTCTCATAAATAACGAGCTTGCGGGATTGTTTAGGTTTTCAGCTGAAAAAATTTACTTGTCCCAGGCCCCAATCTTGCAGCCCGCATGTCATTTTCATACGGCCCACTTGGCTACAGAGAAAATTTAAATGTTTGGGTTAACTATTGAAAACCCTGACTGAAAACTTTTTTCTATAGAGTTTTGGTTAATTTACGATGCATTTCCTAAATGGAACCAAATTTGGAGAACCGGTTTGTATAAGATGAAATTCAAAAAATCAACAGAAACCTAAAATCTTGAATATCACTGCTAACCCCCTCCCCCTCCCCCTCAAGGATGTTTGAAAAATAGGCAAAGTGGCCTCTCTGCTGAAAAAGTTGTGCATCACTATCATAAATTTATCCCGTGCAGGAATGTAGGTACTCGTAACTAGGTACCTTCATAAACATATTTATTGGTTTTTAAAACAAAATTGATGATGAGTTACAATACAAAAGATGTAAAAAGGGAACAATATTGCGAAGCTGAAATTTCGCGTGACTTTTGCAGATTTTATGACAATTTTACATTGTACCAGATGGATAGCAATGGTTCAAATAGCCGACAATCTTACACAGATAGTGCCATAAACATATGAATCCGTCCCTAACGGGATAGGAAATTCCCGCCCCTTTGTTTGTTACTACTTACTTCGAGAATAATTATTAAATAAGGTTTTTTTTATTTTTTTCAGACCTAACGACCCATTCATGTATTCAGAAATTGTGTTGACAAAATTATTTGCTCGGTATATCAGTGAATCGACCTCGCCGTGATCGTTATGGCCAAGTTCGACTGTATTGTATTATGCAGTATTTTTGCCTGATCGATAAACAAAATGAATGAAAACAAAGTGATACAAGTAGCCTATTAGAGATTGGAGTGGGGATCACGATCCTCAGCATTGAGTCAACGACTTAAGTAGAAAATCTGTTTTCATATTATTGAGAATTATTGAAATAAGTGAATATTGGCCGAAGTTGGCTCACCTTTCAGATACAGCCAAACAAGCCCTACACTGACCCACTAACGAATTTTAATCCCCGCAGCTCACAGTCTGACAGTGTTAAGTGTGGTTTAACTAGTCTCAAAGGAATAACATGAGCCCCTCCTAGCCTTGATTGTAATTCTTGCTGCTTTCAGCCTGCCTCACAAACTCAATTCCTGGCCTGTATTTTACCCCGTTAATCTGATCTACGCGGTGTGGTATATGTGATCAATCGGTGGATATAGCATTTATTATATTATTATAAAAAGAGCAGGCAGCTTTCTGCTAATGCACTCATATTTCACAGAAAGTTTGACAGTAATTGGAGTCGATTTAAATTTTAAAATAAGTTAATCATTTCTTCTCTCAAAATAAGAATCCAATGACATATTGTGGAAGTTGGTTCTATGTTTCCACTACTCTAATTGTAAGGAAGTGTTTCCTAGGATTGGATGCAAAGGGTGTATTGTTAATTTTAATAATTGAGTGTTTACGGAGATTTACATTTGTGTTGGTGGTCCTGAACTATAATGTTGAGAAATCGAGTCACCTCTTTCTTTTAAGGTTGGTAATTTTAGCTTCATACTGCCGGTCTTGGTATTTTTGTGAATCGTTCTGTTCCCTATTTTCTGAGGGAACAGAACGATTAAACAAGCATATAGATCTAATAGAATCTATTAGATCTATTAGATCTATATGCTTCGCTAAATGCAGACTATATATTTGGAAAGCATATTTCAGGAGAGGTCGCATTTATATATTTTTTAATATTTTTGACATCATGTTCTAGTAATTCCTAGGTCTTGTGATCTTATTCCAGGAGAGGTCGCACATAATCTTTTATTACGTTGTATTGAAATGGTCAGCGTTGTAAAAGGTTAAGTGTAATTAAATCTCGCTCACCTTCCTGATACGGGAACACACGCCCTCCGCTGACCCAATAATGATCGTAATCCCCGAAGAATCGCACGGCAAACTGGTTGGGCGCGTGAGGCAGCGCGGCGATATTGGGCGGCACGTCCACCGGGTGGAGCACAAGGGCTGGCCACCAGCGGTAGTTGCCCAGCTTCACCCACACCAGCTCTCCGTACAGGGGCAGGCGGCCTGTCTCACAGTCTTCGCAAATGTAGCCCCCTAGAATATTAAACAAAATATTGATACAGATGTAATGAAAGCTTTCAAGCGATGTAACAAATACATTGATTTAATTAACCATTCGAATGTCCACCTAAAAAATGTGCTCTGAACTGCTCCAGAACAAATTTTCAGTATCACGGTAGTTAACCAATTTAAAAAAACTAATAATGGCCTCCATGGTCGAGGGGTAAAGCTCTCGACTAGCAATCTGGAGGTTGCGGGTTCAAATCAAACAAGAAACAAAACAATTCATTTATCAATTAGCGACTAGCCATTATCAAATTATTTAAAAGAGAAATAATAGTAACATAAAAAATTATTGACTGAGCGCAGCAAAGTACTGTTTTAACACAACCATTTGGCATTTGATTTGTATTTAAATTTGTTGGTACATTCCATTTCTGGTTTCGAAAATCTGCTGTATCCACTATTATTCAAGAAAGGCTTACTTTGACTAGATGGCTAATGTCAAATACCCTATAATATTATTAATACTTCCAACTCTAGTGAAATAGTGGCAATATGTATCAACAACTCTAGCCGCTAGAGGGAGCTAGTGTAGCATGTTGACTTTTTAAATTTTTTATGGCGGTGTTGTGTGCTTTCTAATTAGTATTTTGATCAATATTGTTAAAATATTTACAAAAATGTTTCAAAAGGGAGTTTTTTTTTATGGCAGTGTTGTGCGCTTTCTAATTAGTATTTTGATCGATATTGTTAAAACATTTATAAAAATGTTTCTAAAAGGGAGGTTCCGTGTTTCAGTTTACGAACAAACAAAAAAAACACTCCCAAGTCCTTTTTCAAGATGCCAAAAAAATGTTGACAGATTATAGTTGGTGAAATGATTTCGTTAAATCCTATCAAATAAAATGTTAAGATTGAAGATTATTAATTCAGCAAAGCTGTGTTAATTCCATGTAGCTTTCTGTGTAAAGTTAAAGTTATAAATGATGATTTATTTGAAGATGTTCAATGTTTATGCGACACCTCACAAGGGGAGCTATGTCGCCACCCGATTGGGCAGCCTTGTGAGGTGGCTTAAGGTAGGGGATGTAGGAAAGGATATATTAATGCGGGTCTCGAAGAAGCCTAGATAATATGAAGGAGGATAAACAGATTTTTGTATGTGTTTTGAATTATCGAATATATTGATATGTAATAATGCATATTTTATATACATTAATTGTATTGAAATCTTTTTATAAAATTATTCATTATTATATTTGTATTTTATTGCCTTTCTAAACCATCAAAGACAGAGTTAATAGATCGCATTAATATATTTAAATGTATGATAAAAAAAAGCAGCAAGTTCTTATGTGGGATATCTAATTATTAAAACTTTATTTCGACTTCTATAATTTATTAACGTAAAATAAAGAATATAATTTCACATAAAATCCATTAAAATGTATGAGAAAAAACCACGGCGCACAAATCGTGCCGATAGTGTAGCATGTTGCCATCAGAATGTAAGGGAAACGTCAGAAGTTGGAGGTATTATTAATATTGTAAGGTATTTGCTAATGTTGACTAGGTGGCTAACTTTGATAGAGCTTTTCAATATTATGGTACCTACCTATCTGAAGAAAGTTTGAAAAAAGAATGATCATTGAGATAGTGATGTTTCTTTAGACACATTGTGTAATTCCTTAATTGATTTTTTTTTTAAATGTTACATAAAATAATTGTATACTTTATAATTAAGTATGTACATGTTTAAGTACGTACTCACAAGTCTCACGATTTCAGAGAAAATTTTGGACGTGAGGTCTACTCTCCACAGAAGTATTCGTTTTGAAATTAAATCAGTATCAATACTTATACATAAGAGACAAAAAAAATTGTAAAATAATACTTTACCTTCAGGCGGTGATATTTTGAGGCACTCGGCGTGGAAGGAAGTGGGACAAGTTTCACAGCAAATGAGGGAACCTCCCTTAGCGCATATGAAGCACCAAGAAGTATTCACATGAAGTGGTATCTTGCTCAGTCTGAAATAAAACAAATACATTCATTGATGTTAATATAATATTTACATAATATGTAGTTATACCTGTTAATGTGCATTAAATTCATCTTTCGCCAGGTAAGGGTTCATTTTATCATATTGTAGTCCTCGATCATAGCTTTATTCTGAGCAAAAGGGCTTGTTAAAATCATATTAGATCCTTAACCTTTTAAGAAAGGAGTAATTGGGCTTCATTATTATGAATTTACTTCAAAAACCAATGTCAATTTCACAGGCCAACTACATAACTCGATATTTCGGTTTTTGTTTTTATCAAATTTCGCATTACGCGGGTAATTGTTGACTAGAAATTTGGTTTGAGAGGTCCCGTGGATTTGTACTATGTAGACATTATCTTAATTTTTTAAAAGGAGAGATTGAGAGGTATTAGATAAATTTAAAACTTGTAAGATCAAAATTAGATGAGTAAAAATATAGAATTTCATTGAAGCATTCATACAAAGGATTCAGTAATAATTAATACGGCAGGGAGAAACCGTTGTTTTTTCTAAATAGAGCAAAATCATACTCATTTTGTTTTCCTTTCGTGCACAAATAATGTGGCTCAAGTGCCCTGAAAGAATCCAGTACAAATTGTGATGAATGGTGTTTAAATCCATCAATGAAATGGCCCCACCCTACATCTCTGAACTATGCGTCCCGGAAAACACTGGTCACAATCATGTCCTAAATCCTGTATCTAAATTTCGCTAATAAACAATTAGTTAATGTTAATTAAGTGTTAATCTCCAGTGACCCTGCCATGTAAGTACGGTACTGTATATTATCTTCATACCGTATATATAGTTAGTAAATAACATGGATCATTGTAGAAATGTATTATATATTTGTACAGCGCCCTTGAGATGATTTTGCACAAAAACGGCGCTATACAAATCATCCAAATATTATTATTATTATTAATCAAAAAATTGAATTTATAAAAAGAGTTATCACTAGGTAGGTACAAAACAATATATTACTGAAAATCTCTAAATACTATAAAACAAAGTCACTATCCGCGTCTGTCTATTTGTACGAAGGTTCTTACAAACTAAGGAGTTTTATAGGGTTTTCATGTATACAGGGTGTATCGGCACGTACCCGACAAACTTTAACCAGCTTTTCCTTAGCACATTTGGAGTAAAAAATGTTATGGGCACTTTGCTGTCCGGTAACATTTTTTTTCAATTAAAAACAAAACATGATAAAAAAAATCCACACTCCGTCACTGGCATTGGCATTGTTTCTCGTGTTCAACAGCTGTTATTAGCAAGTGTGTCAAAATGCGTGTTCGCTCTTTCATACACACTAAATAATAATAGCTAAAAATGAGACCAATGGTGCCATGCCATTTCGTTGTGATCGTAAAAGCGCGCTAATGTATGTACGTTCGTATATTATTCAACGAAACTCGAATAAAATATTGCCAGGTGGGTTTTCAAACTTTGACAAAGGATAAAACAGTGGTGACATGTGGTGAAAATATGAATAGTAAATTTTTATTAAAAACAAAATATTACCGGACAGCAAAGTGCCCATAACATGTTTTACTCCAAATGTGCTAAGGAATAGCTGGTTAAAGTTTGTTGGGTACGTGCCGATACACCCTGTATAATACACGTATGTAATATTTACAGAAAGAAGAGAAAAGTCTCCGAGCAATGCCGGGTACACTTCTGCTAGTTATCAATATATTAATTACTTGTACAAATAATCTATTACCAATGTTACATTCATTATCAATTAAAAATATGTACTCACTTTGCATCGCAATGTCTCGGACATACAATAGTAGCTGCTGTTATCACCTTCGTACCGGCTGGAATGCACTGCGTAAACGAATGATAGGTGGCGGGACACTTTACACAACGCACAAGTTTATCTCCAGAAAACCTCGTTCTACAACCACGTGGATCGTCAGACACACACGTGTGACATACGTGTCTGGGGCAACTCACAGCTTCCACGTGAGGCTGAGATTTCTTCTGATTTTTAGATGGTCCACCTGTGCTGTATTTCGTCTGAGGCCACGCTCGAAGACATGACACGTGGTAGAACTTGTTGCAATGTATCACACTGCACTTCTGACGCTCTTCTGAATTTATTTTGGGGCAGGTGATAGATCGACACACAAAGCAGGGGGGGATTTCGTATCTCTGACAATCGTTGCATTTGAACACTTCCGATACTTCGGGTTCATTTGTACTTTCCGCAAGTATTTTCAGTTTTCTCTCCAGTACGTCTACGATAACGCATTCTCCCGCTTTGACATTGTCCCAATCTGCATCCCCGTCTGTAGAAGAAGCTGATGAAAGATCCAAGTCTTGCGGAACAGCTGTCTCCATCAATTCTTGCATTTTCTTTTCGAGTTGAGACTCAAAGTCTTCTGCATTAGTTACAATATGTAAGGGAGAGGCACTGTCTTCTTTCCTGGGTGATTTTTTTACCAAATCTTTCACCGCACCTCGTGAACACCGCCGTTTTGTGGGAGAGATTTGAATTTCCCCATTCAAAAGCGGTTGGATGATTCTGGATTCACTTGTATCTACGCCATTCTGAAGAGTGAAAGATTCAGAGATGGATTCGTCGACTTGACTATCGTCTCCACTCTCACAATCTGAATCTGCCTTACTAGCGTCATTATCATCAGTTTTAGACGTATCATTTTCACTTTTCTTTTTCAACTGGTAAGATCTGCGGCCTCTCTTCTTCCGTTTTCTTGTTCGTTTAGAATCAGTGTCGTCGGTGGAGGAGGGCTCCAACTGTTTTTTAACGCAGACTAGATGATACATTCCACCGCACGACCCTTTGCATTTGATCAGGCCGCTTGGTTTTTCGCAGATTTCGCAGACCTTTTCCTTGAACAGACCCTTGAAGATGCTGGGTTTAGGGACTGATAGGGTGGCCATGTAATAATCGACAGGTTCTTTATCTTTAACCTCCTCTACTAATCCATTCCCCTCTGTAGTTTTAATTTCCAGTTTTGTTTTCTTAACTATCTTAACTTCGGTCTCAACCTTGATAGGTTCGTATTTTACCTCTAAACTAGGACTTGTCGCAACTTTCACCAAACTATCCAATGGTTTAGATTTAGAAATAGTATTTTTCTTAATAGCATCTTCTATATCGGAAAAGTCAGAATCTTCTTCGACCAAGTTAGATTTCACCAGCTTTTTTCGTGAAGATTTTTCTCTGACCTTCTCAGGACTAGTTGGTGAAGTGTGGTCATGTACTACTTCCTTCCGTTTCCTTTGTTTTTTTGGTTCAGGAGTACCAACCTCGTCCCCCATTCCTTTAACGAGACAGAAATCATTACTGCTCTTATCCTCTGTCCTCTGATTCTCTCCATATTGCCAGGCTTTATACAGATATGAGAGAACATACTCTTCAGTTAGCTCAGGATTTTCATCTAGCAAGGCATCCCGTTTGAATTCTAGAAACTCTTGGAATTCCGGATCGTCATATTTAGACAAAGGCACTTTACTTGTCACTGAAGATTTTGAGCTGGCAGGTGGAATTGATTTCTCTTCATCGCTTTCAATTTCCTCTTTCACTTCGGAAGTAACCTTCACATCCGTTTGTGTAGGTGTAACAACAGATTTACGTTTTCTAAGCGAAGCAATGCGAGGTGTAGTAGCTACGTTTTCAGATTCATTATCCTCTTTATCAGGATCTTCTAAGCTTTCTGGTGATATTTCTTCACATTTTACACCATCAGCACTCTCAGAAGACTTATTTTCATCCTTTTCAACAAAAACTACTTTGTCAACATCATTCACAGCTTCAGATTCGAGTTCTTCACCTAAAGAGTTTATCTTACTATCACTGGTATCGGGCATAAGAACTTCTGGAGACAGTTTTCTCTTTTTAAGAGGGATGCGAGATTCACTGTCCAGAGTTTCCTGGCTTTTATTCAGGGATAAACATTTGGGTTCAACAGATTTGGGCAATTTCTCCTCATCATTAGTAGATTTGGAAACTTCTTCAGTAGGTGCCTTGGAAGATCTAGTTTTACGCTCTTGAATTTTTGGCTTCCCTGTCTCATTTTTATCAGCAGATTGACTTCTCGGGGTTGTTTTGATTTCTTTAACATTAGTTTTGACAGCATCACTATCAGTCGATTTTTCAGCAATTTCGGGTTCTATTTTAACTGGTTGCTTGGCCTTTAAAAGCCAGCGATCCATATGTGATTGAGTTTTGATTTTCACAATTCCACTTTTTTCAGCGATGCTATTAATACAATCGTCGACCAAGTCGATGATATCCGTGCCATCTTGAGATACTTTTCCGCCACTTTCAACTTTTTCTTCTTCTTGCTCTTCTGGTTGGCGTCGAAATAGGCTATCAAATAAGGATTCACTCAGCGATATATCAGGTGAAATCTCTCTTTTAATTTTCTTTTCCTTCTCTGCACCCTTAGCTGCGACGATAGTAGTGGGTAAGAACATGGTAATGAAGAACTGTTCCCGGGTCTCTGCTGGTCTGCGTAAAAGCATTTCAGCTTCTGTGACTCCCGTCAGCCATTTTGATTTCTTGCTCTCGGAAACATTGAATGCGGCGCAGAATTTGGCTTCCTTTTTCTTCATCTAAAAATAAAGAAAATTAATTATTTCTGGAAATGTGGGTATGCTTTTATAAGGACTAAGATGCAACTTGGTGTAGACAATTTAAGTCTGGATTTTATGCTAGATTCTAGAGATGCAAATAAAGGAACCATCCTGACCTCAGGAGTGAACTCCTCCCTAGTCTTGTGGAAGTGTTCCTCCCCCTCAAACTTCATGAGGAAGTTGGAGAGTAGCCATGCCCTGCGGCCACAGTCGGCGAAGAAGGTAACATGCAGCACCTCCACTGGTATCAGAGACCTGCCCACAGCTGGAAAAAAATACACAGATTAGCATAATACTTCAATGAGGCAATAACTATCAAAACAAAGCGTACTTTAGTAATAACATTCATCTGTTTAATCAGCAAACTCAAATGAAATATGAACGTAGATGATTATGCTTGATGGCCGATCAAAATTTTATCAAACTTTCAAGCAGGAGAGAATCGGCAGATGTCAGAGAAATCGAAATGGTGCTAATCATCAATTTGCAACAATATCAAATGTGACAGGGACTCAAACAAAATCGTCGCCGTTCAAGCAAAAGTCACCAACCCCGAAAAAGGCAGTTTTGAGTTGAGTTTGCCACCCGATGCGTAAAATTATGTTCTTTAATATGCACAAGTCACCGGAGTACTTTAGTTAAGGGCGAGTGTAGTTTTTTATTAATTTAAAATAATGATTATATTATTAAGCAAATCGATTATGATAGTGTTTTCAAGAAGTAAAAAATTTTTTATACATTTTTTAAATTAACATAGGCTTAGTAATTATCAAAATCTAATCGAAAATATGACCTTTTTCAGACCGTAATACGTGCGTTTTAAAAAATACTATTAAAGGCTGAATATCGTCAAAAAATACCTGAAGGGGTTTTCTTTAAACGTACGAAAAAAAAAACTAAAAAATAAATAAAATAGGTTCGTAGTTTAATTTTTTCATAAACTCTAATTGTACTTGTTTTTAAAATGCAGATTATAAAACTTTGGATACGTTTATTTAACAAAACTAAACGATAAATTACTGGTATTATATTTTTCCATTTTTTAAAGTTAATTTAATATTTTTTATACTACAATTTAAGAAAGAACTTTTAGATTTTTAAATTACTTTTAAAACAGGCCGTCTGCTGGCGCCTATTTGAAATTTTAAATACGGTAGAACATCGAACTAAAAGCTTCTTTTAAATATCCCAACAGATGGCGCTATCATGGTTCGCTATTGACTCTTCCCATGTCATAAGCCAATATTCAACGTATAAATCGGTTTCAGTTATTCAAGCCAAACGGCCACTGGCTTAGGTTATGCTATTCTGTACACTATACTGTAAAATTCTCGCCTCGAAGTTTGCGGGATCGAATATCGGAATGGGCAAGTAAATTTTATTTGGTTAATTTGTGTTATTCACAATTAATGAATTAATATACGTATGGTATATGCGCGGTACGTTCCATAGTGAAAGATACTCTCAGTATCGCCTGGTGTAAGACCACCATTCAGAATTGAAACGTTGCTTGAAATGGCTTTAGCCGTGTTTGGTGACCAAATCTGAATAGCCAGGTAGATTCACTTATTCAATAAATAATACCCGTTCTGCGGTCTAAATTTAAATAATGATTTGTGGTCTTTCATCGGGGCGATACTGACAGTATCTAACGCTCTGGAAAATGCCGCAAATATAATACTTATGTACATTGTGAAATAACACAAATTATTAAAATAAAATGTAGGTTGGTATTCGTGCACGCCAAGATTGTAACCCGCGACGTCACGGAGGTCGTCATCCTGTTGAGTCGGGCCATATCTCGATATTTATTATTGTTTTTGTAAATTATTCTAAAAAAACATGAATGAAAAGACAAAACACAAATAACCTGACATTTTTAGGTAGGGATATCAATTTACCGTCCACTGTAAAACAACTTACAAAAATGTCCACCCGCGCAAGGCGCTTTTTAGTTCAAGTGGCATCGTTGTAAATGAACTGAATGTTGCCAAATCTGAGGTTTTGCTTCACCAAGGACTGTTGAATACAAGCGAATTTTGGGCTCGATGGCGTTTCTGTGGGCCTTAGAAAACAATAATGTTATTTATAACGGTTATTGTTGACCGAGGTAGAACGAACAGAGGTACTCTGTTTTTTGACCAGATGTAGGTATATTTTTTACAATGCGTGCATCTGACGGCCGGCCTGTCCGGTGGTGAAGCTTTGGACTCCCATTCCAAAGGTCGCGGGTTCGAACCCGGTGTACGCAAATAAAGAAGTATTAGCATTTATATCTGAACCTAGATATTAATTCTGGACCACAGAATCAATAAAATTTTATTTTGTTAAAAGTATTTTGGTATTTAAAATTTTAAGTACTTAAAAAATTATTTATTTATATTATTTCATTTAATTCATTGTTATCTATTGAATTTAATGTGTTAATTATTGTGCATAAAACTATGTAAAACCAAATGCCAAAATGTTTTTAATAGAGATATACATAATTAAGAAATTGGCACATACATCATCATACATGTCATAATATGGAAAATCAGGACTAAAGATATATGAAGAAATAATAATAATATAAGCGATTAGTCATAATAGACCCGATATAGTTTTACATGAAAAAATTAAAAAAATTAACTTATATCATTGATGTCGCTATACCAAATTCCTGTAATATTAAAAAATCTGTTAGCGAAAAAATAAGAAAATACACAGATTTAGGAAATGAAATAAAAAGAATTTGGCATTCTCAGACTATAAAAATATTACCATTCGTTATTTCGGCTACTGGCATTATACCTAGCTCTCTAATTAAAAATTTAGGCGTATTAGATCTTTCAAAAAAATTATATATAAAGATGCAGAAGTCGGTCATTTTGAATACATGTAGGATAACAAAAGATTTTTTTAATATTTATGTTGAGGGATCAGTAGGATTTATAGGCCCTGTTAGAAGTTCTACCGAGCCGAACCCTCTGATATGAAAATATCTGGAGTCGGTGAATTATTTTCCCATTTGATCTTTTGTGAGTTGACGTGTTGTTCTTGTATTGTTTTGTATTTATTTTGCTTATATAATGCACTTACATAATGTTGATTGACTAGATGATCATTTGTGGAAAAGTGAGTGGAAGGGTTTAGTTTTTCCTATGGGGAAGATTTAACCCGGACAACAAAATCGGAAGCATAAAAAAAAAGAAATGTCAGGCTTTCTGTAAAAATATTAAAATACATACAATTAAATTAAATGTTACCTTGTATATATTCGTTTATATTCTAATTAAATAAATCATACAAAAAAAATAGTGCCATCTGGTAACTGAAATTCATAACTTTTATAAAGAAGATTTACACTACCGCCATCTTACTGTTTTCAGGCAAACGTTTTTAAAATAAATTCTAGTTAGAAAAAATATTGTTTTGGAAATGAACAACAGAGTTCGTGTGTGTCGAAAATAGTTGATTTTGTCAGGTATACAATCACTCTTAATAAAATGCTTCGTAAATCCAATTTATTTATTTTTCACTGCATGACTTTCGATAACATCTCAACAAGCATAAGTCTTTATACGCGGATAGACATGTTTGACAGTATAAAGAAATAAATATTTCGTAATAACTTAAACAAGCAAAAGTTTCTAAACTATGGCTGGTGAGTTTTACTTAATTTTCATTTTAGAACTACTCATACTGTTCTGAAACAGGCAAAAAAAAAAACAAGCAGGAATAGTTACTTTAGCTTGTTATAAATAAGATCGGGTTGGTATAAAATATAACAAGCAAAACTCGCTACCGCGTAATGGTTACTTTCCTTTGCTTGCAATTTCAACACAGCACTGATAAAATAAACAAGCAAAAGCAACCATCCAACCATAGAGAGTTCTGATTGACAAATATTTTTCGTTTATGCTCAGTTTCCTCTATGATGTGACGTTTGACGTTGTGACGTTTCTAGGCCACTATGCTATTCGCTTCCTGTCGCAAGACGCTAACCTGTTATTGAACGTTTAAATGCTCGGGGACGTTATTGTTTCGATTGTTTTGTTAATACTTATTGTTATATTAGTATACATCGTAATGCTTTGCAAGATTTGTAATATCGATTTGCCGAACCGGAGTTCTGTAATCATGCATTACTCGAAATATCACAGTGCATCAAACGCCATTGACATTGTTGTACCGGTAAGTGTTTATCATAAATAAACTCTTCTATTCAATAATGCAATGAAATTACAACCAAACAGTTACTTTATATTCGTTAACATTGTCTTATGTACCATAATACGTATTTGGAGGTAATAATTTACTAATTTTATTGCATTTCAGAGTTCTTCAAAATTAAAGGATTAATTAAAGGATCTTAGGAATTCTGGAAAGGCTTATGAAGTGAACAAGAGGGTATTTAGTTCCAAAACCCCCAAAAAAGCCAGCTGCACTAAATGCATATTTAATTGCACCACAAAGTTTCCAGAAGAGAAAAGAGAATTAATATGCTCTGAATACTGGAGTCTGGGTGACTACTGCCGTCAAAAGGATTTTATCCTGACTAACACCAAGGTCGTAGAAATTAAATACAGGATTGTAAAGCCACCTCTGAAGAAACGTGCTAATGCAAAGCACTACCATTTCTTCAAAGATGGCAGAGAAGAAAGGCTGAGCTTGCCGAGATTTTTTTTTGAAAACCTTGTGCAACAATTTAAATGTATTTAATGGCCCATATCAGAGGGGGAAGCATGTTTCAGGAAACAAGATGCCTAACAGCTTAGTTAAACTGATCAAAGGACATATTGAAAAATTTCCTGTTACAGAGTCACATTACGTGAGGAAATCATCAGGCCGGCAATACTTAGACAGCAAATTGTCGATATCAAAAATGTTTGCACTGTTTATAGATTACTGCAGAGAAAAGGATGTTGTACCGCCCAGCATCACATCTTACAAAAGGATATTTGGCAAGCATTACAATTACTCCTTTTTCAGGCCAGTGTGCTCTATGTACAAAATATAATTCAATGAAGGATGTTGATGAGAAAAAAATTGGAGCAAAGCTACTTGGAACACAAAGACAGAGAAAAAGAAGCAAACGCCGACAAAGCTCTCGACAAAGAAAGGGCAATTCGGGACAACACTTTTACCACGGTGACCTATGATTTGCAAAGTGTTTTACAAATCCCGAGTAGCGTTGTTTCACCTCTGTACTACAGTAGAAAACTCTGTTGCTACAATTTGACGATATATGAAGGAGCTCCACCTAACAACGCCATCTGTTATGCTTGGCATGAGGTAAATGGCAAGCGTGGTAGCATAGAAATTGGAACATGCTTGTATATTACCTTAATAACATACCAAGTACTGTTAAAGAAATTTCTATTTTTAGTGACACTTGCAGTGGTCAAAACCGTAATCAAAATATTTTGAGTCTGTTAATGTATGTGGTGCAGAGTTCGAATAGTATTGAAGTGTTGGAGCAAACATTTCTAGAATCGGGACATTCGATGATGGAATGCGATAGCATGCATAGTGCCATTGAGAAACAAAAAAGGTTCATGAGTGTCTATACAATGCATGACTGGCTGAACATTTTTTCAGCTGCTCGTTCGAATAGGAACAAGAAGAATGCAAAAACCTATACCGTAAAAGAGTTAAAATATAGTGATTTTTACGATTTGGGTCTCCTATCCAAACAAATTAAAACCAGGAACACCGCTGGACAAAAAGTGAACTGGTTAAAAGTCAAATGCTTTCGATTTGAAAAAACCAGTCCTACCATTCCGGGGAATATTTGAAAATCAATATTGGCCTTCAGAATCGTGCTCCAACGTATCCACACCGATTGTCAAGGGTTTAGAACACCCCTCTTCCAATTAGTTCTCTAAAACATAAGGATTTGATGGTATTATGTGAAAAGGGTGTGATACCACAACAATTCCACCACTGGTGAATTCCACTCTGCCGAGTTCGACAAGCGTTATTAATAGGAATCCAGAACCCGATGCTGGAAGTGATACAGAGGAAGAGGATTAGTTATCAATAATTATAATTTTATATTTGTTTTCTCTTAGGATCTTTGTTTTAATTATACTTTGTAACATGTTTTTTTACTTTAGGAAGAAAAAATCTTTATTTTGCCTATATTTTCTAAAAAAATGAGTAAATTTTTAATAATTGCTTATTAATCTTATATATTTTTTTAAATATGTTAAAAGTTCTACCTATTTTATTGAATAAAACTTATTATTACCCACATTTTCTTTATTATAACGTATATTCCTACCTTTCACTGTTCCTCTATTAGCTATTACTGTCCAGATTATTAACAAGCAAAAGTCACCAAACCACATTTGAGCCAACTTCCCCCCTTTAAAACCATTTTAAATATATTAATGAGCATCAAAAATTTAAAATAATTTTTGGAAGTTATTAGGAAGACATGGGAGAGTGATTTAATGAAGATAAAATCTTAAAAATAATAAATTCCGATTTTTCCTCCATCTTCAAACTTTAAAATCACGATATCTCAAAATGATGTTTTTAGGGTTGGTGACTTTTGCCTGAACGACGACGAAATGGGGGCTTAGTATTGTGCTCTCAGGAGTTATTCGGAAATTTAATCAACATAAATTTAACCCTTTGAATGCCAAGTACGAGTGGTATTCTTAGTGGGATGCCAGCTACGAATGTGGTCCGTAGTATTTGTATTGCGATTGTAATTAAAACAAAATAATCTGTCATCACCGATAAGCAATAGAATTAAAGGTTGGCAACTTGTAATGATATGAAAAAAAAATCTTTATTTAAAATTTCTAAATAGTATAAAATAAAGTCGCTCTCCGCGTCTGTCTGTTTGTGCGCTTAGTTCTTCTAAACTATGCAACAGATTTTGGACAAAAATAACCTGTACTCGTTTTGCATTCATGTGGGGGCGGTAATGTACTGGGATATTTTCGTTATCAAAAAACGACATGAAACATTATTTAATCTATAGCGGTACAATACACATGTGCATTAATTTCTTCATGTAACAGATTACTGCCTAAAACTGAGCATCTACGAACATCTTCATCCCTGACTTCTCACTTCACCTCTTTGGATTTTGTAGACCGCAATGAATTTTCAAAAACAAGTTACTTTTTGCCGGTGGTTCATCTATCGTACTCAAGTTTACATGTTGAACCAAGTAAGACCAGCATCCGGCCAATGACATTACACCTAATTTGTTTGTAAAAGTACCATTAATTAATTTAGTGACAAACTGCTTTGGCAGTTTAGCATGGGTCAGAATCATCATCATCTATAAGTAACCCAACTCAATTTTCCAAAGAGACCCAGAGCAATCTGTAATATAATAATAGGCTAGAGTTACGTTCGTTACCGGAATTAACCTGACAAATCGCTCCACCAACTAAGAGCGGCCATGCACCACCACCCACCGAATCGAGAAAGAGACACCCACCTGTTTGCATTTCATTATGTTGCTGTGTTTTGCTGGTGCTACATTAGTCATACAAAACAGAGCCCTCCTGTTTCACAAGGGCGGGGCAAAATAAGACGGGAAGCAGGTTTGAGTGTCAGCCAAACTGAGTCAATTCACGGCTCACGGCTAGCTCAAGGCACAATATTGACTTGTTCCAGGCCGGGGAAAAGCTATCTTGTTCTGATTACTTCACTCAGGTGGGGACGGGGATTGTTAAAGACAACAGAATGATATTTAACAAGTGTATATTATGGTATACATCGACACATTGGAGATTTACACAGAGCAATTCAAGGTTTTACTTGGGGTTTTTTTAGCCAGATTCGCAGCAGGATCCAGCCAGAATCCAGCCGTTGGCGTGGGCAGCACTATCTAGCTATGATTTAACCCATTCCGTGCCCAAACAATATACTCTGTCAACTATGACACGCCAAGCTATTTCGTTATCTTTTAAGTCATTAATAAAATTAATCTTTATGGCGTTCCCTTTGCCTCTGAGGCTTTTGTTTATATCAGACACTCATTACTGATATCTATAGTACATACTTATAAATAAATCAAAACCTCAAGTGTGTCCAATGTATAATGTATTTTTGACATAAATAATAAATGCTAACAGAATATTTTGAAGGGCGACAATGACTCACTAACACAAATAAACAAAGAGATATAATATAAACACTTACATGTCATAATGGATTGTATGGAGTGCGGCCACGATTCTCCAACTTTTTTCTCATTTTATGTTTGATAATGCACTAGATTATACTGTATTTTATTTACACTATGTTTGAAAGATTTAAAATTAATATTCTTTTTTCTCGTGGAAGTTAAGCGGCCAAACACATAACGGCACGTTACATTCACCATTCACATGTGCTTGGTCGCTTTTCTTGTTTTTGGTCTAAGTTAAGTATTTGAGCAAACATAACAGTTTTTATAAGGTTTTTTCCGTTGCAGGTATAGGTCTCGGCATATGTTTAACTAGCATTTTGGCAGATAACCGTAATGGCGCCTCTTATGACATACGTGGACCAATTTCAGGGGGCGATGTAATATGATATTTTTCTAATAATTATCTTATCACATATAATTGGTAATCAGGAAAAGACCTGATTTTGGAAAGTAATGGTTTTGTGCATTATGTAAGAATTCAGTAAATATAAATCGATTAAATGAAAGAAAACTTTTTTGTACAACTTAATTGATTTTCGTAGGCAATTTATACTAGTTATCATCATATCCGCTTTGAAGTATTGTCAACGTGTGAATTTCTCTTTTGTCGTGCCATTTTAATGCCTTCAGTGAATCTGAATACTGAGAGGTAACATCTCCTTTCTTCAATTTATTGAATTTTGGCATGTATTTACGATTTTTTCACATGCGTTAGTTTGGTGGTCATGCAAAAATTTTAATAATATTGAACTATTGTACCAATTATCCACATATAAATTATGGCCTTTACCGAGATAGTCATTTAACATAGTGGTGACAACAGCTCCTGACGTCCCGAGACATTGTTCATGAGTGACATCCGTCCCATCACCACAATAAATAATTATATCTAAAATAAAACCTGTCTGCGCATCACACAAAACAAACATTTTTATTCCAGGTCGATGACATTTGGACGGAATATACTGTTTAAACTAAAGACGTCCTTTGAACTCTATGACGCTCTCGTCAATGCATAGATTTTCATATGGCACCATTGTTTCCTTGAACATTTTTCGAGTGTGATTGACCAGAAGTTTAATTTTATTTAATTTATAACCAGCAATTTGAGTATCAGGGGCTGACATATGCAGCAGCAATATCTGGAAACGATTTCTTGCCATCGTCTTGCCAAAAATATTACTTGTCAGAAGGGGATCTTTTGAGCAGTGCTCTGCTATCGTGTGGTGCTTATTTCTGGTCATTAGCATTGTCACTGCAATAAATACGTAGAGTTCATTAACTGATGTATCTTTCCACCCGCGAAGCCGTGAATTTTCAGAAATAAATTCATTTTGAATAGTCGCTTGATAGTATTCATCTCCTTGACAATTTCGGACATTATATTTGTATTTAGAAAATGTTAAAAAAAAAAAAAAAATCTGGGGAATTTTCTGATAATAATGGAGTTGCGATTATTCCAGAAGGAAAATCATTAAATTGGTCTAAAATTTCCCGAATTCACAGTCCAATTTCCTGACGAACTTGTTTGGGTAACTTCAGTCTAGATAGGTTCATCTTCGCTGTCACTAAGTTGAGTTATAAAATCCGAGTCATCCTCACTTTCCGAGTCAATATCGAGGACGAATTCTAGTATCTCTTTTTCACTGAGATCGCATCTAGACATATTTAGGGATATAAAAATTTGTTTCTTTCCGTTTCAAAAATGTTTGTATAACAGCACACACAAAATGAAATACCGAACTAAATTTAAATAAAACAAATTAAATTCTCAATTCGGGAATAAAAACACAAGTCCACATTTCCGCCGAACATTAAAAAACTTTTAGAACCACACAACTGATAATGTAATAAGATCCATGTGATATCCACAAACAGTTACAATGGCAGGAGATTTAAACAACTGCGCCAAGAAATTTGTAGACCTTTTTTGGATGCTGCTTTGCGTAATATAAACAATATAAATTATCAACTTTATATTTAGCCCCATCTAGAATTTGATTGTAGAAATATCTTCCTTGAAACATTTATACTCGCGATTTACGTGGTACGGTGTAAATGGCAGTTATGGCACAGATTGCTCATTCGTCGATCCGCGTGAATGGCAGGGATGGAGTTAAAATAGTTTCATAACAATGACTTAATTTCAATAGTGGCCGCAAGACGCCGTTGGCACTTTCACATCCGTGGGGGCAGCACTATCTTGCTATGGTCTAAAATGATTTCATAACAATGTCTACCAGCATATCATATTACATAAATGGAATATTCCGAGTGGTCAAGTTGATCAATATCTGTTTTCAATAATTTACTGTCTGAGCAATGGGGTTCAATAAGCCTATTTTTTTTTAATAAAATATCGCCCTGGTAAAAGACAATCATTCAGAATTGAAATGTTGCTTGAAATGGCACTAGTCATGTTCGGTGGTCATATCTGAGTAGCCAAAAGTCAGTTATTTTCCATTTCCGAGCTGAAATATTTACTTCTCGTTAGGTACATAAAAAAAAACTTTTTTATTTGATCTGCGATAATCTTAGCGTTTGACTGTACCTGCGCGGGAATGGATTGTATCAACTTCAGGTCAGATTTAAATTTTGGCGCATACTATACTTTCAAATTGCAAATATTATGTACTTTCACATCCCAGTAGTAGGCAGACAGAAAGACAAAATTAGATGTACAGGGTTTTCCAATAAGAGGTGTTATTTTGAATAGCCCGCTATTTCGGTAGATGTTACTTTTGAAGCTGTCATTTTTTGACATTTGACAAGTAGAAACTACGCCATTAATAAAAATGGAACGATACACGCTTCAACAACGCATTGAAATTATTAAAATTCACTTGAGTGAATCAAATGCAAATCATCTTGAGTGATGAGGCCCATTTCCACCTCGGTGGCTTCGTCAACAAGCAAAATTGTCTGGGGCTCGGAAAACCCAAGAGTTATTGTTGAAAAGCCTCTCTATCCTCAACGTGTGACTGTTTGGTGCGGTTTATGATCCGGCAGAGTCATTTTACCTTACTTTTTCGAAAATAAGGCTGGAGCAACAATTACGGTGAATGGATTGCGCTATCGAGAGATGATTAATGATTTTTTATGGCCGGAATTGGATGGTATTGATCTGGACAACGTTTACTCTCAACAAGACGGCGCTACGTGCCACGCAAGCAACGAAACCATTGATCTTTTAAGATTGAATATCAAAATAACACTTCTTATTGGAAAACCCTATATTTAATTACAGGTGGCTTCAGAAAACTTTTTTAATTCCACAGAAGTCTACAATAGAGTTCTATAACCAATCCTGATCATAATCAAATATCAGAAATTCAAAATTGTCAATTTGATCAACCAAATGTGATGGGAGGTGAAGCAAGCCAACCATAATAGTTTATTTTTCTAAAAATACAATAAAAATAAAGAAAATTTTATAATATAAATGCAACAGAGGGGTGAATATAGAAATTATGTTTTCAATTCGGAGATTTATGACACATCTAATGTGATTAATGAGCGTGCAAAACTGTACTAACAATAATTTTGCATAACATAGTGCATAGGTAGACAACTGATTTCAAATTATAATAATATTATTCAAAGCAAATACATGTTATCCATTTTCTCAAGGTTTATTTAAATCCGTTGAGAAATTGTGAATTGAGACTACTATTGTTAGTAGGTATACTAACAATATAAATATAGCTGTTATCGTCATAAATAACACGCACAACATTATTTATGTTAGCGTTCGCGTCAACGTCAGTGTTATTTTCGTCAGTTATATTATAACAGTAATTGACAATAGGTATAAAAATATATAAAAACACATGATTTATGTGAGTACAGTGCAAAGAATTGTTGTTATATTTAACTGTAATGTTTAAAATTTAAATATTGTATTTTGTTTTGTTTATATCAACATACTTCAACCAAAACCTCCTAGATCACAAGGCCGGGACACTCATTCAAGCAGCCTCCTAAATTGTATGGGATTTTAAAAAACAATTTACAATTTAAATTTTTTTTCAATTTATTCTTATTAAAACATCGTAAAATGTATTAGTTAGTTTAAAATTTTTTATAAAAATACATTTTTAGGAGGTTCTCATACAAGTTAGGAGGCTGATTTGATTCAGTGTCCTGGCCTTGTGATCTAGGAGGTTTTGCTTCAACAAGGCGAAAACAAGGGTCCAATTGGAGAAAGTGGATTTTGTTTTAAACATGTTTAATAATACATTTTTTAAAGATTTTTTTTTACATAGTTCTCACCACACCCTAAGTATAAAATTATTGTCCGAAATTAAAACATACTTTAATACTGTTGTAATACGACTCCGTAAACTGGAGTTAAAGTCAGTTTTGGGCCTTTTAAAATGTACACATTTTAGTACATTACAATTTTTTTTTTCATTTACGCACCAATCATTACAAAAAAAAAAATTCCGCATCTTCGGTGCAATAAATATAAGGAGGTAGTACCCGTTCTACAGGTTTATATTAATAAAATATTTCATTTAACCACTTAATGTTAGGGTTTTTTAATAAAAGTATTTTTTTTAAATGTTTTATTCAAAGTAAATATATACATTTTTCAATTAAAATATAAATAAGAACGAAATAAGCAGCTGAAAAACACGACCGATGCAGTTGAGCTGCAGGCAAATTCAAACTGAGTAAAATACATCGCTAACTCTCACAAGCGTTACTAGTGTTAGCTAAAAATAGAACGTTGCAAGTGGAAATCGGCGAGCGTCACTTCGGGCTAGCAGAAATTGGAACACATTTAGCGAGCGTGACTCGTTTAAAAGCATGAAGCGGTTAAATAAAATATTTTCCCACACAAAAAACAAAAATTAGAAGACAACCCTTACAAAGAGATTGATATAAAATATTTATATAAAATTATCGGACAGTAATGCTTTTACTGCCAACGAAGTAGGACCGGCAAAAAACTCTACGTACTATTTCCCCCAGAAGTGTGTTAACAGCGTTCTTTCGACAATGTAGCAATATTAACGAATAGTTAATATACAAATAAAATGTTTTAAATGAATAAAAATCATCTGAAATGTGTGCAAACATAGTTTTAAAAGACATATTGGCGGAATACATAGCCTAAAAATTTATTCTTTTTTTACTATTAGTGCTAGTAGTGGGCATTGACGAAAATTCCAACTCCACTATCGTTGGCGATTATCAACTAGTGTTGAATATAACCATTGGGAATAATGCCAACACTGATGCAAACACTTACAAAATAATAAATAAAAATCGTAATTATATTAGGGAATCCCAACACTAGAGAATTTTATATTATACTTGCCACCGATAGAATCACTCCACTACTGGGCGACTAGTTGATGTGTAAGCCGTATCAAATAGAAAAATCCACAAGAACATTTAATAGGAAGGTACATAACCAAATTTCGCATATTAGCGTTCACAAAGTATAACTGTTTCTTAAACCTTTTGTATTTATTTGATGAAAAGACTGCTAAAGAAATACGTCATAGTCAGTTGACTGCGTAGCATTGTGTTGGATAATATTCATACGTAGGAAATGATATTATCATTATTATATTTAACTGTTTATGTAAATTTTCTTCAATAGTGTTGGGCATCTAGCTATTGTTTTAAATGGCTAGTTATATTTTGATATGATACAGTGCTAATGGAGAAACTAATATGGTAATGATTCAATAATTCAATCATAAACGTTATTACTGTTTTAGATTACGACATTAGAGGTTGGAAGAAATGATGCCCTTTTTACTTTTAATGACGGAAAATCTAGCTGCTTCTAAATTCGATATAAACTAGCAGATATGTAGAGCAGGCGCGGTCCGTCCATACATGCTGTGGATGCTCTGCATCCCTTGCATTTTAGAGTTAAAATATTGGGACTTCTAGCCGTAAACAGCGATACTGCAATTTAAATATTTTAATATTTCTACAGCAACCATAATGTGATTTTTTTACAAAAACGAAGCTGTAAAAAATCATACAAATATTATTATTATTATAAGACATTGTGCATGTTATCGTACCGTTTTTGTGTAGTACGCACAACGAACGACAGGATACAAACAGAGCGGGCAAGTTAAATACACATACATTCTCAAATACGGTGAAACGCGTAAAACACACTGGTGTGGAAGCGATCTGTAAACCATATCCAAGAATGCTAGAATGTACGTTCTTTCCGCGCATGCGCACTGAGACCCACAACCCAATATCTTCGTCAACTTTATACAATATTAATGACAGCATCCAACGTACAAAAAACCGTCTTTAATTTTTTTTTTTTTTTTTTTTATATTTACTCCACACAGGAGGCCCTGAAGAAAATAATTTCCCTCAGGGCCTATGTCATCTTTGGGGATGCTGTGTGGAGGGTCTTTTTGTGGAGAGGAAGGAGTGAACATGGGTCTTGAAGAGTCCCATGTTGTAGGAGGGAGGAAACACAGAGGGCGGCAGTTCGTTCCACAGCCGAGCTGTTGAACTTAAGAACGAATCGTAGAAGCGACCCGTTCTCATGTGACAAGTGTCAACTGTGTACAAATGTTGGGCGCGCGTTTGGCGTGTATCCCGACTACGCACCGGTGCCGAAGGGATCAATGACGCTAGTTCCTCAGAGCATCTTCCATTGTAATACCGATAGAACAAGGACAGCATACCTACCTGACGCCTGTGCTCTAAAGATTGCAGTCCGTTTGTTAAGATTGGGGAATCTATCAAACGGACCGCCCGTTTCTGCACAGAGTCAAGGGTTTTTTTCAGGTATTTTGGGGCTCCAGACCAGAGATGGCTGCCAAATTCGACAGTAGGGCGCACTATAATGCTCATATGTATAATGCACAGAATCGTATACTCTATTACTAATCTATTGGATTGTATGCGCGCGCTGCTTTGAGTTTGTTATTATATTATTAACGTGCAATTTACTTTTTAATCATAATTTAAATAAATAAAAATTAATACCCAAAACAAGATGGATACTTCGCCAACGTGTTCTAAATGATAATAGTGAATTGTGTGGTTGTATAACCACTGGAGCGCTTTGCGACAATTTTTTGCAAGTATTGCGCAATATCTTAGTAGTACCTTTAGGTACATCCTAGAGTACTTATTGAGTCTAAAAATATGGAATAAACTGTGAAATTTAGGTGTATTCACTGGCTATAAACCGCAGTAATCATTTCATATTGTTTCTTTACTAATATTTTGAGGAATGATGTTAATTGTATCGAATGGCTGAATTGATTGCGCAACACAAAGCGCTCCAGTGGTTTTGAATAATTAATGTGAAAATGTTTTGTGTCTCAGCTATTTTACTTATTCTGGATACTGGAAATATTGAGTTATGGAGCTTAATGGATTTATGGAGATAATTTTAGACAGTACCTAATTGTATCTTGTTCGTGGGCTAGCGTCTAGATGTGCATATTTGATATCAAGTACGTAGTAAGTACGAGTATAAACATTTGATGTCCAGCATCCCTTCTACAAAAAGTCACCGACCGCCACTGATGTAGAGGTGTATCACAGATGTATAGAATCAACCCACTGGTTAGCATGCCCAAATACTTTATTCAATAATATGAATTACCGGAATAATCTTATGTAGCAATACTTTATGCTTCTCGGGTACACAAATATATTATATGCTTCTCGGGTACAGGAATATACTACAGGGTTTTCCAGTAAGAGGTGTTATTTTGAATAGCCCGCTATTTCGGTAGATGTTACTTTTGAAGCTGTCATTTTTTGACATTTGACAAGTAGAAACTACGCCATTAATAAAAATGGAACGATACACGCTTCAACAACGCATTGAAATTATTAAAATTCACATGAGTGAATCAAATGCAAATCATCTTGAGTGATGAGGCCCATTTCCACCTCGGTGGCCTCGTCAACAAACAAAAATTGTCGAATCTGGGGCTCGGAAAACCCAAGAGTTATTGTTGAAAAGCCTTTCTATCCTCAACGTGTGACTGTTTGGTGCGGTTTATGGTCCGGCAGTCATTGGACCTTACTTTTTCGAAAATGAGGCTGGAGCAACAGTTACGGTGAATGGATTGGGCTATCGAGAGATGATTAATGATTTTTTATGGCCGGAATTTGATGGTATTGATCTAGACAATGTTTACTTTCAACACGATGGCGCTACGTGACACACAAGCAACGAAACCATTGATCTTTTACGATTGAATATCAAAATAACACCTCTTATTGGAAAACCCTATATATGCTTCTCAGGTACAGGAATATACTATATGCTTCTCGGGTACAGAAAAAAGACTAAGCTGTTTGTGCTAACAAAAGGTTGAATTGTCTACAATTTTTAGCTACCAACACAAACAATATTATATTATGGTTAGATTTATTCTGTCAATTTAAAAAATATTGATGAATATTATATTGCAGCTTCACTAGCTAGAAAAATTATTAAAAAGGGTTTACTTACTCTTCTTCCTGATGAATCTGGAGCAGACAGGATCCCGTGTGATGAGGCAAGGCCAAAACGGATGAGAACCGACCCTCGCCCAAGCCAAATCTCCCAATTTCCACTTGGAACTGGCTTCGTCTTGCAAAACACTCAAATTATTCACCGCAGCGCTCACTAGATCCACAGCCATTGTAGATTCCGAATTAACCGACGAATTCAAACCAGAAACATTCAGCGAATCATCTTTTTCTTTTTTTATCTTTGGTTTATATATTCGTTTTGGTTGTTCTTTTGGTGAACTTCCCAAACTCAGTCTTTTCGGTTTCTTTTGTTGTTTCTCTGTGGATTTGTTGACCGCTATTTTTGGTGAAATCGCTTTTTCTGACTTGGGAGTTATTTCTTTTGGCTGTGGTGACTTTATTGGCGAAAACATGCTCATCATTAAACTGCCCGTCTCTTCTTTCTCATCGCGCTTCCTTTGTATAAGATCTTTTCTTACATAAACTTTCATGGGGACTTTTGTCGGGTTGTTGTTCCAGGGCGTGTGGATTAATTTCTTTTCAACAGGAGAATAATCATCGATAGAGGGAACTTTGCTGGGTGTATGGTTATCGTTTATCTTTGGTGATGTGTATTTTGAAGGGGTTGACTGCATTTTTAATGGAGATTTGACTTTTTCCAGAGTTGCTATTGGGGAAAGTTTCATGGGCGTCTTTGTTGGTGACTTTGTAGGTGATTTTGTAGGTGATTTTGGTGATGGTCTTGATAGTTTAGAATTCAGTTGAAATGCCACGTCAGTTGGATAGAAATCGGCGATTGTTTTCTGCTTTCTCGCTCGTCCATAACGACTAGTATTTGGAGGACTAGAACCTTCCGGAGTAGACGACTTTTTACATGATGTTATCTTCGGAGTTAGGTTTGTCTCCAATTCCCGTTCTAGTTGAGATCTCTTGATGCTCTTGCGTTTAATACTTGAAGTGTTTAATTTATCACTTTCAAATATTAATGGCGAATCAGTCGTAGATTTGTCAAATGTATCTGTTTCGTCAGACGAATCAGTAAATATCTTGGCACTCTCAGATAACATTGAGTTATCTTCATTGGGTAATGAAGACTGATTTTCGGTAGCCATTTTTGATGTCAAATCATGCTTTTGTGGAAATACTCGAAGCTGTTTTTTAAGGTGACCTCCTCCAAAATGTATAAATCTTGTTTATCACTGTAAACAAGTAAATAAAGGAAATTATGGTATGTTTTGATTTTTCTGACAGAAGAATGACGTCTGAATGCATAAAATAGGTTCAGAAAATGAAATATTCAGATAATATGTATGCAATAACGAATTTCGAGGTAACATGTTGAATTCGAAAATGGGAACTAAAAATATTGAAAATTTCATATTTTAACTAATTAATAACATAAAAAAGTGCAGCTGAGCTAATATAACGTTATACAGGGGTGACCGCACGTGTTTATCTGCAAGATATTATACACAACGCGTGGAATTCGTCCGACGAACAAAATGGGAGATGTGAGGAACTGCTATTATGGCATAGGATACTAAAATAGGAACTAAAGAATTGCAATATTTCGCCTTGGTGAAGAGTTAAAAATACATTCGATGCGTTTTTAGACTCCAGCATAACAATGGACACGGAATATATGGTGCAAATTGGCGCTATTTCCGTATTAGCGAAAACAATTGCTAAAAACTTTCACGAAATCACACTCACTCACTGTACATACTGCACGCCATGGAGGCAAATTTTTTCGAACGAGATTTTCGCGGTGATATAATTCGGGAATGACCTAAATAACGAAACTTACCCGCGTTTTATTGTTTCTTTTGTGAAAAACTGCGGCACAAATGTGAAAACTCACTGTCAATTGGCGACATTAAACAAAATTAAGTTCAAACGTTCATTGACACAAGCACGAACAAACGGCGCCTCCTCGGCCATCGGCATTTTAGGAACTTCTTTACCGACATTCTGTCTTTCCCGCCAACTTTAGCTAAAATGTCAAAATTAATCGTTACTACGTTCAAAATTCACTATGACATTAGTGAAATAAAAATTCTATTCTAAATCACTTTAAAAATACCAACCACTTAAAATAAACCAAATTTATCTCTCTATAATTTTTTTTACATGTGTTACTGACAATTTTTATTTTTGTAAATTAGGTTATGTTTTTCTAATTATTTTTAAATAGAGATTTATTTTAGGCACTATCTTGAAATAAGAATAATTCATAAAAATGCTTTTAAAAAATAATAAAACTTAGGTCAAATAAAACAGGTTGGTTTAATCTTCAAGTAACTCAAACAAATAATGTTATTAAATTTGAAAATAATCTAAAATTTGAATTTTATTAGTGTTTCTTCTTTACCTACAATAATTGTACGGTTAATTGATATTCACGAATCCGCAAGATGGCAGTAGTACACCAAAACAAAATATGCAATCCTGCAATCTGCCATCTCCCTTTCTGCTTGACACAGTTATCTTTGTTGGCGGCCAAAACAGGAACTAGCGAACAAACGCACTATTTTTTTGCATTTTTGAGACCTTTTTTTATCCACACGATCTACACTAGCGCTGCCACCGACCGAAAACAGTTGTGTAGTTATCTGATGCCGGGTTGCCAGTTCGTGAGGAATTCCCCAAATTGCGGTGAATATCGTATTTTTATTGTATGAATGTGAATGAGGCAAGAAGTGTGTGCCAAGACCGAGTTGTTTGGCGGTCCGTCCTCTCTGCCTACCCCTGCGGAGAAACGGCGTGATGGTTAGTCAGTTAGTGTATTTTGTGGGGAGAACCTTGATGTTGGGAAAATGCGTGATTCTACAATTCGAGAACTGATGTAACTAATAACGATCAAAAGTGTATTATTTCTTGACTATCCAACCAAGTGAGAATGAACTCTAATTTCGTTTTCTTTTTGTTTTCGAACAAACTTCTAATTTTTAAGCCTGGACCAAAGGGAAATGGGAAAAGGGAAACGAAATGAACATGTGCATTGGTAACCCTGAATTCTGACGTTTCTCGAATTCTCGAGTATTAATTAAAAATGGCCGTAGGAAACAGGGGCAAGAACCCCAAAGGCGGCGAAATATTCGCTTACAGCGAAATGGGGCTGAGAAATAATGCAGCCGTAGTAGAATATTGCCGAACGTCAATGGCTGCTTTATCTGGCGGAACAGCAGGTTTGTTTATTTGTGTACTGGTGTGTAAACATTTTCAAAAAACTTTTTACGTCGATGTCAAATGTCATGTGCTTCGCCTTCATTAAAATGTAATATTTTTCAGGATTACTCGGGCTAACGAGCTTTTACGGGTTTGGATTCTACCTGTTCTCGGTGGTCAGTTTGTGGGCTCTACTACTCCTAAAAGCTGGCAGCAATTGGCAAAAGTTCTTCATCTCCAGAAGAAGTTTACTCACAAACGGATTTTTGGGAGCATTGTTCACATATATTCTGTTCTGGACTTTCATATACGGAATGGTTCACGTATATTAATGAGGTTTTCTAGTTGCTTTGTTATATATAAATATGCTAATATATTTTTAGTTAAGTAGGGATGTTGAATTTTGTACTTTAACTATTAATCACTATTGCACGCACCATCATTTTCTAATGTTCTGAGTTTTGATACTGTTCCTCAGTTAGCCAAATACGATTGCACACAGTATTTATAGTGAACAAATAACACTTTCTATATTGTTTAAAATATTCCGAGATATCTGTTTGTGAGAGAATTTATCTAAATTATATTTATATCACTCCATATTTGTTTGAATGATCGATTTATAACCAATTATTATTTCAAGTGATCATTGTAACCTATAATTTTAAGAACATTATTTCAAAGAATAAATTATTATACATACTTATTAAAAAAAAAACTGAGTTTATTTTTTAGCATGAAAGGTCGAAAGTCCAATGTCCCATGTGAAGAATTCATTTTACTGCAAGACTTATGCCAACTTACTGTTCTGCTCATAGCCGGTCCTCTGCTGGTGTAATTGTAGCAGTCCACTCCTGGCGCTGACTTGCCAAGGCACTGATAATAATCTAACACGGCGCCCTTGAGATTTTTACTAGCACCAGGTGACGTTTGGAACTAGGGCCAGCCCTGGTTCTGCTATTTATCTGCCCGGCTAATATTTTAATTTATATTATTATCGGTAGGTATATTTTGCATGATTACTTGGAACTAATTTAGAAAGTATAAACATCCATGTAAACCATGTATGATCGTGTGAGGAATGTGGAGATCCGCAAAGAGTGCAAGGCTGATGTAAGCGTAATGAGTAAGATCAAGAAAGGGACGCTTAGATGGTTTCGGCATGGAATGAGCGAAGAAAGGAATGTAAGGAGAATATATAATGCAAATGTGAATGGTAGCAGAAGTCGGGGACGCCCGAGGAAGACATGGCACGACCAAGTGAATCAGGTACTTGAGTCAGGCCATGTCAAGAGTCAGAATAATAGAAGAGTATGTATAAGGCAAGGAGTGTGTGCCAAGACGGTCCGTCCTCCCTGCCTACCCCTGTGGGGAAACGACGTGATGGTTAGTTAGTTAATATTTTGTATGTATATATATATATATATCTGCCGCTTTCACTAATTGGACACTTGCTCAGTTTTGGGGTGGCTTTTTATTAACACGTAGGTCACCGGTGACCTCATAACGAAAATCGTCATTTTTCTCCCATAGTACCATGAAGGTCACCGGGGACCGCAGTTAATTTTCTTGATTTTCATGGGAAATTTTGGTCAATAAAAAAAGGAATACATTTTGATGGTCGCCGATGCCATCTGAGTATTTTATTTTTCAAATTTAAAATGGTAATTTTTCTTCATTTCCCTAATGGCGTTTAATGTGTTTTAAGAGAGTACTGCGTACATTATTATTATTCTTTAATATTAACTCCAAACATGTTTGGGGTCTTTATAAGGAATTTAAGGAGTGAACCTGTGTCTTGAAGGGACTCATTTTGTAGGAGGAAGGAAACGCAGAGGCCAGTGAATAATTCCACAGGCGAGCTGTTGACCACAAGAACGAATCTTAGAAGCAACCCATTCTCATGTGTTGAATGTCAACCATGTACAAATGTTTCATTGAGACATTAGTTTCGTTATCATTGAGATATTGACATTGCATTCGCCTTTTCTTCTCAGGGTCCATGTCACCTTTGAGGATGCTGTGTGGTAGTTTATTTTTAATGAGGGGAAGAAGTGATCATGGGTCTTGAAGAGACCCATGTTGTTGTAGCAGAGAGGAAACACAGAAGCCGGAAAATCGCTGTACAGCCGACGAGATGTTGAACTCGAGTACGAGTCGTAAAAGCGACCAGTTCTCATGTGACAAATATCATTCTTTTATGAATGTTGGGTGCATTTGACGTGTTTCCTGACCGTGCATCAATGGCGCTAGTTCCTTAGAGCATCATTCACTGAAATACTGGTAGAACAAGGACAGCATTCCCAGCTGTGCTCTAATTAATGTAATCCATTTGTTAGGATGGTTAAAGTGCTGCCCGTTTTTGCACAGAGTCAAGTGACCAAACTGAGCATAAGTTGCCTCTGGGTGAGTGCCTTATGCACCATAAAACAAATTTTAAACTGAACGCTTTCCATAACTCTACAAAAACATGTGTCCCAATTGTTTGGAGCCAGTGGGACTTTGGCATCCACAAACGGGATATTTTGTGAGAGTGAAGGTGGTGAGGGGTAAGAAAGGGGAAGTTGGTTAAGTACTTGGCCATTCATATCTGGTCACCAAACATGGCTAAAGCCATTTCAATTCTAAATGGTTGTCTCCAGGGCGATACTGGATATCTGTCACTCTGTAAATGCTCAGCTTCAATACTTTTATTTTATATTAATTGAATGGAAATAATGCAAAATCCTGTGTTTTTGGTTTGAAAATTTGGTCGCCTAGAAATGTTTCAGATGCTTTAATTTAATACTGCGAGTAGAATACATCTTGTCCTTTGAAATAATCGAGTATTTTTTATACAAGCCTTTTTATAATCCCAGAAAAAAATAATGCATAGGCCTATGAAAACTGCTTTAGTTCAAAATCTCCTACTTACGAACCCATTTTCGGTTATGATTTTATTGTATAATGTGGCAAATTAAGTTATTTATAAAATGATCGGAAAAAAATTAAATATTTATGCCTGAACATCCACAAAATAAAATAAAAGGCACTTTTTGGCCATGTTTTTTCTTGCATAAATCAAAACAGGCGGATGGTGTTAAGCGGGAATTTAAACCTTATCGCCATCTACGTAAGGGTTGTTATTGATAGCGGCTCAATTTAAAATTTTACACGACGTAGTGCATCGTCTTAAGGGTAAATATAACATACATTATAATCTACGCGTTCATACGTGGCGTAAATTTAATTATTTATGAAATTACACTTTTTGCACATTATGCTTTAAAATATTAAAATTAAATCTGTGTTTGGACATTAGACAACTTTATGCCAAAAATATATTATTATATGACATCAAACACAAAACTGCTTTTGACAATGTCCAAACCGCGGTGACCAGGTATGTCATCAAAATGGGTTACATAGGTAACTATTAAACCTAGTTTTGTTTCATCACTTTTTATGACTCTATATCACTTTTTAAAGGTGTGTTGAATGTTCATTTTGATGAAATATCATGTAGCCCCAAACAGCTTTCAATACTGGAACCAAAGATCACAACCTCTTATCCCTTTCGCTAACACCTTTTGGCAAAAGAAATTTTAAATGCTTTGCAACAAAGCTATTGAATGCTCTTCCACTGACTATTAGACATAACTCAACTTACTCTAAATATAAATCAGATACCAAGTCTTGGATCATCGACCTATACAGATCTAATATCAAAGATTTTATTAAAACCAATTTATAAGTATGCATTTCCAATGGATCAATACTGATTGTTTTTAATTAAAACATATTATGTTATATAAACTTCTTATGTTTTAAACTGAGGCTGCTCTCAACACGAGAGTTCCTAGTGAGACAGGCACAACCCTGTCCAGTTACAAGTGATTCATTTTATAAACATCTGTTCGGTATATACATATATTGGTGATTATTGGTGTTGTGTGAGGATAAAATTGATATATTGTAATTTACTTGTGTTCTTATATCCGATGTTATTTTTACTGTATTTAGTATTTTCTGTAAATATTTTTTGCCCACGGGTACTGGACCCTTAGTTTGTTATTATAATTAAATTTTTAAGTGAAAACCTATCATTAGATATTATTTGTATTTTTTATAAGTTGATTATTTACGAATGTGAAAAATCTGTTGGTTTTCCCAAATAAACAAAATAACAAAAATAAAATATATTTTCACAAAAAAAAAATATTATTTTTTTTTTTGCAAACAATTATGTACATACGTAATATGAATAAGAATAAATAATTTTGTCCATATCAACAATAGAATGTTGTATTTATGTATATGTCCTGAAAGAATTGCATTTTTATGCGAACAAAACTATTTATTAATGTTGCGTATATACGGGCACAAACAAATAATTTGCCTTTATATTTTAAAGCATAATTTGCAAGAAGTGTATTTTCTTAAATAAATTAAATTTAAACCATCTATAAACGCCTATATTATATAACATACGTTATGTTTACCCTTAAATATTAAATGTTATTGAGCATGCTGGGATTAGAACCCACAACATCTGGATTCGTAGTCGAGTATCTTAAATGCTTGACTGTAGAGTTCATCAAGAATTCTGAAGTTTCTCAAGTTGCCAAAGTTCATCGCATCAAGATATAAAGGATCTTACAATGGTTTCATGATCAATTATGTAGTTTGTTGGATTCATGGATTAATTTGATCCTCTAGGTTCCATTTTCTAGCGTACAATACTGTACGGTCTGACAAATAAATGTAAAAAAATTGAGGGCGATGCAGTAGTATTGCTCTGTACTACTGTCACAGCAGTGCTGCCATGGTCTCTTATCTATGTGAGGTGTCAGCGCTTTATTAGCAGCAGACACATACCTAGACGGATTACGAACCTTGTGCTGGCACTGTTGGTGGATGCGGTGGACTCTCTCGCTGCAGCAGCTGGTCCAATTTCTTCACCACCTAGGATTCTTGTGCAGAGTCTCCATCTTTTATCTTCGTCGAACTTCACTGCGGTGCTGCCAAGGTCTGGTATCTGTGAGAGGATATTGTGTCAGCGCTTTATTAGCAGCAGACACATACCTGGACGGATGACAAACCTCCTGCTGGCACTGTTGGTGGACGCGGTGGACTCTCTCGCTGCAGCAGCTGGTCCAGTTTCTTCACCACCTAGGATTCTTGTGCAGAGTCTTCATCTTGTATCTTCGTCGAACTTCACTGCGGTGCTGCCAAGGTCTGGTATCTGTGAGAGGATATTGTGTCAGCGCTTTATTAGCAGCAGACACATACCTGGACGGATGACAAACCTCCTGCTGGCACTGTTGGTGGACGCGGTGGACTCTCTCGCTGCAGCAGCTGGTCCAGTTTCTTCACCACCTAGGATTCTTGTGCAGAGTCTTCATCTTGTATCTTCGTCGAACTTCACTGCGGTGCTGCCAAGGTCTGGTATCTGTGAGAGGATATTGTGTCAGCGCTTTATTAGCAGCAGACACATACCTGGACGGATGACAAACCTCCTGCTGGCACTGTTGGTGGACGCGGTGGACTCTCTCGCTGCAGCAGCTGGTCCAGTTTCTTCACCACCTAGGATTCTTGTGCAGAGTCTTCATCTTGTATCTTCGTCGAACTTCACTGCGGTGCTGCCAAGGTCTGGTATCTGTGAGAGGATATTGTGTCAGCGCTTTATTAGCAGCAGACACATACCTGGACGGATGACAAACCTCCTGCTGGCACTGTTGGTGGACGCGGTGGACTCTCTCGCTGCAGCAGCTGGTCCAGTTTCTTCACCACCTAGGATTCTTGTGCAGAGTCTTCATCTTGTATCTTCGTCGAACTTCACTGCGGTGCTGCCAAGGTCTGGTATCTGTGAGAGGATATTGTGTCAGCGCTTTATTAGCAGCAGACACATATCTGGACGGATGACAAACCTCGTGCTGGCACTGTTGATGGACGCGGTGGACTCTCGCTGGAGCAGCTGGTCCAGTTTCTTCACCACCTAGGATTCTTGTGAAGATTCTTCATCTTCTATCTTCGTGTCACCTGTTCCTGTACTTCATTTTACTTAACTTAACTTCACTTTATTTTTGTAATATTTATATTTTTTGTAATACCTGAATCAAGTGTAAAGCGCCCCTGAGGTGATATCTCACAAAAGCGGCGCTTTACAAATTGTCCAATAAATAAAAAAGGCAATACAAAGATGGTTTTAATAATAAATATGCATTGATTTATTAATTTATGGAAAATCAGTTGAATATTTTGATTTTTTACATTATACCAAAATATAGATTTTCTGTTTGTGGTAAGAAATAAACAGAATTACATAAATCAAAAACGGTTACTTAAAAAAAACAATATGGTTCACATGCATATTTTTCATGTTATTTTTGAGTTTAGGGGTGGTTTCGGTGTGGAAAATACTCTCAGTATAGCTCTGGTGTAAGGTCACCATTCAGAATTGAAAAGTTGCTTAAAATGGCTTTGGCTGTGTTTGGTGACCAGACCTGAATAGCCAGGAACTTCTCCACCCTCCTCTTCCCACCTCCTCTCCCTCCCACCACCTTTAGCCTCACAACCTACCCCAATTGGGAATGCCATAGTCTCACTGGCTCCGTGGGGTTGGGAGCAGTTGGGACTCTTGTGGGGTTTCACATAAATTAAAAAAGGGTGCTTCCTCTTAAGTGGTGCTTTTTCGAAATTTCAATGTGGCACACTCGTTCCACTATATTTGAGTTCTATAAACAATGATGGGTGGACATACACTATTGCTACATTTATGGGAAGCTGTACTGAATTCATCGAACTCAAGAAGCCAATGCGACCAATATGCTGATTTATAGAATTCACTGGATGACGACCAGCGGCTGCCTATAACTTGGATGGAGGGATTTCCCAAGTTCGCTGACAAAGCGATCGAGTTAAACAGAGGACATTGGAGTTTGGCTAGATTCTATGACACAATATTGGAGTTCAACGGGGGACAAAACTCTTCAGCAGTGGGATGAAGGATTTTTACTTCATAAGAAGTAATTTTAACTCATGACATGTAATTCAGTACGGTTGATTTTATTCAGTCAATAAATATACTACATAATTGACGTGTTGTCATTTCTATATGCCTCGGAAAATCTGACGCGGTAGCCATCAGGCTGATGTAGTCAGCATAGTACGGAGCCACGACCATAGTCTGTCTCCTACATATTTATGACAAAAATATAGTTATTAATCTAAAAAATTTGAAGGGGTTGCTATTGGAAATAAAAAAAATTTAAGATTTTTTTCTTACATATATTATTACATAACTTGGAACAAGAATAACGTAAAGATTTTTTCATTATATTTTTACTAATACATACAAGTACTATGTATATTAATTTACTAGGATAAGAAAGTTGACTATCTTTGTATGGGGAAATTCAGTAAAAACATCAAGTGCAAAGCTAATTAAATAGTAGGGCGTATAGCTACTCCCATTAGCGTAGCTATAACATTCACATGGGGGAGGGGGAGGGGTTTAACCCCAGGGCTAGAGGGAAGCAAAGTAGAAGTGGGGGGGGGGGGGTTTGAAAAATGATTAAAGCCCAGCTACACTACTCGCGAAGTTGACCGAATACGATAGTGTGGGCACGAACTTCACTTCGCTTTGGGCAACTTCGCTTCGCTTCGCCCGACTTCCGATTGTTGTCGGTAAATGCGCCCGAGTCAAAGGACTCGAAGCGTTACTCGCGAAGTTGCACGAGTGTATGGGCACGCACTTCGAACTTCGGCTAACTTTGTCGAGGACTTCGTCGCAGCGTCGAAGCGAGTAGTGTAGCTGACACTTTAGAAAGTTTTTTGGGACCTCTATTTACCACAACTTATTATTTTACATCACATTAAATATATATTGCAAATAAGAGTGTTTCATTTCCAGGCATTCCATTTACATTACATTTAATCTACCAGTACTATTACTACTATTTTTTCCTACGCAATACTGAGGCCGATGGGGGGAGGTTTGAACCCTCAAACCCCCCCTAATATTTGCGTTTGTCAGCTTGTACCTAACTGTTTTTCGTTTTTTTTTGTATTTCGTTCGTCAGTGCATAAGTGACTAAGGTAGAAGTAAAAAAGATAAAAAACCTTTTTCGAAATTCCAACTTTTTTTTCCACACTAAAATATTTTTCCATTGAAGAATATTTATTTTCCCATACAAACAATTGAACTTTTTTACCTTCAATCTACCTCAAAACGTTTGAATTTCGAAAAAAGTTATTCATATTTTCTACTTCTAAAATCATGTAGTTAGTTAGTGAACTTTACCCCTTACTTTACTTTTTTACGTGTGAGCCTTTAAATTTAAAAATTCAAAATACTGGCATTATTTCTAATTGTGATATGAAAATATGATTTGCATTTGGAAAGATCAAATAAACAGACAGAGATGTAAAAAAGAAATGTATAATTTCATTTTGGTTAATTTTTTTCTCTTCTCAAGTTGTTAATATTCATTTTACGTTTAGCCTAACAAAGAATCCATTGGTTTTGAAACATGTCAATCCTTTTATAGTGATTTATGTTTGGTGTATTATTATTATTCCATCATCAGGGCAGGTTGTGTGATGATGTACATTTTATTGCTATCTGAAACGTTGGCTAAAAAAGGAGGTAGCGCAACACGGCATAATACCCCAAAAACAAATAGCTATAATATTTTTGGTTGTGAAAATCTCAAATCATATATGTCATTCCTTTTTTTAAATTAAATAGTGGTGAATGCAAAGGTGTTTATTTAATTTAAATTAAAATGACGCCACAAAGATATTTTGCAATTGAGAAAATATAAAAATAAAATATATATAATAATACCGTACATTAGTCCCAGTTCCATAATAATCTCGGAGCCTATGGAGCTTTGGCATCCCCAACTGGAGAAGGTAAGCGAAGGGGGTAGAAAATTTGTTACAACTTTAAAAAGGCATGGAAAAGCGCTGCAGGTAAAATTTTGACATGGTATTCTCAATTGAGGTACCTGTGTGCTGGGAGAAGAAAGTAAAATATAAATTATTATATTCACAGACAGAAAAATCGCAACAGGCGAATTTTTTTCTAGGTCGGAAAGCAAACCAGTAAATGAAGAGTGTTCATAGATTTTAAAACATACTTAACACAGTTATTGAAAAAAAAATACGTTGAAAAGAAAAACAGAAGTTACAGAGTTACAAAGAAACATTGTGTCACTTGTTAATAAAGCTGCTGAAGAAATCTCTCGGAAGAGCTTTTGCCAATATTTTTTGGGTTGTTACTGGAATTTTTACGTGTATGCAATGTTTTGTAAGGAGTTAAGGCGAAGCTTAATGCTAAATCACTATTTTGATTAATCTTTATAACGATATTTATAATTATGAATACCAAAAATATGCTTTAGATAAATTGAAGGTTTTATTATCGTTTCGCTTGAGTAGAATACAAATATAAAAATAAATTACTCAGTAAAAATATAAATATAAACTACTTAAAAAATATTTTTTCAATAGAAATGTATTAACGCATAAAGGAAACAACTTTTAAATATAATAATACAGTATTGTAGCTAAGATTATCTGTGACAGTTTCATTTGATTAACTTTTTTTGCTTTCTTATAAAATTATTTTCAAAATAAATAAAAACCAGTTTTGTGCTTGAAATCGAACGTTTCTAGACTCCGTTTGTCAAGCGATTTTAATGCTTATTATTACCTACAATATGTACAACTTTGCGAGAGCGGACGTGTTTTAACCGCTCCGGTTTGTTTAATCCTTTCAGAAGGTTTCCCTTGTTAAGAGATCGCTGAAAAATGTTCAGCATCCGTGTTTTATATAGTGCTTACCTTCTTATTTCACGAAATGCGCGTAACTTCTACCGTTTAGCCGGAATTTGCAATTATTATAGCATTTTAAACCGATTAAATTTTGAAAGTGAAGCTAGAACAGAGATTCTCAATACAGTCGAAGATTTTATACCTGACTCAAGTGTCAAGTGGTGTCGGGATTTACGGGACCTTTTCAACCGAGGATGTCTGCCTGGAGGACAGATAAGCCATATTTTGTTTAAAGTTTTTGTTTTTGTTTTTATTTTCTGTTTTTGTTTATGTATTTTGTTACAGATGACACACATAAACTTCACTTTGACTTTGGTTCAAGATTTTGCTTATGATAGCCTGCGATAAGCGAGCCCTAAGGGTCTGAGACAGAGGTGTGAAATCGTCGGATCACGACAATAGAAAGAATTTTTTTTTTTTTTTTGCTGGATTTTATTTAGGTATTGGAGCCAGGAAGGAGTCTGAAAGGGTCGAGAGGATGCACTAGGTAGCATGAAAGGCTGGGAGGTGACTGGAGAGACTAAGGTAGACTAGGATGAGGTGATTTTGCACAGCGGTGCTGCCGAGGTCTGTTATCTATGTGAGGATGTTGTGTCGGCGCTCTTTATTGGCAGCAGACACATGTCAGCGCTATATTAGCGGCGGACACATGCCTGAACGGATGACGAGCCTCGTGCTGGCACAGTTGGTGGACGGGGTAGTCTCTCTCCCTGCAGCAGCTGGTACAGTTCCTTCGCTACCTAGGACTCTTGCAGCAGAGTCTACATCTTCTGTCTTCGTCGAGCGTCACAGCGGTGCTGCCAAGGTTTGTTATCTATGTGAGGATGTTGTGTCAGCGATCTTTATTGGCAGCAGACACATGTCAGCGCTATATTGGCGGCAGACACATGCCTGAACGGATGACGAACCTCGTGCTGGCACAGTTGGTCTAAATAACAAATGTAGATCCTAGGAAATAAATTGTACAGCGCCCTTGAGGTGATTTTTCACAAAAACGGCGCTCTACAAATTATCCAATTATTATTATTATTATTATTAAGGTATACCAAGAATATACACATTTTTGGCTTGTAGCTTTTTCTTAATTCCAAATTAAGTATCGAGTAGATGACGATAAGTGTATTTTAATTTGTTGTCTTGTTTTGTGCTGGTGTATGTCGGAATTAAAGGCTGGTTTAGTGTTGGTATGTGAGGAGTGTTGAATTATATATCAAATTTGGTATTTACGATGTTATATTTTGGCAGAATCGTAAAAGGAAGTCTGAATACATATCATTCACAAAAGGCCCTGAGCCGAACGCGCCAGGCGCGAGTTAATGTTTTGCGCCTCTTTTCAAAAACAATAGACGCCTAGTTAGGTGATCATTCCAATCAATAATTTTCGGGTGAATTATGTGGCGCTGTTTTCATGGAAAATAATCTCAACGGCGATGTTTTAGGACTGTTAAGTATTATCAGCGCCTTGGCGCCATGAAAATTTGGTGCTCTGAGTGGACTGCTCCAATTTCGCCCGCATAGTGTCAGCCCTGCATTTTACAAGTAATCTTTTAATTTATTACTGGTGTTTTTATTTGTGTAGCGGTGTTTTCTTGACAAAATCATCTCTAGGGCGCTTTAAATATTAGGTAAGTACTGCGATTGCTTTGGCCCCGGGCCCAATGATTTATACCTCATTGAACCCCCTTATAGGCAGCCCTGTCTATAGACAAAAGGGTCGGGGGGCTGGGCTCGTACACATGTACCCATAGACCAAGGGGGCCATAGGGGCCCAGCAGAGGTTGGAGGGCAGTCAGGATTTGCTGAAACGCTGTCAGTTAGATCCGCCCCTGGTCAGAAAGAGTTTACCTTATTTTTTTTCTTCCTATTAATTATTTGTCTTGATGCGGTTCTGTGCATATTATTGTTATACCTAATTTCATTTGTCAATGAACGATGGCGATGTAGGAAGCCTCACAAGGAAATGTAATGGTCTTTAGAATCCGTACAAGGGCCTCCAATCAATAATTCAATGAATAAGCAGCGGTGGCCAGCGCGAGTTACGGCTGCCTACGGTGCTTACCTACCTAAATCAAGCAGATGGGACTTACCTATTGAAAATGTAGGGAAATTTATTTATGAAAAGTAGGTACCTACCTATTTGTATGTGACACCTCGCAAGAGGGCCCCTGTCAGTACAGTGTGTGAAGACAGTGGAACCATGTCATCATACCCGGCTGGGTAGCATTGTGAGGCGGGTTAAGGTAGGAGATGTAGGGAGGGATTTATTAATGCTGGTCTTGAAGTAAGAAAAACAGATGCCGGTAGCTCGCTCACATGAACGAGTCGAAGAAACGACCCCTTCTCATGAAGCCAACATCAACTGTGAACGGGTGTTTCGCTCGTATTCGTCGAGTTTGCGCACGTGCACAGGTGCACCAGGGAATAATACTGCTAGCTCCTTAGAACAGTATCCATTAAAATACCTGTAGAACGAACTCAGCCTGCTTACATTGCATCTGAGCATTAGAGATGGCAATTCAGTATATATTTACCCCGCAGCATAAAGAAAAATTAGAACATAAATACAGTACTAGATTCACGCGCAATGACGGGTTAATAGTTCCGAAATTTAATAATAAATACGGACAGAGAACGTTTGAATACAACATACCGAAGATATTTAATTTATTACCTGCCACTATAAAGCAATAGTCTATGAATAAGGTTAAATATATGGTGAAAAATTGGCTATCGGAAAAAAAAAATTACTTTAATATGTATGAAATTTTTTTTGATTCTGTAGATATAAGATGTAGATTATAACTTATAAAAATGTATATCGTTGCTTCCACCACAAAATTACCTAACTGACAATTTTCACTTTTTGTACTAATGATGCAAATTTGTCTGCAATTATGACCCTTACGTCCGTACAAAATTATACAATAAACAAAAACATGGTTTTTAAAACAAAATTCAAATACTAAATTACCTATCTGACAGCTTCTCATTTGTGCCTGCAAAATTATCTAACTGCCATTTTAACATGAAAGATTTCACGCATTGTGTTGCGCTGCATTCAAACTCCAAAATTGTAATTTTAAATAGAATTTACCATGCAAAGTGAACTGTGACAAATATATAAGATATTTATAAATCCATTTTATACATGAAATACACTTATAACTATTCAGTTATGTTTAAATAAAACAATTTATTGAACTTGTCTGTTATAGATTTTTGCAAGTTAGAATATTTTTGCTACCGCCATTTTTTTAGCAGTTATCAAATTTTGCATCATACATAATGAATGAGAATAACTTGTCTGACGTTGATATTGAGCAACTTCTGCTGATGGATGATATTATTTCATTTCCTTACGATGATGCTGGGAATTAATTAAATACTAATGAAATGATTATCACTGAGGAAAAAGTGCCGGATAACGAAGCTGTACAAGAATGCAATATTTCATATAATTCTGAAAATAATAGAGAAAGATATATCTGTTAACCTGGATTCTGATTACAAGGCTGCATTAGAATGCAGTAGCTCAGATGATTCAAATTCTGATGGCGATGTCCCAAGGAAAACAATTTCCTCCGAGTGCGAGTGTTGACAATATTGAAGATGTTAGTTTGGAAAATGATACTAACATAGTAACAATATCTACAAGAGAAACTAACAAAAGAAGGAGAATGCAGGGAAAGGATTATATGGGTTTAAAAAACAAAATGATGGAAAATACTTGTTGAGTGAATCCCAGGCACCTATTTGTTCTTTCTGACTTCTGCCTGACTTCTAAAAACAAACATTGTCATGAATTTAATGGTATTCAGAGACAACAAATGTTTATTTATTTTTGGTAAAATATGAACCGGGATATGAAAAAAATATATACATATCAGCTCTTTAACAGATAGTATTCCTACAAAGCGGCCTTCTGCCTGTGAGAGTCAAGAAGGCAATATTCTCACGTTTACTACTTGAAAAATGGTGAAGAAAAAAAGCAAGTTTGTAAGAAAACATTTGACAGTATTTTTGATTTAGATTCAGCTACTGTCACAAATTGGATTACAGCCTTCAAAAGTGGTATGCACACACACAAATCCAATTCGAAAGTCCCACTATGCAGACGCAATAATAACACAATTATGGAAGAAGGGCGAAATGTAATGATAATTTTTTTAAAAGAATCTACCGAAGCTTCCGTCACATTATTGCAGGTCATACGTTCACTATTGATATGCAAGCTGTAAAACTTGCCCCCTGCTTTGAAAGCAAGTGCATTTTATTATAAAACAAAACTTTGTGTCCACAATTATACGATTTATAACATGGTAACAAAGGATTGCTATTGCTACCTATGGGATGAGTGTGAAGGGGGTTTGATTGCCAATATATTTTCTACAATACTCGTGAAAGTTTAGAATCATACATAGCAGCAAACACCCAAACAAAAATATAGTTTGGTACACAGATGGTTGTGGTTATCAAAATAACAACACAACTCTTTCAAACGCACTACTTAGATTAAGTTTAACTCACATTAATATAGAAATAGAGCATAACTATTTAGAAAAGGGTCATACCCAAATGGAAGTACATAGCTGCCATAGTTTAATTAAACGAAAACTTAAAAATAACTAAATCTACTTCCCAACCGATTATCTGGGAGTATGCAGAGAAGCTAGAATTTTTCAACCCACTTCAGTATTTAAGTTACGAATATTTTTTGAATTATGACGATGTTAATGTCTATAGTTCAATTCGTCCAGGACAAAGACGAGTTGACCCAACAGTAGCAGATTTAAGATGCTTGCAATATTTGGCTGGTAGACTTAACTTTAAACTTAATTATAATGATTCGTGGAAGCCATTATTAAAGCCACCAGTTTCAACCTTAAACGACTACGCTCAACCAGCACAGCTGTATAAGAGACAGATAAAAATTAAACAAAATTGAAAAATTCAACCACCTCCAGGATTTGAAAAGTGTCCTTCAGAAATTCTGTTGGGAGTTTTATGATAAACTTTTTCATTAAATATTAGTTTAAGTGTCTTAGAACAGTGTTAATTTTTATATTATTTTATCAAAAATCATTATTATTTGATAGACCGAAGACGTCTAATTTCTTAATTTTTTGTTCATCTTGTTGTTGATTTATTTTATTTTCGTCACTTTAGTGTTATAAAACAAATATTATGTAAATATTCTGTTCTGGAAGTACTACTAGGTAGTAAATTTTACGTGCAAAATTCCATAAGTGAAAAAATTTTTCAATGCAAAAATACCTATCTAACACTGCCACTACACTGTTTAAAAAAAATATATTTTGTCCAAATAAAATATAATGAAAAAAATATTCATTAGATACGTCTTTTATTAAACTAAAAAAATCAGTCTAATTATAAAATGGGAAGGTTTTTTCGCTTTCCTGAAAAAGTACATTTTTGCAGTTAGGTAATTTTGCGGTGGAAGCAACGATATGTAACTAAACTTTAAGCACCTGTTGACAAGCCAATTCAATTGGCTTAGCAGGACTTGTTTGTTGATATGTATTAACTATTTATTCAATTTAAAAAAATAAAAATCGGTATGTTAACAACGGATTGTCAATCATACGGACCGCCCTCCTTTTCCTGGGGCTCCAGTCCAGAGGTGGCTTCCAAATTCAGTTGTTGGACGTACTTGAGATTTGTACGGGGTTAGCAGCTGGTGATAAAGCGATGATTTGTAAAAAATGGCCATTGAAAATGTTAATAATAGTACCTACGTAATAAAGCTTCTAATATATATTTTTTGTTTTCATGTAATTATCTAGTTGCAAAAATGGCTATATTTTATTTGCGGTGCTTACCTAAAGCAAGCAAGATGGATGATATTTACGGATGATGATATTAAGATGTAGGTACCAGCTTACCTGAGAAAGCGACAGGTCTTTTCAAGTAATGTCATTTTTGCAAAATTGCCAATATTGTTATTATAATAAAACCTTTATATTTATGGTAAGAAGACACACTACCCTAAAAGAAAGTCGGAATCTTGTGAAGAAGGCGTCTACAAAAATGTGCGACGCGCGGCCCGGCGCACAGTGGGCTGAAAATCGTCTTTCATAGACATAGAGACTTGAATTTTCAAGTGTATTTTATGGCTAGAAATGGATTCTGCTGATCATTAATATGCTTTAAAATTTCGTATGAAGCAATTGCGTGTACAAATGAAGGGTTATCATTTTTTTAAGAAAAATTTGTATGGCACTGACATTAAAAATGAGGCTATCTCTGGAATCATAAGGTTGGCCATTATATCCTTACACACAGATAAACTACTATTTATTTGTATTTTTTTTACATACTTCGTATTGTGGCGCAACTTGCGCTTTTTTTAACAAAAAAAAGAGCAAATTGCGCAAAAAATTTTTGTTATCTCTTAGACTGTTTTGGTTTATAGTGTCAATAAAATATATTGTTAACTAGACAAAGCATACTCATATGTAAAGCATGTATGCATTAAAATGAATAATCAACATAAAAAAGTTTTTTTTTCAACTTTGAGGATTTAAAAAATATAAAAAGATACCCTTGAAAATTCAAGTCTATATGTCTATGAAAGGCGATTTTCAGCCCACCGTGCGGCGTATTGGACTGACCTATGGTCCAATTTGCTTATTTGGTTTATTTTAATTTATTCTATTAAACGCGTTATTAAAATCTCAAATGTTTTTAATCGAATAATTAGAAGTTACTAATTCATCGTCTAGAAAAATAAAATCTAATGCTTACCTCTAATTTTAAAGTTGAAAAACGTTTTATAACTTTTTCAAACCGTTTTACGTAATAAAAATAATGGTGATGCACTGTTTTTATTAATCTTAAATATAATAAACTTACATCCATGAGTCTCGGTCTGAAATAAAGGTATTTATGCTATGTATACGTTCGCGAGCCGAACTGCCGAACTGCACGTCAACCGAAGCAACCGCAAATGGCGCGAAACATCGCTTGCAAACGATTCGTTCCTTTCCTGTAATTTTTGGTACGGTTCGCAAATGTATACGTACCCTTAAAGTTACGAATTCGTCGTAATTAAGGCGATGCCATACGTAGTAACGCAAAATCATGTGTTTTTGGTTTGAAAATTTGGTCGCCTAGAAATGTTTCAGATGCTTTAATTAAATACTGCGAGTAGAATACATCTTGACCTTTGAAATAATCGAGTATAAGGTCTACGAAAACTGCTTTAAAGTACAAAATCTCCTACTTACGAACCCATTTTCGGTTATGATTTTATTGTATAATTTGGAAAATTAAGTTATTTATAAAATGATCGAAAAAAATTAAATATTTCTGCCTGAACATCCACAAAATAAAATAAAAGCCACTTCTTGACCTTGTTTTTTTCTTGCATAAATCAAAACAGGCGGATGGTGTTAAGCGGGAATTTAAACCTTATCACCATCTGCGTAAGGGTGATAATTGATAGCGGCTCAATTTAAAATATTACACGGCATAGTGCATCGCCTTAATTAAAATGAGAACCTGGATAAAACCCCCGTTATTAGAGTCTTGTTAAACCAAGGCACACGGTGGTTACCTATTGACAACGTAAAGAAAATTATTATAAGATGTAGGTTCTTACCCGCCTAATGAAGAAATTTATTTATAAGAAGTAGGTAGGTACCTATATGAAGCGATATGTCCTGAGGAATCTTGGTCGCGAAAAGGGCCATTTTTATAATGATGGTAAAACAGACACGATGCCCAAAACTTAAATAGGTACGTGAATGTTTAATCCCTCTGGCTAATTTGTTCGCTTTTGGGAACAGCTCATATAATCTCCTAGAAATCGTTGTTTCCCTTACTGTCATAGTGGGAAATATGATCTAAATGGAGTTAGAAAAATAAAACACCACGCTTTTGAAGTTAACCACAGAAAAATTAAAATGTTCACTTCTATCGTCTATGAAACAGAAGGTTCCGAACACAATTAGAAAAAAATGTAATTTTTTATTGAAAATTTAAAAAAGCGAGGTCACAATAAGATTTGAAATACGTTTGTCTAATAAAACGTGTTTTTTTCAATAAAGTACAAAAACGTAATGTGATTCACTTTTAAATTATATCATGTTTGCATTAAAAAAACATTAATATTCAAAAAGGAATACGTTCTTTTCTAATGAATGAATGAAATATGAAAGCGTATTTAATAAACTTTCAAAACACAATTTTCGCATAAAAAATATTTCATTTATTTGATTTTTATTGCAAAGTGGATATACTTCGACCTTCTGACAGAATATGCCAGAGGCGTGAGGGGTTAATACATTACGAGGAAACATGCCAGAAATATAGTATTTTACATACTTTTTCACCCGACCTAGTACATATTTTTAAGCCCTTCGAGTCTAGACAGTATAGTGTCATGTTGGTTACAAAATGTGTCGGATTGGAGATTTATTTAGAATAAATATTCGAGAATGACATTCACATTCAAATTTTTTAACCTATGTTTATACATATACCTTTCTAAAATTCTAAAATTGTTAATATGCATATCATTGTATGTTATACTTCATTTCTATCCATATACCTCGCAAACCAACATTGAGGCAATATCTTGCGTATTATTATGATAACTCCAAGACGGAATCACAATTGTACATTCCCGTTTGGGAAATGATTATAAGGATGCTGTTGACACGTTTAACGCTTCTTTCACTAAATATAATCAGGTCTTAGTAGAATTTGTATCTGCAAGAAGAATTACAAATCCAATTAAACCATCTGCCTAGCTATGTTTCGACTTATTTCATCTATGTATTGTACCATTCCTAATCTCATATTTTTCCATCTTGCATTGTAGAGTATTTTGTTTTTGTGATATATGCTCATTTAGACGTCCTTTGTGTTAAAAAATAAACATGTGAAATTCAAAAATAAATAAACAAATGTCTGGCCATTCTTATTTTATTTTGCATTCACATTCCACATTCCACAATTTAGGCCCTGAGGAAAATAAATTCCTCAGGGCCCAGTTCATCTTTGGGGATTTCGTGTGGTGAGCCTTTTAAGGAAAGGAAGAATATGAGTTTCTGGAAAATGAGAAAGGTACGAGGGGTGGGTAGGAATCTGAGGTTCAGTCTGTCCAGGAGTGACTGGATGTTTGAATATAGCGATAGGTCTAGAGATCTCGGCTGAAGAGATCAAAAGGTCTCCCTCAATCGGCTCGTCAGGCAGTTGGTGGGCAGACGCATCTACTACCAAGTTCTGGACACACCTCACTCCATTAACTCGGGTACCTCTGCTAAGTCATTAAAACTTGGGTTTACCTATGGCAGAGGCGTTGGTTATCCAATGAATGGTTCCCGGGAAGGCGGTACCCGTACCCTCCTCCAAGATATTAATTTAGGTTCAATGTAATTTTCACAAAGTCTCTTTTGAATATTTAAAATTATCATCAGTCGGTAGGTCTGATGATTCGTTTTACACACCAGGGAAAAAATGGAAAGTCTTAAAAACCTTTTATTATATCCTTACTTTCTAAAAAATTTGCAAATAACACCATTGTCCTCCGTGTTCGAGCGGCAAGGCTCTCGACTAGCAATCTGAAGGTAACTGGCTCAAAACCCGGCTCACGCAAGTAAATTTTATCTGATGAATTCTGTGTTATGTCACAATTATATAGTATACTTACGGCACGTTCCAGAATGGAAGATACTCTCATTATCGCCCTAGTGTAAGATCACCATTAGCTCTAGATGGTTGGGAGCAGTTGGGATCCAAAAAATGTCTATTCACCTTTCTCAAAATTATTTGGACTTGATTGGAAGAATGGTGGTTGAGTTGGTACTTTTCCCGGTACCTACTTGTAGTCACATGTATTTAATACAGGAGATACCTACCTACATATTAAATTATTGTAAACGATATCTTCACTTGGGGTAAGAACCGAGTACTGGGGTACTTACTTCCCCACGTTGCAGTAAGGACAGATACGAGTAGATAGCAATCGCCACAGATGTATGTAACTTGCAACGAATTGGTAGATATCAATTACAAACAGAAAAGGAATTACAAAAATAAAGATTGCCGCGTGGACACTGTCATTTGTATTTGTGGTAACACTAGAACTGGAAGATGGCGCAGGGCCGAATGAAGGCAACAAAAGGGAAAACAGGGAATTCTTATAACTACTACACTATTCCCATTTTAGTACCTCTGTGAAAGGGAACTGGTTAAAGTATTATCATCATTTTCATTTTACTTTGTATAGAGCTGTCCTGGAAAATAAAGTCACAATGCAACTTTACCTAGATTTGACTAGTATCATAATCTATTGAACTTTACATATTCTATACTTATAATTGTTTATAATTTATCCGCATCTCAATAGAATTCATTCTGGTTACAACTTTCGACTAGTGTCATGTGTCAATGACGCGTATTTTGAAAATGTACAAGGCCAAAACGCATTCATAGTATACTAGCACTTCTGGTTTCAGAAATAGATATCTAAAGAAAAAAAATCTTTGGTACTAAACACTTATCTCCATTAATGCGAACGCATTTTGAATGTACACAAGGCCAACATGCACCCTTAGTGTTGTACTATCGCTAAATGGTTTCAGAAGTTTTAAGAAATAAATTATTTAGATACTCTTCGTTCTAACACTTTATATTTTTTATATACTCAGGTGTAGGTATATTTTTTGAAAAACGATTGATGCTTAATAAAACAGCATACATTCCATTCCAACACTGCAATGTGCTATATAGATTTGAATGTAGGTATACGTGATTAGTACCTACACACACGTGCTTCCGAATACTGTATGCTTTTGAATTACGCTTCCATTCAATGGAATAAGACATGTAGCAATTATAATATCTAAACTTGTGGTAATTCACCGCTTAGCCGCCCTGGTATAAGTAACAGATGGTTACTCCTTCAGGGCTCTCGCAAGGACTCTACTTTTATAATAATTATAATAATAATTGGATGACTTGTATAGCGCCGTTTTTGTGCAAAATCACCTCAAGGGTGCTGTACAAACTTATAATACATTTCTACAGTGATCTATGTTATTACTTAACTATTTATGGAGAAAATATACAGTACAATACTTACCTGGTAGGTCACTTGAGATTAACACTTATTAACATTATCTAATTGTTTATTGGCGAAATTTAGATACAGAATTTAGGACTTAATTGAAAAATTGAATATAACTGGACTTTCTCTTAGGAATGGTAGATTTAATTTAAGGGTACGACAGCTTAAAAAGGTAAGTTTTTAGTTTAGACCTGAATTCTGTTGGACTTGTAATGGATCTTAGTTCCGGAGGGAGTTTATTCCAAGCCTTCCGCCCAGATACTCCGAAAGCGCGATCACCAAACTTAGTATTTGGCTTGCGCTTAGGTTCTATCAGTCTGCCTACAGCTGATGATGTTGCTGATCTAAGAGTTGACTGCCTCAGACCAGTGTTTTCCGGGACGCATAGTTCAGAGATGTAGGGTGGGGCCATTTCATTGATGGATTTAAACACCATCCAGCACAGGTAAGTTTTTAGATTCTCACGGCCAAAAGCATTTTTGTTGTTTGTTTTTGGGGTGTTATGCCGTGTTGCGCTAACTCCTTCTTTAGCCGACGTTTCGGACAGCGTTGCAGTGTCCATCATCAGGGCAGATCCGGTAGATATCTACACATCTTCGGATCTACCGGATCTGCCCTGATGATGGACACTGCAACGCTGTCCAAAACGTCGGCTAAAGAAGGAGTTAGCGCAACACGGCATAACACCCCAAAAACAAACAACAAAAAAACCATCCAGCACAGTTTGTACTGGATTCTTTCAGGGCACTCGATCCAGTGAAGGTTACGAAGGTGTTCTGAAATGTGCGAATATTTTGAAACCTCGGTTATGAGCCGTGCTGCTGCATTAAACACTGATTGAAGTTTGTCAATTTGATATTTTGGAAGGCTGGCATAAATGCCGTTGCAATAATCGAGACGTGAGACTACGTAAGAGTTGATAAGTAGTTTTGTTGCTTCTGTAGGAAGGTTTCTTCGGACAGACTTGAGTTGTAAATTGTCTCTGCATTTATTATATAACAAATCTAGACCCCCCCATGTCCCTGCGTATTGGTTAGGCTGCAGGATGCCTACAATATACAAACGAAAATGGTTAATTGCGTTAAGATTTGTATTGTAATTAGATGTAGTAAAATAAGCCTTAATAATAAAAATGGACGAAGTTTCGTTCAGCAGTTGCTGTTAAAGACAAGGCTATCATCTGTCGAAATAACAATATATGTATAAATTAAAAAGGAAAACACATTCCGTACAGTCGTTTTATAATTTTAGGCATCTGAAAAAGCACAAAATAAGATATAAATATTTAACCGGAGAGTATTCCACCCGTCAACCAGCAGTCCCATCGAGAATGTGCATGGCGAACATGGAACGTAAAGGTAATTTTGTATGAAATCCTTACCAACCAGACGCACAAGAAAAAACTTACTGATTTGGAATATTTCTGTTTTTTTTTAATCTGGTTAAATTATTAGAATTCCTGTTAAAAACGGGAGTGCAGATCTTTGACGAATGAATTGACAGGTTTCCTAATAATAATCACTGTCGGTAAAGCACAAATATGATATGAGGAAGTCGGAACACGAGTTTTCTAATATTGTAATGTATTTATTACAAAAAGGACACCTGCATAAACACACGTGTTCCGATATATTCTGAATAGACTAATATTTTATTTGGAAACGGATTGCAATCACGTTTTTAACCCTTAAATGCATACTGTTGCAAAACTGCAACATACCGTTCAAACCACCTTTAACTCTTTGGTGTATACTTAATGCATGCCGTTTTAGAATTATCAAGTTCACGGTAATATATTTTATCGAGTGGCATCACCTTTTTTTCTTTCGCGAATGTCAAATGTCACTTTTTCTTTAACAAAGTGAAGATTCTCGAAAATTGGTTGGAGGTTAGAATTACAGTTTTGTTTTGCTGTTATTATTTTGATTTTCTTAGGTAAGTAGATACAATAATACAATACTTATATGTAATAACTCGTATTTTTCCGGTACACTTATTAGTTTTGAGAAATTTTTTTAGGTTTTTTATTTTTTTTTCATACGTAAATTGTTCATATTAATTTTAATTAAATACATGGTGTTGTAAACCTGAAACATTTTTTTTTTAATCAAATATCATTAAAAAATTACAAAAAAATAAAATTCTTTATATGCATGTAAATATCAGCAAAATATATTTTTTGCCAGAAAAATTAATGAATCATGCATTTAAGGGTTAGTAGGATTTCAATAAATTAGACATATTCATTTTTCTCCGTGCAGATAGATGATCATTCTTGATTTGATTGGGGGTTTTTTCTTTATATTTTCAAAAATAATCACTCCCTTCATTTTCGCAGTAGAGTGTGAAAAACACTTACGATTAAAAATAAATCACTATTTTAAACATCCCCTAAATTTGTTTCTATCCTGGGTTGGATTCCTCCCTAATTACAGCCCTGTAACCGTCACCCATCGCGCATCCTCCCGACCGCGGCATGCGTCCGCCACGCGTCTCGGCCCATTTTCAGCTGCATTAACCCGAGCCACAATGGCCACAAGGAGATAATATTCCGCTTAGCGTATTTAATAAATCTGAGTGCAAATATTAAAATAACTAATCGACGATCTGGACCTAGGTTGCTTGGCTTTGTCGGGTGATGTTTGCGGTGGGAAAAAATGATGGTTGCTGATTACTTGTTCATCTTCTGTTTATTGCTTTGTGTTTTCATTGCGGGGAAGAGATTTTGAGAGAAAAGTAAATATTTCAGAAGATAGTATGTATAAAAAATTATAACTTAGTCAATTATGTTATTATGTCAATTCCCGTGAAAATCACGCACAGAATAAAATGTAATGTAAGTTAATTTGATTGTTTCTTCGGGCAGAATCTAAAAATACACATTTCAGAAATAGAATAAAAATAATCGTATATTAAAATATATTTTTGTTAGGCAAGTACTTTGTAAATTGTAATATTTGAAAAGATTTTTTTTTAATGTTAACAACACTTAAGTACCATCAGTCCAAATATCCACTTATTATGTAGGTACTATAGGTAGGTACAAGCTTGATTAATGACCATGTACATAGAATAAATTTTATGTTAGTAGATATCAATCTGTGTACTTATTTTTTCCAAAATATTAATTTTATTTCATAACACTATTATGTAAAACTTCTTTCAGATACTACTTATTTATTGTATACACAAATTTACATCGACAAATAAATATATAATACAAACAAAAAAACATTTGTATAAACAGGGGTTGGTCAGATGAATAAAAATATTATTTGGGGTAGGTACCCCAATTTCTCATGCGGAAGAAAATCACAACACGTTAAGCTGCTAAATAAACACAGGTGTCATAAAATAGATAGCGGGCCCTCTTATCTAAACGGTGTGTTCAATGTTGCCCCCTGATAAAAGTGTTTTGTTTGTTTACACACGCAGGTAGGTATGCATGAACCTACTTATTACAGAGATGTTTGCGTTCAATTATTCAAGGGTTTTTTGGCAGGTACCTACTCTTATGTTGTTTGTATTGTACTTCGTTATTAAAATCCCGTGCAGATTTCCAATCTTATCTGTCTCGGTGCTGTGGATATTGTGGGGTTACCTATTTATTTATTTATTAATCTTAAGTTAGCTCACATCTTCGTGTGTGCTAATAGTTTTATAAACATATAAACATGTACATTGTTTGGCAAACATAATCTTTCTTTAAATATTTCAATAAAGTCACAAAAAAGAAACATTAATAATTGAGATAGACATATTTTCTTAATTCATTTTTGAACTTATTAATATTTTCTATCACAGCAATTTCCTTCGGGATTTTGTTATAGAGTTACCATACAAAATAGTTAGAGTTACTATAGAACTATACAAAAACAAATTATATTTTTTTGACACTCACAATTTGTTAGTTTCAATTTTGACAGCCTAGATTTTCAATCTGTGAATGTAATCTTCCTGAAACAGTCAATCGAATATCGGAACGATCGGAATTTAAGGTTAAGCGAAAGTGGTCAATCTCATACAATCTATGTTATTATCAATCTGCTACTGGCTCAGTTTGTCTGTGCAGATAATGAAACAATAGCGCCTGTTGCTTTTACGTCCAACAGATCCTGTTGTTTTTAAAAAAAATGTTTTTTCCTGTCACAGGTAATATCTATATAATATAGGCATATATAAAAACACACGCATATTCGAATGCAATGTTGTGTCAAAATTTCAAACCTATTTGTTAAGAACTTTCGTATATTTGAGATTTTGAACAAACGAACATTGACATTTTTATTTATATTAATGTTACTAGAAAACAATAGATAATATTTAATTATTCAGGTCACAGCGCCCATAGTAACTACTACAATATTCAATCAAAATATAATTTAAGAGAAAATAAATTAGTGTGGATGAAAATTTTTGTTTGAAGTCTCTTCAAGAGTGAACTAATTTATATGCTGTATTTAGCTCGAAAATCATATTTAGATGTTTGCAACCATGAAAAATCTGGCTTTCCATTCCGAAAAGTAGATTCTTTAAAATATAGACGACACGTGGGTGTTCATTTCAATTTATTTCAGGCACAGGTTTTGAGGAAACAAGAAAATCAAAAACAAAATTACTACACAAATGAAACACCAAAGGGTTTTCCATAAATCGTGATTCTGGAAAAATCCACTCCGAATACCGAATGACGGGAAGATCTGGTTTCTGATAATCATACTAAAAAAGTGTGATTTTAATATTTTCATTCATAATTATTGATTTCAGAAACCGCACATACTAAAACCTTTCCAACAAGCTAAATCATTATGACAGAAGCCGTCACTTGGTGGCTTGCTGGTAAGACGGCTGTCACAAACGCGGCGGGACGGCAACGTCGCCGAATTCATGAACATGTCGTTTTGGCGGCAAATCGAAAATGGCACATTAATCGTTTTAGAAAATGTATTCGTTAAAATAAAAATACCGTCATCATCGTAATTTTTTAGAGATTAATAAAAAAACAGTGAAAATACTCTATTGGGTTAGGCTTGGTGATAAAACGTGAAAGAAAATAATATTCATTCAACTCTTATTTAAGACAACCACGTAAAATTAAATAAAAACAGGTAGGTAGGTACTGTTTAACAACACTCTTTCTGATTTGAAATCATAAAATATGTTTTTTTTATTCTTTACAATAAATTACAATTGCCAATTTATTCTCGCTGTAATTCATTAGATATACTCGTAGTAGCCTTCGAGAGGGCTCGTATGCACGTTTTCGACGGTCGTCCTCAAAACGATAAAGACATAATGTACTAGAAGGATGACATCACGTACGACTTCTCTCTGGAACTAGTGTAATTTGCAGTGCACGGCATTTTTTTCGGAATTCATTAGGAGATTATAATAAACACATATTACAACAAGATTCCTCGTAATCGAGGGGTAAGAATCTTAACTAGCAATCCGAAGGTCGCGGTTTCAAATCCCGACGTGCGCAAGTAAATTTTATTTGATAAATCTGTTTTATTTCACAATTTATTAGTTAAAAATAATATCTACGATATTTACTGCACGTCCCAGAGTGGAAGATACTCTCAGTATCGACCTGGTGTAAGACCACCATTCAGAATTGAAATGTTGCTTGAAATGGCTTTAGTCGTGTTTGGTGACCAGATTTGAGTAGCCAGGTACCTTCATCTTCTCCATCTACTTCCCCTCCCCATCTTCTTCAGCCTCACAACATATCCAATTGGGGATATCATGGTCTCAATGGCTCCAGACGGTTGGGATCAGTTGGGACTTTTGTGCGGTTTACACATAACAAAAAAAAAAATATGACGAGAGTTTTAGTCTCTTCATAGGTACATAGTTAGGTAAAGCGTTATTTACTTATTGTTATGATTACTAGTAGAAAACTTTTCCACTTGACCATATTAAAATTCTAATAAATGTAATGACTATTATTGTTTTATAAGATATAGGGGAAAGGAAAGGCTTTATTTGATTGGACCAATGGGTGAGTTAGGGGAGGTTTTACACCAATCACAGTCCGCTAAGGGGGGTGGGGGGAGGTGCCATAAGTTCCGGGGAAACACCCTCGCATTGCTATGACAACGGAAATCGATTTATAAAAACTTGGAAATTGTGGCCACATTCTAATTCCGAGAAATTCTACGACGTTTGAAGATTTGAAGCTATTGACGATTAGGAAAGTTAAAATAAATAAGCTGTTTTAAATCAGCTTGGGTACACTGTCTAACTACCCTTTGAGTTACTTTTAATCATAGGTCAGGGCCGGCATCGCCCGTGAGATTATTATGCACAAAAAAGCGCTACACAAACATAAAAATCATACGAATATTATTAATTACAGTACTCAACTACCTATTATTGGTTACAGTAATCACCTACCTATTATTGATTACAGTAATCACCTACCTATTATTGAGTACAGTAATCACCGACCAATTATAGATTACAGTAATCACCTGCCTCTTATTGATTACAGTAATCACCTACCTATTTTTGATTACGGTAATCATCTACCTATTATTGATTACAGAAATCACCTACCTATTATTGATTATAGTAATCACCTACCTATTATTGATTACGAATTAAGGCATTAATTAATTAAGGCATTCGACAAAGTATCCCATAAACTACTAATCCAAAAACTATTTGCTCTAGGAATAAGGGATAACATGCTAAAATGGTTTAGTAGCTATTTGTCAAATCGTAAACTGTTCGTTAAAATAAAATCTTGGATGTCGAAAGCTTTCCGGGCTACCAGTGGCCTACCGCAAGGTAGTCCACCTTGGCCCGGTTTTGTTCCTCATTTTCATCAATGATATAACCAATTGCTTCAACGATGTCGAGGTATTGCTCTTTGCAGATGACGTCAAACTATACAAGAAAATAACTGATATAAATCATTGCCATATACTACAGTCAAATATTAGTAAGTTTAGAGATTGGTGCGTTCAAAATAATTTATTTTTAAATGTAGTAAAGTGCAAAACCTTGACTTTCTTCAGAAACAAAAATCCTGTTTTATTCGAATATTCCATCAATAACATAACTTTAGAAAGAGTCACGGAAATGAGAGATCTTGGAATTATTTTGGACGAAAAACCTTTCACCAATCATATCCATCAAATTGTGAACAAAGGTCTGAAAACACTAAGCTTCGTATTAAGAACAACTAAAAACTTTAATTCTTTGCAAGCCATTAAACTATTATAGGTATCTCTAGTAAGAAGTCTAATTGAATATAACTCAGTAGTTTGGTCTCCATCTTATACAATTCACATTAACAACATTGAGCGAATACAAAAAAAATTTCTACGTTTTATAAATTTTAAATTAAATATCCCTGTCGAAGACTTAAAATACAATTTCTTATTAAATACTCTAAAAATACATACATTAGAAGATAGACGTAAAATAAACGATTTAACGTTCTTATTCAAAATACTTAACTCTAAATTCGACTGTTGTAAACTCCTGCAACTTATAAACATACATACACCCACAGTAACAACACGATAAAATACAATATTCTACAGCAGCACACATAAGCGTAACTACATTTCCCACTCTCCGATACAACGACTTCACACCATGGGAAATCATTTCTTGGGTGATGTTGACATATTCAATACCAACTTGGCAAGTTTTGTGGATCATTTAAAACATTTATTTCAACAATACTCCTAAACACATCATGTAAACCAACAAATAGCTGTAATTTGCTGTTTTTGTTTCTTGTGTTTGTATAACTTGTTACATAGCTTTTATCAAATGTAATTTTATTCTTATTTTTTATGTTTGAAAGTATTTGTCAAATTAAAATTATACTACCAACCATGTAAAAGCCCTCTGGGCGTTAAATAAATAAATAAAGTACAATAATCACTTACCTATTATTGAGTACAGTAATCACCTACCTATTATTGATTACAGTAATCACCTACCTATTATTGAGTACAGTAATCACCTACCTATTATAGATTACCTGCCTTTTATTGATTACAGTAATCACCTACCTATTATTGATTACAGTAATCATCTACATATAATTGATTACTGTAATCACCTACCTATTATTGATTACAGTAATCACCTACCTATTATTGAGTACAGTAATCACCTACCTATTATTGATTAAAGTAATCACCTACCTATTATTGATTACAGTAATCATCTACATATTATTTATTACAGTTATCACCTGCCTCTTATTGATTACAGTAATCACCTACCTATTATTGATTACAGTAATCATCTACCTATTATTGATTACAGTAATCATCTGCCTCTTATTGATTACAGTAATCACCTACCTATTATTTATTACAGTAATCACCTGCCTCTTATTGATTACAGTAATCACCTACCTATTATTGATTACAGTAATCATCTACCTATTATTGATTACAGTAATCATCTGCCTCTTATTGATTACAGTAATCACCTACCTATTATTTATTACAGTAATCACCTGCCTCTTATTGATTACAGTAATCACCTACCTATTATTTATTACAGTAATCATCTACCTATTATTGATTACAGTAATCACCTACCTAGGCGTCTACCGGTTTTGACAAGGGGCGTCAAAATTTTACTCGCGCCAGGAGTCGTTTGTCTCAAGGCCGGCCCTAATAGGAATTGGCGATGAACTAGCGACGGTTTCACCACCGTTAAGTAGCTCCCGATTAGCAATTGTATGGTTGAGTGTTGAATAGTTTCAATTACTACTCAGCGGCTGTGAAATATATAAAATGCGTTACTCAACGAGCTGCGCTTTATCCCCAGTTTTCTCAAACCCTTAGGTAAGTTATTCTTGAAGAATAAGATATTACTAATAAATCTTAACTAAACCGAAAATTATTATTGTTGGCATTAGTATTATCTATAACGTTGATTGACAACCTTCAGAAGTTCAATTTTCCAGTAAAAATAAAGAATTATTCTCCTTTTGTTAGTCAGGATGACTTTTCTTCTAGAACTTTAATTTGGTGAAATTTATTAAAGATTGGCGATCTGAATCGAATCACGAAAAGCAAAAAATAATGCAGGGATCACACGAGGACAGTAAAACACTGCATTGTCCCAGCTCAGGACCCATGTCCCAATGTGAAGAGTATTTTGGAAGGACAACAAACCAAGACATTTTCACAGAGATAGACGGGGAGCTAGGGATCTACGGATCAGTGTGTCCAGAAGTGACGGACATATGACATATGGACATATGGACAGTTGGAGAGGTCAAGGGTCTTCCCAAACCAGCCTCTCCCGATCTGGCAGGCGCATCCTCAACACACCTCACCCGACGAACCCAGGCACCCCTGCTAAATGACCAACGTAGGGTGACATATGGCAGAGGTGTTGGTTATCCAATGGTTCCCGGAGCGGCGGTACCTAAACCCGCTCCCAAATTATAAATTTTATGCGATTAATTTTTTTCTGCATTTGAAACATGTAATATCTTTTTAGTTCTGTAAAAACTGATTCTGCAAGTAAAGTTACACACCGTGATTTTTCACAATTAACTACCTATTTATTACTAACAGTTTTGGGAACAGTAGACCTCGCGTATTGTGGATTATTCCTATTTGACAGCTCGTAACGCTCATACGAACTCTGGCGGAATAAAAAGGTACTCTGCAACACGGCTAACATCTTGACAAGATTAACCGAACACGGAATATACAAGTAAATTTACAAATTAAATTTACAGACAGATGAAATGCAAAACGCTCGAGTTAAAACAGGACTTCGCTACGCTCAGTCAATGAATAATTCTAAACAGCGTTATTTTTATTTATATGACACCGCATAAGAGTCCCAACCCTTTGGAGCAGACTATAGCATCCCCAATCGAGGTATGTTGTCAGGCTTAAGGTAGTGGGAGAAGAAGGAGATGAGGAAGAGGAAGATGTAGAAGTGCCTGGCTATTCAGATCTGGTCACCAAACACGGCCAAAGCCATTTCAATCAATGTTTCAATTCTGAATGGTGGTCTTACACTAGGGCCATACTGAAAGCATCTTCCACTCTGAAAAGTACCACAAATTTACTATATATGAATTTTTTAATCAGTTTTGTGAAGTATCGAAAATTAATTAAATAAAATTTACTTGCTCACGCCGGGATATGAACCTGCGAACCCCAGCTTAATAGTCGAGAGCCTTACCCCTCAACCACGAAGGCATTCGAATTAGTATAAAAAATACTAATTTCGGTTTGTATGTGCGTGAAATGTGAAATATTCTTGCATTAAATTATTCAAGTTCGATTCGACAGCAATTTGCTTTGAATTTGAGTGTCATTTAAAAATAAACTACTTTTATGAAGAATATTTCAGATAGGCGATATAATAGGTAGATAATTATAGGTAATAATAATAATAATAATTGGATAATTTGTAGAGCGCCGTTTTTGTGAAAAATCACCTCAAGGGCGCTGTACAATTTATTTCCTAGGATCTACATTTGTTATTTAGACCAACTGTGCCAACACGAGGTTCGTCATCCGTTCAGGTATGTGTCTGCCGCCAATATAGCGCTGACATGTGTCTGCTGCCAATAAAGAGCGCTGACACAACATCCTCACATAGATAACAAACCTTGGCAGCACCGCTGTGACGTTCGACGAAGACAGAAGATGGAGACTCTGCTGCAAGAATCCTAGGTAGCGAAGGAACTGTACCAGCTGCTGCAGCGAGAGAGACTTCCCCGTCCACCAACTGTGCCAGCACGAGGTTCGTCATCCGTTCAGGTATGTGTCCGCTGCTAATATAGCGCTGACATGTGTCTGCTGCCAATAAAGAGCGCTGACACAATATCCTCACATAGATAACAGACCTTGGCAGCACCGCTGTGCAAAATCACCTCATCCTAGTCTATTTTAGTCTCTCTAGTCACTTCCTAGCCATTCATGCCACTTAGTGTATCCTCTCGACCCTTTTAGACTCTTTCCTGGCTCCAATACCTAAATAAAATCCAGCAAAAAAAATTAAAATTCTTAGGTAATGGTGATTTTTAACCGGTTTTTGCGCCAGTTCTAGATAATATGTAAATTTGTTTATGGATTTCTTTATTTCTACTTTATTTTCTCATACCTAATTTAATATTATATGAAGCATATTGCAAGCGAGATGTCATCGTGTGTATCAGCTCTCGTCACCTGTGATGGTTTACGGGTTACGGGAGAAATGGACATGACGCGATGACGCGTCTAATGAGGATATCCGTCGCTTCGAGAACATCCTTCTCACATCATGGTGCCCTGGGACCTGGGATTCAAGAATTTGGAAGGTTATAGATACCTTTGCGTGTGAACAGTTAAAAAATTAGTATTTTATATATTATATTACCACACGGTAAATCACGTGTGGACAGTAATTTTTGTGCATAAAGAATAATCAAAATTCTGCATTAAGGGGTGATACAGGGGGTGGGGTGGTTTTTCGAAATCTTGCATCTTGTACCTTTCTCTCGTATCGAAGGTCAAGTGTTCAAAATTTCAACAGTAAATAAAACTGTAAATTTGTATTAAAACTAACGTAGGATGTGTCAAGCTAAAAGTGTTTTTTTTATTATTTGTCTTTCAAAAACAAATAATGTCAATTTTCTTTGTAAAATATTTATATTGTTTTGTTAACTAAGATAAGGGTACGTATACATTTGCAAACCGTACCGCAAATTACGGTAAAGGAACGAATCAACTGCAAGCGGCGTTTCGCGCTATTTGTGGTTGCTTCGTTTCTTTCCCATAAGTTAAGGTTAAGTTCGGTATTTCGGCTCGCTATTTATACGTAGCATTAGAGTGACATCATTTAACTTAACACCGTTAGTAAACTTGATATTAATCCTTCCTTAAATTCACGAATACGTGCTGACATCGCGTTATATCGATTTCCCGCCATTCGTGTATCGAGTTTCGAGTTAAGATCGTTTCCCGCCGGTTCCGGTCCAACGGCCGGCGGGTAGGATCCTCTTCCGGCCGCCGCGCCATGACGAGCCCGGGGGCGGATATCCGCTTATCGGACTGCTAGTTAGGCAGGTAGGCACTTACTTCACATTATAGGTAGGTACTTTTAGTTTGCAATACTGACTGTCCACGGCTTTAACGTTTGTTTGTGTCATGCGATGTTTCAACCTCGGATTGGGGAGGTTTTTGATACGAAAATGTTAAAGAAAAATGTATCGGGAATGTTTGAAGGCCTGACGCTGATGGATATCAATAATAGATAACTTACCTTGCAGATAAATGAACTCGCGACGTCTGGGTACGAACACGACGCTATGTACCACTCAGATATAAAGTGAAAACTGTAGTTATCGGTTAAGGCGATGCACTACATCGTGTAATATTTTAAATTGAGCCGCTATCAATAACAACTCTTACGTAGATGGCGATAAGGTTTAAATTCCCGCTTAACACAATTCGCCTGTTTTGATTTATGCAAGAAAAAAACATGGCGAAAAAGCGCCTTTTATTTTATTTTGTGGATTTTCTATTGTTCTGGCATAAATATTTAATTCTTCTCGATCATTTTATAAATAACTTAATTTGCCACATTATACAATAAAATCATAACCGAAAATGGGTTCGTAAGTAGGAGATTTTGAACTTTAAAGCAGTTTTTATAGGCCGTATACATTATTTTTATCTGTGCTTATAAAAAGACTTATCTAAAAAATACTCGATTGTTTCAAGGCCAAGATGTATTCTACTCGCAGTATTTAATTAAAGCATCTGAAACATTTCTAGGCGACCAAATTTTCAAACCAAAAACACATGATTTTTCATTACTACGTATGACATCGCCTTAAATTTTAATCTTTATACTTAGTATAGTTAGCACGAGGCTCAAAACCCATCACCCTATCGGAAGATGTTCTCATTTTTTTGACATTTTTATGAAGTAAACGGAAGCAAAATACACCTTTATAAACCACGGATAGCTCTACTCCTGAAAACACGGATTAATTAATGTGTTATAATTATTAAAACTTTCAGATACAAGATTTTTTTCCGACAAGACTTTTTATTTTTGAAATTATTAATGGTTTTATAGATAGCCCCGATTTACTTAGCCTAATTACCTTCCATATACCAACTAGAACTATACAACAAAAGTTAACTGCACTAAAGACATATGTATGTTCACTTTTATCATTCTTTTGCATGAGTTCCATTATTATCACTAAAATATTCTATATATCAAATGTTAGTAAAAGCCCAAATGGGCATATAATATTAATAAAGAAATAAAAATGTTTTTTTTTATTTACAAACAAAATTACTGCGTTATGTTGCGAATAGACATGAAAGAAAACGCCTTTCACGTATTACATATATATGTATATAGGGCCAATTGCTGTTTTTCGCTCCTTTCCCATTAGTCGTGCGTGAACGCTTGGCAGTTCGGCTCGCGTGTTTATGCGCACCCTTAGGAAATCAAGTGAGAACTTTTTGGCCACCTAAGTACATAATGTAGGTACATATTATAAGATAATTTTTATTTACAGTCGCTGATTTTACGGCATCCCAATCAGGGTATGTTGTGGGGCTGAAGTGAGTGAGGAAAGGAAAGAAATGATAAAGATCAAGTTTGGCTGATCAACATCATTTACTTATGCAAAAAAAACAGATTCTTAAATGTACAATGTAATTGACTGAACGTAGTCCTGATTTAACTCGACGGTTTTTCATTTTCTCTGTCTGTAAATTTGTTTGTACGTACCGCTTCGATAAAGGTAAGTTTTTAGATTCTCACGGCCAAAAGCATTTTTGTTGTTTGTTTTTGGGGTGTTATGCCGTGTTGCGCTAACTCCTTCTTTAGCCGACGTTTCGGACAGCGTTGCAGTGTCCATCATCAGGGCAGATCCGGTAGATCCGAAGATGTGATGAAAAGATTATTTTTTGAAATGTGCAAGCGTCGTGTTTATTTGAACGTTCTTATTCGCATTTTTTTCAATATTACGGGTAGGTACCGGAATGTGACATTTCATTAGAAAATTGTAAAATTCCTAATTTGAAATTTTAAAAAAGGTTGCATAAAATATATGGTTTATAATTAGGTAGTTATTTAAGTACTAACTTCCAAATCTTATATGATTTCAGAGGATATTTTGGTACAGATTTATTAAATAAGAGACGATTATCAACATACTTTTTATATAGGACGTGAGGTCTACTGTTCGCAGAACTACTACTGTAAGTTTTAATTATGTGGGTTTATATTATGCTTCTCACATCACCTAATATTACCTTTTATTTCGTTATGAAAAAATACTGATACATCGTGTATTTTGTAACTTGATCCGCATTATCGAACAGGCGGCATTAAGTCATGCGTAAGGTAAATTAGTAGGTACATTCCTAGTACCCGTCTGCCGTCACTAGTATGAAAAAAATAGTGTTGTACCGTAGAGCGCAGTTCATTCTTCTCCAAGAGTTTTTTTTTTTTTTTTTTTTTATTCTTTATATTGGCTTTCACCCATTAAGAGTGATCTTGGCCATACATTACAACATTTTTCTTATTAATAAAAAGAGTTTATAATTGTTCTAATCACTTTATTTTTAACGTACTACAACAAACTTATGTCATAGTATGATTGACTCGCAACTTATTTTAAATTTATTTTATTTGGTTTTACGCCCAGCCGGGCTTTTACACGGATTTTAAGATCAGATAAGTGAGCTATCGAAAATTATACAAAAAAAATTGAAAGTATGATATAACAGTAAACTGATAAACCGAATATGAAACAATATCAGTAAAATACCTAACAGTAACATAAAATATTATAGAAACTAGAACAATACTACATATGAAACAAATCACTAAAACTACATTATTAACTCTCCTATAATTTATAATTTATAGGATTCAACAAAGTGCTGGTATAGATTACGCTTGAGGCGATGCACTACGTTGTATAATATTTTAAATTGAGCCGCTATCAATAACAACCCTTACGTAGATGGCGATAAGGTTTAAATTCCCGCTTAACACCATCCGCCTGTTTTGATTTATGCAAGAAAAAAACATGGCCAAAAAGTGCCTTTTATTTTATTTTGTGGATGTTCAGGCATAAATATTTTTTTTTCGATCATTTTATAAATAACTTAATTTTCCTCATTATACAATAAAATCATAACCGAAAATGGGTTTGTAAGTACGAGATTTTGAACTTTAAAGCAATTTTCATAGGCCTTATACATTATTTTTTCTGGGCTTATAAAAAGACTTATCTAAAAAGTACTCAATTTTTTCAAAGGTCAAGATGTATTCTACTCGCAGTATTTAATTAAAGCATCTGAAACATTTCTAGATGACCAAATTTTCAAACCAAAAACACATGATTTTGCATTACTACGTATGGCATCGCCTTAATTCTATAAATGGAGTCAATAAATACGAGTCTCAATAGTACCTACTCCCAAACTTGTTGCCCAGATCATGCATCCTACTGGTTAGTGATTGTGTCTGATAGTTGGTTGTGTATTTATTGCAGAAGAATGTTTTGTCTTGTGTTCCCAGTCAGCACATGGAATTTAATAGTGGTAACGATGGCAGGACTGCCAATAAAGTTTTTAATGACTCTATGTAAGAAAACCAGGTCTGACATAATTCTTATGACAGACATTATTATTAGATGCAAATGATTCATCAAACTGACATAATTAATGTATTCAATTGTAATTTTGAGCTTACGTGCCTAAGAAATTTGTGCTTAATTCTTTCCATATTGTTAGAGTGAACTTTATATAAAGGGGACTAAATAGGTGAATATTATTCCACTTGATTTCTGACTAATGAAATATGGAGGGTTCTCATACAATCTAAGGACTTAAAATCAGTTAAAGTTCTGTAAAGGAAGCCAAGCATCTTTAAAGCCTTATTAGATGTAGGTATAGTTAATATCTGCAATGAATGTCAAGTTTTCATAGAATATTATAATTGTTTACTGTTTTTTTTTAAATTTGGAGTTCCAGTGAGCAACTAGATCTATTGCGTCGTGCCACAAGTCTCAGATATTGCATCGTGCCACAAGTCTCAGATATTGCATCGTGCCACAAGTCTCAGATATTGCATCGTGCCACAAGTCTCAGATATTGCGTCGTGCCACAAGACTTGGATATTGCTTCGTACCACAAGACCCGGATATTGCGTCGTGCCACAAGACTCGGAGAGTGGGAGTTTACTCCAAGCTCACACTTTAATTAATTCCGACGAATTTGAACTAAAGTGATTTGGTTTTGGGGTACTATGCCGTATTGCGCTACCTCCTTCTTTAGCCATCGTTCCGGACAGCATTGCAGTATCCATCATCTGGGCAAATGATATGTGATGTGCGACACATCTGCCCTGCTGATGTGACACTGCTGTCCGAAACGTTGGCTAAAGAAGGAGGTAGCGCAACACGGTATAATACCCCGAAAATAAATCATTTTAATACTTTTGGCCGTGAAAATCTCAAATCATACCGAATTTGAACTGCAATATCTTTTTTCTTTTTCAGATAATGAAGGAATGCTTGTACCAAAACATAACAATACATACGGACAGCGAACCCTGGAATACAACGTGCCCAAAATATTCAACATGTTACCAAGCAATATAAAAAATGCGAATTACCTCAGATATTCAGAAATATGCTGAAAACATGGCTACTAAGCAGAGATACTCTGTATTAGTAATACTTTTGATTATGGCAGTGGTTGGTGATAAATATGATGTATAAGTTGTATTGTAATAAGTAATAATATTATGAAAATATGTTATATTGTAATTGAACATGAACATCCTGTTGACAAACTGCTTAGTTGCGGTTTAGTGGGATTGTACTTTGAAGAACAATAAAATAAAATAAAATTAAAAAAAATTAAAAAAAGATGGATACCAACGGGACATAAGTTATTTATTGTCAAGAATAATGCAAAAAGTACCTTACCATCAAAATATTTTACTTTGTTTATTAAGTTAAGAGAAATACACTAATTTCACTTTCTTAAATTGAGCACACATTAAAAATATCTAAATATTATTGTTTACTAAAACAAAATTTTCTTAAATATATTCATTCTATTTACTGTTGTCAGGCTACCGGAAAGGAGATTGTATATGTACTGTGTAGACCCTCATCTAACTTCCCGATGGTTTCAGATATAAACATCTGAGATTTTAATAATATGTTTATCAGAATTTATCAAAGAATAAGAGAAGAGAAGATCTATTTTCTAGGCCTGCTAGGGCAAATTCGGCCGTAGGTCCGGTGCCGGGCGTATCTGATTATTGTACATGCCATCTTCACTAACGTCTCTGACTTACGATTTCACTTACGATTCCGACTTTAATTTGTGTAATGAAGAGGAAAATTGGGAGAGTACCGTTCTCTTAAGATTTCAACACTAAATATAGCAAATGCTTTTCATGGATCCTTGCGATTCGGAATACCTTACAGAATATTTACAGTATACTGCCACTTAGAACGCGGTGCTAATTAATAATACACAATATTTACAGTATACTGCCACTTAGAACGCGGTGCAAATAGATAATACACAATATTTACAGTATACTTCCACTCAGAACGCGGTGCAAATTAATAATACACAATATTTACAGTATACTGCCACTTAGAACGCGGTGCAAATTAATAATACACAATGTTTACAGTATACTGCCACTTAGAACGCGGTGCAAATAAATGATACACAATATTTACAGTATACTGACACTTAGAACGCGGTGCAAATAGATAATACACAATATTTACAGTATACTGCCTCTTAGAACGCGGTGCAAATTAATAAAACACAATATTTACAGTATATTGCCACTTAGAACGCGGTGCAAATTAATAATACACAATATTTACAATACAATTCCACTTATTATTATAAACGATATTGCGTTAAGTATTCCTCCTTCGTTTAAACATCTTTAAACACGTCTGGCACTAATAACAACACACTTTGAAATTTTAAGCGATAACCGTCGACTATACAACATACTCAGGCTAAATATTTTATATATTAAGGTTATAAACCAGTTAGAATTTAACTCAACCATTTGAAATGCATTTTACAATAGAAGACGTTGTCCTGCTACAGACCACCTTCTACGTAGGGAAGATTTGTGGTTGTTTGTATTTTAGGATGAGAAATCTGAGAAAAAAATCGTTAAAACAATTTTTATCGGGTCCAAAACTAACCTATATTTCAAGCTGGAACCAACCATACACATTAAAAATAATTAATTGAAACCGGTTTGGCGGTTTAGTGTGTACAAATAAGTGACACGTGATTTTGCTAACCGGCTAATTCGGGACAGTGGCCATTCAACATACTTCTACACATTCTTGAAAAGTGATATAAAATCATGAAAAGTGATGAAAAAACTAGGTTGAACAGGTTACGTTAGGTTGGGTTTATTTTCATGACTTTCAATGAGTTTATTTCACTTTTCAAAAGTGTTTTGAATTGCCACTGTCCTGAGATTTCCATGCTAACTCAACACAGTGACTATTCAACACACTTTTAAAAAGTGATATAAAGTCATTGTAAACGATGGAAATTTTTTTTTAACTTAACCTAACCTACTTAACCCAGTTAATAAAGTTTTTTTTATCACTTTCCATGACTTTATATAACTTTTTAAAGATGTGATGAATTATCATTTTGATGATTTATCCGGTCACCGTCCTGAGGTACCATGGAACCTAAAACACACAGTGCTTGAAACTCGCTATCGTCTCAAAAAAGTGGTGTGGGCATAATATGAAAATGAAACTCGTATGTCAACAGATTTTTTTTTAAATATTTAAATGCCGACTTGGATTCTCCTCCCCCATAGCACACATGAAATGGTGAGTTCCCTATACACTACGAAGTACTTCATAATATAGATTTTTAATTAATTTTGTTCTAAAATCACCTCAAATTTTCTCGTCATCTTAAGGTATGCGAGCCTCGCATAGCTCTCCTTGCATGGGAACTGCAGTGCCTAATGAAGTGCATCATGATCAGCCTGTTTTTATCCCATAAACAGTGTTGAACACGCCATGAGAGGGGGAAACGAAGGGTCTGCCTGCTCCTGCGCACCGTGGGTGGTTGGACTTGTCAAATGTAATTCGCGCTGCGTAATATTGTGAAAGGGTACACCGGTACACTACCCTCAGGATTCAGGGCTGACCAAACTAACAATTCGTAAAAACTAGCTTCGTGAAATGTTGCACATATTAGCATTATTTTAAATTTTCATTCTAAAATTTTTAGATTAAAGAATAATTTTTACAACGGACAAACTGAAAATTAGTAAGTTAAGGCAGCTTTTGGAATATTAGAAATATATAATAATGGATTTGTGACAAAATTATGCATATGAATGGATTGGACCAGTCAGTCAGTTAGTTGATATTACATGATTATTTCTGGGCTCACTCATCCACAGAGACGGAGGATGTGCAGAGGATGTCAACCATAGGATAGGAGTGGGATGGATGAAATTTAGATCCGTAACAGGAATTTTGTGCGACACGAAAATGCCAATAAAACTTAAAGGAAAGACATACCAGACTATTGTTAGACCCGCGATAATGTATGGCTCCGAATGCTGGACTATGTACAACTCCTACTCTAGGCAACTCAAATCAGCAGAAATGCGAATGCTTAGATGGACGGCAGGAGTATCATTAAAAGATAAAATTAAAAGCTCACGCATTCGTGGTAGCCTGGGTGTCACTGACATAAACAGTAAGCTAGAGGAACGACAGTTAAGATGGTATGGGCACATAAGACGGAGACCACCAGACCACACTGTGAAGCAGGCAATGTCTATAGAGCTTCAAAGACAGTCATCCAGAGGTAGACCAAAGAACTCCTGGATGACCCAATGCTCTAAAATCCTACAAAGAAACGGCCTAGATGAAAGCGACACTCAGAACCGAAGAAGCTATAACCTGAGAACGAGAAGAGCCGACCCCAACAGCCTACCTAGGCAATGAGTTGGGATAGTGCTAGGAAGAAGAAGAAGTCAGTTAGTTGATAGAATAATAATTATTGTTCTATTATCTCCCTTGTTTAAACCACATTGTGGCCACCACCACCTCTATGGCGTCGAACGGATTGAAATATTGGAATCGTTATGAGAATTATGGTCGGAAGCGAAATCAATTACCAATTCTGCATTTGTGGAAAAATCATCACTCTGTCAGACACAAATGCAAGACTCTATGGCGCTGAAATTTTGGAATCATCATGAGAATTATGGTCTGAAGCAAAATCAATTACAAAATCTGCATTAAATTACATTTGTTCAAAAACCATCATTATTACGGGCACAAATTTAAGACATGGGTTCGAACTTTGATAGCCATTTTATCAGGATCTTTGCCATCAAACGGCATGAAATTTTGGAATCGTTATGATAATTGTGGTCTGAAGCGAAATTAATTACAAAATCTGAATATAATTGTATTTGTGGAAAAATCATTATTCTATTCAAGACTTTGTTCGAACTTTGAAAGCTATTTTATCAGGCGCTATGGCACCGAATGGAATGAAGTATTGGAATCGTTATAAGAATTATAGTCCGAAGCGAAATCATTAACAAAATATGCATAAAGTTGCATTTCTGGAAAAATGTTCATTTTTACGGGCGTTATTGCAAGACTTGGGTTCGAACTTTAAAGGCCATTTTTTCAGGCTCTATGGTGCCAAAGGGCTGAAAATAAGGAAACGTGATAAAATTTAATTTATTTAGCGAAATCAGTTGCTTTTCTATACGAGCGCTATTGTAAGACTTGGATTTGAACGTTACAGCCATTTTTTCAAGCTTTATGGTGAAAAACGGGCTGAAATTTTGGAATCGTGATAAGAATTATGGTCCAAAGCGAGATCATTAATAAAATGTTAATAAAGTTGCATTTCTGGAAAAAAGTTTATTTTTACGGGTGCTATTTCAAAACTTGGGTTCGAACTTTAAATGGCATTTTTTCAAATTTATGATGCCAAACGGGCTAAAATTTTGGAATCGAGATAAAATTCATTGTCTTTAGCGAAATTAGTAATAAAATCTGTTTTAAGTTGCATTTCTGAAAAAATGTTCATTCTTACGGGCGCTATTGCAAGACGTTCGAACTTTAAAAGCCAGTTTTTCAGGGTCTATGGCGCAAAACATCTATTTATTTATTTGTTCTTAATTTCTTGATTTACTTATAACTTCTTAAATGTTTCGTTTTAATTTCATAAACCTTTCGGATAAATTTCTTAAATAATTCTATAAAATGTCTTAAATAATTCTGATAAATTCCTTAAATTCTTCTTAAATATTTCTAAATTCGTCTTAAATATATCTAAAGTCTTCTTAAATATTTCTAAAATTCTTCTAAAATATTTATAATTATTCCATAAAAATTTGTGATAAATTTCTGAAAAAAAATTCTTAAATAATTCTGATTAATTTCTTAAATAAATCTGATAAATTTCTTAAATATTTCTGACTATTTTCTGAACGGGCTGAAATTTTGGAATCGTGATAAGAATCATGGTCCAAATCTAAATCAATTACAAAATCAGCATAAATTTGCATCTGTCCAAAAAATATCATTCTTACGGGTACAAATGAAAGACTTGGGTTCGAACTTTGAAAGCCATTTTATCAGTCTCTATGGCGCCGAACGGATTAAAATTTTGGATTGGAAATGTTTAAAAAAAATACACATTAAAAATTATTTTTTAAATAAAATAATATTGGAAGTCAACTACTTTTGTTGCTTGTCAAAAATTGATCTGTTTCGATTTTGAAAATCATTTACCATGAATTCAACAAAAGAAATTATAGAGATCATCCTCCTATAAAAAAAATAAAGACGATCTCAATTTTAATCTAATTTTTATTTTTATCAGCTTTATGGCAACCCTGCTCAACCTTGGGTGGCCTCTTGGCTTATGGGGCTCACACTCCCCAAGTCCTCGGCTGGGAGAGGTGGTGTTTTTTTTACCCAAATGGACCAAGCGTAAGACCGCCAATATGCTCGCAGATGACCGGTCAGGGAAATTCGGCAGAGGAATGTTCCTCGTTCACAACCACACACCTGCAATTTTTTCTGATATTCGGTGGCTAAAATAGTGACAAGTTACACAATTCTTGACTTTGACTATGTATTACAGCTTGACTATGTAAATTTGACACCCCATCCTATGGAGCGGATCTTTTTTTGTATGTTTTTGTTTAGTTATAAAAAAATTTAATTTCAATAAGTATAATACCTTAAAAATAATTTAATGATTTGTATGGTGCCGTTTTCAAGGGCGCTTTAAATATTAGGTAAGTACTGCGAAAGTCCGGACTGGGCCGGGTGATTTATGCCTCCCTAAACCCTCTTCTCAGCTGCACTGTTTATGGGCATGAGTTCCGGGGACCCTTCAAGCCGGGGGCTCTGGTTCGTGTCTCGCGTGTCCATAGTGTAAAGATGAAACTGCAAGGGGGCCCCAGAGTTCCAGTTAGATCCTCCCTGTCTATAGAAACTTGGGGCTAGGAAGGATAATATTATGATGATTTGTACAAATCTTAACCATGAACCAAAAAACTTTTTTAAAATTTGAATACACACAAGAGTCCAAATCCAAACTGCCCCCAACCGTCTGATGCCAGTGACTATGGCATCCCCATGGTGTATGTTCTGAGGCTGAATGATTTGAATGTCTGGAGCGGAATGAGATGTAATTGGTAAAAACCTGGCTATTCAGAACAAACTCGGCTAAACAATGAATTATTAATAGAAAAAAGATAAATTAGAAGTATTTCAAATCAATAAATTCCTGAATAACAATTTTGGTTTATAGCATAACCAATTCAATTTATCTTAGTCATTCCTGTTCTAGACATAATTCCAGTGAACCGCTCTGTTCTCACCGCAATCCCCTGATTATTTCTCCCCCTTTGTTAACCTCACTTTCCAACCTCTAAATAGTTATATAAATATATTATATCGGTCAATATTTTGTATATTACCTTAGTTTTAATATTATCCTTATGAAGGGAGGCCTCTTTTGAAACCGATACAGCAATATATTAAAATAAAGCAAAGTATTTTCAGCCAATGATCTGTATTTTTATTGATTTTTCCCAACTGTCTGGAGCAAGTGAGACCATCCCTATTAATTGGGGTTCCTTGTGATGCTGAAGGGAGATGAAGGAGATAGGGAGGAAGAAGGTGTGGGGATTCCTGGTTATTCAGATATGGTCAGCAAACACGGCTAAAACTGCTTCAAGCAACGTTTCAATTATTAAGGGTGGTCTTATACCAGGGCCATAATGAAAGTAGTTGTCACTCTGGAACGTGGTACATATTATTTCAAATGAAAAATTTCGAAATGACACAAATTAATCAAGTTAAAGAGCTTCCACAACCTACCCCTAGACCACGGAGGCTGTCATTATTGATATTACGATTTGCTCGGTAATTACATCTATCTACCCACCCTGTTTTAAGATTTATCTCTCTTCAACTACAATTTTACTCCCTAATAAAGCTCCACTGGTAACAAATATGATAGCTGGCCCCGTGTTTGGAGGTTTGACGCACGCCTCATTGCACACTTCATCCCGGGCTGGGGTTCGAATCCCGACTCACCCCATCATTTCGGGATCATCAGAAATCGGGATGTACCTACATACAATTTACCTTTTTTTGCCAGTGGTGGAAATGGACAGAAAATTATAACTTTTCGGAAGATTTTAAAGTTGATCTTGTGAGCGTTATGTGCTTTTGCACCGCGTTCTGTCATTTTCCAAAATTTTAAATAATAAATAAGTTTTTAAAAATAATCTTGAATCTCTGGTAAACTAGATATTTTGCGGAAACATATGTATAAGCTGTAAAAGATTTCGATATTGTACCGCTTTTATCAACAGCTTGGAACGTCATTTTCGTAGCGGGCTGCTATTAAAAATATCCATAAAATAGGTGTGTTTGATGATTTTCAATAGATTTTTCAAAAGTTAAATAAGCAATTTATTTAGGCTGGCCGCATACATACGTTTTCCGTATTCGATTTCCGAATTCGTTTTCCGTATTCGGAATTCCGTGAGACTAGCGCAAACGTTCGTTTTTCTTCATTCGGAATGTATAAACGTCAGTACCAGTGTTGCCAACAAGGGCGATATATCGCCATTTAGGCTACTCAGAGCGAGAATCGGCGCCGAAAAAATGTAAAAGGCGACTGGTCGCCAATTAAGATACTTCAAAAACTCTAGCCACCCCCCCCCCCCCCCCCATGAAATTTATTTTTCTGGGGACAAATTTTACCACCCCCCCCCCCCCACGAAATTTTTATTTTCACGTAAAAACATCAATTTTAAACATGTCCCACCTAACAGCAAATTCGGCTACTTTACGCTACCTTATGTATGAGAAACGGCGATATTAGGTCAAGATCCGTTGGCAACACTGAATTACTGAACAGAAATTTCCGAACGTTTGCGTCGGCACAAACAAACTGTATGCAATAGCTGCGTTCCGCATGACGTCATTAGGTTTTTTTCCATTCGGTTTCGCATTCGGAACGTGCGTAAGGAATTTGTTCCGTTCGGAACTAAAACGAACGTGTGCGGCAGTTAATGTATTTTCTACTGATTCCGTGCATTCGGATGTCCGAATACGGAAAACGAATTCGGAAATCGAATACGGAAAACGTATGTATGCGGCCAGCCTTAATCATTCAAGACAATATTTGCGAACCTTTGACATAGAAAAGACAAAAAAGATTCAGATCCTTGCCGAGGAAGTGTTCTAACCAATGAGCTAATTCCACAAAATCAATTTACGTCATTTTTAACAGATTACTTCGATTGAGAGCTACCAACATTATTTTAATTTTCTTAACGCATATTTTTTGGCTGCTATCGTTTATGTGTTACGTATGTATGACTGCATCTTGTTCTGTTTCACATCTTTCGTTTGAGATTTATTAATATTGTCTTCAATGATTAAATATAACAGTTGTTTTACTCATTAAGTTATCCCACTATTGTAAGAATTAATTAGTTACTTGTTGTATTCACTGTAAATTCACTAATTTAATCTTTATTTCAATTATTGTCTTCTATCTTACTCTTCTTCTTCTCATTTTTATGTTATAACTAGTGCAGACCCGTGAAACATGATATATTATAATAGTAAGATTTGTTAAACTCATTGCCTTTCAAAAACAAATGTTATTTTTTGACAAATTCGAGAGATAAATAAATAGTAAGGGAGAGTAAAATAGCAACTGTTAAACATGCAAAAACTCAGTTTTATTAATATAGTATTTTTAATATAATATAGTCCTCTGCGCGCAAATTCGGATCTTTTCCAAGCTTAAACTTTGACATTTTTATGAAGGAAGCAAATACTTTGGGGTGTAATATTATATTTAAAAAAAACACACTTTGTAATGGATCACTTTTATTAAATTAATAAACAATTAATTAACAGACAACCAGATTTAGATAAGACCAATTAATAAATGACAAAAAATCTGGTTGGCTCTAATTTATTAATTCAATAAAAGTGGTGTATTATAAAGTGATTTTTTTTATATATTAAACTTGCTAATAAAACTGTGTTTACCTGAATTAAACGGCCAAAATACGAATAATATATAATTTATATAGCGCCGTTTTTGTGAAAAATCACCTCAAGGGCGCTGTGAATTTAAACAAAACAAATACACGTTTCATATACGGAAAAAATATTTTATAATAGTATGAATAAACTAATTATTTTCAAGTACCTTGATTATGGCTTGTCCGAACAATCAGTTCCAATTTTTTAAATGGCATTTGAATTCAAAACATAATTGAGTAGGAATATTTCACACCACGCACAACATCACAGAAACCCGAAATTACCCGTCTACATTTGAAGCACTGGTATTTTCGAATGGTAACTAATAAAATATATGTTTCCACTCTGTTCGAATGAATGAACTAATATAATATTTACTCAAGTCACACCAGCCCTTTACCTTGTAAACTCCCTTCCTCATCACCTCATCCAATATTGATATTTACCTGTACCATCCACTTAATCACTTGCTCAATTCAACTGTTCGTCATCTGTAGGTATTATGATTTTCATATCTGCACTTGCGATTGGTTAACCTTTACGATCCGAAGGGGGGGTCACTTGGGTCCCCCATACATCTCCGTCTGTTAATACTCCTTTTGCCATTTCCAATAACACACAAATAATTAGTTACTATCTACCGTTTTAACGGAACATCGCGTATCTCTAATAAATGATAGTTATTTCCAGTAAATGAATAAGATTAAAAAATAAACGCTTAGACGGTTTGGTCATGTGAATTGGATGAACGAAAAAAGGAGTGTAAGGAATAAATATATAAACGTGAATGAAGGAAGAAGCCAGGAAGTCATAAAACAATCTGGTCTGAAAACTGGTTATATATTATGTCAAGTTGGATTAATAAGAGAACTCAACACGTAAAAAAAAAGTTTTTTTGCTATGTTATCTAAGAATTTATATTTTTTCTTACTGATGATTGAACTTTCCCCCCCAGGGACTGGAATCAACCGCGCTAATAACCCCGCCAAATGCCGATCGGGTAGGACTGAAATTTATTTCTTATATCAGCTGCTGTAATGTCATCCGATTTAAGAGAAATCCGTATTAAATTTAGGATGCGGCTTAGGTACCGCCTCCCCGCGAACTATTTATTAGATAACTAACACCTCTGCTAAATGTCACCCTTAGTGGTTCGATACGTTTGGTGATTTAGCAGGGGTGCCCGGGTTCATCGGGTGAGGTGTGTTCAGGGTGGGCCTGCTTACCTGCTGCATAGCATTCCAGACCGGAAGAGGCTGGTTTGGGTAGACCCTTGACCTCTCCAACTGGTCTGATCCACGCCACAGCGGGAGAGATAATATATTCATAAGTCCGTCACTCCTGGGCACTCTGATCCGTAGATTCCTACACACCCCTCATACCCTTTTTCTTCCTAGAACTTCCCCTCCTTCCATTCCTTAAAAACCCTCCACACAGCATCCCCAAAGTGGACTTAGGCCCTGAGGCAAATAATTTTCCTAGGGCATCCTGTGTGAATGTAAAAAAAAAATCTAATTGATCACCATAGTTTATAGAATAAAGTAATACAAGTTTAAAGAAAGCATTGACATTGACAACAAGTCTATCTGCCAAAACACTAAACTACTACACACAACTTCAATCAAAGACTTAGGCGTGACATTTGACTCGTCACTTAGCTTCAATAAACATGTAGATACAATTTCAAAAAGTGCATCACAAGTATTAGGATTAACGCTAAGAATCACAAATTGTTTTAAAAGTACAGAATTAACTTTAACATTATATAAATCAATTGTACGAAGTATTCTCGAATACGCATCAACAATTTGGTCCCCCAATTATGAGATTCATAATTATAGGATTGAATCCATACAAAGGAAACTAGCCCGTGTAATTGCTTATCGTGAAGGTTTATCTGGTCAATTAGGAACATATAATGACCGAATTTTGCACTATAAACTACACTCACTGACGGTCAGACGTAAACTTTCTGACGTACTGCTCCTACACAAAATTATACATGCATCAGTTGATACACCAAACATTTTATCCCAAATTAACATCAATATTCCATCTAGAAAATCAACAAGGAGGATGAAAGACATTTTCTATATTAAAGCCTACCACACAAATACATGATATTTTCCCCTGTACCGCGAAAATTAAGAAATTATAACATTATACATGGCTCTAATAATGAAATATACATTTTTAATGACCAATTTAAACACTTCAAAAAAATGTATTACCTTTAATCATATTTATTTATTTATTTATTTATTTATTTATTTATTTATTTATTTATTTATTTATTGTTTATTTGCAAAAACAGTATGAACCAGAACATTGCAATATCGATAATTAACATTTACAAAAAAGTGAATAACAAATAGGTACATTTACAAGTGGGACAAAGAAAAAAGTTTCAAATTTAGATTTACAATTTTAAGTATTGAATAATAATATTTCACGTTTAAATACGTTGTAGGACATGTGGAAAATATCCACATTTCCTGCGAGGCAGTTAATTAACCTAGTGATTCTTCCCAAGGGCATCACCATTGGTAAGTTAGTTCTGCACCTAGGAAGAATCAAAAGCCTGTGTTGGCGGCCTCGCGCGAAATTATCCGGGACATAAAATCCTATTTTAGCCAGAATGTCTGGTATTGATACTAAACCGTTTAGTAGCTTATACGCCATCAGGAGTAATGCAACATCCCTTCTGGAACTAAGGCTGCATATACCCAGCATTCCCGAGATAAATGCTGTTGGAAACAGCCATGGGTAATAACCAAACTCTCTCATGTAGAGGTATCGTAAAAACTTTTTTTGTATCTTCTCGACCATTAGTACATAGACAGTGTCCTCTGGCCCCCATACCTGAGATCCATTCTCGAGAATGCTACGCACTAAGCTAAAGTAAAGCAGCCTTATTACTGCAAGGTTGGTCAAGTCTTTCGAATTGTGTATGACAAAACCCAACATCTTAGTGGCTGATTTACAGATCTTTTCAATATGAGCGTGAAATGTTAAGCGAATGTCGTACACAATTCCCAAGTCCTTGCAAGTCACCATGTGCTTCAGTGACGTATCTTTCATTTTGTAATTAAAATATATGGTCTTGTGTGCCCTTGTAAAGCACATCACTGAACATTTTTGGAAGTTGAACCCAAGTTTGTTATCAATACTCCAGTCAATAATTGCATCGATATCTTCCTGGAGCTTTCTACAGTCTTCTATCGATCTTATTCTCAGAAAGAGTTTGATGTCATTAAGCTGATATTGTGATGAAGCCCTTTATTTAAAGAGAAGCAACCTTGTACCTACCTAATCAGTGTCTCACCAGTACAGGTGTGACAATAACAAATCGTTTATGAACATATTTGTATTTACCTTTTACCCATTCTTATTTGTTATTTTTACTTCTGCATATTTAGCTTATTCATTTTGTTACTATTTTTGTTATTATTATGTATTTAAACTTCCATGTATGTAAATTCTTGGGCACCATGCCTGTTTTATGTACTTAAATAAAAATAAATAAATAAGTGTCAGCTCGATCGGATGTGTGGAATTTCAGCTCCCAAGTCAAAAATCAAAAATTTGTGTTAAAAAAAAGAGTACATATTTTGAAGCATAATGAGAATGAAGCAATAAGTTTGCGCCAAGACAGAGATGTCTCGCAGTCTATACTCTCTTTTGATGGTAAGTTAGTTTTTCATTATACCCATGAAAAGACTTATACCAGATTTAGTAAGATAAGTGACAGGTGCTTTTGGTAGTAGTAAGTGGGTACCTACTTCGAACTCCAACGACGAAACCTTACCATTTCCAAGTCTTCACTACCTCCGACCCTGACCTACCACTGCAGCTGACCAGAGCACTGATGTGAAGCCATCTTTTTCAATGTCAATACTACAATTTCGCCACCTCTGTAGTTAAGTTGTAGTTCGTTCAAATCAATAAGAACGGTCGTAAAGTTTGCATTCTCTACAACTCAGCAGGACAGATGATATGAAATGAAACAAATAAAAACTATCTTCAAATTATTTGTTATTTCTTTTTAAGTAACCGTTGTTGACCTGTCGGTGGCTGAGTTGACAACGCGTTTCGGTCCCACCCAGGCTAGTGTGTCCAATTCCTCGTCTTGCTAAGTCCTCCAAGTCATGTTATTTGTAACCCGGGAATTTTCATTAATTTTTTTTTTATATTATAGAAACAAACAGTACTTGATTTACAGAGATGAAACAATATACAAGGAATAAGTTATTTCATATTGGGTACCTATGATAATATGTTTCCTTGTAATGTCTGCTAGGTGGTATGTTTATTCCTTAATTACCAGGTGACGTGTGTAGTTCATAAGTGTGTGTGTGACGTGTGTTATGTATGTGTGAGTGTTTGTGTGTGTGTCTGTATATTTGCGCATCGAATAGTTTAAATTATTGACTTGAGGCCACGTTTGAATTTGGGCAGTGAATCCGAAAAAATGTTAATGTTAGAGTTAAGACAAATATTATTTAGAGTATGAAGAGCTCGGGTAATTGGCGAATTAGATGCTGCATTTGTTTTATAATTAAGTATCATGGAATAGCAATGTTTGCTGTGTACGTCTCAAAGGTATGTTAAAGTTAATAAGGGACAGAAGTTCGGTACAGTCAATGTCATTGTTTAAAATTCTGTGTATAAATATTGAGTGAGCTACTGCTCGTCTTCGCTGCAAAGTTTCAAATGTACACTCAAAGTTATTGTTGAATTTGTAGGAAATATATTTTAGAAATTTCTTTTGGATACGTTCTATACTATCTATGTAAAGTTTATATTGTGGGCGGCCATATGCGATGCATATTCAAGTGTACTTCTGACTAATGCGAAATAAAACATTACAATTGTCTTTCTTTTTAAAAAAATTATTAGCCTGAAACACCGATATAAATTGAAAAAATCTTCCGAGAAAAAATACATGCCGCCGACGGGAATTGAACCCACAACCTTCTGATTGCCAGTCATTTGCTATATTTATATATGTGTCTCAGGCTTATAATTATTGCTCAAAAATAATACGTTATACTTTGTGCTAGGCATGAAAAAATTTGCCTCTTTCATCATTAAAAATAATTTTTGATAGGTTTTCTGATAATCTTTTAGTAAAATACGAATATATTATCACGACGTCGTAACACGCGTTCATAAAATTCCTAATATTTTCGCATTTCGTCATTATATATTATCTTGGAAAGTGCAGGTGCACGACACGTGTTTCGATGTATTTGGAATTTACTAAAAGTTTATAAAAAAACGGCCTGCAATCCCGATTTTAACCTTATTACCAATAATTTAAAGATTTAACTTTGCCTGGATGGAGACCCCCTGGTGGCCCGACAGGAGATGGTCAATTTTTTTTAACTAACCCCCCACATGAGGCTCTAAGGAAAATTATTTCTCTCATGGCCTATGTCATCTTTGGGGATGCTGTGTGAAAGGTATTTTTAAGAAGAGGAAGTTCTGGGAAGGAAAAGGGTACGAGGAGTGGGTGGGAATCTAGGGATCAGTGCGTCCAGGAGTGACGGACGAATTATCTATCCGCTCGCTATAGCGCAAGGCGATGAGTCGAGAGACCAGTTGGAGAAGTCAAAGGGTCTCCCCAAACCAGTCTCTCCCGATCTGGCACGCCACGCAGCTGGTGGGCAGACGCTTACCTAACACACCCATAAATACCCAAACCTGAATACAAATAACTGATTTCTAAATTAATAATTATATATGTATGGGTTAATCAGAATATTTTCCAGTAATACAGGGTTTTTCAATAAAAGGTGTTATTTTGAATAGCCCACTATTTCGATAAATGTTACTTTTGATGCTGTCATTTTTTGACATTTGACAAGTAGAAACTACGTTATCAATAAAAATGGAACGATACACGCTTCAACAACGCATTGTAATTATTAAAATTCACTTGAGTTAATCAAATGCGAATCATCTTGAGTTATGAGGCCCATTTCCACCTCGGTGGCTTCGTCAACAAGCAAAATTGTCGCATCTGGGGCTCGGAAAACCAAAGAGTTATTGTTGAAAAGCCTCTCTATCCTCAACGTGTGACTATTTGGTGCGGTTTATGGTCCGGCGGAGTCATTGGACCTTACTTTTTCGAAAATGAGGCTGGAGCAACAGTTACGGTGAATGGATTGCGCTATCGAGAGATGATTAATGATTTTGTATGGCCGGAATTGGATGGTATTGACCTGGACAACGTTTACTTTCAACAAGGCGGCGCTACGTGCCACACAAGCAACGAAACCATTGATCTTTTATGATTGAATATCAAAATAACACCTCTTATTGGAAAACCCTGTACAATGATTGAGAGATGATTTTCTTTCATTTTTAATATAACCTCCACAAATAGAAGCATAACCACAGAAACTAAGGAGGATCATTTTTTGTGGTAACTTCAATTAGGTGGTTAGGTTAGGTTTAGCATACATCCTTAGCAGCCGATGGCATACGGCTCGTATCCTCGTAGGTACTAGTGGGTACAGTGTGGTACAGAATGGTATGTAAAAAAGCTTCCTCCGGTATCGGGTGTGCAGGAAATCCGATGATCACTGGTCTGCGAAACCGTCGTCAGCCAGTTAACTCTTCTGTTCTGGTTCACTTGAACGTTCCGACGGTTTTATGGAATATGGGATCAACTGTCGGTTGCCAATAAACAGGGATGTAACATACATTTTTTAAATTATTAATAATTACAGTTGAGTATTTTTTTCAATATTTTTCTTACATCTATACTTTATAAAATCTCGTTTTAGTGAAATATACTTATAATTAAATTTACGTAACAAAAAAATTATAAATTTACAAATAATTATAAGCAACAATTAGTCGCCTGAAATATCAATACACATTGAAAAGATCTTCCGAGTAAAAATAAATGCCGCCAACGGGAATTGAACCCGTACCTTCTGATGTCCGGTCAGGTGCTCTGAACCACTGAGCTATGTCGGCTTATTTCCAACCAGCCAAATAATTCAACAAGTACTAGTACCTCAATCAACAATTACTGCTTATTATATTTTTTTCCACCTGTAAACAACCAACTTTATTTTTGTAGGAAAGGCTTTGTTAGTGCTAAATTTCCCACTAGATGGCGTCGAGACATATTATATCTACATTTGTTGGTGAAATATTTTTGACTTGTTTTATGCATAAATTAATGCAAGTTAAAATTCATAAATTTACAAAAAATCTTCTTGGTCAAAGGATTTTTTTTACATTCACACAGGACACAGAAGGCCTGAGAAAAAAAATCATTCAGGGCCTATGTCATCTATGAAGATGCTGATGCTGCAGGGTCTTTTTACGGGAGAGAAGGAGATGAAGTTCCGCGAAGGAAAAGGGTATTAGGGGTGGGTAGGAAACTGGGGTTTAATCTGTCCAGAAGTGACGGACGTATGAATACACCCCGTCGAGAAACCGACTGGAGAAGTCAAAACGTCTCCCTCAACCAGCCTACCTATCCGGCCCGCCACGCAGTAGGTTGGCAAACATATCCGCTGCCAAGACCTTTACAAACCTCACCCCATGAACCTGAGCACCCCTGCTATGTCACCTAAATAATATCCACATAAAAATACAAAATTATATAAAAGCTCACACAAATAATAAATAATACAAACAGAGGCAACAGACACAAGTGATACATAATGTGATTATTAAAAGCAGAACATATTTTCTACATTTTATAAATTATCGATGAAAATGTCTACTTCACCACATCTTATCGACACATTATAATTAGATGGTTAAAATAGGCGATGTTTTTTTTAATTGGGACCATTTATTTCATTATTGCTAATTATTCATACAGTATCAAGATGTACGTGAATTATCTTACGTATACATATCAGATGAGTCAATTCCATTGACAAGTATATTAATCTTGAAGTATTCAAGACGTATTTTGTATGATCTAATGGTAAGTATACATTTGCGAACCGAAACGCGAACCGAGCTGCGAATTACGGGAAAGGAACGAAGCAACTGCATGCTGGGTTTCGCGCTTTTGCGGTTGCTTCATACCTTTCCCATAAGTTGAGGTTCAGTATGGCAGCAAGACGGTCATGTAGATGATCATATTTGAAATATAACAGTCGATTTAGCCGATTCTGTAATGTTTTCATAATAAAAAATAAAAATTAATTTAAAAAAATTACAAGATATTTTCATACATACATTTTTTGGTGACCGGATAAATCATCACATCTTTAAAAAGTTTTATAAAGTTATAAAAAGTGACTGGGTTAAGTAGGTTAGGTTAGGTTAAAAAAAAAAATTTCATCGTTTCTAACGACTTTATATCACTTTTCAAAAGTGTGTCGAATTGTCACTAGGTTGCGTAATCATGGAACCATTTTTTTTACCATACAACCATTAATACCAATAAACAAAAGAAAATTATAACCATACATTTTTGGTCAACGGTTTACAGAACTACTAGTATTTAACTATATTGATTTTTACTGTGATAAAAATGTCCTTTCGTTGTATAATGTCCTTTCGTTTGAATCCAGCCCTTGCTTGTCGTGTATCAGATGTTATCCTATATGTCCCGTACTCTGTCTTCTCCCATCTCACGTCACTACGTATCTGTTGAAATAGTCCTGACTCTGCCTCCTTCACTAAACATACCTCAAACACGGATCAATAGTTCGCAATATATTTTATTGAACTGCGTCAGCTATGAGCTATGAGGTACGTATTAATAAATTAATGGTTAGGTTGGGTTAGACACAAATGGGTTAAAAAAAATCAACTTTTTGAAATTTACAAAAAATATTTTTAATTATAATTGGTCAAGTATAAAATTTCATATGAATTATTTGAAGCAGATATAACTTTTAAACATATTAGGCCTTACTAACAAACTTGTTTTAATTTTTACTTAACTGATAAACATCAATGAACGCAAAGGGTAAATGGTTGTTTATCAGATGTGTAAAATTTAAAACTCGTTTTTTAGTTGCAGGGTTGGGGTCCTTTTTCGGAAGCTCACCAAAGATTGCTTGTTGTTGTAGAGTCAGGAGATGGTTTCTCCATTTAATCTCCCATTTTAGTGAGGTACAAGGCGGGTTGAGAAAGGAAGTAAGACAAATTCGGTGACCGGATAAATCATCACAATGATAATTCATCACATTTTTAAAAAGTTATATAAAGTCATGGAAAGTGATGAAACAAAAACTTTATTAACTGGGTTAAGTAGGTTGGGTTAGGTTAGGTTAAAAAAAAAATTTCATCGATTCTAATGAGTTTATATCCCTTTTTAAAAGTGTGTTGAATTGTCACTGTGTTGAGTTATCATGGAACCGACAAATTCATAGGTCCTTCTGGAAAAATCCATATTAGTTTCTACTGTATTTATATGATAAGCTATACATTTAACTTAAATTATATAATTATAAGCATATTGAGATTATATAATTCTGTAATTTAAAAGCGTAGAGTTATAGTTTTCGTGAATCTTCTCAAAGTATTAGATTCAAGAGAAAACATCGATAGGAAGGTTCTATGTATCATTTCAAATAAGGTAAATAAAAACTACGCGTAATACCTACCGCTAGAACAATGAATTTTAACTCTAGTCCTGGGCTCATGATTGCGAAACCAGAGAATTTTTATTTATATTTTTTTATGATAGAGTCTCGTACTTTTCTTCAATACTTGTTATGAATTTAAACTCTGGTAATCTTTTGAGCTCACTGCACCAGAAAACCACAAAGATATACTATAATCAAGTAATTAGAATTCCCTTGGAACTCGCCCTATTGAAGCCAGAGCCAAGTTAGCCTCTCAGAAGCTGGGTTGTACAGGGACCACAGATGGAAGGAAGCACACAACTGCTGACTCTGTACAAGTGCACCTCACTGTTGAATTTGGCAGCAACCTCTAATCTAGAGTAAAAAAATACTTTAAAAAACCCTTGGATCAGGCGGTCCGTTTGATGGCTCCTCTATCTTAACAAAGTGATTGCAATTTTTAGAGCACAGACGTCAGGTGAGAATGCTGTCTTTGTTATACCGGTATTTCATTGGAAATGCTCCCTGGAACTGGCGTAATTGATCCCTTTGTCACCGGTGCACACACCGAGAAACACACAAAACGCGCGCCCAACATTTGTGCATGGTTGACATTTGTCACATGGGAACGGGTCGTTTCCATGACTCGTTCTCGAGCTTTCACGGAGAAAACATCTTGATAAAAAATATTGCTTATTTATTAAGAATCCTTTCAAATTCGTATTCCTATTAAAAACGGGATTGTAGACCATTAACGAATGAACTGATATCCTGATAAACTTTATGTAAAATACCAATGTTTTGTCATGATGTCTATATAAAAATCCATTTTAGAATTTCTTCATGATATATTAAGACAAACGCAGATGCGTGAACACATGTTCCGGTATTTTTATGAATGAATTTTTCAGGAAGCAGCATGCAGTACCATTTTTAACAGGATTAACAATAATTCTAAGCGATTTTTAATAAATCAGCATTACTCATTTTTCTCTGTGCAACAAGGAACACGACTGTGGAACTATCTGCCAGCCTCTGTGTTTCCTCCCTCGTACAATATTTATGTTCACTCATACTCACTTCTTCCTCTTCTCAAACCCCCCCCCCCCCCCACAGCAGAAATATAATTTTCCTTACGGCCTCCTGTGTGGAGTTAATGTAAGAAAAAAGAACGGAATATATTAATTTTTTGACCTACCTACTGAAATGCTAGTACTCAACTAACTCCTTTATATTCATATCTCCGTGATTTCGAAATTAACTAACTCACCAACAGACAGATACATATCATGTAGGTATCTACCAATCCTCCATACAGTCATCGACTACCCCCGCCTACTTAGACATACTAAATCCCATCCACACACGAGGCACACAACCCTCTTGACTGTGTGGAGTTGGTAATTCAACACCGCGAGTGTGTAATTTTTTCCCACATGCGAGGGGTAGGCGGTAGGTGTGATGAACCCCCTCCCCCCGGCGACAGTGATGCCTCGACCTAACAATGTTTTCAAACCCCCTTTAGTCAATAGCCAATTATGTCAATCGTCAGTCGATCCGGCATTGTCTACTGGCCGCATACACGAAAAGCGCGCTAAAACCCTGCGGCGGGAAAACCGAAATGTGCATAGCTGTCAAAAAGAATAAAAGTTTTTCAAGTTCTTATTTTTAAATAAAATCACAATTTTTTCGTTAAACGAGTGCTAAAATAATATTTAATGTGAGTAGGTACCTACTTTCAAAATACGAACTGTCAAAATAGTTTTAAAACGTTGTTTATAAAATACGTAATTGTTTTTCGTTTTAAATAATGGTGGTTAATAAAGTATTATTTTGTAAAGCTTCGATTGCTTTGCAATTGACTTGTTAATCAAATTAAACGTTGGTGCGTGTGTGGGTGGACTTTTAGTGACTTTGTTTTAAAATTATATGTGGGGATTGTTGAATATTGGAAAAATAATGTGTATTTGATTTTTTTTTATAATAAGGTAACTATTACAAAATACTAAGCATTTCATGTTTCTTCAATACAGATGTCACAAAATCAAACACTCATTTTTGATCAATGTGTGGTAGTTTTCTTGTGAAATAGGTAGTTATTTGAATGAACATAGCGAAGTCTTGTTTTAACTCCACCATTTGGCTTTTTTCATCTGTCTTTAAATTTGTTTGTTAAGTTACGATTCCGGTTTCAAGATGGTGGCCGCTACATGCCGTGCGCAGCACTAGTTGAAAGACACGATAACAAATCATTTCTCTGAATATTGTACCTATTCAGACGAAAATAAATAAAAATTATATTTATGTAAACTCATTATCTGGTAAGACAGTAAAATTTACAAAAATATCGTTTTGCAAAAAACAAGTAAGTTAATACGAAAATACAAAAAAAAACCGAGCCACGCAAAAAATTTGCGACACACGACGCTCCAGATAATGGTTCAGTAAATTTTTTTTTTATGTGAAATCGACGTGTTTGTTAATTAATAAGGTAGGTATTTAAGTAACTACTTATAAAGCTTGATGATTTCATATAATATTTTGGTTTCGATTTAAATTTAGGGAAAATTAGAAATATCCTATTTTAGACGTGAGGCGAGGTTCTTAGAAAATAACTTTGGTTCTAAAAATCTTAGACGCGAGGTCTTCCACTGAACCACTGTTAATATTTCGAGGTTTTTCACTGAACTACTGCTAATATTTCGAGGTCTTTTACTGAACTACTGCTAATATTTCGAGGCTTTTCACTGAACTACTGCTAATATTTCGAGGTCTTTTACTGAACTACTGCTAATATTTCGAGGCTTTTCACTGAACTACTGCTAATATTTCAAGGCTTTTCACTGAACTACTGCTAATATTTCGAGGTCTTTTACTGAACTACTGCTAATATTTCGAGGCTTTTCACTGCAGTAGCTAATATTTCGAGATCTTTCACTGAACTACTGCTAATTTTGTCATTTGTTTCTCTATCAGATCAAATTTATTAAAGATAAACAAAACTCATTGTAAATTCGTAAAGTTATTTGGTATTGTAAAACTTAATACTGAGTAACTTGGAAGAAAGGATAAATGAGGAAAATGTAACCCCGTAACTAAAAGAAGACTAATAGAATAATATTTGTAAATAGACTCAAAAATGATTCACATACGTGCGGGTAAAATAGTGACAAAATTCGTGCATTCGTGAAACTTTGGCCGTACATTCTTCTTGGAAGTAGAAATGAAGATCTAGGTCGAGTGAGGTATCGTTTACAATGTTTTTGTACTGAATCCAATAAAATAAAATACTGTTATTCTATATTCTATGGCATAATTGAATGATACTACTCCCAGGTCGATAATATCAATATAATAATGAGATGAGATAAGTTTTTAGTAAATGAACATGAAAAATTGCAATGGTTAACCCCTTAGGGTGTTCACTTTATTTTGGGCGGACTCTCAGATCTTCATTTCTAAAGCCAAGACGAATTTTTGAGCACATTTTCACAAACGCGCGAATTTTGTCATTTATTTTGTTGAAATGTTGTCACTTATTTTTATTGACTAGCTTTTTAAAGCCAGAGTGAAAGTGTATCTACGGAGACGAGACAAACGCGAAGCAATAGGACATTGAGCGACCTATGAAGGGTGCAGTCTCCGAAAAATTAAAAATAACCATAGATAATTATTAAACAATGAAATAGTTCCATAAACATCATCAGCTAACACCTATGAAGTTTGTCTTTCTGTGATTATAAATTATAACTCTGGTTCAATGTTCTCGGATTCGTTTTGAATTTTAAGGGTCTATTTGAAAATTGGAACTGATTATCTCAAGAATTCAGACCAACGATAAAGTAGCTATTTACCTATTATATAAAATTTAAACGAAAATTTATTTTAATAATTATTTTTAATATTGGAACTGATATGTCAAGAATTCAGACTATCCCGTGATTTTCACGGCTCTACTCTAGTTTCAAATAAACTAGTAATATACATTTCGGTTCTAAATAAAAGATTGCCACTTTTATTTACTTCTGGCGTGCCTTTTTAGAAAACAAATACTTGCGTATTTCAAGAAAGAAGTTTCAAACATGCTGTATTTGAAAAAGGCATAACTGAGGTGTTTTTTTAATTATTTTTTTTGTAATTTTCATCAACCTGATTCCCACTTCAATAGGAGTGATTTTTTTCATTTAATAATTAGAATAGTAGAAATTATACAGTATTTATTACACTTAACAAAACTGCATCAGTAACATATTTTGTATTTGGTGATAAACTGAAGATGTCCACTGACTCGGTATAATTATTTCCCTTAATTAGTATTCTGGGTAATGAGGCATACAATTGGTAATTAGTCCCAGAATTTCTGCACTGAAATAAATCACGTCTTTCCGTATTACGTAGTGGAATCTGAAAGCTTATCAACGCGAGCAATTCTTAACTATCAAATGCATAATTTAGAATTTTCTATAGAAATACCATGTCCAATAATTTAATCATAATCATTTCATATAAAAAGTGTCGTAGTTCAATAAAATTTCCGAATTACAAAAGTAAGATTTTATTTTGTATTCTTTTAATAGCTTGTACGTGAATATTGTAATGTGGTTTCCAGGCGGGAGAATTGTACTTAAGTTGACTTCTAACAAAGTCAAAGTGTTGAAATTTCTAGTTGATCTCTGGTTTCTAATCAATATATTTCTTAAGTCTTTTTACGTTATCTGTAGTGGATTAAAATCTTTTATTGTGTTACAGTTGAAAGCTAGATTTTATTGTCTTGGTGCAGTCGCAAAACGTACTTTTTGTATGAATTCCGGCCAAACTTCTCTCAATTGTCCGAAGCCAGTGGATCTATGCCATCCCCAATTGGGGTGTGTTGTGAGGCTGGAGGGAGAAAGAGATGAGAAGAGCGAGGTGGTGAAATACCTGGTTATTCATATCTGGTCACGAAACACAATTAAAACCATTTCAACAAACGTTTCAACCCTCTTAATCGTGGTCGAATCTACCATTCTGGAATGTAGTAGATATCAGTACAATAATTTCGTCTATTTTTTCAGTGCAAACATCAAATTTGAATGAAATTGAATGCTAATATTATGCGATATCTGACTGAATTATATTTTTATCCCTAATTAGGCCAGTGGATCTAAATTAGTGGTATGCTTGAAAGGTAACGCGAACGGAACATCAAAAAATCAACCCGATTTTTCTGAGATGTCCGAAGAAAGACTTGCACATTTGTTTCATAATAACAATATGTGATTTTCACTTTTATTAGAATAATTATCCCATCAATAAGATTAACATAATAAAATTTATAAAAACTTTATCATTTTTCTACGAGGAGTACGCGAGTTTGATCTCTTTCTCGAAAGGGTAGTCGGGGAAAACTAATTGGGAACCACTGCTCTAGGTATATTTACTCCATTCAATTCGTATCTAAAATTAATTTAGTACATGTTTTACCGTTCAAAGAGAACTGAAAAACAATTTGGCACTCGGTAGCCACAAAGTTTCTATGGTTTCTTACGTACAAATGTCTACGAAGTTTAAATTGCTTTCCATATAAAAAATATTTTTAATATCTATTTCGCAATCGTTCTTTGGTTAAATCTTATTGAAATCTTTTTTGAATTTTGAGATTCAATTTTGGAACACACTTTGAATTTATTTATGATTCTAATAGAATATTCAATGTAAGAGTTTTTTTGGCAGGTTTTAAAATCTCACGAGAATTCAATGCCAGTCAAAAATGCATCCCCGATCGGGAAAATGTATTGAAAAAAAGTGAGGGAGTAGAATGAGAAAGGGAATGAGGAAGTTCAGGAAGTGCCTGACTATTCAGATCTGTGTCACTAAAACTTAGCTAAAGCCATTTAACGCTCCGTAGTAAGCGTTCAAATACGGTTTGAAAGGGAGATATGTAAATACGAACGTTATAATATATTAAAACACCACTCGTTTGGAATAATGCAAAAAACTCTCGAAAAATGCTTTAGTTGCATTTAAAGATACACTGTGATTTTTTTCATGTCGGTAACATATTAAATAACAGAAAAAAACGTGATTTTAATAATTTTCGTAGCATACTTTGCGATTTTTTTCTATGTTGGGAATTTCATATAATTAACGTTTCGACATAACAAATGTATCGATATTATCTACAAAAATAACTTTTTTTGGAACTCAAAAATCTAAAGAGTTAACGAAAAACTTGTTATAAATGGATAGAAATTGGGTAGCGGGGGCTTAATGTAGTGTTTCAAATCTCAATGGTCGAGTCTTATTAAATCTATGCTGAGAGTATATTTTACGCTGGAACGAGAGGGAAAATAATATATGCCTGTGCTGTTTGAATGTTTAAGGTGATGCCATACGTTGTAATGCAAAATCATGTGTTTTTGGTTTGAAAATTTGGTCGCCTAGAAATGTTCCAGATGCTTTAATTAAATACTGCGAGTAGAATACATCTTGGCCTTTGAAATAATCGAGTATTTTTTAGATAAGTCTTTTTATAAGCCCAGAAAAAAATAATGTATAAGGCCTATGAAAACTGCTTCAAAGTTCAAAATCTTCTACTTACAAACCCATTTTCGGTTATGATTTTATTGTATAATGTGGCAAATTAAGTTATTTATAAAATGATTAAAAAAAAAAATTATTTATGCCTGGACATCCACAAAATAAAATAAAAGGCACTTTTTTGCCATTTTTTTTTCTTGCATAAATCAAAACAGGCGGATGATGTTAAGCGGGAATTTAAACCTTATCGCCAGTTATTGATAGCGGCTCAATTTAAAATATTACACTACGTAGTGCATCGCCTTAAATTGTTTATGCCAGAGAGCCGGGTTTTGAATTGCGCCAGGGTTCTGAGTCAATGGGCTTACCTCTTTGTCATCGAGGTCGTCAATTCTTCAATTAATTGTGTTTTTCTTTTCAACCCTTTGAGGCTGTTTGTAAATTAAGTTCTACCCACCTATTATTTCGGACTATGTAACATCATTTGGCACTCCATCTGTCTAAAATTTGTTTGTTGCGTTCTGGTTCCGGTTCAAGATGGCGGTAGTGTTGGGAACTACATTTATACCCCGCCAGAGTTCGCATCATTGTAATTACTATTACAAGCTTTCAAATCAGAATAAATAAGCAAATGCAAGGCGAAATGCAAAAATATTCGGATATTCCTAATTAACTAAACATTTATCAGGAAACCTGATAATTCATTCATAAGGCATCTGATGATATTGAAATCTAGTGCTCCCCCGTTACCCTTTTTTATATGATTTTCGCACATGAATCCCAATAAATGTGACTGTATGATAATTTCCTGATAAAATATTAGTCATTCAGAATATATCTAAACACGTGTTCGTGCAGGTGGGGCTTGTCCGAATAAATATAATAGACGAGATGCGAAAATAATATTATTTTAAGAACACGTGTTCGGACTTCCTCATATTCGTGCTTAACTAATAGATTGTTTTTAAATTTGTCAATTCATTCGTTATAGGCCTCCAGTCCCGATTTTAACAGGAAAACGAATAATTTGACCAGATTTTTAATAAATTATCAATATTTCATATCGGTAAGTTTTCTCCGTGCAGTGAATAAGGAATTCTGGAATTTTTTTTCTTTTGTGAATGTACACTTTCTAACTTATAAACATGTATGTAACACATAGAAAAGATCGGCCCGCCAAGAAGATCGAAATTTGACGGGGTACGGGTGACGTCATATGTACCTCGGGTTTATCGGTTAAAAGTAAGGTCAAATCCACTCGCGTCGGTATGAATTCAACGAATCCTAATTTAAATATTTTGCAAAAATTTTCAAAAAAACATGATTTCTTTTGAAATAATTTGTATACCGGGGTACTTGAAACAAAATCGTCCGCGTTTTTAAACCACCGACCAAATTTAAAGGGTGCTTAAGTCTCTAAGAATTGGTTGTTTCATAGAATTTTAACAATTCATCAAATTTCAACGTTCATTTGCGAGGTTCTGTGAATAAACTATTCAAGTTCTGTTATTACATCATTATAGGTTTCATCACTAGAATCACTTCGGACTTCAAAAACGTAAATACCCTTAGAACTCTTTACTGCTCCTTGGTTCGCCCCCATCTTGAATATGCTTGTGTTATTTGGTCTCCTTTTTAAGCTGTCCACATTCGACGCATTGAATCTGTTCAACGTCGGTTCTTAAGAGGGATTGCTAGGAGGCTAGGTTTAGAAAAAGGCAAATACTCATGTGATGAAATTGAACTAACTCTAAACCTCTCTCCTTTGGAAGTCCGTTGGTAAAGAAATGACCTCATTTGCTTCTTCAAAATTATAAATGGTATTATTGATTCACCTACTCTACTGCAACTCATTTCCTTCAATGTCCCCTCGCAAACACTCAGAAATAATGAACTGCTCTTCCTCAACCATCATACGACAAATTATGGATATTATTCACCATTGTCTAGAATGTGTACACTGGTCAACTCAAGTCAAAACCTTAACTTTTTTGGGATAAGTCTGAATGATTTTTGCCAGTCGCTAAACAAGTGACGGAATATTATAAGTGTCCTGTGGTCCTGACCCACGGCGTATTCTTGACTTGATTCGACTTGTCACTTTATTTTCTTATATTATATCTACCATATGTCTTTGCTTTCATGTACCTTTGTCTACTCCTGTATTTTTCATTTTACTTTATTCGTGTTATTATTTTGTAATTTGGAAGATGTCCGTTAATAAATAAATAAATAAATAGGCCAGATACTTGACAGAACTAAAATAATAACAAAACTTTCACGGAACTAGAAAATGAACTCTTACTTACGATTTAATCAATTTGGGAGGATGGTTTAACCATGTATTGGATAATCAACACCTCTACCTATAGGTCACAACTAGTGTTTCGCTACGTTTGGTGATTTGGAAGGGGTGTTCGGGTTCATCGGGTGAGGTGTTCAGGATGCGTCTGCCCACAAGCTGCGTGGTGTGCCAGATCGGGAGAGGCTGGTTTGGGGAGACGCTTAGACCTCTCCAACTGGTATCTCAGCCCATCGCCTTGCGCCACAGTTTAAGACATTTTAGAGAATTTTTCTTTCAGTGCATTTTGTGTTTTTCACATCTCAATAAACTGCGAACAAAATAATCGAAGCCCGCCAAAGTGCCCGCGGTTTATTTAGTACTTTCGCATTGAATTACAACAATGCTACATGTTTGTATTATGTATTGGAAACTTTTACTTTGACAAAGTAGGCTCTTTATATTCACCGGCTTTCAAAGGCTTCTGTTTTCTGAACATTTGCCAATGGTGGAGATGAATAACCGCGACCAGAATATTTTAGATTTCATGAAAACATCTCTGGTCCATGCGAAATTTAAATTTAGATATTTTTTTATATATATTTACAGTGGCGTATCTTTCAACCTCGGAATTATTGAATATATGAGCAAAATTAAAAAGATGTGATTACAGATCTTCTTTAGCCAACGTTTTGGACAGGGTTACAGAGTCCATCACAAGGGCAGATGGCATACCCAATTTCTACCGATGTATAGCAAGTTTCTCGTTAACACTTTAAGTTTTTGAGTTGCATTTTTTTGTTTTTTAAGAAAATATCCATACATTTATTATGCCGAAACAAATCGCAAAGTAAGCAAATAAAATATAAATAAAATATTTTAAAAACACGTGTTGTTTTGATATTTAATAAGTTATACCTACGCATGAAAAAAATCACAGTTTATCTTTAAATGCAACTAAAGCAATTGTCGAGAGATATTTACTCTATTTCAAACGAGTTGTGTTTTATTAAATATTTCATCGTTTTCGCTCAATTATTATCGTTTTTTATATTAGCGCGCTCTCTCTAACATTCGTTTTACATATCCCCCTTTCAAAGTCGCTGCTCAAGTCAATGTTCTAAATGTTCTCATTTATGGAAATATCGATAGCCTTTTCCATAATTTCCTTTCCTTAATCTAACATTTGTTTATAAGGTTTTTAGGGTAATAACTATTCACCCTTTCTGTTAGTGGCACCTAGGCATCTTGCGTGCAATTCCTCTGCTTGCTTCCATCTTTGTACAAGCAAAATCTTTAACTTTTTGTGATTGTAGTGGGAGTTTTTCCATTTTTAAATGATGATTTACGAGCTATCCATGTGGAGGGACCTCGCCGCTCCCTTAAAAATCCTTGTAGATGAAACTTCCACGGACGCCCTTGTTGACAAAGAATCAGAAATAAGAATCGCTACAAGTTAAAGTAATTTACAATCGCTCACACAAAAGTGATATTTTTCTATAGCGTGAAAAACCCGTATTTTCGTAGAAAATACAATTTGAAAAATTGAGATTATTTGGTGGGGAATAATGGTAAATTTGTGGATTTCTAATACTGAGAAAAAAATATTTTCACCCATTTTGGTGTGTAGGGTATCTCCAGACAAACGAGGGAAAACAAAAGTTTAAGTGTCATTTTCAAAATTGGAACTGTTAGCGTGAAGAATTAATCAGAAAAGCGATTGCGTAGGTATCACCTATATATTATAGACAGGCACCTACTTGGTTTGAGCGTGTGGAGAGAATAAACGAAAGGAGCGTAAGGAGAATACATGACACTAATATGAATGATAGAATAAGTCGGTGACGCCCGAGGAAGACATGCCACAATCGTGTGATCCAAATACTTGAGTCGGGGCATGTCAAGAGTTCTCACTAATAGAAGGCTGTGTGTGAGATGATATATGAATGTTAATACGGCGAGGAGCATGTGGCAAGAGCAGTCCATCTTCTCTGCCTATCCTTGCTAGGAAACGGCGTGATGGTTAGTTAGTTAATATGTATTTGGATGCGAGATCTACTGTTGAGAAATATTAGTAAGTCTATTCAGAATTGGGGCTCACAACTCGAAAATGATCGAAAATGCAATCTCCGAACTGTATTTGACGCGACACTGAAATTTCATGGAATTTCGGAATGCTTCCGAGGTTCTTAAATGTGCTATATATTTCTTACTAGCTGATTTTTACCCGGCGTTGCTGGGGGTTATCCTTAAGAGATAGACGTATACCGTTCCGGAATTTTCTGTAGGCCGTTTTAAGATATACAATTCCGTAGTACATTATTTTGATGTATCTCATAAGGTTTAGCCAGCATTAGCAATCTACAAAACATTTACTTTTTTGTACTTTATATAAATATAAGGTGAATGTATTATATACATAAACCTTCCGGATGAAATTCTCTAAATGTCAGTGAAAACAATATCAAAATATTTGCATAGTTTAGAAGAACTTAGCGCTCAGACGGACGCGGATAGCGACTTTGTTTTTGAAGTTGTCGTCAAAAGAAATACCATTTTAGAAACCAGATAAAATTTTCTTTGCATTTTCTGTTTTCGGAGTTAACATTAACATTTCTGAATAATAATATTTTAATACCAAACATGCAAATGTTAACAAAAAACTTACTGAAAACTTAACTTACTATATTTAAACACTTAACTTACTTTATTTTTGAAAGGATTCTATATTTGAAAAACACTTTCCATTTATGTAGGGAGTTAGTAAGTAAACTGTCACTTCACTTTTCATGCCATTTATACAAAAAAAAAATATTTTTTTAAAAATCACTTCAACTGTCAACGAAAAATTCCAGCCAATTTGTATCACACTCTTTTGGATATTAGTATAAATATTTGAGACAAATTAAGAAGAATAATTATTTATATTTCCAATAATGAACAAATCATTATTCACATTGTAGAAAAAAGGTAAAATACTTTTTTATACTTACTTTATGGATGGCTTGTCAGATGTGTCCTTCAAGGCCTCTAATGGAATATGATGCTTGTGGCCAGTAATGTCCTTCCGAGGCTGTAAGGGTTAACGTAATATATTAAAAAATACATGAAATTCGAATGAAAAAATCGGTAGTAATCTAGCCTTTTCTTTAAAATAAAGAAAAACATTCTCGGGTAATACATTACCTGACAATATTTGAAAAACTTCTACTAGTATCATTTTAAGCGGAAAATGTTGTTTGTGCAATGGTGAAGGACTTAGCTGATAGTGTAATCAAACCCTCGAAGCATGGATGGGAACCCGACGCATTTGTCAACACAGCTACTAACAAGTCGTTTTTCATTCCTTATTATTGAGTTTTTGCTACAAAAAACATGATACAATAGAGAATATGTTGAGATTTTATCAAAAATTGTTTGTATGCAACATTTGCAGACGAACCGTCAATGAATGTTGATATATTGACAAGTACTTAAATTGGGTAAAAATGCTATTTTAAATTAACAACGAACGAGTAAATTTAATTAAATATGAATAACTCATCTAATTACTCGTGTAGTATTGCGAGATGTATATGCTTGTATAGTATTGCTAGGTGTATGATATACTCGTGTAGTATTGCGAGGTGTAAATACTCATGTAGTTTTCGAGGGTTTTGGTTTAACTTTTTCTGTACTTATTATTTGTAAAATAATTTATCATGTTCCAAAATAATTCTCCGAACAACTTGTCCATTCGTTTTGTGCTCATAAACTGGTAACTTTTTTTCTGTTTTGCTAAAACAAGAGTTTGTAAATTTGTTTGATTTCCATTTAGTTGGTTCGCTGTCTATTTCTAAACAAATTTCATTAAAAATAATGTTTTCCTAAATGTAATTAATTGCGAGGAAGCTCTGGTGTATTACATTTCACAAATACATGCGAAGCTAGACTATTTCTGCGTAGGCACCTGCAGCCAGTGTGTGCTATCATCCAACGGATTTCCAAACGTTTCCGGAAATCCTTTTATGCAAAAATTTTATTTTTACGGAAACCAGTTATTAATAGTGGTAAATAGTTATTATATTATGTCATAAAATGGTTTCTAAAAGTTTCAGGAAACCACTTTATGCGCAATTAATGTTTAAGGAAACCAGTTAGTAAGTGTCATAAATAGCTTTTAAATGAAATAAAATGCTATCCAAGCATTTTCGGAAACCCGTTTATGCGAAATAATTTTTTAACAAAACCAGTTATTATATTATGTCATAAAAGGGTTTCTGAAAGTTCCAGAACACCACATAATGCGTGCTTAATTTCTTAAGGAAACCAGTTATTAAGTGTCATAAATAGCTTCTAAATGTCATAAAAGGTTATCCAAACATTTCCGGAAACCCGTTTAAGAAAAATAATGTTTTACCGAAACCAGTATTCAAATGTGGGAAATACTTATTGTATTATATCATAAAAGGGTTTCTAAAAGTTTCAAGAAACCCCTTTATGCATAGTTAATAATTTAAGAGAACCAGTTAATAAATGTCATAAATAGCCATTAAATACCCATTAGAGGGTTTTCAAAAATTTCCGGAAACCACTTATTAATTGTTATAAATAATCTTTTGTTTTCCAGCAATGAGTTTTTTTAATAATTAATAAGTTCTGTTGGAATTTTTTAGAGAAATTTTGTTTAGTTGTGGCTCCATCGTGTATTTGAAATATTATTGTAAAACTTGATACATCTTTGTTAATTTATTTTCCCGGCAACAATATATGATGATGACGAATCAGACCAAAAGATGTGAACCGCACGTTTGAACAGAAATTTATTCATTATGTGTGCAATTAAAAAATCTATTCAGTTTTATTTATGTCTTGGTATATTTTTTGGACTACAGTATTTTAGTATGTACCTACACGATGGAAGACTTTCTTTGGAAACCAGTTGTTACGGAAATTGGATTACACCACACCACTGCACCATCCTGAGAGATTTAGTTTTTCAATTTGGTTTCATAATCGATTCTGGAATAAATTAAATAAATTGTGGTCTTCTGATATACTAATAATATATATGTCAATGTTTTGTCAATGCGAGTCGAGAATATTATTATCATTTGTGCCGATATTTTGTTTCATATATGTCATTTTTAATACCTTAAAATTTTTACGGGAATACAAATTAGTAATTCGTAGTAAATGAATTTTCTGTCTAGTTAGAAAATTTAAAATTAACAAAATAATAGTAATGCTCCCAACAACACCGATGAAATGCGACTGTAGGAGACAAGGAATGTTTTATTGTTTGAATATGTAAGGATTATATTTTTGTACATCCTCAGGAAGATAGTTTTTAAAAAAAACCCGGCCATGCATCCCTCTTCGGGAACTATTTCAATTACATATTCAGCAGCCTCTGAAAGTTCTCAAAGCAACTTCACCCTAAGAAGCCATATCTCCGCAATGAAAATATCTCATTTCAACGGCAATCAATTAAGTTATAAGGGCGCCGACAATATTGTGATGTACATATCTACCTTTCTAATTATTAATTTCATATTTTCATCCCCCTCCCTTCAGCACGAAAATGTTTTCATCTCTCTCCTTCTCTTTGCAGGCTGTAGCGGAAAGAACGGAATAACTGTATACCGATGGTGGGAAATCACAATATCAGCAAAGATGCCGCCGTCAAATCTGCTAGAGCGACAGAGGGTGAGATGGAAATACAGCATCCATGTGAAAAGGAAAAGGATGAACGGTATCTGTAAGCTCCCGACCGGATAAAATTTTCCCGTTTTCCCCTCGGGGAAAAATTGCCCGCTTACGATACGCCAATTCGGCGGGAGGGAGGAAACATCCCGAGGATTTCATATAAAAAGGACATTTTCAAAATGGAGTCGTGTTATATTCCAAATAACCCCCAGTACGGGCTGACTCTGGAGTATACGGCTTACAACAACGCTGCCAGCTTCAATGGTACTCTCACCGGCTTCCCCTCGAGCTGCGATCCAGTCTCCGATAGCGTGCTGTGCTGTAACGGTAACCTACAGGACTGTGCCTCCTGCAGCGGACCGCTAGGCTCGCTCAGGGACTGCGTGGGAAGCCATTGCCACCTCAACTGTGGGAATGGTGAATGCGGAGGAACTCTAGACACCATCAACGGCCACCTAGACGATTGCAACGGGGGCTTGGATAACTGCAGCGGTCGCCTTGTAAACTGCGACCGACTGGAAGATTGCGAAGGAAGACTAGTTAATTGTGATAATAGTTTAGTGAACTGTGACGTACGGCTAATTGAAAGTGAAGATCGATTAGCGAATTGTGAACGGAGTTTAGATAATAGTGACGTGCATTTAGTTCAATGTGACAATTTAGCAGAAAGTGACGGACATCTGAGAGACTGCGATGGAAGGCTGATCGACAACTGTAGCAGTCGTTTGGATCACTGCGAAAGACAGTTAGGTAATTGTGACGATTCGTTGGGAAACTGTGGGGATCATTTGGTGGAATGTAGAGACGCTCTAAGAGAGTGTGATAATCGCCTAACGAACTGTGAAGGAAGCTTAGACAATTGCAGTGATCAGCTTGTTGACTGTGAAGAACAGTTAGGTGATTGTGGCGACGGTTTAGTCAACTGCGACGAACGCTTAGGCAATTGTGACGACCATATCACGAACTGTGAAGATAATTTAACTAATTGTGACGGTCGCCTGGGGGATTGCGGTGACCACCGTTTGGGCGATTGTGACGGTCGCCTGGGGGATTGTGGTGAGGGGCGTTTAGGCGAATGTGACGACCGACTAGGTGATTGCGATGACCGATTAGGCGACTGCGATGACCGATTAGGAGACTGCGACGATCGCTTAGGCGACTGCGATGACCGATTAGGCTTCGAGGAGTGTAGGGGTGCACTGGGCCCGGGACAGGTGGGTCCTGGCTATTGGATCCCTGACGAAATGGCCTCTTGTTCCTTCTCTCTACCCCCGTTGGATTTGGATCCTCTGCCAAGCCTGTTTCCTTTTTCACCCTGTTCTGGAAACTACAAGTAAGTATTTTAAGTATATGTTTTTAAATGTTAAATTTAATTAAATGAAAATAGGATTAGGATTTAGGTCAATTCGGTGATGTATAGGGTCGGCAATTTTATCCACCTGGATTAGAATCCATAGATCTTCAAAAATATTACAATTTACACAGTTGGAATATTTTAAAATACGTCTCCTAGCTGAAACAGCTAACTTCATGCCTATAAGAGGAACTTCTCAGGTATGCTAATTTAAGCTCGGGCTGACTGCGAGAGCAAGATGGGAAAGACACAAAAATTGGAGAAAAAATTCTAATGAAAGCTCTTATAGAAGAGTAAAATTCCAACATTAGCAATGAAAAAGATTCTGGTCTATTTTGTTTATTAATTCACAAATTATATAAAAAAAATAAACATAAGCCACTCATCTCACTAGGACTGTCCTGTGCCATGAAGAGCAACTTTACAATTTTTGTGAAACTCTCCCTAAACACGAGTTATCTCAATTAGGGAGGTATTAATTAAAAACTTGTACCTTATGCAGATAATTTTAAATAACATACTGTTGTACATTTGCACGTTTCCATAAAAAAAAATGTTTTCAAAATGTCCGGGGGTAAAGTGCACTAACTTTGGGAGGTAAACTACAAGTAAAAATGATAAAACATATTTTTGGAAATTCAAATTTTAAGGCAGTTTTCAGATAAAACCACTGAATTGTTTGTATGGAAAAATAAATATTGTTTAATGGAAAAATATTTTTGTATGAAAAAAAAACTATAGAATTTCGAATAGGTTAATATTTCTTTTTTACTTCTACCATCATTTAGAATCACCTCCCGAAGTTTGTGCACATTAATCCCGAATACCCTGTATAAAAAAGGTAATTAGCCAAATGCTTAAGATAAATTATACATATAACTAACTAACTAACTAACCACCACGCCGTTTCCCCGCAGGGGTAGGCAGAGAGGACGGACCGCCAAACAACTCGGTCTTGGCACACACTCCTTGTCTCATTCACATTCATACATCGTCTCATACATACTCTTCTATTATTCTGACTCTTGAAATGGCCCGACTCGAGTATCTGATTCACTTGATCGTGCCATGTCTTCCTCGGGCGTCCCCGACTTCTGCTACCATTCGCATTTGCATCATATATCCTCCTTACACTCATTTCTTCGCTCATTCGTTCTATATGCCCAAATCATCTAAGCGTCCCTTTCTTAATCTTACACATACGCCTCAGGGATCTCATTTCAACAGCATTCAATCTTATCGAGTTGGCTTGATAATTTATGATGCCTCGTTTGAGATATTTAAAAAAATATATTATTTGAAAATATATAAGTACTTAAAATAATATATACATTCGACGGTTCGTTTATATACTTTGTTATTACTTTGCAATTTTCTTAATATTAACCTTCTATCTGCTGTACTTACTAAGTTAAATAAAAAAAATAAAAACATTCAAAAAAAATTAAAACAATTTTCTTATTTCAGTGCGTCCACAAAGCGTTCGTAACACAGCTTTATTATTATTATTTCTCCTCGCTCGGTCAGCTGTTCTAGCGTTCTGCTTAAAATAATTTATATTTATTTTAAATTTACACTATTTTATTTATCTTTAAAACGATGATTGGAAAATGTTTCCAAATGGCCCCTGTTACTAGGAATGTTCCTAAGGCCTCTCGGATGTTAATTGAAAACATGTATTAAAACTCGCAAAGTAAAACTACGATTACACTAAACAATTTTTAAAACATTTTTTTGTAATTAAAATTGCTTTAAAATTTAAAAAAAACCGTTTTGTGGTATGAGATGGATTTTTTTTTGAAAAAAAGCTATTTTTGCCCTCACGATAAATTAAAAAATAGGGCTTTTCAATAAAGCATCAATTTAAGAATTAATTATCGAGTTGGCTTGATAATGTATGACGACGATACAAATAATTTTCGTTGTATTGCAAAATTATTCGGATTATCATAAACACGTGTTCAGACATCTTCAAAATATATTCCTAATTTACTAAAAGTTTTTCAGTAAACCTGTTAATTAATTGATAAAGCCTGCAATCCCATATATGGGAAACCAATACTTGGGTGATGTCGATATATTTAATATTAACTTTGCCAATTTTGTGGATCACGTAAAAGATTTATTTCAACACTATTCCTAAATGAAAGTTGTATTTTTGTAAACCAGTCAAATCGCTGTATTTTTTTATTTATGTTCTTGTTCTTTTTATGTCTTGCATATATTATTTTTTAATGGAATTTTATTTTTATTATTTCTTTCTCGTGTTTCAAAATTGTCAGTCATCAAAATTGTACCACCTACATGTAAAAGCCCTCTGGGCGTTAAATAAATAAAATAAATAAAAATAAATAAATAAATCCCGTTTTTAACCAATAATTTGAATATTTTTGTTATTTGTTTTTGGGGTATTATGCCGTGTTGCGCTAACTCCTTCTTTAGCCAACGTTTCGGACAGCATTGCAGTGTCCATCATCAGGGCAGATGTGTTATTGCTGTCCGAAATGTTGGCTAAAGAAGGAGTTAGCGCAACACGGCATAATACCCCAAAAACAAATAACAAAAATACTTTTGGCCGTGAAAATCTTAAATCATATTTAATAATTTGAATATATTCTTAATAAATTAGCAATAGCCAATTTATCCGATATATGAGTATACGATATACCTATCATTCAGTTTTTCTTCTCCATTATGCTAAAATTCTTCTTTTGGTTGGCTAGCCAGAACAACTTATTTACACCTTGAACAAATCGTTAATTATTTTTGGGGTATTATGCCGTGTTGCGCTACTCCTACCTCCTTCTTTAGCCAACATTTCAGACAGCGTTACAAATCTGCCCTGATGATGTGACGCTGTCCGAAATGTTGGCATGAGAAGGAGGTAGAGAAACACCTTAATACTTTTGGCTGTAAAAATCTCACATCAACTATGTATCCGTTTACGGCCAGATTTTCCTCAATTGAGAATAGTATGTATTTTCACATTTTTAAAGAGATAAATGAACAAGTGATCAAAACGATAGCAGAGACGGATAATGGCTAAAAGATTGGTACAAATAAACATGTATATATTTATATTTATATTTTATGTATAAGCTGTTTGTCTCTTACCTTTACCAATAAATAAATAAATAAACACACAAACGTGCATGTCGATTGCGTACCCTTAACCCATATGCGGGGTAAGCAAACGCATACCGCAGTGTAAGTGTGTGCACTCTGCTTTCAAATTGCTCTTGGGTGCAAAGTGATCTATTCGAATGCTTTCATATATACACATAAACTCAAGATATTTAACTCTAAAAATTAAACGGGTGATGATTTTTATTTTGTTATATACCTACTACAAATAAAAATAGCGTAGAGGGGTAAGTGTACGCAAACACATAACCACGGATGCTTACCTCGCAAATTTGACCAATAACACATAAATAAAATAAACTTAAAAAAACAAATGAATGGTTCTGTATGATAGTTGCCTTTCTGTACCCGCGAATATAACATAAAAATTGAAATGATTGTCGTAGACGTCATTGGTCTGACCTGTCCCCTCTGTTACTAAGTCCATCGTCCCACGGGTCGGTAAACAATCGATATAAACTAAATACTGCAATTCCCTGCGTAGAAAATTAAGATCGCCATAGTGGTTCAGTGGAGAAATTTTCTGTGAAGGGTCTTAAAACGTTTGCTTTATTTTGATTGCTTGCTGACCCGTGGGACCAAAGATATTAGAAGAACGAGATGTGCTATGCGCAGTTCGTACTGAGTGGAATTGTTTTGCCGAGTGTCGCCGGTTTTGTTCACCAATAATACTGCACACCTTCGCTTGCGCTAAGGTATCCGCACTAATACATAGAACAGATTTCTGTGCGTACACGTCCCGATACCGTTCAAAGTACCCTAATTAGGTAGTACTCCGGCTACGGTCCGGCGGCCAACATAGCATATCTCGTTCTTCTAATATCTTTGCGTGGGACGATAGACTTAGTGACAGAGGCGAAGCAAATAAGAAAACCGTAGAAAAAATGTAATTTACTTGTCAATTTTTATTTTCTACGTAGGGCTCACTGTATTATATACGACCTGCTTCAAGTACTACCCAAAATCTCAAAAGCTACAGAATTGAGGAAAGAGCGCAGATAAAGCATATGTTGGAAATTGTCGCAAAAATCGCCGCGTACATTTACCCACCACTTACCCTAGGTGACTCTGTATATACAGGGTTTTCCAATAAGAGGTGTTATTTTGATATTCAATCGTAAAAGATCAATGGTTTCGTTGCTTGTGTGGCACGTAGCGCCGTCTTGTTGAAAGTAAACGTTGTTCAGATCAACACCATCCAATTCCAGCCATAAAAAATCATTAATCATTTCTCGATAGCGCAATCCACTCACCGTAACTGTAGCTCCAGCCTCATTTTCGAAAAAGTAAGGTCCAATGACTCCGCCGAACCATAAACCGCACCAAACAGTCACACATTGAGGATAGAGGCTTTTCAACAATAACTCTTGGGTTTTTAGAGCCCCAGATGTGACAATTTTGCTTGTTGACGAAGCCACCGAGGTGGAAATGGGCCTCATCACTCAAGATGATTTGCATTTGATTCACTCAAGTGAATTTTAATAATTTCAATGCGTTGTTGAAGCGTGTATCGTTCCATTTTTATTAATGACGTAGTTTCTACTTGTCAAGTGTCAAAAAATGACAGCTACCGAAGTTCAAAAGTAACATCTACCGAAATAGCGGGCTATTCAAAATAACACCTCTTATTGGAAAACCCTGTATATATTTCTTTAATCTATCATAATGATGAAGTAAAAATTCAACAATGTTAATGTTTCTAGAGGAGAACTGAAAGAGAAGCAACCACACGAAGTAGCCGACGTACTGTTGTCCCTCAAGCACGCTGTGGTGCACCCGGGCGCGGAGCTCGGAGTGCAGTACGGCCAGCAGGATCTGGCGCTCCACCCTCAGGTAATCATTACATCAATCAATTCAATCAGGCAATGTCAATTCTTATCCACCAAGCTGGGTTATTTAGTCTACAAATGTCGAACAATAAGCTCAACCCACTACTAGATACCGTTTTCATGGCACTATCTCTAACCGCGCGGCTCTAGTGAAGTTAGCAGCAACGCCAAGTGCTTTTTTCACCCTGTAAACAGCGCATCATTTGAAGGAAGTCTCATTGCAGTTTTCCTAGGGTTAATACAGTCCTCTGTCCTCCGACCCACTGATACTTTTTTGAGGACAAGACAGGAAAAGTTATGATTAAGTTGTTTGCAAAGAAAAAATATATATAGAAGGTACTGCAAAAAAACATTTGTAGGTATGCATTAGAAGGTTCTAAAAGCATAACTCTGAAATAATTACCAATGTAAATATAATAATTTTTTTTATAAAAGGTAAACAATATGACAAGGCAAGGTTTTTATGCAAAGCACAAAGTTAACCGTTAACCTAACCGGCGATCAGAAGGTGCGGGTTCAATTCCCGTCGGGGACATTTATTTTTTCTCGGAAGATTTTTTCAATTTATATTTGTGTTTCAGGCTAATAATTAATGCTTTTAATCATTTTTTATAATATTATTCTTCTATATCACTCATGGGCACTCCATGACACTGTTGCGCTAGATTATTAAATGATATGCATGTAAAATCCCTAATGGGAGTGTAATATTATAAATAATAATACGCAACTTAACAAGTATCCATAGAATATATTTGATATAAAACCGCACCATTCAGAAACACAACTCAGGCAAAAATTTGTAACCTAGGAAAAAGTTTTTTTTAAACTTCCGATTTTATGTCCGGGTTAAATCTTCCCCATAGGAAAAACTAAACCCTTCCACACACTTTTCCACAAATGATCATCTAGTCAATCAACATTATATGTGCATTATATAAACAAAATAAATACAAAACAATACAAGTACAACCCGTCCACTCACCAGAGATCAAATGGGAAAATAATTCACCGACTCCAGATATTTTCATATCGGAGGGTTCGGCTCGGTAGAACTTCTAACAGGGCCTATAAATCCTACTGATCCCTCAACATAAATATTTAAAAAATAATTATAATTTTTAAACTTCCGATTTTATTGTCCGGGTTAAATCTTTCCCCTAGGAAAAACTAAACCCTTCCACACACTTTTCCACAAATGATCATCTAGTCAATCAACATTAGTGCATTATATAAGCAAAATACCAAACATAAATATATAAATAAATACAAAACAATACAAGAACAACATGTCAACTCACCAGAGATCAAATGGGAAAATAATTCACCGACTCCAGATATTTTCATATCAGAGGGTTCGGCTCGGTAGAACTTCCAACAGGGCCTATAAATCCTACTGATCCCTCAACATAAATATTTAAAAAATCTTTCGTTATCCTACATGTATTCAAAATGACCGACTTTTGCATCTTTATATATAAATTTTTTGATAGATCTTTGGGGATCAATGGTGAAGGCACGAAATGAAAGAAAGTTGTGAAGGTCACATGTGTTTATTGGTGAGTCAGTTGCCGTGACGAGGAGATAATGTAGGACAGATGATGAATACTCCGGTTGCTGCGGTGATGTGCTGGTCAAGCGCGGGTCAGTGAGTCGACGCCGGGCGCTGGTGACCGGGACTCGATGAAGGTCAGGCACTGGCGAAGAACGTAGGTCTTCAGGCACTCCAGTGCTGACGAAACGGCCGAAGGTGCGGCGGACCTTGTAGGCGGTTGAACGGGAACGGTGTGACCAGTGAGGATGCTGCGTGTCCTCGTGATGGTCATGGTAGCGTGGAAGAAGCGCTGGTCAGAGACACTGGAACCAGGGCGCTTGTAATCCGAGCAGCGCTTGCCAGGAACGGCGATCTGGACAAGGCGCTAAGATGATGTCCCGATAGAGTCCATGGTGGTACTGGGGAAGCCGGGTATAAGTCCTTCGCGCTAGTAAGAAGAGCGCGGGTGATCACTCGTTGAGCCTCGTAGACTGACGGCGGAATGATGACTGACTGACTCGCTGCGTCGGGCATATTTATACTACACGGCCGACGGCGGCAGTAGGTAGGTGGATGGCAACTAAATCCTAGGCACTCGCACAGACTGTATGTTTCAGGAACCTTCGATAGCGCGGCAATTATGCATAGGCGGCAGACTCGTTCCTTCTGGCGAGTTCTCGTATGTGTAAGACGGCTCGTGACGTATTGTCACCTGGTAGACAAGTAGGTGTTTGAAGTACGTAGGTTGTTCTGTTTACGTTGCGGTTTGGACTGCAGGTACATAATTCGGGAGTAGGTACTAAGTAGGTCGAGCGGTTTATTATTAATTATTTAATTTAGATTTTTCTCGACGCTACAGATCTAATACGCCTAAATTTTTAATGAGAGAGCTAGGTATAATGCCAGTAGCCGAAATAACGAATGGTAATATTTTTATAGTCTGAGAATGCCAAATTCTTTTTATTTAATTTCCTAAATCTGCGTATTTTAATATTAATTTATTTATCTGAGTATTTTATTTTAATCATAAATTATAATTTTCATTTATTAAATAATTGCCAAAGTGGCCTCTAAAATAATGTAAAATATATTTCTTTAGTGGCCTGAAATATATCATTTGAAAAAAAATAGTCTACTGGATATTTACCTTATGATTAAAAACAATAATTTTAATTTTGTTTAAGTATTTTGGCCTCAAATCTAAATTTAAGTTTTGTGTGAAAAAGGCCGCGCAGCCGTTCCTCTTAAGGCGAAGCTTAATGCTAGATCACTATTTTGATTAATCTTTATTACGAATTGGTCTACATTATGAATACCAAAAAATATGCTTTAGAAAAATTAAAGGTTTTCCTATCGTTTCGCTTGAGTAGAATACAAATAAAATATTAAATTACTCAATAAAAAATTTAAATGTAAACTACTAAAAAAAAATTTTTTTTCAATAGAAATGTATGAACGCGTAAAGGAAACAACTTTTGAAAAAGACAGTATTATAGCTAAGATTATCTGTGACAGTTTCAATTGATTAACTTTTTTGCTTTCTTATAAAATTGTTTACAAAATAAATAAAAACCAGTTTTGTGCTTGAAATCGAACTTTTCTAGACTCCGTTTGTCAAGCGATTTTAATGCTTATTGCCTAAAATATAAGGTATACCAAGAATATACACATTTTTGGCTTGTAACTTCCTCTTTAGGCGATGCCATACGTAGTAATGCAAAATCATGTGTTTTTGTTTTGAAAATTTGGTCGCCTAGAAATGTTTCAGATGCTTTAATTAAATATTGCGAGTAGAATACATCTTAGCCTTTGAAATAATCGAGTATTTTTAGATAAGTTTTTTATAAGCCCAGAAAAAAATAATCTAAAGGCCTATGAAAACTGCTTTAAAGTTCAAAATCTCCTACTTACGAACCCATTTTCGGTTATGATTTTATTGTGTAATGTGGCATATTAAGTTATTTATAAAATTATCGAAAAAAAAATTATGCCTGAACATCATCATGTTTTTTTCTTGCATAAATCAAAACAGGCGGATGGTGTTAAGCGGGAATTTAAACCTTATCGCCATCTACGTAAGATATGTTATTGATAGCGGCTCAATTTAAAATATTACACGACGTAGTGCATCACCTTAAGTAGTATAAGGATATGTCGTTAAAAAATTCTTACTCGTGTCGCAAATTTCAGTGCACGGAGAATGAGCATTGCTGATTTATTGAAATTCTTTTACATAAAAACGGGACAGCACGCCGTTTCCTAATAACATTTTTGTTCTTTCCTAATATATCGGAACACATTTTCATGCTCCTGAGTTTTCCCTTTTAACGTATAACGATGAAATGCGAAAATATAATCATTTTTATGAAGACGTTGTTACCGCGGGATTAGATGGCAACATATTAAATGAATTGATTTTTGATTGATACTTACAAGTTAATCTGTCTGGCAAAAATGGCTCGCTTAAGTCATAATTATGGTGCGATACCGTGTAGTTGTGTGGTGATGTTGAAATCGTATTCCGTGTCATGCAGAATGCGGCAGCGGAATCCAGGATGTCCCAAAAAGGGATGTCGTCGTAGAGAAGGGTGCGAAGAAGAAGACGGACTAAGGCCACGTGAACCATCTAGTCGCTCTATTATAAAAAAATATATTTTTTAATAATTTAGCAATATTTTATTTCAGTAAGCTTTCTCCCTATGTGGAAAGTTTTTTTTTCTAGTATTGCAAAATCTTATGACGATTAATTTGTATTTTTTTTTATTCATAATATTTAATTAACAGATGGTTATGGGCGGGCCAGGGTGCTACGACTCCTGTGGGGCAGGAGTGTTCCCCACCATGAGCGTCAACGTCTCCATGAACATGACCATGCATGGATATCCCCCCGACCAGATGTGTCCACAGGTATTTATATACATCACTACAGTTTTATTCTCACGGACAAAAGTTTGATATGTACCCTGGTGATGAATACTGCGAGGTTCTTCAAAATTAGAAGCAAAACGAAAGAAAAAACATTTTCAGAAAGATCAGAAAAGGCTTCAGTGATTGAAGTTAAAAGGTCAACGTTTCTGCTCTTAGGTATCTATTATAAAGTCTAAAATCTAACTGCCAAAAATATCATTTTCTGTTAAGGAGATTTCGTTACGTAAATATTCGTTCAAAAATGGTTTGAAATTGAGATATGTACGTAAATACGAATGTTAGAGGGAGCGCGCTAGTATTAAAAAAACGATAATAATTAAGTGAAAATGGAGAAAATTTTTAATAAAACACGACTTGTTTGAAATAGATCAAAAATCTCTCGACAAATGCTTTAGTTGCATTTAAAGATACATTGTGAATTTTTTCATGCCTTTAACATTCGTCTATTAAATAACAGAACAAAACGTGTTTTCCATAATTTTTGGAGCTTACTTTGCGATTTTTTTCTATCGAGAGAAATTCATATAATTAATGTTTCGGCATGACAAATTTATAGATATTATCTTCAAAAATAATTTTGGAACTTAAAAATATAAAGAGTTAACGAGAAACTTGGTCAGGTTCGACTTATCTATCTACGATAAATGTGTTCCAAAAAATCAGAACTTCCCCAAATTATTATTTTTTTCTTATTTGTGCAATATTCAGGATTAATGTAATAAACTTATGAACATTCAGGAACAAATATTGATCATACAATGCATTCATCCATTATAGCTACCAAGGTACCGCAGCTCCCCCAAATAAATCTAAGCGAATATACATATTATTAATGTTTGCTTTATATTTAAGAAATATTCACGCCCTTTCCAGATGCAGTGGGGACAAAATCCTTCATCTTCACCAATGAACGTTATGTACTCCCAAAACCAAGGAGTCATCAGCCCCGCCCCGTACCCAGGATCAGCCACATACTCATTCACAGCAGACTTCAGGACTCCGAACCAATCAGATCCTCTCATCACAGCAACATCCTCATTCAAGCCCATACAGCTAAACCAAAAATGTCAACAGAACGTACCTAACTACAATATATTCTCACAGAAGCAAGTCCAGAATTTCGGAGCCCTGAACCCAAATTTGGTGCAAAAGCCGCAAGGATTCGGAAGTCCAAATCATAGTCAGATCAAAACCAGATCGACGGCAAAGTTGCAACTTACAAATGAACACCAATTAAACTGTGCCAGTGTTGGTCCAACTTACCAGATCTTAGGTAGTCAAAACCAGGGTCATCTAAATCCTCATTTGGGGTATCCACAACTAGGGAATCAATTGCAAAATGGGCATTCCTTGAATGGTGGGAAGGTGCAGATTGGGTCTCTCAGTGGGTGTTCAGGGTCGGAAGATGAACAAAAGCCGAATCTGTGCAGAATATGCGGGAAGACTTATGCAAGGCCGAGCACGTTGAAGACACATCTGAGAACGCACTCTGGAGAGAGGCCCTACAGGTAATGTTTATTACCTACATATAAAGTCCCGAATTGCTATCCGTCATTGCTTCAAATATTTAAATGAGGCGTATCAGGAACGCTATGATTCTTTATGCAGAAGACAACAACACTAATGCAGCAAACAACTCATTACTCGCGCGATCACAACGTATACACCAAGAAAAATATATTTCACAATAAAATATATAAATTTGTTTTAGGCCACTTTAATTTTAATTGTACTCTACCGGTTTGGGAAGCACCCTTCCTTCGTCAGGAGAATATTAAAACTAATAGTCAGGAGAATATTAGTTTTAATATTCTCCTGACGAAGGAAAGGTATGTTCTTTTATTTCGGAAGCACCCTTCCTTCGTCAGGAGAATATTAGTTTTAATATTCTCCTGACAATTAAAGTGGTCTAAAACAAATTTATATCTTTTATTGTAAATTATGACGAGCCACAAAGTAAATGCTTATTACAAATATAAAATATATTTCACTTAGACATTGTTCATGAGTCTTTGCTATCAAACTAAACTAATTAACGATTTTTTTAGCGAGATATAAATTATTTAAAAACTACTTACGTTTTATTATTATTAAACTTTTATCTTTTAGGGAAATTAATAATGGAATCATAAATTAACTCTAAAGTGTTGCAAGTGCGATTATGCACTTTCTCGTGGTATATGTATATGTTTAAATCGCATATCAAAAAATTCTAGCTAGGGCGAAATTCCAATGCCAGCAGCGCATGAACGGTTGTTCGGTTTTCCAGAGGACAAACTGTTGAGAAATCTAGGTTGTGTTTATTATATTCTATGTGGAATATGTTCGTTTCTCAACATATTTTTACATTTCAGATGTTCCGACTGCAATAAAAGCTTTTCCCAAGCAGCAAATCTTACCGCGCACGTCAGGACTCACACTGGACAAAAACCATTTAGGTAAGTTAAATATTAATAATATCAGCCAAGCAAACATTTTATCTTTTAATCGGGTGAGAACACCCTTAAACAATAGTTAGAAAACTATTTACAAGTTTAATTCCTAACAGTAACACTCGATTAAACTGAATTAAAATTATGTAATATAGCCTAAACCTTTTTTCTATTCGGTTTCAGTAGATTAATCAAGGATAATACAAATAATATTAAAATTAGTATTGACTTGTTGAAGCTTTACGATTCAGTTGTAATATTAATTATGGAAATTAATGTCAATGATTCTTAACAAAATATGTCAAAATGAAACAAAGACATAGAAAATAATAACAATTATTTTAAACTAGCTTACATGTACCCGGGGTTGCTCGGGGACTTATAAATGGTTGGTATAAAGTTTTGAGGTTTAGAGGTCTTTTTAAGGTATACAATTCCGTAGTACATTATTTTGATGAATTTCATAGGATTTAGCCAATGTTAGCAATGTAGTGCCCGAAAATATTTTTTCTACTTGATTACAAAACATCGACTTTTCTCTACTTTCTATAAATATAATAATCATGTATTATATAGATAAACCTTCCGGAAGAACGTCTCTACATGATAGTGAAAACCCTATCAAAATCCGTTGCGTAGTTTAGAAGAACTAAGCGCGCAGACAGACGCGAATATCTACATTGTTTTTTACTATTTATAAATGACAATATGAAACTCAGTGAAAATATGGTGTAGAAGAAGACTCATAAAATAATGTCAATAATTCACAATGACCATATGAAACGGACGAAGACTCGGAAAATATTATAAAAAGACAAGGAAAATAATGTCAATATTCCTCAATGAAAATATGAAAACAAAAGAACATACTAAAAATAAAATAAAAAAGACACATAATTTCTCAATGAAAATTTGAAACAAAAGAACATACTAAAAATAAAATAAAAAACACATAATTTCTCAATGAAAATTTGAAACAAAAGAACATACTAAAAATAAAATAAAAAACACATAATTTCTCAATGAAAATAAGAAACAAAAGAACATACTAAAAATAAAAAATACACATAATTTCTCAATTAAAATATGAAACGGAGACACAGAAAATAAAAGAGATACCTGTCGCAAGGTGACTTTTTATTACGTGTCTTTTTCCGTTTCATTGAGAATAATTATTTTTGGAATAAAAATAATAATTATAGAACTTTTTTATTACTAACCGAATATACAGTATGTCATAATATCCATTATTTTTTAAATATTTTTTTATTATTATTTTATTTCTTGCTAGAGCAATTCCGATGAGTTACAAAACTGATTATACGAGTAGAACAGGAGGTAATTAATAGATTAATACATAGGTGGGAGTTAATAGGTACAATTTTACATTGGTATTTTATTTTATGTGTTGTTGCGTACTAGTTATTTTATTAGGAGAATATGTAATAAGTTCTTATGTACAGTCGAACCTGGTTATAACTTTATAATGATTACGGCAATGGCGAGTTACAATGATATTTTAGTTCAGGCTTATCTTAATATACAGGGTATCAGGAAAAGTGCACTAACTTGGAAGGTGATTCTAAATGATGGTAGAAGTAAAAAAAAATAACTTGGTTCTAAATTTAATTTTTTTTCTCATCTTAAAATATTTTTCCATGTATGAATATTTATTTTCCCGTATAAACAATTCAATTTAGAAAAAAAGTTTTTTTTCTTATCTGCTTCTAAAATCATGTAGAATCACCCCCCGAAGTTAGTGCACTTTACCCCCGGACACCCTTAGTTATCCTGGGGTTATCCTAAGGAGATAGACTTATTATACTTACCCGCGGAATTTTCTGTAGGCCTTTTTAAGATATACAATTCCGTTGTACATTATGTCGATACATCTCACGAGCTTTAGCCAGCGTTAGCAATGACTTTTCTCTTCTTTCTATAAATATAATATGCATGAATCAAATGTATGTAAACCATCCGGAAAAAATTCTCTAAATGATAGTGAAAACTCTATCAAAATCCGTCGCGTAGTTTAGAAGAAATAAGCGCACAAACAGACAGACGCCGATAGCGACTTTATTTTATACTATTTAGAGACACAGATTATAATTATTGTACGTAATTTTGTAAATGGTATCGCATTGTGTTTGGTTTGAAATTGTTTCGATGCAAACTAAAAGCAAATGTTTTAAAAAATCTCTTTACAGCTGCCAGATCTGCCATAGAAGATTTAGCCAGAGTTCCAGTGTCACAACTCACATGAGGACACACTCAGGAGAACGTCCTTATAGGTGAATAAAATATTTTATTTATTTATTAAGCTTAAGATAATTAGATCATAGATATCTTAGATCATTCCAATAGATTCTTGTGGTCTAATAAAAAAAACCAGGGTACATTTTAACAACATTGGTTATTTCTAATACTTAAAAAATCCATATTTTTTACATTTTTCTTTAAACGATGCTAACGAAGGGTTTTTTCATAGAATTTAACCAATTCATCAAATTTCAACGTTCATTTTCGGGTTCTGTAATTAATTTCCTATTCAAGTTCTATTATATCATTAAAGTTACTTGACAGAACTGAATTAATAACAGAACTTATAAATTAACTTTTAAATTTGAAGAAGTGTTCAAATTCTCTGTAACAACCGTCCTTAATCTCGGTAGGTTTTTAACTTTACTTAGAACTACGTGGATGCTTTTATAAGTAAACATTTCTGTGTTTTTGATTTGTTCAATCCTTTCAGTATAATGTTTTATTTCTGTCTAGTATGTTGTGTGTGAAAATCTTTAATAAAATTATGCACTACCACAGACATATGAATATATACACTACCCAGTCCATAACAAGAAACTAAAGGACACTTTTAAAGCTTCTTTTCTTATAACGGGAATGAATTGTTTCGCATGCAAACATAACTAAACTTGTGCTAACCTCTCTCCGTGGCCATAAATGTATTGTTTTGTAAATTTTTCGTTTTATATAATCTTTTATTTTGTATAAATTTTTTAATTCATATTTCTTTCTCACCTATTTAATTTACTTATTCCATATTATACTGTCTCAGTAGAGGTAAAGTCACAAGGAGGAAATCCATAATTGGTTTTATTTTAGCTACACAATACTTATGTACAAACTGATTTATTTATTTATTACACGTCCTAGTGGGCTTTTCTTTAAAAAAAACACAAGCATTTTCAAGCCTTTCAGAGTAAACTTAAAAATTAATACAATAAAGAAGAATGTAAACATAATGGCAAAAATGAATCCTCACACATATAATTGAGTTTAAAAGATTCAACAAAACAAAATAGTAGAAGCGGAGAAGTTATATGGGTACATAGGTCTATTTGTGTCTAGAAAAATAAAAGTGATAGAATATACAACATTTATACTGATTAATAGTTTTCAAATGAAATATATCACCCAGATCAGAATATTTGTTTCCGAGATTGTGAAGTCTCGGAATCGGAGAATTTTGGTAAGCTAGTGTCCTGGTGTTATTGAAGTAAAAAGGTAAAAAGGTAAGGTGATTAAATGTAAACTGTCGATTTCCCGAAAATTAATTAATAAATAAATAATTCAAATGTAATATTATAGTTAAATGGCCAATCATCGGCGGTTTTTTTAAAGGTTCCTGTTTCAGCATTTAAACAATTTTTGGTAAGCAGTTTGGTGACCAAAAAAATTAAATGTATTTGATTTGATTTGAGATTTTCACGTCAAAGGTGTTACAGTAATTTATTTTTGGGGTATTATGCCGGTAATACATTATAATTTAAGATGTTTTTTTCGTTTAATTTTGGTGTAGCCAGTCAATTATCTGATATCATTACTACTAATAAAGACGACGGGGCCAAGCTAAATAGTTCTTGGTATCCGATAATTGAAGGCTACACCAAAACTAATCGCAAAAAAACCCTGGAATTGGTGACACGGTATCACACCTACATATACAGCACACACTTCACCACAATCTTTACACATCTGCCCTGGAAATAGACGCTGTAATGCTATCCGAAACTTTGGCCAAAGAAGGTGGCAGCGCAACACGGTATAATACCCCAAAAATAAATCACAATAATTGTGCTAATTTCAGATGCCGAGCATGTAAGAAGGCATTTTCCGATAGTTCCACACTCACGAAGCACCTGAGAATCCACTCGGGAGAGAAGCCTTACCAATGTAAGCTGTGTTTTTTGAGGTAATTGAATACATTACACTTCTCCCAAATTTACATTACTTGAGCGGACCCGTGAAAAATCACGGGATATTTTAATAAAATGTAGCATTTGTGAACCTGAAAGTATTTATAAAATATTTGCCTCAGGATCGTTGTCTTTCAAAAACTGAATCAGAGAGAAAATCAGAAATTAACCTATCGATTATACACCGTAAGGAATTGTTTCATAGAATTTGAAAAATTCATCAAACTTCAACGGTCATTCGCGAATTCTGTGAATGTTCTATTTAAGTTCAGTTATTATATCACTAAAGGCCAGTTCAGCCAGACAGACCTGAAATAATAACAGAACTTGAAAATTAACTTTAAAATTTGAAGAATTGTTCTAATTCTCTGAAATAACCCGTCCTTATAATTATCTTGAAAAATCACAAAACCCGTATAAAATTCAATCCAAAGCAATACATATTTCAAATACAGAATAATTATTCATTTCAAAAAATATATGATTACGGGTAGGTACCTACCTACTTTATCGTATTATTTATCTTGTCTGATTTTATTCTTCACACAATCAGTTCCAATTTTGAAAATGACCTTAAAATCAAAGCAGTAGTCAATCAATTTAATTTCATTTAATTTTGAAAAATTGACACAAGAATAACTAACGCACATCATCACAGACAATAGAAATTAGCATGTTTGATTTCTTATGTTCCTACCTACACGGAAAAAATAATTACGTCTTTTTTATCAAGAACTGTTAAAAATGTTACTGCATGACCATTTCCTAATAAAATATTCGTCACTCGAATATATTTAAACACGTGTTCGCGCAAGTGTCCTTGGGCCAATATTATTTACTATTTTTAAAAACACGTGATCCGACATCCTCATAACATATTCATGCTTTATTGATAGTCTGTTATGAAATTTATCAAATAATTCGTTATAGGCCTCCAGTCCCGTTTTTAACAGAAAAAACGAATAATTTTACCAGATAAATATAAATACATTTTCTTCCTGTGAAAAGCTTCCAAACGAGATTTACTATGAAATGTTCGTTGTTAATACAATACTGTCTCTCTCTGCCATATAAAAAGAAACTTAGATGCACAAAAGTAATATAAAAAAGAAATAACATTACATAAAAAATGTACGATTATAAAAAAAGTATGTTCCCAATAAGTATTTAAATTAGTTTTCGTTTTATTATTTCCAGATTTTCCCAGTCTGGCAACCTTAACCGTCACATGCGCGTCCACGGCAATAATGCAGCAATGCTTGGATGACAGTACGGACACCCTTACGGACATTTGGCGGCCGTCTACTTTTAAACGTGGAAAACAATATGGCGTTATACCTCAATCTACTGAGTTGATACTAACTTTCGTCTTGTGAACGTATTCGCTAGTTTATGGATGATTAGATAAATAATTGAAACAAAGGGAGATATAGCATGGAAAAGTTCGACTGTCGCTTGGCTCAGGGCCGGATCTTGGGTCAATCATAGTTATGAGTTAGGGACTGCGATTTCTAGTAGCGCAATTCTAGTTCGTTAGTTTTTTGTCGCATGTGTGAGCCCCTTTATTTTAAACATTTAATTATTTTTGCTACTGAACAATCGCGCGACTATAAATCGCACTGGAGTCCATACCTTATGAAAAATAACTATTATAAACACATAACTTACGAGTTTGTTATATGCTTAGAAAATAAGACGGGGTACCAGTTGTACTGTGTGTAGATTTGGCTGATTTTGGCTGCACAAATGAACGCGGTTTCATACTAATGGTTCACGGCGCATCCCCCTTGTTTCTATTATCTGTAATGGATTACAATAAGCGGCAGATCTAGTGATTTATCTAGGCACCTAGTCTACGATGCAATTACAAAATTGTAAGATGAATTAATATGGTATGGACCGCCAACAAAAATAAGATAAGACGCCATTGTTCCATATTTTTGAAATTTTAACAAGAAGAAAAAAGTGCTGAAACTGGGCGGTACCTACCTAAATACTAGTTAAATACTTTTATTAAAATTCGCCCTGGACGTAGGTTTTTAAGTACCTACCCTAATCTGGATGATGCCGTAGGTCCAAGAGCTCCGGGTAATTTGTACACTTGTTTGGTAATCACATTTTTACCACTGGAGGCGCTGTCAGTGTTTGCATTTATTTGCGAAGGTGTTGCTGATACCCTTTATAGATCTCCACGTCAGATGTGACATAGTTATGTACTAGACAATTTTAATGTCTTGATGTCTCCTTTTCAGGTCTTACTATTTGTTATTAACCAGTTAAAATTACCAGTTTCTAACAGTATCATTGTTTAATCTTTTAATTGTAAAGCTTTTACCAAAAAATACATTGAATGTCGAAAGAATTGGAATTTTAATATTTTGTGTAATGTAGGTAGGTAGTTACTTATTAAAGTTGATTTTGATGATTGCTTATTGAATACTTTAAAAATGTCAATCAATGTTGTTATTTTGTTTATAGATATGAACAAAAATGCGTTTGGTCGGTAACTGCAATACTAAATTATTATAGATAGATTTTTACAAATAAACTTACTTAAATCCTTTCAATTTTCGTCCTCTAGGTAGGTACAAAGCTTTTACAAGCGAGATTAAAACATCTGAATGTCATGTTTTTCTTTATAAAGTAGCTAATAAAACAAATCTTAAGGTATAATAACACCTACGTGAAAATTCTCAGAGCATTAACGTGTTTACAATTTATAGTTACTTTAAAAATCTTTAATCTTCCGACGCCATATAATAGTCATAATAGTTGTCGATCTCTCTGCAAATGTGTCTCGATCGGATGCAGATGACGTCAGAGCCAAGCCGGGGGGTTCAGATCTGTTGCTTTTATAATAACTTTTTTAAATCGATTTATTTACCTTTTGAAACCTGTTGTTTGATATGAAAGTATATCATGATGTCTCGGGGGATTTATAAATTGGCCCTTCTGTTAAAATGTTGTGCATTTCTGTTGTAAATAATAAGATAAATGTTCCCTGATAACCAGTAATTAATTTTCCTTTAATATGAAACTAAATATGTATATTATGTTTTTTTTAAACCGATACAAAATAATTTATGCTATTCTCGCACGAGCGCTATACTCTCATAATAGGAATGTATGGCGAGCGATGAGGTGAAACGGGCCAAGCCCACATATATTATGAGAGTACAGCGCTCGTGTGAGACTAGCTTTACTTTAAAAATATTTTCGCCTCACAATACAGGGTAACCTCATCACATCGATAAAAGATACCTAATATTTTTTATAACCAAATGAAATTCTTATTTTGTTCCATTCGTAATCAAATGTATTCAAATATGTGTAATAATTATAATTAAAACTTTATATTATAATACAGTTTTGTAAATAAATTGATAACCAAAGTGTATTTTTATTTGGATTTAATCGATTGCTGTAAATATTAATAATTTATGTGTAACTTAACTTTAGTGTCTAGTCATATTATGCATTCATGTCAATAATAAAGTGTAATATTTTCATCAAATTTGTTGTTTAATTAATTAATAAGCAGTTTTAACAAAATTTATAGAGTCAGTTCGCAAATACCAAATAGCCAACTATGGCAACTTAAAAATTGAAGAAATTAATGTACAAAAACTCTGGAGTGCCTACCAAAGTAAACATTAGTGCCAAGTGCGTATGTAATGTTATCTTAGTTATATAGGAAATATTAGAGGTATTTTGATAAACTCTAGCTAGTTAGAGGATTGCGAGAGAATTCATAAAAACAAAAACAAAAATTATAGAAGACTGAGATCAACTGATAACCAAGATGCAGCTTATAACCGTAAATGATTCCAATGTCGGTTTTTTGTTGAACCACCGAAACAATATTTTTATTTTCTCCTTCTAGGACACAGATAGCAAGATAACTTATTGAGACCATGGGAAAACTGCTTGTACTTGTATTATGTCCTAGGTCACGGGGAATAAGACTTTTTGATACCCAGGGAACAATGTAAAGTTTCCTCGTTCTAGGTAATAGAGAAAAACCTCTTACAACCCTGAGAACACTACTTTTAATATTTCATCTGCCTAGGTCACATGGCTTCATGGTACCTACCTAAAAATACATATTATTTCGCCGACAGCCTAGCGAAGAAGTGATAAATGGTCCAGCTTGTATCTCCATAAATTGGCAACATGCCACTCTAGCACCTCTAGAGATGTTATTTGTGATTGTGTGAAAATATGTATTATTTATAAATTATAGAAATCTAAAAATAAATATCACATAACTGTTATATCTCTGCTTTACTTGCAGATTTCTGTGTGGGGAACTCTTTGATAAAGTAAAAGGTTCTTTACTATAATTTAGTTTATTCACGTTACAATAAATAAGTCTGGATTTGGCTACACTATTCATTCCCCGAGGGTTGGTAATTCTCTGTATCTAGAAGCTTGTTGTCTGGCAATAATATCCCACAGAAAATTGCTACACTCTAGCGACATCTGTCAGACTCTGGAGTAAGCTTTATGACTGGTGCCATCTATCTCTTGAAAACCCAACTTATTACCAAACATGGTATGTATATGATATGTAGGTACCTACCGTATGTCATATAATGGCTTTACTGCTTTTTTGCTCATACTTTAAAAAAATATTGAACAGGCGTATAAATTAGGTTTGTAAACAGTTGTAAAGCTGGTTTCACACCAGGAATTTAATGTGTGAGAGTGGCCTATTTTACAATAACTGTTAAGTAGGGTTTGACCCAGGGTACAAATAATAATAATTGTATAATCTTTGTTCGGTAGAACGCGCCAATCTAGGTTAGAATTAATCATCTAGAATGTTTATACTCAATAATCTCAGGTGTGAAAGTTCGCAACCAAGGTCGCGTGTCAGCATCATGATAGTTTCTTTTGTTTTAGGATGGTATCTCAATGTACATAAATAAAAGGCGGTGCATGGATAGATATTACATGTATTAGAAACCTTTTGGACATTTTGCTGATGAGCCCTAGCTCAACAGGTTATATAATTTTGACTTACCCCAAAGACCGACCAGTTTTTAGCTATCTGTATCTAAACTATGGGAGAAGCGACGGAACGTCCCGCACACCCATTCGGCGGCGGACGTAACTCCGTAGAAGCGTGATCCGTCTTCTGGAAAGGTGGATATACTCCTCCTGGCCACATCCATGAACTCCAGCTATCTATAAGCGCGTAGCCGTTCCTGGGGATGCTGCAACCCATACATAGGGCTCTTTCTCGGCCCGTCGAACACGTGCGATGTCGGGATTCAAACTCCAGAAATCAAAAAGAACGAAGTTCCCGATTGACAGCCATGCATGGCACAAAATATAAATCGCGTATGATCCAATCCTACACAGGATTGACCGTTACTTTACGGATTCCCGTTCAATCGTATACGGCGGTCGCGTGGTCCGTCCGTAACAACTTCCGTCCAGCGAGATCACTATTACCCACTTCGGGAATGGTTATTTTACGGTCACGAAAAACGTTTACCGCCGTGCCCGTAAGCAAGATCGCACTCATTGGCGACAAAAAATAAGGAATTACATTCCGTACAATTAATTATTCAAAAACGAAAAGCACTGCGACCATCGTCTGTACAGTCTACCAACCCACGCGTTGACTGTCCAGCCAAGAAGTGTTTTGTTTTTCTCTTTCCGCCCAGTACAGATTTTAAATTTTAAATTATGATTCGAAATTTTACCAAAACCAATACCAGCGACAATCGCCCAGTTCCTAACTAGGTTAGAGAATCGGCGAGGATAAATGTGATGATGCAGAATACATTAATGAATAAAATATTAAAACAAAAGGAGTCTAGCCCTGCATCATAACATAACGCTTCAAAGCTAGTCTCACACGTACGCCATACTCTCATGATACGTGTGCTAGCCTATTTCGTCATACCGCTCGCCGTACGTTCCCTTGGGAATGGTGAAATATGCTAAGCCCTCATATGTTATGAGAGTATAGCTTACCTACATATAACACTAGCATAATGTTAAGTACGCACGATGAGTGTAATAAAAATATATTTGTTGGCGTGTACATTATAGATTGTAATGGCGCGAATACATTTGCGAGCCAAAACGTGAACCAAGCCTCGTATTATGGGAAAGGTACGAAGCAACAGCAAATGTAATATGTTCACTCTACATACAGAAGCTACTACACGATTCAATATGTGCAGTGCTGAGGTAGAGAGAGGTCACGGAGCGGTGGGAGAAGAGAAAGGGTGCGGTTCTTAGGTCGGCAGCCCTCTAATATATCAAATATTTTTTGCGCGGTGTAGTAAGATGTGAGATAGCTTACGCCCACAGTAATTTTTAGCGAAAAATACCTTTCTTCTAGCGACATTTTTAAATTAATTTTTCGCTCGAATAATCACGTAGACCACAAGGTTCTCCTCGGCCGAATTTCGGCCGAGCGACATATTCGTAAACAGGGAATTTTTATCTGAATTCTGACATCGATTTCATTCGTGTGGCCGATGAGATATTTTGCCGCATCTGGAGGATACCTACAATGTCATTTGTTAGGTACTTCTCCCCACACAAAAGTTGGCCGAACGATTTTTTTTTTCATAACAAATATGCAATCAACTTTTGCCGTTAGTTTTGGTAATGTGGCACGTCGGATATTTTCATCCCAAAAATGAAACCGGAATTCGTCGCTTTCAAACCAGATCTCGAATTTTAAGGCGCATTTTTTTTTTCCTTTATTCATAAATATATATTTGGATACAGGTTTTTGACATGCTTCGCACCTACCAAAACACGATCCTGCAATCTACACTACTTCTTAGCTAAGCAGCAAACCAGATCTCGAATTTTAAGGCGCATTTTTTTTTTCCTTTATTCATAAATATATATTTGGATACAGGTTTTTGACATGCTTCGAACCTACCAAAACACGATCCTGCAATCTACACTACTTCTTAGCAGCAAACCAGATCTCGAATTTTAAGGCGCAATTTTTTTTCTTCCTTTATTCATAAAAATTGATTTGGATACAGGTTTTTTACATACTTCGCGCCTTCCAAAACACGATCCTGCAATCTACACTTCTTCTGAGCTAAGCAGCAAAAGAGAACTCAAATTTTAAGGCGCAATTTTTTTTTCCTTTAATCATAAAAATATATTTGGATACAGGTTTATTTTTTTTTATTTTTTTTATTTTTTTTTTTATTTTTTTTTATTTTTTACTTTTATTTTATTTGGAAAACCAACAGTTATAATAATTGCAAAGTATGGTTATTAAGTGTTAATTATTTAACCAATAATAGGTTTTCACTTGAGTGAAAAATTGACATGCTTACACTATTGCACCTACCAAAACACGATCCTGCAATCTACACTACTTCTTAGCTAAGCAGCAAACCAGAACTCGAATTTTAAGGCGCTTTTTTTTCCATATTCATAAAAATATATTTGGATACAGGTTTTTGACATGCTTCGCGCCTACCAAAACACGATCCTGCAATCTACACTGCTTCTTAGCTAAGCAGCAAACCAGCACTTGAATTTTAAGGCGCAATTTCTCGCGCCTACAAAAACACGATTCTGCAATCTACACTACTTCTGAGCTAAGCAGCAAACGAGAACTCGAATTTTAAGGCGCAATTTTTTTTCCTTTATTCATAAAAATATATTTGGATACAGGTTTTTGACATGCTTCACGCCTACCAAAACACGATCCTGCAATCTACACTACTTCTTAGCTAAGCAGCAAACCAGAACTCGAATTTAAAGGCGCAATTTTTTTTTCCTTTATTCATAAAAATATATTTGGATACAGGTTTTTGACATGCTTTGCGCCTGCCAAAACACGATCCTGCAATCTACACTACTTCTTAGCTAAGCAGCAAACCAGAACTCGAATTTTAAGGCGCTTTTTTTTCCATATTCATAAAAATATATTTGGATACAGGTTTTTGACATGCTTCGCGCCTACCAAAACACGATCCTGCAATCTACACTGCTTCTTAGCTAAGCAGCAAACCAGCACTTGAATTTTAAGGCGCAATTTCTCGCGCCTACAAAAACACGATCCTGCAATCTACACTACTTCTGAGCTAAGCAGCAAACGAGAACTCGAATTTTAAGGCGCAATTTTTTTTTTCCTTTATTCATAAAAATATATTTGGATACAGGTTTTTGACATGCTTTGCGCCTACCAAAACACGATCCTGCAATCTACACTACTTCTTAGCTAAGCAGCAAACCAGAACTCGAATTTAAAGGCGCAATTTTATTTTCCTTTATTCATAAAAATATATTTGGATACAGGTTTTTGACATGCTTTGCGCCTACCAAAACACGATCCTGCAATCTACACTACTTCTTAGCTAAGCAGCAAACCAGATCTCGAATTTTAAGGCGCAATTTTTTTTTTCCTTTATTCATAAAAATTGATTTGGATACAGGTTTTTTACATACTTCGCGCCTACCGAAACACGATCCTGCAATCTACACTACTTCTTAGCTAAGCAGCAAACCAGATCTCGAATTTTAAGGCGCTATTTTTTTTTCCTTTTTTCATAAAAATTTATTTGGATACAGGTTTTTGACATGCTTCGCGCCTACCATAACACAATCCTGCAATCTACACTGCTTCTTAGCTAAGCAGCAAACCAGCACTTGATTTTTAAGGCGCAATTTCTCGCGCCTACAAAAACACGATCCTTCAATCTACACTACTTCTTAGCTAAGCAGCAAACCAGATCTCGAATTTTAAGGCGCAATTTTTTTTTTCCTTTATTCATAAAAATTGATTTGGATACAGGTTTTTTACATACTTCGCGCCTACCGAAACACGATCCTGCAATCTACACTACTTCTTAGCTAAGCAGCAAACCAGATCTCGAATTTTAAGGCGCTATTTTTTTTTCCTTTTTTCATAAGTAAAAAGTCTAAGTCTATGGAATTGAACTCTGAACATAACAATAAAGTTGTCCTTAAATTATGTTAAAGTGTTGCTATATTGGTGTTTCAAAATAATCAAGCAATATATCGTTTTAAAAAGAAGTGGTAAATGAATGTATTCAAATAATTGGTTTTTCGTTGTCTTGAGTAAACAAGGTGCAATATATCTTTAAAGTTTACATTAAAAGTTTTGACAGAAAAAAAACCACAGAAAAACATTAAAATAGACAGGTGATCTGAGATAAACGCACATAAAACTTGATTTTTGCCGTGAATAGTGAAATAAATAAAGTAACTTAAGATGGATCCTAAAAGTTTTATTGATAAAGCCACAGATGCAGTTCTAATTCTACAAAATTGCATTAATGACAGTTCGACAAAACTAAACAAAGAACAAATTAATAAATTAACCCCGAAAACAATTACAATTTTGGGGTTAATAAGCGAAATGGCAGCAAAAATGGCCGATATTTCTGGAGAAAATAGAATACTTAAGGAAATTACCGGTAACAATAAGCAATACCAAAATTTGGGGAAAAAAATTATTATCACTCCGAAAGAAGAGCAGACCACGGAGAAAACCGAAGAGGATATTAAAAAACAAATTGATCCAATTGAAACAGGAGTGATGGGAATAAAAAATGCAAAGGATGGTAAAATAATTGTTACATGTAGAAATAGTCAGCATATTGAAAAACTACAGGAAGACATAAAAATAAAGTTCTGTGAAAAATATACAACGAAGATCCCGGATAAAAGATTCCCATCAATAAAAGTCGTTGGAGTAACACATAAAATGGATGAAAAAGAAATCGTTCAGAACATAAAAATTCAGAACGAGTTTCCAGAAGAACCACAAAAAATGGAAGTAACTGTAATAAAAAACAAGAAATTAAAAACAGGAGAAGAATATATAATATATTTGGAAGTAGATACACAAACACATGGAATAATGTTGCAAATGCAAAAAATAAATATTGGATGGGAAAAGGTCAGAGTATTTGATGCATTTGACATTAAGCGCTGCTATAAATGCTACGGGTTCAACCATAAAGGGAGCGAATGTAAAAAAGACTCCTTTGTATGCCCTAAATGTACAGGTGGTCATAAAAGTGAAGAATGCAAGGCTATTAGAGGAACAGAAAAGTGTAATAATTGTATTAATACTAAAAACAAGTTGAAGATAAACCTAGACTCAAATCATCCAGCGTGGAGCTTCGAATGTCCAGTATACAAAAGGAAATTGGAATTGGAGAAGAAGAAGGTAAATTTTTTTATAAAATGCAACCAACTGCAAGGAATTATATACTTAAATATTCAGAGTCTGATATCGAATAATGAAGAAATCCAGATACTAATAGAACGAAATGATCCTGCACTTGTAATGTTAAGCGAGACTCACATAACATGCGATATTGAAGATAGCGAAGTTACTTTTGAAGGATATACAACAATACGCTGTGATTCCTACAGTAGACATACAGGGGGAGCAATAATAATTATCAAAAAAGACATATTATATGAAGTTATTTCTAACACACAATATGAAAAGAACTGCTGGATACTTGCGATCAGGATAACTTCTGGATATAAGAAAGGAGTATACGGAGTAATTTACCATTCTCCAAATGCAAGTACCAAAGACTTTCTATCATTTATAGAGAACTGGTGCACCCAAAACCTAGAAGAGGAAGAAAATAATATCCTAACTGGTGACTTTAATATAAATTTCAAAAATTTGAATGATACATATACTAAAAGACTTAAAAAAATTATCCAAGCATCGGGAATGAAACAACTTGTTAAAAGTGAGACACGAATAACGGATAAATCCAGGACGTTAATTGACCTTGTCATATCCAACAGATTAGATTTGAATGTAAAAGTTCTAGATGAGCCAAAAATAACCGACCATAACCTTATACACATTACAGATAACACAAAAAGAACTAATACGAAAACCAGCAAAGAAATAAAATATAGAAATTATAAAAAATATAACAGTGAAAGGTTAATTGAACTTCTGGGTGATATGAATGAACTTCATCAAATGGAATTTAATGAAAAGTCTAAATCATTAATAAATAACCTTCAAGAAGTAATCGACCAGTTAATACCAATCCAAACTACTAAAATAAGAGGAACAAATAAATGGTATAACATAAAACTACAATCAATACAATATGAAAGAGATAGAATGTACAAAATTGCAAAAATCTCAAGAAACTCACAAGACTGGAAATCATTCAAAAATGCAAGAAATAAATACTCAAAACAACTGAAAGTTTGTAAGAACGATTACTTCAAAAATAAAATTATCTGTGAAAAAGGAGACACTAAAAAAATGTGGAAAACCATAAAAGGATTAATGCAAACTGAAGATAAAGGGATGAAACATGACATTGAATTTCCACATCAGATACAGGGTAGCATACAGAACTGCTTCAACAAATATTTTGTAAACAGCATAACGGAATTACATCAGAGTATACCAATACTGAAGGAAGACAACCGCGTGAGAAATGTTCCCCTAAACCGAGAAAAACTTGTGTTTAAAGAGATTGATGAAACATATCTTTTACAGATTCTAAACAGCACCAAATCAAAAGAGAGTCCAGATGGAATAAGTTTTACAGTTTTAAGGGATGCAATGCCAGTGATAGGACCTCATCTACTGAACATAATAAATGAATCGTTAAGAAGTGGAAAATTTCCAAACACATGGAAAACATCTATTGTGTAACAAAAGTGGAAAGCTCAGAATCAGAACCGATAGAAAACAACCTCGGTATTCCACAAGGGTCGGTATTAGGTCCAATTCTATTAATTATTTACATTAATGATATAATTAAAACCATAAAACATTGCAAAATTAGATTATTTGCAGACGATACATTAATCTATATTTCATGTGAAGAGTACACAGATGCAATCAATAAATTAAATGAAGACCTTCAAAATATAGCGAAATGGCTGAAATTAAACAAATTAAAACTGAATGTCAACAAAACAAAATATATGGAAATAGGCAACAAAACGCATAACACAGAGTTAAAATTGACAATTAATGACGAAAAAATTGAAAAAGTAAATGAAATTAAGTACCTAGGTGTGATACTAGATTCAAAACTAACTTTCGCAGCAAATTTTGAATATGTGCTAAAGAAGGTATCTAAAAAAGTCAATTTTCTTAGAAGATTAAGAAATAAACTAAATGGAAACACTACAGAGCTGATTTATAAAACTATAGTTGCTCCACATTTAGATTATTGCTCTACTATGTTATATTTGGCCAATGAAGGAAACTTGAACAAGCTAGATGTTATACAGAATAGAGCTATGAGATGTATACTAGGAAAAGGAAAATACGCAAGCATAGATCAAATGAGAGAACAGCTAAATTGGATTTCTATAAAAAAGAGACTATTATATAATGTGTTAATTTTTGTACATAAAATCATGAACAACCAAATGCCAAAATATTTTAAGGATGAAATTGTTTTTAATAGAGATGTTCATAATTACGAAACCAGAAATGTAAATAGGATTAGATTGCCACATATGAAAAAAACAAAATCACAGAACTGCCTAATGTACAAAGGACTAAAAATGTATGATGAAATGCCTGAAAGTCTGAAGAATGAAGGAAAAATGAATGTATTTAAAAAGAAATGTTATATTTATTGTAAAAATATGTAAAATTACAAAATGAAATATGATCTTGTTTATATTAGTTTATATTCAAATGTATAAACTAACTCAATAAATAATAAAAAAATAAAAAAATAATAAAAAAAATTTTGGATACAGGTTTTTGACATGCTTCGCGCCTACCATAACACAATCCTGCAATCTACACTGCTTCTTAGCTAAGCAGCAAACCAGCACTTGAATTTTAAGGCGCAATTTCTCGCGCCTACAAAAACACGATCCTTCAATCTACACTACTTCTTAGCTAGGCAGCAAACCAGAACTCGATTTTTAACGCGCAATTGCTTGCGCCTACCAAAACACGATCCTGCAATCTACACTACTTCTGAGCTAAGCAGCAAACGAGAACTCGAATTTTAAGGCGCAATTTTTTTTTTTTTTTGTTATTCATAAAAATATATTTGGATACAGGATTTTTACATGCTTCGCGCCTACCAAAACACGATCCTGAAATCTACACTTCTTCTTAGCTAAGCAGCAAACCAGATCTCGAATTTTAAGGCGCATTTTTTTTTCCTTTATTCATAAATATATATTTGGATACAGGTTTTTTACATGCTTCGCACCTACCAAAACACGATCCTGCAATCTACACTACTTCTTAGCTAAGCAGCAAACCAGAACTCGAATTTAAGGCGCAATTGCTCACGCCTACCAAAACACGATCCTGCAATCTACACTACTTCTCAGCTAAGCAGCAAACCAGATCTCGAATTTTAAGGCGCAATTTTTTTTTTCCTTTATTCATAAAAATTGATTTGGATACAGGTTTTTTACATACTTCGCGCCTACCGAAACACGATCCTGCAATCTACACTACTTCTTAGCTAAGCAGCAAACCAGATCTCGAATTTTAAGGCGCTATTTTTTTTTTCCTTTTTTCATAAAAATTTATTTGGATACATGTTTTTGACATGCTTCGCGCCTACCATAACACAATCCTGCAATCTACACTGCTTCTTAGCTAAGCAGCAAACCAGCACTTGAATTTTAAGGCGCAATTTCTCGCGCCTACAAAAACACGATCCTTCAATCTACACTACTTCTTAGCTAGGCAGCAAACCAGAACTCGATTTTTAACGCGCAATTGCTTGCGCCTACCAAAACACGATCCTGCAATCTACACTACTTCTGAGCTAAGCAGCAAACGAGAACTCGAATTTTAAGGCGAATTTTTTTTTTCTTTATTCATAAAAATATATTTGGATACAGGTTTTTGACATGCTTCGCGCCTACCAAAACACGATCCTGCAATCTACACTGCTTCTTAGCTAAGCAGCAAACCAGCACTTGAATTTTAAGGCGCAATTTATCTCGCCTACAAAAACACGATCCTGCAATCTACACTACTTCTTAGCTAAGCAGCAAACCAGATCTCGAATTTTAAGGCGCTATTTTTTTTTCCTTTATTCATAAAAATTGATTTGGATACAGGTTTTTTACATACTTCGCGCCTACCAAAACACGATCCTGCAATCTACACTACTTCTGAGCTAAGCAGCAAACGAGAACTCGAATTTTAAGGCGAATTTTTTTTCTTCTTTATTCATAAAAATATATTTGGATACAGGTTTTTGACATGCTTCGCGCCTACCAAAACACGATCCTGCAATCTACACTGCTTCTTAGCTAAGCAGCAAACCAGCACTTGAATTTTAAGGCGCAATTTATCTCGCCTACAAAAACACGATCCTGCAATCTACACTACTTCTTAGCTAAGCAGCAAACCAGATCTCGAATTTTAAGGCGCTATTTTTTTTTTCCTTTATTCATAAAAATTGATTTGGATACAGGTTTTTTACATACTTCGCGCCTACCAAAACACGGTCCTGCAATCTACACTACTTCTTAGCTAAGCAGCAAACCAGAACTCGATTTTTAACGCGCAATTGCTTGCGCCTACAAAAACACGATCCTGTAATCTACACTTCTTCTTAGCTAAGCAGCAAACCAGAACTAGAATTTTCAGGCGCGATTTCTCGCGCCTACCAAAACACGATCCTGCAATCTACACTACTTCTAAGCTAAGCAGCAAACCAGAACTCGAATTTAACGCGCAATTGCTTGCGCCTACAAAAACACGATCCTGCAATCTACACTACTTCTTAGCTATGCAGCAAACCAGATCTCGAATTTTAAGGCGCATTTATTTTTTTCCTTTATTCATAAAAATATATTTGGATACAGGTTTTTGACATGCTTCGCGCCTCCCAAAACACGATCCTGCAATCTACACTGCTTCTTAGCTAAGCAGCAAACCAGCACTTGAATTTTAAGGCGCAATTTCTCGCGCCTACAAAAACACGATCCTGCAATCTACACTACTTCTTAGCTAAGCAGCAAACCAGCACTTGAATTTTAAGGCGCAATTTCTCGCGCCTACAAAAACACGATCCTTCAATCTACACTACTTCTGAGCTAAGCAGCAAACCAGAACTCGATTTTTAACGCGCAATTGCTTGCGCCTACCAAAACACGATCCTGCAATCTACACTACTTCTGAGCTAAGCAGCAAACGAGAACTCGAATTTTAAGGCGCAATTTTTTTATTTTTATTTATTCATAAAAATATTTTTTTTTTTTTATATTAACTCCACACAGGAGGCCCTGAAGAAAATAATTTCCCTCAGGGCCTATGTCATCTTTGGGGATTCTGTGTGGAGGGTCTTTTTGTGGAGAGGAAGGAGTGAACATGGGTCTTGAAGAGTCCCATGTTGTAGGAGGGAGGAAACACAGAGGCTGGCAGTTCGTTCCACAGCCGAGCTGTTGAACTTAAGAACGAATCGTAGAAGCGACCCGTTCTCATGTGACAAGTGTCAACTGTGTACAAATGTTGGGCGCGCGTTTGGCGTGTATCCCGACTACGCACCGGTGCCGAAGGGATCAATGACGCTAGTTCCTCAGAGCATCTTCCATTGTAATACCGATAGAACAAGGACAGCATACCTACCTGACGCCTGTGCTCTAAAGATTGCAGTCCGTTTGTTAAGATTGGGGAATCTATCAAACGGACCGCCCGTTTCTGCACAGAAAAAAAAAAAATATATATTTGGATACAGGATTTTTACATGCTTCGCGCCTACCAAAACACGATCCTGCAATCTACACTTCTTCTTAGCTAAGCAGCAAACCAGATCTCGAATTTTAAGGCGCATTTTTTTTTCCTTTATTCATAAATATATATTTGGATACAGGTTTTTTACATGCTTCGCACCTACCAAAACACGATCCTGCAATCTACACTACTTCTTAGCTAAGCAGCAAACCAGAACTCGAATTTAAGGCGCAATTGCTCACGCCTACCAAAACACGATCCTGCAATCTACACTACTTCTCAGCTAAGCAGCAAACCAGATCTCGAATTTTAAGGCGCATTTATTTTTTTTTTCCTTTTTTCATAAAAATTTATTTGGATACAGGTTTTTTACATGCTTCGCGCCTACCAAAACACGATCCTGCAATCTACACTTCTTCTTAGCTTAGCAGCAAACCAGATCTCGAATTTTAAGGCGCATTTTTTTTCCTTTATTCATAAAAATATATTTGTATACAGGTTTTTGACATGCTTCGCGCCTACCAAAACACGATCCTCCAATCTACACTACTTCTTAGCTAAGCAGCAAACCAGATCTCGAATTTTAAGGCGCAATTTTTTTTTCCTTTATTCATAAAAATTGATTTGGATACAGGTTTTTTACATACTTCGCGCCTACCAAAACACGATCCTGCAATCTACACTACTTCTCAGCTAAGCAGCAAACCAGATCTCGAATTTTAAGGCGCATTTATTTTTTTTTTCCTTTTTTCATAAAAATTTATTTGGATACAGGTTTTTTACATGCTTCGCGCCTACCAAAACACGATCCTGCAATCTACACTTCTTCTTAGCTTAGCAGCAAACCAGATCTCGAATTTTAAGGCGCATTTTTTTTCCTTTATTCATAAAAATATATTTGTATACAGGTTTTTGACATGCTTCGCGCCTACCAAAACACGATCCTGCAATCTACACTACTTCTTAGCTAAGCAGCAAACCCGATCTCGAATTTTAAGGCGCAATTTTTTTTTTCCTTTATTCATAAAAATTGATTTGGATACAGGTTTTTTACATACTTCGCGCCTACCAAAACACGATCCTGCAATCTACACTACTTCTTAGCTTAGCAGCAAACCAGATCTCGAATTTTAAGGCGCATTTTTTTTTCCTTTATTCATAATAATATATTTGTATACAGGTTTTTGACATGCTTCGCGCCTACCAAAACACGATCCTGCAATCTACACTACTTCTTAGCTAAGCAGCAAACCAGAACTCGAATTTTAACCCATTACCTCCATGACGATGTCTATAGGCATCAAAAAAATAGATGATAAGTATGATTTTTTTTCACTGTGAATAATGCTAAATCCCACCAATTATTTATGCAGCATTTTTAGATTGGTATGTTAGCTTTCAATAATTAACATAATTTCATTATTTTTATTAATTAATCTATTTTTAATAAGTTTTTTACTAAAGCCCTGAAAATAGACCCATTTTGAAAAAAAAAATTAAAACGGAAAAAAATAAAACATGCGTGAATCACATATTTTATAATCAAAAGATGAAATAGTCGACAACACTGTTTCAACATAGTATTATATGCATAAGATGACCGCTGGATGTAACTGAAATCAGGTGATGCCTGCGCGCAACGTTTGGAGGTTAGCTGTGACAGTGTTTTCATATGTTTTTGGTTAGCTTGCCTTCAAATAATACGGTTTTCTTGTGTTTTTATGGGTGGTTTTTATTAAAAATAATAGTTAGTCTGCAGTTTTCGGATATTTTTAAACAGAGAATGTTGATGAACATACGGACGAAAAGCTGATTGACGATGATTTGATGTTATATCACGACTTGACTGGAATCAGCCTTTGACATCCTCTTGTGCGAGTCGTAATACCTTGCGAATATCTATTTCAAATGCACCACCAGCCCAAATGAATGATAATCCGATGAACAAGCGATATTGACAGCGGCGTTGACATTTGTCACATGAGAAAAGGTCATTCCTACGACTTGTTCTTGTGTTCAAAAGCTCGGCTGTGGAATGTTTTGAGGCCTCTGTGTTTCCTGTCTCGTACAACATGGGTCTCTTCAAGACCCACATGGAGAAATAAGAATTAAGGGTAATCTATACCAAAAAATTTTTGAAACCTACAATTTAAAGTAGCGTTGGTAATGTTGTTTTAGTTATTTGTCGTATTGTTCTAGTTTCTACATTATTTTAGACTTTATTGAGACTTATTTATTTTCGTTGCAATTGGACATATCTACATCAGATAGATTTTTGTTTTAATATTTGTTATTTTGTATAAGTTCAACACAGTCCCATAAGCAAATATTTTGTTATAATTATATTTTTATGACATTAAGGACACTTTACAATACATCTAAAACTAATTCTTTATAGTATTTAGGTACAGGGTTTTCCAATAAGAGGTGTTATTTTGAATAGCCCGCTATTTCGGTAGAAGTTACTTTTGAAGCTGTCATTTTTTGACATTTGACAAGTAGAAACTGTGCCATTAATAAAAATGGAACGCATTGAAATTATTAAAATGCACTATTATTAATTATTACAATTCCATCGAAAAATCATCTTGAGTGATGAGGCCCATTTCCACCTCGGTGGCTTCGTCAACAAGCAAAATTGTCGCATCTTGGACTCGGAAAACCCAAGAGTTATTGTTAAAAAGCGTCTCTATCTTCAACGTGTGACTGTATGGTGCGGTTTATGGTCCGGCGGAGTCATTGGACCTTACTTTTTCGAAAATGAGGCTGGAGCAACAGTTACTGTGAATGGATTGCGCTATCGAGAGATGATTAATGTTTTTTTATGACCGGAATTGGATGTTATTGATCTGCACAACGTTTACTTTCAACAAGACAGCGCTACGTGCCACACAAGCAACGAAACCATTGATCTTTTACGGGAAAAGTTTCTTTGAATATCAAAATAACACCTGTTATTGGAAAACCCTGTATATGTTCAACACAGTCTCATCAGGCAAATATTTCGTTATAAATGTTCAACACAGTCCCATCAGGCAAATAGTTTGATTTGAATTAGTTTTACATTAAAACGATTGTAGAACGTGTGTCGCGTGAAGGTACTTTCAAATCAATTTTGTTTAGTGAATCCGGACAGTCAATAATGTTGTTTACGATTTTATATAGTAACATCGCATCTAAAAATTGTCTCCGTACACTCAATGAATCAATTTTGAAAAATGAATAAATGTGCGATTTGTAAGAAAACTATTTTATGATTTTCTTCTGAATCGATTCAATTATCATCTTATTATTCAATTTTTATCTTCGATGACACCCTTAGAATAGATATACCAACTTTTATTATCACATTTAAAATGTTTTCTTCGGCGATTGAGATGTCTCATAGATGGATAGAGCGAGAGTGTATGAAAAAGTCATGACTGGCGTTCTATCCCGTTTGCTTTCCCTTATCAGACCGACGAGATACGTTTCTTATCTTAGACGACTTAGGCAATTATAAAATACGTATTCGACCCTTGAAAAATGCCGATCATCAAGTAATAATTATCGCTAAAACTAAAGAAATAAAGTGAAACATTTACCCGCGGTTCTTCATCCGCGGTTTCGCTTTTTCGTGGTCAAGGCGAATCAAAAACAAATTACCAAATATTTAATTTAGGAGGAAAAGATTACACAGGTTATTTATTAGACATTTATATTTGACAGATTATTCGAGCTCACATCAAAAGAAGATTTTAAAGAGGGACATAAAGTTTATTAAGGCCTTGTAAATCAGGTGATTTTAAGCTTGGCTTGGTTGGAATGTCGAGCTTAGCGCGGCTTGGAACATAATCTGTACTTGGACGAAAGCCTAGATATCAGCAAAATAACACATATTGTCTTATATGATTTTGTCTTATTTCATAATTCATTAATTCTACAGCGATTACAAGTGTCTTAATTTTCGATCAAGTGACATTTGACAGTGACAATTCAATCCAGTGTTTATCTGTGCTAAGAACTGTGAGATGACTCCTCCTTTCACCCTTTGAATTTAATTTTTTTTGTAATACCTAAGTGACCTTAGGCCACCGGCATTAAAATATCCTCAGAACTCTTTCTCCCTTCGGTAGCTACGAAGGCTACTCATGGTTCTCAAGTAATATATATACATTTATATAAAGACAAATGTACTTAGTTAATTAATACGCCGGTTACGACCTTCAACGTAACTCCCTCGTATTTAGTTGTAATTAAATCCCACCAAACGTTGTGTGATTTTTTGCTTTATGGTATCGGGTTTTAATTACTTTGTTTGGTAACCCCTAGTTCTCTTTAGGACAGGGGTGAGGTCAGAGTTGTTAATTTCAAAGTTAACGAATCGAAATTGGATCAAAATACCTAAAACCCCCGCTTTCTCCATACTGTCTACCTTCCCTAATCTGATCTCCTTAGAAGTTCTACTAGGCCGTCCTACCGACCTGTCATAAAACCTTAATACACAAAACGAAAGTCAAACATAATTTGTTAGTACATTACAATCATAATTTGTCCTCCGGGACCTCTGGATCGCCGACCTCTCCTACTAGATGGGATAACATGGGACTAATTTTCAGCGTGTTAGTACGATTCGGTTATTGCATATATGACGAACTCGGAATATTACTTTGCTAGCAAAAATCTGGCTCCTTCCTCCTGCAAGACGTGAAAATGATCCGTATCGATCTGGGTTTGGCATGATCACTCGACCCAATCTCCTAGTTGGTGCCTAAGTTACCGTGTCCTAGTTGACCATTCCTGTGGTCGTCACATACTACGTCCAAATCTCAACAGGGTCTCACGCTCCCAGATTCCAACTCCTCCGAGAATTACGTCTACTTAGTACGAACCGGTTTCGTTCTATATGCAAAAATATACTTGCGGTCTTTGTGGAGAGCAGTTTCCTAGGCTGCTTCCCATCCTCTGAGAGGGCGTGTATGCAGCCGTAGTGTATCATCCCGATAGTTACCAGACCACATACATCCCCCCTGCAGACAGTACATATCAAGAAATATATATAAATTTACTTTGTTTTGTTTTTATAATCTGCAATGTACTATTTATACAGTACATTCCAGACCAAGCATCGCCGAGAAGGAGTTGTGAATTCCAACCAGTTCGCTTGATACATAAATACTAATATAAGTGCTAATAATTACGATACACATAATATATTACGGTTTTGTTTGTTTGATGATTTTATTTATAGAGATCACCAACTCAGATATGACCTTTAGCCATGTCCCCAGACTCCTCCGGTCTCCTGTCTGCCACCCTGCTTATTCAAATTTTCCCACAGGCACCACCTGATCTTGGGATCCTCCCTTTAAGTGAATTTAGCTATGTTCGTAGACTTCCAATCGCAACTCAAAATTTACTTCGATTATCCCTCAGGCACTGTCTGATTTTGGGATACTCCCGTTAAACGAATTTAGCTATGTTCGTAGCCCCTCGATTGCTGCTCAAAATTACTTCAATTATTCTCAGACACTAGCTGATTTTTGGCTCCACCCGTTAAATGAATTTAACTATGTTCGTAGACTTCCAACCGCAACTCAAAATTTACTTCGATTATCCCTCAGGCACTGTCTGATTTTGGGATACTCCCGTTAAATGAATTTAGCTATGTTCGTAGACTTCGAAGCAGGACTTTAGTACCCAAGTAGCCATTCATCCAACCGCCGTATCTTTTTTTCGAAACCAACTCCGCATTCCAGACTCAGCTGTTTCTAATGTCTCAGTTAATCTTCAAGGCCGTCTGTCCCTTCAGACCCTAATAAATCAACCTGTTTTTCAGCACAACTCGAGTCAATGCCCTATCCATTTTAAAGCCGGTTTGAAATGAATATTTTTTTCTTTCTCCATTGTATTATCGTGTTACAAAAGTCGGTCCGGTCGACCCACTTATTTGAATTGTCCCCACGATAAATAGGTACTTTACCTACAATGAACTATAATGACAAATTCCGGTTACGACCCTAGTCCATAGAATAATTGGTAATTGTTTTGTCATGGAATAAATGATATTTATTTTATCAGCTTATGCATTCATTCGTACATACACATACATATGTTATTTGATAATCCGTACATAATTACGGTCCCAACTGGCGTCTTTAAAATAACTGCCGGATTAGCAGCCTCCATCTTTGTCCTGCAAATATATTATATTCGTGCAATTTACTTACCTGAGCCCCTCTCCTCTAATCCACCGGGATAGCGACGGCAAACAACCTGTTCTTATGCATTCATCCACCTATCAATAATTCCCCTGAATTTTATTTCTTTAATCTCAGCTATTTTTGGGTTCTTACTATTTCATTATAACGAGGTATGGTTATTATTTATCGAACGTTAATCGAGTAAGCGATTTAAATTTTTTTCTTTCATACCAGCATTAAATGTATTATTATTATTTCTATCATTTTTCTAGTTTAAATTTCTGGCAACGAAAGGTCGCGTTAACCTCGAATTATAGCCGTCTCCCCTCTCCCTTTCAACACTTCGTATTAACAACTCGGTTTATAACGCGACACCGTAGTGTCGTTTCTAATCTTTTTTTTCACTGAATTTAAATTAATTAAATTTTTTCAACCTTAATTTATTATTACGCCAAATACTGTGTTTAACTATTTCTTTGAAATTCTAAAATCCTCTAAGGTCCGATGCTAATATTATTTTTTTTTCCAAACACTGAATCCAACTGTACGTTTTTGACTAGAGAATTTTCCTAAGTCCACAAATAATTACCAAGCAGCGCGACGTGTTTGAACGGTTCCCGGCGATTTTCAACTCTCTCAAAATTCACGAAAGGACTTCCCGTTTTTTCTAAAATCAGCCCTTTTATAGTCCCGTTTCCTCATTAATCACGTCAAATACATGCTATTCTAACCTTTATCGACTCGTATGTTCTTTTCTATTTCGTCCATAGTCGCATCATGCTAATTAGGCCATTCTGATCATTCCAAGAAAGTTAACACCTTGGCATTCGTCTCATGTGACAGAAAGATCAGACGCGGACTAGGAAGCGGTCCCGTATTCCCATACGGCGTTTTCTATATTACGCTCTAGTGCGAGCTGTCTTTTTGTAATGTGAATTCCGGCCTTTTATTTTTAAATGCTACCGTGTCCGCACAATTTATTTAATGGCCGTCGTTTATGGTGTGATACGCTTTGTCCTTAACGCTTTCACGAACTTAGTTTTGATCTTCTTCCCTATGCCTTCGACAATTTAAACGGTGTACACGTCCGTTTCCCCCTCTACCTTCCAAACCAATTCCTCCCGACAATTCAAACGGTGTACACGTCCGTTTCCCCCTCTCAGTGTGTTAAATCTCCCGCGTACGATCGTCTCCCACTTCTAACATTTAGTTCTCTTCCCTTACAAACGGTCTAATATAGCTATCCTATTTTTTTTTCGATTATTTCTATTTAAGGCTCCCATCGATACTTGCTTTTAGTTGAGACGTCCCAGTTTACATCATCTCGTTTATATTTTTATTCCACGTTTTAGTCCGCATCGGTTTGATACCCTGCCTATTCCTTCGACCAACTTTATCCCAAGAATTATTACTGGATTCTTACAACCCCTCTCTGTAATTCTGGGTGTAACTTCGGGTGGTACCTCCAAACGCCCATCTCCTGTCCTTTTCTCCTACTTCATCTCGCATCGATCATAGGCCTTAATCTCCTGTCACAACAAACCCGAACGTACTCTCTCATAATTTCCCCACTAATTGTTTATACATTAATTTTAATGTATTTTCGTCTCCATAAGACGCGGGTTAATTTTATCACCTCGTTGGATCGTTATTAGCGTCCTAATGGCCCAAAACCATGTCCGTATTTTTTTCCAAAATCAGTGCTTTCAAGTGTCTGACATCGCCAACCTTTTTTCCCTTGGTATCCCTCTCGCAACTAACTTCGCGCCATCATTCTCCTGTAACCTCAACGCTGTTTCTTTGCGGTTCCACGTCATGCTTACGATAGAAGTTCAATGTTTGCTTTTTTTTCCACTTTTCTTACGTAATTTGCCTGTTTTTCCCTTATTTCTGTTGTTTTCTTTTAATTGACGCGTGTAACTGCCCTCTCCCCCAATGATTTCCACTCCCGGTATGTCTTAACGTAGGATTCTACCAATTTCTCTCAGTTCCCAGTTCGTTTCGCGTTATGTCCCTTACCCTTCTTGAAACACGTCCCCCTCGTTCGTCGATGGTTTACGATCCCGTTTCCGCCACACCCTTGCATTCCAAACCCATGACGTCATCGCACTACCCTCTACCAAGGTTCCCGTTTTTCCTGTAATAAATCGAGATAGCCCCTCCCGGTTCAAAGTCCATTCCTTTGTCTGCTTCGGTAAACCACTCCCACTGGCCGCCCCGCATCCTCTGGATCCTCTTGATTGGTGGGAGATTAAATCGAGGCCTACGATTGGTCCATCTCTCTACCTCACAGAGACATCTGCCTTCTACCCTGTAAAGCTTCATCCACCCATCCATTTGATCGTAATTACTTATTTTTCGACTCTGCCGCTAGAGGTCTCCGCCTGTATTATCTCAGTAAAAGTGCATCATATCACAACTGTGACTGCTTATAGCAAAACTTTTACTGCCTATTACAAATAACGTAAAATAACAGTGAAACATCATCAACATATCATACATCATCAACATGAATAATACCTGTCAAAAATGTTCCGAACCAACACTTTCAGACGAGTCTATTTTTGTGTGCGTAACCTGCAAGGAGACATTCCATCTGCAATGTGGAGGTGTGACGGAAAGTACCTACCGTCGCGCGTCGCCTCTCTAAGGAGCGGCGTGCCCTCATAAAATGTAAACAATGCATTTGTGTCAAACCGACTGTCAAACCCAGTGGCAGTTCACTTATTGATAGTGAACTACTTGCCAAACTACTCGAACAAAACACGCAAATTCTTGCCACTCTAGCGGGGATGAGCAAGCGATATGAAGACATTCTTCTTCGCGTCCACGAGCTTGAGGACACTAATAACAAGCTTGAGAAAAAGAACACCGGCCTCGAAGCAAGAATTGAAGTATTAGAAAACCAAATGGAGCAAATAGACAGGCTAAATAGGTCTAAAAACGCTGAAATCAGGGGGATCCCGGAAAATAATGGGGAAAACTTAAATAACCTCATATTCAACATCCAAAAAACTACTAATTCAAACGTGGAAATGAACAAGATTGACGCAGCTTACCGCATCTCCCAAAAAATACCTAAAGACCAATGTAGGCCCATAATCATATCATTTAAAACCAATATTGACCGTGATGTTTTCCTGTCAGACATAAAAAAGTTCAACAAACAAGCTAACAATAGAGAGGAAAAACTCAACACCACGCTCGTCGGAATTGCAGGACCTCGCTCTCACATATACGTCTCGGAACACCTGACGTTTCGTGCGAAACACTTGTGGTTCCTTGCACGTAAGGCTACACGGGAAAACTTATATAAATTCGCCTGGACCCGTGGAGGGCAAGTGTACGTCCGTAGAGATATTGGAACACCAGTCATTATTATCAATGACAAAAACAAACACATCTTATCTCACACACCCAATAACTTGTAAAAGAACTGTAACTATTGTATTTATGTTTATAAAATATTTTTTACTTTACTCAAAATTCATTAACATCACTATTTTAACTATTAATCTCAACCTATTATATGAAACAGAAGGGCACAGGTATATGGTTACAGGGGAATTTAAATTATTTAATTTGTATTTCTCTAGTTTTCTTTTATCTCTTTACCCAAACACTACATTTAGTTTTAGCATTAACCAATATAAATCTTGTACTATGTATCTTCAATTCATAGTTACACTATATGCCTGCTATAATTATGTAAAATACTTACAACAACTAAATCCCTATAACACCTATGTACTTTACATGCTTATGCTTATGTTTTATTTTCTCTATATACTTATATTTTATCTGCTTTATATGCTTATGCTTTATATGCTCGTGATATATACTCGCAACAACTATATGCATACTCTGTATACTTATGCCAATGTTATGCATACTTTTCACGCTTATGTTAAATATCCGCAACAACCAAATCCATATATCACTGGTATACTTTATATGCTTATGTTTTATTTTCTTTATATGCTTATGTTTTTTAATCTCTTTAAGCTCGTGTTTTATTTTCTCTTTATGCTTATATTTTATATTATTTATATGCTTATGTTATGTATTATTTATATGCTCATGTTATACATTCGCAACAGATATAAGTACACTTTATTCACTAATAGACACGATACCGATATAATTATAATAACGGAGCGTAATTCTTTTAATTTAATTTTTCATAGTTTTGGCAAGCTTATGGATGTATGTGCTATCAATTGCTCTAAATGAATTAAAATTAATTTTAAATGGATGATTTTATAGCTAGCCAAAGAAAATTTCTACAAAATCCATGAATACGAATGTGCAAGCACAGAGACATGTAATGAATTTTTCCCACACAAATTTAACGGTTTATTCATATTACACCAAAATATTCGTAGTATGTTTCAAAATTTTGATGAATTTATTATTAAAATCAATAATCTAATATTACAACCAGACTGTATAATATTAACAGAGACATTTACAAATGATGAGTCACCAGCCTTTCAACTTCCTAACTATACATACATCCCAACTAAAATAAATATCAATAAAAATAGTGGAATCGCAATATTCGTTCACACCAAATTCAGTATTGTCACGACTTTAGAACACCCAATATTACTGACTAACTGTATTCAAATCGAAATTAAACTCGATAAATATATTTATCACATAATTGCCATTTACAGAACACACGAATCAAATATTTCACATTTTATAACTCAACTGAAAAATATATTACTACCGCTTAAAAATAAAACCTGTTTTATCGCGGGTGATTTTAATATTAACATTAACGAAAAATCAGAAAATATTTTCAAAAATGAGTTCCTAAATTGTATGACTGAATTAGATTTTAAATCATGCATAAACAAAAATACTAGAGAAATGCACGGACAAAAATCGTCTTGCTTAGATCATATTTGGATAAACATAAAATTACAAAACCTATATAAAATCAAAACAATGATTTGGCAAACTAATATTACTGACCACCACACTTGCTTATTGTTGTATGATAAAGAAATAAAATCACAAATTAAGGCTCCAATTACTATTAAAAAAACCACAAATATTGCCACTTTAGAGAAAAAATTGAAAGCAGAAACTTGGTGTACGATACTACAATCTAACGATGTCGAACAATGCTCAAATATGTTTGAAAAACAAATTATGGATCATATTGAAACCTCCACAACAGAGGTCTCATTATACACGAATTCAAAATTCAGACGTATAAAACCTTGGATCACTTGTGGCCTAATAAAATCTATCAGAGAAAAAGAAAGGCTATATAAAAATACAATTAAAAATCCACACGATGAAAATGCTAAGATAGTTCTCAAAAAATATAGAAATAAATTAACAGCTTTAATTAAAAAAAGTAAAGACGACTACTTTAAAAACGACGACTACTTTATGTATAAGCTGTTTGTCTCTTACCTTTACCAATAAATAAATAAATAAAAAAATAATCTCTACTTCAGAAAACAATCTAAAAGTTATTTGGAAAACGGTAAATTATGCAATTGAAAATAAGAAAAAAAATAATTCTATAAAATATTTAAAACATGAAAATAATATCATAGATGTATCCAAAGACCCAAAACTAACAGCAAACATTTTTAATTCTTACTTCTCTAAAGTAGGAAACAATCTCGCTGATAAAATCACTAAATCTGTACACACACCAAAAACTATAACAACTAATACCCAAAAACAAAATACACTATCCACTTTTTAAAAAACTACCGAAACTGAAATACAACTTGTAATAGAAAGCATGAAAGACGGATCCTCTCCAGGTTTTGACCACATTTCTGTGAAAATTCTTAAAGAAATGAAAATGTATCTACTGAAACCACTAAACCACCTTATCAATCTCAGTCTGACTAAAGGCATATTCCCAACAAATTATAAAAAATCTATAATATCCCCTATCTTTAAAACCGGCGACCCGCAAAATGTTTCAAATTATCGACCGATATCACTAATATCGAATATAGCAAAAATATTTGAAAAGATTGTGAAAAAAAGGGTTGTTGATTTTCTAGAAAACAATAAAATATTACATTCCAATCAATTCGGATTCTTAAAAACAAAGAGCACACAAGATGCAATAGCAAATGTAACATCATTTATATACTCTGCACTTGATGAAGGAAATAAATGCGCAGGAATATTCATAGACCTAAGAAAAGCATTCGATAGTATCTCACACGCAAAGCTTATCAAAAAACTGAAATTAAATAACATCAATGATAAAGCCGTCCAATGGATAGAAAGTTATTTGAACAATCGTGCACAATTTGTTAAAATAAATGACCAAACTAGCGACCAAGAAACATCAAATTTTGGTATCCCACAGGGCACCGTGCTTGGACCAATATTGTTCATTTTGTATGTAAACGACATATTTATTCAAACATTGCATGGCCAAATTATCTCTTACGCTGATGATACAGTCCTTATAATAAAAGAAAAAACTTGGGAAAAAATTAATCTAAAAGCTACAGAAGACATAAATAATCTAAAAATATGGTTTGACAATAACCTCTTGTCGTTAAATAGTGATAAAACATATGTCATTCCTTTCGAAATTAACACTAACATTGTACCTCCAAATCTTCAAATATTCTTACATAATCATTCTCTCGCACAACACGATACTAATCACTGCCAGCAAAAATGTTCACTTCTGAAAATAGCGGATAAAATTACATATCTTGGAATAATCATAGATAAAAACCTAAAATGGAAAGATCACATCGACCATACAATAAAAAGAGTTAGGAAGTTAATTCATATATTCTTATGGATACGAAACTTTTTATCAACGAAAAACCTATACTCAATATACTACGCATTAGTACAGTCTATTCTTCAGTATGCCATTATCAGTTGGGGAGCAGCTTACAAAACTAATCTGACCCCCATAGAAATTGTTCAAAAACTAATAATAAAAATTATACTAAAAAAACCTCCAGACTTCCCAACTGACAGCATATTCGAAGAATTCAAAGTTCCAACATTTAAAAACTTATTTATAAAAAATTCAATTATACAAATTATAAAAGAAAAAGATAAATACGCATTCATAACTGAAAATCGTACTAGACTTAAACATGTATTTGTGTGCCCCAAATTAAACACTTCTTTTGCACAACACCATTATACTCACCAAGGAAAATTCTTTTTCAATAACCTACCAATAGAAATCAGAAGCATTAGGAACAAAATTCAATTGTTGAACTCCATCAAAAAGTATTTTAGAGAATGTCACACTAAAAATCTTACTTGTTTTTCTTCTTACTGAATACATATATGTTTACATATTTTAGTTAACAGGTCTGATTGCCATGTGTCTATATTACCTACACATACATATATATTGAAATACATGATTATAGTAAATAGTAATTATAATTATATGAAATGTATTAACTGTATTAACTGTACACGTGACTTTATTTGTACATAACATGTGAAATGTTAACTCTTCTTCCATCCACAAGCTAAGGCTTTTAATGGAAGACCAATAAAATTATAATATATTAAAAAAAAAAAAAAAAAAAAAAAAGGGTGCACTTTCTTTTGTATCACAAACCATGTTACACAAACCTAGCGAAGTTCTAAAAAGGTTTGTTTACATTATATTATTACAACGCCATTTCTGACGTTTCGTTTCACCGCCCACCGCGTTTCACTGATTTTGCAACTCGGAACACCTCGGGTATGCTCGGATATGTTGGCCACGCCCCCTGTCGACTAGTCGCTGTGCATATAGCGAAATCAACATGGCCGCTTATAATTTGTTTATAAATGTCGATCTCAAACTATTTTCTGTTTTTTTCCATGTTTTTCCTTTATTATTTCAACTAAAATGAAGCATAATACGTTTGCCCCAAGGTAAGTTCATAATTACTTCTCATACCGTCGAGATTTGGCTTAATTTGACAATTTTAGCGCAAAAACAGTGAGGGCACTGATAGACAGCATGTTCCACTTACTAATTCCTGATGATCTCAAACTGTACCCGTGGTATTGTTCTCAGGTGCAAAGCTTTCACTTAGAACAAATTTCACTTCGTTTCATTTTTACACTCAAAATAAATATGACATATTTATCAAAATAATGTAAAATTAATATTTTTTTGATAATTGTATAAAGGATTATGATAAAGGGTAGTTTAGTTTATTATTCAGAGTTCCACCAATATTAATAATCATTACTAAAATATCGATTATTAATTTTCAATTTCGGAGGCGGGTTTGGGTACTGCCGCCGGGGGAACCATTTATTGGATAATCGACACTTTGCCATAGGTCAACCAAGTGGTTCGCTACGTTTGGTGATTTGGCAGGGGTGCCCGGGTTCATCAGGTGAGGTGTGTTCAGGGTGCGCCTGCCCACCAGCTACGTGCTGTGCCAGATCGGGAGACGCTGGTATGGGGAGAATTTATCGGGTAAGTCTGTCCTCACATTAAGGATTTTTAGTAGGTACGTCTTTTTGTTTGTGAAAAAAAGTTGTCATTTCGGAAAAAGTTAATTTTTCTTTTATACTCCTACCATCATGTAGAATCACCTCCCGAAGTTAGTTCACTTTACCCCGGACACCCTGTATAAGATGTACCACCATAATAAAGCCAGGCTTGTGTGTTATTATGTTCATTGTTTATTTATATGTTAAAGTATTCAGTTCATATTTTCAGTGTTTTTAAGGTGATATTAAAAATCATTATTATATATTCTGGCAATTTATTAAAAAACTGTACTCCAAGATTGTTTTTTTACATTTTGGGGTTGGGAGAATTGATGTACGTCTGAGTTTTCTATTATTTTTATATCGTGCCGTTTTATTTAGAATATTATCTTTGTAAACTTGTATAATGCATTTAGTTTTCTAACTTTAAATTCTCTCACCGAAGTTCTGATGAATATGTATGTTGTTTAAATAGATTTTTTAAATATTAACAATTTTAATATTTCCAATTCAAAAATGTAGCAACATATCTAGGGAAAAAATAAGTACTTCAACAGCCTACCCGAAAATATCAGAACTAAAGAGAAGTTCAATGTAAAAAAAAATAATGTTTGTGCTTTGTAAAGCGGTTGTGTGTGTTTTTTATAAGTTCCTCCCCATCCTATAACACCATATTGTATGTACGTATTATTATAAATTTAATCACTTGCCGCCATAATTTTCAGTCAAGAAGAAGTTGCAACTTGCTACACAAGCGGCCCGCGTTATTGCATGTTGCCAGTTTTTTGACGAAGATGGACATTGTAACTAGGTACCTACTTGTAGTTTTTGGTGATAGCAAGAATAGCCAGCAAAAATGTTGCCATTACCTTTGATTTTGACGTTTCACAAGTTTTACTAGTTTATGTATGCACTTGCGAAGAAAGTCCGTCGTACTGCAGCGACATCCGGATATGCCGTAGTATTATTGTTTTATTATTAATAAACAATCACAATCAAACGGATTCACCGTTAACACATCGACTTCGATTCGTCGATCGACCGTCTGAAGCTAAATAACCAACCTAAACCGGCCATGGCAGACGATTCGGCGGATGCTCTCTCCGATACCAAAAGCTGTAATTTTATATGCGGTGTAGTTGAAGGTATCCATTCATTAAGATACTTTAATTTTAAACTATACTATATACTTGTTATACTATGAAATTCCTCAGACAGGTATTTCAGTAGCCGTATTCATACACGCATTCTTGTTTTAGATTTCAGTCGTGTATCCAAGTATATTTTATTTCCTTCTCGCCGATTGTTCTTTTACTTCTAGTATCATGTTTGTAATAAATCTTTTATGCATACTATTAATGCTTTGTTTCAATAATGAAAGCTTTGGCTAGCGTTACACAGAAATTAAAAACAGCATCTAGACGAATTCTTCCTTATTTATGAATACTTTTAATTTTTGTCAGGATTTTACGGAAGGCCATGGACAACAGAGCAGAGGAAGGATCTCTTTCAAAAGTAAGTTCTTTTAACAAATAATACATACATGCATTCACATGTAAACAATATATTTTAGCCCTGCGTCATTTTAAACTGATAAAATATTTGTTTCACAAGATGCATACTATATTATCGTCGGTCTTTGTGGCTCCTTAACATTATAATCACATTATTTATCACCATTCTTTCCTTTATCCTTATATTTTTTATAATATGTCGAAACCAAAAATACCACCTTTTTCCTTAATTGTAATAGTAAAGCTTTTTATTTAATTTTATCTTAATAATTCTACCCACTCTTTAAATTAAATCTTTAAATAGTATAAAACAAAGTCGCTATCCGCGTCTGTCTGTCTGTTTGTGCGCTTAGTTCTTCTAAACCACGTTACGGATTTTGATAGATTTTTCATTATCATTTATAGAATTTCTTCCGGAAGGTTTATATATATAATACATGCATATTATATTGATAGAAAGTAGAGAAAAGTCTCCGAGCAACGCCAGGTACACGTCAGCTAGTTCTGTATAAATTAATATGTCTTAAAATATTATATCTTTTATAAACCTGCAAGTTTTGTTTAGTCGATTGATTTATTAATCAGCACAGCTTAGTGAGACCAATGCCAAAAATCAGCATCAAATAGCAAATCTTTAAACTCTGAATATGAAAACATTTCAGTGTCATAATACAAGGTGCATCGGAACATCCCGTGTGGTGGAGGCAGGAACATGTAAGGTGTCTCATTTAGTCTGGAGGGTAGTGTCTTTTTCAGTCGTTACCATGGCTTGGTCCGGACAACACCGGGGTTTCGCCGTCCACACGTTTCTTGAAAATGGCCATTCTTTCGTCGCCACCGCGGGCCTTCCATCTCTGTGAATAAACAAAATTGCTGAAAATAACCCAACTAAGGCAACTTCACGAGAGACCTCTTCATTCCCCAAAAGTGACCGTGTGATGTGCGATTTACAAATTTGGGATGGTTGGGCCTTTTTCTTTTTTGAGGAGAATGAACGAACCGTGACTGTCAACGGCTCAACATTATGTTTCCATGTTGTAAAAATTTTTTGAACCCGTTGGAAGAACTGACAGAGGAAACAGATCTTGAAGACATCTGGTTTCACCAGGACGGTGTTACGGCCCATACTGAGTTTCAATGCCGAAACCGCAGTAGATGTTCCTTGCATGCCACGTCTCTGAGGGGTGACGTAGGGTGGCCTGTGCGCTCAGCTGATTTGAGCATTTGTGACTTCTTCCTGTGGGGCTACCTGAAGAAAAATGTTTTTAAATATCAACCTCACACCTTGGAAGAACTCAGGGATCGAATTCAAAAGAAAATCGCCGCCATACCCGTTGTGAAAAATTCAGAAATCACCTTCATCAATATATTGCTGCTGGGGGCTATTTTTTTCTGATGTCATCTTCAGGACCTGATGCATCAAACGGCATGATGTAGCGAATAAAATAAAATAAACCCCTTTTCTGTAATTTGCCCTGTTTTTTTTTCATAGCCCTTCAACACTGTTTTGCTGCACCCGGTATGATTAAAATTCTCATACTATTGACCCTTGTTGCGCTTCCTCCTTCTTGCGAAAACATTTTAGAATGGCCTTGCAAGTGCACACATCATCAGGACATATAGAGTTTCTAGACTTCCGAAAGGAAACATGTCTTTTGCAGACCTCAGAGGCCCTGAAATGCAAACATTGACATATCTACTTAAATTATCGTTATCATTATCGATTTAAATTTACTCTACCAATATTGCTTAGTTATCGATATGGCCGTTCTAGGCCACCAGAGCTGTACTGACCCAAGTATTTGATCCCATGATGCCATGTCTTCCTCTGGCGTCCCCGAGGATACTCCTATCTTTATTAGTCCGTTCTACATCCCCAAACCATCTAATCTTATCCATTATACTTGGATTCTTTCCCAATGTCCACATACTAATATTCATTAATTCAATGAAATAAATATTTATTTTCAGAATGAAGCGCTGGGGTATGGATTCCTACGTGTACGCCCCGAAAGACGACTACAAGCACCGAGCGTACTGGCGTGAGCTATACACGGTGGAGGAGGCGGAGCACCTGACTGGCCTGATCTCCGCCGCCAAGGCCCAGGGGGTAGCCTTCTACTACGCCCTGTCTCCGGGCCTCGACATAACCTACAGCAACCAGAAGGAGGTGGCCGCTCTGAAGAGGAAGCTGGAGCAGGTGTCGCAGTTTGGCTGCACCGCCTTTGCGTTGCTTTTTGATGATATTGAGCCGGAGATGAGCGAGGCTGATAAAGAGATATTTCAGAGTTTTGCGCATGCGCAGGTTGGTTGCTTTATTTTACTTGTTCACATTGTATTAGTGCCGTGTCAAAATATAACGAGCCGTGGGAAATAAGTCGGAAACTGAGACCCAGCTCCAAAAGTTTTTTTAACCCTTTAGATGCCGAAAAAAAAACAAAATTATCAGATTGAAATTTTTTTGTATTTTTGGGTTCATTACGTGATGTAGATTCACCAGATAGTTATGTAGGAAGCTACTAGATGTCTTTGTGGAGTTTCCTATCTGATACATAGATCAGCAGTGGTCCTGCTGTTGGCAAGTAAAATATAGCTGCTACATATAACTGTCCCAACAGTTGAAACTCCCCAATCTGATACATAGCGCCTAGCGTTGGGCAAATTTATCAGTGACAAGAAAAATATAGCTGCTAAAACTGTCCCAATAGTTAGAACTCCCTGAAGTTCAGATTCCCTGAATTATTAGTATGATTATTTTATTTAGTGTTCAGTGTCGGCAATTATATTCAACTGTTGACAATCGCCAGCGATAGCGTTGTTGGCATTTTTTCGAATTGTTGTCATTGTTTGGTACTAGTAGATGTGTTCATATTTAATCTTATGTAGTTGGTCATTTAAAATGATTTTTCTTATTTCCTCAGGTCTCTGTGACCAACGAGGTCCAGCAGCACCTGGGCGGGGGCGCCGTGCGCTTCCTGCTCTGCCCGACGCAGTATTGCGGCACCCGGGCCGTCCCCTCCGTCTCCAGCTCCGAGTACCTCATCACCCTCGGGGCTAAGCTGTCCAAGGACATTGACATCATGTGGACAGGTAAACTCAATGGTCTTATTTCCTCGGGAGACTCTGTATCCTTAGCTAGGGAGAACAGCATGACAAGAGAAATAGCGTCATCTAATGATATTTGTGAAACAGTGGATATATTTAATTATTCTTTTAATAACTTGTTATGTTTTGCAGGGCCTAAAGTGATATCAAAAGTATTGACAGCTGCTTGCATTGAGGAGATCACCCAGGTGTTGAGGCGCCCACCCGTCATCTGGGACAACCTTCACGCCAATGATTACGACCAGAAGAGAATGTTCTTAGGTAAGATAACCCACAAAAAAATAAATTATTTCCCAGACAATGTGTTTATTACTGGTTAAAACTAATAATACATAATGCAACCGTTGCATCAAAACATAACCACTTAAGCTATGGAGATTTCCACATGTTTCTGTTTTATTTAATTAATATCATACTCCAAATACAGAGACATTTAAACTGCTTACTGCAGCTTAAAGCCAATTAATTCACCCACATTTCACCCTCTATCCCATATTTTTAGGTTTTATAAAAAAAAAATTAAATAAATCATTGAACTTACAATTCATTTTAATTAATAAAAATCACCTACCCAACTTTGGGTAGCCATCGCTTGAGTGGATAATGTATTATCGCAATCAGAGTTATGTAGAACACAGTACTCACACTCGTACATATACATTGCCTTTACACAGCTGTTTCAAAATTATTTTTTGTCATCGTGAAAAAAATTTCAGTGATTTAAAATAATGTGTGCATATGTACAGGGTGTCCGGAAACTCGTAGTACAAGCGGGAAACTGGTGAATCTACATCACATTTGGAGTCGATTTTGTAGTATATTTTTTTTTTATTTGAGCTTTCGTTATCGAGTAAATCGAGTTTGAAGTTGATTTTTTTTTTTTTTTTTTAAATCAAATTCTTATAAATTATTACTGAAGATCAAAGTACCCAACTAATTAAAACTATTTGAAAGTAAAACAAATGAAGAAACTCGGATTTGAAGCATTATTTTGAAATCACCCTTCATTTAACCCGGTGTAATCATAAAATATTTCTGCTCTGCAGGGTTAAAACATCTGTTATTCAACCCTTAACAACAGAAAAAAACTTTAACCCTAAAATAGCCGAAAAATATTTTTTTTTGGTTTTTTTTTTTTTTTGAAAATGCTCAAATTAAAAAACTTTATGTTTTTTTGGGTTCCCCATGTGGTGTAGATTCTCCAGTTTTCCACTTGTACTACGAGTTTCCGGACACCGTGTATAATAAAAATAACAGAACTTATTAGGTCTCCAGAACTTATTAGGTTATCAAGGAAAAAAGATAAAGTCTGGCTCAAATGGAAGACATATAAAGGTCTTTCTGATTATCGTGAATTTTCCTTCTTACGTGCTACATACAAAAAACTGACTTATGAAACCCGAAGGTTATTTTTTGACAACATCGAAAGTTCATTTCAAAATAACATCAAAAGCTTTTGGTCATACATATCCTCATTAAAATCGTCTGATGGATATCCTGCTGCAATGTCCTTCGAAGGGCGCAAATCTAACGATGCCCAGGAAATTTGTGATATGTTCTCTGAATTCTTTAAGTCAACATTTGAACCTTCCTCTATCAATGACCCAATTATTAACATTGACCAACTTGAGGAAGTTCAGGACTCTGGACTTGCGCACATTCACACAATTAAACTAACGGAAAAAGAAGTGCACTCGAGTTTAAAATCGATGGACATAAACAAGGGTGCGGGTCACGATGGAATACCGGCGTTTTTCCTTAGATCTGCTGCGTCGTCACTGTGTGTGCCGCTTACCATAATATTTAATAAATGCCTGAGTGATGGAGTTTTCCCTGATAGGTGGAAGTTGGCCTATATTATACCGGTCCACAAGGGTGACTCGCGTCAAAGAGTGGAAAACTATAGACCAATATCCATTCTCTCGGCGATCCCTAAACTATTGGAAAGACTTGTCCATAACAATATATATCCCCAGCTTGCTGCCAAAATTACTGAACAACAACACGGGTTTGTAAAAGGCAAATCTACCATGAGTAATTTACTTATTTACTCAAATTTCTTATTTACTAGTATGGATCGAGGCCACCAGGTAGATGCAATATATTGCGATTTCAAAAAAGCTTTTGACAAGGTTGACCACCTTATTCTTATCAAAAAAATTATGTACAACGGAATTAGAGGAAATTTATTACGTTGGTTTATCTCATATTTAACAAAAAGACAACAAGCCGTATCATTACGAGGACACACTTCTACATGGGAACCAGTTACTTCTGGCGTGCCTCAGGGGTCAATCCTGGGTCCGCTGTTGTTTATTCTTTTTATTAACACTGTTACTAAATGTTTCGTGCATTGTTTATATCTTTTGTACGTTGATGACATAAAAATATTTGCCATTGTTCGGAATCTAAACGATTGTCTGCTCATACAAAGCGACTTAGTAAGGTTCGAAACGTTTTGCAATGAAAACAAAATTTACCTAAGCTACAATAAATGTAAACAAATAAGTTTTACTAAAAACCACAACGCTATCAAACACAATTATTGTATTGGTAAGTATTTACTCGAGCGCGTTTACTGTATAAGAGATCTAGGCGTTCTTTTTGATTCCAAACTCCACTTCGATGCGCACATTGATAATATTGTGAATAAAGCTTACAGCATGCTAGGATTTGTCATCAGAAACAGCCGTGAATTTCGAAAACCTGAAACATATCTTCTTCTTTACCACACTCTGGTCCGTTCTCAACTTGAATACTGCACCTCCATATGGAATCCACTTTACGATATCTATAAAGAAAATATTGAAAGTATTCAAAAGAAATTTCTGCGTTGCCTCAATTACAGAATGAGCGCACCCAAACGCGGGTACATAAATATGCTCTCGAGTTATAAAGTCTCCACTCTATCTAACCGGCGAACATACCTTGATCTCATGACTCTGTATAAAATCTGTAACAACGTTATTGACTGTCCCGACTTACTGAAATTAATAAACTTCAAAGTACCACCCAGAGTAACAAGGCTTAACGACTTATTCCACATTAGCAGGACGCGTACAAATGCTGGTGTCAGGGATCCAATCAGAAGAATGTGCGAATCACTTAATCAGAACCAAAACCTCAAGGACTCTGACTTATTCTTTGATACACGCACTACTTTTAGTAGAAAAATGAAGACTGTTTTCCTACAAAGTTCATAGTAAAAAACTTAGACATACATACTTGTTTAAATATGTATATATTTTTTAATTTCTGTTTAACATTGTTTATCTATTTATATATATATATATATATATATATATATATTTTTTTTTTTTTTGTTTTACTCTCTAAATTTTTTCAAAATAATTTGTAAATTCTTATAAGGATATTGCGCATTTCTTTCATATCTCTATTTGTAAAATAATATTCTTATGTATATATTCCCCTATTTATAAGTTAAAATATTTGTAAATGTTTTTAACTGCTGTTTAAGTTAATTCGTGAGAAATAGTTTGGATGCAGGTAAATTCTCTAGTTGATGTTTTGTATATTCTTGTCAATTGATATCTGTATCTGTTTTTTCTCCTAAATAAAAAATAAAAAAAAAATAAAAATAAAAAAAAACACACTATGAAACTTTTTGAATTACTGTAAAAAATATCCTAATTCGATCATCTTGTTCACTTGTTGTCCCTTTCTCTTAATAACATTAAGTAGGTATAAACAAGACTAAAGGCTGTGTTTACATATGTACCAGTACACACAATCCTAAATTTATGTTGTTTTCCTCAACTCTAGTTGTGCCCAAATTTACAGGTCTCTTCTGATCCGGGTGTGAAAATATAATATTACCTAGTGTAAGTCAATTACCAATCTGAAGATGCCCCTATCATGGTAAAACCAGAACGATCCCAAATAAATAATTAGATAAAGTTTTCTTTTACAATGGTTCAATGAAATTCTCCCATGAAACAAAAAAATCTAAAATACATACATGCTTATTTTTTGTACATTATTGTAGGGTTTTTTTTATCATTCCTAATATAATTCATGTCATTCAACTGTCAATAAGAAAGGCTTTTCCCTTTCTAGGACCCTACACGGGACGATCGCCCGAGCTGATTCCCCTTTTACGAGGTGTCCTGTCCAATCCTAACTGTGAATACAATGCCAATACTGTTCCTATAAGAACACTAGCTCACTGGGCCAACTGCAGTGTCGACGTTTCAACAAACAGTAAGTCAAGAATTCATTATATTTTGTAATTGGTGGAACTACTAGGACGATCAACGGGACACTGCCACCTCGGGACACACAATCATGCAGCTGTTGAGAGTGCAAAGCGCCAATAATAGCTGTGGGAAAAATGAAGAGAATGGAGAAACATTGATTCACCTGAGGTGCTAATGTCCTGTTCTGATGGTAAGGAGTCTCACCTATCTGAAACTATAAATAACAACCCTGGTAAACTTCATTTAAAGGAATGGGCTACTGTAAAAATGGCAGATAGCACAATGGGCCTACGGCTTAAAGCTTATTGGAGTAATGAAGACGGTCTCTGTATCAATAATATTACAGAACGCAAGGGAAGAATACTGATCTTGCCAGCCAACGTGCTCGCCAGATTCCTCCGGTGAAGAAACAATTATTCCAGACGTGCTGTATGAACTTTTACACTAGCGAACAATGGACAAGGTACACACGAGTCATGAACACACACACTAGTACAGTATTACGCTGTTGGGCCTCCCTTAGCGATACAGCGCCTTGTAGATGTTCGCAGAAGGAAGGGTGCATAGTTTCGCTGCTTTGACGCACCACTAAGTGGCCGGGATGAGTTGGTGCTACTGCAAATTGCTAAACACTCTCGTCCAGGCCGTCACCCAGTGACACAGTGCGCACCTATACCATGGATGGAGAATATCCCTCAAGCCACCTCAAATACCTAGTGCTAAATATGTTACAATTACCTTGGTACTTATTCATTTTATACTTCTGTAATGTACTTTTGCATATTTGTATTCTATTGTTTCTTAGGTATTCTTTCATATGGCAGACGGAGTATTGCTCCCACTGCTTTGTTCATCTGAAATAAATATTAATTTGTAGTAGTTATTAAGTTGGCCTAATGATTGCATACGTAACTACTAAACGAGAGGAGATTCCCAAATCACAAACATTGAGCCAACAAAAAAATATTTACAATTTCTTTTCCAGTTGACAGTGTCGCCGCCGATATTAAATTAGAAAAAGAAGGTGGAGGAGTAGAAGACGAAGGAGTTACAGTAAATAAACACGTCTATCATCATAGACAAGCCCTAAGGTAAGCTATCTCACATTCATACATTTTTTCACCTCACATTTTTTTCACTTATCTATGGAAATAAATTTAATTTTCCATCCGTTTTACAGAAGTGCCGTTCTTGATTGGCTCCCGGAGTTCTCGATAGAAAAAGATGCCTCAGGGCCTATAGTTAAGCCCCAACCTGTGGTCAACAGTAAGTCTATTTAAATTTGTCAAATGAAATAATCAAATAATTACATTTAAAACTGAATTAATAGTAGAGTTATCTGTGCCGTCTTGTAGCTGATTATTATTATTATTAATTTATTGTGGAACTGACAAATATTGCTTGAAAAACAACACACGATCGAATAAATTCATTTTTGAAATCATATTTTAATAATGCATTCCAGTCTAAAAAATTTTAATAGGACAATGTATATGTATTATTAAAATGGGATGGATTCGTCAAAAAATGTTAGCAAACAGTTGTCTGATGCTACATACTTCATGTTTGGTCGAACTTCTTGATCACCGATAGAAAATTTTCACCGTGCGCCAGCTGATTCTATTTTCGTAATAACTTACTTTGTTTTTACAAAATTATTATGTCAATTGCACCATCTTACCAAATAATGTGTTTATATATTTATAAAAATAGTGTATAGTCTAGCGTAAGTAGTTTTCCCATAATAGAATTTAGAGAAATGACTTTTTGAAAATATGTTGGAACACAACAGGTTAAAGTACCTTGCAATTTCGTCAAAGCACTTGAATGTTGGATTTAATGCAATTACTTCTTTCACCTTTTCGCCACCACTTTGGCATTTGCACTGAATTTTCGTAAATTATTCTCTTATTTGAAAACACTTAAAAGGTGCGCTACAGTTTAACCAAACACAAAAGACCCTAGCGTCGTCCGGAATAAAGTGCAGTCTGGAGAGGTAAATGTAGTGCAGCAAGCCACCAATAAACGTTAGCGAACTACTAATAAATCACGCCCTTTTTGTGCACTTAAAGAGATTCCACCTTTTTTTTTTTTTTTTTTATTATGAATGCTGCAAAACGCTTTTGTCTGGGGGCATTATTTAAACTAATCAAATATTTTTTTTATTCCCGCAAGAATGTTTCATAAATGTCTTGTTAAGAAATAAATAAACAACAAAATATGCCCGAAATTAAATTAAATTTGCCTCCGTATAAATATAGTTAATGACTCCGAGCTTACAGGCCGGCAGTTTTGAGGAGTGTGCTAACATAAAAGTTGTATTTGCGTATGTACAATATGCATTTATCCAATAACCATTCCATAAAGATTACATTGGCCAAGTAAGCAAAAATTCAAATTAGCGATCGATATCAAGCAATATATGTCAGCCGCAAGCTGTTGCTCTCATTATTCGTCTGGATGATGTGTGCGGATGTGTATTAAAACGTCCAGTGGCCCCAGTTGCTATCCTGCCCATCATCCCCATGCTGAACACGTGCATGTCGCTGACGGCGCCCGTCACCACGGCCACGCAGTCCTCCGCCGTGCCCACGCTCAACACCACGCACCTGCAAGCTCTGGCCGACGTCTGCACCACGGTATGATACCCTTCTATTAAAACGTGCAGTAGACTCGGTTGTTATCCAGCACATCATCCACATGCTGAACACGGTCACGGTACTGAAGATAAAAAATCCACACTGACTGCAAAATAGAGTGCTTATTATGTATTTTAACAAGTTTTTCTCCAGCGAGTCGCAAGTCGCAAGACATACTGTCTTCAAAGTGATTTGATGGAAGATTATTTCACTATTAATCCGTATTGTGCGGCTAGCTTTATTTGCAGTCCAGTGAAATTATGACTACCTTGAGGTACACTGCAGTTTGCAGGTTTAGAGCTAGGTTTTACATGTTTTGAACACATTTTGTTACTCTCCATGAAAATTCCAAAGTAAATTTGATTTTGTAGAAGCATGTCTATTATTTAAAAACTAATTATCAATATTAAATTTGGCTTTGAGATATGTATTTACATTAAGAACGATGTACATTGCCACATACAGTAATATAAAAACCTCTAAAAAGTTAGTTAGTTGTCACTTTCAAAAATTTTAACTAGCGTGACATGTTTATGTGTCTATACTTTCAGGTATCAGCAGTAGAGAACTTCAACCCCGTCGCCAACCCCATCATGAACTCTTTAGTATCTGCCTCCAAAGTCGTCACCAACGAATCCATCCCCAACCCGATCCAACAACTAGTCACCTCGAACATCCTCATGCCAGCGGAAATACCCGTCTCCACGATACCCGTCCCTATAATGGGAATGAAAGAATATCAAGAAGCTCTCAACAACACTGATAACAATATCGACGCTCCTAAAATGAATTTCAATTCAGATATGCTAGAAGTTACTTCGAACGACCAAGGTTCCGAAAACTCTAGCGTTTCGAACATGCCGAACATAACTGTCATGTCAAATAACCAAAATCAATTAATGTGTACGGTGTCAGACTGTTTGGAAGTAAGGGTTTCTCATATGGAAGAGAAGGATAAAGTTGCTTTGTCTAACTCTGGAGACTTGGGACATTCTGTTGTTGATGGAGTCAAGGTTTTGGTCAATAACGAAGATAGCACAGCAGATATTATTGTGGACGATTGCGATGAAAGGTTAGAGAATAAAGAGATCCAAAATGGAGCCATGAGCGTGGGAGGTATGTACTATTGTTTTTATTAAAAATAACTAAAATCTACTTAGTATGTAATGAAATAAATCAATTTTTGTACATTAGAGATTGAAAATACAGTAATTTGCTTGATAGGGTTTTGTGTTGCCTTTGATATAAAAATCCTACTTCAATACTTATAACATAAACTTAGACATATTCATTGTCAACTTTTACTTCAATGAGAATTACAAGACACAGACGAGAGCATCTATAACTCATTGGGTTTTTTCAATGAGACAAATTCAATGTTGTCCTTTTCAACGTGATCTATCCCAAAACAATGCTTATGTTTTAGTGAAACATGGATCATACAGGCGACGTCCTTTTACAGGGATAGTAGCTGGTGGATCACGTTTGCGACAGCTGCATAGATCAGGTTAATAAGTTTTAATAAAATAATTAATATGTACTGTTGGTCCAGAGTCTCCTTGCACAATGAGTCCGCCTCACACTGACACGGACATGGAATGCACTCCAGAGAATGAGACAGCCGCCGCTATTATCAGTAGCCTGAAGAACTCCCTGAAAGTGGACGGCGTTTCCACCAACTTGGAGAGCCCTAGTAATGATATTGACATTGTTATGACTGACACAAATGAGGTTCGTACAGGCTATTCTTTATAAATTTTCATCATACTTTAACTTCCATGATAGTCACTTAAAAATTAATTTTCTGAAATGTTAGAAATTATTTTTATAAAGAACATTTTGAATACAAACCTATACATATTTAATCATTTCTTTCAGAATGGATGTATGCAAGTAGAACTCTCTGGGGGGGAAGTTGTGATGGAAAATAACGATGCTAGTGATAGGTAAGTTAATCAGTTATTTTTTGTTCAGTTAGGGTTATCTTTAAAAAATTTAGTCCTTTTATGAGTTCATTTGTAGTCCTTTGCACATTTATGTGGAAAAACATGTTATGTACTACAATTTTTTTTTGACATTACATTTACATGATGCGGTCATTGGGGTTCAATAGAAACAGATAACTTAGTTAAATTGTTGATTTCTTAATTATTCACAATACAAATTCACATTATCGATTTCGTAGGTATTAACAGGTTCACTTAATTGCACTAAAACTATTTTTTACGGGTAATTTGCACCCGGTCGTGGGGCTTCGAGTAAGGGGAATTTGGCAGGGGGGGAGAGTAGGCCACAACTGACTATACTTTGCCTGTCTATAGTCTGCTTTTTAGGTCAGGCTCAAACGCGACCTCGGGTTCATTCGGCAGTCGAAGTGTGTAGGTCAGTGGCTCGTCAATAGCGGTGGCAAAATTTCCAAAATTTTCTTGCAGGCGTGTGTCCATTAGTCGCAGGCAGATATACCATAGGTGACTTTGTAGGAATTAACCTGGAATGGTGTTACGCGCATAACCGCCTCGTGTTAACATGTGATAAAAATTTATATTCATTCCCGCTTTGTTGAAAATAGTTATAGTGACGAGCATGCTTAAGCTTTTGGCTCAGGTTTTTTATCCCCCCCATGCGGAACATTATCGGCAACCAAAGTTGACGGTCAAGGGTTGATACTGCTGCTTATTAATGCCAATTACTTGCCATCAGCCGTTACAATTGCGTGCAAAAGATTTAAAGACTAGTTTACAAAACGAAAATCAAAGATAAACTTGGCATTTGCTCTGTTTTGTTTGGTGGAACTGTCAATAATATGTACATTGTTTCTTTTCCAGGTATACAGAAGACTCATTAAATATGGACGATTTAATGTTGCTCTGTGATCTGTTCTATCTTCCCTTTGAGCATGGGAGCCAGGGACTTAAATTGCTGCAGGAGTTCAACTGGCTCAAGTGCAATGCTCCTGTACTGCTTGCTTCGCCCACCAAGGATATCAAGAATTGCGGAGTTAATAAGTCTGAGGTTAGGTTAAAGAATGAAAGAAATGCTTTTATTTGAAAATTAATTTGCATGGTTTTGCAAAATTACTGTTTATCTTAGAAAAGTTAAATTTTTCGTTTTTAGGGTAAACTAGTAGTTACTACCCTTAAACTTTTTTTTCCGAGAGTAAAAGAAATTTACAAATAATTAATATTCTGTGATTTTTCAGTCGCAAGAGTGGCACTTTCGCGCGCGCCACTTTGACACCCTGTGCGGCCAAGTGACGCGACTATCGCGCCGCCTGGGGCTCTGCCGGAACAAGGAACTATCGCACGACCTTTGCGGCTACGTATGGGACCTCCGCGCTGTGGTGGGCCTGCTCAACTCTTACGTGCAGTGGCTTGGTAAGTCACTTACATTACACACTTAAATTCTGTCCATATGTACATTCATAAAAGAAGATAAAAACATCAAATATGGAGCATAAAAAAGGATAGTTGTCATCCACAAGGGTACCTAAAATTTTTCACTGGTTTTGCTCTCCTGAAAAGTAACAATATGTTATTTACGCCATTTTGTTTTAAAACAGTTGATATAGTCTAGTTTTTAGCCAAGGCAAAGGCTCTTCAGCCATTTATTGGCCTCGGTTGGTTTCATTCCACAGTGATATCTCAATATTTATCCACTTTTTTTCCTTTTCATTACACTCATTACAACTGTGGCGACGAGAGAACAATCCAGAATTGTCTCATTAATAATAAACAGCTCGACCTACTTAGGTACTTGCAAATTAATACCGAGAACTAAAAACATAAACAACCTACCTTTCTACGAGTATCTACTTGCGAGTTACTACTGACAGCTAGATCGTAAACAACGCGACCTACCTACGACAATACGTTGCGAGCAAGTCTGGCACAACACGCCAACTCGCTAGAAGGTTCTAGCCGATCGCCTATGCGTTAACGCAGCGCCGCCGAAAGTTCCCGAAAGGCCCAGACTGAGCGAGTGGCTCCGATTTATTTGCGAATTCACCTACCTACTGTTGCCGCCGGCTGTACCTTATAAATAAGCCCGACGCAGCGAGTATTCAGTCTCCAGTCCGTCAACCAAGTACTACCGCGCTAGGAACCTTGACCTAGATATCGCCCGCATTCTATAGTATTGTGAATAGTAAACGCGTAAATATTGTGACTGTCAAAACGATTTTTATTGAACAATAAACACTGCATCTGAGTTGAACGAGACTTTTATTTGTACACCAAGATAACCACACAACAATGAAGTTGTCTCCTACATTGAAATTTGCATTATTTACAAATATATCATCTTAATTAGAGCATGCTGAGGACAGAACTATTTGAATACATATTACAAAAATATCGAAGATATAAGCCGTCAAAATGTTCATATTTGTGACTGGCCAAAAAGCGTGTGACATCACATACATGGCGGTACATTCGAAATTATGATATAGTGTACAGTACCAATGCACTGCGTGTGACGTCTAACGCATAACTTTGTCATTTTCAGAATTATCGAAAAACTAATTCTACCATTGTTATTAACTCTTTAAATACAATACATTTTCATAAACATAAAAAATTAGGAGACACCTCATTCTATGTAAAATCCACAACCTATCACTAATACCACCTTTTTCTCAAGACTGGTAAACACAAGCAACTTTTTACAGCAATTGCTTGTCGTTTTCTTTTTTCGCCGGTGAAAGAAGAAGACGGCAAGAAATTACCCTAAAAAGTTGCTCGTTTGCCAGAGCCTTTACTGATTACTAACTAACCATCACGCAATAGGCAGAGAGGACGGACCGCCAAACAACTCGGTCTTGACACACATTCCTTGCTTCATTAACATTAGTACATCGTCTTGTGGTGATTTTCCTTTGTTTTTCCTTTACTGTCTATTATAATTTAAAAATTGATCACATCAAATTTTAAATAAATATATTTCATTCTTTAGTTCCTACCCTATTTTCATTACAATAATTCAATGTTCAAAACATCACCAACCAAATCAAAAACAAGATTGTGCATCACACTTTAAAATAATGAATATAAAAATTTAGATAGACTTTAACACATTTGATATCCTATTCCTTCATCTTAACCTTTTCTCTGCGGGAGACGCACGCCTGCGACGCACTGTACATGCCCTGTACGCGGGTGGCACATCTGTGCGACGCAAAGTTTCTTCGGCGTTATGGGTATGAAACATGCTTGAGCACGGTAAAACTTATACTCTTAAAAAATCTCACATCTTTACACTACTGACATCTTACGATATTTATCCATAATACGTATCCTAATCATCGATACAAAGATTTGAAGGGATCTTCCAACTCAGAGCGAAAAATGAATCAGTTTGAATTCTTCCCGCGTCTTTACACACGTTATTGCGCAGGCGCATTTTATAAGATTCTCAAACAGAGACGCTCGCCGTGTAGATTACATTGTTTTATCGAATTATTGTTTGCTTTTTCGTGGATATGAACTTTTTTAATTACAGTGTACATTCATCTGATTTATCATATTTTAAAATAAGTTCAGTTACATAAATTCATTCAAACTATTGAAGAAATATAAAATTTCGTCAGTGTTAGATTATTTTCAAATAAAGATACGTGGTTAAAACTTTTTTTTAGTGAAAAATCAAGTGTAAAGTTGTACAAGTTTGACGTTTTATCAATTTTTGAAAGTATTTTTATTGCCAAAATACAAAATGTCGGGTCGTGGTCTTAATGACGAAGAAATATTTGGTGCTACTTTAGAAATAGATTCAGATTTTGAAATTAGTGACAGTGACGTCGATAATAATTGCGAAGATGCTGAAATACATGAAAGCCATGATTCTGAACCCGAAATGAACATTGAAGAAGGAGAAGAAGTGGTTGAAAATCTGTGGACTGCCGGCCCTTTCGTACCCATTATTTATGAATTCGACGATTTCGCATCAGGTATCAATCCAGATACCAGGTTAACTGAAGACACGCCCGAACTTATGTTTTTTGAACATTTTTTGAATACAGAAATTATGACAAAAATTGTTGATGAAACAAATCAATTTTATCAATATAAAGTTAGGACGATGGATTTTACAGCAAAATCGAGAGTTACAAAATGGGTTGATACAACAGTCTCAGAAATGTACGTTTTTATTGCGTTAACATTTGCCATGACTAGGAACAAACACTTAGCTATCGAGGAACATTGGAGTACGAACCCCATAATCTTTTCACCAATATTTGGAAAGACAATGCCCAGAGACCGTTATCAGATAATATTACAGATGCTCCACTTTAGTGATAGTAATATTCAAACGCCTACTGATAGACTGCATAAAATACGTGTTCTTGTTGACCACACACGAAATATTTTTAAATCAACTATGATGCCCCATGAAAATCTATGTATTGACGAAAGCATCATCGTTTTCAAAGGCCGTCTATTATTCAAGCAATACATTCCATCTAAACGTCACCGATTTGGAATAAAAATGTTTGTGATGTGTGACGTCATGACGGGTTTCATTCTCGATTTTATAATTTATGTTGGTTCTGATACAGAAAAAAATGATACTCAAGGTATTGGTATTTCGGGAGGCGTTGTAACCACCCTTTTGTCAGATTATTTCGGAAAGGGTCATAATTTGTGGTGCGACAACTGGTACACTAGTCCAAATTTATTTAAATATTTACACGAAAAAAAAACTAATGCTTGTGGCACTGTTCGGAAAAACAGGAAAGGCATGGCACCTTTTGTTAAATTGAAGAAAGGGGAAATCCAATCAAAGCACCAATCACCGTTGTTAGCTTTGAAATGGCACGATAGGCGTGAAATCCACATGCTGACCACTCTTCATGATGGTTCTGTTGGACCATCGGGAAAAATAAATAGATCGACAGGAGAGCCCATTTTAAAACCACAATGTGTTCTAGACTATAACAAGAACATGGGTCTAGTAGACAAAGCTGATACGATGCTAAGCAACTTAAGTTGTATGAGGAAGTCACTCAAATGGTACAGGAAAGTTGCATTTCATATAATTGATTTGTATTTATTAAATGCTCACATAATATACCAAACTGTAACATCAAAAAAAGTCAGTTTGGCTGATTTCCAAATGGCTGTGATTGAGCAATTACTAGAGAAATATCACAAAACTTTGCCGAGTATTTTACGTCCCACAACATCAAGAGATTACCCGATGCGTTTATCATCGAAAATTGTTTCCAAACACATGCCCATTAAAGTTCCCCCTTCAGCAAAAAACACAAACCCTCGTCGAAGGTGTCGTGTCTGTGCCACTTCAACACTGAAGCCCAAAGTCAGAAAACTTACTAAATTTATGTGCTTAGAGTGCAATGTGCCGTTATGCGTTGAGAACTGTTTCAAAATTTATCACGATAAAAAAATATATTAAGTGATACATATTTACGGTGACATAATAACAGAAAAATTATTTCATTATTTTTGTAAATTTAAGTGTAGTTATTTTTTATTATATGAACCTTTTTAAGTGTGTCAATATTTCATGTATCCAGTCAAACGCGACATCGCACCCATAAATCAACCACTTACATCGCACCACAGTTGAAGAGCTCTACTCCGGTATGTTTATAAGCATGTGTATCGTTATCTTTGAAATATAAACATGGCCGCCCGGGTATACCGTATCAGATTACGAATATTATATACTTCGAATTTTTATCAAGTCTCATTGATGTTCGGATTGTTTATTTATACTTGAAAAGATAATTCAAGACATAAGCGACGTATTTTTTAAAACAAATTTTAAAATCCATGCGTGATTATTGTTTAAAGTCATAAATTAGATTGATGATAAATAGCCCCGCGTGTGAACGAAGTGATACAAATTAATGACGCATAGAAAAGGTTAAAACACTTTTTTTACATTGCATATCACTCTGGACTGTATTTTTACATTGCATATAACTCTGGACTGTATTTTTACATTGCATATAACTCTGGACTGTATTTTTACATTGCATATAACTCTGGACTGTATTTTTACATTGCATATAACTGTGGACTGTATTTTTACATTGCATATAACTCTGGACTGTATTTTTACATTGCATATAACTCTGGACTGTATTTTTGCATTGCATATAAATGGATTGCAATCACAGGGCGTCCCACTATTGCAAGCATATGTAAACCAAATTGCACATAGACAACAAGTACTATTTACACACGACCAAATTCAAACTTAATTTAAATGATCTATTTATATTTTCCCACATTTGTAATGAACACAATCTTAACAGGATTAACCCAACCTAATGGAGATGGAGAGGCTAATGGACAGGTACATAAGGGACGGGGCATTGAAAGAGAAGCCCCTCCACGAGTTACAGTTTGCTTACCAAGCAGGTAAGTCAGTCGACGCGGCACTGCACAGGTTGGTGTACAAACTGGAGCAGGCACAAGCGACTGGGGAACTGGCGGTAGGGCTATTCCTGGATATAGAGGGAGCATTTAACTGCACCACTATTAAATCCATTGATGAAGCGGCAGAAAGACATGGACTCGACAAAACCACCAGAAGGTGGCTGAGGAACATGCTCTCAGGCCGGATACTTACGGTGACAAGGGGTGAGGTAAGCATCAAAGTGCTGGTGACACGAGGGTGTCCACAGGGAGGGGTCTTATCACCCTTGCTGTGGAGCCTGGTGGTGGACAACCTCATCCGGAAACTCAACAACAGGGGCCTATATACGCAAGGGTATGCGGATGACATTGCAACCATAATAAGGTGTTGGGATGCAGACACAACCCGAGGCCTTATACAGTCAACACTGGCAACAGTGGAAGAATGGTGTGAAGAAACAGGACTGTCAGTCAACCCAGACAAGACAGAACTAGTAATCTTTACGCGTAAAAGGAAACTAGAAGGATGGAGCAATCCAACCTTCTATGGAAAGGAATTAGAACCCTCTGACACGGTTAAGTACCTCGGAGTCATCATAGATGCCAAACTGAGCTGGAAAAACCAGGTGGAAACTGTAGGCAGAAAGGCCTGTGCTCTGATGTGGGCAACTAGGCGAATCTGCGGCAGAACGTGGGGTCTCAAACCTAAAATGATGCAATGGCTTTACACAGCCGTTGTAAAACCAAGGATCATGCACGCAGCCCTGGTCTGGTGGAGGAGAACAACACTGAAAACAGTGATGGTCACACTCAATCACATACAGGGACTTGCATGCAGAAGCATCACAGGAGCCATGAGAACCACTCCAATACTAGCCATGGGAGTGCTGCTGAACCTACCCCCACTAAACATAGAAATAGAGGGGGCGGCGATGGCGGCAGCCTACAGGTTACATTGCAATGGCCAATGGAGAGGAGAGTTGCCCAGAAACAGTCACACGGAGATAGGAATAAGACTGAGGGCAATTAGTCCGACGGCTGGGATGAAGCAGGACGGCAAACAAGCCGAATACTTCTTCGGACAGCTGTTTAAAGTGACGTACCCCACAAGGGAGGAATGGGACACGGTCCCAGGTCCAAACTCCAAACAGGAACTAATCTGGTTCACAGACGGGTCCAAGATGGAGGAAGGAACAGGGGCCGGGGTCTGTCTACAGGGATCTAAGAGGGAACTCAGTATACCTCTAGGAATGCACTGCACTGTGTTTCAAGCTGAGATGAAAGCCATCTTAGTCTGCGCACAGGAGAATATGAGTATCGGGTACAGAAATAAGAACATAAACATATGTTCTGATAGCCAGGCGGCCTTAATGGCACTGGAAAGTAACCGATGCGACTCCAGACTGGTGATGGAATGCAGGACTATCCTAATAGAACTGGCGACCATCAATAAAGTAACCCTGCTCTGGGTACCAGGACATAAAGGTATTGAGGGCAACGAGCGGGCTGACGAACTAGCAAGGAAAGGGGCGAAAGCACCACTTGTGGGATCTGAGCCGGCCGTAGGAGTAGCAGCTTGCCACACCAAACTACATATCAAGAGGTGGGTCAAATCCCAACACTGGAAGGAATGGAAGAAGGCACCCGGAATGAGGCAATCTAAAGTACTCATAAACGGACCGGACCCTAACCGAACCAGGCAACTACTCGATATGGACAGAAACTCACTGAGGGAACTGGTAGGACTATTAACGGGACACTGCCATCTCAGGAGACACATGCAACTGTTGGGAGTGGAAAACACCAACATCTGTAGGAAATGTGAAGAGGAGGAAGAGACTCCAATTCACCTATGGTGCCAATGCCCCGCTCTGCTGGGAATAAGGCTCAGATACCTGGGAAGACACAGTGTGGAACCAGAAGACATCGCCACATATCCAATGACAGCCCTGGTGAACTTCATAAAAGGGACCGGGATACTGGCAAGGGAATGAGGTAAAAATGGGAGATAGTACAATGGGCCTATGGCCTAAGTGCTCGCGGGGAACGTAAGTAAACCGCCTCCGACTATAAAAAAAAAAAAAAAAAAAAAAAAAAAAACCCAACCGTTCTTTTGATTGTATTGAAATTATTATGTATTATTTTTATATTTTGTATTTACCCTTATTCATATTCACTTAACTATATGTATATACATCGATGTACTCTATGTCTGTCTCGACACAGGTTTACCCTAGTGAGACAGGCATTGAAAAACCACTTGTAAAAAAAACTTTATACAGGGTGTCCGGAAACTCGTAGTACAAGCGGGAAACTGGTGAATCTACATCACATTTGGAGTCGATTTTGTAGTATATTTTTTTTTTATTAGAGCTTTCGTTATCGAGTAAATCGAGTTTGAAGTTGATTTTTTTTTTTTTTTTTTTTTTTTTTTTTAATCAAATTCTTATAAATTATTACTGAAGATCAAAGTACCCAACTAATTAAAACTATTTGAAAGTAAAACAAATGAAGAAACTCGGATTTTAAGCATTATTTTGAAATCACCCTTCATTTAACCCGGTGTAATCATAAAATATTTCTGCTCTGCAGGGATAAAACATCTGTTATTCAACCCTAAACACCAGAAAAAACTTACTAACTCTAAAATAGCCGAAAAATATTTTTTTTTGTTTTTTTTTTTTTTTTGAAAATGCTCAAATCAAAAAACTTTATGTTTTTTTGGGTTCCCCATGTGGTGTAGATTCTCCCGTTTCCCGCTTGTACTACGAGTTTCCGGACACCGTGTATAGATAAATAAAAAAAATAATAAAATATAACTCTGAACTGTATTTTTACATTGCGTATAACTCTGGACTGTATTTTTACATTGCATGTAACTCTGGACTGTATTTTTACATTTCATATAACTCTGGATTGTATTTTTGAGTTTGTCAACTTTAGCCGGGATGGAGACGATAATAGTACATGCTGTTACTGATTTTTACTAATATTTTAGGTATACTCTTATAGGATACTGATTGATATTTATTTCTTCCAGCACTCGCTAAATTTCCACCAAATATTGCGAACTTCACTCAAGGCAGCTACACATGTAAGTACAAACACAATAATTTATTTCTAACTCAGCAATATTTGACTTTCCACTGGCAGAATCGCTCGATGCCAAGCATTACGTACTGATCGCGTTGAATCCGAAAAGCCACAAAAATGTCTAGTAGAGATGTACATAACCAAAAGACTATTCCAAACTAATCCAATATCCAACAGCTTACCCTGAGAAGAACGAACCATAAAAATAAATTTAGAGATAATAGATAAATTTATTTATTTGGCCACGATCAATGAAGATGAAATTAAAATGGCCATATTCCGTTGCAGTCTCGGGACGCACGTGTAACAGTTATAAACCAATATACTACGGAGAAGATTACAAATTTGAGTATAAAAAGGTCATGGGGGCAGTTTTATTATTTTGTGACATTCGTCAAATGTGTAAGTGACGTTGAAAATGTTGTTGATCAATGCAGAATCGTTAAGCAGTTGAATCGCTCTGTTTACCGTAAAATCTTAAGCCGTTGTTAACTGCATTAACAACACAAAAATAAATTTATAATAAGTCATTTGAAAACTTTTTCATACAAGATGGCTGCCAGGCAATTTTCCCTCACCCTCAGATTTGGCTTCAATGCCATTCAAACAAAATCGTAATAATGCTCTGTCCAGACTTTTCAAGTCCATTCAAACAATGGAACTATATTCAAGGATACTGCGAGCAAGTGCTTCATGTGTTCTCCGTGGTGACCGGATAAATCATCACAATGATAATTCATCACATCCTTAAAAATTTATATAAAGTCATGGAAAATGATGAAACAAAAACTTTATTAACTGTGTTTAATTAGGTTAGGTTAGGTTTAAAAAAAAAATTTCATCGTTCTAATGACTTTATATCACTTTTTAAAAGTGTACTGAATTGTCACTGTGTTGAGGTATCATGGAACCGTTCTCCGTATTATCTACCTAGAAATATGGCAAAAAACACATCCTTAACATTTGATTCCAGGGTTCTCCAAGGGCTGGAAGGAGGCCTTCATGTCAGGGGACCAGGAGCCGTGGGTGTTCCGCGGGGGGCTGACGGCTGACCTGCAACGCCTGCTCCCAATAGACAACGGCAATGACCTGTTAACCTACAAGCTGCCCGCCTCACCCACCTCGCAGCTTTGCACAATACGGCCATATGCCGACGGTGATAAGGACCAGGTAAGTGTTAATTATAAATTCTCGTAGAAATATTTCCTCGATTTACAATATTTTTAAAACTTCAACAACCAAGCCTCGCTTATATAAATTGCCTGTGTGTGTGTAGCCGTCTCGATAATGCAGATCACAAAAAGATCTCATGAGTTTGATATAAACAATATGAAACACAATCACGAGTGGATCTGTGATCAGCATCTTCTAGGAAAAAAGCATTGTGAAAAGGGGCTTGGTGAATTGCTGACAAAGTGTTACAGTAATTAAAATGCGCAATTGTTAAAGTGTTAATTTTTCCCCCGGATTTTAGGTCTGTTTTACATACCTCTACCTGATAATATTGCCAAAAACCATAACTAGACTACCTGATGAACCCTTTTCTGCAAAGTAATAAACAATATTATAATTACGCAATATTATGATTGCATGTTGAAGGCTCACCAGTCAATCTCTCTCACTCAGTATATATAAGACTGTGCGCAATTAAGACAGCAATGCATTCACAGTACCGGCTCTCCACTCTCAGCTGTCAATTTTTTAGTTAAGTTAGATGAGTACCCCCCAGCAGGGTTAAACCATTGCCTTTATGTAAATTCAATTTAGTTATTCACTTTTAGGGTTAAACCATTGCCTTTATGTAAATTCAATTTAGTTATTCACTTTTAGGTAAACATTAATTTGTCTCCATATGCCACAGAACATCTACACATGTAATGGATTGTTCTGATGAATGTATTGGCTGTTGTAGTTGTGCTCCATATGCCACAGAATATCTAGATATGTGTCTAGACACATAATGGATTGTTCTGATGAATGTATTGTTTTGTTCTAGTTGTGCTCCATATGCCACAGAATATCTAGACACATAAAGGATTGTTCTGATGAATGTATTGTTTTGTTCTAGTTGTGCTCCATATGCCACAGAATATCTAGACACGTAATGGATTTTTCTGATGAATGTATTGTTTTGTTCTAGTTGTGCTCCATATGCCACAGAATATCTAGACACGTAATGGATTTTTCTGATGAATGTATTGTTTTGTTCTAGTTGTGCTCCATATGCCACAGAATATCTAGACACGTAATGGATTTTTCTGATGAATGTATTGTTTTGTTCTAGTTGTGCTCCATATGCCACAGAATATCTAGACACGTAATGGATTTTTCTGATGAATGTATTGTTTTGTTCTAGTTGTGCTCCATATGTCACAGAACTTGTAGAGATGGAATGGATTGTTCTGATCAATTCCCTCCGGAACTCCAAGCACTACCAGCCGACAGGTAAATTAGGTTTTTGTTCATAGTGGGAAAATCTACCTACTAATAATATGCCTCAACTTGAAATTGATGTTGACCGTATTGTTTTGTACAAACACAGTGAAAATCTCTTATTCCTTTACAACCGGCTTCACACCAGTTTGTCTTTGAAAAAACCCTAACAGAAAATAAATCTGTTTTTGGGAACGGAACCGGTGTCGATCGAACGTGCACGAGCTGCTTATGTTGGGTACCTTCACACGCACGTGTTTCAACCAGTAAGCCGCCCAGCCATTGGGATCATTACTAAGAGCTTTACTGTGTGGCCCATCACAAAGTCGTACTTGTCGTGTGCCAGCGAATCCATTGTGTATTTGCTAATAGCTCACTGCACTTGCCTCGATTTTGTGGTATTTTGAACTGTAAAAGATGCTTCTAGCATACTAAAATATTTTTTATTGGCTTGGCAAGGAAATAACGTACAATCTTAATACTATTCTAGCTTGTCGTTTCGTCACTTGCAAATATGTTTATTTAATCTGTGAAATAGCACGTTGGAAAATTCCTTGTCTGTTTTTATTGTGAAGAACACTTATTTAGCTGGATTCATATAATAAAACTCAATATATTTTCTTATTTCTTCATTAAATTGTATATTTTTTATAACGGAGATAATGGAGAGATTTTTTTTTTCTCTGAATATAAGTAGCTATCCTGGTGAAACTACATAGGATATATGGATAAAATTTTTATAAACATATAAACACATTATTTCGTAAGACAGTACAATTTACAAAAACATCATTTTGCGAAAAACAAATAAGTTATTAAGAAAATATTGTCAGCCAATATACGTCGGGCGGTTGGCATTTTACCCCTGGCTCTCTAAAGAGTACTGGAATAAGGGAGGATGGCATTTAAGGGTTACCAAGGCACACCAAGGGTTAAGCATCAAACTTCTTGTGTTGGAACTTCTTAACTCTCGACAGGCCAAGATGCCAAACAAAACACCTGTAACCAAGTGGGACTTCTGACGACCCCATGCATTTTTCTGTCTTATGGGCTTTTGAACTATAGATATCCCAATTATTCAGTCAATTATCAATGGTAACTTATGTATTTGCTCAGAAATACGTAAAATACTAAAGTGATATGTCAAGTATTTAAGCTAATATAAGGAGGATGGTTCCATGATAACTCAACACAGTGACAATTTAACACACTTTTAAAAAGTGATATAAAGTCATTAGAAACGATGGAATTTTTTTTTTTAACCTAACCTAACCTACATAACCCAGTTAATAAAGTTTTTGTTTTATCACTTTCCATGACTTTATATAACTTTTTAAAGATGTGATGATTTATCCGGTTACCAAGGAGGATATTAATTTTGGGTACTACCCCACTTGGCTGCGGGATAGTTAACCCATCCCATCCGAAGTTATTTTGAATGAAACTGACCACTGCAACTGAATTAATTGTTGCGCGAACTTGTCCTGAATATTTTGATGGAGTAAAAAGTGACTTAACTTTTTCTTTTTGTATTAATAAATATAAATTTATTTTTGAATGTAAAACTAATTAAATTAATTTTTCTAATTCAATAAAAAAAATATATTCAAGAGATGGCAATGCCACTACTATTTACGTAAAAATAAACATTTTGTCGAGAGACTTAAATTATGGTCACCGTGATAAGATAGCTGTCCCAAAAGGGAATGAGTTAAAAGGGTTTCACTGTACTAACTCTGGCCATCTCTAAAATAGAATTAAAGATTACGGCGGACCATTATTAATATTTATTAATCCATTTGTTTTGTATGGTAGACTTCTAGCCCCCTACTTGTCCCTGTACCCCGAGCTGTGCATGGTGGTGGAGGAGGAGCCGGGCCCCCGCGGCAGCCCCCCTGTGAAGCTTCTGGGGTACGCCTGCGCAGCCCCCGATACCAAGGTGTTCAGCAGGAGGCAGGAGAGAGAATGGACCCCTGCCATGATGGACAAGTATCCTAATGATGTTGTGCAGGTATACTTTTTGTTTGTTTTTATATTTCATATGTTCAAAGGTTTTCACTGTGGATTATTTGATTTCTACATTCGTACCTTCGTTACTGTAATGTTATGAACCGTCTTGAATAGCGTTGTGTCAAAATATAACTAGTCTTTGGAAATAACAACTATGTAGATGCCGTCAACACTATTGATGAGAATTTGCCTCAATAGTTGGATATAATTCGAGGGTTTTATATCAAACATCATTTCCTACAAATAATTCTAGGTATTAAAGTCAAATAACATTATCTACAAAAAACATAGCAATAATACAGGGTTTTCCAATAAGAGATGTTATTTTGAATAGCCCTCTATTTCGATAGATGTTACTTTTGAAGCTGTCATTTTTTGACATTTGACAAGTAGAAACTACGCCATTAATAAAAATGGAACAATACACGCTTCAACAATGCATTGAAATTATTAAAATTCACTTGAGTGAATCAAATGCAAATCATCTTGAGTGATGAGGCCCATTTCCACCTCGGTGGCTTTGTCAACAAGCAAAATTGTCGCATCTGGGGCTCGGAAAACCCAAGAGTTATTGTTGAAAAGCCTCTCTATCCTCAACGTGTGACTGTTTGGTGCGGTTTATGGTCCGGCGGAGTCATCCGACCTTACTTTTTCGAAAATGAGGCTGGAGCAACAGTTACGATGAATGGATTGCGCTATCGAGAGATGATTAATGATTTTTTATGGCCGGAATTGGATGGTATTGATCTGGACAACGTTTACTTTCAACAAGACGGCGCTACGTGCCACACAAGCAACAAAATCATTGATCTTTTACGATTGAATATCAAAATAACACCTCTTATTGGAAAACCCTGTATTTTAGGTTTTTCTTTTATATATTCAATTTATAAAAAACAGTTTATTTACAAAAAATTTCTGCTGTGTAATTATTATTACGCGTGACAGCTGTTATACCTTCTGAAGGCATTACCAAACTGTTTGATAGTGCATTAAGGAGGCGGAACAGTTGTTACGTGTATAATTTGTTTACTAATAAACCCTTTTTTTATAAATTGAATACATAGAAAAAACCCTAAAATTAAAATGGAGTTTTATAAAAATAAATAAATGGCAACACTAATAATTGGTCTGTCTTTTTGTAGGTAACGTTGTTTGACTTTAAGCCCTCGAATCGATAATATCTGTAACTGCATTCAACACAGTGCAGTCAACTGACAAGTATTTTTTAGCAGTTTGAGCATCCAAATAAACAAAACAATATTAGTTTTGTACCTTCCTACTAGACGTGTTTGTGGATTTTCCTTTAGGAGTGGAGCTCGCACTTTGAGAACGCCAAGCACACGGTGCCCGAGGAGGTGAGCCGCCATCACCCCGCCGTCATGAGCGTCAGCCTCCTGCCACACTGCTGCGACCCCTCGGCACCCAAGCGCCTCGTCACCTGCCTGCTTGCTGCTCTCAGGGCTAACGGTTAGTTTCCACACTGCTTCCTACCTACAATCTCTACTTCTTACCTCTCTGCGCCAGCCCCTCTGGCCTAATCTCTTTGGGGATACTGTGTGGAGGGTATTTTAAGGAAATTAAAAAGGAGAGGATGTTCTGGAAACGAAAAAGATATAAGGGGGGTAGGAGTCTGAAGGTCAGTTTATCTTGAAGTGGCAGACATGAATTTATCCCTCCCACTGCGGTGCACAGCGATGGATCGAGATAGTCTGGCTGGAGAAATGAAGAAAAGGTTCTCCCTCAAATAGCCTCTCCTGATCCGGCCCACCATGCAGTTGGTGGGCAGACGTATCCGCCGCCAAGACCTGGACAAACCTCACCCCCAAAAACCCGGGCACCCCTGCTAATTCGTGAAACTTATGACCAATCCAATGAATCCAAATTATTTCTTATCTTAATGGTTTCTTAAAATCTTTATTAATGATAGTAAATTATTTTATATTCCAGGTTCCTTCGGTGTCCACGTGTGCATAAACTCCACCGACAACTACATGCACCAGTTCTACGGCAAGTTGGGCTTTGTGGAGCTGACGCAGGACACAACCAGCAACAAGATTTACCTCGGCCGTAACTTTTAGCATACAATCACCTCGAAAGCCATTTGCGTCTTCAGGAAATCGTCCATCATAAAGTCCGCCAAGGTGGCTACCAAAATGATGTTCAACACCATTCCGTTGCAGAACCTAGCCATCAAATGCAAAATCATGAAAATGATTCCTTCAGCTTTGACATACAATATTGATGACTTAGCCAAAAAGACTAATGTTACTAAAGCTGTGCAAAAACGTAATGGGGGTTTTTTTAAGTTCGGCTGGGCTAAAGGCAATCGTGTCTCACCGGATTATGATGCCACGAAGAAATCGGCGGAGAATTGTTCACAATTAGTGAGTTCTCGCAATGTAAATCTTAAAATATTTGATATACTTAACCGTGATAGGGAGTTTCGTCAAGAAATTCACAAGGGGAAAAATGAGAAAAAAAAATCTAAATCCATCTAATTATCATTATAAAATAATCATTAAAAATATCAAAATGTTTTTTCGTGTCAGCGTGCATTTATTTTGTATTTTTGTAAGTTATGTGAATGTATTCATTACATTGTTTGAACATTAAAATTATTTATCATGACCTTTATATTATTATGTATAATCACTAAGATGCATTATTATTTTGCATCATCGGGAAACTGTATCTTATGTACATGATTACGTTTGAAAGTCTATAGCTATGTACACACTTATATTCATGCCCGACAGTTTGGCTCAATTGAACATGTTGACTTGGAACCGTGCTCATCTTTGTGTTGAGCAGCTCGACACAAGACTCCATAAATATGGCACCAAGACAATCGTAAATTTCTGTCAATATCAAGAATTACGATCCTTGAATCTTTTTCACATCCAGCATTGGCTCGACATCAACCAAAATCCTTGAGCAAGAAGGTACACATATTGAGACATGTTCAAATGAGCGTAAAACCATCGAGTATGAACGAGCGTGGGTACATAGCTTTAAATTAAAGTCTCCCAGTGCCTGGAAGTGAGCGCACGCTTTATTTCAATGTCCACATACAATAAATAGTTTGTGAAGAGTATTTTGTACCATTTCTATGTTGCTGATTAATTAATTATGCATTTTGTTTTGTACGCCCTGCGGGAGGAACCAGATCAGAAGATGAACTCTAGTTTCTAGTATCCTGTCTCGTATCGCACACCGATAATAGAAACAAGGGAGGTGAGCCATGAACTATTATTTATATGTCCTACATCATTCATCTATACTACTTCTTCATATTGCATCTACCGACAGTGGGGGCAATTTGGTTATAGCTCACCGACCGTCGCGCTTTTATGTCTGATCTCCCTTTTTTAATTTTATTGACACTGTTTTTGCTTCTGCAAATCCGAACTTTAGTAATAAGCATTCACTTAAGAAAATCGAAAGTCGTAGTAAAAGCGGGAAACTGGTGAACCTACATCACATTTGAAGTCCATTTTGTGGTATAATTCTTAAGTTTTCTATTAAATCGAGTCTAAAGTTTTGAATCAAATTATTAAGTTTTGAAAAATAATCCATTGCTCGGGGGTTAATACTTAATATCTAAAATAGGCATATGTAAAAAATAAGTTTTTTGGCTTCTCTATGTGATTCACATGGTTTCTCGCTTATGCTACGAGTTTTGGGACATTATGTGTAATCAATTTTTTTACAACCTATCTAGCGTATTTTTTTTAAACCTTTGGTACTAACCATTGCACATGTTAATGGTGTAATAATTATTTAAAATTACATCTTAATTATGTAAATAATTTGTAAATTGATATAATATAATAATTATTATTATAAAATATCAATAGTATATACTATTATAGTAAAATAGAGTCAACTAAAGTGATTTCGAAAATAATAACCTTAAAGTATGTTTACCCTTATTTGAAAGTTAATTTCATCATTGCTATATAATATTACGCATATTTTTTGTTGTTGAGATATGTACTTATGATTTACTAGTACGTATGTAATTTCAACACTTTAAAAAATATTTTTTCTTAAAACAATAAATTGAAAAAAAAATTAATAAACTATGTGGCGTCTTGTTCTCTCTAAATTTTTACATTTAAATGGATATTTGAAATCTCCATAAATCATGATGAAAATTAAATTCTGAATTGCAAATTAATTAATGCCCAAGCCACCATTTGGAAATGACATACTTCCACAATAATAAATTTTCTGTTTTATAGTTAAGATTAAAAGTAATTATTCCTTGCACAACTACATATATTATTATAGTTGATTCTGCACAAAATCATCACTAGTTTACGGTAGTGATTATTTTCATAATTCCACCGTAGCAATGTGTTCAATTTGACAACATTTAATTTATTTATCGGAGTTCCTTACGACCACTGTGACGTCATTTTTGCACGGTCCTTCAAACATAGCAATCCCACGAAACCCAGACTTCATACATGAACTCTAAAAATACAAGTCAATACATATATAATTTTCCCTAAAATTATATACCCATTATTTAAAGTAAAAGTTCCAAATTTTTAAATACGTCTATTTGAATTTTGATTCGGTTTTTCGTGAATGAACGAATGGAAATCTTTGAAGTTAAAATGAATCCACTTCCCGACATACGATCGAGCTGAAACTCAGCAGATAGACTTGTTGTCGATGACAATGCAATCTATCAACTTGTGGCAATCACTCGTACACACACGTGGACATTTACGTATTTCTCTGAAATTGGATGACATTACAGCAGATAATATACAAAATAAATGTCGGTCCTACCCAATCGGTGTTTGGCTCAGTTGTTAGCGCGGTTGACTAGAGTCCCTCAAGAGGAAGGTCAATTCTCGAAAAACCAAAAAAAAAAATTGATAATTTTTTAATACATTCGTTTAGATATTTTCAACTAATCGGTTTACATATTTTTCCCATCTAAACTTTGTGTTCTGTTCGTGAGGTGATACCCTTAGCACGTGTCCAAAGTCGCGGCCTGGAAAGTGTTCATAAATATAATCACAGTACTGACAGAATAACAAATAAAGGGCCAGTAAAATTGTATTTTAGTTTATACCTTATTTAATTATTTATTACTTATAAAAATTTTAACAGTGGTTAAAAATTTATTTCTCATTTCACGTCTACATAAACAGTTTGGTTAGCCTTTGAACGATGAAACTGCTACCAGGCACAATTAATGCCTAAACTAAAAAACCATTGTGCCATTTCTTGGCAAGGGTAGGCAGATAAAATACCATACATCTCTGTTCGGGCCCATCGCCTTGCTTCATTCACAATGTTATGCTCTTGACATGACAAGACTAGAATGTTCACCTGGTCATGTCACATCTTCCTGGTGCGTTCCTGACTTGTCCTTCCATCCACTGTACAAGTGAATTCAACAATATTATTTACAAGTAATTATATTCCTTCAATTTCTGTGCATGACTGTAAATATATACGACTTATACATACATTTAACTGAACTAGACTTTAATTTCATAGAACATATAACATTAAATATAATGTTGAACTTTTTTATTACATCATAAAATATTATCGAGTTTTACCATAAGATTATCAAGTACATACTTTCATTCATTCTATATAAGATTACTTTTGATATTTTTTCTTGTATTATAGATACAAACTTATTGATATCCAATAAAATCCAATCAGTAAATACAAATATTTTGAAACTATAGAATAAAGAACAAAATTAGAAGTGCCTACAATACAATGTGCTACCGACTTGGTACTTTTGGTTCTCAACCATTTAGCATGCGGTCTATCTCTCTTACACTTGCAGGTAAATGTATATCGTCGTGCTATTTGAATTTCATAATCATTCATGATCACGAAACACGCCCACAAGGCACTTCTTGTGTTATTCTTTATAGTAATTTATTTAAACATTTTAACATGAACTGGTTCAGTGCCAATCACTCCCGTGGGCGGACCAATCATATGTAATTTTAATGGTAACCAAAGCTCCTGGCAGAAAATGTGTTAATGTGCCGTTAATTAGACTATGATTTGGGAAGTTGTGCGACAGAAGAGTTTATTGACTGGCCTCAGATGGTGACCATTTCTTACGGTGAATAAACTATATAAATAAATTAAATATTGATCATAATTCTAATGGTGCCTGGTTACACCTTTCTTGCCGGTGCTGTCAACTGATTTGACATCTCTATATTGTTACATATATTAGGTATTCCTCAGCAATATATTTACGTATCGGATAAAATAATTAAAATATATAAGTATTTATGAAACGCAACAGACAAAATCACGAATTTTTTTAACATATGTGCACGTACGTCTGCGTGCGTTGATAACTTGCAGAAGTGTGGTAGCGAGCGAAAGGGGTTTGGGGTTTCGCTCACCGTGCCACGATGTGCGATTGCAAGTAGTAGCCGGCGGTCTGCCGGCTTTAATGGGGGTATTATGCGTTTTCTGCATGGCCAATGTTTTCTCCTCGTTTTTAGCACTGATACATAATATTTTGCATATGTCCATACTATGTATGTACTATTAAAGAAATGATTTATGAATTGAATAAATTAATGAAAACTATTCATTTCATCCACCGAATAAAGAAGAAAACTTGAATTTCCTTCCATACAAATTTGAATGGAAACAAATGTTCCATTTAGCCCAATAGCACAGCGTTCCGTCTCACTTACACTTGCCTGATGTCGTAGATCTCCATCCCATTTAAATTTCGTAAACACAGTTGTTCTATTAGAAATTTAAGCATTGATTAAGCAAATATTTGGATCACGAAACATGCCCACAAAAGGCACTTCTTGTCTTATTCTCTATTCTATGATTTTATCTAACTTAAAAATGTCAAAATTCTAACAGCCTTACTAAAAAAAGTGGTGAAAATTTTTTTGAATTGATAAACGACCATATATGTGAAAACCTTAATTGAAAGGTAAAATAGTTCATGGAGAAACATAAAATACATGCATTCCTTATCCACCCAAAGAGGGTTTATCTGTTCTTGAAATAATAATAATTTCTCAGCAAATTTCGGAATTTTTCTAAGCTGTTTTAAATGTTCTATATATTTCTTCATTTTGAAGATGTCGTAAAAACAAATACCATTTTAGAAACTAGATAAAATTACCTTTTAGATTTTTGTATTTGAAATATACTTTAATATTTAAAAATTGCCAAAAGCTATTAAAAAAATATTACATATAAAAATTCTAAAAAGTCCTTTTATTTAAGGAATGTGGAAGAAAAATGTCACTACACCTTTTACCTTGTTCATACAATAAAAAAAAAATTGAACTTGTTTTTAATACCCAGAAAACAGCAACAAAAAAACTGAAATTTTGAATGCATCTTAAAATGTTTATTTCTTCGTTACATGTTCACCAACTAGCGCGTTAGGCATTTACCTTATAAAAAAACCTCACTTTAATGAAGTTCTTATAGACCATTAAATTCAATTTTAAAAATGGTACAACCGTTCAACCGCACTTTTTGACATAAAATGAAAGTAAATTTTATGACACGCGCACAATAATTAAATATACATATATAATTAATACTAAAACTGGAAAAAAATAACACAAATAAGTTGTTAATATATTGAATTATGCTATATGCCGCTGACCATTGTATGAACAAAAACACGATTTACAAATATATTACAAGAAGACATATAAATAGCTGTCACCCTCAATATCAGAATATCGGCGATATTTTTTTTTTTGTACCAACTCAAATATAAACTTTACAGTCTTTATACAATGAGTAACAAAAACACCGTTTAAAGATTGTGAAGTAATTTTTTTTTTAGTAAGGCTGTAAATATGTAACCTTTATACTGAGTACACAGCACCGGAGCTCGAGGAATTTTTTAGCACCGTAAGGCAAGGTTTAAAGATAGATGAACAAGCTTATTGACAAGAGAACACTTCTTTTATTATTTTATAATATTGTATGTACCTATTTCAAGTATAGGTAATTATGATAAACCAACAATTTATTTCAATTTTACAGCATGTTTGTTTTTTATGAAAATATTATAATCAATAAATACATAATGCATTATCATGGGATTTTTATTGTTTTGTTCCTTTTTTAAATACATCTATTTTGTTTTTGTGAATCAATGCGATCTTGGAAAAGTGGAAATTAACCCACTTTCTGACAGGGGGGAAGATTCAATCCTCAGTCAAACCAAAAAAAAAAATAAGTTTTAAAAGTTCACATATCAGTTAAGAGCCACAGTCCCTGGGGAGGGAGGTTCAATCCTCAGTCAAACAAAAAAAATTAAACACATCTTATAAAAATACACAGATGGTAAAAATAGTAAAAAAACTTTGTTGTTTATGCATTGATTTTTATTAATGTATACACATACCGTAGAAGAGTCCCAACTGTGATACTATGGCATCCACAATTGAGGTACGTTGCGAGGCTGAAGGAATAGGGAATGGGAGGAGATGGGATGTCAACGTTTCAATTCCAAATTGTGTATTTCACTAGGGCGTTACTGAGAGTATCTTCCACTCATCTAAATATACTTACACTTAACTGTTCAGGTACATTTGACTTTATAGTTGGTACATAATAAGATACATAATTGTAGAAATTTATTATGTGTGTTGGTTTGGGCCCTTGAGGTGATTTTTCACAAATCATCCAAATATTATTATAATTAAACACAAAGAAAAAGTTTATTTATGGAAAACTATTTATTTTTCAAATGGTTCCAAAATTTTGAGTAGCATTAAATTTTGTCACTCTGTTTCAATTGAGATGATAGGTGTCTAATAACACGATAGTCAAAATTTGTATCAACTTGTGAAATTCATCCTCCTATTTCGTTATCCAATTTCAATCTCAAAATTTTTTGCTTCAAATCAGTCAACTGAAAAAGAAAAATTTTAATTAGAAAATAAAATGCAAACTAGCCAAAGTCTCCGACATGGCCCGGGCTTCATGCAGATTTTTCGAAATCAAGATGTATAAGGTGGGTTGTTTCGGAGAATTTGAACAATTCATCATATTTCAACGTTCATTTTCAAGTTCTGCGAAAGATTTTTTCAAGTTCTGTTTTTATTTCAGTTTTGTCAAGCAACTAGCCTATAATGATATGCCCGTCCTAAGTAATTTTCCTCTTATTTTGAATGTCGAGTGTGGAAAATTTAATATCAAAATTGTGCTTTAAGGGGTGGGGAAGTCGAATAAGGTTGGTTTTTCGAAATATCACGTAGACAGTGACCTTCCAATTGTTTTTCGTACTATTCAAGTGTGTAAAATTTCATCAATCTCGGGATAAAACTAGATTTGTATAAAAAAAACCAACCCACAGGCACTTCTTTAAAAGCAAGCTCTAGGGCCCAAAATGCAATTTTTATTAAATTTATATGAATACCGCATAAAAGTCAACTGCTCTCAATCGTCTGAAGGTACTGGCACTATGGCATACAGTATGCTGTGAGGCTGAACATAGTAGAGAGAGAAAGGAGATGGGGAAGAGGAAGGTGGCGAAGTATCTGTCTATTTAGATCTGATCACCAAACTTGGCATTTCAAGCCATGTTTCGATTCTGAATGGTGGTCTCGCACCGGGGTAATACTGAGAGTTTCTACCACTCCGGAAAGTGCCACCGTATTGATTATTTGTTTCTCCTGTAGCAGCTACATACCTTTCTAATTTCACTGGCTGCCATCTGCTGTACTGTTCTCGGTGAGTCTTCAAAAGGTCTACCATTAATGGCCTCCATCGTATCGGCCACTTCCAAAATCCTCATCTGTATCGGTGCCTTCTCTCTGTGTTTCTGATTCATCGTCTTGCTTTTGTTCCTGATATTCTTTTTATATTTATCGGGCAAATCTTGCTCTATGTCTGCCCTCGTTAGAATTTTAACTCTTTCTATGTCTGTGTCGTAAGGAAAGCTCGATAAGTTGAGAGTGTAGTACATGTGCGTGGTATTATTGTCTTTTTCGTCTTTGTAATTAGTCCTCCAATGTTTAAGAGCATCTAATGACCTGGAAATTTTTAATGAAAAATTAATATATTCTATGATTGAAATTATACATTCTTAACTTTTTCATACCTATGTCAACATTTGTAGCAATTTTATCATTTTTATATACACCGCCATATTTTCATATTGGCATCTACCAACACAAAGCAGACTTGAAACTTCAGGCGTTCATTTTGCGTCGACTAATCTGGCATACAGCCGTTTTTGCAAGCGCAACAACGATAATATATATCTACCATTCTCAGAAACACAGTGGAAGCAAATCACCCATTGATTTAATTGGATAGTTATTTAGTTCTGCAGTGTAGTTTAAGTAATTTATCTTTTAACTAGCTGACGTGTACCCGGAATTGCTTGACTTTTCTATTAATGAATATATTATATATAAACCTTCTGGAAGAAATTCTCTAAATGATAGTGAAAACCCTATCAAACTCCGTTGCATAGTTTAGAAGAACTAAGCGCACAAACAGACAGAGGCGGATAGTGACTTTGTTTTAAACTATTTAGAGATTACATATTGAAAACAGAGTGTACTTACTTCCTATCTTGCAACACCTTTTCCCGCCTTGTCAACAAATCTTTTTTCTTCTCCAACATCTTTTCCTGCAAGGCTGTTTGCACTATCTTCAAGGATTGTTCCTGCTTACTCAGAACCTTTGTCTTTCTCACATACTTATTGCTGTTAAAGTATTTAAAAAGGGTTAAATCTGTCTTATGAGCCTCATTACTTCTATTAGTTTTTTCATATTCCAAAGAACAAATGCTGTGATTTGGCAGATGATGTAATTTATCAAAAGATTTTTTTTTATTTGCTTTTAATTCTTTATTTAGTTTTTTCACGCCCAAAATTGGAGTTTTTATTTGATTACTTTGTCCTTTTTTAATATCAGATTTTATTTTTGCTAAAAATTTACTATCATTATTAACTTGTAAAATGTCTTTATTCATAATTCTAGCTTCAAAATCAAATTCTTCATTGTTGCATTCAATTCGCTTAGCATTTGAATTGATTTTATCTTTTTCTCCATTTTGTGAACAGTTTTCTGAGCTTGGAACTGATTTAATTGAAACAGCAATAAATTTATCACAAGTTTTTTGTACCTCATTAGCGGCATTTTCACTTTCATAATAAAAGTTTAAGAAATTCATTATGCTATCGGTGCCAGATTTAACTACATCTGTTGGGGGAAAAAGAAGTGGATTCCCACTCAGTTTTATATGTCTCACACCCTTTGCTGTGCTGAGGTAAGTTGGTAAATGTGTTATTTTATTGTTTTGAAGCAGGATTGTTTCTAAATGTTGATGATTTGTTACTGATGCTGGTATATTGACCAATTTATTATTTCTTAGGTCGAGCCAACGCAGATTTGGTGCTTCAGTAAACATATTCTCCGGTAGTTCAGTTAGAAAGTTATTCTCCAAATATAATTGCTGTAAATGTAAAATTAAAAACGAAATTTACTATATTAGTGTTAGTTTTTGTCTTTGCTAGTCAGTGTCCATTTTTCCACCAATTCACTGGGATACCCTAGAATGGTGGGCGAGGGCAAGAGCGACAAATAAAATAATAATAATAATGCACACCAATCTGAACTTTCATTCAAAAATTAGGTAAAGTTAGTAAGGTCTAATTCCGCCTCATTCAAAGGCTCTTAAAAAACAACAACACTTGATTTCAACTTAATTACTAATGTAAACAAATATTTAAGTTGGGGGAGATGTAAACGTGCACAAAATAGGTTGTTAGTTTGGGTTTAATTTTAAAATATGCATATTTCCTAACCTTCAAATTTAACTTTAATTGAGAAAAATGCAACTTCAATGCATCTTTTGTCATCTCACCCAACATAAATAGATGTTTCTTGTAGTAATTACGTTGAAACCAAGTGCTATTTATAATTTTATTGCATATCAAGCATGAGGCAGAATTTGACAATTTTATCAAAATAATAAGGGAGTTAATATTATGAAATGGCATTTTCCTTCTCTATAATATATTTTACCTTAAGATTTTTCATTTCAAACTTTGGCAGAACTATCAATTTGGTTGAACTCAAGTCAATAAACGTCCTGCCTTGGAAATTAACTTCGGTTTCTTTTAAATCAACACCATCATCATTAAGTGCAGTAAAACTAGGTCCAAATTCAGTCATTTTGATGTTAAATGAAAAAAATATTTGTAAATGCAAAGCTCACTATTTATTATTTGATCAATCTTATTATTCAAATTTTGAACTGAGAATCAATATCGTCATTGCCACGGTAAATAATACATAATAATAATCAAGTAAGTACTTTAAGGAAGGGTTGTTTTACAGGGTGACCGGATAAATCATCACATCTTTAAAAAGTTATATAAACTCATGGAAAGTGATGAAACAAAAACTTTATTAACTGGGTTAAGTAGGTTAGGTTAGGTTAAAAAAATTTTTTTTTCATCGTTTCTAATGACTTTATATCACTTTTAAAAAAAATATTGAATTGTCACTGTGTTGAGTTATCATGGAACCGTTTCACAGAATTTTAACAATTCATCAAATTTCAAAGTTGATTTTCAAGTAATATTGACCGGTCAGTGGTTGAGTGGGCATAGCGCTTGGGTCTCACCCGAGCGTCGCGTGTTCGATTCCTCGGCTGGCTAAGTCCTCCATCACAACACAAGCAACATTTTCGGCTTTCTGTGGTGGTAGTAGGAGATTTTCAAACATTGTTGGGTTATTCGTAACCTGGGAATGTTTGTCTTTCTTTTAAAAAAAAAAAAAAAAAAAAAAGCAGTGTGAAGGTTTTATTAAAGTGCTGTTATTATTTCAGTTTTTTCAAATAACTGATCCGTAATGATATAATAACAGAACTTGAATAGAACCTTTTCCATTTTTTTAAACAACTTATCCTCATTCAACGGGTAACTTCAAACTTCAATACCAGAGTGGACAAATACCTTAGGTATTTCATTGTGGGTTCGATTCCTCTGCTAGCTTAGTCCTCCATCATTGCACAATAAACATTTTTAGAATTTTTCTTTTTTTTGTTATATAAGATAACTACTTACATACAGAAAAATGCTTTTTCTCTAAAATGAAATTTAATGAAGGTACAGGTGGGGCAAAAGTAATCACCCGATGTTCTTTTACTGTAATTTTTTTTTTATGATCAACTTTGGTACTGCTTGTTATTCCGCATTCTAGCGGAGTAAACCGATTCATGTCTTGTCAATTTGTATTCTGCATTGTTTTACTTCACAAATGTCAAAACCGAATTGACATTTGGCGTCATTTGCAAAAGTTATAGCGTTTTCCAATAGGGTGATTACTTTTGCTCCACCCTGTACATGAAAACACTCTTGCAATTTTTCTTCTTCTAGTTTGAGTTCTTTTTTATTTATTAATTTTATACTAGCCAATTTGTACGTCCAAGTTTACAAAGGTCTAATATATTATTACTTACATGCGTAAATAGTAACATTTTCCTTTGATTATTATGGCAATTCTGCAAGTATCTTAGATTTTATTATAGAGACGGCATTCAAGACCATTATGAAACTGTCCTTGTCCGTGGACACTGAAAAAGCTCAACTCGTCACAATAAAAAACTTATTAAATTATGCAATTTGATTTACATAATTCATTTTAAAAAGGAGTTGTACTAATTAAACAATAAATACTGCTTAGTCCTTTGTATTTGATGCAATAACTTTTTGCTCAAGCAGCTTTTCCATTACGCAAATAGCTTGCGTAGTGGAAACCTCTACCTGTGTTGCAAGTGCAGGTTGCTTGTGGATGTTGTAAGTGGATTTTGACTTGCACGGGAATAGAGCGCCGCTCTAAGTTTGATCCTGCATGTCAATTGCCATAGGAGAGTAGTCTATGCACCATACTGATTCTTTTTTTAATCCAATCCTGAGTCCATTCCAGTGAAGAACGGTTTTTTAATGTGATTGCGGTAATAATGCAGTATCATCTCTATCACAACATTGCAAGCAAATGGTGACCGTGTGTTGAACGTTATTTTGATGACGGTTCAACACACCTACAAAAAGTAATATAAAGTCATGAAGTGATGAAAAAAAAAACTGGGTTAAATAGATTTTTGTTTCATCACTTTGAATGACATCACTTTTTAAAGGTGTGGTTAATTGTCATTTTGATGAAATATCATGAAACCCAACCAAACGCATCAAGTCTATTTGGTGCCATGACAGTGAGTGTCAACCAGCAAGCAAGTCGATTTGCAGTACGCAAGTGCCTGCACGCATGTCCAATGTTACACTTGCACGCAGATTACTTGCCTAGTGGAAATGTTGCTTTAATCCCATTTGGAATCACGCACCGAATTTGGGTAAAATATGATCATGATGTATTATCATCCGCTTCCTATATGATTACATATATCCTGAAAATAGCATCACAATACATACAAATGGTTGGATAAGGACGGTGAAATGAAAATAGCAGAATGTTTGCTCAATCTTTTATTTCAAATGTATGTGGAAGATCAAATCCTAGACTACAATCTTCGCTTATTTATTTTTTAGCTATCTGTTGTAACCTTAGCTTAACACCTAAATATAATCAATATTAATTTCTAATGCCAGAAAAGTCGGGAACATTCTTTGTATGCTTCCTAGTTTTATTACTTTAATTATATTTAATAGTTGAAACACTAATCGGCCCGACAACAACATAATTCCAGTCAACATTCCTCCGTACTTCTGCACCAACCAAATAGGAGGAACTAACTTAAATGCATCGACCAACCAAATATTCACACAGCGCCCGCAATGTGCCGCTAAAGTAAACAAACACTTCTAAACAAACCAATCAACCAACAACCAGCCAAACAAACAAACAAACCAATTATACTCTCATTCTCTAAGCCATCCGAGATTGATCAAAACAACTGCATCCGGGTATCGGTTTAAACCATCCTTCATTAAAATATATACACGCAAGTATTGCTTTCAAACATAAAGTTCAAATTGAAGTGAGCCACGCTTATTTATAGCAAAGGCGGGAAAGTTTTCTAGATTGTTTTAAGTACTGCCGACATTATCGTGGAATTATTGTAGTCAGTTTTAAAGGGGTGACGTTCGTTTTAAAGTATTTTTGAGCAATACAAGAATATAATATATTATTTGCACGGGATTGATACGATACGGAAGTAATGTGACAGAATAGAAAACTTTAACGCCAATAGAGTCGGGCAAGAAGAATAATTAATTGCGGAAGAGGAATAACTGATGGATAACAGGGGGCAACACACGCCTGTGTATCTCGTCATACTTAAATTGTATATCCCTAATACTAAAATACTAAACATTATCCTAGCACTTATGATTGAAATGTTGTGGACATTGATTTATACATTGATTGGAAGAAAATAAAAATAGTTAATTCACCATGTACGCCAATGCGATACATTATTAAAATAATGAAGACGTTGATAATATAACAGTAAGAATAATATTATTATTCAGATTCGTGCAAAATGATCAATTTTGACGATATGCGCAAATGAAAGCTACGGGTGTAGTTAACCAATAACATAGTGATGGAACAGACGTTGAATCACTGAAAGAACCAGAGAATGTAACATTAAAACTGCCGTGTTTCTGATGTTACTGCGTTGACAGCGCCAAGAAAAGATATTAAAACAACCGAAGTCGTAAACATTTGTACCATAAAATTACTTACAAAAATATACTATTCCAAATTACCTAAATGGCACCACGTACTAAATACTTTTTAAAGAATCTGAAAGCGATATAAGAACATTGTAATAGAGCTATTTCAACAATAACAAATAGTTTTATTATTTGCTTGCAGGTATCGAGTGGCATTGTACTAATTAGGTTCTCCTTGTCCTCGCTCTCGAGCCTTTATCTGGATCGAGGCTATTTGGGGAATCTCTGGTTCTCTCAGCGGGAAACGCTCATCTCAATACTTCTATAATAATGTAATGTTGTCTCTTCGGAACATTCAAATTAAAAACTAAAACCTAGACAGCGGTGAAAAATAAGCATAAACAAACAAACTGTTAAAAATACACCATTTCAAGGTCCCCATATAATCCAAACTCTTCCAATAAATATATAGTGGAATAAATGCCAGACCAACTAGATATAAAAATCCCATATTGCATCAGTCAATATATTTAACAGTGTGAAATTTCAGTTTAACAGTCTGAAATGTATTTCAGTGTGAAAGATTCAAAATCAATATGATTGCAAACATTTATTTTGTAGATTATGAAATTCATCAAACTATTCAGAAAATAAAAAAAGGAAAAATTGCCATTCACAATGCAAGATTTCGTATTTTGTGTTTGTTCCGTTCCAATGATTCTACATAATAACTTTGTCCTGCATTGTACATTTTCAAGTTGTTTGTAAATATTGCTTTGATAGTAATCATTTCTTTACAAGTGCTGCTAATAAAAATCACAAGGAAAGAGTGCACATCCAACAACGGCTCAATCTTATGACAATCTCGTATAGTTAAATATAGAACTAATATTACACTTATGAAAAACAATTCAAGCTATAAAGGACACTCAAAACACTTCTTTCGACACATTCATGATTACTTACAATATAATGTAGAGGAAAAATTAACACCAACTTTTTAAATATTCACAAGTTTACGAAAATACAGGATGTTGTTAAATTAATGTCTCCCATGAACGACAGCGGGCAATCTCTCAATTTAAAAAAACTCTACTTCACTGTGCGAATATCACTGTCTTCCTTCACTGTGTCTCGAAGCACTTTGTAATACGCCAAAAGCCTGCTAAGGGCTATATCAATCTAATGTTCACACTTCATATTCACAAGGAATATTATTCTCCTCTCTATTTTTTTTTGTTCTTCTTTTTGTCTAGTCTTTAAAGTTCAAAAAGCGGACCTCAAAAGTTACACCGATACATCACACTCAAAGACATCAAATTGTAATACTCAAAAAGTGCAGTAAAACAACAATTTACACATGTAAATTCTTGCACGACGGCGTGACTCAAAAAGTTAAAAAAAAAAAAAACCACCTACATTGAATTTTTACAATATCAACCCATCAACGACGACGATACATAATAAGATATCAATATATTTTTTTTAATTTTCAAAAATGTATTATTTTTTCTTAAATGCTAAAATTCATTATTATTATTAAATCTATCCTCATCATTTGATTACTTATACTAGAATTAAAGATCGCTGATGAATTAATTATTAAAATAAAAAGAGAGAGAAAACAATGTAGAATTGATGCGCGAATGACTGAAGTTTGTTTAGTTGAGGAGTTGGAAGGACCAAGTCGCACGTATGTTGTGTTCAGAAGATCAGCGGACGAATGTGTTTGTTTGTTAGTTGCGCTCCCTGCTGCCGCTTCCTTGCCCTCACAGTGGGTCCCCACCCAGAGGTAGAGGGGCGCCAGAGCTCAGTGCACCTCGGAGCTCTCCGGTTTAGGCTGGAGAAGGTTCGCCGGATCCGATGTGTTGATCGGCTATAAAGGAAAACACAACATTCATCAATAAAATACATTTAAAACTTTCACATGGGCATTGCTTTTCTTTTTTTTAAAATTATTATTAATGAAAAATATTCCAAATTCTACACTAGGCATTCCAAAACTTTTAATGTTATTACAAAAACTATGATGAGGTGAAAAGTCATGCAAACACACTTTTATTTACAACATAACGTGCACACTTCAAAATGATTTATTCCAAGTTTTAGACATTTGAAACCATTCAAACTAAACACTACCAAATCGAGTAAAAGTACACATTCCCAATAAGGTTAGGGCAGGGGAATTAGGCAAAATGGATCATTACTTTAATGGAGTATTAACACCAAACATAGGTGACAAAGGGATAGATGATTAGCATTTCTACATTGTGGAAGACAAAACGGATGACAGGGTCAAATTAAGGTCTGCTGAAGTGTTTACTATCATTTAACCCTCAAAATGCCATCCTCCCATGACCTCATTACTCCTGTTGTGTGCCAAAGGATAAAAGCCAATGGCTCGCCATGTGCTGCTTCATTTTTTTATACATTTAAAAAAATGTATTTATCTGTCTTATGTGTTTTCCCAAGATAGCTACTTATATTCAGAAAAAATGTTTTTTTTTCTGTCAAATGTTATAAAAAAATAATAATACCTAAATAAAAACAAATATATTCTTGGATTTTATTATATTTTCCATAAAGCTTAATAGAGGTGATCATCACAAGAAAAAAAATAAATTATAAATACGTATGCATGGCTTTGAAAATCTAAAATATTCTTCACTTCCGCAAATATAAAATTAATATATTTTGCATGTGACGAAATGAGAGTCTAGAATAATATTAGGATACTTTATTACGTTACCAGGCAAATGCAAAATATTTGAGTACGCCATTATGTTACAAAATAAAATAAAACCAGGGTGCGGTGAACTACTAGCGAATCCACAATGGATTTGTAGGCACACTACGGGTGAAAACGTTAGCTAAGGGTTAGTGAATCAATGGAGAGTTATGGTGAGTATGGAACAAATGTGAATTCTTTATAAGGGTAAAAATTTGATACATGACTAAATTGAATACCTTCTAAGGATATTACCATACATTTTTTATTTGTGCTATATGGTCGCCAATGAATGTTGTAAATGATGGTCAAATGTCTTTAAGAATGAGAGAGAATAAGGCAGAAATCAGACATGACAAGCAGTGCTGGATTTACTTGTATTTTAGAAAGGGCCTATTCGGTCCATTAGCACAACTGTTGTTCAAACCATAGATAATGTAGAAACATAGGAAGAAACAGCATGAAAGTATGCAAACTGTTGCCAAGCTACGACCAAATTGCAGACTATCAAAGTGGCGGAGCCAATGAAAGTGATGCGTTTGGTTTGTATGTAAAAACAATGATGTTCCCTTGCAAACGGCAAAGATGTTTCATTTCTTTAATAAGTGTGAGGGAGATGTACGATAATGATAACATTTTTCCTTTGGGGGGAAACAAACATACATACATCTTTTGGCCCATTTTCAACAGCTCTTAGACACTATTACTTAGTTTGTAAGAAAGAGCTGCAGTATTATTGTGATAAAGAACCTACGTTTTTTGTTTTATTTGTGCTGTTGCCATGCAGTAACCGTAGGAATTATAAAAGTGCCCATCAATGTTAATGACATTTCTGTGCGCGCTGTTTCGTACTAACAAATAGTACATGGCTCATCTCCCTTGTATCTATAATGAATGGTTCGAACCCAACACCGACTGACTGAAGATAGAACCAGACAGGTAGCAATAGTACAGGTAAAATAGTATGAAAATGGACTAAATGATTTACAAAATTAGTGTTTATGAAACTGTTCATTCATTCTTCTTGGCGGGATAAGTGAAGATCTGCAGAGTACGCCCTAAAATAAAGTGGTAAACACCATTCTAAGGGGAAGGATTGCATTACAAAGTAGGTTGAATGAGGTATCGTTTAGTATGTTATCATGGGTGTCGAACCAACGAGACCACTCCTAAGGCGAAAGCATTAATATTTGGTGGGATAAGAGAGGTTTTTGTAAATAAACATGAAAATAACACCATCACTTTATTTTGGGCAAACTCTGTAGATCTTCATTTCTACTGCCAAAAAAATGTACCAAAGTTTCATGAATGCATGAATTTTGTCATTTATCAAACCCATAGACGTCCAAATTGACAAGACTTGCCCTGACATAAAATGTGGGTAGCATTTCAACGAGTTGGAGGAAAACCACGTAACTATAATATTTTTAGCATCAGGAGGGTTCGAGAATGCTTTGAATAAACTACAACATCACTCGTATGTTGACTGCTGAAGAGCGCACATTAAAATAACCAGACCCAGCGCATTGCTTGGATGACAGTCAATCGTGGGACTTTTCTGCACAGGGTCTGAATGCTCGTTTTTAACTGAACCGTCTACAAATAGGGTTGCGTAGTGACTCTAAAAATGAGTGAAGTGGGAAAATAATAACACAAATAAGTGTCTTACATAATAGAGTAACAAAATATTCGATTTTGGAAACAAGCCCAAAATGTTGCTTACCCGATTTGGGATTTGTAGCTAAGTTGTTTACGAAGCCAGCAATTTGCAAGGGACTAGTAATTGGTAAGCAGATTTTATTTTCCAGGACTTGTTATTAAGGGGAGAGGGAGAGGGAGAGGGAGAGTGAAAGATAACAGGACAAGAGCAGGCAGGCAGGTGTATGTAGTAAATGTGCGATTGTCATTACCTACCAGCGAGTGCTGGGGGGGTGGAGGCGGCTGCTGCTGCGGGGGCCCGTGCGGGGGCAGGGGCGCGGGGGGCGCGGGCGGCGGGGGCGCGGGCGGCGCGGCCTGGCCCTGCGCCGCGGCCACGGCCGCCGCCACGGCTGCGGCGCCCGACTCGTGCGGCGTGGTGCTGTGCGCCTGCTGCACCGGCAGGCCCCCGCCACCGCCGCCCCCTCCCCCACCCCCGCCCCCACCGTAGTAGCCGCCGTTTATGCCTGCAAGCACAAGGGGCCATTGCAGAGGGTTCTCATACACTACGGATACTCCACACAATCAATACATGGCATTAAGGTTATCTCGTTTATTATCGGTTGGGGCCATTGTCATGTGCTGTGGATACAGATATTTGGAAACTCACATAAACAGACAAAATTTTATAATTTGAATTAAATTAACCCCCTGGCTGTTTTTATGCGCTTTAGTGCACAGTATTCTTGTGCACTTTATGATAAAAACTGATTACACACTCATAAAAGTCGTTCTACATATTTCCTTTTATAATATTACTGTGAGATATATGAATCCTATAATTTCTATACCCGCTATATCCGATTTTTTGACAAAGTGATCTGAGTATGACATCTTGTTCACATTTTTGCGAGCAACAAGAGGAGCCTAAAATTGAGTTTCAAAACCCTCCTTATCACGACTAAAAACCATGTTAAAACTGCGAGTGAGAAACCAAATCCGCCATATCATACAGAAAGTTACTATCAAAACCCGCTATATCGGATTCAACCAATCACAAGCAGTTATTTTTCCAAAATACAATATGGCCGCCGCTCTGACACCACGCTCGTGTGTCAAAATGATCTACGCGTGTGTTTCTAAACCCGCCATGTCGGCTCAGTTGACTTTCAAAATCACGAAGTGAGTATCAAAATCCGCTTTATCCATTTTATTTATCGAAATTACTTAATTATTGCTAGACATATATAGAAAAATAAATGCTTTTCGAAATTTTATTACTCCAATTCATTATATAAAAAATTTTAATGCAATTACTTATGTACGCTAAAGATGTGACAGTTTTTTGCGGTTTTCTCCAAATCAATGAAAGTTGATATAGCGGGTATAGAAATTACACGACTCATATGATTTAAGCAGTGTTGAAAGTGGCAACACCATGCTCTGTGTTTGCATTTAAGAGTTTACCATAGATACTTTCAAATAATTGTAATAAATTCCAAATTGTCATTGACCGCCATTGCTTGCATGTTTGCGAAAGATTCGTCAAAGTTTGTAAATTTTTTATTAATTATATGAAACAAAAAGTGACAATAACCTTCACAATACATTGGTGTAAATAAATATAATTTTTTAATATAATAGTTTTTTTAAGAAAAGAAAAATCGGTAATTAATATGGTAATAAATTATTTTTTAACTGCATATTTCCATTTGTAATATTAAAATCTAAAAGTTCATCTGCTTTCAAAAACAGTATTTCATTTTGTGATACTTTCAAAAACGGCAAATCTATTTGAACGTTAATCTCAAAACAGGAACATTTCTAGAATTTGAAAGATCTTTTAAAATAAGTTTATGACAAAATCTCAAAAGATCCCAGGGATTAAAACAAACTACTAAACGGTTGTCCATTCACATTTTACATTTTTATGACCACCAAACTGGGTACACATACAATTCTTCACCCAGAGAGCCAAAATGCCATACATTCATACTAATGTGGCTATTACTAAATTTAATTTAAATTAGAAACTAGGGGGGACAATGAAAATATTAGTCAATCATAAATACGGTTGAGCGGAGTCCTTTTCCAAGGGCAAAATGGTCACATGTGAAAATATTAAACAAAGAATTGATTAATATCTACTTTTCAAAAACATTATATTTATTAGGGGAGCAGTATTAACACTGCTGTGAGTGAAATACTATACATAATTATTATTTAGAGGTTCATTTTGAAAAAAGATTACAAACCTTAGCTCTATAGAGAAATCCATATCTTTCAATGAAGGTTTATGATTGTTACGAAACTCACTGCCATGAGGACTATTCTTCCGACTGATTACAGTTGATGACAAACCTTTTGAAGACCAACCACAACTGATGTTCATGGAGGGAATTGAACTGATGACCCTGGCAAACCTCGCATCGTGACTGATGGAGGAAATTGACCTGATGAACCTGGCATTTGAGTGATATATTTTATGTATGTAATAAGGAAGGTACCTTCGGGGTAGGTGGGCGTAGGGCCAGGGCCAGATCCGCCCAGGAAGTAGTCCTTATTGACGCAGTTGCGCAGGCAGTCAGGGATGCGTCCCACGATGGCTCGGCGGATCTCGCTGGCTGCCATCTCACGCAATTCCGTGGCCGAGGCGTCTGAGTAGAAGGCAGCGTGCGGGGTGCACAGAACGTTGGGCGCATCCTTCAGGGGTCCCTGCAATCATTAAGTTATATAATATAAAGTAGGCTAGTTCATACAGACGGAGACTTGATAGGGTGTTCTATATGGTTCGGGGAAATATGTGGTGGAGAGGGGACACTGGCATTCGATAACCGAAGGATACACCCATAAACCATGCTAACATTAGCCGAGCATACTAGAATTGGCAATGCAATGTGACAGAAGTTGTATTTGGTTGAATTTAAATTTTAAACAAAAAAACTTATTCTGAATTAGAAGCAATTAACAGTTATTTCAATGGTATATAAACACTAATTCCAATGGAAAGTTACTACCAACGTCAGCTTTACCAAAAAATTTTGCTTTGCTTTTGCATTAATGCAACAACACTAAGCATTTCAACATAGTCATAATGTACCATCTGGACTGAAGTCATGGGATAGAGATGGATTTGTCAACTTCTATCAAAATGAAATCGCTTTTTTCGCCAAGTGTCTCGTCTAATTATAATACACCTAAACAAGTCCTAGCGAGAGCTCGTACGGATGTCATCAACGTTCGTCCTCTTCCTTCTCACTCATCTTGTTAGAAAACAAAAAAGCCAGAAGGTTCTAGAAAGATGACATCACGTGTGATATCTCGCTGGGACTAGTTTATGCCTGAAATGCACCCTTCAAATTAGTATACCTGTGAGTCTTTCAGGGATGAAGATTGTTTATCGATTTCTTGGTGTAAAAAAAGACTGAATCAATATTTTGACTTTTACATTAGATAGGCTACAATTTCATCCATATATAGTAGTATATACGCATGTAGCTGGTTATGTTCCACAAACCTCATTGAAACAGAAGAGTGTTTGTTGGATAAAGTGTGCAAGTATTTGAGTCGTGCGGAATAAAGTGTAGGTAACTGACCTGGAATACATTGAAGGGTTCATTCTCATGCACATCGAGGGCTGCTGCTCTTATCCTCCCCTGCTTGAGGGCGGCAGCTAGGGCATCATCATCCACCAGCCCTCCGCGGGCTGTATTCACCAGGAAAGCCCCTGGAAACAGATACATATGCTTTCATAAGAATTCTTTGATAAGAGACGAGATGTTTTTGAATATTTACTAATGTTGACTTGACTTTTATTTTTACAGACAGTCCAGTTTTACTTAATTATCTTCCATATACCAACTAAAAATACTCAATCAAAAAATTATTTTTAATTGCTAAAACAATTCAGGACTAAATCATTTAGATACTCGCTTGTACCTAGATTGAATGCAGTTGGCAATACTTTCTTAGGAATAGTATGTGTTCAACTGCACGGAAGTTGCAAGAAGGCTATAATAGCATACCTCATAAATACATATTAAAGTAAGCTTTTATATTATTTCGCATGTGTTCCATTTTATAATTTTGCTTTAATAATGTTCTACTATATTATTATACATTTAACATGTTTGTAAAAGCCCGTATGTGCATATAATATAAATAAATATGTAGTAACCTGAAAGACAACCTATGAAAGTGGGAGGGCGGGACATATCAATCAACTCTCTTAGGAATACATAATAAAGTAATACCTGGACGCATCTGTTTAATGGTGAACTCGTTGATGAGGTGGTGATTGTGCTCATTCAGACTGCAGTGCAAGGACACACAGTCACTTTGGAATAATAAGTCCTGGAATCAAATTTAACACATCACTAAATGGTAGAATAGAAGAAAAAACACTATTTATATTTTATAATATATTTTGAGCAGATTTATGGAATTGGGCTACGAATATTATCATTGAAATTAACTGCATACTCTGTACGTAACTATTTTCAGAATATAGTAACTCTTTAGGAGACGTAATACTAATAATGACGAATTTATATACCTAGCGCAGTTTTGTGATATTTCATGTCAAGTGCGCTTATAACTATTACCTACACTTAATAACCAAATCTATGTATAAAGAGGTAGGTACGTTTTTATACAAATCAGCAGTTTTATTTAGAGATTGGTGAAATTTTACACACTTGAACTTCAAAACAAGAGGAAGGTGACTTATCTTCATAGGATTTTGAAAAAATACCCCCTATCCCCTCTTCCTACCCCAGAATTTTAGTACTTCTTGATGTACCCCAGAAAAAATACCCCCTATCCCCTCTTCCTACCCCAGAATTTTAGTACTTCTTGATGTACCCCAGAATTTTACCCAGAATTTTACATAATTTTAGTACCCCAGAATTTTAGTACACTTGACATTCAAAATAAGAGGAAAATTATCTGATTTTGAAAAACTATGCGTAAAGTCCGGTCAATGCCAGGGACTTCAGCTATTTTTGTTTTTTTTAATTGCCGGCAACCCGGGCGTTTATTGCAATAACATGATCAATATTACAAATATGAAAGTAACCCGCCTCACTAGAAGATTTCTGTATAAGTATAACCCAACATACACATAAAACAAAACTAAAGTAAAGGATAGAATCACTATTTTAATGTTTATTATAATAAAGTTCACATGAAGTGAAATTACACAAAGTTGTAATAGTGATACAAATGTTATGTTATTATGTATTATTATTCTGATAAAAATCAGGCATGGGAATATTGCAGTGTGAATAGAGTGGCCTTTGGTTATTTTTAGCTACTTTGGGATAGTATGTTACCTGCAGGGTGTAGACGCGCGTCAGTCCCAAGCTCTTCTCGATACCGTCGGGCAGGTAGGGGTCGTAGAAGATGACGTTGAATCCAAAGGCCTTGGCCCGCAACGCCACGGCCGAGCCGATTCTGCCCAGCCCCACCACGCCCAGTGTGTCTCCCCGGATCCGAGCGCAGCCCTGGGCCGCCTCTCTCACTTGCTCTGGTCCTAACCAACAACAAAACAAACAATGCGTGTTACAAAACCTGAACACAAAGTCAATTGAACCTTAGATTCGACGTATCAAAATCGTTTGACGTGTCAAGTAGGAAAGTTATTTCATACATAAAGTTCACCGCACCTAGCCCGAGTGAATCGATCTATCTGTCGTAGTCTGCCTTACAATTTCACTCTTGAACGCCATTTTGCAATGATAACCCTTTTCAAACATTGACAAAAGTCACAACGTAAATGACAACAAAACTGGATCTACAGTAACTAATAAAATTGGAAGGATTTGATGCTAATTAAATAATTATGATAAGTGCAAAAATGGTTAATTTGCAGTATCTATGCCATTTCATTAACAAAGTGCCATTAAATCTACTATCCACATGTTATTATTATTGATTAATTGAATACAAACATTTACAAAATTTAGATTTACTTAAACGTCTAAAATGCCACTATTTTTTACTACTTTGGAGTTTATCAAACTTTTTCTTTGGTTAACAACTTTAATCCCACAGGATTCCCTAACCGAGCATTAGCAAGTTAAGTAGAGATTGCATTGGGAAGAGTGTAGCTGAGCATTTGAGCGTGGTTTAGGCCAAATTTCAGCTCAAAATTACTAAGTTTTATTGGGAATAATGATCGTTGAGGATATACACAACTTGATTAATTTTTATTCAGCTGATATAGACTTGATCACTCAATGATTAAGTCCGTTCCATTTCCTTACCAAGAAGTGTGGAAAAAGAACAGTAAACTTTTAAATTCAAGAAAACTTCTCACAATTTATTAATTGTTTCAGTTCATTTAAATCAGAAAAGGTTTCAAGGATCTCTTAGCAATTCAACAATAATTTTTCACAATTAAACAGTACAGTATAACAGGAATTACTTCCATACAAAAAAAAAGTTATTTTCATAATTGACGTGGACGCAAAACAATATTTTTTGTTGAAAAGTTTTATATAATGACTCCAAAAGAAGGAAATATTAATAACTGTCCCATTTATCAACAAACTGCATGGAAACCCCACTTCTACGGAATTTTCTTTTTTATTAATTGTAATTTCCTTAATATATCAAGATGGGGTAGATTAATTAGTCCAGCTCTGATTTGTAACTGAACACTTTACACTATGTTATTGACTTGATATACGACACACACTTAACCTCTCACATGTAACCCCAGAATTGCAATGAGGCTGTCTTTGCTATTCACGTGCGTACGCATGCTCCCATTTGTGCCTCATCCCTCTCACTCTCAGACTTCTATACACTACACCAATCGACATTAAAATCCTGCGAAATTATTTCTTTAGTATCATACGAAAATATAAATGATTAGTCCTTAGCCCTATCATTGTTTAGCCTAATCAGCTATCATTGTAGACGATAGTAAAAACAATCCATTTATGTAGCCCAATTTAGTGAAATTTCATGAAGTAATGACAGCTGAAAAAATTCAAATTCATTCAATGGACTCCTCCAATTTTGAATCACGAATTTCGTTTCCAGCAGATAAGTTTTGCATACATTCTGTAGCCAGGTACAATCGCCGTAGCAATTTAATCATTGCCATCGAGAGGTGGCAACACTGAATCAATGTCAATGATGACAGCCTAGCATTTCTCTAACACAGTTCTGTAATCTAATTTCTCAAATAAACCTTCAATCAAGTAAACTTTGGACATTAATACACGCCATTCGGGGTAATTATATTGCATGACCACCACACTTCTATTAGCATAGGAAGGCCCAGATTCATTGCTGGAGGCTAGAAGGCTCACGAAGAAGAAGTAGAATAGGATTTAAATTAACAAAATGTAAAAAATACTAAAAATAAAATAAAATAAATAAAAATAATAAATAAAAATAATAATTAAAAATAAATAAATAAAAATGATAACAACTAACAATTTGTAGGCTTTTAAGACAGTTAAAATACATTTAAATTAAAATAAAAACTATAGCAGACATAAGATCATGCGACGACCAGTGTTTTTTGATATAGTGTCCTCTGCGTGCAGTTCTATCTTTTATAAGCATAAACTTTTTAATATAAGTGTGTTTGTTGGAAGTGACTTGCCAGGTAAGTATGTTTTGGTATCTTTTCTAAATAACAAATGTAGATCCTACGAAATAAATTGTACAGCGCCCTTGAGGTGATTTTTCACAAAAACGGCGCTCTACAAATTATCCAATTATTATTATTATTATTATTATTATTATTAGGAGTACGAACCTGTGAATTTTTTCCCGTCCCGCACCATGTTCGCCAGCCAGTACGTCCTCCTGTAGAGATTTAATATGAGGCAGAGAGTGGTGTCGGCTACCTCCTCCACACCGTAGCCAGGCACGTTACATACTGCGATTCCTGTAGAAGAGAATATAAAACATATTAGTCAACAATTATAATTATATTATAGAAATCTGGTGGCCAAACATCACCGGAGACTTAAAATCCGAGACAACTTTATGAAACATCAAATGATCATATTATTAGTATTTTAATCATAATAAGATTGGTAAATGCTCGTAATAAATGTACACATGTTGAAATATAAAACTAGAGTGTCTTGCAATCTAAATATAAGATTGTTTTCATCCAGTGTAGCATTAAAAGCTTGGATCTAAGTGATTTGATTACATTGTAATTAAAGCATTCATAGTGGGTGGCAAATCATGTGCGCAAGATACTAAGTAAGAAAGCATCAATCAATCAAAGTGTCTTTGAAATAATGCATTGTATAAATGAAGGTGCTATATACTCGCAGTATTTAATAAATGCTAAGCTACATATTGAAAACTGGGTCCAATAGCATGACTGGAAGGAATGGGAGAAATCAACCAGAATGAGACAATTCAAAGTATATATTCATAAACGTTGCAAACCCCAACCCAATATGGATAGAAACTAATTGAGGGAGCTAATAGAACTATTAACAGGACACTGCCAATCTCAAAAGACGCATGCAGCAACACAGGATGAAGAAATGCTGATGCGTATATGGTGATGTCTCATAATAATTATATAATATTTAGGTATAACATGAAAGAAGGAAGATGAGTCTACAGCCAAGTGCTAACGGGAGCAATAATACTAAAGTGCGTGTTGTTTGTTAGTCACCTAATTCACCGGCCGCCTTGACGTCGATGTTGTCCACACCGCTGCCGATACGCACGATGATCCTCAGCGTCTTGAACTTCTCCAGGTCCTCCTTAGTGAGGATGATGGTGTGCCACATGAGCGCGCCCACCGCCTCGTTGAGCACCTTCTCGTGAATCTCCGAGGTGGACTGTGCATCGCAGAAGGCCACCGTGGCCACATCCTTCAGTATGGGCATCTCGATGCTGCAGTCCCTGCCGTCTAGTAATGCAACCAGCGGTCTGGAATCATTTGTGCTGGAGTTAGAGACGCTACATTAGTGATGCATGCTGGTGTACTAAACTAAACAAATATATAAACTAGAGGTATCAAGTCCATACACGCTGTAAAGCTGTGCATACCACAAGGACTTCTTCTATTCTGGGGCATGCACAGTATTACAACCTCTAGGAACCGCACACCTTTAAAACTTGTGCTGGTGTTTTCACACATTTGGTCAATAAAAGTTGTACACTTTAGTCAAGTGTTGCTATTGGTCAAACGTAAAAAACACATGCACGGGGGGTTTGGCTACTGCCCTCAAAAGCACAGATTATTTAAACTGGATTGAATTATAAACTAAATAATTTTAATTGTACTATTTAACTTTGACATAATGAGCCGAGTCGTGTTTCCTTCTCTTTGAAATCTCCATCATCAAGACAGATGAAAAACACTGTAAGACTGTCCAAAATGTTGGCTTTAGAAGGAGGAATAGCGTAACACGGTTCGATACTCCAAAAATCAAACAAGTAATATCTCAAGAATATTGAATCTGGCAAGTTTGAGTAACTTTTTAACAATTCAAACAATTATCATTAAGATTGTTGATATTTCCAAACATTTTGATTTTAAACAATAAGTGTAAGGAACTAATGAAATTAGTTTGTTAGAAATGTAGTTACTTAATCTGTGCCTAGGAGGGCAGGATTTCAAAAAATATATTATATTGATGTTGAAAAAATGTTTTAAAGTTTTAAACTCAACGGTAAATTTTTAGGATTGTAAACATAAGGAGAAAGTTTACATTGATAATGGGTTTTAAGTGGCAATTCTTTATTTGATGACTAAGAGAATGTCTGTAAAGGCTAATAATTAATGGTTGTTAAGTATCATAATATTGTAAATAATGAAATCATGTTATGTGGTTAGATGAGGATAAGTTATTATAACTAATGTAGGACCAGGATAGAAATAATTAATGAAATAAGAGAACAAACAAGCAGTAGGTAGAAGCTTGGTAGTTTCCAAACTGGAGGAATTGCAAGAGGAGAATAGTTAGATTAGATGGATTACAAAACGTTAGATTTGATGTTATCAAGTGCAGTGGCCATGATGCAACATGTGTTACCCTCCGTTGATGGAATATTCAGTAGCAAATATGAATGGAATCATTGATTTGAAGGGGCTGAAGGCCTCACTACGATCCAAAGTCAAATGGAAGACTGCCCAAATGGTTTGTGAAAAGAATGCAGATCGAAAAACAGGCAAAAGGAGGTTTGGAATCAATGTATGATAGCTTCGACAAGTCGGATGAGGAAATCGGAATTTAGAGATTGCAAGGAGTGAACCAAAGAAGAGAGAGTTATTTGAAGAGTTTCTGGGGCAAGAAAAAGATACATTGTAGGTTGGAGGTAGGTATTGGTATTGATTGAAGTGATGGATGATGGAGAGGATTGAAAGGTGTTTAGCATGAAATGTGTCACCTTCCTTGCATGGGTCCATTGGCAATGGGCCCACGCAGGTTGTCCATGCGCGCTCTCTTGGGCAGCATCTTGCGCTTGTCCATCTAGGTCCGCCCCCCCCCGCGTCAGGCGGGCCCGCTCCCCGCCAAGGTAGGCAGAGGAAGATCGCCCCGCTGGACGAGACTCATCAAATGCTACGAAAACCAACCACCCCTGAATTTATTACTGACGCACGCACAACACAATTAATAAAAACTAGAAACTTTTTTATTAATTTTTCACTTCTTTTCTTAACACTTTTTTGTATAGATTTTGTTTTAAACACGTTTTATTTACTAGCACTGCTGGTTCACTCTTTAGTGACTTTATTTATTCACTAATACTAATCTATTTTTGTAATTTCCGGCGAATCATTGCCACCGAAATCACAGCACAGGTTATCACTGAATTTTATTCACAAACTGACGAAGACCTGCAACAAACAGAGAAAAGAAACATTAGTAATCAATTAATGAACACAAAACTACTAATTACTTGCACACACCATGCAGTTACGGCTAAATCCGCACCATCTGTCATAAAGACGCTTTCATTGACAACATAACCTAACATTCTACTTGTCAGCAATGTTAGTAGACGGCAGACTCGTTGTAAATAATACCGAAATTGCTAAAAGCGTACATGAATTATTACCGGAATTAGCGCCACCTCGTGTTCGGCTTTCAAACACCGATAACATAAACGTGTATTTTAACAACAAAATGTATTCAAACTATAAGTTATAACATAACAATATCAACACGAAATATGACGTGTAAAATCAAGTTTAGTATAAACACTGCAGAATTCGTCCTTCCTCGTGGCAAATATATGTTGTTAAAGCTTTCTTGAACATGTTTATTCTGACAAACTGCGCGACGAATATGGAGCATACGGAGCAAACTGTAAAACTACAAGAATAATAAATAATAAAAGTCTTCTAAATTTGGACAGGCGCAACAGAATACAGAGGGTACGGCCGAGCAGTGTTGTCGGCACCGACCAGTGGCGACCTCCGCGAACTTTCGGCGGAAAAAGAAAAATGGATATAGATATAACACTCATCTACTTAGGGCCGGTATATCAATTATTGCTCTTTGCTCGCTAAGGCCCGGCGTATCGGTCGGTCCCCATCCTCGCTACGTACGAAATTCGTCGCTCAAATTTAAGCGGGCTAAGTCGGTCGCTTAAGCCATGATAAGCCGCAATATAATTCCTTGTTTAGATATTGAGGCGCCAGCAAAGACACATGTCAAATCTGACGTTTATAATAATCGCATACTTCCATCTCACAGAAATTTACGTAAATTACCTAACTTTATCATTATGAACTATTTATTATATTCATCGAGCGATGAGGAATGTTGACGTTATTAATTGATAATCAATCTAAAATAGTCTGGTAAGGTATAAGAGGGATTTTCAGTCAGGACAATTTGTTTTCAGCGGTAAGTACGTCGTAATTTTATGAATAATGAACGACTCCAGCAAAACAAATACTATTTAAAATTACGAAACTCGCGTATGTACCATGCTGATTGAAGAGGGGGAACTTTATCAAAAAATCAACTAGTAAATTAAACCTGCCTAAAAATAAACTGCATCAATGACTGGCGTTGACATTTTGAAATATTCGCGATCTCGCGATGATATTAGACAGCACATATATACCACTCACGTACAATGTAGTTTGATTTTATACAGAAAAAAGAAGCACATTCATCTATTAAAATCATAGAAAATACGTGCAATATTGCTGATATCCAGGCTAACGACTATATACGGATTATCTTATAGGCCGCGCTAAGCTCGACGTTCCAACCAAACTGAGTTTAAAATCAACCGATATACCTGGCCTAAGAGATATATTTACGTCCGTTAAGTTGCTCTGTGGATGCCCTAGCAAGATAAGCCTAGTGACCATTACTAAAAAATGCCTCACCACCGCTCGCAAGACGAGATACAGAATAAAGGCAAGGCGAACAAATATAATAATAATAATTCCCAAAGCGACCGCCCGCCCCTACCGAACGACAAACTAATTACAAACTCCGGCGGCGGGGTTGGGGTGAATTTTAAACAACTTTGGAACAAAAGTGGGATAAAACGTCAAGTTATTCCTTTAATCAGATGATAGATAACTCTGGCAGAATATCTCGTTTTTTAAGATATTATATTGTGCGGGTATCAAATACTCAGGGGGATACAAATGGAATATATTTTAATTTATTTTCATTGTAATGATATATATTAGAAAGTAGAGTTACGATGGCTGTGTTAATGACATTCATTGCAAATATTTAGTTATACATATTATTTTATTTTCCTAATTTATTGTTGACCTTACATTTTTTAACTACCTACATGCCATAGTCTAATTTAAGTAGTTTATCATTGAGTATTTTATTTTGATTCTTTACAAAATGTATTTATGACAACACGGTGTTATGTAAAACTTGGAAAACTGTTTCCGCAACTATGTAATGTAAAATTATATTAATTATTTAAAGGACTTAATATTTTTAATTCATTTTAGCACGATTAACAATTTTCGCCACCCCTATTATATTGTAAAGCTGACAAGTGTGCACTTTATTTATTTTTATAGAATTAAGTTTTAGACTAATTTAGCATTCCAAACTCGTATAGTATCAGACTTACGTGCCTGGCAGATGTGAAACATCGATATTGATTTTTATTGAAGGAAGTGAACATGAAAATACACAAGTCTTTACATAATTTTAAAAATATATTATAAATTAAAAAGTCATAATTATTTACGATAGATCCGTCGCCAATTTTAGGAGAATAGAAGCAAATATATCGCACAGAATTTTGGCGACCGGGCGGAAGAAGTCGACTAGTCACGAGGCTGGCCGAATGGAGCGTCGTCCCGTCTTGCCACGCCACGCTTGCCAAGCAAAAGTCGGTTTACCCCCCCTAGGCGCTAAAAGATGATTCACATCAAAATGCTTTGAGGTGAAAATCTCGTACTTACTAACCGCTTTTCGGATATGGTTTAATGATATAATATAGCAAGTTAATCTCTTTAGATTATGATCGAAAAACATTCTATTATTTGTGCCTGAATTTCACAAAATAAAATAAAACGATGTTTAAGGCGATGCACTACGTCGTGTAATATTTCAAATTGAGCCGCTATCAATAACAACCCTTACGTAGATGGCGATAAGGTTTAAATTCCCGCTTAACACCATCCGCCTGTTTTGATTTATGCAAGAAAAAAACATGACCAAAAAGTGCCTTTTATTTTATTTTGTGGGTGTTCATTTGATTTTTTTTTCGATCATTTTATAAATAACTTAATTTCCCACATTATACAATATAATCATAACCGAAAATGGGTTCGTAAGTAGGAGATATTGAACTTTAAAGCAGTTTTCATAGGCCTTTACATTATTTTTTCTGGGCTTATAAAAAGACTTATCTAAAAAATACTCGATTATTTCAAAGGCCAAGATGTATTCTAGTAGCAGTATTTAATTAAAGCATCTGAAACATTTTTAGGCGACCAAATTTTCAAACAAAAAACACATCATTTTGCATTACTACGTATGGCATCGCCTTAAAAAAAATCGAAACAGGCGGCCATGTTAAGCGGGAATTTCTACCTCATCGCCATATTAGTAAGGAGTGCGTGATTTCGACTGATTCTGAATATCAGGTACACGTATGGGGTGAGAGCTCAAGATATCTTAATTCTACATTAATAGCTTTGCCGACAATTTTTCCCATGGACCAAGAGCCGTACCAAATTTGATTAAAGATAGTTAGAATATTTTCGTCGGAAATAAATTGTTTCATTCTGTCGGAACATTTCGGTGGTCGGGAAACTTTTAAGTAAAAAGTGTTTTACAAAAGTTTGGCGTAAAATCAAACAGTTTCGTTAGAAACTTTTGTTTCAGCAGAAGGGAGACTAACACTGATATTCTCGGGTCGGGTCCGGTCCAAGTAAGAAGGGGGACTGACATTCATATTAATATACATTTTACATCACATTGTTTAACTGGACAAAACATACTTTTACTTTAAAACTGGGACTTTTATTTTAAAACTGGTACTTTTATTTTAAGACTAGTACTTTTATTTTAAAACTGGTACTTTTAATTTAAAACATGTACTTTTATTTTAAAACTGGTACTTTTAATTTAAAACATGTACTTTTACTTTAATACTGATACTTTTACTACAATACAGGAAAAAAGGCGAAGCTTAATACCAAATCACTATTTTGATTAATCTTTATAACGAATTGGTGTACATTATGAATACCAAAAAATATGCTTTAGATAAATTGAAGGTTTTCCTATCGTTTCACTTGAGTAGAATACAAATAAAATAATAAATTACTCAATAAAAAATATAAATGTAAAGTACTAAACAATATATTTTTTCAACAGAAATGTATGAACGCGTAAAGGAAACAACTTTAAAAAAATACAGTATTTATAGCTAAGATTATTTGTGACAGTTTCAATTGACTAACTTTTTTGCTTTCTCATAAAATTATTTAGAAAATAAATAAAAACCGGTTTTATGCTTGAAATCGAACGTTTCTAGACTCAGATTGTCAAGCGATTTTAGTGCCTATTACCTACAATATAAGGTATACCAAGAATATACACATGTTTGGCTTGTAGCTTCCTCTTAAGGGACGTACTTGACTTTTTTTAACCTGTGATTGCTGATATTATTTGGATAAAAAAATGTACATGAAATTTTAGATCCGGTGACATTTTTGACGTATTTTTTTTTCAACTAAAAACATTGAAAATCAGTCAGTATTGGACAGGTAGGGTCGATGTAAGTGGTTGAGCGCTTACTCAGTCGAGTGACCAGTAATGACACGTGGAAGATTTATTTATTGTTTTTGATTTTTTTTTTTTTTAAATTTGTTATTTGACCTAAAGAACAAAAATGGGGTCGTCTTCATTTATTTTATTGTAAATTGCATGTATTATATTTAATGGGTTATTAACGACAGTAAAATGGTTTTTCGATAAATAGAAAAATTACCAAGTTATGAGCTTTCAAAGTAAACTTGGGTAAAGCGTGTGTAATGAGGTCTCTTGACGTCAAACGAGACTAGATTCAGTGGCTTGTAATTTCGGTACTACACGGTATTTTCCAAAAAAAAAATTCTAAATAAGACGTGATATTTCCCCATTGGAGTGTAAATAATAATAAAAAAATATTTTTAACACATATGTAATAAAAATAATAACACAGTCAAACTTTTCGCGTAGCTGTAAATTCTTTTCAAATATTCAAAGTTGATCAAATACACTTGTCCCTTTCTCACGAATAATGGTGCTGCCACACGCAAAGCTCACATCAACAGATAATATAAAGCACAATAGCGCTCGCCATACAATCCCATACAGACCCGACACACGTAAAAAGATAACGCGCTATAAGTGTGGTTCTGAACTTCGCTAACCGAATTTATTTTACGTAACCGCTCCCGACGCGATATTTGAAAAGTTATGCGTCCCCCTCTCCGCCGTAAAAAGGAGAGGGGGTCATTTTAATTGCGGAGCTACCGACTAAGTTCCGTGTTCCCTTTGACAGCCATGACATAAGCAGCCTAATAATGCATTTCTTATTTATTATGTTAGCTCATATCGTCATGTGTGCTAGTAAATTTAGAAACATAAAAAAAAAACTTTATTTGGCAAACATACTTAACATATATTTAAAATATAAATATAATCAATATTTGAATTTGAAGTAAACAAATTTTCGCCCTTTGACTTTGACTTGAGCTTATTTTACAATAATTTATTATATGTCGCTTTCGTCGATCGGCGTGCGAACTGCGAATTTCCTGATTCGACGGAGAGGTTATGTGAAAATGCGCTATTTACGCGCAGATTGTTTAAAATCTAAAAAGTTTATAAATAGCATTTATAATTATATAGTTGGCGGCATCATCATCTGAGGATGAGCTGTCCAACAGATCCAGCAATAGGCGACAAGTATCATCCATTTCGAAAACGTGCTCAAGCTGTCAGTAAGTAAAGTTGTCACTTTGACAGATGAAATTATGTTCCTCGGCCGCTCTCGAATTCAACTGACCCCCTCTCCTACCATAGGAAGAAATATTTGATAGCGTCGTGTGTCGGTAGAAAAGATGATGCGCTGTACATTAACTTTTGATGTGAGCTTTGCGTCTGGCAGCACCATAATGCGTAAGCGTAATAGGCGCAAGCAAGACAAGGGTGTTGTTACTCAGTTACGCTTCGCAAGGATATCGTTGTCGGAAATTTATATGTATTTATAATATGTGTACCGATACACATACTCATAAGTGCGTGTTGGTCACATCAACTCGAGTTGAGCGACTTAACGCAAAAAACATTTGAGCTAAGATATTTACCTCCTATCTAAAATTTTACGATTTACCATACAGTAATGATTGTTTATTAGTTGTGTAAAATATAAAAAAGTAAGGCCTTTAGTAAATAAAATTCCCAAATAATCATGGAAAATATGAATTCACGTCTCTTTGGCAATTATTTTGTAAATCCCACTAAAATTTACCCAGCTTAACTTACAGAAGTGTATTTGATTAGAATGAAATTATACGAATTCGTTAGAAAAACAAATATTTGTTTGGTATAAAATACAAAGTTACAGGCAGATTTGTCAAAATAATAGACCGGTCGGTGGCTGAGTTGGTATCACGTTTGGGTCCCACCCAGGGATTGTGTTCGATTTCTCGGCTGGCTGGCGTTGTGTGTTCGAAGTCCTCCATCACAACACAAGGAACATTTTCTGCTTACTGTGGTGGTAGTAGGAGATTTTCAAATATTGCCATATTATTCGTAACCCGGGAATGTTTGTATTTCTTTTTAAAAAAAGTAGTAAGTTGTTGGGTTAGCCTCGTTAATTTTTCGTAAATATTTTCTCCAGATGTCTCCATGGTCGCGTGTGTCAGCCCCAAATGGCGAAACATTTAATGTTTTGTCCATTCGTATTAATTATTTGTAAATAATATTGCAATAGTTTTGCCGCGCATTATAAACGACGAGCGATCGATTCAGATTTCAATTAAAACTTTACCCGGAACGCCACTGGGCGGGCCTCCCTGACCACCCCCACCCCTGAATGTATAAACAGTAGCAGTGCGCCACTGGCGGGATTATTCAATGATATAAAACATTGAACACGCGAGTCTAATATTAACGTGGCAGATGACTGTTGCGAGATGAATCTTTAATTTAATGAGGTTATTTGAAAAGTTCGATAAGCTGCAAAAGTTGTATAACTTTGCTAAATTTATTCAAGAAAAAAACTTGTCATGTAATCTCGATTTCAATTTCAGTTTAAACAAAATTAGCATAATGATTAATTCATTTTAAACTTCCGAATGTCAAAAGGATTTACGATGGTGCAGGGTATTGGGTATTACGAAGGGAAAAAATACTTATTCAGAAGTTAGTTAAATAATTTATTTCGAACTTAGAAACGAAAGATGGCAATCCAAATTAATGGATTACTTCCAGAGTGGTACAAAGACCGACAATTAGAATCGAAACCATCTCCTTTCCCCCCACTCCCCTCACCCTCATAATATTAGTCCCAATGACTTAGACAGTTGTGACTCTTGAGCAGTATTGACATTTAAAAAAATCCTACCATTTATCGCAACAAAAACTTATAATAAATTAACAAATTGCAACTGCCAACAGTACCAACCCATCAATGAACAGTAGAAAAAGAAATGTGCAATATATTCAATTATTAATTGTGATGAGACATTGTATATGTGACCTAATAATTATAATATTTACTTCTTCAATATTGCAAAATCACTTTTGTGGCGTTGTGGCTTGCCTTTTTCAGCACATCGTTCGCCATACACCGCCAATGGGAATGTATGGCGAGCGATATGCTGAAATAGGCCAAGCCACGATAATATAGCGCGCTTTTAGCGTGGTCTGTCACAGGCTTAAACGTGTACAATTTAAATAATTCGGTAGTAATGTGGCAAAAAGGGCCATCTCGAAGTAGATTTCCAAGTAAAATTGGTGCAGATGGCCCCTTTTGCCTAATTACTACCGAATAATTTATAATTTAAATCTTTACCCTAACGAAGAAACCATTGGTTTTGAAATATGTCAAATCCTTTTTGGTTAAATAGTTGTGTATACAAAGTTTATTTTTATTTTATTTAATTAATTACAAGAGGCTATTTCTAAAAGAGGAACATTCATTCATTGTAGTGATAAAAATCATAACGGGCAAATAACTGTCAGTAAAGTGATACAAATAAAGCTACAATAAAAAAGAATATAAATGAGCCATTGAGTATAAAATGCCGACAGTGGCGGCTCTCGGTTTATTTGGGGTGGTGGGATGAAGGAGCCACGGGGACAAACCACCCCATCCCTTATGAAAAACTTTCCAAACTCGGCCCGGCGCAAAGTTTCTTTGGAAAGAGAGTTATTTCAAGTTTACGCCCGTCTAGATAAAACAAACTTTTAACAACAAACTTTTCGGTAACAAGAAAAACAAGAAATGACGCCGGGGGGTTGGTTTTAGGGGAGGGTGGAGGGGGTGTAATGGTTTTAATTAAATAATTATCCACATTGAAAGTTCGATAACTCTTCATAACCTTAGTTAATTGCGGGGAATTGTGTACATTGAACATTAGCACAATACAAGCTTCGCGTTTTAAATATGTAATTAAATTACCCATTTGAGATAGCGGGTTTGCTGGTTGAAATGGTATTATAAAACGCAATGAAGGCTTAGTCAAACAGAACAGGGACTTATAACGTACAAGGTTGGCTTTGAAGCTAGTGACAATACAACTTAGATACTCTAAGTATCACCCTGGATAAAGACCACCATTCAAAGGACCGAAAAGTCATTTGCAATAACATTAACGTGCCAGTTACTTCCCAACCTTCACACTCTCTTCTTCATCAAAACATACACCAATTGGGGATGTCATAATCTCCTTGGCTATTATGCGGTATTTACAAAGTCCCAAATACCCTGAGCCAGTGGGACCTCCATGGCATCTCCAATTTGTGGAAGATTGCAGATTGCTAGTCCTAGAGTGATAAAAGAGCATACCAGCCGAATTCAAGGTCAGAGAGATAGATACAGTACATTAGTCTCAGTTTGTCCTCCCTCGTTCCAATTGTAAAGAGTAAAACAGACATAGGACGGGTTGTTTCGCATAAATTCAAATGTAAAAATGTCATCAAATGCAATTTTGATTTTTGACAGTTGAAATGAGCCCGTAAAATGCCGATTCCAATTAGTACGGGATGTTTCTCTGAATTTGAAAAATTCATCAAATTTCGAAGTTCATTTTCAAGTTGTATTCTTTTGTTCATTATCATTATAAACGTTCTGTTATTATATCATTATGGGCCAGTTGCTTCACGGAACTGAAATAATAGCAGAACTTAAATATAACTTTCATAGAACTTGAAAATTAACTTCGAAATTTGATGAAACGTTCGAATTCTATGAAACGACCCATTCCCCGTTTCAGCTTTTGAACAAATTGTGATCAGCGGAAGAGGACAACTATAATGTTATTAAGCTTGTCAACTTATTGTTATATGATATAAAGCTGAAAAAGCACCTAGAACGGTGTTTAACGGTGAATTTTCGATTGTAAAAAAAATGGCGCTGATTGGCTATTTGATGACTTTGTCACACTTGATTTTTTGCGAAACAACTGGACTTAAAACTAAGGACTAAAACTAAACTAAGTTGTTTCACAGAATTTGAAAATTCATTACATTTCAGAGTTGTTTTTCAGTGTATTCACGCTGATCTTCCTAGAACATAAATAGCTTGTTTGCTTATTGAGTGATGGCTCGTCTCTCTTATTCTATATCTATGGCGCATTCAGTGTATTCACGCTGATCTTCCTAGAACAGAAATAGCTTGATTGCTTATTGGGTGATGGCTCGTCTCTCTTATGCTATATCTATGGCGCATTCAGTGTATTCACGCTGATCTTCCTAGAACAGAAATAGCTTGATTGCTTATTAGGTGATGGCTCGTCTTTCTTATTCTATATCTATGGCGCATTCAGTGTATTCACGCTGATCTTCCTAGAACAGAAGGCGAAAGGTTAGGCCATCAATGTCGTTATTATTTAGATTTAGCAGGAATTTAACATGTTACCAGCTACAATGCCGTGTTTATTAAAATGAAAACAAACATTTACATTACTTTATGTTAATAATATTACCACGCACGTTCGTAGTATTTAAACATCTAGTCGAATACGAGAACGATGTTCGCAAGTTTTGTGTTGTTTTGTATATTGGTTTGTTCCCAAACAAGAAAAGTTTCACGGAAAATTAAACTTTTATAATATTATCATGTTATCATAGGTATTATGATTTAGTAATCCAAGCAAAATGAACATAAGTTCACAAAGACTAACATCAACATTATTTGTATACAAACCAACTTAAATTCATATTTTTTATAATATTAAGTTTTATTTATAGTTGACTTTTTTATTTGAATTACAGTTGTGGTATATGTTATGAGATTGAGGGGAGTGCGAAAGGGAAGGAGATGTGATAGATGAAGGTTGAAAAGCACCTGGCTATTCAGATCAGGTCACCAAACACGGCTAAATCCATTTCAATCAATGTTTCGCTGCTGAATGGTGATCTTTCACCACGTCAATACTGAAAGTATCTGCCACAAACTGAATCCAGATATAATTTCAATTTAGATATTCACGTGTGAACTGAGACAATATATAGTGATATATGGCGTTCTATCCCCTTGTAACTTCTCAATCAACACCATACAAACGAACAAGGCACTGCAGAATCGTCCTGATTTTGTCCTAGCGACAAAAGCTAATTTCGCTGAATTTATTGCACGGAGAAAACTAACTGATTTGAAACACAGTTAATTTTTCAAATCTGTTAAAACTATTCGTATTTCCGTTAAAAATGTGACTGCGGGGCCTATAACGAATGATTTGAAGGAGTTCCTAAAAAGTATCAGTTAACAGCAAATGTTTTGTGAGGACGGCGGAACACGTGTTCCTACAAATACTGATATTGTAGCATTCCGTCATGATATCTATTAAGGAAAGAACACGTGTTCTAGATATATTATGAATGAGTAATTCATAGTTCTTCGGTAGGTCAAGGCAACTACTTGGTTGCTAACAGTTTCGCAGTTCGTAGCAAGTGGTTCAGAGAGACGCCGCACTCTGTCGAACGTAATTATACTAATTCTGTAAATAATACACGTATTGGTGTATTGGTGCGAGTAGGTGACGGTGTAGGTGGTAGACAGCCACACTACCACTCCGGGCACTCGAGAGCTCGGGAGTGCTCGACATCAAACATCCAATGCTAGTGGTGATTTGACGTGAAAAACTCCAATAAATGCATTACAATTTTGGAATACCAAATGATTATTTGAAACAATTTGTGAATTTGCAGATTTACGTGGTGAAAGCAAACATTACATTATTTGATTGTCTACCAAACGAGCTAAATGAAATTTTGTACGGTGTTATGACCAGGTAAATATTTTAAAACGTACGATGAACAGGGTGTCTGTGGATAAAGTGCTCAAACATCATGATGTTCGAAGTAAAGGAAATAGATATCAGTTTTCGAAATTCCGATGTTTTTTTCCATACAAAAATATATTTTCATATAATAATATTATTTTCTACACACTAAAATATTATTTTCTCCATAGAAAAATTAAACTTTTGTACCTAAAAACTACCTTAAAACGTTATGATTTCAAAAAAGTGATTGATTTTTTTACTTATATTGTGCTATCATATATGTAGAATCACCTCCCGAAGCTTGTCAGTGTTAATTAGTAACTAAACCACTGTCTTAAAAAAACACAACGCACTATATACAAGCAGCTAGTAATTTAAAATGAAAGTCTTCATTGCTTTACGCACCACACAGAGTTTTCTATTATATATTTAAAAATACATGACTGCACTCCAAAACCCATAATTCACGTTTATCATCAATCAGGGAATATAAGGAGGATTGTTTCACAGAATTTGCACAATTCATACAATTTCAATGTTAAAATTAAAGTTCTTTGAATTTCCTATCAGTTTTGTTATTATCCAAGTACTTCGAAACAACCGGCTCATTATGAAATAATAAAAGAACTTGAAATTGGTGAATTTTTCAAATTTCAAAGTTAATTTAAAAGACATTAAGTTTAAAATATCTTAAAAACATCTTAGTTTTAAGATTGCTAGTTAATGGCACGGTTGTGTCGAAACCGATGGCAAGTAAACAAAATTTAAGTAACAAATGTACATTGGAAAATAAAACAAAAATGTCTGGAAATTGTTACATAGAAAGAAATAAAGATATCAAAAAAAAAAAAATTTACAAGTTCTGATATTATTTCAGTTAAGTGAAACACTGGCCAAAACCGATATAATGAATTTTTGAAATTCTGTGAAACAACCGTCCCTAAGTATTTTTGTTTGAACGGTCTAATGCATGAACGTACCTACTAGTTAATGAAATCGCAATTAAATTTGATCCCAAGTCGACCGTGAACCGTAAACATGCAGAATTCCGCTAAACAAGTAAGTTGTAAGTGTATTTTTTAGCACGGCATTCCCAAACATTGCGGGATAAAGTTGACAAAAGCAAATTAGCGGAGAAGGGTTACTCCAAGGGTAGCCGCCAAGGGTAAGAGGAGGGTGAAAGCGAAGAAAAAGTGGGTAGTCGCGGCAATCCGAGGAATCTCCGACATTAACATTAGTGGCGATGGTTTCACAATTAAAAACTTAAGCTGCCGCCATTGGAAGCGCTCTCTGGGAAAAAAACAACTCGGGAAACTTCCCAATTGTGTTGGGGAGGAAGAAGTGTAGAAGTAGTAGAAAGTTTCGCCATTCCAAATTCCGACCAAACTTTTAGGAATATTTCGAGAGCGCGGCCCCTCCTCTCCTCTCCTCGCAGTGGTACCTAACAGCTAACAGCTAACTTTCATACTTTTGCTTTTACATATTTATGGCGGTGCCAAGGAATTACTATCATTTTTTTATCGAATGCCTTTGACGAATTAGCATGCTAAAATGATTGAATGTACCAACCTGTTTGTTCTGAAGTTATTTCGCTAATGGGCCGAGGCAACAAAATTAGAGAGAGAATGAAAGATCTTGAAACGTCTTGCCAAAAATAATCCATCCTGACTAGGTGGAGGGGATAAAAAAATAGATAAATAAAATTATATTTGACTGGGCGTACCGAAGACCTGTTTTAACTCGACCGTTCGGCATTTCCTCTGTCTGTATTTTTTTGTGCGTTCCATTTTCGTTTTCGAAAGTCTATTGCACTCACTTTATTATCCAAGCAAGCATTACCTTAACCTTTGTCGTTTCTATTCATTTTCAAATGTGACGAAACATTTGGACTTTCTTATACGCTTTTTTTTCAATATCGACCAGAAATTATTCAAAAAAATAATTGTCATTTAGATAATGACGTTTTCCTTGGACAAATTGGGAATTGGGAGTATATGACACCCAAATGCTGATAGGTCAAGGACACATATACAGGTGTCCGGGGGTAAATTGCGCTAACTTCTGAGGATGATTCTTCATGATTTTAGAAGTAAAAAAGATATCTAACTTTTTAGAATTTCTGTTTTAAGGTAGTTTTTAGGTAAAAAAAGATGTATGGGAAAATAAATATTCTTCTATGGAAAAATATTTTTGTATTGAAAAATGAATATCGGAATTTCGAAAAAGTGTTTCTTTTTACTTCTGCAATCATGTAGAATCACCTCCCGAAGTTAGCGCATTTTACCTCGGGACACCCTGTATTTTGAGGTTATAATATCCCTTGTATGCGACTGGGGTATCTTTGAAACTAGCTATCTACGCAATAGGTCAGATGACATTTTCTAACCTGGTGAATAAAAAATTGAAATCCAATAAATGTGTTTCAAAATTGTTTAAATCACAAAAACGACAAAACTTTGTGTCTAAATGTATTTTTTTAAACACTTCATTTGTCGAAATATCATTTAGTAAAAACTCATAAGTTCTTGTTTTATAAATTAATAAAAATATACTCACATAATTTAGTTCAGTTTAGCTCGATTATTTATTGATTAGACAGGATTAAAAAATAACATAGTTAAGAATAAAATTACCATAAATTAAAACTGTATAATTATAAATTAACAAAAAAAAACAAAACAAAAAGTCGTCGGCGGGGATATAATCCGCAACATAAAAGCTAATACATTAGACACTTTGAAAGTTGCCGAGTTTAAGGAGCTTTAAATTGGTCCTCCATTTCTCGGCGACTTCGGCTTTGCGATAATCATAATCTGGAATGATCTGGCAGTTGAGACAATGGATGGGAGAGTGGGGGGAGGGAAGTGGGAGGGCGAGGCAGTCGGAGTTGCCCGAAGTAAGCGCGCACAACATTCATAAGTTTGTTTTAAGTTTTGGGTACAGCCATAGTGGCAGGCGGGCGCGTTAACAGGCCTCGTCAAAAATTATTAATTTTACCAAAGTTTTATTTTGAAATTTACTTGGATAATGTATATATTCGTGATATGATACTGTCAATTCTCAACACCAACTTGACATGATCCAATAATGAAATAAATAATTGATGCAAGTCGAAAGAAGACAGATCTTCTGTCTTACCTAGTATCCATCTACAGTGTTTTTTTTTACAAATGTTTTTTGTTGGAAGTAAATTGAAATTTTTATTTTCAGTCTTGAAATAAAAGCCCCAACAGATCTGCCAACTGTCTCGTGGGGTGCAACTAGCCATGTATTTCTTTTAACGTAAATTCCGAGATGATTCACCTATTTCTATTATCCCCAAAACAACAGTCAAACTTCTCGGTGTCATTTTCGATTCGAACTTTTCGTTTAAAAGTCAAATAAATAGGACTATAAGAACCGGTTTTTTCACCACAACTACAACTCAAGTCTGTCTGAAGAAACCTTCCTACAGAGGCAACAAATCACTTACGTAGTCTCACGTTTCGATTACTGCAACGGCATTTATGCCAGCATTCCAAAATATCAAATTGTCAAACTTCAATCAGTGTTTAAGGCAGCAGCAAGGCTCATAACCGGAGTCTCTAAATATTCGTACATTTCAGAACACCTTCGTAACCTTCACTGGCTCAAGGGCCCTGTAAGAATCCAGTACAAATTGTGCTGGATGGTGTTTAAATTCATGAATGAAATAGCCCCACACTACATCTCTGAACTATGCGTCCCGTAAAACACTAGTCTGAGGCAGTCAACTCTTAGATCAGCAACATCATCAGATATAGGCAGACTGATGGAATCTAAGCGCAAGCCAAATACAGTGGTGCCTCACACAACGAACGCCTCGCACAGCGAATGCTGCACACAACGAACTTCCTTTTCGTTCATTTCACGATTCATACAACGAACTTCGCTTCACACAACGAACTTCGCTTCACACAACGAAGTCGCCCGATCTTCTACGATCACTGCCGATTAATTGCATCCTCCCGCGCAGGCAGTCGTTAGACTCGTTAGTCACTGCGTAGTACGCTTAACTTACGCACGTATCGCAGCAATCGTTCTTCATTACGAATTAAATCGCACACGTATCACGGCAGTCGTCCTTTTAAGATAAACTCAACATTTTTTTTATATGATGGGTTCTAAAAAAAGCAGGAAGGTGATTTCTCTTTTGCGCACCATCGGCGGAAAATGGATGAAGATGTGCAAGATTCGATTATTTCTTAAAATTAAAAAATGTGTGTTTTTTTCATTATGTTTTTAGATGTATCTAAATAAAAATAATAACAAAAAATTTATATTTTTTTTATGTCATCTTACCATATTTTATGCTACAGAACGAATTATTTTTTTTAACATGTATTGTTATGGGAAAACGCGTTTCACATAACGAACTTTTCGCATAACGAACTTGCTCCTGGAACGAATTAAGTTCGTTGTGTGAGGCACCACTGTACTAAGTTTGGTGATCGCGCTTTCGGAGCATCTGTACCAAAGGCATGGAATTAACTCCGTTCGGAACTAAGATGCATAAAAAGTCCAACAGAATTCAGGTCTAAACCAAAAACGTACCTCTTTAAGCTCTTATACCGTTAAATTAAATATACCTGCCTGAAAGTAGCATTCTTATATTGTCTATAATATAAGCCTAATCACACTTTTCTTATTAATCTTATTGGATTTATATTAATCAAATACTTTCTTATACCGAGGGATGGATCACATTTAGGAAGATGAACTCTGATCAAAACCTTGTACTCTGTTACCGCCCAGTAAAAAGTTTGCTTTTCCTTTCCTAAACACGTCAATTAAAGAACATAAATACATATTTTAAAATAAATATCGGAAAGTCCGATACTGTCCAATTTTATAATTATGTCATTTGCGTTCAAACGGTATCTAGATTTCTTTAATAAACAATAAACAGTGTTAATCTCAACTGACCTACCAGATAAGTATGGTACTGTATATTATCTGCCTGTATAAAATGCAAATAAATAATAATAACATATGTACATTCTTGCATCCCGTTAATCAATCAAATGCATTGTACATATGGCTTTGATCGGGATCGACGAACCGGTAGATGCAATCTGTATGTCTAAGTGATAAGTTATAAGTCTATGTGAAGGAATAAATTAAATGCATAAATTAAGTTGTTAAGCGGCCTTGAGGTGATTTTATCACGAAAACGGCGCTATACAAATCATCCAAATATTATGAAGATGTACCTATATTATATCTTAAAAATAAAATAATAATATACGTTGTGTCCGAAACGAGAAACTGGTGTCTCTACATATTTAGAATCGATTTTGTATTATAAGTTTGTTAAACCCTTTGTCAAAAAAAGTTCTAAAAGAACGAAATGCTTAGATTAAAAAAGGTTTTTTTGGATTCTCTATGTGATTCATATTCACAGGCTTCCCGCTTGTACCACTAGTCTCCGGACACCGTCTTCATAAGTATTATTTTCGTTTACTTCAACCGAGTTACGGAAGAATACTTCGCAAGTACCGTAAATAAGCTACTAATATTACGGAATACATTTTATTATTGTCGTTATTAGTTACGAGTATAACAGAAGCAGTTTCACATCCCTGCTCTAGAGAGAAGATAGTTTGACGAAGTTTCACAGGGCTGTGGTCTCCACCACCCCTTTAACCGCCATACAGACACACTAATACACTGAAAAGATACAGACGCAATCAAGCAATCGTAGACACAATCAACAAATCAAACGCAAATACTGGTGGAAAGCAACAAAACGCATTTCGTGTTTTCAGAGAAAGATTTTTTTAAAGGATAGCACAACGTCGTGTAACATTTTGAATCGACCCGCTAACAATAACACCCTTGGGGGATGGCGATAAGGTTTAAATTCTCGATTAACACCATCCGTCTGTTTTGATTATACAAGAAAAAAACATCACAAAATTTTTATTTTATTTTGCGAACGTTCAGGCACAAATATTAAAATGTTTTACGATCATTTTATAAAAAAAAACTTGATTTGAACGATAACACCATAACCGAAAATGGGTTCGTAAGTAGGAGATTTTGAACTTTAAAGCAGTTTTTATAGGCCTGATACATTAAAAAAAACTCGATTGTTTCGAAGCCCATGATGTGTTCTTCTGGCAGTATTTAATTAGAGCATCTAAACCATTTATAAGCGATCAAATTTTCAAACCCAAAACACATGACTTTGTAATGCTACTTAGTGCTTCGCCTTAAGGTTGTTTATAGAGCTTTTATTTACTAGAAGTTTTGTGAACAGTGGACCTCGCGTCCAAAAAAGTATGTTTCTAATTTTCTTTTATTTAATAAATCAAAATTAAAATTTCCTCTGAAATCATTAGTTTTAAGGAGGTACTGCAATACCTACCTACTTAATATAATTACAACGGGTTGTTTCACGGAATTTCAACAATTCATCAAATTTCATAATTGTTTTGCAGGTTATGTGAAGGTTTTATTCAAGTTCTAGTATTATATCATTATTGATCAGTTGCTTAACAAAACTGAAATCATGACAGAACTTGAATAGAACCTTCACAGAACTAGAAAATTAACATTGAAATTTGACGAATTGTTTGAATCCTGTGAAATAACGCGGCCTTGGTCAACCTTACTATACTTAACTAACTAAGAATAGGCACAATAAAAAATACTTTTCACCTTACCAATAAACGTTTTTTAAATTTTACACAACTAATAAACAACCATTTATTTACCCTACATTTATGTTAACACGTTTATTAGTGAGGCCCATTACTTGGTAAGACGGTAAAATTTAAGAACAAAAACATAATTTTGCAATAAAAACAAGTTATTACGAAAATAGAATCAACTGACGGACGGCAAAAAAATTAACGTTGTCTAACGAAGAGTTAATAGTAACCCACATTAAAGAATTTTAACTTTTAATCGTGAAAGTTACAGACTAAAATTCCCACAATTTTTCAATCAATTATTCATTGCGAATATATTAATATTCCAAGTATCAAACGTAAAAAATCAGTATTAAAAGAAAATTTCAGCAACTTTATATCCCGGAGAGAGGAGCATTAAGTATTATAGTACAAACAGTGTGTACACAGGGAGTGTGTTGACCCTCCCAGTTTGTTCCCGGAGAGTTTCAGTTTAACTTTCGGTAATAACTTGTTGGGTTACGACTTTAGACATTCGTTAGATATTATTATTATACTTTTATTTGTTTGTTTGTTTGTTATCTGTTTCCTACTACTCTGCTCTATGTACTTGGGGTGTTTGTAAGCCGAGGCTTATTAATATTGTATCGTGATATTTAACTCTGTACAGTAAAACCGAGATACGCCAAACGGCGAAAGCCTCTTTGCCGATTGACGCGCAAAAGCTTTCTGCGGAGAAGGCATTACTATAAAACATTTATGGACATAGGCAACTTTTTATAATAAATGGACTTATTTTCAAAGAGGGCAATGTAAGCTACAAAAAAATAAACTGACAAACTGAAACAGTGATAAAAAGGATGTAAAAAACCTTCTACGCAATCCCTATAAAATTGATAGTACTACTAATGGTTAAAATAAAATTAATTAATAAAATAATTATAATATACAGATGACTGGTGATTGTGGCTCGATGCGAAACACTAATTAAGGTTAAAATTAAAATATAATTTAAAATTCACTATGTGACGTCATTTCAATTTAAATTGAACAAATAACGCTACTCAAGGATCTATATTATATTATTGATTTTTTTTGTAATAATACGATACCAATTTGTCTATTTTTAAATTTGTTAATCTTCATTACACAGTGTTTATTCTAAAAAATAAACCCATTGTTTTTGAAACACGTCGATCGTTTTTGATTAAATAGTGGTGTTTCTGAAATTATTTATATTTTATTTCTTATTCAACAGTTAAAGGAAAAATCATATAATTAATATTGCTAGTTCTTGAATCATGTCGGAGATGGTAAAGTAAGATTTTTTGATATATTATTTTAGAAATCTGCTAGAAATTATAACGGGTCCTACCGCTAAGGAAGATTAGATATCTGGGACGGGGAATTCGGTGAGAAATCAAATTAGTAAGTACACAGCGCGTGTTGAAAGTATCTTTCTTATTACAATTCTTTAAATAAATGCTTGTTAATTGCTGTGCATATAATAGACATTATTATTGTAGGCGTGGACATCAAAAATTATTAAGAATCAAAACCGCTTAAATTATTTGTTTGCTTGTCTCATTCAATATTTCGCATCAAGTACTTGTTACCCTGAATAGAAAAAACTAGTCTCGATCAAAAAAATATGTGGCGTTACAAATATCTTAACTTACTGAATTTTTGTGAAACCAATTAGTGAATAAATTGATTACACGGACAGACAGATTTCTTCGTAAATATAACCGATTAAGACCCACTCCATCGGAATCATAAAACTTAATTGAATTAATTTAATATCTATTCTATTTCCTCGAAGGCCAGTAAAGAACACCTGCAAAAGCCCGTAGATTCATAAAACAAGACAGAACAAGTAATATTGCTTCATTCTTGAAAGCATTACACGAGCTTCGCAAGGGAACATGAACATGGCCAGTTTGTAGAGATGTTGAATTTCCATTGGGTATTTTATTGGTCGCTTGAAATTCCTATTAACATTAGATAAGCTAAAATCAGACCCCAGCCATCGATTGACTGTGATATTATTTATAGTCGTCAATCGAGAACGTAACGTTTTTGTCATTTGAAAGTGGCATTTATTATTTGGAAACGGTTATGGGCAAGACAGTTTTCGGAATATATTATTGTGATATTTATATCCTTTCAGATAAAACCCTGAGAAGGCTATAACTTTTGATTTTACGGCTAAAGTGGATGAGTGTGTGTGACGTAGAGAACAGCGAAATACGTTAAATTAAAATTCTAACTCCTTGAGAGAGTGGTAAAATATTAAACGTTATTTTCGGTACATTCGAGAAAGCAGTGAAAGTATAGTAAAATTTCAAATTTTTGTCTGAAATAAATCCAAGAAACGATAAACACCCAATAGTTAAATAAACCAAATAATTACATTATAATACAATTATGCCCGGGAGTAAAGTGCATTAACTTCTGGGGGTGATTCTATATGATTTTAGAACCAGGCATTCTCAACTGCCGTTAAATATTTTGACAATAACACCGGAAAAGAAATATCGAAACTGTTTTTAGAAACAGAATTTGATCGTGTAAACATTTTCAAAACCGGAGGTCAAACCAATAAATGAATATTGTTGATTTTTAGGCAAAAGGCCCGAGGGCCGCCGTTTGTGCATCACTGTTATAATCTTTATCAGCTAAAAGTATTGTGTGTTGATTTTGGGTATGTGGGAAATAAATATTTACGTTAGTGAAGCAAGCGTGCCTAAATAACTGGTGGTGATTTATCATTATATTTTGAACTTGCATCTTGCATGTGTTACATTCCAAATCAGTTGTTTCAGAATTGACAAACATATTTAAAACAAATGTACTTTAATGTAACAGACTTCTTATATCAATACAAAATTGTGTCAAACTAATACCGTAAAAATTAATGCAAGAGAATAAATGATTAATCTGTAACGTAACCAAAAATGGTTTATTTAAAAATTACAAATGATCTCTAACTAGGTCGGTGTCCTATGACGTATGTACTATAAAAATGCCGTGTAGGTCTAGGTACATAATATAAAAATAGTTGGGCAAAAGTTTCATATAATTCATTTTCCGAAATGTTAAAATCTTTAAAAGGCGCAAGAAGGCATTTAAAGAAAGTGGGGTCGAACTTTCGGCAGAAGGGAAAAGTTGGAAAGTTTTATGTGGAAATGGAGCCAACTTACACAGCCCTACCCTAAACTAAACTTTGTTTGATAAGAAGTGTGTAGGGGGAAGGGGTGAGGAGGTTATTCTTTCAGTCCCCAGTCTCCCCACTTCTCCCTATTCCTCTTCTTGTTCCAATACGAAACCCTTAACATGCCCTCTTCATTTCAAACTTTCTTGGATTAACTTATAATGCCAAAAGTATGCCCGAATTATTAACAATGATGTATTTTCAAATTTGATCTTGATATTTCACAAAATGTTATATTAACTTCTGAAGAGATACAGACAGCAGCCAAAAAAGTTGGTGAGTCACAAGTCACAAGGACATGTCCTGAATCCGATTTGAACTACTTATTATCAAGTGTGATAGAGACAGTGTAAGAATACCGACAAGGCTGATGGCCTCAAATAGTTAAAAAAGAGGTAAATATGGATGGGCGTAATCCATCTACCTACCAGAAGTTTTCGCAACGTTCTCACGGCTCTTTAGCAAGATAAAAGTACTTTGTACAACTAACATGTTTACAACTACATTGTATAATCTTTATAGAATACGACACAGATAAATAATTTTATAAAAAGCGGATTATTTTAAATATTCCTCAAGGGGTATTTCATCAACCGCTTGATAGCTTATCCATAGGATAACGTATGTTAATTAATAAACAAATAAATGTTTGACTCGCAATAGTTAGAAAACTCGGCTAACTTATACGATATGTATAGGTTCAAGTAATGAATACTAAAGTAGGACTCAATAAATAAGTAAATAGGATAATATCACAGACTATAGGAATTAATAGACGAGAAGATAATGGCGAGGGGTAAAATCAACTGTTGAAGAACGAAGGGCGTAAGGCTGACTGTGATTCGTCAATAAATCAATCTGACAGTAAATAGGCATCTCGCATTATAATATCACCATTTACTTCTTAAAAGTAAAATCTGCTTTTGAATGAATAGACATTTTTACATGGGAGCGCAAATTACTCGCCACGTTATGAACAAATTTGCGAAGTCCAAATTCGGCAAAAAAATTCGGTTCTATTTTCAGAGTCGAATATTTCGTTTAAGTATTTAGTTAAGACACTTTTATAAAAGTTCATAATTTACTTCCCAGCAACCAACCGGCTTTGTGTTTCGCGTCCAGACGTTTCTCGATGTGATAGTATATGTTTCTAAAACTGATCTATATTATACGATGTGAATATGCTTAAAATAGAGTAAAATAATTCTTATATATGGAATGTAATACGACAATTGGGTTTATTCTCTTTTTCACATCTATTTTTACAAGTTTTCATAGTACAAGTCAACATTTTGCCGTGTTATTTCGTAAAATGAACCGATGATGCCTCGACCATAGTTCGCACAAGAATGATGACGTCACGTTTTCAAATTTCACTTGAGGCCATACGCGAGTCCAGCCGGCTCCAATGGAACCGGTATGGGGAGTGGAAATAATACGCTTTTAATCACTTAGGGCAGGTCTACTAATATTCATATGTCTATGGATAATATACATTTTCCTATGTATAAGCTATCAAGAGGATGGTGAAATACCCCTTTATCTGGAATTGAACTATATTTCAATTAAAAGGTCCATCAGATAAAACAAAATTAAGGTTTGACGGCGCCCTAAGAGAAATAAAAAAAGATAATATTTTTACACGGTGTTAGCAAACAAGCGGTACAAGCGGGAAACTGGAGAATATTCATCACATAGAGGACCCAAAAACTATTTTCATTCGATTTGATCAAAGATATTAGAAGAACGAGATGTGCTATGCGCAGTTCGTACTGAGTGGAATTGTTTTGCCGAGTGTCGCCGGTTTTGTTCACCAATACTACTGCACACCTTCGCTTGTGCTAAGGTATCCGCACTAATACATAGAACAGATTTCTGTGCGTACACGTCCCGATACCGTTCAAAGTACCCTAATTAGGTAGTACTCCGGCTACGGTCCGGCGGCCAACATAGCATATCTCGTTCTTCTAATATCTTTGGATTTGATCATTTCTATTTTTTTTCTGCAAGGGTTAAAAACAACTTTCGACGCATTTAAAAAAATGGCATTGAACAGTAACTCCGTAGCAACTGTTTTTTTTTTTAATTTTGACCGGAAAAAATAACACTTCGGACTCGATTCACTCGAAAACGAAAGCTAAAATTAAAAAGTAAAATAGATTCAAATGTGATGTTGATTGACCAGTTTCCCGCTTGTAGCACTAGTTTCCTGACACCGTGTATTTTTGATACGCAACATCAAGCTAACATGAAAGCGGGAAAGGGTTAAAAAATATTGAGCGAATCGTGAGTTTTTCAACTAGGATGAGTGGAGTTCTATCATTTTCCACTTCCGGGACCTATACTTCTTGGGTACGAATGCATGGCTTATCACGACACGTCTCCAAAGAGCTTAATTACCAACTGCAAACTTGTGCTGAACATTGTGCGCGGCATACGAACTTCCAAACAAACTTCAATAAGTAGTTTGTGATATCAAAAACCAACTAGCATTAAATTCAAGGCAAGCTCAAACTTAACCGCGCACAAAACTACCAAATATCCACAAAGTAGCTACTAAATAGTAGATCATTAATATGGGTAGTATGTACTAAACATATTAAGTAAAAACTCAAATAAATACTTTCTACTCAAATAGTTACTATACATAGTATTAAAGCATACATATACGAGTACATAATATTAAACGGCAACTTGAGCATTCGAGAGAAAACAAAATATATAAAGGTTTAAAATTGTGTTCCGTTTGTTAAAAACAGAGACATACAAATTGATAGACTTGCCCTATCATGAAATCTGGGTATCATTACGACGAGCGGAGGAAAACTAGGTGGAGAAGCAGTAGATTTAAAATTAGTTTGAAATAAAATTTGAAAATTAAAAATTAAAAATAGTGGACAGAATAGACATCTCTGGTCAGTTTTGTATAGATTTTGCTCTGCAGGTGAGTGATAATGAATTACAGTCATCTTTGCATTAATCAGATGGATGCATCCGAATTATATTATTTGACAAAAGAGGGCACTATTCCTGTTTGGTGGATTTAAGACTAAAGGATTAAAATATTTTTGTCACAATAAAGTGACAGTACTTTAGAATTACAATGTGTAAATTCTTTATTATTCTAAATTCTACTCTATTGAGAGCTGGTCGTGGCAGATTATAATTTCATAGTGCGAATGCAAATATTATCGTGCCGATTGCCGTCCGCTGCCGAATTTGGAGATTTAAGGAATCGCTGTAAACTCAATGCAAGTGATATTTTCGGTGAGTCTTCTGTTTTTATGTATTTGGTGGCTGGATTATAATTTGTTACCTTTCCTGCAAAGTGAATTTAATAATCAATCCATTTTTTCATAGGGAATTAATTTATTCCCTGATGGTCTGTGTGACAACAAGCCAGATCATCACCACTAGGTGATAATACATTGCCGAAGAGCGCACATTCAAATAACCAGATACTGCGCAGAAAAAAAAATTCGCTAAAGTAAGGCAAAGGTTTTCAGCGCAGTATATTATGGGATTTTTCTACGCAGGATCTGCATGTTCGTTTTTAAATGAACCGCCTGGCGCAACGATCCTAAAAATGAGTGAGGTGGGTAAATTATAACACAATTTTAAGTGTCTAACAAAATATGAAATTTTGCAGTTTTGCAAGTTTTTTTTTACCTTATTTTAGCCAGCAATTTGCGCACAGTTGTAAAGAGGACTAGTAATTCGTACGCATATTTTATTTTCGAGGACTGAATAGTGTTATTTATCTATTTATTAACGACATATTGGGCTTATACCATAAGATTTTAAATTAAATTAAAAATAAAAGTAGCTTATTAACAACAGTCAATTTAAAACAACAGTATAACATTAAAACAAGATATCTCATGTAATACTATACACTTAATTATTGAAGATAATATTAGCGATTTTTAAACGACACGATTAATTTTTTGAAAAAATCACAGAAAGGAAGATGGTCGCCCTGCCTCCCGCGCTTCTCGCAACTTCCTTTGTTCCCCTTTCCGTGATTGGCTGGTCTATCAATTTGAACGTCTATGGAGTCACCCTATTTGTTTTCATACTTACTGTGTATCTTATATTTGTGTAATAATCATTTAATATTCCGATTTGGTTCAAAATTGTTACAATGCATTCTCGAAGTACCCAACTGGCCACTCATGAAACAAGTAATGATTACCTTTACTATGCTGCACTAGAATGTGTAAATTGTTAACCTAGATACAGGCTTACAGCAGTGAGGCTGAATTATTATGTTAAAAATTATGTTTTATATTCTATGAGAAGCAATAAATAAAAAAAGGTTCCATTTGAATAATAACAATACACAAACAAGCATTGATTTAGAGTTCAAAGTTCGGCCTTCAAGTAGCGAGGAAGAAAGTTCCCTCACAGTCCAAGAATGGAAGAAGCGAGTGAGCAGTAGTAAAGAGGAAGAAGTAACGAAGTTTGAAACTGCACACATAAGAAAGTTTACAATACATACTACAACGGTGGATGCGAACGCTGCGGGGCTACAAAATATACAACTTGTATGGAGATGTATGGGGATACAGGGCGACCTAGCTAGGAATAAGGATACTAATTTATTGCCGAATGTGGTACAGTAGTGAAGACAACTTTTTTAATGTTACCAAAACTTTATTCAGGGGTCAGATTCCCCCAACCTACTCCGCGGCACAACGGTAACATTCTAACCGAACGTGGATCTAGGGTTCCTAGTTCAAATCCCATGTGTCGTTGGTTTTCACAAAAAAAAACAATTTAGGAGAAAATTTATCAGAAAAAGTTTATGCAGGTATTATACAAACATCGCGACGATAATGGTGTTTGATTGAATTCCCTTTTCGGGCCCCCTAGTACGAAATCATCTGATTGATTATGTCGATCACGAACAAACAACAGTCGTCGAATAAAGCATATTTAGTCGACATGTTTGTTCTTTGATCTGCAGTCGCGCTTGGAAACGAAGAGAAGTTACCAAAATAATGTTATCGGTGTGTTCGTTCTAGGGACCCCGGAGCTGGTTATAAAGCAATCCCAAATATTTTTTTCCGAAGATTTCGGGTACAATCGAATCAGATTCCGACAAAGCATGAGTAAAGATAATCGAATCTTGTTGATCCACCCTGTATGCGAGATAGTAAACGCCCAACTAATACTTACGTCACTTGTTAGAAAAGCCATTACGTACTTTTGAACTCTATGCGAGATGGTGTGTGTGTACTTTGTTCCTTACATTATTACGAAGTATGCAAATTATTTCTCGATATTTCAATACGTGTGCGGTGCCCTTCTGCCTATAATAAACTAAGTTGTATCGCTTTGGAAAGCAAAATTGAAATGGATGCTGCAAGCTTTGTTATTTTATGAGAATGATGAACGAAAAAACAGAATGCCAGGAGAATATAATATGACGCGAAAGCAAATGGTATGAGAAGTCGGGTACGCAAGATGAAGGAAGACATAATAATAATAATAATTGGATGACTTGTATAGCGCCATTTTTGTGCAAAATCGCCTCAAGGGCGCTGTACAAACTTATAATACATTTCTACAGTGATCTGTTATTACTTAACTATTTATGGAGATAATATACAGTACAATACTTACCTGGTAGGTCACTTGAGATTAACACTTAATTAACATTATCTAATTGTTTATTAGCGAAATTTAGATACAGGATTTAGGACTTAATTGGAAAATTGGATATAACTGGACTTTCTCTTAGGAATGGTATATTTAATTTAAGGGTACGACAGCTTAAAAAGGTAAGTTTTTAGTTTAGACCTGAATTCTGTTGGATTTTAGTTCCGGAGGGAGTTAATTCCAAGCCTTCGGCCCAGATACTCCGAAAGCGCGATCACCAAACTTAGTACATATTTGGCTTGCGCTTAGGTTCTATCAGTCTGCCTACAGCTGATGATGTTGCTGATCTAAGAGTTGACTGGCTCAGACCAGTGTTTTCCGGGACGCATAGTTCAGAGATGTAGGGTGGGGCCATTTCATTGATGGATTTAAACACCATCCAGCACCGTTTATACTGGATTCTTTCAGGGCATTTGAGCCAGTGAAGGTTACGAAGGTGTTCTGAAATGTGCGAATATTTTGAAACCATGGTTATGAGCCGTGCTGCTGCATTAAACACTGATTGAATTGAAAAAACCGGTACATGTCACGACCAACTGAATCAAATGAGAGGTCACGTCAAGATTCAGAATAATAGAACGTGAATGCAAGGAGTGGTTGCCAAGACATTTTGTACAGATCATAATTTATTTATTTATTTATTTCACGCCAATTAAGGTACGGTAAAAGGGTGGCATGTAAAAACAGGACGACTTATAATATTATTTATTTATTAACGCCCCTTTTAGGGACTTTTACATATGAATAGTAAAAATTATATATTAATACAGTATTTATTATACGTAAATAAACTGTCTCAGAAAAAATTCTCTGTGTTAATGTATAGGTATTCTGGGCAATGAGGAATACTTATGGTAGTTAGTACCAGAATTTCTGCAATAAATGCACTGAAATAAATCCTAACTTCTCGTATTACGTAGCGGAATAATCGAGGATGCTTAACTTGGCGAACACGAAAACAAAAAAGAAAATTTATATAATGGGTTACCACACACCAACATTTCAAAAAAAAAACTCATGAAATGAATTAAGCTACCATGTTAAGTGACTCTTTCCCCTTCCCACTTTCTCGAGCCTAACAACGTTTCCTAAAATAGGGTTGCCATAGTTCCACCGGCTCGAAGCAAATAATCACGGTTAGGATTAATCATTTCCCGCCTTCCGGTTCCATTTTCCGTGCCGGACAGCGGGGAGCAGTTGGGACTCTTGTGCGGTATTCACATAAAATCTGAATTTAGATGTAAAAGATACATGCAATCGATACGGCACTGCGTACGAGCAACTAAATATTTAATTAAACTTGTGTAAACGTCGCAATCCATCGGAATTTCATAAAAAACCTGTTTTATAAACAGGCAATTGAATGTAAACAAGAATTTACAGACATTGGATTCGATCAATAATTCGAAGTTCTCTACGATAATTTTCTGGTATTGATTAATTATTCAAAGTTTATTTACGTACTACTGTTAAGATGTGTGACCAAAAGATATCGCAGGGCTTAACTCTTCTCAGTGAAGAAGTAGACATCTATGAACAACTTGACGATTTATTCATTTTATAATATTAATTAACTAAAATTGATATGAAGTCAATTAAAGATTCAAGTTCCGTTGGAATTTGAAAGCCACAACGATTATAAACATTTATTTATTTATTATTTATTCATTTATTTAACGCCCAGAGGGCTTTTACATGGTTGGTAGTATAATTTTAATTTGACAAATACTTTCAAACATAAAAAATAAGAATAAAATTACATTTGATAAAAGCTACGTAACAAGTTATACAAACACAAGAAACAAAAACAGAAAATTACAGCTATTTGTTGGTTTACATGATGTGTTTAGGAGTATTGTTGAAATAAATGTTTTAAATGATCCACAAAACTTGCCAAGTTGGTATTGAATATGTCAACATCACCCAAGTAATGATTTCCCATGGTGTGAAGTCGTTGTATCGGAGAGTGGGCAATGTAGTTACGCTTATGTGTGCTGCTGTAGAATATTGTATTTTGTCGTGTTGTTACTGTGGGTGTATGTATGTTTATAAGTTGCAGGAGTTCACAACAGTCGAATTTAGAGTTAAGTATTTTGAATAAGAACGTTAAATCGTTTATTTTACGTCTATCTTCTAATGTATGTATTTTTAGAGTATTTAATAAGAAATTGTATTTTAAGTCTTCGACAGGGATATTTAATTTAAAATTTATAAAACGTAGAAATTTTTTTTGTATTCGCTCAATGTTGTTAATGTGAATTGTATAAGATGGAGACCAAACTACTGAGTTATATTCAATTAGACTTCTTACTAGAGATACGTATAATAGTTTAATGGCTTGCAAAGAATTAAAGTTTTTAGTTGTTCTTAATACGAAACCTAGTGTTTTCATACCTTTGTTCACAATTTGATGGATATGATTGGTGAAACTTAGTTTTTCGTCCAAAATAATTCCAAGATCTCTCATTTCCGTGACTCTTTCTAAAGCTATGTTATTGATGGAATATTCGAATAAAACAGGATTTTTGTTTCTGAAGAAAGTCAAGGTTTTGCACTTTACTACATTTAAAAATAAATTATTTTGAACGCACCAATCTCTAAACTTACTAATATTTGACTGTAGTATATGGCAATGATTTATATCAGTTATTTTCTTGTATAGTTTGACGTCATCTGCAAAGAGCAATACCTCGACATCGTTGAAGCAATTGGTTATATCATTGATGAAAATGAGGAACAAATATTATGACATAATATTATTATATTTTGAATTTAATTAAAACATACCCATTAATAGCTGCGTGTAATTAAAAATGCGGAAGACTGGAAGACTCACCTGAAACAATAATGAAAACACAAATTAGATAATATTTTGGAAAAGCGTGTAAAACTTTCAAAATATGGCAAAAATACCATAACATAACCAACGTGATACCATCGACAAGTACCTAAACAGGTACGATAATCAAACACCCATTTGTTTAGTAAAACCATTAAGCACATAAACATTTCCATTGTGGCAATGACGATTCAAATAGTTCGGATTGATAAAGAAAATCCAGAGTTGTACAAATTTCATGAAGCCATAGGTAACCTCTCGTGAATATTTAGAGTGATAAATACTATCAGTATCGCAATGGTGAAAGACCACCATTCAGAAAAGAATCGCTAAGAATGACTTTAGCCGAGTTTGGTGATCAGATCTGATTAGCCAGGTACTTGACAACCTTCCTTTTCCCCTTCTCCTTCGCACCCCCACCTCATTACTCCATTCGGCTTTACAATATACCCAAATGCCATAGTATCACAGGGACTTCACTGAGGTATTCACATTAAAAAAAAACAGATACTCTGTTTAGGTAAGTAAAATAATGTAACTAAACTTAAAAAGTGCAAAGTTTACAATACCTTTTTATCGAAAAACATAAATATAGTTTATGACGTATTCATCGAGTCCCAACAATATATCGACACTCTTGTTATAAACCCTTGCAACAGACCGGTAACACTGATACGATGGGGTTTGGCAACAACTCCCTTAACCCGGCGATGGGGAGTTGGGGGAACGTTATCGCATCCCCTTAAAAGTTTTCCCGAAGTTTGTTCTGCTCCACGGTGGGAAGGGGGAGGGGGGGGGAACTTAACTTGTAACAATCCTGAACTTGAAAGACCTTATAACATAAACCTTGCAAGAAGTATGTACATATTCAAAGTTTGGCTTCTACAACTGAAAAGGATGCAGTTGAATTAAAAATAATTAATAGAATATTTAACCACAGCATTCAATCTTGTTGCAACACACAACGCATCCACAATATCAGAATTAAGTAAATTTATGTAAGTGTGGGAATTGGAATATTTATGATTAAACTAGTTACACTACGTACAGGTGAAAAGTTAAGGAATGTAATTTGACTTGCAAAGATGAAAACTGAGAAATTTTGCTACAGCATCAAAAATATTAAACGTAATAATACATTTTTAATTTCAAATTAATATTTTTTTAGATCTCGATTAAAACTGCTTGGATGGCAACTACGCTGACAATTTCTCACCACCATCTGTTTAAATAAAAGCGGCATATGTACCGAAAATATAAGCATTAGAGCACAGACACAGATGGAATCACAACCGAAGTGAGTATTTTTTAATATAATCGCTTTGTAAAATAGGTAGATGTCAATCTGATATGATACAATCGATAATAATGATAAATGACGTTATAAAACAAAGGCGTAATTTCACTGAAAAATGTATATTACATTTGATAGTAACTCACCGCAGTGTATTTATTTACAGGACAGTCTCACATGACTTGTTTTTTTATTGTGAAGCATGCTTATTCAGCTGGAGAAAATAATAAAATTTAAGAATATTTTCGTAGGAATATAAGTAGCTATCCTGGGGAAACTACATAGAATATATTTCCCATTATCTTGTAAGATGATGCAATTTATTAAAATATCATTTTGAAACCCGGCATTCCAAGGGGGGATAATGTAACATATCCCACAATGATCTATCATCACCGACACGAAGTTAGAAACAAGCTCTAACTAAATTAGACGAATGTAGATTAGTTTGAACGACTATCTAAATCTAATCAAGCGATTATCACTATTTACGGCCGTGGCTCGGTTATGTGGAGAATTAATTTGTGAGATACAGAATACGTATAAATCATTAGGCAAGTAGGTACGGAAACACATATTATGTTATCTTGCACAATGTAATCACTAAACTGTAATAACCAATGACAATTCACTAATGTCTTAGATATCAGACTTTTGGCGGTTTTGAAAAGAATAATAATGTAACCCAATGATCATTTTACCAAAAATATAAATACGGATTCTGAATGAGGTACGTATGACGTCACGCGTCGTACCCCACCAGATTTCGATCGTTTCGGCGTGTTTGAAAATTATTTTAACTGTGAAATCGAAATTTGTAAAAAAAAATACTACGATTAAATTTAGAAGGTGAACAAATTTTTTTTAATTGACAAACTCATTTGCAATGATGCATGGGTGCATTTATGGAGTCACGATTTGTGAAATCACACTCGTATCAAAGCTGAATTGGTAAGCCTTTGGACGCTTTATTTTATTTCCCTTGATAGTTTATCTCATACATCTGACCCCTTTCATAGCATGACCGACAGTCTGTAAATATCTGTTTTCATTCCCTACAAAAAACAAGCAATATAATTTCGGTTGTGTGTACCTAACATTTTATTTATTTATTTATTACGCGCCCTAGTGGGCTTTTCTTTAAAAAAAATACAAGTATTTTGTATCAGAGTTAACACTTAAAAATTAATACAATAAAGAAGAACATAATGACAAAAATGAATCCTGACGCATAAAATTGAATTTAAAAGATTCAACAAAACAAAATAGTAGAAGCGGAGAAGTTATATGGGTACATAGGTCTATTTGTGTCTAGAAGAATAGAAGTGATAGAATATACAACATTTATACTGATTAGTTTTCAAATGAAATATATCACCCAGATCAGAATATTTGTTTCCGAGATTGTGAAGTCTCGGAATCGGAGAATTTTGGTAAGCTAGTGTCCTGGTGTTATTGAAGTAAAAAGGTAAGAAATGTCGACATGATTTTTTGGAAACATGGATATTGATACATTGAAGTAATTCGGGACAGTCAATTTTAAAATGTAGTATTCTTTGTAACAGTATTAAATCTGTGCTTATTCTTCTTTCAGAAAGTTTCAATAGGGACATTTTATCCAAGAGGTAATTGTAATTTATGTTTTGTATAGGAATATGCAATTTATAATTTATAAACTAAAAAAAATATTATTATTTTTTCAGTAAACATAGTGAACTTATGACGTCGTCTTACAATAGTTGTTGGTGTGATGTTTGGCATAGTTGCCTTCTATGCAGTTAATCTGGGTTCGATTCTCTGCCGTGACAATTTTTTCAGTAAGCATAGTGAACTTATGACGTCGTCTTACAATAGTTGTTGGTGTGATGTTTGGCATAGTTGCCTTCTAAGCAGTTAATCGGGGTTCGATTCTCTGCCGTGACAATTTTTTCAGTAAACATAGTGAACTTATGACGTCGTCTTACAATAGTTGTTGGTGTGATGTTTGGCATAGTTGCCTTCTAAGCAGTTAATCGGGGTTCGATTCTCTGCCGTGACAATTTTTTTTATTTTGAAAAATGTATTTTATTTAAAAAAAAAAAAATTATTTAAAAAAAAAGATGAATCCCGCGTTTTTTTTAATGCCTATTAAGTATTTTTTTTGTAAAGTGGTGTTTACTAAGTTATTGTTTTAATTTAAATTATAATGTCACATCGCAAAGTATGTGCTTTATATGAACAAACATTATTAATAAAGTTAATTTGCGGTATTCGCAATACAAAATTGAAAATTACTTTAACAGTGATCACTGATCAGCATTGATTATACGACGATAAAGTAGCTCATTCGATTGTCGCTTTTTAATTGAATGGAGCGTGGAAAGTTTTTTGGCAACGGCCAGGAGTGGGAGGTAGCTACATACCATGTTAACACACTTTAATCGGGAAGAGTAGTTCTACCCGTTCGGTCGATTGATGCTTAACGTCGGGAAGGGTAGTTCTACCTTCTGCGCCCGCCTCATTTCAATGGCAGAAAAGAAGAAATTATCCGATGTCTTTATATGAATATTATATACCAATCTCTTTGTAAAGGTCCCAACTATACGTACATAATTATCAAATTGTAATGCAAGTCTTTTTTTAATATTTATCTTGGAGTCTTTTGTGTACATCGATATTTCAACTAAAATGACCTATATTATTTAAAACTTGACACTTGATAGGTATTTCATTTGAAGATCAACGAAATAAGTAATTTAGATGACATATTCTGTTATTCTAATAATTCAATTCTTGGAATGAGGGTTTTTATGACCATGAAACCCGAAACAAATCTCTCTATCTCTGTTCCGCACCCACTCAACTCCTAGGTGCGAGCGAGCGCACAGTGTCTGACGCGACTAACAAAAGCAGGTATCGGCAAACACAGTTAGGCGGACCCTAATAAATATTTACAAGACAAGTGCATGTCAGTTTTTAAAACGCAAATTGTCGTACGGTTGTGTTCTGAGGAGATAATATTTATATTAGCTTTTTCAAACCTTTCAAAATGGATTCTGAAAATTACGAAAGTGATGACGAAATCGTTGCAGATAATTTATCTGCCTGTTCTAGTAATTATTTGCCTGAATTCGATAGTGAAAGTGAAGAATCTAGTGGAAGTGAAGAAATTCCTTGTAGGAGAAGAATGTCAGTGATGCCATTACAGTTTAGTGATTCTGAAGAAAGTGATATGGAGCAAGAAGGAGAAGAGTGGTCTCGAATAGATAATCCGCCAAATATCGAATCATTTTTAGGTCATCCTGGTGTTTGCGTAACACCAGCTGATTCCAAAAGTATTATGCAAGTAGTAGAACTATTTATTGGAAATGATTTGTTTGAAATGATGGTAGAAGAAAGCAATCGTTACCATGCTCAAAATGAATCAAGATTCAAACAAACGAACAAATCCATCAAGTGGAAGCCCATAAACATTCCAGATATGAAAAAAATGTTAGGATTGATTCTGCTTATGGGTCAAGTGCAAAAAACTACGAGACAAGATTATTGGTCTTCAGACCAATGTATCGAGACGCCCATATTTTCAAAAACAATGAGCCGTGATCGTTTCAATCAAATTTGGAGATCTTGGCACTTTTCAAATAACCAAAACATTACCGATTCCAGCGACCGCCTTGAAAAAATTCGACCCGTTTTGACATATCTCATCCCAAAATTTAATTCTGTTTACAAGCCTCAAAGGGAGCTTTCTCTAGATGAAAGCATCATACCGTGGCGGGGAAGGCTAGCATTTAAAGTATACAATGCGTCAAAAATAATTAGATATGGTATTCTCGTGCGAATGGTTAGTGAAGCCCCTACGGGATATATTTGCAATTTGGAAATATACTGTGGGCAAGGAAAGCGACTAATAGATACAGTTGAAACATTGCTTAATCCATACCTAAATTTGTGGCATCATGTATATATGGACAATTACTATAATAGCGTTAAAACTAGTGAAGTGTTGTTGAAACATAAAATAAGAACGTGCGGAACAATGCGAATTAATCGAGGTTTTCCCGAATGCCTTAAAAACGTAAAACTCAATCCAGGCCAAAGTATTTTCCGTCGAAAAAATGATGTGTTATTGCAAATTTGGAAATCTAAGAGGGACGTCAGAATGATTTCAACTATACATTCTTCGATCATACTTGAAAGCGGCAATATCGATTGGAAGACGAAACTACGAATCTGGAAACCACAGAGTGTTATTGAGTATAACAAATATATGAAAGGAGTTGATCGTGCAGATCAGTATCTTTCGTATTACTCAATAATAAGAAGAACCAAAAAATGGACTAAGAGAGCTGTGATGTATTTATTGAATTGTGCTCTGTTTAATTCCTACAAAGTTTACAAGGCCTTGAATGCAACCAAAAGACTGACTTATAAACAATTTTTACTTAATGTTGCCAAATATTGGATAATGACCGAGATTTCTGAAACTGATGCAAATTTTGAGGAACCGAGACCATCCACTTCACAATTACAAAGGAAAGTCTTGAAAAAAGATCCTCCAGGGAGATTATCAATGGACACGAAAAAACATAAAGCGATAAAAATTGTCACCGGCGGTAAAAAGAAATATCCCCAGAGACAATGTCGCGTGTGTTCTGCGCACAAAACGAAAGGTCTGACGAGTTATATGTGTCAATTTTGCGACGTCCCTCTTCATAGGGGGGAATGTTTCACTAAGTATCACACCGTATCCAAATATTAGATGAACAATTTTTAGACGTGAACTGAAACTGATTAGATAAAAGTGGTTAGAAACTAAAACCTAATAGTGTATGGTGAAAAACAATAAACAATATTACGTGAGCAATACGAGAAGCATTCTACCGTAAGTGATTATTTTAAATTTCATTTGAAAAAATAACCAATATTATTAGCATGTTCCGATGGTTTTGGTCCGCTGTACCGTGCGAGGAGCAATTGTACACGTGGTATTTCAATGGGTAATAATGTGTTACTTTGACGATACTAGAGAAGTGGCAATTGTTTTTGTTTTTATAATGATTTGGGCTTGGTGAAAATATAATAATTTGTAATTTTATTAAATTGAAACCTAGTTTATACTTAAAAAATTGAGCCCTAATGACACAACAATGACTTTGTTTTCGATTTATTATGTTGCATTAGAAATAATACTTGGTTTTCGGCTAGAAATTTTATAGCTTGGGTATGCTGAGTTAGTATGTAGAAAATTTTATTGAAATATTTCCATTATTTAAGAAGATATAGCGATTTAAAACAAATTACACAAATTCGCGCGGGACCTTTATTTTCGCCCGTTTTCAGCGGTCAGCCGGCGAAAAAATAACCCGATCAAAGTGTGTTAAAAGTTAATATTATATTTAAGTCTACTGCAGAAGTAAAAATAAATCACGTATATTATTCCACGAGATGAGGCCAAAATGTAACCACCAGATAAATATGAAAACCCAAATAGGGACACACAAATCCGTCTAAAATGCTTAGTTTTGATATGTATGTAAAAATTTTATTTGAAAAAAAAAGGCAAAATAAAACAAATTTCGGTGATATTTGGAAAACTTTAGACTTTTCATTCACATGAAAAGTGTAAAGTTTTGCATTATATTCACAAAAAAACATAGTATATTATTTTATTTCGTTCGTTCACTATTGCAAGGATCGCATTAAATGATAATTTGAATAAATTCCATCATAAAAGAGATCTACAGAAGTCGAGAAGGCTTACCTTACCTGTTCCAATCTGACAATCTCACCCAACATCAAAGTGAAGATGCGATTTTTGTACGTAAATTATGAGCAATCATCAAACAGCACTCGTATAAAATGAAAACTAATATAAAGATGTCCTGGTTTCTGTGATGAAGTCTACAAGTGTGACGGCTACCTATTCGCGACCGTGTTTAAATTTAGAACGAAACAGAAGAATAAGAACAACGATGGCGTATTTAATGTAAACCGGTTTCGGAATTAGAGATGACAAGTCTGACCGCGAGAACAAACGCCACCGCCATTATCTAATGGGCGCCATTCAAACCAAACTGATCTAAAATTGGAGGTTGCTCATTCAACCGGATGAGTGCTTGAATATAATTATGGAAATTCACTGATATCGTAGACATTTTTTTTATACTTTGCAAATTTTCATATATGTTGCATCTCTTATCAGTATTTACCTCGATCTTCATATGTGCAGCGGACCTCGGACACGTGTGTAAATCGTGTCTGATGACATTAGCGACACTTGCTTGCTTGAAATACTTCGCAGAGCGGCAAATGTAACGTGTCTTTAAGGTGACTTATCAAAGCGATTAGATCTCAAAGTAAATTATACTGCAGTTAATCATTTTAATTAATTATTCCATTTAATCATCGAAGTAGAAGATAACAGAAAATAAAAAGGTAACGGTCGCAACTGAGAATTAAACCCACATCCATTATCCACCGTCGTTCCGGGACAAGACATTCCCAAATGAGGTACTGAGACCTAGTTATATTTTTGACGATCTCATATTTCAATTGAAGAATTACTGGTAATATATCTTAATTTATTAATTATCCTATACCAGAATAACAGGATAGTAATATGCATGACACGATATATTAATGCGAATGAAGCAAGGAGTGTGTGGCGGTCTATCCTATCTGCCTACCCCTGTGGGGAAAATGCGAGATGGTGAGTTATTTAGTTCTATTCAATGTGAGTCAATTAATTTTGCTTTATCTATTGGAAGAGAAGTAGGAACATTTATCTTGAATCTAGGAAAATCTTTAAAAAAATTAGTAGATAAAACTAGAACTGGTAAATATCGGTTTTGTGTGCAGATCACTAAAGGGGAAGAAATCAACATATATCATAACATATATATAGAAATCATACAGTAACAACCGAGAGTACACATAAAGTGCACAGACAAGAAAATGCACCATTGATTGTTATAACAGACCAAAGCGCCGCTCTTACTGCACAATACGATGCGAGTAGATCCTACTGGTTTTCAACGCGTTTTAACTGCAAGTGACTTCTACTTCTCTAAACTAACTAACTAACTAACTAACCATCACGCTGTTTCCCCGCAGGGGTAGGCAGAGAGGACGGACCGCCAAACATCTCGGTCTTGGCACACACTTCTTCACATCCATGCATCGTCTCATACATACTCTTATATTATTTTGTCTCTTGACATGGACCGACGAAGTTTCTAATTCACTTGATCGTGCCATGTCTTCCTCGGGCGTCCCCAACTTCTGCTACTTTTCGATAGTAGAATGATAATATAAAGCTATAAATACCTACTATTATTTTGTACAAGATTAATATTTTCTATGAAGGGGAATCATTTGAATTTACCGAATTAAAATCTTGTTAACAAGAGTTAAATTCGGTGAAATACCCACGTGAATTTACAAATGTAACTCTTGTTCTTTATATAAATAGAACGGCGATCTTTGCGCTCCACAATTTTTATCTCATGTGGATATTAAAAATATTACTTAGCTATTATAGACTTTTTGGGTAGGGTAAAAATTTCATACACTATACATCATAAATACGTGACATTAATGGCCTTCGTCCTTGGTCCAAAGGTTTCCTACCTTACGAAGTTAGTAAGTTCTGTAGTTGGCAAAAGAAAACATTAACGTATGATAAACGAGGTTAAAGTTTGCTTCAAATTCACGTCTTGATTATTTTTCAATAGAAGTTGGAAAAATAAAATCACGTACAATTATTATTATTTTTAAATAAAGTCTTGTTAATTATGAGATTTTATTTAAGCAGATTAAATACGTTTACCGTACATATATTTCTCTAACCCCTCAAGGCGAAGCTTAATGCCAAATCACTATTTTGATTAATCTTTATAACGAATTGGTGTACATTAATACCAAAAAATATGCTTTAGATAAATTGAAGGTTTTCCTATCGCTTCGCTTGAGTAGAATACAAATAATTTATTTTTCAGATGAAATGTATGAACGCGTAAACAACTTTTAAAAAATACAGTATTATAGCCAAGATTAGATTATCTGTGACAGTTTCACTTGATTAATTTTTTTTGCTTTCTTATAAAATTATTTACAAAATCGAACGTTTCTAGACTCCGTTTGTCAAGCGATTTTAATGCCTATTACCTACGATATAAAGTATACCAAGAATATACATATTTTTGGCTTGTAGCTTCCTCTTAACTCTCACGGGTCGGTAAGGAATCGACGTAAACCAAGTGCATTAAGAATGCGGGCAATGGAAGCACTATACGCAAAACCGCTGCCGGTATTATGTCGATTCCTTACCGACCCGATGCATATTTGATCCGGGCTTCGTAATTCAAATGAATGTTCTCGGGGGATAGCTAAACCGTATTTTTAATACTAACAGCGTAATAGACACACATTGGGTTTTGGATTGGTCTACAGCCGAAATGATACTTACTTAGTCTCTAGGGTCTTAAACAATAAAACCGCAAGTCCGAGGAGCAAGCGGACGAGCGACGCGGTGGGCGATTAAGCAAACTGCAGTCGTTGCACGACAGTGCATTGTTTGACCATCGAAGTGCACAAGAATCACATAAATAAAGGAGCATTCGGTATAGGAAAATAATAGTGCATCATAAATTGTGTTTTCTTGGCAGGCTAGATATTATTTTAACACAAATAAAATTTGGAAAAAAAACGTTCACCGGTGGATTCACAACTTTATAAACAGCAGAAAAATTCCGTCTGAATATAATACTGGTAAAAATGATTATGGGTACGGGTAGTAATTTCTAAGTAAGTATGTCTCGATTCGAAGCCTTTAAGAACGGAGCATAGCTATAAACATTAAATAGATAATACACTAAAAATGAATTTCGTAATGATGAAATTGTTAAAATGATCGATTATTCTGAATAAATTCATTAGTAGTTACTTTTTAATAGACTGCTCCCAGAATGGAACCATGGCATTGGGAATGTTGTGAGGTTTAAGAATGTGATGATGGAAAAAGGAAGGTTGGTAAATACCTTGGCTATCGAGATCTGATCACTAAACCGATTCAATATGAATTAAAATACGCATAAAAACCTTGTCTTGTAAACACGTAAGTTTATCTTTAAAAAAAATAATAAGAAAAATATTTTTTGTTATATTTGTACAGAACGGGTCACGTAAATTGTACCAAGTAACATTGTATGCTTCATTCGATATTCTGTATTTTGATATCACACAATCAATCGTTTTACGATGCATCCATTCGAAATGGATATTGATTTAGTAGTCCAAACTACACGTGGAAAACAGTTAGTTGATCAACACTCAAATGCATTATATTTTATGTCGGGGGACTAGTAGTAATCGGTGGGTGGCAGTACCGTTTTTGTTTCGCTACGAGAATGATTAACGATATTTAATTTTCAATATTTTATCGTATTGGCCTGGTCTACAAAATAATACAGGGTGTCCAAAAAGGGCAGCGGGTATTCGATAGTTGGATAAAACAAGAAATATAAATATTAAAATTAGTATTCTTTATTTATAACAGAACTGAAAAATTATTTTGCGAAGATTATCTGTCTGCATACTGCTGGCACCTTAATCTAGAACGAAGATTGGCAACAACGCGTTGAAATGGTTGCCATTTCTGATCTGATATTTTGCTTCAATAGTGTCACATTCTTGGGTTTGTTCTCGTATATCTTACTTTTTAGGTATAAATTAGTTATAAACAATAATCCAGCGGACTGAGGAATATAGAAGGAAGACACTGTTCCAACAAGATGGGACCACTTGCCATACAATTTGAAAATCAATTGAAGCTGTGAACAAATTGTTCCCGAATAAATCGCTTTCTCGTAGAGGCACCTGGCCAACCAGGTAACCTCAGTTCGCTGGATTATTTTTAAAAAGGCAGGTAAAATGTGAAATCAGAAAACCCTAATCTTAGAGAGAAGCTTAACTTACTATAGACCAGACTTCTACAATCGACATGTATTTGGTTTCAAATTAATCGATGTGAAAGCCTTTGAGGAAAGTCAATTATAAAATTACGTGAAAGTATAAAAGATTACGCAATGTAACACTGATAAGAGGTTACAAAGGCGTTCTAAGCGCAGGATTCCGTAGAGTATTGAAAGATTCCGTAAAATATTTATTAATTTAAACGCCCTGATGGGCTTTTACATGATTCATCATTTACTGCATAATACAGCATAATACAGTGACAACAGAAGGTTTTTATTTTTAAAACAACAACAAAATAAATAACCAAAACACACAAACAAATAAACATAATACATGGTACATATAATTTTCCATTTAGATGTACATAATATAAGAAAAGAGAAAAAAATAAATAAACCAGTTTTAAAATATTGAAATGAACACAATGCAGCTATCGACACACTCCCTATTTTAAAACGCGATAAAGTCCACCATTGTGTGAAACAAACAACAATTCACATCACGCCGCTTACTCTATTCTCCACTTTCTAGTGTGGAACTAACAAAGTAATAAACAGTCCGTAGTATGTTAGTTTGGTAACAAACTACTATAATCATTAGTGAATAATGTATGGACGGCTGAGTGGCAGACAGATGTGCGGCGGTAGCGTGAACACGCCGATAGATAAAACAGTACCGGGTAGTGAAATAATGTGTGATGGGGTGGTTGGACGATATTCGATTGTATCAACATGTGCGTCGTACCATAACGAGGGCAGCTAATTGAGTGCTTACTGGGCAAATGTGGAGAGACTGATGAGTGACGGTCTCGGTTGTACGACGTACGTCCCTATGGGTGATCGTAATATTCGACAGTTATTCGGTAGCCTGAAGAAATACTAATAAGTAGAAGTGATTTGTGAGTCGTAAAGGTACAAAATATCGGAGGAATAGTAAAATAAAACATTTATATTTTACTAGTTGGTAGTTTTTAATAGTGTAGATACCTATATCTACAATTATTGCGATACTATTCTGAAACAAAACCACTTTTATTTTATTTTATAACTCTCCAGTCCAAAGTGTGTAAAGAAAAGGTAACTATAACGCCACTCGGTTAGGCGACGTTATGAGCAGGGTTAACGAAGGGGTGTAGGAAAGAATTTGTAAAAGAGGCTTTTGAAGAGGTCCGGATTAAACTGGGAAAGAAAGACGAATGCAGGTATGTGTAGTTCGATTTACATAAGAACGAGTCGTAGAAACGTGCTGTGGAATTTAATGCTTGTGACAGACCAAGCTATAAGGGCGCTACATTCTCGTGGCTAGGCCTATTTGAGCATATCGCTAGCCATACATTTCCATTGGTAGTGTATGGCGAGAGATATGCTGAAATGGGCCAAACCCACGATCCGTGTGGCAAAATGTATCGCCTACTAAATTGAACGAGTATTTTATTCGTTCAACACACCTTTAAAAAGTCATGAAAAGTGATGAAAAAAACAGGTTAAATAGGTTAGGTTTATATGGTTAGTTTTTTTTATTGCTTTTCATGACTTTATATCACTTTTTAAAGGAGTTTTGGAATTGTCATTATGTTGAGTTATCACGGAACCGATTTATTTACATTATGGATCATGAATAAGGTTAAGTCAAGGTATCGCCGACAAAGAAGTATATAGCTTACTACGTAATACTAAGATCATCGCAAGCGCAAAATTGTGACAAAAGTAAGTTGGAAGAAAAGTGGAGAAATAAAAATACTATGCTGGAAATGCTTTTCGGAAAATGCAGAATGCGCAGTGAAGACATATTACCGAGAGGACGTGAAAACCAGAATGTCACGAGAGGCACATGCCGCTGGCTGCACCGCGTCGGGTGTTGGGGAGGATCCCGCACACAAAGGAGCACGTCTGACCGAACTGTATTACTAGGTACACAACGTAGGGTAGGCATTACCGGCTTTCGGTAAACCGGTAAATATGGATACATTAATTAAACTGGAAACAGATTTCTAATTACAGGTTTACTTTTCCAAATGTCGCTGTTCTCCTCTCTCATTGAATGTTGACTAACATCAGGATATACACAGGCATTTCAGATATATACAGGTATTTCGGTAGTAGCATATAAGAACGGGTAGGGTAGAAAATCGTGTGTAACTTGTTTATCACTATAAAGCGCCAGTGCGGTGATTTTCCACAAAAATGGTTATAAAAAATACGTATAAGCAGGTGTAATATTTATATGTATTTTCTTTTTTCAAAAGAAGCACATTGTCACTTGACATTTTAAATAAATGAAACGAAAATACTTGGTTTTAAGTCAATTTATTAATATATTTTCACTGTCTACCGGTTAGGTACCTCCGTACCATCATTAGGGCTGTTATAACAAGTATTTTCGTTTTATTTATTTATATTAGTAAGGCCCGTGATGTTTAATACCTTAACGCCATAATAATCGCGTTCTAATAATGCCTTTATCCAATCCAGTCTGTAATCTGGAATTATGGAATGTTTTTACCGATTAATGAATTTGTCGATGATTTTGCATGCCCTAGTAAAGTAACAATTCCAAACGGCAACATGTCTGTGAGAAAAACAGTTGTTACGTGGAACGTAGGGGTGTTGTATATGTAAAGATAAGGTACGCCGTACACCCAGTAGACATAAGAGAAGTAGCTACATTATATGGGAAGGTGGGTACGGTGGACGGGAGCCAACGCTTACGTTTCTCAGTAAAAGACAACTGACGTATTGATTCCGTTGGGTATTTCGTGGAATTTTGTGTCACTGACTTTCCCACTGTTGGAAGGAAGAACATAAAGAAAGCTCGATTCGCTTATTGAATAAATGTTTCACTGGTGATTGAATTCAAACACTGGAATGAATGGTGGTTTAGGTAACACAGCGAGAGTTGGTTGCAATAAAAAAGCTTGGAATTGAATGTATTTGTGCATCGGTATACGCTTCCACCGGCAACGAACAGCCCTTTTGTCATTTTTACGCCGACTTATTGTCACTAGCGGAAGAGGGACAGCAAGTGTATATTATGCTTGTAAAAGAATATTGTTAGGAAGCTTACAGCGTGTCCTATTCATCATATCGATTCCAGTTTAATCGTTATTAATAGATTTACTTGTGTCAGTTTTTCTGCCACAATTGGTTTTATTTTATTATTTATCTCATTTTTTTCTTTAGACCACGTATACTACTAATAAATATAGGACATAGGCAATGACTGATGCTAATAATACATGCAGATATCTATCAATACAGATATGTTTTCCATTAACTTAATGATTTTAAAATATCTATTAATTTCCCTGTATATATTGCCTGGGTCTAGAGAGTCGTTAAAAAAATGTAGCTTCGTTAAGTAAAAAAAGAATGGTCTTGACGTGTGCGGTGAAGGAGGTAACCATATGTTTCCTTATAACGACGTTGGGGAAGTGGTGGGGTCCCCTCCAATGTATAGTTATGTGCGATGTCTTTTATCTCGTTTACCTATTCTTTTATCTATTGTAACTAGCAAGAAAGGGTCAGCAAGTTTATATGTTCCCTGCGTCAGAATATTCTAAGAAAGCCTACCTTGTAAAAAAATAGTATGAATGTGAATGTGGCAAGGAGTGCCTAGACCGAGTTTTTTGGCGGTCCGTCCCCTCTGCCTACCCCTGCGCAGAAACATGTGATGGTTAGTTAGTTAGCATACCTTGTCATTGTTTATTACGCATTTGAATTCAGTCCTCAAGATCATCATTTTAATAACCTTCAGTATTAAAACACTGTGTGTAAGTTATGTACCTATTGTGAAGTCAACTAAGGTTGATAGACCTAAACTTGGTCCTTGCAACTTGTATTATATATTGTAAGAGAAAATACAACACAGAAAACTAACTAATCAAGTATCACAGGATTCGTATACAAGATTTAGGGAAGAGAATTGAAAGTCATGCAACTCTCTCGACACACCCTACTTGCTTGATTCCCATTCAGACATGATATTATGTCCTAAAATATTATGAAAAAACCTTACTGTACGGAAAAGGTCTTTAATTATTACAAAAAAACAGTATTAGTCAATTATAAAAGCATTAATTAGACCATTTCCTACTTTACAGATAGTTCAAGGGAACTGTTTTTCGTTCCATCTAAATAATTGGACTTTACGACAAGCACTCATAATACAATACAATTTCTTTTCGATTGGGGTAGCATGAATAATTGATTTGAAGCAATTGAATAAAACGAGACAATCAAACATTTTTGAGGTAAACGAAAAAGTTCAGTGTTAGTTTTTCATTATAATTTATTATAGATAAATTAGATTTATAATGAGATGAAAAGTCGTTACAAAGAAAACCAACAGTATTTAATAATAATAATAATAATAATAATTGGATAATTTGTAGAGCGCCGTTTTTGTGAAAAATCACCTCAAGGGCGCTGTACAATTTATTTCCTAGGATCTACATTTGTTATTTAGAAATGATACCAAAACATACTTACCTGGCAAGTCACTTCCAACAAACACACTTATATTAAAAAGTTTATGCTTATAAAAGATAGAACTGCACGCAGAGGACACTATATCAAAAAACACTGGTCGTCGCATGATCTTAAGTCTGCTATAGTTTTTATTTTAATTTAAATGTATTTTAACTGTCTTAAAAGCCTACAAATTGTTAGTTGTTATCATTTTTATTTATTTATTTTTAATTATTATTTTTATTTATTTTATTTTATTTTTAGTATTTTTTACATTTTGTTAATTTAAATTTAAATTGCCGTCAACTGTGAAAGTGGAGGTTTCTGAAATTATGGATACGACTGTCTGAAAAGGTGCGTTTTAAGTTTAGACCTAAATTCTGTCGAGTCTGCGATCATTCTCAAATCATGTGGCAGTCCATTCTAGGCTTTAGGTCCTGACACGGCAAAAGCACGCTCACCGAACTTAGTATCTGGTGTGCGCTTTGGTTCCTTCAACCTTCCGATAGCTGATGACGTTGCTGACCTAAGGGTTGACTGTCGAGAGTTGGAATCTTCTGGAATACACAATTCTGATAAATAAGCCGGAGCCATTCCGTTAAGTGACTTAAATACCATCCAGCATACCTTGAACTGGATTCTTTCAGGACATTTGAGCCAGTGCAGATTTTTGAGATGCTCTGAAATGTGGGAGTATTTAGATACTCCGGTGATAAGCCTTGCCGCGGCGTTGAAAACGGATTGTTATTTGTTGATTTGACATTTATTTATATTATTTCGACCAGCATCTAGATTTGCACAGAATTGATACACAAATCAGAATTGCACGCAGACGAATTGGCGAATTGACTCCACTGGATTTGGGATCGAAGTAAAAATCACGTACATCGCCACTTCATACCCACCTACTTCGTATTATTAGTAGGTATATAAGTAATGATCGCTTTCGTCTTACAAACACAACTTTCGAGCGAGGTAGACTCGAATAACAACCACGATAACATGATTTAGCATGCAGACACTGCAGACCATGCATCGAGGAATGAGATTTAATCGAAAACGACCAGCGATTATTAAATTATTACATTTGCATGTTTACATATTGTAGAACATAATATTATTTACCCACTTCCAAGAATTCCGTACATCTTCGGTCCCGATCGTAAACATATTATAATATCCGGAATGCATATCGATTCGATTGAAACGTACCCGATAGAAGACATGCGTACGATTACGGAAGGGAGAAGGAGATGAAGAACACACGTGACTTGTTTTTCAAATGCAGAATTGTATCAAATAATGTGTCCTTTTGTTCTTAGCATCAATGAAATTTCGTATTATTTTATAACTTGTCTCAATTTTCTTGGTAAGGAAGGCATGTAACTAAGAAGTTACTTTGAATACTAAAGCGATGCATATTGTTCTGATATGACCTTGAGATTTGGGAGTGGCCACTTAGGTATTCCTTGCTCTGGTCCGGATAAGGTATAAATTGCCTCAACGTGTCGAAAATAATTAATTTACTCTTAGTTTAGGTTGAGTTGCTGAGAAAAAAAAACACTGACCACAACGTGACACCGCTATATCGTCTGATTTATTTCACCACGGTGTTCGAGTGAGTGAGCCGCAACACAGCGAACACATTTAACTGAGAAACCTAGCAAGAGACGCGCGTGCTCGACATCCCTACATACGTGCCCGTGAGAACCCCCGCACAAGACGTCTGCCCCCTAGGAATAAATATTTTATTCAAGGAATGGGGGTGTTTGCGCCACTAACCGCGTGGTTGAATAATAACCGACAATAGGATTGATAGAATAGGAAAGAACGTAGAATGAAATGTAGATGAGAGCGTTGTCCCACTTTCGAGTAGTTTCAGATGAAGAATGATTTACGATTGTTTGTGAATATTGACCGGAAACGAAGTGAATAACTTGAGAATTTTGTTTTGTTGATGCGTTCGTTGTCCTAATATCTAAAATACAGAGGCAATTCATTCATTTAGTTCCGAGTTATTTATATTCTGTGAACAGTACACTCTGGCGTAACCAAAAGGTAGTATCCAACATGAACCGTAAACAGAACACGCAAACACATTTACATCTCGACGAAATGCAAAATGTTCAAGTTCAGTTTCAGTTTTTCAGTTTCAGTGCCGGCAACCCGGGCGTTTATTTAATTTCATGGTTGTTTACATTGTTTTCTTTTCTTTTACCCGCCTCACTAGACAAAGTCTGTTCCGAGGCGGGTAAATCACATATTATATTTGTTCCAAAATAAATGTATGTATTTAAAAAATATATATATATGTTTTTTTTTTATAGTTAATACCTCACAAGAGTCCCAACTGCTCCCGTCTGGAGCCAGTGAGACTATGGCATCCCCAATTGGGGGATGTTGTGAGGCTGAAGGTAAGTGGGGAAGGGAAAGAGGAAGGTGGGGAAGTATCTGGCTATTCAGATCTAGTCACTAAACACGGCTAAAGCCATTTGGAGCAACGTTTCAATTCTGAATGGTGGTCTTACACCAGGGCGATACTGGTAGTATCTTCCACTCTGGAACGTGCCGCAAATATACTATATATTATTTTAATTAATTAATTGTGAAATAACACAAATTAATCAGATAAAATTTATTTGCGCACGCCGGGTTCGAACCCGCGACCTTCGGAATTGCAGTCCAATGCGTTACCGCTGGACTATGCCGGCCGTCAAATATCTCCTGTTCAATAGTCCTGTTCTTTTTACACATATATATATGTATGTAAAAAGAACAGGACTTCCGTAAGCTCAGTCAATTGTGTTACCTATCGTATCCAATGATATAAAGAAGAAATGATACTAGCCTAACCTATAAGTACCTATGATGAAAATTACCATGTTTTGAAATAAAATTTATGATATTTGGGAGGGAGCTAATCAAAATATTATTTGGAAGACCACTACTTCTTAACCCGCTGAATAATATTGAGAATTATTCTTCACAAACAATCGTAGTCTTTTTTGGGGACGTATATCCCAGTCACAGTATATACACAGTCTCATTAAAGTTATGCTATCTCATGTTACGGTGAGAAATGTGATTTATACTGTGTTAGCAACAGAGAATACCGCGCTTTCAGTTTGCATTAACAAATTACCATAAAAAAGTTATTTAGTTTCGCGCAAAAAATCGTGATAAAAATCTTCAGTAAGCGACTTTAAAAAGTTTAAATGTCGATTTGTAATGTTAAAATTTGAAAAAAGTCTTTACGAATAAGTACTTTACTTAGAAATAATACTTTCGTTAAAAAATATCGAATTTATCTGTAATGCGAAAATATCAGAGACTTTAGGGGTAAAATTAACATAAAAAAATAGGTGACAAAAACAAATTCCATTGGTCTCCATTTGATTCGTCATGCGTATTTTAGTATGTTCAAACAGTATGAATTTGAATATGAACTTGGTTTGAACTCTGCAGAGTGAAAACCACACAGTAACGGACCGGTGAATATTATGTTAACGAATGACACGTATCGCTCTAGTTCTGCTATAACGGTATAGTACAGTGTATTCTCGCTTTAGAATTGACGCACCGTTTAGAGTTCTGACTACAGTTTCGGATTGCATTGATAAAATTTATTATTACTGAATATTTTGACGGTGAAGCAAACTGTGTATTTGAATGTACTTATTTTTATACATAAAATTAACTTAGGGATGATGTCTAAGGAACTGAAAAGAAAAATAAATTACAATAACGAGATACACGGACACGGGACGAGAAATTCTAAGCAAATTAGATTGCCAACAAGAAAAAAAACAAGCACCCAAAAATCTCTGATGTACCAGGCCGTTCAACTCTATAACAAAATCCCGAAGGAAATTGCTGTGATAGAAAATATTAATAAGTTCAAAAATGAATTAAGAAAATATGTCTATCTCAATTATTAACGTTTCTTTTTTTGTGACTTTATTGAAATATTTAAAGAAAGATTATGTTTGCCAAACAATGTACATGTTTATATGTTTATAAAACTATTAGCACACACGAAGATGTGAGCTAACTTAAGATTAATACATAAATAAGGAATTTAATATTCATGGTTTGGTATAATGAGAAATGATATTCGTAAGGCGTTATGGAAGTAATTAATGTAGAGATCAGAAAATAATTCAATTCCGGTGTAAGCACAATGGTTAAGAAAAAGATGTGTAGAGATCAGTGATGGAAACACGCGGCCCGCGTGCCCATTTTGTGCGGCCCACGACCCTTTCTTTTCCGTACGGCCCACTTTGCCAAATAAAATTGCGGTAAAAAATATTCAGCGGTTTTTGTTCAGTTTTATAAAAGGGTTTAGCGGAAAACTTTAGTACTTTACCAAAATTTTGAATCAGCCGCTCAAAATAATAAGCTTTCTACACATTATTAAAAAGACAGAATTTAGTAGATCGACCTTTTAGCGCAGAGCTTTTTCGTGAATTTTAGAGATTTCTGTTGATATGATTATCAAATACTAGCTGACGTGTACCCGGCGTTGGTGGGGTTTATCCTTAGGAGATAGACATATTCCATAGCGGACTTTTCTGTAGGCCTTTTTAAGATATACAATTCCGTAGTTTATTTAGATGTATCTCATAAGGTTTAGCCGACGTTACCAATGTAGTGCCCGAAAATATTTTTTTTCGATTTGATTATAAAACATCGACTTTTCTCTACTTTCTATAAATATAATATGCATGAATCATATGTGTAAACTTTCCGGAAGAATTTCTCTAAATGATAGTGAAAACCCTATCAAAATCCGTTGTGTAGTTTAGAAGAACTAAGCGCACAAACAGATAGATGCGGATAGAGACTTTAATATTTACTTTACTATTTAGAGATTTTACAATTTCAAAATCTGTATAACATAATACGAAAGAGTTTCCTAATAATATTCTGTCTGTCTATTTTGAATTATTATATTTGCAAGTATTTTTCAAATGTTCTTTAATAAAAATATATAAGAATAAAAATCGATACCATTTATTCGTTTGGCCTTGGAGATATAAATTTTTCGCCTTCGGCGCTTTATTTTAGCATTCTGTGGTTGTTGCATTGCAAAATTACGGTTTTAGACAATATAAATTGCTGCGCGACATCACCGACCATGTCTAGCTGTATGTACCGGTTCCGTGATAACTCCTTAAAATCACAATTCAACACACCTCTAAAAGGTGAAATAAAGTCATTAAAAGCGATGAAACAAAAACTAGGTAAAATAGTTACATATGTAACCTAGTTTTTGTTTCATCAGTTTCATAACTTTATAACACTTTTTATAGGTGTGTTGAATTGTCATTTTGAATGGACCGACCCCCTGCGGCACGCGAACAAATTCAAAATGGATAAATTGGCCTTCCGATTGGCAAAGGTTGACCATCACTAGTTTAGATGGTTTGGACGTGTGTAACAGATGGATGTCTGGGACATCGCAGACATGCATCAAATACGTGTGTAAATCATATCTCAAGTCTAACAAAAGATTGCCCATGCATGAGAGGTAAGCAAGAATTTGGATGATGCTAGAAATGTATGTAAGGAATGTGGTGTGTGGCGTTCCAACAAATCCAGTACAAAATACCGCACAAGAGACCCAACTGGTCTCAAACGTCTGAAGCCAGTGAGACTAGGAATCCCCAACTGAGGTATGTTATTATTTATAATAATAATAATAATAAGAGTTTATTGCAGAATTTATGCAGGGGTAGTGAATTGCAATACATTCCATATTTGATGATGCTGAAGGTAGTGGGGAGAGGAAGGAGATAGGGAAGAGGGTGGAGGGAAATTACCTGGATATTCAGATCTGGTAACCAAATATGGCTAAAACCATTTCAAGCAACGTTTCAATTCGGGATGGTGGTTTTTAACCACGACTATACTGGGAGTATCTTCCATTCTAGAACGTGCCGCAAATATACCTATTTTTTTAAATTATTAAATTGTTGAATAACACAAATCAATCAAATAAAATTGACTTGGGCACGCGGGAATTTAAAGCCTGTGACAGACCACGCTACAATCGCGCTACATTTTCGTGGCTTGGCCTATTTCAGTGAATCACTCGCCATACATTCCCATTAATGGTGTATGGCGAGCGATGTGCTGAAATAGACCAAGCCATAATGCGTATAGCGTAATGTGTCTCCTCCCTAAAGCCGCGACCTGCAGATTGCAAGTCGAGAGCCTTACTCTCCGACCACGGTGGATATAATAAATACATTAAGGCGATGCCATACGTAGTAATGCAAAATCATGTGTTTTTGGTTTGAAAATTTGGTCGCCTAGAAATGTTTCAGATGCTTTAATTAAATACTGCGAGTAGAATACATCTTGGCCTTTGAAATAATGGAGTATTTTTTAGATAAGTCTTTTTATAAGCCCAGTAAAAAATAATGTAAAGGCCTATGAAAACTGCTTTAAAGTTCAAAATCTCCTACTTAAGAATGGGTTCGGTTATGATTTTATTGTATAATGTGGCAAATTAAGTTATTTATAAAATGATCGAAAAAAAATTAAATATTTATGCCTGAACATCCACAAAATAAAATAAAAGGCAATTTTTGGCCATGTTTTTTTCTTGCATAAATCAAAATAGGCGGATGGTGTTAAGCGGGAATTTAAACCTTATCGCCATCTACGTAAGGGTTGTTATTGATAGCGGTTCAATTTAAAATATTACACAACGTAGTGCATCGCCTTAACGCTAGCATAGAAATCACTTATCGCAATTTAAACTGTGCGTTTCACGACATCAGCACACAACAAAACAGCTGTTTTCAAAATATTGATGTATCGAAAAGTAGGCACGAACAAAGCGTTGCAATAAATCATACGAACGATTGCACCATGCAAAAGGCCACTCGGGAATACCGACAAAATAACAAAATAATATACATAATTTAAACATAGGGTAGTTTTGTACCGGTGCTTGTGACCCAACAAAGGTGTCCCAACGGGCAACGGATGCACAACGGCCATTAACTCGAGTCCATCCGCCAACAGCTGCTATCGGAACAAAAAATCTATGCAGGCTGACGGGGTAGGTAGACCGGCAAACGCCCCGAACACGCGCTCCGCAACCGCACGAGCTGGCGGCTTAAGACGAGACAATACCCTAAAATAAAGCTAGAATCTTAACGACGTAAGTGAAAAGCCATACTCAAAAATATGCGACGCATGGCCCTGGTGGATTGGACAGACCTGCGGTTGAATTTGCCCTATCAAATCTCTAAAATAAAGTGGGAATCTTAACGACATAAGTGATGAAGTCTTGTAAAAACAACATTCGGCGCGCGGCCCGGCGTAATGGACGGACTTACGGTCAACTTTGCCCTAGCAGGCCTAGAAATCGATCTTTCCGCAAGGTTTATTTTTATTATTTATGATTATTACTAAAATCTCAAATGTTTCTAAAGGGATCCCTTGGGATGTTACTAATTCATCGTCTAGAAAAATAAAAACAGGTACTTACCGCTAATTTTACAGATGAAAAACGTTTAATAAAAATTTCAAACCGTTTTAAATAAAATATTTGTATAGAAAGGTAATGTTTGTATCAATCTTAAATATAAATAGCTTACATCCGTAGGAATCCCTCTAGAAAAAATTAAGATTTTAGTAATACGTATATTAGAAATAATTAAATAATTAATTAGTCATAAGCCAACTCAAGTGTCCAGGAGAATACAATGAGTAATAATAACGCAACATTCGTATAGCGTAGCTTTGTGTTATTTCACTTTAAGTGCGTATTAGTCTAAATAATGATTTTGTAACACCCTTCATGTAGTCATGTTCTTGAATTGCTCCTACAGTGAGTACTCCTTAATTAATTATAAATTTAAATTATAAAATATGTATATAGTAAGCGTATAAAAAAAATAAAAAGAGACCAAAATTAAAATTAGCAATAATAAGACAAAAACACACGCGCACACCTGTATCAGGGGTATGTGAAATGAAAAGACGAAATATTGGGCTAAATGAAGTACTAAGCAAAAATTTGAATCTTCCTTTCTTCGGCAAGGCAACCGAATTAACCAAATCGTGATAAAGGTGTTACGAAACTTTAAAATAATAATCGATAGTAAAAAAGATAATTTTATAGACGCACAAAACTAAAACAAACAAATTATACACGGTGTCCGGAAACTCGTAGTACAAGCGGGAAACTGGAGAATCTACACCACATGGGGAACCCAAATAAACATAAAGTTTTTTGATTTGAACATTTTCACAAAAAAAACAAAAAAAAATATTTTTCGGCTATTTTAGCGTTAAAGTTTTTTCTGGTGTTTAGGGTTGAACAACAGATGTTTTAACCCTGCAGAGCAGAAATATTTTATGATTACACCGGATTAAATGAAGGGTGATTTCAAAATAATGCTTCAAATCCGAGTTTCTTTATTTGTTTTACTTTCAAATAGTTTTAATTAGTTGTGTACTTTGATCTTCAGTAATAATTTATAGGAATTTGATTAAAAAAAAAAAAAATCAACTTCTAACTCGATTTACTCGATAACGAAAGCTCAAATCAAAAAAATATACTACAAAATCGACTCCAAATGTGATGTAAATTCACCAGTTTCCCGCTTGTACTACGAGTTTCCGGACACCCTGTATAGGTACCTATGACGTACAAATGTACATTTATTTTTACACACAAATAACTGTTATTATTGTAAAAGTAGACGAGAAATTAATTAAGTTACATAATTACGTATTTTCAGTACATAAGGGTGGGTACTGACAACCCTCTACCACAATTTTACCTGTAATTCGTTCATATGCACAGAAAATACGCATTTTAACAGAACAGAATTCAAGACTAGATTTTATAAACAAGGCCCTCTTGAACTGTCTCTCTCTCCCAGAATCATCTCCAACCGGAGGTTGGCAATTTCCACCCCTCATTCTGCAAGTCCGGAACAGCATAGTTATATTTCAGTAGTATTATCGCAAATACCAACTTGTAAAACATTATTTTTTTCAAAAGCTTGTTATTTCGTTATAAAACCAGAATCTAATATATATATTATAGTAAAATAATTGAAGAAAGAACGATGACGAGGTAAATAATTGGTTAGAATTAGAAAAACACATAATAGTAGTACGCACGATTACCTAGGGCGCATGAACAAAGGGGTGTGGTTAGTGTTAGTACTGTTAGTAGTAGCTCTGGCCCTGATACAGACACGTAGGCATTATCGGATGAGTTTGTAATAGCTTATCGCTACGCAAGATAAAGAGTAAACACAGAGGGAAGATAAAACTTATCGACTCGGGGCAAGCAAAGTATGGAGCAAACTAATTGCCGAACAGAAGTGATCAGGGAAGACAAAGTATTCCCCAACTTTATGCATAAGCCTTTCATGCAGAAATATCAGCTTATAATATTGGCAAAGTTCGTTGGATTGACCCAACAATTATGTAAGCTAGGCAGGTAGGTATTAATAGAGAAGTTCGATGCTGCTCTATACACTCTATACAAGGAGATGGGGAACTTTTCGTATTATTTCTCGTCGTGTTTGTAAACGGGACCCTCAGAGGGCACTTATTTGGTAATTATGAAGTATAACTTTAAAGAGGCAAAATGGCCAGTGTTATTTATTTTCAACATGAAAAATATATTCATTCTTAAACTTTTCGCAAAATTGGAATAAAATCAAATACATTTGAAGTGTTAACTTTTAATAATTTATTCGTGCATGGTGAGAGTTTCAACAACAACTCTCAGTAACGCCCTGGTGTAAGACATTCATAATTGAAACGTTTCTTAGGATGGCTTTGGCCGATTTTGGTGACCAGATCTGAGTATCCAGGTATGACCTTCAGCCTCACAACATACCGCAATTGGGGATGCCATAGTCTAATTTGATGAATACGGTTGGGAGCAGTTGGGACTTTTGGGCGTTATTCACAATAACAAATGATGTAATTCACCTAGGGAAATTTTATAATATTTGCTGAAACATTCTGCTTTATAGTTACGATTATTTGTTAAAAGATAACACAGCAACAACATATTATTACATTACCGATCGATGTTCTGGAATATGCATAATACATGGGATTAGCATCAGAGTGTGTAGCATGCTGTAATCTGAATGGTAAGCCTTCGATCATAACATTATCAATAATGCATTAATTAAGTTTAATGGAAATAAGATCACGTAGAATCGCAACAACCACTTATGCGGCACGTGTGGTATCCAAGATCTAAGCCAAGCTTTTAAAACAAAAATATCTCAATACCCTATCCGATAATGATCGTGATGATGATGGGAATTAAAAGCATCGCATCTTTTCAGTTTATATCTGCTATTTTGGTATCGACATATTAAAAAAAACAACTACTTAACTGCTAAACATAGGCAATGTACCATCGAAATCGAAAGAAAAAACTTTAATATACATGTTTTTTGATATTATTGCATTTTTATAAGATTAATTTATTATTTTGAATTTATTAATTAACATTTGGGAAGATCTTTATTAAATAATATATCAATTGTTTCAGAAATTTCATTAAATAGCAACATTCGCCTTGTCGTGCTATGCTGTGCTAGAACTTATGTACTGCCGTGTGGTGTCTTGAACAAGTCGCGGCGACGAATACGACGGAAGTTTTCAGGTACTTACAAGCCATAGCATTCCCAGAGGAATGTGCTGTCAACAGAGTTATGCACTATATTAAAACTAAGTATTGCAAGATTTGATTGCAAGAACGTGTGGTTTCTAGGCTAAATATACTCGTTCCCTCAAGTAAGTCCGTAAAGTGCATGAACTATTATTAAATACTGAAAACGGATGATGATAATAATAACAAATAGATAACTTGTATAGCGCCATTTTTGTGAAAAATCACCTCAAGGGCGCTGTATAATATTATGAATTCCTAGTATCTATTTAATTTTATTATTTACAAACAGATTCAGCAAAACATACATATTATTTGCAAACAGATACAGAAAAACATACTTACCGGACTGGTCACTTCAGATTCACACAATAATCAATATCATTGGTTGTCTGGGTTCTAGGAGACGAGTTGTCTAGTGTGAATTGACAACATCGGTTTTCTTTTAAATTAGCATAGATCACGACTCACCGATCACGAGAAAAGCGCGTTGCAGAAAACCAAGCTTTTTCGTGGCTGTATGCTTGCATGCTTGTGCATGCATTACAGTAATTGCATAATTTATTACAATTCTAACAGTCATAGATGTGATAGATTAGGTTAGGCTACATTAGAAAATTTCCCTTGTTCAGACACACTAGACACGCTCACATCATACCTCTATCGGTTAAGATATTCAGTGGAATTAGCAATATTATTTATTTAATCGTTCGTATAAAGTCATGTTTTGGAAAAATATTATTATAATTTGATCACAACTACACGCCGGCTACGAAATACGCAAGCCACAAAGCACAGAGCACATGGCAGAATGTTGTATATTATGCAAGTCGGGGTGAACTCGGTCCCGGGGAAACTTTCCTGTTGCGGGACCAACTATGATAATTACACTAAAACTCGTCGGCGAAGAGCAAACTGCAATAAACATAGCACTGACAACCGTATGTAGGTACGCGATAATTAAAAAGCAACGCTGAGAACTGTATGAGCCTTTATGAAATGGACCCATTAATAAATGCGAGGAAATTCAGCATTTCATTTACGGATGGTTTATATTTCACATTCATTTTATAGTATGTAATCATTTATAAAAGAAAATTATGTTATTTCTAGCTTTTCTGAGCCGTCGGTGCGCCGTTTGTATAAAACAGTAAAAACGTTTTGAAAAATTTCTACGAGAAATAAATTGATTAATTACTAGTATTTCTATTAATCTATTTATATAGGGTGTCCAGGGCAAAGTGCATAATCTTCGGTAGGTGATTCTACATGATAGTACAAGTAAAAATAATAAATAACTTTTTTCGAAATTTCAACGTTTTAAGGAAGTTTTCAGGTACAAAAGTTCAATTGTTTGTACGGAGAAAATAATATTCTTATATGGAAAAATATATTTGTACAAATAAAACAACAGAATTTCGATTATTATCATGTAGAATCGCCTCCCGATTTGTGCACTTTACCCTGGACATCCTGTATAAATAAGAGAGTCTGGGACCTGTGGCGGGGGCATGGATTTGATTTGTACGAATATACAGTTTTAATACATAGAGGCTGATGAAAATTTGCACACTTGACCTTTATAACGGGAGGAAGGTCACAAATTACATTAAAACTTCGCGCAAAGCCCGGGCAACGCCGTAGACTTGAGCTAGTAAATGATACAGAATATTGATAAACCCACGACGGAAGCCGGGTGTCAAGCATCCATACATAAATTTGATGTTTATTATTTACAGTGATCTCGGCAATAGAGAAGTAACTTCTTCATATTTCCGACTGGAAGTTGGTTGGTTGGTTGGCTGGCGCTAGCACAAGTTAGTTTTAATCGGAAAAGCGTTGACGTCTAGTTAAGGTTGTAGAGTCACACTAACATCGCCGAGCCAACGGTGTTTTCCACGGCCAACTTTTGATGAACAGCGAAACACGAGTAAATTACGGGCGAAACCATTGCAGCGTGGTCTGCTGCGTACTTATAGGGAAGATTGTCATAATAACTTCATATATTATTATGCTTAGATGTGATACAATTACGAAATCGACACTCATTATAAGAAGTAACGATATAAGCACACATAAATATACCCATTAAATGGTATAACTAACTAATTTACCATCACGCCTTTTCTCCGCAGGAGTAGGCAGAGGACAACTCGGTCTTTGCACACACTCCTTGCCACATTCAGAAATCGTCTCAAGTATCTGATTCACTTGATGGTGTCACGTCTTCCTCGGGCGTCCCCGACTTCTTCTACCATTCACATTCATATATTCCCCTTACACTCTTTTCTTCGTTCATTCGCTCTAGATGCCCAAACCATCACGCCTTTTCTCCGCAGGAGTAGGCAGAGGACAACTCGGTCTTTGCACACACTCCTTGCCACATTCAGAAATCGTCTCAAGTATCTGATTCACTTGATGGTGTCACGTCTTCCTCGGGCGTCCCCGACTTCTTCTACCATTCACATTCATATATTCCCCTTACACTCTTTTCTTCGTTCATTCGCTCTAGATGCCCAAACCATCACGCCTTTTCTCCGCAGGAGTAGGCAGAGGACAACTCGGTCTTTGCACACACTCCTTGCCACATTCAGAAATCGTCTGATTCACTTGATGGTGTCACGTCTTCCTCGGGCGTCCCCGACTTCTTCTACCATTCACATTCATATATTCCCCTTACACTCTTTTCTTCGTTCATTCGCTCTAGATGCCCAAACCATCACGCCTTTTCTCCGCAGGAGTAGGCAGAGGACAACTCGGTCTTTGCACACACTCCTTGCCACATTCAGAAACCGTCTCAAGTATCTGATTCACTTGATGGTGTCACGTCTTCCTCGGGCGTCCCCGACTTCTTCTACCATTCACATTCATATATTCCCCTTACACTCTTTTCTTCGTTCATTCGCTCTAGATGCCCAAACCATCACGCCTTTTCTCCGCAGGAGTAGGCAGAGGACAACTCGGTCTTTGCACACACTCCTTGCCACATTCAGAAACCGTCTCAAGTATCTGATTCACTTGATGGTGTCACGTCTTCCTCGGGCGTCCCCGACTTCTTCTACCATTCACATTCATATATTCCCCTTACACTCTTTTCTTCGTTCATTCGCTCTAGATGCCCAAACCATCACGCCTTTTCTCCGCAGGAGTAGGCAGAGGACAACTCGGTCTTTGCACACACTCCTTGCCACATTCAGAAATCGTCTGATTCACTTGATGGTGTCACGTCTTCCTCGGGCGTCCCCGACTTCTTCTACCATTCACATTCATATATTCCCCTTACACTCTTTTCTTCGTTCATTCGCTCTAGATGCCCAAACCATCACGCCTTTTCTCCGCAGGAGTAGGCAGAGGACAACTCGGTCTTTGCACACACTCCTTGCCACATTCAGAAATCGTCTGATTCACTTGATGGTGTCACGTCTTCCTCGGGCGTCCCCGACTTCTTCTACCATTCACATTCATATATTCCCCTTACACTCTTTTCTTCGTTCATTCGCTCTAGATGCCCAAACCATCACGCCTTTTCTCCGCAGGAGTAGGCAGAGGACAACTCGGTCTTTGCACACACTCCTTGCCACATTCAGAAATCGTCTGATTCACTTGATGGTGTCACGTCTTCCTCGGGCGTCCCCGACTTCTTCTACCATTCACATTCATATATTCCCCTTACACTCTTTTCTTCGTTCATTCGCTCTAGATGCCCAAACCATCACGCCTTTTATCCGCAGGAGTAGGCAGAGGACAACTCGGTCTTTGCACACACTCCTTGCCACATTCAGAAATCGTCTCAAGTATCTGATTCACTTGATGGTGTCACGTCTTCCTCGGGCGTCCCCGACTTCTTCTACCATTCACATTCATATATTCCCCTTACACTCTTTTCTTCGTTCATTCGCTCTAGATGCCCAAACCATCACGCCTTTTCTCCGCAGGAGTAGGCAGAGGACAACTCGGTCTTTGCACACACTCCTTGCCACATTCAGAAATCGTCTCAAGTATCTGATTCACTTGATGGTGTCACGTCTTCCTCGGGCGTCCCCGACTTCTTCTACCATTCACATTCATATATTCCCCTTACACTCTTTTCTTCGTTCATTCGCTCTAGATGCCCAAACCATCACGCCTTTTCTCCGCAGGAGTAGGCAGAGGACAACTCGGTCTTTGCACACACTCCTTGCCACATTCAGAAATCGTCTGATTCACTTGATGGTGTCACGTCTTCCTCGGGCGTCCCCGACTTCTTCTACCATTCACATTCATATATTCCCCTTACACTCTTTTCTTCGTTCATTCGCTCTAGATGCCCAAACCATCACGCCTTTTCTCCGCAGGAGTAGGCAGAGGACAACTCGGTCTTTGCACACACTCCTTGCCACATTCAGAAATCGTCTGATTCACTTGATGGTGTCACGTCTTCCTCGGGCGTCCCCGACTTCTTCTACCATTCACATTCATATATTCCCCTTACACTCTTTTCTTCGTTCATTCGCTCTAGATGCCCAAACCATCACGCCTTTTCTCCGCAGGAGTAGGCAGAGGACAACTCGGTCTTTGCACACACTCCTTGCCACATTCAGAAACCGTCTCAAGTATCTGATTCACTTGATGGTGTCACGTCTTCCTCGGGCGTCCCCGACTTCTTCTACCATTCACATTCATATATTCCCCTTACACTCTTTTCTTCGTTCATTCGCTCTAGATGCCCAAACCATCACGCCTTTTCTCCGCAGGAGTAGGCAGAGGACAACTCGGTCTTTGCACACACTCCTTGCCACATTCAGAAATCGTCTGATTCACTTGATGGTGTCACGTCTTCCTCGGGCGTCCCCGACTTCTTCTACCATTCACATTCATATATTCCCCTTACACTCTTTTCTTCGTTCATTCGCTCTAGATGCCCAAACCATCACGCCTTTTCTCCGCAGGAGTAGGCAGAGGACAACTCGGTCTTTGCACACACTCCTTGCCACATTCAGAAATCGTCTGATTCACTTGATGGTGTCACGTCTTCCTCGGGCGTCCCCGACTTCTTCTACCATTCACATTCATATATAGTAATTTTGTGAAGACATACATAATATATGTCATTTCACCCTGTTGTGTCCTTTTTCATGTTTAAATAATCATGATAATTCTGTATACAAAATCATCCATCTATTTTTTGATTAACAGCCATAGTTAAAAGTTTTCAAATTGTTATTTCCCGTTGAAGGAAGCATAAAACAGAAATATATTAGTGGAACCTAACGTTTTATTAGCCCAAGCGATGCTGGTTTTGTATTCATATATTTTTCAAACCATTAAGGTCAAAATCGCATCACAAATTCTTCTAATAAGAATCCGATATTTTGCTAGAATGTTTTCTGAGACTCATCGCCGTTCCACGGGTTAAAAAGTCAGATGTTATTAGCAATATTGTATTATATTCTGAACTAAGAACAAAAATTCATAATTTAGGTACATTATAATATTTGGCTCATTTATATAGCGCCGTTTTCGTGAAAAATCACCTCAAGGGCGCTAATAAAGGGAAGGACTGTAAAAAGACAAAAAGGAGAAGAAAAGCATAATTAGAAACGTTAGAATCTCGGAACATTAAAACAAAAGAAATCAGAATTTGCCAAACACCTTAAATAATAATTACAGAATAATCAATAACCAACAATAAAATTTAATTCAATACAATATTTAGGTCCGTTAATTAAGCTATTAATCTGTTCTTGGTAAAATTTTTTAGAAATACCATGATTTCCCTACACTAATTCTACTGGTATTCCTTATGTAAAAAAAATAATACAAATGAACACATTTAAACTTATCACAATATTCAGGTTCTGTTCTCGGTAAATCGTTTTACTTCCTCCGCAACCTTTCTACAAATACCATTACTTCCCTACACTAATTCTACTAGTAATCGTTATTAGTTCAAATAATAAATGATTATTTATACCATTCATTTAAAATGATTCTATTTTTAAAAAAGAACAACTGATTACATTTAAAGTTTTATTCAATGGGTCAATTAACCGATCAATATCACAAACACATCGCTTCCAAGAACAGCTAGCTAGATTAAATCTCAATCATTGGAAGCACGTACCTATCCGGTAAGTAATAGGTGGGAAAAACCAACAGTAATAATAATATTAACCCTTTGAGCTAATTTGTTCGCTTTTGAGAACAGCTCATAATATGGTCTTGTTAGGTCAGTGTTAGAAAGAAAAAACACCACGCTTTATATTAAAATCTAGAAGTTAACTGCATAAAAATTCAAATTTACACCTCTAGAAAACCAAAAGTCGCAATTTGAGAAAAAAATATGAAATTTCGTGCATTTATTAGAAATCAATCATTAAGGACGAGTTGTTTCAGAGAATTTCAACAATTAATCAAATTTAAAAGTTAAAATCCAATTTCTGTGAAAGTAATATTCAAGTTATGTTATTATTTCTGTTCTGTGAAGCTACTGGCCCATAATGATATAATAACAAAACTTAAATAGGACTTTCACAGTACCTACTTGAAAATTAACATTGCAATTTGATTAATTGTTCAAATTCTGTGAAACAATAGCCTTTTTATATTTCTAATAATACAATAACAGTTTTTGGATATGTTAGAAATACTCTATTTATCTGGATTGTATTGCAAAGCTGAAATAAACACAAATTCTGTCAGAATATGCCAGAGACCTGAGGGGTTAAAAAAATACTGTACAGAGAATCTTCGGCGAAAGATCTCAAATAATGTCGAGTAGCTCTTGGCTAGAATAGTTCATTATCTGATCGGCAATCAGTGCCGAGTTTGAGATAAATCACGAATAACGACGTAACGTTTACCTTCAGCGGAAGAACTCTTCAATGCCCTTTGTAGAAGAAAAAGACCCGAGCCGATAGATAAAGACCCGAGCCGATAGATATAGAGCTGCCTGAAGTTGGGTACTCGAATTATTATTGCAACGGTTAACGTTAATTTGATCATTTAGATTTTAGAAGATTGGACGCTCGTAATGAGAGAGCTGTTGAAAAAATAATATGGCAACCTCGTTATTTCCAAGCCGTTCTATCCAAAGCGATTTTTTTTTTTTTATTTTTTTTTTTTTTTATTGAATAAATAGTTAATACATAATATCAAAAAACAAGTCCTGCTAAGCCGATTGAATTGGCTTGTCAACAGGTGCTTAAAGTTAGTTTCAAATACATTTTTTAAAGTTATAATTTACATCTTATATCTACAGAATTAACAATTTTTTCATACAATATTTCATACATATTAAAATAAATATTTTTTTTCCGATAGCCAATTTTTCACCATATATTTAACCTTATTCATAGATTTACATTGCTTTATAGTGTCAGGTAATAAATTAAATATCTTCGGTATGTTGTATTCAAACGTTCTCTGTCCGTATTTATTATTAAATTTCGGAACTATTAACCCGTCATTGCGCGTGAATCTAGTACTGTATTTATGTTCTAATTTTTCTTTATGCTGCGGGGTAAATATATACTGAATTATGATTTTTTGCCATAGTATAGCCTTAACAGGTAAAATTTTGGCACTCTGAAACAGCAACGGTGTATTATGTCTCTGTTTAAAAATATTAGGGACGACTAGTAATTTTACAATTGCGTTTTGTACAACTTGGACTTGTTTCAGATTGGTTGTACTAGTATTTCCCCATATGGTTAATCCATATCTTATAATAGATTCTGCCATTGACATATAAATTATTTTAAGTGTTTCAATTGATAGGAAAAAAATTAATGTGTACATTCTGCCAGCAATTGATCTGAGTCTTTTACAGGTTTTTTTAATATGTTTGTCCCATTTGAAAAAGCAATCTACTGTAACACCAAGATAGACATATTCTGTAACTAATTCTAAGCTTTCACATTTACAATTAGTCGGGATATTTTTATGGATGCAATTAAAACTATGAGAAATAATATTAGGATTGAATTGAAATCTGGCATTAGGTGATCTTATATGCATAACTTTGGTTTTTTTAGCATTTATTAATAGTCCTGCATCATGTGACCATTTACAAAGTTGATTAAAGTCAATTTGCATGAGTTCAATTGCAATTTTTAGATCTTTATGTGATATGACCAATGCCGTATCATCTGCAAATACAAAATGTTTAACAAAAGAGAAAAGTTTTTTCATTATAGTTACATAAATTATATATAGTGTAGGTCCCAATATGGAACCTTGTGGAACTCCTGCAGATACATTCTTTGTTTTACTAAAAGTATTATTTATTTTGGTACATATTTTTCTATTTCTAAGATAATCTTTAAATAAATTTAACACATTTCCTCTTATTCCAATTTTTTCTAAGGTTTCTAGCAGTTTTTTAGAGTTAATTGTGTCAAAAGCTTTAGAGTTATCGATAAATAACACAATAACATGTAATTTATTATTTAATTGATTATTTATGTAATTGGAAAAATCTTGCAGTAATTTTTCAGTATTTTTTTTTCTTTGAAAGCCATATTGATTTGGATCTATGATAGCGAATTTTTCAATGTAATTATTTAATTTATTTGATAAAAATTTTTCGAGAATTTTTTCTAACGCAGGTAGTATACTAATAGGCCTATAATTTCCCAGTTCAATGTGTTTTCCACCTTTAAATATTGGTCTAGTAATGCTACATTTAAATTCTTGTGGAATTTTTGCTTGCTTTATTATCGTATTGATTAAATGAGTAATTAATGTCCCAAGAGTTTTTATATTTCTTTTTAAATCAAACATTCTTATATTGTCAATACCTGTGCTTTTAGAGTTTTTCATTTTTTTAACAATGTTTTCAATATCAGTTATAGTAGCTCTTTCTTGGTATAAATAAACTGTGAGGCAGTTCTTCCAGTACAATATTAGTAGCTTTGTGATTGCATTTATGTAACATGTTGCTGATGCTATCCGAGAAGTAATTCACAAAATCATTTGACACAGAATCCTCAGTTCTATCTTTTAACATATATCGTGTTATTGTTTCATCACAATCGTTTTTGGGTTTACGTCCTAAAATATTATTTATCACATCCCAGGTTTTTTTTGTATCATTAAAACAGTTTTTAAATTTATTATTATAGTAGTTAGTTTTATCTTTATTTATAATTTTATTGACAAGGTTTCGTGATTTTTTGTATTCTGTTTCATATGTTTTGTTTGTTGGTGTACTTTTCCATTTTTTATATTGTTTATCCCTTTTATTTATTTGACATAATAATTCACTGCTTACCCATTCATTTATTGCATAAGGTCGTGTTTTCGGGTTTTGCACTATCGTTTTAGAACTACTCTTGTAAAATTTATTAAATAAAGATTTTATTTTTTCATATAATGAAATACAATCCTTATCCTCTATAAGTTTACTCCAGTTATAATCTCTGATATGTCTATCAATATCCTTTTGTGAGATGATTTGAATATACTTATTTGCAAAGTCTACCTGACGTTTATGACATTTTATATTAATAGCAGTGATAAAATGATCGGCAATATTATTTTCACAGACGCAAGCTGTTATTTTCTTGCCTCTAAATTTGACAAATATATGGTCAATACACGTGCGAGTAATTTGTCCATTTGATACAGCTTCTCTGGTTACTACATTGATGCATTTAGTTAAATATTGGTTAGTAAGTAAGTTTTCATACGAAGTTACAATATTATCTTGTTCATCAAGCAAATTAAGATTTATATCTCCAAGTAAGATAATATTTTCCTTACTATTAATTGTCTCAAGATATGATGATAATTCCGTCAGAAATGAAGATTTACTGAAATTAGGAGGTCTATAGATAGCTATTATATTGACTTTAGTTTTGTCCTGGAGTATGAGCTTTCCTGATATATTTTCAAAATGTATTGATTTTAATGTTTTTAGTCTAAATTCAAATTTGTTTCTTATATACAATATAATTCCTCCTCCTGACTTATCAGTTCTGCAGTAGTTATATGCATTATATCCAGGAATATTGTAAATACACATACTTTCATTTTGTACAGATGTTTCACATAGCATCAGAATGTCAATATGCTTCAAACAATTAATTAAATATATATGCAATACATCCCAATATTTTTGTATAGATCTAATATTTAATTGAATACAAACAAGATTATCAGACGAATTTATGTTTTGTTTTTTTATCCAATCTTCTAAATTATTTACTGTACTACAGTTATACTTAAATACTTAGTTACTACTGTTATTTTTGTTAGTTAATTTGTGATTTTTTATAATTTTTATAACGATATTTATGTAATAAAATGTAATAACACTAAATCTATTTTGAGACAGGTTTAATCTTATTTAATCTTATCTATTTCATTATCATTATCTATATAAGAAAAATTATTCTGCGCCATTTAATTCGTGATGGTAATTAATTGTTTTCTTGTTTTGTTTAACAGATATATTTTGAGTATAAATTGAAGAATTTAATGTTAAATATTTAACAAAATAAAAGTGATTGTATTTGAAGCTAATTGGTACAAGTATTTTTTGATAAAGGCTTAATAAATATAAAATAAACTGTATGTTCACATCTAGTGTTATTTCAGAATATTTTTCATATTTAAAAAAAAATTTAAAAGCTGTTTTTATAATTATGAATGTGAAATATAGTACACAGTGAAAAAATGCATGTTTAAGTAAACAAAAAAATGTTTTTGAAGGTGACGTTATGATATTACTATTAAAAAAATAATGTAATATAATAATGTTATTTTTGTTAGTTAATTTGTGATTTTTTATAATTTTTATAACGATATTTATGTAATAAAATGTAATAACACTAAATCTATTTTGAGACAGGTTTAATCTTATTTCTAGTCAATATTCTATTTTTTCTTTTGCTAAAAAGCTCATTTTTTTATACACAATACATTTCGTTTTATCGTTTGCAGAATGCCTGATGTCAATATTCCAGTTCATTTTTTTATTTTTTTTATCACAATTTTTACATTTAGGTTCTTTATCTTTGTTAGCACAATCTTTGTATGAATGATCACCAGCACAGTGTGTACACAATGGTTTGTCCTTTTCTTTATGAAGACACCTGACAGAAGTATGTCCAAAGCCCAGGCAGTGATAGCATTGCACTAGAGGATGGGCATCCTCTACTTGTATTCTCTGGTATCCCACATAGATTTTACCGGTATATACTAGCCTTCTTCTTATTTCAGTACTAACTTCTATTATGTAATTAGATGTGTTATTATATTTGTTTTTCAAGATCTTTTTTAACGTCATCTCAATTTCTGGTTTATCTATCATCACATCCTTGATATCTTCATTCTGTTCGATTATATCTTGTATTATATCATCCTTATTATAGTCATTAGCAATGCCCTTAAGTATTATAGTTGGTCTTTTCTTTTTAATTTCTGTAGCGCTGATGTCTTTGAACTCGTCTCCAATAGCTTTACTCATTTTTTCCGCATCGTACTTTGTCGAACATTTTATAAGTATTCTATTTTTAGATATCGTATTAACACCAATCACTTTTGCACCAATCTTACTTAAGTTAATTTTCTTCCTGATTTTATTTTGTATATTTTCTGAAGATTCGTCAGCATTGTTCGATGAAACTATTAATTTGTAATCACTTTCCAATGTTTTATTTTGGTTTTCAGCTACTTTGCCGTATCCAAATGTTGGTTCGACTATTTTTTCCTTTGCTTCAGATAACTGAAGAGTTAGATGTCCCATCCAGTTAAATATAGCACTTGTTTTGTTGTAATTAAGTTAATTTGTTCTTTATTAAATTTATTCACTTTATCTTGAACACAATTCAATAAATCATCAATTGCCTCCTTCGCAGAATCCATGAATTGATGTGGATTCATATTTTTTTAAAGTAAAAAACACCGTTTTTTAATAAAAACCTTAATAGGTTCTAGATATTTAGGATAAACTTTAAATTTCGTTATGTTTCACTGTTTGTTAATTGTTTAATTCACTAAATTGTTGTGTCTTATTGTCCTTTTTTCACAAACAATGAAATAGAGCACAGATTCACTTTTTTAAAGTTTGAAAACACACAAACAACACACGATCGTGAAATCAATGTATTCTGCACTTTTTTACTGCTTAAATATAGCTTTATTTGCGTTTATTTCTTTAAATTAGTATGAGCAAGGATGAAACGTCAAGTCTGTAGGTAGATAAAATTATTGTTGATAATTAGCAGAGATGATAAGATAATAATTATATTGGCAATATTATATTAAATTCACGGAAAATGTGTTATATTTGTAAAACCTCTACAATTTTGTAATATTTTAATAGCAAGCTAATTATGCACACGACCTTGCATAAACTCTCGAACTGTGCAGCGAAATTTGCTCAGCCTTTTCCGTCGAAGCAAATAATTTGTAAGACTTGGGACGGGTTGTTTCGGAGAATTTGAACAATTCATCAAATTTCAACGTTCATTTTCAAGTTCTGTGAAAGATTTTTTCAAGTTCTGTTTTTATTTCAGTTATGTCAAGCAATTAGCCTATAATGATATAATAACAGAACTTGAATAGGACTTTCACAGAACCCAAAAATGAACCTTGAAATTTGATGAATTGTTCGAATTCTCCGAACCAATCCGTCCTTAGTCATTATGCCAATGATTTTTTTAAAGATAAATAATATATAACTGTTACTTCTTATGCAACTCTTGAATGGGAAAAATAAGTACGAATTCGGGCATCAAGTAGCAACTAAGTATTAATTGTTTCAAACATGACAACAAAATGCACAGTATTAGTACGAACGTTTTGCTTTAAAGAAGGTACATAATATTATATTATTTTCAATAAGGGCTCGCAGAATTCGCCGCAGTCACAGTCGTCACAGGCTAACAAACTTGCAAAACTAATAGTGCACGTGGTCAGAAGGTTGTCATCGGACTGTTAGTACTTATCCCGGCAAATGAGTTAAATTAGGGGGTGACAGGTACGAATACCTACCTGGCCAAGCCAACAAGAAGGGTGTGCACTGCGGGCAAAGGCATGGTTACATCGCGGAGAATGTTAACATAAGGTTTGGCAGTGTGGGGGAGTCCCTGCTCTCCTAGGGGGTGTTGTCGGGGGTAACCAGATAACTCAACACAATGATTGAATTATCACAATTTATTTATCAACACCTTTAAAAAGTGATGAAACAAAAACTTAAAGTTAAATAGGTTAAACAGGTTAGTTTTTTCATCACTTTTTGAAGTGTTGAATCGTCAATGTGTTGAGTTATCAGGGAACTGTCGGCGAGATGCTGCGGAGAGATAACGCATATTTAGCAACATTTAATTAAGTTTTTTTATGATTACTGGACATGGATTAGTGGACTACGGCATCCTATTTTTATGGGAGCATCGTACAAGAGTACCAAACTGTTAATGGGAACACATCGCAGAATAATACTACCTTGTGCTGAAGAACAATTAAGTACCGATGCTGTCGACTTGCTTCTCAGCATCGCACTTTGTCCGCCATCAACTCTCTTCCACCATACGAAGAAGCTAGTCTCAAGGAGCTAGTGGGACTATGTCATTCTTAATGAGGGAAAGAGGAAGGTTTGGAAGAGCCTGTCTGTTCAGATCTGTCATTATACGCGGCTTATGAAATTTCGAAGGAAGTTTCTATTCGGAATTGTGTTTATTTTACAATAATATTGGACAGCTTTAACATATTATTTGCGCTGAAAGAAAGAATTAAAGATTGATAACCGAAGCACGATGCAAATGTTATATTTATTATAAATTTCGTTAGCGTACTGAATTTCAAACAAACGAAAATAATTAGAATTAGTTAACTATTAAAATCCCTTACTAGCGTCCAGCTTTTTGACAAAACGGTTAAATAAATTATAAATTAATTACGTCCGTGGAATACAGTCGAGTAATATCGTTCACATCCAAAATTTTCACTAGATGTTAATATCGGATAATTAATCAAATATGTATAGGAAATATTGGGTATTCCGTACACTGTATACATTCGAATAATAATAATTCCTCCCTGTGTTATCGCTAATTGTTTATTCTGTATTCCGGGATAGCGCTTACAACAGAATCGTTAGTCTAATTTATGCCGGCAATTAATTCCAATAATCGAAATGTCGGAATGGCCGAACGCTCGGGCACGGGATTCTGCGCTCCGTGTGTGATACACAAAGGAAATTAACAACGATCATTATTACTTGACAACAAATATCAATTTGGACTTTTCCACGAGGAAATCATAACAGATATAAAATATTTTTTGAAAAGAGAGAAACATTCCCGGGTTACGAACAACTTGACAATATAAAATAAATCCCTCTACTTTTTTTTAACATTAAGCCCACACAGGAGGCCCTGAGGAAAATAATTTCCCTCAGGGCCTATGTCATCTTTAGGGATGCTGTGTGGAAGGTATTTTTAAGGAAAGGAAGGATATGGAGTTCTGGGAACGAAAAGGGTATGATAGGAATCTGGGGGTCTGTATGTCCAGGAGTGACGTATGAATCCATCCCTCCTACAGCGATGCAAGGTGATGGTTCGAATGAAGATGTCAAAAAGTGTCTCCCTCAACTAGCCTCACCCGATCCCACCTGGACCTCACCCCATAAACCCGGCGCCCCTGCTAAGTCACCAAACGTTGTGAACCACTTGGGACGACCTATGGCAAATGTGTTAGTTATCCAATAAATGGTTCCAGGGGCGGCGGTACCCAAACCCGTCTCCCAAATTGGTCATTACATGTTAATATTTTTTAAATTGTAAAAAAACTACCACGGCGATATTATGATTAATAATTCTATTCAATTTTCCATTTTCACAAAAAAATTTCGTCAATCAGCTCAATAGAAAGAAAGAAAGACTACATTAGGTATGCAAAGAACAATAATTGTTTTATTAACGTAATGAAAAAAGAGATGTAATCATTATTGATTTATAAATTGTTATTGAATGGAATTAGAAATTAAATCCGTAAGCACTCTAGACGTTCAAGGAATGATGAGATTCGGAAATAATGGAAGGTAATTAACTAGATTACATAAGCGTAATTAACTAGATTACACAAGAAAGGGACCTTTAGATATTTTGCACTTGTAGAGCGGATGAGAGGAGAACGTACATGACGCAAGTGGATGAAAGATATTGTCTGGGGTATCCCAGAAAGACATGGTACAAAAAAATTAATTACTGATTTATTTTTACCTGTATGCCTCATTATTTCATTGGGTGAAGTTAACCAGGTCTTGGTAGAAGATGTGCCTGCCCACCATGCATGGCTGGAAGGATCGGTACACCGCAGTGGGAGGGATGGATTCATATGTCCGTCATTCCTGGACCCACTAACCCCCTCCCCCCAGATTCCTTATTTTACTTTTTTCTTTCCAGAACTTCGTCCTTTCTTTAAAAATACCCTACACACAACGTCCCCAAAGATGATATAAGCCCTGGGGGAAATTATTTTGTGGAGTTAATGTAAAAAAAGTAGGTCGATGTGGAGAGTCGAACCCGAGAACCGTGGCACTGCAAAAAAATTACCACACAACAACGCACGGGAGTAGTGAAAGTACAGTAGTAGGACATGTACGCCGGTAAGTAAATATCAAGTACCCGCCCGGTTAGGAACACGCCGAGTACGCCAGCACTCGAAGCCAGCACTCGAAGCCAGCACATTAGCGATTATAACATCTCGTCACTAAACACTGTCGCAAGAATGTGTAATGCTACCGCGCACTTGACATATGCTGCCTTTACATACGTATTTTATTTTCCGTAAGTCGATCACGTAAGTTACTTATGGCAAAATTACCAATGTAAACAAAGTCTCTTACCGTAATATATAGCAAGTTACAGAAGTCGTAAGAGGCGTAAGTTTTTGACGTCCGCTCGAACTTACAGCCTTCTCACAGCTTATGAAATCAGGTTAAGTTGAAACGATTACCGTAAAAAATGGTACTAAAACGCGCCAAAGCGAGATGTAATAAATTAAAAGACAGGTTTTCATAGAATTTTTTCAGAACTAGTTTTTTAACTATGTGAATTAAAATCTGATTAGAATAATTTAATAAGATCATTGTCAACTCCCGAAAACAATATAAAAATAACACTAGATAGAACTCAAATAAGCACAATGAAAACAAATGTAAACGGAAATAAAATTTTCTGATTCCAAAAAGCGAAGAGATATCATTTATTTTTCAGGTGAAAAAAGTTTTCTAAAAATGAGCATCCTTCTTTTTAATTATTGGTCCAACCCTTTATAATCTCAACGCATCTGTTTATAACATTACGTATGTGAATTCAAAGTCAGTTACTGTTACCTGGCTGTCATTCGGATAAAATTAATGAACTCCATTCAATTCCGCCGTTAACGGAACAAAACCGCATGAAGAATTGTTTTATCTCAAACCAATCTTTATTTAAATTCAAAATTCAAAAAATATTTATTGCACAAAAAGAGTACAAAGGGTATAGCTTATAGGTTACATCCTATTTCTTCCAGTTGGGCCTTTTCTTCTTTATTGGCAAAATCGCGTAAATTTGACAGCGGCAAATCGCTGTTCACGGGAAGCCCCATCTTACCGCAAATAAAATTTCCGGTGTAGCGGTCGCTGTAGGCTTATGATTGTACAGCCAGCTTAAGAAATAGACACGAGACATGAGAATGGAGCTCTCATGATCCTTGTGCGCTTTATTTATCAGAAGGTAATCGGAGTGCGAAAACTTTAAATTCCTAGATAAAAACGCCGTTTCTTCAATAAGCGAAGAATGAAGAAAGGAACATTGTTCTTGAAACATGTTGATATCAATAAATAATAGTGAAAAGTAAAGATTTTTTTATATACAATGTATTATTTATATATTTAATTTTGGATAGACAGACCAGTGACACGCCCTTGAAGTAATTTAAACGCTAAGCGGCGCTATATGTATAATAATGACCAATAAATAAAATGTACACAACTGTTTTGGGAGACACTCATTGATTTATTCACGTTTCAACATCTTACCTTACATGCTCTTCCGTGGTGCAGATTCTTGACATGACACATAACAAAACTCAAGTATTGATTCAAATCAATGTAGTGGTAGTAGAAGATTTTCAAATATTGTCAGGTTATTCGTACTTCGGGAATGTTTGTCTAAACGGAAAAAAAATAATGCTTACCACTTTAGTTCTCTGCAAATAAGTCACACAATCCTCTTTCACCTGTAAACAAAAACAAATAAATAAACAAACATGTCATAATCAAGTATTTTGTAAACTCTCCCGTGAAAAAATAGTTTGTGTGTAAGTGATAAAAAAAATAAAAAAGCGTATACATTGAGAGATCAGTGGTTTTAAAATTGGTTTGAACGTTCCAGTGGTTTAGAGTAATGTGATGACAATTGCCCGTTTCTTGGTGGTATTTATCTAATATGTTCAAGATATCGGGGATGTATATAGTTTATGTTCGAACCATTGGCAACGGAGGGGTTTTATTATAATATACCTAGTGCTACCTCACACGAGAACGCTTGAAGTATAGGCACCACCGTGCTCAGGGGACGGGGTGCAGGGCAGAACAAGTTCCAAAGGGTACTCGGAGAGAACGAATAAGTTATCAGCGATTCAAACTTTCGTCATCCGAACATTGTGTTTGGATGAAGTTTTGTTAGCAGATGAAATTAGTAATAGTGCTAGAAGAAGGTACCGAAGTACCAACATCCACACGAGTTGAGTATCTACGTATTCCCTATTCCAAAGTTGCATTGCAGTTAGATGATAAATTGCATTTAAAACTTTGATTGTTAGTTCACGTACTTGCGAGTTGCGAGCGGCGTGAGTGGAAACATAAAATTATCCGTACGGCGTTGATCATAATGTATTTCTCAGAAAGATCACTGAGCATTGTTAAAGAAAACATATCTATATTCTATTTTAATATATATATTTTTAGTAAAAAAATCATGCAGCTTATTACATCTATCAACACGTGTTAGGGCTGACACTAGCACTAATTTCATCAAGCTATAACAATAATGTTTCTAACCTCAAAATTAAATATTACATTTAAATAATAATAATAATACGTATAGGTATATTACGTGCGAAAAAAATAAATAAATACACATTCAGTGTATAACTAAAGCACCATAACAACATTGTGTTAGTAAAATTAGTTAGAATAATTATTATTCTCATATCGATTAAGTTGACAAATGTCGTCAACATTTAAAAATGATGACTTTATTTTTTTGGTTTGTCTGAGAACTGAAGTTCCTTGAAGCTGAAACTGAAGTTAACTGTTCCTCATTTTGTAGATTAACTGCTGTAAATTGTTGTTTATTAAATAATAATAATAAAACGCCTTATTCTGAAAAAAAATCAGTATATATATATCAGTGCATGAGTGCCACCAAAATTTGATAGAATGCATTATCATCGACGAGTCAATCTGCCGAGTTACAGCTAGATCGGATTTCGGGAAGTGGGTTAATTTCCGCTACCAAGATTATACATTCATTAATTTATTACCGAAAACAAAAGTGAAATTCAAATAGACGTATTTAAAAATAATAATAATTGACAATCATACATACTATATAAACTACTATCTTTTATTAAATGTTTATTATCAAGAAGAAGATGATGGCGTGAAAAATACCAACGTTTTGAACTAACAACGATCCTAACCTAAAAACCATTACAAAGATGAGAATGCACCGGGAGCAAAGAGCAGTCATACTCGTACATGCAGAAATGCAAACAATACAAGTGGTGATACAAGCGCAACTTTCACATAAACCTGCAGAAGGTCCCAGTTGCACCACACATATTATACTACTTATTATATATGTGTAGGAATAGGTCGTACATTCATATACAAAGGTAATAGTTCTGACAGTGAAAATGTGGCCTGAACATTCTAGCAAAAATATTAATAATAATAAATTAATGGTACTTTTAATAGCAAAATCGTAATAGGTACTCTTGCATCTCATTTCAGGGTGGTAGGTACTCTAAGTATCGCCCCGACGAAAGAAAACAATTCAGAACAGAACGTTGCTTGAAATGGAAAAATCTTTAAACCGTAGATAGTGATTAGATCTTAATAGTCAGGTAGTTTTCAACTTTCCTTCCACTTTCTTCAGCCTCTCAATATATCAAAATTGGTGATGATATAAGGCCGGTAAATCAATTGCACTTTATCCTCGCATGATTGTTATATACGAGCTTAGCACATCACTCAACTATAACTCATATACTTAAATTTTGGCGAGACGAAAGTATCTGTGCAATTATTTACGTAAATGTCAAATTTGAAAGATGTATCACTGACTACTCGTTTGCGGCTAGCTAGGATTAAGTGGCCTAATTAGAACGCTTAAATTTTAGCAAGGATTCACGAGCATAGCGAGATAAAGAGTAACTGATATACCGGCCCACAATATAAGATATCTGTACGTACACAAAGGACGCGGGTTTCGGCTTTCATAATATCGGTGCTCAGTGCCCGTGTTCGTCGGCGGCAGTTGGCGCCGAGTTGAGAACACGTAGAACGCGGATAAAAATTGCGCCACCTGCGCGGTAGCCGGACAGCAGCTGTCAGTTTTGACAAAGATTTTTTACTTTCGGATAATCCTTTCTTGAAATCAAGAAATAAAACATGTGTACAGTGTGTAGAATATTTATTTTATCCCAGACTGGCGATTTATTGAAAACGGCGGCAATTAACAGTTCGCCCATTTTACAATTCGACACTACCTTCCCTCTGCTCAACAAAATAAGCGTCACTAACCGGCGTCACCGGCGAGTAGCAATTAAGAATTCACCTTTGACCGGTCGGTGGCCGAGTTGACATCGCGTTTGGTTCCCACCCTGGCGTAGTGTGTTCAATTCCTCGGCTGGCTAAGTCCTCCATCACAACACAAGCAACATTTTCAGCATACTGTGGTGGTAGTAGAAGATTTTCAAATATTGTCAGGTTAATCGTAATCCGGGAATATTTGTCTTTCATTTTAAAAATTAAAAAATAAATAAAAAATCCGGTAAAGCTTATCGGCGCCGCTACGCACTCACAAATCTGAACCTGCCTTCACTATGTGCGGTCTCATACGTTTACATACAAACATTCTCGCTGGCGCGTCTGCGCCAGTCGGCCCGCCTACGCGCCGACTAATCCGAAAGCCGAAACCCGCGTCCTTTGCGTTCGTACACTATGTATAGATTTTGCGGACTGCAAAAAAAGTTAAATAAATATTGTAGTTAAATGAAATATGCAACCAAAACTAGGTACCCTGCATTTATTATTACTTATCAGGATGTGCATTTTATGGATACCGTGAATATACGACAGGTTTACTCTCAAATACATACCTTATGCTGGTACAGTGAAATCATCGCAATAAGAGAGTTCGTAAAATGTATAAGTGGCGCACCAATAGTGATGTACCTAGCGAGCACATTTCAAACCGGTTAACCAGTGTAGAAAAGCACTAGAATGTTTTGTATATTCAATTATTTAAAACGAGAATAGTTGTATTTAAATTGTGTAAAAACGGAACACTCTGTATTTTGTGCATCGTTGCATTGGTACTTTCCGCATTTCCCAGTCACCGAGCACAAAAGTGCAGATTGCATGGAGTAGACCGGTAGACGAATGCAATTACAGGCTGTACGGGATTTAATGTGCAGCCATTGTTACGAGTTACGAGTGCGGCGGGCTACTTCACTACTCGGTGCATTTGTCCACAGCGCTGGGTACGTACTAGGTGCATTTGTACCTACATTTGTGCAGGTGGGTGAGTTTGTACGGTGAATAGTGGAGTTTGCAGTTTACGGGCTATTTTCACGTTCACGTGCACTTTAAGTCGATAAAGTTTTTTTTTCAAACAAAGCTCTGAGATAAAAATAACACTCTTTACTGATGAACGTTTTTAAAATTTTACACAACAATAAACAACCGTTTACCATTCACAAATGGTTGTTCATCAGTGGTGTAAAAATTAAAACTAATTTATTGGGGGGATTATAGATTTCTAACTACACATACACAATTAAATGATATCAATATAATCAGAAATGACAACTACGATTGGTATCATATAATATCATGACTAATATTGAATTACAATATTGCATGAATAAGAAAATCGGAATGGTACAAAAATCTGAAATAATATCCGCGGTGACAAGTTATTTTGGTATCGTAATCATTTCTTTGTGTAAAAAACGGCGTAGAAACAGCCGTTGAAAAACACATTTCGTACGGAAGAGGCCTAAAAAGTAACAATTGAGTCATCGAAACTGGTTATACAAGGCTTAGGAAAGATATTTTTGATACATCTATTTCTTGGCGAGTGATAAGGCGTCAAAGCATTGATAAGGACGATAAGGAAAACCCGAATATTAGCTTACATCGCCTGCTCTGTGATACGTCATATTTTATACTGTACTATCAATATAATATATGTAATTACTTAATGGTTAAATAGTGGAGCACAAAATCAATCCGTAAAAAATATAATAGTAATTCACCCTTTTAATTCATTCTTTTTTGGAAAGGAAAGAGAGGAATTTATGGGAAGGAAAAAGGTATGAGGGCTGGCTTGGAATCTGGGGGTGGTCAGTATGTCCGTAATCGACGGACATAATATATGAATCCATCCTTTCTGCTGCGGTGCAAGTGTTGGTTATCCAATACATGGTTCCCATACCCGCCTCCCAAAGTATAATACATCAATTTTTATTAATAGACGTATTTTTTTGTTGGTTTGACTGAGGATTGAACCTTCTTCCCCGGGACTGGCTCCTACCTTCTATAACCACTGGAACGATTTCGGTCGAAAAATCGACCACTTTTATTTTTCTGCGATTGATATCGGTCCAAAAATGGACCGATTTTTCTACCATTCGTAAAATATTTATTGTAATTATTTAAAACGTTTCCATGGCCAGCTACTTGTTTTATCGAATAGCTGATAATATATTCTCTTTGTCTATGAACTTATCCGTTGTCTTTGAAGTGTTATTTAACGAGTTTTCGCGGTTTTTTTATGGCGTCCTGTCAAAAACAAAATTATAAATTTTCAACATTCACGAAATTTTGGACTCTTCCTAAAATGCCGTAAGTAATTAATTTATTGGGTTTTTAACGCATAATTATATATCTGTGTAATCATGATTGACTTATCTATCTTTGAAATGCGTTTTTAATTCGTTTGTTTGTATTATATTGTTTTGGTTGAAGTTTTTGTGTAAGATTACGTCAACTGAAGACGTCATCTGTTTTTGATTTACAATAATGTCTTAAATACTGCACTCGCGCATTTGAAATATAGATATTCCATCACAGTGATTCAAAACAAAGAGATATATATAAGTTTTATTTGAATTGGTTCATTATTAATACAGATATTTGCTAACCAATTATTTTAAGTCATATGTCAAAAAGTTGACTCTTTTTCACATGTAAAATGGTGTAAAGCCTTCGTCACACAATCAAAATTTAGTAATTTAGTTGTATAATTAATTAATTTGTTTACTTTTACCAAATTTGTGCAGAAACAGCTGTCGTCCAGGGAAAGGGATCACTCCACAACCCAATAATTATTTTCAAATTTTATATTAGTGCAATATTTAACAAAATTTAAACATTTAAGTACTTACATTAAGTGTTTTCAATTTAAAATTTATAGAGCGGTGCTGACTGCAAGAGGAGGCAGAGGAAAAGGGAGACGTGGGGTACGAGCTGGTGCCGGACTACCTGCACGTGGACGTCAACGCAGAGCTGCAATTGCAGCCTCGTCTGGAGTGTTAGTATTTTTTAATGTTTTTTTATGAAAGTACTTTGCTGTGGCCGTTGAACTCATCATATATTTGTATTTATTTAAACAGCGACCCTGCTTTGCTACTGGTGCGAGAAGATCGCGTCAAGGCCCTAAAGGCTGTTAGGGCCCTGCCTGCTTCCATCCGGCTAGAGCTGGAAAGCCGAAAATTCAAGAAGCAGGCGGCGCGCATTTTGCTCCCTACCGCACCTCCAAGAAAAACTAAACAAAAGTAAGTAATCGTATTTAGATGCTTGGTACAATATTATTGTTTTTTCCTGACAGCGTTCCACTCTTACAGTGAGAGTTGGTAAGTTCAGCGCTCTGTGCATTTGGCACATTCAGTGCATATTTTACAGAGTTCTTATTTTATTGTTTATTTACATACTGTACTTACTGTTTCACACGTGAATGAGAACAATTTTCTATGATTTATGTAAATGTTTTCAGAATTCCATCTCCGGAGAGAACAACGTGTCCCTTTTCACAAGGGACGCCTTCACCGTTGCCACGACCCGTACCACCACCGTGGATGTCCACTCCCGCACAGACCCAATCAACGGCTCCCAATGCACCAATTATGCCTATCCGTGCAGCATCTCCCGAGCCGTTACCTGGGACATCGCGGAGTGGGGAACTCTTCTCTCCGGAAGCCGGCTATCACAGCGAGCTGTGGGTGGACGTACCATTCTACGAAGAATTGTCGGCGTTTGGGAACGGTGAGTTTATTTTTTGAAATGTCATACCAGGGGCTCAATATAAAATCAATTATCTATATTTTATATTGATATCCCTAGCACAGTTTCACTGTTGGTATATTGGCAGGAAATAAGCATAGTACTTAAAAATTCCACATAACAAACATACAAAATGTATTGTTGTTATGTCGTGGATGCATCATTACACATCTTTTTTCTGTAACGGGTATTGCAGAGTGAGAAATAAGACATGCCGAACTTCTTTGCGAGGATTACATTTGATTCACCGGCTTCTAAACGGTGTAATACAGCATTTTTTTCTTAAATTGAAAAAACACTTTCGCTTCACGGGACTCATTGTGTTGCGAGGCTGTATTGGTAGGTGGGTTTTGTAACCGGACAAATTATCATTAAAATAGGTCGCTTTACGTAGTTGGTCACTTTAAACGGATACGTTTTCCTACTAAAAGCTATGAAACCTTACTAGAGTTTACATTATCGTCACTTAAAACAGTAGACCGTTAAATGCAAAGTCATTATATCCAAATTCTACTGTAAATTTGTGTTTTCTTTTATTTCAGAGTCAGACATGGGCAGAAAAAGTAACGTGGACGAGGCAGCTGTACTAGAAGAGTCTGTACTTGGAAACCGTGAGTTATAAAACTAACTAACTTACCTTCACGCCATTTCGGTAGGCAGAGAGGATGAACCACCATGCAACTCGATCTTGGCACACACACTCTTTTCTTCATTCCATACCTACCTGACTGTGCTATTCTGACTCCTGACATTGCCCGCCTCAAGTATTTGATTAACTTTTTATATTTTTTTTTATATGAATACCTCACAAGAGCCTCAGCTGGAGCCAGTGAGACTATGGCATCCCCAATTGGGGGATGTTGTGAGGCTGAAGGTAAGTGGGGAAGGGAAAGAGGAAGATGGGGAAGTACCTGGCTATTCAGATCTAGTCACTAAACACGGCTAAAGCCATTTGGAGCAACGTTTCAATTCTGAATGGTGGTCTTACACCAGGGCGATACTGGTAGTATCTTCCACTCTGGAACGTGCCGCAAATATACTATATATTATTTTAATTATTATTTTAATTAATTAATTGTGAAATAACACAAATCAATCAAATAAAATTTATTTGCGCACGCCGGGTTCGAACCGGCGACCTTCGGAATGGCAGTCCAATGCGTTACCACTGGACTATGCCGGCCGTCAAAAGCCATTTCAAGCAACGTTTCAATTCTGAATGGGGTCTTACACCAGGGCGATACTATGGGTATCTTCCACTCTGGAACGTGCCGCAAATATAATATATATTATTTTAAATGAATTTTGTGTGAAAATAACACTAATTATTCAAATATAATTTATTTGATTTGATCCCGCGACCATCGTATTGCGAGTCATAAGCCGTACCAGAGGCAGTGGGTTATCGTAATATAGACACATTAAATTAATTTGGGTTTTCTGTTGTTTCAGAAATGGACAGATCGAGCGACGAGGATGACGAAGCGAGTGACGTCGACCACGAAGAGAGCGATGAGGATACCTTCTGCATGCCGCCAATACCTTATCATAATATTATCAACGTTTCACCTAACTCCGCTATGGCCATAGACTTTAGTAGACAAGACCAGGTAGATAGTGAGGCAATGCGTTTGATTCTGCCGCCTGAAGGTTACTCTTTCGATTGGTCTAATGATATCTTACGTTTTACTGGGATAAGGGAGACTTTCACAGGCACGCCGGGACCAACTTTCAATACCGACGAAATGGGCAAACCTGTGGATGCCTTTCTTAAAATCTTTGATGCAGATTTCGTTGAACTGATCGCGAGAGAGACCAACAGGTATGCAGATCAATGGATTGCGAAAAAACAATTTAAGCGTCATGCGCGTACCAATAAATGGGCTCCCACGAATAAAGAGGAAATGTATGTATTCTTGGCAATTTTAATGTATCAAGGTATTAGTCTTTTCCAGATCTAGTCACTAAACATAACTAAGCCAATTCAAGCAATGTTCAATTCTGAATGGTGGTCCCTCACCAGAGCGATACTCAGAATCTCACTCTATAGCGAGGCACAATGATATTATTATGTATTGATTTTCTTAAATTATGAATAAACCAATAAACTGAATACATTTTTATTATGACAAAGTGTGTAAACAATGTTTAAATCAAAATACTGCTCTTTCATTGTAACCATACAACTGTAATATTGATTTAAAAGGATATTAGGGCTTAATAAATAAATCAATTATTGGTTCCATCAATTATTTTCCCCTCATCCATTTTTTTTCGATACCTTTGCGTTTAGATATAAAATTATCACTATGATTTTATTTGCCATTCTACGGTCATACAAAGGTTTGATATATATATACAAATTTATCATCATTTTACATATTCCGATATACCCTATGTAGATTGACCTTAAGGTAGCTGTCAGTAGTGATTTTTCGTCAAATATTGGTGAATTTCATCAACTTTCAAAGTATCCCCCTGAAATATTGGCAATGTTTATATCTATGATGTATATCTCATTTTAAGCCTTATTTCCTCGTTTTGCACGTTATATAAAAACATGGTTACAAATCTCCAGTTCTAATTTACAATTATTTAAAAAGTAGCACCATGATTTTGACATCGTGAAATAGGCTCTCTGTATAATTCATCAAATGAATAAAATAAAGCCAACACGGCGACTATGCTTATTAATAATTGTAGACAGTTAATGTATCTTCCTAACGTAATACCAGTTTTTGTGGTAAATTTATTATATAGTATAATACAGTGATTTCAATTTTGACACGTCACGCACTCAAATTTTAAAAAATTATTTTCTAACCAAACTTTTGAAGAGAGCATAACGTACAAAAAATTATTTTCCCATTATATTCTTGCATCTGTGGTTATCAAACAGGCCATAGAGAACATAAAAACGTAGAAAATATTCTATAAAGATATTTAAAACTGCCACTGGCGGCAATTTCAAATCACAAAAACGCTAATTTCGCGCATTCATAAAGTTTAAGATTTTTTAATAATTTATCTATCAATTCTAAAAATATAGAATAATTATAAAAATATAGGTGAATTCATTGGCTGTATAGCACTACAATCAGTTTTATGTCTCCGTATTAAAATTCGGAGGTTTGATTTTTTTAATGTTGGCGGAAAATATTCAAATTCGTCGCCAAAAAACCGCGAGCAATCGGAGAAAAAAGTTTTTTGACGCGCGATCGTTCGAGTGGTTATACTGTTAAAATATCTTTTAATTTATTTTGGTTTTGACGGATTGCTTATTGATTATTTATTTATTGAACGCCATAAAAGGCTTTTACAGTAATGTGATACATTAGATTATAAGTACACAGTGGTACATAGGCGAATATTAGTATTACATTTAAGAACACGACAATATGTATACAAAACGACATTGAATGTGATACAGCTGAAATTTTCTTAAGGCATAGAATGCTACAATAATAGAAAACACTTAATTTAAACAGGATAAAATATACAGAAAAGGTGACTTGCCAACAGATATAATCTAGCAAAATATTATAGTAGCGCAAATAGTTGTGAGTTTATTGTTACAATCACATTTATATCTCCACTTGGCCACTATGGCCGGAGTGTATGGCAAAGTAGCTTTAACAATTCAGGGCTGTCAGAGACTTAACAATTAAAAATAAAAAATTTCATTAAAATAATACATCCGTTAGCCAACATTATAAGACATCTGAAGCAAGCAGTTTATATTGATTCTATTGACTGTATATATGTGGAATGTATATGTATAAGAACACCATACATATGTTACACATAAAGAAGAACATGTCAGTATGATGCAGTACAAACAGACATTTAACATTTCACAAACATATCAGTTACATTCACAACCAAGTATTTTTGCCTTGATGCAAGACGGTGATCAATGATTGAACCTTCCTCCCCAGGGACAGTAGGCAACCACGCAAACTCCAAAGATAGCGCACTTTACCCCCCGAAGTTAGCGCACTTTACCCTGGGACACCCTGTATATTTGTGTCTGTTTGGCTGACAATAATAATTAATATAAAATACCTACATATGAGAAATACCTACTGGTAAATAAATGGTTTTATATGAACTTATTTGCTATATGTATTGTTAAACCATAGACAGTGTATGTATTGTATTTTTGTTCATAACGACAGTGCGGTGTGAATCATCGTCTGTTGAAACCGGTTAGCCACTACTTGCGCAGTAAGGACAGAAACGAGAGATTAAATAAAGAGTATAATATTCTCTCCTCTCGCGGTGCCAGTTTGTGGATCGATTTACTTCATACGTAGTTATTACTCGCATGTACTTGCATTATTATACAATACATAGTAGCTGCGAATTACATTTACGCCTGTATTTACCGACATGGTGATATGGATATAAATAGACTTGGAGGGGTCGAATGATACTACGGATGATATCGATAATGATAACGTTGATAACTTGCCAGAAATCGATTTTAACTACATACGTTCACGTTGCATTAGTGTATTTATTTGGTAAGACATATTCATTTCTACGACTGACGTGTAATATGAATTAATGATAAGAAAAACTGTAATTTTTAAACTATGAAAAGCCGCAGGTACCGGGTATTCAAGTATTTACTAACAAAAAATTGTCTAAAGAAGCGAAGCTAGAAGTCCACAATGGAGTGCTGGTACCTACCCTGATGTATGGAAGTGAGGGATGGAATTGGCAGATAAAGTAGACTGAATGCTGTAGAAATGAGATGCCTGAGGGGGATGTGTGGTAAAACCATGTATGATCGTGTGAGAAATGTGGAGATCCGCAAAGTGTACAAGCCTGATGTAAGTGTAATGAGTAAGATTAAGATAGGGACACTTAGATGGATCGGGCATGTAGAGCGAATGAGCGAAGAAAGGAATGTAAGGAGAATATATGATGTAAATGTGAATGGTAGCAGAAGTGGGGGACGATCGAGGAAGACATGGTACAACCAAGTGAATCAGGTACTTGAGTCGGGCCATGTCAAGATTCAGAATAATAGAAGAGTATGTATGATACGATGTATGAATGTATATGAGGCAAGAAGCTCTCTGCCTACCCCTGCAGCGAAACGGCGTGATGGTTAGTTAGTTTTAAAATTACAAAGTTTTAAAAACTGGTAATACGACGATAATTGAACATACTAATGTCGGTTGTAGGTCTGTCTGTCTGTGAACTCTGGTTCATTAAACACGAATTTGCTTTGAATATAAGTGCCACTTTCAAATTAGGAACCGACTGTGTGAAGAATTCAGACAAGCATCAAAATACCTACCTATAATAGTAAATTATTTTAATTGGTATTTTCAAAATTGAAATTTTGAAAATTATTTCGGGTCTACGCTAGTTATCACTAATTTTGTTTGTATAAGACGATTGAATGTGAAGTTCATCCATTTTGCCCACCCTTGAAGAAAATAATTTCACTCGGGGCATCATGTCATCATCTTTGGGAATGTTGTGTGGGGTTTCTTTAAAAGGAAAGGAAGGAGATGAAGTTCGGGTAATGTAAAAGGTATGAGGGTTGGGTGGGAATCTAGGGATCAGTGCACCCAGGACTGACTCACTGACCCCTAGATTGTAGATGCTTGGTTGGTTTAACTGTTTAACAGTGCGTGAGATTGAAAGATTTTCGGAGCGCAGGTCTAGTTTTGTGGCACTGAGTGTCATCCAAGCACACACAATTCCAGAAACACACATTATACATTTTCATAATTGGCAGCAAATTAAATGGGCTAAATTTGAAGACAATTTGAGAAGCACTCTAAGAGAGACAAGTATCGGTCGTATCACGAGGACAATATATAATATAATATTTCCCACAGTAGTTTATTTCCGGCTCCCACTGGCGTATAGAGTATCTACAGACATAAGTGATAGTATCAGAGCAAGCGCTGGCTGCTACCTACTTAGATAGAAATGAGGTAATAAGCCACACGCGCGTTGATAAATTCCACTTTCGGCCGCGCATGATAAATGTGTGCACTCGAACCGGCGGGAACTGGTTTCGGCCGGTTCGGCGAATAGCAACCGCCAGAAAAAAACAATCCCGCCAACAAGTGTGGGGAGATAAGGTTATTCGCAATTAAGCTAAACGTAGTAGAAGCTAGATTCACTAACACAACATAATGTACAAATTACAATTTGTCTTTCACCTCAACGTTTTTTTTATATTCCTAACAAAGTTAATCTTTTATAAATAATACGTTTTTCTTAGAAAAGATTGTGTGGGAAATATATTTATATGTATTTATTTGAATAAGCATGTAGAATAGCTTATCTCTATTTGGTTTGGAGGTGATTGCGATGATGTTTGTCGTTAGACATGCGTTAGTAAAGTCGACTTCTATTACAAACAGTCAAAGTTCACGAGTCAATAAATAATCGATGTATTAAAAATGAACAATAATTGCCATAAATGGCGGCAAGTTCGGAAGTACAATTATTGAACCTTAAAACGGTTTGGTAAATGTGATTTAAATGCTTGCTTACTCTATTAAACTCTCGGCGGGGGGCTGTATGTTTAGTTCCAGAGAAAGCTCATACGTGAAGTCATCGCTCTAGTATCTTCTGTATTTTTCATTTAAGGCGATGCACTACGTCGTGTAATATTTTAAATTGAGCCGCTATCAATAACAACCCTTACGTTCATGGCGATAAGGTTTAAATTCCCGCTTAACACCATCCGCCTGTTTTGATTGATGCAAGAAAAAAACGTCCCAAAAAGTGTCTTTTATTTTATTTTGTGGATGTTCAGGCATAAATATTTAATTTTTTTTCGATCATTTTATAAATAACTTAATTTGCCACAAAAAATAATTCCAGGAAGTTGATGGGTACGTTCCCATCATAGAAAAAAAAGAAAGGTACTTGAACAGGGCATCAAAATAAGTTTAAAATAAAATTTCATTAATTAAACATAATCTTAATAAACCGTCAAGACTAAAAGCGAAATCTCATCAAACCAGAAATTCGCAATTAAAAGTCGTAAAATAAAAACCCGCAAAGGAGAGGGGGTGGATATCTAGGGGTTGGGGGATGGGGGGGTGTATGGCAAAGGCAAAGTATAAATCATTCTAATTTATTATTGTTCTACTGCGGGTAGACCGGAGCGAATAGGGTAGAAATGGGGGGAGAGGAAAATCTCCCCCTAATAACGGGAACACCGCGAACTTATTCAAAAGAAATTATAACAATTCTGGCAACAAAAGTAATCCAGAAAGTTGGACGCGCGGCGCAGAGGCTGCTGGTCTGGCTGGCTGTATGGCTGTATGGACTTATGTAGAGCTCCGAGTCGTTCAAAGAGGGCGAAAGTTTTGTTTTGTACGCAAAGCTCCTGTAAAGTTGGCATTATAATATTAGGCGGATTAAACATTTTGTACTTTATACGCTGGAAAGTATGTTTTATAAAGCAACAAACAATCATTTGATTTCGTAGGCCTTTCCAACCATTTACTACGGCGGTAGTCAATTTCAAACTCCGCTCGAGATAAAGATCGGCTAAACAAATAGCTTAGTAATTTTTTGTTTTCACTTTTATTGTATTTAATTTGTAGTACTCCATTTTATTATCTTAAATTTAAAGTAATATAATTAATTTCTGCAAAGTAGTTGAAATTTACAAATTATGTGTGTTTGGTTTATATTGTTCTGCGGTTTCTTTGTCATTCATTTTACAGTGGTTTTTTTGTGAGACATTTTTTTCATTAAAATTAATTCTTTTATTTTTTTTTTATTTGTTTTATTTTTTATATATTCAATAATATTGTTATTGGGTTTATAAAAACAGTTTATTTTTAAATTAAACTTAATAACAATAAAAAAAAATCATAAAAAAATAATAATAATAATTCCTTTTTAACGTAATTTGGTTAACATTTATTATGTTTTACGTAATTTGAGTAACATAAATCATTTTTTAATGTTAGGTGTTCGTCAAATAATATTAACTTTAACCGGTTGTAAGATCGAAGCACTTGATGAAATATTTCATACAAAACGAAAGCAGTTTTAGACATAAAGCCAAAACATTGTGACTTCATATTAAACAAGCAAGTTATTGATGAGAATACATTGCATGTTAGCTAAAAACGGAGACCCTTGAAAAACCACGAAATTTGTCTTACTTTTAACACTAAAAAATTTAAACAAAAGAAATACATGTATAAAATGTAGAATTAAAACTATTTTCTGGTAAAAAGAAATAATACTATAGGTTCAAATTTTAAAAATTGATATTAATTTTTTTTAAATTCCGAGTTTATCGAACCAGAGTTTGTTAGCAAACAAATAGTTTTAAATCGAAATTAACAATTCGAAACAAGTATTCTAGCTCCGTACAGTGCCCTTAGGGTGATTTTTTGACTAAAATTAGTCAATCGAAATTGTCCATGCATTATAAAACCTAAAATAAATCAAATCCAGTCGATTGCCACTTAAAATAATAAACAATAAATTATATCTGAAGCAATAACTCCGAGTTTGCTGACCGGAATGATCAGTCATTTCAAAAGCCAGAAAGAAATTATGCCAAGAAATAAAATTTAGACGATGAAAAAATTATCAAATTTATTTGACAAGACAAAAAAACGTAATCAGAGAAAAAATTCTACTGTCAAAAAGTATAGCTATCTTCTCGGTTTTAAGTCGAATAAAACTGTCAAAGAATTATATAAAAACCTGTAATATTCACCAAATCGGATAATTTTAAGGGAAAATAATACAAATGGCATTAAACAAGATATTTCCTAGGTCACTTTATGGTAATTTTCAGATTCAATAATTACTTGGAATAATGAATATAACTTAATATCTAGCCATTAACACTAAATTAACTATGATTGAATTCTGTTACTAGACGCAATCATTGCTTTGTAACTAACTTAAGCCTCGCATTCCCAATTTCTGCCGATTTATAACAAGTTTCTCTTTATAAATATATATATATATATATATATGTTATTTTTGAAGATAATATCTATACATGTGTTATGCCGATACGTTAATTATATGAAAATCCCTCGGTACAAAAAAATTGCAGTAAAAAGTAAGCTCCGAAAAATATTAAAAACACATTTTGTTCTGTTATTTAATATGTTATAGGCATGAACATTTTCACAGTGTATCTTTAAATGCAATTAAAGCATTTGTCGAGAGATTTTTGATCCATTTCAAACGAGTAGTGTTATATTAAATATTTCACATTTTTTGCTTAATTATTATCGTTTTTTTTAATATTAGCGCGCTCCCTACATTCGTATTTACATATCTCCCTTTCAAATCATCTTAGAACGCTTACTAAGGGGCCTTAACATTACAGTAACTGTTCAAGCATTTTTGTCATTACTATTATTACTGATTATTATTTTTTTTCTCAAAAATCCTCACAGCATGCCAGTCCGCGATAATCCCAAGCGTATAAATAATAGTTCATTTTACTTGCCATGAACATGACAAAAATTTCTATATTGAAGGAATTTGCAAAGCATTATCGTATTTATCAAAAGAGCTAATGATTTCTTACGTTGGGGATATATTGAAAGTGTCTTCAGGAGTAACATAATACATTCATTATTATTTTGCTGAACCACGTATAGTTTAAAAAAATATGGCGACATAACTGTGATTTCACATAACGAGTCCCACCCATTACGGAGAAGGCTTTTCGGATTAATAATTTTTGTGAACATTTATGATTTATCGATCCCGGGGAATTATGGCTCCGATTCCGATAGAGGGTCTCTGGTCATAATTTATGTTCAAACTTTTCATTTCAAAAAGAGATGAGAGATGCTGGCAAATTATACAAATGCCCAATACTTTTTCTGGGGACTTTCGGATCGATGTCAATAATATGTTATCAATGATATTGAAACGACTCAAGTTTTCAGGTTTAAGACATTTTCTTTCTCGTCTTTTGGATTAAATTACACTCTAAGCATAAAGTTTAACTAATGGACCAATTTATATCTTCTTTATATATTTTCAGTTTCGACAGTTTGTTTATCACACCAAACTGAACCCACTTACAGCATCACAGGCGCGACATCTGTAAAAATAAGTTTTTTTTAAACATATTATTATTTTATAAAATCTCGTTTAGTCAACATAAACAGTAAAATTTAACCATAGTTCGAATTTTTTAGTTTAGAGGAGAAATTTTGCAAACTTATTTTAAAAATAAAGTCGCTTTGCTATTAATCTACCTATATAATAAACTAGCTGTACCCCGCCACGCATTGCTATGGCTGTCTGTCTGTTGAGATAGATAAAAAAATAGTGCTTTTACCTGTCACAGGTTACATCTATATAATAAAGGTATATAAAAAACACACGTTTTCAAATGCAAGGTTGCGTCAAAATTTCAAAGCAATCGGAGAAGAATTTTCGGAGATTTAAGATTTTGAACAAAGTAACATTTACATTTTTTTTATATAGATAATAGATATTACGTGGCGATATTTTATTTCTACTTTTTTCCTTTAAATCCCGGTTCCTCTCGGTGTAAAAGATTGTATTGTTTTTAATTTTGGATCAATTTTTGAAAGATAATGGATGTAGTACTAGATACAAGTAGAAACTATAAAACGCTATAAGAATAGAACTATTAGAAGAGCTCTTTATAAATTCGATCTGAGTTGAATAAGTTTTTAAAAACAAACTGTAAGTTATTTGGCCAACTTTACTAAATCTGAGAAATGTTTCCGACATTGTTATTATTATAATGCGAAACTTTTGTTCTTTTCGTATCAAAATTTCCTCCAAATTAATTAACTTTCTCGTTGTGAAAGTTATTATAGCCTAATAAATTCGATAATAAGTTTCGAGTATTTTGTGGATTTGAGACTTCAAACAAACAGCAAAATAAAACACTTGTATCGAATGGTTAAAATGTAATGAAATGAAAATTTCATAAATTATTTGGCAACAGGACCTTGATATTAATCGTCTGTAAATATTTATATTGAAATATTGCGTGATTGCTACTTTTTTCGACAATTTGCGTTTCGGCATTAAAAACCGGCCATTATAAGTATATTTCACTGATATACGTAGTCATCTTGAGGATGACCTTATTCTTATGAAAGCATAGAAAACCTGAGTAGCAATTTTTGTTAAAGCAAACGCATTACAAATAAACAGCGTCAGAAAAACGTTCAGTTTTATGAAAGAATAAAATTATCTTTATTACATAATTATTAACTTTGATCCTTAAAGTATTTTTTTGTTTTCAAGTTTAATTTGTAGAACTCCATTTTGATTTTTGGTTTTTCTTTTAGGAAATCCATAATATTATTATTTAATTAGCAAACAAAAAAAACAGTTGATTTAAAAACAAGTTCTGCTGTGAAATTTTTATTATCATTATAACGCGTGACAGCTGTTTCGCCCGTTGAAGGCATTATCAAACTGTGGTGAAGCCACTTACAGACGATATATTTATATTATTTTCATATAGGCACTTATAATGAATACAAATAGATTGTTCATTTTTATTACTGATGCCACTATTGATTTCCGTGTAAAAATTCGGAAAATATTAATGGTTATTATCACCCCTTTTGGCTGGTGTGGCCAAATTTAACTAACGTATTTATGTGAGGATATTCTGTCAGCCCTTTATTAGCAGCAGACACATACCTGGACGAACCTCGTGCTGGCACTGTTGGTGGACTCTCGCGCTGCAGCAGCTGGTCCAGTTTCTTCACCACCTAGGATTCTTGCTGCAGAGTCTCCATTATCTTCTATCTTCGTGTCACCTGTTACTGTTCTTCCTTTTACTTAACTTAACTTCACTTTATTTTTATAATATTTATATTTTTCGTAATACCTGCATCAACTGTAAAGCGCCCCTGAGGTGATATCTCACAAAAGCGGCGCTTTACAAATTGTCCAGTAAATTAATTAATTAATAACCATCACGCTGTTTCTCCGCACTCCTTGCCTCATTCACATTCATACATCGTCTAGCCAAATTTAGTTTCCGGAATTCATGATATATTTTGATCCTAATTGCTTTCGACGTGTTATTGCTGTAATAAATAAATACTCTATATCAATAAAACAAATACTATATTTAATGGTTTGTTCGCATTCAGTCAACCGTTGCTAAATTACAACGTTGCCTTAAGTTAACAGTCAACCTTATTCTACTTTCACTTGCTGTTCTTTGATAGAAGAAAGTTCGATTCGTAAGTAGAACGACACTCATTTTATGTTTTATACTCAAATATACTCGTGTATTAACGTTAATAATTGTTAGCAATATTCGATATCTAAGAGAATAAGTAAAACAAAAAATTACACATCGGATTTTATGTCCGACCAATTTATTATTATTTGATGATTTTTTTTTCTAAATCTGTTATGAATATAATTTATCATGTCTTATATATTATTATTTGATATATCATCGGGTAAACAGATAAAGCCTGTAACGTACCACGCTATAAGCGCGCTACATTTTCTTGGCTTGGCGTAATTCAGCATATCATATCATTGCTAGCGTATGGCGAGCGATATTCTAAAAAAGGCCAAGGCAAGATGCGTACAGCGTAATGTGTCTCTCCACCCTAAAATATAAAACGTCGATTTTTCGAAAATGAATAACTAGTTACATACAACTTTTTTTTTTCATACAACAATACTCTTATGTTATTCTGATTTAGTTCACTTGATCGTGTCCTTTCTCGGCGTCCCTGACTTCTTCTACCATTCACATTCGCGTCATATATTTCCCTTACACTCCTTTCTCCGTTCATTCGCTCTACAGCAACAGCAGTAATACCTACAAAGAACGATTAAAGGCGAATTTGGTGAACATCAAGAAGAAATCAAATGTGACCTACAAATTTTCTCCTAGACAAACTGAAAACCACGTGGGTTATTTATTTCTATAAGTTATACAAATTTAACAGCTGAAATGATATTGACCCCTTGAGAATAGTTTACAATCTGTTAGAATACGAGACGCAACTTTAATAATTGAGAGATTGAACTAGCATCTAAAGCCACAAAGACTTAGGACTTTACTAATAAACGTTTTTTAATTTTATACAACCGATCAACAACCATTAGTGTTCGTAATAAATCAATAGCAATAAAAATTTGTTCAGACGAGTTTTTATTCTGTTGGCAGTTGACCGCAAAACGTAGTCGAAAAGATTTCTAGACCAAAAGTAAGCTCAGTACATAGACATATGAATATTAGTAGACCTGCCCTAAGTGATTAAAAGCGTATTATTCCCCACTCCCCATACCGGTTCCACTGGAGCCGGCTGGGCTCGCGTATGGCTTCCCGTGAATCTTGAGAATGTGACGTCATCATTCTTGTTCGAACTAGCGTCGTGCTATGGTCGAGGCATTTTATGAAATAACACGGAAAAATAGTGGCTTGTGATATGAAAACATGTAAAAATAGATGTTAAAAAGAGAATAAACCCAATTGTCGTATTACATTCCATATGTAAGCATCATTTTAAGCTTATTCAGTTGTAGAAACATATACTATCACATCGAGCCAACATTGGTCGAATGTAGCGATTCTCAAGTGTGCGCATCGTTGTTACAGGGAAGTAAATTATGAACACTTATAAAAGTGTCTTAACTAAATACGTAAACAAAATATTCGACTCTGAAAATAGAAGAAATTTTTTTTGCCGAATTTGGACTTCGCAAATTTGTTCATAACGTGGCGAGTAATTTGCGCTCCCATGTAAAAATGTCTATTCATTCAAAAGCAGATTTTACTTTTAAGAACTAAATGGTGATACTCGTATTATAATGCGAGATGCCTATATACTGTCAGATTGATTTATTGACGAATCACAGTCAGCTTTACCCCCTTCGTTCTTCAACAGTTGATTTTACCCCTCACCTTTAATTTCTAGTCTATATATTCATATGTCTGTGGCTCAGTATGATTTTGACGATAACCTCAGTTTGAACTTTAGAAAATTATTTTGGAAGGTTTTTAATACCAATGACAGCCTTGTTTCCGACGTGATTAAATATTAAAATTTTATATGGATAAGGTTCTGTCAGCATTCGTGTACATATCGTATAATATGTAGATACAATACTAATATTGAGTGACTCGGACTCGGCAGGCAGGACTCGGAATTTAGAAAACTCGGGATATCGTAAATATCTTCGGCCCCCAACACGGTTGCACAAGTAGTATTAAATAAAGTAGCTATCTGCATCTGTCTGTGCGCTTAGTTCTTCTAAACAATGCAACGGATTTTGATAGGGATCATTTAGAGAATTTCTTCCGGAAGGTTTATCTAGATATAATAATATTTAGCTAATTTATATAGCGCCGTTTTCGTGAAAAATCACCTCAAGGGCGCTGTAATAATACATGCATATTATATTTATAGAAAGTAGACAAAAGTCGATATTTTGTAATCAAATGGCGCTTACATTGCTAACGCTAGCTAAACCTTATGAAATATATAAATAATAACCCCCAGTAACGCCGGGTACACGTCAGCTAGTAACATAATAAACGAGTCACTTATTACGAGCGTTGATTTAACAGTTCAAAAATACTTTTCAAAAAGTTATGTCGGTGGTATAAGAAGTAACAAATATATAACAAATATATAACAAATATATAACAAATAAGTATTTACGATGTCCCGACACAATTTCACTTAACCTCCTGAATGGGAGAATTGATTGAAATGCGTAACAATATTAATAATATTTACACGGAGAAAAATGATGCTGTTAAACAAGTGACAGCATGCCAACTTCCTGATAAAATATTAGTAATTCAGAATATATCGAGAACACGTGTTCTTTTCCTAATAAATATCATGACGGAATATCATGCTCTTTGAACACGCTGTACAAATCTAATGGCGCATAATTCACGACCATCAAAAATCTGTCGGTCATCGTTGACAAAAAAGGCGATAGCAACTATTGCCACCACTTCTTGTCAACAGCCGAAAGTCGGTCAACGTCAGATTTCGTTTACATAATTCGACGAATCGCTTCTCGCAGACGCCTTTAGAAAGTTCCCAACAAAGCAGCACTGCATGCTCCGGCGGAGAAATGACAGACACTTGTAATAATAATAATAATAATCGGAAGAAAAATTGTTATTACTTTTCCGATGGTGTCTTACTCTACTGAGGCTTCACGAGTCATCAAATTCGCCAAGCTTAGTTAAACGTGCCATTCGTAGGAAACACGATGTCGTTTCACGGTTGTGGGCATGGAATGATTGTGAAGATGAAGACAATCGCTATCTAGCTACGTACAAGGTGATTTAGATAAATGAACCATGAAAAAAATGAAGTTTGTTGTACGGGTTATTCTTATACCAAGTCAATCAGTTTCTAACGTTATTTTAACAGGCGATTTGATAAATGAACAAAACATTACTAAATCAATTCTGACGATCTTTCTGTACAAAGCAGGAAAATAAATAATGTGAAAAATTGACAAGAATTTACTTAAATAATATGCTATAATTTGACGGAATGTTTTTTGTCGCGGTGATACGACTATTGCGATTCGGATGCATCGTAAACGTTGAATTATTCTAATCACCGATTGTCTATGATCATGGTCTCTCGATTAAGCGGTTGTAATACTAAAGTCTTTAATAAAACTTATCACGAGGGCGATAAATTATTACCCAAATGATAATCCAGGGATACTTTAATGGAAGACGCCTCATCTCGAGGAATCGATCGGTAGAAGCGCAGTCCTTGCACGATCAAATACTGTTATATACAGGGTTTTCCAATAAGAGGTGTTATTTTGAATAGCCCGCTATTTCGGTAGATGTTACTTTTGAAGCTGTCATTTTTTGACATATGACAAGTAGAAACTACCCTATTAATAAAAATGGAACGATACACGCTTCAACAACGCATTGAAATTATTAAAATTCACTTGAGTGAATCAAATGCAAATCATCTTGAGTGATGAGGCCCATTTCCGCCTCGGTGGCTTCGTCAACAAGCAAAATTGTCGCATCTGGGGCTCGGAAAACCCAAGAGTTATTGTTGAAAAGCCTCTCTATCCTCAACGTGTGACTGTTTGGTGCGGTTTATGGTCCGGCGGAGTCATTGGACCTTACTTTTTCGAAAATGAGGCTGGAGCAACAGTTACGGTAAATGGATTGCGCTATCGAGAGATGATTAATGATTTTTTATGGCCGGAATTGGATGGTATTGATCTGGACAACGTTTACTTTCAACAAGACGGCGCTACGTGCCACACAAGCAACGAAACCATTGATCTTTCACGATTGAATATCAAAATAACACCTCTTATTGGAAAACCCTGTATTTACTATATATAATCATACCATTATTTGTGAAATAATCTAGATACGTGGATTCATCTAGCTCCAGTAGACTACTTAACTCAAAGGAAAGCTATTAGTTCGTGGAAACTTACAAGTCATGAGGTCACGCAAACATCTCCCATTTACCAGCGCAAACTGGTAACATACTCACACCGTCATGGCAGTAAGGAATATTATTTTTTTCCAGAGCCGCCGAAGCAAAACGCGAGCACGCCTCGGCGCAGGAGGAATGTAAAAAATATCATTACACACCGTTTCGTGCAAAATAATAAATAATTTTTACGATTTGGCTGGGCGACTTTGCATTCCACCACAAAGAACATTTTTCGTAAGTCAGAGATAAAGTAATTTTAATTTCTACTCGACTGTATACAACATCCGACCGCCTACTCATATAGGTGACCTCACCTAGTTTCGATTGAAGTGTGTTTTCTACAATAATTTGAAAGAGAAAATAAAAGGTTGAAAGCTACAAAAATCGGCATATCTTTAATAGATCCCTAAATAGTAACTTATAATTTGACAATGCCTTCATGCATATCATGACTTTTGGCAGAAGAATGAACATAAATCATCATTTGTTATGAATATTTGATAAATTGTACAGTATAAACAACAATACAATTAAAATAAACACTCGAACTTTCTGTAAGGTAAAACAAATCGAGACGATAAAATGACCCACCTATCATTCCCTATTCCACAATTCATTCAAATTCAAAAACTCTTAGGACTAGTCCAGTCAAGATGTACATCCGTGCTTGCAAAAGGTCCAGTCATTCTGAATTTTTTATATGTTGTTAGGACCTAAACCAGTATTAAAAAAAAAAATTTGCAACTTCGAAAGTGCTGTGCGAGCGGCGGTGGACCTAAAAAACCAGGAAATTTTCGGATTTTTTTCAGTTTTTGCTCAATATCTCAGTAAAGGAAGGGTCTGACCGGTGTAGTCGGTATTAATACTTTTAAAGTAGACTAAATTTGCTATAATTTGAGACCAAAGCAAGCTATATAAAGCCATTGGTTTTCAAGATACAGTTCTTCAAAAATAGGAATTTTTTTCCAAAAAGTGAAATTTTTTCGAAATGGTCACTTATTTTGTAAAATAATTTCTAAAATACGCATCCCACGTCAAATATTGTATGAAATAAAATTGTTGTAAATTTAATAAGCTTTTATTTGAGACTATATTGATATCTGTAGACTAAACGGTTCTCTCAAAAATAACAGAGAACCAAAAACAGTCATAAGTGGGTTTTGGGTGAAATGCAAATAAACTGTTCTCGCGTCTTTTTATGGTTTTATTGTGCTGTGAAGTAAATCCATTAATCATCGTGGGTTTATCCTAGGGTTATAATATAATTACGACTATTTCAAGTTTCAAGTACCCATTAGTACCCATGATAATTATGCCATAAAATAAACCCATGAGTCATCATGGGTTTATTTTATGGCATAATTATCGACCAGTATAACGACCTTCAGTCAAATTTAAACAATACAATAATTGGGAAACTTACTTAACCCAAATTTAAAACCACCACTAATATTTTAGCCAAATATTTTTATTGTCCCCGAAAAATTGAGACGAAAAAAGAAGAAACGAGACTGAAAAATTGCTGCGAGACACTGAAAGGTCTCTCACTATATCAGCAGAAGAAATTGATACCTACCAAATACTAAATGCAAAATTTAAAAGTGCCTTGGAGAAAATTGAAGCGAATGGTCCAACATCACAGTTGTGGGTCCAATACTTTTGTATGACCACTTTGATAAAACTATTCATCCAGGCAGAGCGTGCTGGTGATTGGAACCTTCATTTGTACACTGTCCACAAGATGCTCCCTTTTTTCCACGCAGCTGGACATTTTTTGTATGCTAAGAGCGCGCACCTCTACCTTCAGGATATGATGGCTCTACAAGATCGGATGGATAAAAGGGAATACGACATGTTCACAAAAGGATCCTTCACCATTCGCCGGTCTGACAAGTTTTGGTCTGGGTTGTGGTCAGACCTAACAATTGAGCAGAAGCTGATGCGATCCATGAAAACCTATGGTGGGTTGGACCCAAGGAAGGGGAATCTCCGAAAGTGTTCTGGCAAGGTGAACAACAGGAATGGTGTTTATGTTGAATATTTGTGAAGAACTGGAAAGTTTTTGCAGCTTATCATGTCATACTGGAGAGCAGCATGTAGACATGAGACCTTCTCGAATCATCCGAGATAATAGTGATATGGGAAAACTAAAAAACTGGTTTGCTCTCCACCCTCCATTTCCCAAAACTGACAGTTTAATTTCTATCAGTAGTGGTTTACTGGCAGGTCCTGAAATTAATTGCCACACAGCCCAGAGAGTTGGAACGGAAGGAGTGATGAAAATTGTGGGGAAAATGTACGGCAAAGTAGTAATAAAACGGAAAAATAAAGTTACCACGCTGGCATCGATCACCTCAACCGTTAAACTGCCGGACAAAAATAGAAGAGTGGCTGTGGATCCGCTCACAATTTTTCAGCGAGTGTGTATTGCAAAGAAATCTGAACAGGATTTACAGGATGACTTCAAGTATGAGCTGGCCCCGTTCCCGATGTCTCTGTTCAATGAACAAGGGATGCGCAAGGGCACAAAATCTACTCTGTACTCTGCCTACACTCCTCTTTCCAGCCACACGCCGATAGATGCCAGCACTCACGTCATTTTGGATGGTGGCTACCTCTTGCACAAGGTCGTGTGGCAGCGGAAGAGCACGGTTCGAGCACTTTTGGTGCGTTATACCACCTACCTAAAAAAAAAAAAAAAACACCAAAACAGCGGAACGACTCTGGCGCTACGACTCAGCTCATTCCAGCTACGAATTGACGTTCGATGAATCCACAGTAATTCAAATTGCTCAAGAGCATGTATTGGGCAATGAAAACAATAAGATACGCCTTATAACTCTTCTCTGTGACGCCTTTCAGAAGGAGGGAGTAGAAGTGGCTGTTGCCGAAGAAGATGCTGATCAAGAGATCGTCATGATGACGTTATCAAAAAGAGCAGATGCCGATCGGGTCGTCATAGTGGGAGAAGATGTCGACCTGCTCGTTCTTCTCAATGGTTTAGGCACTGAAGAGACAAACGTCTATCTTCAGAAGAGCACGAAGGGTGAAGCTGGTTGCTGTCACTACTCTACAACCTCCTACAACACCCAGGACTCCCGACAATTACCAGGAACGGTACTATTTACCCACGCGTTTGCCGGGTTCGATACCACCTCAGCACCGTTTGGCCAAGGAAAGACCAAAATCAGCACACTTTTGAGCAAGAGTGAACCACTTGCTGAGCAAGTGGAGGTCTTCCTTCGGCCAGACTCTACCCCACAAGCCGTGAGTGAAGCAGGCATCAAGTGCTTCGTGGCTCTATATTGGGGTGACATCGCGAGGGATACTTTGGATTTCCTGAGGTATAAGACGTTTGTCACTTCAACAAACATAAACCTCGCCCGTTTGCCACCGACGGAAGATGCTGCAGGCCACCATGCAGCAAGGTGCTACCTCCAAGTGCAGAAGTGGCGGGGAGTCAACTTGAATCTCACTGAATGGGGGTGGAAGCTGTCTTCTCAAGGACTCACCCCCATCCCCACCGGGATGGATCTCGCACCTCCAGCCCTTTTGCGAAAAATTTCATGTAAATGCATGAAAGGATACTCTGGGAGCTGCTCGTATAGAAAGGCTGGGCTCCACTGCTCAGTCCTCTGTCAGTCATGCGGTGGCAAATTTCGCATTAACGTCCCGGATGTGGAGCTGAAATGCTCGGACGATGAAGATGACCCGACTACAGACTGGGCGCCTCTCCCAGCTAAGATAAAAAGAAAGACATGATTTGGCAACCAAGACACAATACCTACATGATTTATATTAGTTTTATTTTTTGTGTACATGTAATTTGTCCATAAAGTAGGTACCATGATGTTTGTACAAGCATTTTAGTATGTAGGTATATAAAACAATGTTTGAAGATGGCGTAATTCCCGATAGATGTAATATCTTTTTTTCATCAAAAATGTGTTAACTGTTTGATAAATAAAACCATAAAAAGACGTGAGAACAGTTTATTTGCATTTCACCCAAAATCCACTTATGACTGTTTTTGGTTATCTGCCATTTTTGAGAGAATCGTTAAGTTTACAGATATCAATCTAGTTTCAAATGAAAGTTAATTAAATTTACAACAACTTTATTTCATACAATATTTGACGTGGGATGCGTATTTTAGAAATTATTTTACAAAATAAGTGACCATTTCGAAAAAATTTCACTTTTTGGAAAAAATTGCCTATTTTTGAAGAACTGTATCTTGAAAACCAATGGCTTTATATAGCTTGCTTTGGTCTCAAATTATAGCAAATTTAGTCTACTTTAAAAGTATTAATACCGACTACACCGGTCAGACCCTTCCTTTACTGAGATATTGAGCAAAAACTGAAAAAAATCCGAAAATTTCCTGGTTTTTTAGGTCCACCGCCGCTCGCACAGCACTTTCGAAGTTGCAAATTTTTTTTTTTAATACTGGTTTAGGTCCTAACAACATATAAAAAAAATCAGAATGACTGGACCTTTTGCAAGCACAACCCCCTTTTCATGTTTAACTTGACTGGACTAGACGGGTTGTTTCGGAGAATTTGAACAATTCATCAAATTTCAACGTTCATTTTCAATTTGTGTGAATGATTTTTTCAAGTTCTGTTTTTATTTCAGTTTTGTCAAGCAACTAGCCTACAATGATACAATAACAGAACTTGAATAAGTCTTTCACAGAACCCGAAAATGAACGTTGAAATTTGATGAATTGTTCAAATTCTCCGAAACAACCCGTCCTTAGGATGAGTTGTTTCGCAGAATTTTAACGATTCATCAAATTTCAAAGCTAATTTTCAAGTTGTGTGAAAGTTCTGTTATTTATATCATTATAGGCCAGTTGCTTCACAGAATTGAGATAATAACAGAACTAGAATGGAATTCGAATGAAGGGATACCATAGAAAAATGAAATATGTGTCATTTTATCACCATCACATTATGTTTTCATTCATACTATACAGAACATAACACGTTTGTCATTTGTATCTCCACTTCCCAGCCACATAATATTATAATACACTGAACTTTTTACACGGTGGACACGTTCCGCGCAATACCGTGTATACTAAAAAAAATAAAATAATGGTGGATATGTTTCCTTGTGTAAAAAAAATCAGGATATGTTGAACTCAATGTTGTTTATTGTATTTTATTTAAACATAAATTTAAAAAACAAAATTTATAAAAATCGTAAAAGATTATCAGATAATAGACGAACCCGTTTACGCATATCTGGTACGATATTGGAATGTAGCACCGTGTTATTTCGAAATCGTGTAAAAAGGGAGTCCAGTGTGTACACTTATAATAATACTGAAGTGAATTCACAATTCATCATCGGCGATAATTATCTATAATCTATAAGATTCTTCGAACATAATATGCCAATACCTAAGGCCCAAGAGATCTATTAGCCGAAGATTGCGGAGGAAATCGCAGAACTAATCAGTGCAATCAGCGACCATTACGACATGCATCATCTGCGTGTGGAAGTGTGATGATTGGTACCGTTTTACTCTGCACAAAAATATCATTTTTGTGAGTCATCTACAGTTAACGTACATTTTTTCACACGAATTAATCTTACTTTCTCCGAATAGGAAGACAAGATGATGTACACTTTGACACGAAATGAAGAAATGACATTTTAATGGAGAATTACTGTAAACGACACAATTATTAGGGGAAAAGTGTAATACAATAATTGTTCATACATAATAGACAAAACTAGGAATAAAAAAGTACATTTTAATACCGCACAAGAGTTGTAAATGCCCGAAGCTAGTGGGACTAAATGTATGTATTTCTCAATTGGGGTATTGAAAAAATTATGGTTGGTAAGTGCCTGGTTATTCACAACTTGTCACTAAACACGGATTTAAAGCGGCGATAGAGTATATACCACTGTGAATCTAAAAACAGGATCGGAAATTAATGATAAAAGAGTGTATAAGTAAGAATGAATAATATTTACCAAGTTTCCGGGTGCTAAGTCAGAATCGAAACACTATTATTAGCTTGAGCCTGCAACAGAGGGAGAAAAACATCATTAGAGACAATAATAATAAAATAATTTCAACAAAACAAATAAAAGTGTAACGAATTAAAAGCAGTTTTGCCAATAATTTCCAACAAGCCTCACAACTGCCCATACATAAATCTTGCAAGTCGCCTATGCAAATCAAGGTTCTATCAGTGTGTAAACTGTAAACGTGTAGACACATCTCACGATACCAAATCGACAGCTCACATTTACATACAAGTCGCACACATGAGGAGTATAAATATGTAATACAAACCTGTATTTGATGAGCAAATATCTGAATAAACAATTAAATCAGCTTCGAAGGAAAGTTGCTGGACAGCCAGACCGGTCCTATCTTCTGCGATATGGATCAAACACTCGTATAAAGTCGGAGATAATTGATAATTAATAATAATTGAGGAATAAGCGCAATAAATTAATATGAAGGTTTAGTAATTATTATTGAAAAATAATTATGTATATTGTGCTGATTTAGCAAATCATAAGAGTCCGATTCAAAAAGGTTCGATCATCAAAAAATATTGAAACTATCTGCAGATTTTGAGCCAATTTCCACTAAAAAGTAAGATGGAAGTTAAACAAACAAATTGATATTTTCATTTTTAGCGAATTCGAATTGATAATTATGTTTTTCTACTCTCGAAAATAATTAAGAAAAATGTTACGATGGTGAAGGTATTTTTTGTTGACGAAATTTTTTTTTAAATGTGTCATTTCCGATTTTCGGCTAAAACGACATGTTTGTTTATATTCGTGATTTCGGAGGCGTTGACGTCACGCAGGGCGAAAACAGTTTTTTTTTAAATTAGCGTTGAGGAAAAAATCCCCAGGGTCTGAGGATTATCTTTTGGGGATGGTTGTGGAGGGGTCTTTTTATGGTAAACGAAGGCAAGAAAGTTCAGGAAAGAAAAAAATAATGACGTTGTAGCCATTTGGAACCGTTTCGAAATGTGCGGTTTTAGGTCGCTTTTGAAATCAATAATTAGTTATGTATTAAAGTTTTACATATTTATAATAATATAATAATAATAATAATAAATTCTTTATTCCAGGATGTGGGGAGGTTAGTGCAATCCCACACATCCCATAGAGGATATAAGTACAGATAGTATTTACATATAGTAAAATAAATAAAAAGGGATTAAAAATTAAAAATTAAATTAAAGATGAAATTAAACCAGAGAGACACGGGAATCCATCGGATCTAAGATTGTGGGAGCAAGTATCTTTCTCCAATGGTCTTCAATGCTCGATCCTGAAGTCAGACGGGATTCTATGATAAGAATGTTTCTGGAATGGTTTATCCTTCCCCTCAGTCCTGCAATCCTTGTTCTTAACAGAGCTGCAAATCCTGGAACTCGTCCTTCTGTAAACATAGAGGAGGCACTGCAGTGCCTGGGGAGTCCGAACATCAATCGGTAAGCGTTGTTATATTGCACCCGAAGCCTTTCCATTGTTCTTTTCTTGAAATTAGCCCAGAGCTCGCATGTGTACAGGGTGGTGCAAAATGCTATGAAGAGCGTCCTTTTCACTCGTGGACTACAGAGCACAAATCTTCTACTGAGCATGTTACATTTTATACTCAGTACACGCCTCTGCCTGTCAATATCTTCATCATCCGTTAACTTGTTGTTGATGACATGTCCTAGATATTTTGTGGTTTCTACTGTTTTCAGAATCTCACCATTCAAAAAGACAGGGGGAATGTTTTTTGGGCCTTCCCCGTGTTTTATGACCAACAGTGCTGTTTTTTTCGCATTATAGATCATGTTGGTTTCGTGAGCAAATTCTTCACAGATTTTCAGGAGAATTCTCAATCCCCGTATTGACGGTGCCATCAGAACCATATCATCTGCGTAGCTCATATTATTAACACATAGACCTCCGATGTGGCAGCCCACTCCAGCATTGTTTAATCTGTGGGTTAATTCGTCCATGTATAGGTTAAACAGTACTGGGGACATACATCCTCCCTGTCTGACCCCGCTTTTCAAGAAATAGGGTTCTGAGAATCCGTCTTTCCACTTTACAAGGTTTTCTTGCTGACGGTGCCATGATTCGAGAATTTTTACCACTTTCCATGGTATCCCTCTTTCCTTTAGTTTTTTCCATAATAAGGGGTGGGAAACTCTGTCGAATGCCTTACTAAGGTCCAGAAAGCATGCGTAAGTTGTTGTTTTCTTCTTCCTGTAGTATTCTAACGTTCTTTTTACGCAAAATATAGCTGAGTCAGTGGAGCATTCTCTCTTGAAACCCATCTGATTATCTTTCGTTGTCATATGGTATCCGACTTGATCTAAGAGAACTCGTTCAAATATTCTAGCGATGGCCGTGGCGATGGATATCGGTCTGTAGTTTTCCTGTAAAGTTATGTCTGCCAGTTTGGATTTTATTATCGGTATAATAATTGTCTTCGTCATGTCTTTGGGTAGATAGCCACTCTTTATGATGTCGGTGAACAGTGTTGCCAGAAGTCCCATAATCGTTGACCCTGCATGTTTGACGTGTTCGGTGCTTAAACCATCATGCCCTGCAGACGTTCCAGATTTCATGTTACTAATGGCCGATTTTATCATGTTAGTTGTGATGGTGAGATCGATATCATCATAAGCAGTTAAATGTGATTCACTTGAGTCGATAGTCGGTGTAGTAGTTGCAAAATGTTCTTTAAAAATGTTTGCAATTACTTCTGGATTCGTCTCTCCGTGTATGTTGCACGAGATTTTACAACGCATGTTTATCAGTTTATTTGAATTGTTCCAAAATTTTTTGAAGTCACGATTATCTAGATCCCCTGCTATTTTGTCCATCTGGAGTTGAGTCGAGTTATTTTGGCATTGTTTTAGTGCTGTTTTAAAGGCAGCACGCTTTGCCCTTCTATCCTCTGCGACAGGACCCTCGCCTGGTCTCCCGTTAGTTATCCAAGTGAGCATCGCTTGTCTGGATTCATCGTATTTATCCGCTACAAATTCATTCCACCCACATACTTGCTTATGTTTTTGGATAGTACGCTTAGTAAACACAGAAATGGCACTGCTACGCAGAGCATTTACTATACTGCCGTATAGGTATTTTATTTTGGCGTGTGTAGGGTTGCCACCATCCTCAGCAAATGTTTTATTTGACTTGATTTTGACGAGATAGGTTTGCGAGTAAGAGTTATATTTTCCGATATCGAGTATATTATTCGGATTCCATAGTGCTGGATCCCTCAACTCAGATGTAAACACTTCCGTTGTTGCTATTCCATCTGTTTGTAAGATCAGCTCGAGAGGCCGGTGATCTGTCCAATCAATATCGTAATATATTTTCATATCAACAATTTGCTTCAAAATATTTTTCGTTACCAGACAATGGTCTAACCACCTGGTAGAGCTGTGTGCGTCACTGATATAGGTGTAAGAATCCGCAGGTAATAATTCGATGTCGGCACATACGTATTCAAATTCTTGACAGAAAGAGATTAGCTCCAATCCAAAGAGTGAGTCGGGATTAGCGTTGAAATCTCCAATAATAATTGTGTTAATGTAATCTTTATCGTCAATTATTGCTTGTAGGGAGGCAAGGCAGTTAGAATATTCCTCAAAGTTGTCAGTTGAACAATTTGGCATGTAGATTGTAAAAATACTTAATGTTTCAGTAATCAAACTAACCTCGAGTCCGGCCATCCGACAGTTATGCATTGGGATTGCGGTAACCCTTAAATTTTGTCTGTAGATTATCCCCACTCCACCGTACGGTCTTCCTAGGAGTGGCCCATCGGCGATATTAACGGCAGAGGTTCCCAAGCTGTTGAAATCCGGGTGTATATGCGATAAGATCTGTAGGGAGTAACCACGTTTCTTGAACTAATATAATATCGTGTGATTCGCAAAGATCATGTATAAATTTTACAGAACTGCGAACTGATCTGCAGTTCACGGATATAATTCTTAAATTGTTATTTGTCATTTTGATGTTTGGTTGATATGCGCGATTCGAATCTATGTTTAATCATAATTGATAAAAATTAACTTAAATCTTCGACACATTGTTAACGGCATTCAGAGTTTGTAAAAATACCCCATTATTAACACATCATAATATTTGAATGATTTGTACAGCGCCGTTTTTGTGAATAATCACCTTAAGGTAGCTTATTGAGTTATTAATATTTGATTAGTAATTGGTATTGCAAATTAATTTCTGGTTTACCACACGATAATTAATTATATTGAGGTGGCCGCGAATATATTTAAATAAAATAAATAATCTTTATTCTGCTCGTTATTTTTCGAAAATGTGTAAACGCAAATGTAGATGATATCTGTTATCTGGGACTAATTTAGGGAGGAGAAATAGATTGTTTAACCACTGGAAATTTACAAATACTTAGCTAGATGTTTTACTTGTTGTATTTTTTCGATCAAAGAGAAAATTGCTTATATTTTCAGTATAACATTAACAATAAAATTAATCGCTAAATAAGAATCGTTGCATCGCAATTCCATTCATCAATAGTAATATCGGTTAGACAATCGCGATTGAATTTTTATAAGCTGTGAAAGTTTGTTAAGCTGCCATTGAAAATGGTAATCACAATGGTTATTCATATTGAGTGCGAGGAATTTGGAGGAAAAATTATTTTTCTCGTAGTCTTATTCAATTTATAGTAAAGAGTAGACTAAGGTGGGTCGGTAATTTGGAGTTCACACCAGGAAAAGTATTTCCTCGTGTTGGAGAGTTCAAAAGAAATTTCTGAGGATTTCTCTACATTGTTTGGCTACAACCCGTGGCTTTCTCTTAAGCATGCTCGGAATGAACAATCCACGGGTCGGGAGGGATGTGCACATTGTTGCACATTTCTTCAGACTGATTCGTGGAAGTTTGGAAAACTCGGTTATCATGGAGAGCATTCATTTCTATGTTCCCGATGGTTATCTCTGTCGCCGACAGTATAGACTGCTGTATCTTTCAGCCTGCCCATTTTGCTATTGTGAATCAATTCGGATATTGACATATTTAGCATCAATGAAGCTGCCTTGATGATAATAGTTGATATACCTACCCACTCTTTATAGTTATGTTTATATTTATTTACTATAATTCTTCACTAAATGTCTTTAAAAAGCACAGAAATGAATAACTTGCAATGTTTTAAAAACAATTGAATTGTGTAGTAAAAAACAAAACAAACAAAAAAACCTAATGAAACCTACCCGCAATGAAAAGGAATAAATCTAAAATGCTCATGCAAGCTAACATACTACAGGTGTTTTACCTATGATTGTTGTAATTCACAGAAATTATTTCCAACATGAACCGTACCTACGTATTCACATGGAGCCAGAGTACAACTTCTGATACAAACTTCTGTACAACTTTACTATAATAATCAATGCATTTTACACGATAAACGCGTGCCCGATATATTGAATAAGAGAACGGATCGAAATTACTTTTTGCATTATTTGTTTTCTGTTCTAACCTTTGATTATGGTTCTCTTCAAGACCCAGCTTCATACCTTTCTATTTTTAATACTCTACGCACACCAACCTCAAATATGGCGTAGATCATTACAAAAATCTCAGGGCATCTTATTTGGAGTTAATAATTAAAAACAAACACCATATACACAGCTAATGAAATATTTACATAATAATAACACCTGTAGTACGTAGAACAATATTCAATATTCAACAATACAATATTCGATTTGTCATTAATATTACCAATATCGAGTTTCAAGAAAGCCTTAGATATCATATATCTCATTTATAAGTAAATAGACTAGCTCCCCAGGTAGACCCAAGAATATTTCTCTAATAGCGTAAAACTCCTGACAGGCCAAGATGCCAAACAAAACGTGGGTCTTGCGACGACCCCATGCATTTTTCTTATGGGCTTTTAAACTATCGAAATCCCAATTATTCAGTAATTATTAATGTTAACTTATGTATTTGCGCAGAAATACGCAAAGTACTAAAAAAATGATGTCAAGTATTTAATTTTTTTTATTGTTTTTTTGTTTAATTCGTAGAACTCCGTTTATTTTTTATATTTAATTAAAATCAAGTTCTGCGAGTATTTTTTGGTTTTTATTATTGTTACAGCTGTTTCGGCTGTCAATGCCATTTTCAAACTAGTTCAAAATAGTTTGAAAATGACAATAACAAATAACAATAACAAAAACCAAAAAATACTTGCAGAACTTAATAATTTTATTATTAAATTTGATTTTAATTAAATTAAAAAAAAAAAAAAACAAGTATTTAAGCTAATATAAGGAGGATAGTAATTTTGGGTAGGTACTACCTACTCCCCCACTTGACTGCGGGAGAGTTAACTTGGTAAATAAGAGAGTTATGCAACATATTATTGATACTTGGTGCCCTTTCTTCACAATTTTTTTAGCCATGATGATGACGTAAGAGCATAAAATAAAAGGGTGGGTATTGAAAATGCGTCACCCCAAGTAAACGTAAAAGCAGATATGATCAAGGTAAATCAAAACAGCCAGTACCAGGAGAAAAGAAGTAGTGAGGAGAATCGATAACACAATATTGTTTTTCCACAGACACGTGCGTGGGGTTTTGGTTGAGCGTCACCAGATTATTATGATATGCGTCACTGATGCTACGTTCATTGTCCATAGACTGTGACCCGAGACGGTGGCGTAATATTGTGGTACCTGTACACTGTACAGAGTATCTGCCGGCAGTAAAATACCAGAGTTGTGATAAACGAGATTATGACCGGGCCAATCATTTTGATTACAACGGGGATAAATTCTCAGTACCTACTTTGGAAATTCAACAACAAAATATGTAAGAAAAAAAGATTATCTGATATATCTAAGAAATTTTTATTTTTTAGGTATAGAAAATAATTTCCTACAGTGCCAAAAACACATTTTTTTAGATGTTTTATATCCAAAAATCGTTTTAGCAACAGCATAAATAGTCTACTTGAGGTTTTCTACTTTTTTCATTGCAACAAAATGTATAATTCACCCTAAAAGTTCAAAGAAAATAAGTGTAAAAACATGCCGACAAACAGCACACATAAAAATGTTACAAATACGTGGATTACAACCAATGCTACACTAATAATAAGTTACCTCTGCTGTAAAAATAACAAATTCTTAATCTTTAATATAACTTGTTTTTTGTATTATTCTATTTTATTATTCATACACACATATAATGTATGAATGTATATTTAAATAAACCAATATGTGTATGTATATGCATATATAATTCTCAATGTACATACTCATATAAAATTATGCTTCCTCAACTATTTGAGGTATATCTATGAATCCTTCCAGATGTGAGATTTTTTGTTAATTTATTTCTCTCCATAATATGTTTGTTTTGTTTCTTGCCGCTAAAAGAGAAAGCTTGTTTTATTATTTTTTTATTCTATAAGTAAATAAACCTATGACGTAACAAAAAATTATAAATATATATTTTTTTAAAGTTCTCATAACATATTCCCACGAGTACATAAATGGAGCTGACAGACTTGCGCTATTCGATTATCACGATTACCAATGGGTATGTATGGCGAGCTATATGCTAAAATAGGCCAAGCCACGAGAGTACAGCGCGCTTATAAGCACCCATTAATTAGTATTTATTCAGTACCCATTTCATACAATATTGCCAACTCTGTCTTCGAACAATTTACAAATAGCTCTGTACCTACATTCTATTATTACTTACCTAATAAGTACATTTACTTTTATGTATATATCTTATGTTTTCTAAGTTTAATAAATGTTATATTATTTGAGTAATATTTTTTTAAGTTTGTAATTATTTTCTTAATTATATTATTTAAATTTATCATCAAGGTTTATTTGTTAATTATTATGTACCTCAATTAATGAAATTTTACACCTTATAAACCAAAATGAAGCTACTCCCCAATTCAAACATGAGAAATAAATTCTCAATTGAGTTGGGCAGTTTCGTTAAAAAAATATGTACATTTGTAAATTATTGGAATGTGTTTGAATATTTGATAAATATAAAATAAAATAGCTTAGTCTATCACAGGCATAATACTATTTTCAATTGAAGGTGTCCTGCGATAACAAGAATAATTAAAATAATGTTATCTTTATTTCTAAGTTCCGCAGCAATCAAAATTCATCATAATCAATGGTCACACCAAAGTTACATGTATTTTTCAATTATTTTAATTTATCATGGGCAAGAAATGATGTGAAATTTGAGCGGTAATAACGATTAACTAAATATAATGCGTAAAATAAATACTACAAGCGCCGACCCGAAGTAAAGGTATAGTAGTCAGTCAGTCACATTACATTATTCTCTATTCTGTTCATTATTCCCGTTGGTTTCCGAGACTTACCAAACAGAATGAATTTATATGCAGATTTGAATTGTGGGTTTCTCTTCCAATGAGGAATGAAGACAGGCTGTTGATTGATCTAAGCGCTTTCGTTCTGCGAAAACAATAATGCAAATATTCACCAATGTAAGCGAATTTTGGTATGGCTTCCTTATATGGTTCCCCGATGAAATGGCCACGGATTTTAACGGAAGTTTATGGCTTATGGCAAACTGTTTGCGTGGGAGTGGCACATTGAAGTATGCATAATGTATCAGATTGGTCTTTCGGCAACGAAAATGACTTCGGTGAGATGTACATTTGCAAGTTTTGCGAGTGTGAAGATAAACCTAACCATGTCTTGTTATCGAGAATTTAGGTTATTTTGTGTTATCCCAAGAGTCCAAAAGCGCGAGGGATTGAGGTAGAATTGTTGTGACAAGCTATCATAATATATAAATTAACTCTTTTTTTAAATTATTTATCTCAGGCGAAATTACATAATGATATTTTATGGACATACGTTATAGGTACTAAAACTATGTGATAACGAAAAATATCCTTAACTGTCTCTTATTGTACTGTGTATGTCTTAATAAATAAATAAATATCCGGCGGATTCCCGGCAGACGTAAAACATCAAAATTGATTTGTATTGAAGGAAGTTAAAATGAAAGTTAACAAGTTTTTTTTATATTTTTGATAAATATAAGACAAATTAAAAATGTATTCATTTATACGATGCGGTAAAGTTGTATCGTAAATGAATATTTTTCAATAAAGAAATACCACAGATTACCCAAGAAAATATTGATGATTTTAGTGAAAATATTGATGTTGAAAAAGTCTTACTGGACAACAATAAACTTTACCTTGGAATTAAGAAAAATAATTGAGAATTATTGAGAAAAATAAATGAGATTAGTTCAAGGACAACAAAACATCCCAGAAAATTTACTCTTTGAAGAGCCTTCTCCGCAGAGTTTTGGCAGCCGGGCGGAAAGAGCCGACGTGTCACGAGGCTGGCCGAACGAAGCGTCGTCCCGTCTTACCACGCTTGCTACGCAAGAGCCGATTTTTCCCCCTAGTCGCGCTGAACGATCTTTCACATCAAAAACGACAATATTTCCGGGTTTCAAAAAAACATAAGACACGATTATCAAATCAAGATGACCTAAACTTTGTACGAATGGATAATCACAGTAATTATATTTAAATTCCATAACACCATTATTAAAAGCCACACTGTGCTATGACGCGAACTCCAAGACTTGATTGATCCACTCTCAGTCCAATCAAATCTTACCGTTAAGATAATTAACCTATAATAATCACTCCAACGATCAAGGAATGTATGGATTCTGATGATTGTAACAGAAGAGTTATTTTGGAGTGTTCTACGCCAAATGAGTGATAAAAATAAAGCATCGAAAATAAGCAAAGTAATAAGCAAATACTTTTATTCCAATTAATCGTATTTTGGCAGATGGTTTGTAAAATGCAATCTTCAGATCGGCGGAAGAAAAAACCTATTGATGTCAGTATCGAAAATAGCAATATCATTATTTGGATACCAAATAGAGGAGTCGAAAAGAATGCAAGGCCGATGTAATGTAATATGTTAAATACCAAACGAGGTCCTTTAGTCGGATGGGCAGGTAATATACGATAGATTAAGAGATAGAACGAAGAATGTTTAATAAAAAAAAACTCTAGTAAAAACATGAAAAGCCGTGGATGGAAATAAAAATCGGGGACGTCTCAGAACATAAGCCACGATTATCAAATCAAGCGACCTTAACATTGTACTAATAGATTCACAGTAGTTATAAAGCAATGAATGAATTCACAAGTTCTCGATATTCTCCAAATCAACATACCTAGTCAAATGTAATTTATTATTTTTAAGAAACAAACAGCTCAATACATCATGTTAATTGAAGTCAAAAACGTTTCTCATGCTAAAGTTGCTTAAAGGCGGAGTTTCATTGTGTCTTAATAATAATTTTGAAAAGGGGAGAGAATTTTAGATTTTATACGAATTATAAATCCCAGAATTTTTTTGATGACTCCGTTAATGTGTTGGATAAAGTTTGATTTTACATCCAATATTATCGCAAGGTCCCCGTAAGATACTACTAGCGGAATATCATAATAACAATAAAGTAAACCTCTCCACCTTTACTTATATACGTGATATACTCAAAACAAAAACATGTAAACATAAATTTAATACCGAATAATCCGTAGAAACACAGCGAGGAAAAAGTGCTGTATCCGGTGGAAAGCCAATTTGCCAACGCATCGCGATTACGCTTTTCGCAAACGTTTCCGACTTTTTCGCAAATTCGCAATCCCGTGCAGAGCCATGTCAGCTAAATGTGTGTCGCGTTGAATTCACCCGTAAAGCACACACAATACATATAGTAATAATATGGTACTGTCACTGAGAGCTCTGTTGGAACTTCTCTTGCAATTACGAGTAAATGCATCTTTTATGAGAAAGAGGGAGAGGTTAAAACAAAATCTATCAGCAATAGTTACACATGTGTACTGTGACCTGATCTGTACAATCCCCACAATAGACAAGCAACATTGGGCACCTACAATTAGAAACATGCATTCAATTCGGATCAAACTAATCAAAAAGGTTAATTGAACACTTATTTTAATTTCTTCAGATAATAGAATGTATTCACATTTCTGATTTCATTTTTTTTACAATACGGCTGTGCTGATTAAGCTTCTTTTAATTATAATTTTAAAAGATTGGAAAGTGTGCGTTTTTTCACTGATTTTCAGGACTAGGAACACGTCCTCTGAAGATGTAAAGAAGTTATAATCAGCCGGTTTATACAAAAACCTATATTCAATATATTTTTTAGATTTCAAATTATATTAATTTGACACGTTTAATTTAGTATTGCAGAATATAACGGCACGTGTGAGTAATATTATTTGCCCCACCGCATCGCCCGCTATGACACATGTTGGCCGGATATCAAAACTTGCGGTTGTGCTTCACTGTATGTATATATTATGATGCAAAACATATTAAAATTGCTGCACGTGATCTGAATAGAGGAATAAATGCAGTAATCAATAATAATATGTTGCTAAGGAAGCGAGACTAGCAGTTCACAGCGGAATTATGATTAAACACTGACACGACAGTGAGACAACGAACCGACAGAGAAAAGGACTTCAGTAAACGAAATGAGGTGTCCAATCCCCGAGACGAATGTATGATCGAATTACAATCCTACAGCTTAGAAAGGAATGTAAGCGAAGTGGATAAGATTCAGGTTTGGTATAATTTTCCCAGACTCGAAAAAACGTACTACGTAGACTTCATGTCAAGCCAGAATAATATACCAATAGGTGTGTATAAATGCGGACGAAGTAAGAAGCACGTGCAATAATATATGGGTGGGGGTTTTATATATTGACTAACCCTGCAGTGCAGTGGTTCTTAACTGGTGTTCCGTGAGCTTGCCGAAGTGCTTCGCGAAATAACGAAAACAGAAATTTAATGCTGGCTCACCTGCTTATTCTGGATTATTCAAACCTCACGATTATTGTTATTGAGTTGCAAAAATGATGGCTAAATATGAAAGCTAATTTACATATAAATATTGGAAAACAGTGACTTAAATAATGAATAATTTTCTGAAAAAACTAATCTAATAAAAAAGTAATCTAATATTTTTTTCTGTGTGGATAATATTGTTGATAGGGCTCTTAGCTGTAACCATTGCTGTAGAATGTTGTTATAGTGTTTAACTTTATATTTGTATCAGCTCGGTTTCTCGATAATAATCAATAATAAAAAATTAACTAAGAAACGCGAAAACTTACAAATATAAACGAAGAATTGCGAGTAGCTAGCTATAGCAAATAATATTACTAAATCTTAGTATCACTAAAAGCCGAAAAATGCAGGTGTCATATTAAATGAAATAAATAATAACACTAAGATAAAACAGTAAAACTCACACACAAAGCAAAAAAAAAACTAATAACGGCTATCAATTACATAGAAACCGCACAGAAAACGATCTTAAAGGTAATACTAAAAAACATAGACTGACTGATACAGACCAAATATTCAACAGCTGTGACGTACTAGATATACGCCAATTATACGTTAAAACACTACTAAACTACATTTTTGACAAAAAATAAATTTCAACATACACAAAATAACACTAACAGACCAGTTAGACAAGCGTACAAAGAAAACATAAAAACTCCGACAGTAAATTCAAGCTTTGGACAAAGACACTACCAATACCATGCTGTAAAAGCTTTCAACAGTGTAAAACTTGAAATTAAAATTGAGGAAAATAAAAATAAATTCACACACAAAATTACAAAATGGATTAAAGAAAAAAAAAGACAATATTACCAAAATTTCATAGCATAAAATAAAACCTACACTCAACACACAAAACCAATATAAACACACAAAACCAATATAAACACACATCACTCACAAACACTCAAGATTATATATTAAATGTATTATTTTCTTATATTGTAGATTGTATTTAGATTATATTTTCATATTATAAAATGAAGGCCTCAGCACGGGCAAGCCACCCAGTGAGGCCAACATTACTGGAAAACTTTGAAATGTAAAAAAAATATTGTACCATTAAAAAAAAATAAAAATAAAAGATTTTCGCCTGTTTTGCAGGGTTATGCATGTATACGAAAATTTATGCCTGTATGCAGGGTTGCCAACTCAGCTCCTTTAGAGCTAGATTTAGCTCAATGAAACAATGTAAAATTTAATTACTCGCACGTGCTTTTAGTCCAGTCAGTGGGGAGTTTTACCTTGCAAAAGGTTAGGTAGTAGCGATTTTGATATATGTTGTTAAGATTGGGACTCTAAGGAAAAAAAAAAGTTTTCGACCTTGGGAGGGTCGAGCTCGACCCGCCATCTTGGATTGAAGGTGCCAAAATTTGTTTTTTTCAAAATAATTGTGAAGTGGTCGTTTTTACAACCAAATTGTCGATTGCAAACTTAAAGACAATTAAATTACCTACATTTTTTGTAGAAAGTTATTTTTTGGAAGTCTAATAGGTAACGAGTTACAGTGGCGGAAATGTGAATATTTTTCTAAAAAATTATGAAATTCCCAACTTTGTAATTTTTTCGGGTAATTCATTACATAATTATAATAATTTTGCTAACTCATTTCCACACCACCATGAGGTAGAGAACATGGCGCATTTTTTATTGTGGTATCCCCAGTAGGTTTACCACACAGATATACCAGCGATGGTAGATTTCGAAATTATGTTACATTACTATGAATTATGTTACTTTAAATTATGTTACTTAATAACAGTCTTCGTCATCAATGTCATCATCTAACTCATTGCCTGTAATACTGAGATTCTGGGCTTCCATTGACAAAATCTCTTCTTCTTCGTCCTCGACATCGATGTGAACCTCTGGCGAATTTCGGCATGTTTGACCATTACAGCACCCACATACAATAGAACACTTCAATCCAGCTTTCCTGCAGCTACATGCAATGCCGCATCCTTTTTTACAATTGCATGAAATAAATTTTAATAAAGTCGCGGGTGCTGGTTTCTTTGTCATTCTTACTGGAACAAGCCCGTTGGTGTCACGTTTCCAGCACCAGTTTTCTGGATTTTTTTTTGATTCCATACCATTTTTGGACTTGATGGTACGTTCTAAATGCATGGCACCGTGCAGCGTCGTTCGTTGGTGGCAAAGATGCAAGATTGAATTTGCTTTTTGTTGTCGACTTTGCGAAACGTTTGTAGTGGACTTCTTCCAAGGTTTCCTTATCGATGTCACCCCCGTACAAAGCAACAAGAAAGCGTGTTCCTTCAACTGCTATGTCTTCTGGTGTTGCATCATGTTGTTTGAAGATTCCTATCATGGCATTGAGTCTTGTGTCGTTTTGCACAAGCGAACAAAATTTTGTTTTTCCTTGGTTGAAGAAGGACGATGTTGTATCGCAGCCGCTAAAGGCATGAAGAAACAGAATATTCTCAGCCGCCTCTTTGTATTTCACACTATTCGCAGAATACAGTCTTTCAAAAGTTTTGCCTCTCCCGGGTTTGCGAAGATATACTACTTTTGGGTGGCGCTAATGCTGTCAACAGAAGTAGGAGATCAACGTCTTCGCCAATAATGAAAACAGCGTCGATGAACACAAGGAAATCGCAGTATTGACAATCAACTCATCTGCATCTTCTTTAGCCTGCTTAACTGTAAAATCATCCTGTATAAATTGCTTTGTAAGCATCGAAATCAGACGGACTTTGTTATTTTCATTGGCTAAAAATCGTTCTTGTGAAACTTGAACTGGCATTGTTTCATCGAAAAGAACATCTGCAGACATGTTCTTCTTCGATCGGCGAAGTCTTCTGGCGGTTTTCGTATTTTTTTCACCATCATCAAGCGGATATCCATCGAAAACAATGACTGCATGTGATCCATAGTGATTTCTTACATAGTGAACGTACTTCTCGCAAATTGACCCAAAATAATCATTCCGATTCCATACAACTTTATGTTAAAGATATCCTCCATCCACAACATTAATTTTGCTACCTTCAAGTTGCACGACTTCTGGAAGTTGTTAGAAAACACCATAAAATGATGATTTCGTACCTTTGCGCACGAGCACACTGAGTGACCGAGCATCCAAGCAACGTCCTGTAACCAGGACTCAATCAGTGTTGCCAAGTCAGCTGTAGACTAGGATCCCACTATAACAAATCAACGTCATCGAGCACACGGATGATGCTATATAAGTATATTGTAACGTAGAAATACGTTGAAATGATATTGTGTAATATTTTCGTACAAAATTTATCAAGAAAACTGGAGTTTTACAATTTTTTGTCAAAATTTTCTTCTTTCAACCACTGTAACTCGTTACCTATTAGACTTACAAAAAAAAACTTTTACAAAAAATGTAGGTAATTTAGTTGTCTTTAAGTTTGTGTTCAACAATTTGGTTGTAAAATCAACCACTTCATAATTATTTTGAAAAAACCACATTTTTGCACCTTCAATCCAAGATGGCGGGTCGAGCTCGACCCCCCCAAGGTCGAAAACTTTTTTTTTTCTTTAGAGTCCCAATTTTAACAACATATGTGAAAATCGCTACTACCTAACCTTTTGCAAGGTGGAGCCCTTTTTTATCCCCCACTGACTGGACTATTTATTATAATCATAATTTTTTTACTGCCTCACATAAATGTCAGTTTTGAGGAAGTACCAATTAAATCAACATGAATTCGAGTTGGCCGATTTAGAGATGAATGAACGTTGGCATTCAGTTCACCTTTCCGTTGAATTGCCGTTTCAGTAGTCCCGCAACTGGCCTAAGCGCTGACGAGATATAATATGAATACACCAGACGGATTGTTCTCAATGACATGACCCACCAACCCAGCCATTAATACTAGTCCGGATGATAATGAGATGCGGCCTGCACTCATGTTAAAACGCACGAGAACTAATGTTGTTTACACCTCTGGGGCGTGCAGTGACATTCATTCTAACTTTTCTGCTGAATAATAAGGTACATTAAATTGTTGGTGGCAAGCTTCTTGGAGCCAGATCGACAGATCGCGCTTACGAAACCCGGCAGAGAAAATTAACAGTGAAAAAAAAAAAACAACATTCAGGATCGAAAGCTTGCTTCAATTGAATTTAATTAACGTTTAGTAACTAGATCTCAATAGCCCGGTACTTTCCAGCCATGCATTCGTAGTTTTTTTTTTCAATTTATTAATTTTATACATGTGGTCAACGAATGCACGCTCCATTCATTCCCCGGCGGGATTGATGAGGAACATATGGCGACGCCTGAGGCCCTTGACAGGCTCGCAGACCTAGATGTCCCCCCCTGACACCCCCCCCCCCCGCACCATACGAAAGAAGAAGAATTTATTAATAATATACAAGATATAACTATTTTTTATATAATAATATATCGCGTTGCAACCTTTTTGAGATCAACGTAGTTTTCCTGACTTTGGGCAGTGAGGACTCTTGTGCGATATTCACACTGCATCTATTTTTACGAAAGAAATCTAAAAAGGCCATCTATTTGAAGAAAGAAGTAGCCCAGCTTATTTGATGCAAAACTGTTGTAAAACAAATAATAACTTTGTCGACTGTAAAAATGCCAACCACAAACTTTTTTCAGAATAAAATTGAAGGATAAGTTTCGGCACGAAAATGCTTTGCAAATATATATCAACGGGAGAACTTTGTCGTGTATATGATTTATTCAAATGGCACAAATAAGTCTTGGCACGCCGTAATAAGTCGCAATATTGATATTGAGATAGCTTATGCAGAATTAGACCGATTAGATTAGTGCGGTGCAAAGCGTCTTTATTATAGTTTGTATGTACGTTGAGGGATTTATTTCTGGTCACTTGTTTAACACAATCTATTTGAATAACTCCTCAGGCTAATTTGTTAGCCTTTGTGAACAGTTCATATCGTTCCGTTGTATCTCCCTTATTGTCATAGTGAGAAATATGATTTAAACGGTGTAAGAAAGAGAAAACATGCTTTATATTCGAATCTAGAAATTAACTAAAGAAAGATTAAAATGTGCAGGATATTTTGTATGTAACTTTGTGAATTTTTATATGAAACCACAAAAAAGTGTGGCGGCAGTATATTTTATGCATCTGTCTAATAAAAAATAGAGTTTTTTTGGTTATCAGTAATTTTTATAAGCTTTTTTATGTTTGCATTCAAAATTTTAACTTTTCAAAATTTACATATTTAATTCTAACAATAAAATATGAAAGCTTATTTCATCACCTATCGAAAACAGTTTTTAGTTTTCGGATACGTTCAGAAATATTCCATTTATTTGGATTTGAATGCAAAGCGGAAATACGCTCGAATTCTCCGACCTTCTGACAGGGTCTAATAAATATGCCAGAGGCCCGAAGAGATCATATTATTTAAATTATCTATTGAAGTAGCCTACAATGAATCACGCCTTATGGGAAAGAGGTTGAATATGATGACAATGATTATAACAACCAAATAAAAGTGGGCCTCCGACAACAATGTTTCAATGTGCAAATGAAGACCTTTATTATTTTGGTCATTCTTGCACAAGAACAACATTTTATCAGTCAAATCATATACATAATATTATTATACATATATGTATATGATTTTTCTCTTTTATCTAAAATTAATAAGTATGTAGATTTATTTAAATCGATTAAGTAGGAGCGAAAGAACGAAGAACATTATTAATTCAAAAAGTTTTTAGTATCCTAAATATCTACGATAACGACGCCCCCAACTGCAAAGTTAAGTACGTCAAGCTTTACCTGGTTATTTCGCAGACTAACCCCCTTACTAACACATGTTTTTTTTTAAATTTTACACAACAATGGTAAGCAACCATTTACCCTATAAGTCGCAGAGTACATTTACCCTATACGCCATAAAGTGCACAAACTTCGGGAGGTGATTCTAAATGATCAGGGCAAGTAAAAAAAAAACAAAATAACTTTTAGAAAATTCAACGTTTTAAGGTAGTTTTTAGGTACAAAAGTTGAATTAACGCATATGGAAAAATATTTCTGTATGGAAAAAAACGGAATTTTGAACAAAGGAAAGTGTCTTTTTTACTTCTACCATCATGTAGAATCACCACCCGAAGTTTACCCCGTACACCTTGTATACTTAGATTATACCTTTGCTACACCCATATTCATACATATAGGTACCAACTCTCGGCACGAACCTGACTCAAGTATTTAATTCACTTATTCTTACCATAGCTCATCCCTAAATCTCTCCTCGTAAATCTAGTTATTATCTAATTTCGTAAAGCGGCCAACGTGGTGATATTTAACAAAAACGGCGCTATAGAAATTAGTCAAGGATTATAATTATTAACTATTAGGTATCGCCTGGTATGCTTTATCGCCGAGAGAATTACCATAACCGTATCTGTGACGCCCGCACGCTCATTCATAAAACACCTGATTCTCAATGCCCGGCAGGTTGTAATCCACGATATTTCACACCATGTTGAGATAATCGTGCGGTAGGAAATATTATTTTATTAGTATCCGACTGCTAGTAAACCAGGATGTAATATGAAAATTGGAAATAAGCAAATATGTAGTGTACCTATCCAAGCAAGTTTCTACAACCTGTTCAAGTATATTATTCGAATCATAGGTCTAGGACTACTGCGGGAAGGTATTCCATTTTCGAACCAATTTAAATATATTTTGAACCTCTGTTGGTGTGCACAAATACATTAAAAAGTGCGCTTTTTAAGGCGATGCACTACGAAGTGTAATATTTTAAATTGAGCCGCTATCAATAACAACCCTTACGTAGATGGCGATAAGGTTTAAATTCCCGCTCAACACCATCCGCCTGTTTTGATTTATGCAAGAAAAAAACAAGGCCAAAAAGTGCCTTTTATTTTATTTTGTGGATGTTCAGGCATAAATATATTCCGATCATTTTATGGATAACTTAATTTGCCACATTATACAATAAAATCATAACCGAAAATGGGTTCGTAAGTAGGAGATTTTGAACTTTAAATCAGTTTTCATAGGCCTATACATTATTTTTTTCTGGGCTTATAAAGACTTATATAAAAAATACTCGATTATTTCAAAGGTCAAGATGTATTCTACTCGCAGTATTTAATTAAAGCATCTGAAACATTTCTAGGCGACCAAATTTTCAAACCAAAAAGACATGATTTTTCATTACTAAGTACCTATGGCATCGCCTTAAGGTGATACAATAGTCTAATAACGGAGGTTTGCTCGAGGCTCACATTTTGATTAATTCCGACGAATTCATAACTCTAATAACTTTTTTTCAGACCGATCCCTACGGATGTGAGTTATTTATATTTTATATTAATAAAAACTGTACCTTACGATTAAAATATTTCACGGAAAGCGGTTTCAAAATATTATAAAACTTTTTTGAACTATAAAATTGGGGGTGAGCACCGGATTTTATTTTTCTAGGCGATGAATTAGTAACTTCCCGAGGTACTCACAGAAGAATGATCACAGGTGAGACAGGTTAATCATAATAATAATATTATAATGTTGTATATACAGGGTGTATCGGCAAGTACCCGACAAACTTTAACCAGCTATTCCTCAGCACATTTGGAGTAAAAAATGTTATGGGCGCTTTGCTGTCCGGTAACATTTTTTTTCCATTAAAAACAAAAAATAAATAAAAAAATCCACACTCCGTCACTGTCATTTGCATCGAATCTCGTGTTCAACAGCTGTTATTAGCAAGTGTGTCAAAAAGTGTCCTCGCTCTTTCTTACACACTAAATAATAATAGTTAAAAATGAGACGAATGGTGCCGTGCCATTTCGTTGTGATTGTAAAAGCGCGCCAACGTAGGTACGTACGTACATTATTCAACGAAACTCGAACAAAATATTGCCAGATGGGTTTTCAAACTTTGACAAAGGATAAAACATTGGTGACATGTGGTGAAAATATGAATAGTAAATTTTTTATTAAAAAAAATGTTACCGGACAGCAAAGTGCCTATAACATTTTTTACTCCAAATGTGCTAAGGAATAGCTGGTTAAAGTTTGTCGGGTACGTGCCGATACATCCTGTATAATAATATATAAGTTATACGTGTAAGTTGTAAGTACGGGCTAGATGAATGCGTCGGACTACAAAGCAAAGTCAATCTGATTAATTGAGCAACATGCCAAGGTCAAGAATCGTCGCAGCGTGCGGCTCACTACTATATCTATTATTGAGATTGTTTTCAACCGAGACAATTAAAAGACAATCTGCTTGCTTGCCTACCGAAGATAGATATTATTAAAATATACCTTTCCTTTACCCGAAAAATAAACCAGAAAACGAAGCGCGAAATTATATTTTCCGGCGCAATACTTTTCCTTGCCGACTTTTACGAATTGAATTGTGAAAAATATTTTTATATGAGCACTTACAATGTATCAAGTTTAACATATAATAGCACCTTGACTGGAGATAAATGTCAACAAGACACACAGTGTCGCCCAAGACGCAAATAACAATGATAAAGAAGAATAGATGTACTGGTTAGGATAGGTTCGCAAATAGCGGTAAATCATAAAAATATCGCATTACTAAATTATACCTACATAGCGTCTGGCGTGTAAAATCATCTAAACCGTATTAAGAAAAGAAGATTTGCAATTAATGCAAGGCCGATGAAAGCGCAAGGGAATATACTTAAGCCGAGTCGCTCTTATGCATAAAATGAACATGAAATGACAGGCAGATTCCGAAGACGGTATACTAACTAACTGACCTTCTGGAACACGCACAATAACAAAACTGACCCTAAATAAAGGAGGAAACCAGAAGCTGGACCACCTGTAAGAGACTGAATCAATAATGGCAAAACCCTAAACCAGTAACACGTGGCCCGCGAGCCCTCTCTACAACCGATTTGGCATAATAAAATATCAACAAAAATATTTAACTGTTTCTTTTCTGTTTTGTAAAAATATTTAGCGGAAAACTTTATAGCCCAGCTACACTACTCGCGAAGTTGATCGAAGTTGACCAAATACGATAGTGTGGGCACGAACTTCGCTTCGCTTCGGGCAACTTCGCTTCGCTTCGTCCGACTTCCGATTGTTGTCGGTAAATGCGCCCGAGTCAAAGGACTCGAAGCGTCACGGCATAAATAAACCAATCACTGACGGGTTGGACTGAGTTACTCGCGAAGTTGCACGAGTGTGTGGGCACGCACTTCGAACATCGGCTAACTCGTCGAGGACTTCGTCGAAGCGTCGAAGCGAGTAGTGTAGCGGCCGCTTTAGACTTTCTTCACAAAGTTTTGAATCAGCCGCTCAAAATAATAAGTTTTTAAAAATACATATTCTTAAACACACAGAATTTCAAGGTTCTACAATCACCTTCGCAGCGCAGCGCTTTTTTGTTGCTTTTTAAAGAATTTCGTTTTATAAAATACCAAGTATTCTTGACTAAACTTTCCGAGAGATAAAAATCAAGAGCATTTATTTGACCTTGAACCTAACAATTTCTTTGGCCGAGCCTATGGCGCTTTCGTTGTGTGCTCTATGATTGATAAATATTGTGCTCTATGTTACTAATCATTTGCTTCCGGATTTTTGACATTTCTTATTCACTGAATTGACCTTGTTTTGCGTTCTGATTATTTTAGATAATATACATAGGTTTGCGATACCACCTGATGTTCCCTACCCTCCGCGGTGCGCCAACACATTTAAAATTGATAAATTAGCCCTTCGGTTAAAAACGTTGATCATCACTGCCTAAACAAATTGTCTATACCTGTTTCAGACACAACTACTCACGCATCACAAGATCGCAAGTACTATGTAGTCAGAATTGAGAATAATGAGAGCAAAAATATAGGGGAATGGGCCCCATTGTAATTCACGTTCTACTCTGTCTACAAAGGAACCTGGAAATAAACATGCTGACGACGGAGGTCCAGAAGTCCTTGAATATATTATGATATTGTAGAGTTATAATGGTGAGACCGAACCAGCGCGGACCCGTTGAAAATCACGGGATAGCTGTGAAATTTCAGGATTTGTGTATCTGAAAAAATTGTCTAAAAAATATTTGCCTCAGCGACATAGCCTTTTAAAAACAAACAAAAAAACGTCATATTTCACCTTTTAAATGCCAGTAGGTAGAAGTGTAGCTGTGCACAGCAGGCCAAGAATGCGAGTTAACTCGCTCTTGGCACAGAAGCGGTTAAAAAATAATTACAAATAAAAAGCATCTTCAATTTTAGAGATAATCAAATTTCAAATAAAAGAAGTAGGTACAAATTTAAAATGTAGAATCATTCACTAACTAAAATACAATAATTTTGGTTTTACCTACTTTATGGCTTATCTCAATTATTCCTACAATCAGGTCCAATTTTGAGAGCGACAATTAAATTTAAATAAAAAAAAATTAAGTTGTAGGTTCGGTTCATTGAACCGAAGTTACAGACAGAATCACAACCGATATTGGCGTTTTTAATTGCAATATAATTAGATTCGATAGAATATTTTAAGTAGTAGTTGACAGTGTTGCGACTGAGATAACGTTCTGCTGAAAACGAATTTGAAATGAGAAGATACGTAAGACGGAAAATGAGCATTAGACCACTCAACAAGGCTGGGATAATACAAAGCAATTATTATTGTATGCAGGAAGGAATAACATTACAAAAGTCTACAAATTAGATTTGTTTGACAATCTGCATCAGTCACGTAAGCGATGGAAATGGCAGCATACCGTGTGCATACTTATACTTACTATACATTTACAATTTTATCATAAACTGAGATGGTGAAATAATAGGCAGAAAGAATGTGGTGCACGTCATAAGTAGGCAGATACTATTTATATTTGTCGGTCCCATTGTATCGGATGACGTCAGGCGGAATAAGTTTCGTGTTTTGATCCTCGCTAGTAAAATAACACGCAAATAAATTAATTAAGGCGATGCACTACGTCGTGTAACATTTTAAATTAATCAATATAAGCCGCTATCAATAACAACCCTTAAGTAGATGGCGATAAGGCTTAAATTCCCGCTTAACACCATCCGCCTGTTTTGATTTATGCAAGAAAAAACATGGCCAAAAAGTGCCTTTTATTTTATTTTGTGGATGTTCAGGAATAAATATTTTTTTTTTCGATCATTTTATAAATAACTTAATTCGCCACATTATACAATAAAATCATAACCGAAAATGGGTTCGTAAGTAGGAGATTTTGAACTTTAAAGCAGTTTTCATAGGCCTTATACATTATATTTTTTCTGGGCTTATAAAAAGACTAATCTCAAAAATACTCGATTATTTCAAAGGCCAAGATGTATTCTACTCGCAGTATTTAATTAAAGCATCTGAAACATTTCTAGGCGACCAAATTTTCAAACCAAAAACACATGATTTTGCATTACTACGTATGTCATCGCCTTAATATACACTTTTTGCAAGTTCGTAGGTAACTGCTCTAAAAAAAACCATTGTAAATCAGTTTTATCACTATTTTTTAGACCTGCGCCAGAAAATGAATCAATCATACAAAATTAAAATAAGCCTATAGTTAAGCATGAAACCATAGAAAGATGATGACTTAAGTGGTCCCCACTCTCAAATGGAAGCGACCCTGAGGAAGGTGGACTAAATGTGTGGAAGAGTTTGGAGCAGGACGGGAAGAACCGAGAACTGGGGGCGAATGTGTGGAAGAGTTTGGAGCAGGACGGGAAGAACCGAGAACTGGTGGCGAATGGAGTGTAGAGCCACCGATGTATAAAGAAGTTAAATTAAAAATAGATAATAAAGATGTGCCAAATAGTAGCTCTAGTACATTAAGTTCAATGAAAAGGGTACACTTAGTTTATTTAGTGTTTGCAAAATTCGTTTCAAAGAATTACACGGTTCAACCAATCCGAATGAGTCAATAAAACTAACAACGATTACATTTCACGGCGTGAATCCCAACCGATCCCCTAAACAGCATTTGATAGGCTGAAACTATTTAAACTCGGATTATTTTAATTACAATGGCTGCTTCAATATTCATCCCCGTTAGTTTCCGAAATTGGGCGCGCGTCGTGCGGGGGGGGCGTGCGGTCGGCTAAGTTGGCAACTTTGCTCAACTACTTCACTATGTTGGTGAATGGCAATTATAACGCGTCTACTGGAGACAAAACCTCGCCGCTGCGGCTCAGCTGCTGGTCGCAGGGGAAACGAGGAGATGTGTTTAGAAAATGTTGGTGGGTAGACAGGTAACAGACAGTGGAGGGTGGTTGTGTGCGACTGTCTTCTTAATTTCACTTGTTTTCAGGACAAAATGCTTTTTTGTATGTAAAAGGGTGTAGAATGGAGATTGTTTTAACATTAAACCCACTCAGGTCATGTCATGTCATCTTTGGGATGCTCTGTGGAAGGTCTTTGGTAAGGAAAGTTGGGAGAGAAAGGTCTAAGAAGGTAAAAGGTATGTGGGTTGGGTAGGAATCTAGGGATCAGTGTGTCCAGGAGTGACGGATGTTTGAATATATCCCTCCCACTGCGGCGCAAGGCGATGGGTCGAGAGAAGGGTCTCCTCAAACCAGCCTCTCTCGATCTGGCACGCCACGCAGTTGATGGGCAGGCGCATCCTGAACATACATCACCCGATGAACCCGGCCACCCGAACTAGATGGTTTGGTACATAATAATTATTGAATATATTGAGAAAACCATAATAGCAGAGATTTGATAAGAATATCGCTCTGGTGAAATCACCATTTACTAGCTTGAAATGTTTTGTGATCAGATCTGAATAGACAGATACTTCTCAACCTAAACCATTATCTCTTCTTTAAAATAGATTAAAAAATTCGATTCGACGAATGTTTGTAATTTCCCATTTTGAAATCTGCAAAGCCTTTAAGTGATGCAATTCGTACATCAAGTGCTGTAATGTGTAAAGTCAGTTGATGCGTGCAATCCTTACAGTAGTAAACAGGAGAGCTAACGAGGAACTTTATCACCGCCCGACCACATTTCAACTTTAGCTCTAACAGAGACACGAACGCCTGATTAGCCTATACGCGTCGAGTTCGCAGTTCTCATCCCCGGGGGTGCCCGGGCCGATGCCGACGCCAAAGCGACGCGAAGCTCTCTCTCGCTCTACGGCCGGCGCGGTGTTTGATTAGTTGTCGTTTAATGTTAAATGTTCACTGTTCAGCGAGCACCAAACGCTGTTATTACTTGTTACACACTCGACTGTCGACTTTTGATTTGGTTGGGGGTTTGCTTTACGTACGCAAATATTATGTTGAATTAGTTTCATACAAAATACCAAACTAAAAGGTTATTTACCATTATGGCGAGCCACAAAGTTAATGCATTTTATATACACGTAAAAGATTGTTCTAATAGCGAGTTTGCAGTCGCAATTAAATCCATTAATTACGTAAAGTTTTCAATTTAAAAATAATAGTTAAGAAATATTAAATTGTACACCAAAGGTTTAACCGATTTTTTTTTTAAATTCGCGAATTTGAATGAATTATTTTTGTATGAAAAGACAAAAAAATGATACGGCATTAATGTTTGTAATACATTAATTTGTCTAATAAAACGTGCCTTTTTTCTCGTAATTAGTCATTTTAGTTACAAAAAACGTAAGGTGAGTTCAAAATTTTAATGTATCGAAAAATTTCAAGTTTATTTCTAATAATAAAATTTAAAGGCGTATTTCATCACCTTTCAAAAAGAGTTTTTAGTTTTCGGATACATACACGCAAAGCGTCTGAGGGTTAAAAATAAAACTATTTTAAAACAAACTATTATTATATTTTGATCTCATAGTTTTCAGTGATGTTACGTGTACCATAGAATGGTAATATTTTTATAAACAAAATAAAGGTCAAGGAGACCACCATGAGCAATGCATAATGCAATGCCATAATAGGCCCATTGGTAAGTCATTATATAGATATATGTGTCATGTGATTGACAATGTGCAATCAAACACAGACACATTGCACAACAGACTGTAAATAGTAATAGTATATAACACCATTGTATTAATGGTTGCATTGTTCCGTCGATAATGAACCGATAAAAATAATTATTGAAATATCATAACTGTATATTATTGTAATGCACATTGACTGTGAAACGATAAAAGGGAATAATATTCAATTTCATTAAACTAACATTTCTTAAAACAAAACAATTATATAAAAAAATCTCCGTTAAAGGAAAAATCTATAAATAATAAGCAGGTAAAATATATTTTTGTAAAGGCCTGAAAATATTCTGGGAGTATCTACCTACGTAGGTACCCTATTTATAACGTTGAGCTATTTATAAGTACAATTGGTAAGCATTTTTATATGATTTCACTACTGTTTTATATTATTATGTAGCTTGTTAAGCGCACTTCTATAGTTTTATTGCAAACATTGAGTGTACATTCAATTTCAAAAAAACCCTGCGTAAAGCCGGGCAACGCCGGGAACTCAAGCGATTAGGTCTATAAAATAAGTCAATTACTAATATTATTTGTGTTTACCACTTACCTAAATAGAGTTTTAGGTACATACACTACTAATTGGAATGTATAGCAAGCGATATGCCGAATAAACATAAATAATTATAAGAATAATAATAATAAGTCATTTTAAATACATTTAAAATAAAATTTAGGATTATGAAACATTATTTAAATATTTATATTGGGGATCAGTAGGATTTATAGGTCCAATTAGAAGTTCTTCCGAGCCGAACCCTCTGATATGAAAATATCTGGAGTCGGTGAATTATTTTCCCATTTGATCTCTGGTTGTTCTTGTTGACTTGTTGTTCTTGTATTGTTTTGTATTTATTTTGCTTATTGTGTGGTCGGTCACAGGCTTAAATTATATTGTATAAATAATTTCGGAGTCCACCAGTCACAACTATTGAAAGGGGGTGTTAAGTTTAGTTAACATATATATTGAACAGTAGACCTCGCGTCCAAAAAAATACGTTTCAAATTTTCTCTTCTTAGATTTTTCTAACGTAATTAGGTATATTAGATATATATACATTTTTTACTATTTCAGTAAAAATTAATTTATTATTAAATCATTATTTAATTAATTATTTAAAGAATTATATGAATTTTCCCAAGAAATTTCAATGACAATTCTTGGTAGTTATATTTTTTTTTTTTTTTTTTTTTAATATTTTTATTTATTTTATAAAATACAGTATAATGTTTAAATTTACATAGTAAGAACATATTTCAATAAAAATTAACATGTTTACCTTTACAAGAGTCTAAAACTCGTGTGTAAAGGGAAAATAATAAAAACTTAACATACATATGTAAATAGAAGAAAAAAATAATCATAAAAACATATAAAGTGAAGAGATTTTAGTTTTTTTATATAATAATTTATAAAATAATTTAGTGAGATATCATCTTCATTCTAATTCGTTAAATTATTTATTGTAGTGAGGTTAATTTTATTTTTAAATTTATATATATACATTATATATACATTTTTTACTGTTTCAGTAAAAATTAATTTATTATTAATTCATTATTTAATTTATTATTAATTCATTATTTAATTTATTATTTAAAGAATTATATGAATTTTCCAAAGAAATTTCAAGACATTCTTAAGGCAGGTACCATAATACTAAAAAGCTCAGTCAAAGTTAGCCATCTAATCAAAGCAAGGCCGGCTTGAATAATGGAGTGGATGCAGCAGATTTGCACAACAATAAGCGGAATGTACAAACAAATTTACAGATAGATGAAATGCCCGACGGTCGAGATAAAACAGGACTTCGCTAGGCTCAGTCAATTATTACGATAAATGTGGGACATTCCCTTCTGCATTTTCAGTCGATATTCAAGATCGTTGTGCAACAATAGGTGTCGATTGATTGCATGTATAGTAATGAAAGTTCTCAGAGGAGTTACTATGGCATTGGTCTATTATATTTACGTGCTGAGAGTTGAGATGCGCGGAGAGAACGTCAATTGCATGCACTCTTAAAGGTCAGAACCATAAATAATAATGAAAGATGCGGGTACCACATAATGCACTTTACAAATGCTCGCGAGTACGCGAATGATCTTAAGCCGCTGTTGTATATTAAACATAATAGGAACAGCGAATCACAAATCGGAATAGCCACATAGAAATTAGAAATAAATTTGTACATTTATTAAATTAAAAGATTTTATTATAATGATGACCACAGAATCGAAACATTACCGAGATAAGGCTCTGCCACTCGTCTCACAATGGACTGCGCTGTAAATCGTTACCTTACTTTCGGACTTTTCTGCGCGGCGGCCTGGAGTGGCGCGTGGTACCGCCGCTCCGAAGTGTACGTGTGGCTGAGACTATTGTGTCGAGGGTGTATAAAATACCACCCACAATCCCTTGACTATCTTTTATCTTTAACCCTCCCACTACGTCTTCCTCAACCGGGCTCCACCCTATTCCTGTCACGCAGTTGGTGGGCAGATGCATCCGCCGTTAAGACCTGGACAAACTTCACCGCATGAACCCGGGCACCCCTGCTAAGTCACTAAATGCAGCGAACCACTTGGGGCGACCTATGGCAGAGGTGTTGGTTATCCAATAAATGGTTCCCGGGGCGGCGATACCCATAACCGCCTCCCAAAATTGTTCGGAACCTTAAAGGTTTTTTCGGCACAGAGGACTCGATAACACTGACAGTCCCGATATATCGGGACGGATGGCAACCCTACCCACGTCAAAGTGTGCGGTGTTATTGGCTTGCGTACCATCCAGCTACCAAAGATTAGACATCCTAACACCCTTGGTCTTGCAGGCTTATTAATCTATCCTTGGCACAATACATGTCTTTTTCAGCAGAGTTAGCTCAAGTTAATATTATTTGTCGTTGACTGCTCTCCAAAAACTTAATATATGAAAATAACTATTTTCTTGTAGGATTCGAAATATGCTTCTTAGGGTCGTAAACTCAAAAATGACATAAAATATCCAGCATTTTTTTGTACAGAATCTTACGAGAAGTCAATAAATAACCTCTTTAAATCTCAATCATAAAATTAATACCCGCATGAACATAAAATATTATACTGTTGAATCTTAAGTATGTATCAAGGGTTTATTATCGACTATTGCATTGTTACATCGTGGAATAGCTGTTCTTCAAAGCGCATCGAAGGGTATGGCGTACCTTTCTTTAAAGCAGTGACCAATAAAATAATATGCTATAAATAAGACATGCACGCAAGACTCGCTTCTTTACGACGCTATAACTGCATAGGAAATGCATCAAGATAGCGATTATTAAAGCTTTGTACGTACATATTCGAACGAACGGATGGCAATGGGTAGGTGCATCAATTTATTGCATTTTGCATTCCAACGCGTCGTATATCGTACTAGAGGATATTTTAAATATTATGCTTCGAGTCATAAACCGCAAGAAACAAATGCATTTTCATCATATTTCGATCTTCTAAAATGCTTTCACGGAGTAATGTTCATTCAAAACTATTATTATATCCTGAAGTGTGACTGACAAGACTGAGTGATAGAATACAATTCATTAATATCGTATGTAAACTAGAATGAAAACGTTCCCAAACAAACATTGCTTCCAAATGAAATGGCAAACATTCCACTTTCCCACCAAACAATATATTTAATTTATACTTTTCATTCAAATTCGCATTAACTTATTCGTGCAATATTCAAATGTTCATTTAGTACCGGATTAAATTTACCATCTTACGAAAATGATTTACAGACTGGAAAAAAACTCAACAATTAAATAAAAAATGTTAACACCATGTTCGGATTGAGTGCTTACAAGTAGACAATGAAGTAATAGTCTTTTAAATTCTGACACGCTTCGAGAGTTACGCTTTGTTAAATTCACCGCGAGAAAAATTATTTGCCATTAATAAATTAAAGTACAAATAACAGCCAAATATTGAAATTAAATAACAATTCTGTTAGATTAGATTAACTTGTCACTATGTAATGCGTACAGTCCTTAACATCACTCAGACATAAATTTTATTGCATATATATTGTGTGGTGAATTATGGTCGGTGAACATCCCTAGAAGCATTGAAAGGTGTTTTTAACTCGTCTTCTTTAAGTGGAGTCGTTAATTTGGTGAATAAAGTAAAACAACGATAAAACCAAATTATTCAATAATATTGTGTGGCAGGAGAAGGGGAGTGTTAAGGTTGTAAGTGGCTATTCAGATCTGGTTACTAAACACAATCAGGTTTCGATTCTGAATGGTTGTGATTTGTTTATGTTAGATTTTATTTTAACCTTGTTTATTTTAACTTTGAAAGCAAAGCACGTAAAAGTGGAATAAAGCAAAAACATACCTAAATCAGGAGGCGGTTCTTCCCTTAGGTCAATTGGTGTTTTATCCCCCAAAATTGTAAGACAACAATAATAATAAATTATGTTTATCAAATCAACTGGTTTTTTTCTTAATTTATTTGAAATGCACCGTGAAATACCAGGGATGCGAGCGGCTGCGGCGGCGAGGGAGTGACATACATTTTCTCTAATAGAAGCTTTCATTCACAAGTCCATACGATTCGCTGTGTCAATTTAAAGAATGTCCCCGGCTTTGACATCTTCTGTCCCTATGCGCGCCATAGAATAAATGAGATGGCACAACGTTCTTCGTCTAAGTAAAAATTAGGTACTGAAGAAAGCTTAAGGACGCTTAGGTCATGGCGGTGAGGGAGACAGCACGATGAATATTATACGTTTTAAAGAGATGGTGACATAAACATATGTCGGATTTTCATTTTACACGCTTTTCGTGTGTGGAATAATGGTTGTTTTTTCAATTGGACAGTTCGGGAAAGATTTGGAATAATTCTTAGTGTTGTTATCGATGTAGAATGAAGCCGAAGATTGAAACAAAACAAAAAACGTAAAAGTTCACTGTCCAATAGAATCCCAATTTAAATGGAATTGATAAATGTCGCGTCGCTTCGAACCACGGAACCACAATACTCTTAGCTTCGCATCTAGTATCTTTGGATACTGCGGACGGGCGTTTCAAACTCTTGTTTTATTTACTTTAATGTTGTGTAAAACTACATTAAAATCTAATTTCTAAAAAATATTTTGCCGCAGTACATGGATTGTGTAGTTATTTCCAATTTAACATATTAATATAATCATGACGTAACTATCTACAAATTGAAATAAATAATAATATATGGGTATTTTTAAGAATATCAAATAAAGATTGATCAAACATTTTTTTTCAAATGTCCTACCGCGACTGGATGTCTAGAGCCGCCTCTGACCTAAATGGAAATAATATTTCAGCCGTTGTAAAAATCATCTTAAAATAAATCGGTATCTTTTGATCTAAAGCATCGGCCAGTAATATGGATTAATCGAAAGTCGGCTGATTGCTCTGAAATTGCTTTTAGAGTGGGTAGTAGTAGTATCGAGGTTAATTATTGAACAGGTGATAGCGAAGCACTTCCGGTCAGGTAAAGCATCTTTATATCACTAACTTTATCACGTGATAATACATTACTGAAGAATGAAGAATTCTAGTACTGCTAGATTCTAAAATGTTATTGAACATATTTTAGAAAAAGCTTATAAAAAATTAAGATTTATTATACCCATTACAAAGCCTTTCACTATAGCACACACACTAATTCTGCTATATATGTCATATGTAAGGACTCGAATTTGCCTCAGTCATTTGGAATCCTCAATATCAAACATATATTGTTCGTATTGAAAATGTCCAGTCCTAATTTATTAAACACATATCGTATCGCTTTAGTGATCATCGATTTGACCCTACCGCTTTATATAGACGCAGAAAAATTTCTCATGCCCTATTCTTATGCAAAATCGTGAACAGTCTTGTTGATTCATCATATCTGCTAGAAAAGATTGCATTTCGTTGCCCTGAACACAATATCAGATCGAACGACTTATTTAGAACACCACACTGTAAAGCCAAATATGCGCAAAACTCTTTAATAGGACGTATCTGTAAAACTCACAATGCCTTACGAGATGTAGACATTTTTAAGTGTAACTTGAGAACATATAAAATGCAACTTACTAAACTGATAACTTAATTTTTTTATTTTGTGAAATAATCCTATTATCTTAGTTTATTTTATTGTTTTTATTATAATCATGCGAAAACTGTATTACTACATAACTAACTGTCTTTAATTGTTTTTATAACATTTTGTAATTCCTTATAATGTTTACTCTTTATATTTCTTTGTCATTTATAAATATATTATATAGTTACAAATATTGAATCAACGACTAGAATTAATGGAACATTATTGGTCTAATATTGTAAATAATTGCTGTTTATGCTAAATATATAAATGATTGTTTGTTTCATAAAAAAAAAAAAAAATACCTATCTCTTCAACATAATTTCTCAAATGAGGTAAAATAAAATACATCGCAAACATAATTTCGCATGACTAATTCGAATACCAAATAACCCGCCTTATGAATTAATTCTCCATCCGTTCCGAGGAGCAATATAATGACGCTTATATAGGCGGTAGTACAATTTCCCTGGTTCTGCCGGCAGTGTCAATATATCACCCGGTCCTCCTTGCTTCTGCCGGCCGGAGAAAACCGCCGTTCAGGCGGAGACGCAGAGCGCGAGGCAATGAATAAATTACTCGGGGCGGCCGAATCGTTTCTCAAGACGGAAGGACGTGCGCGGGACAAACATACCTACAGTATTTATATTACAGTATACACTGACGGAGCCAATAACATTTTCTTTGAGATATATCTCTTTCCGAAAAACAATTAAGGAAAAAAAATAGGAAAAATATAGGAAAAACAGTGTTGGAGAAAACCGATAGTTCTCACTGTAGAACGTGATATGTGAACGAATCCGATAAACGAAATGGATTCGAAGATTGGCTAGTGGCATATTTATATGTGGCAGTAATAATCTAAAATTGAAAAGAAAGACGCTAAAAAAACGTTTTTTTAATGCCAACTTTTTTTTCTAGGTTATTTTTAGGATTTAGGAGCACCGCAACAGATTCCCGAAAATTAATAAATAAATCTCAAGGCAACATAATTACGTCATTTTCAATTTTGACGCACAAAAGAAACAACTAGATGATATTTATTCTGAACAAAGAACTGTGAGAAATGAAATGTAATTCACACCAGGTTGCAAGCAACTAGAAAACTAAACACAACCTCTTTTCAGAGTTCGAGTTCGCGTACTACCACCAAATTTATTCTAAAAATAATTCCTTAAATAAACTATCAACAATTATTATCTTCAAACAGAGCAAATTTATTTTGTAGCATCATTTTAATTAAAAAGAATCAACACTTAGTTTAGTAAGCATTTCCTTCGAAATATGTCGGTTGTTTTTAAGCAATTAAAGTGGTTGATTATTTTCAATTATTATTTATTTAGCATATTTGAGCACAAAACCAACGAGCAGAAAAGAACCGAGCAACGAATGACGGGAAAGGAACGAAGCAAGTGCAAGCGGCGTTTTGCGCCATTTGCGGTTGCCTTGTTCCTTTCCCATAAGTTGAGATTCAGTTCGGCTCACGTATGTATACGTAACACTAGGGTGCGTAAAAACAGGACACAATTTGCGCGAGCCAAACCACGAATGTTGACCTGTTTATGCGCGGCCTTACACAGAACACATACAACGCGATGTCAGGGTAATGCTCATCTCCTCCGAGCGCGTACCGGGTGTACCAACTTGGGTTATTTATTATTTCCCACTCCCTCTGCAGTGTCAGGACTGGCAAGTCCCATTGATTTTCCTGAACCACCCTTTTGTACGCTGTAAACTATAATTGCGCACTTTCCTGATTCCCTTTAGCTACGTCTATACCTAACCAAGTGCTTACGTATATACAGTATACTAGATTCCCGATACATTAGTAACGAGATTCGGTGATTTATTGGGCTCGCTGAAAAATAAATGGCATCGACATGACTAGGCAACCTATCAACTCGGACGGGACAGAAGTGCCAAATCGGATGATGAATGTTCGAGATTGTCGCTGGGCCATTTTGACGGATTTGGAAAATAAATTAAAAGTCATTTTATAAAACGGAGCAGTTATATCAGTTAAAAAGAAAAATAATATAAAACCATTAATCGACATTACTAAAAAGCAAGCTAAAGGATTTCAGGCATCTGAGGCATTAGGTAAATTTAAGAGAAGAGACTTCAGTCATAAAAGGGAGGACATTTTAAAGGTCGCCTGTGTATTGTACTGCATAAAATACGTTAATATAATAGTAAGTGGACGAAGAAGTGGATCGAAGAAGTTGGTGTCGTCACAGCAAGACATGTCACGTAGAGTACTGCGTTGCGTACTCTGCCTACCTCTGCGAGGAAATGGCGTGATGGTTGGTTTATTAGGTAAAAAGCGCAGGAAGTTTAAAATATTACTTAAACAATCACCGGCAATCGATGCGAATTTACAAGCTTAGTAGAAAATGTTGTCAAAGTAATCTGTTCAGAAGAAGAGGAATGAATCAACAAATGTAATAAGTTTGAATAAAGTGGTCATAAACCTTCATCCTTTGGTTCTGGAAATATCATTTGAAGCTTTCGTATAATCACGTCAAAATGCACCTTTTTTAGGCATAGGTATTGTGAATAGATACAAATTAATCACGAAATCAACCACGTATAACGACATAAATAGTTAAGAGCGTTGTTTTCGCGGACGAAATTTCGACTCCCGCAAAAATAATTATTGTCCTGTGTCCCTCTCTAACGGAGCGTGCAGCGGGGAACGGAGAGGGAGTACCTGGCTTTTAGTACGGCTGACGTTGCAAGCGATCAAAAAAAGTTAGATAATATGAGATTAAATAAAAAAGAAATTAAGTTCAATGCTTGAATATTTGCACGAAGTCGGTGAAATGTCCCTTTCGTTTAGTTCATTCCATTAGCAGCACAGCATACAAGGGCTTCCGACCTATTATTTAATAGTATTGGTATATGCGCATGTACACGTTAGGCACTGACAATATCACGCATAAAAGGCCAGTAAAAGAGAAATGCTTTTTTTCTTTTGTGCGTGAATATATTTGCATCTAAACGGGGAATCACCCTTTTGTTTAGTTCATTTAAATTAGCAGATACGTGTATTATTGTAGGAGATACGGAAATTGTACACGTGCATCGTACATGTGGCCACAGACGAAATTATAATAATAGTAATAATAGGTGTATAAGTTTATAAATTAGATAAGTACATAGAATTAACAGCAGTAAATAATATATGAACAGTAAGTAATATAATTGTAGAGAATAGAAATATACACTTACTTAAAATTTGTGTAAGTGCACCGGTAAAGGCCTTACCTTTGACATAATCATTTATTTTTTTTAATTTTTACATTACCTTTGAAATTTTTGTGAATCACATTTTTTTATTTTATCTGGAAGAAAGTTATAAAGTCGTGTCGCTGTGTATATAATTCCGAACACGCACAGACTTTATCACTGGGATTTTGGTCGAGATTATTTTTAAGTGTTGTGTAAGAAGAATATTATGTCAACAACAAAATTAAGTAATACAACTATAAATAAAAATAACCATAAAAATAGCAGCACAATAACAGCAAGAATAATAGCAACAAGCATATTTTATTAAAAAATGTTCAATGAATCGGTATAATTATTTCCGTCCATTCTAGGCAGTGAGGAATACATTTATGGTAGTTAGTCCCAGATTTTTTATACTGAAAAAAATCCTATTTTATAATCTACACAATACATGTGCACAAGGTGAAAAATAAAAAAAAGTCGGACAGGTAGTAGTTGTATAGTAAGAACAGACTCCAATATAAATAAGCAAATAAATAATTACATAAATAAAATTTAATTAAAAATTTAATTTCATAAAATTTGTCAGTCAACCACAAAATTTTCCAATTTCAATTTTCTAACTAAAGGCATTACTTATATGTTATATAATGTCGGGTGATACGTCTGACATTTTCTGCGACGATATTTCGGGTTCAATCACATCGGTACTAAAAGAAAAAAAAACAGGCATCAAACCGTGAAAACAAAAGACCGCATATTATACTGTCAAGGTATGATCAATATGTGTAGTGATTATACTTACAAATTCGACAAAATAGTACAAGCAATTATAGGCAAAAATGGAGGACGGTTTTTATTCTTAAATTTAATCACTTTTAATTAAAGATCGTCGGTGTAATATTGAATTGTACCAATGTGTAAAAACACTGTCATCAAAACTAAAAGCTGAACGGCAATAAAATGAAACTCTCACTACTAACCAAAAGATGGTATCTTGATGTTATTGTGTACATTCTCGAGAGTTTGTTCTTGTGAAAATAAAATTATTTGCTTACCGTTTGCTCAAAATCCCACAATTCACATCGATGTTTTAGCATCGAAAAAATCCTTGTTGGCAAATTTAGCCTGACAATCTTTAACATCATTTACGGAACTGAATACAACAAAAAAACATTACATTTTTACCGTAAAAAATAAATACTTATAATAAATATTGCATTTAATTTTCACCTGTTCCGAGTTCTTTCTGTCTTTTTGACATTGCACTTCCTCTTTTTCCGGTGCATACTGGGTGGCTTACCACGTATCCACTTTCGACCTAAAACACAAATAACATTTTATAAAAATCAATAACGTAAGTACCCTAATTCATAATCTAATTATCATTGTTAAAAATGCTCAAATAATGATTACTTACCCATGTTGAATGAAATAAATTATTTGGGGATGCTTCGGTTAAAAACTGTGGAGTTTAAAAATAATATTATTCGTAAACAAAGTAACAAATTCGTCAATTATATGTCCGCGCGGGCTGACTGCGAATGTCACATATACATACACTAGCAATAATAATAAAAAATGAAGGACGATTGACGTAGGTATTTATGCATGTATTTGTTAGGCAGGCGATCTCTCCGGGGCCCCTGCCCCCCGGCCCGTGCTTCACCTACTCTAGCCAGCCCGACTCAAGAAAGTGCGAATGAGACAATAACAAAAAAGCTAGTTAAATATACGTTGAATTTGTGGCCACCAAATTCGGCTTTTGAAGCAAATAAAACTTTTTTCAGTGAAGATTCAAATTTTATTGTATAGTTCATTATATGCCTGAGACGGGATATGTGAGATTTTTTCAAAAAATATCTTCCATTTGGTCACAAAAAATTGCCAAAGATGCCTCGTAAAATCATGTAAAATCGTCATCTTCTGGGGCCTATATTCTATAATTTAAGGCAAAAATCGAAAATCTGATCCATATGCGTACTTTATATATACCATGTCTTTTAACTTAAAAAAAATAAAAACCGTTTACTCTAGTATTTTAGCCGTAAATCCAAATTAAAATTTTGTATGAAACAGGCACCGCAGCCGTTCCTCTTAACACGGACTAATTGGCAGGCGCCACAGTGCGGCAATAAATTAGCATCGTGTAATATTATTATTTATTACCCACGTGGTGGGAACGTACACTTTGCTAGGGGAGAAAGAAAATGTTATATTTATAATAATAACGACTCTGACCTTTGAACTTTAAATCCGGGTATAAGATTATATGACAAGGACACATTGACCAATGGTGATTTATGTTTTCCCGATAAAACTTTTTTTGCCTAGGGGGAAATTTTATAATACAATCGACCCGCGTATAATAATAATCTGGATGCTCTTTATATACACTTGGAAATATTCAAGCAAAGGTGTCGAGATAAAGATATTATGCATGTATGTGTGCTTATATAAAATACATGCGGATATTTTTTTCCTGTATGATTTTTGTATGATACTAGAGTTTTGAAAAACTGATTTCTCAATTACAGATAGTGAGATAAAAATAAAAATGACCTCACGTGCTACATAAAATGGAATAATAAACATAGAGATTATTAATTTGATAGCAGATAGAGGCTGTTGTCACATTATTGATTAGTTTATTACATTTTCTACGTGTGATGAAAATATTTGCTGATAATCGCGTGTTTTAAAGATAATTCACATTCCTACTGGTAATAATTCCATTTGGACATTTATGACGTTGAAGTTTAATGGCATTTGAAAAACACGAACATTGCTAATGCGTTTTAAAATCATTGATATTGAATTAACCATTCCGTGCCCGAAGGTAAAAATTACGTAAGATCCGAAAGGGGGTCACTAGGATTCCCCATAACATCGCGAAGAGACCCCTTTATTTTATTATTACTTTTGCTCTTTCCATTATCACTCAGTTACTACTTTGTACCTACGTGGTAGTAGTAAGTCGACATGGCCCATCTAAAACACACAGCAGTCAATCAATAGGTCTCGTAGTAAGCGTTCAAAGATGGTTTGAAATGGAGATACGTAAATAGGAATGTTGGAGGGAGCGCGGATATTAAAAAACGATAATAATTAAGCGAAAATATTTAATAAAACATAACTCGTTTGAAATAGAGCAAAACTCTCTCGATAAATGCTTTAGTTGCATTTAAAGATACACTGTGAATTTTTCATACCTATAACATATCGTCGCTGTGAAATCAAACCGGCATATCTGCAAAATGCTTGTTTTTCACCAGAGCGCTTTAAAGATTTCGCATATGATATTTTCCTTTTTACGTCCGTTTGGTTCACCTCAATGCCACCTTATGAATGAATAAAATTTAGACGAATACTGCTTATTGAAGTAGTAGTTGCAAATAAATCGAAAATTGCTTAAATTAAGAGTAAAATGCAGATATGCCAGTATGGCTTTAAAATCAGTGTAATATTTGCATTTGTGTCACAGTGGCTTCTTCTTTTGGAACCTGTTTAAGGTATAAAAAAAGACAATGTTGTCAATGAAAAAATAATTTATTGCTTCACAATTTTTTTTATAAACAATTAACATAATACTGCTCTTTCCTTTGCTGGTAACTTCAAAGTTTCCCAATCGTTTATGGAAATCTGAATTGACGGTATTATCCCGGCGGTAACTAACTTTAGGATACCATTTTTCTTCTTCTCATCAATAGTCTCTTGGAATAAGCGTGCATCAGAACAGGATTCACGCTCCCATTGCCCCGTTTATTCCTTTTCTTCGCCTCCTCCCAGGCATGTGATCCGTAGGAGGTTTTGAAGTAAAAGTTGCCGTCGTAAATGAGACAAACATCACACTGATCTTTCTTCAGTGTGAAAGTTTGTATGACTTGAAAAAACCTCTGTACTGGTAGTAGCTGATTCCTGCAAGGTTTGACTCCTTTCTTTCTGTTATATTAGATAATCTCTGTGATCGGCGATAGATTTTCCACCATCGATATACTCCCGAGAACTTTGAGATCTGTAGTAATGACTAGGAACACTTGCGTTTACAGTTGTGGCAAGGAGGCTTCATGCTTCGTTGGTTCACTCTTCCACGGGTTTTAGACTCGTATTCCTCACCGCAGTTTCGCATCTTTCAGTTTGCTAAAGTTTTTTTTTTACATTTGCCTATTATAATTTATTTTTTTAACCGGGAGAAATTTTACCCGGGTCAGACATTTTGGCATATATGCCGGTTTGTTTTAGTTGAGGCTGCTATAAACGCTTTTGTTAAGTGCAAACCGGATTATCTGCCAATAAGTCATACAATAAGTCATATTTGGTAGTAATAAAAATGTACTATTGTGAGATAATCCAGTTTTACTTACATGATGGACGCATTTCCCCCTTGAAAGTTTTGAAGCAACTGGCGTATTGCGGAATAGGTCTGTCTTCTGCTAAAAAAAATGGCGATTCACGCGTAAATGCATACCGGCCCAACGCCATCTGACAGATTTTTATTCAACTATACGACATGCCGGTTCGACATAAAAATAGAAGGGAAAAAAAGAAATTTTTTGACACCAATAACTCAAAATCTCCATTTTTGCATATATGCCGGTTTGATTTCACAGCGACGATATCAAATAAGAGAATAAAACTAGTACCTATTTAATAATTTTCAAAGCTTACTTTGCGATTTTTTTCTATCGATGGAATTTCATATAATTACCGTTTCGGCATAGCAAATGTATAGATATTATCTTAAAACACTTTTTTTGGAACTTTAAAACTTAAAGATTACTTATAAATCTATAGAATTTAGGAAGGGGGGGTGGCTTAAGGCGATGCCATACGTAGTAATGCAAAATCACGTGTTAAGGTTTGAAAATTTGGTCGCCTAGAAATGTTTCAGATACTTTAATTAAATACTGCGAGTAGAATACATCTTGGCCTTTGAAATAATCGAGTATTTTTTAGATAAGTCTTTTTATAAGCCCAGAAAAAAATAAGAAGGCCTATAAAAACTACTTTAAAGTTTAAAATCTCCTACTTACGAACCCATTTTCGGTTATGATTTTACTGTATAATGTGGCAAATTAAGTTATTTATAAAATGATCGAAAAAAATTAAATATTTATGCCTGAACATCCACAAAATAAAATAAAAGGCACCTTTTGGCCATGTTTTTTTCTTGCATAAATCAAAACAGGGGGATGGCGTTAAGCGGGAATTTAAACCTTATTGCCATCTACGTAAGGGTAGTTAATAGCGGTTCAATTTAAAATATTACACGACGTAGTGCATCGCCTTAACTAATGATTACCTAAATTATAGAGTGTATGTGATGTAAAAAAAACTTAGATATCGCACAAAACTCTTGTTTGGGCTACGTGTATTACCCCCTTTGGAACGGGAGTGATAGAAAAGGTCCGAGAATGTTATTAGAATTAGTGAATTCACTAAAGTTTGCTTGATTTATCATATCATGTAATAATAAAAACGGCAATTTGTTTTCTCTCCACTTTCGTTACAATCAATAATACGATCTATATTTTTATCATAAATTACGTGCACGTCAGTTGTTCTAAAACATATATCAGTAGAATCGTAGATTTCGCTTAAAACCGTTTACTTTTTGCCGGTTGTACGTCGATTTCGAGAAAATTAATAGAAAGGAGCAATTAGTTCCAAAAAGAAAATAGCAATGTTGGTTTTTACCTCTCCAAAAGATTCCAGCAAACATGGATTCTATTCAGAACTTCGCAATCACTTACCTGAAACAAAAAGATAAATCAAATAAGTACATTTTATAAATCAACAAAATTAATTAAAGTATTACTTCCATACACAAGCAAATGCTTTCAATGGAAGAGTAGTAAAAAAACCCAAGATGTAAAATGAATTATGTACCATGTAAACTTATTATTAAAAATAAAAAATAATTCCAAAAAAAAAAAAAAAAAAAATTAGAAGCAAAATAATAGGAAATACATTAATTACGTTTTTAGAACAAAGAATGCTGGAGGATTTTGAATTTCTAACTTTTTTTAGATTAGCTCCACACAGGAGGTCCTGAGGAAAGAAAAATTCCCTCAGGGCCTGTCATCTTTGGGTATGCTGTGTGGAGGGTCTTTTTAGGGAAAGGAAGGAGAGAAAGTTAAAAGCGGTGCATGGATATGAGTTGAGAGAGTCCGGCTGGAGATGTAAAAAGGTCTCCCTCAACTAGTCTCACCCGACCCGCCACGCAGAGGTGGGCAAAAGCATTGTCCGCAAAGACCTAGACAAACCAAACCTCACCCCATGAACCCGGACACCCTGATAAGTCTCCAAACGTAGCGAACCACTTGGGGTGACCTATGGTAGGGGTTTTGGTTATCCTATAAATGGTTCCCAGAGCGGCACAAAATATTAACATGACGGATAGAATACTAATAACGACTTTTTACTAAGCTGGAGTGTATGATTTAAGAATTCGACTTTCTCAATGTTGTAACTGACAAATAATTATTTATTCATGTTTTTTATTTTTTTATGAAATAATCCTGAAAAATATTTATTGAAAAGACTGAAATTTACAAAAAAAAACTAATATTTTCGGTTACTAACACATCTATAATTTATAAATTTTACCACTGAAAAGCACGAGACCCCCTGCTATTAAGCAATACAGAAATACTGCCCTGTCTCTTCATACATATTCAAATCGCAACTGAAAAGACCGCTATAATTATTAGGGCACAAGTCGGTGGTGGCATGTTCATTCGGATCTAATTATTTTTTCTATAATTATTACTCATTCAGTCACAACAATGTAGGGTGGTTACCTCATCAACACAAAGTAATAATTGCATTTTCTAGTGTCTATTTCAAGATGGATTATATTCAATTCCAGGAAAAACATCTGGACACAAACGAATCAAATTCCAAAATTGAACGTCACCATCAAAGATAAATTAAAATTAACTCTATTTATTACCCACCTACAATTTTAAAGATCTGAAGTGATTTTATTACGAGTGGTTTTCGCTTTCGAAGTTCATGTAAGTGGCTCAGAGCCAATGTTACCTATGCAACAATAATGTTAAATGGAGATAATAAAGTACAGGGAAACATGAAATAAACAGAGGTAGGCGTTTCAAAAGACAGACTTAAAGAATTTACACCATTGTAGACACACTAGATGTTAAAATAACATTGCTTTTGAGCACTTAAATTCAACAATCTTCACATATTTAAAATAAGCATGTTTTTATGAGTTAAAAGAAGAAAAAATATTGACTCACGTTTAGCGTACTTTTTAAAATATTCTCAATAGAGAGCTAAAAAGTGACCCTAAAATGTTGGTAATTTACCTAAAAGTATATTAGCAATATAAGCACAGATTAAACGAGGAGTTATAATAATATTTAAAAGATATTATAATTATATTGTAGCATGATGGGTGCTCGGGCCAGTTATTGTTGCAAAGTATTTGGTTCTGTTGTTTCCCACCCGCGTCCCGCGCCTTTTACCTACATGAGTCAGTTGTTTAAGTATCGCGCCGCCCGCAAGTACAACCGCTTTCCGCATAACCTATCTTGAGTTATTAAAACCACCGCGCCGCGCTATAAACGGCAAATGTTATACCGCAAAGAACGCCGTGAAAAGTGCATAAAAATAGCAATCTATAACGCATTGAACCATTTCGCAAATCCAATATCACTATTCCCTTTCCTTGACCTCCTCCAATACTAACAATTACCTTACCGGTGATTAAAGCAGAGCAAAGTGGAAAGGTGCCGACAGCTTGAAGATATTGGTAAGTCGATCAAACAATATCACAAAATACCGCAATTACAGTCCATTCACGCCGCAACAGTTTTTAAACTGCAGTTATCTCTAAATTGTATAAAAAAGTTGTTATCCGCGACTTGTTCGTGCGCTTAGTCCTTTTAAACCACGCAACGGTTTTCACTATCATTAGAGAATTTCTCCCGGAAGGTTTATACATATAATACATGCATAAACATTTTATGGTGGAGAGAGATTCAAATGTCTTTCTAACCTACTGCTTCTCCAAACAAAGCACCACGAAACATGTTTATGTTTAAATCTGATTTATTGCGAATCCCACTGGATATGTGTAAGATGGTGACCGGATAAATCATCACAATGATAATTCATCACATATTTAAAAAGTTATATAAAATCATGGAAAGTGATGAAACAAAAACTTTATTAACTGGGGGTTAAGTAGGTTGGGTTAGGTTAGTTTGAAAAATTTTTTTTTCGTCGTTTCTAATGACTTTATATCACTTTTTAAAAGTGTGTTGAATTGTCACTGTGTTGAGTTATCATGCAACCGTGTAAGATGTAGCTTTACCAGACTGCATTAAGCATCGCGTCACTACGAAACACTCCATTTTCCGTTGAATTACATCAATACCTTTCTCCATCACCGGAGAAGTAAAGAAATAAAATAGGTAATTCAGCCGACATTGTCCGTAATAGAAAACTGGAGAATCAGCCAACCAAGAAGAGGGGTCTATTAGATAAATTAAATCGGCTTGTAGTCTGTACGTTTCAGGAATACACAAGTCGAAAAAGTGTGCATTCTTATTGTGCCTTATATCACCACGAATATACGAAATAAGCACAAAAATCGCTAGGCAAATGGAGTTTACAAATTGTCGATTTTAGTACAAAAGTGGTTTTTATTTATTTTGTGAAAACTTTTATTAGAAAGAAAAAAAATCGAAGTAAACTGTCACAGATAATCTTAGCCATAAAATAATATGCGTTCATATATTTGTAAAGACAAACGCTTATATTTTTTATAAAGTACTTAAGACTTTAATTGTAATTTACTCGAGGGAAAATATAGGGAAAACTATAATTTATTCCAAGCCTTTTTTTATTAATCGTAAGGTAAACCGATTCGTAGTAAATATTAATCGAAAATAGTCATTAAGCTGCGCCTTATCTAAAACGGTTCCATGATAACTCAACACAGTGACAATTCAACACACTTTTAAAAAGTGATATAATGTCATTGGAAACGATGAAAACAAAATTTAAACATAACCTAACCTACTTAACCCAGTTAATAAAGTTTTTGTTTCGTCACTTTCCATGACTTTTTAAAGATGTGATGAATTATCATTTTGATGAGTTATCCGGTCACCATCTAAAACAAAGGTTTGTAAAGTACGTAAAAACAGTGCAGACAATCTAAGTGCAAATTATCGGAATTCTAAGATAAGCGTACATTAAGCGATAAATGCCCGAGAAGGCGGAAGACAAAAATGCCTTCATACGCCATTTGCAATTTAAGTGGAAATGTCGGAGAAATTTATGATTAATGAGAAAAATATTTTTAGTTTTATTTATTTAAGACTAGGAATCTTAAAAAGAAGAATAAACAACTATCATTCAGCCGCGTTCGTGAAAAATGACCTTGTGATTCAATGGTTATACCGCATAGGAGTCCCAACTGCTCCCTCCTAACCGGAGCCAGTGAAGATATGATATCCCCAATTGGGTATGTTGCGAGACCGAAGGGAGGGAAGGAAGGGAAGGAAGGGAAGGAAGAGAAGGAAATGGGAAACTCTGAATAGTGTTCTTTCACCAGGGCGATACTGAGAGTATCTACCACTCTGATACCGGACCGAAGTTAGAACCTCTACTAATGATGGCAAAAAAGATGACCGAGAAAAGGCTGTGCCTAAGCGTACCCACCTTTCGGGTTTTTTGACGTTTCATACAACGGATTTCTTGCTTTGTAGTTCTAGTATTATTTATTACTTATAAAAGATACCTTGCAGGTAAACTGAGGATCACAAAAGAAGATGTTAGGAGGTCTGTTGAATCTTCTCCGCAAAGCACATAACATAAGAGATTAAAGGTAAGGACACACAAGGCATTTGTACGCAACTTAAGTATGCAATTACTACTAGTGTTCTTGAAGGTTCCATGATAACTCCTCAAAATAACAACTCAACACACCTTTAAAAGGTGATATAGTCATTAAAAGTGAAACTATTTTAAATAGTTCATATGTAACCTATTTAACCTATTTTTTTTCATCACTTTTAATAACTTATTAACACTTTTTATAGGTGTGTTGAATTGCCATTTTGATGAGTTATCCTGTCACCGTTCCTGAAGCATCTATTTTCATAGGAAATTGTGTGGATTGTAAGTTGTCCTGATGTATGCATGCGTTGAGTACGCGGGTCCAGTGTGTTTTTGTCGAGCTGGCGGCCATAATACACTATATTATAATGTATTCCCAAGCAACTGTTATATCGTAATTCTGATGGAGCCTCGGTGGGCTTAGTAAATGTCGTGCATTCGTGTGGGTCAGGCCTCCTTCCCTTTGATGTTCACAAAGCGAGTAACCCCCGAGGAACGGTCCAATATTGTGTACTCTGGATGGACTCCACTTTTGTACAAATGACAAAACTGGAAATACGTCACAGTAACAAAAAAATCACATAACCGAGGTGAATCCGAAAAAATTTGTTGACGTTTTGTGGATTTTTAAAAACCTCAACCACTATATCCGACAGCATTCATTACAAACATTATTTTTTCATTGTTATTGAAGTCGGTGGTTTTTTTTATTTATTAACCAATATACATATAATACAAAATTAAACAATATATATAATATAAGTGGTAACAATACCTCCCTAATTGAGAAATTCTCGTGGTTATTACCATATAATGCCTAGTTGACACAAGAACAGGAAAAATATTGTATTGTCCCAGCTCCGGACCCGTTTTCCTAGTGCGAACAGAAGTTTGGAGGATAGGACACCGAACCAAGACATTGTCCGCTATAATGATATGTTAGCAGAACTTGAATATGACTTTCACAGAACCCGAAAATGAACGTTGAAATTTGGTGAATTGTTTAAATTCTATCCCCATCATTATAATGTGGTATGCTGAATAAATCATTCCATCTGATGTGGCGTTCGGGGCAAAGAAATGCAATCTTTTCTAATATATGAACCAATAATTATACAGTTAAATTGATGATAAATATAAAATTAAGATAGATGATTATTATATTGATTATAATATGAAATGTTGAGGTTGAAGGAGATGGGAAAGTGAAAGGTTGGGTAAAAATTAATGCGACAGGTTTCTGCCCATTGTACATAAAACCCCTGCTTTATATACCCACCCCAGTTTTAAGAGGTTCTACTTCAATTCTATTAGGAATAAGAAGTACGATTTCTTTATAAAAAATATTTGTTTCGAGGGTCCTCCAAGAATAAAGCGACCCGCCATTTGAAAAGACGGAATCATATTCGCAAAATAAATTCGATTTGGGATCTAATATAAATGGTGAACATAAAATGCTGGTCTGCGGAGTTTTATTTCCGGTTGTTAGACATTTTTTCTGAATTCTTGACAATTTTAATAAATTTCGTATAATCATCGTCACGATTTTAAATACAATTTAATGAAAATAAAACAATTACATACTTTGTTTATAACCACGAAATTATATTTATTTGTTTCCTATAACCGACGGGCTTCGATTAGTACAAGCATTAGGGTATAAAATTAAACTGTTTACTTTTGATTTTATGCCTCTTACTGTACTAAGCGAAACCGGTTGGTAATAGAAAATTAAATAAATAAAAATTTGTGGTTATAAACAACTAAATTGTTTTATTTTCATCAATATGTAAAACCACAAAGTGACTGCTAAATACCAGATATAAATATTATTTAATCGTCGTAGGTTTCATAGGTTTTGCGACACTTTAACCAAAGGCGATAGTTCACGTAGGCAGCGCTATAAATTAAGATATTCGTAAATATTAAATATTTCTGGTAATGCACAGACCCAATGTCTGTTCTACGGGTATTTTAATGGAGCCTAATCTAAGGAGCTAGCAGCATTGATCCCCGGTGCACGTTCGTGACACTCGACGAACACAAGCGGAACACCCGTCCACAGTTGATGTTGGCTTAATGAGAACTTTCTTTGACTCTTTTTTGTGTAAGACAGCTCGTGTGTGGAACGAGCTACCGGCATCTGTTTTTCCTCTTCATATAATCCAGATCTTTTCAATAAATCAATAAAACCCATCCTAGAGCCCCTAACTTGACCCACCTCACAACGCTGCCTAGCCTAAACCTGGTGGCGACATAGTTCCCTCCCTTACACTAAATTAAAAAATGAAAATAATGATAAAACCAGGTAAGGTTGGGTTGCACCTAAATGATTGTACGTTTGTAATTGAAGTCGCATTGGTGTTATTTTCATCTGTAGGAAAATGTTTGTTGATGATATTCCCGCACAAAGAGAGCGGAGCATCTCATTATTTTGTATAATTGTACTGATGAGATGGGAGGTGGGGGGGAATCTCGATTCAATCATTGGTCCTTACACAGCATTTGGGTCAGGGGGAGATCAAACGACTCTCAGGTGCTGCGCTAATAAACGCCACAAGTTCGAGTTAGAAGACAGCAAATGGGAAATTACCCAGATCGCAAAATCACATTTGAATAATTAAAAGCTGAAAACAAGCTAAATTCCGGGTCCGGAATGTACAGCTGAGTAGCAGTGGACCTTTTGCCAATGTTAGGGGTGCGCAAGGAACAAAGCAACCGCAAGCGGCGGTTAGCACTGTTTGCGGTTGCTTCGTATCTTTCCCATAATTCGCGGCTCGACACGCAAATTTTGTCCCGTTAATACGTAGCATTATAAAGAAAAATATAATGTGCCGATGTGTAAGAATCTATTGAAAAATTGTTATTGATTGAGCAGAAAAGGCATGAGAGTGATAGCCTCTACTCACGATCGTGTACAGAATCGTGTTCTTCGTATATCTACTCTCTCCTGTCAATCAATCCACATAAACGTAAAATGAATGAAGGGCATTTTCGACAAAGTTTGTTTATTGCGTTTTTGCCGTGTCCCACGATTTAAATTGTTTTTTTTTTCATAGTTACGTATTGTAGAATATTGGCAGTGACAAATTTTTGAACATCCAAATTTATTTATTTATTTTTATTTAGTCAGTTAAATACAACTGTCGTACCTGCATACATTCACCATTTCCACCATCAATTATTAAACAAAGTCTGACTTCGTATTTTATTTTAGGTACCTATGTAAGATTAATTTTGTAGTGTCTTAAATATCTTGTAAAGATATACGTATTTCAAACATTGAATTTTTATTTTAAAATAAGATTATTTATCACCTACTCACAATCGCTTGTTTGATACGATTTAACACATAAATGTTCATTGAACTTGAATAATTTTACGCGTTACGCAGAAATATTTCCCATCACGCATATAGTATTATTAGAAAGTTTAATTAATCATTAGAGAGTTAATTAAGAACGTTTAATTATTAAATACATAGTTAATTATAATTCTTAAAAATTAGACACACCTTTCAGCACTTGTTGCAGTAGGTAGAAGTATTTCAAATGTTGTCAGGGTTCTTGTTGATTAGTGGTGCACTTTATCATAGGATTACTTTGGAATAAGAGGGGACTGCTGGCGAGTGTGCCAAACTATTTCGAACCAGTTTGAACCACAATCATATCTATGCACACAAACAATGAGACGTGCACTCTCTTCAATTATTTGCGTTTACTTATCGTCTGGAGATTTTTTTCAACTAGCGCAGTTATCCAAGTAGGAATAAAATTTTCAGCAAGTGGTAAATATTTAAAATAAATACAAATAATACATATGTTTATGAGCAGAGACGACTCATTAAACTTGTCTTACGAGAGCAATCAATGCATCCAATTCGGAAATGTCAAACAGGACGAATCTGTAATAAATCAAAATAATACCTAATTTTTAAATACGAAACCAAAAATCACTTTTTACTGGCGCTCAGTAAAAAGAGTACGAGTGAAATAATTCGCAAGCCGTATAGAGTTGCCGGCTTCCCTTCTTCGGCGATGATGTTGCTGTAGCCAGTACAATTAGTACTGGCGGTAGCTTTAAAGGGTAGAAAATCTAATCTAAACGAAATTTTAAAAATTTCAGGTGACACACAAAAAAAACAAACTTAAGTAATTTCTAAACTATAATTAACTTAGTTTAGTTGATTGACGCTTGAGCACATGGAAAATTTACTGTGTAAATTTTCACCAATGTACTAACTTAAGTATAAATTATAAAAAGTCGGTATGTACCGTTATTTAATACTCTCAGATTATTACTAAGAACATGTTGCCTCAACCATATAACGCGGTTAGCGTCAAATTATCAGCCGAGTGGTCCAAAGAGTTGGGTTCAGATTTCCCACCCTGGCGTCACGGGTTCAATCTTCCGTTTATAATAATGGAAGTAAGAGAAATTCATACACGTTAGGTTATTCGTACCCTCGGAATGTTCGTCTTTCTCAAAAAAACAAATAAAATGAATTTTAGAAAATTGAATGAGTAGTATGTAAATTTAATTGGAAAAGAAATTGAAAAAAACGAATAATAAATGTTTCTCAGAGCAACTGTCACAGTTCTGGTTGGCAGCGCCCAGCCCGCAGCGAAGGGAGCGCAGAGCCTGCCGCGTGCTTCGGGCTCAGCGGACGGCAGGTCCAAGCTGTTTAAGGCCCGGTGGGCGGTAGATCAATAACGTGTCACCGGGTCGGGTCACTTCGGATGCGTAGGTACAGACTACAATCCGAGTCTTGTACCGTACCGTACAAATATAACTACATTGACGAGTATACCGTGGGATCGATTCTAGAAGACGAGATACAAGAGGTGTTGGAAATTGATGATTTATTTTGTGAATACCGCACAAGAGTCCCACACCGCTCCCAACCCAAAAAGGCCGATTTGCCAACAGAAGAAATGGTGAAATATTAAATTTTTGAGAATTAATACCCAAGAATGATTAATTATTTTGTGCAATTGTATCAGCAGAAAAAAACAAAAGAAAGTTATAATAATTAATCTGAGTTTGCACGCGAAACTCTCGCGTAAAATATTATTGATAAGTGAAAAGAATTAAATCAGAAACACGACCATATCCATAAATCACGCTCATATGAATAAAAAAAACATATTGAATGGTACATTCATTCAGTTTTAAATACGTTTTTGATTACAAATATCTATTGAACACTTTCTTTTCACACGTCCATTTATAATCTTATGAAATGCATTGAATAATTTGTAATTACATGTGAATGGACCGATTCAAAATAACTTGAGTTTTTTTTATAACTTAGTCAAAAAAAGCAAGATTTCTTCGTTCAGGGTTGGACATAAAAGCAACAACCGCTATTGTTTCTCTAACTGCACTGTAACACTGAAACACAGCAACGCGTGGCGGGGTACAGCTAGTAATTAATAAGATTGATGGCAGCGGTACTGTTTATTCATCGAATAGCCAACCTTGTGGAACCATTTCGATGAAGAAAAGTCATAAAATATATTAACTACAGATTTATTAGCTATTTAACCAGGGTAACTTTAAGTGGTAGTTTGAAACAGCGAGCGCCCCGTCCTAGTCGCCGATAAGGGTTTTAAATCATCTGAACGTCGTAGTTTTATCGACTCTCCGCTTTCGTTTGGATCAACAATGTTACGATTCATCTAGACTAAATGCAGATGGTAAACAGTAGTTACTTTGGGCTTACTCCCACTCGTTGTAAACTGAACATTGAGTCTTATCTACTCTTGAGACGGAATCACCATCACAAAAAACAAATCAATTATTGTGTCAAGAAGTCAAATGATTATTATTTTGATTGTTTTATTATAAATATCGTTCGTTATCTTATACAACATTTAGTTCATCCAATATAAATAAATACTAAAATTGTTGAGTTGCATTCCGAGTGAATACTATTGCCAGAATGCAACCAAAATTAAGATTTTTTTTTTGAGATTTGGTTTTTATCATCTTGGCGTCTCTGGCACAGTTTTGGGTCGGGGAATTGTATAAAATACGTTTTACAATGCTTTCTAATTAGATTAATGCATTAATTGTTACATACATCTAAGAATACCCTAATGTTATTTTGAATTGATTGTATTCATTGGAAATACAGAACTTTTCAGATTATGGGAAATCTGTAATTAGTATAAAACAATGTCGCTCTACACGTCTGTCTGTTTGTGCGCTCAGTTATACTAAACTACGCAACGGATTTTGACAGGGTTTTCACTGTCATTTAGAGAATTTCTCCCGGAAGGTTTATATATCGGTCGATGGCCGAGTTGACATCGCGTTTGGGTCCCACCCAGGCGTAGTGTGATCAATTCCTCTGGGTGAGTCCACCATCACAACACAAGCAATATTTTCAGCTTACTGTGGTGGTAGTAGGAGATTTTCAAATATTGTCAGGTTATTCGTAACCCGGGAACGTACGTCTTTCTTTAATTTTTTAAAAATTATTACATAAACATACATATTATATTTATATAAAGTAGAGAAAAGTAGGCAACGTCGGGTACACGTCTGCTTGTGTACTATATTATTCACCTCTACGGAGGGGTTAAGTTGGGCAGACATATTACTTTGAGCCCGTTGCCCCATGGGTTGGTAAGCAATCGACATAAACCGAGTGCTGAAAGACCCTGCGCAGAAAATTAACTTCGTACAATAACAGTCTGCAGGCAGTTCAGTGTAATACTTTTCCGCGCAGGGTCTTTTAACAGCATTTGGTTTACGTCGATTGCTTTCCGACCCGTGGGACGAAGGGCTAAAACTTCATTTCCGGACGTAAGTGCGATGAAAAACGCTATATTTTAGCAAAAAGATACGTCACTATTTGGCATATTGCGTACAAAATAAATGAATTAATTGAACGTTTGGTGTCTTTTGCAAAATATCGCTGCGGGTACACATGCAGTCGTATGTATATCCAGGCATGTTCACTTAATTCAATCTCTAATATTCCTTCACTTTTTGATATTTTTATTAATCGTACCACAATTTCAGTGTGTCACTCAATCGAAATGACACAAAATAAAAGACCTCCAGTATTTGGGCAATAACTGACTACAAGTTCCGTAAAATGAAAAGTTATCTGCCGAAAGGGAGAGAGAGTTCGACAACTAGCCCCACCCTCCCCAGCGATGCCTAAACAATATTTTCAATCGAGTTTGGCAAAAGTTTCAGGCAGCGCACTATGGTTTTACCAGTATGGGAGCATTGGAAACAATTCAAAATTTCAAATTACAGGGACCACTAAATTTTGTTGCTATATCTTGACGACACATCCTAGCGCATCTTTCCCCCCACCACCGAACTCGGCAAAATGTTTCGTCGCTGCGTACCACGTCAGTAAAGATCGGCTTCCAGAGCAGGCAAGACGTTTGTGTGAAAGTGCAACATTTATAATACAATATATAGGGAGTGATAACTTTGTATAACGCTTGCTGGCATATTTTTTTCAACATGGATCCAATACCTTCAGGTATGTACTAAATACGGAATGTTTTTTTTTTTCATTTTCTAATGTGACAAATTTGCGATATATTTTTTTAAAATATCTGGTCAAATTTGAAAAAAAATACGATAAATTCTTAAACAGTTAAGGTTATAGTTACATATTTCCTAGAATTTCGTAAAAGTGCTCATACACTTTTGTAGCTAAACTATTTTAGAATCATATTAAGAAAAAAAATCTTGCTACTTTTATGCCCCTTTTCGGTCCAGTAATTTTTCCATAATTTACTTACTATTAAATTTTTGTGCTTCATAAATATTATTTTTGTCACAGGTTCGGTTTCAAGGGATTTGTTCCTGAGACAAAGGGAGTTATTTGATATACTGATGAATTCAAAGTGCCAACAGATGGACAGACGATATTTATATTTGAAAAAAAAAACTTATAAACCTCACCAATTGCCCTAAAGAAGGGTTGGATAAACTCGGTAAAAAGATCGCGGGCTTCAAATTTCGCTTTAAAACAAGATGGATAATTGCTCGTCGAATTAAGGCTAAATTTGTGATGCAAAATAAAAAATGGCTTGAGACGCCTATCAGTTTTACATTATATGGGAAACAACATAGAAGCGGTCGCCCGGAAATACAATTTGAACAGAGTTCTGACCGATCCAAACGCTTAAAAACTAAAGATCTTCGGAAAAATTCACCTCTTTCTCATTTGGCGTTTGCAACAAAAATGAATTTGAGAGCTTCTGGACAACCGGTTGCATCAAAATTATTAGAAGACATCATTCGTTCACCTAGGCGTGCATCTAAGTACAGACAAGCGTACGAGGTATTCGAAGATACTCACTCTAGACGGATGTCTGGGGAGGAAGACCTCTCAACCATGGTGGAAGCCAAGCTTACAAAGCACCAGTACAGTGTCATAAGATCCAAAGATCCTGAAAGGTTTCCACCATACAATATAGTACTTGAAGCAAAAAAAGCGTGCTATCCAAAAAAAGAAGACATAACAATCACTGCTACATCTGCAGAAGTAACTGTTCAAGCTCTTTTGAATCACACTTCTGAACGTGTGATCAATGTGCAAAAAGAAATCATTTGTGGTTTAAAAAGTAAACAATCAAAAAATTTGCGGTTGATTTCAAAGTGGGGCTTTGATGGCAGTTCAGGGCATAGTTCTTACAAACAGATGTTCATTGGGACGCAAGCGGATGCGGATGATTCAAGCGTTTTTATATCTTCAATCGTACCCATATGTTTAGTATGCGGGAACTCTGACAATACAAACGTTGTGTGGCAGAATCCTCGCCTATCGTCTACCAGATATTGCCGCCCAATTAAAATAAACTTTGCCAAAGAGTCGACACAACTTGCGATTGCTGAAAAGAACAGAATAAGTGCGCAAATAAAAAATCTTACGAGTTCACCCGTGGCACTTGATGGAAAAATTATAATGGTGTCGCATGAACTCATCTTAACAATGGTTGATGGGAAAATTTGTAACGCCTTGACAGATACAGCTTCTACACAACGTTGCTACATTTGTGGTGCCAGTTCTAAAGAGTTTAATTATATAGATAAAATGTTAACAAGACCACATAAACCTTCAACCTTAGAGTTTGGTTTGTCAGTGTTACACTGTTGGATTAGACTGTTCGAATGTCTTTTGCATGTGGGTTATAAACTACCAATAAAAAAAAGGCAAGCCCGAAATCAAGACAAGGAAATTGTGGCGAAACATAAAGCTAATATACAAAAGGAATTCAAAAATCGAATGGGGTCATCAATGATCAAAAGTCGATCAGCCTAAGCCTGGTTTTGGAAATTCCAATGACGGCAATACAGCCAGGCGATTTTTCCGCAACGCAGATTTGGCATCAGAGATCACAGGCGTAGATAAAAAAAATTATAGAAAGAATGCATGTCATTTTAGTAACAATATCAAGTGGTTACGATATGAATATTGACAATTTAAGGAAGTTTTCTCTTGATACTGCTAAGTATTTCGTTAAATTGTATCCGTGGTATTATATGCCCCCTACTGTGCATAAGTTATTAATCCACGGGCCAGACGTAATATCGAATGCATTGCTGCCGATTGGCCAATTATCAGAAGAGGCTCAGGAAGCTCGGAACAAAGATTTAAAAAAATATCGCGAAAACTATTCTCGAAAATGTTCTCGAGAGAAATGTAATGAGGATATTTTTAATTTAATGTTAGTAACATCTGACCCTGTCATAACTAGTTACAGGAAACTCCCAAAAAAACAGTTAAATCGTTTTCCTAAGGAAGTTTACGACTTAATAATTCCTCCGAATATTCATTCTTCAAGTATTTTTAACACCGATGATGATGATGATGATTGTTCATCGTCTGCATCAGAATGTTAAAAAAGAAAAATTAAACATTACTCGGCCTGTATTTTCCAAGGATGTGGACTTTTATATTTTTAATTTAATTTTATCATTTTAAATTTTATATTTTTGTTAATAAAATGCAGAAATCACAGTAAAACTTACTAAAACCGAATATTTTTATTTTTTTTACCCATACCAAAAAATAATATCACCTTTTATTTCCTGTAAATCCGTCCTGTGAATTGTTTCCAAGTTTTGGGGTATTTGGAACCACTGTGCAGCGGCTGAAAAGTAAAGTTCCCGTCACTGTAAAGTTGGCGGGAAAGTTCCCGGGCGCAACCTGTGAACACGCGATGTGATTGTGTTGGGCATTGTATCGGCGGGGGTGTTGCAATATACTCGTACATACTATAATATACAGTTACACCAGTCTACACACTGTTACAGGGAGATGGAACTTTGGATGGGGGCTTGGCTTGTTGAATGGGTAATACAGAATACTTTAATAAGGATTATCAGAAATGCAGGAAATCTTCATAACGTATATTATCTATGTAATTATTTTATATTTCATATCACTTTTAGATTGTGCAAAAGCTGGAGGCACGATAACCAGTAGAAGTGTTTCAAAGTCAGGTAAAAAAATGGCTTGATACAAATTCACTAACATTAAATGATACAAAAACTAAATATATTAAATTCAAAATTTACAACAAACAGACAGATAAAGTCAATTCAAATCTAAACATAAAAATTCATAAAAATTGTTTAACCGCGAACCATGAAATTCCTTGCAACTGCCCAAAATTGATTGAAATTCAAATAATAAAATACCTTGGGATAATTATTGATCAAAACTTAAATTGGAACTCCCAAATAGAAAATGTGAGCAACAAATTAAAAAAACTAACCTATTTCTTCAAAACAATAAGAAAAATTTTAGATAAAGAACAATTAATTCAAATCTACTACGCATTAGCCCAATCTCGACTACAATATGGTCTTATCGGATGGGGAAGCTCATGCGATTCCACTATAAAACCAGTCCTCATAACACAAAAGGCAATTCTCAAAATTATACTTAGGATCCCCATCAGAACTCCTACCGACTATGTTTTTAAAACCCTGAATGTAATGACACCAAAACAATTATACGAAAAAGATATACTAATTTACGCATTCAAAAACCAGGACAACTTTACACAGACAAACTCAGACAGACTCACAAGATCCACATTACAACACATGTTACACCAACCTACAACTAAAACAACTTTTGGACAAAGAAATATGCAGTATTATTCTATTATAAAATTATTTAATGTCCTCCCTTTTGAAATAAAAAACATTAAAAAAATAACTGACTTCAAAAGAAACATTAAGAAATGGATTATGGATAAGGGAAGGAAGAATATAGATATAATTTTGCAACCCAACAAAGACTAAAGCTTATTTTTTCTCTAAATATTGTTTTTTTAATTTTCTATGTAGTATTTTAACATATGTACTTATACTATTTCAAACATATAACCATGTACAATGTGACCTTAGAACGGGGTACCCCAGTAAGGACACATTATCTTATATGAAAAATTGTTAAAAAAAAAAAAAGTAAATAAAAAAAAATAAAAATAATAAAAAAAAGCGTCGGGTTCCTTAACCAGGTGTCGCGGCTTCAACACTCCGTTAGCAACGTTCTCCATCATTGCACATTATTTTTATTTATGCATCTGGGATCATGTCTAGGATCTAGGCCAACATATATGTATATTATGAGGTATATGTAATATTTCTATAATCTACACGTTCAAAGATAGTGTTAATCTAATTATTTTATGAGAAATGAAGTTATGCTTTCAAATATGATGACGAATTATTTGTTTGCGCCCGTACATGCGCAAAATGAATATTAATAAATAGTTTTGTCAGTATAAAAACTCAATTCTTTCAAGAGAGGCATACAAATACAATATTGGATTGAATCAACAATAAATGGCTTTGAAATATTCGAATAACTGTCAAAGAATAAGACAATAATGTCATATTGTCTGTGACGCAATATAAACACAGTGACATAATATTTTATCTACCAGATATTAAGGTATATTACGAGAGTGTAATTATATATATATATAATTTAAAACTTCCGGCAACTAACAAAAAAACATTGACAAAAGCTCTTAAAAGATATTTCCTTAGCAGTTTCATTAATGACTAACACAATCTTTCTCTGGTACTCCATAATAACATCTGCGTTTATTTATTTTAATGTATTTATTTTAATGTTTTGTTAATTTATTTGCCTTGTCCTTTCTAATGTTGTCTTTCCCGAAATGAGTTTTATAAACTCATTGGGAATAATACATTATTACTTTGTTATCATTTTGTAATGTATTATCTTGTAATAAAATAAATAAAATAAAATATGTGGGTGTATATAAGTAGGTATACAAGTAAAATGCCAACAGACTACATTTAATATAATAAGTGTGGCAGATTGTTAATAACTTACGTGATTGCGTTAGTAATGGTATCTTTGGGGGTATTGTAAAACTGTTTGCCAGATGTTTAGATATAATCTGAAGCTTGTTGAATGTGTGATGGAAAAGATGACTGGAATGCCGGCTAATCTTTATCGTGTCTATGGGATGAAATGAGTTGTTGAATAAGCCGTGTGCAACGGTGAGCAATTGATTGTAAAAAGAGGCCATGGCATATCTTGGAGAAAATATGCGACTTTTACGTAATCTTGCTGCAGCTAAAAATCTCAAGCAATTTCTGACATTTGATTTATTAAAAATCGTCGCAGAAAACAGTTGGAATGTATCTGGTACCTTTGCCGAAAATACCCACATAATGACTATGTCTAATGTATTTGGCAGAACATGCAGACAAGCTGCCATCTGATACCTGGCTACTTTTTTAGTTAAAAACTACTGTAAGATCTTTAACTATCCCTCAGCTAAGTGGGGGAGTATGTATTACCCAAAATTACTATCCTTCTTATATTAGCTTAAATACCTAACGGTGACCGGATAAATCATCACAATGATAATTCATCACATCTTTAAAAAGTCACGGAAAGATATGAAACAAAAACTTTATTAACTGGGTTAAGTAGGTTAGGTTAAAAAAAAAAATTTCATCGTTTCTAATGACTTTATATCACTTTTTAAAAGAGTGTTGAGTTATCATGGAACCATCCTTGACATATCATTTTAGTATTTTACGCTTTTCTGAGCAAATACATAAGTTACCTTTAATAATTGAATGAATAATTGGGTTTTCTATAGTTTAAAAGCCCATAAGACAGAAAAATGCATGGGGTCGTCGGATGACCCACTTGATTACAGAAGTTTTATTTGGCATCTTGGCCTGAGTTAAAAAATATATAAATAATAAGTTTAATTTATAGAAACTTTATCCAACCTTACTTCGTTTAACTCCAAATTTTAACTTTATATTATTATGTATAATGATTTCCAGACGAAATTATGATATTTGGCCACAGCGCTGAACGGCGAAAAGAGCGATCTATGAAATTTATTTTTTGGTTCATCCGATGCGCGTTCGTCCCGCTGACGTAGAGTAGGTATTATCCGTGTATTATGGGGGCTTGAAACAATATTACATATTCAAATAATAATAATGTGCCCGAAATGTGTGTTTATTATATTGAAAGATTGGCATAATCGATTGTATGAACAGGTGAAAAAAATTACTTTGGGCAGGTTTCTGCGAAATTACGCACCAACATCAACGTAAAAACACAATCATCGCAATAATTTGCCAAAATCAAACAATGCTCCACCGAAACAGTTGTGTCAACAATAGAGCGCACGAGAGCAGGTCAATGGCTCGACGTGAATATAAGATAACCGAATGCAGAAATACATTTCAAATAAACAAAATCTAAATTTATATTATGGATTTTTCTTACAATATTTTACTTTAACAATTACAAAAAAGCGAAAATACGAGTCATACATACATACATGACAGCAATTGTTTGTATTGCTGTGAAAAATTAAACCTAATTTCATTAGACGGAGTTTAGTTATTAAATTTTTTTGATGAGAAAAAAGGCTCAGATGGCTCTGAAGCCAAATTGAGGAAGAGTAGTTATCTTTTTTAAGGCGTGGATCATTCGGAATTGGGTAAAATCATGCAGTCATGTAGATGGCGATAACGTTGAAATTCCCGCTTACCAGCCACCTGTTTTGATTTATGCAAACAAAACATCGCCAAGATATTTATTTTATTTTGTGAAGGCACAAATAAATAAGTGTGTTCTAAACAAACTTAATTTGCCACTTTATACGATAAAAGTATATCTGAAAGGTGGTTTGTAAATAGGAAATTTTACACTTTGAATCAGTTTTACAGGCCTGATTCTTTCTATTTTTCTGGACTAAAAAAAAAACTAAAAAGAAAGATAAAAAATTATCCATTTTTTCGAATAATCTATAATATTTCTGAGATAAAAATTTCAAACCAAAACAAATGATTTTTCATTACTTAGCCTTAATGGAGACATCACAGTGGACCTAATGCAGTTTGCAGGCGGTCTCGGTATTAATAATATAATAATCATTAATTTAACTAGAATAGTGCGGTGAGTGCGGTATCGAAGTAGCCAAGTTATTAATTTATGAGATATTTTCAGGCTTCAGCACCTACAACAGCCGTTCAACGTAAATGCTAATGACATCTGTTAATATATTCGTCTGCCGGCCGCGCAACTTGTTCCCGCGATAGTTCGTTTCGCATAACTAAAGCGTACAATAGTAGTATAGTGTTTCCACAATGCAGGCGGCCCGATTTATGGAAATACGTGGTACATACACTACCCAAGTACAATAGAATAGTACAGACTGCAGGCGGAGATATAAACTGGAAGTATGTCGGTACAGGCGGAGAAATAAACTGCAAACTGATAGACATCGTCGTACTCCGTACGTACAAGATGCATACCAGCACAATCCCGCAAGAAATAAAAATAGGGACACGGCGCCGGCTTGCGTATAGATTGTCAACTGAGTCTATTCATTATTAATCTGTCTGTGAAAGAGAACCAGGGGTCAAATATGGAGTACCTATTTTTATAAACACACATTAGTTGAATTTAAACTCGGGTAAGATAATCTAGGAACTGGTCATAATTACTTAGAAATATAAGTTAAGATTCTCAGGGCCAATAGAATTATTGTTAGGTGACTTGTGGGGTGGTATTAATAATGGGGTGCTGCATTTTCTCTTCCTTCTTGAGTCAACGTTTCGTAAAGACTTCTAAATAGTATCCGTCATCAAGACAAATGTTAGGCTAGACAGACTTTCTATGTTTACTGACAAGTCGACTCTCTAGTTATCCGTTTTTTTAATAAATCCCTTCCTACAGGCCCTTCCTTAATCCACCTCTCACGCTGCCAACCGGGTGGCGATATAGTCCCACTGTCTGTTCAATGAGCAGACAGGAGCGCTTTTGCGAGGTATCATAAAAAATACAATGTATGGGGCCCAAGTCTCATCTTTAAACGCTCGTTACCGTGATGCTTTAACAAATTTTAATAATATGTAGGAACAGTCAAAATATGCTATTAAAAGTCACGGTAATGCGAGATAAAATATAGAAATAGGTAACTGAATACTCTCTTAACTTTCTCGAATTCGTTCATTAGCAAAATTCTCTAATATCGTGAATTTAACAGAAGAGCTGTAACCGGCAGGTTTATAGTATTTAGGGGAAAATTCAATTTATAAATAAAACTGTGTTATAAATAATATCCTCCGTGAAGTCCCGGTTACAAATCATGGTAATTGGAGAGCCGAGTGATACATTAAAATACATATAGAGAGAGAGAGAGAGAGAGTAGGTGCCAGCATAACACGTTCGCTAAAATTGGGTCGATTTTTTTAGCGACTCGCGAAACACAACATAAATACAATGGCGGCTGAATGATTGGATAATGTTCGAAGCGCCAACAAACACATACAAATTATTATATCTACAAGTGGGGCTTATCGATTCTAATGTAGACATTGATATGAATTTTGTTAGATTAGCCATCTCCATTGATTTAATGAAGGCTTTATTAGAAAAGGTTCTGATGTGTTTCCTCCATGACCCACTCACTTTTTTGTATAAAGAAATTTAAGAACAAACAAAATTTTAACAGGGTAAAATAACGGTTCATTCGATCCGAACGATGGGACACGCACGTTCCCTTTGACAAGTTTTTATTTGACGAAAAAGTTCGTAGATCTCTCCAGAGCTCATTATCAAAATAGAAGAACAAATCAGACCGTTAAAGCTTCAATTATCTCAGAAAAGTGGTGTGTCAGATCTTGCCGTTAACCATTACCCATTTTAGAGTAGTATGGTGCAATCGCACTACCTAATATTAATAAAGCGCCCTTGAGATCTCATCATGTCATAACTGTTCTGCGTCAGACGGAACTTCCGTTGTTCCGAGTGACCGGTAATTCGTTTCTTGGCGTCATAAATATTAATTATAATGAAAAAGGAGCAATATGCAAGTAATAATGATGGCAAAAACCCTTGAATTGGTATAATATGAAGGTATGGGATAGCCTGTGTGTGCTTCAAAGGCGAATCTAGTTAATTCTGTACCAAAGGTTGAAGCTGAATAGGTACTCGACATCACTCGGCACTGTGCACAATAATAATTGCCACGAATGATCGGCTTATACAGTATCAATAAAGTATCTGCGGTTACGTCACTCGGCTAAAGGGAGACTATTATTGGGCCTCAGCAAGCAAATACCTCCGCAATGTGCACAATGTGGAATAATAAGCCGTCTATTGCAATACATACGTGCGTACTAGACATACTACAGGGTTTTCCAATAAGAGGTGTTATTTTGAATAGCCCGCTATTTAGGTAGATGTTACTTTTGAAGCTGTCATTTTTTGACATTTGACAAGTAGAAACTACACCATTAATAAAAATGGAACGATACACGCTTCAACAACGCATTGAAATTATTAAAATTCACTTGAGTGAATCAAATGCAAATCATCTCGAGTTATGAGGCCCATTTCCACCTCGGTGGCTTCGTCAACAAGCGAAATTGTCGCATCTGGGGCTCGGAAAACCCAAGAGTTATTGTTGAAAAGCATCTCTATCCTCAACGTGTGACTGTTTGGTGCGGTTTATGGTCCGGCAAAGTCATTGGACCTTAATTTTTCGAAAATGAGGCTGGAGCAACAGTTACGGTGAATGGATTGCGCTATCGAGAGATGATTAATGATTTTTTATGGCCGGAATTGGATGGTATTGATCTGGACAACGTTTACTTTCAACAAGACGGCGCTACGTGCCACACAAGCAACGAAACCATTGATCTTTTACGATTTAATATCAAAATAACACCTCTTATTGGAAAACCATGTATACAGGGTGTATCGGCACGTACCCGACAAACTTTAACCAGCTATTCCTTAGCATATTTGGAGTAAAAAATCTTATGTGCACTTTGTTGTCCGGTAACGTTTTTTTTTAATAAAAAAATTACTATTCATATTTTCACCACATGTCACCACTGTTTTATCCTTTGTCAAAGTTTGAAAACCCATCTGGCAAATATTTTATTCGAATTCCGTTGAATAATGCACGTGTGTACCTATATTGGCGCACTTTTACAATCACAACGAAATGGCACGGCACCATTCGTCTCATTTTTAACTATTATTATTTAGTGTGTGCGAAAGAGCGAAGACGCTTTTTGACATACTTGCTTATAACAGCTGTTGAACACGAAATGCAATGCCAATGACAGTGATGTAGTGTGGAATTTTTTTTTTTTTTGTTTTTAGTTGAAAAAAAATGCTACCGGACAGCAAAGTGCCCATAACATTTTTTACTCCAAATGTGCTAAGGAATAGCTGGTTAAAGTTTGTCGGGTTAGTGCCGATACACCCTGTATAACAACATGCTAGCCAGTTTGTATAGGTTAGCGATAGGTGATGTCGGCTGAAAAATGACATGTGTTTTCCTTAAGTCGCGTAGTGACTAACGGCGGACTAAACAGGAACATTACTTCGGTCGCTAATTAATTGGAATGAGTTTGAATCGATATTGATTTGAATATCTCGCTTTCGTCACTCGTGGTGAGCCCGTTGAAAAGTTATTGATCAATTTCCAATGTTGGTATAATCTATTCATTTTTCCCTACTCTGATGTCCTTCGTTGACAATCAAGAATATGTATTTTCTGGATATTTAATGAAAATCACTTTCGAAAATAGGTGAAAATTAATGTTACCTTAGAAGAATGATGAATCTTTTTCAAAAGACGAAGTAAAATTGGTCTCCTACCTGAAACAAAATAAAATACATTAAAAACAACAGTCAGTAGTTATGAACCTTAGTCGTAAGTCATTAGAAATAATTCTTAGTAGTAAGTCATTAGAAATAATTCCTAGTCGTAAGTCATTAGAAATAATTCTTAGTCGTAAGTCATTAGAAATAATTCTTAGATTTAAGTCACTAGTTATTGTGAATCCTAGGTGTAACCATTAGGTGTAACTAGGTGTAACCATCCTAGGGGTATTCATTATTTAATATTGTACAGCGCCCTTGAGGTGATTTTTCACGAAAACGACGCTATATATTATTATTATTAAGAAGATAAGTTGATACGAATATGACTTTAAGTATTAAAAAACTTTTATAACTTTTTCCACTTCAGACCAGTCTGAAGATGCTGGTTATAAGGTGAAACCGGTCCGTCAGAAATAAATAAGTGGAACTAAGTTATAAAAGGTGTTTTTATACGTTAAAGAAATCATTTTAAAATGCGATTCCACAATGAATAATTAAAAGTTTCAAAAATAAGCTGATACAATAAATCGACATCGTAAGAATAGTATGGTTGGTTATCTTGAAAGATTTAAAAATGTAAAACGACAATATTTTCGTTATCTTCCATCAGTCATTGTTACTTTTTAAAAATATATATTACAATTTCGCTTTTGTTTTCGGAAACGAATGAATGCGCTAATGTTGGAAGCGGAAATTAATCCACTTCCCGACATCCGATCGAGCTGAAACTTGGCTGATAGACTCGCTGTCGATGACTCGATAACGATGCATTCTATCAACTTTTGGTGGCAATCACGAACACACTCAAACACATACGCATTTCTCTGAAATTCGATGACATTACAGCATTCAATATACGCAATAAATGTCGGTCTTATCCATTCGGGTTCGGTTGGTAGAGTTGTGGACTCCAGTTCATGGGTAGGAAGGTTCAATCCTCAGAAAAACTTAATTTATTTAAGGCATTTGAAAGTAGATGTATATGGTAAAAAAACTATTTTTTACAGGTTGATTTTGTTTATTATTTATTTAATTACGCCCGTTAAAAAGGATTTTACAGTATACTCAAACAGTGCAGTAGATTAGTACGCCTGAAATTTTTATACGTTTTTTAAATATTGTAAAGATCATAAATAAACTGGTAGTGTACGCAATGAATAAATTTATCGGAATATTTTAATTTCGATAAGAATAAATCAACTAAAATAAACATGAACAATTTGGCTAGCAACACGAAAAACTGACAACTCAAATAAAGAATAATTGCTCGATGCAAATTCCGAAATGTCGAGATTAGTTAAATTCTGTGTTTTCCTGCTTGTTGGAATTATCATTCGGGATGAATTTCGATGTAAAAAAAATCCTAAGCAATATTTCACGAAACAAATAATATTAGTAGGAACGAAACCATGAATAATATAAGTGCGGTGTGAGATTTATCGCTTGCGAGAGATCGGAGCGTCTCTCATTTGCATACGTACCGCGGTACTCGGCCCTGTGGATATGGGTATTGCTATTTTCCTATAGCTACTATTATAGCTGCGCTGTGCTATGTGCGTTCCGCCATATTTCATAGCAGAGTTCGTCAACCCGTCGCTATAACCTACCTACCAACTAACCGACCGATTCTCGGACATTTCTCCGAAATTGGCTCTCGAGTTTCTTTCTACCCACATTTCTTATTTACGAAATCAAATAAACGACATGCGATAACTTACTTTTTAAACACGTGAACACCTCAGCACAGGTTGTCCTAGTGAGGTGTTCGCGAAACACTATAATATCGACAGTGTTTTAGTAAAAACCCTTAAAGCCATATTTTTTGGGAATGTTACTTTTCATAAAGAATAGTCTTCAAAGTACAACATCGTAAATTATTTGTTGCTGATTAGGGTATTTTTAATACTAAAAACTAATGTATGCGTTTAATTTTTGGTTATTTCGAGAAAACCATAGAGGAAATTATCCAACCCTCATATATCTCATATTTCAATATAGAATTGCCGTATCCATACGAACCTTTATTCAAACATACATAATACTACACAAAAAATTTAAATACTCGCTGTACTCGAAACAATAACAAAGATTTACTCAAAATTCCTATAATGCATAATACTTTAGGTCAAAGAAATTTTAGGTACATTACAACAAGATTGTACAATACTCTTCCAGAGAACATTAAAACGTGATAATAAAAGAACATTATAATTTGAATAAAAAGTAATAATAAGACCTTTACCAGTGCTCACACTTAAATTCGAAACTATTGATGCAACAAAAAATTTGAGTGTTTATATTATAATATAAGTGTAAGTATACTCACAAGTATTTAAACTAAACATTAAAATGACTGCCTCAACACAGGCTAGCCGCTAGCCTAGTGAGGCAAGTTTTGAGAATCCTTAAATTTATCTAATTGTTATGTATTCTATTGACATGTTTATGGTTGCAAATTTATAAAATAAATATATTATTATTTTACATAAAAATTTTGAAAATTAATTATCACTTTAACTTCAAGATTTTTCAATAGTTTTACAAATTCGGAAAAAAAAATTTTTTTTCGTCTCCTATAAAGTTGTCACTCTGCGGCTTGAAGAGTTTTACTAAACCACAGCCGATATATTACAAATTCTTTACAGTATCTGCACATCGTCAATCTATACGTTGTATGTCTTTCTTATAATATTCTTTAGCGTAATAATATAATAAATTCAACAACAATAATACAATATTCTAGTGGAGAGTTCACGGAACACTATAATATGTATGTCAGTACGTACACATTATTGTTACTTTACACTGTATAGCATTGTGCAAGATCTATGTAAACATATAATATAAAAAAAAACGTTTATAGGTACTATATAATTGAAATAATTCTGTAAAATAAATTAATGCTCGACTTTAAATTATATAGTGCCATTTTGACATACCGCCTGAAATATCACTGGGGTTCTGTAAATTACTTTTAAAATACTTACACCTTACTAATAAAGGTGTTTTAAATTTTACACAACTGATAAACAACCATTTACCACACATTAATGGTTGTTTAACAGTTGTGTTAAATTTATAACAAGTTTATTAGTGGTAGTTTATAAACCAGCTAAAACAGATACTAATTTACAGATGTATAATACGCAGCGAGCTGAGTTGTGTAGAGTGAAAAAGGAACTACAGAAATTAGGAAGTAACTACTAAATTCTGTATTTTTATTTATTTATTAACTACCTACCTAAATTCTGAAGTTTTTTTATGGGACTTCGCTTGTTGAGAATACATAAAAAACAACAGATTTTCTTTAGTTTTATAAATGAGAAATATGTCGCTCGACTGCCGGAAATTCAGCAGGCGTCACAATTCAAAGTTAATCATTTAAATTAGGTCACAACATAAAAAAAATAAAGGAGATTTATCAATGATAATTTAATTAGCTAGTTAAAGAACACTCTTTTAAGACCTCTGTGATCCACGTCACTGTGTTATAATATAGTTCGTATGGCGCGTGAACATATGAAGTATGAACAACTGTTCTAGAATTTTCCTCCGAACCGAGAACAAGCGAATTCCGGAATTCGCCACGTTTATCAGCGGCCGGCGGCAGCGTAACCTCCGGGCATAGTAAATATAATAATATTACACCACAAGTAAACGGATAAGGTGGAAAAACAGGTAAATACTAGCGAGTATTCTTACAGTGCCATTTTCGTAAAATATAACGTCAAGGGCGAACGCTATAAAACGAAAACAAAAAAACGGTTAAGTTCTAAATTAAATTCTTTTAAATTACCTAAATAATTCATATAGTTGAACTGAAGCGCTATAAAATAAACCAAAATGGAATTTCCATCATTATGTAAAATTCATGTAGGCCTTAGAAAACTAACATTTAAAAAAAGTTCCAATATTTTTTTAAAACTCTTGTGCGCAGTATAAAAATAAATAAATAAAAGACGAGGATTGAACTAAACAGCAACTTTATTTATTTAAGATGATAAACATTAGAACAAAAGTTGTATTGTAATTTCTTTAGCCTTTGGTACCTACTATGAAGAAAAGAAAAGAAAAATAGTGCTGAATACGTATCACCTGTAAGCAACATACAAAAATTATTTAAACAAGACTTGTGACTATCTAAAGTGAGTTTAAGCCAGTATTCGAATAATTTCAACCTCCCACGTAACTGCTGGCCACTAACCCCGTGTGAACTATCCCCGAGAACCGTAATGTACCTATATGATTACGCTTATCTAAGCCAATGCGCGGTGCCCAAGTCACAGACTCGTCTCGAATATATAACAATAATTTAATACTGACTGAAATTCGGAAGACTTTCGGTTTCAGTGTGTTCGTTATTATAATACTTACCACCCACACTTACAACGTACAGACTACAGCGTCATCTATTAAGGCGGCGATACACATGCCTGTAAAATGGACCAGTAGCTTGCATGCAAGCTACTGGCATGTGCAAGCTACTGGCGCAATGAGAATACACATGCAAGTTAAACTTGCATGCCAGTTGCGTCCTTGCATGCCTGTATTTGCAAGACGTATACACATGCCAGTCACTAGACAGTACGTGTCTCAAATCACTCTGAGACTGAGTAGTCTCAAGCTTTTTGGCAATGGAAAACATTCGAAGTGAATTAAATATCATCGTATTGCAATTGGCAGTACAATGTGTGGCTAATTTAATGAGAGAAAAGGCCGCGGCGAACAACAGGTCAGCTACTGGCATGCCCGTACTTGTCACGACGTTCACACATGCCGGTTTCATAGCCCCCCTCGTCCCCTCCCTCAACTTGCATGCCAGTAAATCAAATGTTGTGCAATCTACTGGCAAGGCAGGTACAGGCATGCAAGTTAGCGTATACACATGATAGTAGCTGGCATGTGCAAGGAGCTGGCATGCAAGTGTGCCAGCTACAGGCATGTGTATTCCCGGCTTTATAGATAGATATGCTATTATACATCTGTAATTCTATAACATACTGATAGGAATAGTTGGCTTCGTTAGAGAATGAACGCGAACAGTCACAGATTGAATTAGAGGAAGAAAGCTAGCTGTCTGGAAAGATTTTATCAAATGTAGAAGTTCATATAGCCATCTGAGAAAAAATATTGCTCATTTTAATACTTGGTTAATTTAAATAGTGCAATTTTGACGAATACCACGACTAGGGCCTTTATAAAGGTAGACATCAAACGATTATTAAAAATACTAAGCTAACAGTAAACGAGGCTTTACGAAATAATAGAAAACTGGTATTTACGGATGTAACCAGTGAAAGAGTTCAGAATTACTGGAAGATGAACTGACAGACGGAAAAAATACAAATTCTTGTAAAATCTATACAGGGTTACTGGGAGATGAACTGACAGACGGAAAAAATACAAATTCTTGTAAAATCTATACAGGGTGTTAAGAGGCGAACTTGGCCGGTGTACAAAATTTAATTTAAATTTTTACTCCAAATAATGTAAGGAATCACTGGTTAAAGTAAGTCAAGTACGTCCCTTAAGCCCCCGTAGTAAGCGTTTAAAGATGGTTTGAAAGGGAGATGCGTAAACGCGGATGTTAAGAGGGAGCGCGCTAATATTAATAAACGATTATAATTAAGCGAAAATGGTGAAAATATTTAATAAAACACGACTCGTTTGAAATCACTCGAAAAATGCTTTAGTTGCATTTAAAGATACACTGTGATTTTTTTCATGCCTATAACATATTAAATAACAGAACAAAACGTGTTTCATAATTTTCAGAGCTTACTTTGCGATTTTTTTATATCGAGTGAACTTCATATAATTAACGTTTCGGCATAACAAATTTATGGATATTATCTTCAAAAGAAACGTTTTTTTAAACTTAAAACTTAAGGAGTAAACGAAAAACTTGTTATAAATCGGTTGAAATACGGTATGTGGGGCTTAACACCTGGTATTCTTCTAAATATGCAATAACCGACCGCCACAAAACGGGCGTATGTGTCGGGTGGTCACAAAACACACCTGTAATAAACTCTTTAAGATGAATAACTAAATTAAAACACCAGCCGGATCAAACGCTTTGTCCTATTATCCAGTTAATATTTTAACTTGAACTTCTTCGTAGCCAGCAAGAATAAAACGAAAATCATCCATGAAAGAGCAAGCAAATAGCGCACACCAACAAAAAGTGAGAGAAAAAACAACAAACATTTTATGAATATAACATCGGAGTTTTTTGTAATAAGGAACTTGAATGAAAAATATAAGGCGTAAAAAATATGTATTCAAATAGATCAACGAAATATATATGTTTTATTATTACGACAGAACTTACACAGCTACCTCACGGGTGGGTTGGTAGGCCGCGTGCATTAGAGTGCGGACAATGGGTAGAGTCTCGCACACGATTCACCAGTGCGGTATACCTACAAATTACTTCAAAAGATTTCACGATATTTAGATAGTATGTTAAATATTGAAATTAGAATTTGTTGATTTCATACCAACCCAAACTAGTTTGACTTTACTGTTAACCGACAAAACTGATGTACGTATGATGTCACGCGTACCCCGTCAGATTTCGGTAGGTTTTTTTGAATATTGGAGGGCTTTGAAAAATGCCAACTTTTATAATTATTAATACTACGAAACCGACATTTGAAAAAAAAAACTAGAATTTAAGTTACATGGTGAACTTTAAAAATATATTTAAAAAATCGACTGGAATTCTTTATACAGACGCTTAGCAGGTTAGTTGTTGGTGTCAAACATTATTTTCTAGGCTTTTGATGTTCAACTTGTAATGAAGCTCACCGTGTTATCTACATCACACGGGTTCACGTGTATTCGTCTCGTGAGAGATATAAATAGTTCAGAATGTAAATGTAGGTATCTGTGTATTGTATATTGAAAAACTTGTTTTCCGAGATGTTTTTTGCGATGGCGATCGTTTAAGCACTATGATCCCCGGTCTCGGGAGCGTTACTAGTTACCAGTTACGTAACTGCCAATTCCACTAAGTATACGTATTCCCAGAATGCAGCTAATATCCGTTTTCCGTTCAATGTTTTTTTTATCGTTTTATGATTCAATAAAAAGGTTTTAGGATTTTTTACTTTCTTGTTTATGCGGCCTGACAAAATATAATGATTCAGCTTACTCAAATGATTACTTCTGTGTTCCCATATTTTAAATCCCCTTACTATAACTCAAATGATTACTTCTGTGTTCCCATATTTTAAATCCCCTTACTATAAGCTGTAAGTAATTGACGAAGAAAATGATTACCGCATCAACAATGTAATTGACGAAGAAAATGATTACCGCATTAACAATGTAACTCCCAATTTTGCATTTCTGAAAAGTGTTCCTGTTAAATATAACATACAATGAAAGTACAGGGTTTTCCAATAAGAGGTGTTATTTTGAATAGCCCGCTATTTCGGTAGATGTTACTTTTGAAGCTGTCATTTTTTGACATTTGACAAGTAGAAACTACGCCATTAATAAAAATGGAACGATACACGCTTCAACAACGCATTGAAATTATTAAAATTCACTTGAGTGAATCAAATGCAAATCATTTTGAGTGATGAGGCCCATTTCCACCTCGGTGGCTTCATCAAGCAAAATTGTCGCATCTGGGGCTCGGAAAACCCAGCAGTTATTGTTGAAAAGCCTCTCTATCCTCAACGTGTGACTGTTTGGTACGGTTTATGGTCCGGCAGAGTCATTGGACCTTACTTTTTCGAAAATGAGGTTGGAGCAACAGTTACGGTGAATGGATTGCGCTATCGAGAGATGATTAATGATTTTTTATGGAGGAAATTGGATGGTATTGATCTGGACAACGTTTAATTTCAACAAGACGTCGCTACGTGCCACACAAGCAACGAAACCATTGATCTTTTACGATTGAATATCAAAATAACACCTATTATTGGAAAACCCTGTACATATTATTTTATAAACTTGGTTTCATTTGTTTTCAACTTTTGGGAGATCATGCCGTCACCAATAAATGGGATATTTTTTTAGACCATAGATATTTATTGTTATGGAAGATTTGGCAGACGTCAACATAATTATTAATAATGCGCACGTCACCATGCATTGTTAATGCGTTGTTTGGGTGAGAACGCATTCATTTAATCTCCTGATACACATATTTGGTTTTCACCTTCCGTCATTTGATTTCAGTGTTACTACTTTGTACTGGTGAATATGTAATTCGTGCACACAAAATAGATTTTTTTTAAAAGATAAACCGCACAAGAGTCCCAACTGCTCACAACCGTCTCGAGCCAGTGAGACTATGCCATCCCCAATTGGAGTATGTTGTGTGGCTGAAGGTAGAGGGAAGGAGATGGGAAAGAGGAAGGTGGGGAAGTATCTGGCTGAATAGATTTGGTCATCAAACACGGCGAAAGCCATTTCAAGCAACGATTCAATTCAGAATGGTACAATTCAATTCTTCAATTCAATTCTTACACCAAGGCGATACTTAGAGTATCTTCCATTCTGGAACGTGCCGCAACTATGCTATATTTTATTTTAAACGAGCAATTTGTGAAATAACACAAATTAATCAAATAAAATTTACTTGCGCACGCCGGGATTCGAGCCCGCGATCTCCAGCTTGCTAGTCGAGAGCCTTACCCCTCGAGCACGGAGCCCGTCTGTTTAAATAATCTTCCCAACAATTTATACTTTTTAATTTAAAAATCTTCGGATGGTTTGCCAGAGTGTTTGATAAATTGTAGATCGTAGCACCTAGCAACGGTTTTGCAAATAAAAATAGAAGAATCCACACAAATAGCGGAGAAAGTAAAGTATTCGGAGAAGTTAATTTTATTCTTGGACTTTTGGTTCTCAGAATATGGTGCAGCAGAAAGTATGATTTTAATTACGAAGCTTATTTGGGTTACTCGATATCGTGGTGATTTTAAAACAAAAACAAGCTATGGACCTCTGCAGATCAATCTGAAGATATCCGCAGGAAGATGTTGTACAGTATTTGAACCATAACAATATCACGAAGGTAGTCAAGTTGTAGTTACAAAATATTTCTTCTAGAAATTGAAGCTATTTATTATTGATTGAAAGTTCGCTGGTTTTTACTTAGCCCATGATTACATTATGAAGGTAGGTTTGCGTAAGTAAATTTTTCAGGCAAAAGGTTTATATCAATATTTCAATTCTCCTCTCTGAGGTAGCGAAACGGAAAAGAATTCCTGGCATTGTTGTGTGTCAACGCCGAGGAGAACTCAAACATTAAATGTTTTTACTCGCACTGCCCGTGTTGATTTAAAAGTTCAAGGTTGTTTCGCTTCCATCTTTCGTTATTTATTTTTCGCGCCGCATAGTGGGCGAGTGGAATATAATGAGATATAGTTTTTACGTCAAAAATACGCTTCACGAATTAAGTCTTCTAGGAAAAAATAGTGAGAACTAGGAGGTCCGAAGTCTGTACATTGTATTTACGAACATGTGCAAATTGCTGAAAAAATCGCTGGTGGCATTAATTATCTGCAAAGAAGATATTACTACAAACAAGATTGTTTGAAGGGGCGGGTATAACTACACTCATTTTACAAAACAATTATTATTTATCGGAGAAAGCAATTAGTTTGCCGTTTCTGTTTGACATTATATTATCTTGTAAACTTCATGGCAATCACAATTTTATTGATATACATTTGACGCATACCGGTTTAGCTTACACCAAAGTTTCTTTCTTTCAGGGTAGTTTGTTAGAGATCTGTCATATCTAAAGATGAAAGGTTCGCATTTAAAAGTTCAGAAACTCTTCCGCAACCGTGACCTAAAACTAAATGAAAGAATCGGCTATATTATCTTCTACGACATGTAACCTGGACACCATTACAAAGAAGATATAAGGCAATCCACGAAATAGCCTCTGGATAGAAAGGTTGACCAACACAGTGGTCCTTTATCGAACGACGAAATATTGCTATACATAAAAGGAAACTTCAGTGTCTTGGTCACATTATGGAAAGAAACAAACGAAAGAATACCTAACTGATAATCCTGGGGGAGGGGTTTCATGGAAGAAGGGGGTAACGGAAGACCACACACTTCATGACTTAAGTTACAGGTACGAAAGTTGTATCGAATTGCAGTATGCAGAGCTAACTAAAACTAAAATAGAATAAGACACAATAAGGATACGCGGCAGTAGTCATTGACATTGTAGGTACATTTACAACAAAATCACTACTCTATAAATACTAGCATGACATGATGTAGAAAGGAATAAGCCAAACTGCTAGACATTAAACATCAATAACGCTCTACATTCGCGGTCTAAATTTAAAGACAATAATTCATCATGAAGTTATTCCACCGACCAGAGTAGAGAAAGATTTCTGGTCCATTATTCACCATCAAAGATGCAGACACAGGCGCAAACCCGAGGCGACAGGCAGCCCCACGCCGTCACGTTGAACTTAATTAAAAGCCACATTTGCATTCGGTTTAGGAGTATAGCCGCCGCCCCTAAACAAAACACACCCTGGCTTAATTAATCCCTGTTTGGCTTCAGATCTACACAAGCTGCGGTACGCGGGCTATACAGGCCGCTATGGTTAAATCTAACTGCGGTAATAAGCAATTAGCAAGCCTCACGGGGGATATTATTTGAGCAAAATACCCTAGCACGGATACTAAAAATTGCTCCAATTTTGTCGAAGTTCTTCAAAACGCATCATTTACCATACCAATAACATAAATATCGACTCTACTTTTGCAATTAATATTCTAATAAATGAAATAGTAAACAGGGGAAGATAAAATAGCAACAATGAAATGATGTGCATAGTGCAGTGTAATCGTATATTTTCAAAGCTTTTCTAATTAAACTAGGTTTATCTAGTGAACTTTTTCCAATCTAACGGGGGCATTGTAAAGAACACCGTTATTAAAACCTCAGTTAACAAAAATGTTAAGTTAGTCACTTGTCGCTTTTAAGGCGAAGCAATGGCACCGCTGTGACATTCGACGAAGGTAGAGGATGGAGACTCTGCAGCAAGAATCCCAGGTGGTGAGGAAACTGGACCAGCTACTGCAGCGAAAGAGTGCACCGCGCCACCAACAGTGCCAGCACGAGGTTCGTCATCCATCCAGGTATGTGTCTGCTGCTAATTAAGCGCTGTCACAGTATCCTCACATAGATAACAAACCTTGGCAGCACCGCTGTGACGTTCGGAAAATCCATATCCTTGTACACTTGTTTCTGGTGATTATGTTAGTGGTGCATTGTTCCGAAATAAAAGGCGGCGGGAGGGATAATAAATCACCTTGGGCACTTGTTAGGGCTTTCAGAGTTTCCAAGAATAACATTGAAAACATCTGGCGTACCTACAGTTACCGATTCTCGTCCCAAGTTCAACTTCAGCGAATTTAGAATATTTTTAGCACAATTTTCGATTATTCATATTTGAAACACTGCACTCTAGTCACATTACTATTAAGTTCTGATTACTAATTGGTAAGTTAATTTAAAATGTTGATTCACTGATTTTTAAAATAACTTCAAAGGGATGTTGCCTCGTTTCCCTTGAAAATACTAAAAAAAAACACAAAGCGGTTGGAGACGGCATGACGCGTCCAGCTGCCACAAAGGGCGCTACTCAACTATAAATAAAATAATAAATTACTCAATATAAATGTAAAAACTACTAAAAAGAATTTTTTTCAATAGAAATGTATGAATGCGTAAAGGAAACAAATTTAAAAAATACAGTATTATAGCTAAGATTATCTGTGACAGTTTCACTTGATTAACTGCTTTCTTATAAAATTATTTAAAAAAAATAAAAACTAGTTTTGTGCTTGAAATCGAACGTTTCTAGACTACGTTTGTCAAGCGATTTTAATGCCCATTACCTACAAAATAAGGTGTAACAAGAATATACACATGTTTGGCTTGTAGCTCTTCCTCTCAATAGACGATATTGTTATATTGTACCCGGCGTTGTGAATGGTTTGAAGTAATGTTTTAAGTTTGTGAATTCTAGTGTACCTACAAGAAAACTGAGTACATATTATATATGAAAATAATACCATTATAAATAATTGAAAACTTTAGTATTCGTGCCTTGTTTTCCTCTGGCGTCCTCGACGTCTTCTACAATCACTTCCACGTCATACATTCTCCTTACACCCCTTTCTTCGTTCATCACATGTCTATCGTGCTGTCTTACTCAGGCGTTTCCAACTTTTTCTGTCATTCACTACTTGTATACAATATTGTTACGGTTAAGAAACTAAATAACAAATGTAGATCCTAGGAAATAAATTGTACAGCGCCCTTGAGGTGATTTTTCACAAAAACGGCGCTCTACAAATTATCCAATTATTATTATTATTATTATTATTACAACTCGGAAATTTAATGTAACTAACGGGCTTTTTCACCAAACCCTTATAAAGTTTATCATAACTATATGTCACATAAAATTATGCATACGATAAAGTTGCTCATAAACCTAGGTGCGTTTCACCACAGAAAACAAGGTCCCACGCAGCTATTAGACGAATCTCTCTGGCAACAGCGCTTTTATAATGTCTAATGCAACGCCTGTCTTTAAAATGCGATTGTTTCTATGGAATTGCAAACGTCAAAACGGTAAACAGACGTGGTTTATTTATGCAGGCGACATTTCTGCCCAATTCATTCTTGGTAAGTACAATAGTTTTTGGTATTGTTAATTATTATGCGATCTTACTAGAGATTTGAGTCGAATTAAAAGATTTGTCTTATTTTTCAGGATGAATAAACGAGATCGAAGCATTAATTTTACGAAAGACGAGTGACAGTGTAAACAAACTACTTGAATATAGCGACGCGGTGAAGTCCTTAGGAGATAACGGCATCAGGTATTATAATATTACAAATGAGGATGTTCAAAGTCACACAATGTCACGCACTGATTCTTTTGAATTATTGTTCTTCCTGTTAATCCCCAAAGCCTTGCAACGTGCATCTCGAACTGTCAGAATTCAGATTCCATATAAATTCGCTATTTTTTAATATATTTCAAAATAAAATATTGTTCTTGAATGTGGATTAAAGACTCTCAGTTTTGTGCAGTACAAATCGACTTAAAAATATAAAATTTTTGAACTAAAACATTGATAAAGTCACTTACAAATGGTTTTTTCATCATGAAAACTGTAATTACTACTTTACACGAAACAAAAATGTATTTAATTAGACAAAGATGTTATAAAAGTTATTGTCCCTTAACTTTTTTTAATTTAATATGAAAATTTGCAAACCTCAACAAATATTTATCAAACGCTAAATGTTTTTTCATAGAATTATTTGAATTCTTTCGGGAGCGTTTATAGTAAATTACTAAAAACGCACTATTCTCTCTTATACTTCCAGATAACCCGAATGCCATTGCAGAAGAGGTACTCATGGAGGTGTTCTCCATAGAAGAAGATGAAGACGAAGCATTCCTCGATAACCGTCCACTTCCAGGGCTATTTTTGGATATGCAGTCTCCGATCCAGAATCCCCCGCCTCAGACCTTATGCCGTGGGATAGTTGGACCATCCCCCTGCTTCGCACGCCTCGACGATCAAGCAGCCGCAGCCGGTGTCTGCTGTGAGGCGGCCACTGCCTCAAATAAGCCGCCGTCTCGTTAAACAGAATTCCCCAGACTCCAGAGGGTCCTGATACTTGAAGACAATTGAGGAAATAGGAGGAAGATGATAAGAGGCAATTGAAACTGAAAAGCACAATTAAAAATTGCAATAATAAATTAATGTTTTTTTAATTCCATTCCCTTTTAACAAATATATATTTTTAATACATAATTATTTACAAATATAGAACTTAAATTATAATAGATTATTAAACAATAAACATTATTCAATGATCTCGTGACTGGATCCAAGCTACCTCTCCTGGAAGCAGTTGTATCTAATAATTAAATTGGCATAGCAGTTAGGTAAGTTTTTTAGATTCTCACGGCCAAAAGCATTTTTGTTGTTTGTTTTTGGGGTGTTATGCCGTGTTGCGCTAACTTCTTCTTTAGCCGACGTTTCGGACAGCGTTGCAGTGTCCAACATCAGGGCAGATCCGGTAGATCCGAAGATGTGCAGTATAGTATATAACTATGTATATAACATAGCAGTTACTTGCGTGTTCATGCAGAACACACCATTTCTGTTTAGGCGTACTTCAGCATTTTTTCACCTGAAATAAGAGAAAGTAATTTCAGTAATCAACATTATTATTTCAGTGCAATGGCAATGCCTTCAGGCGACAACACTGTGCTTGTCACTTGCCCGATGAGTCTTGTGAATGAAGTTGGCTTGCGCTTTCATCATTTTAATAGTCTTCATTGATTCTAATGACTATTTATCACTATAGTATGTACTACTGTAGTATGTTATTGAAGTAGCAAAGATTCTTACTTGGTGACATTGCAATTTGCAACATGTTTGCAGGATAGCCTTAAGGAACTGATCCAAATTATAAATAAACCTCTTTTGGGAGCCAGGTCCTAAGGGAAGTGAACGTACACTGGACGGAGGTGTACAATAGCCTCCTAGCACTTCTTTTTGGTGCAGCGTTAATCCTGAAAACAATTATATTATGGTGTATCTATGTACAATGCTTGTAGCAGGATATAATAATATATTATGTGGGCACACAAAATAACATTACACACAGTAACTAACGTCACTGGGTACATACACTGTTATTATTTGAGTACAGCTATTTCGTTATGTATTTGTATTAAAATAACATACCTGGTGGTGGTTCTCCGAGACATTTTGTCGATGATTCGGTTATGGATTACATAACAGCATGTTTCATCAGTCGAAAGCGCGAAATGAAATCTACATCATTCAAGACTTCCAAATTTTTTTCATAAGCTTATATTGTCACTTACTGTTCACTCTTGGCATTCGCATTACTGACGCCCGCGACCCGTCATATGCTTCTGCATCTTCAATTCTGGCAAAATACTCAATTAAATCCACATTTAAGTAAAATAATGTAAACTTCACAGCTGTCAAAAGTATCAAGTGTCAAATCAAAACGTACTGAAAGGCAATAGGTAGAAAACTCGGCTAATATATCCGACATATAACCACTATTAGCTGCTTCAAGTACCGTATAGTGAAGAGGGACTTTATCTTACATATAGGCGTTTTAGAGCGTTGGTGAAATCGAAATAATACTTTATCCTATGCATAGTGCTTCTGACAGTTTATGAGCAGGATGGTGAAATACCCCGTAAGTATCGAGATCACTCCAGTGCAGAGATAATGCGTTAAGGGGTTACTTATGATTTTCAAAATATCTTTTTTTTTGCTAGAATTTTTTTTATACTTTTAATAATATTTTTTACGTTTAACCATTTCAAAATTTTGACTATTTCCGAAGTTATAGCAATTAGAATTGAGGGCAGCAGAGTAGGCTCGAAACTCAGGTAGCAATCGGACGAATATCTATGGCCAACATGAGAGGCCAACAGGAGACTAAGGAGACCAGGCAATTGAAAACAGCTGCTCAAAGCGAGCCGGAGGACATCGTGGCAACAATGGAAGACCTCATATACGGCTAGGAATCGCGGAAGGTAAGTAGTTTTCAAGACGCTGATGTTGATGCCGTACTGTTTTTTTCAAATTCAAATTTACAACACATAATATTATCTAATATTTCGTACGATTTTTTTGATTTCATGCCATTTCTACCATTTTTTTAAATTTCTATCTTAGCTATTACCATTTTAAATAAGAAATTTTTGTTTTTCATTTTTCAGACGATGCCCGACAGATGATACACCAACAGCAAAGGTTTTTAAAGGAGGTCCCTACTTGATGGCTCATATGTCCGCTATTATAATTATTCGTTATTATTTCAAATTATTCATAAACAACTATATGTACGTGTAAAATAAAAAAAAGATTTTTATATCTATTTTTCGGAGCGCTGAGGTGGTTTATCCCCTAAATAACATGTATACGGACATTGCCTTTTATTTACATAGAAAATTTGGTGTTATTGAAAAACGTGGTACGCGAACGCAATAAAACAAGTTAGTGGTGCATTTACAATACAGTTTGCGACCCCCTACCTTATTCTACAGTAGGTTAGAAGGGGGATCATTGTTCAAGATCGGGTGATGTGTGCGCGGTGTATAATAGCGACTCCACGCATTGTTCAACCGGAGGTATACGTATGAATGGGGTTCAACAACAACAATTTATCTACGATTCTTTAATACCTATTCAGTATTATTGCGGCAAGAGGCGTTTGAATAAATCATGTTGCGCAGCATTACCTACACCTTACCTTTGGGTCGCTATTTGATAATATTACTACTGTTCAAATGTATTTTGGGTTATTGGATTAATATTAAACATAAAGAATTTATTTTTGTTGTTTGTTTTTGGGGTGTTATGCCGTGTTGCGCTAACTCCTTCTTTAGCTGTCTTCGGAACCACCACCAAAATCCAAGACCTACTGAGGTCTGCAAAGACTAAGTTTCCTCTGGAAGCAGATGGAGTGTACAAACTCAGCTGCTCTGGTTGTGACAAGGTTTATACAGGCCAGACAGAGCGGACGATTTCCAAAAGGATAGCAGAACATTTTCGTGCTTGTAAACTTGGCCACCCTGATAAATCGGCAATCGCCGAACACTTTATTGAAACCGGCCATTACTTTGGATTTGCTCCTGAGGTCCTGGGAAAACCCAAAACTTATAGATCACGCCTGATTATGGAGGCAATTGAAATCTACAAAAATCCATTTAATATCAATAGAGACGACGGAGCTAAGCTCAACAGCTCTTGGTATCCGGTAATTGACGGCTACACCAAAGCTAAACGCAAATAACATGTCTAAGTATACTCTAATACCATATAATAATACAATATAAAACCACTGTATTGATACCTTGATACTGGGTACATTTGCTTTAACCGCTTTCAATCGGTTTTCTAATTCTAGAATTCGCCACAAGATGTCGCCACTTCCGTTGGCATTTCGCACTTGGACGGGCCCCAGGCTAACGTAAATACTGTGCTTTCACTTAAATTGCAGTTCCCTTGTACTGTAATACCTACAAGCTTGTAGTGGATTGAAGCTGGCGGCACGGTATCGCTTCCAAGTAAATAAGCACAAACTCGACAACCAACAATTACACACCTTCGGATCTACCGGATCTGCCCTGATGATGGACACTGTAACGCTGTCGGCTAAAGAAGGAGAAGGAACACCCCAAAAACAAACAACAAAAATGCTTTTGGCCGTGAAAATCTAAAAACTTACCATAAAGAATTTAAATTACAAAGCATTGTGTGTATGGCCATGAGAACTTGACGATGTACATAGTAAAAACGTTTATAAAATAATGTTTTTTACCGCACCAGAATTCAAATTGCCCAGAAAAATTGGAACGCCCATTTGGGAACGGTGTGAAGGTGAAGGAAGTGGCTATTCAAATCTGGTCACTGAACATAGATAGAACCATTTCAAGCAATGTGCCAACGCTCTATGGTGGCCCTTAGCCACGGCGATATTAAATGTCATAATTGGCGAAACCATCACCAAAAGTAAAAGACACAAATATTATAGAGCATGTTTAATAAATCTCCCGAAAAGCATCAGACCCGACAGAAATGGTATTCCTAAAAGCATTATTTAAATAAACGTATTAATTAAATGTATATTTAATATTTACTATGAGGCGGTATCCGCAAAATATCTAAGCAAGGTATATTGGACAAATCTCTTTCAACCTACATTATATTTTATGCTCTAGCGTAGGAAGTGAAAATCGCACAGTGTAGTATAAATAACTTTACTAATAAATAATAAAAATAAAAGAAAAAAGACAAGGCGGTGCAGACTTTCATATTATTACTTTACAATAAAGTTTACGATGCTGAATAAATCGACACAAACGCCCATTGTGGCGGTCGTTAATCGTTTATCGAGAGAAAAAAACAATATACTTATACAACAATGAGGTTCGCCTCCATTGAGACAGAAAGAAATTAACACGACCTATAAATAATCGAACGCCATAACAAATAATGGTATGCCGACAAGATTAGTAAAAAGATATGGCGAATAAATTATACGACGTTCTGCGCGTTTTGGACTAGTTTTAATGCGATTATCTCGCAAGGAAATGGGGAGGATAACCGTTTGTAATTAACAACATAATATATAATATATTCAGCTCTGGTTACACGACTAAAGCCATTTCAAGCAACCTTTAAATGGTGATCTTTCACCAGGGCGAACTAAGTATCTACGCGGGTTCGACTCATGCCTGCGAGCGAAAATTTACTGATATGAGTTTTTTTTATTTATTTAATATATTATGTAGGGTGTTGATACTTGTAATGTCGGTGATTTTTTTAATAAACCTTACAAAAACAGATGTTTTGAACAAGGAACGGGGAATTTAGTGTAAGTAAAGAAAATAAACGATTATCAAAAGATGAAATGGCGCTACGTACGGTATGTGCCTGTAGGGTTGTAATGGTGTATATTTTGAAATTATTACGTTGGTGTACTGATTCACGAATGAGTAAGGTACACAAAGTAAGAACGCAGGACTGATAATTATTATTATTAACTGTAATTAAAATAATAAGATATTAAATATCATAAAACTTATGGCTTTTACGCGAATAGAAATTTAAATTTCGTAATAAAGCAAATTCAAATTATTGTGTGTTTTTAGACGAAAATTTTACTTTTTAAATTCTGTGAAGCTAGGATTGGCGAGATATCCAAGGATTTGCTTTGAATCGAGATGGTTTTGAAACGCAGTTTTTAATTTGGAATTATTAATGAACGACAAGATACCATAAAATACATTTTATTTATCTTATATGTATAATAATATCAAGCGGTCAAAACTTTCTAAGGGGAACTATTCCATTAAAATTTGCATTTTTTTGAGCTTTTTCTTGGGGAATATCCAGAACTATCCTTTATATGTGGTGTGTTATTTCCATCACGAGCTTCAAAGCTTTAAAATGACCATTTCCGCGTCATTTGTTCCATGTTTATAATTCTCCAATTTAAATAAATGAGGAAGCAGTAAGGACTGCACGCTTTTCGAAAAGCACCGTCTTCCAAACGCTACAAGTGTTTGGAGTCAAATTATTACCTGCATTTGGAGATATTCCCATGGCATATTATCACGGAGGCTATTTTTAGCAGCTGCCGTGTCGCTAGACCTAAGACAGCAGAATAAAGGTATAAAATAGCCAAATAGAGCAAAACAACATCAGAAGTGGTGCCGGTCTAGAGCAGCGACTGCGAGGCGCGAGGCACGAGGTCGCTCACTCCGGTACAGGTACGAATGCAGGCAGCAGCGACGGCCGCCTTATCCGCTGATCCGTGGCGGCCAGGAACAAAGACGAGCGGATAGCGGAGCCGAGATAAGCTGATACTGCGGCGGGGTCACTGTTATATCGATCGGTGGGAATACGTACCGTCGTAAGGGAGATGGATAGGACGAAATACGTCAGCAATGTGAGATGAGGGTGTAGTGCTTAACTGGGTAGTAATAGCTAGAGGGGACGTTCAGACGACTATGATTTTGCAAGACACCTCTATCTGTCGAATGATACGAGCATGTTGGGACGCAGTGTTTGGATAGTCCAGAGATTTAATGTCACAATGTTAGTCTTCCGGGTCGGTCTTGATCTTTGGCCTCTTATCATGTTGGCACGTATTCACAGCTTCTTTGACCTGGTTTCTGTCATAATACAGGGTTTTCCAATAAGAGGTGTTATTTTGAAATGCCCGCTATTTCGGTGGATGTTACTTTTGAAGCTGTCATTTTTTGACATTTGACAAGTAGAAACTACGCCATTAATAAAAATGGAACGATACACGCTTCAACAACGCATTGAAATTATTAAAATTCACTTGAGTGAATCAAATGCAAATCATCTTGAGTGATGAGGCCCATTTCCACCTCGGTTCCACCTTCGTTAACAAGCAAAATTGTCGCATCTGGGGCTCGGAAAACCCAAGAGTTATTGTTGAAAAGCCTCTCTATCCTCAACGTGCGACTGTTTGGTGCGGTTTATGGTTAGTACACACGCAAAGCTCACATCAAAAGTTAATGTACAGCGCATCATCTTTTCTACCGACACACGACGCTATCAAATATTTGTACCTATGGTAGGAGAGGGGGTCAGTTGAATTCGAGAGCGGCCGAGGAACATAATTTCATCTGTCAAAGTGACAACTTTACTAAGGGAACACGGAACTTAGTTGGTAGCTCCGTAATTAAAATGACCCCCTCTCCTTTTGGCGGCGGAGAGGGGGACGCATAACTTTTCAAATATCGCGTCGGGAGCGGTTACGTAAAATAAATTCGGTTAGCGAAGTTCAGAACCACACTTATAGCGCGTTATCTTTTTACGTGTGTCGGGTCTGTATGGGATTGTATGGCGAGCGCTATTGTGCTTTATATTATCTGTTGATGTGAGCTTTGCGTGTGGCAGCACCATTATGGTCCGGCGGAGTCATTGGACCTTAATTTTTCGAAAATGAGGCTGGAGCAACAGTTACGGTGAATGGATTGCGCTATCGAGAGATGATTAATGATTTTTTATGTCCGGAATTGGATGGTATTGATCTGGACGTTTACTTTCAACAAGACGGCGTGTACGTGCCACACAAGCAACGAAACCATTGATCTTTTACGATTGAATATTAAAATAACACCTCTTATTGGAAAACTCTGTACTATTCTTTAATCACGCCTTGAAGGCTTTTAAATGTATACATTGTCATAGGTAAGTTGTTCAGGAGTACAATAATCTAAGCAGGTACAATATAAGTTATCATAGAGAGTATCTGTTGTACAAAGGAGTTATTTTTTATTATATAATAAGTACTTAAGGTACTATGAAAGTAGTTGCAGAGCAAATGTGTAGTAACTTTGTTGATATTATTGAAAATAAACGAACAGTTTGTTGTAAAGCGTGTTTGTATTTCGCAAACCTTTATTTTGCCGAATTGGGTGTTCTACAGAACACAGATAAATTAATACAGCCAAAAAAAGTGCACACGAAGAAGCATGGAAGATATAATTGTGTATCGAAGGTAGTACGGCCGGCATAGTCCAGTGGTAACGCATTGGACTGCCATTCCGAAGGTCGCGGGTTCGAACCCGGCGTGCGCAAATAAATTTTATTTGATTAATTTGTGTTATTTCACAATTAATTAATTAAAATAATATAAAGTATATTTGCGGCACGTTCCAGAGTGGAAGATACTACCAGTATCGCCCTGGTGTAAGACCACCATTCAGAATTGAAACGTTGCTCCAAATGGCTTTAGCCGTGTTTAGTGACTAGATCTGAATAGCCAGGTACTTCCCCACATTCCTCTTTCCCTTCCCCACTTACCTTCAGCCTCACAACATCCCCCAATTGGGGATGCCATAGTCTCACTGGCTCCAGACGGGAGCAGTTGGGACTCTTGTGAGGTATTCACTATAAAAAAATAAAAAAAAAGTAAAATGGAGTTTTATAAGTGTATTATAGCAATATAATGACGTAGTTAAAGTTTGTAACATAATAATAAAAATAAACATGGACAGTTTGTTGTAAAGCATGTTTGTAATTAACAAACATTTTATTACGCCCGATTGGGTGTTTTACATAGATAAATGAATATAAAGATAAAATCTGTACCCGAGAAACAAACGGATGCAACTCCAAAACACGAAATGTTCAGAAGAGCCAAGTGCACCCACTCTTCACGATGCATCATTAAAATGGGGTATTAGAATTAAAGTAAGTATGTAAATATTCAGGAGTGACGGGAAACCAGCCAATTTTGTAACCCTTCCTGCTGTCATTAAAAGCGGTAACTAAAGTGTGTGCCGCTGTCAAGTCCTTAGCTTGTAGAGTATTGAACTCCACGATGCCCAGATGCGAGTCCAATGCTTGAATCAGCTTTCAAACAAATCCTATTTGACTTGGTGTACTTTATGCTTCTTTATTTTCTTCAGAAATCAACTTATGCCTTATAAACTTACAACTGTGCGTGGCCAATTTTGATGAGGCACTGAAAAATTTGCAGAAGATCCAGCCACATAAAATTCTACAAGACATAATGTAATTTCAGTGGGTCACAAGATACAATGCTGATATATCAAGGTGAGCATGAAATTGCCACGATTTATCGTCGCTTCAACATGAACATTAGGTGCAACACGATTGTATCAGCTTAATACCCTGTATTTAGGTCTAAACTAAAAACTTACATTTTTAAGCTGTCATACCCTTAAATTAAATATACGATTACTGAGAGAAAGTCCAATTATTTCCAATTATGTCCTAAATCCTGTATCTAAATTTCGCTAATAAACAATTAGTTAATGTTAATCTCAAGTGACCTACCAGGTAAGTATGGTACTGTATATTATCTCCATATATAGTTAGTAGATCATTGTAGAAGTGTATTATATATTTATACAGTGCCCTTGAGGTGATTTTGCATAAAAACGTCGCTTTATAAATCATCCAAATACTATTATTATTAATATTATCGTCTCTGGACATGGATATAAATTTTATGAATTCTTTCAAATGAAACACTATTATTCACTTGTTCTTCATTTACATCAGTTTTACAGAGTACCTAATGTCTACACCAGGAGCGTAACGTTATTTCAAGTGATATTAACTGTTACTGTATCTAATAGAATCTGCTCTAATAGGAGACTTGCAGTGCTTAAATATGTGTTACAACCATCAATGATGTCTATAAGGTAAATCAATATCAGTTGGGTTAAGTTCAGCTGCCAAATAATTATACAAATAGTTTATCACAACAACAATTAAAGAGAGTTTTATCAGTTATAACAAAGTTGCCTGAAATAATAGATTATTACAATATAATGTTGACATTGTATTGTGTACATATGCATTGATATACAACGGAAATTGATCAAATAATATAATCTTATTTTAGAGTTCATTTAAAGTTCGCTCCTGTTCCCTAATTTTCCGCTCTGTTTCACGTGCGTTTGGCTTCCTTTGATAATGTTATCATATTTATTGTAAAGGTGGTTTTTCCCAGACACATCTAATAATAATTGGACGACTTGTATAGCGCCGTTTTTGTGCAAAAACACCTCAAGGGCGCTGTACAAACTTATAATACATTTCTACAGTGATCTCTATGTTATTACTCGTGTGTATTTGGAGTTTACCAAATTTTTTTTTGGAAAAACAAAAATTCGTTCTAGATATAACGCTCCTCTATATTATGTGTTTTCAAATAAGAATATTATTAGTTCTTACTGGGATGTCATTTATTCAGTACGTATCTAATCCATAATCGTCACTACTAGCTGGAAAATGTTTTAAGGCGATGCACTACGTCGTGTAATATTTTAAATCGAGCCGTTATCAATAACAACCCTTACGTAGATAGCGATAAGGTTTAAATTCCCGCTTAACACCATTCGCCTGTTTTGATTTATGCAAGAAAAAAACATGGCCAAAAAGCGCCTTTTATTTTATTTTTTGGATGTTCAGGCATAATTTTTTTTTTTCAATCATTTTATAAATAACTTAATTTGCCACATTATACAATAAAATCACAACCGAAAATGGGTTCGTAAGTAGGAGATTTTGAACTTTAAAGCAGTTTCCATAGGCCTTTACATTATTTTTTTCTGGGCTTATAAAAAGACTTATCTAAAAAATACTCGATTATTTCAGAGGCCAAGATGTATTCTACTCGCAGTATTTGATTAAAGCATCTGAAACATTTCTAGGCGACCAAATTTTCAAACCAAAAACACATGATTTTGCATTACTACGTATGGCATCGCCTTAAACATGGAACACATTGCAGAAAGATTGTGTAAATTCGAGTACTTTTGTTTTTTGGACCTCTTGGTTCTCTTAGAAGAAAATACTCGTAGTACTCTCATGGAAACAGGTGGTTGTTGTTATTTGTTGAGAATAAAAATGTCGTTTTTCTTCTTATATTTGTGACTTATTGTTAAGGCGAAGCTTAATGCCAAATCACTATTTTGATTAATCTTTATAACGAATTGGTGTACATTATGAAAACAAAAAATATGCTTTAGTTAAATTGAAGGTTTTCCTATCGCTCCGCTTGAGTAGAATACAAATAAAAAATAAATGACTCAATAAAAAATATAAATGCAAAGTACAAAAAATATTTTTTCAATAGAAATGTATGAACGCAAAAAGGAAACAACTTTAAAAAAATACAGTTTTATAGCTAAGATTATCTGTGACAGTTCCACTTGATTAACTTTTTTGCTTTCTTATAAAATTATTTACAAAATAAGTAAAAACCAGTTTTTTGCTTGAAATCGAACGTTTCTAGACTCCGTTTATCAAGCGATTTTTAATACCTATTACTTATAATTAGGGGTACGTAAATTTCGCAAATAAAAAATCGTGATTTCGCATTTAAAAAAACTCAAAATAGAAAATTTCGCATTTATTTCGCAAAAAAAAATACAGTGTTAAAAACTCAATTAAAGGCTAGCATTGTTGTAATTTCTACATTTTCATCTTTCATTGTTTGCCTGCGATCAGTAACGACAATGTTGTAGATACTAAAGTACCTCTCGGCATCAACACTATTGACAGGGCAATTGAGACATTGAATAGCTGCTTTTGCAAATCCAGCGTAGCAAGATTTTGATGTAACTAAAACTTGCATTACATCCACAGGAGCTTCTTGGCCGACCAATCGAAGTAATTGTCTGTGAAAATGAGAGTACCCGTCAATTAGTTCTTCTTGTGGTACACTTTTAAAAAACGGAATTTTTGCGAAGCTTTCCACTATGGAATTTGAATTGACAGAAGAAGAGGGCACATTTGCTGCTTCCGATGGACAAAATAATCTGCCAATGTGCTTGTAGCACTCATTTGTTGGATTCGGCCCCCCCCATGTGTACCAACAATTTATCCAAGCTCTTTTGAGCTGCTGTCTTCAACATCATGCTGTGATCGATAGAATTTTCGGTTGATAAAATAGCCGTCTCTGTCTGTTTTGAACAGAGTTGTAATAATTGTTAGCGCGTCTGATCAACATTTGAAAGCACGTAACGTATAAAAAGGTGCGAAAGTATTTAATTTTCAAATTTCGCTTTTATCGCAAATAAAATGCAGATTTCGCTTTTATCGCATCTATTTCGTAAAAACGAAATTTACGTACCCCTACTTATAATGTATACCAAGAATATCCACATTTTTGGCTTGTAGCTTCATCTTAATTACCTCGAGTTATCGCACTCGGAATGGTTGTCGGGCTGTCGTTAAAAACATAAACTAATAAGGAGATTGTGTCGTGTCTGAATTTCTTCGCAGATGCAAAAGAGTAAGTGATTTGGTTATTCTTCACTTAGCTTGCTTAAATCCTACATATATTTTCACCCAATTCCATCAAACAACACTGCCAGTTTTTTGTTCGTTTGACTAAAAAAGAAGCAGAAAGGGAGAAAACCAAATGTGTAAAAATTTGCAACCTGAACTGAAGTGTGTGACAGTTTTGGACGAAATTGTTAGGTTAGACATCACGCCGCTTCCGGAGAGGTAAGCAGAAAGGATAAGCCGCCACACGACTCTGTCTTGACATACACTCCCTGCTTTATTCTCATTCATACATCATCGCATTCGTACTCCTCTGTTATTCAGAAAATTGACATGACCCAACTCAAGTTAACAATAAAACCAGGTGTTAAGGGACGTACTTGACATACTTCAGCCAGTGATTCCTGATATTATTTGGAGTAATAAATGTTTAAAAAAATGTTGCAGTCGGTGACATTTTTTTTCAACATAAAACATAGAAAATCAGTAGGTATTGGACAGCTAAGGTCGATGTGAACATGTGGAATTTAAAAAAAAAGTTTTTGTAAAGAAAAAACATCAAAAACGTCACAGGAAACTAAAATTTGATTCACATTTTTTACTTCAAATAATGTCAGAAATCATTTGTTAAAGTACACCTGTATATTAATTATTATTTACATCGCATAAGAAAAATGTCAAAACATAGGGGCTCGAATGTTATGAAATGTTACGAATGTTATTAGATTACGGATGCAAAATGCTGTATATAATATAAAACAAAACGTGGCACTCGAAGTGTATGAGGTAAAGGAAGCCCATCTAGGTCCCTAACAACTCTCGCTTGATCCATACATATTCTGACACAGTAGATGGCCAAGTACGGATAAATTAAAAACGGATCGGCATACTGCACACGGTGCATATGATGCATGATGTATGCAAAGAAGAATCTGTATTTATCTCGGTCGGCGTATTTTAAAACCTGTCCTCAGAGGTGGTTTATGCAATGAATATAATATACATACAGATGTTCGGGCGTCTCGCTAAATAAAATGACGGCGAGGGGAGACTTCTTGTGTTAATACGCTCGCAAGGTCGACGTCTTTTGCAATCCGGTTTGTCTTCACGACAAATCGAACACTGGAAGATGGAACGCGGGCAGCGGGCACGCCGCCTCTGTGAATACGTTTATTATATTTATGCATAGATGTATAATATTCTAATGTGAAGCGCCGAGCAAATTATATTTTGTATAAACAGAAAGGACAATATACTTAAGACGACAGAACACCCTAAAATAAAGTCGGTATCTTAACCCTTCGGAACAGTTATGGTCTCACAAAAATTTTGTCTTCCTAACTAATTAAAATGTGAGCCTCGAGCAAACCCCCGTTATTAGAATATTGTGTCGCCTTAATTAAAGACAAGTGGAAGATGATAATTAAGAGCAAATAAAATAAATTTTGCAAGATCTGCGCACTTGAATATTGACTACTAGCTCTACTAACTGGATTCATCGCCCTTTTAACGACTATGTCTAACGACGGTCTTGTCTTATTTATAGAGACGGTTAAAAACACGATATATACGTTCTAACTTTTATCATAGCTCACGATAGAAATGAAGCGGCGAAAATAGACGTCCAAATTGGTAGACTTGCCCTAACATGAAATCTAGGTATCATTTCGACGAGCTGGAGGCAAACCACGTGACCATATTTTTGGCACCAGGAGAATAAACTGCGACAAAAGCCATAGGTTAGCAGCGCATAAAGCCAAGTTTAGCAGCATATTGTGGTTCTTTTCTACGCAGGATCTGAATAGTCGTTTTCAAATGAACCGCCTGGCGCAGCGAAACTAAAAATGAGCGAGGGTGGGTAAATTATAACACGTTCGTAATAGTGTAACAAAATATTCAATTTTGGAAACAAGCCCAGACTTTTGTTTACCCAATTTGAGATTTGTAGTAAAGTTTTTACACAGCTAGCATTTTGCGGAGCACAGTGGGCTTAAAATCGCCTTTCATAGACATAGAGACTTGAATTTTCAGGGGTATTTTTTTTGACAAGAAATGGATTCTGCTGATCATTACTATGCTATAAAATTTCGTTTGAAGCAATTGCGTGTACAAATGAAGGAGTTATCATTTTTGTAAGAAAAAATTGTATGGCACTGACATTAAAAATGAGGTTATCTCTGGAATCATAAGGTTGGCCATTATATCCTTACACACAGATATACTACTATTTATTTGTATTTTTTTGACATACTTCGTATTGTGGCGCAACTTGCGATTTTTTTTTTAAATCCTCAAAGCTGAAAAAAACACTTTTTAATGTAGATGATTCATTTTAATGCTTAAATGCTTTACATATGAGTATGCTTTGTCTAGTTTACAATATTTTATTTACACTGCAAGCCAAAACATGTCTATGAAAAGCGATTTTCAGCCCACTGTGCGTCGCGCCACTGTAAAAAGGACTAGTGATTCATATGCAGATTTTATTTTCGAGGAGTGAATAGTGATATTACAATGCGAGTTGTCTATATTCTGTCAGATTAATTTATTGACAAATATTTCACAGAAAGGAAGACGATCACGCCGCTGCGACAAAAATGTACGTCGGTGATCACCCACCGTTCGTTCTCGAGTTTTCATTAAGGCACAAAAGCAGATTTTCTTTTAGAGTTAAGATTGTGGGGCAGTTTTCATGAATAATCAAAATACGAAAGCCCTTCGACCTTTGATAACAACCTTCCTGATATACAGGCTGCCTAAATAGGATCAAGCTTATATTATTGAGCACACATTCAAAACGGGTTGAATGAATGATTTAATTACACTTTTGCCGAGCGAATGGGTGAACAAAAAACAAAAAAATAAGTGTTACTTTTAAAAAAATTCTACAACTTCCATTAATACCGCATTATGGTTATTTCCGTGAGAAGTGTTTGGAAGCTAAAATAAAGGCAATAAATCTAGGCTCGTAATAATAACTGGTGTGGCTAAGAACAGGTTTTCAAGATTTAAATAGAAGAGTTTCGATGAACGGACATTTTCAAGTACATATAGTTAATATCAATCACGTAAAAAACACAATGATAACGAGTTATTTGCTACTTCAAAGTGCTAAATGTTATAGCTTCTGGTTTGATAAATAATGCAGAGGAGCGGTTTATAGTTTATAGGTTCATCACCAATTGCCAATAATAATAAGGTAAGTATATATATTATATTGTCATTGACGTATTACTCTAGCAATAAACACAGCTGAAAACGATGTTTGCTATTGCGGAAGACAAATACCACACATTGATCGTTTTGAAAATAACGTGAGTTAGTTGGAATGAAGACGAGATTTAACTCGTTTTCCAGCTATTTGTTGACTATCGTAGAAGTGTGATTATACTGCCATCTAGTGAATTCAAAATTAAATATAATGAAATATGTTAAATGCGACATCAAAGCAAATGGATGCGTAGTAAATTAATTCAAGAGTGTTTAAAAAATTATATCGAAGAAAGCAAACAATTTGTGGCTTGACAATTTATAGAGTTTTTTTACTTTGTTTTAAACCACTTTGTTGAGTTATATAGATCGACCGGTTTCGGTTACACTCAAACTTCTTCAGAACAACGGAAATATAAACTAAAATAAATACAGAGGAAAATGAAAAGGTAACAGTAAAACAACAAAGGGAAAAGAGAAAGCATGTGCGAGAGGGAGAGAGCATCAAGAAGTGCCTGGTAGAGGGGTAGGGGAAGGGTGGGGTTAGATTAATTCTTAGTGTTTATTTAAAAGTGAGCAATTTTTTTATTTGATTTCGATATTTCTAATGTTTCTAAATTATTAAGAGATATTCTTGAGAACCTGTACTTGTCAACACCCGGTGTGTTCTTTCATTCGAATATTAACGTTACGCCCAGTATTTTTTTTTTTTTTTTTTTTTTTTTTTTTTTTTTTTTTTTTTTTTTTTTTTTAATTTAGGAGAAAAAACAGATACAGATATCAATTGACAAGAATATACAAAACATCAACTAGAGAATTTACCTGCATCCAAACTATTTCTCACGAATTAACTTAAACAGCAGTTAAAAACATTTACAAATATTTTAACTTATAAATAGGGGAATATATACATAAGAATATTATTTTACAAATAGAGATATGAAAGAAATGCGCAATATCCTTATAAGAATTTACAAATTATTTTGAAAAAATTTAGAGAGTAAAACAAAAAAAAAATAATATATATATATATATATATATATATATATTTATCCCCTCTCGTACTATGTTGATCTTGCGCGACGGTACGCCAGGTATATGTTGATCCGTTTGCATTTGTTGATCCACCTCGGATATGTTGATCCATTACCCAAGCTGGCATACATATGTAAATCCCTATAGATCAACTTGTGTCATCGAGATTTAGCTGTAAGCCACGCCCATTTTTCGGTCGCATATACATTTTACACGATTTATTTTGTTGATCTATATATTTCTGACAAACTTGACGGCTTGCATGCGTTGTAAATTGAAAACCGCAGATTTCGCGCGCGTTGTGGTACTTTTTAGATTGTGTTAGAACATCCATATTCTATGAAAATGACTTTGTACTTAAAGAGGATAGACTGCCTCACGAGTATTTATATTGAAAAACTTTCGCAAACATCAAATCCATGCTAAAAAAATCTTTTGAACTTGATTAAACAAAAATTGTAAATTTAATACATCATTTACTACGTTTCGTGACTTAGCAGGGGTGCCCGGGTTCATGGGGTGAGGTTTGTCTGGGTTATTTTATAAGAGAAATTTTGAACTTTGATTGAATAAAATTTTATTTTAATGTATCTTTTACCATCTCTCCCGACTTAAGTTTCTTGTAATGATTAAGTTGAAACAAAGCGTAATATCCATAATATGTGCCTATTAAAATTGCGGCGATTAGATTGGTGAGAATTTAATAATTTCAAATTTTAAATTAAAATTGCTATAAATTTATTTAAATTTGTTGTTTATTAAACATGGCTAAAGTCATTTCAAGCACCGATTCCAACCAACGATGTTTTAGTATATGTTCGTCAATCAACAGGAGCCATAATGTCTGTACATCAGAGCCCTCGAGAACTATTACAATTATGTGTACCGCCGCCCCGGGAACCATTTATTAGATAACCAACACCCCTACCATAGGTCACGGCCAACCTTTAGCGAGATTGTTGTTTATTTCTTATATTTTTTACATCATTTCCACACAGGAGGCCCTGAGGAAAATCGTAACCCTCAGGGCCTATGTCATCTTTGTGAATGCTGTGTTGGGGGAATTTTGAAGGAAAGGAAGGAGAGTGAGTTCTGGGAAGTAAATAGGTTTGATGGGTGGGTAGTAATCTGGGGTTCAGTGTGTTTGAGTGATATACATAAGAATCTAACTCTCCTACTGCGTTGCAAGGCGATGCGTTGAAAGAGGACTAATCGATCCGGCCCACCACGCAGTTATTAGGCAGGCGCATCCGCCGCCAAGCCCCTCACATACCTCATCCCATAAAATCGGGCACTCCTGATAAGTCACCAAACATATCAAACAACTTGGGGAGACCTATGGCAGAAGTGTGGGTTATCCAATAAATGGTTCCCGGGGCCGTGGTACACATACCCTCCTCCCAAATTGTGATAAACGTCTACTTTCAAATGTAAAACATAATTTAAAACGTACCTAAATGACGGCCTCTGTTATCGAGGGGTAAGGCTATCGACTAGCAATCCGAAGGTCGCGGGCTGAAATAAATTTTACTAAAATTAATTTGTACTATTTTACAATTAGTGTTTGGCAACCAGATCTGAATAGCCAGGTACTATCCCAACTTCCTCCTCGTCATCTCCTTCGAGGTTCACAATATCTTCAGTCTCACGACAACCCCGATTTGGGATGCCATAGTCTCACTGGCTCCAGGGACTCTGGTGTGATATTCATATTTTTTTTTTTAAATGAAAACAGAAATAGTGTCAATGAATAACATTCATTTAACATGACCACCCAACGAGAGGCTGATTTGTTTCACAGTTTATGGATGACACGTGCAGTGCTATACTAATACCAGCTAGATGAGAGCGTAAAACACTTCAATATTTTTTTATTTAAATTTTGATAATTCCTCGATGATTCATATTAATGTTTCATAAAAAAATACAAATGAAATCACACCACATCCAGACAAAGAAGCCGATATGTTTTTATACACTAAAAACGTTTTTTTGGATATTCTCTGTATGAAAACTAATTTTGTTAATAAAATAATACTGTATTGTGAATTTGATCAGACCTACTCTTCGTTGTTAAGATAATGCACCTGCGGACTCAGGCCTTAGTAATAATACTCTAAGTCTCTAGCCGCCGGCCGGGATATAACGACACCCTGATTAGAATACATTTAATTGTTTTGTCTTTGATATCATAAATATTTTTAATAAATTAAAAACGGCTATGGAATTCCACGTTTTGCCACCGCGATACTATTGATTACTTAACACGGCTAAATATTTCATAACGACTTATTAACGATTCCAGAATGTATTTTATTTATTACTGTTTTAAAAATTTTTCTGTTTCTTTAGACGATTTTTTTTTTAAAATGGGTATAAACTACATTTTATTATTTATCCACTGGAGCGATTTCTGCCATATTTTAGACCGGTCGGTGGCCGAGTTGACATCGCGTTTGGGTCCCACCCAGGCATAGTGTGTTCAATTCCTGGGCTGGCTAAGTCCCCCATCACAACATAAGCAACATTTTCAGCTGACTGTGGTGGTAGTAGGAGATTTTCAAATATTGCCAGGTTATTCTTAACCCGGGAATGTTTGTCTTTCTTTTCAAAAATTAGTTTATATTGTTTATGTTTTTATGTTTTCGGGGGATACCAGTACAATTGACCCAGTACTACAACTAAACGTCAGTTTTTTTTTTTTAAGTTTCTGTGAATACAGCTCCCAAGTCTTGCTCAAGTGCATGTCCGTCCGTAACACTTAGTCAATGTACTTATTTGTTCGTTGTCCTCTCGTTCCTAATGTGAAGTTGCTATTTTAATTTTAATTCATAAATGAGATCCCTGAGGCGTATGTGTGGTTAAACCATGTTTGATCGTGTGAGGAATGTGGAGATCCGCAAAGAGTGCAAGGCTGATGTAAGCGTAATGAGTAAGATTAAGAAAGGGACGCTTAGATGGTTTGGGCATGTAGAGCGAATGAGCGAAGATAGGAGTGTGTAAAGAGGATATATGATGCAAATGTGAATGGTAGCAGAAGTCGGGGAAGCCCGAGGAAGACATGGCACGATCAAGTGAATCAGATACTCGAGTCGGGTCATGTCAAGAGTCAGAATAATAGAAGAGTATTATGAGACGATGTATGAATGTGAATGAGGCAAGAAGTGTGTGCCAAGACCGAGTTGTTTGGCGGTCCGTCCTCTCTGTCTACCCCTGCGGGGAAACGGCGTGATCGTTAATTAGTTAGTTAGTTAAATATACACGTTGTTTGGGGGAAAGTTTTATCTCATTCATAAAAAAAAAACTTTTTTCCTTCTTTTTTATTGAGATTAAAGCAAACTATGATATAAACATAATTTTATTTTTTTATTTTATTACACTAAATAGTTACAGTTCGTGACTAGACTGATTTTCTTGATGCCAGATAGTGTATTACGTTAAACATAATTGAAATTTTGAAAAATTATTATTCAACTAATTAAAAAACTTCTTTTCCTCGTCGAAGTTATTAAAATTGGACAACTTTGGTTGAATTGGTTCAATTGGCCACATATAGAATTCATTTGGCCCACTGTAAAAAAAACTTCATATAAAATATAATCGAACAAATTGATTAAATATAATTGCATTTGTAACCACCTTGTAGCTGTTTTTTAGTTTATGATTTATTTATTTCAAAGAAAGATGCCGACTTCCGGTCATATTGTTGTATAATATTAAATATGAGATGTTTCTTTTAAGAGCATTTCATTTTATTTAGAGAACTTTAAAATATAAACATTTCCGGTAAGGGTTCCATGATAACTCAACACAGTGACAATTCAACACACCTTTAAAAAGTGATGTAAAGTCATTAGAAACGATGAATAAAAAATTTAAACCTAACCTAACCTAACCTACTTAACCCAGTTAATAATGTTTTTGTTTCATCACTTTCCATGACTTTACATAACTTTTTAAAGATGTGATGAATTATCATTTTGATGATTTATCTGGTCATCTCCGGTAAGATGTAACAATCGTTTATACAGAATATTAATATTTGAAGTTGAGTTGAGTTCTGCGATTATAAGCTTACGAGTTTTTTTAAATTCTAAAATAATGTGATAATCGATAAAAGATGGGTGGATTCATTGCTTATAATATAGATCATTTTGTATGTCTCTATATTCAAATTCGGAGGTATGACTTTTTTATGTGACACCTCTCACAAGAGTGCCCTTGTCTTAATACGTTAAATACATAGAAACTATGTCTCCACCCAGTTGGGCAGCGTTATGGGGCGGATTAAGATAGGGTCTGTAGGAATGAATTTATTAATGCGGGTCTTAAAGAGGCCCGGATTATATTGAGGAAGAAAAACAGATGCCGATAGCTCGTTCCACATACGAGCCGACTTACGGTAAAACGAGTCGGAGAAACGACCCGTTCATATATGTATCGATAACATCAATCCGCTCGTGTCCGTCGAGTTGTCGAGTATCAAGCAGTTGTCGAGTATCAAGCACGTGCACGGTGCACTGGGGATCAATGCTGCTAGCTCCTTTTAACAGGCTCTAATAAAATATCTGTAGAATAGACACAGCATACGCACATTTCGTCATACATGATTTTACCGTACATATGCCTCAGGGATCTCATTTCTACAGTATTCAGTCTACTTTCAGCCTTCTTCTGCCAGTTCCATGCCTCACTTCCATATATTAGGGTAGGTACCAGCACTCCATTGTGGACTGCTAGCTTCGCTTCTTTGGACAGTTTTTTCTTAGCTCCAACCTCGTCCAATCATCCATTAATTACCCATTATAACCAAGAACCCGGCCACCCCTACTAAGTCACGAAGCGTAATCAGGAGAGATGGTAATAGATGCAAGTTCAATATTTCCCATATAACATTATGCCTTTTGCCGCCATTTTGGATTTTGATGGTCAAAAGGTATCCCTCAACCAGTCTCTTTCGATCCGGCCCGCCACGCAGTAGGTATTTTTTTAATGGATTTGATTTTTGCGAAAGTTTCGTTTCAATCTAAATACGCATACATTTCTTATAAACAATTCAAGCAACAAACAGTCGAATGAACACGTCATTTTGATTTGAAACGGTACCATCTCACAGTCATTTCATGCGATATCCGACTCTAGAGACTAATACTTTGAGTTCAATATCACAAAAGATTACGGAATCAGATAAAACCTTGTGATGAACAGTCCACCGATTGCTCTTGATTGGTTCATTTAGTAAAACCATATATAGGGACACAGATCAACTTTGTCCAATAACTTCTTACCTGGATCAACATACTACGGGAATAGATCAATATATATGAGATCAACATAAGTATGCCAATTTAGGTAGATCAACATAAATTATGCATCCGATTTCCATACAAATTTAGAAAATTTTATGAACAGTATATCAAATGGTTTTTCTGGCAAACTGGCAACATTGATAATTATTGTACCACTGTTGTCAATTCATTCAGATGTATTCCACAATAGCCAAGTTATATGGTGTTAAAGGTGGATCAACATAGTCTAACAACTTCTTACTGGATCAACATACTACGGGAAGAGGTCAATATATATATATATATATATATATATATATATATATATATATATATAAATAGATAAACAATGTTAAACAGAAATTAAATAATATATACATATTTAAACAAGTATGTATGTCTAAGTTTTTTACTATGAACTTTGTAGGAAAACAGTCTTCATTTTTCTACTAAAAGTAGTGCGTGTATCAAAGAATAAGTCAGAGTCCTTGAGGTTTTGGTTCTGATTAAGTGATTCGCACATTCTTCTGATTGGATCCCTGACACCAGCATTTGTACGCGTCCTGCTAATGTGGAATAAGTCGTTAAGCCTTGTTACTCTGGGTGGTACTTTGAAGTTTATTAATTTCAGTAAGTCGGGACAGTCAATAACGTTGTTACAGATTTTATACAGAGTCATGAGATCAAGGTATGTTCGCCGGTTAGATAGAGTGGAGACTTTATAACTCGAGAGCATATTTATGTACCCGCGTTTGGGTGCGCTCATTCTGTAATTGAGGCAACGCAGAAATTTCTTTTGAATACTTTCAATATTTTCTTTATAGATATCGTAAAGTGGATTCCATATGGAGGTGCAGTATTCAAGTTGAGAACGGACCAGAGTGTGGTAAAGAAGAAGATATGTTTCAGGTTTTCGAAATTCACGGCTGTTTCTGATGACAAATCCTAGCATGCTGTAAGCTTTATTCACAATATTATCAATGTGCGCATCGAAGTGGAGTTTGGAATCAAAAAGAACGCCTAGATCTCTTATACAGTAAACGCGTTCGAGTAAATAATTACCAATACAATAATTGTGTTTGATAGCGTTGTGGTTTTTAGTAAAACTTATTTGTTTACATTTATTGTAGCTTAGGTAAATTTTGTTTTCATTGCAAAACGTTTCGAACCTTACTAAGTCGCTTTGTATGAGCAGACAATCGTTTAGATTCCGAACAATGGCAAATATTTTTATGTCATCAGCGTACAAAAGATATAAACAATGCACGAAACATTTAGTAACAGTGTTAATAAAAAGAATAAACAACAGCGGACCCAGGATTGACCCCTGAGGCACGCCAGAAGTAACTGGTTCCCATGTAGAAGTGTGTCCTCGTAATGATACGGCTTGTTGTCTTTTTGTTAAATATGAGATAAACCAACGTAATAAATTTCCTCTAATTCCGTTGTACATAATTTTTTTGATAAGAATAAGGTGGTCAACCTTGTCAAAAGCTTTTTCGAAATCGCAATATATTGCATCTACCTGGTGGCCTCGATCCATACTAGTAAATAAGAAATTTGAGTAAATAAGTAAATTACTCATGGTAGATTTGCCTTTTACAAACCCGTGTTGTTGTTCAGTAATTTTGGCAGCAAGCTGGGGATATATATTGTTATGGACAAGTCTTTCCAATAGTTTAGGGATCGCCGAGAGAATGGATATTGGTCTATAGTTTTCCACTCTTTGACGCGAGTCACCCTTGTGGACCGGTATAATATAGGCCAACTTCCACCTATCAGGGAAAACTCCATCACTCAGGCATTTATTAAATATTATGGTAAGCGGCACACACAGTGACGACGCAGCAGATCTAAGGAAAAACGCCGGTATTCCATCGTGACCCGCACCCTTGTTTATGTCCATCGATTTTAAACTCGAGTGCACTTCTTTTTCCGTTAGTTTAATTGTGTGAATGTGCGCAAGTCCAGAGTCCTGAACTTCCTCAAGTTGGTCAATGTTAATAATTGGGTCATTGATAGAGGAAGGTTCAAATGTTGACTTAAAGAATTCAGAGAACATATCACAAATTTCCTGGGCATCGTTAGATTTGCGCCCTTCGAAGGACATTGCAGCAGGATATCCATCAGACGATTTTAATGAGGATATGTATGACCAAAAGCTTTTGATGTTATTTTGAAATGAACTTTCGATGTTGTCAAAAAATAACCTTCGGGTTTCATAAGTCAGTTTTTTGTATGTAGCACGTAAGAAGGAAAATTCACGATAATCAGAAAGACCTTTATATGTCTTCCATTTGAGCCAGACTTTATCTTTTTTCCTTGATAACCTAATAAGTTCTGGAGTAAACCATATGGGGAATTTGTCATTTCGTCGTGCCAATACTGGAATAAGCTTATCAATTACATTGTTTATTTTTAAATAGAATCGATCTACTGCTTTTTCGGCTGATAAATTTGCGATTTCAGATAACCAATCAATACAATTAATGTCCTCATTAATCTGAGCATAATTAGCTTTCCTGAAATTGCGCCTACGCTGTATTTTGTTTTTGATTTTTGGTTGAATTACGAAGGATAAATCAAATTCAAGGGCTGGGTGGTGTCTATCCTCTGAGATGAGAGGGTTGATGCTACGTGTAACATTTGTTTCACGACTGTAGAATACGAGGTCTAAGTATTTTTCATTATGGTTAGGTATACAGTTATATTGGAATAAGTCCATCAATGACATTGCTTGAAGCAACGTTTTCGATGCAGCCGTATTTGAGGAGGCGAGACCTTGACTGCTGTTTTCGGAAAATGACCAAGTCAGAGTTGGTAGATTCATATCTCCTAGTACACAAAAAGTATTATTTGGTTGTGATGAATATACAGATTCCAGGTTTTTGGAGAACGTATCATAGACCGTAGGTTGTGAGGCAGGAGGTATGTATACTGCACATATGATGAGATTGAAAGACCTTACCGGAATAGAAATGAAGATTTGTTCGATTTGACCATTTTCCCAGTCTTCGAGCCGGGAAGATGCAAGCTCCTTGCGCACTGCTACCAACACACCGCCTCCATCCATTTTACCAGTGAGTGTACGGTCCCTATCACGTCGGAATACCGTGTAACGCGAATCTATGAATTCAGCAGTATTTATATTTGCTACAAGCCATGTTTCAACTAGAACTATAACGTCGTAGTTATTCGATAATACATTAATTAGTAGCTCCTGGGTTTTGGTCCTAATACCACCACAGTTCTGGTAATAAACGGTTATAGATGATGATGAGATCATTTCACCAGAGTGGGAGTGCCGTTTGACATATTCCACAATCGCACGAGTGATACATTATGCAGGGCATATGAGGCTTCGAAATTACATAAAAAACATAGACTACTTATTAGATCAATGAATGTGAAATATGTTGACATTTTAGAATGTGAATGAATATGTGAGAAACATGGTATTGGTTTAAAGTTATAGGGATATTGCGCGCTAAACAAAAATATAAAGTAGCTTTGAAAGAAACAAATTACAGGATACAGAATACTGTGAGAAAGCGGATACCAAAGACAGCAGTAACATGTTTGTAGTCACATGTTTTGCTGATCATGTGTGATTATCTTTTGAAGGTCTCCCTCACGGCGAATGGTGAAAACCCGAGAGAGATCGTTTCTCTTCGCCAGAATACTGCCGTTCCGCACCCAAATGTATTTAAAGCCGTTAGCTTTTCCGGCGGCTCGTGTTTTGGCAAATAGGATTTTATTTTTCAATGTAAGGTGCTCGTTTATATAAAAATTGGTGGTGGGAGCACCAAATCCTAATTGCTCCATGGTAAGGCCGCGGCGAGTCCTTGCTGCAGCGATGACATCATCACGAAGTCGTTTTGTGGATAGCTGTACGACTATATTGCGCGGACGGTTGGAGGGCGAGGAGTGGCCGCGAGCGACGCGATGCGCAGAAACCACACAGCTACTTGGAAGCGGGACGTTAATGTTGGATCCTATTTTCTCTATTAATGTCATCAAATTTTCGCCCTTTGCTTCGGGAATCCCATGGATGTCTACATTGCATATTCTGCTGCGCTGCTCCATCTCATCTTGTGCATCTCGGAGTGACTGGACTTCTTGCCGGAGGTTTGAGTTTTCTTCTTGGAGAACGCTCACACATCCCAGAATTTTTGTGTATTGGTCCTTCCACTCGTTAGATAGCGCATCTAATTTTAACTGAACAGCGTCAATTGCTTTCTTGTTTTCAGTGCGCATGATTTCAAGTTTCGACTCAAAAAAATTGATTAATGAGTCAGTGTCAATGTTAATCATTGACTGATGCGCCGACGGTGAATCAATAGGGCCAGACGTGGTTGCTAAAGGTGAAGATGTATCTTTCTTTGCACTGCAAACCTTGCGAGTTTTAGACATTTTGGTTGATTTATATCTTAGTTTGTAGGTAGGTTTCTTATAGTTGTTCAGAAATACCCCTTATTGAGTTAAAATTAATTTAACTTATTTGTCTATGACAAAAAAAACCTCTTCACAAATTCAAAAAGATTTCAAAAATTCAAAAACATAAATTGTCTGTGGTTATAGCTTACAATGACAGTGAATTCGTTATGCGTAATTTTTCAGGGCAATATGTAAAGTTGTTTCGCACTGTCAACACGAAATACACTATTATTTTGATTAATTTTTCACTAGTTTATATGTTTCAACTTTGATTACTTGCTAAATTTGCTTAAATTTCAGTACTTTTGTCATTAAATATGGATCTGTCAGAATCAGCTGTTGTTTTCACTTGTCCATAGACAATTTTATAGATTGCCGGGCAATCGTTGCAATTGAGTTTGCAGATGCCAGAGTGGCTTAATGTTTTTTGTCTTCTCAATTAATTAAAAGTTTGGCTGAGTCATTATTAGTACAGAAGACCGGCTTTATTTCTGAAGGAAGTTTTGAGGTGCAAGGGAAGAGGTATAAAATTCTGCGTCTTTGGGTAGCTAATTTATTATTATTATTAATGATAGGTATGGCATTATATAGAAATTTATTTGTTGTGATTCAGTGAAGTTTTTTTTAAGATAATTATATTAATTATATCAGAGTCATAACCGTTGTGTTGATAGATATTTGTTTTATTATAAGGAGTTCGTTAGAAAAATTATTTAGATAAAGGGATGGTGACTAGGCGGTGAATCTTCTGTGGAAAGAAGAATTTTTATGTGAGATAGGGTGGTTGGAGGTATTATGGTGTCGGTAAATGTGGGTTTTCTATGAATGTTGAAGTTAATTCTGTTGTTAATGATAGATAAAGTAAGATCTAGAAAATTAAAGCTGGAATTTATGCCAACTCTAGTGTGAACTGAATTTGTGTATAGAAGGATTTGCGGAGTAATAGGAATTTATTTTTTTTATTTATTTATTTATTTTATTTTAAATGCACATTTACAGTTATACATAACCAATAATAAACATACATTTTATTTTAATTTATTAAGTAATAATAGCGTTTTTGAACTGGTGAATATTAAGTTGGAAAATATCTATATCAGGGGACAGGTAATTTAGTAACATAATCATTTTTCCGAGCGGCATTACTAATGGTAAGTTGGTTCTGCATTTTGGAACGACAAAGGTTCTGTGCCTGCGCGCTCTTGTATAATTGTCGGGGACATAAAACTCAAATTTTTCTATAATATCGGGAATACAGACGTTACCATTTAGAAGTTTATATGCTGTTATCAGCAAAGCAGTTTTCCTTCTATCGGTGAGGCTATTAATACCCAGCATGCCGGACAAAAAGGCTGATGGATATAACCAGGGATAATATCCGAAGTCTCTAAGATATAAATATCTCAGAAACTTCTTTTGTACTTTCTCTATCATTTGAGAGTAAGTTAAATCCATTGGTCCCCATATTACAGAACCACCTTCCAAAATGCTACGTACTAAACTATAGTATAGCACACGAATCGCGGCCGAGCTGCAAAAATGTCTGGAGTTGCTTAGCACAAATCCTAGCATTCTTAAAGCTTTGTTGCATATCGTTTCTATGTGGACGTGAAATGTTAAGTGCGTATCAAATGCGATTCCCAAATCTCTTGAAATAACAATGTGCTGAAGAGATGAATAAGACATTTTGTAGTTATAGTAAATCGTTTTGTTTGCCTTGGTGTAGCACATAATGGAGCATTTCTTAATATTAAACCCTAATTTATTGGTATGACTCCATTCGACGATAGAATTTATATCACTTTGTAGCTGCAAGCAATTTTCCAAAGATTTTATTAAAAGGAATAGTTTCATGTCATCCGCGAATAAGAGAAACTTGGAAAATTTTATGCAATGGTAAATGTCATTGATAAATAGCGAGAAAAGTAAGGGTCCAAGATTCGACCCCTGTGGAACTCCAGAGTTTGTGATGAAGTTGGAAGAGTGGAAAATACCATAAGTTACGTATTGTTGTCTATTGGAGAAATAACTTACAAATAGACATAGAAGTTTCGCTGAAAATCCAAATTGGTCGAGTTTATTTAGGAGAATAAGCGGATCTACTGAGTCAAAGGCTTTTGCGAAGTCATTGTATGATACATCTACTTGATTGTTACTATCAAGAGCTTGAGATATGTACTCCGTAAAAACCATTAGATTAGACACAGTAGATCTGCCAGACCTAAAACCGTGTTGCTGGTCAATTATAAAGGGTTCAACTTGGGTATAAATGCATTTATGAATTATTAGTTCAAACAACTTGGCTGGAGAGGATAGGATCGCCACTGGTCTATAATTAGAGACTGAAGCCTTATCACCAGTTTTATGTAACGGTGTAACTTTAGAGATTTTCCACAGGTCTGGGAATATTCCGGAGTTAAGTGAGAGATTATAAATATACGCGAGAGGTGTTAATAAGGGCTCAAAGCATCCCTTTAACACGAATGACGGAATAAGATCCGGTCCAAAAGAAGTTTTGGATTTTAATTTTTTAACAGCAGCGGTGATGTCAGTGTTTGTAATATTTTGAATATCAACATTCTGTGCTTTTGTTGGCGTATTTTTTCCAGGTATAAAAGATTTCAAGTCCGCAGCTTCCTTACTATAAGTTGATTTAAAATAGTCTGCAAATGCTTCTGGAATATCTGCTCCTGAGAAAGACTGATTATTCCAAGTAACATGGTCAACAAACCCGCCATCACTTCTTCCGGACGAGATATACTTCCAGAAAGATTTGGGATCGCATTTGATATTTTTTTCAATAGAATTAATATATTGCACATGTGCTAATCGAATACTGCGTTTTATTTTTGTTCTAAGTAGACAAAACATTTCCCGGTCACTCACCATTCCAGTTTTCTTCCATTTTTTGTAATGTTTGAATTTGAGTTTTATGTCGCTAACAATCTCACTAGAAAACCATTTAGGATATTTTCTACCATTCCTCGGAGTGCGCTTAATTTTGAAACACATATCAAAATATTTATAAATTATGGAATAGAAAAAGTGTGTCGCTAAATTAACATCATTTATGTCCTTCAAAGGTTGCCAGTCATGAGATTGTAAATGGCAATAAAGAGCTTTAAAATCGCCATGTTCGAAGTTCCATCCTCGCCTAACACTATTATCAATATTATTCCACAAGTTTCGTGTTTGACAATTGGTTGTGTTTTTGTTCGGCGAAATCTCTATACACAACGATGGATGATAAGCGTCTTCTTTAACTAGTGAGTATAAGGATTTATATACTTTTAAATCAATGTTGCTGATAACAATGTCCAGCGTGCTTCCCTTCACATTTGTAATAGAGTTGCTTTGTTCCATTTGGAAAAGATTCATAAAATATATGAGATCCATTTCGGTGCCTTTGTTACTAGATTTTAGATTGAAGTCGCCTATTATAATAATCTTTTTATTGATTAAAAAATTAAAATTCTCGGTAACCTTATCAAAAAATCGGTATATGTTTTATTTGGCGATGCCGGTGGAATGTACACAACACATATGTAAATAACACCAAAATCATTTAGGCATGTCTTTATCCACATATTCTCGTCTTTACTTTCCAGATAGGTAAGTCTCTGGGTTTGAGTTGCACGGTCACGTCTCGCGGCTAGCAGTACTCCTCCTCCCCTTGAATGTCCCGAGGTTCTGTCCTTTCTGAACACGTCATACCGTTGATCGAAGAGTTGACTATTGTAAATGCTGTCGTTAAGCCATGTCTCTGATAGTAATATAAGATCGTTGTTCTGTATTATTACACTTTGTAGGAAATCATCGGTTTTGGATCTTAATCCCCGTACATTTTGGTAAAAAATTGTGCAAGGGAGAGAATTCACTTTTAGGGGGTTCTCTAGTCATTTCGCGGCGGCATTTTGGCACATGCGTTTAGCTGGCGATTTGTACCCGTCCAGATACACAAAATATCGTCCACATAACATTTCCATAAAAGAACATTTTTTATTAGTAAATATTTACAATAAAATATGTTATTTTCAATGCTGTTCGTGAATAAGTCAGTCAAGGAATAGTTGGGGCTCCCATTGGTAGACCATGTTTTTGCCAGGTACACCATTTCATTAAATTATGAATAATTTTTATTCAAACAAACATTAAAAAGCCGAGTAAGCCACTGGACAAGTCAACAAGTAAGTTAGCTATTAAAGATTTACATTCAATTACAGGTATATTGGGAAACTAGTTTACAACATTAAATTAAATAAGTTTTGTGATAGATGGGAGAATGAGTTTTTCAATTGATTCACTAATTCCATGATATTCTTGATTGTGTATTTAGGGAGAAACACATTGGCATTGTTAAATACATTAGTTAAAAAAAGGCTAATTTAAAATTAGGGGAATTACAGCAGGAAACAACAGGTCCAATAGGACTATTAATTTTATGTATCTTTAGGAATCCATATAACCTGTGTATTTTTAGTGAGTAATTTAACGTTTTCATGTGATAAATCTGTGAACATTGGATTTTTACAAACTTTTAAAGCCTTTTTTTACATTTTGTTTTGTTGTACAACACTACGTTTTAATTTTTAATAGTCTTTGCGTGGAGGGTTTCCAAATTAAATGAAGGGGTGTTTTTGGGAACAAGTCTTTTTATCACTTCCGCACTTTTATACTGGAATGTTCGTGGAGTCTTGTGTTACGCCGTTTCAACATCTACTACAACATTTTCAATGGCATCACTATAGTATAGTTATGTTTGGTATAGCGGAGGTTATAATTTAAACCTTTTTGACAGGAGAGCCATCTTGTGGGTGAAACAAAGTGGAAGAAAGATTTTGTACGCGGTCGTAAAACTTTGTTGCTGATATAGGCGTTTTATTTATTTAATTCACATTCTTTTTTTAGTTTATTTTCTAATTTGATTATTTTTTCAAAACCTTTATTGGACACATCATTTCTCACTTTATCGTCGAATAAGTCCCATTCTACTGGGTGAAGGTCATGTACTAGTTCAGTATGTAGTATTTTTAATTTAATATTATTACGTTGTTTATAGGCACTTTTTAAATCTTCTTTCAAAAAGGCCATTTTGCTTGGTATATCGAAAATGAACCGGTGGGAGTTTCATTGGAAGCACTTTTACAGGTTGAACTTAAGTAATTAGGGGATACGTCAAACATGATGTAGATAAAAAATAATATTAATAGTCAGTTATAAAATTTAATAGAATATATTTTTTTTAAATCTTTAAGTAACTATTATTAAAATATCGGAGAATGCATCGTGACTTGACATTATATAAACCTAGTAATTGTCTTATTTAATGCCGTTTATATTTCCATTGTCGAAACCGGTCGACCTATATGTACAGGGTGTATCGGCACGTACCCGACAAACTTTAACCAGCTATTCCTTAGCATATTTGGAGTAAAAAATCTTATGTGCACTTTGCTGTCCGGTAACGTTTTTTTTTAATAAAAAATTTACTATTCATATTTTCACCACACGTCACCACTGTTTTATCCTTTGTCAAAGTTTGAAAACCCATCTGGCAATATTTTATTCGAATTCCGTTGAATAATGTACGTGTGTACCTATATTGGCACGCTTTTACAATCACAACGAAATGGCACGGGACCATTCGTCTCATTTTTAACTATTATTATTTAGTGTGTGCGAAAGAGCGAAGACGCTCTTCGACATACTTGCTTATAACAGCTGTTGAACACGAAAAGCAATGCCAATGACAGTGATGTAGTGTGGAAATTTTTAATATTTTTGTTTTTAATTGAAAAAAAAATGCTACCGGACAGCAAAGTGCCCATAACATTTTTTACTCCAAATTGAGATTGAGAAAATAACGAATTGAATATTGGAGGGCCATTTTAAAATTCCTCGTACACATAAAAAAACACTTCGGGTCACAACATTTCTTAGTTTATTACTTGGGAATGGCATAGTCTTCCTGGCCCCAAGCAGTCAGACTAACGTGTGGTATGCACATAAAAAACGATGATTATGTTTCAATGCACGCATGCGATTAATTATTATTCATCCCGAGAGTGAGAAGTGAACTTATTGGAAAGTGGTATCTAGTATTGTGTGGGTTCTTAGTGAAATACGTATAAATATTAAGTGATGAGATAATCTAAATAGGTTAAAAACTAAGTGTGAATGCGTCAAGTGATAATAATATTTTTTAATTAAGTATTACGGTAACCGACATTATTAAGGAAGTAGAAACGAGAAAATAGAGTAAGTTGGGAGAAAAAATATTATTACATACATTTAGAGTGAAGATCGTAGATTCTTGTTAAGGCGAAGCTTAATGCCAAATCACTATTTTGATTAATCTTTATAACGAATTGGTGGACATTATGAATACCAAAAAATATGCTTTAGATAAATTGAAGGTTTTCCTATCGCTTCCCTTGAGTAGAATACAAATAAAAATATAAATTACTCAATAAAAATATAAATGCAAATTACTAAAAAATATTTTTTTTCAATAGAAATGTATGAGCGCGTTAAGGAAACAACTATAAAAAAATACAGTATTATATCTAAGATTATCTGTGACAGTTTCACTTGATTAACTTTTTTGATTTCTTATAAAATTATTTACAAAATAAGTAAAAACCAGTTTTTTGCTTGAAATCGAACGTTTCTTGACTCCGTTTGTCAAGCGATTTTAATGCCTATTAAGGTATACCAAGAATATACACATTTTTAGCTCCTCTTAAAGATAAATTATAAGAGGTTAATGAACCGCAGCACTTGAAAACTATCCAGATAAAATCTAGCATTTCATCAAATGATTGCTCAATTTATCCGAGGTTGCGAACCAGGGAGAATTATTGTGAATTGCTACACAATTACTTGATGTCTGAATGTCAGAGATTGTTCGTAAGATTTGTAGATTACCAGCTAACTTTAACGCTCACTTCCCCTCCAGCGTTTTAGGGTCAAATTTTATAAAAGAATTTTAATATTTTTTCTATCATGCGGAAATATGTAATTTTTTTACGTTAGAAAGAGAAATAATAATTCTTTCCAGTTTGCCTCAAATGTATATATACTGGATGCCATTAATAAAATCCTAAAAATAGCCAAAATGAATAATTCACATTTCGCGCCGCCATCATAACAATCGGTTTAACTTTAAAAATATTGTTTTATTATATGAACGAGATGAAAGTGAAGATATAGTTTCCTTACAAATTCCCCAAACAAAAAGAATGTGTTTTCGAAATATCGAGTTATGTCAATTTTTCTACACAGAAAACATTGCAAACTGAACAAAAGTATAAAGGGTTAACCCAAGCGAGAGTTTTCTGCGATAATCGAGTTATTTTTACATAAAATAATCTAATTTAGTTCGTTACTTTAATTCATCAAATTTTACAATAATATTGCTAATTTCTAAGGCTTTAGCCTAAGAAAGTAATACGAAAAATCTGAATTAATTTACCATTACCTAAGCACGTTTCGTCAATGGACTGATGTAGGAGAATTTGATCATCGCTTACCTGAAAAATAAGAAGAAATAAAAATAAATTTTCAGAAGACAGATGAATAATTTTGATTACAATAATAAACACAATAAACAAGTTTTCCGTTACTACCAATACGGGTTATCTGAAATCAACTAATTCAATAGCAGTTCAACTTTCAGATCATAGATTTTTCCGGGCATATAAAATAGATTAATTCGGTAATCCCAAATTTAGTACGAAAAACATAAATATAGGGAAATTGTTTGGCGTAACATATTATTATACCCGTCCGGCGGCACAGTCTGTTGTTATATCCAAAACGAAACATAAAACAAACGCAGTGTCAATTTATTTTTACCATAAGTCTGATTACATTCGAACTTACTAAGCGCTGTTGAATAATAAATTAACACTTCATAGTATAACGAAGTATGATTTTTATTAAAGCATGCATGGAAAGTCCTGACTCTAAACTATACTTAAGTCAGAAGGGGTTATTTTCTGAACAATTAAATTTTCTTCACACAAGCCCTCAATATTAGTTAATGTTTTGGTAGACTCCTCAAAAACATGAATATTATGATTTTAAAACCGTTTATAATACCTAGAATCATCCTAAATTGTTTTTTTAATGTCATGAATAAAGTAGGTACATCTTGGACATTTCTGATAGGGCATTTTTCGGTATCATTTCGCAAGCCTACAAAAAACAAAGCAGACTGGTATAAACAATTTGAACTGTCGAAGTTCCTACGTAGGAAGTTTTTCCAGCTGCTTTTTTTGATTTTGCATCAGAATTGCTTAATTCTAGACAGGTTGCAGACGCAATGAGTCAATTTCAACCTTATCGCGACCAGAGTAACAACACTGTTACTGTGTCTGAACACTATTATGATGTACTTTAAGTGCTAATAACCTACTAGGTATATTCAACGACACTTTATCTGAAAACATGCGAACACCTCACCTAGTGTGAATGTTACACTCAGTTACTGATTATTTTAAATACTACTAGCATGTTTTATATTAGGAACATTTTATTTTGTATTACTTGCACTTATTAATAATTACTTTAAAGTGTATGTAAGAATAACGAAATAAAATATCAGCGCACGTACTTAAGGTAGATAATTAAATTTTCCTAGGAAGTTGAGTAATGTGATACACATACCAAAGTAAATGATATAAAAAAATGACGGATAATAAATAATACGGGAAAGTGCAGGAAATGTCATTCTCACATTTTATCCAATCGTGTCTTATGCAATCTCCTGTGCAAGATATCCTAACAAATACTTATCGTTCAAGGAAAATAGAATTGTCCATGGATATCATAATATAATTTGCAGATGTTTCAGTCCGGAGAAGTCGGCATCTCGCCGAGAGTAAATGTCTTCAGTTAAAAAGAAGTAAATGAAGAAGGAATGTCTGTGCAAAGTACACTATTCGCTTGATGGGCGCGATCGTTTATGAAAAGGCATTTTTGCAGCGTGGCCGGCGGAGTTTATGGATCCGGAGAGCAGCAGCAGATGGAGGAAAGCTTAACTGTATTATTTATAGAAGCAATAAAGTGGATCCGCCCCGGTCACAACTGTCGAACCCGTTGCGCTATGCAAAAGGAACGACGCGTGAGGGCAAACAGATGGAACTTAGGACATTGATGGACCAAGAGGAAGCTATAAACGCTATTACGACGTTGATGCAATAATAATACTTAGCTAATTATGTAGTGCGATTTTTCATAAAATATCACATCAAGGGAAATTTACAAAGCTAAAGCGACAGTTTTAAAGTAGTTTTTTCTGATAACAAATTATTTAAATGAACTGTAAAACGTCGTTCTCTTCTAGGAAATTAAAAAACAACTCATAACATCAATAGAAGCATAGTAATGCGAAACAAAGTTAACTAAATATTTTCAGGGGCGTGAAGCAATTCATTGACCTAGAAAAAATTGCAGACAGACAAAAATAGCAGTTTGCCTTGAAGTAGAATGATCTTGTAGCGGAGGTGTGCGCACCTTAAAATATTCTTTTAAGTGTGCTTTATTGATCATGAGAAGAATCGTAAAAATAATATACTTTCAATATCGTCAATATAATTGCGCAGGTGTATAAGTTAAAATCAAATATGTATAATAATAATAATTGGACAATTTATATAGCGTGAAAAATTACCACAAGTTCGTGTAAAATTATCTAATTTTACAAACAGATACAGAAAACATACTTATATTGCAAGTCACTTCAGATAAACACAGTTTTATTAGAAAGTAAGTTCGGGGATGATAAGACTTCGCACGCAGCGGACACACATGATGAGCACTGGACGTTGCAAGATTTTACATTATTTGCCATTTACTCTCCATTACCAATTACTATTGATAATACATTTATTAGATTAGTGGCAAAAGTATAGTTGATTCTTATGTTAAATATTAATCTTTCAATTGTTCAATTTTAGGAATGGGGATTTTTTATGAAATGACCTTAAAAGCTTAAAAATTCTACTTATGCACGTGGAAATGTAAAATAATCAATAGTTTACATTTTTTAAGCATTTTGTTGTTATATATTCTCTGTATGTCAGTTACAATTGAATAAGAAAAGGTCGCATTTTTAGTATCTGTCTCAAGTGAAGTAAACAAACAAACTGGGTAGTAAATCCAGTTCGTGGGACCCCTAGGGGTGTGTCAAAATCTTCCCCACTTTTTTTGAAGTGAAACTTCTTTAGGCGCGTAATGAATTTTCGGGGACGGAGTAAAACCGAGTCACGATCGAAACGAAAATGCGGGTACCCCCACCACCGATTAAAGTTCATTTGATCTAGTCAAAGTTTTGAAGTAACATATAAATGCTTCTTAGCTCATCCCGACAACTGGCGTTGGTGGTGTAATGGTCAGCATAGTTGCCTTCCAAGCAGTTGATCCGAGTTCGATTCTCGGCCATCGCACATTATTTTTTTGTTTTTAACGCCTTTTTCATTCAATATCTTATTTTTTAGTAGGTCAGAACATTTTTTAAAAGAAAATAATATTGCAAAATAATAAAAACACTTATCTCACTGTGATAAAACATTACTCCGCTAGAGCGCGCTTTGCGTTATTGTGTTGGATTAAAATTATTATCTAATCCGTATATTATGATAATTGTATTACATTTATTTAATTAATTTATTTATTTTGATAATATGTAATAATTTACAGAAAAAAAAATTAAAACTATCTCCCTCTGATAAAATATCCGTTCGCTAGAGCGCACTACGCGATCTTGTGTGGGATTCTATTTCTGTACATTGTACATTATTTTTAAAAATATATTATATTGAAGTGAAACTTCTTTAGGCGCGTAATTCGGGGACGGAGTAAAACCGAGTCAGGATCGACACGAAAATGCGGGTACCCCCACCACCGCTCACCGTTCACTGTCCCTCTCTCACCATATGCGCTTGTTGAGGTGGGGGAGCCGCTCACGAACGTTCTCTCTCTTCTCTTCTTTCCTCTCTCTCAGACACCAGCGAACTGCGCCACGCCAAGCATCAGCTGCTTGGTTAGTATACTGCGTCGTGAGTGTAATACGAGTGAAATACGTAATTGATTGTGGTTCATACGGTTTAACAAAAGAAGTTTCACTTCTGTCTTGCGTAGGCTTGACACACCCACTTTTTTTTAAACTGGTATACGCTATTTTGTACCTATTTGAGAACTTTATTATAGCGTGCTAGAAATTTCTGACGAAATCTATGTATATTTTTTATTGTGAATACCTCACAAGAGTCCCAACAGCTCCCGACCAAAGATATTAGAAGAACGAGATGTGCTATGAGCAGTTCATACTGTGTGGAATTGTTTTGCCCAGTGTCGCCGGTTTTGTTCACCAATACTACTGCACACCTTTGCTTACGCTAAGGTATCCGCACTAATACATAGAACAGATTTCTGTGCGTACACGTCCCGATAGTATTCAAAGTACCCTAATTAGGTAGTACTCCGCCTACGGTCCGGCGGCCAACATAGCATATCTCGTTCTTCTAATATCTTTGCTCCCGACCGTCTGGAGCCATTGAGACTATGGCATCCCCTATTGGGGTATGTTGTGAGGCTGAAGATAGTGGGGAGATGGGAAAGAGGAAGACGGGGGAGTACCTGGCTCTTTAGATCTAGTCACCAAACACGGCTAAAACCATTTCAAACAACGTTTCAATTCTGAATGGTGGTCTTACAATAGGGCGATACTGAGAATCTCTTCCACTCTGGAACCTGCCAGGGATTTGTGTGGAACATGGATTTGAAGAAATATCATGATTAATGCTGTCACAATAATTATTGTTGTTGTAAAGAAATCTCACTGGTGTGAAACAATACATTAATCTGTATTCATTAAAACGTTAACACTTGAACATGTTGAAATACGCTGAAAAATCTTAATCCTTCGGGCTAATTTGTTCACTTTTGGCAACAACTCATTTGGTCTCAAACAAATCGTTGCACTTCCTTACTGTTGTGGTGAGGAATATGTTCTAAACGTTGTTAGAAAGAAAAAAAAACTTTAAATACAGAAGTTATCCACAACACATTCAAAATGTACACATTTTCAAAACTACTGACCGAAATTTGAAAAAAAAAAAAACAAACTTGAATGAAAAAAATGAGACGATATTAACGTTTGTGTTACATTTGTCTAATATAAAATAAGTCTTTTTTTGTTATCAGTAATTTTAGTTCCAAAAACGTAAAGTAAGCCATTTTAATTTTATTTTTGCAGTAAAAATTTTAATATTTAAAAAAAAAAATGTTTATTTCTAATAATAAAATATGAAAGGGTATTTCATCATCTGTCTAAAAAAGTTTTTAGTTTTCGGATACGTTCAAAAATATTTTATTTATTTGGATTTTATTGCAAAGCGGAAATACTCCGACCGTGTGACAAAATATGGCTGAGGCCTGAGGAGTTGTGATAAGACAACTAATTGTTTAAATAAGATATACATTACCATGACCAGTGTTGCCAAGTTAGCATATTATATGCTAAATTTGGCATAATTACTCCATGTTTACCATAACTATTATGCTTTTAGCATATAGCATATTTATTTGGCTTATTTTTACAGAAACATGAAAATAATAAACTAACAAAAATGATATCGATTGAAAAACTGGTGTCTCAATGGAGAAACATAGTTCACATTAAATGGGAATCCTTGACTTCCACTGTAGAGTTTTGGAATGAAGTCATGCAATATAAAATGCAGCTAATAATAACCCCTTCGGTGATTTATGTCAGTTTGCAATGTCTATTTTAACATTGCCGCATTCAAATGCGGACATTGAACGTGTATTTAGCCAAATGAGTCTGGTCAAAACAAAACTCCGAAATCGTTTGGCGGTGAGAACCCTGAATGCCATTTTGTACGTGAGATTTGGCCTAAAGAGAGCAGGAAAGTGCTGTTATTCTTACACTGTTCCTGACGAAATACTACGCTGCATTGGGACCAAAGAAAGTAACGACTCCGTCTCTCAGCCTTCCACATCAGCTGCCGTTAATGAAGAAGAAGAAGATGAAGATATTGATATTTTATTTCACTGATTTTATTTCGAAGTTAAATTTATGTTAGCTTTTTTTTGGCATTTTTAAAGTAATTTAGCATTTTTCTGGCATATTTTTCCCATCACTCTATTTCTCAACAAATACTAAGTTAAATTTATGTTGGCTTTTTTTTGGCATTTTTTAAAGGAATTTAGCATATTTCTGGCATATTTTTCCCATCACTCTAGCATATTTTGAAGTAGTTGAGTTGGCAACATTGACCATGACATATGATTTAAGATTTTCACGGCCAAAAGTATTTTTGTTATTTGTTTTTGGGGTGTTATGCCGTCTTGCGCTAACTCCTTCTTTAGCCAACGTTTCGGACAGCATAATCATCAAAATAACACATCTGCACTGATAATGGACACTGCAATGCTGTCCGAAACGTTGGCTAAAGAAGGAGTTAGCGCAACACGGCATAACACCCCAAAAACAAATAACAAAAATTGACCATGACGATCATAACGATAGGTTTACACTAGTAAATGATAAACAACAAACTGGCTTCCCAAACAGATAACAGCCGGAAAATAAATATGTTTTACTACTACATTTAGTGCTGAATAGCAATTGCATCGTGAAAAACTAGTGTCCCAGAGCGTTAAGTTTGTAATAGAGAATATTACTTTGTCATAATATAGTGTTCAATAGAAACGGCAAGTAGTAAAGTTCATTTTACTCGGGTTCGAGTTGCATAATATTTATATGGACGAGGAAAATGAAAATGTACGCTTAGTTCATGCGATAATTTGTTAGACCACGATTTCTTACGATTTCTGGAAGATGAAAATATAATTAATTCACTGAAATTAATAGTAATTTGTACGGAAGTTATATTCCAAATTTCAAGACTTTTCAGAAAATACTAATCTAAGTCGTTAGATAGATATACTCGCTGGTAAAGCACAATAAGATAAACCATTGGACAATTATAATAATAAACGTAAGGAAACGCAGTAGAAGCTGAATGCACCACACACTCTGTAATATGCAAACAGGAACATCTATACCGTTTAGAATAGCGGGTAAATAATAAGCACTTTAGTAATGGTATTCCATTCCAAAAGTACAAACTCGACATCAACCGAACTCTAGATTGAAGTATATCGACTGATTTAAATGTATCAATCGCTAATTGCGCACATTACGACCTTCGAAAATTATTTCTTTCGATTATGTATATTTAACTAAATATGCATAATAATTACATGTATATTAGTATCGATCTTTATACCACAAGTACCTACTAGAATAGTAAAGTAAACTAATCAAAGAAAAACTATAATACGCGTTTAACTACTAACCTCAAAAGTAACAATAAATAAAAAGCAGTAAAATAAAAGTGATAAAGTTTACCGACAATTCCCAAAAGCCGACATTAACATCAGAAGAGTTCACACAGTTCGCAGTTAGTAGCCGAATGTCACAAGGGGTTGTAACTTGGTAACCCCCTTCCCCCTCCCCTCTTACCATTGCCTGGGAAGCCGGTTAGGGTGGCGAATGGTGGGTAGCGAGTATGTACGCCGGCGTGCGAGGGGTGTTTTCTGAATCAGCATTTTATTTACTGCCGAGTCGGGGAAATACATGCGCCCGCCAGACGAGTGTACGAATACGCTGCCGCCGCACGAGCGTTTACCGCGGCCATTGACATACTCGGAAACTGTACCAAACACCGTCCAAAGGGTGAGGTTAGTAAACTTCTAAAGTAGAATTAAAAAGTCTCCTGCAGAGGATTCTTATATTTAATGGTCGTAGTAAAAGGTTACATTGGGATTTGTCATAATTAGATTACAAGAAACAAATACTTGAATGATTTTCGGAATTTGTTCTAAATTATGCATCAAGTCAAAATTATACCTGTGTAAAAGCCCACGGGCGCAAAATTAATACAATGAAAAATCACTAAACGTATGTGATTTATTTATTTATAACTTGTATCCCGACGTAAAGGAGGGCTCTTCCGAAAACGGTCGAGAGTAAGTTTAGTGGTAAAACATACGAAAAATAAAATGCAAGCATTCTCTACACATTTAATCATAACGCAAGGAATTTTTATATAGATGATGTGAAAGTTTTTCGTAGATAAATACGAAAAAAATGGTTGTCTATTTGATATTATAAAATTTTTAGTAAATATTTACCTACTCGTTTTTGATAACATTTAAAAATTTTTCTAGAAAAATATGCAAGATTTTATTCTCAAATAGCATTTGTTGAACCTACCTTCATACACAATGTAAAAAATCAGCAATTTTTTTTTAGTTTTACTATCTATTTGACTCTTCTGACAAACCCCTTTAGTCAGCGCAAGCTGGTTTGATATTCAGAAATCAAAAATTGATTATCAAAGAAGACCGAAATGAAAGGTTTAAAATGATTGATTAACAATAGACCAATAATCGGCGACCTTATTCAGTAAAAGGAGTATGTAATTACAATACAAACCGATAAAGGGTCTGTGTATATAATGCTACGAATAAACTACTGTAGGAGCGTTAAAATCGACGAGGAATTGATGGCACACGAGCGGTTTCGCTGAATCTCAAGTGTTCCACTATTGACCTTAGATTGTAAAACTGTGGAGGGGAGGATGACCACGAAAGGATAACGTATGAAAAAAACATTATTCACGATGGATACCCTTATAATTAAAAAAAAAAAAAAAAAAAACAGATTGTTTATAACTGTCCAGTACATTGATAGGTTTCGATTAGTTTATGTCCTAAAAATGTGCAAAACAAACGGTTCCATGATAACTCCTCAAAATTACAACTCAACACACCTTCAAACTATTTAACCAAAAACTAGGTTAAATAGTTACCATAACTTTAAACTTTTAATGTACTTTTAATGTACTTTTTCATAAACTTTTCATAACTTTATAACACTTTTTATAGGTGTGTTGAATTGTCATTTTGATGAGTTATCCGGTCACCAAAACAAACATATTTAACCAAAAAAAGTCAACACTTCTTCGGCATAATCAAATCATTGACGCCTGCACCCTCGATTGCAGCCTGGAGTAGATGTTATAAATATCAAATCTACTAATCTACTAATCAAATCTACGAAATAACTTTGTCGAAATTTGCTTTCTGCGGCTGCAGTTCTTCAGCATTGCCACCGAGGCAAATACTTCGTATAAAGCAATCTCTAAGATCACAGTATTTGTCAGATACTATAAAAAAAGACTATACACAAACCTAGTGAGCGAACATTGCCGCCTGCAGGCAATTTAAATTGATACTAATCTTCTATATCTTTTTCACCATTCGTATTGACCGTGCAAAAAGCTGACTTGGCTACGAAAACATTCAAGTGTGCCGATTTATCCGGATTGAAAAGTAAGCAGAGACCGAGCCAAAATAAAAATGAAATGTCGTAGTTACTAGTTAGGTATTCACGTTCATCTGAAAAATTTGGGTAAAACATAAAACGGTTATTTCGCCTCGGAGCATGATGTACCTATAGAATCAACAACATAAAAACTATTTTACGTTTATCTTTAATGGAGAGCAATTCTTCATTTCCACTGGGAAAAGAACTTAACACCTTTCAGTCAATAATGTAATGTGCCGACGAACTCCGACACTTTCTCGTTATACGCCAAATAGGTCACACACGATCATGTTTGATTGGCTTGGAAATATTTAGGTACAAACAGATTCAGACTAAATTTTCGCTATTGTGTTAATTCAAGCAAACCAACGTTTTATAGCTGCAGTAGTCGGTGCTTTCAAATGAATGTCAATAATTACTAGGTAATTCATTCATATTCTAAACTTAATAAGTTGTTTGTTTTTGAAACTGTGTTTTACTTGAATACACGGACACACCCTAATGGAGTGTTAATATTTCCCCCGTGGAGAGGTGGAAAATCGACAGTAAAATGTTCCATTAGGGAATTTCCGTGAGAAAAAACCCTATTCTACAAAGGTGAGTTTTGGAATAATTACAGTTAATTTATAGTTCTGTGAAGGTTCACCGGTTCACTTTACACTAAATAAACCAACATAATGTAATGAGAAAATAAAAATTAAAACTATGAATTAAAATTAAATTAAAAATATTAATGAAAGCAGACTCACTTACATGGACATGTTAGAATAAAAACATTAGTAGAAATATCCCATATTAACAAAAGATTTTCGGTATTCTAATACATTATAACAATTTACTATAAGCTAACGGTGTAATAATGCTGCTCATCTCGACACAGGAATTCCCTAGTGTGATGAGCAACGAAGGAAAAAAAAACTGGAATAGTTGGGCCATAAAAATTGTAATTTCAGTGGGAATAAGAATATCGATGTTATAAAACAAGTTAAATGAAAGCGATAATAAACCCTTGCTTGATAAAAACCATGAAACACACTAAAATAGCTTCTATTTTAAACGGCAGCAATAGAATAAAATATAAGTGGAAAATACTGGATTGGTGACGGTCAATTTTTACTGCCTGGTATTTTCTACAGGTAAAAAAAAAATCTTTGGAAAAACCTTCAGTTTTGAAAATAATTCTGTAACACGTAAAAAAATGATTACATCCACTTCCGAATTGTTTATCGTGAAAATAAATACATATACTTTTTTTAATCTATTTGATAGTATGACCTAATTAAATTTTGTTATTTCAAACTTCGGTTGGCTATGTTGAGGCAGGTAGCATAATTTTATAAAAGCAATAACTAAATAGCAGAATTGATTAATATATTAAAAATATATAATATATATGTACCCACGATTCCAAAGTCAATTAAAAATGAATACTTTCGCTCGCACAATGTTTGTAAAAACAAGTCATTACTAATTCGCCAATACAAATACGATCGAGTTTTGTAAAGAAATTACTTCCGTTTATTTACACGTCTTCCTAAATTGCTTCCTTATCGAAAACTTTGCATGAAATAGCTCCGCTCTATAAAGTAACTAGATTTGACACGATGACTAGACAAACAACAACCAATTCAAAATGCACACCATTGTTGAACAAAGAAAATTGCGTATGAAATTCCTTTTCGTATGTTGTGGCGCTGAAATGATATCAAGTAATCATACTACAATCAAAATTAATCTGATAACAACAATCTCTCGACAGAATATGTGACTTAGGGTTTTTTTATCCAGAATTTCGTTTAGGCAATTATCAATTGCGATTTTATAAAAAAAAGTGTAATCTTAAGAGACGATTGTCATGAAGAAAACTGTCATTTGAATGAGAATAATAGAAACTGATTACAAAAAAAGTGAATTCGGGGTTAAAGGTAAGAGTGATAGGAATATCAAATAAAATTTTCCGATAAGTAGGTACACGAAACTGTTATGTAAATAACAGGAAACCCTAATCTCATATTTTTTACACTCATAAGAGCAGTATTCACCGCGAACGAAGCTAAGCTAGTTCTAACATAGTTTAGCTTAACTCGCATCGTAACGAGTGTTTTTCATACTTTCATGATCACGATCGTGGTGGAAACGAAAGTAAGAAAAATACTCAACTAAGTTAGTAGTACTAGCTTAGCTTCGATCGCGGTGGATATTGAAATAGATAGAAATAAATTATTATATTTGTGGGGCGGATCAAAGATCGATGACTTACTTTCACCGCTCTGGTGTCTGATATACGCCTTCTCACGGTGCAATTGGAGAAATGAAGGGACATTCAATGAATATGTACTTGTCTCATTATTCAGACAATATGAATGTTTTTTTTATTTAGTTACTTTTTCAAATAATTAGGTACATTTATGTATGGCACATGAAAAAATTATAAAATTAAAACAGATCATTGAAGTCCTCCTCACTAGGAGATCCTGTGCTCAGGGGGACTATATATGTTAGTATACGTTTTCAGCGACTAAGATGATGTTTTTAATATATTAGCTAGTTCTTCTTCCGATATTTCCTTAAGCCAAGATTTGATGCCCTTTGTAGTTATTTTCCGTTTTCCTTTGTTTGATGTTGAAAGGGAGTTTATTATGTAATTTTATTGCTAAAAAATCAGAGTTTCTTTGTCCAAAGGTAGAATTACATTTAGGAATATTTAGTATGTCTGTTTGCTTGGCTCTGGTTTTATGATCGTGAGAGGGGTTTGCCTCTGGTTTATTTATTGGCAAGAACATTGCGGATATTTGTTTAGACATTCATGTAATTTGAGTGTATGCTCATTCGTTGGTTGACCTCTTTTGTTTTTAGAGAAGGTTAGATATTTAGTTTTACTCACATTTAATGTAAGGGAGTTTGCTTTTAACCAGTTTTGGAGTACAGTCAGACCTTGCTCTGCTTTTTTGTGTGCTTGTTTAATTTTGTTCATAGAATATAATGACAGTGTCACCTGCAAAGCTTATTATGTCCCCTTCAATGGGAAGACTCATAAGGTCATTAATATAAATGAGAAATAGTATTGGACCCAATACGCTTCCTTGAGGGACACCGTACTTGATTGATAGAGTTTTGCTACTTTTTTTTACCAATTTGTACATACTGCTCTCTTCCAGTTAAGTAACTTTTAAGTAGATTTAGAGTTGTTTGTGTTATTCCATTTTTTTTAATTTAAAGTTAAAGTATATGTTCGATGATCCGGCGGGTAAGATGTTCGTATTCTAGTCAATCAGAACTTACTCCCTTTTCAAACAAAGTTATGCTTGAACAGCACGTAAAATGGCATGTGCAATAAATTAAAGGGTTAATAGAGTTAAGAAAACAATGACATGACCGTTTAAAGAATAACCGACAAAAGATCAACATGAGAATTTTTTTTAACAAGGCTACCATTTTTCAATAATATTATCAAAACACGTCATGAAAAATAAACAACAATACGATGAAACTAAGACAAGCTCAACATAACAAATTCAGCTTTGTGTGAACTCTGACAAAACGTGGTAGGTATCTAAAGTGACTACACAGCAAAATAATGTTTAGCTTAGTTTTGATCCGATACGTCGATGTCAGCACTTTGCCTAGCGGTGGAAATAGACTGAATTAGAAAAAGCAACGCGTGCGAATCATAATGTGAACCATTTACACAACATAAATGATGACAGTTTGCATAAAAACAAGACTCGTTAGTAAATAAAATAATAGAGATGATGCAATGCCCAGTATGTATAACTAAGCTTACTAAAAAAAACTACATGTCGGTAATTGGAACAAACATTACGATACACATTTTAAAATAATGAATGAATGAATTAATTAATCACAGCTTACCACCCAATTTCTAAACATTTACTTCAATTTCTATTTTAATTAATGAATTAATTAATCACAGCTTACCACCCTTCTAAATATTTACTTCAATATCTATATATTCTATCTAGCTACATATCTTTTATATATTTTTAATTTTCCTAAAATTCTTTATAATAATCAGCAGTAAAATACTATTAGTTACTTTCAGCCCAAAGATATTCTATATGAACACAAGAAGTATGTATCTCATCATAGTTCTAAATCTTAATCTGAATCTCTTTAATGTGCAGAGCCATTCAATGTCATTTTAAATAATTCGTCAAATCTATTGACATATTTTATTGAACATTATAAATGGTGGAAATATCTGATAACTTGGCTATACTTCCATGTACGGAGACAAATAATGATCTCGTAGTTCAACCAATATTACAAATATTCGCAATGAATGTTCGAAGCATAAACCGAAATTTTAATGAATTGTTTGTTGTTTGTTGTTAGTACTCACAGAACTGGGACTTTAAAAAAAATTGTATACTACATATACTATCTTAAACTATATACTGCTTTTTCTTTTAAAGTATATACATTTTATACTTATTTTAATTTCTTCTATATTTCATACTTGATTTATTATTTTAATGTACTGTATATATTATACATAATTAATCACCACAACACGGGCATGTGTCTAGCTTGGTGGTTTTAACATACCCAAAAAGTGTAAATAGTATTCTATTGAAGTTCCGTTAATATTTCAAAACGGGCCGGTTGTTTCGCAGTATTTGGATAGTACGAGAATTTGAACGGGATTTTCACAGAACTTGAATATGTATTAACTTTGAAATTTGATGAATTGTTCAAATTCTGTCAAACAACCCGCCCTAAGGACTGGTTGTTTCGGAGAATTTGAACAATTCATCAAATTTCAACGTTCATTTTCAAGTTCTGTGAAAGATTTTTTCAAGTTCTGTTTTTATTTCAGTTTTGTCAAGCAACTAGCCTACAATGATATAGTAACAGAACTTGAATAGGACTTTCACAGAACCCGAAAATGAACGTTGAAATTTGATGAATTGTTCAAATTCTCCGAAACAACCCGTCCTAAGTGTGCTTGATATGACTTTTCACGAGTCGAATGCGCTATGCTTGAGCGAATTTGACGAGCACCTCGAGTCCAGAATTGTGACTATACCATACATTGGAAGTGAGGTAAAAGACGATTCACTCTCGCTCAATGTGACCAAAGAAAGTGACAAGATTGAAGAACACCCACGCTATACATCCGAAGCTGCTTGTAACCAGAATAACTTTCGTCAATTTAGTATGAAAAATTACGTTTCATCCGCAGAAGCGGGTTGTTTTGCTTGTAAATGAATGAATCACAATATTATTTACAATTCGCTGAAAAGAATTCGAAAATAATAATAATGCTGGTCCAAATAAAACATTCAAAATAGTCCACAAGCAATCCATCATCTCTCCTAGAGCTTAGACAATCGGCTCTATAACATATCAGCATTAATTTGCGAGTGGCGGCAACGCCCACGGCGCGGCGCGGTAATGCCAGAACGCATTCCACGGTAGAAATGCGGCCCCTTCCCCTTTCACTGCCACCAGCGCCGCCCCTCCACCAGGTAAACTCTTCGTTATACCGAGCACGGAACACGTCGCCCAGGGAAAGGATAGTTCGCCGATAGTTTTGTTGGTCAGCACGCAAAACAATTGTAACGTTGCGTGTCGACAATGAGAACGCTGCTAATGAACGTCTATACTCGATAAGTTTCGACATAAGAATAAATACTTTAATCCTGTATCGTATACATATACATAGAGCAGTCCAATAAAGATAAATCAGCATCCCAGGGCATTTTCTTCGCACAGAATTATTGTAAAATGATTCTGTGCGAAATGATTGTAAAAGTGGAGATTGGGACTAGCTATGCAGGATGAATTTAGGATGTTAAGATATTTATTACATGTGTCACTATAGCAGGTAGAGAAATAGCCTTTCTTTGCGAGTCGATGTATTTTTTTAAATATCTGTGTTAATGTAGACACAAAATCTAAAAAAAGAATTGCAGAAGAGTTAACTACTAATTAAGAGTATATTTTAGCTAGATGTATCACATCTTACGCAACAATGCGATACGCGAGAAAGTATATCCGAAATCATAATATGTAGCATGTCTAGAATTTAGCTAAAATTACGCAGGTACAATTCGTTAGTGCACGTCAAAGTACTCAAGTAAACTAGTAATACAACACTACTGTAGTTTGATTGCTAAATTATAACCCAAAACAATACTATCATTTTTTGTAATTATTGACTTGTTATTAAATTTTAATTAGAAATAATAATAAAAGCAGAATATAACTATCACAAAAACTAAAAATGGTTCTTAAGAAAAAATAAAAACTAAATTCGGCATTTATTTTCAAATAAAATTAGAAATAAATTACGCTTGGGGTGAATGAACTGTATTCTCAATCGGCATGATTTTAATACCTGAACTTTATGAAAATAACATCTTATTGCAAAATCTCATTCTACACATGATATTTGCAAATCCTCGATATGCGTTTTGTATGCACAATGATGACATCAGTTTGTGACTCGGTAACTTATCGACGAGATGTTTCTACGAGTGCGATGTCATAAAAGCAATTATTATGATTACGACTTACACCTCTACACAAGCAACGCATACTTTAATGGGTGCATTGTATTGGGTACAAATATGATTGTGATAGAGTTATTTTTCTATTTGCACACAGGATGTACGAAGGTTTTCCTCGAGGCCTGCCAACTTACGATAATAGGTATACGATTTAAGATTCTCACAGTCGAAAGCCAACTCAGCCTTGAGTGTTTATCATCATTCATCATGTCCACATCTGCTTTGATGATGGCGCTGCAAGCCCGTTGTAAATGTGGCTAAACGGGAAGGGATACCTTCGTGGCAAAATAAAAAAAAATAATAAAAAAATCATATCCACACTGCCTATCCCAAAGGTAAATCCTCGTATCAATCATATCAAATTTTGTGGTCGTACCACTAAAATGAGTAACGGAAATCGTAAATTTCCCCGGAGATTATAAATTGGCAATAAACCGGGATATTGCTGTCGCAATCCGAGTAGGTACTTCATGCATTCAATTCCAATTCAATTTAAATCAATGTAAACTAAAATATTCCAGTGGGCGGTGGTAATAAAACGTTAATTAATTATTATTCTGATTTGAATGCGAATTCCCACAAAGGACTGAATTCGTGGAACGCGTCGCTTCAAAATGAAAATAATTATTCGCCAAAATACTGCATCGTTGAAGTGTAGAGGATTTGTTACATTAGCAAAATCAGCAGTCACAGTATGCTAAATTAAAAAGCTCAAGTGAACAGCCAAATTCCACTAAACAACATTTTTATATTCCTCTTCCTCTCCTATTTTTCACAACGCTACTCCCCCCCATATCAGGGTGGGGGAGTTTATTGAAACCTGAAATATAAGAAAACATAAAATGTTAAAAGTAATTTGTGCGGGAAACTAGCAACGAAACTATGAAGAATAGTTAGCTCTTTAGTTCGTTAATCTTGAATTAAAACGCAATATTAAATCAATTAAGTACCAGGAAAATGACATAGCTTTATTTAATTATATATTTTCAAAAAATATACTACCCATTATTTATAGATTTGTAATTTCCAATCCAGGGGCCCGTAGACAATACGATAGTTGCAATGATAAAACCACTACACTTTAATCGTGTCATCAAAGGATACGTAAGGTACATAGATGGTTGAAAACCAATGTCACTAAAAAGCTCTGTAACCGGATAATATATTTATACTAGTGTAATAAAGTTTGATTTACTCATAAATCTATGTCTATTCGAAATTTTCCCGATGAAAGTGCTTTACGAGTATTCTCAAGAATCTCAAGTCGTCCAACAAGAAGATGAATACTTTTGCAAAACTTTAGTGTAATTAATGTAAAATCTTTTTACAAGATTTAAATAAGCCAAAACTAATAACTTAACAGAGTTTTTTGTTTGTTTACGCAAAAGCATTTCACACAAGGCGAAAAATGAAATGCGTGACGATCATGTAACGGAATTTTGACAAAAAGCAAACGAGGCAAATAATAGAAGTGTGGAATGAAATTAATTCATGCCGTTTTGATAAGTGTGCTTTAGCTTGCTGAAGCTAAAATGTTTTAAACAGGGCGGAAAATTAAATGCACGACGACTTGTTTACGGGGGGTTTTGGCGAAAAGTGGACGAGGCAAATCAATAGACGAATAAAATTAATTTACAGTCACGTATTTAGCGAATACAGAAATCATTGAAAGTATATAAAACTGTACATAGGTGTAGAAAAGAAAGTAAACTACTACATGAATAGAACAACATTGATGTCTACGCTTGGTAGGAAAAAAATAATAGTAATATAGGATTAACGTAGTACGCTAGCTCTGAAATAAGGTTACGTCGTGATCTTTATACCTATATAATTTATTTGGTGACCGGATAACTCATCAAAATGACAAATCAATACACCTATAAAGTTATGAAAAGATGAAACAAAAACTAGGTTAAATAGTTACATATGTAACCTATTTAACCTAGTTTTTGTTTCATCACTTTTCATAACTTTATAACACTTTTTATAGGTGTGTTGAATTGTCGTTTTGATGAGTTATCATGAAACCAATTTATTTACGGATAAATGACCGGAGTCGGGGAACGATAGCATCGTTGTGAGGCTAAATAACCGAGAAGTTATATCAAGCGTCGTTTCGTATTATGTGTGATGGTCTCTCATCAGAGCAACAATACAGAGAGAATCTTCTACTCGTATCACATCGCCGTATTTAAGTTCGAGAGAGCCTTTTATACCGACAGCATGTAAAAAGGTTTCAATGTAATGACTCATGAAGTTATGATGAGCATTTTTTTTTTAAAAGTGTTGAGGCTTTGATACTTAGAAAGCATCAGTAAATATTATGTTAAAAAAACTTCCCACGTTATTTTATCATACTCGTACATAATGATGGTATTTCTTCTGTAGAAAACTTATGGAAGCGTTCCCTACATAATGAAACTATGTCCTGATGTAAAAACTTTTAAATTTTCCTCCCCCAGCGCGGAGTTAAATTTTCAACTTGCGTTTTAAACTTTTATTGGCCAAGTTTCGGAAGGAAAATCGTGCGGGGCAAATCAGTGAACTGACAGCGGGTCAAACCGTTGCCAAATCCAACATGAATACATATAAAGTATACTATATTATGTAGGTATTATAATAATGTGTGCTTCTGTGTAAAGCTGCAAGGAATTAACTAACATAATTAATGAATTATGTCACCATTAATTATTAATAAGAGCTTTCTTACTATTTTAGGGATAAAACTTACTAATTAACTAACTAACAAATCAATGGTCACTCCGATGATGAAAGAAGATAAATACTTGGTGTGCAATCTATTTTAAACAAGATATTTGGCAGATACGAGAATGCCAACATAACACTATGAATGAATATAGATTGATATAGTTGACAATTTGTTATCGTTATTATTTTATCGATTTGTGGTTTTTAAATAATTACATAGTTAACTCTGTCCTAATTAATACATTCCCTATGAATGTTTTACTTTTAACATTTTTTGTTTGAATCAATCATATATTTGCTCCGAACATCAAGGACTCGGGGGGGGGGGTTAAAAATAAATATATTTCACTTTGTTGATAATAAAGCAGCCAAAACTCGCGGACAGTGAGCTCGGGCGTCATGAAAATAATTATATTATACTATTTAGTGGAAAATTGTTACCATGGAGCGGTGGGTGATATCTGGTATCATGAAGTTAGCACAGCTTTTCACGTTTGGAATTTCGAGGTTAACATATCACCTGTTACAAGCTGAGATATGGTGCTTTGAAAAAGGACAAGCAATATATTTTTATTGTACAATAATAAAAAAATATTTCGAGTGTTTAAATTCACTTATGGGCGAATACAGGTAAGAAAACTAGCGAATCAATAAAGGAAATATTATTGTTTTCTATAAAAAATCTTAATTATCAATGTCAAGTACACAGTACACCAGTCTTAAAAAATATATCTAGACTTGCTAAGTCCAGAATATATTATGACACAGTATGTTGAATAGGTACCCAATAAAACAATATTACATTAACAGGAAAATAAAAATTGTACAACCAAAATATACTAATAAAAATTTATTTTAACTGGCAATATTCAATTTTCGTCCGAAGTGCCTGCCGCCTGCCCACACGACATCTTTAACGGAATACTTTGATGTTGTAAAATGAACGTTTAAAAAATGACTTATATTCGAGGAAATGGGCGCGCTTAGATGCTTATCACTCGGCGCTTAATTAGGTTCGCGCACTGGTATTGGGTGGGGCCCCAAGCGATAGCAAACGATTGAGGTGGAAATTTTATACATTATTATTTATTATTTGACCGGTCGGTGGCCGAGTTGACATCGCGTTTGGGTCCCACCCAGGCGTAGTGTGTTCAATTCCTCGGCTGGCTAAGTCCTCCATCACAAAACAAGCAACATTTTCAGCGTACTGTGGTGGTAGTAGGAGATTTTCAAATATTGTCAGGTTATTCGTAACCCGGGAATGTTTGTCTTTCTTTAAAAAAAAATACATACCTATATTATTATGAGTCACAAGTTGTATGCTGACTGAAGATTGTGTCGATTCTGTGATGAGAGTACAAACCGATATCTGATCTGAGCCAGTGAAACTGTGACATCCCCCATTTGCAGTGAGACTGAATAAAAAGTGGTATGGTGAAAAAACACGAGCAACCGTTGGGAGTGGACAACAACAATAGCTGTTAGATGAAGAAACAACTGATTCATCTATAGTGCCAATATTCCGCCTTGATGGGAACCAGGCTCAGATAATAGGGGAGTTAAATACCAAGCTGTTGACTAGGAGATATCGCCAAACACAACCGTCGTGAACTTCAAAGGACTGGGATACTTTGAAATGAATACGATAAAATAGCAGAGTACCCAACTGACGATAAGGCAGAGACCGGTCACACATGTACATAAGGGACCCGATTGCTTACGGGAGCTATGAATGCAGACCGTCTCTACAATCATAATAAAATGTATTTGCAAAAAGTCAATATTATACTTTAATGATTGAGTTATTTAATAATCATAACACAACACAGTTGTGTATTCAATCCAATATTAACACAATTCGGCAGTGGAGCGACAATTTAAAGTACAAATACATATAAGATGAAAATGCGACGTAATCGCGGTGACATTTTAAGTACCGTTGAAATATTATAAACCCAATTTAAACCGATGATACATATTTTTGTTCGGAGTATAACTTCCAAAAATTGTTATTTTTGTGATTTCTCACTCCGTTAGAAGAGTATAATAACGCAAAGTTTGAGCGTTGATACTACATTTATTAATTTCTAAATACATTCATCATCATAATACAATATTAACAGCATTTTTTTCCTGCATGGCGTAACTTCATAGAATGACGAGGCTGATTCTTTGGGATTTTATACAGATTAAATTATGAACACGGGACAAACTCGGCTACAAACATAACACCATTAATTTAGATAAACGTATGATAGGTGAAAGTAAAATTCAACACATTGTTCAACATAAAAAAACTTAAACAAAATAATAAATTTCTAAATTAAGACTAGATTATTATTTATGCTATCGTGTAGATATAATATTATAATCTTGTTACTTATTCTTTGTGACGCCGTGAGTCAATTATCTAGGTCATAATAATTATCACAGTATTATTACGTATAAATATATTATACATAATATTAAAGTTCCTACGTAGGGACCTACCCACTTACTTTCATGAGTCGGCTGATTAGAAAAGCAATGAATCAAAAAAGCGTTGAATAATTGAACACACGTAGAAGTACGACCATTTTACCCACAGAAAGCCATAAATAATTTAGTAAAAACGGTCGGAAATTGAGATAAAATAATAAAGGAATTAAAGGCCGGATGTTAGCCTTATAAATACAATTAGGAAAGTATCATGCGTGAAAAGAAATAGGAAGAATTATAATACCGATTTCAAGGACGGCAAGACATGCCATTACAAAGGGACAAGGGATAATGCTAAAAAGAAATTGGCAAGTCCAGAAGCGTGAAAGTAGTCCATCAATCATGCACCAGACAATTTACTAAAATTATCGACAGTTTGTGTACTACCGTTCAGCTTGGTATGTATAGATAAATTCAAACATACATTATCTAAAAAGATGGAAAAGAATATATTAAATATTTCCGCTGTTCAAAAAATAAAATCCACCATAATAATAATTATTTACGGCTCGGTAGCCACTCGCCGTCCGAAGGCAACGCAATGACAAAAAGTACAAAACCTGTTTTATAAGTTTAATGAAGTGAGCAATGAAGCGTATGATGCATCTTCTTAGCAAAATGTGGGCTTTAATGTTCATTTAAAGATTGAAACACAGCAGGTAAATTACACATTTTACCATTAATTTATTATGACCAACTTTCCGAGAGAAATTATTTCACAATGGACAGTTTTGATTAGGCTTGCCCACATGTTATAAAACGATAATTAAATGTTTTAAGTAGGTATTTTAACAGTTTTGTGTTGTGGCGGTAATTGAGTATAATCTTTAACGAAAAAGGTTCATTAACAATTAACATAATAATACAATAAAAATTAGTGAGAAGTAGTGAGGCGATAGTAAATGCGTCGATGGACCGTCATTTGGTAAAGCTTCGCGATTTAAATAAATATGTCCATCGCAGTAAGTCACAAGCCGAATGCCGAGGGTTTACACAATAAACACCAACTTTATTTATAAGTTGGTGTAAACAAGGGGTATAGAACATTGTTCTCACACGCTCCGGGAAAGTTTGCAATGAAGCCGAAAGATAAAATGAATGTAAAGCCGCCGCGCATCGTTTGCCCCACACTCGCCGTACACAAAATTATGGAAGTTTGTACTCCAATGTGTTTGCGGTTTACAAGAACAATGATTATAAAGCCGGTACACCCGTAATTAGCAACTTCGATTGAGTTAATTATATAAGGCATGCGTAAAATTATGTTTTGAAACTTACCGTAAATATTGAAGTGACAAAACAAAGGATAGAATCTAGCCACGCGCTCTTTTCAGGTTCCAGAGTCACTCTCACATATATCACGAACTTTCACGAAAAATACCCAATATTTACACTTATTTATTATCACAATTGGGAAATGCTTTAATTTAGAACATTCAGGAGACTCTTTCACTAGTTTTTCCGCAGATTTGACCACTAAATCCCACTTTAACGACAGATAACAAGATTATACGCGACTAGCGGCATTCAAAATGGCGGACTTATAAGAAATGACGCGAAAGCGCACGAAGCTAAATTGTTCGTTTATGCTCACCAAACAATGATTTTAGTCTATTGCACTCTTTTGTCAAAAACTTTTCCTGAAATCAATTTCTTTTATAAATTTACTTTATCACGCAAATATTGTTTATTTACTTATTTATATCATTTAACATATTTTTATTCATGTTTAAAGATACTTTTTGCATTGATAGGGTTTCTTTGGAAATGTGCTTATTCAACATAAGGGAGATTGGGGAAAGTTGTACGGAAAAAGTATTCTAATTTTTATAATAAAATTCTGGAATATTTTACTTTGCACAAAAAAAATGTTTTAATCGAATCAGACCTCGTACTTTTAAAAACAAGTCACGAAGACTAGTATTCAATGAAGTATTGCACGAAAAGGTAAAATTAGTAGATATAGGGGGAAAAGAGAGCAATCTCTAAGGACCGGTATGTCCGTATTTTTAGTAATGGTATCACCCGGCTTATCTTGTCAGGGCTCCTAGCATCAATCAACTTGACGGATGTAAATAACTCTTAGCAAGCATGCAGAGCGACTGAAATGCTGCCACAAGAATAAGAAAGTTAGGAGTTATTTGAAAACTTGAATGAGATGACATCCGAAAATGCACGCTTTTGGACATGGGAAGGAGAAAAAATGTAAATGAAAGGACGGGCATAGTAAAGTTCATGATTGGATAACTTGGAATTATATTTATAGGGATCCTAACCTTACAGGCGACACTTGCTTTTCGGATCTTTGATTTGTTTTCCTATATGAGCTCTCACTAACAATATTATCTTATTCGCACGTATCTCATGTGTGAACTTTTTGTAAAAAATGTATATAAATTGATATATTATGGCTAAAACAAATTCGTGAAACACGAATATCCAAGTAATTTGGGATGAAAAAGTTTTTTCAGTTTTGAAATATATGAAACGTTTTTTTTAATTCCTTTATAGAAAAATGTTTAGAGATGATAACAACATTGCTGTTACCAAACCAAATCACTAAAATAATCTAATGTTAGTAAGTATCGTAATCATTGACATGTCTTTCGTTAACTTATTTTTTACGGCGCTTGGCGCGAGTAAATATTTGGCGCCCCTTGTCAAAAATCAGTAGACGCCTAGGTACTGCCACCAATAATATTCGGATGATTTTTTTTCTACCGCCGTTTATATTAAAAATAATCTCACTGGCGATATTTTAGGACTGTTAAGTATTTACGGGGCCTTGGTGCCTTGACAATTGAGCTCACGTAGGGTCAGCCCTGATTTAGTGGCCCATTGAATTAAAACATGAAAAAATGTAAGTAATTTATTTTGCAAAAAATCTTTCACTTTTACATTTAGGGATTTTTACATATTACTTTTGGCAATGTTATTAAATTAAATATGTCAACAAAGCAAGTTTTATTTCCCACACGATTGAACAAAAATTGTACATGAAATTAGTACGAGAAGCAACTTCGTGAAATGGAACATGGTGTCTCGTGTGCTATTTATTGGGTGTAATTGATCATATTAATCAGGTCAGGGGTGTCTAACTGTCCATAAATTTTAATGATTTTAAATAAAAAATAATACCAATTTTTATTTCGTTGTGACACTTCGCATAGTAATTCATTGCATTAAATAGCGATAATTTAAATTGGAATAGGTAATTTATTATGAAGTATTCTTCTAATATAATGTTAATTCAAATTGTTTAAAGGCGACCAAGGTGAGGAAATATATTTAAGAATGTTTCTGACTAGCATAATGCACACAGTTTTCAGTGTATTGATATTATGCGTAAGATCTTAATATAAAACCGAGACAATTAAATGTTTTAAGTAATTAGACCAATGCAGGGTACGATTGTCAGCATATTACCGAAAATGACCCCAGAACTTGTATTAATGTTATTAATGAAAGATTGGCATGGTTTATATTAAGTAAGTACCTATTTGAAGGCGTTTTTGATTTTTATGACGAAAAAAAAATGTTATAATTTTTATTAATCCATTTTTTGAGATCGTTGCCTTGAGTGTCAAGTAAAAGAATTAATGCAAACACGGCGGTATCTCAGCACCATCAGTGGCGTGTTGTCCCAAACCTCTCTCAAAAAATGAAAAATCATAGTCATAGATTTCAAAGCAGTCAAAGTTAAAACATGTAACTTATTTTAGTTTTTATAGCCATAAAAATATTAAAAAAGAACGAGTAAATATTCGTCAGCTGGAAGGAGCAAATAAATACCTACCAACTCTCGCAGGTTTTGTTTTCTTTATCGAATTTGTGACACATTGTTGGGGACCCCTAATTCATGGATTTGATAACGAAAATTTGATTTGTCTTACTGTGATTACTAGTGATTACTTTCTGAAATTAATCAAGGCAATATTAAGGTCGAAAATGAACGATATAAAGTCACTAGAACATCCAACTCTGAAGGTAATTTTGGTTCCACTCTTTTGTTTCATTATATTTCTCCATATTTTTTAATGGAAAATATTGCTACATTTTTCAGATGGTTTTTTAGGTTGAACCTGTTTTTCAGGTTTTAATTTATCGATTTTCAATTGTTTAAATATAATATTTTCGCAATCTGAGCGACGTAGCCCTTTAGAAATTGATACGATGGCGTATTAAGTATGTTATATACCTACTCATCTTGCCATTAATAACAATTAAACTATAAAATACGATTACATTATTTTATCTATTTCTGTTGTATATCAATGCATATGTACACGATACAATGTCAACATTATATTGTTATAATCTATTATTTCAATCAACTTTGTTATAACTGATAGAACTATCTTTAATTGTTGTTGGGACAAACTATTTGCATAATTATTTGGCAGCTGACCTTAACCCAACTGATATTGATTTACCTTATAGACATTGATGGTTGTAACACATATTTAATCACTGCAAGTCTCCTATGAGAGCAGATTCTATTAGATACAGTAGCATCAGTTGGAGTAATATTACGCTCCTGGTGTAGACATTACTCTGTAAAACGAATATAAATGAAAAACAAGTGAATAATAGTGTTTCATTTGAAAGAATCCATAACAAGACTATTTTACATACTGTCCTTGAGAATAATGTTATAATGTGCGATGATGTTTTTTCTAATTAAATTATTGAGGGGACACTCTTCAATGTTTCTAAAAAAGTTATTCACACATGTCATTCCTGAATCCTGCTACATTCTGAATTAGAAAATATCGTTGAAGTATTGTTGTGATTCAATAATTTATTATTTATTTTAATTTGTTTTCTCAAACTTGAAAAAATATTACTTTCATCTTTTGTGTCTCAATCATAATTGCCAATGAAAAGATTAATTCACCTACAAATAAATCAACAGATATACCTGTATATCCTATATTAGTGTTTTTAATATTAGTTTCACATCTACCAAACCTGGATTACTTAAACTTCGAAATTTAACGCCTGCTAGTTTCAATATCAATAAACAAGTAGTCAACAATGGTGATTTGATTTTTTGAAGTCAGCAAATACTATTATAATTTAGTTCATTTTATTTCAATGGCGTTTGCTTGTGACATACAAATCCCCACATGTGCACCATGCTTCTTACAATATTGCATAATTATCATAATTACACTGATAGCATTTGAAGTTAATTATGTACTTATGGTCCCGTATATTATCTGCCTGTACAATAAATAAATAAATCACAAAATATGTACATTCTAATGCAACATCACATTCATTGATCAAATGAATTGTACACATATTTTTGTAATAGTGATCGTCGAACCAGTGGATGCAATCTGTTAGCCATAAGTTGATTATAGTTTGACTAGTTAATAATAAGATAGATCATTGTAGAAATTTATTATTTGTACAGTGCCCTTAAGGTAATTTTTCTCAAAAACAGCGCTACACAAATCATTAAAATATTATTATTACGTAGGCAGGTTACTTTGGTGCTGCATAAAATCCGCCTCTCGCACATCATTCCACATTTCTGGTATTTTATTTATTTTTATTTCTTCGTCTTACGTCTTTCATTGTTTATGGATCTTTTCCGCACACATCATCATGGGGCACAAATGCTCTCTCTGGCTGCGGTCCTTCGCTATTCGCCTCCAGTCCCCATACCTTCCCATCCTGCTCCAATCCTGTACCATGTAATCCACGTTTGGGCTATTCATTTAGTTATGAATTCGTTCTACATGTCTAGCTAGCCTATCGCAGTCTTTGTGATTGACAGAATCTTACAATATTCCCCTTCCTCAATGAAATTTTCGAGTTATGATTTCTTTTCAAATTCTTTATATGTAATTCATTTTTGAGGGTAGATATAAAATCAACGCTAAAGAGAAATATGTGTATTACGTTTAAATAGTGAAATTTATTTTTTCCATTTTGGGTTTGGCACCATATATCGCAGCTGGTAACCGGACCAAAAAGAACATGATAAAATAATAAGTAATGTTAGATTAGGTTAGGGGGTGCATGGACCAGATCTTCACATTGCTTATGCTCACTGAGAAGTTTCTGGGAAAAAACCAGAAACTTTTCTGTGCCTTTGTAGATCTACAAAAAGCATACGACCGAGTGGACAGGAAAAAGCTATGGAAGGTGTTGTTCAAGTATGGAGTGAATACGAATCTGAATCAGGAAATTGCCTCTCTGTATGAGGGAAGCGTTGCATGTGTTAGGGTGAACGGTGGTTTTGCTGGGTGGTTTGATATCACAAAAGGTGTTAAACAAGGCTGCGTAATGTCACCTCGGTGATTCAATCTATACATGGATAATTATATGCAAGAATTGAAAGAGGTGGGATTGGGCGCGAATTTGAGTAATCTGAAAGTATGTCGCCTGCTGTATGCTGATGATTCGGTGCTGATTGCTAATAGTATGGAAGATCTACAGTCTCTCGTGTATAGGATGAACGAAGTATGTATGAAGAATGAGTTAATGATGAATGTAAGTAAACCTAAAGTAATGGTGTTTGAAAGAGAGAGTACGAAAACAGTGTGCAATATAGTTGTGAATGAGGAATACTTTGAGCAGATGGAATGGTTTGTGTATTTAGGAAGTATGTTTACGAGAGATGGGAAGGCTGACAGAGATATTGAAAGAAGGGTAAATGCAGGTAACTCCATTAATGGAGGACTGAACGCAGTTGGCGCTGACAAAAAATTGTCCAAAGAAGCGAAGTTAGCAGTCCACAATGGAGTGCTGGTACCTAACCTGATGTATGGAAGTGAGGCGTGGAACTGGCAGAGAAAGGATGAAAGCAGACTGAATGCTGTTGAAATGAGATCCCTGAGGCATATGTGTGGTAAAACCATGTATGATCGTGTGAGAAATGTAGAGATCTGCAAAAAGTGGAAGGCTGATGTAAGCGTAATGAGTAAGATTAAAAAGGGACGCTTCGATGGTTTGGGCATGTAGAGCAAATTAGCGAAGCAGAGAGTGTAAGGAGAATATATCGCACCTCCGGTGCTAAACTGTCACTTATGCAAGTTTTGTCAAAATTGATCTAAGTATGAGAAAAAATAACTAATGTACCTCTTTACTTGGTGTGTCATCGTCGTTTGTGTAGTGCGTATAATTTCCATGTGAGGGTAGTTATGTCGTTATGGTTTTGGTGCAAATCTAACCTCCACTGGGAGAAACAACGTTTGATTGGTTAGTTGCGCGCGGCACCCCGCACAAATAGCAGTCTCCTGGAGCTACAACGCCACTAAGGTAATTATGACAATTCATTTTTATGATTTTGGAGCAATAACAACACTTAAGTTGGTGGTGACATGAAATAATAAAGATACTTGTGTACGTAGTGACATTGTTTCCCCAACCCTTATGATTTATGGTATAATTTTCGTTCGATTAACAATTGTGACAATGTTCCTGATTCGTGGGGCGAAGAAGACTGGTAAACCATTTGTTGTAAAAGAAATGAATTACGATGATTTCTTTGATTTGAAGTCACTTGAGGAAAACATGAAGTTCAATATAGCAAAAATTTAAACGGAGATGTAATCAAAACTGGTGATATTAAATGCATTAAATTCACAAAGAATTGTGAAAATTACCAATATCGAACAACTTACAAAACTGAAAACTGGGAGGAAGCAAAAGCTATAATTCAACCAAGAGGAAAAAAATTACGCGGAAGTAGAGGCAACGCCCAAAGAATAGATGACATTCCCTTCAAGCAAGCATACACTTCAAAAATACCAATTACAGAACGCAAAAAACGTGATTTATTGCAATTAGTGGAGGCAAATATCATACCAAGATACTATGAAAGTTTCTATAATGATCTCATTTAATTTTTTGTGCTTCTAACATTCTATAAAGTCACATTTCCACTTGCAGGGAAAACAAGTTTATTGAAACCACATCGTTAAAGACTCCCTGATTTTCCTGGGAATGTGAAAATAAATTTAAGGTTCTTGTTTTTTTAAGAGTACCCAATTAGTACAAAATTAATGCTAATTAAAATAATAATAAGTAAAAGAAATTGTATTTGTTTGATACTGTTGTTAATTGCGTAATTATAGTATTTAAATAAGAACCATACGTGACCAATGACTGATTTAATATGAAACATCGCTGAAAACCGTTCGTAAAATGGTAAGAAGACTGAGATTAAAAAGTCTGATTAATAGTAAAGTTCTATAGGTAGAATTAAGAAAGTTTGTTATACTGCTTTGATATTTTAATTAATAAAACTTTAGAAAAGTATGATATCGTGTTTTGATTGTTATGACACAATTGCCTGGTAAATTGTTTTCTAGTGCCATAATGTCACTTCTGGGAGGGTTGTAAATTTAAAATGTTTATATTTTTTTATTAAAAAGTTGTGAGACGTTTGCTTTTACTTTGATATGAAGTTTAAAGTTGTAGTTTAAATAATTACCAGTTCATTTTTTAGACAAGAAGAACTATACATTATAATAGGATGTCGAATTTTCAAACGCTTCTCCTGAAAAATTACATTATTTGCATAAGTGACAGTTTAGCACCGGAGGTGCGATATGATGCGAATACAAATGGCAGCAGAAGTCGGGGACGCCCGAGGAAGACATGGCACGATCGAGTAAATAAGATACACGAGTCGGGCCATGTCAAGAGTCAGAATAATAGAAGAGTATGTATGAATGTGAATGAGGCAAGAAGTGTGTGCCAAGACCGAGTTGTTTGGTGGTCCGTCCTCTCTGCCTACCCCGAACCGGTGTGATGGTTAGTTAGTTAGGTTTAGTTGAGGTTAAGTCACTGTTTTCTCTTGTCATGGTACCATTGAAACTGAGGGTTGAAGCATCACAAATGTAATGTATAAAATTGGTTGTTTTGTCCTTATTTAAAGTCTGACTATGAGTTGTTTTCTGGGTTTGTCACTTGGTCAGGTTCTAAAATAATGTATTGTAATGTTTGTTTGTTTGTTTATTTACAGGTGCCGTATGAGATATTTAACAAGAAGTACCGGCAGGCCCAGAAGACCCTGGACGGGGAGGTGCGGCAGGTGCAGAATGTGGTCAACGAAATTGAGAGCGGCCTGAACAAGGAAAACCTCCCCGCTGAGGAGATCCAGCGCCTGCTTGGGGGAATGGTAAACCAACCAACCAACTCTTTATTGATTATATACCAATTCACTCCCAATTAAATACATTTTCTATCATTACTACAACATGATCCCTTGCAACCATACATAGTGTGAATGGATCAAGATTCTTTCAGCTCACCTCACAATCCTAAACAAAATACCACCCAATAGTAGAAAGTCCGCTCATGAAATCCCGGACCCGTACGGGCTCCGGTCTTGGTTTGAGATTCCAACGATAGTGCGGGACCTAGTCTTAAGTGGTTTTTCTTTAACCTGTCTCACAACAAAGCCAAAACAGTTGGCTATATACTTTCTCGAGCTATACCGACAGGCGACTGGGGGGCAGTGATTATATTATAATTTGTGCGTTGTTGATGTCCCAGCTTTTATTGTAACAATGATGATCACCAGGTGGAGAAACTGCAGAGCATGAAGCGAAAGGCCTCCGAGGCCATCACGGAGGAGATTCGGGCCGGCTGTGTCTGTAAGAGGAGGCTGGAGCACCTCAAGGAGCATGCAGATACTATCTCCGATCCCAGCATCCCACAGGTTATTCCAAACAATGTACAACTTACATCAGATATCACACCATTATTATAAATTCTTCCTACTTAGAGCATTAGAAACTCTAATAACTAGCTCTAACTTGCAAGTTTATGTGCAAAAAGACATAGTTGAACAGTTCAGTTCTTTTTCTTCATAAACCTTCTGGTCATCGATCTTTAGACATTGGCCTCTCTCAAATGTCTTCAGTTTTGTTGATTCTTGGCAGCTCTCACCCATCAGAGAAGCCAGCAGTTATTTTTAGGTTGTCAGCCCCTCTCACCTGTGGGAAATGTTTGCTTCTTTTCCCCAGCTGAAGATGCCGTTTAAGGATATTGGAATTCCAATGTTCTGTTAGCATTGTTAAATGCCCTGCATAGTTCCACTGGCGACTACGATAGTAATTTCGTTAGTTGCTGTAACAATCGCCCTTGTGTTTACAGCTTTGTAGATATTTACTGCAACTTGGGCAGAAGTAAATAAATTAATATCATTATACCAGTATTTTCATTTAATTGGTGTCACTTGAACTGCCGACTGTTGTTTTGGATTCACCGACCATGACTCATCACCATATGTGATTACTGGTTTGACATTGGTATTATAAATACGAAGCTTTGTACATCTAGCCAAGAGCTATTATGTATTTCTATAAACTGTCTACTGTCAAATCTATTGCTGGAATGTTGGATGCGTAGATAGGCATAACAAGCTGCTTAACCTCTCGGACAAAGACTATTATTTACTTTGTGTTCCTTTGCGATCTGTCAAAACGTGAAAATTTTTGTGATATTTACGAGTTTTGTTAAAAGCTTCATAACTCACGTTTTGGGAAACGTAGCCTCATTCTAAAAGATGTTTTGGAAAGATTATGAAATTCACTATCGTATTGTATTGTTATACGTAAATTTTTGTGTTTCTAAATATACATTTTCTGACAACGTCAAAAATATGTAAAAATCGCTGACCATTATTTCAAAGCTGTGAAAAATGTACTTTTTTCTGAGTATCATAAAGAAATAACACTTTATATATTGAAGAAATATAATTAAAAGCTATTAGTCACCTCAAAATATTGACCGTCCAAACTAAAATATTTTTAATAAATTATTTAGAAACGCAATAAATTATGAACGAACAAGATGACTGATCCAATCGACTTAGATAATGCACCTCTACATTCCATAGATATTCTTTAATACAGACGCGTAGCGTTATTCATTATCGATACTCTGTTTTTTAAATCATGGCAATCCGTATACTAGTGATGGAAATAAATCGATTTTTGTAAAATCTCGCGCGTTTACGTGAAAAGACGTTCTAATGTCTTGACCGCTATTATCATATTTACGTCTTTTGACGTTCTAATGTTCTGAGTGGTTAATTGAAACTGATTTGCGATATTGTTGTTATCCACACATTATCATGTGCTCAATACTTGGAGCTTATTCTGTGATTAAAAACTTTGCTGTGGAGGAGCCTGGATACAAACCAAGAGCTTTGAAACATCCAGCTGCAAAACTACTAAAGTCTCCATCTTTATTTAGGATTTTTTTTCTTTATTTAAATATTGTATTTATTTATTAGTCTTCAAAGGTATTGTCTTGTTAAACTGCAACCAAACAGTTTGTCAACAGAATGTTCAATAACAATGGAAATACAAGGTTAAATAATATTATTATGAACACTAATTATAAATACTATACATACATTAAATATAAACTAAAAATTGATATAACCACCTAGTATAAAGTATCTCTACTTAAGAGCAGCGGTGACTCGTGGCTTTTGGGTGTACTAGAGTGCTAAGTTCTCCTCGGCACAGGATCTCCAAGTGAGGAGGGCTAAGAAATACTCTCCATCTCTTTTATATTTGTGTTTCATATTGTATTGTATCTTGTAAAAATTATATTATATAGCAATTAAATAACATTTATATAAGTTGGTAATTCACAATTTTTGATACTATGTACTTGGTCACATGTTGAATATTTTAGACAGGTTATATTCCAGGGTTCACTGTCCATATTTATTATGATATATATATATTTTTTTTTAATTGCCGGCAACCCAGGCGTTTATTGCAATAACATAATCATATACAAACATGAAAGTAAAATATTGATACAAGCATGCCTTCATTCCCTGCTTTTTCTTATATTCATAAATGACCTTGGCTTGAAATTAAACTGTGATTATGCTTTTTTCGCCGATGATCTTAAAATTTTTCGTAAAATTAAGTCTGTTACCGATCATCTAGTGCTTCAAAAGGATCTCGATACACTAAATAACTGGTGTACTGTCAATGATATGCACTTAAATGTTACATTTTAAACTTTACTCGAAATAAGGTTATAAAGAATTTTTCCTATTTCATTAATAAGATTATTCTTAAGAAAGTGTCTTTTATAAGAGATCTAGGAATTACTATTATTGATTCCAAATTCATATTTGATTTACACATTAATGACATTAAGTCCAGATCACTTAAAATGATGGGATTTATTCACAGAATAACTAAACCTTTCAAAGATCCTCAATCAATTCTAACCCTTTACTATGCCTTAATTAGAAAACTTGAATATGGAAGCACTATTTGGAAACCACATTATTGCAAGTATGAAAACATTATAGAATCGGTTAAAAAAAATGCTTAGACTATTATCTTTCAAATGTGGACTACATGACCATCTTAGATCGTACGACGCACGTCGTGAATACTTTAAGATTGATACACTTAAAATAAGAAGGCAATTGACTGACCTAATATGTTTGCATAAAATTATACAGGGCCATATTGATACCTCATTATGTGTTAGCAATATTGAAATAAATGTCCCGAATTCCCATTGTGACACCACAGCATTTTTCACCTGAATATTTTTAAAAATAATATCACCTATTTTAGTCCTTTGACCCAAATGTGTAGACTGTACAATAAGATTGAATGTGCTGAAGTAGATATTTTTGTTGATAATTTGTATGGATTCAGAAAAAAAATTCTGTTATTGTTAAATAATATGACTGATTATATTGTGTATTACTTGCATCTCTTACTTTTCTGTAATATTTATTTTTGATTTTTTATTTTTATTTGTTTTATATTTTAATCTTTATTTAGGTATATGAGAATTCATGTGCCTTTGTATGTGTATTTGTATTTTAACTGAGTTTTTATAACTGGATTGTTCTCACGTAAGTGAGATCGTCTGTAAAAACCCATTATAAATAAATAAAATTATTATTCCTACAAAACACTTATAATATTGCAAGTATTCAGTCTTCAATTTACTTAACAATAATTCATTTGCGCTAATGTAGGCTACTAGCTGATTTTATATTAAACCTTATTAGTTCAAACAGATAAGACCTATTCTCATTGCCACAGATAATTGTATGGACTTATTGATTTTTTACAATTAGTTTAAATTGGGTTACATGTTATTATTAGGCGAGCTTAAAATTTAACAGATTACTTCATATAATTAGCAGTTGCTTATGAAAAGCATGTGAAAATAATGAGTAGTTTGATGATTTTATTATTTTCTCTTAACAGACCAGCGAAACGGCCCACGAAAGCCTCGGGCTCTGCTGCCTGTCTAAGGACCCTGGCTACATTCCTGGGAGTGAGAGGGTACTTGAATTATTAACTCTATTATTACATCAACTTTTTCATGTTAACACGCACACTGCTGCTAACCCATAAATAATCCATTTATGAGAATTAGGAGAAGATATACGAAACACATTTTTTTTTAACAATCTCGCATTTTGTTTTGAGTAGCGCCTACTATTAAATTATAAAGCTTTTAAGGTCCCACTTCCACGGACCGTCTTATTAGAGTAGCCATACATCGTTGCTGTGAGGAGTTATACCAATTGAGCAAAGATATTATAATACAAGGAGATATGCTGTCAAGTAATTTTACTACGGAACCGTATATCGCCGATTTTGCTAACCAATACTATTGCACTAGAACAGATTCCCGTGCCTACACGTTCCGACAGCGTTCATCATTAGCAATACTTTCAAATGAAGTCGGGTAGGGATTACAAAAATGTACAACATGTAATTACACAAATCGGTATAAAAATCGACATTTCAATTGAATTATTCAATTTTATCTTTCATTTGATAAAGAGTCATGGGGCTTTTACATTGGATAGATTGAAATGAGACAATGAAAGATGATACTTGTTGTGTTGAGTCACAGCGCTTATTTTGAGTCAGTAGTGTTGCGCAGTTGGGAGATGACTCTGGACCGATGACGATGACACCAGGTGTAGGCGGCGATGACTGCGATGGAGTGGTCGAGGCGGTGGTCAGTGAGTCGACACCGCATTGGTTGAGACCGGACTCGTGGATGTGTTCATCACTGGTGAAGATGTGGAGTCTTTTGGGTACTCCAGTGTGAACGAGGTAGCTGAAGGTGCGATGGACCTGTTCGGCAGATGTACGGGAGATGCAGGCCGGCGATGATGTCGCAGGGCTGAGGATCAGACCGGCGAAGTTGTCGCAGGGCTGAGGATCAGACCGGCGATAATGTCGCAGGGCTGAGGAGCGCCGGCCAGGAATTATAGCCAGGGTCAGGGCGCTGATGTGATCCCGAGGAGTCCATATTGATTCGTAGTCCGTGCAGAGCCGGGTGTAGGTAAATAAGGTCCAGTAGCGGCACGGTGAAGTAACAACGGGGCGCGACGCGGGGGGAACCGGCTATAGCGGCCGACTCCTCAGTACGCAGCAAGCAGTCGCAGAGCTCGCTTGTTGGTCACTCGTAAAACTGCCAATTAATGACTGACTTAGTACATCTCGACGCGCCTCATTATATAGCGGCCCGGTGCGTCGAGAACATTCAGACCTTGTAGGTAGAAACGCCGAATTGCATCTACAGTGCTCCCCTACAATGCGTTTTGCATTGGCGATCCTTCCAGAATATTCTCGTTGCATCGCAAAAGATTAAATAAAAAATAATAATTGAAAACTTTTTCAGTTTGAAAATTTTCAGAAATAATATCTTGACATAAAAAAGTATGTTTTGAACTAATAATTATTGGTATATTCATTTGCTAAACTATGTAGACTAATAGTTGGCGAGTTTGCTACATAATTTGTTTGTGAATGGTGACATTGAAATAGGTCCTTGTGCTTAGTGTGTCGAGTAGGTAGTTTCGTGAACTAGCTGAAGTACCCGGCATTGTCTGGGCTTTACAGTTTTTCGAAATCAGAAGCATTTCTCAAACTTTTGTCTGACATATTCATAGGCTTTAAACTAGAATATAATAGATGTGAAGGGTTTGCAAAAGTATTTAGTCCGGCAGTATATTTCGTTTTAACGGTACATCCTGATGTTAGCCTTATATTACACATTGTCAACAGGTCTCTGACTCCACTGTCAGAGCTCTCTAATAACTTGTTGATCTGCATTTATCAGATTTATTTTTTTAATGCATTTATGACATCTGTCATTGATTAAATTTTTTTCTGAAATTGCCTTTCGGTTGCTTAAAGACGTTTTATGTGCAATTTTTAAGATACATTTAAATTTAAAAAAAAAACCAATAATAGTCAATACCAGGTCCCTTTTTTCCCGTTGCGTCAATCCATTTTTCTTTAATTTGTCCTTCCTTTGGAAAACTGAAATAATGATACTATAAGTTTAAAAACTGAGATAAATTATTGTTTACCTAACATAAATAAATAATCACATTTTTTTTCATGTGAATAATGTACAAGAGTCCCAACTGCTCCCATCCTATGGAGACAGTGAGACTGGCATCCCTAATTGGAGTATGTTGTGAGGCCGAAGAGTAAAATTTCTTTACTCTGCCACGCACAAATTATCTAAACAAAAATTTGTTTCAACTTAATTACCACAAGAAGCAACTATTTATGTCCGGAGAGATGGTAAAAGATACATTTAAGTAACATTTTTCATAGGTAAAAAACAAGTTATAGATAATAATATTTAGTATTTGAATAGAAAAGCAATTTTTCTACCACCATCAGCTTGTACAACAAAAATAATACATTTAAAAAACATGTATTATTGTGAAATATCGATAGTCAGTATTTAAACATAATCGCGTCCCATCACTAGCTTTGGGATAACAGCTTGGCTGGCGAGTGCGTGGATTGACGTCAATAAAAAAATCATAGAAAATTGTTATCGTATTCTAATTTTGTACTTTCAGTATGATATTCCATTTGTTTTGAAGTTTACTTGGCGTGACGCATTTTCACAAAGTTACACTGAACAAGACGGCATTTTTAATAAAACGAGGACGAACGAAAATGACGATTAATGAAATCTTTACGTATTGAAATCATGCTCAGTAGACTGTGATCTGCTGACGGTCTGGCGGCCCTTTTAGCATATCTCCTTATATTCTATTATCTTTGGAATTGAGGAATCTCCACCAAAGTCATACAAAATTGTTTTAAATCGAGTACCGCATCAACTCGCCACTGATAGTACAAGTCCTTATGCAGAAAAATACCATTATGTGAAAAATTTAATCTAAGATATTGGCTGTTAAACATTTAATTTTAGTTTAGTGAGCATTTAATTTTAACCGGTCAGTAGCTGAGTTGGCATCGCGTTTAAGTCTCATCTAGGCGTTGTGAGTTCAATTCCTCCTCTGGCTAAGTCCTCCATCACGACACGTGGTGGTAGTAGGAGATTTAAAATATTGTCACCTTATTTGTAACCCGGAAATGTTTGTCTTTCTTTTTAAAAATTAATTATAAACATTGAAAGTCAAATAAATTTATGTGTAACAATGTATTTCAATTAAAAGACAACACGTTTTATATGAATAGTAAAATTTATACAGTACATATTTATTATACGTAACTAAACTGCATTTGTAGGCATCTTTGAACCAGTGGAGGAAGACTCGTCTGGACAGAATGCTGATAGAATACTTTCTTCGTCAGGGTTATTACCAGGCGGCTAATGATCTCGCTGACAAAACCAACCTCAGGGAACTCACCAATGTCGGTAAGTTCTTGTTCACTTTCAACTCATTGATGTACAGTTGACATATTGTAAAAATGGAGTGTTGAAAGGAAAAATAATGTAACTTTAAAAAAGCACTTGGATCGTAGTGCCTTTTAAAAGTTACTTTATAGTGAATATTTTTCACATGCCAAGCGGCCCGCCATGCGATGGCTCACACTACTCGTAATAACTTCTGGACGGTGTGTAACGAGGTTTTAAAACTTACATGGAGCTTCGATACCTCGAGTCCCGCTCGCCCTGGAAATCCGACGGCGGACGAGACTACCCGCCACACGCAAGATTGGGTGAACTCCAGACAAGGCCCGTTCTCATACTTCACCGCGGTGCCATCTGCAGCTCGCAGTCTGGAAGCACCCCGAGAGCCCAGGAGGAAGACAACCGGATGGTTTCCCTCATCGCCCGGCAGTCTACAGCCAAGGACCTTCCGACATTTTCCGAGGACCCGGTTGAGTGGCCGACCTTTCACGCACAATAAATAAATCAATCGCAATAAATCGTAGCGGACGTCACAGCCCACGGACTACCAACTCCCCAAACTCGGGAGAGGGGGATTGCGCAACAAATACGGCGCGCCAGCTTTCAGCAGGTACTCTCCGCCCTGGATCGCCACCAGCTACTATACTCCTGCTCTTCGTGACTGCTTCTTTCCAGATCTCAACTGGATCTTCTTTGACTTGGCTCCCCCCTGGATTCCTGCCTCTGTTTGCCTCTTCCCGCACCGAGATAAAGCAGATTCTTGCCCCGACTTGGCAAGGGTAAAGCAGATTCCTGTACCGACCTGAGCAAGGATAAAGCAGATTCCTGTACCGACTTGAGCAATGCTAAAGTAGATTTCTACCACGGACTGACCGGCCCCCTATAATACAGTCTATGTAAAAGACCTAGCTGGTCGATTACAACTTGATTTTTTAAATTGATGTTCTTGTAAATTGTATTGTCTTACCAGATAATGTCTTTATAATTTATGAAAATCATAAACATGGTTATAACGAGCACGAGGGGACTGACTAAATTTGCTCCTTATAGCCAATACTCAACAGAAACCTGAAATCTTGAATTTCACTGTCAACCCCTTACCCCTCAACGAAAAAAAAAAAAAATCCTCTTGTAGGTCGCGGGCTGTTCGAAAAATAGGCAAAGCGGCCTGTTTGCTGAAAAAGTTGTGCATCACTATCATAAATTTACCCCGAGCAGGGATGTAGGTACTCTTAACTAGGTACCTTCATAAACATAATAACGTAATACAAAAGAAGATGTAAAAAGTGAACAAATTTGCAAAGCTAAAATTACGCACGACTTTTGCAGATTTTATGACAATTTTACATAGTGCTCAATGGATAGCAACGTTTCACATAGCCGAATCTTACACAGGTAGTGCCATAAAAATATGAATCCTTCCCTAACGGGATAGGAAATTTCCACCAGCCACCTTTGTGCGCCGGGCAGCTAACTGCCGCACTATACCGCCCCTTTGTTTGTTACGACTTAACTAGAATAATTCACAATTGTTCTTTTTTTTTTCAGACCAAACGGACCCATTCCATTCAAGTATTCAGAAACTTTTCAGTTAAATAAGTGTAATTCACAATAAACAAAAGGCGTACGAGGCTTTCCTGTGAATAATCACAGTACTATGACTTTAGAAATTGAAAAATTATGATAATTTACTTTCACTTTTCACAGATAAAAAATCAACGTTCGCAAGTGACGAAACGATGAGCTTGAATAACAGAATTACATTATATTGAGATACATTATTTCCTTGCCAAGCGAATAAAATCATATACCGGTCAGTAGCTGAGTTGGCATCGCATTTGGGTCTCACCCAGGCATCGCACATTCAATTCCTCGGCTGGCTAAGTCTTCCATTACAAAACAAGCAATATTTTCTGCTTTCTGTGGTGGTAGTAGGAGAATTTCAAATATTGTCAGGTTATTCGTAACTGGGGAATGTTTGTCTTTCTTTTTAAGTAAAATTAAAAAAATATATAATAAGACATTTATTTTTTAAAACTTGAAAAGCATGGAATTTTTTTTTTGTATTTTTGATATGTAGATTTCAAAGAAGCCATTTATCAGATGTGAAATCAAAACAAAACTATTCAGAATGTTAAGAAAAATATTGAGTTATTCCATTTTTTCAATCTGTCAGAATCGGAAGTCAAACATAACCTCATACATATTTGAATTTACTATAATTTGTTCTAAAATTGTTTGTGTTACTTGGTGTTGCCTTAGTAATAAAAAAATATTTTATTAAATGTGTAGACTTTCTTGACAAATTATAATTCCTCATGTTATTATTTTTAATTATATGATTGTAGACATATTTACGGTGGCCCGAGAGGTGGAAGGTGATTTAGTCAACCATGACACGGTGCGCTGCCTGCAGTGGTGCGCTGACAACAAGTCCAAGCTGAGGAAACTCAAGTCTAACATGGAGTTCAAGATAAGGATACAGGTTAGCACCATTCACTCACTGTGGATATACAAGCATAGCTGAACATAAGGGTTTCAATCTAACTTATTTATCTATTTCATCATGTTTTGTTATTTATTATATACTAACTGACGTGTAACCGGCGTTGCTCGATGTTTTTACTTTCTATAAACATAATATGCATGTATTATGTATATTCTCCGAATAATAGTGAAAACATTATCAAAATCTGTCGCGTAGTTTAGAAGAACCAAAACGCACAAACAGACAAGACGCAGATAGCGACATTATTTTATTACTAGCTTACGTATACCCGGCGTTGCTCGGAGACTTCAAAATGATTTGGGGTTGAAAATGTAGTTTTGGGGTTGTGAGATCCGATTACAATTCCGTAGTACATTATTTTGATGTATCTCGTAAGGTTTAGACAGCGTTAGCAATTTAAGCTCCCAAAAATATAATTTTTAATAATATAATATAATATGCATGTATTATATATATATAAACCTTCCGGAAAAAACATCTAAATGATAGTAAAAATCCTATCAAAATTCGTTGCGCACAAAAAGAAAGACCCGTAGTATAGAGATTTTATTTAATACTATTTGGAGATTTATTATTTGCCTAAGGGCCCGTTCCCACTTCCGTTTTCAAATCAGAGGCGGGTCCCGTTTTAAAAATGGATGCTCTATGGCCCTGTTCACACCTCCGTTTTAAAATCGGAAACTCTTGGAGAGTTTCAATAGAGATATTTTGTCCATGAGGTAATTATAATCAATGTTTTGTACAGGAATATGCAATGTAAATATTGAAAAAGGGAGACCATAACGTAGAGTTATAACTCCAGTTGGAGAGGGTAATGTAACATGATACAGATGCCTAAATTATTGAAGTCTTTTTCAGATCTCAGACATACAAAGGATAGTTTGCTGTCCAGTATAATACCTAGGTCAATAATTTTACTAATGCAATTAAATTTTTTTTATCATTTAATGTATATTCATTATTTATTCAGTACAAATTAATGGATGGACATTTATTTATGTTCAATGCTAATTTGTTGATTATCTCAAGTTAGTTAATCATTGTAAATATAAAAATAATTAAAAAAGTAATGCATTATTATCTCGGATCATTGCTGATGACTAAGAGAGAAAGCATAACCTTACACACATATGCATACTAATATTGCTGTCCATCTTTCTCACGTTGGTTACATTTATTCAGTGTTGAAATAATTCCCGTAACGTTTGAGCGTTTAATGAACATGTGTGTACGGTTGTTGATTTGCAGGAATATATAGAGCTGGTTCGCCAGGACAGGCGCCTGGAGGCTGTGAAGCACGCCAAGAAATTCTTTTCCAATTACGAGGAGGGACAGCTGCCTGAGATACAGCAGTGCATGGGCATGCTGGCATTCAACCCTGACACAGGTACAGACGCTCTCAAGCCTACTCATTAAATTCTTTTCCAATTACGAGGAGGGACAGCTGCCTGAGATACAGCAGTGCATGGGCATGCTGGCATTCAACCCTGACACAGGTACAGACGCTCTCAAGCCTACTCATTAAATTCTTTTCCAATTACGAGGAGGGACAGCTGCCTGAGATACAGCAGTGCATGGGCATGCTGGCATTCAACCCTGACACAGGTACAGACGCTCTCAAGCCTACTCATTAAATTCTTTTCCAATTACGAGGAGGGACAGCTGCCTGAGATACAGCAGTGCATGGGCATGCTGGCATTCAACCCTGACACAGGTACAGACGCTCTCAAGCCTACTCATTAAATTCTTTTCCAATTACGAGGAGGGACAGCTGCCTGAGATACAGCAGTGCATGGGCATGCTGGCATTCAACCCTGACACAGGTACAGACGCTCTCAAGCCTACTCATTAAATTCCATATGTTGAATAAACCAATTAGAGTAGTAGAAAGGTAATGCATGTTAAAGATTAATTAATAGAGCAATTTTAGGAGATATTTCTCCCAGAAGTCAAACACCGTATTTCTCCCAGCCTGATACAAACTCATAAAATTCATCATTTTGTATTACGATGAGATAAATTATACGGTATTAGAATTAGAAAGAGAAAATAACACGCTTTCAGTTTGCAAGCAAAATTTTACCATAGATGATCCTGAATTTTTTTAAATAATTCTATGAAACAACATTTAAGCCTTGCCAAGGTTTGCAAATTTTTTATTAAATATTTTTTATATAAAATGAAAAAAGTGCCAAATGACTTTTATGATACCTTTGTCTAATATAATAGTTTTGTGTTCAGTTTACACATTATCTCCTGAGGCCTCAGCATATTCTGTTAGAAGGTCGGAGAATTTCCGCTTTGGAATAAAATCCAAATAAATTGAGGGGTTAAGAGAAATACACTGCAAAATATCAAAGGATCTAGGGGTTAACAGAACCAAACAAAAAAATAGTGAGAATCTAGTGAAGATAAAGTAAATATGTAGTTATCTTTATGTACCAAGGAGTTCAAAAAGTTTATGAAACTGAATATAAAGAACTACTAACAATAATTGTTTTAATTTGTGCCATGATAATTCCATAGAAATTGAGCCGTACAAACAGCTGTTTCGGCTTGGTCGCTGGCAAGACCTGGTCTTGCAATTCCGCCGCGAGAACTACCGCCTCCTGCAGCTGCCACAGCAGTCCGTCCTGTCGGTAACCCTTCAGGCGGGGCTCAGTGCCCTGAAGACCCCGCAGTGCTACTCCGTCACGGGGCGCGTGGCCTCGTGCCCCGTGTGCAGCGAACCCCTCAACTCCCTGGCCGCCTGCCTGCCGCACGCGCACTGCTCGCAGTCCCGCCTCGTCTGCCGCATATCGGGGGAGCCGCTCAATGAGAACAACCATCCCATGATGCTGCCCAATGGACAGGTGTACGGGGAGAAGGTAATTAACAAGATTCCCAGACTACCCTGTCACAGGGTGCGTGACAGAGTAGTCTGGGAGAATGTAATAATTATAACAATCAACTTCTGAAGGCAACAGCTGATAGCGTGACTGTAACCCCTCTTGCAATTTTCTCATAAATTTTCAAATGCAGAAACAGATCAGATTATCATTAATAATAGACCACTTGCATCACATTTAAACAAAAGTTTCGATTCAGGCAATAATTCTAACTTCATGCGCTCACGAGGCAACTGAAAATGGTTGCCAACTACCTGTGGCAAACCGGTTGTCGAGCTTCTCTCCCTTCTTCTTCTCAATCAAGTGATGATGAAGCAGCCATTATTTTTTTCTTTTCTTAACATAATCAGGAAGCCTTATAGTCGTGGGATAGTCTAAACGCGGGAATTTTTCAACCTCCTGATCAAATTTAATGTTTTCCTGCTCGGCATATAGACAAATGCAAATTTCTTGAACACTGACATATCTATGGGCAACCGAAACGCGCAGGCGATTTGCTAGTGACTGGTTGCGTCGCTGTTGAAAAATGGTTGCACCTTGTGTGGACCGCCATTGAAATACACAGGATAGCAACATGAGTTGCCAACTGGTTTTTTTCAGTTGCACCGTAAGCGGATGGACTAAGTATACTATTTTTTTATTTGTATTTTGGAAACCATGATGATTTTTTGAAAATTTTACTCAAGACAAATTTCACATCATAATATCTGTTGAAAATATCTGTTGAAAATCTGACAGACAAACAGCGGACTCTGTAATTTAATCTGTAATTTTTTTTTAATTGTGTTTTATTGTTTAACCGTTTGGGTGCCAATCGTCGATTTTCGTCGATTCGTGTTTTAGCGAAGATTGCCGATCGTCGATTTCCGTCGATTGCGTCAGTCTTGTTCTGATTCGCGCGTACGTCTGTACGTAAAATTCTCATTTTATCGAAACGCCTGGACTTCGGGATCCTCCTCCGCGTGATTCTAAACCAATATTCTTTAATAAAACACCGAAAAAATCATCGAAATCCTTGAAAATTCAAAGAATTTATGGGGTTTTTAAAAAATATATAGTTTCATAAAAAATAATGTTTTTTTGGTGGCATTTTACAAGCAATTGTATTAATTTTTTTGGCTCTCAAACGGTTAAACATTGATTCAATTACTGCATACTGGTCAGATATTTCTTTGTGCAAAAATACTTCTGCTATCGTGATATTACATTATAATTTTACGTCATGAGCTTGCGAGAGGCCCGATGCGTTATTTTTCGAAAAGTAGCAACCTTAAAGTAAAAAATGATGTCAAATGAAAAACTTCAAAGTCAATGGAACTCTCAGTGTTGCTATATTTAAAAAAAAATCACTGTGTAATTTTATAAAAAATAAATAAAGAAAATTGTAGAATGGACATTTTTATATAGTGTCATGACGAGATAAAAAAAAAACAGATTTATTATTTTTTTATTCAAAAAAAGCATTCATTTATAATTTTTTTTTGGTACCATTTTCGAAATCTTGGTAGAAAGATCTGTCCACACTAGAGGTGGGTGAGTTCTGCATTTTTCCGGAGGCATCCGAGGACTGCTTCCTTTTAAAAGAACTCGAGTTCTTGGAGTGGGTCCCGGGTCCGAGTTCTTGGGTGCGGACTGGGTACTGGGCGACTACCGGGACGCACGGGTCCGGCCAAGGACTCGGCACTCGGACTCGGATAGAACCCGCGAAAGAACTCGGACCCGTAGCAGGACAAGGACCCGCACAAGAACTCGGACCCACACGAGAACACGGAGTCAATCCCGTCACCCATCGCACCCGAGTCGCGAGTTGTGCAGTTTACATTTTGGCGAAGTTCAACGAAATCTATTCGTGTCTTGTCGTGTTCCAGCTGATTGGGCTACGGCTAATGCGAGGCCGTAACGGATGTAGTATTAGGTTCCAAGTTCCAGATGATAATTTTAGCACACGCGTAAGCAGTAATAAATCAAATGTAGTAACATAAATTTCGGTTGTCGTTGAGAATTTGTCGTTTTCATAATCTCTGTCCATCGATATAGATAAAGGTACTTGGTCGAAGCCTCTATCAAATGAAACTCAGTAAAGGCGAGATGTTTTAAAAACAAAGTCAGGAAGTAGTTAGGTACAGCATTGAACTATTAAAATTTTAACAATTAACAACATGTTTTAATATCTATTTATTCTAGTCCATTTTTTTTTACTTTTACAATACATACACACTTTGTTCAATATATTATTGTAGGATTTGTGTATATTATATACTTGATTTGTGTATATTATATACTTGATTTGTATATTTTTCCTTTTGTATTCTTTTCCGTTGTAGTTATTAACAATGACAACAAAAAATACAATATTTACAATGAAGTGTTATGGATATTATAAATAATAGGCAAGATGCTTTTTAGTGGCTTGTGTTTTTTAGAAGATAAATAAAAACATCCACTGGAGCGCTTTTCGTCAAATTTTTGCAAGTATTGCAATATCTTAGTAGCACCTCTAGGTACATCCTAGAGTACTTAGTGAGTCTAAAAATATTGGAAAAATGGTAAAATCTAGGTGAATTCATTGGCTATAAGCCGCAATAATCATTTCTTATTGTTTCAATACTAATATTTTGAGGAATGCTGTTAATTGTATCGAATGGCAGAATTGATTGCTGAAACAGAATTGATTGATAAAACTATCGACAATACTAGGGTAAGAATCAATTTTTTTTAAAGTGAAAACCCCAGTCACAGCCTAATTTTTATACACCTAATTAAATTAAATATTACTTAACTTATTTTTTTTTACATCACTCAAATAATTTATTGCTATTATTGATTTATTAGTACATGTCAGTCGATATTATTATTTAACTAATTAGCTCATCGGTTTAGAAAAGCAACTCATAACCCCAAATAACTCCAATAAGTACTAGATATTAAACAATAAACAAAACATCCACTTACTGTAAAGCAGGTAAACAGAAGATGTCTTCACCACCAGAACTTACCACTCACTGCAGGACTCGCGAGGCCGGTGGTGGAGGGAGGCATTCGGGTTCGAGACCCCGAGTCCGAGTTTTCTGGGAGTTGTTGATTAGAGGCATTCGGGTCCGAGTCCAAGTCCTTAGAGGCATTCTCGGGTCCGGGTTCTCTGGGAGTCGTTGATTGGAGGCATTCGGGTCCGAGTCCCAGACCGAGTTCTCTGGGAGTGGTTGATTACGAAAAGGAGTGGGAGTAGGACCCGCTTCCCGCAAAGGACTCGGGCTCAAGGACTCAATCCGGCTGAACCTACACATCGCTAGTCCACACGATTTTTTCCAAGTCATTATAAAATACACACAAGTGTACTTACTGAAAAGGTAATCTTTTGTCTTTGAACACATTCTGTTGTGGTTACATCGTCAAACCTACTTGTTAAGAGATTTTGGCCCCACAGTTGCTAACTGATGAATTTTGGCACTGTTCCTTCTCGCAACATGATGATTAGGCCGTTCTGACTTTATCTTAGCCATGCGTTTAACCTCATCTTGGTTATTTTTATTTGTTGGTTGTGATCTATCTGTCCATGTCTCTTACATAACATAGAATTGGGACAGCTTTGCAGTAACCTGATATATCAGACATTTGCACTGGCGATGACATATTGATTGTGCATAAAGTTAACATGTTACGTTATCTCATTACAGGCTTTACAAGAGATGATGAAGGAGCAAGGTGCCATAATTTGCCCAAAGACCAAAGAAGTTTTCTGTATAAAGCGGGTGGAGAAAGTCTATGTGATGTAGAAAGATTGTTTGAAAAGAAAAACACATCTTTTTGAAGGCCGTATATTATATTATGAACGTATCCAAGACAACATACGTCAGTTTGTAAACTTTATTTTTTAACTCTTATAAGTAATAGATATTATATTTGATCTGAAATCTAAATCTTTTCTTAATTCTTCCCACACCCCTTTTTAACTCTGTGTTCTGTTGCAACTTTTTTCCAATTTTTCATTACGTAAAGTGTAAAATAAATATGCAAAAAGTTTCTAGTTTTTTAACGTTCAAGAAAATTGGAAAAAATGTCACAGGAAGTGTATAATGTCACAGGAAATGTATAATGTCACAGCAAGTGTATAATAATTTATCAATGATTTTGCAAGGCTCATCATAACAATCAAAATATTTGTGCACTCTGCGCATAGGATTAAGAAAGCCCAGTGCTCTGTCTCACTTACACTGGCCCTGACATTGTAGATCTCCATTCCTTTTTAAATTCATAAAAACTGTTTTGTATTGGAAATTTAAGCTTCGATTAGACAAATATGTGGATCACGAAACACACCCACTATTCTTTATTCTGTGGTTGTGTGGGTACAAACCCACAATGTCCTGACACAGTCACCCACAAGGCATTTATTGTGTTATTCTGTGGCTGTGTGAGTACAAACCCAAAATGTCCTGACACAGTCACCCACAAGGCATTTATTGTGTTATTCTTTATTCTATGGCTGTGTGGGTACAAACCCACAATGTCCTGACACAGTCACCCACAAGGCATTTATTGTGTTATTATTTATTCTATGGCTGTGTGGGTACAAACCCACAATGTCCTGACACAGTCACCCACAAGGCATTTATTGTGTTATTCTTTATTCTATGGCTGTGTGGGTACAAACCCACAATGTCCTGACACAGTCACCCACAAGGCATTTATTGTGTTATTCTTTATTCTATGGCTGTGTGGGTACAAACCCACAATGTCCTGACACAGTCACCCACAAGGCATTTATTGTGTTATTCTTTATTCTTTTGCTGTGTGGGTATCAAACCCACAGTGACCTGACACAAAGTTAAATGCGTGGATTACTCGCTACGGAAGTTGGGTTTGGTAAAAATTTGTTGCCTGAGGAAAAAGGAAATATGTATTGAGCAATTTTTTTCCATCTATTAGTTATTATACATACAGTAGAATCATTTTAAAGAGATTCTTGCTTGTGTAGTGGTGTACTATGTGGTAAGACTACTCTGCAGGGTAAGAGGGGAATGTGGGTTGGTGTTTCAAACAATTTTTTCAATCCAATTTGAACCACCATCGGAGAGTGCACAAGTACATTTAAATGTGCACTCTTTAAAATGATTCGCGTGTACATCATTTGAAAAGGGCATAATAAAACTAATATGTAATTAAAAAATAATTTTGGTTGTCTGAAAATTTTATTCATAACATTACATATTTTAATTTTATATACAATTTTAAATCGGCCAGTGAATATTCCAAAGATTTTAATCTAAACAAAGCAAAATAAAATTTGGTTTGTTTAGTTTTATACGAATAGGTATACACATATTAAATAATCAAAAGAAAATGAGATTAAATCACGATTTGCTATTATAATAAAAATAAGGTGCACATTCCTAATAGCCTTGTAAAATACTGGAATATTTAATAGAAGGCAGAAATAATATATGGTGGATGTAAAACATGTTTTTTTTTTAATCAAAAATATTACTAACATTGCCACAGAACATGTGAAAGATTTTTATCATTAAAATATGATTTTGGAGAATGCAAGATTCAATCAATATTTTTTATTTGAGTTTCACTGCTTCTAAGCCTGAGAGCTTTAAAATAAGGCAAGGGTCAGCAGACCGCAGCTTGCAAGCCAAAATGCGACTCTTTAGACATTGACTCCAATTTCACCTCCACTCAATCAGCCTTATGAAATGATGCCGCCAAACGTACTTTGACTTTACAGTGATGTCAACTATATTTAGCTCTAAATCTAAGTAATCAGCTCAAAAAAATAGATAAAATTAAAATTTTACATATTTCTGTTTCTTGGCTCAACTTGGCTCTTACTTGAAAGTCTGCCGATCCCTAAGATACACTATGGGAGAGATGGTGAGGGCTGCCTATCCAGCATGAATTACTGAACATAGCTAAAATCCATTTCGAGGGCTTAAAATCGAACAACAGTATCTACAAAAAAACATACAAATAATTCTGTAAAACAAAAAACATGCCATTTTTGTAGATAAATTGTTTGACTTTAAGTCCTTGATTTCAATCAATGATTATAAATGGTGTTCTCTCACGAAATACTGTAATAGTGAGACATTGTTTATGATAAATCATTGTTTATGCTAACTTTGTAGACCAGTCAGCTAAGATGCACCAAAGGAGGGTGCCATAATGAAAATCTTTCTACATTGAAATGAAAAGAATTAGGATTTTTTCATTATCACTGTGTATAATATTAATACACAGATGCGCATTGTGTTAAATACAAGTTAATCTAACTTAAAAAGTATAAAACAGTTTAGAAATGGTTATGTTTGTATAATAACATAATAATAGAAAGACTCACATTTCTAAGGCTAACAGAATATAGGTGGGTTTGTGCAATGAAAAGATCATAAGAATTATCGAATTTCCCATCCTATGATTCCTGGCCAGGTTTATCATTGTCACACGGCCTGACTACTGCAATACAGGCCAGTCTACACCTTCAGCTGAAGGGTTTGAATAAGCACCGGAACTATGAGCAGGTTCACATTGGGTCTTAAATGTGTTTTATTTAAATAGCACTATTAGAATTAGTGGGATGCGAAAGACTGTCGGCGACTACACGTTTACCAAAATTTTTGTCACGATTTTACCGTCGGGTACGAATATTATTGGCATAACAACTTGTATTGCACTATTCACGGCAAGACACAATGTGAAAAGCTAGAGTTGACAACCGTCCAACGACGATAGTGTCGGTCCGACCTAATGTGAACCTGCTCAATCGTTAGGTGAAGACGCCACGCCTTGCACATATTATATTGAGGAAGTTTTTGTCAATGATATCAGATATGCCATAAGGTGTAGGTGAACTAATTTTAAACCTTGCCTAAACTTTCCTATCGCAATCCCTTCTGTTGTGGTACCAAAAAATTAATTTACAGTCCACTAAAAATAAAACCTTTCAATTATTTTACTTTAAATTTGGCCATTTTATATTCGCAATAACGTAAAAAAAAATTTTTTCATTGAATATTCAACATTTAATTTAAATTTTGACAGTTAGAAAAAGGGCTGGGTTTTTAAAAGAATTTAATATATAAAACTACGCAGCCATTTTTACAGACAATAAAATGCGACGTGGAGATACTATTCCATAATGTTAAGGGGTACTATACACAATAATTATTCACTTCAATCAAATGGTCACATTCATGCTAGATGCAACCGACTTTTATACATTCAAAAATAAAAATTGTATAGTCACCCCTAAAGTGATAAAACTAATAAAAACATAACACAGACTTAAAAATAACACTAGCATGGCGATACTACACAACTGATGTTTAAAGCAGAATAAAATACACTAACCTAAAATATAACACAGCATTGTTTATGAAAAATTAACGAATTACCCAATCTAATTACATACCTACGTAATGTATGTATGATTGTGAACGGCTCTTTGTCTACCATTTTAGTGTTAGGAGATGAATAATCTTTTTGGCGGCGATGAAACCCATCAGCTTTGAAAAAGAATGAATCTGTTACTTTTATGAAACTAATCAACTTTTGGGTTATGCTATGTTATATTTTCATTTAACCAATTCACCGCTTTTTTACCGCGAGAGTTTTCTTTGCCTCCAGCGCTAAGCGTATTTATTTATGCATTTGTTTTAAAAGAAAACATTATTCCAGCCCTGGCCAACCCGCGGGCCGCATGCGGCCCGCGGCGCCCATACGTGCGGCCCTGTTAAACATGTTGATTACTATAAAAATACATTTTTTGTTTGTTCAATGTGTGTTTTCTTTTCACATCTGGCTGTAGTATTGTTTTCTTCACATTTACCTGATTGTACTTTCAGATTACCTTTGCAACAATGTCTGTACGTGCGGCCCTTTGTAAATTTTAGGTCGTCAATGCGGCCCGGGGTGCAATTTGGGTTGGCCAGGGCTGCGTTATTCTATCAACAAAAATGCCACGCACGCATTCGATTCTAAATACGGACTGCGGTGAAAAGGTTAAATATACAATATTACCGCTTAAAACAATGAGTTATAGTAATCTATATATTTTCCAATAGCTAATAACAATTGAATATAGTCTTTCTAGAATGTGTGTTAGTATGACGTATAGTTAGTACAATACAATCCGATTTTATAAAGTGAGGAAAATTTAAGCCATTTTTTAAAAAGTTTAAATGTATTTTTATACTTAATTTTTAATTTGGCTGTCAAGTGCACCGTGAAACAAATATGATTGTTTTCTTACAAAAGTTTGTAAAAACAAATAAAATACTTTAGAAATACAAGTATTTTACAAGGAACGTACAACAACTAGCGATACATACTCAATATTTTACTTTTAAAAGCTAAGAAATCTAGCAATCCAAAATTTAAAACCCCAATGATATCAGAAATTTAAAGCAATCCAAGAAGTCATGACGTTAAATCCAATCCAAAAAGATGATTATTTAATTTACAATAGATTTTAAACAAATCATTTTGTTAAAAATTGAACATAAGTGGGTAAGTATTAAAGATTTTTTTTTGAGAATGTTTTAATAATTGTGTTGTGTAGGCAAAATAATAACCATTTAAAAAAGGCATACATCGGGGAAATTCAGGCACTAAAATAATATGTATGTAGCAATTTATCAATATATAGCAGAACATCAAAAGATCAGAAGTTCTAGTTTCACTGTTTGGACCCAATAAAATAAAATCTTACAAGACCATACATAACATATTACTTGTAGTTAATGTAAATAGTTTTTTCCACTGCAATACTAAAAACATTTTTTTTAACATCAGATTATTATCCACAGTTTTAAGAGTTGCCGTTAAGTCTTCCCACAGGCAGTATGTAATTTGTTTTTGCAAAAGCAATAACAAATCTCACCAGTTAGGACGGGTTGTTTCACAGAATTTTGAAAAATGTATCAATTTAATTTTTAAGTTATGTTATTATTTCAGTTATCTGAAACAACTGGCCAATAATGATATAATAACAGAACTTCAATAGAGTCAGTCCTTTACAGAACTAGAAAACTAACTTTGAAATTTGATGAATTGTTTAAATTCTGTGAAACAACCCGTCCTTAGTGCTGTCAAATGAACTTTTGTAGTGACAATAATGTTGCATCACATTGGGCTTGAAAAAGAATGAATAATTTTTTTTATATACAAGACTATCTTTTCAAATGGTTTTAAAAAGTAATGAAATATTTATATTTAAACAACAACCTTTTTTAAGCTGAAATTTAAAGATATTTTAGTGGTTTCTGTTAATCTTCACTCACTTTATAAAAAGGAACGGCTATAAGTAGTTGTATTCTAACTGACGTGCTGGGGCACTGGTTGCGGTGTGGCCCCCTCGATGGCGCGGTACTTCTTGATGCGCATCCAGTGGCCGTTGTTGTAGTTCATCTGGAAGTGTGTCTCGCACAGCATCGTGAGGTAAGTGAAGTCTGTCTGGCGGACATTTTCTTGATTCTCCGACAGTTTGATGGTTACGATGTTACCAAGGTTGGGACAGGGGTTTTCTGTAAAACAAATCATGTTTTGAGAAAATCATCTACTTCTTAAATTTTGACAGTATGTACGGCCGTCACAAATGTGATCCATCGGCAGATATCTGCACATGGATGTGGCATATGGTAGTTTCACTAAAACATTGTGTGAAAATGTTTTAGTGAAGGGATAGATTGGGTGATGCAGCCAGCGTCATTAACCTCTCGAATGTCGGAAAATCGTCAAAATACCCCCAACTGTTGCAATTTGCATAACTGCATGAAAATTACCTTGATGAGTTTTGTTCAAATATCGGGATAAAAACAATTTTGTTTTTTTTTACGATTTTTTTCTGTTTATCAGATAATTTATCTTATTTTTCATATATATTTCATAATTATATGGTAGGACATTTCCCAAGCAATTTTAAGCAACTTAAAAAAAAAATGAGATGCTAGGGTGTATACTACATTAACTCGCAAAAACAAGTTTTGACATATGGCACTTTGACTATAAAAACGATATAATTTGTGAAAAATTAAGATTCATCTTTATTTTGAAGTAATATGATTTGAAACAAAATAATGAAAGTTGAAAAATGGTTGGTTACCATTCTTTACACAAACACACAAAACAATTTATGGTATAAAACATATATTTATATTTTCCAAATCTAATTAGTGCAAAAAAGCAAAAAATTATCAGTGCAAAATATACGGTATATACAGTTCTAAAAAGATTTAATTTTTCATCCACAATTAATTAACTGGATCCACGTGAATCACAGAAGATGCAATCGATTGATAACATGACATATCATGAAATAACAACATTTTCAGGCAAACAATAGCATGTGCATGTACATACCAATAAAAAGCATAAAATAAATCAATCAAAGTTGTAGCGTGTAAAAAGTATTCATTGAAAACACTTTATGCTTAATATATATCTTATATACAGGATTTTCCAATAAGAGGTGTTATTTTGATATTTAATCGTAAAATATCAATGGTTTCGTTGGTTGTGTGGCACGTAGCGCCGTCTTGTTGAAAGTAAACGTTGTCCAGATCAATACCATCCAATTCCGGCCATAAAAAATCATTAAGCATCTCTCGATAGCGCAATCCATTCACCTTAACTGTTGCTCCAGCCTCATTTTCGAAAAAGTAAGGTCCAATGACTCTGCCGGACCATAAACCGCAGCAAACTGTCACACGTTGAGGATAGAGAGGCTTTTCAACAATAATTCTTGGGTTTTCCGAGCCCCAGATGCGACAATTTTGCTTGTTGACAAAGCCACCGAGGTGGAAATGGGCCTCATCACTCAAGATGATTTGCATTTGATTCACTTAAGTGAATTTTAATAATTTCAATGCGTTGTTGAAGCGTGTATCGTTCCATTTTTATTAATGGCGTAGTTTCTACTTGTCAAATGTCAAAAAATGACAGCTTCAAAAGTAACATCTACCGAAATAGCGGGCTATTCAAAATAACACCTCTTATTGGAAAACCCTGTATATCCTATAATATATCTTCCTTACTTGAAGAGTTTGGGTTATTCGGGTAGAAAACGTGGAATCTGCTACACTCTCAAAAGAATCCACAGAATTTACAATGTTTGCAATCCATTAATTGTGGTGACACAGAACATGGTATGTGTCGGCCATCCATCAACTTGCATCACTTACCATTCTTTACTTGAAACAGTATGTTGGGTATCATTGAATAATACAGTATGTTGGGTATATTGTTACGTATATAGGTATGTCTGCTGCTATATACACATGTGTGCTTGCATGCACACATATTAAAAATTATATATATGATTATGTACATTTTTACAATCTAATGCTAATTTACTTCTTTCTCCTTTCTAATTTCTATCTTCTACTTTTTATTACAATTTTTCCAAAATTATTAGCTTCATCTATAGTTACTAATTTCAAATGTTTACACTAGATTTCATATTTCATACAAAGTAATTATACTCAATTGGTCACCATGAAACAGGCAGCCGCCTAGTATGGTGATTCATTATATCTACTTTATGTAAATTTCAAAATAATGTAACATGTATTAAATAAATAAAAATAAAATAAATAAATACATATCTCAAATCGTCCGTTAAAACAGCGCTACAAATACGAGAGTGAACTCCAGCGAAAGAAGACATAGATAAACACCGTTGAAAATGTCAAAAAACAAATGTCAGTTAACATGGTCTACACCCGGCAGGTCAAAAAAGGAAACAAAGCCAAGTATCCAATGACAACCCTGGTGAACTTCAAGCAAGGGACTGGATTACTGTCAAAGGTATAAGGTGAAAGATGGGAGATCACAGTGGGCGACAGTGGGCCTGCATGCTTAACCACTTCCAGATTTGTAGATGTTCAGTTTACGAATTGGCCATTCTATTGAATTACAAATATTAATACAGAAACATATGAAACTGCTTACTACGGTTCAAAGCCAATGAATCCACCTAATTTTCACAATTTATTCCATATATTAAGGTTTTATAATATATTTATTTTTTAATACCTAAAATTGATAATTCATAAATATCACCTACCTAAATTTGGGTAGCTATTGCCCGAGTGGTTAAGGACCATGATTTCTATTATTCGATTATATATTTTCAATATCAAACTATTTAAAATTTTTGCTTAGATTTGTGTTGCCAGTAGTTATTTGACTGTTTTCGATCACCGTAATGCTGATTTGTATCGTCGCATCATCAGTATTACGGAAAAAATATTGTGCTTTTGGATCAGGATGAATTAAATAAATAAGCTCAATACCTCTGGATCCTGCCATGAAGCCGAGAATGAGGGCTTTTTCTGGTCTGGTCACCCGATTGGCATTCTTGAACATGTCTTGGGCTTCAACCATTTGGTCTTTCTGCAAAACAAAAAAAAAACAATAAAATCAGCTCTAAATAATGAACAACTTTTGGTAAAGAAATCACCTTTCTATGGTCTTTCACTAAGACCACAGACTAACTGTAGTTATGTTTAGCAGCGGTGTACAGGTACATAATTGTTTAATTGTGAGACTCATTTTATATAATGTATCTATTTAACTTCCGGTGACTCGGTGTCATTAAGTAACTATATAGGAAGGACACCACTCCACCACCCCGGGAACCATTTATTGGATAACCAACACCTCTGCCATAGGTCACCCTGAGTGATTCGCTACGTTTGGTGATTCAGCAGGGGTGCCCGGGTTCATCGGGTGAGGTGTGTTAGCTGTTTGGGGAGATCCTTTGACCTCCAACTGGTCTCTTGACGCATCGCCTTTCGCCGCAGTGGGAGGGATATATTCATACGTCCGTCACTCCTGGACACACTGAAACCTAGATTCCTACCCAACCCTCATACCTCTTTCCTTCTCAGAATTTTCTCTTTTTCCTTTCCCTTAAAACACCCCCAAAGATGACACAGGCCCTCAAGGAAATTTTTTACCTCCAGGCCTCCTGTGTGGAGCTAATGTAAATAAAAAAAAAGTTATGTCCAGCTAAAAAGCAGCGATTCTGACATTTGTCCCAAGAGACATAAATTGTAGCTCTCGTTGTGTGATATATTTTACATTCGTCAACAACAACTGTTCTCATTTTATTCTAAAACATGCCTTTACCTTCCCAGAACTTCCTCTCTTTAGTTTCCTTAAAAAAGACCCTCCACACATCATCCCAAAAGATGATATAGGCCTTGAGAGAAATTATTTTTAATATCCTGTGTGGGGTTAATAAATACAACTAACCGTAAGCGTGAGACTTCTCCTGGGCAGCATTGTGGGTTGCGCAGGTTGTGCCGGCTGCGCCGAAGCGTCCTGCGCCGACTTGAGCACTGTGGCCGCCTTTTGCTGCATCAGCCCCACGGGGGTGGTCATCACCAGCCCAGGCGGGTTCCCGCCTTGCACCTGCTGCGCCTGGATTATTACATTCTGTTGCCCGCTCAGCTGTTGCACCACTCCGGGAGTCATCTGCTTTACATTCGTCAACAGCACGGTCTTGCCGCCTTGCTGCACAATCGTTTGCCCTTGCGCATTCGTCGCCGCTTGTTGCAAAACAGAATTTGACAAGATGACGGGAACTCCGCTCGAAGTCTTCAAGATATTCTGACCAGATAACAAAGTACCACCAGGACCCGCCGTGACAAGCAACGGTTTTTGTCCCGGTTGCCCCGTTATCAAAAGCTTCTGTTGTGTTCCTAGGATGATGGGTTTCTGTCCAGGCGATTGTTGTATCAGTATGGGGTGTTTGGCCGCTGATAGGGGTGTATTTGCCGTGACAGCGGTCAGGGCTGGCGGGGACACCTCGATGGTGGGTGATTTGATAGTTTGCGCTGTGGAGACTATGATGTGAGGACTGTTTGGGGTGGTGGGTGTGGAAGGGTTGGATTGTGTAGAGGTTGGGGTGACGGGGGTGACTGCTGGAGATTGCACGGTCGAAAGAGGAGGTAAAACTGCAAGAAAAAAAACAATTTTATTAAAAACAAACACAAAAATGATATTTAACTAGCGGGCCTGGCCACTGATCAGCCGGCGGGAAGCATCTAAAGTCATCTCATCACGCTTGCCTCTCATGCGAGGGCCATCTTAAGTAATTTATAGGATTAAGTTCTAAATGTATTGGGTATAAGTATGATACAGAACCGAAAATCAGATCTTTAGCGACATCTTTAGAAATATGTTCAATAAATATATTCGTATATATTGGGTAAGGATTTCAAGCGCCCGTTTTCCCCTTCAGCTCGTTTCAAATTTGCAGCATCGGTTTAAACGCTCTCGTTTAGCGCATAGGCGCAATATACGAATAGTGCAATATCAGTGGAACGACGCGCCGCTTGTCATTTTAGGCTGATTGTTAATTTAGGAATTTCTTTTACAATATCATTACGCTAGAATAATAATAAATAATTTAAGAAAATGTTTAGTACAAAAATGTATTAAAGCTAAAAAAATACATTTTAATTTTTGAGATTTGCAACCAGTCTATGTTACGCGGCATCTTGTTTCGCGTATTGGAGAATTTGTGTTGGAACACTATGTGTTTTAATTTAAATATAATATTTTAACTAACATAGTGCCACGACAACTGAATTTAAATTGATTAATATTAAAAAAAAAAAAAACAATACAAGGTTGTTTTTCATTATGAGGGGAATTTTTTTTATCGATATTTAAATAGAGAAAAATATTTGAAAGATTGCATACCATGTAAATAAGTTTATAAACAAATCCTTATTTATTAAAAACGTTCATGATATCAGCGCATATATACATACAGCCCGGCTGGCATTGATAATCAGTAATGCTTTATCTACTTGATTTTCTTAAAATAAAACTTTATGCAGGGTAATATTTCATTGTTTATATAAACATCGACCCAAAATAATTAAGAGTTTTTTTACAATTAGTTAAGATATGGATGCATAATTTGAGCAAGGTTTACACAAAGAATCATCATGGGAAATATTTTTAGTGAAGTTTTAAAAAGTATTCTTGGTCGGCGAGACGAGATGAACAAATGTGTCACATGGAGGTGAAATCACCCATATATTTGAAGATAGCCAATGGGTTAAGAATCAATAGATTAAAGGATTGGTTTTAGTAGACAGATGAAATTAATCTGCAAACGCAATTTATACACTTTTGAGAGCAAATAACTATTTGGTTCAATCTGTTTTTTTGCCGAGTTAGCATTAAGTATATTATGATCATAATTAAAAATTCATTTAACTTAAAAATTTGTGTTCTATATTTTTTACCAGCTGTGGCTCAGTCTGTCTGTGCGGATAGAGAAAAATTAGCGCGTGTTGCTTTAATGTCCAACAGATGGTGCTGTTTTCCAAAAAAGGCATGTTTTTACCTGTCACAGGTGAATTCTAGATAATATAGGTATCTAAAAACATTTTCATATTCAAAAGCAACGTTGTGTCAACATTTCAAAGCAATCGTTGAAGAACTTTGGGAGATTTAAGATTTTGAACAAACAAACATTTACATTTTTATTTATATAGATGCCAAAGTTTAAAAAATAGAAACATATTTAATTTTTCTACTATCCTCGTGCTAGGTTCGAGAGAGTATCAGGGACTGGAATTCAGAATTGCAGCCCCACAAATATGGCCTTTCCCTGTCAGGAGATTTTTCCATCAGTAGCCCCCGTGCTGGCAATAATCAAAATCTAGGAGTAATCATGGCACAATGGAAGAAAGCATGCGGAATGAGACAATCCAAGTGGTCATAGATGGTTCAAACCTCCAGCAAGCCAAGCATGTATTCAATATGGACAAAACGGCCTATTTGGTCGAGGGATGAGGCTCTCGACTTGCAATCTGGAGAACGTGGGTTAAAATCAGGCATGCACAAGTGAATTTTATTTGTTTAATTTGTGTTATTTCCTCATTAAAAATAATAAATAGTTTATTTGAGACACGTTCGAAAGTGGAAGATACTCTTAGTATCACCCTGATGTAAGACCACCATTCAGAATTGAAACATTGCTTGAGACCGGTCGGTGGCCGAGTTGACATCGCGCTTGGGTCCCACCCACGCGTGGTGTGTTCAATTCCTCGGCTGGCTAAGTCCTCTATCACAACACAAGCAACATTTTCCGCTTTCTGTGGTGGTAGTAGAAGATTTTCAAATATTGTCAGGTTATTCGTAACCCAGGAATGTTTGTGTTTTTTGAAAAAAAAAAAAAATGGCTTTAGCCATGTTTGGTGACCAGATTTGAATAGCCAGGTACCTCACCTCCCCACTACCTTCAGTATCACAATGAACTCCGATCGGGGATGCCATAGTCTAACTGGTTCCAGATGGTTGGAGCAGTTGGGACAAAAAAGATCAGATAGTGAAAAACTGGACAATATTTAAAAAACCACTACCATTATTATAAGTGGAAAATGTTGCTTGGGCAATGATGGAGGATTAAGTTAGCACAAAAATTGAACCCACGACACCTGGGAGGGAACCAGGTGAGGGAGCATTTGTTCACTAGCTCACATCGGTCGATAAAGAATTAATCAGGAGTGTTTAAACGATTGGTACCACAATAAGCAGTAATGATTAATACCTTGGTCTTGAGGCGTAGACGGCATGACATAGTTGTTGAGACCTCGGGCGTACTCGGGCAAGGTGGAGGTGGAGGGGGCTGCGGCTCCGGGGGTGGCGGGGGTCGGAGTGGCACCGGCGGCCACGGGGACGCCGGCCGGGGCCACGTCAGCTTCCAGGGCAGCCTTCTTCTGCTGCTCTTCGGCTTCTACATAAGATAATAATAAATAAATAATAATATTTGGAAGATTTGTATAGCGCTGTTTTTGTGCAAAATCACCTCAAGGGCGCTGTACAAACATATAATACATTTATACAGATATAATCATTTTGTGGACTGGCTCTTAATACAATTTATTAACATACATTTTGTGGAAAACTCTAAAATCGCTGTTATGAGAAAACAAGCATTTAAGTTTAGTATTGTACCAACTTCAAACTTTTTAATCAAAATAAACTGCAGTTTGTGTTAATTTATAAAACATGGCTTAACACGATGTGTTCATTTAAGAATATCTTTTTCATTTGCGTCTGTTTGATTTTTAATTACGAATAGTCGGTTTATTTCCAAAATGGTAGTAATTAGTAAAATTTTCCACAACTTTTTGGTCTGGCAAAAAACAACAATAATCAGATACGGGAAAACCAATAATTCATCTATACATTTTAAAGCATAACTTGCAAAAATTGTTTTATTTCCCAAAATAATTCAATTAGCGCCATCTACGAAGTTATACCCTTAAAGGTGGAGATAGAACTCTTACCAAGAAGTTTCCTCCTCTTCTTCTGATGGATGGTGGCGGGCTGGTCTGCGATGTCGAGGATCTTGATGGCCCTGTCTCCGGCTCGAGCCGTGGGTGTGGGCGGCGTGATCCTGGCCGCAGTTCGGATACCACCGCGGCTGATGGACCATCGAGACGGCAGGCCTTTGAGAGGAGCTGGAATATGGGATTCAAACATTTTTCAAGTTACTTTTGAGGTTTGTGTAACACAATAAATAACACGCTAGATTATGATATTATTATTATCAAAATAAGTACACATAAAACTTTGACACATTGTTTGCAGGAAGCTAGTAAACACGTTTTTCGCATAGTTTGTAATTTTGTCATAATTTCAATAATAAAAAATTTAATATAAGGTATAATACTTCAGAAGTAAGGTATAATAGTTATAGAAATTTTACAAAGTGTTAGTTTTGAGTGTTTGAGATGATATATACATGGTGTCCAGAAACTGGTAGTGCAAGCAGGAAACTTGTGAATCATCATATGGTATAACTTTTATTGATTAGTGCTTTCGTTTTCGAGTAAATCAAGTCTGAAGTTTGCATTTTTTAGATCATATTTGAAAAGAATCGGTTGCTAGGGGTTTAATACCAGCTGTTTAATCTATTTTAAAATGCGTTGAAGCGTAGACCCAGCTCGTAAAGTTTTTTTAACCATTAGTTGCAGAAAAAATAAAATTAAAATTAAATGGAAATGCTCAAATTGAAAAAAAAGTTTTTTTGCATTTTCTATGTGACGTAGATTCACCAGTTTCCCACTTGTACTATGAGTTTCTGGACTGGTAAACACTTTCAATTATCTACAACGCCTATGGATGATTGGCTGATGACCTGAAAAGAGCTGGACGTGTGAAGGTCCACAAAGAAAAAAGAGATAGTAAAAAGAATGGAACTGTACTTGTATCAGTCATTTTTCTGGGCATGCCTCGACTGCGCACTGGCACGGTGGGCGCCACGGACTTCTTCATGTTGGACATGGCATCCATGGACTTCTGTAACAGTTCGGCCCGCAGCGCCGCGCTCTTGGGCTTCCGCTTCAGCGTGAAGTGCTTCACAGGGTTGGGCTGCTGGCCAACCTGATGGAAAACATAATAAGCATTCTTAAATATGTGGATTTCCTTTTAATAACTATAATATACTTTTAATAAATATAATAACTATAATACAGCGGAACTTCCGATTGCGAGTAACTTGGTTTGCGAGTGTTTTGCCAGACAAGCTAATTTTTCTTAACAAATTTTACTTGATAAACGAGCAATGCCTTGCTATAAGAGCAATTTTTCTGCCAAATGTAGGAAAGAAAACCAAATGTGGTGGAAATGAAGCAAACGAGTAAGGCTGAAGCAAACGAGTAATTAAGGCGATTATCATGTCAATACTTCTAATTTATTTTTGCTAAGCACCTTATACACTGGTGTTAAGTGGTGTTTGACCCAGGGTACAAATAATAATAATTGTATAAACTTTGTTCGGTAGAACGCGCCAATCTAGGTTAGAATTAATCATCTAGAATGTTTATACTCAATAATCTCAGGTGTGAAAGTTCGCAACCAAGGTCGCGTGTCAGCATCATGATAGTTTCCTTTGTTTTAGGATGGTATCTCAATGTACATAAATAAAAGGCGGTGCATGGATAGATATTACATGTATTAGAAACCTTTTGGACATTTTGCTGATGAGCCCTAGCTCAACAGGTTAACATAATTATATAATTTTGACTTACCCCAAAGACCGACCAGTTTTTAGCTATCTGTATCTAAACTATGGGAGAAGCGACGGAACGTCCCGCACACCCATTCGGCGGCGGACATAACTCCGTAGAAGCGTGATCCGTCTTCTGGAAAGGTGGATATACTCCTCCTGTCCACATCCATGAACTCCAGCTATCTATAAGCGCGTAGCCGTTCCTGGGGATGCTGCAACCCATACATAGGGCTCTTTCTCGGCCCGTCGAACACGTGCGATGTCGGGATTCAAACTCCAGAAATCAAAAAGAACGAAGTTCCCGATTGACAGCCATGCATGGCACAAAATATAAATCGCGTATGATCCAATCCTACACAGGATTGACCGTTACTTTACGGATTCCCGTTCAATCGTATACGGCGGTCGCGTGGTCCGTCCGTAACAACTTCCGTCCAGCGAGATCACTATTACCCATTTCGGGAATGGTTATTTTACGGTCACAAAAACGTTTACCGCCGTGCCCGTAAGCAAGATCGCACTCATCGGCGACAAAAAATAAGGAATTACATTCCGTACAATTAATTATTCAAAAACGAAAAGCACTGCGACCATCGTCTGTACAGTCTACGAACCCACGCGTTGACTGTCCAGCCAAGAAGTGTTTTGTTTTTCTGTTTCCGCCCGGTACAGATTTTAAATTTTAAATTATGATTCGAAATTTTACCAAAACCAATACCAGCGACAATCGCCCAGTTCCTAACTAGGTTAGAGAATCGGCGAGGATAAATGTGATGATGCAGAATAAATTAATGAATAAAATATTAAAACAAAAGGAGTCTAGCCCTGCATCATAACATTACCCCCCTCGCCACCAAATGTTTGCCCTCAAACATATAAAATTGTCGAAATAACCTAACCCTATTCTTTCCAGGTCGGTCCAAGGGTCTACTACAACAGAAGAACAAAGTTAACAATAAATATCAACAGTAGATAATAATCATCAATAGGAAGTATTCAAAGAACAAAAATTAAACCAAAGTGAGAATAGCGAATGGGCGTGCCGCAACTCCGGTCGCACTTCATCGAACGTAAGGCAGGATGAACAGGTTTGCGGTGCAGCCATTCTTACTTAAATAACTATAATATTGTAGGAACTAAACTTAAAAACTTAATCTAAACATAACAACCAATGTTACGTGAACGGGATCCGCCAACACCCACAGCTTGAATATGCTGGGTGAAGACTAATTGACTTAGCGTCATGGACAACCGTTGACGTTACATTTATAACTAACGTAATACCTGAGTGTCTATCACATTCATTTTACACAACCAAATGCAAAAATGCATCACTGTCCCAAAATAGGGTTATAAGCCCGTCAGGCAACACTTTTTAGGGAGCATAGCAACCCTCACTTATCACTGACTCTACTTCTCCATAGGAGATAAGAAAACACTTTGTCGATGTTTCTACCTAATCTACCTAACTAGGTCGTATGGGGGTGCACACAAAAGAACAGAGCAGTTAATGAAAATACACAATCTTATTTCAACAAAGAGTGTTAAGCAGTCAACAACCATCGCATAAGAATGGAGCCAAAGTAATAGAGTATACAGCCATCAATATAGAAGGTGCAATCGTGTTAAGTGATATGCAACTATTATTAGTGCAGTGATCTAGGTATACGTCCAACAGTAACGAAGGCGTAATCGATATTGTTATGAAACAACTTATGGTTTTCTCTTTAAACCGTTGTTCAACAAAGTTGATAATAGTCTCGCAGGACAATACCAACAAGTACGTAATACAAACTTATAATATTCATAATATGAATTCTATAACAATAGTAAAGGAACATCCCAGGTTACTTACATGATAGCAAGATTTAATACAAAAAAAAAACAAAAATTCATAAATTGAAACATTAATTGTAACAAGTAACACCAGTGTATTTACCGACATAACTGATGACAAGTAAATGGATCAACAATAAATAAAATTAACGTTTATCGAGAAAAATTTGACTCAGAACATAAGGAAAGGTCTCAGTACATCTCCCCATGTTCTGGTCTTAAGGTTAAATATAAGAAAATATGATTCAAGGATCAACATATCAACAAAGTGGCTTAAAATGTGGAAGGATCGGTGGTGGGATATCGTTCCACATTATAATTCAGAACCTTACTTATAAAGGAAAACAAGTAAGTTATGTCTCGTTTCATCAGCAATAAAGCGAACAGCTCCATTTTATCACTAGGAGATTAAATGTTCAGTGCACCGCTTGGTGCAGTCTTTAATATATTTTCAGGACCCATCAAGACATTTACTGTAAAACAATGACAAAAATATCCGTTTACATATTAATGATGAAACGAGAACAACCAGTGTTCAAGCACGTAATTTGTAGACAATGCTTCTTTGTTTTCACCATCATGAAACGAAAGAGACAGTGGGAATGTAACTCCTTACATTTCAAGATGTTATATCCTAACACATACTACATGTTAAGGTATATTAGCCAATTTCATTATACAAAATTCATAATATTTTTAAATGAGTGTTCATTTGTTCACTTGAAGTCTGTTGTGTACTTAAGTTTAAGTAAATAAATAAATTATTACTAATAAATAAATACTAAATTAATTATTACTAATTCTAATAAGGTTTATTTCTAGTCCATTCAATTCGAGCATTCATACCGGAGTTGATGGTTAAAATTGAAAATTAGTTACGAGACATTTTTTTGTTAATAGTTTGTATTATTTATGAGAATTGAGATAAAATTATTTTATATATAATAATTTATGTGAGTGCATGGCACGAACTTTTTGATACATATATTAGAATGAATGAGATTTTTTATATAATGAATGTGCTTGACTTTGTTTATGAGTGGCTCTTTTCATGAGCATAACGTACGACAATATAAATGCGTGCATGTTTATAATTTAGACTTGTTATATTTGAGAATAATAGCGTGATTTCCAATAAATCACTACAAATAGTATCGTGTGAAAGAGAACATACAACTCAATTTCAAATAGAGTTTATGAATTTTATGTGTTAAGTGTCGTGTTAGGGTTGATCATCAACCTCCAAGAACAACCCGAACCACTCAAACATATATCTCACTACGAAATACTAACGTACGTACATAGATCAGAGGACAACAGGCCTTTCGCCTCCTGCAGGAAAAACCGTCCACAGGCAACGAATCCCCCGCCTTCCAACTGATGATGCAGTACAGTGTTCCGTACTTGAACCAGCAGCCCAAGTATAATGATAAATTAATGAATAAAATATTAAAACAAAAGGAGTCTAGCCCTGCATAATAACACTGGATCAGCATCTCATAGCATGTTTTTTATGTAATAAGACGGTTTTTGGCACAAAAAAAAACAACAAATACGAGTTTCGGAAGCATAATACACGGTGTCCGGAAACTCCTAGTACAAGCGGGAAACTGGAGAATCTACACCACATGGGGAACCAAAAAAAACATAAAGTTTTTTGATTTGAGCATTTTCAAAAAAAAAAAAAAACCAAAAAAAAATATTTTTCGGCTATTTTAGGGTTAAAGTTTTTTCTGGTGTTTAGGGTTGAATAACAGATGTTTTAACCCTGCAGAGCAGAAATATTTTATGATTACACCGGGTTAAATGAAGGGTGATTTCAAAATAATGCTTCAAATCCGAGTTTCTTCATTTGTTTTACTTTCAAATAGTTTTAATTAGTTGGGTAATTTGATCTTCAGTAATAATTTATAAGAATTTGATTAAAAAAAAAAAAAAAAAAAAAAAAAAATCAACTTCAAACTCGATTTACTCGATAACGAAAGCTCAAATAAAAAAAATATATACTACAAAATCGACTCCAAATGCGATGTAGATTCACCAGTTTCCCGCTTGTACTACGAGTTTCCGGACACCCTGTAGAATGATTTTTAAAGGTCTATTGGACTAACTAAATACAAAAGAACATCAACATCAAATTCCTCACCATCCAATTATTCGTATCATATCATACACCTAATACATATCACTTTTGTCCAAATTCACAAACAGCGGAAATTGCTTCTGAATTTTTCATTTAAAATCACCTCACCCTCCAATTATAAGGAAGCCACCCTAATAGATATCAATTTTATCCAAATTCACCAACAGCGGAAATTGCTTCTGAATGTTTCATTTAAAATCATTATGTATAGAGCTCGGTACTTTAACCTCATGTGCCAACATATATTTTTATATATTATATATTTTATATATTTTTAAGGATATTTTCAAAAAATCATATCTCGTACCGTCCCGCGCCCAAGTGCTCTAAATTGCTGCGCTTCATGTCAATAACATTTAATTATTCGCAAAGGATCTGTTAATTTAGTGTATTATATAGCGGTGTTTAACTTTAAAAACTTGTGTTTCTTTTAATCCAACCTTGATAACGTAGTTAATCATTAATTAGAAGCTACAAGCCAAAAATGTGTATATTCTTGGTATACCTTATATCGTAGGTAATAGGCATGAAAATCGCTTGTCAAACGGAGTCTAGAAAAGTTTGATTTCAAGCAAAAAACTGGTTTTTACTTATTTTGTAAATAATTTTATAAGAAAGCAAAAAAATTAATCAAGTGAACTGTCACAGATAACCTTAGCTATAAAACTGTATTTTTTAAAAGTTGTTTTCTTTATGCGTTCATACATTTCTATTGAAAAAAAAAATTTTTTTAGTGGTTTGCATTTATATTTTTTATCGAGTAATTTATTTTTTTATTTGTATTCTACTCAAGCGAAGCGATAGGAAAACCTTCAATTTAACTAAAGCATATTTTTTGGTTTCATAATGTACACCAATTTGTTATAAACATTAATCAAAATAGTGATTTGGCATTAAGCTTCACTTTATAGACTTACTTGAAAGAACTTCTTTATTCTCATCAAATACTCACTTTTAACATTGTGCTTATTTGTGCGTAATTTTAATTACTATAACAATGTCTGGCTTCACCCACGAAGGTGGCTTCACATTCATTATTAGGTTTATGGGCTACATGATGTAAATTACACATGGAAAATGGACATTTTAAAAATTCCTTTAATTAGTAAAAAGCAATAGTAAGTGATTAATAGTTAAATCATTTTATCCTTCAAAGTGTTACTACATTAGAAAATGTACAAAGAGAACTATATTTTGAATTCGGTTTAAAACATACGAACTGTAGCATAATTGTAAACGTCAAACACTCGACATTATTGTTTACTCACGTTTCAATGGATACGGGCCATTTACAATGTTGCCACCTCGTTCTCGGCAAATTCACAACGAATTTATCAGGTAAGTTTGTCCTCACACTAACGTAGGTATGCCTTTTAGTATGGAAAAAAAAGTTGGAATTTTGGAAAAGGGTATTTATTTTTTTTACCCTTACCACCATGTGGAATCAACCCCCTAAAGTTAGTGCACTTTACCCCCGGACACCCTGAATACTAATTTTATAAATATATAAACCTGATAAGATGATACATTTACAAAAACATCATTTTGCAAAAAAACAAGCAAGCTATTACAAAATATAGCCCATATTAGCCCATGGCGAAAATTAAATGTCAGCGATTTCAATTCAATTCAATTTATTATTTAAATACATTACAAAATTGTTCATTTTAGTGCATTTTTAAATACATTTGCAAAGAAGAACTATTACATAAATATAAACAGCAGGTATATCAACTATACTAGTAGTAACAGAGATTGCCCTTTAAAGGCAGCTTCTTTGATACTAAAAATGTTAGTCAAGAAGTTAACCCCAAGTTTGGGCAGTTGCATTATTTCGTATTGGCATATTGAGGCCGCTAAACCTTCCTCCACGTACTTGGGTAGATTATAGTAAAATAATAAGTGTTCGATACTGCAGAGTAAGAATCCTTTTGAAATATGGAATGTACAGATATCAAAAATAAAAATCAGTATGCAAATAGGTTAGATCTTGCCTGGTAAAACACTGTGTAGACCCTGACCTTAAGGTTGCAATACTGCACTTTGTTTGACTCTGTTACACCTCGGATAATAGCCTCTTCCCTCCTTTGGATATCTGACCTAGCAGCACACAAAAGTCCAACTGGCAAGCACAACAATTGTTCCCCGAAATAATTTTCCTTTATGCAACAGGCTCGATATCTAGTGGCTTTCGGACCAGATCCTCTACAAGCATGGACATAGCAGATACCTCTTACAGTGTATGTGAGGGACAGATATTTCTTAAACTACTAGTAATTGCAAACAATTTGTATAGAAAAGATAAAATAGACCAGCTAGTACACAATCCTTACCACGGAGACCAGCGCCGCCTTATTAAGATAGTGGCACTCGAGCGGCAGCATGTGTAGCTGCTCCTCGTGCTTGCCCAGCAGCTTGCGTAGCTCGCTGACCATGTCGGAAAAGACGGGGCTGGCCGCATCCTCACGGGGACGCTGCGTGTTGAGCGAGCCCGTCTCCGGCAGGGTGCGCATCACCTCGGCCAGCATGGACACCCACAGCTCCGAGTCCAGGGAGGCCATTTCCATGATTTCGTCCAATTCGTGACGCCACTATGGAAAAGTATAATGATTATAGCTAGACCCAAATAAAAGAAGGTTACAACACCAATTATACACGACAGTCAATCATTTGATCAGTAGCATCATCAGCTATCGGAAGGTGGAAATAACTAAAATGCACACCAGAATATAAGATAAATTCTAACTTTGGAGAGAGCACTTTCGGAGTATTGGACCCTAAAGTTTGAAATAGATTGCCACATGATCTTAGACTGAGAAAAGATTCAACAGAATTCAAAGTGAAATTTAAAACTCTTTTTTTAAATAAAATTAAAACTTATTGCAAGCTATTATAGCTAGACCTCAAACAAAATAAGGTACGTGGACACATGTCTCTTGCTATGCGAATTTATTAGAGAGAGCGCGATTTATTAGTAATTCGCTAGCGTTCGTTGGTGGCTTGCCACGCTGCATTTGCCTCCCGCACCGCACTTTATTTTAAACGATGCTAGGCAAGTCTTATGTTTTTGGTCAAACAGTTGTAACATAGTTCTTCAAAAATGTGGAAGCAACTTGTTTTGGTGTATGGCAAGTTTATCGGCGGAGCAAAGAAAAGATGGCGATGGAGGCGATGTTTGGCGAGACTGTAGCCGGATTTTGCCAGGAATATCGACAAAGTTTAAAAGAAGTGTGTTATTTCTTCGTAGTAATGTAATTAGAGGAGTTTTCCAAACGAGTTCGTCTTTTCCCCCGTTGAAGGCGTGATCTCCTGCGTTTTTGTAGTCTAACCATGATAAAAATGGCTGACATGGTTGGTGCGGGCGTCTCCTTTGTTTAGTGCCTGATTGGACTTGAAAAGAAGCCCTGGAAATTATGTCGAGAGCCAGACTATCCTCATAAAGCTCATATGTACGCAGTTGGCTGAGAAAAGATCGGAAACAGATTGCCGCTTGATTCCCGGACACGAGGGATGGACCTCGTTACCTTCATTCCAAAAGAAATCCTGTAAGAACGTGCCTGGAGGAGAATGATGCCTTCAACCAGAAATCATGCATTCGTAAAGTTCCTCTCTTTTTCTCTCTCCCTGGCTTACTATGCCAAATATAGTTATTATTAGAAGAATTTTATCACTACGTTACACAGTATTTGTAAGAGTATTCAATTATGGCTAGTGTCTTGCCCGTTGCACCCAACAGGGGTGATTAAATTTTATTAATAAATCAAAATGTAGACCTGACCCGTCCAAATCCATCAAAACCAGACCCGACCCGACCCGACCCGATCCATCCAGACAATTTGGAGTGTGACAGATTATGAAATTATGGAGTGTTGATATTTTGTATAATACTAGCTGTACCACGCCACGCATTGCTGTGGCTTGAGATAGAGAAACAAGCGCATGTTACTTTTGCGTCCAACAGATGGTGCTGTTTTTAAAAAAAGAGCATGCTTTTACCTGTCATAGGTGATATCTATATAATATAGGTATATAAAAACATAAGCATATTCGAATGCAACGTTGTGTCAAAATTTCAAAGCAATCGATGAAGACCTTTCAGAGATTTAAGATTTTCAACAAATGAATATTTAAATTTTTATTTATATCAATATAATGATATTTTCCTTGTGATTTGAACGACACATTCAATTAAAACACAATTGAGTTTCTCTGAAAGGAAAGAAGAGGTTTATTTTGTTAATCTCACAAGATTTACATAAAGAAACGACATTTAATGTTATTAATTCTTATGTCAATTCCTTAATCACAATCACGATAGCAATTACCAATTATTGAAATTATTCCCATCAATCTGCCTTGTCACAACCCATAGATTATTTTTACTATGTCTTAAACCATAGATTATGAAATATCGAGTCGACTGTGTAGGTACTGTGGCGCACATCCAGCCAGTGACAGTCCACGACACACACAGCCACAATGACGAGACAAGCTCGGCATTGCCTTGAATTAAAGAAAATTATATTTTTCTTTACATAAATAATAACATAAATAGACCTCAGTAGAGCAAAAGTGTAATTATTTAAGTGACACTCTCTATGGGTCACAATCATATCAACTGATGGCCTCCATGGTTGTGTGCTTAAGATCTTTGACTACGAATCCAGAGGTTGCGGATTCAAATCTCGGTGTGCGTAAGGAATTAATATATTTGCATCACGTTCCACATTGGTAGATAGACAGTGATGTCCTTGCCAAACATCACTGAGAAATAATCTTTTGTCTTGCTGACGCCTACTTATTGTTAATAGCGAAAAATGGAAAAATGTAAAGAATCAATGAATTTTAATGTCCAAAAAGATTTTACTGTTATGCGTAAAGTTATACAGCCTTTCCTTTGTATGATAGGTATTAGTCACTAGCTATTAAACTAAGTATAATATATAAATAAGTTAAGTGATAGGCATAGATTAAATGCATAAATTAAGTTGTTAAGTGCCCTTGAGGTGATTATCAGTGATTAGACGCACTACAAATAATCCAATCATTATTAAAAGCGAACTTTTTTCAATTTCTGTAGGTACTTTTATTTTTTGAAGCCGAATAAAAAGTTTGAAACACGCTGTACGTACGAAATGCATCTGGGTGAATACTGTGTTGGTGTCAACTGTTGCTGCGATTCCCGTATAAATTCAATTTTTTTCTATTTCCCGCCTAAACCTCACAATAATATTATATGAATTCAATGTACATATTCAAGAAATATAAGTATAATTCCCAAGAAAGCTTATACAGATAACGTTTTTGAAAAATTCACCTCCATGGGCACATAGGAGGGCCTTTTAGATTTGTTATTATGAACTTGCTTTGATTTTCATAAAAGGGAATCAAATGTGAAATGGCGTAATATTAGCCTGCTGAACTATATCTGTAATATGCGAAATGAATACTTGCTCTAGGCATACTTTTAGCAATCAACTGGTGAATGTAAACAAATTTAACTATCACAAAATAACCTACAATCTGTCACCAGTATACTGCGTCTATTATACTACAACTAAATATAGTGCATGTTGCACCTCAGTAATCCACGTTATATGGATAAACATGGCTTGCATGTGACGTTGAAGCGAAAGGTACGTTAAAGCATAATTTGTTTTAAAAAATAACATTAAAAAAATAATGTGACATTTTAATATTGCTGTCATAAGGAGAAGTCATCGTAATGGTAACTTAGATTATGCATACTATGCTATTGACTGAATATTGTTAACCATATAACATTTTTCTTATTTAGGTAAATAAAAATATATAAAAATGCTAAATATTTTGTGTATCAGAATATTTTTTATACCAACTTCAAATAATATATACAACAGGTCTTATGACGTCGCGACGATCTCTTTTACTCCTGTCTATTTGGCATGGGAGTGAAGAGGAAAGTATGTTTATGTATGGCAAAATGACAACAAACTGAAAAGTTACCTCCTCAACATTTCTGCGCGGGATATGAAAGAAACTCAGCAATAATTTTAGTTTAACTTGGGTTTGTAGTTCGGGAAAACAGTCTTTAATATTTCTCAACACTTCGGTATTCAGTTGGGTGCATATCGAACCACCCGTCCACGAATCGTTTGATGTTCCGAGCTTATTATGAAGCCACAAAGATGTGTCACTGTCTCGTACGTTCGCCATCTTGGAGTTAAAAAATTGTACTGACGACGTAGTGATGCCATGTCAGAAAAACGAAAATTAGTAGCCAGATGTGAAAAATCTACAAATAGCTATAAAAACCTGTAGGTCGGCAACATTTTTTTGTCGATATATTTTATTAGGTACTTACTGATTAGGTCCAAAATTTCCCCAAATTTCACCGATGAATACGTACAAATTTTTTTGTTTACACGAATTATTAGGAACACCCGGCGATGTGAGATAACTCATGATTGATAAATAAATAAATTAACTTCTCACACGAGGCCTAGATAGGAAATAAGTTCCATATGGCGTAATATGTCAGTTTTGGGGATGCCAAGAAAATGGTGCACATTGAGGACACAGGACTCTAAAATATCAAAAGGAAATTAAAATATCAAAATTTTCACAGGGTCCCAAACTTGGAGGGGACGCCGGCTAGGTGCCAACACGATACACATTGAGGACACTAGACATGGAAACAAATATTTCACATTTTTATTTAAGCGGAAAATGTCGCTTGTGCAATGATGGAATTCGATGTATTTGTACACTAGCCGGTTAAGCTGATATGTTTGAAAGTCTTCCATTTTAAACAATACTGAAAGTTTCCATTTAAGAAAATACTGAAAGATTTCCGTCTAAATATTGTTTGGAACGACTTTCCGAAAAACAAAAATCGAAAGCATTTATTGGTTTGCCCTCCGTCCTAGAAAAAAATTCGCCTACTGCTAATAAATAATTCATATTCCAAACCCCCTTCACACAACACATAGGTTCCTCTGGGGTTACCATATGAAAAATTCGCCTGCTGCGCTTTTCTGTATTTATGTCTGTGTCTTTACAGCATTGCGCTCTTAAAATTCTGTTGAAAAAATTACAGCGCATTGGTATCCAGGGCCATCATATATTTAAAAATTTAAATGGTTGGGTCATGGGTTGGGTGGTGATTGGTTTAGTTATGGCTGGGTGGTTATTTAGAAAACAGGAGCCAAAGAGTGCTTATTAACGGTAACCGGATAAATCATCACAATGATAATTCACACATCTCCATTGATTGAATTTATTATGTATTTCTGTTACATTACCTACTTCATACGAATTAACCCTATAAATTTGATTGTCCTGAAATGGGAAACCTTCCTAGTTGGACAGTAAAAGATTCACTATTCTGTAATTGTATTTTTTAGTATCTAATAAATAAATGAAAACAAATCTAATAAATAAATTATGTTAGGCAATGAAAATGTGCCGTATTTCGAATTTTCAAATTTAGGTTTAAAAATCACTAATTTATCGTCAATAATAAAATATTACCTTTCGTGTGTTGTTTTGTTTTCTGGAAAAGGCTGCATTATATTTCGTCACCTAAAGAATTTATTTTTTTTTTTTTTTTCCGACTTTATGTCCGGGTTAAATCTTCCCCATAGGAAAAACTAAACACTTCCACACACTTTTCCACAAATTATAATCTAGTCAATCAACATTATGCAAGTGCATTATATAAGCAAAATAAATACAAAACCATACAAGAACAACACGTTAACTCACCAGAGATCAAATGAGAAAATAATTCACCGACTCCAGATATTTTCATATCAGAGGGTTCGGCTCGGTAGAACTCCCTAACAGGGCCTATCAATCCTACTGATCCCACAACATAAATATTTAAAAATCTTTCGTAATCCTACATGTATTTAAAATGACTGATTTTTGCATTTTTATATATAAATTTTTTGATAAATCTAATATGCCTAAATTTTTAATGAGAGAGCTAGGTATAATACCGGTAGCCAAAATAACAAATGGTAATATTTTTATAGTCTGAGAATGCCAAATTCTTTTTATCTCATTTCTTAAATCTGTGTATTTTCTTATTTTTTCATTAACAGACTTTTGAATATTACAGGAATTAGGAATAGCGACATCAATGATATAAGTTATTTTTTTAATTTTATCATGTAAAACTATATCGGGTCTATTATGACTAATCGTTCGGTCTGTTAGTATAGTTTTATCAAAATATATTTTATAAAATACGCTTTCTAAAAATTAATTAGGTTCGTATTCATAATATGGTATTATATTACGGCAGTCAATCAAGTTTTGTTTAATTACCAAACTTTGAATTATTTTTAAAACTTGATTGTGCCTAAATGTATACTCGGACGGTGCTAATACAGAACATCCCGATATAATATGTTCTATTGGTACCGGAAAAGCCAAACATTTTCTACAAAAATCATCAATTTGATTTGTATCTTTGATTATGTGCTTCCTATAATTTTTAGTATTAATGACTCTATTTTTAGTTTTAATGGCGAGCATAAATCCTTCTATTTCTGCGCTCAACTTTCCAATACTCAACTATTCTTTTGACAAAAATTTGTCAACATACGTTTGGTTGAGTTAATTGAAGTGTTTTGCGTGTGAAATTTTATTTGTACAAGAAACTAATAATTCCTGGTTGGGATTTATAAAAATGTTGGCATTCGTCGTATAAATTTAAAGGTGTAATGTTTCTATCTGCCTTGCAAATTATTTTGTGCATTTCTGAGCTATGAGATTTCCTATGGAAAAAAGTTCTTAGCATTTCTACCTGATTACGATTCAGGGAAGTTATTTTGACTATACAAAATGTAAAAAAGTAATGTTTTTTATGGCAAAATTATTGTTGTTCCTTGTATAATTTGGGAGGTGGTTTGGGTGCCGTCACGGGAACTATTTATTAGATAACCAACACCTCTGCCATAGGTCACCCCGAGTGGTTCACTACGTTTGTTGATTTAGTAGGGGTGCACGGGTTCACCGGGTGAGGTGTGTTCAGGATGATCAGGAGAGGAGAGGCTGATTTGGGGAGACCCTTTGACCTCTCCAACTGGTCTCTCGACCCATCGCCTTGTACCGCAGTGGGAAGGGTATATTCATATGTCCGTCACTCCTGGACACACTGATCCCTAGATTCCTACCTAACCCTCGTACCCTTTACCTTCCCAGAACTTCCTCTCCTTCCATTCCTTAAAAAAGACCCTCCACACAGCATTTCGAAAGATGACATAGGCCCTGAGGGAAATAATTTTCCTCAGGGCCTCCTGTGTGGGGATAATGAAAAACAAAAAAAAAATAATATCGGGCGGGGTATACTTTCTGTAGTTCTCGTTCTCTATACATGCATTAAAAATTGAAAAATGAAAAGTCCTTTCATCTTACTGGTTACACTTTCCTCCTACTTCTATGCAATAAATCTTTTATTGCCTTAGCTGCACGTTGCAGTATTGCTTGTTATTGGAAGAGACAAGAAAAAGCGAGAGGGGGAGAAGATGCAAGAAGCAGGCGAGCCAAGAAGAGCCAAGAAGAGTCAAAAAGAACCATGAAAAGCCAAGAAGAGTGAAATAGAGGTAAGATAAAGAAATTCAATTTCTTTATTCCTGTCCATCGTAAATTCCAATATTGTCTTATTAGGTATACCGGTCGATTGCTCTCCAACCTCCTTCTTATCCTTAGAGCATGTGTTCCAGGTCCTGACAAATCAGTGCCCCCTGATGTACCGGTTCCACGGGGAAGTGCTCTTGGCTGGGGTGGTAGAAGCGTATATGTAGTATCAATCTAGTGCAAGTGGATTGAATAGTGTTTTCAATCCACATTCAATAGTAGGTGGTTCAGTTTGGGGTTTAATCGGGGAAGGTTTTACTATACAAGGTGTCCGGAGGTAAAGTGCGCTAACTTCAGGTAATTCAACATGATGCTAGAAGTAAAAAAAAAAGTAACTTTATCGAAATCCGAATGTTCATTTTCTCATACAAAAATATTTTTCCATAGAAGAATATTTATTTTCCCATGCAAACAATTGATTTTTTTTACATAAAATATACATTAGAATTTCGAAAAAAGTTATTTTTTCTTTTTTACTTCTAAAATCATGTAGAATCATCCCCCAAAGTTAGCGCACTTTACCCCCCCGAAACTCTGTGTAAATGGATTTATAAATATAAACAGTACTACATTTGTTTGAATCCGCTTTATTTAAATAATTATTGCTCTACCGGTTTCTGACGGGACCTTCCTTCATCAGAAGAATATTAAAACTAACTTTCTCCGATTACGTTATATCTAAGGACGGGTTGTTTCTCAGAATTTGAACAGTTCATCAAATTTTCAAGTTTTGAGAAAGTTCTGTGAAGAAACTGGCCCACAATGATATAATAACAGAACTTGAATAGGACTTCCACAGAATTTGAAAATCGATATTGAAATTTGATGAATTGTTCAAATTCTGCGAAAAAACCCATCCTAAATTTTTTAATGGTAATTTTAGCCACAGTTTTTTGTTATTTTCCAGCTTTCCTAAGCCCCCTTGACGTGATATTTCACAAAAAATGGCTTTCGTCTTTTCAATGGTTCACAACGCCTTGGAAAGTGTAAATAAGTGACCAAATAGAAAAAAAAACATTTATTGTAATAAAAGTTGACATATTTACAATTTATATATATATATTTAAAAATAAAAATAATATGATAAATTATAGTTGATTATAAAAAGCTACAAATATTCATCATAAAAATGTTCTAAACAATACAAAATTTCCTAATAAAAATATGAAGTATCTACAAAGATCACTGTGACGTATTTTCAATTAAGATCCAGAACATTTTGAGATTTTGAAGTCTTGGAAACATTTGGAGAAAGTCTATAACCCCCTCCAAAGAATTTGCTCACAGGCTGTTGGGGGGGACGTTCCGTCATGGTTTCCTCATGAGCTACTTGAATCTTAGGCATTATTTCAGCAGAACTGTTTTCCTTCTTGTCCCTCTCGAGGTTGTACAGTTTCTCTTTGAGCTCTTTGATCTCTGATTTAGCTGCTCCCACATCCAGTTTATACTCCGAAAGTTGGCATTCTCTCATACTGAGCTCTGTAGGAAAATAACATAAATAATAATGCAAGTGTAAAATAAATTAAACTTTGAAACACCAGATCCTTTCCAAGGGGCTAGATGCTTAAAATAAAAAATGAACTCTTTGAATGTTAAGAAAAAAATACTAGATAAAAAATAATAAAAAAAAATAAAGAAAATAAACCAATAACCCAAACCAATACTAAATTAATGCAGACACATAGCAGTTTCATTGGTCCTCGTACATTTAACCTTCTACCACTACAAACTCAAATGATAAATAAAAAGATAGAATATATTAAAGAGGTAAAATTATGGCTGAATGAGGCAGATATTGAAACGCTTTTACTATAAATTTATTGATCCTTTCTACAACTCACTTGCTGAAACTTTATAAACTATTGTACATAATGTTTTCTCCTTACTTTTTATAATAACTATAAACAAAAAAAACTTTTTCTACTAATGTATATTTATACTTTAGGTACTTGAAATAAAGTAATCGTTTTATATTACCCACACTCAGGCAATGCCTTAGTGGGTTTTCATTTCTTGTGTATACTATTTGGTATTATATATTGTGTTATTATATACTATCTATTAATATGTATAATATGTGTAAAGAAATGAAAATAAATAAAGTAAAAAAAAAAAAAAATGTGTTTCAAGCGCAAGTGATTCTGTAAATTTTTTTTATGCACTTTCTCATGGCTGGTTTAAATCACATCTCAAAAAATTCAGCTAGGGCGAAATTTCCAATGCCACAATCGGTTTGTCGGCCAGAAAAAATTCTTGTCACTGGTGCACAAACGGTTTTCCAGAGGAATTGTACGAGGAAGATTTTAAATTAAAGTAATGTGTTTGGTACTCGAACATCAACATCGTTGCAGTGCTTTAAGAAGCTCTGCAGCGAATGGTTGCTGACAGCACAGTCAACCGCACAACATCATCATTGATCGAATTTAAAATGAAAGGGACACCTACTTGTGATTATTTTTTATTTTATTTTATCTGTGTATTTTATGTAAATTTAATCCTGAATATATATTTTATTTTATTTTAAAGAAATTTGTATTTTTTTATATTTGATTTATTGAATTAGTTTGAATTTTGATGTTTTATATAAATTATTAATTAAAAATTAAATTAAATTTATTATTGAAAAATTGAATTATTATTATTATTAATTGAAATGTTTTATTTAAATTAAACGATTTATAACACATTATATTAAAGGCACTGCTGAAAACCAGCTACATTCCCGGAGAAATCCGGAATGTACAGCTGAGCAGTTGCCCTTTTGGCAATATAATCATCTAAATGTATGTATAATAACTATATGCAAACATGTAAAAATTATTGTCAAATAAACGTTTTTATTATTATTATTATTATAATGTATTGGGAGCATAAATAAACCACTCACCTTGGGAGTTACCAGAATACTGACAAGAAAGGTAGAAAGTTTTGGATTTTGGTAGGTACCTATCTACTTAACATAATTTATTTTTTTATTGATCCAATTTTAAAAGTACATACATATAAAAAATGTTCAGTTGCCACTGGCCCATTTTGGATAAATGCTTTATTGTTAGTTTACTATTGAATTAAATGCACAAATTGACCGTTAAAATGAAATTCACTGAAATCACTACAAAAAGCCCTTCTTGTTGTTTCATCTAGTTAGTGTATTCACAAGTATTTAATAACTTTTTTTTAAAGTTTTGCTACATGAACCAACTAAATCTTTATTTATTTATATACAGAAGTCAAAGAAAGTTTTCATCACAAACCTCCAATCAATCCTTTGATCTGCTCAGTTTGAGTGAAATTGATTTTCTTCAACTTAACAATCTCCGCCTGAAAGAAAAAGTTTTTCATCGACTTTAACCATTTTCCCCAAAGTCTGAATTCATGTACCTAGTTAAGTACTTTACAATTTTACCCTTCCTAACCTTCAAATCTGGGGCAGGTCCCACAGGCATGTTTTCTTTGAGCGTTTTACACAGTGTTTGGTACTCTGCTACCTTTTGTGATTTATCTAATAATTTCCTGCAACAAATATCATACACAATATTATAAAGATTGATACTCTGTAAATGAAATCGTTACATGTGTTAGAAGAACACACAGAAAAGAAAAAAAGATTATTGGCACATTGGGGAAATGAACTTAGGACCTTCTGCTATTTCTGATATTTGTAGGAAATGAATTCGAGAAATATATGCATCATGTGGGCACAGCGGCTGTGGGAGCACTTTATCTTATCCAGAGACAGTGAGAACCCGGGCTGTATCTCAGTGGGGTCATGTACGAGACGGGCATTTTCATGCCGGCCGATTGCCACTCAACTTTCGGCCAATCTTCTAGTTCTAGAGTGAGAGATAACTGGAGGAGCGTCTCTCCTTCCATTCAGAATGGTTTTTGGGACATCAAGTGGCATGCAGGGTGAGAGACAACATCATCTTGTAGAGGTATTATAAATTAATCCTTATAATTTTTGAGACTTATCTAGCTGTATGAATAATAATCTGATAGTATTATTGTCCCAGCGTCTGGACGGTGTAGGCCCTCTGATTGGTCAAATTAAAATTGTGTGATTCTGATAAATTCTGCATAGGGTGTCTGCAGGCAAAAAATACCAATCTGCCCCTCAATTTTAAGCAACCGTAAGGTTCATTTCGGTTTGCAGGCGACTGGATACAAAAAAAAATAAGACATTAAAAATTAAGACACGATTTCATACTGAAAACGAATCGCCACATGTAATACGATATTCTTCAAAAATATCGTTTCTGCTCATATAATTTTTGGATAATATCGAAGAAAATATGTTTTAGAAAGTTCATAATCAATTGGATTAATTAAATTACAGTGAAAATGATCCACAATTACGTGATTACGTTTGACGTTTGACGAAAAAAGCACGCGTTCATTCAATATGGCCGGCAATAGCTGGCCGATAGAGCGCACCTCTGGCGGTGTAAAAACTAACCAAATAACTGGCGCGAATATTTAAATATGCAAAATTACTTGACCATTAAGCGTTTCATAAGAAGATTTCTTCTGGAAGTTTATTTAAACTTTGCAATGGCATTTTTCATTATTATTTATAATTTGTTTTTGCTTATTAATTATATCTGATTTTATATTGACATGTTTTCTAATTTCTAAAATTTAAAAATTATTTATTTGCGATGCTTTAATCCTGATTGTTTATTTATATCTTAAGAAATAGGGTAAAAATACCGTTTGAAGAGAATATGTTTAATTTTTTTATTCAGTATTTCAACTATCAATTTATTAGAATAACCGTTATTAAATGTTATTTGTCTTATGAATATATTGTTTTATGGTTACATGCTATTTTTTTTCAGGTCTTAAAATACTTCACACAGGATATAAAGCATCGCAAATAAATAATTTAGAAATAAGAGAACATGTTTATAAAAGCAAGATTAACAAGAATTAACAAGAATTTTTTTTATAAACTATCTTTTTAATATTTTCCCACTTAACTGGTCTTTCATATTGTAATTCCTAATTTTATAAACCCAGCCTACTCTTACCCCTCCCCCCCTCCTTCCACTTCTTTTTTCCAATTGTAATCTATATTTAATTTTTGACTTCGGTGTATACTTCGTTCATGAAACATGTATTGGTTGTATATAATAAAGTGATTTAAAAAAAGTTATTTGTTTTTTAATAAAATAAAGTTTAATCGGATAACATTATTTTATCTATTTCCGTTGTATATCAATGCATACGTACATAATAAAATGTAAACATTATATTTATTTATTAATTGGACAATTTGCATGGCGCCGCTTTTGTGAGATATCACCTCAGGGGCGCTATATTGTAATAATCTACCTTTATATATATAGATTTTTATTCTCCTGATGAAGGTGTATATATAATCTAACTTTAAACTTTATTAGATACAGTAACAGTTTTAGGTAAAGAATTACCACCAGTTGGAGTAAAATTGACACCTTTTAATTAAACCGACTGCTAATCTCATCGCACAATTAGATCCTTTTATTCATAAACACGGGTACAATTAATCAATATGTAATAATATATTATTTAAGTCAACTTTGTTATAACTATATTTAATTGTGACAAACTATACGATATTGATTCAACTTATAGACATTGACGGTTGTAACACATATTTAAGCACTGCAAGTCTCCTATGAGCTAATTATATTAGGTACGGTAACAGTTAATATCAGTTGTAGACAATAATAGTAGTCAATAATAGTGTTTCATTTGAAATAATCCATCACAAATACGTAAAATTTCATTTATGTATTTAAACAACTATCATTCTTATTATGCGTAAATTTAGCATGTTATCATACATTAACTCCTTCCTGTTCCGTGTTTTAACTATATATACTGACCCTCTCTCTGTGAATGACCTGATATCTACCTATTATGTAATTGTTGTTAATATCACTTAAAATGGGCGAACTCCAAGCAAGTGCCGCCCGCAGGGCCTAGCAGAAAAAAACCCGCGAAGCGGGTTTTTAACTGCTAGTAAGAATTTATTCCAGAATGTATGCAAGGATAGCGCAATGCAATACATTCCATATTTTGAAATAATATAAAAAATAATTAGAATAAGAAAAATAATAATACATAGATAGGCACAAAAAAAGCAGAATTTAAGTGAAAAATATGTGCAAGCAGCCGTTTAAGGAGGATATTTGGACATCTTCCGTCTCCTGAGGGCCATTAGGGGGGACTTCATTCAGGCAACCACGGCAGTGATGATTGTGTTATTTGATTGGCGTAGTCTGCGCCATAAGTTTTCCACGTGGTGGCGGAGAAGCGCTCTGAAAGAGTGCATTCGTCCCTCCATGAATATATTTCCGTAGCGCTGCAGTATCTCGGTAGGCGGAATAGTTGGCAATAAGCATTAATGTAAGCGACTTTTAGCTTATGCCATTGGGATGCAGTGAAATCCACCCACAGTTCTGACGTATACAGTAAAGTGCAGAATGAGTTGAAGAGTATTTTTTTGACGTTTGTACTGCAAAAGTAAATACGCCTCGACAGCATACCTGCTCTAATGGATATCGCTCTTCTTTTCCTTTCCATATCCTCGATGTTTTTCAGGTCGTCTGTGATAATATGTTCCAGGTATTTGACGCTACGACTAACATCCATTTTCGTTCAGTCTAGCCATACTGAAGGTTTTAGCATGTTTTCGTTTTTACATTTGAAAACCATAACAATTGACTTGGACGTATTATATACAAGGTTATGATTTTTTGTAAAATCTTCACATATTTGGAGTAGTTTCATTAGTACGCTAAGTGACTGTACTAGAAGAACCATATCATCTACATAATTAATATTATTTACACATACTCCTTGAACATGGCAACCTATTTTAGTGTTATTAAGTCTTCGAATTAGTTCATCAGTGTATATATTGAAGAGTGTTAGAGACATGCTTTTTCTTTGCCTTATGCCACTTTTCAACTAAAATGGGTTAGAAAACTCGCTAGACCATTTCACCACATTTTCTTGCTGTGTGTGCCAAATTGAAAGAATCGCTATTATGTGCTGTTCTCGAAAGAATCACTATTATGTGATGTGCATTTTGTGCTGGGTTCATTAGTTAATTTTTGTGATCTCACTGATACGTACTTCTGCATTATCTTCACCTTATCGAGGAGTTCTAGAGTGGTGGGGTCTGTTCCCTGCAACTTCCTCCACCTGTGGATATTGAGCGGAGTGGCTAATGACTCCTCCAATGCCCTGACACGCTGGCGCTCCCGATTCAGGTTCCTCTCCAGGTTGAATACCTATTGATAGACCCATTAAAATACAGCAAGAGATTACTTAATAAATGAATAAGTAACTAACGTTTTTTAAAAATAAATTTAATCCCCGCATTTTCCCAAAAAAATGTTTTTCCCAGGAAAAAACCCAAATCTTGAAAGTCTTAGAGATTCCCTGTAATTTGAGGAATTCTCCACAAATTGGAAACCCTGACGTGGATGTTGTAGCCCATAGATATATTACTAATGTAGACTGGTTGCCATGGATCAGCATGTTCAGTCGTACCAACCAAACAGTGTGTTAATGTAAATGTGTTTTATTCGTTTTTAAATGACGATTTATAAATTCTATGCATAATAAAACTTATATATTCAGAATCAGCATTTGTTGATCTATATTCTATACTATATGAATATATATAATTTTAAGGACGGGTTGTTTCGGAGTATTTGAACAATTCATCAAATTTCAACGTTTATTTCTGGGATCTGTGAAAGTCCAATTCAAGTTCTGTTATTATATCATTATAGGCTAGTTGCTTGACAGAACTGAAATAAAAACAGAACTTGAAAAAATCTTTCACAGAACTTGAAAATGAACGTTGAAATTTGATGAATTGTTCAAATACTCCGAAACAACCCGTCCTTTGCCATAATATTTTCCACTGGAGTTCTTTATTATTTAGGTACAAAGAAATGAAAGATTACTTGAAACAAATAGGTTGCCGCAAATCAGTCCAGATTACGATGTCTGTTGCTTCAGTCGGAATCAGCGAGTCATTTGAAAGGAAAAGAGTTATGCATATAGTTAGAAGTAGGGGGTGTTCATTAATGAACAACCCCAGGCTCTCGGTGGCCCGCGTTGTGACCTGCTAATTTTCTGTAATCTCCTACTTTTTTTTAACAAAATAACTTTATTTTATAATTTCATTCAATAGACTTATTTCATAATTTCCACAAATATTTCTCCAACCCTCTTGTTTTCCTGTCAATAATTCATTCAAGCAGTCAAAATAACTCCTTTACTTTTATAACACTTTAAATCAGTGATGCACAACCTGCGACCCGCAAACTCATTAGTGAAGCCAACGGTCCCATTAAAATATATTATACATGTTTTACCTCAAGACGCATGTCTGTCATATTTTGAATGCCCTTTGCCAGAAGGTTCTTCTCTCGACGCAATCTTTTTATTTCTAATCTTAAAAGCTTGATGTCATCCAACCGCTGGGCATAGGCTTTTTCTCCTGATAATGATAAACAGATTACATTACTATTTTATTTATTCATCAGTTTTAGAAATAAAGATATGTATAAGACATATAAGTTTTACATAAAATTATTTCGTTATCAGTCTTACTAGACAATGTCTCTTCTGAAAAAGGTAACCAATGAAAGAAAACTTCCCATAATATTATGTCACGAGTATAAGAGTTCCCAACCGGTCGATCGCAAAGAGAAATTTGGTCAACCCCAATTACGATTGAATTTTTTTTAAATAACAATTCCATATTTTCATATAAAACTAGTGGATCCCCCAAAATGCTTTGCTATTGCTAATGTCTTTCTCGGGCGCCACCGATTTCATCCACCATTCACTACTGTATACCATAATTTTACCGTTAAAAAACTACATTACATCGACTTTCATTTGACTCTCATGACTTATTTATGTATTTATTTCACGCCTATTAAGGCTATTACATACATATATATAAAAAATATTTACGAAATTATACATGAAAATAGTGCAGGCGACTATTTAAAATAATTGCAGAAAAATAACTATAAAGTCAAAATATCACTGAACTTGATCTACACAGCATGCAGGCACAAAACATAAAAAATCCAAAATATTTTTTTCTGTTTCAGTTGACAAAATTATTATGTGTTAGTCAAATCAAATTAAATACCTTTATTAAAATATTCCACTACTTGATGAAAAAAACTTCAATAGGGTATGCTTACATATTGAAATTGATGTACAAAATATATCAACAACATCGTAGTATTACGATGCAGAGATATTGCGTTAAGTATTCCTCGGGCGTCCCCGACTTCTTCGACTATTTAAATATCTATGAACACTCCTGGCACTTATAACATCAAACTTTGAAATTTTCAGAGATATCGGTCAACAACTTTTCGAGTTATGCAAGCACAAACATACACAGTCTGAATTTTTATATATTAAGATTAGAAACCAGTTGGAATTTAACTCAACCATTTGGAATGCATTTTATAATATAAGATGTTGTCCTGCACAGATCGCCTTCTATGTAGGGAAGTTAAAATTTGTGGATGTATGTATTATTTGTTGTGATGTATTTTGGGAAGAGAAATTTGAAGAAAATTTTTTTTTTTGTTAAATTTTTAGATCTCGACCACAGTGCCATGTATCGAGTTCAAAACTATCCTATATTTCAAGCTGGAACCAACCATACACGTTCACAAAATTTCATTGAAATCGGTTGGGCGGTTTTGAAGATTAGCTTCTACGAACACAGTGACACGTGATTTTTATATGTTAAGATAAATAATATCCCGTTGTAGTTGCTAGATTTGATCGTAGCTGTTGATGAAGTGGTTTAGTGGTCAAAGCAAAGGACCTTCTTGTGCTTCATTTGAATCGATCGCCGTGAAAATTAAGATGAAAAGTAGTTCCCAACTTAAAAAATGTTGGATTCCCTGTCTTAGTATATGAACTTCACTAGCCCTGTTCACACACTGTGATCCTAGCGTTTGAGGCAGTTCCCAAAGAAGAACAAAAATTACAGTCAAAAGGGCAAACGAAATCAATAAGGGACTTTAGTCCAGTTAGGTTACCTATCTGAAAGAATCCTTAAAATCTACATACAAAAAAAATATATATATAATCAGCTACAACAATATCTAGAATGTTGCACTTTTAAATCTTATCACTCTAGCTCACTGCAAAGTCACGAGCCACCCTTGTACGACTGGATAATACAAAATCTGGTTTAATTTCTGGAACCTCTTCTAAAAGCCCAAAAAATGGTAATATGTGTCATTAACAAGCAACCGACAAGATACCCCTCCACTCGACTCCTCATAGAGTATAAGGTCTTAAACATACGACAACTCCACCTAAAATTTTCGCTAATACATTTCCTGTTCAAATATAAAAACAAAACTCTTTTACAACACAACTACACCACCAGAACAATAACCAACGGTCACTACAAAGTACCTTCACTACATACCAGGTCAGATCAAAGACAATTTTTCTTCCTAGCTCCTAAAATCTTTAACCTTATCCCTGAAAACCTAAAAACCGTGAGTCAACCCCATTCCTTTAAAAAACAAATTAGGAAATGGATCCTTACACACGGAATACATTACAACTACAATACCCATTCATTCTACACTCTATCAATTTAATCACCTTTCAGACAAAACATAATATATCCTTATTCCCTAACTTAGCGGTATAGTATATACATAATTAATTAGTGTGATCTATTTACTAATAATTCTTATAATTCTCTATCTTCTCCATTCTCTTCTGGCAACCCAAACTAGCTTTACATCATTTTTCTTTTTCATATTATAGTAATGCATAGATTCTGTTCAAACTGTAAAATTCACCCGCCATAACACAGGGTCATCCATAGCATGGAGGGTGAAATATCACAAAAACCATATGTACCCTCTAAGTCTTGTATTAATAAAATAAAAAAAAAAAATATAAACTAACCTGTGGAGAGTGTGACCAAGAGCATTTTAATTTTCTCATCTTGAAGACAGAGTTCATCATTCTTCTTCACCAGCTGCGTTCCAATGATATCCCTCTCAGCGGTCAGTTGCTCGTACTTCTTATCCATTTTCAACAATTTGGGGTTTTACCGTACTGTATAAAACCCAAATATTATATAAAAATATTTTAATTAAAAGTTAAGAAAATTAAAAATCTTAGCATTATAAAGTGTAATAATGACGTTACCATACAATACTTGCTATTGTCTCACAAACTCAAGAAAATGTGGCAAGTAAGAAACACTATTATGTATTGTATGACAATGATAGACATTTAAAGAATATCTGCGTATGAATGAAATAAATGATAGCGGGTGGCATTTTCATTAAATACTATATTCTACATCACGGGTGTGACTGAGACAACAAGATACGCTTACTCGTTTACCTTATAAGACACACAAAGAATACTGCATGATACGACCTACTGCTATTAGGTTGTCTTTCTTACACTTATGTGTTGCTACGTTCGTTATCTCACTTTAAGCTTGCCCAAATCCGCTGGATGCAAAAGCTCTTTATAAAAACAACACTTGATTTCAACTATTTAGGTCGGTGGTTTAAGTAAACACGCACAATATATGATTTAAGATTTTCACGGCCAAAAGTATTTTTGTTATTTGTTTTTGGGGTATTATGCCGTGTTGCGCTAACTCCTTCTTTAGCCAACGTTTCTTTCCAATAAGACATCTGCCCTGATGATGGACACTGCAATGCTGTCCGAAACGTTGGCTAAAGAAGGAGTTAGCGCAACACGGCATAATACCCCAAAAACAAATAACAAAAAACGCACAATATAGGTTTTTAGGGTTTAGTTTGGGTTATTTTAACAGTTTGTGCGTATTTCCTAACCTTCAAACATAACTTTGAATGAGAAAAAATGGAACTTTAAGGCATCTTTTACCATCTCCCATGACATAAATGGTTATTTCTTGTAGTAATTAAGTTGAAACCAAGTGCTGTTTATAATTTTTTTCATATTAAGCGTGCAGCAGAATTCGATACGATCAGTGTAGGGTTTGCCGAGTAATTAAAACACTTTTCTCATTACACACGAAGGCATTTTCACGCTTTTTCAAGGCAATTTACTTAGAGGTAGCACATGATCTTACGCAACATGTGGCAGCTTAGTAATTAAAACCATAAATAAACCACTCACACTAAAACTAGGAAATCGAAGCACTACAATTGACTTGCTTTTGGCTTGGCACTTTGAGATTTCTACAGCGTGTCTATATATATTAGGTTTGATGTACAAACATGTTAAATATAAATGAAATATTTATGTTATTAAACTTTACCTCTTTAGAGGTATTTTATATAATATAACACATAGCAAGGTTGTTTTGTAAAATGAACCAATTCGCTAGTATAAAGTAATTGAAAACTAATAATTTGAAAAAAGTAATGAGCCTTTGAGTGTTTATTTGTTACCGTGGAAACAAATAAATGAAAATGCATTCACTACCAACACAGAAAAAAATTATCTAAGTACACTATCCTACTTATTTAGAACAGTATTGATCAAACAGAATCATTATTTTATTCTAATATACCCAACAATGACCTTTATGGTGCATTGATTGAGAAAAGGGTTTGATTCTGTGTTAGCTAAACCTTCCATTATTGCACAAGCAACAATTTCATCTTTTTATAATGAGAGCTAGGAAAATTCAAACATTGCCATTTTATTAAAATTCCAGGATTATCAAGTCTCCTAAAAAAAATGTGACAGAAAAATAAACAAACAGCACATTTTATTATCAATTTATATTTATTTCCATAAAATTATTACACTTAGAGTTGCTAAATAAAAATAAATATAGTTTTCTTAACTTACATATTAAGCTAGATGCGTGGATAAAAATAGTAATATTTACAAAATACGATGCGTAAAATAGATTATACTATATTAAACTAGGTACTCACAAACCAAATTATATTACAATACTAGGTACTCACAAACCAAATTATATTACAATACTAGGTACTCACAAACCAAATTATATTACAAAGCTAGGTACTCACAAACCAAATTATATTACAATATAAAATTGCACAAAGATTTCTTACTCTAAATTAGTAAACCAAACTAGGAAAAAAGAGATTTAAGAAACAATCAAATGTTGTATAACTGATCCCAATGCTTATTGTAATACTATATAATACTTGTAATAATAATATAATGATTGTCGAAAAGTATTATAAAATGAAATTATAAGCACAGTATTATATTTGTAATAAACATAGTAATCATTTGAAAATATATCTTTTAAAGAGCATTCATTACTTAAACATATTAAATCACAGCAGCATTCATAATAAACATTAATTTTCTGAAAAATACAGTATTCAACTTCATTCTGGTTTATTTATGTTCTGGAGGGGGCACAGACAAATCCAAATAATTTAAAATTAGTAATGTTTCAATATTAATATACTACAGGCAAATTTAAATATTAAGGTACATTAAAAATGATTGTATTTAATAACGAAATATAACTTAACAGCAATACATAAACGTAATGAATTTTTTAAAATAAATCAATGAAGCAGTAGGTACCTAACCTAAAAAATTGGTTTTATTTTATAATACTTGTAAGTTACGTTATTACGTAATATGTACTTGGCAGTACTTATTTAAAAATATGTACAAAAACATTTAACACCCTACTTACCTACATAAAATTTTAAAAAAAATATTTTCATTCAAATTTTATTAAAATTCTTGACACTCAAAAAGGGAATTTTTATGGGAAAATTTAGATTCCTGATTTTATAGATATTAGCATAATTTATCTTTGAACCAATACAAATATTCAAGATCGTCTTCACATTTCGACGCCAGAATCCCTAAACCTTTTTACAGTCAACGAGAATCACTAAAATGTTGCCATTAGTGAAACAAACGTTGCTATTGGTTAGCTGCTAAAAACTATGATGCTATTTAAACTAGGTTATTATATTTATTTTAATCTAATGATATGTTAAAATGCGCACTGAAAACAAGTAGTGTCGGCTTCACTAAGATTAGCTTAATGTTGGTGAAACGAGATATATATTTTTACTCTCACCAAGCAGTGCAAAAGTCTAATGCATGGGTTTCCAACTGACGATAGCGGTTTGTGAGTCCGGGGCCTGGGCGAAGGGCGCTTTGCCCGCGGCGTTCACAAATTGGTTCACCTGGTAGACGCACATTGCCTCGTAGCCCATGAATTCGGCCAGTTGCTGGAATTTAAAATACACATGAATAGAATCTGGGAGAAAACTGGAAAAATTGCTTTCACTGGGATTCTCCTCTATAAGAAATTATTAACCTTTTCACCACATTCCAGATTTATATAGTGCGACACTGTTTTGTGACATTCATACATTTTGTATGAAAACGAAAACATACACATAGTACAATGCGTTGTCCTGGAGGCATGGTTTATTAGCACATGAATGAATGCGGGTAGCGGTGCATAGAGATTTATCCTTAGTAAAGTGAAGCGCGTTTGTTTATTGGGTGATGCTTTTCTGTAAGTCATCCATCATTTGTAATTGCATTCTGATGATGAGAACACTTCCCCTCCTGTAGGGATACAAATAGTAGTTCTGTGAACAGTAGACTTCGCGTAGTGTTTTTTACTCCAACTTGACAGCTACCAACAGTCGCAATGCTGGCGGAATATACAGGTACTATCTTGAAAGGATTGAATGGACAAGGAATGCACAAACAAATTTAAAGATTGTTGAAAAGTAAAGTGGTCGAGTCAAAACAGGATTTCGCTACTCTCAGTCAATTACGTGAAGCCAATGCACTTTTTCAGAAGATACATCGAGTAATAAGAAAAAGGATGTTGAAACTGGTGCGAAGCTCTATCAGCACTTCGTGTACCAGAACTTTCATTGGGTATTTGGCAATATCTCCTGGTCCCACAACGTGGCTTACCAGGTATCTAAGCCTTCTTCTGGCATCATAGTAGAGTAGGAGTTTTATCATCGTCATCACATTTCCTACAGATATTGGTGCTTTCCACTCTCAAAATCGGCAGTATCTCTGAGATGGCCGTATCCTATTTTGGATCTTTTTGTGCCCTTTAGTACACAGTACACCGTAAGCAGTGGAGTATTCTTGTATACTTTACAGCACAAACTAAAACGGACTTATAAAAATCTTTTATCTCCTTTTGTATTACTAAGACATAGAATTTAAGCAATGTTAGAAAGTCGAAACATCACGTTTTGCATTTGCATCTAAAAGTTTGCGAAAGATTTCATATTTTGTGAATTTTTTATTAATTTGAACTGAACAAGAGTTCCAACTGCCCCCAACCGTCTGGAGCCAGTGAGACTATGGCATTACCAATTGGGGAATGTTGTGAGGTTGAAAGTAGCGGGGAGGGGAAGAGGAAGGTTGTGAAGTACCTGGCTATTCAGATCTGGTCATCAATCACGACCAAAGCCACTTCAAGCAATGTTTCAATTCTGAATGGTGGTCTTATACCAGGGATACTGGGAGTACCTTCTACTCTCAAACGTGCCGCAAATATACTATATATTATTTTAAATGAGTAATTTGCATAATAACACAAATTAATCAAACAAAATTTACTTGCGCACCCCGGGATTCGAACCCGCAACCTCCAGCGTGCTAGTCGAGAGCCTTACACCTCGACCTCGGAGGCCGTCAAAGCTTAAGTCAGTTACTTGGCCGTTTAAGGATTAGTAACTTCTAAGTAGTCTTTTTATAAAAACATTGATATGTTACCTGCGTCAGAGGGCTCGTGTTAGTGGTGAAGATGCCAGCAAATCCTTTCTGTTTGGCCAACCTCACTAGTTCCTCCTCCATGCTCTTGATGACGGAGACATTCTCCTGAGCAGATAATGTGGGGTGGGTCGCCATCATGAAGGAGTGCAGGATCTGGCCAACTCCAGATGGAAGACGTTCCTCTCTGAAGATACACCAAACAAATCTCTAATAATTCATTTATGGTACAATACGGTAGTGATTTTCTCAATGTTAATGAATAAAATATTTAATATTGACCCTGCAAGGTCCAGATCCGGGTAAGATGTTTTTGATTGTGATATTTAATTAATCTTTCAAAAATTAAACACTCACAAAGGTGTAAGCATTCATTTTCTTCAAAGGATAAATTGAATTGACATGTTCTGCAAATCGGTCGTCATTCTAGCTGTTGTAGCTAGTTAGATGGGCTCGAATGAAGTTGTCCGGTCAAAAAAAGAGTTTAGATATTTTTAGTTATCAATCATTTTTCCATGTTTGTTTGTCATTTTTCACTATAATTCTTTACTCCATGTTTAAGATTTAGTGTGTTGGAAAGATTCTCACCTCACTGGCTCCTCCAAAAATTCCAAGAACTCGAAAATAGTGACTAGTTCATTGTTCAGCTCTGGTGAAGGTTCATCTCGAGCATCAAAGTTTAGGGAGACTCCTAGAAATAGTCCGTCTGATTCCCTCCTGACCACAAAACTGAGGTCTTTTTGTAAAAGGTCCTGCCAACCACCATCAATCATCTCGCTGTAGTGTTCCCTTTTGATGGCGGGTTTCAGCCACATTTCCAGATCAGCCTTTTCGTAGAAGCTTGACACAATCGCGCTGAAAAAATTCAATCATTTTGTTAATTTATAGTCTTAATATGCTAACGTCTGTCGTACACACTCGCTCCTTCTGCTCTCTACATACAGAAGTGCTGCCATCTATAATGTGATTGCAAAATTTCAACTATTGAGCTACTCTTAGATATTTTAGATTTAATCGCAGATTATTTTTGACATTATTAATTATTGAAATTATTATGTGCTATTATAATATAATTATTAATATATACTGTAGTCTATTCAAGCATCGCTTTACAATCTTAATACGAATATTTTCAATTCTGCAATCGCTTGGTAAATGTTATTCCAATATTTTTATGGTGGAATAACTTAATGAGTAAAACCCACAAATTGTAAGACAATATTAAGGACTCTCAAACGAAAAATGTGAACCAGAAAAGACAGAAGAAGATTCAGTCACATCTAGGAAATGAACCCAGGACCTCTTCCTTGCCCCCCGGCAAGAGTTTCCACTTCCCCAAGTGCTCCGACAACTGAGATAATTCGACCTATTCAACTTACTGTCATTTTAAAGTGCATCATACTTCGACTAAGAGCTACCAATACTACATATCTTCATTTTCTTAACACACATTTTTTGGCTGCTATCTTTATGAATGGTTGCAAGATTCTACCAGAATCAAATTGAAATCTAGATAGTTTCTGACTAAATAGAAGTGGTCGAATCTTTTTTTGTCGTTTCAGTTTCACATTTTTCATTTGAGAGTCGTCAATGATTAAATGTAATATCCTTCAGAGTAATTCAGATGGGTGATGATGATGTTTGCTCATAAATTTAAATTGCAAATTTTTTTTACATACCTATTACAATGTACAAACATATTATAATAATGTAACAACCATGAGTCTGAAGTCTAGGATGAAAGGGATAACATGAGAGAACATGAAGAAAGAAATATAAAAGAGTGTGATCAATTGTCTAGCATCTCTTCTTCATAAGCTATTATTACGTTGTGTAAATTAGAGTCTATTGACTATTATTCCGCTATTCTATTCATGGTATAATGAATTAATGTTATATAAACATCATCTTCATTAGTACTTACTATTCAACTTCCTGTTTGTGTTTATCATTGAGGGGTTCCATGACGAATTGTTCAGTCTTTCTGTGATTGGTGATCAGCTTCGGATCGGAGGTTATCTTATCGAGGACTTCGCCGAGATTCTCAGCCATGATGAAGTCGGTGATGCCGATCTCGTATCCCTGCTCCTTGAGTTTAGTAATGGTGTAGATGGAGTTGAGGCTGTTTCCCCCGAGGTCGTAGTAGTTGGATGAGATGGACACGGCAGTTCTGGCAGACCTGCCAATGACGGATCCGATGGTCTGGAACAGGGTTTCAGCGGCTTCCATCTTGCTGGCTAGGATACCGGTGTAGTCGATGTCCAGAGCTATGGCGGCATCATCTAAAGAGAAAAATCATATTTTTTATTTATTTTAAAGCTAGTACCATTTTTGAATTCCTTTAAAAATGTGCAGAAGATTTAATGTTTCGTTATTTTGACGTAGAAAATGCCACTGGCTGGTAAGACGGCTGTCACCGACGTTGACCAGTCAACAACGCCATGAACAAAAATGAACATATCGTTTTGGCGGCAGATCAAAAAGAGCACATTTTAAATTGTTATTTTAATTATAAAAACACACTACCTTTTGATCTACATAATTAATTAAAAATACATGCAGGTTCGACAATTGTATTTAACAGATTAAATAAAGTAAATTAATTTTCCAATATTTCATAGTACCGTGTAAAAGCCAATCGAAATCTTGGGAGGCAGTTTTTTTAAAGTGAATACCGCCAGAGAGAGCCAGTAGGATTGGGTACCCTCTTTTGGGAGTGTTGTGATGCAGAATTAAATGGGTGGAAGGTCGAGAAGTATCTGATTGTTCAGATGTCGCTGCTTAGTATAATGAATTTTGTCTACATCAGGGATGATATTATAAGTTTTCATAAATAAATTGGACCATGAAAGTAGTGAGGGAAAAAAACTGTAGAGAGCCTTAAATCTTACCATTATTATTGGTGTTTTCATACATCTTCAGAAGGGTTTGTCTGTCGTTCTTGCCATTTACGAGTAGAGGTATGCTATCTAAGATTATCACCTGAAACATAATAAAATAAACAATTATTTTTTAATGTTTGTTGGATATAACTACATATGTTCATCCTATGTTCAAATGCTGTGCCGTGGACACTGTAACATTTCGCATAGTGTTACAAAGTCCATCATCAGGACAGTTGTGTAGATTGTGAAGTGTGTGTTTATGTCAATCCTCTTAGAGCCAGTATTTTAGTATAATAATTAATCAAATTAATGTGGTTTTCAGCATTAAGTTTTGGTGTAGAAATCAATTACCGCATTCCAAAAACAATTAAGTTATTTTTTATTTGGCCTTGTCGTCTCTGTTAACGGCGATGCACTACGTCATGTAATATTTTAAATTGAGCCCCTATCAATAACAACCCTTACGTAGATGGCAATAAGGTTTAAATTCACGCTTAACACCATCCGCCTGTTTTGATTTATGCAAGAAAAAAGCATGGCCAAAAAGTGCCTTTTATTTTATTTTGTGGATGTTCAGGCATAAATAGTTAATTTTTTTTCGATCATTTAATAAATAACTTAATTTGCCACATTATACAATAAAATCATAACCGAAAATGGGTTCGTAAGTAGAAGATTTTGAACTTTAAAGCAGTTTTCATAGGCATTTACATTATTTATTTCTGGGCTTATAAAAAGACTTATCTAAAAAATGCTCGATTATTTAAAAGGCCAGGATGTATTCTACTCGCAGTATTTAATTGAAGCATCTGAAACATTTCTAGGCGACCAAATTTTCAAACCAAAAACACATGATTTTGCATTACTACGTATGGCATCGCCTTAACGAGGTTTTTGTGGATTTTTATTGCCTCCGGAAGTAGGTGTGCTCGATGCGTAAAGCGTCTTTCCAGACCAAATTCAAATCTTGTTTCAAAATTTCTACCAAAAATAAATCACAATTTTACTTTTGGCTCTGAAAATCTTAAATCATAGACAACGAAAATGATTAGTTCATCACCAGGGCAAACTTCTCCCTGTACATTAACCTCCAGCAGGACAGGGTATCAGAAGTAGAAGAAAAAGAGGATTTATTCATAAAAGGAATGTATTTATAAATATGAAGGGTTTGGGAATAATTTCTCTCTCACATTATTCCTTTTTATTGAATGGGAAGTGTGAATATTTTACCTGGGGAATCATGTAGGCAGCCAATTTATCTTGGAGCTTGCTCTCCACATTCAGTCCAGTCAGCTTGGAGTCTGGAGCGCAAGTCACAAAGGCGAGCAGGGCCTGGTCCATCTCACCTGGCTTATAGCAGAGCACAACACCTAGAAATAATACATTAAACATTATAAACCACAACAGTTTAATCAGTAATAAATTAAGCTTTTCACTTAGATTTATAGAGGGAGCTTTGATAGATAATGCTACTAACCTAATAAGCCGGGTTAGTCAGACAAGCTGCCAATATAATTAAAATTAAGTAGGTATCTATTACTTCAACGTCGTCAGCCTGAGATGATAAATAAACTGCAGAGTGACATAACCGATACTCTGCGGGGAATCCGCTTGCATAGCACAGGTGTAAATTATTGTGCGTTAGATTTAAGAATTTCGATTCCTACATTATTGTGTAAACAATTACAAACACTATTAAACAATATGAGATTACAAAGAATGAATTGATTGCAAACATACAAGAGAAGAAACATGTTTATATCTGTATTATGAATGAATGGGTCTTGTACCTTTGTCGATTCCGTCAATGGTGACGACAGCCTTCTCCACTTCGGTAAGGTCAACTCTGTGTCCTCGAATCTTGATTTGCGAATCAGTCCTTCCCTCGAACACCATAGTTCCCTTTGTGATCCTGGCAAAATCTCCAGTGCGATAGAGTCTTGAGAATTCTGTCGACAAAAAGTTATCATTGTAAAAATTATCTTTATTGGGACTTCGACAACCCTTGGAATGTCCTGGCAGCCTCTAGCAGCCGAGGAAATGCTTCTACCTCCACCGGTCTCCTGCTATCTTGCTTAAGTTTTAAGGAACTCATATTAGCTCATACACTCACACCCTTCTTGAGTGGAAGATACTCTCAGTATAGCCCTCCATTCAGAGTTGAAACGTTGCTTGAAATGGCTTTGACCATGTTTGGTGACCAGTTCTGAATAGCCAGGTACTTCCCACCTTCATCTTCCCCATTACCTTCAGCCTCACAACATACCCCAATTGGGGATGCCTTAGTCTCACTGGCTTCAGACAGTTGGGAGCAGTTGATACTCTTGTAGGGTTTCACATAAAATAAAAAATAAAGTCTCCGAGAGATGGCGCATGTGAAGTCATCCTTCTAGTTTCTTGTATCTTTTTAGTTTTCACACAAGATGCATGAGAAGGAAAAGCTCGATGACGTATGTACGGGCTCTCTCTGAACCTAAGGACGGGTTGTTTCTGTTAAAGATTTATTCAAGTTCTGTTATTATTTCAGTTCGGTCAAGCAACTAGCCTATAGTGATATAATAACAGAACTTGAATAGGATTTTCACAGAACCCGAGAATGAATGTTGTTAATTTGATGAATTGTTCAAATTCTGCAAAACAACCCATCCTAAGAGGTGCCTTTTAATGGGGTTGGCTATCTTCCATCCTTGCAACAGGTCGTGCTCCTATAGTTTTATCTCCAGTTTTATAAATCTTGTTGGGGACTAAGCTTCAAATAATTCTATAGGTTGTTTAATTTATTGTTTTTCAGTTAGATTGAGCTCTTGGAGTTTTGTCATTATTGGGAATATACATGAAATAAAATAGTACGACTAAAGTGGGGATAGGAATACTCTGAGATAAAATATTTAATAAATATTGCAAATGAAAGTTCTTACCTGGACTCTGAGCAAGTGGATTAGAGATGAATCTGTCCACAGACCTCCCATTGACATACCCAGCAGCCAAGTTGCAGCCAGATACCCACAATTCTCCCATTTCTCCAATTGCCACGGGGTGTAGGTCCGCATCCAACAGATACACGGTGGTGTTGAACACAGGGTTGCCTGGAATAAAATAATGTTGTGAATTTAACTTGAAAAAACCACTGAAGCTCAACTGGAAGCATAAAAAAATATACGCAGAATTGTACCTACATAAATCATATATTTTACTTGACAGTGATAGAATTACCTAATGCAAGGCGCTACATATTGACCGTATCGGCTTGGAGAATTCACAAAGACATCTAGTAGGAAGTTAGATAACTGATGCATGTTTTTATTTATTTGGCGCGAGTGTTAGAACAATAATGAATAATATTCGCCATACGAGGTACTGATGTTATCAATTACATTTATTTAATTTTTTTTGTGAAAAAGAACGAATCCAACTGTTGATGCAAATTTTCATCAATGGCGTTGGTTGTTGACACCAGTAGTGTTTTAATAGTGAGTTAACTCACTAACCAAACCCGTTTTTAATGAAGAAGAAGCATTATGTTAGAAGTAAGTCATAGAAAAACTGTTGTACCTATGGGAACGTGATCCATATCATTTAATTCCTCAGCACAGCTCACGCTGTAATATGTCACATCGGCCATAATCTCCGTGCTTCCATAGAAGTTGCACAGCTGCCGGCCGGAACCAAAGTGCTTGAAGAACTCCCTGGCCAGGGTGGCCGAGAGGGCCTCCCCGGAGCTGATCCACAGGCGAAGGGACGAGAGCAGTTGGCTCTCTGGAACTTGGAGGGAGAGATAGAGAAGCATTGAGCGGAGAAGCGATGGGACCAGGGATAGACGTTCAATCTGAAATAAAATAAATAATTTTTGAACTGATTAACCACTCTCCACTAGCAAACTGGAGAATGCGGATTCAAATCTCGGCGATTGCAAATAAATTTTAATTAATATAAATTAAATTTATGTTATTTCACATTTTATTGATTTAAAATAATATAAAGTGTATTTGAAAGATGGAAGATATTTCGTTTAACTCTGAATTCTGTATCACCCTGGCGTAAGACCACCATTTAGAAGTTTTTTGAAATGGATTTGACACTCCCACCCAGAAATCGTTGGTTTAATTCCTTTGCTTGTTCCTCTAACATTTTCCGCTTATAATGATGGTAGTAGAAGATTTGCATTATGCTAGTCTCACACGAGCGCTAAACTCTCATAATATAATGTGGGCTTGGCCTATTTCACTATAGCGCTTTCCATACATTCTCATTGGGAATTGGTATATAATAGGTAATTGACTTGCATTATTGTGAGGTCATTTGTAACTAGGGAATGTTTTTCTTCCTTTTAAATGCAACAACGTAACATCTAAGAAAATGTATTTACCTTATAATCTGTGAGCATTTTCACCAATCTCTCAGGATCCCTGGTGATGTTCTTGGGAACCACCAGAATGGTAAGCCCATGCAATAGGGGAGCCCAAATCTCGCAGATAGAGTCCACAAAGGTCAGGGCCGTCTTGAACACGCAAACCTTCTCCGTCGCCGAGAATGGGAAGGCAACATACTGCCATTGTAGCCGGTTCTGGATGATGTCGTGAGGCAGCCTCACCCCTAAAAATAAATTTAAAAAACTGTTATTGAACTTGAATTGATGGAGAACTTAGTTTGCGATGAGTTTTTAGTAGCGATGCAACGTATAGTGAATTGGCCGGATACCGGATATCTGGCATATGCTTTGACCGGGTATCCGGCCACTACTAAGCGTGAAGTGTGCATGCAAGAAATGATACGTTCAAGGTGAAACTCGTTAGAAAGCACATCCGCGCAAAAGCTTGTCTTTATTCATAATAATTTGCCATTAATGAATTTTGTACTACGTACCTAACCGTTATGGTTATATACTTAGTACACAGAAATACTTAGGTTTGTAATAAATGTTAAAAGAAAGTTAAAATATTTGTTGATAATAATAAATGATGAATAGTAACTGGATATCTTTAGTTTTTGGTTTAAGGCAATCCGCATATGAGAGACTTTAATTGCGGTGACAGTTGGAAACCATTCAAAAATCCATACAAATTCAAAAAAGTCTCGTCGCTTGTGTGCGCACCTCCGTACACAGTAATGGATTTTGACACACGCAACTGTTGCGACATTACAACTAAAGTCTCTTGTGTGTCGATTGCCTAAATCTGAATTCTGTTGAATTTTTTATCACTTTTAGATCATGTGACAGTCTATTCCAAATTTTAGGGTCCAATACATCCGTTTGATAAATTCCCCTATCTTAACAAACGAGTTGCAATCCAAAGCGCAGACGTCACGTGGGAATGCTGTCCTTGTTCTACTGGTATTTCAATGGTAGGTGATCTGAGGAACTAGCGTCATTGATAACATTTTTACACGGTTGACATTAATTTGGTCACATGACGATGGGTCGTTTCTACGACTCATACTTTTTTAAACTTTTAGGCTGTGGAATGATTTGCCGGTATGTGTGTTTTCTTCGTCCTTTAACATGGTTCTTGGAGAGATTAACTCCTTCATTTCCTCAAAAAGAGTTAGTAGGTATCTGGTGTGCATTTTGGTTGTTTGGTTTCTGCAACTTTCCAATAGCTGATGACACTGCTGACCAAAGAGTTTATTGCGCTGAATTATTGTTTTCGAATAGGCACAGTTCCAATTAGTAAACTGGAGCCCTTCTGTTTGGAGTGGCCATCAGCCAACGTAAATATCAAAGTCAAAAGCCATCAGAAAAGATTTGTGACATTTTATTATGCTGTTTCCTGCTGTGCATAATAAATGTTTTCAAGGAATATGAATTAATAAACAATATTGGTTTGATTATGTTTTCACAATGAACATAATATTTTACAATTTTTGTAAAGTTCACTTTTTGTAACCACCAACAGTATGATTGTAAATACATTGCATCTGCATAAATATTTGGAATACCTTTGATGATTTACTACGTTGATAAGTTATTTATTGTTTATAATACATAATTATTGGCCTACTTCCATAAGGTTGTTAACAACGATCTACATAATCAGTACAAATTGACCTTAAGGGAGTAATAGTTGTTTTCAAGCCTTGTGAATTCTTTTATCATCCCCACACAAGAAAATGATGCAATAGGTTCGAAACATACCTTCAGTAATCAAAGGCCTCTTTCAGTCGTTGTTTTGAATGAATAATATTATGTATTTGTAGGGATTAATGTTACTTTACCTCATCTGATAATCACTTTCATGATTTAGTTGTTTCACAGAATTTGAACAATTTTTGTTTATTGTTTATTGTTTAAAGAAACAATGTAAAGACATTGTACCCAAAGATTATACATTGAGAGAACAATATTGTTAAATTAATTTTTCTACAAATTGAGTACCTACATGGTACCTATCAAGCTAATTCCAGCCAATTCATAACAGTATAATGTGGTAAACGTGTAGGGTAACTATATGTTGATAATTTGTTTGTAAAAAAAATATAATTAACTATTTATTTAAAAAGGACCAGAGAGAAGAAAAAAAAGAATTACTTTATAAAAGACAAGGATGAAAAATATACATGTACAACATAAATTATTATGCCATTAATTTAAAAGGAAAAAGATGAAAAAAAATGTTGGCAATCCTCGGCTAGCACAAATAATTTAACATTCTTTTTAAGTACACAATAAATTATACGACTTAATGTGTTCTGGAAGGCTATTAAATAGAAGTGGAGCCTGTTACAAATGATTTCTTTGACCAAATGAAGATTTAGTGTGAATTGCCACAAAGTACTTGCAGTACGAATTTGCTGCGTTCTTTTGGCAATGCCCCTAATGGCGCATTCTCAGCTGATTTATTCTACGTGTCTCTGCGGTCAATTTATAAAACAAAAGTCCAGTCTCCATTTAACTTTGGGTTTCTAAGGAAAAGTCCGTTCTCACTGATCTATTTGATAGATTATAGATTCTATGAAATAGATCATGTGTGAGCCCAGCATAAGAAATTAATTCCTTATAAAGTACATAATCTGTTTATCTGACGCCTCAAGCAGCGTAAAACTGTGATCTCTGTTGTCATTAAATTTGTATTTACTGATTTTTTTGCTTATAATTTCCAGGTCATATTAATTAATTGTAATATTAATTCTATCAACTTTTGAGTAGGTATATAAGGTCCAAAAAGTACGACAAGATGTTATAATTATTGTATATAAAAGCACAGATTTTTCTGCATGGAATTTATAGGTCCAACGCAGCTATTTCCAGCTCGTAATGTTAATTCAATCTTGAGCTATAAAGCTTTTTAATTCATTCAAGTGTGAGAATATAAGTTAAATCAATAATGATAATAATACTTGGATGATTTGTATAGCGCCGTTTTTGTGAAAAATCACCTCAAGAGCGCTGTAAAAATTCATATACATTTTTTCTTAATGCTCTGTCTTATTACTAACAATAGACTAGACAATCTCTGATAAAAACTTTGACTATAACTTATAACGGATTGCATCCACCAGTTCGTCGATCAATAATACAAAAATATAAAAAATTAACATAATAAGGAAGTTGAGTGAAAAATATTTTGACTTATAAAAAATAGGTTCATGTAGATAAAAAAATATCGATTCTAAAAATATAAATATATTTCTATATTATTATTCTTAGAATTAGTTAAACGTTCTTGAAAAAGCATTCAATAGCAATAGACTGTATACGCTCCACGATTGGTCGAAAGAATTCTGACGTCACATGTGTCGTGACTTGTACGTTCAACGGATCACCTATGGTGCATCTCTTTCTATTACATGAGAGATGGTCGGTTTAGATGAGAGAGGTGTATAGGCCAAAGGTTTATTTGGGTTTGTCAAATATATGTACGTATTTGTTGTTATTATTATATGAAATGGATTTCTAAAGATACATATTCGTATAGTGCTTTATAATAATATGTTGTTTATTGCATAACTTAGAAGTTTTTATTATTATACATGTCACATAGCATGTGATACACTTCAGGCCGCCGGCCGCCCAGAAAGGTCTCACAGTGAACTGGGCTGTAAACCGTTATTTTACTTTTGGTCTTTACTTTTCTGCGCAGTGGTCCTGAATTAGCGCGTGGAACGTCAACAAGTAGCGACGGCAATACCGTACAAGTACCGTACCGGGCGGGAAAAGCAAATATTCTAACTTAAAATATTAATTTAACTATGAAATCTTAATCAATTTTCTTTTTTTTTAATAACATCAATTCTAATAGACGGTTAACATTGGTAAAAAAATTACTGGAATTCCTTGTTGAAGAATTAAAATTTTTTCCATACAAAATGCTTGAGCGTCGTGGTTTTCACAGTTCTAATGACGTCACACCACACCCCGCCTCTTACCGCTCGGATTCCGCTCGTTTTGGCGGGCTTAATAAAATTTAAACTTTGAGAATTAATTTAATTATGAAAACAAACTTGCCAATTTTTCTGTTACATATTTTTAAGTGTACAATAAGAAAAAATAATGTTGAAATCTCGGACGAAACCGGGTTGTAAAACTAGTTGTATCTATAAAATGTAAATGAAGTATTTATTACCTTTTGGGATGCCTGTACTGCCAGACGTGTAAAGGACTATGGCAAGATTTTCCGTAGTTTGCTTCAGGCAAAACTTCTCAGGAACGTTTTCAGAAGATTCTTCCAAAGTGTCTTTACAGAGGGCGGCATAGGACAGAGCTTCTGTACCAGCGTACGCGTCTGTTTCAGCTGAAATTGACATCAAGGAAATTATTTATTTATCACAGAATTCTTGTATTTTTATTTAAAGGCCTTTAAAAGTATCGGTAAAGCCGGGTCTCGTACACACAAACATTGGGCCATGGCCATACATTTCTGTGTATAAATACACAGTGTTTTGTTTTCCACGGCACAGGGCCTTGGAAATGACCACAATGATTCATGTTTTCAAAACATTTGATCAATCTTTTGAAAACATTTCTTTGCATGAGATCCGCCTTAACCATTCCTAATAAATGTTGTTTGTTGTTGCTTTTATTTCGTTTTTTTGTTTTGTTTTTGTGTTTTCTTGTTGTTGTTTTTGTTGCTGTCCATGTTTGTTTGTTTGTTTGTTGTTTTGAATAACCTGACTATATTTGATTTGGTCCTAATTCCAACATTATAACAAAAAAATGTTGCTTGTTTAATGTTGAAGGGCATAGCTTGCATAGGATTGAACCCATAACGCCCGGTTGAAGCTCGATGCATTTGTCCACTCAGCTATCAACCAGTTATAAAACGGGTGGGAACTACGATGGTTATCTCTGTCACCAAGAGCACAGACTGTTTTATCTTCCGACCTGCAGGACTTAACTCTCCAATGGTCATGCCGGCCATCTTGTTATTAAATAGAATCATTTCGGATATTGATATATTTAACATCAATGAAGCAGTGTTTAAACGGCAAGTTTTGTTGCTGCTCACATAAAATTTGTTTTAAAAAATATATTTTTTCCAATATTATATTGAAAAAAAAAAGTATTTTGCAATTTTCTTAAATTGATAAAATGTTGGAATAATAAAATTATATTGGAGGATCTGAAAGGAATTAGAGGCCGATTTGATTCAATGGCTTTAGGTGTCTTTGGTGTAAGAAAATGAAAAGGGTGGAGGGGGTCGTGTTAATGATTTCATCATAATGCTGTTTATTAGCAAGAATGCTGACCAGTATCATCATGAATGACGAGTATGGGCTTGGACTCCTTGAGAATGTGTTTGACCCTCTGCTCCGGGAAGGTGGGATCCAGAGGCAGGTAGGCAGTGCCTGATTTCCAGATGGCCAACAGGGTTATCAGCAACCTAAGAGGGAAAATATGAACAATGGTTAGTATCTCCAAATAAAAAATATATTTATACATGAACTGTAACCGCACAAGAAAAAAGAATCTGGCAATTAAGTCTCGGCTGAGACTCGAACTCAGAACCCCTACTCTATCCGGGAATAACATCAGATCTGACAATTAAGTCTCGATTGAGACTCGAACTCAGAACCTCTACTCTATTTGGGAATAACGTCTTTCACTTAAGTCTTGACTGAGACTCGAACTCAGAACCCCTACTCTATCCGGGAATAACATCAGATCTGACAATTAAGTCTCGATTGAGACTCGAACTCAGAACCTCTACTCTATTTGGGAATAACGTCTTTCACTTAAGTCTTGACTGAGACTCGAACTCAGAACCCCTACTCTATCCGGGAATAACATCAGATCTGACAATTAAGTCTCGATTGAGACTCGAACTCAGAACCTCTACTCTATTTGGGAATAACGTCTTTCACTTAAGTCTCGACTGAGACTCGAACTCAGAACCCCTACTCTATCCGGGAATAACATCAGATCTGGCAATTAAGTCTCGATGGAGACTCGAACTCAGAACCTCTACTCTATCGGGGAATATCATCTGCCAATTGAGCATCCGAAACATTTTTGAATTACGTCATTTTATGATTATGTCACTTAAAATTAGAAGGTCTTTAAAATAATTCACGGCCATCTTGATGCTACATTATGTCTTAACAATATTGAAATAAATGTTCCCAATTCCAATTGAGACGCCATAATATGTTTCAAATGTGTCCACTATATAATAAGATATAGTGTGCTGAAGTAGACATTTTCGTCGATAATACCTGACTGTACTACATATAGTACCTACCTACTCCCAAGGCCTGTTTAATGGAAATGATAAGAGATTAAATTCAATAAATGCAAATTTCCTCCTTAATCTGGAATGACGCTTTTACGCGCGGTACCTACACAACAAACTTTTCCTTGAGACCGCTAATTTAATCAAAGCTATCGATTTTTCCTGCACAGGCAGCAAATTATCACAGTAAATATACTTATTACTAAGGTAGGTACATTAATTGTTTACACAAGGGCGTTTCGATAAGTTATTGTACCTTTATTAAAAGTTTTTATAAACATAAATTAATAATTCTAAGGTGTTGTAAATCTTTGTCGGTTGGAGACTTCGATTACAATCCATGAAATGCTCTGTCTATAATTCTGCAATGGGCATTTATATACATAAATAATTTAGTAAATTGGGTAAAGGGCTAAATTAATAACCCTTGTACCTCGTACGCAGCTTTTAACGCGTATCAGAAGAGAGAGAGCATTGTACCTGTCAAAAAATCGCTGCAAGTTCATAATTGTGTATTATTTTTGTCTTTTATTATCCTTATTGACTTCTACGGCAAATCGGTCATTATCTCTAATTCAAAATAAAAAATATAGTCAAATTATTCGTATTTTTGTTAAAAACGGGACTGCAGGCCTTAAACGAAAAAAATCCTAACTAACTGTCGATAAAACACGAATATGTTATTAGAATGTCGGAATAATTTTTTTTTAAACATTTAGTAATTTTCGTCATATCAGGAAAAGGACATCTGAATGAACACGTGTTCCGATATATTCTTAATTGAGTAATATTTTATTAGCAAATGGATTTCAATCAAGTTTTTATTTGGGAGGCGGGTTTGGGTACCGTCGCCCCGGGAACATTTTATTGGATAACCAACACTTCTACCATAGGTCACCCCGAGTGGGTTGTTACGTTTGGTGATTTAGGAGGGGTGTCCTGGTTCATCGGGTAAGATGTGTTCGTGTTCTTGTGTTCTTCGTAGGAGGCACTTGCCCACCAGCTGCGTGGCATGCCAGATCAGGAGAGGCTGGTTTGGGAAGACCCGAGGGATAGATCATTCGTCCCTCACTCCTGAACACACTAATCCCTGGATTCCTGCCCACCCCTCGTACCTTTTTCCTTCCGAGAACTTCCGCTCCTTCCCTTCCTTAAAAAAACCTTCCCTTCCTTAAAAAGACCTTGCCCTTCAGCTGGGCAGTTCGAAATAATCTTTCAAAAACAAAATTAACGAACTTAGCTTTTGTATTTTAAATACTATGAACAATGTTCTTTATTATTGAGTAATAATAATAATAATAATATCTTTATTAAGGAAAGTTTACACATTACAACTATACATGCATATTATGGTGTACATTGATTTGTAACTTTTATATTTAAGGTTATAAAATTAACAAAAATGAAGAACTATTAATACAAACATAATATTGTGAAGGTAAAAAGAAAATAAAAGTACAGTTGTGGTTTCTCAAATACCGCCTCACTAGGCTAGCCTGTGTTGAGGCAGAATTTTTCGTATTAAGATATTAATACTTGTATTAAGATGTATTCGCTCAATAATGTGATGACTTCAATAACTGCGAATTTGGGTGAACGCACCGGTGAAGGCCCTATTCTTATTTTTGATCGAAATTTTTACATTATCTTTGAAATTTTTTTGTGAATCACATTGTTTTATGCTGTCTGGAAGAATGTTGTAGAGTCTTTTCGCAAAGTATTTAAAGTTTCGTTGACCAAACGTAGTATGTGTTATCGGTATTTGTAGTAAGTTTTTGTTGTTGCTTCGAGTACATCGTGTATTTGAACTTTTTACGTAGTAATTATGTATATTTGAGTATAGATGAGTTAGGATAGTTTTTGCATATAGCTGCCGAACATCAAACACATTCATAATATTAAAAATTAGATTCGAAAAATAGTAATTCTATCACTCTTAGTACACGAACATAATCCTACCTTTATAGACAGGCTCCCTATTTATTTTGCGCAATCACACACTTAGCAGTGGTGTCCGGATTCATGGAGGTGAGGTTTTTTCATGTATTGGTAGTGGATGCGCATACCCGCCAGCTACGTGGCGGGCCGGATCGGGAGTGGAACCAACCGACCGACTAATCCGGACTCTCTCGACCCCAACGCCAACGCCTTGCATTGCAGTAGGAGGGATATATTTACACATTGACCCCAGATTCCTACCAACCCCCCTCATTCCCCTTTCTTTCCCAGAACTTCCACTCCTTCCTTCTCTTGAAAAGAATCCAAGCACAGCATCCCAACTATCTGGTAGTTTCGTATAGTAGGCGAGCTGCTGGAACACCCCTTTTAGTCTATCAAAATGTAAGTAGGTTCTTACTTTACGCTGATAAGATTAATATGACTATGGCAGTAATGTCACACATCTTAATCGATATTATTTAATAACTTTGCAGTACTTACGTAAAATTAATTGAAAATCCCGCTGCACCTTTTACAGCATGCATGTCGAGGAAATAACTCTGCCTCCTTTGATCGATTAAAACAAGAGTATTGATGTAATTACTAAAGTTAGTACTCCGTTAATTAATACGTGTAAATTCGATTTAACAAGTGAAGTGTGATTGATTACCTGTCTGACGGCTGCATGCAGACCGCGACGATGAAGTCGCCATCAGAGTTGGGCTGTAAGGTCTGCTCGGAGGCCCTTTGCAGTATGCCTCTAGCCAGCCTGTTGGCTGAAGAGTTGACCTGGCTGTAGGTTGTTTCATTGATGGCACCATTTTCTGCAGAATCAATAAGATTCATTATTTTCAAGGAGACTCTTGTGTGAAGTTATGATAATCAAACGTACTAAATACTAATTACGGTTTTCTCTGCGTGAAATGTGAAATATTCCTATCTGTCCATATGTGCGTTCTGGATTCCGCTCCTATGAACGCAATTTCATATTGTAATAATTATTCATGTTTGTCTTTTTCGTCTTTGATATTGTTTGGAAGTTCACTGCACGTACGCTCCTTAGATAAAACCGCCATCGGAAATTCATTAGGGAACTGAGCATAATTGATTCTTTTTAGATTTACCTTGGAAGATAATGGCCGCAGTGTCCTTAAAGGTTTTGGATTTCAGCCTCTCCTCGAACTCATGGTTAATCCTCTTCTTGTACACATGTCTTCGCTCCCCTTTGACTATGGACAGATCTGGTATAGACCCCATCTGGAAAAGAACAAGAATATCTTTATTAAAATCAAGGAAATTCACAGAAATCTTTTATCGAATCAATTTGGGAATGTATTTGGCCTGTTGTTACACCACTGCAGAAAAAATCATTCAATTCGCTTTCAAGGATAGGTTATTTATAGAATTTGAGAGCAAAATACTGACTTAAGCTGCTGGGATTAAAGATGTGGCAACAAATGAGAATAGCAATACTTGCTTTTGACCTTCATTTATCAAAGAATAGTAACAGATCATTTATCCAGATAAGTGATAAGCAACCTTTTTTTAAGCGGAGGGCCAATTTATCCATTTTAAATTTATTCTCTGGCCGCAGGGGGTCAGGGCCCTATGCAGGCGCAATCGGAGCAGTCCGCTCCGGGCGCCAACTTGCCAAGGCGGCAAGGAGTCAAGGAGCCAAGGGGCTGTAAAAATACAGCCTAATACAGCGACCTTTGGTTTTTCTCAAGGCCGGTCTTGCATACAGTTTGACAAAGGTAGTTGAATTTGCAGGGTAGTAGGTATAGCAAACCTATTTATATTTTGAAAAACCGTATTTTTTCAAATTTATCATTCCGAACATATAAAAAAACTTGCGATTTTGGGCCACTGATTCAAAACAGAGAGAGAACATTTTAAAAATAATAATACTTGAATGATTTGTATAGCGCCGTTTTTATGCAAAATTACCACAAGGGTGCTGTACAAAAATATAGTAGGTATATGTCTACAATGATCTTTCTTATTACTAACTATTTTTTTGCGAAACCCTAAATATCATATTTTGTAGTACAGATTTTGAAAACGTAAAATATTTGATCATAGCACTCGGGAATCCGAAGTCCAAAATAAGAAATATCTAACTCTCTTTTCTCTTATTTAAGTATTTTCGGAAATATGATTTGGCGTAAGCGTACCTATGTATTTGTGAATCTTTGCGTGAAAAAATTATAAAATTCGATTGAAGTAGAAAATCAAAAACAACATTTGATTCATCCAGTCTAGACCGAACCAGAAATTACAATACTTTTTGGTTCCGTGATCATAGTTTACAACTCATTCTAATATCACAACAATGAACATGATAATAGACGCATTTAACATCTGTTTCCGATTTATAAATTAAATACTGTCTGATAGTTATCTGTAACATTTATTGCTTCCGGATTTTATTACAGGATGCAATTTAAAACGCTGATAAAATCGTTAAAAATACCATATTCAAGCGTAAGTAGAGTACTATAATTAACCACGCTCCTACCTTTGTTGCTAAACATCCTCTCAATTACAAATAATTAATAATCGATTTCTTATAATAGCAATTGCAGTAACCTTCCTAAAAAACCGACGCATCTAAATACTTACGAAATGTGATAGACAATTTGATAAAACCAAAGGAAAATACCAAAAATGAATGTTGAAATATTAAATTATTCCACGCCATTAAGTTGGCTGGCTAGCAATATGTATTTATTAGCACCGATTTCAATCTCGGAAAATGAAAACATCCGTTGCAAAGTAGTGACCTAGCATGTACCATTTACTTCAATATTAAATATTAATTGCTTGGTTTTACTCAAGATTTTAAGATAATAGTCTGATGAACTTAACGTGACAATTTACGTATATATTATCAACTATTATTTTATATTTCGTTTGACATACATACAGATCCCGAGGCAGTTGTCTGGATTAACCGGACTGTGGCTTAAGTATTATTTTGCATTTAGTTATACATTATTTATGAATTATTATTATTTATGACAAGTGTACCAGACGGTCATACTGACTGTTTATAGACTGTGTACCAGATTTAGAGCAATATTATGTATTAATTTATAGGTAAATTTGAATAATAACTCGTCTAATTCTAGGTAAACTCTGTCGTCATAACAATTCACAGCTTTTTTGTCTGGAATTTCTAGGTCAACGTATTTTTTAGTTGCCGCGGTTTTTAGTTATTTAGTTAATTGGATTAATAAATTAATAGTATATTACCGTTTAGAAAAAAAAGAGTTAAAACTCAAGCGAATCCGGCTTTCAATATTTATTTATTGAATTATAAACAGCTCTGCTCTTGTAGTCGGTCGGTAACGTCATTATCGTGTAAACGGATTCCTTTTATTTCTCGAATGTACAAATATTGCCTGAAAACAGGCGCCTTCTCGACTATTGATATATAAATTAGTTCATTTTTAAAACTCATATAACGTATGATACTCGTAATTTATAAAGAGTATCCTTCATCGAACATTAGATAAATTTCGCTTAGAAAATTCGGGAAGCTATAGTCTCACTTGAGCGATATTTACACAAAATTACAATCACGTTATTATTAAATAGGTGTCAGTCAATTGTCACCTATGTTAATTCGTTTACTGAACGTTCACATTATAATTTAAAAAATGTCAGTAAATTGTTACCCAATTCTTGTTTTCAAGGCGTCCTTCCCACCAACATATTATTTGAATTAATCTATGCAATAAGTAAATCAAACGTTCCGGTAATATTTGTTTAAGATTTCAGTTTGATTTCATTTCCCGCCCAGTTGGGCTTTTTGATTGACCTGATCTTTAATGATTGTATTGGTTATTCGTATAGTGAACGTATTACTATTAACTAACTTTCCTTCTGGTTTCATTAAATTGTTTTATTTTTGGGGTATTATGCCGTGTTGCGCTACCTCCATCTTTAGCCAACGTTTCGTACAGCATTACAGCGTCCGTCATAAAGGCAGATGTGTAAAGATTATGATAAAGTGTGTGCTTTATGTATGTTTATGTGATACCATATTACCAACTCCAATCCTCTAAGAGCTGGCAATACATTATAATTTAAGACGTTTAGTTTTGGTGTAGCCGTCAATTATCTGGTACCAAGAACTATTGAGCTTAGCTCCGTCATCTTTATAAATGTTATTGAGATATTTTCGAATTTCAATTGCCTCCGTAATTAGGCGTGCTCTATGTGTTTTGGGTCTTCCCTGGATTTCAGGAACAAATTCAAAGTAATGGCCAACTCGGCCACCCTGACAAATCTGAGTTGCTGAGCATTTATATTAGTCATTCAGAATATATCTGAAGACGTGTTGACAGAACATGTGTTCCGACTAACCCATAACATATTCGTGCTTTTCTGATTGTTATGAAACCTGTCAATTGATTAATTAAAGGCCTGCAGTCCCGTTTTTAACAGGAAAACGTAACAGTTATGTTACGTTCCCGTAACAGGAAAACGAATAATTTGTCCAGATTTTTAATACATTAACAATATTTTATATCGGTAAGTTTTCTCCATCTACGATCATTTTACCTAAAATCGATATATTTAACCCTTTCATCTCCAGTGTTAATTCAAATCAACATGAATATTGTGAGTTTTTTTACCGTAACGGTAGCGATTTAGAAATACCATGTTTTTGTTTTATTATAGCTTGTAATCTTTTCTGTGGCGTCTATTTTTTCCGCTCGGTTGAAATCCTTATTCCCGCCACAACAACGATAAATATTTTGACATCTGCTGATTGTGAGTTTCATCGAATTTCTGCCGTCATTGATTACTTCATTTAAGATGAGATATCAATATTTTCTACTCGAATTACAAATATTTTAACGCTAATAATAACATCAGTTCAATTCACTGTTCACAGTGATTTGTCAGAAATAACACTGGTAGTGACGGACATGTTTTCGACTAGTTTAGCGAATTTTTAAAGATTTATTATCCTAGATTATTTCTTTATTTCTGAATGAATTTTAAGTAAAATGTTATTTGTTTGTACATAAGAGATTATCACTATATTATAAATGTGCATTTTTGACATGAAACAGTTATTTGTATTAGGTACTGTTGTGTTATGTTTATTTTACCTTACTATTTAAAAAATACCCTCTGACGTCCAATTTTAATCCAAATTAACACGAATAATTTCTAAAAAAAAAAATTAAATACCAAAAATTTTCAAATAATTTTTGAGGTATTATGAAGCATTCCATATTTTATATATGTGGAAACAATAATGTGGATGTGAAAGGGTTAAGTGTACGTATTCTTAAAACTAAAAATAAAATTTAGTGTGATAGTCCTCAAAGCAGGTGCAGTCTTCAGGGATGTGAAGATTGTAACATTATTATTATTAAATATTGTAACATTATTCTTTCAACAATTTCATTGTTTCTAACTGACATATAATTATACAACTTACTAATGATATATTATATATATTCTGTAATTTTTTGATGAAATAAATAAATTTAAAAAAAAAGAAGCACCACTTGGCATTTTTTGTACATATAAAATGCCACCGCAGACCAAAATTTCATTAATTTTTTTTGTCCAAATAATGTCAGGAATCACTGGTTAGACTATAAATACACTAGTCACCAAGACAGGCTGCGAAGTCAGCAGATAGAATTTGTATGAAAACGTATTAAAGCTGATTCTACTCTAGGCAGCTAGTCAGCCAGTACTACTAGCTAATGTATGTGGTTGCTACACTGGCTACAATCATTGGCTTAAAGCAGAGGCTCCCAAACTTTTTTGCCCCGTAGACCACTTGCCAAAATTTTTTTTTCCGTAGACCCCCTGCCTACCGAATATTGAATTTTTCTAAAACTATTAACGTCCCATGTGATAATCATTTATTTTTTTAGTAAAAAGATTCCCTTCCCTTGCCTGTCAACAACCGGGTGGCGGTATAGTTCCTCTGTCTTTACACTGTGCAGACAGGGGCGCCCTTGTGAGGTATTACACCAAATGAAAATGGAGCAGGATAAGCAACGGGAATTTCTTTCTGTAGCTGGCCCTACAGAACTGCCCCTTAAGTTCTTTGTCAGTGCTTATTCCGGTCAGTTCTTCTTGTCACATGATATCCAATTCTTCAACGTTTCATTTCCATAATCAAAATGTCCTCAAACTTAGTTTTGTAGTCTGTGTGAAGTGCATTTAAATGTTGAACGTCATTATTACCCTGGACGTTTTTCAAAAACAAGTTGGGGAACTAGGAAAACTCGCGGCTTTCAATGTGCAATGTTTTTGCTTGAATATATTAATTCTGACGAGAATAGGAACGTAGACTCTATTTATATACCTCAATTAACAACTTTACGAAATATAAAAATACAAATATCAAATAAGTAATTTCTCAGTCTATTATATTTGTGGTAGGTCTATTGTGTCATTTACGGAACTCCCAAATGTTGACTTGAGGTAAATGGGGGTCCGCTCGTATGTACCCCCATTTGAATCTCGTGGACCCCCAAAGTTTTTTCTCGCTGACATTGACCCCCAGTAAGCCGATATCGACCCCTGGGGGTCCATATAGACCACTTTGGGAACCTCTGGCTTAAAGTCTTGGCTGCCTAGTGTCAACGAACTAAAGTACCTAGATCAGGTACGTCTCTCAACAACCTTTATATTCTAAATTTATTAATATAATTTTATGGCAACACGTACCAGTACGTATATCGTATTTATTGATGTCTTCATTAGGTGTATGTATTTGGAATGCAAGGAATTGTAGTTTTTTAAAGGGAGCAAGTTTTTTTCACGGACTGCTTTCAAGTCCTTGATAATAAGTGCGTGTTTTTTTTGAATTGGGGTTTAAATCATGGCCTTTAAATTGTAGCACGTACATTTAAAAAAGTGTTTTTTTTAAACCTTGTTTTTATATTATTGGAATACCTGGATTTAAAAAAAAAGTTGTACCGAGACCGAAGTATAAGAATTATTAATAACAGAAGGAGCCTAACAAGATAATGTTGAAGCTTAACAAAAATTATTTGTGAATGTAAATTTATGTAATAATAATAAATGTAAATTAGTAATTTGTTTGCATATTACATCACATGGTTTTTTGCTGTATAATAAAAATATGGCGCCACATTAAAAACAGGTTCTACATTTCTAACGTTTTACGCTTACAGTGATGATGGTATGCATACACGGAGAAAAATGAGTATTGCCGATTTATTAAAATCATGTTAAAACGGGACAGCAGACCGTTTCCTAATAAAATTTTAGTACTTTCAGAATATATCGGAATACGTGTTCATGCATCTGAGTTTGCCCTGTTAATATATGCACGTATGTTAATATGTACGTATACGTATGTTAATATAATACACGTGTTCCGATGTCGCGTTAATACAACCCTTTTAACTAAAAGTTTAACATGCAACCTACCAATTCGTTCGTTAAGGGCCTGCAGTCCCGTTTTTAACAGAATTACTAGAAATTTTAAGAGATTTTTAATAAATTAATAATATTTTAAATGAGTAAGTTTTCTCCTTGTATTACTCCCAGCGAGAGATCGTACGTGGCGTCATTGATCTAGCATCTTTTGTCTTTTTGGTTTTCAAACAAGACGCGTGAGAAGGAAGAGGACGAACGTCGATGATGATGCAGGTTTCAAATATTGATAACCTGCATTTTTTAAAGTGCCACAATTCAAGGACGTTTATCCTTTTCGTTTCACTGACATATAAAATATAATCAAATATCCTTGTTTCTACACCTTTTAGAGATATGAATAAATAACAGATTTAAAAAAGACAATTAACTGATATCTTATATAACTTTATAATATAATAATATATATATTTTTTCCGAATTTAGGGTTAATGCTCGTACTTATAGATATCGAATGCGCTTCTGAGAATAATATTAGGTATTGTTAAATAACGGTCAACACATATTGCATCGTAATATGAACTGGTTACTCTAGGTACCTTATGTCATGCTTTAGATTCATTTGTGGATTAGTTTAAACAAATCATAATTAACGAGATGTTCGTATAAAACAGAATCATTGATTCATTTCAAGGTTGTTATAGAACGAAAACTTCATGACGTACATGTTCGTGGATTATTAATAATTGTCTGCAATTCAGCATAATATTATTGTTTTGGTTTTGTTAGTCCTCTGTGATATATACGATTTTGAGAATGCATTTGGCAAGCGTAAAAAATTTAATTAAAACACTAATCAGAGGCGCAATGCAACAGAGAATTCTTAGGTAAGCATTATGACTACTGAAAATGACCGTGAAAACAATATTAAAATTACTTTAATTGTTTATCTGACAACCGGTATTTTATAAAATATGGTAAAATCTGAAGGAACTTGAAGTTCTAATGAATAAAAATCTTGTAAGCTCGCTAAATGGTTGCGACAAAAGAAATTAAGCCTTAATGTAATAAAAACATTAAATTACTTTCGGAAAACTCTAACCTCTCGTGGAACTCCCATGTTGAGAATGTAAAATCCAAAATTTCCCCTTTTAATTTTTTTATAAATTTAATTTAGATTAAATTTGATAATATTATTATTAAGTTCTGCAAGTGTTTTAGTTTTTTATTATTGTGACAGCTGTTTCGGCTTACAAGGCCATTTTCAAACTGTGGTTAGTCCACATTGAGACGACGTTTTTATACTATTTCAAATGTAAATTTTGAAGGTGCATACATTGATTTATTACTGGTTACACCGATGACATGATCTATTGTTGGTTAAACCAATCTATGTTTTCCCCTCAGTATCAAAATTTACATTTGAAATAGTATAAAAACGTCGTCTCAATGTGGACTAACCACAGTTTGAAAATGGCCTTGTAAGCCGAAACAGCTGTCACAATAATAAAAAACTAAAACACTTGCAGAACTTAATAATAATATTATCAAATTTAATCTAAATTAAATTTATAAAAAAATTAAATGGAGTTCTAGTTCTACGAATTAAACACAAAAACAATAAACAAAATTTCCCCAATAACCGGTGTATTCTATCGGCTTCAAGGTGTGCTCCCCACAGTTTTACTGCGTGACACATATTGTGCTATGATCCACTACCACCTGAGTTATTTAGTTAGTATCTGGGGCACCATTACAAAAAAACAGATATATACTCACAGACACAAATACTTCCTTTTACGATTCTGCCAAAATATAACATCACAACTGCCATTCTACAAATAATTCAACACTCCTCACACACCAACACTAATCTAGTCTAATTCCGACATACACAAGTACAAAACACGATCGAAAAATCAAATAAACTTATTGTCATCTTACACGACTAAATTAGGAATTAACTCCTTACAATACATCGCATGTAAGCAATACAACGCATTACCTAGTAACCTAAAACTTCCAGCAACGAACAAAAAGTTTTATTAATTAGTGAGACATTGTTTCTTTGGAACTCGAAAAAACTTCTGTGTTGATTTCTTTTAATGTATTTATGAAATTTATTTATTTATTTATTTATTTTCACATATACGGCACAACATGTGCCATTCACATACTAAATTACAGAGAATAGTACAGCAACATAAGGAATGCAACAATATAAATGTAAGTATAACGGTATAATCAGTAAATAGTAGTAAGGTTAAAAGTATGAAAAAAAAAGAGACATAAATAAAATATAAGTAGCAATCTGTAGTATAGTATTAAGTCAAAGTAAGACATTATATGTAATAATCTATAATAAAGTAGTATAAGCTAGAATGAAGTGCTTATAAAATGTCTGAAAGGCAATAAGAGTTTGTAAAAAATAAAATAAAAAATTAAGTAAGGTATAAACTATTAGAAAATGAAAAGAATAAAATATATACTATTATAATATGAAAAGGAAACAAAAGTAATAAATGGGAGAATCGCGTGTATAATAATAATGTGCGACACATGGAGTACTAGTAGTTTTTAATCTGAAGTACATAAACATTATGATGGTATGGTATTATTCGACAATTTTTGTTTTATGCATCTTTTATATGATAATAGACAATCGGCGTGATCGATGTTGGAATATTCATTGCCTAATCTGTGCAAGCGATGTATTATTGAATTTTGTTCTGCGTTAGTTCCAGTATTGTTGCAATAATAAGGTGACTTGAGTCTAGTTTGTCTACAGGGAACATGGTAGTTTATCAACGAAGTTAATTCAGGGGAGTCAAACCAGTGATTGATTATTTTAAATAAAAAAATTAGATCATTAAGTATTCTTCTATGTTTTAACGATAAGAGATGCATTAATTGTAATAATGAATCGTAATCAATGTCGTCAGAGGGAATTCCTAATTTGAAGTTAATTGTTCTGAGAAATTTATGTTGGATTCTTTCAATGGAGTTTGCATAGTTTTTGTAGGAAGGGTTCCATATAGACGAATTATATTCTAATTGACTTCTGACTAGAGTTGTATAAAGTAATTTTAATGTATGGATATTTTTGAAATCTTTAGATATTCTAGTAATGAAGCCCAACATTTTCATTGCTTTACTAGTAATGACATTTATGTGATTATTAAATGATAATTTACTATCAAAGATTATACCGAGGTCCCTTATTTCAGGTACAGATAATAAAATGTGGTTGTTCAGTGTATAACTATATTTGATGGGGTTTTTTATTCTGAAAAAACTCATAATTTGACATTTTTTAATATTAAGTGTAAGTTTGTTAATGGAACACCACTCTGCAAATTTTTTGAAATTGGATTGTAGGGACAAACAGTCATTGATATTTTTAATGATTTTAAATATTTTCATATCATCAGCAAATAATAATATGTGAACATCAGAGAAAATAGAAGTGACATCGTTTATAAACAGTATAAATAATATTGGTCCTAAGTGTGAACCCTGAGGCACACCGCTAGTGGCTTCGAATTCGTAAGACAAGTGTTCTTTGATACATACAGTCAGTATACGTTTTGATAAGTAATCCTTAATCCAGTGTAATAGTTTACCACTTATTCCAAGTTTTGACAATTTATTTATAAGGATTTTATGACAAACCTTGTCGAACGCTTTACTAAAATCCGTATAAATTGAGTCGACTTGTTGCCTGTTAGCGAGAGCACATGAGATAAAGTTTTCGTATAGTGTAAGATTAGTTAGAGTAGATCGGCCAGAGACAAAACCGTGTTGAAAAGAAGAAATATTAAATTTTACACAAGAACATATTTTATGAAGAATTAACTTTTCAAAAACTTTCGGTATCGACGATTGTATGCATATCGGTCTGTAATTTTCAACAAAAGACTTGTCTCCGCTTTTAAATATTGGAGTAAGAAAGCTGTTTTTCCATATTTGCGGGAACTTACCCGATGAAAGTGATTGTTTAAAGAGTAGGTATAGTGGGTAAGAGACGCTACCTGCACAGTTTTTAAGGAATATGGGGGGAATTTTATCTGGTCCTGAGCAACATTTGGGTTCCAGTAGTTTAATACAAGCCGCTATGTCTTTAATTTCAATATTAATCTGGGATAATTCTAAATTTATATCTGACTCGAAGTTTGGAATTGGTTCGTTAGGTATATCTGCTTCATACACATCTTTAAAAAAATCTGCAAATAAATTGACAATTTCATTAATTTTACAGGAAGTTTTCTGTTTATGGTGCATAGTTTCAGGTATTCCAAGATTATTGTTATTTAGTGATTTATAATACTTAAAAAAATGTTTTACATTATTTCCAATTGAAAGTTCAACATTATTAATATAATTCTTGTAACAAATGTTCGATAGTTTATTGCAATTTTTTCGTAGCATGCTGAAATTTGAATAATCAGAAATGTTTTTAGTATCTTTGTAAATTTTATGTGCTATCTTCTTTTCAATTACTAGGTTGATGAGGTCCTTGTTGAACCAGCTAGGAAAATTAGAGGATGATTTAAAGCTGATTGGGACAAAAGTTTTAATGGCTTTATACAAGTGGTCATAAAAGGCTTTAATATTTCCATCGAGGTCACCTCCCTCTAGTATAGACCAGTCAACGTTATATAGATAATCACGTATTGTGGCATAATTGGCTTTATTAAAGTTTGGATACTGGGTCTTAGTTTCAAGTTGGTATTTCATAGGGCTACATAATATAACAATGTGTAAAGGTGGGTGATGGGAGTCGGGTGCAAGAATCAAATCCAGTGACTCATCAACCTTAGTGGCCGTGTCAGTACAAAAAACAAGATCTAGTAATCTGTTATTGACATTTTTTACATTGTTTAATTGATTAAGGTTGAGGAAATCACATAAATTGACAATTTCTTTTTCTGTTTCGGATAAGTTTGAGTTTTGAGAATCAGTAGAATTATCGCAGGTGCCCCAGTGGATTTTGGGTAAATTGTAATCGCCGATGATAGTGATTTTACTATTTGGAAATTTGTACGACAATTGCTCTATATCCTCAAAATGACTTTTGTATACACTTATATCCGACGATGGCGGAATGTAAACACTGCCAATGATATTTTTTTGGTTTTTACCGTTTAATAAGATGTAAACTTGTTCCACATTACAGTTTTTGGTTTTCAGAAGTTTTGAGCAATGCACCTTGTTGACGGCTATCATGACGCCGCCGCCTCTAGACTTAGAGCTGGTATGTTGACTTCTGTCAGCCCGGTATACGTGATGGTGGGGAAGTCCAAGCTCAGCTGTGTTGATAGATGGTTCTAGCCAGGTTTCTGTTAGTATGATTATGTCGTGGTGCAGAGTTGGGGCATGTACTTTGAAGTCCTTTAGTTTTGTTTTTATTCCTCTGACGTTTTGGTAGTAGCATTTCAGTTGGTAATTATTGTGTCGTTTTTTGGAAGAGTTGCAACAATGGTAGGTTTAGAGTTAATGTATTTAATGGTGAGGTTTGGTTCGCCATTTTCTTGCCGGGACAGCAACTCTCTTCTTAGTTCAATTAAGTGATTCCGCTGGAGAACAGTTAGATCGTTACCAGCTTTGATGCCGTTTTTTAATTTTATGCTGTTACGTAACACAGTTTTTGGTGTGATGTTATCATTAAATTCCAGTTTGATTGGTCTGTTTTTGTTAGGAGTTTTTTTGGCACCCAGTCGGTACATTTTTACATGAAGTAGATCGAGAGATGGGTCAATATTTTTAATGGCAGAAAAAACTTTATCTGTGTCTTCGGCAATGCTTATGACTTTTTCTTCTGACGTGCTCTCCGGCACGTTATATAAGATAATGTTTTTAGATCGATTAGCTCTCTCTTCCATTTCGGTTACTATTTCACACATATTTGTTTCGATCGGCTGACGGTTCGTAGTTTGAGCCATGAGATGCATATTATTTTTAAGTGAATTTAATTCACCTTGCATCACTCCAAAATCGACAACCAATTCACCAATAGTACCCATAAGTTCAGTAGTTTTTGGAATAATTTTAAGAATGTTTTCTTTTGTAAATTTGTTGTTAGGATCATTAACGATCGAAATTAATCCACTAATTATTGAGTTAACTTTGGTGATGTAGTTAGAAGCTTTATCACACAGAGCCATTTTTTATTATTTTTTTATTGATTATTTGTACGAATAAGTATATATTTTTAATTGCGAATAAACAGTTATAAACCCCTGACTTATTGGCAAGGCTCGTGCGAGCTACCGCGGCGGGGAATGACGGGCGGGTGACGGGTACGGGGGGGTTTTAACAGCTGTCACTAGAAACTAATTTGTAAAACACAATTTCCGTACTTTGCAGGCACTATGTACGTTTTTGATAACTTGGCTACTTTACACCAGTTTTAATTAGATATTACACCGTGAATTATCTTGATTTTGTAACTTTTTGATTGTTTATAGGTGATTTTGTTGGGACGAATTTAAATGCGTGTACACTCTCTATATGTTGTTGTTGTAATATAATATGTTTGATTTAACTGTGTTAAGACTGTCTAGTCTGTTTTAAAATATTTATTTATGTCTATTCTTGAATACACGTTTTACAAATGATTACAGTGGTTTATATTGTAGTACAGAGAAAAAAAGTACAGAAAAAACGTATAAAAAATAAAGAACATTGGTTGATATAGGTAAAATTGTGCATGGGTGATATTGTATGTAACGTGAGCACCTCACTAGGAGAACCTGTGCTGAGGTGTTAACGTGTTTGTGATTAAGGGTGACAGGTGTGTTATGCGTTGTAGTAGAAAGCTATTATTATAATTTTTTTTTCACAGACATATATTGAAACATGAAAACACACATTTATATGTGAGTGTATGTATTTTTGGATAATTCTTGAAGAACGTGTAAAACATTTAATTTTACTTATTATATTTTGGTTATGTTTGGTTTGGAATTATAATCTTTTGAATAAAGTGAGTATCTTGATTTTTTATCCAGGATACGATATAATATGATTTAAGATTTTTTTGTTTTGTTGAAACGTTGGCTAAAGAAGGAGTTAGCGCAACACGGCATAACACCCCAAAAACAAATAACAAAAAAAGGATACGATATGTTTTTTGAGAAAGTTTGTAGATGTGTTTGTAGTCAATAATTGTTTCAAAGTAATGGACATACTGTTAAAAAGTTTGGTTGCGTAGTATTGAAAGTGTCTTTGTCCGTGTGTGATGTGTGTTATCGGAATGTTCAGAATATATTATATGTTATAATTATATATGTAAACTGTTCATTAAACTCCCTTTTAAATTCATTGTCTTATGTAAAAATAATTCTTTGTTTTATTAATGTTATCTTTCCCGAAATGAGTTTTTTTTTAAACTCACTTTAAACTTATTGTTATTATTTTGTAATGTATTATCACAAAAAACCAATTGTATATATGTGTTTTATTTGTTTAATTATTTATTGTTATATTATTAAAATTTTCTTCAACTCGCTATGCTACTTCCGAAGCATGTCAATAGGAGAATAAAGATAAAAAACACTAGTTTCTACTACTAGAATCGACACACCCAGGCCACGGGCCCATTGTGGTATATCCAGTTTTAGCTTCCTTATAGTAAGAGAAGTTATGACGGCCGGCGTGGTCTAGTGGTATACGCTTTCGACTACAGATCCGAAGGTCGCGGGTTCGAACCCGGCGTGCGCAAATAAATTTTATTTGATTAATTTGTGTTATTTCACAATTAATTCATTTAAAATAATATATAGTATATTTGCGGCACGTTCCAGAGTGGAAGATACTCTCAGTATCGCCCTGGTGTAAGACCACCATTCAGAATTGAAACTTTGCTTGAAATGGCTTTAGCCGTGTTTGGTGACCAGATCTGAATAGCCAGGTACTTCCCCACCTTCCTCTTCCCCATCTCCCTCCCCTCCCCAATACCCTCAGCCTCACAACATACCCCAATTGGGGATGCCATAGTCTCACTGGCTCCAGACGGGAGCAGTTGGGACTCTTGTGCGGTAATACTGTAAAAAAAAAAAAAAAAAAAAAAACAAAAAAAGTAACCCGGTAACTTTGATAAAGTTAATCGGGTTTCTCTTTGGATATTTGGCTATATCTCCTGGTTCCGCAAGAATGATGCCAATCAAGTGGTATCCCGTTATTAAAATAAAAGGCAAATAGATATCACCAAAGCAACAAATTCAAAACATAGGCTTTAGGCAAAGCCACATCTTCAATATTTGCATAGCGATCGAATATGTTGGCATCGAACAACATTTAAAAAAAAGTAATTTTTAGGCAATGACTAAAGAAAATCAAAGCTATATAATCGGTACGGTATAATGAAGCGTTTGTTTTCCATAATTACTCAAAAAAAATTATATAAAGAAGATTGTTTTATAAAAGTAGTTTTTACTAAGTTATTGTGTTGTTTTAAATTTAAAAAAGATCATTTAACTATAATTCGTATATAATATAATTAAATTTAACTTTGAGTGAATCGCGTACTAGACCACTAATTTAACTTAATTTTTCTTATGTATACTTCTGGCAGAGTTTTTCGAATTCAGAGACAGTAAATTTTTTCTCTTATTTTTAACGTCAAGTGTGCAAAATTTTGATTAAATTTTTGCACACTTGACAAAGGGATGGGAGTGGTTTTTCTTCCTTCCATTTCTTTTCGACCTTCTTCTGATTTTGAAGGTTAAGTGTGCAAAATTTCATCAATCTCGGTATAAAAGTGTCGATTTGTACAAAATCAGATTAACGCTGCCTGCTACAGACACTCACTTTATTAATACCCATGATAATATTAATTATTTATAAATAACTACAATAACGTACTATGCACTCCTCTTCCAAACACAAGCTAACGCTTCTATTAGCCCAGTCAATGAAGGGAAAAAAAGACCCAATGTCGGAACTAATTCCCCGGAAGCTGATTTTTTTACAGATGTTAGAAGACCTTTAGACATGTATTTTTACAAAAGTCCCCGACTTTCCCCCTTGTGCTTCCTTCCCCACCCCCTCTTGAATATATTTTTCAAAGCCTTTCGGAATACGCTAATATCTCCTCAATGGTTTTATAAAATCAGATTATTTATTTTTTGTTTAGTTTCTAATTAGTTATTCTAAAAAATTATATTCTTTCATTTTTGCGAGAAAAGCTATACAATCTCCACAATTTATTAGTAAAGAAAAAATATCAGTTTTTAAAATAGTATTTCAGAATATATTTGCAAATAACTTTTTTCTGAGCCTGTTAACGAAAAAAAATAAATCAACAAAACTTGTAGACAATATTTTTAGCTATAAAATAATGTATATAATGATGGGTTTCAATTTATAATAAGGCACGTAGGCTGTTAATAAGGAGCACGGCGCGCGGGGGCTCGAACGCGCAGCGGCTCGCGGCGCAGCGAGAAATTACAAAAACCTAAGGAAAGTAATGATTAATTCATGTGTTTTTTTTTATAACAAATTCTTCTAACGTTGAAGAGTTTTATTGTTATTTACCAGTTTTAGTTCGGAGGGGAGGGGGGTAATATAAATATTTTCCCCTGCCCAATGAAGCTTTCATTATCCACCAACCGCCGTGCCCCGGTCTGGTTAAACAGTCATATTATGTTGTATGATTGTTTGTAACATATTATTTAAATAAAGTTATGTGAAATAAGCCAAAAATACCTACAACAGCGTGGGACTACCCTTTCACAACATTAAAATATTGCAGACCTTATGTTATGGCGAAGTTCTAAAAATCTTTTGTGGTAATTCTCACTTGTTTTTTTTATGTGCACCTATCAACAATAAAATACCGAAACAACAAATCACTTAAAATAGTGCATAGATCTAAAATGGTTTATTTTCAAACAAGCTACTTAAAATATACCTCAAAAATATTATATTGACAAAACGGTTTGTAAATTATATTATATACTTATCAATATTATCTATGACAAAATTAGGCAAATATTCAAATAATTTTCTAGTTTTTTTTTTTTTTTATATAGTGAATACCTCACAAGAGTCCCAACTGCTCCCGTCTGGAGCCAGTGAGACTATGGCATCCCCAATTGGGGGATGTTGTGAGGCTGGAGGTAAGTGGGGAAGGGAAAGAGGAAGGTGGGGAAGTACCTGGCTATTCAGATCTAGTCACTAAACACGGCTAAAGCCATTTGGAGCAACGTTTCAATTCTGAATGGTGGTCTTACACCAGGGCGATACTGGTAGTATCTTCCACTCTGGAACGTGCCGCAAATATACTATATATTATTTTAATTAATTAATTGTGAAATAACACAAATTAATCAAATAAAATTTATTTGCGCACGCCGGGTTCGAACCCGCGACCTTCGGAATGGCAGTCCAATGCGTTACCACTGGACTATGCCGGCCGTCAAAGTCAAGAGAGTCTTCCATTTATTCGTCATACTGGGGATATACATGATAATCAGACATGACATCGTCAGACATGATAATCCGTTACGGTTGTAGCACATGGCAGAGCAGGTAAATCCAGATTTTCTGCAGCCACAATAATTTTCACATCCAGACTTGCAGGAACAGGACACCAGAGAAAGAAGGTCATCAGGAGCAAATGGTTTCAAAAATTTCTTCTTTCCACCATTTTCATACTTCCATCCCCAGTTTATAGGGTTTAGTTTGTTTCCTAACCAAAACTGTACTTGCAAATAAACTCTCAACAAATGTTGATGACACGATTCTGAAGTCGGTGGTAGTTTTGCCAAGTCAAATTTAGATTTAAAAGCTGATTTTGTCGTTAGTCTGGTAAATTTATAGTATCGAGCTTCGTTTCAATTAGAGTAGCTACCAAGACCATACATGGCGAGAGCGAATTTTTCTCCATTTTGCAACAAGTTCTCCTCAGTTGAATCTTTTTCCAAAAAAACTGAAAAAAATAGATTTTCCTTCAGGAGCAAGACTTACAAGTAATACCAAAATATCACTATCCGTGCCAACAACCATCACTTTTGAGAAGATGTTGAGTTGTTCGATGCCGGTTAGTACAATGTCAATATCGGCATCACCTGCGGCCGTGACTGTTTTCAAACCAGATTCACTAAATTCATGACACAGTGCTTCAATCATTATTTTTCTTGTTTTTCTTATTAGATAAGAAAGCTTCCTTCTTAGTCAAACAACGTGTAGTGAAGTTTAATTCAATATCGCACGATGAGTTGTTAGCCGACCTTCGTTTTTGCTCTTCATATTTTACAGTTGGTTCTTCAGGGTATCCATCGAAAACGACAATAGAATGTTTGCCAAATTTAGTATGGACAAAACGTGATGATTTAATGATGTCTCCGTAAGTAGTTTAAGTTTGCCAAACAACAGAGTGTAGGAGGTATCCCCCATCGATGACTATTGCAGCATTTTCCAAATCAACTTCGTCATGAATACTTTCGCTAAATACTTTAGCCATACATGATTGTGTTCCTTTACGAAGGGAGACTTCATCAAAAATAGAAGGGGTCTTGAAGCCAATTCATTTCCTAAGTAGGTCTTAAGCTTGCTAGGACTATCACTAATGCTAAGTATTCTATTAAATAGCTGCTGGGGGTTTACTGCAACTTGTCTCGTCCTAACAGTTGCGGATTTGAATCTTGCTGGGTAGTCACTATGTCTTTCCTTTTTAGTCGTATATCTCCAAAATGAAATCCTTTCATTTTTTGCATAGCTGCCAGGCCCACCTCATAAACGTTATCACAATTAACACTATTATCTGAAATAAACCCTGAAGATAAAGACACCAGCTCCCCCGAGCGCTTGGTGAACGGGCTGTGCTGTCTTAGCCATAATGTATATTTTCCTATATCTAGCTCATCCCTTTTCTTCCGTGATTCGCGCAGCTCAACATGCTGTTCAGTAAAATTAAATTCTATACCGATGAATTCTTCAATGCTCTCTTGCACTTTCACGAAGTAAGTGGTTCCAAGTTTCCACTTTTCCGCTGTCAGTGATTCCGCGCCCAAGTGTCAAACCTGCTGACTTCATTGGTCGCATGAGACACTGCTCGATGATCATGTCCGTCCAGGTACCGGACCAATATCTGTCGCTTCTTCTTATTGTAAAGTACCCATTTTCAGTGAATATTTTATATTCTTCTTTAGTTATTCTTGATTCGAGTTGCAACATACTTTGAACGTACATATGTGCTGATTTTACGTATGGCAAATGTCCTGCCGGGTGGAAAAATGGAAGCATATCAACAATAGTATTTAGGTGCATTTTCCGATTCCCGGACTTCTCTGCAAATATAAATCTAAGCATGAGGTCGATGCAATGTAGAAGGTAAAGCCACAACTTGGCAGTCCTACTCGATGATTCCTTAATCCTGCCTTCACTTGCTTCAGTATATGGAATCGTCTCTTTTAGATTGTCATCATTATTATCCTCCTCCTCCTTTTTTCCACGTAACTAAATCTTGATACATATTTTCTATTTGTCTTAATTTCCGATCAATATCTTGGTATTCTTCTCTCATTACGTGGACAAGAGACGCTGCTGTTAAAGAGTAGGCTCTGTTTGCCCGAGAATATTCATGTCCATGGAGCATGTGGGTTACTGTTGAGGACGCGTAAACTGATTCAGATAAATTTCTCACACACCTTTATTTAAATAATAAGTAACAAACAATCATACAACATAATATGACTGTTTAGCCAGATAATGAAAGCGCTTCATTGGGCAGGGGAAAATATTTATATTACCCCCCTCCCCTCCGAACTAAAACTGGTAAATAACAATAAAACTCTTCAACGTTAGAAGAATTTGTTATAAAAAAAAAACACATGAATTAATCATTACTTTCCTTAGGTTTTTGTAATTTCTCGCTGCGCCGCGAGCCGCTGCGCGTTCGAGCCCCCGCGCGCCGTGCTCCTTATTAACAGCCTACGTGCCTTATTATAAATTGAAACCCATCATTATATACATTATTTTATAGCTAAAAATATTGTCTACAAGTTTTGTTGATTTATTTTTTTTCGTTAACAGGCTCAGAAAAAAGTTATTTGCAAATATATTCTGAAATACTATTTTAAAAACTGATATTTTTTCTTTACTAATAAATTGTGGAGATTGTATAGCTTTTCTCGCAAAAATGAAAGAATATAATTTTTTAGAATAACTAATTAGAAACTAAACAAAAAATAAATAATCTGATTTTATAAAACCATTGAGGAGATATTAGCGTATTCCGAAAGGCTTTGAAAAATATATTCAAGAGGGGGTGGGGAAGGAAGCACAAGGGGGAAAGTCGGGGACTTTTGTAAAAATACATGTCTAAAGGTCTTCTAACATCTGTGAAAAATTCAGCTTCCGGGGAATTAGTTCCGACACAAAACCTTCATTGACTGGGCTATATGGAATAGTAGTATACAAATCTCTTAAATATGTAAAAAACAAAAATAAAATAAAAATATATATTTATAAATATATCAGAATATGTATTACTACAAATACATGGCAAACAAGCAAAACAGCTATCGCTGTATAAATTACTCATTTGGTCAATTACTACAATTATTATTTTTTTGGTAAACTAATATTTAAGACAACATTTTTTATGCATAGCACAAAGGGTAACAATTATTTTACAAGCAATAATTATTAGCCTGAAACACTCATCCACTTTGAAAAATCTCCTGATAAAAGATACATGACGCCAACGGGACTTGAACCCGTGTCCTTTCGATTTCCGGTCGACAGCTATGACCACTGAGCTATGGCGGCTTATCTCTTATCCGCGAAATAATTCAATATATACTAGTGTTTCATTCAACAATTAATGCTTGTTACATTTTCAAAAATCTTGTCTTAAACATTAGTTTACCAAAAAAATAATAATTAATATTTGACAAGTTCTAGTATCTTCACCAAAAAAATGTAGACAATTTGTCTCGACGCCATCTAATGAGAGAGTTAGCACTTACAATGCCTTTCTCATATAAAATAAAGTTGGTTGTTTCAGGTTTCAGAGCTGTCGACCGGAAATGGAAAGGACACGGGTTCAAGTCCCGTTGGCGTCATGTATCTTTTATCAGGAGATTTTTCAATGTGGATGAGTGTTTCAGGCTAATAATTATTGTTTATAAAATAATTAATAACTACAATGTTTACCAACGGCTTGACCATGGCGTTATGCATCAGCTCTACGCGCTTTGGGTTGGACTTGGTGTACACAAGAGTGTCCCCAGGAAGTGACACGGTATCTTACAGATACTGATTCAATAAGTGCAACAATGCTGACGTCAATTACACGCACACTAGCGTAATAAAGTGCAGTTCCATCACTTTCATCTGCAGTTTACCACCACCTACTACATAGTTTTGTAAATACAGTAATTGAAAGCAAGCAACCTTAGTATGCTGAGTGCAGAAGGCATTGCTACATCGCAAGATAAACCTGTTTTTCAAGTATAACGCACTGCTTAGGGTCCATTGGCTCACGAACATTATTTTCTGCTTCTACTCTACTATTCACTCCACCGTGCATAATTAAATAACATACCGTAAACTTGGCAAAAAAAACAATGGTTTTTCTTTTCGCAACCGAAACCGCATAATTTTCCTAGTAGCAAATGGGCATTTATCACGCCAAGGTTCTTCGAGACACTATTGCTTTTATCTTATCTTCCATCGAATCTCGAAATGTTTTTAATAACCAATTGATTTAATTAATGCTTCCTATTATTGGCTGATTGCCAAAGGTAAAAAAATATTTCATTGCTTTTATTGCTAGTATCAGAGATGAAATTCGAAGATAAGCGATTGGCTATTTTGATATCGATTTTTTGTAGCGCCAAACGTATCTAATATTATTTAATTTGTGTTATTTTAAATAGGTTCTTAGTCATCTATGTCCCAATACAATTCTCATATATGTAGTATTAAAAAAAATACAATAAATCAACCACATAATTTGTAAATTTAAATTTAAATTCGCATTTATCTTCATTGCTCTGTACATCAACCACTTTTGACTGTGTTTTTTTTTCTGAAGAGGAGTCTTATTTCATTTCTTTTTATCGTCTCATGTCTGTGTTTGTGCTTCAGGTTTTCAATTTTTTTTCAGAAATTCCATGACATTATCATCAAATTTTTACAGAAAATCAGGTTGATATTTAACCGTATTTTTCGTCGCGTCGCATTTAAAGTCAGATTTGTCAGATTTCCAAGTCAGCGGGTTTTAATGTTAATGCAAGTTTGCCTAATAATCTTATATTTTACGGGGAGTTTACTGCACAAACACACTTTAGAGAAAACGGCCACTAGTTCTGATGCTAGCCCAGGGTCAAAACAATTTGTCATGTTTATTATTGTGTATATACAAACATTTTGCATTCATGACGCTACATTACTTCAATGGTAATCACGAAGAATATTAAATGCGAATGAAACTAAGAAGAAATAGAAGTTTATAATATATCATTGGCTTAAAGCCAAAACATTGTATCTCCACATTTTGAGAAAATGAGTAAAAAACTAAACTTAGGAGAAACCACTTTTGTGTGTGTAAAAATACGGCATATTTAATATATTTACATGACACCAGTGTTTAGTCCAGTGATTTGACCACACTTGAATCACTTGATCAAAAACTGGCGTCGTGTAAACCACGCATTATCACACACACCACTCTAAAGATATTTACATAAAATTAAAATTTAAAATTGAATTTTGCTCGCAATTCAAATATTAAAATTAAATTTTGTCGAAATTCAAAAAATGCGTTCATTTAAAAATGATGGTTTATGAATATGTAGCTAATATCTTAGCTACCATCGATATAATTACTTCAAAATGTTGATGAATACTTACCATGGTAAATATCTCCTGTTTATACGCAGCACAATACTCAAGTGTCATGGGTATTTAAATATCGCAGGCCTTTTCAGTGAGCGTAACCTGTTCTGAAAGGAGAGTAATACATTATTATGTACCCGCTGAGAGCGTCGAACCCGATCCGTTAGATTACCAGCCGAGCGTCCAACCCACGGGTCACGTACACCACAACCCTCGCAAACGTCCGACCACCTTCATACACACGGGTTGACTCAACTTGATAGAAAATACATAAATCGGAAATGTAGAGAAAACATACTAAAGCTAAAAAACATACATCGGAAAGGTAGAGAAGACATGGTCAAGTTAAAAACATATATCGGAAATGTAGAGAAGACATAGTTAAGCTAAAAACATATACCGGAAATGTAGAGAAGACATGGTCAAGTTAAAAACATATATCGGAAATGTAGGGAAGACATGGTCAAGCTAAAAAACATATATAGGATATGTAGAGAAGACAAAGTCAAGTTAAAAACATATATAGGATATGTAGAGAATACATAGTCAAGCTAAAAAACGTTTTTCCAGATTTAAGGCTTTCGTCGAAATCGTTTGGCTAATAAAATACTCAAGTACCTGACCTTAGAAGGTTTTGTAAAAATTTAATAAGAAAAAGAGATTAAATTTAATAAATACGTAAATGAAGGATAAGTAAAGAGTACGGGTTCTCTTTCGATAATTTTTTTTTAAAGGAAAACATACAGATACAGATAGTAAATAACAAGACAATTTAAAACATTCGGTGGAGAATTCGCCTGTATCCCAACCATTTCTGATATATTAATATTAGCAGCAGACCAATAAACAAATTATTATAAGCAATAATTAGTCACCTGAAATATCCATACAAATTGAAAATATCTCCCGAGTAAAAATAAATGCCACCGACGGGAATTGAACCCGCACCTTCTGATGTCAGTCAGGTGCTCTGGACCACTGAGCTACGTCGGCTTATTTCCAACACGCCAAATAATTCAATATGTACTAGTACTTCAAGCAACCATTACTGCTTATTATATTTTTTCACCTGTAAACAACCAACTTTATTTGTTTCAGGCGACTAATTATTGCTTATAATAATTTGTTATTCTTTGTGCTATCATAAAAAACCTTGTCTTATAAACATTAGTTTATCATAAAAAAATAAGATAAATAAATATTTACATAAATTTAAAGAGATATTTCTAAATAAAAAATATCGTGTTACATAAAAACAATGAGAAAAAGTGCACAGTGTTTGAAGAATTTCATATTTTTACTCGGCCGTTTTGCATTTCGTCTGTCTGTAATTTTTTGTTTTAAAAAATCTGCTGCATTCAGTTTATTGTTCAAGTAAGCCTTACTATCACTAGGTGGCGCATTGGGCATTGTTTCAGAAAAGATTATTTTTCAAATGTCAAAGCGCCGTGTTTATTAGGACATTCTTACTCTCATTTTTTTCAATGTTGTAGCACCTAACTGTCTCAATAAAGTTTGAAAAAAGAATAATTTTCATTGAGATAGTGACCTGTATATAAATTGTATTATATATTATACATGTCACTATATTAAAGTCCTCATAACTTCTTTAAAATTAAGTATTATATACCTATCTATTTATATATTACTAGCTTTTCATTTTAAGTTTGACATTTGAATTCAGAAATACGAAACAAACAATACGGCGTCATCTCTATAACAGTTGCCAATATTTGTTGTTAATTGAGCTAATCATAATAGTTGCGTTGATCTAGTAACTCCAGACGAAACACCTGTGCAAATTTCTTAATGCAGGGAAGTTGAATAACTTTTAAATTAAAATCATATATCCTGAAATTAAATGACTATCTTACTGCATTTAATGCACATGTAAAACACGTTTGCTCTGTACAAATATAATACATGTTGCTTAATGTAAATGAAAATGAAAAGCACAGCACAATGCTAATCTCTTCGTACGATCTAGAGATAATATGCCAAGAATTCAAAGTGATTCACATATGAAACCAGATAAAGAAAAGAGGCGATTTCTCAAGGATTTTTGCACTTCGTGGACGAGTGGATATTTTAAAAGCCTTTGTAGTCTACAATAATAATTAGTACACGGAATGGATACCTCGCATGTAAAAAGAATCACGATATACCTTCGACTACCATAATACGGGCGTGTGTCTAGTGTGGTAGTCGAAAAGCATGTAAAAACTGTACACATTAATATTTCATGAATAAAGAAAAAAAAAAAAAAAAAAAAAAAACCTTTCTGTCAACATTTTATTGACTGAGCACAGCGAAGTCCTGTTATAACTCAACCGTTTGGCATTTAATCTATGTGTAAATATTATTTATTACGTTCCGTTTCTGGTTATATTCAACATGTACCCGGCGTTGCTAAACTTTTCTCTACTTTCTAAAAATATAATATGCATGTATCATATACACAAACTTTTATGAAGAAATTCTCTAAATGGTAGCGAAAACTCTATCAAAATCCATTGCCTAGTTTAGAAGAACTAAGCGCACAAATAGACAGACGCGTATAGCGACGTTGTTGTATACTATTTAGATATTAAGTAAGTAGGTATTTAAGTACCCTTTATGTGCTTTTTTGAACGCGAGGTCTACATTGTTCACAGTAGAGTGAGATTAGTTTTAAGACGAGAAAACAGCCTAAAATAAACCCAGAACCTTAATGACGTAAGTGAAGTAGCCGTGCACAAAAATATGCGATGCAAGGCCCTATGTATTGGATAGACCTGCGATTGAATTTGCTCCATCTCTAAAATAAAGTGAGAAAAAGTGTGTAAAAAGAATATTCTGCGCGCGGTCAGGCGTAATGGATGGACCTACGTTCGTCTTTGCCCTGGCAGGCATTGAAAATCGATCTTTCCGTGGGGTTTATTTTAATTATTTTTGATGAAAGTATTACAAAAATCTCACATGTTTCTAGAGGGATCCCTCGGTAGTTACTAATTCACCGTCAAGAAAAATAAAATCTGGCACTTACAACTAATTTTATAGTTGAAAAACGTTTTATAAATTTTCAAACCTTTTTACATAGAATATTTTAACGGTAAGATCCTGTTTTTATTAATTTTAAATATATATATAACTTTTATCCGTAGAGATCCCTCTAGAAAAAATTGAGATTTTAGCAATACGTTCATCAGAAATAATTAAAATGTGAGCGTCGAGCAAACCCCCGTTATAAGTCTTATAGCGCTTTAACAATAAAAACAAATGCCAAAATATGCTTTAAACCACTTTATTTGAATATTATATTGGTCTACCGGTTTCGGAAGTAACTACCCTTTATCATCAGGGCAATATAAAAATATATATTTTTGTGTCGGATTAGGAGGTGATATTAATTTATTATTATTTTGAAATATCTTTCTGTCGGTAAAAATCGATTACATTCGGGCAGATTATTAATTCTTTTTCTTTCTCATAGTAAATTGCTTGCTTTGTGAAAACTAAATAAATAAAATGTGCAGGATGACGAGTCCAATATTTGTTTCAAATACAAATTAACAAAATAACAAAAGAGTTGGAGAAATGAGATGTGAGGAAGGTATTCAATGAGAATAAGTGAATTTAGAAAACACATAACCTTAAAATTAAAAAAACCGCAATACGACATTTTATGATTAATCAAATTAATTTGTTTTTTTGTTTTCGTTCTATAGATAGGTAGATACGTCGATGTAAAATAATAAACATAAAGCTGTACATTCTTTAATAAGTTAAATAGCTCACTTAAAACACTAATCTTATATATTATAAAAAAGAAATAGGTACAATGAGATACACTGCAAATTCTACGCGGGGTCAAAACAGGCTCACAAAATATCGTCACGTACGCAATGTAAATTTAATAAGTAGGTATGCGAGGATAACAAAAAAACTAGAACAACAACTTTTTTTTCTAATATGTCCAATGTAGGAGATTTTTTATAAGCCATCAAAAATGTTTAACCGACCCCATTTATATGCATTCATTATAGAACGATGAACGAAGTTATTGAGCATGTATTTTAAACAAATGGTATCGTTTAGGTAAGAATGTGTAATAACAAACTCTAAAGTTATAATACTTTATAAAATTAAAACAAACATTTCGAGTCTTTGGTATTATACAATTTAATATGTCATTTTAATCCTTTTATTGTACATAACCATGGTTTATCACTGCCAGATCAATTCTTACCAATCTAAGCATTAATCACAACTATATATTAATGCTAATTGAATCTTCTAGAATGGAAAAATTGCTATCTTAAATATAAAAAGTTGAATGTTAAAATTAAATCTTCCCTATCATATCACTTCATTGCCACGAGTGGTGTTCCACAAGGGTCGCTCCTTGGCCCTATTTTGAATAATATAATTTTTATTACAATTTTCATCATCAGCAAAAAGCTTTTAGCTTAAAGCTTATAAAATTATAAGAATAATAGAAGACTAAGAAGATGTACAGAATAATCTAAAAACCAACAAGACTGGTGTATCAGCAACAAATTGCAGTTTAAATAAATCTCAAACAATTACATTTTATTAAACCAAAAACTCACTTAATGATACTCAACTCAATTCAGACAATGAATAGCCTCCTCAACTTTATTTTTCCCCATTTCCTTTGCCTCAACATTCCCTATTTGGGGTTGTCATAGCCCCACTGGCTCCCAGCACTCAGGTTTCATGTGTAGTGTGGTATTCACATTAAAATACAAATAAATACACCAAGAACAAGCTTTTTAATATTTAATATCTTAAGTAACATTTCTTATTTTTCTGATGTCTGATCAATCTTCATCCTTAAGGCTTTAGTTTGAAATATATCATAAAAACCATCAAAAAATGATATAAGCATGTTCAGTCTCTCTATTATGGGATTGTATTCAAAGCAATAAAAAATACACAGATACAGGTAATAAATCACACAAAAGCTCAGTGAAAAAATTAAGTCAATTAGATCGTTACTCCCGCTAATAACAAAAAAATCGTGCACCAACAACGTTCGCATTCTGCTTACATGAATAATTAATTACGCGGAAGAACTATCGTCTAAAAATAATATAAAACAAAAAACCAGTTTGGCAAGAATTGCGGAAACTGCAGATTTAGAATACATAATAATAATTGACTTCACACGTGTTTTTAGCACTAAAACATAAATGAAGAAACTCGCGTAAAATATTAGAGGATGTGTATCTTGAACATTTGCATGCAAGGATAAGCTTAGGATTGGTTGTTTCGGAGAAATTGAACAATTCTTCAAATTTCAAAGTTAATTTTCAAGTTCTGTGAAAGATTTTTTCAAGTTCTGTTATTATTTCAGTTCTTTCAAGCAACTAGCCTATAATGATATAATAACAGAAGTTGAATAGGACTTTCACAGAACCCGAAAATGAACGATGAAATTTGATGAATTGTTAAAATTCTGTGAAACAACCCATCCATAGTGTAATTGGTATCCGGTGTTATGCGGCTACACCAAAACTATACCCAGAAAAGCAAATTAATAGGATTAACGCGGCAACATAGTATTGCTTCTTCGTCACCACAATCTGTACATCTTTCTCCAGAGTAAGATTTTCTATGGTTTTCCTTATTTCTAAAGGTGAGTGCGAATGAATGAGATTGTCTCATACAACGAAATTTAATTTTTTTAAATAAATAAAGTAGAACATTTCAGTGTCATTAGGACAGAACTTTTGTAAAATTCCGTCAAAATGTTGAATTTTGTGGCTGGCCGAAAAAGATATCACATCATGGCACAAGTGCAACTGTAATGGAGCACTGGATTCGAATTATAAATTGTACTGAATAGTGTTTCGTGTGACGTCAGTAGACGTTTTACCTAAGTTTACTTTGGAAGATCATAACTTCGTCATTTTTGGTAATATCGAAAAACTAATTTTGACTGTCACTAATAACTCTGTAAATATAATACACTTTCATACAAACAATGGAGATAACCTCATTGAAAATAATAGGCGATAGGTGATACCTTTCTTTGCTAAGGTGTTAGAAGAGATTATACTCAATAGGCTTGTCCCACGCCACGAAAAATACAAGACATTGTCTGCTGAGTTGGTATTCCACAAAAAAATAAGGCTTTATAAATGGCACATTTCATTTATTTTGTTTAGTACAATGTCAAGAATTATTTTTTTCTCTCTTACGGAGAACGACATCATCGTATGAATTTCATAACTAATAAATTTATAATATATTTGACATCCTTAAATTTCTCATCTTCAAATTACTATTAGTATTAAAGACGTAGGTACCGCTTATAGTTCCATTGCAATTGTCCCTTTTTTTCATAAAAGAACCTCTCAACGTCACTAGAATGGTTTAATCTTTTGGAAAGAATTCAAGTTTTCCTAATTAAAATTTTCATAAACAGGTACTACACCACTTACCTACGTTATTTATAGTGTTTATGACAGCATTATAGTCTCTACACAATTTTTTTTGTTAAATCCTTTTTCTTGAAATTATATATTGAGTGAGTTTATATTGCAAATTCGTATACAAACGTTTACGAATTAATTAATTAATTAATTTTTAATAAATTATATTTTTATAGAAAGCATAACAACTTTTTCGAAGATTTTTCAATTTATATAGGTATTACGTTTCAGGCTTATAATTATTGCTTATAGTAATTTGTTATCTTTTTTCAATAGCATTCATTTTTCAGACTTTCAGGCATTTCATCATACATTATAGTCCTTTATACATTGAGCAGTTCTGTGACTCCGTTTTTCTCATATGGGGCATTCTAATTCTATTTAAATTTCTGGTTTCATGTATATTATATATAATTATGTATATATTTACATAAAACATTTTCATCCATAAAATATTTTGGCATTTGGTTTTTCATAGTCTCTTTTTTGTCGGAATTCATTTCAACTCTACCTCATTTGATTCATTTTTGCATATTTGTCTTTCCTTAGTATACATACAACTCATAACTCTATTTTATATAATTTCTAGTTTCTTCAAATCTCTTTCATTTGTCAATATACATAATGTAATCTACATGTGGAGCAAGTACAGTTTGAAGTTTCTTACTATTCTAAGAAAAATGATTTTTTTGATTCTTTAGCACATTTTAAAAATTCACTGTGAATGATAGTTTTGAATCCAATATTACACCAAGGTAATTGCAGAATATTATTAGATAGGGTACATGCATACTTTTGCTGCGTCTTCTACAGTATATAAATCTTATAGATTTTTTCGGCTAATTATATATTTTTTATCAATTTCCAAATGAAATGGAATAAATTAATGTTCGATTAAAACCTGACCACAGCCAACAGAACAAGTAAGTTAATTGAGTGGAATAATGTAATATTGCATTATTAGATAATGATAATTATTTTATAATGTTGTGTAATTATCATTACACAACGGTAGAACGCGGAGCTTAAGCTGTAATGCCATTTCTAAAGTTTAATGTCAACATTGCGCATAGACTTCAATAATAATAATAATAATTTATTTATTTCTATATCATATTTACAGTGTTCACATAATTATTTATATTTGTACATGATATATTTCAAACTTATAACTATAATATGTTGTGTGTAAGGTAGGTTTGAGAAGGTGAAACTGTATGTCAGTTATATTGTATGTTTCGTGAACACCTCACTAGGAGAACCTGTGCTGAGGTGTTTACGTGGTTATGTATAGGTGTGACAAGTATTTATGTGTCGCAGAAGAAAGTTTTAATTTTTTATAAGTTAAAATTTTTGTTTTTTTTTGGTTTTTCAAATTGAATATTCATAAAATTTTAATGGTTTTTGTAAATTGAATATTCATAATAAATATGTTAAAAAATATATATTAATATAAATTAACATATATGTAAGTGCATATATTTGTATTGTAAGTGTGAGTATAGTTGGTAAAATCTCGAAAAACGTGTTTATTTATTATACACTTTTTATGGTTTAGTTATGTTTGAATATCAAGTTTATTTATTTATTCAGTTATGTACTCTTTTTATACGGAGCTTTTACTTTAGGTACATTGAAATATATACATTTTTTACTAAGGCATTATAAACTAATTAAAAATAATTTCTTACATTACAGTAGTTTACAACAGAAAAAAAAAAATGAGAAATAATAATCTTGAATTCATTATTTAATATTGTTGGTGGTTCTGTTGTTTGATTGATGAATTTTATTGATATACTAGTACAGACCCGTGAAAAATCACGGGGTATTATAATTGTAGGATTTTGGAAGCTGACAGTATTTATACGAGCTACTGGAGCTCACCTTATGGAGTTGTAGAATAATTAAATTCATTTTTATTTTGCATATTGTTATTTTTTTTTATTAATAAAAAAATATATTTATATTTATTATTGAAAAATTACGATATCATGGGTAGGTACTTTATTGCATGTACAGACATTGTACAAACAAACTGTTCCAATTTCAATTTTATCCGAAGTTAGTTCACCATATGGACTAGAAGAAAAATTAGAAATTTTTATTTTTTTTATTTTGTATACTGTTATAATTTGAAATCTTGTATTATTTTGTAATAAAAAAAATTATAAATATATATTGAAAAGTTACGATGTCATGGGTAGGTCCTTTATTGCATGTTTGTACTTGTAAAAAATAAACTGTTCCAATTTTGATTAAAACCGAAATTAGCATTTCTAGTTATTATTTTTAAAGACCTTCGGATATTGACTACAATGGTCCTTTCTCAAAGTCATTACGAAATAATATTGTGACTGTAGCATTATTAATTTGATATCAATTTTGACAATGTTCAATGTTCAATAGTCACGCAAACATTTTTAATTCGCTAGAAAAATTAATAGACAAATTAATTGTGTTACTAAAAATCAAACTTGAAAAAAGATTGTGTCTTTTTAGACCGGGTTGTTTCATCATACAACTATGATTATGTCACATAAAATTGGCAAAAATTTAAAATAAAGAGGCCGGTGTTCATTACCGTTCAATTAACTTTGTCTAAGCTTTCGCAGAGGCCAGTCAATTTTATGGGCAAACAAAATTTATGGGCTAAAAGATGCAATAAAAAATCTGGAAATAACTATTTTCAGTTTTTCATTGCTTACTACGTACTTAATTACATATTTTATGTAAATAACTTAGTAAATTATGTCACAAGGAAAAAATAATTTTCCTCTATTGCAGATATAGGCTGGGTTCCAATCACGCTCGATCAATATAACCCTATATCAATACGATATTAATTATATCTGTCATCTGTGGTCAGTTGGCGATCTTTGCAAGAGCCGCCACTTTTAGTGCGGCCTCCAAGGTGTCAGATAAACCCTCAGTATATGCAAAATTACTGGCTTAATAAACGGAGGTGAACTAACGAAGCTCTTAGAATTGAAAGAAGTGGTAAACTCGACCAAATAAATCCAATCGAGTTAAGCAATCAATCAATCAAAGACCTCAAGAAGTTATTAACTCCCTTTAATACGTGCTCGTGATATCGATATTGTTGAGCTAAACCCCCCCGGGGTAAATACAATGTATTATTTAAAACTATTTCAACATGCACTGGTAATAAAAAGGCACTATACATAAGTAAGTATAATTATTTGTACAATTTATGTAAATACTTTCGTATAAGTTTTTAGCCCTAAATATTTTGAAAACTCCATATTTTTGAGCATTTCAAATACATGGAACAAAGAATATGACTTTTTTTCATATTTTTTGTTACTTTAACGGTTACACCTTTCCAAAAAAGAAATTTCTTCACTTATTCGAATGAGGATCGGACATTGTTTCGTTCCTTCCCACCTTTTTAAAATTCACGTCCTTGACTTTGACATCCCCAGATTGTACATGCTGTGTCTAGAAGTGGGAACTTTAGATCACATATTTTTTGGCTAAACAAATATCCTCTCTTCTATCAAGCCTTATCTAAAATTGCCCCCCCTTCATTCAACATATCATCTCTTCTAAGTCTGAACTCGACTCCAATTTTCATTATAATTTTGAAATTTGCCTATTTAAATAAAATTTCTCCATAATGTTAAATGATGGCTAAGAACACCCTTGAAGGGTGAAAGCCAGAAAAAAAGAAAAAAAAAACGATACACATTTCAAAACTCCGGTATGGTTAAGTTTAAATGACGTTGCAATTTTAAAATTTTGCAAAAAAATTGCAGAGAGAGAAAAAACTGAAAATCCAAGACGCCAGATCTTTATCAGATAAGTTCGATAGTTTAAAAATGCAGCCTAAATTAACTTAAAAATGTCTTGTCATGTTGAATTATTTATAGAAATTCAATTAAACTCCTGCGAATGCAAATTGACCCTGAATGAGAGAGATTTCTAACAGTAGCCGGTTTGTGTTCATATCTAACTCAAATGTACAATGTTGCTTAAATTAATAACATTGTTATTGTTCAACTTTTTTCTACATCCATTAAACACAATACAATGATGAAATGCTATTTAAATTTTCATGCCTAACTGGTTATGTTGATTGTTTTATACGTTGTTTGGAAGACATATCTGCGGTAAACCCACGTCGATTTATAAAAATACAGTAAAATAGATTAATAAATTAATACTATATTCCGATTGATTTGTTTCCCTCTCCATATGAGTGAGCTATAATAGCGTGACAAATTACAAATAAAAAAAAAATCAACGCGTGTTTTAATACTTAAGGCGAAGCTTGATGTTAAATCAGTATTTTGATTAATCTTTATAACGAATTGATGTACATTATGAATACCAAAAAATATGTTTTAGATAAATTGAAGGTTTTCCTATCGTTTCGCTTGAGTAGAATACAAATAAAAAATAAATTATTCAATAAAAAATATGTTTTCAATAGAAATGTATGAACGCGTAAAGGAAACAACTTTAAAAAAATACAGCTAAGATAATCTGTGACCGTTTCACTCGATTAACTTTTTTGCTTGCTTATAAAATTATAAACAAAATAAATAAAAACCAGTTTTGTGCTTGAAATCAAACGTTTCTAGACACCGTTTGTCAAGCGATTTTAATACCTATTACCTACAATATAAGGTATACCAAGAATATACACATTTTTGGCTTGTAGCTTCTTGTTAAGCTTCTGAATGCAATATACCACATTTACTAAGACGGTAATTTTTGTTGTTGTTCCGAAATAAAAGATTATAATTTTTAAATGCTTTTTTAAATTCAATTTTAGAAGTTAATTTTATAGTTCTCTATTATATCATCATGGACCAGTTGCTTCACAGGACCGAAATAATAACATAACTTAACTTTCACAGAACTTGAACATTCACTTTGAAATTTTATGAAATTCAAATTCTGTGAAACAACCTTTTCTTATGACTTCATCATTCTGAGGAACAAAGTTAAACTAGGTACTTGTTTAAGTATATTTCATTAAAATATTATTTTGATAGTCAATTATAATTATTCGTCACACACGTCACGAAGCACTTTAATTGCAGTGTCAACCATATACAGGGTTTTCCAATAAGAGGTGTTATTATGAATAGCCCGCTATTTCGGTAGATGTTACTTTTGAAGTTATCATTTTTTGACATTTGACAAGTAGAAACTACGCCATTAATAAAAATGGAACGATACACGCTTCAACAACTTGAGTGAATCAAATGCAAATCATCTTGAGTGATGAGGCCCATTTCTACCTCGGTGGCTTCGTCAACAAGCTAAATTGTCGCATCTGGGGTTCGGAAAACCAAAGAGTTATTGTTGAAAAGCCTCTCTATCCTCAACGTGTAACTGTTTGGTGCGGTTTATGGTCCGTCGGAGTCACTGGACCTTACTTTTTCGAAAATGAGGCTGGAGCAACAGTTACGGTGAATGGATTGCGCTATCGAGAGATGATTCATGATTTTTTATGGCTGGAATTGGATGGTATTGATCTGGACAACGTATACTTTCAACAAGACGGCGCTACGTGCCACACAAGCAACGAAACCATTGATCTTTTACGATTGAATAAGGAAGAGAGTATGTAGCGGGCGGCCGGCCTGGTTTAGTTTTTTATACAAATTTACAGTTTTATTCCGAGATTGATGACTTTTTGTACAATTGACCTCAACATCAAGAGGAAGGTCACTGTTTTCAATGTATTTCAAATTAACAAAAAGAAATTAAGTATTTCGAATTAACAAAATTATCTTCAATTAATTTTTGCTATAAATTTGGCTGCTATCTTTTCGAATGATTACATAGACTCCGAGAATTTATTTGTAACCTAAATAGTGTCCAATTTTTAATTATATGTTATACCTTTTGATTGATTTTTTCTAAAATTTAAATTAATATTCAATTATCATTTTTTTTTTATTCTCAATTTAAAATATGAGGTCCCTTTGGCCAGGTGGTTAGAGGCATTGAGACTGTTATCTTTTATTTTTCTGTGTCTTGTTCTGTTTCATGTATTGTTTAGATTTATTAATATTATCTTCTTCTCCAATGATATATTACATTGATTGGTATAACCTTAAAAAATTATTCCAATCAAATTATAATGGATTTGAAATAAAGTCACATGGTCAGATATTGTCACCGTTTGCTCTAGTTTTATACAATCGTTCATTAGTAATGATGTTGCTTTATAAAATAACCTTTCCACCGATGAACAAGGACACTAAAGCTATAAAAAATAAGGATGTCCGAGCGCACACGTGTAGTAAGTGCAGTTTTAAGTAAATCACTTCGAAATAATTTACTTATGTGCGTTTCAAATATCGATCCACGTATAGAAATACGAAAGAAACAAAAAAATCAATTCAAGTCAAATTAATTAATTAAATGACACATCATTCAGTTTATAAGAAGAAAAGAAAACTCTTGATCATAAAAAGGATTTTTTTCTATTTTATCAATATTTCAATTTCACTTATGTTGTCGGTAATGAATGAATGCTAATTTAGGAAGTGGAAATTTACCAAGTTACCGAGATCCGATCGAGCTGAAACTCAGCACATAGACTCGTTGTTGACAACAACGCATCCTATCAACTTTTGGTGTCAATCACGTTCACACATACTCTCTGTTTCTCTGAAGTCAGATGATATTACAAAATAAATGTTGATCCTACCCAATCGGCATTTGGCAAGGTTGGTAGCGCGGTTCACCAGGGAAGGAAGGTACAAACCTCAGCCAAAAATTAAAAAAAAAACATATATATTTTAAAAGTTATAGATGACATTTAAAAATAGATGTATTATAGTTAAAGAAATGTTTTTTCAGGTTGATTTTTTTTTTACATATTGTGACTTGTGAGCCCCATTGCGAGCACCTCTTTACCCGATCGCGACCCCGAGGTTGCGAAATGATTCCTTAGTAATAAAAAATAAAAATATATATTAGCAATGTTAAGTAGTATCTAGTAAAAGATAAAAAAATATTATATTGCTAAAACCTGCATAAATATTTTTATGAATGAATGCGAGCAAATAGGTTATCAAATCGTGTTTTTATGAAAAGATTTCCAATGATTGCGCGTTGTTTCATTTACGCAGGTAAAGTAATTGCAAAATTCTCAACTACCAGTTCAATGATACGGTAATAAAACTAAATAAGGCAAACTAATAAAGCTGTGCAAAAATGTTAATAATGGCCCGTGGTCTTGTGCAGGGATTCCCAACCTTATCTGGCTCACCGCCCACTTTTACGGAAAAATACACGGAAAAAGCGCAGACGAAATATTTTTCAAAAAAAAGTGAATGATACACGTTTACAAGGGAAAGCCATTACACTTATAATATCACGAAAAACAGACAAATTAAAAAAAAAAAATTACCCATTTTTTAATCCGGGAGTTTTGGGTTCGTTCCTCTACTATGTTAGTTCTCCGTCATTGCACAAGACACATTTTACTGAGGTTGTAAGTTTGGTATTTTGAGATTATTTGTAAATGTTGCATTTCTAAATTAGAAAAAAAACTACATACCTACTTATAAATACAAAAATACTGTTAATCCATCAATAATCACTAGCGGTTACTCTACAAGATTCTTGCAATGACTGAACCTACGACTGTGAATGAATGAATGGCATAAAATGTTTTTTTTTTTTTTTAATTTCTTTGTTTCCATTTCAGCCCTTCATCGCTCCCCATTTGCTCTCGAGGCTACCACCACCCCCTGAATCTCACCAACGCCCCCAGGGGGCGGATGGGGGGGGGGGGGGGGGGGAGTGCCGCACCCGTTGTTATTCACTGGTCTAGCCTATAGTGTAGTTACAAGTTACAACACTCTTGGATTGAATTGCATTGAACATATGTAGTGGATAATACCCTTTTAAAGCTCCCTTGGGGTCGTATTTTACAAAAATGGCGCTATGGATTTAATATATTAATTTTGAAGAAACATTTTTGATTCTTAACACGCATACTAGTTTTATCGTAGGTAGGTACCTAACAGGTTCGTTGTACAATCAATAAAACGTTTCTAAAAATGTTTGTTCTGACTTGTAAATAATATACCTGGGCATTGAATACAGGTGTGCCAGTTGAGAATATTTAATCATAATATATTAATAATCTTGTTTATATACTTATTTCTAAATATTTCTCCAATAATTGTTTCATACAGTACTGCCTACTTAGTTTGTAACTGCAAGGTTTACTGAAGTAAATCGCAATGTAATCGACTCAAGCTCAATTATAATAATAAACAATATTAAATCTAAATTGATTTACTCAAACGGATCTGATGATGAAATAGGATTGTTGAGCAAGATATTTGATCTAGTTTCCTTTATGTTTATGGTTATTTTATTACCTTGATACTTGAATGATGGTTATAAATATTACGAAGAATACACGAGGAATTGTCCTTTAAGCCATATCAGTAGGATAATCGATTAATTTTAATTGTATCTGTCACTTCGATCTTGAACGCAGACCTAATGACACCACCAAGAGATTAGTTGCACTAGAAACAAGCTATAGACGTAAAGGTACTAGTGATGAGTTGTTCGTGAAGGAGTCGCACAATTGTACAATTGAGCTAGCTCTTTGGATGAATCGTATTCTCCCGGAAAACCGTACCACGGCTGTATGATACGGTTAAAATAGCGCCATTTAAATGTTCCAATTAACTATTTGGTAGTATAGACAGTTCTGGAAAATCTTATAATATTAGTGAACATCTTTCAACATATGTAGGTGGATTAAGAATACTTTTTTTTTTTTAAATTAACTCCACACAGGAGGCCCTGAAGAAAATAATTTCCCTCAGGGCCTATGTCATCTTTGGGGATGCTGTGTGGAGGGTCTTTTTGTGGAGAGGAAGGAGTGAACATGGGTCTTGAAGAGTCCCATGTTGTAGGAGGGAGGAAACACAGAGGCCGGCAGTTCGTTCCACAGCCGAGCTGTTGAACTTAAGAACGAATCGTAGAAGCGACCCGTTCTCATGTGACAAATGTCAACCATGTACAAATGTTGGGCGCGCATTTGGCGTGTATCTCGACTACGCACCGGTGCCGAAAGGATCAATGACGCTAGTTCCTCAGAGCATCTTCCATTGTAATACCGATAGAACAAGGACAGCATACCTACCTGACGCCTGTGCTCTAAAGATTGCAGTCCGTTTGTTAAGATTGGGGAATCTATCAAACGGACCGCCCGTTTTTGCACAGAGTTAAGGGTTTTTTTCAGGTATTTGGGGGCTCCGGACCAGAGATGGCTGCCAAATTCGACAGTAGGGCGCACTTGCGATTTGTACAGGGTCAGCAGTTGTGTACTATTAAAGTATCTGCGGGCCCTGTACAGTACGCCCAGCTTCTGAGAGGCCAACTTTACTCTGGCTTCGATGGAGCCCCCCGTACCTGAGCTGGTCACTTATAGTTACACCTTATACTTACACTTCTACAAATTACCTAAAATAATGATATCAACATAATCTTATCATGACCATCAACATTTTTAACGGATAGTTTAGCAACTATCCTTTGACGCATGTCACAAAATAGTAAAGCCCCCAGTACTTTTCTCTCTTATAGATATCTCAAATTTGTAATCTTTCCCGCAGTAAATTGGTGTATAACAGTGAAGGTCAGTAACTTTGAGTAACTAAGAGAGGATGTTGGACAACATGTACAGGTGTACCTTCCTAACTACCTACAAACAAATATGCAAATCTATAGGCTAGCGATCAAGATGAAATTAATTACAAAAATAGTACAAATTAGCTGTATAAGGACGGGTTGTTTCGCAGAATTTGAACAATTCACCAAATTTCAATGATGCTCTTCAAGTTCTGTGAAGGTCCTATTCAAGATCTGTTATTATATAATTATTGACCAGTTGTTTCACAAAACTGAAATGATGAAACCAGTGATTCCTGATTATGTGAAGTAAAAAGTGTAAGTGAAATTCTGAAATCCGGGGTAATTTTTGATGTTTTTTTTTTTTAAACTTAAAAAAAGTAGTAAGTAAAATGGGTTGGTCAATCACTAGGCTGAGGGACAAATGAGGGCATGTGGAGGATTATTTTTTTGCTTGGTTTAGGAAAAAAAAAACATAAAAAGTCAAAGGGTTCTAAAATTTCTTTAACATATTTTACTCTAAATAATGTCAGGAATCACTGGTGATAAAATTAAGTCAAGTATATCCCCGTTTTGTTTAGGTATGTCGTGTCTGGAAACTTTTTGAGTAAATAGAGTCCAATGCTGGAATTATTTAGATCAAATGTGAAAAAAGGTGGTTCAGAGTTGAATACCAGTTGTTTAATATCGCTAAGAGTTGAATACCAGTTGTTTAATATCGCTAAGAGTTGAATACCAGTTGTTTAATATCACTAAGAGTTGAATACCAGTTATTTAATGTCGCTAAGAGTTGAATACCAGTTGTTTAATATCGCTAAGAGTTGAATACCAGTTGTTTAATATCACTAAGAGTTGAATACCAGTGGTTTAATATCGCTAAGAGTTGAATACCAGTTGTTTAATATCGCTAAGAGTTGAATACCAGTTGTTTAATATCACTAAGAGTTGAATACCAGTGGTTTAATATCGCTAAGAGTTGAATACCAGTGGTTTAATATCGCTAAGAGTTGAATACCAGTTGTTTAATATCGCTAAGAGTTGAATACCAGTTATTTAATGTCGCTAAGAGTTGAATACCAGTTGTTTAATGTCTTTTAAAATGTGTCGAAGCGTTGACTTGGCTCCAGAAACCGAAAAAAGTTAAAAAAGAATTCCTCAAATTGATAAGTTTTTTTGGTTCTTTGTGTGATATTTTGATTGCACGCGATACCTTCGAGAAAATGACCTATTATTCCATTTGATTGTTCATATGCAATGGCGCGAAACGCCGCTTGCAGTTGATTCGTTCCTTTCCCGTAATTCGTGGTACGATTCGCTTTTCGTTTCGCAAATGTATGCGTACTCTTAGATGCGACTGAATCTTTATCTCTTTTCTGTTTCATATACATCGTTTAAGAGTCGTTAATATTGTTTTCAATGAATAAATATTGCAATTTCAGGCTTTACTCCTTACGTTATTCTACTATAAAAGTAATTATTATCGTATAAAATTATCAATATAAGGTCTGATTGCCAGATCATTAATCTATTTTACAAAACACTGAGAAATCACGGTAATTGATTCAGAATCTCTATTATCAATAGTTTAAAATAAAGTCGCTATCCGCGTCTGTCTGTTTGTGCGCTTAGTTCTTCTAAACTACGCAACAGATTTTGATAGAATTTTTACTATCATTTAAAAAATTTCTTTTGAAATGTTTGTATATATAATACATGCATATTATATTTATAGAAAATAGAGAAAAGTCGATGTTTTGTAATAAAGTCGTAAAAAAATATTTTCGGGCGCTTTCATAGCTAATGCTGGCTAAACCTTATGAGATACATCAAAATTATGTAGTACGGAATTGTATATCTTAATTAGAATAAATATATATATACATATATATTGATAGAAAAGTACGCGACTGACTTTTCTCTATGCTTTTATATCTTCTAAACATAACCCCTAGCAATACCTGGTACACGTCAGCTAGTGCTAAAATAGTCTGTTTGAGCGCTATGTTCTTCAAAACTACGCAACGGATTTTGATAGGGTGTTAGAGAATTTCTTCTGGAAGGTTCTAATATATAATACATGCATATTATATTTATAGAAAGTAGAAAAAAGACTCGTAAAAGAACAAAGATTTTACGAGTCTAATTGCAGACGTCTACCCATATACATATGAACATTATGAATATTATTAGTCGAGAACTTAAAGGCGAGGGGTTAAACCAACAGTTGGGGGACGCAGAGGGGAAAGCTGAATATTCATATGTCTATGCGTCTACCGCAGAAGTTTGAAAGGTGTCTGTCTGGCTCTAAACGTAAACGTATTCAGGTACATAACTAATTCATCATCATGACCTTGTACGTAATACGTTACGTTATAATTTAAATATCTCAATATCTGTGTCATTACCCGCGGCTAACGAATTCGTACCGTGACCAACGACATGAATTACTTTATTGATTTTTTTGTTCCTTCTACTGACGTACAGTCATTTAGTCAGACTGGCCGTTTTACCAAATAATTGGTTTGATATTTTGGGGAAGCCATTGTGTTGTTTTGATAAAATGAATTGAAATTAATTGTACTAATTCTTTGTTTCAAGGATTTTTCTTTGAATCAATTCGTTTCAAAGTGTTATCACGAAGTATTAAAATGTTAAGTTATTTTTATACCTGACAGCAATGTCGCCTTTTGGAAGCATTGTAAATTACGATGGAGCTTTACAAAAATAAGCGCAAATCTTGCAAGATAAAAAAAGAATTTTCGTATAAAAGTTGAAAAAATTTTACATTTATTGAATGTTTTTTTTTAAAATGATAAAAAATACAAAAAGCAGTTTCAAAAGCATTGTTTTATTCTATAAATGAAGTAAAAGAGAGAACGATAACGAGGGAATGCTTAGAAAAATTTAAACAAGTTTAAAAGCAACCCTTTATGATTCTATGCAATCTAAGGACATGTTGTTTCCGAGAATTTGAACATTTCTTCAAATTTAAAAGTTAATTTTCAAGTTCTGTAAAAGTTCTTTTCAAGTTCTGTTATTATTTTTAGTTTTGTCAAGTAACTTGCCTATAATGATATAATAACAGAACTTGAATAGGATATTCACAGAACCCGAAAATGAACGTTTAAATTTGATATTTTTTTTTAAATTCTATGAAACAACAAAAATAAAAATGATGGGAAAGAAATAATGTCATCCGAAGATCTTTAAAAGAAGGAGGAATAATATATCACCTGATGTTTAAATATGCTTAAAATGCGCATACCAATGAAAACAGGTTTCAAAGTTTTGGGAGCAGTATTCACATAAATAAATAACTCTTAAAATCCCTCACAAAAAATGTCTGGAGCTTTTGACCACCATAAATTATGCGCTAAAATACGAAAATAATTTAACAATAACATAAAAAATATTAGTCATAATTCACAATTAATGTGGGCGATGATTAGCGGGTTTTGTACCCCGCAAAAATGTTTTACGTCGTAGAATCGATAAGGAAAAACCCTCATAACAAATAACCGCATGAATAATTCTGGAAAAATGGCCTCGAGACAGTTTTTTCTTAGAACCAATGTAGCGCAATTGGGATCTCCGATTCGAGAAAAAAGTGGTAAAAAAGACTTGAATTAACACCGAAAAAACGTAATTTAATCGAAGGTTGTTTGCTTCAAGACCGTTTCGATACAGTTCGGTTACGATTCTTTTGTTGACACCATGTAGATTACACGTAGTAAAGCGAAGCGGATATTCAACGGTGGAAACATTCTAAAATACATGTAAATGGTGTTAATTGAGTGGTAGTTTTACATGTTCGGTGAAAATGCGGAAAAACGGGCAGAAAAAAGGATCCGCTCAGTTAGCTGTTATAAGTTGATAGTGTCCTTGAAAACCGTTTGAATTGCGGTACTTTTATCTGAGAACAAAAAAACAATCACGAAAGTATAACATTTTGTGGCGTATTTTCCGGTGTACAAAAGAAAAATAATACACATGAAATTTGGCAAGGTTGAATTATGACGGGGGCTAATGTAATATTGCTGTCGAGTTTCAGTATCGGAAAGGTTAATATTATTATAAGGTGCTGTAACATACAATAACGTACTACGGGTAAAATCTAAATTTTATTCGTGTTATTTTTAAGATTGCTTTGTTTTAAAAAACACTATTCACCCAACAAAATTTCGCAGTAAGTGAGCGGAAAATGACACAGAAAAATAATTCAAAGTAACCTCATACAAATATGTTCAATACCATATATATATATAGATTGATTTACTGTATAAATAATTATGGTTTAGCTGGATCCTGTATTTTTATTCGTAACAATTAAATGTTCGAGGTCCGCTAATAATGTAATGCTAGGACCTTTCATTGACTGCACGATGCTTGCTTTAAACGTGAGAGAATGCTAAGATTTACTAATGAGAGATAATTTATTTCTCAGAATGACAGATTATTAATATGTTGAATAAATATATTTTCGTTAATGTATCGAATCTTTGCAAACATTATTAAACATATATATATATAAAAAAAACAATAATGAAAAGAGAAGCAAAGAATAACAGGAGTTTACGACGATAAGAATTAAGGATAGGTAAATACTTCCTGTTCTGTTCGCGAGGCGAAATCTTATAATTAAAGAGAATGGATGCTGTTGGATCGTTTCCGCGATGTATTTAAAAAACATCAAAATCAACGCGTTTAAATCTAAAGATTCGTGTTAAGGCAATCAGTTAGATCTTTTCAATTTTTAATTTTTGACATGCAACAATGCAGATTAGGCTTATTAATAAATGTATATTATATTATCATCGTGTTTATTTTTTTTATTATTTGGTTTTGTATTTCCGTTAAATTTAAAATAAAATATTGGAATGCGGATAATATGGGTCTGTTTATGAAAGAAAATACATAATAAATGATCTCAATAAATGTATATGTACCAATTATTTGTATTTCCATAAAACATTAATAAATATTATATCTCTAAATAGTATAAAATCTGACGCTGACGCGTCTGACTGTTTGTGCGCTTATTTCTTCCAAACTACGCAACAGGTTTTGATAGAAATTTCACCATCATTTAGAAAATTTCTTCCGGAAGGTTTACATAAAAAATACATTTATAGAAAGTAGAGAAAAGTCGATGTTTTATAATCAAGTAGTAAAAATATATTTTCGGGCACTAAATTGTTAACTCTGGCTAAATCTTATGAGATACATCAAAATAATTTACTGTCGGTAAACTAGAAAACCTACCATGGATATTTGAGAGCGGGTCACGATCTTCACCAAAGAGGAACTAGCCCAAGAATAAATTAGAAAATAGAAGCCGATTCAAAGAAATAAATATCGTATAATTATTCTTAAAATTATCTTTTTAATATGTCTATCTATTCGCATTTTTTCTGTCAATAATTTATTTTTTCAATAATTGTCATTAACCAACAAATAATAATTGTCAAACTTGCCTTACGTTTTTTTAGTAGCCCATTTATAATGTATTTATTTATTCTGGGTTTAAAAGATATTCTCACTTACGTGAGAACAATCCGGTTAATATAGAAATAGGTACATACAATTTTAAAAAAAATCTATTCGGTCAAAGGATACATAATATCTACATAAAAATACGAAATTATTTAAAAGCTCATGCATTCAAATGACAAATAATACAATATACACGGCAAGAGATACAGGGAATACAAGAGACACGAGTGATACAAGAGACACAAGGGATACAAGGGACACAAGGGATACAAGAGATACAAGGGATACAAGAGACACAAAGGATACAAGAGATACAAGGGATACAAGAGACACAAGGAATACAAGAGATACAAGGGATACAAGGGACACAAGAGACACAACAGACACAAGATATCCAAAGAAAGATACAAGTCTAGTGACACACAATATTATAATTAGCATAGCATATTATTGAGCGACAGCAAGATATTTTTTCTGAATCCGTATAAATAATTCACGAAAATGTCTACTTCAGCACACTCTATATTATTATACAGTAGAAGCGTTTAGGTCAGAGGGCTAAAACAGGCGATGCTTTTTTTTAAATATATTCAGATGAAACATGCTATGTTGTCTTAAAAAATTGGAATTGGGAACATTATTTAAAACACAAATAAATAAAATAGTTAATATCCGTACTAGATATTTAACATATCTGTATAAAAAAAATCAGTTTCATCTTATATTTTGCCTCAAATCCAAGTTTAAGCTCGCCCAGCCGTTCAACCAATAAACATATATTACGAGTATATCTGTCAACAACAAACCGTTCTGCTTAATTAATTTTATTGTATTACGCTATAACCATTAACCGCTTGACCACAATAGCTTCTTATAATTAAATAATGTTATTTGATACACTAGGAAATCAAGTATGACTTTGTGTGTCGGTAGAGAGGTAACAGGATTATTATTTCCAGTTGATCAAAGCTAATATTAAAAATCTGGTCAAACAAGTTTCGGATAGGCTATGTTATAGTATATTAAGTGAGGTTAGTTAGGCCCTCCAAAAGTACTTCTAAATCAAATATTCTAACGATTTATAAAATAACATGTCCTCTTTCCTACTGAATTAATGTTCGTTTTAAATAAATTATTATGCAGTTTTAATGAATTTAAATAAGAATAACGTGGAAATATATTTATGGCGAATTTTAGACTTTTTGATGTTTCGTTATTGTTTTAGAACAACTATTTCGCTTTTATGAAGGACCGTTTAATTTAGGTTAGTTGTCTTGTTTAGAATAAAAAGCTACGAATTGAAGGTTAAAACCTCAAATTGTCTGGAATAAATGGGATAGTATTAAAAAAACTGTTTTACCCTAAACTATGGCTGGTTGATAATCGATACGTTAAAGCTTAGTCTTAGTGAAAATACTCTTCCAAAAAAAAATTAAAAACAGGCTGGTACACTCATGGTGATTTTCACTGGTCACAGTAAAGAAATGCGTCAATTGGTTATTATAACATGGAAAGTAATAATGTTCTAATGGAGGCCCAGAACATGTTGAATAAACCCTGACAGGTAAAATGCCTAACTGCTCTAACGATACCAGATAACGAATACAAGGTGTACAGCAGGAAACAACAATGAACTGAGGAAAGGCCTATATTCAACACTAACTTGACCAAAAGTGCTCGACTGTAATGATCCAGATTTTAATGAACTCCCTAAAAAACCGATAGCGACACAAAGAGAATAGGAAAAAGCTCTGCTAGCAAAAGAATGTAAAATACATTGGACTAGGCCCATTGGTTGACTCGAGGGTAACAGGTGGACAAGAAGAGATCAAAGACCTGTTAGTATATGACATCAGAGAAGCAGTACGTACAAGGTGAATCAAGACAGGAAGGAGTGGCGATCAAACGAGCAGAGTGTCTAAATGAGCTGGATTTGAGTAATTAGATCCCTAAAATAACTGCTATTGATCTATATATTTACGTGTAACAGAACAGATGTATTTTGGTAAGCTCTTTTATATTGAAATTTTAGAATCAATACGTGGACGACCTTCACAAATTTAACTTACGCATAATTATTATTATTTTATAGCTACTTCTGATAACGGGTTTTTCAGTATTATTTTTTAATAATTGTTTTGTTTGTTTATAAGACAAGGGTTTTTATGCATGGCACAAAGGATAACAAATTATTATAATCAATAATTACTCGCTTGAAATATCCATACAAATTGAATATATCTAACGAGTAAAAATAAATGCCACCGATGGGAATTGAACCCGCACCTTCTGATTGCCGGTCAGGTGCTCTGAACCACTAAGCTACGTCGGCTTGTTTCCATGGAAATAAGGAATAATAATAATTTCAATTAGTATGGATACTTCAGGCGAGTAATTTTTGCTTGTAATAATTTTGGTTTTACAGTGAAAATAACTTATTTTATGAAATATTGGTCTCAGTTTTTAAAATTAATCGATTAGGGGCAGAAATTTATGTTTTCTTGGCAAATGCCAGTACATTAATATATTATTATTGGCCATAGCTTAATATAATTTTTAAAGATTTTTAATAAATATGGATATTCGGTTCGTGAAAGAGCATTAGGTGCACAGTTTACGATATATATGTAAACTGAAAACACTGTATAACATTTGGAAATTATTAATACTTCTAGTTGGAGTAATGTAGATTTATAAATATTTCAAAGAATTCACTTTCAGCAAATTAAAAAATCCTCTATCCCACAAACTATCCACTGCTGAATTACAATCAAAATTGTTTGTATGTACGCTCACAAAACAACAAAACATTGTTTGAATCAATGCAGTGTAATGATTGTGAAAAGTGATATTTAAAGGCGTGGAAGACGATCATCAAGGTATTCGTGAGATTTTAAGAATAATATTGATGTTTGACGGTCAAATATATTAATTTCTAAAGGTGATCTAAGATACAAGGGACGTTTTTTTAAAATTAATCACTTAACTCGGAAATCAATTGAAAAGCCGCCTTCAATAAATGCCTGATTAATAAATCAATTGCAAATGATTGCACTAATGATATTTTTGTATAATCCATTCCTAATCGTTCAATGTTATTTTCTTCATTTGATAGCAGTCACAAATAGCGAGGTGTTATGCGGAACCTGTCTACTACTAATCACTAAGGTGTTCCTGAATTGTCACAGTCAAGTCAAGTCACGACGACATTTATTATAGAGAAATCGAGAGATTTATTGCAAATGTTGTATGATTGTTGAGGAATCATTAATACAGTAATGTCAATCATCATTGCAATTAAATCAAACTACCAAAAAGGAAAAATATGTAAAACAGTTCATTCTACAAATGGATGAAATATTATAATGCGCTGCAGGAAAACATGAAAATTACACCAATTGATAAATTTTAAATAGATTGTGAGAACCATACGCAAGATAGAATGTAACAGAATGTAAGTTATAATTAGTTATTTTTTAAAGATAAATGCCCAAATAAATAAAATGATCTTCTTCTTTGAAAAATCATTAGTATGTACATTATTTTTATGTCTGGTTTAAAACTTCCACGAATAATATCAAATTTTATGTAATTTTTTGTTTTCATTTCATCTCGTCAAAGAAATTTTTTTTTTTTTTTTTTTTAAAGAAAGACAAACATTCCCGGGTCACGAATAACCCAACAATGTTTGAAAATCTCCTACTACCACCACAGAAAGCCGAAAATGTTGCTTGTGTTGTGATGGAGGACTTAGCCAGCCGAGGAATCGAACACGCGACACTCGGGTGAGACCCAAGCGCTATGCCCACTCAACCACTGACCGGTCAAAAATGTACACCTTAATTTTATATTTTATTCTAACCATAGAATTGTGATAATATGTACTATAATACCTAAACTACATTGTGATTTTTTATAACTTTTCATTATGTAAATGTGTATAAAAGAATACATTTTTTAAATGATATAGAGTAGAACCGATGATAAAGTCAATGTTTTTATTACTTGAAACATTTTTTTTAAAATTTATCCGAGATATAAATTACAAACGAATACGTAAAGACAGATAAAGGTTATCTATAAAAGTCCTCCAGTATTGGATTTTCAGCAATTCCTTGCTAAAATAATATATTATGTAGGTTAATTACTTCTCACTGTGATTTGTCAAACCATAATACTTTGAATTGGTAATTAAATTAATTTCGAATTCACGCTGTGCTCTGTCGGTTAGTTATAATAATTTATCAAATATAATCTCAATGCATTTTTAATTTATATCGTAACCGTTCTGTTAGATATATACATATATATGTAAATTATTCATAAAATTAAAATTTTATCAGTCTAGCTAAACAAGTCAAGTCAGTAAAAAATGTTATTCAAGTTATATATTTTTTGTTATCAGTTAAGTATTTTAATATTATGAAATCGTTCTAATTAGTTAAATTCGCTACCAGGCAAAATGGGTTGTTAAAGAGAACAGAAAGGAATATAAACTACCGCATCATAGTAATATTTGGTCGTTAGGATTCGTTTATCGCTTAGAAAATGCGCTAAAACTCCATTATTATCATGGCCATATTTAGATATTACTAGCTGAGGTGTACCCAGCGTTGCCGGGGATTATCCTTAGGCGATAGATATATACCATCGCGTACTTTTCTGCAGTCCTTTTGGAGATATATAATTCCGTAATATATTAATAATAACTAAGCATTTATATAGCGCAGTTTATTGTCATTTCACTTCAAGTACGCTTAACTATAACAAACTTAAAAACGGTAATTTAGTATTAGTGGCCATGTTCTTAAAATTATTCCTACAGTATGCCTTCCCAATACATTATGTTGATGTATCTTATAAGGTTTAGCCAGCGTTAGCAATGTAAGTGCCTGAATTTTTTTTAAACTTTATTACAAAACATCGTCTTTTCTCTACTTTCTATAAAAACATTATGCATGTATTACATACATAAACCTGCCAGAATAAATTCTCTAAAAGATAGTGCAAACCTTATTAAAATCCGTTGTATAGCGACTGTTTTATACTATTTAAAGACATATTAAATTATATTATACATTCATACTTGGATATTAAACATGGAGCATAATGTAGGCGACACATTACGCCTCACGCATCTTGGCTTGGCCTATTTCAGAATATCGCTCACCGTACACTACCAATGGGAATGTATGGCGAGCGATATGCTGAAATACGAAAATATAGCGCGCTTATAGCTTCACACAATTGTACACAGCTTAAACTGCACACGTTTTTAAAATTTATCAATGCTATCGTTTCTAGAGGTTGTAAAAACCAATATTAAAAAAGGGGCACATGTGGAACACCGAAATACATCATTAATGTGTAAATCGGTTTGAATGTTTGTAAATTCAGTATTGGCAAATCACGTTTGTGAATCTTAATAGCCCAGCTACACTACTCGCGAAGTTGATCGAAGTTGACCGAATACGATAGTGTGAGCACGAACTTCGCTTCGCTTCGGGCAACTTCGCTTCGCTTCGCCCGACTTCCGATTGTTGTCGGTAAATGCGCCCGAGTCAAAGGACTCGAAGCGTCACGGCATAAATAAACCAATCACTGACTGGTTGGACTGAGTTACTCGCGAAGTTGCACGAGTGTGTGGGCACGCACTTCGAACTTCGGCTAACTTCGTCGAGGACTTCGTCGAAGCGTCGAAGCGAGTAGTGTAGCGGCCGCTTTAAAATCTGCCCAGTGGCGCCCGTTTTTGTTGTATTCCACGTTCTTAAGAGAAGTACTCAATCAAAATTAATGTTGGTTTGTTTACTTGTTTTAACGGGATACCACAAAAGTCACATTCTTTTCAACAAACGTAAAAAAAATTATAACAAATTGAAAAATTGCTTCATTTAAAATTCAAATAAAAATAAACAACTTTTGTAACCAAACCTTACTAAAAAAAAAGATAAATTGGTACGGCTTCATTTCGGCAGGTAGGTACTGAATATGAAAAAAAAAGTTAATGGTTCATATTGTGCCGTTAAATAAATTACTGGCAATGATGTTTATTGTTGACTAGCTACATACTGTTATTATAATGATTTTATGCCTAATGACTGCGATTTGATTTCTACACCTTAGAATCCACGGAAAAATATTTTTAGGTATAAATCTTTTGAAAAAGGTTAGCTTAATGTGCCTAACAAGTACACTCGTGGTAGATCCTATGCACTTTTTACCCCCCGAAAACGAAGACTACTGCTTATTAAAATGTGCCAATCAACAGAGCGACTCAATTTTTTAACGATTCTTCATAGACCATCGACATTTTCAACGTCACTTACAGACAGTTCAGCTATAAACTATCTTTAAGCGCATGTTACAAAATAGTCCCCCATGATATTTTTAAATTTACATTCACCTCAATTTCTTCTCCGTAATATTATTGGGGTGTAACCGTTTTATGGAGAACATCCGGAGATGAAGTGGAAAATCGGGAGATCTCTTTCGGACACACTCGAAATTCGAGTCTTGTGACGTACTGAAATGCAGGCCTACATCCTGGAAACGCCGGGCCCTGTTCAATTTTGCAGGCTACCGACATCTGTAGTCTAGAAATTTGAAGTTACTACGTTTAACCAAAATGGTGTGAGTCCTTGCTTAGAAAATAGTGTCAATTTGGTCGGTATAGCAGGTTTCATTTTTACTGCTAAACATCACGATGACAAATGTTTTATTTACATGTGGTGGTTTTTTGAAGTCTTTAAAAAGGCTCGCATTATGTGTTTTTTCGTTCTTTTCTCAACAATAACTCGATAATAAACAAGCTCATAAGTCAGAGCGATCGTAGCAGTGTTATTCGCACAGTTTCTTTATAAATATTGTACCTGTTTCAATAGTTTGAAATAAATGTAAAGTGGTATCAAGAAAACCAGTTTTTATTCAAAAAGGATCATCCCCAATTTTTAACATTTGATCCTTCAACCGGATTACGATCAGGAGATTGTATAAAAAAAAAAAACAAAGAACCAGCAGCCAAAAGGATACAAAATTGATTGAAACTGGAAATCATTAAGGAAAGTGGACCACATCGCAAATCTGAGATAAGTATTCAGTGCTTTCCTTCCTATCATCCATTTTATGTTTATTCAGGTCTCATGTAATTTAAACGAGATTAATCTTAAATAGAGTCAATATTATAAATAAAATCACTACCCACTTGAAAATAAGAATATAATATTATTGAATAGTGTTCTCAAATAGTATTGTCAAGATTGTCGTGGTATTCTTTCAAACGGGTGTTTGCTAAAATAAAATAATTGTCAACCGATATTAACAAAATATAATTAAAAATGGAAAATATGAAGTCATTAATAAACAAACGCGGCGTAATCAAAGGAAAACTAACCCGATTCGCGGATTCCTTAAATGCATTGTCGGTAAATGAAATTAAATTAAGATATGAGCGGGTGAAATCATTGTTAGATGAATTCGAAGCAGTTCAGCAGAAAATTGAAATGTTACCGGATTCAGACGAAATTGAAAATTATAGTCAACGAGAAGCTTTCGAAAACCAATATTTCTCAGTTTTGGCAACGGCCAAAGGCGCGATCGAATCCGTCGATCAAAGTAAGGTGGAAATTAAACTACCCAACCTCCAATTACGGGAATTTCATGGCGATCAGAAAAATTGGGTTAATTTCGTCGAAACCTTCAAGACTTTAGTCCATAGCAATAGTAATTTAAGCAACGTACAAAAATTCTTTTATTTGCAATCAACTTTAAAGGGAAACGCATTAAAGATAATTGCTAATCTAGAAATTTCTGAATTAAATTACATTTCCGCTTGGGAATTATTAAATGAACGTTATGCAAATTTAAGAACTACCGTTCATAAACACATCCAAGCTCTATTTTCATTAAAAGACATGAAACAAGAAGAGCCTGTAGCATTGAGGTATCTAATTGATGAAACAAACGTTAGTTTAAAGGCATTACAAAATATCGGGGTCAAGGTAGATCAATGGGATCCATTGGTTATTTATATAATATCAAATAAATTAGACACAGCTACCCGAAAAAATTGGGAACAATATATATTACAAGACGAATTACCGACGTTAAAGGAATTCTTAAAATGTTTATCTGCTAGAGCCCAAGTATTGGAACTGATGAACGCTTCTGAGAAAAAATTTTCTAGCTTACATAAAACACAACTAGGCAACAATAATTGCAAAAAAGATTCATCAGTATTTTTAGCGGTAAAGGCTAACAGCTGCATTTATTGTAACGAGAAAGGTCACCATATTTATTATTGTAAAAAATTTCTGAAATTAAAATTACATGAGAGGATTGATTCTACGAAATCAATCCAAGCTTGTTTTAAATGTTTAAAGGTGGGTCACCAGGCACAGAGTTGCAAGGCAACCTTTTCTTGCAGGCGTTGTGGCAAAGATAATCACAACACCTTACTACACAATGAGGTACCTCTGCGGGAGGCCTCCAATATGGATGCTGATAACGAGGTTTCAGTATCGAATTTTTCTGCATCGGATAAAGCAGAAAAAATAATATTATTGTCAACTGCCAACATAGGAGTTGTGGGTAGTAACAATAAAATTTTTAAAGCCCGCATTCTGATTGATTCAGGGGCCCAGTCAAATTTTATGAGAGCAGAATTTGCTAATAAATTAAATTTACCATGTGAATTGATAAACAAACCCGTTTCTGGGATCCATAATAACATCACTCACATAAAAAAGAGAATTTCAGTGGAGATGAATTCGCTTCATACTGATTATAAAAGTGAAATATCATGTCTGATTTTACAGGAGATTACAACAAATTTACCACAGGTGACAATGGCGAAAAAAGACTTCAAGTTACCACGAGGATTGGAGCTAGCTGACCCGAACTTCAATATAGCTGCACCCATCGACATCCTGTTGGGCGCGGAGAGTTTTTGGGAAATCCTAACCAACGATAGATTGAAACTCGAATCGGGACCAACACTTCAACGTACGCAACTGGGATGGATCATATCAGGACCAATCCACATTTACCCAAAGCAAAGGCCTGTATCAGATTGTTGTAATTTATCTATAAATAAAATAAGTCACCAAATAGAAAAATTTTGGAAATTGGAGGAGATTAATCCCACTAAGATTCTAAATCATGAAGAAAAGGCTTGTGAAGCCAGTTTTGCTAGTACTCATACTAGACAAGACGACGGTAGATACGTAGTAAGTTTACCGCGTCGAGCATGCATTGATCAGCTGGGAAGCTCATTGCTCACTGCTGAAAAAAGATTTAAAAATATAGAAAGAAAATTTGTGTCAAATCCCGAATTGAAGACACAATATATACAATTCATGCGTGAATATGAGGAATTAGGTCATATGGAGGTGTGTGACCAGTCAAAGGGGGATCGTGAATCCTATTTTTTACCTCATCACGCTGTAATAAAAGAATCAAGCACTACTACTAAAGTGAGGGTCGTTTTTGACGGCACCGCCAAAACTTCAAATGGAATTTCTCTCAATGACGCCTTGATGACAGGACCTGTTATACAAAAGGACTTATACACCCAACTATTGCATTTCAGGAAACATCAAGTAGTACTGACGGCTGACATCGAGAAGATGTACCGCCAGATTAATGTGTGTGAAGCGGACCGTGACCTGCAGAAGATAGTGTGGCGCGAGTCGCCGCAGGAGGTGCTCAAGCATTACCGTCTGAAGACAGTCACATATGGTCTGGGGCCTTCCTCTTTCTTAGCCACTAGAAGTCTACGGCAAATTGGTATGGATAACAATATAAATTTTCCTAGAGCTAGTCAGGTCATAGAAAATGACTTCTATATGGATGACTTGTTAACCGGAGGAGATGACATGGAATCCTGTAGAGAGTTAAAAGAGCAATTAATCAACATCTTTTTGTCTGCGGGGATGACCTTGAGGAAATGGAGGTCCAATGTCTTGGAGTTGTCAGCCGAGTCGGGCCAAGCTAAGATTGCCGAATCAGGCAATTCTGAAAAAATTATTACTGACAATCCAAAGACTGAGAAAATATTAGGATTAATATGGAATAATGAATCTGATTATTTTTCTTATGTAATAATGAAACCATCAAGTCGAACCGAGAGTAAAAGACAGATATTATCTTGCATCGCATCAACCTTCGATCCATTAGGTCTTCTAGGACCGATTATAGTTGTAGCCAAATTGATAATGCAGAAGTTATGGCAGTCTAAAGCAGCGTGGGATGATCCATTGCCTAATGAAATATTAGCACCCTGGAGGTCCTACCTTCAAGAATTAATTCAACTAAATGTGTTGAAAATACCAAGAAAAATTATTTGCAGGCAATCTACATATCTACAACTACACGGTTTTTGCGACTCATCTGAGAAAGCTTACGGAGCCTGCGTTTACATGGTGTCGGTGGACCATGTCGGTAAGCGGCATTCACATTTAATAACGTCCAAATCAAGAGTGGCGCCATTGAAGTGTATTTCCCTGCCCAAGTTGGAGCTTTGTAGTGCTGTGCTACTGGCTAAATTAATTAAAAACGTAAAACAAGCGTTAAATATAGTGGAGATCGACACACATTATTGGTGTGACTCCATGATAACGTTGTGCTGGCTGAAAGGTCAACCTACGAGATGGGCTACTTTCGTTGCAAACCGAGTAGCCGAAATACAAGAACTTAGTGATCCAGATCTATGGAGACATGTATCATCAGCCGACAATGCAGCAGATATACTTTCAAGAGGAACCACTACAGATAAATTGATAAATTCTGCAATATGGTGGAATGGACCAAGTTGGTTGACCGAGGGAGTCAACGCTTGGCCTATATCAAATATTTCGTGTTCAAACCCTCCTGAACTCAAAGGCAAAAATATTCTATTATCCACAGATATTCAAGAATGGGAGATATTTGAAAAATTCTCATCATTTATTAAATTGAAAAGAGTTACTGCGTATGTATTGCGATTTGTCAATAACTGCAGAAGTGTTAAGGGTAAAATTTCAGACAATTTAAGTGTGGCTGAATTGGAATCAGGCTTGAAATGTCTATTGAGATCAGCTCAAATACACGCCTTTCAAAAGGAATTGAAAGAATTAAAAAACCATGGCATCGTCAACAAGAAAAGTAATTTAAAATCTCTTAATCCCTTCTTACATGATGGTCTAATATATGTAGGCGGTAGGTTGAATTTGGCTACACATTTATCTTACCAACAAAAACACCCAGTTATCTTGCCGGCTAAACATAAGCTAACTGAATTGATAATACGTCACTACCATTATGTAAACCTACACGCAGGACCTCAAGCTTTGTTAGCTGAAATACGATTAAAATTTTGGCCCATCTTTGGTAAAAATACTATTAAAAAGATATTACATAAATGTGTTGTATGTTTTAGATGTCGTCCCCGAACCGGTCATCAAATCATGGGAAATTTGCCACCCGAAAGAATTACGCCGAGTCGTCCTTTCGCTATCACCGGAATAGATTACGCCGGACCAATTCTGATTAAAAGTGGGACGCTGAGGAAGGCTTCCCTCGCAAAATCGTATTTATGTATCTTTATTTGCTTCTCAACCAAGGCCGTTCACTTGGAATTAGTTTCGGATTTATCTAGCAATGCTTTTTTGAACAGTTTAAAAAGGTTTATATCCCGTAGGGGACAACCTGAAAAGATCTTTTCCGACAATGCTAGTAATTTTAAAGGAGCTAGCAGCAGACTCAAAGAGCTGTACACCAGCTTGAGGGAAAACAACGACAATATTCAAAATTATTTAGTGAACAGAGGTATTGAGTGGAAGTTCATAACCCCTCGAGCCCCTAATCAGGGAGGTTTGTGGGAAGCAGCAGTAAAATCAGCAAAATTCCATTTATATAGAATCACTAACAATTCTTCATTAACATTTGAACTCTTATATACCTTAATTTGTCAGATTGAGGCCTGTTTGAACTCCCGTCCATTAACTTCCTTATCCGACGACATCCATGATTACCAACCTCTTACCCCAAACCATTTCCTTATAGGCACTGAATCCTGTATCATTCCTGAGAGAGACGTCCGGGCGATACCGGACAACAGACTAACTCAATATCAGAGGATCAGTTCGCTAATTCAATCTTTTTGGTCTAGATGGAAGCAAGATTACCTGATGGAACTACAAAAGAGAACTAAATGGCAGACCAGCACTCAACGGGCACTGCAAAAAGACGATCTGGTGATTTTAAAGGAAGATCATTTACCTCCACCTTTATGGAAAATGGCCCGAATTCTGCATACACACCCTGGAGCGGATGGAGTAGTACGAGTTGTTACATTAAAAACACCTCAAGGAGTCTTTGTGAGGCCCATCACAAAGATATGTCTGATGCCCCTGGATTCAGACACTAAACCTGTAATTGACGTCCCGGACCTTACCAAGGATTGATTATGTACATTACACTATGATGCTTATCTTCTCGACTCCACCTTGGATGGATCAAGCAGAAGACCTGAGAAGAAAGAAAAAAAAAAGGAACAATAATTGTGTTGTGTTCAGTGTGAACTATATTATTTGTGTTATTGAACTATTTAAATATGTAAAAATTAGTATGCAGACGTGTGTAATTTAGTCATTTTTGAATTTTTTTTGGTTATTTAATAGGATTAATAATTTTCTAGTTATCTTTAGTTTATTAATAGAGTAATTCAACAGCATTTATACGGTTAAATTTATAAGTTTACCAGCAGGGCATAAAAAAAAGGGGGTTTTATTTTGTTAATTTCTGCTATTTTGAATTATTTTGTTAGTATTTTTGTGGTATATTTAGATTAAGAATTTTTAGTTTATTCTGTTTGGTTTATAGTTTATTTTTAAATAGATTATCATTCAAAAATTTAGTGCAATTTTTGAATCCCGCCCCCTGGCAATATGTTCAATTTTGCAGGCTACCGACATCTGTAGTCTAGAAATTTGAAGTTACTACGTTTAACCAAAATGGTGTGAGTCCTTGCTTAGAAAATAGTGTCAATTTGGTCGGTATAGCAGGTTTCATTTTTACTGCTAAACATCACGATGACAAATGTTTTATTTACATGTGGTGGTTTTTTGAAGTCTTTAAAAAGGCTCGCATTATGTGTTTTTTCGTTCTTTTCTCAACAATAACTCGATAATAAACAAGCTCATAAGTCAGAGCGATCGTAGCAGTGTTATTCGCACAGTTTCTTTATAAATATTGTACCTGTTTCAATAGTTTGAAATAAATGTAAAGTGGTATCAAGAAAACCAGTTTTTATTCAAAAAGGATCATCCCCAATTTTTAACAGGCCCTTCAGCAAGTTTTCTTATTTATTTTTTCTATTTATGTAAAGAAGAGTGTCTGTGACATGTAGCGAGCGGGCGGTGTAGATTTAATTTGTAAAAAAATCCATTTCGTTATTGTTTAATAAGTTTTATTACGAGGTTGATTTGACCTTCAAAACAAGAAGAAGACCACTGTCTACATCAAATTTAGAAAAAGCAACAAACAAATATAAGTACAGGGTTTTCCAATAAGAGGTGTTATTTTGAATAGCCCGTTATTTCGGTAGATGTTACTTTTGAAGCTGTCATTTTTTAACATTTGACAAGTAGAAACTACGCCATTGATAAAAATGGAACGATACACGCTTCAACAACGCATTGAAATTATTAAAATTCACTTGAGTGAATCAAATGCAAATCATCTTTAGTGATGAGGCCCATTTCCGCCTCGTTGGCTTCGTCAGCAAGCAAAATTGTCGCATTTGGGGCTCGGAAAACCCAAGAGTTATTGTTGAAAAGCCTCTCTATTCTCAACGTGTGACTGTTTGGTGCGGTTTATGGTCCGGCGGAGTCATTGGACCTTACTTTTTCGAAAATGAGGCTGGATCAACAGTTACGGTGAATGGATTGCGCTATTGAGAGATGATTATTGATTTTTTATGGCCGGAATTGGATGATATTGATCTGAACAACGTTTAATTTCAACAAAACGGCGCTACAAAACCATTGATCTTTTACGATTGAATATCAAAATAACACCTCTTATTGGAAAACCCTGTATAACTTCCAGAATTTCTGTACAATTTTATTTATTTCATATGTTGGCAATCCGCTCCATGAATACTTCTTTATTAGTAAGATCCGTATAAATACACAAGTACAATACTATAATTTCAATGTTTAAATTGTCTCTTGTCTAACAATCTGCTTGTGAATTGCGCAATGTTTGAATTGCACCTGTTCGTTGCATAACTCCGCTGCGGGTGCTGTGAATGCTCGATGCAGATGAATGAATGCATTGCAAAAGGAACTAATGAGGTTCAAAAATGCACGAATTGCAAATCGTTTTATGAACCCAGTCACATTAATACGTCAGATTAGCACGAATTCGATGCGGAAATAAATAATTGTGAAGGTTCGAATGCATCGCCAGTACCTTGGTGTGCTGTATACTTATGTATTTATTGAGACACACATTGAGCTTTAACTATACATACTTTATAAAAAGTAGTGCAGTTTTACTGATAGGTAAGAACAGTGAAGTTATAAAATATATGGACGCGTTGTAGAAATGTTAAAGTGGCAAGCTAAAATCTGGTCAATTGTAGTGCTTTCGATTTTGTAGTTTAAGTACTGTACTCCCTCGCGTAAGGTCGTGTGCTACCGCAATGTAAATTGCTTTGAAAAAGTGCCAAAACGCCTTCGATTTTTTAGGGTATTTGATAAGATAAGGAATAGGATAGGATCATTAAAAAAATTAAGTATGATTTGGCATTTTTTATGGATCTTCTCTCTCACTCGGCTACAAATTGTTCTCGAATTGATCCTGGGCTTTAGAACGTAGTATTCGACGAAAGAAAAAAAAATTCACACAGACATATTTTTTGAATGCTGTCTTTGTCATACATGAACAACGTTTGAATTAAGAATTTACTGAAAACATACGAGTGTTTCTTACTTGTCACTTTTTATCTTGAGTTTGTGAGACAATAGCAAGTCTAGATGACAATACATTGTATTGTAACGTCATTGGGTAAAGGACTTGCAATATAAATAATGATATATAACTGTATATTGCATTATCGCAACAAAACGTGAAACAAATATTGGGAAGAAATCTGCAGATTTCTTGTTTAATACTTTCAAGGTTATAAAACAAAATGTGGTCGCTGTCAAAACCAAAGCATTTCGTAAATGTAAATGGCAATAAACTATTATTAAAGTTGATTTTGAGAGTACCTAATCACGATTCTCATTTTAAAATATTATTCATAACTCTTCTAAGGAGATACAGACATAATTATTCGTTTTTTGTTTTTAATGAGTTTTTATTATTCACAATGTACATTTGTTACGTATAAATTTTTTTTTTATAAAATTAGCGATAGCTAATTTTATAAAAAAAAAAAATTTATACGTAACAAATGTACATTGTGAATAATAAAAACTCATTAAAAACAAAAAATGTCTAGAAATTGTTACATAGTGAATGCCAAAGAAATACAAATAATTATTCGTGTTTATATTAGTTTCAATAGTTAAAAAAATAGTTTAAAATAAACGAATTGTTAAAATAAATAGCCCACACAATAAAGAAAAATGCACAGAACATTTGGTCAAATATATCATTTTTTCATATCAGAAATAAACCTTTGAGGATGAACGTCCAGGGCCAATTAATGTTTAACAGAACTTGAACAATTAATTATTCAACAAATTTCAAAATTAATAAGTTCCGTGAAGTTTTTTTACTTTAGTTCTGTTATTATTCCATTGAGTTACAGTTATTTCAAAGAACTTTCATAGAAATTGAATACAAACTTTAAAAGTTGATGAAATGTTGAAATTTATAAGATCATTTTTAAGTTCTGTAAAAATCCTGTTCAAGTTATTTTATTATAAGGCTTGTAAGATATAGTAACAACACTCGATTAGAACTTTTACAGAATTTGAAAACAAAATTTGAAATTTGATGAATTGTTCAAAGTTTGTGAAACAACCCGTCCACACAATACGTTTTTAAAACAAACTTGCAAAAACGCCTAAAGTAAAAAAAGCAACACTTAATTTTAATTATTTACGAAGGTTCTACTTCGTCTAGCCCTTGGAGAAGCATGATCAGACTGAAGGTTACATTGGATGCCAATGACAGCTTGTTGTACCTACGTGTAATGTAGTGTAAGATAATAGATAATAATTACTTACTTACGTGTTCAATAACTCTATTGTATGTTTACACACCTCTATAAAATACCTTCCTCGATACAGCCTCCAAAATAACAAAAAAATAACGTCTACCTTTTACCAATATTTATCGTCAACTGTTTCCAACTAAAAGCTTTTATTTTTGATAAAATAAATGTGCAGCTGTGTAGGTATGGAAGAAGTTAAGCGCTCAAGGATGTGAAATGTAAAAATGCGCTAAATATTTCCTCAATGTTTTTTTGTGCAATCACCGCATATATTATTGTGTCCGGAAGAACAATCATGATATTTTTTGTTTATTGTTTTATGTCAATATTAACATCCAAACAGCAATTTTGTACGTTTATGGATACTTCTTGAGTCCTCAAATATGTTAAATTGTTGAAACATATGTTTTTGTTTATTGTTTAATAATACAAATGTTAAAATAGTAGTGAGCTTTTTGGTCTATCCAAAATAATTCAATTAACTCTTCCACCCAGGGCTGGTTCTGGGCAGGCGCAATAGGAGCAGCCCGCTCCGGGCGCTAACTTGCCAAGGAGCCAAGGAGTCAAAGAGCTTATAATAACTAACCTAACTCTGATTCCTTAAGGCGATGCCATACGTAGTAATGCAAAATCATGTGTTTTTGGTTTGAAAATTTGATCGCCTAGAAATGTTTCAGATGCTTTAATTAAATACTGCGAGTAGAATACATCATGGCCTTTGAAATAATCGAGTATTTTTTAGATAAGTCTTTTTATAAGCCCAGAAAAAATAATGTAAAGGCTTATGAAAACTGCTTTAAAGTTCAAAATCTCCTACTTACGAACCCATTTTCGGTTATGATTTTATTGTATAATGTGGCAAATTAAGTTATTTATAAAATGATTGATAAAAAAATTAATATTTATGCCTGAATATACACAAAATAAAATAAAAGGCACTTTTTGGCCATGTTTCTTTCTTGCATAAATCAAAACAGGCGGATAGTGTTAAGCGGGAATTTAAACCTTATCGCCATCTACGTAAGGGTTGTTATTGATAGCGGCTCAATTTAAAATATTACACGACATAGTGCATCGCCTTAAGGTTTTAACTAGTGCCAGGCGCGGTTTGGCTTAGGGTCGGCCCTGCTTCCGCCCCCCTCCAATTCCGCAAGGCTTTTGAAGGCTTCAAAATTTCTCAAAAGGGGGTGCAAAAACTCGTTTGACCTTGGACAGTTCAGACATGTGAGGGGACCCGTAAACAAACTAGAATTTCTGGTTCGATGAGCTCATATTAAAAAAGAAGCTGGTTGATTTGCTTCGTAAAAAATATGTGCCAATGTTATTGTAAACATTAACAACCATTCCATGCTTAAATTTAAACCTATCAAATTAAAAAAAAAATACTTATGTAGCTTAACTATTATAACTATTTATACTATACTAGTAGCCGGCGTTGCTGGGGGTTATCCTTAGGAGATAGACATATACATATATACATATATAGTAGTGAAAATCTTATCAAAATCCGTTCCGTAGTTTAGGAGAACTGAGCGAACAAACAGACAGACAGCAACTTTATTTTATTAGTCAATGTTTTTAAAAACACTAACACTATCAAATATGAATGTATACAGTTTGTTTATAACAAAACCTTTTTTGATATAGTAAAATTTGGTTAGTTTCGTACTAGAAGATTAATTGTCTGAAAAATACCCATGGACATGGACTAATATGACCTTTAAACTTCTGCTACTGACAGATATCAGTAATAAAACATGTATGCATAATATTACAATCTACAGCAGTAGTTTTGACAATCGCTAAGGAAACGACAGCTTACATTCTGAATTGATGGATTATTAATGTATTAAAAACGGCGTAGAAACCTTGACAAGAACTGAACCAAATGCCAATCATTTCAGCGATGAATACTTATTATTATTTCTCAATAAAATGCGGAAAAAATGTAATTGCCATAAAGGGCATAGGTGGTGCGGCATGCAACGCCGTGCATCGTTCAAGGGGCCTGACCTAGTAACTGGTACACAGAGGAATATGCAGTGTCCGTTGAGAAGAAACTAAAATAAATAAACACTAGCTTTACCATCCGACTACTTAAAATTTTCCACGCACATTTTTATTGAACCATGGAAAGAACAAACTATTCTGCGTCTTGTTTTATTTTTTGAGTGTTGAAATTGAAGTTCTGTAAATACCACACATAAAAAGCAGTGCAAAGTTTGTAAGACCAAGTCACCGATTTACTCAGAGCCAGAATGTTAAAAACTGACGTTAACTCAAATTTATTACAAATAGACTGCTATGATTCCAGAGACATCACATTAATATTTTTAATATAATATTTTTATCGGTTTATATTTATGTATTTTTAAGACACAATCCACGTTGAAAAATGTTGATCACTTGGTAACCCATGTAGAGACGTTCTCGAGGAGCGCAATAGCACAATACCAAATTGAGACATTTTAAGTTAAATAATTAATAAACTTTTGTAGAAAACCCGTTAAAACCCGTTTAACCTGAAAAGCCGTTGTCACCAGCGAGAACGGCTGAATCGAGTGTCCCCGCATAGGAATAAACAAGCATTGACTGCTGACATAGTCACCATCGGAATAAGAATTCAGCCGTTGTCACCAGCGACAACGGCTGAATCGAGCGTCCCGCAAGGAATAAACAAGGATTGACTGCTGGCATGGTCACCATAGGAATAAGAATTCAGCCGTTGTCACCAGCGACAACGGCTGAATCGAGCGTCCCGCAAGGAATAAACAAGGATTGACTGCTGGCATGGTCACCATAGGAATAAGAATTCAGCCGTTGTCACCAGCGACAACGGCTGAATCGAGCGTTTCAGATTACCCAGATTTTGTGCTTTATACTCCTTAGTTTTGATATAAAAGTAGCATCTGACTGACAGTACCTAATCTAACACGTCATGTTGAGGACAGTGTCAAAGTATTGAACAACCCAATTAGGAAAGATAACCTATATGTTTATTTTCGTTGATAGCAACCACTTAGGGCAATACAAAAAAGGCTCATTTTTTTAAAACCAACATTTGACTTCATCAACTGATGCAAGGTTAATTAAGCGTTTAGATTATTATTTTTTAAATCATCATCTTTTTCTTTCCCATATGGTTTGTAGGGATTTTATAAACATAATTTCATCTAATAAAGCATGTCAGGTCTAACTAAAAAATGTAGTATAGTCGAAAATTGAATTTTGTACATAAATGCTAGTAATACATGCTATACTAAAAAAACTAAACCAAGAAAAGGAAAAAACCCAACGTAAAAGAATTTTCGAAATTATAAAATAATTTAATTTTTCCGCCTTTCAAAATAGACGAGTACTTCTGTGAACAATAGACCTCGCGTTCAAAACATCATGTTTCTAATTTTATAATTTAAAAAAAAATTATCTTATTAATTAATCATTACTTATTTTATTAATGTTATTAATTAATTAAAACCAAATTATTCTCGAATTTATAAGATTTCAATGTAAATACTACTTAATTGTAAACAATAATAATATTTATAAGGTTACATTTAAAAAAAAAACAAATAGGGAATTATACAATGTGTACAAAAAACGTTAATATCTCAATAACATATCTTTTTTCAAACTTTCTTTAGGCGGGCGGGAAGGTACTATAATACTGAAAAATGGGTTCACATAAATTGTAAGATTTCAAATTTGAAAAGAGAATCTTTACTGAACCTTTTTGAAACCAAACAAATAAACAAATTTAGAGACAGACAAAATGCAAATCAACCGGGACTATAATATTATATTTATACATATGAAAACGTATCAATGATTTAACAATAACATGTTAAAATTACTTAACCGAATTGAAATAACACGATAAAAGCATTATACTCGTAATTAGAAATCCCATGTGCCTTGTGAAATGCACACACATAAATTAATATATCAATTATTATTATTTATTTATCAACTAAGGCTAACAACTTTTTACACTGTGTGACAATTTTGAAATATTGAACGAACTAATAATATTAATAATAAATTGTTCTTGAAACTTTCGAAATCCCACAACTGGAATGATATTTCAACTTAATATCTAATGAAAGGTAACTAAATATGAAATATTGTATTCCTTCACATAAATATTATAGTGATAATATTTTGTTGAATAATGAAATATTTGGACAAATATCTGAAGACCAAATAAGCGTAATGGTCGTATTTGACTCGGTAGATTACGGGTTTGATTCCCGACGAAGTTTGCACAATAGTTAGTGTTGTGACGGTTACTATCAGCTATCGTGATTGATTCACTCTAAATTGCGTCTTCTTCTACTAACATTCTGAATGGCGTAGCGCTAACAGGTTGACTTTGTATCCGAAGGTTTCAACGACTTTTGCGAAAACGCGTTTATTATTACACCTCCGCAAATAATATCCAAATATGACATATGCCGCGAGGAAAATAATATCCTCGTAGTTTATATTACTTTTAAAAAGTATATATTTTAAACAAATTAATACAATTGAAGTTTGTTTATAACAAACTTCAATTAATTTGTTGGTACATAATACATCGACTTATAAATTTATATTATATTATGTTGAATTTTGAAAAGACTGAGTACATTATTATTATTTTTTAATGATAAACTAATGTGTATAAGACAAGGTTTTTATGCACAGCACAAATGATAATAAATTATTATAAGCAATAATTAGTCGCCTGTAATATCAATACAAATTGAAAGTATCTCCCGAGTAAAAATAAATGCCGCTGACGGGAATTGAACCCGCGCCCTCTGATGTCGGGTCAGACGCTCTGGACCACTGAACCACGTCGGCTTTTTTCCAACCCGCCAAATAATTCAATATGTACTAGTACTTTAATCAACAATTACATTAATTTGTAATTTATAGAATTTTATTCTTGATTCTAAGTGACTAATTTAATTGATTGTGATAAATCCAACTACTTTTGTAAATTAAACTTAGTTGTCATCATACTTTGGAATAACATAATTTAATATATTTAAATAAAAATGAACATGTTCGTTTGTTCAAGTCTTAAATCTTCGAAAGTTAAAAATAAAAATAAATAATGTAATTATACAATATCTATATATTACGTATTATTTATAACGGATGTGTATAAATAATACTTAACATTCTAAAAAGTGTACGTAATTCTAAAATTTAGAAAAAGCGTATTAATCAAAAATAGTGTAAAAATACCTCCTAAGTAGTTGATCGAGGTTCGATTCTCGGCGTGGCATTTAAAAAAATATATTATTTTAAATATTTTCATATTTAGGTAAGTAAACACTTTTATTTAAAAAAAAATTAAGGAAAAATCTTTATATTTCCTGATTTTTCACGGGTCTGCTCTAGTTAGAAATAAAATTTGAAAGATAAAATCGTTTTAGTCACTTTTTGTAAATAAATAATGTAAAATAGTAATAAGTTTTTGAATAGAATAAGTGTAAAACTTCATGGCACTTGTTTCGTTTATCTTATATTATGAAAACTTTAATAAATGTAAACATTATAATATGTACAATTGTGAGTGTTTTAAATCACTTGGAGGCCTTCGATTAAAATAATAATCGAACAAACTCTCGATGATGAAAAACGCTCCAGTCGAGATTCTTGCGGGTGACCTTGCTTGCATACAGAATGCAAGCCCTCTCTTTCAAGGGCATTAAACTTTTAATTTACGACGAAACAAAAAAATGTTTAGAGGCGTTCAGAATAGAAGCGACTTTGAGAATAAAGGCGTTTAAAAAATTCAGTCGAACTTTCATTTGTGAGATTCTTCCCAGAAATATAAATATTTTTGGCAAGTGCTTTGTTCTTAACACTATGTTAAGTTTAACTAATTTGATGCTTTTCTAATTTTTGGGATGTAATGTTTTTTTCAAATATCACCTCAAAGTGTTAATACTTTTGGCAACTTTTGAACACCACTACCACTTAAGCCAAATCCTTATTGGATGGTACCGAAATTTATTCGTATATTAACTGCTGTAAAGTTTTATAATATTATCCAATTTTAGAGATGTGAATGTGTTTGCCTGAGTGGCAAATAAAAGTTGACAGAATGTATTGTCATCGACAACAAGTCTATCTGCGTTTCAGCTCAATCGGATTTCGAGAGGTGGGTTAAATTCCGCTTTCAAAATTCCATTATTCATTCAAGAAAACCAAATTGAAATTCCAATTAAAAGAGAAGGAAAATAATGATTTTTTTTTCCTCAATAATATTGTGAAACGCGTCGGACAAACTCAAATAAACCATATTTTATGTCCAGTATAACATCATTAATAAAAATATATGCATATAGGAAGGTACAATGTACATAGCTTATTTAACTTAAAACAAAAAACAAACAATTGTGGAAATTTGAGTAAAACGTTAATCTCTTGTTTTATTTAGGCAAAAGTATTAGGATGTTGTGAAAATCCTTGCGCGTATTCAAGCTCTAAAAAAGTAAATTACAAAATGTGAAAAATATGTATTTTTTGTTTGTTATTTATTTGTAATCTTAAAAGAAATTTTAAACAAGCGTACACAAGCGAAAAATGAATATAATTATTTTAATAATATTATACATATTACTGTTTTTAGGAATGCGCGATAAAGTTAATCTGTTAATTATTGTCTGTTATGTGAAAAAAATATTATTATGCACACAAGTAAACGTTATTTTAAGTCGTTGTTCACATTAAAAACATACGTAAAATATTTTTCAATCCACAATACGTAATGTAAATTTTATTGTAATGTAAACTATTTTACCAGCGACAATATTGTAACTTCTTTGAGGAAGCTAAATTTATTTCCCATTGACTGCAATGGTTGATTTATTTAATTTTAAATGAAATGTCACCTCGAATTTTTGGGGTAATTGTCGTTAATATTGTGGAGTTTTAAACTATTTTCATATATTTTTTTAATAACAGAAAAATGAATCTTTAAACACTATTAATCAGGAATTTTAGCTGTAAAATATTGCTTACAGTAAATAAATAATAACATTATTTTGGCCTACCTCTTTATCGTCGATGTTGGCGTCTGTTCACTGACGAAAGAAGTTCAAATTTGTCGATAACAAACAAACACTCAATTAATGTTTTCAAATTTTTTACACTAATTGCCCGATTAGCACAATAGTTGGTGTTAAATAATGAATTATTACCGTAGTGCAAATAATGAACCTAGAAGGTGTTATTCACGAGGGCGCGAACTTTTTCAAACTGAATCGATTGCTAGGAGAACCAGCGGTTAAATAGATGCCATAACAAGGAAACTGTTACAATAATTTTTTTCTCCTTCGGAGCGCTTTGATGTGTCTTAGGTTGTATCATGAAGTGACTCTTGGGATATGTTCCAGCGCTTTGTCACTTGTTGTGACTGCGTTAACTGCATGTACTGTTCGTAATATTTTCGTATTTATATTATAAAATTCAGCCGGTTCGAAATACACTCGCTCTCTTCGTTAGGCGACTAGTGCGCTGCCCGACAAATGTGCCAACAATTTATACACTCTGCAATAATTGTTAATCTACCACAGATTAGGTTCGCAATTGCAAGGACACCGCAAAGCGCCTGGCAAATCAAAGGCTAGTCATTGAAAATGCACGACCGTATCCCGGTATCTTCGTCCACACAAAGTATGTAATTCACTCCCTTTTCAGATGCATCAATTTTGAATTCACCCGCGGACCGAAATATTTAAACCTCGGTTTAACTCGACTGACTGCATGTCCGCGAAAGATTAATCTCGGCAACCAATTAAACACATCGATTTTCAGGAGTTCAACTGGGGTTTGTGTTTAAACCTCGGTTCAAACGATAGTACTGAAAGGATTTTAAGTGTTTTCGCTTGTAGAAATGTTCCCGCTGAGCCGTGCCATGATTAATGAGCAGGAATAAATCCTTTGCATTTTTTATGTGAGGCTTAAATTCAAACAAGGGCATGCATTATTTTACCCGGAAAAATAAATCTCTCATTAAATTTTATATCCTTTTTAGATTTTTTTTATCAATTCATTTTAAATTTAAGAACAGTAATTGGTTTGTGACCGCAAGATAATTCGCAAAAAAAACATTATTTTTAAAGTTGTTTCAAAATTACCTGAAATTTTGAAGAATTGTTCAAATTCTGTGGAACAACTGGATCTTTTGAAAAAATTACATTTAATAAAACTCTATCTAATAATATTGATTGATAACCCAAGATGATATTAAAAATTATAAGAAAAAATGAATATCTATGTGTAGTGATTCCTGCCATTATTTAGTAGTATCTACCCATGCACCTAAAAGGACCTGGATGGAGATATTCAAGGACAATTTGAAGCCACTGTGTGAGGGAGAGGGGGGGGGGTGTATGAAAATAACAAAACCTACCTAATTTTTTTAATCACATATCCCATTCCTTTATATAACTTCATTAACAGCCCAAAACTAAAATTTTAATAGTTCATTATGCACCACAACAAATCACTTCAAAATTTGTCATACAAGATGGCTGCCAGGCAATTTCCTCTCACCTTAGATTTGGCTTCAATGCCATTCAAAGAAAATCTTTCCGGCCTTTCGAAGAAAAAGTACTTATTTCGAGGTAAAACAAAAATTAGTCTAGTCTAGTCTAGTCTAGTCTAGTCTAGTCTAGTCTAGTCTAGTCTAGTCTAGTCTAGTCTAGTCTAGTCTAGTCTAGTCTACCTGTCTAGTCTACTAGTCTCCCTGCAACTCGCGTTCAAAAATGAATGTTTCTGATTTTCTCTTATTTAATAAATCAAAACCAAAATTTCGTTTGTAATCGTAAGATTTGTAAGTAGGTACTTAAATTCTTAGCTTTTTAATTATAAACTATAACAGCCTAACTGATAAAAAAAAACACTTCCCGACCGTTAAACAGTGTTTTAGATACACAATGACTAAAGACTACAATTTATGTTTCGAATTCTTATTGATAAAATATGTATTTAACTAGCTGCCATAGAGCTGGCAACGTCACATTTTAGCGGACTGACACAAGCGGTTCCCAAAAAAGTTAGTTCATTATTGAAAAAAGTAGGTTATTCCTAATTTAAGAAGAATTCCATGAGAGTGATGTTTTTTTAATAACAGCGCCTTTGAAGTGATTTTTCACGAAAACGGCGCTATATAAATTAGCCAAATATTATTATTATAAATGCCTTATTTATGTGTATATAAATCAATTTCGTAAACAACGAATCCTTAATGACAATTTTTTAGATTATTCTCATGGAATTACTAGCATAATTTTTCAATTTTATAAACGAGATACAAAGTTGTGACAGATTGCAGATTGTCTAAACAAAACAGTAAAATATATGTGATTTTTTTCGTGTTTGCAATTAAAGTATTCCAATTTATAAATATTATATTTGTTTTTACGACATATTAAAAATGAAGAAATACTTGTCTAGCACATTTAAAATACCTTGAAAATATTCCGAAATGCGATGAGAAATTTCTAGTTTCAAAATATACTACAAATTAACTATACTCTTGTGTATAACTCAATGTGTATGGCTTTTATGGCTGTTAAATATCAGTTAAGTCAATTTTAGTTAATTATTAAGGTTTTCACATACACGGTTGTTTATCAATTGTATAAAATTTAGCCCACTTTATTAGTAACATTTTTTTTCATGTAGGGAAATAAACAAGTTATCCAAAGAAATGACGCGATCTGACAGACAATTATTCTTTTTACATTTTTTCAGGCTATTAGGTACCATAATATTGATTATTCCGATTTAAAAGCTCGTAGTAGTTAGTATTCGAACTCTAGCTGGATAAAAAGGTAGTATCCAACACGGCTACCATCTCGAACTGGAACCGGAACGTAAAAAATAAATTTACAAGCACATGAAATCCAAAATGGTCGCTGAGCTCAGTCCCCAATACAACATATAATTTTCCCACGCGGATTTTGAAATCGGGACCACTCGGTTCAGAATCAACCACTGACCTTTTAACTCAGCCACATAGGTCGTCATATTCTGTGTATCATGATGAAATAAATAACAACACTATGTAACAATAAAATAACCAATTTACTCAATGCTAATTCTTAGGAAATACTTTTGACGCGAGAAAGTTTTATTATTATTGGTGCAAACCATGTTTTTCAGCACTACCACTGTGACAGCACATAATAATTCTGTAGTCATTAGTACTAAAGGGGGATACCCTACGGTACTCAATGATTCACATGTGGCCACTCGCTCATTCAATAGACTATTCCGTTTAAACTGATTTACATATATACTTCACGGAGTAAATAGTACACGCATATCAGAATAGAGACTACGTCACGATCTTGCGTGGATAGAGGAATGGATGCCATGTTACATCTTTACTTAGGTCTCTTTGGTTCATTACTATTATGGATAACTTGGGGAAAGCTCATACAAACACCCACTGGTACACAAACATACCATAAGATTTAAAGAAGGAAAAGGCATAAAAACTCCTCGAATATTAAATAAATACGTAAGCCGTACTCATTATTTATAAAATCCATAAAAAATTTAAATTTGAAAAAAATGAGAGACTGTGCCTTAAAATGATAAAGCTGTAGCTAATGTATAAAAATTTCATGTATCCTTGAATTTTATTAATGTATCTGCCTAAATAACTTGTTTTTAGTAGAATACAGACAAGCTGCCATATGACAGCTTTATGGGACTACCACAAATTTGTACAAATTGTTTTTATTTACTTAATAAATATTGAAAAAAAACACTGTTGCCTTACCATGTTGATGTTTTGGGATTTCCTAAATCGCGTAATCCGGGAGAAATTAAAAATTCGAAGAAGAAATTTATTAAACAGTTGAAATATGTATAGAAACTTACTGTACACATTTATAGGGTAATCAGTAATGATTCGTAGTATTTTGTGGCCCCAGTCAGCGCGGTTTGTGTTTTCCCAAGAGTTGTATGCGGTGTATGTCAAATGATCATAAGTTTTTCAAGCAGCATTTGTAAAAGTCCAATCAAAATGAATTTATGAAAATGACCTGGAATTGCTTGAACAATAAATTTACAAATAGAGACATTCATGCTGACGTATTTACTATTAGTTACTATCGTTACAGAAGTTCACTGTATCATATGTGGGCGTTGTCATCAGGAGTCAGGATCCTACCCAGGCATCTGAGTTCAATTCTTCGACTGACTAAGTCCTACATCACGATCCAAGCAACATTTTCCGTTTACTGTGATGGTATTAGGAGGTTATCAAATTATGGTCATGTTGTTCTTAAGAAGGGAATGTTTGTCCAGCCGAGGAATTGAACACACTACGCCTGGGTGGGACCCAAACGCGATGTCAACTCGGCCACCGACCGGTCTATATATTGGTCGTTGCTTGCGTTGGCATCCAACGTTCGCCGCCAATTTGTCCGGCCAACCGATTATTGTCGGTTTTTTTACAGCGTTTACACTTTGGCGGGTTGGTGCCAACGTTGGCCCAACATGCATTATGGGCTTTACCATACTGCTGGAACGAAACGGAATGTGTATCACGTGACCCGCGCTGGCTGTACCCAATTACTGTTAACTGTTACCGTTACTGCAACGTGTGATCGATACTATATTTTTCGTTTTTAATTGAAAAAAATGTTCATTTGAAATCAAAATGACATTTACATTTTTTATCCATAAAAATGCTCAGGAATCACCATATATATTTAAGTCTATATCAATTATTTAAAATGGGTTGTTTCAAAGATTTTTAAATATTCATCAAATTTCAAAGTTAATAAATATGCAAGTTCTTTGAAAGTCATATTCAAGTTATATTACTATCCAAATACTGTGAAAATGATCGGCTCAAATAAAAGAGAAATAATAACGGAGTTTGAATAGAACACACACAGAACTTGAATTTTAACTTCGAAATTTTTCAAATTCACATTAAACGACACGTAAGTTTTATATTTCTTAATAATCAAACAATCTGTGAACTTAATAATTGGTTAGTTTTTTTAATCAATCTCTTCTCTGTATCTTATACCTGTTAGTATTAACATGTTAACCGGGCGGTACGTATAAATACGTCAAACGTAAACAGTATCGGGTACGGGTAGGACACGTGAATACGTCCTTGAAATATATGTTGCGCCCTGGAACGAGCGGGACGTATATTTCCGAGCATATTACACGGAAATTGAGTTTTTAATTTTTACATATTATAATTTTTTAAACTCAATGTTTTTCTTTTATCTGTGTGCTTTTGTTTATTGTTCTCTAATTAAAATCTTTTTTATATTTTTTGTAATCTCTATAATTGTTTGTAAAATTTCTAGTTTTTTAATTCGATGTTTTTATTTTTACAATGCATAAATGAAAAAAAATAATAATATGAAATTACGTCCTCCGGGCGTGACGTACTAATACGTCCTAGTGAAGGAGTTCGCGCCCGTTATATGCTGCGTAATTCCCCGGTTAACAGGTTAAGACTGTCTAATGTTCTAGAAATAAATAAATAATAATTTAATATTCGTAGCTAGGTGGCTCAAACAATGTGGTCGCGGTGTAGTTATAATATAGAGAGATTTTCAAGATCACGAGTAATCCACTTCAAATAACAAATTTCATTAAAAAAATTTAGGGAGTTTTAAAACATTCACATATAAAAATAACATTTTTTGGTAGTTTCACATACATGCAACTAAGCATTTTAACCACTAGCGTGCCAAGAAATCCACCGTGGATTTCTGACTTGTACCTCATACCTGATGAGTCGGCAGGAAAATCCGTAGCAGATTTGCTGGTACCTCACCGCACTAGCCTCTATTTTATCGTATTTGAACCTTAAAAAATACTCGTCGCATACTGAAATATATTTTATTCGCTTGGCAAGGAAATAATATATCTTATTATTATTCTAGCTTATCGTTTCGTCACTTCCAAATATATTTATTTTGTTTGTGAAAAAGCGCGTAGCAAAATTCCGTATGAAATATCACAATTTCGATTTACTGTCATAGTACTGTATTCATTTACAGGAAAGCCTCATATAGCAAAAAAATATATAAAAAATAAATTATATAACAACAGCTCAAGATTATTATAATAGACTATTTTTGTATGTCTTCATTAGACTATATTTTTTAATAACATTGGAAAAAAATATCTATGAATATAAGTAGATATCCTGGGGAACTACATGGGATAGATGTATATAACATATATTTTATAAATATATAAAAAAATTATCTGATAAGAATGAAAAATATACAAAAATAAAATTTATATACAAAAATAAAAGTTTTTACTAAAATAATCAGCTAGCGTACGGCGGCCGATTGGTATTTATCCCTAGAACACTAAGGAGTAATGGGTTTGACAGATTACGGTATTGGCATCATGGCTAACAGTTTATTTTTATTATTATTGAATTTTGATATGCTGATATCGGCCAAGCCACGAGAATATAGCGCGATTATAGCGTGATGTATCACAGGCTTAAGTACTAGGTCGCGGTAAGGCATTCCAAGGGTTAAAACACTTATTGTCGATTCTAGATAATTAATTATATAAAGAAAAAATATAATTATGTATATCTGACATCATCTCATAGCCAAATGAGGTTGAACTGGAGAATGTCTAAGACGCATAATATTGTTTTTATTTATTTATTAGCACACTTTTATTTTTATTATACTTTTATAGTGACGTATTGCCCATCTCACTAGGTGTGGAACGCCTGTGTTGAGATGGCAATTTACATAGTGGTTGTTAATAACATAAAATCAGTATTTTTTGTTTTTTTTTTTTAAATTATACAATTCAAGAATAAATATTCAATTCAATAATAATTTTTAGTAATTAATTAATAAAGTTTCTGTTTGACCAAAAGGCGTATTATACATACATACACAGTAGGCACAATTTTTAGTATGTTATGAAATAGTTCAATGTAAATTTTTATTGGAGGTAATCAATGATTTTATTTTTAAATAAAGTTTTGATTTGTGTATTTCTAATGTCAATAGGTAGAGAATTGAATAGGTTAATAGCATTGTATTTGAAGATTTTTTGTCCATAAGAAGTTTGACAAACTGGGATGTTAAAAGATTTTACATCTGAATATCTCAAGGCTCTAGTGCTTGTTCGTTCTTCAAACATATGGGTATTTTTAAATTGATGAAGCTGGATATTTTTTGAATATACTTTTTTCAGGTTTGGAACATTAAGGACGGGTTGTTTCGGAGAATTTGAATAATTCATCAAATTTCAACGTTCATTTTCGGGTTCTGTGAAAAACTTATTCAAATTCTGTTATTATATCATTGTAGGCTAGTTGCTTGACAAGACTGAAATAAAAACAGAACTTGAAAAAATCTTTCACAGAACTTGAAAATGAACGTTGAAATTTGATGAATTGTTCAAATTCTCCGAAACATCCCGTCCTTAGTGTCTTAAAAATAAAATCAGTATTTGTTCTTAATGGGACTTTTAGAATAACCTTCAGAATTATTTTTTGAATCTTTGCTAATGGCTCCAGACAAGTATGTGTGGCACTACCCCAACTGACAATACCATATTCAAGAGACGATTGAACAAGAGCACAGTAAACTTGTTTCAGTTGTTTTTTTATTTAAAATATCCCAAACATTTTTAAAGAAATATTTGAGTTTCCTCAGTTTTGTCGTTAGGTTTGCAATATGTACATTCCATTTAAGAAGATCGTCTATTTGAATACCAAGATATTTAATAGTATCAACTCTACTTATAGAAGGACAAGTACATGGGGTTATTACGGGGTTGCAGCTGTGCAGTTTGAGGCTTTGTTGCGACGGTATGAGCTTATTTGATATTCGAAATGTTAAAAATTATGTTTTGTCTGTATTCAAGGTTAGTATGTGAGCATCAAGCCAATTTTTAACAATACGAAGGCCATTTTCTGCCGTTTTACAGACTTCATCCCAAGATTTAGCATAAAATAGCAAAACAGTATCATTGGCAAAAGTTGTGATTTGTCCACAAATTTGTAGGTTGCATAGATTATTAATATATATTAAGAATAATAGGGGTCCTAAAATGCTACCTTGTGGGACGCCACAGACCGTTTTTTGAGGACGACTATAGGTACTGTTTATTTTAACGCATTGCGTTCGATCTGTTAGATAACTACAGAATAATTGCAGGACTGAGTCTGATAATCCTATCCTCTTAAGTTTATCTAAAAGTATTTTATGATTCACAGTGTCAAACGCCTTTGCAACATCTACGAAAATTGCTAAACATTTATTTCCTTTGTCTACATTACTTATTATGAAGTCTGTAACGTTGGTGATGGCATCGGAGGTTGATAAATTTTTGCGAAAACCAAACTGGTTTGCTGATAATATTTTACTAGAGTCAATGTAAGTAGTCAGTTGATCTCTTAGTAGTCCTTCAACAATTTTTGAGAGTGCACTTAGAACACAAATTGGTCTATAATTAGTAATTTCAGTTTTTTTTCCACCTTTAAAAATTGGAGTGATAATACCTTGCTTTAATACATTAGGGAAACAACCTTGAGAGAAGCTCTTATTGATTAGAAATTTAAGGGGAAAGGCTATATGAGATTTCAGCGATTTTAATAGTTGGCTTGGAATTTTGTCATCTCCAGGTGATGTCCTCCCTTTCGGTGAGTCTATTTCTTTAATTATATCCTCGATTAATACCTCTTTTAGAGAGAATTTTTTCAAAGTTTCTTTTGGGAGATCATCTGATGATGGCATTTTAAAGCTGCAGTTGATGTTTTCTTTCATTTTACCAGCTAGTTTCGATCCAACGTTTGTAAAAAAAGTATTTGCATGATCGGCAATTGTCTTCGGGTCCGAGTCAAAAGTCACACTCTGAGTATCAATTGTGAGTTCCTCAATTTGACCTTTAAATTGTTTTGCATAAGTTATCTCATTAAGAATTTGCCAAATCTTTCTGGAGTCATTATTACATTGCATAATTTTTCTTGAGTAGTATTTATTCTTTGCATGTTTAATTAGTTTAGTACATATATTTCTATATTTCTTGTAGAATGTAGTAAGTAAGTAATTATTTGGATCATTTCTGACTTCTTTGTGTATGGCGTCTCTTTTCCTAATACATTTTAATAGTCCAGGTGTAATCCATGGTTTTGTGATTGTATTTTTTTTCTTCGGTAGCTCTATGAGATTGGTGTGTAGATTTATTTGGTTTTGAATAAAATTGGTGAAATAATTCCATGCCGTATCACTATCGGTAATTGTGTACAAATGTTCCCATTTTTCTTCTTTTATGTTGAGTACAATTGTATTCCAGTCGATTCTTTTTTTTATGATTGGTACATTCACGGTTTCACTTTTTCTTCTATTTTCATTTCCGACTTCCAATATTGTAGAGTAGTGGTCTGTTACTGTGGATTCATATAATATAGTATTTATGGGTAGTTTAGTTCTACCTATTATATGGTCGATGCAAGAAAGAGTTTCTTCAGTGACTCTAGTAGGTTTGTTGATGTAACTAACAAGACCGTAGTAGCTTATTGTATTAAGGTAATCATCTCTTTGAGGATGACCATTTTCTAGAATATTTATGTTTGTGTCTCCAATTACAAACAGCGTACTACAGTGTTTTAGTTTAAATAACAAAGTTTCTAGTGCAGTAAGGACGTTAGTAATATTGGGTGCGGATGGGGATCTATAAATAGCTAATATATTAATCCCTGAAGTAGTTTTTAAGTGTAGACAATTGGATTCATTGATTTTAATTTCTTTGGTAGTAGTTTTCAGATTGTTTTTAACGTAAACTATAATTCCATCATTTTGTTTAATATTATATGAAGTATTGATGCAATAGTAGCCTTCTATATTTTTTGGCGTGTAAACATTTTTAATCCAACATTCTGTTAGGATCATAATATCAAATTCAATGTTTAATTGTTTTATGTTTATAAGAAATCCTTCGAAGTTTTTATTGATGCTTCTTATATTTTGGTGTATTATTTTCAAGTTATTTTTTAGACATAGTTTTATGTTGCTCGTGTTTGTAGTGACAGTTTCATTTTCAAGTAGATGGTTTGTGAATTTATCCAGATCGGTATCCATTTTGAGTAAATTATGTATGTCGATGATAAAGTAAGGTTTTAAATTGTTAATAAATCTCTTTCGTGTTTTACGTTTATTATTTTAGATTCGGTTGTCTTCCTTGTAAAAACTTTCCCATTTTTGAACCAGGTATATTGGTGGTTATATTATGAATTTATATATTAGTTATATTATATTATGCATTCGAACAATTCATTTTTGGAAAACAGAGTTTCCCAAACATTAGAACATCGCAATATTATATTTATTTGTGAAAATGTTATATTTTTTAGATAAATTTTTGAAATGCTATGATTGTATTATACTAACGCAGACCCGTGATAAAACACGGGATAAAAAATTCCACGGTTAAGCATCGAACCTCGATTTACCGCTTAGAAAGCAACTATGCTGACCATTACACCACCAAATATTGTAAGAAATGTGGCATAAATTCATTGTAATATATGTACTGTACGTATTTTAACATTTTAGAATGTTAGGTATACCGGAACTTTTAAAGATTTCAATTATCATCGAAATGCCATTTTTGAATATATTTTTTATTATATAACATTAAAACTAATGTCGTCAATTTATACAAGACCTTTCGACTCCTAGGCTTCAGACAGTCCAATAAATAGTTCGATAAATTTTGCACGAAGTACCTACGTGGAATCATTTCAACGATATTATTTCGTTTGTAGTGGTGTATCGTATCATACCACTACTGCGAAGTAAGAGGGGACTTCAGGTGGGCGTTCTAAACTATTTCTAATCAATTTTAACCACTATCGGTATGCACAAATACATTCAAACATAGCCCTTCAAAATGTTTTTTTTTCGTATAATTTTTATTTTATTTTAGATGAAGTGTATTCGCCAAGCTCAGAATTCACTTGTGTTTTGTAGGACAATTTACAAGGTTTTCCGGTACAGAAAGTATCCCATTTCTACCGATCTTTTTGGTGTTTTCTCTTTCTGAATGTTCTATCCTCTGAGAGCTACCAAATGTTACTTAAAAATTAATTCGAAAAAAAATTAATCCGTAAGAAACAAAGTTTTTTTTACCATAATAAATTATTTTTTTACTAAAAAATTATTTAAAAAAAATATATATGGGTTTGACTGAAGATTGAACCTTCCCCCCAGAGACTAGCTCTTAACTGAGGTGAAATTTTAAAATGTTTTCAAAACTATTTTTCTTTTTCGTTTTTACTGAGGATTGAACCTTCCTCTTCAGAGACTGGAGTCAACCGCGACAACAGCTTTGATAAATCCCGATTGGGTAGGACTGGTTATTTCTGATATTAACTGCTGTAATGTCATCCAATTTTAGATAAATGCGTATATGGCTCCGCGTGAACGCGTGATTTCCACCAAAACAGATAATAGAATGCATTGTCATCAACAAAGAGTCTATCTACCGAGTTAAAGCCTTATCGGATATCTTAAAGTTCATTAATTTCCGCTTCCAAGATTTGGATTAACTCATTACCGAAAACAAAAGTGAAATTCAAATAAATGTATTTAATAATAAATATTCGATATCTAATATTCTTACATTAATTAATTAAAATAGACGTATTTAATAATAAATTTTCGATATCTAATAGATGTATTTAATAATTAATGTTCAATATCTAATATTTTTGAATTCATTCATTCAAATAAATGTTTGATATCTAATATTCTTAAATTCATCCATTCAAATGGATGTATTTAATAATAAATGTTCGATTTCTAATATTTTTGCATTAATTCATTCAAATAGATGTATTTAATAATAGATGTTCGATTTCTAATATTTTTTCATTTATTCATTCAAATAGATGTATTTAATAATAAATGTTCGATTTCTAATATTCTTTCATTCATTGATTAAAATAGATGTATTTAATAATAAATGTTCGATATCTAATATTTCTGTATTCATCCATTCAAATAGATGTATTTAATAATAAATGTTCGATTTCTAATATTTCTGCATTCATTGATTAAAATAGATGTATTTAATAATAAATGTTCGATATTTAATATTTCTGCATTCATTCATTCAAATGGATGTATTTAATAATAAATGTTCGATATCTAATATTCTTAAATTCATTGATTAAAATAGATGTATTTAATAATAAATGTTCGATATCTAATATTTCTGCATTCATTCATTCAAATAGATGTATTTAATAATAAATGTTCGATATCTAATATTTCTGTATTCATCCATTCAAATAGATGTATTTGATAATAAATGTTCGATTTCTAATATTTTTGCATTAATTCATTCAAATAGATGTATTTAATAATAGATGTTCGATTTTAATATTTTTTCATTAATTCATTCATATAGATCATTGATGTATTATACTAGATTAGCCTTGTCTAGTTAAATCCTTTTTAAAAATGACACCACATAGCGTACGTCACAAATATGGAGATGAACTTAACAACCCAACTCTGTTTAAACTCCTTGTACAAGCGTTCAAACTCGTAAACGAAACGAAGGAACAGCGTTCATTTGTTACCGAGGTGTTGTTGTAATTTGAATACGAAGCCGTCACAAAACCAACATTTTTTTGCTAAACCAGGTCTGAATCAGGTAAAGGACTAATAAATAACTTTTATGATTTTTATTATATTATATTATTATATACAAAATGATTTTTATTTTCACATTTTAAGTTTTGGATTCTGTACACACATTTCGTATTGAACCAAAACGGGAAACGTACACATATTTACTATTGAGCAGAAGTTTTATGAAATTACAAAATTAGTTGTATAAAATAGTATATAATTATCAAAGAAAGCGTTTACTTTGTGGCTTGACACTTTAATCAAATGAAAAGTTATTTTGTTTTTAACCGCTTCGTTAGGTTTATAAGACAGCATTATTAAAAACTAGTCTAGAAACTTATAAATAATGTATAAAATATAATATCAAAATAAAGCGAGAGAAATCATATTAGACGAGGACAGAGCTTCAGAGAGGGTGTGGTGGGGTGGGACAAGGTAGGGTGGGGGTTACATGGTAATAATATCAATTTATTTATGCCCATTAAATAACCTTTTAAATTTTTACATTGTGTTTGTCTCCTTTTTTAATATAGGCACAACTTTACATATCTACGGAAAAAAAAATGATTGTACCTTCCTTCCCAAGGATTGGAGTGAACCGCGCCAACAACCTTGCCAAATGCATGCCGATCGGACCGACATTTATTTCGTATATTAACTGCTGTAATGTCATACGATTTCAGAGAAATGCCTATTCGGTTTATTTTTGTAGTACCATTTTTGTGAAATATATAAATGGTGCTTAATCAAAGCTAGACAATAACAACCAGTAATTAAAATAACCTTTCTCAGATTAAGAAACGATACCTAATATAATGGGTATATTACATTCTCTCCACACATAATGCTCAAAGATTATAAAGGACCTGAAGGAAATTGCAGTCTAAACGTTTGGGATGAAAATGATTTGAGCACAAATAGCTTCCTGATGATGGTACGGTCAACGTGTTCCGATATCGTGATAATTAATGTATTCGAAATTTACTAACAATTTAACAGGAAACCTGTTTATTCGTTCGTTAAAGGCCCGCAATCCGCTTTTTTTTAAATAAATTAGCAAATACTATTTTTTTCCGTATTTGTAAATATTTATTTACTTATTTTGTAAGAAACAAACAGCTTTTATATAATATACAATGATAGATATAAATATACAAGTTAACTGAAGTGAAGCCACGGAAGTTTCTTATGTTAAAGTTCATTGGAAATGAAGTTTTAATATCTTAAAATTAATTTGGTGTTAAAGGAAGGGGAGAGGAAGAGGAAAATAGGAAGAGGATAGGAGATGCTCCTGATACATTCCATACTCTCAGATTAATAATCGATCGTACGCATTCCTTCATATCGATATTTCTTTAGGTTATTACCAAAAATGTCAATGCTGTAAAATTTTGTATTAGATTGTGCACATATACGAGGAATTGGGGAATTTTTTCGAATGTTATATATAATAAATATTACCTAGTTATTTTCACAAAATTGAATCCGGATTGCTTATATCCATTTCTCAATTTTTCTCTGTTTGTGGGGAAACCTAAGCGAAAATAAGACATTTTAAGAATAATTATCGGAATGTATATAGAAAATATTTATTCCTGTACCTAACATTTTAAGCCTACATGAACGTTCCTTTTAATGTAACATATCTTCCACCACCTTCATCACCGCTACAGCAATAGTTATAATAAAAATGGTAAGTGTAATATATATCTATAAATACTTTGTAATATATATTTTTTCAATGAAAAGAAAAATGTAATTAAAATAGTAAGCACAAAATAAATTTCTCAACGACGCCATATTTTCATATAATTTAACACCCAAATAATTGTGGACTGAATACAACCCTGAATCAGAGACAGACTAAAAAATAACCAATACTTCTAAAGTTTTTTGCGAGCATCAAGTAAAAACGCGTGATTTTAACGAACACATCAATAATTATCATGTGGCAAGCTCGTGCCATGTACTATTGTTTATATGTATTCGTTAAAAGCGTATAACACACTGCATGACGTCATGATAGTGACTAGTTTGAAAGATGACGTCAGAAAATTTACTTGTCTTTAGTGAAATTCTATTAATTTCTGATATTTGTTAATGCGTTTCCTTAAATCTATCGATAAGGTACTTATATTTTTTTTTATTCAGATAGCTGATTACATTTTCTAAAATAAAGTCCGCGAAAGGTACAATCTAAAATATTTGGAACTGGGTTATTTTTGTGATTGAAAAAATGAACTTGCCCAGCATAGCTGACAAGCAAAATAGCTTAACTCTAGACCAAGGCTGCCCAACCCCAGGCCCGCGGGCCACAATGTGGCCCGCGAACGAATTACAAGTGGCCCGCGTAAACATTTTCAAAAATCCCGCCAATCCGCCAATTTGAAAAAGTGTCGCGGGCCTGCGGTAAAACAAACAATGCAGCTTGCGCGCGGTCACCAGTGTTTTTTATTTATTTATTTATTTATTTACACATATACGGCACAACACGTGCCATTAACATAATTGACATACTTATAATAGTACAACAACATGAAGAATAACAGTATAATGTTAGTAAAATTTAAGAAAATAGGTAAAAAGTAAGGTAATAAGTAGTGTATAAAAACTATAATGTATAAAAGTAAATTGTAAAGTGTTGCCAACGACGGCGATTTATCGCTATTTAGGCTTACTTTTGAAACAAAAATACACCGGTTTTCGCCATAATATTTTTTGCGTCGAAATGGAATCCTGTAGCCACCCCCCCCCCATGGAATTCGAAAAATTGCTGTGGGATATCACATATGATGTTCGGGTGTGCGGAATTTTCTCAGCGAAGTTCCGTAACAACCCCCCCCCCCATGGATTTCAAATATTTTTTGGGGAGCACCTATTTAGATTTTCTTTTTGTGGGGAATTATGTTTTATAGAAATTCTCTAACAACCCCCCCCCCCATGGAAATAGGAACCGTCAGGTATTCAGTGGCCCGCCAGTGATTCAAAATCGTCAATTTCGCTAAAAAGGTTGGGCAGCCTTGCTCTAGACCAACAAAAGGTAAAACGCAATGCACAGTGCCCATTTCACATTGCGACACAATGCGTGCGCCTTTTCATAAATGTGCACGTGAACCAAACCAAAATTGAGTTGAGGTTATTTTTCAATGGTTACACGGCTTGTCTAGTTGTATTTAGTCTATGATATAGTAAGTCGGGACAGTCAATAATGTTGTTACAGATTTTATACAGAGTCATGAGATCAAGGTATGTTCGCCGGTTAGATAGAGTGGAGAATTTATAACTCGAGAGCATATTTATGTACCCGCGTTTGGGTGCGCTCATTCTGTAATTGAGGCATCGCAGAAATTTATTTTGAATACTTTCAATATTTTCTTTATAGATATCGTAAAGTGGATTCCATATGGAGGTGCAGTATTCAAGTTGAGAACGGACCAGAGTGTGGTAAAGAAGAAGATATGTTTCAGGTTTTCGAAATTCACGGCTGTTTCTGATGACAAATCCTAGCATGCTGTAAGCTTTATTCACAATACTTGTTCTACTTACTGACTTAGGAAATGAATTTGATATCATTGTACTGTCAGAGTGCTGGATTAGCGCTAATTACATCCCGAAAGTAATAAACAACTACTCTGTGTACAACACGTCTCACCACAGGTCAAAATCTGACGGGGTCATAGTTTATGCCAAATCTAACCTAACACATACAGTATCTGAAATTTCACTCGACCATGCAAATTGCCTTAATATCTCAATCGACAACTTAAATATTCTTGCCATATATCGCTCCCCTGAGTCCAACAATGTCACCCCTTTTCTATACTCTCTAGAAAAACTTATTAATGAAAAAAACCAATGATCTCATCATAATCGAGGACATCAATATAGACATCCTAAATGAATCCAGCCCCCACACTACAAATTACTTAAACCTAATGGCACTACATGGCCTTATACCCTACATCAACACACCTACACGAGTCACCCTCACTACTAAGCATGGATAGATCACATTATGGTTAGATCAAAGCGAACTGCTAACTCAGCTGTATTCGAATCCACTGTAACTGATCATTACTCTAACATTCTTAAACTACACAACACTAAATCATCTCCCCCTAAGCCAAGTAATCCTTCCCATAAAACTGTTGTAATGGATCATCTGATGAAGAATCTTAAAGAAGAAAAATGGGAATCTATCCTGCTTTCTGAAAACGTCAATGAAGCCCTAGAAAATTTCTCTGCATCACTAACTGCTCACATTAATCACGCTACTTTCCCCATTATAACGGCATCCAACAAAAAAAAAAGAAATTAAAACCATGGATTACAAATGGTCTTATCTTCTGTATACGCAAAAGAGACAGACTCCACAGACAAGCCCTAAACAACCCAGACCCCCAACTCTCGCGCTTCTATAAAAAGTATCGTAACATTTGCAATAATCTAATAATTCAGTTAACAATACAACAATAAACAGTGTATACCACGATATTTGCTCTACCGATAAAATCATAAAATCTATATTTAAAACCGTCATATTGAAAATTAAATGTATTGGAGGTGATTCCTTGGGTCACATTTAGTGTACAAACTTCAAACTTGGTTATAATTCATTAATTCTACAGCGATTACAAGTGTCTTAATTTTCGATCAAGTGACATTTGACAGTGACAGTTCAATCCAGTGTTTATCTGTGCTAAGAACTGTGACTGCTTATAGCAAAACTTTTACTGCCTATTACAAATAACGTAAAATAACAGTGAAACATCATCAACATATCATACATCATCAAAATGAATAATACCTGTCAAAAATGTTCCGAACCAACACTTTCAGACGAGTCTATTTTTGTGTGCGTAACCTGCAAGGAGACATTCCATCTGCAATGTGGAGGTGTGACGGAAAATACCTACCGTCGCCTCTCTAAGGAGCGGCGTGCCCTCATAAAATGTAAACAATGCATTTGTGTCACACCGACTGTCAAACTCAGTGGCAGTTCACTTATTGATAGTGAACTACTCGCCAAACTACTCGAACAAAGCACGCAAATTCTTTCCACTCTAGCGGGGATGAGCAAGCAATATGAGGACATTCTTCTTCGCGTCCACGAGCTTGAGGACACTAATAACAAGCTTGAGAAAAAGAACACCGGCCTCGAAGCAAGAATTGAAGTATTAGAAAACCAAATGGAGCAAATAGACAGGCTAAATAGGTCTAAAAACGCTGAAATCAGGGGGATCCCGGAAAATAATGGGGAAAACTTAAATAACCTCATATTCAACATCCAAAAAACTACTAATTCAAACGTGCAAATGAACAGGATTGACGCAGCTTACCGCATCTCCCAAAAATACCTAAAGACCAATGTAGGCCCATAATCATATCATTTAAAACCAGTATTGACCGTGATGTTTTCCTGTCAGACATAAAAAAGTTCAACAAACAAGCTAACAATAGAGAGGAAAAACTCAACACCACCCTCGTCGGAATTGCAGGACCTCGCTCTCACATATACGTCTCGGAACACCTGACGTTTCGTGCGAAACACTTGTGGTTCCTTGCACGTAAGGCTACACGGGAAAACTTATATAAATTCGCCTGGACCCGTGGAGGGCAAGTGTACGTCCGTAGAGATATTGGAACACCAGTCATTATTATCAATGACAAAAACAAACACATCTTATCTCACACACCCAATAACTTGTAAAAGAACTGTAACTATTGTATTTATGTTGATAAAATATTTTTTACTTTACTCAAAATTCATTAACATCACTATTTTAACTATTAATCTCAACCTATTATATGAAACAGAAGGGCACAGGTATATGGTTACAGGGGAATTTAAATTATTTAATTTGTATTTCTCTAGTTTTCTTTTATCTCTTTACCCAAACACTACATTTAGTTTTAGCATTAACCAATATAAATCTTGTACTATGTATCTTCAATTCATAGTTACACTATATGCCTGCTATAATTATGTAAAATACTTACAACAACTAAATCCCTATAACACCTGTGTACTTTACATGCTTATGCTTTTGTTTTATTTTCTCTATATACTTATGTTCTATATGCTTTATATGCTTATGCTTTATATGCTCGTGATATATACTCGCAACAACTATATGCATACTCTGTATACTTATGCCAATGTTATGCATACTTTTCACGCTTATGTTAAATATCCGCAACAACCAAATCCATATATCACTGGTATACTTTATATGCTTATGTTTTATTTTCTTTATATGCTTATGTTTTTTAATCTCTTTAAGCTCATGTTTTATTTTCTCTTTATGCTTATATTTTATATTATTTATATGCTTATGTTATGTATTATTTATATGCTCATGTTATACATTCGCAACAGATATAAGTACACTTTATTCACTAATAGACACGATACCGATATAATTATAATAACGGAGCGTAATTCTTTTAATTTAATTCTTCATAGTTTTGGCAAGCTTATGGATGTATGTGCTATCAATTGCTCTAAATGAATTAAAATTAATTTTAAATGGATGATTTTATAGCTAGCCAAATAGAAAATTTCTACAAAATCCATGAATACGAATGTGCAAGCACAGAGACATGTAATGAATTTTTCCCACACAAATTTAACGGTTTATTCATATTACACCAAAATATTCGTAGTATGTTTCAAAATTTTGATGAATTTATTATTAAAATCAATAATCTAATATTACAACCAGACTGTATAATATTAACAGAGACATTTACAAATGATGAGTCACCAGCTTTTCAGCTTCCTAACTATACATACATCCCAACTAAAATAAATATCAATAAAAATAGTGGAATCGCAATATTCGTTCACACCAAATTCAGTATTGTCACGACTTTAGAACACCCAATATTACTGACTAACTGTATTCAAATCGAAATTAAACTCGATAAATATATTTATCACATAATTGCCATTTACAGAACACACGAATCAAATATTTCACATTTTATAACTCAACTGAAAAATATATTACTACCGCTTAAAAATAAAACCTGTTTTATCGCGGGTGATTTTAATATTAACATTAACGAAAAATCAGAAAATATTTTCCAAAATGAGTTCCTAAATTGTATGACTGAATTAGATTTTAAATCATGCATAAACAAAAATACTAGAGAAATGCACGGACAAAAATCGTCTTGCTTAGATCATATTTGGATAAACATAAAATTACAAAACCTATATAAAATCAAAACAATGATTTGGCAAACGAATATTACTGACCACCACACTTGCTTATTATTGTATGATAATGAAATAAAATCACAAATTAAGGCTCCAATTACTATTAAAAAAACCACAAATATTGCCACTTTAGAGAAAAAATTGAAAGCAGAAACTTGGTGTACGATACTACAATCTAACGATGTCGAACAATGCTCAAATATGTTTGAAAAACAAATTATGGATCATATTGAAACCTCCACAACAGAGGTCTCATTATACACGAATTCAAAATTCAGACGTATAAAACCGTGGATCACTTGTGGCCTAATAAAATCTATCAGAGAAAAAGAAAGGCTATATAAAAATACAATTAAAAATCCACACGATGAAAATGCTAAGATAGTTCTCAAAAAATATAGAAATAAATTAACAGCTTTAATTAAAAAAAGTAAAGATGACTACTTTAAAAAAATAATCTCTACTTCAGAAAACAATCTAAAAGTTATTTGGAAAACGGTAAATTATGCAATTGAAAATAAGAAAAAAAAAATAATTCAATAAAATATTTAAAACATGAAAATAATATCATAGATGTATCCAAAGACCCAAAACTAACAGCAAACATTTTTAATTCTTATTTCTCTAAAGTAGGAAACAATCTCGCTGATAAAATCACTAAATCTGTACACACACCAAAAACTATAACAACTAATACCCAAAAACAAAATACACTATCCACTTTTAAAAAAACTACCGAAACTGAAATACAACTTGTAATAGAAAGCATGAAAGACGGATCCTCTCCAGGTTTTGACCACATTTCTGTGAAAATTCTTAAAGAAATGAAAATGTATCTACTGAAACCACTAAACCACCTTATCAATCTCAGTCTAACTAAAGGCATATTCCCAACAAATTATAAAAAATCTATAATATCCCCTATCTTTAAAACCGGCGACCCGCAAAATGTTTCAAATTATCGACCGATATCACTAATATCGAATATAGCAAAAATATTTGAAAAGATTGTGAAAAAAAGGGTTGTTGATTTTCTAGAAAACAATAAAATATTACATTCCAATCAATTCGGATTCTTAAAAACAAAAAGCACACAAGATGCAATAGCAAATGTAACATCATTTATATACTCTGCACTTGATGAAGGAAATAAATGCGCAGGAATATTCATAGACCTAAGAAAAGCATTCGATAGTATCTCACACGCAAAGCTTATCAAAAAACTGAAATTAAATAAAATCAATGATAAAGCCGTCCAATGGATAGAAAGTTATTTGAACAATCGTGCACAATTTGTTAAAATAAATGACCAAACTAGCGACCAAGAAACATCAAATTTTGGTATCCCACAGGGCACCGTGCTTGGACCAATATTGTTCATTTTGTATGTAAACGACATATTTATTCAACCATTGCATGGCCAAATTATCTCTTACGCTGATGATACAGTCCTTATAATAAAAGAAAAAACTTGGGAAAAAATTAATCTAAAAGCTACAGAAGACATAAATAATCTAAAAATATGGTTTGACAATAACCTCTTGTCGTTAAATAGTGATAAAACATATGTCATTCCTTTCGAAATTAACACTAACATTGTACCTCCAAATCTTCAAATATTCTTACATAATCATTCTCTCGCACAACACGATACTAATCACTGCCAGCAAAAATGTTCACTTTCTGAAAATAGCGGATAAAATTACATATCTTGGAATAATCATAGATAAAAACCTAAAATGGAAAGATCACATCGACCATACAATAAAAAGAGTTAGGAAGTTAATTCATATATTCTTACGAATACGAAACTTCTTATCAACGAAAAACCTATACTCAATATACTACGCATTAGTACAGTCTATTCTTCAGTATGCCATTATCAGTTGGGGAGCAGCTTACAAAACTAATCTGACCCCCATAGAAATTGTTCAAAAACTAATAATAAAAATTATACTAAAAAAACCTCCAGACTTCCCAACTGACAGCATATTCGAAGAATTCAAAGTTCCAACATTTAAAAACTTATTTATAAATTCAATTCAATTCAATTCAATTATACAAATTATAAAAGAAAAAGATAAATACGCATTCATAACTGAAAATCGTACTAGACTTAAACATGTATTTGTGTGCCCCAAATTAAACACTTCTTTTGCACAACACCATTATACTCACCAAGGAAAATTCTTTTTCAATAACCTACCAATAGAAATCAGAAGCATTAGGAACAAAATTCAATTTTTGAACTCCATCAAAAAGTATTTTAGAGAATGTCACACTAAAAATCTTACTTGTTTTTCTTCTTACTGAATACATATATGTTTACATATTTTAGTTAACGGGTCTGATTGCCATGTGTCTATATTACCTACACATACATATATATTGAAATACATGATTATAGTAAATAGTAATTGTAATTATATGAAATGTATTAACTGTATTAACTGCATTGTATTAACTGTACACGTGACTTTATTTGTACATAATATGTGAAATGTTAACTCTTCTTCCATCCACAAGCTAAGGCTTTTAATGGAAGACCAGTAAAATTATAATATATTATGTTGTTTATTGCATTAAAAAAAAAAAATAATAACCAAGCAAATATATTGTAAAAAAAAAAAATTGAAGAATCAGGATATGACAGTAAAGTAATCTGGAACATAGTCAATGACATCTCAGAAAACAAAAAAACCTCACTCAAAATTCAATCACTCGTTATTAATGGGGAAAACATCCAAATCCATGATGACCCAAAAACCCTAGCCGATCATTCCAATCATTTTTTCAGTAACATCGGTACGAACTTAGCCAACAACATCCTGAAAGTGACCAACAAAACACAAAAACTCTTTTCCCAACGGGTAAGACAACAGAACTCTCTTCACCCCGAATTCCCTCTAGCCCCAACCTCCACTAAAGAAATCGTTGACACAATCCTCACCATTAAAACAAACAGTGCTGCTGGTAATGACAATATTTCTCCCTACATAATAAAACACATAGTTCACTTGATTACCAAGCCGCTAAAACATATCGTTAATCTAAGCTTTAAAAACGGTTCCTTCCCTCACCAACTTAAACATGCAATGGTTATCCCAATACATAAAGGTGGTGACAAACAAATATAGAAAACTATAGACCCATTTCCTTGCTAAGTGTCTTGTCGAAAATCATTGAAAAAATCGTTGAAAGTAGGCTTGTCTCCCATTTAGAAACCCAGAAGATTCTCTCGCCTAATCAGTTTGGATTTCAAAACAACCTAAACACAGAATCCGTAATTTTAGACTTGACTGATAAGATCACTAACTGCCTGGATGAAGGCGATTCATGCTTAGCCATATTCTTAGATTTAGCCAAAGCTTTTGACACGGTTTCCCACCCCATACTTCTAAAAAGGCTAACTCAAATAGGTATTCGAGGTAGAACTCTTAACTGGTTCTCATCATACCTAACTGATAGATCGCAAACGGTGAAAATCAACATAGCTGTAAGTAACCCTTTACCTATCCAATTCGGAGTCCCACAAGGAAGTGTCCTAGGCCCTATGCTGTTCCTCATTTATATAAATAAACTCTGTAACCTTCCCATAACCGGAAAACTAATATCTTTTGCAGATGACACTGTGCTTATATCCCGACACAAAAACTGGAAAAGAGCATTCGAAATAGCTCAAAACGACATAGACCTTATAAAAAAATGGTTAGATGATAATCTCCTTACACTTAATGCTGGAAAAACAAAATTCTTAACCTTCAGTCTGTCAGCTGCAACCCACCCTACCAACAACCAGAAGATAATAATTCACTCCTGTCTGAGAACTTGCTATTCCTGTAATTGCCCAGCTCTGGAACAAGTCACTCACATAAGATACTTGGGGGTCATCATTGACCAACATCTTCGTTGGGATCACCACTTGGCCAGTATAATCCCACGCATCCGCAAGCTCTCTTATGCTTTTCGAAATCTAAGAAATATCCTTACTACCTCAATTCTTAAAACTGTATACTACGCTCTCTGCCAATCCCTACTAGCTTACGGCATTATAACCTGGGGTGGTTGTACACAATCTACCGTCGAACCTCTTCTAAAAGCCCAAAAAATGGTAATACGTGTCATTAACAAGCGACCGACAAGATACCCCTCCGCTCGACTCCTCATAGAGTATAAGGTCTTAAATATACGACAACTCCACCTAAAATTTTCGCTAATACCTTTCCTGTTCAAACATAAAAACAAAACTCTTTTACAACACAACTACACCACCAGAACAATAACCAACGGTCACTACATAGTACTTTCACTACAACCCACGTTAGCTCAAATACAATTTTTCTTCCTAGCTCCTAAAATCTTTAACCTTATCCTTGAAAACCTAAAAACCGTTAGTCAACCCCATTCCTTTAAAAAACAAATTACGAAATGGATCCTCACACACGGAATACATTACAATTACAATACCCATTCATTCTACACTCTATCAATTTAATCACCTTTCAGACAAAACATAACTTATTATAACACATAAAACATAATCATATAATACATAATTAACATATAATACATAACATAACATAATCCTTATTCCCTAACTTAGCGGTATAGTATGTAAATAAATAATTAGTCTGATCTATTTACTAATAATTTGAGTAATTCTTATAATCCTCTAACTTCTCCATTCTCTTCTTGCAACCCTAACTAGCTCTTCATCATTTTTATTATTTTTCTTTTTCATATCATAGTAATGTATAGATTCTGTTCAAACTGTAAAATTCACCAGCCATAACACAGGGTCATCCCTAGCATGGAGGGTGAAATATCACAAAAACCATATGTACCCTCTAAATCTTGTATTAATAAAATAAATAAATAAATAATCACCAAAGTGAATGATTCATGTAAAAATAACTCTTTTATACCAATAATCAAATTCAAATAATCTAAAGTAAGTAGGATGTATTCCTATTACCCAGTCCCTGTGAGGCACATAAGCGTCCACACTTCAATGGTCGATGTTCAATTAATGACCCAATGCGAACCACCAGTATTATAAATAATCTACACCTCTCCCTTACACAAATAGTAGTGGACAAATAATCCATTATCAATATAATATTCTTTACACGAATAAGAAACGGAGATGGCAGTGGAATAATATATAAAGTACAGATGGAAGACAATTACAAGTGTTACAAGACAATTACAATTACATGAAGAAGATTTAAAAATTACACATTTCACAGGCTTACACCAAAAAATTCAATGCTTTGACTACTTGACGGTGAGTTTATAAGTCTCCACATTCTGGACAAAGAAGAATGGAAACCATAATTAGAGGAATGCTGATTGAGGAACAGCATTTAATTATTTCGGAGTCTACGGGACATCTACGATGAGCCGCAACAAAGCGGGTATGTCAGTAATACTGTTGATAATTTTGAATATGCAAATCCGATCAGAGTCCTTTGCAAATATAACCCGGCCAAATATCAGGCGAGAGATTGCAATACTGAGGGAATACTAGTACAAGAAGGCGCTGCGAAAAAGTGCAACACCTTTGCATAATGATGTCTTCTCTCTCCCTGCAAGCCGCTTGAAGTCCCGAACAACCTTCTGGATGGTAGAGAGAGGTTTCTGCGAATATCTCACACTCCAAAATATAGGCGGAAACTTGAGTGGCAATCGGCCGGCATGAGAAATGGTCATCTTGTGCACGACCCCACTGAGAGACCCCACTGCCTCGTAAACTCTGGTCCGCCATCCATAAGGTAAGGTACTCTCACAGCCTCTGTGCCCATATGATGCAAAAGTAGGGCCTTAAGGCGAAGCTTAATGCCAAATCACTATTTTGATTAATCTTTATAACGAATTGGTGTACATTATGTATACCAAAAAATATGCTGTAGATAAATTGAAGGTTTTCCTATCGTTTCGCTTGAATATAAATACAAATAAAACAATAAATTACTCAATAAAGAATATAAAAGTAAACTACTAATAAAAATATTTTATCTATAGAAATGTATGAACGCATAAAGGAAACAACTTTTAAAAATACAGTATTATAGCAAAGATTATCTGTGACACTTTCACTTGAATAACTTTTTTCTTTCTTATAAAATTATTTACAAAATAAATAAAAACCAGTTTTGTGCTTGAAATCGAACTTTTCTAGACTCCATTTGTCAAGCAATTTTAAAGCCTTTTACCTACACTATAAGGAATACCAAGAATATACGCATTTTTGGCTTGTAGCTTCCTCTTAAAAAGTCGGTAAATGCGGTGCAGTGCAGTTTGGGTTGCCAGATGGTCAATATAAAAAAACGAACATTTTTTATCAAAGGGATCCCTACGATTTTTTTTGGTACAATTTTTTCGAAAATCAAAAGGTCGTTTCTCCCACCCGCCAGAATCGCTCACGTATTTTGCTCTGTAAATTATCTCGTTACGTATATACGTCACATATTAAAAAAAAAACGCACATTCTATTGTCCGGTTTTCCAAAATTTTCTAGACCGGACAGCCGTTCAAAAAACCGTACTGTCCGGTCCAAAACCGGACATCTGGCAACCCTAAGTGCAGTCCACCAAACTTGTGGTCAAATAATGCAGCAGGATGCAGAATGCAGAATGCCTGCTGAATTATTGGATTTGCGACAATAAAACATATTTCAAAAGTATAGTCTGAACATTTTTGACTTTTATGACAATTAACACGGTGCAGATAAATAAACGGGCATCAAACATGGAGATATTCAATTAGAGGCGCTATCGCATATTAATAATAACTCTCCGAAACCACTATTAGAACGAGATAAGCGGTGCGCACAGACCGAATTCGGTAGTGTTTGTTAGAGCCTTGGGAGCGTTGGATGTCAGTTGGAGATAAAAAAAGTAGAACCTATTTTTTCGCGTCATATTTCATCTAAATATAAAACATCAATGGCCTCAAATTGAAAAGGCGATAGTAATAAATAGAATTTATTTATCGTAATTTAGTGATTGCCTCAATTCCGTTTTATTCTAAATAGCTTACCCGCTTAGCGAAGTGTCGTTATCGATATTTTGTTTATTCATTTTTAACAGTAATTTAAGTCACCTCAAAGGAATGCGTGTCGTTGATAATATTATACTTTATAATTCAATTTATTATAAACTCGTCATGCTAGACTAGACTTAATGGTTTACGAATTTGCATTATAAATTAATCTGGGAAAGATTATTGATTTTACTTAACACGTGTCGAATATGCATTTAATTTATCTATAAACTCTCTGTGTAATATTTTATTTGTTGGTTTGATAAAGTTGTCGAATTTAGCCTCACGCTTAGTGCGCAAAAAAATATAAAGTTTTCGGGATCTGGTGAGGAGGCACGAAATGAAAGGTGTTGTGAAGGTCACAGTGTTTTATTTGAGTCAGGTTGCCGTATATGAGATGACTTGAGGACCGATGATGAAGACTCCGGATGCAGGCGGTGAAGTGCTGGTCAATGTGCGGGTCAGTGAGTCGACGCCGCTGCTGGTGACCGGACTCGTGGGCGTATCAGGTACTGGTGAAGAGCGTGGGTCTTCCGGGTGCTCCAGTGGACCTGGTCAGCGATTGTGTGGGAGGTGTGTAGACCGGCGAGGATGCCGCATGGTCTAGGTGCGTGGATGTAGCGCTGGTCAGATGTGCTGGAACCAGGGCGCTGTGATCCGGTGTAGCGCTGGCCAGGAACGATGGCCGGGGCCAGGGCGCTGTGATTATCCCGATGGAGTCCACTGGAAGAAAATCGAAACTTCTAAAATGACATTCGAATCAAGTAGTGGCGTACCACTACAAAGTAAAACATGATTTCAATTTCATTACTTTTGGAAACTACTCTTTTAGTATGGGTTATTAGGTTCTTAGTTTGGGTTAATTAATTTTGAATAGCCCGCTATTTCGGTAGATGTTACTTTGAAGCTGTCATTTTTTGACATTTGACAAGTAGAAACTACGCCATTTATAAAAATGGAACGATACACGCTTGAGTGATGAGGCCCATTTCCACCTCTGTGGCTTCGTCAACAAGTAAAATTGTCGCATCTGGGGTTCGGAAAACCCAAGATTTATTGTTGAAAAGCCTCTCTACCTCAAGGTGTGACTGTTTGGTGCGGTTTATGGTCCGGCGGAGTCATTGGACCTTACTTTTTCGAAAATGAGGCTGGAGCAACAGTTACGATGAATGGATTGCGCTATCGAGAGATGATTAATAATTTTTTATGGCCGGAATTGGATGGTATTGATCTGGACAACGTTTCATTTAAACAAAACGGCGCTACGTGCCACACAAGCAACGAAACCATTGATCTTTTACGATTGAATATTACGATGAGATAGGGACACATCGAGTTCTTTTAAAAACTCAGGTGGTGGAGTTCTAATAGCCATAAAGAAAGAAATGACATCTATCACAGTCCCAACACACAGCTCAAAATTTACAGAAGATTTATGGATTAAATTTAAATTGCATGAAACATCTAGGCAAACCATCAACTTATGTTTGGCGTATTTGCCGCCAGATATACCAATCGAAAATCTCACAGATTTTTTCGAAAAGTGTCAAACAACATATAATAATTTATCATCAGAGGATGTAAAAATAATAATGGGTGATTTTAATGTACCATCTATTCAATGCCCACTAAATGTCAATGAAATTCACAACAGACCAGTCATATATAATAGCCAAAAATCAATATCCCTACTAGACTTTCATGTAGAAAGCCTATGTAGATTCAATAGAAAATTCTCTCCCTAACAGGGAGCCTCATTAAATCGAAAAGAGTTTCTAATTCTCTCCCAAAAATCATGCATCTTCACGACAAATCAGCAACAAATGGCAAAGAAACATGCGAACTCTTTTCTACTTACTTCTCTTCTGTATTTAGCTCACCATCTAATTCTAAAAGTGATTTTAAACTTTCTTTCCCACTCTATATATAATTATCCACTATCTCATATCAAAATAAGCCTAGATGAGGTCAAGGTGAAGTTGAACACTCTCGATATCAATAAGGGTTCCGGTCCAGATGGTATTCCTCCACTATTCATTCGAAATTGTGCAGATCAACTTGCAGCACCTTTACACAAATTATTCGTCAAAAGTCTGAACGAAGGGGTATTTCCAGATCTGTGGAAAGTTGCCCACGTCATTCCGATCCATAAGTCTGGCAGTAAAAACGATGTAAAGAACTACCGTCCTATCAGCCTTTTATCTTGTTTTGGCAAAATATTTGGGTCCATTGTATATAAAGACATATTTAATCACGTAACACACATACTTAGCCCTTTTCAACATGGCTTTGTAGCTAAATGATCCACAAACACTAATTTGATCGAGTATATGGACTTTCTTTGTAAATCAATGAATAAAAAAACACAAGTAGATGCCGTATACACCGATTTCAGTAAGGCTTTCGACAAAGTTAGTCACCCTATCTTAATGAATAAACTGGATAAAATCGGCATACACGGAAATCTGCTTCGTTGGTTAGAATCATATTTATCAAATAGAAGTCAATTAGTTACTGTTAACGGTTTTAACTCTTCCCCAATCTTAGTTACGTCGGGCGTTTCACAAGGATCACACCTTGGACCCTTGCTTTTCTTAATCTTCATTGACGACCTTACATGTAAACTCCACTGTAATTTTTCTCTATACGCTGACGAACTCAAGATATATAAAGCAATTAAATCTATGGAAGATTGTGAACTCTTACAACAAGACCTTAACACATTATCTGCCTGGTGTATTGACAATGAAATGGAATTGAATATAGCTAAGTGCAAAGTTATAAATTTCACCAAGAACACCAACAAAACTCTATACTCATATAGCATATGTGGTCACAATCTGGAAACAGTTGAATCGATCAAAGATTTAGGAATTATATTCGTTAACAAACTAACGTTCAACCAACACATAGAATACATTGTAAATAAATCTAATAAAGTACTAGGTTTTATTGTAAGATCAACTAAACTGTTCAAGAACTCTAATAGCCTAATAATTCTATTCGATTCGTTAATCCATAGTGTTCTTGAGTACGGGTCAACAGTCTGGAATCCGCATTACATTACACAGGTATCCAGACTTGAATCTGTCCAAAGAAAATTTTCACGGATTTTGTCTTATCGATCAGGTGTCTACCATCTTCTAAATGGGTATGAACAAAGACTTACATATTTCAAACTAGAGAGTTTAGTTAAAAGACGAAATATAAATGACCTCTTAATGCTTTACAAAATTGTGAATAATCGTGTAAATAGTAACTTAGTCAATCAAATCAATTTTTACGCCAGGCCCAAATATACTAGAAATATGAATATATTTTGGACCGAAATTTTTGCCAATAACACTGGATACTTTAATCCCATGTCTAGAATGTCTCGATCATACAATGATCTTGCTAAAACACACACTGTCATAGATATTTTTGCAAATAATATAACTTGTTTCAAGAAATATCTCCACGATTTCTGTACTTAGATATGATAAATTTTTTATTAAAAAAAATGTTACCGGACAGCAAAGCGCCCGTGACATTTTTTACTCCAAATGTGCTGAGGAATAGCTGGTTTAAGTTTGTCGGGTAATTGCCGATACACTTTGTATAAATACTGTCATTGTTTTACATGTTTGCTTATGTGCATGTGCAAATGTGATTGCTGCAGACACATTAGTCTAGGGATATTTATAGTTGTATTTAATTTTATTTTGTAATTCATAATTAATGTTTTTGTAAATATCCTGTTTGTGTCTCGAATAAATAAAAAATAAAAAAATAACACCTCTTATTGGAAAACTCTGTATATACTTACCTTTTCATAATGTTATTCTATTTTATAATCTAACTCGCCAAGCCCAAGAACCAGTTTCTTATTTGGTGAGATTGCGATTATAAATATATTTTGTAACCATATATAATTTATATAACAACACTGTACTCAACTATATGTATTAAAAAAATATATTAAAAATATGAAACTAATTATTGCGGTTTAAAACCAAAAAAATCACCAAAATTTCGCGGACTTTTCCTTTTTTTTCTATTCTGTATTTATTTTATTTTCTTTATTTATTTCTATACATACATTACAGTGTCTACCAAATATTTACATTTGTATATAATACATAAATTTAGAACTGTTGTTAATATGGTGTTTTTTTTTATGCTGTTTCTGAGGTAGGTTTGAGTAGGTGACACTGTGGTGGGTAATGTTATATGTTTCGTGAACACCTCACTGGGAGAACCTGTGCTGAGGTGTTTCGTGGTTATGATAAAATGGTACATGTATTTATGTGTATTGGTTAAATTTTCTTATATAAGTGTAAGTTGGGATTTCCTTATATATAAATTTGGTACATTCTGACAAGCGATCTTTAAAAACTTTTTTCCAAAATGGCAAAATATGCCGAAAAACACTCCAGCGGTTACCCAAGTTAATCAGCCATTTAGTAAACATAGTGTTAATTTGATCTAAATATAAATTCCATTCGATAATAGTCCTTGTGAAGATTCCTGACATTATTTCAAAGAATGTCCATCATTAGGTATGATTTGAGATTTTCACCGCCAAAAGTATTATAGTGATTTGTTTTTGGGGTATTAATTATTGGCCAATCTCCAAAAGGATATCTGAACACTTCAGAGCTTGTAAACTCGGGCACCCTGACAAATCGGCAATTGCCGAGCATTTGATTGAAACCGATCATTACTTTGGATTTGTTCCTGAAGTCCTGGGGAGACCCAAAACTTACAGAGCACGGCTGATTACGGAGGCCATTGAAATTCACAAAAATTCCGTAAATATTAATAGAGACAATAGAGCTAAGCTCAGTAGTTCTTGATATCCGGTAATTGACGGCTACACTAGAATCAGAGAAAACCACATTAAAATATACATTAATATCTTAGACTTCTTAGAGGGTTGGAGCTGGCAACACGGTATCATATCTTCATACATAAGCACACATTTCACCACAACCTTAAATTACACATCTGCCCTGATGATGGACACTGCAATGCTGTCCGAAGCGTTGGCTAAAGAAGGAGTTAGCGCAACATGGCATAATACCCAAAAAATTACTATATAAGTCCATCATTGCTTCTTAACCTCAAATAAATAATAACATTGGTAAACATTTTAGTTCAACCTTTCGGATAGATTAGTAATTGGCAGCTTAGCGTAGTTTTTTTTTATTCCCAGTCAATTAATGATTCTCCTTGAGCCTGCAGTCAAACAATGTATTTAATGCTCTTTATTGTGATATTAAACAGTATTTCTTACAAACTGAATTAATTAATTAACATCCATTAATATTTACATATCTGATCTCTTTAGATTTATTCATTCTAGACAGGCAATTGTAATTAGTATTCAGAAAGTAATCAGTACTTTTTTTAAATGTGGATATTAATCTATGTAAACCCTATCTGGGTATTGTAAAAAGTTTTTTTATGTGATATATTTTACGTGACATAACACAAGGTCCCGGTGTGGCCCAGAAAACGGAAGCATGAAAGTGATAAAATCGAAAGATGGAAAAATATTGACGAATGAAGAAAAAATAAAAGAAAGATGGATGAAGTATTTCGAGGAAGTCTTCAAAAGCGAAGTGAGTGACAGTGATTCCAGCGGCGAATCAGATATGAATGATGATGGAGTGAATGTTACCGAAATTAGCATGGATGAGATAGAAAGATCAATTAAGTGTATGAAGAATGGTAAGGCTGTCGGTTTCGACAATATTGCTGCTGAGTATTTTAAAGGAGGTAGCCGTATAATTCTCACATGGTTGTGCAATCTTTTTAACCAATGTTTAAAGGAGGCTTAGACGGCTTGACGGCCGGCATAGTCCAGTGGTAACGCATTGGACAGCCATTCCGAAGGTCGCGGGTTCGAACCCGGCGTGCGCAAATAAATTTTATTTGATTAATTTGTGTTATTTCACAATTAATTAATTAAAATAATATATAGTATATTTGCGGCACGTTCCAGAGTGGAAGATACTACCAGTATCGCCCTGGTGTAAGACCACCATTCAGAATTGAAACGTTGCTCCAAATGGCTTTAGCCGTGTTTAGTGACTAGATCTGAATAGCCAGGTACTTCCCCACCTTCCTCTTTCACTTCCCCACTTACCTTCAGCCTCACAAAATCCCCCAATTGGGGATGCCATAGTCTCACTGGCTCCAGACGGGAGCACTATAAAAAATAAAAAAAAAACACGCCTTTAGATTGGAGAAGGGCAGTGATCAATGATCATTCCATTATACAAAGGTAAAGGATCACGTATGGAATGTGGGAATCATAGGGCTATGCCTGCTAAGTTCAGTTGGCAAGCTGTATGGTAGAATTTTGATTGAAAGGGTAAGAAAGGAAACAAAGGATAAAATATGGGATGTGCATATGTGCAAGGTGCTTTTATGAGTGGAAGGGGGTGCATGGACCAGATCATCTCATTGCGTATGCTCACCGAAAAGTTTCTGGCAAAAAACCAGAAAATTTTCTTTTGATCTACAAAAAGCATACGACCGAGTCGACAGGAAAAAGCTATGGAAGGTGTTGTCCAAGTATGGAGTGAATACGAATCTGACTCAGGCAATTGCGTCTCTGTATGAGGGAAGCGTTGCATGTGTTAGGGTGAACGGTGATTTTACGGGGTGGTTTGATATCACAAAAGGTGTTAAACAAGGTTGCGTAATGTCACCATGGTTATTCAATCTATACATGGATAATTGTATGCAAGAATTGAAAGAGGTGGGATTGGGGCGAATTTGAGTAATTTGAAAGTATTTTGTCTCTTGCATGCTGATGATGCGGTGCTGATTGCTAATAGTATGGATGATCTGCAGTCTCTCGTGTCTAGGCTGAACGAAGTATGCATGAAGAATGAGTTAATGATGAATGTAAGTAAGTCTAAAGTAATGGTGTTTGAAAGAGAGAGTACGAAAACAGTGTGCAATATAGCTGTGAATGAGGAATACATGGAGCAGGTGGATGAGTTTGTATATTTAGGAAGCATGTTTACGAGAGATGGGAAGGCTGACAGAGATATTGAAAGAAGAGTAAATGCAGGTAACTCCATTAATGGAGGACTGAACGCAGTTAGCGCTAACAAAAAATTGTCCAAAGAAGCGAAGTTAGCAGTCCTCAATGGAGTGCTGGTACCTACCTTGATGTATGGAAGTGAGGCATGGAACTGGCAAAGAAAGGATGAAAGTAGACTGAATGCTGTTGAAATGAGATCCCTGAGGCGTATGTGTGGTAAAACCATGTTTAATCGTGTGAGGAATGTGGAGATCCGCAAAGAGTGCAAGGCTGATGTAAGCGTAATGAGTAAGATCAAGAAAGGGACGCTTAGATGGTTTGGGCATGTAGAGCGAATGAGCGAAGAAAGGAGTGTAAGGAGAATATAAGATGCAAATGTGAATGTGTTGTGTATAAAGCTTCGGGCTTTTAGACACAGATGGCAGTGCTCTTAGTTTTAGCCTCCGACGACAGAGGGCGTCTCAGCTTCAGGTTAGGTTTCATTTGGAATCCCTCTGGCAGACTGAATCTAGCTAGTACCGATAAAGGTTGACCAACGCGGTTATATTGTACACGCGATATTCTAATAAACCAGTTAATAACAAGAAACCTATGTATTACTGAAAGAGGTATCTTCCATCCAAGGAGTGTTGGAAGTCTGTGGCAAGAAGTCCACGGCTGACTACCCTGAAGGGTAGAACATCACATAATGCTTGCAGAAGTCGGGGACGCCCGAGGAAGACATGGCATGACCAAGTGAATCAGATACTTGAGTCGGGCCATGTCAAGAGTCAGAACAATAGAAGAGTATGTATGAGACGATGTATGAATGTGAATGAGGCAAGGAGTGTGTGCCAAGACCGAGTTGTTTGGCGGTCCGTCCTCTCTGCCTACCCCTGCGGGGAAACGGCGTTATGGTTAGTTAGTTAGTTAGTTAGTTAGTTAGTTAACACACTTTTTTACTTCATTGAATCACGAATTTATTAATATACAAATCACTCAACGTTTATAATAAGAAAACGGCTAGTCTGATAGCAAATTGCTTGTAATTATTATCAGCTTCTAGTTATCCCCTGTTCTTTTTCAAAAAAACTTTGTATTGTAAACATAAGTTTATCTTTAATAAAATAATAAATTTGATAAAAATGCTTCTGAACGCAACCGTTCTTAAGAGGAAGCTACAAGCCAAATATGTGTATATTCTTGGTATACCTTAAATCGTAGGTAATAGGCATTAAAATGGCTTGACAAACGGAGTCTAGAACCGTTCGATTTCAAGCAAAAAACTGGTTTTTACTTTTTTTGTAAATTATTTTATAAGAAAGCAAAAAAGTCAATCAAGTGAAACTGTCACGGATAATCTTAGCTATAATACTGTATTTTTTAAAAGTTGTTTTTTATGCGTTCATACATTTCCATTGAAAAAATATTTTTTGTAGTAGTTTGTATTTATATTTTTTATTAGGTAATTTATTTTTTTATTTGTATTCTACTCAAGCGAAGCGATAGGAAAACCTTCAATTTAACTAAAGCATATTTTTTGGTTTTCATAATGTACACCAATTCGTTAAAAAGATTAATCAAAATAGTGATTTGGCGTTTTTCTTTTATATATTAAATTTATTAATTAAATGTTACTTTACATAAATCTCGTTTTTTTCTCACAAAAATTAACCTCACTGGGACAAAGCCTGTATCGAGGTTAATAATTTATATTTGAGTGAAGCAATCATAGAGTAATCACAAACATAAAGTAATACTACATACAAACATAAAATATTTCAAAAAGAAAAGAAAAAAAAAATTTTGATGAGTTTTTATTTTTTATTTTAATTTTATTATTTTTATTTTATTTGGAAAACCAACAGTTATAATTATTACAAGGTATGATGTAGTAAGTGTTAATTATTTAACCAATAATAGGTTTTCACTTAGGTATGTATGTATCTAAGATAATAGATAATTTGATAGTATATTGTAACAATAACTAATTATTAATCATTATTCCCAAGAAGAAACAAGTAGATAATAAAGGCAGTCAGAGTGTTCAGTATTCAGTTTTTAGCAAATGGGAAATTAAAATCAAAATTCAATAATATTATTATTCAATTTATAATTGTTTTTCTTATAAGCAAGTTCTGTTGTGTAATTATTACTACCCGTGACAGCTGTTTCGCCTTCTAAAGGCATTATCAACCTGTCTATTTTAATAATGAAACATTTTCGTAATGCCTTCAGAAGTCCACACAGCTGTGACGCGTGATAATAATTGGACAGCAGAAATTGTTTATAAATAAATTCTTAAAATTGAAATTGAACTCTACAAATTAAACTTGATAACAATAAAATTTTAAACTCATATATATACAGGACGTGTCCATATGTTGGTGTCATTTTGCTATCAGATTATTTATATTTTCGACATACATGATCAAGAATCGCTGTTTAAAATCCTCGTACGTTTAAAATCTTCGGGGCAAGATAAATCTATCTATCTTCTACCTATACCTATAAATAAAAAACGTAAATGTTCGTTTGTTCAAAATCTTAAATATCCGAAAAAATCTTAAATATTCTTCACCGATTTTTTGGAATTTTGACGTTGCATTCGAATGCACGAGTGTTTTTTTTATATAGATGTCACCTGTAAAAAATGTTTTTTTTATTTTTTTTTTTAATAAATAAAAACAGCGCCATCTGTTGGACGTGAAAGCAACACAACAGCCTTTTTTCCCGTTGACTTGGAATTGCGGGAATTAATAATTTTAGAAAAAAATAATTGAAGATAATATGGGCCCAAGAACTACTTCTTTCTCTTTCGTAAATAGTTCGAAAGTGTGTTTCAATGAATTATATTTATAAATTTTGCCATTCAATGGTAGGTATACGTGATTTTTTTAAGGCTTTTATGCTGAAAGCTCTGCCGTTCCTTTATTTTCAAAATAACGATTTAATAAGGAATTACAATTATTTTTTATATTATCTCCATACAGGAGGCCTTGAGTAAAAATAATTTCCCTCTAATTGTCGTCTTCAGGGATGCTGTGTGGAGGGTTTTCAAGGAAATAAATAAGAAAAAGTTCTGAAAGGGAAACAGGTATGAAGAGCGTGTAGGATTCTGGGGTCAGTGTGTCCAGGAGTTACGGACGTATGAATCCATTTCTCCCACTGCACTAGGATTCTGGGGGTCAGTGTGTCCAGGAGTTACGGACGTATGAATCCATTTCTCCCACTGCCGTGCAAGGCGATGGGTCGATAGATGATGGAAGGGTCAAAGTTTCTCCTTCAATTGTCTCCCAATTCGGCCAAGACCTAGAAAAACCTCAACCCATACACGCGCAATTTGAGCAACGCAACGCAACGGAGGCGGGTAACGGGAGCGATTTATTGGATAAACAACACAACTACTATAGGTCACACCAAGTGGTTCGTTACGTCTGGTGACTTAGCAGGGGTGCCCGGGTTCATCGGGTGAGGTGTGTCCAGGTCTTGCCAGCTGAGAGGCCGGCTTGGGGAGACCCTTTGATCTCTCCAGGGGGTTTCTTTCCGAATTCTTGGATTCATACCACTGTCGCTCTAAGACACACTGACCCCCAGATTAGTATCCCTCTCTCATACCATTTTTCTTCAAAGAACTTTCTCTCCTTTCTGTCTTGAAAAAGATCCTTCACACAGCATCTTCAAAGATGACATAGACAGAAATAGGAAATTATTTTCACCACCGCTTAGTTACGTAATCACCTACAATTATTCTGATTCTCGTATTGAATATGCGATTACAGGATAGGGATCTACTGTATCTAAGTATATACATAACCTGAACACAACTCAAAAAGGAATCATAAAGACCATACTGAAAGTACTCCTTCGATTGATATTGTCAATAGTTTTGATATACCAAATGTACAACAAAAATATGCTAAAAATATAATATTGAAACTATTCAAACTATACGCGTCTTCATCAAACTATGTCAAATCACAATGACATCAAAAATACTGAATCCTCTACAATACCGCGTATTCATCAAACTATGTCAAATCACAATGACATCAAAAATACTGAATCCTCTACAATACCGCGTATTCATCAAACTTTGTCAAATCACAATGACATCAAAAATACTGAATCCTCTACAATACCGCGTATTCATCAAACTTTGTCAAATCACAATGACATCAAAAATACTGAATCCTCTACAATACCGCGTATTCATCAAACTTTGTCAAATCTCAATGACATTCAAAATACTGAATCCTCTACAATTCCGCGTATTCAAACTTTGTCAAATCACAATGACATCAAAAATACTGAATCCTCTACAATACCGCGTATTCATCAAACTTTGTCAAATCACAATGACATTCAAAATACTGAATCCTCTACAATAACCGCGTATTCATAATTCCAGGTCATATAACCACATTCGGACAATGAAATTATAATATAAAAACTCTACAACATCCTTCCCCCAGATATAAAGCGATTAGAAAATTTAAATCTGGCTGAAAGTGGTTAACGAAAAAAGTCTGAAAAAAAAACATTAAAAATGAATAACTTTAGACCGCCTCATCACAGGTCACCCTAGTGAAGAGGACTAAGAAATACAATTTACTATGCATATATTCACTATCATATTTTTTATGTAAAATGTTTAAATAGTTGCTATAATAAAACACAAAAAGTGTGCATTGAAAATGGTGACCGGATTTTCTCGTTAATCCAGTTGACCCTCAATGGAAAATTATTTATTTATTTATTTAGCCACACACAGTACATTTTATTACCAGTTGAAAAGGTAGATATTTTAAATTTTACAATGTTAGAGTACAGACAATATCTTAGTAATTTTGAATGGTATGAAAATAGTTCTTAACCTTAACTAATGAATGAGTATTAACAACAAAAATAAATAATAAATAGTAAGAAAGTGTGTGGAGGGATGAAGAGAAATGTTGAAAGTAATTGGCTTTTAATAAAAAATAAAGAATATTAATTGTAAGTAGTTTTAACCCTAGAAAGATAATCTACGTCCGCGGGACGTAGAAGTTTTTAATATTGCTGTCTCATTTTAATTACAACACGTAGCGTCTTGTTTGTCTCAGTGAATTCAGTGTTGGGCCGGAGCTAACGTAAGATGGCTGTGTCGCAACGCTAAGTACTCTAGATACCTAGGTATAGCTATGATGCGAGTCTACGAGACGTATAATTATCTTTATTGAATCTTTTGCGAAACACGTAGTTTGTGTAATAAATGTGTATAGTATCATTATATTATTTTGGTAATACAAGAATTCTGATAATTACAGAATTTGAACAAGTAATAATGTAAAGTGCCAAAAAGTAATAAACAAAGACTAAGGATGGGTTGTTTCATAGAATTTGAACAATTCATCAAATTTCAAAGTCGATTTTCAAATTCTATGAAGATTCTGTTCAAGTTATTTCATCAATTCAGTTTTGTGAAACAACTAGCTAATAATTATATGATAACAAAACTTGAATAGAACCTTCACAGAACATGAAAATCAACTTTGAAATTGTTATGTGAAAGTTCTAATCAGGTTGTGTTACTATTTCACTTTTGAGAAATAACTGGCCAATAGTAATATAAAAATGGAACTTGAATAGAACCTTCACACAACTTGAAAACCAGCTTTGAAATTTGATGAATTGTCAAATTCTCTTAAACAACTCATCCTAATAGTTTTTTAAAATTGTTTTATTATAAATATAGAAGATTGTATGTTGATTTATTAGAATGTTTTATATTTGGAGGTAAAATTTTCTAACTAATAAATATAATTACAAAACATGGGTTTAATACATTACAACAATACATAAACTAATGCGTAAAACCTAAAATATACTAAAAAGTACATGTTATTTTACATTATATACTAATATCGTTGCAAACGTCTCTGGGACGTACGCTTATCTTTAACGCCATTCAGTATACGATTATCTTTTCAGGGTTAAAATAATTTACATAACGCTGAAAAATATCATGAAAATATGTTGTGATCGCGCGAGTAATTATTGGTGAGTTATTATGCTAAATTATTGGTGCTAGCATGTGAAGATGTAGACTCTTACTGAAACATCGGGAACAGCACTGACAAAAATATATTTTTCGTAAACACTTTTAAATTAATAAAGCAAAGAGAATAATTATACCTTCGATACTGTCGGTACATTTTTCTTTTCAGTACACGTTACTCCACAATCGTTTTTTGGTGAGATTTAGAAAAACTCGTATTTTTTTAAATTTTGGTTTACCTCTTTTTCTATTTGGCCAATGTTAGACGAATTCTATTAGATCAATGTAATCACTTAAACATTTTGATGATAATTCTTTACACTTTTTTCGCAATTTAGTAAAAGTTACGTAATTGTTAGGATTTCTGGTATGTTTATATATTCTGTGGATATATTTTTCGAGAATCATATTTTTTTTATTCGGCTGTAAAGCATTTGGGATAGTAAAATGGTGTGAAGTTGACCCTGTTCCCTATGAAATATTTATTATTATTTTTTTTATTTACGTATTATGCAATACCATGAAACCAATAAACTAACCGTTAATAGTGACAGGATGTCAATTAGGACAAAATAATTAGTTAATTAAATACATTTTGACACAATAAATAGTCAAGTAATTGCACAATCACAATCAGATAAACTAGAGTTAATTACACAGATATTATGTCCTGCGAATGGAGACACTAACTTGAATTTTTTGATTCATAATGGGTGTGTTTTAGTGCAGTGCAGGGTAAAACATCCGTACTCCACTTAAAATTCAAATAAAAACCTGAATTTCATTATTGAAAGAAACAACTATTTACGTTAAATAATTATAAGCAATAATTAGTCATCCGAAATACTTATAAAAATTGAAAATATATCCCGAGTAAAAATAAATGCCGCCAACGGGAATTGAACCCGGAAGACTAATAATTGCTTACTATTATTACTATTTCGGATGACTAATTATTGCTTATAATTATTTGTTATCCTTTATGCTATGCATAAAACCTAGTCTTATAAACGTTAAGTTTATCATTAAAAATAATAATATTTGACAAATCAAAAATTATTTCACCAATAAATGAAGATATCATATGTCTCGACGCCATCTAGTGAGAAATTTAGCACTAACAAAGCCTTTCCTACAAAAATAAAGTTGGTTGTTTACAGGTGAAAAAATATAGTGAGCAATAATTGTTGATTGAGGTACTAGTACATATTGAATCATTTAGCGGGTTGGAAATAAGCCGACACAGCTCAGTGGATACAGAGCACCCGACCGGACATCAGAGGGCACGGGTTCAATTCCCGTTGGCGGCATTTATTTTTACTCGGGATATATTTTCAATTTGTATTAGTATTTCGGATGACTAATTATTGCTTATAATTATTTGTTATCCTTTATGCTATGCATAAAACCTTGTCTTATAAACGTTTAGTTTATCATTAAAAAATAATTTACGTTAAAGTTCCATTTCAAACAAATTTCAAATTTTTCCATATTAAAACCAATGACATTCGCCATGTTTGATTTTGTTAGTACGATGTGACTTAATATGCACACATTAATTAAATAACCCAAACTAAGAACCTAAAAACCATTATGTGTGTGTGTTTTCCATCTCCTCCGACGTATCTGTTGCACTAATTGAGTTGAAACGAAGTTTCAAAACGTACATCGGAACAGGTACCTAATAACATATTCTATAAAGTTTGTACGACGTACGTCGGAACAGGTACCTGATAATATACTATATAAAGTTTGTACGGCGTACGTCGGAACTGGTATCTACATATTTTGAAATGATGTAGCCTGCAATTATGAGATTAATAACTTTTATGGAAAAAACGATAATTTAATTTATTTATTTGTGGTTATTTGCTTAAATAGTTTCACAGTTACCTATGTCCTAATATAATCCTTTTACATATTTTATTTTTAAAATAATTTTTTAGTATGAATCAATCACATATTTAAGCTATTTAAGGATATACGCTTATAATTTCTTCTAATTTTATTTCCTTTTGTAATTTACCAAATGTCTTAATTTCTCCGTACATCAAGGACTTTTGATTCTGAAGGGGTACCTTATTTAATATTTTACATAGTCTAGAGGTTTTCTATTTCTCTTAGAAATTCAATTGATGTATGACCATGAATTATTTCTAATATTGAAAATATAGCACTGAAGTAAATAATTTGTTTAAGATTTTCGTATTTCTATTTTTCTTCAGTTTGATTCTCATGGCTTTATTTTGTGGTATTGTCAATTGTTTGAGAGCAGAACGCTGCTGCAGTAATTAAAGTGTGGTAGCGTGATTTCGCTGTATAAGTTTTTACTGGGGAATGTGTTCAGATGTTAATACGTCAATGATATTCATACAATATGCATAAGTAAAACGAACAATACAATACAATAAGAATTTCATTCTGGTTGCACGCAAATGTTTTTATTTTCATTTCTACAATTTTTCTATTTAAATCTCACTTACGCTTCATAATGCCTACACTCTAGACGGAAAGTGCATATTGTATCAGATGCATAGCCATCTTGTTCAAATACATCCAGTGGCGTAGCTAGGTAACCAAGGGCCCTGGGGCAAATTAAACAATGGGGCCCCACTGCTATGTAAACTGATTAGGTTTTATCAAATAAAAATATGAAATATACAAACACTTTAAAAATGCTAAGCTACTTAAGCTATTTTTTGTGCACTGCAGACTGCAGGGCAGGTAATAAAAATATTAAACAGTAACAACATAAATTACAATTAATACTTGGTGTAGGTTTGGCTAATAAAACTAAATAGAGAAGATTCAAGGGTTTATTATATAAAGGTCGGGCCTACCAACTGACTAAATAACTATTATGTTTACAATTTTTTCCGAGCTTTAGTTTTCGCAAAAGTATCAATGACTTCGTTTAAATCCAGGCTTGATGCGGTTTTGTTTTCAATTGCTATTAGCGATAAATGTGTTTGGCCCATCTTATTTCTTAAACAATTTTTTATTATTTTTAATTTGCTAAATGACCTTTCAGCTGCTGCAGAAGTGACAGGAATTGTAAAGAATAATAACATTGCTGTAAATACTTCCGTTAGGTCGCATTCTAGCACTCCATATTTGCTCATTATTTCCTTACATAATTGGTGAACAGTCCATGCTTGAGTTAGTTGAGGTAAAACTAGATGGTAAATATTAATAAATTGAAGTGAAAAACTAGGGCCTATTATATCTGAATATTTTCTCTGGAATTCGTCACACTTTTGTAGTAAAGTTGCTTCATCAACATGTAATAAAAATGTTGGTGTTAGAAAATCGAATATATGACAGACTGCACTCATTCCAATAAAACGTGCATCTAATTGAGATATTACTGTGTCTAGTACATTATTGAAAATCTCAATTTTAAATATTTTTTCACGGCTTGGAAATCGGTGATCAGCAGCTAATTCATCAAAATGTTTTAAACTTTTCTTTGCCTTTTTTCTTGAAAATGGGTATCAATACCATATTTTCTTGCAGTTTCACTGGCTTTGCACTTGAATAATTCGAAATCATTTCTATAAATTTGCAACTTTGCTTTGGTCTCTGCTAAAACTTTACTCGCCTAGCCCAAATTGATGTGCGTGAATTTGCCAAGCAACACGAACTCGAAATTTAGCATTTTTGTTTTAATACTCTCTGCTTCACCACGCTCATCTTTATTAGGACTTTTTAGAACTATTTCTGATAATGCTTTGATAATATCAAAATAACGAAGTTTTATTGCAGATATCGTATTGACCCTACTGGACCATCTAGTCGGATTTAGTTTTTTTAGAGTGGTGTCCGATTCGCCAGTGAATTTTGACAGTAGATCCCAACGTTTGATGCTGTTTCCTGAATTTAGGGGAATTCCCTAGGCATAACTTTTGAATTTCTCTCAATGGAGGTCGTGATTAAAGTGGGGTTGCAAGTTGAAACCTGTCATATTTATTTTGAAAATGGGAGAAATTTCCAAAAGTTCAGTTCGATCGATATTTCTGGTAAGGATTCGAGGGCCCCCCGAGCTTGAGGGCCCCGGGGCACTGCCCCGCGTAGCCCCTAGGTAGCTACGCCGCTGAATACATCTGGAATTTATTTAACAAAGTAAAATTATTATTCGTTAAGTTTACAGTGGGTGACTTGTCAAGCTACCTTCATTCTAGTGTGCTAATTTTTGCTATGGTTTTATCGTGAAGTTGTTTATCTACCATAATGTCATATTTGTCAATAACGAATATCGGAAAAATACGCATTTCACCAATATTTCGGGGTTTTACAGTGATTCGTTCAGAGAAATAAGTATTCATTCATACATTATTTCACACATATTTCAGGTACAGAGGAAAACGTATGCATTCATACATTATTTCACAAATATTTCAGGTTTTTTCAGTGATTCGTTCAGAGGAAAAAGTATTCATTCATACATTATTTCACAAATATTTCAGGTTTTTACAGCGATTCGTTCAACGATTTTGTAGAATTTGTAATTTAATCAGGTCGGGGCTCCTCTTACCCACGTCAACATGACGTCCATAAACATGTTGAAAAATTGTCATTGTCACTGGTTTTTAGAATCCAGCGACTACTGAGAAACGAAGGAATTTTATTAAAATTGACCAAGAGGGGTCCGTATACATCTAAATACTTAAAAACCCAAACCTAACAGCAAATCCAAGTCAACAACCCTGCGTAAAAAAATATGTCTAACTAGCGGACTTATAAGTTTTAATAATGATAATAACGGAAAAATTGATTCGTTATTATTAGATCCGAATGTGAAAATAGGTCTCAGACAAGGATGCCTAATCTAAACAATAGGTCTCAGACAAAGATGTCTAATCTCAACAATTCTGTCGCACATATTTCTGGACAAAACTCAACTGTAATAGCCGAACATTGGATATTTCAAAAGCTGTTGGTTGATCAGAAATCGGTCCGATATAATTTGCGAATGATTTTGCAAGACTAAATTCCACGCAGAGGGCAGACAACTCACAAAACTGGATAAGGTACACAGTTATAAAGAGATAATGATACCAACTACTTCTAAAATGGAGTAATACTTATAATAAACACGAATTTAAAATATAAGACATCTAATACAAACTAGACAACTTCTGCCACACGAGAAACAATCAAAACGGATTGTCAAGTTTAGGTATGTGATAGAGAATTATTATCTAGCGATGGCTGGTTAATCGGGAGAATTGAAAATTTTAATTATCTACCTTTGTGCTAAATTTTCTATTGACAAGAATAGAAATACACTTTTTTTACTCTAGCCTTGACAATGGTTTTTGATAAAGTAGGTGGTACCTCAGAGAGCAGCTCATTTCTGATGCGTGATGCTTGCGATGAATAGATTGAATGATTCATTTAACTGCCAAGGTAACTGTCAACTGACCCCCAGGTGAGAAAAAATTGTGAACACATTAAATAGGAAAGTGATTTTTTTCAATGGATAGAATAAATTCCTAATTATAATTTAAACACCGTTGTGCATAATTTAAACACCTAATTATAATTTAAACACCGTTGTGTATAATTTAAACATGTAATTATAATTTAAGCACAAAGTTAGTATTGTATACCTATATCATAAATAATGACGCAAGAAGTGTTTTGTGGGCGTGTTTTTACAAGTATTGTCACTTGAGAAAAGGAAGCCCTTCGCCCAAGCAAATTTATACTAATATAAGTGGGTTCGTTAATGTTGAAGGACACGATTAGTGTAATATATGTATGTATGTATTTTATCCATCAGCAAAAACAATCGTCGATTTTATGTTGGTTAGTTACCTACTCATTTTTTGTCTTCACCTTTCGGAATCATGCAGCATAATAATACACTTCTTTACCATGTTCCGCGTTGCATGAAACAACATTTATTTTTATTTTTTATATCTATTCTCATGTCTATTCTCTTACTTACAGTTTACATGATTAGTCAAATTAATTATCAGTATCTATATGGGTTATTAGTTATGTTTTGTTTAGTGTTGAAAACCTCCCTAGGAGAACCTGTGGTGAGGTGTCGCATGTTTTAGGTTAAGTGTTTTTGTGCCGTCATAATTAAAAACACAGAATCGTCTTGAGATTCTTAATGAGGATTCTGTGGTTCCTCAACTACAAGAAGATTAATTTAGTAGCAGTTGAAGTACATTATAATAGTACATAGTCACAATGTAATAACAATTTAGTGAACAGAAAAGGATACTACATGAAGTATACCTAATGATCCTTTTAACACGAAAAGAGAATAAAACAAAACAAAAGTAGATGATAATTAATTAATTATCACAACAATAATTTATTTAGTATAAAAAAACCCATAATATACATGCTAAATTAATTGACATATGTTTGGTTTGTGGTGAATAAATAGGTTTTGGAAAATTTGTGTACTTTTAATTTTTATCCATTCTGCGATCTGTTTTTTGTTGTTGTTTGTTTGTGTATTAGTGAATTATTAGCATTTGATTATAATTTGTGAATAAATGCAACCTGAATACAAACTTGGTACAAGTTTTTGCACCAGTGAATGACTGTACATTAAGGTGGAGCGGTCTAGTATGGAGAATTTTTTTTTTCGTAATATAGAATTCGACATACGCGGGATTGATGCTCCGTTATGTATTTATCTTAAATAAAAAATATTTATTTATAATTACGACATCGCCACCACTTTGAATTTTTGATAAAAACACTGAAAACACCAATAATGTTCTCCCGATTCTTAGAAATGCTTATAATTATGTAAAAAAAATTGAGTGTTTATTTATTACCTTTGATATAATTACATTATTATTTTATAATATAATTATAAAGTAGGACTGTCGGAACAGTTAAACAATTCGCAAGGAACGAATCCTTCTACCCCAAACGCGTATCAAACAGAGTGCAGTGTATCGCGTATCATCTTGGCGAAGTTTCCGATCCGCTAGACATTATCTAGTAGATCGGGTTACTGACGCTATTCCTTCTTGTAATTTAAACTTTAGACTCTAAAAAAATGTGCTTCGTCTTCAATCCCTCAAGAAATAATTCAAGGTGAAGCACAACCAAATTATTCTCACCATGAGGTGAAAGATTTCCCTGTTGTGGCCAGAACACTAGACATATATTGTATTTCAGATCGAACAGGAGCTGCAATTGTTTTCGCTGTATTACAAGATGTTGGTTTAATTTCACAGAACGATACATCTCGCGTTGTGGATAGGAGTAAAATTCGTCGAGCTCGAATGAAGAAAAGAACTGCCCTTACTAGTAAGCCGTTAGTAATCGATTCAAATCAATTTGGTTTATACTTCGATGGACGGAAGGACAAAACTTTAAGCACGGAGGACAACCGGCGAAAAATAATAACTGAAGAACACGTTAGTTTAGTAAAAGAACCAGGTAGTGGGTGCATGGGACAAATTTCATTAAAAACCGGAAAATCTGAATCAAAAAGTAATGGAATTATTTCATTACTGTCTTCGAAAGATATTGCTTTGGAAAAAATTGTTGCAATTGGATGCGACGGAACTGCAGTTAATACGGGGTACAAAGGAGGTGTTATTCGGCGCCTTGAATCACATCTCAAACGGCCTTTACAGTGGACTGTCTGTCAATTACAAGCAAACGAACTCATTTTGCGACATCTCTTTGAGAACATCGACGGAACCACGACTGGACCGCAAAGTTTCACTGGAATTATTGGTAAATCTTTAAATAAGTGTGAACAACTTCCTGTCGTGAAATTTAAAATCATTTAATGTTCATTACCAAGTATGACGAATATACAAGATTTAAGTACAGATCAGCTGTATCTATTGAAAATGTGTAAAACTATTGACTCCGGATTCTGCAATGAAAATTTATCAAAAACAAATCCCGGTAAAATTGTACAATCCAGGTGGCTAAACTACAGCGAATCGGATTTTTCGACTTGAAATTTTTACCCTAAAACCATAAAAAAATATGGTAACTTTAACGACATTTGTATTAACAGTTTACGCACCTATGTGGTTCAACATTAAGACCAAACCATTAAGTATTTTCGGTGCAAGGCATTTACATGAAACAATAGTGCTTTCACGGTATTTGCCCAGTGATTTAAAAGATATTATTGATCCAGTAATCCAGCGTTATGGCTTTTTTGGGCATCACGAAAATATATTGTTAGCCATGTTAAACGACAACCGAAAATACGTAAGAGAGTTGGCGTGGAGAAGAATATTGAAAGCTCGGCAAATGAAAATGCAAACAGACTTTATTCGTACCTTCAAAGTGCCTGTTTTTGATTTTTCAGCAGATGATTATATTGATGTTATAAAGTGGTAAAATATAACCGAGACACCACTAACCAAATTTGTAAGTGACGAGACAATTTTACAAGTCATTACCGATCACACGATAATTGAGGATGTCATACTACCAATGATAAAGAATTTTCCTTGCCACACTCAAGCTACAGAGAGATGTGTGAAAATTGTAACAGAAGCCTTAGCCGTTGTTTGTGGACCCTTGAGGCGAGATGGATTAATAAAAACAAGGTTAGAGTCACGACACCTGATGCCTATTTTTAATACCAAAATGCAGTACCGTTCATAGTAACTTTTGTAATTTTCAAGTTTTTCAATGCGGTAAATAATATATGTACATTTTTTATTTCCACTATTTGTTTCATTCTGACAATCAACGAATGTATTATCTGTAAAATAAATGGTAAAATACAAATTTTATGTGTGTTTTATTTCTCGTACATGAGCTATAAATACTTAGGTAAAATCGTGAAAATGATAGAATATAAAGCTTTGGCGATGTCCAGGTATTGTGAATATATTTTTTTAATTATTTTTGTTGTAATTGTTAATATATGGAGCATCTTTCCCAACTATTTCGATTTCGAAATTCTCAAAAAAAAAAATTTCACTCCACCTTACTGTACATCCCTGACAATGAGCTTGCTCTCCGCGAAGGTTCAACATATCAGACCTTTCGGATCATAAATATGGTCAACTGGAAAGGAAACTGGATTTTGCAAAGGTCTATAACCTTTCCTCACTGCAATTATTGGTTGATACTGGAAAGAAGACGACGCGAAGAGATTGAACAAATCGTTTCACCTAAATTTTAATTGGCTGCCAAATATACAGATTACGCAAGAATAGTTATTACAATTAGGGTCTTGAATATATGTAATTGGTTGCCAAATGTACAGGTTACGCAAAAATAGTTATTACAATTAGGGTCTTGAATATATGTAATTGGTTGCCAAATGTACAGGTTACGCAAGAATAGTTATTACAATTAGGGTCTCGAATATATGCAATTGGCTGCCAAATGTTCAGGTTACGCAAGAATAGTTATTACAATTAGGGTCTTGAATATTTGTAATTGGTTGCCAAATGTACAGGTTACGCAAGAATAGTTACAATAAGGGACCTGAATATATGAAGTTTTTTTATTACCTACCGCACAAGAGTTCCAACTGCCATATTGCCTAATATTATTATAATTTACTGTCGGTTTTTACAATAATTAATTTTTAATAACAAACTTGATTTTGTTAAAGTACGATGACCGGTTAGCGTAGAAAAAATTATTTTATGCTTTTCCACGGTGAGGTGCAGTCCAAAAGGTCTGTTGCTTATTTATTGAGAATGTCAAATTGCCGGTAATTCAATATTACAACGAAAATTCCTTGTATCGTCATTACATATTATCAAGGCAAATAGATAAAACATTTTAAAATTGATCTTTTATTTTTTATACAAGTTATACTGAGGGCAATAGTCGATTTCTTTCAATATATACAGGGGATATCAATTAATCATAAACAACATTATTTCAATTTGTGAGGCAGGTATGGGTACCGCCGCCCCGGGAACCATTTATTTGATAACTAAAACCCCTGCCATAGGTCACCCTAAGTGGATCGCAACGTTTGTTGAATTAGGAGGGCTGCCCGGGTTCACGGGGAGAAGTTTGTCTAGGTCTTGGCGGCGGATACGTTTCGCAACCTACTGCGTGGCGGGACGGATCGGGAGACTGGTTGAGGGAGAAATTTTGACCTCTTCAGCAGGATTCTCGCGGAACATCGCATTGTGCCGCAGTGGGAGGGTTGGATTCATACCAGTCTCCCACTCCTGGACACATTGATCCCAGATTCCTACCCACTCCTATTGCGTTTTTCCTTCCCAAAACTTTCTCTCCTTCCTTTTCCTAAAAACACCCTCCACACAGAATCCCCACAGATGACATACGCCCCGAGGGAATTTTTTTTACCTCCATGCCTCTGTATTTTTTCTACAGCGAGGAGCAGTCCGTAATAATTGTGAAAAAAGTTTGCTTTTGAATTACAAAATAACTCCCACAATGCACACTGTTTACTTCCGTACATATTTTTATTTTTTTTGGGGGGTCTCATCCGTCCCAGGCCCGGGTGCTCCGCTGAGCAATGGATGAATTTGCATATTTTTATGTAAAGAAAGATTTATTTATTTATTTAATATCAACGGTATAAATATACCATAAACAATGATAACATGTCACAGTTAAAATCGTAGAAATATTTTTAAAAAAATAATTACAAATATATGTGGCATTTGATTGTGAAATGACATTAGAGAGTAAGTAAGTAAGTAAACAAGAGATACAAGTACATAAGTTTCTATAGTGCAAATAAGGTAGAATTAGATTAAATTAATATTGATTGAAAAGATTTGATAGCATAGCCCTCTTGTACCTACCTTGCGTACAGTTAAATAGATCTGCCACATCTGCGTATCTATTACTAACTTCATGCAACCTAGGTACAAGCGAGTGTTTGGAATACTCAGTCCTGATATTGTTGCATTTAAACAAAATTTTAGAACGAGTAGCTCTCGTGGGTATATGAAATTCAATGAGGTTAATTAAATCAGGACTGTCTATACTACCATTTACAATTTTGAACATAAATATTAAGTCGGATATAATTCTTCGATCTGAGAGTTTTAATAAATTTAGATTTTTCATCAAGTAATTATAGTTTATATTTTCAATGGGAATACCGAGTTATAATTAATGTGTCTTAGGAATTTATGTTGAATTTTTTCGATTGAATCTGAATGTAATTTGTAGTGGGGGGACCAGATCGAGGAGTTATATTCGACTTGACTACGAACCAGGGATGTATACAAAATTTTTAATGTTGAAATATTCTTGAAACCTCTGGAATTTCGAAGAATGAAGCCTAGCATTTTCATTCCTTTATTATTAATATTATTTATATGTGATATAAAGTTTAAAGTTAGAGTCGAAAGTTATTCCCAGGTCATTAATTTCTTCGACAGAGGTAAGGATTGAGTTATTGAGTTTATATATATTTATAGTTTATATTGGTTGATTTATTCTGTAAAATATTAACTAGATAAAATTAACCTAAAAATGTTCGAATTCCCCGTGGAGAAAAATATGTATGGTTGATTCATTAAAATCCTGTTAAAAACGCGATGGCAAGCCATTATCTAATAAAATTCATTCAGAGTATATCAGAACACATGTTCAAGCAGCTTTGCTTTTACTGATAAATATAATGAAGAAATGGGACCATATTAGAATTTTTATTAACGCTTGTTCCAATATCCTCATAACACATTCGTGTTTTACTGATAGTTAGTTAGGAAATCTGTCAATTCATTGGTTAAAACCTGTAGTCCCGTTTTTAATAGGTATACAAATTATTTGACCAGATTTTTAATAAATTATATTTTATATCAGCAAGATTTCCCCGTGCCACAACTTTGATAATAAAATGCGAAAATTGTTGCTTGCTTGTACAATTATATAGAATTGATTGGGTAAAAGAAAGTTGATAGGGACACAGACACGAGAGTATATATGTTTATATATGTAAGAGAGATTCAATTACCGAAGGACTAAATTTATTTTGAAGCGCACTCTGTATTGAGTATGATAATAATTGTGTACCACATATAGTACGCGGCGCGGCAACTCGTGACTTGAGTTTTTAAATTATTTTTGAACACGAAATTATTGATATTGTTGCAGCCGAAAAAATATTAAAACATATTTTTAGACTTCAATCTGCAGATTGAAGTATATAATCATATTAAAACAGATATTTTTGGCTTCTTATGTATCTACCCAACATTCATTGTCTGAGCGTAGCGAAGTCCTGTTTTAACTCGACCATTTGAACTGATTTAATCTGTCTATGAATTTGTTTCCGGTTTTGAAAATATGCTGCATCAGATTTATTATTCAAGTTCGACTTATTGTAGTGTTATTAGTAATGAGTGAGATAAAGAAAGGGACCCTTAGATGGTTTAGGCATGTAGAGCGAATGAAAGGAGTATAAGGAGAATATATGACGCAATTGTGAATGGTAGCCGAAGCCGGGGGACTCCCTAGGAAGACATGGCACGATCAAGTGAATATGAGACGATGTATGAATGTGAATGAGGCAAGGAGTCTGTGTCAAGACCGAGTTGTTTGGCGGTCCGTCCTCTCTGCCTACACCTGTGGGGAAACGGCGTGATGGTCAGTTAGTTAGTTAGATTTATTCAACAAGATAAGTAATTTAGATGCGTACTTTATTTTTGTGACAAATGGTAGTACCGCCAGAATGGGTTTGGGGATCCCTTTGCAACCACTAAACCTGACCCAAGGTAGATAACTTTTGATTTTTCCTCATTCATTCCGGTTTGTAGTAAACAACATGATAAGTAATAGAAATTACTTATTTACACAGATACAAATTGATATGAAACATGATATTCCGAAAAACATAAAACCTTCATGGGAATACGAACTGCTTTTTCTCATAATGTGTAAACTCTGGTGTTTTTTCTTATTAATGATTTATGTACTTAACTTAACTGCTTATAACTTTTCATCTTATTCAAAGGACTAATACAAAGAACTATCTCATCGAAACCGTGGTTTCAATAATTCACCCATTTCTACAAAACAAATTCTTCACTTATTCGAATGAGGATTGGATATTGTTTTGTTCCTTCCTCACATTTTCAAAATTAACGTGCTTGACTCCTCATATTGTACATTCTGTGGTCTAGAAGTGGGAACTTTAGATCATATATGTGTAGGTTGTCCCTCTCTAAACAAATATCCTCTCTTCCATCAAGCCTTATCTAAAATTGCCTCCCCTCCATTCAACATTTCATCTCTTCTATGTCTGATTCGACTCCAATCTTCAATATAATTTTGAAATTTGTCCATTTAAACAAAATAGTTATATTAATTCACCTTCCCTCTCTCCATAATTTGAAATAATGGTCTAGTACACCCTTGAAGAGTAAAAGCCAGAAACAATTGGGGGAAAAAAGCAGTTGGGTTCAACCCGCGGTCCAATTTACTAAATATAATGTGAAAAATGTTTGGTCACTCGAGTGAAAACTCTATAAAATGTTTGGTCCCTCAAGTGAGAACTCTATAAAATGTTTGATCACTCAAGTGAAAACTCTATAAAATGTTTGATCAGCAAGTGAAAACTCTATAAAATGTTTGGTCACTCAAGTGAGAACTCTATAAAATGTTTGATCACTCAAGTGAAAACTCTATAAATTGTTTGATCACTCAAGTGAAAACTCTATAAAATTTTTGATCACTCAAGTGAAAACTCTATACAACGATTAAAAATGACTGAAAGGGAAAGGTACAGTTAACATGTTTGTAATATATATTTTTTTAATCCGGGTAATAACATTTTTTTCTGTATTTTCATTTTAATCATTATTGTAAAATAATGATTAAACTGAAATTAAATTTTAATAAACTAAACTAATAAGTCAGTGCCCCCTGGTGTACTGGCTATATCTAAATATTAGTTTTCATCCTCGCTACATATAATCCTGGCTAATTCTAAGATTTTCAAACAATTTGAAAAATTGGATCAACAAATTCTTAAGTCGAGAGATAATAATTATTTTCCACTTACAGGTGTACAGTTTGGGAGGCGGATTTGGGTACCGCCGCCCCGGGAACCATTTATTGGATATCCAACACCCGTGCCATAGGTCATCCCAAGTGGTTCGCTACGTTTGGTGACTTAGCAGGGGTGCCCCGGTTCATGGGGTGCGGTTTGTCTCCTAATGTGTGGCGGGCCGAATCAGAAGGGACTGATTGAGGAAGACCTTTTGACCTCTACAGCCGGACCATGTCAACCCAACGCCTTGCACCGCAGTGGGAGGGATGGATTCGTAAGTCCATCAATCCTGGACACTTTGACCCCCAGATTCCTACTCACCCCTCATACCTTTTTCCTTTCCAAAACTTTCTCTCCTTCTTTTCTCTAAAAACACCCCCACTTAGCATCCCCAAAGATAACACAGGCACCGAAGAATTTTTTTCCCTCCAGGCCTCCTGTGTGGAGCTAATGAAAAAAAAATTCTGTCCAGCTAAAGTAGCGATTCTTACGTTTGTCCGAAGAGACATAAATTATAGGTATCGTTGTGATATATTTTACTTTCGTTAACAACTCGCTTTATTCTAAAACAGGCTTTGTTTCCTATATGCTATATTGGGTGTTGTTTTAAAGGTGACTATTAATAGCTACGTATAAATAGAAACGAACGTAGTTCCAATTAATTGATAGTTATTTAAGCATGCCCAAGAGAATGGAATACAATAATTAGATCTGTCAAAGATAATCGTACAATACAAATAAACATTTATTCAAATAATATGTGGCACTTGAAGTTACTAATTTAACCTTCATAGCAGGCCATACAACGATAACAGGCCCTTAGATTTTAATTATGAAAGAAAAAAAAAGTTGTATTGCGCAGTAAATACTTGATTGATTGTAGGTACTTTCTCGTTTCAAACAGAAAAATTGTCTCACTTAAGATCCTGTAGTAAGCTTTCAAAGATAGTTTCAAAGGGAGATTGAAGCGAAAATGGTGAAAATATTTGATGAAACATGATGGATAAGCTGCGAATTTTTTCATGCCTATAACATATTAAATAATGGAACAAAAGGTGTTTTTAATATTTTTCGGAGCTAACTTTGCGATTTTTTTTCTATCCAGGGAATTTCATATAATTAACGTTTCGTCATAACAAATGTACAAAAATAACATTTTTTTGGAACAGTCAACTAGAAACTTGTTTTAAATCCGTAAAAATTGCATGGCATTTAAGAAGGTTAAATTGTTAATTAAAATAAATTTCCAGACGCCATACTGCTTTGTGTTTGTGCAATCGAGCAGTTAGAAAAAAAAATTAGCACTTCGCCTTTTTTGCGCCATAAATTTTTCCCGCGAAATCTAAGAGAACATTAATTAATTTATTTTATCACTGGCAGTACTGGATGATATTTAATAGCCTTTTTACAGTCTGCTAAACTATAAAATATAAAAAACGAAATGCGACCTAAAGGAATGCTCTAATATATAAATGATATAAGAATTACTAGGTGTGCCTTTTGCCTAAAATAAGTCCAATGGTGAAATTGTGCCTACTCCTTCGGTTATAAAGTGGATAACACATCTTTTGCATAGCTCTATTGATTGGCACACCAAAGGTTCCGTTATTAGAAATAGAAGATCGATGGTAAAAAATTATTATAAACTTGATTCTTTTAGAATTTGTTCAATTCTGACCGTGCTAATCCAAAACCACCTTCCCCCACGCGAGGAAACTGAATCAAAGGTGTGATGACCTCGGCCTGGACCGAAGGAATGATATTTGTTTTCCTACTAAAGGAATTAATAAATTCTGAATTTGGCAATCAAAATGTGTATAGGGGTGACATCTAGTGGAAATTCAAAGAATCAAAGGGAGGAGTGATTTTAAAAAAATATTAGTATCTACGCCTGGAAGATAGATTGACAGGCAGGGCACTCCGACGTATCTGAATTATGATCGTGAGATGAGAAGTCGAACGCAGTTCTCACAAAAATTCGCCTCAATCGACATTCCAAGACGCCCAATGTACAATGATGTAAACGCAAAAACTAGGAACACGCACAGGAAACACTTATAGACCTACATGCGAAGAAATACAAAAAATCGTACACCGACTAAAAATTAGCAAATTCATAGAATAGTGACGTCAGATGAGATTGCGAAGGCCGGACTGGACAATAAAACCCCTAGATAAGTTATTGACGAATTTGATTAATTCAGCTAATTAAAAGAAAAGTGCTAGGCTAGATGATACATAAAAAAAGGTACGTTATCTTACTAAAGATTTCGATGAATTGCAACTAGTCAGGATGAGGTTGCAGATCGGCCAACTCAGATCTAATAATTAATATCACGCACGGAGAGTTTAAAACCCTCTTTCAGGGCACTTGAGCCAGTAATAAATATATGGAATAATCCACTACAAATTGTGGTGGATGGTGTTTAAATCCATCAATTACATCTCTGAACTATGCGTCCCGGAAAACACTGGTCTGAGCCAGTCAACTCTTAGATCAGCAACATCAGCAGCTGTAGGCAGACTGATAGAACCTAAGCAAGCAAACAAAATCGGAAGAAACTCCCTCCGGAACAAAGATGCATAACAAGCCCAACAGAAGAATTCAGGTTTTTTTTTATTTAAAAAGAAAGACAAACATTCCCAGGTTACGAATAACCCAACAATGTTTGAAAATCTCCTACTACCACCACAGAAAGCCGAAAATGTTGCTTGTGTTGTGATGGAGGACTTAGCCAGCCGAGGAATCGAACACGCGACGCTCGGGTGAGACCCAAGCGCTATGCCCACTCAACCACTGACCGGTACAAACTAAAAACTTTTAAAAACCTTTAAATTAAATATACCTGCCTGAGGGTAGCATACTTGTATTGCCTATAATACATCGTAATCACACTTTTCTTATTGGATTTATATTATTCGAAATCTGTCTTATACCGAGGGACGAATCAAATTTAGGATGATAAATTCTGATAAAATCCTTGTACTGTTTTACCGCCGAACATAAATTTAGCTTTTCCTCTCCTAAACATTGTTGGGTTATTCGTAACCTGGGAATGTTTGTCTTTCTTTATAAAAAAAAAATAATAAAAATAAAAAATAAAATAAAAAAAATGTTCTTTAAATGTTCTTTAAAAATGTTCTTCCATTAAAGAACATTTTTTTTATTTTATTTTTTATTTTTATTATTTTTTTTTTATAAAGAAAGACAAACATTCCCAGGTTACGAATAACCCAACAATGTTTGAAAATCTCCTACTACTACCACAGAAAGCCGAAAATGTTGCTTGTGTTGTGATGGAGGACTTAGCCAGCCAAGGAATCGAACACGCGACGCTCGTGTGAGACCCAAGCACTATGCCCACTCAACCACTGACCGGTCTAATACACGTATTATTAAAATAAACACCGGAATTAATAGTGGCATTTCCAATTACATATGTTCCAAGTATGTCCTTTGCGTGTGAACTGTATCTTATACTTTATACGCATTGTATTCCAAATACTGACCTCAGACTAGAAGGACGATAAAATGTGTATAACAATGATTTATATCCTAATATAACAATTAATTATTTCAACGTCACTCACTTCTCTGCGAGCGTGTCATATTTTATTTCCTTCTATCAAATACTACATTTTAGTAATCATTAGCATTTAACCTTATAAAAGTAATTTAATGAAATGACTAAATATGATTAAATATTTAAAACAGCTTTTGATGATTGATTCACTAAACGGTTGTTTATAAAGTTAACCAATTAAAAGTAAGTTTCTATTTTTTCTTATTTTTTAAATCCAAATCAAAATAAATTTTTAAGTCATCAGATTTGAATTTGGAATTTTTATTTATAATTTTTTTTTTCAATTTAGAACCACACTTTATATTTTATTTTTATCTTTAATGAAAAAACTTTTTTCACATGATAAAAATGTTGTATACGCTGACGATAGTGACCGGATAACTCCTCAAAATGACAATTCAACACACCTATAAAAAGTACTATAAAGTTATAAAAAGTGTTGAAAAAAAACTAAACAATAGGTTACATATGAAACTATTTAAAGTAGTTTTTGTTTCATCACTTTTTATAACTTTATAGCACTTTTTATAGTGTGTTAAATTGTCATTTTGAGGAGTTATCATAGAACCGCTGACGATATGGCTCTAGTAATTTCTGACGAACAATCATCCGTTGCTATTAAATGTATGCAACAAGACTTAATACAATGTCCCTAATAAAATGGTCATTTGACGCGGGCCCAATCATAAATATCAAAAAACCTAATTAATGCACATACAATCTCCACATGCTTCAGTTTTGATTACACCTGAAATAATATGTATTCTTCAAAGCATTTTGCAGCCCTTCAAATGCGAACAAATTGAAATAGTACATGAATACGTTTATTTGAGAGTGACTGTTGATTTCCATCGTAAATGGGATATTCAAATAAAAAAATATATTTGTACAAGACTCGAAGATAGTGGGTAGAATATATCAACTGAAATGTTTTGTTCCTGTGAATATTTAAAAAATCATTTACCTATCGCTCGCAGAATTAACTCTACGATATGGAATTACTACTTGGGGACATTATTGCAAAACTAATTTAAATTACCTACAATCAGTACAAAATTATATGGTTAAATTACTAGTTTGTAAAATATTTTTTCTCAGTGACGTAATATTTATATATTGCCTGTGCAGGCCTTACAATGGGACTGTACCGGACGGTGTGTACCGCTCTCGGCGGCCGACATTTCATAATGGTCGAAGCACCGAGCGGTAGCTTGGTTTTAGAACTTACGTGGGGCTTCGATACCTCGAGTCCCGCTCGCCCCCGCATCGCTTCCCCTCGCCGCCAGCGCCCGGCTGGCCCAGGCAACCGCCCGGGACCAATCAACGCGCCCGTAAGCAAAGCTGTACGGGGAAATAGTTTGAATTGACTATGTATTGAAATATTTAGACTAAGTTTGAGAGAGTTCGGCCGTAGATATTACGAAATAAAATACATTGATAAAACGGCCGGACTCTCCTTAGCATAACTAGATAATAAGAATTTGTGTAAAATTAAATATAGGAAAATTAATTACGATTTCCCCTGAATATGTTGGGCCGGGGACCCCACACTGAATGAATGTATGTACAACTGATTGATAAATAAAAATGCTAGGGAGGAGTGGTTAGGATCGATTAAAAGAGCATAAAGAGTAGAGTAGTTCTAAAGGTTGTGACCTCCGCTAATTAAATCTTAGCGGACGTCACAGCCCGCGGATCATCAACAACCCGCGAATGAAGGCAGCGCGTCGACCCCGCCCTCCCTAAAGTCGGGAGAGGGGGATTGCGCAATAAATACGGCGCGCCAGCCTTCAGCTCTCTCTCTCTGCCTTGGACCGCCACCAGCTACTCTACTCTGCTCTTCCCGACCACTTCTCTCTGGATCTGAACTTGGATACTTCTTTGACTTGGCTCCCCCCTGGATTTCTGCCCCTGCCTGCCTCCTCCCGCTCCGAGGATAAAGCAGATTCCGGCCCCGAACTGAGCAAGGATAAAGAAGATTCCTGTACCGACCGGAGCAAGGATAAAAGCAGATTCCTGTACCGACCGGAGCAAGGGATAAAGTAGATTCCTTTACCGACCCGAGCAAGGGTAAAGCAGATGTCTACCCGGACCTAGCGGCCATCTACGGACTGACCGGCCCCCTATTTTACAGTCTGTGTAAAAGACCCAACTGGTCGATTACATAGTGGTCCTTCGAGCCGGATCTAGTCACCAGCCGCTACGATGTCCCGGTCGCTCCGCTCTGGCAAGGGCGCCCGTGAGGAGGGCGCTCCCGAACGAGATGACATACGCCGCGGCCCCGAAGTGCCCGGCCCAACCCCCGCAGCAGCCCCCGGCCCAGATCATGCCGGACCTGCTGCACATCAAGCTGAACTGGCTAGAGCACGAGCTGCCCCGGCAGCGGCTCTGGCCACCGCACCCGCCCCTACCGCAGTCTCCGCGGATGAGCGCCTCACATCAGATAGCGAGGCTTCCACAGAAAACACTCTCCGCCAGCTGCAACGAGAACTGCGGGCCGAGAGAAAACGCTCCCGGGACTCCGCCCGGCAGATCGAGCAACTAATTGCCGCGCTCGGAGCTTCAAGGCTGCCGCTCGAGACACCGCAGCCGCTCGATTCATCGCGGCTGCCCGAGACGTCACAGCATGCCGTCAAGCCGACCGCAGCATGCGAGCCGCCCCGCCTGGAGGCCCAACCCCGTGCGTTCGAAGCACATCTCCCGCCAACCACGCCAGATCTTACAACCCTGGCAGGAGGCGGGCCATTCCCTGGAAACCCGATGGCGGATGAGACTGCCCGCCACACGCAAGATTGGGTAAACTCCAGACAAGACCCGTTCGCACACTTCACCGCGGCTGTGGTAGACGCTATCCGCAGCTCGCAGTCTGGAAGTACCCCGAGAGCCCAGGAAGAAGACAATCGTATGGTTTCCCTCATCGCCCGGCAATCTACAGCCAAGGACCTGCCGACATTTTCCGGGGACCCGGTAGAGTGGCCAACCTTTCACGCACAATACCAACAATCGACAACGACATGCGGGATGACGGCTGCTGAGAATCTAATAAGATTACAGCGCGCGCTGCGCGGAAAAGCGCGCGATGCCGTCAACCCTCTCCTAATGGACCCCGCTCAGGTCCCGGAAATTATCGACGTGCTGAAGCACCGTTTCGGCGGCGCACACGCAATTGCCGCCATGATGTACGATAAAGTGAAGAAATTGCCGCTCTTACCTGAAGATGCCTCCAACGAAGCTATAGTGGAATTTTCGGGAACTGTTCAAAATGTCGTTGCCTCGCTAGGTAACTTGTCGGACAATTACCTAAGCAACCCGGCACTACTCAGCGAGGTGGCGTCGAAAATGCCGCTGGCCCTACGCATCGCGTGGCTCGACAAGGTCGCGGACAGTGCCGCCGCTGCCGATATCCACCAGTTCGCAGCGTTCCTGAAGCGGCTGGCAAATGCCGTCCCGAGGTCGGGTCTCGTTGACCCCTCCCGGATTTCCCGGACCCGTCGCGACCAAGTGCACGTGCAAAGTACTTCGGCGGTGAGAAGTGAGAAGATCGCGGCAAACAGTGAAAATTGCGCAAAATGCAACAGTTTGCACAAATTACGGGAGTGCCCGAAGTTTGCCGCGATTGACATTCCCGCCCGGTGGGACTTGGTAAAAAGTGCGCGCGTGTGTCACAAGTGCTTGGACAAAGGACATTACACGCGGGTGTGTAAATTTCATACGAGCTGCGGCGTAGGCACGTGCCGCCTGTCACATCACAAATTACTACACGAAACCGCGAGGTACAATACAGCTCCCTTCGTCGCAAGTGAGACCGTGAACGCGACTTGGATCGGGCAAAGTTCGGTTTTGCTTAAAGTAGTCACGGTAAAAATATGTGGCCCGAAGGGGCAAGTGTCTACCCACGCGCTGCTCGACGAGGGGTCAACCGTGACCCTCATCGACGCCGAACTTGCGGACATGGTCGGGGTGCGCGGACCACCACGTGGACTCCGTATACATGGTGCCAACGGGATGTTCTCATCAAATAGCGCATCCCAGCGTGTTAAACTTTCCGTGCGTGGTGACGTGGCCGAATACCCCACTATCGCAAACACAGTGACGGACCTAGATCTCCCGCGACAAACAGTGGCCGGCCACGGGCTAGTGAAACCACGGTTATTGATCGGCCAGGACAATGTGCATTTGATCGTGTCTCGGGAGGTCCAGGAAGAAGATGGCGGCCGCATGACGTCACGAACCGCGCTCGGCTGGATCAAACACGGAGGTACCCGGCGTGACGTAGACAGCGGCACCACAACGCGCCCCCTGAGTACGGGCCGGTGGGAGACCGGCCTACTATGGCGGGATAATAACGCGTGGCTGCCTAGAGCGCGGGTACGCCGACCCCGCCATGCCGCGCAACAGCTGGCCCAGAGGGCGAGCGATCGAAGCCACGCCGGCGGCCGACGGCCAAGTACGAGCAGTCCGGGTACGAACCAGTACCGGAGAATACATACGGCCGGCGGTAAAAATCATCGTCCTCTCGTCAGCCGCACCACCGGATCCTGCAGCGGCATCCACAGTGGCATCCACCTCGCATCCACATCAAGGCGCCAACCATCGCGGACGCCGGCGCCAACAACCCCGTCCTAGCTGAATGGGGCGCAGACACCGCTGCGCCGGGGGGAGTGTACCGGACGGTGTGTACCGCTCTCGGCGGCCGACATTTCATAATGGTCGAAGCACCGAGCGGTAGCTTGGTTTTAGAACTTACGTGGGGCTTCGATACCTCGAGTCCCGCTCGCCCCCGCATCGCTTCCCCTCGCCGCCAGCGCCCGGCTGGCCCAGGCAACCGCCCGGGACCAATCAACGCGCCCGTAAGCAAAGCTGTACGGGGAAATAGTTTGAATTGACTATGTATTGAAATATTTAGACTAAGTTTGAGAGAGTTCGGCCGTAGATATTACGAAATAAAATACATTGATAAAACGGCCGGACTCTCCTTAGCATAACTAGATAATAAGAATTTGTGTAAAATTAAATATAGGAAAATTAATTACGATTTCCCCTGAATATGTTGGGCCGGGGACCCCACACTGAATGAATGTATGTACAACTGATTGATAAATAAAAATGCTAGGGAGGAGTGGTTAGGGTCGATTAAAAGAGCATAAAGAGTAGAGTAGTTCTAAAGGTTGTGACCTCCGCTAATTAAATCTTAGCGGACGTCACAGCCCGCGGATCATCAACAACCCGCGAATGAAGGCAGCGCGTCGACCCCGCCCTCCCTAAAGTCGGGAGAGGGGGATTGCGCAATAAATACGGCGCGCCAGCCTTCAGCTCTCTCTCTCTGCCTTGGACCGCCACCAGCTACTCTACTCTGCTCTTCCCGACCACTTCTCTCTGGATCTGAACTTGGATACTTCTTTGACTTGGCTCCCCCCTGGATTTCTGCCCCTGCCTGCCTCCTCCCGCTCCGAGGATAAAGCAGATTCCGGCCCCGAACTGAGCAAGGATAAAGAAGATTCCTGTACCGACCGGAGCAAGGATAAAAGCAGATTCCTGTACCGACCGGAGCAAGGGATAAAGTAGATTCCTTTACCGACCCGAGCAAGGGTAAAGCAGATGTCTACCCGGACCTAGCGGCCATCTACGGACTGACCGGCCCCCTATTTTACAGTCTGTGTAAAAGACCCAACTGGTCGATTACAGGGACAAAATATTGATTCGGCATATATCTGACTCTGCATATAAAAATAAATTAGAACATGAACACAACACCAGGTTCACAAAGAATGAAGGCATGCTTGTTCCAAAATTTGACAATAAATACGGACAGCAAACCCTAAAATGTTCAACACGTTACTAAGTAACATAACAAATTGAAAATTCCCAAATAGATTCAGATACATGCTGAAAACATGGCTCATAAGTAGAAATACTATATACTAATCATCACATCAATCAATAGTTGTTATTCATTAGGTGGTAGATTTACTGTTATTTTAGATTATATGTTCCAATAATAATAATCTGAATATATTATAAGTAGTAACAATATTATGTACATTTATAATTAGTAATCATATTTTGTATCCATAATATATTTACATCGAAATCGAATAAAATAATAATACATTAAAATATAACAATAAAACATATATAACTCTTCTTAAAAAGAGTTTTTTTAGGTTCTCTTTGGTTTAGTGATCTGGCATGGTAGATGTGGTTTTGGATTACCGCTGTCAGAGTTGAACATGGTCTAAACTACATGAATCATGCGAATGTTCTGCTAATTGAGTAACTCGCATCGAATGCCTTTGAACATGTTCTAAACTAAGAATTGAACATGTTATAAACTTCATGAATCATGCGAATGTTCTGCTAATTGAGTAACTCGCATCGAATGCCTTTGCCACACGAAGCGATTTCAACGCTACCATTCAAATAGCAGCGTCGAAATCGCTCCGAGAGAGTGACCGCGAAGTACAAAAATCACCAGGCGATTGCGAATAAAGTTTAAATAATGTCATACGTCATATCCATTTAAATATATGTTTCTTATCACATGCGAAATGATCGTGTCCGCGAACATTACGACTTTTGATCAACGCTGAGATATTAGAGAGCCAGAATGCTTTATAAGATAATTCTCAATTTTATTGATAGACACTGATTTTATAGATATTGACATATTACAAAATATTCATTTCAGATGTCCGTTAAGAGTTACTCAATCTCCAGGCACTAAGAGCAATACTAATTATCTTGTAAATGTATTTATAAGAAGAAGCTTTGGCACGTTCAATAGATTATACTCAGACATCGATTTGTTTAACACGAACCTCACTAAATCCATAACATTCTATGGAATATGTCAGAAAACTTGTTTTTTTATTGATTTTTTTCCATCACATCTCCTACTTTTTCCTGTTCTGATTTCAGTTTGAACTGACAAATATAAGTTTGAGTAACAGAATAACAGCGCTTTCTCTTATTGTTATTGTTGCGTACCGACTATTGTTATTGGCGAATGGACTGTAATTTTTAACGAGTAAATAAGATCAAACGATCGTGTTTATCATCATGAAAATAGGAGTGGGAAAAGGAGGCCTTTTCCTTGTGAATGATCTTGCTTTATTTGAAAGTTCTGATGTTTTCATGAAAGTTCTATGGGCACTATAGTTTATAGATGTACATTTAGTATTGTTTTATGACACGAAATATTTTTTGATTACACACTACAATATACAATATTAATTCGAGGGGGTGATAAATATGCTGCTCAGAAATTTCAACACAAAAACAAATGAAACTTCACAAATCATAATCTTCTTGCTTGCTTTCTTCGAAGGTAAGTCCTTTAGTAAATGGAAAAAAGCAAGGGAGAGGGCTATTTAGGTATTTAAGTTTTATATTATATTTAAGTGTTTCAATATTAAACATTTATTATTGATACCCACTCATTTTAAATGTTAACCCAGAAAACGTACATAAAAACTTTTTTTGCACTTTATCTGAACTGCTTATATTATACAGGGTGTCCGGAAACTCGTAGTACAAGCGGGAAACTGGTGAATCTACATCACATTTGGAGTCGATTTTGTAGTATATTTTTTTTTATTTGAGCTTTCGTTATCGAGTAAATCGAGTTTGTAGTTGATTTTTTTTTTTTTTTTTTTTTAATCAAATTCTTATAAATTATTACTGAAGATCAAAGTACCCAACTAAATTAAACTATTTGATGGTAAAACAAATGAAGAAACTCGGATTTGAAGCATTATTTTGAAATCACCTTTCATTTAACCCGGTGTAATCATAAAATATTTCTGCTCTGCAGGGTTAAAACATCTGTTATTCAACCCTAAACACCAGAAAAAACTTTAACCCTAAAATAGCCGAAAAATATTTTTTTTGGTTTTTTTTTTTTTTTTTGAAAATGCTCAAATCAAAAAACTTTATGTTTTTTTGGGTTCCCCATGTGGTGTAGATTCTCCAGTTTCCCGCTTGTACTACGAGTTTCCGGACACCGTGTATAATTATATTTTTTTATTTGATTTTAAATTTTTAATGTCGCTATTTTATTGGTCAATGAATAAAAAACAATTCATATCACTGTAAAATATGAATGTATAATGATGGTTTATAACGCAAATAATAATAAAAAATAACCGATAACCATTATCATCTCAGAAAGACTCCCCGTCTTACAACAATAATTTAAGCACTGTTTTGAGAAAAAAAGGAACGTAAGGCTGATACCTTTACAATACATTAATTTACTTTAATTCCAAATACACCTTGTGAATGATAAGGCAAAATAGTGAAATATTTATTATGTTCGAATAAAATTAATAATAATTATTATTTGGCGTGTCATGTTATGACTCCAGACAAATTAGCGAGCCCAAAAAATAACGTTTTCTTCGCTGTGAATGCGTAGGACGTAGGTATATAGGAAATAGACAATTTAATCATTATAGTATATAAGAGCAGTCCCTTGGGCCAGGTATATTTTAAAGCCTGCAACCTCACTAGAGAAATCCTTGAAACCTTTTAGCAGGACGTTTGTTTCAAGGTAGTCCGGCTAGTACGAAATGGGATAGTTAATTGAATAATTCTGCACTACATACACGCTGGGAGTGGAAGGTTGTAGCCAAGTGGAAGTTTTTGAACCCAGAGTCAGTAAAGGTTGAATTGGCAGTAACGTTAAACTACCCACATAAAACTGTTCGCAAACCAGGAAACTCTGATACCGGTGTTTAAGCTGATACAAATTATTTGCTTTAATTGTACGTATACATTTGCGAACTTAAACGCGAACCGAGCCACGAATTACTGGAAAAGAACGAAGCAACTGCAAGCGGCGTTTCGCGCGATTTGCGGTTGCTTCGTTCCTATCCCATAAGTTGAGGTTCAGTTCGTCAGTTCAGCTCACGTATGTATACGTAGCATAAGAATTCCTGGTAGGCATTGTTTATTTTATATATTGCAACCAATACAGTCAGTCTACTAGTAGTAGGTATACAAAAATGTAGGACGTTGCCATCGTTTAAATGTTTTTAAATTGGCATCACGAAGATGGATGAAAAGTAAAATAATGTATATTTATAAACACTACGGTTCAAGTTAACATTTTGCACATCGATATCAAACGGTGTTCAGAAATTAGTGTTACTTCTTGGAAGAAGATGATTCTACATCATTTTCTAAGAAAATTAGCTCTTCGAAATTTGTAATTATTTTTTAAAATGGTAACATTTGAATTTGTGTTTTTGAAATGTTCATACAGAAGGAGCCATTTAATAGGTGTAAAAATAACTATTTGAAAAACCAGAACCAGAAGTATACATATATACACACAATGTGGTGTATATATGTATATATACCTAATGGAACTTACTTTTTTTATCGAAAATAACAGAACTTGAATAGAACCTTCACAGATATGAATATCAACTTCGAAATTTGATGGATTGTTCAAATTCTCTGAAATAACCAATCCTTAGTTATTTATACTGATGATTAGATAATTCAAAAGAGATTTTAATAATTTTATTATAAAAAATTATTAAAATCTCTAACTGTGTTCTTACACACTAATCTCCGAAACCGCCCAACCGATTTAAATGAAATTTTGTGAATGTGTATGGTTGGTTCCAGCTTGAAATATAAGATAGTTTTGGATTCAAAAATCTTTTTTTATATTTGTGAATACGCGTGAGTTTCTATATATCCTATATTATATAGATTTCATATGTGACAGGAAAAATATGTTTTTTTTAAACAGCGCTATCTGCACAAACGGACTGAGCCACAGCAAAGCATGGCGGGGTACAGCTAGTATGTAATCAAACCTATATATTCAGAATCGGCGTTTGTTGACCTATATGAATAAAACAAAATTATCCTGGTGTATTTATTATTTTTCACTAGTTTTCTTCATTGTCAGATTTGTCACGGACTCATAAAAAATTCCACAACGGGACTTTATCAGTTAAATTGTTTTACGACTCATAACTTTATTTGCCTGTCTGTTGGGTTATCGCTGTTGCACTTCTAAGATGTTGGGTCGAGGAGAAGGAGGAGTTGAACACATCCGCTCTGATGATGAACCCTGCAAGGATGTCCGAAATGTAGGCACGATAAGGGAGACAACACGGAAGCACAACACGGTTCAATACTCCAAAGTCAAATAACGTTACATTATTATCTGCATTGAAACCGTCATATATCCGAATAATGTTCCGCATTTGATCAAAAATTGTTTTGCTTACAAAGCGACTTGACCTTCGCATTTTGAAGTTCCATTTTACCATGGTCTTACTCAAGTGTCTCCAATAATGAGATTGCAGAATAAAGCCATGTAAAAATCATTATTAGATTTGGCGGGCATTTCTAGGTACCGAGATTATTTGTTTTGGACCTTCAATTACATAAAGTTAAAAATAACTTCTTATTGTTCGATATTGTTAGTTAGGCTCAAAGTTTGACTATTATTTAATAGCAAACGTAGTGAACATCAACCTGTAAATATATATTGTTCGATATTGTTGGTTAGGCTCAATGTTTGACCATTATTTAACAGCAAACATACTGAACATCTACCTGTAAATATGTATTGTTCGATTTTATTGGTTATGCACAATGTTTGACTATTAAATAATTGTTTAATAACAGCAAACATAGTGAACACAGACCTGTAAATATATATTGTTCGATATTATTGGTTACGCTCAATGTTTGACCATTATTTAACAGCAAACATACTGAACATCTACCTGTAAATATGTATTGTTCGATTTTATTGGTTGCGCTCAATGTTTGACTATTATTTAATAGGAAACATAGTGAACATCGACCTGTAAATATATATAACGCACGAAAATATTTGAGAGTAATATCGATGTGTCCAGGAATATATCTCTCCCAGTGCGGGGCAAGGCGATGGGTCGAAAGACCAGTTCAGTCAGAGAGGTCAAAGGGTTTCCCTAAACCAGCCTCTCCCGATCTGGCACGCCACAAAACTGGTGGACAGAAGCATCCTGAACACACCTCACTCGATAAACCCTTGCACCCCTTCCAAATCAACAAACGTAGCGAACCACTTGGAGTAACCTATAGCAGAAGTGTTGATTATCCAATTAATGGTTCCCGGGGCGGCGGAACTAAACACACCTCCCAAGTTTGTAGTATTTCTTGCGTTTGCAGACTATAAAATGTTTTTGATATTGTATATTTACTTTATTCGAATGCCAAAAGGGCTTTTACACACAATGCTGTAAATACAGGGTTTTCCAATACGAGGTGTTATTTTGAATAGCCCGCCATTAGATGTTACTTTTGAAGATGTCATTTTTTGAAATTTGACAAGTAGAAACTACGCCATTAATAAAAACGGAACGATACACGCTTCAACAACCCATTGAAATTATTAAAATTCACTTGAGTGAATCAAATGCAAATCATCTTGAGTGATGGGGCACATTTCCACCTCGGTGGCTTCGTCAACAAGCAAAATTGTCGCATCTGGGGCTCGGAAAACCCAAGAGTTATTGTTGAAAAGCCTCTCTTTCTTCAACGTGTGACTGTTTGGTGCGGTTTATGGTCCGGCGGAGTCATTGGACCTTACTTTTTCGAAAATGAGGCTGGAGCAACAGTTACGGTGAATGGATCGCTATCGAGAGATGATTAATGATTTTTTATGGCCGGAATTGGATGGTATTGATCTGTTTATTGATCAACGGTTACTTTCAACAAAACGGCGTTACGTGCCACACAAGCAACGAAACCATTGATCTTTTACGATTGAATATCAAAATAACACGTCTTATTGGAAAACCCTGTATTATTTTAAAAATTACAATGAAAAAATTTAAGTAAAATAATAAGTATAGGTATCATAAAATATAAATAAGTAATATAAAAATAAATAATCTGCCAATGTCCTTCAAACAATGATAATATTAATAAAACCGTATAAAATTATTGTTAGCAATAATTTTTACTAGGTAGAAATAGGTATGATTTGAGATTTTCATGGCCAAAAGTATTATAGTGATTTGTTTTGGGGTATGATGGACACTGCAATGCTGTCCGAAACGTTGGCTAAACAAGGAGGTGGCGCAACACGGCATAATACCCCAAAAACAAATCACTATAATAGGTAGAAATAGATCGTACATACGGTGTTTCAATTTGCCTATTTCAAATTGTTGCCAAATACATCCATATATATGATCAATATCATTTAAATATTTATTACCAAGCCTATGTTAACCTTGCATTGGGAAATGAAAATTATAGTTGGAATTAGATGTTAATGTTTTGCCTAGTTGTTCGTATAGTTACACGTATAATTATTATATACAATCACAACAATCTAATTTAGAGTTTAACCATTTTAATAAAAAAGGCTAAGTCGTTTATTTTTCTAAAGATGATATGTTAAAAATATTCTTAAATTTCTATACTTGGGTGCTAACCGTAAACCAGACTTCAGCATGACACAGTTATTTGTTTTTTTTTTAAATTTAGGTTAGATTATTTGGACTTCTTCAGTATATTTGTTTGTCATTATATTTCTGAACAGCACAGAAATACCTATTCTATATTAATTAACACGACTCAGCTGTGATACGAATAATTGACACCTGATTGATTTCCGATCGCGTTTATGTTTTCAGATTGGTAAAATAGATAAGGCAATTCTTTACCGTTATTATCTCTCTGGACAATATGTCTATGGAAACAGAAATAACCTTCGGATATAAACAATTAAGCGTTCAGAAATACTTAGCCATGAAACAAATTCAAAAGTTAGGCCTACTCTCAGAAGACTGAACAAAATTATGGATCCGGAAGAGTAGTCAAAGTTAATTGAAGTCAAATGAGCGATTAGTTAAAAAAAATATGTTCAACGTATAACTTAAATATCAGATATGTTTTTTCTTTTAAACAATTTATCACTATACAATATTTTAAAAATTAAAATTAAAAAAACGGTTAATCGAAAAAAAATGTTGAATCGGGATCAGGTTACTTAGGTCCATTGGAGAGAACTCACCCTTTCTTAACTGCTGTCTGAGGAAACTGATCGCTTAACCTTTTAGACAGAAAACAACAGAACTAAACTTCAAGTAGAAAAATATGTTAATTTGCAGTCAGTTATTTATTACTGCCTTAATAGACCTAACTGGGGTTAGTTGATACAAATTATTAATTTGTGGGTTTCAGCTAGAAAAATAATGTTTAATAAATTGAATTTATTATTTTCACTTTGTTTTTACGGGTTTATTTTTAAAAAATATACTACACCATATTATATGGACACAGACCTATACAATTAGAGGCTCTATTGCGTACAAATATCTTGTTGAGATGCTTGTGCACTGCGCTTAGAACGGATTGTGTAGTTTCCTGTCGTTGAGCGTTGGGAGCGTTGGAGGCCAAATCGGACTAATGGAACGTAAAGCTGGGTCAATCGATCGTTTTACATGCTCAGAACCCACTGACGCCGTGAGCGGGTCACAAAAACCAGCTATTTGATCGGGTTTTACGGGCGTGCTGCCGGGAGCCGAGCCAGGATCGATCGAGCCAGGATCGCAGATCGGATCGATTGAGCTTTGGTTTTTGTGGTTTGTGATACAACCACAGAAGTCTTTTTGTCTGGCTTGAGTCATCAGCCAGGCCCCGTTACTTTTGCCGGCCGGAGGAATCCCGCCGGCCCACCGAGCAGTCGCTCGCGCCCCCAACTGCCTTTATTAAGGCAACACTTTTTAGCGCAAAATACTAAAACAACGCAGATTCACGCTGGCCCCCACAAACCGCCCGCAAGCACCCGAGACGTGCTCCCTTTTTAAGAGGAGTCACCGATCTACACAGATGACCATGTTCCCGACCAGGATGCTCCCCATTGACCACGAGGACTCCCCGGTCGTGGTACCGCCCGGCGCCCATCAGATAGCGCTCAGCAGGAAGACCGGGACCGTGCGCCTTACGGTCCCCGCACCACAGCCCCGCCCCGAGGACCCAAGGACCCGGAGACCATCCACCACCACGGCTCCCACGACGCCCGACGTCACCGAGATAGAGCCCGTAGCAGGCCCCTCTTGGGCAACAGGACCCAGTCCTGCCCCCAGGCGCCCCCCGATAGGCCCAGCGTCAGCCTACGTGGCGCCCCCGAGGCCGCAGCAGCCGATGGAGACGGCTGCCCCCCAGGATGGAGGCTGGACGAGGTTGTCCAACCCCGTGAAGAGACCTATGTCCCCACGGGGACCACAACCGCTCCAGTGTGGCAACCGATTCCAAGAGTTGCCCGAGGTAAGCGAAGGCGCTGGCGCGCCGCGTATTAAGCGTGCCAATACTAATCATACTTTCTCCCCCGCAGGTGCCGGCAGGAGAGACCGCGTTCCCCCGGTGGTGATAACCCTGGGGAGCATGACGCATTCCCAGATAACAGCCACGGTTCAAGGACATCTGGGGGCTGGCAAGCTTTTTACTTTTAAGTACAACAGGGGCGGCACTGCCAACATCTTCGTGCGCACGATGGAGGACAATCGCGCCCTTACCAACGAGCTGCGAGCGGAGGCTCGCGGCTTCCACACGTTCACGGCCGAAGCCCGAAAAATTTAAAAGGCGGTAATCAAGGGCCTGCCGCTCGTAGAAGTGGAAGACATCGCGGCGGACCTGGAATCTCAGGGATTCCCAGCTGTGAAGGTGGTTAAGATGACCGCCTCAATTGAGTATCCTTTGTACCTCGCACACTTCAGTAAGGAAGTTAACATGGGACAGCTGCGCGCGGCCGTCAAATACCTGTGCCACTGCCGCATTCGACTCCAGAAGCACAGGAGCAATCATCTTCAGCACGGCACCCAGTGCTACAGGTGCCAAGACTTCGGGCATGGGTCCCGAAACTGTTCACACACAGCAAGGTGTGTTAAATGCTTACTGGAGCATGCTTCGGAAGAATGCCCCAAAAAGACGAGAGACGAGCCCGCCGCATGCTGCAACTGCTCAGGCCCGCATCCCGCCAACTACCGAGGCTGCCCCAAGCGGGTAGCGTACGTCGCCTCGATACAGCATCGACCTGCCAGAAGGGCCCAACGCCCGCCGGCAGAACAGAACCCCAGCAGGCCACCTCCTCAGCCGAGGACGGATGGACGCACATGGGCCGACGTAGCCGGAGGCTCCGCCCCCGCCCAACAGCAGCGCCAGTCCGCGCCGCCCCCACAGCCCCGCCCCCAGCCCCGCCCACAGCAGGAGCCCGTGCGCGCGTCCACCTCCTCAGAGGACAACCTGGATATCATGGCGCTGCTCCAAGGCCTCCTGAGGATGTGATCGCAGCTCGCCCGCTGCACATCAAGGGCAGATAAGCTCGTCGTCCTGATGGAGCTTCTAGAGACCCTCGATGTCTAACACCGAGATGGTGAAAGTCCTCGTATGGAACGCATTTAGCGTGCGCTACAAGACAGACGAACTGCTCGCCCTGGCAAATGAATCAAACACCGACATTATTCTCTTATCAGAATCCCACTTGAATCCAAGCGTACCGCTGAGAGTGCCAGGCTTCGAGATTTATCGAGACGACCGACGGGAAAGATCAGGCGGAGGAACCGCAATATTCGTTCGACAATCTATGACATCCACAAGAATCCCCACTCCGAAGTTGAAGCACGCAGAAGCCACGATTATCGAAGTCACCATAGAGGGTAGAGCGCACACCATCATCGCCGTATACTGCTCCCAAAGAAACCTAGTGAGAGAAGACCTCAATAAATTGCTCAATCTGGGACCAATTGTTGTGATCGGAGGCGATTTGAACGCCAAACACAACTACTGGAATAACTACAGAGGTAATGCTAACGGAAATACGCTCTTTACACACATGCAGACAAATACCTATTCGATAATGGCGCCCGACAGACCTACTCACTACTCGCAGCACTCTAGATATCCGAGTACATTGGATATCGTACTCGAGAAAAATGTAAATACAATATCTCCACTGCGCACGCTAGACGAGCTGTCATCGGACCACCTAGCACCTGCCCGTGAGCTTTACTATAGGAGGCACAACTTCAAGGACCCCTAGAAAACAGCGCAATTATAAGGATGCAGACTGGGAAGGATTCAAAAAGGAAGTCAACGAACGAATTCATCTCACTTCGGGAACTCTGCGCTCGCCACAAGAAATCGACGCAGCTACAAGCACTCTCACAGAGATTCTTCAAACAGCACAAGACACACATATTCCTCTCAAAGAAGTACATTCATACACGATCAAGCATCCCGAACACGTCTTATCACTCATCAAGGACAAAAATCGCCTGCGACGCATGTTCCACCGCACGCGCGACGAATATTTAAAGACAGCGTACAACTGCCTGCAGAGGGAAATCAAGACCAAAATCGCAGAACTCAAGCGCGAACTTTCGAAAAAAAAGTCGCGTCGCTCACGCCGAAGGATAATTCCCTATGGAAAATGGCAAGCGCGCTGAGACATAAAGACTTCACGATTCCACCTCTAGCGAAATTGAACGACGCAGGGACGGCGCTGTCGCTACAAGAGAAAGCAGACACACTCGCCGACGGGTTCGAGAGAGCCTATGCCGCTACAGACAGCCTTTTCGACCCGGTTACGGACCGGATCGTGGCTGACTCTCTACGAGACTTGATCGAAGCAGAGCAGACAAACGCTGAAGATATTCATTTTGCTACGCCGAGCGAGATTGCAATCACAATCAAGCGACTCAGAACGAACAAGGCGCCGGGAAGCGATGAAATTCACAACATTCTACTCAAACATCTCCCTCAAAAGCCATCATCTACACAAAAAAATTGTTCAATGCCTGCCTCATGACCGGGCATTTTCCCCAGATTTGGAAATCGGCGACCGTGCTGCCATTTGCGAAGCCGAATAAAGATAGAACGCAGCCGACAAGTTACCGGCCGATTAGCCTATTATCTACGCTGAGCAAGGTATTTGAACAAATTATACTCAACAGGCTTGTCCCATACCACGACGACAACAAGACTTTGCCAGACGAGCAGTTCGGCTTCAGAAAGAGGCACTCCACAACCCACCAACTAACCAGAGTAGCGGAATTCATCGCAAGAAAATTCAACGAACATCGCTTCACCGCCGCTGCGCTCATCGACCTAGAGAAGGCATTCGACACCGTTTGGATAGACGGGCTCGTGCACAAGCTGCACCGCACTAACACGCCCATATAACTTACGAGGCTGGTACAGGAATACCTAAAGAATAGATCCTTCAGAGTGTTCATAAGGAACGTGCTATCTTCAACGCGTGAGATTCCAAAAGGCGTGCCACAAGGAAGTTTACTGGGACCATTCCTCTTCATTCTGTTCACCTATGACATTCCCCGAGACGAGAGATGCAATCTGTCTATCTACGCAGATGACGTCAAACTTTACGTTTCCTCGCTGAAAGCGAATATGGCCGCTATTTACCTACAGAGGGCGCTCGACGCGCTCGTAGAGTACTACAAAAAATGGCGCCTGAAACTGAACGATGCGAAAACCGAAGCCATCATGTTCACGAGAAAACTTGTAAATAGAACACCTGACTTAAACATCGAAATGGGAGGACACAGCATTGAATGGAAAGATGAAGTGATATATCTGGGCCTGACCATGGACTCCCGCCTCAACTGGAAATCTCACCAAGCCAAGATGCACACGCGCACGCGACAAGCGATCGGCATGATGAAGCCAATTTTCAACAGACGAAGCCCGCTACTTCCCAAAACCAAACTCCTGATCTACTACTCGCTTATTCGCCCGGTAATGTCTTATGCGATTCCCGTATGGAGCAGTATCTCACACTCAGACCACACGAAACTACAGACACTTCAAAATCTCTGTATTAAAATCACATACAACACGAGAATCAGAACTAACCTGAAGAGATTACACGAACGAGAAAAAATTCCAACTCTATACGAATTCACACACAGACTGACTGAACGCTTTTACAAATCACTCAGACTTAGCAAAAACACACTCATACGAGACATAGGACAATACAATGCACCGAGCGACCTGACATTCAGATACTCACATAGACTACCTAAACACATCCCCATGGACCATGACCACATATGGTAGAACCAGAATCAGACGCGGACGAATAGCGAGCAGTAGGTATATCCTAAACTCCCGACTTCCTTCCTAAATATATAATGTTTATATATCTATTTATATATTTATATAATATTTTATAATTTGTATGTATATGTATGTTTATTTTCTATCTTCCCATAAGTATATATTAACATAAAAAAGACACACACACACACACACCACAAAATGCAGGACATCCTATACCGATGTTACTGAAAGCCGTATACGTTTCAAGTTGACTATCGGCTGCTCCTTCCTGGGTAAGGTTTTCTGCGGTTTCCCTTACTCCCAAAGGCAAATGCGGAAGGATTCCAACAATAGGACGCAGCCGAATTTCCTCCCCGATCCCAACACAACACAAACAGACACGTATGTAGTATATGGCCGCTGTAGGTCGCTGCTGGTGCTGATGCTGAATAATACATGCAATTTTAGTAGGGTTTTTAGGTAACAAATTTTTTCCCTACCGAGAAAATACAAGGCCTCTAAGTCTAAGCCAGCTAAAAGCCAGGTAATATAATAAACCCATATGAGGTAAAAATTGTGAGGCGCATATGACGCCGTTCTATTTGTATAAAGAACATTAACTTTAAATTCAGTAAATTTAAATGATTCACCACTTCATGGAATATAAGATCTAGAAAATCAAAAAAAAAAAAAAAGGGCGTGCTGCCGGCCGCCGTACCAGGTCATAAGACCAAAACCCGATTATCCGTCACCCAGCTACTTTCAATTTTGTAGACGTATGACGTATGAAGTATGACGTGTGATCTATGAAGAATGCGCCGTTTGACGTAGATAGGTTACCATAGATGTGAAATTGTGTAGACCGGGCGTCTCAAGTGACTCAATTCCAATTCTCACAACACAGAAATAGAAAAAAATGAAACTGAAACGAATTCTCACTGCGGTGTCACTTTCCAGTTACCGGATTTACATGCACATAGCTTATTATGATTACCATGATTATTTTAATACTATGATACGAGTACAAGAGGGAGTACAAAATAAATATTGTATTACATCATTTTAATTTTATTTTACGGTTTCAGAATTTTTACTCTTAGGTTACATAATATTTTAAGAAAGTTATATTTATATTTAGATCGCAGTGTTTAAACGTCAGTGAGAACATGTAAATCATATTAAAGAAAATTTAAATTCAATATACATACATAATACAGAAAAGATTCTAAAGAAATGAATAATTTAAAGATTACATAGTAAAGAAAATAGCAGAAGAAAATAACTTACGCTCGCTCACTTATACATGTATCTATGGTCGCTCGCCTAGCCACACCGACATTCGCGACCCGGGTGCCGATAATAACATAACCCGCTCGCTCTTTAGTGGCGGGTTTCAAAGAGCGGGTCATTCACACGGAGAAAACTTCATGATAAAAAATATTGCTACTTTAATAAGATTTTTTTCAAATTATTCGTATTCCTGTTAAAAACAGGATTGTAGGCCAATGACGTATGAATTGATAGGTATGCTGAAAAACACGTCACGATGTCCGAATACGTGTTCATAAAAATCCTAACATTTTTGTATTTCGATAAACATTTCTCACTTCGACAATCATTTTTGATAAACACGTGTTCCGATATTATTATGAATTTACTAACACTATCAGGAAGCGGCTTGCAGTCCCGTTTTTAATAGGATTAACAACAATTTGAAGAGATTTTGAAAAAATCAGCATTACTCATTATTCTCCATGTGTTTTTTCACTGAAAATTTCATTGAAATCGATTAGGCTGTACGAACACAGTGACACGTGATTTTTATACATAGTGACTATATATTTTTAAACATAGTGACTATATATTTTTATACATAGTGACTATATATTTTTATACATAGTGACTATATATCTTTCAACGTGTTTTTTGATCTTTTAAACATATCTGACATTTTATAGAACTGAGTAACATATTCTATGTAATTATTTCGTCATCTACTTCAGTTGAACTAATAACATTGATCTAGAAATGTAATTAATGAAGACTATTTTTTTCTTTTCATATATAAATACGACCTCTGGCAATAGGTCAGAACATTGAACTGCATTTGATTTAAACATTGGTATATTATTTGAATGTTAACGGTTTTTTATGTTGTCGAAATTACGGAGTAATGTTAGTTTTAATAATTGTTATTTCGCGTGGCGGCCTTTTCAACATGCATTATAAATTGATTAATAATTGGTTGTCGCACGATGTAATAAAAGACATGCCGCATAAATGAAAATCGGTAGGTTGTCAAATATTTATAGCGGCTAACCGAGAAATTTCCTGTTAAAAAAAATATTAATTTATTAAAAATCTCTTCAAATTATTCGTATTACCGTTAAAAACGGGATTGTAGACCAATATAACTAATGAATTGATAGGTATCCGGGTAAACTATAAGTAAAATACCAATGTTTTGTCACGATGTACGAGCACATGTTCATACGTAGCATAACATTTTTGCATTTCATCATGATGTATTACTAAGGACGGGTTGTTTCGGAGAATTTGAACAATTCTTCAAATTTCAAAGTTAATTTTCCAGTTCTGTGAAAGATTTTTTCAAGTTCTGTTATTATTTCAGTTCTGGCATGCAACTAGCCTATGATGATATAATAACAGAACTTGAATAAGACTTTCACAGTACCCAGAAATGAACGTTGAAATTTGATGAATTGTTCAAATTCTCCGAAACCACCCGTCCTAAGACAAACGCAGGTGAATGAACACGTGTTACCGATATTATTATGAATTTAATAACACATTATTAGAAAATTTATATGAGACTTTATGGCTAGAGAACTTCAGAGAGAAAACTTTCCCCGGAATATTTCCCGGCAATGCCATCACTATCTTCGTCACCAAAGTCACCATATAGTGATATCTCGAACTTCTTGACTAAATTCGTATATGGTACATAAAATAGGTTATTTATTCGCAAATATTGATTGAACAAGGAATTATTTAAAATAGGTATTAAAAATAATGTACTTAGGTAAAGAGAATTGTTCTTCTTTACGAACAAAGAAAGTTTATTTTAAATTGAGAATTTAAAAAAAATATTTTTTGAAGAATATAGGAAGGTTTATTTAAAATTAAGTAGCCAGAAATAATATAGGTATATATTTTTCTATAACATCCGGAACAAAATCACGTCCGCTTGAAGATGCCATACCACGGAGGAATCTTTATTGTCCGACTTGCAGTAAGGTCTGTCTCTATGTTTGAATTCATATTGAGCGGATTTTGGCTCGGGGATTGCACACACACGACGAAGCCGGCAATTCGATGTTTCGGGGTTTGTCACATGCGTCCGAGCCGACCCACAGCCTCATGGTTCGGATCGATGGTGTACTGGACACCTACGCCATTGACATCGACTGTAAAATGCCGGTTTCCTCTCGGGGGTATCTTGGGTAAGGGTTTTCAATGAAACACAACGCGAATGTCGTAGGACAACTGACACACACGATGATTTTTGGCTCAGCGCGGGGCTATTTGGTTTTCTGGCTCTACCATGTGTGTCCAGTTTAATAGTTTTTTAGGTGTTTGCATTTTGGAGGTGTTTTTATGAAAAAATTATTTTGGATAAAATTAGTTTTAAATTAAATGGGATTATAACAAGGTTTCAACACGGTTTCATGAAGAATAGATCAACTCTGACAAATCTAATAATATATGAAAACTTTATAGCGAATGCCTTTGCAGATAAATGTCAAGTAGATTCGATATAAACTGACTTCAGCAAGGCGTTCGATAAAGTTTATCATAAAATATTGATAAATAAATTAAGGAGTATGGGTATAACCGGGAACTTTCTTAAATGGGTAGAGAGTTATTTAAAAAAAAAAAAACTTTTTGTAAAGTTAAATGACGTAATATCGGATGCCTTTTCTGCCACTAGTGGTGTGCCACAGGGCTCCCATTTAGGACCAATACTGTTTATTTTATTTATTAATGACATTGTAGACGTTTTTTCCGATGTTGATATCCTGTTATTTGCTGATGATTTAAAATTATATAAAAAAATTAAAAATATTTCTGATTGCATAATTTTACAAAAAAAATTAAACAACTTGTTTAATTGGTGTATATGCAATAAACTGGCACTTAACATTAGTAAATGTCAAATAATAAGATTTTATAAAATAAAGAAACCGACAATTTATGAATACAATCTTGACAAAATTATATTAAACTCAGTAGAAAAAATAAATGATCTAGGTATTATTTTTAACTCAAAACTTACATTTATTAGCCATATAACTAATAGTATTAATAGATCAATGAAGATTTTAGGATTTATTATTAGAATAACCAAACAATTTTGTAACATTGATACTATTCGCATTTTATACATAACGCTACTGAGAAGCATTTTGGAATATAACTCTACGATTTGGGCTCCACATTACAATATCCATATTCAAGCGATTGAAAAAGTCCAGCATAGATTCCTTAGATATATTAATTTTAAATTAGGTATTCCAAGAGAATCCGTAGACTATAATTTGTTATTGAACTGGACTAATCTCGTAAATTTATCAGATCGCAGAAAAATCTGTGATCTATTAATATTATATAAAATAATTCACTCGGTCCTGGGTACCCCTGATTTAATAGAACTAATACGATTTCATTGCCCTGGTCGCGCTAACAATAGACTGACTCTACCGTTCTACTATATAACACACATACATTATCACATTATTACTCACCAATCAGTCGATTACACATTTTGGGAAATGAACATGCCAACATCGGCGACATTTATTTCTTAAAATTAGCGCAATATAACCATTCACTCAAAAATTATTTTTCCATAATGTAACTTTAAATACGCAATATGGACATGTTGAAATGAAATGATGATATTTCTGATTGTTCTTTTTTTGTTATTTTTGGTTGTGATACACAAAATAATTGTATGTTATTTTTAAGTTTAAAACTACTATAATGTAATAATATTATTTTTTTTACTTTTGTACTCTATTATATGTATATTTATAAAAGGCAGTATAGCCCTTTATGTATTTAAAATAAAAAAATAAAATAAAATAAATCAAAACCAAAAATTCCTCCGAAATCATAAGATTTATAAATACATACCTTTTAATTTTTAACCTTGTATTTTATGTTAAAATATATTTCAAATAAGGAATTATACAATTTGTCCAAATAAACGTCTCCAACACAATTATTTTCTCAAACTTTCAAAAAATAAATAAAAGAAAGCGTAATGAGTAATTATAACCAATAAGTACATTAACAAACAAAAATATGAAATTTCTATTTCTATCAAATGAAAAGGCGATATACGATGTCAGGCAGTGTAAGAGAAATATGAAGCGATTGCTAAATAGGCTGGAACCAAATTGTAAACTAGTCCCAGCGGGAGCTCGTAAGGACGTCATTCGTCCTCTTCGCGTGTCTTGTTTGAAAACGAAAAAGGCAGAAGATACTAAAACGATGACGTCACTTACTATCTCTCGCAATGACTAGTACACCTTTTGGTTGGTAAATCAGTGGCGAAATCGGTTACCATTCAAATCTACAAAAAGACGTTTCTAGTGCATATTCAGTGCATAAGACGTTTTTTCATAATCTTGTTAGACTGGGTAATTTTTTTTTACTCCGTTCACTTATCTTGTAATTTATTCGGCGTGCAAAGTCAATAGTTGTCATTTGGAATGTATAACTGGATACCTACTTGTTGGCCATTGGCTACTGCATGTTATGAAATATTTTTTGTAAATTATGTAACATTATTTTTGTCAATAAATATTTGTTTTGAAATTATCAAGTTTGATAATGCTTTGAGTAGACGAAACAGCTGTCACGCGTAATAATAATTAGACAGCAGAACTTTTCTATAAATAAATGGTTTTCATAAATTGAATAATAATTATATTATTTATTACAAAGGCATTGATACTTCTGTACTGCAGTGATAAGTAGTTAAGCTGCGTTTACACCAAAGTCTTCCACTAAGTTTTCCACAAGTTGCGGCAATTTGTTGCTTTTTCTACAAAATACAGCAACTTTTTTCTTTCTTCCACTTGTGGAGAGACAAATCTTCCACTAAATTTTGGTTTCCCGCGGAGTGTCGGTAAAGATCAAAGAAAGTTGACAACTAAAAGTGGAAGATTTCTTGCTGCGCGCTTTGCGCTAGCAACTTGTAGGAAACTAGTGGAGAAATGTTCCCCCTCCACGCAAACTTACAAAATTCAATAAAAAACAGTGAATTGGTTGATTTTGAGATTTTAAACAAGTAACCGAGACTTGTGTACGAATCACCAGTAGCCAAAAAACGTAATGTAACTACTAGCTTTTCTTGGACACGTATTGCTTTCATGTATTTTGTGTCACGTTTATAGTTTTTATATCCGATCATTGAAATCAAATACTCAAAGTCACTCCTGGTCATTCTCAGTGCAGTTTTTGACACTCCCGTCGCACCTCAGCTCACCACTCAACGGATCGACGTAATCTTCTCGGAGATAATGCCTAATTCTTGACACTACTGCCTTTTGCGCCAATTTTTTGGCAAAAAGTTTTCCATTTGTTGTTCTAAATTTGAGAAGAGCAACTTTTAGTTGACAACTTTTAGTTTTCACCTAAAAGTTGAAAACAATGTTTTGTCAACTTTGGTGTAAACGCGGCTTTAGGTGACTCATTTGCAAACTGACGAGCATACATATTCCATTATAAACGTTGCAATATTTCATTTGTGATTCAGGCGTTGGAATGACTTTGATCTTATCGATATAAAAAAGATAACCGTCCTTAAATATTCCACTCTAGGTATTAATTTAATATGATATCACGGCGCACAATTCTGGTAGGTACTTAATAACAATAAATAATCTACTAGAATATTGTAAATTAAAAAGTGAACCGCCAGAGAGCCTCGATAATAAACATGTCAAAAAAATTGTATTTGATATATTTACTGCATGTGTGTGCATTTGTGGTTTTGACTAGCGTTTCAGAATTGACTCATCTGACAAGCAGGGTTGCCGATGCATGATGCCGATGTACGGTTGCCGATACGATCTAAATACCTACAATAGTTGCTCAAAATCCCCAAATTGGTGAGAACATAATAACAACTCCCCACTATTTCCCCACACGTTCCTATTTGTTATTTAATATATTCGCAGGAAATCCGATAACAAACCAGTAGTTAATATCCAAATTATAATATAATAATATTGCGTAATTTGTATAGCGCGGTTTTCGTAAAAAATCACCTCAGGAGCGGTAATATTATAAATCTGGGGTTTAGGATCACATGGGCCTGTCTACAAAAACATTGTTTGAACGGCCGGTGGCTGAGTTCATATTGCGTTTGGATCCCATCTAGGTGTAGTGTGTTTAATATTAAGGCAGTTGTACATAATAAAGACTCCCTGTAAATTTTTCAACAACGTTGATACTGCCAAAAGAGCACAGCATGTTTGCAACACTAGATAAGGTTCTTCTTTAATATATCAGCCGGTGAATACAAGAACCTTCTTTGGACAAAGATATTTTTCTTTAAAAGCTCCGTTGCTTTATAATATGCTTTATAAATATAAAAAACTATAGGTTCGTTGAATCTATTCAAGGAAATGGTAAAAAATTCCATACTGGCTGAGAGTGGTGATTTTGAATTGCTCATGTCGTGGCTTCTGTCATAAATCACCTTAGGAGCCCCATATTCGTGGTGATACTTTTGTGTATGTGTTATGTGATTTACTGATTTAATTGTAAAGCTGATCATCTTGACATAGGAATTCCCTAGTGAGATGAGCAGGAAAAAATATGAGCAAGCCCCACTGATATGACCAAATGCTGTGTTCGATATAGAGCTTTGTGTCACTAATAAATATGATTATGGCACTACCGAATTACCGAGCTAAACTCAAACAACTAGTTTTTGTAGTTAGGCCCCTGTGATCCTAAATCCGAAGCCCCCGAAATACGAGTATATATATATTTTTTTTAAGTTAACGTTTCACACGACTAAATTTGCAATTAACTCCTTTCAATACATCGGCAAAAATATATTTCCTCGGCAGATTCATTAACCAGTGAAACGATCCTTATTTGGAATTCCAAAATTTGTTTCTAAGGCTAGCTTTAGACTTGTAAGTTTTTTCGTAAATTTACGACTTCTAGCCAATGGGCATATTGGATTTTCAAAATGCCAAAATGTGGTAAAACTGCATTTTCAATGTTTTGTAATTTTTAACTTTATATCTTGTATCAAATCGTAATTGCGTATTTCTTTCTCCCGAGAATTGGGTCACTTATGTGCCTACTTTTGTCAAAACCACAAATGCACACACATGCAGTATGTAATATCAAATATTATTTTTATGTCATGTTTCTTATCGAGGCTTCTGACGGTTCACTTTTTTATTTTACAATAATATCCTAATAGAATAACTGTTGTTATTAAGTATCTACCATAACAAACAATTAATATCTACAGCATAGTATTGAAGAACGGTTATCTTTTTATATCAAATATATCAATGTCATTCCAACACCTGAATCACGAATTCAATATTGCAACGTTTAAAATGTAATGGCGAATTAAAGTTAATTGAATACGTTTTCACAATTAATTTGTAGGCGAGGCAATAACATTCGTGGTGATAAAACCATTTATTAATATGATTAGTGTGGTTACTGAACTTGATTGTGATTTGAGATGGAGAAAAAAAAGTGTAATATTGTTAAATGTCCGCACGAACTATATATAGTAAGAATTTAAGCGAAGCTTTCATTTGTAATCTTTGTAATTTGTTATTCGAAAATGTATTTAAAGTTATCCATCAATGTAGTGCACAAAGAGTACTTTTGGAAGATATTTATCCCAACCTGACAAGAATTCTTAAAAGTCGTGCTATCTCATTTTTTATTACGGTGAGATATATGATTTTAGGAGTCTTAGAAAGAGCTTCACTTTGTATTTTCATTTAAAAGTTTACAATAAACGCTTCCGAAAACTTTGAAATATTTCTGTGAAACAGCATTTAAGGCGAAGCTTAATGCCAAATCACTATTTTGATTAATCTTTATAACGAATTGGTGTACATTATGAAAACCAAAAAATATGCTTTAGATAAATTGAAGGTTTTTTTATCGTTTCGCTTGAGTAGAATACAAATAAAATAATAAATTACTAAATAAAAAATATAAATGTAAGCTACTAATTTTTTTTTTCAATAGAATGAACGCGCGAAGGAAACAACTTTCGAAAAATACAGTATTATAGCTAAGATTATCTGTGACAGTTTCACTTGATCAACTTTTTTGCTTTCTTATAAAATTATTTACAAAATAAATGAAAACCAGTTTTGTGCATGAAATCGAACGTTTCTAGATTCCGTTTGTCAAGCGATTTTAATGCCTATTACCTACAATATAACGTATACCATGAATATACACATTTTTGGCTTGTAGCTTCCTCTTAACATTTGAAAAATATTTGCCATGGTTTGGTAATTTTATAATAAATATTTTTATATAAAAATACAAAAAAATTAAGACATAAAGTCACAATAACTTTTATAATATCTTTGTTTAGTTAAAAAATGTTTTTACTGCGCGGTAATTATAGTTTATACAACAACAAAAAACATTAGTAAGAGGCATTAAAAACTTTATCTAGGTTTGCGTTCAAATTTTGAATTGCGTGTGATGATTTGCAATACTATCTGAACTCTAAAAAATCTTTATTTTGATTTCAAAAATAGTCTATCTATTTGCAATTGAACGTCAAGCGGTGTCAATTTTTTTAAAACTCATTAGTTGCCGAAAAGTTTAAAAAATCGAAATGCTCAGATTGAAAACAAAGTTTTTTTGGGTTCTCTATGACGTGGTGTTAGAGATTCAGCAGTTTCCAACTTGTAGTACGAGATTTATGTTACTGTCGTGTCATTCAGTTTTCTTTGTGCCCATTTAAAGCTGCGTTTACACCAAAGTCCTCCACTAAGTTTTCAACAAGTTGCGGCAATTTGTTACTTTTTCTACAAAATACAGCAACTTTTTCTGTCTTCCACTTGTGGAGAGACAAATCTTCCACTAAATTTTGGTGTCGGTAAAGATCAAAGAAAGTTGACAACTAAAAGTGGAAGATTTGTTGCTGCGCGCTTTGCGCTAGCAACTTGTAGGAAACTAGTAGAGAACTGTTACCCCTCCACGCAAACTCACAAACTTCAATAACAAACAGTGAAATGGTTGATTTTGAGATTTTAAACAAATAACCGAGACTTGTGTACGAATCACCAGTAGCCCAAAAACGTAATGTAACTTCTAGCTTTTCTTGGACATGTACTGCTTTCCTGTAGTTTGTGTCACGTTTCTTGATTTTATGTCCGACCATTGAAATCAAATACTCAAAGTCACTCCTGGTCATTCTCAGTGCAGTTTTTGACACTCCCGTCGCACCTCCGCTCACCACTCAACGGATCGACGTCATCTTCTCGGAGATAATGCCTAATTTCACGCCAATTCTTTGGCAACAAGTTTTCCATTTGTTGTTCTAAATTTGAGAAGAGCAACTTTTAATTGACAACAATGTTTTGTCAACTTTTAGTTGTCAATTTTGGTGTAAACGCGGCTTTAATTGCTCGTGGTGAAGGAATCGCCGAATAAAATAAATTAAATTTGAAAGTATCGTGACACTAGTATGAATATATTATCACCTTTGCAGGACTGTCCACCAATCGGCGTGCAATTGCGCTTTGACGTGAGTAAATTTATTTTATTGCCAATTTTCCTAATTAGTCAACATTTCCTGTCTGTCTACCAATAGTAATTTACTGTACATTTATTTGATTCCGTTTTTACACGACTTATGCATATGTTTAAATTAAAAGATCAATCTTACACAAAAAATGTTCTAATCTTGTTTTCCTTCTCCAATTACTTATTTCTTTTAGAACCAAGGAGGTCACTTTTAAGACCCCTCATTCCAAATTTTTGCCGAAAGGTAACACACTTGTGTTAGACAGAGTCATTAACAACTTAATTGATAGCTCTGACATCGTTACCAAATTAATCACTAAATTTCAAGGACGGACTAGACAAAATGTAACATTCTACTGCAATACATACACAACCAACTATCAGACACACTCACTAACCAATAGGATGCAAGATCTGGGCAACAAGTATGGGTGTAGTATTGATATATTTACTGACTTCATTTATAGAACTAAGCGTAATCTATACCGGCATTTTGTTGAATCCTAGAAATTATAGTAGCGTTGGTAATGTAGTTTTAGTGATTAGTATTATTATGGTTTCTATATTACTTTATGTTACTGTTAAATGTTTTACTAATATTGTTTCATATTCAGTTTATCATTTTAACGTTATTTCATGCCTTAAAATTTTTGTGTATAATTTTCGATAGCTCACTAGAAATTATATTCCTAAAATCCATGTAAAAGCCCGACTCGACGTATGGCAAAAAAATACTTCCCTTGAAATCTTCAAATTTATAAGCTCTTAAAAATGGTACTTTTAAGTCGAAGCTTAGTGCTAAATCACTATTTTGATTAATCTTTAGAACAAATTGGTATACATGATGAATACAAAATATATGCTATAGATAAATTAAAGGTTTGTCTATCGTTTCGCTTGAGTAGAATACAAATAAACAACAAATTACTCAATAATTTATTTTTTTTAAAGAGAAATGTATGAACGCTTAAAGGAAACAACTTTTAAAAAATACATCATCACATCTTCGGATCTACCGGATCTGCCCTGATGATGGACACTGCAACGCTGTCCGAAACGTCGGCTAAAGAAGGAGTTAGCGCAACACGGCATAACACCCCAAAAACAAACAACAAAAATACATTATTATAGCTAAAATTATCTGTGACAGTTTGACTTGGTTAACTTTTTTGCTTTATTATTATAAAATTATTTACAAAATAAATAAAAACCAATTTTGTGCTTCAAATCGAACGATTCCAAACTCCGTTTGTCAAGCGATTTTAATACCTATTACCTACAATATAAGGTATACCAAGAATATACACATTTTTGGCTTGTAGCTTCCTCTTAAGATAATTTATTTATTTCACGCCTATTAAGGCTTTTACATACATATATATAAAAAATATTTACGAAATTATACATGAAAATAGTGCAGGAAAAGAGTATTTAAAACAATTGCAGAAAAATAAATATAAAGTCAAAATATCACTGAACTTGATCTACACAGTATGTAGGTACAAAACATAAAAAATCCAAAATATTTTTTTCTGTTTCAGTTGACAAAATTATTTTGTGTTAGTCAAATCAAATAAAATACCTTTATTAAAATATTCCACTAGTCGATGAAAAAAACTTCAATAGGGTATGCTTATATATTGAAATTGATGTACTAAATATATCAGCAACATCGTAGTATTTGTTTCCTAGCTGTTGAATCCGTCGCATAGGAGTGTGATATTGGGATGTTAATATAGAATTGCTACAATAATATGGTAGGTACTGTATTGTTACCGACCTGCTTGGACATTGCTTGGAGTATGAAAAGAGATTACATATAATAAATCAGGGGTATCAAACATTGCTTTAATGATTTTATACAAACAGGTTAAATCGGAAATAATTCTGCGATCAGATAATTTTATTAAATTTAATGAACAAAGTACGTTATCGTAATTTAGGTTTTCTCTAGGAATGCCCATTTTAAAAATTACATATCTTAAAAAATTATTTTGGATTCTTTCAATTGCATGTGAATGAACCTCATAATTTGGGGACCAAACCGTGGAATTATATTCTACATGACTCCTTACTAGTGACATATATAATTTTTTTACAGTATTTACATTATTAAAATCACTAGATATCCTTAAAATAAATTCCAACATTTTCAAAGCTTTATTGGTTATTATTTCAATGTGCTTGATAAAGTTAAGTTTCGTGTCAAACCAAATGCCTAAGTCATTAATTTCCGAGACAGATACTAACGACATATTGTTAATGGAATAATAAAAAAAGATTGGATACTTTATTCCATGAAACCTCATAATTTGGCATTTGCTTATGTTAAGTTGCAAGCGGTTATCACGACACCATATAATTGATCTTGACAAGTTATTTGATAATATATGGCGATCGTTAATGTTTCTGATTGCTTTGAATAATTTCAGGTCATCTGCAAACATTAACACTTGAACATCATTGAAAATGTACATTACATCATTGACAAATAATAAAAACAGTATTGGACCTAAATATGAACCCTGGGGAACACCACTCGTAGCAGCGAATTTGTATGAACATGTGCCATCAATTTTAACAGCCAGTAATCTTTTGGTCAAGTAACTATTAAACCACTTATATAGTGAACCACCTACACCCAATTTATGGAGTTTATTCAGCAATAACTCATGATTGACTTCCGATTGAATCGAACGCCTTGCTAAAATCGGTATAAATAGAGTCAACTTGACATTTACTAGACATGGAATCAGATATATAGTTTTGATAGGTTAACAAGTTAGTAAGAGTAGATTTTACAGTAGAGAAACCATGTTGTTTAGGAGAAATGACGTGGTTTAATCGGAAAATAACTTTTTTAAGAAGAATTATTTCAAAAACTTTAGTAATCGTTGATAAAAGGCTCACCGGTCTGTAATTAATCACCTCGTGTTTATCGCCTTTTTAAAAAATAGGCGTAAGGAAGCTGAATTTCCATTTAGTAGGAAAACATCCTGTTCGTAAAGACTGATTAAACAGCAAATATAAAGGATACGCCAGATTGGCAGCACAATTATTCAAAAATACAGGAGGTATTTTATCTGGTCCCTCTTTTATTTGCCGACTTGATAATAGCGAAATTCTGTCGACGTAAAAAAAGTATGCTCCGCAAATTTAATTGAAAAACAATCTTCTTCTCTTATTTAATATGTCATAGATATAAACAAATTTAAATTAGTATCTCTTTAAACGTCACTTAAATAAGTCACTCTCTTTTAAATAGGTTATGCTCTATTAAATATTTTTGCTGATACCCATTATTTATAATAGTTTTTTTTTAAATATTGTTCAATTTTGCAGGCTACCGACATCTGTAGTCTAGAAATTTGAAGTTACTACGTTTAACCAAAATGGTGTGAGTCCTTGCTTAGAAAATAGTGTCAATTTGGTCGGTATAGCAGGTTTCATTTTTACTGCTAGACATCACAATGACAAGTGTTTTATTTACATGTAGTGGGTTTTGAAGTCTTTAAAAAGGCTCGCATTATGTGTTTTTTGGTTCTTTTCTCAACAATAACTCGATAATAAACAAGCTCATAAGTCAGAGCGATCGTAGCAGTGTTATTCGCACAGTTTCCTTATAAATATTGTACCTGTTTCAATAGTTTGAAATAAATGTAAAGTGGTATCAAGAAAACCAGTTTTTATTCAAAAAGGATCATCCCCAATTTTTAACATTTGATCCTTCAACCGGATTACGATCAGGAGATTGTATGTAAAAAAAACAAAGAACCAGCAGCCAAAAGGATACAAAATTGATTGAAACTGGAAATCATTAAGGAAAGTGGACCACATCGCAAATCTGAGATAAGTATTCAGTGCTTTCCTTCCTATCATCCATTTTATGTTTATTCAGGTCTCATGTAATTTAAACGAGATTAATCTTAAATAGAGTCAATATTATAAATAAAATCACTACCCACTTGAAAATAAGAATATAATATTATTGAATAGTGTTCTCAAATAGTATTGTCAAGATTGTCGTGGTATTCTTTCAAACGGGTGTTTGCTAAAATAAAATAATTGTCAACCGATATTAACAAAATATAATTAAAAATGGAAAATATGAAGTCATTAATAAACAAACGCGGCGTAATCAAAGGAAAACTAACCCGATTCGCGGATTCCTTAAATGCATTGTCGGTAAATGAAATTAAATTAAGATATGAGCGGGTGAAATCATTGTTAGATGAATTCGAAGCAGTTCAACAGAAAATTGAAATGTTACCGGATTCAGACGAAATTGAAAATTATAGTCAACGAGAAGCTTTCGAAAACCAATATTTCTCAGTTTTGGCAACGGCCAAAGGCGCGATCGAATCCGTCGATCAAAGTAAGGTGGAAATTAAACTACCCAACCTCCAATTACGGGAATTTCATGGCGATCAGAAAAATTGGGTTAATTTCGTCGAAACCTTCAAGACTTTAGTCCATAGCAATAGTAATTTAAGCAACGTACAAAAATTCTTTTATTTGCAATCAACTTTAAAGGGAAACGCATTAAAGATAATTGCTAATCTAGAAATTTCTGAATTAAATTACATTTCCGCTTGGGAATTATTAAATGAACGTTATGCAAATTTAAGAACTACCGTTCATAAACACATCCAAGCTCTATTTTCATTAAAAGACATGAAACAAGAAGAGCCTGTAGCATTGAGGTATCTAATTGATGAAACAAACGTTAGTTTAAAAGCATTACAAAATATCGGGGTCAAGGTAGATCAATGGGATCCATTGGTTATTTATATAATATCAAATAAATTAGACACAGCTACCCGAAAAAATTGGGAACAATATATATTACAAGACGAATTACCGACGTTAAAGGAATTCTTAAAATGTTTATCTGCTAGAGCCCAAGTATTGGAACTGATGAACGCTTCTGAGAAAAAATTTTCTAGCTTACATAAAACACAACTAGGCAACAATAATTGCAAAAAAGATTCATCAGTATTTTTAGCAGTAAAGGCTAACAACTGCATTTATTGTAACGAGAAAGGTCACCATATTTATTATTGTAAAAAATTTCTAAAATTAAAATTACATGAGAGGATTGATGCTACGAAATCAATCCAAGCTTGTTTTAAATGTTTAAAGGTGGGTCACCAGGCACAGAGTTGCAAGGCAACCTTTTCTTGCAGGCGTTGTGGCAAAGATAATCACAACACCTTACTACACAATGAGGTACCTCTGCGGGAGGCCTCCAATATGGATGCTGATAACGAGGTTTCAGTATCGAATTTTTCTGCATCGGATAAAGCAGAAAAAATAATATTATTGTCAACTGCCAACATAGGAGTTGTGGGTAGTAACAATAAAATTTTTAAAGCCCGCATTCTGATTGATTCAGGGGCCCAGTCAAATTTTATGAGAGCAGAATTTGCTAATAAATTAAATTTACCATGTAAATTGATAAACAAACCCGTTTCTGGGATCCATAATAACATCACTCACATAAAAAAGAGAATTTCAGTGGAGATGAATTCGCTTCATACTGATTATAAAAGTGAAATATCATGTCTGATTTTACAGGAGATTACAACAAATTTACCACAAGTGACAATGGCGAAAAAAGACTTCAAGTTACCACGAGGATTGGAGCTAGCTGACCCGAACTTCAATATAGCTGCACCCATCGACATCCTGTTGGGCGCGGAGAGCTTTTGGGAAATCCTAACCAACGATAGATTGAAACTCGAATCGGGACCAACACTTCAACGTACGCAACTGGGATGGATCATATCAGGACCAATCCACATGTACCCAAAGCAAAGGCCTGTATCAGATTGTTGTAATTTATCTATAAATAAAATAAGTCACCAAATAGAAAAATTTTGGAAATTGGAGGAGATTAATCCCACTAAGATTCTAAATCATGAAGAAAAGGCTTGTGAAGCCAGTTTTGCTAGTACTCATACTAGACAAGACGACGGTAGATACGTAGTAAGTTTACCGCGTCGAGCATGCATTGATCAGCTGGGAAGTTCATTGCTCACTGCTGAAAAAAGATTTAAAAATATAGAAAGAAAATTTGTGTCAATTCCCGAATTGAAGACACAATATATACAATTCATGCGTGAATATGAGGAATTAGGTCATATGGAGGTGTGTGACCAGTCAAAGGGGGATCGTGAATCCTATTTTTTACCTCATCACGCTGTAATAAAAGAATCAAGCACTACTACTAAAGTGAGGGTCGTTTTTGACGGCTCCGCCAAAACTTCAAATGGAATTTCTCTCAATGACGCCTTGATGACAGGACCTGTTATACAAAAGTACTTATACACCCAACTATTGCATTTCAGGAAACATCAAGTAGTACTGACGGCTGACATCGAGAAGATGTACCGCCAGATTAATGTGTGTGAAGCGGACCGTGACCTGCAGAAGATAGTGTGGCGCGAGTCGCCGCAGGAGGTGCTCAAGCATTACCGTCTGAAGACAGTCACATATGGTCTGGGGCCTTCCTCTTTCTTAGCCACTAGAAGTCTACGGCAAATTGGTATGGATAACAATATAAATTTTCCTAGAGCTAGTCAGGTCATAGAAAATGACTTCTATATGGATGACTTGTTAACCGGAGGAGATGACATGGAATCCTGTAGAGAGTTAAAAGAGCAACTAATCAACATCTTTTTGTCTGCGGGGATGACCTTGAGGAAATGGAGGTCCAATGTCTTGGAGTTGTCAGCCGAGTCGGGCCAAGCTAAGATTGCCGAATCAGGCAATTCTGAAAAAATTATTACTGACAATCCAAGGACTGAGAAAATATTAGGATTAATATGGAATAATGAATCTGATTATTTTTCTTATGTAATAATGAAACCATCAAGTCGAACCGAGAGTAAAAGACAGATATTATCTTGCATCGCATCAACCTTCGATCCATTAGGTCTTCTAGGACCGATTATAGTTGTAGCCAAATTGATAATGCAGAAGTTATGGCAGTCTAAAGCAGCGTGGGATGATCCATTGCCTAATGAAATATTAGCACCCTGGAGGTCCTACCTTCAAGAATTAATTCAACTAAATGTGTTGAAAATACCAAGAAAAATTATTTGCAGGCAATCTACATATCTACAACTACACGGTTTTTGCGACTCATCTGAGAAAGCTTACGGAGCCTGCGTTTACATGGTGTCGGTGGACCATGTCGGTAAGCGGCATTCACATTTAATAACGTCCAAATCAAGAGTGGCGCCATTGAAGTGTATTTCCCTGCCCAAGTTGGAGCTTTGTAGTGCTGTGCTACTGGCGAAATTAATAAAAAATATAAAACAAGCGCTAAATATAGTGGAGATCGACACACATTATTGGTGTGACTCCATGATAACGTTGTGCTGGCTGAAAGGTCAACCTACGAGATGGGCTACTTTCGTTGCAAACCGAGTAGCTGAAATACGATTAAAATTTTGGCCCATCTTTGGTAAAAATACTATTAAAAAGATATTACATAAATGTGTTGTATGTTTTAGATGTCGTCCCCGAACCGGTCATCAAATCATGGGAAATTTGCCACCCGAAAGAATTACGCCGAGTCGTCCTTTCGCTATCACCGGAATAGATTACGCCGGACCAATTCTGATTAAAAGTGGGACGCTGAGGAAGGCTTCCCTCGCAAAATCGTATTTATGTATCTTTATTTGCTTCTCAACCAAGGCCGTTCACTTGGAATTAGTTTCGGATTTATCTAGCAATGCTTTTTTGAACAGTTTAAAAAGGTTTATATCCCGTAGGGGACAACCTGAAAAGATCTTTTCCGACAATGCTAGTAATTTTAAAGGAGCTAGCAGCAGACTCAAAGAGCTGTACACCAGCTTGAGGGAAAACAACGACAATATTCAAAATTATTTAGTGAACAGAGGTATTGAGTGGAAGTTCATAACCCCTCGAGCCCCTAATCAGGGAGGTTTGTGGGAAGCAGCAGTAAAATCAGCAAAACTCCATTTATATAGAATCACTAACAATTCTTCATTAACATTTGAACTCTTATATACCTTAATTTGTCAGATTGAGGCCTGTTTGAACTCCCGTCCATTAACTTCCTTATCCGACGACATCCATGATTACCAACCTCTTACCCCAAACCATTTCCTTATAGGCACTGAATCCTGTATCATTCCTGAGAGAGACGTCCGGGCGATACCGGACAACAGACTAACTCAATATCAGAGGATCAGTTCGCTAATTCAATCTTTTTGGTCTAGATGGAAGCAAGATTACCTGATGGAACTACAAAAGAGAACTAAATGGCAGACCAGCACTCAACGGGCACTGCAAAAAGACGATCTGGTGATTTTAAAGGAAGATCATTTACCTCCACCTTTATGGAAAATGGCCCGAATTCTGCATACACACCCTGGAGCGGATGGAGTAGTACGAGTTGTTACACTAAAAACACCTCAAGGAGTCTTTGTGAGACCCATCACAAAGATATGTCTGATGCCCCTGGATTCAGACACTAAACCTGTAATTGACGTCCCGGACCTTACCAAGGATTGATTATGTACATTACACTATGATGCTTATCTTCTCGACTCCACCTTGGATGGATCAAGCAGAAGACCTGAGAAGAAAGAAGAAAAAAAAAGGAACAATAATTGTGTTGTGTTCAGTGTAAACTATATTATTTGTGTTATTGAACTATTTAAATATGTAAAAATTAGTATGCAGACGTGTGTAATTTAGTCATTTTTGAATTTTTTTTGGTTATTTAATAGGATTAATAATTTTCTAGTTATTTTTAGTTAATTAATAGAGTAATTCAACAGCATTTATACAGTTAAATTTATAAGTTTACCAGTAGGGCATAAAAAAAGGGGGTTTTATTTTGTTAATTTCTGCTATTTTGAATTATTTTGTTAGTATTTTTGCGGTATATTTAGATTAAGAATTTTTAGTTTATTCTGTTTGGTTTATAGTTTATTTTTAAATAGATTATCATTCAAAAATTTAGTGCAATTTTTGAATCCCGCCCCCTGGCAATATGTTCAATTTTGCAGGCTACCGACATCTGTAGTCTAGAAATTTGAAGTTACTACGTTTAACCAAAATGGTGTGAGTCCTTGCTTAGAAAATAGTGTCAATTTGGTCGGTATAGCAGGTTTCATTTTTACTGCTAGACATCACAATGACAAGTGTTTTATTTACATGTAGTGGGTTTTGAAGTCTTTAAAAAGGCTCGCATTATGTGTTTTTTGGTTCTTTTCTCAACAATAACTCGATAATAAACAAGCTCATAAGTCAGAGCGATCGTAGCAGTGTTATTCGCACAGTTTCCTTATAAATATTGTACCTGTTTCAATAGTTTGAAATAAATGTAAAGTGGTATCAAGAAAACCAGTTTTTATTCAAAAAGGATCATCCCCAATTTTTAACAAATATATCCATTCGTATTTACATATCGACCCTTTAAAACATCTTCTTCCTCTTTTTGAACGCTTACTACGGAGCCTTAAAATATGTTTTATGTTCAAATTCAAATAAAAATAAAAATAAAACATTTATTGCACAAAAATACAGAGTACAAAGGGTACAGCTTATGGGATACATCCTATATTTTCCAGCTAACCCAACAAATACATAATATATTACATAACCCAATAATTACATGTTAACAAATATATATGAATAAAAAAAAACAGAGGTATTTTATTTATGTAAGGTATTCATTTAAAGTGTAGTGACATTTGTTTAAAATAATTTTTTTTAGTGATGATTTAAATTTGAGTATGTCGGTTATTTGTTTGATGCTACGTGGAAGGTTGTTATATACTTTAATGGCCATGTAGTGTGGTCCTTTTTGAAATACAGTTTTGTTATGGTTATGTTATAGTTATGTTAATTATGTTATAGTTTTGTTATAGATAGATAATTTTATGAATTAGTACATATCCTTTGCAGGTTGTTTCAGTGAGGTAGGCATGTCAAGTCTTTGTCGCAAACTAATACTAAAAACAAAACAAGCGAAAAAACACGCATGTCTGCCAAATTATCAATTCAAATTTATTGATAACATATGCTTTAATTAAGTTGGTACGCCTTACTTTGATCTATATTTTTTATGTTCCTAAACGAACCGGCTTCCTTGTTTTTTGTAGTACCGTTCTGTACGCAATCAAATATAATTATTGCATGCTCTTGAAAATGGTTTAAAATAAAGATGTTTAGCTATACGGAAGTCACAATTGTGTGCTGAAAATTGTTTGAAGCCGTGAAGGTGAAATGCTGAAAGTGGACAGTAATAGCAACATACAAACAACACTTACCGAATGGTTGCTATTAGAGATATACATACCAGGCGCTTCGACATAATACATCAATGGCTTCGACCCATATAAGCTTTGGATGCTGCACATCCATTGTGTTGTAGAGTGATTAAATAATAATAATAATAACTAGCACAAGTTACAACCGTCAATGTCTGTAAGTTGAATCAATATCGTATAGTTTGTCACAACAATTAAAGATAGTTATAACAAAGTTGACTGAAATAATAGATTATTACATATTGATTAATTGTACCCGTGTTTATGAATAAAGGAGGGTAATTGTGCGATGAGATTAGCAGTCGGTTTACTTAAATGGTGTTAATTTTACTCCAACTGGTGGTAATTCTTTACCTACAACTGTTACTGTATCTAATAAAGTTTAAAATTAGATTATATATACACCTTCATCAGTAAAAATCTACATATAAAGGTAGATTATTATAATATAGCGCCCCTGAGGTGATATCTCACAAAAGCGGCGCTATGCAAATTGTCCAATAAATAAATAAGTATAATGTTTACATTTTATTGTTTACATATGCATTGATATACAACGGAAATAGATAAAATAATGTTAACCGATTAAACTTTATTTTATTAAAAAAACAAATAACTTTGTTAACATCACTTTATTATATACAACCAATACATGTTTCATCAACAAAGTTCACCTAATGAGGAGTAAGTATACACCGAAGTCAAAAATTAAATATAGATTACAATTGGAAAGAAGAAGTGGAAGGAGGGGGGAGGGGTAAGAGTAGGCTGGGTTTATAAGAATTAGGAATTACAATATCGTTAGACGGGAAAGACCAGTTAAGTGGGAAAATATTTAAAAGAGAGTTTATAAAAAAAATTCTTGTTAATTATATCTGCTTTAATATTAACTTTTATTTCTAATTTCTAAAATTTCAAAATTATTTATTTGCGATGCTTTATATCCTGTGTGAAGTATTTTAAGACCTGAAAAAAACAAATAGCATATAACCATAAAACAATATATTCATAAGACAAATATCATTTAATAACGGTTATTCTAATAAATTGATAGTCGAAATACTAAATAAAAAAATTAAACATATTCTCTTCAAACGGTTTATTTACCCTATTTCTAAAGATACAAATAAACAATGGCGTAGAATTCTGTTTGTGGATAGCGATATTTCTAAAATTATATATAAAAACATTCCTGGTACTATTCAACCGGCGTTTTACACTAATAACAATGAAGAAATATATTCTTAATAATAAAGATAGCGAAAATCAAACAAAAAAATCAGGAGTTTATAAACTCAATTGGGATGATTTTAATTTCTTTTACAAAGGTAGAACCAATAGAAACTTTGAAGTCAGAACCAAAGAACATCTCAGGGCTCTAAATGGAAATAGTGAATCTGAGTTTGCAAATCATCTTTTGAATAATGATCACACTTTCGATAAAAATTCCGGTCTTAAAATACTTCACTCAGGATATAAAGCATCGCAAATAAATAATTTTGAAATTTTAGAAATTATAAAACATGTCAATATAAAATCAAATATAATTAATAAGCAAAAAAAAACATAAATAATAATGTAAAATGCCATTACAAAGTGATAAGCTTCCAGAAGAAATCTTCTTATTAAACGCTTGTTCATGGTCAAGTAATTTCGCATAACTATGTGTATTGTGAGCTGCATATTTAAATATTCGCGCCAGTCATTTGGTTCGTTCTTATACCGCCAGAGGTGCGCTCTGTCGGCCATCTATAGCCGCCGTGCTTATCGGCCATATTGAAGGAACGCGTGATTTTTATGAACGTTTAACACAATCACGTAATTGTAGATAATTTTCATTGTAATGTAATTAATCCAATGGATTATGAACTTTCTAAAACATATTTTCTTCGATATTATCCAAAAAAATGTGAGCAGAAACGATTTTTTGAAGAAAACTCGTATTTCATGAACCGAAATTGAGGGGCAGAGTAATTGTTTGTTGCCAGACCCCCCATGCGGAATTTACCCGAAACACACAATTTGAATTTGACCAATCAGAGGGCCTGCATCGTCCAGACGCTAGGGTAATAATACTATCAGATATTTTTTTATTTATTCTGAATAATAAGCTTTCGATTTCGTTTTTCTTTCCTGTAACATCACAGCTAGAGAACCTAACCTAACAAACACAACGACCAAGTAGTATACTTTCATTCTCAATGCTAAAATTTACAGACGCCAAAATGAATGTATTCGAGCACGCGCATTTAGTCCCGTCTGCCTCGGTCTTTGAATTAAAATACGCATCTGACATTACCATACGACGTCAAAAAACCTATATTGGTATATAGTTTAGATTTACCCTATTAGAATCGAGTGGATTGTTACTGACGATTACCTACTGACACTTTAGCTTGAATGACCGATGTCGAATTCTTTATGCATTATTGTATTATTGTTTTATTTGGATTTGTAATTCTTACTTTTGCTAATTTTAGCACTATTGTTGTCAGTAATTGCATCTTATTCGTTAGCCTATAGATTTGCATATTTGATAGTAGGTAGTTAGGTAGTCATAGTTATAGGTATTGTCCAGCATCTTTTCTACAAAAAGTTACCGACCGCCACTGACACATGCGTGATACATCTTCTTGCCCTTGTCTTTTTTCGGTCGGGGACCCCATCGCATCGCGTCGTATCTTCGTTTCTCCTCGTACAGCCTGTGGAGTTGTTTTTTTCCAACTATGTCTGGGGCGGCACACTGAACATCTTTACTCTGGATTCCTTCGTGATTTTCTATAATTCTTTAGATCAGTGGTTCTCAAGAATCTATGTTTTTCACTGGTGATCCGCGGAACACTGGTGCTCCGTGAGGTTGCCACAAGCATTGAATCATAAATAATCCACTCACTATATCGATAACTTCGGGTTATTTGTATGAGATAAATTGGTTATTTATGCCAATATCAATACAGTATAATTCTCAATCGGAGCCCACTTATTATACTAAAAAAAAAAATTGAAATGTAAAATATTACCTCACGACAGGAACGAACTACTCGGCCTTTTGCTACCGTTTGAAAAATGAGAGTCACAAACTGACGAACATCTCGCTACTATTGGATAAAAACAAAAATAGATGTGGCAGCATTCAATTTGACACAACATAGGTAGATGAGAAATCATTAAATTTAATCCAGCATAAGTAGATGAGGCAGTATTCAATTTAACCCATCATACCTATGCTGGGTTAAATTGAATACAACATGATTCCTCATCTACCTAGATGTGGAATCATGTAATTTAATCCAACATAAGCAGTTGATGAGCCAGCATTAAATTTCGGCTTTCATCATTGTTGTGTAAACATTTCCATGACATAAATTGTCTATGTCTAGCCGGAAACGCACACTCTCTGTAAATATGTCAATAAGTGACCTTCTTAGTAAATCATAATTAAGTGTTTTAATGCAAATAACAAACATTTAAATCATTTCGCGGGGCACTTGCGACCAATGACTGAAGAAAATACCTTAATAGAGGATTTGCATACTAATAAAAAAAATCTGTCCAAACGGTAGTACAAAAATGGCTGCATAGATGGCGGCAACGCCAGACCGTTTTCATGGCTATTATTCAGTGGCTTGACATTTTATTGACATTTGGGGGAAACAAAAATAATTTCTTATGTATCATAGCCAATTCCATTGAAATAAAACGCATTTGTACAATACTGTACTGAAGTTTAATATTTTTTCTGGCAAGCCTAGAATGTCAAGGCAATCATAGTAATAATCAATTTTCTAAACGTGGATATAAAATTTTTCAATCTACTTATTTAATTTTTATTTTTACTACGGCGGGCGGCACTTACTTAGAATTCGCCCATTTTAAGTGATATTAACAACAGTAACATAATAGATAGATATCAAGTCATTCACAGAGAGAGGGTCAGTATATATAGTTAAACGGACCAGGAAGGAGTTAATGTATAATAATATGCTAAATTTACGCATAATAAGAATGACAGTTGTTTAAATAAATGAAATTTTACGTATTTGTGATGGATTATTTCAAATGAAACACTATTATTGACTACTATTATTGTCTACAACTGATATTAACTGTTACCGTGCCTAATATAATTAGCTCATAGGAGACTTGCAGTGCTTAAATATGTGTTACAACCGTCAATGTCTATAAGTTGAATCAATATCGTATAGTTTGTAACAATTAAATATAGTTATAACAAAGTTGACTATAATAATAGATTATTACATATTGATTAATTGTACCCGTGTTTATGAATAAAAGGAGGGTAATTATGCGATGAGATTAGCAGTCGGTTTAATTAAAAGGTGTCAATTTTACTCCAAGTGGTGGTAATTCTTTACCTAAAACTGTTACTGTATCTAATAAATTTTAAAGTTAGATTATATATACACCTTCATCAGGAGAGTAAAAATCTATATATAAAGGTAGATTATTACAATATAGCACCCCTGAGGTGATATCTCACAAAAACGGCGCTATGCAAAGTGTCCAATTAATAAATAAATATAATGTTTACATTTTATTATATACGTATGCATTGATATACAACGGAAATAGATAAAATAATGTTATCCGATTAAACTTTATTTTATTAAAAAACAAATAACTTTTTTAAAATCACTTTATTATATACAACCACTACATGTTTCATGAACGAAGTATACACCGAAGTCAAAAATTAAATATAGATTAAAATTGGAAAAAAGAAGTGGAAGGAGGGGGGGAGGGGTAAGAGTAGGCTGGGTTTATAAGAATTCGGAATTACAATATGAAAGCCCAGTTAAGTGGGAAAATATTTAAAAGATAGTTTATAAAAAAAAATCTTGTTAATTATATCTGCTTTTATAAACATGTTCTCTTATTTCTAAAATTTCTAAACTATTTATTTGCGATGCTTTATATCCTGTGTGAAGTATTTTAAGACATGAAAAAAAATAGCATGTAACCATAAAACAATATATTCATAAGACAAATAACATTTATTAACGGTTATTCTAATAAATTGATAGTTGAAATACTAAATAAAAAAATTAAACATATTCTCTTCAAACGGTATTTTTACCCTATTTCTTAGGATATAAATAAACAATCAGGATTAAAGCATCGCAAATAAATAATTTTTAAATTTTAGAACTTAGAAAACATGTCAATAAAAAATCAGATATAATTTATAAACAAAAAAAATTATAAATAATAAAGAAAAATGCCATTGCAAAGTTTAAATAAACTTCCAGAAGAAATCTTCTTATGAAACGCTTAATGGTCAAATATTTTTGCATATTTAAATATTCGCGCCAGTTATTTGGTTAGTTCTTACACCGCCAGAGGTGCGCTCTGTCGGCCAGCTATTGCCGTGGCCATATTGAATGAACGCGTGCTTTTTTCGTCAAACGTAATCACGTAATTGTGGATAATTTTCACCGTAATGTAATTAATCCAATGGATTATGAACTTTCTAAAACATATTTTCTTCGATATTATCCAAAAATTGTATGAGAATACGATATTTTTGAAGAAATATCGTATTACATGTGGCGATTCTTTTTCAGTATGAAATCGTCTCTTTATTTTTAATGTCTCTTTTTTTTGTATCCAGTCGCCTGCAAACCGAAATGAACCTTACGGTTGCTTAAAATTGAGGGGCAGATTGGTATTTTTTGCCTGCAGACCCCCTATGCAGAATTTATCAGAATCACACAATTTTAATTTGACCAATCAGAGGGCTTACATCGTCCAGACGCTGGGATATTAATACTATCAGATTATAACGCCCCCTAATGTCGTGGGCACTGCTTCATCCATGTACAGGGATTTCCAATAACAGGTGTTATTTTGATATTCAATCGTAAAAGATCAATGGTTTCGTTGCTTGTGTGGCACGTAGCGCCGTCTTGTTTAAAATAAAACTTGTCCAGATCAATACCATCCAATTCCGGCCATGCAAAATCATTAATCATCTCTTGATAGCGCAATCCATTCACGGTAACTGTTGCTCCAGCCTCATTTTCGAAAAAGTAAGATGACTCCAATGACTCCGCCGGACCGTAAACCGCACCAAACAGTAACACGTCGAGGATAGAGAGGCTTTTCAACAATAAATCTTGGGTTTTCCGAGCCCCAGATGCGACAATTTTGCTTGTTGACGAAGCCACCGAGGTGGAAATGGACCTTATCACTCAAGATGACTTGCATTTGATTCACTCAAGTGAATTTTAATAATTTCGATGCGTTGTTGAAGCGTGTATCGTTCCATTTTTATTATTGGCGTAGTTTCTACTTGTCAAATGTCAAAAAATGACAGCTTCAAAAGTAACATCTACTGAAATAGCGTGCTATTCAAAATAACACCCCTTATTGGAAAACCCTATAGTTTCATTCAATGATAAAAAATATTTACATTCAATGTTTTGCTGACGAAACGTTCTTCAAAATGTTTTGAACACAGAAGAGTTCTTAGTTCCTCAAGTCAGGTAGCATAGCTTTAAAACACCCTCTTTTCGCTGCTACGGGCACCGCTTGGAAACCTGAAAAGTGTATTTATATCACAAACATGTTATACATTTACCAATGAAAATGGAAGGTATTAAACAAAACAAATTATCACGCAACTTGAGTAGGAACTTTCACTAACAGTTCTAATAATGATTTCCTAATATTCCATTCTTAAAGTGCAACAAAGAAATGAAAATAATTTCCTTTGTTTAGCTATTGTCTTAAATATTAATCGCCGGTGTATGATAAATCATATTATCATTGATATAATTCAAAATAAATTGTTTACACATAATAAATTAGCCCCGGGCTGAGCCACTGTATTTTCACTGTGCAATGCAAATATTTGCAAGTTAAATTAATGTAATATATATTTGGCTGGTTTTATTGTCCTAAAGAATAAGCTTCGCAGTGAATACAATATTAACGAACAACATACTAGTACGCTAAAACAGTCTAAATGATCAAATAAATTGATTGTTTTTTACAGGATTGCTTCCTTAAAATTTCATTTACCTAGAAATGATATTTCTGTCGTTTTTTTATTGGAAAAGCTATTAAAATCGTTTGCTTAACCCTTATGCGACATCTTGAATGTTTATTAAATATACTTATTTATTTTAAATTATATTGTTTCTAAGCTAATATTTCATAATTATTCATTTACTTATGTTGGATTAAATATAATGATTCTTCATCTGCTTATGCTAGGTTAAATTGAATACTGTCTCATCTACTTATGCTATCTCATCTACTAATGCTGGATTGAATTTAATGATTTCTCATCTACCTATGCTGGGTTAAATTGAATGCTGCCTCATTTGCTTATTATGGATTGAATTTAATGCCGCCACATCTACTTATGCTGTCTCATCTACTTATGCTGGATTATTCAAACCTCGCAGTGTGCGTACAAGCATGGTTATTTAACTGTACAAATTGTGGCTAGATGACACCACTTGCGTTCGCAAGGAGTACATGGAGGCTCTAATAGATTATAAAAGGATGTTACGAAACGTACATGACTTACTTTAACTAGTGATTACCGACGTTATTTGAACTAAAACATGTAGATGAAATTTTTGTCTCTCTTTCTTTGGTGATTTTTTTTCAATTTAAAACGTAAAGATCAGTAGGCATTGGACAGCTAGGGTCGGTGGGGGGATTGGAAGATTGGAAGAATTCTTTCAGACGACCAGACGTCTGAAAGAATTTTGGTTGTTATTTGTTATTTAAAAAAAAAATTCTATGAAAATATTATGTGAAGCCGTTTTCTTTCTAATGGATTCCGGTGCTACGTAATTTTTGTTGTTGTTCATTGAATTCTGATTCCTGGCTTCAAAAAATTAAGAACCACTTTTTAAATACATAACCAAGCTAGCTCAATTGCGACAGGGGTTCGATGTTTATCTCATCTTGGATTGTCGAGCTTGTTATAGTTAGCAGATGCCAGGGCTTTGATTAGAAAACGATATTAATAATGTAGATAAAATAAGTTTAGACCAGAGGTTTCCAAAGTGGTCTATATGGACCCCCAGGGGTCGATATGGCTTGTCTATGTCAGCGAGAAAAAAAATTGGGGGTCCATGAGATTCAAATGGGGGTACATACGAGCGGACCCCCATTTATCTCAAGTCAACATTTAGAAGTACCGTAAATGACACAATAGACCTAACACAAATATAATAGACTGAGAAATTACTTATTTGATATTTGTATTTTTATATTTCGTAAAGTTGTTAATTGAGGTATATAAATAGAGTCTACGTTCCTTTTCTCGTCAGAATTAATATATTCATTATGAAGCGAATTTTCCTAGTTCCCCAACTTGTTTTTGAAAAACGTCCAGGGTAATAATGACGTTCAACATTTAAATGCTTTTCACACAGACTTCAAAACTAAGTTTGAGGACATTTTGACTATGGAAATGGAACGTTGAAGAATCAGATATCAGGTGACAAGAAGAACTGACCGGAATAAGCATTGACAAAGAACTTAAGGGGCAGTTCTGTAGGGCCAGCTACAGAAATAAATTACCGTTGCTTATCCTGCTTCATTTTCATTTGGTGTAATACCTCACAAGGGCGCCCCTGTCTGCACAATGTAAAGACAGAGGAACTATATCGCCAGCAGGTTGTTGGGCAGGCAAGGGAAGGGAATCTTTTTACGAAAAAAATAAATGATTTTCACTTGGGACATTAATAGTTTTAGAAAAATTCAATATTCGGCAGGCAGGGGTGTACGGAAAAAAAAATTGGCAAGTGGTCTACGGGGAAAAAAAGTTTGGGAACCTTTGGTTTAGACCTTATTTCAGGGCTAGCCCAAGCACTTGTTGAGTTTGAGTGGAACGATTTCGTCGAGAATCGAGGTCCATTACTCACATTTAAGTCATGATTTATTTTCTAAGGGATCTTTAACCCCTTCAGCGTTTGAGGGTCATATATGACCGGGCGTCCATGTTTTACAAAAAAAAAAAAAAATTTTTCTATCATGCGAAAATGCGCAATTTTTGACGTTAGAAAGAGAAATAAAAATTCTTTCCAGTTTGCCCCAAATTTTTGATATACCTCATATTGTAGGTAATAGGCATTAAAATCGCTTGACGTTCGATTTCAAGCACAAAACTGGTTTTTATTTATTTGTAAATAATTTTATAAAAAAGCAAAAAAGTTATTCAAGTGAAACTGTCACAGATAATCTTAGCTATAATACTGTAATTTCTGAAAGTTGTTTCCTTTATGCGTTCATATTACTATTTATAATATTTTATTTAGTAGTTTTCATTTATATTTTTTATTCAGTAATTTATTTTTTGTACGGTATATTTTTCTGAAATGTTCGTGCAGTCATCCACTTTTGAACGTAATTGGTTACCTACTGAATATGTCCACAAAAGTAGAGCAACATAAAAAATCGAACATGCAGCCATTATCTCCAAGGCAGAACTGTAAGATCCTTGACTCTGGGCAAATATATTTTTTTTCCTTTTCATTCTGATGTAGAATTTAATTAGTTTAAAATTTTGGAATTTATGCACCTTGTTCCAGAGTGAAACACAGCCTTACTAATAAACGTTGTTTAAATTTTATTCAATTTATAAAAAACCATGAACCTATTTAAAAACCTTATTAAGGCGATGCACTACGTCGTGTAATATTTTAAATTGAGCCGCTATCAATAACAACCCTTACGTAGATGACGATAAGGTTTAAATTCCCGCTTAACACCATCCACCTGTTTTGATTTATACAAGAAAAAAACATAGCCAAAAAGTGCCTTTTATTCTATTTTGTGGATTTTCATGCAAAAATATTTAAAAAAAAATCGATCATTTTATAAATAACTTAATTTGCCACATTATACAATAAAATCATAACCGAAAATGGGTTCGTAAGAAGGAGATTTTGAAATTTAAAGCAGTTTTCATAGGCCTTTACATTATTTTTTTCTGGGCTTATAAAAATATTTATCTAAAAAATACTCGATTATTTCAAAGGTCAAGATGTATTCTACTTGCAGTATTTAATTCAAGCATTTGAAACATTTCTAGGCGACCAAATTTTCAAACCAAAAACACATGATTTTGCATTAGGCTGGCCGCATACATACGTTTTCCGTATTCGATTTCCGAATTCGTTTTCCGTATTCAGACATCCGAATGCACGGAATCAGTAGAAAATACATTAATTGCCGCACACGTTCGTTTTAGTTCCGAACGGAACGAATTCCTTACGCACGTTCCGAATGCGAGCCGGCGCGTTCGGACAAACCGAATGGAAAAAACCTAATGACGTCACGTGGAACGCAGCTCTTGCATACACTTTGTTTGTGCCGACGCAAACGTTCGGAAATTTACGTTCAGTAATTCAGTGTTGCCAACGGATCTTGACCTAATATCGCCGTTTCTCATACATAAGGTAGCGTAAAGTAGCCGAATTTGCTGTTAGGTGGGACATGTTTAAAATTGATGTTTTTACGTGAAAATAAAAATTTCGTGGGGGGGGGGTGACTAGAGTATTTCAAAAAAATAAAATTTGTCCCCTGAAAATAAAAAAATTCATGGGGGGGTTGGTAGAGAATTTCAAGAAAATATAAAATTTGTCCCCAGAAAAATAAATTTCATGGGGGGGGGGGGGGGTGGCTAGAGAATTTCGGGACAATCGCCCTTGTTGGCAACACTGGTTCTGACGTTTATACATTCCGAATGAAGAAAAACGAACGTTTGCGCTAGTCTCACGGAATTCCGAATACGGAAAACGAATTCGGAAATCGAATACGGAAAACGTATGTATGCGGCCAGCCTTAATAAACTTAATTTGACTACACCCTTAACAGCCATACAAAGTTATAGCAAAACCATTTAAGAAATTAGATAAAATAACATTTTAGATGATTGTAGTTGAAATATATTACAGGTAAATTAATATATATATAAATTAGAATATTTTTATTTCAAACACGAAAAAAGTTGAAACAAAACCACGCCAAACATTTATTTTTAGAAATTTACCAAACACATTCCTTTTATTTAGGGAATCTGCAAAAAAACTGTCATATCACTTTTTATCCCAGAGAATAACAAAAAAATTACTTTGTGCCTGTTTGCAAAATATAATAATAATTTCTTGGGTTTATATTTACCTACTCGTGCATATGGAATTTATGTATAAAAAACGCCACTTTCATGTAAATATTTTTAAATTCACGCGGTAAATTAAATAGAATTCTAACTGTCAATTTGAAACGTCAAAAATAACCTCACTTTTTCAAGACGAGAATCTCATGCGTCAGTCTGTCATAATGCGACGTTGTCAGTTCTTTCACAGCATAGTTAAAAACATTTTTTATTAGTACGAAATCAAAACAGAGCTTTGCTTATTAAATTTGTTCAGTATTTTTCAAAAATTCCAAAATTTCTGTCAGAACGATACATGAGAATGACAACCTCATTGTACGAAAATCAATAGAAGTTACTTGTAATTTTAAAAAGGTTACTTATACAATTTTAAAAACTTTTACAAAAATACTGAATTATTACACATATATAATATTATCACTGATTCTTCTTTTTCTTCTTTTTTCGTATGGTGGGGAGGTCGTAGGGGAACATCTAGGTCAGTGAGCCAGATAGGGCCTCACGCGTCGCTCCGTGGACCTCATTAATCCCCCGGGGAATTAATGCAGCGGGCATTCTCTGACCACATGTTCGGTGGTGTGCGAGCACCGTATTCACACATCGTCGATTCTTTAAGGCTCCACCTTTGCATCATGTGGGCACAGAGGCTGTGAGAGGACCTTATCCTATTGATGGTGGACCAGAGTTTACGAGGCAGTCATCCACGAGATGGGCATTTTTCACGTCTGCCGATTACCACTCAAATTCCACCTTCTCTTCTGGAGTGGGAGGTATTCGGTGGAGCCTTTCTCCTTCTATCCAAAAGGGTTTTCAGGACTTTAAGTAGCATGCAGGGAGAGAGACGACATCATTGTGCAAAAGTATTGTGCTTTTTTGCAGCGCCTTCTTGTATTCCCTCAGTGTTGCAATCTCTTACCTGATATTTGGTGAGGTTATATTTGTATTGAGAGATGTAGATCTTAAATTCCCGCTGATGGTTCGCATTATGGCATTAAGTTGAACATCGACCATGGAATAGTGGGCGCGTCTAGCCCATAATCGAGCACGGTATTCAGTATGCTTTGTCTAGTTTACAATATTTTATTTACACTGCAAGCCTATTCATATATGTAAAGCATTTAAGCATTAAAATAAATCATCAATATTAAAAAGTGTTTTTTTCAACTTTGAGGATTTAAAAAAAATCGCAAGTTGCGCCACAATACGAAGTATGTCAAAAAAATAGTAGTATATCTGTGTGTAAGGATATAATGGCGAACCTTATGATTCCAAAGATAACCTCATTTTTAATGTCAGTGCCATACAAATTTTTTTCTTAAAAAAATGATAACTCCTTAATTTGAACACGCAATTACTTCGTACGAAATTTTATAGCATAGTTATGATCAGCAGAATCCATTTCTAGCCAATAAATACCCTTAAAATTTCAAGTCTCTATGTCCATGAAAGGCGATTTTTAGCCCACTGTGCGTCGGTTTCACGATAACTCAACACAATGACAATTTAACACACCTTTAAAACGTGGTTAAATAGTTACCTACTTAACCTATTTAAACTAGTTTTGTTTAATCACTTTTCATGACTTTATATCACTTTTTAAAAGTCTGTTAACATTTATTAATTAATTAACACCACACCGTGTCGTAGGTCACAGAGAGATCACATATTACTGATAATGCTGCATTACATTTATAATTTGAATCGGGTAGAAAACCTTCGGAAAAAAGACATTCACGTGATATAGATAGTGAGAATGCAATGCATTTTTCATTACGATAAAAGTGAACTCCTTTCTGTGTTATTTAGGTAGAGATAACCTCCGAGTTGGCAATAAGCATAATGGTAATAATATGGAATTCCGATAATGCATTATCAATATAAATTGAATTGAATAAGTTTTTTTAAGATTTTTAAATTAATTTTTAAACGTTTTAATATCCTAGTTCTTACTTGTATTGGTTTGCATTCACTTTATATTTCGTACTAACGAAAATGCTTTCGCTAAAGTGGTAATCAATAATTTCAATGACGTATGTTCAAAAAGTAAAAATAATTTACCAAATGCATCGTTTTTAGCAACCTGACAAGCAATTTTATAAGGTAGCTTGACACAATATATCATCACTAGCAGTTAAAAACCGCGGGTTTTTTTCTGCTAGGCCCTGCGGGCGGCACTTGGTTGGGCTTCGCTCAGTTTAAGTGATACTAACAACAGTTATATTGAAAAGGTAGATATTAGGTCATTCACATAGAGAGGGTGAGTATATATTGTTACAACACGGAACAGGAAGGAGTTAATGAATAATAACATGCTAAATTTAGGCATGATAAGAATGACAGTTGTTTGAATTAATGAAATTTTACGTATTTGTGATGGATTATTTCAAATGAAACACTATTATTGACTACATGTCTACAACTGATATTAACTGTTATCGTATCTAATATAATTTGCTCATAGGAGACTTGCAGTGCTTAGATATGTGTTACAACCGTCAGTTGAATCAATATCGTAATTTACCAAATGTATCGTTTTTAGCAACCTGACAAGCAATTTTATAAGATAGCTTGACAAAATATATCATCATGATGAAAAATACCCCTGCTGTGAACAAGCAAAAACTTTAATAATTGAAAAGCAGTATGAATGTAATATTAATAATCATAAATCAGTTAGACATTGATTTTATGACTCATAAATATAAAATTAACAATAAAATTGCTTAAATTCACTGTAGGGTACATGGAGAAAAAAATTTAATAGTATTGCCAATTTATTAAAAAATCTCTTTATATTATTGATAATCCGGTTGAAAACAGCCGTATCTTGATATTTTTTTAGTAAATTCGAAATACATCAGAACACGTGTTCATGCACCTGTCTCTGCCTTGATAATATACAATGACGAAATCCAGAAATATTAGGATTTTTATGAAGACGTTTTCCGACATCGTGATAATATATTCGTATTTTACTAAAAGTTTATAAGGAAAGATATCAACTCATTCGTTTTTAACCGGATTACGAATAATTTGAAGAGATTCTTAATAAATTAGTAATACTTTTTATCAGTAAGTTTTCTCCGTGTAGCACGGTCGATCAATTAAACACTAAATCACTACGATATTTACTAAACTTAGGTACTGGCTTATTAATGAACGGAGGTGAACTAACGAAGATCTTAGAATTGAAATAAGTCATAAACACGATCAATCGAATCCGTTCGAGCTTGGAGAAACGAAAGTTGTTCAAATATAACAAGTGACTATAAACCTGATTAACTAATGGACCTACAATCCCGTTTTTAATCAAAAAGCGAATAATTTGAAGAGATTATTAATATTCAATTATTGAAAACAATATTAGCTATTCTTAAACGAAAATTTGAAAAAGAAAAACAAAAATAGATCACATCTAGGACACGTGCTACCTCCTTCGATCACATTGAACTGTATCATACTTTGAATAAGAACTACGAACATTATCTTCATTTTCTCACCGCACATTTTTTTGGCTGCTATCTTTCTGTAAGATCGCAAATGATCTAGACAGTATCTTGGATAAATATGTCCAAGATGTGACCGTATCGTTTAAAAATCGTTAATAATTAAATATTACAATTTGAAGTTTTACTCATTACGTTATTCCAAAAAATAAAAGATTTTTAATAAATTAAATATTCAATATTAGTCATTTTAGTCCGTTTATAAATATATATAACAGTATAAATGAACATTTAAATCAATACATTCGTAGATATAGGGAGGTACTTGAGGTATATTGGAGGTTGCCCACCAATTAATTACCTACGGCGTTCTAAGGAAAATATATTTCCTCCTTCACCGTACACGTTAAGACTCTATTTTTTTTTATTTATAAAGGAAACTACTTTTTATAAGAACGACTCTAGACCCGCAATGTCCTGGCATACACTGTTAGCAGGCAGTATACGAGTGCGTACATGTTGTTAGTCAAGTTAGTTACTAAAGGTATAATAAAATTACGTTACGATGTGAATTCTAATTAGCAATAGAAGGGCTTCAGTAGGGCGTCAAATCTCTTAGTCACTAACTCTATTAGATTATATTTCACTTTAGCGGTTTCAATTATATTATTTTTAACTAGCTGACAAGTACCTGGCGTTGCTAGGGGTTATCCTTAGAAAATAGACATATACCATGTCTTACTTTTCTATAGACCTTTTTAAGATGTACAATTCCGTAGTACATTATTTTGGAGTTTAAAATTTTTTTGTTACGACTATATACGGATAAATGATATTGAAAACCCAATCAAAATCCGTTGCGTAGTACGCGGATAGCCACTTTATTTTATACTATTTAGAGATTATTGTCATTGGTTATTTATTTAATATTTAGGGTACAATATAGTTTAGGGTTGTTTCACCGTATTTATTGGTACATTTCAGAATCTTATATTACGTTCACGGTAAACTCCTTCCCTGCACAAGGATCAGACAATATAACTAGTTGGCTTACAATATTACACCGCAATAATATTCCCCTAATAGGTAATAACACATTGAGAGACTTGTATATCAATGTAATGTTACAACTGTGTGTGCATTAGTATATTTTGTAATACTCTTTGTACCTACTTAGTGAAAATTGTAGAAACTAGCAACTGATGAAATTTTATTAAAATCGTATAGGTTAGTCAAGACATCAATACCGACAATTCACTCATGTGCACTCAATCTTATTTGTCAGATTCAAACACAATCGAAGCGTCCGTCCCGTACGTATTTAAAAAACATTATTACGTTTAGGAATAAAAATCTTGATGTCCGTACAGCTCGGGAAGTTTTGAGACAAAAAGTTGTCCACTACATCAAGAAGGTTTGTGCCTCGGGTAAGGCCAACCTGGTCAGTTTCAACTTCTCAAAAACCCAAGCGTGTCTTACTACGTAGCCACTTTTGAGCTGGCTCCCAAATTAGCCCCACGATACTTGATAAACCTTTGATTGACAATCCATTCTTAACAGGCCGATTACCATGTCCAATGCACAGACGCAATGTGGGCATGCTGAGTCTGTTCTACAGGTATTTTAATGATGCCTGCTCTAAGGAGCTAGCAGCATTGATCCCCGGTGCACCTGTGCACGTGCTTGAAACTCGACGTAAACGAGTGGAACACCCGTTCGCAGTTGATGTTGGCTTCATGAGAACGGGCCGCTTCTTCGACTCCTTTTTGTGTAAGACGGCTCGTATGTGGATCGAGTTACCAGCATCTGTTTTTCCTCCTATCTTAACTCGCCTCACGACGCTGTCCAACAGGGTGGCGCCATAGCTCCAGTTATATAAACGATAATGACGTTGTAGGGAATGGTACGTATGTAAATTATACGTTAAAACACTACTAAACTACATTTTTAACAAAAAAATAAATTTCAACATACACAAAATAACACTAACAGACCAGTTAGACAAGCGTACAAAGAAAACATTAAAACTCCAACAGTAAATTCAACATTTGGACAAAGACACTACCAATACCATGCTATAAAAGCTTTCAACAGTCTAAAAATTGAAATTAAAATTGAGGAAAATAAAAATAAATTCACACACAAAATTACAAAATGGATTAAACAACAAAAAAGACAATAATACCAAAATGTCATAGCATAAAATAAAAATAAAACCTACACGTAACACACAAAACCAACATAAACACACATCACTCACAAACACACAAGATTATTTTCATTGTATTATTTTTTTAATTTTAAATGTATTATTATGTATTTTTATTTTTAATTTTAAATTTATTATTTTCTTTTCAAATTTACTATCTTCTCTTTAAATGTAATATGTAGATAAGATTTTCATATTATAAAATGAAGGCCTCAGCACGGGCAAGCCACCCAGTGAGGCCTACATTACTGGAAAACATAAATTGTAACAAAATAATGTACCAAATAAAAAAATAAAAAAATAAAAAAATAAAAAAATAACAGAATCGTCGTACCACCTACCATCGAAAGTTTTCAAAGTTCTTAATACTTCTATACACATCTTGACCTAATGACCTTGTACAAAATCTGTAACAACTTTATCGACTGTCCTAGCTTACTCAATCTAATAAACTTTAAAATACCATCCAGAACGATTAGCCGGACGTGCACAAATGCTGGTGTCAGGGATCCAATCAGAAGAATGTGGGATTTGTACAATAAAAACCAAAACCTGAAGGGTTCCAACATATTTTTTGATACATGTTGTACTTTTGGTAGAAAACTGTTTTCCTATAAAAAAAAGAAAATTTGTATATACTTCATTCGCTATACTCCTTAAGTACTTTTATTAAATAAACTCCTGTCCAATATTAATTATGATTTATCTATAAACTTGTATAAAAAATATGTGTACACTTTTATTTGACATTGAGCAATGTCTATATACGAAATAATTATCTTAAATACTTTTTCCCTATTTACATGTAAAAAGTATTTTAAATTGTTATCTACCAAGTCACTCGGTGAGAAATAGTTAGGATGCTTGCAAATTCTCAAGTTATTATGTTATAAAATAATCTTTTAATTACTGCCTGTATCTGTGTTTGTTCCTTTAAAAAAAATCATTCCAAAATAATTGTACGATAATAACATTATGGTCCCGGGTTTTGGCGGCTGATGCGACCTCCCGCCAACTGAGCTTGGTTCAGGAAGACCTTTTGACCTTTCCAGCAGGATTCTCTCCACAGCATCCCAAAAGATGAAATAGGCCTTGAGGGGAATATTTTCTTCGGCCTCCCCCGGGGGGAAAATAATAAAATAATTGTTTTTTGTGCCAGACGTAAAATTGCCAATATTGTCTTAGGCAATTGACTAATTAAACAAGCACTATTTACGATACATCGGATAGTATCTACGAAAAAATTGCAGAACAGTAAAAAGTTGTAGAACAATAAAAAAAGTTGTACAACAATAAAAATTTGTACAACAATAAAAAAGTTGTACAACAATAAAAATCAATAATAAATACACACATAATTTATTAATCATTTGCACAGTTATGGCAATGAAACGTCTCGAAATGATTAAATTTGTCTAGGTATAGCCTATACTTCCGTTTATCGAATCTATCAAATGAGCCATAAATTAATTACCCGTGGGTAATTTGATAAGCTAGGTAACTTTCGTGGAGTTACTATTCATCAGGCCCATGACCGAGGATGACGGACACCTGCACCAGTCATTGACACAGATTTCGTAGTAAAAAACAAGAAATGAATCGATTCTTTTATCCGAGGTGATATAAAGTCAATTATTTGTTCAAGGCCGTAACGCTAAATTATAATAGATGGTATTAAGAAAATGAGAAATAATATGTATGCAAGATGTAGTTGTAGTTTATTGCTTAAGTTAATATTTTAATTGAACTTAATGATTTATAAACTATATGCATTAGTTACAGTACTTTTAGAATCAGAAGAAATATTATGTTTCCGTGTTAATTTATTACTTCGATTTCCAAGCTTTTATAAATCTCTTACAAAACAAGATTAAGAAAATTAAACGAACTAAGATTTAATGTAGACCAACTAGTCAATGAGACCAACATATAATATGAAGTGTAATAAGTGTGTGCAAGGTGTTAATTTAACCAGTGATGCCTGGCATTTATTGGAAATAAAATTTCTTTTGAAGTCTGTTCACGTTTTTATTTTTTTTTCTTCGAAACCAAACGATATAAAAACCTATCCCGCTTCCATCTGTCCAAAACATACAATTTTTTCAATTTCTACATCTATTTAAATTTCACTTTTGTTTACTTTAATGAATGTCTGAAAGAAGTGGAAATTAACACATTTCTCGAAATCTGATCGAGCTAAAATTCGGCAGATGGACTCGTTGTTGATGACAGTAAATTCTAAAATTTGGTGGCAATCACAAATGCACACTCAGACATATACGCATTTCTCTGAAATTGGATGACATTACAGCATTTAATATACGATATAAGTGTCGGTCCTTCCCGATTGGGATTTGGCTTGTTAACGCGATTGACTCCAGTCCTTAGGGAATAAGTTTCAAACTTCATTCAAAACTAAAAAAAAAATTATACTTATTTTTGAATAGATCTGTTAATAAAAATAGAAAATAGATAATATATTTTAGATTTATAGAAATATTGTTAATCAATCTATACATGGATAACTTCATGCAAGAATTGAAAGCGGTGGGATTGGGCGCGAATTTGAGTAATCTGAAAGTATGTTGCCTGATGTAATGCTGATGTTTCGGTGCTGATTGCTAATAGTATGGAAGATCTACAGACTCTCGTGTCTAAGATGAACGAAGTATGTATGAAGAATGAGTTAATGATGAATGTAAGTAAGTCTAAAGTAATGGTGTTTGAAAGAGAGAGAGTACGAAAATAGTGTGCAGATGTGCAGTGTGAAATGAATGCAGTTGGCGTTAGCAAAAAATTGTCCAAAGAAGCGAAGTTAGCAGTCCACAATGGAGTGCTGGTACCTACCCTGATGTATGAAAGTGAGGCATGGAACTGGCAGAGAAAGGATGAAAGTAGACTGAATCCTGTTGAAATGAGATCCCTGAGGCGCATGTGTGGTAAAACCATGTGTGGTCGTGTGAGAAATGTGGAGGTTAGTTAGTTTTATATTATAGTAAAAAAAAAACTGTTTTTACGGTTTGATTGTTTTATGTTTTAAGTTTTTTTTAAATGAACAAATTTCAACGTTCATTTTGAAGTTCTGTGAAAGTCCTATTCATGTTCTGTTATTATATCATTTATAGCCTAATTAATTTGAAAAAATTTTCAATTTCTCTGAAACAACTCGTCCTTATTTTAATTGCGAAAATTGCTTATTTAGCTGAAAATATAATAAAACCCAATGATATTATCGTATTTGTTCAATATTTAATATATTTTTATAACATTCAAGAAAAAAAAACAATTCTGTGAATATAATTATCTATCCTGAAGAAACTACATTACGACGATGACGACAAAAAACACATTACTTTGTACGACGGTACAAATCACAAAAACGTAATTTTTCAAAAAAAAATTTTTTGCAGCTTGACATTTTCGCCCGACACACAGCGGGAGTCTTGGTATACCTTACATTGTAGGTAATAAGCATTAAAATCGCTTGACATACGGAATCTAGAAACGTTCGATTTCATGCACAAAACTGGTTTTTATTTATTTTGTAAATAATTTTATAAGAAAGCAAAAAAGTTAATCAAGTAAAACTGTCACAGAAAATCTTAGCTATAATACTGTATTTTTTTAAAGTTGTTTCCTTTACGCGTTCATACATTTCTATTGAAAAAATATTTTTTTTAATACCTTACATTTATATTTTTTATCGAGTAATTTATTTTTTTATTTGTATTCTACTCAACCGAAACAATAGGAAAACCTTCAATTTATCTAAAGCACATTTTTGGTATTCATAATGTACCTATACCAATTCGTAAATAAAGATTAATCAAAATAGTGATTTAGTACTAAGCTTCACCTTAAAATAAAGAATTATTTTTTCAAACTAAATCATCACACCCTTGTTATGTTTTTTGGGCATGATAAGATATATATATACTAATTTTATATATATATAAAAGATTAGTTCCACCTGTGAATTAAACAGGAATATGATGCAACACTCATGAATAAATCTGGAATGAGATTTCAATAAGAATACGTGAACCAAAGCTATTCCGATGAGAAGATATTTTAAACGAGTTTTTTTTCCGCTGTTTAAAAATAAACAATTCAGAAACGATGCGATGAATCTATATAAGTTGTTATCTTTCTTAATTTTTTATTAGTTCGCCAGGGAATATGATAAGCAAAATATGACGCAACATTCAGAACAGATTAGTAATACACGAATCAGTCAAAAACTAGAGCACATTTATGGTTAAGAAAATTTCTCACATTATCGTTAAAAATGCACAAAAAATATAACTACACCTTTGTAAAGTCTCTAATTTTAATATTAATAAATTGAAATAAATTTAATCTTCAGAGATTTACCACACAAGAGTCCCAACCGCTCCCGACCATCCGCAGCCGGTGATACAGTGGCATTCCCAGTTTTATGTAGGGATTTTACCTCTTAAATATGTACTATAAATTAAAGTCTCTGTCGTATTTATTTTACACTCGTTCGCCGTAGAGCGAGTTTTCCTTGTACCGCAGCGTTGAAATTTTTCCACTAATATTTTTTTTCTGCCGTAAATATAAGTATCATGTACAGATTTGGGAGGCGGGTTTGGACACCGCCGCCCCGGGAACCATTTATTGAATAACCAACACCTCTGCCATAGGTCACTTATCAGAGGTGCCCGGGTTCATCACCCACGACCTTACTTACTTACTAAAAAAACCCTTTACATAGCATCCCCAAAGATGACATAGACCCCAGAGGGAATTATTATTTTTCTCAGGACCTCCTATGTGGGGTTAATTTAAAAAAGAAAACACTCTAAATCCTTTGCGTAATTTAGAAGAACTAAGCACACAAACCGACAGACGCGAATAGCGACTTTATTTTATAGTACAAGATTTTCCAATAAGAGTTGTTATTTTTAATAGCCCGCTATTTCGGTAGATGTTACTTTTGAAGCTGTCATTTTTTAACATTTGACAAGTAGAAACTACGTCATTAATAAAAATGGAACGATACACGCTTCAACAACGAATTGAAATTATTAAAATTCACTTGAGTGAATCAAATGCAAATCATCTTGAGTGATGAGGCTCATTTCCACCTCGGTGGCTTCGTCAACAAGCAAAATTGTCGCATCTGGGGCTCGGAAAACCCAAGAGTTATTGTTGAAAAACCTTTTTATCCTCAACGTGTGACTGTTTGGTGCAGTTTATGGTCCGGCGGAGTCATTGGACCTTACTTTTTCGAAAATGAGGCTGGAGCAACAGTTACGGTGAATGGATTGCGCTATCGAGAGATGATTAATGATTTTTTATAGCTAAAATTGGATAGTATTGATTTGTACAACGTTTGATTTCAACAAGAAAGCGCTAAGTGCCACACAAGTAACGAAACCATTGATCTTTTACGATTGAATATCAAAATAACACCTCTTATTGGAAAACCCTGTATTTAGAGAGGATGCGTGCTGTCTAATGACCAGTGAGAGTGCATTTTATAGCTTTTTTAAGTATCTAAAATTTGATAATCCACCTTCTATTTTATGCGTCGATCGCGATATCATTTCGTAATACTTCTTTATACATGTAACGTTTTGTTTTCATTTTATCTAACACATTTTCCTGCTCTATTGTTGTTATGAGTTGTGTTCGTAAAAAATAAAGACGTATAACCGCAATAGTAGCGCTTGACAGGCGCAATTACCGGTCTGATATCTGTCTAAGATTACGCAACAATGATAACAGCGGATAAATCAATCGTATCGCCTATAACCATTATTCAGTTATTTCATTACGTTTGATTATGGCCGGCGCGCGCATGGCGTGGGCTAGAAAGAGTTTGAATACACATATTTTTCGATTTTTACTAATTGAGGGTGTTTGATACGATCCATTCTAGAGATATACTATGTGATGTTTTGAATATCCACATAAATAAACGATAAATAATAAACGAACGTGCTCTAAAAATTTTTTTGTCTAGACTAGCAACATGGGATAGATTATAGGCCTTGAGTAAACACATTCCGACAGAAAGGGATAAAATAGGGGCAGTCGGTCTTTGAACTTGAGTACGTTGACAGCTCCGAGAAGTCAATGCAAGTCAGAAGTGATATGTGAAATTACAGTTAATTATTGAATTCAAATGGTATTGGAGAGTATTGTGGAATATTGAATTAAAGAGAAATATGATTGATCCGGTATTTGTGTGAAGTGAAGGTGTGTTGGATTAAGCGTGATTTCGTAAATATGTGGTTCAAGCTAAGTGACTTGTCTTAAAAACATGGAAATGATAAAAATAAACGAAATGAGTATATTTAAAACAAAAGTCAAAACATGGCTTAGAGATCAAAGTAACAATCAACTTACAAACATTATGAAGACAATGTAAAGACAATTCAAAACTAAATACAAAAATTTAAGAAAAACTACAGGCCGCCTCAGAACAGGAAACCCTAGTGAGGAGGACTGTGAAAAAAATACAAAAAATATACTTATATTATACTTTAAACCTACATAATGTACAAATTTTGCTATTGATATTAATAAAAAAAAAAAAAATAAAAAAAAAAAAAAATAAAAAAAAAAATGATTGCGTTTTTAAAACAGAGTGAACGTATAAAGGCAGGAAGTGTTTAATCGGGCTAGGTTATTGATTTGGCGAGATGGCATTCTATCCACGGAGACCGAAAACCAGAGAATCAAATAAATTATTAACTGTGGGTTCGAATCCTGACAGATTGGGGAGGTACAATTTTGTTTACAGGAATATTTAATTGCCCTTTTATAGGCGTAGGGAGGAGGTCGAAAATTGAAGTGATTTGGCTATATAGTGTGACCAGGTAAGCTTCACGCTGAGAATGAGAGATGACTAACTGGGTGAGTTTTTTTATATTATTTATTAAATTTCAGAGGACCCTGTTAAAAGACGGATACAACCGAGATACAGGAACCGAGTTTGCAACGCCTGCAACCCAAATAATCTTCCCATAAAAAGGAATACGCTAGACGCATTGTCAATCAGCTGTGAGTGGGAGACAGGCCAATGACCTTTTCATATATAGGCCGAGAGGCGCGGTGTACAGTCAGTTAAAGGGGAAGTTTTGCTAGCGTATGACCTCCCGAATTGAAAGCGATCGGATGCAACCAGACGGAACAAAATGAAAACTTTTCTTCTGTTATTTGACTTTCTAATTTAATACTTTTCATCTATTGTTTGACTTTCTAAGTTACGAATTGGGATGCACAAAAACAAATCTAGAGGCAAAAGAGGGAGATGGTAATCTCCGAAATAAAACTACCAACCGAACAACTTTTCTCAACAGGTACCTTTCGAGAGGTAGGCAGCCTCTTTAAATTAAATGCAAAAATCAAACCAATTATCCGTTTATACCTACCTGAGAGGATAGGTATTCAGTAGAAGTTACCCATACCTAATACACGAGGGTGCTAGTAACCTCATAAAATAAATACTGGAACCAAATATTAAAATACAGACAGTCCTCATCCTAAATTTGGCATTTCGAGTAGACCTTACATATATCTCACATGATAATTGGCTGAATGGGTAGGCACACAACCTATCGCTAAAAAGCAGGCTAAATGTCGACAAGATTGTCGTGTTTTAGCTATGTTATTGACCTAGAAAGGGATGTAAATCCCCGACGACGAGGGAGTTACAACGTTTTCTAGAGGTGGCACGTAACTTAGGACCTTACGTGTCACATTTTCGCGACTAGATTCGTGACAAGGGATGTCATGGTTTTCCCCTTCTACACTCAGTAAAGTAGATTTCCTGGAGGTGTATGAGATTGGGGCAATTCTGAAATTGGTGATGAGACCTGGTTTTCTTTATTCTGGCGTGACGGTTGCCGATTTGGAACAAAGGGAGACCCGGCCGGTTGTGATATCCAGACACGCAGATATCGATCGCCTTGTTCAAATTATCATCCATCGGTTTTGTTTGGTGAAGAGGAGTAGCCAATCTTAACTTGAAAAAATTTCATTTCCTTTCCTCTCCTTCTCCTCCCAAAATATATACATGGATGGCGCCGACAACTAACACCATAAATTTATCGTATGTATATCACATATATAAAATCTAACACTTTATTATATTCACATTACCCTACGATAGGTAGAATCGCGTAGCTAGTGGGGGGGGAGCAGGCGACTTAGAAGATAAGGTTTATAAAATGGCTTTAAAACACAGCGGTAATGGATTCAACTCACTCTATCTCAAAAGAACCAAGGGATACCACACATACATAGATAACTAGGTTTCTAAACCGAGAAACAAAAAACCAACACAACGTTCGGTGAAGCCTTTTTATACTGAACCGTCACGTGAAATGAGTACGTTCAAGGTCGTACGTCACGTAGACAAACTAGGATGTACACACTTGAAGGGGTGTGTAATAAAGAAAAGACGGCAGGGAGGACCTTCCTACCCCGGATATATATATAACCATAGCCTTATGGAAAGGTTACCTACGGGACTTAAGGAAAATTTATCGTAGAAAGAAGAGAAGGAAAAGCTTGATGAAAAGGTGAAACATTACAACTATCAAACGATTTTTCTAGGTCTTTGAAAATTCCGATGAATTTCAATGATTTACCTAATGAATTATGAACAAGGCTAATTAATGTTTTTTTTTTAATGTTATTTATATTTTTACTCGTGTGATAATTGTATATATTATATCTCATGTAATATGGCAGACGGGAATAGCTGTATCCTCACAATCCTACTGGAATAAAAACAATAACTGTACGAATAACCCTACAAACAATAAAACTTATAAATATGATTTAAGATTTTCACGGCCAAAAGTATTTTTGTGATTTGTTTTTGGGGTGTTATGCCGTGTTGCGCTAACTCCTTCTTTAGCCAATGTTTCGGACAGCATTGCAGTGTCCATCATCAGGGCAGATGTGTTATTTGAGGTTGTGTTAAAACATGGTATCACAACCTCATACATAAGCTCACATTTTAACACAACCTCAAATAAGACATCTGCCCTGATGATGGACACTGCAATGCTGTCCGAAACGTTGGCTAAAGAAGGAGTTAGCGCAACACGGCATAACACCCCAAAAATAAATCACAAAAATAAAACTTATATGTTATTTATTTTTTTATATTTTATTTATTCATTTTCGGTAAATCGACAGTTTACGTTTAATCAATTTGTACATAAGTATTGTATGGTGAAATAAAACCAATTATGGATTTTCTCCTTGTGACTTTAACTGAGACAGCATCATATGGAATAAGTTATTTAAATTTGTGAGAAAGGAATATGAATTAAAAAATTTATACAAAACAAAGATTATATAAAACGAAAAATTTACAAAACAATCCATTTATAGCCATGGAGAGAGGTTGTAGATATAAATCAAATCATATAGAGATATAAACAATAGAGACATAAACATTATTCACAAATCATCTTAAGTTAAAAACTAAGTTTGTTGTTTCGAATGTATCTTTCATTGGAGATCTTTATTAAATATTATGTATTGAGATTCAAAATGATTATACTTACATACATGGTACAACTATCTAAAAAGCTTATTTTTTTGCTGGTAAAACCCCCTGATTTTCCACATCTGGTGTTTTGCCTCCTTCTGGTAAACTTTCTCACTTATTCGTTGGATAATTCTGGGTACTGATCTAATGAATGTTTCCTCAGATATTTGTCTTGTTTTTTGATTTTTTACAGAAGAGCGGTCAACTACCCGCGACGACTGTGCACACTTCCACGAAATATTTTACATAATTTATCAAAATCAAGGCCAGCCATCCAGAAGCTATTGTGCGAAGTTTATAAACCTGTTTTCAACGCATTTTGGTAATTCCGTCGACGAACAAAAACAAAAATAATCAAATTTACAAAAAATCTGTCTTCATAAGTGTTATGTATGGCCATGTTGGCAGTCCTGATGCGTCACGTGGGAGATTATAACGAGTGTGCGCAGTGTCAATAAACGTCATAGGTCTGAGTCAACAGTCTTTTATTTTTAATAATCCCCGATATAATAATTGGCGACGAGGATAATCGAAAAAGTTAAATTAATAACGAGTAATATTAAGTCCAGTGTAAAACAGTGATTTCGTCTTTGTTTTTTCAATCATTTTAACATGTCTACGAGTACTTTGCCAGTGCCGCAATACGAGTCGAGTTGTGAAACCTTCGGAATGTTTTTAGAACGTGTTCAAATTTATTTAAAAGTAATTAATATTACGGACAAAGAGAAAATTGGATATCTTTGTATGATTATTGGTGCGGAAAAATATAAAATTTTAAAAGAAACAGTTCATCCGAAAAATATTGAAGAGTTAACTTATAACGAGATTGTAACAACACTTCAAAATAAATATGAAGAAAAAAAATGTACGATCGCCCAAAGATATAAATTTTATAATCGTCAGCAACAGTCGAACGAGGGAATTGATGATTACATTTCAGAAATAAAAAGTCTGTCAATATCATGTAATTTTGGAGCATTTCTGGATGAAGCCTTGAGGGATAAATTGGTGTGCGGTGTGAAAAATGAAGCCATGACTATAAGATTACTGTCTGAAGATGAATCGCTGAGTTTCGAAAAAGCAAAAAAAATTGTGAAGAATATGGAGACAGTAAGTTGTTCTGCAGAAATATTACACAAAGAAGATCTTTCATCGGGAGTTTTCGAAGTAAAGCCGAAAACGTCACGTCAAAGGAGTACTAGTCCGCAACAAGGTCAAAGGAGTTCAATGTCATCAAGTCGTCTTTCATCTCCATCACGTGGAAATCCCAGAAAAAGATGCGAGAAGTGTTTTATCAGTCATCAACCAGAGTCATGTCCGTCAAGGAATTGGAAATGTTACAAGTGTAATACATACGGTCATACGTCAAAATTTTGTTCTAGTGTAAAATCAATTGTTATTAATCATGTAAAATGTGTGGGTAATATAAATGTTTTAAATATGTCCGTGTCTGAAACAGCTAATATTGATTTGTTTGTAAACGGTAGGAAAATGTCCTTCATGATTGACACAGGGAGTTCATCGACCTTGATAAGTCACAAAATGTACATAAAATTTTTCAAAACTTGTAAATTAAGTCAGTTCTATGGTAATTTGTTTATAGCAAATAGTCAAAATTTATATTGTTTTGGATTTTTTATTGCAAAAGTAAGTGTAAAAGATGATTCTAAATTGGTCGTGGATTTACCAGTATTAGTTATTAAAAATCTATCGTCTGAAGCTATTCTTGGTAGGAATTGGATAAATGTTTTGAATCCGTCTTAGGAAAATACATTTATAAATTCTTTTATGTCAAATATTGGTAATGATAATATTGTAAATTCAGTGTCTGTCAGTGGAAAAAATAAATCAAACATTGTCGAAAAATTGTCACAAAAATATTTAAATTCTTTTTCTAAAACGAATAACGACATACCAATTAAAGAGTTTTCGGTAAATTTAAGTTTAAAAAATAATTCAACTCCTGTTTTCCACAAAGCATATGAGGTCCCTTATGCACTGCGTGCAGAAGTATGCCAAGAGCTAGATCGTCTTGAAAGCGAAGGCATAATTTCTAAAGTTAAATATAGTACTTGGTCTTCTCCAATAGTTTGTGTACCAAAACAAAATGGAAAAATACGTTTATGTGCAGATTTAAAATCTACAGTCAATCCACAATTGAGAATTGATCAATATCCTATTCCACGTCCAGAGGATATTTTTAATAAATTTTCAGGTTGTCAAGTATTTTGTAAATTAGACTTAACAAATGCATATTTACAGTTGTCTGTGTCAGATTCTAGTAAAGAATTACTTACAATTTATACATGTAATGGTTTATATGTTTACAATCGTTTACCTTTTGGGTTGTCATCGGCTCCTGCCACATTTCAAATGGTCATTGATACAGTCTTGGGAGGCATAAAAAACTGTGCTGCATACATTGATGATATTTGTGTAGGTGGTAAAGATGAAACGGAGTGTTGTAATACTTTAGAAAAAGTTTTGTCAAAGTTAAATGAGTTTAATATAAAAATTAATGTGTCAAAAAGTGAATTTTTTGTATCTTCTTTTGAATTTTTAGGTTTTACTTTGTCAGGTCAAGGCAAAAGTCCGTCTTTGTCGAAAGTTGAGAAAATTAAGTCTACTGGGTGTCCAGAAAATGTTACTCAACTAAAATCGTATTTGTCAATGTTGAATTTTTATAGGAATTTTATTCCTATGTGTCCTACTGTACTAGAACCACTCCATAATTTATTAAGAAAGAATGTAGAATGGTGTTGGTCTGATGAATGCGAAAAAGCATTTATAAATAGTAAGTCTCTCTTGTCAGATAAAACTATGTTAGTTTTATTTGATCCGTCAAAACCATTGTGTCTTACAGTCGACTCCAGTGCATACGGTGTCGGATGTGTCTTAAGTCATGTCGTAAAGAATCAAAAATTTCCTATAGCTTTTGAGTCTGCGACGTTAAATTCAGCTCAAAGAAATTATAGCCAATTGCACAAGGAAGCCCTTGCTGTTATTTTTGGAATCAAGAAATTTCATAAATATTTAATTGGTCGTCATTTTACTATATATATACTGATCATGCTCCATTGTTGTCTTTATTTGCCAAAGATAAAAAAGTCCCCGTTTTAGCTGCATCACGTATCATAAGATGGTCTATAATATTGTCCGCGTACAATTATAAATTAGTTTTTAAAAATGGACTGAAAATTCCTCAAGCTGATGTGATGTCACGTTTGCCAAGTGAACAACAATTTAATGTAGAGGAATGTAATTTTGTATACATGTCAACACCCTTAATTCCATTTTCAGAAGTTGAAAGTCATTCTGAAAAAGATGAAATGTTATCTAAAGTCATTAAGTATGTTTCAATCGGTTGGATTGAAAACTTGTCAAGTCCAGAAATTAAAAAATATTTCAAGTTCAGAAATTTACTGTCGGTCAAGGGAAAATGTCTTTTATTTGGTGACAGAATTGTAATACCAGAATCTCTTAAGTCTAAAGTCTTAAATTTAATACATTATGGTCATCCTGGTATAGTCAGATCAAAAATTCTTGCTCGTTCTTATGTTTGGTGGTTAGGTATGAATCAAGATATTATTTCTAGATGTGAAATGTGTCAGTCGGTACAAAAAGCTAACAAAAATGTGCGTCATAATTGGCCTATTGCTGAAAGTCCATGGGAAAGAGTCCATTTGGATTTTTTTGACTTAAAAGGTTCCAAATACTTGTTAGTTTGTGATTCATATTCAAAGTGGATAGAATGTTTTTATATGAAAAATACTAAATATTCGGATTTGTTATCAAAATTAAGTGAAGTTTTTTCCAGATTTGCGTTTCCGAAAACTATTGTTTGTGATAACGGTCCTCCATTTTCATGTAAAGAATTTTCTATTTTTTGTAAAGAAAAATCTATTAAATTATTATTTTCTCCACCATATAATCCCGAGTCAAATGGATTAGCAGAACGATCTGTTCAAACATTCAAAAAGATTTTAATTAAATTTATGTTTTCAAAAAATTCTAAATTTTTGTCACCAGCTCAACGTCTAATAGATTGTTTGTATACTTATCGTTCCACCCCTACTTCTGTCACGGGTTTGTCTCCTATGGCTAAAATATTTTCGTATGAGCCACGTACACCTCTTCATGTTTTGACAGAAGAAAATAATGTAAATAAAAGTAAGCAATCAAGTAAAAATGCATTGACAGAGTATGAGGAAAATGATAATGTATTGGTATACTTAAGACATTTGAAAGGTCCTATGAAATGGGTTCAGGGAACTATTAAGTTAAAATTAAGTTCATGGGTGTATTTAATTCTTTTAATCGGAGGAGACGTAAAAAAGGTCCATGTTAACCAAATAAAAAAAAGTTGCATTAAGTTAAAATCAAATTATGAAAATCCCGATAAATGGTATGACTTGGGAAGTCAAGAAAATAAAAATGATAGTGAGCCTTTACCCAGCACTAGTGGGAAAACTGATGTAGTAACTAGGGCTGGCAGATTGGTGAAACCTCCTGTCAGATTTAGTCATAGTGATTATGTTTAAGTTTTATTTGGTATTGTAAATTGTTTGAAAATAAAAAAAAATAAAGGAGGAAAGGATGTTATGTATGGCCATGTTGGCAGTCCTGATGCGTCACGTGGGAGATTATAACGAGTGTGCGCAGTGTCAATAAACGTCATAGGTCTGAGTCAACAGTCTTTTATTTTTAATAATCCCCGATATAATAATAAGGTTTCTGACATTTCTCCGACTCTCAAGTGTGCTAGCGTGAAAATATTTATAATTTTCCGTTGTGGACCAAAATCGGTAAAATATTGACTAGATGGTTAACTTAAGCTATGTAGCCAACTTTAACTGTGGTTCAGTGTTAAGTTTATTTTTTCAACTGTCATATTTATTTGGACTTTCTCATTCCCATTTTTTCATTATTATAGTACGTAGTTACCTGACCGAAGAAAGTATGAAAAATAATTGTCTTTGGGACAGTGGCAGTGACATTATTTGGAAAAATTGTATAATACTTTACTAACATTAATTTGTAAAAATATATTACATAAAATATATGGCTCATAATTTAGTAGATATTTGTGGCTGCTTACAAATTTTATGATTTCACAGGAAATTTTGGTTTTGAGAAAGAAATAAGAGACAACTAGAAATTTAATTGTTGAACGCGATTTCTACTTAAACTTCTAGTTATAACGTATTGCAAAATGAGGAATACCATAATTTGTTTTACAATATTTAGTTGCTGTAATGAGTGTTTTTTTTAACTAACTAGGTACATAATATTTAAAATTAAATAAATTATCTTAAAAACGTTCCGATTCGAAATATTAAGTGGTGCTTTGTCACATTGTTGTCAATCTCTCCGGGATGGCGTCCCGGGGATCACCGAATGACGTGAGAGCCTTTATCACATTGTTGTCAATCTTTCCGCGATGGCGTCCCGGGGATCATCGAATGACGTGAAAGCCTTTATCACATTGTTGTCAATCTTTCCGCGATGGCGTCCCGGGGATCACCGAATGACGTGAGAGCCTTTATCACATTGTTGTCAATCTTTCCGCGATGGCGTCCCGGGGATCACCGAATGACGTGAGAGCCTTTATCACACTGTTGTCAATCTTTCCGCGATGGCGTCCCGGGGATCACCGAATGACGTGAGAGCCTTTATCACACTGTTATCAATCTTTCCGCGATGGCGTCCCGGGGATCACCGAATGACGTGAGAGCCTTTATCACATTGTTGTCAATCTCTCCGGGATGGCGTCCCGGGGATCACCGAATAACGTGAGAGCCTTTATCACATTGTTGTCAATCTTTCCGCGATGGCGTCCCGGGGATCACCGAATGACGTGAGAGCCTTTATCACATTGTTGTCAATCTTTCCGCGATGGCATCCCGGGGATCACCGAATGACGTGAGAGCCTTTATCACACTGTTGTCAATCTTTCCGCGATGGCGTCCCGGGGATCACCGAATGACGTGAGAGCCTTTATCACATTGTTGTCAATCTTTCCGCGATGGCGTCCCGGGGATCACCGAATGACGTGAGAGCCTTTATCACATTGTTGTAAATCTTTCCGCGATGGCGTCCCGGGGTTCACCGAATGACTTGAGAGCCTTTATCACATTGTTGTCAATCTTTCCGCGATGGCGTCCCGGGGATCACCGAATGACGTGAGAGCCTTTATCACATTGTTGTCAATCTCTCCGGGATGGCGTCCCGGGGACCACCGAATGACGTGAGAGCCTTTATCACATTGTTGTCAATCTTTCCGCGATGGCGTCCCGGGGATCACCGAATGACGTGAAAGCCTTTATCACATTATTGTCAATCTTTCCGCGATGGCGTCCCGGGGATCACCGAATGACGTGAGAGCCTTTATCACATTGTTGTCAATCTTTCCGCGATGGCGTCCCGGGGATCGCCGAATGACGTGAGAGCCTTTATCACATTGTTGTCAATCTCTCCGGGATGGCGTCCCGGGGATCACCGAATGACGTGAGAGCCTTTATCACATTGTTGTCAATCTTTCCGCGATGGCGTCCCGGGGATCACCGAATGACATGAGAGCCTTTATCACATTGTTGTCAATCTTTCCGCGATGGCGTCCCGGGGATCACCGAATGACGTGAGAGCCTTTATCACATTGTTGTCAATCTCTCCGGGATGGCGTCCCGGGGATCACCGAATGACGTGAGAGCCTTTATCACATTGTTGTCAATCTTTCCGCGATGGCGTCCCGGGGATCACCGAATGACGTGAGAGCCTTTATCACATTGTTGTCAATCTCTCCGGGATGGCGTCCCGGGGATCACCGAATGACGTGAGAGCCTTTATCACATTGTTGTCAATCTTTCCGCGATGGCGTCCCGGGGATCACGAATGACGTGAGAGCCTTTATCACATTATTGTCAATCTTTCCGCAATGGCGTCCCGGGGATCACCGATTGACGTGAGAGCCTTTATCACATTGTTGTCAATCCGGGATGGCGTCCCGGGGATCACCGAATGACGTGAGAGCCTTTATCACATTGTTGTCAATCTTTCCGCGATGGCGTCCCGGGGATCACCGAATGACTTGAGAGCCTTTATCACATTGTTGTCAATCTTTCCGCGATGGCGTCCCGGGGATCACCGAATGACGTGAGAGCCTTTATCACATTGTTGTCAATCTTTCCGCGATGGCGTCCCGGGGGTCACCGAATGACGTGAGAGCCTTTATCACATTGTTGTCAATCTTTCCGCGATGGCGTCCCGGGGATCACCGAATGACGTGAGAGCCTTTATCACATTGTTGACAATCTTTCCGCGATGGCGTCCCGGGGGTCACCGAATGACGTGAGAGCCTTTATCACATTGTTGTCAATCTTTCCGCGATGGCGTCCCGGGGGTCACCGAATGACGTGAGAGCCTTTATCACATTGTTGTCAATCTCTCCGAGATGGCGTCCCGGGGATCACCGAATGACGTGAGAGCCTTTATCACATTGTTGTCAATCTTTCCGCGATGGCGTCCCGGGGGTCACCGAATGACGTGAGAGCCTTTATCACATTGTTGTCAATCTTTCCGCGATGGCGTCCCGGGGGTCACCGAATGACGTGAGAGCCTTTATCACATTGTTGTCAATCTTTCCGCGATGGCGTCCCGGGGGTCACCGAATGACGTGAGAGTCTTTAGCACATTGTTTTCAATCTTTCCGCGATGGCGTCCCGGGGGTCACCGAATGACGTGAGAGCCTTTATGACATTGTTGTCAAGCTTTCCGCGATGGCGTCCTGGCGGACATCGGATGACGTGAGAGCCTATTCGAAGCGTTCAGTATAAAAGTAGGTATACACTCAGAAGCTCTGAATCGCGTTTGTCGTTTTATTTATTTAATTATTTATTAAATATACACTCAGGTGTCGCACATTCAATTCCTCGGCTGGCTAAGTCCTCCATCACAACACAAGCAATATTTTCCGCTTAATGTGGTATTAGGAGATTTTAAAATATTGTCATGTTATTCGTAACGCGGTAATGTTTGTTTTTATTAAAAAAAATATTTTTTTAATGAAGAATACTGTAATACACGGAAAAATCTAACTGATATAAAATACTGATAATTTTTTAAAAACCTGCTCAAATTATTCGTTTTCCTGTTAAAAATGGGTCTGCGGGCCTATAACAAATGAATTGAAAGAGTTCCTAACAAAGTATCACTCAAAAGCGAATATTTTACGTGACGGCGGAACACGTGTTCATACAAATACTGATATTGTCGCAGTGTATGTTCTCGATATATTGTGAATGACTAATATTTTATCAGAATGTTGGCAAGCTGTCACTTTTTTAACAGGATCATTTATATCCGTGTACAATCCCCCAATCTCTCACTAATCCGCTACCCAAAAACCGGGCATGTGTCCAATTAATGAAAGCGGCGGATTTAAGTGCGTACATATTCAATTTAAAAAAATAAAATAAAAGTTTTTTAGTAAAACAAATAGGATAAAAGGAATACAGTGCGTCGGCAAGGCGCCACGCGGATCATTTTGTTATAATTGCCCCTGCATTAGATTGTATCTAAATATACCGAACCGCTTTTAATTATAATTGAACAATATTTAAATCAAATTGTTTTCAACTCAGTTAAATACTTTCACTCTTTACTCGCCTTAAATTAATAAACTTGTCAATCAAGATATGGCTGTACTAATATTTACAAGAGAGATTAACTCTCAATGGCTTCGCATGTCATTAGCATTGTTTTAAATTAATTACCAATGAGTCGGTAATATTTGTATTTTTAAAATGTTTTTTTCTCTGCTGTTGCACTCTTATAACGTATTATTATTATAGGCCAGTCATCCAGCTAATTTATTGTACCCACCTTAGAACAAGTGCGATCGTTTACACCACAGAATAGTTTTCCTATAGAGGTGTGTTATATCTGTCTTACTTTGCAGATTTAAGGGTTGGGAACTCTTTGTTAAAAAGTAAAAGGTTCTACTTATAATTGCGTTTATTTACGTTATAAATAATAGGTCTGGATTTAGCTACACTGTTCATTGTCCGAGGGTTGGTAATTCTCTGGTTCGAGAAGCTTGTTGCCTGTCAATAACATCCCACAGGTAATTAATTGCTACACTCTAGCGACATCTGTCGGACTCTGGAGTAAGCTTAATGACTAGCGCCATCTATCGCTTAAATATTCAACTTATTACCATACATCACAAGGTGTTAACGAAACACTGTAATAATATATAGAGTGTCCGGGGGTAAAGTGCGCTCAATTCTACATGATGGTACAAGTAAAAAAAAATAATAAAAACTTCTTTCCAAGGTTTTAATGTAGTTTTCTGGTAAAGAAGTTTAATTTTTCTATAGAAATAACAATGGAATTTCTAAAAAAGTGATTAATAATTTTTTACTTCTACCATCGTGTAGAATCACCTCCCAAAGTTTGTGCACTCTAAATTTTTAAAGATCGCAATTGAAAATATCCACTTTTGATATTACGTTATTGTAATTATTACATAATCTGTTCAAGCAAGAACTTTGCATATAATTTGTTTTGTATTGATCTACTTTGAACAGGCCGGAAGAGCGTATGGAAGGTGCAGGTACATTTAATTGAATCTCTTTTCGTAACTCTGGGCATTGAATGTTATTGTTAACTAATTTATACATGAATAATGCAAATCAATTTTAAAGTATGAATCTCTACAATCTACACTCAATGAATCAATTTTAAAGTAGCAATCTCTACACTCTATACTCATGAATTAATTTTAAAGTAGGAATCATTACACTCTACACTCAATGAATTAATTGTAAAGTATAAAGCTGCCTCTAAATAATTCTCAAATCTTACAAATGGCTTGTAACAAAGATATTTTAAACAATTGTTTTGAATATCTTCTATTTTGATACATTAGAAGATATATCCTTTTATTATTTTATTATGGAGGCACTGCTGAAAACCAGCTGCATTCCCGTAGAGATCCGGAATGCATAGCTGAGCAGTGACCTTTTTGTCAATAGAATTTATGTTAAAAAATATGTAAAATTTATCTTTTGGCAAATAAATGTTTTTATTTATATATTTATTATTTATATATTAGAAGATATGTATATACACATTAATTTGCATTCTTTTCGGATTTCCTCATTCGAAGTACATAAACAGCAGAACATGGTTGTACCAATCATACTAGCAGTTACTTCTTCAACCACAAACCGCAGATTTATATTATGAAACGCACTTTAAAATGGTATGAAGAACATACTTGATTGCAGTCAAAAGTTAAATCGTAACTCAATCAACAGAATAATTGGCAGGAACTTCTTTTTCTGGCGCCCTCTCCTATCTGATGTTACCTTTCATCAGGGCAATATTCAGGCTACAGAATTTAGCACAACTTATCGGAAAGCACTATATTAAGAAAGATTTCAAACCAATAAAGTGTGGCGTCTTTCTGTAGTACGACTTCTGGATTAACAAATTATGAACCGACGGCCTTCGTGGTTGAGCGGTTACTGTCAGAAAAAAATTGTTTTGCTATATCTAGTTATAGATTGTTTGAAATAATATTGTCTGTTTTCTCTAAAGTTCTCGAATTGTCCAGGATTAATGAACCTAATCCATTCATTTGCCGGAGGGATTGATGAGGACCACTTGGCGACGCCTGAGGCCCTAGACTGGCTCGCAGACTTAGATGTCCCCCTCTGACCCCCCCACCATACGAAAGAAGAAGAATTAATCCTGAATCTTGTGGATATGATTGTTGGCAATCTAAGATGATTGACGAAGATGGGTTGATAACACGCCAATGAGAATCTGGTAGTGGATGCTTTAACGATAAATGCATGTGATGAATTCAATTAAAAGTGCCTATAAACCAAAAAACACACATTACAATATCCCCCAATTCAACACTAACTCAAAACAAAACGCGTTCATTAATCGCTCCTCATAAATTTTTAACACCCCATAAGTGAATTCAATTTATTCAACTCGGCACCTCGCAACTTCAAATCTAAATTCAATAAATAACACTCACACAATACATATTACTCAACAGAGACTAGATCCATACCCTTCCCATAGCAAGAGTGCAAGACGGGACGACACTCTTCCAAAAAAGTAAAAAACATCCAAATAATAAACACTGTGAAAAAATATTTTATGGACAAACTTTAAAAAAAATAAAATTGTTTCCAATTGAATTAATCTTAAGAATAACTCATCTCAATTAGTAACTTACTTCAGTAACATCTTACTTCAGTAACATTCCATTCTTCAAATATGTTTAAAATCATTTTATTTTTAATTACTTACTGTAATAAAACAATGTACACTCCTCTTCCAGCCACAAGCAAATGCTTCTATGGAAGAGGGGTCTTGAAATATTTGATCATATATTGTAACAAATAAACAAAAATGTACTTATATAATAAAAAAGGTGCTTCTTTCGGCCAGTCTCGTGACTCGTTCGCTTTTTCCGCCCGGCCACCAAAACTCTGTGCTGTATATTTGCTACTGTTCTCACTAAAATTGACAATAGATCGGTTTTAAATGATAATGCTTTTTTAATTTGCGATATTTAATTTTCATTCCTTCGATAAACATCAATTTCGATATTTGATATCTGCCATCGTCCCGAGATGACTATTTTTTTTTAATTCTTTTATAATCACTAATAATTAAGAAAAATTATTGAAAACCTTTCATTAGTTCAGTTATTACATATATTTAACCACACCAAAATGAAAACAGTTGGTTTATCAAAAAAAAATAGTTGTTGCTTTTCACAGCGAGTTAGGTGGCTTGTAATTTTCGTAGAATAAAAGTTATGTGAATGTTTATAAAGTTGACATAATACATTGAAACCATAGAAAAGGTAAAAACATGCCTTGCGTTATTTAAAGATTTAAGATACTTATCTAATGATTACATTTACACTGAGTAATTCTACTACAAATGTTTTTTTTTTTTGGTTTTAGGCATTTCACCCTGAAAAGAGACTACAAAGGTTCAGCCACACGCTGGGTTAAACTAAAATGATTGAAACAAAGAATGACAATGAAATAAAAAACTTAAATTATTTTGCAATGAAACTAAACTACTACAAATTGCATGGCTACAAATTATTTGTTTACATCTCCTTTAAGTGCAAACCAATAAATTACATCTTACTCAGTTAATTCGCGTGATTTCGCCTTATTAAATGGAGGTTACTAATTACTGCGTCTGCATAAGAAGTACTAGAGCTTGAAACTGCGTGACACCATCTTTAGAATAAAAATTAGTGTTGCAACGATTCTCATTTAAACGATTGAAATTATTCAATAAGATTTAATAAAATCGTAAACAGACAATAAGGCGGTCTAATCGGAGATAGACAATACAGTCTGACAAATAATAGTAGAAAACAATTGCGGGCCATGCCTTTAGTATTTGATCTAATTTAAATTCAGATTCCCATTATTACAAAAATAATCTCGTTCTAACGTAATTAAAGATTTAAAAAAAAAAATACTTTACGTTTTGGACATTTTATTGAAATTGTGGTGATTCTGGGAACAATTCGTATGGTCTCACAGAAATCGCTGCGTCTTCCTTACTCTTGTGGTGAGAAGAATGGTCTAAACGGTATTAGAAAGAGAAAACACCACGCTTTATATTAAAATCTAGAAGTTCATCACCACCTCAGCATCACTTTTACCCTTCAAGGCCATTTCCTAACAAATTATTAGTAGGCACATTCAGAACATATCTGAACACGTTTTCATGCTGCTGTGTTTATCCTAATAATAAATTAGAAAATATTAGTATTTTTATGAACACTTGAATTTTTAGGAAACCGAACGATTCATTATTTAAAGGCCCTTCAATTTGACCAGATTTTTAATAAATTGGCAATATTTTATATCGGTAAGTTTTCTCCGTAAGCGAAACGCCCCTAAGTCAATCCTCTAACTGACGCGCCACTGCCCTGTGGAGCCCTGATTCACCTAATTGAATAATTATCCTTGCCTCTATTCATTTAAACATGCATGTAACTAGACCTGGGATAATTGGAACAGCAATTGCTATGATTACCGATTATTTAATTTGTCGACTGTTATTATGTTATTAAATAATTGTTCGGCATCCTAGAATGATTAACCTATTGACCTGTAACTTGAATTGTTTTACAGAGATGTGTGTACATGAGATACGATTTTTTTTTAATTTTTCTTTTTTTTAGTGACATGGTTATTACAATTATTAGGTATGTTTAGACCACCAAGCTAGACACATGCCCGTGTTGTGGTGGTTGATTGTATATAGAGTATATTAAAATAATAAATCAAGTATGAAATATAGAGGAAATTAAAATAATAAATCAAGTATGAAAAATAGAGGAAATTAAAATAAGTATAAAAATACTATCATTTAACAGAAAATAAGGGGTATAGAGTTTAAGAGAAAATATGTAGCATACAATTTAAAAATATATAGGTATAAATTCAATTTACGAAATCAATGTACTAACAAGAAGAAAATTAACTGCTGATATTTTATATGTGTGAGTTTTATATCAAAAGATTGAAATTTAAATGAATTTAAAAAGTATAGAATATAAGACATAGTAAGAAGAAAAAAAATATACAAGAAGTTTTTTAAAATTAATTTAAATATATACCTAGTATTTATGTATGTATTGTTTGACCCGTTTACAAAGTTTTAACAATTAATACGTCAATGAAATTGCAACACTCAACACAAATACAATACACACATTGGAAGACAGGTGTAAAATAAACGACTACTTTTTTATTCAAAATTTTAAACTCTAAATTCGACATTTTGGAAACTTCTGCAACTCATAAACTTGCGAATACCTACAATAACAACACGAGAAAATACGCTATTCCACTGCAGAACATATAAGCGCAATTACATTGCGAACTCCCCAATACAACTGTTTACGCCAAATAATGGCTAATTGTCGTGTAATTGCGAATTGTTTATGGCAATGAATTTTGTTCCTGAACCCCATTTTCCTCTCCTTCATACCTCTCCTCTTTGTCCGGGAATCAGTCAGTGCAAAACCAACCGCCGTGACGCGAAGGGAACATCATTACCCATAACGTATCTTATCGCAAGAAACAATCAAAATCATCTTAACGCATCGCAATAAATAATATTTCGCTAAAACCAAAATTACAGTGGAATCCAAGTGAATCAGTGAATCCCAACAAGTGAATGTTCCTCTACATCCGTAAGTACCCTTATACCCTTATAAATTCATTGCCAATGAATAATTGATTGTGTTATAAAAGGTCCACAGCTTAAACATTTGGTCAATTCGAGCCACATACATTATTATGTAGAGATATGAACCAGCGCATCTCGTAATTATAATACGTATTTACGCATTTATCCACGATATTGTGTTTCATCGTTAAATACGTGTCGAATTATTTATGTGGGTAGGGTAGATAGTTTTGTACAGTAAGATCTCGCATTATTTATTTTAATTAAAAGATTTATTGTTATTATATTATTTATCATAAAAATGACTAACGAAACGTCAAATGTAGAAATTAATAGAGAAATTAAGTTATTGGAAGCTCGTCAAAATTCATTCTTTTCAAGAGCTCAGAGAATATTTGATAGCATGAAAAATTTGAAGACGACATCGTCAAAAAACACTTTTTGCGCAAACGCCACATTGTTACCAGAGATTAGGAAGGAATTTTCAGAAATGGTTATTAAAATAAACACGCTCAACCTTAAAATAAATTCGGAATATATTCCCAATTTTCAAATGGAACAATCATTTGACGAAATTTACGCCATTATTCAACTAACCGCCAGGCAAATGAATAGTGAAAATATGAATCAGTCGTCATCTACTACCCAACCAAAACATAATCTAAAGTTACCAAAGTTAACGCTACCCGGCTTTAATGGGAATTTAATGAACTGGAAAATTTATTATGAAACGTTTAAAAATATTATTCACGAAAACACAGATCTCTCTAACGCAGAAAAAGTACAATATTTGGTCGGTTCATTGTCTGATAAAGCATTAAATATTTGTGTTGGGATTCCAACAACAGCTGATAATTATGAAATTATTTGGAATGCTTTAATAGAGAAATATGAAGATAATCGAGCACACGCAGCGTATTATTTCGATCAAATTTTAAACATTAAACAAATAACTATTCCAACAGCATCCAATTTAGAAGCGTTTATAGATCAGTTTCATTCGTCAATTTCGGCGTTACAACAATTAAAAATTCCGAATTTATTACAATATTTCTTCCTTTATATAGGAACTCAAAAATTAGATAAGGAAACAGCTATGGCATTCGAATCGTCAGTAAGGAGATCTGAGACACCTTCATATGAAGAGTTCGTGATTTTTTTGCGTGAGCACGCAAAAATATTACAGCGAACATCTGCATTACCGGAATGTAAATCGCAACAGCGCATGGAGAAAAACTCACTTAAGAAGCAATATAGCCAAGCATTTGTTAGTGTAACAAACAGTAAAATAAAACAATACGAGTGCGCTGTATGTAACCTATCAGATCATACATCAATTTATAAATGCCCAACATTTTTAAAAGCATCTCCTAAGAATAGATTTGAAATTGCTCAAAAACAAAATCTATGCAGAAATTGTCTTAGTAAAATGCACTTTGCTAATAAATGTAAATCGGAAAACCGATGCAAATATTGTAATCAAAATCATCACTCTCTATTACATTTTAATACAACAGCATCCGACTCTTCTCAATCTAATGAGCAAGATTTAGCGGAAAATTCCGAGCGTGAATCTGAAAATCTATCCGATAATGTCACATTGTGCACTCTGAATAATGGAGATGCAAACGTTTTTTCTCCGAATCAAACCATACTATTAGGGACCGCATCCATTAATGTTCTTGATTTTAGGAATAATTATCAGAAAATACGTGTCCTAATCGATAGCGCATCGCAAAACGATTTTATTACAACGGAATGTTGCCAACGCCTTGGCTTACATTTATTCCCAAATCGCAATCACGCCACGATTAGAGGAATAGGAGATGTTGCTCAACGCGTTAAAGGAGTCACTAATTTGAGGTTTGAGTCTCGTTACAACAATAAAGTATCTTTCTCCATTCGACCTTTGGTCGTAGATCGCATCACAACTCAGCTGCCAGCATCATCGCTAAATCTAAACGCTTTATCTTATTTAAATGAATTACCACTTGCCGATGACGAATTCCACACCCCAGGGGTCATAGATGCAATCATCGGAGCCAATTTATTTGGCCAAATAATATTACCCGGTAAGGTAAAAGGCACACGGTTATTACCAAGTGCCATTGAGACCAGCTTAGGATATATAATAATAGGAAATGCACCTACTATCGAAAGTTCTTATTCCCTTGGTAACTCATTTTGCACAACGACAGAACCATCGGTTGAAGAACTTATTGCAAAATTCTGTCAATTGGAAAAGGTCACAGAGTGTGAATCACAATCACCGGAAGAAAATGTCCATGATGCAATTTATGTTCAATCTACCATCAGAGATCCGTCAGGTAGATGTATAGTTAACATCCCATTTAAGGATCCTCCAGAAATGCAAGGAGAATCTTATCAAGTAGCTTTACATCATCTTTTGATGCTAGAAAAAGGATCACATCGCACCGCGTCGCATCGCATCGCAACAACATGCATCACATCGCACCGCATCGCATCGCATCGCATCAACATTAATCACATCGCACCGCATCGCATCGCTTCGCATCACCAAGCATCACATCGCACCGCATCGCATCGCATCGCATCAACACGCATCATATCGCACCGCAACGCAACGCAACGCAACGCATCGCATCGCATCACATCGCATGGCAGCCCACCGCAACGTAACGCAATAAAACGCAACGCAACGCAACGAAACGCAACGCAACTCATCGTATTTCATCGCAAAAAACTTAAAATAACATCAAATCATTTAGAAGTTGCTGAGAGGGCCATACTATGTGATGTACAAGTAGTTCATTTTGAGAATGACCTAAAGAATTTACAAAAGCAACGTTACTTAGCCCCTGCATTAAGAAAATTAAGACTATTTTTAGACATTATTCTTATTCGTGTTGGAGGCAGATTGAAAAATTCTGATCTGAACTACAATTCTCAACATCCGATCTTGTTGCCAAGTAAGGAACACGTCACGACCATCCTCATCGATTATCACCATGAGAAATATCTACATGCTGGACCACAGCTTTTAATATCTTTGCTACGTCAAAAATATTGGATACTTTCCGCTAGAAACTTGATTAGAAAACGTGTACACCTGTGCAACACCTGCTTCAAAACCAACCCAAAAGCCAATTTTCCGATTATGGGAGACTTGCCTGAGTGCCGGGTGAAACAATCAAAATCATTTTTACATACGGGCGTAGGCCATGCAGCACCTATCGCAATCACAATGAATCAACAAAGAGGAACTCGTCGCTTAAAGGCTTACATAGGTTTATTCATATATCCCGTCACTAAAGCCGTGCATATTGAACTTGTTTCTGATCTCAGCACAGATTGCTTTCTAAACGCCTTTAAACGTTTTATTTTACGACGAAGACTTTGCAGTACATTATATTCGGATAATGGAATTGCTTTCATCGGTGCCAAATCATATTTAGATGATTTGTATCATTTACTGAGTTCTGAACAATTTAAAGACGCATTTTCACATACCCTATCAGAATATCGAGTCCACTGGAAATTAAACGCACCTAGTGCCCCTCATTTCAGTGGTAGTTGGGAAGCCAATGTCCGAAGTGTGAAAACACACTTATACCGAGTAATAGGAGAGCAGCTCCTTATCTACGAAGAATTGTCCACTATCTTAGCTCAGATTGAAGCTTTATTAAACTTTCGTCCTCTGTCTCAATTGAGTTCTGATCCATTGGAACCGTTGGCACTTACCCCAGCGCATTTCCTCACATTAACCTATTTAACTGCATTGCCTTCTGCAGACGTGTCCCAAGAACCAGTCGGATTACTTAAAAGAAAATCTATGTTAGATCACATGGTTCAGAACTATTGGAGACGTTGGAAGATAGAGTACTTGAATTCTTTACAAACTAGGTTAAAATGGAACACTCCAGTTAATCCTGTACAAAAGGGTACGCTATTAAAGGCTGACAACGCACCACCTCTGCACTGGCCATTAGGTATTATAGATGAAGTTTATCCAGGCAAGGATGGTATTGTTCGAGTGGTACTTGTCCGAACCAAGGCAGGATCTTACAAGCGTCCTGTGGTAAAGGTTCGCCCTTTACCAAATCAATAAGCCTTTATTTTTCATTAGTTAGCCTAGTTATTTTAGAAGTATGCACACATACATCTGATTGTTATTTTTCTAATTACTTTATTTCTTATTTTTTTACATTATTATATTTTTTTTACTCGCAATAGACACACGTCTTGAACAGTGAAAACACCATGTTATTCTATAGCAGTTATTTATTTTGTTTTTGTTATCGTATGTTGGTTTGTTTTGACCATTCTGTCAAGGCGGGGAGCATGTTTACGCCAAATAATGGCTAATTGTCGTGTAATTGCGAATTGTTTATGGCAATGAATTTTGTTCATGAACCCCGTTTTCCTCTCCTTCATACCTCTCCTCTTTGTCCGGGAATCAGTCAGTGCAAAACCAACCGCCGTGACGCGAAGGGAACATCATTACCCATAACGTATCTTATCGCAAGAAACAATCAAAATCATCTTAACGCATCGCAATAAATAATATTTCGCTAAAACCAAAATTACAGTGGAATCCAAGTGAATCAGTGAATCCCAACAAGTGAATGTTCCTCTACATCCGTAAGTACCCTTATACCCTTATAAATTCATTGCCAATGAATAATTGATTGTGTTATAAAAGGTCCACAGCTTAAACAACAACGGTTTCACACTATGGGACACAATACTACAAGTCAAATCGCTGTATTTTTTAATTTACTTTATTTTCTTGTTTTTTATTTATTTTTGTTTCTTGTTAAAATTTTTTTTTTCAATATTAAATATTAAATATTTTGTAATTTTGTTTTTATTATTTGTTTCAAAATTGTCTAAATTAAGGTTTGTGGTTTTAGGTGGAGATGCTTCTAGAAAAATAACATAAATAATATTGAATATAAATATTGTGCATACGTCGCTACGCATTCAGAATCCTTGGGCATTTGCAAGGTGATAAATGCGGATTTAGAACTTTCTTGATACTATCGGTGTTCACAAATGCAATCAAACGTGCCCTCTTTAAAATGATTTATCTGTAACTGGTCATACAATCCTGCTCACTACACATGACCAAAGCCATTTCCAGAAACGTGTAGATTATGAATTAACGTAATGAGAGTATCTACAACTGGATGTAGTAGTAGATTTAATTCTGGCACAGCCCTGAATTTTAATGTCTATAGGGAATAAAATCAGCTATACCCAAAGCCGTAGTTAATTACTGGTGAAGGGGTCTGATATATTATAAACACCTCAAGGATGGGCCAGCAGTTAGCAATTAATTCATTACTTTGATGTGCAATTCTGATTGTAATCTCAGATACAAAGCACTTACGAGGTAGTGGATTTTACTCACAGCTTCCGTAATATGTAGATAATTTGCATGTGAATCCACAATAAATTTAAAAATCCTTAACCTATTATTATGTAGATATTTTCATTTATCCGAAGGCACGACTCAAATTTAATATTGGAAACGTAAATCTTACTCATATAAAGAATTATGAATTTCAGCCTATATTTTTTATGCAATATTCGCTCGAAAAACAAACTGTCACAGTAAAATTGTATTTTTATCTCTTCAATACTGGACCAATTTTCAGTTTTAAGTGACTAAGAATTTGCATCAGTCAACATAGTTTTCGACCTCAGTAGGTATCAGAGAGGACAGACCACCCCACAAGTCGGTCTTGGCACACGCTCCTTGCTACATTCATCGGGTTCACTAGAACTTGCCACGTCTTCCTCCGGCTTCCTCGACTTTTGTTACTGAAATCAAAAGCTTAAGCTGCGCCGTACTACCACCTGGCTAGGTGCCAAAATGATATTAGTCGAAGACACAGGAATAGAAAAAATATATTTCTTTGTAAGTTTGTATTTATTACCCATAGATTTTTTCACCTGCTGCGCTTTTCCGTGTCTGTGATATTTGTAACTTATTTTTTTCCGCTCCTCATCACTTATCCAGTTGCATATGCAATAATTCCATAGTTTACGAGATTATTGAGTAATTGAAATATTAGTATTACACTTTCGTGCAGTATTCACTATTTTATAAGTCGTTTTATTTCTTTAAGGCTTTCAAAAAAGGCACCCTAAACTCAGTATCTTCATGGACCCCTTCGAGCATCAAGACGGCCATGCGTGTAACCAATTGCAAATGAAATTTTTTTTTACAAGTTGTTATATATTTGAAAAATGTTTTGTCTGTCCAACTAGGAAAGATTTCCGTCGGGAGAGGCAAAATTTAAATAAAGTGACATGCGTGTTTTGTACAACTAAAGATAAAAAATAAAAGAAAAGAAGAGATATATCAAAAAATAAGAGGTAGGCACATTTAGGATTATAAACTACAATTTGTTTTTTTTTTTTGTATTTTTTAATGTTTTTTTGTTTTGTAATAAGGGGAAAGTTATTTTCTCTACAATTACGTTTACTATTGTTTTCCCGAAAATAAAACACTCAATTATTATGTTTTTTTCTGTCTTTTTTCGGCAGTTTTTAGTGTAATTCGGCAGAAATTGGAATATTAATACAAAAACTCAAATATTCTACGAGAATTTATTTAAGTATTGTTTTCTCAGCGTAGAGATGGCGCAACTCCTGTTCTAACTTCCAAAATTAAAAGATAATATATAAAAAATAAGTTGCGTTAAAGAAAAAAACATTTGAACGTAATTCACAATACCATTACAATACACACTTCATTATAAACAATCCTCATAATACTTCTCATCTCATAATATTTGCCAATTTAATGATATTAAACATTAAAAAATCCATTGATGAAGTAGTTCCAGAACAGAAGATACGTAAAGGAAACAATAATAAATGGTTGACAAAAGAACTACGCACAATGCAGCACGATAGAGATACATTTTACAAGAGAGCACGCCTTACTAATAGTACTATGGATTGGAATAACTACAAAAAAATGAGAAATAAATACTCTAAAGACATAAAAAGAACGCATAATGAGTACATAAAAAATAAAATAAACTCGGAAGATGGGGATCCCAAAAAAAATTGGAAAAGCATTAAAGAATTAGTACATGGCGATAACAAAAACGACATAAAAATAGTAAACTTCCCAAAAGATATAAACAAAGAAAACATGGCTAATAGCTTTAATAAATATTTTATAGAAAGCATAACTCAAATTAACAAATTAATACCTAACATTGTTTTCAACCCCACAAATGATAATAACAACTTAAACAAAGAATTATTGGTCTTCAGAAAAATAACTGCAGAATATTTATTTAACATTTTAAACAAAATTAAATCAAAAAATAGTTCATATGGATTAACTATTAGTTTGATAAAAGATACTTTTCCAGTAATTGGATCTACTCTATTAAATATTATTAATCAGACAATTGAAGAGGGAAAATTTCCACAGTCATGGAAACTATCTACCATTATACCGGTTCCAAAGGTTAAAAATACCAGAAAATGTGAAAACCTTACCGAAATATGAACAGATACTTGAAGTGATAATAAAAAAACAAATATTGCAATACTTAGATGAACACAATATTTTATACCAAGAACAATCGGGATTCAGATGTAATAATTCTTGTGAAACAGCGTTAAATGTAATCGTTGAAGAATGGAAAGAAGGAATGAATAGTAATAAATTTATCTTAGCAATATTCTTGGATTTTCAAAGGGCATTCGAAACCATAGATCGAGAAATATTGATAAGAAAGCTTAAAGAAATTGGTTTCTCAACTCTAGCCACTAAATTAATAAAAGAGTATTTGAAAGACCGAATACAGGTAACAAAAATTAATAATCAATTTTCAAAACCAATGGAAAATAAATTAGGAGTACCACAGGGATCGGTCCTTGGACCTCTATTGTTCATACTCTATATTAATGACATGGTGAAAATATTTTCAAAATGCAAAGTACGACTATTTGCCGATGATACACTTATATATATATATAATTGGAGAAAACTATGAAGAACTAATTCATATTTTAAATAATGAACTAGATAATGTATCAAGATGGCTAAAAATAAATAAGCTTAAATTAAATACAAAAAAAAAAAACAAAATGTATGTAATTGGTTATAAGAAGACATCCAGTGAAAGCAAAATCAAAATTGATGGTGAAATTATTGAAAATGTTACCGATATAAAATACTTAGGAGTTATAATAGATTCCAAACTCAACTTTAACAAACATGCTGAATATACCCAAAAGAAAATTGGAAAAAAGATATCTTTTTTAGGAAGAATTTGCCCAAAACTGTCCGAAAAAACTGCAATCACCGTTTATAACTCCATTATTGCTCCACATTTTAATTACTGCTCAACTATTCTTTTCCTGTGTAACGACTGAGAGCAAAATAAATTTCAAATTGTCCAAAATAGGGCAATGAGAACAATACTCAGACGAAATAGATATTCAAAGGTAAATAAAATGTTAAATGAACTAAATTGGCTAACGGTGAAACAGATGTTGACCTTGAACACGATGATATTTTTACACAAAATAGTAAACAACCTGCTACCCAAATATTTTTCAAATAAAATTGTGTACAACAAAGACATACACAAACATAAAACTTGGACGTGCAATGAAATCAGGCTACCAAAGAAGGACAAAGCGAATACCCAGAATAGTATATTATATAAAAGGATGAAATACTATAACGCGCTGCCGGAAAACCTTAAGTCTGCCCCAATCGAAAAGTTCAAGATGTTGTGTAGGAGCCACACAAGCAAAAAAATAAACACAGTATATTTATATGTAACAAATTAACTAGTCATTTGTAAACTTAAATGTACAAATTACCAAAATAAAATCGATAAAAAAAAATTTAAAAAAATTTACCGCCGATCATTACCGCCTTTATTATTTACTTATTTTATTTCATATTATACTTTTAACAATGTTTTAAATCAGTGAGTTTTTTCCGCGTTTAAAGTTGTTGTATCTAATAAAAATAAAATAACGTCTTCCTCTCTCAGGCGTGTTCCCCCGGTTATCCAATAAAATAGCGTTTTCCTCCCTCAGGCGTGTTCCTCCGGTTACCCAACAAAATAACGTCTTCCTCCCTCAGGCGTGTTCCCCCGGTTATCCAATAAAATAGCGTCTTCCTCCCTCAGGCGTGTTCCTCCGGTTACCCAACAAAATAACGTCTTCCTCCCTCAGGCGTGTTCCCCCGGTTATCCAATAAAATAGCGTCTTCCTCCCTCAGGCGTGTTCCTCCGGTTACCCAACAAAATAACGTCTTCCTCCCTCAGGCGTGTTCCCCCGGTTACCCAACAAAATAGCGTCTTCCTCCCTCAGGCGTGTTCCCCCGGTTACCCAACAAAATAGCGTCTTCCTCCCTCAGGCGTGTTCCCCCGGTTACCCAACAAAATAGCGTCTTCCTCCCTCAGGCGTGTTCCCCCGGTTACCCAACAAAATAGCGTCTTCCTCCCTCAGGCGTGTTCCCCCGGTTACCCAACAAAATAGCGTCTTCCTCCCTCAGGCGTGTTCCTCCGGTTACCCAACAAAATAACGTCTTCCTCCCTCAGGCGTGTTCCCCCGGTTATCCAATAAAATAGCGTCTTCCACCCTCAGGCGTGTTCCCCGGTTACCCAACAAAATAACGTCTTCCTCCCTCAGGCGTGTTCCCCCGGTTATCCAATAAAATAGCGTCTTCCACCCTCAGGCGTGTTCCCCGGTTACCCAACAAAATAACGTCTTCCTCCCTCAGGCGTGTTCCCCCGGTTATCCAATAAAATAGAGTCTTCCTCCCTCAGGCGTGTTCCCCCGGTTATCCAATAAAATAGCGTCTTCCACCCTCAGGCGTGTTCCCCGGTTACCCAAAAAAATAACGTCTTCCTCCCTCAGGCGTGTTCCCCCGGTTATCCAATAAAATAGAGTCTTCCTCCCTCAGGCGTGTTCCCCCGGTTACCCAACAAAATAGCGTCTTCCTCCCTCAGGCGTGTTCCTCCAGTTACCCAACAAAATAACGTCTTCCTCCCTCAGGCGTGTTTCCCCGGTTATCCAATAAAATAGCGTCTTCCTCCCTCAGGCGTGTTCCCCCGGTTACCCAACAAAATAGCGTCTTCCTCCCTGAGGCGTGTTCCCCCGGTTATCCAATAAAATAGCGTCTTCCTCCCTCAGGCGTGTTCCTCCGGTTACCCAACAAAATAACGTCTTCCTCCCTCAGGCGTGTTCCCCCGGTTACCCAACAAAATAGCGTCTTCCTCCCTCAGGCGTGTTCCTCCGGTTACCCAACAAAATAACGTCTTCCTCCCTCAGGCGTGTTCCCCCGGTTATCCAATAAAATAGCGTCTTCCTCCCTCAGGCGTGTTCCCCCGGTTACCCAACAAAATAGCGTCTTCCTCCCTGAGGCGTGTTCCCCCGGTTATCCAATAAAATAGCGTCTTCCTCCCTCAGGCGTGTTCCCCGGTTACCCAACAAAATAGCGTCTTCCTCCCTCAGGCGTGTTCCCCCGGTTATCCAATAAAATAGCGTCTTCCTCCCTCAGGCGTGTTCCCCCGGTTATCCAATAAAATAGCGTCTTCCTCCCTCAGGCGTGTTCCCCCGGTTATCCAATAAAATAGCGTCTTCCTCCCTCAGGCGTGTTCCCCCGGTTACCCAACAAAATAGCGTCTTCCTCCCTCAGGCGTGTTCCCCCGGTTATCCAATAAAATAGCGTCTTCCTCCCTCAGGCGTGTTCCTCCGGTTACCCAACAAAATAACGTCTTCCTCCCTCAGGCGTGTTCCCCCGGTTATCCAATAAAATAGCGTCTTCCTCCCTCAGGCGTGTTCCCCCGGTTACCCAACAAAATAGCGTCTTCCTCCCTGAGGCGTGTTCCCCCGGTTATCCAATAAAATAGCGTCTTCCTCCCTCAGGCGTGTTCCCCCGGTTATCCAATAAAATAGCGTCTTCCTCCCTCAGGCGTGTTCCCCCGGTTATCCAATAAAATAGCGTCTTCCTCCCTCAGGCGTGTTCCCCCGGTTATCCAATAAAATAGCGTCTTCCTCCCTCAGGCGTGTTCCCCTGGTTATCCAATAAAATAGCGTCTTCCTCCCTCAGGCGTGTTCCCCCGTTTATCCAATAAAATAGCATCTTCCTCCCTCAGGTGTGTTCTCCCGGTTACAAATATATTTTTGAAGTGTTATCATTAAGGCATTTTCATTTCAGATCCGAAAATCGACTAACATTACAAAATACAGGTAGTTACTAACCGGCTTCGCCTGAGTTTCAATGATTTTGGAAAAATATCTTTCAGACCCCTTTTAAAGACGGTTATAAAGATGGTGGTAATAGACTGTTAAAATGTTTTTATTTTTTTATTTTCACTATCTAGTATTTCATATTGACTTTTCCCGACTAACATGCTCATTAATAATATAAACATTATTCACTAGAAATCTATTCAGCGAAATTCGTAATTTTTACCCGGAAAACGTGATTTTCTGTAATTTTTATGAGAGTAAATCCCAATTTTCATGAAAAGAATTTTTCAGGAAAATAACCAAAAATTTCCTTTTTTTACAATAATTCGTTGTATATATTTATTTGTGGGTGCACGGTTTTGACAAGCTTGTCAAATATGAAATATTGTTAATTTTCCTGTTAAAAACGGGACTTTAGACCTATAACGAATGAATTTATTAATTTCATTACAAACTATCATATCATAAATCCACAAGTTCGGATATATTATTAATGACTAATTTTTTAACAGGAAATGGTCATGCAGTCACATTTTGAACAGCATGTTGATAAAATAAGCCTTATTCATTTTTCTCCATGCAACAGGGTAGCTTGGACAGCCCTGGATTTCAAAAGCTTGCTGCTAATACCAGGGCAGTAATCGTCATAATTACATTTGAGCTTACATAGCTCACATGCATAATTATGTAGTTAGTTGAAAGTCGATATCAAAGCCGGCAAGGCTTTATAATGAGTTAGATCCCCCGGCACTACATATTAATTTTATATATGGATTTACTTATTCATGTATAATGCATGTTTGCTGGTTGTTATTGGCAGTCCAATATAATTCCTTTACGGGAATGATCGTGATTTAATTCTGATATCAACAAGTTATCGAAAATATTGTATGGTCGTATATGAATACTATACTTGCAAGTTACGTTTTTTTTTTTTTTTTAATTTTTAATTTTTTCCAATATTTTTACTTATAAGTTACTTACACATTTTGGAATATATTATAATGTTTATTACATTAGCTCCATACAGAAAACCTTGAAGAATAAAATTCCACACAGGGCCTATGGGGATGGTTTTGGACTTGAGTAAAGGAAGGATGGGAATTTCGAGGAATGAAAAAGATACGAGGGGTGGGTAGGTATCTGGGGGTTAGTGAGTCCAGGAGTGACGGACGTATGAATTCATTCTTCCCACTGCGGTGCAAGGCGATGTCCTGTTGGAGAGGTTAAAAGCTCTCCCTCAATCAGTCTCTCTCGATCAGCCATGCAGTTGGTAGACAAACATATCCGCTGCGAAGTCCCGGATAAATCTCACTCCATGAACCCGGGCACCCCAGATAAGTCTACAAACGTAACGAACCACTTGGAGAGCGATCTATGGCAGAGGCGTTGGTTTTCCAATAAATGGTTCCCGCGGCGGCGGTACGGTATAAATTTTAAAGAAGGTAAGCTATGGGAACCCACAAAGGCACTGCCTATGCGTGAGTAATATGAATAATAATTTATTAAATAAGAATAAAATAAACTTTTGAAACAAAATAAAATGCAAGGAAATTATATGAGTAGAGTTTCGACATCTAAATCATTCAGCCATTATTTTAGTTCATTTAAGGCTGGCCGCATACATACGTTTTCCGTATTCGATTTCTGAATTCGTTTTCCGTATTCGGAATTCCGTGAGACTAGCGCAAACGTTCGTTTTTCTTCATTCGGAATGTATAAACGTCAGTACCAGTGTTGCCAACAAGGGCGATATATCGCCATTTAGGCTACTCAGAGCGAGAATCGGCGCCGAAAAAATCTAAAAGGCGACTGGTCGCCAATTAAGCTACTTCAAAAACATCAATTTTAAACATGTCCCGAAATTCTCTAGCCACCCCCCCCCCCACGAAATTGCCACCCAATTTTATATTTTCTTGAAATTCTCTAGCCACCCTCCCCATGAATTTTTTTTATTTTCTGGGGACAAATTTTATTTTTTTGAAATTTGTTTTGGTAAAAGATTAAATATATGCGGACCAATAAAACCGCTATATGTTTGCACTCACTTTTCTGGTTTTGATTTGGGGCATGTAAAAAATATTTTTAATCCTTTTGTTTATTCATTTGTCATTTTTTTCAAAATTTGTTGTGTTCTAAATACTTATTTTTTAATATATATTTCATTTTTTTGTTCTAAATACATATGCAGGATAAATAATTTTGAAATATTAAATATTTTAGATTCTTTGTTTTATAAGTATTTCGAAAATGTTATCTTTCTATTATATATAACTTTAATAATGTGCTTCTTACTTATTTGTAAGTTAAGCACCTAGTTTCCAGGTTGTCCGGAATCCTTGGTTATTTTTTTTACATACTTACATACACATTTTTAACATATTCTAAGCCTGCATACAACCCAAACTATAAAAAATAAATATCTTGAGATCATAATTAACTACAAACTTCACTTTAAAAAAAGTTGTTGGAACCTCAAAAAAGCTAACAAAACTCATCTACTTCTTATGTAGCTAACTTCGTGGTTTTCCAATTAAATTTTGTGAATGTATATGGTTGGTTCCAGCTTGAAATATAAGATAGTTTTTGACCCGATTGGTGGCGCTGTTGTCGAGTTAAAAAAAATTCATCGAATTTTTTTCAGATATACATACATCCAAAAATACATACAACCACAAATTTTTATTTACCTACATAGAAGGCGTCAGGAAATCTGTGGCAGGACAACGTATTATATTATAAAATTCATTTCAAATGGTTGAGTTAAATTCTAACTGGTTTCTAATCTTAATATATAAAAATTCAGACTGCGTATGTTTGTGCTCGCAAAACTGTAAAAGTAGTACACCGATATTGCTGAAAATTTCAAAGTAAGTTATTATTAGTGCCTGGAGTGTTTGGAGATGTTTAAATGGTAGAAGAAGTTGGGGACGCCCGAGGAATACTTAACGCAATATCTCTGAACCGTACTGAGATATGGAATGAAATTAAAGTCGATGTAATGTAATTTGTTTAATAGTAACATTGTGGTATACAGCAGAGAATGGTGGAAGAAATCGAAGGCACACGAGAAAGACATTAGCAATAGCGTTACATAAAGAATTGGTAACAAGGTGTTTTATTTATTGTTATTAAGTTTAATTTGTAGAACTCCATTTTATTTTTTTTATTTTTTTATATATACAATAATATTATTATTGGGTTTATAAAAACAGTTTATATTTAAACAAGTTCTGCTGTGTAATTATTATTACGCGTGACAGCTGTTTCGCCCTCTAAAGGCATTATCAAACTGTGGGTAGCCCACTTACAGACGATACATTTATATTATTTCTATGTAGGTATTTTAATTTAAATTACTGATTTCTTAATTGATTTATGTGTAAAAATGTTAGAAATTATTGATGGTTATTACCCAAGTAAAGTTTCCCCAATTAGTGTAATGTTTAAATTTGACTGAATGTCTTAATGTTAGTTATTCCCAAACGATGACTCATAGGGTTATTTTAATAGTATAATTAAGTACTTCAATGTGCACTCGTATTTGCACTAGGTTTGAAGATATCTAGTAGGGGTGAACGAATTATATTGGTTTGTTCATTAATTAGAATAGCTTTCGGATTATTAGAATTTTTGTTAATTTCTAACTGCTCTAAAAGATTCAGATTAAAGTAAAGATTTATAATTAATGGTCGTATCTGTAAACGTAGGCTTACGGAAAATTTCGAACGTATGTTTATTATTTTCTCTACCGATTGTTAGGTCCAAAAAATTAATTTTATTATTACACTCTCTTTCGTAAACTGAATCTTTTAGAGCAGTTAGAAATTAACAAAAATTCTAATAATCCGAAAGCTATTCTAATTAATGAACAAACCAATATAATTCGTTCACCCCTACTAGATATCTTCAAACCTAGTGCAAATACGAGTGCACATTGAAGTACTTAATTATACTATTAAAATAACCCTATGAGTCATCGTTTGGGAATAACTAACATTAAGACATTCAGTCAAATTTAAACATTACACTAATTGGGGAAACTTTACTTGGGTAATAACCATCAATAATTTCTAACATTTTTACACATAAATCAATTAAGAAATCAGTAATTTGAATTAAAATACCTACATAGAAATAATATAAATGTATCGTCTGTAAGTGGGCTACCCACAGTTTGATAATGCCTTTAGAGGGCGAAACAGCTGTCACGCGTAATAATAATTACACAGCAGAACTTGTTTAAATATAAACTGTTTTTATAAACCCAATAATAATATTATTGTATATATAAAAAAAAAAAAAAAAAAAAAAAAAAAAAAAAAAAAAAAAAAAAAGGTAACAAGGTGTGTGGCCCGTCCGAGGATTGGGCGGCCTTTTTCATACAATATACATACTGTTACATAAAGGATTGGTAACAAGGTGTGTGGCCCGTCCGAGGATTGGGCGGCCTTTTTCATACAATATACATACTGTTACATAAAGGATTGGTAACAAGGTGTGTGGCCCGTCCGAGGATTGGGCGGCCTTTTTCATACAATATACATACTGTTACATAAAGGATTGGTAACAAGGTGTGTGGCCCCTCCGAGGCTAAATACCCAAACCAATAGATAACAAATTATGGATATGTGCTACTTTAAATTGATTTAGATAGATTGAATCTCAGAATTCGTATTAGTCGCTAGTGGGTCGTGGAATCAAGTATCAAACACTGATTTTATTAAAACGTGCAAAGATATTAACACATTCAATAGTATTTATCACTTAAGGGCCTTTATCAATGTTTTTCAGCCATAAAAGTTAATTACTTGCATTACACTTAGCATATAAGCAATACTTACAATAAATCACCTCAACATGGGAAACCACTTTAAATCCATTTATAGTGTAAAATGGCGTTAGCGGTCAATTAATTATCTTGTGAAATAATAATTTATAGTTACATTATACAAAAGTGCATTGTCGCTGTTCCTTGGATATCAACTACTTACATTTTTTTTCATGCTTATGCAATTTATTTTTACATTAACCCCACACATATTTGGTTTGGTTAAGTTAGGCAACACATTACGTTATAAGCATCATGGCTTAGCCTATTTCAGAATATCGCTCGACATACACTACTAATGTGAATGTATGGCGAGCGATAAATTGAAATAGGCCAAGCCACGAAAATATAGCGTGGTCTGTCACAGGCTAAAGTATTTTGTTTTTCTTAAATTTAAGTTATGTAGTAATCTTGACAGACTAATGTGTAATGTGTCGCCTACCTTAGAAAGCATACAAAAATAAGATATGAAGCGTCTGAACATATAGAATCGTAGAGTGGTAGATACTCTCAGTATCGCCCTGATGAGAACTCGCCATTCCAAATTTAAAAGTTGCTTGAAATGACTTTAGCTGTGTTTGTTGACCAGATCTGCATAGCCAGGAATTTTCCCACCTTTCATATATCTATCTATTTCCCCTCTCGACTGCCTTCTGCTTTACAACATACTTAATTCATATAAAAATTAAAAAGAAAGATTATGTTAAAAACATTATTTTGTGGATTTAATTTTAATACAAATCTACAGTTTTATAGCAAGATTGATGACAATTTGTTCACTTGACTTTTAAAACAAGAAAGGTGAGATTTAAAAAATCTACACTCATCCCATCCTCGCAGTAAAAAGCCAGAGCAACTCCGGGTGCTTCAGCTAGTCTATTTATCTGTTTATATAAAGAAGAGTGTATCGATTTGATTTTTATACAAATCTACAGTTGATTTTTCACAATTGATCTTTAAAATAAGGGAAAGATCACTGTCTAATTATCACTGTTGGTGGACGCGGTGGACTCTTTCGCTGCAGCAGCTGAACCAGTTTCCTCACCACCTAGAATTCTTGCTGCAGAGTCTCCATCTTCTATCTTCGTGTCACCTGTTCCTGTACTTCATTTTACTTAATTTAACTTCACTTTATTTTTTGTAATATTTATACTTTTTGTAATACCTGCATCAACTGTAAAGGGCCCCTGAGGAAGGGCCCTCACAAAAGCGGAGATATACAAATTGTCCAATAAATAAATAAATAATGTAATCTTCTATTAATATATTATATAGATAGAAGATTAAATTAATGGGTGTGACGTGTCTTTTTGCTGTCGAAAATAACCCCCCAGACATTTTACCTGGGTCTGGCAAGTCATGACGGCTCATGACTTTTGAGAGTGGTAGAGTGCTAATATTAAAATAAAATGAACTATATAGCCGAAAACGTTTTTTACTAATTTTCGAAAACTAGATTTTTTAATATGAAGATTTTCAGGAAATCGGTGCAAATAGAATTTTGGAAAAAAAAAATTAAAAAAACGTTTCAGGCTACAACAACATCAATAGTGCCATTTATTTAATATTAGCACTCTTGAGGTGATTTTAATCTTCCAAATATTATTATTTATTAATATAGTACACACAAAAGTCACGAACCGCCACTGCGAGACAATAAACAATATAACCAGCTAATTCTAAAACAGAATTTTTATACTTTTGCACACTTATTGACAAACAAACTGATAAACAACCATTTACGATAGATTAATGGTTGTTCAGCAGTTTTGTAAAATTAAAAACCCGTTTATTAGTATGACCCTTATTATAACCAATAATTATTAGCCTGAAACACAAATATATATTGAAAAAATCTTCCGGGAAAAATAAATGCCGCAGACTGGTATTTACTGATTACTGACGATAATAATTGATGATAATAATTTGCTATCCTTTGTGCTTTGCATAAAACCTTGTCTTGTAAACATATACTTTAATAAATATTAATGGCCCCTAACGTTAAAAGAAGAGGAAAATTACTGTCGTCATCTGATTTTGAAAATTGATTTTGACTATTATTATTATTATTTTATAATTTTTGTATATGTATGATGAGTTGATATCGCGTTTGGATCCTACTTATGCGTTGTGTGTTTAGTTCCTCGGCTGGCCAAGTCTTCCTTCACAACATAAGCAACATTTTCCACTTACTGTGGTGGTAGTAGGAGATTTTCAAATATTGTCAGGTTATTCTTAACCCGGGAACGTTTGTCTTTCTTTTTAAAATCAATTAAAAATTAAATCAATTTATATGCGTAAGTATGAACGTGTGTATTGGATACGTGCATGTATATGAACATTTTTTATCTTTGATATATCTTAAGCCAACTAAATAAGTATTTAAATAAAAAAACACCCATTAGCAAACTACAAAAAGGGACTTATTGGGACTTGTCTTTTTGTTCCAAATTATTTTTGTTTGTTACAATCTCTAAATATTACAAAAAAGGGGCTCTCCGCGTCTGTCTGTTTGTACAATAAGTTCTTCTAAACTACGCCACGGATTTTGTTAGCGTCTTCATTATCATTTAGAGAATTTCTTCCGGAAGGTTTAAATATATAAAAATTGCATATTATATTTATATAAAGTAGAGAAAAGTCGATGTTTTGTAATCTAGTCGTAAAAATATTTTCGAGTGTTTATATTGCTAACGCTGGCTAAACCTTATTAAATACATCAACATAATGTACTACAGAATTGTATATCTTAAAAAGGCCTACATAAAAGTAAAGTATGGTATATGTCTATCTCCTAAGGATAACCCTCAGCAACGCTGGGTATACGACAATAAGTATTTTTATAAAAGCTTAAGTACACAAATTGCTCGGTGCGAAACCAAACCTCGATTTATTAACAATTTTTAAAAAAATATTGCATTAGCGTTAAAAAATATATAATTGGTTGATATCCAAAGAACAGTACTCAATGAACTTTTGTATCAATGTAATTATACATAAATTACAAGATAATTAATTGAAAGTATACGTCATTTTAAACTATAAATGTATTTAAAGTGGTTTATTTATTTATTTATTTTTCATGTTCTCCGTAAAACGGTTATTCACCAATACATTATGGAGAAGATTACAAATTAGACAAAAAGTATAGCAAAACACATAAAAAGGTCAGTTTCACTACTTTGTGACATACGTCAAAAGATAATTGTTAAACTGCCTGTAGGTTACGTTAAAAATGTCGATGGTCAATGCAGACTCGTTGAGCAGTTCAGTCGCTCTGTTGACTGGGGCGTTCTGATAGGCAGAAGTCCTCGCTTTTAGAGCATAAAAAAGGGTATGGGACCTTCCACGAGTATACTTGTCTGGGACATATAAGTTAATCTCTTTCAAAATAGGTGGATTATGTATAGTTCCAGAGATTATCTTAAAAAAATGTTTTCCTAAAAATATTTTTCGGCGGGCTTCTAATGTATTAAGATCGAGCATTCCTGCTAAGAATAAGGATGGATACAGGAAAGGGTAGTACATATATTCCCTCATATATAGGTAACGCATGAATCTCTTTTGTACTTTTTCTATTTCGAGAATATGGTTTTGCTCAGAAGGGGCCCAAATAATGGAGCTATATTCCAAGATACTGCGAACAAGTGCTTCATACGTTCTTCGGATTGCGATTCCGTTGGTAAATGATCTTGAATTACGAAGAACAAATCCAAGCATTTTGTTGGCACGGGAGACAATATCAGATATATGGGATTTGAAAGAGAGATTTGCTTCAAAAATTACGCCAAGGTCTCGAATCTCATTTTTACGTGTTAATTCATGTTTATTAATGTGGTAGGGGAACAGGAATGTATCTTTGGACCTTGTAAATGTAACGACACTGCATTTCTGAATACTGAAGGGTAAGTTGTTCAGTTCCGACCATTTGACAAGAGAATCAAGATCGTTCTGCAGAAGAATGGAATCGATGTAACTTTTGATTGCTTTGAAAAGTTTTATATCGTCAGCAAAAACGAGATATTTTGAGTGGTTTATAGTATTGCCAATGTCATTGATGAATAAGAGAAAGAGAAGGGGTCCTAGATTCGATCCCTGGGGAATCCCGGAGTTAGTTTTGTATTCGTGAGAGATATGGTGTCCGTAACTGACATACTGACGACGATTGCGTAAGTAGCTAGCCACAAAAGCGAGGAAATTCTGAGAGAATCCGATGTCACTTAATTTTTTTAATAAAATATCATGGTCGACTTTATCAAATGCTTTCTCGAAGTCTGTATAAATCACATCAACAGGTACAAAATTTTCAAATGAATTATTAATATAGGTAATGAGATTCATAAGATTCGTTGAAGGTGACAGTGTGGGACGAAATCCGTGCTGATTTTCGGTGAGTGCGTGTTTTGTTTGGTTATATATCTGTGAATAAATTATGGTTTCTAAAAGTTTTGCGGGTGCTGACAACACAGCTACAGGTCTGTAATTATCTATTTCTGACTTTTTTCCTTTTTTATGTATAGGCGTTACTTTCGTTAGTTTCCACATTTCCGGAAAGATATTTTTGCGAAGTGATAGGTTAAAAATATGTTTTAGAGGTTGAACAAAATAACTTGCATATCTTTTGAGGATTATAGGTGGAATACAATCTGGGCCGACGGAGTATTTAGGTTTTAGCTTATGGAAAGCTGTAATAATATCGTCATCGTTAATTTCATGAATTTGTACAGGTAAAGAGTTAAATGACGATGAAGCTATAGAGGATATGTCAAGTTTGGGGATATTGTCGCTAAATACTGATTGAAAATAGTGTGCGAAACCTGCGGCGATCTCAGACGATCCATCATATTTATTGTCTTTGTAGTCCATGTGGTTAAGTTTGTCACAGCCGCGGCGTTTATCGTTAGTGTAAGACCAAAATCGAGTTGGGTCTGTTATTATACTGTTCTCGGCCTCACGTGTAAAGTCAGTGTAGGCCTGACCAATTAACCGTTTGATTGATTTTCGCAAAGTTTTAAAGTTAGCTAAGGCATGTTCGGATTTTGTTTACCATGTTGAGGTGATTTATTGTAAGTATTGCTATATATAATCCAAGTAATTAACTTTTATGGTTGAAAATATCGATAAAGGCCCTTAATTGATAAGAACTATTTAATGTGTTTTTTGCATTTTAACATTTTTGCACGTTTTAATAAAATGAGGGCTTGATACTTGAAACCACGACCCACTAGCCACTTATGCCAATTCTGTGATTCAATCGATCTAAATCAAATTAAAGTAGCACATATCCGTAAATTCAAAAATATTTGTTATCCCTATGAAAAAAAAAACTATTTCGGCCTCGAATCCAATTTTAAATTTTGTATTAAAAAGGCCGCGCAGCCCTCTAATATCGAAGGCTCGAGGCTAATATTTTAATTTTAATTTATTTACTTATTTATTTATCAATTCACTTATACAGGGTTTTCCAATAAGAGGTGTTATTTTGAATAGCCCGCTATTTCGGTAGATGTTACTTTTGAAGCTGTCATTTTTTGATATTTGACAAGTAGAAACTACGTCATTAATAAAAATGGAACGATACACGCTTCAACAACGCAGTGAAATTATTAAAATTCTCTTGAGTGAATCAAATGCAAATCATCTTGAGTGATGGGGTCCATTTCCACCTCGGTGGCTTCGTCAACAAGCAAAATTGTCGCATCTGGGGCTCGGAAAACCCAAGAGTTATTGTTGAAAAGCCTCTCTATCCTCAACGTGTGACTGTTTGGTGCGGTTTATGGTCCGGCGGAGTCATTGGACCTTACTTTTTCGAAAATGAGGCTGGAGCAACAGTTACGGTGAATGGATTGCGCTATCGAGAAATGATTAATGATTTTTTATGTCCGGAATTGGATGTTATTGATCTGGACAACGTTTTCTTTCAACAAGACGGCGCTACGTGCCACACAAGCAACGAAACCATTGATCTTTTACGATTGAATATCAAAATAACACCTCTTATTGTAAAACCCTGTACATACTACAAGTTTAAAGGTATACATATTGACATTGGATGCAAGTAATACAGATAGGTGTTCCATATATAAAACGTGGTAGTAGAATGAAATGTGATATGCAACTGCATATACTCGTACATGGTTGAAACTTAGGTAGTAATGTTGTGTGAACACCTCACTAGGAGAACCTGTGCTGAGGTGTTTGCATGGGTGTTATTCTGCCGTCATAATATGTAGAAACTCAATATCCTCCTTGGAAGTCTCCACCGTAGTTCCACCCATAGTGGCAGTATTTTACAGTTAGAAGTTAGAAGCTATCTTGACATGTTCATCATAATATTATATAGACACAATATAGTAATTTGAGGTAAGTTATGTATCAAAATGTTCTGTAGACACACTGTAGTACAAGTGTACAGATATTTCATAATATTCTAAATGAGTAATGGAAAGAAAACTAAGAAATATACATGAAAGGAACTTAATGAGCAGTTGAGTTAATGGTTTTAGGGTTAGGTCCTTTTTTAATTAATCTTAATTATAAACAACTAACATCCGTTGGTATCCTTCTAGAAATATTTGAGATTTTAATAATAGATTCATCAGATATAATTAAAATGTGAGCGTCGAGCAACCCCCCGTTATTAGACTCTTTAGGCGACTCATTACGCTATAGGCATCATGTCTTGGCCTTTCAGAATATCGCTTGCCTTACACTACCAATGGGAATGTATAGCGAGCAATCTGCGAAATCGGCTAAGCCACGAAAATATAGCGTGTTTTGTCACAGGCTTGAGTAACAATGAACAAGCAGACCCAAAAGCAGCCTTTTTTACCGACATTCATAATTAATTAATACCATTATCTATGATTATCACACACAGTCGGGCCGTGTGACTCGCCTCTTGTCAATATGCACTTGGTAATAGCTTTACGGGATTCGAATTGTTTCTTCGTCAAAATTGCGTCTCTTAAAAGTAATTATGGGTAATAAACGGTTCACCTTACCCTCAGGTAAATGCACAAACATTATGTCATTTCTTAAATTGATATTATCCTTCCAATACAATATTTTAAAAAACCTTATTGAATTACTACACAAAACTATGAAAAATTCTCTGTAAATTATTTAAAAGCAGGCTTGCGCAAAATTCTATTCTCGTTTTTCCAATCCATGGCTATTACCTACAGCTTTAATAATAATAACACTTTTATGATTTACGTAGCGATGTACAAATATATATTATAACATGTATACAATTATTTTTCTTATTACCTACTATAGACAGTCAAACTGTTATTAAGTTAAGTAAATGAAACGAAAGTACTTGGTTTTAAGTCACTTTATTGATATATTTTATTGTCCACCGGTTTCGGTACCTCCGTACCATCATCAGGACTGTTATAAAAATAATGCTATTACATATATACACATATTATCAAAAAAGAAAGAGACAGTATACTAGAGTGGGACAGTGCTTCAGAGAGACAATAAAATATATCAATAAAGTAACTTAAAACCAAGTATTTTCGTTTCATTTATTTAAAATGTCAAAAATAATAATAATAATAATTGGATGACTTGTATAGCGCCGTTTTTGTGAAAAATCACCTTAAGGGCGCTGTACAAATTTATAATACATTTCTACAATGTATTATAAATATAAATTATGATTCCAGAGATAACCTCATTTTTAATGTCAGTGCCATACAATTTTTTCTTAAAAAAATGATAACTCCTTCATTTGTACACGCAATTGCTTCATACGAAATTTTATAGCATAGATCAGCAGAATCCATTTCTAGCCAAAAAAATACCCTTGAAAATTTAAGTCTCTATGTCTATGAAAGGCGATTTTCAGCCCACTGTGCGCCCCCTGGATTGCACCATCGCCGCCCTCATCGAGAATCGCTGCACCATAATATACGTAGTAAAGTTCTTTTTTAACTTTAAACTCGTCCGTTATACATTTCTTTTACCTGTGAATTGGTTTGCATAATCGGTTCCAAGATGATGCCCGTTTTGAGGGTACAGTAAAGATTATTTTTTGAACACGAAATCGTCGTGTTTATTTTCGGGACGTTCTAATTAGCATTTTTTTTAAATATTATGGTACCTACCTGCCTAAATATTATGGTACCTACCTGCCTAAATATTATGGTACCTACCTGCCTAAATATTATGGTACCTACCTGCTTAAAAAATGTTTGAAAAAAGAATTATTGCCATAAATAACAATGCATAAAATATACTGTTTATAATTAAGTCGGCATGTATTTAAGTACCTACGTATAATTCTAATGATTTCAGAGGAAGTTTTGTTTTTGATTAACTAAATTTAAATTTAAAAAAGAATACTTTTTTGGACGCAAGGTCCATTTTTCACAGAACTACTGGTTTAATTGTTATTAAATTTTTTGTTATTTAGTGAAAATCTCTAGTTTTATTTTTTGACCCATATTTTTCTTGTGATTTTATTTCAATGTCGCGTACACCAAGGTGGAAATGAAACAATATAACGTGAACCTACGTTGTTGATAACTTTAGGATCGGTCTCTTGACCTAGTTAAGTGAACATCATAGCAAAAATTAAAAATACATCATAGGTGTGTAATGTTGTACAATATGTATGCAGTACATAAAATAGTAGCTTAGTTCCATTGAATTAACTACATTGGTACTTACATAGTTGGTAATGCCGGTCTCTGGGACCGTGATTTTAAAGTTGATTTTTTTCCAAAACACATAACTTTTGTAAATTTGTTTAGAAAATTTTACGTTTGTTTCATCATGAAAAGATATAAGGCAGCATGTTTATTATTAATAATAATAACAATTAAATAATTTTTTTATTCCAGAATGCGGGGAGGTTAGTGCAATCCCACACGTCCCATATAGATATATATCTATATGGGACGGCAAAATCATGTGTTTTTTCTTTGAAAATTTGGTCGCCTAGAAATGTTTCAGATGCTTCAATTAAATACTACAAGTAGAATACATCTTTGCCTTTGAAATAATCGAGCATTTTTTAGATAAGTCTAGATATAAGCCCAGAAAAAAAATAATGTAAATGCCTATGAAAACTACTTTAAAGTTAAAAATCTTCTACTTTTTTTTTTTTTTTTTTTTTTTTTTTTTTCTTTATTCATGAAATATTAATGTGTACAGTTTTTACATGCTTTTCGACTACCACACTAGACACACGCCCGTATTATGGTAGTCGAACCCATTTTCGGTTATGATTTTATTGTATAATGTGGAAAATTAAGTTATTTATTAAATGATCGAAAAAAATTAACTATTTATGCCTGAACATCCACAAAATAAAATAAAAGGCACTTTTTGGCCATGTTTTTTTCTTTCATAAATCAAAACAGGCGGATGGTGTTAAGCGGGAATTTAAACCTTATCGCCATCTACGTAAGGGTTGTTATTGATAGCGGCTCAATTTAAAATATTACACGACGTAGTGCATCGCCTTAAACAGATTTCATTAAAGGCCCTACAAGTACAGTAATTTTAAACTTTGTAGATATTCAAAGAATGACATTAGAGACCCTAAAAAAATTACCATTAATTTTAAATTATTCTGCACTCCGACGTAGCCGAGTTTAATATGATGGGTATTTAGTGAATATAAATGTCTATATATCTATATAAAACTATAAATAGAAGATTACATTAGACAGTGACCTATCCCTAGCTTTGAAGGTCAAAATTTCAACAATCTCGGAATATAATTGTAGATTTGTTTAAAAAAACAAAGCCACAAACGCTCTTCTTTACGTAATAATATACTAGCTAAATAATATAAAAAAATCTAAAACTGTAGATTTGTGTACGTGATCATTAATGGTATCCGGCAAAAGCAAAACTAAAACGAATAATATGATGTCAAACTAATCGGCACAACCGATTTCAGCTACATAAACTATTTGACCTTAATATTTTTTTTAAATAAGTACTTACCTTTTTTATATCAATTGTTGCCATATTACAAAATATCATAAAAACTAAGGCCATTGTTTGATTCATGGTGGATCAATAATTTATTATTTGATATTCCAAAACAATCAGTAAAAACGAAAAGTGAGAAAAGGTGTTTTTAAGACGAGTAAAGTCACGTCTCAAATATTTGTAGTGACCCAGTTTTAAGGTTTAAGGCCCCCATCATTCAAATCATACCCAACCATGAGTTATTTCACCCTGTTCTAATCCCCATGTTCTAATTATTCTGTTAATTGGTAGATCTTGTATTTTTTATTTTTTATGATACCTCACAAGAACACCCCTGTTTTTCTGGGGAACTATGTCGCCACCCTGTTGGGCAGCGATGTAAGGTGGGGCAAGTTGGTCTGAAGGAAAGGTCATAAATCCATTTTGGGTCTTGAAAAGGCCCGGATTTTATGAAGAAAGAAAAACAAATGCCGGTAGCTCGTTCCACATACTTACACAAAAACGAGTCGAAGAAACGACCCGTTCTCATGAAGCCAACATCAACTGTGAACGGGTGTTCCGTTCGTGTCACCAGGGAATCAATTGAGATAGCTCCTTAGTGCTGGCTCTAATAAAATAACCGTAGAACCGACTCAGCATGACTACATTGTGTCTGTGCATTGGAGATAGCAATCAGTCAGTTAACAACGGATTGTCAATCAGAAAGACCGTCCTCGTTTGCTCAGAATCAAGTAGATTTATCGAGTGTTTTGGGACTCCAGCCCAGAGGTGGCTTCCAAATTCACTTTTTGGGAGTATTTGAGATACGGACATTGAAGATTCACCCACCCTGTCCCACCCCGGTATAGGTGACTTAATGTCACCCCTTCGGAGCTCTCGCAAGAATCTATTTTTTTGTGAACGACTCTACATAATATGAAAAAGAATTTAAGAACCTTCAATGTCCCCACATACAGTGTTAGGGGGCGGTATGCGAGCGCTTACAGGTAAATAACAACAAATATAAACTATATAAAAAATAAAAAAAATAGTACAGTAGAACAGAGAAGACGTGTAACAGATCACCTGTAAGCATAATATAAAGAAAGAAAAGAAATGTGGTTCAGCGCCTCACAGCTGGCAGTCCAGTGGGGGGAATTAGTGGTGGTTGGGAAGACTGAAACGGGTCCGGATGCTGCGCCCCTAAGCCGACCGACCCGGTGGTGCCCCGAAGAAGTGTGTGGGATGGTAGGGATTATACCCTAAAGACCCTAGGGAAGAAAAGCGTCGGGTAGTCGGAGGCAGGGCGGAAGGCACCAAGACTCGCATAGACGTCCCTCTGACCACCGTCCCTCCTCCGGAGTGGCGCAGATGTTTGGCGAGGTCCCACGACAGTAGAACTCCAGTAAAAGCGGTCGCGGGGACAAAGGCCCTTGATCCAACCCCGTAATGGGGGAAAAGAAAAAAACAATACAAAACAAACAACGGAGTTCAGTAATCACCTGAATTACATTGCTGTAACTGAGGAAAAAGAAACGAAAGGTAATAAAATACATAACTAAAAAAGTAAGAAAGTAAAACGGGAAAAAAAAAGAAAGTGTAAACCATGTTAGGCATATAATAAAAAATTGTAACAGTAGAATATTCAAACAGGAAAGAAGTAGCCGGATTGACTTTTAAAGCTGGCAACTAATAAGAGACAAAAACGGTTAGTGGCATAGTTAGAAATAAATCAGAACGAAAACATTTTCCTGATAACAAGAAATTCAAAGAAAAAGAATAAATTAAATCAGAGAAAAATAATTAAAAGTCCTGAAAACAGGGAAAGCATATAAGAACAAAAGAAAAAAAAACAATAGAGAAAGGAAAATGTAAAAATGTAAAACGTAAAAGAAAATGTAAAGCATGATAATAGTCCTGAAAATAGGGAAAGTATATAAGTACAAAAGAGAAAAACAATGGAGAAAAAGTAAACGAGAAGAAAAAAAAAATAAAAATAAAGAAATAGAGTAAAAAAAGTATAAAACATGTTTGTATAAGTAGAAAAGTAAAGAATGTCCGTAGAAGAGGTCATACAGGGGGCAGTACACTTGGGTATCTGAGTCTGCAATTAATCAGCGACTCTAAGCTCGGACCATCTCTCGACCCAGATTCTTGTAAACTTCCTCAGGCACTCTAAATTCACCTTATTAGCGACAAGATCGGTGTTCCACACCGGTCTCATGATGACATCCAAACCATCGAGTATTTTCTCTCTTGCATCCATCATGATCTCACAGTGCCACAGAATGTGCTCTGGATTAGGTGATGGTCCAGATTAAGAAAGGCCCCTTCCATTCTGCTTTTAACTGAAGGGAAAAAGGAGAAAGTCCATCTTCCCGTACTTGACCTATCCCAACGGACCTGTCACTCTTTGAGCGACAGATCCCTCATCGTTCGGAGCAGTCCAGGGAGAGTTCCTGGTCCACCCGGTGTCAGGACGACACCAAGGTGGTTTGCCGGGGATCCTCGGATTAATCGCTGCTTCGCTAACACTTCCTTAATCTCTAGATCAATTGGTAGTACACCAGCCAAAATTGGCAAAGCGTCCGAGGCGACGGTTCGATATGCCCCAGATAGTGCCAGCAGGGGAGTGCGTTGACCCCTATTGAGAGCTAGAAGTATTAAGCAGTTATCCAGGCGGTGCTCCCAAACAGAGGCAGCATATGAGACTTGCGCAACATATACCCCCCTGTAGAGAGCTACGGACGGACGAGATACGGACAGGCTTAGCTGGTTATTATTGAAGAATCTAGCTCTAAAAAAGACGCCAAGTTTCTTGACTACCGGATTTACTCTGACTTATATGGAGCCAACCAACTGTCATTCAACTGTCATTCAACGGTCATTCAACTGCGTCTAACTGTTATTCAGCTGTCATCCTAATTTGATTCAACTGTCATTCAACCTTCATTCAATTGTCATCAACTGTCATTCAACTTTCATTCAATTGTCATCAACTGTTATTCAAATTTTATACAATAGTCATTCAACTGTCATTCAACTTTCATTAAACTTTCAACAACTGTAATTAACTACCATCTGACTTTCGACTGTCATTTCACCGTCACACAATTGCCATTCAACTGCTATCCAATTGTCATGCAACTTTCGTCCAACCGTCATTCAACGGTCATTCCACTCTCATCCAACAGTCATTCGGCTGGCATTCTTCACTGCCTTTCAACTGGCATTCAAATGTTACTGGAGAGTCAATTAACTATTATTCAACTATCATCAAATTGTCATTCGACTGTTATCTTATTGTTATGTACCTACTTTCAAATGTAGCTATCGAGGCACCTGTAATAGTGAATAATTTACCAATGTTGATTACCCGTGCTTTTCATTTAAATGCTACAAAATTTCTTAAAGCGTGTCTTAATCAAGACTTTATCAATAAATCAGTCGTCAGTGTATTCGTATTTATACAGTCATTTGAAACTACCGACATTCATTTTATCTGGACAGGTAGCTATTTTCATTTTTTTAAACGTTGCCTACGTGGAAACGTCGACAATTTCGGAAAAAACATCCGGTACTATACAAAATTACATTGTAGTTTTATTGTAGGATTTTTTTGTACAATTTCCCATCACAGCAATTTAGTAGATATCAAATAACAACTACCTACCGAATAATTATATTACTATCAAACAAGATCAGGCAATATGGATGTAGGTACTCGTAAATAGACGTAAATAGACTTCCAACTATTATGTCCTACATTAATTCCAAACATGCAACGGTCGATAAATAGAAATAATTTAAAAAAAAACCATGGGCGTAATGACAGACATCCTGACCTTTTTTTTCTCTCTAACTCCACATGGAAGGCCTGAAGAAATTAATTTCCCTCGGGGTCTATGTCATCGGGACGCTGTTCGGAGGGTCTTTTGAGGAGTGAACATGGGTCTTGAAGGGACCCATGTTGTAGGAGGGAGGAAACACAGAGGCCGGCAAATCGTTCCACAGCCGAGCTATTGAACTCTAGAACGAATCGTAGAAACTCCAAGAGACTCCAAGGCAGGAGTGTATTATTCATCCCATCGGCCTCTGTGGTCGAGGGGTAAGGCTCTCGTGCAAAAAGAAAGATAAACATTCCCGGGTTATGAATAACCTGACAATATTTGAAAATCTCCTACTACCACCACAGTAAGCGGAAAATGTTGCTTGTCTTGTGACGGAGGACTTAGCCAGCCGAGGAATTGAACACACTACGCCTGGGTGGGACCCAAACGCGATGTCAACTCAGCCACCGACCGGTCTATATATAATTATTTTAAATGAGTAAATGTGAAATAACACAATTTAATCAAGTAAAATTTACTCGAGCACGTCAGGATTTGAACCCGTGACCTCCAGATTGCTAGTCGAGAACCTCACCCCACGGAGGCCGTCAATGATATTGCCGACAAATTCCTTGAAGTATTTGTATATTTAGCTGAAACATTAAAATTCAACAGATTTACAGAAAAAAATGAAAAATCCAACATATTTACCAAACTGCTTCACAAAATACTCGTATATACATAACGCAATGGACAGATACTTGAAAGAGAGTACAGTAACATTTTTTGATCATTTGATATTTTTGTACCGCCTCATAGATGATGTCGGCCAGACAATTCAAGTCTTCTCACGCCACTGGTCATTACGCTACATAATAAATTAATCACTATAAATTCTTGAAAAGTAGGTATTAACGTATGTTTCCGACCATTACTTCTTTGTTTACGTAATAATATGCAATTTTCATGATAGCACAGATTAATCAATGCCGTCCTCTTTAAAAAAAAACTTTATCTAGGTATTAACGATATCTCACCTAAACTGGAACAATTGAACCATAAATCAACTTAGACTTAACTAGGTAGACCGACTCACGCAATAGTCGGTACTTCGACGCAATCTAACCATCAATTATTAATATTCGCATTCTTTAATTAAGTCGGAGGCTCGCGAAGAAATAGTATCTACACGGAGAAAAACGATTTACTAAAAACCCCTTAAAATTATTGGTATTCCGCTTAAAAACGGGACTACAAGCCGCTTCCTGACAAACTTTTAGTAAATTCGTAATAATATCAGAACACGAGGGTCCAAAAAAAAATTGTTTTGTTTCGAAAATTCGATTTTGTATCAATTTTTCAGGAAATTTTAGTTTAGCCGTGCGTGGACCGGATTTCTTGAATATTTTCATACAAACAACAAAATTTAAAAAAAAGACGTTTTCAGCATCAATAATGTCATGTTTTTAATATATTACTCTAGTACACCCAAAAGTCACGATCCGCCACCTCCAAATTTGACGCGACCTGATATTCCCAAGCTATATGTTATAGAATTATCACAAAATACTTATAAAACAACAATTATATAATAAAATGATAAATAAATAACACAATCACTCTGACGGTGAAATCTTATAACCTACGCCAAAACAAGACGATATATAAGACGAATACATCTTGGCCTTTGAAATAATTGAGAATTTTTTAGATATTTCTTTTTATAAGCCCAGAAAAAAATAATGTAAAGGCCTATGAAAACTGCTTTAAAGTTCAAAATCTCCTACTTACGAACCAATTTTCGGTTATGATTTTATTGTTTAATGTGGCAAATTAAGTTACAAATAAAATGATCGAAAAAAAATTAAATATTTTTACCTGAACATCCACAAAATAAAATAAAATAAGAGGCACTTTTTGGCCATGTTTTTTTCTTGCATAAATCAAAACAGGCGGTTGGTGTTAAGCGGGAATTTAAACCTTATCGCAATCTACGTAAGGGTTGTTATTGATAGGGGCTCAATTTAAAATATTACACAACGTAGTGCATCGCCTGAAATTGCTTTCTCTAGTTTGGTTTCGGCTTTCGGCAATAAAACAGTTGCACTTAATGATTCTGACACAGTTATTTTTGTAAGTTATACCTTATTTAAACAATGGCGAAATACAGTGTTGTTTACATGAAAAAAATATTTGGGTTTGTGTAAAAAGGGGCTTAAAATTAAAAGTGCGGGAAATGCGTAAAACTTGATAAATATAATAAGTTCTCTCGATATTCTGAACCCCCAGTGAAAAAGACCACGAACCGCCTCTACTTCTGACTCACATAATGTTGTCATTTTTTGCTTCATCTAATTTTAAATTACAGTATTAATATGTTAAATAATAAATAATCTACGGACCATGTTGTGATTTTTTTTGTCAGGAAGGGATTTTTTATGTACATTTTATGTATCTATAAAATTTTACATTTTATTCTAATGTATATCCATTCTAAAACTACTATAATAATATTTTATTACCTCAACTACACGGAGAAAAATAAATATGGCTAATTTCTTAAGAATCTCTTCAAAATATTGGTAACCCGGTTAAAAACATGATTGCAGGCCTTACGAATGACTATATTACCACGATGTCGGAACACTCAATACTCTAAATAATATTTGTCTTAACTGTAACATTGACATTTTTTCGGATTCACTGCCCAAATTCAAACTCGGCATCATATCAATAATTTTAACTGTTCAATGCGCATAAAAACAGACACACACACACACAAACACTCACACATACATTACACACGTCACACACACAACTATAAACTACACAACTCACCTGGTAATTAAGGCATAAACATACCACTTAGACATTACAAGGAAACATATCATAGGTACCCAACGTGAAGTATCTTATTCCTGTATATTGTTTCATCTCTGTAAATCTTGTAGTAGTTTTTTATCTATAATATAAAATAAAATAAAACACGTGCTCATGAAAATCCGAATATTGTACATTTTGTCTTTTCATAACATTTCTTCCTTAACATTTAAAGGGAGTTCATTGAACATTTTAAAACCTTTAAAATATATTTTTTTTATTTGTTTTTGGGGTTTTATGCCGTGTTACGCTAACTCCTTCTTTAGCCAACGTTTCGGACAACGTTACAGTGTCCATCATCAGGGCAAATTCAATACGAATGGTGTGACTAGAAATTGAACACAAATTTTATTTAAAAAAAATAAATGCTGACATTAAATAATTAAATAAAATGGAATTACAGTGAGATGACCTCTTTTATTATGATTGAGGAAAAATAAATATATTAACCCTTGGGAAACTCCATGGAGAGTTTTTAGGTATACAAAAAATTGACACAAAACTGAATATTCTGAGAAATATTGCTTAAATACCCGAAAGTCGTGTTGAAAAACACTGGTTCTGCGAAGAAAGTCTTCCACATGGTTGTAGGAAATACCCGCATTCTGAAAAATGACGACATAACAACTAATACGTCACCATCGTAGATAATAGAAATAAGGGAGATGGGCAATGAACCATTAACCGCGACAATAGTGTCGCCGACATCGTTCACCTACACCACTGCAAATGGCGACAAGAAGCTAGGGTTGTAGCGAAAACTCGTCGGCACTAAATATTTATTTATTGTAAGAAACAAACAGCAATTTTATACAGGATGAGTTATACAAGAGGTTAAATATGAGGTAAGGGCCCGTTCCCACTTCCGTTTTCAAATCGGAGGCGGGTCCCGTTTTAAAAACGGATGGCCAATGGCCCTGTTCACACTACCGTTTTAAAAACGGACCATACTCTTCGAAAAAATATAATTCAAAAAATTAACAAGTGAAATTGAAATTCAAATTGAATCGTGAAATTCAAAAAATTAACAAGTGAATTGTTCGTGAAGGACGTGTTCTTATCAGTGCTCTGAATATTAACTGTATAACAGTGTTGATATGGCGACAAGATCGACCCAAGCCTGGGAAACGGTCACCGCTGCCATTAAGGACCTCACGGACCAGATTAGTGGCCTAAAAAACATCATAACAGAGCTACATAACAAGGTTAGTGATCAATCGAACCTTATTGTTGCACAAAATACTACCGTCGCCAAACTGTCGGCGAAGATAGTTGCACTGGAAGCCGCCAGCACCTACGGCACGAGGGAGCACGCAACCAGTGGGCCGTCTACCTCGGGTAATTCTACGGAAGGATCAATCCCGATCAAGTCTTCATCTAGCAGGCCATCGGCCTTGGACGAATCGGCAGAAGGTACAAACTCATCAGCATCTCCGACAAATGAGGAATATCTCGGGAAATCTAACCCGGACGAAAAAATAAAGAAAAGGAAACCAAGAAAAAATAAAGCTAAGCCACTGAATGAACCAATCAATTCTAAACACGTTGATTATCAGAGTGAGTGGCAGGTGCAAGCACGAAAGCCGCGACATCGTACATCCCTCATAATAACGGGCACTAAAAAAGAAACGGCGTTGCGAGCAATAGAGCGAAAGCATTATATCCACGCTTGGCGCTTTAGCCTAGATACCGATAGCACACACGTGCACGCATTTCTCAAAACCATTGAACCGGACTCCGAATTTGATATTGTCTCATTGAAGGCAAAAGGGAACTACACCTCCTTCAAAATAGGTGTCCCGGAAGAAAAGAAAGATACATTCCTAGATGCCGCCAACTGGCCGGCAGGTATCGCTGTGTCTAAATTTAAATTCTTATCACCATCAAATAAAGAAGGTGGCACACAATCAGGTAAATCTTTACCTACCTAAAAATGGCAAAACTAGCGTTGAAATACCAAAATGTGCGTGGTCTAAATACGAAAATAGGTGAATTTTCGAACAACGTTATTTCACAAAATTCTGAAGTTATTGCTCTAACTGAAACATGGTTGCAAACCTCTGTATTCGACGCAGAACTGTTGTCCACCAGCCAGTACACAGTACATCGCCGGGACCGAGAGGGGCAACGAGGGGGAGGGGTACTGCTCGCAGTACGTAAACCGTTAAATTCAATAAGAGTAAGGGAGCTAGAAACAGATGGCGAACACCTCTGGGTAAAAGTCTGTAAAGATAACTTCACTGTGTTTATATGTGTAGTGTACTTCTACTGCACAGATGACAGCGAAAATAGACGTATTTTCTATGAACATTTAGACAATAAAGCCAATATATTATTAAATAAGAACATAATAATTTTGGGTGATTTTAACTTAAATAATAAACCCGAAGACGTCTTAACTGATTTTTCGTATTTCACAAACTCGAATGGACTGACGCAGTACAATAAAGTGAAGAACAGTAGCGATAACATTCTCGATCTTATCCTTAGTAATATAAATGTGTGTGACGTGATGAGAAGCGAGGAACCACTGGTGAATGAAGACCAGCATCACCCGACGCTGGACATTTCCGCGCGCCTATCAAGAGCGGTTCGGTGCAGACGAAGACCCCGCCAAAACGATCGCCGCGCCCCCCGCGGGCCCCCGCCTTCGCTCCACAATTATAATTTCCACCAATTTAATTATAAGCGAGCAAACATAGAACTGTGCAATAATATTCTTTCGCATTTTGATTGGACATTTTTGTACACCATAAAATCTGTAGACGAAGCAGTGAAATATTTAAACAATGTACTGTTTAGTATTTTTGAATTATGTATACCAAATAACAAACCCAACATCACAAACGATGTATATCCGATATGGTTCAATAAGAGCATTATAGATAAACTGAAAAGAAAGGAATCGCTCAGAAAAAGATATCTATTGCACAAAAAGCAATCCGATTATCTGATATTTTCAGCGAGTAGATCCGAGCTAAAATCTGAAATAAAATTTGCTAAAAAACAATACATGGAAAATGTTCAGAATGGGATCAAAGACGACATAAAATTTTTCTGGAACTATATTAGGTCACAAAAAGTTAACCCAACCTCACCAACATGCTTGATTGAGGAAGGCGTAACTTTTACTAACCCTAACACAATTGTAAATAAGTTTGCTGACTATTTTCATTCCGTCTATAGTCAAGTAACCCCTAAACTTGAAACCAATTTCCCAACAGCATCACCCTGGAACGTTGGAGATATCTCACTCGGATTGACCAACATCCAGGAAATAGAAACTTGTATCCGGAATCTCCGACCTGATAAGGCTATTGGTCCGGACGGTATTCCTCCTTCAATAATTATAAAAATCTCTCCAAATATCTGTGTTCCCCTTGCGTACATATTTAATCTCTGCATCATGTCTTCCACATTTCCACAGTGTTGGAAACTAACGAGGGTCAGCCCCATTCACAAAGCTGATGAAAAGACTGACGTCAGAAATTATAGACCAGTTGCAGTACTGTCAACAATTCCAAAAATTTTTTAATGATTATCTGTGATAAAATCAGTCCACAAATCACGCCTTTCTTAAGAGGTAATCAACATGGCTTCTTACCGAAGAAATCAACGGTAACCAACTTACTCTCTTTCTCTCGACGGGTAGCACAAAGCCTAGACTGTAGGCATCAGACGGACGTAATTTACACGGACTTCGCAAAGGCATTTGACCGAGTAGATCACGATATTCTAATAAAAAAGATGCATAAAATAGGTTTTAATCAACCCTTACTGACATTTTTTGCGTCATATTTAAAAGATAGAAGTCAGTATGTAAATATAAATGGATACGACTCCCATAAGTTCGCAGCTCTGTCAGGAATTCCTCAAGGATCGAATCTCGGTCCCATGTTATTCCTCATTCTGATTGATGACATTCAGGATTGCATACGTCACAGCTCATGTCTACTATTCGCAGATGACATGAAACTGATGAAGGAAATCGAATCAGATTATGATTATTCGAAACTGCAGGCCGACCTCGATTCAATCATGATATGGTCGGTAGAAAATAAACTTAACTTCAATATTAAAAAATGCGTTGTTATGACTTATAGTCGTTCACAAAATCCGGTATTCTGCCAGTATAGAATGAATGGTGAAGTACTTACACGCGTAAACATCATCAAGGACCTTGGGGTGATCTTTGATCCTAAGCTGACATTTTCAAACCACATAGTCCAGCTTACCTCGGCTTGCTCCAAAACTCTTGGTTTTGTAATTAGAACTTGCAAACAATTCAATAACAAAGAAGCAATGACCTCCATGTTCAACGGAGTGGTCAGAAGCAAGCTGGAGTACGCCAGTACTGTCTGGATACCTTATCAACTTAAATACATAAATATGATTGAACAAATTCAAAAAAAATTCCTAAGGTATGTTTACATGCGATCATACGGAATATATCCGAAATTCATGCATCACGTGGAACTGCTAAAGGAGACAAATTACCAAAGCCTGGAGACTAGGCGTAATGCCGGACTCATGGTATTTGAATTAAAGTTACTAAAAAACCTTATCGATTGCCCATATCTCCTGTCATGCTGTGGATTATTCGTTCCTGATAAATACTGTCGAAATCGTAGCCACGACCTATTCTGTATACCGCAGGGTCGGACAGATGTCATTGCCCGACATAGCATGACAAGAGGTATGACCTTACTAAATGCCCTACCAGCGGATATAGATGTGTTTAATATCACTATACCATGTTTTAAAAAATATATGTACATGTATTGTTAGTTTTTATAAAATTGTACCATAATTGGACTTACCTGTCTGTCGTACAATAATAAAAAAAAAAAAAAAAAAAAAAAAAAAAAAAAAAAAAAAAAAATAATAATAATTGTCGATTCAACAAAAACATGTTATTTGCTCATTCTTCAGTAATGGTGCGCAATGGACGACGATGAAGCTCTTGTTGTCATGTTGTACCTATTAAAAAGAAGGAAAAAAGTGAAAAGAAAATTTTGGATACACCCAATCATAGCCAAATGATTTTCTGTAGGAATTTTCCAAGTGTTAATTGGTGAGTTGAGAAGTGATGAACTAAAGTTCTTTAATTATTTTAGAATAATAATGATTGGATTATTTATATAGCGCCGTTTTCACCATGAAAAATCACCTCAAGGGCGCTTAATGCCTTAAGAGAATGTCTATCACTTCCTTTAACCATCTACTGGAATGAGTTTCAGAGAGCTTAACATATCAAAATACAAAATTGAGAAAGTGCATTTGTCCTGAAGAAAGGCTATCGATATTTTAAAGTAAGAAAACAATAACAACTCAAATATTTTTTTATTATGTGTTTATTAAACTAATACGCTCTTCCGTGCATCTCATAAAGCTTTAAAATTTAAAAAAAGTCAACTAAAAAAATAAAAATAAAAATTTTGATGTACAAAAGTTGTGTACACCAAGTGTTTTGTTTTTATTTAGTTAAAGATAAAATATTACCATACTCTTTCTTCGACCAGTGGTATTAAATTTTCGGGATTTATTTCCTTATCCATTATTGTAGTTTTGATTTATTTACTTAACAAAATAACCAAATACAAGCCCGCAGCGTGCCTGCTTACTTGCGACAGGGAGCGGGCGGGGAGGGGTCGGGGTTTGGCGGGGACTCTGCCGGAACGACTGGACGACAAGTGTGAACAGCTCCATACAACACTATGAGCGAGCGTGTTCCGACACGATTTGAAAACGGACGCGCTGCGTAGGCGAGCCATCCGACAAAAAATGTCGGATCCGTTTTCAAATCGTGTCGGACAAGTGTGAACAGCTCCATACATCCACTACAGCCACTAGGGCATCCGTTTTTAAAACGAGACCCGCCTCCGATTTGAAAACGGAATATTTCATATCGGAGGCGGGTCCCGTTTTAAAAACGGATGGCCAATGGCCCTGTTCACACTACCGTTTTAAAAACGGACCATACTCTACGAAAAAAAATAATTGTAGATTCAACAAAAACATGTTATTTGCTCATTCTTCAGTAATGGTGCGCAATGGACGACGATGAAGCTCTTGTTGTCATGTTGTACTTATTAAAAAGAAGGAAAAAAGTGAAAAGAAAATTTTGGGTACACCCAATCATAGCCAAATGATTTTCTGTAGGAATTTTCCAAGTGTTAATTGGTGAGTTGAGAAGTGATGAACTAAAGTTCTTTAATTATTTTAGAATAATAATGATTGGATTATTTATATAGCGCCGTTTTCACCATGAAAAATCACCTCAAGGGCGCTTAATGGCTTAAGAGAATGTCTATCACTTCCTTTAACCATCTACTGGAATGAGTTTCAGAGAGCTTAACATATCAAAATAAAAAATTGAGAAAGTGCATTTGTCCTGAAGAAAGGCTATCGATATTTTAAAGTAAGAAAACAATAACAACTCAAATATTTTTTATTATGTGTTTATTAAACTAAAACGCTCTTCCGTGCATCTCATTAAAGCTTTAAAATTTTAAAAAAGTAAACTTAAAAAAATAAAAATAAAAATTTTGATGTACAAAAGTTGTGTACACCAAGTGTTTTGTTTTTATTTAGTTAAAGATAAAATATTACCATACTCTTTCTTCGACAAGTGGTATTAAATTTTCGGGATTTATTTCCTTATCCATTATTGTAGTTTTGATTTATTTAATTAACAAAATAACCAAATACAAGCACGCAGCGTGCCTGCTTCCTTGCGACAGGGAGCGGGCGGGGAGGGGTCGGGGTTTGGCAGGGACTCTGCCGGAACGACTGGACGACAAGTGTGAACAGCTCCATACAACACTATGAGCGAGCGTGTTCCGACACGATTTGAAAACGGACGCGCTGCGTAGGCGAGCCATCCGACAAAAAATGTCGGATCCGTTTTCAAATCGTGTCGGACAAGTGTGAACAGCTCCATACATCCACTACAGCCACTAGGGCATCCGTTTTTAAAACGGGACCCGCCTCCGATTTGAAAACGGAAGTGGGAACGGGCCCTAAGCCAAAATAGTTTCTTATGCTAATGTTGGTTAATATGATATAATACAAAATTGTAATTGGTTATAACCATTAACTGAAAATGAAATTAATAAAAAAGAAAAAAAAAACATATAAATATATTAGAAGGAAGAAGGGATAGGAAAGGGCAAGAGGCAGAGGAAGATGGGATGGGGACAGGAGATGCTCAAGTTGTACCTTTTCTATAACTGCGCATTAATTTAATTAACATTTGTGGTCGTACGCTTGACTTCGTTTCGGTATTTCACAAGAGTATTATTAAGAATTTCGATATTGTTAAATTGCGTGTTATATTGCGCGCATATACGGGGATTGGAGAATTAGAGAATATAAAAAATATAAGTGGTGTTTGTAAAGCGATTGTTTTATTTTAATTATTATTTTAACTTTTGGCGCCCCTTGTCAAAACCAGTAGACGCACAAGTAGGTGATCACTGTAATCAATAATATTCGGATGGTTTGTACTTTTGTGTAGCGCCGTTTTTATGAGAAATAATCTAAAGGGTGATGTGTTAGGACTGTTAGATGTTAGGAATTATCAGCGACTTGGAAATTCGGCGCGACGAGCGGACATGAAAATAATTTCCATCAGGGCCAATGTCATCTTTTTGGATGATGTTTGGAGGGTATTTTTTAAGGAAAGGAAGGAGAGAAAATTCTGGGAAGGTAAAAGTTATGAGGGTTAGCGAGTTATGATAGCGTTATGAGAGGGTTTTCGTGAGAAAATCACCCGAAGGACGTTTAACAACTTAATTTAACTAACTAACTAACCATCACGCCGTTTCCCCGCAGGGGTAGGCAGAGAGGAAGGACCGCCAAACAACTCGGTCCTGGCACACACTCCTTGCCTCATTCACATTCATACATCGTCTCATACATACTCTTCTATTGTTCTGACTCTTGACATGGCCCGACTCAAGTATCTGAATCACTTGGTCGTGCCATGTCTTCCTCGGGCGTCCCCGACTTCTGCTACCATTCACATTTGCATCGTATATTCTCCTTACACTCCTTTCTTCGCTCATTCGCTCTAGCCTCAGCCTTCACATCTCTCGTAAACATGCTTCCTAAATACACAAATTCATCCACCTGCTCCAAGTATTCCTCATTCACAGCTATATTGCACACTGTTTTCTCTTTCAAACACCATTACTTTAGACTTACTTACTATTCATCATTAACTCATTGTTCACGCATACTTCGTTCATCCTAGACACGAGAGACTGCAGATCATGCATACTATTAGCAATCAGCACCGCATCGTCAGCATACAACAGGCAACATACTTTCAAATTACTCAAATTCGCGCCCAATCCCACCTCTTTCAATTCTTGCATACAATTATCCATGTATAGATTAAATAACCACGGTGACATTCGCAGCCTTGTTTAACACCTTTTGTGATATCAAACCACCCCGTAAAACCACCGTTCACCCTAACACATGCAACTCTTCCCTCATATAGAGACGCAATTGCCTGATTCAGATTCGTATTCACTCCATACTTGGAGTGAATACGAATATATAACACCTTCCACAGCTTTTTCCTGTCGACTCGGTCGTATGCTTTTTGTAGATCTACAAAGCCACAGAAAAGTTTCTGGTTTTTTGCCAGAAACGTCTCGGTGAGCATACGCAATGAGAAGATCTGGTACTTAATTTATGCATTTAATATATTCATCTCTCCAATGAACCCGTGCACCTCTGCTAAATTACCAAACGTAGTGAACCACTTGGGTTGACCTATGGCAGAGGTGGTGGTTATCCAATAGATGTTTCCCGGGGCGACGGTACCCAAACCCGCCTCCCAAATTAGTAGATTAGTTGGCTCCTTGGTTCTTTGGTTCCTTGGATCCTTGGTAAGACGGCGCCCGGAGCGGACTAGTCCAATTACGACTGATTAAAATGCATGTCGGCAATTGATAATGGTAGGTACCCTTGACTATTTTCTTGAAGTAACTTCCCGTGTAAGTAAATTTCGTAAGGTTACCAATAAGCAGTAATATAGGTTCAATGGTGCGTATCTGCCGTTGCTACGTTATTGGTCGATTGCCACTGCAGTATTCACAGACGATAAAGCAGTGAAAGGAGAATTAATCATCCAATTTAATGCGTTTTTAGAAGGTTTGCAGACAATAAAAAATAAAAAGAAATCATGGCCGCCATGCCAAACTCGCAAACGCATGATTAGCTTTGGATTCCTTGAAATAATCTGTACCTGGGTTTACAAGTCGACTGCAAAAAAGTAACATTAACGCACACAAGGCTTAAAAAATAAAGTACAATTCGATGCTAAAAAAAATCATCTACATTGAGTACAATCTACAATTTATATAGTACCTATATGTTGAGTTCATAGTACGGCTTGACACACTTAACTTTGCAGTCGGTGATATCGCCACTAACAGATTTCGGGTGATTCCAGACATTTTTGGATCGCATGATTATTATTTAAAGACTCCAATTTAATTTTAGTCAAATAACAAAAATTGTAATAAAATGGTTGCGTTTATTGATTTTATATAATGTGTCAACATTATAATAAATCTCACAAAAGTTTTTTATTATTTTTTTAACTTTAATTCCAAGAAATATTCCCCTCAGTGCCTATGTCATCTTTGGGGATGCTGTGAGGAGGGTATTCGTAAACGTAGCGAGCCACTTAGGATGACCTATGGCAAGGGTGTTGGTTATCAAATAAATGGTTTCCGGGGCGGCAGTATCTGCCCATACCCGCCTCCCAAATTGAGAAGATATTGCAACTCTGTTTACATAAGTGTGATGTCTACCCAAAATGAATGGCTAGCTTACCGGCAACTTTATCTTTCTTTATAATAGTAAAGTTTTAAAAAGTTCTACAACGCTAATAATGACACATTACTTTTTCTTTCGTATGGTGGGTCAGAGGGGCACATGTAAGTTAGTGAGCCAATCCTTTTCCCAGCGAGCATTCTTCTACCACATTATGTGGTCTGCGCCGCACCGCATTCACACATCGCCGACACTCACACAGCGGCTGTGGAGGACCTTATCCTATTGAGCTCGATCAGAGTTTGTTTACAAGGCAGTGATAATCCTGTTTGTCTCTCAGTGGAGTCGTGCAAAAGATGGGCATTTCTCACAAATCAACCAAATATTATTGTTCCGTCACGCCGATTTGCTTTTGATAGGCCGTGTGCTGACGAATAGTATGGTCAGAATTTGAACTGTACAGTTTGAATTCGCACACGTCAACTATAATCACGGAGTGCCGTGAGTCTTGTCAAAACCAATGTGTGTACTCTCGCCGGTTATTTATCGGAATAATCCCTTAAACGTATTTTATCGCAACTATCGCAATCCAATTCAACATAACGAGTTCTACCGTACAACGATCACCGTTCCAGTGCTGACAGATGATTCTCGAGATGCAGATTTCGTTCGCCACCTGGTAAGCTGACTGTGAATTAACCAGAGATGTGCTTTATTTCAAATAAATCCATTTCAAATGGAAATGCAAAATGGGTATTTTCCATTTTGCAAATGAACTTATTTTTACATAAGAAAACGAATTTAAAAGAGAGTTCAATGAACATCGTACATAGGTTTAAAAACATACTAGACCGACTAATGTTAAAGTAAAATGGAAAATATTTCATAAATTCAATAAAAGAAATAAACACAGAAGTTCTAGGTAATGCGTTGTATTGCTTATATGCGATGTATTGTTAGAAGTTATATGTTAGTAGGCTTAGGCACCAGTTAAAAGTACATATACCTTTTATTTCATTAACTAACTAACTAACTAACCATCACGCCGTTTCCCCGCAGGGGTAGGCAGAGAGGACGGACCGCCAAACAACTCGGTCCTGGCACACACTCCTTGCCTCATTCACATTCATACATCGTCTCATACATACTCTTCTATTGTTCTGACTCTTGACATGGCCCGACTCAAGTATCTGATTCACTTGGTCGTGCCATGTCTTCCTCGGGCGTCCCCGACTTCTGCTACCATTCACATTTGCATCGTATATTCTCCTTACACTCCTTTCTTCGCTCATTCGCTCTACATGCCCAAACCATCTAAGCGTCCCTTTCTTGATCTTACTCATTACGCTTACATCAGCCTTGCACTCTTTGCGGATATCCACATTCCTCACACGATCATACATGGTTTTACTACACATACGCCTCAGGGATCTCATTTCAACAGCATTCAAACTAGTTCATCCTTTCTTTGCCAGTTCCATGCCTCACTTCCATACATCAGGGTAGGTAACAGCACTCCATTGTGGACTGCTAACTTCGCTTCTTTGGACAATTTTTTGTTAGCGCCAACTGCGTTCAGTCCTCCATTAATGGAGTTACCTGCATTTACCCTTCTTTCAATATCTCTGTCAGCCTTCCCATCTCTCGTAAACATGCTTCCTAAATACACAAATTCATCCACCTGCTCCAAGTATTCCTCATTCACAGCTATATTGCACACTGTTTTCGTAATTTCTCTTTCAAACACCATTACTTTAGACTTACTTACATTCATCATTACTCATTCTTCACGCATACTTCGTTCATCCTAGACACGAGAGACTGCAGATCATCCATACTATTAGCAATCAGCACCGCAGCATCGGCATACAACAGACAACATACTTTCAGATTACTCATTTTATTTCATTATTATTTTAATACTATACTTATCAAACAACTTATCAAAATTTTAATACTCATCCTAATTTGACTGTCCTAAAACGGGAATCCTCCTAGTTGGGCAGTCAAAACATTTCTTAAATAATTTATACAGGGTGTATCGGCACGTACCCGACAAACTTTAACCAGCTATTCCTTAGCACATTTGGAGTAAAAAATCTTATGTGCACTTTGCTGTCCGGTAACATTTTTTTAAATAAAAAATTTACTATTTATATTTTCACCACATGTCACCACTGTTTTATCCTTTGTCAAAGTTTGAAAACCCATCTGGCAATATTTTATTCGAATTCCGTTGAATAATGTACGTGTGTACCTCTATATTGGCGCGCTTTTACAATCACAATGAAATGGCACGGCACCATTCGTCTCATTTTTAACTATTATTATTTAGTGTGTGCGAAAGAGCGAAGACGCTTTTCGACATACTTGCTTATAACAGCTGTTGAACACGAAAAGCAATGCTAATGACAGTGATGTAGTGTGGAAATTTTTATTATTTTTTTGTTTTTAATTGAAAAAAATGCTACCGGACAGCAAAGTGCCCATAACATTTTTTACTCCAAATGTGCTAAGGAATAGCTGGTTAAAGTTTGTCGGGTTAGTGCCGATACACCCTGTATAAATGTATAATCTTTTACTAAATAAATAAAAATAAAAAAAATATAAAGTTCATTCCAAATTTAGTCGTGTAAGTACGAGTAGATGACGGAAAGTGTTTTTGATTTGGTGCTGGCTTATGTCGCAATTAAAGACTGGTTTAGTGTTCTTGATTAAAATCTTTTATGATAGGGACATTCTAGGACGTTCTAATGAAACGGAGCTATTTTATCCTTGTATGATTTTTCAAATACTATATGTTAATAGAGCATAGGCCCGATGTACCGGTTGATTTGAAGCTAGGCTTGGTTGGAATGTCAAGATTAGCGGGGCTCAGAAAATAATCCGTATGTAGGCCTGAAGCCTAGATATTACTAATGTTATACTTGTTGTCTTTGATTTTAATAGAGGAATGTTCTCATTTTTTCTATGTAAATTAAAAACCAAATTGCTGTCTACTTGAGTGGTACATATGTGCTCTCTACTGTCATCGGGACATGGCGAGCACTATATTTATGATCGCGAACTTCGAAAATTTCAATTGTTTTAGGCGGGATGAATTAGCGAGTTGATTTTTTGATAAATTTCCCCACTTCAATCGGTTCCATGATAACTCAAAACAGTGACAATTCAACTCACTTTTAAAAAGTGATATAAAGTCATTAAAAACGATAAAAAAAATTAACCTCACCTAACCTAACCTAACCTGCTTAACCCAGTTAATAAAGTTTTTGTTTCATCACTTTCCATGACTTTATATAACTTTTTAAAGATGTGATGAATTATCATTGTAATGATTTATCCGGTCACCCTTTAATCTGCATGATGCTGATTGAATTTTAAATAGTTTTGTTTGCTAGAGTCGATACACTACTCATGAAAATATGACGAACAAATTGATGAAAACACTGCCAGAACGTTGAAAAATCCGTCTTATAATACCTTACCAGACTATTTGTCTTTTTTAGATTGATTATTTATCAATTAATACCATCAACATCCCTCATCGCTCGATGAATATAATGGACCATAATGGTAAAAGTATGCAATTTACGTATATTTCGGTGAGATATTCACATTTGACATTTTTTACTGCAGGCGCCTAGATAAAAAGGGAACTATTCTGCGGCTTACCAAAGATTTGATCGAGGAATGTCGCACATAGCGAGGAAACGGACTGACTGAAGTGACTGATATACCGGGAACTTGGTATATAAGTACCTAAGTTCAAGACTAAGAGAAATTACATAAATACACGTTTTCTTAATTTGTTTTTCCAAATAAATTGTTTCAGGAAGACAAAATATTTTCCTGCCTTCCATCAGGTGTTCTCGTAGCACAGGAGCAGAAACATAGAATTTTTCGAAATCTAATGAAGAGAGTGTTCCTTCCTCTTGTTTCGAAGGTTAAGAGTGCAAAATTTCATCAACCTCGTTATAAAACTGTAGATTTGTAAATCCCCACTGGTGTCCGTAGCGTATAAATAATTAACTCACTATCTTCAGGTTTTTTGTATGAAACAGATTGGTCCTAAAAAACCATAGAAATGCCAATATATAGACAGTAAAATTCTCATTCGGAGCCTAATTACTATACTGTACACCAATGAAAATCTATTAAAGTTTTTCGTTGGTGGATATAGTTAGGAAATCATATGACGTCACAATATCTCGGTACCAATATTTGACCGGAGTTATACCCCCTGCCGTCGGGCATAAACAAACCACTCCCGTCGCGTGACCGCAAGTCACAGATATCAAATAGATGGATGATGTTGCTTGATCTTAGATAGTTATAGTGTGAACTTCTAGAGGTCCGGTTCTAAGTACGTACATAACATTTAATTAATTATTATTCATAAAATACCTACCCAAGTATTAATAACTGCTTAAAATGATAAAAATGATTGCTGTAAGTTGTAATATAATTCATGTTTTATTGAATTTTGTATACTAATTAGTTTACCAGTTCTAATACGTGTTATTTACTTGATTCAATAATAATTCAATACATAACTGTGTAACGCGATATTAGAATAATTAGGTAGTACATGATAAACATGATAACTGACCTATCTAATATGATTGCTTGTTTGCAATAATTAAGCGATAAACATGAAAACTGACCTATCTAATATGATTGCGTGTTTGCAATAAGTAAGTTATTTTTAGTGTTTTATTACATAAACATAGTGATATCACGTATTTTTTAATGTATTTCATTTTCGCAATTTACATATCCGAAATTTGTTCTGATATTCCAAGAGTCACAACAATAATTGACTAAGAAAATACCTACCTAAGCTAAGAGTATGGATATTAGAGAATGCCTTTGGGAGACTTTACGGAGACGGTTGACCGGTTAACCTCTACACCTTTAAAATGAGAAAATTGTGGATTTTGGACATGCCGTCTATCAAACGGAGACTGCCGAGCTAAACCAAGCCACACACGATGAGTTTTGGCTCGGCGCGGGTCTATTTGGCTTTGACTCATTGGCTCTGCAATATGTGAGCAGCTTTAGGCTTTAAAACTTCCCCCCCAATATTATAATTGAAATTTTTTGCAACCTAAAAAATGTGTTTTATTTTTTACAAATCTTTGATCACAATATTAATGTTTCACTGCGAATTTACAACTAAGTACCGACCTACCTGGTTTTTACTTGGTCGAATTATATATATTTTTAAAACACATATAATGAGCTCCTAGCATGTATTTTTAATTGACTTAATAAAATACCTTAATAGATTTACATTTTTTTTTACGATTTGTACTAATAATATTTTTTAAATGATAACAATATAAAAATGCCACTAACATTAGTTTTTTCTGGGTTGGCCTTTGAAATTTTAAACTGATAACAAAAGGGACGATTTAAGCCCGTACACGCTGTATTACGAAATTCTATTTAAAAAATAAAGACTTTCGATATATGCATAGAAGTAGTTTGATAAATTTCACCCTAGGTGCGAAATTTACTATTAGAAAATTTCTTATAACAGCTCATGTTGGGCGCCAATTTATAACAGTTTTTTGACAGCCCCACGTTGGGCGCCAATTTATAACAGTTTTTTTGACAGCCCCACGTTGGGCGCCAATTTATAACAGTTTTTTTGACAGCCCCACGTTGGGCGCCAATTTATAACAGTTTTTTTGACAGCCCCACGTTGAGCGCTAATTTATAGCAGTTTTTGATAGCCCCACGTTGGGCGCCAATTTCTAACAGTTTTTTTGACACCCCCACATCGGGCGCAAATTTATAAGTTTTAGTGACAGCCCCACGTTAAGCGCTAATTTATAGCAGTTTTTTATAGACCCACGTTGGGCGCCAACTTATAACAATACGAATTTGTTAAAATTAATTATTTACTTCATTCGGTTTATCTTTTATTGAGTAAAAAATCCAAGCGTTATAACTCGAATTTAGTTGGGTACATATTAATTGGGACAGTAAAAATAGCCCGCGCGCGGTCTACTTTAGTTTCAAAATATAAAAATTTAAGGCTTTTCAAACGTCAATAAATATATTTTTTCAGTTTTTGTAAAAAATACTTCAGTTCGACATTTTGACAACAATTTTTTTTTTAATGCTATGGTTTTGAAAACATGATTATTTATTTTTTTAAACTTAAGTCATAAATCATTCCTGAACCGAAAAATAAACAGGCAAATGGCTCATAGTTTGCCGTGCACCATAATAATTGGTGTTGAACCTAACTGCGTGGGTCTACCGATAATTAAAGCAATACTAGGTGTTGATATAATTAAATTTGCTATATTACTCAAGTACTTACTTTCTAATCAACTACTTACCCACCCCACTTTCCACACCGACCAAGGTACAAGTCTCCGTCACTAAACGTGTGTTTAGTAGCTATTCGACTATAGTATGGTAGACAGGGGACGGTTGAAACAATTTTACTTCAACCTCTCAGGCTGATTTGTTCGCTTTTGGGAATAGCTCATATATAGGTCTCACAGAAATCGTTATGTCTCTCTTACTGTCATGGAGAGCAATGTGATATAAAATGTGTTAGAAAGAAAAAACACCACGCTTTACACTCAAATCTATAAGTTAACCACAGAACAATTAAAATGTGCACCTCTATGAAACTTTCAATTAACAAAGATGAATTTGATTTTTTGCGGCCTGTGACCGCTTATATTTGTATAATTCAATAATAAATATTATAAAATATGCATTAATGTTGGTAATAGAAACTGGTATAAAATTAATTTAATATTTGGTTTGTGATTGTCATATTTATAGTTATATATTTATAGTTCAACTCTATAACAAAATCCCGAAGGAAATTGCTGTGATAGAAAATATTAATAATAATATAATATGAATTAAGAAAATATGTCTATCTCAATTATTAATGTTTCTTTTTTTTGTGACTTTATTGAAATATTTAAAGAAAGATTATGTTTGCCAAACAATGTACATGTTTATATGTTTATAAAACTATTAGCACACACGAAGATGTGAGCTAACTTAAGATTAATAAATAAATAAATAAATAAATAAATATTATTTCGAACGTTATTTCAGTCTCGTCACAATTGTAAATTGCGGACTGGTCAAAAAACGTCATTAATATTTTTCTCAGTTGTTGTTACAGCAGCGCAGGCTGCTGTTTTTTTTTCAGATATCATTGGTGTTTTATTGACACCAACAAAAAGCACCCCTTTTCTTCACTAAAGCGATTTATCTTTGTTCTGTTCCGGCCATCTGAGCATATAGGACACTAATTTCAATTTTATATATGTTTCCTAGATAAAGTTCTCACGTTCCAATTTTGGCAAGTGATGACTCGTCATTTTTTCCGGTGGCCCTTTGCTTCGCAACAACAATCTGTCTTCAAAGTGGTTTAAGGTACGGAAGGCGTGGAACTCATGTAGAGCGTTCAGTTGTCATTCGGAAATAGATACCACTCACCATTCAGCACTTTAGATACAACCAGTTTCAGTGTTGTAACATCGTAATTACGGTGTTTACATCCCTACATTCAACTTTCTTTATTCACTGCTCCTTCATGTAGGGAACAATACGAATTTCAAAAGTTTCTGGTTGTGTTATAACTTTGAAATTCTCTCTCAACACGGCTAAAGTTTCAAATGCTGAGGACGGCTGAAACACGGGGACGATTGCAACGTTTCAATCGTCCCCAGGCAAGTTGTTTCAAACGTACCTACACGGCATTTTTTTACTTCGGTGTCAAAAATAAGCCTTCTAATCACAAATGCAGTACAAATTTTCTTAAATAGTTATGATTCTTGAATAAAAAAGTTACGACAGTAGAATAAACTAAAATATCGTGAATACTTACTTTTGAGCGCGATATTTAATGATGTTTCCTATACACAGCTGTGTCGCTAGAACGCTACTGACGACGTAATTGATTTATGCTGACGACCTGGGAAGAGGTCCCAAACTCTCTGACGGTGTGTTGCATCACACTCGTATCATAGTTTTCGAGAAAATTGAGATGTTCAACCATGACGCGTTTCAACTGTCCCCAGTCTACCCTAATTTGTTCTGGTATAATTTATAGTAGGTACCTACCGTTGATTTAAACGTCCGTTCGGTAATGGTTAATTATGTACTATGTTGGTGGACAAACTATATTATGTTGCCGTATTGCTTGATCTAGTGTAAAAAAATGAGATGGACTGCATTTGATCTAGAATTTTTTTTCTAGGGGTCGCGATGCGGTTCGTGGCGGTTTTGTGTTTGATACCGAAAATACATAACGGCGGCGAATGCTTGATTAGAGAGCGTAGTAAATAGAAATAAATAATATTTAATTTGTTTGGAATTAATTGAATAAAGAAAGCATAAAGCTAAATCATGACAAAAAAACAACTGCGCTCGGTTACTAAACAATATTGTTTGGTTCTACTTTCTAGTGAATTTTAATCAGCAAATATTTATTTTTATCCGTCTTTATCTGGTAGGGTGAGTGGTTTATTTATGGTGGTAGGGCAAGTACCTTGTAATTTTGTAGCTATTATATTAAAAATGTATAAATATTTACTTTACTGACATCTGTGTGAATAAATGAAAACATATTGCTAAACAGAACAGCAATAGATAAAGAAGAACAATATGGCGGCGTTAGCACTGTCGGTAAAAGCGAATTCCGGATCATTCGCAAAATTTTAGTCAATGTATTATTTTGTTGGTGCCTGTCAAAAAGTGCCGTTGATACTGCTGTGTTGTAATATTTAGCAGGTTTTGTGAGTTTGTGATGTGGTCGAGGGGTAAATAAACCATATAGATGAATAATGCCACTAATGACGAAAGTTTTGGCCCTCGTGGAAATAGTCCTGAGGGTCCCTCCTCTGTTTGTGGTGGACGAATTGTTAAAGTTCAGCTTAGGACTGCCAATGTCAAGTGTAGAACACGAACCTATTATATTTTCGAATTCAACGCAAGATGAAGGCGTGGACATTCCCGAAGACCTGTTCTACGATGCAAACTTCGTTAAAGGCCTTCTTTTCACAGTTTTCAAGTTTACATTATGTTGTTTTGGTGAGTAGGGTATCTCTTCTTTATGATAATATAAATGTGTTACTTTCATTCATTCCCATACATTTCATAAGTCAACATTTTTCTTTGGATTATCTTTATCAGAGAAAACAGAAGAACTAACCAAACTTCCATTTTATGAGATTTCCTATGTAATTTCGTCGTAGTTCTCGTCCGTGCCGCCGGAATCGCTTTCATTTTAACCTATAAACTTGTGTGTTAGTTACCTGAATTGACATTTTATGGTATTTGTATAGATACTTATGTACTTCCTTCGTACTGCATTGTGTAAAGTCGATAATCTTACTATTTTGATGACCGTTGCTGATAATGTTTATATAATATTTCGTTTCTCGTATTATTGGGATACCCGAAATTTCTTCAAAATTTGTCGGTCAATGTCCAGTTTTAGATAAAATAGATTTATGTAAACAAAATGTTTTCAAATACAATAATGATAACACATTCCGTATTATTGGTAGTGTAATAGTATAAATAAACTTGCTTCACATTTATTTCATATTACAGGCCCCCTCCGTTACCTCAACTGACAAATAATAATAATGTAAACCTTATCACTAAATAGTAGAGTTATAAAACATTATCTTCATGCAACTACTAGGTAGATTATTTATTGACACATATAAAATAATACGGACAGTGCCATGGTTTTCTGGAAAACAAATTTCTTTTCAAAAATACAATAATTTATATTTATCTCGAAAAATGATAATATTTTAGGATGTATTGTTTTAGATTTAATTTAATTAGGTACTACTGGAAACAACTATTTAAGTCGGGGGAGATGTAAAACATGCACAAAATGTGATGTTGGGTTCTTAGTTATAGTTATTTTAATAATTTATGCGTATTTCTTAACCTTAAAACTTAACTTTGATAAAAAAATGGAACCTTTGCATATTTTACCATCTTCCCCAACATAAATAGTTGTTTCTTGTAGTAATTAAGTTGAAACCAAGTGTTATTTTAAATTTTTTACATATTACGCGTGAGGCAGAATTCAGCAACTTTATCAAAGTTGTTCCTCCCATTCCTTTTGCAGTACTTATAGGTACTACAAAAAGTATTACTATAAAAGTATAAGTATAGGTACTTATAAGTAGTTCAAGTACTATCTACTATCATTAATGAAATGCATTTTAAGTATTCAAAAATGTTGAATGTGTTTAAACTTTAGTTAAGCCCGGTAAATACAGCCAAGATTGTGAGTCGTGATTTCAGTGTAAGTGGTAAAGATTCACCGATACAATAACAGTACTTATTTAGGTGTTTTTGTTCTCTTGCAGGATGTCTGGCAGCATTATGCATGTTCGTCCTCCAAACGAAGCATCTCATCGTCGTCTACATGTACCTAACCTCAGTGGCCATAGTGTTTGTGTCCTACTGGAACAATGTGGCCACCATGAAACAGGTCCTGGCACTCTCTGTGACCTCGGACAAAGGACTTGCTCCCAGTATTCTGGAGGATGTCCTGAGTCTGAATGTGTCACGAATACTGGACGCTAATGGCCCAGGACTTATCATCATTGAGAACTACGCAACACAGTTCTTACTCGCTTCGATATTCAACGTCATACAACTCGGCCCACAATACTGGGCGTTGCAATACATCTTACCGCTGAGTTTCACTATGCCGTCGGTGATCGGAACTTTACCACTTCCAACAGCAGTATTGCAGCACGCTCCCGTATTTGCCGCTCTTCTACCGTTGGCGGTTGTCAAATTCACCCTATGGTCGTCCGCTCTATCTATCATCCAAGTGCTGTTTATGGGGTACCAGCACTGCCGAAACTTTATAAATAATTTCGGACTTTCCGCGCTTGTGGAAACAGAGTGGGTCAGAATGAATGTGCCGTGCGTCTTGCGGATGTTTTGGATTTTGAGGGTATTGGAACATGCGGGCATTTTACTAATGGATACTTTAGAACTTAACGATGAAAGCTATAAGATCACAACTCTGTTAGCCTTCCAGTCACTAGCCACAATGACTAAATCCTTGTTAATAAGTGGCTGTGAAACCATCACGGCGGTGCTCGGCATGACTTCGGTAATTTCTTTCTTTTGCCACTACATAGGGAACTTCTTCCAGTGGATTTTACTCACGGATGAAGATGAAGACAAGAATATCGGTACCGTTTCCGCTATCCTGTTTTACATTCTAGCGCTACAGACTGGTCTCACATCTCTGAATCCCGAAAAGAGATTTGTGAGGCTATGCCGAAATTTTTGTCTCTTATTTACAGCCTTGCTTCACTTTGTTCATAATATTGTGAACCCCATTCTGATGTCTTTGAGTGCCTCCCACAACCGCAGCACGCATCGCCATGTCAGGGCTTTGGGTGTGTGCGCTTTCCTTGTTTTGTTCCCCTTGGGTCTATTAACTTACCTTTGGTCTAATCACACTCTATCCACATGGCTCTTAGCAGTGAGCGCATTTAGTGTAGAAGTTATAATCAAAGTGGCCGTCAGCCTAATGATTTATTCCTTATTCTTGATTGATGCATACAGAACTAACTTCTGGGAAAAGTTAGACGACTACGTTTATTACATTAGGGCGTTTGGAAACACAGTTGAATTCTGTTTCGGGATATTCCTGTTCTTTAACGGGGCTTGGATTCTGTTGTTTGAGTCAGGCGGGGCGATAAGAGCCCTGATGATGTGCGTACACGCATACTTCAACATATGGTGCGAGGCTCGTGCTGGTTGGTCCGTGTTCATGAAGCGCCGCACCGCTGTCAACAAGATTAACTCTTTACCCGAGGCTTCTAGCGATCAACTGCACACCTTGGATGATGTTTGCGCTATTTGCTACCAAGAGATGAACTCTGCGAAAATAACAAAGTGTAATCACTTCTTCCATGGAGTCTGCCTGAGGAAGTGGCTCTATGTGCAAGACAGGTGCCCTCTTTGCCACGAGATCCTGTACAAGCTTGACGGGGACAGGGAGGGAGAAACGGGTTCTGACGCAGACAACACTAACAACCATAACCTACTGGAGGAGGACCCTAATCTGGGTCTCGCTGAGAATTTAAGATGATTGCTGGCTGAAGAAGAGAATGTTCCTAATGAATGATTTGAATCGAGATTTGTAAATTGTGATGGGTATAAAAATATCTTATTTAATATTTATTAACTCACCTGACGGCGCACGGCTGTTCTAAATTATAAAGGAATTCTTTAAATAACATTCTATAATTACAATGTTTCTGTTGTTTGATCTTGTTGAGCTCATCACCAATTATTAACAATTAACACTTTGTAAGATGTAAATAATTAAATTTATCCCTAGTAAGGTATCTTTGGCTAAAATCCTCTCAAAAGATAGCACGATTGTGCTGTAGTTATGTTCTTCTTTAGTTCCATTGCCCGATATATAAAATACATGTATTTCAACAAATACAAGTCATAATTAGTTATTTGAGATGTGCTTCAATGTTATAAGTGTGGCGGGAAGGAATCTTGAATTCCTTAGAATAATGTTCTACTTGATGTAGAATAATATATTATTTATTAGCGAATTTCGTCACTGGTTTAGTGTTAAAATAGTTTAATTTTCTTCATCATGTCTGCTGGCTTCTTTAGCAGATTCTATACCTTTCTAAAGTCTAGTTCCAGACGGCAACCTCAGGTTTAGGCAGCACAGGATCTACCCCCAACTTGACTATTTACTTGCAAAGTTAGTAGTTATAATATTTCAATACTAAACTAAAGCAACACCCCTTTTGCATGCTAAGAGTTTAGATGCAGGACAATATCAATTTATAACCGAGGTTGTCCTCTGACGAACTGACCATAATAGATGGACAATACCAACGTATGCAATTATTCCACGTGCCTAAATAATTAGACAACTATTTGATTTCCAAATAGAAAAATATTTTGCCTTCGACTTTCAAAATACCTGTAGACTTCCAAAATGGTCACTACCTACCAGCCTTGCTAAGAAAATAATTTGAAAAAAAGATGCTTTTATATTTGTAGTTAAACATTCAGCCAAACGGCACCTGGCGCTAATAAAAGCCTCAAGGGCGCTATGTTAGGTGTTAGTTATTATCAGCATCTTGGCTCCTTGGTTCCTTCGCTAGTCGGCGCCTGGAGCGAGTTGCTCCAATTGCGCCTGCACAAAGCCGGCCCTGTGAACATTTACCAAAGCAACTTATGTCCTAATCTAATCCAAAACCTCAAAGCCTTCCCACATAAATAATGCCTATATACTGACAGTCAAAATGGCCACTGATTGACATTTATATAGAATGGTTTTAGGCTAACACCACAATGAATTTATGATACAAAAATATTTGTGACATCTTAGTAATTTTTTTTTCTTCAAATGAACCATAATAAACGTATCCAAGTGCAAGGTTCTTTTCAGTTTACAAGGTTCAATTCATTCCTACCGAGTTAAAATTTGTAAGGATGGGTTGTTTCACAGAAGTTGAACAATTCATCAAATTTCATCGTTCATTTTCAGGTTCTGTGAAAGTCCTATTCAAGTTCTGTTATTATATCACTATGGGCTAGTTGCTAGACAGAACTGAAACAATAACAGAACTTGAAACAATCTTACACAGAACTTGAAAATTAACTTTTAATTTTCTGAAACAACCCGTCTTAAGTCTTACAAAAGCATTAAGACGGAAACACATTATTAAAACCCGACGCGACCCGATGAAACGCGATGCGTGTTGAGTCGAATCAAATGTATTGTTTTCTTATGACCAGAATCACACTATGAACATCCGACATGGCGTCGCGGATGTTCATAGTGTGATTCTAGTCATAAGAAAACAATACATTTGATTCGACTCAACACGCATCGCGTTTCATCGGATCGCGTCGGGTTTTAATAATGTGTTTCCACCTTTATTAGATTCTCTATTTTCTAAATGTCATTAGTTGATAATCATGTTATTTTAAATTATGTAAAAATATTTTCCCACACTTCAATGGAATAGTTAAATGAAAAGTCCAACATTAAAGAAAGTTTAGCATTTTCACTCTGGTGTTTGGAAGTTCAATTATTATTAATACTACAAAAATGGACAAACTCAAACATTTTCATTGTTAATATAAATTTATGTTCATATTTGTCAATTCACCTAACTCTCCTAAAACTTTTATTAATGATAATATATTATATTGTTGAAAACTCTTTACGTATGGTATGTATAATTTTTGGTTTTCAATATGTATAATTCTTATAAGTCAAATAACCACAAAGTTAATAATTTCATAAACATCTTCTTGCTTTGCAAAATGAACACATTTCATTATACTTTGGTCGTTAGGTTTTAATCTATCTACAGTTTAATATCAATGTTTGAATATCCCTCAATGCAAATTATATTAACCTTTGACAATTTGACCATTTTGTTGTGTTAACAAGTAACAAGGTTGCGCCTCTTTGCAATGTTCATTTTAGTCAAATCCTCGAATTTATTTATTTATGTTTATTGGTTATTGGTTATTGCATATTTTCTCACTTACTCGAATGAATGCTATTTATTGTAATTTTAATCGCGTACTTATTTTTAATTCACGCGGGTATGAATTTAAAATAACGATTGTAGAGGTTCTGACTTTTGTAATTTTCCAAAGCCAAATGATTGAATCTGTTTATTTAATTTTTGATAATTGCAAAAATCTAATATGTTTCGGCATACCCTTTGTTATAGTTACGAAGAAGTTAGATTTTTTTATTTCATATCATTCCCACATGAACCAAAATTTAAAATATGTACACTACAATGTTTTTTCGTTGTTATGTTTTGCTATTTTTACCTCTTTGTAGTGTAGCATCGTATTCTAAAAGCCATTACAAATTAAAATAATGTAATTTACTATCATAATATATTTGTAAAAGAAAACTTTTAGGTATGATATTTTGATTACCCTACAAACTGTTGAATAATCAGGGCCGGTCCTGTGCAGGTGCAATTGGAGCAGTCCGCTCCGAGCGCCAATTCGCCAAGGCACTGATAATACCTAACAATGAATATAGCCCCTTTGAGGTTTTTTTTTTACTATCGCCTGGCGATGTTTGGTTCAGGACCGGCCTTGGGAATAATCATTATTTATTTGAGGAAACATGTATTTATGTAATTGACCTTTTTAAGTATGTAAATTCAAACTTGAGTTTTGAGTGCCACCAAATACATACATATTATATGTAAATGAATTTTGGTAATATTCAGGCACATTTTTTTTTAACAATTCTTTTGAATATATCATATTTTTTGGTTTGGAGTTTACCTTGTTTGGTACATAATGTTATGTTACAAAAGACCCCCTTATTGTGATTACAATTATTAATTAATAAATAAATTGTTTTACCTTGTTCTAAGATTGTTGATTAACTGTAAATCTATTATTTAACCGTGGTGAATAAAAATGGAAGAATGTAATAAAATTGTCTTAAAACATTTTTTTTGTACACAACACATATTGTATTTGAAATAAGTACACCTAAAATTGATTTAAATTAACACACACACAAAATTATGCAAGTTTGAAAAGACTGTATTTATCTCCAACACATTACTATGTATAACCTCCAATCACTTGAATCTTCCTCTAGTCCTGTTATTTCCCTGTTGGCTTTCTTTCCATGTTCGGGTAGAAGTCGGGGAAGCCCAAGGAAGATCATGGCATTGTCAAGTGAATCTTATACTTAAGTCGGCTCATGTCAAGAGCTCCTAATAACAGAAGAGTAGTACGAGAAGATATAAGTTGAAATAAATTAAACAAAGAGATTAGTATGGTGGTCCGTCCTCTCTGCCTACCCCTGTTATTCTGTCATGATGGTTAGTTAGGAGGGTTTCACAGAATTTTAACACTTCATCAAGTTTTGTTTAGTACTGTGAAACAACCGACCAAGAGTGAAATAATAACAGAACTTGAATTTTAACCCATTCATGACGAATTTGCCATATGGATATTGAAAAGTATAGGCACTCAATTAGTCACTTCATGCCGTTATAATAAAATAGTGTCCCCAAATACAATTTTATATAGTCTAAAAGCATATATAAACAATTTGCACTTGGTTGCATTTAATTCGTTTGTGTGTGCCAACTTGGGCAGATGTGTATTTACGGTGTTTGAAAAAAAATTAAAATTTTTCAATTTGTCAAAACAAATGAATTATCCATTAATCTTAGATAGTACACTTCATTTTTTTCCCCAAAACGGTTTATGATTCGTAAGTAATGAAATTTACTGACTATTTAGGAAAAAATTGTTACCAAAAGATTCAATATTGTATCAAAATGAGTACTTTGAATTGAAGGTTCGTATTTTTGGTTCCATATGGATCAAATTTCACAACAAATTTTGAATAGGTATGTGCTGAAGAAGGTATCAAAAAAGGTAAACTTTCTTAGAAGACTGAGAAAAAAATTGTAAAAAACTACAGAGCTTACTTAAAAAACCATAATTGCTCCACATTTAGACTACTGCTCCACAATATTATATTTGGCCAGCGAAGGAAATATGAATAAGCTGGAAATTATTCAAAATAGAACAATGAGATGTATACTAAGGAAAGGCAAATACGCTAAAGTTAATTAAATGAGAGAGGAGCTCAATTGGATTCCAATAAAAAAGAGACTGCTATATAATGTGTTAATTTTTATACATAAATATATAATAACCAATAAGGATAAAATAGTATTTAATAAAAATATTCATAATTATGATACTAGAAATGCTAATAGAATTAGATTGCTACATATGAGAAAAACAGAATCACAGGATTGTTTATCAATGGAAGTATAACGATGTAATACCAATCGTTCGTAGCATATTTTCCGAAGGAAATTATAGTGATGTAGCTGTTCTAACCATCGGCGGAGTTATTCGAAAAATTCTTTGATAATGGAGAATTCATTGTTACAAATATCGGACCAAGTCAGATCCTGAAAATAGTCGTAAAGAATCGCCTTCACTTCCGAGGACATGAATGGATAAATGAATGTACTCATAATATCGGGGTTATGCCAGATTCCATCAACTCTGATGTATTGTACTGGACAATCTTTAACGGATATGCCATTGCTGTACTACTCGTATTTAGTATTATTTGATGAATTCAAATTCTGTGAAACAATCCGTCCTTAGTTTAGCTTTCTCTCTCAACCTTCTGTTTTCCTTTGAATAATTCTGACAAAAATGCTTTTATTTTGTTTAGTACAATTTATAAATGGGACTCATTTAAAAATGAGGGACAAACTGACTTCAAAGTACCGGCACGATTTGAAAACAATGCGGTTATAAGCATAAATTAAATATACCTTGTCAGTAATTAAATTGGAGAAATTGTTGAATATTTAGTTTAAAAAATTATAAAGCCAAACAGTGAAAGCAAGAATCTAGTGAATTACTAATTATTGAATATCTGGTCCGCTTAACGTTTGCAATGCTTTAAATAATGAATGATGGGAACATCCATCATGACAAGATGGAAGTTCCCATCATTAATTATTTAAAGACTTCACATTGTGATGTTTGCCATAAAGCATGTTAACCTTCCGGGCTTTTAAAAATAAAATAATAATAAAAATATTTTTTACCTACGAGTTCCAACGACGGAGACGTTTTCTCATGGAATTTCAGAATGCTTAATTCGATTGAGGCATTTTTAATGTACTATATATTTCTTATTTGTGAAGTTCTCGTAAAAACAAATACATATCATTTTAGAGACTAGATATAATCATATTCTCGATGTCTGTATTAGAAATAAATATTGATATTTCTAAATAATAAAATTTTAATATCAAACATGAAAATGTCAACAAAAAAACATTTTGACACGAAACGTCCATAATTTTGAAAGAATTCGATATTTAGAAAACACATTCATTTTGTGTGAGGAAATTAATAGTAAAACTATCACTTCACTTCATATGCCATTTATGCAATAAATCTTTTTTTAACTTTCAATAGTCGATGAAAAAATCCTGCCAATTTTAATTATACACTTTAAATTAAAATTATGGAAACAAGTATAAATATTATAACTGAAAAGAATGATTATTTCGCTTTCCGACGATGAACAAATCACATATCTCGTCATTATAGAAAAAAGATAAAAATACTTCTATAATGTTTGGACGCCCCGGTCAGATCTGTCCTTCGGAGGCTCTAATGGAATATGATGCTTGTGGCTAGTAATGCCCTTCACAGGCTCGAAAGGTTAAATATTGTATTTTCCTGACACGCTCCCATCCAAATCCATCCGCTCTACATATCCAAACCTTCTAAGCATCCCTGTCTTTATCTCCACTACGCGTTTACAGACCTTACATTAATTTTAGTTCTTCTCAGTTGCAGTACGGTGATAAGTATTTTTACGCTCACACACCTCATGGATCTCATTTCTAGTTTAACCCTTCTTCTGTCAGTTTTCCATATTATACTGTTTCATTAAATAAAAACATTTTTATTCAATTAATTTATTTAAAAGTGAACTAATATCAATAATAAATATAAAATAGTAAGCAATTGAAATAATAATTATACATAATTTTATAAATACACACAAAATATCATTTTTATCTGGGAAAATATAAAAACAAAAATTCAGTAAAGGAAATAGTTTCTTAAAAGATTTACATAATTAAGAAAAATAATTATACATACAAATCGTAAATAATTACATAATTTGAGAAGGCGTTTGATGAATCACCGTGACTTGCAAAATCTGCTTTAATATTATGTATTACAGGTTCGGCTATTTTAAAATATGGAGATAACTAAAATCTCTTCAGACCATGATTGAAGCCAATTAAATAAAATAACTTGATAGCCAAGTTTATTACCATACTTATAACATAAATAATTTTTAGATGAGCATTTTTGTGTTATTACAAATAATATGAAAATTAACTTGATTATATGCATCAATAAATTAATAATAAGTATTTAAGCAGATCACAAAGACACTTTAATTAAAAATAAAACAATAACTTGTTTCACATATTTTAAATTAAAATAAACAAGTTTTTTATTAAATTTCTTTCTAAGGTTGGGTTGTTTGAACCCACGTCACATTTGATCGACGACTAGCGCCATTTTGAATTTATGACATTTAAACAGAAATTCTCAAGCCATTTCAGTGTTAGATCACACACTGAAACTGAGAACAGTGAATCAAATGTTCAAACATTCCAAGGAAGGGATAGGGTCCCATTAGCTCAGTTGGTAGAGCGGCGCCCTGGCAAGGCAAAGGTTCTAGGTTCAAGTCCTGGATACGACCATATCTTTTTCTGTTTCAAATTTTCGTTTAACAATATTGTCTTCAATAATTAATTTATTAGAAATTGCAAAATTATTCCTTGTTTCATACTTATAATTTACAATATTCTAATAAGGCAGAAATATATACACCAAAAAGGCCACAATTCTGATCGATTGGCATTATTCTAATTAAGCACTTATTTAACCATTTATTGTTTAATTTAAATTTCTTTCAGTTGTCGCGTTTGGTTAACATAACTATATCTAATAGAAGAAGGTAAGAAAATTAAATATTTAAAATTTAGTTAAATACAAGGTCTTTATAGTTGGACAGGAGGTGGTAGTTGGACACTCTGCAGCTGGTGGTGGTTCGTACTACTGTAGTTCTGTCTGCTCTCTCAAAGTTGGCTTTTACAATCTCGTAGTAACGTCCATCACTAAAACAAAATATGTACAATAAAGTTAGTAATTTGCTTATTCCAATATATAAAAAAACAAGTGGATCTACAAAGAGATGAACGGCTCCATTGATATTCAAGACAATTTACTTTACGAGTTCACTTTTCACTGGTGAGTCGTTCCACTTATTTTACAGACTCACGTCCGATTCTGAGTTCGGACTCATTCCGCCAGACTCACCAAAACTGCTGGAATTAAACTCACTGTGTGCATTCCATTGGACTCACTCAATCCGCTGGAATGAAACTCGTTTTGTTTCATTGGACTCGCTGAACCCAATGGAACTTCACGGAGTTGGGGAACGATACGAATCATAGGAGTTACAAAAGGAACAAACTTTTAATATTTACTTATAGACATCGAATCAGAATCAATATAGGTAAAGGTTGAGAGGCAGAGGGTAAAAAAATATGAGAATACCGCACAAAAGTCCCCAACCACCTGGAGCCAGTGAGACTATTGCATCCCCAATTGGCACCGAAAGCTGTTGGCGCGAACTTGCTGGAAGGAAGAAATTTGCTCCATGCAACAAAAGATAAAAAGCTATGCTTCTTACTATATTTGGCTGCAAGATAATGCACTTGCTTTTTGAAAAATGTTTTCATAATCAAATATGTTTGGTTCCATCTTGAATTTTTTTCCACTCCACGGTTCGGAACCGGTAAGTGAATCCGGATTCGTTCTATTTTTTTTTGTAACTCGGAGTGAGTCAAAAGCCTTCAGAATAATAACTAGAGATTGCAGGTGACGTTTCACATAAAAGGAATACTAACCTCAGCACAAGACACCTCATCTTAAGGCACTTGACCCTGAGGATATCAATGGCCTTCTGGCTCTTGTCGGAGAACCTCAGATTGGCGGGGTCCCAGCGAAGTTCCAGTCTCTCCAGGACGGGGCAGTTGTTGGCTATTCCATCCATCAACTGCAAAATATTAAATATTTTTACATATGTAATACATAAATCACTTTTGCAGCTTTGTAGTGTAAAGACGTGACATTGCATGCAGAGGTTGAAGATTTCTCCTGTATATGTATGTATGTACATGCAGAAGAAATCTAACTAAACACACATATTGACAATAAAATGTTTGAAAATATGGAGGAAAAATATCTTTTGTTATTTTTTAGCCAAACAAATAGCTTTTTCAAGTTTTGTTCACAATGGCCCGGTATATCAGTCAGTGCGTATTCTCGCTATGAATGACATTCCTCGGTCAAATTTAAGCGGATTAAATCTGCCACTCAAGCCTTGATAGCTGCAGAATAGTTCTTTTTTTAGACGCAGAGGCGCTAGCCATCATGTGATGGCTAGCGCCATCAAATCTGACATTTTAACGTAAATAATTAAATACTGCCATATCACCGAAATTTACGTAAATTGCCTAATTTTATAAGTATAGACTATTATATTCATCGAGAAATGAATAATGTCGATATTATTAATTGATAACCAATTCTAAAATAGTTTGGTAAGAGATTTTAAGTTTCAACATCAGGACAGTTTGTTTTCAGCGGTAAATTTCATGAATAGTGCATGACTCCGGCAAAACAAATACTATTTAAAATTAGTGTCCTCGCATGTAGCACCATGCTGATTAAAGTGGGGAACTTTATTAAAAATCAACCCGCTTAAAAATATTTTACGTTCATGAAATAAACTACCTTCGTTGAAATTTTGAAAGATCTCTCGATGACAGTAGAAAGCACAGATATACTACTCACGTAGACAATAGTTTGGTTTTATAAAGAAGCACGTTCTGTTATGTTCCAAGCTGCGCTAAGCTCGACATTCCAACCAAGCTGAGCTTAAAATCAACTGATATACCGGGCCAATATGGTGCAAATTATGTTGCCAAGTGAAAATAATTGCATTGACCTAAAAATTCTAGACAAAAAAGCAGGGTAAACTTAACACCAGAAGAGAGTATTTTTGAATATACTAAAGAGTATAATATATTCTGTTTGCGAGTATTTTCAGATTTAAACACCTTTTCTCATTTTGTAGTTGAGGTGTTAATATACTGAAAATATTGATTTAAGACAAATGTGAAAGGCAGCAGAAGTCAGGGACGCCTGAGGAAGACATGGTACAATCAAGTGAATCAGATACTTGAGTCGGGCCATATCAAGGGTGAGAATAATAGAAGAGTTTGCATGAGACGATGTATGAATGTGAATGAGGCAAGGAGTGTGTGCCAAGACCGAGTTGTTTGGCGGTCCATCCTCTCTGCCTACCCCTGCGGAGAAAAGGCCTGATGGTTAGTTAGTTTATCTTTAATCTTACCTGGTCAACATGAATATTGACACCCAGTCTGTCTTGAGTTCCCATCACAAGAATTCTGAAAGAATATAAAATTATTCATTTAATTAAATAGTGTAACATCAGCATCTAACTTTACAATAAATGTAATTTAAATATTAAAAGAAGATAAAATAGCAACTGTAAAATCATGCAATGTTCGCCGCTTCATTCGGGCACATTATATCGGCGCGAGTAAACTGTGTGTTCATTTTCATAGAAAATGTATGAATGTTATAAAAAGTGCCGTGTAAAACTGGTATCCTATAAAGGGGGTCAATATCCCTGAGTCAAACGGCACCTGGCGCTAGTAAAAACCTCAAGAGTGCTGTGTTAGGTGTTATGTTATCAGCACCTTGGCTCCTTGGCAAGCCAGTGCCCGAAGTGGACTGCTTCAATTGCGCTTGCACAGGACCGACCCTGCCTATAAACCTCAGGAACACAGTAAAAAGGTCAATAAAAAGTTTGGTGCCTTCGGCGTGCAAAATCGTATCTCCTTAGAGTTAAACTTTATAATAAATGTGTTTATCTGAAGTGACCTTCTAGGTAAGTATGTACGTTTTCTGTATCTGTTTGTACATAATTAGATAGAGCGCAAAAACGACGCAATACAAATTATCCTTTTATCATTAACAATCTCATTATCGATAAAATATAATAGGAACAACTTGATAGAGCAAATGAACGAGGTGGACTAAGAAAAGCCTTTGAAACATGAAACTGCTAAAAGAATCAAAATATGAATCATGGCATTTGGACAACTTGACTATCATAATACAACCAACAACTTAATATGTACTATCAACAACATAATACAAGTTCTTCATTGAGGCGTAGCTACTTGGAGAAAATGTATGTAAGTACAGTAGAGGTGGGTGATATTTGCCATGAAGTTGAAAACATTTGAAAGTTTTACCATTAGGAGGCCGGTATGCGTACCGCCGTCCAGGGATAATCAACACCTCTGTCATAGGTCACCCCAAGTTTGGTGACTTAGCAAGTGAGTTATCTAGACTATTCCTTTCACTCTTAAGGATCATTCGAAGGTCCTTTCCTTAAGCCATGTGGATTTCTCCATTCTGCATGTTTCCTTCAAATCGGAAAAAACCAGAAAGGTCTGTTCGCCTCTATTCCTAAGTATCCCGAACAGAACAGCTTTGACAAAGCTGCGCAGTAAAGAAGGGTCATGCTCATTCTTTAATAATTTGTTGAGCGACGCTGATAATAATGACTTACTTAGAATTGGTCAGTATAGGCAAGACACTCTGCCACAGCTGGTCGGTGATGTGTGGCATTCCGCTGAGTACCAGTCCCCACAACTGCTGACCAAAGCGAGACAGAAATTTGTAGAGCGCATCGTCTGTCAGGTTGTCAGAACTATCGAGGTCCAAGGCTACCAGGTTCCTGAAATTAAGAAAACCAAAATATATTTCATGCATTATTGACTGTCCTGTTTCAACTCTACCACTTTGCATTTTGTCTATCTGTAAATTTGTTTGTGTGTTCCGGGTCCGGTCAATCCCGTCAAGATGGTAGCCGCTTTGATAGTACCTTTTTATTCTGCCAAGCGCTCTGGTACACGAGCTATCAAATCGAAATAATCAACATTACGTGAATTCTACTGTTCACAGAACGCAACTTTCTCCGCGGCTGAACGATTTTATCTAAATTCTTAGAAAACTGTTCGGAATTCAAATTCATCAAATAATACCAAATTTCCTCCAGGTAATTACTGCCCATACATAAGTGATATTTCACTACCCACGCATAAATGATATTTTACTACCCTTACATAAATGATATTCTACTACCCATACAGAAGTGGTATTTTACTACCCATACATAAGTGATATTTTACTACCCATACATGTGTAGTAAAATTGATATTTTAGTATTTTTTTAAGAAATATGTAGTTGCCGCAAATAAAGTCTCTCTTTAACGTTCACAAACATGAGGAGAGGCTTCTTAGTTTCTTTTGAATTGCCCTGTTAAAAATAATGATTAAATATGAACGCACCTAAGGTTGCCAGACTCCATGAAAGCCTTGAGCACTGAATCGTTGAAACCGTTGAGCTGACCCGCGCTGAGGAATCGGAGGTTAGGGATCCTTGTCAGCATGTCGATGAGGCACTCGGTGGACAGGTCCGTGCCTGTGATGTCCAACTCCTGAACAGAAGACTTATCCCACTCCACCTGCATCAGGTGCTCCGATTGGAGATCTGGAATAGGTGTTACAAAGTAATGATTATAACTTATTTGACTAACAACCCTCAAGTATTTTTCTTTAGATTTCCCAAATTGAATTTGTAATTAATAGAATCGCTAATTCCGTTATCAACACTTTTTAATGCTAACCAATCAATAACCCCTTGAATACCAGCGAGTCATTAAGCGCAGAATTCATACACTGAGCCTGTTCGACGCAGAAATACACAGGCGGATCCGTATGTGAATTCTGCGCTTTAGTCTAGTTGTCGTCAAACATTCGAACACATCGGTAGTGCGCCCGTGTGATTTTTTTACTTATCTAGGTTAACCTTTCCGGGAGTAAGTTAAGTAATGCTGGCCGTGCTCTGGGGAGTGAGTTTTTTTTACATATAAAAAAATATATATTTTTTGATTAAATTTTATGATAGTATGCAAAATAAATAACAGCCGATATCTCTGTCGATAATGATGTAAAATGTTTAAAATTGTTGTAAAGTTACATGAATATGCCCATATATGGCAATACGATGCATATTTAGAGAATATGTATCGAATATGAATATGCGACCCCTGTCGTCCATAGCCGTCCATACTCCTTTGGCGAAAGTGTGTACCGTCGTTCATTAGCGTCCATACTCCCGGAAAGGTTAAGAACTAAGTATACATAGCACATATTTAAAATTTCAGATTTTTCCATTTTTCCCATCCATTGTTTTCCCGCATTAATCGTTTTATTCGACAGGTCCCTTTAAAAACGATAAATAGGGATTTCACTGTATAATACATATATTTTTTTATAACATTTTAATGTCTCTTTAGAGCAGAGGTTCCCAAAATTTTTTGCCCCGTAGACCACTTGCCAATTTTTTTTTTTTTTTCCGTAGACCCCCGCCTGCCAAATATTGAATTTTTCTAAACCTATTAACGTCCCATGTGAAAATCATTCATTTTTTTCGTAAAAAGATTCCCTTCCCTTGCCTGTTCAACAACCGGGTGGCGGTATATCTTCATATTGTGCAGACAGGGGCACCCTTGTGAGAAAAACCAAATGAAAAATTTACACCATTTATTTTTTTATTTTTTTGAAAATGGAGCAGTATAAGCAACGGGAATTTCTTTCTGTAGCTGGCCCTACAGAACTGCCCCTTAAGTTCTTTGTTAGCGCTTATTCCGATCAGTTCTTCTTGTCATATGATATCTGATTCATCAACATTCCATTTCCACAATCAAAATGTCCTCAAACTTAGTTTTGAAGTCTGTGTGAAGTACATCTAAATGTTGAACATAATTATTACCCTGGACATTTTTAAAAAACAAGTTGGGGAACTAGGAAAATTCGCAGCTTCCAATGTGCAAAGTTTTGGTTCAATATATTAATTCTGACGAGAAAAAGAACGTAGACTCTATTTATATACCTCAATAAACAACTTTACGATATATAAAACTACAAATATCAAATAAGTAATTTCTCAGTCTATTATATTTGTGTTAGGTGTATTGTGTCATTTACGGAACTCCTAAATGTTGACTTAAGGTAAATGGGTGTCTGCTCGTATGTACACCCATTTGAATCTCGTGGACCCCCAAATTTTTTTCTCGCTAACATAGACCCCCAGCATGCCGATATCGACCCCTGGGGGTCCATATAGACCACTTTGGGAACCTCTGCTTTAGAGAAAAGAAAAATTTCTCTGAATACAAGTAGCTTTCCTGGGGAAACTACACTTCCTTCTTCATCCTCATCACCTTCATGTTCCGACTACCTTCAGTCTCACAACATACCCCAATGCGGCTTGCCATAGTCTCACTGGCTCTCACTGGTGTGCGGTATGTATTCACATTTAACAAAATGAATGAGTGAAATAAATGCTTACTTGTGCCATTCATCAGGAGACACCGCAGTCTCCTCGATCTCTGGAAGAGAGTCTTCATGGTGGAGCCAGTCACCTTGTTGCAGTAGTTAACTGCCAGACACTCCAACTGAAATATACATAGAAAGTTGTGAAGCAACCATCGATCAGGTATTATCTAGATAAACCAAATATTATTGTGAAAAATCATAGTTTGGAAAAAAATACAGAGATAAATATTCTCTATATCTATATAAATAAAAAATTTAATTTTCGTTGTTCAAAATCTATAATCTCATAAAGTTCTTCATCGATTGCTTTGAAATTTTGAAAAGTTGCATTCAATATGCAACCCCCCACCCCCACTTCAACACAAATATATTATGTTCACCCATTGTTTTGTAATGTTAAGTTAAGATATTTTGCCCTGAGGAAGGAACAGTTGTTCTGAAACCGGTCAGCTAGTATAAACAAATCTAGTGGTTTAAATAAAGTGTAATGTATGGTAAAAAGTTGGGTATTCAAACGATAGATGGCACCAGCCATAAAGCTTACTCCAGAGTCCGACAGATGTCGCTAGTGTGTAGCAATTGCCTGTGGAGTATCCTTGTCAGACTTCAAGCTTGTAGAAACAGAGAATTACCAACCCTCGGGTAGTTAACAGTATAGCTAAATCCAGACTTAATTTATTGTAACGTAAATACACGCAATTAAGAGTAAAGAACCTTTTACTTAATCAAGAGTTCCCAACACACACTAAATCTGCTAGTAAGCAGAGATATAACATGGATTAATTTATTTATTATGGATATTTTAGTTTTATTGTATTTAGTTTTATTGTAGTAATTTTAGTATTGTAATATTGGTTTAAGAAAACATTTATCAAAAAGAAAGTGCATTATCTTGCAGTCGATAAATCGGAAGAAGCATTGCTTTTTATCTTTTGTTGGTCTGCACCACGGAGGAAGGAAGGGAGAGGAAGTGAACATTTCCTACGAGACTTTTATCGCTAACTTCAGGGATGAAGGGGATTGAATTTCAAATTGACACACCCATTCATCGCGGTACATTTGGCAAGTGTTATTCAAATTAGCATATTAAGATGGCTCTAATTAACACATGAAAATAATTTTAACTTTGAATAAAACTGGTGGTGAAATACAACAAACGAAATAAACAAAAACCTAATTTATTAAATAATTTTTTCCAAGCCAGGCGAGAGTAAAAGGGATGGAGCAATCCAACCTTCTATGGAAAGGATTAAGAACCCTCAGACACGGTTAAGTACCTCGGAGTCATCATAGATGCCTAACTGAGCTGGAAAAACCAGGTGGGAACTGTAGGCAGGAAGGCATGTACTCTAACGTGGGCAACTAAGCGAATCTGCGGCAGAACGTGGGGACTCAAACCTAAAACGATGCAATGGCTGTATACAGCCGTTGTAAAACCAAGAATCATGCATGCAGCCTTGGTCTGGTGGAGGAGAACAACACTCAAAACAGTGATGGCCACACTCAACCACATACAGGGACTTACATGCAGAGGAATCACAGGAGCCATGCGAACCAACCCAATACTAGCCATGGGAGTGCTGCTGAATCTACCCACACTAAACTTAGAAAGAGAGGGGGCGGCAATGGCGGCAGCCTATAGGTTACAATGGAAAAGTCAATGGAGAGGTGAGCCCAAAAACAGTCACACGGAGATTGGAACAAGACTGAGGGGGATTAGTCTAACAGCTGGAATGAGGCAGGACGGCAAACAAGCTGAATACTTGTTCAGACAGCAGTTTAGAGTGACGTACCCCACAAGGGAGGAATGGGACACGGTTCCAGGTCCTACCCACAAACAGGAACTAATCTGGTTCACAGATGGGTCCAAGATGGAGGAGAGAATAGGGGCCGGGGTCTATTTACAGGGTTCTAAGAGGGAACTTAGTATACCTTTAGGAACACATTGTACTGTATTTCAAGCTGAGATGGAGGCCATCTTAGCAGGAGAACATACACACAACTGTATTGAATTATGTACCAAAGGAGCAAATTTGTGCACTGAAGCATACAAACTATTGAACCAGGAGAATTTCATTCCAAATTTTAAATGTTTCTCTGCTGAAAAACACATGTTTTTTTGTTTTAAATTTACATTAACTCCACACAGGAAAATAATTTCCCTCAGGGTCTATGTCATGTTTGTGGAGGGTCTTTTGAGGAGAAGAAGGAGTGAACATGGATCTTGAAGAGACCCATATTGTAGGAGGGAGGAAACACAGAGGCTGGCAAATCACTCCACAGCCGAGCAGTTGAACTCAAGAATGAGTCGTAGAAATGACCCGTTCTTATATGACAAATGTCAACCATGTACAAATTTGTGATTGGCGTATTTCCCGCCTTCCCAACATTTATTGTATTTTTCGTGTGTATAGTAAATGAACCCAGTCTGTTAATATACACACGTCCCAGTTTAACCAATATCAAAAAGAGTTAAAAGTCTGTCCCACGATGTAAAATACAAATTATTGTAAAGCTACTGTGGTAGAATAATATATAAACGAACCTGGATACAGTTGGAGCTGAAGGCGTCTATGTGAGAATCGTCCACAAAGTTGATTCCGTACAAGTTGATGACTCTTAGGTTGGGAGTGGCAGATTTCAGCTTGTGGACATTGATGACTTCGTAGATTTCCTCTTCTTCTTCTTCAATCTTTTCATACGTTCCTGAAATACAGGATAATCATTCAATTTAGCTGATTATTATTTAACTCTCTACACAACTATACAAGAATGCTTCAAATTCTACAAGATAAAATCAATATATATTATAACAGTACATGTGTGGTTATCTTAGCGTACAAAATAAAAGTCTCGTTTAACTCCGATACAGCGTTTATTATTGAATTAAAAAATCGTTTCACAAATCACAATAACAACGCGTTACTATGCGAAATAATACTATGGAATGCAGGCGATATCTAGGTCAAGGTTTCTAGCGCGGAGGTAGTTGGCTGAATACTGAATACTAACTCCTCGCTGCGTCGGGCTTATGTATACAGTCCGGCCGACGGCAACAGTAGGTAGGCGAGATCGCAGGTAAAACGGAGACACTCGCTCAGTCTGTCTGACGGCCGGCATAGTCCAGTGGTAACGCATTGGACTGCCATTCTGAAGCTCGCGGGTTCGAACCCGGCGTGCGCAAATAAATTTTATTTGATTGATTTGTGTTATTTCACAATTAATTAATTAAAATAATATATAGTATATTTGCGGCACGTTCCAGAGTGGAAGATACTACCAGTATCGCCCTGGTGTAAGACCACCATTCAGAATTGAAACATTGCTCCAAATGGCTTTAGCCGTGTTTAGTGACTAGATCTGAATAGCCAGGTACTTCCCCACCTTCCTCTTTCCCTTCCCCACTTACCTTCAGCCACACAACATCCCCCAATTGGGGATGCCATAGTCTCACTGGCTCCAGACGGGAGCAGTTGGGACTCTTGTGAGGTATTCACTATAAAAAAAAAAATTTAAAAAAAAATCCTACTGGAACTTTCGGTGGCGCTGCTATTACGCATAGGCGATAGGCTAGAACCTTCTAGTGAGTTGGCGTAATGTGCCAGACCAACTCGCAACGTATTGTCGTAGGTAGCTCTAGACGTCGCGAGTAGGTAGTCACTCGCGAGTAGATAAGTAGGTCGAGTTGTTTACTATTAGTGAGACAATCTGGATTATTCTAATAATGTGCGTGCTGCTAAAATTCAGAAACGAGTCCCGGTACGATCAAGGGAGTTATATGGTGTGGTAGCCCTCTATCCCCCATCCATGAAGAAGCTTCCTGTTTTTACCAGAAGGGCGTGCTTTTGAAGATATAAGGGCTGGAAGTCCTTAACATTCGAGAGTATTCGAAAGCATTCCACAACATTCGAAAACAACCCGGGACATTCTGGGATATTGTGAAATGTTCGGAAACAGTCTGGAACATTCGGAAATATCTTAATATATAAAAATTCAGCCGATTATGTTTATGCTCGCATAACTCGAAAGTAGTCGACCGACATCGGTGAAAATTTAAAAGTTTGTTCTTATTAGTGCCAGGAGTGCTTAGAGATGTTTCAATAGTAGAAGATGAGGATGCCCGAAGAATACTTAATGCAATATATTATCTTCACCGTAATGAGATACGGAGTCGAATTAAGGTCGATGTAATGTTGTTTTTTAACAGTAACATTGTGGTATACAGTAGTGAATGGTGGAAGAAGTCAGAGGCGCCCGAGAAAGACATTAGCATCGATTAGAAGCATCGCGGGGAATCCACTAGTTATAAATAAACAAAAGAATATTGATTATTCCAATTTGACAGTTCTTAGCAGGAGCCACAATCTTGCGAATTCTGATGGGATAAAAAGACAGTATTCAACACGGCAAACATCTTGAACCGGATTGTAACAAACAAATTGCAAATGGTCGAGTTAAAACAGGACTTGGCTACGCTCATTCATTAACATAATTTATATTTCATCTTACCGATAAGGTGTAAGATCTCTAGGCCGTTGATAAAGTTGTATATCTTCCTCATGAAGCCCTCCATGAAGATGACCTCGGACAGACAGATGCATAGGTACTTCAGTTTGGTGGGGAAGGCCTGCATCTCCGAGAAGTCATGGAGCTGCATGGCTGGAAATTTAACAAGGTAATGTCATATACAAAAAAAATCACTGTGTACCTCTCATAAATGCCGTTGACATTTTTACCGTTGCACAATCGATAAACTTTTCATCACCTCGTTCTTATTCTTTTAAAATTATGAATTAATTTAATTTAGGGTTTTTCTTCTGTTAGGCTTACAATATTAAACTTTGCCGCTACGCGCACCTGTTGTGTGCAAATAAAAAGTGTCTTCAAGTGAGCATATATTTCAGCATTCGAATTCAGCGGCTGTACACTACGTAGTGACAAATAAGCAGTTAAGGGAACCAAAAAATAGTTTGCATTAAAATATTTTTATTTGAAATAGTTTGAAGATGATGATGGTGTAACAATAATGGTGACCGGATAAATCATCACAATGATAATTCATAACATCTTTAAAAAGTTATATAAAGTGATGAAACAAAAACTTTATTAACTGGGTTAAGTAGGTTAGGTTAGGTTAGGTTAAAAAAAAAATTTCATCATTCCTAATGACTTTATATCATTTTTTAAAAGTGTGTTGAATTGTCACTGTGTTGAGTTATCATGGAACCAACAATAATATTATATGGTAATATGTGTGAGCGGCGCTAAGGTGAAGCATGATTTTTTGTTATGCATCACTGTTTATAATATTATGGTCATATTCAACTTCTTATTATTAATTTATGTGTTTCAACATAATTCAGAAGAATCAATGAACTTTTTATGATAAGCAATTCATAAATCTGTCAAGAAATAAGAGAGTTATAGCAGTTTAAAAAATTGAGTTATGATTGTCAAAAAGAGTGCCGTGTACAAGCGATATTTTATGTACATCAAGAGCACGGTGAAAAGGAACTAACTAACCTTAAGGTTTCTGAATGTCGACAAATGCAAACTATAGAACATATCTCCGAACAATTTTGCAATCTTGTTGCAGAGCAGTAGATTTTATTTTATTTTTATTTAGGCTTTTATAAATATAATAATGCCCCCTTCGCCAATTTACAGGAGTTACATTTTTACTGAATTGAGTGACTTCCGATGCTATTTACTGGCTGAATAACCTCAGCATGTAACTATGACCTCCATCAGCTCACCTCCACCATATGATGAAGAATAACTAACCACTAAATGTCAAAATGTTATACAGGGTCTATCGGCAAGTACCCGACAAACTTTAACCAGTTATTCCTCAGCACATTTGGAGTAAAAAATGTTATGGGCGCTTTGCTATCCGGTAACATTTTTTTTCCATTAAAAACAAAAAATAAATAAAAAAATCCACACTCCGTCACTGTCATTTGCATTGTTTCTCGTGTTCAACAGCTGTTATTAGCAAGTGTCAAAAAGTGTCCTCGCTCTTTCGTACACACTAAATAATAATAGTTAATAATGAGACGAATGGTGCCGTGCCATTTCGTTGTGATTGTAAAAGCGCGCCAATGTAGGTATGTACGTACATTATTCAACGAAACTCGAACAAAATATTGCCAGATGGGTTTTCAAACTTTGACAAAGGAAAAAACATTGGTGACATGTGGTGAAAATATGAATATGTAATACATTTTTTATTAAAAAAAAAATGTTACCGGACAGCAAAGTGCCCATAACATTATTTACTCCAAATGTGCTAAGGAATAGCTGGTTAAAGTTTTTTCGGTTACGTGCCGATACACCCTGTATATATAATAATTGTTGTATGTAATATGACAGTCAAAGGGATATTTCTATTTCTTCAATAATAATTGTAAAAACACTAGGTGGCATTATCTTTGTTTATAAGGACTGAAAAGATAAATCAATTATTCAATAAATAAAATGATACTTTTGTTAACGCCAACACGCAGACAATATCATACTTGATAAAGTGGCATTTTTATTTTTGTCTTAAATAACCTAGTACAGGTAATATTCAAAGACAAGTTAAATGTATAAGGTCGAAACTTCAATTGCAGTGCTTCGTACCATGTGTGGGCAAAATTCTTTAGCACTGCAAATGCAGGGGTCCGGCCTCTAGGGGTTAAACCAATATTTTAATAAAAATTATGTATGCTGTGCATATTTCAGTACTAAAGGTTCCTAGATATATAATATATTTTATTTATAAGTTTACTTTCTATTCTGATGAAGGAACCTTTGGTTCTGAAACATGCAGATTATTTTTATTAAAATAGTGATTTAAAAAGATAACTATTTTCATTTAAGTCACAAATATCAACCTGATACATGTTGGGCACGAGTTTGGTATGTTTCCTGACTATGCATTGGTGCCGAAGGTGTCAATGACGCTAGTTCCTCGGAACATTTTCCATTGTAAACCCGGTAGAACAAGGACAGCATACCTACCTGACGCCTGTCCTCTAAATATTGCAATCCCTTTGTTAAGACAGAGGAATCTATCAAACAGATCACCCGTTTCTCCACAGAATCAAGGAATTTTTTCATGTATTTTGGGACTTCAGACTCAGTGGCACACTTGCGATTTATACAGGGTTAGCAGTTGTGTATTATTAAAGTATCTGCGAGCCCTGTACAGTACGCCCAGCTTCTAAGGGGGTAAATTGACACTGGCCTCGATGGAGCCCCCATGCCTGAACTGGTCACTTAGAGTTACACTGAGCATGTTTGGAAGATTGCTTCCATTGAAGGAGACTAGATTGTCATTTCGATCCCTTTTTGCTCGTAGTCATGGTGGAAATGAAGATTTGAGCTAAAAATAAGAGCGAAAAAGCTGTATGGCTTACTGAGCTCACCGTTCGATAATTTTTACAGCTTCACCACACAGATTTGTGCTTATTTAGCTGTAATACCTTTGTAAGATTTAATAATTATGCAGAGGCAGCTTCATACTTTAAAATGGATTCACTGAGTGTACGGAGGCATCATAAGGATGCACTATTCCTGTATAAAATAGTCAACAATAATATTCAATGCCCAGAGTTGCTAAATAAGATTCAATTCAATGTACCTGCGCGTTCAACACGCTCTTATGTCCTGTTCAGGGTGGATCGGTGCAAAATGAACTCTTAAGCAGAATTTTTGCCTGAACAGACTATGCAATAACTACAATAGCGTATTATCCAAGGTGGATATTTTCAGTTGCGAACTTACCGAATACAATAAAAGAATATTTCTCTGATGGTTTGTGAATAATTTTATGTCTCTATTCTATTGTGTATATTTCTATTATGATTTGATTTATATCTACAACCTCTCTCAACGGCTATAAATGTATTGATAAATGTTTTGTTTTCTAAATTTTTCATTTTATATAATCTTTTGTTTTGTATAAATTTTTGATTTCATATTCCTTTCTTACAAATTTAAATGACTTATTCCTTATTATGCTGTCTCAGTAGAGGTAAAGTCACAAGGAGGAAATCCATAATTGGTTTTATAGTACTAAAATAAATGTAAACTGTCGATTTCCCGAAAATTAATGAATAAATAAATACAAGTAATAACATAATAGTTTTACCTGTACTGAAGTCAAGCAGCATGTGAGTCAGGTTGGGGCACTTATTGGCCAGTTCGTGCAGCACGGTGTGAGTGATAAGCTCAATACCCAGCTCGATGTAGCGGAGAGACGGCCCGAAACGGATGGAGATGAGGGCCAGCAGAGATTCCAATGATCCTACAAAGTAATTCAATGAAATATTAGTGCATATAAATATCTTCAGAGCAACTAAGAAATCTTCACTGGTTAAAGTGTCCTGAAAGAATTCAGTTAAATCATCGATATATCGAGTGTAATATGTCAGTGAGTTCAAGCTTTGCTGTAGGCTATTTAATGCCTACGCCTCTCCAACCTAAACTGGGCACTGTGGATTTCAGAAAATACCCATGACAATCAACTATTAGAAAAATATCATCAATTTACGGCCTTCGCGGTCGAGGGGTAAGGCTCTGGAATAGCAATCCAGAGGGTTCAAATTCCGGCGTGCGCAAGTAAATTTTATTTGATTATTATGTGTTATTTCACGATTAAATCATTATAAACAATAAAGGTATATTTGCGGCCCGTTACAAGGTGGAAGATACTCTCAGTATCCCCCTGGTGTAAGATCACTATTCAGTATTGAAACGTTGCTTGAAATGGCTTTAGCCGTGTTTGGTGACTATATCTGAATATCCAGGTACTTTACAACATACCCCCATTGGAAAGCAGATCTCACTAGCTCCAAACGGTTGGGAGCAGTTGGGACTCTTGTGTGGTATTTACATTAAAATTTTTTTTAACTTTAACTATCGAAGGTTGATATACATGGCTATTTTATGCACATATTGCAGCTACGTGTGTAATTAGGTCTGAATTTTTAACGTACACTATTCATTTGAATTTTTGTGTCCAGATGGTTCACTTTCTCAAGGAGTACAAGTTTTATAGAATCTTTATTATGGGGGGAATTTTCAATTATAGTTCAGCTAACATTTTTTTTATTAAATATTTGGGGATCTGGTGAGGAGACACGAAATGAAAGATGTTGTGAAGGTCAGAGTGTTTATTTGATGAGTCAGGTAGCCGTGATGAGAGTGGACGTAGGACAGATGTAGTATTCTCCAGATGCAGGCGGTGATAGCAGGTCAAGCGCGGGTCTGTGAGTCGACGCCGGGCGCTGGTGACCGGACTCGTTGACTGTCAGGCACTGGCGATCTTGGCAATCAGTACTCCAGTGCTGACGGGAAGGCCGAAGGTGCGGTGGACCTTGTAGGCGGTTGAACGGGAACTGAGTAGACCAGTGAGGATGCTGCGTGTCCTCGTGGTGGTCATGGTGAGTGGATGAAGCGCTGGTCAGAGACGCTGGAACCAGGGCGCTGTAATCCATGTAGCGTTGGCCAGGGACGGCGATCTGGGCCAAAGCGCTATGATGATGTCCCGATGGAGTCCATGAGCAGAGCCGGGAAGAATGTCCTTCACGCAAGTGAGGTGCGCGGATTATCACTCGTTGAGCACCTTGTTAACTGATGGCGGATTGATGACTGACTGACTTCTTCATGCTGTAGCTTTTAAAAGGTGAAGAAGCTTCTGGAACAATTTGGTTGCTATGTAGAATTTTCCAAACAAATAAATAAAAGAACATCCAAGAAGTTTGTTTGGAACAATCGAGACTTCTAGAATTTCGTTCGAATGAAGTAGTTGCGTACCACTACAAATATACAAACACATTACAATAATTTACAAATGTAGATACTTCGAGGCTGATTGTGAAAAAGTGATATTTTACTAACAAAACTGCCCAACTCAATTGAGAAATTATTTCTCGTGTTTGAAATTGAAATTAAAATTCTTGCAAATCAGCGTGGAGAGTTTTCAGAAGGTACTATTATTAAATGTACGATTGAAGGTACGATAGTTCGCGTGAGCCCATTATGTTACCTCCCAGTTCACCTCATTACTTTGAGTTTGTTTCCAGGTTCTGCCAGGGGTCCCGGTATCCCTGTGTATGGATCCCCCGGATGATCCAGTAGCAGTAAGGGTTTACCCAACCCATAGACATATGAATATTAGTAGACCTGCCCTAAGTGATTAAAAGCGTATTATCCCCACTCCCCATACCAGTTCCATTGGAGCCGGCTGTGTTCGCGTATGGCCTCAAGTGAAATTTGAAAACGTGACGTCATCAAACGGACTGCAATCTTTAGAGCACAGGCGTCAGGTAGGTATGCTGTCCTTGTTCTATCGGTATTACAATGGAAGATGCTCTGAGGAACTAGCGTCATTGATCCCTTCGGCACCGGTGCGTAGTCGGGATACACGCCAAACGCGCGCCCAACATTTGTACACAGTTGACACTTGTCACATGAGAACGGGTCGCTTCTACGATTCGTTCTTAAGTTCAACAGCTCGGCTGTGGAACGAACTGCCGGCCTCTGTGTTTCCTCCCTCCTACAACATGGGACTCTTCAAGACCCATGTTCACTCCTTCCTCTCCACAAAAAGACCCTCCACACAGCATCCCCAAAGATGACATAGGCCCTGAGGGAAATTATTTTCTTCAGGGCCTCCTGTGTGGAGTAAATATAAAAAAAAAAATAAAAAAAAAAAATCATTCTTGTGCGAACTATGGTCGAGGCATCATCGGTTCATTTTACGAAATAACACGGCAAAATGTTGACTTGTACTATGAAAACTTGTAAAAATAGATGTGAAAAAGAGAATAAACCCAATTGTCGTATTACACTCCATATATAAGCATTATTTTACTTTATTTTAAGCATATTCACATCGTATAATATGAATCAGTTGTTACTATCACATCGAGAAACGTCTGGACGCGAAACTCAAAGCTGGTTGGTTGCTGGGAAGTAAATTATGAACATTTATAAAAGTGTCTTAACTAAATACTTAAACGAAATATTCGACTCTGAAAATAGAACCGAATTTTTTTGCCGAATTTGGACTTCGCAAATTTGTTCATAACGTGGCGAGTAATTTGCGCTCCCATGTAAAAATGTCTATTCATTCAAAAGCAGATTTTACTTTTAAGAAGTGAATGGTGATATTATAATGCGAGATGCCTATTTACTGTCAGATTGATTTATTGACGAATCACAGTCAGCTTCACTCCCTTCGTTCTTCAACAGTTAATTTTACCCCTCGCCATTATCTTCTCGTCTATTAATTCCTATGTCTGTGACCCAACCTAAGTTCCTCTTTGTTTAGGTTCCCTGCAGGCCCCACAAGGGAAGAGTCCACCGAGGTGGCCTCAGCTCTCCTTTCCAACCTCCCTAGGTTCCTCAAAGGCAACTTTTTTTGTTTCAATGGTCAATTGTGGTCCCACGAGCATCTAAGTAAATACAGGGTTTTCCAATAAGAGGTGTTATTTTGATATTCAATCGTAAAAGATCAATGGTTTCGTTGCTTGTGTGGCACGTAGCGCCGTCTTTTTTAAAGTAAACGTTGTCCAGATTAATACCATTCAATTCCGGCCATAAAAAAACATTAATCATCTCTCGATAGCGATCCATTCACCACCAAACAGTCACACGTTGAGGATAGAGAGGCTTTTCAACAATAACTCTTGGGTTTTCCGAGCCCCAGATGCGACAATTTTGCTTGTTGACGAAGCCACCGAGGTGGAAATGGGCCTCATCACTCAAGATGATTTGCATTTGATTCACTCAAGTGAATTTTAATAATTTCAATGATTTGTTGAAGCGTGTATCGTTCCATTTTTATTAATAACGTAGTTTCTACTTGTCAAATGTCAAAAATGATAGCTTCAAAAGTAACATCTACCGAAATAGCGGGCTATTCAAAATAACACCTCTTATTGGAAAACCCTGTAGAAGGTCCACCCCAGTTAAGCCCCGGGTGCTGAGGAAAGGTATAAAGACTCAGAGATGCGACCCCGTATGTCGGAGGCATCGTTCGTGACACTGTTCCCCAGGGTTATTCAGCATGAGCATGGTAGCTCACACCTTGGCTTGGGATGGCTATTGCAGGTCGAGTTTCCACTCCCTGCGTTACGGGTTCGCCACACTCCCTACGCCACTTTGTTAGTACTAGAATTACATCATTTTTTTTATACTAGTACATACTATTGTGGAATTTTTGTGAACATTAAATTTATATGCACGGAATTTAAGTGTTATAGCCCCCAGATGTTGGCATCATAATAAGATTATATTTTGTAAAAAATGGAATGGCTTATAAAAAGGAACACATAAAAAGTTCTATTGAATTTTGCTATTTTTATATATTATAGGATATTTAGTGATAAATATATGGTTAGTAATAAAACCCACCGACATGCAGTCCTGATATCTCCGGCCGCAAGCTGACGTGTTTCCATAGGCGAGTGTCGTAGGCAATGACGCGCCATTTCTTGCAAACCCGTGCCATGCGACATATCTCTCGGTGGGTGATATAGCTGAATATGTTGAGCAGGACTTTGTCAGGCAGTTTCTCTATGGTCTGCAACAGAAACATTTGACTTGTCATAGTTTGTAAAATAAGAGTTTCTTATTGTTTTATATTAGAAATCGATGAGAAGCAAAATCCATGTCAAGAGTCAGAATACTATGTACGAGACGGTGTATGAATGTGAATGAGGCAAGGAGTGTGTGCAAAGAACGAGTTGTTTGGCTGTTCGTCCTCTCTGCCTACCCCTGCGGAAAAAAAGGCGTAATGGTTAGTTAGTTTAGAAATTGACTGTTCAAAATTGAAGATTGGATTTGATGACCTGTAACAAGGTTAGGATCCAATTATTGCAAAAAAATGGGGTGGGTAGTATGTACTGTAGTGTAGAGGCAATAAAGTTACTTTTTGCATGAAAACATCATACATCACCAGATATAATTTTTAAGATCTAAACAACGACGCATAAATAACTCTGGAATCATATATTATCAGACCCCTTCTCCGCTCTACGATCAAGCGCACTAACAATCAATTGTCTTCACTTGGCGCCACAACCATTGGGCAACGAGATATATTTAAATATTTGACAACACCAAAAGCGTTTTATCACTAACTCTGGGGGGACCTTAGTACTGGAGCCTTTTTAAAAATGTTTTAACGTTAAAAAAACAGTTTTCACAACTTAAAACAACATTAAGTTCTTAGCTACATGACATCTTTTTTTAAATATCTGTCTTACAGTTTTATATAAAGAAGGGCGAATTTTGTTACATTATTTTTACAAATAAACTTATATGGTTTGTGTAAGTGTTTGTTTCAGAGAAATCAACAGAATTCAAATTATTATTTTTTATTGCAATTCGGATGTCAATGTTGCAAAATACAGCAAACATTTTATGGTAAATATTTACCTACGACTACCGTTTTTACTACTACAAAAAATTGCCCCTTTAATAACGCCTGCTCGCGTCCCCTTTAGAGTTATATCCCAGTTTTCAAGTAGTTTGTGGGCTACGCTAGGTTTGTATAGACTGGTTTGTGATTTAATTCTACCTAATCCAACCTAACCTAACATGTACAGAATATTTTCTCAAACGGTAGTCGTAGGTAAATAATTACCCATTTTATTTTGCAAACTGATAAAACTATCAGTGTCAATAAAAATTAAGAAGTCTTGCGTTAATATTTTATAATGTTGGAGTTGTTGAGAATATTGTGTTACATTTTGATTAGATACTTGTGAACCTTTTAAAGGGTTCTTTAAAACGGTTTTTGTGTTTCTGTTCATTGCCAATAATAATTTTATATAATTACGAAATGAAATTTAAAAAAATCGTTGCTAAATAGTTCACCAACCGCCGCATTTTTAACAGGCACATATTATGAAAATTAAGCTTCGTTTCAACTTAATTACTTCAAGAAATGGAGATTTACATCGGGGTAGATGGTAACAGATGCATTATAATTAAATTTTGATTCAAAATTCACCCTATAAAATGATCCCTTTGCCGCAATTTTGGACTTTTTCGTATGGAATGACACTTTCCAATGTTTCGTAATAATTAATCTAAATAATTAACCCAATAACCTATTTTGAGCATGTAAATAGTCGTTTCTTGAAGTAATTCTTGAAACATACTGTAATTTAGATAATCTGTACCTAAAAGCGCGGCGGTTAGGAAATAATTACCGATTTGTTTAAAGTTTTCCAATATGTATGTTACATATACTTTGGAAGACAATGAAAAATCAAAAAATAAATTTTGTTCAGATTTTGAAAATGACACACAAGTATATTATTATATCCATTAGAAGTGTCACTCCATAAATAAATCACTCACTGTCACTCTCATGAATTCAAAATTATCAGATGTGTCACATATCAGGTTGATCAACATTAAAGAAATACATAAACAATTATTTCCATTTCCGCATAGCCTGCAATGGCAATAAATTATTTTTTTAATAAGGGATTTTAAGGTAGGTACCAGATTTGGCCTAAATTTCTGAAAATATCAATATTAACCACAGACATAGATACTAACTCTATTTTGTTTCATGTTTTATATCTCACCGTATCAGCAAATGGACTTTTCATTACGCCATCGACCAAGTACATTTGGGAGGCCTCTAGGGTCATTTGCCCCCAAATATCTCCGGATATATCCATGTTTATGGTGCGATATTACGAGTATGATCACAAACAAATGATTTTTTAGGAAAAAATAATCACAAATTTAGTTTTCCGTGGCACGCGTATACGAAATTCGTAGAAACTGGAAACTCGGTGGTCTCGAGTTATTTTGGGAAGCTACAGTTTTAGCATTAAGATAGGCGCTCGTCATTCTACATTCACTACGATACGATCGATCTATTTTTTTAGGTAGGTACTAATTTACTGAGTGAAAATTGTTGTTTTACAATCTACCTTTATCTAAGATAGAAAACAATTGAACGTATTTTTCTATGTATCTTTTGAAAAAAATCAATTCAATTGCATACAATATAGTCGAATTATACACTATACAGTATCATGTGGACAAGAATCATGAAAATTCAACATAGCGTATCGAAAGTAGCTTTAATTTTCCAATCTCAAATATATTTATTATACTGATGTAGTAAGTAAGTATGAACAAATAACATAATGTTCGAAAATTATAAAATATTATTTTATAAAGTAATTACCTACTTATCTAATAGAACCCAATGCTGGATTCCCACCTTATCTATTATAGTATGGTTTATTTCATAGAACGAAAATTGAAGTCAATTCAACTTTGCGTTTATATTTTATATGAAATAAATCATAACATAGGTGATATGGGAACGCGCCACAATGAACGCAGACGATTTTATTTGGTGAATAATATACCTAACTCAGAATCATTTGACTGTACAACACAGCGAAGGAAATGGGATAAAAATAAACATTCAGGCCGTGTACTGTTGTGTTCTGAATAAACTCAAACATTGGGCGTGCGCCCGCGGCATTAAAAATGTGGGACGTTAGGTTGGTACTTAAAATAAGTACTTAACTTAGGTACCTACCAAGGTTCATAGACGTACCTACACATTCATAAAAATAGGGAAAATGCCTACACAAAAATGAACATTGCATTGCAATGTGTACCTTTTTCACAGTCTAGAAAAGTCCTTGTTCATATTAAGTGTAGTTCATTAAAAAATAAAGATGGATAGAAGTAGTTTTTTTTTCTGGAATTAAAATGTAATTTTAAGAATGTGTGTATGTATAATTTTAGCAAAAAAAAAATGGCAGTAACATGTAAAAAAATTTATTGTGACTATATACTTTATTACAAATATGAGTTAGGTATGTATATTGCACTGAAAAGGTTGATTCCAAAATACAAAACAATATATTTTTACGAATCTTGGGTAACTCCGAGGATGAATTCAAAATTATCTCTGGTAAAGATCCAATGTTCGAAATAAGTTTTGAAAATAATTTGAGATTTCACCGCCGAGTGGCGGCAGTGGCGCCATTCTTAACGTAACTCGGAAAGCAAACAATGATGCTTTGATTTTCATTCCATGTTTACAATGATTTTAACGGCCAATTTAATTCGGATTCAATATAGTTCTTGATGAATATATTCAGTGATGAATTCAAAGAGATTATAACCGATTAATGACAGAATTTCTTGGAAATAAAATAGTAGCTGGCGGAAAACAGTATATATTTTCTTTGAACGTGCAGACCTTTTTTTGTAAAGCACAGCTGCTGTGCGGTTCCATCAATTGATTTCTAGATCGATGACTAGAACCCGGATCTATGTCGCAAAACCAGGGCCTTGTCTTTAAAGATAAACATAATTAATTAGGTGAACGAATAAAGGGGCGATAGGAAACACTGAAGGTAGAGGGGGCCGAGGACGCCCGGGAAATACACTGCACGAATAAGTAAACCAAATACTTCGTCGTGCTAAGAGTCAGAATGACAGAAGAATAGGTCCAACCTCTCTGCATAGTGAATACCCCTACTAAAAAATACACCTTGTCCCCAAAAGTTGTGTTTTTTGTTGTTGTTTAGATGGCATACTGGGTGTAAAAAAAAAATATATGATATTACATTTAAAGAGTTAAAAACAAGAACAAGGGGTGTTTTTTTTGTTTAGATGGCATACTGGGTTAAAAAATCAAAATTTGATATTACATTGAAATTTAAAAATTGATCCACCCCATGTTTGGTCATTTTCGTTGAAAAAATTTTTCCTTTTTTATTGTAAAAATATTGACCTCCTAACATGAAATAAACTTTACACTTGTAAGTTTCTGGTAAAATTGAATTAAACGCTTTTAAGATATTGATGTTAAATTAAGTTATTAGAGAGTGACTAATGAGTTATACATGCAATGAGAAATCGGCATAAAATACAAAAGATTTCTTAGTTGTGGTTTAACCTTCTTTGGTACATATTAATTGTGTCAACTTCATTCGAACGCTAGGTTTTATTTTTAAAGAAATTAATATTATTACAGAAAATTAGATTTACTATTCTAATATGGACACGGAGTTTATAAATATACTTTTGTTAGATAATCAATTAACAATATAATTATAACATAAAAATTCTAAAAAACAATGCACTTTTTTGGTGATTTTTTTTAGACAGCATACTGGGTATTTAAAAAAAATCAATATGACATTAAAAGAGTTAAGAATCGGACCAGTACATTATGTAGTCATTTTGATTACAAATGACCTCCCCTCTCACCCACTTCGTTTGATCCGTAGCTTAAGGCACCGTAGTAAGCGTTCAAATATGGTTTGAAAGGAAGATATGTAAATACGAATGTTAGAGGGAGCTAATATGAAAAAAAACATAATAATTAAGCGAAAATTGTGAAAATATTTAATAAAACACGACTCATTTGAAATAGAGCAAAAATCTCTCGACAAATTTTGATTACAAAAACACATATTATGGAACTGGCTACAATCCTTTTAATATTTAATTTTTTATATTTCACTTTTTTTGTTATAACTATGGAAAAATCGATTTTATATTTTAATTTTTATTGTTTCTCTGTGTAACCAACTCCACTGTATTGTTTTAGTATTATATAACTTTACAATTGAAAAGTCCTCCACAACACAGGTGAACTCCTACCGTGGAGGACAATATACTATACCATTGTAATACAAATATATTTAAGAATAAATAAAAAAATGCTTTTGTTGCATTTAAAGACACACTGTGATTTTTTCATGCCTATAACATATTATTTAAATAACAGAACAAAACGTGTTTTATTTTGTGATTTTTATTCTATCTAGTGAATTTCATATAATTAACGTTTCGGCATAACAAATATATAGATATTATCTTAAAAATAGCATTTTTTTGAAACTTAAAAACTAAAATAGTTAGCGAGAAACTTACTATAAATCGGTAGAAATTGGGTTGTTGTACAGGGATTTATTTTGCACCGATGGAACCGGTTACATGAAAACTAACACATTGAAAATTCAAGATACCTTTAAAAAGTTATGTAAAGTCTTTGAATGATGAAAAACTAACCTACACACCTAACTTACGTAACCCATTTAACCTAGTTTTTGTTTCATCACTTTTCATGAATTGACTTGTGTTGAATTGTCACTGTGTTAAGTTGTCCGGTTACCGATGGAACCCTAACTTATTCCCAATATTATTTCCTGTGGCGATTACACCGACTGCTAAGTTAATAATAATAATAAATTCTTTATTCCAGGATGTGAGGAGGTGAGTGCAATCCCACACATCCCATAGAGAGTATAAGTACAGATAATATTTACATCATAGGAAAATATATTCAACATAAAAATGAGATTGCAGCAGAGAAGCACCGGAATCCATCGGATCTAAGATTGTGGGAGCAAGTATCTTTCTCCAATGGTCTTCAATGCTCGATCCTGAAGTCAGACGGGATTCTATGATAAGAATATTTCTGGAATGGTTTATCTTTCACCTCAGTCCTGCAATTCTGGTTCTTAATAGAGCTGTAAATCCTGGAAGCCCAGCTACACTACTCGCGAAGTTGATCGAAGTTGACCGAATACGATAGTGTGGGCACGAACTTCACTTCGCTTCGGGCAACTTCGCTTCGCTTCGCCCGACTTCCGATTGTTGTCGGTAAATTTATCAACGACCGTCAATACGGATTCCGGCGGAACCGCTCGTGCGGTGATCTTCTCGCGTATGTGACGCATGTTTGGGGGCGGTGCCTGGAACGTCACGGTGAGACCCAAACGGTCGCACTAGACATATCCAAGGCCTTTGACCGGGTCTGGCACCGAGGACTTGTCAACAAATTGCATTCTTACGGACTTCCCGCATCCCTGTGTACGTGGATTGCTGACTTTTTAAGGGATAGGTCGATTCAGGCGGTTGCTGACGGTTTCACCTCTTCCTCGCACTCCATAAATGCTGGCGTCCCACAGGGATCGGTTCTGTCTCCGACTTTGTTTTTGTTGCACATCAATGACCTTTTGACATGTGCACCGATTCATTGTTACGCGGATGACAGTACAGTTCATGATAGCTTTTTGTTTGACAAGCCCCCAAAGGGCACACAAACTCCAACGGCTCGGAGGGCTTTGAAGCAGAGAATGGACGGTTATCTCGAGAGTATTTCCTCCTGGGGTAAAAATAATCTCGTCGAATTTAATGTTTCAAAGACCCAATCCTGTCTGATTACGTCTAAAAGGGATCCAAATGATAATCTAGTCTCCTTCAACGGAAGCAATCTTCCGAACAGGCCTTCCATTGATATGCTTGGTGTAACTATAAGTGACCAGCTCAGGTACGGGGGCTCCATCGAAGCTAGAGTAAAGTTGGCCTCTCAGAAGCTGGGCGTACTGTACAGGGCCCGCAGATACTTTAATAGTACACAACTGCTCACCCTGTACAAATCGCAAGTGCGCCCTACTGTCGAATTTGGCAGCCATCTCTGGTCTGGAGCCCCAAAATACCTGAAAAAAACCCTTGACTCTGTGCAGAAACGGGCGGTCCGTTTGATAGATTCCCCAATCTTAACAAGCGGACTGCAATCTTTAGAGCACAGGCGTCAGGTAGGTATGCTGTCCTTGTTCTATCGGTATTACAATGGAAGATGCTCTGAGGAACTAGCGTCATTGATCCCTTCGGCACCGGTGCGTAGTCGGGATACACGCCAAACGCGCGCCCAACATTTGTACACAGTTGACACTTGTCACATGAGAACGGGTCGCTTCTATGATTCGTTCTTAAGTTCAACAGCTCGGCTGTGGAACGAACTGCCGGCCTCTGTGTTTCCTCCCTCCTACAACATGGGACTCTTCAAGACCCATGTTCACTCCTTCCTCTCCACAAAAAGACCCTCCACACAGCATCCCCAAAGATGACATAGGCCCTGAGGGAAATTATTTTCTTCAGGGCCTCCTGTGTGGAGTAAATATAAAAAAAAAAAAAAAAAAATGCGCCCGAGTCAAAGGACGGGAAGCGTTACTCGCGAAGTTGCACGAGTGTGTGGGCACGCACTTCGAACTTCGGCTAACTTCGTCGAGGACTTCGTCGAAGCGTCGAAGCGAGTAGTGTAGCTGACACTTGGAACTCACCCTTCTGTAAATATTGAGGAAGAACTGCAGTGCCTGGGAAGTCCGAACATCAATCGGTATGCGTTGTTATATTGCACACGAAGCCTTTCCATTGTTCTTTTTTTAAGTATGTTACACGTTGTCTTTAACTTTTACACATCATTCATACTTACCTACATTTGTGTAGAGATAGTTCGTAAGAATCGTAAGATTTCCCGTCAACCATCAATGTTTATTTTGGTAAAAATAATAGTCATCATTTCCTTGAGAAATTTGAACCCCGTTCAGAATGCCAAAGACCCGAAATTTTATATTTCGTTCGATAATGAATTTTCTATTTCCGATTTGGCATGCGAAATAATCTCTTAACAGAACGTGAAATAAAACGCACGGAGAGCTTTCTCGCTTTCGGAGCTGAAACAGATCGTTTCCTTAAATACGAATGCGTCTGAAAGCATTTTGGAAATTGCATACATAAATTTCAGTGACACCGTTCGATTACATTTCGTGTAAACATCAAAACATCTAATAATATTATTGTTGATAGTTAAATTTCATCCTGCCATGTTTCTTGGCGATGGGTAATGGAATAGATGACGACAAGATGATTTATTCAAATTCATTTTGCTTATTTATTTATTAATTCGCGTTCGCATGAACTTCGCCCACGCAGTGTCATAATCAGCTGTTGATGCAGCGCCATTTTACTCCCGTCCGGCGTCTGTGCCGTTACTGCATGCACTGTGCCGGTAGGTGTGAATAGACCAAGGTATAAAATTAAATATATGACGAACGTCAAAATTTATAGCTTGGTTTTGATAAATGGTAATGATAAATAATGTCGATTTTATTCAAAATCACGTTTATTATGAAAAATGGCCATACACGTTCCATCTGCACCTATGGCAGATCATATTCTGCTAAATAGGTGATAGTGGTGATAATTTGATGCGTTGGCAACACAAGCCAATAAAATTACCCGCATTGTTTACTTACACGAAAGTGATTATAAATTCCGGTCTGATTGTTATAACAAAAAAATTACAATTCTTCACGGGTTTTCTTACGAACAAACCACACCATATTACAACAACACTGAATCCTCGATATATTGTTATAACCTCATTTTACCAAGCACCGATTGTATTTTTTACACACCTGACAAGAACTCTTCGATTATAAAATCAGCAAATGCCTGATCAAACGCCATGTTCACAAATGAGTCTACTACCAGAAATTTATAACTGAACTCAAAAAGTGAGAATAGTTTCCCTTGAGTTTCGTCTACAGATGACTCCGCAAATCGAATTTTAAGTTGCGTTCAAAACACAAAACTGGTTTAAGCTTAAGAGTAATTCTACACAAGAATCCACGAGCTTAACCCTTAAATGCACGATTTATTTATTTTTCTGGAAAAAAAATATTTTGTAGATATTTACATGCATATGCAAGGAAATATAAAGAATTTTATTTTTTTGTAATTTTTTAATGATATTTGATTTTAAAAAAATGTTGCAGGTTTACAACACCATTTATTTAATAAAAATTAATATGAATAATTTACGTATGTAAAAAAAATAAAAAACCTAAAATAAATTCTCAAAACTAATAAGTGTACCGAAAATATAAGAGTTATTACATATAAGTATTGTATTATTGTACCTACTTACCTAAGAAAATCAAAATAATAACAGCAAAACAAAACTGTAATTCTAACCTCCAACCAATTTTCGAGAATCTTCACTTTGTTAAAGAAAAAGTGACATTTGACATTCGCGAAAGAAAAAAAAGGTGATGCTATTCGATAAAATATATTACCGTGAACTTGATAATTCTAAAACGGCATGCATTAAGTATACACCAAAGAGTTAAAGGTGGTTTGAACGGTATGTTGCAGTTTTGCAACAGTATGCATTTAAGGGTTAAATAATCGTTTTGCAGAAACAATAAAAATAACTGTTGCATTAAAAGCTGTTGATTCTTAAATAATAATAAAAAAAAACTCTGGTGTAACTAATAATTTGGCCATCCACTGTGTAAGGTAAATGGTCTATAAAATTATAAACTATGATTAGTTATATCTCATGCACCGATGAAATTTAACTATGCACGTAATTGAATGTATAAAACGCTCATTTTAATATTAACATATTGGCGTAATTAGTAAAAATGTTATTCATGTTTAATTATCCATCCTTAGTTTAACCTTTTTTAATTTTTCCTTTATATTTTTTTTTGTTTTAAATGTACAATTTATTTTTATATTTTTTATTGAGCACTCATTTTCTAAACACAAGCCCCAGTTTACAATAGGACAGTATACATATAATATTGCACAAAAGTGTATACGGCAAAATCTGTTTATTGTGTAATTATGTCAAAAATACTACTAATTACAGAAAAAATAGAAGAACATAGAACCTACATTTTTTATTTATTTTGATTAACAGAGTGATACACATGAATAAATAATGCATATTGATAGTAAGATAAAATAATAATAAGTAAGTGTACAGCAGACAGAGGGTTAACAATATACATATATTTTTAACACTGATACAATATTATACCACCCAACCAAATTAGTTAGAGGTAAAGGGTATTTTAAGTTTCTTCTAAAAAATTTCTTTTTCTTTCAGCGTGTATTTCTTTGGAGAGTTTGTTAAAACATTTAAAGGCTGCGTGTGTAATGGTGTTGTGCCGTTGTTGTATTGCGTAAAGGAATTATTATTTGTCCCGTGGTTCAAGGTCTGGTGCTCAGTGACTCTATTATTAGCTTATCTTTGTGGATCTGAAGAAATGCATTTTTTGATGGATTCTATTTAATTCTAAAACTTTAAATTCTTGTAATAATTCACGAGCCGAAAAATCTGAAGGTTTTTTTAGAATTATTTTAATGAGTCTTCTTTGGACTACATCCCCTGGGGCTATGTTGGTTTTATATGCTCCTTCCCCGCCTATTATTCCGTATTGTAGAATTTATTGGGCTATTGTAAAAGTATCATAGGTTTAGTAGCATAGGTTTTTGATGAACATATATTAGTTTAAGGTAAATGTATTCAATTTTAAGTATTCTTTTAAAAGTTTGTGAAATGTGTTTTTTTCCATTTAATGTGTTGATCTATTATTATGCCTAAATATTTAATGTAAATTTTTGTCAGTATTGAGCATTTTAGTGAGTTGCGATCGTCAGAATAATTTTTACAAGAGTTATGAATAGTAATTTTCGAATTTATTGTTGAAAGGTTTTTGTCCGTTGGCGTAAATGTTATGTAGTAAGTTTTACCTAGTTTAAGGATAGGTAATTGTCATCCAACCATCTTTCAACCTGTTTATTTCTACATTCGCGCTTCAATATGCTTCTTCGCTGGTTTTTTTTGTATGGCTCGTCGGCGAAAGATATTATTTTTCCACTTTTCGGACTCGATAGCTTTTCATTTACATAAATGGTAACAATATTGGACCTATGATTCTTCCTTGGGGGATTCCAAATTCTGAATGTATGGGTTCGCTCAATACATTATTAATGTTTCCTGTTGGTTTCGTTTAAAAATATTGTTTCAAATATTTTTGCTATGTTTGATACAATAAATATGGCACGGTGGTTTGAGATGTCGGTTGCCTTTCCTGATTTGAATATCGGATTTATTATTGTATTTTTATGTTTTTAGGAAAATTTCTTGACGTATGCTATTATTAATGATGTGTGTTAGCTTCGGTAATAAATGCCTAATTTATTTTAATACATCAACTGTGATGTGATCGAAACCAGAGCTTGCGGATACTCGTAAGTTCATTATTATGTTTTCTATTTCTACTTGTGTGCATTTTTCATATTTTCCAAACACATTTGGGCAAGTTTGTGCGGATGTAGCTGTAGTATTTTTAGAAGTAGTTGTTAAAAATGTTAGCAATTTTAGATGGTTCTTTTGTTGTCTCTATTATTTCGTTGTTATGTGTTATTTTATTTATTTTTATTACCTTTGCCAATGATGATGTTGATTGTAGCCCAGCCTTTTTATTATCTTTACCACTTTCCTCAATTTTTTCTTAAAATGATTTTCTTTTGTTTTTTTATCGAGTTTGTAAGATGGTTTCTATAATTTTTATATAATTCTAATACGGTAAATCGTTAGGTTGTTTTCGGGTTCGATAAAATAGTGTTTCTTTATGTCTTGTTGATATAATTATTCCATGGGTTATCCAGGGTTTTATTTTTCTATGTTGTGGTGTGAGTTTGATATTTTTATGTTATGTCGCATTTAACTCGTATTATGAAATTTTCGACATTTATTTCGTGTATTAACTGATTTGAGGTCATTCAATTTTAGAGAATAGAATCAGTGTAATATATGTCCGCGTGTGTGTATTTGATTGCCAGTAAAAGTTGAGAAAATGCATTGTCAACGACAACGAGTCTATCTGCCGAGTTTCAGCTCGGTCGGATGTCGAGAAGTGTTTAATATACAGAAAGTAAAAACATTTGTTTAGGAGGCTGAAATATATACAATACGCGGCGCGCCGCCCGGCGCATACGTTTATACTTATTTACTTTGAAGGGGGCGGCAGATTACGGTATAAGTTCAAAACGTTTTATATAACTCCTTATTGCTCGTCATATAATCTCATACAGACCTGTCACACCTAAAAATATGATTTGTTATAAGTTTGGGCGTGGCGACGATATGCGCTGTGATCTACTAGCCAGGCTATAATTGAAAATAATGCGACCCCCTTCTAAGTCAGAACAATTTACGGAGCGCCGTAATTACGCGGCTGTTATCTGTTAAAGTGACAGATTCCATACAAAGAAATGATATTCCGTGGCAGTCCCCCAATTGATCTGACCCGCTCCTCTAGTAAGATTATAGCGTAGTGTGTCACCCCAACACATTATACGTATATGCCACACCCAAATTTTTAAAGGCTTTAATTAAATGTTCTTGCACACATTCTGTAGCTCTGCATACTATTATTTGTATTCATGCACAATTTTTTCGCCAACTTCTGTCGTCCTTTGAGTTCAACGGTTTGACTGTGGACAGATTTTCTCTTCAAGACCCATGTTCATAACCTCATCTTCTCAAAAATAACTCCACACAGCATCCCCAAAGATGACATGGGCCCTGAGGGAAATTATTTTGGACCACCTGTGTGGATTTAATGTTAAAAATACTTTCATCTTAATCAATGATAAAATATAGATTATTTCGGAATGAAGTGTTGTATTATTAAAAAAAAAATGTATTTCATATAGCTGTGATGAAGAGAGTTTGGACTATTTCGGTATGTAATAAAAATGGAACGATACACGCTTCGAAAACGCATTGAAATTATTAAAATTCACTTGAGTGAATCAAATGCAAATCATCTTGAGTGATGATTTCCATTTCCACCTCGGTGGCTTCGTCAAAAAGCAAAATTGTCGCATCTGGGGCTCGGAAAACCAATGAGTTATTGTTGAAAAGCCTCTCTATCCTCAACGTGTGACTGTTTGGTGCGGTTTATGGTCCGGCGGAGTCATTGGACCTTACTTTTTCGAAAATGAGGCTGGAGCAACAGTTAAGGTGAATGGATTGCGCTCTCGAGAAATGATTAATGATTTTTTATGGCCGGAATTAGATGGTATTGATCTGGACAACGTTCACTTTCAACAAGACGGTACTACGTGCCACACAAGCAACGAAACCATTGATCTTTTACGATTGAATATCCCTCTTATTGGAAAACCCTGTATTATCTATTAATATCTATATGTACATAAAGTAGAGTCCCGGCGTGGCTTTGATTTGTATACAAGTCTACAGTTTTATTCCGAGATCGATGAAATTTTACATACTCGACCTTCAAACGAAGAGAAAAAGTCACTGCGTACTTGAGATTTATTCTAGAAAAACTATCCCATTCCCCCTATCTAATGCCCTATAGCAAGAATTTGATGATACTCCATGAATTTTTGAACATTTGACGTTCAAAATTAGAGAAAAAATTCGGTCTACATCTGATTTTGAAAAATCCTGCATAAAGCCCGGAAAACGCGTGGAACTTCAGCTATATATCCGTATATTATAAATCTACGTAAAGGAGTTAAGTCACGAATTTCTAACCAATCACCGCTCTACTCCCTCGATGAGCCAACCTTGTTATGTGTTTTCTACTTTTTTCTCGCTTTCTCGACACATTAGTTCCAATTTTGAAAACGACAGTTAAAATAATTTTCTGTTAAATTATCATATTAAAGGTTTATCGCTTGTTTAATTCTTGACACAATCAGTTAAAAATTGTGCTTAGATTCAAAATAAATCCGAAATCATTTCCCCATTGTTTGAATTGCACACCTTCTTATTATTTACAAACATTTTTTTCTTATTGAACAGCTGAAAAAAGTCTTTTTATTGTAACGTAGCGAGTTGTAATCAGTTATAACTCAAAATTTAATTTTTGGCTTTATTTAAAATCACATTTATGTCATAAGTAGGTACCTTAATCTGTACCATTTATAATGAACTTTGGTGCTGTTTATAGTTTAGAGATGTTCATTGATAACAACAGATTTCCGGAAACCCGCAGGATAATAGCACTACAACACTACACCCACATACCGTTTGTCGTAGGCTTTCATCTTTCCACACGTCTGGGTGGTCATACATGCTGGCTTTACGCTGCATAGCTTCTTCCATATTCTTCCTTTACACAGATCCCAGTCACTTTAAAAAATTCAAGATAAAACACGAAACAATAAGGAGACACGACACAAAACAAACAAAAAACAGGATGTGGACACTACACAAGATAAGAAACAAGACGTAGACACGACACAGGACAAGAAACAAGACGAAGACACGACAAACGGAAAAAAAACAAGACGGAGACACTAAACAAGACACATCCACAAGGCAATTCTGAGACACTGTAAACTATGGACGATTATATGATGCTCTTAGATCCGTATCTTGTAATCAACTGACTCTCCCAGGAGACAAAGCCAGTTCAGTTTGATTGACATTGTATGTGATCTTAGTAATGTGTGGCACTGACAGCAAATAATTTCAATATATCTGGTACGGTGCATGTATGCCATATGCCACGCGGCGTGATGTGTGATGGAATGGAAGAACGATGTTTGGCAAATTATCAATCCATTTACATGTTCCAACCAGAAGATGTGAATACGTACCATGTTTGTTTGTAACGCATACCTAACTAACGATAACTGTTATGAAATTAATTTGGTTAAAGAATCCATTAAACTCCCATTTAAAAGGAAAGTGACAGTTCAGCGTATTTCTTTTCAAATTTGCCTACAAATAAAGTTACATTATATTGAAAGCTGGCGATTCTCTGAATAATATTATTATAACTAGTAGTTCTGTATACAGTAGTTTGTTTCTGATTTTCTCTTATTTAATAAACCAACATTTCCTCTGAAATCGTAAGCTTGGTAAGCGTTTAATTAAATAACCACCTACTTATTCATAAACCACATAATTTCAAATGGATTTTTTTTTTTAATTTCAAAAGGGAATTATACTATTTGTACAAAGAAACGTTACTATCTCAATGACAGTTTATTTTTAAAACTTTCTTTAGGTAGGTAGGTACCCATAGTATTGAAAATCTCAGTCAAAGTTAGCCATCAAGTCGAAGTTAGTCATCTAGTCAAAGTAAGGCTTGAATGAATAATTAAGTAGATACAGCTAATTTTCAAAACCGGAAACGGAACGTACAAACAAATTTACAGACAGATGAAATGCTAAGAAACAAGACTTAGCTACGCTCAGTAAATTATTAAGGCGAAACTTAATGCCAAAATGTGACCTTAGAACGGGGTACCCCAGTAAGGACACATTATCTTATATAAAAAAAAATTGTAAAATAAAAAAAATTTTTTTTTTTTTAAAATCACTCTTTCGATTAATCTTTATTACGAATTGGTGTACATTATGAATACCAAAAAATATGCTTTAGATAAATTGAAGGTTTTTCTATCGTTTAGCTTGAGTATATAAAAAAAAATTACTCAAGAAAAAATATAAATGCAAAGTACTAAAAAAAATATTTTTTCAATAGAAATGTATGAACGCATAAAGGAAACAACTTTTAAAAATACTGTAATATAGCTAAGATTATCTGTATCAATTTCACTTGATTCAATATTTTGCTTCCTTATAAAATTATTTACAAAATAAATAAAAACCAGTTTTGAGCTTTAAATCGAACGTTTCTAGACTCGTTTGACTCCGTTTGTCAAGCGATTTTAATGCCTATTACCTACAATATAAGGTATACCAAGAATATACAATTTTTTAGCTTGTAGCTTCTTCTTAATGATTAATGTAAGAAGTCCGGGATGCTCCAGAATGAAAGGGCACTATTAAATTAATGTATGATCTTAGTACGAATGATGAGATCCGAAAATTTTTTGTTGTTTGTTTTTGGGGTGTTATGCCGTGTTGCGCTAACTCCTTCTTTCTTTTTTTTCTTGGCTAAACAAACAACAAAAATGCTTTTAACCGTGAGAATCTAAAAACTTAACAGATCCGAAAAAGTGTAATGAACAAGATTAAGAAGGGATCGATGGATTAGATGGTTTGGATGGTAGAATGGTGGAAGAATAAGTCAGTGACCCCCAGATGGGTAATATTAAGTGAAACAATTTATTGAGTTGGCTTATGACCCAAGGAGTGTGTTGCAAGAGAATTGTGTGGAGTTCCATCCTCCCTGCCTACCCCTGAGGTGAAGTGCGAGGTGCTCAGTTATTTAGGTGACGTAAGACTCTAATAACAAGTTTGCGCGACGCTCAATTTTTAATTGTTTCTGATGAACGTATTACTAAAATCGCAAATGTTTCTAGAGGGATCCCTACCGATATAAATTATTTATATTCAAGATGAATAAAAACAGGACCTTAAAATTAAAATATTTTACGTAAAATTTCATCAAATTTTATTTTTCTATACGATGAATTAGTAACTTAACGGCAAGATCCTAGATTTTAGTAACACGCTCATCAGAAATAATTAAAATAAACCAAACGGAAAGATCGATTTTCTAGGCGTGTTAGGGCAAAATTTACCGTAGGTCCATCCATTAAGCCGAGCCCCGCGCCGAATATTGTTTTACACGACTTCATCACTTATGACGTTAAGATTCCGACTTTAATCGATCGGTCAAATTCAACCGCAGGTCTGTCCAACGCACCAGGGCCGCGCGTCGTAATTTTTTGTGGCTGCTTGACTTAAGATTCTGGTTTTATTTTAGGGTATTGTCTAACTGTATGTTTGAGGGAACAGCAATTAGCAACAACACTTCACAGAGGTTAGGCAAGTAACATTATTAGGGGCCGAAGCGGGCGGTGCTTGGATGAGTTATATCTTTTGTAACGTTAGTAACTAAATTACTAACCGTCACACCATTACTAACATCACGACAGAGTATTGAACGTCCCACAACTCTTATCTTGACTCTTGGCAAACACTCTCGTTTCATCCATACATTTTATCATAAATTTAATACTCCTCTGTTGTACCGGCTTATAGATGAATAGAATATTAGACATGAATGACTGAGTGACATGACCCGACTCAACTATTTGTTTTGCTTGATCGTACCATATCTTCATCTTACGACTTACGACCCGACATCTTTTACTGTTGATTTAATGAAATTCGTGAAAACACGGTGCCCGGAAACTCGTAGTAGATACAAGCGGGAAACTGATGAATCTAAATTGTACAAAAAGTTTGAAATGAATTTTTCCTCTTTTTCCACAACCAACGACTATGTAAAGAAAGGGGTTGAAGGGGTTTGCCCCCCCCCACCGGACTCAATATTTCGTTTGAAAAATAAATATTACCTACTCACACACGGAGAAAATGATAATTATAATATTAAAATCCTTTTGAAAACGTGATGGCAAGCCATTTCCTAGTAAAATATTAGTCCGTTCAGAATATATCAGAACACGTATTCACGCAGCTGTGCTTTTCCTGATAAATATAATTACGAAATGCGACAATATTATAATTTTTATGAATACGTGTTTTGTCAAATCTGAAATCTGTCAATTCATTAGTTAAAGGCGTACAGTCCTGTTTTTAACAGGAATACGAATAATTTGGCCAGATTTTTACAAGCTTTTGGTGCCGGATCTACGATTACAAGACAGTATTAACATAACCAGTGGTATTAATCTGTAGTCACCGAAGTTTTTCAAATCTTAATATATAAAAATCACTTGCCACCATAGACATATGAATATTAGTAGACCTGCCCTAAGTGATTAAAAGCGTATTATTCCCCACTCCCCATACCGGTTCCATTGGAGCCGGCTGGGCTTGCGTATGGCTTCCCGTGAATCTTGAGAATGTGACGTCATCATTCTTGTTCGAACTAGCGTCGAGCTATGGTCGAGGCATTTTACGAAATAACACGGCAAAATGGTGGCTTAAATATGAAAACTTGTAAAAATAGATGTGAAAAAGAGAATAAACCCAATTTTCGTATTACATTCCATGTGTAAGCATTATTTTAAGCGTAATTACATCGTATAATATGGATCAGTTTGTAGAAACATATACTATCACATCGAGATATATCTGTACGCATCGTTGGTTACTGGGAACTAAATTATGAACACTTATAAAAGTGTCTTAACTAAATACGTAAACAAAATATTCGACTCTGAAAATAGAAGAATTTTTTTTGCCGAATTTGGACTTCGCAAATTTGTTCATAACGTTGCGCTCCCATGTAAAAATGTCTATTCATTCAAAAGCAGATTTTACTTTTAAGAACTAAATGGTGATATTATAATGCGAGATGCCTATATACTGTCAGATTGATTTATTGACGAATCACAGTCAGCTTTACCCCCTTCGTTCTTCAACAGTTGATTTTACCCCTCACCTTTAATTTCTAGTCTATATATTCATATGTCTGTGCTTGCCACTGTGTTCGTCCACCCTAATCTCCGAAACCACCCAATCGATTTCAATGAAATTTTGTGAATGTGTATGATTAGTTACTATAGGATATTATTGGACCCAAAAGGTGGTGCAGTTATCGAGATCATAAAAAATAAAAAAATTCTTCATATTCTCATCCAAAAATACATACAACCACAAATTTTAACTTCCCTACATGGAAGGCGGTCTGTGGCAGGACAATGTCTGCCCGGGCCCACAAATTCCAACTCGGATTCGATTCACTCGAAAACGAAAGCTCAAATGAAAAAAAGTTGTACCACAAAATCGATTCCAAATGTGACGTAGATTCACCAGTTTCCCGCTTGTACTACGAATTATCGGACACCGTGTATAATTACATACATTTAACACACAGGCGAAATATGACCATACCAAATTCGCCCGTTGTCCTATTGATCCTAAACTTATTTACATCTCTATTCTCTATCCTTTCTCCGTCCTATCCACATTAATTTTGCCTTATAATAAAGGTTTTAATAAGGGGTACAGGACACCGTCTATGTATTGATGGTCGATAAAATACAAAATAAATTCTGACAATACACGAGAGAATTCGGTTTTTGCTTCCAACAGCATTCATCTCGGGAATGCTGGTTATATGCAACCAAGTTCCGTTAGGGATACTGCATTACTGCTGACGGCTGATAAGTTTCTGAACGGTTTATTATCAATATCAGACATTCTGGGTAAAATGGGATTCTATGTCCATAGGATAATTTCACGCGAGGCCGCCAACGCAGGCTTCTGATAATTCCCAGGTGCAGATCTAACTTACCAATGTAAGGACCGCCCAAGAAATGTGGATATTTTCCACTTATATCGATTATTAACGTAGAGAAAGTAATAATTTCCGCTTTGGAGGATCAGACTATTATCCCATAATAATACAGTAAATAGTACCTACAAAGCATATAGGTACTATCTACTGTGTTATTATTAGAAAATAGGTACTATCTACTGTGTTATTATTAGAAAAAAGGTACTATCTACTGTACCTATATGCTGTGTAGGTACTATTTACTGTGTTATTATTGGATAATAGGTACTATCTACTTAGAGAGTATCTAGATCAGAGGTTCCCAAAGTGGTCTATATGGACCCCCAGGGGTCGATTTCGGCTTGCTGGGGGTCTATGTCAGCGAGAAAAAAATTTGGGGGTCCACGAGATTCAAATGGGGGTACATACGAGCGGACCCCCATTTACCTCAACTCAATATTTAGGAGTTCCATAAATGACACAATACACCTAACACAGTTTACCTAATACTAATAATAGACTGAGAAATTACTTATTTGATACTTCTATGTTTATATATCGTAAAGTTGTTTATTAAGGTTTATAAATAGAGTCTACGTTCCCTTTCTCGTCAGAATTAATATATCTGTAGTGGTACGCAACTACTTCATTCGAACGAAATTCTAGAAGTCTCGATTGTTCCAAACAAACTTCTTGGATGTTCTTTTATTTATTTGTTTGGAAAATTCTACATAGCAACCAAATTGTTCCAGAAGCTTCTTCACCTTTTAAAATCGACAGCATGAAGAAGTCACCGAGTCATCAATCTCCCATCAGTTAACAAGGTGCTCAACAAGTGATAATCCGCGCACCTCACTTGCGCAAAGGACATTCTTCCCGGCTCTCATCATGGACTCCATCGGGACATCATCATAGCGTTTTGGCCCAGATCGCCGTTCCTGGCCAACGCTACATGGATTACAGCGCCCTGGTTCCAGCGTCTCTGACCAGCGCTTCATCCACTCACCATGACCACCACGAGGACACAGAGCATCCTCACTGGTCTGCTCAACTCCCACTCAACCGCCTAACAAGGTCCACCGCACCTTCGGCATTCTCGTCAGCACTGGAGTACTGATTGCCAAGATCGCCAGTGCCTGACAGTCAACGAGTCCGGTCACCAGCGCCCGGCGTCGACTCACAGACCCGCGCTTGACCAGCCATCACAGCCAGCATCCGGAGAATACAACATCAGTCCTACGCCCACTCTCATCACGGCCCTGACTCACAAAATAAACACTCTGACCTTCACAACATCTTTCATTCCGTGCCTCCTCACCAGATCACCAAATATCGAACCAAAACATTGCACATAGGAAGCCGCGAATTTTCCTAGTTCCCCAACTTGTTTTTGAAAAACGTCCAGGGTAATAATGACGTTCAACATTTAGATGCACTTCACATAAACTTCAAAACTAAGTTTGAGGACAGTTTGACTATGGAAATGCAACATTGAAGAATCGTATATCATGTGACAAGAAGAAATGACCGGAATAAGCACTGACAAAGAACTTAAGGGGCAGTTCTGTAGGGCAAGCTACAGAAAGAAATTCCCGTTGCTTATCCTGCTCCATTTTCATTTGGTGTAATACCTCACAAGGGCGCTCCTGTCTGCACAATGCAAAAACAGAGGAACTATATCGCCACCCGGTTGTAGGGCAGGCAAGGGAAGGGAATCTTTTTACGAAAAAAATAAATGATTATCACATAGGACGTTAATAGTTTTAGGAAAATTCAATATTCGGCAGGCAGGGGGTCTACGGAAAAAAAAATTGGCAAGTGGTCTACGGGGCAAAAAAGTTTGGGAACCTCTGCTATAGATAGTACCTACACAGCAGATAGTACCTATATGCTGTGAACGCACAAAAGATAGAACCTATTATCCAATAATAACACAGTAGAAATGAACGAAGAAAATGGTACCTACGTACCTACGAATTAACTACACCAGAATAAAGCATTCTGAACATTGTTTTGATGAAATACGTGAATAAAGCAATATCATTAGTTTTAATAGTTTCAGGGTAGTCCAGTCCTAATGAATGAAAGGTTATTACTAAAGTAGTAATTTTTCGATCCAAAGCAACAATTGTTCAGTATCGTGCACGATGCGTTTTATTTAATTTTAATTAAATGTGTACAATTAGTGTGGCCTCGTCAGGTCGATGTCGATATTAGTTCCTAGATAGGCAGATTTCTTTTTAAAATTCTAAGGAACCAAATGAATTATGATATAATAAAATTATTGTTTTTATTAAAACTGTCTAATAAGTGTGTCATTAATAGGTGACAATTTATTTAACGGATTTTCAGATACACTTTAGGGAAGCCAATCAACCATTTGGTTACAATTGGACGGATGTACAACATTTTGTATATTTTAATGTTTGCTTCTGGTGGGATTTTATTTTACAATTCCAAATATTTATACCTCTTTTGATACTTTCCCGAATTGCTTCTTGGGACCGTGCGACCCTTTTTGGTATGACTTCTGTTTTATTTATTACATTTGTTTACATATCTACTGTTATCCAATAATAACACAGTACAAACATTAAATAAAAACTGAAAAACAGTAGCAATGAACGAAGTGAATGGTAGGTACCTAAATACAAATTAGCTATACCTGAATAAAATAATGACAGATTACACAAAAACATCAGTAATATTATGATTTCTGAGCAATGTTTTGATTTAATACACGATTTATGTAATATCACAAGTTTTTATAGTTTTAGTGTAGTCAAGCCCTAATGAATACGAGGCTATAATATAAGGAGGGAAATTAGTTTTCTATGGCCCGGTACAGTGGTGCCTCACACAACGAACTTAATTCGTTCCAGGAGCAAGTTCGTTATGCGAAAAGTTCGTTATGTGAAACGCGTTTTCCCATAACAATACATGTTAAAAAAAATAATTCGTTCTGTAGCATAAAATATGGTAAGATGACATAAAAAAAAGATAAATTTTTTGTTATTATTTTTATTTAGATACATCTAAAAACATAATGAAAAAAACACACATTTTTTAATTTTAAGAAATAATCGAATCTTGCACATCTTCATCCATTTTCCGCCGATGGTGCGCAAAAGAGAAATCACCTTCCTGCTTTTTTTAGAACCCATCATATAAAAAAAATGTTGAGTTTATCTTAAAAGGACGACTGCCGTGATACGTGTGCGATTTAATTCGTAATGAAGAACGATTGCTGCGATGCGTGCGTAAGTTAAGCGTACTACGCAGTGACTAACGAGTCTAACGACTGCCTGCGCGGGAGGATGCAATTAATCGGGCGCTCTTCGGGGCTGCCGGCTGCTTTTTGGAAGCGCTCCGAGTTTATTTTTGAAATCCTGGGAAGTCCTCAATTTTCCAGGTGTAAATTTAGCATAAAATAACCGCATTAAGTTTTAGTTTACGTGTATAAAAGTAAAATAATTTTTCTGTAGCCCCTTCGGGCTTAATTCAAGTTTTAATATAAAGTTTTACATATTTTTAGTTCAAATCTGCCACGTTATCCAAAAAGTGCACAGTGAAAGGCAAAACATCGGTCGTCGGTTTTAAATGCTTACCACATGTGCACGGTGATAGACTAGTGAACAGTTTCAAGTGCGTGTAAGTGATTTATGAGGGTATCCTTTGGGCTATGATGGTTGTAAACAATGTCGTATATGACCGGGCCACACTACTCAGACTTAATAGTGAAAGTGTCTATTTGGACCCTGCAATAGCTGCAAAGATATCGCTGTATAACCTTGGACGCGTTATTACTAAAACAACTACCCGTAAAATTAGGTTTCGTGGTTGCAGAGCTGGACGCAGTAGGAAAAAACATCTGGAACACAGCATCGAAATAGTTACGTCACCGCTAACAAAAGAACAGGGAAAAGTAGCAACTCAAATTCTCCCGATTCCGGAGAGAGAATATAACACAGTTAATGCTTGTATACAACGGCATGCAAACTTTAAGAGCCGTCAACTAGGTATAGGATCCTGGAATGTTAGATCTCTCAATAACAAGATAGAGGAGGTAGGGGAGGTTTTCAACGAACAGAATCTTCATGTCCTGGCCATAACTGAGACTTGGCACGAAAATAGTGACTCTTTTTCAATAAAGAGACTCCGAGCTTTAGGTTATGTCGTGCTAGAAGAAGCCCGACCTAAAGCAACAATTTCTCGGGATGACAACATCGCTAGCGTAAATCACGGGGGTATCGTGATTTTAGGTCGCCAGGGCTTGCGTTTAACAAGGGTGTCAATTGGTGCATACCGAACCTTTGAGCACTTGGGATGCCGAGTTTCGTCTGCAGGAGCATCATTCATTTTATTTACCCTATACCGGCCTGGTTCAAAACAAATCACTTTGGACTTTTTAATGAATTTTCGTGTTTTCTCGAGCGGGTTGTGGGTCTTTCCGATAATATTTTCATAACAGGTGACATTAACATTCACTTAGAGCGTCTAGAATCACCAAATACTCTTAAATTCACTGATTTATTAGACTGCTTCGGATGCCGTCAATGGGTTAATTCCCCAACTCACGATGCTGGCGGAACTTTGGACATTTTTATCTCAAAGTCAAGCGGTCCGTTTCTGGTAGCGGATAGTGTGGATGTAGGACTATCAGACCATCGACTTATTCGCGCAGAAATCGATTTTAACCCACCGAAAATTCCTTACGTTACTATCACATCAAGAGCATGGCGCGGTTTTAACTTTGACGACTTCCTGTCAGAACTAAAAGCTTCTCCGCTCTGTACACATAGCGCATGGGAAACAGAGTCGCCAACCAAACTAGCAGCAGATTATAACACCATCCTTTCAACCCTTTTAAATACATATGCTCCAATTTCTACAAAAACTCGGCGTCTACGAAAATCTGATGCCTGGTTTGACGAAGAATGTCGGAGCCAGAAGAGATTGATGCGTAAATTGGAGAGGTCCTACAGACACTCGGGGGTTACATCACGGAACGATTGGATACAGGCTCAAAAAGAGTACACGATCTTAATCCATTCAAAAAGGTCTGAATATTGGACAAATAGGATCACTTCAGAGCGTCAAAATCCACGTAGTCTTTGGAACTCGGTTAAGACAGTCATTGCTGATGTCCATGCACCAAATACAATCGACATAGCTCCGGAAATCTTCTCCAAGTTTTTCCTTGACAAAATTGAGTCAATACGAGCCCTAACAACCTACGCTCCACCACCGTATTTTACTAAATGCAATAGAGAAAACCTTTCTGCCTTCAAACCTACATCCCTAGAAGAAGTAAGGAAATTAATTCTTACTTCACCGAACAAGCAGTGTTCGCTCGACCCTATTCCAACGTGGCTACTGAAAAAGTGTTGCAATGAAATTGCTCCCTTTTTAGTTCATCTTTTCAATAAGTCACTTAGCACGGGTGACTTTCCAAAATCCCTTAAATCAGCTATCGTAACTCCATTATTAAAAAAACCACAACTGGACGCTGAAGATCTTTCAAATTACCGACCTGTTTCAAATCTGCCTTTTATATCAAAAATATTAGAAAAAATCGCTGCCTCACAGGTCATATGTCACTTAAATTCAAATGAATTATTAACTAAATACCAATCTGCATACAGACGGTTCCACTCCACAGAAACCGGGTTACTACGTGTTTTGTCGGACATAACTACTGCCATTGAGTCGGGTAAACTGGCACTTCTTTCAGTCTTGGACATGAGTGCTGCATTTGACACGATTGACCATGACTTTCTTATTAAACGATTAGATGAATCATTTGGTTTAAACTGCGATGTTAAGACCTGGCTGACATCGTACCTGGCCAACCGTTTACAAGCCGTAAAAGTAGGAAAAAACCAATCAAATTATGCAACCCTTTCATCTGGAGTACCCCAAGGGTCCGTTCTGGGTCCACTACTCTTCATCCTCTTCAAAAATGATGTCGCTAAAATAATAGAATCATTCGGCCTTCTATCTCACTGCTACGCTGATGACCAGCAAGTTTACTTTTACTGCTTACCAGAAGAAATAAACAGTCTAAAAATTCGTATAACTGAGTGTATAGAAGCAATTACTCGCTGGATGACCTCAAATAGATTGAAACTGAATCCCACAAAGACTGAGTTTCTGTGGACTGCTACAAGCAGACGTCAGCATAACATTGAAAACTCCCCAATAACCATTTCTGGAAGTGACATCACTCCAAAAACGTGCATCAAATTACTGGGTGTCAATCTGGATGCTAATTTTTCCCTTAAAACTCAGGTGAACAGAACTGTAAGCACGGGGTTCTTTCAATTAAGGCAAATTAAAGCAGTGCGGAGAAACCTGCCAACATAGGCGACTAAATTGCTAGTCAATTCCTATGTTGTTTCACGTCTAGATTATTGCAACGGAATATATGCAAGTCTCCCTAAATGTCAAATCAACAAATTACAATCCGTTTTCAACGCCGCGGCAAGGCTTATCACCGGAGTATCTAAATACTCCCACATTTCAGAGCATCTCAAAAATCTGCACTGGCTCAAATGTCCTGAAAGAATCCAGTTCAAGGTATGCTGGATGGTATTTAAGTCACTTAACGGAATGGCTCCGGCTTATTTATCAGAATTGTGTATTCCAGAAGATTCCAACTCCCGACAGTCAACCCTTAGGTCAGCAACGTCATCAGCTATCGGAAGGTTGAAGGAACCAAAGCGCACACCAGATACTAAGTTCGGTGAGCGTGCTTTTGCCGTGTCAGGACCTAAAGCCTGGAATGGACTGCCACATGATTTGAGAATGATCGCAGACTCGACAGAATTTAGGTCTAAACTTAAAACGCACCTTTTCAGACAGTCGTATCCATAATTTCAGAAACCTCCACTTTCACAGTTGACGGCAATTTAAATTTAAATTAACAAAATGTAAAAAATACTAAAAATAAAATAAAATAAATAAAAATAATAATTAAAAATAAATAAATAAAAATGATAACAACTAACAATTTGTAGGCTTTTAAGACAGTTAAAATACATTTAAATTAAAATAAAAACTATAGCAGACTTAAGATCATGCGACGACCAGTGTTTTTTGATATAGTGTCCTCTGCGTGCAGTTCTATCTTTTATAAGCATAAACTTTTTAATATAAGTGTGTTTGTTGGAAGTGACTTGCCAGGTAAGTATGTTTTGGTATCATTTCTAAATAACAAATGTAGATCCTAGGAAATAAATTGTACAGCGCCCTTGAGGTGATTTTTCACAAAAACGGCGCTCTACAAATTATCCAATTATTATTATTATTATTATTAATCGGCAGTGATTGTAGAAGATCGGGCGACTTCGTTGTGTGAAGCGAAGTTCGTTGTGTGAAGCGAAGTTCGTTGTATGAATCGTGAAATGAACGAAAAGGAAGTTCGTTGTGTGCAGCATTCGCTGTGCGAGGCGTTCGTTGTGTGAGGCACCACTGTATATCAATCGGTCCATATCCTCGCTATGTGCTATATTCCTCACTCAAATATAAGCGGGCTAAACCGGCCGCTTAAGCCTTGGTAAGCCGCAGAATAGTTCTTATTTTAGACGTCGAGGCACTAGCAGTACCAAATGTCAAATATGACGTTTACGTAATTAATTACATACTTCCATCTAACCGAAATAGACGCCAATCCCTCGATTTTATCAGTATGGACTATAATATTCATCGAGCGATGAGGGATGTTGAGGTTATTAATTGAGAATCGATCTAAAATAGACAAATAGTCTAGTAAGGTATTATAAGAGGGATTTTTCAACATTTTGACGGTGTATTCAGCGGTTTATTCATCATATTTTCATGAATAGTACATTGACTCCAGCAAACAAATTGTAGACGGTACCTACCAGCGAACAACATAAAGATTATTTCCTTATTATGGCAATATTCTGTGTCCAACACAGCGGTCCGCCAGTCCGCTGACCGAGCCATTCTTGATTTTTCGTTCGTCTCGACTGGTTGTGCCCTTTTGAATACCGTCTACATTCTAGAATCTTCCATGTAAAATTATTGTCGCGTATAACAATGTGTTCAAATAAACTCAGTGAATTTCAACCTTCTTTTATTTTTTTTTATTTTTTAAATTTACTTTGAGTTTATTTGAACACATTCTTATACGCGACAATAATTTTACATGGAAGATTCTAGAATGTAGACGGTATTCAAAAGGGCACAACCAGTCGAGACGAACGAAAAATCAAGAATGGCTCGGTCAGCGGACTGGCGGACCGCTGTGTTGGACACAGAATGTTGCCATAATAAGGAAATAATCTTTATGTTGTTCGCTGGTAGGTACCGTCTACTAATACTATTTAAAATTCAATCAGCACCATGCTGATTCATGTTGGGAACTTTATCAAAAAATCAACTCATTTAGTCAAACATTTGACATTTTGAAAGCTCTCGATCTCCCGATGACAGAGAGAGCACAGATGTACCACTCACGTTGGCAGTAATTCCGTTTTACATAGAAAAATTAAGCAAATTCTCTATTAAAATCAAAGACAACAAATGTAACATTACTGATATCTACGCTTCCGACCTATCTACGGATTATGTTCCAAGCCGCGCTAAGCTCGACATTCCAACTAAACCTAGCTTTAAATCAACCGATATACGGGGCCTATACAGTAGTAGTCTTGTAATATGTTTACGACCGATCAGTTAGTTATTATAACTTCAACCATATAGCTAGTGCTAAATTATATATAATACAGGGTTTTCCAATAAGAGGTGTTATTTTGAATAGCCCGCTATTTCGGTAGATGTTACTTTTGAAGCTGTCATTTTTTGACATTTGACAAGTTGAAACTACGCCATTAATTAAAATGGAACGATATACGCTTCAACAACGCATTGAAATTATTAAAATTCACTTGAGTGAATCAAATGCAAATCATCTTGAGTGATGAGGCCCATTTCCACCTCGGTGGCTTCGTCAACAAGCAAAATTGTCGCACCTGAGGCTCGGAAAACCCAAGAGTTATTGTTGAAAAGTCTCTCTATCCTCAACGTGTAACTGTTTTGTGCGGCTTATGGTCCGGCTGAGTCATTGGACCTTATTTTTTCGAAAATCAGGCTGGAGCAACAGTTACGGTGAATGGATTGCGCTATCGAGAGATGATTAATGATTTTTTTATGGTCAGAATTGGATGATATTGATTTGGACAACCTTTACTTTCAACAAGACGGCGCTACGTGCCACACAAGCAACGAAACCATTGATCTTTTACGATTGAATATCAAAATAACACCTCTTATTGGAAAACTCTGTATATTTATACGTTATACATACTGCTGGCAAGCGACGGTTTATTACCGTGACATATTTTTAACAGCAGGTGTAAGATTTTTTATTGTTTTAGAAGAACGGGTTTCCGGAAATTAGCTGAATGACAGCACTGTGTGTCATAGGCCTAGTTGGGATTCTTGTGTAGTCATAACATCAAAAATACTAGTTATTGTTATCGTATTGCACTCGTGTTAGCAAGTCTTAAAACATTTTATGAATTTGTATTATTATTTAATTAGGTACCTTACCAATTTAGAATAGTGGAACAAACAAGTTGGTTTCTTGTTTGTTTTTTTTTTAAATATTTAATGTCTAGTTAAAATCTCTTCAGCGCTGAAAATTGTGCTAAAATACATTGACCAAAAATTCCAAACAGACACTGTGCAAAATTTCTGGATATCAGAGCTCATGGAGATGAAGAATGGCGGAATATCTGCTATATAGGTATAGTTTAAAAAATCATAAAAATAGATTAATATTTAAAGTTGCCAACAACATTTGAGTAGGCACTCGAAAGTTAGTACAATTTTTTTAAAAAGTATTATTATTTTTTAAATATCAAAAAATTTCTTACAAATTTTTCTCTCCTTCTAAAACTACTGTTCATGTCATCTCTGGATATTGCAGTTGATAAATCCACGCCCCCAAGAGCACCCCACGAATCCATTTTGAAAAATCACTTCACAAAAACACTAAACACGTTTTAAACTTTCAACAAACACTCTAAACAATCTAAAAACCCTCGCACTTCGAACCTTTTAAATAACAAACTTTCACTGATAAATTCACTTCACTCCATAAATAATATAAATTACACATAAACAAAAAGCATCGTTCGACGAAAACTTTAATATCGAAGCTTTTTGAATAAAGAACTTTAACTAATAAATTCACTTCATTTCACAATTAAATATTATGAACATAAGTCGAGTTCGATTTTTAAAAACCGCAGCAATTTTTCAGGACCAATTCTGTCACTGGCCAAAACTCGACTAACTTAAAAGTCGCAGAAATTGAAGAATTCCAATGATGTTTAAGTAAAGTGTGGAACAATCAACAACATCTTGTGGAACGTGTGGACTGACTTGGCGTATTCCCTAGTGGATGATTGTGATTTAAATCAAGTATTTGATTTGGCAGACTAAAATAAGTGCAGCGTTTGTTAGCTCGGAGCTCCCGGGCTTAGTTTCATGTCTGTGCCTGATCGTTCATCGAGATTTCTTACCACCTACAGTGTGGTTGGAAAGAAGTTGAAAGTAAAATACAAAAAAAAAACTAGTTGCGAATTCGGGACGTTTTTAAGCAAATATCTTTAATTTGAATAATGAATGAACCCAATCATTTTTGATTTTTCCATTCGCAGAAAACTTACTGATATAAAATATAGCTAATTTATTAAAAATCTGGTAAAATTATTCATATTCCTGTTAAAAACAGGAGTGCAGGGCTCAAATGACGGGTTTTAAACTGTCGGTAAAACACGAATACGTTATTAGGATTTCAGAACACGTGTTCATAAAAAAATCTAATGTCACGTATAAATACGCAAGCCGAATTGCCGAGCCGAACCTCAACTTATGGAAAGGAACGAAGCAACCGTAAATGGTGCGTAACGCCGCTTGCAGTTGCTTCATTCCTTTCCAGTAATTCGTGTCTCGGCTCGCGTTTCGGTTCGCAAATGTATACGTACCACAATATTGTAACATTTCGTCATTATATTTATCAGAAAAAGGAAACCTGCATTAGCACGTGTTCCGATATATTCAGAATAGACCAATATTTTATTAGGAAATTCATTTCAATCACATTTTTAACGGGATTTGAATAAAACAGCCATACTGATTTTTCTCCGAACATCAGTAATATTCCGTTAGTTTCTGTCTCGGAAAATAATGACTTGGGAAACTCAATTATATCATTTATTTTTTTGAATACCTTAGTGAGTAAAACCTCAAATTGTAACATAAAGATAGTTGCCAATAAAATGTGCAGTGAGATAAATGAATACAATGATGGTAGTTCTTATTCGAAGTATGATACAGTTAAATATGACCGAAGGAGTAGCTCAGTTGATAGAGCGGTTCCCCAGCAAGGTAAGGGTCCTGGGTTCGAGTCCTAGATGTGAACGTATCCTTCTCTGTTTCAGATGTTCGTTTAGGAATCGCTAATATTGTCTTCAATAATTAAATATTATCAAGTTATATTTAATATAAATCTTATCCAATAAAGCTTTGCAAATTTTGGTCTTTATTTTAAGAATATCTAATGACTTTCATATTATCAATACTATCTGCACATTATATGTGTCACTAGTAAGGAGTCATATCGAGTATAATTCCACAGTTTGGTCTCCAAATGATGAAGTCAATATAGAAAGAATCCTAAATAAATTATCAAGATAAATTTTAGAGTAGGTATTTCTAGATAATGCCCAGATTAAGTCTACGAAATTTATTTATTAAATTTATTGAAATTATCGAAACGAAGAATTATGTGTGATTTAATGTGTTTGTCAAAAATATTCAATCGATGTTAAATACTCCTGAGTTACTATTTTTAATTTCGTTCCATGTTCCTGGCAGGACAATAATAATACAGTACCTACTATAAGTATTATTGAAATAATTCTCCTTCAACGTCCAAATGTTATACTCCTATGGTGAGACGAATTAAAAAAAATTGAAAATACACATATTGTTCAAAATATTTAGTTCATTTATTTTATCTAGTAGGGCTGATTTATTTCGTGAAACTGTTTAACTCTGGATATCCAAAATATCGTTGGTTCGATGGCAGATGAAAGTGTCAAATTGTATCGACACTTTCATAATATTACTACTTCATCGAGCTACAATTAGACGTGCTCTGTGTACTTATATCTCGTCGAAGCTTGTTCCACTATTAGAACTTTATCGAACTTATCTACTATACTGTTTATGAGTGAATGAATTAATAAATAAATATGAATTAATACTTACATAAACTTAAGGCTCTTAGTCTATCAGAAGCCTGAAATATATACAAAGCTCGCAGCAATTGGTTTGTTCTCTGTGTGAGGATGTTGTGTCAGCGCTCTTTATTGGCAGCAGACACATGTCAGCGCTATATTGGCGGCAGACACATGCCTGAACGGATGACGAACCTCGTGCTGGCACATTTGGTCTAAATAACAAATGTAGATCCTAGGAAATAAATTGTACAGCGCCCTTGAGGTGATTTTTCACAAAAACGGCGCTCTACAAATTATCCAATTATTATTATTATTATTATGATATCGTAAAAATCGCTAGTGCATCTCGCTGTTGAGTTGGCGGTTAGGCGGCCACTTGTAGTCTGTAATCACTAGATACTTGGAAAACTCTACCGTTTTTGTAATGTACGCAATCCGGTAGTATTTCCCCGTATTATACAAGAAAACACCACAGGAACACAGTATAATACTTGTCTCTCTAAAGCGCTTGTTATATGATAGCGAAATTTCGCAAACTGTCAAAATGTCTTCATTTTTATGTCACTAGAGGGCGGTAGTTGTACATTAATGAACTTGTAAAAATATAACGTCACACGTGCGTTTGTCGCAAAGCAATGAACGTATAATATGAATGTGAAATATTAAGTAAAACAAACAACTTAGTAAAAAAGTATGACTTATTTGCAGAACCTACTATTTTGGTAAAGCATTTAATTTGACATTTTTTATAAATGTTTCATCATTCACTTGCTGTTGTCATTAGTGTTGAGGAACATTTCCGATACATATAGTTTGTTTTACACGGTGTTCGGAAACTCGTGGTATAAACGGTAAAACCCTTTATAGGTCATAAGCTAAAAACGGATAGTTTTGAAACCTGCAACATTAAGGTTTATATTTCTTTATGTTTACAAGTTATAAGCCCTTGGGTTGTAATCATTCTGAGGTAACGCACAGAGGTCTTGAATCGAACCAACCGCCCAAAGTTCTCACATGTTGAGTAAATTTACGAAAATCGCGTCCTGGTCAGTTTCTCTATAAAATTATCAAAGCAGTTATTCATTTATTGTCAATTTTGGGTTATGACTTTTTTTATTTGAGCTTTCGTTTTCGAGAAAATCGAAGGTGGATTTATTTGGTAAATTTCTTAATTTTATATTTGATAGAATATCTATACATATTAATACCATCATTAATAAATTGACCTCGAGAAATGAAAGAAATTTTATTTTTTTATTTATATATTTGTTAAATTATTCTGTGTTATTTAGTACAACTAAACAATAATCTTTTTTCATTTATTCGTTACTTGAAGCATACCTTGTTTGGAGTATTTTTTCCGGCTGCCATGGATAAATCATAATATTGATCTACAAAGAGAAAAATAATATTGGTAATTTTTGGTTCAATTACCAAACGTGCCCTATGATAAAACGTTCACTCTCCCACTTGGTCAGAGCGCGTAAAGACAATGAATTCTCTCACACACACTTGCATAAAGATGCCGCCAGTAAACAACATGACGTTAGTGCTAACCGTTAGGAAAAGGAACGCATATTAAATGTTGAGTTTTAAAATATGACACTTGAAAAAATACAATACGTCAAATTTACATGAAAAAAGAGAATTTGTGAGTAATTACTGTTTTTGTAGCTTCATTAGATTATTGCAATGCTTCAAGTGAGTCGGTATTCTACTTTTAGACCCATTAATGAAACATTTTGATGGCATTTTCGAAATATATACGCCGTGAAACAGGGAGCGATAGCTTCAGTACCGTTCACGGGGGCTTCTCACCCGTAATAAGTAAAATACTGTGAAATGTCTTGAAAATTTGGTGCAAGATGAAGTATTTATTTAATTGTTAATATCCACAGATATCATAACGATAATAAGAGGCCGTACTTCTACAGATGTGTGTATTATATACATATTTTAAATTAAAAATATTGTGTAAAAGCGTTTTTAATGCGATAATCATGGATCGAAGTTTTAAAAGTGGGTTGTATGGTGTATCAATGTTTTTATTTTTTATAGTCGAATGCCTACAACAACTACAAAAAAAAATAGGCAGACTGAAAAATAATAGTCCATTAATTGGTATAAAAAAATATGAAGTCTGAGAATGACATACGAAAGGTAGTATTAAGCCGTTTTAGGGAGCTGTTTTCCAGCAAATCACCATTATGCCCTATAACCCACTCTTCTAATCCATTGAACCCAACAAAATGATAGGTCGCTAAAATTTTAATTTGGTATGCGGGTACTTAGAGTATTAAGTACTTAGGTATACTCAATTTTCATTAACCAACAATAATTTTCACAAAAACATCAAATTACATTTTTTTTTTAAAAGTGGTATATTTGCTTTCTTGGACTTTCAATGCAATATGTTTTGAAACAACAGTTTTTTTTAGTTTTTAAAAAAATCCTCAAGGACGATCATAACTGAATTTGTATACATAGACACCGTAGTCAGCAGTATCAATTGAAGTTCATTTTAGTTGCGTTAGTAATGATTTAGCTGCGATAGTAATGATTTTAGTTGCGTTACTAACAATTTTAGTTGCGTGAGTAATGATTTTAGTTGTGTTAGTAATGATTTAGTTGCGATAGTAATGATTTTAGTTGCGTTAGCAGAGATGTGCTTTATTTCAAATGGAAATGCAAAATGGGTATTTTGCATTTTAAATGCTTTTCTAAAAACCATTTAGCATTTTGCATTTTAAATGCTTTTCTCAATGCATTTTCCATTTTAAATGCTTTTTTGCTACATTCTTCCTACTATCTCCACTCATCTTTTTTCATAAGCACCAAATATCAGTCGGTCCTCAACCTCGCTACGAGAGATAAATTACATTTGTCAAGTTGCTCCCTGGTAGGAGCCCTGGCAATTGAGTGATACCATTACAAAAAATACTGATTCAAATACTGAACATGGGGCCATGACACTGTAATATTAAATGTTAGATAGCAGTTTCTACGTTTTTACGTTGGCAACATTAGTCCCGCGCAAATTTTTAGTGGTTTCATAATCTGTAGTCGTGGTGTTTATGGATTTACCATCATGTAATATGATGTCCATTATTAAATGACAAAATTGTTTAAAAGTTCTATAATTGTTTGAACTGAGAAACCTTTTTGCATTTTCAATGCATTTTGAAAATAGGTATTTTGCATTTTGCATTTGAAATGCTTTTCTAAAAACCATTTTGCATTTTGCATTTTCAAATGGAAAAGTTTTGACCCATTTCCATTTTGCATTTCAAATGGTTTTGGTACCCATTTTGCACATCTCTGTGCGTTACTAACAATTTTAGTTGCGTGAGTAATGATTTTAGTTGTGTTAGTAATGATTTTAGTTGCGTTAGTTATGATTTTATTTGCGTTAGTAATGATTTTAGTTGTGTTAGTAATGATTTTAGTTGCGTTAGTTATGATTTTATTTGCTTTGGTAATGATTTTAGTTGCGTCAGTAATGATTTTAGTTGCGCTAGTGATGATTTTATTTGCGTTAGTAATGATTTTAAGGATATTAAAACTATCTTACATGAGCTACGTTAATTCATTATACACGTATAAGGATGTACGTAAATTCATATATCGATGGAATAATGCCTGCAAGACAATTTAATTCACCCGAAAGCTTTGAAATATTAATACCCTGTTGCTGAGGTTGTTAAACCATATATTTGAACATCGATGAACATAAGATTTATAAACTGCTATTAGAAAGAATTCAAAACATGTTATTATTATTAAAATCCAGCATAATGGCTTCATAACGAGCTTGGACGAACTAACGATACATGTTATATTTAGAATAAACTAGACTCAACACGCAGTATCTTTATAGGTAGCATAGAAGAAAGAAAAATAGGCGTTCAGTATGTAGGTATCACAGACATAGGAATTAATAGACGAGAAGATAATGGCGAGGGGTAAAATCAACTGTTGAAGAACGAAGGGGGTGAAGCTGACTGTGATTCGTCAATAAATCAATCTGACAGTAAATAGGCATCTCGCATTATAATATCACCATTTACTTCTTAAAAGTAAAATCTGTTTTTGAATGAATAGACATTTTTACATGGGAGCGCAAATTACTACGCCCAAATTCGGCAAAAAAATTCGGTTCTATTTTCAGAGTCGAATATTTCGTTTAAGTATTTAGTTAAGACACTTTTATAAATGTTCATAATTTACTTCCCAGCAACCAACCAGCTTTGTGTTTCGCGTCCAGACATGTTTCTACAACTGATCCATCTTATACGATGTGAATATGCTTAAAATAAAGTAAAATAATGCTTATATATGGAATGTAATACGACAATTGGGTTTATTCTCTTTTTCACATCTATTTTTACAAGTTTTCATAGCATTAGGTCAACATTTTGCCGTGTTATTTCGTAAAATGAACCGATGATGCCTCGACCATAGTTCGCACAAGAATGATGACGTCACGTTTTCAAATTTCACTTGAGGCCATACGCGAGCACAGCCGGCTCCAATGGAACCGGTATGGGGAGTGGGGATAATACGCTTTTAATTACTTAGGGCAGGTCTACTAATATTCATATGTCTATGGTAGGTATCATATTTTCCTGGCGGAAAGTTTTCAGATTTTAAACGCATTATATTTCTTTACATTTCAATAAGTACAATAAAAACTAAAACAATCCCTTCCAAAAAAAGGAAATTAACTCTTAAATGTGTTTTGTTGGATTATGGACCGGTCGGTGGCTGAGTTGACATCGCGTTCGGGTCCCACCCAGGCGTAGTGTGTTCAAGTCCTCCGTCTCAACACAAGCAACATTTTCCGCTTACTGTGGTGGTAGTAGGAGATTTTCAAATATTGTCAGGTTATTCGTAACCCGGGAATATTTGTCTTTCTTTAAAAAATAAAATATTGAATAGTGTATGCTGTATGTACGGCGTATACCATAGAGTTATACAGGTAAGGCGCTATTGCGCACTCATATCTATGTATTGTGTACGAAAATCGGTGCACACTATGCGTAGACAACATTTTATGGTTTCCGGTCGTTCGGCGTAAGGGCGTTGAGAGCGTATGTTTTGGCTTCATGTTTCATCTAAATATAATACGTCTATGCGTTATACACTTTTAAAAATCTTACTATCTTATTTAGCTGTTATCTTACATCTTATGCGTTAGGTATCAAGTATGAACAATTTAAAATCTGTTTTCGCTCCTAATACTTTTTGAGCACCAATAATAATTACGTTATAGATATATTCATTACGATTGCTTATATAACCTTATTTTCTGATACTATAGCCTGAATTTTCTGGTGGCACGTAAGATCAACTAAATATTTAGGTATATTACCTCTAAATTGCTGCTATTCTTTTGAGGTAATATACCTAAATATTTACAAAGCGGTATAACCATATATTTGAACATCGATAGGTATATTACCTCTAAATATTTAGGTATATTACCTCTAAATATTTAGGTATATTACCTCTAAATATTTAGGTATATTACCTCTAAATATTTAGGTATATTACCTCTAAATTGCTGCTATTCTTTTGGCGTTATATTAATTAATTTTTCGAAGAAAACTTCTTCATTAAGCTTATCACTTTAAGCATATTTATAAAAAAAAAATAACTTTGTTTACATCACTTTTATTTATATACACCATCTACAAGTGATGTGATTTATATACAGTAGAGACCACTCGCTCTCCCTCTTCCTAACTCAGAACTCCTCTGGCTTAGACGTTAGTCACCGCAATACCCATTGTTAAGTGTAACTTTTTTTTCCTTTATTTCATTAATAATTTTACCTTTATAATATTTGTTTAAATGTGTTTTCACGGATACCAAACCAGTCCCGTATTATGATATCCGAGGATCGTTAAATAGGTAAGGAAAATATAAATCAACTCACATCGTAAGATAAACTTACTATCACATAAAAAAAAATCAAACACAAATATTTGATACATACCAAAAACATAAAAAAAGAAATGCGAAATTACGAAAGAAAGAAGTGAGAAAAATCAGTTTTGAGAAACCATGTACCCACTATTTATTCAGTAAATCCTACAAATACCCTTTTAATAACATTGGCGCAGCCGGCAGCCCTGCAGCCATTCCCGCAATTCAGAAAGAAATATTTTCTAATTTCGGAAATCAAAAACCTAAAACAGTCTAACATTTTTAAAAAGCATTGTGCCAGTTTAACAAATAATCGCTAATAAATAAATAAAATACCCAGACAGTGAAGCTCGCGACGGGTAACCCTGTACCATGTGTGTATTAGAGCAGTAAAAGCATTAGGTAGGGGATTAGTCGCTGCTTACAGAACTTGCAAAGTTCACGGCGGAATTTCCGGTACAAATTTCCTCGCGGGAACAATGACGCATTTGCAGGAAACGCATTGTCACTTTTCAGACGACTTTCAGGAATATTTGTCAAAGTTAAAAAAAGTTACTCATCTACTTTTTAGTAGTAATGTCCTTTTGTATAAATAAATGACCTAGTTAGCAACTTAATAATAATATCTTTATTCAGGAAAGTTTACACATTACAACTATACCTACATATTATGGTGTACATTGATTTGTCACTTTTATATTTAAGGTTATAATATTAACAGAAAAATACAAATATAATATTGTGAAGGTAAAAAGAAAATAAAAGTACAGTTGAGGTTTCTCAAATACCGCCTCACTAGGCTAGCCTGTGTCGAGGCAGAATTTTTCGTGTTAGTTCCTAATATCTTTGAACATACCTATACTTGTATAAAGATGTATTCGCTCAATAATGTGGTGACTTCAATAACTGCGAATTTGGGTGAATGCACCGGTGAAGGCCCTATTCTTATTTTTGATCCAAATTTTTACATTATCTTTGAAATTTTTTTGTGAATCACATTGTTTTATGTTGTCTGGAAGAATTTTTTAGAGTCTTGTCGCAAAGTATTTAAAGTTTCGTTGACCAAATTATGAAAACTAAAAAAAAAATAACTAAACGCGACAATTAAAAATGGCCGTGGTTTTGAGGATTGGAACAAAGTGGTGCCAGTCTATAAAATCTTATGTGAATATTATTAAGAGTAAATATTTTAACATGAGTAGTATACGGCCCTTCTCACCGTATATCTATACCGGCGCTGCAGTAGCGTATTATGGAATCTTTACAAGTAAGACTGTAAGTGTTTACCGTGATATTGAATGTCGGAATACTTTGAAATTAACAAAATGTATTATTTCCAATGACAAGTGAAAATGAAGAAAAACCAGAGAACCATACTTACTTTTTATCTTCCTTTCATGCCGTAGCTCTCATACAAGACTTGATTAAGTAACACGTTAATAAATTGCGCTGATAGGTACTATTCGACTATCTCCAAATTTCAGTAAAACTTCGTCCTGAAAAACCAATCGAAACTCCCCTAATTAAACTGTGTAAGATTCATTAAAAAATAAACTTCCTTCTCGTATCAATCACTTAATTGGCTGGCACGTTTTATGCAATATCCATGTGCATGTGCAGTTCGCCAGTTCGCTTAATGCGCAGCTCAACAAAGCGCTATTTGTTTTTAAAATTATTGAAATCTGTGATTAAGTGAATAAATTAATACCAATTCAGACTATCCTTGACCATTGACTGTCATAATTATTCAGAGAGGTCCCTACTCTTGTATCGCCTATTCCCAACCTTCCCTCCAAGGGAGATTTAAAAAGAAAAATAGACAAGGAGTTTAATACGAAACAAACAGATGAAACAATATACAGGAATTATGAATCATGTTGGGTACCTATAATATGTTTCCTTGTAATGTCTGCTAAGTGGTATGTTTATTCCTGAATTACCAGATGACTTGTGTAGTATAAATGTGTGTGTGTGTGTGTGTAAGGTAAGGGTGAGTGTTTATGTGTGTCTGTATGTATGCACATTAAACAGTTTATATTATTGACATGATGCCATGTTTGAATTTGGGCAGTGTTCCGAAAAAAATGTCAATGTTCGAGTTTAAACAAAGAATATTTTGAGTATGAAGAGCTCATTATATTATAATTATTATCATAATTATTGTACTACAATAATATTTAAATAATTACCACAATAGTTAATATTTGGACTTGTCTACATAGTGTGTGTCATTGTTTTATTAAAATACAACTCCATCCCATGAAAGTGGTAATTATTTAAAATTAATTTCATATTAATAACCTTTATATTAAAATTACAAGTATTGTTGTATATTGTTTGTTGATCCCAAATATAAGAATTTAAAATTACTTTTCGCAAAACATGGCTACCCTACGAGTAACTGTGGAGATTTTAGACTTCCAAAAACAAATTTGTCGGGAACCGAAAATAATCTCTATTTTAAAGGATTTAACATTTTTAATTAATTACCGAGAGATGTTAAAAAAGCTGCTGCTTTTAGGGGTTATGCCTAAATACTATAAATAATAAGTTTTAGATGTTTTGTAAAGTGTCCTTAATGTCATAGAAATAAGTTGTTAATGCGATGCCATACGTAGTAATGCAAAATCATGTGTTTTTTTTTGAAAATTTGGTCGCCTAGAAATGTTTCAGATGCTTTAATTAAATACTGCGAGTAGAATACATCTTGGCCTTTGAAATGATCGAGTACGTTTTAGATAAGTTTTTTTATAAGCCCAGAAAAAAATAATGTATAAGGCCTATGAAAACTGCTTTAAAGTTAAAAATCTCCTACTTACGAACCCATTTTCGGTTATGATTTTATTGTATAATGTGTCAAATTAAGTTATTTATAATATGATATGATCGAAAACAAAAATATTTGTGCCTGAACATCCATCTACAAAATGAAATAAAAGGCACTTTTTGGCCATGTTTTTTTCTTGCATAAATCAAAACAGGCGGATGGTGTTCAGCCGCAATTTAAACCTTATCGCCATCTACGTAAGGGTTGTTATTGATAGCGACTCAATTTAAAATATTACACAACGTAGTGCATCGCCTTAAAAGGTTTATACTAGATATAAAAATGTATTTTTTATAACTAAATAAAAACACACAAAAAAATATAAATGAGAACTTTTTTTGCCCGTCCAACCCCTCCCAGAAAAAAAACCTGGATCCGCCCTTGTTCCCCTCCCACTTCTGTCAGCACAACAAATTATAAATTGGAGATGCCATAGTACCACGACCTCCTTAGTAGTTAATCACATAAAAAGCAGGCTGGAAAGGAATCACGTTGAAATACCAATCCGCCATGCTTACATGATAACATGAAACATGAAAGACTTACTTCACTTAGCATATCATGCATGGAGAGTGATAAATTAAGAAAATCGTAAACATTAACGAAGTTCACGCAAAAGCTTTTAAAGATGAAAGTTAAAATAATCTGCAACGAAGCGAAATAATATCAAATATGTATTATGACTTCAAAGCCAAACAAACAAACACTAATTATTTTCTAACTGACTTTAACAAAGGTATCAGCTGTCAATCAGAAGAGTACAAAGCGTCGGTTCTCAATCAAAGCAATCCTTGATCTTCTTGAAACATTATTAATTATTTAATCCTAAATCTGTTCAGTTTTATAGCAGCTGGTTCGTATCGTGCCAAAATATTTGGCGCCCTGGGAACGAATGCGTCTTTTGAGAAACACACGCCATAAAACTACGACAGAAGAAGTATTTAGAAACTTCCGAGTCTACAATGTACAAAAACGTCAAAGTCTACCATGTACAAAAACTTCCGAGTCTAAAATGTACAAACACTTCCGAGTTTACAAAAACTTTATTCAAAAAATATTTTGATTATAGTTATATAAATATATATTAAACAAAAATAAAAACATGGTTTAAAGAACAAATTGATAATCAACTTTCAAACATTATGAAGACGATGTAAAAACAAAAATACAAAACTTTAAAAGCCGCCTCAGAACAGGAAACCCTAGTGAGGACAGTGAAAAAAATTGAATTTATACATATATTTATTTATTTTATTTATTTATTTAATATCAACGGTATAAATATACCATAAACAATGATAACATGTCACAGTTAAAATCGTAAAAATATTTTTAAAAAAGAATTACAAATATATGTGGCATTTGATTGTAAAATGACATTAGAGAGTAAGTAAGTAAGTAAACAAGAGATACAAGTACATAAGTTTCTATAGTGCAAATAAGGTAGAATTAGATTAAATTAATATTGATTGAAAAGATTTGATAGCATAGCCCTCTTGTACCTACCTTGCGTGCAGTTAAATAGATCTGCCACATCTGCGTATCTATTACTAACTTCATGCAACCTAGGTACAAGCGAGTGTTTGGAATACTCAGTCCTGATATTGTTGCATTTAAACAAAATTTTAGATCGAGTAGCTCTCGTGGGTATATGAAATTCAATGAGGTTAATTAAATCTGGACTGTCTATACTACCATTTACAATTTTGAACATAAATATTAAGTCGGATATAATTCTTCGATCTGAGAGTTTTAATAAATTTAGATTTTTCATCAAGTAATTATAATTTATATTTTCAATGGGAATACCGAGTTTAAAATTAATGTGTCTTAGGAATTTATGTTGAATTTTTTCGATTGAATCTGAATGTAATTTGTAGTGGGGGGACCAGATCGAGGAGTTATATTCGACTTGACTACGAACCAGGGATGTATACAAAATTTTTAATGTTGAAATATTCTTGAAACCTCTGGAATTTCGAAGAATGAAGCCTAGCATTTTCATTCCTTTATTATTAATATTATTTATATGCGATATAAAGTTTAATTTAGAGTCGAAAGTTATCCCCAGGTCATTAATTTCTCCGACAGAGGTAAGGATTGAGTTATTGAGTTTATATGAATGAATAATTGGTTGATTTATTCTGTAAAATTTAATTGAATAACACTTATTTATGTTCAGATGAAGTTTGTTAAGAGAACACCAATTAATTAACCTGTTCAAATTATTTTGTAGACAGATACAATCTTCAGCGCTTTTGATTATTTTAAATATTTTTAAATCATCTGCGAAAAGTAACGTATTAATATCTTCATCAAATATATTTACAATATCATTTATGAACAGTAAAAATAATATTGGGCCTAAATGAGACCCCTGTGGTACACCACTGGTAGCTATAAATTGATTGGAAATGAACAAATTGATTTTTACAAGTAAAACTCTATTAGTTAGATAGCTAGCAAACCATTCTAAAAGTTTTCCGTCAATACCGAGCTTACGTAGTTTGATCAGGAGAATTTTATGGCATACTTTATCAAAGGCCTTGATAAAGTCCGTATATATGGAATCGACTTGAGTTCTGTTAGCTAATGCGTTTGATATATAGTTTTCATATAACGAGAGATTTGTCAGAGTTGATCTACCTGACAAAAATCCGTGTTGATTCGGAACAATGAGATGGTTAATACATGGTGAAATTTTATCAAGTAATAGTTTTTCAAAAAGTTTAGGAATTACAGATAGCTTACATATTGGTCTATAGTTAGTAACATCACTTTTATTACCCTTTTTAAATATAGGAGTTAGATAACAACGTTTCCAAATATCAGGGAAGCACCCTGTGTCAAGGGATTGATTAAACAATAGAAAAATCGGCTCAGCCAGTGAAGTAATGCAATTTATCAGGATATTGGGATGTACATTATCAGGTCCAGCCTTTTTGTTTTTGTCTAAGGATTTGATTTTACTTATAACGTCGTTTAAGTTGATGTGTATGGCAGGGATATGTATGCTCTCGTTAAGCGACGAAGGTGGTATATAATTGTCTGGGATATCTTCGTCATAGACGCTTTTAAAATAATCAGCAAAATAGTTAACTTTTACATTCATGTCAGTACTACTCTTTTCTTTGAAGTGCATTGAAAGGGGTAAACCTTGTTTGTTTTTTCTAAGAGAGTTAACGTGAGTGAAAAAGTTTTGTATATTAGAAGGTATAGAGTTTTCGATTCCATTTATATAATTGAAATATGAATTTCTTGATAGTTTTTTACATTGAGTTCTATAGTTGTGAAATATCTTGTAGTCGATAAGAGAGTTCGATTCTTTAAAGTTTTTGTGTGCAATTTTTTTACAGATAACTAGGTTAATTAGCTCGCCACTGAACCATTTTGGGAACTTCGCTTCCTTGAAGTGTGAAAGTGGTACAAAGCTTTCAATGGCCTTATTAATAATTTTGTAAAATAATTCAAGATTATAGTTAATAGTATTATTATGGTGAAGAAATGACCAGTCTTCATTTGCAAGATATTGATTCATGTTAGAGTAGTCAGCTTTGGAGAAATTATAAGTTAGATTAGGAAGAACAGTTGTGTCATCTGGTGAGTTATTAGTAGTGATGGTTAAGCTTAGGGCGGGGTGGTGGCAGTCTAGGGGGAGAAGCTCGTCAACTGATTTAGCAATATGGACTGAGGTATCACTGCAGAATACTAAATCCAGCAGCCGATTATTGGTATTGTAGACTTGATTGACTTGATGTAGAGAGAGTAAGTTCGTCATATCTATTATTTCGCGGGCATTTTCTGGTAGGCTTAAGTTATTATAAGAGTCCTTATTCATCCAATCAATGCAAGGGGTATTATAGTCACCAAATAAAATTGTTCTGGCATCAGGGTATTTATTTTTAAAGGTTTCGAGGTCATCTATGTGGTTTCTGTACACTGTGATATTGGATCCAGGAGGAATGTAGACACATCCCAGTAGAATTTTGCCTTATTTAGTTTTTAGTAAAACGAATACCTGTTCCACGTCCAGATGTTTACAAATTAATCGAGTGGATGGCAGTAATTTTGTAACGGATATAAGAACTCCTCCTCCTCTGGTTTTAGTACTAGTGGCTGGATTTCTGTCAAGGCGGTAGGTGTTGTAAGATGAAAATCCAAGTTCCTCGGTGTGAATATCAGGATCAAGCCAAGTTTCGGTAAGAAGAAAAACTTCAATGTGTTGGAGTAGTGGAAGAGTAGTTTGTAGCTCTATGAGTTTGGTACGGCAGCCTCGGATATTTTGGCCGTATCCGATGATGTGTTTGAGTTTTTTGAAGTTGACCTTATTATTGTGGGCTTGTTATTCATATATTTTATTGTTAACCCAACTTCTCCTCCCTTTATCCGAGTTTCCAATTCTTGGCGGAGGTCCGACAAGAATTTTCGTTGGTTCGGTGTTTGGTCGGAAAAGATTTTAACAGTGGAGTTGGTCAGATAAAAGTTCTTTCTCCTGAGGATATTTATTGCTTCAGTGGAGTTCTTTAGAATAACCTTAACGGGCCTAGGTTTATCCGGCCTCACTGCTCCAAGGCGTAAAGTGTTGATAGAGTTAATTTCAATGTTACTATCAATCTTATTCAAGATATTTGTAATTTGTATTTTGTCATCTTGTATTTTTTCTATTTGGTTGATCTTAGAGCTTTCAGGAATATTTATGATTATTAGATTATTTGCTCTTTTTTTTTCTTTCTTCGAGTTCGTCGGCTGCTTCACAAGTAGATACTACTGAGTTAGGTTTATTGGATAATGCTTTAAAAGCTGACAGCTCACCCTCGAGTGCTGCCATTTTGGCAGCCATTTGAGCAATGGTTCCGAGAATAGCATTTGTTTTTGGTACCATTTTTGCAATTTGATCTTTGTTTAATTTGCTTGTTGGGTCAATTATTAATTCAGTGAGAGCCTCAACCGCGTTTCTCGCCAGATTGATGAATCCTTGGGAATCCATTTTATTAACTTAATTTTTTTTTTTTTTTGGAAAAATGGAGGATGGGTCAGCCTGTATTTAAGGTGGAGTGATTTGAAGTAGATACTAGGGACCCAGCCGCGCGGTAGTAGTTTGGGTGACAATAATACTTAATGTTTTGACTTTTAATTATATTGACAATGCTCACTCAGTTATGAATTTAGGAACCAGCAGGATTGCTCTCCGACTTCCTTAAACTTGCAGTCTCTCAATGACTCGTTAAATTGTTAGTTTCACTGTTTAAAAATACTGTAAAATATTAAATTGTGTTAAGCGTAAAATTGAGTGTGCTCTCCGTGTCACTGTACTAGAAGGTGTGTACATTACATTTAAGTAGGTACATTTAATAGATCGATGTATTTATGAGAAGAAGCTGAAGTAGATACATTTAATAGATCGATGTATGAAGTAGGTACATACATTAGATCGATGTATTTATGAGAAAAAAACTGAAGTAGGTATATTTAATAGATAGATGTATTTATGAGAAAAATCTGAAGTACATAGTTACATTTAATAGATCGATGTATTTATGAGAAAAAGCTGAAGTATGTACATTTAATGGATCGATGTATTTGTAAGAAAAAGCTGAAGTAGGTACATTTAATAGATCGATGTATTTATGAGAAAAAGCTGAAGTAAGTACATTTAATAGATCGATGTATTTATGAGAAGTACTGGGCTGTATAAACCAGTGAAATTTCCGCATAAATACATTTGTACAAAAAATACATATGTGTAAATGATTTTAAAGTAAAAAAGGGTTAAAGGTAAAATCCAAGGTAACTTTGTCAGTCCAATAGAGTTTCCTTTCTTAATAAAAAAGGTAATTGACACAGTAGTGAAATATTTTCCCGTTGACGGTTGAATTCGCAGATTTTGTCAGGCAATTATTGGGCCATTGCCATATCGTCATTATGAGATTTAAACCATGTTGCTTTAATAATACGATCTTAGGAGGAAAATTCTGCGAAATGCGGAAAACAAATCGACAAAAAAACTTAACTGAACGTGTTCTTTTAAAATTATCTATTATATTACATCTATTAAAAGCATATATTTTATTATATCTACTTAAATGATATTTTATTTATTATAGTGTATCTATTAAAAATATCTATTATATTATATCTATTAAAATTATCTATTATACTAGATCTATTATATTATATTATATCTATTCAAATTATCTATTATTCTTAAATTTATTAAAATTTTCTATTATATTGCATCTATTAAAATGATTTATTATATTATACGTATAAAAAAATATCTATTATATTACATCTACTAAAATCATCTATTATATTATAGCCATTGAAATTATCTGTATTAAAATTATCAATTATATTATAAAATATGTAAATTAAAAAATGTTTTTTAAAGATTTATGAATGTTTCCATTTGGAAATGATTTTCCGACATTAATTTTTGAATTCAATTGTGTTCAGAAAAAAACTGTGCAAATTGATGACATGTTTTTTAATTGAGTTCAGAAAAAAACTGAGCAAATTGATGACATGTTTTTAATTGAGTTCAGAAAAAAACTGTGCAAATTGATGACATGTTTTTTGCTGTTTCATGTAATTAGTTATTAGGCATTGTAAGTACTTGGGATTACTTAATTTGAGAAAGTAATCCATATACTTGACAAAAAATGGTTTGACTGAGGATCGAACCTGCCTACTCAGGAACTGGAATCAACAACTAAATCCTATAATTTCTATACCCGCTATATCCGATTTTTTGACAAAATGATCTGAGTATGACATCTTGTTCACATATTTGCGAGCAACAAGAGGAGCCTAAAATTGAGTTTCAAAACCCTCCTTATCACGACCAAAAACCATGTTAAAACTGCGAGTGAGAAACCAAATCCGCTATATCATACAGAAAGTTACTATCAAAACGCGCTATATCGGATTCAACCAATCACAAGCAGTTATTTTGCCAAAATACAATATGGCCGCCGCTCTGACGCCACGCTCGTGTGTCAAAATGATCTACGCGTGTGTTTCTAAACCCGCCATCTCGGCTCAGTTGACTTTCAAAAGTCTCTATATCTCGAAGTGAGTATCAAAATCCGCTTTATCCGTTTTATTTATCGAAATTATTTAATTATTGCTAGATATATATAGAAAAATAAATGTTTTTCGAAATTATATTACTCCAATTCATTATATAAAAAATTGTAATGCAATTAATTATGTACGCTAGAGATGTGACAGTTTTTTGCGGTTTTCTCCAAATCAATGAAAATTGATATAGCGGGTATAGAAATTACACGACTCAACTATGCCAACTACGCCAAATCCCGATTGGATATAGACCGACATTTAACTGCTGTAATGTCATTTATGTCCGTGTTTTGCATGTTGATAGAATACACTGTCATCGACAACGAGTCTGTAGAAATGAACCTTCCTACTCATGAACTGGAGTCGACAACTCTATCAAACTCGCCAAATACCGACATTTATTTAGCATATTAACGCTGTAATGTCATACGATTTCAAAGAAATGCTTATATGTCCCCATGTGTGTAAGTGATTGATTAGTTGATGGAATGAATTGTCATCTACAACGAGTCTCAGCCGAGTTTCAGCTCGATCGAACCAAAAACAAAAGTGAAATTCAAATAAATGTATTTCAAGATCACAATGAATTAAAAAAGTGCTTGTTTTTTACTACTGTAACTCACTACAGATAAGAATATGATAAATTGTACCCGATAAGAATCTTTCGAGCGATCGTCAAACATACATATTTCGACTATCGCTCAGGAAAAGAAGAGAAGTCACTGCACATTTGTAGAATAATTATTGTCTTCTCGGTATTGGTTTATTTCATTGCCTTTATCACGGATTGTGGGGATGATTAATGCATATTATAGATTATTATGTATTAGCGGCAAAGCACATACAAACAGATGTTACACTTTTTATCGCGGCTGGACAAACTGGTGAACAAGGCGGGTCCGCGATAGTTTTGGCTTTTACGAAAAGACCGACGAGCTTCAGCTCATGCGAACGTCGCGAAGAGTATAGGAATGAGGTAGATATGTAGGATTTCGGAAAGACAACAATTATCCTCCCAAGTACAGCGGCGTGTATGTGCAAGTGAGAATGGTGTATTGTGTAAATGGCGTAACTATAGAGCATTTAAAAATAAGATGCGCCGCCATCTTAAAATGTTGCCGAGTCACTATCATCGCAGTGCTTCATCCCCCGCTTTTATACAATTTCAGGAGAATCCTAAGCATTGTTTACGCGTCTGCGACTTTTTTGAACTATGGCCAAGTTTTTTAACCACCTTTAACTACAAAACAATATCCTCGCTTTGTTTCATCTCCCCGATTATTATTATACATTGTAAAGAAGGTTCGAGAAAACAGGATTAAAACATGCATGGTTCTGTAATGTTCCTATGTTGTCTAGCGCTTAGCAAAAGCGATTGGAAAGTTTTGTATACATTCCACGAGAGAAAATCACTTATAAATTGGAGTAGGTACCTACATACCGACCAACAAACTCATTATTAGTTAAATTAGTATTATTTTTTAATAGTTTACTTAGTACAGAACAGAACACAGAAATTAATTTATGGCACAGTTGGTTCGCAGAAATTCACGTGTGACTAAGTCATCAAATAGCTATTCAGCCAAAAGAACGTAGAAAAATGTTCATCAAAGAACATCAAAATGGCGCAGAATGCCCATTAAGATATTGACACAGAAGTTCTAGACATAAGTCTAGAATCTGGGCAAATTTTATAACGCAAGATCTTTTTTTTATGTGAATACCGCACAAGATTCCTAACTGTTCCCAGCGTCTGGAGGCAGTGAGACTGTGGCATCCCCAACAATTGGTGTATGTTGTGAGGTTGAAGATAGTGGGGAGGGGAAGGAGATGGGGAAAAGGAAAGTGGTGAAGTACCAGGGTATTCAGGTCTGGTCACCAACCATGGCTAAAGCCATTTTAAGCAATGTTTCAATTCTGGATGGTGGTCTTACACCATGGCGATACCTGCTAAGAGTATCTACAGTTATTGAACAGTATTTCCATATTGCTTGATATGGCTTTAACCATGTGCATCAGACATGATCTCCCTCCATTCCCCCCTCCGTTCTTCCACGACTCTTTTTCTGTAATCTGTTATTTATTTACCACAAAAAAGCTTTCTCATGAAGGTGTTTACCATTAATTAAAATAGGAAGTACGATATTTTACTCTTCTGAGCAGAAACCAGGAAATTAGTTTAGAATACATTGAAAAATTCTTAAAACCAAACGTCGAGTCGTGGTTCATTAATTTAGGTGACTGACCGTATGTGAATTCTCGTCTAGAATTCTAGAACAATGTTTGACGCGTCATGTCAATTTGGCTCTGTTTTCCGAAATTTCAGCTGATGACATTATTGTTTGTAGTATCCTTCATCGCAACACTGATGAGGAGTTTATGAGTGCCAACAAATTTCATCAGGTCGACACTTCCTTACTTGCATACATACAGTGGTGTCATTATAGATATATTTTTTCTCATTTCTATGGTGGTCATCCAATTTTTGTAACAACGGGTTCCCAACAATAAAAATATTCGATACCTGGGTACTTAGAACTTAGATGATTCGGTTAATTAGAGTAGTAATTTTTTATTTATTATTTATTTAGGAAACAGACAGTCGTACATTAAAGTATAAACAATAAACATTCGTATGTTCTAGACCAGTGGTTCTTAACCTGGGTTCGATCGAACCACATGGGTTCGGTGAGTCAGTCTCGCGGGTTCGGCGGAGGTGAAGACACACCATATGATATCTTCGCAGCTCTCAATCATCTCAATAAACAGATGCAGGGGGTGGAGTCAACAACATCGAAGCACGAGAAAACCTGAAGGCTTTTTTAAAAAAGCTATCGTTATGGAAACGACGAACAGAGAACGATAACTTCGCAAGCTCTCCCCTGCTAGACGACTGTGTAAGTAAGATCGAAGATCCAGATACATCTTCGATCGGAGACATTTCTGTACCCGCGGAACTGAAGCAAGCAATTGCCACGCACTTAGATGAGCTTGCAAAGTCTCTAGACTCTAGACCAGTGTTTCCGACGGTGGGGCGTTCGTATCACCGTTGGGGCAAATCGCCTTAGAGGCGGGGCACCACGCTTCAGAGATGAGACACGTAGGCATTCCACATATAAAGGGGAATACTCATCGGTCATACAAAAAAATGCCTGAGGTGTACAAAATTGAAATATATGCAAAATTGTACTTAAAATATAATGACACCCGTTACAATTTCAATAATTATCTAAAAACACAGAAACCGTGCAGGATGTAGACAATATACTGCTCAATTATTTTATACATAATGTATAAGTATAATGAGGAAATCTTTAATTGGTTTCTCAATTAAGTAAATAGCACATTTATAAACCAACCAAGTAACTGTTAATTTTCCTAAAATAAAATATATAATTACAATTAAAACATGATACATGATTTTTCCTGGGCATGAGTGCGAATTTGTAACAATAAGCTGGATATCCGTGAACATGAATAGTTACTCTAAGAAAATGAGAACGGTTTATCCTAAATACAAGTGATAATGTGTGTCGTTAAATTTGACTTACATAAACATGAATAATTATAGTAAGAATGATTTTATTTATTATGAGTGCTATTGTGTCTCATTAAACGTGACTTCTTTGAACATGAATTATAGCAGTAAGACCATGAAAATGGTTTATCCTTAGTGTGAATGCGAATGTGATTTATTAAATTTGTCTTTTGTGAACATGAATTGTTACTGTAAGAACATTATAATGTTTTTTCCTTAGTATGAATGCGAATGTTTGCCATTAAGCTTGACTTCTGCGAACATGGATAGTTACAGAAATTTGATTTCAGTTATAACATATTTATTAGAATAGGTTTTATTTAATTTCATTAGTGGTTCATATGTTTACAAACATATTACAGTAAGATTTCAAAATTTACTTGCCGTTTAATTAAAAAAAGATGCCGGTGGGGCATCTGACTTTTGAAAAGACTACGGTGGGGCACGGCATAAAGAAGGCTGGGAAACACTGCTCTAGACGGATACTTTCCTACAAGAGAGTCATATCCAGCATGGATGAGACAGCCGTTCATGTTTAGTGTTGAGACAATAGATGTCAATGATGAATCTTCGTAAAATCATTGAAATTCAGCAGAGCTAGGTTCAACAGCAACTCTTCAGAACAACAACGCTCTCAACGTTTTGGTGTCAACAAATGGCAACGTACCCTGTTATTGCTAAGAAAGCTCTGGATATTTTCATACCGTTTGTTACAAAATATAGAATGTAACAAATGCTGGACATAAAAACAAAGAAAAATAATAGACTTTTTTGCGAAAATGACATGAGAGTGGCACTTGCCAAGGTAAAGCCGCGCATTTCTGAATTGGTCTCTGAAAGGCAACAGCAGAAGTCACACTGATTTGCAGTTAATATTCATTATTATGTTTTGTATTTTGTGTGAAAATCATGTTTTAATGGTTTTGTCATTTGTTCTTAGTGGTTTTATTCTTTTTATGTTTTTGTTAATTTTGTGCACCTATGTATAAATATATACCTATGTTTTGAATTTGAAAAAATCACATTTCATTTTTCGAATAAATAAGGGTTCGGTTAATTCGCATATGAAACTGGTGGAGGTCAGTACCTCCGACAAGGTTAAGAACCACTGTTCTAGACAATCTATACAAAAGAAACATATGGAAACGAAAATACATAATTCTTGTCGTGTTGTGCTTTTTTGTTTCTTTCTCTCTCCTTTTCTATCCCCTGTATTTGTAATCGAGCATAATCTATTTTACCAATGTTTTAGTGGGTAAGGACCTTCTTCTAAATTCCTATTGGCTCTGTGCGTATGTGTATATCCCCGTCTGTTTCCTTTTTTGCTTCTTCTTGTTTTTTCTACTTAACCTCCCTTTTTCTATTTTGTATGCGAAACTTATAATTTTATATTTTTCTATTTTTGCACGGTTTCGTATGTGAAACATATCATTTTGGTATCAAAATTCCAGTGAAAAATTGTACCTATTAACTACCACGCATATGTACTGTAACTTCCTCTCGTCCTACAATGAGTTTTGTAACTCATCGGGATTGCTCTAGCAAGGAATAAAAAAAAAGTTTCGTTAAGTTAAATGTTGATTTAGTATTTGTACCTACATAAGTGCGCTAACTTTGGAGGGTAATTCTACATGCTAAGTAAAAAAATATAAAGGTTTTTTTCGAAATTCCAACATTTTATGGTAGTTTTTTAAAGTAAAAAGGTTGAATTGTTATAATGGAAAAATATTTATCATTTTTACTTCTACCATCATGTAGAATCACGTCCCGAAGTTTTCGCACTTTACCTTTGGACACCCTGTATTATAAATAAAAAAAATACATAATATTATACAACAAGTGAAGAAATATAGTTTTCGCATGATTATACTATTCAAAATAGTATATTTTTAACAAAATAAAAGTATTTTGAGTTTATTTATTTATTTATTTTTTTATAATATAATATTGATAACATTTTATGATTTTGACTGTCCAACTAGGAAGGATTCTCGTTTCAGGACAGTCAAATTTACAAGTTTCAAGTTATCCTAGACGAATACAGGATTTAAGACTAGCTAAAATAAGTATGTTAAAACGAAGATACATAAAAAGATACATAAAAATACATAGAGGCGTTCGTGATTTCAAATTACATTTTTTAGTATTAGTTATCTATTTAGTGAGCTGTATTTTATATGATTTCAAGTTACAGTTGAAAATGTCTTAAGGCATTGTGAGTTTTACAGATAAATTTGGATTTACAGTGTGGTTATTCTAAATAAGTCGTTTGATCTGGTGTCGTGTTTGGGGCAGCGAAATACAATCTTTTTTGACAGATACGTTGAATCAACAAGGCAGTTCACGATTATGTATAAAAATAAGTCGTTACAGATTTTTCTGCGTTTATATGAAGCTGTAAGGTTAAACCAATGATCACTAAAGCGAAACGATAAGTGTTTTATACGTGTGTTTTAGTTTAGTGTTTATGACGCACACGCGAATGGAAGAAGTCGAGGACGTTCCAAGAAGTCCTTTACGATCAAGCAAATCAAGTATTTGAGTCAGGTCATATCCAGAATTGCAGTTAATGAAGATTATGTATGAGTACCAAACAATGAGGAGTATGTTCCAATACAGAGTTGTTGACATTATATCTTATCTGCCAATTTCTACGGAGAAATGGCTTGATATTTAGTCATGGAATATCGATGGAATATTTCATGTCTTATTCGATGATACTAGAATAGAACAGAAATCAAACTCAATTGATTTATTTATTTATTTTCCGCTTGATTAGTTCGCTACCCTCCTACAACGCATATTCATGATGTAACAGTCGTTTATTGTCAATCGAGCTTGGGCCGGACTTCCCAGCCCAGGCCCGAGAGGCCTTGGCTGAGCCTAGGGCCCCAACCTTGGACTGAGGGACCAGAAACCAATTTTTTATTTTATTTTTTAACATTATCTTAACAAAGGAACACACTTCTTTAAGGTATAACATATCATCTTTTCTTTGAACTCGCAATGCCTAGGTAGGAATCTGCCTCATTTATTTGACGGCTACTAGCTAGATAAATAAAGACAATAAAACCTAGATAAATTTTCGTCTGGAAAATTTACATTTCACTCCATTCACCCACACCAAACCCTAATAATTAGAAACACCATATAAAAAATATCGCCTGTGGCGTTTTCTGTGTCTTTGTGTAAGGTTATGGCTAATTTTCCATTCCATTCGCTATCTTTACTTACTCCAGTTATCGATGCTGTACTTCCACGGGAGGTGATTGAGGAATTGGAATGAATGTGCGGTGTTCGCAATTCTCAGTTTTCTTTTAAATTTTGTAGGTAATCGACACTTTTTGTGGTTAATTAAATTGACCTTTCCAAATGCCAAATAATATTTTCATACATAAATTGTGTAATACACAATTCAAAATGATTATAGCGGTATTAGAATTTTTTTCAATTAATTTAAACTTTTAAATGCTCGTGTATCTTCAAATTACGATTATGTAGCACAACTATAACCTCTAATAAAATTATAGAAAAAAAATGTGATTTGCTGTTTTCCTGTAAGATTAGAGCCATCAAAAGGAGACCGCAAACTTTCTAGCGCACAAGCTGCTCTAACATGCGATTTTTAAAGTAAATTAAAAAAATAAACATGGAGCGGACCTCCCATTTTACTGGGGGTTATAAGTTACCCCCCGGAAAGACACGCACAACAAATTCTGCCTCGGGTCTACAGATCCTAAACACGGTTCTGATTAGATGGTATTTGCGTAGGAAGTTTAGGGACTATTACGAACAATTTAGCGTTTGTCTTTTATCGTGCTAACTTTCAAATCAACTTTTCGTAAAAACAGAGCCAATTTTTTTCATATCTAAAAAAATGGCAGCCAATTCAAATTATGACATTACTTTTGCCCCACCTGCGTTAAAACAACAGACCATAAATTGGTCAAATAAGCAGTAACAATAATTCAGCTTTCTTCATGTGCGTTTCGCTCCATTGCTTATTGTCAACTAAGGCCCATTGTCCACGTAACCGCACGTCATACGCACGCTTTCGTCAATTGACGATTACAAGACGAATGCTTGCATCTTGCGTAGAAGCAATGAAATCTGTGTCCACGAAGCGGCAACGTCACGTCAGCCGCTCGTCATGCGTTCATAATGCGGTGCGCGCGGCAACATGTCACTACTCGACCGACCGCATTGTAGAGACTAAGTTTTGGTACGTATGTTTAGTCATTCAATAAAATCATTGAAATACAGAATCATCTTCTGATAACTCTCTGGTAGCAACAAACAATCTACAATTTATATTTATTTCGATGTATGGATGAATCCAGTACTTTCTTCGCCTGTTTCATCGTCTTCTAATAAAATTGTATGCTATAATCACTTCATCGTCATCACTTGACATTTTCACAACAAAAGACGTGCTTTCTCGATGCTAGTTGAAAGAAAACTGAGACGTTTTGTAACTTGACTGACTATGCATATACTGCACGAAGCAGCGTGGACACAACAAATATGCAAAATACGCCTATCGTCATTTGTATGTTACATGCATCCTACAAAAGACGATTGTGTGGACAATGGGCCTAATTCTCTACATGTATATAAAATTAATATCAAAGCACAATTACATTTGACGCCATTTACAAAAATTATAGCACATTATAAATAATTTTTAAGCAGAAGATATTTGCGATGAATTAGCTTTTTAACTGTAAAAGTCTCGTCGTTTGTTATCTTTCAGTTGGACATACAACAGATTTTCTCTTTAAGTTTGATAATATATTCCCTAATGGCAGCACTCATTGTTTGGCGATGATTAAATATAGAGGTGACCTAGTTAGGGCGTCACAGGCAATGACTTCCTGGCTGTGGAACCCGGAGAAAGGTCAGACTAAAAAATAGCCTAGTGATGTCATCAGAATACCTTCTGCTATAATATACGCGGTATCCGAGCGAGAGACTGGTGAATTATTATTATTGATACAATAACATTATTATTTTCAAACAATATTTGATAATGTGGCCTCACTGGGTACTTTAGCCGTGCTGAGGCCACCAATATTATACAAAATACTGACCCGAAGAAGTAAAAACTCTTCCATCTCATAGGCTTTGCTTATTTATTCAATATTGGGCTATACAAGCGCAGACCCGTGAAAAATCACGGGATATTATAATTATAGGATTTGTGAAGCAGAAAGTGTTGATAACAAAAATATTTGCCTTACACGGAGATTACTTACTGATATGAAATCCTTTAAATTTATTAAAAATCTGGTAAAATTATTCGGTTTCATGTTAAAAACGGGACTGCAGGTCTTTGACGAATGAATTCCTAACAATGTAATAGTTAGATACGAATAGTTTATGACGACGGCGGAATACGTGTTCATACAAATATTAATATTGATATTGACATAATGATATTATCGCATTCCGTCATGACATTTATTAGGAAAAGAATATGTGTTCTCCATATATTCTGAATGACTAATATTTTCACAGGAAATTGGCACGCTATCACTTTTTAACAGGATCATTTTTCATTCATTTTAGACAGGCCTTTCAAAAGACGATCAGAAATTTACCTTTCGAATATTATTAAACTTGAAAAATTATTGACACACCACTGAAATTTTTACATAAAACATGAAAACAACAGCTGAAATTAAAAATAAACTCTTCGTCTAAAAACACTTTAATCTGTTCAGGCGTCCGCGTGTCTGAAACATCCACCCCAAGGTCATGGACCACAAAGCCTAGAGGAATTTTAATCCTGTTGTTAATTATTGTTCCCAACCGTCTGGAGCAATTGAGACTATTGCATCCAGGGGCGAATCTAACGGTCAGCATTTCAGGAAATGACTAACCTTCCTGGTGGAGCCCTTGCGTTTCCATCTTTACATAAGGTTACTTGAAACTTGGTTAAATTAAAAAGGTTACTTAAAACATAACATCACAATAATATTATTGACATGCACGACTGTAATTCAGGTCTATGTATTAAATAAATTTGACGAGATTAGTGCCTGATGCAGATGTAACGCGTCGTTTCTGTCAAGACCGGAATCCGACGCATTTATCCACTCGGCTACTAGACGGTTAAGGCCGCGTAGTAAGCGTTCAAATATGGTTTGAAAGGGAAATATGTAAATAAAAATGTTAGAGGGAGCGCGTTAATAATCAATAACACGATAATGATTAGTCTTTTGACAAAAAAACAGCAAAAATCTTTTGACAAATACTTTAGTTGTATTTTAAGATATACTGTGAATTTTCATGCCTATAACATACAAAATAACAGAACAAAACGTGTTTTATGAGGGAATATCATATAATTAACGTTTCGACATAACAAATGTATAGATATGTTATATTCAAAAATAATATATTTATTTTTTGGAACTTAAAGAGTTAACGAGAAACTTGGTATAAATCGCTAAAAATTGAGTAGTTAAGATGATGTTTTTTAAGGCTTCCGCTTTAAACAAAACTAAAAGATTTATGAAAATATAAAAAATAGATTTCCGTCTAAATACTGATTTCCAGAAAAACAAAAATCGAAAGCATTTATTGGTTTACCCAAAATATATTTTCGTATTACAAATCTAAAGAATAAAATTTTTACTTTTTAAAGATAAAGATAATGAAATATTTTATGAGGTTTATTGTTTTTCGTATTTATGGCCTTCAAATTTTATTGAATAATTAAAGATTATATTCCTGGAAGTTAGTGGGTATTATGAAAAATAAAAACAATGCATTTCAATTAAGCTTTTTGTTTTGACGCTTTATCAGGCCTAATTTCTGATCCATTTTATGACAATAATCGCATTTTTCCTGATTATTTATTGTAAATGTATTATTTCAATGAGTGTAAATATTGTTTCTTCGAAAAACGTTACGTGCCACAAAAAACACAATGCAGATAATTAAGGGTTTAAAACACAGATTATTCGTTGGTGACAAACATATAATAATTTGATAAATAATTAAGCCCTAGTACACAAGCACATACCTTCCAAAAATAATACTGTGAGCGCTTTATTTATCATTATTTATTTATTTATTTTTAATAGCTTCACCGAAAAAACAAATATATTAATTTTATAATGTACAATAATGGGATATATTCACAAACTAAGAATACCCTTACAATTTATTTTTCTGATTCTGATTATTGTACTAAAAATATGTCATTTTAATATTTTCATTTATAATTTCAAAAACTTCCTAAAACCGCACATTCAAAAGGGCACCAACTGGCTACTGTCATTATGACATAGTAACCGCCAATGTGTGGTAAGACGGCTATCACCAAGTTCGGCCGGCGCACAGTGGGCTGAAAATCGCCTTTCATAGACATAGAGACTTGAATTTTCAAGGGTCTTTTTTTGGCTAGAAATGGATTCTGCTGATCCTAAAAAATCCTCAAAGTTAAACTGTTTTGGCTTGCAGTGTAAATAAAATATTGTAAACTAGACAAAGCATACTCATATGTAAAGCATTTAAGCATTAAAATGAATCATCAACATAAATTTTTTTTTTCAACTTTGAGGATTTGAAAAAAAAAATCGCAAGTTGCGCCACAATACGAAGTATGTCAAAAAAAAATAAAAATAGTAGTAAATCTGTGTGTAAGGATATAATGGCCAACCTTACAATTCCAGAGATAGCCTCATTTTTCATGTCAGTGCCATACAAATTTTTCTTAAAAAAATGATAACTCCTTCATTTGTACACGCAATTGCTTCATACGAAATTTTATAGCATAGTAATGATCAGCAGAATCCATTTCTAGCCAAAAAAAGACCCTTGAAAATTCAAGTCTCTTTGTCTATGAAAGGTGATTTTCAGCCCACTGTGCGGCGTGACGTCAACCCCGTCGAATTGACCGTTAAAAACAAAAACGTTGTTTTGGTGGCAGATCAAAAGTGGCAACTTTTAAGTCTTTATAGAAAATTTATTCGTCAACATAAAAATACTCTTTTCATTGTTATTTTTTTTCGGGAATAAAAAACAGTGTAAATACCCTATTTTTATAATATCTACCTACGCTATCGGTTTCGTAATGTATTTAATTTTAATTTTAAAAACGCTAGTGGCCACGGACGGGACGAAACCAATAAATAATTATAACCAAACATAATAAACAAGTGTACATTCTTTTGAAAACAAAACAAAGTATCTACAAATTGTTATTTTTTTAACATTCTTAACAGCAGGATATTATAATAAAGAATGATTCCTGCTAGGCTATCCTTCTGAATTGTGCTGGCTTTTTTACATTAACCCCACACAGGGAAATTGTTCTCCTCAGGGCCTATATTTGGGGATGCTGTGTGGAGGGTCCTTTTAAGGAAAGGAAGGATAGGCAGTTCTGGAAAGGAAAAAGATATGAAGGATGTGTAGGAATCTGGAGGTGTTAGTATGTCCAGCAGTGACGTATGAATCCATCCATCCCACTGCGATGCGTCGAGGAATCCGAATGAAGACGTTCAACCGGCCTCACTCGATCCCACCTGTTGGTGGGCAGATGCATCAGCAGTCAACATTGTTTTAGTGGTTTTACGCCAAGAAATCGATAAAGAATCTTCAATCGACTGACTATTACACACATATGGGTGTTAAGGCGATGCCATGCGTAGTAATGCAAAATCATGAGTATTTGGTTTGAAAATTTGGTCGCCTATAAATGTTTTAGATGCTTTAATTAAATACTGGGAGTAGAATACATCTTGGCTTTTGAAATAATCGAGTATTTTTTAGATAAGTCTTTTTATAAGCCCAGAAAAAAATAGTGTAAAAGCCTATGAAAACTGCTTTAAAGTTCAAAATCTCCTTCTTACGAACCCATTTTCGGTTATGATTTTATTGTATAATGTGGAAAATTAACTTATTTATAAAATGATCGAAAAAAATTAAATATTTATCCACAAAATAAAATAAAAGGCACGTTTTGGCCATTTTTTTTCTTGCATAAATCAAAACAGGCGGATGGTGTTAAGCGGGAATTTAAACCTTATCGCCATCTACGTAAGGGTTGTTATTGATAGCGGCTCAATTTAAAATATTACACGACGTAGTGCATCGCCTTAAGAGTTTAGGTACCGTACTAATTTTAAACAGTGATTATTGATATTGTTTGGAATAAACAAAATATACACATATAAGTGTTAAGAGATTAGGTACCGTACTCATTTTAAACAGTGATTACAGACATTATTTGGAATAAACAAAATATACATTAAAGGTATTAAGATATTGGGTAACGGACTCATTAAACAGTTACTGACGTTATTTGGAATAAACAAAATTTACATGACATTTTCGTCTCCGGTGACTGTTTTTTCACCTAAAAACATATGAAATCATTAGGTATCGGCCAGTTAGTCAGAGTAAGAACTTTTGGGGTTATGCGAATGAGTGACTAGTGATGATTTTGTATGTTTTAGAAAAGAAATTAAAAAAAAACAACAATAACAAAAAGCGTCAACGGAAACAAAAATTTCCAATAAGAGATGTATCTGACATGTCTCTTAATGCCATGTATACAGGTGAAGCCGCCGTACTTGATTTATTTTAACCAGTGGTTCCTGACAATATTTGGAGTAAAAAATGTAAATCAAATTTTGGTCTCACTTTTAGGTTTTGTTTTCAAACAATTTTGAAAATCCAAATTTGGCCCTCTCGTTCATTACCGTATATGTGTTTCATCTCCTTGTTTTCTCAAAACAACTCTCTTATTAAATAACACTCCAGCTCAACAATACACTTTGAATTAGATTGACAATGGGCTCTGACATCTTAATAAATTTGCAGGAGGTTGGAATAATATGAACCCCGGAGGTTTGCACCTTATTTATTATATACATGGTATCTACAATACTCGACAGAGAAACACCATCTAATGGTGACCTAATGTAATACACTAATGTCGAGGATATTAGAATATTTACACACATTTATGGACCTTTTGATTTTTTTCATAATTTTGTGAATATTTTTAAAGTCACAATCGTTCTGCATTAATAAATTGTTTTAATTGACAAATTTACATTTTTTAGTAAAATAATAAAAATGACGTTTTCAAGTCATGTTGTTTGAAAGAGAAAGTAAGAAAATAGTGAGCAATATAGTTGTAAATGATGAATATTTGGAGCATGTGGATGAGTTTGTGTATTTAGGAAGTATGTATGTATGTTTACGAAAGATGGTAAATGCCGGCTTCTCCATGAATGGAGGACTGAACGCAGTTGGCGCTAACAAGAAAATGTCCAAAGAAGCGAAACTAGCAGTCCACAATGGAATACTGGTAGAGTAGACCGAATGCTATAGAAATAAGATTCCTGTAGCGTATGTGTGGAAAAACCATAAATGATCGTGTGAGGAATATGGCGATCCCATCGACTAAAGATAATTACAGCAATGGGAGATCCGCAAAGAATGCAAGGCTGATGTAAGAGTAATGAGCAAGATTAAGAAAGGGACGCTTAGATGGTTTGAGCATGTAGAGCGAATGAACGAAGAAAGTAGTGTAGTATATGACACAAATTTGAATGGTAACAGAAGTCGGGGACGCCCGAGGAAGACATGGCACGATCAAGTGAATCAAGTACCTACTTGAGTCGGCCCATGTCAAGAGCCAGAATAATAGAAGAGTATGATAAAAGAGAAAGAGGCACAGAGTGTGTGCCAATACCGAATGTCCGTCCTTTCTGCTTACCTCTGCGGGGAAATGGCGTGATGGTTAGGTAGTGAGTTAGTTAGCCGTGTTCAAATATTCAATGCATAAGGTAGGCGACACATTACGCTATACGCATCATGGCTTGGCCAATTTCAGCATATCGCTCGGCATACACTACCAATGGGGATGTATGGCGATTATGCTGAAATACGCCAAGCCACGAAAACATAGCACGCTTATAGCGTTGTTTGTCGCAGGCTTGATGCATTACAGTATTTTTTTTTTAACGAATACAAAAAAAATTTCTACGTTTTATAAATTTTAAATTAAATATCCCTGTCGAAGACTTAAAATACAATTTTTTATTAAATACTATAAAAATACATACATTAGAAGATAAAATAAACTAAACGGTAAAATAAACGATTTAACGTTCTTATTCAAAATACTTAACTCTAAATTCGACTGTTGTGAACTCCTGCAACTTATAAACATACATACACCCACAGTAACAACACGACAAAATACAATATTCTACAGCAGCACACATAAGCGTAACTACATTGCCCACTCTCCGATACAACGACTTCACGCCATGGGAAATCATTACTTGGGTGATGTTGACATATTCAATACCAACTTGGCAAGTTTTGTGGATCATTTAAAACATTTATTTCAACAATACTCCTAAACACATCATGTAAACCTACAAATAGCTGTAATTTTCTGTTTTTGTTTCTTGTGTTTGTATGACTTGTTGCATAGCTTTTATCAAATGTAATTTTATTCTTATTTTTTATGTTTCAAAGTATCTGACAAATTAAAATTATACTACCAACCATGTACATAAAAGCCCTCTTGGCGTTAAATAAATAAAAATAAATTACTGAACGTGAAAACTACACATAACCTACAATGTACCTACGGTTATAGATCAATGCACGCCACTGATTATAAATAATGTTTATGAATTTGTTGGTTTGTCACAGGACACAGAATTTTCATTCTCCTCTGAGAGCTTCATGCCACATATACAGAATTTTCCAATTAGAGGTGTTATTTTGAATATCACGCTATTTCGGTAGATGTTACTTTTGAAGCTGTCATTTTTTGAAATTTGACAAGTAAAAACTACGCCATTAATAAAAATGGAACGATACACGCTTCAACAACGTAATGAAATTATTAAAATTCACTTGAGTGAATCAAATGCAAATCGTCTTGAGTGATGAGGCCCATTTCCACCTCGGTGGCTTCGTCAACAAGCAAAACTGTCGCATTTGGGGCTCGGAAAACCCAAGAGTTATTGTCGAAAAGCCTCTTTTCCTCAACGTGTGACTGTTTGGTGAGGTTTATGGTCCGGCCGAGTCATTAGACCTTACTTTTTCGAAAATGAGGCTGGATCAACAGTTACGGTGAATGGATTGCGCTATCGAGAGATGATTAATGGTTTTTTATGGCCGGAATTGGATGGTATTGATCTGGACAACGTTTACTTTCAACAAGACGGCGCTACGTGCCACACAAGCAACGAAACCACTGATCTTTTACGATTGAATATCAAAATAACACCTCTTATTGGAAAACCCTGTACCTGCATTAGGGTTGGTTACAGATCTCCATTGGCGATAATCTTTTTACATATTTTGGCGTACGTTCGCAATTTCAAGGTCATATGGTTATTTTTTATATTTCTGAGTAACAATCTTCATGCTTAAGGACGAACAATAAAATGCAAATAATCATTCATAATAAACCAAGTACTTACATACGTAATTTATTCATTGTTTAAATGGAGATAAGTTTGGGTTTTATGCAGATATGTAAATTCTTATAATCCTTGGTTTAATTCCTTTTTAAATTGATACTACTTCTACTTTCGGAGAACCAAAAGATAAATTCGTCAAATAATAATACGTGACTTAAATGGTCTCGATAATAATGTTATGGTAGTGATTATTGTTAACAATTCATTTGCGAATAAATTACTGAATAGGTAATCTACACAAATATTTATAATGGCCAACAATGATAAAATGTCAAGTAATTTTAATATTAGTCACACGATTCTACGAATTTTGTTTAGTAAAATGAAGTACTTAATTGTATTATTGTAAGAATTTTTTTTAGTAAAAATTCAATGCAAATCAAGTTTAATAATGTAATATAATAGTGTAGTAATATAATTGAATGTAATATAAACCATATTTATGAATACAAACCAAATTTATTTTTAGAAAACGAATTTTATAAAATACATTATTATTAAACTATACTAACAGACCGAACGATTAGTCATAATAGACCCGATATAGTTTTACATGACAAAATTTAAAAAAATAACTTATATCATTGATGTCGCTATTCCAAATTCCTGTAATATTCAAAAATCTGTTAATGAAAAAATAATAAAATACACAGATTTAGGAAATGAGAATAAAAGAATTTGGCATTCTCAGACTATAAAAATATTACCATTCGTTATTTCGGCTACTGGCATTATACCTAGCTCTCTCATTAAAAATTTAGGCGTATTAGATCTATCAAAAAAATTATATATAAAGATGCAAAAGTCGGTCATTTTGAATACATGTAGGATAACGAAAGATTTTTTAAATATTTATGTTGAGGGATCAGTAGGATTTATAGGCCCTGTTAGAAGTTCTACCGAACCCTCTGATATGAAAATATCTGGAGTCGGTGAATTATTTTCCCATTTGATCTCTGGTGAGTTGACGTGTTGTTCTTGTATTGTTTTGTATTTATTTTGCTTATATAATGCACTTGCATAATGTTGATTGACTAGATGATCATTTGTGGAAGGGTTTAGTTTTTTCCTATGGGGAAGATTTAACCCGGACATAAAATCGGAAGGTGAACAAAAATTATTAGTTCTGCAAATATTTTTAGTGTTTATTATTGTGACAGCTGTTTCGGTGTTGAAGGCCATTTTCAAACTGTGCTTAGAGCATGTTAAGACGACTTATTTATACAATTTCAATTTTTATGATTTCTAGTAATATATTTATTGAGAATAAATGTACAGTAATAAACAATAAAAATACTTGTAGACCTAAATAATAACATTATTAAATTGTATTTGCTTTGAATTTTTATAATAATTTTATGGAGTTCTACAAATTAAACACAAAAACAATTAATAACATATTAATGCCTGAATAATTCAATAAAATTCGTAGATATAAATACAAACACGCGTTATGTTCACACTAATTGAACAAAAAATATAGCAGGTTCCTATTTCTAGATTGAAAGCGAATAACGAAAAGCATTAAAAAATAATAGTTTCGACGAATATGTTTTAATGAATTAATGGCTGCAAATAACATCCTTCATAGCTAAATGGAACGGAATGCATTAGAAAGAGATAGCCATTCAAAGAATATATGTATGAAACAGCTATATTATTATAAAAGTCTCTCTTTTAGGCGGCCCACTGTTGTACGAGCAATGCCGCGTTTAGGATGACGTCACAGGCGAGCGACGAGCATTTTTGTATGGATGTCCACCGGATAAATCGTATGACGTCATGCTTAGGCTGCTCGCCGCTGACTTGCTCGCCCATCTATTGGCCGCTTCAAACCCATTTCCCCTATTTCTCCACGAACAAACGAGCAAGCAGAGTAGTATAGTACGACGTACTGTCACTAGGTTGTCCTACATTTACTTATGTGTTTCTGTGTTCGCTGTCTAACTTTATTTTATTTGACGTTTAACGTTTTCGCGTAGCAAAAAGCATTGTGATTTGTATTTATCGAAATAATAAGTGATTTATGAGTACATACGAATGGAAAGATACTCCATTATATTTGATTTTTGTTCGAGAATGATTTGTGAACATCTCGAAAGCTCATGAAGACATTTATTCACAAAAAGATCCAATAAATATTCTTTGAATGCCTATCTCTTTCTAATGCGTTCCGTTCCATTTAGCTATGAAGGATGTTATTTGTAGCCAATTTATTATTTCAAACATATTCATAAACTCAGTAAATCTCAAGTATTTCCACTGGACTTAGTTCAGTAACCTATATTCTCTTTTAATTCATCTAACATAAAAGTATACATTTTATCATTCTGCGACAATTAACTTTTTTCTAGTGATAAAGTCGTATATAATACTTTTACGAAATTAAATAATATGCAGACTCATATTCGAGTTCATATTCATTTACCGTTGAGAAAAACATCTCAACTTTTCTGAATTCCAATAGATGGCGTTGATTGTTATTTTTATTCCTCACAATCCGGAGTCTTCATACATCATTAAAAAATATATGTTTGAATACGATAGTTTTATACGATGTTACGTACGGTAAAGATTTAAATAATAAATATTTTTTTAAATATTAATCTACAGTTAGCTCACACAGTGTGCTAATAATTTACAAACGTGTGATATTTTTTTTTAATCTAAAGTCCAAATAAAAAAATAAACAAGGATGAAAAAGTACCAAATTGATAGGTAGGCACCAACCGTTAATATTGTGGCTTTATTAATTCCTATCTATAGAGTAGATACTGTATTCGAATAAATTATAATTATCCCTACAAACAGCCGGTCTGTTAGAAATGTCAAGACGTTATTTCTGCATAACGAAATGCCACATGCTGCCAAACTCTATTTATACACGATAAGCGGCTTGTACTCGCATTATACTCTCCGTCTGTCACCTACCGAATTTCAAGTGGCCGATCATTATGCACGTAGAACGAATAATGCATGTATGAACAAGTATGAAAGCAATGCATAATTAATATTACTATGCATTCTTACGATAGTGAAATATGTATTTTTTTCATAATTGTTTAAGACTCTTTTGCAATTAATAAAATACCAAAGTTCCGAAAGTATTTCAATTTATTTACAAATGTCTGTATTATTTTTTACGATAAATAATTTTTCGCAAACAAAAATAATATAATAAGCATGTATGACTTCCATCAAAGATAATAGAAAGTAAATAATATTATTATGAACTATTTGAAAAATGGCGCACATCATTTTTAGGTTGGTGCCCCTGGTATTCCTGAAGTGCGTACTATGCAATTTCACAAGATGATTTACTCGTACCTACTGAAGCATGCTGTAAAGGTTTGTTCACAGTACACAAAGGATTAAAATAAAATAAAATGTTTTATAATAATGCGTTTTGATTCATTAATTTTATTTATAAATATATTTACCGACCACGCAAAAAAATAATCCAAAAAAATGTTATTAAAATTAGCTTCACTTTTCACAGCAAACAAAAAATATTATACATTCTTAATAAAAAGTTATACGGAAAACAGTAAAAAAAATTATTATTATGATTATTTTTAAATTTATATTTTTTTGTAAAAACAAGTAAGCAATATAAAGAAGTTAAAAAAATCAACATTAATAATTTAATTTTCGAATACGAACCATTGATTTTAATTTATACAACACACTTTAATGATTATCCCCACAAAAGTTCCATTTTAGTACTGTAAAGATCGCTCTCTTTTGGGAGTGTTACACCTGTGAATATGTATTTAAAACTGAGCTAAATATTATTAAGCAAATAGCTTATAAAAACACGTCTCGGAATCCGTCAACGTGGCGACATCTTTAGATGAAGAATGAAAACAGAGATTCGCTACAAAATACAAAGAAAAAACGTTAGAAATTTGCAAGAACTGCGCTAAACCGGCTAGTCTTGTACTACTGCTCTCTTTATCTCCCTCTTTCTTTCTTCCCATCTCTCTCTCTCTCTCTCTCTCTCTCTCTCTCTCTCTCTCTCTCTCTCTCTCTCTCTCTCATATGGTTTACCCAATTAATTGTTATTTTTTTGTGTGAATATCAGTGAATAAACCTTTTTTTTCATTAGGGGTGATCAGAACACTTCACTCATCACATTAACTCAAAATCGAAAAATTATAGTTTGTAAAAACAAGGTTTAATAGTTATTATCAAAATAAATATTTTTTAATAGCAAAAATAACAAATTTGTATGCCCCATTCCTAACACTCAAAATACTTACATTTAAAAGTATTATTAATATTTCTCAAATGAGAATTCTACAGCAGGAACATAATTTCTGAATTTAGAAAAAAAAATAAGTTTCTTACGTTTTTAACTCTTTGGTGTGCGGACACAAATTGTTGACGTTCACCAACTGATTGTATTTTTGTCGCTTGATATTTTTGTAAATTGTACATAATATTATGTAATTATATTTATAATCATTTTTACAAATTATCATTATGTTGTAAAACAAGATTATTCTTTCATTAATTTTACTTGGGGCTATAAAAAAATAGATTCACCACTTTTTTTAATTAAGAGAAGAAAAACATTCTCAGGTTACTAAAAATCTGATAATATGAAAAACTCCTACGCCAAACGAGATGCCTATTCAGCTACTGACCAGTCAAATTTCTAACAAATTATGCATCAATTACTTAATTGCGTATATGCGTTCCCAGCAAAATTGGAGTAAAACCTTTTGTTTTTCTTCTTTCGACTTACTAACTCAAACCTACCTCTGTTGGATGAACATATGTAATAATTATTATAAAACACAATAAAAGAAACCGAATTAATAACGAAATAACCTAGGTACAGGGAAACTCGACTTAGTACAGACATTCTAGTGGTAACGACGCTTTACAATTAATGCTGCGTTGACTGAAACTCAGAACGCTGACAAGGGAATTTGTCAGCTCGAATATTTGTAAACAGTTGCGAGTTGCGAGCTATCATGTGTTTCGTGTTTACTGTTCTGTGTCGTTGTTTGTGTCATTTCCAGCGGGATATCAACACCGACTGACAAAGGAAATTATTATTTTCTCGGCACCTGGCTCAATCTCAGTGAAGATTAGCCGGTCCGATTTTGATTAACCGGCGACGTGAGCCGATTAACAATCAGTCGCCATATAAAAGTGGAAGCGAGAAGCGAGCTGTCAAAAGTCGTCCGCTTCTACGCATTGCGAATTAATTTTTTTTCTATTTTACGAAATTTAAAATTAGTGCATAAAGAAAAAAGACTGGCGTTTTTGTTTTAGACTACTAGTGTTCAATTGCTTTATTTCAAGTGTCATCGTAAATCATAATAACAGTTTTCGTGGCTCTAACTTTAGTTTAAATTGAACGGTGTTAAATATCTGAGTGACTAGAATAAATAATATTGACAATTTAAAAATGGCAAATGCTACGGAAGACGGATTGGTCCTCATTTACAACGAAGTCTTGAAATTTCTGCCTGATTACATGATCGTGTGGGCAGAAAGCTTGGAATATAAACCATGGTTATTTGCATTTTTAGGATCTGCTCTTGTAGGATTGAGCGGAATATTTCCACTGTTAGTTATCCCGATTGATGATAAATCATCCCCCACCAGTAATGGTAAGTCACACATGTAATATTTAGAATAAAACATCTTTCTTTTACTCTTTATATTTTTAGGTTAGAATCCGTCTGTCACAACAAAGAAAAATATTGCGCGCAGATTTTTCTACAAGATAACCAAATAATTTGTTTGTTTTCTAAATAATTATTTTTTTTGCAATATTTCCGTAATTACATGCTGGGATACCTACAATATATAATTCACTCTTGAGTTCTGATTTTCACAGCTGATATAATTTTATTGCATCGTAATCGTGTGTAAATTTAATGGCCTTAAAATAATAATATTCTTTTATTTTTATATGATGCGTGAAACCATGAACGGCACGGCAATATTACGATAAAAATAAAGGTAATTTTTGGATAGGGCCTGACATGCTTATTACGAATATTTTTTAGAAAAAAACTTTATATTCGCCTTAATTACTATAAAAGAAAACTTTTTGCATTTCGGGCGGCGGAAAATTATGAATTTAAATTTTCAATTGCGTTAACCAAAATTCACTTCGCGAATCGATGCGGCGGCAATCAGCTGCCATTAGTTACGTCACTGTTATGTTGGTATCCCTGATACATTGCGTAGATACGACTATGGCTAACTTCGTGGTAGACAAATGGATTTGTATCACAAACCATGTTACACAAACCTAGCGTAGCCGGTAAACTAGTTGAAAACTGGGATGTTTTTCTTGCCTTGACGCGAGCAGGCGTTATTAAGGGGCACTTTCCTTTGTATCACAAACCATGTTACACAAACCTAGGTATCCCACGAAGATAGCAACGGTCGTATTTAGCTCTTGTTAATGCATCAGTGATACCAACATAACAGTGCGTTCCTAATGTCGCCACATCGATTCGCGAAGTGAATTTTGGTTTTACGCAATTGAAAATCAAAATGCATAATTTTCCGCTGCCCGAAATGCAAAAAGTTTTCTTTTATTGTAATTAAGGCGAATATAAAGTTTTTTTCTAAAAATTATTCGTAATAAGCGTGTCAGGCCCTATCCAAAATTTACCAAAATAAATATTGTATTATTTTTAAACTCTTATCACACTATTCATATTTTTAGTAATTAGGGACACTGTATCAAAATCTATACTATATTAAATGCTTCGATCCCACCTACGATTAAAAATTGTCATTTTAATGTAAAAATTAAATACCAAAGTACCTACACGAAATTCAATATCTTTTAAAAACTTCTGTTCCTTACTAGTACCTACCCATTAGTTATTTTGTTATCGGTAAAACTAAAGCCACCTTGTTGATAAAACCCAAATAATGTTGTTAAACTATAGAATAAAAACATATTTTGTTTGTTATTTTTTTTAATTTCAACGCTGCACATGAGTCCCAACGGCTTATTATGGTCCCTAAATACTCCCCGTCAGTTCTTACGTTACCATTTCAACATATATAAATGGTTGAGTGGGCAAAATCGCGATCCATTTCGAAAAAATCGATTAATAATTATCAGAGTTCAGTACTCGAAAAACAACTGTTTAGATAAAAAAAAATATATTATTGAATTCATTTGAAGGAATTAGTGTCAAATTAAATAATGTTTTGAAAGTTTCTGGAAAACATACACAGTTGAAAAAATAAAAAAAAAATGTAATTTTTAAGTGGTTGCATCAAGATGTTGAGCTTAGAAAAAACGAAAATAATAAATTTATAGAAAAAAAAATATAGCATTCTTTCTCTGGTGAAGCAGGGTAGTCAAAATGTATAGTATATAAGTTTAGTGATTTCTGTAAACTAAGCCTAAATCGCACATGTATGGATGTCTTGTTACAATCAAAGCATTATTACATATTTCACAGTCATAATAAAATTCAAGGGCGACGAGTCGCTGACCTTTTTCTGCTGATTCGTAATTTATTTTTTGCTGACACTTTCTCATGTGCGCTGTTGGACGGCGAATCATAATAAAAAGAATTATAAATGTGATTTGATATCAGGAAGATCATCATGAACTATGAAGCTTCGTAATATCCATCCATACCTTTTTTCTACCACCATCATGTGGGACACAAACCTGGTCAAGAACTCGTCCTAAATGTAAAATTTAGGTCTATCGCACACTGAGATACTTACGAGCTACGTGAAAACGACAAGTCGACTACTGATATGCTACTCTTTAAGGCGAAGCTTAATGCTAAATCACTATTTTGATTAATCTTTATAATGAATTGGTGTACATTATGAATACCAAAATATATGCTTTAGATAAATTGAAGGTTTTACTATCGTTTCGCTTTAGTAAAATACAAATAAAAAAATAAATTACTCAATAAAAATATATAAATGTCAACTACTAAAAAAAACTTTTTTTCAATAGAAATGTATGAACGCATAAAGGAAACAACTTTTTTAAAATACAGTATTATAGCTAATATTATCTGTGACAGTTTCACTTGATTTGATCACTTTTTTGCTATCTTATAAATTTTTTTACAAAATAATTAAAAACTAGTTTTGTGCTTGAAATCGAGCGTTTCTAGACTCCGTTTTTCACGCGATTTTAACCCTTTCCTTACCAGAGTTCTTCTGGAGGAACACGAAGGAAAAAAATTTATTTCTCTTGATTTTATGAACCAAATAGCCCCGTATTTTGCATATCGCTTAAGGAAGATATTGCTTATAAGGAATAGAACAAATGTCGTACTGGAAACACATAATATTACTGTTATTTCGAATTAAAAATGCGTGTTTTGCAGCTTTTAACGGTTTGACATTTCTCGGATTTCAACATTATTTTAAAGGTAAGATATCGCATATTTCTGTTGAAAATAATTATTATATTGTATATACATGTCTAATCTGATATGTAAATATGATTTCCATTCAAAAACATTGGTTTTTCATTTGGTTTTCGGTAATAACATTCATGTTCCTGAGCTGGCACTTTGGTCGTTCGTGGATGTTTTTCATAGAAATCTTTCTTTGGCCTTTAATATTGTTTTACTTGATTTTATTTGATTCTTTCAAGATATATTAATTTATTTTATTATTTTCCGGTAGACTTTAACTTATTTTATTCATTTTTATAGATGGAGCATCGTGGTTTGATACATGTGGAGATCACCGTGATGCTGGAAGGAGATATTTCCGACGTGGAGTTGGAGTTGGAAGATGAAGATGAAGAGGACTGGTCAGTTGAATATTTCCAGGATGCTACAGAGGAAACCAATGTGGAGGTATTGAGCCAAGCTCTTGGAATGGATGTGGAAGTCCAGGTAAGTACTTTTGTCATTATTTCTCATTGTTATATTACAGCGATTATTGCGTTTGAAGTAGAATTAAGTATGAACAAATTTGGGTTTCAAATGAAACCATAAAATATATATTTTTAATTATAGACTTTGGAAGAGAGGCAGCAGCCAGTGCAAGACGAGCCAGAGTCCTGCACCGTGCCGCAAGTACAGCCCAGTGAAGCCTCAGCTTCCCATGGACGGAGAACCGATCTAAGGTGGATCAAGAAAGATGCCGATCATGTGGACTCCTAATGTGATGCTACTTTCTTAAAACCACTGGATATGTCTGCTCTAAAATATTTTTTATGTTTCATAGATGAAAATATTATAAAAAATATTGTTGAGCAGACAAATTTGTATTCAGTTCAAGAAAATAGCACCAGCGTCAACACCACATCATGATGGGTATCCTTAAGTATCCGGCATTCCACCTTTACTGGGCCAATGATACGAAGCTCTCTCTCATCGTTGATGTCATGCCTAGAAATCGTTTCACTAAGTTACGCTGGTGTCTTCATTTAAATGATAATAGCTCGTTGATTCCAAGAGGACCAGAGGGTTACGACAAATTATTTAAAATAAGGCCGATGGTAAATGCCCTCCTTGAAAATATGGCCAAGATCGAACCTGAGGAATTCAATTCTGTAGACGAGCTCATGATACCGTTCAAAGGGAGAAGTAATTTGAAACAATATATTAAAAACAAAACACATAAGTGGGGCATCAAAGTCTTCTCCCGAGCGGGAGCCAGTGGGCTCGTCTATGATTTTGAAATTTACACGGGCAAAAGCACGAATGTCGGTGTGTGTCTCGAAAGAGAAAAAAATTGTTTTGTTTTATTTCACCACTAATATTTTTTGTTCTATTTGTTTTTCTTACGTTAATTTAGGGTAATGGTCCGTTTTTAAAAAAATATATATTTTTTGATTTTTTCTTTTTTACTAAAATTATTTTAGCATAATATTAAATTGCAATATAATATGCTTGCCTTTACAGATTAATAGAATTGATTTTTGTGTATTTATTTTCTATTTAAACAATTAAAAACACTTTAAAATTATGTATGCTCCTTGTACTACCCGTTCTTTGACTTACACCCCCTAAGCCCCAATGTTCTTCCTCAGGAACATGAAATATTTCGAAAACCGTATGGAAATTTTTTTTTTTTTTTTTGTAAAAATATTGAAAAAAATCACAGAACTCAATAATGTAGACAAACATTTTTTTCGTTGGCTGGAAAAAGTCTGGTATTGAAAGGGTTAATGCGTATTACCCACAGACATAAGAATATATAGACTAGAAATTAAAACCGTATCCTTTTCTGATTTTTCTGTTTCAGATTTTCGTTTAGAAATCGCTAATATTGTCTTCAATAATTAAATATTACAATTTGAGGTTCTACTCAATAAAGTTATTCCGAAAAATAAAACATTTAATTTTTTTATTTTAGTCGAGGTTCCCTGTTGTTTGTTTGTTGGCGATCTGCAGCTGTGCTTGGAAAAAATAATAGTAGTTAATAATAATAGTTTTGTGCTTGAAATCGAGCGTTTCTAGACTCCGTTTTTCATGCGATTTTAATGCGTATTACCCACAGACATAAGAATATATAGACTAGAAATTAAAGGTGAGGGGTAAAATCAACTGTTGAAGAACGAAGGGGGTAAAGCTGACTGTGATTCGTCAATAAATCAATCTGACAGTATATAGGCATCTCGCATTATAATATCACCATTTAGTTCTTAAAAGTAAAATTTGCTTTTGAATGAATAGACATTTTTACATGGGAGCGCAAATTACTCGCCACGTTATGAACTAATTTGCGAAGTCCAAATTCGGCAAAGTAAATTTCTTCTATTTTCAGAGTCGTAGTTAGTTTCAGAGTATTTAGTTAAGACACTTTTACAAATGTTTCATAATTTACTTACCCCAGTAAACAACGATGAGTACACTTGAGAATCGCTACATTGTGATGTGATAGTATATGTTTCTAAAACTGATCCATATAATACGGTGTGAATAAGCTTAAAATAAAGTAAAATAATGCTTACTTATGGAATGTAATACGACAATTGGGTTTATTCTCTTTTTCACATCTATTTTTACAAGTTTTCATATCACAAGCAACCATTTTGCCGTGTTATTTCGTAAAATGCCTCGACCATAGCTCGACGCTAGTTCGAACAAGAATGATGACGTCACATTCTCAAGATTCACGGGAAGCCATACGCGAGCCCAGCCGGCTCCAATGGAACCGGTATGGGGAGTGGGGAATAATACGCTTCTAATCACTGCATCGATGACACGGAGCTAGTTTACGAGCTGCTAGTCGACGAGTCTACAAGCTAGCGAGTTAGCGAGTGTCGATGACACAGAAAACTTTCCACTCGCTCAGTAGCGAACTAGCTAGCGAGTTGGAATCACGTGTTATTTTGCGTGACGTGTTGTTTGCGTTCTATCGTTTATTTTTTTAAGTTGAAAAATGAAGTGGAACACGCGTGATATATTCTCTATCTTCCCATAAGTATATATTAACAAAAAACAGACACACACACACCACAAAATGCAGGACATCATATAATTATACCGATGTTACTGAAGGCCGCATATGTTTCAAGTTGACTATCGGCCGCTCCTTCCTGGGTAAGGTTTTCTGCGGTTTCCCTTACTCCATCAGGCAAATTCGGAAGGATTCCCACAAAAGAACGCAGCCGAATTTCCCCCCCGATCCCAACACAACACAAACAGACACGTATGTAGTATATGGCCGCCGTTGGTCGCTGGCGATGTTGATGCTGGATAATACATGCAATTTTAGTAGGGTTTTTTGGTAACAATTTTTTTCCCTACCGAGAAAATACAAGGCCTCTAAGTCTATAAAAGCCAGGTAATATTTGAATAAACCCATATGAGGTAAAAATTGTGAGGCGCATATGACGCCGTTCTATTTGTATAAAGAACATTAACTTTAAATTCAGTAAATTTAAATGATCACCACTTCGTGGAATATAAGAATCTAGAAAATAAAAGATAGATGACTGCCAAAACGCAAAGATACTCGCAACTAGTTACTAGCAGCGATGATGACACACGGCTAGTTAACTAGCTTATAAGCCAACACGCCAGCGAATGGCGAGTAAATTAGCCCGTCTTTCTATTTTACTCGCTGCTTTTTTACAATCGGATAGTCAACTAGCAGATTGTAAAAAAGCCGATGACACGGGGCTAGTTTACAAGCTGCTAGCGAACTCGCTGGCTTGTAGCTTGTAAACTAGCCCCGTGTCATCGATGCTTTAGGGCAGGTCTACTAATATTCATATGTCTATGGTATTACCTAAAATATACCAAGAATATACACATTTTTGGCTTGTAGCTTCCTCTTGATGCCGGTTTCCGCACCCGGCGCTACACTGAAATTCTCAACTTCATTATTTTTTCACGTGCAGCCGTGGAGTTAATACGATGTTAAGTGACTCGAGCGATGAAGACAATATTGTTCTTCTCTGTCTTTATTACATGCATATTTATCCATACAACGAAATAAATATTAATCGTCGCCGCCAAAGAGCTATACGAGAATGACGTCGAATTTATTTTTTTCCATCCTCAATCCAGGTCTTTTCGCTAAATCCCTTCTTACGGTATTCTGGTAAATTATAGTTAAATGAACATAAATATTTTCCCATCTCCTGAATATGTTTGGACGTTATTTCTGACAGACGAGTAGCAAGTGCGAATGCAATTACGTAGCGTGCTGCCAGCACCGCACAGCACTGTCAGTATAGATCATCGATAACTTCGGGTTTTTTGTATGAAACAAATTGGTTAATATAATTAAGAATATGGCCACTTAAACTTCTTTGTAACTTAAATTACTGACAAGGAAAAAATATATAAAACTGACGCATTTTATTAAACAAATGTATTACAAACTAATTGTTACCTCACTTTTTTGTCGTTTCATTTTAAAAATAATTAATTAAAAATTCACGAAGTTTCACAATTTATTTTCAAATCGTTTCAAATTAATTATTCTGTGGTGTACTTCTAGATTTAAATATAACGCGTGGTGTTTTCTCTTTCTAACACCGGTTTCTATTAGACCACATGAGTTGTTCCCAAAAGCGAACAAATTTGCCGGAAGGGTTAAATGGATTCTAACTAGTAGTTCTACGAATTCGCAAAACGTTTATTATTCAGATATAGATAATAATGAGAAGTAAGTATTTCAGTTTCCGAAAATAGAAAATAAAGAAGATATTTCGTTTAAAACAACGCATAATTTGAAGTCTTTCATCACGTCATGTTCTGACGTGATAATATTAGAATAGTTTTTTTAGGCTAGCTTAGTTATTATTTTTTTAAACCCAAACTAATAACCAGAGATGTGCAAAATGGGTACCCAAAACCATTTGAAATGCAAAATGGAAATGGGTCAAAACTTTTCCATTTGAAAATGCAAAATGCAAAATCGTTTTTAGAAAAGCATTTAAAATGCAAAATACCTATTTTCAAAATGCATTGAAAATGCAAAATGCAAAATACCTATTTTCAAAATGCATTGAAAATGCAAAATGGTTTCTCAGGTCAAACAATTAAAATAATTATAGAATTTTTAAACAATGTAGAACAAACATATAACATGATGGTAAATCAAAAAATGCCACGACTACAGATAATGAACCACAAAAAATTTACGCGGGACAAATGTTGCCAACGTAAAAACATAGAAACTGCTATCTAACATTTAATATTACAGCGTCATGGCCCCATGTTCAGTATTTGAATCAGTATTTTTTGTAATGGTATCACTCGATTGCCAGGGCTTCTACCAGGGAGCAACTTGAAAAATGTAAATTATCTCTCATAGCGAGGTTGAGGACCGACTGATATTTGGGGCTTATGAAAAAAAGATGAGTGGAGATAGTAGGAAGAATGTTGCAAAAATGCATTTAAAATGGAAAATGCCCATTTTGCATTTCCATTTGTAATGGATTTATTTGAAATAAAGCACATCTCTGCTAATAACCTATATTAGGATCATAGGTTCATATTTTGGGTTTTTATATAGTTCACCATAAATAATTTTGCATTATTTTCCATTTTCGAATACTGAAATATTTACTTCTCATTATTATTTGACTGCCAAAAAGTGTTTTTAGAATATAATATGCATATTAAGCGTGTCACTATTTTCTGTATACTAGTAAATGTATATTACAATAAAATTTTAGGCCTGTTTCCTGTATTTTGTCTTGCAGTTTTTTGTATATTGTTTTTTTGGTCCAATTCGAAGTAATAAAACGTCCGACTGTCGATAACCGATAACCTAATTTTATACTGTATTATTTCTCGTTTGGTTCATCAAAATATTGTCATTCGATTAAAATGTTCCTCTTTTTTTAAACCTTTCGGCGATCGATTCTTGAATCTGCGTCCACTTAGGCAATCAGCAACTTTCTAGAATGGTTTCGTAATCTTGTAACTCTCGTGAATATTTTTTACTTTTACGGATTGGGAAATGAATTTTTACCTAATTATTTGACTAAGTGACTCCAATCTTTAATGGTGCGAAACAATTCATTCGTTGTATATTATTATTTTTTTACTGTTATTCAGAAAGTACTACGAACTCAAAATACATTGAAAATTATAATATTGTGTTTAAATTAATAAAAGTTTTTGCTACACGTACTTTTATATAGGCACTCAGACCAGGCCTTAAATACATTTAATTTTTTTTTATTTTAGTCGAGGTTCGCTCTTGTTTGTTTGTTGGCGATCTGCAGCTGTGCTTGGAAATGAAAACATCTTATATTATATGCATACCTAAATATAACTAATAATTCTGTGAACAGTAGACTTAATCACTGTGACTTGACAGCTCGCAACAATCGCAACACTCACGCGCTCTGGCGGAATAAAAATGTACATTCCAGCACGGCTACCACCTTGAAAGGATTGGCCGGGCACGGAACACGGATTTGTTAGATAAAAGTGACAAAATGATGAATGTTATTGCTTGATTATAATAAAATAACATTATTAGCATTGTAAGTACGCTCCTGGAATTTATCAATAATGTTTGGTTCCCAGATTTGTTAGATAAAAGTGACAAAATGATGAATGTTATTGCTTGATTATAATAAAATGACATTATTAGCATTGTAAGTACACTCCTGGAATTTATCAATAATGATTGGTTCCCAGATTTGTTAGATAAAAGTGACAAAATGATGAATGTTATTGCTTGATTATAATATGTATAATCGTTATGATTAGGTGTTAAAAAGTATTATCAAAACCTCTTTTCTTATGACGAATAAATCACTCATTGTCTTGTTCTGTTGCCGTAACAAATATATAGAATCTAATTTATTATTATTAGTAACTAACTAACCATTAAGGCGTTTCTCCGCAGGGATAGACAGGGAAGATAGACCGCCACAAAACTCTGTCTTGACTCTCACTCCTTGCGTCATCCAAATTCATGCATCGTCTCATACATACTCTTATGTTGTTGACACTTGATGTGACCGACTAATATTTGATTCATTTGGTCTTATCGTGCTATGTCTTCATTGGGTGTTCCCGACTTCTTTCGTCATTCACTTACGTGTAATGTACTCTCCGCGCACAACTGCCATCGTTCATCTACTCCACATGTCCAAATCAGCTAAGCGTTCCTTAGATTTGCCGTAGTTTTTTTACATTAGCTTAGGAGGCCCTGAGGAAATTTATTTTCTCCTCAGGGCCTATGTCATCTTTGGGGATGCTGTTTGAAGGGTCTTTTTATGGAAAGGAAGGAAAGCAAGTTCTGAGAAGGAAGAAGTTGTGAGGAGTTGGTAAACTTTTTCACTACAAGAAAATTCCGAAAAAATCCAGCAAACGATGTCTCGTCTTCGTTTTAGCTTTGTTTACTTTTTTATCTCACGATTAAGAAAATGCAAAGAATGTGCGGTCAATGTTACTCGCCTAAGGACAAGTAATTACAATCACAATCAACGTTCTTAAAATAATAATTAATCTTCAAGTAGTCACGTGACTTTCCCATCGAGGAAGTGATCAATTTGTTGATAATCGATGTACACATCACGTAGGCTTTGTTTTCACTGATAAAAATACAATTGATTGCCATCAGGAGTCTCTTTTGTTCAATTTTATTTACATCCATTGACACGACTCTATTAAGATGATGCATAATTTGAAATGGACTGTAAATTTGGGAGTGGCAACGTTCTCCTTGCGCACATCTTTTCGCGAAGTAGGAATCTGGAGTTTGGTACTGGCCTAAAAATTTACGTATTATCAAATTATTATAAGCAATAATTAGTCGCCTGAAATATCAATACAAATTGAAAATATCTCCCGAGTAAAAATAAATACCGCCGACGGGAATTGAACCCGCACCTTCTGATGTCCGGTCAGGTGCTCTGGACCACTGAGCTACGTCATTAATTAATTAAAAGAAATATAATAATTCTAGGTTATTTCGGGTGATAATTGTTTCTGCCTCGGTATCTCTATCTCGATGACCGGGTATCACATCAAAATGACAGTTCAACACACCTACAAAAAGTGATATAAAGCCATGAAAAGTGATGAAACAAAAACTAGGTTATTTTGTTGTTTCATCACTTTTAATGACTCTATATCACTTTTTAAAGGTGAGTTTAATTGTCATTTTTATTTTTTTATTTTTATGTGAAACCGCAGGACTCCCAAACCATCTAGAGCCAGTGAGTTTATGGGATCCCCATTTGGGGTACGTTGCGAGGCTGAAGGTAGAGGAAGGGGGAGGAGGTGGGAAGAGGAAGGTGGGGAAGTACCAAGCTATATTCAGATCTGGTCCTCAAACACGGCCAAAGCCATTTCAAGCATCGTTTCAATTCTGAATGATGATCTTACAACCAGGGCGATACCGAGAATATCTTCCACTCTGGAACATGCAATAAATGTACTATATATTATTTTAAATGATTAATTTATGAAATAACACAAATTAATCAAATAAAATTTGAATGCGCACACCGGGATTTAAACCCGCGACATCCAGCTTGCTAGTCGAGAGCCTTACCCCTCGACCACGGAGGACGGCATGTTTGTAAATACTTCCAAGTGATGCTACACAAAGTTTAGTTTTTTCAATCTGGAAATTAAAGTCGCGAGGTCGATACAGACTTTAATTTATAAATAAGTTAGTCCAATCATTGCTTGAAATCTGAATGCGTTGCTCATTCTTTTATCACTTCGACAATAAACGGCCGAGTTTCATTAATAAATTTTATTGAAAAGAATTTGTCCGTCTAGCCAAGAGGTTTCCAAACCTTTTTGCCCCGTAGACAACTTGCCAAAAAAAAATTCCTTAGGCCCCCTAATTAATTTTCCTAAAATTATTAACGTCCCATGTTATAATCATTTATAGTTTTTTTTCGTAAATAGATTCCCTTCCCTTGCCTGCCCTACAACCGGGTGGCGATATAGTTCCTCTGTTTTTGCATTGTGCAGACAGGGGCGCCCTTGTGAGGTATTGCAAAATGAAAATGAAGCAGGATAAGCAACGGGAATTTATTTCTGTAGCTGGCCCTACAGAACTGCCCCTTAAGTTCTTTGTCGGTGCTTATTCCGGTCAGTTCTTCTTGTCGCATGATATCCGATTCTTCAAAGTTCCATTTCCATACTCAAAATGTCCTCAAACTTAGTTTTTAAGTCCGTGTGAAGTGCATTTAAATGTTGAACGTCATTATTACCCTGGACGTTTTTCAAAAACAAGTTGAGGAACTAGGAATATTCGCGGCTTCCAATATGCAATGTTTTGCTTGAATATATTAATTCCGACGAGAAAAGGAACGTAGACAAGTTTGTTCTTATACCTCAATTAACGACTTTACAAAATATAAAAATACAAATATCTAATAAGTAATTTCTCAGTCTATTATATTTGTGGTAGGTCTATTGTGTCGTTTACGGAACTCCTAAATGTTGACTTAAGGTAAATAGGGGTCCGCTCGTATGTACCCCCATTTGAATCTCGTGGACTCCCAAATTTTTTTCTCGCTGATAAAGACCCCCAGCAAGCCGATGTCTTGGGAGTCCATATATACCACTTTGGGAACCTCTGGTCTAGTCGGTTCAATTGATATATATATTAGTATACATGTATATTTATTTAGTCACGCCATGAAGCCTTTTACATGTATGTATTGTTCAAGGTAAGTTGTTGAGGAGTACAATAATTAGTTTATATATTACATAACAAAATAATCCAATTAATTATGAACAATATAATCAGGTACAATACAAGTTATCATAGAGACTTCTGTTGCACAAATGAGTTCAATACATATATAATTACAAGAGTACAAAATGAGTACTTAAGGTATTATGAAGTATTTACAGAGCAACTACTTATGTATATAGGTATGTATAAAATATATCATTCCTTAGCATGTACTAATCCCGCCCGGTAAAATCAATGTAATCAATCGACAGCCATTTAACATGTCATTGGTACACGGAGAAAAATGAGTAGTGCTGATTTATTAAAAATCTCTTCAAGTTATTGGTAATCCAATTAAAAATGGGACTGCAGGCCGCTTCTTGATAAACTTTTAGTAAATTCGTAATAATATGGGAACACGTGTCATGCACATCTCTTAATAATATATAATGAATAATGACGAAATGTTGAGATTTTTATGACAAAACATTGGTACTTTACTAATAGTTTATCAGGATACCTATCAATTCATTGGTTTATTACCTACAATCCCGTTTTCAACCGGATTACGAATCATCGCGTACTCTCCAATATTTAATTCCAGTGATTTTCAATAAAATCAATAAAAATCTTAAATTTGAAAAAAATGAGAGACTATGCCCTAAAATGGTAAAGCTGTGGCTAATGCATAAAAATTTCATGTATCCTTGAATTTTTTTGATGTATCTACCTATATGTATATCTTGTTTTTAGTAGAATGTTTAATTGGTTTAACCTACAGACAAGCTGCCATATGACAGCTTTGTGGGACTACCTTAAATTTGTACAAAATTGTTTCTATTCACTTAATAAATAAATAAAAAATTTGAAGAGATTCTTAATAAATTAGTAGAAATTTTTTCCGTGTGCTGATTCCTGTAATCTTCTTAATATGTTTATAAAAATAAAGCCTGCGTATGTTTGCGCTCGCAAAACTCGAAAAGTAGTCGACTGATATCGCTGAAAATTTCAAAGTTTGTTCTTATTAGTGGCAGGAGTGTTTGGATAGTGGTTTGAGGAATATTGTTTCATGGTAGAAGTCGGGGACGCCCGAGGAATACTTAACACAGTATTTCTACACCGGAATGAGATACGGACTAGAATTAAAGTCGATGTAATGTAGTTTTTTAACAGTCACTTTGTGGTATATAGTGATGAATGGTGGAAGAAGTCGGAGACCCCAGAGAAAGACATTAGTAATAGCGAAGCATTGCTGGGTCCCTTAATAATTTCTAAAAATTAAAACCGTTTTCCATCATTTTAATTATGTATTGTTTATTTCTGAAATAATTACAAAAAAAAAACAGAAGATCCTTCTTGAGATGAAACTCATTTGTCATTATTCGGAAATTCAACCCGAATTCTATCGTTTTTGCAATAGTAAAATTATATTTCTCCTTGTTTGTTTGTTTGGCTCTTTCCAACCATGATATCCTACTGAGGAAAATGTTTAAACTAGGCTTCGACCTACCAAAACATCATATTTAAAATCCAGAAACCAATTTGTTTCGGTAAATGAACATAATTCGAAAAAATTCTCAGCGTAATCTGGAATTCCTCAAGGGTCTAACCTCGGACCTCTGTTGTTCCTAATACTAATAAATGACATCCAAAACTATGTTAAGAATATTAAATGTCTACTGTTTGCAGATGACCTTTAAATTCTGATGGAAATAAGCTCCCAACAAGATTGTCTTAAAATGCAAGGTCATCTGGATGCACTATCTGAATGGTCGTTGATAAACAAATTAGATTTCAATACAAAAAAATGTGTCACTATGTCTTACACTCGTTTTCTAAATGCTATACTTTACGATAAAGTAAAATGTAAATTCCGTAAAGGATCTCAGTGTCGTATTTTGATCCCGAACTGAAATTCTCTGACCATGTATCGCAGCTCACTCAGTCTTGCTACAAACTTCTTGGGTTCGTCATAAGGACATGCAAGCAGTTCAATAACCAAGATGCTATGTTAGCATTGTTCGATGGGATACTGAGAAGCTAGCTGGAGTATGCGAGCGATGTTTGGGCACCGTACCACCAGAAGTACATTGATATGATAGAGCAAATCCAGGAGAAAATTCCTCAGGTATGTCAATATGCGGACGCATGGAACCTATCCTAGGTTCATGCACCATATCGACTTACTTGAAGAAACTAATTCTGTGAGTCTGGAAACTAGGTGGAAAGTAAGTCTAGCTATTATGTCTTTCAAAATTTGGAACAATTATCGATAGCCCATTCCTCTTGGGATGCTATGATTTATATGTACCAAACTACTACAGTCGAAGTCGATACCATGACCTATTCAGAGTACCAAAACGCAAAACCGACGTCCTGGCAAAGCACAGAGCATGACGAGGGGAGTGGTGCTGTTGAACGAACTAGCAAAGAATTTGGATGTAAGTGACTGTTCTCTAAATGACCTAAAACAATTATTGAAGAGTCACTTAGCTAAATGCTGATACGATGTAAAATTGCATTGTAACTGGAATGAATGTTCTGTTGTACAATAATAAAAAATAAAAAAATAAAATAAAAGCAATTGAAACTGATTGACATGGTTTATTTATGTGTGTTCCAGTGTTGTGTTCTGATTGAATTATTCAATTTTAACAATGATGAAGGTAGTCATCAAATTAATTGGAGTTACTGTATTGATAAGTTATCAGCTAGTAGCTGTAGGAAACTCCTGATGACGAATACGCCGGTGACGTTAATAATGACAAATCGGACCATGTTTGTAATTATAGGCGATGCACATTGTCAATAATCTGTTATACCCAACCTACTCTATCCATTGCGGTCAGAAAAACAGAAAAACTATATTATAAAGCAGAGATTTGTTTCCTGAAGCAGCGAAAATAATTCCATCTGTAAGTTCTAGGTTCATGAAATTCGCACAGCTGTTGCCATCTGGAATTTATAGTTCAAAGTTTAAAACGCAACATTTCCACCCTGCAGGGCTATAATTTCTGTCGTCAGTTGTGTAGTTCTAGGAAGTTCCTTAAAATGTCAAAAATGTTTGAAAATGAGAAGTCTACATGGTGAAAAACTTAAAAATTAAAATCCTGTTAAATATAGGATAGCATGACATTTCCAAATAAACTTTAAGTACATTCATGATATTATATCGGAACACGTCTTCATGCGCCTGCGTTTGTCCTGATAGTACACAATGACGAAATGCGAAAATATTAGATTTTTTATAAACACGTGTTCCGACATCACCATATTTGTGTTTTAGTTTATTATGAAACCTGTCAATTCATTCGTTAGAGGCCTGCAGTACCGTTTTTAACAACAGTACGAATAACTTGAAGAGATTCTTCATAAATTAGCAATATTGTATATCAGTATGTTTTCTCCCGTGTATAATAACAATACCAACTTGTATACTCTACACCGCATTTGTAGTAAAAAGTGGCTAGCAAATTTCAATACAAACCTTCAGTAAAGCACGAATATGTTATGAGGAAGTCGGAACACGTGTTCTTAAATAATAAGTTTTTCGCATCTCGTCCTTTATATTTATTCGGACAAAGCTTACCTGCGTGAACATGTTATTCAGATATATTCTGAATGACGAATATTAGTAGATTTTAAGAAAGTAATTCCTAACGTTTTAGGCAGTTAACATCCACAATTTTTTTTTTGACAGACGAATTCAATTATATTTAGTTCGTATATTTGGGACCTTTGCACTTGCTCGCACTTATGTGGTAATACGTCACCTCTAGTAGATAGCTAATAGGATTTTTTTTATTTTTCACCTTTTTTTAAAGTCGAAAAAAATTTACGATATTGAAGGATTTTTTATTTAATATTTATGTTGACGAATTAATTTCTTTTAACGATTTAAAATATGCAATATTGTTGATTTTTGTCGCCAAAAATATATCGTCGTAGCAGATCAAATTTGAGCTATGTGACTGTACATTCTGAGATATTCGATAAAAACTGTTTTAAAATAAACGAAAATTAAAATATTTATGAACAATGTAGGAGTGTAGAATATATTTATTGGAAATTTTAATTATTTGTTACACGGCTCCTATTCTATGCACAGTTTTCGTCACATGGCCCATTTTTAAAACAAGCAATAAAATATTTCATTCAAAATTATTATGTTCGTACGTAGGACGTTTGTGACGTGACATCCGCCAAAGTTTGTATTTTAGCAGCCAGTAGTGTTACCTACGTCATAGGCAAATTCGAACCGTTTGGGAATTTGTGGAAAGTACTCGACGTCAAAAAGTATCAGCGCCTAATCTTTTTACCCCCGTCTGAATGCGGGTTAAATATTGACCCAGTACGGCAACCGAGTTTTATAGTTTGCCTTATCAAACCGGCACATAAATATGTCAAGTGCTTGCTTTTAAATCTCGTGCATTGTGTGATCATTGCTCAGTGCGCTTCTATTAAATTCACTTGCACACGACTTCTGGCGGCCAATAAAACTCTCGCATTGACCTTTGTAGTGTGATATACACAACACAACCTAGCAACAGATAATATTGTTTTTTAAAATTTATTTTATAAAATTATAAACAGTTCAAAACAAAATGAACCTCTGTCTGTCCAACTGGGAAGGATTCCCGTTTCAGGACAGCCAAATTGTGTATTTAGTACATAATATTCTTACAATGGAATGGCGATGCTCTCAAAACAAATTTTGAGAACATTGTTGATTGTATTCGAAGTGACAGGATGGTTTCTTTATCCTTGAAAGAATCGCAAAGATGTAATTTATTACCAGGGTCAATTTGGATAACATTAGTAATTGCATTCAGAATAGATGAATGGTTTCTTTCGGGACATCACAAGTCTGAGATTCTTTCCAGGGCATTTTGGAGAACATTTACAATTGTATAGTTAAAATTTCCACATTTATTAATCAGTATAAGACATATGAATCCTATAGTACTATATTTTTAGAATTTCTTAGGTGATAGAAATTACATATTACTAGACCAGAATATATGCCGTATGGCATATGAACAGAGATGTGTTTTATTTCAAATAAATCCATTTCAAATGGAAATGCAAAATGCAAAATGGGTATTTTCCATTTTGCATTTTAAATGCTTTTCTAAAAACCATTTTGTATTTTGCATTTTAAATGCTTTTCTCAATGCATTTTCCATTTTAAATGCTTTTTTGCAACATTCTTCCTACTTTCTCCACTCATCTTTTTTTTAATAAGCCTCAAATATCAGTCGGTCCTCAACCTCGCTATGAGAGATAATTTACTTTTTTCAAGTTGCTCCCTGGTAGGAGCCCTGGCAATTGAGTGATACCATTACAAAAAATACTGATTCAAATACTGAACATGGAGCCATGACGCTGTAATATTAAATTTTAGATTTCTATGTTTTTACGTTGGCAACATTAGTCCCGCGCAAATTTTTTGTGGTTCATAATCTGTAGTCGTGGTATTTTTGGATTTACCATCATGTAATATGTTTGTTCTACATTGATGTCCATTATTAAATGACAAAATTGTTTAAAAATTCTATAATTATTTTAATTGTTTGACCTGAGAAACCATTTTGCATTTTCAATGCATTTTGAAAATAGGTATTTTGCATTTTGCATTTGAAATGCTTTTCTAAAAACCATTTTGCATTTTGCATTTTCAAATGGAAAAGTTTTGACCCATTTCCATTTTGCATTTCAAATGGTTTTGTGTACCCATTTTGCACATCTCTGCATATGAATTTCCAATTTTAAAACTTCGAATCTTTATTTAATAAATGGCTAGTCATTATTATACAGTAATCGAAATAAAACCGCGCAAAAGATTTGTAAATGTAATAAAAACAATGAAGATCAAGTATTAGGAACAAAAACAACCATTTTTAAACTTGAAATAAAAAGTGACTGTACCTACGTATTATAGTATTTTAATGTTATGTAGTTTAGTTATCAACCAGATATACAAGGGAACGTTTTTAAGTTAGCGGAATGGGGGTAAGGAGTGGAAATAAAAATCCAAATTTATTTTTCCTTTTCAATATATTCACCAGCTACTCTAATACATTTTTCGGATCTTTCAATTAACTTTTGTACACCCTCAAAAAAAAAGATTCGTCTCGTACATATATTATATATATAAATAAAATTTAATAATTAGTCATTTTTGACATCTTCTAACCCCTTTACTAGCGGTGCGTAATGTCGGAATAGTGAAAAGCTTAACGGAGGAGATATCACGGCAAGATGTCGTTAAAACGGACCTAAGCCGGGCGTAAGGCTGGTTTTGCAATACCAACGCTGAACGGCCGTGTAATAATCTAATAAGTGATATCTAATCTAAAATTATCGGTTAGTTGATCGAGCGGTGCAAGGTGTTTCCACCTAGTCGTCGCGGTGCTATGCAAGTTATGTTAGTTCTTCATCATTGCACAAGCAATATTTTGCTCTTATTTTGATGGATGTAAGAATTCAAATATTGTGAAGTTTTTCGTAAAAATGTAATATCTGTCTTTCTTTAAAAAAACGTCGAAAATTATCTGCAATAATATATACATATAAATGAATGTTTCTTTGTTTTTCCCGTACGTGTTCCTATACCATTCATCCGATTTCGCTGAACATTCCGAATGTTGTTCTTATTAGTGCCAAGAGTGTTTAGAGAGTGGTTTGCACTGGAATGAGATACGGAGTCAATTTAAAGCCGGAATAATGTAATTTTCTAACAGTAACGTTGTGGGTTTCATGATACTACATGAAGTGAATTGTAGATAAGTCGGGGATGGCCGATGAAGTCACAAATCAAATAATAATAATCAAATACACTACATGGCCATTAAAGTACATAACAACCTTCCACGCAGCATCAAACAAATAACAGACATACTTAAATTTAAATAATCACTAAAAACATTTCTTTTAAACAAATGTCACTACACCTTAAATGAATACTTTACAATGCCTTACATAAATTTAATACCTCTGTTTTTTATTTTTTATATACATACATATGTTAACATGTAATTGTTGGGTTATGTAATATAATGTGTATTTGTTGGGTTAGCTGGAAGAAATAGGATGTACCCTATAAGCTATACCCTTTGTACTCTTTTTGTGCAATAAATATTTTTTTGAATTTGAATAAATTATTTTTGGTTAAATGAGACGTAAGAGATGAACAAAGAAAGAGGTCTAAGGAGAATGTATGACTTGGAAGTGAATGGTTAGGATTGTCCGATTAAGTCACTAAATACTTATTATAATACAATTATATTATTTCCACCTTAAAATTGCACCCACTTGTCAGGTACCTACTGTAGAATTCACAACCCCAAAACTTTACCCCACACCATTTTTAAGCATTCCCCGAGGGGTACACTTCAAAAAAACTAAACACATATATACATTCAAAGAAAAAGCTAAATTAAAGTGCATAAAAACATGTTATCTTGTTAATCTATGTGTTTATAGGTAATAGGTATTGTATTTTGTAGATAAGTATTTTCAAATGAATGAAGTTTAACAAACCGCAACGCAACCGCGTAAAGTAAGAATTCCATATCACACAATGGGTATGTTGTATTATTTGTTCGTTCAAATTGGATTTCTGTTTGTTGGTTTTTTGGTCACGCTTGTAATATAGTGAAACATATTTTTAGAATAAAATGAATGCAAAAACCGCTCTTGGAAGGTATTTTGTATCTCGTGTAAAAACTTGTTTTCAGGACAGGTTTTTAGCCCATTCACTCGATGATTTTGTTTTTTGAATTGGAATCATCATTATAATTCGATAGTTTAGACTTAGGACGGGTTGTTTCAGAGAATTTGAGCAAATCTTTAAATTATAAAGTTAATTTTCAGTGAAAATTCTGTTATAATTTCAGTTCTGTCAAGTAACTGGCCTAAAATGATATAATAACAGAACTTGAATAGGACATTCAGAAAATGAACGTTGGAATTTGATGAATTGTTCAAATTGTATTCAACATCGTATAGATTTTATTTTATTTTTATTTATTTTTTATTTTATTAATTTTTTTTTTATTATATAGATTACATTTTAAGATTTTGACTGTCCAACTAGGAAAGATTTCCGTTTCAGGAAGTCAAATTTACAGGTTTCAAGTTATCCTAGACGAATACAGGATTTAAGACTAGCTAAAATAAGTATGTTAAAACGAAGATACATAAAAAGATACATAAAAAAGATACATAAAAATACATAGAGGCGTTCGTGATTTCAAATTACATTTTTTAGTATCATTTCGGAATCAGTCCTGCCTTGATCCAACAACCATTATGTCACTCTTGGACCGAAGGATGACAATTCACACAGTTTCAGCTGAGAGGGGATTTTATTATATATTTTAGGACCGAGATATGAGAATATTTTTTGATCTGTTGCTTGTTGGAACGGAGAGGTTATTCCTTCCCTTACTTCTGGTTTGATGTTTGTGTTCGGCTGTTTTCATTTTGTTTTTATTTTTATGAACATGGATTACAATTTTTTTATATAGCACTGTCGGACATCTAGTACATTAAATTCCTTGAAGAGAGCGTCGCTCGAATATCTGAAAGGTTTCTTCATAATAACACGTAAAATAGATTTCTGTGCCTTCAATAACAATGTTGTTCTTCGTGCACCTCCCCACCCAATGCAACCGTAGGTTATGATTGAGTTACACAGCCCGTAGTATATGTTTTTTAAGTAATACTTATCATATGTTTCATTTAAAAGTATTCTTGAAAGTCGAAAGGTTGAAGAGATTTGAAGTCACCGCGTCATTGTTTTACCAAACTTAGTTTTGAGGTCTAGAGCTGAATAATGGGATCGAGGTGTGGTAAGAGAGGACACATTGACTACCAACCGACGTAAGTCGCTGGTGGTAAGTAGCTTGGTTAAGTCTTAAATTCCTGACGAAGTCTTTGTCTGTCAAATTGCTTTACATTATGTATTGCATCCAACATCTCCGGTAAATCATCCATTATATGGGACCTTAAAACAACTGCTTTTTTTTCGACGACACTCAATAATAAGAACATCGACCAATGTATGTACTTTCGGAGGCGATTGCGAGTGGCCTGGATTGGAGAATCGAGTCCCTGATCAGGTTACACCTAGTGAGGTAGGTAATGCAACGCATACAATTAAATTATGTATCAGGTACTTATAGTTTTTGAAAGTGTAAAAATAATCTCTAAATAGTATAAAATAAAGTAGCTACCGCGTCTGTCTGTTTGTGCGCTTAGTTCTTCTGAACTACACAACGGATTTTGATAAGGTTTTTTTCACTATCATTTAGTACATTTTTTTTCGGAAGATTTACGTGTGTAATGCATGCATATTAAATTGATAGAAAGTAGAGAAAAGTCGATGTTTTGTAATCAAATTGTAAATAAAATATTTTCGGGCGCTTCTTACATCGCTAACGCTGGCTAAACCTTATGAGATACATCAAAATAATGTACTACGGAAGTGTATATCTTAAAAAGGTCTACAAAAAAGTCCGCACTGGTATATGTCTATCTCTTAAGAATAACCCACAGTAACGCCGGGTACACGCCAACTTATCGGCGCCGAAACTGTAACCGAACTTTACTGTTTAACTTGGACATCAAAGCGATAACATTATTCAACAAGACATAATACCAGTAAATAACATTGATTGTATTTGCACACGTTCTACAGTGCCAAAGCCGATAGAGTAATAAGTACTATACATGGTTACTAGTGAGAGTTACTTCATTACTCACCATATTCAATTGATAATAAGTTATAATATATGCTAATTATAGTGATTTAATAATATTTAACTATGCGCAAGATATTCATTGCCGCTCGCTAATTTACTTTTTACGAAATGACTACACAGTGTAATTTCCTTGTGCGTTCGAGTGCAACAATTATTTTTCTTATTGGTGTTACACCAATCGAAACATGTATTATATAAGACACGCGGACATAAACGAATTTCTCTGAATTTGGATGAACCTTACAGCAGATAATATACGAAATAAATATCGGTCCTACCCAATCGGGATTTGGTTGAGTTGTTAGCGCGGTTGACTCCAGTCACTGGGGAGGAAAGTTCAATCCTCAAACCAATTTTTTTTTAGACATTTTAAAAGTTCACAGCAGTTAAGAGCCGGTGCATAGAGAGAAAGATTCAATTTTCAAACAAAAAATAAGTATTTTTAAATTTAAAAAAATTATCCCGTAAAAAACAAAGTTTTTTTTTTAATAGATTTATTTCACAAGTATTTGTTTTTAAATTGTGATTTGAAAAAAATGTTCCTTTTTAAAGGATGTTAGTTTGCTAGTTTATTATAAGACGTTAAACGGTATGAATATACCTCAACGAAATGCAAAAACAAATTTTATGCTTGCTACTGGGGTAGGTAATGAAATTGGTGACCGGATAACTCATGAAAATGACAATTCAAAACACCTATAAAAAGTGTTATAAATTTATAAAAAGTGATGAAACAAAAACTGTTATCGGTTACAAATGTAACTATACTTTATATCACTTTTTAGAGGTGTTGAATTGTCATTTTGAGGTGTTATCATGAAACCTTATTCAGAAATGCGCAAGCAAACACTACATTGCCTCTCGTGCTACGAGTTTATACGGAATGTATAAATTAATATAACTATACATACTAAACTACTTTCTGTGCATTCATAATAATGTGAGGTATTGCGCATTCATTATCATTAGATCTGTGCGCACGCCGACACTTCACCGCCGTTTGCACACCGATTTTATAAGAAATACCAACATTATAAAACTAAAAACAATACATTCTCATGATTCAAGGGAATATCCGACTGGTTACGGGGTCAGATGTTATCGGATAAAAATGTAAACATATAAACGGAACGTTTTTTTCCGTATCGTGGAATGGATACGCAGAAAAAATTTCACACTAACTACTAACTCGACATTTCAAATAATAAATGAAGGAAAATCAATTGCAACACGATTGAAACCCATTTTACTGAAACCAACAATAGATAAAATTGAAAGGCTTTTCACATGAGCGATTAAAATTTTAAAATATATTTTTTAATCATTTAAATAAACATAATTATTTCGAACATATATTTGTACTAGTTTTCTTTGCAATAGGTACTCCTATAAAGTCTTGTAGACAAGCTGTTCCTCAATTGCTTTATTATCTTAATGTTTAATAGCATTTAGTTCTATTTCTACTTACATCTAGTTTTTTTTTTTTAATTATTAATTATGCATTTATATTATTTATAAGAACAGGGAACATTTTGCTCAAATTGTGAGAATAGATGCAATTAACTTAATTAAATATAAATAAGGGATAAATATTTAATTTAGGTTGATACGTTTATATATTTATAGATACGCGGATTGTTCATTTATTATCCACAGCTTTGTCGTTTTAGCTAACTTTAGATTTTGCAGTACTTATTCATTCGGACCGTTCGGTGGCTGAGTTGACATCGCGTTTGGGTCCCACCCAGGCGTAGTGTGTTCAATTCCTCGGCTGGCTGAGTCCTCCACCACAACACAAGTAACATTGTCCGCTTACTGTGGTGGTAGTAGGAAATTTTAAAATATTGTCAGGTTATTCGTAACCCGGGAATGTTTGTCTTTCTTAAACAAAAAAAAATATTGCAAAGTCTATGATTTCATCCAAGATCTCAGTTATAAATCTCACCAAAATCGAAAAAGCAGCCTTCTATCAAATTTACCACGAATTGTTGAATTTCGTAAATTTTTTTATTTGTATTTTTTAAATTTTATTATAAATTGGGATGTTAATTATTATTTTATGGATTTAGCTAATACAGATTAGAAATTCTAACATGAAAATCAATAGAAAATTTTACTTATATTGGTAGCTGTTTGATACGACTTAGCTTAGATTCCTTGATCTTCGATTGAATCATAAATTATAATTTAGAACTAGCTGACGTGTACCCGGCGATTATCCTTAGGATATATATATATATATATATACCAGTCAGGACTTTTCTGTACGCCTTTTCAAGATACACAAATCCGTAGTACATTATTTTAATGTATCTCATAAGAAGGTTTAGCCAGCGTTAGCAATGGAAGCGCCCGAAAATATTTTTTTCACGTATTGATTACAAAAAAATGACTTTACTCTACGTTCTATAGATAGAATATGCATGTTTCATATATACAGATCCCTTGCTGTGATTTTTCACGAAAACGGCGCTATATAAATAAGCCAAATATTTACACTACTTCCGATTTTATGTCCGGGTTAAATCTTCCCCATAGGAAAAACTAAACCCTTCCACACACTTTTCCACAAATGATCATCCAGTCAATCAACACTATGCAAGTGCATTATATAAGCAAAATAAATACAAAACAATACAAGAACAACACGTCAACTCACCAGAGGTCAAATGGGAAAATAATTCACCGACTCCAGATATTTTCATATCAGAGGGTTCGGCTCGGTAGAACTTCTAACAGGGCCTATAAATCCTACTGATCCCTCAACATAAATATTTAAAAAATCTCTCGTTATCCTACATGTATTCAAAATGACCGACTTTTTTATTATTATTATTATAATATAAACCTTCCGGAAAAAATTCTCTAAATTATAGTGAAAACTCTATCAAAATCCGTTGCGTAGTTTAGAAGAACTAAGCGCATAAACAGACAGACGCGGATAGCGACTTTGTTTTAGGCTAGCTTTAGACTTAGTTTTTTCGTAAATTTACGACTTCTAGCCAATGGGCATATTGGATTTTCAAAATGCAATATGCCCATTGGCTAGAAGTCGTAAATTTACGAAAAAACTTACAAGTCTAAAGCTAGCCTTATACTATTTAAAGATGTAAATTACGTCCATAGCAGCCAATGCGGAACAATGCAATACTTTCGTAATAGTAATATACCTACTTTGTATGAATTAATTGATAGATATATTGTCGATACACTAAATGAACTCATTTGAATCAGGAAACCAACGTAGTTATCGCACAAGAGTCCCAATTGCTCCCGACTCTCCGGAGCCAGTGTAACTATGGCATCTCCAATTTGGATATGTTGCGAGGCTCAAGGAGATGGGGAGGGGAAGTTTGAGAAGTAACTGGATATTCAGATCTGGTCACCAAACACAGCTAAAGCCATTTCAAGCAGCCATACTGAGAATAATCTACCACTCTCAGTTTCGCCCGTGTAACTTTTATTGCAGGGAAAAGTATGAACGCTTGATTCAATCGATAATAAGAATAATGTGTCACTACGGAAGCACATTGAAGACTGTCTCTATGCGGAAGCAGTACCAAAGGCATACCACTGAACGGTCCGTTGTAACACCTCCATCTTTCTTAACGACAACAAAAATGTAAAGCTGCTAGTCCAACATTTAACTACGCTACGCTCAGCCAAAACTAATAAAAAATATTATAGCTACGGTGTTAATGTATACTAACTATATGTACATGGCTTTTACATAAGTATATGTGGTATAATTTTGACACGATGAATCATTTAGAACATGAGAAAGAATTAATAAAAACAATAAACAAAAAATACATACATGAAATAAAAATACAGTGTTTTTTAAATACAATGATTTTTCCACGGAGTAGTACCTTAGTGAACTTAATCACAATGATTTACAAAGAGACAATCAAAGGTCCAAGAATACGGTCGGAATATTGAAGATTATTTATTATACCTTAGTGAATTTAATCAGATAGGTTTACAAAAAGACAACCAAATGTTCAAGAATAGGGTTGGATGTATAAGATTATTATTATTTCCAGCAGATAACCCGCGGTTTAAAAACTTCAACGGTTTTTTTTTTGAAAATAATAGAAGGCGCCACTTCCGTTTACAACAATCCTAAACTACAGTCGTTGAGATAATAATCAGATTGGAATATTCTTTGTCGGAAACCTTTCAATGCAGAAATTAGTTTCTTATTCCAAAACCTAACTAAATTTGTATTTATGTCAACACACATGTAATTGTGTTATTAGTTACCTTTAAGTGACAATAATCCACCAGATATAAAAAATTATCCACGTGAAAAATTATTCTATCATGACATTATTATTGAGTGCAATAAATTTAATTATTTTTATCTATCTTTTCGTTCTTCGACAAAGAGTAGGTCACTTAACCATAACACATTCGTGTTTTACTGATAGTTTGTTGGGAAACCTGTCAATTCATTCGTTAAAGGCCTGCAGTCTAAGATTTTTAATAAATTAACAATTTTTTATGTCAGTGAGTTTTATCCGTACACGCGCGTTGTCCCAGTAACGTATCTTCACTCTATTGATAATTAATCGAAGCATCTGTCAAACATTTAAACAAAAGAAATACGTATTTGAAATAAAGAATTAATTATTAATAAAAAATTGGTACCTACTTATACTTATCATTTCCAATTTAGAAAATTAAAAATTCACTGAATTTGAATAATGTTACGCATTACGCAGGAATAAATTTCTAATTACGCACCCATTCACCGACAGCCGAAATTAGTATTATTTGAATTATTTTTTGTTTCCTACAACTTTGAAGGTACACCCACCCTGTCCCACCCCGGTATAGGTGACTTATGGTCACCCCTTCGGAGCTCTCGCATGAATCTAATTTTTTTGAATAAACGGCTCTACAATTTATATAAATGAAGCTAGGCCTTCAAAGTCCCCGCATACGGTGTTATGAAGCGGTATGCAAGCGCTTACAAGTACTAAACTAAGGACAACACAGAAAAATAAACAACAAAACAATCAAGTTCAAGTGTCAGGCAGATAGTTGGTGGAGGGGACCCACACTCCAGTACCTGTAAACACATAAAAGTAAAGTAAACAATAGAGTGACGGGGGAGTTTCGCCGAACCACGACTGGCAGTCCTGTTGCGAAATTGGTGGTGGTTGGGGCGACTGGTGCAGGTCAGGACTTCCACACCCCTTAGCCGACCACCCGGTGGTGCCCTGAAGATAAGTATTGGAAAAAGAGGGATAAAACCCTAAAGAACCTAGGGAAAAGAAGCGTCAGGAGGTCGGAGGCAGGGTGGAGGTTACCCCAGCCCGCACAGTCACCCCTCTGACCACCAACGCTCATCAGGGGTGGCGCAGGTGATTGGCGGAGTCCCCCGGTAAGAAAGAATAATAAGAAGCTCCAGTCGTGCATGCGGGGACGAGGCCCGTTATCCAACCCCTAATGGGAAAAATAAACAAAACAAAACAGACAACGGAGTTCAGTTCTCGCCTGTAAACTCGTTGCTGTTACTAAAAAAAAAAGAAAAGAAAACCGGAAAAAATACATGTAAAAAGAAGAGAAAATAAGAGGAAAAATGAAAAACAATAATCAATCCAAAAAGTGCCACATAAGGGCAACGGTAAATAAGTAAAAACAAAAGTAAAAGTGTAAAAATAAGATCTGCATGGTCTGTAAAGAGGACAGTTTCCTACAACTAAGTCACAACTAAACATTAAATAAATTTTAGACATCCGTCGATTACGGATAAACAAAAAATGCAACTAATGCGTTTTTTATGCAAGGCCATTGAAGGAAACGTGCAAGGTCAGGCACTTAATTGGGGGTCAATGTTACGTACATTTGTATTGCCAACAAAAATTATGAATGAAACAATATCTCTGCTGTTTTGTAATAAAAAAATAACGTATTATATTCTGCTCGAATGTTTTCCAATTACTAGCTTGTTTGTTTTCTGTAAAAAATTAAGATATAATTCTGCGTACACATTTGTGAGTAGAAGCGCGAGCCGAACCGCCAATTACTGAAAAAGAACGAGCCAAACGCAAGCGGCGGTTCGCGCCTCCAAATGCATTCGAGCAGGTTTCTTGATTTTTAATGGAAACAACGCTACACAATCGATTAGTGATTGAATAAAAGAATCGCCCTGATCCACACATCTGGATGAAGCCACACCAGTCTCTTTGAACCGTTGGAAAACCGTCGAATGGCAAAACGGTGTAAGTTTAGTTGCCGAGCAACATCACACTGTCGCATCCCTGATTGCAGTAGTGCCACCACTTGAGGGGCTTCGTCAGCAATGGTGTCCATTTTAAGGGGTTGTTTTCTAACGCTAATTATTCACGCGCATCTTCTTCAACGTTCGGATTGTGAATGATTTGACTTAAGGTCCCGTAGTAAGCGTTCACAGATGGTTTGAAAGGGAGATGCGTAAATACGAATGTTAGAGGGAGCGCGCTAATATATAAAAAAAACGATAATAATTGAGCGAAAATGGTGAAAATATTTAATAAAACACGACTCGTTTGAAATAGAGCAAAAGTCTCTCGTCAAATGCTTTAGTTGCATATAAAGTTCCACTGTAAATTGTTTCATGGCTACAACATATTAAATAATAGAACAAAACGTGTTTTTAATAATTTTCTGAGTTTCCTTTGCGATTTTTTTCTATCGAGGGAATTTCATATAATTAAAGTTTCGGCATAACAAATGTTTAGATATTATCTTCAAAAATATATATTTTCTGGAACTTAAAAACTTAGTTGAAAATTAGTATCGTTTATAATTTTACTTGTGTAGATTAGTAATAATCACAATTAATAAATTTGTTATCTGAAAAAAAAAAACAAAAAACCTGGATCAAATACCCTCTGTGTTTGAAGCTCTAAAAAGTTTGCATGCCTACACCAAAGGCGGCCCGTGACTGAAATTGCCAACAGTGCATTTCACTTTTAAAATGTGGTATAGGTGTAACAAGTTAATTAATGGGGGTAGTCTAATTCATACACCCCACAGTTAAAGTTACATTTGTAAAATAATTTAATAAATAATAATGCTCCGTCAGCGTTCGCAAAATCATCTCGAGATTAAAGGTCGAAACACATTATTAAAACCCGACGCGACCCGATGAAACGCGATGCGTGTTGAGTCGAATCAAATGTATTGTTTTCTTATGACCAGAAACACACTATGAACATCCGACGCGACGCCATGTCGGATGTTCATAGTGTGTTTCTGGTCATAAGAAAACAATACATTTGATTCGACTCAACACGCATCGCGTTTCATCGGGTCGCGTCGGGTTTTAATAATGTGTTTCCACCTTAAAGGACACGCAATTCATCGCTGAAGATCTCGCGAAACCGTTTAAATTCGGCGCACATGTGTGAATTTTGTAGCGCTAACATTGTACATTAGTATTCCTAAGGTACTATCAAACACAGCTATTATCTTGACAGGACTGACCGGACCCAGAACACACAAACAAATTTACAGACAGAGTTAAGTTAAATGCAAAGTGGTCGAGTTGAAAAAGGACTTCGCTGCGTTCAAATATATTAATTTTGAGAGTGCTACTACTAAAATATATCTGTGTATCGAATAACATTATAGTTTTTGCAGCTAATTGAGTTTCGATATTCGAATAACAAGAATTCGTTTCAAAGTATTTTTTAACAGTATGTTGAAGGTAAACCCGATTATGCATTGTGCTCCATTCACAATAAAGCTGATTTTTAAATTGTTTTTTCGTTTGTCGTTTATGCCTTGTATCTTATAATAAAAAAAGTTAAATTGTTTGTACGGGAAAATAAATATTCTTCAATGGAAAAATATTTTTGGAAGGGAAAATAAACATTGCAATTTTTTTATGCCATCATGTAGAATCACCTCCTGAAGTTATCGTACTTACCCCGGAGACTTTGCATTATCCTATGAGTGAGTAGGTGACTACCAACGACTTAAATACTAAATATCATTAAACTTTAAAAATTACACTTATCACTATGTTTCCCTATTTTTCTATCATAATTAATCAACTATCTGATGTGAATTATTGTGCTTCTGGTTTCGGCAGTAAAAACTGTCGTTTGGTGTGTCAAAAAAAATCTTTACATACAAAAACAATTAGTTTTGTGGCCTTGTCATTTCGTTGCAAAAACAGCATCACCACTCTCTCATTAAAAAAACGTTAGAAGTCGTTTAATAAATTATCTAACAATTGCGGCTTTGTGGTTATTCATTTATTTCAGAGTAGTAGGTACTCTCAGTATCGCCCCGGTGAGAGTCCTCCGAAACGGTGGTTGCTTGAAAAGGCTTTAGCCGTGTTTGGTGACCCTTTCTGGTGAACGTCATTTCTACATTCATAATCATAAGATAACCATCTAGTCACCACCAAATCAGTCTAAAACTCAGCCTTGTAGGTTGGAGGTATAGGTCGCCCAAATAGAGTTGTGAAAAATAGAATTGTGTGTATTGGTACATATTATATATACATTTCCGACGGTCGAGGAGACCCTCCGCTTTCCCGCCCTGTTCTAAGTAACAATACTCTTACTCAATTACTATTGTCAAGACTCTCACAAGGACTTATGTAAAACGAGCCTGGATCCTCGAGTGTCCCTGCACAGCATGTTTATGAATGATGGGTTAGTATTTGTACAAGGGCGAGCAAGGCTTAGAATTACAGTGAAACACAAATTTTAAAAATATAGAAAAGGAATCATTCAGTAAATAATACTAGAATATGGGATGATTGCAAATAATCAATGTCATTTAAAAATAGAGAGAATGCGCAATAGCTGAAAGAAAATCACCCAAGTGGTGCAGGAACAAGGATCTGTCTATTCTCGTGGGGACGTTACGGAACATTTCTATAGACAGTTCATAAGTGAACCGATTAAACCTAGGTAACCTGTTACGCAATATAAGCACATAATAAAATAAGAAGAAATAACAAAAATAAATGAAATCACAAAGACAAGAGTACAAATTGCAAAAGCCCCTACCAAAAACACGGAAAAAAGATACATTTCCGACAAAGATATATATACAATAGCAGTATTGAATTGGAGTAGGTATTCTAAGATAATTATTATGCAGAAAAAACTAGGAATGTTAAGTGTGAGACAGCGAATAATTACAATACCCTAATATTTATATTTAAGTTAAAAAATAAGATGCTCCCGAAATACATGTTCAAGAATGTAAATTTAAACTGTTGAGAATTTAGACTTCCAAAAACAAATTTGTCGGGAACCCAAAATAATCTCTATTTTAAAGGATTTAAGATTTTTAACGAGCTACTGACAGATTAAGGAAGCTAAAACCCTTTCTGCTTTTCGTGGGTTATGCCTAAATACTATAAAGAATAAGTTTTAGATGGATTGTAAAGTGTCCTTAATGTCATAGATATAAAAATGTAATTTTTTATAACAAAATAAAAACATTTTGAAAAAATGATGTCCTTCCGAAAAGTCACTGAGGAACAGGCAAGATTAATTCAACAAAAAATAATCCTGAAATTTGCACAGTTTCAGCCGATCCTGTTGCAAATAAAAATAAAAATAATCGTTATCATCATCATTATTATTATTATTATTACGTTATTAAAGTGATAACAATATAAGAGTTTTTAAAAACATGTCTAGATATTGTCTCGCCTGGAGTGGCCGCAGATAATCTGTACGTGTGATACAATGTTTCGATAATGATTTGACATTGATTTAAGACATTAACTTTTGCGGATTTCTCCCCTCCGTTTTATTGTTGTTAGTTATTATAGTGACAAATAATAGATTACAACAATGTAATAAAATAAAAAAAACTCAATGCTTTATTCAGACCATATAATAATGATTTTAACAAAATAAATCATTATATTATACTTGTATGTTGGTGTTCAACGAAAACTCTCGGACGGTGAGTTCTGGCGTCATGAAATTTTTTTTCTGGTGTTAACAAAAATGTTTTCAGCTCTCAATGTAATTTTCATCATGAGCTATGGAGCTTTGAAATATCATTTTTTACGTCAAAGTATGCCAAGGCGGCATATTGTTTGTTCCGTTGTCCAGAAGTTGTTAATAGGGCGAAACCGGGTAGTAATTTTTTTTTTTTCAAGTAATTTTCATTTCAGCTTAGGCATCATTAGGGCAACCTTTCATCCTGCGGAGTGCATGCATTGCAATCTTCTAAATAAATAAAATCTTCGCCGATTTTTTTGAAATTTTAACACAACGTTGCATTTGAATACGCTTGAATTTATATATACCTATATTATATAGATGACAGGTAAAAACATCTTTTTTTAAAACACAGCGCCATCTATTGGACGTACAAGCAAAACGCGCTATTGTTTCTCCATCTGTACAGACAGACTGAGATAATAAAAACAAATGAATATATGGCATGGAAGCATGCTGACTATCGCTGAGCACGACCAAACTACATCGACTCTCAAAGCGGCGGAGCCAATGAAGTTGTGTGTAGAATGGTGCAAATAATATTTATGTATTATATAAATATTTGTTTTCTTTTTTCAGCAAATTCGCCCTTCCTCAAAGTGCTGCTCAGTTTTGCGGTAGGCGCTCTTCTGGGAGATGTCTTTCTCCATTTACTGCCCGAGGCGTGGCAGTATGCCCTGCAGCACAGTCAAGAACAAGGTACGTAATCGTGACAATAATCACCGTCTTGCGGATACTCTCAGTACCGCCCTGTTGAGAGGCCAGCATTCACAGTCGAAATGCTGCTCGAAATGGATTTTTCTATGCTTATTGTATGACAAAACAAAACATAATAGTGTATAAAAACCACACCTAACCTACAATTTTATCATGTTCTGTTTTATTGACAGCCCATACCTCTTGGAATACTATAAATTGTTTGTACAGAGCAACTACCGCCAGGTTTGACACCAGAGGCGGCTCAGTGAATTTGTAGCAAATTAATTAATTGCGGTACTGCAAAGCGTTCACTCCACTGAGTTACATTTGTGAAATAATTGAATAAATAATACTGTTATGCAATTCTTCGCTGAAAATTTCTCAAATCCGTTTAAATTCACCGCTTACGAGTGCTAGTGTGTGAATGTTATAATGCTAACACTGTAAATTAGTATTCCTAAACAAATTCCTTCCAGACGCATTAGATTATGCAGGACCATAGTGGTGCAATATTCACTTGTCTTCATGGCGCTTCGCGCATACGTCGATAGTGTGCGGGATGAGTTATATACCTGCACTGTTCCAACATATGATTTGCCGTTACGAGTGTAATCTGTCTCGCTCATATCACCGTTTCGGTGGACCGAGCTGTCTCAAAACCGTCAAATGCTGTCCGCATGCAGTATGGTAAAAGAAAGTTTTGTGCACAACAAAATATACACTACTCGTTTGCTTTGACTTCTACTGGAAGATATCTCAAATAATGACCTGGATCGTACTTTCCTATATTGATGACTGGAACACAGAAGTTATTGTAAGTTTTGTGATGATTTAAGACATACAACGCAATGTACAAATGTACATTGAGAATCGAAATGTTGCTTGCAAAGGCTTTCAAATGTTTAGTGACCGTATCTGAATAGCCAGGCACTTTCCAACCTTCGTCTTATCCTTCCCATTCCTTCTTTCAACTTCAAAAGATTCCTGAATGTAGTGAGGTTGCAAAGGTTCCACTGGCTCCAGAAAATTGGAATATTTTTGCAGTGTTACATAAGCTACATAACACTATTTAACTAACTCACCACATGCCAAAGCGGAAGATACTGTCAGTTTCACCCTGGTGAAGGACCACCGTTCATTATAATAATAATATTTAGATGATTTGCTTAGCGCCGTTTTTGTGCAAAATCACCTCAAGGGCGTTGTCGAAATATTGCTTAGTTGAAATATTGTTTAGTGACTAGATCTGAATCTTCCCCACCTTCCTCTTCCTTATATTTTTCCCCACCCCACTACCTTCAGCTTCACAACTTACCCCAATTGGGAATGCCATATTCCCACTGACTCAGGGCAGTCGGGAGTAGTTGGGACTCTTATGCAGTATTCACATAAATAAAAGTACCTATGCGGTGAGAGGATGGAATCCCATACAATTCAATTTTGCACACACTTTTTCTTTCATTGACATTCATATAGTATGTGAATATTTATATAAATACATGTGGCCCCGGGCAGATATTGTCCTGCCACAGACCGTTTTCTATGTTGACCTTATTTTACGTAGACCGCCTTTTATTTGTTGTCACTATTTGTCGGATATTTTATGCATTTGCCATACATAGAATACATGCGCAAGTTACATCCATATTAGATATTGTTTTGATGTTTCATTTGATATAGATCATTTCAGCAGATTGTGATTATTGTTCAGTATGATAGAAAATTAGTAAAAATGCGACCGGTTCCGTTCTATTCTCTTAAAACTGCCTTGAAATCAGAGATGTGCTTTATTTCAAATAAATCCATTTCAAATGGAAATGCAAAATGGGTATTTTCCATTTTGCATTTTAAATGCTTTTCTAAAAACCATTTTGCATTTTGCATTTTAAATGCTTTTCTCAATGCATTTTCCATTTTAAATACTTTTTTGCAACATTCATCCTACTATCCCCACTAATCTTTTTTTCATAAGCCCCAAATATCAGTCGGTCCTCAACCTCGCTATGAGAGATAATTTACAATTGTTAAGTTACTCCCTGGTAGGAGCCCTGGCAATTGAGTGATACCATTACAAAAAATACTGATTCAAATACTGAACGGGGCCATGACGCTGTAATATTAAATGTTAGATAGCAGTTTCTATGTTTTTACGTTGGCAACATTAGTCCCGCGCAAATTTTTTGTGGTTTCATAATCTGTAGTTGTGGTGTTTTTGTATTTACCATCATGTAATATGTTTGTTCTACATTGATGTCCATTATTAAATGACAAAATTGTTTTAAAATTCTATAATTCTTTTGATTGTTTGACCTGAGAAACCATTTTGCATTTTCAATGCATTTTGAAAATAGGTATTTTTATAGACATATGAATATTAGTAGACCTGCCCTAAGTGATTAAAAGCGTATTATCCCCACTCCCCATACCGGTTCCATTGGAGCCGGCTGTGCTCGCGTATGGCCTCAAGTGAAATTTTAAAACGTGACGTCATCATTCTTGAGCGAACTATGGTCGAGGCATCATCGGTTCATTTTACGAAATAACACGGCAAAATGTCGACTTGTACTATGAAAACTTGTAAAAATAGATGTGAAAAAGAGAATAGACCCAATTGTCGTATTACATTCCATATATAAGCATTATTTTACTTTATTTTAAGCATATTCACATCGTATAATATGAATCAGTTGTTACTATCACATCGAGAAACGTCTGGACGCGAAACACAAAGCTGGTTGGTTGCTGGGAAGTAAATTATGAACATTTATAAAAGTGTCTTAACTAAATACTTAAACGAAATATTCGACTCTGAAAATAGAACCGAATTTTTTTGCCGAATTTGGACTTCGCAAATTTATTCATAACGTGGCGAGTAATTTGCGCTCCCATGTAAAAATGTCTATTCATTCAAAAGCAGATTTTACTTTTAAGAAGTAAATGGTGATATTATAATGCGAGATGCCTATTTACTGTCAGATTGATTTATTGACGAATCACAGTCAGCTTCACTCCCTTCGTTCTTCAACAGTTGATTTTACCCCTCGCCATTATCTTCTCGTCTATTAATTCCTATGTCTGTGGGTATTTTGCATTTTGCATTTGAAATGCTTTTCTAAAAACCATTTTGCATTTTGCATTTTCAAATGGAAAAGTTTTGACCCATTTCCATTTTGCATTTCAAATGGTTTTGGGTACCCATTTTGCACATCTCTGCTTGAAATATATGTCTTTCACAGTGTGACAGATTGCGGCACGAATACGATCCATAGAAAACACATTTTTTATTTATCTCATATTCAAATGTAATAAATAAAATAAAAATTCTTAATTGATAAAAGATAAAAATTAAATGTTATAAATGAGGTAATTAAAGATTGATTTTTATGTCTAAACAATATTGTTGTTTTAAATTATAATAATGAATTTTTATTTAATGTAATGCGATTTGCTGAACAATATTTTTTGTCAATCCGTCTTTTGCCAATATGAATAGATAAAGCTTACACAACTTAAAAATGAATTACGACCCTTTTTTCCTATAAAAAAATCCATAAAATCGCATTAAAAAATATTGATGGAGGGTGTGTATAGAAGTTAAATATAGTGGTTGTATGTATTTGTGGATGATAAAGCTGAAAAAAAAAGCGCCACTTATCGGGTCCAAAACTATCATGTGTTTCAAGCTGGAACCAACTACAGTGAAACCTCTATCTATCGTTCCTCGAATAATCGTTTTCCCGGATGTATCATTTATTTCTTCTAGTCCGAATTCATTTCATACAAAAATAGATCGCATTGATCGTTTCTATGTCCACCATTTTCCCGCATTCATCGTAGGAATTACGTCGCGTATTTGATATTTTTGTCTATGTTTAAACGGCGCCAGACGGCACTCGTTACGATGCGCGAAACTTTTGAGAGAGAAAGAGAAAGAATAACAGTTTGTCGCCGCCATCAGTCGCTAGTTGTCGTCAGTTGTCGCTAGATACCCAAACTTAGTGGAGTGTTTGCAGTTATCCTTTTTGAGATTTTAAACTATTTTCGAAATGAGCCGTTTGATGAAAAAAGTACGTACTCTTCAAGAAATATTGAAAATTATCGAAGAGGTGGAAAAAAACCCCGCTGAAAAACGCATCGATATAGCCAAGCGTTTAGGAATCGCGGCATCCACGATAAATTCTATTTTCTTGAAAAAAAACGAAATTCAGGAGCAAATTCAAAAGTGCGGAAAATCTTCGAAAACTAGAAAAACCAGTAAAGAATCAAAGTTTAGCGAACTGGAGAAAATTCTTATCTCTTGGTACCAAATTTGACAAATTTTAACAATTTTGTTACTTTCGACGACAATATCCCAACTTGTGGGATAAAAACTATCGAAAGCTTGTGTGACGCAAGATTGACGGAGACAACAAAAGAGGTCGATATTGATGAAGAGGAGCCGCTGCCTGTACCTTCATTTTTAGAAGCATGCACCCTCTTTGAAAGATTGAAAACTTTCTACTACGCACACTCAATAACTGATGCCGAAAAGAATATCATTTGCAAAGCTGAAAATATACTGTTGACTTGTGGAAATAAAACAGTAAAAAAACAAATGTCCATGAAAGATTATGTATTTACAATGCAATAAACTTGGTTCTGTTTAGCTTTGTATTTTTTTTAAATAAATACATTTATTTACATCTAAAACTTATTTTCTTCTTATAATTTTAATCTACCAACGGTTATGCAGATTGGGAGGACTGTATCTTTACTGGATCGTATCTCCTTGTGTTTTGTCCTCTTAATCCCGCATTCATTGTTTTCCCGCATTCATCGTTTATTTCGATAGGTCCCTTTAAAACCAATAGATAGAGGTTTCACTGTATATACATTTACAAAATTTCATTGAAATCGGTTGGGCGGTTTCGGCGATTACCGTGTACGAACACAATGACACGTGATTTTTATATATTAAAATACTACATGCTCTTCTGCAATTCTGACTCTTGACATGACCTGACTCAAGTAGGTGTTTGATACACTTGATTGCGCTATTCAATTACATTAATTATCATCGTTGACACAATCTGTCAGATAATCACAATCACATATTCAGATAAGTCAATTACAATATTTAATAACTAAATATGTACATAAATTTAAAAACTCATTTTAGTGCTATTTCGTAATGAATTATTGCTAACTTGAATCTTCTCAATTATGTGATTTATGTTTGTTCTTGGCATATTTTTATTTTTTATGTGACACCCAAAGATATTAGAAGAACGAGATGTGCTATGAGCAGTTCATACTGTGTGGAATTGTTTTGCCCAGTGTCGCCGGTTTTGTTCACCAATACTACAGCACACCTTCGCTTACGCTAAGGTATCCGCACTAATACATATGCGTAAAGATGGGGGAACTACGTCGAGGATGAACAATTGCCGGTAGCTCGATCCACATACGAACCGACTTACACTAGTCTTAGAAATGACCCATCCTCTTAAAGCCAACGTCAACTGTGAATGGGTGTTTCACTCGTGTCTGTTGAGTTTCGCGTACAGCACCAGTGCACAGGGGATCAATGCTGCTAGCTCCTTCAAGCAGGCTCCATTGAAATACCTGTAGAAGGTACTCAGTAAGACAGTGTTTATTTCTTGAAAGAAACAGGTAGGTTTTACATTTTTCACACAAAATTTTCATTCTGATTCTACAATTTTCCATTGGACAAATTCTTGGCCTAACAATATTATCATCAAATATTGCCAAATGATCATAACCGTCATATCTCGTATCTGTTAATTCATAGGCTTGTATTGTCTATTTTGGGTACATTCACACTCTTTTTCGATCAGATTTTAAAGTGATTTTCTTTTCAAAAGTCCAAAAGCTTTTTATTTGCAGTTTTTTTGCCTTTTTCAAAAAGTGTATTACGGTTTTTAGGGTTCATTTTTGTATTTGATTCAAGTACAATACAAAGTGCTCCATTTGCTGGTCGCAAATATCTACACCTCTCAGCAACAGGATCCTCATCATCAATAGCATTATTGGCGCATCCTTCACATTTCAGTAATTTCACCTTAAAAATTTTATAAAATTTAAAATATACTCGAACTCTATGACTTTATGTGCTCAAACATATCTGGTGTTATTTGAGTCATACTATCTCATCGAAAATTTAAAAAGATGTGAAAAACTGTAACACATTGCAAATATTTATCACAAAAAAAATTGTATTAAATGTATGAAATTGGTCCTGACCCTCACAATCGTATCAGTCGGTTCTGAAAAAGAGAAAAAATAAAATAAACCTCTGTATCTGGGACCGAAGATGTTAACACATTTTCTGCCAGGAGCTTTTGTTACCAATGAAATTTACATATGATTGGTCTGCCCACGGGAGTGATTGGCACTGAACCGGTTAACCGCTCTCTCACGGAAGTCATTAATATGATTATGCTTTTCTCAGCATTTCCTTCTCCTGAACGTTATTATGAATTTTCTATATTTCAATGTGTTTCAATGGAAGATGCTCCGAGAAAGCACCGTCATTGATCCCTTTGGCCCCTGTGAATAGTCGGGAAACATGCCAAACGCATGTTCAACATTTGTCAAATGAGAACAGCTTGTTTCTACAACTCGTTCTTATGTTCAACAGCTCGGCTGTGGAACGATTTGCAGGCTTCTATGTTTCCTTCCTCCCAGAACATGGGTATTGAAGAGAGCTCTTCAAAACCTTTGTTCACTTTTCCCTCGCCTTTAAAGGACCCTTAACACAGAAATCCAAAAAGATGATAGATGGCCTTGTGGAGTTAATGTTATTTTCTTAATTCTTTTATTATCAACTTCATGAGCGGGCAAAATTATCTCCTCACTTACATCCACAGTTGACACAGGAAGAGGGATGAAATGTTCCCGTGCACCATTTACAAATTGTTATATGTATTTTTCCAGGAAACAGTCACGTGTCCTTAAAATGCGGCCTCTTTGTGCTCTTTGGGCTGCTACTCTTCATCATAGTGGAGAAGCTGTTTTCGGAGCCTCACGATGAAGAGGAGGAAACGGAAGAGCCTGAGGAACAGGAGCCTGCAGAGGACTGCGGGGGAGCTGACGGCGAAGATACCATGAGGAAGTCGGCAGTGAAGAAACGGAATGTGGTCAAGACAGCTGTGTCAACAGGATCGCTTGAGATTGAAGATATGGCCAGGTTACTTTTGCGTACTTTATTTTTCATTCATTGGCATTCATCGGAGGTCAAAGAATGAATGATGCCATCGTTTATTTAAGACATGCTTGAACTTTCTTGGTGCCAAAAAGTTTGTCACGTGGTGTCGCTCCAGCTCGTCCAAATGAAATCCAGATTTTGCATTCGTCCAAATTACAAAATAATAACACGAATAAAGTAAAATGAAAAATACAGGAGTAGACAAAGGTACATGAAAGCAAAGACATATGGTAGATATAATATAAGAAAATAAAGTGACAAGTCGAATCAAGTCAAGAATACGCCGTGGGTCAGGACCACAGGACACTTATAATATTCCGTCACTTGTTTAGCGACTGGCAAAAATCATTCAGAATTATCCCAAAAAAGTTAAGGTTTTGACTTGAGTTGACCAGTCTACACATTCTGGACAGTGGTGAATAATATCCATAATTTGTCGAATGATGGTTGAGGAAGAGCAGTTCATTATTTCTGAGTCTTTGCGAGGGGATATTGAAGGGAATGAGTTGCAGTAGAGTAGGTGAATCAATAATACCATTTATAATTTTGAAGAAGCAAATGAGATCATTTCTTTCCCGACGGACTTCCAAAGGAGAGAGGTTTAGAGTTAGTTCAATTTCATCATATGAGTATTTGCCTTTTTCTAAACCTAGCCTCCTAGCAATCATGAATGAAGTTTGAAATATCCATGTAATTGCTAAGAAATAAGACAACATGTCATATTTTCAATTGTTTAATAAGAAATATTTCACTAAAACAGTGCTATAAAAAGTTGCCAATTAGAGCGGTCCAAAGCATCGGATTCCTACGGGATCTTTAATATATATAATTTTTTAATATCCTATTTTAAAATTTTACATTTTATATCTAGTATATACCTATTCTAAAACTACTACAATAATATTCTATTACCTACATACTAATATTTGAACTTCACAACATTGAGACATAACGAACGAAAAGATATGAAATATGTTTTGTGATGATGGTAATAGGAGAAATTAGAATATTGTCAGGTTATTCGTTGCTAGTTTTCTTTCTAAAAAAAAGAAAATAATGCTTAATTAATTTCAGGTTAATAACTGCCGAAAAGACAAAACGCGACAAAGTCCCCAATTTGAAAAAGAGCGGAGCCATCCTGCTGGACGACGATAGCGGCGACAACCCGCTGTTTGCGAGCTGCCTGCTTAACAACAACACTGAAGAAGGTGGGGCCGTGTCCTGCGGGATGGTGATAGGCGGCTCGGGCGTGTGCGGGGGCTCCCTGGCCAACGGCGTGGTGCGAGGACGCTGCCTGAAGGGGAACAGCTGGATTGGCAGGACCATCAGGGAAAATATCAAGAAGGACAAGAAGGAGAAGTCCAAACATGTGAGTTTCAATTTTGATGACGAGAAGGATGTGGCAACTGTCCGTAGCCAGTGGATTTAAATTGATTTTATTTACCAGTAGTTTTTTAAACAGTGGACTTTGTGTCCACAAAATTATGATACTACATAATTGTCTCTTATTTAATAAATAAGAATGAAAGTTTCCTCTGCAATCTTTAAATTGGCAAGTAGATTCCCCTCAGACTAATTTGTTCACCTTTGAACGGAAGGAACGGCTATTTTTGTTTCTAAGAATGCGGCTCAATCTTGAACATATGTTTTTCCTAGAACTGTTCCTATGATTCATTCAGGACTCTTACAGTGTGTTCCTTTTTTTAGACTCAATCAAGTCTATCTTTATGAGAATGTAAAATAGAGTGAAGGAATTTAGACATTGTCAAATTTTAATTTTGGGGCAAGCAATTGGAAACTTGGGAATCTTTTCATTTTACTGATCTGAATTTTTCCGTCAATATCACAGCGTGAGTGATTGACATATTTTTTTAGGTTATGATAAGACGTATCGGTTATTGTTAATGATATTATATTATCTGGAAACTTTACTTATCTGATGAAATCAAGAATTCTTTTTTGTTAGAGGTTAATAACTTTTGATTACAAGAAGTAATTGGTAAATAACAGTTATTATAGATATTAGTTTTATCAACGAGATTGGAAAAGAACTATTTTAAGATTCTTACAACAAAGATGTAGTCCATATTTATATATTAAGTTTTAGGGCAACCAGCTTTGATTTCAGCTCTTTCTTGAGCTAATTCAAACGGTTACTCAAAACTGTTTAAAAAGAATGTAATAATTTCGATTTTTTAAAATTTTAATTCCTCTAATAAACCTAACTAGGTTTTTCGGTCATTGCAAACCTTGCATTTTAAAAGGTACTAATGTACCGTTATTAAATTAATTATTTAACGGAAACTTTCCTCGCTGAGCGGTTGCGGCGAAAGCGCTTCGTCACTACTTGTTATGGCGTTTCGCATACAGTATTGCGGCCGAGCGTTTAATTTTTCAAAAGCATTTCGTCGCAACGGTCAGCGAGAGAGCTTCGGGTGATATCGTCTCACGCAAAAACGTTTCGCGTACACCGTAGTTCTGTAGGCGTTATGCGGAAAGTGTATATTTTCAAAGGTTTACGACGGTTATAGCAGCTTGGTAAAGTGTTGCGGGGACCAGTTTTAAATGTTTTGCGAGGAATTCTCGAATGATTTGTATCGTATGTGTTTTTAAACGGTTACCCCATAATCCTCGAAACTGTTGCAATCGTTTTGGAAAAGGGTAAATGGTAATGAAAAAACTGTTTCACTGAGAATCCAGAATTTTAGATTGACGATTGAGATAGACGCGACAGCGTCAACCATCTTATTTTTTTGAATTATTGTCGATTGATGTACACATTGATAATGATTACTCTACAATGTAGAACAGTCAATTGTCCGATTCTTATCTTCTATGAAGCAACCGATTTCTAGGTGTAAAACAGTGAATTTAAAATTATCTTTTGAAGTTCTACAACAACTAAATCAAAGATCTTGGCAGTTGATTATTTCATACTTTCAACAATATATACCTAGCGATAATCTGCTACTTTCAGAGTGTGTTGTAAATTTATTGATAGCGTTGTAGTTGTATATCACATTTTTAGAAAAATCTGATAATTTTAAGTAAGACATTACACCTTTCTGATATGATTTGAATATTATCCTTATCATCATTCTCAATTAACAGAGATATGCGATTCAAGATTATTTTTACTCTATTCATTTTCACAACTGTCTGTCTGTCAGAACATTGTTGTACTAAAGCTTGATGAGGGATTTATTTTGCACTGTTTATCAGTGTTATCCCAAATATATATGTACAGTGGTGACGCCACAAACTGCAAAGTCATCCATCTCTATCCATCCATGCTTGGGTATGAACTTTCCTCTACATCTATTCTACTACTATCAATGATGGGGTACCTACCAAATCAATAGTTTTTGTTGTTAATTTTGAAAATCGAACATTGAAATTGTCAAGGCAGGTATTTTACTTCTATTCTACTGCCAAAAAATGGAATATCTAGCGAATAGGAATTTTTTGTTTAAATTTGAAAAAGGAATAACGAATTTACCTAGTTTAAATAGGTACTTTACTTCTATTCTACTGCCATAAAGAATGGGGTACCTACCAAATCAGTATTTAGTTTAAATTTAAAAATTGAAACAATGATTGAAGTTGATATGTGAACAATAGTGTACAGTGAAATAACTGAGTTTTGGTTGGTGCATTGTTTATATTCAAATGCATGGGGTACCTACCAAACCAGCATTAATTGTTTATTCGTAGTAAATAGTAAAATTATAATTATAGATCTGATATAGTTTTACATGACTAAATTAAAAAAAATAACTTTATCATTGATGTCGCTATTCCAAATTCCTGTAAAATTCAAAAATCTGTTTCTGAAAAAATAAGAACATATACAGATTTAGGAAATGAGATAAAAATAATTTGGCATTCTCAGACTATAAAAATATTACCATTTGTTATTTCAGCTACTGGCATTATACCTAGCTCTCTCATTCGAAATTTAGACGTATTAGATCTGTCAAAGAATTTATATATAAAAAAGCAAAAATCAGTCATTTTAAATAAATGTAGGATTACGAAAGATTTTTTAAATATTTATAATGAAGGATCAGTAGGATTTAAAGGTCCAGTTAGAAGTTCTACCGAGCCGAACCCTATGATATGAAAATATCTGGAGTCGGTGAATTATTTTCCCATTTGATCTCTGGTGATTTGACGTGTTGTTCTTGTATTGTTTTGTATTTATTATGGTTATATAATGCACTTGCATAATGTGGATTGACTAGATGATCATTTGTTGAAAAGTGTGTGGAAGGGCTTAGTTTTTCCTGTGGGGAAGATTTAAATATAGTTTAGTAAAATTTTATGATTTTTTTTTGTTTAATTTCAGATTTCAGGCTATCTGAACTTGATGGCCAACTCCATTGATAATTTCACCCATGGACTGGCAGTCGGGGGTTCCTTCATGGTGTCCTTCAGGGTGGGTCTCCTGTCCACCTTTGCCATTTTAAGTGAGATTTCTTGTTTCAATTTCATATTTATTACGTTATACCATTACAGAAATGATTTTACGATTATTAAGCATATTAGCATTATTTTCCATGGAGTAAAGAAAGTTATGACCCATCTGTTCTTCAGAAAACCTTTCATTGAAATATTAATAAATTGTCCAACAATTTAATGTGTCTGCCATATACATAATATAGAGATTTCTAAGAATATAATATAAAGGAGGTAGATTAATTAATCTTTTTTTTTTTTTTTTTTTTTTTAAAAGAAAGACAAACATTCCCGGGTTACGAATAACCTGACAATATTTGAAAATCTCCTACTACCACCACAGAAAGCGGAAAATGTTGCTTGTGTTGTGATGGAGGACTTAGCCAGCCGAGGAATCATGTTTAATATTAATAACTAAAGAATGGAGATATTTTTAAAAATTTCTTACAACGAGATGAAAATTACTTCTCTCTTATGCCATGAACTGAACATTCAAAACACCTAAATATACTGGCTGCATTGAAGTATAAACTACTAGACATGGCATGCCATACAAATTTTCAAAATGGTTGAGGCCCACCTACGAGTAATTTCAAAACTTAACTCCCTATTGAATTCAGTTACCTTACTTCGAACGGTTAGTTCCTTTAATGCACGCTTCGCTCCAGAATAAAACTGAGCACAAAGTTAACCCTCAAATGGCATGATGTAATAATTGTTAATTTAGTTAGCGAATAGAAATTTATGGATCTGTGACATCAAATCACATGAAACAACTATTTGCTTCAATGAGGGAAGCGGGTATTGGATAACCAACACCTCTGCCGTATCACCTCATGGGGCGAGGTTTGTCTAGGTCTTGGCGTGGGATGCCTCTGCCCACCAACTGCGTGGTGTGCCAGATCGGCAGAGACTGGTTGAGGGAGATATTTTGCCTCCAACAGGTCTTTCTCCGAACATCGCCTTGCACCGCAGTGAGAGAGATGAATTTGTACATCTGTCACTCCTGGACACACTGACCCCCAGATTCCTACCCACCCCTTATACCTTTTTCCTTCCCAGAACTAACTTTCCTTGCTTTCCTAAAAAATTACCCCCTACACAGCATCCCCAAAGATTACATAGACCCTTAGGAGAATTATTTTCCTCAGGGTCTTCTTAGTGGAGCTAATATTTAAAAAAAAGTAAAACCCAAAAGGATGTTATGAAGAATATCCTAAAAGCTCCCACAAAGACACCAACAAAAAAAATATCAAGCCTTTTGCAATTGCAAACATTCCAAATATCTAAGCTAAGAATGTTTTAATCAAAAACTAGGTACTAGGTACCCGGTGTTGCTCGAATTTTCTCTACTTTCTATAAATATAATATGCATGTATTATATATATAAACCTTTCGGAAGAAATTTTCTAATTGATAGTGAAAACCATATCATAATCCATTGCATTGTCTCGAAGAACTAAGCGCACAAACAGACAGACGAGGATAGCGACTTTGTTTAATACTATTTAGAGATTTGTTAACACGTAATACCCGGAGGTTGAAAATGAAACACATGCGGCGGTGGTGGGTCCAGATTGACCCGGCTGAAATGATGAAATTAAAAGGCTTTTTATGCATTTTTCGTTCATATTCTTACTTTTATATGATATTATTGTAGTTCCTCATTAACTCATAACATATTCCCTGTGTTTCTTGTATGAACATGAAAGTTTTAGAAATTAGTGTTCCGTAAATTTTGCGGTTCGTCGATATACAGCGGCGCGGACATCCCGCGCAACAGCTAATCAACGACTGAATCGAAGACGGCCCCGACGGCCGATGCGGGTGCCGGGCGATGGTAAGGGGAATGAGGAGGGCAGTGCGGGAGAGGGGAACAGGAAGCGTTCGTCAGCGGAAACAAACATTTTTATGTCTATAATTATTAAAATTTTCGATGGTGTGCATTTACAAGAATATCGTGTATTATTTAAAATACCAGAAATAAATCACTTATTTGATAATTTCCTTGTGGCTGTACCTCTAATAGAAAGATGTGTAAAGAGAAAATAAATTCAATTTATAGCCATATTAAACGATGATTGCTTATGCAAATATTAGAAAATATTATATAATGGCATTCAAATTCAAGTTGAGTATTTACTTCCTCACACATTTATTTGTCACAATTAAAACCATTGAATGACACACATTAAAATATACTAAAACTTTTATTTTTCAATAAAACAAATTTAAATTAACAATTTTCATTTAAAAAAAAAGGAATAAAAGCAATATTCTAAATACGAAAATACAAAAATGATTCGACGATTAATAAAATTTATATACATACACAAAACACCAAATGGATTTATTATTACAAATTCAGCGGCAAAATAATTATATAGCACTACCAATTATAAAAAGTTTAACAGTTTTTTATTAGTTAAAATATATTAAAAATGCTAAAATTCACAAAAATAATTCATCGATATATTATATCATTCAATAAATGTCATCGAAACGTATATTGCTAAAAATATAGCGGAAGCGATCTCTAGATAAAGCGGAGGGGAAAAAATGCTGCCGGAATAAATCCTCGGTAGTCCAAAGTTCGCTTAGTTCTAACTTTCGGCCGCGATTTCTTCCTGAAGCCAAAAGAACTCCAAAAAATGCATACATTTCTGTCTTCGTAATGTTAGGAAAGCTGGAATTTTTCGAATTGAGCTGACAGAATTTATTCGTGTTTTCAATAATTTCCTCCACCATTTCATTTGAAATAAACAAATCAAAAGCATTTCTGATGGATACTATGTTCTGGCTACCGTTTTTCAATCCAGGGGTAGAAGAAATAATGTTATGGCTTCTGGTAGGTGAGCTGGCTGTTGGCGCAGAATTCCATTGGAATCCGGAATTCGACACGTATAAATGTTGATCTGCAACGGATTCATTCGAATTTCCTACACTAACTTCATTATCACTTCCATTTCCACTTTCAGATATTTCCTCTAGTAATATTTCTTCCGGATCACTTTCAAATTCTGGATCTAATGTTTCGAATTCCAAGTCGCCATCATCACTGATCTCACTGTTCGAACTGTTAAGTAGCTTTTCGATCTCATTATCAGATAAATAATTTTGCTTTGCCATTGCGTTCGTACGCTACGAAAAAAAAATTAAAACAAAGTCACAAACAAAAATCACAATACTAGAAATGTGCCCGAATGGTTGACAACATCTGCGCGGGACTGTGAGAGACAAAGACGGAAGGACAGAGCGAGAGATATGCTGTTTCGTCGGCTGCTCGAATTCAACTGAGAAGAAATGAGTTTTTGCGTGTTTTTAAACACAATTATTCTTATAACTTTTTTAAAACGTGTCCGATTTTAATCATTTTTGAGTCGAAATGTGGGTAAATATTTGATGAAAGAATAGACAAAAGGAAATTAGCCTAAACGAGATATTTGCGGCAAAATCTTTTTTTTTAAAAACACTGGGTCAAACCAGACCCATCACCGGAGTCGAGGTGTTAATATGTAATAAAAAATGTGTATTGAAACTAAAATAAAACCATGTAATTTTGTATGATTGATTTCAGTTCACGAGATCCCCCATGAGGTGGGAGACTTTGCCATTCTTCTGAGAAGTGGATTCACTCGGTGGGAAGCCGCCAAAGCTCAAATAGTAAATACTCAATTTAAAACATCTATATACTTTCTGATTTATAGAACCTAAAAATATTAGAAAAAGTATCTGCTACTCTGGAACGTGCTGCAAATATATCCAAATAGTTACAAATTAATCAAATAAACGCCGGAGATTTGAACGCATGACCTTCGAATTCATAACCGAGGATCACTCAACCACGGTCGCTTGCCATAATGTGCCGAATTAGTAGAACCTAAAAATATGAGAAAAACTGTAAAATTTAGGTGGATTCATTAGCTTTAAACCGCAGTAAGCAGTTTCATATGTATCCATATTAATATTTTGAGGAATAATAGGTTAAGATTTTCACTGCCCATTATTTTTTGCCCATGCTGAGCCTCCTTACTCTTTCTTGAGCCAACGTTTCAGATAGTTGCATGACAAAACAGAACTTAGAAAAAAGGTGAAGAAAATAACAAACAAACAACAAACCTAATGATGCTTTTTGAGTTCTTTGGGCTTTGTCAGCATGGGGAATTTTTCTGAGCCTCTTGCATTCACGCGATACAAATACAAAACACTTAAGTAATATCAGATCGTATTGTTTTATTCCCTTGTACTAACACTTTACAAACCTGAAGTGTTGTTCTGAAGGAGCCCTTTTTAGGAGACCTAACTCCTTCGGTGTATTAAAACGGAAGAGAATTATTTTTTTAAATCGATCGTTGATATAAACAATTCTAAATGTACCTAGCATTTGCGTCGGTAATACAGTAAGTTACTGAGCACAAATAGTAGTAATCTGTCTTTTGGTGAAACTGTTATTGGTTTGAGACTTTGCTAATTATTGATTATCAGCTAAGACGCTGTACTTAGAATAATATTAACATTTATTTTTATAACCGTTCCCCGTTTTTTATAACTGTTAATCCAGTTACCGTTTCAAACAGCCTTGCAATGTCCTGTGATAACTGCCTTGATGATAGGTACTGCAAGGCTGTCCAAAACTTGGATCAAGGAGAAGGAGGAAGCCCGGAACGACGCAAAACCCTTATTATTTTTTCATTAACCTTTCTGGCTAATCATTTTAATTTTATTTTCATTCTCATTTTGTTTTGACGGATAATTTTCTTTGTAGGCGACAGCGACTGCAGGTTTGGTGGGCGCAATGACGGCAGTTTATTTTAGCGGTGCCAGCAACACACTCGGTAATTATTATACATAATGATAATATTTTTGATTGTTTCTCTGTGACAACAAAATTTAAGCTGCAAAACAACTCTTAACTACTGGGATGCCGAGTTTCCGCCAGCTACATACATATCCTCGTTGTGTGCTGGCGGTAAAATGACGTTTGCTAGTAATTCCAGTAGGCGTAGTTCTCTCCCGGTGGAGATTTGAATTTGGGTGGCAGGTAAGGGTATCGCCGCTAACCATTTATTGGATGACCAACACCTCTGCCATCACCCCAAGCGGTTTGCTACATTTGGTGACTTCACGGGGTGAGGCTCGTCTAGGTCTTGACGTCGGATGCATCTGCCACTGAATATTGGGCAGGATCGGAAGAGACTGGTTTAGGGAGACCTTTTGGCTTTTCCAGCAGGACTTTCTCGACCCATGGCCTTCCACACAACATCCCCAAAGATGACGTAGGTTCTGAGGGAAATTATTGGTGGAGCTAATGACCGCAATACAAAAGAGGTTTATACTGTATATTAGGAAATATTTATATTACCCATTCCTGTATCCATCCATTAGCCATGAGTCGTTCATGAACAAGTCGCACAATTGAGCTAGGTCTTTTTGATTAGCCGTATTCGTGGGACACGCAGTAAACCGTACCACGGCCCAATTGAGCGGTTTCTATATTTTATCAGGAGATATTTAAAAAAATTAAATTTATCGAAGCGTTAATTGTTATTACTTAGTCAGAGACGTGAACAAACTATGACAGTCCAATCTGGACTTAGGCATATGTACCTACACCTACTAACTACCTAGCATCTTATTTTTCTCACGGTATGAGGCGGTGTACTGGTCCCAAGAGTCCTATGATATCATTCATACGCTTACACTGGGAGCTGAGAGCCGTATCGGGCGAGCACGGTATTCTCATTGCTCATACCCTCCAAACTCTCAGCTCCCGTTCAATTGTGCTGTCGTTCAGTTAAGTCGACTCTTTGAGCCTTACAAATATTGAGCTGGTACCGTGGCTCCCGCTCTTAATAAAATGAGTCATGACTCATCGCTAGTAACCATCCATGCTCTTAACAGGAATAGTTGATTTCAACACCTCAGAAACCCACCGAAAAATATTTATATTTAAACATAATCTCTGGAACTGTTTCCTCTTTTTATATGCCCATGGGGCTTTTAAATTAATTTGTCTGCATATACTTAATGCACCTATTTTGAAAGAGTACAGTACACTTGTGGGAGATCTCTTGCACTTTTTTATGCTCTGAAGTGAAGTCTTCTGCCTATCAGAATGCGCCAATCAACAGAGTGACTCAACTGCTTAACGATTCTGCATTTTTAACATCATTTACTGGCAGTTCAGCACTACTTGAAGTATGTCACAAAATAGTAAAACTGCCCCCACATATACCTCAAATTTGTAATTGTCTCCTTAATAAATGGGTGTATAACTGTTTTATAGAGAACATGAAGAAATAAATAACGTAAAAAAAGTGTAAATCCGGCTGTGTGTAATATTGGTACATGAATTCACGTTTGTTAAATTTCATCCTGACACTGGTATCGGCACTCCATCGTTGAGTTTAGATTTTCAAATAATATATATTTTGAATGCTTCCAGAGGCCAAGACGTCTTGGATCCTCCCCTTCACCGCCGGCGGTTTCCTGCACATCTCCCTCATCACCGTCTTGCCCGACCTGCTGAAAGAGGAGAGCCCCATAGAGTCACTGAAGCAGCTTTCTGCGCTACTTTTCGGCATCGCTATTATGGGAATACTCACCGTATTAATAGATTAAGTCAATGAAACCTTCAATATATTAAATTATATGTATTATTGTAAACAAATATGCTTTATTTTTATAATAGGAAAGTTCAGACACTACACTTTGCGAAATTCGTTTATGTTAATTCTTTGCAAAATCTGTGCAATAATGGTGAAACCCTCTTATAAGGTTCCCTCATAAGAAGTTCTGTTTTCACTTTAGTGATAGACACTTAGGACGGGTTGTTTCGGAGAATCTGAACAATTCATCAAATTTCAACGTTCATTTTCAAGTTCTGTGAAAGATTTTTTCAAGTTCTGTTTATATTTCAGTTTTGTCAAGCAACTAGCCTACAATGATATAAAAACAGAACTTGAATAAGTTTTTCACAGAACCCGGAAATGAACGTTGAAATTTGATGAATTGTTCAAATTCTCCGAAACAACCCGTCCTTAGAATGTTCCCACATAAGAAATTTTTATGGATAAGAATTTCTGTTTTCACTGCAGTGAAACCCACTTATAAGGCTACCACATAAGAAGTTTCGTACTTAAGATGATCTGTTTTCACTTTTATGATACACACTAATAAGTTTCTCACGTAAGAAGTTCTGTTTTCACTATGGTGAAACCCACTTATAAGGTTCACATATGAATTTTTGTGTATAAAAATTCTATTTTCACTTCAGTGAAACCCTCTTATAATGTTCCCCCGTAAGAAGTTTTCATTTTTGAGAAGTCTTTTTTTCTGCAGCGAAACTACTTATTTGGTTCCCAAATTTGAAATTTTCCTGTATAAAAAGTAATGTTTTCACTGCAGTGAAACCCACCTAAAAGATTATGTCCATGCACAAGACGAAAATTTAAAAAATGGCAATGTTTATCTCGTAAAATGTAAGGTTTTCTTACAAATAAGTTTTTTCAAGTCTCTTAGAAAACTTCCTAAGAGAGTTTCACTGTTTTCTTCAAAATTCCCAGTAATTAAATAATAATATTTGAAGATTTATATGGCAGCATTTTTGTGAAAAATCACCTCAGAGATTCTTTAGTGCAAGGTATATCATCGGTGCTATAACTCTTGAAGAGTTCTGACCTTCTCTAGGTAACACTTCCATTCCTGCCGTCTCTGTCTCCCTCCAGTGTGTACCAATCAATTGAGAAATTTCCTAGTGATTTAATTTAATCGAAAGTCCCAAACTAACAATGTTGGATGTGCAAATTGGTAACTTTGCACCAAAACTGTTTAAATTTTAATTTCTACACATTTAAAGTGAGATAAATCGACAGATTGTGGGCGTGGTGTGCCTGAAGTAACTCCATTTCCCTTACTTTGAATGAAATTGAAAAAGGTAGGTACCCAATTAATTTCATTTGCCTGTCTGAGGCCTAGGAGTTGAAAGGTTAGATCACACTTCTAGAGTTTTTCTGTTCAGTGTGTGCAAAAGAATCTATAAGCCCATTTTCATTGAATAGCTTAGTAGCAGAGGACCAATGTTTATTTTTATTTTTTATATCAATGGATAGCTACTTTATTTCTTAACATCTAATTTTTGGCCATCATTTTATTATTGTCTTAAATTTGTGTTTAAACTGGCTAATATTTCCGTTAATTCCACGAAGCAGTATAGAATTTTTACATCTATTTTTTATGTGATTGAGATTTATTTGTTATTTTCATAAGATGAAATATTTCATACTTTTATTTATTTTATTACTTGAGATTTTTTTCTATTCAAATGCTCATTTTTATATAAAATTATTTATACTATGCAAACTTGGAATACACAGTGTAAATAAACCCCAGAAATTTCCGTCTTACGCAGTCAAATTTAAACATACAACACTTATACATACTGTAATGTGAAAAAAAGAAAAAATATTTTTTGGTTATTATTTTTTTGTAAGCTGTTTTTTATTTTTTAGAAATTATAAATCTTGTACTATAATATCAAAAATTTATTCCTTTGAGTACTAGATAAGTACTTTATTTATAATAAACTTCATATATGTCACAAAATATGTTTTAGTTTAAAAAATAGTGTCATATTTTTTTATGTTACCATCCTTGTAAATAAATGTATTTTTAGTACAAAATATAAAATGAAATTATTTAAATAAAAATAATAACATATTATGAAAAAAAAATTATAATAGTTAGATTGTAATTAAAATATTGTAAATAAATACTACATCAAATTAATAATAATATTATGTTTAAAACCATGAAAAAAATTAGACAACAATGTGTCATCACAGATATTATAGACTGAATAAAAATGTGTGCTAAAGAATATTTAACATTTTTTATTTTATTTGAATGCCTATTTAATTTTAGTAATACAAGGAATGAACAATACAAGAACCAAATTATAGCAGAGAAAGACAGCATTTTCAAAATGTAGGCGGATGGTACAGGTGCAGTTCTGCAGAGCTGTTCCGGGCCGCAGCCTGCGGGGTGAGTGTTGCCCTGATGATAGCCAACCCCCTATAGGAGATAATAATAATCACACCTCAATACTCCGTATGAGTTTACAAACATTTTTAATGGGATTAGCCGGAACTTCTTCTTAGGACGGGTTGCTTCGGAGAATTTGAACAATTCATCAAATTTCAACGTTCATTTTCAAGTTCTGTGAAAGATTTTTTCAACTTCTGTTTTTATTTCAGTTTTGTCAAGCAACTAGCCAACAATGATATAATTACAGAACTTGAATAGGACTTTCACAGAACCCGAAAATGAACGTTGAAATTTGATGAATTGTTCAAATTCTCCGAAACAACCCGTCCTTGGTGTTTTGATTTAATAAAGCTGAAAGAATGTTTTGCTTTATTTATCAAGATTGTTTGATGAAATGTCTACATACGAAGACTCTGTTGAAGTGCTTGCAGGAAGTATCTCAGGTCAGTATCAGTAAGTATCTGGGCTCTGTAGAAGTCTGGCTAAATCTGGCTTCCAAGAAACTTTGGCATCTTGTATAGGGCTAACATTCTTTAATAGTGACCAGCTGCTAACTCCGTACAAAGATTAAACTATTGAATTTGGGAGTCACATGCTTGATTCTGTGTCATCTGTCTGTCTGTCTCATTAACAATACTTTGCTAACACACTGATTACCAGCGTAATGCGTAATGTAAAGCAGCGTTTCCATTATGCAAGTAGCTTGCACGCAGGTTGCAAGTTGAAAGAAGCTTGCATAGTGGAAACCTTTACCTGCGTTGCATGTGTAGGTTGCATGCAACTGAATTTGAAGTTTTCAACCTGCTTGCAGGCTACTTGCCTAGTAAAAATACGCAACCCAAGGCAAGTTAGTACTTGGTGGCAACTCACTGAGGTGTGTGCTTTGTGGTTGTTTTGTTTTAAAAATGGCTATTTGGCGCCATTACAGTGACTGCCAACCTGCGAGCAAGTCAATTTGCGGTTTCCAATGTGCCTGCAAGTAATCTGCATCAGGTGTGCCATCAGACTTGTACGCAGGTTACTTGCCTAATGGAAACACTGCTTAATGCGCGGACGTAATGTAAGCGTACCGAGTCTGTTCCACAGGTATTTTAATCGACCATTCTCGAAGGAACTAGTAGAATTGATCCCTATACACGCAGTTTGCATGCACACAAAACTTGACGGAGATGAGTGAAACATCCATTCACAATTACTTACACAGAATGGGTTTTTTCTCCAACTCGTTTTTGTGGAAGTCTGCTCGCATGTGGCACGAGGCACGAGCTATTGGCATCCGTTTTTCCTTCTTCATATAATCCAGGCCTTTTTAAGACCCGCATTATTAAATCTCTTCCCACCAGCGGCGGCTCTTTTACGGGGGTCTTTTGGTCAATGACCTCCCAAAATATGCTGCAACAGTATTAATATATAAAAGGATTTAGTAAACTACCCGATTATTAATTTAGTTTTAATATTCATATGGTAATAGCGGGTTCCAGTGCCTTTTAGCGTCCATATGAGAGGCTACTGTATGTACCTACCGTGGGTCACTTCAAGTTTTGTCCCCAAGCTATCTCCTTTCTTTCTCTTTGCTATACAGACAAAAGGAGGTAAACACTATTGTGTCTGATGTTATGCTTAGTATCATACAAAATTTATTTTAAAGGGATTTTCGTACATTGGAGGGACCCACCACTTTCCCGTCCCGGTATAGGTGACTTATTGTCATCCCTTCGGGGCTCTCGCAAGGAAGCTAATTTTTTGGTATAAATGACTACAATTTCATAAAAATGGACTCTAGACCTCCAATGTTCCCGCATACTCGGACACTACCGCGGTGAGATTAATATGTGAAAGTTTTTTGTGTGATAAATGATAGCCATCTTGAACTTGAATATTAGTTTGTGAAATTATGTTTATCATTGTTGATGTAATTTGCATAGAATAATTTAAAACGTCAAATTCTGTGGATATCATATTGAAAGAAATCGCAAATAATTCATTGAATCATGGCAAACAAATTCAAATAAAGTGACAATTAGTTTATGTTACAAGAGAGAAAAATAAAGAGGTTAAAATCAAAAATTATAATTTTTATCAGTTCATTTGCGGGTGCAATCAAAGTAATGTATAGGTAATTATGCTTTATTGTTTACTTTTAAGTCAACTAATACACAATGGACTGAGTTTGGAGTTAGTGATTAAAAAAGTTTTAGTAGGAAAAGATCTAAAAGAGGAAAAGAAAAAAAAAACATTAATTAGTTATATGTGTAAATAATAAGATAAATAATCTTAAATTAGATAGTATTTTACAACCAGATTCAGAATAAGTGGGTACTGGTAAATTAATTACATACATTGCCGCTTTTATAATATTCACTATGAATTAGCAATATGTATTAAAATTTCATATTCATTTTTACTTCGATTGACCTTCCACTTCTGAACCCTTAGAGCCGTCTCTTCTTCCCATAGTCTTTGATCAGCCTAACAACACGACCCAACCGGATGGCGAAATAATTCCCATCTCTTAACACTGTGCAGACAGGGGAGTCTTCAGTGGTGTAATTAAAAAAAATTGATGCACGCCTAAACCAAAAGAATAAAGAACATTTTAAGAATGACATAACAACTGCAAGCTATGTAATGTACTCGGTTCCATGATAACTCAACACAGTGACAATTCACCACACTTTTAAAAAGTGATATAAAGTCATTAGAAACAATGAAAAAAAAAATTAAGCCTAACCTAACCTAACCTACTTAACCCAGTTAATAAAGTTTTTGTTTCATCACTTTCCATGACTTTATATAACTTTTTAAAAATGTGATGATTTATCATTTTGATGAGTTATCCGGTCACCAATGTACTCAAATGTACTGTAGAATCTGCTATTGATTGGTATATTTTTGTTGCTGTTCAGAGAAAGTGTGATACACTTTTAGAAATTTTATTAGTTTATTCAAGGAAACCAGTCTGTATCGACTGGTACCAACTAAATACCATGACTATTTATTTTATTTTATCTATTAATTTAAACGCCCTGATGGGCTTTTACATGATACATTTTTTACATAATTTACTGCAAAATACAGTGACAACAGAAGGTTTTTTTATTTTTAAAACTTCAAGAAAAATTAACAATATTTTTAAGGTTCACAACATATCTACAAGAAAACAACAAATGTACGCAATCGCTCTTTAAATATGCTATATGAAAATGTCATTCAGGTATCTCTTGAACACAGGCAAACTTATATTAAATATGTCGATATTTGAAGTGAATTTGTTTCCAAGTGTGTTAAAGCGAGAAATAGGTGCATGTATGTGGTAGTTGGTACTGAAGTTATTGTTGCAGAATAATATATTTTGCCTAGTTGCTCGAGTAGGTACTCTGAAATCTATGAGTTGCAGGAGTTCACAACAATCTAGTTTGGAGTGAATAATCTATAAAAAAGTAATGTCATTTATTTTTCTTCTGTTCTCTAGGGAATGTATTTAAACTGTATTTAGTAAGAATGTATAGTTTATTTGTTGAATAGGTATGTGTAATATGAAGTTAATAAATCCTAAAAATTTGTACTGCACACATTCAATATTTTTTATATGAATCTGGTAGTATGGGGACCACACTATTGAATTGTATTCTAACAAGCTGCGTACTAGCGACAGATACACGATTTTTATAACCTCCAACGAGCCGAAGACTTTGATGATTCTGTTTATGAGTACTTCAAAAAATAATCCTTTTTCTGTAGTAATTTTCATGCTTGTCAAAATATATTTTTCATTTAATGGGTATTAGAGCCACCTATGAATGTTCTTAGAAGCTTATTTAGGACTTAAGTAATTTTCCATCCAATAGATGGCCTACAAATCTACTGATATGACTAGAGTAGACAGGTACTTTATTATTTGTAATTAATTCTAATATAACGTAATAGTTAGGTATGTATTAAAATATTTGTCTGCTTTAAAAACACCGCGGATGATACGTGTAGGTGAACAACGTAGGTAATACTCTTTATAATATGAGTAAGTTGGTATCTACCTAATATTTTGGAGCAATTATTTTCTTTGTTCTTTGGTTTTGTGTAAGAAAATAAGGCTGGCTTTTATCCCCAGATGATAAACACGAAGAATAAAAACAGGTTAAGTGTTTATTTTACGGATAAACGTTGTATTTTGAAAAATTTACCTCTAACTTTTAGTTTAAATTTGCCGCCAGTACCAGGGATGAAAACGATGAAATCAGGAACCACAAAAACAAAATAATGCCGACGATGTTTATCTAAATAAAGCTGATCAAATTTCATGTCCGTGCTTTTTTATTATTTAAGTACATACTCACCAATGTTATTTTCCATTTTCGGTAGTTAATATTTTTTTACATTGTCATTTTAGATGCAACAAAGTGCTGGTAGATTTTTTATCTATAAATTAAATATTTACCATATTTTGTTATATCGTGAGAAATCATTTAAAAATAACAACATATTTTCATCAGCGTGTTTACATTATCTACCTGTACACTTATTTATTTAAAACCCACCTACCAAATTTTACGCCAGCACCCGCAACCGCCAAGTTATGTTGGTGGTACTGTACCAATTTACCTGACGTAAACGTTGCCATGTCTATGAAAAAAATCCCTAAACCTAGGGAGAAACGGAGAATTCCACCACAGAAAGTGCGGCTTTTCTATGGATATTTTTACGGAATTTGAAGCATTTTTACCTATGACATAAAAAGCAGTTTGTTTTGCTTAGGTAATATTATAAGCATATCGACTGTGTTTTGGTGAATCCCTTCAAGTCACATTTTTTGGTAATGTTGATTTTAAGTGGTTTCGTATAGACTAGTGTTCAAAGTACAACATGGTAAAGCAAATTTTGCTGATTAAGGCATTTTAAAACTAAAAACTAAACTTATGCCTAAATTGTTTTTAGGTTATTTCAAAAAACCGTAGATAAAATTATTCAATTCTCAAATATCCTAAAATTATAAATAGAAAGGCTTTATTTTATATCAAAATTTTGTAAAACAAATAACCACTTACATAATATAAATACATAAATTTTAAGATTTTTAATTAGTTTAACGAATTTGCAAATATTCGTTTTTATCGTCTTCTGTAAAGTTTTCATTTTTGATTTGAAAAGTTTTACCAAACCACAATCGATATTGATATTATTTAACAAAATAACACGACCGTCTGAAATCTAGGGAGTTTTTCATATTTCTAGGGATTTTTTAAAGCCGTTGCAAGTGAGTTTCCACGACCTGGCAACGTTGCTGATTACCTATTTACATTCACCTACCTATGTCTACCTGTATAAAGTTTATGTTTGTATGAAGTTTTAACGTATAGAGCAGTATAGAGACTGCAGAACTGCCTACTGACTACCGACTGTCAGTTAGCCCAAGTTTGCGCTTAAGGTGTCATGTATGAAAGTTGATATTGTCTATAAAACGTTGACACACTTCTTTCTTGTAATAATATCCGTCAAATTTCACACTAGACAAGGCTCATCATTGTGCAAAGTGCGTTGTGTTGTTTCTTTGAAAGTTTCACGCCGAGTTGTGGTGCTAAATAATGTAAAATCAAATAAATGGACTCAGTACTGTCAGTTTGTGTTGTGAAGTTATGGACTCCCGACTTTAGAAGGATTTGAACCTCGCTGGTACATTTTTAAGATTCTGACTGCAGATTCAACGAAAATAATAATTGTAAGTTCAACTCTCTTTCAATTGTTTTGCATTATAATTTCATCAAAACGATCATGATTCATACGAAATTTGACCATAACTTAGAAGGCTTAGTTGCAACAATTTATTTTTGTATATGATTTTTTTTTTCATCTTTATCAAGTACCTACCCAACGATTTTATTTCTTCATATTTTTATTTTTAACGGGTTTTATTAGGTTAACAATATTAATTTCATGATGGTTTTTATTACAATGGTACTAAATTAACACCTGTTGTGAAATAATCTTTGAATAACATTGTCTAATAGCGGCAATTAGTTTCGTGGATTTATTATTTCGATTACAAATTGTCGCTTAGTATTGTAAAAGGAATTGTATATATTTTCTCACGACAAACCGGATTTCGTATTAAGAATGTGCATAGAACAGGTTGATTCATTAATTTGAATTAGAAATAAGAACCTAGGTAGGGTACTTACCTACCGAGAAATAAAATAAAATAATTTCAATTTTATTTAACAAAAACACGCTAGTGTGGGAGGGTCATTATAATATTTTAACGCATTTAAAACCTACTTTCATTTACTAAAAACAATTGTTATAAAGTCTGCTGTTTTTTTGTTGTTGTTTTACAATTAGTTTTTATTTTTTGGGCAGGTACTTTCTTACCCAGTTATCTGAAACCTTTTTTTAAAAATATATAAATATAGAATATAGAAGAAAAATGCAGAAAATATAATTTAGGACCTAACCTAACCTCTTGTACCAAGGCCTTTTCGGTATTTCAAATAACCGAATTATTATTAACAGAAACTGGCGCAGACCCGTAAAAAATCACGGAATAGTATAAATTCTTGATTCTTCACAAATCATTTGCATTTTTTTAGTAATAAAATATAGTTTGTAGGTATGTACTTCATAGCTTATCTGAATTCTTTACAAAACTGATTCCAATTTTTTAAATGGCGCTTAAATACAAAGCGAATTTGAGTTCATCGAACCAGATTTGAACATAAAATGATTTCTTTCTACGAATGCCTACCTACCGAATTAACTATAGTTTGGTCCTAAAACTTACTATCTAAGGTTCACGCCGTTTCCTGGCAGGGGTAGGCAGAGAGGATAGGTCGAAACACGACTCTATCTTCACACACTCTTCTTGTGTCACTCACAATCATACATCGTCGCATTCATAGGTACAGGGTACAGGTACTACTCTTCTATTATGTTCATCAATGTCGAAAAAACATTTTTGAATTCGCTTAATTAAATGTATTGCAGATTCGATATGATTTGAGATTTTTAAGGCCAAAAGTACTATAGTGATTTATTTTTAAGTTATTATGGCGTGTTGCGGTAACTACTTCTTTAGCCAACTTTTCGGATAGCATTACAGTGTCCATCATCAGGGCAGATGTGTAAAGATTTTGCTGAAGTGTATGCTCATGTAGGTGTGATACCGTTTCGCAAAATTCAAGCTAAAAGCTGGTAATACATTATACAGGGTTTTCCAATAAGAGGTGTTATTTTGAATAGCCCGCTATTTCGGTAGATGTTACTTTTGAAGCTGTCATTTTTTGACGTTTGACAAGTAGAAACTACGCCATTAATGAAAATGGAAAGATACACGCTTCAACAACGCATTGAAATTATTAAAATTCACTTGAGTGAATCAAATGCAAATCATCTTGAGTGATGAGGCCCATTTCCACCTCGGTGGCTTCGTCAACAAGCAAAATTGTCGCATCTGGGGCTCGGAAAACCCAAGAGTTATTGTTGAAAAGCCTCTCTATCCTCAACGTGTGACTGTTTGGTACGGTTTATGGTCCGGCGGGGTCATTGGACCTTACTTTTTCGAAAAGGAGGCTGAAGCAACAGTTACGGTGAATGGATTGCGCTATGGCCGGAAATGGATGGTATTGATCTGGACAACGTTTACTTTCAACAAGTCGGCGCTACGTGCCACACAAGCAACGAAACCATTGATCTTTTACGATTGAATATCAAAATAACACCTCTTATTGGAAAACCCTGTAGTTTAAGATGGTTTTTTGCGTTTAAATTTGGTGTAGCCGTCAATTATTACCAAGAACTATTGAGCTTAGCCCTGTCGTCTTAAATTATTAATTGGGGTTTATACGAATTTCAATTGCTTCTGTAATTAGGCGTGCTCCATGTGTTTTGGGTCTTCCCACGATATCAGGAACAAATTTCGTTTCTCGTTTTAAAATTCTTTAAATCTCCGGGTTTGGTCATCGTAATGAATTATTTATATTACTTTTTCACTCATGATTTCCAAATAAAACAATGACTCATATTTAACATTTAAAATAGCACAGATATAATAAATAACCGATTGAATAACATTTCGTAGGCGTACAGTCGATTTATTTTTGCGTCTAACATTGTAATATCTTTTTACCAAATTAAATATTAGTCACATTAGGCATTTTATTAAACTATATATTATCAACTGTGACAGATGTGTGGTCATTTTAGTAACTTATAAAACACCTTACTATGTCTCCGCAGGCATATACTGAAAACATAAAGCAGCACAAATCTAAAAAAAATATGTTGTCTTATATTTTTTTTTAGTTAAACGTATTTTATAAACTCTATATCGAGTCACATTAAGAAATAAAAATAGTAGATCTAGAAATTGAATACAGAAACAGATGTGCTAATTTTATGAATCCAGAACTCAACAGAAATTTTTAACCCTTCAGGTTTTTAAATCTTTTTACCAACAAGTCCTAAAGACATGGTGAATTTTCTGGGAATTTCGTAATCCTCCCGAGATATCTAAAATGTGCTACATATTACTTCTTTTTGAAGTTGTCGTTAAAAGAAATACTATTTTAAAAACTATAATTATCTTTGAAATATTTGCATTTCAAAAACACACTAGTCTTTCTAAAAAATATATTTTTTAACATCAAACATGAAAATGTTAACAATAAAACTTACCGGGACATTTTGACTCGGAACGTCCATAATTTTGAAAGAATTCGATATTTATAAAAAATATTACTTTTGTGTAGGTAATAAGTAATAAAACAGTTACTTTACTTTTTATACCATTTATACAATAAAAATTTTTTAATATTTTTTTTAACTTTCATTAAAAAATGTCGAAATTCGTAATCATGCACGTTGACAATTTAAAAAAAAATTATTCATGTAATAATGTATAAATATTTGATACAAACTGTGAAGATTAATTATTTATTTATCTTTCTAATGACGAACATATCACATATCTACGCATTATATAGAAAAGATAAAAATACTTTAATAATGTATCGACGCACCGGTCAGATATGTCCTTCAGAGGCTATAATGGAATATGATGTTTGTGGCTAGTAATGTCCTTCCGAGGCCTAAAGGGTTGTGATGTCTATGAAAGTGTGTAAGTGCAAGCGAGATAGCATGCTTGCGAGATCCTATAAAAGGCGATGCAAACTAGGATTGTCCCTTTTTTGTTACAAGCAGCTCCCCAATAAATACCAGTACATAGATCACCTAAGAGTATTATTGTGTACGACCTTCCATACTTCCATACTTTATATTTGGCGCAGCCGGTAGGATTGAAATATTTTATTATAACAAGCAAAGATGGACCAAACCAAACGTCTGTATACGTTCCAGCGTGGTAGATACTCTCAGAATCGCCCGGAATCAAAACGTTGCTTGAAATGGTGTAAGCTGTGTTTAGTGATCAGAACTGACTACTCAGTATATCCCAAACTATATTTTTCTCATCTCCTTCCTCTCCCCACTACTTTCATTCTCAGAACATGCCCAAAATTGGGGATGTCATAGTGCCACTTGCTCAGGACAGTTGGGACTATTGTGGGGTAGTGACAAAAATATTGCAAATCTAGATGGCTTTTTATACAAATACAACGCTTGCAATTTTATTACTAGAATCTGTTAAATTGACTCTTTAGCATTACAAAGATGACTGACGCTTTCGTAAGGGACACTACCACAAATAAAAACACACGATTGCTTTTTTGTCGAAGTTACAAGATGGACTTATATCTATCTCACTATATTGTGCCAAAGATGGTTGAACCGATTTCGTAAGGGACAAACTAACCGACTAACTAACCATCACGCCGTTTCCCCACAGTGGTAGGCAGAGAGGATTAACCGCCAGATAACTGCTGGGAAATGCTGGTGTCAGGGATCCAATCAGAAGAATAATAATAATATTTGGATGATTTATATAGCGCCGTTTTTGTGCAAAATCACCTCAAGGGCGCTGGTTCAAATTATTCAATCAAAATCAAAACCTGAAGGATTCCGACATCTCTTTTGACACATGCAGTATTTTTAGAACACATGTATATTTTTTCTTCATTACACAACTCTTAGTTGCAGAGAAAAATGATTTTTTTTAAATTATTTAATTATGTACATTTCAAGGAATATTTTGAACTACACCTGTCAATTGGTCTGTCCTGGAACGGGAAACTTTCCTAGTTGGACAGGCAAAGCTTCCTAATATGTAATTTGTACTTTCTTTTGTATCTATCTATAAATAAATAAATAAAACTATCACCGAAAAGGGGTTCGAAAGTAGGATGTTTTGTACTTTAAAACAATTTTATAGACCTATTTCTTAACGAAAAAATGCTCGATTATTTCAAAGGTCAAGATGTTTTCTTCTCGCAGTATTTAATTAAAGCATCTTAAATATTTATAAGCAAAACACATCATTTTGCATTTCTTCGTAGTGCTTCAATGCAACATGTAACACAACGCCAACTGTTTGGACGGTATTGCATTGCAAGTTCGTATCGTATTGTCGTCCAACAGACCAATTCGCCTCGATTCTTGACGAAGTGGAATGAATTTTGAAGTTTGGCGTATGTAAATATGTACCTTCGACGAGACTCAAGAATAAGAATTTCGACCAGTGTATGTACTTTCGACGGCGATTGCGAGCGGTCTGGATTGGAGAATCGATACCCTGGACGTGGCATTAGACTCCTTTGTGCATTCGTTTTACTTGCCCAAACCATCTAATACTACGTATACATATGTGAGCCGAACTGCCGAACTGAACCTCAACTTATGGAAAAATAATGAAGAAACCGCAAATGGCACCAAACGCCGCTTGCAGTTAAATTCGTTCCTTTCCTGTAATTCGTGGATCGGCTCGTGGTTCGGTTCGCAAATGTATACGTACCAAAAGCGTCCCTTTTATTTCCCTGTTTTTTCTCGTTATTCATTCTCATTACGTTTACTTATAATTATAATTATTTGGTTTTAACACACTCACGCCGCCGCCAGGGACAACGTTGAATAAATAATATAATAATAATATAATTATATAATAATCTGATACAGACAAAATATTCAACAGCTGTGACGTACTAGATATACGCCAATTATACGTTAAAACACTACTAAACTACATTTTTGACAAAAAAACTAATTTCAACTTACACAAAATAACACTAACAGACCAGTTAGACAAGCGTACAAAGAAAACATAAAAACTCCGACAGTAAATTCAAGCATTGGACAAAGACACTACCAGAGATGTGCTTTACTTCAAATAAATCCATTTCAAATGGAAATGCAAAATGCAAAATGGGTATTTTCCATTTTGCATTTTAAGGTTAAACGCAACGCTCGTTGTATTCTACGTGTTCACAGATGGCGTTAATTAATTAATTTTGTTTAAATACGCTTTTGCAAGGTATTGCTTTATAATATTAAGACAAATCATTTGTTTGCGCCCGTATATACGCAATATGAATATGAATCAATAGTTTTGTTCGTTTAAAGACTTAATTCTTTCGAGAAAGGCACACAAATACAATATTTTACCGATGATTCAATCCAATATTGTATTTGTATGCCTTTCTCGATAGAATTGAGTTTTTATATGGACAAAACTATTTATTCATATTCATATTGCGTATATGAGGGCGCAAACAAATAATTTGTCTTAATACTGTAAAGCAATACCTTGCAAAAGCGTATTTAAACAAAATTAATTAATTAACGCCATCTGTGAACACGTAGAATACAACAAGCGTTGCGTTTAACCTTAAATGCTTTTCTAAAAGCCATTTTGCATTTTGCATTTTAAATGCTTTTCTCAATGCATTTTCCATTTTAAATGCTTTTTTGCAACATTCTTCCTACTATCTCCACTCATCTTTTTTTATAAGCCCCAAATATCCGTCGGTCCTCAACCTCGCTATGAGAGATAATTTCCATTTGTCAAGTTGCTCCCTGGTAGAAGCCTTGGCAATTGAGTGATACCATTACAAAAAAATACTGATTCAAATACTGAACATGGGGCCATGACGCTGTAATGTTAAATGTTAGATAGCAGTTTCTATGTTTTTACGTTGGCAACATTAGTCCTGCGCAAATTTTTTGTGGTTTCATAATCTGTAGTCGTGGTGTTTTTGGATTTAACATCATGTAATATGTTTGTTCTACATTGATGTCCATTATTAAATGACAAAATCGTTTTAAAATTTTATAATTATTTTAATTGTTTGACCTGAGAAACCATTTTGCATTTTCAATGCATTTTGAAAATAGGTATTTTGCATTTTGCATTTGAAATGCTTTTCTAAAAACCATTTTGCATTTTGCATTTTCAAATGGAAAAGTTTTGACCCATTTCCATTTTGCATTTCAAATGGTTTTGGGTACTCATTTTGCACATCTCTGGACACTACCAATACCATGCTATAAAAGCTTTCAACAGTCTAAAAATTGAAATTAAAATTGAGGAAAATAAAAATAAATTCACACACAAAATTACAAAATGGATTAAAGAACAAAAAAGACAATATTACCAAAATGTCTTAGCATAAAATAAAAATAAAACCTACACGTAACACACAAAACCAATATAAACACACATCCTTCCATTGATATGCTTGGTGTAACTATAAGTGACCAGCTCAGGTACGGGGGCTCCATCGAAGCCAGAGTAAAGTTGGCCTCTCAGAAGCTGGGCGTACTGTACAGGGCCCGCAGATACTTTAATAGTACACAACTGCTCACCCTGTACAAATCGCAAGTGCGCCCTAATGTCGAATTTGGCAGCCATCTCTGGTCTGGAGCCCCAAAATACCTGAAAAAAACCCTTGACTCTGTGCAGAAACGGGCGGTCCGTTTGATAGATTCCCCAATCTTAACAAACGGACTGCAATCTTTAGAGCACAGGCGTCAGGTAGGTATGCTGTCCTTGTTCTATCGGTATTACAATGGAAGATGCTCTGAGGAACTAGCGTCATTGATCCCTTCGGCACCGGTGCGTAGTCGGGATACACGCCAAACGCGCGCCCAACATTTGTACACAGTTGACACTTGTCACATGAGAACGGGTCGCTTCTACGATTCGTTCTTAAGTTCAACAGCTCGGCTGTGGAACGAACTGCCGGCCTCTGTGTTTCCTCCCTCCTACAACATGGGACTCTTCAAGACCCATGTTCACTCCTTCCTCTCCACAAAAAGACCCTCCACACAGCATCCCCAAAGATGACATAGGCCCTGAGGGAAATTATTTTCTTCAGGGCCTCCTGTGTGGAGTAAATATTAAAAAAAAAAAAAAATCACTCACAAACACACAAGATTATAATATATATTAAATGTATTATTTTATCTTATATTGTAGATTGTATTTAGATTATATTTTCATATTATAAAATGAAGGCCTCAGCACGGGCAAGCCACCCAGTGAGGCCAACATTACTGGAAAACTTTGAAATGTAAAAAAATATTGTACCAAATAAAATTTAAAAAAAAATAAAGAGATTTTTTCCTACCTTTCGAGATTAATTAAGCTGTCATCATCGTGTTTCCTCTATGGTTTTGCCACCGAGATCTCCGTTGTAACATCTCTTTCTGATACTTGCATCGTTTATGAGATGAGGGAGAAGTTTCAACGGAGCTATCAGCGATATGCCTTTATTCCCATGTGAAGGCACTTTCGTTTGTTGATTCGGTTCTAGCATGGCTTGCTTCAAGGTCTGTTTAATTTCATCTCTGGTATATAATTAAGTAATTACCATACTAATTTATGATAAATAATATGGACAAGAACGGATGACTATTTGCCTAGGTAAAATAATAATAATTATTATTTTTAACGCAATGCCTACAATAATTTAGGTAGCTCACATTGTAAATTAAGGCGATGCACTACGTAGTAATTTAAAATCATGTGTTTTTGGTTTGAAAATTTGGTCGTCTAGAAATGTTTCAGATGCATTAATTAAATACTGCGAGTAGAATACATCTTGGCCTTTGAAATAATTGAGTATTTTTTTAGATAGGTCTTTTTATAAGCCCAGAAATAAATAATGTATAAGGCTTATGAAAACTTCTTTAAAGTTCAAAATCTCCTACTTACGAACCCATTTTCGATTATGGTTTTATTGTATAATGTGGCAAATTAATTTATTTATAAAATGATCGAATAACATTTAAATATTTGTGCCTGAACATCCACAAAATAAAATAAAAGGCAATTTTGCCATGTTTTTTTCTTGCATAAATCGAAACAGGTGGAAGGTGTGAAGCGAGAATATAAGCCTTATCGCCATCTACGTAAGGTGTGTTTATATGCAAACAAAACATCTGCCCTGATGATGGACACTGCAATGCTGTCCGAAACGTTGGCTAAAGAAGGAGTTAGCGCAACACGGCATAACACCCCAAAAACATATAACAAAAATACTTTTGGCCGTGAAAATCTTAAATCATATTTTACCAAAAAATATGCTTTACTTAAATTGAAGGTTTTAGGTAGAATACAAATAAAAAAAATTATTACTCAGGAAAAAATATGAATGCGAACTACTACAAAAAATATTTTTTCAATAGAAATGTATGAACGCATAAAGGAAACACAACCTAAAAAAATACAGTAATATTGCTAAAATTATCTGTGACAGTTTTCACTTGATTAACTTTTTTGCTTTCTTATAAAATTATTTACAAAATAAGTAAAAAACAGTTTTTTTCTTGAAATCGAACGTTTCTAGACTCCGTTTTGTCAAGCGATTTTAATGTCTATTACCTACGATGTAAGGTATACCAAGAATATACACATTTTTGGCTTGTAGCTTCCTCTTAACCCCAAACTATTTGTAAGTCCCCGAGTAACGCCGGGTGCACGTCAGCTAGTTAATATAATTTTATGCAAAATAATCATTTATGAACCTACGTATTTTGACCAGCGAAGAAATTCTCAACGCTTGTGAGTATATTATTATTATCAAGTAGGTAAATAATCTCTAAATACTATAAAATTATGTCGCTATCCGCGTCTGTCTGTTTGTGCGCTTAGTTCTTAGTTCTTAGATCTCAGCTAGTATGAAATCATTTTAGAGTGTGTTCAATAATACATTGCTTAACGATTTGTTTGTGTTTCAAAATTTGCAAATTATGCTATTTTACCGTCCAATAATACAAATAATGACGACATCTTTAGGAAAATCTCTTACGATAATTTCAGCATGAAACTCAAAATTAGCATTTTTTTATTATTAGGTAGACATAAATATTTGAGATTAAACTGACGCGTGATGCTGTTATCGCCGAGCGAAATAAAAGTTGAGAGTCCTATTTTAACTCGACCGTTTTGCATTTCGTCTGTCTGTAAATTTATTTGTTCGATCCGCTCTATTTCAAGATGATGGCCGTTTTAATGGTTCAATAAAGATTATTTTTTTCAAATGTGAAATTGTAGCGTTTATTTGGATTTTCCCCTTTTTGTACTGACTAAATTAAAACCTTTCTATTTTTTTATTTATTTTTTTATAGTGAATACCTCACAAAAGTCCCAACTGCTCCCGTCTGGAGCCAGTGACACTATGGCATCCCCAATTGGGGGATGTTGTGAGGCTGAAGGTAAGTGGGGAAGGGAAAGAGGAAGGTGAGGAAGTACCTGGCTATTCAGATCTAGTCACTAAACACGGCTAAAGCCATTTGGAGCAACGTTTCAATTCTGAATGGTGGTCTTACACCAGGGCGATACTGGTAGTATCTTCCACTCTGGAACGTGCCGCAAATATACTATATATTATTTTAATTAATTAATTGTGAAATAACACAAATTAATCAAATAAAAATTTTATTTGCGCACGCCGGGTTCGAACCCGCGACCTTCGGAATGGCAGTCCAATGCGTTACCACTGGACTATGCCGGCCGTCAAATTATATATCCTATTGCAACAAAGACAGAAGAGTCACATGTGTTCAGTTAGAGATTCCTGACTGCCATGAGCAGACTTGTTTTTTATTTCTTCCAAAATCACATGATATAACATCGATCCATCTACCCATTAACATAGTAATCACAAGGTTGGTTCTTTTAGCACTGATATTGACTCTACGAAACGGTTTTCGCGATTTCTTACTCAATTTAAAATTACTTCGACTTCATTTTAGGGTATTGTCTCACTGTATTTTATTGTTGGTATAATTCGGAAGTCGTAAAGAACCCATGCACAAAAATATCAGAAGCGCGGCTCTGGTGTATTGGACAGACCTGCGGTTGAATTTGTCGAGAAAATTGATCTTTCCGTGATTTTTATTTTTATTGTTTTTGATGAACGTATTACTAAAATCGCAGATGTTTCAAGAGGAATTCCTCGAGAAGTTACTAATTCACCGTCTAGAAGAATAAAATCTTATGCTTACTACTAATTTTATAGTAGAAAAACGTTTAAAAATATTTTAAAACTGTTGTACATAAAATATTTAAATGGTAAGGTACAGTTTTTATTACCAAATCTAAAATATAAATAACTTACGTTCGTAGAGATCGCTCTAAAGAAAATATATTTATTTCTTTATACTATAGCGAATAAAAAAAACGATGTGAAAATTATCGCAGCCGCGGCAATTTATTTGAACATCACGTTAAACTATTAATCATCGTAATTCGTAAACGTAAATAATAATTCACGCAATAATCAACACGACTGCCTTCGGTGAACACGTCTTGCGAATTGGAGGCTGGGCCAACATGAGAACGATATTTGCGAGTTGGCCCCAAGATCCTTTGATGTGTGCATGACAACCGATAATAATCGGGTTGACAGGCCAACGTTGGCGGCCAACGCATGCAACCGCCAAGTATCTCTGTACACATTTGGCCAACGCAGTGGCCCAATGCATTGGGCCAACGTATACTGGCGCTAAAAGAAGTACGAGTAAGTAAAAATTTTCGATAGATTACTGAAAAACTGTACAAACTTTATTACTTTTTATATTTCCGGGACAACTAAATTAAATTAATTAATTAAATTAAAAGATAATTGTAAAAATTATTGTTTATCGAGAATTGGGGATAAGAATGTTAAAACATGTAGTACCGAGCAAATCTTTTAATTTTGAACAGCTGTTCTAGGTATCTCTATATCATTGCAATATTTTTCCATTACGTATTTCTCGTCATCAATAATAATGCTAATCGAAACCGTGTGATCGGGCAAAGTGTGATTTCATTTAGCCACTTATTTGTATTCCAGAGTGCATCTCGACGCACTTAAAATAATCACGTACAAGCCTAATGGGCGTTTTTCACGATTCTTTTTTTTTTCATATCGATCCCCATATGGAAACTATCAGGATCCATATGAAAAAAACTTGATTTACTTTAGGCGATCATTATTGTCATACAATGATTGTATAAAGATAGTTGCCATTAGAAAAGAAATACTACTTTGGAACGGTACAAAATAGTCGTAAAAAAAACCTTAAAAACACGGAAGCATTAGATATGTCATTTACTTTTGCCTTTGCCGTCAGCAAATCATCAAAAATAAACGTGTAATTCACAATACTTAACGTAATATCAATATTTTAAAAACAAAACGAAATGCCACACCCGATTGGCTCAAAGACATTTATTTTATTTCCCCTAAAATATACAATTCACTAGTTACAACCTTTGAAGAGACCGTGTTTTTATAAAAGTTGCTTTGCCTTTGTGGGATTTTATTTATTTACGCAATTTTTTTTATGTTTCTTCGTATTTTTCATTTTAATTTTATTAACCTGTATTTTATAACTCTGCTCCAATGTAACAAAAAATCTCAATAATTAAAAAATACATATAAAATAATACCACATAATACAATTGCGTAAAACAATGACAAAGGACAGAATATACCTGAAAATAATGTCCGCCATCTTCAACTATAAAAATCTATATCAAAATAGAACACCTGGTTTCATCCCGAATCCACAAAGCCGATCCGTATGGAAACTGGATGAAATAAAGCATCGCGTAAAACGACTATAAGTAATGTTTCATGCAATGTTTTGATCTTCTGTGAATAATAACTATTCGCTTTATGCCGAGAAAGTTAGAAGAAGCGTGTGATGTATATGAACGCAAGCCCGTGAAAATACATGATTAATATTGTTAGGCTAGATTGGGGAGAGAGGTGATGGGGAAGGGAAGTCTGAAGATAGCGACATCTTCCGTACATATTGTTATTATTATCATCTATCATTTCGATTGATTTCGTACTCTATAATTGATTTTGTCATTTCGCTATTATGGTGATAATCGGAAGCATAGCTGAATCTTGTAATATCTCACTACTCGATAGTTTCTGAGCGACTAATTCGAGTAATTATTCGTTTTTTAAGATGTTTCGGTCGGTTTTTCGGATCAAATCCTGGCACTGGAAGGAATGGGAGAAAGCACAGCTCCTACAATGAAATTTCGTGTTATTTATAATGTATCATATTAATTAGAGCGTAGTGAGGACAACTCTTTTTAGAAAAAGATACAGAAGATTTTTTCAAAATGCCGAAGATATAACCCGTCAAAACGTTGATTTGCGGCCGTCCGAAAATCATGTGTCACTAAGTACTGCAGCACTGCCATTTGAATTATTTATTTAGAATTTACAGCACAAGTGCCATTTACATACAAAGTTTTTATTTTATTTTTTTACATATACATAGTGCAGTATTAAATTTTGATGAGAAAAATTAAAGAATTAAATTTAGTTAAAACATAACAAATAAAATAACAGTAAAGAAAGAAGCAATGACAATAGCCTGTTATGTAGTGACCTCATTAAAATAAGTGGCGTTAAAATGTGTTATTAGTGCAGCTTTATACTTTACAAGGGGAATATTAAAAGTATCTGCGATTTTAGCATAAAAGTTCCCAAGTGTGTGCAATCTATTTATAACTGAGTTATATCCTGAAACTGTGGTATAATTGTCACAATAATACATACTAGAGGACCTTGATATAATGGTAGGTACATGAAATTGAATCAACATTAATATGTCAGGGCATCCAACTGATAATTTATAATTTTGAATAAAAATATAAGATCAAAATTTTTTCTTCTTTCACTTAACTTAAGCAATTTCAATGAATGTAATAAGAAATCATAATCTATTGTTTCTAAAGGAATTCTAAACCTAAAATTAATCCACCTCAAAAATTTTGCGTTGGACTCTTTCAATGGTATTAATGTGATTATTAAAGACAGGTGACCAAATTGTAGAGTTGTATTCTAGAATACTTCTAACGAGAGATGTGAACAGAATTTTTAATGTGTTGCTATTTTTTTTTAAACTGAAATGTAATGCGTGTGACGCCACCAAACACAATTGCATACGTTTTGCTAATGTTTACTTTGAAAGCTGATAACTTCGTAATTTTTGGAGATATCGAAACACTAATAATAAAGTCTTTACATATTCTCCAAAATAAAATAGGAGACAACCTCATTGATCTATAAATCTATTTACAACATGTATCTTTCATATTAATGTTTGTGTAATGATAAGAGATTCCATACAGAGCAAGCAGCTGATAAAATATTGCACTATTTAACCCTCTTCTTGGCAATGTATCCTATAGTATACATAGTTTTCATAATTTTTTCCCACTTAAACTGGTACATGGGTAAAACAGATTTTAATGAAATCTGCTTTAACATGTTCTCAACTTGATATTTAGTGCCACTAGAGCCATCTAATGTTTAATTAAGAAGAACAGTGACAGTTCAAACTCATACCGCTGCAAAATGGCTGTCAACAGAAGACGCACAACTAATTTGTCTGTAAGTTATCTTTATTTATTACTTGCATTATTAGATATTTAGTTATTTTAGGAATGAATTCGTGTTTATAAGGGTTCAGAGAATAATAAAAAATATATACTGAGTAACATATGTGACAAATCTTGTTTATATTGCATTCCAAAATGGTGTGTATCCTATGATATACACCGCCAAGTCTGCAGTGAATTACAATTGATTGAATGTGTATCCCCTGAGATACAATGCCAAGTTATTGAGAGTTTGTATTATCTTATGTACAATGTCAAGTATTTATTGTTTATTGTATTATGTAGTAAACCCCTTTGAAATCTATATATTATGATTTTTTCATTTTTCCATAGCCTCGCGAAATTGAAGAAATGCTGACTATAATACCAATATCGGGAGCAGATTCTGATATTGAAAGTGACGAAGATGATGAACTACAAGATGATTCATCTGCAGTGCGCTCATCAAACTTTGGAATTGTTCATGATGCATTGGAGGAAGATAATGAACCAATGGCTCATGTTGCTGATCTTTCCGCAAACACCTCAAGCGCTGAACTACGTACACGTCGACATGTTAATCGTAAGAAAAAATGAACTTTGATTGGAAAGAGAAAGATTTTATGTCAAAAGTAGACATATGTGACAATCATTTCACAACTCCAGAGAAGATAAAATCGCCCTAGTTTGTAACACCAATTTGTATTCCACACAATCATCAATCAAATGCATTGATACTTCCTACAGTGAGATATGTGACTTTCTGGCCATTGAAATTTTAATGGGCCTAATAAAACTACCAGCATACACTGATTATTGGTCTGAAAAAATGCGAATTGAGCAAGTGGCAAGTATCATGCCACTCAAAAGATACCAGTCCATCAGAAGATATCTTCATTTTGTTGACAATGAGGATGTTGATGGGGATGTTTATTTTAAAATAATGCCTCTTTTTGAACTGGTAAAGCAGAATTGTTTAAAAATTGAAAAAGAGATAAAAAATTCTGTCGACGACATGATGATACCATTCAAAGGAACAAGAGCAGGTTCCCGGCGACAATATATAAAGAGCAAACCTAAAAAAATGGGGCTTTAAAATGTTTGTCCGATCGGGGGTTTCGGGCATAGTATATGACTTCTTGATGTATGGTGGAGAGGCAACATTTCATGGTTGTGAATTTTCAAACTACGAAGAAAATCTTGGAATGGGGGCGAAAGTCGTTCTGACTCTCAGTAAGTCTATTCCCAATGCGGCATGCTCTGTTATATATTTTGACAATTTTTTTACCTCTTTTGAACTTCTGCATCATCTTCGTCATGGGTACGGAATTTTAGGTCTGGGTACCATGCGGCGAAATCGATTACGAGGATGTAAACTTAAACCTGATAAACAACTCAAGAGACTTGGAAGAGGAGCTTTTCATCAAATGAAGGATGAGAAGAAAAAATTGGCTGCAGCATAGACATATGAATATTCATATGTCTGTGGGCTGCAGTCACTTGGTTTGACAATCGTGCTGTCATTATTGGAAGTTCATTTGTAGACTCACACCCATTATCTACAATACAAAGATATAGCAAACAGGACAAAAAAAAATTGACGTCACCTGCCCCGAAATAATAAAGCAGTACAATGCCCATATGGGTGGTGTCGACTTAGCCGATATGCTGATAGCTTTGTACCGATGCACATTTCGCACACATCGTTGGTATATGGCGATATTTTCTCAATTACTCGATATATCTATCAACAACGCATGGCTACTTTACCGGCGTGAAGTGGCCCTACAAAAAGAAGGAAGCAAAAAAATAATATGTTTGAAGGATTTTCGTCTAAAAATTGCAAATGGTCTGCTTTACAAAAACAAAATACGTGGCCGTCCTATCGGAAACATCACAACGCCACCAAACAAAATAAAGAATCCGGTAAAAGCCAGGCCGGATGATGAGAAATCCGGTTTGATAACTTTTTTATTTTTTTTTCCGGACATTTTCCGGAACATAAAGAAAAAGGAAGATGCCGACTATGCAATTCTGGACAAACGTCTGTATTTTGCATAAAATGTGGCCTAAGGCTTTGTTTTACTGATAAGAGAAATTGCTTCCTATCATATCACACAAAATAATAGTTTTAATTAGCTTTTAAGACATAATTTTTCATTTTCCATAGTAATTTTTTTTAAATTTTGATTTGTAATAACCTGGCAATGTATCCTATAGGATACAACTCCAAATAAACTATATAAAAAACAATAAAAATATTTATCATTTGTTTTTGTGAATCTGAAGCCTAACAGACTTCAAATATGTAAAAAAATATTTTTTGTGATGCTTAATTCTATCGGTGCCAAGAAGAGGGTTAAAAAGTGGTAGGTAGGTCTTTCTTAGTTGTTTTAAATGTTTATTCAAATATAAGTCTTCGACAAATAGTAATTGTTTGTATTTTTAACAGCTGTTGGTAAATTAGATTTTTTAAATACCAACCAAACTAAATTATCCAACTTATGTTTGAAAACCGTAGTGTTATTCTTAAGCTGGACACACACACGACAGAGCCAGCGTACCAAATGGCCCCGCGCCGACTCATAACATATTGCGTATGGGGAAACTTATATGGCTCGTATTGGCTCGACAGGCTCCGCTTTATATCCGGAGAGTTCAAAATCCATCCAGCCCAGCCAAAAAGCCGTATTTCGGCTCGGTCGTATGTGGCAAATTCCCGAGCCCATGGCTCACCGGCTTTGCCGTATGTGTGCGATTCCCGAACCCAAATACGTTCAGTGTGAATTCACTCGAAAGTACGGCCTCTTCCAGCGGACGTGATTTTGTTCTAAATGATATTTGTATTTTTAACTACTTAATTTTAAATAATTTTTTGTTGGATATTTGTGAAAAAATCAACCCATTAAAAACTTTTTTTTATTTCACTGAGAATTGAACCTTTCTACCCAGGAACTGGAGTCGGAACAACGAGGTAGGAACGATATTTATTTCATATATTAACCGCTTGACGTGGCTCGGCTCGGTCGTGTGAGTGTGGACATATCCAAATGGCTCGTCTGTCGTGTGTATCCAGCTTTAAAACATGGTATATAAGCAAGCTTGTTTATATTACGGGTTTCTTGCTTACTTACGTCGATGTCTCAATAATTCTACGGTACTTTTTAAAGTTCTCACGTGATTTAACAACAGATTTGTACCAAAATCAAAAGAACGGAATGATAATTAATTATTATTTATGAATGATAAATTAATGTTTATGAGACGAGGTTATTTATAGCACAAAGGATAACGAAGTATTAAGCAATAATTTTTCACCTGAAATACCCATATAAAATCTCCCGAGAAAGGATAAATATTGCCGATGGAAATTGAACCCGCAGCCTTATGATTTGCCGGGCAGCTAGTTATAGCAGCTGACCGACAATCTAAAGGTTGCGGGTTCAATTCCCGTCGGCGGCGTTTATTCTTTCTCGGGAGATTTATCAATTTGTATTTGTATTTGAGGTGAATAATTATTGCTTTTGATAATTTTTACCAATAAATTGTTCATACTTCGGCCACGGCATGTTTACATAACAAAGCGATTACAAAATGACCGGCTTCACATACATGCTATGTATTTATTCCCTTGTGGGTTTGTTAACACCATTGCACATTTGCCGTTTTGTAATTCGAGCAAAAAGTCGCAAAAGTGTTTTTCCCATAAAATCGAATTATTGTGTAACTTTTAAGTATAATCTCCATTACTTTTACGCAATGTCCCGTAATGGAATTCTGCCTGTTTTTTTATGGATGTATGCAGGTATTTTGTGTCGCTGCATTTTCCATAATAATGCATAATTTATACAATATCTTGCGTCACAAATGTTTACATGTGATCAAATGGTTTAATTATATTATAAAAAGAAACCCGTTTATCCCCACCCGCCTAATTTTCTTCACAACTAGCCACTGCCACCCACTGGTGGTTCTGGTGGTTTTCCTGTTAAAAATGGGACTGCAGGCCTTAACGAATGAATTGAAAGAGTTCCTAACAAAGTCTCAATCAAAAACGAATGTAGGACGGCGGAACTAGTGTTCATACAAATACTGATACTGATATTGTCGCATTCCGTCACTATATTTATTAGGAAAAGAACACGTGTTCTCGATATGTTCTGAATGACTAATATTTTTTCTGGAAGTTCGCATGCTGTCACGTTTTTTAACAGGATCATATTTCTGCGTGCAGCACACCTGTCTAGGTAGGTAGATGTATTTATTTGCATGTGGATAAAATAGAAGGCATGAGATCCCTTAGGCGTATGTGTGAAACCATGTTTGACCGTTATAGTGATTTGTTTTTGGGGTATTATGCCGTGTTGCGCTACCTCCTTCTTTAGCCAAAGTTTATATGTAACCTGATTAACCTGATTACACATCTGCCCTGATGATGGACACTGCAATGCTGTCCGAAACGTTGGCTAAAGAAGGAGGTGGCACAACACGGCATAATACCCCAAAAAATCAATATAATACTTTTGGCCCTGAAAATCTCAAATCATGTTTGACCGTGTTACAATAATTGTAGAACTCCAGAAAGAATACATTGCTTAGGAAAGCTAAGTAGTGAACACGATTAAGAAAGGGGCGCTTAAATGTGTGATGTGTGAATAGTAGAAGTCGGGGACATCAGATGAAGACATGACAACACGAAGCGAATCAAATATTATAATATTCGGAGCGAGGAGTGTGTAGCAAGACAGAGTTGTAGTGTGGCAGTCTCTCCTCTCTGCCTACCCCGCCGGGGAAACTGCGTGATGGTTAGTTAATTATATTTATTTAATGCATGATAGTAATATCAGTCTTATACTGTTTTCGAATTTCAAAGACTGTTTTGTTATGATGGGAATGCGACCATTATCAAATGCATCGCATCTCTGTTATTAAAAAAAATACCTAAAGAATAACCAGATTATTAATATTTACAGTTCTAATAGAGATTGTCTCAAACAAAAATGTAGTTCGACCGGATTTGAACTAGAAACTTTGGTAACATTGAATGAGAGGTACTCAGGTGTACAGGGTGTTCAAGGACATACTTAGTATTTATACTTATAGTAAAAAAGTCATTGATTAATCTACAAATAAATAAAACTCCGGTTCATAGTATGGAACACATTTATTCGTCTGATTAAACAGCTGTACCTATAGGGTATTACAGCGCCCTTGAGGTGATTTTGCACAAACACGGCGCTAAACAAGTCATCCACGTCAGCTATACAATACATACACACAGTGTCTGGGGGTAAAGTGCGCTACTTCGGGCGGTGATTCTACATGATGATAAAAGTAAGCGAGATAAATAACTTTTTTCGAAATTCTAACTTTTTTTTCTCATGCAAAAATATTTTTTCATAGAAGAATATTTATTTTCCCATACCAACAATAGGGAATTCTCGTGCATTTTGTAAATAATTTATTTCAATAAAGATAATTATTTTATTATGTGCCTCTTTTTTTTCTTTTTTTTAAAATGTATTTTCAATTTTTGTAGTTGTTTTAAAAATTGCGTGCTATTTCGGCTCTGAAAACGGTCATGCGCCATTTTGACCGCTACGTCACACCTTTGCCGCCGCCGCCGCCATCGGTTTGCAGGATCTACTCAGGCCGGTCAACAGTGACGTCATCGTTCGCCCTTGAACGCTTGATCAATCACCGGGCGTTTTTAGCTGCATTGAAATATTTCGTTCGCGCCTGTTTTTAAAGTCATTATAACTTTAATAAATGATTTTTGAAAATTATAAAAACTATGTATTCTTGTGTCTGAAGTGTTTCTACATGTGAATAATTAATAATAAGTGATTTTTTGGTGTGAAGAGAATTCCCTATTTATATTTTTAATTTATAAACTATCTTAAAACGTTGGAATTTCGAAAAAGGTTATAAATCTTTTTAATTGTATTGTCATGCAGAATCAATCCCCCGAAGTTAGCGCACTTTACCCCCGGACGATAAAAGTTGATAGAATACATTTTCATCGACAACGAGTCTACCTGTCGAGTTTCAGCTCGATCGGATGCCGGAGGGTGGGTTAATTTCCGCTTCCAAGATTTGCATTCATTAAACGATTATTTTGAAATTACCTTTACTCCATGCCACTTATATTATACATATTCCTAAGTTACACATGTAATAATAAGTCAATGGACTATTATTTCAAGTCGCTACTGTAGAAATGCACTTGTTGATATTTTTTACGATTGCTTTTAAACTTCATAAAAAAATTATTGTGCTAATTCTTTTCAAAACGGTCTTCTAGATATGCAGGTGAAATTAAAAAAAAATACGTTACTCCATATATTCGATGAAGAAGAAAATCTGTTCACAAAAAGACGATTTTCTCTCCTTTTTTAAATCGCTTTAATGTTGAACTCCCAATAATTTAGACGACGAACCGCCACTGACCAGGGACGTGGCTATTTCCAATGGCAACCCTGGTGAACTTTATCAAAGGGACCACGTTATGGGAGATAACCAGAGATGTGCAAAATGGGTACCCAAAACCATTTGAAATGCAAAATGGAAATGGGTCAAAACTTTTCCATTTGAAAATGCAAAATGCAAAATGGTTTTTAGAAAAGCATTTAAAATGCAAAATACCTATTTTCAAAATGCATTGAAAATGCAAAATGGTTTCTCAGGTCAAACAATTAAAATAATTATAGAATTTTTAAACAATTTTGTCATTTAATAATGGACATCAATGTAGAACAAACATATTACATAATGGTAAATCCAAAAACACCACGACTACAGATTATGAAACCACAAAAAATGTGCGCGGGACTAATGTTGCCACCGTAAAAACATAGAAACCACTATCTAACATTTAATATTACAGCGTCATGTATTTGAATCAGTATTTTTTGTAATGGTATCACTCAATTGCCAGGGCTCCTACCAGGGAGCAACTTGACAAATAATCTCTCATAGCGAGGTTGAGGACCGACTGATATTTGGGGCTTATGAAAAAAAGATGAGTGGAGATAGTAGGAAGAATGTTGGAAAAAAGCATTTAAAATGGAAAATGCATTGAGAAAGCATTTTAAATGCAAAATAGTTTTTAGAAAAGCATTTAAAATACAAAATGGAAAATACCCATTTTGCATTTTGCATTTCCATTTGAAATGGATTTATTTGAAATAAAGCACATCTCTGGAGATAAAACAGTGGGCTGAGTTCTCACGTGTGTTATGAACTACCCGTAAACGTCTTCGATTTATTTAACATGATTATGTACGTATAAAGATTATATTTAATAATTGTATTTCTATAAAGATTGCATTTAATAATAATAGTATCTATTATGTCTTGGTCAGTTCAGGTTTTATCGAGGTCGTGTATAGCTCGACCCATATTGAGAATGGGCAAAAAAATGCCGGGTGGCGGTTACGATGCTTTCTCGTGGTTTTTTTTTCGGATGTTGAATGGTTTATTGGAATGTTTAGTGTGTGAAAGTAAAGTTATTACTACGGGCGCACGTTTATCCGTGAGAGTAGGCAAAGTGTAAATAAAAAAAAAATACAAGATATTGGAATAACTTTTAAAGGTTATATCAATCAATGTAATATTTAGTCACTGAAGAAGTAGATAAAAATAATGAATCTAAAGGAAACATGAAAAAGAACGAGACATATGAAATAATGACCGAGTGGTTAGAGGCGTTGTCCCGGTAAGTCAAAGATCCTGGGTTCGATTCTCAGGAGCGACAGGATGAGTCAAAAACTGTCATTATTTCTTCTATTTGTTTCATATATTTCGTGCTTTAACAACTCAAATATTATACTGGCGTATTATGACTGGTACCATTTTGTGTTAAAAAGTTAAGTGTTACAAAACAACGTGCCTGTATTACTAGCTTTTCGCCCGTAATTTGAATTCCATATACAGGGTGTCCGAAGTGAAGTGCACAAACTTAGGGAAGTGATTCTACATGATAGTAAAAATAAAAAAGATTAATAACTATTTTCGTAATTTAAACGTTTTAAGTTAGTTTTTAGTTACAAAAGTGGTATAGAAAAAATTATATTCTTTTATGAAAAATTGTATAAAAAAATTGCGGAATTGCGAAATTTTTTTTTAATCTTTTTATCTTCCATCATTATGTAAAATCACCTCCTTAAGTTTGTGCACTTTACCCCCGGAAACCCTGTACAGGTCTACCTATTATTTTCTTCTTTGTGAATTATGTGCTTATTATTTATTATATTTACATTTCGCTGGAAAATCTTATTAAACACTTTATAGGTCCCTTAAAGAAATGGCGGAAATAACAGTTCTCACTGAAAATGGTATTGGATGAAAAAAATCAATGGCTTCAAATAGATAAGAAAAGCTGTGCACATTTCAGTACGCCAGAGTTTAAATAATAACATAAAATCGGTTCCATGATAACTCAACACAGTGACAATTCAACACACTTATAAAAAGTGATATAAAGTCATTAGAAACGATGAAAAATTTATATTTTTTGACCTAACCTAACCTACTTAACTCAGTTAATAAAGTTTTTGTTTCATCACTTTCCATGACTTTATACAACTTTTTAAAGATGTGATGAATTATCATTTATCCGGTCACCCATAAAATCAGACTTAAGCCCATAGAATGAAACCTACTCGTATATAGTCATTTTGTTAAATATGATTTAAGATTTTCACGGCCAAAAGTATTTTTGTTATTTGTTTTTAGGGTGTTATGCCGTGTTGCGCTAACTCCTTCTCTAGCCAACGTCACGGACAGCATTGCAGTGTCCATCATCAGGGCAGATGTGTTATTGTGTTGATGTGCCGTGTTGCGCAACACGGCATAACACCCCAAAAACAAATAACAAAAAAAAAAGTCATTTTGTTGTATTTTTTTCCTCTTATCCTTGAAAAATCGACTATAATTAAATGTTAATAATACTAGCTGTATCCCTCCACGCTGTTACTTCTATCTGTGCAGATAGATAAACAATAGCGCATGTTTCTTTTACATCTAACAGATGACGCTGTTTTCAAAAAGCATGTTTTATCTGTCACAGGTGACGTCTATATAACATAGGTATATTATTATAAGTGTAGGAGAGATATATATTATAAGTCTTTCTTCTGCTCAAACAATGTGGCTACTTTGCTGGTTATTAGAAATCTTATTATAAATCATATTATTTAGTGGCCTGCGGTTAGGCTAACTATAACTAATAAGAAACCATTTTGAGAAGACGATAATGCGGTCACAGTAACCCAGAAAACTACAGATTTTAATTTCTCATCGCTTCTCTTACGAGAAGGTAAAAAAACTAAGTGTTTTAATGGTCGTCAAATAATAAGTCCGCGGTACTTTCACTGCGAAGAGGTAAATCCATTACACGACTTAAATCGAGATAAACTGGCATCCATCATGCACTTCGCAGCATCTTATCAAAATTATGTTTCAAAATCTCAGTAGGAACAAATTTTATGCTGTTAGGTAGGTAATCATATTACAATCAGGTTCGTAAGTGATTAGGCACCAATGTTTCGGTTATACCATTGACTAAATAAGAACATCAACGAATATCATAAATATTTTGTCGCTATGAATTTATTTTTATGTATTCTAACCACCTATCTACATATTTGTGTAAATTGTTCATTATTTCTACAAAATAGTATTGTCTATCACTTACATATGAGCATGCTTTGTCTAGTTAAAATATTTTATTTACACTGCAAGCCTAAAAGCATTTAAGCATTAAAATGAATCATCAACATTCAAAAGTGTTTTTTTCAACTTTGAGGATTTAAAAAAAAAAAAATCGCATGTTGCGCCACAATACGAAGTATGTCAAAAAATACAAATAAATAGTAGTATATCTGAGTCTAGGGATAGAATGGCCAACCTTATGATTCCAGAGATAGCCTCATTTTTAATGTCAGTGCCATACATTTTTTTCTTAAAAAATGATAACTCCTTCATTTGTACACGCAATTGCTTCGTACGAAATTTTATAGCATAGTAATGATCAGCAGAATCCATTTCCAGCCAAAAAAAATACCCTTGAAAATTCAAGTCTCTATGTCTATGAAAGGCGATTTTCAGCCCACTGTGCGGCGGTACAAACAACCGCCTCCCAAAATAGTTTAAAAAAAATATCTAAATCTCTCCGAAAATGTGACTTCATCTAGTATGTTATTGTTAGCTATTTGTGTTCGGCCGCTTATGAAGTTGAATGTCTTGTTTAATTAAAAAATAAAATAATTTAGTCTTAACGCTGCGCGGTTTGCCCCTTAAAAGTGGGTTTTGCAGGCACGCAGTTTCGCAAGTGAGCTAATTACTATCATTTTGTGTGTATAGTAAAAAAAATTCTGTAACTTTCCTTATTTAGGTTCCTGCATCTCCTATCGAATGTTGGGACTGCATCCTGGCAAACTTCAACGGAGAATCAGTTGAGACTGGTAACTTTTTTTAATGCTGGAGCGCTATGATTGAACTAATGAATTTAATTTTGATGTTGTCAAATTTGCGTAGCCTTTTCCATGTAAAAATCTATGTAGACACATCTTTTTTCAGCTTGCAACATCACTTTTAGATATTCGTTCAAATGTATTTTTCTTTAAACTGATTTTTTTTCCATATAATTCGTGTCATTGATGACCTCTGTGGTTGTGTGGTACGTTCCTTGGCTATAAATCCGGAAGTCGCGAGTTCAAATCACGGCGTGCGCGAGCATATTTTATTTGATTCATTTATTAAATTTAAATATTGAAGACGAAAAATAATAATTCATTTCTAGACTTGCAGAAAAAAGTCAATAGATGTCGCACATTAAAAATAAAAACAATAAGATAGGTTTATCTATAAGACGCTGTCTAGGATTGCATTTAGTTCGGGTTGAATCTTGCGATCATACATAAAGATAGTTGCCAATAAAAATGTGCGGTGAAAAAAATGAAGACAACGTTGGTAGTTCTTATTCGAAGTATGATACAGTTAAAAGTGACCGATGAGGATGGGGTCCCATTAGCGCAGTTGGTAGAGCATTGTCCCGGAAAGACAAGGGTCCTGGGTTCGAGTCCCAGATGTGACCGTTTCCTTTTCTGATTTTTCTGTTTCAGATTTGCGTTTAAGAATCACTAATATTGTCTTCAATATTTAAATATTATAATTTGAGGTTTTACTCAATAAGTTATTCCGAAAAATAATCATTTATTAAATATCAAATTTTATTTATTTGAAATAATGTGTGGTATATTTGCGACACGTTCCAGAGTAGTAGATACTTTCAATATTTCCTTGGTGAAAGAGCACCATTCAGAATTGAAACATTGCTTGAATAGGCTTTAGCCGTGTTCTTCATCACCTTCCCCTCTCATTACTTTCAGCCTCTTGGAAGCAGCTTTGTGCGGAACTCATATTAAAAAAATATATTTTTTAATATAATCGTTTAATATTATTTGTTGATTCTCACGCGAAGTGTAATAATTTATGTAATTTGAATTTTGTGATATTTGTTGAAAATTTGTTTTTATACTGTACCCCAAATTGCCACTTACTTTTATATTGGACCCCGAATCACCACTTATTGTTGCATACCCTGAGTAAAGAATCTATCGAGGTCCTTGTACGACAGTTATGTAGATAGATTTTTTTTTATTATCGAGGACGTTGTACGACAGTTATTTAGATATATACTAGGATATTATTATCGAGGTCCTTGTACGACACTTATTTAGATAGATACTAGGATATTATTATCGAGGTTCTTGCACGACAGTTATTTAGATATATACTAGGATATTATTATCGAGGTCCTTGTACGGTAGTTATTTAGATATATATATTGGGATAGTATTATTCAGGGAATTATATTTAAACAAACGAAGATCCATGAAAAATCACGGGATAGTGTGAATTCTTGACACCTCATTTAAAGCATTATCTTACATCACCTTTTAAGCATTATTTTCTTTTTCTATATACTTACTCCTCCTTTTGTAAATACTTACTCATCCTTTTTGTATATACTTACACATACATTGTATATTGAGAAGTAGAATAATAAGGAATTTTTAATATTTATTTTACGCACTGTTATAATTTGAAATCTTGTAAGCTAACCAAAGCAAATGGTACGCATAAAATTAGTTGCAAATTTTCTAAATACCCACTTGTTGTTGTATTTTCGAAGAATATAATTGCTATTCTATATAAAAAAAAATACTGCAAAATAACATTTCCAAAGATTTGGTTTTAAGTGTTTTACCAAAACCGTCAATATTATATTATAGGTAGGTATTTTTTCGCGCTTTTTTGAAATCTTGACCCAATCAGTTCCAATTTTGAAAAAAAAACCTAATTTCTAAACAAATCCCAGAACATTGAACCAGAATTAGCATGTTTGATCATAATAATCGCGTCTATGAACCCGTGACCAAGACGTAACGTAGAATATCCGGGCGCGAATTCCTTCAGAGTCCATTGTGTAGGTACTCGGTGCTGGTAGATTAGTAGATGGCACGGTAGGCAGGTATTACCTGCTGTCAGACCGGAGTTACGCTCGACGATTGTGGAAAATTACCTCCTCAGTCTGACTACAGGTAGTAGTTACGTAAAACTTGGCGAATATCACATAATGATATATAATTTTGAGCTTGCAGTCAATTTTCCTAGATTTTTAAAAAATTTAGTTTATTTTTTTTGTCCCGTAGACTCAAAAACTACTTCTAATTACGTTTTACTAATTAGATTCTTACACGCCCGTTCAACGTGGTGTGGTAAAGCAGTCCTAGGCAGGATAACAAAATGGTTTTTGTTTCCCTCAAAGACAGCTCGATCGGCTGTCATTGAGGGGAGTATATATTTATAAAATAATATTGATATATTTAAAAATAAAAGAAAATGGATGCCTGATTCCGGGCGGACAGCATTACACAAATCTAAATCTCCTGTAAAGTTTTAATTTTGTGGCTTGAAGGGTATTACCAAACCACAGTCGAATGAATATAATAATAATTGGATGAATTGTATAGCGCCGTTTTTGTGCAAAATCACCTCAAGGGCGCTGTACAAACTTATAATACATTTCTACGGTGATCTATGTTATTGCTAATTGTTTATGGAGATAATATACAGTACGATACTTACCTGGTAGGTCACTTGAGATTAACACTCAATTAACATTATCTAATTGTTTATTAGCGAAATTTAGATACAGGATTTAGGACATAATTGGAAAATTGAATATAACTGGACTTTCTCTTAGGAATGGTATATTTAATTTAAGGGTATTACAGCTTATATGTCAATATGTCAAAGAAATGATTTTCAAGACATTTTTAGAGCACCCAGTTAATATATTCACATTATTTAGTGATTTTCCCGGTACAGTAGGCACACCTACCTAGTATTGCCAGTATCCCACAAGTAGTATTCAGTACTATTCAGTAACTAGCAAGTAGTACCTACCTACAGTAAGGTAGAATGTAGAAATACCTCCTAAGTGAATTTAGTGATTTGCCCGGTACAGTAGGCACCTACCTAGTATTGCCAGTATCCCACAAGTAGTATTCAGTACTATTCAGTAACTAGCAAGTAGTACCTACCTACAGTAAGGTAGAATGTAGAAATACCTCCTAAGTGAATTTAGTGATTTGCCCGGTACAGTAGGCACCTACCTAGTATTGCCAGTATCCCACAAGTAGTATTCAGTACTATTCAGTAACTAGCAAGTAGTACCTACCTACAGTAAGGTAGAATGTAGAAATACCTCCTAAGTGAATTTAGTGATTTGCCCGGTACAGTAGGCACCTACCTAGTATTATTGCCAGTATCCCACAAGTAGTATTCAGTACTATTCAGTAACTAGCAAGTAGTACCTACCTACAGTAAGGTAGAATGTAGAAATACCTCCTAAGTGAATTTAGTGATTTGCCCGGTACAGTAGGCACCTACCTAGTATTGCCAGTATCCCACAAGTAGTATTCAGTACTATTCAGTAACTAGCAAGTAGTACCTACCTACAGTAAGGTAGAATGTAGAAATACCTCCTAAGTGAATTTAGTGATTTGCCCGGTACAGTAGGCACCTACCTAGTATTGCCAGTATCCCACAAGTAGTATTCAGTACTATTCAGTAACTAGCAAGTAGTACCTACCTACAGTAAGGTAGAATGTAGAAATACCTCCTAAGTGAATTTAGTGATTTTCCCGGTACAGTAGGCACCTACCTAGTATTGCCAGTATCCCACAAGTAGTATTCAGTACTATTCAGTAACTAGCAAGTAGTACCTACCTACAGTAAGGTAGAATGTAGAAATACCTCCTAAGTGAATTTAGTGATTTGCCCGGTACAGTAGGCACCTACCTAGTATTGCCAGTATCCCACAAGTAGTATTCAGTACTATTCAGTAACTAGCAAGTAGTACATACCTACAGTAAGGTAGAATGTAGAAATACCTCCTAAGTGAATTTAGTGATTTGCCCGGTACAGTAGGCACCTACCTAGTATTGCCAGTATCCCACAAGTAGTATTCAGTACTATTCAGTAACTAGCAAGTAGTACCTACCTACAGTAAGGTAGAATGTAGAAATACCTCCTAAGTGAATTTAGTGATTTGCCCGGTACAGTAGGCACCTACCTAGTATTGCCAGTATCCCACAAGTAGTATTCAGTACTATTCAGTAACTAGCAAGTAGTACCTACCTACAGTAAGGTAGAATGTAGAAATACCTCCTAAGTGAATTTAGTGATTTGCCCGGTACAGTAGGCACCTACCTAGTATTGCCAGTATCCCACAAGTAGTATTCAGTACTATTCAGTAACTAGCAAGTAGTACCTACCTACAGTAAGGTAGAATGTAGAAATACCTCCTAAGTGAATTTAGTGATTTGCCCGGTACAGTAGGCACCTACCTAGTATTGCCAGTATCCCACAAGTAGTATTCAGTACTATTCAGTAACTAGCAAGTAGTACCTACCTACAGTAAGGTAGAATGTAGAAATACCTCCTAAGTGAATTTAGTGATTTGCCCGGTACAGTAGGCACCTACCTAGTACTGCCAGTATCCCACAAGTAGTATTCAGTACTATTCAGTAACTAGCAAGTAGTACCTACCTACAGTAAGGTAGAATGTAGAAATACCTCCTAAGTGAATTTAGTGATTTGCCCGGTACAGTAGGCACCTACCTAGTATTGCCAGTATCCCACAAGTAGTATTCAGTACTATTCAGTAACTAGCAAGTAGTACCTACCTACAGTAAGGTAGAATGTAGAAATACCTCCTAAGTGAATTTAGTGATTTGCCCGGTACAGTAGGCACCTACCTAGTATTGCCAGTATCCCACAAGTACTATTCAGTACTATTCAGTAACTAGCAAGGAGTACCTACCTACAGTAAGGTAGAATGTAGAAATACCTCCTAAGTGAATTTAGTGATTTGCCCGGTACAGTAGGCACCTACCTAGTATTGCCAGTATCCCACAAGTAGTATTCAGTACTATTCAGTAACTAGCAAGTAGTACCTACCTACAGTAAGGTAGAAGGTAGAAATACCTCCTAAGCAGTGGCGGCCGGTGGTCAAAATATGTGGGGGTTCACCGGATTACAACATTAAGTCATAAAATAAATTAAATAAAGGTACATACCTATTTATAAAGAAGTTCTATTATCTGCTACTTTTGTTTAGAGAAGACTTCTATCAATGCTAAACACTGATAGTGAGTTCAGTCTGTCCTCCTGGCTCAATGTGTTTAAAAAAGATTTTATTCTTTTTAACGTTGAGAAATATCTTAAGCTTTCAACTGAGGTCATTCCAAAGGTCATGAATGGTGCACAAAAGTTTTAGTAATTTCACAATCTCGGGAAAGTCTTCTAATAAACAAGTACCATAAAAAAGTTGTAAAATTGATAAAGCGCCGTTAGCTTTTGAAAAATCGTCGCGGGCGTAAATTGCACAGAGTTCACCTTTTACTGAACTTTATTTAGGAAGTCATACGTTTTAAGGGTCACATTGAAATCATGTTCTGGGAACTTTGACCTGTATCGATTTTTATTAAATAGCTCATTATGGTGTTTAACTTAGGCACGGTAGCCTGAATCCAATTGCATTCTTATGTCAACTTTTCCTAAAACGCTCAAAACTTTTTGTAAATGTAAATGACAAGAATTATGTTTTTTGATTTTTTCAGAAAGGTGAGTTACATCAGTAACACCGCTGATTGTCCAAACTGAATCAACATCGTAAATTAAACACTTAAAACAAAATAAACTATTCAATTGATCACATGCAAAGAGCTACGAAGCTTTGTTATACATTGTTTTGTTAAATGATCGAGTAAACATCTTCGATCCAGATTTGCACTATTGTTTTATTATCAGTTCAGATTTTAGGTGGACCGGCATTTTTTATTATCTCTTTGTTTTCAAAACTCGACCTATTGTTCTTAATGTATTCCACATTCAAACTCATTCTTAATTTATACGTTGAACAAACACAAAAGTAATCATAAATTAGTAAAACATGCAATTGATATGCCTTATTAATAATTGATATACAAGATCGATATAACCGGCAAATAAACTTCAAAACTTTCGCAGAGTAAGAAAAGTTTTAAATTCAACAGACAATGCCCGGCAACTGCGAGTACTGACTAAACTGATAATAAGTAATCTGACCATCACTCATCTCTTAATGACAAGTTTTATCCTGTATGCTTGTATCGAAGAAGCGGAACATTCGCTGAAAAATAGCAGATGGTAAATTGAAACCACGATATCGACAATAATATCAAACACACGCGTTTTAGTTTAACTTTCTACTGAATAAACCGTTCCTTCTGATGTGGTGGTAAAACCCCGAACGCCGTTCTTGATAAGGTATTATTTGCAAAGAATAGTATGAACTGGTATGTACCCACGCTTTCGACTGTTCCACAGAATATGCGACAAAGCAGTTAAATTTTGGATCGCAATCGAAAACGAACTGCTACGAACATAGGCACACGTCAAAGTCGGTCTGCAAGTTAAGCGCGCTTAATAAGTAGGTACCTTTTGTATGAGATATTATAACCGAACCGAGTTTCGTATTGTGATTAGCCATGTCGGAAATCTTGTTGGTAGTTCGGCGCTCGGGAGCACATATTAGCTGGCCGCCACTGCTCCTAAGTGAATTTAGTGATTTGCCCGGTACAGTAGGCACCTACCTAGTATTGCCAGTATCCCACAAGTAGTATTCAGTACTATTCAGTAACTAGCAAGTAGTACCTACCTACAGTAAGGTAGAATGTAGAAATACCTCCTAAGTGAATTTAGTGATTTGCCCGGTACAGTAGGCACCTACCTAGTATTGCCAGTATCCCACAAGTAGTATTCAGTACTATTCAGTAACTAGCAAGTAGTACCTACCTACAGTAAGGTAGAATGTAGAAATACCTCCTAAGTGAATTTAGTGATTTGCCCGGTACAGTAGGCACCTACCTAGTATTGCCAATATCCCACAAGTAGTATTCAGTACTATTCAGTAACTAGCAAGTAGTACCTACCTACAGTAAGGTAGAAGGTAGAAATACTTACTAAATATCTCAACGGATGAATCCATTCATGAATTTTCCGCCCCGCCGGTTCAGGATATTTTTTGTTTGTTTATTCGGTACATTTCGTACTGCGTGCGCATGCGTGAAGCTACGATTTTTATAAAAATTGCTAATATTAGTTTTTAATATTTAATAATAATTTTATCTCTAATTGCAAATCAGTTCCATTGTTTTTTCCTATTTTAAAAAATGTATAAAATCTAATTTTTCCTGTAGTTAAATTGTCTAGGGCCTAGGAGTTGAAAGGTCCAATTTAAATTCGCGATATCCATTTTCTTTCAAATCGGTATACAAATCACTTTAAATATTTTACAATGTGATTTCAACCATAAATATTTATTTATCATGGTCTCAATATTTAATAAGACTGTTATTTACCAAATTTTTGCCAAATATTATATCGTGGATATTAGACGGCCTTCGTGGTCGAGGGGTAAGGCTCTCGATTAGCAAGCTGGATTATTTTACTCGTGGCCTCCTGTGTAGAGCAAAATATGATTTTTTACAAATATTTGCAAATTTGTCAAATAATCTTCAGAAACGGTTTTCTCAAAAAATGATCAATGTAACGTTTATTTCGCACCAGCTGACGTGCGCCTGAAAATATATTTTTTTGACTTGATTACAAAACATCGATTTTTCTCTACTTTCTATAAATATGATATCCATGCATTAAATATATAAACCTTCGGGAAGAAATTCTCTAAATGATAGTGATAACCCTATCAAAATCCGTTGCTTAGTATAGAAGAACTAAACGCACAAACAGACCTGGACAGCTACTTTATTTTATACTATTTAGAGATTACATCGGCGAATTTTGAAATGTGTTTTTATTATGTCATACGTATTGTGTTTCTGTACCTAATTTTGCATAATGAGGTCAGCAGAACGGATTAATTTCCGTCACGATTGTCACACCTTTTTTTTACTGGACCAAAAAACTTGTTAAAAATGAGAGTAAGAAGGTGGACAAGAAATAATGAGAAATCATAAAAATAATTTTAAAAAAATTGTATCTGATGCTTGACCAATAATATTCAGTGATAATAATATTTTAACTCCTTGGGAAATTTTGGGAGATATTCTTCACAGAGAGAAACAACAGTAGTATTTTTGGGAGATACATTTTCCAACGTGACATGGTTTCAAATTTAATCTCACGGTGAAGATTTAAACAGTGTTAGAAATATATGATTTAAGATTTTCACGGCCAAAAGTATTTTTGTTATTTGTTTTTGGGGTGTTATGCCGTGTTGCGCTAACTCCTTCTATAGCCAACGTTTCGGACAACGTTACAGTGTTCATCATCAGGGCAGATGTGTTCACATGAGTTAGCGCAACACGGCATAACACCCCAAAAACAAATAGCAAAAAAGTGTTAGAAAGAGATAATATCGCCCTTTCAGTTTGCATTAAAAAAGCACCGTAAACAATCTTATTAAAAATAATTCTATGAAATAATATTCAGCATTAATATTACACAAGGCCTGTGTGTTTAAAAAAAAAAAAATTTTAAATAATTTTTTTGTTGTATATAAAAATATATAAGTGATGTTTTATAATACCTTTATCTAAATAAATATATTTTTTATTTCAATTACAAATTACAGTTGACACGATAAAAACCACCCGTAAGCAACTTTAAACACTTTGTCTTTATTTGCGTTCAAGCTACTAATATTTTTAATAGTATGCTATCGCTTTGTAATGCTAAAATTTTAAAGATTCTTTCATCTGCTTTGAAGAGCAGTATTTTATTTTGAAATACGTTCGAAAATAGTTTAATTTATCTCAAATCTGATGTAATGTGACATATTTTCCGCGCAACCTACATTCTGACAGTTCTCATTCTCAACTACATTGCAAAATGTTAGAGGCTTTAGGAGTTAAAAAGTATTTAAAAATATAAGAGGCTTTAGGGGTTAAAAAGTATTTCTAAATGTTAGAGGCTTTAGGGGTTAAAAAGTATTTCAAAATTTCAGAGGCTTTAGGGGTTTAAAAGTATTTCTAAATGTTATAGGCTTTAGGGGTAAAAATTATTTCTAAATGTCAGAGGATTTAGGTGTAAAAAGTATTTCAAAATGTCAGAGGCTTTAGGGGTTAAAAAGTATTTCTAAATGTTAGAGGCTTTAGGGGTTAAAAAGTTTTTCAATATGTATATTAAATTTTGTTCCATTTCGGAACTAAACCGGTGTCAAAAAAGTTATTTATCACATTTTTTGACTACCAATTAAAATTTCACAATGGCTACCTCCATGAACGCAACATTCGTTTTGTCACAAAGACAATAACAATAATTATGTTACCTGCTTATTGTGTTTTTCTGCCTTTTGTGTCAATTGAGTAAACAGGTAGTTTTATAATAATGCTGATTGTAGGTAGGTATGGGTAGGTAGGTCAATCTCGTGACAGAACCATTCATTACTTATATAGAAAGTACTCGTATACCGCCTTTTACACAAAATTATTATATAATAACATTACAGATCGACACACTTAACTTTGCAGTCGATAGCTGCTGCAGATTCTCTTCGTTCGAAAGTAGTTGCTCTTTTAGCTGTCTGTACAGAAATCAGAGGTGGCTGAATCAAATCCCGGTGAGCAGATTTAAAAAATATATTTACACCTTATAAGAACGCCCTTGGTACAGTGTTAAGACGGGGAAACTATGTCGCCACCCGGTTGGGTAGTGTTGTTAGGCGGGTTAAGGCAAAACCTCCTAGATCACAAGGCCGGGACACTGCATCATTTCAGCCTCCTAAATTGCATGGGAACCTTAAAAAATTGTATTTTTATTTATGTTTTTAAATTAAATAAAACATTTTAAAATGTTTAAATAACTAAGAATAAATTGGAAAAAAAAAAAAAACATTTTTTTTTTGTAAAATCCTAGAGAAGTTACGAGGCTGCTTTGAATGAGTTTCCCGGCCTTGTGATCTAGGAGGTTTTGGTTAAGGTGGGTTTGTAGGAAGGGATTTATTGATGCAGGTGTACAGAGAATCAATGCTGTTAGCTCCTCCAATTGAAATATCTGTAGAACAAATTCATCGTGCCTATATTGCGTCTTTGCATTAGAGATAGCAATCGGTCTGTTAAAAATTAAATGCTACTTCGTTTATATGCGTTATTTCACATCAATTAGTAAATCTTTAATTTATAAAAAAACCACCATTTTCGTTTGAAACTCTGCTTGAAATGGCTTTAGTAGTGTTTGGTGACCAGATCTGAATTGCTAACCTTCCTCTTTATATCTCCTTCCCCTCCCCATTTCATTCGGCCTCACCACATGCCCAAACCAGAGATGTCACTAGTCTCGCTGACTCCGGATAGTCGGGAGTCTGGGACTCTTGTGCGGTATTAATATAAAAAGATAACCTTGCGGATATGTAAGCTTGCTTCACATTACAGAAAAAATGACAAATGATCAACATATAGTAGGTAGGTGTACCTTACACCGCTAACAAAAGCAGGTACTTGTACATAAATTGCGTTTGACTATTTAAGCCACTAGGACGCGCTTTGTTCCGGCATTATTAGCATGACAAAGGTAAAATTGCCTGACGTAATACGAAAAGTTTTGTTGACTACATCAGGGTATCGATTCTCCAATCCAGGCCGCTCGCAATCGCCGTCGAAAGTTCATACACTGGTCGACATTATTATTCTTGAGTCTCGTCGAAGGTACATAATTGCATACATTTTGCGTAAATCCTATAGGTACTCCAGCTCTACATAAAATTTAATGTACTTGATGTTCGTCAAAATTACATAAAAAGGGTTATTATTCACGTACACAAAAATCTAGAAAATCTTGATAAAATTGATCATAAATATATCACAAGAAGTCACATACGAAAGGATCTCGTAGTCCCAGGGAGCAATACGGCAAAGTATCAATCGGGGACCGAAATTATATAATGAAATCCCCCAAGAGTTAAATATTAAAACATGCAAAATGTCCTTCATCGGTTCAATAATAACTAAATGGTTGATTGGCTTGGGGAGGCAGGAGTCTGAAAAACTATTAAATAATATCACAATTTTATATGGTTACCTATTAATGGCTCATTTAGTAAAAACTTTATATATATTCAATTTTGATAAAAAATAAAATAACACTTCAATTTTACAGAATAAATTTTTAGCAATTTTAACAGCATTTGGTTCCTTAGAACGGGCAATCTGCCTAGCTAGGAACAATTCATAATAACACTTGTATTTATTTTTAATATACTTATACAGTTAATGCAATATTATTATCTTGTCATTTTGCTATATAAATGTATCTAAAATAATTCAAAAGTCATTCCACTCGAACAACGAGTGGGTCGAACCAATCGTTCGAGTGGAATGATTTGGTCGAGAATCGAGGCCCTTGTACATGTACAATGTTAAGCGTACTTATTTAATACCTATTAGTAGTAGTGAACTATAGTACCTAGAGATCATATAGGTACTATAGGTTCACTGGTAAAAAAAAATATTATATATATATATATTTTTTAAATTATAGTGACTATTTAAACATTGTACACATAAAATATGAGAGTGAATATGTTTATAGTTATACTTTTATTTTCTGGGATTAATGAATGCAAATGTTCGAAGCGGAAATAATACGACTTGCCGATATCCGATCGAGCTGAAAATCAGCAGATAGACTCGTTGTAGATGACAATGCATTCTGTCACACACGCGGACGAATACCCATTTCTCTGAAATTGGATGACATTGCAGCAGTTAATATACTAAATAAATGTCGGTCCTACCCGATCGGCATTTGCCGATATTCTTAGCGCGGTTGACTACAGTCCCTAGGAAGGAAGGTACAATTCTCAGATAAACCAAGTGTTAAAACACACTGAAAATAGATGAATTATTATTTAAAATGAACTTAATTTTTATTTAAAATTAACGTTTAGTCGCTACTAATAATAGCCAAAGTTGTTTCTAAAATAATGAAAAATCTAAATGCTTTTGCGGCTTATGGGTGTTCTATGTATAAAAAAAAATTACACTAAAATATAACTAGATACAATATTTTAGTCTTTAATTTAAAAATAAAAAAAATGTATGAAACGGACTCTCTGATCGGACGGAGCTGCCCTCCTAACTAAATACATACTTCACACTTCGTTAAAGGTTTCAACGACAACAGGTCGATAATTTGTCATCGTTCCCGATCAAGAAAAGATCGCCGACGAACAACCAACAGTTCACGTCGACTAAATTGGGGGTATTATTGACGATTTATGACAAATTGGCGATCTACGTTCGTGACATGTTATTGACAATATCGATTACCCTTATCAATGTGACCATGCTAGTCCCCCTGGGTATCTAGCACGCTCGATCGGTATGGGTTTTATCGATAATATCGGTAAATTGTCATCGTTTACGAACATGACTGCAGATCGCCAATAACTAAGTCTAGTGCTCTCAATTTGTTCGACGTGAACTGTTGTTTGTACAGTCGTGCTCGGAAACAATGACAAGTTGTCGATATTATCGATAAAGCCTTTATCGATGTGACCGTGCTAAGCCCTCAGATAGACGAAAAAATGACTTATAACAGAATATTGTGAGTGAATGTGAATGTGGAAAAGAGTATGTGTCGAAGCAGTTTTTATTGGCGTTTCATCCTCTCTGCTTACTTCTGAAGAGAAATAGTATGATAGTTAGATACTTAGAAATACAAGCCAAATGTAAAAATGAGTTCAACTTCAGTATAAACTCCACGAAAATAATGTTCATGGAGTCATTACCATTTTATGAACGAACACATTCAAATCCTTGAACCCTTGTTGAAGAATGGCAGGGGAGTCTCGCTCTGGTGAATCAAAGGGGGAGGATAGAAGAAGAGTGAAGAGAGTAGGGCAGAGAGGAGAAGGTGAGGGGAAGGATGTGACGTCACGGAGCAAGGGGCCATTCTTAGTGTGCGTCCGATCAACACGAGATTAGTGCTTTGAGATAACTTGAAATTACATAATACAGTATATTTCTTAATATTAATTAAAACATGTATATATATATAATATAAAATACGAGTATTACACATTTTTGTCCCTTTTCGTGACATTTTAGCCAGAATTTTGCATTAAAATTAGATATCAAAAACGTATACAATTTCCATGTAAGTTTGGAGGTAGTTATGCAACAAAGTTCTATTAATTTAATTGACTTAACATTTATTTTTTAGAACAACATGTTTCCATTTTCAAATTACGAACAACATATTTGTTTTTATTCAATTTATATCATCATTTAGAACAATTCAGTTTACAGTCGACATACCTAGTTCTATCTGAAGTAGATAAAATATTTTTGGAGCAACATGTTTACATTTGCGTTTTACTTCGAGCTAGTTCTCTTCAATTGCGTGAAATTGAGAAAAAAGGACATTAATGTAAAAGTGGAACATATTTTAATTGAGTTATCTTTACATTTAAGAAAATTGTACGCAAAAAATAGCATAAATATTTCAAATAAACGGATATATCAGTATTGCTTCTGAGTTAAGGCGGAGCTTAATGCCAAATCACTATGTTGATTAATCTTTATAACGAATTGTTGTACATTATGAATACCAAAAATATGCTTTAGATAAATTGAAGGTTTTCATATCGCTTCGCTTGAGTAGAATACAAATAAAAAAATAAATTACTCAATAAAAAATATAAATGCAAACTACTAAAAAAAATATTTTTTCGATAGAAATGTATGAACACATAAAGGAAACAACTTTAACAAAATACAGTTTTATAGCTAAGATTATCTGTGACAGTTTCACTTGATTAACTTTTTTGCTTTCTTATAAAATTATTTACAAAATAAATAAAAACCAGTTTTTTGCTTGAAATCGAACTTTTCTAGACTCCGTTTGTCAAGCGATTTTAATGCCTATTACCTACGATATAAGGTATACCAAGAATATACACATTTTTGGCTTGTAGCTTCCTCTTAAGCAACTATATTTTATTTCAACCGTGTCATTTTTGGCTTAATTGTTACAGAAGTTTATCCTCTCTAGTATTTTAAAAATTGTTATATACACAAGATATATATTTAATTATTTGTCCTGAAAAACTTTGAATCCAATTTGATTTCACTAAATTTACAATTAATAACATTACAACATTTATGACATCAGTTGAGACACAGCATTGTGTTAAGAAAATATTTATTGCAATCATTAAGTTTAACTGAAAAATGTCTACCTCCGAAGAAAAAAATTAAACACCACGAATTGGAAAACATTCTTGTTTCTACATAAATTATTATTTTAATATTAGTAAGAAATATTTTTAAATTTTTATGAGAAGAATTTTAATTTCTAAGAACAATAGACAGTTGTCTAGGTTAAATATAATAAATATTTGGTTACTGGGAATCGAACCCGTGACCTTGCACTTTCCAGTCGAATACGTTTCCGGCCGAGATATCTTTTACAGTTATTCATTCGTGAAGTTACCCACGTATTATGTTTTGGTATTTCAAGGTACCTTCTTGCTTTCTAAACATTTAAAAACAGATATGTTCATTTGCAGCAAGAAATGTTATGAATAATGACGATTAATTTGGACTTGAAACATAATATAAAATAAAGGTGTCCGGTAAGTGGTGGATAAAATTTCAACTGTGGATGGGACCCCAAGGTCGTTCTGAAAATTGAATCATGTGTAGCAAAAGTCCCACGGTTTTCGAGTTAATTGGAACCGATTTTTTTTGTAATTTAATATGTTGAAACACCCAAAGATCGGGCTGTGCTTCGGATTTTGTTTTATAATGCAATGGAACATCCAAACATCGAGCCTATGTCATTTGAATGTGTTATTATATAATATGTTGAAGCTTTCAAAATGTAGGGTCTATGTGATTCGGATTTGTTACATTTATACGTAGGAATATTCGAACATCGAGCCTACGTTACTTGAATTTGTTATAATATAATATGTTAAAGTTTTCAAAATATAGGATCTACGTTATTCGGATGTGTTACATTTATACGCAGGAACATTCGAACACCGAGCCCATGTTATTTGAATTTGTTAAAATATAATATGTTGAAGCTTCAAAATGTAGGGTTCATGTTATTCGGATTTGTTACATTTATATGTAGGAACATTCGAACATCGAGCCCATGTTATTTGAATTTGTTAAAATATAATATGTTGAAGCTTCAAAATGTAGGGTTCATGTTATTCGGATTTGTTACATTTATATGTAGGAACATTCGAACATCGAGCCCATGTTATTTGAATTTGTTAAAATATAATATGTTGAAGCTTCAAAATGTAGGGTTCATGTTATTCGGATTTGTTACATTTATATGTAGGAACATTCGAACATCGTGCCTATGTCATTTGAATTTGTTATAATATAATATGGTAAAGTTTACAAAATATAGGGTCTACGTTATTCGGATTTGTTACATTTATACGTATGAGCATTCGAACATCGAGCCTATGTCATTTGAATTTGTTAAAATATAATATGTTGAAGCTTCAAAATGTAGGGTCCATGTTATTCGGATTTGTTAAAATTATATGTAGGAATATTCGAACATAGAGCCTATGCCATTCGGACTTATACGTAATGTGTTGGACAATCAAACTTCGCGCCTGTATCATTCGGATTATTTGTTAAAATCACCAAATTTCATAATTTTTTTCCAAATTGCTTTGGAGCCTTTGGTTACATAAACATGCACATTTTAATTCTTCTGTTAGCTTCTTACTTCTAGATTTGAATATAAAGCGTGGTATTTTCTCTTTTAACACCGTTTAGATCATATTTCTCATAATGACAGTACGGGATCCACAACGATTTCCTTCAATTGAGTTTTTTCCAAAAGCGAACAAATTAGCCTGAGGACTCATTAACTCATATTACGTGAAGGCTACGCCAAAACTTGATACAGAAAACAAAGTTTATTCATACTATAATACCAGCTCTTAGAAGATTTGAGCTAGCGAACACGGTATCGCATTTACATATATAAGCACACACTTCACCACGATCTTCCATTACATAATTTGGCATTTGAAAATACTATAATATATTAATTAATAAGCCCTATTCGGTAATCGGTAAAAGCTTTGCCCGGAGACTTCCAATTATTGCAGCTAAAAAAACGTCGCCCTCGATGTGACAAAATTCTGTTTTATGTCATGGGCGAAACTCACCGGCCTTAAAATTTATCAGGTGTTTAAAATCTCTCGCTTTTCGCGTATCTATCATACTACGATTCCAGACAAAAAAAAACCTACACAAATATTTTTATCCGCAATTATAATAATTAATTGTTTTCGCGATATAATTTTTCAACAAGCAGGAAAAAGTTTCACCAAGGAAACACCGCCTTGCATTGTCTATTCTATGCGAAGGTTCATCAGCAGATAAGATCTTGCTGCGTGTTTTGTCTATGGATTCCATAGACATAGTATACAATTCCATAGAGAATATTATGGACATAATTCATTTTAGTCGGCAATTCTAGGAGTGTTATGAATAGCATTCTTTGAATTGCGATTTCCGAGAGATAGGCTTGATATAAGTGAATATAATATTATGTAGTTATTGTTTTAAAGATGAGAAGGTCATGAGTACTGAGGTCGAGGGTTCAATCGCCGCACCGGTAGAAGCGAAGTTGTTATAGTAACATTTGTGAGGAAGCAATAATTTTCATAAATATAATCTTTTTGGTACTGAAGTTTGTAAGTGAGAATTCGATCATAGAATTTGACGATATTTGGAGACCCAGTGTCTTAAATGTGATATATTTAGTGCCAGATATAAACGCTTCATCTGGGTCAGAGCCGAACTTCCGCCTAGGTCCGAGAGTCCTCGGCCTAGGGTTCCAACCTTGGAGTAGGGGGCCCGGCCAGGGACTGATTTTTATTTTATTTTTTTAACTTGAGGCCCCGATAAAAAAGAATATAGCGTCTTTAGGGATGCTATGAAAATGGTACACGTTGAGGACACAGGATTCGGAAAATAATACATTAAATTTTCCATGGGACCCCAATGCCAGAGGGGGGCCCGGCTAGGGGCCAAAATGATACAGAACACGGGAGGACACAGACCTGAAAAATATATTTCAATTTTTTATGTTATCGGGAAATGTTACTTGTGCAATGATGGAGGACTTAGCTAGCAGTGGTTTGAACTCGTGACGCTTGAGTAGGAGGGAATCCGATTCATTTGTCCACTCGGCTACTTTCCGGCTAAGCTAATATATTTTAAAGGTTTCTCTTTTGAACAATTAAAATATATTTTCGTTTGTGAAAAAACTGAACGATTTTCGTTAAAATATTGTAGGTGTTCAGACTCTCCAAAAAATAGAAATCCAAAGCATATGTTGGTTAGCCCTTCGACATAGAATATTTTTGCCTGCGGCGCTTTTTCCTTCCGTTTGTCAATGTAATAATTCATATTCCACTCTCTTCATCCACACCACATTCCTACCCTAATTGGGGATACATGGAAAAAATTTCGCCTGTGGGGCTTTTTCTGTGTTTTTGTAAATACAATAATTTTTATAACACTCCCTTAACCCACGCCACATACCTACTATGTATCTACCTCAATTGGAGATACCAGTGAGAAAATCTCCCTTCCGTTTCTTCCGTGGCGTTTTAACTAATTTTCAACTCTCATCACTCTCGTCACTTACTCCAACTGGGCATGACATAGTTCCACAGGTATTGAGGAATGTTGTAAATTTATTTTTTATTTGACCTTTCCGAAAAATTCAAAATAATATTCACATACGTAAAAAGTGTAAATACACAATTCAAAATGATGAATTTTTAAAATTTATCTTAAACTTTTAAAATTTTGATAAGTGGCACATAATTAGTCTTGCACGAACCCCTTCAATAAAATTATCCAAAAAATGAGAATTGATGTTCTGTAGGTTTACGGATTTCAAAACGGGCTCCCGAACTTAGTATGCCCACGGGCCCCTTCATGGCTTAAGACGGCCCTGTTCATAACCCCGCGCAACGCCGGGTAAAGCTTGTATGCAAACATTTCTAGTTTATTCTGACTACTTCATTGTTCCTTCCCTTTAAGCTCTATAAAAATTAAGCTGCTCCCCCTAACTTGGAAGCTGGCGACGCCCCTGCAACACAATGGTTTCTCCTTTCATATATGAAGATATCTAACAGAAGTATGTCCAAAGCCCAATCAGTGATAGCATTGCAATAGAGCTAGAGAACCAAAAATGTGTATATTCTTGGTATACCTTATATTGTAGGTAATAGGCAATCGCTTGACAAACGGAGTCTAGAAACGTTCGATTTCAAGCACAAAACATGTTTTTATTTATTTTGTAAATAATTTTATAAGAAAGCAAAAAAGTTAATCAAGTGAAACTGTCACAGATAATCTTTAAAAAGTTGTTTCCTTTATGCGTTCATACATTTCTATTGAAAAAAAATTTTTAGTAGTTTACAAATATATTTTTTATTGGGTAAATTTATTTTTTTATTTGTTTTCTAAAAACCTCCAATTTATCTAAATCATATTTTTTGGTATTCATAATGTACACCAATTCGTTATAAAGATTAATCAAAATAGTGATTTGGCAGCTTCGCCTTAAATTCTCTGGTACCCCACGTATATTTCTCCTGTAAAAAGTAGTATTCTTCTGATATCACCATCGACTTATAATGTAATTAAAATCTCATTTTATTCAAATTTTATTATGACGTCACCTTTCACAGACACGTGTTCACACACAAATGCATTCCTACTGCCGTTACAACTCGCCTCATTATTTAGCCCAATCTGGTGACGTATAATTAATTCACTTGGCTGTACATATACTCTTGGGCGATGTCACATAAAAAAATAATGGAGAGATATTTCCTAACCGGTTTCGCTTGAGTTCATATTTAATGTTTGTTTTTAAATTTTTTTAAGTCGGTAAATATCTAGAAGCCATCACACAAACATTTAAAAAAAAAACACAAAAATCGGTTGTTGGCCAGTTTTTTTCTTTTTTTATTGAACCCAAACTAAGAACCTAAAAACTTACTTTACAAAATAAATGTCACATCGATAATATAATAAGATGACCGCAAAACGTTGAATTTATTAAAAATATTAATTAATGTGCATTATTTTGCCTCTCCGTAGACTAAAAAAGTTGCTCCACATCGTAATCTTTTGTGCGTATTAGGATGGGTGCTTCTCTGGTTATTTACCAAAAAAATATTTTTTAATAAATCAGTTTTGAACGTTTGAATGGATATTTGGAAGTGGCACAGCCCATGATGGAAATTATGTTAACAGCTTAAAATCTGCGCAAAATTCATGACTCACACACATTTCGGAGAGTTTTTGCTACTTTGTGGAATCAGATTAATAGTAGAGATTACCCTAGGTTACACAATCGTTGTTATATCTGATTCAGATAATATCAGACAATCTGATTTTGACGTTTTTTATTGTTCTTAAATTCGAAAATTACAAGACATCTTTGGACCAAACGAAAACAGCCTCTATGAACCGAGATTCCTATGAACCTTTCACGAATCCACAATATAAATTTTACATAGGTAGTATAGAACGTATCCAAAACAAATTTATAAAATATATTACCTACAAATTCAACAATAACTTTGAGTGTACATTTGAAACTTTGCAGCAAAAACGAGCAGTAGCTGACTCAATATTTATACACAGAATTTTAAACAATGACATTGACTGTACCGAACTTCTGTCCCTTATTAACTTTAACATACCTTTGAGACGTACACGACATACAGTGCTATTCCACACGTTTAATTATAAAACAAATGCAGCATTTAATTCGCCAATTACCCGAGCTCTTAATACTCTAAATAATATTTGTCTTAACTCTAACATTGACATTTTATCGGATTCACTGCCCAAATTCAAACGTGGCATCATGTCAATAATTTAAACTGTTCAATGCGCATACATACAGACACACACGCAAAAAAACACTCACACATACATTACACACGTCACACACACACCTATATACTACACACGTCACCTGGTAATTAAGGAATAAACACACCACTTAGCAGACATTGCAAGGAAACATATCATAGGTACACAACATTATATATCTTATTCCTGTAGATTGTTTCATCTCTGTAAATCATGTACTGTTTGTTTCTATAATATAAAATAAATAAAAAAATATAATATTGTGTAATTTCCATTAAAGATTACAATCCAAATCTCCGAATTATAAATAATAAGCTCTTTCTTAGCTTATAAACCAAATCGTTCTCGATCAAACGAACGCGTTCCCACATAAACCATGATCATCATGAAAATTGGCTTTTATTTGATTAATAAAGAATTCTCCATTGTTTCAGATACTCCCAAGCCGTATCTCAGATCATGTGAGAACTGAAGATCACCTCTGACAGAAGAAGAAAATCACAAGAAATAAAGAATGAACCATCGACAATGATAATCAGAAAGTTCTCTAATAAAAAGCGCCCATAGACAATAAACAAAGACTTCGATATTAAACGCAGTGTGAAGAGAAAAGTTTAGATAACAATCAACTATCGAATTTAATGTTCAACAGAATTGTGCCATATATATCTTTATTAAATTATAACACAGACAACTTACACAAGATTTATTTTCAATATTAGTGTCGCGTGTTTTGAATCTGCAGTTAATAGAAAATATTACTGAGATGTGAACGAATTGTAGTTAAATGAAAAGTGAAAAAAACTCTTATTATTATTGTAGTGCAAAATATATATAAAAAACTATTATCACACAAGTTCGTCTCAGCTTTATTCGTGAGTAATATTTATTTATATTATATTATATACCAGTAGTTCGGTAAACAGTCAGCCTCGAGTCCAAAAATATACGTTTCTTTTTAATTTATTAAAGCCTAAATTTCCTCAGAAAAGATATTTGTAAGTAGACACTTGAATACCTACCTACATGCCATGTTAAAAACTGTATATTTTATGAAAAAATTTTAAAATTTATTTCAAATAAGGAATTACACAATCTATCCAAAGAAACGTCACTATCGCAATGACAATTTTTTTTCACATAAACACGACGACTTTATATTTGAAATTTGAATCTTTATTACACCTTTAGAAGGTCGACTATCTTGAAACGAAACGTACAAACAAATTTACGTAAAGACGAAACGTAAAACGGTCGATATAAAATTATTAATTTTGTGTATTATCTATTCGAATCTGAAAATAACTAGGAAATGTTACATTTTTCAATCGATTTTTCTAATTTACATTCGCGGTAAAATTTCCGTACTCATTTAAAAGGTATTCATTTAATTTTAAAACTTAGAAAACGTAAGAATTTATTTTGTATTCTTTCAATAGATTGTGCATAAATAATATATTGTAATCCAGACGGTTCCATTTTAATTACAAATTGACAGTAATTTGTATTACATGTTTTAAATGGTGGTGGAGATGCATCAAATATTATATTATACCTTAAATATTACATTTGAATAATTCATTTTCCAATGCTTTTATGGTCGTAACTATGTCCGTTGTTTCTATCGTTGATCAGTACAAAACCGTGTGATTTTCTATCTTAATTGTTATGCAAAGTTGTTGCCTGGTTTGCATGTTGTTAATTTTGTATATTATTTTATTACTGTGAGATGGTTTGAAAGTGAAATCTTAATTATCTCATTCCATGACGGCATAATAAGCATGATCTGTCATTTGATGTGAGATGCAACAAAAAAAATTGGACATTGTTTTCTATCTTCGCCTTCTAATGTAACTTGAATTATTTAACAAGTGTGATTGAAATTAGATGAAATCTGCTATAAATTGTCCAGAGGTTAAAAGGCGATACAATTCGAAAAGCTGTAACGAATTCATGCATTTCTACGTTGGTTGCGATAAGGTTTAAATTGCCATGACTCGGAATGCATGATTTATGCAAAAAACGTCGCAAAAAATCTTTTTTTAATTTATTTTGTTAAGTACAGACACAAAATATTAAACTATTTTCCGGTAGCAGTTTAAGAAACAAACTTTTTCACACTGTACAACGAAGGCAAATCAAATAAAAGGTTCGTATGTCGAAGATTTAAAATTTTACACAGGGCTGACTTTATTTTTTTCTAGGCTTATAAAAAAACCTCGCTAGTAAAATGCCCGGTTAAAACACATATTTTTTGTAATATTTCGCATTACATCGCCCTAAATGGATATTTCAAAACCCTTAATAGACAATTCGTTGCAGTTCCATTACTCCTCTACCCATAAATCACCTCTACCCGCATTCCCTCCTATACGGTTTTTTCGCGCCAATAATTGAATTGTAATTTTCCTCATGTTTTCTTTAGTACCTACCTATCTTCAGTTTAATACAATAGAACACATTTAAATACAAATGAAAACATTACCATAGAGAATGTAGGTAGGTACCTACCCCAATAATAATTTGTATAGAATCTTTTCATATTAGAAATTAATTTATTCTTCACATGATTTCTAAGCTGTTATAAGTAGGGAACATGTCTTAATTTCCGCACTAACTTGTTATTAAACGCCCGTAATAATTAGTATTGTCGCGTTTCTCCTCTGTGGGTGAATCTTGTCAAATTAGAAACTTGTTCATTCTTCTCGTGATTTTTACTCTCGACTTTCGTCATAAATATTATCAACTTTGACAGGCTGGCAGGTTTCTATTTGTATGGAGGGGTTCATTCTTTTTTCTCAAACTCTCTTTACAGTTGTCGGAAATTATCAGGATCTAGCAATATCTATTAGGTACCTCCACACAATTTTATTAATATTGGGCACTATCGACATTTCAAGTAAGAGCTATTTACGTATTTTGATTTCGGGTAAGAACTGAAATCAATTAACCCCTAGATTACAAACCTTCATGGACAGATGTTTTTATAACTTTTTGTAATCCCGCTCGTGCGAACAAAACTTAATTTGGAATTTGTGGTCAAAATACCAAACTAGAATATTAAAAAAAACAAATGCTATTGCAAATATCTAGCATCTACGCATTTGGGCTATTTGTTTGTTTTAAATTATAAAATATAGCCCATTAAGGAATTCGATTTATCGCAATTTTAAAGGCAACTTTGGCAGTTATTTTATAATTAACAACACAATTAAATAAAGTAACTCACACCGTGACCGTAATGGATACTTGTAATAGCTTTTGATTGAAAAAAAAGTTTTCGGTTGGGTATTTTGGTCTCAAAACCTATACTAAAATTGGTATGAAAAGGGTCTCTCAGTATCTGTCCTGCCCAACGGATCCGTCCCAGTTTATTTTTTTTTAATATCTCTCTCGATTAGAATTTTTTGGTTCTACTTTCTATAATAATATCCAGTCTAAAAGTCGTCCGTCACGTGTGAACCGTTGGGCTCTTAATTGGCCTATAATTTATGCCAGATTCGATACATGATTGATCGATAAAGCTTTATGATTAATTATGATATCAAATTCATTCACACATGGCGCGAATATTAACGGATCAGTATCGGAGTTAATAATCTGGGCTACAATAAATTTTCTATCTCCTTTTACGTACTTGTACACGTAGGTACTTTAAAATAAATCAAATGTATTTATGGTAGGTGGCAATGAATTTTACGGTTCGAATTTGAAAAGTACCCAAAGACAAAACGTAGAAAATAATATATTACCATAGACAAGTTAGTGAGTTTTCACGGTCAGATGATTTTTACGGAGGCCAAAATTCGACGGGACTACAAAGAAATAAGCGACAAAAAGATGAATGATAATTTTTTTAACGAAAAAAATATATAATATTCAAGTTATGGTCTGATTACCAGCCCTGGCATTGGAACTTTAAAAAAAAGTACCTACCAGGTTGGACAAGGTGATGCATCGAAAATTATAATAAGGCTGAGTAAATAATATTGTACCAAGTAAAAAACTAGTTGTTTAAATGTCATTCGAGATGAAAGTGAAATAATTAAATAATAATAAACCGACAGAAGTGGGGTTTGGGCTCGTCTGCTGTATCCTAAGTAAGGTAAATTTAACCTGACTTCGAAGAATAAATTTTCTTCAACAGTTTAAAGATGCGTATTTTAATTTGCCGCCAAAACACCATGTTCGTGCAAAAGGCGCCTTTGACGTCCATCTTTTTTTGATGTTGAACTTCGTTTCCGAGTAAATCGAGTCCGAAGTTGGAATTTTTAAGGTTAAATTCGAATAAAAAGGCGTTTAATGCATATTAAATACTTCGAAGCATAGATCCTGCTCCAGAAGTAAAGTTTTTTTTAACTCTTTAGTAAGAAAATAAAAAAAAATTTAAATATCAGATCTAAAAAAAAAGTTTTTTTGGTTCTCTATACGGGGTCGATTCATCAGTTTCCCGCTTTTACTACGAGTTTCCGGACACAGTGTATAAATAAGACAGTAACCGGACAACTAACTGAGGGTAAAAGGACAGTGGCAATTCAACACCATTCTGAAAAGTGATATGCATATAGGCAATTTTTTTTCATGACTTTTAATGACTTTATATCACCTTTTAAAGGAGTGTTGATTTGTAAACATTCATATTACTATATTGACAAACAAAATAAGAAAGCTAGCCTACATATTAGAGATTCTAAGACACATATTGGACATAGTTACACTAAAAACTATTATATATATATACTCTTGTTCAATCAACGCTCTCATATAATGTTTGTTGGGGTTCTTGTCATAAAACTACCCTAGAGACTTTAAATGTTGCCCAAAAATTAATTAAGTTTTTTGTATTTGTCACAGTTATTATACAGGGTGTTAAGAAACGCACTTGACTTATTTTAACCAGTGATTACTGAAATTATTTGGAGCAAAATATGTGAATGAAATTTTGGAATTCGGTGACATTTTTTTTGCTTGGTTTTAAAAAGGATAAAATCTATAATAATATGGCTTAGTGAAAATAAAAATAAAACTATATGTACGTTAAATGTATTCATGAAAATGGTCATAAATTCTATACCAGATGAGAGTGGTGATTTTGGATTACCCCTTGTCGCTTATGTCATAAATCAATGTAGAAACCCTAAATTCAATATTATTCTCATCTACTTATTTTTTATTATGTACCTACTAATTATTATTAATGAATAATAGTCTACGTAATGGAACTATTATTATCTACTTAATTAATTCATTTATAATTATTTTCTTATTATTATTTAGGTACTTAATTTGCTTACATTTATTTACTTATAAATAATTATGTTACTTTTTATTATTTACTTATAAATAATTACCTGTTAATATTTTCCTATTTTTAATTTCGTTTATTTATTGTTGTAATTATTCATTCAATCAAATAAAAAATAAGCATTGTCACAGAACTGTTAACTTTCTTCGCACAAACGGTATATACGTGTCCGATTATCTGATCATCCCTATTACATTATGCCATCCTCGAGCATCGATGGGTTAGGTTATTCTTCTTAATTGTTCCGTTTTGTCATGGAACTAACTGGAACGTTTTAGTCCTAACAATATTTAAAATTCATATCCATCACAATTTCAGCATCATGAAGCTGACGATATTCCGGCGCTGCCTGATATTCGGCACGTTCCTGGGCTGCTGTCTGTCGGGCGCGTTGCTGGCGGGCGCGCTTGGCACGCCGCGCTGGGCGACGGCGCGTGCCGAGCGACACAACAGCACGGGCAGCCGTGGCCGAGTGGCGTTCGGACTGTTCGCCGGCAGCAGGGAGCTGAACGTGGCGTATGGGTGGCGGACGTTCCATTTTAGCGGTTAGTCATTTTATGATCCGTCTTTTATTAATTTTTATATAATATGTTGGTAGGTATGCACTTATTTTATTCCAGAAGCAACATCAATTTGTGACGAGTGGTAAAATGGTTTTAGCCAGTGACCAGATCTGATACCTCCTTTCTCCCGCTCTCTTTAACCTCACAACATACCCCAATCGGGGATTCCATAGTCTCTCTGGCTCCCGACAGCTGGGACTCTTGTGCGGTATTAGGCTACTCAGATCTTGTCATTAAAAACACAAGTCAAGTGTGTTCTCTCACTAGGGCGATATTGAGGAATTAAAATTTTTCCCATATTTTGCATCGATCTTTAGCAAAGTTTGTAATTGTTAAAAATTGTAACGGTTAATAATTCAGGTAGAAAAATATAAATGAAACATAAAAGCAGCGTGATATGTAATGAAAATAATGTTTTATTATTTACAGTTTGAAGTTATAAAAAGGCCTCTTATATTTATTTTATATAAATTTAAGGAGTGGTCAGAAACTCAAAGCTTATTTCTGAGAGTTAATTTACAAAATGTTACCACATTGTTATACATATAATAAATAAGTAAATAATTAACATGTTAATGAAATAAATTAAAACACTTTGTTTTTAACATGATAATTTTTATTTTTTTTTAAAATCGAAATGTTTCGAGAATGATGTTCTCTTCATCAGGACATAAATTGTACTAAAATTACTTATCAAGTATAGAAAAAGGCGTGGGGAGAAATGAAAGTAAGGGAGAAGGGGAAGAGAGGTGAAAAGGGGAGGAGCGATGTCGATTTAAAAAAAAAATAAAAATAATGATTATCGTGGTAAAAACAAAGTGTTTTAATTTATTTCATTAATAAAATGGTGCCACAAAGTGAATTTGCAAATTTGAAGAAATTAACATGTTGACTGCCATGGCAGTTTTCAGAATTCCGGTCTTAAAAACCAATTTCATTTAATCATATTATATTATTAAAAACTCTAATTTTTATAATTATATTATCTGTTCATTTATTATTTTCTGTTCTGTAAGCCAGCATTGATTGTTCTCTTCCCAGAAGCCATCTATCAATATTAGTACTGATAAACTACGAATTTTATCGTATTTTAGCGAATATGGCAAGTAAACACACTACGAGATATCTCGTAGTCAGCGTCCTAGCAAAGAACGCAATCTACGAGTTATCGTGTAGTTGGCAGTCAACGTGTTAATGAATTTATAGGGTGCTAGCTTATTTAAACATAACAAACAAGTAATTATTTAATATGCTTCATGATAAACCAAAAATAATATGATTAATTCTTTACGAGTCGAAATACGTTGCATCGCCATGATTGCCCTGGTATCCTTGTGTCCGTAACGTGTTCCCTGCTGCTCTGCTGGATCTGAACATCTGAACTAGTTATGTTGGTATTCATCGATAAGTTTGCCCAGATCTTCGAATTGATATTAGTAACGGATGTCAAGGCTTGTTGTTTTAAACCGTTACAAGTTCCATCGCTATTTATCTATTATTTTACACAATTTTTGCATAGTATTCAACTTCAAAGAAAGAAAAGAGAGGGGTGACCTGATTGAGACTTAACATTTTTTATCTGGACATTAATTACAGTTGCCCTGGTATTCAAAAAAACTTAACAACCGATACAAAATAACAACACGTGGACAACATTAACAAAACACGTTTGCGTCCAATCCTAGGAAAAACTTCCTTGAAAATAGAGTAGGAAAGCATGTAACAAACTTCCAGAATATGTCATCGATCCTTCAATATTAATAATTTTTAATGATAAACTAATGATTATAAGACAATGTTTTTTTGTATGTACAGCACAAAGGATAATAAATTATTAAAAGTAATAATTATTCGCCTGAAATACCCGTATAAAACGAAAATATCCCCCGAGTAAAAATAAATTCCACCGATGGGAATTGAACCCGCACCATTCTGATTGCATGTCAGCGGCTCTAGACCACTAAGCTACGTCGGCTTATTCCCAACCCACCAAATAATTCAGTATGTACTGGTATTTCATTCAACAATTACTACTTATTACATTTTTTTCCCCTGTAAAAAACCAACTTTACTTTTGTAGGAAAGGCTTTGTTAATGCTGAATTTCCCACTTGATGGTGTTGAGGCATAATTCTATCTGCATTTGTTGGTGCATTTGTCAAATATTATTATTTTTTATGATAAACCAATGTTTAATGTATTTTTTTATGCATTGCACAAAGGAAAACGAATTATTTTAAGCAATAATTATTCACATGAAATACCCATGCAAATTTAAAAAATCTCCTGAAAATAAATGCCCGTGACGGGAATTGAAATAATAATAATGAATAATAAACAAATATAAATCATATTGAAGCTCGATTGGATCCTCATTTGGAGAGAAGAAAGGATTAAATTATTTTTAATTTAAATCAATTCAATCGATGTTAAGTTATTGTGAAATTAGATATGAGTACGTCATCAAATAATAATACAATTAATTCAATCCTAATTATTCAATATTATAGTGTGTTGTTAATCCTTCCAGTGCCGATGATGGTCCAAGCAGATCCCCCGCTGCTGCACCCGGCTGCCTGGATGGGCACCGTGGCCTGCACGGGCGCAGGACTCGCCCTCGCCGCGCTTGGTGCCCTCTTCGCTGCCGTCAACACCGCCACTGTCCCCGCTTCCAAACTGGCGGCGGTGCCCGGACTCTATTTGTGGAATACTTTGGCAGGTTGGCCAAATTACATAACTGACAATTAATTAACTATCTTACTAAACGTCACAACAGAGACCGTACACCGAGACAGGAGACAGGATACTCATCTTAAGGCTGAACTTGTGTGTTGAGTTCACGAGCGAGACCGAGACAGGAGACTGTGACGCAACATAGCTGACAGCAAGGCGGTCTCTGCCCCGGACAGTGGTATCTTCGGTGACACACTGCTTACACTGGCTTTGGAGTCAAAATAATAGGCCCTCCAAACAAACCGATTTACAGAACCCAATATGTAGGATTTCTGCAAGTCGGATCATGTGTAGGTAAAACCGCCGACCGAAGTATGATTATTCCCTTTGTCGGGCCATCAGAATAATGATAATTCGGTTGGCGGTTCAATGAGTTGGATTGTGTGGAATACCTATTATTATTCATTAACCAACCATCATGTCATCTTGATATGAGCTGATTCAAGTACACCCACAACTTTTACATGGGGGACTCCGTGATTAAAGTTAATAATGTTAGGTTAGTTTTTATTGTGCCGATTTTATAATAAAATCACTCCCAAGAGAGTACATTGAATATTGTCCTTGAGTTCCGTATTAAATATATTTTCGTACTTTGTGAACTGAAAAATAATTTTTCAGTTTCTTATTAATTTGTCTGATGACAAATCTTTAAAGAAAATGATGTTTTGCAGTTCCTTTGATATATTGAAATTTAATTTTTTACACCTCTTCTTATTGTTGTGTTCGTACAAACATGTCTCCAACTCGTCTTATAAGTAGTTTATAATTAAATGGTTCTTTTAGATTAATCAGGGATTTATTAATACTCCACGTATTATAATGGTGACTCGATAGTCGACCTAACTAGAAGCTTGCTAATTGGAATCTGAAAAAGTAAGTTTCTCTGAGAACCTTCCCACTGGCCCTGGCAACTACTGGCCACTGGCTCCATCTTGCGGACTTTCACGCAAGCTCTATGCACTGCCATCTGTGCGTGCATCTATGAAGCTCTTATTTCCCAACACTTATAAATAGATAATCAACCCATTGCAGATGTTGCAAAACCTTACACACTGAATTTACACAGTACCTTGATTCATTCATAAATACCTATCCAGTTACTCTGACTTTTGACTTGGCTAAACTCAGTTGAGACCAGACTGTCACACCTCACTTGTACATCTCTGACCAATGTAATTTAACTCTTGTCATTTGAGTGGGTTGTTCCATAATATTCCACTATGATTCAAAATAGAAGTAATTTAAATCATAATGAAGTTTTGCTCTCTACCAGCTATTTCCCACACTAAAAATAAAATCGGTTTACTAATATTTCACTATAGGAATTAGATAACTAATATTTAATTTGGGAGGCGGATATGGTCACTGCTGCATCTGGAACCATTCATTGGATTACCCTAAGGGGTTCGCTCGCTAGACTTGGTGACTGTGGGGGGTTCATGGGGTGCTCACCTCAACCTCAACCTCATCTGAGTTGAGGTTGAGGGAGACCTAACGACCTCTCTAGCTAAACTCTCGACCCTTGTGCACCGCAGTGGGACAGATTTATACCTCACCCCTGGACACACCGATCCCCAGATTCCTACCTACCCCTCATACCTTTTTCCTACCCAGAACTTTCTCTCCTTTCTTTACTTACAAAGACCCTCCACACGTCATCCCCAAAGATGATATATACCTCGATGGAAATTATTTTCCTCAGGGTGTCAGTCAATGTAAAAAAAAATATATGTGACTTTTGTGTTCGGTTAAGATTGAGTGCATTCCGTATGCATATGTTAGTTAGGTAAACAGTTATTATACTCTTAAATATGCAAACCATGTTCTGTTTCCAGTGATAGCAGACCTGGGCGCCATTTCCCTATGGGTTGTGGAGTATTACACCAAGATTCAGTACAACGTTCTCAGCAGGGAAGACCTGAACAATAAATGGACGTCGGAGGGAATGGCGGACTTTGGAAGATCATTTTGGTAAATAAAACAATTTTCAGTATTTCATATTTCAGTAATTCAGTGGAGTAATTAGAGAGCAAAGCACGAAAGTCCCGGAATGTTAGTCTTTCTAGCAGCGTCACCACCATCTACTGAGGGACTAGAAAAGTCTCCAGTTCCAATGAAACATTTATTTTTCAATAATTTTTACATTTAAAAAGCTTGAGCATTCATCTATTTTTCTACTTCATCATTTCGGTCAATTTTGTAAGGGCTGTCGCAATTTTTGTATACCCATGTCATTGAGGAAGCGACGAACCTCATCTTTCGCCTTGTCGCTGAAGCACGTTTGTGTCCTTCTCTGAGCATTCGAAGGACCCATCTTGCGCACCTATCCTATGTATGCTGTTGCGGGGAAACCTCAGGAACCAAAATGTAGAGATTGTGTCAGTCGCAAAGGTTTGCTCAATCTTCGCAACTGACTGGTTGGAAAATGACGGTCACCCACTTCTTTCTTCATTGTGAATTTCAGTACGACCTGCTGTGAACACCCTACACCATTTGCGAACGTTGACATCCATGCGCGACGAGCCATACACTTCCGTCAATTGTTGATGAATTTATATAGGTTTAACACTTTTTGCGTTCAAAATCTGAATAACTGTGCAAATTTCACACTTGGCGGTAACACATAGAGGAAGGCTCTGTTAAAAATACAGCTGCTAGCCAAGACTGGGTTTTCCAGTAAGGCGTGCATAGGCTTGTTTGGGAGTAAGGGAAGCGGCACATACATAGTGTTGCCAACAGCCGCACCAAAAGTTTCCGTGCGTCCCCAGCGCTTATATATATATAATATATTAATAACTATCCCTTTGTTGCAGGTTTGTGGTGGGTGCGGCCATAATATCAGTGCTGAACATTGTGAGCATTATAATTGCAATGGCAGATGACAGGGAGAAGGACCCCATAGCCCCCATGATAGAGGAAAAGTCCAACGGGGCCATCATGCTCTACTGACAATCACCTTCACACCCCACTAATCATTAGCTTTAATTGTACATACAAATTTACATTATAAGCTAAATCTAATTAAGTATATTATTACAATGACAGAAAATGCTTGGGCATGTTTGTTAATAAAATCCTTTTTTGTTACTACAAATTTATTTATTTTGGTCAGTGAGACTTTGAAAAGTTGTTGTATTCTCCTGATATGTTTATATTTTGATGTCAATTAAGTATACTTGATTACTTCTCAACATGTACACCAATATATTATGTTTATTTGTTTTTTAAAAACATACCTGGAAGTATCTAAAATGAGCTTTTTGCTAAAAAACCTATTTAATGTATAATATTTAGTGCCATTAGTATTATAATATATATTTTTTATGATTGAAAAAAACACAAACCAAGTGAGTTTTGTGATTATGTAATTTGATCTACTTGTTTTATTTTGAATCTTGATTGTTGCAAGAATGGTTTATAAACAATATTGTATGATAATGTTTTATTTATATATTAAAAAGTGATATATACACATTTGTAGCGTTTAATGTAAATGTATCCCTTTTAGAGTTTTCGATCCTATAATTGTTTTTTCAGAATAGGGATTACGGTGCTAACATTTTTCAGAATCGGGATTACGGTGCTAACATTTTTCAGAATCGGGATTACGGTGCTAACATTTTTCAGAATCGGGATTACGGTGCTAACATTTTTCAGAATCAGGATTACGGTGCTAGCATTTTTCAGAACCGGGATTACGGTGCTAGCACTTTCAACCCCAGGATCCCAGTGCTAAATGTTTAAATTATTATAAAAAAATAGGAGTTGTAACAAATTGTTAATTTTTAGTAATTCATAGATTTAATTATTAATCTAACTAGGAATCATAATTGACCATCACAAATAAACTCCTCAAAACAATACACATTTTCCTAAACATATACAGGGTGTCCAGGGGTAAAGTGCTCTAAATTCGAAATATCAATGTTTATTTTTCCTTATAAAAATATTTTTTTTATTTCTCCATATGAAGCGGTTACTTTGTGATGTGACCAAAGATAATAGAAGAACGAGATGTGCTATAAGCAGTTCATACTGTGTGGAATTGTTTTGCCCAGTGTCGCCGGTTTTGTTCACCAATACTACTGCACACCTTCGCTTACGCTAAGGTATCCGCACTAATACATAGAACAGATTTATGTACGTACACGTCCCGATAGTATTCAAAGTACCCTAATTAGGTAGTACTCCGCCTACGGTCCGGCGGCCAACATAGCATATCTCGTTCTTCTAATATCTTTGGATGTGAGATTATAATTTAAAATTAAACAATAACTTTGTAAACAACACTATTATACGTATTATACTGCCCTGATGAAACTACGGTTGTAGCGAAACCCGGTCGGCATTAAGTATTTACCTATAAGTGATGTTTACAAAGTTATTGTTTAATTTTAATTTTTTTTTTTACTTTACACCCTGACGACACCCTGTATTTAAACTGCAAACGAAAACTATATATTTTGCACTTTGTCAAGCCATAATAGAAGCATTGTTTAGGGAGGAGCAATAAACTCGGCTATCGGTTATATGGAAATGCACAGAAAAACCATCTTAAAGATACAGGGTCCGTTACAGAAACCGCATGTTTTTTGATTGGTGGTTGACTTCAAAGAGTGTGGAGGGGTGGCCTTGATTTGTCCGTGGAGTGGGAAGCTTACTTGTCACCATGTCGTGGAACCTAGAGCATCGTACCTTCGCTCTCCAGAGGTACATGAGTCCCCTCTACACTTGAAGGGCGTTATTGGCTGGTTATACATTATAACCTACCCCAAAATTTTTATGTCCTGCTTCCCAAGATCTCAAGAATATTATGCAGTTAACATCGCTGCCAATAAAAAATAGATATTCCCACAGTTCTCGAGATTGAAAGCTCTAATCCCTCTGTCCTGTCGTTCTTGACCAATAAATTCTAAACGACAGTGAATGCCACCACGACAGGATAGAATAATATTTGTGATTATCTTAATAATTAATATTTGTGATTGTGTACAAATAAAAGTCTCGTTTAACTCAGCTACAGCGTTTATTGTTAAATTAAAAATCGATTTTACAATCACAATATCTACGCGTTTACTATGCACAATACGCATATGGAATGCGGGCGATATCTAGGTCACGGTTCCTAGCGCGGTAGTACTTGGCTGGCGGTCTGAAGACTGAATACTCGCTGCGTCAGGCTTATTTATACGGTACAGCAACGGCAACAGTAGGTAGGCGGGTAGGTAACAGTAGTAGGGGAGACACTCGCTCAGACTGGGTCATACTGGAACTTTCGTTGGCTCTGCTATTACGCGTAGGCGATAGGCTAGAACCTTCTAGCGAGTTGGCGTAATGTGCCAGACCGACTTGCAACGTATTGTCGTAGGTAGGTCGTGTTGTTTACGATAGTTCTCGGTAGTAATTTGCAAGTACCTAAGTACTTAGGTAGGTCGAGCTGTTTACTATTAATGAGTTAATTCTAGATTATTCTCTCGACGCCACATATTTATTAGGATATTTTCCTTGACAAGCGAATTAAAAATATGTATGCTAGAGCATTTAATAAGGTGCAAAACTCCCACAGCAACTGTTTTTACATAGCCGCGAGGCAAATTTGATATTCTTAATGGGTATTATTTTGGTTAATGGCTATTTAGACCTGACAGTTTAAAAAATACAATGACACATTATATTTATGATACTATTCAGTCCATTTTATCCATGAATGTCTCTAAAAGGTACCAATATGACTAATTAATCACCTCCAACAGAAGCAAGTTTTCCAACAAGCCTTCTCAGGCACAGGGGGGAGAGTTAGCCCCTAATAAGCTAGGCGTGCTTTACAGGGCTTTAATACACAATTGCTAACCCTTTGTACAAATTGAATTTAGCAGTCACCTCTGGTCTGGAGCACATACATACGTAGCGACGCTACGAGAATATTCTGGAACGCTCGACAATGCAAAACGCATTGTAGCAGGAACACTCTAGACGCAATGCGAGCGTTCGGCGTTCCTACCTACAGTTCTGAAATGTTCTCGATGCACTGGGGCGGCTATACACGGTGTTCGAAACTCGTAGTACAAGTGGGAAACTGGAGAATCTACACCACATGGGGAACCCAAATAAACATTAAGTTTTTTGATTTGAGCATTTTCACCAAAAAAAAAAAAAAAAACCAAAAAAAAATATTTTTCGGCTATTTCAGGCTTAAAATTTTTCGTCATTTGATCTGAGACGCCGATGCAACGGATAGGAATTATTATTAGCATAGGTAGGTACTCATAATATGTAGCGATGTTCCGATCTCCAATTCAAAACACAAACACGTCACAAAAATTATTTTAAATGTTCACCGTTAACTTCCAAGCACAGTTGGGTCCGTCTGATGATTGATTATTGTACTATTTGAATCATGTCACAGTAAATTTTTACCTCGTCGAAGGCATCGATGATAAGTCTCAAAATCAAAACATTAAAAACGTACAACTGTTTTCAAACACATCGATGATAAATCTTAAAGTATCAATATCAAAACAATAATAATGCGTTCTAAAACACAAAAATTTCGACCACAATTCGCTTTCATGTTTAAATTAACGAGAAAACTTCTTAAAGCAAAATGCAATGTAAACAATGTATAAACAATCCCATAAATACGGCCACCTGCGGCGACCCATAAATCAGCACTGACCTACTTACGATTTAACAGTAATGGGACATCTGCTTAGAATACTGTTCACTATCGTGTGTCTCTTTCCTTCATATGTTGTAGAACCCAACATACTAGAGAAAGCTATATTTTGCGAATATGTCAGAGATAGGTATGAATATTAGAAGAACCACAGACATAGGAATTAATAGACGAGAAGATAATGGCGAGGGGTAAAATCAACTGTTGAAGAACGAAGGGAGTGAAGCTGACTGTGATTCGTCAATAAATCAATCTGACAGTAAATAGGCATCTCGCATTATAATATCACCATTTACTTCTTAAAAGTAAAATCTGCTTTTGAATGAATAGACATTTTTACATGGGAGCGCAAATTACTCGCCACGTTATGAACAAATTTGCGAAGTCCAAATTCGGCAAAATAAATTTCTTCTATTTTCAGAGTCGAATATTTCGTTTAAGTATTTAGTTAAGACACTTTTATAAATGTTCATAATTTACTTCCCAGCAACCAACCAGCTTTGTGTTTCGCGTCCAGACGTTTCTCGATGTGATAGTAACAACTGATTCATATTATACGATGTGAATATGCTTAAAATAAAGTAAAATAATGCTTATATATGGAATGCAATACGACAATTGGGTTTATTCTCTTTTTCAAATCTATTTTTACAAGTTTTCATAGTACAAGTCAACATTTTGCCGTGTTATTTCGTAAAATAAACCGATGATGCCTCGACCATAGTTCGCACAAGAATGATGACGTCACGTTTTCAAATTTCACTTGAGGCCATACGCGAGCACAGCCGGCTCCAATGGAACCGGTATGGGGAGTGGGGCTAATACGCTTTTAATCACTTAGGGCAGGTCTACTAATATTCATATGTCTATGAGAAGAACAGATGTTTTAACCCTGCAGAGCAGAAATATTTTATGATTACACCGGATTAAATGAAGGGTGATTTCAAAATAATGCTTTAAATCCGGGTTTCTTTATTTGTTTTACTTTTAAATAGTTTTAATTAGTTGGGTACTATGATCTTCAGTAATAATTTATAAGAATTTGATCAAAAAAAAATTCAACTTCTGACTCGATTTACTCGAAAACGAAAGCTCAAATCAAAAAAAATTATACTGCAAAATCGACTCCAAATGTGATGTAGATTCACCAGTTTCCCGCTTGTACTACGAGTTTCCGGACACCGTGTATAATTTTATTTTTTTATTATTTTTATTTATTTATTTAACGCCCAGAGGGCTTTTACATGGTTGGTAGTATAATTTTAATTTGACAAATACTTTCAAACATAAAAAATAAGAATAAAATTACATTTGATAAAAGCTATGCAACAAGTCATACAAACACAAGAAACAAAAACAGAAAATTACAGCTATTTGTTGGTTTACATGATGTGTTTAGGAGTATTGTTGAAATAAATGTTTTAAATGATCCACAAAACTTGCCAAGTTGGTATTGAATATGTCAACCTCACCCAAGTAATGATTTCCCATGGTGTGAAGTCGTTGTATCGGAGAGTGGGCAATGTAGTTACGCTTATGTGTGCTGCTGTAGAATATTGTATTTTGTCGTGTTACTGTGGGTGTATGTATGTTTATAAGTTGCAGGAGTTCACAACAGTCGAATTTAGAGTTAAGTATTTTGAATAAGAACGTTAAATCGTTTATTTTACGTCTATCTTCTAATGTATGTATTTTTAGAGTATTTAATAAGAAATTGTATTTTAACCCTTTGCACTCCTAATTTTTTTTTTAATTACCTACTACCAACTCCTTAATTAATTTACAAAAAAGGGATAAAAAGTGGCCTCAATAAAAAGTTAAACAAAAATTTTTAAAATATGTAATTTTTATTACTCTTTCTTTACAAAAAGAAATGTAAAACTATATTTTCACCTAATTACTGAGTATTATTTTCAAGACCGAACGACACATGTGCTTTCTCGGCCACGAAATATTTGCTACTAAAAACAGTAAAAACAAATGTAAATACACAAACAGAACAAAATATTATGTGATAACAAGTGAATAGGTATAATAATCCTTTGTTATGTGTTGGGAGAAATCCCTCAGCGCTTCCTATTGTTACGCAGGTAGACAGGCAAGTACCTACCTACTTACATGCGTCGCAACCAAAGATATTAGAAGAACGAGATATGCTATGTTGGTCGCCGGACCGTAGCCGGAGTACTACCTAATTAGGGTACTTTGAACGGTATCGGGACGTGTACGCACAGAAATCTGTTCTATGTATTAGTGCGGATACCTTAGCGCAAGCGAAGGTGTGCAGTAGTATTGGTGAACAAAACCGGCGACACTCGGCAAAACAATTCCACTCAGTACGAACTGCTCATAGCACATCTCGTTCTTCTAATATCTTTGGTCGCAACCAAATAACTGCGCAGTGCATTTACAAGGTTAAAAATAATACGATTTTAAAAATTATCTAAAAGGCGAAACTTGACGAGATATATGTATTTTGCGTATTCGGAATATTCAGAATGAGATATAAAGTGTTTAAAAGAAAAAAAAATACATTTGATAATTTAAATTATTTTTCGAAATTGCGTTACTATAATGTCGAGTACAGGACTGTCAGTCAACCCAGACAAGACAGAACTAGTAATCTTTACGCGTAAAAGGAAACTAGAAGGATGGAGCAATCCAACCTTCTATGGAAAGGAATTAGAACCCTCTGACACGGTTAAGTACCTCGGAGTCATCATAGATGCCAAACTGAGCTGGAAAAACCAGGTGGAAACTGTAGGCAGAAAGGCCTGTGCTCTGATGTGGGCAACTAGGCGAATCTGCGGCAGAACGTGGGGTCTCAAACCTAAAATGATGCAATGGCTTTACACAGCCGTTGTAAAACCAAGGATCATGCACGCAGCCCTGGTCTGGTGGAGGAGAACAACACTGAAAACAGTGATGGTCACACTCAATCACATACAGGGACTTGCATGCAGAAGCATCACAGGAGCCACGAGAACCACTCCAATACTAGCCATGGGAGTGCTGCTGAACCTACCCCCACTAAACATAGAAATAGAGGGGGCGGCGATGGCGGCAGCCTACAGGTTACATTGCAATGGCCAATGGAGAGGAGAGTTGCCCAGAAACAGTCACACGGAGATAGGAATAAGACTGAGGGCAATTAGTCCGACGGCTGGGATGAAGCAGGACGGCAAACAAGCCGAATACTTCTTCGGACAGCTGTTTAAAGTGACGTACCCCACAAGGGAGGAATGGGACACGGTCCCAGGTCCAAACTCCAAACAGGAACTAATCTGGTTCACAGACGGGTCCAAGATGGAGGAAGGAACAGGGGCCGGGGTCTGTCTACAGGGATCTAAGAGGGAACTCAGTATACCTCTAGGAATGCACTGCACTGTGTTTCAAGCTGAGATGAAAGCCATCTTAGTCTGCGCACAGGAGAATATGAGTATCGGGTACAGAAATAAGAACATAAACATATGTTCTGATAGCCAGGCGGCCTTAATGGCACTGGAAAGTAACCGATGCGACTCCAGACTGGTGATGGAATGCAGGACTATCCTAATAGAACTGGCGACCATCAATAAAGTAACCCTGCTCTGGGTACCAGGACATAAAGGTATTGAGGGCAACGAGCGGGCTGACGAACTAGCAAGGAAAGGGGCGAAAGCACCACTTGTGGGATCTGAGCCGGCCGTAGGAGTAGCAGCTTGCCACACCAAACTACATATCAAGAGGTGGGTCAAATCCCAACACTGGAAGGAATGGAAGAAGGCACCCGGAATGAGGCAATCTAAAGTACTCATAAACGGACCGGACCCTAACCGAACCAGGCAACTACTCGATATGGACAGAAACTCACTGAGGGAACTGGTAGGACTATTAACGGGACACTGCCATCTCAGGAGACACATGCAACTGTTGGGAGTGGAAAACACCAACATCTGTAGGAAATGTGAAGAGGAGGAAGAGACTCCAATTCACCTATGGTGCCAATACCCCGCTCTGCTGGGAATAAGGCTCAGATACCTGGGAAGACACAGTGTGGAACCAGAAGACATCGCCACATATCCAATGACAGCCCTGGTGAACTTCATAAAAGGGACCGGGTTACTGGCAAGGGAATGAGGTAAAATGGGAGATAGTACAATGGGCCTATGGCCTAAGTGCTCGCGGGGAACGTAAGTAAACCGCCTCCGACTATAAAAAAAAAAAAAAAAATAATGTCGAGTATGACTCGACATAGGAGTTGGTGTAAGAAATACAGGGTGTCCGGAAACTCGTAGTACAAGCGGGAAACTGGTGAATCTACATCACATTTGGAGTCGATTTTGTAGTATATATTTTTTTTATTTGAGCTTTCGTTATCGAGTAAATCGAGTTTGAAGTTGATTTTTTTTATTTTTTTTTTAATCAAATTCTTATAAATTATTACTGAAGATCAAAGTACCCAACTAATTAAAACTATTTGAAAGTAAAACAAATGAAGAAATTCGGATTTGAAGCATTATTTTGAAATCACCCTTCATTTAACCCGGTGTAATCATAAAATATTTCTGCTCTGCAGGGTTAAAACATCTGTTATTCAACCCTAAACACCAGAAAAAACTTTAACCCTAAAATAGATGAAAAATATTTTTTTTTGGTTTTTTTTTTGAAAATGCTCAAATCAAAAAACTTTATGTTTTTTGGGTTCCCCATGTGGTGTAGATTCTCCAGTTTCCAACTTGTACTACGAGTTTCCGGACACCGTGTATAATGTCGAGCCACACTCGACAAAGGAGTGGTATGAGTTAAGTCTTCGACAGGGATATTTAATTTAAAATTTATAAAACGTAATAATAATAATAATATAATGAGGTGCATTGAGATTTACTCAGTCAGTCAGTCATTAATTAGCAGTTTTACAAGTGGCCAACAAGCAAGCGCTGCGAATGCTTGCTGCGTACTGAGGAGTCGGCCGCTATGGCCGGTCTCCCCGCCTCGCTCTTTCTTCACCATGCCTCTACAGGACCATCACCTACACCCGGCTCTGCATGGACTACAATTTATTATGGACTCCTCGGGATTACATCAGCGTCCTGGCTCCGGCTATCATTCCTGGCCAGCGCTGATCTTACCCTAACCTAACCCAACCAGGTCCATCGCACCTTCGGCTACCTCGTTCACACTGGAGTACCCGGAAGTCTCCACCAGTACTGAACAAATCAACGAATCCGGTCTCCATCAACGCGGTGTCGACCCACTGACTACCGCCTCGACCATTCTACTGCCGTCTACACCTGGTGTCATCCTCATCGGTCCAGAGTCATCTCCCAACTGCGCAATTCTACTGACTCAGAATAAACCCTGGACACAACACACTATCATCTTTCATTGTCTCCTTATCAGATCTACAAACATGTAAAAAAATAAATTAACAAGCAGATTGCAATCTTTGGTGGGAATTGTGATTCTCCCGATTATTGGGTTGTAAATGTTCTCAAATATATATGTATGTATTAATAGTAAATGTTGTTTATTAGCAATGTTCAAGTTAAAATGTGTTAGCAGAAAATAAAAGACTAAATTGGTTTTTAGAAAAGTATTTTAATGAATAATAAAAAAAAACCGTCGGTATTACAGCCATTTAGCCAACAACTCAATAAAATAATAATGAACCAATATACATTATTTAGTTGGCTGGATTAAAATAAAAAAAAAATCAATTACATATTATAAACTTTGAAACAAAAAAAAACTTAAAATAATAAAGTATTTAGTGAATAAACAATATGGAAAAAAATAGTATGTAGTTCATTATTAGAAACATTATTATTTTTTTAATTATTTTAAACTTACAATATAATTATTAAGAAAAGGTATAGGCAGTCTTTGTTATTTAGTTATAATACTTCTAAATAGCTTTTCAAATATTTTATAAAATAAATCTACTTATAAAAACTATTTGGATGTGTTAATAATTATTATGTTTTACGTATCACATGAAAACTACAAATTTGGCAAAGCGCAAAAGGGCAGTAATCCCAAATTATTATTATTATCAAAGCAGAGAAATACATGCGCAAAGGATGTAGAGAGTGCTTAAGGATTAACAAATCTTTTTATTAGTTCAAGAGCCATTTTTAAGAAATTTACTTCAAAAATAATAAAAATTTACCCGAGCTAACTGGGAAAAAATATTATGCCGATTTATTGCGAGATTCAAATTCACATATTTTTGTTGTTTTTTTAACTACGGAGGGAATAATTTATATGATATTCGCTTGAGGAATTAATTACTAATTATAAGAATTGAATCATATTCATTTGACAATACTTCAGGAACAGAAAGGATACCAGAACGGTGATGACACTAAGGATGCGTTGTTTCACAGAATTTGAACAAATCATCAATTTTCAAAGTTGATTTTCACAATCTGTGAAGGTTCTATTCGAGTTCTGTTCTTATAAATCATCTTTAAAATTTGATGAATTGTTCAAATTCTTTGAAACGATTCGTCCTAAGCCAACCTCTGAAACCATCCTCACTCACAAGTTCACACAAAGATTGACATTTAAATACAATCGATACTCATTGAAAACTTTTAAAATTCAACCTTAAAATTGGTTTTAAAAGTAGGAATTATGAAAGCATAATATATATATTTTTTAAATAAGAAATTAATTAAGCTGAATTTGAATACTATCCTTAAATGTAAGTAAACATTAACTTAAATTAAATATCACTTGAAATACATTACATAACCTACATTACAAACTTACATAATGTATTTATCATAGAGATTTAAAATCAAAGATAATAATATATAGGTAATTAATATTTTTAAATTTTACAACGATTATCATAAACCAAATTCTGAGAATAAATATTCAAAGAAAGTTTAAATCACACTTATACCTAGATATTGTGCGTCTCTTTGTTAATTATGTAGTACTTCTTTGGCCCTAAACATTAATTTGAATCGTTAATATAAAAAAATATACATTTATATATTCAAAGTGAAAATTTCTCAATTGCATACCAAATGGCACATGAAATAAAATGTTTTTTTAAATTATTTATTTAGTTGGTATTATTAGTAGAAGGCAATCCAAACCTCATTTGCAATTATTATTATTATACAATAACAAAGAACACCTTGACCTAATATGTATTACAAAATGCATTTATGACATTTGTAACCCGCCAACATTAAATCAATTGACTTATTGACAATTCATCTAGAGAGATTTGTACAAGTTGCATTTGAACACATTCAAACTTTATTATGCAGTTTCACAATCAAATTACAAGAATAAAAAGCAGGTGCGAGCCATAAATGCATCTTTTAATAGTGAAACCATATACCTATGTTTAATCAATGACATATCACATAATGAAACAAAATGGTACAAAATAGATTTAAAAATAACAGTGCAAGCATTGAAAGATCCCTACATGAATATTTTACAACAGTTAAAATGACTATAGGTGAATTCTAAATTATCTTTGAAAATAACGCTATTTATTGAATTTAATTGGTGGTCAACTTAAAAAGCAATTTATTCTGACAAGAAGATTATTTGAACCATCAATCTTCAAACAAACAAATAGTCGACTCAAAGATATATATATATAATATCTAGCTTTATTGTTATTTTCATCCACTTAGTTAAACTATGTTCTGCAATATCGCCATCAAATATTGCACAAATGAAATGGTTCAAGTATTGTATTGTATTGCAATAAACAGTGTTTTATACTGAAAAATATAAATATTTCAGAATAAACGCAAGGTTTTTGCAGAGGGCCCGCCTCTACAAAGAAAATAATATACAAACACATCTTTGACAGAGGCGAATGAAAATAAAATAAATCGAATCTGCAAAACAAGCATGCGGGGGTGGAAAGAAAGGAAAGGTTGGTGGTAAAACAAGTTGAGTTTCTGAAAGCAACGTACATGATTATGCTGTGAGTTCAGCGGATCTACGAAAAGAAATAAAAATCACTTTCAAATTGGCCAATCATTAAATGTCCGATAGGAAAATCATCACAACCACCACCTGTGTCTTAACATTAACTAAATACGATTCCACGTCGTCCAATAACAATGGACATAAATGTAAAATAAAGAAAAGTGGAATCTAAAAACATGACACTATTTAACAAGCGATATTCTCTAAATCCATTAACACCAATTTTCCAATCGGAAAGGTTATTTTTTAACACAAAATCTAATGTAGAGAACTCGGAGTCAATAAACTCTAAAGCAGCTGTCTCTAGAGCTCATTTTCGCAAAACGCTACCGTATTAGACGGAATTTAGCTACATATTTCAAGGGGCTTAACAGAACTGTAACAAATCTATTGAATTAGATTAATATAAGGCCAACAACTGCTGCAATAAAAGTTGTGTAAACCATAGTACGTAAAATAACTAGTCTATTAGAAAAGTGGTGTAATATAATTAATTAAAGAATTATCGGTACGCAAATGTGGTGGTCATGAAATCATCAAGTTTCCAACATTCAACGATTGTCTCCAGCAAGATTGACGGTTAGACGGCAGTCTGCTCGGCCGTTTCGATCCTGGTCATGGGCTTGGCGAGCTGCACCACCAGCTTGTTGGGAAGGGTGGCCTCCTGGGGTGTGTCCTCGGGCACGATGGAGGGGTACAGCGTCAGATTGGCCAGCGATTCCAGGATGGTGTCAGCAGCGTCCGTCTTTTCCATTTTAACGTCTCCGTCGCCCTGCTGCTGAAACAAACATATTGGAATGTTTAGTATAATAACAATACCAAGACCTAGTATGGCAGTGAGAGTAGAATAAATATAATGCATGCCTATTCAAAATGTGAATACTACAAGAGTCCTAAGCGCTCCCAACAGTTTGGAGTCAGTGAGACTTTGTGTATCCCCAATTGGGGTACGTTGCGAGGCTGAAGACAGTGGGGAGGGGAAGTACTTGGCTACTCAAATCTGGTCACCAACAAGCCATTTCAAGCAAAGTTTCAATTCTGAATTGTGGTCTTATACAAAGCGATACTGAGATCATTTTGCACTCTGGAAATTGCACACCAAGGGATTTGAAGCCGTAACCTTCGGATTGCTAGTTGTTATTACCCCTCTACCACGGAGGTTGTTTTAAAAAAATTAAATTGAATTTCAAGTTAGTCAAATACTTACAGAAGGAGTTGGCTTGACGAAATGTAGGTAGCAGAATCCTTTGAAACCCTGGGAAAATAACAAATTATTAATAATCTCATTTCACAATGGAAAATGACATAATGAATATGGTAAAGTAACATGTATTGACATAATAAATAAATGTGAATTAATAATACCATCCAGGTAATCAGGTTGGGCTTGACGCTTCGTTCCTGTAGAGCAGTACGCAGGTCACGGATTCTCATGATTTTTCTAATGTTGGTCAACTGGAATAAAATAAGGGTAAATATGAATACAACAACACTCGTAGACCAGGATAGGGTTTATGATAAAATTAAAGTTATTGAAGCTATAACATCAATCAATGAACGCACGCCATCACATTCACAATCAAACTGAGACAATACCAAGTCACGGTTTCGTGAACAAGTTACAACAAATAAATAAACATGTTTAAGCATGAGATTTGACGTAATAAATGTGCTCGGTATGCACCGTTATAAGCATGTCGGATTACCGCGGATCAACTGTATGTTATATTTTTACCTATTTACATCAAATATCTGAATTTTACAGACCGGCCGCGATTGCGAAATTTAGATTTACATGGAAATATGTTGCATTTTTACGGATTTACTTTGATAATCTTAATTTAAAGGGCATGCTGCGGTGGAAAACGGCTGCAATAATTCAATTTACAGTGGTATTATTACAACTTTACTACCAAGAACCTACATGAATTTGAAGGGGCGGCTGAGGAATTCGATTTTCGAATTACGTGAGAATTCGAAATTTGGTTTCTGATGTCCCATTGGATTTTGGGGGACCCTGTTGAGAATGTGCACAAAGGAGAGTGGTGGATGGTTGGTTGTTTACCTTAATGGAAAAGTCGATTGGTGGTCTGGGCTTCCGCACTTGGCTCCTGCGCTTCCTGGCCGTGGTGGTGTCAGGAGACACATTGCCACCGCTCTCCGCTCCTCCCTCCGTTTCTCCTGGAACAATACAATAAAGAACAGAATAGACAAGCAGAACATACACTACAACTCGTACATCTGACAGTTGAATTCATAGTAGGTGAAAAATTACCTTTATGGTTTAAATTTGCGATAACTTTTAAATTTCAATCATTTTTTTTCTTCAGAATATTGCGAGACTTTTATTTAATATGGAACGATACACATCTGACACGAACGGGACACAATGGCTCTGTTAAGGGTGCATAATTTCGCGCAGTAGTGACTTCAATCACTTTCACCGAATTTAACTGCTCCCAAAATCTGTGGCATAACACCTGGAATTTTGTTGGAAAGAGCAGGAATGTGCGAAGCAGAAAATGGCCACCATTTGCGAGGTATAATATTTCATATTTAGCTCAATAAAATTACCCATGTGTGAACGATACTTAAATTTTTATAATTATAATTAACTCAGAAATAAAAAAAAGAAGTTATAACAAATTCAAACTGTAAAGTTGATTTTGCACCACCCTGTACGAATAATATTTAAAGTAAGTAACCTACACATTGGTTCTATGCTCCGCTTTACTCCAATGCACCCAAATCAAATGATACTTCAGTTAGTCGAGCGGAATCCAAAGCGTCAGGTTCACACTCAGTTCCCATCTCTTCATTTCAAAAGTGACATTTTCCGCTTAAAATGATGAATTGAAATATGTCAGGTTGTTCGCATTCTGGGAACTTTTTTCCTCTTTTAAAAAAAATAAAAAAAATGTTTGCCTATTTTGCATTACCTTTCACCGGGTGGTGATTAAGTTTTAAAATAATCGTTATCTATGACAAAAGATGTTTCAGACATTTACAAAACAACAACAAAAAATATTCTCAACACACAGCACAACAGAAAACAGACTAATGTTGAACCCTATAGAGTTCTGTACAACATATTTTAGCAGCCATCACTGAATCTGATAACTTTCTCTTGATTTGTGTTTGTAACCAGTCAGGCAAAAGTTTGGTTGACTCGCACATACTGTGGAAAAATGCATCTAGCTCGCTACCAGAAGGAAAAATACATCTTTGCTTATCGCTGCTAAACTTGGCAAGTTTATTGCAAACATCTTCATTGTTTCGGTTTTTGGTGCGCTTTCGTTTTCTTGCGTTACATACGCTAAGTTTCTGATTAACTGTGGCCGGTTGTTTGCCTAACATAATATTATGTGCAATAGTTTGAGGTGCATTTTGTTCGGGAAGTAGAATGTCGACGTTTGATGCATAATTTGTATCATCACTTTCGTTGTGTAAAGTAATTGCTGGTTGGTAATTGTAATTCATGAATTTATGCAGTTGTTTCTGATTGTTTTGTGTGAGGATTTTCATCAACGCCATAGTGCGCAACTGTTTCTGTATTTTATTAGCACTCTCCCTAGCCTTCAGCTTTTTGATGGCATCTTTTTGGATCTTTTTCCACTCCAATAGGGCTGGCGCAGTGACTGCGAAAAAAATCGAGAGATTTTTTTTACTTTTCAGAAGTGACTTGATAAAGAAGGCTAATGTGTGTTTTAACGGCAAATTAACAAAGATAATATGTTATGCTGCTTTATAAACAAACACAGATATCTAAATAATAGCAGATACATGATTTCTAATTATATAAACGCTAGTAGATGTTTTTGAATCAGGATATGTAGACGTACCTTTTTCGTTTGTGGTCCTCCTCGGTCGATTGAATCTCCTGGGACCACGAGGTCTGCGATTGTAGTCTCCGGATTCCATTGGGTCTCCAGTCTAATAAAAACAAATAAATAACTTAGTGTTAAAGCTTAGCGTTAGTTAAAAACGTAGTGTCTTCCTCGAGTTTCAAGGAAGACACAGCGTTTTTAGTTATAGCGGCAGTATATTTGTGTATGCGCTTGACATGACGTGAAACTATAATTATAATAGAAAAGTTATGTGTACCTCGTTGGGTTCGCTTTCGCTATAGTTTTGGCTTCGGAAGTACCTGCGCCTGCGGTTGTTGATTTCATTCTCATCTTCCTTCTTTAGTTCACAAGTCTCTCCAGCTCTAAAAACAAAATTGTGAGATTAGTAAAAATACAAAGAATGGTTAGAATAGATACATGTGAAAGATTTCTTCTAAAATAATTTTGTTTGGAGGTGCGTGGATCCTTTTAAATGAATTATTATCTAAGGTTTCGGTGAATTCATTGTTCAATTCATCATTGAAGGATTTACCATTGTGTATTGGCCATATCCAACCCTTGATTTTTGGGTCGCTGCGGTTGCCAAACCTGCAAACCAACAAACGAACCTGAGAGTTCTGACCTGAACAACAAACCACTCTTCGCATGACAGAACCAACGTCAGGGTGTTTTATTTTTATTATATAATAAGCATGCAGCATTCTGCTGATGCACTCATATTTGGTTTCATAATAATTTAACGGTAATTGATTTGTTTTAAAGTCAATAAGTTAATCCTTAGAAGTGATATTTTTGACATAATCTTCTCTTCAAATATGTTCATCAAAAACTTCCACAGTACATTTTTTATTAATTTGTTTTTTATAAATATTTAACCATCATACTGCATTCATTCAGATTCCAAAAAAAAAAACAATCCTTTACAGATTCAGTAGCATTGGAGTATTATCTTTATATTTGAAAATATTGGCTTGTTATTTCAATAATTTTTTTTAAAAATTGTTATCACATAATCCCACGATGACAAAACCTTTAACATTCCCAATTGAGGTTTCCCAAAGAGGAAGCATGCACCTATTACATTCCCAGGTACCTATGTTAACTGTGTATAAATATTGGGGGATGTTTGGCGTGTTTCCTGGCCGTGCACAAATGCCGAAAGGATCAATGACACTACATAGTTCTTCGGAGCATCTATAATTTAAATACCGTTAGAACAATGACAGCAAATAAGATAGTCAGTATCAATACCGTAGATGATAGAAACACAGAGATGTGGGTATGGAAGTGTGCTGACTGTCATCGTGCTAGGACCATCTGTATGGACTATTAAAGCGGCTATACAAATGGTGTACAGGTAAAAACAATAGTCGGGAACCGTTATGCTTAGATGGAATTTGCAGTAGTATGTGGGCAGTTTCATACTAATAATGATACATGGCCAATCTCCCTTAATGCACTTATGGAAGATACTTACTCGACCAGCTTCTCCCGCATGTTGTTGACCAGGGTCATGTACTTGATGATGCGTGGGGAGATGAGGCCCCACACGATGGCGCTGGGCTTCTCCTTCAGGGGCTCCACAGGGATAGCCTGCGTGGGGGTCACTATCACGTCCACGGGCACGTCATGCGGAGCAAACAAGTCCGACGGGAACGTCTCAAATACCTACATAGATAAAATACAAGTAAAGTAGACTTCAAAATAACAGCATGATACCGAAAATGCCTGACGCTGTTGATAAATATTTGCATTACAAGTTGGATATTATTGATACCCAGTATCAGTATTTATTTATGGAGCGGAGAGGTTTACATATGGTTCCCATGGGGGAAGAGTCCACTCCTCGTTGGTTTCCTGAAGGCTCCACAACGAAAGAGTCCACATCCCCTTGGTTCCCTGAGGGCCCAACGAGGTAAGAAGGCCTCATTTCTCCGCTCCTCCTTTGTTTGAAAAGAGCCTTTCATCTGCTTTAAAAAGCAGCATTTCTTTTTGGAATACATTCAAAATCAGCTAACCAATTTGAAAATTAATATGAAACGGGAATATTTCTAAATAAATCATGAATCTGAGAGATATTTTAAAGTAACTGATGACAAAATCGCAAGACCCCAGGGGTTAAATAAGATTTAAAAGCCCTCTAAATTGTTTGGATGAGGAGGCACTGCACTGTACTGAAGAACACTAGTAAAAACCTGAGGAATGACTCACTTGATAATCGTGAACTGTGGTAAGAATTGGTGTCTTATCCGTTACTGCCTTCATGTCTCTGAGCAGAGCGTAGCATAGATCGGCGTGACCTGCAACAAGAAAAATTATATAACTTTGCAAACAAATAATAAGGGTTTGTCTGGAAAAGAGCAACTTGTTACACGAGACCCCTTTATACTGCACCACGCTCTCCCAATGCGGCCCCCTGTCTTCTATTTGTTTGAATGATAAATAATAGAAAACATGTGTTTGTAATTACCACTTCCTTTGCCAATGCGGAAGCCTTCCTTTGAAACAGCCAGAGACCCGAATACCAGCAGGTCAAGTGTGATGGGCTCACTCATATCTGAAATTGAACAAGACTTCATAAGTAAACAGCGCTATAGGAACTGAGATGTTGTGTGACCGGTCAATTGTACCTTACTTCGGGTGAAACCTTTTCAAATTTCTTTAATAAATTAAATCAAGTGCAAAGTTTGAAAAATTCGACATTATTGATGTTGTTTAGTCCAAAATGTTATTTTTCTTTGATCTTTTTTTTGTATGAAGATTTTCAGAAAATTTCAGTTTGACCGTGAATTTGGACACCCATTTGGGGGTGTTACGTCAAAAGATGCAGGGAAAATTCTTCCACGACCTGTTTGAATATATACACACAATTCAAAATACCTTAGGCCCCATTTGTGCATCGTATACGCACAGTGACTGCACCGGATATGGTTTAGTGAGACTCACATATTCCAAGAGAGAACCCTGGCAATGTAATAGTTGCATGAACCGAATCACACATACATCATTACTGTAATGTTATCTGAATCCCGTTCCCGTTTATGAAATGAGTACAACTTACCCAGTTTAGTGCCATACTCTTCCATGCCCTGGCGGCTGACCATGTCCTTAAGTTCAGGCTTGTTCTCTCCCTCGGGGGCATCGATGCGGAGGATGAATTCGTTACGGATCCTCGGCAGAAGCACATACAGCTTCTTACCGTCTTCCATGCAGGCCAATCTAAGAGAGAACATATAGAGGTTTATATATGGTGTGTAAACATTTTGGAAAAGAAGCGGACAGACTTCCTCGAAATGTTCAGATTGTCATGAATGCATGGATCACGACGCATTGATATATCCATTCTGGAAGAGCTAGGCACCTGCCTACAGCATATTTTGGACACTTTCTTGACCAAACTGAGAACTAACCCTAGATAAACTCATGGTCACTGGCAAAGTGACCGGCAAGAGGAAGATCATCTTTTTTTTAATTTTTTTTTTATAGTAAAGACCTCACAAGAGTCCCAACTGCTCCCGTCTGGAGCCAGTGAGACTATGGCATCCCCAATTGGGGGATGTTGTGAGGCTGAAGGTAAGTGGGGAAGGGAAAGAGGAAGGTGGGGAAGTACCTGGCTATTCAGATCTAGTCACTAAACACGGCTAAAGCCATTTGGAGCAACGTTTCAATTCTGAATGGTGGTCTTACACCAGGGCGATACTGGTAGTATCTTCCACTCTGGAACGTGCCGCAAATATACTATATATTATTTTAATTAATTAATTGTGAAATAACACAAATTAATCAAATAAAATTTATTTGCGCACGCCGGGTTCGAACCCGCGACCTTCGGAATGGCAGTCCAATGCGTTACCACTGGACTATGCCGGCCGTCATCGATAAGTTGGAGTGATAAAATATAACAGGCATCCAGAAAGTCAGTTTCCGCCATTCTCCGTGGCAGTTCAGGATCGTGAGTAGTGGGAATGCCATAGCCCACAATTCTGGACAGTGTACCACACAAAAAAACGAAGCAATATCTTACCTGACAGCCTCGTGGGTCTTATCAATGTTGACCAGCACGCTGGTGGCGTTCTTGTATTGGTCCAGCTGCCTGAGTACCTGCGCCACATCCTCAGTGCCCCTGTAGCCGGGGATGCGGTTGAAGGGGTTGCGAGGGGTGGTGACGACGCGGTTCTTCTGCAACAGCTGCCACACTTTGTTGCGGAACGAGTGCTTGGTGATGGAGCCGTCCGACTCTGCATTGGTGGAGCGGCGGTAGGTACGCTGGTAGCCACGGTAGTTGGGGCCTCGCTTTCTGCCCGCGCCATTCTGTTCGCGTTCGCCATTCTAAAATTAAAGAGTAAAGTTTAGAGCGATACATACAAGGGAATGTTGTCTGGCAGACAAAGTACAACCACGCACCACAACAAGAATAGAGAAGTCACTATCAAAAAGGACTCTAAAATAAGATAAGCAGAACAATCGTGTTGAAAGACCTAGGGAGGTAAAGGGCATATTCTTGGACAGAATTTGAGTGGTGAGAATTCAAAGGGTTTTAGCGCTCAAAAGTAAAAAAACAACAAATTCATATCCACATACCAGGAGCCCACAAATGAGAAGAATTTAAAGAGAGAAGTTCACCTCAACATGCTCGCTCTCGCTGTGATTGATTCCGTTGGTCTGCGGTCTGTTGGGCCCGCCCATGCGCCGTCCAACCTTGCGGCTGCGGTAGTAGCGCCTGGGGTGGCTGTTCATCACCTCGTTGTCACTCTCCGGCTCGGACTCTGTCTCCTTCAGTGTGCAGCTCTTTCCAGCCCTAATGAAAACAATTGTAATTGTCAAGTCATATTTGGAGGTGATAAATTGGATAGCCAATATCTCTGCTATAGGTGTACTGGCTCCCTAGCCGCGTGACTGGCACTCCTTGACACACCAGATTCCTCATACCTTTCTCTCCTTACTTTCCTTAAAAAGTCCCCCACGCAGCATCCCCAAAGATAATTTTTGCCATTGCCAAAGTTGAAATGGATTCGTCGAGAATTCAGACTATCCCATACAGATGAGACGCGAAGCAAAAAAATTCCACTTTTTTTATCTCTAATTAGTCCTGACCTCCGGCACTCGCAACGCTTTAACCCCGAATGTCCGGAAACTACTGAATCCGGTCCCCACGCACTGATATTTGCATGATAATTCAGGAACATGTCTCCATGAGATATTAGCAAGCAATAGCGCCTCTATGGACTGTCCTGTGATTGTTGCGGATCTGCGCTAGTACTGCATAGTAATGCGTATTCTGTCAGACCCATAACATGTAGCCCCCATAAGGTCTGGAGTACATCTCGATTCTGGATCCTCAGATCCTCAAAGAAACTGATGACGGGATAGCACCATCATTGAGGGACAAGTTTTCAACAAACATTTTTCCTAAATAGTACTTCTGTGAACAATAGACCTCATATCCAAAAAAAAGTTTTTCTAATTATTCTTATTAAGAACGGGTGGTTTCGGAGAATTTGAACAATTCATCAAATTTCAACGTTAATTTTCAAGTTCCGTTCATATTTCATTTCTGTCAAACAACTAGTCTGTAATGATATAATAACAGAACTTGAATAAGATTTTCACAGAACCCGAAAACGAATGTTGAAATTTTATGAATTGTTAAAATTCTTCGAAACAACCCGTCCTTTAAATGAAAACCAAAATTTCCCCTGGAATCATAAAATTTGTAAGTAGATAATTATATAATATACATAAATCACGTTTTTTCTCATAAAATCAATCGAAGTAATTAATTAATTATTATAAACATATTTATATTTCAAATACGGAATTATATAATTTGTCCAAAGAAACATCACAACTATCTCAATGACAATAAATTCTTTTTTCAAATTTTCTTCAGGTACTATAAAAATGAAAGTGCTAATAAAAAAAGTCCTAGTAAAAGACACATTTGAAAAAATAATCTTTACTGAACCATTAAAACGGCCACTATCCTGAACCGGAAAAGGAACACCCAAACTAATTCGTAGACAGACATGCAAAATAAAACAGGACTTTGCTACGCACAATCAATAAGTTAGACAGTTTGTTTGCTAGTGAACAAATTGATGCTTTTCACATATTTGACCAATTCATCATATACGTGGCTGTAAGGCTGGTAAGTGAATCAGTGAACAGTGATAGGGTGGACTCACTCAATCTGCTTGTCCCGCAGGGTGGCCAGCAGGGTGACGAGCTTGAGGCGTCGCTCCGAGATCAGGTTCCACAGGATGCCAGCAGGCCGGTCCGCCTTCCTGTTGGTGCGAATGACTTGCGTGGGGGTCACGATCAGGTCCACGGGGAAGTCATGAACGGCCATTATGTCAGTGGGAACCGTGTCCAAAACCTGCAAATGTCAAAATATTAATTAGTACAAAGTACATATGGCGGAAGTTGATTTGGTTAGTATACGGCAACCTGGCTATAAGACTAGTATCTGGCACTTTTAGATTGAAGGATAAATTCACTTTTGTCATATTTTATGAACGATTTTGAATTTGAACTATATTCAATAAAATAACTGGAAGGGGACATTATCTGCCGTGTAGAATGAATCTGCAAATAAAATTTAAGCACCCCACACAAGAGTACCAACTGCTCCCATCTGTTCGAAGCCTGGGGGACTATGGCATTCCTCAATACGGTACATTGTGAGGCTGAAGGAGTTAAGAATGGAAGGAGACGGGGAAGAGGCAATTGAGATCTGGCCACTAACATAGCTAAAGCCATTTTTAGCAATGATTTGATTCAAAATGGTGGTCTTTCACTAGTGCGATACTAGATATATATCTATATATCTAGTATAGAGTATCTTCCACTGGTCATGTAGGTCGCAAAGACTAATGACGAATTAAAAAAAAACCATTTTACTTTTCTGGGGATTTTTTTTGTGCAAAATTTTTTAATGGAGTGTTTTGGAATTATCAGGGTCGAATTAACGGGGTTCTACTGTATACAAATCTTCGTCCTCCCAAACAGCTTGGTATGAAATATAAAGCCGTGTGGGCAGACAAAAATGCAACTTAAATTAGCGAGAATTAATGCCCACAAGAACATACCTGTGAGTCATGGACAACGGTGACAATGATGGTCTCCGGGGTGATTGCGTTTATTTCCTTGAGCAGGCCAAGGCACATATCAACGTAGCCTGAAAAATAAAGAAATTTATATTTTTTCTAACCTCAATATATTTGTTTTGCGAATTCTACAAAATGAATGCTCTAGCCAGTCCGGTACAACTGCATTAGTTTTCGGGTATAATAAAATCATTTTTAAATTCCTACTGAGGTTAAGGAATATTTTAGAATCACACAATAATTATAACATAGTGATTGATTAAATTTTAATGAAGTTTAATTGCAATGTACTTAAAACAACAAATACTTTTGCTTAGATCAAATGCAAAAATACAAAAAAAAGACTTGGCTTGACTGAATTTGGATGGCGTGTACTGAGGGACGTTAAGATTTTCCATGATAGGAGAAATTTTTTGTTATTTGCTGATGACATTAAATTGTATACCGGAATAAAGACGAAAGAAGACTATTAGTTTTCAATTCGATATCGACGGCATAGTAGAGTAAAGTAATCGAAATAAACTTTACTCTAACAGAGGATAGTGTACAATTATGAACTTTACAAGAGCAAAAACACTTCTTCTTCTTCCTAGCACTATCCCAACCATTGCCTAGGTAGGCTGTTGGGGTAAAAGATAAAAAAAGAAAGAGCAAAAACACTGTCCTTTAACTATAAAATGTCTGGCACCTCATTAAAACAAATTTCTTTAATGAAGGATTTAGGAATCACTTTTAACACGCGCCTGACTTTTCGTTCTCATATCGATTCGGTGTGCAACACTGCCACGCGAATGCTACATTTTGTAATCTGCAACATAAAATCATTTTCCAATACGGCAATCAAAAAAATGCTTTATTTTACTCTGGTTCGTAGTATTCTCGCGAGTTGCTCGGTTATTTGGGGACCCGAAGATGCCATACACATGATATAGAAAAGGTACAAAAAAAGTTTATGCGATACCTTTACGCGCAAAAGTTTGGGTACTAGCCCTTGTTATATCCAGAGATGTGCAAAATGGGTACCCAAAACCATTTGAAATGCAAAATGGAAATGGGTCAAAACTTTTCCATTTGAAAATGCAAAATGGTTTTTAGAAAAGCATTTCAAATGCAAAATGCAAAATACCTATTTTCAAAATGCATTGAAAATGCAAAATGGTTTCTCAGGTCAAACAATTAAAATAATTATAGAATTTTGTTGAAAGAAACAGTTTTGTCATTTAATAATGGACATCATTGTAGAACAAACATATTACATGATGGTAAATCCAAAAATGCCACGACTACGGATTATGAACCACAAAAAATTTGCGCGGGACAAATGTTGCCAACGTAAAAACATAGAAACTGCTATCTAACATTTTATTACAGCGTCATGCCCCCATGTTCAGTATTTGAATCAGTATTTTTTTGTAATTGTATCACTCAATTGCCAGGGCTTCTACCAGTGAGCAACTTGACAAATGTAAATTATCTCTCATAGCGAGGTTGAGGACCGACTGATATTTGGGGCTTGTGAAAAAAAGATGAGTGGAGATAGTAGGAAGAATGTTGCAAAAAAGCATTTAAAATGGAAAATGCATTGAGAAAAGCATTTAAAATGCAAAATACAAAATGGTTTTTAGAAAAGCATTTAAAATGCAAAATGGAAAATACCCATTTTGCATTTTACATTTTCATTTGAAATGGATTTATTTGAAATAAAGTACATCTCTGGTTATATCCCTCTGACTGTATTGCTGGAATGCTAGGACTAGATCTTGACTTGACTGAGAAAAATTGCAATGGTGGTAGTGCACATAAGCTGCTCAACGGACACATTTGCAATACTGATGTTCTGGAACATATTATGTTTTATGTTCTCGATAACTTCACGAGAGCGAGGAAGCACAGGCTTTTTATTTTTCCAAAAGGCAGGACCAACATACCAACGCTCATGCCTCTGTGGAGAATGACTACTCTTTTAAACTAACTTCCTTCAGAGATAGATATGTTTCAGTCAAACCTCAATGAATTCAAGATTAGAATTAGAATTTTAACATGATGATGCATCGCAACTGATTTAATAAATTTATATAATAGATTAATGTACACGTAGGTATATCATTAATTGTAAATTTTATTGGAATCACTATTTTTCACAAATAAACAGAAAATAAATTCATGCCTTTGAAAAACAGGACAAGAAAATTTAGATATACATGTATATACACAACCAAGCAGTGGATTTCTTCCAAGTTAATAATTTATACATACTGTGTCCTCTGCCAATGCGATTTCCATCCTTGGTGACGGCTACTGATCCAACAACCACAAGGTCAAGGGAAAGGTTGTCATCAAGACCTGAGAATTAATAAAATAAAAATAATTAACATATACTATGATGGCGGAGTAATAGTAGACAGTAAAAAAAAAAAAAAAAACCAAGCAATATCTGGAATGACAGGTGATGGATGCCAAGGAGACAATGGAAAATCATGATAACCTACATTGTTGTCCCTGTTTCAAGCTGTCTCTCATATTCACCTTTCTTGGTTTGTAATAGGATAATACAGGCATGTGCAGCACTCCTTGCAAAATTTATATTTAAAAATGCATAATATGCACTTCAATGTGTGTAATATTGCACACTAAATTATGATACATAATACCAGTATCCGAGAAGCATACAATTGCAACTCCAAAACACAAAATGTTCAGGGTTAGTAAATCTATCGTCATTTTCCTATTTTGATAGAAAATTAAAAAATATTGTTATTTTTTTTCAATTATCATTCTTAACACACTTCCCGTGGGAAAGGTAGTTCAATCTTTCACATCGGTCATATTTGAATGGCGGAAAAGGCATTGCTGTCTGATAATTTTATATAAATAATTTATATCAATATCTCTGTAAGGATCACAACATTATGCATATGTATTTAAAAGTGTGAACCAAGTCTTCTCCTTCTAAAAATTCTGATCTTTTGTGTGGAAGAATATTTCATCAAAGGAAAACTATATTTAAACCTGTATAACGGGTAATGCATTCTTACACTTATAGAATCGTAGATGTAGATTTTTTTTGTTAATTGCATAAAAATTAAAAAAAAAAATTGTAATGTTATAAAATACATACGTTTTTTACAAATAAAATATCACTAAATGGCCCAGCACTGACTTTAACTTCAGTTTATGGAGTCGTATTACAGAAGTAGGCTTTATTTTCAGACAATAATTTTACAGTTGGCGCGTGGTGAGTACTATGTAAAAAAAAATTATATAAATATATCATTCAAATATAGAAATTATTTTCAAAGATATAGCTGTTTGGACCCTTGTTGAATGAACTGAACATGAACTTTGTTAATATTTGTGGAAGTTACTAGAGATTATATAAAGAACCTTAGTTTTTCAGCTCTCCTGAACATTTCGTGTTTTGGAGATACATCTGTTTGCTTCTCAGTTACAGATATTATGTCATTAGGTTTACCCACTTAATTTTTTGATACTGCTGTAAGTTATATGTTGTGTTATGATAAAAAAAAAACATTTTTTTTTTTTTACTGCATAATAAAATCGGAAGTGTAAGAAAAGAAAACATTTTTCACCTTTAGAGGGACATGTCAAAGTTTTTTTGCCACGCATTATTTACCTAAAATTGTTATTTTTTATCTGTGAATTTATTACCCGACCTACAGTAGATGCATGAATCGTAAATCATTAAATATGGGGTTAACTTTAATTAAAATGGCTAATATAATATAATTTTCATACAACAAAATGTATTGACTATAAAGTTAAAGTATCAGCAATAAGGTATCACTAAACGTAAATAATTTGAACCAACAAAATATGAATCATTGGAAGAAATTTCAACACTGGGTCACAACACTTGCAGAAATTATCAATAGTTCAATGTGATATGACGGGCATGCTTATGCATCGTGACGCTAATAAACATCTGGAAATATGTGCACCAGGGAGTTTATGAATGTACATAAATACAATAGTGCCATCTCTCAATTTTATCACCTCAAGGACACATTATATTATATTTTTTGATAAGAAGCAATAATTCATATTGTCAACGGAAAAGTGATCATATTTGATCACTTTTCAGGAGAGACAAAAAACTACTTGATTTTACCCAAATGGAAGGCAATTGAGATGCACCGCCGTGACTCTATTTTCATTAAGATTATTCCTTTATGTTGAAAAAATCTAGTATTAATCCAACCGATACAGGTTTATTACCGCCATTAATGGCATTGCAGGATGTCTTACGTGGTGATGGTTTGCCGTTGACGATATAATATTATGGATACATGTGTTATAAATATTGCCTTGCTCACTAGTTTAATTAATATTATACACCTAAATATTGTAATTTTCATTATCCACTCCAACGATGGAGATTTCCAGGTATTCAGTTTTCCGATTCGGCCGCATTTGTTACAAAATCATACCTCCAAATATTAATATGGAAACACGTCAACTGCTTACTGCGGTTTAAAGCCAATGAATCCATCTAGATTTCACCGTCTGTCCCTATTTAAAAAAATCGTTAAATTCATAAAACTCACATTTCCAAATTTGGGTAGCTCTCCCTCGAGTTGTTGAAATGTAATATAATATCTATTTCTTTTATTAATAAATACAACATTCATTTAACATTTCATCTTTCTAAATGTGGTTCGTACATGTCTTAAAATTAACTTTATGATTATATTTATTAGCGATATTGAATAAATATTGATAAGGAGGCAGTATGCCTAGCTCCCATAAGCAATAAGACCAATGGCCCATGTGATGATCTCTCAATTTTATTTATATTGATACATAAAGAATTTGTGACAAGAAACTTATTGTTATTTAACACTTTTATGGGTATTTTTGCGCTGGAGCTACGCTGCCTCTGGGCGAAAATAATTAAATTATTTCAATGAAAATTTCTATGTAGTAACTCGGCATACCCAAGCTATAAAAGTACCAAAATAAAATCGAATAATATTTGGAATGCAACTCAATTAACCATGTAATATGTTTATTACGGTCCGCCTATCAGTATTTTCCCATACAAGCTTTCTTTAAATACGCCCGACATCTCTCGCTCGCTTGCACATATTCGAATTGGGTTTCAGTCATAAAAACCCACATTCCAGGAATTGGTTTTTTATACACATATAATATATTAAATCAATGATCAGCAAGTAGGAAACGTTACTAAGGAAAAAAAATAAATAAATGAAAGATGAATATTTCAAAAATAAACTTGAAAAGTTCTGTCCACATGGCTAAATTTAGTAATCAACAATACACTGATCTCTGTGCAGGCTGTATCAGGATATACATAAGTTTATTTGGAGTAGAAAATTGAAGGGAATTTCGAATCAGGCGAAAATTTTAATTAAAAAAAAAAAACTTTATTTATTTCACATGTCACCTCTGACAAGAACGTAATGCTAGCACGCTTGTGGGAAATAAAAACCTTCCATTCATAATATTATTAACTAGATTACAGCGCAATGGAGGTGATTTTTCACAACAGCGCTATACAAATCATCTAAATATTATTATAATAAATCAATCAAAAGTATAAATATCTTATTTCACACAGACCTTTTCTAATCGGGGATATTGTCAATATTATGTTGTAGTATAGTATATCAACTGCTTTTCAGAAGATTGCACCAACAGAAAAGTATATATGAGAAGGGTGTTAATTAATATCTACTACATTAGAAATTATAAGAGCAAATCACGATAAAGGAAAGACATATTTCCTGAGGAAAATGTGAGTCACACTTTTACTAGCAAATTCACACAATATCAATATCAGGACTGCTGATAGAGGCACTCAAGTTACATTAGATAAAACTACATGCTGAATTCCTCCCACACCCTCCATATCACACTTATAATTTGTCAGGATAGACAGTGAAAAATATTTATGGAATCGAAATATTTCATTATGTATTACACAAAAGAAATAAATAAATATAGACATATGTTCATGGCACCTCTGTCGTTAACTAGTTGTGAATTCTAATCGTCAACAAAGTGCAACATACTTTCAGTATCATCTTGAACACAATGAACACACTTGTCTTGGTTGCTTTGAGAGTAAATGTGAGCATAAACTGACAAATATTGTTTCAGTGCATTTAGAATCAAAGAATTCGTTCGACGAGTCATGATCACATATCGAAAGATGACCTATTGTGATGATAACCAATAAATAAGATTCTCAATTTTTTAAATAATAATTTTCATATTTTAAATTTACAACCAAGGATGAAAAATAAAATAAAATTCTAGTCCTAGGACAAATTGGTTTCGTTAACTCGTTAAATCTGTTAACGTTATACCCGCGGCTGACGCACATGTATGTGATTTGGTAAGTCAAGCCCAAGACGTGGCTTATATGCACGTGTGTGATTGAGTGGCAGCCAAGATTCAAATAAAACTTTGGCAGAATGTAGAGATCAAATGGTACTCAACTCGGATTTAAAATGTAGCTTATTCTTTATTCCATTGACAGCTGTTGAAATATTATTCAAGAAGAAATATCTTTACTTTACAGATACATGAAAAACAAAGACCCCAATTCTCAGGGGCCGAGAGGCAATCTCCCGCCATTTAATCTATAAGTAAATATCTCTCGCTTCCGTTTAGTTTTTTTAATTTTATATTTTGCCTGTCGCAAATTATGACCATAATTTTAGTATAGGGTGGTTTCTTACCTTACATGTTAACACATTGTTTGCGGGAGACGCTTAAAAGCGTCTTTTGCGTACTGTTGGTAGAGAGCGGGAGACGCTTAAAAGCGTGTTTCGTATTTGTACACTATTGGTAAAGCGCGGGAGACGCCAAAATGCGTTGTAGGTACACTTAGAGTAACAATATATTACGAGTAACGTATGATGTTGGTTACTCTGTGAAGTAAAAATTATGCGTCAGCTCTCGTGACACGTGTACTAGGTACCTGGCAATTCGTGGAATTGAGTCGGGTGGCCGGCCGACTGTGGTCATAAAACATGCACTTGAAATAAAATAACTGTAAGATAAATATTTCGTTTTTTTTTTTAAATCTTTATATTTCTTCACTGTTAAAGCGATATTGTTTCGTTCAAGACGTTCTCTATTTTCTTTTCTGTCTACATTCGGCTTTAAAAATTTCGTACAAAGTATTTGTGTGCTGTGCTCGAAAATTTATTTGTTACATAATAAAGGGATATTTTTTCATAAAAAATACCCTATAAAATGGACTACGGTAATGATAATCGATTACAATAAATATATGAAAGGCATTGACCTAGCAGACCAATATCTTTCGTATTGTTCTATTTTATGAAAAACCACTAAATGGACAAAAAGGCTAGCGATGTATATAATAAATTGTGCATTATTCAACTCATTTGTTGTGTACAACTCCGTAAAAGAAAGGAAAATAAAATATAAACAATTTTTTAAGGAAATCGCAGAGCACTGGGTGGCCGATCAGATTTCGTCAGATAATAGTCAAGACCCGGAACCAACACCATCAACATCTGGTATCCGAAAAAAATCTTCAAAATCTGATCCTCCAGGAAGACTATCGATGGATATGCGAAAACATATATTGGAAAAGATTGAAGGCCCTGGTAAAAATAAGAATCTGCGAAAGCGATGTCGTGTGTGCGCGGTACACAAAATACTTAGCAAAACCCGGTACGTGTGTAAATTCTATAATGTACCTTTACATGAAGGGAATTGTTTCCAACGATTTCATACTTTCAAACAATATTAGTGTTTAGTAGTGTGTATTTAAAAATATATATATACTTTGTTGAATGTGCATAAAATGACTAAATAGACAATACGACAAAAGTGCAGTTTTTTCAATTTTTTTAAATTTAAACTTATATATCGTAATTGTTTCTTCAAAAATATAAAAATTTGTGACCAGATCATAATAAAAAAATTCGAATAAGGTAAAATACTGAAAATTTTATTTAAATTTGATCAATAGTTCAGAAGTTATAGCTATTTTACATGAAACGGAATTTTGCGCGCGAACATGATAAAAATTGCCCGCTTTACGGCGTAGATTGATTAAAAAATCCCCCGCAAACATTGTGTTAATAATAACAAAATTCAAGGTTTCAGAATAAAAATGTTAAAATCGAGCAAAAAATGGTCTGGAGCTGATTTGTTTTGCGTTGTACAGGTTAATGAAGCGGTTTAATGGCCAAAGTTTTGAAGTACTAAAAAGTTCCTAACCTCAAAGGTTGGGAACCTTTGACTTTACACTTATCCACTCTAACATTTATTCGCCTAAAAAAAGGGCACTCTGATCTGAAAAAATTCTCCCTTCCCGGCCGTTTTCTAATTCCAAAAAGTAATCAAAATGATTAACACAGGCAATATATTTTAATTCTTGGGTATGCCATTTTTTTAATTCACTCATTGTAAAAACATTGCACCAAAAGTATTTAGTGTTTAGTATCCAATCTATCGAAAGAGAAAACTAGACAGAAGTATGTTTGGAAGACATGCTTATTCCAAAAAAGACTTGTACTGACTCATTAATTCACAAGGTATACAAAATGGTTTAAATGAGATAAATGAACACTACATTCATTGCATGTGGAGCTACCAAATCCTATAGGGTAGGAAATAATGTAGTCAGTATCTGCTCACCAATATGCGTGCCAGTTTCTTCCAGACCCTTCACCATCAGCGCCTTGAGCAAGTCTTCCTCGCTGGCATCCTCAGCTACGTTGATCTTAGTCATCAGGTAGGTCTTGACCCGGGGGGGCTGCACATACAGGGTCTTGCCCGCTTGCAGACATGTCATCCTGCAGATGCAACAAATATATTGTAATACAATTTAGTATTGTTAGCTGCCACCGGCTGTCTGGAGCCAGTGGGACTATGGCATCCCCGATTGTGGTATGTTGTGAGTCTGAAGGGAATGGGAAAGGAAAAGAAATGAGGCAGAGTAAGGTTGGGAAGTATTCGACTATTCAAGTCTGGTCACCAAACACGGCTAAAGACATATCAAGTATATAGAGTATCTTCCATTCTGGAACCAGGTGAAAATTCGCGATTTATTATTTTATGTGAAAAATAACCAATATAAATAAATTATTATTTGCCAAAGCCGAGTATTAAAATGGCGATCTGTCATTCCAGAGCCAAGGAGATTATCTCTCTGCCACGGAGGTCATCAATGATAATATGAAATACTGGTGTCCGTATCCAAAATTAAACAGTTTCAAAATTGGTTAGAACTTGAACAGAACATAAATGGTTTCACTTTAAGGAGCAAAATTCTAAAAAACTAAAATAATACTTTACCTCACTACATCCTGCGCCCTGTCAGGGTTGACCAACACGTGCTTGGCCTTCTTGAACTCTTCCAGGTCCTTCAGGGCGGCAGCTGCCTCCTCGGATCCCACGAAGCGGGGAATACGGTTGAAAGAGAAGGTGGGCTTGACGCAGAGCTGGTTCTTCTGCAGTTGGTGCCACATGTCATTGCGGATTGTTTTTTTGGACACCTCCACGGCTGTATGGAAGAAAAGAATTTATTAATAATCATATTTATTCAGAATCTAAGTCATCAAACTTTCATCTGATCTTCTTGTCTTTGTCGTATTGGGATTGGGGGTCCATCACCTTTACACATCGCCCCCGAGGTTCCTGTCCTGCGCTACTTCGGTGGCCTCTGTCTTAGAATTAAATGACTAAATGGGTGCTCAAGTAGAAGCGAATCGTACAAGAGGTGGAGTGACTGCGTGATGATGAAAAAGAAGGGAACAGTATGGGAAGACTTGAGGACTGGAGAATAATAGCTGGAGACGGTAGCCAGTGGAGCACCATTTAAATATTCTATTCTTAATCGTGTTAAATATTTTTGTACATGGGCATTTTCGCTAAAGTTTGTAAATGATTTATTCATTTTTATGCATTCCGTTTCTATTACTTTTATATTTCCACCAATACCAGATTACTAGATTTTTTCCAATTACTAATTCCTATAATCTGTACTCCTCATAGTACTCACTTATACTGGAATAATAATGAAGGGTAGTAATGTGGATTCCTCAGTGGATATCTTCAATTTATCACCTAATGAATACAAAAGATTGTTACTGAGGCAGTTGTTATAATAATAAAAATATTTGGCTGATTTATACGGCACTGTTTTCATGAAATTACCTCATTACAAATATATGTATTGAATAGCAAATACAGCTGGCTTACGACTAGGATTCATAATAACTAGTAACTTATTGATACAAAAATAACACTGAATTCTGTACAATTTTATTAAACTATTCTTGTGTAAAAGTTCCTGAAAAAGGCGTTAATAAATAAATATAGTCTCAAAATAACAGTAACGGATTCTATATCAAAAATGTTAAATAAGATTTTTTTCAATGTTAATCAAAAATTTATGTAAACCCTGTATATTTTCCAAAAATATACAATGCAAGATATTTAAGTCACCACAAATTTAATCTTATATGCCTAAAATTAATTACTAAATCAGACTTTGTTTAATTGAATGTAGAGGTAATTTTTCACAAAAACCGCACTATACAAATTATCCAATTATTATAACAGAGGTGTCATGGTAAAAACACACTATTTTGATCTAAATAATCGATTAAACGTATGTACAGTTATACAGGCTCGACGGCTGTATTTAACTAACTTAATTAAGTAAATTTCTTGTTAAAAAATATATGACTTTCCAATATTCTAAAACACCCAACTATGAAAATAAAACCAACCAAAATCGTGGGACATGATAAAAACGCAATGTACAAACTTTGGCGAAAATTCCCGTATTCCCATTTGATATTCTATCCAGAATGTTTATCAGAAATACCTTAGGATGTCTTAATCATGTGCTGATAACAGTCCCCTGGTAATATGAAAAAATATAGTTTTGATGATTTAAGGCGATGCCATAGGTAGTAATGCAAAATCATGTGTTTTTGGTTTGAAAATTTGGTCTGCTGGAAATGTTTCAGATGCTTCAATTAAATACTGCGAGTAGAATACACCTTGGCCTTTGAAATAATCGAGTATTTTTTAGATAAGTCTTTTTATAAGCCCAGAAAAAAATAATGTAACGGCCTATGAAACTGCTTTAAAGTTCAAAATCTCCTACTTACGAACCCATTTTCGGTTATGGTTTTATTGTATAGTGTGGCAAATTAAGTTATTTATAAAATGATCGAAAAAAAATTAAATATTTATGCCTGAACATCCACAAAATAAAATAAAAGGCACTTTTTGGCCATGTTTTTTTCTTGCATAAATCAAAACAGGCGGATGGTGTTAAGCGGGAATTTAAACCTTATCGCCATCTACGTAAGGGTTTTTATTGATAGAGGCTCAATTTAAAATATTACATGACGTAGTGCATCGCCTTAAGGGATTCCAACAAATCTACTTGTATTTGCTAAATATGGCCTGACCCATATGTATAAATTTAATATACAGCTGCAAAAACATAATGATGTATGCATATTGACAAGGTCACTTGTTAAAAAAACAAACTGGGTTACAGGTGGGAAGAAACATAACAGGCACTAAGACATGGTGAACTCTTTAGAAGATAGAGAACCTGGGATTGAATTTAAAAAAAAAAAGATTGTTTGAGATTTTCAAAAGAACAGTATTATAGTGTCTACCACCAGGACAGATGTGATATGATCATCTGCCCTGAAGATTGATACTGGAACACTGTCCGAAACATTGACTAAAGAAGGAGGAAGCGCAACGCTGCTAACCCAAAAATTAACCACAATAATAAAAACATGTCTAGAAGCAGGTATGTAGTTGGTAAGGTCAGTAAACTAATAATTACACAAAAAACATTTCGTGGCCGTGGAGTGAAAAGTAACTATCTAACAAACTGAGAGTTTTGAGATGGTGGGTGTTTTGTAGTTGCAATTTCAAATGTCCATGTAAGAGCAATAATAAGTTTTTATGTCTCACAATAATTTCACTTAAAATTGCCTAGCTACATTAAAAAAAAAATATATATATATATATATGTAATAGTGATTTTTAACAATACCTATGTGAGTTATATTAAGTGATTTTTGTGCGTAAAGCTATATTGTTTTTAAAAAGGGGAAGACTTTTTGAAAATAAGCGAGAACTTGTAATAACTAAAGGTAATTAGTTAGTTTATGTACTCAATATGTTAAATTAAGGTTGTTGTTAACCAGTGACTGCCATGCGAGCATTCTAATATTATCCTTGTTAGAATAATTTGTGATGCGATTTTGACCTTGATGTTTCGAAAAATGTATCAAAAACAAAATCTGCATCGTTTGGGCTAACAAAACTTTAAGTTCCACTTTTGATTTTTATGAATGGCGCCTCTCTGAAGGATGAAAAAATATTTTTCTGTTTTATGCTCTGGCCTTCAACAGGTTAATGTGAGCAAAAAAACTTTCAAGTTATTATGTTGGTAAAAAGGTCAATATATTTTGTGATACGAAGTAGATAATTTGAAATGCGACAAATATCTAAGATGTTTGATAACTTTGGGAAAAAAAAAAAATTCATGCTGTGCTGTTAGTGACTTTCACCCATGATATAAATAATTTTTCATGCAGTTATTGACTCTTCCCATAGAAGTGGGGTAAAAAATTAAGTACTTTCACAAATCTAATGCATTTTTACCAAAAAATGTTATTTAGTGACTTTTCGCTCAACACCGTATTTGAATGATATAGTATTTACCTCACCTGTCTTTTATAAGCATAATATGTAGAGGTAGCTTAATCGTAAAGCATTACAAATGTAGAGGTAGCTTAATCGTAAAGCATTACAATAAACACATTTAAAATTTTACGACTGTTTATGATTTATGTAAAATTTGTTCATCGGTATTAATATATCGCTAATTTCATTGCACTTTTTATCAGAACCAGAATTTAAAGAGATAGAGATAATACTATAATAAATTATATATTTTCTTGAAAAGTGTATAAAGTGGGCATACTGGCAAAAAACATAAAATCGGAAATTTGACTTCATAATGCCGTGTTATAAAGTTATTTACACTCTTAAGTTGTGTTAAATTAAATTTTTCCATAATTATAATGATGTAGCGAGCGGTATTTAGTCCGATGCACGGATCCGAATACTTTCTCCCTCACACGCATAGCGCCGTCTCGCTCGGCAACTTTCAGCTCACCACCCGTAGAGGAAGACAGCCCATTGGCCAAGCTACCCCCACCCCTCCGTCATCGGCCGGCACTACCCTTCCCCAAAGGGTATATAACACCGTGCAGGCCTATATGGAATCAGAGTATCCAGTCTCCTGGTTAAACTAAGCAACAGAATCCTAGTGGTCATTGCCCAGTTAAACCCCCCCAGTACCGAGTCGAGAGAACACTCCGGGTTCTCCTTGGGAATTCAAGTAACAGCTCCCTCGGGGACATTACTTGTCGGGAAAACCTCAACCCAACTAAGAGACCACGGGTCCTCTGTTAAGGTTATTACGCTAAGTGTTTAGTGAGAACGTTAGTGATAATTGTTTAAACTCTAAATGACTTTACTTTGTGCTACAACTTTCCTGTACTCTGTTTTTTACTATAAGCTGTGAACCCGGTATGTAAGAGAAATAAACTGACCAACGCTGAAAGATTATTTTCTTACAAACACCCTGACACAAAGTTAAATAGAAACCGAATACATTTGTACTGAAGAAAAAAAACGTTAAATCGATTTGCCTTATATAATGTCTATGGACGTGCACTTATATACGCTCTTTTCATTTCTGGCAGAAAAGCGAGTCAACTTGATTGTTTTTGTCTATAGGCATTTCGCGTGTCTATACACAACGTTTATTGAATGTTTTGCTTTTGCAATTGTGTAGTGCATTGAAAAGAAAGTGAAGCAGTCTATTTAAAGCATAAGGAGAACCCAAAGGACAATAAGCACTTAGTAAAATACTAATTGTTGCCATTTTGGAAATAAACTTTAAACCCGACTATTACATAACTAAAAATCAAACGGAAACAATATTCATGAATGAACACACATCACAATATCATATTTTTTATATCGACACAAACTGTAATTGAATTTAATAACCAAAGTTTGAAGTTGGTACAAAACATAAATGTTTGTTTTCTCAAAAGAGCGATTTTAGAGTAACACTTTTTGCCACAATATAAAGCTGGTGTACACCTACTAGTAAACAATCTTTCCATGCGTTTCATTTAGTTTATTGCGACATGTTTGAGGTTTCTTTGTTTCCTCAAAGTGAGTGAGGAAACTAACATGCATCTTTAGACATAATATACTAAATAAAGATTTACTCAAAATGGCATATTTTGCCTTCTGCCAATCAGTAATGCAATATGGCATTACAGGGTGTTTAAACAATTTAAATAAATTATACTTCACCATGCAACATTACAAATTTATAAAGATAATAAATATTCTAAATAAAACTACACCATTTAAAAACAAAAGATTACTCAGACAATTTTCAATTCGCCAACTAAAGGAGGTCACTGCATCACCGTTGCATAAGTTGCCTGAATGCGTTTACACCATTGCACTACTGGATATTGTGTCCACAGTTCTGATGTGTATAGGGGCAGTGCAGTAACGGCCGTTGTTCCCAACATTTCGAACGATCAATCTCGGGGTCCGATCAGCCAAGTGGTTTATTCAGTAACGTTCGATTCACCTGTTTCCAAACATCTTTAGTGTTGATTATCTTAAGTGGCCATGGCCATTTCATAGACAATAAAATGACATCAAAGTTAAAACTTTCAATGCTAAATTAACATTGACGAATTAATTATTGTATTTATTATTAATGCATATATTTTTTTAAGTACTGTAATACGTAAACCGATATTTAATATTTAAGCGTATGAAATATGTTAAAAATAAAGTATTAGCTTGACTTTAATGCCACCGTGCCTTGACCTCGCAAATATGTTTCACTCTGTTGACACTTTTTATAAGTAGTCATTTACTGAGGCAAGCTTAATCCAGTAATTTGGCTTCCTTAAATTGGTTGATCACTCAGTTGTCACTTTTCTGTTGGAAATAGCATAGTTGTGCGTTTGAGCAGTGTTGAGCCAAAATTTCGGCTCAGCAGTTGATCAGTAGGATTGGGAAGAACGGCCGTTAGTCTTAAAGAGCAGTTTTCTTACATCTTCGCTACAATGGTAGAACCGCCTTGAGAGCATTCCGGCCCTCATACTGATTGCTCTCCTAAGAATCCAGCCTCTTCGTTTTGACCAGGGCCATTTTGAATGCACCTTGCAGAAAGGAATCTCCAGATTAAATGTTGACCGCCATTGTAGTTTTGCCGCTGAGAGCTCCATTGTAAATTCTATGTTACATATATTGTATACATCGTTTATGAGAAAGAGGGAGACAATACATTACAATGGAGCTATGATCACTCAGTATGTCCACCATAGAATGCTTTATTGGAATTAGGTGCAACACATTCGATAAGGAGATAAAAAAAAACAGCTCATGACAAATAAATTTCCACTTTATCAAAATGCAAATACGGCACAAGAGCCAATTCCATACCCTAGTTCTATACATCATGTTTTGATTCTGAGGCGATACTGAGAGTACCTTCCACCACTACTAACACAGCAATCAAAAATATAAAATTAATATTAAATACGGTAACCGGATAATTCAACATATCTTTAAAGTGATGAAACAAAAACTAGGTCAAAAAGGTTACATTTATGGGTTAGTTTTTTTCATAGCTTTTAACGACTTTATATCACTTTTAGATGTGTTGAATTGTTATTGGGCTGAGTTATCAAGGAACCATTATATACCCACGCTGAAATAAGATCAGATTATACGAAGTTAGAAAATGAATACTGCAAATGGGAATAAATATATATATATATTTTTTTTTACTAGAATTGCTTAGTGTTCAAAAAGTGAGTTCATGTAAATATTATTTTCTTAAATCAGATGAACACAAAAATATTTCCCAAGAAACCAAAAAATTCCTTTTACTTCAACAAATAATGACGACGACGGCTTTTTGGGACAATAATTTAATATCAGACGACATTAGCGCAAAGATCGGCACCTTTTTAAAAATGTCAGATTTAAGGAATTTTTTTGTACGCATAGAAATTACAACAAACAATTATTATTTTTTTGATCAACATTAAACATGAACAGCCTCGTTAAAAGATCAACACAGATGAACAAATATATATTTAAAAAAAAAAAAAAAACAGCATGAATCGAGTTAAAAATAACCCATTATGAAGTTACTCGAAATTTGGTGTTTTTCCATTCGTACTGTTTCATTACAATTATGCATATTGGGGGTAATATTATATAAAAAGTACAGATCGATAACCTTCCAGAAGAACATGTATTAGACGATGCTTGAATGCGAATGAAGCAAGGATTGTGTGCCGAGGCCACTGATGTCAAAATAGATAGACATGCCGTAACGCAAAATCTGGGTATCATTTCGACAAGCTGAAGGCAACATGTGACAATCTTTTTGGCACAAGGAGGGATCGAGAATCCCTCGAATAAACTACGACATCAGCCGGATATTGACTGCCGAAAACCACATATTGAAATAATCAGACCCTGAGCAGAAAAGAAGTTCACTAATCTAAGGTAATGGTTTGCAGGGCAGTCCATTGCGGGATTTTTGTGCAGAGAGGGATATATCCCACTTCCCCCCTCCGTGCAAATTGGTCTGTACCCCTGGCCCTCATGGGTCTGTCCATGGTTTGTGGCCTGGCGAGTTGGTTCATTGACTATATGTAGGGCAGGTTCACATTGGTTGGCTCTAGCTGTTCACATTAAGAGGTGCCGATACGGCGCAATAGTTGTCATGCCAATAATATCCGACCTGACAGTAAAATCGTAACAAAGCGCCTAATAAATGTGTTGTCGCTTACAGTTTTACCCGTACCCACTAATATGACCCTGCCCTCAGTTACTTTGGCCGCCTGCAAAGCCAAATGTTTCAAGCTGTACCATGAATGGAAAAGAAATACAATATATATTAAAAAAAAACTTGATTCAAAATAATTGCAATTCTAAATGAGGTGATTAGCATCTGTTTGAAAGGTGAGTTTTTTGTAAAATTTCAAATAATTATTAGAACAACCTAGTCTAATGATGGCACTTATTTATTTTTGTTTTATTGTTTTGGATAAATCTTTTAAAATTGATACCAACACAATAAATAGCAAAGTTATTCCGAATACAAGGCTTTGGGTATGCAAGTTACTTCGGGGCCGGCCCTGGGCCAAACGACGCCTGGCACTGTATCAGGTGTTAGGTATTATCAGCGCATTGGCTCCTTGGTGAGTCGGCCCGCTCAGGGTCGGCCCAGAGTTTGACACGGTTACTTTTGCAGTCGGTGGCGTCGCTAGTATAGGTTTAGTGGACACAAAAAACTTAAGAATTTCATTTTTTTGCTGTTGTTAGTTTCTTCTTTAGCCAAAAATATTGAACAAGTTTTGATCATAGATAATTTTGTAGATCAATAGGTATGGTACATTCATTGAAAAATATGTTTTGAGTTTGAAAGTAATTATTGTTGTATGTGCAGAAATCGAAAAGAATTTCTTTAGAAGAGCTAAAATTTACAATAACCTTTGAGGTGATTTACTAAACAGGGCTATATTAAATTGTACAGTACTAAACAAAATTTATGTTTAAAACTTTGAATTATTTTCATATAATATAGGTTATTATAAATAATTTAACGATTGATAATAATAAAATTAATGCTGATGAATTCATATTGGGTACTTGTAAGCATCCTATCATTTATTGCACATTTGTGCCCAAACAGCAATAAATTTCTATCAGTAGGTGAATGCATCATTACATATCGGGTTAGCTATGATCTCCAATAATGCAAACTGATAATCATAGACAAATAGTTCTGATGATAGAAACGGTCAAATGTACCAGAGAGTTAAATTATAGGGAAACAAGAAGACACACTTCATGGCTTCGAATTCTATGACTGATAGCTCAGTTCTGCAGAGTTGTTCCGGGCTATAGCCTGAAGGGTGAAGAATGCCCTGATGATAGTTAACCTCCGATAGCCAGAATAACAGTAAAATATTGAATGGAAACGGCATGGTATAGAAACAAAATTAACCATTTTGTGACAATACAATCAAAAGGTTAATTTTCCAAATATGAAAGTAGAAAGGATATATTTTTTATTGGACATATTTCGAAATGGACACATTACACAAAAGGACAAATAATGTGCTCAAAGCATGTCAACATCACAAATTTAATGATTTGCATAATGTGTGTAGGTAGTTTCTGACGTATAGGAAACGACGATACGTACTGCAAATCGCATTAACAAAAGGGCGTGCAATAATTGTCGTTCCGAACTTGAAAGATGATAATCATGACGATATAAGATCAACGCATTCGTTGACATCGCCTAAAAACAGCGGAAAATTGATTTGGAAACGTACCGGATCCATTGTTATTGGATGCATAGAAATGCCGAAAACCCGACAAAAACACATGTTAATTTATCTGGTTTCGACATCAAAATGCAATTTTTCGCTCGAACAGCGAGTTCAGAACGTAAGAATAAGATTTTAAACAATGACACAGCTTGTTTTTACATTTTGCGAAACATCTGCAGGTGAATTTCGATGTCAAAATTTTCAATGCATCAAAATTTTACCCCAGCTCCGACAATAATATTTAACAGAAAAAATACACAAAGTCGTACATTGAAATAGATGAAAAGAAACTTACGGGTTGCCTCCGAAGCCTGCGAGCTATCTCCGTTCAACATAGTGATACTTTTCGTAAGATGTTAGTTATTTATCACAAATGTGCAGTCGCATTTGACAACGACGATTAACCGACAACGCCGAATTTATTGTGAATGCAGATTGCAGGTATTGCACAACCCGTCATAGGTAAAAATAGACTATTATTGAAACAAATGAACTAACTTCATGTTGTGCTTTTAGGACATCGTTCAGAATTAAATGTCCGAAATGATGACTATTATTTATTAATTTAATGGATGATTATTAAATTATTTCTGACAACTGAATCCTAAACGATAATAAAATTATTTATCTATATCCAGTTACAAAATAAGCGTTTTTCAAAAGGATAAACTTAAATTGAAAGCATTACCGGCGTCAGCCATGCTGAATTTAGATAATGTCTGCTTGTATTTTATCAAAATGACAACTTAATAAAATAAAACACTTGATTTTGTAGTAATATTTGTATTTATTTTCGCAAATACATAGTATAAATTAATAAATATCTATAAATAAATAATATCTATCACAAATTTAATTATCAGCGGACGGTTTGGGACATGTGGAGCGGAGTCAGCATGAGTTCGAACGTCGCATCTTTCAAATTTGCGCCCCTCAAGTTGGCCTCGTGTAAATCGCTGCCAGAAAGATCGCAGTTCTGCAACAATAAAATGGCGGTGAATTTAAAATTGGAAACATAGTTTTAGAGGTTACAACTTTCAGTGTAGGTACTTAACGGCCCTACACATTAGCGACCAACGTATTGTAAAAGTATTACAAAATCTGAGACTCAATCGAAGATTTTAGCTATAAATTGCATAAAAATAGTAAATGCTGCTTGTGCTGGGGGTGTAAATGCTCCAGGTGCAAAATTACATTTTTCTACCGATTTCAATGATTCTAATGTTATTTATTTATTATTTTTTATAAAGAAATAAGGTAATTAGATATAAAATAGTATTTACATTGTGTTTATACATGTTGTGAGATCTGAATACTACTCTTCCATGGAAGCGTTAGCTTGTGGTTGAAAGAGGAGTGTACAGTATATTATTGTAGTTATATTTATATTATTATTACTTACTTAAAAAAATAAGTAATTAATAATATGGTAGGTACATGTATTTTGATATGTAGTAAGTACAATGCAGTGAGAAAGTTAAACAAATAATTGTATTACTTGTTTTAAATGTGATATAAATGTAGATTGCTAAAACATATCTAAAATAATGTAAATAGAAGACATAATATTATTAATATATTTGGAGAAGAAATTGTCACACGTGGGAAATAAATGCGATTTAGTTTATTTTTAAGATCAATTCATGTGGAAACAGATTTTTGATAAGATTGTCTTTAAAATATTTTTTTTATAATAATATTTAATTATCATTCGAATTCACCTTTTGAACACTAATTCAGTTGGCTGTCCAAGATAGCAAGGAAATGTTAAATGTTCACTATGAGGTGTTTGGCAAACATAAATTAGAAATTAAAACATAGAGATCGACAGAGAAAACATTTTTATGTTAGGAGTAACAGAACTGCATTTCAGTTTTTTTTGTCATATTTATCGCTTCTTGGATTGAATCTTAGGATTCATAATGTTAATTTCTATTACAAGAATTTGGTTGCTAGAGTAGACGGCAGTTAAACATTCTTATCTACAGTAAATTTTAGTATGAAAGCATGAAAATTTAACAAAATATTTTTATGTGTATGTGCCATTTTTAAAAGGCGCTACTGTGACACGAAAAATTAATTAAAACAAAGATAAAAAAATATTATGCTGTGTTTCAATACAAAAAATCACATACTGATGTAAATAAGGCATGATTTTATTATACTATAGTTTAGGCGAAACTTGTGAATTTTGCAATTTGGATTCACGTGCAGGCAAATCATTTTAAAGAGGACACGCCTGAATGTATTTTTGCACACCCGATAGTATCGAAAGTTTTGAATTAGTTGCAAACATCCGCCCATAGTCCCTTTATACCCCGCAAATATACTGGATATGTGGTGATGTTTATCAATATTATTAAATTTTCTTCAATAATTGTAAAATCACTTTGTTGCATTATTTTAATTTTGTTAATGGTTATTATAATATTTAACCCATTAGACTAATTTGTTCTGTTTTGGGAAAAAAAACAGCTATGTATTAGCCATAGAGTCAATTTGTTCATTTTTGGGAACAGTTCATAATATGGTCTCATAGAAGTCATTGTGTCTCCTTTTACTACTGTCATGGTAATGCCGGGATCACACGAGGACAATACAGAAGACAATGCATTTGTTCTGTCCCTGCTCCATGAAGAGCCTCGACAGCGCAGGACAGGATAATGGGACAATACAACAATTCTACCGCAGATCAAACGCGGAACACTGAGAGAATGGATACACTACGACGCGTGTTACGAGCAAGTTTTTAAAAATATTAGGTCTTTTATACCAAGATGTATTGTAGTCTTCCATTTACGCGATATTTTTAAGCGGAAATATGCGATCCGAACGCCGAGAGCGCTGAGAACCGAGATACGTACACGCGGGACGACTGGCTATTGTCCTACTGTCTTGTCGAAATGCAGACAACGCGACCGGGAGTGGTGGTGGGGGTAAAACGTCGCTGTAGTTAATTTTTATCTAACAGACCAAAACGTAAATCGGGAGAAATAGCGCTTTAAAGTTTTTTTTTACGAAAAAGGTGTATAAATTTAAATTAGCTCGATTGTAAGATTACTAAAACGATTTAAAGTAATAGATATAATCATTTTTAAGTATAATATGTATAATACAATGTACAGAAAACACATTTTTAATTTGGATGTTGGACAAAGTGACAAAATCTTGTTTGTTAAAGTTGGATATTGGAAAAATGAGACGGATGTTGGACAAAAGCGCGCACTCTCGCATGACTGCTGCTTTATCCAAAGGGTATTACAGGAAGAACGGAAAGCATTTCAAATTAATATTATTATGAAACACTCTTAAAATAGGTCTGTCATTGAACGTTGATACTTATAGGATTACCTTATAAGTCAATAATATTAAGGTATTTGATATATTTTTGGTTGAGTCTTTTTTGTTAAATTAAAAGAAAATAATTTTCATAATTGGGTAACAAATGATAAGAGTGAGCTTATGTACAATTATAATGACCTAAAATCATCAATGAAAACTTACCTTTTCAGACAATCACACCCATAAGATAATATTTCAGGCGGGATTACACTCATCGATCAATTCATTGAATGTATTATTGTTGATTGACGAGCAGCGGCCGGCGAATGCAATGAGTGCATCAAGTAGGTCATCAATCGTTAGTAATAAGATAGAGCCCATGTATTCATAATTTTTGTTCAAAACGCCCATATACATCAGAGCTTTGTACGGTCAGACCAGGTCAGACTTCAGTGTAGTCAGACTCGGAAGATCGTATTGATTTATGTGACAACAGAAATTCAGTAACATTAAGATAATTCAAAGGATTTAGAAACACAATAGATACCTACAAGTTCTTTAGAAATGTGTAAAACAATAGACGAGGAATTCTTTTTAAAAATGATTCGACGTGTGAATATATGGGGTCGGATTTATATCTATTACACAATATAGACTAACTTGAAAAAAAGAGGTCATAAAACCTCCCTAACCACATTAGGCTCCGTAAAATGTTTTCAGGTATTTGAGATATTAGCGAGCCATTGTTTATTACAATAGAGGGATTGGAAATAGATGTAGGTAAATTACCAAAATTATATTAAATGTACTAGAGGTAATAACTTTTTTATTAACATTCTATTAGCTCTGTGATATACACTACATTTTCTAAATCATAATTGACGAAATCGAGAAATATTTTCGAATCACGAAACTACTCAACAGGAGGATTGTCGCTGATCAGATGCTCTTGTATAAAATTATTAACTCTGAAGTTGACTGCCCGGAGTTGCTGAACAAAATAAATTTCCATGCGCCAATTCGATACAGCAGACAAAATACCCTTTTCTACATTGATAGATGCAATACCAATTCCAATCAAAATGAATTTATGCAAAGGACATGTAACTACTATAATAATAAATTTGCAAATATAGACACTCATGCTGACATATTCACTGCTAGTTACTATCACTACAGAATTTCATTGTATCACATTCTAACTCATATTCACGACTGTTAAATTGATTGTACCTAATATTTTAATATTACTTGCGTGGCAACTTTTCCTTATCCCTCTCCTCCCCTTTCCCGTTCCAACCTAAGTATATTTAAGTATAGTTATAATCATATAGACATATATCAACTATTTGTTGACTTCAAACAGGCATATGACAGTATAGATAGGGAGGAAAAAAAAGAAAGAAATACTCCTAAATTTTGGTATACCGCCCAAAATAGTCAAGCTTGTAAAAGCAACGATGGTTGGTTCACGATGTCGAGTGAGGATAGGAGGTGAAACAACGGAGGATTTTAACGTCTCCCAGGGACTGAAACAAGGTGATGGCTTAGCTCCCACTCTTTTCAATATTGTTCTGGAGCACGTCGTGAGGAAGACAATGATTGCTACCGACTCAAACATTTGCTACAAAAGCAATCAAATAGTTGGATATGCAGACGACCTTAACATTGTCGGAAGATCCTTACAGGCTGTAAGAGAGGTGTTTGACCCTTTGGAGACTGCAGCAAGAGAGGTGGGCTTGCAAATCAATGAGAACAAAACTAAAATCATGATGCAAACCAGAACCCCACACCGCAGAATAAAAGATAAAGTGAATTTTAAAAACTCCTATAACTTTGAAGTGGTCGAAGAATTTGCCTACCTGGGCTCCATCATAATGCAGGACAACGAAGACCCAGTAGAAGTAAGAAAGCGCATCACAGCCGCTAACAACACTTACTTCGTGTTGCTGCCAGTGTTCAAATCCCGAAACGTCCATAGGAAAACCAAAATAACCCTGTATAAAACAATTATTAGAACGGTCTTGGCCTATGGATGTGAGGCGGGAACACTGACAGCAAAGTCTGCGGAACGGCTGGACACCTTCGAAAGAAAGGTACTTGGAAGAATCTTAGGAGCGGTGCGAGAGGGAGAGGCATGGAGAATCCGCCACAATAAGGAGCTATATGACATCTACCAAGCTCCCAGACTCTCTACTCATTTACGGCTCCAAAGACTAAGATGGGCCGGACATATGCACCGAATGCCAAGCACACGTGTACCAAAGAAGGTTCTAACAGGACACCCGGGAGGCAAACGAAAGGCGGGCAGACCTAGGCTGAGATGGGAGGACGATGTCAGGAAAGATGCCAGAGGACTACTCCATGTTGCAGATTGGAAGACAACGGCCGAAGACAGAGGGCGGTGGAGGCTCATGTTAAAGGAGGTCAAGGCTCGAAATGGGCTGTAGCGCCATTGAAGAAGAAGAAGATAATCACTTTTATTTATTGCTGTTTATGGTAGGCATATTATAGGTTTATCGTTTGTTGAATTTACATTCGTATTATTATTTTTCTTATTTGCTGCTTTATTCAGTTTTTTTTTCTATTTTTATTAAATATTCTAGTTTACAGGTTTTTTTTAATGTTTCTGAATATCTATCTGTGAACATTAATAATTGGTCTGTTTTTTTGTTATCCTCTTATGTATAATGTATTACTAAGACTGTTAATATTCCTCAAATAAATAAATAAATAATTCTTGAACAAAAAAATAAAGTGACAGGTAGGAAACAAACACATGAGAAATGCTAGATACTAAATGTACAAAATAATAGAAACCCTTTCATTGTCATTTTCTTACGTTTTTGATAATAATTGTTTTGTTTTAAACATCATGAGTACAATCTCTCGTAAAGATTTATTTATTGTATCATTTAAACAAACAATAGCTTCGTCATCATCGGCTGCTGCTATATCAAAATTCAAAATCCTTTTAATATTGTCAACTCTGTAATACCAAAAAAATAAGAGTCCCAACAGCTCCCAACCGTTTGGCGCCAGTGAGACTATGGCAACCCCAACTGGTGTATGTTGTGAGGCTAAAGGGTAGAGGGGAGGGGAAGGAGATGGGGAAGAGAAAGGTGGGGAAGTACCTGTGTGCATGTGTGTGGTTGTATGTGTTATGTGGGCGAATTCAGTGTGCTAAAAAAGTTTTTCTTAAATAGAGGGAGAGAAATGTAATGAAATGTAACCTAACAGCTCCATCCATATTCAAACATCATCTCAAATACTCTTTCATTACTACAACTCTTTACATGTCCCAAAATAAGTGTTCACATTTATTCATTCATTCGCCTCGTACATTCTCCTGACACTCCATGTGCCCAAAACATCCAAGCACCCATTTCCTTACTTTCGGAAGTCTTCATTCGTAAATTATTTTACTATGCATACGCCTCAGGAATCTCATTTCTAGTGTGATCAGTATAATTTCGTCCTACCCTCAGGTGCCATGCCTCACTATTTGTCATTTATTTTAATTAATTGATTTGATTTAATCATGTTTTTCAAAATCAATTTATTATTATTTTTTCTACGATATTTTACCATAATATAGAACTTGGCACGCATTTTAAAATGCTATGTAAACATTCGAAAGACACAATGTTATTATAACCACCTGTATGGAGCTGTAACAGACGATAAGTTGAAACAATTTGCTGGCCAAATAATTAAATATTAATTACCTGTTACATTTTCAATGAAATTTTTTATCCTTTTCTACAGCGTATTTAGGCAATCTGTGAAGAAATCTCCCAGTAAACCACTTAAATAAGTTTGTAAATAGCAAAATCACAAATGAACACATTTGCTTTTGTGACGCTAACGAACAAATGTTTGGAATAAGAACAATCACGTCATCCTCCCGGTGTGCTGCTATTGGCTGTTTGGTCTATTAGAGTAATACGCCCATAATGGAGAGTTTGAATTTCACACATAGGCCAAGATATGACTTGGATGTTGGATAAATTAATATGAAATGTACCTAACGGCTGGTTTAAAAATGAGGGGTCCTTTTGGCTAACGTGTGGATGTTGGATAAACACGATTGGAATGTTGTTTAATTTTGGAGGACTTAAGACAAACTGTGTTGCGAAAAACTCTTGTATAATTTAAAAAAAAATCACTTGTTTCGTATAAATAAAAGCCTTGTGAGAACAACTGCATACTTAACTCAATTTCTCTAACAATGGTCTCTTGGACAAAAACGAACTAGAGCGACTAAGTCACTATCCTCAAGAGATAGCTTGCCCGTCCAACTCTGAGACAATGTCTTTGTTCATTGTCCTGTTTTCTAAACTACTGTTTAGACTATGACAATGGGTCCGGAGCTGGGATAAGACAGTATTGTACTGTTGTTGTGTGATCCCTGCATTAGAAATATGAACTAAACGGTGTCCGAAAGAGAAAACATCAGGCTTTATATTCAAATACAGAAGAAATAAAATGTACACCTCTGTGAAATCAAGTATTCCCATCGTAATATGAGAAAAATTTATGAAATTTTGAGAATTTTTTCTCAATTATTTTTATATGAAACAACAAAAAAGCGAGTTGACGATATTGTTTACAGTACATTTGTCTAAAAAACAATGTGTATTTTTTTGGCTATCAGTAATTTCAGTTCAGTGTTTAGATGAAAAAACGTAAGTTGAGCCATTTTCAAAACTTTTTCATGTTTGCCTTCAAATTTTGTATTTAACTAAATTATGTTTATTTCTAATAACAGAACGTGGAAGCGTATTTTATCACCTTTCAAAAATAGTTTTTAGATACATATTCTGAAATATTCAATTTATTTGGATTTTATTGCAAAGTGCAAATACATTCAATTTCTCCGATCTTCTGAGAGCATCTTAAGCAATATAATGGTCAATATGCCAAAGGGATTATTTTTTTTTTTAATTAAAAATAATTATTTTTACTTAGCCTCAGTACCTCAAATAGTACCTAGACTCATGATTTAGGCACATTACACTTTATTATAGTTAAGTATTTTTTATTGGATTGTGGACTGTGAGAAATATGACATACTGATAATTTGTACTTTATATTTTATTTGTACAATAAAGATTATTTAAAGAATTAGCATCCAAAAGTCAAGCATTAAAAAGGTGAATCATTATTTTTGCAAAATAAAAATTACTGCATACCCTTTGTACTTTATATTTTATTTGTACAACTAGCTGTACTCCGCCACACGTTGCTGTGGCTCAGTCTGTCTGTGCAGATAGAGAAAAAATAGCGTGTTTACCTTCTACGTCCAACAGATGGCGCTGTTTTTAAAAATCATGTTTTTACCTGTCACAGGTGACATCTATATAATATAGGTATATAAAAACACACGCGTATTCAAATGCAACGTTGTGTCAAAATTTCAAAGCAATCGGTGAAGTACTTTTTGAGATTTCAGATTATGAACAAACGAACATTAACATTTTTTATGTATTTAGATAAAGATTATTTAAATTTGCATCCAAAAGTCAAGCATTAAAAAGGTAAATAATCAATATTTTTGCATAATAATAATTATTGCATACCGCTGACAATTCTGTTTTAACCTCTCCCTGTTTGTTATAAATGTTGCATGTAAGTTCCCATTTCCATTTTAAATTCTGATGTCGGAAAAGTTAAAAATCGGATGCCCTCGTGACTGTAGAGGTTTTATGGAGCTGTTCACAATCATCCAACACAGCTAAATGTCATATTCGACACTTTTTGTTGGATGGATTACCATCTCGGTGTAACCAATTAAAAATCATACTTGTTGCCTTGTCTGGAGTACCACGAAGACTCACTGTCATCCTCAGTGCTGAACACCATCTACAAGTCCGGTCTCCACCAACGCGGTGTCGAGCCACTGACTCCATCTCAGCTTACATGTGGTGTCGATCTTCGACCTGGGGAATTTGCCGCTGACTACATCCACCGACGCGGTGTCGATGTTCGGCCCGGGGAATTCACCGACAACCACTCCACCAACTGCGTGAGCATCGTTCCGGAATGATCTCGCTACTACATGACTCAACAAATGCTGTGACTTCACAACCTCTTTCATTCGTCTCCTTACCACATCCTCAAAATGGAGCTATCAACAGTATACTTTTAGAAGGCTTTAGATCATAATTCCTACCTCTAAATCAGCTCCAGCCAGTACGGCAGCCCTCAAATCACAGTTTTGTAAATTGGCATTTTTTAATGTGGCCACCCTCAAATTAACACCAGCCATATTGCTACCCTCCATGTCAGCCCCTGTTGACAATATTAAAAGAAAAAAATATTATTATATACAATTGGAGCCGTGGGTACACTTGTATATATGTAACCATACACTTTACTTTGCAGACGACCAAAGGAGGATGAGAATGAATAAACTATTTTTGGAATCCAAATATAGCTTGATAGTTATGTACATAGTTGTAAAAATCTAGGTTTTTAATTACTTTCATTATAATATTATCATACAATCTGAGCATTAAAAAATTGGAAATATATGTTTGAATGGTCAAGTCAAACTTGTAATAAGTTTAGTGACTTATTGTTGCAAAACTTCAAAGATACATTTATTAATATTCTTCCCGAAAACCAATTACCTTTTAAATTGACACCTTCCAATATTGCTTTGGTCCCTTGAGGATCTTCCAAATTGCAGCTACGGAGATTTGCCCCTAGAAATAAAACATAAAGTTGGTAGGCAGGCACTAGACATTTGTTTTTGTGATTATCACAACTGTCATAGAATATGGCAACAATAACATTGATCATAAAGATATGTGATCTGGCAAGATTAACCTCTAGTGTGCCAAGAATTCCACCGTGGATGTGTCGTGTGTCGGCGAATCCACCGTGGATATGCTCACCATACTGGCATCGATTTTATGGTATTTTGAACCTTAAAATATGCTCCTATACTTAAGTATATTTTATAAATCTAGGAGCATTTTAAAGGTTCAAAATACCATAAAATCGAGCCAAGTACGATTGAACAGCTAACTTATCCGTGGTGGATACACTGGACTTCAAGCGGTTAAATTAAAGGCAAAAACCTTATAAATACACATTTAGCAGATATTTCAATGATATAAAAACACACTTTCCTAGTTACTATGTTGGCTTTACAAAATTTTGGCATTATTTTTACAATAGTGCAACACACAGCACAACGGCATTTCAATACATATCCGTATATGTCAATCGATGATGATGGTTGTATGTTGACCGAAGTGGTTGGATAGTACGTGGATGTACCAACCTCCAACAAAGTGGAGCCACTGTTTTCAAGTTTTTTTTACGCTTTTTTGATTTTATTTGTCATACACAACTCTTGTTCTCTTGTTCCCCTCGCACTAATTCAATAAAGATTCTAATCACTGATGAGTACTGAACCTAACCTTCCATGTTGGCACATAAAGCTTTAACACTGAGAAGTTGTGCTGCTTCCAGATTAGCATATGACAGATCTGCTCTCTCCAAACAGCACTGAGATAGATTTGCTCCATACAAATTGCAGCGGGACAGGCAGGCGTACTGAAAGAAAAGAAATACGTACAACATTAGCAAAATACATTTCCTTTGACAAGTTTTATACCTAAAGAAACATCATTAACCGCTAAAGCCTCTCACATTTTGCAATGTACGTCTCATATGAGAACTGTCAGAATGCAGAATGCGCAGAAAATATTTTCACATTACATTCGATTTCAGATTAATTTGCTGTTTTTGAACGTATTTCAAAATAAAATATTATTCCTGAAAACAGATGAAAGACTCTTTCAGCTTTTAGTATTACAAATAGACGCACGTAATTAAAGATATTAAAATTTTGAACGTAAACAATGATAAAGTTTTCAAAGTAGCTTACCGATAGTTTTTATTCTGTAAACTGTAATTGCTACTTTACACAAAACTAAAAATCATATTTAATTAGACAAATGTATCATAAAATATACTGTCACTTTTTTCAATTAATATAAAAATATTTACTAAAATATTTGCCAAATAATTGACATATATTTTTCAAATGCTAAATTCATAGAATTATTTTGAATTTTTCGGGAGTGTTTACAGTATTTTTTTAATGCAAACTGATTGCGCAGTATTCTCTCTTTCCAACACTATTTAAATCATATTTCTCACTGTAATACAAAATAAGATAGCATAACTTTTATGAGATCGTGTTAGGCTGGGATGTATATCTCCTAAAAAGACTCTAAGGCTGAGGCTGTTTGATCAAGGGGTAAAAACATTAAAGAATATTATAGAAGCTAGTAACACAAAAAAAAAACATTTGAGGAGGACTTATTTAAAAAATATATCAATACAGGAACAACGCACAGAGTGGTAGTTTTGATGTTTAACAAATAAAATGGTCACTTTCACCGGTTTAAGTAGAGGACTGATAATTAAAAAAAAAAGAAAACCGCACAACAGTCCCAACTGCTCCCAACAGCCAGTGAGATTATGGCATGCCCAATCGGGGTATGTTGTGAGGCTGAAGGTAGTTTTGTTTGTTTGTTTTTGAATCTTTATTTAGATGTACGCAAATTTTTTCATACATCTAGTAGGAAAATATAAAAAATACAAAAAATAACAATTACATTTTAAGAGAAAAAGATAAATACACAAAATTATATTATATAAGATATCTAGGTGACTAAAATAATATTGGTGAGTATGTTCAACAATCAAAAATTATTTTTTACATATAAAGCACATGTCCTACGAAAAGTGCTAAGGCTTGTGGCTTCCTTTATGACATTTGGTAGGTTATTATAAAGTTTTTGCCCTTTATAAAACGCGCTGTTTTGTGTGCATGAAAGTTTAGTTTTGGGAAGCCTAAAATCTCTGCGTCTTCTCGTAGGATAATTGTGAACATTTTCATGGTACATAATATTTCTTTGCAGATAATTTGGGAGCATATTATTTCGAAGCTTATACATCATTATTAACGTATTATATATTTTATGTTGTTTAGTTGTCATCATATTTAAATTTTGTAATATAATTTTAACTCTAGTAAAAATGTTGCATTTTAAAATCATCCTCATCCCCCTATTTTGTATAACCTGGAGTTTATTATTTTGGGCTTCGTTACATAAGAATAAAACACTAGAACAATAATTTAAATGCGGAGTAACAATAGAAAATGTAAACAAGGCGCGTTGTCTTTAGATCCAAGTTATTTCTGATCCTTTTTAGGAATCCAACTTTTTTAGCAATTTTCTTTGTTATGTATTCTAAGTGTTCATCAAATTTTAATTTTTCATTTAATATTACACCCAGATATTTAATACTACTCACCCTTTCTATATTTTTTTTTTTGCGAAGGGGCAGGAGATGGAAAGGATGAAGGTGGGGAAGTATCTGGCTATTGAGATCTACAGCTAAAGCCATTTCAAGCAACATTTCAATTCTGAATGGTGGTCTTCACCAGGGCGGCACTGAGAGTATTCTCCAGTCTGGAAAGTGCCGCAAACATACTGAAGTATATTGCACACATTATTTTTAAATTAATTAAATAAAATTTATTTTCATACACCGGGATTTGAATTGACCCGATTGCTAGTCAAGAGCCTTACGACTATGGATACCTTCAAAATGTAGTTAATATAATATACTAACCTTAAAATTAATATTCCGCAAATCAAGCCTGTTCAGATCTGCCCCCATCAAATTGACACCCTGAAACCTCAGGTCTTCATTGGTGGACGTGGACACGAGGGCCTTAATAACTTCCGGTCTAGTCAGCGGCGCGTTGTCTATGGTTTTAGACACTTCTATTTGTATGAACCTTTCTAGCTGGGGTACCATAGATTCAATTCCTGAAATAGAGAAAAAAAAGCAGATTAAAGGAGGTCTGGTCGACAAGGTACATGTCCCGCAGAAGGGAGGGGTATACCACCAACGATGGTATCTAACATCATGACCATACATTCCGTTTACTCTGTCCCGTTGACAGAAAACAGGCACAAATTGAGAGCAAAATATAGATTCAAGTATTAGTTGTGGTGCCACATTTTAAAGCTACACTCCTGTACCCAGCTTGTTTGAGAGAAAGCATTACGTGTTATTAAGCACCGCTAAGCTCTGGTCGTCGCTCGTAAGTTTCAAGACAATCAAGACATGGCGCGGAGCGGACGCCTGTCACTTGAAAATGATTGATAATTTTTTATAATATATTTATGCAAATTTTAATTGCTTTTACGTTATAAGAATTCATTGGATTTGGTGAAGACAAAAGATCGACTGTCTTTTAGTAGATTTGGGAATATCTAGCGGGGTCTGTCCCCACTGTACCCCTGTAAATGTCTCCACTGGTAATGTTCATATAATTTATTCATAAAAAATAATTATACTCTGAATTGGGAAGGCAAAATTATTCTCAGTCAATGTGCTGTAATCAATTCAATGTATTATCTCGAGCAACGGGTAAAAGAAGAGACGTTGAATAATCATTCACCTTCTTTTTCAGTCCTTTCTTCTCATGCCGTCCCTTTCATACTAATCGCCAGTCACACGGTTGTTATACTACGACTGGATTTGATAGCCAACTTCCCATCAAACAAGAAAAAATTTATAATTACCATAAAATCTTGCTTCCTCTAGAATTCCTCGTGGATTCACACCACTGTCGATTATAATTTGTCCGTTCCGAAGGTAATTTAAAATGGGCTCAAAATATAGAGGACTTCTATCAACCAAAAACGCCCCGGAGGAATCTTTTGTACTTGGGCTCATATAGAACTGATCATTCTCTCCTGCAAACATCCTCGCCAGCATGGAAAGTGGTTCCTTTTCGGTAATATTTGACCTAGAAGTAGTAAAATGTTTTCCTCCAACGTTTAATGTGATCCAACCATTAGAGCAAGCAGAAGTCCCGCCAATGAAATTTTCACCAACAGAGATATATAAGACATCGTTGTCTCGAATTAATTGCAGGTCGTCGATTTCTCCGCCCGAAGACAGGAATATTCGTTTCGCTATTGTAATTTCCAACTTTATTGCGGCTAACTTCAGGAATTCATCCAGCGTTTCACCCAATGCAACCACTTTTCCATCGAATTGAGAGCCATTGCGAAATATAGTAACTCTTTTCATATTATTTTTATATGAAAACTTTGTTTCTCTTGTTCCGACGAGTACGCATAAATAAACCACTCACTGAATACGCCATGAAACGTCAAGTTGACATTTCTTTATCATAGACGTCTATAGTAGTGATGGGCAAGTTCGAATAATTTACAATAATCGAAATATTTTTATGATTTTTGATATGGTGATGTTTGTAGAAGTGACACCGCGCTGCGTGGTATTTCAATATAATAATTAATTAAATTAAAGTGGTTTTCGACGTTCATACCAAGAACTTTGATGTTGTCGTCTATGTTGATATTATTTATTGATTTAAATTCTCCGAAATTAGGCATGCTCGATACGTTTTGGGTCTTCCTAAGACTTCAGATAAAGTCCATGGTAATGAATGGCCGGTTTAAATTAAGTGCTTAAGGTTAAACGCAACGCTCGTTGTATTCTACGTGTTCACAGATGGCGTTAATAAATTAATTTTGTTTAAATACGCTTTTGCAAGGTATTGCTTTAGAGTATTAAGACAAATTATTTGTTTGCGGCCTCATATACGCAATATGAATATGAATAAATAGTTTTGTCCATATAAAAACTCAATTCTATCGAGAAAGGCATACAAATACAATATTGGATTGAATCATCGGTAAAATATTGTATTTGTGTGCCTTTCTCGAAAGAATTAAGTCTTTAAACGAACAAAACTATTGATTCATATTCATATTGCGTATATACGGGCGCAAACAAATGATTTGTCTTAATATTGTAAAGCAATACCTTGCAAAAGTGTATTTAAACAAAATTAATTAATTAACGCCATCTGTGAACACGTAGAATACAACGAGCGTTGTGTTTAACCTTAATTCAGTGTCCCGGCCAGATCTACGTGTTCGTAACGCGACCCAACTTTAAAAGACATTGAATGAACAATAATTTGGGATTAAGTAAAAGGACAATTAATTTTAAGAATTAAAATTAAGAATAGTACTAAGCCTAGATTTAAACTAACACTCAACCTAATACACTTTATTTTAATAAATGTTTAAAAATATTGTGTTTGTAACTAAGTAACTTCTTTTTTTTACTCGTTCCTCCTTTTCTTTTACATGCATAGTGTTAATATTAAAATCCCTTAAGGTTAAACGCAACGCTCGTTGTATTCTACGTGTTCACAGATGGCGTTAATTAATTAATGTTTTTTAAATACGCTTTTGCAAGGTATTGCTTTACAATATTAAGACAAATCATTTGTTTGCGCCCGTATATACGCAATATGAATATGAATCAATAGTTTTGTTCGTTTAAAGACTTAATTCTTTCGAGAAAGGCACACAAATACAATATTTTACCGATGATTCAATCCAATATTGTATTTGTATGCCTTTCTCGATAGAATTGAGTTTTTATATGGACAAAACTATTTATTCATATTCATATTGCGTATATGAGGGCGCAAACAAATAATTTGTCTTAATACTGTAAAGCAATACCTTGCAAAAGCGTATTTAAACTAAATTAATTAATTAACGCCATCTGTGAACACGTAGAATACAACGAGCGTTGCGTTTAACCTTAAGTATATTAATAACAGAGTCAAGATGAAATGTATTGTTTTATTCACAAGCAAATAAAGAGTCAGGGGTAGTAAAAAATAATTACAAGTATTATATATTATATGTATTGTTTCAACTGTGCATGATAGCTCTTCCCGTCAGAGTAATAATGAGAGTATATTACAATTATGCATTTGATACAGACATTTTTAATACTTTTGGACCTTTGTCAGCTTGAGGAGGTCTTTTCAAGTAGTGAATAGAAAATTAATGATTGTTGATGATGATTTGCACTACACCGGGATTGAATCCACTACTACTGGACGCAAACTTTTGACTCTGGACAGCTGTAAATCAACTAGTGAAGGTAAAAATGATGATAAAAGCTTAACGTTTTGTCCTTTACATTAACAGTTCCTAACGTTTTTTTGACTTGCGTACATAACCAATTTCTCAACATTTTAGGTACTCCAACATTTAGGTAGGCGAAAAAAGGACTACAAAGTGTAACCAACAACCAACAACCTAAATTGCGTTTTAAAAATTAAGAGTCTTCCCCGTACCCCTAGCCATCAGCACGTATAAACCCCGTGTTCAATATATAGTTACCACGATAACTACGTCCCATTATTATTATACATATACGCCTAAATTATAAATGGCGTCTGCCTCGACACAGGATTTTTTTTAATGAGACAGGCATCGAAAAATCATTTATACTATATTTTATGAACATAAATAAATAATGAAAAATCTGAAAAAATTAAATTTTTAATTTTTTTATGTGAAACTGCACAGAAGCCAAGCGAAGCTATGGCATCCCAATTGGGGTATGTTGTGAGTCTGAAGGTAGTGGGGAGGGGAGGGAGATGGGTAAGAGGAAGGTGGGGAAGTATCTGGCTATTCAGATTTGGTCATCAAACCCGGCCAGAGCCATTTCAAGCAACCTTTCAATTATTAATGGTGATCTTACACTAGGACGATACTAAGAGTATCCTCCACTGGAAAGTGCCGCAAATATTCTATAAATTATTTTAAATGAGTAAATTGAGAAATAATAGGTACAAATTAAACAAATAAAATTTACTTGCTCACGCCGGGATTTGAACCCGCGACGTCCAGCTTGCTAGTCGAGAGCCTTACCCCTCGATCACGGAGGCCGTCAAATTGGATGACTTATACAATATCTTTTAAGGCGATGCCATACGTAGTGATGCAAAATCATGTGTTTTTGGTTTGAGAATTTGGTCGCCTAGAAAATTTTCAGATGCTTTAATTAAATACTGCGAGTAGAATACATCTTGGCCGTTGAAATAATCGAGTATTTTTTAGATAAGTCTTTTTATAAGCCCAGAAAAAAATAATGTAAAGGCCTATGAAAACTGCTTTAAAGTTCAAAATCTCCTATTTACGAACCCATTTTCGGTAATAATTTTATTGTATAATGTGGAAAATTAAGTTATTTATAAAATGATCGAAAAAAAATATTTATGCCTGAACATCCACAAAATAAAATAAAAGGCACTTTTTGGTCATGTTTTTTTGTTGCATAAATCAAAACAGGCGGATGGTGTTAAGCGGGAATTTAAACCTTATCGCCATCTACGTAAGGGTTGTTATTGATTGCGGCTCAATTTAAAATATTACACGACGTAGTGCATCGCCTTAAGGATTTTATTTAATCATTGAAAATTATAAACTGATCTGTAGATGTGGTCAAAAGAGGAGCTATCGAACGAACAAACATTTTGTGTTAAATGTCATTATTTTTAATTTTTTCACATGTACGCAGATCAATAGTTCTAAAATTCCCTTTTGTGTTCATTAAAAATATGCATTCTATCCTCCACGTCAGCTAGTATTGCGCAAACCGTTTTTACACTCCCGTGGGTTGTGGATATGTTTTGTAATGAGCTCAGGGCAAAATGTCGTTACTGTCGAAAATTAATCATTGTGACAAGCATAATAATCCTACACATAAACTGACCAAGCATTTCAGAAAATGAATTTATTTGTACACTTTCAAATTGAAGCTATTTTCGAAATTACTATTTTAATAGTAGAAAGATTACGATAAATCTTCTTAAATTGCACTCCACCTCACGATTTAGACAATGCATGTTTAAAAGTTATATACGAGGCGTATCCAGAAAGTAAGTGTACTGAATTTTTGTAGGTTACAAATCTTTTTATTGAAAAAAAAAAATTACATGATTACCGTAGTACATATGTAAGCTATTTTTAGACAAAGTCGCCATTCCTTTCAATGCAGGTGGTGAAGCGGGGTATCAATTTTTGATGCCTTCCTCGAAGAAGTTTCCCGCCAACCCCTTCGTCCACTTCTCCACCTCCTCCTTTACCTCCTCGTCGGTTGAAAACCTTTTTCCACCCATGTACAGCTTCAAGGAGGTAAAGAGATAATAATCTGAAGGTGCTAGGTTAAGGGAATGCGCGGGGTGGTTCAGGATATCCCATTTAAACGAAGCAAGCAGTTCCTTCGTGGCGTTGGCCGTGTGTGGTCTGGCATTGTCGTGCAGCAGGCTGACTCCCTTTGTCAGCATGCCTCTCCTCTTGTTATCAATCGCCTTTCGCAATTTTTTTAGGGTCTCACAGTATCTTGCAGAGTTGATGGTCTCCATTTGAGGCAGATATTCAATCAAAATTATGCCTTGACAGTCCCAAAACACGGATGCCACGATTTTCTTGGCTGAAATTGTGGTTTTGAACTTTTTGGTGGAGGGTGAAGAGGTGAGAATCGTTTTTAAACTCGCGATACTACTTATACACACTCGTACAATTCATAGCTTTATCACCATATGCAGTTTTAACCTCATTATAAACCTCAAACGGAGGTTTTTCATTCCAAACGAGATAACGGATGACGCCGCGTATTTAGCATTTGGCGGGAGATTGGATTGACATTTTTCACGAAACGTGTTGTCGCGTTGACACTTCTCAACGTACTGACCTTGAACAGATCTCGTTGCGGAGGGGAAGAGTCAGGCTACACGTCAGTGTAGCCAACATATCGAAAATAAAATTCATTCGGTCGTGAGAGCCTCAGTACACTTACTTTCTGGATATGCCTCGTATTATTCCGAATGCGGCAAGATTGTTTGTGTAAAGGATTATGCCCACTGCAACATATCATACCATGACCGTAACCGTATCGACACATGCAAAACATATTCTTTGTATGAATGAATTTGAAACAACGGCTACTAGAACATTCCGTCACCGACCACCAACGTAGCGAGCCATGACAGGAGCGTCAAAAAATCCACAGCTAGAATATATTTTTCCGGTGGCGTTACGCTCCGTGCATACGTACATACGGGCGTAGAACCCTGGCGATCCGTTGTAGCGGGCATAGTAGTGCGTGTTTTTTTTCATACCTGATACGTTCATAGCACGGTCATAGAATGCTCCGGTTTTGTGCGCAGACTCCTAACGATAACTTACTTGAGCGTTAAAGTTACTACAATTTAAATATTAGCTATTAATATTTTCGTATTCTACTAGGACTAGTTACTTTATATTATGTAACTCATCACCCCTGCCTCTCCTGCCTCCCCTGCCTCCCCTGCCTCCACTGCCTCCCCTGCCTCCCCTGCCTCCCCTGTCTCCCCTGCCTCCCCTGCCTCCCCTGCCTCCCCTGCCTCCCCTGCCTCCCCTGCCTCCCCTGCCTCCCCTGCCTCCCCTGCCTCCCCTGCCTCCCCTGCCCCCCTGCCGATGCTCGTGAGCCCACAGATATACCAATAGTATATTGACAGCACGTTCCAGGTGGAAGATATGCCCCGTTCACACGTACCAATTTTAGTTTATGAACGACTTTTATTGAACAATATATAGTTCAGACGTTTCAATTTAACTGGAACCGATATTGTTAATCAATATGGCATCAAGTGAAGTTATCGCTGCGTGCGTCCCTATGAATTCGGACCTTTCACGGAACGAACTTTAGAATATGAAAAAGCGCAAAGAACGTCGTATGTGGGCTAGAAAATGTATTATAATGAGAAACGAATTGGGTGCATCTAACACAATATTGAGAGAGATGGCGTTAGAAGATACCGAAGGCTATCGCAATTATTTGCGAATTTCGGAAGAACAATTTGACGATTCAAGAAAAATCCAAAAACAGGACACAGTTATTCAAGCGGCTGTCCCAGCAAAAACTAAGCTACAAATTACTCTAAGATACCTGGCAACGGGGAATTCTTTTTCACCGCTGGCTTATATGCACAGGGTTCCAAAAATACGAAATCATTGTTTATAAAATAAGTGTTCGTTGCAAAAGTTGATGCCCTTAAATTTGTTATGAAGGTAAAAAAATAATTATTTTTTGAAACATTCAGAGACATGTAGCGTCGAGCTGCTTATTATTAATTATTCAATGGATTCTTCTCGATGCTACAAACTAATAATTAATAATAAGCAGCTCGACGCTACTTAGGTACGTACTTGCTACTTGCTACTTAGGTACGTACTTGCAGTCGAAATCAAAACAAAGCAACCTACTTGCTACAAGCACCTACTTGTCTATCGGCGACAATACTATCGCAAATCAGTCTGGAATGTTACGAGAACTCGCCAGAAGGTTCGAGTCTACCGCCCAGGCATAATTGCCGCGCCGCCGAAATTTCGCGACAGGCCCAGACTGAGCGAGTGCCTCGAATTTAGTTGCAATTCACTACCTACTGTTGCCACCGGCCGAACAGTATAAATAAGCCTGACGCAGCCAGTCAGTCAGTCAGTCATCAGTCCGCCGTCATTTTACAAGAATCAACGAGTGATAACCCGCGCTCCTCTTACTAGTGCAAAGGACAATTTACCCGGCTTCGTCCGTACAATCATGGACTCCATTGAGACATCATCTTAGCGCCTTGGCCCAGATCGCCGTCCCTGGCCAGCGCTACTCGGATTACAAGCGCCCTGGTTCCAGCGTCTCTGACCAGCGCTTCATCCACGCCACCATGACCACCACGAAGACACGCAGCAACCTCACTGGTCTACGCCGCTCCCGCTCAACCGCCTACAAGGTCCGCCGCACCTTCGGCCTTCCCGTCAGCACTGGAGTATTGATTCCCCAGATCGCCAGTGCTTGACAGTCATCGAGTCCGGTCTCAACGCGCCGTCGCCAACTACCGCCTAGACCACATCACCGCAGCAACCGGAGTATTCAACATCTGTCCTGCATCATCTCCTCGTCACGGCAACTGACTCATCAATAAAACACAGTGACCTTCACGACCGACTTTTATTTCGTGCCTTAACCATTTTTATTTATTTTTTATTTTTTTTATACATACATGGACAGTTACATAAAATATTGAAAAATGTATAAAAAATATTGAAATAAATGTACATAATCAAAAAAAAAATCCTACGAAGGCGAAGCCTGAGTGTTGGTATTATAAGTATTTTTATCTTATTTCCATGGTTTAAGTGGAGATACAATATCAAATATAAATTTAAGTTATTTTACAAGAGTTACTGTAGAGATGCAATACAAGAAACTAAATCATGAAATATGTAAAAATTTTAAAATAACACAAAAAATAAGGTAAATACTAGTTTTTAAAGAAGACATCTTAAAAAGTGAATTAGCAGACAAAGCATTACAAACAATAAAATATATCCGCTGTTTTGTATGTATGTGAAATAATAAAAAATAATCTCTACATGGATATAAATGTTACAGATAGCTTTGCTAAATAACAAAAAACAAATAAAAATAAATCTAACACTTATAAGAAAAAAATATATAGTTCAGTGTTTTTTAGCCAAGATTTGATGTACTTTTTAAAATATTGAAGGTTTACACATGTGTCCCTTTTAAAGGTTGTACATAAAGAATTATACATTTTTGGAGCAATAAAACTAATATGCCTTTGGGCCAACCTGGTTTTGCAGTGAGGCACAGCATATTCACCAGCGCCATGTCGTTGGCTGGCACGATTTGAATTTTTAATAAAGTTGTTTGGTCGCGTATAAATAAATTTAAAACATTGAGCACTATAGGTCTGCTTAAGGTCCAAAATTTCAGTTTCTTGGAACACTTGTTTAGAGGGATAGGATTTAGTTTTTTGGTACAATATCTTAATAATTGATTTTTGGGCAATTTCTAGTGGTTTTACATGATTGTTGAAAGTTCCACCCCAGCCAATTATTCCATAGGAAAGAGATGAATGAACTAGTGAGTCATAAACTAGTTTCATGGTTTTTATATTTACTACATTACTCATTATTTTAAAAATATATTTTAGGTAACTCAATTTGCAACAGTTTTTTCAATATGGCTGGTCCATTTAAGTTGACAATCTCTAGTTACACCTAAATACTTAATAAGTTTTACAGATTTCATCTCCTCACAGTTACAGAATGTGTTTGGGTTACAATTTACGTTATGAAACTTCAAATTAAGATTGGTTTTAGGAGCCGACTTCTGTGTGTTATAGAAAGGAATACAAATAGTTTTATCATAATTTAGGGTAAGTAGGTTTCTATCTAGCCACTCTTTGACAATAGTAATACATTTGTTAGCTTTATTAGTAGTATCTTCCCATGATTTTCCTTGGACTGTTATTGCAGTATCGTCAGCAAATGAGAAAATTTTACCAGGTATTTTAATATTACATAAGTCATTTATATATATTAGAAAGAGTAGCGGCCCCAAAACAGTTCCTTGTGGTACACCATGTTTTACTAAATCAAAATTGCTCAAATATTTTCCAATTTTTGTGCATTGTTGGCGATTCAATATATAATTTTGTAACAGCATGAGACATTTATGTTTAATTCCAATGTTGGAAATTTTCTTTAAGAGAGTTCTATGGTTGACTGTGTCAAAGGCTTTCTTTAAATCTAAAAAAATGGTTAAAGTTTTAATGTTTGAGTCCAGGTTAGAATAAATGTTTTTGGTTAAATTAAATATAGCATCATCAGTACCTAGTTTAGTTCTAAAGCCATATTGGTTAGGTGAAAGGAGTGAGTTTGATTCCAGAAAATCGACGATACGTTTTTTAATGCATTTTTCTAATATCTTAGACAATTGAGGAGTTAATGTGATTGGTCTGTAGTTGTCTGTTTTACATCTAGGTCCTGATTTGTGTATTGGGATGATGTTAGCTAGTTTTAATTTATTCGGAAAAATACTATCTCTGATGCATGCGTTACCATTGATCCCCAAAGACGTGTTATTTAATAATAATAACTACTAAGTGGCATTAACATTTCAAAAATAATATTTTTAATTGCAGTGTCACGGGCATTCTTATTTTTGTAAACTTCTTACTTCGGATCCCAAAGACAGGGATGGCTTTGGTACAGATCCATAAATCTGAACATCATATCATCCGACCACTTAATATATTCCTTCATTGAAGTAGATGCCATGATGGTGGTACTAGGTACACATAAATAAACCACACCTTTCGACTGCAGGGAACTAAAAATCACAAGCGACTTGAAACATATGTTCAGACGTTTCGATTCGGCCAAGAAAATGAACGATGACTCATACTCGTACTTGAACAACAAAAGTAGACGGGCTTTCAACTTTCGTCTCTCAACTAAAAACTTGATCAACTCTGTTGAAAGGCTGTTCACACTTGTCGATAAGCTTTCAAGTGTCATTCAACACAGACTTGATCAACTAAAATCGCCCTGTGTGAACGGGGTAATACTCTCAGTATCGTCCTGGTGAATGACTACTATTCAGAATTGAAACGTACAACGGGGATGCTATAGTCTCACTGGCTCCAGACGGTTGGGAGCAGTTGGGACTGTTGTGCTGCATTCATCTAAAAAGAAACGTTTTCAAAAAGGAAAATATTATGTCGTGTAAAATTTATCAATAGAGCATATTATAGAGTTCCTTAATACACCGTGTCCAGAAACTAGTGGAAAAAGCGGGAAACTAAAGAATATACATCAAATTTAATTATAAGACAATATTAATTTAAATATAAGACAATAAACAGCTGATAGTAACCTTACCTAACTAAGGACTCTATTTACTCGAAAACGAAAGCAAAAATCAAAAAAGCTTACACCACACATCGACTCTAAATTCAGTTAGAGTTTCAATTTTCAATTTCAACTTTCTCCACTAGTTTCTGGGACTGTATATTTTATATATGGTTCTCTAACTGTGGTTTATCACTATAACTACAAATATTATGCCACTTTATAATAATAATTATTGGTTTTGAAATCCGCAATTTTATACAGATTTTTGTTATTCATTTAACACTTTAGACTTTAGAAGATGAAATAATAACGGTGCTATAATTGATTTTATATTCCATGAAATTTTGGCTTTGAAGTTAAATTCGGCAACCATTCAAGCGCTGATAGAAGTTTTCAGGGTTTATTGCGATTATTTGTCAGAAAACTAAATTTGTAACCAACTATGTAGCACAAAGTATGAAGTATACATTACATTACTATACCAGCATGCTCCTGGAAACTTTGCAACTGAAAACAAGAGTATTTTTCTAACGAACTATGAAGTATACATTACATTACCATCAGAGATGTGCTTTATTTCAAATAAATCCATTTGAAATGGAAATGCAAAATGCAAAATGGGTATTTTCCATTTCGCATTTTAAATGCTTTTCTAAAAACCATTTTGCATTTTGCATTTTAAATGCTTTTTTCAATGCATTTTCCATTTTAAATGCTTTTTTGCAACATTCTTCCTACTATCTCCACTCATCTTTTTTTCATAAGCCCCAAATATCAGTCGGTCCTCAACCTCGCTATGAGAGATAATTTACATTTGTCAAGTTGCTCCCTGGTAGGAGCCCTGGCAATTGAGTGATACCATTACAAAAAATACTGATTCAAATACTGAACATGGGGCCCCGGCCATGACGCTGTAATATTAAATGTTAGATAGCAGTTTCTATGTTTTTACGTTGGCAACATTAGTCTCGCGCAAATTTTTTGTGGTTTCATAATCTGTAGTCGTGGTGTGGATTTACCATCATGCAATATGTTTGTTCTACATTGATGTCCATTATTAAATGACAAAATTGTTTAAAAATTCTATAATTTTTTTAATTGTTTGACCTGAGAAACCATTTTGCATTTTCAATGCACTTTGAAAATAGGTATTTTGCATTTTGCATTTGAAATGCTTTTCTAAAAACCATTTTGCATTTTGCATTTTCAAATGGAAAAGTTCTGACCCATTTCCATTTTGCATTTCAAATGGTTTTGTGTACCCATTTTGCACATCTCTGATTACCATACCAGCATGTTCCTGGAAAACTTTATAACTGAAAAAACATGTATTTTTATAACGAACTATGTAGCATAACATATGAAGTATACATTGCATTACCATACCAGCATGTTCCTAGAAAACTTTATCACTGAAAACACATGTATTTTTATGACGAACTATGTAGCATAACGTATGAAGTATACATTGCATTACCATACCAGCATGTTCCTAGAAAACTTTATCACTGAAAACACATGTATTTTTATGACGAACTATGTAGCATAACGTATGAAGTATACATTGCATTACCATACCAGCATGTTCCTAGAAAACTTTATCACTGAAAACACATGTATTTTTATGACGAACTATGTAGCATAACGTATGAAGTATACATTGCATTACCATACCAGCATGTTCCTAGAAAACTTTATCACTGAAAACACATGTATTTTTATGCGGACGATACTAATTTAATTTTTTTTAAATATTCTTTTCTGAAATCAGAACAAAATATAATATTTTAATACTAGTAACACTTGCTCGGCCATTTTAGACACGTTTCCTTTTTTGCTGTTATTTTTATATAATACTAATTTAACTCTAAAATAGTAAAAACATAACAAAACAATAGTAACTCTAAAGTAGATAAAATAGTACCGATAGTATCAACGCCCACAAAATAAATTACAACATTCATGGGGGAGGAGATTTTTGAAAAATACGTGTTTACAAACTACGTTGAGTGAGTTTCACATGTTTTCATTAGTGCTGAATCGAATGAGACACTCAAATCGATAATATTAATATTTGGTGAGATAAGATAGGTTTTTAGTAAAGAAATATGAATATACCAATGGTTAACCCCCTTGGAGGGGAGTTCCATCACTTTATTTTGGGCGGATTTTGCAGATCTTCATTTCTACTGTCAAGAAGAATGTACGAGAAAATGAAGGAATGAATGCACAAGTTTTGCCATTTATCTATCTTACCTGTACTATTTCTCAAAGTTCTCTAGGAGAGAAAGATACTTCCCCTGAAAACCGCACTCTTGTGTCTAATCTGTCCCACTTACTGCAATACTATGAATTAAGAATTACACTAAGCAACGGGGAGATGCAGCCAAATAACGTAATGCGTCTATGATACAGCAATGCGCACTATAATAACAATAACTTATTGTCCTTTATTATAGCGCTAGCTGTCGTGTAACCGGCAATGCTCGGGGATACAGATGGTTTGTAAAACTAAAATATGTCATTTGGAATGCTGAAGTGAACATAAGTGAAGAAGGCGTGTACAAAAATATTCGACGCGTTGCCTTGCGAATTGGACGGACTTACGGTCTAATTTACCTTAGCAGGCCTAGAAAATTGATCTTTCTTATGTTTTATTTTAACTAATTCTGATAAACGTGTTACTAATATTTCAGATTTTTCTAACTGAATACCTCGGGAAGTTATTAATTCATCGTCTAGAAAAATAAAATCTGGTGCTTACCTTTAATTTTATAGTTGGAAAACGTTTTATTAATTTTTCAAACCTTTTTTCATAAAATATTTTAATATTAAGGTACTATTTTTATTATTATTTGCCGTTTAACGAACAGCTAAAAATGTATTATTTAGTGTTAGAACAAAGCATTTTATTAAAAAAATACATCACATTTTATTTATCACAAAGTGAAGTTACATGAAGTATTTAATTCTCTATTCGTAATGATGTAACTTCACAAAAACTTTGTTACAGAATACTCGTGTTTACTCTTAACTCAAGATTACTATTAAAACGAAAGGGAGAGATATACATATATTTTATTGATTATGGTTTGAGATATTGAGGGCCAAAAAATTGCCGCGATTATTTTTTTACATTTGTCTGCCCTGATGATGGGCACTGCAACGCTGTCCGAAACGATACCATTTGCCCTGATTATGGACACCAACCTATAACGCCATACAAAACATAATACAAAAGTATTAGCGTTTTGTGACATTAACACTTGCCCTGATGATGGGCACTGTGTAGTAATCTAACATTAATCAAGATTATAAATTATTTTATACATTTAATACACTTTTATAGATCGATATTAAAATCAAATATGATTTAAGATTTTTACGGCCAAAAGTATTTTTGTTATTTGTTTTTGGGGTGTTATGCCGTGTTGCGCTAACTCCTTCTTTAGCCAACGTTTTCACATCTGCCCTGATGAAGGACACTGTAACGTTGTCCGAAACGTTGGCTAAATAAGGAGTTAGCGCAACACGGCATAACACGCCGATATTAAAATCCATTATAAAATGTATTTCTAAAACCTGTAATAAGAATGTCACGCCAACATCAAACTGATCACGCTTTTATACGGAACATGCGAAATCTAATTTTTTCGCAAGATCTGCCACAAAAAAGGCAAAATGCTGGAACTTACAAACTGTGTAAATATATTCAAAAAACATAAAAACACCTTTCAAGTAACATGGCTACAACGGTTCGCTTTAAAAAAAGTTTGTCTGGGTCGAAAGTTCGCGTAACCTATCATTAACACATTCTGCGGATTTCGTACTCCTGAAATTATATGCCAACCCCTTCGGGAAAATTCGGAAAACTTCGGAGGCATTGCAGATTTTCCTTTGGGCGACCAGACGACGCCAAAATAATGGAAAATTGAGTTGCGCGATAATCGGATGCCGGTGTTGAAGTAAACAGAGGAAAATAGTCAAAATGTACCGTAATTTTGATGGTTTACTAGTGATAAGTGAGTTATATGTTGGTTTTAATCGTAATTGCGAATGATTTAATAATACCGGTGAATAATTAAATAGCGTTGTAAAGATTTAACCTTTGTAAATAACAAAAATTATATCTCTGAAAACAATAAGTGTGTTTAATAAATACAGTGGAGTGTGATACAATGTTGTATTAGTATAAGAAAAAAAACAGTGCAGGCTTTTACATTACTAATTTTGTACTTATAAAATAATAGACGTTCAAGTTTAATTCAAAATAAGAGGCAAAAGTTTACATTCATATTTTGTCAGTGGGTAAAATTTAATTTTCTATCTTTTTGTCAACAAAAATAATTTTTGAATAATAGATGTCAATTTTTATTGGCTTCTTTTTAGTTTATTAGTAATTGCATATTTTACAATAATAATATGTTGAATATAAAGTAACAGATCAACGTGTTCTAAGTTAGAAATCTATGAACTAATTATATGAACAAACGTTGAAAAAAAATCGAATTGATCTTTGATAAACAAGGAGAAAAATATTCTTGCGGGTAAAGAAATATTATTAATTCGGCATATTATACAAAACTTAAAAATATGAGTGATATATTTTTTTCTACCATGGAATAAGGAGTAAAAGTAAATAAATAAAAAAAAAACTGTTTTTCAGTTGATGCAATAATTTCAATTAATATGAGACTTTTATATGGTTTTTACGATTATTTTTAAATAAATATTTACAATGAAATGAACTTGGTTAAAGACTGCAAATTTTTAATCCTATTTGATCATTGATGTATTATACATTTGATCCTATCTACATCATTATACGCATGGAAGATTTCATGTGTAGAACGGAGAGCAACAGATTAAAGCGTGTGTTATACACGTAAGTTGCGTATAAAGCATATTATACTAATGTAGTCTTTTCCACTACAAAAAATTAATATGTGATAATATAATACTAGTTTAAAAAATATATTACGCACAGCGAAAAAATACATTTAATGATTAACTCCTGTTAATAATCGGATATGTAGATAGTAAACATTTAACGTAGGTCATGTCGAGATAATAAACAACGCTACGGAGTGATACGGGATGTATATATTATCATTGAGTTATCCTAAATGTATGTTATAGCACCCAGTACCCACCTATGCTGTTTATTATATCCGTTTTACAGGGACGAGCAACTCACACATGAGTAATGTTATTTGTTTTACGATATAATATGTTTAACTTTTAATATGATAATAATATTTTTTAAGTTGGTCCACCCGAATAAAAAGTTATTCGCAAGGGTTTCACCATGTTTTTAACGAGGTTTTAGAAATTTGTAAGTTATATTTATTTTATGCGGGAAAAATGAGTATTGAAAATAAGCTTCCTGATAAACTTTTAGTAAATTCGCAATTATATCGGAACACGTGTTTACAATGACGAAATGCAAAAATGTTAGGATTTTTGTGTTCCGACATCGTGACTATACATAGGAATTTTACTAAAAGTTTATCAGTAAACCTATCAATTCGGTTAAACGACCTGCAAACCCGTTTTTAACCGGATAACGAATAATTTGAAGAGATTCTTAATAAATTTACAATATTTTTTATCAGTTTGTTTTCTCCGTGTACTATCTGAGTTTAAACAGTAAACCAATCTAATTTAACAAACTATAAATGTCGAATAAGCAATATGGTGATTGATATGATTTGAGATATTCACGGTTAAAATATTTATGATTTTTATTTGGGGTATCATGCCGTGTTGCGCTTCCTCTTTCCTTAGCTAACGCTGTCCAAAACGTTGGCTAAAGAAGGAGTAATTGATGTTCCTAAATTCATATTTCAAAGGTAAAGTAATGTTTGAAAAATGAACTTTACGATTGATTGACTTGACATTGAAATTCGTGCAAAAAATATCATGGCTATGGAGCTTAGATAATTCATACAATCACATTTCTGCTTTATGCTTAAGATTTGAGTACCTTAATATTCATATCTGATCACAAAACACTGCTAGTGATTTAAAGTAACGTTTCGTTTCTGAATGGTGCATGGATAAAAATGACTATTGATATATTTTTAAAGAATCTCTTCAAACTATCAGTAATTCCGATTAAAAATGGGATCGCAGGCCTGACGAATGAATTAACAGGTTACCCGATAAAATTTTAGCAAATTACGAATATATTAAAACGTGCTCATGAAAATTTGATTATTATTTGTATGGTCATGATACAAAAAGCATGATAAAACATTCTGAAAGGCCTGTTAATTTATCGTGAGACCAAAAATCGATTTCTCTCCTTGTTGGCTTTCACCAGGGTGATACTGAGAGTATCTACCGCTTTATTATATGAGGGATGGAGTAAAAAAAATACACTGAGAAAAAGTAGTAAAGTCGCACCCTAGTATAATAGGTGGAGATACTATTGTTTAACGTAATGAATCATTGTGACAAAATGTCATAGATTAGTAATGATGCAAAACAACCACACCGTTTACCAGAACTATGGAATAAGCTTTATCCTGTAACACACAACATAATGCTATCAGAAACGTAACATGTCAATCTGTCAATATACGTAAATTACATAGCGTGATTTATTCGCAAAAAGCAGTCGTCACTGTCAACAGACATAAAAGCTTTTGAAAACGATTTTCACCGTTTTGTTTTCCGTGAATTTTTCAATTTGATGCTGATTTTCGTTTTGCGAGAAATACTAAAATAATCATTATGTTTCACGATATGAAAAACTATAAATAGAGTAAATGGATTACATATCTCAACTAGTCACGGCATGACAGCTATCTTGCATATTTATATAATAAATGTATTAAACTTTAATAAACAGGGTGATTGGATAAACTCTGCGTAAAAGTATAAATAGGGTGATTGGATAAACTCTGCGTACGAGTATAAATAGGGTGATTGGGTAAACTCTGTGTACAAGTATAAAAAGGGTGATTGGATAAACTCTACGTACAAGTATAAACAGGGTGATTGGATAAACTCTGCGTACAAGTATAAACAGGGTGATTGGATAAACTCTGCGTAAAAGTATAAATAGGGTGATTGGATAAACTCTGCGTACAAGTATAAACAGGGTGATTGGATAAACTCTGCGTACAAGTATAAACAGGGTGATTGGATAAACTCTGCGTACAAGTATAAACAGGGTTCAGGGTTCCCGTCGGCGGCATTTATTTTTACTCGGGAGATATTTTCAATTTGTATTAACATTTCAGGCGACTAATTATTGCTTATAATATTTTTTTATCCTTTGTGCTATGCATATTCGACAAAGTCTGCATAAAGTAAAAAAGTTAACTCAAAAGTAATACTAATATTTGAATAATTTGTATAAAAAATATACTCTAGATAAATTGAAGTTTTTCCCTTGGATTTTCCTGGAGTACAATTCAAATAAACTTTTTATTTACTCAATATAAAATACAAATGTAAAAAACTACAAAAAAATGTATTTATTCAATAGAAATGTATGAAAACATAAAATAAACAACTTTAAAAAATAAAATAATATGGATGAGATTATCTGTGACAGTTTACATTGATTAATTTTTTTGCTTTCTTATAAAATTGTTTACAAAATAAATAAAAAACACTTTTACTTTGACTCCATTTGCCAAGCGATTTTAATGCCTATGCAAGACGATATAAGGCATACCAAGAATATACACATTTTTGGCTTGTAGCTTCCTCTTAATACGTAGAAATACCATTATTATTGGCTGGCTGCAATTTTTCTCAACCTATCCAAATTATTAATACTATTAAAAATTAACATAAAGAATAATTACAAGTATATCAGGACATAATAAGAGTGGTTTTGTGTTAAATTATTTTGTTAATTACACTGATAATATATTCTGTTTATAGAAATACTGTAACAAATATAAAATATAATTAAAAATTGCGGTTCAGCTTTGTTTCCAATATGAAATTTATTGCCAATTTTTGGGCACTTGAGGATCCAGAGCCGTTTTAAAATTTAAAAAAATATTCGTAGAGTCTTTGTAGTGCGGATTCAAGAAGTAACTATTTGTTAAATAACTACTTATTACATATAAGATGATGGAAAAGCGGTTGATCTCCTCAATTGCCGAGAATATAAAAAAAGTTGGTATGTTTAACCACATCCATTATCCTTAAATCAGAATCGAAGTGCCGCTTGAAATGGTTATAACTGGTGACCAGTTATTACTAGCCAGATTCTTCCCAACCCTTCTTTCTCTCTTCATTCAACCTCTTACATCTTTCTTAAACCTCCATTTTCAAAATCTTCCTAAAAAATAGTGATTTAAACAGCAAAATGATTTAAATCCGTTATATAAAAATAAGATTTGTGAAAAAAACAAAAAATAATGGATTTTTTAATTTAGGCATTTTGAGATATAATTCGGACACTAGCGGAAGACCCGTTTACAGCTGATTCTGGCTTCATAAGTACTAGTTGTATTTTACTTGCTTTTGTGTGTGTCGGCTCGCATGTGGAACGAGCTATTGGCATCTATTTTTCCTCCTTCATATAAATCGGTCCTATTCAAGACCCGCATTAATAAATACCTTCCTACATCCCCTATCTTAACCCGCCTCGCAACGCTGCTCAACCGGCTGGCGATATAGTTCCCCTGTCTTTAAACTTTTCAGACAGGGGCGCTTTTGTGAGGTATAACACAAAATAAATATGTTGACAAATCGTAATCAACCGCCACGTAGAACAGTATCATTTTTTATGCAAGCAATATATTCTTGATATTGTACGGATTGTGGGCAAGCATACAAGTTTATATTTAAATAAAAATTAATCAGATTCCATATTTGTTTATAAATTTTTCCAGTTATCCGTATCAGAAAATACACATTGCTTGTTTTTTAACAAACTTCCAGGTTGCCGCAATGATGTTAATAGTTTCACTGGAATCATGGACAAAATATAGTCAGACTAAAAGCTATAAGCTTTAATTGGAAAACATTGCATGCGGCAGTGGTGTCGATATTAACCAATTTACATTGTTTTTGTACCTATTATTCCAACACGATAAAGCTTTTGCGAGATAATTGAATTAATCGCAGCTTTCGCTTTCAAATTTTACATCAGTTTGTGGGCCTGATTCCATTATTTCATCATAGATACCGTTAGATAGCCTTACATATATTTTTTTATTCAATTTCATGTTCCTACCATTTGTTTTATTAAAAGAAAGAAATACATTCCCGTATAATGAATAACCTGACAATAATAGAAAATCTCCTACTACCAACACAGTTAGCGGAAAATTTTGCTTGTGTTGTGATGGATGACTTAGCCAGCCGAGGAACTGAATACACGACGCCTGGGTGGGATTCAAACGCGATGCCAACTCAGCTACTGACCGTTATGTCAAGGTTCAATAGTATTTATTATTGTGATAATTATACTACGGTTTGAGGTTAAAATTCTGTTACAAAATAGATTACACACCATTGGTAATTCTTATGCTATGTTAGCTGATGTTTTAATATGCTTCTGTTGAAGTATAAAGCTGTACTAATTAAACATTTTAGCAGTTAGTTTTTTAAAGGGGTCACTGCATAACATGTGTTTGTTTTTGTGTTTTCTTCGTTTCTTTTACTAACATTTCTTGTTAATGTATTTTCTTTTATCTTGTTTAATTATATTATATTGCAATTGTTATTTTTTTCTTCTTTCTATATTGTCCTATGACTCCCAATAACTATCATGTATGTAAATTACACTTGTGCCGTTAATAGTAGGAGCGGGGAAGAGTAGGAGATAGGGAATAGGAAGGTTATGGAGTATCTGGCTATTCAGATTTGGTCACAAAACACGGTAAAGGCCATTGAAAGCAATGGTTCTGAATGGTTGTATTTCACTAAGGCGACACTGAGAGTATCTCTACCGATCTGATTGACTATATGTGCACAAGTTATAAGCTTCAGTTGAAAAACGTTTTTTAAAAATTATTTTTCTAACTAAGCAAGGCAAAATTTAATGGATATTGTATTGTATTGAAATTCCAGCACTTTTTTATCGATGTTTACTGTATAACTAAATAAAGAGAAATAGAGTTTTTTGTTTTTTTTTAATTTTTTTTTTTGTGAATTCGTAAATTCCATTTGGGGTCGCAAACCCGGGGTTGCAGATCGCTGGTCTACGATCTCTTTAGATTGTCTCATTCCAATTCCTAGGACTATCTCACTTTAATTTTGTCCTTCGATAATTAGCTTAGTTTGTTTATCTTAAATTTTACGTAACGAGCAAAGTTAGAATGCGTGGAAATAATCTATTTTAGCGAAAGAACAAAACTTCTTCCAAGATTTTAAATTTGTTTATGACTTTCCTTTAACTCATAAATTGTTATCAGGCTGGGAGATGTTATCCACTGTCATGACTTTTAATGAAAATTAACATTTAAAGTTGGCAAATGTGTCATGTAGTTTTCGTGCGAGAATTTATATGCAATATCTAAAGTATTTTTTTTACAGAGTTCGTTGATATTACAAATGAACAATCGAGTGCATTCATTCAAACTTCACGCAGAATGTGGGCAGACGTCTTGATTTTGAATTGCAAATGAGAGTATTTTTTTGGAAAATAACACGTGTTCATACAAACACTGATATTGATACTGACACACTTATACTGCAGCATCCCGTCATGATATCTATTAGGAAAAGAACACGTGTTCTCGATATATTCTGAGTGGTTAATATTTTATCAGGAAGTGTGCATACCCCTATATTAGTTAGTTGGTACTGACTAATATAGGGGTGAATAATAATTGGATAAAAGGCGCCGAAATTCTTGCTGATCAGGCGCCATTTGGCTCAGAGCTGGGCTGCATAAGATATTATCACGTATTTTAAATGTTTCTGTAAGTCAAGTGTGATGAATCAGAGCTGCAGTGTTAAGAGATTTACATTTCTACTGTCGTGATGTTTCTTCGGCCCCGTGTGTAGTGATGTTATATCGTAGACATCGTTAGTCTAGGTATGTTTTCAGAAATCCGGGAGCATTGTTGTATAAAAATGGTACCTACATAAGTATCTACGTACATAAGCACATACTTCACCACAATCTTCGATTACACATCAGACCTGATGGTGGACACTGTAATGATGTCTGTAAAGAAGGATGTAGCGCAACTCGGCATAATACCCGAAACATAAATCATTAAGCAGAATTCTTGCCTGAACAGACTATGAAATAATTTCAATAGCGTATTATCCAAGGTTGATATTTTCAGTTGCAAACTTGCCAAATACAAGAGGTCCATAAAATAATATTTCTCTGATGGTTTGTGGATAATGTTTATGTCTCTATTGTTTATATCTCTATTATAATTTGATTTATATCTACAACCTCTCTCCATGGTTATAAATATATTGTTTTGTAAATTTTACGTTTTAAATAATTTGTATGAATTTTTTAATTCATATTCCTTTCTTACAAATTTAATTTACTTATTCTATATTTGCTGTCTCAATAGAGGTAAAGTCACAAGGAGGAAATCCATAGTTGGTTTTATTTTGGCTGTATAATATTTATGTATAAACTGATTAAACGTGAACTGTCGATTTCCCGAAAATTAATAAATAAATAAATTATAATACTTTTGGCCGTGAAATCCCAAATCATGTAAAATCTTTTACTGTTTATATTTTATAGATTAACTCTGCTATTTTACAATTGCGTGAAAATCCTTATGATGGATTTACACATGTGAGCCAAAAAAAAAGTTTTTGTCATATTCTTTAATTCTTCGGTAAGAAAAACTTTTTAAAGAGAGTCTTGTAATCTCGAATAAAGCCTTTTCTCAAACCCTTTATAATGTCAGAAAGCCTTGTATTTAGAGAGAATCCTATGAAGTCTTGTTTTAATTTTGTCTTCTTAGGCGTATTATTCTTGACTTTATAAATTCCAAAATTATCTGAAATAATTAATAAATCTATGTAAACAGCGTGTCTCTGCAATGAACTATTGCGTTCAAATTAAAATCATTTAGACATTATAACTTGTTCGTTAACCACTCAAGTTAAGTGCATGCATAAACGTTTTGAACGATCGCTTACCATAGTATGCCAAATTTATAGAACATAAAATATGGATTAAGGTGATATTAAGGTGGATTCATTGGCTAGAAGTGGGCCCAAAAAAACGCTCAGTTTCATCTCAGCAGTCAAGGCGGGAGCGATGCGCGGCAGGAGAAACGTACCTGCCGTAGCCGGTGTGACCGCCGTGGGCCCCGGCGCATCCTCTGTATCCACGCATATGATCCGACGTCACATACCCACGCAGCCGTGCGTAGCGTGCGCGGGGCCCGCTGTGTGGCAGCTCATAGTGAACGAAGCTAAAGCGAAGCTAGAAACGTAGCCATTCGCAGCTATCTGTGGCTCGCCTTAACCCTTCAGGTTTTAAAATATTTTTACCTACAAGTCCCAACGACAAGTTGAATTTCATAAAATTTAGGAATGCTTTCGAGGTATCTAAAATGTGCTACATAATTCTTATCTTTGAATTTGTTATTCAAAAAATACCGTTTTAGAAACTAGATAAAATTATCTTTGAATTTTTTGTTAATAAAAATAAAAATTGATACATCTAAAAAATGAAATTTTAATATCAAACGTGAAAATGTTAACAAAAAAACATACAGGGACATTTAATTCAAAACGTCTATAATTTTTTAAAGAATTCGATATTCAGAAAACATACGCCTTTTGTGAAAAGAATAAGTAAGAAAACTGTCACTTCACTTTTAAAGCTGTTAGTACAATATAAAATATATAAATAATTTTTTAACTTTCAACTGTAAGTGAAAAAATCCCGCCAACTTGTAATCATACACTTTGATTTTTTTTGGATTTTATCCATGCAATCAAATATAAATTTTTCAGACAAACTGAGAAGGCTAATTATTTATCTCTCCAACGACAAACAAATCACATATCTACGCATTATAGAAAAAATACTTTTATGATGTGTGGACGCCCGGTCAGATCTGTCCTGTCAGGCTCTAATGAAATATTTTGTTTGTGGTGACCGGATAAATCATCAAAATGATAATTCATCACATCTTTAAAAAGTGATGAAACAAAAACTTTATTAACTGGGTTAAGTAGGTTAGGTTAGGTTAATTTTTTTTTCATCGTTTCTGATGACTTTATATCACCCTTTTAAAAGTGTGTTGAATTGTCACTGTGTTGAGTTATCATGGAACCGAATTACTGTTAATTTATTAAAAACCTGGTCAAATCATTTGTTTTCTGAATGACTAATACTTTTCAGGAAGTTGGCATGCTGTCAGTGTTTTCAACAGGATCATTTTTCTCTGTGTAGCTTACCGGAAACCCTGTTGTACCCATACACACACACATATATATATATATATATATATATATATATATATATATATATATATATATATATATATATATATATATATATATATATATATATAATACGTTGATTGAAAAGTATAAGCTATTTTAATCCGGAATTTGAAAAAAACACACACATTAAAATCGTGTGGGGGGCGTGAAATATCACACGTAAAAGCTAAATAAAAGAAACAATAAATTTAATGGATGGATATAAAGCATTGAATCAAGTCGGAGCAATTACATTATCCCGATTTCTTCCTACAGTAAATGTAAAAAAATGTGCAATCATACTGCCTATACAACGATTAAGCTAGTAGGTAGGTACTTTTGCAATTACGAACACGCACGAAAGAGAAATTGAATGTGAAAAATCTGTGCTTTTTATGATCTATAAATATTTACGTTTTTTTACGTTTTGCGGAATATTTTCGAATGACGTAAAACATTGATCGTGGTAGTTAAAATCAGATCATGAAAATTTGCTTATTTATTTGCTAGATTAAACAATACAGCATGGTCTACTATGAAAAGAATTTTCCTATAATGTTTTCTGTACGTTGTTTATTTTTGTTGTCTCCTCGATATGATTTATGTTTCTTTGTAAATATTGGTATTCTGATGGTATACGAGAAAACGTGACAATTATTTACGTTGATGTCCATTGATTTACAACTTTCTCAAAATATATATTGGAATAACTTAATGAGTAAAATCTCAAAAATAATATTCACCCTAGACTTTAATAAAAGCCAATAGATGTCGCACATTCAAATAAAAATATGATATATTTATCCAAGACACTGTCTAGATTGCATTAAGTTCTAGTTGAATCTTGCGATCATATATAAAGATAGCAGCCAGTAAAACTGAGAAAATGAAGATAATGTTGGTATAGTACTTATTCGAAGTATGATACAGTTAAATATGACCGAAAGAGATAGGGTCACATTAGCTTAGTTGATAAAGCGGCGTAACGAAAATACGAGGGTTCTGAGTTCAAGTCCTAGATGTAACCGTATCTTTTTCTGTATCTAATTTTCGTTTAAGAATCGCTAATATTGTCTTCAGTAATTCGATAAGTTTATTATAGAGGATGTGTATCTCAATATCTTCACGGTAAAATACCACCACTCAGATTCGAAACGATGCTTGATTTAGCATCATTAGCCGTGTTTAGTGATCAGATATTATTAGCCAGGTACTCCAAACTTCCCCTTGCTCATATCTTTTCCCTTTTGACTTCCTTCAGCCTAAAAACATACCCCAAAATGAGGATTCCATAGTTCCACTGCTTTCCGACAGTTAGGAATCTTGCGCGGTATTTACATAAAAACCTCAGGTAGATGTAAATAATTTAAGACTGCGGTTAAAACTGTTGTGCGGTATCCCATCAAAAAGAGTTATTCTAATTTTGAAAATAGAAGAGTTAATATTCAAGCAATTTCACTACTATGATATGGGGATATAATGATAGTATATTTTACACTGGATTTAAGTATAAATACGATTACGGTGAACACCAGTGGCGTGGAGTTTATACTCGAACTTGAAAAAAAAATAAACATCCATCGTTTGGTCATAGAGCAATGGACGCCACATGTGAAAAATCACAATAAAAAGCCATTATTAATTTGTTTTGTCGTGTTTGTAACCTGCAATGTTTGGGCTCAGTGCCAAATCCCATCGTTCTGCCAAGGATGTCCACATATTACGTATATTGACTTTTCTTCAAGTATTGGCAGTAAATATACAATAAACATATGTTACATAGTTGTTGTATTAGGTGCCGATCATATATTTTCCTATCGTTCGTATGATTGAATGCTTGATTTCTTCGTAGTGATGCTGTGATTTTTCAACCAGGGTTTTGATCATGATTTTTCACAAAGATTACTTAAAGTAATTTTACATCATATTACGTAAGCTTAACCAACGTGTTTGTATCCCTCATTAAAATCAAGGCATCTTATACAATAATAATAGATTCATTATTGGAGGCTCAAAAATGAATCATGAATGTTATACTTACAAATTTTAAGAAGCACTGTAGATATATTCAACTAATTTCAACTAATACAACATTTAAACAAAACAATTTCAAATACATTGCGACCATTGATGTATTGTGACTGATTTTATACAATGACCTACATCACAAAACAAGATAATTAAAAAAAAAAAATATTGACTAAACATTGGATCATCAACAAAAATTTTGACTAAAATAAATTAGTCAAAATACCCAAATCGTAATTAAAAGTTCATTAATTCCATTATCGTTACTATCACCAATATCAATTGATTTAATTCTAGTGCTAGTGGTAGATATTTCTTATTTTTGTAGCTGTGGTAATAAAATACCATTTTAGAAACTAGATAAAATTATCTTTGAAATTTTTGTTTTTGAATTAAATAATGATATTTCTAAAAACATCAAATTTAATATCAAACGTAAAAATGTTTACAAAAAACTTTCCGGGGCATTTTGAATCGAAACGTCCATAATTTGGAAAGAATTTAATATTTAGAAAACACAATCTTTTTTTGTAGGGAATTAGTATAAAAATTGTTACTTCACTTTTAATGCCGCTCATACAATAAAAAAATTAAAATATTTTTTTAACTTTTAACTTTAAATGAAAATATCCTGCCAATTTGTAATCATACACTTTGACAATTTTTTGGATTTTGTCCATCTAGTCATGTATAAATATTTGAGACAAACTGAGAAGTATAATTATTTATCTTTCCAACGACGAACGAATAATAGAAGGGGTATGCACTATTTATGTAGATGTACCTAATAAATAAGCATGTCCATGGAATGTATTTAGACTGTATGAGATGATGCATTACTGCACTCTGTACCAGTTAGTTTCGTAAACGGCGTTTCATGCATTTGCCAGGCTAATTATGGAAACCACATGGAAATAATTATAATATTGCTTGACTATTTGAAGTAGTGCAATAACCTCTAGGGCGCTTTACAAAGAAATAACGTTACTCGGAGAAATAGTTATTTTATTAAAGCTTTCAATATTTTTTTTATCAAAGAATCAAGATGGATGCGGGGGGTTAAAATTAATGTGACTTTTAAAAAGGGTTGAGTCATTAGAATTTTTATCCTTTATTAACTGAGCGTATCCAAGTCCCGTTTTAACTCGACCGTTTTGCATTTTATCTGTCTGTAAATTTGTTTGTACGTTCCTTTTCAGGTTCAAAATGGTGGCCATTTTGATGCTTCAGAAAACATTCTTTTTATGTGAAATCTTCGTGTTTATTTGGACTCTCTTATTCGCATTTTTTTCAATATTGTGGTTCTTACCTGCATGAGAAAGTTAAAAAAAAGAACTGTTGTGTATTTCCTTATCTTCAATATAAAAAAATGTTCGTTTTTTAAAAAACTTAAATCTTTGAAAGGTCTTCACTGATTGCTTTGAAATTTTGACACAAAGTTGCATATGAATACGCATGTGTTTTTATATACCTTTATTATATGGATGTCACCTGTGACAAATGTAAAAATATGATTTAAAAAAAAGTGCCATCTGTTGGAGGTAAAAGCAACTATTATTTTTCTATCTGCACAGACTGACTGAGCCACCAACATAGAAATATTATTCTCAATAAAATGAATGATTTATAATTAAGTGATAGTTATTTAAGTACCCACATATAAATCTTATTAATTTCAGAGAAAATTTCAATATTGATTTATTACATGAGAGAAAATTAAAACTTTTGGGATGCGAGATACTCTTCATAGAAATACTAGTTTTAATAAATTAAAATAAAAATAAACAACCATGTAGTTTTATATGCGTTTAAAACAAAAGATAATGGCATTAGAAATATGGTTGAGATATGTTTAAAATACAATGCGAAACTTTATTCCCAAAAGGAATTTTATTCTTGTAGTAAGTTATCTCTAAGTTGTCAATTAACTACAATAAAAATAATGCTTAGTGGCTAAAATACTGTAATAAAAATTGTTTGTTTTTTCATCACGTTTATCCGATATTTTAATATATTTTTTGTCTAGTGACTAGCCACGATTAATTTTCTTTAAAAAAACCAGTGTAATTCCAAGCCTCGTTTAAAATGGCAACTCAGTGACAAAGCACAATGTCATCGAAACAATTTTAGTTAAAAAATCTCCACGGAGCGAGAATTTATGAATTACAGCTGGAGAATATATTATATTTGTTATATTTGCCAAAGAAAAGTCGGACGGAAAATAAATGCGTGACTAAGCAAATCTCGGGAAAACTTATTGAGCTTTCTCGAAAGATCTCTGTCATTGCGAGACTTGGGCTATATCGGTAGGCTGACTTTAGTTATTCTCTAGAATCAACAGGCTAATCGAGATGACTAGTATAAAGTTTGAATTTTCAAAGAATACAATGATATTTCGTCGAATTATATTACGAGACAGATACTGTAATACTAGTAGGTCTGTGAACAGCAGACTAAAAAGCATGTTCCTCTTTTTATCTCATTTAATAAATAAAAACCGAATTTCCTCTGACATAATAATATTTATAAGAAGATACTTACCAACTAAATAATCTCAATGACAATTCTATTTGCAAACTTTCTTCAGACAGGTAGGTTCTAAATATAATATTGAAAAAATGCAAATAAACGAAAATAATAAAAATGAAAAATGATTTCTACTGAAACATTAAAAGGGCCACAATCTTGAAACGGAAACGGAACAGACAGATGAAATGCAAAAAATTCGAGCCAAAACATGACTTCCGCTAAGTAGAATGTTTCTAATGTATTGGCCACAGCATTTGGGAACAAAAACAGTAGGTGAACTTTTTTTGGTGAATATTACAGGCGAAGTAAAAATTGTGCTTTGAATTTTGTGCTTGCAGATTTGAAGTTTGAGCTTTGAACTTTGAACTTAACAGCCACTTCGAAAAACATAATTCTATAATAATGTATTGTTTGGTTTTTTATAGTAAATAGTAGCGCGCGAACAATTTTCTAATCATTTATTTATTTTGTTAGAAACAAACAGCTTTTATATAATATACAATGATAGATATAAATATACAAGTTAACTGAAGTCAAGCCACAGAAGTTTCTTATGTTAAAGTTCATTGGAAATGAAGTTTTAATATCTTAAAATTAATTTGGTGTTAAAAGAAAGGGAGAGGGAGAGGAAAATAGGAAGAGGATAGGAGATGCTAACGATACATTCCATACTCTCATATTAATAATCGATCGTACGCATTACTTCATATCGATATTTCTTTAGGTTATTACCAAAAATGTCAATGCTGTAAGATTTTGTATTATATTGTGCACATATACCTACGAGGAATTGGGGAATTTTTTCGAATGTTTGTTCTACACTAGGGTAGATAAAATAAATCAGATTGTCGGTTCGGATTCAATCCACTCGCTTCGGGTATGCTATTATGTGCATTACGCCTATACGCATTAAAGTAGTTTTTTGTGCTTTGGATGCCTTTATCGAATTTGGCCTAGGCAGAACTAGACACTCCAGGCAGGTGGGACTGAATGTGTATCCGCAAATATCAAACTCATTCCAGCTTCGTGAATATGGAATTAAACAGAGAATCCACTCCACATTGCTGCTGGTGTCTGTATGTTTACGCGATATTCGAGCATTGATAATATATTATATTATGTATTTCGATCCGCTCCGTGCATCTCCTTATTGTTGTTGGAACGGTGATATTTAAATGCAGTAGGTACCAACTGCTGTTTACGGCTAGAAAAAAAGAGTAAAAAGCTTTTTTAAATTCGGAATAAATAAATAATATTCTTCAATATAAACACCCGCTAAACTGCAAAGCAAATTTGTCAGTTATTATTATTATTATTATATTGTGTAAAACAATGTAGTGTTATACAACGATAGTGCGTTGACTCTAGTGAGTAGAAATGTTGCATCGTATAACATAAAATAATATATTCTTTATTTATTTGTTACTTTATTAACGCCTCTTTTAAGGGATTTTGCATATGAATACTAAATATTCTATATTAATTAAAACAGTACATATTTACTATACACAACTAAACTTTCTCAGTAATAATATTTTGTATTTGTTAAGTGATAAACAAAGATTTTCACTGACTTAGTATAATTATTTCACTCCTTAAGTATTCTGAGCAATGAAGAATTCATTTGGTAGTTAGTACCAGAATTTCTGCACTTAAATAAATCCCGACTTCTAGTATTACGAAGTGGAATCCGAAAGCTTATCAATGCAAGACTGTCAAATGCATCATTTAGAATTTTATATAGAAATACGAAATCAGTGAAAATCCTTCTGTCAGACAATTTAAGCATATTTATTTAATTTAAAATGTGTTGTAGTTCAACAAAATTGCTGAAATACCCATTTTAAGACTTGGAAAACGGAAGAATTTATTTTGTATTCTTTCAATAGCTTGTACATAAATATTGAAATGTAATATTTATTAAATAGTAATGTAGTTATGTAAGATACTAACACCCTCGGTCCAGTCACGTTGAAAATAGAAAGAAAACGAGGTAGAATGGGGTCACCGTGTGATTTTAAACAACAGAATTTGTCAATCAGTCTAAAAGAGTAACCGAAATCAAAATGGCGTCTGGGACACGTCACTTTCGGAGAGATAAACCGCGAAAAAAATAAAAACGTATAATGAGGCGTGAATGACATTACGGCGTTTAAACTTCTCGGACAATGGCCGAGGGAATATATAAAATCGTCGAAAACAAACTCAAATATTTATTTTTATGTTTCACCTTAATGTCCTCGATAAAAACAAATTACATTGGCGGTCAGAAAATTGTAGCGATGTTGAATGTTTTTTATGTGATTTTAAGAACACGTGTGTGATTCAAAATTAGACTGACGCCTGTTCATACCCACCAAATGAATTAACTATCGAGTCGAGCATAGTTCCTACTTGCATAGATACAGTTGCTTGTATACAGCATTTTTAATATTCAAAATTAAAAAAAAAATTATTTTCCAAAAGTCTTAAAGTTGTTCTTTCTCCCTTACCCTCCTTCTACCCCTCTCTGGTGCTCTGTTTCTTTCTAATATGCTTTCTCTCTGTCTTTATTCTAAACTTTTCTACCCATTATGTACTGTCTGTACTTAGGTGAGTTTATAATATTCCATCCTTAAGATATAAGGGAAACTTATTGTCACAATGTATAAAATGGTTCCATGATAACTCAACACAGTGACTATTCAACACACTTTTAAAAAGTGATATAAGTCATTAAAAACCATATTTTTTTTAACCTAACCTAACCTATCCTACTTAACCCAGTTAATAAAGATTTTGTTTCATCACTTTCCATGACTTTATATAACTTTTTAAAGATGTGATGAATTATCATTTTGATGATTTATCCGGTCACTGTATAAGATGTAGAAAAGTGGTTAAAAGCAAAGTAACTTTAAATTTAATGAAACAAAATCGGTTGATTGAGTGTTTGTAGAACTAGAACTTGCTGATATAAAATATTTTCAATTTACTAAAAATTTTGGTAAAATTATTCGTTTAGATGTTAAAAACGGGATTGCAGGCCTTTAACGAATGAATTGACGGATAAGGTTTTTCCAACAAATTGTTGGTAAAACACGAATATGTTAAAAGGATGTTGGAACACATGTTCATAAAGTATCTAATATTGTAACATTTCGTCATTATGTTTATTAGAAAACGGACAAATGATTGAACACGTGTTCTGACATATTATTAATAAAATAATATTTTACTAGGAAATGGATTGCAATCACGCTTTTACCATGATTTAAATAAATCAACCGTATTCATTATTCATTCATTTCCGTGTAGTTATATATCGAAAAATTGCCATCCCAGTTTCGCTAACAACTATTACAATCATAAGGCTTACATAATATAAAAAAAATACTTTTTCTCAGTGACTTCTCGCAGCGTGCATATATTCGTCCCTGGTTACCTCTAATTATTATTGTTTGGAATTGATGCGGTATGACAGTTCTATCTTCATGAAGCAAGCGGTATAATTGCATCGATTGTATCACGATTTAGGATAGGTGTTAGTACGAAGAAAGAGGAAGGTTCGGAAAGTACTTGGCTATTCAGATATGTTCATTAACCATTACCAAAGCTATTTCAGTCAACGCTTCATTGTCTCACAGCTGGGTGGTGCTCAGATACTTAGAGCCTTTTACTCTGGAACTTTAATTATTCAACAAAGATTGATAATTATAATTTATACCTGTAGTAGGGTAGACTAGGCGTGGTATTTTATTAACAACTAGCTGACAGCATTCAGAATTCCATTTTAAATTATTTTGATGTATCTCATAAGGTTTTTCCAGTGTTAGCAATGTAATTATATATATAAATATATACATATATAAAGCTTCCGGAAGAAATTATCTAAACGTTATTCAAAGCCTTATCAAAATCCGTTTACTAGTTTAGAAGAACTAAGCGCACAAACAGACAAACGCGGATAGCGAAATTGTTTTATACTTATTTATTTTTTGGAAAAATTTTATTGAGTAAAACTTCAAATTGTAATATTTAATTATTGAAGACAATATTAGCGACAATGTTGGTAGTTCTTATTTGAAGTATGTTGCAGTTAAATGTGACCGAAGGGGATAGGGTCCCATTAGCTCAGTGGTATAGCGGTGCCCTGGCAAGGCAAGGGTTCTTGGTTCGAGTCCTAGATGTGACCGTATCCTTTTCTGATTTTTCAGTTTCAGATTTTCGTTTAGAAATCGCTAATATTGTCTTCAATAATTGTTTTATACTATTTAGAGATAAATCAACTGAGTATTGTTAATTGATATGGAAACCCCGATCAGCTGTTTTGTTGCCAAAGGTCGCATTTTAACACGTTGTTAGAGATTGGTTCACGTGAAACTAATGAATATTGATAAATCATACGGTCATCTGGTTTATTGCAGATAAAATAACATTTATTTGTGCACATAGTTATTTATTTTATTTTTTCAGCAAAAGGAAATATTAGCATATTAATTGAATGTATATATTCGTCAGTTTCAACGATTTTTTAAAAACAATTGAATCTTATAGATAACTAGTGGATCCCCCGCAATGCTTTGCTTTTGCTAATGTCTTTCTCGGGCGCCTCTGACTTCTTTCACCATTCACTACTGTTTACCACAATGTTACTGTTAAAAATACTACATTTCATCGATTTTATTTCGACTCTACCAAAAGACACTACCTCTAACTTTTTTTACCATTTAAACATCTTTAAACACTTCTGGCATTAAGAACAACAAACCTTGAAATTTTCAGCGATATCGGTGGACTGCTTTTCGAGTTTTGCGAACAAAAACATACGCAGATTGAATTTTTACATGCTAAGATTAGAAACTAGTTAGAATTTAACTCAACCATTTGGAATGTATTTATAATATAAGAGTTGTCTTGCCACATACCGCCTTCTATGTAGGAACTTATAAAATGTGGTTGTTTATATTTTTTATGAAAAATTTGAACATTTTTTTTATTAGATCTGTACAACAGTGCCACCCATCAGGTCCAAAACTATTATATAATTCAAGATGGAACCAAAACATACACATTCACAAAATTTCATTGAAATCGGTTGTGCGGTTTCGGAGATTAGAATTTAAGAACGCAGTGACAAGTGATGTTTATTTATTGTTATCAAGTTTAATTTGTAGAACTCCGTTTTAATTTATTTTTATTTTTTATATATTCAATAATATTGTTATTGGATTTATAAAAACAGTTTATTTTTAAACAAGTTCTGCTGTGTAATTATTATTACGCGTGACAGCTGTTTCGCCCTCTGAAGGCATTATCAAACTGACTCAGTTCCTCCTAGATAGTTAGTACACTTGTCATGATATCTATATAGTTGGCACACATTCCATGATATCTAGATAGTTAGTACCCTTGCCATGATATCTAGTTAGTAGTACACTTGCCATGATATTTATATAGTTGGCACACATTCCATGATATCTAGATAGTTAGTACCCTTGCCATGATATCTAGTTAGTAGTACACTTGCCATGATATTTATATAGTTGGCACACATTCCATGATATCTAGATAGTTAGTACCCTTGCCATGATATCTAGTTAGTAGTACACTTGCCATGATATCTAGTTAGTAGTACACTTGCTACGATATATTGAAGTTTTGTTTTAATTTTTTTTATTGTTTATCGTGCAATTTTATAATATTATTAAGTTCTGCAATGAAATAGCCGTCACAATAATACAAATCTAAAATACTTAAATTTTGTAAATAATGTTATTATCATTTAAGTTCTGCAAGTAATTTCGTTTTGTATTATTGTAAGGGCTATTTAATACAAAATTAAAAAAAATATTTACTGCACACAAATACAGAGTACAAAGGGTACATCCTATTTCTTCCAGCTAACCCAATAAATACAAATTATATTACATAACCCAACAATTACATGTTAACAAATGTATGTAAATAATAAATAAAAAATAGGGGTATTTAATTTATATAAGGTATTCATTTAAGGTGTAGTGACATTTGTAAAAAAATAAATGTTTATTTGTTTGATGCTACGTGAAAGGTTGTTATATATTTAAATGGCCATGTAGTTTGGTCCTTTTTAAAATACAGTTTTGTTTGCTTTTGGGATAAGTTTTCTGTGAATCTTGTAGCGTGTTTATGTGTTGAGTTTTGTTTTGTGGGAACTTTTCCGGAGATGATCGAACTAACAGGCTGATGATCGAAGTAACTAATTGCAGACAATATATGTAGATATACGAGTATATCTAGAAAATATTTGCAGAAGTTCTACAGGTATTTTAGTTTTGTATTATTGTGACGGTTATTTAATTGCAGATAATATATGTACAAATATATCTAGAATTTTTTTATCTAAAAATGTCGTTATTTGACGAAGTTGTTGATATATATATATAAAATATTACATAAATGAAAAGACTGATTACCAACATTTTTTCAACACAATTTGTTTTGAAGTGGGGCTAAATTCGCATTACTTATAAATATTATACTTCTATTAATATTGAAGCATTACCAAACGGATCATAATTCATCGTTTCGGAGGACTCACATATGCCACTTTCCAGAATGACGCTCGTTCTAGAGTGCGTCATCTCTCGCGAATAACATAATTATTTATAAACACGGACAAAGAGATGTCTCTTACAGACCAGATGTAAAAAAGACCAAAGGATTGTGTTGGATTATTATATTACGTTGATTGGTACGACCTTTGCTTTGCACAGTTATACACATTTAATGCGAGTTAAGCTACGCCAACGAGACGAACTACGAGTCTCTACGAAAGAAACTCACTCAACAAAAATAATGCGAAACGGTGACAAAGATTAGAGAATTCTTGGTGCGTTGACACATCTTGCGATTCTATTTCCACAGTCATGGAGGCAGGGCTGGACCAAGAAATATAATTTGGGAACCTTAAATCTGCCCGAATATTTATTATAAGAATTTTTTTCCTTGTAAGTTTCTGGGTGTTTGTATTGGTGACCAGACCATAGTCTTCTGATCATAATATTTTAACAAGAGCAACGTGTTGAAACGGGTAATTTATTTTGTTTTTTTTTTTTAAATTTATCTTCAACATGGTAATTTATTTTAGCATGAGCTCACTACCATGGCCAAATTTGAACAGCATTTATTTATTTGTTTTTTTTTTTTTTTTTTAATATAATATTGATTACATAGTCTTCAATCAGAATAAAATGAAAATCAATAGTTTTGACACGTGAAGTTCACCATGCGCAATTGATTATTGATGGCGTCATGTTTTCTTTGACCGGGCCTTTGCAGCGAGCATTTTGGCTAAAATCTTGATACCACAGGAAAAAAGAAAAAAAAATCCATCTGAAACTAATTTATTTGTCTATAAAAAATTACAAAACTAAATTATCTATATTATTTTAACTAATAGCACTCCGCCTGGATACAATGAAATGTTATTTACAAGACTTTTATGGTCGAAAAGTTTACACGGTTTCGCCTGACTTTCAAGATATGATCGAAATCTTTATTCTTATTGAACAAAGAAAATTATGTAAGAAACACGGAATCTGGTGTTTTTATTTCTACGGTTAAAGTACATTTAAAAGCTCTCTAGCACGTGCTAAAAATTGTATCTATGATAATTCCGTGCGATTTTTATGACGCCAGAGAAAAAAACTCATAATTCGCAGTTTTCTGCTTCATGAAAGAAGTCCTCCACTTTATATTCTAAGATTTCTGAACAATTCCATACTCGACGGGGATTTTGCATCAATAGCGGGATAATGTATTTTTTATGTACGAGTACCTCTAGATTGTTTATTTTGAAAGTGTTGTACAAAAAAAACTGATAACGAGACATGAAAAAATGTTGTTGAATCATTCGGCTGTACCACGATAACCCCAGTATAACAGAGTTTTATAACCTTTGAACAGTATTTTTATGAATGCTTCTTTGACTCCGATAAATACAAATAGTTTCTGGTACTAATTTCATTGCCAAAGGCATATTACAGGCACGAACTGTATCGGTAATTTTTATGTAAGTAGAGAGCATGGAGAAAAAGCTTTTTAATATAAATGTTTTTTTTCTGATATTGAGCACTCCATCAGATTTGTTTACAGTCTGAAGCCAGGTTTAGACTAAACGTTTTTTTTAAGCGTTTATTACTGCTCGGCTAGTGTAAAAGCGTAGAAAACAATATCAACTAAACAAGTTCATTGGTGTATTGATCATTCGAGCGAATATTGAAATGCAAGCCGTAGTATAAATTATTTCAAATGGCACCAACGAAATGATTCATGGGTGTAACTTCCTGTTCAAGGGTTCATTTTTCACACGGTATTCATAAATAAGTGGTGCTTTCTCAAAGGAGATGATACAGTTTAATCGTCGAACTTGTATTTTTTAAACTTTGCAAGAAAAATAATATGATGGCAAATTAGATTTATTTTAATTTGCGTACCGAAGAAGCCATTTACTATCAGAATTAAATAGATAAAAAAAGCTGAGAGAAAGATATATGCTGTTGAAAAAAAAATTGATTTTCCTGTCAAATTCGGAAGTCAGTTATAACATTTGAATAAATTATCTTCTATTCATTATTCCAAAATCGGCGTTTACCTATTTTACTTACTTGCTTTCTTAAAATCTCACATTGAATTATCCGCTAATCCACAAACATTATGAAACATAATAATTATCTTCCTACTCATTGCCAGAATTGGCCGGCATCATTAATTCGCAATTAGATATTTTAGAGCAGGAGTTTCCTATTTCTGGGTTGGATTGAGTGCAACAATCTACGAAGAAATTTTACCCGTGGCGCAAAATTCTTCTCGTATCCGGTTTGATATAGTAAGATGATTATTTCACAAAAAAATAATAAATAAAAGATAAAATGTTGACGGTTTCATAAAATAACAAGTTACTAAGCTGCTAGTACCTACCTAACACTTAAAAAATATTACAGACCGTTGGGAGTATTTCCTTATTTTTTACAGATTGAAGGCTATTTCTTGGCTCCATAGCTTATTATGGAATTGACGTTGCGAGCAGAGTTGCGTTCGAACTATATTTATTTAATTTTAGAAAATTAGAAAAAAGGTTGGCACTAGGATTTTATGTATCTGTTTCTTATAATGAGGCAGTTTGAAAAGTTTTATGCCTAAGCCGGAAGATGCCGTCTCTTGTAAAAATTTCTAGCACCGTATTTTGGTTTGTAAGATACCTCTTGAAATGTTAGTCTTTTTAGTTCCAGTTAGACATAAGTATTAAAAAAAAGTAAAAAATATTGAATATTTCGAGCATAGCAGCCAGCACTGAGTAAAATAATAATTAGTCAATTAAAAAAAATTGGCTGAGAATAAAATTCGCCAATCGCACTAATACGCCCCTGGCAAAAGCTACTGGCGGGAGACAGTACGTTCTTTTTTTAAATTCTCACGTTCAGTCGTCTTCCCTAACCGCACGCAATCTCATATGGGGAATATTTGAATATCGAACGCGCTCCAAGTTCCTTAGAAAATACCGCGATAGATTATTTAATTGTCGATTTGTGGTGGTTGTGTGTAAATTTAAAGTGCCTACTTTAGAAGAGCGGTTTTTAATCATTTAATGGGTAAACTGTGGAAAATCATTCCAATATAGTTTTAAAAAGGTGTTTTATGACGTAAGTTGTACCTAATTGAATTGATTAATAAAGATAAAGTAGTTTTATAAACAAAAACAGTGTAATTTTTCGACAAATAATAAGTTTATAAATAAACAGTTTTGAGATATTTAAAGATAAAATTATTGACTTTGTTATAAGAGCAAAAGTGGCACAGAAATAGAAATAAGTGTTTAAAAACATTTCATCTGGGAATCGTATGAATAGACAAATGTTTAAACTGTGAACATTTTATCTGTAAACAATCGTTGATTTGGAATATCATTCATTTCTGCAAAAAAACATACTTGTAATAGTTTATTTTTACTTTTAAAACCAGTATTTAAGTGATTCCATGATAATATGTGCGATTTGTACACGAGGAAAAGTTGTTTTAACACCAAGAGCAAAAAACACATTTTAATTATAACAGAAGGAAGAGCTATCAACAATTTATTGATTTTAGTACTACAGCTAATGAATAACCACTCATACTCTACGAATATTTAAAATAAAGTTCGGCGGAAGAAAGACGCTACATTCCAAAAGATATTTTTTTATTTAATTTGAAAAAATTTGAAAAATTTGAATTTGAAAAATTCTAAAATTGAGATACTTTTAAAATGGAGACAGCGCCGAGGGTACCACCAAAACCGAAGATCACACTGCAAATGCCACCTCCCCAAGCACCAGGAGTCATGTATTATGGACATCAAAGGCCTCCATCGACAGCTGGAACCAACAGCATGCACAGCAATCCAATGTACCCTCCAAACTTCCAATTTAACATGCAACCAATGACCCCTGCTGCAGCAAATAGCCAATACTACAACCCTTTGGCCAATATGTACCAAAGCAAGGCTTCTGAATACATGTTCAAGCAGTTTGAAGGGTTCAAAGACTTCACCATGAATACGGCCACTAGTGGACTCAGCGTTGGGCAGAAGTCGGCTTTTTGGATGTACAACAAAGTTAGCAAATGGTCCAAGAAATGGTTCACACATATTTTCTTGTTTATTGTCATTGTTGCCTACACAGCTGCTGGGGCTGCAATATTCGTGGCTGTAGAAGGTAAGATGTTGGAATCACGAATATTTTGATTGGACCTCTTCTACACCTGCAATTTTATTCCTTCCTGATCCTTCATCCGCATACTCCAAAAAAGGTATATATACTCAACTAACCTTACCTAAACTGGTTACGACACTAAAATAATAATATTAAAAAATATATAAATATATATATATATTTAATAAAAAGGCAAAAGCTTCGTCAATGTTGTAGCCATATAACTATATTTCTTGTTGTTAAAAGCCTCGCCAATGTTGTAGCACAATAATTATATTTCTTGTTGTTAAAAGCCTCGCCAATATTGTAGCACAATAATTATATTTCTTGTTGTTAAAAGCCTCGCCAATGTTGTTGCACAATAATTATATTTCCTGTTGTTAAAAGCCTCGCTAATGTGGAAGTACTAGTAATATTTCTTGTTGTTAAAAGCCTCGCCAATGTTTTAGCACAATAATTATATTTCTTGTTTTTAAAAGCCTCGCCAATGTTATAGCGCAAAAATTATATTTCTTTTTGTTAAATTACAATATAAAATATATTTTTTAAAAAATTCCACACGAATTGAATTTGTTGAATTTACTCTAAAAATGTGAAGAATGAAAGAACCACAACATGTTAAAAGCCTTTACATTTAATATTTTGATTGCTGTAAATATAAAATAATATGTGAAGTAATTAAATTATTTTTTATAATAAATACCGCGCAAGAGTTCCAACAGCTCCCAAACGTCTGGAACAAGTAAGACAATGGCATTCACAAGGAAATGGTAAAAAAGGTAATTCTGATGTGGTCACCAAACACGGAAAAAGTCAGTTCAAGCTACGTTTCAATCCTGAATGGTGGTCTTTCACAAGGGCAATACTATATTGCAGAGTATCTTCCACTCTCGTTAGTAGAAAATACGCCCATCTTGGATTTTTCATAAACTATAAAAGACACATAAAATAAAATAGAATTTTTTATTTTTTTTATATTAACTCCACACAGGAGGCCCTGAAGAAAATAATTTCCCTCAGGGCCTATGTCATCTTTGGGGATGCTGTGTGGAGGGTCTTTTTGTGGAGAGGAAGGAGTGAACATGGGTCTTGAAGAGTCCCATGTTGTAGGAGGGAGGAAACACAGAGGCCGGCAGTTCGTTCCACAGCCGAGCTGTTGAACTTAAGAACGAATCGTAGAAGCGACCCGTTCTCATGTGACAAATGTCAACTGTGTACAAATGTTGGGCGCGCGTTTGGCGTGTATCCCGACTACACACCGGTGCCGAAGGTTGCCGAATTTATTGAATAGAAATAATATTTATTGAATAGAAACAATATTTATTGATTGGAAACAATATTTATTTATTTGTAAGAAAAAAACAGCTTTTACATAATATACAATGATAGATATAAATATACAAGTTAACTAAAGTCAAGCCACAGAAGTTTCTTATGCTAAAATTCATAGGAAATGAAATTTTAATATCTTGAATTTAATTTAATTTATTGAATAGAAACAATATTTATTGAATAGGAATAATATTTATTGAATAGAAACAGAATTTATTGAATACAAACAATATTTATTGAATATTTATGAATAATATTTATTGAATAGAAACAATATTTATTGAATAAAAACTATATTTTTTTAATAGAAACAATATTGGTGGCAGTAAAAATATAGTAATACTGGAAGATTATTATTACCTACTAAATGACACGTACCCGGCGTTGGTTTGGGTTATGAATGCTTTAAAATAAAGGTTTGAAGTTGTGAATTCTAGTGTACCTGAAAACTGGGTCTATTTTAAGGTGGATATAATATTATTCTAAAGAAGTGAGAGGTTTACTTTTATGTTTTTTTTTGTTTCTGTTTAGTATTGAAACAGTTTTGGATAATACCTACTATCATTTCCCATTCATATACTATCATATCTACTATATATTCCCTTCCTTAAAACAGCCTTACCCACATTGGAAAGTATAAGATGATTTATGATGAATTGTAAATTGTCGCTCGTCAGTCGAAGTCGTGTTGTATAACAAGAAGGTACAATCTTAGTATCCTCGTTGTATTATTCACATGCTTTGTACTAAATATCAAAATCACATCCATTTTCCCGTGATTTATTCAAAACCAATTGAATGAGCTCTTTACTGTCGTATTTTATTGTGGATGTGATTTAGGGTTCATTTTACGTGTAATTGAACACGTTACAGTTTCACTTGATCGTGTCACGTATTCCGCCATTCACTACTATATACCACATTGGTACTAATAAAAAACTACATTATATCGAATTTTATTCGACTCCGTATCTCATTCTAGTGCAGAGATGATGTGTTAAGTCTTTCTCGGGCATTCCCGACTTTTTATACCATTCAAACCACTCTCCAAAAAACTCTTTGCAATATAAAAACAATCTGAAATTTTCAGCAAAATCAGTCCAGTAGTTTAGAGTCTATAGGGGACAAATAAACGAAAAAACATTTTGATATATTTTTAAAGATTTGGCTTTATTTAAATATTAAAGGGATTCTTAAAAGCTCTTTCATAGATGGCGCTAATTAGATTGTGTTGAATGCAAATATATTGGTGATTCAATAAGAAACTAATTTATTCATATTCATGTTGAGCATTTGCACGCGCATGCACATGTATAGGCCATAGGCATACGAATAAATTTTATTAATAACTTGTAAATACAGATAAGTAAATTAGTAGAATCAAGTAAAAAAGATAAATAATGCAACACTGAAGAATATAAACCGATAGAAGTGTGTTGTGAACGTGTCCGTGGGGCAGAAGTGATGTAAATTTATTTTTTACTTTCACAAATAATCATTTGAATAGAAATAAATTATAGTGCACAAATATTTAGAAGTAAATAAATATAGTTTTGAAACTTTATCAGAAATTTATCATAACCAGAATTAAAGTTCACGACGCAAAACCTTAAAAAAACGCCTCTCAAACACTCCTGACCCCGAAAAACGCGAACCGAGTTGTTATTGATGGAATATATCCTAAATTTAAATTAAATATATCAATCTTTGTTTACATACTACGTAAGCTAAATATCCACATCTCTAGATCAGATGTATAGTTTTTGTACTTACGCCAATGATTCCGTCAGTACCTACTCATTGATGATCCCACGCAAGAAAAATAAGTTCTTAACGACGTTAATTTCCTAGCACCAGCGCCATGCGGTGTTAGAAACATGCAACAGTTTGACAATTTGACAGTTCGCAAAGCAACTTATTTTTAACATTCAATCTAAACTAATCCTAAATATATATAAAGAACACAATTTTAAACTTTTTTCCACTTGTTTTTTATTTGACCGTGACCGGTTTCAGCCTGTTAGGGCCATCTTCAGACTGGTACAATTTTGTCTTAAACTAGGGTTTATATACATAGGCAAATTACATTGAGGGGAGGGGTTAACATAGTAGGTTGATTTGAATTATGAGGGGTTTTTTGTGAAATATGATATTTCCCAAATAAGTATTGTTATTAAAATCAAATGAATTTATCTGTAGAACTATGATAATTATGCCTATTAGGACTATCAATTTAAGGATTTACCCAACATAAAGCTATCGGTAATCTATTGTGTGGTTAGGAAACATATTTTAATGGATTTTATATAATTCAAATACATATTTAGGATAGGTGACACACTGATTATAATGGGTATAGCAACGGAGATTTAGCAACTGATTCTAATTTTGTGTTCATAACATTGTTGGAGTTTACTTTTTTAGTTAGGCGGGTTATCTCTAATGACTCTAGCCTATCTAATTTATGACCTTTGTCGCAGGTATGTAAAAATTTTACATCTCTATCCTTGTCAAACGAGTGTTTATTCTCAAGTAAGTGTGCCGCAACATTCGACATTTCTCCTTTGTCATTTACCCAGCTTGAAAAATGTTCTTTTATGCGGGTTTTGAATGATCTACCTGTTTGGCCTATATAGTAAGACGGGCAATTGGCACAGTTGATTTGGTAAACTCCTGAGTTTTCCATTTTATCCCTTTTATCTTTATTATTTATTAGGATTTTACCTAATGAATTTACATTATAGAATGCTGTTTTAAAATTGTCTTTATTGGTTATCCTAGATATTTTGTTGGATATATTACCAATAAAAGGTATTTTAACCCATTGTTTTTTTGTGACATCCTTTTCATTGTTGATTGTAAGACCTTGTGATATGATTGCCAGTGTGAGTTTTTTATTCTTTTTCTTTAATAAACTATCTATAAGTTCACTACTATATCCATTATTATTTGCTATGGTTTTAATAACATTGAGTTCATTATTATAATTTATACAATTCAGGGGTATATGTAAGAGTCTGTGAATGAGTGAGTTAAATACTGATAACTTGTGAGAAATGTGGTGTCTAGATGTGTTATGTATAATGTTGTCGCTGTATGTTGGTTTTCTGTAAATTGTAAATTCTAATTTATTATTAATTATTTCAATACCTATGTCTAAAAAATTAATTTTATTTCCCCCCATTTCCATTGTAAATTGGATGGCTTTGTTGATTTTATTAATTTCTTCTAGAAAATTATCTAATTGTCTGTGAGTTCCCGTCCAGATAATTAAAATGTCATCTACGTATCTACGATAGAAGGTAACATTTTTAAATGATTTTAATTTTTCTATCTGTTCTTCCATGTGATCCATGAAAAATTCGGCCAGCACCGGTGATATCGGGCTGCCCATGGCTAGTCCATTAGATTGAATATAAAAATTATCATTAAATCTAAAGAAGTTTTGTTCTATACATGTATTTAGTATTTCAGTTATTTCTTTCCGTTCTATCAAATTAGTATTACGTTTTTCCATGTAGTTGTTAATAATTATCTTTAATTCGTTTGTCGGTATGTTAGAAAATAGGCTGACAACATCAAACGAAACCAGAGTGGCATTGTTAGGTATGTTTATGTCTTTGATGAGGTCTATAAGTTGTAGGGAATTTATTATGCCGTATTTTGATTTAAAATTGAGAGTGTTTTTGATGATTCTATTTCCAAATTTTGCTAATTTATAGGCAGGAGCTGAATTGTATGATACTACTGGTCTTACTGGCATGTTATTTTTATGTACTTTAGGTTGTCCATAAAGGCGTGGGCATTGGGGGTTCATAACAGATAGACTATTTTTATGGAATTTGTTCTTAATAAGGACTTTGCTAGAGTTTAAGATTGAGTTTACATCAGATGCGAATTCCACCACGAAATAACAGTTTCAAATATTAAAATATTAAACTAATCCTATTAAACAAATAGATTACGTGATAATTTTTTAAATTTTCTACTACAGTTCATCTTATGATTATCCAAGACCTAAGAAAAATGGCAGATAATATAATGACTCTCATAAAAAAGCATAAGGTTTTTAAGCCCATACTTTAATTATTTCTAAAGTTTTCAAAACATTTAACAAAAATGACCATGTTTACATGCAGAAAAAAAGCACGAGCTTTCATCGAAGTTCACTTTAAGGAATAATTAAGAGAACCTGGGCGGCACAGAACTTGATGGGCTAGCTGAATAAAACAGAACCTTTTCAATTCTTTTGTTAAGGAACAAAAAAAGCGAAGAATCTTTTCAAGTTTACCTAAAAACCTAGAAAAATGTCTTAGAATTTGACGGAAAATTGAAATATTTTCGGGACTCTCAAATATGGCTAATATTTGATTATATATAAGAACCCAAGCGCTCTTCAAATATAGCTAATATTTGATTATGTAGAAGAACCCAAGCACTCTGCGTAATCATGTCTGAAAAGGAAAGCGAGTTTCACCATGTGAAACATATGGCTGCGTTACGAATGCATGCAGGTCTAACTGCATTTGAACATTGGGTGTTTTGGCTATACCACAAGATGACATTTCTCTCGAGGAAGGCTGAAACCCACGTATTCTTATTTGTGATGATGATGACATATACAGCCATAGGTGCGGGTATCTTTATGGGCGTTGAAGGGAAAGAGGAAAGTAAGATTGCCAATTCTATTCATATTTTCCATATCAAATTCATATTCATTCTACTGCATTAACTTAAGGCTCCGTAGTAGGCATTCAAAAAGAAGAAGAATATTTGAAGGGGACGTATGTAAATAAGAATTTTACATTGAGCGCGCTAAAATTAAGAGTAAGCAAAAATATTTCAAAAAAGCATCTTGTCATCAGTAGCATAAAGAAACACAGTAATTTTTTTCATACCTATGGTATGTTTTAGAACCGAACCAAATGTATTTTTTGTTTCTGAGTACACTTTGCGATTTTTTTCCACCGAGGGAATTTCAGATAATTACTTTTTCAACTCATCAAATGTTAAGAAATTATTTTCAAAAACAGAATTTTTTTAAATAGCTTAAAACTGAAAGTGCTCAGTGGACATTCGGAATTTTCAATAAAAAAATAATTTTGTATTCGTGGCCAAAATAAACATCGAAACTTGATGACCTTTTTTGTAAATCAAAATCAATAATCATTGAGGAATAATATAGTATAGCAAATATCTAGTAGGCCTCATTAGTATTTTTTTATTTAGGTTGTTTTAAATTATGGAATAAAATTTAAAATATTATCAGAGACTCGGAATCAGAATTCGGTTGCATCATCCAATTTCTGAAACAAGTTTCCAAATAGTTGTAATCACAAAAACTACTTGAAAGCAGATTAAGACATAAAATTAGAAAAAAAATACGCTCTTCAAATGACACAGTATACTATTTTTTCTGTATTTTAATACAATTTTTCGACATTTCGACATTGAGTTTGACTAAATATTCATTTAAAAATAATCAATTAAATTTATAATTTTAATGGAAGAAAGTTGTCACTGCTAGAAGATATTTCATTTACCGAGAGATATTTTTTTACTGTACTGTACTCGTATGTATATCGAAATCAACGTATTTACGGATTGATTTACGTCAATCGTTATCAACCCCCAACCATCTCATATTCTTGTATCCCCTCTCTATAATTCACACTAATCTGGTTTGTTCTGGATATAATAGGGTTGTCAAAAAAGGTGTACCACATTTTAAGTTAAATTTCACTAAATGTTTATTAAAGGTGTAAAATTTATTGATTCACCAAAACACGCAGAAAATCTTATTTTTTTACATTACTTGACAATTTCGATAGAGTTCCCCCGGTTGCACGGTCAACTAAGAGAGAGTCGACCTCCCTCTAGGGCATCGATTCTCCAATCTAGGCCGCTCGCAATCGCCGTCGAAAGTACATAAATTGGTCGAAACTCTTATTCTTGAGTCTCGTTGAAGGTACATAATTACAAACGCCAAACGTTAAAAGTCATTCCACTTGTTGTTCTAGTGGAATGACTTTGTCAAGTATCGAGGCCCTGGTACACTGTATCATATCAGGGGTCACATTCGCAATTGCCGCATGGATTCTCTCACCTACAAGCATTGATGTAACTTCTATTGAATTTTTCATGTGTAGTAATCTTAAGAGCTTATTTTTACTTAAAATTATCTATCCTCTAATTGACAGCCCTGAATTATCGACATTCATTTATATGAATGTACCTGCCAGACTAACTCGAAGCAAAGACACTTTTAAATGTAACAATAACCTCAATACTAACTACTGATATTTATTCACCAATTCCAAGAATTCATCACCTTGCAAACCAAAGCTGTGAACTTATTGATATGTTTTGTGTTAATAATATAGTGGGTTTCAAAAGGCAACTAATTTCAGACCTATTGGCCCGTTATTAACTTTCATCATTTTTAAATGTTGTCTCTATACCTTCCTACGAGTACATTGCATAATCCTATTTAGTTTGATTTTGTTTTTAACACACATATTAATAACTGTATGCATGTATGAACATACTTAATTTATAAATTGCTTTTTTTTGTTGTTGTTTTAAAAATAAAATTTTCTGTTGGCACTGTATTATGCAGTAAAATATGTATCGTTTAAAATCCCATCAGGGCGTTTAAATAAATAAATAAATTAATTATTTACGCAAACAAAAATCCGGGATCTGCAACTTAAGAGAGAGAATCCGCGTGGCATTTGCCATATGATTCGTCGTACTTGTAGGGAGGTCGAACATCGTTTGGATGTTTTGTCATGCAACGTGCAGGCGGAACTCATATCGAAATTTTAAAAGTAGTTTAAAAAAATAAGATTTTTTGCGTGTTTTAGTGTAATAATTAGCGTACCTTTAATATACACTAGGTTATTTCATATTAAAATCACGGACACTTTTTTATTCGGACTGTAACAAAACATTTCAATGTCAAGTTGTCGTAAAATCGTTACTTTTCGTTTCAATATTTCTCGAGGGAAGAGAGCGCATTTTTTACATTCCGAAAGTATTTCATAATACGAGTGTTATTTTTGCGTACAATTTTTTTGCAAGTCGCACGTAATATTATAGGCCATTTCCGTACTCTTCGACACGATTGCCAGCAGCTCCGCAAATCATAGGTTAAATAGACTCGAATAAAGATGAATATCTGTACACTTTCTACTTTACTCTAAGTTACTTCGTATCTTTTGTAATGACTAATTGGTTTTTGAAAAATCATGTTCATGATCTCTTTTATTTCAAGGTTATTTGGACTGGTTTGAAAGTCAGCAAAATAGATATATTTCATGTAGTAGAAGATTATGCATGATAAAGTTGCTAAAATTTCACGCAAAAAACTTTTATCCTCTGAAAATAATGATTAAGGCGATGCACTAAGTCGTGTAATATTTTAAATTGAGCCGCTATCAATAACAACCCTTACGTAGATGGCGATAAGGTATAAATTCCCGCTTAACACCATCCGCCTGTTTTGATTTATGCATGAAAAAAACATGGCCTAAAAGTGCCTTTTATTTTATTTTGTCGATGTTCAGGCATTAATTTTTTTTTCGATCATTTTATAAATAACTTAATTTGCCACATTATACAATAAAATCATAACCGAAAATGGGTTCGTAAATAGGAGATTTTGAACTTTAAATCAGTTTTCATAGGTCTTTACACTATTTTTTTCTGGGCTTATAAAAAGATTTATTTAAAAATTACTCGATTATTTCAAAGGCCACGCTGTATTCTAATCGCAGTATTTACTTAAAGCATCTGAAACATTTCTAGGCGACCAAATTTTCAATACAAAAACACATGATTTTGCATTACTACGTATAGCATCGCCTTAAATGAAATTAAAAAAATATACATCATTGGTTTTGATTATATTCGTGTGGTTGTTTTTATCATCGATAATGATTATTTTCAGAAACAATTTAAGTTTATCGTATAGTTCTGGCGGTAAATACAACCCGCAATTTGATCGCTTTGCAGGAAATAGTTGGCTTTTAAAAACAATTTTATTGTGTCCTGACCGCGTGGTCATCATTATGAACGCCTATGTTTTAACTACCGTCATAAGCAGTTATCGTAGAATGCATAAGTTGTTTTAGAAACAGTGTTTTACCTGTGTCCGTTAAAATATTTGTAATATTTGATTTGAAGTTTGTGTCACTGCGAGGAATATTCCATTTTTGGTATTTAGCTAACATCAAGTAAAAAAATCTAACATTAAACATAATACAACGTAATATACATAGCTTCTAACAGTAAATGTAAATAATTTTACTCCCTCGATATTGTTTTCATAGATTGCTGTTCATAGCTGCGATACACCCAAAGTTTAAAGTTAATGTGAGATGTAATTTTCACATTAATTAAATATTTTATAGTAGGGCAGACCCGTGAAAAACCATAGGAGAACTATTATAAACGTCTAAGAACACCCGTTTCCTATATCGCTGAATTTAAGTGTTTTTTATGTGCCATTCTGGAAGTTAAAAAAAGAATATAATATACATCCTAATTCTTTGGACGTATTATTGACAAGCTTGAATACGCTTATACGATGGAATGTTGGCAACTTTACATCTAAAACGCCTTAAATTCGTTATTTTTGCGACTACACCAAAAATAACAATCCCACAGCATTCACAAAATACCAACAAGTGTTCATAACATCGCATTTATTGCAAAATTCCACCGCTTTCGCTAAAAAAAAAACAGAGTTTTTCCCAAAAACAAAGCGACTTTTTCAGGTCCTTGTAAATGTTTTTAATTCTTGCCAAGACTAGCTCGTGCTGTCCGAACCCCAATTTTCACAGATTTATTGACAACTGAATGAAAACATTTAAAATCTTCAGGCCGCCTCAAGAAAGGAAGCCCCAGTGAGGAGGGCTGTTAACACTGCGACATTATTACTATACGTACTGCTTCTGCTTATGCTAACTTAAGTCATGATCATTTAGAAGCTTTGATTAAATATAAACTATTTAAAAAAGTCATAATAACACAAAGTTCCATAAAAAAATCACTAGAATTTTATTCCCCACCAAACGATGATGTTGAAAAATATGTAATTTTAGAAAAGCGACGTTTTGTTTGATGTCGCACAGTCATGAGGAGGTAGCTTTGTAATAAATCAAATCCATGGCTGTTTCAGTGAGAAATATTTCAGGTGAAAAGATTAATAGTTTCAGCCAATGAAGCGAATAGGAATGGATAGTCCTGTCACAGAGATCGGTCGGGAACAAGACAAACCCATTTATCCATTTCAAGTCTGCCCGACACATATAATAAATACAAATATTTTTCTATTATTTCATAGTGTTGAGAATCGTGATGACGTTTTAATTTATTTTTATATGTGACTATTAGTTTCTACCTTTCTTCTCCCAGGTGTCAACACTCGTTTTGTCATTGAACCTCATTTGCCACTAGCTGTACCCCGCCACGCGTTGCTGTAGCCCATTCAGTCTGTACAGATATATTAACAATAGCGCGTGTCGCTTTACGTCCAACAGTATTAAATTTTAATTATATTTTTTTAATTTCAAAAGATTAAAATTTTGCTGATTTTCTCAACTCGTACATGATTTATGTAAGAATGACAAAATAATATTTTGTAATACAATAATAAAACATAAGGGAAAAGGAAATTTTATATGCAAAACAAAAATAAAAAAAAAAAAAAAATTGTAAAAAAAAAAATTAGAAATAATAATAAAACTGATTCATAGAAAGATATTTCGGAGTAAATAGAAATAAAAATATCAAAAGTAAGGTTAAAATAGATTCAAAATTAATTTTCGACTTTATGTCCGGGTTAAATCTTCCCCATAGGAAAAACTGAACCCTTCCACACCCTTTTCCACAAATGATCATCTTGTCAATCCACATTATGCAAGTGCATTATATAAGAAAAATAAATTAATACAAGAACAACATGTCATGTCAACTCACCAGAGATCAAATGGGAAAATAATTCACATAACAGAGGGTTCGGCTCGGTAGAACTCCTAACAGGGACTATAAAACCTACTGATCCCTCAACATAAATATTTAAAAAATCTTTCGTAATCCTACATGTATTTAAAATGACTGAAAATTCATCATGAATTTATCTATACAAAAAAAATGTTTATACAGTGTTAGGAACTAATTTATTCTTTAAAGAAGGTTCGTCCCCTTTCAAATACCCAACAGATGGCGCTGTTTAAAAAATACATGTTTTTTACTGTTACAGGTGACATCTATATAAATTAGGTATATAAAAAACACGCGTATCTTGAATATACAAGATCTGTGAATATTCTATCCAAGTTCTGTTATTATTTCATAATTATGTTTTGCAGTAAATGGAAAAATTCGCGTTATGGCTGAAATCCCCTTTTTTCACATAAATATGAGGAATTTTTCGCCAACGTCTACTTTTCATGTATCCACTCATATGTAATTAAATCCAAAAAAATGATTCTATTATCAGTAAAATTTACGGAAATGTAAATGCAATGTTGTGGAAGAATGCGTGGGAGAATAATGAATGGAACGGATGATGTTAAGATACCCAGAAATATTCGTGTTCGAAGAATTTGGCAAATTGTCACAGTACCTACTCGGCATGAGTCGTACTGACTGATTCTAAATTTTTGTAATTGCAATACATATATATACTACAGGGTTTTCCAATAAGAGGTGTTATTTTGATATTCAAAGAAAAATACCAGTTTTTAATGTAAATGATCGAATGTTTATTTCATTAAAAAGAAGAAGGAAAAATAACATCATTCAAATGACCACCACGACCACGCCTACAGGACCATATCCTTTTCATGAAATTTTCCATAACCAAATCGCAAAGTGGCTGCCTTATGTCCTCGATGGCCTCACGAATTCCATCTTTGAGGTCTTGAAATGACGCTGGGCTATTGGCGTAGACCTTCTCTTTCATGTGGCCCCAAAGGAAGAAGTCGCAAGGTGTTAAATCACAAGATCTCGGTGGCCAATTGTGATCACCTATTCGAGAGATAACACGGTCCGGAATCTTTTCCTGTAAAAGCTCAATGGTTTCGTTACTTGCGTGACACGTAGCACCGTCTTGTTGAAAGTAAACGTTGTCCAGATCAATACCATCCAATTCCGGCCATAAAAAAATCATTAATTCTTTAATTAATATTCAAAATAACACCTCTTATTGGAAAACCCGATACTATCTACACTACTTACTATCTACTGGCAGAGCTTCTGGTTTGAAAACCTCCTTGATTATGCCAATGCGCTTCACAAACAACACAATCCGTACGCGTCGTTCCTGAGACCCGCGTCGCCATCAACCATTGTCGAATTCTCGAAACGCCAAAACCAGAACGCTCTCATAAACTCACTCATAACCAAACAGTTGCTGTTACGCTATAATTTTTTACATCCTATCATTATTTAATAATTGTATTGTTTCTAGCATTGATCTAAAGCACAACACCCACTGTTACAAAATATCGTAAGTTTGCAAAATTTTAGCAACGTTTGACTGTGTATAAGCTTCCGCACGGATGTATGGCGGCAGTCGTCAAGATACTTGAATCGTCATGTATCGGATATTTTCGTATCCCTGTGAAAGAAGGGCCTTAGGTTATGATGTTTTATAGACATTCAAACTTGTCATCAAATGGCCAATCAGAACCTTTTTGTTTTTTCGACCGCCATTTCTAGGTTTGTTTCGGCTTCGAAATTCAAAATTGGAAAAGTGATTGTGTCGGTACAAACTACCAACCAATAATCAGAAAATAATTTTACTTTTATTTCATTATTATTCTGTGTTCGAAATGTGTAATTGTTTTTATTTAAATATTTGACTTAACTAATTATTCCTAAAAGTTTGTCAGGAAACAGCCAGCAATCCCGTTTTTAAACGGATTACCAATAATTTGAAGAGATTTTTAATAAATTACATTTTTTTTCATTTTCCATTCGGTAATAAACACATTTTACAATTTCCGACTTTATGTCCGGGTTAAATCTTCCCCATAGGAAAAACTAAACCCTTCCACACACTTTTCCACAAATGATCATCTAGTCAATCAACATTATGCAAGTGCATTATATAAGCAAAATAAATACAAAACAATACAAGAACAATTCAACCCACCAGAGATCAAATGGGAAAATAATTCACCGACTCCAGATACTTTCATATCAGAGGGTTCGGCTCGGTAGAACTCCCAACAGGGCCTATAAATCCTACTGATCCCTCAACATAAATATTTAAAAAATCTTTCGTAATCCTAAATGTATTTGAAATTACTGATTTTTGCATTTTTATATATAATTTTTTTGATAGATCTAATACGCCTAAATTTTGCATGAGAGAGCTAGGTATAATGCCAGTAGTAAATAACAAATGGTTATATTTTTATAGTCTGAGAATGCCAAATTCTTTTTATCTCATTTCCTAAATCTTCTTATATTTTCACTAACAGATTTTTGAATATTGCACGAATTTGGAATAGCGACATCATTAATTTTATTATTAACAGTTAGCATATTATTATTTTCGAAATAGAAGACACGCAGATTTTTCGCCACCCTGTACTTTATGTGACTACTAGTTTGAAATGGTATTATACGATTTTACATACGTTATGTAGGCTTTACAGACTTCCGTTGCAGCGCTAAAATAATTGGCATGAATTTTTCATTCATTTTTCACGAACGCTGCCAGTGTTATAATGGTGACTTTTATGTTTAATGGATATAAAAAATGGTTTTTCAACTATTAAATAAATAAACAAGAACAATTTTCTCAAATTAAGATAACTCTAGCTCTTCCTTTGACGTCAGACATTACATAAAAATGCACGAGCAATGTATGTATTTTGCGTCAACGTTTTCAATAATAATAACTGCTCGGTGGTCGAGTGGGTAGCGTTTTTGCTTACCATACCTAATATTACGTGGTGAATTCCCAAGGGCTGTATCCAGATTCTTAAAGGAAATTTTTTTGACCATTTTGTGAAAACGTAATCATTATTGTATGCTCTGTTTTAAATATAGGGTTTTCCAATAAGAGGTGTTATTTTAAATGACCCGCTATTTCGGTAGGTGTTACTTTTGAAGCTGTCATTTTTTGACATTTGGCAAGTAAAAACTAAGCCATTAATAAAAATGGAACGATACATGCTTCAACAACGCATTGAAATTATTAAAATCAAATGAAAATCATCTTGAGTGATGAGGCCCATTTCCACCTCGGTGGCTTCGTCAACAAGCAAAATTGTCGCATCTGGGGCTCGGAAAACCAAAGAATTATTGTTAAAAAGCCTCTTTATTCTCAACGTGTGACAATTTGGTGCGGTTTATGGCCCGGCGGAGTCATTGGACCTTACTTTTTCGAAAATGAGGCTAGAGCAACAGTTACGGTGAATAGATTGCGCTATAGAGAGATGATTAATGATTTTTTATGGCCGGAATTGGATGGTATTAATCTGGACAACGTTTACTTTCAACAAGACGGCGATACGTGCCACACAAGCAACGAAACCATTGATCTTTTACGATTGAATATCAAAATAACACCTCTTATTGGACACCCTGTAGTACAGTTAATCGAACCAAAGTATCTGGGTGATTTTTTAAAAGTTTGCATACTGTTGGAAAATGACCCATTCTTTTTTTGTTGTTTGATCAAATTGAGCAGTATTTAGTACAAGTGGAATTCACAACGTATAAATATAATAAAATTGACAAAAAATAATTCAACGGAAATATTAAATGTGATTCGTAAAATTTTATAAAACATTTCCGATTTAACCTGTTTGTATAAAATAATTAATTTAATGTTTGATACCCCTGACTTATTATATGTAATCTCTTTTAATACTCCAAGCAGGTCAGTTACAAGACAGTAGCTACCATATTATTGTAGCAATTCTATATCAACGTCCCAATATTACACTCCTATGCGACGGATTCAACAGCTAGGAAACAAAACACTCCGATGTTGTTGATTAATTTAGTACATCAATTTCATTATATAAGCACACCTTATTGAAGTTTTTTTCATCAAGTAGGGGACATTTTGATAAAGCTATTTAAATTGACAGTATTACAGTATTTTGCACATTAACAGTATTTTGTCGTCTGAAACAAAATTAAATATTTTGAATTTTTTATTTTTATATTTTGAACCTACATACTGTGTGGATCAAATTTAACAATATTTTTATTTATATATGTGTTTTAAACAGTCATTTCCTGCTCTATTTACGAGTATAATTTCGTAAATATTGTGATATATGTATGTAAAAGTCGGCGTTAAATAAAATAAATAAATAAATAACAACCTAAAACAGTTCACTTTGGGAGGCGGGTTTAGGTACCGCCGCCTCGGAAACCATTGCTTGGATAACCAACACTTCTGCCATTAGTCACCGCAAGTGGTTCGTTACGTTTGGTGATTTAGCTGGGTGCCCGGGTTCATCGGGTGAGGAGTGTTCACGATGCGCCTGCCCATAAGTTACTTGACCAACTTGATACTTGCCTTGACCCATCGTCTTGAACCGCAGCGTGAGAGATAGATCATATGTCCGTCACTCCTGGATACACTGATCCCTAGATTCTTACCCATCCCTCATACCCTTTTCCTTCCCAGAACTTCCTCTTCTTCTTTTCTTTAAAAATACATCACCCCCACCCAAAAAACAGAAACGAAATAAGCAAACTTCATAAAATTTCATATTTATTTATTTATTTTATTTAAGCGCCCATAAGGCTTTTACATATAATAATGTACAACTTTATTTTTCTTAGTTATACAGATTACATAAAAAATCTGTGTTAACAAAATATATGTTACATAAAAATTATCAGAGTTAACAAAATATAGGTTACATAAAATATAAGAGTTTAAAAAATAAAGGTATTATAGAATACAAATAAGTTTGAAAAAAAATAGAAAATCTGCCGAAATCCTCCAAATCAACGATAATGATAATAAGAAGGTATAAAATTAGTTGATAACAATAGTTTACAAAGTAGGTAGAAATAGTTCTCACATACTCCGTTTAAAGTTTGCCAAGTTCAAATTATTGTCAAATTCATTTATATTGTTTAAGTATTTTTCACCAAGACTGTGTAAACGTTGTATTGGAGAATGAAAACGATAGTTGGAATGAGATGTATGTACATAAAATGTTGATATTTACCTAGTTGTTCGTGTAGGTATGTGTAGATTTATTAAATGCAGGAGTTCACAACAATTGAATTTAGAGTTCAATAATTTTAATAAAAAGGTTAGGTCGTTTATTTTACGGTAGGATTGCTTGGTTTAAAAAAATAATGCACATTGTAGATTTTTGTTCGCAATAACACAATTATCGTAGCTGAGCGGAATGGGAATTTTTTAATGATCAAGTATAAAATTAGCAATTTAATTTTTATTTATTATCTAAGTCAAAGTGGACAACATAAATAGAAAGTACATTTTGAAACCTTGCATTAACACCAAAATCTATGGTAGCCATCTATAGCTAGTTGGTAGTTTTTAAAAACTTTTTTAATGAATCTGAAAATACAGGGTTGAGAAACGCCTAAAATGCAGGAATGCCGATTATATTTTTCAGTTTTTGAATAAAATAACCAAAAACTATTAAAATGATGCATATTTCTAAAACGTGTATTTTTCTGGCTTTAACACATAAACACGCTACAAGGTTCACAGGAAACTTATTAATCCCAAAAGCAAACAAAATTGTATTTCAAAAAGGATCACACTACACGGCCATTAAAGTATATAACAACCTTCCACGTAGCATCAAACAAATAACCGACGTACTTAAATTTAAATCATCACTAAAAACATTTCTTTTAAACAAATGTCACTACACTTTAAATGAATACCTTACATAAATTAAATACCTCTGTTTTTTTTTATTTATTATTTACATACATTTGTTAACATGTAATTGTTGGGTTATGTATTATAATATGTATTTGTTGGGTTAGCTGGAAGAAATAGGATGTAACCTATAAACTATACCCTTTGTACTCTGTATTTTTGTGCAATAAATATTTTTTTGAATTTGAATTTTGAATTTGAACTTTAAAATTTCAAAAAGCATTGCTAACAGAGAAGCTAATATTTAACTTTATTATTATTTTTATACTGAGGAAAATGTGAAATTAAATTATGCGAATTTAAAAAAAATCACCAATCTTTCTATTTTGTAAATAATCTTGTATGTACATATCATTCTTCTGTTAATTATTACATTAATAATTAATAAAAATATTAATAAAAATGTACATGTTCGTTTGTTCAAAATCTTAAATCTCTAATGCTCCTCTCCGATTGCATTGAAATTTCGACACAACGTTACATTTGAATAGGCGTGTATTTTTATTTACCTATATTATATAGGGTTCCATGATAACTCAACACAGTGACAATTCAACACACTTTAAAAAGTGATATAAAGTCATTAGAAACGTTGAAAAGATTTTTTTTAACCTAACCTAACCTCACCTAACCTAACCTAACCTAACCTAACCTAACCTAACCTAACCTAACCTAACCTAACCTTACCTAACCTAACCTACTTAACACAGTTAATAAAGTTTTTGTTTCATAACTTTCCATGACTTTATATAACTTTAAGATGTGATGAATTATCATTGTGATGATTTATCCGGCCACCATTATATAGATGTCACCTGTGACAGGTGAAATGTGTAGGCGGGGTACAGCTAGTTTTCCATTCCATTCTGTGCAGTAAAACGGGTATTATTATGCCCTCTAACAAATATGAATGTTTATTGCACTAATATAAATTCACATGTATTCTCCTATTAATTCTAAGCCACCATAAAAATAATTTATATTAAGTACCTGACGGCCATTTCGTTTGCTATAAAATAACAATTTTCGCGAGAAGTAAACACGCGCATAACTTTAACATTAAAACACATAGGAGTTGTCAATGTCCAGAGCATTCTGCAACCATTAGATGCCCACAATATTCGGTCAGTTATCTCAATGAACCGCTGGCTGGCAGCATCTTCAGACGAATTATAATCAGATGCAGATTTTAGCTTTGAGATAAAATTATTATTAGATGTTTGCTTAGACTTTCGTCTGGAGTGCTGCAGGTGCACTGAATCTGTGATTTTCAACTCTTAGAAGCAAATGAAACATTTTTGTTAAATAACTAATTAAATTGAGTTTTTGACCATTTTCTGAAAACGTAGGTAATCATTATTGTATGCTCTGTTTTAAATAGTACAGTTAATCGAAACAAAGTATCTGTGTGATTTTTAAAAAGTTTGCATACTGTTGGAAAATGATCCACTCTTTTTTTGTTGTTCAAAATTGAGCAGTATTTGGTACAAGTGGAATTCACAATGTATGAATTTAATAAAATTGACAAAAAAAAAATTCAACGGAAATATGGAATGTGATTCGAAATTTTTTTATATAAAAATGCAGAAATTATATTAAATAAATATGATTGATTTTTTAATACACTTGAAGGCCAAGGGTATAGTTCAAATCCATATTTCACAATGTATTCACTTAAAATAATCAATAGTCTATGTACTGCAAAAAAAGAAAGTCACAAAATTTTTTTGCATATTGCAAGCATACTGTGGTGAATTTTTTTTTGAGGTACAAAAGTTGGGTCAAATCTGACCGAGAGAGGACGTAACTCCAAAAAATTACACTAAACACGCGCGCACCAACATTGTAATGTTCTTTGGGATTCTGTGTGACTAAGGGCCAGTTGTTTAATAGATTTAAAAAAATCATCAAAATTCAAAATTAAGTTCTGTGAAACACTGGTACATAATGAAATAATAACAGAATATGAATGAAAATTTGGTCGCCTAGAAATGTTTCAGATGCTTTAATTAAAACTGCGAGTAGAATACATCCCGACCTTTGAAATAATCGAGTATTTTTTAGATTAGTCTTTTTATAAGCCCAGAAAAAAATAATGTATAGGCTATGAACACTGCTTTTAAGTTCAAAATCTCCTACTTACGAACCCATTTTCGGTTATAGTTTTATTGTATAATGTGACAAATTACGTTATTTATAAAATGATCGAAAAACATTTAAATATTTGTGCCTGAAAATCCACAAAATAAAATAAAAAGCACTTTTTGGCCATGTTTTTTTCTTGCATAAATGAAAACAGGTGGATGGTGTGAAGCGGGAGTTTAAGCCTTATCGCCATCTACGTAAAGCATGTTATTGATAGTGGCACGATTAAAAATATTACACGACGTAGTGCATCACCTTAAGTGTAAAAAAAAACTCAATTTGTAAAAATGTTAGTTAGCCACTTCTTGCTCTTAACCGACGATATTGGCATTTTAATGTCAGAGAAAGTTCTATCAAAATAATTACGTACTACGTTTTATAGGTAAATTTTATGGTTTTCAAAATGTGTCTTGTTAAAATCGTCCGCCTTCGTTGAACGCTTGTTGTTCATAAATCTTACAGCCCGTTGTTTAGTGACAAGACGGTTAGGGGAGCTTATTATTTTTTTTCTTTTGTCAGCTGTTTACTTCAAGTTGATCGGCGCGATTCCTCGTAAACAGTTCACAAATTAATGGATTCGTCGTGTTAAGTGTTTACCAAGCCGTCTCAAAAACCGTTCACTTTTTTATAAATTGGCGTCCTTACTTTCATATGATTTGTAAGTTTTTAAAAATTTAATAATATCTAGTTTTATTCATAAGTCACTCAAAGCAATTGCGCATGGTTTTGACCATAACCAACACCTCTGTCATAAGTCACTCAAAGCAATTGCGCATGGTTTTGACCATAACCAACACCTCTGTCATAAGTCACTCAAAAAAATTGCGCATGTGCGCATGGTTTTGCCCATAACAAACACCTCTGTCATAAGTCACTCAAAACAATTGCGCATGGTTTTGACCATAACCAACACCTCTGTCGTAAGACACTCAAAGCAATTGCGCATGGTTTTGACCATTACTAACACCTCTGTCATAAGTCACTCAAAACAATTGCGCATGGTTTTGACCATAACCAACACCTCTGTCATAAGACACTCAAAGCAATTGCGCATGGTTTTGACCATAACCAACACCTCTGTCATAAGACACTCAAAGCAATTGCGCATGGTTTTGACCATAACCAACACCTCTGTCATAAGACACTCAAAGCAATTGCGCATGGTTTTGACCATAACCAACACCTCTGTCATAAGACACTCAAAGCAATTGCGCATGGTTTTGACCATAACCAACACCTCTGTCATAAGTCACTCAAAGTGGTTCACTACTTTAGGTGATTTACCAAGGGTTCCCGGGTTTATCGGATGAGGTGTGTCCAGGATACGTCTGTCCACCAGTAGCGTAGTATGCCAGATCGGGAGAGGTTGGTTTGGGGAGACCCTTTGACCTCTTCAACTGATCTCTTGACCCATCCCCTCACGCCGCAGCTCGAACGATAGATCATACGTTCGTCACTCCTGGACACACTCCTGATCCCTAGATTCCTACCCATCTCTCATAGCTTTTTCCTTCCCAGGACTACTTCTTCTTTCTTTCCTTAAAACCTCCCTAGTAACGCCATAGACCCTTACTTAAAACCTATTAAATAAAATAGGAATCAACCCAAAACGTCTTCTCATTTAAAAAATATTTTATTTAAACATCCCAACTATTGACTGTGGGCCTTCGGTGACTTTGAAAAAATGCCGAGCAGAAAAATCATACATAAATATTTAAAAACCGTCAGAGACGTTGCGTACTTCAGTTAAGTAGTTTCCAGACTGATATTTACCTCAAGCGATTGTCTATAGAGCCTTTAACGGTTAACGGTTAAAAACCTTTAAAAAATCCTGTATTTAGTGAGAGGACACTGGTATCCAATTGATAACTTTTCTATGAGTCACAATAAACATTCTAACATGATATTGTCATGAGATACATAATATATATACCAATGAAAATAATCTACTAAAAATTATTATTATTTTTTAATGATAAACTAAGGTTTATAAGACAAGGTTTCTTATGCATAGCACAAAGAATAACAAATGATTATAAGCAATAATTAGTCAATAATTATAAGTAATAATTAGCTTTGCTGTCCTTTATGCTATGCAAAAGAAACCTTGTCTTATAAACCTTAGTGTATCATTAAAAAAATAATAATATTTGAAATTTCAAAATATTTCACCAACGAATGTAGATAAAATATATCTCGACGCCATCTAGTGGGAAATTTAGCACTAACAAAGCCTTTCACCAAAAATAAAGTTAGTTGTTTACAGATGAAAAAAATATAAGCAGTAATTGTTGATTGAAGTACTAGTACATATTGAATTATTTGGCGTGATGGAAATAAGCCGACGTAGCTCAGTGATCCAGAGCACCTGATCGGACATCAGAAGGTGCGGGTTCAAATCCCGTCGGCGGCATTTATTTTTACTCGGGAGATATTTTCAATTTGTGGATATTTCAGGCGACTAATTATTGCTTATAATAATTTGTTACTAAAAATTAGGTGGAAGAATAATTTTTCACTTTGTTGTTAAATAAATTATAGGCAATGCACTACGTCGTATAATATTTTAAATTGAACCGCTATCAATAACAACCCTTACGTAGATGGCGATAAGGTTTAAATTCCCGCTTAACACCATCCGCCTGTTTTGATTTATGCAAGAAAATAAATGGCCAAAAAGTTCCTTTTATTTTATTTTGTGGATGTTCAGGCATAAATATTTAATTTTTTTTCAATCATTTTATAAATAACTTAATTTGCCACATTACACAATAAAATCGTAACCGAAAATTGGTTCGTAAGTAGGAGATTTTGAACTTTAAAGCAGTTTTCATAGGCCTTTACATTATTTTTTCTGGGCCTATAAAAAGACTTATCTATAAAATACTCGATCAATTCAAAGGCTAAGATGTATTCTACTCGCAGTATTTAATTAAAGCATCTGAAACATTTCTAGGCGACCAAATTTTCAAACCAAAAACACATGATTTTGCATTGCTACGTAGTGCATCGCCTTCATACATATGTAAATAGAAGAAAAAAAATCATAAAAACAAATAAAGTGAAGAGATTTTTGTTTTCATTATAAAATAATATATAAAGTAATATTGTATTACTACGTATGGCATCGCCTTAAAGATCCGATGAGCGACATGGTCTGGCCAAAACTCTTCGATTTTTAGAGTTGTGTAACCAATTGAAACATTTTCATTACAATTGTAAAAACATATTTAGCAAATTTTCCGCTCTAGTAAGAAATCTTTCGGTAAACGTAGTTAAACTAGAGACATTAACGTGTGTTATTTCAATATAGTGTCGTAAAGATATCGTTGAGGTTTGTGTTTTCTTTGGACCCTGAACAAAGATGTTACATTCTCCGCATGTTGTTTTAGTTTCCGGTCCAGTAGGAGACAATAACACGGATTTCTTTGACACTTTATTTCTGCTAAAAAATTAAAGCGCTTTTTTATTGTCACATTTTCCGAACACGTAGGTACTCGTACTATATCAGAATTTAAAGGATTAAAAAAAATCATAAAAATAAGTGACTACATTGAAACTTCGAGCATCTGCGGAAAAACTATTACTTTCTACAATCATTATAAGTTCTAAAAAAAAGTAAAAATGTTTAGGAGACATCTCAAAATTATTTATTTATCTGTATACACGGTGTCCGGAAACTCGTAGTACAAGCGGGAAACTGGAGAATCTACACCACATGGGGAACCCAAAAAAACATAAAGTTTTTTGATTTGAGCATTTTCAAAAAAAAAAAAAAAAAAACCAAATATAAAAAAACAAAACCAGAAATATTTTATGATTACACCGGGTTAAATGAAGGGTGATTTCAAAATAATGCTTCAAATCCGAGTTTCTTCATTTGTTTTACTTTCAAATAGTTTTAATTAGTTGGGTACTTTGATCTTCAGTAATAATTTATAAGAATTTGATTAAAAAAAAAAAAAAAAAAAAAAAAATCAACTTCAAACTCGATTTACTCGATAACGAAAGCTCAAATAAAAAAAATATATACTACAAAATCGACTCCAAATGCGATGTAGATTCACCAGTTTTCCGCTTGTACTACGAGTTTCCGGACACCCTGTATATTATTCGTCAAACTTTACAAACATGGAAAAAATAATTCAATGGAAAAGTAATCAAAAGTAAAATGTTGTTATTTTTGTCTTCTTGTAACCATATTCTGTGCAGTGAAACACATCTACAATTTATGCGAAAGAATTGACAAATGCACGCAATCTAGGTACAAGCGAGTATCTAAATGACTCGGTCCTGATATTATTGTTGCGAATAAAAATAATTTTCGATCGAGTAGTTCTAGTTGGTATGCTGAATAAATCAGGTCTGTCTATAATTCTGAGTCAGACACAAGTCTTCTATCCGATAAAAGTATGCAAAAAACATTGTAAAACTCGACATATCCACCAAACTAAATAGAAGTCCATGTAACTAACAGTTCCGTTTCTCCCGGATATACGTTTCATGTTCCATTTTGTCCGTACTTTTCCTAATTTATTTATTTATTTATTTTGTAAGAAACAAACAGCTTTTACATAATATACAATGATAGATATAAATATACAAGTTAACTGAAGTCAAGCCACAGAAGTTTCTTATGTTAAAGTTCATTGGAAATGATGTTTTAATACCTTAAAATTAATTTTGTGTTAAAGGAAGGGGAGAGGAAGAGGTAAATAGGAAGAGGATAGGAGATGCTCCCGATACATTCCATACTCTCATATTAATAATCGATCGTACGCATTACTACATATCCATATTTCTTTAGGTTATTACCAAAAATGTCAATTCTGTAAAAATTTGGATTATATTGTGCACATATACGAGGAATTGGTTAATTTTTTCGAATGTTTGTTCTGCACGAGGGTAGATAAAATAAATCAGATTGTCGGGTTGATCTAGACGGAATATAAAGATTTATTAAATTGGTAAGTTCCGGTGAGTCCAGACCATTATTTAGGATTTTAAACAATAAGATTTGATCAAAAATTAGACGTCGTGTTTGAAGGGAGATAAAATTATGAAATTTAATGGATTCGGTATAATTTGAGAAATGTAATAAAAGACCTAATTATTTTCATATAATATTATGCAAAAATACAATTTAAAAAATGTGCTTTTATGAATTCAATTTCAGATTTCCAAAATTATCAAACAGATACATATTGACACAATGAATAACTTTTTGAATACCGTAAAACGTTCCTACTTTGCTCCTGCGAGGTAACTGTGCTCCAGTAAAATAAAAAGATTTGACTTTTTCTAGATGGAAGCACTCGCGTATTTTAGTCATTTAAAAAGTGAAATCGGTAAATACTATTCTTCCTTTGGCAAAACTAATATGACAGATTGCCGGAAGTCGAACTTTTTTTGACATTCTCTGTCATGACCTCTGAGTGTGAGCTTGCTGTGGTTTACGTTCTCCGTCAAAATCCATTTGCATCTGAGAATTTTTTGAACGAATAGAGGTGAGTGTTATCTCATTTTATAAGGAATTTCATAAACTAATTGTGGACAAAATATTTTTTTAATTTGGTGTATATTTTTGGAAAAATAGGATATTTTCGAGATTGGGTATTCTTTGCACATACTTTTGGGGATACAATGCTCCTGGAGCAATGTACCCCAATGGAGGAATTTATCCCCTAAATATGCAACCTCTCTTAGATCGACTTCCCTGTACTGGTCCTATAGATAAAGAGGCCATAAACAGTTCTTTCTTAGAGAACCTTCATAACAAAAGAGTCGAATGGACTAACGGCATCAGCCAGAAAGGACGTAAAAAGCTAAAGTTAGTGCCAGGAATGAGCGTTGCGGAGCAATTACTAACAGAACCAGAAGAAAATATTGTGCAACAGATTTTATCGGAAACGACTGGGGAAATGGTAAACATCATGCCCAGCACGAGTTCCAGAAAAACTCGTAGCAATCATAGCTGTAGTGAGGCTAGTGATAAAATGTCATTTAGAGATTCGTCTGAAGGACTTTCTGATTTGGAAAATGAACCACCTAATGCTTTCGAAGGCCAAAATCAACTAGATTTGCAACCGTTAGTGAGAGAGGTGGGCCGGTATGTCGTGTTTTTTATACGAAGGAGAAATGTTTCCAGGGGTAATAACAAAATTCGATGGGAATGGTCCCACTATTTCGGCAATGGCCCGTTCATTAACAAATTGGAAGTGGCCAAAAGCTAAAGACGAAATTATATATAAATGGAGCGACATCCTGGGATGCATAAATCCACCAAAAAAAATGGGAAGACGCGAGTTTTACTCTGTACCCGAGTTAAACCACTTATGGGGGGTTTAACTCATAAATTTGCAATGTTAAATGTTATTTTTTGGAAATTTTATTGCGTTTTCTACTTGATTACCAAAGGACCATGTCTTGCTTTGTTGAAAATTACATTGAAAGTTATTTTTGAATTTAACCAAGCATTTTTTTTTACTATGAACCAAAGTTATGTTGATGAATCTCTCAAAAATATGTGATTTTCATTTATAATTGCATTTTTCTTAATCCTGGGTCATCTTCCGATAGCGCAAAGTAAAAAAGTAACATATTTTATTGCTCCATAGCATAAATAAACGTAAAACTTAAGGAAAGACAAAGTGGAGCAAAGTTACCCTTATCAAAGGAACTACTTTGCTCCAAAAACAAAGTTTTAAAAAATCAAAACAAACCATTAAACTTAAAAAATTTTCCTGTCTTGCTAAAGCTTAAATGTGCTTCTGATCGGTCAAACCAATAGAAGAGATGTACAATACGCCTTTCTCAATTTACAATAAAATTTATGAAAGTGGAGCCAAAATTGGTGCAAAGTAGGAACGGTTTACGGTAACTATGTTTAAATCACTGTGGAACAATAAAAACTTCAATGACAGAACTCAATGAGATATTAAATATGGTAATGTTAAAGTTAACACAGAAGGTAAATTCGTTTATGGTTATTTATAAATGCCACAATAAATAACTAAACTTGGATAAGTACCGCCGTGTGTATAAATTAAAATTTAACAAAAAAAAAAATTTAAAAAAAACATTGAAAATTCACCAGACCAAAATTTTATTTAAATTTTTTACTCCAAAGATTGTCCGGAATATCTGGTTAAAGTAAGTCAAGTTCGTCCCTTGACAATCTGTTTATGAAATTTTTACCAAATACATTTTTCTTTTTTCTGCTGCGATCTAATTAAATCATTTGAGATGTAAATGTATATTTACAAAAATCAATTCGTGTTTTAATATCGCTAATAAAAATTAAGATATCGAAACATCTGATCAAAGATGATTTTTTTTAAAGCTGCTTGATGTTGTTTTGGATTTTATAGCTACGCCTTGACAAATCGTTTATTCGTACGAATCGTAAAAGTATTCTACAGCCCAATATAAATAAACACGTTTGGAATATCTTAACCTCGATGACGAATAGCTTTATTATTTATGCTGTCTTCTAACCAGACAGTTCGTCTTGGAGTAAAACTATTTGAAGACCATTGGGGAAAAACAGGGAATGTCAATTCACGATAAATTAACATAAATCAAGTTTGTATATTGTCAGTGACGTCCATTGTTAATGTCCTTTTCCCATAATCGTCAGTATTAAGTACGCGCATGATTCTTGCTTGCCATAAATAACCAAATAAACCGCTTAGGTTTTGACAGCAATGGTTGTTGTTAAAACAAATTTGCAGCGTGAAATATACATAGCAATGCTACTAGGTGGCACTGTTACTTCAATTTGGAATTTTGCTGCCATTCCTTATTTCCCCCGTGACTGTAGACCGGTTATTAGCTGAGTGTACACTAGGGTGTATCGATTTTTAACTTTTTTTTTGTTTTCAAATTCCAAGTTGAAATAAAGTTGCTACTAGGTACCACAACTTACCACAATTTTTTTTGGATTTTTAAAAAAATGTTTAGGTCTCCCGCACAAGGCCTAAAGTTTTAATTTTTTTCAAAAAATATCAATTTTTTTTTTAATTTAAAAAAATAAATTCATAACTTTTTTGTTTATTCCAAGTTAAAAAACAGTAATATTAGGGCATAAAAATAAGTACGAAACGGTTTTTTTTAATAAAATATGGTATTTTGGTCTCCCGCACAAGCCCTAAAGTTTGTTAATTTTGATGAAATTTTGTAATTTTGTGTACATATATGAACCATGTTTTTTTTAAGTTTAAGCCACCGGAATTAATTATACTTTTCTTACAGAAGGCATAAAATGAGACAATATATATATACATAATTCTTATATACATACAGTAAAAATATATACCACATATATACTATATATATATATAATATGTTTTATACCTGAAAAAAGATAGTTGGACGGTGTAAATTGTATGAGAAAGGTGTTGAAAGAAACTAATGTTATTTGCTATTACTGTTGTTTTTTACAAAAGTATAAAAGGTTATAACATGTCATAAAATGTAGTATAAAAACTAAGTACAAAATGTTGCTGATTACTTTCCATACGACATGAGTGGCAGTTTTCTTGTTCTACTGCAAATTTACTGACTTGTTTAAGTATTCGTCCTTTCATCTTGGCTTCAAAACCTTAAATCAAAGTTATGTATAGTTTTTACATAGGCCTAGTGAAAATTTTATAAATGTTATTACAGTTCCCAAATGAAATTTCAATTTAATATGGAAGACAATTCTATTGCTGAAGAGTTGGCCAAACGAAACCCCGGCAACATCTCGCACGCCAGGTGGCTTACTCTGGCAAATCGAGTCCTTCGTTTGTATGTAGCCACCGATGATCCGACCCCTCAGCTAAGAAAGCTTGCAGAGTTCATAATGAAGGTCTACATACCATCATGGTTCTCAATTAAGTGCAATCCCCAAATCCCGCAAGCTTCCATTCATTTTTTAAAAAGGATTCTTTTCCGCAATTACTTGGAAGATGAGCTAAGAAAAGTCGCCCATGCAACGTTACAGAGAAATGCTTTCATGGCTCATCCAGAGCATGTTTTGATAGCTATGCTGTTCGATGAACGAAAACATATCAGAGCCTTGGCTTATAAGGGAATCCAGAAAGCTCGCGCAACCGAAAGGAAAGGGGTAAGGGTATTTAAACCCCCTCAGATCAATTTTGATGCCGAAGACTATATAGATATGATTGACTGGCGATCCACTTCAGTAACCGAACCCCTTCTTGTTACTGATATGAGCCTAGAAGAGTTGGAGTCAATTGCGGAAACTGGCAAAAGTGGAAGGGTTGAATTTAGAATTCCTTCTCACACTCAAGCGGTGGAACGAATTGTCAAGAAAGTCACAGAAGCTTTAAAGCGAGTATGTGGGCTGATCGAAAGAGATGGTTTTATCCGTGCCAGACTGGAAGACCGTAAAGAGCTACCAACGTTCGAGACCAAGAGCCAGTACAAAACCTCTGCAAAGGATTAGAATTTAAGTAAGTTTTTTCGACTATTTTGTAGTTATAATGTTTCTAAATAACGTCTTTATCATACTGTCTTCTATATTAAATTGAAATTTCATTTGGGAACTGTAATAACATTTATAAAATTTTCACTAGGCCTATGTAAAAACTATACATAATTTTGATTTAAGGTTTTGAAGCCAAGATGAAAGGACGAATACTTAAACAAGTCAGTAAATTTGCAGTAGAACAAGAAAACTGCCACTCATGTCGTATGGAAAGTAATCAGCAACATTTTGTACTTAGTTTTTATACTACATTTTATGACATGTTATAACCTTTTATACTTTTGTAAAAAACAACAGTAATAGCAAATAACATTAGTTTCTTTCAACACCTTTCTCATACAATTTACACCGTCCAACTATCTTTTTTCAGGTATAAAACATATTATATATATATATAGTATATATGTGGTATATATTTTTACTGTATGTATATAAGAATTATGTATATATATATATATTGTCTCATTTTATGCCTTCTGTAAGAAAAGTACAATTAATTCCGGTGGCTTAAACTTAAAAAAAACATGGTTCATATATGTACACAAAATTACAAAATTTCATCAAAATTAACAAACTTTAGGGCTTGTGCGGGAGACCAAAATACCATATTTTATTAAAAAAAACCGTTTCGTACTTATTTTTATGCCCTAATATTACTGTTTTTTAACTTGGAATAAACAAAAAAGTTATGAATTTATTTTTTTAAATTAAAAAAAAAAAGATATTTTTTGAAAAAAATTAAAACTTTAGGCCTTGTGCGGGAGACCTAAACATTTTTTTAAAAATTAAAAAAAAATTGTGGTAAGTTGTGGTACCTAGTAGCAACTTTATTTCAACTTGGAATTTGAAAACAAAAAAAAAGTTAAAAATCGATACACCCTAGTGTACACATGCGTTGGGTTCCAACCCAGGCGTCGCGGTTTCAATCCTTTGCTAGCCTGCCTTGTTCATTCAATTTGGGATTTTAACTGACATTACTTGTTTTCCCGTCATCTTCATTTGTAGATCGGTTAGTAACCGAGTGTACAAATGCATAGGGTTCCAACCAAGGCGTCGCGGGTTCAATAATTTGCTAGCTAAGTTCTACATCATTACAGGAGGAACATATTCTGCAAAATGTGAATGTTTGTCTTTCTTTTAAAAGCAGTGGAAATAGCATTTTTTATTTTAAATTAAAAAAAGAAGTTATTCACCCACAATAACTCTCTGCAACTATATCCGAAAAAGTTGTACACCTACAATAACTTAATCTCAGCAACTAAATCTGAAAAATGTTTGATCTTCCAGACTGCATCAGAATGGTTGCTTAGGATTTTTTCTAAGAAATTGAACTAAATGTATTTCAAATCTATTTAATTGAAGCAAGACTTCGCTCCCAGATTTATTTTTATTGGATCAAAGCAATGTTCCGCCATAACATAAAATTAATGATACGGAAAATTTCACGCCCCTTTGAGATGACTCGTCACAAATCATTTGAATTCTGTAATACACGCTCTTTGGACCAAATTCAACGTTTTATTACTCAATATAAGTGATTTAAAGCTTTTAATTTTGAGATAATTATGCAGTTGATGTTATAATCTAATCCAAAAATTTCCAATGATGATTGAAATCTTATTAATATACCTTTTTATACATTAACCCCACACTTGTCTTCTTTTGGGATGTTGTGTGAAGGATCTTTTTTAAGGAAAGGAAGGAGAGAAAGTTCCTTGAGAGTGTTGGGTAGTGTGATCTAGGAATCAGCGTGTTCAGGAGTGACGGACACATTAATATATCCCTCCCATTGCAGTGCAAGGCAATGGGTCGAGAGACAAGTTGGAGACGTAAAAGGGTCTCCCCAAACTAGCCTCCCAAATTAAAGATCTACGACGGACACATTTTATATTACTAATAGCAATACTAATTATCTTGAAATGTATTTATTAGAAAAAGCTGTAGCACTTTTAATAGATTAAGCTCAGACATTGATTTTTTTAGTAACCCCACTAAATTCATATTATTCTTAAAATTATTTAACTAATACAAATATATGTTTTTTTCACAATTCCTCATTTTTTCTTGTTCTGCTTTCAGTTTGAATTGAAAAAAAAGTTTGAATAGCAGATAACAGTACAATTGAATAACAGCAGTTTTGATTGAACAACATCACTTTCTCTCATTGTCATTATTGATACCCACTCGATGTTTATATGTGAACCTAGAAAATTAAAAAAAAAAAACACTTATTGCAAATTTAAGTATTTGCATTTTATCAGAACTGCATATATTATATTGTTATGTATTTTTCTATAAACACAAATATGAACCCTTTTGTTTCACGCTGACAATATAAACACAAATATGAATCCCTTTGTTTCACGGTGTAAATGTAAACACCAATATGAACCCTTTTGTTTCATTGTGTCAATGTAAACACAAATATGAACCCTTTTGTTTCATGGTGACAATACAAACACAAATATGAATCCTTTTTTTTCATGGTGTTATTAAAAACACGAATATGAACCCTTTTGTTTCATGGTGTCAACGTAAACACAAATATTAACCATTTTGTTTTATGGTGTCGATGTAAACACAAATATGAACCCGTTGGTTTCATGGTGTCAACATAAACACAAATATGAACCCTTTTGTTTCATGGTGTCAATATAAACACAATATAAAACTTTTAATTTTGAAAAGAGGAGCGTGAGGGGAGAAAATGGTAGTTAAAATAATCCATTTGCACTTTTTAAAGGTACATAATCTGAATTAACTATTTTATCCTTATAAATAATATTACATGACTTTTACGGAAGTTTAAAAATTGGAAAACATAAAAAGTTCACATGGATAAAATTTGTTTAAATTTCAATTTAACATGCAACCATCGACTTAATTAACATAATTAATTTATCTAATACATGAATTCCTTTTATTTCAGGGGTGAACGAAAAGATTACATCAAAAGATATCAAATTAAGAGAAATGGAACTGGTAGAAGAATTGCGAGTTATGACGAAGAATCCAGTGTTAATGGAGGTGAGTGCCTAAAATGTTCTCATTCGTAAGTTAAAGTTAAAACCCATGACATTGAAATCGTTTGAATCGTTTCAAGCAACTTCTACATAAATTTTAATAAAGTTAAATTATTGAGTTGGATTGTTATTTACCTTAGTAATATGGTGCTTAGCATAAAAATTAATTCTGTACAATATTATATATATGAGGCCACGAGTGGGGTTCCTCAAGGGTCCCACCTCGGCCCCATATTTTTCTTATTATTCATCAAAGATATTATTAACCAATTAAAATATGTTGAATTTCCTACTTCAAGCAATAAGTAAGTACTACTATTTGCAGACATCTTAATATAAATATATATAAAAAAATACAAAATGTTTACAATTGCCAAATTTTACAGACTAAGATCAACTTCATCAATGGTTTGAACAAAATGTTTATTTTTGAACATTCAGAAATGTCAAGTAATATGATTTTCCAAAACTAATAATATCTTACATGAGTATACATTAAATTAATATTAAAAATTATATTAATTTTAATAATTTATATTTATTTTATCAAAACAAATTTATTTATTTTCGTTTATTACAACCTTTGAATACTGTAACATTTCACACTGTTTTACTGCATTTGTAGTTATTGTAACGAACGTACGACTGAATTCATGTACAAGAGAGAAAACGATAAAATCTTGCAAGGTTTTCCAATATATCTTCAATATCGTCCATCACCCAAGACAATGTGTCGTGTTAATTACAGCCTATTGGCTTTTTTCCGCCATTACAGATTCATCTTAAATCTAGAAGGCCATGTTAACAAAAGCAATGAAAAGTTCATTGTTCATATACGTATAACAAATTCAAGGAGCTATCGTAGTTTGTTCTGATCCATTCTGTGTTATTTTACTGTGTACTAATATAGATATCAAAAGAAAAAAAAAACTGAAAAGATAAAGGACAAAAAATATATTTCCCCACAGGAAATTTTTACGATAATTCACTGGACTCTGTACAGACTCTTATACGTCTTATACGTAGAGTAACCTAAAATTGGCTGAACACCCAAAATGTAATTTTTAGGTTGTTCATAGTATCTTTATCATAATCAAATAATCTCGTTTACTCTTAGGACCCGGAGATGTGGAGTGGCGAAGCCCTGAAACGGTTGGAGGCCTACAAGGCGCAGATCACGGAATGGGTGAAGCAGGGCTCCACGGACAAGGGCAAGAAGGTTTGGTCCTTCTGGAACGCCATGTTCTACTGCGGCACTATCTACACTACTATAGGTGAGTGTTTTTGAAAATATTACACTTTAGTCCCAGCACTCCTGGAGGTGTCTAGTTGCAGCGATGGGTACCCAAACCATGTAGGATAATGGGAAAGAAGATGATGTTGAATCCTGTATGTATAAGTTTATTACATTTTATTTTATTTTGTGAGAAACAGCTGATGTAATAAAGAGATATTCATAATATTCATGAGCCTTAATAAGATTGAGTTGCATAAATGTTCGCGATTTATTATGCCTAAAAACTGCTCCCTATACACTTTGGACTCATACATTAAGTTATGATCTTGCGCGTTACTGAAGGTTATTGCTAAGAATATCTACATCAGGAAATTTTGTGTAATGCTGCACACATATACGGGGAATTGGGGATTTTTTTCTAACGTTTGTTCTGCTCACTGCACGTGTCCAAATGAAAAAATCGGTTTGATCTTGAAAGTATGTGATTTTTTATAAGATTGATAAACTCAGACCATTTAGGCTATTATTTAGAAGTTCGGATAATAAGTATTATCAAATTTTTTCTTAAAGTCGTGCTTGAAAGGAGTTGAAGTTATAGAATTTAGGTGTAATTTATAAAAGGCTAGTTTAGTTAATACTGCATGTATTTATATATGGGCTTACTAGAAAGGTGTCCAGATCGGTGTAGAGTGGGCGGATATATGCGATGTAAAGGGAGTGCAGAGTATTTGAGCTCTATGTTGCTACAATGAATCAGTTTCGATTAAAATCCCACGGTTCTATAGTCATGATTCTAACTCCGCACCTTTTTCAAATCCCGCGGGATAGAATTTAGTAATACCGCGGGATTTGTCACAGTAGATTTGGTATAAGATTCGTGATAGGATCTGTAATTTTTTAAAGTGGTTTGATGTGAGATTAGTGATAGGGTTGCGTTTTGGTGTGAAATAGGTGATAGTGTCCATGATTTGTGATCATGGAATAATATTCTATGTTTGTGATAGTGGGTATGGTGTGAGGTTGGTGGAAGGGTCTATGATGTGTTATACCTTGATCTTCTGCAATTTTACCACTTTACCACAATTTGGCCATCAGTAAAATTAGAATGTGGAGGAAGGAAGGGTACCAGACTTGCGTAATGATGATTGAGAGACATGTTACGTTGCGCTGAAGCTGACCAAGCCGTTAATTCCACCTGCTAGTGAAACGTGATTTACTCAAATAAGATTGGCGGGGAGTCAAAATTTTAGGTGAAAAATAACAATGTCACAAATAACTAACTAGATAAAGTTCTCAAATATGTAAATTACGTAGTTAAATATAATTGAAAAATGAAGAAGAGTGACAAATAAGATCCATTAAGTACATAAAAAATTAACAAATTCTTATTTATAAAACTCTGACTAATTTACAAAAGTTTCCAGTGATAACTATTGACGAGAGATATATTTTAAAAATTAGTGGTTCATAAAACGAAAACACGCTAACACCTTCAGTATGGCTAGACGGAAGGAAAATGGATGTTAGTCGTAGCGTCAAATACCTGGGAACATATCATCACAGATGACGTGAAAGACGTCGAGGATATGGAAAGGCAAAGAAGAGCGATATCCGATAGGGCAGGTATGCAGGCAAGGCGTTTTCACTTTTGTAGTACAAACGTGAAAAAGATACTATGTAATGCATTCTGCACTTAGCTGTATACGTCAGAACTATGGATGGATTACACTGCATCACAATGGCATAACCTAAAAGCAGCTTACAATAATGCTTATCGCCAACTATTCCGCCTACCGAGATACTTCAGCGCTACGGAAATGTTTCTGGAGGGACAAGTGCACTCTTTTAGAGCGCTTTTCCGCAACCACAAGCTTATGGCGCAGACTACGCTAATCAAGTAATATAATCATCACTGCCATGGTTGCCTGGATGGAGTCCCCCCTGATGACCTTCTGAAGATGGGAGATGTCCAAATATCCTCCATAAACGGCTGCTTGCACACATTTTTGTGTTTATCTTTTTTCACTCAAATTCCGCAATTTTTTTGCCTATCTATGTAGTATTATTTTTCTTATTCTAATTATTTTATATATTATTTCAAAATATGGAATGTATTGCATTGCACTATCCCTGGATACATTCTAAAATAAATTCTTATTATTATACAAAGCCATTATTATTATTTTAAGTTTGTAATAATTGTCGAACATTAAAGTGATAATACAGAGTTTTCCAATAAGAGGTGTTATTTTGATATTCAATTGTAAAAGATCAATGGTTTCGTTGCTTGTGTGGCACGTAGGGCCGTCTTGTTGAAAGCAAATGTTGTCCAGATTAATACCATCTAATTTTGGCCATGAAAAATCATTAATCATCTCTCGATAGCGCAATCCATTCACCGTAACTGTTGCTCCAGCCTCATTTTCAAAAAAGTAAGGTCCAATGACTCCGCCGGGCCATAAACCGCACCAAACAGTCACACGTTGAGAAAAAAGAGGCTTTTTAACAATAATTCTTGGGTTTTACGAGCCCCAGATGCGACAATTTTGCTTGTTGACGAAGCCAGCGAGGTGGAAATGGGCCTCATCACTCAAGATGATTTGCATTTGATTCACTCAAGTGAATTTTAATAATTTCAATGCGTTGTTGAAGCATGTATCGTTCCATTTTTATTAATGACGTAGTTTCTACTTGTCAAATGTCAAAAAATGACAGCTTCAAAAGTAATATCTACCGAAATAGCGGGCTATTCAAAATAACACCTCTTATTGGAAAACCCTGTATTAATATTAGGGTAGAGCTGTGTTTTAAAGTGGATGAAAGATGTAAAAAAACTTCCGGTGAACTAAATTTTGACTATAAATGGGCTTAGATTTTGTCCTACTGAACTTAAATAGAATTTTCAGAGAACTAAAATTTTAACATTGAAATTTGTTCAAATTCTGTAAAACAACTCATCTTTAGAATTTTTCATCGACCATAGTCATGACAATGCTTTTAATTTGCGAAAATTTATTTAAATATTAGTTTCTAGTCGTAAAAGTCAGTCATCCATAAGCGCCTCATAAATCTTCTTTTCATTTAACATACTTCTGCACGGATGGTGCTCCGCATCTCATCGCGGTTTGCGAGAATTAATATGTGCGAATTGAAATAGTGCTAAATCCATCAACAGCTCTTAGTTCCATGGCTCTAAAATGATAGGTGCTATGAAGGATGAGTGTATGAAGCCAAATTTCTTAGAGCAGTAAGACCTGGTCGTTTAATTCGTGGATCAAAATCTGTGCCGTCTATTAAAATTGGTTAAGTTATCATAATATAATCACTGCTTTAGTTATACCAGGGTTGAAACAACCAACCCTAAGTCATATGGAATCATTAAGTACCTACTTATTGTTGTTCTACTTGAAAAGACGTAAATTATCATTTTTGTATTCATTCATGTATCAATAACTATTGTTTTTATAGGGTACTAACTGAAGTCCCCGGCGCTGTTCGTACTCTGCGCAGAGTTTTTCGAAATCAGATTTACACAGTCATTTTCCTCTTATTTTGAACGTCAAGTGTGCAAAATTCCATCATGAAGTATCAAAATTCTGCTTTAAAGGGTGGGAAAATTCGTATGACGAAGTTTTAACATCATGTTTTTAAAGATTCCATTTATCTTAAGATGTGAAATGAGAAATGGCCTCGACACCTCGTATTTAAAAACTAGATAATGTGAAGTTAGAAGTCTGTCAACCTAAAGTAACGATATGTCAATATTTTGACAGTGTATATAATTCTAAACTTCGACACCTCATGTTTCAAAACAAGGTTTACCTTGTTACACTTTAGTGTAGTTCGAACCCTGTCCAACTAAATGACGAAATATCACTATTTTGATAGTGTATATAATTCGATATTTACTTATTATGTACTATGAAAATGTTTAGTGCCTACTCAAAAAATAATCGATTGTCAAAACTAGTGACGTGATCTACTTTCTGGAAGCTTCGCTGTAATTTACGGAAGATGTCGTCAAACAAAAACGTCTGTAAGCTATTTTCGTTTGTGCAGGCGACATCTACGATAATAATAATTTAATCTGTCGGTAAATATAGTTCTGTGGGGAATATATTTAAACCTCGGGCGAAAGAAGAATTCTTAGAATACTTGAGGTGACGAACATACTATATTTAAGATTTTTTGTTGTTGTGCTTTCAATTTTACACTTGTAATTTGTTTAGTGTCAAGAAGAAAACTAGTTTGGTTTTTTTTATTAAGGACGTTATTATTAATTTGCAAAATGATAAAGGTTTTAGTCAAAAGCTTTACTTGTAGCCAAATATCAAAGGTAACTAACCCAATACTAGTAAACCAATAGATAGTAATGAAAAAAAAGGCAGACGTACATAGAATACTTCGTTATCTATATATAAAAAAATCTGTTTTGAGCGCCACGTATAAGTGACACTTTTTAAAAACATCTTTTTTAATTTCAAACTCGGCAGATGGACTCGTTGTCGATGAAAGCGCATTAAAATTTGATGTCAGTCACGCGGACATCGGATGACATTACAACAGGTAAATAAATATCGGTCCTACGCAATCGGCATTTGGCAAGGTCAGTAGCGCAGTTGACTCTGGTCCCTGGGTAGGAAGTACAATCCTCAGTCAAACCAAAAAAACATTTTTTTGTTATTAAATTATTATAAGCAATAATTAGTCACCTATAATATCAATATAAATTGAAAATATCTCCCGAGTAAAAATAAATGCCGCCGACGAGAATTGAACCCGCGCCTTCTGATGTCCGGTCAGACGCTCTGAACCACTGAGCCACGTCGGATTATTTCTAACCCGCCAAATAATGTACTAGTACTTCAATCAACAATTACTACTTATTATATTTTTTCCACCTGTAAACAACCAACTTTATTTTTTATATGTATTATTCTTTGAGCTATGCATAAAAAAACTTGTCTTATAAACATTAGTTTATCACAAAAATTTTTTTTCCTTAGTTTTAAAAGACATTTTAAAATAGACGTATTAGAGTAACAAAACTTTTTTAACGGGTTATTTTTTATCTGTCACCTAATTTTCTATGGATATTTTTATATGAATCAATATTTTCTATCAAGATGTTTGTTCCAGTGATGTGTCAATTCATTGAGAGTATATTGGGTCACGAATTATTTCTCTCATTACTATGAAATCAGCTAACTTTAATAGCCGGTTCGATAGGGATTTAGATCAAAAACAAGGATATACAGCACTCGTCTTGCTTTTCAAAAATAAAGATGCTAGGATCTTAGTTTATACTACTGAATATCGGTTAAAATTCTGTAAAATTTTACACAGAGCTAGTTTTAATAGATATATACGATATTTTTTATGTTTCGAGCAGTATTTAATAACGTGATTTGACCCTAAAAAAAGCTTTGTTTGAAAAAATTCACTAATTTCTGTACTCAGTTTCGAACATACAGGGTTTTCCAATAAGAGGTGTTATTTTGAATAGCCCGCTATTTCGGTAGATGTTACTTTTGAATCTCAGTCATTTTTCGACATTTGACAAGTAAAAACTACGCCATTAATATAAACGGAACGACACGCTTCAACTTAAAAATTAAATTATTAAAATTCACTTGAGTGAATCAAATGCAAATCATCTTGAGTGATGAGGTCCATTTCCACCTCAGTGGCTTCGTCAACAAGCAAAATTGTCGCATCTGGGGCTCGGAAAACCCAAGAGTTATTGTTGAAAAGCCTCTTTATCTTCAACGTGTGACTGTTTGGTGCGGTTTATGGTCCGGCGGAGTCATTGGACCTTACTTTTTCGAAAATGTGTCTGGAGCAACAGTTACGGTGAATGGATTGCGTTATCGACAGATGATTAATGATTTTTTTATGGCTGGAATCGCTGGAATGGACAACGTTTAATTTCAACAATATGGCGCTACGTGCCACACAAGCAACGAAACTATTGATCTTTTACGATTGAATTTCAACATAACACCTCTTATTGGAAAACCCTACAGAATAGATTCTCGAGCGAAAATACACAGTACAATATGTTTAAATTACCGTTATTACTGTTAAAAACGGGAGTGCAGGCCTTTAACGAATAAATTGAAAGGTTTCTTAAAAAAATCGATAAAACACAAATATGTTATTAGGATGTCGGAACACGTGCAAAAAATCATCAAGAAAAGCGCAGCTCCACGAAAACTTGTTCTGATATATTATGAATTGATTGCAATAACGTTTTTAACAGGTTTTTAATAAATCAGCTATGCTCATTTATCATCGTGTAGGCGTTTTAGGATAACAATTTAGCTATGTCTGCTCTCTATTTATATAAATACGTAATAGTAATAACATTGGGATTCTCTGATCTGTGTGAATTAAACACAACATTTAGTTGAATTAACATCACTTTTGAAATGTTTATTCGCAAGACGGCGTTGCGTCTGGTCCTGCTCTCTGTTTATAACTTAGGTGGAAGTAGATACAACTAGTTTAAATGTCATAAATACAAGTGAAATCTTTCTTCAGAAAACTGGAGCGATTGAAAATGTTCAAAGACTGTGTTGTGGCTATGAAAAAGCAATAATATCGTACAGGTTTATGACTAGCAGCAGTTTTACTGCTAAAATTGTGCAAAAAAAAATCGTAAATAATAATATCAAATGATGCAATAATAACAATGATGTGATCGTACAAACAGATCTCCTACTCGTCTTGGAAGGAGTTTAATAACAAAATGGTTCATTTATATTAATCAGGGATTTATTAATACTCCACGTACATTATAATGGTGAAACGAAGGTCGACCTAACTAAGGTTCTAGTTAGGCTAATTGAAATTTAGGCCAGTGAGATTCTCTGAGAGCCTTCCCACTGGCCCTGGCGACTACTGGCCACTGGCTCCATCTTGCGGACTTCCACGCAAGCTCTATGCACTGCCATCTGTGCGCGCATCTACAAAGCTTCCTAACACTCGACTGAAAAGATCTTTTCTGTTCTATAGTATCAATATTTTGAATAATGATTTTGGTATGTTGTAAAAGGGAAAGGAGGAGGGAGAGTTTTTTTAACAATTTTTTTAACACAGGAGGTTCTAAAATAATTTTTCTCAGGCCTTATGTAATTTTTTGGGATGCTGTGGGGAGGGTCGTTTTTAAGGAAGGGAAGGAGAGAAAGTTCTCGGAACGTAAAATGTATGAGGGTTTGGTAGGAATCTAGGGGTGAGTGTGTCCATGCAAACAAGCCTCCCTCGATCTGGCACGCCACGCAGTTGGTGGGCAGGCGCATCCTGTACCCACCACACCCGATGAATTCGGGCACTCCTGTTAAATCACCAATCGTTGCGAACCACATGGCGTGATTTATGGCCGAGGTGTTGGTAATCAAATAAACGGTTCCCGGGGCAGCGGTACCCAAACTCACCTCCCAAATTGAAAAAAGACAGCTAGAGGACATGGCTATTCAGATTAGGTCGCCATTTGCCACATATAATCAAATGTCATTTTAGTTTTTTTTTTAATTTGTTAAAAATGTACGAACCATTAGCAAAGTTCACCACCAGTTACTTTACAGGCTCCTGCCTAGCACCTAGCGGTCAGAGGTAAAACTAGGGCTAACAGATAAAACAGATGTTTTGCCTTATCAATTGGCTTTCTTTGACAGTGTTTGTTTACAATTAGCTTGTCAATGTATTTTACTTGGTTAGATTATAAAAAGCCTCGCCGACTGGATTCCTTCTTCTTCTCTCCTATAAAATAGTAACAAGCAGTCATTATGGTCTACAGACCATTAGTAAAAGTGTTTTGTCCGGGTCGGGAATAATTTAACTCTTTGTAACATTACATAAAGTGAAATGCAGTTTTGTGCAGTAAAAACAACAACAAAAAACATGCGTCTGTTATTGAAGACTTTATCAAGCCCAAACAAATCTTAATAACACAGGTCTTCAACGTTTTTTTTTTCTTTGAAATAATAGGTAATTCCCATGTATTTTTGGTTGCTGAATTCGGGAAAATTATCAAAAAAATTCCATCACGTAAGGTTTTTCCGCAAAACGCAAAATATTGTGGGATTGCCTATCTTAAGGCGCAAAACGGGGTTAATTGCCGAAATATATATTTTTTATTATTTACAACTTATTATAAGATAATATTAAGTTTTATGGACTGAAACAAAACATTTAGTAACTCGAAAAGAAGTATAAAAGCTGTTTTACTTCACAACGGGAATAGGTACGCATCAATACCCGTTGGTCACTCAGTGCATTTGAAGTAAACTTATGGTAACTTGGCATTGATCTTGGAAAAGTTAAATTACAAGGAATTCGAGTGGACAGTGTGTGGGGATCTTAAAGTAATTTCTATGATACTTGGACAGCTTGGTGGTTACACAAAATTTCCCTGTTTTCTTTGTGAATGGGATAGCCGTACCAAAGCTAAACACTGGAACCAGAAAGTGTGGGCGAAAAGAACATTGAAGGTCGGAGAGAAAAACGTGCACTTTGAATCTTTGGTTGATCCTAAAAAGGTTCTTCTACCACCGCTCCATATCAAACTTGGGATGATGAAGCAGTTTGTGAAGGCATTGTCAAAAGATGGCGAGACATTTAAATACCTTTCAAGCAAGTTTCCTGGTCTGTCTGAAGCAAAGCTGAAGGAGGGAGTTTTTGTTGGTCCTGACATTTATAAGCTGATGAAAGATAACAACTTTGAAAATGTGATGAACGATGTTGAGAGGTCAGCATGGAATTCTTTTAAAGATGTAGTTACGAAGTTTCTAGGGAATCAGAAGGACCCAGACTTTGAAAATATCGTAGAAAATATGTTGTTCAATTTAAAAAATCTGGGATGCTCAATGAGGTTAAAACTACATTTTTTGAACTCCCATTTGGATTACTTCCCGGAAAATTTTGGTGCAGTTAGTGAAGAGCAAGGTGAGAGGTTTCACCAAGATATCAAGGAAATGGAGAGAAGGTATCAAGGTCGATGGGATACAAATATGATGGGCGTCTACTGCTGGATGCTGCATAGGGAAAATATAACGTCCCACAAACGAAAAAGCACAAAACGAAGCTTCCAAACTAAAAAAGCAGATTTTATAAAGATTCATAATTGTATATAATGTAAATAAAATATATTTTGCCTTAAAATTAATTAAATTTGTATAATTTTATGATTTTTTTCTTTTGAACATTCCCTACAGAGGTAGTGTAAGGCGGGTTTTGCCTATATTTTAATTTCCACTTTGCGGAAAATCCTTACGTGATGGGTCAAAATGGATGGCATTCTCGAATTCAGCATACCGAAATATATATAATTCAACCATTACCATTTAAAAAAAAAATTAAAAATGTCAATTTGCAGACCTGTGTAATTAATGACCACTTGAAAATAAAAAGTGAAGTAGATTATTCACAGTCCTCCTCACTAGGGATTCCTGTTCCGAGGCGGTTTGCAGGTAGTTGTTTTGGTGTTACATCATGATTTCCTCATCTTCATGATTGTTGACTATGTTTGTTAATTTCCTCACCTTCATGTCTGTTGGTTTCCACATCTTGATGTTTGCTGACTGTAGGTTGTGTTACGTCATAATTTTGATGATTTTCTCATCTTCATGTTTGTTAATGTCCTCACCTTCATGTTTATCGGTTTCCACAACTACGCGTTTCTTGACTGTAGGTTGTGTTAGTGTTTCGTCATATTTTTGATGATTTCCTAATCTTCATGATTGTTGACTTTGTTTTTTAATTACCTCACTTTTACGTTTATCGGTTTCCACAACTACGCGTTTCTTGACTGTAGGTTGTGTTAGTGTAACGTCATATTTTTGATGATTTCCTAATCTTCATGATTGTTGACTTTGTTTATTAATTACCTCACTTTTACGTTTATTGGTTTTCACATCTTCATGTTTGTTGACTGTACGTTGTATTAGTGTTACGTCATATTTTTGATGATTTCCTCGTCTTTATGTTTACTAAGCCTCATTTTGCTGTTGTTTAAAAACTTTACTAAGTATTTAATGCTTGGAATGCTGTGGGAATGAGATACCTGATGCAGTTGTCAGGATTCGAAAATAATGCGAGTTGGATTAAGAATGAAAGAAATAACGAAGAAAGGATCTTATACAGAGTATATAATTCGAATGTTAGAAGAAGTCTGGGACTCCCGAGGAAGACATGGCACGATCAAGTGTTCAGATCCTTGAGTCAGGCCATATCAAGAGTCAGAATAATATAAGAGTACGTAAACATGTGAAAGACGCAAGGAGTGTGTGTCAAGACAGAGTTGTTTGGCGGTCCGTCCTCTCTGTCTACCCCTGCGGAAAAACGACATGATGGTTAGTTAGTTAAGCTATTTTATTATCAGTAGGTAAGTGAAGTTAGAAAACTTTTAAAAGCTTTTAAGTAGGCCACCACACGGGATTATAAATAAGAACCTGTACAGAAATTCCACTTAAGAAAGTAGTTTTCCCTTCAAGAGCCAATATATATATTTTTAAATCTTGTACAGAAAGCGAGAATTTTTAATTTTTAAAAGTTTTACAGCCCTTAACCGGAAAATAATCCTAGCTGGATAGCCAACACTTTTCTTAAAATTGAATTTTGTTGTTTTCATTTGTATTAGTATCAATTTTCATTTCACTTACAAAAAACAAAACAAAAAATTACGTTACATCAGCAGGGTAATTTTTTTCGTCTAAATTAAAGGTATGTATGTGTTTTAAATTTAATACATCCATCTCCGCTTAAAACCATCTTCAAACATACTTATTTCAGTTGTCTCTGATGTGCCTTAGTTAGTTCTGCGTGAAATCTCGTTTAATGAACTCAAACTTGTTTTGAATTTAAGTGTCAATTTTAGAAATTGTAATTGATTCTTTGAAAAATTCAGACAAACGATAAAATACCTAACTATAACATAATATTTTTTATCAAAAATCATTTTAGCTGCCATTTCCAAAATTAAACCGATTTTTAGAAAACTCAGCCTATTCCGTGATTTTTCACGGGTCTGCGTTGGTTGTTATATACTAGGCATAGTATATAACATATAATATATTGCGGTTTTTGCATAATTGGAGTGTGCATTGTTTTTAGTGTCTTTAAAAAAAAAATAATAAGCATGCTTAAAAAATGTTATCCATTTTATATTACACAAGATAACCACAATATGACAGGTAGAATTTCTCGGCTGTCACCTTAAAAATGTCGAAATTGAAAGTGAAAATTTACCAAGAATTCAAAAAATTATTTTAGACTGAAGCATGATTTATAATTCTAACAGTAAAATAATTTTCGTAAACAAAGTAGATATAAAAATTCCTCAGGATAACGAAATTTTCTGAGAATATTTTGAAGCAATAATTATTAGTCTGAAACACCTATATAAATTGGAAAAAATCTTCCGAGAAAACATACAAGCCGCCAACGGGAATTGAACTCGTAGCCTTTTGATTGACGGTCAGAATTTAAGCAAAAAAAATAGTGATATTCTGAGTCACTGGGTAATTATTTTTGGTCCCATTACACATTTTTAAATAACTCTACCCGGTAGGCCTCGAGGAAAATAATTTCCCCCAGGGCATACGTCACCATTGGCTATGTTGTGAGGAGGGCATACGTCATCTTTGGCTATGTTGTGAGGAGGGAATACGTCATCTTTGGCTATGTTAAACCACTTGGAGGGTGACCTACGGCACAGGTGTTGGTAATCCAATTAATGGTTCACAAGAGAGCGCTCGGCGATATCCTTACACGCCTCCCAATTGATATTTAACTATTTTAATTATTATTAAAGTTATTTACGCAATTCCCTGGAATTTCAATTGACACAGTGAATTTCACATGCGTGAGCCAAATGAAGATTACTTTCTCGAAAGTTTAAAATACACATTAAAAAAACAATAATTTATCAATTTTCGCATCATAAGTCAAAGTTTTAATAGCATTTCTCTTGTATTCGTGACGTACCTACGAATAATAATCAGACTGTTAATAGTTTGTTACGTAGTTTTCGGAATGTAGTTCTATATAATTATTTTATTATTTATTAAGCACAATCAAACCACCTGCTTCGTGAGGAACGAATTTTTAATTTTTTTAAGAATCAAACTACTATTGTCTTTAAGATTGTTCTTTCATCACTAAATAATTTTCTATTCCGTAGCTTGTTTTTATATTGATATTGCATATTTGAATGTTGTTTACCTTTTCAGCAATTTGCTAGACACTAACACATTAAAGATATCTAAGTTTTGTCACAGTGTTGCCAGAGATATAACTGATGCAAGTAAAACTGAATTTAATATTAGATGTCATATTAAAGTATTAATTTATTAAAAAAATTAATGGCAACGTTGGAAAGATATTGAATTCTGGAACAATAAACATTTTGGGAGGCGGGTTTGGGTACCGCCGCTCCGGGAACCATTTATTGGATAACCAAAACCTCTGTCAGAGGTCACCCCAAGTAGTTGGCTACGTTTGTTGATTTAGCAGAGGTGCCCGGGTTCATCGGGTGAGGTGTGTTCAGTGTGCGGCTATCCACCAGCTATGTGGCGTGCCGGATCGGGAGGGGTTGGTTTGGGGGATACCCTTTAAACTCTCCAACTGATCTCTCTGGACCCATTGCCTTGTGCTGCAGCAGGAAGGAAAGATCATACATCCGTCACTCCTGGACCCACTAATCCCTAGATTCCTACCCATCAATTATACCCTTTTCCTTCCCAGAACTTCGCTTCCTTAAAAAAAACCCTCAAAGATGACATAGGCCTGGGGGAAAATTATTTTCCTCAGGGCCTCCTGCGTAGGGTTAAAGAAAAAAAAATCAAATGATTCATATTTAATTCACAGGCTTAATTAGATATTGATATCTAGGTAAACCTTTTTTAAAAGTAAGTCTCTATTTTGAAAGAGGTTCGCTTATTGCCTAATAAGTACACTTGTGGGAGATCCCATACACTTTTTATGCTCCAAAAGCGAGAACTTCTGCCTATCAGCATGCGCCAATCAACAGAGCGACTCATTGACAGTCGATATTTTCAATTTCACTTACAGACAGTTCAGCAACTATCTTGCTGGTGCATCGCCCTCATGATTTTTTTATACTTATATGTACCTCAAATTTGTAATCGTCTCAGTAATATATTGGTTTAACACATTGAGGAATATAGATAGAGTCAGCTTTGGCGTTCGGAGTATGGACAACGCATATCGGATCATTGTCCGATGTGAGATATCAAGGGCATCAGTCGGTATCAAGCGCTTGCCGGGCACAGGTCTCTGGCGATAACTTCAAAATGGCGACATGCACGCTGAGATATCGTACAAGTCATATTGGAAAATAAACGGAGAGCAATGAAATAACCTTTCATCGGCAAGTAAGGTTTAGCCATAATCATTAGTCGTGTAAATTGACTTAATACTGAAAAAAATTTCGTGGAGCATTTGTACCTTCGACTCGTTCGTTGATTCGGGCGACATCGACAGCCGCCACACCCCCTTCCTACTTCCCGCACTGAAACAATATTTCACACTGATATTGAAAGAAATGTCGTCTCAATTTATATATAACTCAATGGTATAAAACCGTTTTATGGTGAACACGAAGACGTAAATAAATAATATATTTTAAACGTTTGCCGTTGAGCTTGATGATTGGTTTGTTGTTAAGCTTAATATGAGGTTTTTACACGACCTTATATTCCCAAGGAACATTTTTGTACTATTTGTTATTGCTATTCATGTGTTTACTATCCTTTTTATGTATTTTTCTCTTTTTTATCTCAATTCGTGGGACGCCACATTATCAATGAAATAAAACGCTTTTTTATTTATTTATTAATCTTCGGGAAATATCATTTTTTGCTTGACGTGTAGTATAGAAAAAATAAATAAAAATACAACCAATTTTAATTACACCCCTAATAAGAATTTAAATTATTGTTCACGAAAACACGTCATGGACACACCAAAAAATGTTATTATTCATTAAAATTTACTGTCACAATTCCACTGCAAGTTATTTGAACATGTAATTTATGATTTACAAATTTAAACGGTACGCTAAAATACTTCAGAAGAATCTTCTCAAGATATTATCTAGGAATACACTGAGAGGAAATGTATTTGCTAAATGTGTACATTCTATTACTGTGGGGGCAATAACCCTTAAGTATGCACATTCCCCAGTGTTGAATATTTACCCAAGAGAAATTTACTAAAATACTGTAGGTACTCTCACACGAAACATATAAACAAAACGCAATGTGGCTGTCGTAGAATGGCTTAATATTATTGCTTACGTAGTTTTAACGGTTCCATGATAACTCAACGCAGTGATAATTCAACACACTTTTAAAAAGTGATATAAAGTCATTAAAACAATGATTTTATTTAAATTTAAACCTAACCTAACCAAACCTAACCTAACCTACTTAACCCAGTTAATAAAGTTTTTGTTTCATCACTTTCCATGACTTTATATAACTTTTTAAATATGTGATGAATTATCATTTTGACGAGTTATCCGGTCACCAGTTTTAACACCCCAATATATATTAGTTTTTCGAAATGAATACTTAAAATAAGCACAAACAATAATTATGGCGTCGTTTTTATTTACCCTTGTTTTGGACCGAATTCAAGGATTATTATGGAAATAAAAAATGATGTTGGGAAATGACATAGTTTTCAGTAATAGCAATGGAGTCAGAGCTCACCATTTGAGAGTTTATTAGAAACCATATTTCTGCTTAACATTAAGACAACTAAAAAGGTGAGATTCATATTTGTTAAAAAAAATGTGGATGTGAACTATTTTATGTTATTAACTCTTGACAGGCCAAAAGCCAAAACAAAACGTCTGTAACCAAGTGGGTCTTCCGACGACCCCATGAATTTTTCTATCTTATGGGCTTTTAAACTAAAGAAATCTCAATTATTCAGTAAATTATTAATGATAACTTATTAGTCCAGTCAGTGGGGAGTTTTACCTTGCAAAAGGTTAGGTAGTAGCGATTTTGATATATGTTGTTAAGATTGGGACTCTAAGGAAAAAAAAAAGTTTTCGACCTTGGGAGGGTCGAGCTCGACCCGCCATCTTGGATTGAAGGTGCCAAAATTTGTTTTTTTCAAAATAATTGTGAAGTGGTCGTTTTTACAACAAAATTGTTGAATGCAAACTTAAAGACAACTGAATTACCTACATTTTTTGTGGAATTTTTTTTTTGTTAGTCTAAGGCTAGCATTACACTTGTAAGTTTTTTCGTAAATTTACGACTTCTAGCCAATGGGCATCTTGCATTTTGAAAATCCAATGCGCCCATTGGCTAGAAGTCGTAAATTTACGAAAAAACTTTCAAATGTAATGCTAGCCTAATAGGTAACGAGTTACAGTGGCGGAAATGTGAATATTTTTCTGAAAAATGATGAAATTCCCAACTTTGTAATTTTTTCGGGTTATTCATTACATAATTATAATAATTTTGTTAATTCATTTCCACACCACCATAAGGTAGAGAACATGGCGCATATTTTTATTGTGGTATCCCCAGTAGGTCTACTTCACAGATATACCAGCGATGGTAGATTTCGAAATTATGTTACATTACTATGAATTATGTTACTATAAATTATGTTACTTAATAACAGTCTTCGTCATCATCTAACTCACTGCCTATGATACTGAGATTCTGGGCTTCCATTGACAAAATCTCTTCTTCTTCGTCCTCGACATCGATGTGAACCTTTGGCGAATTTCGGCATGTTTGACCATTACAGCACCCACATACAATAGAACACTTCAATCCAGTTTTCCTGCAGCTACATGCAACGCCGCATCCCTTTTTACAATTGCATGAAATAAATTTTAATAAAGTCTCGGGTGCTGGTTTCTTTGTCATTCTTATTGGAACAAGCCCGTTGGTGTCACGTTTCCAGCCCCAGTTTCTGGATTTTTTTGGATTCCATACCATTTTTGGACTTGATGGTACGTTCTAAATGCATGGTACCGTGCAGCGTCGTTCGTTGGTGGCAAAGAGGCAAGATTGAATTTGCTTTTTGTTGTCGACTTTGCGAAACGTTTGTAGCGGACTTCTTCCAAGGTTTCCTTATCCATGTCACCCCCTTACAAGCAACAAGAAAGCGTGTTCCTGCAACTGCTATGTCTTCTGGTGTTGCATCATGTTGTTTGAATATTCCTATCATGGCATTGAGTCTTGTGTCGTTTTGCACAAGCGAACAAAATTTTGTTTTTCCTTGGTTGAAGAAGGACGATTTTGTATCGCAGCCGCTAAAGGCATGAAGAAACAGAATATTCTCAGCCGCCTCTTTGTATTTCACACTATTCGCGGAATACAGTCTTTCAAAAGTTTTGCCTCTCCCGGGTTTGCGAAGATATATATACTACTTTTGGGTGGTGCTAATGCTGTCAGCAGAACTAGGAGATCAACGTCTTCGCCAATAATGAAAACAGCGTCATATGATGAACACAAGGAAATCGCAGTATTGACAATCAACTCATCAGCATCTTCTTCAGCCTGCTTAACTGTAAAATCATCCTGTATAAATTGCTTTGTAAGCATCGAAATCAGACGGACTTTGTTATTTTCATTGGCTAAAAATCGTTCTTGTGAAACTTGAACTGGCATTGTTTCACCGAAAAGAACATCTGCAGACATGAGCATCCAGGCAACGTCCTGTAACCAGGACTCAATCAGTGTTGCCAAGTCAGCTGTAGACTAGGATCCCACTATAACAAATCAACGTCATCGAGCACACGGATGATGCTATATAAGTATATTGTAACGTAGAAATACGTTAAAATGATATTGTGTAATATGTTCGTACAAAATTTATAAAGAAAACTGGGGGTTTTACAATTTTTTGTCGAAATTTTCGTCTTTCAACCGCTGTAACTCGTTACCTATTAGACTTACAAAAAAAAACTTTCTATAAAAAATGAGGGTAATTTAGTTGTCTTTAAGTTTGTCTTCAACAATTTGGTTTTAAAATCAACCACTTCATAATTATTTTGAAAAAACCAAATTTTGGCACCTTCAATCCAAGATGGCGGATCGAGCTCGACCCCCCCAAGGTCGAAAACTTTTTTTTTTACTTAAGTGTGCCAATCTTAACAAAATATGTGAAAATCGCTACTACCTAACCTTTTGCAAGGTGGAGCCCTTTTTTATCCCCCACTGACTGGACTATATGTATTTGCTCAGAAATAAGTAAAATACTAAAATGATATGTCAAGTATTTAAGCTAATATTAAGAGGATTGTAATTTTCGGTACTATCTACTTCCCCACTTAGCTGCGGGATAATTAATATCCTCTTGTATTTTTTTAAAACCATAAAGTAGTGTAGCAAGCTCTGTGAAAGGGTGTTGTAATTTTAATAGTAAATAATTGGTGTGAAACTTCGCTAAGAGCTTTCAGAAAACGTTTAAAAACGACCCGCGCCATCTGTGTGCTTTCAGGAAAAATATTATTTACGTCTCAACGCCAGACTCCCAACTACGTGTCACACTACCAAATAGGTTCTGTTTCAATATTTGGAACACAGGGGTATTCTAATTATTGACTATTCTTAGGTTTGAAAAATATTTTTCCCTGTCTTTGTTCCTGTTTTGTGTAATATTAAAATTACTATAACTGATTTCATTTGTTTTCCCACAATTCAACAAATTTATTATGGACTATATGTATATAATGTTAAACAATCGATTACTAAATTCATATTCCCTTATTTTTTATAAGATTTTCCTTTGTCTGTTGCGTGCTTTCCTTAACATTTGTTTTGAATAAGGTAGAAAACAAACCAACATGGTAACATTCTACTAACCTAGTACATATTAAATGGACAACCGTCATTGATTGGAAACATGATTTTTTCAAACGTGAACAATTTTGTGTTGATGAATTCTGTGTTTCCTCGTTCCTATAACAAAGTATTATCTTTAAAATCTAAAATTTAAAGGCGTACCTTTTCCTCAAAAAGATCTGCTACACAGTATAAGAAGGTTCCCCTATAATTAATCTTAAAAAAACGTGTGCATAATATAGACCGGTTCTAGGAATTGAATAAATTAAAAAAAAATATAGGTATTTGTTTTACATGACAAAATTAAAAAAAAAACTTATATCATTGATGTAGCTATTTCAAATTACTGTTATATTAAAAAATCTGTTTCTGAAAAAATAAGAAAATACATAGATTTAGGAAATGAGATTAAAAGAATTTGGCCTTCTCAGAATATGACCATTTGTTATTTTGGCTACTGGCATTATTCCTAGCTATCTCATTCAAAATTAAGGCGTATTAGATCTGTTAAAGAAATTATATATCAATGCAAAAATCAGTAATTTTAAATACATGTAGGATTACGAAAGATTTTTTAAATATTTATATTGAGGGATCAGTAGGATTTATCGGTCAAATTAGAAGTTCTACCGAGCCGAACCCTCTGATATGAAAATATCTGGAGTCGGTGAATTATTTTCCCATTTGATCTCTGGTGATTTGACGTGTTGTTTTTGTATTTATTATGCTTATATAATATACTTGCATAGTGTGGATTTACTAGGTGATCATTTGTGGAAGAGTGTGAGGAGGGGTTTAGTTTTTTCTGTGGGGAAGATTTAACCCGGACATAAAGTCGGAAAAAATATTATAACTGCTTTAATTAAAAAAAACCTAACCCAACCCAACCTAACCTAACATAAGCTAACCTAACATAAACTAACCCAACCTAACGTAACCTCACCTAACCTAACCATGTTGGAAATATATCAATAAAACTTCAATTGTTAATAATTTCTCTTTTCCTATATTATCATTCTATTTTTATCGTTGTTTTAAGTGTGAATTCCGCACAAGAGTTCCAACTGCTCCTAACCGTCTGTAGCCAGTAAAACTATGGCACCCAGCAGCGGCTCGTGGCATTTGGGTATGATAGAGTGCTAAAGTTTGAAAAATTCGACATTATTGATGTTGTTTAGTCCAAAACGATTTTATTTAGAAAGTTAAAATTTTTGTATGAAGAGTTTCAGTAAATTTCAGTTTGGCCGCACGAATTTCCTGAAAATCTTAATAAAAAAAAAATATTAAAAAAATGACGTTTTGGGCCACAAGAACATCAATAATGTCATTTTTGTAATATTAGCATTCTACTATACCCAAAAGTCAGGAGTCGCCACAGATGGCATCCCCAATTGGGGTTCGTTGTGAGGCTGAAGATAGTGGGGAGGGGTATGAGATAGGGAAGAAGTAGGTGGAGAAGTACATGGCTATTCAGACCTGGTCACCAAATACAGTGAAAGTCATTTAAAGCTACGAAATTTTCAATTATAATAGTCGATTGAATTTAGAAAGAAACTTAACCTAAACTAATTTAACTTAACTTAATCCAAATCTTCACCTTACCCAATTCTGTAGTTTGTTGAAAGAAGTTTTCGAAAACAAGAAAATTATACCCGGACAATGGGTTATATTGTATGTTACGATTTATACTGTTCTTCAATTAAAAGCCTTTGATTGTGGACGGAAGAGGAGTGTACATTTGGGAAAAAAATATCATTTTAATATTTTATTATAGTACACGAGTACATTTAGTGAAAATCTCTGTTCGAAGGATTAAAAAAAATGGTTACATCGTAATCATAATTATGAAATTAAAATATTAACATGTTACGTATTAAGAGAGAAAAAATATTTCGTGCAGGATAAATAGAACAATACAGGATTGTTTGTGCGATTTTCAGGTTGGAATACAAGAAGCAGTATTTTTTATGATTTTTCTAAAATATTTTTTGATAGATTTTACAATTTATATTTCATCATTAATGCTTCTTCTTCATCATTATGCAGTAATTTTCTAAAATTTTTTTCCTTGGTGTGTATAGTGCTGTTAGGCAAAAAAAGTGTTTATCGCATTCACATACGTATTTAAGTTTAGTACAATTTGTTTTCTTTATTTTGAATAATTGATTTTTTACAAATAATTTTTAGATGTAGGAGGTTTGAATTCTTCGAATACGCGTTCAGTGAGGAAGTCTGTAGGTTTTATAAAAAAAACTTTTTATACATTTCACTTTCAATTCCCATCTCGTATTTTATTGGACCATTGACCATCAATATAAAATAATATATAAGAAAAAATATATTATATTATTGTATTGCATCGTGTTTAATGAGGCGGCCAATTGAAGTAGTAATAAAATTATGTCAAATAACGGAGGTCAAACCTTGGAGCCATGCCACAAATCAATCAGTTATTAAATAGGTACACCTTCTTATTCAATGACAGGTTTATAATGTTAACGTACGTGTTATTCGCATTCATACGTATTTATTTGACAGTTCAGGATTAGACACAAGAAGAAATTAGCTTTGTGGATGCTGGATCGAAAAAAATAAACAAAACTCATTTTTTTCACTCTCCCATTGTCCGGAACCAATGGGACTGGGGAAGAAAAGGGGAAGGGGAGGAGGACATTTGTGAAGTACCTGCAAATGCAGATCTAGTTACCAAACAGGGCTAAAACCGATTCGATTCTAATTATTGGTATTTCATCAGAGCAATATTAAGGGTTAAAAAAAGTTTAATTTGTAGAACTCCATTTTAATTTGAAGTTTTTCTTTTATGTACTTATTCAATAATTTTATCATTCAATAAAAAAAAAATATATATATTTTTGAATAAGTTTTGCTCTGTAATTATTAATTTGCGTAACAGCTGTTTCGCCTCCTGAAGGCATTTGATAATGTCAGTTTGATAATGCCTTTAATTTTTTTTTTAATAATATTATTAATAAATAAAAGAAAACTTTATAAATTACACATGTATTACTTAGTGAATGTGATTTAACCTTAAATAAAAATAACACTTAATAGTGGAACAATATAATTTTGGCTGTGATGTATACCTTTATAAAATGAAATATTTTTTTTGTAATTTTTTATTTTCAGTGAGTACAATTATTTTTAACGTTTTTTTGTGAAAAATCGTGAATTCAATTAAATTTCACAAAAATTACAATTATTAATAACATACATACACGGATAAAACTTACTGATCTAAAATATTGTAAATTAATTAAAAATCTGGTCAAATCATTAGTTTTTCTGTTAAAAATGGGACTTGAGGTCTATAAAGAATGATTTGACAAACTATCAGTAAAGCGCGAATGTGCTATGAGGAAATCGGAACACGTGTACCTCGGCAAGTTACTAATTTTATAGTTGAAATTTTAAAATCGTTTTACCTCAAATATTATAATGGTAAGGTCCTGTTTTTAATGTTAAATATAAATAACTTACATCCGCAGAGATCCATCTAGAAATATTTGAGATTTTAGTAATATGTTCATCAAAAATAATTAAATTGTTAGCGTCGAGCAAACTCTCGTTGTTAGACTCTTATGTTGCCTTAACATTATTAACCGTTTGGAGTTACAGTTGAGAATGAGAATTTATGTAAGTTTAACATTGTTGGTTGCTTATTCTTGTTTATTACATGTGCGGTAAATTTCCCCTAGACTAAACGACAAAATCTTTATACCTGTAGTTCTGTGAATAGTAGATGTCGCATCAAAAAAAGAAAATAATTTCTCTCATTTAATAAATCATTAATTAAATTTCCTCTGAAATCATAAGATAAGTAAATAAGTACTTAAATACCTACCTACTGGGTACCAATCATAATTTTTTTTTTTATTGGTGCCCTTTTTTACTCATTTAAAGTACGCTCTAGCGTGTTTAAATCGCACTTTATGGAACGCGCGTTTTTTAAAGTTACCATGGCAACATCAACAAATCAACAAAATGTGAAGTCTAAGGACGGGTTGTTTCGGAGAATTTGAACAATTCATCAAATTTCAACTTTCATTTTCGGGTTCTGTGAAAGCCTTATTCAAGGTTCTGATATGATATTATTATAGGGTAGTTGCTTGACAGGACTGAAATAATAACAGAACTTTAAAAAATCTTACACAGAACATGAAAATCAACTTTGAAATGTGAAGAATTGTTCAAATTCTCCGACACAAGGGGTCCTAAATGTCAACTTTTAACTATAAATCTGACAGGAATATTAAATACGAAAAATCGCGCGTGTTTTAAAGACCTGTTTATCCACTTATACTTTAATATACTATTATTGAACATTTATTTTCATTTGTTTCCAAAGAAATGTAACTTATTTACTATCTCAGTGACTATTCTTTTTCTAAATACGTCTATTTGAATTTCACTTTTCTTTTCTTGAATGAATGAATGGATGAGGAATTCTAAAGTGGAAATTAACCTATTTCCGGACATCCGATAGAGTTGAAGCGCATTATCATCGTTGTCGATGACAATGCGTATCAATCAATTTTTGTGGCAATCACGCATACACAGGGAACATATACGCATTTTCTCACTAAAATTGTATAATACTACAGCGGTTAATAGACGAAATAAATGTCAGTCCTACCCAATCGGGATTTGGCTCAGTTGTTAGCGCGATTAACTCAGTCCCTGGAGAGGGAGATTGAATCCTCAGCCGAACCAATGCAAATATATAATATATGTAATTATTAAAGACAATATTAGCGATTCGAAAATTTACTCTGAAAAAATTTCTGCGTCAATTTTTTTCTGATTTTTGTATTGTAAAAGCCCGGCCCGAATTGAAGTTTAAAAAAAAAAAAAAATTGTCTTTAATAATTAAATATTACAATTTGAGGTTTAACACATTACGTTATTCCAAAAAATAAGTATAATATATATATAATATAACCTAATTTTATTATACAGAGTCATGAACAACCTTATTGACAGCCCTGCCATCGTTGCTGCTATTAAACTCTATGTACCGACAAGAAATACTAGACAAAATACAACATTCTTTTGCGACACATATAAAACCAACTATCAGTCAAACTCACTTACCAATAGGATGCATGATTTGGGCAACAAGTTTGGTGGTATTATAGATATATTCCATGATTCCCTTTATAATCTTAAATTCAAATTAAACCAACACTTTGTGGAATCATACAAATTATTGTAATAGATTTAACGATTAGATATGTTATTGTAATGTTTTATATTATATTTTGTTCTTTGTTATTGTTAAATATTATGTTGTTTAAAATGTTTCTTTACGCCATATTCTTCAAAAACTACTTGTATATTTTTTTAAAATTCTTCACTTTTATAACTCTTAGTATAAATTCTAACTCGATAACTTATGTAAAACTTATTTATAATCTATGTAAAACCCCCTATGGGCGTATAACAACAACAATAATAGCTATTGTGTAGTTCTACACCGTTGTCGGAATTTTTTGTAATCGTAATTTTTAGAATAGACTAAAAAAAATTAAATAAAAAATTATCAAATTAAAAAATTCTTTCTTGATCCGAAAATCAAATTCATTGACCTGTTTGTAGCGTAGGAAGGGGATGAAAGGTTTATGTGAATTGGTGACATCTGTTTTCTTTCCAATTGGCATATATCACACTTCAAGGGACAGCCAATTTCAGAGCCGAAAAATTCACAAAAGAAAAAAATATTTTTGAAATTTTCCAAAAATAACTACATTTGTTCAAAAACTACCCTCTGTGTCATCTCTGGATGCTGTACGAAAGTTTTCTTAGAAGGAAAAGAGTGAACCCAGATATTAAAACTAACGTTGAAGAGAAAGATACATAAAATCTGACAAGTGGTTCTGGAACCAATCTGTTTAGCATAAGAACGAGTCCTTAAAACGACCCGACCCAGATCTAGATTTATTTAAGATGAATAATATTGTACGTATTTCCATGTAGATTGATTGGGCGTATATTTCTGTCAAAGTTGTTCATTTCTCATGCTCATTCGGGCGTCGCGATGCTTGTCACGTAGGTATCGTCACACACATTATTCAAAATTAGAACGTTTAAAAAAAGACTACTTTTTATGTCGTGTCACTCTTAACCTAAATTGAATTTGATGGTGTAACATTCGGAAACACTTATTTATTTAAGGCCAGGCGTACACGAGCAACTTGTGTCGCGGCGACAGTTGCGTCGCTATCTTCCCAATGAGCAACTACTGTACCGTGTCACCCTTCATTCCGGCAAATGATTTCAAAGATACAGCAGTGTTTTATGCTCTTATAAAATGCACGAAAGAGAGATTACTGGGTAAATCCTATTAGTGGTGAGAGGCTCCTCAAGAGAAAGTTTTACACTTTATGCGAGAACTTCCGAGCCTGTCTTGAAATGTTTTTTTCATATCTTTGCATGAGTGCCAAAAGTTTTGACGGGCCATCACATCGGTGAAGTTTTGGAGGATTGGTTATGGACTGAATGTGATTGTTAGCTAAATGATTCTGCGGTTCTCCAAATCCGCAGAATCCGAGGTTGCGTGATTACCTTCAGTGTGAAATAACGAGAATTTGGATAATTCTAATTTAGTTTTTTATTTTTACAAAACTCACTTATGAACTTACGAACAAATAAATCGCATACGCTAGAATAGGTTTAGGGTCAACCCAACGGCAAGACTGCTGCAGACAGAATAATATTATTTACCGCGCAAGGTATCGCGCGCAGGTTTACAATGATACCAGCCTCACAAGAATGTGGGTAAAAATAATATTGTAGTTATTTTCGGGAGATGCAAACTCCCTATAATTTACCCTACAAAGTTATTAAATATATTAACGCTGAGTTTTTGTATGATACAGAGATATTTTTAAAAATTTTAAACGGAAAATAAACAATGGCTCCCACACAATGCTCCTAAATTATCTTTGCTACGTCATAGAAAAATATCACTTAATTATTTATGAAAAATGAAAATCTATCAAAATTTAAACATAGGTCAGTATTTTGTCCTCACGCCACGGCGTCTTACCGGAGTTATACCAACTACCCTATAATATTAATAATAACTTTTGAAATTTCCCATACATTCTGATGTCAAATGCTACAGTAGCGCCTCCTAGCGGCATGAGTTGAGCGCCTTGGTTTTCTTTCATGCGTTTTAATCGATTTTATTTGATATATATTCTTTATTTTACGTTAATATATTACAGAAATAAAAAAAAGTTTAGGTAACCTACATAAGACGTTACTGCTGGTTTTGTTCATACAAAAAACTATTAAAACAGCCATTAACTCTGTCTTTTATGGTTTAGAAATGTAATAATTTTTGTTGGTTTGTTAAAAATCTTAAATCTCCGAAAGTTCTACACAGATTGCTTTAAAATTTTGACATAACCTTTCAAAACTCGCTATTATTTCTCTATCTACACAGGCAGACTGAGCCACAGCAATGCTTAGCAGGATACGGCTAGTTACTTATATTTATGTAAACTTGAATGAGGACTTATATAATTTGATATTTTCACGGCCAAAAGTACTATAGTGATTTATTATTACAGTATTATGCCATGTTGCGCTACGTCTTTCTATAGTTAACGTTTCGGACAGCATGCCCGAAACATTGGCTAAAAAAGAAGGTAGAACAACACGAAATAATACCCAAAAATAAATAATAGGTCCAAAAACAAACTAAACATCGCCCTATTGTCACGTCGCCATGTGGATTTGAGTGATGCAACCGTTGCCGCGACACAAGTTGCTCGTGTGTGCTTGGACTAGTAAATATATTATGCAAACGACAATAAAGTGGATTTAAGAAAAAATAATTCAAACATAATATGTTTGTAGAGTAGTCTATGGTATTTTCAGCCTTCCAATAGGTACATAAAATGATTACTCCGACCTTCAACAATAAACTCAGCGTGTCGTTCGATGGTTATCAGGATACTTATAATTTTATTGTACTTAGATAAAGTTCATCTTTACTTAACGGGGTTAACTTTTCTATAAAACGGAAAATCTTTTTCACGATTTAAGATGTAACAAAATCTATTGAACGATGATCCAAAAAATTCACAGCTTTTCACGTTAGGTCAACTATTTTCAATTTGCAAGACTCTTTCCAATAACTTCAATATTTATTTAGTTTAAAAAAATAGACACGATGTAGTATGGTTATTGTTTATCAATTTTACAACTATCCAATTGGTATAATAATTCCGAAAAAATAACTCAAGGCAATGGCGGTAACTACTAGTTTTATCAAAAAATCATGTTATTTTCTGACTAAAAGCTGTCTTGTGATGATATTTCATAACAAGCGTATTGTAGACATAAGCAAAGTAGTAAAATTATAATGCTGCGTCGAAAACGTGGCATCACTAATAAACACCGTTCAAATTTGATTGAAACACTGCGCCCGTTTTAAAACAGCGCCCTTGGCACCGCTATTAATCGGACATGCGCTAATCCACTCCTGACCTTGGCTGAAGTACCGCTATAATAATATTAATATTGAAGGAATCCTAAGTGTTTTAGAGAAGGAAGATAGTGCCAACATCCGCAGCATCTCAGTGTCCGCAGATTATGTACCTAACAGATCACTACGATTTTTGAAACTGTTCCAAGTGTATTTTCTCCGCCCGGTTTGTTTTGATAGTGTTTTTTCGTATTTAAAAATAATTAATGGACATTTTACTGGAGTCGGTCCGTCATTTTGAATTGGTTCGTGTTCTAACCAAAATCGTTTGGATATATATTTTTATACAAATAAAAGCCACGAGATTTATCTCCATAAACCATTCTTTTGAAATAAACGAAGTTAAAAGTTGGGTTACGATAAAAATTTCTTTCCGGTGTATTCTGATAATATTACTATTTCGAAATAATAAAACTTTAATATCATACGTGAAAAATGCTGTCAAAGACGCTAACCACATTTTTACTTAATTTTTTTTCAAATCATAGAAAAATTGAGAGTTCTCGAAACTTCGAAAACACGTTTGTTTTGTTTGGGGATTTGTAAGATAGCTGATTATTTTTCTTTCCAACGCCAAAAATGTTATACTTTTTTGCATGATAGAAAAAATATAAAAATACTTTTATAAAATATGGAAGCCCGGTCATATATGACCATCAAACCCTGGAGGGGTTAAATGGCTTAAATTAAAATGTTTATATGTATTTCAATGGTGTTAGTCAAAAATACCATATTTTTACACATAAACATTTGAGTTCTCTCTAGTACAGTCTGTAATGGTTCCACCCTTCTTACATTTATACCTATATTGAAATGATGGTTATTTCTCCTGTCTGATCTGCAAAATGTTGTAACATCCTGGTCATTGCCCTTCGATTTTCCTAAGCTGTTGGTGGCGCCCTTAGAGGACTACCTTAAGAAGAAACCCTAGCTAAGTCTTTCGACCCCCGTATGGAACATACGGCAGAAGATCTTAAGATTTAATTCGCAATAATGCCCCTTTTTCAGCGTTGTGTATTTTTTGGTTTTGAAATTCATATGAGATATGAACGGGCTATTAATGCATATATTTGTGGTAATCCTGGTTCGTTTAAATTAGAGTGAATGATCCCTTTACCATTGAAATTTTAAAAACTTTCTTATAAGACCGCGCGTTTAGCCTACTCTCGTCTCCTACAGTACCCCTAACTCTAATACAGTAGTAATCAATTGTAAACCTTTCCTTTTAAGCTCTTTCCTACCTTAAATAAATCCGAGGACATGAAATAGTTTCGTTATTGCACAAATTAGTTTAGTATGGTATTGACATGCATAGTGCGACGGTTTTCACCATCTCAGCTCCGGGGTCGCCTCCATTCTGTTTTACAAATATTAATTTTGTTATTCGACACTTAATCTTATATAGGGAAGGGACGAGAGGGGGGGGGGGGGGGGAGAGGAAGGGTAAACTATGTGATCGAAATGTTTTTTTTTTTGCAAATTACGTTGTAACACGGCTTCGATCGAGCCCAAAGCGCGGTAGCAAGATACTTAGGTATATAGATTTCAGTTATAATTTGACTTTAATCCGAGGCTCCATTGAAGCTCCCAATTAAAGATTTATCACTTTCGTTTAATTTTTTCCGAGAAGAATATTTTTGGTTTATTATCTTTTGACCACAATCTTTTGTTTATGATCCGTGACTCTAATTGAATCCATAGCAATCGCGCTCAACTTTATTCGAGAAGAAATTTTAACGCTTATTAATTTTAATACAATTCATTTATAATCCGTGACTTTATTTGAATCCATAACAATCGCGTTCAACTTTATTCGAGAAGGAATTTTAACGTTTATTAATTTTAATTACAACTCGTTTATAATCCGTGGCTTTATTTAAAACATAAAAGAATCGCGTTCAACTTTATTCGAGGAGGAATTTTTAGCGTTTATTAATTTTAATTACGACTCGTTTATAATCCGTGGCTTTATTTAAAACATAAAAGAATCGCGTTCAACTTTATTCGAGAAGGAATTTTTAGCGTCTATTAATTTTAATACAATTCATTTATAATCCGTGACTTTATTTGAATCCATAGCAATCGCGCTCAACTTTATTCGAGAAGAAATTTTAACGTTTATTAATTTTAATACAATTCATTTATAATCCGTGACTTTATTTGAAACATAAAATCGCGTTCAACTTTATCCGATAAGGAATTTTTAGCGATTATTAATTTTAATTACGATTCATTTAGACCAATTAAACTTTTCAACCTGAATTTAATTATTACGTCAAGGACACTGAGTCTAATTTCTTCAAACACTGAATTGAACTGTATGTTTTTTTTTTGACCAGAAAATCTCTAAGTCCAGGATAATGACCAAAGTGATAATTCCTCTTAGCGTGGCGCGTATACTCCCTTAAAAGGTCCTCCGCGACTTGTGACGAACTATCTCGATTTGTGCCCGCGCATGATGTCTTATAGCAGTAATTAACTACGCTTGTCATTGCGATCCAACCTTTATTGAAGCGTTACGGTCTTATATTTCTCGCACAATATCCTCTGTGTGACTTAAAACTTATCAGACTTACCCTTCTGCGTTTCTCAGAAAAAATGGGCATCTGCCGTCTCACAACACAGGCCCGTACTGGTGAAATTCTGAAGTTTGCCCCATCCTGCAGGTGCCTTATAATCCGTCAAAATTGACCTGTTTTTCTAATTTAAATTTTTCGCGTTCCTATTTGGTCCGTGATGTGTGTTCTGATGACCTTTCCTTTAGTGCGCTAAGACGTCCCCTTACGCGTAACTAATCAAAATTTTCCTCTTAACTTTCCGTTTTCGTGGATATATCCTACAGCCTACCTTTAATCTTCTTTCTCCCGTGTGGAAATAGAACTCGCAACTCGCCTTTTGTCGAATTGAATGCTGTACACGTCCGTTCCTCCCTTTACATCCCGAATCGATCACTTCTGACAACCATTCCCCTTCCTCCGTATGATAAGTCCCTTGCGTAAGGTCGCCTCCTACATTGCACATTTATTCACCTTCCCCTTTCGTAGTTTAGTATAATAATCACACTTTTCACTGATTATTCCAAGTTCCTAAGGCCTTTTCGGTACTTGTTCTAGTTGAAATGTCCCAGTACACATCATGTCGCTCACCCTTTGCCTTTCGTCCGAGATCGCATCGGTTTGATAACCTGTTTATTTCTTTGGCCAGTTTCATTTTAAGAACTATTACTGAATTTTCACGATTCCTCCCTGCAATTATGGGTGTTGGCCCAAATGATTTTGTCACACGCCTATCTTCTCTCTCCGTCCCTCAACTCGTTTCGCATCAATCAGAGGTCTCAAGTTCCCTTCATAACAAACCCGTATGTACTCGGTCATAATTCCTCTGCCAAGCGTCTATACATTAATTTTAATGTATTTTCGTCTTCCATAAGCCACGTATAAAATTAAGTACTTTCGATAATGGTTATTACCGACTAAATGACGCAGAACCATGTTCGAAATTTTCCCAAAAATCAACTCTCTCAAGTGTCTGAAATTGGCAACCCTCTTACTTCTTTTAACCTCGAGTAACAGGCCTGTCGCTACCAAATCTCGCTCCGTCCGAGTGAAGTTATGCGTTCAAAAAAGGTTGTGAACTCCTAGAATGTCAAGTGATTTAACCTTGATCCTAGCCCCGTTCGTTCACCTATTCATTTTGTGGGAATATTTCCAAGGTCGATGCTATATAAATCAAAACCTAAACACGCCCCCTATCTGTAATCCCCTTTGTCCTGTCAGAAAGTCACGCCTTCTCCTTTCGTCGCAACCCTAAAGGAAACTCCCCCACCTTTGTATGCAGTTCCCTGTAATTCATATGCGACTGTGCCGACAGATAGCGCTACTATGACGGATTATATCATCTACCTCGGGAGAGACCTTGATTCATCACAGCCTCCCTATAGGTCTAAATCCAGCGGGTAAGACTACAGGTGTTAGTCGGTGGGATTAGACCTAAACATAGGTAACTTTTCTTCATCTGTTTTTTTTTTCAATCTTCCGTTACTTTTTTGCTTATTTTCTTCTCACGAAGTCCGCCCCTGTACGTGTCTTGACTCAAATGCTTTTAAACAAACGTAAGGTACAATGCCACTCACACATCTGTCTTTTCCTACCACTCGTGATTTCATTAAGGCGAAACACGGTCTCATTTGTCACCAAACCCGTAACTTTGCATTCATTTCTAGGCGCTCCGTTAATAACCGAGTTTCCTCTTAAATACACATGGGACCCTGTCATTCCTTATCTCTCCGGGAGATTTATGACTAATTTTGTTGCACCCTCAAAGGCCTAAGCAAAGTTCTATGGGTACCTGACTGAAGTTTGGTTGTATGTGTTTTTTTCATGATGATACATGCACGCAACTTGAATCTATTTAAAACGCGTAGCTATTTTGCATGTGGGTTTTTTTCCTGTTTTTTTTTTTCAAGCGTTCCTCCCTAAAACCTGAAACAACTGTTCTTCACCTTTACCTGTTAATTGTTTCTACCGAAAAGTACGCAATCTTTGATTTGTCCACCATTTTGAATCTTCGCGTGACTTTAACCTTTTTTCTTTTCTTTAATAAATATTAGTCCTTATGTGTGGCTGGTTATCAATAAAGCCTTAATGAAATCTGAATAGGGTTAAATCTGGTTTATTGTATTGGACACGCCCCTCGACTCGCGTGTCCCAGTGGTTCTCAACCTAGTTGGACCAGAACCTCCTTTACATATGATCAAATCAAAGATTGTTTAAATCTCGCGGTCCTACTTGACCATATGGCTCACGGAAGGTTGGTGTATGTGATTTGAGTGTCGTCTAGGCTTATTGCGACCTCCTTATGAATACGTGAGTGTCTCACAAATGTTTTTATATAAATTTATTGATTTAGAAGAAAATTATATATACATATCTATGTATATATTTCCAACCTGCCCGTATTCCATTTGGTATACATGTTTTTAAATTTTTTTTTTCTTAAATATTTCTATCATTCCTTTCTTTCAGCCCTCCCCTTGTGGTCCTTGTTCATGATTTCTTTCACCATTTCTTCCTCTTTCACCTCCCCCCTTCTAGTGACATTTAGCTAGATTGTTCGCGAAGTGTTTCTCCTCCCTTTTCCGCATAATCCCTTAAACGAAAATTAATGTAACAAGATTGCCTAAATTTTAACGTATCATCTCAAAGCCCCTTTATCCTTTACTAACTCCTACGCAGCCTAGAAAAGTTGAGGAAAGACAACTCAGAATTTTTCTCCTCTCCCTATATGTACCTTAAATCTCAGCGTTGGTGTAGTAAAATATTCTAAACATGATCATAAGAATATAACCTCAGAGTCCGACCATAAAACTAAACCTCACCAAGACACTATTCTCTAACATGATATATTAATTACCTTACACTTATAATGCGATTACAAGAAACCTAAATTAGTAAAATGAACTATTTTCTAACATAACATGCCTATCCCCTGTCAGTCGACCTCAATCAAATCTATTTGTTTCGGTTGCTTTTCTGCCTCGCTAAGGTAATATCTTGCCAGGTGTAAGGCGCTATAATCCCCCCTTATCTCCCGCGTCTTGGGGTCGACCAGCGTATAGGTGTTATTATATGGGACGGCAGCAATTACATAAGGTCCTTCATATATTAACGCGAACTTCTTTATTTCCTTTCTCAATAAGTTTGACTGCGTGCACCGTTTGAGCTTTACCAAGGTGCCTATCTCGTATGTAACTAACCTTTTGCCTATATTATAAAATTGTTGCCTCTTCTCGGCGCTATTGACAATATTTTTTCGTACCGCACCTCTTACCTCTTCAGCTGTCAATTTCGGTATAATGCTTTCGCGCATGTATTTGTCTAAACTATACTTCGGTGGTTTCCCAAAAGCTACCTCGTTCGGTGAAAATCCGGTCGTACAATGCACTGTATTATTATATGTTTTCTCTATGTCGTTGAGGATCATCGGCCACTTGGTATGTTTCTCATGACAATATATTCTGAAAATCCGTCCCATCTCCTTATTCACCCTCTCCGTGATATTTGGACCGGGGTTCCGTACTGATGTATGCATAACTTTTATACCTAACCGTTCTAAACCCTGATCCCATTTTCTAGATGTGAATTGAGACCCATTGTCCGTTAATAGCGCATCCACCCTTAATTTCTTTATGAACCGCTCTACGCAATTCAATACCGTCCTGGTACTCGCTACTTTAAGTTTATATAATTGAATGTACCTACTGAATGAGTCTTGTATTACGAAGATAAATCGCACTCCCCCAATGCTTCTCGGTAATGGTCCATATAGGTCCGCCATTGCGAGCTCACCTACCTCCTGAGTTATGATCGAACGTCCTGGTCCCACCGTTGGCCGAATTTCGCGCTTCGCCAATTGACAAAGACGACAAGTCTTAATAGCCGTTTTTATTTGCTTAGTCATACCCGGCCAAAAATATCTACTTTTCAATGCCCGTCCCGTCTTAAGGCCACCGGCGTGCCCGATTTCCTGATGTATTAGTTCCACCAGTCCTTTTGTCAAACCGTTTGGTATTGCCAGTACCGTACCATAATTTCCCGTTTTGTAGTAAAGCGTTTTACCTCCTAATTTGTAATTTTTCAGATACCTATTTACCCCTTTCGTGGGCGGGCTATGGAGACCCCCTTTTAAGTGTCTGATTATCTCCCCAAGGAAATCATCTTGTCTCTGCAAAAGTTCTAGATTTTCTAAGTGTGATTTTATCAATCGTTTCCCATTAACCACGAATGAAGCGACTTCGGGACAATCTACCTTCTCTTCCTGTATTCGTACGGCATCGCTTGAATAACGTGATAAAATATCGGGCCCGATGTTTTCTTTGCCCTTTACGTATTCCACTTTGAAATTAAACTGATTTAGGTAAAGTATCCACCGCGTTACTCTCCCGCTATACATCTTCCAAGTCTTTAAAAATGATAAAGCCTGATGGTCGGTCCTTATCACCAAACGTACGCCGCGCAAATAGGTCTCGAATTTATGTAATGAATATATTATGGCATATAGTTCTTGTTCCGAAACGGTCCACTTTAATTCAGCGCCCGACAGTGCTTTGCTGACAAACCCGATGACGTGGTGATTACCATCGCTATCTAGTTGGTATAATTCCGCCCCTATCGCGAAACCAGAACTATCAGTCTGCAAATAATAGGTGCTGTTTGGATCATGGTGATGCAATACTACAGATTCTATAAATAATGATTTTACATTGTCAAATGCTTCTTGTTCTTTATCGGTCCACCTCCACGGCCTATTTTTCTGTAACAAATCGCACAATATTCGTGTGGCCTCGCCGTACTTCTTCGCGAACCTTCGATAATAGTTCACTAAGCCTAGGAATCCTCTCACTTGTTTTACCCTCTTGGGCGCAGGGAAGTTTTTTATCGCAGAAATTTTTTCGGGATCCATCTGTATACCGTATGGTGTTATTATATGTCCTAACATCCGCACTTCTGTGAATAAGAACTGGCACTTTTCTAACTTGCAAGTCATGTTGGCGTCACGCAACCTCCCTAAAACTACACTAACGTGCTCCAGATGTTCTTCGAAATCTCCGCACGAATATATGACCAAGTCATCTAAATAATTTGCACAGAAATCTCTTACTCCTGGGCCTAGTATCTTGTCCATTGCGCGCGAAAATGACCCGACGGACGTCTTTAAGCCTTGCGGTAAAACTCTATAAACAAAGGACTTCCCGTTGTACACGAAACCGGTGTATTTGCGGCTCTCCTTACTAATAGGTATTTGGAAATACGCATTGTTGATGTCTAAAGTAGTTATATGTTTCACACCGTGGAACCGCTGCAAGATTTCCGATGTCAACGGCGGTTTCTCCACTTCGGCTTGCATCCTAGAATTTAATTCCCGCGCGTCAAGTAAAATCCGAACTGAACCGTCCTTTTTCAGGGTAAACGTCAACGGGCTCGAAAACTGGGTGGCTTCCCTGCTGATTATGCCTAAGGTCTCTAATTCACTAATTTTCGCGTCTACCTTGTCTCTATAAGCGAATGGGACCGGATACGATCTCTTCACAAATGGAGTTTCGTCAGTCATTTTTATAATGTGTGTATATTTATCGGTTAAACCCGGCCTTTCGCTGAAAACGCTACGATGTTTGTTCAAAACTATTTTCAGCTTCTCCCCCTTTTCCGGATCTATAGATAAACCGGCCACGGCGTTTTCTATCTTCCGTTCGAGACTTTCCACATCTTTTAAACCTGCGCTACCTTCGATGACGTTGACGGAATTGGCGGTGTTATGTACAGCCTCCTCACAAAACTGCTTACTTGGCTCGATTTTCACGACCCCGGAATTTAATACTTCTATTTTCGTTTTACCCCGTTCTGTCGTAATCACTAGCTCCCTTCTGCTACCGCATTTCACCTCAGCTGAATAATTATCTAGCCAATTTATCCCCAGAATAATCGGCCTAATTAATTTCGGTACTATTAAGCATGACGTGTTAATTTGAATCTCCCCGAAACGTAGTGGTATTAGGACTAAGCGAGATATCTTCATACTCTTTTGTCCCATCGCGCCTTTAATCTGCATTGCGGTCACAGGCATGATCGGATACCGCGCTTGATCACGCAGGTTGCATTCCCAAAATTCCTGCGCGACACATGTTATCTGACTGCCCGTATCTATCAAACAATTCACCTTTATATCATCTACGTGTGCCCTAGCCTCGGGTAATTGCGGTAACGCACTATTCCCTTCCATCTCACTGTAGTTTTCATCCTCAAATATGGTATTGAATCCGATGTTTGTTCTCTCCCTCTCTCTTTCCCTCATCTCTACGGCACTCCATACGTCACTTAAATGTTGCAGGGAATTCACGCACGCGTCAACTTCTATTCTCTCATTCTCCCACCTTACATCCTCACTTTCCACTCTGCGCACGGCTTTATTTGCCTTAATAGGTATTTTTATTCCTTGCTCATTCTTTCTTATCCCTTTGTCGCATCCCAATTATACTTTAACATTATTTTTAAGGCTGTGTTGTGCCTCGGTGTCACTGCCCTTGTTTCTTCAGGAGTCGCAATCCCCAGAGCTACTGGACCGACCCGCTTCCGTTTCCCGCGTCTTCAGCCAAACATATCGCCTTCTCGCTAGCCGCAGTATTGTTCGTGCTATTTGTAGCCTGTGCGCTTGCCCCTCGGCACATATTGCAGACGGATGACGTGTGCGGTCCCTCAATCGCTGAAATCTTAGGCCGCACTGCTTGCCGATTATCCTTGTACCTCCCGTGTTCCTCTCTTCCCTCTCTGTCTCTCTTAACAGCATTCCTATCCTGCGGTGCGCAAACCATGTTGTCTAGCTTCCTTAGGAACTCGGCGGCGTCCAATTCGGTTCCTGGCGATCGGGAGAACCACAAAGCTTGTGTTTCTCTAGGGAAATGCCGCATAATTTCGTTCACAACCCCCGATTGTGTGTCCGTGATTTTCAACGCTTTCGCGAGCTCCCAATATTTGGCAAAGTGCGCTAACATAGATGCACCCCTTTTTGGGTCCCACATATCGTCTGAAAGTTTTCTGCGTAAATTTTTTTGATGAATATCGCCCCAAAAATTCGCAAGAAAGTCCCTCTCGAAATCGTCGATAGTCTCCCATCGGCTCCAATATAACTTCATCCAGCTTCGTGCACTTCCTCGGAAACTCTCCTTTATTTGCATCATGATGTCGGTCCGCTTCGTTCGCCTAGCATAGTCCTTCAAGTCCTCCAGGAATGTAATCGGGTTCTGGGTACCTCCACTAAACGTTGGCTTCTCTTGAGCTGGTAACATCTCCACGAGTTGCAGAATATTCCTCGCCTCGACTTGCTCTCCCACTGGGGCGGGCGTCGCCACAGGTGCTCCCTTTTGTTTCTCAATTTCCTGAATCCTGTTAACCAATGGTCCCAATGCTTGTTGAATTATTAGGGTTATCTGCCCTATGTCCATTTGCGGAGCCCCACTCGAAGTGCTTTCCATGGCAGCTGACATCTCCAATTCTCCCTCGGCCCTCTTTTGTCGCGTTCCAGTGCGGCGTTTATCTCCCGACATTTCTTCTCTTTTCTCCGAAACCTACCGAAATGATTTAAACGCACTGACTTTATGTTATTATTTTTATTATTTCATAAATTTGTATCCCTTTTTTTCTGAAATAAGGTTGATCCACGCTATTTGTCTTTATCTAGGTTAAATGGTTACGCTCCCATCGATCCCGCGTTCGACAACAACTTCTTTACACGATCGTTGGTTCCGAAGCACATTCATCACTTTGTCTTATCGGAGGTTAGGTAACACAATAAAATTTCCCTTTTTATCTATTTAATTAACTCACTTATTTTTTTTTTTTCCGCAGTTTTGTATTTACAAATAATAAAGTTATGCGTACTTGAAGTGAAACGACACCTAACTGTGCAATACAAAATAAACGCTATTACTATTTCTAACGGGAACTAGGGTAACCGTTTATACCTGATTTTTTTGTCCCTTTTTTTTTCAGTGTAACCTATTCATCGGCCTTGCTATGACCTAGTTATGAGGTACAATGAACTACAATGTCATAAATCACGATACTAATGGTTTGTTTATCTTCCAGTCTACCTTTTTTTTTTTGAACTTGGGTTATTGACCTCGTTTTTTTTTCTTCATATTTCTGTGTCGTATTATACTCGTTAGTATTGGAATGTCTAATCTGTTTATTTTATCCCGTTTTAAAAACTATGTTCGCGAGTCTTAATGTTTTTTTTTTTCAATAGATAAGAAATCATTCATCTTGTATTTCTAATTCTCCCTGGTCACATGGCGCCAATTGTAATGGTTCCACCCTTCTTACATTTATACCTATATTGAAATGATGGTTATTTCTCCTGTCTGATCTGCAAAATGTTGTAACATCCTGGTCATTGCCCTTCGATTTTCCTAAGCTGTTGGTGGCGCCCTTAGAGGACTACCTTAAGAAGAAACCCTAGCTAAGTCTTTCGACCCCCGTATGGAACATACGGCAGAAGATCTTAAGATTTAATTCGCAATAATGCCCCTTTTTCAGCGTTGTGTATTTTTTGGTTTTGAAATTCATATGAGATATGAACGGGCTATTAATGCATATATTTGTGGTAATCCTGGTTCGTTTAAATTAGAGTGAATGATCCCTTTACCATTGAAATTTTAAAAACTTTCTTATAAGACCGCGCGTTTAGCCTACTCTCGTCTCCTACAGTACCCCTAACTCTAATACAGTAGTAATCAATTGTAAACCTTTCCTTTTAAGCTCTTTCCTACCTTAAATAAATCCGAGGACATGAAATAGTTTCGTTATTGCACAAATTAGTTTAGTATGGTATTGACATGCATAGTGCGACGGTTTTCACCATCTCAGCTCCGGGGTCGCCTCCATTCTGTTTTACAAATATTAATTTTGTTATTCGACACTTAATCTTATATAGGGAAGGGACGAGAGGGGGGGGGGGGGGAGAGGAAGGGTAAACTATGTGATCGAAATGTTTTTTTTTTTGCAAATTACGTTGTAACACGGCTTCGATCGAGCCCAAAGCGCGGTAGCAAGATACTTAGGTATATAGATTTCAGTTATAATTTGACTTTAATCCGAGGCTCCATTGAAGCTCCCAATTAAAGTTTTATCACTTTCGTTTAATTTTTTCCGAGAAGAATATTTTTGGTTTATTATCTTTTGACCACAATCTTTTGTTTATGATCCGTGACTCTAATTGAATCCATAGCAATCGCGCTCAACTTTATTCGAGAAGAAATTTTAACGCTTATTAATTTTAATACAATTCATTTATAATCCGTGACTTTATTTGAATCCATAACAATCGCGTTCAACTTTATTCGAGAAGGAATTTTAACGTTTATTAATTTTAATTACAACTCGTTTATAATCCGTGGCTTTATTTAAAACATAAAAGAATCGCGTTCAACTTTATTCGAGGAGGAATTTTTAGCGTTTATTAATTTTAATTACGACTCGTTTATAATCCGTGGCTTTATTTAAAACATAAAAGAATCGCGTTCAACTTTATTCGAGAAGGAATTTTTAGCGTCTATTAATTTTAATACAATTCATTTATAATCCGTGACTTTATTTGAATCCATAGCAATCGCGCTCAACTTTATTCGAGAAGAAATTTTAACGTTTATTAATTTTAATACAATTCATTTATAATCCGTGACTTTATTTGAAACATAAAATCGCGTTCAACTTTATCCGATAAGGAATTTTTAGCGATTATTAATTTTAATTACGATTCATTTAGACCAATTAAACTTTTCAACCTGAATTTAATTATTACGTCAAGGACACTGAGTCTAATTTCTTCAAACACTGAATTGAACTGTATGTTTTTTTTTGACCAGAAAATCTCTAAGTCCAGGATAATGACCAAAGTGATAATTCCTCTTAGCGTGGCGCGTATACTCCCTTAAAAGGTCCTCCGCGACTTGTGACGAACTATCTCGATTTGTGCCCGCGCATGATGTCTTATAGCAGTAATTAACTACGCTTGTCATTGCGATCCAACCTTTATTGAAGCGTTACGGTCTTATATTTCTCGCACAATATCCTCTGTGTGACTTAAAACTTATCAGACTTACCCTTCTGCGTTTCTCAGAAAAAATGGGCATCTGCCGTCTCACAACACAGGCCCGTACTGGTGAAATTCTGAAGTTTGCCCCATCCTGCAGGTGCCTTATAATCCGTCAAAATTGACCTGTTTTTCTAATTTAAATTTTTCGCGTTCCTATTTGGTCCGTGATGTGTGTTCTGATGACCTTTCCTTTAGTGCGCTAAGACGTCCCCTTACGCGTAACTAATCAAAATTTTCCTCTTAACTTTCCGTTTTCGTGGATATATCCTACAGCCTACCTTTAATCTTCTTTCTCCCGTGTGGAAATAGAACTCGCAACTCGCCTTTTGTCGAATTGAATGCTGTACACGTCCGTTCCTCCCTTTACATCCCGAATCGATCACTTCTGACAACCATTCCCCTTCCTCCGTATGATAAGTCCCTTGCGTAAGGTCGCCTCCTACATTGCACATTTATTCACCTTCCCCTTTCGTAGTTTAGTATAATAATCACACTTTTCACTGATTATTCCAAGTTCCTAAGGCCTTTTCGGTACTTGTTCTAGTTGAAATGTCCCAGTACACATCATGTCGCTCACCCTTTGCCTTTCGTCCGAGATCGCATCGGTTTGATAACCTGTTTATTTCTTTGGCCAGTTTCATTTTAAGAACTATTACTGAATTTTCACGATTCCTCCCTGCAATTATGGGTGTTGGCCCAAATGATTTTGTCACACGCCTATCTTCTCTCTCCGTCCCTCAACTCGTTTCGCATCAATCAGAGGTCTCAAGTTCCCTTCATAACAAACCCGTATGTACTCGGTCATAATTCCTCTGCCAAGCGTCTATACATTAATTTTAATGTATTTTCGTCTTCCATAAGCCACGTATAAAATTAAGTACTTTCGATAATGGTTATTACCGACTAAATGACGCAGAACCATGTTCGAAATTTTCCCAAAAATCAACTCTCTCAAGTGTCTGAAATTGGCAACCCTCTTACTTCTTTTAACCTCGAGTAACAGGCCTGTCGCTACCAAATCTCGCTCCGTCCGAGTGAAGTTATGCGTTCAAAAAAGGTTGTGAACTCCTAGAATGTCAAGTGATTTAACCTTGATCCTAGCCCCGTTCGTTCACCTATTCATTTTGTGGGAATATTTCCAAGGTCGATGCTATATAAATCAAAACCTAAACACGCCCCCTATCTGTAATCCCCTTTGTCCTGTCAGAAAGTCACGCCTTCTCCTTTCGTCGCAACCCTAAAGGAAACTCCCCCACCTTTGTATGCAGTTCCCTGTAATTCATATGCGACTGTGCCGACAGATAGCGCTACTATGACGGATTATATCATCTACCTCGGGAGAGACCTTGATTCATCACAAGTCTAGTAACTAGTTTATTCGTAATTTTCGTCAGAGTTTTTAATTTATTTAAGTGATGAAGTGGAGTCAGCGGGACAAAGTTGGAAATGTTGTGGGGTTGAAGGGGGATGTTTGAGTAGTTCCTGGCTATTTAGATATGGTCATCAAACACATTCTCGATTTGTGAGACAGGTACAGGTACCGCCGCCCCGGGAACAGTTTATAAAACCATTTATTTAAAAAGTTATTGTCAAGCGACGCCTTTTACATTCCGAATGATGGTTTTTCACCAGGGCTTATTGCTTTCTCCCGCATGGGAAAAATGCATTTTTTTACATTAACCCCCACCCTGGAATATAATTTCCTTCATAGCCTATGTCATCGTTGAGGATGCTGTGTGGAGGGTATTTTTAAAGAAAGGAAGTTCTGGGAAGGAAAAAGTTGTGACTGGTAGGTAGAAATCTAGAGATCAATATGTCCCGGAGTGAAGGAAATATGACCTATCTCCCCCATTGCAGCGTAAGGCGATGGGTCAAGAGAGACCAGTTGGAGAGGTCAAAGGGTCTCCCCAAACCGGCCTCTCCCGAACCCTATGGGCAGGCGAATCCTGAACACACCTCACACATGAACACAACCACCCCTGCTAAATCACCAAACGTAGCAAACCACTTGGGGTGACCTATGGCAGAGGAGTTGGTAATCAAATATTTTTTATTTTATTTATTTATTTAACGCCCAGAGGGCTTTTACATGGTTGGTAGTATAATTTTAATTTGACAGATACTTTGAAACATAAAAAATAAGAATAAAATTACATTTGATAAAAGCTATGCAACAAGTCATACAAACACAAGAAACAAAAACGAAAATTACAGCTACAGGTTTACATGATGTGTTTAAAGGTATGGTTGAAATAAATGTTTTAAATGATCCACAAAACTTGCCAAGTTGGTATTGAATATGTCAACATCACCCAAGTTATGATTTCCCATGGTGTGAAGTCGTTGTATCGGAGAGTGGGATAACATAACATTTAACCATACAAATCGAGAATTGTATTGTTTTTTTTTTATTATTTTTTATTATCAATATAAAGTTTTTTTACAGGTTTTTTTTTTCGATGTCTGTCTCACTAGGATAAACCTGTGTCGAGACAGACGTATTTGATACATGAATTAATGTTTACATATTTTTTGATACATAAAATATTTCATTACATTAAATGACATTGTGAAATGACAAGTGTTAAATGGTTGTAGAGTTTTTGTCGGCATCTGAGTTATTTTTAAATCACATAATCTTTAATTTTGGTTATCAAAGAAAAATTATTGGGTAATATTATCCTACTATTTGACTACTGGGTAAGTTAGTATCAGATGATAATAAAATCTGCTATAAGAAAAACTGTTCTACCTCAGTACAATACAAAATCACAAATATTTTTATTTTGTATTACTACAGTTTTGATTATAGCATTTGAAAGCATTTTGAAACCCCGGTAGGTATTTCACAGCTTTTTAAGTTAAAACCGCTAAAATGCTAAAAATTATAATATATGAAAAAAATTGATAAATTTTAACAGCAAACTGTCAAACATGGTAAAAATTTTGACAAATATCTGGAAGTCTGCGATGTCGAAAATTTTTTTTCTTTACACCTTGGTCGTGTATAACATGTAACAAAAACTAAACTACCCCATTTGATTCAAGGTAACCCCCATTTAAGTTATAAATTTACAGTATTATTCGGGCGCTACGTGATTTTTACTTTGAAGTTCATAAAGACCATCGATTTTTTTTTATGCTAATACAAAATACTTGATGAACTCAGTGTACCTACATGCATAAGTATTATTTTAAAACGAATATGTGTCATATTAAAATAGTATGTAAACAAAATTCACCAAAACACTGCCGGCTGGCGGTCGATGTAAATTATTCACATTTGCCTGAAAATTTGCCAAAACCTGTAAACACCGCTGAGTCGCACCAGTATTTTGCGAAATTCCCCGCTCAAGGGCCGTTCTGGCTGGAATACGTTGTTTTATTTATTCTGCTTAGGTATGAAGCTATTATTATTTATGACCCTTAACAACTCCGTTACCTAAGGGCTTATTATGTCACATTGCCGCTGAGTAAAACTCCTTTGTAAGAAAGGAGAAATTGGCTTTTGAAAGAAATTTGCTTTGCTTTTATTGGCGGCAGGTGAATTCTTTGCCTTGCTGGTATAAAAATATTGCAATTATTTACACGGTAATCCCTCGTTATCCGCCGGTATTAGGTTTCTTCGGTCCATGGCAAAGGATTATAATGACACTTTTGTAGCAAAAACAGCTTTCTATAGCCAGAGCTTTCGACTATATAATAGTAGCGAAATCTGAAGTTAATAACGGATATCCGATTATCCGGTACCAGGTTTCTGCGGATGGATAATGACGACTTTGTAACAGGAACGTCAAAAAAATACTGATGCATTTTGCACAACTCACATACTTTGTCTCATACATAAAACTAGTAGTTTTTTTTTTATTTTTTTTATTGTTGATACATTTTTTTTACAATATTTCATATTTCAATTTAGTAATGTTGGCCTCACTGGGTTGTTTACCCGTGCTGAGGCCCCCATTTTATAATTTAAGAATTTATACAATTAAAAGAAAAACAACAGTTCTGTCAACAGTTGACCTTGCGTCCAAAAGAAGAATTTTTATAATTCTAGTTGTTACTTAAGAGGAAGCTACAAGCCAAAAATGTGTATATTCTTGGTATACCATATATCGTAGGTAATAGGCATTAAAATTGCTTGACAAACGGAGTCTTCGAATTCAAGCAAACAACTGGTTTTTACCTATTTTGTAAATAATTTTATAAGAAAACAAAAAAGTTAATCAAGCGAAACTGTCACAGATAATCTTAGCTATAAAACTGTATTTTTTAAAAGTTGTTTCCTTTATGCGTTCATACATTTCCATTGAAAAATATTTTTTGTAGTAGTTTGAATTTATATTTTTTATTGAGTAATTTATTTTTTTAGTTATATTCTACTCAAGCAAAGCGATAGGAAAACCTTCAATTTAAATAAAGCATATTTTTTGGTTTTCATAATGTACACCAATTCGTTATAAAGATTAATCAAAATAGTGATTTGGCACTAAGCTTCGCCTTAAGCATTTACCTTTTGATTTTAAAGCGCATATAATATGTTACATTAAAAAGTTTCAAAAAGGGAATTGCATATTTTGTCCAAAAAACGGCACTATCTCAATTAAAATTATTTTTCCAAACTTTTCTTAGGCATGTAGGTACCAAGATTTTGAAAAAATGCAAATTAGAAAATCTGAATAAACACGTTTATTTCACTTTTGAAAAAAAAAATCTTTGGTGAACCATCAAAACGGCCACCATCTTGAAACGGAAACAAAAAGCCCACATTTACCGACACACGAATTGCAAAAGGGTCGAGTTAAAACAGGATTTCAATTCGTTCAGTCAATAAAGAAGAGCACTAGGAATGTCTATCATGTGATTCGAAACGATGTCACCACGCGCTCAGTCTCTCTTACACTTGCCTGAAATCGTATATCGCTATCCCATTTGAATTTCATAATTATGGTGAAACTCAGTTCTGCATATAAAATTTAAGCAAAGAATGATCAGAATTTTGGGATCACAAAACACGCACACATGGTATTTATTGTGTTCATTTTATTCTACTGTGTCCAAACAGTAGATCGACCATAAAGAAAACAATGATTGTGATAACGCAAATTGCTAACCTTCCTGGTTGCTGGGGTAGGTACTGCACCACGGACATTCTCATGGACTGCCTCGATGGACACTGAACTGTGCATTCTCAACCTCTTTTCTCTCTTTCTATCTTGGAATAAAGAAGATTCTAAAACAAAAGGGTTCCCGAAAAACTTGGAATCCTAATTTAAAGTCCTATACCTAATTGTCCCGAAGTAGGAAGACTGTTTGAAATAATGCATTATTAAGAATGTAAAATATCTCTAGACGTCTCATTATCACAGAGAGGCAACATGTTATTGGAACCGCTAACAACTTGTTCTTCCAAAAGATATAGAAGAACTAGTGGCCTTGTTTTTAAAAACAATTTTTTTATGTGAATACCTAAGACAAAATTTCCAAATGCATCCAACCTTCTAGAGCCAATGAGACTATCGCATCCCCCAATTGGAGTATGTTGCAAGGCTGAAGTTAATGGAGAGGGGAAGGAGTTGAGGAAAGGAATGAGGAAGATTGGGAAGGACGTATCTAAAACGGCTAATATGATTTTCCAACTTGCAAAAAAAAATCGTAACGTAATCAATTATCGCACTATTCGACTATTATATGTCTTCAAATGTTGACGTTACGTGACAGTACACAGTTGTTTTAACTACCCTTCCAAAACGTAGATATAATGTTATCGATGAAAATCTTCGATGGGACACTCACGTAAATAGCATTACAAAGAAACTTACAAAACTCATGCACTACTTTAGAAACTTACGCAATATACTAAATAAAAATTATCTATATAAAGTCTACTATGCTCTTTGCCAATCACGCATATAATATGGAATTATTGGATGGGGATCTGCCTCAAACCTTCACATGAAGTAGCTCGTTAAAACACAAAAAGTAATAATAAAAATAATCCTGAAAGTACCCATAAGTACTCCATTAAAATATTTTTTTTTTAAATTTAACGTGTTCAGCATTATAAAACCGTACTCAAAAAATGCACTACTCAATTTTAAAGAAAAATATGAGTAGGTACCTTACTAAACAACACACTACACTACAAGGACGAAATCCTCAAATCTACTAAACATTCCAAAATTAAATACATCTTTCGGCCAGAAAAACCACTATTTCCATGCTATAAAATTATATAATGCCCTTCCTATTGAAATTAAAAACACCATGAATATAGAAAAGTTTAAGAAAAACATCAAATTATGACTAACTAAACATGAAGATGAGGAAATCATTAAATTTATGAAGTAACCCCAACACAACCTACAGACAACAAACATAAATACTTTTTGATATTTTGTGGGAACCAACAAATAAGAATATGAGGAAATCATGATAAACACAAATACAACAACCTACAGTCCGCCTCGGAACAGGAATACCTAGTGAGGAGGACTGAGAACAAACTACATCACCTTATATTTTTATTTTACTTAATATTGTATCTTTTTTACTTTACTTTATATTAACGTTAAATTAAAAAAATATATAAAAATTAAATACTATTCTAAAATGGTTGATAAAAGAGAAATAAGTAAGTGGATTGCTTTGAACGCTGGGGAGATATATATTATTAAATACACACACTAATACTGTTATTGTCGTTTACTGACGATTCCCTTAAAACACCCAAAAACTTATTTTAAGTCAGTAGTTCTAGTATTAATTGTTTAAGTAATATATTTGTACAGCGCCCATGAGGTGATTTTTTTAAAAGATGGCGCTATATAAAATTAGCCAAATATTTTTATTATTATAAAAAATCATCACAAGAATGTTCAAAAACTGTTGTGCGATCGTGAGTTCCAAAATGGTTCTTTCCTGAGCTCTAAATATCTCTTAATACTGCCGAGTCTGTTGTTACATTATTTGTCATGATGCACATTTGTGCTCAAGCGTGTCTACAAAATGAAGCATCTTTTATTTTTGTTTTCTTCTTTTATTTCTGAAAATTCTCAGAAATTTGGAGCATCGCACCTGAATTCGTGGAAATCTTTTCATAAAACGTTAAAACAACTTTACAAAAATATATTACTTACTATTATCCAGTAAAAGCTGTATATAACCGAAAAAGCACCAGATGCCGGTAGTTTTGAAGAGATCTAAGAGGCAAGACGATGGAAAAAAAAACACATTTCAGAATAAGAATAGAATTTATACAGCTCGTTCTTATGTGGCAAATGTCAATTGCACGTACCGAAAAAAATAATAAACAGTTTCCTACGTAAGTGAAAAACTTATTATTTCCTTCGTGTTGTTAAATAAAATAGTTCTCCCGCGCTATTCGCAGAAGTTTATTTCTTTACAACGCAACGCATCGGTATATTTTTAGACGTGTAACACATTATTAATATGTGCCGAGAGCTTCGAGCTTCGCACGCTAGTGGCGCCTCGGTCTCAAAGTTAATTTAATGGTGGCCAAAGAGGTTGGGGAAAAAACCCTACAAAACAAACGAAAAAGACTTAACTAAGAAACGAAAATACGACTTAGAGTTTAGGATAAGTTTATATTGAAGTGTAGTGGTGTGGTCAGTGATGGTGTTATCCAATGTGAACTTGTACAGAAGCAGTTTTCCAATGGAATTATGAAAGTGAAAATAGTTTTCCGTGTGGCTAAATTTAACACTCGTCGACTTTGTTCAGTGTTGGAAGCTTTTCAGTGATTTTAGTTCAGCGCAGCGGAGGAGGTGAGCTTTTTAAATTTCAAATGTAACTTATCATTTTGATAAATATTATTGCTTATAAAATATGTTTTAAAAGTTCTTCTACACAAAGTAACTTATATTTTCATAGTTTTTTCTTTTTATTTTGAAATCACTGTTTTTATTTTATTATCAAAACTCAATTGTGTTAGATAGATATTATTTAAATTTTTTGTTGTCTTTTTATCTGAAAGTTTTCCTAATGATTTTAATTTAGTATAAAAAATATTTATTGAATTTAATTTCTCGTTAATTTGCTTAGCTTTTTTCTTTCTTTAATTAAAAAAAAACAATAATAATGGTTTCAAAATATAGCGGTATAATTCCCGTTTTAAATAAACATTATATTTTTATAGAACTTTGGAATTGCGCAAAGGGAAAAATAATATTCAGAATGGAAGGGGCTATTCCCAAGAAGACTGGAACGAGTGTCAAGAAGAATTCCAGTGTCAAGTCGGAATCAGAAACCCAAACAGCTGTTGCAGTACGCGTGCCTTCCTTAAAAGTTAAACAACCCCCTGAGACAATCTCAGCTGCAGAGAAGATGGTTACTCCAGAATCCATACAGACTGCTTCCATGGCCAGAAAGCGGAGAATGATCACAAAAAAGGCCCAAGGAGTTCGCACCAGAGAAAAAACTCCAGAACCTAGCAGGACCAGCGTGCCACACGAAGACACCACCACTACAGATGATGAAGATTCAAGGTCATCCAAGGCTACTGGAGAAACAGAAGCAGATGATATTTATGCAGAGATGAGAAAGAAAATCGAACAAAAAGTCAAAGAAAGAGATCACGATGATTTAGATATAGATGCAATAAGAGAACAGCAAGTTATCGAAGCCAAAGAACGCAGACGTAGAAGTATTTCTCCATTTGCGCTGCCAACCAAAGAAGAAATAGAAGCGTTGCAGTTGCAGAGAAAAGGAAGCTTCATTGACCCCGGCAACAAACTCCTGACAACTCCACCCAGTTATCCCATCACCTTTAAAGATGAATTTGATCCTCTTATAAGGAAAAATTCCTTGATCGTGGCCGATGCTGAAAGATTCAGAGAATCTATTTCTGTTAAATCCAATCCTTCTTCCCCCGTTCAGAAAAATACTTTCCAGTTTTCGAATCCTACTACTCCCACGAAAGTGCCTAACTCACAGCCCGAGAAACTAGTAAAGACCTCCAGCTTTACAAACGTCCCTTACAGAGACAACAGCTCACACGCACTTCCAATTAAACCCGACCCTTTAACAATGCAGCCCAGTAAATCCAACCTTAAAACTAGCGCCAGTTTTGGAAAAAACGACAATAACTTCCAAAACTACCCTCCCTCAAATGAAGGACCTCCAGTTAGACCGAAAAGAAGCAAATCGGGAACAAGAAGCCAGGTAAATGCGTTGTCTTCCAAGTGTGTTATATTATAAACACGAGTTTTGTCACGTGTCTATTCTTTTCTGAGATTGGTTTCACGTGATAAAAAAAGTCTAATAGACTTTCCATTAATAAGAAACGTAAATATTTTAGGGACGAACGAGTGAAAGTGAGATGAGTGAAGATCAAAGTAAATCCTACTCCGAACCCGAACCACAAAAAACACCGAAACCGAAAGAAAGAAGAAGAACGATTGCTGCAATAAAACGGCAAGTACGAGAAAGATCACCAGCTGTTATGCGATCAAAATCTGCAACACAGGTTTTAAAACCTTTAAGCACAGATGGTATAGAACTAACGGAAACAAGTACTGATATTATAGAATTATTACAAAAGGCATCTAGAAGAAGTGTTTCCATTCCTGGCGATGAATTCAAAACTTCGAGTGAAAGCCGAAAGCTTGAAGAACGTCACTTAATGACGCCAAAAAGAATGCCATCAACTCCAAGAAGAGGAATCTCATGTCCAAAAGAAATACAAATTCTCAGCGCTGAAGAAACATTAGAAGTCTTTAAGCAAGTTCAGAGGAAAAGTGTAGAAATGGAAAGGAGTAGATGCAGTTCTGGATACATTGATGCAAGCCAGTCAGAAGTCACTAGTTCTTGTTATTCCTCATCTTACAGTGAAGATGAATCAGATTTCGATCTTAGTAAGAAGAGCGCAGAGCTTACTAAAAAACTATCTCTCTTACATAGTGAAAAAGAAAAAGAGAGACTTAAAAACGAAGCGAAACCCGAACAGCTAATCGAAGAAAAAACTATAATAGAAGAAGAAATTATTTTGACAGGAGAAGAGAGTAGAATGACACTCTTCAAAATCATGCTGAGAAGTTCGAGAAAAATTTGGAGGCAACTCAAAATTGAACGCAAAATAGACTGTGAGAAAATGAAACTGCTCAGGAATAGATGCTTCAGCGATCTGATGATCTTGATCATGTTGTGTGGGTTCGGAGGTGTGGTTTTCCGATATACGGAGGGAGCTTTTGAAAATTTTTACAAATGTGGAGTGAAGAGGGTGAAACGCGACTTCATCGACGCCCTTTGGCAGACCAGCCACAACCTGAGGGAGGAAGACTGGAAGTCCGGCGCCAGGAAGAGACTCTGGGAGTTCGAGACGCAGCTGCACACGGCTCACGAGGCAGGCGTCCACTCCTACAGCGGACAGAAGTCTTGGTCTTTCATGAACTCGGTGGTATACTGTTTGACTGTTGTCACGACTATTGGTAAGGAAGAAATAAATATCTTCAAACTGGTTGTGTTTTTATTTTTGTTTTGATTTATCTTGAACTGTTGTTATTTTTAATATAATTTAAGTTTCTAATTGTCAGGATGTTTGGTTTTTGGATTATTCTGAAAGAAATTAATAAAATTCTCAAAAACTGATTTCTAAAAGTAGAAAGAGCCATAGTTCTGACAGTGAGAGCTTCTTTGTGACCAGTGCTTAGTTTATAAGAATGTTGAAGAGGTTGGAATGGATCTATCAACGTTGTGCATTTAAAAAAATATGTAGCTTTATTGTGTTAAAACATTAAAAAATTGTCACAATGTTGAATTCTCAAAACTCATAATCTGAAAGAGAGATTACATTTTATCGCTGTGTTTCACATTTAAGGAAGAGGAATCATGTTTTAATTTCAACTCCATGATAAGATATCAAAGGTAAGCATCAATGGAAATTGAAAGTAATATATTTGGATTTGATCTGTTCATAGAAATTGAGATGTGAATATTAGAAAAAAACTGTTATGAAATGAAGCTAAAAACTTGAGTAAACATGAATTTGAAAATTATTAATAAAACAACCATCAGGTTATTTTCATCCGGAAATTCAGAACGATAAAGTGGTCGTGGCACATTTGCTCTCATTTAATCTGGAGTTTTATCATTAGTTTTGCTTATTTTTGTCGTTTTAGTCATAGAAGAGTGGCATAAATAACGTGACAAAAAACACGATATCAAACATTTTCTCATTTATCCCAACAGATATAATCTTGGCTTCCTCTGACGCAACAGGTAGTATCAATATTTTGCTGACGCAATATGATGTCATCTATTTGATTTATTATGACAGACTTGGAAAACTAAATACGTTTATTTAGCAGCATTTATCAAAATCTTGATGAAAAAAAGGTGTATTTCTACATTTATCAGAAGTTTTCGAATTATTCATTAAAATAGATACTATTCGAAATTTTATCTTACAAAGATAGAAATGAACACACTACATCCTGCCGTACTTTTAAATACATAACTTTATATTGTTTTTAAAGCTAGTATCGTTTAAAACAACGTGCAAACTTTTTACGGTTGGGTAAAAGGAAAGAAGGTTAGGCTCAATGTTTCGATTAACTGAACGTATTGATGTATTTCAAGGAAATGAGATTAGACAAGTTGAAAAAACCGGGGCTAAAAAGAAATGTCCCAGGAAGACATGGCGCGATCAAGTATGTCAAACACGTGAGTCGGGTCACGTCAAGGGTTGGAATAGAATAAGAGTTCGTGTATTAGGGAAAAAGTTACTAGGCGTTTTGAAAATTGGTTAAAGCCAAGAGTTTTGCTAAATATACCTAAGTATTATTTAAACATTAATCAATAAATTAACTAGAACTACGTAATTAATTTTATTTTATGAATTTGTATTACTTCACTATTTATTAATTTAAAAAATATATACAGTAAACTTGCGGCACGTTTCAGGGTAGAAGGTTCTCTCAGTATCGCCCTGGTGTAAGACCACCATCCAAATGATGGGTCAGTGGCTCAGTAACATCGCGTTTGGGTTCGACTCAGTCGTAGTGTGTTCAATTCCTCGGCTGGCTAAGTCCTCCATCACAACACAAGCAATATTTTAAGCTTTCTGTGGTGGTAGTAGGAGATATTCAAATATTGTCAGGTTATTCGTTACCCGGAAATGTTTGCCTTTCTTTAATAAAAAAAGGCTTTATCAGTGTTTGGTGACTAGATCTGAATGGCTAGGTACTCCCTCACCTTCCTCTTTTCCATCTTCTTCCCCCCCACCACGTTCAGTCTCACAACATACCTCAATCGGGGATGCCATAGTCTCACCGACTCTAGACGTTTGGGAGCAGTTGTCACTCTTGTGCGGTATTCATATGAAAATTAAAAAAATATATATAGTGCAGGTTTGTGTTATTTCGCTTGAGTTAAACTGTTAAACTCTGACCTTCTGACCCCCTCCTACCATACGAAAGAAGAAGACGAAGAAGAAGTTAAACTACCATACTCGTATGACTATACTATTCTAGTGAGAGCTCGTACCTACATTATAACGTCTATGGACGATCGTCCTCTTCCTTCTCACACGTCTTATATGAAAACGAAAAAGACAGAATTGTTTAAATAAATCAATTAAAAAAACAATCTGTGCATATCTTTCCGACAAAAGAGAGACTAGACAAAAAATGTATTTTTTCGGAATTTTCGCTAATATTTTCTATTTTTTTAGGTTATGGTCACATAGCACCATCTACCACAACCGGCAGAGCTATAACCATAGTTTATGCCATCATCGGCATCCCTCTCTTCCTCATCCTTTTGGCTGACTTTGGTAAACTCTTCACGAGAAGTATCAAGTTCCTCTGGGCTTTCGTCAGAAGAGTTTACTACACCGGCAGCTGCAGGAAAGTCAGGAAGACTTCGCAAGTTCAGGTGAGAGAAATATTTTTTTTCTTTTCTGGTGGAGGAAAGATTGTGAGGCTCAAGCGGAATGCTAAGGTTTATCCATCCAATTGACAGCATCGGGATATACGAGTACTTGGTTCTGTGCAGATGTGCCCACGAGGAACTTGAAAGCCACACACTCTTAATATTACTGGGTTGGAATTCGACCTCCTCCAGTTATATTTGTTCTCTACAATCTCCAGTCGCTATTTCCAAATTCAAATGTTTTTTCATCTGGGTAGGTAATTTTTACACCTGCTTTGTAATATATATGAATATTCATTTAATTGTTTTTATTTAATTAGAGCTCTGTTTAGTCTTTAATTATTTTTTATATGGCAACCATAGTTTCCAAATGCTGATGGAACATTTATGCAAGATAAGGCTTCCTGCCACAATGCCAAAGTTGTGTTAATATCTTTTAAGATACGAAAATACCAACGCTCCCATGGACTGGTAGCGCAGATACTTATAAATATTGTCTATATTTAATGAAAAAAATGATAACCACTTATCGAAGAACTCATTCAAATATGACATTAAAATTAAGAAATAAATTGAAAAATAGCAGGCTGAATTTGGTGTACAACGTGCGGACTAAATTGCTTCTTAAGAGCAAAGACCTCTGTGGTCGACGGGTAAGGCTCTTGAATAGCCAGCTGGAGATTGCTAGTTCAAATCCCGGCGTGTGCAAGCAATTTTTATTTGATTAATTTATGTTATTTCACAAATTACTAATTTAAAATAATAAGTACTATATTTGCGGCACGTTCCAGAGTGGAATATACTCTAAGGACGGGTTGTTTCGGAGAATTTGAACAATTCATCAAATTTCAACGTTCATTTTCGGGTTCTGTGAAAGTCCTATTCAAGTTCTGTTATTATATCATCAAAGGCTGGTTGCTTGACAAAAAAGAAATAAAAACAGAACATGAAAAAATCTTTCACAGAACCTGAAAATGAACGTTGAAATTTGATGAATTGTTCAAATTCTCCGAAACAACCCGTCCTAAGTATCGACCTAGTGTAAGACAACCATTCAGAATTGAAACTTCTCTTGAAATGGCTTTGGCCGAGTTTGGTAACCAGATCTGAATATCCAGGTACTTCCCCACCTTTATTTTATCAATCTCTTTCCCCTACCCACTACCTTTAGCCTCTGAAGATACCCCAAATGTGAGATGCCATAGTCTCAGTGGCTCCAGACGGCTGGGAGCAGTTTGGACCCTTGTGCGGTTTCACGTAAAAAAATAAAAAAAGGAATATTCACCAAATACAAGATATAAGCCAATGTAATTTAAGTAATAATATATGTCACGTTTGAAAAAAATCGTTTGATTCTACTTATCTGCACAAGACTGTAGTAGTCAGTCCACACATTAATCGGTTCGGTACTTGCTGATATGGTAGCTTTTATTGGGACTCACTCTTCTTCATAATTTTCAGTGTCCTGTTGTTCCTTATTCTTTTCACATGGCCAGCTCATTGCCTTTGAGATCTACATAAAATTTTAAAGGTCCTTACTCAGATTCCCTAGTTAATTCTTCCCTTTGAGTTCAGCGTACAGCCGGTAAACTTTATGGTATTCCTGCGTTATGCCTTATTGCTGTATTTGTCCACTGGCGTAAAAATTACGCAATATTTAAAAAGATCTTTATTTCTATCACTCGAATGTTGGCAGTTGAGACTGTTTCGAATTTCCAAAGAACCTTTTTTTACTGTCATGTCACTGTCATTATCGATACCTAAGAAGACGGTTCTGCCTCTTCAAAGAATAAAAGTTTAAAGTATTTATCTTCTTTATGTTTATTTTGCAGAAACTCCAAAATCATTAGCAAATTTCGTAAAAATATTATTATTTATACGACGTAGGTACGGTTTTACAGCATTTTAACACGTTGTATCAGATTTACCTTTCAAGGAAAATATAAAAATGTGTTAATGGCAGGTGAAACAGTTAATTATTATGCGTAACGCACTAAATATCTTTGTCACACGTAACTACCTTCGTCTAGTATCTAAAAAGCAGTGAAACAAAAGAGTTTTTAAATGTTAAGCAATAAATATTTTGATATATGAATATGTTTATATAATGTTGGGAGTAATTACTTTCAAAGTAGGACATCAAGATCCTAAACATGTTTTGCATATTCCGTAAATTCTGAATCGTATCTCTCTCTTTTCAGGATGCGATGAAAGGACTCAACATGCTGTACACGGCTGCTTCCAATTTCAGGAGACCATCAGAATACGCCTTGGATGCAGAGAACGGTCCCAACCCACCCCTGCCACCCAAACCTAACCCGAACCTCCTAGCCGTCCCAAAGAAATCCATGACACAAGAACCAACCAATGAAGACGCAGTCACTGAAGACCTCCAACAACCACAGGACCCCACAACACCAGCACCATCTGTTTTTGAAATAGACGATGAATTCAACCTACCAATTTCAGTTGCGATCACCTGTTGGATCATCTACATCTTCATGGGTGCTTCAATCTACGTCGTCTGGGAAGAATGGAGTTTCTTTGAATCTTTCTATTTTGTCTTTATCTCAATGTCCACTATTGGTTTTGGTGATTTCGTACCAAATCATCCAATCTACATGATGGGAAGTATTGTTTACCTTGTGTTTGGTATGGCCTTAACTTCTATGTGCATCAACGTCGTGCAAGTGAAACTGTCTGATTCCTTCAGACAGGCAAGCGCCAAGATTGGAGCCACCATTGGGTTGAGGGTATCTGATGAAGATGGTAGTTTGGCCCCCATCACTCCTCCTCCAGTAGAAATGCCAGGAGTTCATGGAGCGCCCAAACTCGACGCTCCTGTGCATGTCTGAACGAATTGCATCGAATTACATATTATCAATTGTTAAGATTTTTGTATAAAGTTGTAAGTTTAATATGAAATTAAGGAAAATAATGTAGGTTTGTCTTTTCACGAATACGATGTAATTATCAGAAGACTTGCGGATGTACGTACAAGTAATCATTATTTAATATGTTTTGTATTGTATTATTATATAACTTTATATTTAAGATCTTGCCTTCAATGCTTTAAATGACTTAATCTCTTAAGCTACCTTTTAAAATACACTGTATAATTTTTGTATGAAGCAATGTGTAAACTGTTTCGCCTTAAATTGATATATTACTTGTTCGTTAGCAGTTAACCCGTGGCTAGCTGTGATTAAATTAATATATACATGCTTCGTTTAAAACCACTTAATGTATTATCTTTGTTTAAAACCACTAAATTATCAAATGTATTTATCGAAGATTCAAACTAAAACTAAATTACTTACCTACCATTTTTAAAGATAAAGTTTATTTAATGGCGTTGTTATGGTTATATTCAACGTGACTACGATATAATTCTTGTTGTTGTTGCTTAGTGCAAACTTTTAAGTTTCTTTTAGTCATTTTATGAAAAAGTGAAGATAGAAAAAGAGTTAAATAATGTTTTTGAGTCGGTATATAAATCTAGTCATTGTAGCAATAAATATCTTATTTAATACATCTAATTTTAACGATACTGATTTTTTATTGGTTTCTTTTACTGTTACGAATTCATCAATATATTGTTGTAGAAAATATTATTATTAAATTTATATGTTATTTGTGGTGCTTTCTCTACCTAATGTTTAATTAAATATTTAATGAATTTTAGTTGTAACGTTAGGTTTATAAATATACAAATATTACTCAAATATCTTCGAAAATTTTCGCTAGCCCGGAAGAAAAATGTCACAAGTCAGAAAATTTTTCACAAGTTTTCATAAGTGTTTAAATTTTGTTCTAAATATAAAGTTGTCGGAGTAATTGTGACTTACGAAAATGAGTATTGTTGGTTTAACTAAAAATAGAATATTAACATCAACTTGACCTTTAAATACATTTATTGTTATTAAGTTTTATTTGTAGAACTCCATTTTAATTTTAATTTTTTTATATATATTCAATAATATTGTTATTGGGTTTATAAAAAACAGTTTATTTTTAAACAAGTTCTGCTGTTGATAATACCTTCAGTTTGATAATGCCTTCAGAGGGCGAAACAGCTGTCAAGCGTAATAATAATTGCACAGTTTTTATAAACCCAATAAAAATATTATTGAATTTATGTAAAAAAAATTGACCTTTAAACTTTTCTTGCCACATTAAATTTTTGTCAGACTTTGACTTCTAACGTTTTCTATATGTATATCGAAAAAAAAACGTTAATTTTATTGGTTTTCCTTGAAACAGCTTTAATTTCATTTACTTTATTTTAATATTTGATATTATCCTTTTGGAACTTCTCGTCATTATAAAAACGACGCAACTGCTATCTGCTGAACGCAACTTGAACTGGATTACCTTTTTTTTAAACATATATAGTATTTTCGTAAAAGTTTTTTTTTACTTATGTCGATTTTCTTCCGGAAAAGTAATTAGTTTCGTGCTTAGAAAGATAACGCGAACCTTGTGTTTATTGATTATAATCACTGTTGATAACGAAATTATAGGGCTTTTAAGTTATTGATATTATATTATGTTCAATGCTGTAATAATATACCGAATTCGAATTTGAAATATATCGACATATACTAAGGACGGGTTGTTTCGGAGAATTTGAACAATTCATCAAATTTCAACGTTCATTTTCGGGTTCTGTGAAAGTCCTATTCAAGTTCTGTTATTATATCATTGTAGGCTAGTTGCTTGACAAAACTGAAATAAAAACAGAACTTGAAAAAATCTTTCACAGAACTTGAAAATGAACGTTGAAATTTGATGAATTGTTCAAATTTTCCGAAACAACCCGTCCTAAGACTTAGATATTAATTCATTAAACCCTGAAATTTCCCAAAATTAATAGAAATATAAGAGACCACTAGAGCAAGAGTGGCATAACTCCAAATATAAGAGGCCATTGGGCAAGAGTGGCATAACTCCAAATTAAAAAAAAATAAATGAGGCCACTAGAGCAAGAGTAGCATAACTACAAATTTAAAAATTGCCGTAATGACGATTGAAGTATTATTTTCGGCTGATCCAATTTTTTAATGGTTTGGTAAAAGTCTCATTATGTATGCAACTTTTTTACCTTTGTACACATTTTTAGAATACTAACCACGTTGACAGATTTGAAGATATATGGCTTTACTAAAAAATATGTTTTAAATTTTACACGATAAACAACCGTTATACATGGTTGTTCATCAGTTGTAATACGTTTAATAAGAGGCCATTGGGCAAGAGTGGCATAACTCCAAATTAATAAAAATATAAGAGGCCACTTGAGCAAGAGTAGCATAACTCCAAATGTAAAAAATGCCATAATTAAGTAAGGAGGCAAAAGCTTAAGAATTTTTTATAGATAGACCAAAAGCATTGCTTATGGCATCAATTTTTTTTTGTGGAATTGAGATTTATGATATCTTCTGTTATAATATAATATTATGTAATAAAGATGGGATCAATAACCTAATTTCTCAAAAATTGTAAGATAGACCACTCTTGATCTAGTGGCATCATTTTTTTCTATTATAAATACATAGCTCCTTTCGTTGAATGTATAACGGATAATGTAATATTTTAAATTTGGTAGTTATTTAAATCAATTTACTGTCTAGATATTTAAGTGCTTGCAGTCGATATTATGTGAATTTATTTAAAATGATCTGTAAAACGTTGTTATATTATTGTAAATAAAAGTTTGTAATTTTTAAAACAGAATTTTATTGAGCCCTAGGTATAATCAGATTTCTTGGGATTTATAAAACTAGGGCAAATATTCTCGGGTTACAAAAAAAATCTCAAAGATTTATTATACGCAATCATTCAAATGTCAAAATTTAATTGGATGGCCAAAGACGTCAAAAAATAAATTTAAATGGAATTGTACAAATGTACAAATTTGGTAACAATTTGCGTACTGGAATTGTCCAATTGTGCTAACGCCTTGTCCAAAGAGAAAAAATGACGATTTTCATAAATTTTACGTAATTTTAATTGTCTAAATGGCGAAATTTAGCACATTGAACTTGCCTTATAAAATCCAGATTAACCATTTCGATGAAATTTTTCGTTTTGGATTCCGATTGGATAAAGTGTTCTGTCCAAATTGACAAATTTCATGATATTTTAAACATCGGAGTTTTTATTTTCTTATTCTTATTATTATTATATTTCTTATTATATCGTTCTGCCACGTGGTATACATAGCAGGTCATGGTGCCGTTCCTGGCTGTAGTTGTTGGGTACGACCAACTTATAGCATTCCAGAAGGTATGGGCTATCTATTAAATTATTAAGAATTTTGCACGCCGTTACTGCAAGGGCCCCACTCCTCCTCGAGTGGAGACTTTGGTAGCGCGTTTCGGCAAGCAAATCTTCGTGATGCATGAATCGCGGGTACTCTCCGTGCATTCTCAAATACATGTATCTCAAAAACTTTTTTTGAATCTGTTCTAATTTTTCAATGTATTTTTGTTGGTATGGGGCCCATACAGCGGAGGAGTATTCAATTTTAGACCTTATAATGCAGTTGTACAAAGTCATCATTGCCTCGGGATTGGAAAATTGTTTGCAGATTCTTATGCCAAATCCGAGAAGCTTGTAGCATGATGTCGTCAACTGCAATATATGGTCCGAAAACGTAAGTTTGGGATCAAAGACTATCCCAAAACCCCAAACTTCTATCTATGTGTATGAAATGTTAAGAAGTGTCAATAAAATGTAATTCCAAAGTCCTTCAAAGTACTAATATGTATAACCCTTGGAACACCAGACACTTTTTGAGGGAAATCACAAATGAAATCGATAATTAACTCTTGTTAAATTAAAGTGCTTCAAGTGCAAGCAATTCTGTTGAAAAAATATGCATTTATCATGGCAAACAGGTTTAAATCGTACATAAAAAAATCACAGCTGGGGCGAAATTCCAATGACAGTAGCGCATGAACGGTTTGTCGGCGGGAAAAAATTCTTGTCACCGGTGCACGAATGGTTTTCCAGAAGTTAAGAGAAGAATTGGACATCTTGTAGTAAAAAAATAATACATAGTGTTTGGTAGACACATAATTATTGAGAATTATAAAAAAACTAATTTATTGGTACGTCTTCCATTCGACAATAGAAGTCATTTCGATCCAAAGGCAATTTTCTAGGGATCTGATTTTTAGAAATAGCTTATCATCAGCCAATAGTAAATAATTATAGTACTTCAATTTGGGAGGCAGTTATGGATACCGCCACCCCGGGAACCATTTATTGGATAACCAACACCTTTGCCATAGGTTACCCCAAGTGGTTCGCTAAGTCTGGTGACTTAGATTGGGTGTCCGGGTTCATTCGGTGAGATTTGTTCAGGTCTTAGAGGCAGATGCGCCAGACTGCCGACCAGTTGGATGGCGGGCCAAAATGGAAGAGGCCGGTTTGGGGAGACCCTTTGACTTCTTCAGCTGGTCTCTCTCAACCCATCATATTGCATCGCAGCGGGAGGGATGGTTTCGTACGTCCGTCATTCCCAAACTTCCTTCCTTCCTTTCTTTGAAAAGATCCTTCATACAGCATCCCCAAAGATGATGACTTCCTTACGGCTTCCTATATGGGGTTATCGTAAAAAAATAACAAAATATCAAAAGAAATTGGTCCATTTGGTTCTTTATAGAAATAAATCTTAGATTTTCAGCATTACTTCAGGAGATTTATTCTTAAGAACGTTTCAATTCTGTTCAAGACATGGCTGACAATTTTGTAAAACGTGGAAAATTGGAAAACGTTCGCAGTGGGACATTCTTTATTTGACAGTAGAAGTGTGCGGACTTCGTTGGTAAGCAAACCATCGACATAACAGTTGCTAGATTTAAGTTCAGTTTTAACCTATCCTAATCTTTCTCAAAATTAAATATACTGAACATGAATAAACAACATGATAAAACAGAACATGGCTAAGCAAAATATGATAAAAGAAAACTTGATAAAACAGACCATGGTAAAACAAAGCACGATCAAACATAACACAATAAAACAGAATATGATAAAATAGAACAGCGAAAACTACACAACAAAATAAAACCTAATAGGTATACCTAAATATGAAAACATAATGTAAAGTTTATTTAGAAAAATTAAATAATGGTAATCTAAACTCGAATTGTGAAAACATTATCTTTATAGATTTCTCACTAAGGTTTCTAATCTCCAGAATTTGGCTGAATTTAAACGAGCTTTCAAATCAAAATTACTTAATAAATCCTACCATTCATAAATCTTTTCAATATTTTATAATACTCTCAAACTTCCAGTAAATGTTTGGTTTCGGTTGCCTCCTTATTGTACCTTTTTTAAATGTCTACTCAGAAGATTCTCATTTCTGCATCTTGTTTTACATTATGTTTTAGTTTTAATGATCTTTTTTTGTCTTTTCCTGCTGTTATTGTTATTCTTTGTTTTGTCATAGCTTTGCATAAACTGTACATTTAGTGTTATATTATTATATCTGTATTGAGTAAGGCACCCTGTAGGAATAATTTTAAGAACATGACCACTTATACTAAATTACCGTTTTTATGTTTGTTATAGAAAAGCACACTTGAAGTGAAATGAAACTAAACTGCGCTACATAAAAGCCATGTTTTTATTATCACTCTTATTATGGTTGTTTTAAATTTAATTTGTTCAGTCAGCTCAAGTTAAAATTGTAAAGAAAATTAGATTTTTATTATTTTATATTTTTTTTTAAAAATCCTGTTTTTAAAAAAAGTCCTGCTGAATCCGGCTGGAGAGGTCAGAATCTCTCCCAACTGGCGTATCCCGATTCCACCCGCCATGCAGCTGGTGAGCAGACGTATCTGCAGTCAAAACCTGGGCAAACCTCACACCATGAACTCTCGTGTGCTTTTGTTAAATGATTCGTGTATTTTACCTTAAAAATTTGGAGTTTAATTTAAACAACTACTAAAAACACACCAGCTTCCCTATCGCAATCTCTAATATTTCAAAAGGACCGAGAATACTTCTGGGAAATATTTAACTTAGAAGAAACAAACAAAGTGGGAATCTTAAAGACGTAAGTGAAGAAGGTGTACACAAAAAAATTCAACGCGCGGCCTTGCGTAATGGATGGACCTACGGTCGAATTTGCTCTGGCAGGCCTGGAAAATTGATTTTCGTGGAGCTTACTTTAATCAAGTTATAAATGAATAAATTTATAAATGAATAAATATATCGGAAAGTTATTAAAATAATAAAAATTGATGCGTACCGCTAATGTTGTAGTTGAAAAACGTTTCATAAACTTTTCAAACCATTTTAAGTACTGTTTTTTATTAATTTTAAACATAGGTAACTTACATCCGAGAGTATTGGTTTGAAAAATGTATTTTAGTAACAAATTCATGGGAATTTATTAAAATGGGAGCCTAGAGCAAACCCTCATTATCATAGTATTATGTCGTCTTAACACGGGTTATCTACGGTTAATTCACTCGTGTGATTTCCTAATACTTGTTATATCAACGTTTGTATTGTATACAAGAATAAGGCACTTTTTCATTCTGCAGCCTTTCCAAACCAGGAATTTAACGGTCAGTGAATAGCCTTTGAGCCAGTTTTGTACACGTTTAGGTTTTGCAGGAAATTCAACGAAAAACCTACTGCAAACAGAAACGCCGGTAATGGCTAAAGTGATATGTTCAAATTCAATTCTAAAATATATTTTTTTGTAATTCAAAGATTACGGGTTCGATAGTCCACGCAGTAAAATATATGATATTTCTAAATAAGCTATTTAAAAAAAAACTAAAACAGAACACAAACGGTTTTAAGCATAATAACAAAATGCTTAATGAAAAACCTAATAAAAGTTTTCCCCCATTCTGGTTGAATTCATAATAAAAAATACTTCGACAACCTATCCGAAAATATCAGAACAATTGAAAACGATAAACACTTATTAAAAGCGATTAAAGAGAAGTTCAATGTAAAAATACCAAAATGTTGAAACTATCTTCTTTATTAATTATAATGTTTGGGATCTCGCGCCCTTCGTTGACAGTTAACTCTTATCCTCTACCTTCTGATAAATTTACGGTTGTTCCTTGTAACTTTAAATGTGGATCGCTGACTTACCTTCAGCGATAGAGATGCCCATAGATTATCTGACTCCAATTTACAAATCAAAACACTGATTGAAAGAAATCGAACTTTATTGTTAATTTAAAGTTACAAGGAACAACAGCTTTAACTCGAATTTCATGGCACAATTAATTGGCGCCTACCCAATACACGATCCTGCAATCTTCAGTACTTTTAAGCCATGCAGCTGGTCTGAACTCGAATTTCATGGCACAATTAATTGGCGCCTACCAAATACACGATCCTGCAATCTTCAGTACTTTTAAGCCATGCAGCTGGTCTGAACTCGAATTTCATGGCACAATTAATTTGCGCATACCCAATACACGATCCTGCAATCTTCAGTACTTTTAAGCCATGCAGCTGGTCTGAACTCGAATTTCATGGCACAATTAATTGGCGCCTACCCAATACACGATCCTGCAATCTTCAGTACTTTTAAGCCATGCAGCTGGTCTGAACTCGAATTTCATGGCACAATTAATTGGCGCCTACCAAATACACGATCCTGCAATCTTCAGTACTTTTAAGCCATGCAGCTGGTCTGAACTCGAATTTCATGGCACAATTAATTTGCGCATACCCAATACACGATCCTGCAATCTTCAGTACTTTTAAGCCATGCAGCTGGTCTGAACTCGAATTTCATGGCACAATTAATTGGCGCCTACCCAATACACGATCCTGCAATCTTCAGTACTTTTAAGCCATGCAGCTGGTCTGAACTCGAATTTCATGGCACAATTAATTGGCGCCTACCCAATACACGATCCTGCAATCTTCAGTACTTTTAAGCCATGCAGCTGGTCTGAACTCGAATTTCATGGCACAATTAATTGGCGCCTACCAAATACACGATCCTGCAATCTTCAGTACTTTTAAGCCATGCAGCTGGTCTGAACTCGAATTTCATGGCACAATTAATTTGCGCATACCCAATACACGATCCTGCAATCTTCAGTACTTTTAAGCCATGCAGCTGGTCTGAACTCGAATTTCATGGCACAATTAATTGGCGCCTACCCAATACACGATCCTGCAATCTTCAGTACTTTTAAGCCATGCAGCTGGTCTGAACTCGAATTTCATGGCACAATTAATTGGCGCCTACCCAATACACGATCCTGCAATCTTCAGTACTTTTAAGCCATGCAGCTGGTCTGAACTCGAATTTCATGGCACAATTAATTGGCGCCTACCCAATACACGATCCTGCAATCTTCAGTACTTTTAAGCCATGCAGCTGGTCTGAACTCGAATTTCATGGCACAATTAATTGGCGCCTACCCAATACACGATCCTGCAATCTTCAGTACTTTTAAGCCATGCAGCTGGTCTGAACTCGAATTTCATGGCACAATTAATTGGCGCCTACCCAATACACGATCCTGCAATCTTCAGTACTTTTAAGCCATGCAGCTGGTCTGAACTCGAATTTCATGGCACAATTAATTGACGCCTTCCCAAAACACGATCCCTAAGCAGCTTGCATGAACTCCTGTTGAAGGCACAATTGACTGGCGCCTATTAAAACACGAACCTGCAATCTAAACTACACTTCTAAGTTAAGCGGCTTGCATTATGTCCTTCTATAGATGAAAAAAACCGATTGTCTTCGAATACAAATTTAATAATATTTGCTTAAAAACTGTTACATCTATTAAAGACCTTGGTGTCTCTCTTGATAGCAAGCTTTCTTTTCGGGATCACATAAATGCAATAGTTAATAAATCCTTCAAACTACTAGGTTTCATCACTAGAATCACTTCGGACTTCAAAAACGTAAATACCCTTAGAACTCTTTACTGCTCCTTGGTTCACCCCCATCTTGAATATGCTTGTGTTATTTGGTCTCCTTTTTATGCTGTCCACATTCGACGCATTGAATCTGTGCAACATCATCGGTTCTTAAGAGGGATTGCTAGGAGGCTAGGTTTAGAAAAAAGGCAAATACTCATATGATGAAATTGAACTAACTCTAAACCTCTCTCCTTTGGAAGTCCGTCGGGAAAGAAATGACCTCATTTGCTTCTTCAAAATTATAAATGGTATTATTGATTCACCTACTCTACTGCAACTCATTCCCTTCAATATCCCCTCGCAAAGACTCAGAAATAATGAACTGCTCTTCCTCAACCATCATTCGACAAATTATGGATATTATTCACCATTGTCCAGAATGTGTAGACTGGTCAACTCAAGTCAAAACCTTAACTTTTTTGGGATAAATCTGAATGATTTTTGCCAGTCGCTAAACAAGTGACGGAATATTATAAGTGTCCCGTGATCCTGACCCACGGCGTATTCTTGACTTGATTCGACTTGTCACTTTATTTTTTTATTTTATATCTACCATATGTCTTTGCTTTCATGTACCTTTGTCTACTCCTGTATTTTTCATTTTAATTTATTCGTGTTATTATTTTGTAATTTGGACGATGTCGGTTAGTAAATAAATAAATAAATAAATTAACTCCTATTTAAAGGCGCAATCGACTGGCGCCTGCGGGGAAGGGGTGGAGAAACGAACAAGGAGGGGTTGTAACCCCAACGAAAAATTATTTCACTTTATTAGGTATTATTAAAGGTATGTTCCATGGACAAATTTTTTTCAAATCATTTTGAATGAGTTAAAATGTTAGGTTCAACCGGTGTAAATTGTATTTTTATGTTCATACCGCACTAGAGTTTCAACTGCCCGAAACCAAAAGGACTGCGGTATCCAATTTTGGGCTAAGTTAAAAGAGATGTGGCAGAGAAAGATTGGGAATTCTTTGATGTTCGGATTTGGTCACCGAACACGGCTTATGTCATTTAAAGCATCTCTTCGATTATAAATGACCGTTTTATGTATTACTAGCTGAACTCCCGGCATTGCCCGGACTTTACACAGAGTTTTTTTAAAATCATATAGAAAATAATTTTTCTCATATTATGAATGTCAAAATTCATAAAGAAGCTTCAAAATTCTGCTTTAAGTGATATTCCCTTGGTTTTGAATGTTAAGTGTGAAAAATTTCATCAATCTCAGAATAAAACTTAAGATTTGTATGATTAACAAAGTCAGAACACGCGCCCGCCAGCTACAGATATAACATAACATAACATAGATAGCTGCAAGACAGTAGAAATACATAAATCTAAATATTTATTGGAGTATGTATGATTTTTTTTTACATTAACCCCTCACAGAAGGCCATGAGGAAATATAGGGGTTTCCAATAAGAGATGTTATTTTAATATTCAATCGTAAAAGATCAATGGTTCCGTTGCTTGTGTGGCACGTAGCGCCGTCTTGTTGAAAGTAAACGCTGTCCAGATCAATACCATCCAATTCCGGCCATAAAAAATCATTAATCTTCTCTCGATAGCGCGATTTATTCACCGTAACTGTTGCTCCAGCCTCATGTTCGAAAAAGTAAGGTCAAATGACTCCGCCGGACCATAAACCGCACCAAACAGTCACACGTTGAGAATAGAAAGGCTTTTCAACAATAACTCTTGGGTTTTCCATGGCTCCAGATGCGACAATTTTGCTTGTTGACGAAGCCACCGAGGTGGAATTGGGCCTCATCACTCAAGATGATTTGCATTGATTCACTCGAGTGAATTTTAATAATTTCAATGCGTTGTTGAAGCGTGTATCGTTTCATTCTTATTAATTGCGTAGTTTTTACTTGTCGAATGTCAAAAAATGACAGCTTCAAAAGTAACATCTACCGAAATAGCGGGTATTCAAAATAACACCTCTTATTGGAAAACCCTGTATTTCCCTCAGAACCTATGTTACCTTTTTTGGTGCTGTATGGATGGATTTTTTTTAAGGAAAGGAAGGAAAGGAAGTTGTGGGAAGGTGAAAGGTAGAAGGGTGGGGTAAGAAATCTAGGGATTAGTGTGTCCAGGAGTGAGGGAAATATGAATATATCCCTCCCGAGGTCAAAGGGTCTCCCGAAACCAGTCTCTCCCGATCTGGCACGCCACACAGCTGGTGGCAGGCGCATCCTGATCAACCTGGTTACCCCTGCTAAAACACCAAACGTAGCGAACTACTTGGGGTGATCTACAGCAGAAGTGTTGGTTATCCAAAAAAAATTTCCTGGCGCGGTGGTATCCAAACCCGTATCTCAAATTGAATGAATGCAGAAAATAAGAAAAAAAAAACTAATTAAAAAGCTATTTTTCGTAGGTATTGCTCAGGAGAACTGTTCCTTATCGGTGAATTATGTTGAAACAAGAGATTTTTCTTGTTTTATCATAATTGGACGTCATTATAATAAAACATTTTCTGGAAAAAATAATGTGAAACTGGGTTTCTTGTAAATGATGGAATTTTTAAAATGATTTCTTAAATCTTCACAAGTCAACAATATCATCACATAATTAAAACTACAATTACAAAGGTTTTTTATTATGTCTGCATTAAAACTCTGTAATGTATTTCGCTTCTTGTAAATTTTGAAATCTGTGTATGAATATTTTAATTATGATTAATTCTTCGAATAATGTAATTCAGAAAAAGAGTAAAAATTAAATTACATTTGGCATTTCACAAACATTTGGTTCCTCAGAACAGGCAATCTGCCTAGCTAGGAACTAAATTCAACCTAACAAAACGTAATAACACTTGTACCTACTCATTTTAAATATATGCTCTCATAATGCTATGTTATTACTGTTATGTCTGCTTAAAATGTATCTAATGTAAAAATAAATAAATAAATAAATAAAAGAAACCAAATAAACATAACCTACAAAGCACTTGCATATTACAGTCTGATTTGTGACATTTTACGTAAATATATATACATTTTATTTATGACAAGTCTAAAATAATTTAAAAATTATGTATGATGTAAGGAGTGCAATAATGTATACGTTAATAATTTTTTTATTAATTAACACTTATTTTCGGAACTTTTCAATTTTTTTTTTTGCGTTTTCTGAAAACTGTGTTTTTGTAGATAGGCTCCTGTTACACGAAACCCCCGTATTCCAAGTGCATGTATATGGAGTACATTCAAACGTAATTTGAAATAAGTAATGGTTTGAAAAAGTGTAGATGTTATCTATTTTTATATCTTTATTATAAAAAAAATGAGAAATTAAATTTGTAAATGTACATTGTTTAGCCCCCGCATTTGGAATTTCTACCGATTTATAGCACGTTTTCTTTAAGTTTTTAAGTTAATTAGTTATTTTTGAAGACAATATCTATACATTTGTAGAGCCGAAATGGTAATTATCTAAAATTTCCTCGATAGAAAAATATGGCAAAGTGTGCTCCAAAATGTATTATCAACACTTTTTGGTCTGTTATATAATATGTTATAGGCATGAAAAAATTACAGTGTAGCTTTAAACACAACTATTGCATTTGACGAAAGATTTTTTACTTTATTTTAAAGTTGTGTTTTATTAAATATTTTCACAATTTTCGCTTAAATATTATCGTTCTCAAATATTAGCGCACTCTTTTCAAAATTTGTATTAACATATTTTCCTTTCAAAATATCTTCTTCTTCTTTTTGAACTCTAACTACGGAGACTTAAATGATTATCGGAGTCCGTTTGAAATACATAATATTTTGCAAGTCTTGAAAATATTTGAATAAAAAAATATTATTTCAAATCTTATTGCTACAAATATTATTTTTCCGTTTATCTGATCTTACGTAATATATCAGAATGCCAAGACACATATTCGCTAAATGAGTGAATAATAATCATATAAAAGTGATACCTAAATTTCAATATTTTAAAAAGTATTACTACTATTATAAATAGTTTTTTTAGTATCAACTGTTTTTGCAATATACTGTGATGCCACACCTGCCGATCAACACTGTCAATCAATAGAATTCCTCAGTTTTTGGTGATGCCAGTGTTAAAGAAAAGGAATATAAAACGAATTCTGTTGATTCTTAAACTAAAGAAAGTGTTCATTTAAGATAAAATATATTTTTTTAATTCATTATGTTTTTTTTGTTTATTTATTAATTTTTTGAAATTAATAATTTTCTTTTGTTACATGCCTAAAAATATAATTACAAAAATCAAGTATTACAAAAACAAGTATTACATTATTAAAATTATTATAGTATTACAAAAAGCATTTCATTCACAGGTAAAGAAGGTACTATAAAAAATAAAAAAAAGGTAGCTTTAAGAAAGGGAAAATAAAATGATGCAATTAATTAAAAAATATAATAGAACAGTATGCATATATACCAAAAAAAATCCCCCATAGGCATCGCCAGTTCGTGGGTATACTTATTTTGTTTAGTGCAGTTTATAAAAAACAAATAATTCCGTTTTTACAAATTTAATTAAGAAAAAAAGGTTAAAAAATAGAAAAATAGAAAAATTAAGGATTTGTAAATTTACAAAAGGTAGGATGTTATAGCAGGTATTTGTGTCAATGGTAGTGATCAAAGTCTTTATGTTAAAACATCGATTTGATTTCAATGTTGGGTAGGAATTTTCCGCTTTTAAAAAATATATATTTTACTTCAAAAGTACTATCCAGTTAAGCTGCAATTAAGCAGTTTGTCAACAGGTTGTTTAATTACAATATAAATATAAGTATACATAATATTAAATACACAGATTATTATTATTGCTATGCAATTTGATATATAATTAATTGTTCATATACTTGAAACCTCAAGCTATCTCACATCTCTTTTTGATATTTGCCACTTGATTTAGTTATCTGCTGCAGACATTCCATTACCCTTAGGATAAGGTGCATCGAAATGCAAAACCACAAATTATTTTTTTTCCCTACTGTTTTGTTTTCTTACTTGACGTTCCTGCATGTACAGAGTGTTCGGGGGTAAATGTAGTAACTTCAGAAGGTACATATATTATATTTTGAAAAGTAAAAAAAATATAAAGACGTGTATAGAATTTCAAAAGTTTTTTTCCACGCTACGTCAAGTCATACATACAAAAAATCTGCTGTCGAAAGGTAGAACTTACCCGAAGAGTGGTAACGTCTAAAATCGTATAAACTTCAAAAGGTCTAAACGCCTCTGAAGTCATTCTATCCCAAACGCGACGCCATCGTGGAGAGGACGAAAACTGTGACATTATTTTAACCTTATTCTTATAGAACCTCCTTAAACTACAAATAAAGTACACGTTTAAACATCCGGAGTTGTTTAAAAATTCGGAGTTGCTTAAACATTCGGAGTTGTAGATACTAGATGAATCGCCCTGGTGAAAGACCAAGAGTTCAGAGTCAAAATTTTGCTTGAAATGGCTTGAGCCGTGTTAGGTGACCAGTTATAGTAGAATAACCAGGTAATTCCTAACCTCCCTTCACCCCATTTTCTTCCCTTCCCTATATAATTCGGCTTATCAACATACACCAAACGGAAATGTCATAGGCCCACTGGCTGCAGACGCTGGAGCGGTATTCACATAAAAAAGTTCCAATTTTTACGAGACAAAAAAAGACAATCTCAGGAAAATGTATCAAAAAATCAGATTTTTTTTTACCATAACACATATATTTTTCATTTTTGTCCAAGTTTCACTCTCCGGCTAGTAGACAATTTCAAAGATTTTTTTTGTGTCAGATCAATGAACCTTCCTGCCCAAGGATTTCAGAGAAATGCGTATATATACGTGATTGCGACAAATATGTGTAATATCACGTGAAATATAAATAGATGTATTAAAAAATTACATTAAGGTTTGATGGTGAATAACCGGTATTTTTTCATTCTCAAATTGCGCTTGGTATTTCATTTTCACAACAGATTATAAATCTAAACCTTTTCCAAACCTTCATTTGCTCCAATCCATTTTTCTTCTAAGCCGGGTTTCCCGCCAATAATCCACCTGTCAAAACCACTTCCAACGCTTTTATATACCGCCCTAAAAATCAGACGCATTCAAATATCAAGAATTATTATAAAAAAAGTCCAATTTTAAAATAGTACCTACCCGTGTTTGTTCGCCCAAAGTAAGCTCAATTTTCATTAGTTTTCTTTCAACTCTATATTGTAGATCACACTTTTTTTCTGTTCGCTGATTATGACAGAGCAAAATTTTCTCCTTGAAATTGATAGCTACGACTCTAAGGCTGGATATAGTGTACCACGCGTACTGTCAGTCGACCGAGAACGTTGCACTGACGAGCTGGACCGATGGTCATCGCATGCAGACCGTAGCGAATCTCTTGGCACTACAGCTGTGCATCCGTTCACTTACATATTATTACCGCAAGCGATCGATGTATAAAATGTTAGCAATATAAATCATCGACGAGCTAAAGTCATCAATCGATTTAAAGAAGCAACTTTTGTCGCAGCGACAGTTGGGCGATTCTATTTTAAAATTAATTGCGTTATCGATATGGATCACGCATGTGGCGACTCGACACTAGGGCGTTTTAGAAAAATAATAATTGCCCAACTGTCACCGCGACACAAGTCGACTGTGTGCGCTGTGCCTTACTTATATTTTTTGAAAACGATGTTATAGTGCTTTGCAAAAGATGGTAAGAATAACTTAATCAAAGAGAAAACCAGAGTGGTAGATATTTTAAGTTTCGCCAAGGTGAAAGATCACCAATAACATTCGAAAGGTTACGTTACTTTAAATGACGTCAGACGTGTTTAGTAATTCAATCTGAATATTGTTGATCTCCTTACAATCATCATAATCTCCCCACTCCCCACAATATAACAAATACTGTCTTACATGTAGTATTGTTTTAGTTTCTATATTATTTGATGTTACTGTTACATGTTTTACTAATATTGTTTCATATTCAGTTTACTGTTAAATGTTTTATTAATATTGTTTTATATTCAGTTTATCAGTTTACTGTTATATGTTTTACTAATATTGTTTCATATTCCTTTTATCAGTTTACTATTATAACATGCTTTAAATTTTTTTTGTATAATATTTTTTTTTTTTTGCGATATAACGAAACAAATTTAAACGGAACCAACGTTATGTGGATAAATAAAAAAATGGGTACAATAGTTTTTTTTTGAACAAAAAAAGATTCAAGTTATAATTTATCACAACAACAAAAAAGATTTAAGTTATAAATTATCACAACAACAAAAAAGATTCAAGTTATAATTTATCACAACAACAAAAATATGCACGTATAATTTATCACAAAAACAAAAAAGATTCATATTATAATTTATCACAACAAAAAATACAATCCCTTGTAAAATAATGTATTTTATTTGCCTAGTTAAATATCAATAATCACCTTTATATATATAAATGTGTAAACCTACCGTTTATGAAATAATTTTACAAAACGGTCCAGCTTGAATCAATTTATCTCGACAAAGGAAAGGCATTTAAGCAACAAAATAAGGCATATTTTCTAAATCAAGTGAGCCTACAGATAGAAAAAATAGGTATCTCCCCTCTTTTACCTTACGACTTCCACACCGCCCACCGGGAATATAAAGAAATCATTTTCTTCTGATGTGGAGGAAAAATTACGAAATTTTTCAAAAAAAACAATTTTTTTCCATAATATTTTTTATGGAGATTAAAAAAAAAACAGATCGTCATCATAAAAGTCCACAATGTATTTTATTGGCTTTTAGTGATCAGATTTATATTCATTTTATAGATCTTCCTCTCTACCATTTCCTTCCTCAATACACTTCCTTCAGCTTCACAACATATTTCAAATAGGTTATTTTCACTGTTATTATAATTATCCGCAGCCAAGTGGGGGATAGGATATATTAAAACTAGTCATAAAGTATGAATTAAAATATATTTAAGCAGCCATGGATTGGGCCTTTGAACGATGAGACCTAAATTTGGGTTATCACCGTTTGACTGATCAGCAGCCACCTGTAACGGTTCTTAGGTCATACCATTTAATAGATACCTAATAATTTAGAAATTAATTATTTCCAACAATAGTCAAATTTTATGTTTTTTGCTAGAAGATCAAAATTTGGAAAAATAATAAAATATTTTTTTTAAATATTCATCACGTATTTGAAAGTATCCCTCATATTTGAAAATACCACATTGGGATGCCCACTGGCTCGTGGCAGTTTTTTATGAGGTTTTAATATTACCAAAAATTTAAATTATCGTAAAACAAGGAGCAATTAATTTTCTGTATGGAAGATGGGTGAGGGCACTGACGCCTCGTAAAATACCTCTGCAATATGTCACCATAAGTGGTTTGCTACGTTTGGTAACTTAGTAGGGGTGTTTTTCAGGTTTGTCTAGGCGGCGGATACATCTACCTACCTACTGCGTGGCTGGCCGGTTCGGGAGAACTGGTTAAGGAAGACTCTTTGATCTCTTCAACAGGACTCTCTTTCACTCCTGGACACACCAAACCCCAGATTCTTAAGCATCCCTCACGCCCTTTTCCTTCCCAGAACTTACTCTCCTTTATCTCCTTAAAACACCCTAAAAGATGACATAGACCATGGGGGAAATTATTATTCTCAATTCTCGTGTGGAGCTGACGCGAAATGGAGTACATTTGTAATCAACAACACAACAACAAAAACATGCCCACCCCTTCTGCGTACAACCCCCATCCCTCAGGCGTGGGTTGCCCGCAGTAAGCAGGTCAGATTAAAGGCTCGCACGGATTAAACCGAACATATGTACGGTGATCCAGGCTGATGGGATATTATCCCGGATGTGTGGAACCTTTGGACAGTATTGATTTACGCGATACATTACACACTAAAAGCTTTCGACGGTAACAAAGTACAAGTACAGCACTTACAAATTTACAACACAAAAAGTGCCCTTATTTTGGATTAGGAAGTTGTGACCCGTAAAATCAACATTGTTGTATTTTGTTGATAAATACGAACGACATTGCTTTTATAAATAGTATTATTTTATTACCAATTTAGTCCATAGTAAGTTGAGCAGTTAGGGGTAGTCAGCGGCGTGAAAAAATTAGTGTTTTAAATTTTAAGTAAATTGACAGTAGTTTAATTTATTGTTTTAAAGAAATACTAAAAAGTTATTAAATTATTTATCTATTCATTTTCGGGAAATCCACAGTTTACATTTAATCAGTTTGTAAAAAAGTATTATATGGTAAAATAAAACCAATTATGAATTTCCTCCTTGTGACTTTACCTCTACTGAGACAGCATAATATGGAATAAGTAAATTAAAATTGTAAGAAAGGAATATGAATTAAAAAAAATTATACAAAACAAAAGATTATATAAAATGAAAAATTTACAATACAATACATTTATAGCCATGGAGAGAGGTTGAAGATAAAAAATCAAATCATAATGGAGATATAAACAATAGAGACATAAACATTATTCATAAACCATCAAAGAAATATTCTTTTATGGACCTCTTGTATTTGGTATGTTCGCAACTGAAAATATCAACCTTGGATAATACTCTATTTTAATTAAAAAAATACGTTTATTGTAGACCAAGTTATCGCCATATTTGTTGGACTATGTTTTCGCAAGTCATTGACCGCTGTAATTCAAAAACCACTGGACGGATTTGAATTAAATTTATAGAGCATATTGAAAGTATGAAAAACTAGTGCCTGATCCGAGAATTAAATTTTTTTTATATATTTATGAACAAAAAACTAGCGCTTTTTTCCTTTAAAATACGCTTGTAAATTATTAAAGGGCGCTTTTTTGTTTATTTTAAAATAAACAAACTTAGATCAAGCACTAGATTAATTATTAAACTAATGATTTTTTTAATTTGATAGAATTTATATTAATCAGAAAAATGTTATGATGGTCACTGCAAAGCCAAATTTTGGAATGGGGTCCGACAAATATGGCGATACTCTACAATAAATATATACACATAAATATTTTATGTCAAAACATAAAACAATAACTTTGTTTTATAAAATAAATTACAATACTTTCATTTAAAAAAATAATAATCTATGACTACCCTAAGAAGCGTTGAATATTATGTACACAAAAAAAGCATTGACAATATAGAGTATTCAACTCAATTCTAGAGACACTCATAACAATTAATACGTCAAAAGAAAATCATCTATCTCTCTTTTTGCCGTTTCTCCTGAGGAACTACTGCGACTCTTTTTCATACGTCGTGTTCCATATTTCGTCGTGAACTAAGCCAGAGATAATCTGTATAAATCACCAATGCTTGCAGTTAGTCTATCGATATTTTTATTTACAAACTTACAGACTTACAAACTATTTAACATTTAGATTTGAGGCCAAAATACTCAACAAAACTGAACTTTAAAATTAAAAGGTAAAGCTAATATCTAGTACCGCTGTGAGCAACTTATTGAAGACAACCTTGACAATTATTTGTGAGTTAATGACTATAATTAAAAAAAATCTCTTTTTATATATGTAATATCTTTATATATAATATTTGTTGATGATTGTGACTCATATTTTCTTCATTTAAAATAAGAATGAAGCTTTTCAATGATATAAAGATTATACAGCCAAAGTAAAGAACTCATTTAATGGAAAAAAAAGTTATTGCGAAGTGATGGTGATGGTCGTGAATTTTGTAATGGTGAATTTGATAGTTTTCTAAGACAGAAGGAAATAAATCATCAAAAGTCGAATCCGTACACACCTGATCAAAATGGTTTAAGCAAAAGGATGAACAGATAGGAGTTTATTTATTATTGATTTAATATCAACTATTATCAATTTAATATAATATATATAATATTATTTATATATTGTCCTCTTCCCGTATTATGTTGATCCAGTAAGAAGTTGTTAGACTAAGTTGATCCACCTTTAACACCATATAACTTGGCTATTATGGAATACATCTGAATGAATTGACAACAGTGGTACAATAATTATCAATGTTGCCAGTTTGCCAGAAAAACCATTTGATATACTGTTAGTAAAATTTTCAAAATTTGTATGGAAATCGGATGCATAATTTATGTTGATCTACCCAAATTGGCATACTTATGTTGATCTCATATATATTGATCTATTCCCGTAGTATGTTGATCTACCCAAATTGGCATACTTATGTATGTTGATCTCATATATATTGATCTATTCCCGTAGTATGTTGATCCAGGTAAGAAGTTATTAGACAAAGTTGATCTGTGTCCCTTTATATGGTTTTACTAAATGAACCAATCAAGGGGCAATCGGTAGACTGTTCATCACAAGGTTTTATGTGATTCCGTAATCTTTTGTGATATTGAACTCAAAGTATTAGTCTCTAGAGTCGAATATCGCATGAAATGACTGTGAAATGGTACCGTTTCAAATCAAAATGACGTGTGTTGCTTGAATTGTTTATAAGAAATGTATGCGTATTTAGATTGAAACGAAACTTTCGCAAAAATCAAATCCATAAAAAATACCTACTGCGTGGCGGGCCGGATCGAAAGAGACTGGTTGAGGGATACCTTTTGACCATCAAAATCCAAAATGGCGGCAAAAGGCATAATGTTATATGGGAAATTTTGAACTTGCATCTATTACCATCTCTCCTGATTACGCTTCGTGACTTAGTAGGGGTGGCCGGGTTCTTGGTTATAATGGGTAATTAATGGATGATTGGACGAGGTTGGAGCTAACAAAAAACTGTCCAAAGAAGCGAAGCTAGCAGTCCACAATGGAGTGCTGGTACTTACCCTAATATACGGAAGTGAGGCATGGAACTGGCAGAAGAAGGCTGAAAGTAGACTGAATACTGTAGAAATGAGATCCCTGAGGCATATGTACGGTAAAATCATGTATGACAAAATGTGCGTATGCTGTGTCTATTCTACAGATATTTTATTAGAGCCTGTTAAAAGGAGCTAGCAGCATTGATTCCCGGTGCACCGTGCACGTGCTTAATACTCGACGGACCGAGCGGAATACACGTTCACATTTAAGTTGATGTTATCTATACATATATGAACGGGTCGTTTCTCCGACTCGTTTTATCGTAAGTCGGCTCGCATGTGGAACGAGCTATCAATATAATCCGGGCCTCTTTAAGACCCGCATTAAAAAATTCATTCCTACAGCCCCTACCTTAACCCGCCTCATAACGCTGCCCAACCGGTTGGCGACATAGTTTCTATGTATTTAACGTGTAAAGACAGGGGCGCTCTAGTGAGAGGTGTCACATAAAAAAATCATACCGCCGAATTTGAATATGGAGACTTACAAAAACTTCCGTCTGGAGCCAGTGAGACTATGGCATCCTCAAAGGAGACCTCAAAGGAGATGACGAGGAGGAAGGTGGGAGAGTACCTGGCTATTCAGATATAACCAAACACTAATTGTAAAATAGTGCAAATTAATTTTAATAAAATTTATTTGGACCCGCGACCTACGGATTGCTAGTCGAGAGCCACCTCAAGTAGTTTGATATTTTTGGTGACTTAGCAGGAGTGCCCGGGTTTATGGGGTGAGGTTTGTTCGGTTCTTGGCGGCGGATGCGCTTGCCTACCAAATGCGTGGTGGGCCGGATCGATTAATCCTCTTTCAACGCATCGCCTTGCAACGCAGTAGGAGAGTTGGAATCTTATGTTTATCACTCGAACACACTGACCCCCAGAATACTACCCACCCATCCATACCTATTTCCTTCCCAGAACTCACTGACCTTCCTTTCTTTCAAAATACCCCCAACACAGCATTCACAAAGATGACATAGGCCTTGAGGGTTACGATTTTCCTTAGGGCCTCCTGTGTGGAGACGATGTAAAAAAAATACAAAAAATAAACAACTATCTCGCTAAATCGTTGGCGGTGACTAATGGTAGGTGTATTGGTTATCTAATAAATGGCTCCCGGGGCGGCGGTACACATAATTGTAATAATTCTCGAGGGCTCTGATGTACAAACAGTATGGCTCCTGTTGATTGACGAACATATACTAAAACATCGTTGGTTGGAATCGGTGCTTGAAATGACTTTAGCCATGTTTAGTAAAAAACAAATTGGAATAAATTTTTCAGCAATTTCAATTTAAAATTTGAAAAATTAAATTCTCACCAATCTAATCACCGCAATTTTAGTAGGCACATATTATGGATATTACGCTTTGTTTCAACTTAATCATTACAAGAAACTTACGTCGGGAGAGATGGTAAAAGATACATTAAAATAAAATTTTATTCAATCAATGTTCAAAATTTCTCTTATAAAATGACTTAGACAAATCTCACCCCATAAACCCGGGCACCCCTGCTAAGTCACGAAACGTAGTAAATGATGCATTAAAATTACATTTTTGTTTAATCAAGTTCAAAAGATTTTTTAAGCATGAATTTGACGTTTTTGAAAGTTCCATTTCAATATAAATACGCGTGAGGCAGTCTATCCTCTTTAAGTACAGAGTCATTTTCATAGAATATGGATGTTCTAACGGAATCTAAAAAGTACCACAACGCGCGCGAAATTGGCGGTTACAAATTACAACGCATGCAAGCCGTCAAGTTTGTCAGAAATATATAGATCAACAAAATAAATCGTGTAAAATGTATATGCGACCGAAAAATGGGCGTGGCTTACAGCAAAATCTCGATGACACAAGTTGATCTGTAGGGATTTACATATGTATGCCAGCTTGGGTAGTGGATCAACATATCCGGGGTGGATCAACAAATGCAAACGGATCAACATATACCTGGCGTACCGTCGCGCGAGATCAACATAGTACGAGAGGGGATAAATATATATATATATATATATATAGGTCCCACAACATTTATTGCGTCCGTGCGTAAATCCGTCTTTGGGCGTCCAGCACTTCTAGTTCTTTTTTTTAGATTATTTTTGTGAATATTGCACTATGTTTTACTCACGATAATCGCTAATATCTTATTTTTTTAATATTCATAATAATGCAGGTTTTGATGTTTATTACACTCTCATACATTTCTAGCGTCACGTACATACTCACGTCCGGGTGTATATTTTTTGTATATTGAAGGTTCCTTTTAATATAGGTTTCACGTCCGTTCACTCTAATTTAATTGTTACGTCTGCCGTATATTGCTGACTATTCTAATAAAGGTTTCACGTCCATACTGAATAATATATTCTTGCGTCCGAGTGTATATTATTTGTTTGTTACATGGCGTTTTGAAGGTCGATTTAATTTTTACGTCTTCCGTATATACGGCCCTTAAGACTCTTGGATTTGTTTTGAGAGTTTCAAAAGGTAAATTTAGGCCGTTGTTATGCCCCTTATATTATTAAACCCCTTAGGATTACATGACTTATTCTGATATGGGAGATATATTTCACCTTAAAAATAATTAATATAAATATTGTTTATTTTAATTCTTTTATATATCGAGACAAATAGACATCTATAATTTTTGCAATCTTTTCTTTATTTTGAATATCTACTTATGTGAGAGTTCTTATCATTTTTACCAATGTATCTTATTTTATTAAACGCTTTTGTTGTAACATTTTTTTTTTCATTCTATTTTGTTTTCTCTATTGTTTTAATTTTGAAGAATTTATAATAACTGCGATACTCAACTATTAAACTAGAATGTAAACGTCTATTAGGTGTAATAAATAAATTAACAAATAAATAAACAGCACAAAATATTTCTTACTTTTCTAGTGAAGTTTTCACGTTCATAGTGAATTAATTAATTAATTACAGCATCTGTGGTTGAGAGATAAGACTCTCGACTCGCAATCCGAAGCCCGTAATCTGACGGTCAAACCCGGCGTGCGCAAATAAATTTTTATTTGTTTGTGTTATTTCACAATTAATACATTAAACATAATATAAAGTGTTTTTGCAGCACGTTCCAGAGTGAAATATACTCTCAGTATCGCCCTGGTGTGTGACCACCATTCCGAATGGAAACGTTATTTCCAAGCTTTTGCCGCGTTTGGTGACCAGATATAAATAGCCAGGTACTTTTCTACATTTCTCTTCCTCATCTTCTTCCCCTCCCCAATACCTTCACCCTAGTACTCAGATTGGGGATGCCACAGTCTCGCTGTTCTAGACGGGAGCGGTTGAGACTCTTGTGCGGTATATAAAAAATATATGTATATATATTTATGTTTTATTTTTTTGACATCCAGAAACACACCAGACCTGACAACAAACTGTCTATTGATAGTGAGAACTTTTAATGAATATCTTGTTGCACCTTGTATACAAACGTACCTACTGGGCGCAGGCGTGCGACAATTTTTTTTACAACGATATCCTTAGTAAAAATGTATCATTTCATAACGCGCCAGTTCGCTCCATTGCAGAGGGCGGTCGGACATTTTTAGGTCGGGATATCAATTTACCGTCCACTGTAAACCATCTTACAAAAATGTCCACCCGCGCAAGGCGCTTTTTAGTTCTGAGTGCTAAGTGGCAACGTTGTAAATGAACTGAATGTTGCCAAATCTGGGGTTTTGCTTCACCAAGGACTCAAACAATACATAAAAATGTACAAATTCGCCAACGGCCATGGGGACGCAATACTATCGACGAAATGCGTGGACGCAGCACGGCCGTCGTTATGTATACAAAATAATATCTACTCGTGATTGGTCACGAGGATACAATACCATCGACGCAGAACTTCTGTCGTTACGTATTCAATATAATAATATCTGTTTTTATATTTAACTTAATTAGTTCAACCTCAAATTGCAATATTTTAATTAATGAGTTAAACTTATTAATACCATTAAGTTCAAAATAAAAATATTTTATTTATTTTTATTTCTTAACATCTTTAGTGTTACAATATTTACAACATAATATTAAATAATATTTAAATCACTTTTCTGATAAGTAAGATGCTTGGACAACAATATATTTTTACATATTTATATTGCAAATATTATTACAAAAACTATTAATAACCTTACAAGAAAATACAATAAAAGTAATAAAAACAGGTTAGTCATAAATAATACCAAGGAATGATAAGCAGAAACATAATATATGGAGTTTATTAAGCAGAATTGATTTGAAAGTACCTACACGGCACATACGCTCATGTAATCTAGTAAAATAAAAATGCTTGTCTTAGAAGAATATGTTCAACATATGTATAACAACATTCTCTCTGATTCTTTCTTCGATGTAACCAAAATAAATATAAAAACTATATTAAAAATGTATTAAACGTGTACCAAACTGCATAAAATGTTATTATATTATGTTATGACATATATTATGTAGTATTACGTTATAATAATCTTCTGTTTTAATAATCTCCTGTTATAATAATCTCCAGTTAAAATAATCTCATGTTATAATAATCTCCCTCTTGAATAACGTTATATTTTTTACAAAATGAAACAATACTATGTTTTAAACCACTTTATATTTATTTTATACAATATTTGGGTCCAATCCAATCCAAACCGGTCGACGAAATATAAATAAAAATAAAGTGGTTTAAAACAAAGTATTTGTTTCATTTTGTATAATGTCAAGCCACTAAGTGTTTGCTTTCTTCGATAAATTTAATATTTTTTAGTTCTTGTAAGTATAGTTTTTAAATTTTTACATACATAATAGAATAGAATATTGCGGAAATCTGCAATTGGTTTCTCAGTTAGGTAAATTACACGTGTATAAATGAACCACATTGTAAACTGTTGATTTCCCTGAAATAAAATAAATAAATAAATAATTTAAAACAATAAGAAAATTTATTAGGTGGTATTAGAGAATTTTAAATTGTTTTTTTTTTGTAACTGTCATAATTTTCCTCAGATATATCCAGGAGTAATTTATTGAATAATTTTATACCGTTAAATAAATAATGATGTTTTGCTGTTGTAGTTCGAACTAGTGGTACGGTTAGTCCTCCAATATAAATAATTATTTAGCTTAAAATTAATTATGGAATATTATTTTTATCAAATAAATCTTTACGTAATTGAAGTTCTTAATGTACGAGTATTTTTGTCATAAATTTTTGTGAGAAGGGGAACCGGGAAACCTTGGAAAACATTTATTGTTGGATAGTTATATGGCTTTTTTAAATATGATTTTTATTAATATTTTTTGAATTGTCACAAGTGGACGTAGGTATGATTTATACGCACCCCCCCCCCCGCAAACCACGATTTCATATTGTAGTAGTGTAGAATGTGCAAGTGCAAAATAAATACCTTTAAGTATTTTTAATGATACAGTATTTCTAAGTCTAAAAAACATAAAGATGAGTTTTCTCATTCTGTCTACTGTGGAGTTTATTTGACTTTTCCATTTGATGTTATTATCGATAATTATTCCAAGATGTTCACAGCCTAAGCACCCTGATCAAGTTTCTGAAAGAATCGCTTGGGTACCTACTGGATTATAAGGGTATAACGAGCTATGTATTCGATACATGCGATTATATTAATTGGCTCATTATTTAGATTCACTAATTGACAAACAGTTTGCGTTACATATTGGTATTTCGTTAACATTGATATCAGTAAATTTTTCTTTAGCATAGACTACAATTCCACTACTTTTATTTTTGTGATAATTTGTGACATATTGTTTGTAGTTTGGAATACTTATATTTTTATGTATTGCATGCGAGTGTGCCTCGGATAGTATTAAAAAATCTGGTTGTGGACATAATGTTAAATACATAGGTATACCAGAAGTTCGTCCATGTTTCAAATTATAATCCTTATGTTTAAGTGCAAGATTGTTAGTAGATTTATTATAATGTTCTAGATTTTAGTGCATTCGCTGTATGTTTCACATACGTATTCTTCTATATTTTGATTTTTTGTTGATTTCATTTAAGTTAAAGTTTTCATTGCATTTATGAAGGTGTGATAAAATATATATTTATAATTCTATGAATAATTAATAATAATCCTCACAATTTGTGTTACGATATTCTTGCTAGATTTCAATTCATATCTTGAGGTTTTTATTTTATTCTATAAGATTTATTTTATATTCAGATAATATTCGGGAACTTATAAATTGTTTGTTTAATTGACAAGAATATTTAATTTAAAATAAAACAATAACTTTGTAAACACCACTTTTATTTTTTATACTTTGTGCCGACCGGGTTTCGCTCCCAAAAAAAACGCTTTTTCTTTTAAAAAAATACAACGGACGCAATACTACCAACGTAATGCGTAAACGCATCACGATCGTCGTTATGCATTAAAAACTACGCAGGATGCTTCTTAGTTCTTAGTGTCAAGCGGCATCGTTGTAAATTAACCCAACGTTGCCAAATCTAATGATTTACTCAACCAAACGCTCAAATAATTTATAAAAATGTACTCGTGAATGGCCATGGGGACGCAGTACTATCGAAGTAATGGGTGGACGCAGCAAAATCGTCGTTATGCATTAAAAACCACGCAAGACGATTCTTAGTTCTGAGTATCAAGCGGCATCGTTGTAAATTAACCAAATGTTGCCAAATCTGATGATTTACTCAACCAAACGCTCAAATAATATTTAACAATGTACTCCGAATGGCCACGAGGACGCAGTACTATCGACGTAATGCGTAGACGCAGCAAGACCGTCGTTATGTATTCATAATAATATTTCAACGTGATCGGCCATGGGGACGCAATACTATCGACGTAATGTGTGGATGCAGTACGACCGTCGATATATATATAAAATAATATCTACTCGTAATCGGTCTCGAGGACGCAATACTATCGACGTAATGCGTAGACGCAGTACGATCGTCATTATGAGTTAAAAATAGTATATTCTCATGAGCGGCTACGGGGACGCAGTACTATCGACGTAATGCGTGGACGCAGCACGACCGTCGTTATGTATATAAAATAATATCTACTCGTAATCGGTCTTGAGGACGCAATACTAACGATGTAATGCGTAGACGCAGCATGATCGTCGTTATGTATCGAAAATTATATTACTTCGTGGACGCGGCAAGATCGTAGAAATGAATAAAAACATACACTGCTCGATATATACATCGTGTAGCGAACCTGTCGGCAAAATGTCAAACGTTCAATATTCGTTTCCAGACATTCTGAGACATTTTTTGCTTCCACAAAAATTTTTGCCATACGATTCTACATGGGGTAAGCATCGTTCTGGCCAATTTTGAGGTCAAAACATTGCAGCGTCCGTATATCGGACGCTGTAAGTCGGTGGACGCTGCAATGCTATGGAGTTTTTAGGGGTCGGACGCAACAAATGTAGCGGGATATATATATATGAAAAAATATTTTAAAGATAAACTTACAAAAAATAAAAATGTTTCCAATTGAATTAATCTTAAGAATTACTCACTTCAAATAAGTTTAAAATCATTTTATTTTTAATTACTTACTTATTGTAATAAAACAATGTACACTCCTCTTCCAGCCACAAGCTAAAATGCTTCTATGGAAGAGGAGTCTTGAAATATTTGAAATATATATATATATATATATATGAATATATATATATATATCCCGCTACATTTGTTGCGTCCGACCCCTAAAAACTCCATAGCATTGCAGCGTCCACCGACTTACAGCGTCCGATATACGGACGCTACAATGTTTTGACCTCAAAATTGGCCAGAACGATGCTTACCCCATGTAGAATCGTATGGCAAAAATTTTTGTGGAAGCAAAAAATGTCTCAGAATGTCTGGAAACGAATATTGAACGTTTGACATTTTGCCGACAGGTTCGCTACACGATGTATATATCGAGCAGTGTATGTTTTTATTCATTTCTACGATCTTGCCGCGTCCACGAAGTAATATAATTTTCGATACATAACGACGATCATGCTGCGTCTACGCATTACATCGTTAGTATTGCGTCTTCAAGACCGATTACGAGTAGATATTATTTTATATACATAACGACGGTCGTGCTGCGTCCACGCATTACGTCGATAGTACTACGTCCCCGTAGCCGCTCATGAGAATATACTATTTTTAACTCATAATGACAATCATGATGCTTCCATGCATCACGTCGATAGTATTGCGTCCCAGTGAACGATCACGAGTAGATATTATTTTGAATATACAACGACGGTCATGCTGCATCCACGCATTACTTTGATAGTATTGCGTCCCCCTGGCCGATCACGTTGAAATATTATTATGAATACATAACGACGGTCTTGCTGCGTCTACGCATTACGTCGATAGTACTGCGTCCTTGTAGCCATTCGGAGTACATTGTTAAATATTATTTGAGCGTTTGGTTGAGTAAATCATCAGATTTGGCAACATTTGGTTAATTTACAACGATGCCGCTTGATACTCAGAACTAAGAATCGTCTTGCGTGGTTTTTAATGCATAACGACGATTTTGCTGCGTCCACGCATTACTTCGATAGTACTGCGTCCCCATGGCCATTCACGAGTACATTTTTATAAATTATTTGAGCGTTTGGTTGAGTAAATCATCAGATTTGGCAACGTTGGGTTAATTTACAACGATGCCGCTTGACACTAAGAACTAAGAAGCATCCTGCGTAGTTTTTAATGCATAACGACGATCGTGATGCGTTTACGCATTACGTTGGTAGTATTGCGTCCCAAATAGATATTATTTTGTATATAAATAATATCTAAATGTATCTAATATTGTTGTCAATTAAACAAACAATTTATAAGTTCCCGAATATTATCTGAATATAAAATAAATCTTATAGAATAAAATAAAAACCTCAAGATATGAATTGAAATCTAGCAAGAATATCGTAACACAAATTGTGATGATTATTATTAATATATTTATAGAATTATAACTATATATTTTATCACACCTTCATAAATGCAATGAAAACCTTAACTTAAATGAAATCAACAAAAAATCAAAATATAGAAGAATACGTATGTGAAACATACAGCGAATGCACTAAAATCTAGAACAATATAATAAATCTACTAACAATCTTGCACTTAAACATAAGGAGTATAATTTGAAACATGGACGAACTTCTGGTATACCTATGTATTTAACATTATGTCCACAACCAGATTTTTTAATACTATCCGAGGCACACTCGCATGCAATACATAAAAATATACCAAGTATTCCAAACTACAAACAATATGTCACAAATTATCACAAAAATAAAAGTAGTGGAATTGTAGTCTATGCTAAAGAAAAATTTACTGATATCAATGTTAACGAAATACCAATATGTAACGCAAACTGTTTGTCAATTAATGAATCTAAATAATTAGCCAATTAATATAATCGCATGTATCGAATACATAGCTCTATTATACCCTTATAGTCCAGTAGGTACCCAAGCGATTCCTTCAGAAACTTGATCAGGGTGCTTAGGCTGTGAACATCTTGGAATAATTATCGATAATAACATCAAATGGAAAAGTCAAATAAACTCCACAGTAGACAGAATGAGAAAACTCATCTTTATGTTTTTTAGACTTAGAAATACTCTATCATTAAAAATACATAAAGGTATTTATTTTGCACTTGCACATTCTACACTACTACAATATGAAATCGTGGTTTGCGGGGGGGGGGGGGGTGCGTATAAATCATACCTACGTCCACTTGTGACAATTCAAAAAATATTAATAAAAATCATATTTAAAAAAGCCATATAACTATCCAACAAATAAATGTTTTCCAAGGTTTCCCGGTTCCACTTCTCACAAAAATTTATGACAAAAATACTCGTACATTAAGAACTTCAATTACATAAAGATTTATTTGATAAAAATAATATTCCATAATTAATTTTAAGCTAAATAATTATTTATATTGGAGGACTAACCGTACCACTAGTTCGAATTACAACAGCAAAACATCATTATTTATTTAACGGTATAAAATTATTCAATAAATTACTCCTGGATATATCTGAGGAAAATTATGACAGTTACAAAAAAAAAACAATTTAAAATTCTCTAATACCACCTAATAAATTTTCTTATTGTTTTAAATTATTTATTTATTTATTTTATTTCAGGGAAATCAACAGTTTACAATGTGGTTCATTTATACACGTGTAATTTACCTAACTGAGAAACCAATTGCAGATTTCCGCAATATTCTATTCTATTATGTATGTAAAAATTTAAAAACTATACTTACAAGAACTAAAAAATATTAAATTTATCGAAGAAAGCAAACACTTAGTGGCTTGACATTATACAAAATGAAACAAATACTTTATTTTAAACCACTTTATTTTTATTTATATTTCGTCGACCGGTTTGGGTTGAACCCAAATATTGTATAAAATAAATATAAAGTGGTTTAAAACATAGTATTGTTTCATTTTGTAAAAAATATAACGTTATTCAAGAGGGAGATTATTATAACATGAGATTATTTTAACTGGAGATTATTATAACAGGAGATTATTAAAACAGAAGATTATTATAACGTAATACTACATAATATATGTCATTACATAATATAATAACATTTTATGCAGTTTGGTACACGTTTAATACATTTTTAATATAGTTTTTATATTTATTTTGGTTACATTGAAGATAGAATCAGAGAGAATGTTATTATACATATGTTGAACATATTCTTCTAAGACAAGCATTTTTATTTTACTAGATTACATGAGCGTGTGTGCCGTGTAGGTACTTTCAAATCAATTCTGCTTAATAAACTCCACATATTATGTTTCTGCTTATCATTCCTTGGTATTATTTATAACTAACCTGTTTTTATTGCTTTTATTGTATTTTCTTGTAAGGCTATTAATAGTTTTTGTAATAATATTTGCAATATAAATATGTAAAAATATATTGTTGTCCTCTCCTAAGCACAAGCATCTTACTTATCATAAAAGTGATTTAAATATTATTTAATATTATGTTGTAAATATTGTAACACTAAAGATGTTAAGAAATAAAAATTAAAAAAAATTTTTATTTTGAACTTAATGGTATTAATAAGTTTAACTCATTAATTAAAATATTGCAATTTGAGGTTGAACTAATTAAGTTAAATATAAAAACAGATATTATTATATTGAATACGTAACGACAGAAGTTCTGCGTCGATGGTATTGTATCCTCGTGACCAATCACGAGTAGATATTATTTTGTATACATAACGACGGCCGTGCTGCGTCCACGCATTTCGTCGATAGTATTGCGTCCCCATGGCCGTTGGCGAATTTGTACATTCTTATGTATTGTTTGAGTCCTTGGTGAAGCAAAACGCCAGATTTTGCAACATTCAGTTCATTTACAACGTTGCCACTTAGCACTCAGAACTAAAAAGCGCCTTGTGCGGGTGGACATTTTTGTAAGATGGTTTACAGTGGACGGTAAATTGATATCCCGACCTAAAAATGTCCGACCGCCCTCTGCAATGGAGCGAACTGGCGCGTTATGAAATGTTACATTTTTACTAAGGATATCGTTGTAAAAAAAAATTGTCGCACGCCTGCGCCCAGTAGGTACGTTTGTATACAAGGTGCAACAAGATATTCATTCAAACTTCTCACTATCAATAGACAGTTTGTTATCAGGTCTGGTGTGTTTCTGGATGTCAAAAAAATAAAACATAAATATATATTTTTTATATACCTCACAAGAGTCTCAACCGCTCCCGTCTGGAACAGCGAGACTGTGGCATCCCCAATCTGAGTACTAGGGTGAAGGTATTGGGGAGGGGAAGAAGATGAGGAAGAGAAATGTAGAAAAGTACCTGGCTATTTATATCTGGTCACCAAACACGGCAAAAGCTTGGAAATAACGTTTCCATTCGGAATGGTGGTCACACACCAGGGCGATACTGAGAGTATATTTCACTCTGGAACGTGCTGCAAACACACTTTATATTATGTTTAATGTATTAATTGTGAAATAACACAAACAAATAAAAATTTATCTGCGCACGCCGGGTTTGACCGTCAGATTACGGAATTCGGATTGCGAGTCGAGAGTCTTATTTCTCAACCACAGATGCTGTAATTAATTAATTAATTCACTATGAACGTGAAAACTTCACTAGAAAAGTAAGAAATATTTTGTGTTGTTTATTTATTTGTTAATTTATTTATTACATCTAATAGACGTTTACATTCTAGTTTAATAGTTGAGTATCGCAGTTATTATAAATTCTTCAAAATTAAAACAATAGAGAAAACAAAATAGAATGAAAAAAAATAAAATGTTACAACAAAAGCGTATAATAAAATAAGATACATTGGTAAAAATGATAAGAAGTCTCACATAAGTAGATATTCAAAATAAAGAAAAGATTGCAAAAATTATAGATGTCTATTTGTCTCAATATTAATATTGATTATTTTTAAGGTGAAATATATCTCCCATATCAGAATAAGTCATGTAATCCTAAGGGGTTTAATAATATAAGGGGCATAACAACGGCCTAAATTTACCTTTTGAAACTCTCAAAACAAATCCAAGAGTCTTAAGGGCCTTATATACGGAAGACGTAAAAATTAAATCGACCTTCAAAACGCCATGTAACAAACAAATAATATACACTCGGACGCAAGAATATATTATTCAGTATGGACGTGAAACCTTTATTAGAATAGTCAGCAATATACGGCAGACGTAACAATTAAATTAGAGTGAACGGACGTGAAACCTATATTAAAAGGAACCTTCAATATACAAAAAATATACACCCGGACGTGAGTATGTACGTGACGCTAGAAATGTATGAAAGTGTAATAAACATCAAAACCTGCATTATTATGAATATTAAAAAAATATGATATTAGCGATTATCGTGAGTAAAACATAGTGCAATATTCACAAAAACAATCTAAAAAAAAAGAACTAGAAGTGCTGGACGCCCAAAGACGGATTTACGCACGGACGCAATAAATGTTGTGGGACCTATATATATATATATATATATATATATATATATATATATTTCAAATATTTCAAGACTCCTCTTCCATAGAAGCATTTTAGCTTGTGGCTGGAAGAGGAGTGTACATTGTTTTATTACAATAAGTAAGTAATTAAAAATAAAATGATTTTAAACTTATTTGAAGTGAGTAATTCTTAAGATTAATTCAATTGGAAACATTTTTATTTTTTGTAAGTTTATCTTTAAAATATTTTTTCACAGTGTTTATTATTTGGATGTTATCATTAATGTTTCTAATTTCTTCAGGTAGTCGATTGAAAAAAATTCTTGCCCGGTAAGTGTAATAATTTTGTGCAAAGGAAGTGTTTAATTTTGGGCATGGAAAAATATATTTAAGTCGAGTACGGTTTTTAGTTAGAAATTGATACTTGTCTTTTTCTTTTATGATTTGAATTAATGCATTTTTAGTATAACGATCTTTAAATGAAGGCACTTGAAATTCTTCAAATAATCTATCCGTTGGGTAATCGGAAGGTTTTCGTAATATTATTTTAATTATTAACCTTTGTACCACTTCTATTGGAGTAAGGTTAGTTTTGTATGTGGATCCCCAACTAATGATACCATATTGTAGCGTTGATTGGACCAAGGCATAATATATTAAATATAGGTTTTTTAAAGACATAAAATTTCTAATTCTTGAAAATACATATATCAGTTTTCTGATTTTTTTTACAATTTGACATATTTGTTCCTTCCAATTCAAATTTTTATCGATAATTACTCCTAGATATTTGATTGTGTTTTTGTTTTTTAGTATTGTGCAGTTTTGGAGACAGTAATTTTTATTATGTATTTTGGAATTGTCATGAATAATAATGTTAAAATTTTTAGGGATGTCTTTTGTGTGTATTGCAAATGGAATTACATATGTTTTATCGCTATTTAGTGATAGCAAATTAATGTCGAAGCAGTGGCGGATCCAGGGGGGGGGGTCACGGTGGTCATGACCCCCCCCCTGGGCCCCAGCCCAGGGGGGGTCATGACTACCTAGGTCCTGGGCCCATCGGCCCATCCAGGACCTAGGTGGACCACTAATTAAAATTGTTAAACATAATGTTTTTATATATTTTTTGTCACAATATAAATTTTATTTAAGTACTTTCAATATTTCATTAATTTAATATAATGCTTTGTTTGACGGCAAACGCATTATTCGGGAACGAACGCATCGAAAATTCGAATGTTACCGCGTCACCGCGCACCGCCACCGGCGCGCGCTTCGGCCGCCACCTTTCATATTATTATGACACATTTCGTGTAACCACGTGTGACGCTTACGCGCGCTTTGTTTCGACTAACGTCTAGCGTCTAGCAAAACCTAACCTCAATCGGAACGACTAAACTTTATTAATAAAGTGTTTACTTTTATTTGTTTACTATATTAAAAAAAATAAGTTCCAATATAAGTAATAGTGTTCTTAAAAATTGTTGCTGCAAATTCAATTCATTACAAGAAATGGTAAGTAATCTAATCAGTTTCTTCATTATGCCAGTGTATGTGTGTTTAAACTCAAATGTTATTTGTTAATGTTCTAAGGCTGGGGTTAGACTCGTAAGTTTTTTTCCTGTAAATCGCTCTTGAAGGCGAGTTTGGCCAAATTCCCAATGTAAACGACACCAAAAGTCACTTAACGTAATTTTAGTAAGTTACAGAACTTATTCTTTCGGAAGTTTTTTGACAGGTCTGGACAGGTCTAACGCGCCCACGCGAATTACCAGCCTTCCTATACTTCCTAAAGCAATTCTTAAGGCGAGACACAACCTCGTTCATCGAGGTTTTGCCCAAGGCTAACATTTTAATTTATTTCGGCGAAATTATAATTGAATTTAAAAAAAAGAAAATTATGCCGCACGAGGGATGCAAGTTATTTATATTTTAGATTAATAAAACAATACCTTACAATTAATATATTTTACGTTCAACGATTTTAAAACTTTATAACCCGTGTATAACTATAAAGTTAGCGGACTTAGCGGTAAGTACCAGATTTAATTTTTCTAGATGATGAATTAATAACTTCGGAAGTGGACACATTTTTAATATTTGTAACAAATTTTTCAGAATCAATTAAAATGAAGGCTAAAAGTGTGGATAGATTTTTTTACTAAGATTACGAAAACGTTAGTAATTTTTTTTAGAAATGTATAGTATTATTTTTAATGATGGATTTTGAATGATTTACATGAAAATGTTCCGTCTCCGATTATGTTCCCTTAATTTTGTAAAATTGAAAACTGATTATTTTTTTTATACGGCAACACTTTGATATCCGGCGAATTTTTGAATTTGACGTTTAGCGTTCACTAGATTTATTGTTTGTTCTCTGCGAACTTAACCACTTAACCTTTGATTTGACTTTTTGCATGAGTAGGTGGTTTGGTATATTTATGCTTTTTGCTAAAGATGGCGGTGTTTTGACAGATGTTATGAACAGAACTCCGTACAATTTCATGCCATTTTTGTGACATTCGTGTGGAAAACGTTCTTTTTTAAATGACTTTCGGCTAGTTAATTACCGTTTTTTTGCACATATAAAATTATGTCCCGTCTTTCCGGTTTATAAAAAATGGTCTGATTTTTCGAGTTGAAATTTTAAAAAAATCACCAGGGTTTCAAAAATACGATTAAAAAAAAATACGGAACGTCTTAGAATATTTGCCTAAACTGGATTTTTTTAAATGTGATGCATGTGGCCTATTATCGGTCCAATCCTTTCTAATCCTAATGTTTCTGTTTTTAACATTTACGTATTTGAAATTTTGAATACGAAGCCGGTTGCCGTCAGCAGATGTCAGGTAGGTAGCTGTCATTCGGATAAAACGAAATTAATTGTCGCCTTTGACGGAACAAAAGCGCATAGATAATTGTTTAATTAAAGCCAAAATCTATTTCAACACTTTATTTGGGCCTTTTTGTCTTTCTTAACAAAGAAATAACGGTCAACAAGCTGTTATTATTTGTCTATTTTGTCGTGACAAGCAAAGTGTTACAATAATAATGTCGAGTCAAATTCTGCAAATGCAGAATGCTACGGATATGGTTGGCGAGTGGAAACGTTTTAAGCAATCATTTCTTTGGTAATTATTTACCTACGACTACCGTTTGAGAAAATATCCGTACATGTTAGGTTAGGTTGGATTAGGTAGAATTAAATTACAAACCAGTCTATACAAACCTAGCGTAGCCCACAAACTACTTGAAAACTGGGATATAACTCTAAAGGGGACGCGAGCAGGCGTTATTAAAGGGGCAATTTTTTGTAGTAGTAAAAACGGTAGTCGTAGGTAAATATTTACCCTTTTATATATAATGGCGAATAACTACAACGAGGAAAAGGAAATTCAAAAAGTTGCAAGATTCCTACTATGTTGAAGACACACCTGACACCATGTTATATTGTGGTGAAATAAGAACACGATAAATAATTGTAATCTGTACTGTATTGGTTGACAATTGACATTACACGAGCCTACGCGGCCCGGGCTTGCGGAGCAAAAGACAATCTTAATGATATACCTAGTGTTACCATATCCAACAATACCTACTTTTTACTTGTATATATTAATATCAAAATTAAATTATAACTTCTTGTAACTGTAACTGACCGGACCTAAGTCCTCCATCACAACACAAGCAAGCATTTTCGGCTTTCTGTGGTGGTGGTAGGAGTTATTGTTGGGTTATTCGTAACCCGGGAATGTTTGCCTTTCTTTAAAAAAAAAAAAACTTGACCACGACTACGTGACCCCCCCCTGGCGCCAAAGCTGGATCCGCCCTTGTGTCGAAGAAATTCTTAAGAGTATTGATGTCTTCAGTAACTTTAAGTATTACGTTTTCCCAAGTTTTTTCGTTATATATATATATATATATTATATTTTAAATCAAAGGCGTAATTGCGTTTCTCTGTAAAAACAAAAGATTTATTAACAAAACGTATTTACAACTCTTAGGACGGGTTGTTTCGGAGAATCTGAACAATTCATCAAATTTCAACGTTCATTTTCAAGTTCTGTGAAAGACTTTTTCAAGTTCTGTTTTTATTTCAGTTTTTTCAAGCAACTAGCCTACAATGATATAAAAACAGAACTTGAATAAGTTATTCACAGAACTTGAAAATGAACGTTGAAATTTGATGAATTGTTCAAATTCTCCGAAACAACCCGTCCTTAACCATCACATTATCTGTTAAAAAAAGATTCACTCACCTGTAAAAACAAAAGAAACAACATTTAAAGCCCTTATTTCAGGTTTCTTAATAATGTGAGATGTTATATTCAGGTGTATTCAGTGTATTTAATGAAATAATGATGACCCTTTTACTCTTCATATCTCGCTTTTATTCGCTAATGTCAAAGCTGTCATCAGTGACATCTAGTGGGCCACCAACTAACTTGTCGGTAACGCAGCAAATTCAAACTTAAGGAAAGCACTCCTAAGTGGTTTTCTTTACATACATATACCATAAACTGTTATTACATGTCACAGAATAGCAATTAACGGTGGCATAAGATCATAAAATGACGACAGAAAGTATATCATACAGAAAGTATAATATTATCAATAGGTAGGAGTAGACATACGTTATATTAGTAATGATTTAGAAGATATGATACTATAGCCTTCTTGTACCTAGATTCTATGCAGTTAAACAGATCCGCTACATCTGCGTACCTATTACTAACTTCATGTAATCTAGGTACAAGCGATTGTTTGAAATGCTCAGTCCTGGAATTGTTACAATTAAACAGGGTTTTAGAAAGAGTAGCTCTTATGGGTATATGAAATTATTTAGTTAATTACAGTACTTTGAAGATTACAGTGCTTGGTAAATTGCAAATTCCCCAAAAAGTGGAACTCTTGCTATGTGTAAGTGCGTGCTTAAAAAAATTTTTTAAACGGAAAATAACATTTATTATTGTGCCAGATTAGTTTGCGAAAGGATAGAATAAGAAAAGTGGTATTGATTATATTGAGACTTTCTCCCCTGTATTACGACATACTACTTTAAGGTTATTATTTGCTTTAGCTTTGCAACTTAATTTAGGTACTGTCTATTTAGTTGTGAAAACTGCGTTTCTTAATGGAGAATTGGAAGAAATCATATATATATACCGATGCCAAATCGTTTTTAGTTCTAATGATAAAGTTAATGTTCTTAAGCTGAATAAAGCTATATATGGTCTCAAGCAATCTTTAAGGGCATGGCATAAGAAAGTTGATAATGTAATATTACTTAGTGGTTATAAAAAATCTAAATTGGAGTCCTATTTGTGTACAAAAATTGTAAATGGTCTCTATTGTGACTTTGTATGTCGATTATTTTCTTTAATGATAATAAGATTTTGTTGACATCATTGTTAAAAGAAACTTTGAGTAGTCAATTCAAAATCATAGGTTTAAGGCAAATTAAACAATGTCTTGGTATAAATGTGAATACTGATAAAGAGAATAAAGTTGACACTTTTAGTCAAGTCTTTGAACAATTGTTGTATAAATTTAATATGACTGAGTGTAAGACTGTTGATACACCCATGGAGGCTATTTTAAAATATGTAAAAAGTCAAGATGTAAAAGGTCAGAATCCGTATCAACAGATCATAGGGAGCCTATTGTATTGTGCTATACTGACTAGGCCAGACATATATTATGTTGTAGGATACCTACGTCAATTTAATAACCATCACAATAATAAACACTGGTTATATTCTGAAATAATATTAAAATACTTAAAAATACAAGATATTTAGGTTTAAAGTAGTGTAAAGGAGAGAAGCGACGAGACCCTCTTCCCTCGTGAGGTCTTCAGGGCACCGAGGGGGAGTCAACTCTTCCGCCATGGGGCCTTCAGGGAACCAAGAAACAGAAGACTCCTTCGTTGCGGGGCCTTCGGGGAACCAAGGAGGAGTGGAGAGGAGAGACGAAACCCTCTTCTATCCCGGGCCTTTAGGGAATCAACGAGGAGTGGAGAGGAGAGATGAGGCTCTCTTCCCTTTTTGGGCCTTCAGGGAACCAAGGGGATTGAAGAGGAGAAATGAAACCTGGGAATACACATTGTGGAACCAGAAGACATGGCCACATATCCAATAACAACCCTGGTTAACTTTATAAACGGGAACGGGTGACTGTTAAAGGAATGATGTAAAATGGGAGATAACACAATGGGCATATGGCCTAAGTAGGGAACTATATGTAAACCGTCTCCGCTCTATAAAAAAAATGTAAAGGTTTGAAATGTTAATATTGAGGGTTATATTGATTCTGACTAGGCAAATAATTCCTTATATAGAAAATCATATTCAGGTTTCTGTTTTATGTTATCAGGTTCAGTCATCTCATGGTGTTGTAAAAAACAAACAACTGTAGCACTCCCCAAGATCTGGAATTAACAAGGAAAAAATACATTATCACTCGTGTTAAAAAAATAAATTATGGAAAGCAACTCGAGTCCCTAACCCAAGGCCAATGAATAATAAGAAAGATAATGTTTTAAACATAAGTCAAATCCGGCTCAGAAGTCTCCCGTGAAATGGCAAATGAAACAGGGAATGGACCAATTTGCCCACGGCAAAGCACTTATTTTAACAAAGTGACTTTGAGATCGAGAAACAATTAACAACATAAATCTTAGCTCCGTTAATTATTTGCCTTTGGATAAATTACTAGAATTAATGAGGCGCCCTTTTCTGAAGCAATTAAATCGCTGTTTATTCTGTCATCTCGGACTGGAATGCCAGCTGTTGTCAAATTTTAATTGTTTTTCAAGTATCCAATTGTGTTCAATTCAAATTATTATTTGAAATAAACGAAAATTTTCTTTATGTGTTAAAATATAATATACACATATAAGAGAGAAGATTATAAAAAAAACACAAAAAAATATTTTTATTTGTGAAGATGAATGTTTTTACAGTAAAAAATATTTGCATCGGGATCATTTCCTTTCAAAACAAGAAAATTACCTTTCGAATGGAAGTAAACTTGAAAACTTGGGAGATTTATTAAACGACATTATGAAAATGCAAGACACATTATATTCATACAAATCGAACAAAAAATGTAGCACCGCTTATGAAAATGATAGCCAATGAAATAGCTATATGAACGGCCCGCTAAAGTAGGTTCAGTGAACATAGTTCAGTGAAACCAAGCACGTTATCTCAGTAATTCACTCTATTAATGCTCTTTACTCTAATTATTCACTTAAGCATTTGCGAAAATTGAAACAAAAGAAATACACATTAGAATTAAAAATATATTAACTAATAAAATAATTTTGGTATCAGACTTTATATATGATTTATACTTATGTATCAGTTCAATTTTGAAAATTAAAAGTTCATTGAACTTGAATAATTTTACGCATAATTCAGAAATACAATTTCAAATCATGCACTAACTACCAATGTATTTTAAAAATGATTGCTGCTGTGTGAACATTATCATGTTAACGTAAACAAAATGTACGCTAATCTAACATCAAGAAATTAAGCTATTGTGATGTATGGTAATAAGTTGAATATTTAAGCGATAGATGGCGCTAGTCATAAAACTTACTTCAGAGTCCGACAGATGTCGCTAGAGTGTAACAATTACTTGTGAGATGACATTGACAGGGAACAAGCTTCTCGAACCAGAGAATTACCAACCCTCGGGTAATGAAAAATGTAGCTAAATCCAGACCTATTTATTGTAACGTAAATAAACACAATTATAAATAGAACCTTTTACTTTTTAACAAAGAGTTCCCAACACATAAATCTGCAAAGTAAGAACAGATATAACAGCTATCAATTAACTTTTTTTAAATTAGAGCAGTTTCAAAGAAGCGCCTTTGTCTTGACTACAGGACGAAAGAATGATGAATCCCAATTTCATTAATTTAATAAGTTATTAATTTTGCTATGATCCTCATAATTAGATTATTTACGGTTTGCAAGTTGGGGTGTGATATTATTTAATTATCACTTAATCAACAAAGAGGTTGTATTATTTTAGGGGTTGTTTGATATTCCTCATATAAAGGGAGCGCAAAGAGGGGAAGATTTAAATAGGACATTTAAGGGGAGAAAATAATTGATGTTAAAGAACGTAGGTAAATAAATACAATTATTTAGTTTTCATTAAAATTATTATATTATATTAGATTTTGATTTGACATTAACGATGGTTAAGAATTCCTGAATAAAAAAATAATACATACCCAGAGAAAAAAATTACGTGTGAAAAATAATAAAATCAAAAACATGTTGAATTAAATATTTGAGGCCAATGGTGAATTCAGATCAATTTTCTTATATTTTATTTGGATATAAAATTTTACATTAATTTTATGTCTAACAGAAACAGGCGGTCTGTTAGATATATTCCACTATCTTAAAAGGCGGATTGCAATATTTAAAGCACAGGCGTCAGGTAGGTATACTGCCTTTATTCTACCGGTATTAAATGGAAGATGCTCCGAGAAACTGGCGTCATTGACCCCTTCGGCATCGGTGCATAGTTGGGAAGCATGCCAAACACGCGCCCAACATATGTACATGTTTGACATGAGTCTAACGGCTATTAAGTTGACACGTGACGGCTATTCTCTTGGTAGGCATGCAAAAGAGACAGATAGATTTCATTATATGGTAATTATTTTGACTAATGTTAGCTTTAAAAGGTTTACTAAGTTTATTTTCATCTCTCTTCTGCCTGTTCCATGCTTCATATTAATACATCAAGGTTGGTATCGTAACTCCACTGTGGACTCGTTTCTTTAGACGAATATTTTCGACTTATATTGTAGTTCACTACTTGCTTCCACAAAAAAAGATATTCGTACAACATACATCGAAAGATTGATCTTATTTCCAAGAAAGTTCGTGCAAATCAAACATTATAATCAGTAGGTTGATGTTGTCTATTAGATATGATAATGGGATAAATCTATAAGTATGATAAATCTATAAGAAAATTGGTAGATCAGACATTTCTGTTTTTGCCCATGTACATACATACAACGTTCTACAATGTTGCTAATTGTATATGAAATTTCTACGTTGTTGCCAATGTACATTACATTTCTACACTCTTGCCAATACACATAAGACATTTCTACAATATCATCAACGTACATAAGACATATCTAATATACACACGATATTTGTGGCCATTAAACATAATACATTTCTACACGGTAACGAAGGTACATAAGACATTTCCACTGTAGCAAATAATGTACATAAGATATTTTAATACTCTCGCCAATTTACATAATACATACACACTCTACACTCTCGCAAATGTACATTTTTACGATGTCACCATCATAAGTAAGATATTTTAAAACTGTCACCAATGTAAATAAGATATTTTTACGCTGTCACCATTGTAAATAAGATATTTTAAAATTGTCTCCAATGTTAATTAGACAATTCTGCACTGTCGCCAATGTACATAAAACATTCCTACTTTCGCCAATGTACAAGGGATATTTTACAACTGTTGCCGATATATATATATATATATATATATGGGCAACAGTTTTTTTTTTTTTTAAGAACGACGAAAATTATTGGGTTCCAAATAACCTGACAATATTTGAAAATCTCCTAGAGAGGTTGCTATTGTTGTGATGGAGGACTTAGCCAGCCGAAGAATTGAACACACTACACTTAGGTGGGACCCAAAAACGTGTCAACTCAGTCACCGACAAGTTTGATATAATATAGGTAAGGAATTTCTACACTGTCACCAATGTAATATAAGACATTTCTGCTATTATCACTGTACATTCGATATTTCAACAATGTAGCCAATTTATGTAGGACATTTCTGTAATTACCACTGAAAATAAGATACCTATTTCAATTTTTATTTTTACTTTTTTTTTTTAATATTTTATTTTTATTTTGTTTTTTAGATAAATTTGCATGTTTAGAATTTTTTGGTCCAATATCTTTAAAAATAGCGAAAGATATTAAAAAAAATGTGGTCTAAATATTGCTTTTAAAACTAATAATAACATAGGAACTAACCTCAAAAACTCTAAAAGTAAAATCCCTAAACTTAAAAATAGCGGCATTTATGAATTAAAATGCGACCATATAGACTGTGATGCCGTTTATATTGGACAGACTGGGAGAGCCTTTTCAACTAGATTCAAAGAACATATGCGTTGCTATAAAAATAATTTTTTTTATTTTTTTATTTTTTATTTATTATAAATTTTTAAAGATACAGGTATATGCAGTCCCACAAAGCTGTCACACATGACGGTTTGTCTGTAGGTTCTACAAATAATATGTTTAAACATTTTTAATTTTTAATACATGTATGACACAAAATTATACAATAAACAATATCACAAAATAATATATATCAAAGTACCTACCTATATACAAATTATTTAGGCAGGTACGTTGAGATGTTCAGGAATACATCAATAATAAAGTTCAGAGATACATTGATTCGTCGCTTATTAGCCAACGCTTAGTGTTTTTGGGGCAGGGTCTCTCATTATTCTGAGGTTTAAAATAATTATTAAATTTATTGAAAATCTCTGGTATTAAATATTTAAGCGTTCGGCTTCCATACTTATTTGTTACTCTTGGAATAATGAGGCCCTTATTTTCAGTGAATCTTGTTGTGTGATTATGCACCGGTTGCTTTTTATATTTGCTATCTCCCTCATTATCCATTATAATAATGTACCAAAGAAGACAAAATAAAATTGATTCAAAATTCGCAGCTCACCTCTTGGAGAAAAACCACATCCCGCTTGACAACAACAAGTCTAAACCTTTACACATAGAAAGAAAGGGTTTTAGATTAAATTTAATAGAAAAATTAGAGATAAATAAAAGAACTAATGATCCAAACATAACCCTAATTAATAATCAAACAAAAATGATCAATTCTCCCCTGCTTAGTATTTTCAAAAAATATAATTCCTTAACATAATCACCCACGTAACTACAATAAAGAAAACCCTTAGGTCATTAATTTTAACAGGTGTGCAAACACTGCTGGATACTCAAATATTTTGGTTATTCCAATTCTTAATGAATCATTTTTGAACATTATAGAAATTTAAATGGGTGGGGATAAATAAAATCATATAAATAAGTCGTCGCCGTGTGGACATATCCACAGTTTGATAATGGCCTCAAAAGCCGAAACAGCTGTCACCTTAAAAAACTGTAAAAATAACAAAAACACTTGCAGAACTTAATAATTATTATAACATTATTAAATTTGATTTATTTTAAATTTATTTAAAAAAAAAATTAAATGGAGTTCTACGAATTAAACACCAAAACAATAAATAAATAAGATATTTCAACATTGTAGCCAAAGTATGTAAGACACTTTTGCTATTACTACTGTACATAAGGTATTTCAACACTGAAACCAAGGTATATAAGACATTTCTGCTATTACCACTGCACGTAAGATATTTCAACACTGTAGCCAATGCACCTAAGACATTTTATCTCCAAGACGGGCCAAAGAAATAATTTCGATATTTGAAAATTTCACCAGATGAAAGGAAAAAATGAACTCACTTTAGGCTTACGGACAAGCTAACAAATTACTTCTATATGTTTTCTATTATGTCTTCAGTTGTTAGTTCCTATTTCGCCGGAGTGATTAAACATCTATTCTCCTGGTACGCTTTTACATGAAAGTCATAAAATCCAGAATATAATCAAAGAAGAGTGTCCGAAAGGTCCAGCCCTTAATTTAATCCGAGGGGTAAATCAATAATGTGGGGAAGGTTCCGGCTCGTGTGACAGTTATACAGCCTGGCCTTAATGGAGGTGCGATGGATCCCAAATTGAGACCTAATTTCAAAATTTCATGTTCAACTACGAAACCAGGGCGGACACGGCTGAATTTCATTTTTATTTTGCACAACTTTATACCCTAATCACGCAATTAAACGCAAAACACAAATTTTCCACCCCTCAATAAGTGGGATCAACTACGAAATTAAGCCAAAACCGGTTGATTTTTGGATTAATTTTAATCGCTTCTACCCCTACCTTCGCATACATACAGCCGACACTACCTAAGCACAATAAATTCGACGAATTTTGAAAAAGGAGGTGGATCCAACGAGAAAAATAGGGCGGATTAGGCAATTATGCAATTTTTATTTTTATCTTTTTTCACATAATAAATAAGTATATTTTAATTGAAAATGCAGATGAATAATAATGGCTTTAGTGTAGTAAGGATTAGGCTATTTTTAATATAGGGGCGGAAACGAAATTTGTGTATGTACTGTCACTTTGATTTATGTTTTATTTGAGTAGTGCGTAAGAGTTCTCGGAGCAAGTGAGGGGAGGATGCGGAGATGGGCAAAATCACAGGTGGAAGGCACCGACTATTCAGATCTGATCATAAACATGGCTAATGCCATTACAAGATAGGTTTCGATGAAATTCTTCGTTACTTAAAAATTTATATAATAAATTGTTCGATGTTATATTTTTATTTTGTTTAAAAATGTTTATTTTTATTCTTATTTTGTTTGTATTATTTATATTACCCTTGCACAGGCAATGCTTTAGTAGGTTCTCTTAATTTTTTTTTATTTTTAATATTATAGTTATGGATTTTTTTAAATGTGTATAATTATGAAAAGCTATTTTATTTACATTTTACTTCAAAAACTATAATTCTTGGCTTTGATAAAAAATGATAAAAAACCCTAAAAGAACAGTCCGTCAAAATAGTTGGGAAATGTTCACTTGAACCAAAGTTTTTATTTGAAACATCTTAACCATCAAATATGATTTAAGATTTTCACGGCCAAAAGTATTTTTGTTATTTGTTTTTGGGGTATTATGCCGTGTTGCGCTAACTCCTTCTTTAGCCAACGTTTCGGACAGCATTGCACGAAACACGATGGTAGCCTAGGGCATACTGTATATAGGAAACCAACCCATACGAATCGGTACTTACACGCTGATTCGCACCACCACCCAGCGCAGAAGAGAGGACTTATCCATACATTGGTGACCCGAGCGACCAGAATATGCGAAGAACATAAAATCGGAGCGGAACTTACGAAGCTGACCGATGCACTGGAGCGTAACGGCTACCCAGCAAGTCAGACAAGGCAAATCATAAGAGCCAAATCTGCACCAAACGAAGACAGAGTTGAACAAGAGTCGAAAGGCTGTGCCTTCCTGCCTTATGTGCACAATGTGACAGACAAAATTGCCAAGCTTTTGAGAAAGGAAAATATCAAGACTGTCTTCGGAACAACAACAAAGATACAGGACTTACTGAGGTCTGCAAAGACTAAGTTTCCTCTGGAAACAGATGGAGTGTATAAACTCAGCTGTTCCGGATGTGACAAGGTCTATGTAGGCCAGACAGAGCGGACTATCTCCAAAAGAATTTCGGAACACTTCAGAGCTTGTAAACTCGGCCACCCTGACAAATCGGCAATTGCCGAGCATTTGATTGACACCGGGCATTACTTTGGATTTGTTCCTGAAATCCTGGGGAGACCGAAAACTTATAGAGCACGGCTGATTACGGAGGCCATTGAAATTCATAAAAATCCCGTAAACATTAATAGAGACGATGGAGCTAAGCTTAATAGTTCTTGGTATCCGGTAATTGACGGCTACACCAGAGCTAAACGAAGAAAACCACTTTAAATAAAAAAAAAAAATGATACGTTAATGTTAGCTCAGAGGGTTGGAGCTGGCAACACGGTATCACAACCTCATACTTAAGCTCACATTTCAACACAACCTCAAATAAGACATCTGCCCTGATGATGGACACTGCAATGCTGTCCGAAACGTTGGCTAAAGAAGGAGTTAGCGCAACACGGCATAATACCCCAAAAACAAATAACAAAAATCTTAACCATCGATGTTCCTAGACGGAACGACGTTTCTCGTGACTCGTTGGTTCTTTATTTGGTAAATTTTCTTATAAACTTTATGTATATTTGAATAATAACAAAATAATTATTTTATTACAAAAAATATAAAGACTTGTTTATTATCATTTTCACTTCATAAAGTTTTCCTTTTAAAAATTACGTTATTTTGCATTTGAACCATCTTGGTGTTGCCTCGTAAAACTATTAACCCTTTCAGATATGAATTAAAACGGGTAGTGGCAGAACATAGTTGATACTTGATAAAAATTGGTAGAGAATTTGAAAAATGATTTTTTTTAAATACTTTAGAAATAATTTTTACTTTGATTTGAAAGAGCTTCGATTCTCAGACGGCGTGTTTCAGATAAAATGTCAAATCTTACATTGAATACCAATGGAAATTTTAATAAATTTAAAAAATAAAATAAAAATTAAACATTGAAAAAAAATCATCAAGATCAAAATCAAAATCCAGAGAAATTAAATCACAAAAAGCAGCTGAAGACAGACTGATAGAACCTAAGCGCAAGCCAAATACTAAGTTTGGTGATCGCGCTTTCGGAGTATCTGGACCGAAGGCTCCGAAGGCTCCGAATAAACTCCCTCCGGAACTAAGATCCATAACAAGTCCGACAAAATTCAGGTCTAAACTAAAAACTTATCGTTTTAAGCTGTCATACCCTTAAATTAAATATTCCATTCCTGAGAGAAAGTCCAGTTATATCCAATTATTCGATTATGTCCTAAATCCTGTATCTAAATTTCGCTAATAAACAATTAGTTAATGTTAATTAAGTTTTAATCTCAAGTGACCTACCAAGTAAGTATTGTACTGTATATTATCTTCATATATAGTTAGTAATAACATAGATCATTGTAGAAATGTATTATAAATTTGTATTGATTACTTGAAGTGATTTTGCACAAAAACGGCGCTATACAAATCATCCAATTATTATTATTATAAAAATGGCTATCGCCTGAACCAGAGGTTAGAATTAAATAAACAAAATAGCTCACCATTTATATCAGCAATCGGAAAACAAAAACCGCAACTTTTTATTCGCTATATATAGTGAGGAAAAAATGTATTTTTAAATACACACGCGATCTGAAAGTGTTAAACGTTGGCAGCGCCCTCCATTTTTTCTAGATATTCTTAACGGACTTTACAAAATTCGTTTTGCTCCGAATCCACATTTTATTTTTTCGGCAGAAAGTTAAGTCATGAATCTTTCGGCATTTTATCTATCAAGCTGACATGCGAAGACATCTTTCTTTTCGCAGGGATGAACTATTAATCAAGAGAGACATGTCGTTACCCGTCTCACTTAGCACATGGTGTTAGGTGTTAAAGGGCGGCTGAATTACAGGGTTATGAGCCTTGATCAATTTCACATAGTTTATTTAATGTTCATGTGTGAATTTTAAATTAATATTTTGATATAGGACTTATTTATTATAATTCTAATACTATAACTGTATGTGTATCCCTTTGACATAATATGTTTCTGCATTCCTCTACCAAATGACCTGTCCCTGTCTGAAGTACTTTCATGACCTCAGTGATATTGTAACAATGTGTTATGTGCAGTGATCTATCTTACTCAATAAAGTTATTAGGAAAAATAAATATTCATTCTAGACTTGCAGAAAAGTCAACAGATGTCGCACATTAAAAATAAAAAAAATAAGATAGGTTTATCTAAAAAGACGCTGTCTGGATTGCATTTAGTTCGGGTATAATCTTGCGATCATACATAAAGATAGTTGCCAATAAAAATGTGCGGTGAAAAAATGAAGACAATGTTAGTAGTTCTTATTCTAAGTATGATACAGTTAAAAGTGACCGAGGGGAATAGGGTCCCATTAGCTCAGTTGGTAGAGCACTGTCCCGGAAAGACAAGGGTCCTGGGTTCGAGTCCCAGATGTGACCGTTTCCTTTTCTGATTTTTCTGTTTCAAATTTTCGTTTAGAAATCACTAATATTGTCTATATTACAATTTGAGGTTTTACTCAATAAAGTTATTCCGAAAAATAAATATTCATTCTAGACTTGCAGAAAAAGTCAACAGATGTCGCACATTAAAAATAAAAAATAAGATAGGTTTATCTAAAAAGACGCTGTCTGGATTGCATTTAGTTCGGGTTGAATCTTGCGATCATACATAAAGATAGTTGCCAATAAAAATGTGCGGTGAAAAAATGAAGACAATGTTAGTAGTTCTTATTCTATGGGGGAAATTATTTTCCTCGAAGTCTACTGGGTAGAGTTATTTAAAAATGTGTAATGGGGGCCAAAAATAATTACCCTGTGACTCAGAATATTACTATTTTTTATGCTAAAATTCTGACCGGCAATCAGAAGGCTACGGGTTCAATTCCCGTTGGCGGCTTGTATGTTTTCTCGGAAGATTTTTTTCAATTTATATTGGTATTTTGGACTTATAATTATTGCATCAAAATATTCTCAGAAAATTTCGTTATCCTGAGGAATTTTTATATCTACTTTCTTTACGCAATTATTCTACTGTTAGAATTATAAATCATGATTCAGTCTGAAATAATTTTTTGAATTCTTGGTAAATTTTCACTTTCAATTTCGACATTTTTAAGGTGACAGCCGAGAAATTCTACCTGTCATATTGTGGTTATCTTGTGTAATATAAAATGGATAACATTTTTTAAGCATGCATATTTTTTTTTTAAAAGACACTAAAAACAATGCACACTCCAATTATGCAAAAACCGCAATATATTATATGTTAAATACTATGCCTAGTATATAACAACCTTCGCAGATCAGTGAAAAATCACGGAATAGTCTGAGTTTTCTAAAAATCGGTTTAATTTTGGAAATGGCAGCTAAAATGATTTTTGATAAAAAATATTATGTTATAGGTAGGTATTTTATCGTTTGTCTGAATTTTTCAAAGAATCAATTACAATTTCTAAAATTGACACATAAATTCAAAACAAATTTGAGTTCATTAAACGAGATTTCACGCAGAACTAACTAAGGCACATCAGAGACAACTGAAATAAGTATATTTTTTTTTCGGAATAACTTTATTGAGTAATACCTCAAATTGTAATATTTAAATACTGAAGACAATATTAGTGATTTCTAAACAAAAATCTGAAAAAGAAAAATCAGAAAAGGAAACGGTCACATCTGGGACTCGAACCCAGGACCCTTGTCTTTCCGGGACAGTGCTCTACCAACTGAGCTAATGGGACCCTATTCCTAAAAAAATGAAGACAATGTTAGTAGTTCTATCTAGTCAAGGGTCCTGGGTTCGAGTCCCAGATGTGACCGTTTCCTTTTCTAATTTTTCTGTTTCAGATTTTCGTTTAGAAATCACTAATATTGTCTTCAATGTTTAAATATTACAATTTGAGGTTTTACTCAATAAAGTTATTCCGAAAAATAAATAAAAGATATTATGAAGAATAAAATGGCTGCGATTTGCGTTGGTGACGAACAAAGGCTAAACTGAGCACTATCGACCATAAAAGCTAAAAAATAAATACATACAAATGTGAAAATGCGTATATTTATTATAAATACGAGTATATATATTATAAACACCGTATCATCCGGTGTCCAACTTTATGTTGATTGGATATTTGCACTGAACAAAAACTCCTTAAAATGTGATCTATGATACTGATTTTGTATAATATATACTGGTTTTGCCAATTTACACTAGGCCTTTTAAATATAATGTACCTTTTGACTCTTAGCCCGATTGTTCACTAAGGAGCATCTATATTTAAAAATGTTAGGACATTGAAGGGAGGTCCCTTCCAAAACCGGTAGAACAATAATTATTAAAATAATGTGGTTTTAATCAAATTTATTTGTTTACACAAAACACTTCAGCATTGGTTAAAACCAAGTTTATCATTATTACATCGCGGACGTGTTTATGCGAATAATGCTTACTGCTAAAGATGCGTTTTAAATTAAGCGATTATATAATATAGTTTGTATAATAAGTTTTATCTTCCGATCCGATCTTTCGAGATACACTGCTGGTTTGCCGGAATGCGCATGCGTTCCAGTGTGGCGACCAACAAGATGTTGTTGCTAGTGTCTAAAATTAATAGTTCCCTTTTTAAGTTATTCTAATATAAATAATTGCATTAATCTATGTTTATAACATACACATCCCCAATATTTTTATCCAACACATGAATGTATTGCTTAGGAACACCTAAAATATGAATTTTTGTTTATTATATTAACACAGATATTGAAATAATAATTATAGACAAATAAAATCAGTTACGGTAACGAAAAGAAAGGGTTTTAACGGCATCTTATATTATTTGTCCAAAACACATATAAAAAAACCTGTTTTGTTTTCGCTTTCACGGTGTTATATTTATTATATAATTAAGTTTCATCATGGTACCCTCCCGCAATACTTAAACTTCTGGAAGTTGATGGTTGGTAGACTTAAGGCGGATGTCGAGCGGCTTTTTGTCTGACGGATGCCTGTCTAACTTTTCATCGCCTCTCAGCTACTCTTTATCTCAGTGACGGGGTCTTGAATTATTCGCATTGCATCACGCAGGTCTTAAAATATTTCACAATATATTATATAATCCATCGGAAATTGAAATAAGGTTATTCAGAGAATGCCCTGATTTTCCTTTGTTGACTTTGAAATATATTTTGTAGATATTTACTTTAGGTATTTCAAAATGATTTTTTATTACTTTTACAGTATAATTTTTGAATACACTTTTTTAAATAGTTCGGCTATTTTAACAACGTTGAATATGTCAATATTTTTTATGGGTCTTTGGGGATCTGGTGAGAGGCACGAAATGAAAGACGTGTCGTGAAGGTCACAGTGTTTATTGGTGAGTCAAGGTAGCCGTGATGAGAGATGACGTAGGACTGATGTTGTATTCTCCGGATGCAGACTGTGATGGCTGGTCAAGCGCGGGTCAGTGAGTCGACGCTGGGCGCTGGTGACCGGGACTCGATGACGGTCAGACACTGGCAAACAACGTGGGTCTTCAGGTACTCCAGTGCTGACGGGAAGGCCAAAGGTGCGGTGGACCTTGTAGGCGGTTGAGCGGGAGGTGCGTAGACCAGTGAGGATGCTGCGTGTCCTCGTGGTGGTCATGGTGCATGAATGAAGCGCTGGTCAGATGCGCTGGAACCAGGGCGCTATGATCCGTGTAGCGCTGGCCAGGGACAGTGGCCAAGGTGCTATGATGATGTCCCGATGGAGTCCATGATTGAGTATGGGCGGAGCCGGAAATATCGTCCTTTGCGCGAGTAAGAAGAGCGCAGGTTATCACTCGTTGATCCTTGTTAACTGACGGCTGATTGATGACTGACTGACTCGGGCTTATTTATACTGTACAGCCGACTGCAACAGTAGGTAGGTGAAATCGCAAACAAAACGGAGACACTCGCTCAGTCTGTGCCTTTTGGGAACTTTCAGCGGCGCTGCAATTACGCATAGGCGATAAATTTACCTTCTAGCGAGTTGGCGTAATGTGTCGGACCGGCTCGCAACGTATTGTCGTAGGTAGGTCGCGTTGTTATGATTAGTTCTCGGTAGTAATTTGTAAGTACCTAAATAGGTCGAGCTGTTTACTATTAATGAGTTAATCTGGATTCTTCTCTCGACGCCACAGATCTCTAAATACAGTTTTACGATAGGCAAGAACATCAGTTAATACGTCCATAGGTATACATTTCGAATGTTATAATTAGATCCGCTTGTGATATTAAAGTTGTGAAAAAATTGTGAAAAATCACCTCAAGTGCCCTGTAAATAGTTGATTGGCTTGGGTGGAGGGGAGTGTGAAAAATTGTTATTATATTATTAAATAATGTCACTGAAAATTAAATACAATTACCTTTTAATGACTTGTTTGGTAAAAACTTGGCAAAAAGTTTTAATCAAAACAATTTCTTATTTTTTATAGCTTAGTTTATTAGCATTTTCATGACCATTTGGCTAATTAGAACAAGCAATCTGACTAGCTAAGAAACTAAGAACTAATATCGACCTGAGAAGACATACGAACACTTGTACACGTTTGATTAAAATCATTCAATCAATTATTGACATAATATGTTATTGATTGAAATTACTCGGGTAATATGATATTAACAAACGTGGATGAGAATCTGTACTTTATAACAGAGTTTCTGAAATTTGAAATAAAATAACTAACTAACTAACTAACCATCACGCCGTTTCCCCATAAGGGTAGGCAGCACAAACAACTCTGTCTTGGCACATACTCCTTGCCTCATTAATATACACACATCATCTCATACATACTCTTCTATTATTCTGACTCTTGACATGACCCGACTCAATTATCTGATTCACTTCTGCTACCATTCACATTTGCATTGTATATTCTCCTTACATCTTCGCTAACTCAGGAATATTCAAAAATAAAGCATGATAATCCACACATGACCACAGCCAAAGTAGGTTCTCTGGATTAATAATAAGGTAGAAAAATCGAGTGTTAAAATTTTGTCGTAAATAAAAATGTAAATGTTCGTTTGTCCGAAATCTTAAATCTCCAAAAGTACTTTTTTTTTTTTTAATTCTTTATATTTACTTTCACCCATTAAGAGTGATCTTGGCCAAACATAAACATAAACATAAACATAAACATAAACATAAACATAAACATAAACATAAACATAAACATAAACATAAACATAAACATAAACATAAACATAAACATAAACATAAACATAAACATAAACATAAACATAAACATAAACATAAACATATACATAAACATAAACATAAACATAAACATAAACATAAACATAAACATAAACATAAACATAAACATAAACATAAACATAAACATAAACATAACATAAACATAAACATAAACATAAACATAAACATAAACATAAACATAAACATAAACATAAACATAAACATAAACATAAACATAAACATAAACATAACATAACATAACATAACATAAACATAACAAAACATAACATAACAACGGTACAGAGCTGGCAACAGCAGATTATAACAAAATTATAAAAATAGGAACCTGGGTACAATATAAGTGGGCGCTTTTCGTTATTTAAAAAAGATTTTTCTAAAATTAGTAGCTTTTTTTTAAAAACAGAATTATGAAATTGGCAATCTTATAAACAAACACAGTATATGGGAGCAAAAAAAATGCAAAAGTACTTTAATAATGCTTTTAAATTTTGATATAACGATTTGAATACGTTTTTATATATAGATGTCACATGTGACAGGTAAATACATGCTTTTTTGGAAAAAAAAGCGCAATCTTTTGGACGTAAAAGCAACACGCACTATTGTTTCTCTCATCGCCAGCAACGCGTGGCGGGGCAATAAATTCCCGATTATTAAATTTTGTCCTTTAAACTTTTAAGCCCTTGATTTTTGGGGTTCAGCACCATAGCCAACACATCAAAAACATATTAGAAACTTATGAATTCGGTACACGATTTCCATAAATTGATCTTCGAGGAACCATTTCCTGAACCCACCTTTGTCTAGTTCCCCAGCCCGTGTTTATCATCTTAGTTCTAGTTTGATTTTCCACTCTCCTTGAATTAATTTCTACCCCCGGGACATAATTACATTCCTATCGATCCCATCCTTTGGGAAAGTTTACAAATGATATTCGAAATGATTGTCTTCGGTAAAGGCAACTAACTACCTAAGGATAATTAGTTCAAAACACTGTTTATTATTAAAACAGTACTTCTAAGCAACTAACTTTGTATTGATTTTTGAAATGAAACAGTGATGCTGAAAGTTTGTTATTATTTTTAAAGATTTAATACAATTTCATATTTACTAAGATGGTATTAATAATGGGTTAACTAAGTAACTAATTTAATTTATTTATTAACTATGTTTTGGGTTAAGTTTTAATATTTAACAACCCAAGCTTTCATCACACTTTATGAATGCTTTACCCCTTTATGAGGACCCCGGGCAATGTATTTATTACTATTTTTTTATTTAATTTAATTTATATTATGGAAACAAATAGTACATTGGTTACAGTGATGAAGCAATTTAAAGATGTAAAATATTTGCTTGTAATGTCTCATAATTATGTGGTTTGTATATTCAGTATTTACCGTGTGTAGTGTATAAACGTGAGAGTGTATTTGTGAGTGTGTGTATATGTATGAGCATTGAACAATTTATAATATTATTGATATGATTCCACTTTTGAATTTGGGCAGTATATCCGAAATAATATCGATGTTAAAGTTTAGAAAAATATTGTTGAAAGTGTGAAGAGCACGGTTAATTGTGGAATTTGAAGCTGCATTTGTTTTGTAATTAAGCGTGTGCTGTACGTCGTGCACGTCTCACAGGTGTGTTAAAATTAATGAGGGACAGAAGTTTGGTACTGTCTCTGCTATTGTTTAAAATTCTAAGTATATATGTTAAAGCAATTACTGCTTAAGATAGAAATGTACATTCAAAGTTATTGTTTACTTCTAGCTTGTAACTGTAGGTAAGTTTCTAGAATCAAAATATTTGGCATCGAAGGAATCCTAATTTATTGAAATCCGGATATATCGTTTATCTCTAATATGTAGATAAGATTGTGTTTATGTATATATATATATATAAAAATTACCAGTTATACGCACCTCGCCACGCGTTGCTGTAGTTCAGTCTGTCTTTGCAGATAGAGAAACAATATCGCGTGTTGCTTTTACGTTCAACAGATGGCATGGATTAATAAAAAGCATATTTCTCTAACAGATAACGCTGTTTTTGTAAAAAATCTTTTTTTCCTGTCACAGGTGAAATCTATAAAATATAAAAACACACGTGGCTATTTCATACGAAAGATAAGGATCTAAATTCATTAATTAATAAGGATCATCCATAGAAAAATAATATCTAACTGCCAATGTGAGAAAATTGATTTTGTCAACGAGTATACTTATCTGGAATTAAAAGTAGATAACACATTTAAATGGGATAAGCAAGTTACTAAAACATGTAACCAGCTAAGAGCTCTAGCAAACAGTTTTTATAAATTAAAATTTGTCTTGCCTCATAGCACACTCAAACTAGTATATTTCTCATTAGTAGAATCTATTCTTAGATATGGAATTAGAAGCTGGGGAAATACAAGGATGACATATATTAAGTATGTACAAAATTTGCAAACCTCTATCATTAAAAAAATTGTATCACCTAATATGTATAGACAAAGACACAATGTCCAACTCTTATATTGTGCTGAGGGCCTGCTCCCAATAAAAGGTTTATTTTGGTTCCTCACCATTAAAGATAACTGGGGCGATAGTAATTATAAAAAACCACTGGTACATATTCACAGCACACGTCTTACAGAGAAAAAGAGCTGAAAATACCCAAAGTCACTTTTTATTTCAAGTTTAAAAATGTTTTTTTTGTTCCTGATACTTGATGTTCATTGCTGTTATTATTTAAATTTAAATTTACGAATCTTTTGCGTGGTTTTATTTCGATTACTGTATAATAATGACTAGCCATTTAATAAATAAAGATTCTAAATTTTAAAATTGGAAATTCATATGTCATACGGCATATATCTTGGTCTAGTAATGTGTAATTTCTTTCACCTAAGAAATTCTAAAAATATAGTACTATAGAATTCATATGTCTTATACTGATTTTTAAATGTGGAAATTCTAACTATACAATTGTAAATGTTCTCCGAAATGCCCTGGAAAGAATCTCAGACTTGTTATGTCCCGAAAGAAACCATTCATCTGTTCTGAATGCAATTACTAAAGTTATCCAAATTGAACCTGGTAATAAATTACATCTTTGCAATTCTTTCAACGATAAAGAAACCATCCTGTCACTTCGAATGCAATCAACAATGTTCTCAAAATTTGTTTTGACAGCATCGCCATTCCATTGTAAGAATATTATTTACTATATACACAATTTGGCTCTCCTGAAACGGGAATCCTTCCCAGTTGGACAAACAAAGGTTCATTTTGTTTTGTATTGGTAATTTATATATTAATTAATTTATTTATATAAATATATATATATATATATATATATATATATATATATATATTTTTCCTTTTTCCATTTCACCTTCTGCTCATACCTATTGTTCAAAAAGGGATTTAAAGAAGAATAAAATTCTAATTCCAAGTACTTACGAGAAGTTGCTGATATTTTAATTCAATCTCAAATTTTCAGATTAACTTAAAAAGCATAAATACTTAAATACTTCACCTTCAAATTGATCCGAGGTTAATAAAGAATGAGTAAGAAATTATTCGTAATTTGAGCTTCACGGCAGAAAATATTATTGTTTTCTATGGAAACAGACAAAGTTTTCGGCGAGCGGATGAAAAATTGTATAAAACTTCCAATATTTAGGAGGTTTTCTCATTATTTTGTGAGAATTCTCGCCTTTGTTCCAGATTTCCATTGAAAAAATATAAACTAGACGAAGTTTCCACTTTTCAAGCATTGCGCTGATGAGAAATAAAATCAAAGAAGGTCCCAATATTCTTCTACTCTTTCTGGTGCCCTCTATTATCGTTTATTGACTATCATCAAGGCAATCTGAAGATTGGGGTTAAAGGATTCATGAAGATGGACGCCATATAAATATATAATTGAAATAAGAAAAATATCCATCTTGGAATAAACCAATACAAAAATGGTTGACGGTTTCAAGGGAAATAAGTTATCACGTTACCCAGTTTGCTAATCGTAAGTATTGACTTACGATTAGCAAACTAACATAGCATGTTCAATTTTAAGTTAAGATAACCTGTTTACAAAATTCATATATCGAAAGAATTTAATTGTAAATATTATTGAGGTATGTTACTTAAGCATTTTTGTAACTCTATTCCGTGCAGTTGAACACTTCTACAATTTCTGTGAAATTATTAATAACTGCATGTAAGTAGGTCCGAGTGAATATCTTAATGACTTAATTAGAATTGTCTGGTGTAGCAATGTAAAAAAAGCTCGTTGTGGAAAGCTGAAAGTTGAAATTAGAACGTTGGGAGTTGCAAGTTGAAAGATGTTGATGTTGGTGATAGGTAATAGGTGAAAGGTGAAATATGAAATGTAAGATGAAAGATGAAAGATGATAGATGAAATATGAAATATGAAAGATAAAATATGAAAGATAAAAGATGAAAAATTAATGATGAAAGATGAAAGATAAAACATGAAGGATGAAAGATGAAAGATGAAGGATGAAATATGAAATATGAAAGATAAAATATGAATGATGAAAGATGAAAGATAAAAGATGAAGGATGAAAGATGAAAGATGAAAGATGAAGGATGAAGGATGAATGATGAATGATGAAGGATGAAAGATGAAAGAAGAAGGATGAAAGACGAAGGATGAAAGATTAAGGATGAAAGATGAAGGATGAAAGATGAAGGATGAAAGATGAAGGATGAAAGATGAAGGATGAAAGATGAAGGATGAAAGATGAAATATGAAAGATAAAGATAAAAGATGAAAGATAAAAGATGAAATATGATTGATGAAAGATGAAAGATGAAAGATAAAAGATAAAGGGTAAAAGATGAAAGATGAAGGATGAAAGATAAAAGATGAAAGATGAAAGAAGAATGATGAAAGATGAAGGATGAAAGATGAAGGATGAAAGATGAAGGATGAAAGATGAAGGATGAAAGATGAAATATGAAAGATAAAAGATTAAAGATGAAAGGTGAAAAATGAAATATTAAAGATGTAAGATGAAAAATGAAAGATTTAAGATTAAAGGTGAACGATGAACATGAAAGATGAAAGATGAGAGATGAAAGTTGAGACTTCAAAGTTCTTTTAGCTTGGTACCTTTTCTAGCTCAGTCTATTACGTTGGGCTCTTTCTTATCCCCGTTCCAATGGGATTCCGGCCGGCCGGATATTGAATGTTTTGTTACAGAAGGATTAACTCAATGCTGAAGAGATGGATGGTAGAAACTTTTGCAATAATAGAAGATCAGCGCCTCTCAAACTGTCTACTGGTGATTTATTTCTTCATCTTTCCCGTTTTTTGCTTCGAGATATATCTGTCAAGCTAAGCATAAAGAGTGAAAGTCAAAAACAAAAACTTTTCAGGAGATCGATTTAAAATTTATAATTTATTTTGAGTATTTATTTTGGGTGATTGAGAAACAAATGCTCTTTTTTAATTGAAATATGTTTCTATTCTTACACCACGTGAAGATATTATCCCAGAGATTGAAAAAAAAACAAAATTTAAACATTCAGTTTTTTGACTTATATATCTTATAAATAATAAGCTTATCTAACATTTAAAATCTACGTAAGCTTACACAATCCACGCTTAAAATTTAAGAAATCTAAGTCAAATGTGTCAAACACGTTAATCAAAAAAGAATTTCAGGCCTAAATGCTTACAATAAATATATTATTAGTATTTTTTTTACAGCAAAATGAAAAAAAACTTTTGAAGCTTTCGTTAATCAGAGTATTTCGTTCACAAGCAAACTTTAGAGCACAGATGTTGGAAAGGTATGCTAAATTTGTTACAACATAACGGGTAGCTTCCATGACTCGTTCTTTTGTTCAACAGCTCGGCGGAAGAACGATTTGCCGACTTCTGTGTTTTCTCCTTCCTACAACACGACTCTTTTAGAGACCCGTGTTCACTCCTTCCTCTCCTCAAAAAACCCACAAAATATCATCCCCAGAGATGAAATAGGAAAATGATTTATCCCAGGGCCTCAGGCAAAATCAAAATCACAAAAAAAAAAAAAATAACAACGAATACCACGAAAAAAAAATTAACAAACTTAATTGAAAAATTGCTTCATTTTCTCATAATCGATCCGTAATGTATAAATAGTTCTTAGTATAAATATTGTATTATTACTATTATTCATGAATAGTTCTTGAGAATTGCTGATTTTTCGTTATAAGCCTCGACCAAACTGGTGTGAAATTGGATGATAGCAATAATCGTGAGAATAATACTTTTCCTCACTAGCTTTGGCTTATTCTGAGGATTAAGCGGAAAGGACTTTAATACAGTAATTCAAAGAGAAATTGCCGCCCCTGCGAATACTAAAATTGTTGATTTTCGTCCCAACCCGCAGACATACTGATATAAAAAAAAACTCTTGTTTCGAGAAGCCAACATAAGAATTTCATAGGTTATGGATATAGTTTGGTTAAAAAATACATTAATCATCAAAAATGGAATTCTCAGGAACGGCTGCGCGGCCTTTTTCATACCAAACATGAATTTGGATTTGAAGCCAAAATATCCAAAATTTAATTTGAATAGTAAATAGAGTAAAATATATTTTTTAAATAATGATATTTAACTAAAAATTCCATTAATCGAATTCTTAAATTGCGTTACATAAAATGTAAATAAACAAAATAGTGCAAATCCGTACTAGAAATTTGCTACACATTTTCATAAAAAAATATTATTTAATTTAGGTATTTTGGCCTCAAATATAAATTTCAGTTTAAGTGTCTTAATGGCCTATATTTTAGATTTTTAAACACATCAATAAAATAGCACGTATCCGTTCTACGAGTAGATATTTGTCATAAATTTTCATTAAAAAAATATTATTCAGTTTGGTTGGGTATTTCGGCCTCAAATCTAAAATTACAGTTTTGCATTAAAAAGACAGCGCAGCCATCAAATAAGTGGTATTTAAAAAAACTGTACATTTTTTCGTACCTATAACGCTTGTTCTAATAAAATCTGATTTTTAAGTTTCCTTTTCAACTCGAATAATGAGTTCTTTTTTACACAAATGAAAGAATATCTTTGTTTTAAACCACTTTATTAAATTTATATATTTCGACCGGTTTCGGTTGAACTCAACCTACATCAGGACAGTACAAATATAAACTAAAATATAATACAGAGGAAGATTATTAAGTAAACAATAAAGAAAGAGAAAGTATATAAATGTGAGGGAGAGAGCATCAGGGCAGCGGAGTAGGTAGTGGGGTCGGGGAGGGGTGGGAATTACCCAGGGAGAAAGGAAACGTCTTTAAAATAGGGCTTTTAGTTAGTTCTTTTTAAAGATGTTTCCTTTCTCCCTGGGTAATTCCCACCCCTCCCCGACCCCACTACCTACTCCGTTGCCCTGATGCTCTCTCCTTCACATTTATATACTTTCTCTTTCTTTATTGTTTACTTAATAATCTTCCTCTGTACTATATATTATTTTTTATATTTGTACTGTCCTGATGAAGGTTGAGTTCAACCGAAACCGGTCGACGTATATAAATTTAATAAAGTGGTTTAAAACAAAGATATTCTTTCATTTGTGTAATAATGTCAAGCCACAAAGTGTTTGCTTCCTTCGATAGTTCTTTTTTTATTTTGTTTGCCTTTAAACAATTCTAGTTCCCACCCTGTACGTGAATTCATAAACAAACAGCGTACCACTTTATCAAAAAAAAATCGCAATACCAATAAAACCCTCAATCTTTATTCAGATCTCCTATCATGTCCACATTATACAAGATGAACAGGGAGATGAAACATCATTACCATCCCATCTATCCACATTTTACTCTCTGTTATGTTATTCCTATCTATCTCTTTATAGACCGTTTGCGATTCTGCGGGCGAACTTCGCTACACAACGGTTCAAATCGTAATTTTAGCTGAACAAAAATAATTTTGTAAAAAACAAATAAATAACCAAAACATAATAATTTTTTGTGTTGTTAAAATTTGGAGATGTTATATTCTGTAACATTTTTACAAAGTGTCGTAAATTAGTAATAAAACAGATTACACACTGGGAAAAAAATAAAGATAATAAATAATAATTAATAAGTATTAAATTATATAATCTATAGTATATATATACTTAAATATAGATAATTGTTACATAATTATTTTGCAATGTTTTAAAATATTGACATTAATTTTCGTTAACATTTTTTGTTGTTGTTTGTTAAATTCTCTTTTCGTCTTAAACTTCTCTTCTTTTCACTACATAGTGTACAATATCAACCCAACTGTTTGTAACCTAATTTACAATACCACCACCATACGTAGAATTACACATCTTCCTCAAAAGTCTCAAAGAGAATTATGTGTTTCTACTTATGACGGCAGAATAAAACTTTATCAAAAATATGTGAACACCTCAGTAGATGGTCACGCAGTGAAGTGTTCACAAAACACAACTACCAACGTATTTAGATACAGTTTCTGGTTAGTGGCATTTACTGTATATTTTCATGTACACTGTAATCATCTGTTAAATGTAATATACAAGAATAGAAATAAGTACGTAAATAAAATATGAAATTACCGAATCAATAATTATTTTGGATTTCTGTTTTAAAGAACCAATTTTTTACTAAGATGTATGTAGATAAAGTGACCTGTTTACGGTACTAGTACCATTTCTAGAGCTGGTTTTTAAAATGTTCAATATTTTTTAATGCGTTTATCTACTTATCAATTTAGTACGTTATTGAAAAAACATATTTTTTAGTTACTGCGTTCACAGTTGCTGTGCTATAAGATTCACAAATGGGGCCCTAAAGAAATCTCAACTGGGTAAATGTGAAAAAAAATAAGTAATGAACAACATCGTAGGAGAATGTCCACTTCAAGAGTTCCCCGAAAGCATATCTTTGTTGGACTAAGTGACTCCTAATGCCGTCTACTGGGTAAACTACTTCATCATCCCACTTTGACATCCCCAAAATCTCCTCTACCATTCGAAGAAGGTTAATAAGTTGTCCAAATTTCTAATCAAACCGGTAAATTTGTCCACCTTATATTGCAATTTGGAGGTGTGTGCGGTGCCCGTAGGGTGAAGATAATATTACGTTGGTGCAGAAATACAGAAATAGCACCGCTGTTTGTAATGGCATTGGATGTTTGATGGAAGGATAACAAAAGAAAGCTATCCCATGTTTTATTTCTAAAGAATGTGATAACAGGGCTGCCTTAAATAAATAACGAGTGGAATTCATTAAATTTCATAAAATAAAAATGTGCATGTAAAATAAAATAAAAATAAAATAAAATAAAAACGTGTACATATTTCTGTTATTTATGTGAAGATAAATCCTTATAGGATCTATCTTTTATTAGCTTCTAATGATTCGTCTAAAATTATATTTTTTATGTAAATTAATATTAAGTAGCTTGTATTTATGTAGTTAGTTAGATAGTGAAATATTTATATTTTGTTCTTACTATAGTAAATAAAAACTAAAAAAAAAAACATAGAAAAAGAGGATATTTCATCATACGTTCGATAAACTACCAAAATAACCATCCACTATAATAATACATACTCGCAATAAATAGAAAACTTTGCTAAATTATCCGATATATATTGTGAATATTAATAGGTGTTGATTTGTCAAAATCCTGTTAAGAATGTGACAGCAGGCCATTTCCTAATAAACTATTACTATCACAAATATTAGAATTCTTATGAACACGTGTTCCGACGTCGTCATAACACATTTGCGTGCAACTGATAGTTGATTAGGAAATCCTGTCAATCCCGTCAACCTGGAGTCCCGTTTTTAACGGGAATACGAAAAATTTGAAGAGATTTTTAAATTAACAAGCAACAATTTTACATCAGTAAGTTTTCTCCGTGCAAACTCAGACTTTAAATAAAAAAATCGTACTTCGAAAGTAAATCCTATGTGAAGTATATTTGACACCAAAAAAGAGGATGTCGAAATACACCCTTTGAATAAAAATGAATTATACTTACTTATTTGTACTAAGAGAGGAATTTCCAACGGAAATATAACTTATCAATGTGGGGAAATTCGCGGATGTTTGGATAAAAAGGAGATAGAGCAGGGGAAAATAAGGACTTAGAAATTCATACAGGATCACTTAACATGGCTTGATTCATTGCAAATATCTTTCGATTCTAAATTCAAAATCTTTCACTAGGGCGATGATGAAAATATTTATCTATCATTATAGAACGAGGTACAAATTTACGAAACATTGTTTAATTTAAAATATATATTATTTTGAGTAATAGTTATTACTCATAATAATTTGTGAAAATAATAATTTGTAAAATATATATTTTTAAAAATTATTATGAGTGATAATTATTAGCCTAAAAAACTAATACAAATTTAAAAAATATTCCGAGAAAATAAATAAATGAAAAATGATAAATGCCGCCGACGGAAATCGAACCGCAGTCTTCTAAGTTTCTCGTGCATTTTCAGGCTAATAATAATTACTTATATTAATTTGTTATCCTTTTTGCTTTGCGTAAAAATCTTGTCTTATTAAGATGAGTGTTTTTCCCTTTATTTTCAAAACATTATCGAATCCTTAACCCCTGGGTTCGGAGCAAAGGAACTCAATGCAGTGCCAAGGAAATTGATAAGGCTAGTAATTTGTGTCAGGGAGCGAATGAAAGTTTTATAAAATTTACAATATACTAAAGATGTTTTCTGAATTCAAATACTGACCTTATGGCCGTAAATAATTTATGACATTTGCCTTCGTGGCACTACTGTCAGCTGTCACAACCCACAACCGTCCAGAAAGCGTTTCTTGCTTAACTTTGCATTTTTTTCCGATATCTCCGGGAAATGACATACCAAAATAGATTTGTCGACTTGGAAATTTTTTTTTTACAATCCTTTTTTCATGGAAGTGGAATTCAATACATGTCATTACTAGACGTTTTATTTAATTTATAGTATTTAATAATAATATAACATTGCAAATTTCAAAACTCTTGTATTGAATAAAGATGAAAAGCAATGCACGATGCCAAAGTTAATTGTTTTTGCTGCGTCTTGCTAAGGAAGACAAATAAAGAACAGTAGGTTAAATTATAACTAAGAATTTAAGAACGTTTTTTTTAGTACGGATGCACAATAATAGCCTATTTTAACCAAATAAGATACCTACGGTTAATATTCCAAAATATTATCCTCGTGAACCAAATTTCCATATAATATTTTTGTATATAAATTAATTTTTTTTGGAAAATATTGTATCGCGTTTTTTAAAAATTTGTATTAAGCAATTTAAACTTGTAATCGCTAATAAATCAAATAAGGAAATATTACTTTTGACGCATCTGCAATGTAATGCTGTACGAAATGTTGGCTAACGAAAGAGTCAGCGCAGCACGAAAAATAAATCACTATAATATTTTTTGCTGTGAAAATCTCAAATAATATATAATTAATGGTTTTGTATATTATGTATTCTGCCGTGATAAGTAAAAAACACAGTGTCTTCTTCGAGACTCTAAAGGAAGGGAATGTGTTTTTACTTACCACGGCAGTATTAATGTAACTTAAATAGTTGTTTCTTATGTATTAATTTCTGGTAAATGGTTGTTTATTATGAATGATTGTCTGATAAACAGTTGTTTATTACGTATTAATCCATGGAAAATGGGTGTTTATAATCTATTAATGTATGGTAAATGGTTGTTTAGCAGTTATATATATACATTTGAACTTTCTATTCATACACTGTTCTTAACCAAATTGACAACGAAGGCGAAATAGCTGTCAGGTGTAAACAAAAATTTACTTCTTGTAGGTACTAAGTGACGAGTCGATATTAAATTTTTTTTCTTATTTTTTTTTCGGAATAACTTATTGAGTAAAACCTAAATTGTAATATTTAAATATTGAAGACAATATTAGTGATTTCTAAACGAAAATCTGAAACAGAAAAATCAGAAAAGGAAACGGTCACCTCTGGGACTCGAACCCAGGACCCTTGTCTTTCCGTGACAGTGCTCTACCAACTGAGCTAATGGGACCCTATTCCCCTCGGTCACTTTTACTTTTAAATATTACAATTTGATTTTCAATTTGAAATAAATATTCATTCTAGACTTGCAGAAAAAGTCAACAGATGTCGCACATTAAAAATAAAAAATAAGATAGGTTTATCTAAAAAGACGCTGTCTGGATTGCATTTAGTTCGGGTTGAATCTTGCGATCATACATAAAGATAGTTGCCAATAAAAATGTGCGGTGAAAAAATGAAGACAATGTTAGTGGTTCTTATTCGAAGTATGATACAGTTAAAAGTGACCGAGGGGAATAGGGTCCCATTAGCTCAGTTGGTAGAGCACTGTCACGGAAAGACAAGGGTCCTGAGTTCGAGTCCTAGATGTGACCGTTTCCTTTTCTGATTTTTCTGTTTCAGATTTTCGTTTAGAAATCACTAATATTGTCTTCAATATTTCGATATTAAAAAGATCATTGATCCAGCCTGTTTTTATTCGACCGTTTTGCATTTCGTTTGTCTGCAAATTTGTTTGCACGTTCCGTTTCTGTTTCAAGATTGTGGCTGTTATAATGGTTCAGAAAAGATTTTTTTTTCAAAATGTGAAGTTGTCGTGTTTATTTCGTCTTTCTTATTCGAATTATGCAAACAGAAAGTTTGAAATGTTTTGTCATTGAGATAGTGGCGTTTCTTTCAACAAATTGTATGATATTATATTATTAATTAGGTGGATAGGTATTTAAGTACTTACTTGCAAATCATGTCGTAGGAAATTTATTTTTTGATTTATTAAACAGGAGAAAATGAGGAACATCCTTTTTTATGAGGTGAGTTTTACTAGTAAAAAAAACAATTAAAATGCGACCACTTCGATTCGATTGTTTAAAAAAATGTACTCTTACCACCATAAAGACAACACATAATACTATATGCATTTTCGTTTTTTTTCTTAAATTACTACTAATATGCATCCTATCCTATTGAATAACGACTAATATGTATCCTTTTACATCCCTTTTAAAGTAGGATTAGTAAAGACACTCTTCTCCATCTTCGTGTCACCTGTTTCTGTACTTCATTTTATTTAACTTAATTTCAATTTCAATTTGTAATATTTAAATTTTTTTTGTAATATCTGCATTAACTGGAAAGCGCCCCTGAGGTGATATCTCACAAAAGCGGCGCTATACAAATCATCCAATAAATAAATAAAAATACACGATATACCTAATCCCATTTGTTTAAAGAAGGATTAGTAAGTACACGATATACCTAAACCCATTTGTTTAAAGAAGGATTAGTAAGTACACGATATACCTAAACCCATTTGTTTAAAGAAGGTTTAGTAAGTACACGATATACCTAAGCCCATTTGTTTAACGCCATTGACAACACAGAATTATTAAAGGTTTTAGCAAATTATACATTACCTAATCAATGCGTTTTCAGTTAGAAATTGCAACCAAATTACCTCATTGATAGCCGTAATATATACAACGTATATAGCACCAATCTCATTTTATATGCAGCTTAAGAGAATATATGCAAACTGTGAACTAGTGCAGATTAATTATACAAGAATAGATTAATTAGGCAAACTAGAACCAAGAGAGAATTAATTATATCACTATGCATTTTGAGCACATTTTCGTATTTAACCGTTGGCTTAGGAGAAAAAATATTACGTCTATTTTAATCAAGATACTGTTAAAAATGTGACAGCATGACCATTTCATAGTAAAATATTAGTAATTCAGAATATATCTGAACATATGGTCACGTGTTCCTCATAACATATTGTGCTTTACTGATAGTTTGTTATGAAATTTGTGAAAACAGTCCCGTTTTTAACAGTAAAACGAATAATTGGACCTGATTTATAATAAATTATCAACATTTTTTTATGTCACTAAGTTTTCCCCGTGCATTATGATTATATTAATGACTTTGAAGCAGTTGATTTCATCAATGGTGTTGATAAACACATTGAAATATTAAATTAAGTCATCCATTTAAATGAACTTTTTGAAAAATTGATGAAATTCAACTTTACGAACATCTTAAAAATTATAAATAGGAAAGAGCCGAAAAAAAAGCTCAAATCTTAAAAGCTCAATGCTTTAAAGCTTAAAAGCTCAATGCTTAAAAGCTTAAAAGCTCAATGCTTAAAAGCTTAAAAGCTCAATGCTTAAAAGCTTAAAAGCGGAAAGCTTAAAAGCACTTAACTGGAAAGCTTAAATCTTAAAAGCTTAAAGCTTAAAAGCTGAAAGCTTAAAAGCTCAAAGCTTAAAAGATCAAACTATAAACGCATTGAGCTTGAAAGCTCAAAGCTTAAAAGCTTAAAAGCACAAAGCTAAAAAGCTCAAAGATAAAAAGCTCAAAACTTAAAAGCACTGAAAACACAAAAAACAAATTTTACTGTGACTAGTGTTAAAACATACAATGTAATACATTATTTTCTATAATAATAATGTTAGTTTAAAAGTTGGCAACATCTTGTGTGTGGCAACCCATTTGGATTTCGTTTCTTTTATCTATGCTCTGCACACTGCTGTCATCTTTCTTGTAATACGTACATCGTCAATAAAACCAGTTATTAAAAAGTGTTATATGTTTTAATTTAATAAACACAAAAGATTACAACAGGTTATGGGCCCAGATCACCACAGGCCACATACCTATCAAAAATAAAGTGCAGTGAAGTGACTAGTTGAAAACAATTACCGGAGAAACGAAAATTAACCTCACACCGTGTTGACGTTGGAGGTTAAGTTGCCGGGAAGGAAAAAAATACTTGCTACATTCGGCTGCAAGGAAGGAAATACTAGTAAGAAAGGAATTGAAAGACACGATGGACGGAAATAATACAGTTATCAAACTGGAAGGAATAAAAAACTGGAATGTTTGGAAGTTTCAAACAATGGTGTTGTTACGGGGTCAAAATTTAATTAATGTCGTTGAAGGCGTAAAAGGGCAAGGCTCCGAGGAACAGAAAGCATGGGAGACACAAGATGCTAAGGCTCAAACAATGTTAGTGACCAGGATGACCGAGGAAGTGATGTTACATATATTATCTTGCACTACTGCTGCAGAGATGTGGCGAAAGTTAACGAGCATTTTTGAACAAAAAAGTGAAACAAGTATTCACATAATCCAGCAAAGATTCTTCCAATATAAATATGAAGAAGGAATGGAGATGTCAGTCTTCCTGTCAAAAATACAGGAGTTACAAAATCAACTCAAACAAATGGGTGAAGAAATTTCGGAAAAATTCATAATTACGAAGGTATTGATGTCATTGCCAGATATTTACAAACACTTCATATCAGCATGGGAGTCTGCGCCAAATAACAAACAAACCTATGATAACCTTGTCGCTCGTTTGTTAGTGGAAGAGGAGAGAGTAAGGGAAAAGGCTGAACTCGCATCGCCGTCATCTGCGTTTATGGTAAAGAACACTGCTCCAATTAAAAGAAATATAAAGTGTTTCAAATGTAATAAGATGGGACATTATCAATCTGAGTGTATGAGTCATGTGAATAATAACCATCGTAACTTTCCAAACAAAAGTGAAAAAAAGTGTTTTTATTGCAACAAAGTTGGGCACATCAAGAGTGAGTGCTGGCATAAGAAAGGAAAGGAGAAAAATGCGTTTGTAGTACAACAAATACCTAAAGAACTGTATCAACAGTCAAAGTGGTTGGTGGACACAGGAGCCAGCGAACATATGTGTCAAGACAAAAATCTATTTTCGACATTTTCACCAGAAGTGTCACAAAAGTCTGTGATAATAGGTGATGGTACTCAAATAAGTGTTATTGGTTGCGGACAAGTGGAACTAGAAGTATTCAATGGACACCGGTGGGTCGAGACAACCATATATAATGTACTGTGTGTGCCAGACTTAAAAATAAACTTGTTCTCTGTAAATTGTGCGGCTGACAAAGGTTATGTCATGTTGACAGATCAAAACATTTGCAAATTTTCCAAGAATAATAAAGTATGTGCGGTAGCAAATCGTGTTGGAAATATGTATATTATGGATGTTCGTTATAAATATAAAAACTGCTTTGCAAATTTAACTACAGTTAAATCAAGTTTGAGTGAGTGGCATGAGAAACTTGTTCACCAGAATATACAGCAGGTGAAAGACGTGTTAGAGAACAATAATATTAAAGTCTCAAGTAATTCTCTTCAGAAGTGTCAAGGCTGCTTACAGGGTAAATTACACTGGCTGCCCTTTATGAACTCTGAGACAAAAACTGTTAAAACATGTGAACTGATACATGCCGATGTTTGCGGGCCGATGGAGGCAGTATCTGTCGGCGGGGCGAGGTACTTCTTGATTTTAAAAGATGATTACTCTTGCTATATAAAAGATGATTACTCTTACTGTATATTTTATTAAAAATAAGGACGAAGTGATTAATTGTATTAAAAATTTTGTAAACAAAGCTGAAAATGTCACGGGTAACAAAATAATCACTTTTAGAAGTGACAACGGCTTAGAATTCATTAATAAGGCTGTGTCAACTTTGTTCTCAAACCGGGGTATAGTACACCAAACTACTGTACCATACACGCCACAACAGAATGGCAAGGCGGAACGGAAGATAAGAACCTTAACAGAAGCAGCAAGGTCAATGCTGTGTGCCAAGAACCTTCAAAAAAAATTATGGGCAGAAGCAGTCAACACTGCAGCCTATGTTCTCAACAGAACCAGTAGAAGTAATGAACCAGGAAAAACACCCTATGAATTATGGACAGACAAACATTTTGATCTCAGTAACCTACATATCTTTGGTACGCCCGTAGCTGTTCATATTCCAAAAGAAAAACGAAGAAAATGGGATTCTAAAGGAGAAAATGGAATCATGGTAGGGTACGGAGAAAATGTGAAAGGGTATAGAATTTTTTATCCTGATAAAAATGATGTTCTAATAAAGAGGGATGTCATTTTTCTGGAACCTCTTATTGGGAAATGTAATAGCTTAAACCTAGAGTCTGTAACAGAAGAATACAACGATGAAACCAACAATAACCAGCAAGAGTTAGTAGAAGATGTTGTGAGTGATCCAAACATTACAAATCAGATGTCAGATGATGAGCAGCACAGCTTATATGAACCTGAAGAAACAAGTGATGAAGATAGTGAACGCGATAGTGATAGTACATTACAGCCAGCTTCTCCTCGTCAAACCAAACGTGTCAGAAAGGCGCCACAATTCTATACTTGCCAAAATGTGTACACTGCAGAGACAGAACCAGGCACCTATAAGGAAGCTATGCAGAGGAGTGATGCCTGTCAGTGGGAAGAAGCTGTAAAACAAGAACTGGATACTCTCAAAGAAAATAATACTTGGACAGTTTGCGCTGTACCTGAAAAACAAAACATTATTAGTAGTAAGTGGGTATTCAAAATAAAGAAAGTTGATAATATTATTCAATATAAAGCAAGATTGGTTGCCAGAGGTTTTGAACAGAATGATACAAAAGATTTATATGAAATTTACTCACCTGTTGCCAAATTGTCAACATTTAGATTATTTGTTTCAGTTGCTACAAAATTAAAACTATCAATACATCAGATGGATGTCACTGGGGCTTTTTTATATGGGGATATAAAGGAAACTGTGTTTATTAAATTACCGGAAGGGGCATATAATGGTTTTGATAATATTGTAAAACTAAATAAATCATTGTATGGGCTAAAAAAATCCCCTAAATATTGGAATGAAAAATTTAACCATGTAATAAGTAAAGCAGGCTATGTAAAGTCAAAGAATGATCCTTGTTTGTTTACTAAATGTAATGGAGAAAACCAAACTTATGTCTTACTTTACGTCGATGACCTCTTGATGTTTAGTAATAATGAACAGGAATTAAGTGATCTTAAATTAAAATTACACAATGCGTTTAAGATGAAAGATTTGGGACTAATTTCAAATTTTCTTGGTATCAGTGTTAAACAGAATTTGAAAGATGGTGTAACTGAATTATGTCAAAGATCTTATTTAGAAAATGTATTAAAAAGATTTAACATGGAAAATTGCAAACCCACGTATACCCTTATTGATCAAAATTTTAATGTAAAAATATTAGAATCCAAAGAATGTAAGTCTGACAAGGATATTGAAAATACTTGTAGGAAAATTATTGGAAGTTTAATGTATGCGGTCTCAGGCACTAGGCCAGACCTTTGTGTAGCTGTATCTATATTAAGTAGGTACCAAAATAATGCAAGTGATGTTTTGTTGACTCATTTAAAAAGAATTTTAAGATATATAAAATATACTCTAGATTATAAGCTGATTTTCAAATGTAATGATGATGGACTTGTTGGGCATTGTGATGGAGATTGGGGTGGTGACACACGAGATAGAAAGTCTACCACTGGCTACTGTTTCAAGTTCTCCAATTGTATTATATCGTGGTGTTCTAAGAAACAGTGTTCCGTAAGCTTATCATCAACCGAGGCAGAGTATGTTGCAGTCAGTATGGCGGCTAGTGAATCTTGTTGGCTGTTAAGTTTATTGAAAGACTTTAATAACATAAATGTTTGTCCTGTACCTATATACTGTGATAACCAGTCTGCCATAATGGTTGCAAATACTGATAATATTAAAAGACTAAAACATATTGATATACGTTATCATTTTGTCAAAGATTTAATTAAGGAATATAAGATATGTTTAGTGTATGTTAAGACCGAGGATCAAATAGCTGATATGTTTACTAAGTCATTAAACAAAAACCTATTGTTTAAATTTGTTACTCAATGTGGCCTGATGTAAAATCTCTCAGTTATAACATAGGTAGTTAAAAGTTATAGATATAGATAATGTAAGAATGTGTTACATTGAGCGGGGGTGTTAAAACATACAATGTAATACATTATTTTCTATAATAATAATGTTAGTTTAAAAGTTGGCAACATCTTGTGTGTGGCAACCCATTTGGATTTCGTTTCTTTTATCTATGCTCTGCACACTGCTGTCATCTTTCTTGTAATACGTACATCGTCAATAAAACCAGTTATTAAAAAGTGTTATATGTTTTAATTTAATAAACACAAAAGATTACAACAACTAGTTTGGACATATAACGATTATAAGAATAGTTAATTTCACACAGAAGTTAGAAGTTTCAATTTGAAATCATTTGGCATGATAAAGGGATCAATCACGTTAGTTTCTTGGGGTACGTTCCAATGCTATTTATACCGGCAGAACAAACACAACATAGGTGAGAATAACACCTGTACTAAGAGTAAGAGCAGCGAGGCCTTTTTAATTTTAAACTTAAATTTAGAGTTGTCGCCAAAAAAAACAAATGTAAACTGGATCACAACAAGCTATTTATAACCAAACAATATTTGACGTGACTACAGACACAAGATTTTAGAGACGCGAAATTAATGACAATATTACACTATGACGTGCCATAGACAAAAATATTTAACATAAAAGGTGGCACAGACAGAAAAAGATAATGTAAAAGGCTCTACACATCGAGATTATAATATGAAAAAGTGAAAGAGTTTAGGCTTGACTGAAGTTAAATAAAACAGGACAATCACAAGATACGACACGCAACAACTAAACTGAAATTTATTTTTTCAATCGTAAGGTAATTTTTGTGACAACAAAAATTGATCATTTGTAATTTAAATTAAAGCTTATAAAAAAACTTTCCTTAACCACTTTTATCTTATAATTCATCATATTTACCCAGAAGTTTAGGCAAAATTATTATCTTGAATATTTAACATTACATTACTCACGAATAATTGCCAGAGTTGGAACTGAAATCACGAAAGATCGATTTCTAATGGCCTATATTTTATAAGCTTAAACTCTACCCGTCTAGATATTCGCTATACATATTGATAAAAAAAACAGTTTAGTTAGATATTTTGGCATCAAATCTAAAGTTTGTATGAAAAAATCCGCACAGCCGTTCCTCTTAGGGAGAAGAAAAGTGAGCGCGCTAAAAAAGATTATAATATTAATAGGCGGAAGGCTTAGAACGCACTGCGATTAAACGCAGCGGTTTTGGAAGAGCTGAAAACGCCAAACCGCACACAAACACGCACTGCGGCTGGCGTGTTTACTCATGGTTTACTGAAATATAGGTCAGCACGCCAGCGAAACTATGTTAATTCACTGTACAATTTGTATAGCGCCGCTTTTGTGAGATATCACCTCAGGGGCGCTTTACAGTTGATGCAGGTATTACAAAATATATAAATTTTACAAAAATAGTTAAATAAAATGAAGAACAGGAACAGGTGACACGAAGATAGAAGATGGAGACTCTGCAGCAAGAATCCTAGGTATGTATAAAAAACCGGACAATGCTGTTAGTGTAAATAAATTTTCGACTGATACATTAGAATAATATTTTTTTTTAAAATATATTGAAAAAGGGTTTTTCAGACCTGCTTTAGCGAGATTAATCTAACAATACACTGCTTGGAAAGAAACTCGTCAATACGATTCTATTCATGTCCATCTAGATATTGTTACTCTTGTATATGTGAAGCCTTCTATTCTTTAGTAAAGTACGTAGTATCGCTATCATTGTACCTACTTTACTTGCTCAGCGAATGAAGCCAATCAAGTTTTGTTAGACAGCAACAAGAAAAGTATGGATACACATGTATACGCCACAGAATAAAGAATATTACACTAGAAGTGCCTTCCATACAAATTTTATTTTGAACAAAAGTGTTCCATTTGGTCCAGCTGCCCAGCATTCCATCTCGCTTACACTCGCCTGAAATCGTAGATCTCCATCTCATTTGGGAAAATATTTTTATATATCACAAAACACGCCCACAAAGAACTTCTTATTTTATTCGTTATTCTTTTATATTGATTTACATATTATATTTTTTATAAATTATTATGAATATATAGGATCCATCAGAAAAGAGAAATAAAATAAATATTACTTTTATTAGTTATACTTGAACAAATATCAAATAGAGTATTTTTACAGTTTTTTTTACTCTCGAAAATATACGATACTGAAGGTACTTTTATTTTATTTTTATCTTGACAAAAAGTGACATTTTAGATTTGCCGCCAAAACGAAATATTCGTTTTTTATTTTATTTTAATTTTATTTTTATTTTTATAAAACTTCCGATTTTATGTTCGGGTTAAATCTTCCCCATAGGAAAAACTAAACCCTTCCATTCACTTTTCCACAAATGATCATCTAGTCAATCAACATTATGTAAGTGCATTATATAAGCAAAATAAATACAAAACAATACAAGAACAACACGTCAACTCACCAGAGATCAAATGGGAAAATATTTCACCGACTCCAGATATTTTCATATCAGAGGGTTCGGCTCGGTAGAACTTCTAACAGGGCCTATAAATCCTACTGATCCCTCAACATAAATATTTAAAAAATCTTTTATTTTATTATTTTATTAATTTAATTTTAATTTTTATTTTTATTTAATTTTTATTTTTATTTTTATTTTATTTAATATTATAGAAACAAACAGTACATGATTTACAGAGATGAAACAATATACAGGAATAAGATATTTCATTTTGGGTACCTATTAGGTATATGTTTCTCTGTAATGTCTGCTAAGTGGTATGTTTATTCCTTAATTACCAGGTGACGTGTGTAGTTTATAGGTGTGTGTGACGTGTGTAATGTATGTATGAGTGTTTGTGTCTGTTTGTGTCTGTATGTATGAGCATTGAATGGTTTTCATTATTGACATGATGCCACGTTTGAATTTAGGCAGTGAATCCGAAAAATTTCAATGTTATTCGTAAATTCGGTGGCGTTGACGTCACGCCGGGTGACATTGGTGGTTTCTATGTCATAATGAACTTGTAGCAAGTTGGAAAAATTTCAGAGAGTGTGATATTTTAAAAATATTACAATTACAAAAGTTTTGTACAATGATCAGAATTAAAAAATAAAAATGAAATTTTCCACACATTTTTAACGGTATTCATAGTTTGTGAAAATACTCGATTCGTTGGGCAAACAATCAAAATTATATAATTTGCTGGTATACATTTAAAATAAATAGATACTTGGAAAACTGAAAACGATACAAAATTATTTACCCCGAGAGTCCATTATTGAATACTAATTATCTAACTAACCATCAGGGGTAGGCACAAAAGTGAGACTGCTACACAAAGGGTTATAACCGGTCAGTGGTCATGACCGACATGACCAGTCGGTGGCAGAATTGGCATCGCGTTTGGGTCCCACCCTGGTGTCGTGCTTCAATTCCTCGACAGGCTAAGTCATCCATCACAATAAAAATAAAAGTTAGATACTGGTTATTAATAATTCAAAACATATTCTTATGTTATTCGTAACTCGGAAATGTTTGTATTTATTTTAAAACATAAAAAAATGTGTCTCGGCACACACTCCTTGCTTCATTCACATTCATACATCGTACTATATGTTATTCTGACTCTTGAAATGGACCTAATTCAAGTATTTGATTTACTTGATTTTACTTCTTGTACGATTTTTTAAAAATATAATTTTTTTTATAAAGAAAGCCAAACATTTCCGGGTTACGAATAACATGACATTATTTGAAAATCTTCCACCACAGTAAGCCGAAAATGTTGCGTGTGTCGTGATGGAAAACTTAGCCAGCAGAATAATTGAACGCATGGGGCCTGGGTAGGTTTTAACCATGGATGCCAACTCAGCCACTGACCGGTCAAATATATTCTCCTTACATTGTTCATCCGCTCGACATGCCCAAACCATCTACTGTCCCTTTCTTTATCTTAACCATTCCGCCAACAGCCTTTCGCATTCTTTCTGGCTATCCTCATTTTTAACATGGTCATACAAAATTTTACCACACACACGCCTCAAATATCTTATTTCTACAGCATTCAGTATACTTTCACCCATCTGAATTGAATACTTATAATGGAAATTTTCACTTTTGAGGAGCAGCGAACGCTTTTGACAAATTTGAAAGGCATAAACAGCAATAATAAAATTCCAACGCAATCATTTGACTTCACTTGATATCTATAAGCACATGTATATATTTCTCAAAAAAAAATAACATACACAACCGTGAGAGAGAAACGTATACTAATTAAATGTATAAATAACAAAGTCCCTTTTTGTTTACTTAACAATCTTGTCATCTTACAGAGGAAGGACACGCATTTGAAATATAAAATGTTTTCCACCTTCAGAGTTTTATTTAGAAATACGAACAAGCAAAAAATCAAATAATTTTGTCATCAATTCAATTACATAATGTATCGAATCTCCCAATTTCTCATCAGTTTTATTATAGTAATTGTTTTTATCGAACTCTCTCTTAGGGTTCAGGCCACAGAAAATAACAAGAAAAGCCTAGCATGTAATAACATATCTTTCAGAAATAAATAATTATTCGACGAAATAGTTTCTTCATGGTGTAACATGGCGTATTCACCCTCGTATATAAAAGCCGCAGGTTCCATATAGCGCTGTAAGGTTCTGTAGCCAATATAAGGCTGTGTTCTATTTGGGAGGCTCTTGAGGAGATTGATGGCTGGAAGCTAAGGGGATAATGAAAAAGAAACCTCAAAATAACACATTCAGTGTCAGGCGAATGGATATGGAACGCGCTAGATTTATTTTCACTGAATACAAAATATAAATGTGCTGAATGGGTTTAATATCCATATTCCTTACTAAAGCTGTGAAACCATTAAATTTGTCGCCAAAAATACACAACTTTAACACATCGGCCATCCAGCGACCAACATGACGTTTTAAAGAAAGAAAAACTTTCCTGAGTTACAAATAATGTTAAAATATTAAAAAACTCCTATTACCATTAATATAGGCGGAAAATGTTGCTTGTACAATGATGGAGGGTTTAGCTAGCAGTAAATCAAATCCGAAATGGGAACCAGGTGTATTAATAATCCATCAAATATTCAAGAAAATGCCTAATCAAAAATATTCTAAAATCGAAATTGTAGCTTTCAATTTCTGTTTGATTTTGTCATTTCTAATTTGTGTTTATCAAATAAGAAAACATAAACTTGTACATAAGATATTCAACAAAAATAAATAAGAATCTAGAGAACACATACACCAAAATATTTTATTTAGAGTGGCGTCCTTTCGTTTTTGAGGGTGCGATGGCTTAATTTAATAAAAAAATTTGGATGGACTGTAATGTTTTTATTGTACTTCAATATGTTATCAAAAATTTTTATGCTTTAATTTGTTCTGGTAGAGGATATTGGAATCAACGAATTATCGTTTATTCCCCAGCCCTGATGGTAGGCGTTCTCCCCAAGTCGCACTGTATAGTGTACGTTGTAATTCCCAGACAGCACAGTGTAATTTCAACACTGTACAGTGAACAGTGTAATTCGTACACTGTACAGGGAGGGAATTGTGTCAGTTGGATTTGCATGATTGACCAGGATAGGAATGAATGTGATGAAATTGGCTTTGAATCCTTTTTGAGGGAATGTAATAAGTAGTTAGCATTAGGCGGTGCAGTTTTTAGAGAATTTGGGTCCTGGGCGGCAACGTAAAATGAACTGGAGGTACAAACAATACTCATACAAAAAATCAAGTAGGTAGGTACCTCACTTACGAAACTAGTAGCTTAGCGGCATTTTAAATGAACTCCCTGAAATTGGATAGTGATATATTGTACCATTAATATACGCGTAGAATTTGTTCTATCTACCTATAAAAAAACTTGGCTATTGTAATAATACTATGTTATAATATTATAAATATTATTGTTATAAAATTAATTATAATACCTGTTATAATACTAGTTACAATACTTGTTATAAATATATTTGCAGTTAATTTGAAGATTGAATTATGCATATCTAATTATGTTCGTAGCAAATTTAAAGATTGAATTATGTTAATTTGTATATTGAATTAAGTTTGCAGTTTTTTAATAAGACTTTGAATACTGTTCTCACATCACCTTTAAAACATTATTTTCTATTTGTATATTCTTACTTCTCCCATAAACACGAGCTCCTGGAGCTCACATTATGAAGTAGTAGAATAATTAGGAAAACATATTTATTTTGCAAACTGTTATAATTTGAAACCTTGTATTATTTTGTAATGGATAAATTAAAAAAAAACACGCACATTAATTGATGATTTATATCTTAATACTAGCTGTTCCATGCCACGCTTTGTGTGGCTCAGTCTGTCTTTGCAGATAGAGAAACAATAGCGCGTGTTGCTTTAACATGGCCAAATTTTCTCATTTCTCATTTCCCAACTCATTTCCCGCAATGAGTTTATTAACTCCTGGGAGTACGATACTTTATATAATATACTATATTCTGTATTGTATACTTTTAATAAATAAAAAAGATGGCGCTGTTTTTTTTTTAAAGCATGTTTTTACCTGTCACAGGTGACATCTATATAATATAGGACTATAAATACACACGCGTATTCGAAAGCAACGTTGTGTCAAAATTTTGATTTTGAAAAGATTTTTAACTAATGAACACTTACATTTTTATTTATATAGATTTAATTTATGCACACATTTTCAAATCTGTTAAATTAAGAAAGTGTGGGTGACAGTTAACTAGAAAATCTTGAAAAACCATTACAAAAAATCATGGCATGCCACTGTGTGTAAAATTGTCACGTTGAATTATTATTGTTGACGTTATGATTTTAAAATAGACTCAAAAAATTTAAGTGATAATTCTAAAATAAAAATAAAAATGTTTTTAAATTGGACGTGGGTAGTTTTGACGTGACATGTTTGGAAATTACACAAAAATACGCGATGAGTATTAAATTGGCCATTCATCAAAAAGTCAATTATAAATTAAATATATTCGTAAATAAACTCAGTTGGTCTATTTGGGTCGGTGTGTAATTATGAGGTAAAGTTATTTATTGATGTCCTGGAATAGAACGGCCCCATTAAGGCCATTTTTCACAAAAGAGGCACTATTTAATCATCCAATTATTATTATCATTATTGACTAGAATACACATGGAGAATAAATGTTTTTAATATACTGTTGGCAAAGCTAAATATATTATCCATACATGATTTGACTATATTATATACAGTGTTTTCCAATAAGAGGTGTTATTTTGAATAGCCCGCTATTTCGGTAGATGTTAATTTTAAAGCTGTCATTTTTTAACTTTAGACAAGTAAAAACTACGCCATTATTAAAAATAGAACGATACACGCTTCAACAACGCATTGAAATTATTAAAATTCACTTGAGTGAATCAAATGCAAATCATCTTGAGTGATGAGGCCTATTTCCACCTCGGTAGCTTCGTCAACAAGCAAAATTGTCGCATCTGGGGCTCGGAAAACCAAAGAGTTATTGTTGAAAAACTTCTTTATCTTTAACATGTGACTGTTTGGTGCGGTTTATGGTCCGGCGGAGTCATTGGACCTTACTTTTTCTTAAATGAGGCTGGAGCAACAGTTACGGTGAATGGATTGCGCTATCGAGAGGTTTTAAATGATTTTTCATGGCCGAAATTGAATTGTATTGATCTGGAAAACGTTTACTTTCAACAAGACGGCGCTACGTGCCACACAAGCAACGAAACCATTGATCTTTTACGATTGAATATCAAAATAACAACTGTTATTGGAAAACCCTGTATAATACGTGTATATAATTTAGTCAAATATCAAATGTATTTAAGGCTGAGGCCAAACAAGCGTATATTTGTGAGTCATGAGTCGCGTAATTTACGCTGCATTTGGTTTTACATAAAAGTCTGATTTGTGCCAAACGGCTACGCAAAATGAGTTGTGTTCATTTTATTTTCGTGGATGAATGAATGCAAATTTGGAAAGTTGAAATTAACTCATTTTCCGTCGTTCGAAAAAGCTGAAACTCGTCAGATAGACTTTGTCAACGTTGTCGATGACAATGCATTCCACTAACTTTTGGTGGCAACTTAAAAACATAAATTGTGTGTGTAGATACAAATACGCATTTTTCTGAAATTGGATGACATTGCAGCAGTTAATATATGAAATAAATGTCAGTCCTATCCAATCGCAATCTAGCTCACTTGTTAGCGCGGTTGCCTCGTCTCCCTGGGGAGGAAGGTTAAATCCTCAGTAAAACCATTTTTTTCTTTTCAGTTAAAAGACATTCTAAAAGTTCTCTAGTTCTTCAGACCCGGTGGAGGAAGGTTCATTAAACTATAGGTTCGTTAAACTAAAATATATATAGGTATTATAGTAAAAAACATTGTTTTTTAAAGGGTTAATTTTTTTATTCGATGAACTTGGAGATTTTGATGTTCACTAGCGATAAGTAAATAAAGACTTTGAAAATAAAGGTAAGAAGAAAACTCGATCGAGTAATTTCTTTCAAATAAAATTTGCCTAAAAGCCTTTTCTCAACTTTCTGCTTCTTAATTTGTTCCTTTAAAAATGTATTTTGGTGGGATTTCGAGGAAAATTTTGTCGCTTTGTTAAGTTAAATTAAGGAAAGAAAATAATTTCCCTAAAAGTAGAAATATACTAGATAATTGTCGAAAGCACACTTTTGGCAGGAAATTCTATTGATTCCTTTTTTATTTTCGTCAGGTATTAAAAATAATAGTGGTTTACTTCATATTACAGATTGTGTTAACGAGTTTACACGTGGACAACGCGGCCGGGTGCAGTGGTGTAGGCAAAGATATTAGAAGAACGAGATGTGCTATGAGCAGTTCATACCGTGTGGAATTGTTTTGCAGAGTGTCGCCGGTTTTGTTCACCAATACTACTGCACACCTTCGCTTACGCTAAGGTATCCGCACTAATACATAGAACAGATTTCTGTGCCGACACGTCCCGATAGTATTCAAAGTACCATAATTAGGTAGTACTCAGCCTACGGTCCGGCAGCCAACATAGCATATCTCGTTCTTCTAATATCTTTGGGTGTAGGTAAGCCTGCGGAGATCGACTGCCCTTCTATCTCTGGGACTGTGTCTCGGTTGATTGTCCTGTCTTCCAAACTTACACTAGGACGGTGGGTTCGGAGCTGGGACAAAAAAATAATGTGCTGTCCTCGTGTGGTCCCGGCATAAAACATAAATCCAAGGTTTTCAGTAACGCTGCTGGTGATCTAACTTAAACAATTATAACAAAATTACGATTGTGCTACTACCAAGCGATTTAAAATTACCGATATATTATTTGTGTCAATTTTTTCCATTTGCTTGACGTAAGGTAAGCAATGTTCTGACCATTTTAGACATGAAAAAATTGTTGCTTCTATATATCGGACGTCCGGACGCAAGAACACTATGAAGTTTTTAGGGGGTGGATGCAAAAAATGCAAATAAATACATATAGATAAAAAAACGCTGATTATATATTGTTAATTATTTTTAGAATTAATAAATCTTAATTTAAAAACAATGATAACCGTAAGAGTCTTTGATACCCACTGATACTAATCGGTCGGCGGGTTCTGACAGAACTTACACAGCTACCTCACGGGTCGGTCGGCCGCAGAAATCAAGAATATTTTGACAGGGATTTATATAAATTCATACCGACCTGAGTGGGATTGACATTTTTATTAACCGACAAAACCGAGGTATGAATGACGTCACACGTACCCCGCCAAATTTCGATCGGCTTGAAACATAAAATTATTTTGCTATAAAATCGAAGTTTGTAACGAAAAATGGTATTTAAGTTAAAAGGTGAACATTCATATATATTTTTTTTAACTGACCGATTTTATTTATTGACATTTTTTTGCAAATATAATAGGAATATGTTAAAAGCAATTTAAAATACATTTCAATTCTTAATGGTGGTGTTACACCAGGGTGATATTTATTTTATTTCTCACTCTAGAAACTAATTTAAACTTTCTAAAAATGATAAAAATCAATATAAAAGTAATCTACTTTTGATTGATGAAAATTTAAGCTATTTATCAAAAAGCGTAATGGGTTTTCTAAAACTGGTAATTTGAGGTTTGTTGACATTTATCCAAAGTTCCGTCCATTTACGTCGTTGCCAGGCAACAATACTTCAAAGTGGTCCATCAAAGATCCATCTCGCCAGAAATCACTTCCTGCCTGTCTCCGTTCCCTTCATTGAGGTCATTACGAATTTAAATCTACATAATAATATTCATTGTCAATTATAATGGGGTAAATCAATTGAGGTACAATAAACTAGATTACCCCTTTACTAGATTGTTTGTGCCAATGGAAATTTGTATATATAAAAATTTGATAATATATATTTATTTTATTTTTTATTAATTTTTACATACTTTTTTTCATTTGAAATGCATCTCTTGAAAGAGGATTTTAACCCACTTCCCGAGATCCGATCGAGCTAAGACTCGTTGTTGAAGACATGCTTCCAACTTTTGGTGGCAATCACGTACGCGGAAATATATGCATTTTTCTGAAATGGGATGAAATTGCAGTATTCGCTCCCATCCGATCGGCAATTGGTGAGGTTGTTAGCGCAGTTGACTCCAGTCTCTAGAATGATAAGACACAATCCTCAATCAGCCAGTTTTTTTAGTTTTAAAATACATTATATATATAATAATACATATCTTTTATTATTACGAAATGAGATGATGAAATTCCATGTTAAATCTAGCCAATTCTTCTAGTCAATTCCATTACAATGCTTTAATCTGAAAGTACTCTAGTCCGCTCCGTTTGTTCAACGGAGAACCGAAGTTCCAGTGCCTCCAAGAGCTTCCGAAGATAATTTCCCGAGTTTTTCCATTATATTGAAAAAGTTATTGGGCCGCTTATTTAGTTCTAGTTCCTGCCGAGTAGATAGATGGTGACGCTGATGGTAATTGCCTTTACATTGCCATTTCCTAAACTTTGCCGTGTCAATTTCGGAAACAACTTTGATATTGAAGTATTTTGCATTTTGACTTTCAAGATTTTTTCAAGCAGGTTTTTTGTAATTTATTCAAGTCGTAACAAACAAAAACTAATTATTTTGTCACATCTAGGACTTGAACATAGGGCACATGCCTTGCCGTGGCGCCTTTCTACCAACTGATCTAATGGCACCCTATCTTCTTCGGTCATATTTAACTGTATCATACTTTAAAATAAGAATTGGTAGATAAAAATAAAAACAAGATATATTTTTCTAAGACACTATCTAGATTGCATTAAGTTTGGGTTGAATCTTGCGGTCATACATCAAGAAAGCAACCAAATAAAAATGAGCCGTGAACAATGAAGACATTGTTGGTAGTTCTTATTCGAAGTATGATACAGTTAAATATGGCCGAAGGAGAGAGGGGCCATTAACTCTGTTGGTAGAGTGGTGCCCCGGCAAGGCCAGGGTCCAGGGTTCGAGTCCTAGATTTGACCGTGTCTTTTTCTGATTTTTCTGTTTCAAATTTTCATTTAGGAATCTCTTATATTTTCTTCTATAGTTAAAACTAATTAACTAACACACAGAAGGGTTAGGCAGAGATAACGAACTGCCAAACAACTCGGTCCTGGCACATATTATTTGCTTCATTCACATACATATATACTCTACTATTAGTCTAACTCTCGAGGCCCGAGTCAAGTATTTGGTTGGTTTGGTCCGGTCATGTCTTTTTCGGGTTCTTCTAATTCGTGCGATGTATTCTCCTTACACTACTTTTATCGTTCATTGATCAGTAATTTAAGTTCAATAAAAAGGAAACATAAGCCATTTTTAAAACTTTTTATGTTAACGAAATTATGTTTATTTATGATGATATTAATTTAATTCGTATTATTACACCTATCGAAAACTGTTTTTAGTTTTCGGATACGTTCAAAAATATTCCAGTTAATTAGATTTTATTGAAAAGCGGACAAAATATGCCGGAGGCCTGAGGGGTTTATCCGCCCTATCAATTATTCTTTGTATAGCCTAATTCTGTAAAATAAGCTTATAAAACGTGAATAGGAATTTGCTCGAATTCTGCATAAAATAACAGGAATGGGGAACGAATGTAGTTATACAGGTGAAGCAAAAAAACAGTGCAAAAATTGCTAAACTTACTAAAAGAGGGTATCTTTTATTTTATTTTGTGCATCATGCCGTTTTACGCATAAAGTCCTGAAAATAACATCAAAAAGATGATGGCTCCCAGCAGCGATACATTGGTAAAGGCGAATTTATGAAGTTTTCGGCCGCATTTTGCATAATCTCAACCGGTATAGAGGCGATTTCTCCCCAAATTTGATCCTTGAGTTGTTTCAAGGTATAAAGCCAATGTTCAAAAACATTTTCCTTCAGGTAGTCCTCAGGAAGAAGTCGTAAATTGCACCCGGAAGGCCGCTGCTGCATCGGTGCTGTCCGGACCAAACAATGGTAATGACTGAAAACGACACGACCCTCCCGACATAATGAAATCCTTTTCAGGTTGCAATCCCCACCACACGGGATGTACCAGTTCTTCAAAACTGCACTGTCTGTTTTGCTGCATCCTGTATAACAAGTTTGCGGTGGAATTGAAGTTTGCTATGCATAAAGGATTTCTGATGGTTAATCTGAAGTTGGCAGTCGAATAAGATCTCTGGAGCATAATGTGGTAAAATCATGTATAACTGGATTCAGAAATCAAAATGATGAGATACCGAACTAATGCAAAGCCGCAGCAAGCGCGATTAGTCAGATTATTAACGGAAGGACGCGGTGTATTAGGTATATATTCATTCGAAGGAATAGACAGGAAGAAAGGAATATAATATGATAATTAAATAGATGAAAGAAGAAGACAAGTTTGTTTCACGAATACACGACCAAGGAAACAAAATACTTTTGTCAGATATTTTTAATTCAGAACAGTTCATACATGCTTTTGACACATTTATGCCTATCAGTAGGATATGTTTTAAAATTTAAAATAAAACAACGGAAGAGTTCATCTTAAACCTATCACTGATGAAGATAAATTTAATATAAATTTTTAGTAATTACTTAATGGGTTAAATCTCAAATTGTAAAATCTCCGACTGAATGCTATAGAAATGAGATCCCCGAGGCCTATGTGTGATAAAACCATGTATGATCGTGTCAGAAATGTGTAGATTCGCAAAGAATGCAAGGTTGATGTAAGCGTAATGCGTAAGATTAGGAAAGCAACACTCAGATGGTTTGGGTATGAAAAGCGAAGGAAGGACCGATTCGTTTTTCTGTTTTTTTTCAGTAGCTTTTCGGTGTAGCAAATATTTTTTTTCAATTATTAAAATTAAATTATAATTAAGATTAAACATTTAATCAAATAACTCAGCCAACAACGTTAAAAAGTTGAGTTTTAAATTTTTAAATTTAACCAGATAAATTATTTTTTTAAACAATTTTCTACCTGAAATTATTGGGAATTTCATAAATATTATTATTTTTGACAATTGTACCTTTTCCATGAATTTAATTTAATATTATTGTAGAAAGCAATCACTTTGTGGTTTGACATATTTAATAAAATAAAATACTTTTTTGTTTTAAAACCACGATATTTATTAATTTAAGAACCGACCGGTTTCGCTTTACTTAAGCATCATCAGGGTACAAATTAATACTAAACAAGAAGTACATAATGTGTGTATATATATAACAAAATATAGAGGGAGACAACATAATACAAATATAAGCAACACAAAGACGGTCATAAAATACATTAACATAAGTGCACAAGTAATGGAAAAACCGCTAGATAATTATGTAGACTAATGGGTTATATCAATAAATCGGGAGAAACAAAGCATCAACTGGCATGGTGGTAAGGAGGTAAGGAGAACTGGGATTTTTTTTTTTTATGGGTTTATTGGAAACAGACCTAATATTGGACTACTTGATATGTCTAATTGATTATTAAGTATCTGACTTTTGGTTTTTACAGCTTTTTTAATTTCTAGCGCCTCTAAGTTGTTTAGTCTGTTACCATGCCCGTTTTTATGTAAGATGTTAGCACCGGTGCTATGACAGAATGTATGATCTTTATCGATCAAATGATTTTCGAATTCGGAAAACCCGTTATTATTGAGGCAACGAAGATGCTCCTTTATCCTAATATTAACATTACGTGATGTCTTACCGATATAGAAAGCCGAACAATTATTGCAATTTAATTTATAAATCCCCGAATGACTTAATTTATCGTCCTTATCTTTAGAATTAATTAGAAATTTACCTATATTGTTATTAGTATAAAAGGCCTCTTTTTAGTTTTAGTTTTTGTGGTAAACCACAAAAACTAAAATATTCAAAGATGAATCATATCACAAAGTTAAATTTTTAACTAAAAATCCCAAAACTCCTAAATTATATGGGTTCCTTAAAATACACAAGAATAATTGCCCCGTCAGGCCAGTGGTTTCATGTTGTAACGCCCCAAATTTTAAAATATCATCAGTTATTACTAATGTGTTTCAAAATACCAATGTTTTTTCACCTAAACATACCCTTAAAAACTCTTTTTCATTAGTAGAAGAATTGAAAGATATGATTCTCCCTAGTAATTCTACACTAATTTCTTTTGACGTTGTAAATTTGTTCCCCAATGTTCCCATAGAAGAGAGTAAATGTTTAATTTCTGATTTATTAAATAGTTCCGATCTCTCTATAGATTTGATAAAAGATTTAACTTCCTTGTTTAATATATGCCTGAATCAAAATTATTTTCAATTTAATAATGTTATATATCAGCAACGTGACGGCCTAGCTATGGGGAGCCCTACCAGTCCTCTGATTGCTGATATATTCATGGATAACTTAGAAAATAAAATTTTATCTAGTACCTCACATCTTATTAAAAATGTCTTGTACTGGAAAAGATACGTTGATGATGTTTTGTGTATATGGACAGGGACTAAGCGTCAACTGAATTCCTTCCTCAAACTTATAAACTCTTTTCATAATAAGATTAAATTCACATTAGAAATAGGCATAAATTCAACCTTAAATTTTTTGGACCTTACCTTATCGATCGTTAATAACAGAATTAATTTTAACATTTTTCGTAAACCCTCCTATACTGACGTTGTCATACACAGCACCTCCAATCACCCTATTTCACATAAGCACTCCGCATTCCATTCAATGGTCCATCGTTTAGTCACAATTCCAATGTCCGATAGTAATTTTGATAGTGAACTAAAACTAATTAAAAACATAGCAGTAAATAATGGCTATGAATCAAATTTTATAGATTTAATCTTAAATAAAAAGCTAAAACAAATAGCCATTAATCGCTTCCTCTTTGCTAGTCCTTGTCCTCAAATCAATGATAATAATATTAATTTTCAATGGCGGCGAATTTTATTTATTAATCACTTTTCTACCTTAAGTGTAAAAAACCTTCCTTCTGAAGTCAAACCGGCCTTTTATACTAATAACAATATAGGTAAATTTCTAATTAATTCTAAAGATAAGGACGATAAATTAAGTCATTCGGGGATTTATAAATTAAATTGCAATAATTGTTCGGCTTTCTATATCGGTAAGACATCACGTAATGTTAATATTAGGATAAAGGAGCATCTTCGTTGCCTCAATAATAACGGGTTTTCCGAATTCGAAAATCATTTGATCGATAAAGATCATACATTCTGTCATAGCACCGGTGCTAACATCTTACATAAAAACGGGCATGGTAACAGACTAAACAACTTAGAGGCGCTAGAAATTAAAAAAGCTGTAAAAACCAAAAGTCAGATACTTAATAATCAATTAGACATATCAAGTAGTCCAATATTAGGTCTGTTTCCAATAAACCCATAAAAAAAAAAATCCCAGTTCTCCTTACCTCCTTACCACCATGCCAGTTGATGCTTTGTTTCTCCCGATTTATTGATATAACCCATTAGTCTACATAATTATCTAGCGGTTTTTCCATTACTTGTGCACTTATGTTAATGTATTTTATGACCGTCTTTGTGTTGCTTAATTTGTATCATGTTGTCTCCCTCTATATTTTGTTATATATATACACACATTATGTACTTCTTGTTTAGTATTAATTTGTACCCTGATGATGCTTAAATAAAGCGAAACCGGTCGGTTCTTAAATTAATAAATATCGTGGTTTTAAAACAAAAAAGTATTTTATTTTATTAAATTTAATTTAATTTCATATAGCTACATGTAACGTGTACTTTCACAGTAGAAGGAGTAAAATGAGTACGGCTTTTTAAAAATAAAAAAATACTGTTAAAAGTGTAACAGCGTGCCCATTTCTTAATAAAATATTGATCATTCAGAATTGGTCTGAACACAAGTTCAAGGAGGTTGCCTTGTCGTAATAAATATTAAGAAAGAGATGCGAAAATATTATATTTTCTAAAAACACGTGTTCGACTTCCTCGTAACAAATTCGTGCTTACTAATAGTTTGTTATGAAATTTGTCAATTTCTTTCGTTACAGGCCCGCAGTTCCGTTTTTAATAGGAAAACAAATAATTTGACCAGTTTTTTTTAAATAAACGAACAATATTTAATATTAGTAAGTTTTCTCCATGTAGCTATATTCCACAATAGAGATTAGTCTCTGCTCGAAACCAGACAGCTGCTGGCTTCTGTGCTGAAGCATTTGTCTTCGCAATATTTCATCCCCAACGCAAACTCTACAAAACGAATGGCATAGAATTTATATTATCTTCACATCATGTTGAAATAAAGAGCGTTTTGAGAATAAAATAACAGTACAGCGGCTTGTAAAAATACTTAGTGTCAAAACGTCATGTTCACAATAACACGCTACCATTCTTCGGTTCTGTTATGCACAAGATAGGTTCTTAGCTATTTTCATCGTTTAGAAAGCCTTTTTTCTTTAAGCTGTTTGCTGCATTTGAAGGACATTGTTTTTCTATAGATAAGTAATTCAAGATCTACGAGATGAGAAAAGTAAGATCATCTATTTATATGACTTAATGTAAATAGTTACTGGCCAAAGAGAAAAATCTATTAATTATTGATAATAACATTTTTAATAAGATCGTGTGATTTTTTTGAATATTTTTGTCACTGGCGTAATAGCGATCTGTACACAAGATTAAATATTGTGATGAAAGATCTCTCCCTGTAAATATACTTTCTCTTGTATGTGTCGTTATGGTTCGTGTTCTTAAATATTAATAAATTACGACTCAATTTGGTTGGAGCGGTTTATTATAATGCATCCAAAAATAAACGTAGAAACATAAGTAGAACGTTTTACAAAGGAGAGTTCGAGATATAATGTCACGCGTGTAACGTAGGCAATTAACTCGGTATCCATGTCAAGGTTGCTGGTACTGTACTGGGAAGTAGGTACTTCGGCGAGCGCCGCTGTAAGCAGGCAGGTACTACCCGACACGTTGTTTTGCATTAGGCACTACATATATACGTGCCTATAGGTATGTAATTAGCGGCCGACACATATGTATTTTGATAAATGAAATATTTATTTATTAACCGACTATATTTAAACTTCATTCACAGGCCTTACAGCTAAAACGAATTACTGTTAAATTGTTTGGATCAACTTTTAGTGAAAAAATGATGTTGAAATTTTATTATTTTATGTTTCTAAAACAAAAATTAGATAAAATTATGTAGTGTAATCATTTTCACATCTTTTGCATGAATATTATTTAACAGACTGTGATTAAATAAATATTTTCTTAACTAAGATCATTTATTCACCAGGAAGAAGAAAAACATGGAAAATAGAAAAAACGCCGTACAATTGAAATCTAATCCCTTCAACATCGGTCCTTCCTTCCCAAACACAAGTTCGCTTGTAAGAATAAAATAGCTTGAGGTTTTCCAACAAGCTTAAGCGGAACCTTTTTACGGGTGGAAGGTTGCAACCTTGTTACTGGGTGAGCTTATTCAAAAGCATCCTTCCGAGAAAGCTGCCTAAAAATTTGACAGAAAAATAATATCAATTCAATGTGGCTATCATAAGGGAAAAACCATTCACAGGGTTGTCAATATTATTATGATATTTTACAGATATGTTTTGTGGATTTTCCATTATGGTTTGGAGAATTGATATTATGCCTATTTTGAGGAGGGGACAACATGTATAGGTGATATCAAACGATAAAGAGAAAATTTATGCATATTGTCAACAAACCGACAAAACTTTTTTAAGTAGTATATTCAGTTACTATTTGTTATTCGACCTGGACAATTTTAAGAAGTCTTATAAATAATCATAATTTTTCCTCTCCGTCGTTTATGGCTAACTAAATAACTAACTAACCATCACGCCGTTTCCCCGCAGGGGTAGGCAGAGAGGACAGACCGCCAAACAACTCGGTCTTGGCACACACTCCTTGCCTCATTCACATTCATACATCGTCTCATACATACTCTTCTATTGTTCTGACTCTTGACATGGCCCGACTCAAGTATCTGATTCACTTGGTCGTGCCATGTCTTCCTCGGGCGTCCCCGACTTCTGCTACCATTCACATTTGCATCGTATATTCTCCTTACACTCTTTTCTTCGCTCATTCGCTCTACATGCCCAAACCATCTAAGCGTCCCTTTCTTGATCTTACTCATTACGCTTACATCAGCCTTGCACTCTTTGCGGATATTCACATTCCTCACACGATCATACATGGTTTTACCACACAGACGCCTCAGGGATCTCATTTCAACAGCATTCAATGTACTTTCATCCTTTCTTTGCCAGTTCCATGCCTCACTTCCATACATCAGGGTAGGTACCAGCACTCCATTGTGGACTGCTAACTTCGCTTCTTTGGACAATTTTTTGTTAGCGCCAACTGCGTTCAGTCCTCCATTAATGGAGTTACCTGCATTTACTCTTCTTTCAATATCTCTGTCAGCCTTCCCATCTCTCGTAAACATGCTTCCTAAATACACAAATTCATCCACCTGCTCCAAGTATTCCTCATTCACAGCTATATTACACACTGTTTTCGTACTTTCTCTTTTAAACACCATTACTTTAGACTTACTTACATTCATCATTAACTCATTCTTCACGCATACTTCGTTCACCCTAGACACGAGAGACTGCAGATCATCCATACTATTAGCAATCAGCACCGCATCATCAGCATACAACAGGCAACATACTTTAAGATTACTCAAATTCGTGCCCAATCCCACCTCTTTCAATTCTTGCATACAATTATCCATATATAGATTGAATAACCACGGTGACATTACGCAGCCTTGTTTAACACCTTTCGTGATATCAAACCACCCCGTAAAACTACCGTTCACCCTAACACATGCAACGCTTCCCTCATATAGAGACGCAATTGCCTGAGTCAGATTCGCATTCACTCCATACTTGGACAACACCTTCCATAGCTTTTTCCCGTTGACTCGGTCGTATGCTTTTTGTAAATCTACAAAGGCACAGAAAAGTTTCTGGTTTTTTGCCAGAAACTTCTCGGTGAGCATACGCAATGAGAAGATCTAGTCCATGCACCCCCTTCCACTCATAAAAGCACCTTGCACATCCCATATTTTATCCTTTGTTTCCTTTCTTACCCTTTCAATCAAAATTCTACCATACAGCTTGCCAACTGAACTTAGCAGGCTAATAGCCCTATGATTCCCACATTCCATACGTGACCCTTTACCTTTGTATAATGGCATAATCACTGCCCTTCTCCAATCTAAAGGCGTGTAACCTTCCTTTAAACATTGGGTAAAAAGATTGCACAACCATGTGAGAATTATACGGCTACCTCCTTTAAAATATTCAGCAGCAATATTGACGAAACCGACAGCCTTACCATTCTTCATACACTTAATTGATCTTTCTATCTTATCCATGCTAATTTCGGTAACATTCAGTCGTTTATGGCGCTTTTAATATAGAAGGTTAGCTGTCAACGAAGCAATCGAAGCTATGAATGTACACGGTGACCTCCTTTGTTGGTTAGCCTCTTATCGCGACAATCGCAGGCAAGCTGTAACTGTACAAGGGTTCGGCTCTAGTTTCGTCCCTGTAACCCCAAGAGTTTCCCAAGGGTCTCACCTTGGCCCCCTCTTATTTTGGGCTTTTACAAATGATGTTAACAAAATTCTTCGTAATTCTCATCTGTACCTGTACGCTGATTGCAAAAATTAAGGCAATATGAAATCTGCCGGCTAAAGACCAGGATAAACTAAACATTGCAATCTAACCAGGTAAGCACGTTTCTTCAAATTAGTTGTACAGATGAAATAAAACATACAAACTATAAAAATAATTTTCAATATGCCACCTCAAACGAACTACCCGGAACCAGTGAAACTATGGTATTCCCGATGCAATGGTGCGATCTTAATGCATGTATGTATTATTATAGTTGTGCAACAAGGAATTTGCAGAAGCAAAACAGGAATAGAAGCCAGCAACCACCAGTATTGTATCGAACATGAAAACACGATTTTATTGCTTTTATTATTATAAAATTTGCTAGTTGAAAATGCATAAAAATAATCGGTTACTAGGCGATTCAAGCCGGAAAAAAAAAGAATATTGAATACCTGATGCTGACTCATACAAAAACCTGCGTTTAGAACAGTAAAAAGTTTTTTTGTTTGATGTTATTGATGTCACAAGAACGCTTGTTTAAAAAATTATAAATACCCAGTTAAAAAAAAATATTGGGTCAGTCAAATTTCAAAAATTAACACGAGTGGAAGGAACACCTCCAGTTAAAACGCGTTCTGTTAATAATTTAAAAATTATAAATTCCTGAGTGTCAACTGAAATCTGTAGTCGCTTCTGTTCCTCCATCACGGCACAATCATTTTAAAGATTACAACTATTTGCAACGAGCTGTTTACGGCCGGCACTCTATTAGCTGAGCCAGACGCATCTGTCATCATTACAATAATGGGGCGTCTCCGTGTGCCGGCTCTTATAATCAAATGAACTTCCCACTGCCGCTGATCACCTAGAGTATATATAAAAGTCCGATTTGCCATCGAATGCAGCGTAAATTACAGAATCAAAAACGCGACTCACGATTCGCGTTTTAAATTACGCTCGTTTGGCCTCAGCCTAAGACGTAACCGTAAACTGGTGCTCGGTTAGACGTAATAATCCAGTAAATTACGCGACTTTGGCCTCAGCCTTAACTAGCTATAGCCGGGATGTGAGAGAGTGAACTACATACTTCATTCGCATTTTTAACTCTATCTCACACACATTGTATAAATCACACTGATATTTAGACACTTATGCTAGGAAAGTAATAAAAGTAAAACTCTCGTAGAAACTCAAGCTATTAAACTCATTGAATCATTTTATAGAATCTATGGGCATTTATAACAGAACGTTAACAGGTAATTAGTTTATTAAATATCCGCACTTCTAACAGGCTAAACATTTCTCTAGCAAACTTTTGTGAACAAGTTTAAACTTCCACATTAAAATTTTGTATTCACGCTCAAAGTCTTCCTTAAAAGTTTCAGGAACATGTTTGCAGATTTTCAGTGATATACATTATACACCGCTGGTTCAGACGCGGTTTCATATTAAATTTTATTGAATCTATCGCTGCGTATTTCTATCAAGCAAACATAAGAATTTCTTAGTTTAGTTTGTAAGGCTTGCGCAAACAAAGAATATTTTATAATTAGAATATCATGTTGAATGTATGTACTTTACAACTCATCTGAATTATTCCAACAGTCTGTTCTAATGTTCAAATGACACTTAGATTCAAAGCAAATTTGAGTCCAATGAACCAGATTCAATAGGAATAACTAACGCGCTGCACAGTCAACCAAAATTGTTACTGTGTTTAGTAGTTTTTAGGACAAAGATTGTACTTGAAAGAAGGCAGAATTTTTGAAATTTAGTACTGAATTATAATGTATAATGAAGACAAGAATCTTTCGAGCAGATGATAGTAAAAATTAGTACACATATCAAGTTATTTTAAAAAGTATACTTAATTTGTACCCATCAATACTACACAAAAAATAACCTAAAGATACTGGGTGCGTAGCGACATTTTCTATTTCGTTTAAATTCAATTCGACAATATCCATTTTTTTTTCTTTTGTTTCATTTTTCAACTTCGTAACAAAAAAATAAGGTTTTATTATTTTTCGATCCCTTCAGCATACCACTATACAAATAAGGGTCTCATTGAAATGATTTACCTGTACTTTTCTAGTTGTAACGCCTTCGAGAGGTCAAATGAACCGGATGCGCTCGCTTTTTTGTTCCTCGAGTTTGCTATGGCTGCGTTCGGTCAGTTTTTTTGGGATTTTGGAATGTATTATCGCACCAACCTATCATTTTTACAATCATAATACGTGCGGAATTATTTTTAAATTTCGAATATTTACATAATTTTCTCATTATTTATTAACATTATATTCGTTGCTTCAAACGCAACTTCATTTGTTACCTATTGCTTTAAATATTGAAAAATACAAGACACAACAAAGTGTGCGAAATCAATGAAAAAGATACAAAGTATTATTTTGAAATAACTGTGGCTAAAGTGTAGCCTCTCAAATATTTATTATAAATAGCTTGATATTTACAAACTACGAGTACGTCATAGAAGAATAAAGGGAATATTATATTAATTTGGTAAAACCTACAAAATTGTGAGAAGAGACACAAATAACTTCGGATTAAATTGATCTTTTCAATTGTTCAAATTCAAAGTAGAGTCAAATCCTTGAGCGTTTATTTCAACCCTCACCGAAGCAATCTAATGAACGTTTCGATATTGGTGAAACTTTTAAAGTGCCCAAATAGTCATTGTCAAGTGCAGTTTGGTTTGGTTTGCTCTCAATTCCATCCGATTCCCTGAGAATAATGGATAACGATTAGTACTCGGTGTTTCTAGAAGGTTCTGCGGACTTTTCCAAAATGTCATTTTGTACAACGGGGTAAATTCAATTTGCCGGAATAACCTAGAAGCATCTAAATGTTCGGTTACGGTTTCGGCTAGTTTTGGAAAGCTTTCGTTATATTAGATCGTTATTACGACAGAGACACTTAACTTTAAATTTTTGAAGATCAACCGAACATTTCCAATTTTTTTACTACTTTCCCAACTTTCTCTTCATTATCCCCTTCCCCTCCCACTTCCTTCAGACCATGTAATAAAGAAGAACACTAATAATAATAACATTGAGAGAACAAAAAAAAATTAACGACTTAATCTTTAAATTAAAAATATCCCAATGAGAAAGCATGCATTATAATTTTAATCTCTAAATATAAACAATTTAACTTTTCAATTTGAAAAACAATAAAATACACAATACAAATATTTAGGTGATATTAACATATCTTATGTTAACTTGCTGAATTTTGTGAATCATGCAAAATGTAATCTGTGAATGAAAGAGCACGTGTTCAAGCGAGATGGAATTCTTGTACAGTTGATACATATAGTGTGAATGCGAGTAACATCCTCTTTTCAATATTGTCATCTTCTCAATAAACGCCTGAACTAAAATTACCCACATCGCCTTGTTGGGTATACAAACACCGCTCCCACATACGTTCTAATACATTTATTAGGATTAAGGCGAAGTTTAATGCCAAATCACTATTTTGATTAATCTTTATAACGAATTGGTGTACATTATGAATACCAAAAAATATGCTTTAGATAAATTGAAGGTTTTCCTATCGTTTCGCTTGAGTAGAATACAAATAAAAAATAAATTACTCAATAAAAAAATATAAATGTAAACTACTAAAAAAATGAACTCGTGAAGGAAACAACTTTAAAAAAATACAGTATTATAGCTAAGATTTTCTGTGACGGTTTCCATTGATTAACTTTTTTGCTTTCTTATAAAATTATATAAAAATAAATAAAAACCAGTTTTGTGCTTGATATCTAACGTTTCTAGACTCCGTTTGTCAAGCGATTTTAATGCCTATTACCCACTTTATAAGGTATACCAAGAATATACACATTTTCGGCTTGTAGCTTCCTCTTAAGAAGTATTTTAGTAAACCTATCTGATCGCTATATTTAAAAAAAATGTATTTTGTATTTTTATTTCTTTGTGTATTTATATCTATTGTAATTTTATTTTTATATAAATATATTTTCTTTTTTTTAAATTATGTGTAATATAAAAGTTATAGTACCTACGTGTAAAATTCAACTGGCGTTAGATAAATAAGCACTAGAAATGTCTTCCTTATAAATTTCAATTGAAATAAATCATTGTAGCCCCTGACTTAATTAATACCTTTTGTTCTAAACTGTTTAGATCTCCTCTCCGTCTCTTTTATATAAGATCGTATATCGCCATCCCATTTAAATTTCACAATGATGCTGACTCAATTTTTTTTTCGAAATTTAAGGCCCGATTGGCCAGACTTTTGGACTACACAACCTACTACAATTGGGGTTGCTATAGTACATCCAGCTTAGAACAGTTGAGATTAGTTGGGACTCTTGCGTTGTATTCTTTAAAAAAGTAATAAATGCTTCGTTGGAGTTTGGAGTTCAATTTTCGGACATCTCTCAAATACATATAATAAATAACAATTTAATCAAAAAATCAACCCGTAATAAAACGAGTTTTTTTAAAATTATAATAGATCTATTTCACTATGGTATTATTATTATTAGTATTTTTTTTAATGTTTTCCGATTTTATGTCCAGGTTAAATCTTCCCCATAAGAAAAACCAAACCCTTCCACTCACTTTTCCACAAATGATCAGCTAGTCAATCAACATTATGTAAGTGCATTATATAAGCAAAATAAATACAAAACAATTCAAGAACAACACGTCAACTCACCAGAGATCAAATGGGAAAATAATTCACCGACTCCAGATATTTTCATATCAGAGGGTTCGGCTCGGTAGAACTGCTAACAGGGCCTATAAATTAGTATTATTACTACTTTATTTATTTTAAAATTCATTATTATTATTTTTTTTTGGTTTGACTGATAATCGTGTCTTATTTCACAGTGACTAGAACCAACCGCGTTAACAACCTCAACAAATGCCGATCGGGTAGGGACAACATTTATTTCGTATATTAACTGCTGTAATGTGGCGTGATTGTCACCAAAATGCTTTATTATTGGCGACACGTCTATCTGCAGAGTTTCAGCTGGATCGAATGATAGCAGTCGGTTAATTTCATTTCCGAAAACCAAAGTGAAATTCAAACAAATTTATTTGAATATGGCTGTCGTTCCGGGCGGAAAATAATTCAAATATTTCGGTTGGTGTATATAAATTCTCCTGTTCAACTGTTCAATCTCTACAAAAGTTATAAGAGCAAAGTTCTCAACATTCAGAAACAGACAGGATTATTATTCGGTAATTGCTAAGTTTTCCTCCAAAAGGAGCGGGATTTAATGCCCAAGGAAACGTTGTTATCCTTCTGTTGATGCAAGAGAGGTACAAGTCAGAAAAAATAAAAGAGATCCAAGTCAGAAACTGTGATAACCTGAGGGCATTTATCAAGATTAATAGAATACTACAACACATGCGAGCTGATGATGTAATTTTAATGTAAAAGCCCGGCTGGGGCTAATTTAAAAAAAAACAAAACAAAATAAATATGCATATTTTTAATTAATTAAATGGTAAAAAAAATATAAATAATTTCGGTTGTGACTTTGTCTGTAACTCCAGTTGAATGAACTCAAGAACTTTTGCTTTGAATTCAAGTTTTATTTTTAATTCTTGTTTTATTTTATTTACTCACGCCTTGAAGACTTTTACATGTATATATTGTTATTGTTAAGTTGTTCAGGAATACAGTTATAAGTATATAGTGCATGGCATAATAAGTCAAGTATAAACAATATAAGCGACTACCTATTCCGTAAGGTAATCGTAACACAATCTTCCTGCGTTGTTCTTTGTTCATTAATCCAATACCAAATATTTTATTGATTCCCCAGTCTAAAGGCTTGGAAATACATTCAGTTCCGTTGATATTTTCATTGATTACAATAATTCGCTAATATTATTATATCATATAACTTTTTTATGGCCAATTGTTTTCATTTGTAATTTGTAATGATCTGCCCTTTAGTTCTTCAAACTTTTCCTTCTCTTCTTTCTACGATAAATTTTCCTTAAGTCCCATAGGTAACTTTTCCATAAGGCTTTGGTTATGTATATATCCGGGGTAGGAATGTCCTCCCTTCCGTTTTTCAAGCCTTTGTCCCTCTCCTTATTACACACCCCTTCAAGTGTGTACATTCTAGTTTGTCTACGTGACGTACGACCTTGAACGTACTCATTTCACGTGACGGTTCAGTATAAAAAGGCTTCACCGAACGTTGTGTTGTTTTTGTTTGTTTCTCGGTATAGAAACCTAGTTATCTATGTATGTGTGGTATCCCTCGGTTCTTTTGAGATAGAGTGAGTTGAATCCATTACCGCTGTGTTTTAAAGCCACTTCATAAACCTTATCTTCTAAGTCGCCTGCTCCCCCAACAAGCTACGCGATTCTATCTATCGTAGGGTAATGTGAACATAATAAAGTGTTAGATTTTATATATGTGATATACATACGATAAATTTATGGTGTTAGTTGTCGGCGCCATCCATGTATATATTTTGGGAGGGGAAGGAGAGGAAAGGAAATGAATTTTTTTCAAGTTAAGATTGGCTCCTCCTCTTTACCAAACAAAACCGATGGATGATAATTTGAGCAAGGCGATCGATATTTGCGTGTCTGGATATCACAACCGGCCGGGTCTTCCCTTGTTCCAAATCGGCAACCATCACGCCAGAATAAAGAAAACCAGGTCTCATCACCAATTTCAGAATTGCCCCAACCTCATACACCTCCAGGAAAATCTACTTTACTGAGTGTAGAATGGGGAAAACCATGACATCCCTTGTCACGAATCTAGTCGCGAAAATGTGACACGTAAGGTCCTAAGTTACGTGCCACCTCTAGAAAACGTTGTAACTCCCTCGTCGTCGGGGATTTACATCCCTTTCTAGGTCAATAACATAGATAACACACGACGATCTTGTCGACATTTAGCCTGCCTTTAGCGATAGGTTGTGTGCCTACCCATTCAGCCAATTATCATGTGAGATATATGTAAGGTCTACTCGAAATGCCAAATTTAGGATGAGGACTGTCTGTATTTTAATATTTGGTTCCAGTATTTATTTTATGAGGTTACTAGCACCCTCGTGTATTAGGTATGGGTAACTTCTACTGAATACCTATCCTCTCAGGTAGGTATAAACGGATAATTGGTTTGATTTTTGCATTTAATTTAAAGAGGCTGCCTACCTCTCGAAAGGTACCTGTTGAGAAAAGTTGTTCGGTTGGTAGTTTTATTTCGGAGATTACCATCTCCCTCTTTTGACTCTAGATTTGTTTTTGTGCATCCCAATTCGTAACTTAGAAAGTCAAACAATAGATGAAAAGTATTAAATTAGAAAGTCAAATAACAGAAGAAAAGTTTTCATTTTGTTCCGTCTGGTTGCATCCGATCGCTTTCAATTCGGGAGGTCATACGCTAGCGAAACTTCCCCTTTGACTGACTGTATACCGCGCCTCTCGGCCTATATATGAAAAGGTCATTGGCCTGTCTCCCACTCACAGCTGATTGACAATTCGTCTAGCGTATTCCTTTTAATGATAACATTATTTGGGCGGCAGGTGTCGTAAACTTAGTTCCTGTACCTCGGTTGTATCTGTCTTTTAAAGGGGTCCTCTGAATTAAATAAATAATATTAAAAAAACTCACCCAGTTAGTCATCTCTCATTCTCAGCGTGAAGCTTACCTGGTTACACTATATAGCTAAATCACTTTAATTTTCGATCTCCTCCCTATCGGCTTCTTTCCTCCTTTTAGCGAAATCCTTGCAATTTGTTCAAATTTTGGTCCCCTCCCTACGCCTATAAAAGGGTAATTAAATAATTCTGTAAATACAATTGTACCTCCCTAATCTCTGTTTTATAACGCAATCATTATTATTATTATTTTCATGTTTTTAAAACAAGTAATTTAGTTTGAACTACATATTTACGAAGTCACGTTTAATTTAACACATTTTATATTATAATCGCGATCGCCCAACTCTTAGCGCCCCTGGGGTGATTTTTCACAAAACGGCGCTCTACAAATTATCCAATTATTATTATTGTCATTATTATTAATTGTATTCTCACTAAGTCCAACCACTTTCACTTCACACAAACACCGGTTCAATAATATTTCACTTTAATTCAAAAACCAACGAAGCTTTCTAACACCATCTGAATTCACTAATTAACTCTAATTTCACACAACACTTCTGATTTGTATTGATTTCTCGGAGCTGTCAACGTATCCACGTTCAAGAACTGACTGCCCCTCCGATCTCTCCCTTCCCGTGGGAATGTGTTTCTTCAAGCCCGCCTGTCAATAAATCTTATCTGTTAGCCCAAACAAAAATTTTTGGAGTACATTCATTTCGTTTATTTATGTGATTGTTCAAACCATCACAAATTTAGTAATTGGTGGCAGTGTTTTGTTTCTAATTTGGACCGGATAAAGGTGAATTTTTTTATTAGAAATAAACATTTATTTCTTTTAAATAAAATTAATGATAAACAAAAAACAAATAAAAACATACATTTTATTTGAAAAAAAACATTTTATTTGAAAAATGTGTTACAAACATACGTTATTGTTACATCATATGTCGTTTAAAAAAAATAATATACAAAATTTTAAATTGAAAATTTTTCGAATTGAGGTCGGAACCTTTGGTTTCATAAAGTTGCACATTTTAAAACTTCTGTGGTAAATTTATAGATTTGTTAACACCGTTTAGATCACATTTTTCATTATGACGGTAAGGGAGATTCAAAGATTACTGTGAGACCATATGAGTTTTTCCTTAAAGGGAACATATTATCCTGATGTGTTAATTAGTTCACTAAAATATCTACTTCGTTATTAGAGCAGTGTGTAGAATTATAATTTCTTAAATTTCTTAGTAGAGAGAAATATCCTATATTTGGGTGGTAAAATGTCTTTTTTTTATTTATTTATTTCTATACATACATTACAGTGTCTACCAAATATTTACATTTGTATATAATACATAAATTTAGAACTGTTGTTAATATGGTGTTTTTTTATTTTTTTTTATGCTTGGTGTGAGGTAGGTTTGAGTAGGTGACACTGTGGTGGGTAACGTTATATGTTTCGTGAACACCTCACTGGGAGAACCTGTGCTGAGGTGTTTACATGGTTATGTTTAAATGGTACATGTATTTATGTGTATTGGTTAAATTTTCTTATATAAGTGTAAGTTGGCATTTAATTTTTTTTTTTAATGGTTATTGTAGATTGTTATTTAAAGAAAAAGGAAAAAAATATTTATTTATATGCACATATATACATACACCCATGTTTACACATACATACATAAATACACATATATGCATGCATACACACATATAAATAAACACATGCATACATACATACATTCACATTCATCCATGATTATGTTTGGTTTGGTGTTATAATGTTTTGTATAAAGTGGATATCTTGTTTTTTGATCCAGGCTGTGATCAGTTTTTTGTGAATGTTTTTGTATGTATTTCCCATTAGTAGTAGTTTCAGAGTGGTGGGCATACAATTAAAAAGTTTTGTAGCTAAAAGTTTTACCCTCCTTGTTACTGATACAAAATAACCAAAACATATTGTTACATAGCATTTTAAAATCTTAATCTTTGAACGGTAAATAACGATGCTACAAATAGCTACAGAAAGATCCCGGCTTTGCGAACTAAGCCACATACACGTTCTTCAGTGTTAAGTGCCTAAGTACTTCAGTTCCATACTAATACGTATATACGCTACGTAATTCGCCCTACATTTTTGCAACAAAACGCCACTGAGAGTTACTTTGACGTTGTGACAAAGCCTTTAACTGGTTTTACGCCAGTGTTTTTGAAGGATTCTTCTGAAGGACCGTTTCCACGCTTTGAGATGTTTGAGTGATACTAATGGAGTTGACAGGACAGCAGTTGAGCTTCTCTAGTTCGCCCTTTTGTTTTGAAGCCACCTTTGGGTCTCTAGCCCAAAGAAACCCTCACTCTCGAGCCCCTAGATGTCTGGGAAAATCTTCTGACTGTGTACAATGAGGAATCCTTTTCAGACCAAACATATTTAAAAAACTACACAGATTCCCTAATTTTTCATCATGAATACCAGGGGTTTTCTTTTTCCATTATATTATTCTTTTTCCGGGCGCTATTTATTATTTTGATTTTATATTTTGAAATAAAAACACTAAACACTTTATCGTCATATCGGTTTACCCATGCTAACTTAATAAATGGTACCTACGTTGTATTTTTTTTTGCCTAAATTCGTCAAAATCAATTGAAATTACTCCCCTCCAATTAATATTCAAGTTAAATAAATGGTTAGAAACAATGTCAGCTTTTGATATTTTAAATTTAGTTTTTAAAATGCTTGTGATTTCCGAAAATGAAGTAAAAAAACGTAATATTATAATATTAATCACAAAAAAATCCATACAATAAAAAGGGTTATTTCTTATATTTAAAAGCTTTGTGACATTTTATTTGTGACTTTGTGACATTGTATTACAATGTCACAAAGCTTTCAAAATACAAAAAATAACCCTTTTATTGTATACATTTTTTCGTGATTCTCTTCTAAGTCTGAACTCGACTCCAATTTTCATTATAATTTTGAAATTTGCCTATTTAAATAAAATTAATATTTAAATTCACCTTTCATTTCTCAATAATTTTAAATGATGGCCAAGAACACCCTTGAAGGGTGAAAGCCAGAAATAATGTAAAAAAAATAAAAAATGTTAAAATATTACGTTTTTTTTACTTCATTTTCGGAAATTGAAATTCTTCTTAAGAGTGGGTTATAGGGCATAATGGTGATTTGCTGGAAAACGGCTCCCTAAAACGGCTTAATACTACCTTTCGTATGTCATTCTCAGACTTCATATTTTTTTATACCAATTAATGGACTATTATTTTTCAGTCTGCCTATTTTTTTTTGTAGTTGTTGTAGGCATTCGACTATAAAAAATAAAAACATTGATACACCATACAACCCACTTTTAAAACTTCGATCCATGATTATCGCATTAAAAACGCTTTTACACAATATTTTTAATTTAAAATATGTATATAATACACACATCTGTAGAAGTACGGCCTCTTATTATCGTTATGATATCTGTGGATATTAACAATTAAATAAATACTTCATCTTGCACCAAATTTTCAAGACATTTCACAGTATTTTACTTATTACGGGTGAGAAGCCCCCGTGAACGGTACTGAAGCTATCGCTCCCTGTTTCACGGCGTATATATTTCGAAAATGCCATCAAAATGTTTCATTAATGGGTCTAAAAGTAGAATACCGACTCACTTGAAGCATTGCAATAATTTAAAGAAGCTACGAAAACAGTAAGTACTCACAAATTCTCTTTTTTCATATAAATTTGTCGCATTGTATATTTTCAAGTGTCAAATTCTTTGAAACGTGTAATATCCAACATTTAATATGCGTTCCGTTTCCTAACGGTTAGCACTAACGTCATGTTGTTTACTGGCGGCATCTTTATGCAAGTGTGTGTGAGAGAATTCATTGTCTTTACGCGCTCTGACTAAGTGGGAGATAGAACGTTTTTTCATAGGGCACGTTTGGTAATTGAACCAAAAATTACCATCTCACGCCGAATCATTTTTAGTTCATATCACCTTTCCGCGTATAAACACGTAACCATTCACACATTGTCAAATCAAAGATATTCTATCTATGTGTTGTGTTGTACAGTTTCAAATAATTATATTATTTTTCTCTTTGTAGATCAACACATGATTTATCCATAGCAGCCGGAAAAAATACTCCAAACAAGGTATGCTTCGAGCAACAAATTAATTTGAGTGCGTTGGAGTCACGGGGGGGGGGGGGGGGGGGGGGGTTCTGGACTTTTTCATCATAATATATTTTTTTTTTTGCTTTTTTATTTAGGAAAAAATACAGCAAAAACACCAACATACGATAGAACCAAATGAGTCTACTGTAAATATTGCACACAAAGGACCAAACTTGGAAGATTTAGACCACGAGGATATTCTTATTGGTTCATCAGCCACTACTGTCGAAAAGGTACTTATATACTTCAAATATCTCGCATTTACTATTCGTCACCTCATTTGGATAGGGTTCTAACTTCATTTAACTTGTTCTGAGATATGAGGTGTCAAAGTTTGAAAAGACGATTTCTCATAGCCTATTTACCTATATTTAGAGATGGCAAAATTTAGCATTAATTTTCAGATTTTGTTAGCATTAGCAATTGGAAATTTAGGGTTTTATAGCATTTTGAGGCATAATTTAGCGTTTTGTAGCAAAATAGAAAAAAATGTATTTCGTGAATGTTTTTAGCGCATATTTTAAGTATTTTTGGTAAAATATATGTTTAACCTTCATTTGCAAGTACATATTTCCATGTGAAAGATTATAAATAATTATTTTTAATATTAAATTAATAAGGAAGGAAACTCTAAGTACGGGTCGAACACAAACACAACAAATGCAGATTGCGATTAACATCAATAGGCGTAATTTATTTCGCAAAAAATGGGTAATGTCAAAAAGCTATTTTAACCTACAGTATAAAAATATTAAATATTTACACATAAAATAGTAACAAAGTTATAAAAAATCGTAGGAAAGGCTTCCAAAAATTAAATAAAGTAGGCATAATACTTTTCCCTGCACATTCACATGAAACTACCTTCCTTATGCATTTTTCTCAATTATTCTTTAGTTGTACAGGACTAAATATTACTGTATCAGCTTCTCCAATTTGTATGGTTCTTTGACTTACAAAATACGCTATATTCTCGGAAAGCGTTTAAATTCAGCGTACAGTATAAATTAAAAATATTAAATATTTACACATAAAATAGTAACAAAATTGTAAAAAGAGGTAGGACAGGCTTCCAAAAATGAAATAAAGTAGGCATATTTGAAATACAGGTAAATACATGCAACAATGGATGTGGCACTTTACTGATTGAATGATAGCATTGCGCACGTTTCAATAGTGGGCTCCTTCATTCTCGTACGCCTGTCAGTCAATACCCGGTATTTTCGGGAAATTCGCGCCTATTTCGCTAAATAGAATAATTTAGCTGAAATACGGCCAAAATCACGTTTTTCGCGTTAATTCGCGAAATAGAAATCACTGGAAACACTTTCAAATGCCTTGAAACGCAAAGAAAACTTATAAATGCCCTATTTTCGAACCATAAATATTTTTTCGCGTTTTTTTTTGCCATCTCTACCTATATTCCTGATATATCGGAACACTTGTTACATGCACCTGCTTTAGCCCTCATGAAGTATATTGTCGAAAGGCGAGAATTTTTATGATTTCTATGACGCGTGTTCCCAACATCGTAATAATAGGTTTGTATTTTACTAAAATTTTATTTTATGTTCAGGACCAAAAAGACAGCAATTTTTTGGGGAAAAAACCTGTGACCAATGACCAAGGATGGAGCTGTGAAGAATCAGAGCAAGAGCTTGTTATTGAAAAGGCGATAGAAGAAAGCGATGATATTTGCATAGAAGGGCGGAGAGTAGTACAATTTGATTATTTTTTTAAACAACTCCAATGTATTAGTCAACATGATTCCCTTTTTAACTGCAATTTAAAGCATTTACGATTTACCTCAGAAAATAGAAATGGTTTGAACTCTACTTTTAATTTAAAATGTGTGTTATGTGGTAAACATTTTAAACTTAAAACGTCCGAAAGCATACAAGAAGGCATTGGCATCAACGAATCTTTTGTGTCGGGAATAATGAGCATAGGATCGGGTTATTCGGACATGGAAGAAATATGTGCTACCCTTGAAGTTCCGTCCTTATCTATTGCTGGATATGGAAAATGCCATAAGAAGGTTTGTGAATGGTGGGAGAAAACCAAATTTACCAGTATGGCTGCGGCAGCCGATGAAGAAAAAAAACTGGCTATTCAAAGCGGCGATGTTGATGAAAACGGGACGCCAATGATCACTGTAGTAGCTGATGCATGTTGGTCTAAACGATCTTATAAAACCAACTACTCCGCCCTCTCAGGAGCTGCTACGATAATCGGTTACCGCACAAAAAAAATTATTTACATGGCAGTTAAAAATAAGTACTGTACGAACTGCGCAAGAGCTATAAATTTGAAAATTCCTGTGCCCGAGCACACATGCTTCAAAAATTATGTTGGTTCTTCAAGCGGAATGGAAGCTGAAGCAATTTTAGACGGATTTCAACAATCGATAAGTATGTACGGTCTTATATATTCAACCCTCATTGCCGATGGAGACTCCAGCACTTATGCCAGAATCAGAAGTAGTCACCCATATCCCAATATTACAGTACAGAAAATAGAATGCTCTAACCACTTAATTCGAAACTACAGCAATCAAATTGAAAAAATTACGAAAGATACCGGCTTTCCTTTGGAATTTAGAAAAATTGTTTCAACCAACAAACTTCGTCTTAGGAAGGCGGTAGTTGGAGCTGCAAATTACAGGATGCAATCAAATAGTACATTAGACCAAAAAATTATCGATTTAAGGAAAGATTTATTAAATGGACCCAAACATGTTTTCGGTGAACATAAAGATTGTTTACTGTACTTCTGCAAATTTAAAATTGATCCAAATAAAACATTAGACCACAATCACGTTCCAAAGTTACAAAACAATATTATATTTTCAAAAATTATGGAAGCTAATTCTCGTCTTGTCAACAATGCCCGGAGTCTAGTACATTGTTTAGACAGTAATATTGTTGAGAGTTTCAATGGAGTTATTGCAAAATTTATTGGTGGAAAACGAATTAATTATTCTTTAAAACAGTCATATATGGGTCGTTGTGCAGCTGCAGTAGTTTCTTTCAATTCCAAGCGACCGTATTATTCTTTACATAAGCAGATTTTCAACAGGAGCCCTAGTAATTTTTTGAAACGATTAGAATTGAAAAGAAAAAAAAGAAGAATGGCTTCTAAAACAAACGATAAAAGATCTTTACGAAAAAAACAAGGGAGACATTTACTTACAAAATCAGGAGCACCTGATATCCATTATGGCGAATTGTGCGAAAAAATGGATATGGAACATGATGCATATGAATGTGCTAAGGCAGAATTCTTAAAGCTACTCGACATTTCAAAAAGTGAAAAGAAGGCAGTTGAAAGACGAACTGTCTTGCAGTCTGATAGCGGGGAGTGGCTGCAACGCAGAAGAAACATGTTAACAGCTTCTTTATTTGGTAATATCTGTAAACGAAGTCAAACCATCAGTTGTGCTAATTTAGTTAAATCAATATTATACGGCCGCTCTCTAGATAATATAAAATCTGTGCAATATGGTAGAGACCATGAGCAAGTTGCAAAAAGGCAACTTTGCATTCAAGAAAATATTGTGGTCGATGACTGTGGCTTATTTATTGATGAAATTTTCCCATTCTTAGGAGCCACTCCAGATGGTTTGGTAAATGATAGTACAATATTAGAAATTAAATGTCCGATTTCTGCTAGTGGGATGCTATTTGAAGAAGCAATAGCAACAAAAAAAAATTACGTTCTGGAAGGAAGATAAAAACAAAAAAAATTTTTTTACAAATACAAATCACAACTGGTATTATCAAGTACAGGGTCAACTTCACATTTCCAATAAGTCTGTATGTATTTTTGCCGTCTGGTTGGGTGAAGCAATTCCATTAAAGATAGAAATAATAAAACGAGATGACAAATTTTGGGGAGAAAAGATGGAAAGCAGATTAAGTACTTTCTTTATGGATTGTTTATTACCAGAAATCATAGATCCTAGATTTAAAAGATCAATGCCCATTCGTGACCCACAGTATATTATATCCGCGTTGGAGAAAAAACGAAAAGCAGCGACACAAATTCGAACAGAAAAACTTAAAAAATGCAAGAAAAATCTGTTACGTGTTATTGAAACTAATGTAAATATTGTTCAAATTTTAGATTCTGATACGATTTTAGATAACTTCCTGAAGAGCTCACTCTGAAGAACCCTTCCTTGAAGTTCCTTTTATGTAATGTATTAAACATATACACAGGGTATTGAGGGACGTACTTGAGTTACTTTAACCAGTAAATCCTGATATTATTTGCAGTAAAAACTGTAAATGAATTTACGGTCACCGGTGACATTTTCGATGTTCGATGTGACATTTCCGGTGACATTTTGAAAAAGTCACAGGAGAACAAAATTTTATTTACATTTTTTCTCTAAATAATGTCAGGAATCACTGGTTAAAGTAAGTCAAGTACGTCCCTTAACATCCTGTGTATATTAAAATAAACCTTTGTTCCACCGCAGGGGAAGCTTATGGCGCAGACTACGCCAGTCGAAGAATACCATCATCACTGCCATGGTTGCCTGGATGGAGTCCCCCCTGATGGCCTTCAAACGAAACAGGAGCCTGTCAAATATCCCCCATGAACATTTATTAACATATACTATATTTTTTGTTTCTTTTCTGTTCCATTCTATGTATGAATGCATTGTTATTTTGTCAATATTTGTACTATTTTTGTACATTCTGGAATAAACTCTCATTATTATATTTGTTTTATTAAAATAAAGAGTGAGTGTCGCTGCAGTTTTGTCATGGTTTTCTGCGGCCTTGCACGACAGCTACTGCCATGGTTAAAAAATATTGTTGTTTAGTTGTACTAAATAACACAAAAAAATTAAAAAATAAAAAATATAAAAAAAAACTTTATTTTATTTCTCGAGGTCAATATATAAGAAGAATAATACAAGATTGCCATTACGGAGAATCAAGCAAAGCAACACTTTAACATTACAAATACAGTAACAATAAAATGTATAACATGATAACATTAAATAACATGTAAAATTTATTGATAATAATTTAATGGATTACTTGAACCATGAGATCCCAAACACCGTTTACAATGGAATAGCGCTCACTCCTACCCACACTTCAGTCCCTAACGAAACGCGACCACGAAAGGAACCAAGCAACCGCTAACGGTGCAAAACGCCGCTTACGGTTGCTTTCCTCCTTTCACATAATATCGCGAACTTAAAAACCTATTGTCAGCTCTTCAAACCTAATATGATTTACAATAACAAGCAAATGATGAAACATTTGTAAAAAAGATCATACTAAATACTCTACCCAAATTGTAAGTTCCATAAACAAGCCACATTTTGTTATTGGTTTGTTTTTTTACTTGAATATCTATATGTCTCTTCATAACTCACGTATAATGTTGAATATTGTACATCGGTGAAGGCATCCTTACTGCCACCTAGCGATGTAATAATAAACATATTTTGGTAGTTTCGGAAATCTGCCTTGCCTATTATATGCCTTTAAGACTCTTTCTAATTTTTACCCCCCATTCCTTCTCCGATTAAGACAAAATTGATGAGGTGAACATTGCTCTAGAAACTATTCGGTTATATCTAAACAATTAAAGTGGTTAAAATAAGTTATTATTTTGTATTAAAAACGGGAGAATTCAACACAATTTTTAAAGGTTCATCAATTATAAACTATCCCATACTCATTGACAAAATAAATTACGTTAATTTAGTGAAACAACTAGATTTAACTGACTTATCATACATAAAAATCATTAGCGATCTGTTACTTTTATTCAAATTAGTTAGTGGCTTAATGAATGCACCTTACTTAACCAAGCTAAAAACCTTATTTGTACCAAATCGTAAAACGAGACTCCCTGAGTTGCTCTTTGTTCATTCATCTAAAACCAACTATTTTATTAATTCCCCCGTCCAAAGGCTACATAAGCATGAAAATAAATTCAGTTTTGTTGATATTGTCATTTATTCTATACTTCAGAAATTTCTAACATTTTGTTTCGCTAACATTATTATATAATATAATCTGTAACTTATTTTTATGTAAATATTCAACTTATGAATTGATTTTTGTTATTTACTCCAGGCAGGTATTAATACCCTTTTTATATATTTTTTGTATTGATGTGTATTTAATTTTGTTCCTATTTTATTTTTTATATTCATTTTTTGAAAAACATATTTGAATTGCAATATCTCCTGTTGTGTATCGTCAGGTTCCATGAATTGTGCCCTGCATAGGTTTTTGGCGATAGCTCAGATGTAGAGGATAGAGAATCCAAATCCTTCAGGTTTGGGTCAGCCAACAGGCTTTTACACGGGGAACAATGCCAAGTAGACTACTCCATATTCGTCAAAATGAAACGCAAATGGGAGTATGGGAAAGTATATTCACAAGCACAAATACATTGCAGTTACACAAATGGGAGGTACAATTAACATCCTAAATAAATTCCTGACTGTTATTAAGAACAAACTCTCCTGTAAATTGTTTCTGGCTGGCAAGCTTAGATATCGACACAATACAAGAAATATAGGCACATGAAGAGGAATGATAATTTAACAGCTTACATGTTTGGCAGGATGATGCAACTCGTGAGTGATGAAAGACTGTTATGACGGAATAACTTCCGTGTTGTACGCGCTCTGCGCGTACAACTCTCAATTGTAAATCGGCACATAATTTAAGACTGGTTTTTAAAGTATTACGCTCAAAATTGTCATTAAAATCGAGCACGCTCTGAAAGCGTCTTTGTAAATTGGCAAACCACACATGGTGTCAAGGCCGAGGTCAGATTTGAAGTGATGGCCGTTGATGATTTCCAGCGTGCGTGTCGGAGAGTGCGTTGTACAGTGTTGACAACTTAACCGCGCAAAATGCGCAATGCTGGTGCGCAGCTATCAATGGTTTCAACTGACAGCTTCTTAATTTAGTTTCCCGGGTCTTTTTGAAAGTGTTGATTTATTACGTGACACTCCCTAGATGTCAAAAGTGAAACGTCTTTCACGTCTCTTGAGCATGTAATAATAATTAATACTAAATATTTTTAATGGCACTATTTTTCAAAAATATCTCTTGGTAAAAAGAGTAACCGTTTAATTGAGGCGTGGTTCGGTTTACCGGGAGTCTTACGAATGTGGCTCATCAAAAAGAGCTAGCTCAATTGTGCGGCTCGCTCATGACCGCCTCATCCCTACTTCATGACACTTCATCCAGAATAAGTAAAATATAATTAGCTTTTTATTTTCACTAAATGAATCAGACTACCTTGAGGAATGAGCGATTAAACATAGTCCGATCAGATTTAACAAGTAGCTTTCGTCGGTATAAAATTGAACGGGGGATTACAAAACGTTAACTGGAACGGACCCCTGGGTTCGGCTCGTTACATTTTATATCTTTACCGGACTCTGGGGGCCAGTTTGGCAATAATACTATTATTATTACTTATTGTTATTACCTAGTAAAGTACAGTCCGCTGAATTTCAGGCAAACTGAAAGGACAATTCTTTCAGGGATAAGGATGAAAAGGTTAGTGCAGGATGCGGAAAAAATTATGTTAGATTTTGGATGTGGGTAATATATATTTTCTAAGTAGCCTATTATCTGAAATTGGAACAATTTCAACTTACCTTATGGGGGTCTTATAATACTATAAGCTGTCATTTTATATTGAATGACAATTATTATATATTATTTTATGGTTTGAAAAGATTAAAATTCTTAGCCAAAATATGGCGTATTAATACAGAGTTACATTATAAATTGGGCATAGTAATATCTTAAATAAATTTAAAAATCAACCTGTTAAAAACATTTTTTTTTAATATAATACATCTATATACAATTTTCGACCTTGTTGCGCCATCTGACAGGAAAAAATTTCAAGGATTTTTTTTGGTTCGCCTGAAGATTGAACCTTCCAACCCAGGAACTAGAATCTAAAATTTTATCAACCTCGCCCAGTGCCGAACGGATCCTACAAAAATAAAGTTAGTTGTTTCCAGTTAAAAATGAATAACATACCTGTATTTATTTAATTATTTGGCGGTTTAAAATAAGCCAACATAGCATAGTTGTTTAGTGCAAGCGACCGGCAATCGAAAGGTTCTGAGTTCAATTCGCGTCGGCGGCATTTAATTTTTTCCAGAATTTAATTTTTTTTTTTTTTTTTTTTTTTTTTGAAATTTTTTTTGATAGATACATATATATACAGGTACATACATAATAACAAAAAATAAAAGAGAGTAACAAAAAAATCCCACAAAGGCGAGGCCTGTGCGTGGGCATTATTATTTGTATGTGGATATTTAAAACAGTGGTTTAAATAAAAATAAAATATTGTACATGGTGATTGATTTTACCGTAATTTCAGTTACTTTTTACTAAAATTCCAAAAATATTTAAGTGCTCAATGAATATTAATTGGTACAACAAGTATTAATTGATACAACAAACACATAGCAGACTTTATTATATATCTACTCTTAAAGCTAATTAATTGTAAGTATAATTAATGGCTTTGTTAATAACTTATAAGAAAAAAATATCTATTTTGGCTGTTTTGAGCCAAGTTTTGATATATTTTTTATATGAATGAAGATTTTGACGAGTGGTCTCTTTAAGGGTTGAACATACTGAATTATAGATTTTTGGAGCAATAAAACTAATGTGTCTCTGGGCCTGTCTAGTTTTACAGTGGGGTACAACATACTCACAGGCGCCACATCTTCGACTGGAACGATTAGAGTTTTTAATAAAATTGTTTGGGTGCTTGTAGATAAATTTAAGACATTGAAAACTATAGGTTTGTCTAAGGTCCAAAATATCGGTTTCCCTAAACAATTGTTTGGAGGGATAAGATTTACTTTTCTGGTACATAATCTTAATTATTGATTTTTGGGCAATTTCTAATGATTTGAGATGATTATTGTAACTTCCTCCCCAACCAATTATTCCATAGGAAATAGATGAATGAACTAGTGCATCATAAATTAATTTTATGGTTTTTATATTAACTATATTACACATTCTTTTAAAAATATAATTTAAATATCTCAGTTTGTTAACAGTTTTTTCTATATGGCTGGTCCATTTTAGTTGAGAATCTATGGTTACACCTAAGTACTTAATATTTTTTCCTGATTTCATCTCTTTACAGTTTGAGCATGCGGTAGGGTTACAATTTACATTATGACATCTTAAATTAAGATTAGTTTTGGGAGCTGACTTCAGTGTGTTATAGAAAGGAATACAGAGAGTTTTTTCATAATTTAAATTTATATAGGTGTTTAGGCTAATAAGAATTGTTTATGTGCTTTGCATAAAAACCTTGTTGCTTTTGTTTATTAAAAAAATATATTAAATAAGCGTGCTTACGACTTAAACGGAATGTTCTTTGTTTACAATAAATTGGGAATATGTTGTGCTACCCACTTACTCCAAAATAATTATTATTTAGTTAAGCTGTGGATATAAATTTATCTATATATTTTTAAATCACACGAAAAATTTACCTGCCTTTTAAAATGTATGGGTAATTTATGAACCAAATTGGAGAATATTGTATTGCGAAAGAAAATTAGGGAGAGAAAGGTTTGGAAAGCAAGCATTGAAAGAGTGGGTAAATTTCGATTCTGATAACTCACCTCTCACAATAGCTATCTTGATAGTTATCATGTTTGTTTTTCAATTATCTTTATACATTTAGCGCGCTGCCAAAAGAAAATAACTTCAATCCGAGTTATGGAGTTTTCCGATATATGTTGAAAAATATAGCATTACGGGCATTTTTTAAACAATCCATAATCTGCTCTTTTATGTATGGTGCTATTTTCATTATTTTAGGAAAATAATTTCTCTTGCAAGTTATGCTTTAAATCATTTTTTTATGAAAGTTCTGGGCGCTGGAAGCTTTCGAGGGCGCAGTAAAAGGCTCAATGAAAATTCGGGGGCATTCATAAAATCAAGAGAGACAACGGCAGATAAATTACATCTTTAAAAATCCGACATTCTTTGACCTTATAGCCATATTTCCTCTCATTGAAACATTATTTGATCTCAAAAATAGAATATGGCTCACACCCTATCTATCATATCCATATAATAATAGAATATGGGTCACACCCTATTTATCCTATCCATATAATAATAGAATATGGGTCACACCCTATCTATCCTATCCATATAATAATCGAATATGGGTCACACCCCATCTATCCTATCCATGTAATAATAGAATATGGGTCACACCCTATCTAACCTATCCATATAATGATGCATGTTTAAAAATTATATTTGCAAGAACTGTTTTTAAGATACGCAACAGATGGTAATGTAAAAAGGTAAGGTTAAAAATAGGGGGCCACTAGATATGTTTAAAATCTCAAAGTGGGCGGTTTGAGAATCTGTGCTTTAAAACATCAATACGAATTATTTATTTATTTACGAAGTATTATAAATTAAATAGTTTTGTATGTATACAAAACTTAATTCTTTCAAGAAAGGTAGATACAATGTGGGATTGAAAGTACAGGCGCAAACAGATAACAATTCATCTTTACATGAAGTGTTTTTTCTTAAAATAATTAAATTAGCGCCATCTCTGAAAAATCAGATTATAAATTTCTCTGAGATACTTTTAACGTGCTTAAGTCGGGCTTAGCAGATATCAAAATTTTATTCGAAATTATATTACGGCATTATCTCGGAAAATAATTTTGTTTATCTAAAAAGATAATAAAATAAACGAATGAGTGTAATGGATCATATAATAAAATATTTAAATTCATATTCTTTCAAGCTTGCAAACTTTACGACGGTATTTTTATTACTCTTAAATAATCAAATTTGTATCTGGTTTATGATCGTATTATGAGTATGTCAAGGATTTCTTAAGTTTATTTGTAAATAATGGATGTAATAAAAATAATGTGAAATAAAGTTTTATTTGGCAAGATAGTACATTTTAGCATTTTAAAAAATTCCTGAAAAATGTTACATTTAATACCGATTTGTGATTCCATTCTTATATTTTTGTTTTTAGATCCTTTCACAAGAAGATGTCAATCACAGTGTTCAATGAATTATTTCACCAAATATTTTTTATATTTTGATTTTTATTAATGCCTGTGTCAGATGATGCTATACGCATCAAGCGTTTTTTTGACGTGGCCTATATCACCATATCGCTCACCATACATACGTGTCGCACGAGACAGATAATATATCATAAGTATGGGCGTGGGCTTGATGGTGTGATGTGATCTGCTAGCAGGGCGGTATTGGAAAAAAGATGCCGCGTGAGAAGAGGTTAGAGATCTCGTAAAAAGAAATGATATTCCGTTCTCTCCCACCCCCTTCTAGCTTATGCAAAAGTTAAGATTATTGATGCGTATATCGTCGTCTGACATAAGCTTTATTGTTAAAAACATATTTCACAAAAAGTAATTTATTTATGAAAAAGTTGGTTTTGTCAGGTTAGGTTAAGTTTATTATGTTTATCTTTTTTGGATACAAGTAAAAAAAGGATTTCAATTTGACTGATTTAAGTTGTGTGAAATGTGTGAAATTTTGCATTTATTAATTTAAAATTGAAACAATAAAATCGTTGGAAGAATGTATTTACGTCATAGTAGAAAAGCTGCATTTTAATGTTTTTATGATCAAAAGTTTAAGTTTTTGATTCAATCTTTGATTTCTCAATTCAATTACAAGAATTGCCTCGCTTATGTAAAATACACTATTGTTATATAAATAAAATAAAAACGATAATGCCGTTGGCGAAATTCCCAAGTTGTATGAAATAAATTCACAGATGTTTCCATTTTTATTTCTAATAAACCTTCAAACGAAACAAACAAAAAACTCAATTCTCCGAGCTCGTTTCAGAACTTTTTAAATCGCGGTCATTCCGATATAATAATAAACGCTCTCTCAGCGGAAGATGAAAGGAAACTTGAGCAAACTCCGAGATATTCAATAATCTTATTGGAAAAACTCCACCTCCGTTGGAACTTGCAATGGCAGTTTGCAATCTTTCGTCCAATCACTGTGCAGTTTGTCACCTAAAACTGCAGCAAAAGTTTTAACTCCTTTGAAAATCCATTTTCCACGGCTCTCAAAGGACTTCCACGTCGAACATTCAAGGCTTTATCTGTCGGACTAAGTGCCTTCCCTGCCTCAGACGAGGGATGTTTTATATTAGGTATTAAGTAGGTTTTATTAGAATCTTTGCTACCTTTGTAGCACTGTTCAATAATGAGATATTTTTGGGTTAATTTATTTTATTTCACACGTATGTACACTTCCAGAATTACAGTATTCTTTAAGATAGCTTTTCACAAAAGAATTCAGTTTTATTATTATTATTTTTTGTCTCACAATTTATTACATTTTAAAATTATCGTAAAATATTGACCCCGACCTATTATTCCCTCAAAACTGTCACCCGAAAAAGATGTTTTGTAGAGATTTTTATCTTTGTGTAAACTCTCCTTAATGTACATTACATTATTAGTCGACACTCGTTACTTTATTATTTAGCATTTTGAATTGAACAGTGTTCATGTTAAAAATATCGAAATTAGGCATACGTTTGTAGCGATCGACGAGATTTATCTTGAATGTCTCGCTAAAAATTATTTTTCCATAATGTAACTTTATATACGCAATATGGACATGTTGAAATGAAATGATGATATTTCTCATTATTCTTTTTTTGTTATTTTTGGTTGTGATACACAAAATAATTGTATGTTATTTTTAAGTTTAAAACTACTATTATGTAATGATATTATTTTTCTTACTTTTGTACTCTATTATATGTATATTTATAAAAGGCAGTATATCCGTTTATGTATTTAAAATTGAAATTAAATTAAATTAAAGGTAAACAATATGATCTATCTGTCTACGGGCTACCGACGCCTAGAGCAACCTACGACAATACGTTGCGAGTTGGTCTAGCACATTACGCGCATTCGCTAGAAGGTTCTAGCCTAATGCCTAGGCATAATTTCAGTGCCATCAACTAGACGAATCTCGCTGAAGCGAGTGACCCGTAGTTTACCAGCAATCTCGCGCAGCTACTGATGCCATCGGCCGGGTTATATAAATAGGCCCGACGCAGCGAGCAGTTAGTCAGTCAGTCATCAAACGTTCAACAATTTGCAGTCTCACGAGTGACAACCTGCGCGTCTTCCCGTGCACTGGACCTCCGATACTTACACCCGGCTCTGCACGGTTCAACCATGGACTTCATCGGGATCATTAGAGCGCCCTGGCCCCGGCCATCATTCCTGGCCAGCGCCACATCGGATCACACAGCGCCCTGGTTCCAGCACATCTGACCAGCGCTACATCCACGCACCTAGATCACGCGGCATCCTCGCTGGTCTATGCACCTCCCGCACAACCACCGACCAGGTCCACCGTACCTTCGGCTTTCTTGTCAGCACTGGAGAACCCGGAAGACCCACGGTCTTCATCAGTACCTGATACGTCCACGAGTCCGGTCACCAGTAGCGGCGTCGACTCACTGACCCGCACATTGACCAACACTTCACCGCCTGCATCAGGAGTCTTCATCATCGGTCCTTACGTCATCTCACATACGGTATCCTGACTCAAATAAAACACTGTGACCTTCACAACATCTTTCATTACGTGCCTCCTCACCAGATCCCCAAAAGTTCATTTAGAAGCACAATGTTTTTTCCGAGGGGGATTACTAATGATAGATTAGTTTTACATGTCGGAACAAGAAAATATTATTGCACGTGCGATCTCGTAAAATCTTCATGGACATAAAGAGCAATTTTTATAAAATCTTCGGATTGGTTATATGACCGTTCAAGAGGTTGTAAGCCATTATAGTTATTTAACAAATAGGCAACTTTTTGTAAAGTTAAATGACGTAATATCGGATGCCTTTTCTGCCACTAGTGGTGTGCCACAGGGCTCCCATTTAGGACCAATACTGTTTATTTTATTTATTAATGACATTGTAGACGTTTTTTCCGATGTTGATCCTGTTATTTAAAATTATATAAAAAAATTAAAAATATTTCTGATTGCATAATTTTACAAAAAAATTTAAACAACTTGTTTAATTGGTGTATATGCAATAAACTGGCACTTAACATTGGTAAATGTCAAATAATAAGATTTTATAAAATAAAGAAACCGACAATTTATGAATACAATCTTGACAAAATTATATTAAACTCAGTAGAAACAATAAATGATCTAGGTATTATTTTCAACTCAAAACTTACATTTATTAGCCATATAACTAATATTATTAATAGATCAATGAAGATTTTAGGATTTATTATTAGAATAACCAAACAATTTTGTAACATTGATACTATTCGCATTTTATACATAACGCTAGTGAGAAGCATTTTGGAATATAACTCTACGATTTGGGCTCCACATTACAATATCCATATTCAAGCGATTGAAAAAGTCCAGCATAGATTCCTTGGGTATATTAATTTTAAATTAGGTATTCCAAGAGAATCCGTGGACTATAATTTGTTATTGAACTGGACTAATCTCGTAAATTTATCAGATCGCAGAAAAATCTGTGATCTATTAATATTATATAAAATAATTCACTCGGTCCTGGATACCCCTGATTTAATAGAACTAATACGATTTCATTGCCCTGGTCGCGCTAACAATAGACTGACTCTACCGTTCTACTATAATAACACACATAAATTATCACATTATTACTCACCAATCAGTCGATTACACATTTTGGGAAATGAACATGCCAACATCGGCGACATTTATTTCTTAAAATTAGCGCAATATAAACATGCACTCAAAAATTATTTTTCCATAATGTAATTTTATATACGCAATATGGACATGTTGAAATGAAATGATGATATTTCTGATTGTTCTTTTTTTGTTATTTTTGGTTGTGATACACAAAATAATTGTATGTTATTTTTAAGTTTAAAACTACTATAATGAAATAATATTATTTTTCTTACTTTGCACTCTATTATATGTTTATTTAGAAAAGGCAGTATAGCCGTTTATGTATTTAAAATAATAAAAAAAAAATTATCAGCTTTGTGCTTACTGGCAAGGCTATAAATACCCAGTATCCTAGATAGGAAGGCTGACGGAAACAACCAGGGATAGTTCCTATAGTCTCTAAAATATAAATACCTTAGAAACTTATTCTGTACTTTATCTACTATCAAATAGTGGGTAACTTCCCCTGAGGGGTGAATCTGGTTCTAATGAAGGATAAGGAATTATCCTTAACGTAGTTGACTCTTAGTTATTTTAGCTTTTTTGCAATCAAAAGTCGTTAATTTGCTACATAAGTATACGCAATGCAAGTTTTTTATTATTTCTCTTTCGCTGTCGAGTGTCTTTAATAAATTCACTGTCGAGGGTAGTCAATTTTAAGGATAATTTCCTCATCGTTAAAACTGGAATCGTCCGAAATGCCCATATTACAGAGCCACTTTCTAAAATAATGCACATCAAGCAATAGTACAGTAAGCAAATTACAGCATAGTTACAAAATTTCCTAGACTTGTTTAGCACAAATCCCAGCATTCTCAAAGACTTGCTGCAAAAAGTCTTTTTATGAACATGAAATAATAAGTGTGAATCAAATGTAATTCAAAAGTCCTTTCAATGTACTAATGTGCTTAAGGCTAGTAAGCATTCAAAAATAAGAAGAAGATGGTTTGAAAGAGAGATGTGTAAGTACAAATATTAAAGAGAGGGCGTTAATATAAAAAAACGATAATAATTAAGCGAAAATTGTGTAATTATTTAATAAAGCACAACTCGTTTAAAATAGAGCAAATATCTCTCGTCAAATGTCTAAGTTGTATTTAAAGACACACAGAGAAAATTTACAGGGAAGTTCATATATGTAATTACCATTTCGGCTCCGCAAATGTATATATATTATCTTTAAAAATACATTTAATATTTTAGGAACTTCAGAACTTATAGTGTTCAATACATGAACGTAAATCGGTAGAACTTAGATATGCGGGGGCTTAAGAGAATTGGACATCTTATAGGTAAAAAAAGACCGTTATTTTGCCTTAGTATATCACATAATTGAGCATTTAAAAATACTGTTGTGTTTACCCTTTGATTACATTTATGAGTATATTAATAACGTTTCAACTTCAAATAGGTAAAATACTCAAGTCACCTTGAAATTACCAGACTAGTCTTCATTAACCCTCGAAAGATAATCTACGTACGCGGGACGTAGACGGTTTTAGTGGTCGGCCGGAGCTAACGTGAGACGACTGTGTTGCAACGCTAAGTACTCTAGATACCAAGAAATGGCTATGATGTACATCCACGATACGTATGATTGTCTTTTGTGAAATTTTTACGAGACACGTTTTTTGTGTAATAAATGTAATAGTATAACTCTATTATTTTAGCAATATATAAATAAGAGTAATAGTAATAGTGAAAAGTGACAAAAATTAACAAACAAAGACTAATAATTTAACAAAATAGACCATTTTGTAAAACTATTATGGCAGTAAAAGATTTTTGTTAATTATAAGAGTCGTTTTGTTTGGAGGTAAAATTTTGTAATGAATGAATATAATTACAAAAAATAGGTTTAATTTATAACAAAAATACTTAAATTGATGCGTAAAACCTAAAATATACTAAAAAGTATTATATATTTCACGTTATATACTAATGTCGTTGCATACGTCTCTGAGACATATGCTTAATATCTTTAACGCCATTCAGTATAGTATAATTTTCTTTCCAGGGTTAAATTAGGGTTATTTGATTTACTAAGAACATATTATATCAGGCACATCTTTATAAGTAGAATTTACACATATTTTTACTGTACCTGTCTCGTTCCTGTATCGAGACTAGTTTACAAATATTTTATTTTAAACGATAGGTACCCACATTATAAATGTGTATATTATTGGTATGCCTTATATTGTCACGAATAAAGGTAATGGGCATTATAATAGCTTGGCAAACAGAGTCAAGCTTGGTAACGCTCGATTTCATGCGCAAAAGTGGTTTTTATTTATTTTGTAAACAATTTTATAAGAAAGCAAAAAAGTTAATCAAGGAAAAATGTCACAGATAAACTAAGCCATAATATTGTATCTTTTTAAGTTGTTTCATTTATGCGTTCATACATTTCTATTGAATAAATACATTTTTTTCGTAGTGTAAATTTATATTTTATATTGAGTAAATATATTCTTTATTTTTATTCTATTTAAGGAAAACGGTAGGAACAGCTTTAGAATTTATATAAAGCATATTTTTTGGTATTTATATTGTCAACCAATTCTTTATAAAGATTAACCGAAAATAGTGAATTAGTATTAAGCTTCGCCTCAAAAGGGAAGACAGGTTACTGAAGAAACGCGCGTTGTTGCATTGAACTGGGTCCAGTGGACAAACTTGGTGATTTACTGCGTTTAGTATCGCTCATAAGCCCGTCGGTTACACAACCTGTCACCGGCTGCCACAAACTATCTTTGTATTTATGTTGATAATTTGTTAGTATTTGTAAGAGTTTGTTGGTTTTAGGCCGCGTGTTTTGTGTATTATTTCAAAGTACTCAATTCAAACTCATTCAAAGTACTCAACATAAAATCCTTATACGTCAAAAACATATCCTCCTACTATAAATTCAAACATACGAAAAAAATATTTTTGAATCGACCCATAATACAAGATATTCCAACAAATCCAATTATACTATTCCCCCAATAAAAACCTCAATGGCACAAAGACAATTTAACTTTCTTGCTCCAAAAATATTCAATAATTTAACGTTAGAAATAAAATCAATAGCCAAATACGATAGTTTCAGGAAAGCGCTCGGGGATTTTTTGATGTGTGATTGTTATAGTGTTAGTAACCTATTCCAAGTACTCAGATAGAGGTGTATATAATATTGTTTATATGCGTGAGGATACGTCATATGGGTGTATGTATACATGTGTTGTTATATGTATATAGGTATGTCTGCTGCTATATACACATGTGAGCTTGCATGCACACATATTAAAAATTATATATATAATTATGTACATTTTTACAATCTAATGCTAATTTACTTCTTTCTCCTTTCTAATTTCTATCTTCTACTTTTTATTACAATTTTTCCAAAATTTTAGCTTCATCTATAGTTACTAATTTCATATGTTTACACTAGATTTCATATTTCATACAAAGTAATTACACTCAATTGGTCACCATGAAACAGGCAGCCGCCTAGTATGGTGATTCATTATATCTACTTTATGTAAATTTCAAAACAATGTAACATGTATTAAATAAATAAATAAATAAAATAAATTTACTTTTGTTTATTTTTTAAGCGATGAAATGAGACGAAAAAAAGGTTTTTATGTTAATCTGTCGAACATTTAGTACTTGCATTTTGTTGATTATATCTACATTGCTTGTTATTAATAGGGAATTTGAGTATTACTTAAACAATGAGGTTATTGTTTCTATTGTATAATAGAAAATAGTATTATAAGCCCATACATTGTACAGAATTATTTTGATCTGCATAGCCAGGTAGGTGCTTACCAATATTCCACTTCCTTATCTCGTTCCCTTGCTTACACCCTTCAGCCTAGTTTGATTTTTTTTATTAATTTATTTTGGAAAATCAACAGATTATTTACATATGTAAGAATAAACTAAATAATAAAGATAAAATCCAATAACAGATTTTCACTTAAAATTATAATAATAATAAAAAATATTAAAAAAAAATAAGGGTTCTGGCCTGAGAGATTTACAAAGAATACAATATTGTAAATAATAAATAAAAAATAATAGAAGATGTAAGAACACAAATAAACAAAAATTTAAAGTTAACTGATATACTAATAACCAGCTAAAATTCAAAACATAATGTATTGTAAAATATCAACACAGTAGAAATCAATAAAAGCAATACACAATAGCAATAATAACAATATAATAAATGTATACCTACAAATAAATTGAACACGTGGGTATAAATTGGAAGGCAAGTAACTGGAAAGGATTCAAAGCAATAACATGATAATTTCCAGTAGAATATTTAAAATTATTTTATGTTAGTTATTACATATCTTTTAAAGGTTTTTAAATTACATGTGAATATGTCCATATCATTAAAATTCTTATTAAATATACTACAGGCTCTGAATATAAACGCATTTTGTCTGATATTAGTAGAACATTTATGGAGATGAAAAAGTGACTTTTCTCTAGTTCTAACGCTCGGGACTCTATAATTTCAGATTTTAGACAGAAGGGGAGAACAATCAATAAAGCCATTGATAATTTTATGGAGATATATTATATCTGCGGAGTCTCTTCTAGTTTTTAATGGCTTAAGTCCATAAAGGTCCATCGAGCTGTTTACGTCAAAGTTTGAATTTAATTTGAAATTTAAATGATGGACAAATTTTCTTTGGATGGCTTCAATGCGATTTATGTAAATATTATATTGAGGATTCCAAATGGGAGAAGCGAATTCAAGATGACTGTGAACATAAGAAAAATACAATATTTTAAGTGTTATGATATTATTAAATTCTTTTCCAATACGGAATAAGAATCCTAGCATTCTAAGGGCTTTCTTAACAATCATATCAATATGAGCCTCAAATGTAAGTTTACTATCAAGTATAACACCTAGATCACGAATTTGTGTAACTTTTTTGAGTAGTTGGCCAGCTATATGATAATTATAGTCAAATTTAATTTAATTTCCAGTGAAGGTAATTACATAACATTTAGAAGTGTTCATGTTTCAATGATTGAAAATGCCATAGTTCCACTGGCTCCGGGCAGTCAGGAAAAGTTAATATTAAAGTGATATTTTTCTCCGCAAATCTTACTCGAGTAAATGGTACTCATATTCATAAACTACAATAGTCCCAGAGAGAGGTTTTACGTACGTAACCGTCGATAAATCTACCTTCTCACACATCTTAATGAAAAGGAAAAAGTCAAAAGATACAAGACAAGGCGGGAAAGAGTACAGGACTGGGGTGGTAACCGCCAAATAACGAAGTCAGTGCTGTCGCTAAGTAAAATTCAATGTTTAAAATAGTATAACATTTTTCCAGTAAAATAACACATACATTAGTAGTAACAACAAATATCAACAACTATCACCATCATTTATAAACTGTCATTACTAGATGGCACTGACTTGATCACGTGACCGTTCAAAATTGTCGCGTATCAAGGTATGCACTGTAGTCGAACCTTGTTACTAGAACAATGACGTCACGTATGACCTCTCTCTGGAACTATATTATACGGCGAGACATACAATAGTGCACGTTTAGTGTAATCAAAGCATTACAGTTTCCAATCATCCTATCAAACGAAATGCACTCCGGCGAACTAGTATGCTGAGCAGACTGACATTATTTTAACACGTTCTATCAAATACAGCGATCCGCAAATTTGCGGTTCTGAAGTCATATATTAGTGTGGAATTGTTAAAAATAAGAACAATTAATTTGAAAAGGTTTTAGTTCTGAAATAATAGTGCGATTTTCAGAAAATTTTGTCGACAACTTACCTCAAGAATTATTTTTCATAGTTTTTGTAAATCAGACAAACAAAGAGTTTTGTAAACAGCTTTAGTTCTTTATGCGGCTCGTCAATTATCATGTATATTTTTGCAACCACTTTAAAAGAGAATGTTTATGTCATTGAATAAGTAGATAATATTATAATATCTAAACGAAATATCAAACAGAACCAGACGCAGAAAATAAAAAGTAACGACCACGACTAAGATTTGAACCAAGGATTTCTTGTCTTACCGGAACTTAACCACTCGACTGATTTTTATCTTTACCGACAAATATTCAGAAGTTTTATTTGCTTTATAAACATACCTAAAACTACTGCGTACACAATAAATACATAATCGCAACAATTATATTAATAAGTATTAATTAGTGAAATAAATATAATTAAAAAAATGTTTTTAAAAAAGGTGCCGTTTTCATAAATATTCATACACGACATTTTCGACATCAAATCGAATGTTTTTTTTTTTTACTTTTTTTGGAAAAGGTTGCCATCGAATGAAAAAAATTTTCTCGCCACTTAATTAATGCATTTTTTGTCCACAGTCACACAATGCTGAATCCCAGAGCACCCATTCTAGTTAAAGTGTCAACCTTTAACAGGTCATTAGATCCCAATGGTAATTGTCTCGGGTAGGATTATTCCCACAAACGGTATGGGTTTTGATACCATAAAGACAAACATTACCCTTCTCTCTGATCTCATTTTATTTTTAACCGTGATTATATCTCTAATATTACATTCGGGGTTAATCGTGTAAAAGCATATTTAAAATAAAAAGGCTGTACGTATTTATAAAAACGTAACAATGTATAATAATAACAACAAGAGATTAGTTCTCTCATTCCTAATTTAAATATAAAATTGATGATGATAAAAGTACGGGGCTAGATAAAATTCCATCAATATTTTGTGGCAAAAATGTTGTCGTAATTTATTGAGTGACGTTTTGCTAGAAAAAAATGTAAGATTTTATCAATTGTTGCTTTAATCGATAAGCCACCTCAAAGCTATAGAAACGGTATACATTAAAAAATATGAATGCACTTTATTTTTGATTAATGTTTTCTTGAACCAATATATTTGGTTTCGGTGTTAATTTTAAGGTTCACGCGCCATGTCAAGATAATATTTCGTCGACGATTATTATAATATTTTTTTTAATTGCCGGCAACCCGGGCGTTTATTGCAATAACATAATCGAAATTACAAACATGAAAGTAACCCGCCTCATTAGAAGATTTCCCTTCTGAGGCGGGTACATATATATGCTTACACATACACATACATTTATACAAATATATAATAAATATATACATGGAGCATTCCATATATAGTTACATACATAAATAGTTACATAAAAACAGGAATTTCGTAGGAACTTTAAATTAACATAAATGGTAGCGTCTAAATCTCATAATAATAACATATCAAAAAATAGTTTAAACAATGAGATAAAAAAGAATTTGGCATTCTCAGACAGTAAAAATATTACCATTCGTTATTTCGGCTACTGGTATTATGACTAGCTCTCTCATTAAATATTTAGGCGTATTAGATTTATCAAAAAATTTATATAAAAATGCAAAAATCAGTCATTTTAAATACATGTATGATAACGAAAGATTTTTTAAAATATTTATGTTGAGGGATCAGTAGGATTTATAGGCCCTGTTAGGAGTTTTACCGAGCCGAACCCTCTGATATGAAAATATCTGGAGTCGGTGAATTATTTTCCCTATTAAATGAAAAAATACACTTTGTAAAACCCCACTTTTATTTTGAATGATCATATCAACTCAACAGTTGATATAATAAGCCCTGACGAAGCTTGAGCTAAGCGAAACCTGGTTGGCTGTTAATATTAATTAAAAATAAATGTGGTGTTTTAAAAAGTGTATTTTTTCATTTAATATATAATGTCACATCACAAAGTGTTTGCTTCCTTCGACAAAATTATTTTCCCATTTGATCTCTGGCGATTTGACGTGTTGTTCTTGTATTGTTTTGTATTTATTTTGCTTACATAATGCACTTGCATAATATTGATTGACTAGATGATCATTTGTGGAAAATCGTGTGGAAGGGTTTAGTTTTTCCTATGGAGAAGATTTAATCCGGACATAAAATCGGAAAAGATTAGGTATTGATAAATAAGGCATGCGTAAAACATAAGCAATATACGTTACAATCCATAATAACATTTTTGTATGGGAACGTGTGTCTAAATTTTTGAAAGAGACAATTGAGTACGTACGAGACAACATGGTAGTGAATAAGCAATAAAAACGTATGACTGCTGTGTTCCCTATCTTTACCACATTGCCTTCCGAGCGTGTAACTTATAACGTAGTTCGAATAAAGACTGTTTTAAAATCCAACCACAAGATTGAGGCAAAGCACTACAAAGTAATGCAAAATCGTGTATTCTTGGTTTGAAAATTTAATCACTAAGAAATGTTTACGATTGTTCAATTAAACACCTTTGCCTATAAAATAATAGTATCTTTTTAAGCACAGAAAAAAAAATTATCAAGCCTCTAAAAACTGTTTTAAAGTTCAAAATCTTTTAATCAATTAAATCTTATGAATCGATTTTTGGTTATGGTTTTATTGTGCAATGTGGCAAATTAAGATTCATTTGAAAATTATCGTAAAACATTCAAATATTTGTGCCTAAGTTTCACAAAATAAAAAAAATAAAGGCGAAGAAATGCGGTATTAACAAAAAAAATCAAACGTTAAATACACGTTTCTTTGTTCTGAACTTACTGTGATGTATGGTAAAAAGTTAGGTATTCAAGCGATAGATGGCACTAGTCAGAAAGCTTACTCCAGAGTCCGACAGATGTCACTAGAGTGTAGCAATTGCCTGTGGGGTATCATTGTCAGTCTTCAAGCTTCTAGAAACGTGACGTCGTACGTGACGTACGACCTTGAACGTACTCATTTCACGTGACGGTTCAGTATAAAAAGGCTTCACCGAACGTTGTGTTGGTTTTTTTTTGTTTCTCGGTATAGAAACCTAGTTATCTATGTATGTGTGGTATCCCTCGGTTCTTTTGAGATAGAGTGAGTTGAATCCATTACCGCTGTGTTTTAAAGCCATTTCATAAACCTCATTCTCTGATTCGCCTGCTCACCGACTAGCTACGTGATTCTACCGGTCGTAGGGTAATGTGAATAAATAAAGTGTTAGATTTTATATATGTGATATACATACGATAAATTTATGGTGTTAGTTGTCGGCGCCATCCATGTATATATTTTGGGAGGGGAAGGAGAGGAAAGGAAATGAATTTTTTTCAAGCTAAGATGGGCTCCTCCTCTTTACCAAACAAAACCGATGGATGATAATTTGAACAAGGCGATCGATATCTGCGTGTCTGGATATCACAACCGGCCGGGTCTCCCCTTGTTCCAAATCGGCAACCGTCACGCCAGAATAAAGAAAACCAGGTCTCATCACCAATTTCAGAATTGCCCCAACCTCATGCACCTCCAGGAAAATCTACTTTACTGAGTGTAGAAGGAGAAAACCATGACATTCCTTGTCACGAATCTAGTCGCGAAAATGTGACACGTAAGGTCCTAAGTTACGCGCCACCTCCAGAAAACGTTGTAACTTCCACGTCGTCGGGAATTTACATCCCTTTCTAGGCCAATAACATAGATAACACACGACGATCTTGTCGACATTTAGCCTGCTTTTAGCGATAGGTTGTGTGCCTACCCATTCAGCCAATTATCATGTGAGATATATGTAAGGTCTACTCGAAATGCCAAATTTAGGATGAGGACTGTCTGTATTTTAATATTTGGTTCCAGTATTTATTTTATGAGGTTACTAGCACCCTCGTGTATTAGGTATGGGTAACTTCTATTGAATACCTATCCTCTCAGGTAGGTATAAACGGATAATTGGTTTGATTTTTGCATTTAATTTAAAGAGGCTGCCTACTTCTCGAAAGGTACCTGTTGAGAAAAGTTTTTCGGTTGGTAGTTTTATTTCGGAGATTACCATCTCCCTCTTTTGACTCTAGAATTGTTTTGTGCATCCCAATTCGTAGCTTAGAAAGTCAAACAATAGATGAAAAGTATTAAATTTTGTTCTGTCTGGTCGCATCCGATCGCTTTCTATTCGGGCGGTCATACGCTAGCAAAACTTCTCCTTCGACTGACTGTACACTGCCGTAGCCTAAACGCCTCTATCCCTCATAGTGTTCGCTGTTTCAATTGTACGCCAGTGTTGTGGTAGGTACCCTGTAGATAGGTATTTTTATACTGCGAATTTATATTGGTTGGCCTAATTTGTAATAGGTATTTTATGTTTCGTCGGCGATTCAATACCTACCGCAGGGACAACGTCATGATTTGATTCGTATTGTTTTAAAAGAATAACAGATCGGCAGGTAGGTAAATTTTCGATATGACCCTCGGTCCAAGGCGTTCCCCTAAAACAAAAGTTATCGGCCTACATATGAAAAGGTCGTTGGCTCGTCTCTCGCTCACAGCTGATTGACAGTTCGCCTAGCACATTCCTTTTAATGATAGCATTATTTGGGCGGCAGGTGTCGTAAACTTAGTTCCTGTACCTCGGTTGTATCCGTCTTTTAAAGGGGTCCTCTGGAATTTAATAAATAATATTAAAAAACTCACCCAGTTAGTCATCTCTCATTCTCAGCGTGAAGCTTACCTGGTTACACTATATAGCTAAATCACTTTAATTTTCGATCTCCTCCCTATCGGCTTCTTTCCTCATTTTAGCGAAATCCTTGCAACTTGTTCAATTTTGGTCCCCTCCCTACGCCTATAAAAGGGTAATTAAATAATTCTGTAAATACAATTGTACCTCCCTAATCTCTGTTGGGATTCGAACCCGAGTTTATGATTTGTTTGATTCTCTGAATTTCGGTCTCCGTGGATAGAATGCCATCTCGTCAAATCAATTCCTCCCTAGCCCGATTAAAAAACTTCCTGCCTTTAAATACGTTCACTCTGTTTTACAACGCAATCATTATTATTATTATTTTCATGTTTTTAAAACAAGTAATTTAGTTTGAACTACATATTTACGAAATCACGTTTAATTTAACACATTTTATATTGTAATCGCGATCGCCCAACTCTTAGCGCCCCTGGGGTGATTTTTCACAAAACGGCGCTCTACAAATTATCCAATTGTTCCTATCTCCACTGAGTACAACCACTTTCACTTTACACAAACACCGGTTCAATAATATTTCATTTTAATTCAATATACAACAAAGCTTTCTAACACCATTTGAATTCACTAATTAACTGTAATTTCACACAACACTTCTGATTTGTATTGATTTCTCGGAGCTGTCAACGTATCCACGTTCAAGAACCGACTGCCATGCGATCTCTCTCTTCCTTCCCGTGGGAACATGTGTACTTCAAGCCCGCCTGTCAATAAATCTTATCTGTTAGCCCAAACAAAAATTTTTTGGAGTACATTCATTTCGTTTATTTATGTGATTGTTCAAACCATCACAAGGCAGAGATATAACAATCTTATTGAAATGGTTAATATATTTTTGCTTAGTTTGGAAGTAGGCAAACATTAATGATGTTCATTTTATAAAATGCACGCTATCCTTTGGTTAGGTAAAAAATTACCATGAAAAGTATCTGGCAAGGAAAATATTAATAACGACACAGAATTTAATTAGATGCAGCGTGAAAGAGGACCCTTCTCGCAATAAAGAAGAAAAATCTCTATTACGTCATCTGATATGGAAGAACCGTCCAAATCTCTGGGCTAATTTACTGTGTAAAATTGCCAATACCCGTAAAGAATCATGGATTATATGTTATAATTGTAGGATTTGAGGATGTGAAATGGTTTTCAAAATATTTGCCTATCGAAAACAAATATAATATTAAAAACACTATAATTCTTTTTTTTAGTTGAAAAATTATTACAGAGAAGACAACTTCCTTTCGTCAAACAATTATTAGTGATTCAGATTTAAATCTCTCAAACATTTAAACAAAAGAAATAGAAATTTCAAATGAATTTTTTTAGGTAATAAAATAATTTTTGTACCTATTTAAGAGCGATTAACGATTTTCACTTCTCACTTTCGATTTTTTAAATTAAAGTTTCGTTAGAAGTGAATAATTTTACGCATTACGCAGTAATTCAATTTCAAATCACGCATGAACCTACGCACCGACAAACCGAAATAAGTGTGTTCAATTAGTTTTTGCATTAAAGGAACTATTAGTATCCGAGTGGTCCCGAGCATCTGGCTCCTACCCTGGACACGCGGGTTCAATCCTCTGCCACACAGCATCAAGTAATATTTTCCCTTTTTGATGGTGAAAAACTATGAGGTATTTAATATTTTCAGGTTTTTAGAGATTACAGTTAAAATGAAATGAAAAACCAAAACACTTAACCATCAGCTAAATAACCATCATTTCTGAAATTTTATCGAAGAAGGAATGAATTTCGAACAAGGCGATGTAAAACGGATAACATAGTTATAGAATATTGAATCCAAAATAAAATTATATGCAATTACCGTTGGGTTTTATACCCAGAAGATAAAACAGTGATAAAACACCCATAGAATCAGAAAGGTAAGTAAATAGTTATTCTTTCTTATTGACTTTTATCTCCCTGGGGTGATATAAAATTTCGTCAGGGTTTATGACCGTCGGAACCAGAATGGTACTTTGTAATCACGGCACGACATACAAAGTACTTAAAGTACCAAGACTGTTAAAAGAACAATATACTTTAATGGGAGGACTGACGAGTTCACATTAAAACCCCTTAAGAGAACAAAACCAACTTTTAAAATCAGCCCATAAAAATCTAATAAATCTATTTTTAAATAGATGTATAAATTTTTTTCTTTTCGGTTACTGAGGATTGAACTTTTCTCCCCGGGGACTAGCTTTTATCTGCTGTGAATTTATAAAATGTCTTTTAAAACTAAAAAATAAATGGTCTGACTGAGGATTGAATCTTCCTCTCCAGGACTGACTAAAATTAGTGAATCGTGCTATAATTTAAGCGAAATCCTTATTGGATGGTACCGTGATTTATTTCGTATATTAACGGCACGCACATACGGAATAAGAATAAAGATAGAAAAATATATAAAAATAGTTGTGCACATAAAGATACAATTATTTCGAGAAAGGCATACAAGTACAATATTATATCAGTGATTTAATCCAATTTGTGAGGTGGGCGTGGGTACCGCCGCCCCAAGAACCATTTATTAGATTACCGACATCACTGCCATCTGGCAGTTTCACTCTCGTTAAGGAGACCTTTCGACTTTTTCAGACTCTCTCGACCCATCGCCTTGCACCTTGGGAGGGATGGATTCGACCCCCAGATCCCTACCCACCCCTCATACCTTATTCCTTTTCCTAATAAAAACCACCACACAGCATCCCTAATGATAACATAGACCCTGAGGGAAATTTTTTTACTCAGGGCCTCTTGTGTGGAATTCACGTATTTAAAAAAATTTATTTGTATAGAAAAAATTGATTTTTTTACCGATATAGCTATTTATTCATATTCTGTATACCGGCGCAAACAAACAATCAATTTAAATATTTTAAAGAATGACTTGTAAAAGGTAAGTAAATTAGCGCCATCAAAAAGAGCAATTTAATGTTTACACACATACTTTCTGCTTCATTTTATTTTTTATTTTATTTTTTATTTTGTTTATTTAGGAAAACCAACAGATTTTTTACATTTTTAAATAATCAACTTATAAAAAATACAAATAATATCTAATGATAGGTTTACACTTAAAAAAATAATTATAATAACAAACTAAGGGTCCAGTACCCGTGGGCAAAAAATATTTACAGAAAATACAAAATACTAAATAAAGTAAACATAACATCCGATATAAGAACACAAGTAAATTGCAAAATATCAATTTTATCCTCACACAACACCAATAATCACCAATATATGTATATACCTACAAATAAACTGAACAGATGTTTATAAAATGAGTCACTTGTAACTGGACAGGGTTCATACCAACAACATGATAACTTGCAGTATGTTATTAATAATTATTAAATAATAGCTAAGGTATCTTTTTAAAATTTTACTAAACTACACGAAAATATGTCGATATAATTAAAATTCTTATTGTATAGGGTACAAGCTCTGAATATTCGAGATATAATAAAAAATAATGTTTACAGGGTATTTTCAATTTTTAAATTAACGACTTTAATCTCAAAATTCATTTTCGTCATCCAAAATAATACCACTTTTCAGATATGTCACGTCCAATTAATTTTAATTGCAGCAAATATCGTTTTCCAGGTTCCATTAACCCTTAACACGTCACTCTGCCACCTGCCAATAACGTTGATTATATTTGACGTGGAAGTAATGCGATCACCGTGATTATCACTGTTCGTGTTTATACGACAGAAAATAATAATATGACGGAAGACTTTTGAAAATTGATTACGATGGTGCAGGAAATGGTGGATCTGATGGTGGAGATAAATATTTGTATTATTTTAAACTATGGGGGGGAGTGAAAGACAATGCAATAATATGGTAAACAGCTAATATAGTAGATATTTTGTGTAATTTATTTATATTGTTTGTGTATTTTGGGGGTATATTGGTTAATAATGTTATTTTTAAGTATTTTGGGGGTATATTGGTTAATATTCTTCTTCTTTCGTATGGTGGGGGGTCAGAGGGGGATATCTATATCAGTCTAGGGCCTCAGGCGTCGCCATGTGAACCTCATCAATCCCGCCGGTTAATAATGTTATTCTAAAGTATTTTAAGGGTATATTGTTTAATAATGTTATTCTAAAGTATTTTAGGTGTATATTGGTAATAATGTATTATAAAGTGTTTTGGTAATAATGTTATTCTGAAGTATTTTGGGGGTATATTAGTTAATAATGTTATTCTAAAGTATTTTAAGGGTATATTGTTTAATAATGTTATTCTAAAGTATTTTAGGTGTATATTGGTAATAATGTATTATAAAGTGTTTTGGTAATAATGTTATTCTGAAGTATTTTGGGGGTATATTAGTTAATAATGTTATTCTAAAGTATTTTAATGGTATATTGTTTAATAATGTTATTCTAAAGTATTTTAGGTGTATATTGGTAATAATGTTATTCTAGAGTATTTTGGTAATAATGTTATTCTGAAGTATTTTGAAAGTATTTTGGTTAATAATTATTCTAAAGTATTTCGGGGGTATATTAGTTAATAATGTTATTTTAAAGTATTTTGGGGATATATTGGTTAATAATGTAATTCTAAAATATTCGAACACTATTATGAGAAGCGTTTTCACGATAACAAATATCTACCCCAAACGGTTTTATTTTTTATTCTTACTCTTTACGATCTAAGAAATAGCTTAATTCAAAGTATTATAGATTCATTAGATATGAGATATTCAACTTAAAAATCGAAGACAGTAAAAAGTTTAAAAACTACAGACCGCCTTAGAACAGGAAACCCTAGTGAAAAGGACTGTGAAAAAAATTTAAGCCATACTTCTCGTATTATAATTAAATTATATTTTATTCATCATGTAAAAAGTTTGCAATTGCAACATAAATATATAAATCTGTACCATTTCGTCGCTCTAGTTCCTTTTTGTCCAACAGACCATTTTTGGCGAAATTGAGTAAAGAATGCAGTTGTTCTCAGAAAGCATTTATTAATACGATACAAGTGAAAAAAAAATTGATGTGTTTTCAAGACGCAGTTTGTCTTAAGTCCATCAAAATTAAATAACATTCCGAGCGTGTTTATCCAACACTTTGTCCTACATCCAAATTAAAATTATGTTTTTCTGCGTAATTTTAAACATTTGGAACGAATTAATCACTTTCAATTATTTTAATACGCTTAGAATAGAGTTAATTTTATTGTACATGCGTTTTTCGGAAAAAAAACTTTGTAAAAGAAAATTTTACATTTTCGAAAAATGAAATAACTATATAATACCACTATTTAAAAGTGGAATAAAAAGTTAGGTTATAATGTAAAAGATACATTATTAGTTTATTTTGTACCTGAGTAGGGGTACAGTTATATAAAAAATTAAGTTTATTTTTGATAACGAATCAAAATGCTTGCCTAGGTATTTTTATTTTTTATTTATAAAGCGGATACAGTTTACATGTAGTTCCCGTGAGCAGTAAGGTCATAGGCCTATTGTGCTATCTGCCATTTTACCTCATTATTTTAACAGTAATCCGGTCCCTTTAATAAAATTCACCAGGGTTGTCATTGTATATGTGGCTATATCTTCTGGTTTCACTTCGTGTCTTCACAGGTATCATCTCTCTTCCCCAATCCCTCCTGGTTCCCTGAAGGCCCCACAAGGGAAGAGTTCATGGAGGTGACCTCATTTCTCCTCTCCACTCTTCCTTAGTTCCCCAAAGAGTACATTCCCCTTGGTTTTCTGAAAGCCACACGAGGGAAGAGGGCCTCATCCCTCCTGCCTAGGTATTACTTATGCACTTTTTGAATGTAGGTAGGTACTATTAAAAAAAATAGATGTCAAAACAAGAATTTTATTTTAGAACTAAAATGTAAAAGATATTTAAAACTTTTTGTCGAAATTCGTAATTTACGATTTCTTTTTAAATAAAGATGGCTTTTCACAAATGAATTGAGTTTTCTTATTATTCATAATGTCTAACTTATTTAAACATCTTAATTAAAGAAACTTTATTTAAAGAATATCATAAAATAATATTGACTCCAAGTGATTGTTAAAATTGTCTTAAGAAAAAAAAGTTTTTGTAGATATTTCTCCTAGTGAAAACGCGTATCGCTTTACCTCGGAAACACAGTGAAACGTGTCACAGAAAGTATCTCAAATGAAATGAATACATATATATATAATGTATAATAATAATTTTAAATTATATATGGAAATGTATATATTTTTAAAATTTTAAAAACAAAGAAAAATATTTTAACAACAATTTTAAAACTGTAGTTGCGATGCTAACTCAGCCACTGCCCGATCGATAATATCTTAAAGCATCCAATTTTCCATTTCACCAGCTCTTTTGGTGTTGTGGAGTGCATTCAATACTCTCAGTATCATCCTGTTGAAAAACTGCGATTCAGAATCAAAACGTTGTTTAAAATGGCAAAAACAGTATCTGGTGATTATATCTGAATAACCAGATACATCAACACCTTCTTTTTCCCCTCACCTTACCCCTCCCATGATCCGGAATGATGGAGGACTTAGCAAGTCGAAGAATTGAACTCACCACTCCTGGGTGGCACCCAGACGCGATGCCAACTCAAAGTTCTGTACACCGTACAAAGTTATTAGTTTCCGACATAAATCTGTCATTAAAAATTGTTCATTAAGTTTGTTACTTAGTCTTGCTTTTTATATTCTAGTCTACATTCACTAAATACTTAGTTGTATATTACCAAATCAACGATCTGTGGACATTTATAATTAATAATAATAATAATAATAATAATAATTGGATAATTTGTAGAGCGCCGTTTTTGTGAAAAATCACCTCAAGGGCGCTGTACAATTTATTTCCTAGGATCTACATTTGTTATTTAGACCAACTGTGCCAGCACGAGGTTCGTCAGCCGTTCAGGCATGTGTCTGCCGCCAATATAGCGCTGACATGTGTCTGCTGCCAATAAAGAGCGCCGACACAACATCCTCACATAGACAACAAACCTTGGCAGCACCGCTGTGACGCTCGACAAAGACAGAAGATGGAGACTCTGCTGCAAGAGTCCTAGGTAGCGAAGGAACTGTACCAGCTGCTGCAGGGAGAGAGACTACCCCGTCCACCAACTGTGCCAGCACGAGGCCCGTCATCCGCTCAGGCATGTGTCCGCCGCTAATATAGCGCTGACATGTGTCTGCTGCCAATAAAGAGCGCCGACACAACATCCTCACATAGATAACAGACCTTGGCAGCACCGCTGTGCAAAATCACCTCATCCTAGTCTACCCTAGTCTCTCCAGTCACCTCCCAGCCTTTCATGCCACCTAGTGCATCCTCTCGACCCTTTCAGACTCCTTCCTGGCTCCAATACCTAAATAAAATCCAGCAAAAAAAATAAAAAATTTTCTATTGTCGTGATCCGACGATTTCACACCTCTGTCTTAGACCCTTAGGGCTCGCTTATCGCGGGCTATCATAAGCAAAATCTTGAACCAAAGTCAAAGTGAAGTTTATGTGTGTCATCTGTAACAAAATACATAAACAAAAACAGAAAATAAAAACAAAAACTTTAAACAAAATATGGCATATCTGTCCTCCAGGCAGACATCCTCGGTTGAAAAGGTCCCGTAAATCCCGACACCACTTGACACTTGAGTCAGGTATAAAATCTTCGACTGCACTAACCAAAATTAAGATATTTTTTTTGAGATTTGGTTTTTATCATCTTGGTGTCTCTGGCACAGTTTTGGGTCGGGGAATTGCATAAAATACGTTTTACAATGCTTTCTAATTAGATTAATGCATTAATTGTTACATACATCTAAGAATACCCTAATGCTATTTTGAATTGATTGTATTGATTGGAAATACAGAACTTTTCAGATTATGGGAAATCTCTAATTAGTATAAAACAATGTCTCTCTACACGTCTGTCTGTTTGTGCGCTCAGTTATACTAAACTACGCAACGGATTTTGACAGGGTTTTCACCGTCATTTAGAGAATTTCTTCCGGAAGGTTTATATATCGGTCGATGGCCGAGTTGACATCGCGTTTGGGTCCCACCCAGGCGTAGTGTGATCAATTCCTCTGGGTGAGTCCACCATCACAACACACGCAATATTTTCAGCTTGCTGTGGTGGTAGTAGAAGATTTTCAAATATTGTCAGGTTATTCGTAACCCGGGAATGTACGTCTTTCTTTATTTTTTTTTAAATATTTACATAAACATACATATTATATTTATAGAAAGTAGAGAAAAGTAGGCAACGTCGGGTACACGTCAGCTTGTGTACTATATTTTTCACCTCTACAGAGGGGTTAAGTTGGGCGATCTGTTTCTTTTGTATCCTCCTTTGTATATTGAATTAATATTAAGACTGTTAATGTTCCTTAAAACAAATAAATAAAATACTTTCAAAATCGTATATTTTTTAATTCAGCATTGTTATCAATAAATATTGGACAATTTTTATAGCGCCGCTTTTGTGAGTTATCACCTCAGGGGAGCTTCAGAGTTGATGCAGGAATTAAAAAAAATTATAAATATTACCAAAATAAAGTGAAGTTAAGTAAAGTAAAATGAAGAACAGGAACAGGTGACATGAAGATAGAAGATGGAGACTCTGCAGCAAGAATTCTAGGTTGTGAAGAAACTGGACCAGCTGCTGCAGCGAGAGAGACTACCCCGTCCACCAACTGTGCCAGCACGAGGTTCGTCATCCGTTCAGGTATGTGTCTGCTGCTAATATAGCGCTGACATGTGTCTGCTGCTAATAAAGAGCGCTGACACAATATCCTCACATAGATAACAAACCTTGGCAGCACCGCTGTGACGTTTGACGAAGATAGAAGATGGAGACTCTGCTGCAAGAATCCTAGGTAGTGAAGGAACTGTACCAGCTGCTGCAGCGAGAGAGACTACCGGGTCCACCAACAGTGCCAGCACGAGCTTCGTCATCCGTTCAGGTATGTGTCTGCTGCTAATATAGCGCTTACATGTATCTGCTGCTAATAAAGAGCGCTGACACAATATCCTCACATAGACAACAGACCTTGGCAGCACCGCTGTGCAAAATCACCTCATTCTAGTCTATTTTAGTCTCTCTATTCACTTCTTAGCTATTCATGCCTGTGGTGTATGTGTGTAAGGGGGACAGCATGAGAGCGAGACAGCGAGTACGAGACGTATATAAGAGATCGTATGAGCGGGAATGAGCTTAGTGTATCCTCTCGACCCTTTTAGACTCTTTCCTGGCTCTAATAACTAAATAAAATCCAGCAAAAAAATTACAATTTTTTCTATTGTCGTGATCCGACGATTTCATACCTCTGTCTCAGACCTTTAGGGCTCGCTTATCGCAGGCTATCATAAGCACCTTTTTTCTTGATTTTACCTCAGTGTTTATGCGTAATCAAAATAACATTAACAAAAATATGGGTACACATATAATGTAAAATGAGAAACAGACTACGAATTAATTATCACATGAAAGAACAGTGTTAAGATTATGTTGCTAATGTGGTGTATTGAAAAATTAATGTATTTGATTACCTTAAATCAATACACAAAATTGTATTTGATTTAAATATGAACGTTGTTTTACTAGATGTTATATTGCTCAATGCGACATGAATGATCATTAAAAAATCCTACTAAATCATATTAAAAGCCAAACGTTACTGACGTTGATTGGAATGTTTTGTTTTGCCGCAAAATCTTTTTTAATAAAGTTTTGCTGATCCTTATTCCATCAACAATCAACACACATTAATCGGACATAGGTAAAAGAGAGAAAAATAATTTCAACTCAAACATTTGAAATACACATTTGGTTCGTCGCACAAAACGAAAAAAAATAATCAAGATAAAAAGTTCTTGGTTGAGTTCTATCCAGAGATATTTGGAAATCTGGGCCAAATTTTTCAAATCCTTTAAGTCCCTATAAATTTGAAACCGAATCGTAACCAAGTTCTTAAGAGACGTAGCTCTGATACAGCTTGATATACAAATAAATAACCGCACTTTTTTTCGATGTTAGCAATATGTTTCCATTTTAAGTATCAAGCATTGATATAAAAAATGAACAAGCCATAGTATTTATATAAATCCTGCAACGAAAGATGTTGAATCCGAGGCAAAATTTATTATTTGTTTTCTTTTTTATTTTTATTTTGGTACAATATTTTTAATTTCTTAGTACAATTTAGTAATGTTGACTTCACTGGGTGGCTTACCCATGCTGAGGCCTCCATTTTATAATACAAAAAATATTCTTAACACATTTTAAGAAAATATATATAATGTCGGTGAAGAAAAAAAAATTTAACTAAAAATTCAGATTTAAAATTAAAATAAAATAAAATTAAAAAAGTAAAAAATCGATATATTTTTATAATATGTTGTGTGTTTGTGAGTGATGTGTGTTTTATATTGGTTTTGTGTGTTACTTGTAGGTTTTAATATTTTATGTTATGAAATTTTGGTAATATTATCTTTTTTGTTCTTTAATCCATTTTGTAATTTTGTGTCTGAAGTTATTTTTGTTTTCCTCAATTTTATTTTCAAGTGTAAGACTATTGAAAACTTTTGTAGCATGGTATTGATAGTGTATTTGTCCAAAGCTCATCCTCGACTTCTTTAACAATTCACTTCCAAGTCATACATTATCCTTACACCTTTTTTTCGTTCATATTCCCCGACATTTTCAACCATTCGCTTCACGTAGTATTATGAAATTCACACTGTTACTGTTAAAAAAACCTGCATTATGTCGATTTTAATTCGACTCTTTATCTCATTCCAGTGCAGAGGTAGTGGATTAAGTTTTCCTCGGGCGTCCCCGAATTTTTCTTAGATTTACTACTGTATACTGTACACCACATTCTTACTACTAAAAAACTACAATATATACACTTTTATTCGACAACGTATCTCATTCCATTGCAAAGATAATACGTCAAGCTCCTGCATACCCAATTTCTTAACATTAACTCTGTAAGTTTTTAAGTTACAAAAACCAAATTATTTTTGAAGAATATAATATATAATATATATATTAACACCGTCCGAGTATACATTTAGGCACAATCAAGTTTTAAAAATAATTCACCAAAATTTGGTAATTAAACATAACTTGATTGACTGCCGTAATATAGTACCATACTATGAATACGAACCAAATTCATTTTTAGAAAACGAATTTTATAAAATATATTATGATAAAACTATACTAACAGACCGAACGATTAGTCATAATAGACCCGATATAGTTTTACATGACAAAATTAAAAAAATAACTTATATCATTGATGTCGCTATTCCAAATTCCTGTAACATTCAAAAATCTGTTAATGAAAAAATTAGAAAATACACAGATTTAGGAAACGAAATAAAAAGAATTTGGCATTCTCAGACTATAAAAATATTACCATTCGTTATTTCGGCTACTGGCATTATACCTAGCTCTCTCATTAAAAATTTAGGCGTATTAGATCTATCAAAAAATGTATATATAAAGATGCAAAAGTCGGTCATTTTGAATACATGTAGGATAACGAAAGATTTTTTAAATATTTATGTTGAGGGATCAGTAGGATTTATAGGCCCTGTTAGAAGTACTACCGAGCCGAACCCTCTGATATGAAAATATCTGGAGTCGGTGAATTTTTTTTTTCCCATTTGATCTCTGGTGAGTTGACGTGTTGTTGTTCTTGTATTGTTTTGTATTTATTTTACTTATATAATGCACTTGCATAGTGTTGATTGACTAGCTGATCATTTGTGGAAAAGTGAGTGGAAGGGTTTAGTTTTTCCTATGGGGAAGATTTAACCCGGACAACAAAATCGGAAGCATAAAAAAAAAAGAATATAATATATAATATAATAAGAATATCCGTATATTTGTTATGCCAAAATATTAATTATATGAAATTCCCTCGATAGAAAAAAATCGAAAAATTATCTCCGAAAAATATTTAAAACACGTTTTGTTGTTATTTAATATGTTATAGGCATGAACAAATTCACAGTGTATCTTTAAATGCAACTAAAGCATTTGTCGAGAAATTTTTGGTTTTCCTCGAACGAGTCGTGTTTTATTAAATACTATCAACATTTTCGCTAAATTATAATCGTTTTTTAATATTAGCGCTCTCTCTAAAATTCGTATTTACATATCTACCTTTCAAACCATCTTTGAACGCTTACTACGGGGCCTTAGGTATTCCTCGAACGTCGATGACGAAAATTAAACTTTTGTAAATTTATATTACACAACCTGAAGAAGTAACTTTGTATGATCCTTAAATAAACCAATAAATTGGCGGTTCGTACAAAGTGATTGTCCGATATCATATTGTATTATGAGGTCGTCTGCAAAACCCGTAAAATATCCTTTTATTATTATTCGCAAGACTCTACATTGCATTGTTATGTCGTACCAAGATAACATTGTTCAATTCATTAAAGTTATCTCTCCTTCTTACGCTTCGATGAGCCCAAGATGCTCGTTCTTGAGGCTAAAACAATGATATCTTATTGGTAGCTTTGTGGTAGTGCGAGGACCCACAATATTTCTTTATATTCGATTCGTGTAAAATGGACTTTTTTTTTCGTTGTGTTTTCTGCCATGAGACGAATTAGATTTTATTTATAACCAACACTTTAGTTTATTTTACTGTCGAATTTGGCAGCCATCTCTGGTCTGGAGCCCCAAAATACCTGAAAAAAACCCTTGACTCTGTGCAGAAACGGGCGGTCCGTTTGATAGATTCCCCAATCTTAACAAACGGACTGCAATCTTTAGAGCACAGGCGTCAGGTAGGTATGCTGTCCTTGTTCTATCGGTATTACAATGGAAGATGCTCTGAGGAACTAGCGTCATTGATCCCTTCGGCACCGGTGCGTAGTCGGGATACACGCCAAACTCGCGCCCAACATTTGTACACAGTTGACACTTGTCACATGAGAACGGGTCGCTTCTACGATTCGTTCTTAAGTTCAACAGCTCGGCTGTGGAACGAACTGCCGGCCTCTGTGTTTCCTCCCTCCTACAACATGGGACTCTTCAAGACCCATGTTCACTCCTTCCTCTCCACAAAAAGACCCTCCACACAGCATCCCCAAAGATGACATAGGCCCTGAGGGAAATTATTTTCTTCAGGGCCTCCTGTGTGGAGTAAATATAAAAAAAAAAAAATTACATTGTTGTTTCTGCATTTTATTAAATGTTAACCTCCAGAGAAATGTTGGGAGATATTTCTCTAAGACACAGCAAACGCCCGTTTATTCTTTTTGGAGATATTTCTGCAAGTCTGAAATAATAAAATAATCATCCTAGACTTGCAAAAATGTTGAAAGATGTTGCACATTAAAATTTAAAAAAAAAATGTGATAAATTTTTCCAAGACACTACCTAAATTGCATTTAGTTCGAGATGAATCTTGCGGTCTTAACGATCTTGCGATCTTAACGATCTTGCGATCTTAACGATAGCAGACAGTAGAAATGTGCTTTGACAAAATGAAGAAAATGTTGGTAGTTCTTATTCGAAGCATGTTACAGTTAAATATAAGCGCAGTGGGAAATAGGGTCCTATTAGCTCAGTTGGTAGAGCGGCGCGGGCGCCCCGGCAAGGCGAGGGTCCTGGCTTCGAGTCCTAGATGCGAACGTAACATCTACGATCGTAACAGAAAAATTTCTGTTTTTTCTGTTTCAAATTTTCTTTTTGTTTTCAATAATTAAAAAAATAAATAATAATAGTAATAAATAATTCGACTGTCTGTGCGTGATGTGAAATACACACGAGTAAAATTATTCACGTTTAATGAACCCAAATTTGCATTGAAATTTTCAAATTGGGAACTGATTGTGTGAAATCAGACAAACGATAAAGTAATTCCCTATCCATATTCATGTCAATAGTAAAAACTGTTCAATGCGCATACATAAAAACACAAGTTCACATACACACACACACCCTCATACATATACACACATATCCACACTCATACGTCACCCGTTAATTAAGGAATATATACCATGCAAGACATTACAGGGAAACATATCCTATGATATCCTATGATATGTTTCCCTTGGTACCTAAGTACCTATGTACCCAACATGAAATAATTAATATCTGTAAATTGTTTCACCACTGTAACTTACGTACTGCCTTCTCCTTTTCACTTCCATCAGCCTCAAAGTATGCAAGAGTCCCAATGTCATTCCATCGCATCTAAAATCGGGTTATTGATTTGTAAGTTGACTGTTTCAATTTTTCTCTAAAAAACCTTGGTCAAATAATCAACACGCCGTCAAATCGATCTCTTTCTAGACTGGAGGAGATTTTTTTTAGATTTTGTTGGCGAAAGATTGTTATAGATTTTTTTTTTTTTTTTTTTTTTTTTTTATATATACAATAATATTATTATTGGGTTTATAAAAACAGTTTATTTTTAAACAAGTTCTGCTGTGTAATTATTATTACGCGTGACAGCTGTTTCGCCCTCTGAAGGCATTATCAAACTGTGGGTAGCCCACTTACAGACGATAAATTTATATTATTTCTAGGTAGGTATTTTTATTTCATTTACTGATTTCTTAATTGATTTCTAAGTAAAATATCAAAAATTATTAATGGTTATTACCCCAGCAAAGTTTCCCCAATTAGTGTAATGTTTAAATTTGACTGAATGTCTTTATGTTAGTTATTCCCAAACGATGACTCATAGGGTTATTTTAATAGCATAATTAAGTACTTCATAGTGCACTCATATTTGCATTAGGTTTGAAGATATCTAGTAGGGGTGAACGAATTATATTTGTTTGTTCATTAATTAGAATAGCTTTTGGATTATTAGAGTTTTTGTTAATTTCTAACTGCTCTAAAAGATTCAGTTTACGGCCTTTATTTTGTATGTGTAACGGAGTTGGTTTATTATTATCATTAAGTGAGTGATTTTCATCTAGGAGATGTTTGGCAAATTGAGATTGTATTTTATTATTATTTTTAAAAGATCTTATATGTTCTTTAAACCTAGTGTTAAAGGACCGGCCCGTTTGTCCAACATAAACAGCGTTGCATTCGTCACACTGGAGTTTATAACAAAATAGTGGCATTTATAAACTCCAGTGTGACGAATGCAACGCTGTTTATGTTGGACAAACGGGCCGGTCCTTTAACACTAGGTTTAAAGAACATATAAGATCTTTTAAAAATAATAATAAAATACAATCTCAATTTGCCAAACATCTCCTAGATGAAAATCACTCACTTAATGATAATAATAAACCAACTCCGTTACACATACAAAATAAAGGCCGTAAACTGAATCTTTTAGAGCAGTTAGAAATTAACAAAAACTCTAATAATCCAAAAGCTATTCTAATTAATGAACAAACAAATATAATTCGTTCACCCCTACTAGATATCTTCAAACCTAATGCAAATATGAGTGCACTATGAAGTACTTAATTATGCTATTAAAATAACCCTATGAGTCATCGTTTGGGAATAACTAACATAAAGACATTCAGTCAAATTTAAACATTACACTAATTGGGGAAACTTTGCTGGGGTAATAACCATTAATAATTTTTGATATTTTACTTAGAAATCAATTAAGAAATCAGTAAATGAAATAAAAATACCTACCTAGAAATAATATAAATTTATCGTCTGTAAGTGGGCTACCCACAGTTTGATAATGCCTTCAGAGGGCGAAACAGCTGTCACGCGTAATAATAATTACACAGCAGAACTTGTTTAAAAATAAACTGTTTTTATAAACCCAATAATAATATTATTGTATATATAAAAAATAAAAAAATAAAATGGAGTTCTACAAATTAAACTTAATAACAATAAATAGATTGTTATAGAAATGATATCCTGAGGCATGTGTGGTACAACCATGTATGATTGTGTGAGAAATGTGGAGATTCACAAATAATGCTAGTATGAGTAAGTTTAAGAAAAGGACTGTTAGATGGATTGGGCACGTAGAGCGAATGAACGAATAAAAGAGTGTAAGTAGAATATATGACGAAAATGCGAATGGTAGCAGAAGTCGTAGGCGCCAGAGGAAGACATGGTACGGTCGAGTGAATCAGATACAGATACAGAGTCAGACTAATAGAAGAGTATGAGACGAAGTATGAATGTGAATGAGGCAAGGAGTGTGTGCTAAGATCGAGTTGTTTGGCGGTCTGACTTCCATGCCTAACCCTGCGGGGAAACGGCGTGATGGTTAGTTAGTTTTTGTTGACCAATTAAAGGATGGGAAAAAATGGAAAGTGTCCCGAAAAAAATAAAAACATTCTGCGAGATTTTGTGTTCCAGATAAAGGGTGAATATGATACTATTTGGTCCCCCGTTTCGTTAGAACACTCATTTAGTTCCGCAGGATTTTTTCTCATTTTTTCTGTCGAAACGGCCTGTAATCGTGATGCCCCGTCTCTGATTCAACAACGGGAAGGGAGAAGTTTTCTCCTGTAATTTTGTCTTTTTTCTGATTTCAAAAAACCAATTCGATGTTGACCTATCAAAACAGTGTCATAATTGCTTTTAATTTTCGTTTGTATAAGGCAGGCATTTAAACATTAAAGGGTTTTTTTAAACGTTGGATAGAAGTTTTATTTCTGTATTCATTTTCAGACTGAATGTTTAAGAACGAACAATGATATAAAAAGTTGACCTCGAGGAGGTTCGTGCCCGGGGTAAGGCCAAGCTGGTCAGTTTCAACGTCTTAAAAGCGTGAGATCAATGATTGTTTAGTGCCATTTGATGGAAAAACCCTCCCCAATAAAGATTCAATTGAAATATACCATAATACTTGATAAACCCACTTGATTCAGTGCAAAGAAGGGCGGTCCGTCTGATTGACAACAGATCAATTGCCATCTCTAATGCATACACGCAATGTGGGCATGCTGAGTCTGTTCTATAAGTTTTTTTTATGAAGCCTGTTCTAAGGAGCTAGCAGCATTGATCCCCAGTGCACTGGTACACGTGCGCGAAACTCAAAGTACACGAGCGGAACACCCGTTCACAGTTGATGTTGGCTGCATGAGAACGGACCGCTTCTTCGACTCATTTTTGTGTAAAACGGCTCTTCTTTCTTCTGAAGAATTGAAGAATTATATGAAGAATCATATAATTTGGACCTCTTCTAGCCTGAATTAATAAATCCTTTCCTACGGCCTCTACCTGAATCCGCCTTACAACGCTGCCCGACTTTTCTCGATAACTCTACACCAAGTACCAATTTTAGTTTACTTTTATATCACAGCTGAAAAGAATTCTTCTGCGGAAATAGCAAAACCAAATATCGTGTTCACAAATAAGTCTACCGCTATGAATATATAACTGCACTCACAACGCGAGAATGGTTTCCCTTGAGTTGTGTATACAGATGAGTCCGCAAATCAAATTTTAAGTTGCGTTCAAAACACAATACTGGTTTAAACTAAACGGTAATTCTGCATAAGAGTCAATAAACGTAAATAATCTTTACATGCTGAGCAAGCAAACGGTGTTCCTCAGAATTTTTCAGCATATGACGTGAAATTAGAAATTAAACTTAACAGCATCATGCGAACGGTTTTAACACATCATTCAAAAGACAAAATTGATTGAACTTAAGATAAAATCTTTGTACAAGGCCCCAATTTTTATTAAATCTACACCCGGCATATGAAAAAGGTTTTATCCGATTTTTGTAGCACATAGTCTACAAGTAGAATTTTAAAATTGCACCAGTGATATCCTTCTTAAATGCGTCTGAAGATAAATCCACAACTGTAATTTTATATCTAAGCGAGTCCCCAGTTTAATTTAAATTGCACTAATTATTTCCTATTACAAATATATTTTTTTTAGTAAAATGATCAAATAAACATGAATTAAAAAGGGATGTTAGATCACCTATCCATTTATGTATAAACTGATTTTTACTGAAACACCGTGAAAGAAAACCGTTCTCATGTTCTGAACGTAATTTTTTAAAACTTTTTTTGGTGGTTGAAAGTGCTCGCGGGCCAAATCAAAAATCCTCGCGGGCAAAAGATTGCCTACTCTTGTACTAGATAATATAATAAGTATACTTACAAAAAAAAATCAGTCACCAGTCAGCTTTGGAATAAGTCTATATTATGCTCTCTACATATGACTCTTTTGCACTTGCACTTGTCAAACAGCGATGCACTTTCTTTTTATTTTGGTGCAAGTAAATTCATTTTTTGGGTAAAGGCTCTTCTGGAATGTCTTATTGAGAGATACGTCGTTCTATATTAATTTGAGAAAAATTCATATTCTTAATAGTCGCTTGAAAGATAAAACACTTCAAAGTCATCATGACTCACATGGTCGTTATATTAAAAAAAATGTTGAGATTTTCCCGAATGCCACGGGATATTTACTGACAGAGATGTCACGAACGCACGGGGCGAGATTTGCAATATTTAGATTGATAGAGCTATATTTCGCTCGCGCAGGCATCAATTTTATGCAGACTATCTTTTAAGGGTTAAAAGGAAGTTTTTACCTTTCTTCTGACAGGATCTCGTTAATCTTAAAAACATTGCATTAAAAGATCTGAAGGGAAAGTAAACCATTCAATAGCCTTAATGAGCAATGTTTTACGGCCATTTTATCATATTTTAATATCATCTTCTTCTAATTTAGTTTATGATTTATGACTTTGTAGGTTTATCGCCCATTTAGATATAACCCTTTGCCTAATAAACAGCGAGAGCACTAAACTGGGCTTTGTATAACTACCCTCAAGTAAAAGGAGTTAACCCACGATTTCCCGTAAATGTGTTGCTTTAATAGCGCTTTTTTGCATTCATTCCACACATGGAGGAATTTTTTCTCCGAAGAAAAATATTCCGGAAGGACCTATGTCATCTTTTAGGATGCTGGGTGTAGAGTTTTTTTGGGGAAAGGAAGAATGGGAAGTTAAGTGAAGGAAAAAAGTAGGAGGGGTGGGTAGGAATCTGGACAGTAATAGATGTGTCCGGGAGTGACGGACGTATGAATCCACCCCTTCTACTTCCATAAGCGATTTGTCGAGAGAGAGCCCGGCAGAAGAGTTCAAAAGGTCTCCCTCAACCAGTCTCTCTTGATCAGACCCGCCACGCATTAGGTGATGATTATCAAATAATTGGTTCCCGGGGCGGCGGTACACATACCCATCTCTCAAATTGTAAAATTATAAAGACGTCACGGAAATTTTTTTTCAGAAACAGTGACAGAGAATAATGTTTAGACTTTTTTTACACTAGTATTTATGATGTATTATTTTGTTTAAAATACAGATAAGTATTCCCGGGTTGTAAAAATCTGATAAAATTGTTTTTCACTCTACTACCATCATTATGAGCGGAAAGTGTTTCTTGTGCAACGATGGAGGACTTTGACCATTCGGCCACATCGCGGTTATTGTTCAAATAATCACAAAAATTATATTATTATTTTTCGATGATGAATTTTTTTCGAAACTGTACAATTTAAGCTGTGGAACATTTTTGCATACTGATGATGGTTCAAAATGGTTCGAAATTCGAAAAAATTCACCTGCAGTCACCTCCTAGTTGTACAATACAGTACACCACTACACAAGAAATATAACTCAACACAGTGACAATTTAACACACTTTAAAAAAGTGATATAAAGTCATTAGAAACGATGATTTTTTAACCCAACCTAACCTAACCTACTTAACCCTGTTAACAAAGTTTTTGTTTCATCACTTTCCATGACTTTATATAACTTTTTAAAGGTGTGATGAATTATCATTGTGATGATTTATTCGGTCACCATTCTTGGTAAACCGTATATTGTAGGTAAAAGGCATTATAATCGCTTGACAAACGGAGTAAAGAAACGTTCGATTTCGAGCACCAAACCGGTTTTTATTTATTTTTTGAATAATTTTATAAGAAAGCAAAAAATCAAGTGAAACTGTCACAGATAATCTTAGCTATAATACTATATATTTTTAAAGTTATCTTCTTTGTGCGTTTATACATTATAGAAAATAAAAAAATCTTAGTAGTTTACATTTACATTTTTTATTGAGTAATTGATTTTTTTTATTTGTTTTCTACTCAAGCAAAACGATAAGAAAACCTTCAATTTATCTAAAGCATATTTTTTGGTGTTCATAATGTACACCAATTCGTTATAAAGATTAATCAACATAGTGATTAAGCATTAAGCTTCGCCTTAAGTTACCGACAGAACCACAATTAAGTCAAAATAAACTATGTATTGCAAAATTACGTAAAAAAATATTTTGTTTCCAATTAATTAAATAATGGGAATTATTATTTGTTGCGTTTTACGCTTAGTGTCTTTATTTAATTAAGACCTTTGCCCATACATTCAAAGGTGTAACGTGGTTAGGTATTGTTGTAGAACCGTAATTATAATACATTGTAATTCCTCCAAATCTCAGTTCGCTCGGCGGCCCGATACGGTAATGAATTTTCACTGATATAAAATCATTATTCAAATTAATGTGCGCCTTACGAGGGATTGAAATATAAAGGCGAAGCGCTTTAGATTATTGACTGTGTATAATTAATAAATATTTTAGATAATGAAATTGGGTAAAAATGAATACAAATTGGATTAAATTTATTTATTTATTTATTTATTAGATACAAATAATTACATACATATTAAGGAAGCTTCAAATAAAACAAAATAAAACAAATGCATGATAATTGGAAAAATAAGACGTGTAGTGAAAATATGATTAAAATTGATGTTGAAATTATTGAAAATGTTTACTGATTAGACACTGATACTTTGGAGTTATATTAGATTGCAAACTTACCATTCATAAGCATATTTATGTATAAAGAAAAAAAATTGGGAAGAATATCTCTTTTTTTGGATGAATTCGTCAAAAAAAAACAGAAAGTATACAAATCACTAAGAACAACTCCACTATTTCTCCACATTTGCGCAACGATTCTTTTCTAAAAAAGAACAAAATAAGTTGAAAATTCTCAAAAATAGGGCAATGATAATAGTACCTACGCGAAATAAATTTTTACAAGAGTCTAAAATGTTATAGAAATTAAATTTGCTAAAAGTGAAATAGTTGCAGATCTTGAACGCAACGAAATTAGTAAATAAAAAACCAACAACTTATTACCAAAATACTTTTCAAACGACATTATACTATACAACAAAGACTTTCACAGATATAACACAAAGACGTGTAATGAAATCAGCCTAACAAAAAAGGACAAAGCGAATACGAAATATTTTACTGTGTAAAGGGATGAAGTATTTGCAATTCACTGCCGGAATCTTTAAAGTCTGCATCAATTGATAGATTCAAGATGAATTGTAGGAGCCACATTGACCCAGCCAAAATATATTATATAAGTTTCATATTTATACAAAATATGTTTGTAGGCTTAGGCACCAGTTAAAAGTACATATACCTATTATTTCATTATTACTTTAATACTATACTTATCAAAATTTTAATACTCATCCTAATTTGACTGTCCTAAGACGGGAATCCTCCTAGTTGGGCAGTCAAAACATTTCTTAAATAATGTATAATCTTTTACTAAATAAAAAAAAAGTAATTTGCAAACGTGTTTGCAAATTAATGAATAAAATAAAAATAAATTTGTCCTTCTTGATAATCTGAAATATTGAAATAGTAAAGTATTCGTATAAAAAGAAGCCATTGAAGATATTAATATATAAAAGTGTGCTGTGGGCGTTTCCGTGTAACAAAATGTTACTGTTTATAATTTTCGTTTGAAACATTGTCAAATATAGGAACTATATATTATTCATCTCGTTTGATGTGTGTAAATATTTGCCAAGAATTTTTATGACAATGTAGGTAACTAGTAAATATACTTTCAGTCTATTTAAAAGACATTTAAATGTGAACCCCGTGAAAAATCGCGGGAATCACAGATATATTTTTAAATATTGAATACAAATTAATAATTGTTTCATCAAATAATAATATAAAAGCAAGTTAGGTGTTCTTATTCGCCTGTGATTTGAAAAAATTCTTCAAGGATGGGTTGTTTAGTAAAATTTGAACAATTTATCAAACTTCGACGTTAATTTTTAAGTTCTGTGAAAGTCGTATTCAAGTTCTGTTGTTGTCATTATGGGCCAGTTGCTTCACAGAACTGAAATAAAATAGGAAAGGAATAGGAATTTCACATAATTTGAACATAAACTTTGAAATTTGATGAATTGTTCAAGTTCTGTGAAACAACCCGTCCTAAGTAATTTAATAATTTTCTTGACACGTCTGTCCAATTTTGTAAAATGTAATGGCACATACAGAAATTATAATGTTAAATTTAATATATTGTTGATCACATTAACACATTAACCCCTCAGGCCACTGGCATATTGACCGTTACAGAAGGTCGGAGAATTTTTGTGTATTTCCGATTTGCAATAAAATCCAAATAAATGGAATATTTCTAAACGAATCCAAAAAGTAAAAACTGTTCTTGATATGTTAGAAAATAGTAATTTAATTTATATTGTTTAAAATAAACATATAATTTTAAAAACATTAATTTTTTTAATGCAATTATAAAAAAAGTTTAAATGGCTCACTTTGCGTTTTTCGTCTAAATACTGAACTAAAATTACTGAAAAAATAATTAATTAAATTTTGAAAAAAAAAAACAATTTTATATTAGAAAATGTATTATGAACATTAAAGTCATCTCACTTTTCTGTCGTTTTATACAAAAAATAATTATAAAAAAAAGTCACAAATTTAATTATTTTTTTCAAATTTCGGTCGGAATATTTGGTTTCATATAGGTACACATTTTAATTTTTCTGCATTTACCTTCTATATTTTAATATAAAGTTTTCTCTTTTTAACACCGTTTAAATCATATTTCTCACAGTCAGTAAGGAAGACACCAACATTTTTATGAGACCATATGAGCTGTTCTCAAAAGCGAACAGGGTAATATTATTTGTTTGTTTGCAAAACCGAACAAATTAGCCTGAGAGGATAAATATTATATTATATTATATGACTGAAGTTTCAGGTTTACATCTAATTACAATAACCAATTCAATTTCTTCGAATAATATGTTTGTTTAGAGTTTAGATAAACCGCGTTGATTAAAATGACGTTGAAACTAAATTGTATTCTGTGTTGGGATTAGTTCGGATAGAGAAACAGTTTCTGTAAATGAAACAATGCTGCAATGCTTCAATTTAGAAACTGTTATTATTCGCTCCGAATTCTGTATGAATCAACAGTTTAGATATCGCACATATTTCAAATAATTTATTTCCATTAAGAAGAATTAATTTGCTTTAATAAATATAATTAAACACTGATTATATAATAAAAACAATTATTATATATAATTTCTTGTTTTAATAATTAACAGTTCTTGTCTTTACAGTAATGTAGTAAAGAAACCAAGATAAGTGTTAGATAAGTGTTAGATAAGTGTAAGCAATTAGAATACGTTTTAGCTGTACACTGTAATTGACTGTAAAACTTAGAAGAACATACATAACGGGTTTTCCAATAAGAGGTGTTATTTTGATATTCAATCGTAAAAGATCAATGGTTTTGTTGCTTGTGTGGCACGTAGCGCCGACTTGTAAAAAGTAAACGTTGTCCAGATTAATACCATCCAATTTTGGCCATAAAAAATTCTTAATCATCTCTCGATAGCGCAATCCATTCACCGTAACTGTTGCTCCAGCTTCATTTTAGAATAAAAGTAAGGTCCAATGACTCCGCCGGACCATAAACCGCACCAAACAGTCAAACTTTGAGGATAGAGAGGTTTCTCAACAATAACTCTTGGGTTTTCCGAGCCCCAAATGCGACAATTTTGCTTGTTGACGAAGCCACCGAGGTGGAAATGGGCCTTATAACTCAAGATGATTTGCATTTGATTCACTCAAGTGAATTTTAATAATTTCAATACGTTGTTGAAGCGTGTATCGTTTCTTCATTTTTAATTATGGCGTAGTTTTTAATTGTCAAATGTAAAAAAATGACAGCTTCAAAAGTAACATCTACCGAAATAGCGGGCTATTCAAAAAAATACCTCTTATTGGAAAACCCTGTACTAGATCTATAAGCAGATTCGTTCGCAGTAATGGATTGATTCAGTCTAATTTACCTAGTCAATGGAATTAATTCACTCCCTTTCATTTAATTCATCGGTTCGATACATTATTTTCATTCGTCAGGCATAACATATTAATAAAAATAATTAGTGACTATGTCGGGCGGTGTGGATTTTATATTCAAGTCGAGATTTCAGTTTTATTCCGAGATTGATGAAATTTCGCACATTTAAAAAAAGAGGAAGGCTATCGTCTTTTAAAATTATTATTTTTTACAAGAGTCCCAACTACTCACAACCGTCTGGAGCCAGTGAGGCTATGGCATCCCCAATCGGGGTATGTTACTGATAATGGGGAGGGGAAGTAGATCTGGGAGAAAAAGGTGGGGAAATACTTGTCTATTCAAATAAAGCTGTTTCAAGAAATGTTTAATTCTCAATGTTGGTATTACTCCAGGGCAATACTGAGAGTACTCTGGACTGAAACATGAAATTTTAAAAACCACCCCCGCGCCCATTTTCTACTCCTTTGATTAGAATTTTGATATTTCTCGATTAAGTTTTGCAGACCTGATAATCAAGATAAGATGAAAATTTGCTGTAAACATCTGATTTAAAAAATTGTTGGAAAAGCCCGGGCAATGCCAGAAACTTCAGCTAATTATGTATTTGAAAAACTTATCCTAAATCAACAATTATAATATATTAACCATTATTATTGAGATATTATATTAGAAAATTATTTGTTTTAGACCTTATAAAACATTTACCAGTATAACTGCTTACCGTTGATATTTACAATGTATCCATTCGTACCAAAGTTAACAATTCCCTAAAGAAAACTCTCGTCTTATTTGTCTGTGCTTTTTTATTGTTTTTCCTTTGTTATCTTATTAGTCAGAACACTTAATTTTATATAACGAAGTCGCTAAGCTGACGTTATTTGAATGATGTTAATGTTGTTAATGAGTACGTTTGGGACCTTTTCAGGCTTTTAATCAAATTGAGACATAAATTAACACAAAAGTAACGCTGGGGTGCAAACATTAAAGAAAAAATGTATTTATATAATTTTAGGCTTGTCAAAATGATCCAACACGATGAAAAGAGAATAATGCTTATTATATATTTTTCATTATGCCACAAAAATTGAAATGCACCAATAAAATTTACTTTTTTTGGTTGAAATTGCTCTCGTGTACATCAAATGAATGCAATGAAATGAATGCCAATATTATTTTCATAAGATTTCATACGGATAGTTGCTAATTTATTTTATTTTTTTTATATACCTAAAGAAAACAAACAGGTTTATAATATAAGAAATACGAAACAACATACGATACACCAATAAAATTCCCATTAATTAAACAGTTTACAAATACTACCATACAGACTAAAGAAAAAATAAACCAGTCGGTGATGACCGGTCGGTGGCTGAGTTGACATCGCGTGTGTGTTCATTTACCAGGCGCGCGTAGTGTGTTCAATTCCTCGGCTGGCTAATTTTTCATCACAATACAAGCAACATTTTCCGCTTACTGTGGTGCTAGTAGGAGATTTTAAAATATTTTCATTTTCATTTTAAAAATAACTTGTTATTCTACCAGTAATTTGATAATAATTTAGGTTATTTATGGGTTTGTACGGTGTAAAAGGGCGCAATTTCCCTGTGAGAGGTCCATTGCAAAAAGGGTGCCTTAGTACATATCGGCGTTAGCTCAGGTGGTAGAAGGTGAGGTCATGATCATCAGGGGTCAGGTCAGCTTCTGCTTTTACACGGGGAACTGATTAACAAACAAACCACTTCGAATTCGTCAAAGGAAACGCATTAATGGGGTATGATGGTATATTCACAAAGCACAATTACAAACAGGTACACAAATGAGATGGGTCATTTACATCCTAAATATCCCTAGCGTTTCGTTAGGAACAATCTCTCTTGTTAATTTAGGTTCTGGCTGGCAAGCGTGGGTGTAGGCATAGATCAAGTCACAAAAGGCACATAAAAGGTAAAGATAGTTAGTCCGCTTACATGAATCTGTAGTAGGTTTCGCGTACATGATGAACCACAAAAGGAGGGTTATTTTCCGTACTGTACGCGCTATTACGCGTACATTTCTCCATGGTGAGTAGGCACAGCAATTAGGTACAGGCTTTGAAAATACTTGTACAATGCGGCCGTTAATTTAGGCGCGCAAACACGGCGTCCTCGTTGATAGCAGAACAGACATGTAGGCAGGGCCAAAGCTAGATTGTGAGTGTGGCCGTTGGTGGTTTGAATGCCGGCGAGTGTGGCGTGGAGCAGTTTTACCAACTTGGCCGTGCGCGAGGCAGGTGCGCGCGCACAGTGACAATGGTAACAACTCACCGCTTACTGATTTGAATTCGCGGGAGTTTTGAACGTGTCCGATTCGTTACGTGACAACGGTTTGGCATCATAGGCAAATAATTATATTTGCGATTATTATGATCTCATATATTTTTTCTTACCTGTTGGAGATATATTACACCGTTTTAGTTACGAGATGCCAGAGAAAGAAATAAGCAATAGCAATGCATTGCGAGTCTACTAGTTTCCATATACTTAAAATAGTATATAATATATAATTATACACAAATTTCGACTACCATAATACGGACAGGTGTCTAGTGTGGTAGTCGAAAAGCATGTAAAAAACTGTATTCAAATATATTTTATGAATAAATAAAAAAAAAGTAAGAAAGTCAATACCAATCATTTTCATCCCTAATCCATATAATATGACGACCCATAAAAAAAACTGGTCGAAAAAAAGCATCGTGAAAAACGGGCCCAAGTCCCCCCCCAACGGAAAAAAATATGAAACAGTGATGATAATTACCTACACTGTAACGAACCTACCCGAAATATTTTGGAAGATTGTGGCGGGACTTAGGTTGTTACCATAGTTCAATGGATAGAGCAGTCATTGTTCAAGAGCAATATTAGCTGGTATTGTAGGAGAAGGCCTTGATTTTCGTTACAAAATCGACAAACAAAATCAATTTAAAAAATATTACTTAATCGCAAATTTTTACCGTTTTCTTAAATTTCTACCTTCATATGTCATACTTCCCTTGAACTGTTAAATTTTTAAAGCTCTCAAAAACATGTTATTTTTTAGATAATCTCTATTCAGATGCCGAGTTGAAAAAGTAAATATATGAAGTTCTCTTCATAGAAAAAAAATGCAAATAAAAAATCCGAAAATTATGAAAAATACTGGTTCTGTAAATATTTTCACAACAGTCGCCTTTAAGCACATTAATTACGTTTTTTATTAATATTAGCGCTCTCGCTGTGTCATTCACATAAACATGTCTACCTTTCAAACTATCTGCAGTAACCATCATCTTTTTGAATGCGTATAACAAAGCCTTTACTAGAAAAAAAAGTGATTTAGGGTTATGAAAGCGGTAGGTACTTGAGAGACGTGTGTTTAGTAAGATGGTTGACACTGCTACATACAGTACAGTGGACAGAACGGAGTTGCTACGACAAACAGAAAAAGAGAGACAAACGTCTGGAGCAGTGTTCCCAAACTTTTTGTTCCGTGGCCGGAACGAGTTGATAAATTTTTTTTTAATTTTAAATTTATAAATAAATTTTTTTCGGATATGTTGAAACTAATTCCCACCAGACTGGTCACACGCGTGCGTAGGCAATGTCATTGTTAAAAAATAATAAATTACATTCAGTATTTAATAATGTTTGAAAAAAAAATCTATAAATAATAATGTTAGTGGATCATCTGGAAAAAAACCATTACCAGGTTATGAATGTAGTTTTCACATCTACAATGTCAAAATAAAAGATTAAAAAGCACGAAGGCGGTCGGGAGAGAAACCACTCCCATGTTCCTAACGCAACTAATCTCATTAATATATAAAAATAATTGCATACTTAAGCACAGAGGATAAAAACCGTTCACATGTCCTGAATGCATCTTACTAAAAAATTAGTCCCTCGGCACTCGACAGAAAAATATTCCTTCTTTTTACATAAACCCCACACAGGAGGCCTTGAGGAAAATAATTTTCCTTGCGGTAATGTCATCTTTCGGGATGCTGTGTGGAGGGTATTTTTATGGAAATTAAGGAGATGAAGTTCTGGGAAGGTAAAGGGCATTAGGTGTGGGTAGGAATCTAGGGATCAGTGTGTCTAGGAGTGACGGACATATGAATATATCCCTCCCACTGCCACAAGGCGGTGGGTCGAAGGACCATTTGGTGAGGTCAATGGGTCTGATCTAGCATGCCACACAGCTGGTGGGCAGGCGCATCCTAAACACACCTCACCCGATGAACCCGGGCACCCCTGCTTAGTCACCAAACGTAGCGAACCACTTGGAGTTACCTATAGAAAAGGTGTTGGTTATCCAATAAATTTCCAATTTTTCCGGGGTTTCCGGATTCCGGTTTCCGGGGTGGCGGTACCTAAAATCACCTCCCAAATTTCAGAATGAAGTGTTTGTTGGATATCGTTAGATTGGTAGGTTTAGTTCACCCTTTGTGACGGAATGAAGGCGAGCGGCCATTTTTTCTTTCATATCTTGGTGGGGGTTCGCGTCTCATAGTTTGGGAAACAATGATCTAGAGTGTCTAGACGCTGATTTATCTCTGATTTTATCTAATTTGTCTGATTCGGGGAGATTGCTTGTCTCCTAAACAATTATAAAAAAAACAATTATTAATGAGTGTTTTCTTAAGTGATGCTAGTTACTTTCCTTTTGTTCTGTTGATAAATACCATGTCATGTTGAATAAAATAAATAATAATATAAAATATATGGCGTTATTAATCCGTGGTCAAGAAGTAAAGCTCTCGGCGAACAACCCGGAGGTGTACAGTAATGTTTATTCATATTGTGTTATATCATAATTTAAAATAATATAAATAACATTTAATATTATTTTAATGGATCGCCCTAATGTAAGACCACCGTTTTGGATAGTTGAAAGGTTTCTAGAAATGGCTTCGATGGTGTTTGGTGACCAAATCTGAATAGTCAGGTACTTGCCCACCTTACTCTTCCCCTTCATATTCCCCTCTTCACTATCTTCAGCCTCACAACACACCATCTTGCGGTCTCTAGACGTTATGGAGCGGTTGGAACTCTTGTTCAGTTTTCGCATATAAAAGAAAAAATACGTATTATTTACGTTATATGTATGCCCTGCGTAACACGTTAATGATTTGTGCCACGTATTCTGACAAGCGGGTATCTGCTTATAATATAATATTTCTTAACCAGAAAATTATTTTTATTCTATATTTGAATTGTGTATTAATCACTATGTATTTAATGTCAAGTATTCCAACCAGCGATAAAGTGGGTATCTGCTTATATTATTATATTTTTTAAACAGAAAATTATTTTAATTCTCTATTTAAATTGTGTATTAATCACTACGTTTAATTATCACGTATTCCAACAAGCGATAAGTGGGTATCTGCTTATATTATAATATTTTTTAACTAGAAAATTATTTTAATTCTCTATTTGAATTGTGTATCAATTTCGTAGAGTTAAGATCTTGATTGAAGTCAGATTTTGTTAGCTTTGTCAATTTTCAAGACAGAATTATTGTTTTTTCGTTGATTTTTACAGGTTTGTGCTAGTACATACGTAAAAATACATGTATTGTAACATTCAATTGAAGCCCCCTTATCCCAAAACTAGCCGAACAAGTTTTGATTGACGTTTCATCTCATTATCGTTGAATAGGATAAAACCTTTTCGTACGCACTCCACGGAAACTATTTCCGCAAGGAAGTGATGCTGCGGATGGGATACTTCCGGCCGATGGAGCTGGAGATCAATTCAGGAAGACCCCCTGAAACTTTCAAGTGCGAGCCGAGAGTTTTCAGGATATTTTCAGGATCCAATTATCTTGAGATCCTTTTGTGAAGACGTATTCAAAATTCTAGATAAATCTTGAGAGTTTCGCTGTAAGTATTAAGTTGATGATATCAAAAAATGTATTTCAGTATTTAAAGGCGATGCAAATACGAAAAAAAATTATATTATAAGTTTCGCAAAAGAGTCTTGTGCGAAATACCCTCGTACCCAAATTATCGGGGTACGTTATGAGGTTGAATATTGCGGTAAGGGGAAGGAGATGGCGAAGTGCCTGATTTTTCAAATCTGGTCACGTTTCTATCACTCTGATATATGCTGTAATATGTTATTTTTATTTATATTTTGGAATAAACTTATTGAGTAAAACCTCAAATTGTAATATTTAATTATTGAAGACATTATTAGCAATTTTTAAACGAAAATCTGAAACAGAAAAATCAGAAAAGGATACGGTCACATTTAGGACGTGAAGCCAGGACCATCGCATTTAGTTCAGGTTGAATCTTGCGAATATACATAAAGATAGTTGCTAATAAATAATGTGCGGTGAAAAAATTAAGAGATTGTTGGTAGTTGTTATTCGAAGTATGATACAGTTAAAAGTGACCGAAACGGATAGGGTTCCATTAGCTCAGTGGTAGAGCGGTGCCCCGGCAAGGCAAGGGTCCTGGGTTCGAGTCCTAGATGTGACCGTATCCTTTTCTGATTTTTCTGTTTCAGATTTTCGTTTAGAAATTGCTAATATTGTCTTCAATAAAAGTTATTTTTATGTTTTATGTGAATACCGCGCAAGAGTCCTAACTGATACCAAGCGTCTGGAGTCAGTGAGTATCCTAACTTCATGTAATATGTATTGCATATTTTTTACTATTCGTATGTAAAAGCCAATAAAAAGGGCGTTGATAAACAAATAAAAAACAGATCGTTTGGGTACCTATGCTTGTGTAAAGCAGGCATTATCAGACAAAATCAAGAAGCCATTGGGAAAAGGTAAAAATTTGATTATTTTCACTTGTAAATTTAAAAAAATAAGCGTTTTCCCACGATGATGACGACGACGTACTGATTTTATTTAACCAAACATTGATGCGTTAAATTCTCGGCAAGTAAGCTCTCATTACGCATATTGTAAAACATATATGAAATACGAACGGTAAAATATTATTTCAGAAATTTTCCACATGGTCCCAAAATCAACCGTAATTTGTCTACACATATTACGTGAAATTTGATTTCACAGTGGATATTAATTCTCTTGGGCGTGGAAAAGCGGTGGGAATCAAGTCACGCGTTAAACTAATACTAAATACTCCAGTCAACAAAACGACGCAAGTCGATTATTCAAATAGCTGAAATTTACTGTTGTTAAATCAGTTGTAAAATGAGGCAACTTTGACTATTATGAGTATTTTTATTGCTGATCTTTTTTTTAGTTGAAAGTATTTTTTTCGGAATTGTATTTTTCTTAGGGTAAAATATTCACAAAATCACTATTATATAAAAGTTCCTTTGTACAAATTCAAAATGTGATGTTTAAAATTGAATTATTTATTTATTTATATATACGCCTAAAAAGGCTTTTACATAGAAGAGATACCTGATGCAGTATACATAGGAGAATATTTGTATCATACAGGAAATACTGACAGTAAATAGATGTAATCTATTGTAAATAAGGTACAAAATACACAATTGTGATTACAAGTATAATGAGAAAATATTAAAAAATAATTCAAAGAAAAACTAAAAAATAAAAAAAACTAAATATGAAGCAATATTAGTAAAACGTAAGAGTAACATAAAGTAAAAAAGAAATTACAACAACACTACATATAAGACAAATTATTTAAACTAATTTACCAACGCTACTCTAATTTGTAGGATTCGACAAAGTGTTGGTATAGATTATGCTTTGTTCTCTATAAATTATGTTTTGTTCTCTGTAAAAATCTATTTTAGATTGACTTCACTACAAAATTCACTATAGGGTAATATATAATATGTATATAAATTTAAATTTTGCAAACTTAAAACCCTTCTTGAAAATATATTATCTTTTTTTGCGACTTTGTCATGAAAACGCTGCATTTAAATTATCAGTCAATAAAGAAAGAAATACAACAATTTTAACGACACATTATAACACGCTTTTGGTGTCAGTTCACACTATTTTACAATGAATAGATTGCTTAATGATTTTCCACATGGAATAAATATTTTATTATTGTCGTGAATTTGTCAAATCAACAATCGCATTCAAAGTAATTTAATAGAAAGTGGCAGAACGAAATCAGAAAGCTTCCCATAATGAAATCATTGTCTGACTGAAGAAAGACACTTAAGCGAATTACCAGTCTTTATCCCTATTAAAGGTTAAATATTATTTTTATTTTTGTATTATTGTTTGATTTACTATATTTATGTTAACACCATAATATGGGCATTTGCCGAGTTTAGGGTATATAAATGTAGGTTAAGTAAATTACCCCATATTTTGAAATAAATGACGGGCAAATGGTTGAAGGTTTTAACAACGCAATAAAAAGTTTTGTTCACTTTACGGTTACTAATTTATGTTTTGTTAAATTGAAATTTTTTTGTGATTCAACATGGTTTATTTATTTTAGAAAATCACGGAGTTTTTGATTTAAATTCGATTGCTCAAAACATAAAACATTAAATTACTAGCTGACGTTTGCCCGGCGTTGCTAGGGGTTATCCTTAGGAGATAGACATATACCATTTGCTATTTTTCTGTAGGTTTTTTTAAGATCTACAATTTTGTAATAAATTATTTTCGTGTATCTCATAAGGTTTCGACAGCGTTTGCAATGTAGTGCCTGAAAATATATTTTTACGACTTAATTATAAAACATCGATTTTTCTCTACTTTTTATAAATATAATGTGCACGTATAACATATGAAAACATTTCGGAAAAAAATGTTTGAAAAAATAATGAAAACCTTATCGAAATCCGGTGCGTCGTAAAGAAGAACTAAGCGCACAAAAAGACAGCCGCGGATAGCGACTTTCAAAAATATTATTTTGAGATTTTTGTGAATTTTCTAATTTTGTTTTTATTAGTTCTGAATCAAAAAGTTTAACTCTAGCGCTCAGAGTCAGCCATTAAACTATGGTATTCATTTACTTGTTTGTCAGTTGTTTAAAATTTAAAACACTTTTATTAGTAAAGGGGGTTATTATACATCATAATAATTTCTCGCCTTGTTGTGTTTTTGCTCAATAAACTTTTTTCGTATACCATGCCATGTTTGATTCAAGTCTAAAATGCTTCTTATACTCCCACAAGAATTGTCTTCCAATAAAATAACACATGTATTATAAATTCATGTGGATATGTTTCAGAAAACATGAATTATTTAATCGCGGGAGTGTTTGTTTTTACGTCAAGACCCACGGGGCTTAAAAATTGTTTCATGAAGTCTTTCAGAACGTACCAAACTCTTATAAAGGTGAACTTTTACTTTTACCCTAGGGCACTTATCAAAATTGTAATATCTGCTGTCTAAAATTAATCCAGAAATCATGGAATTGAATTCCAGTGTGTGCCCGTAATTTTTTTTTAGTCAATAAGTGTTACTTAAGATTGCATGAATATCATTTTTCTAGAGTACAGGTAGGTACTTGCGTCTCCTTCAAGATTGATATCAGTAGTCCTGTGGAAATAAATCTCAATGCATTTCTATGAATGACTTTAGCCGTGTTTGGTTACCAGATCTGGAAAACCTTCTGCTTCACAACCTTCATCTTCCAATATCCTCCCCTTCCTCACTCTCTTCAGCGTCTTACCTTTATCGGTTATGCAATAGTTATGCGGACATTGAAACTGTACGTGGATACCGTATAGTTTATGCAGGTTCGACGGCATTCGTGGTTGAAGAGTAATAATGCCTCTAACTAACAATCTGGATGAAGCGGGTTCATGTATGGCGTGCGCAAGTAAATCTTAATTGAGTAATTTGTGTTATTTCACAATTGATTCAACACAAATAATAAATAGTATATTTGCGATAATTTCCAGAGTGGAATTGAAATCTGGCAAAAGACCACCATTCAGAAATGGCTAAACCGTGTTTGGTGACAAGATCTGAATAGCCAGGTACTTTCCAACCTTTTTTCCTATCTTTCCTCCCCCGCTACATTCAGCCTCACAAAATACCCCAAATAGGGGCCAAGGTCTCACTGGTTCCAGACTGTTGCAAGCAGTTAAGACTCTTGAGCGATATTTATGTAAAAAAATACTTATCCTAAGAAAATACAGGCAATACGAGTAAGGGTAAACAAGGCCCTATGAATATTTAATTTAAAAGGTTACCAATGCTTTGAAACATCAACACACCCACCTTTCAAAGTTATGATGGGTATTTATTTATTATATCATTTTTCGCTAGGTTCTTTTTGAAGGCAGCTTCTTTTATCTAAAAAAAGTATACCTACCTTAATCTATTCAGCTCAGTCAGCAAGTATTGCAGACTCCCTTCTTAGGCTATTGTGGTAGGAGTGAAATAAAACCCTTTTGTATAATAAATAAACCTTATTATTATTGCCATTCAACTTAAATCTTACTCTTGATAATAAAGTATACTAAAAGTGTGAAGAGAAAAGTGACGGAGAGTAAGTATTCAAATTGATTGGCTTTCAGTTTCATTGATGACTCCCAGCTGTGTTATCAGCCACTCTGGTAATACAGAGCTACAGAGTTACAGAACTTTGAAAAATTGAACTACCAGAAAAATCCCCAAAAAGCTTCTCCCCAAATGGCTTCGCCTCCAAAAAACTGTAGTTGGTCACATTACATCAATATAGCAAAGAAACTTCCTCTCCTAGGCGATCCGTAACTTCACCAACCCGCCTCCTATGCTAGTCAAAAGCATCATCAATGGTAAAAACATTCTCTTGAAAATCCCTTTTACATTCCAACTAGCCGCTTTTTGAACTCTGAATTTAACTCAAAAACAATAAGCTACCTTAAATTAAAAAAAGCCCCTTCGGTAAACCCCACAAAAAAATCTCGCCTCACTGCTGGGGTAAATCAACGTATTCCGCCATCTACAGGCCTCCTAGAAGTAAGATAACTGAAATTATAATTGACCAGGCAGGCGAAGATGTCGCAGGGCAAAGGCGAAGACCAGAAAAGATGTTGCAGGGTCTAGGTGCGTTGGGTGCGCAAGCCAGGGATGATATCCTAGGCCAAAGCGTTATTGTAATCCCGCGGAGTTGATAATTATCCATAGCCTCTCCTTTATGGTCGTGCAAAGCCGAATTCGATAGCCAACACTCCAGTCACAGGTCGCTCTAAGTGGTTTGCTACGTTTGGTGTATTAGTAGGGGTTACCGGGTTCATAGGGTAAAGTTTATCTAGGTGTCGGCTTTAAAATACTCTCCACACTGCATCCCTGCAAATAAAAAAAAATTTCGTGATTTTTCACGAGTAGTAAAACAAAATAATTTTGGCCAGTTTCAGTTGGCAGTTTGAAAAATTCCAATGTGTAACATTACTTAACCTTCCAGCGGGCGCGCTGTCGTAAAATTTACGACAAACGCGCCTTATCGCTTCCCCCACTCTTGTGACTTAGTTGTAAGCATCGAGCTTCGAGCTATGCTAGAGTCTAATCAAATGTCAAACATTTACCGCAAGATATAAATGCTTTTGTCAACGTGAATTACGGTAGGGCAGTTGAACCGATAACAGAAGAACAAAACAGAAGCTTTCCAAAATGCGGTGTTTGTTGGTTATGTGCACTGGATAAGAAAAGATCCTCAGCATCAATGAAGTGTTGCCGTTGCCAGTCCTTTACATGCAAGAACCATTCTTCAGTTGAGGTGGTTTGTAACAATTGCAAGGATGAGAATATTGATTCTGACTAAATAGGTCGATAAAATATTTTGTTTTGAAATATTAACATGTTTAGAGTGTTGCTTCGTTTTTTTAAGAAAGTTAAACTTTTTTTTTTTGAGTACTGCCTATTATGATTTTTCATATCCTTAAAGAAATTCCCTAACGTTTGTATACAGAAAACACCACTTACATGGAGAAAACTTGATGACGTAAAATTTACGACAAGCGCCCGCTCAAGGGAAATTTCTCAACGCGCCCGCTGGAAGGTTAAAATCGTTTAGCCAGAATAGAAAAGATACCGGCTTTTTCAGGTTATTCGTATTCGTATGAAGAATGTAGGAGAATTTTGAATGAAAAAAATAATGGTTTATATTAACCTACGTTTTTGAAACAATACCAACTCATAAAGTGATTATAATATAAACGAGTATTTGATAAACGACAAAGGTGCCTATTGAGGAGTGGCTTGTAGTAGATAGGAAAAAAAATGAGCCGACTTGCTCGGCGGTTGCTAAATTATTTTAATTAAAAAAGATGACAACATGGTTTTCAAATAAAGACAACATGATTTTATCTTGTGAGCCGTCAGTAGATCTTTAGCTTACTATCAACTGAAAAAATACTTGATTTAGTCAAGTTCAAAACCTAAAAAGCTTAAGACTTAACCTAAGAGAGGGCAAAGCAGTAGCCAATTTGAACAAAACTATTCATTTTTATTAGTGTGAAAGTTTAAAAATTAGCAGGAAAAAATACCATCACTTTCATCCAGTATTTGACCTAAGAAAGCTTGCTTAAAATAGCAATTAATTCGCACAACTTTAACGTATTTTCCTCACAAAGTAACAAAAATTTATACGTGTACCGCAGTGACTAAGCTGCAGCTGTCTGCTATAGTCGCTATCAGAATTTCAGCCATAATGGTGACTGAAACATCACAAAAGCCTCGCAAAAAGCTGAAATCACCCTGCGCTCAGAATACCGTACTATAGTTCAGAGGTCCTAAAACTTTCCCAAAGAATTTAGCCAGCAAATTTTAACAAACCCACTACACGTGCTGGAGGGTACATACATATTTTATATCGGTTGACAACGGTCGTTAAGTTTTCTGCGATTAAACATATAAAAGATCAGAAATAATCAAACGCATAGTAATAACTTGTGTTTTTTGGGTTAAAGTTTTTTTACGTGTTGAATAATTGTGACTTTCAGATATTTGTGAGTCGTTAATAAATTTTCCTTTTGGGTAACAGCAGTAAAATAAATTAAAATCTCTCTAGTAAAACTCGAACTAGAAGAATTAAAAAAAATGTGATTCTACTGTATAAACCATGATTTCAGAAGCTTGGATTCAGATGCGTGCAAACTTCAAAGTTTTTAATGGTTCGGAGTAAAGTTGTGATTTCTTGAGTACATGAAAACTGTGTGTAGTTTTAAGTTGGAGATAATATTATTATTGAGTATTCATTTGGGCGCCCTCAACTGCTTCTACCATTCCCTTCCACATCATTCACTCTCCTTACATAACTTTCTTTGTTCATCACATAGCCTACGTTACATACATTACATTGATATATGTCAATGTTTGTTTGTAACATAAATCTTGTTTGTGTGTATTCGAGCTCACGCAACAAAAACTGCTCTTCACCACTGTCATATATATTTTCTTTTAAATAAAAATTATTTGTCCAAAAACTCCAGACCGAACCTATACCAAATTAAAAAGCGAAAATATTTCATTTTCAATTGCATAGAAACTAATTCAGATGATAAAGGGTTCAATGATTTTAGTATCCAACTTCAATAATAATTCAAACCAAACTTGCTGCTTATACAATTATTCAAACTATACCATAGTATCCATTGTTCCCTAAAAATAATTACCGTACCTACAAAGTTGACCAACCCCTGCCATTTCTGAAACAGTAACTGCTATGAATGCTTTTGTGCTTTCATGAAAATGATTAATGGCCAGCTTATGTAATTATAAACTAAATTTTGCCTTCGCATGATGACGCCATGATTCAGTTTTTTTCTAAAGAGCCTAGTTTTGTTCATGTGGGAGAAACGGATATGAAATTAAGTCATTTTCGGCTTAAACGGTTTTCCATGTTTTTAAAAGAGCTTTTGAAAAAAGCTCTGTTTTCTTTTAATTTTTTTCGGTGGGATGGTGTTAATTTTATAACTTCACATCTGGGCCATTTTTTGAAATTTTTTTGTAATTTTTTAACATAAGGAAGCTAGTCTAATTCTCGAGAAAGATGGGTTAATGGTTAGTGACATAATAATTATATTATTCCCTCAGGCTTATTTGTCAAAGGTGTGTCAAGGGAACAAGACCAACTAGAGTACAGGCCTGGGAGTACCGCCAAACTAGCCGTCGATAAGTGAACCCTTTTATTTAATATATAGTCTATTCACTGTGGTAATAACACACAAATCGGTGCTTTACAAATTATCCAAATATAATTATTATTAACTACGAGTATCAACAACAATCGCCGCCATTTGCAAACTATCGTTGCTTGATTTCACTGACTTGATCACACTTCAAAATTATTAATTGTATGAACGAGATAAAAAATTTAGTTACTACTTTCTTGCAAATTTCTCCATTAGAAGGACTGTCCTTTTTTAATTTTTAAATCTCTGCAAGTTTTTATAGGCTTAAAAAATATTTGGAAAAACCTTTTTAAATTAAAATATTGTACTTTTTAAATAATAAAGTTAATATCAAATCCAAAAGTCTTAAAAGTAATTTTATCTTGTTTCCAAAATGTTATTTGTTTATACTGCATCTTCAAAATGAAGAAATATAAAAAAACATTTAAAATACATTGAAAAGAGTCCGAAATTCGTTGAGAAGTTATTTCAAGTTTATACAACAGATAAACAACTCTCTTTAGCTGGACAGAGATGGCACCTTTCCATGAATTGTTTCATGTCAGTTTCTAAATCAGTTTTTCATTTAACTTTGATGTTCTTTAAAGTATTATTTTATTTTTTACAATTTTTTCGACTTTATGTCCGGGTTAAACCTTCCCCATAGGAAAAACTAAACCCTTCCATACATTTTTCCACAAATGATCATCTAGTCAATCCACATTATTCAAGTGCATTATAACAATAAATTCAAAACAATACAAGAACAACACGTCAACTCACCAGAGATCAAATGGGAAAATAATTCACCGACTCCAGATATTTTCAAATCAGAGGGTTCGGCTCGGTAGAACTCCTAACAGGGCCTATAAATCCTACTGATCCCTCAACATAAATATTTAAAAAACCTTTCGTAATTTATTATGAAATTATTAGAATTAACTTTATTAATTAAGATATTACTTGAATTAACCAGGATCTTCGCATAGTAGTTATCAGCATTTTTCAGTACGTTAACTATTTAATAATTTTCGTATTTATCACAAGTAGCTAACCTTTAATTCTATCGTTTATTCGTGATGCTACAATATTTTATTTATTTATGTATATTAAACGCCCTTACGAAATTTTACAAGCATGTGATATGCATAGTTCGGTGAACATGAATAAATAATAATTCAGTGGAACAGTAATCATCAAGTAAAATATTTGCTTTTACAATTATACAGAACCCATACATAATTATTCTTGAGGTATGTTATTATAGCCTTCTTGTAACTATATTCCGTGCAATTGAACACATCAACAATTTTGTTTCAATGACAATCACTTCACAAATACTACGACTATTTAATACATTTTTCGCCACGTTTAAGGCTGTAGGTTATAGTACAAAATTTAATAAAATACTTTCTTAATTCTTTTTTAAAATTTAAGGATTTTGTTTTAAAGTTGGACGGCCTGGTACGTAAGTTTTTGATTTCTTCATTTTTTGCAAACTAATTTGCTTTGCACTTCTTGTCCCGTGTTTGTGTATCTCGTGATTGTAATTTATTTTTCTTTTCTGTTCCTTAGACATAACCTCTATGTTAATTTTATGCATTTACATAAATAATTCACAAAAATGATTTATGTACTTCAGCGTCATAAAATTAAGCTCCTTTACCATGTCGCTTATCTGTGTGTATATGTTTCGTTTGAGTATTATTCGCATTGTTTTAAAAGTTATTTTCAAAAGCTCAAAAAACACCGCAACAATACACAAGTTTTTATCTATACCTTCCTTCCAATCATCGATTATTGAATTTAACGCTATTTCGCAAGAATTGTTGTTCCTCAATCCAGATTATTGGTCATGAAGGATGGATATTATTTTCTACGTATTCTTCAAAGGGAGATTTAATCATGTATTCCATCACTTGCTCACAGGTTAAAAGTCTTAACATTTTTATGTGTTCGAAACTTGTTGTTGAAAAAAAAGATGTACAAAGAGGTCTAAGTATAATAATACGAGTATAAAATAAGTAAATAGGCACTATAATAATAATAATATTTGGCTAATTTATATGGCGCCGTTTTCGTGAGAAATCACCTCAAGGGCGCTGTAAAAATGTATATCTTAAATAGTTAATACTAGACATACTGACTTAAAACTAGTGACTTACGTCTGAGACTTATATCTAGTGACTTATGACTAAGGCCTATAACTACTATCTTAATAAAATATATATTTACATATGTAGAAACTTTTAAATAAAATTAACATTTACAATCTAATTTTACAAGCGCCAGAAGAAGGAGGAAGTTCTATTATATTAGGGTGTTTTTAAAATTAGTTTTTATTATTAGCTGGAAATGCGATATAACTTAATTGTATGAATGAAATAAATCGTCGATCTTTAACGCATTTAAAAGATTCATCTTCCAAAAATTATACCGATTACAGAGCAATATGTTGTGAGTTGTTGTTATTATAATAAAAACAATAAACTCACTACATATAATAACAAGAGCATAAAATAAGTAAGTAGGTACTATGTAGGTGATTACAGAGCAACATGTTGTGAGTTTGTCGTTATTAAAAAAAATAAACTGGAATAATTTGTTGTAATTATCAACAAATATTTATTATGGAATAATTGTAATTGTAATGTGATTGTAATCAACACTGTCGCTATTCAAATTTCTTTTAAATACCCTAATTTAAAAAATATTGTAAGTTTTTAATAACATAATAATGGAATATTAAATTATCCAATTTATGAAGTAGACTTCCGACAGTATTTAAGATTAACATGTTTCTATTATGTGCAATTTATCGATCATCATAACCTTAATTATGTTCCTATGGAAAGAAAAAATGCAGTACCATTTTAAAATTTATTTATTTTAACGGATAACTCTAAAAAAACAATGTTTAATGTCTGCAGATCTATTATAGGAAAATAAAAAAGCCGGTAAAACGTAATTTCTTCGAGAATTCGAATGAAGTAAAAATATGAGTATGGTCCATGACTTTGAAATACCTTCCCTTAAAAAAACCGATGAAATTCAATTTTTCCTTCCCTTTTAAGAGGATAACAAAGATATAATACAAGTGTAAACCTATATATATGTGTATATAATAATCAACGTGAGGTACATTTCAAGGTTTCTACAAGGTTCCCCGTGTTTCTGCGGCATAACTTTTCTCAGAAATTTTTCAACCGAATTTGAATGTGCCATCATGCGTAAAAATGAAAGCAAAATACTCCGAACCACTTCTCTGTTAAATAATTTCTTTACTCGAAACCTTAATTCACACGAGGGTAAAATGTCCTGACACAGTATTTTTTAACGTGGGAGCAATGCTTGATTAATTCATAAAAAACAGTACGTTATTTCCAGCAAAAGCGCTATCATGTCAGATATTTTAACACTTTGGTACTGAAAGCGTATTCACGTTTTCATTAGAGTTTTTCAGCCAATGAACAGTTAAATTTTAAATGTGGGAATAATAAATACCACAATATTTTCCTTTGTGACTATGTGTACGTACGGTAATGTATTCATCGGTAATGACCATTTTAAAAGTGGAACTCTTCCGTGATTTTTCAGGGGTAACAACTAGTTCAATAATTCTTTCCCCTAAGACATATACAGGGTGTCCGCGATTAAAGAGCACAACCTTTGCGAGGTGATTCTACACGATAGTACAAGTAAATAATATTTTTCAAAATTTCAAAATTATAAGGTAGTTTTCAGGTACAAAAGATGATTTGTTTTTATGAAGAAAGTGATATTCTTCCATGGAAAAATATTTTTGTATGGGAAAAAACTACGGAATTTTGAAATAAGTAATTTGTCTTTTTTACTTCTACCATCATCTAGGATCATCTCCCGTAGATTATGTACTGTACTACCCGACTACCTGTTTATTATTATTTTAAAAAACACTGGTCATTGGGATATTATAAACCAAATATGGAAAAAGAGGATTAAAGCAATTTTCTGTTAAAATTTTATTACTTACTTCATCGCTTGTTCGAAATATTTTTCACAGAATTAGTTACAATTTTGAAAATGACACTTAAAATCAAAGCATATTTGAATTCATCGAACCATATTTTACGTAGAAATAATTTCACGTAGGAATAACTAACGCACATCACATACGAACGAAATTAGTGTTAAAGTTAACAGACGCCCTCTGTTGTGTAATTTCCAAAGTTATTGTTTGCAAGGTTTTGAACTTGACTAAGCCTGTATACGTTGTTTAGTCTGCAAAGCAATATAGGTCTAGCCTGCTCCAGTTCATAAGGTAAGAGTAAGCTATTTTTTTTAATAAAATTATTTTCTTTCTTAAAACTTCCTTCTTATATTACAACTGCATGGCGAGGAGGTTATTTCAGACTACCAAAGAGACATCGGGACTTTTTAGTGAATATATTAAAATCATTATGTGATTGTTTAATGTAAATACAACTCATTGAATAATCTGTGTGTTTTTATTTAAGAAACATTACTTGGGTGTAAACCATGTTAACTGACAAAAACAGGTATAAGTATATATTAAAGTTTCATTAACTCTTAAACCCTACCACTCTGGGAATGTAATTATTCCTACCACGGGGTACTGAAGTACCCCGCGCAAAAAAGATTAATAAAATAGAAGTTTTTGATATTTCTTTAAATATTATTTTTATTATGGCAAAGTAATATGAAAAGACAATAAAATTTATTAATAAAAACTAATAAACATATTTGCCTTTACATGAAGGACTGATTTTGTAAAAATGGTCAGCACAAATATGGCTGCGGCAAGTGTTACAGACAGATCAAGATTTTATGTCCTATGTTCGCGGACAAAAGCAGCAGCGACCAGGTTTGGGATTATCAGGGACCGGCCTATGATCTTCAATATAAATATTCAAGACTGCACGTATAGTTTCTCTGATATCCCGGGGTAAACTTTCCTATTGTAATTTTGCTCTCATATGAGGCTTTATGAGTGCCATTGACAAACTCTTAGAAATTCACGCCGCTTGGTGATTTTCTCTTTATCAATGTTAGTTGACAGCTTGAATAAGACCCAAGAGTTGACATCAACAGCATTTAGCAACCCGTAGAAGAGATACATGGGCCACCTTTTGGTCTTCCTGGACGTCGAGTACTTCTTACAAAGATGGTTGAGCACATCCACTCCGCATTTGGTTTTACTATAGAAATGTATTATTTCTGGAAGGTACACTTCATTATCCTTGTCAGGGCTGTCATACATGGTGGACAGCATAATTACAACTTTCTTTTTAGCTGACTTCAGAGGACAATACGACAAAAGTGTGAGAGGTCCGTCATAGGCAAACATTGATGTGCATCTCTCTCGATTTTTAGTGTCCAAGAAAACCGGAGGAATTTCTCGTTTATTTTTCATTACAGTTCCAACTAATGTTATCCCTTTTTCCAATAATTTCTTGGCTGTGGGTATAGACGTGAACCAATTGTTAATTGTCATATCTCATTACACTGCATACACTGTCATTACATTCATAACACATTATTAGTCCATGAATGTCTCGTTATTGGGCGCAGGCCCTCCCTATCAACACTGTTACCTAACCATTATCACAAAATAAAGTAAATCATAAATAATGTGTAAAATTACCAGAGAGATGTCGAAAAACAACTTCAGTAATTCAAGTATAACTGGAAGGAAGAACTAACACTATTCCTACCACGGGGTACTGGGGTACCCCGGAACACCTGTGGACGCGACTGCACTTGCCGGGCGGTCATGGCTTTCTGACGTACTTACGCGCCAATTATCGAGAGTAGATTAGCTAGAGCGATTTTTGCAACAGTGCGATATTGTTAAAATTGTTGATATTTTAAACACCAGGGGGGTACTGCAGTACCCCAGGTAGGGTTTAAGAGTTAAAATCAAACCGAAATAATAAAAAAAATTGAACTTGGAATGGAATGGAAAACGGAAATTTAGTTACCTTACTTTACATTTTACATTAACAAGAGAACTAATTTATGGCACTTAACATATTTATTTGTTCTTAAATGAAAAAGTGCGAAAAAAAAGAAAAAAACATATTAGTTCGGGATACGGGAAGTGAAATTAACGTCAGTTCAAAAACGGATTTTCATCCACGATTAATCATCTAGATGGTCGTAAATCACAGACGATGTAATCGAATGATATCCTACATGCCTTGAAATGAAAACATTTTCAGGTAAACAATGCCATGTGCACATAGATATCATTGAAAGTATTTTATATTAAATTATTATAAGCAATAATTAGTCGCTTGAAATATCCATACAAATTGAAAATATCTCTCGAGTAAAAATGAAAGCCGCCGACGGGTATGCCGCCAACTTATTGCTTATAATAGTTTGTTATCCTTTGTGCTATGCATAAAAAACCTTGTCTTATAAACATAAGTTTATCATTAAAAACATAATAAAGTCTTTTATATCAATCAAAGTTGTGGCGTGTAAAACATGTTAAATGAAAACACCTATCGTGTTTTAGATGAAACAAGTCAAAACTTTACCGTAATCATAAAAACAATAATCCTAAATATAAATCAAGTAGTGTGATTATTATGTTAATTACTTGAATAGTTGGCGTCATTGTTTTCGGCATAAAACGTGGGATCTGCTTTACTGTCATCACTTTCAAGAGAATTCACAGAATTGAAAATGTTTGCAATCACTTCATCCGTTGGTTGTGAAGACACAGAACGTGGTATGTGTCAACCATCCGCCATCTTGCATCAATTACTATTATTTACAAGAAACAGTACGTTGGATTCCATTAAGTACGCCGCTAAAACCGTCTGGTCTGTTAAAACAGTACCACTGCTGTAAAAATGATCGTCAGCGAAAGAAGAAAATACTATTTATGTGAAAAAATTAGTTTTCCAAAATGCCAGATAACACCAGAGCAGTAAAATAGTGTTTTTTATGTTTGATATTTTAATTATTGTTTTAATCGAATGAAACTGATACTATTGCGGATTTGGTGGATTCTTACTAAGATGATTTCGTCACAGTATTTTTGTGTTTTGATATCTTTTTTGAAAGTTGGACGGTTCACAATTCCGCATGGGCGAGAGAGGTAGAGAAATATGCCAACGAAAAATAATTGTTCCTACTAAACGGTGATCTAATTAAAAATTATATCTGCAATGGATACGACACTAGGAATAAGTGTATCTTAGCACAGAGTTGTCAGCTAAAAACCTATCGCGTCAAAAGCTACTTTTATGTGAATGAGTCTCAAAAAAAATGTAAAGCACCAAGACATTTTTTTAGTATAATGTTTTATATTTACGACAGAAGGTCTTTTACCAAAAAAGATCTTTGTTATTTAAAAAAATATATTTATTTTAAAGTCACCGAGTTTAATGTTAGGCTGCGACATTTACCTGTCACAGGTACGTTATTTTCATTGAAATTATTCTAAGGGCTGGATCGAGGGGTTGAAACGTTTTTTCTCTGTTGTGTACTCTGTGCAATAAAAACATTCATTTTATCCAAAATAAAATAACTCACTTGGAAATGGTACCAACTGAACTGCTTTTATATAGTTTACTTTTTATTATTTATGTCCGGATCTTTCAGAGACTGAAATAAGATGAGATGGAATAAGATATTGTAAGATTTGAAAGGTTTTGGCTATTCATACCTGGTCACTAAACATGCTGAAGCATTTCATCTAACTCAAATCTTCGACTGTAACAAGTGATTTCTCTCGCTCATAGCATAATTATTTTTTAATAATGTTAACCAAATGGGTAATATTTTATTCTAACATGATAGTGGCATGATTTAATATAAAATCACGTCATATCTTGCCGTTTATTACAATAGTTCTATTTGAATTTCACTTTTGTTTTCGGTAATGAATGAATGCAAATCTTGGAACCAGAAATAAACCCGCTTCCATGGGTGGAATTGATTTGTAGTCGATTATAATGGATTCTACAAACTTTTGATAGCAATCACGTGAACAGATAGGCTGAGACACTTGAATACTTGAAAGTGGATGATATTACAGCAGTTAAAATACGAAATAAATCTCAGCCCCATCCATTCAGTAGGTAGAGTTGTTGACTCCAGTTCCTGGGTAGGAATGTTCAATCTTCAGTCAAACTATGGTACCAAACGGACTGAAATTTTTTTATCGCGATAAGAATCACGGTCTGAACCGAAATCAGTCACAAAGTCTGCAAAAAGTTGCATTTCGAGAAAAATCATTATTCTTATAGGGGCTAATTTGAGACTTGAGTTCGGATTTTAAAAATCATTTTTTCAGGCTCTATGGTACCAAACAGGCTGAAATTTTGAAATAACGATAAGAATAACGGTCCAAACCGAAATTAATCACAAAATCTGCATAAAATTGCATTTTGAGAAATTTCATTATTCGTATAGGCGTTAATTTGAGACTTGGGTTCGTACTTTAAAAGTCAATTTTTCAGGCTCTATGATCCCAAACGGGCTGAAATTTTGAAATCGCGATAAGAATCACGGTCGAACCGAAATCAGTCACAAAATCTGCTTAAAATTGCATTTTACGAAAAATCATTATTCTCATAGGGGTTAATTTGAGACTTGGGTTCGGACTTCAAAAGTCATTTTTTCAGGCTCTATGATACTAAACGGGCTGAAAATTTCTTATCGCGATAAGAATCACGGTCCGAACCGAAATCAGCCACCAAATCCGCTTAAAATTGGATTTCACGAAAAATAATTATTCTCATAGGCGTTAATTTGAGACTTGGGTTCGGACTTAAAAGACATTTTTTCTATTATTTATGTCCGGATCTTTCAGAGATTGAAATAAGATGAGATGGAATAAGATATTGTAAGATTTGAAAGGTTTTGGCTATTCATACCTGGTTCATAAACATGCTGAAGCATTTCATCTAACCCAAGTCTCAAATTAACGCCTATGAGAATAATTATTTTTCGTGAAATCCAATTTTAAGCGGATTTGGTGGCTGATTTTGGTTCGGACCGTGATTCTTATCGCGATAAGAAATTTTCAGCTCGTTTAGTATCATAGAGCCTGAAAAAATGAATTTTAAAGTCCGAACCCAAGCTTAAAAATAAACCACAATGTACAATTGTTACGTATAATTTTTTTTTATAAAATAAGCGACCGGTTTCGACACGTCCGTGTCATTAACTAGCTGTTTTAAAACATTTGCAATTGCATTTCTGGAAAATTCATTATTCTTATAGACTCTACTTTGAGACTTGGGTTCGGACTTAAAAAGGCATTTTTTCAGGCTCTGTGTTACCAAACTAGTTGAAATTTTGAAAGCACGATGAGAAACACGCTCCCAACCGAAATCAGTCACAAAATCTGGAAAGAGTTGCATTTCGGGAAAATTCATTATTCTTATAGACTCTACTTTGAGACTTGGGTTAGGACTTAAAAAGGTATTTTTTCAGGCTCTATGGTACCAAACCGGCTGACATTTCGTAATCGCGATAAGAAACACGGTCCAAATCGAAATCAGTCACAAAATCAGCATAAAATTGCAATTCGGGAAAAATCATTATTCTTATAGGCGCTAATTTCAGACTTGGGTTCGGACTCTATAAGAATTTTTTTCAGGCTTTATGATACTTAACGGGCTGAAAATTTGTTATCGCGATTAGAATCACGGTCCGAACCGAAATCAGTCACCAAATCCGCTTAAAATTGGATTTCACGAAAAATCATCATTCTCATCGGCGTTAATTTGAGACTTGGGTTCCGACCTTGAAAGTCATTTTTTCAGGCTCTATGGTACCAAACCGGCTGAAATTTTGAAATCGTGATAAGAATCACGGTCCGAACCGAAATCAGTCACAAAATCAGCATAAAATTGCAATTCGGGAAAAATCATTATTCTTATACGCGCTAATTTCAGACTTGGGTTCGGACTCTATAAGAATTTTTTTCAGGCCCTATGATACTTTACGGGCTGAAAATTTGTCATCACGATTAGAATCACGGTCCGAACCGAAATCAGTCACCAAATCCGCTTAAAATTGGATTTCACGAAAAATCATTATTCTCATCGGCGTTAATTTGAGACTTGGGTTCGGACCTTGAAAGTCATTTTTTCAGGCTCTATGGTACCAAACCGGCTGAAATTTTGAAATCGCGATAAGAATCGAGGTTCGAACCGAAATCATTCACAAAATTTGCATAAAATTGCATTTCGGGATAAATCATTATTCTTATAGGCGCTTATGGGTTCTTTTTTTTTTTTTTGAAGTGAAACTTCTTTACGCGCGTCATGCAATTTCGAGGACCGGAGTAAAACCGACTCATGACCGAAACGAAAATGCGGGACCACCGATTAAAGTTCATTTGATCTAGTCAAAGTTTTGAAGTAACATATAAATGCTTCTTAGCTCATCTCGACAACTGGCGTTGGTGGTGTAATGGTCAGCATAGTTACCTTCCAAGCAGTTGATCCGAGTTCGATTCTCGGCCATCGCACATTATTTTTTTGTTTTTAACGCCTTTTTCATTCAATATCTTATTTTTTAGTAGGTCAGAACATTTTTTAAAAGAAAATAATATTGCAAAATAATAAAAACACTTATCTCACTGTGATAAAACATTACTCCGCTAGAGCGCGCTTTGCGTTATTGTGTTGGATTAAAATTATTATCTAATCCGTATATTATGATAATTGTATTACATTTATTTAATTAATTTATTTATTTTGATAATATGTAATAATTTACAGAAAAAAAAATTAAAACTATCTCCCTCTGATAAAATATCCGTTCGCTAGAGCGCACTACGCGATCTTGTGTGGGATTCTATTTCTGTACATTGTACATTATTTTTAAAAATATATTATATTTTGGGTGTGATGTAGGTAACATTATAAAACATAACAAGCTCTCATATTTTCAGAACCTACATAATATAATCAATTTATGCGGCTTTGCTTACAGTTGGTGCTCAGCGTGGTTGGCTTTCAATCAGTTAAGCGAGGTTCGATTCTCGGCTGTGGCATTTTTGAAGTGAAACCTTGTTGAGGTGGGGGAGCCGCTCACGAACGTTCTCTCTCTTCTCTTCTTTCCTCTCTCTCAGACACCAGCGAACTGCGCCACGCCAAGCATCAGCTGAAACTAGAAGTTTCACTTCTGTCTTGCGTAGGCTTGACACACCCACTTTTTTTTTTTTTATATTTACTCCACACAGGAGGCCCTGAAGAAAATGATTTCCCTCAGGGCCTATGTCATCTTTGGGGATGCTGTGTGGAGGGTCTTTTTGTGGAGAGGAAGGAGTGAACATGGGTCTTGAAGAGTCCCATGTTGTAGGAGGGAGGAAACACAGAGGCCGGCAGTTCGTTCCACAGCCGAGCTGTTGAACTTAAGAACGAATCGTAGAAGCGACCCGTTCTCATGTGACAAGTGTCAACTGTGTACAAATGTTGGGCGCGCGTTTGGCGTGTATCCCGACTACGCACCGGTGCCGAAGGGATCAATGACGCTAGTTCTTCAGAGCATCTTCCATTGTAATACCGATAGAACAAGGACAGCATACCTACCTGACGCCTGTGCTCTAAAGATTGCAGTGCGTTTGTTAAGATTGGGGAATCTATCAAACGGACCGCCCGTTTCTGCACAGAGTCAAGGGTTTTTTTCAGGTATTTTGGGGCTCCAGACCAGAGATGGCTGCCAAATTCGACAGTAGGGCGCACTTGCGATTTGTACAGGGTGAGCAGTTGTGTACTATTAAAGTATCTGCGGGCCCTGTACAGTACGCCCAGCTTCTGAGAGGCCAACTTTACTCTAGCTTCGATGGAGCCCCCGTACCTGAGCTGGTCACTTATAGTTACACCAAGCATATCAATGGAAGGCCTGTTCGGAAGATTGCTTCCGTTGAAGGAGACTAGATTATCATTTGGATCCCTTTTAGACGTAATCAGACAGGATTGAGTCTTTGAAACATTAAATTCGACGAGATTATTTTTACCCCAGGAGGAAATACTCTCGAGATAACCGTCCATTCTCTGCTTCAAAGCCCTCCGAGCCGTTGGAGTTTGTGTGCCCTTTGGGGGCTTGTCAAACAAAAAGCTATCATGAACTGTACTGTCATCCGCGTAACAATGAATCGGTGCACATGTCAAAAGGTCATTGATGTGCAACAAAAACAAAGTTGGAGACAGAACCGATCCCTGTGGGACGCCAGCATTTATGGAGTGCGAGGAAGAGGTGAAACCGTCAGCAACCGCCTGAATCGACCTATCCCTTAAAAAGTCAGCAATCCACGTACACAGGGATGCGGGAAGTCCGTAAGAATGCAATTTGTTGACAAGTCCTCGGTGCCAGACCCGGTCAAAGGCCTTGGATATGTCTAGTGCGACCGTTTGGGTCTCACCGTGACGTTCCAGGCACCGCCCCCAAACATGCGTCACATACGCGAGAAGATCACCGCACGAGCGGTTCCGCCGGAATCCGTATTGACGGTCGTTGATAATTTTGTTCTTCTCGAGGTATGTGAGCAGTTTGTCGTTGATCACACGTTCCATCACTTTGGACAGAACTGATGTGATCGCTATGGGGCGGTAGTTGGCCGGGTTGGAGCGGTCACCTTTCTTGGGAATAGGGTGAATTACCGCTTTTTTCCAACCAGAGGGCACAGTGCCACACTTCAGGGACATTTTGAAGAGCTTTGTCAAAACTGGAACTATTTCCGCAGCACACCTCTGCAATACCAGGGCAGGTATTCCATCAGGTCCACTAGCTTTGTTAACATCGAGCTCCCGTATGACGTGGAGTACATCCCGATGCCGGATCCTCAGCTTTTTCATATAGAAGCCGCAGTGAGGAACCGACGGCGGAACAGCACCCCCGTCGTCGAGGGTCGAGTTTTCCGCAAACATTTTCCCTAAAAGGTTTGCTTTTTCGGTGGCGGTGTTTGCTAGTGATCCGTCAGGTCTGGTAAGAGGTGGCAAACTGGGTTTGCAAAAATTTCGACCTATTGAGCCCGCAAGCGACCAGAATGCTCTGCTGCCATGCGGGCAGGCAGCCAGCTTTTTGCTGATCTGCAGGTCGTGTTCGAATTTTGACCTATTGATGATTCTCTTGCATTCCTTTGCCGATTTGTTGTATGCTGATCTGCTTTCGGGCGTTCGAGATGTGTTGTAGGCTCGGTAAGCCGCGTTTTTTCGTCGAACTGCTTCGGAGCATTGTCGACTGAACCACGGCTTTGAGCCCACACCAGTTTCTTTAGTAGTCGATTGTATGAAGCCATCCATCGCCGAATTGATGACTTCACCAATCTCCTGGGCACATCTTGAAGGGTCCGAAGTCCGAAAACAAACAGCTGACCACGGAAAAGCATTGAAATGGGCCCGCATACCGAACCAATCTGCTGACCTATAGTGCCACACTTTTCTCCTCAGCCTCTCATTGGTTGGTCTGAGGCTAACGGGGATTGATGTCGTCACTAGGCAGTGGTCAGATGATCCCAGAGGCGCTGTGACGTCAATCTTATAACCGTGTGGCACAGTAGTTAAAAATAGGTCTAACAGATTGGAGCGGTGAGTCTGGACATCAGGAACCCTTGTAGGCTCCTGAACCAATTGCTCTAGTCCGTAGCAAATGGCAAAGGATTCCGCCTGTCGGCCAGCCGAGTCCGTTGGGCCTGAGAACTTCAACCATGGTTCGTTATGAACGTTGAAGTCCCCCAGAACAACAAACTCGGCCGAAGGGTAGCGGGGCAAGAGATCATCAATAGTATCGCTCAAATATTTGAAGAGCTCGGAAGTGTCTGATTCGCTATGGTTCGGTGAGCGGTATAGACATGCGTAGAATCTTGCCGTACTGGCAAGATTGACGCGCACCCACATTACGTCGAATCTGGAGTTTTCCAGACTCAATAGTCGCACACAGTTGACGTCAGCTCGACTATAGAGGCAGACTCCTCCTTTCAGTCGGAATTTGCTTGCGAGGGTAAAGCCCGAGCAGTCCAGATAGGAGGAGTCTGGCGGCTCGGCTATCTGAGTTTCGGATAGGAAAAGAAGGTTGGGACGTTGGGACAAAAGATGGTGATGGACGGAATTTAAATTTGTGTGCAGGCCGCGAATGTTGGCAAAATTTACCAACAGTTTTGGCCCGCACCGGGGACGCCTGCTACTCGCCGCTGTAAAGATGTTAAGTTTGTTTTTATGTATATTCATGATTTTAATTTTTTTTTTTTTTTTTTTTTTTTGTTTTTTGTTTTTGTTTTTAAGGGTATGAAGTGAAAGGAAGGTCTGGAATGGAAAAGTATGAGGGGTGGGTAGGAATATGGGGTTCAGGCTGTCCAGGAGTGATGAGCGTTTGGTTCCAGCCCACCCACTGCGGTGCTAGGCGATAGGCTGGGAGAGTCCGGCTGGAGAGGGCATCCAATGCGCCCCAAACGCTGCTGCTGGGTCCCCTCCGGTCACGAACCGGCACAACAGCAGTGGCGGGGTTTTTTCACTCGCTGATGGGGCAGCCCACCCTTAGTCGTGAGCCTGAGGGTCGGGCCCCTGTACTATCGAGCGGCCCGGACAGCGGTAACCGGTTGTAAAGGGTCTCCCTCAACCAGCATCTCCCAACCGGCCCGCCACGCAGAAGGTGGGCCGACGCACCCGCCACCAAGACCTGGGCAAACCTTAACCCATGAACCCGGGCACCCCTGCTAAGTCACCAAACGTAGCGAACCACTTGGGGTGACCTGTGGCAGAGGTATTGGTCATCCAATAAATGGTTCCCAGGGCGGCGGTACCCATTCCCGCCTACCAAATTGTAAAGGTTCGGACTCTATAAGAAATTTTTTCAGGCTCTATGATACTTAACGGGCTGAAAATTTGTCATCGCGATTAGAATCACGGTCCGAACCGAAATCAGTCACAAAATCTGCAAAGAGTTGCATGTCTGGAAAATTCATTATTCTTATTGGCGCTATTTCGAGAATTGGGTTTGGACTTTAAAAGTCATTTTTTCCGGTTCTGTGTTACCAAACGGTCTGAAATATTGTTATCGCGACAAGAAACACGGTCCGATCCGAAATCGGTCACAAAATCAGCATAAAATTGCATTTCGGTAAAAATCATAATTCTTATAGGCGTTAATTTGGAACTTGGGTTTGGAAATTAAAAGTAATTTTTTCAGGCTCTATGGTACCAAACCAGTTGTAATTTTTAAATTGTGATAAGAAACACGGTCCGAACCGAAATCAGTCACAAAATCTGCAAAGAGTTGCAATTCGGAAAAATCATTATTCTTATAGGCGTTAATTTGAGACTTGGGTTCGGACTTTAAAAGTCATTTTTTAGGCTCTATGGTACCAAACGGGTTGAAATTTTTTAATCGCGATTAGAATCATGTTCGATAATGACATCTTAATATTTATCTTTACATCTTCAATTTTTATCTTTTACTTCTTCAATTGTTGTTAAATTACTTTGTGGCGTCATTTTCATAACATATAAATGAAATACTTTGTTTCCACCTATGCTTATCAATGATTATCTTCATGGTTCACAGCCAATGGCTTCTCAATATTTATCTTCTACTTCTTCAATATTTGTTTAATTTCTATGTGGCATCATTTTGATTATATATAAGTGAAATACTTCGTTTCCACAAATTTTGATTAATTATATTCTACATGTTTTAAAGCCAATAACATCTTAATATTTATCTTTATCTTTTACTTTTTCAATATTTCTCCTTTTTTCTTCAATAGTATTTAAATTCTTTTGTGGCGTCATTTTCATTTTATTTAATTGAAATGCTTTATTTAACCAATAACAATGTTAGACCAATTCTTATTAATAATAATCGTCACGTTTCAAAGCCAATGGCTTCTTAATTTTAATCTCCTACTTCTTCAATAAATGTTAAATTAGTTTGTGTCGTCATATCGATTATATATTGAAATGAAAAACTTTGTTTACACCACTTTTAACTAATAATAATCTTAATTTTTGAAAGCCAATGGCTTTTTACTATTTTTGTCTGTACATGTATGCTTGTTTGTCTATACTTATATATTTTTAAATTCGTTAATTTTAATTATCCTGACGAAGAAGCCTTTGGCTTTAGATATTTAGATTATTATTAATGAAAGATGGTGTAAACAAATATTTTATTTAAATATAATTCATCTTTTAACTTCAAATCTAATATTCGGGCACCATAATACAGGCAACAATAATATTTGGAGATTCGATTATCGATTCTCTGAAAATGTACATTTGAATTTCAGATTACTTTTTTGTTTGTTTTATGTATAACAGATGTTTGCCCATTTACAATTTTCATGTAATATAAACTAATTATTAAAAAAAGAAACATAAAATACATATTTATATTGGTTTATGAATGGCTTTTCCAGGCCCCTTGAATACTTCAAGGCTACTGTTAAACTAGGCTAATGTCAACAGTCTTAGACATATTATTTAATGGCGCCATACCTCGTGACGACTCCTACGTAGTCTCACGTCTCGATTACTGCAACGGCATTTATGCCAGACTTCCAAAATATCAAATTGACAAATTGCAATCAGTGTTTAATGCAGCAGCGCGGCTCATAACCGGGGATTCAAAATATTGACACATTTCAGAACACCTTCGTAACCTTCACTGGCTCAAGTGCCCTGAAAGTATCCAGTACAAACTGTGCTGGATGGTGTTTAAATCCATCAATGAAATGGCCCCACCCTACATCTCTGAACTACGCGTTCCGGAAAACACTGTTCTGAGGCAGTCAACTCTTAGATCAGGAACATCATCAGCTGTAGGCATACTGACTGATGAGACTGAACCTAAGCGCAAGCCAAATACTATGTTTGGTGATCGCGCTTTCGGAGTATCTGGGCCAAAAACTCCCTCGGGAACTAAGATCCATAACAAGTCCGACAGAATTCAGGTCTAAACTAAAAACTTACCTTTTTAAGCTGTCATACCCTAAAATTAAATATACCATTCCTGAGAGAAAGTCCAGTTATATTCAATTTTACAATTGAGTCCTAAATCCTGCATCTAAAATTCGCTAATAAACAATTAGATAACGTTAATTAAGTGTTTATCTCAAGTGACCTACAAGGTAAGTATTGTACTGTATATTATCTCCATAAATAGTTAGTAATAACATAGGTCACTGTAGAGATGTATTATAAGTTTGTACAGCGCCTTTGAGGTGATTTTGCACAAAAACGGCGCTATACACGTCATCCAATTATTATTTTATTATTATACTATGCTGAGCCAGTATTCCCGTTCTGCTGTGTGGGATACATACCAGATAAAGGTGCCGTCCCTGGCTGTAGTCGTTTGGTACGAATAGCACTCCAGAAGGTATGGGCTTTATAGTGCAAATCTTCGTGATGCATGAAGCGCGTGTACTCTCTATTAATTCTCATATATTGTCTTGATAACCTACCTTGGTCTTTTAAAATTAATAGAACGGATTGTTCCGCAGAATTTCAAACAATTCAAGAAAGTTCAAATTTAAGTTCTTGCTCACAAGGAAATATTTTTATCGATTTAGGTTATCTTGGAACACGGAAAAGTAATAGTAACTTAACCTAACCTAAACATACTAAACAACTAAACATACTCACACTGGCCTTACCTAACCTCACCAGGTTACACACAATGCTAGAGTACGATGATAAGATAATGATTGCCTTCTGGTATAAAAAAATCTTATTTTGATACCTAATTGAAATTTCATCAATCATAAATGAATATTTACTGAAATTGTCTTAGAAATAATTTTCGGCGTCCAAAAAACAGTTTTTTATAATTATTTATTGTTATAAAGTTAAATTTATAGAACACCTTTTAATTAAAGTTTTTAAAATATAATATTTAACATCGACAATATAATTTTATTATTGAATAAAAAAAAACAGTTTATTTAAAAACAAGTTTTGTTAATTTTTAAAGTGCAAGCATTCCTGGCTCACAAATAACCTGACAATATTTGAAAATCTCCTACTACCACCACACGAAAATTTTGCTTGTGTTGTGATTTTTATTTATTTATTTTTTTATTTATTTAAACGCCCATAGGGCTTTTACCTATAATAATGTACATCTTTATTTTTTAGTTATACAGATTACATATAAAAAATTTAAAAAAAATAAAAAAATCAGTGTTAGCAAAATACAGGTTACATAAAAAAATATCAGAGTTGACAAAATATGTTACATAAAATATAAGAATTTTAAAAATATAGGTATGGATAGAGTAAGTGAGACGAAAAATATAAAATCTTCCAAAATCCACGAAATCAACCATAATGATAATAAGAAAGTATAACAATAGTTTACAAATTAGGTAAAAATAGTTAGCACATACTCCGTTTAAAGTTGGCCAAGTTCAAATTATTGTCAAATACATTTATATTATTTAAGTATTTGTTACCAAGTCTGTGTAAACGTTGTATTGGAGAGTGAAAACTATAGTTGGAATGAGATGTATGTATGTAAAATGTTGATATTTGCCTAGTTGTTCGTGTAGGTATGTGTAGATTTATTAAATGCAGGAGTTCACAACAATCGAATTTAGAGTTCAATAATTTTAATAAAAAGGTTAGGTCGTTTATTTTTCTTCTGTTTTCTAATGTCGGAATATTTAAATGATACAATAATGACTGGTAATTTATGTGTTCTAAAGGGATGTTAAGTTTAAAATTGACGAAGTGTAGAAATTTTCTTTGAATTCTTTCAACATTATGAATATGTACATTGTAGAAGGGCGACCAAACTATGGAGTTATGTTCTATCAGGCTTCTAACAAGGGATATGTGCAATAGTTTTATGATTTGTAAAGATTCAAAGTTTTTAATTGTTCTTAATATAAAACCTAATGCTTTCATACCCTTATTCACAGTTTGTTGAATGTGGGCCGTAAAGTCTAGTTTCTCATCCATTATTATGCCAAGATCTCGCATTTCCTTTACTCTTTCTAAATTTGTTTTATTTATTGAATAGCCAAAAAATTGTGATGTTTTTTTTCTGGAAAAGGTCAAAATTTTGCATTTTTCTTTAAATATAAATTGTTTTGTGAACACCAGTTATTTAGCATGTCTATATTAGATTGAAGAACTTGACAGTCGTTTAAGGAAGTTATTTCTTTATATAATTTAATATCGTCGGCGAATAGCAGTACATTGACATTTTTAAAGCAGTTGACTATGTCATTTATAAAAACAATAAATAAAATTGGGCCAAGATGACTACCTTGCGGTACGCCACTAGTGGCCAAAAATGGTTTAGATAAAAAAGATTTTATTTTAACAAGTAAAGTTCTACCAGATATATAGCTACTTAACCAGCTTAACATATTTGCTCTGATTCCTATAGCATGAAGTTTTTGGATCAGTACTTTGTGAGACACTTTATCAAAGGCTTTCGAAAAATCAGTATATATACAGTCAACTTGTTTATTTTTAGAAAAAGACTCCAATATATAGTTTTGAAACAGTAGTAAATTTGTTGTAGTTGATCTACCTCTAATGAAGCCATGCTGTTTGTCATTTATTAACTTTGTTAGTGTGGGATATATTTCTTCCAAAACTAAAGATTCAAAGATTTTGGGTAATACAGATTGTATGCATATTGGTCGATAGTTTGAAATGTCAGTCTCGTCACCTTTTTTAAATATTGGAATAATATAGCTGGATTTCCAGTAGACTGGAAAATATCCAGAGGATAGTAGGTGGTTAAATAAAATGGTTAGTGGTTTAGACAATACGGAGGAGCACTGTTTTAGAAAAATTGGTGGGATTGGATCGGATGGGAGTCCGGGCCTGCAGACTTGTGTATGTCTAAGGAACTTAATTTTTTTTGCAAGATTCTTCGGTGATGTAGCAGTCTGTTAAATGTGTGGTTTTTTTGAATGTGTATGAAGGAATATTTTCTTCTAGTGTTTCATCATCATAAACATTTTTAAAGAAATCAGAAAAAAGATTTACAATGTCTTGCGTATTGTTGGCGTATTTGTCGTCCATGTGCATTTATGGAGGATAGTCTGTGCTGTCGTTGTTTATTTTTTTAATAAATTTCCAGAGATTGTTCGAGTTTAAGGCTGTGTTCTCGATAGAATTTATATATGTTTTATAACAGATTTTAGAGAGATCTTTGCATTTTTTCCTACTTTCACTGAAATTTGTATAGTCGATTTTCTTCAGGGTTTTTTTGAATTTTTTATGAAGTATTTTTTTTTTCTTGTAGTGAGGCTATTAGTTCTGATGAGAAGTAAGTTGGATATGTATGTTTTTAAGGAGTAAATAGTGGTACATATGATTTGATAGTGGTGGAGAATATTGAATATAGATTTTCTAAGGAATCGTCGGTATTAACGTCAGTGATGAAGGACTTAGTCTAGGAATTTAACACACGACGCCTGACTGGGACCCAAAAACTTGAATATTTTACTGGAACCCTTTAAATGTTTATACAGGTTGTCCGGAAACTCGTAGTACAAGCGGGAAACTGGTGAATCTACATCACATTTGGAGTCGATTTTGTAGTATATATTTTTTTTATTTGAGCTTTCGTTATCGAGTAAATCGAGTTTCAAGTTGATTTTTTTTTTTTTTTTTTATCAAATTCTTATAAATTATTACTGAAGATCAAAGTACCCAACTAATTAAAACTATTTGAAAGTAAAACTAATGAAGAAACTCGGATTTGAAGCATTATTTTGAAATCACCCTTCATTTAACCCGGTGTAATCATAAAATATTTCTGCTCTGCAGGGTTAAAACATCTGTTATTGAACCCTAAACACCAGAAAAAACTTTAACCCTAAAATAGCCGAAAAATATTTTTTTTTGTTTTTTTTTTTTTTTGAAAATGCTCAAATCAAAAAACTTTATGTTTTTTTGGGTTCCCCAAATGTGGTGTAGATTCTCCAGTTTCCCGCTTGTACTACGAGTTTCCGGACACCGTGTATATGTTGTTTTTGAGAATAATATCCATATATTTGAGCCGAAACGGTAATTATAGGAAATCACCTCTTAAGCATTAAGCATTTCCATACGATACGGGCGGGCAGCGTTTACTTGATCTAATCATATTTTTAAAAAACCGCTCTCCTCACCGAATAGTTTAATCACAAGGAATCGAAATAAAATATGCAAAGATATAAATTAGCTCTGGTCACTAGGAAATTCAAATGTAACATCATTTTTCTTTTAAATCCTATGAACCATACTTCCAGGGGTTATACGGTCAGTGGATAGTCATCAAAAAAGTTAATAAGGAAATTAGAGTATATCCGTGAAAAATCTTACTGATAGACCGATAGTCTTAATGAAGTCGTCGATGACAGTAGACGAATTCACGATCTTATATCCTTTTAAGTGAACTTAGCTAAAAACTTTGTTACATTTAGATATTCTTTATATGATAAAATTTAACACTTTAACATGATTTATTGATATCTAGGGAATCAAAGGTTCAGGCCATCTCTCAAGGAACCATCAAAATGATAACACTTTATACAGTTATTCTGAAAAACCATTTATTTGGAAACAATGATGCATAATATTACTAAATTAGATTAAAAAAATTGTATGGAAAAATTGTATGCTGGAAGTTACTGGCTCTGTTTCATTACGTTTGTTGGAGATGCCGTTATTTAAAAGCGCTTACTGCTGTAAACCGTTGTGGGACGTTTGGGTTTCTTTTCTCGTATCCATCGCGTCGTTCAACCCTGCAGAGTAAATCTGCATTCAGCCTTACCGCTATGGGTGGGTGATAACCACCTAAACAGAAGACTGCGGCTCGTCTGCTCTTTCACCCGAAGTTCACGGCTCTCCACGCTGAAGTGAGGAGTTTTCCATCTCCACAATTCTCCAGTGCCCGTCTCGCTGTTCCCGTTACAACTCCTGTTTCGACCCTTCAAATCTTCTGTAGTTAATCATTCATTTTATGGGCATGATTTTTGCGTTGGCGCTTGCTCCTGTCCGTCGATCACCATATAAGGTAATCCTTCTGATTGCACGTGACCCAGTTATAAATTACACTACATTACTGCGTGATCAATGTGATGGTGTATCCTCTATGCTTTGTAGTCGTAGGGATGCTTGATTAATGGCGGATATGGGCAACACATAACAACGTATGGTATCTCGTGATGTCATACCAGAGATGATTCATTACAATTTAGTACAAATTAGTACGATTGCAGTACTGCCGCGTTTGAACCGTGATGTCAAAAGCCGTTCGGCAGACTATAAAAAATACCAACATTTTGATGAATTATCAATACATCTTTGATACTATTCGATATTTAAAAAAAAACAAAAAAGTTATGTTCTCAGCGTGCTCTAATCTTAAAAGAAAACATGACATTTCGTTATATGTAAAGACCCCATTCTCAACAATTACAATTTTGAAAATGGCCACTAATTTGATTTTCTGTTAAAAATTTTATGTAATACATATCGATTTATCATTTCATCCGTTCTTATTTTGAAAATGACACAATTCGAGTTCTAAAGTTCATCGAACCAGAGTTAGAGACAGACACACATCCGTTAAATTAGTGTTTATGATGACAAAATAAATATAATATAAAGTTAGGTAACCATTTGACTAGAATTCTTTATAAATTGAAAAATCCTTTACCTGTACCTAGTTCGTCTTGCGCCCAGGTAAGTGCTTTCTTGGGACACGGCGGAAATTCTCACAGACACTGTTTACTGAGGCGTGACTTGGGCGGGCGGGGATGGGCGGGGACGGGCGGGGGCGGACGACGTCGACTTTACTTTAATAGCGGGTAGCAAAAAACTATGCTTCATTTCATAACTGCTGTTATACGATCACTAAACTGTCACGGATTCAACCAAGCTTAATATAATATGCTATATTATATTTGAGCAAGTAAAATTTTCAAAATTAAAAAAATAATACGCAATTAGTTTCAACCAGTTTAAAAGAATTCTTTCCTCAGAGCCTAGTAATATTTAGGGATGCTGCATGAAGAATCCTTTTTAAGGAAAAGGTAGGAGAGGAAGTTCTTTGGATCAAGAGAGCGTGTCTAGGAGTGACGAACATATGAATATATCCCTCTCACTGCGGCGCAAGGCGATGGGTCGAGACTAGTTGGAGAGGTCAATGGGTCTCCCTAAACCAGAATCTGCTGATCTGGCACCCCGAGCAGCTGGTGGACAGTCGCATCTTGACTACAACCATCACCATCACCAAAGGTTGCAAACCACTAGAGATGACCTATGGCAAAGGTATTGGTCATCTAATAAATGGTTCCCGTGGCGGTAGTACCAAAATTCGCCTCCCGAATTGCTCATTTCATTAGGGTTATTTTAAAACTACGCCGACTGATTAATGGGGAATCAATTCTACTAACTCCATTTAGCAGGTCCCATTTAAATAGCTTTAGAACAAACTCAGCATACCTACATTACGACTGTGTATTCGATATGACAATTGGTCTGTTAACAATGGATTTCAGACGAAAATCAGATGGACCACTCTCCTTTGCACAGAATCAAGCAGGTTTGTTCAGACTATTTTCCATTCCATGAGATCTTATTAGAAACTGTTAAACCTATTCTCTTCTACGCGGTTGCTTGCACTGATTTCAAGTTACAGAGAGAGTTCATCTTTAAATTGAACTAAGCTAATTTGGACACTTAACGGGCTGGCATCATCAAAATTTTCAGATTTTACCGCAAGCTCATTTTTCTAACATTTGTTTTTAAACAGCATTTCATAATTAAAAACTTCTGTTCTTTGAGGTTATTTAATTAGGGCACATAATTTATTTAACGGTAATTCAATGGAAAATTCTAGAAAGCCTAACATTTGTACACAGTTGGCAATTGTTTTTATGAGAAGGGATCTTTTTTATGACCATGCAATTTTCCGGCCTCTGTGTTGTCTTCTTCCTAATTCTATGTTCACTTCTTCCTACACACAACATCCTCACAGATGACAAAAGCCTACTGGGCGGAAGTAATGTTGAATAAAACAAAGCACTATAATAATATTAATAATAACTTTTTCTAGTTTATGCCGCCAAAATTCAAGGGATGATTATTCGGATGACATTTGTCATGTTTTTTTTTACAAAAAAATGAGTGACTGAAATTTTTAAAGCAGCTCATTTATTAACTTACCAATGTTACACTCATAACTTGATTGCATAATATTTAAAGGTTACGTAAATCATTTACAAAATATGGGATACATTAGTATGTTTTGTGTGCTGTTTACTGATAAAAAACGATTTAATTTATAAGACATTTACTATAGATTTCTCACATTTTCACAGGCTAAATACGACGCGCTAGTTAAGCCAACATTGTCAACATCTTACAACTGGCGTTGGTACCAACATAACGCATACATACGAAGCACGAAACAAACTCTTCGTTCAACTGTAAATAGGTACATAAAATGTAGAACTTATATCAGGAAAAACTTAACCATAACAAAGAAGGGGAAGGCTTTTGACCAGCAATACTAAAGTCGCAGGTTCATATCCCGGTATGCGCAAGTAAAATTTTTTTGATAAATATGATTCACAATTTATTCATTAAAAATAATATATACCTAGTATACTTGCGACACGTTTCAGAGTGGAAGATACTAACAGTAAAATCACCATTCAGAATTAAAATGTTACCGGAAATGGCATTAACCGCGATTGTTGACCATATCTGAATATCCATGTACTCTCTACCTTCCTCCTTTCCTATTTCATTCTCTTCTCTTCTACCTTTAGCTTCACAAAATACCCCAATTGGAGATGCCTTAGTCTCACTGGCTGCAGACGGTTGGGAGCAGTTGAGACTCCTGTGCGGTGTTCACATAAAAAAATATTTTTCTGTTCAATAAGAAAACGGATTTTGAAAAATATTGTTGAAACTTGAGTGAAACCTGGTTGTAACAGTTGTCGTAAGTAAGGATTAAAACCATTTCAGAATTCACCTACCCGTCGCATCCTTATAGGCTCTTTCATTAAAAAGCCTTTTCCGGTGAAATAGGCTCGGAGGTCCCTGGGCTCTAACGCAGTTACCTTTCCTCTCTCATTCCCGTCCCCATTCTTCCCCAGCTTCCACCCCATAAAAAAACATTACGACATCTCCCGGATTTACGACCCGAATGATCTGAGAGCATAAAATGAAAGATTAATGGCTCAACCCTTCAGTGATGCAATTTAGTTATGAGATTTCATTGAAATTGTAAATAATCTTTACGTTTTCATTGTAATATTTCTCATAGATGTTTCACTGAATTTTTGAACTATGAAACAGAAAATTTATTTGCTAAAGCAGCGGAATCCTTTGAATGGATGCTATGGTGTGACGAAATTTGCAGTTTTTTCAACTAGAGTTTGTAGTTCAACGCCATCCATAGAAAATGGGTGTTGCTGATTTATTGAAATCCTGTTAAATACGGACAGCACGCCGTTTCATAATAAAATGTGAGTACTTTTGAATGTATAGCAATACGTGTTAATGCACGTACGTTTGCTTTATTAATATGTAATGACGAAATGCGAAAATATAATGATTTTTATGAGCAAGTGTTCTGACGTCGTGTTAATACTTTCCTTTTATAATAAGAGTTAAACGTGAAACCAATCGATTCAATCGCTTAGGGCCTGCAATCCCGTTTTTTACAGATTTACTAATAATTTGAAGATATTTTTAGTTGTTAAGCAATATTTTATATCAGTGAGTATTCTCCGTGCACTATTTACAGCTCTATCACTATTGCTCGCAGTTAGTAAAATCAGTTTTGCAAAACGAACAAAAAAAAAATACCTCAAAACGTCTAAGCGATAGATTGTGCCATCGTAGGGACATTTTTTCCAGACATTGATGACTTATATATACAGGGTTTTCCAATAAGAGGTGTTATTTTGATATTCAATCGTAAAAGATCAATGGATTCGTTGCTTGTGTGGCACGTAGCGTCGTCTTGTTAAAAGTAAACGTTGTTCAAATTAATACCATCCAATTCCGGTCATCCGGTCAAATCATTAATCATCTCTCGATAGCGATCCATTCACCGTAACTGTTGCTCCAGCCTCATTTTCGAAAAAGTAAAGTCCAATGACTCTGCCGGACCATAAACCGCACCAAACAGTCACGTTGAGAAAAGAGAGGCTTTTCAACAATAATTATTGGGTTTTCCGAGCCCCAGATGCGACAATTTTGCTTGTTGATGAAGCCACCGAGGTGGAAATGGGCCTCATCACTCTAGATGATTTGCGTTTGATTTACTCAAGTGAATGTTAATAATTTAAATGCGTTGTTGAAGCGTGTATCGTTCCATTTTTATTAATAACGTTGTTTCTACTTGTCATATGTCAAAAAATAATAGCTTCAAAAGTAACACCTACCGTAATAGAGGGGTATTCAAAATGACACCTCTTATTGGAAACCCTTTATTATAAACCCCTGCATACCCATGTTCTACCGATTAATAACAAGTTTTTAAAAACATGTTTTGTTCTGTTATTTAATACGTTATAGGCATGAAAAAATCAGAGTGTATCTTTAAACGCAACTAAAGCATTTGTCGAGAGATTCTTGCTCTATTTCAAACGAATCATGTTTTATTAAATATTTTCACCTTTTTCACTTAATTAGTATCGTTTTTTTTTAATATTAGCGCGCTCCCTCTAACATTCTTATTTACACATTTTCCTTTCAAACCACCTTTGAACGTTTGCTACGGGCCCGTAAGCAGGTATTATTGTAAAAAAAATATTGACAGCCAATTTGTTGCAAAGATTCTGCTTAATTATCGACGTGTTAATTAAGGCGATATAAGACTCTAATAATGGGGATTTGCTCGACGCTCGAACATAATTTTTTACTGATCAACGTATTACTAAAATCTCAAATGTTTCTAGAGGGATCTCTACGGATGCAAGTTATTTATATTTAAGACTAATAAAAAAAGAAACATGAAAATGTTTAATGCAAAACGGTTTTGAAATTTTATAAAACGTTATTTAATTATAGTTTTAGCAGTAATCACCAGATTTTACACGATGAATGAGTACCTTCCCGAGGGATTCCTCGAGAAACATTTGATATTTTTGTAATACGTTCATCAGAAAAAAATAATATAAACCCCAAGGTCGATCACAAAATTTTTGACTTCATCACTTATGTCGTTAAGATTGCCACTTTATTTCAGAGATTTGATAGGGAAATTCAACCATAGGTCTGTCTAATACACCATGGCCTTGCGTTAAATATTTTTGTGAACGGCTGTTTCACTTAAGGCGTTGAGATTTATTTTAGGGTATTTTCTCGCCTTAAAGATTTTTTGATTGGCTAGTGCGGCCGAGTGGGTGGCCTCAGAGAGCGGGGGTGGTTTTTATTTGTCTGTTAGATTGGGAAGTTTGGTTGTCACGATGTCGTAGAACGTCGTACCTTTGATCTCCAGACAAATAATCTTCAAGAGTTACATTAGTCCAAAAAAACAGTATGGTATGCAATTGGGGAGGAGGACAATATTAGCTCGTACTTTTTTTAACGAAAACCATATTTTTGTTGCTGTTAATTCCGAGCGCTACAGTAAGATGCTCCAAATCTTCTTCATCCCAGAACTTCAACGTCACAGATGGGTAATGAGGAGAGTATGGTTTCAACAAGAAGGTGCAACTGCACAGACAGCTCGTAAATTAATGGCTGTCTTACGGGATCAGTTTTTATCTCCGGATATGGCGATATTCACTAGCCTCCTCACTCCCCTGATCTAAGCTTATATGATTTATTTTGAGGGGATATCTCAAGTCCCGAGTTGACAAAAATGAGTGCCTTGAAGATTTCAAGACGTAAATCCACAAAAAAATTATTCGGAGTACACGACAGATGTCTTCTTCTTTCGTATGGTGGGGGGTCAGAGGGGGACATCTAGATCTGCGAGCCATATTAGGGCCTCAGGCGTCGCCATGTGAACCTCATCAATCCCGCCGGGGAATGAATGGAGCGGGCATTCGTTGACCACATGTTCGGTAGTCTGCACCGCACCACATTCACACATCGCCGACTCTTTAAGGCCCCATCTGTGCATCATGTGGGCACAGCGGCTATGGGAGCACCTTAACCTATTGATGGCGGACCAGGTTTTGCGAGGCAGTGAGAACCCAGGCTGTCTCTCGGTGGGGTCCTGTATGAGATGGGCATTTCCCACGTTGGCCGTTTGCCACTCAAGTTTCCACCTATCTTCTGGGGTGAGAGGTAATCGGAGGAGCCTCTCTCCTTCCGCCCAGAAGGGCTTTCGGGACTTCAAGCGGCATGCCGGGTGGGAGACGACATCTTTGTGTACAGGTATTGCGCTTTTTTGCAGCGCCTTCTTGTATTCCCTCAGTGTTGCAATTTCTCGCCTGATGTTTGGCGGGGTTATGTTTGCAAGTACGGGGAGCCAAGGGAGAGGAGTAGATTTTAAAGTCCCGCTGATGGTTCGCATTGTGGCATTAAGCTGAACGTCTACCATGGAAGTGTGGGCGCTTCTAGCCCATACTGGAGCACAGTATTCAGCCGTTGAGAAAACCAGGGCAATGGATGCTGTTCTGAGCGTGTTGGCGTCGCATCCCCAGCTAGTTCCAGCTAGCTTATTAACTAAGTTAAGCCTTGTCCTGGTTTTTTTACCCACTGTTTCCATGTGTTGCCGGTAGTTCAAGCTCCTGTCCAAAGTAACTCCGAGATAGCGGGGGTGGGGGTCATGGTAAATATTTTTTCCATCAAACTGAACACAGAGTTTGGCATCCGCTTGTGAATTGCTAAGATGAAAAGCTGTCGCAACTGTTTTCGACCCATTTGGCTTTAGTCGCCAATTGAGGAAATATTCTTCCAAAGCCTTTAGGTCAGAATTGAGGATATCTTCTGCTGCTTTAAGGGTTTTGGCTTGAGCTGTGACGGCGATGTCATCTGCGTAAGCAAATTTTCTGCCTTCAGTGTGAGGGAGGTCTCGAGTGTAGATGTTAAATAGCGATGGGGCCAGCACTGAGCCCTGGGCAAGGCCATTATTGAGGGGTATTTTTTTGCTTTTTCGCCCTCCTAGAAAAACCCTGAAGGTACGGCCAGTTAGCAGTTGCTCAATGAGTCGTACTGTGTTGCCATCCTCTATGGTGTCGTACAGTTTAACAAGGAGGCCTTTGTGCCACACCGTGTCGTAGGCCGCAGAGAGATCAATGAACGCTGCCGCAGTCTTCAGCCGTTTCTGGAAACCAGATTCAATGTGTGTTGTCAGTGCTAACACCTGATCGCAGCAGTTACGGCCTGGTCTGAAGCCAGCTTGCTCTTGTGGGACCACTTTCTCCAAAATTGGAGTAAGTCTGCGGAGCACAACTCGCTCAAGAAGTTTGTACATGGTACTTAAAAGTGAAATTGGCCGGTAGCTGTTCGGATCCTCTGCTGGCTTGTTGGGTTTGAGGATCGCAATAACTTTAGACTTTCTCCAGGTATTTGGTAATTGACGCTACCCAAAGTTCCAGTACCGGCAATAACCAAGAATAAATGTAAATGGCAAGAGATAAAAAGTAACAGAAACTGCCAACAAAAAATCCCAACTTACACTATTTTATTTTATTTTATTTATATTTATTTAATTAAAGCCCAGAGGGCTTTTACATGTGGGTGGTACAAATTTAATGACAGTTTTGAAACATAAGAAAGAAAAGAAAGAAATAATAAAAATAAAATTACATAAGTATATGCGAGAAACAAAATTAAAAATATCAAGAACATAAATTAAAAAATACAGCGATTTGACTGGTTTACAAAAATATAACTTCCATTTAGGAATAGTATTGAAATAGGTCTTTTACATAATCCACAAAATTCGCAAAGTTAATGTTAAATATATCGACATCACCTAAGTATTGGTTTCCCATAGTGTGAAACCGTTGTATTGGGGAGTTCGCAATGTAATTTCGCTTATGTGTGTTGCAGTGGAATAGTGTATTTTGTCGTGTTGTTATTGTAGGTATTCGTAAGTTTATGAGTTGCAGAAGTTCGCAACAGTCGAATTTAGAGTTTAGAATCTTGAATAAAAAAGTTAAATCGTTTATTTTACGCCTGTCTTCCAATGTGTGTATTTTTAGAGTGTTTAATAAGAAATGATATTGTAAGTCTTCTAGTGGGATATTTAATTTAAAATTTATAAAACGCAGAAATTTTTTTTGTATTCGCTCAATGTTATTAATGTGAATTTTGTAAGAGTGAGACCAAACTACTGAGTTGTATTCAATTATGCTTCTAACTAGAGATATGTATAACAGTTTAATGGCTTGTATGGAGTTAAAGTTTTTAGTTTTTTCTTAATACGAAGCCTAGTGTTTTCATGCCTTTGTTTACAATTTGGTGGACATGATTGGCAAAACTTAGTTTTTCATCCAAAATAATTCCGAGATCTCTCATTTCCGTGACTCTTTCTAAAGCTGTATTGTTAATGGAATATTCAAATAAAACAGGATTTTTATTTCTGCAGAAAGTCAGGGTTTTGCATTTGTCTACATTTAAAAACAGATTATTTTGTACGCACCAATCTTTAAACTTATTAATATTTGATTGTAGTATTTGGCAATGATTTACATCAGTTATTTTTTTTGTATAGCTTGATGTCATCAGCAAAGAGCAATACCTCGACATCGTCGAAGCAATTTGTTATATCGTTAATGAAAATGAGAAACAAAACGGGACCAAGGTGACTACCTTGCGGTAGGCCACTGGTCGCACAGAAAGCTTTCGATAGCAAAGATTTTATTTTAACAAATAGTTTACGATTAGTTAAATAGCTAGTGAACCATTTTAGCATGTTGTCTCTTACTCCTAGGGCAAATAGTTTTCGGGTTAGTAGTTTATGGGATACTTTGTCGAATGCTTTTGAAAAGTCTGTATATATGCAGTCGACTTGTTTATTTTTTGCAAAAGATTCTAATATAAAGTTTTGAAATATTGTTACGTTAGTTGCGGTTGATCTACCTTTGATAAAACCGTGTTGTTTTTGGTCGATTAGTTTTATTAATTTGGGATAGATTTCACCAAGGACCATTGATTCAAAAAGCTTAGAAAGTACTGACTGTATACAAATGGGGCGATAATTGGTTATGTCAGTGTCGTCTCCTTTTTTGAGGATAGGTGTAATGAAGCTCGATTTCCAGCGGCTTGAAAATATCCAAGGAACAAGAGGCGGTTGAATAGTACTGTAAGCGGTTTAGATAATGCATTGGAGCATTTTTAAGGAATATTGGTGGAATGTTGTCTGGGCCAGCAGATTTTTCAGTGTCTAAGGAAAGTAATTTCTGTTCGCAAGATTTTTGTGTGATATGGCAATTTGTTAAGTGTGTAGTATTACTAAATTTGTATTCGGGTATTTTATCATCGGGGGTTTCGTCATCGTATACGTTTTTGAAGAAATCTGAAAAAAGGTTTACAATGTCTTGTGTATTGTTTGCACTGATTCCATTCATTTGCATTATTGGTGGGTAATCCGTGTTTTCATTGTATATTTTTTTTAGAAATTTCCAGAGATTTTTGGATTTAAAAACATTATTCTCGATGATAGTTATGTACATTTTGTAGCAATGTTTAGAAAGATCTTTACATTTTTTCCTAGTTTCCCTAAAGTTTATATAATCAGCTATGGATTTGCTTTGTTTGAATTTTTTGTATTGTCTTTTTTTTGCTGAAGAGAGGCAGTTAGCTCCGATGAGAACCAAACTGGGTAAGTATACTTTTTCGGCGTGTAAAAAGGTACATAGGATTTAATAGTGTTAGAAAATGTAAAATAAAGTATGTCTAAAGATTTATCAATATTTTCATCACACAAAAAAGACCAGTCTATATTTGAGAGATGGCAGTTAATTGAGTCAAAGTCTGCTCGTTTAAAGTTCAGAGTTTTTTGTTCAGGTTTGGCATCGTTATCACGGGGTATGTTTAATTTCGTGTATAGGGGAGGATGGTGATTGTCGGCAGGTAGGAGCGGATCATTAGACAGTTCTACAGATATTTTAGGGATGTTTGATAGTACCAAGTCTAGTAAGCGATCGTTATTATTATAGATGAAATTGTGCTGGTACAGGTTTAAAAAAATTTGCTGTTTCCAAGATTTCTCGTGCCCTGTCATTTTCTCTTTCGTTTGTGATGTAGCCGCTGTCGTTGGATTCCCATTTTAGATTTGAAAGGTTGTAGTCTCCAAGAATAACAAGTTTTGAGTTTGGATATTTTGACAAGAGATGTTCAACGTCTTCACAATGGTTTCTGTATGTTTGAATATCGGAGTGGTGGTAGGTAGGTGGTTCCAATAATAATTTTTTCCATTCCAGTAGAGATTTGCACAAATAAATGTTCAATGTTGTTGTTTTTCGTCGGTAACTTCCTAGATGAGTACTTTCGTTTAATTGCTATTAAAACACCTCCATCTCTTGACTTTGAACTTGATCTGGCATTTCTGTCACAACGAAAAATTTTGTAGTTAGCAAGTCCAAGTTCAGATGATTTTATTGCAGAGTCAAGCCAGGTTTCCGTAAGTGCATATACGTCATGATGATGGGACGGAAGAGCTGCGTGTAGATCGTCTGGTTTTGTTCGTAGTCCACGGATGTTTTGGTAGTATATTTTCAGTTTAGTTATACTCGGTTTTTAGTTATACTATGTTTGGTAATAAATAAATCTTTTTGAAAATCTTCTTCTCCTGGAAGGAGATTATAAATAATTGGTTCTTTGTGGTAAATCAGGGATGTATTAATACTTCGCGTGTTACAATGGTGACTCGATAGTCGACAAAGATAGTCGAGAACAGTAAGTTTGCCTGGGAGCATTCATACTGGCTCTGGCGACTACTGGCCACTAACTGCCATCTTACGGACTTTCACGCAAGCTCTATGCACTGCCCTCTATGAGTGCATCTGTGAAGCTCTTACTTCCCAACAAGAAAAAACTGACTGAGTACATCTTAATTGAAAACCTCATGATTCCCGCGACGGACCCTGTATAAACGAATATTGTTTGAAGGGTTGAAATACATTAAAAGCGATCGTAAAACATACTGTTATATAAAAACCTCATAAACATAAAATTATACTTTGTTGTTTCAAGATAATATTTTGACAAAACATATTTCTCGCACAACGCATAATACTTTATAAGCGTAATTTAATGCCTACAAGATGCTATAAAATTCGCAAATTTACAAGATTATTGAAATGATTTAATATATACTTGGAGTGAACGAGAATATATCGAGTTGAATTTTTACACACATTTTTAACAAATTATTAAGGCTTAAAAATGGAAATTTCTTGTGTAAGGTTTTTTTAAATTTTGACATTGAATAACATTATGCTGTCATAAATCGACGAGAACAATTTATCTATTACTTTACACGCTTTGCACTAATGCCCCGTAGTAAACGTTCAAAGATGGTTTGAAAGGGAAATAAGTAAATACGAATGTTAGAGGGAGCGCGCTAATATAAAAAAAACCGATTATAATTAAACGAAAATTGTTTAATTATTAAAAAAAACACGACTAGTTTGAAATAGAGCGAAAATCTCTCGACAACTACTTTAATTTACATTTAAAAATACATTGATTTTTTACATGCCTATAAAATATTAAATAACCGAACAAAACCTTTTTGTAATAATTTTCGGAGCTTACTTTGCAATTTTTTTCTACTGTGGGAATTTCATAAAATTAATGTTTCGGCATTATAAATGTATAGTTACTATCTTAAATTTTTTTTTTTGGAACTTACAAACTTGAAAAGTTGAAGAGAAACTGCTAATAAATCGGTTGAAATCGGGTATGCGGGGCTTAAGGGATTAAAGTAAAAATATATATGATATTTTCAATAGAGGTAAATAAAATCAACATCAAAATTTAACAAAATTTTGAAAATATTTTAAGTGTGAGATTTTAACTATCCCGCAGCCAAGAGAGGGAGTAGATAGTACCCAAAATTACCATCCTCCTTATATTAGCTTAAATACTTATTATATCATTTTAGTATTTTACATATTTCTGCGCAAATATATAAGTTACCATTAATAATTGACTGAATAATTGCGATTTCTATAGTTTAAAAGCCCGTAAGACAGAAAATGCATTGGGTCGTCGGAAGACCCACATGGTTACAGACATTTTTCTGGCATCATGGCTTGGCCTGTCAAGAGTTAAGGATGCCTACTCTCATTATGATAAAATTATTAAGTCAAATGTAACGAAAATTGCCTTAGGTCCCTAACCAAGTATTAAATAATGAAGCCTGACGATCGACTAGCATTTGTACGGATCGTGTTAGAACTTTTCCACAAATTTGTTAACTAACCATCCGGATGTCGCAGGTTCTAATTCCGGCGTGAGGAAGCAAATTTTATTTCATCATTGTTTTTTCATAATTCATTCCTTTAATGTACATAGTTTAATTGCTGTACATTCTAGGGTGAAAGATACCGGATACTGATAGATAAATATCGCGCTAGTGTAAAACAAAAATTTAAGGCGTTGGATTCATAATTGAAACGTTGTTTTAAATGGCTACCGCTGTCTTTGGTAACTAGATCTAAACATTCATACATATAATTTATTTTCCCTCCCCATTGCCTTCCGATTCACAATATAGGTACTGCATTTAGAGATGGCATAATTTTACTGGCTCCAGACGGTTTGGGAACAGTTTTGAACAGAAACGAAAAACAATGATTACAGTATTGTATTTGTAAACGCCTTTAACTTTGTTGGGGGTTCAGGTACTCACAGGTTGTCTGTGAGTATCAATCTATGTTCATACATAAATGCTTCAAATTAAGTGTACCGAGAAGGCATATAGGTAACTAAATTAGAATAGCAATTTCTTTGAAAATAAAGTAAAAATTAGTAAGTTAAGACGAAATAATAATCGAAGACATACAAATTAATGCCAGCAAATAGACTAATAACCAACTAAGTTTTTGCTGCTAGGCCCTGCGGGCGGCACTTCGTTGGGCTGCGCCCAGTTTAAGTGATACTAACAACAGTTACATTTAATAGATAGATATTAGGTCATTCACAGAGAGAGGGTCAGTATATATTGTTAAAACACGGAACAGGAAGGAGTTAATGAACGTGCTCAATTTAGGCATAATAAGAATGACAGTTGTTTGAATAAATGAAATTTTACGTATTTGTGATGGATTATTTCAAATGAAACACTATTATTGACTACATGTCTACAACTGATATTAACTGTTATGGTAAATAATATAATTTGCTCATAGGAGACTTGCAGTGCTTCAATATGTGTTACAACCGTCAATGTCTATAAGTTGAATCAATATCGTATAGTTTGTCACAACAATTAAAGATAGTTATAACAAAGTTGACTGAAATAATAGATTATTACATATTGATTAATTGTACCCGTGTTTATGGATAAAAGGAGGGTAATTTTGCGATGTGATTAGCAGTCGGTTTAATTAAAAGGTGTGAATTTTACTCCAACTGGTGGTAATTCTTTACCTAAAACTGTTACCGTATCTAATAAAGTTTAAAGTTAGATTATATATACACCTTCGTCAGAAGAGTAAAAATCTATATATAAAGGTAGATTATTACAATATAGCGCCCCTGAGGTGATATCTCACAAAAGCGGTGCTATGCAAATTGTCCAATTATAAATAAATATAATGTTTACATTTTATTATGTACGTTTGCATTGATATACAATGGAAATAGTTAAAATAATGTTATCCAATTAAACTTTATTTTATTAAAAAACAAATAACTTTTTTAACTTCACTTTATTACAACCAATACATGTTTCATGAACGAAGTATACACCGAAGTCAAAAATTAAATATAGATTACAATTGGAAAAAAGAAGTGGAAGGAGGGGGGAAGGGTAAGAGTAGGCTGGGTTTATAAGAATTAGGAATTACAATATGAAAGACCAGTTAAGTGGGAAAATATTTAAAAGAGAGTTTAGAAAAAAAAATTCTTGTTAATTACATCTACTTTAATAAAAATGTTCTCTTATTTCTAAAATTTCTAAATTATTTATTTGTGATGCTTTATATCCTGTGTGAAGTATTTTAAGACCTGAAAAAAAAATTGCATATAACCATAAAACAATAAATTCATAAGACAAATAACATTTTATAACGGTTATTCTAATAAATTGATAGTTGAAATACTAAATAAAAAAAATAAACATATTCTCTTCAAACGGTATTTTTTTCCTATTTCTTAAGATATAAATAAACAAAGGCGTAGAATTCTGTTTGTGGATAACGACACTTCTAAAATGATATATTAAACATTCCTGGTACTATTCAACCGGCGTTTTACACTAATAACAGAATGAATAAATATATTTTTATTAATAAAGATGGCGAAAATCAAACAAAAAATCATGAGTTTATAAACTCAATTGGGCTGAATTGTAATTTATTTTACAAAGGTCTACCTTTGCCAATACCTACCTGCCCTACCAATAGAAACTTTGAAGTCAGAACTAAAAAACATCTCAGGGTTCTAAATCGAAATAGTGAATCTGAGTTTGCAAATAATCTTTTGAATCACACTTTCGATAAAATACTTCACTCAGGATGAGCAATAGACACTCAGGATTAAAGCATCGCAAATAAATAATTTTGAAATTTTAGATATTAGAAAACATGTCAATATAAAATCAAATGTAATTAATAAGCAAAAAAAAAATTATAAATTACAATGAAAAATGCCATTGCAAAGTTGAAATAAACTTCCAGTAGAAATCTTATTATTAAACGCTTGATGTTCAAGTAATTTTGCATATTTAAATATACGCGCCAGTCATTTGGTTCGTTATTACACCGCCAGAGGTGCGCTCTGTCGGCCACCTATTGCCGCGGTGCGTATCGGGTATCAGCCATATTGAATTAACGCGTGCTTTTTTCGTCAATCGTCAAACGTAATCACGTAATTGTGGATAATTTTCACTGTAATGTAATTAATCCAATGGATTATGAACTTTCTAAGACATATTTTCTTCGATATTATCCAAAAATTGTATGAGCAGAAACGATATTTTTGAAGAAATATCGTATTACATGTGGCGATTCTATTTCAGTATGAAATCGTGTCTTACTTTTTAATGTCTTATTTAAACACAATTTGAATTTGACCAATCACAGGGCCTACATCGTCCAGACGTTGGGACATTAATACTATCAGATAGGAAGATGGTCACTCTTAGAATTTATTCGTTTAATCAACGGGCATAAATAAAGTAATTAAACTTTCGTCGAAATGTGATATTATTGTTTTATTTATTGAGTGAGTGTAGCTCCTGTTTTAACTTGACCATTTTGAATTTCGTCTTTCTATAAATTTGTTCTTGTGTTCTGGTTCCGGTCCTGATTGATGAGTCCATAATTCTCTTTGGAAAATAAGTTACTATTTCGTGTTTTAATGCCTAAAAAAAGTAAAACGTGATTTGATGCCTACAAGTTATGGAGTTGCTAAATTAAATTCCTACTTCACATTAATCTAAACATGAAAGGGTTATATTAATTGTTGGGAACGAATTTCATATTTTTAAAATCAAATAAGAAATGTCCACAGAGTGTGAAAAACCAGTGTGTTCATACATTGACTAAAGACGTGAATTGTTTTTAAAATGCGTTAATTTAGGGGTAAGAAAAAACATGGTATGAGTCTAATTGTTTTATAAGAGGCTCGCAGTATTATTAATTATAGTGTAGCGTAAATCTTTGGACAAAATGTACATTGTTACTTAAGCATACCTGCTGCATGTTGTTTTGTTTAGCATGCCTAACTATTATGTATCATTGTACATATTTTGTATCGGATAGCAGATGATGTACCTAAATATAATTTAAATAATTAAGGAAATGGATATTTTTCTGTTATCACACATTTTACGACGACGAATCATTTATGAGGTTTATCACCGGACATGTTTCATATGTCAAATGGGATTTAACCGTAGTAATTAAATTTCAATTTTTTTCTTGGTTCCTTAATGCTAACATGCATCCTGTTTAAAGATAAGAATAATTACTCCACATTAACATGTGTAGAAACTGTTAAATTTTAGCCCATAAATAGGAAAACAACTGGTATAATCAGTCTGTTTTCCGACGACATTCGTGAAGTCTATGTTTCATTAGCAAATCCTTACCTATTGTATCCCCAAGAGGAAGCCAGCATTTACAGTCGATGTCACTGGCGTGATTGTCAAGTAGATGTTTGCTTACGCGTAAATGCGGTTTAATGACGTTGCAATTAAATTGACTTTAAATTGTAATGGAAAATTGTGTCGGGCTCTCGGAGCAGCCTGACGCGTTTTGGTCGGTCTCGTCTTTCTTCGATGATTACAAGGGATATTTCATATATTCCGCCCTTAAAAGTGTCAATAAATGTTCCTTACTGTGTTCAAGTTGCTTAAGTGTACTAAAAACTAATTGTTCTGTGACCAGTGTGGACGTATAACGACTTTAAGAATAGGTGACAAATAATATTGTTAATCCGAAGATGTGTGAATTCCAATGTGTATAATACGAGACCAGTGCTTTGAACATTCACCAGATGTGATCATCCCTTCGGCCCTTGCCCCTTGCCCCTCGTCCACCCGCACCAATACTGCAAACCCCGCTGTCCGACGCATACAGTGCGGTTATAGAATGTGGGCCATATGACATTGCCTAGGCCACAGAATCGTCGTTTCTCGGAATCTACCCTTAACCCGGACAAGAAGAGAGTCATTTGGCGACTCATGCAACCCCTGCCGCAACCTCCGCTCCCCACCGCTCGTGCCCTTCCGCGCGTGAAATAATGACATCGGAAATGAAGGATGAAACCGGACTGAACCCGCGCTCTTTGGTTTGCTGTCTACATGGAGTGTTTTAAAACAATTATACAGTGATAAAATATCTATTTTTAGTGGTAGTTTATTTGTTTAGTCATTCTGGAACAGTTTTTTCTTTGGTTGAGTTTAGGATTAAGTTAAATGTTATATTAAGCGTATAAATATGTATTTTTTTTTTTATGTATGTAACGATATGTTAAGTTGTATAAGTAAGATGTTTATGTAGTACTTGGAAGGGAATGGCCGACAAAGATGTCGATGAGGTTCGCTATCCATCACATCGCCAACCCTTCGGTGGCGCAAAGAGGAGGACGGAACGTGATCAATGCCGAATTGGTACATGGAACATTAGAGGAGGAATGGAAAGAAAGATGAACGAACTATGTGATACAATGGTGAGCAAATGTTTGGACGTACTGTGTATAACAGAGAGTATGAAAAAGGGTAGCGGTACAATGCAGCATAATGATAGGCTCGTCATTTGGTCTGGGAGACCAGATACGGAGAGGGCTTGTCAAGGTGTTGCAGCGCTACTGTCTCCCAGAATGATTGAATGTATGTTGCAGTATGAATGTGTAAGTCCGAGAATAATGTGGATCAGATTTAAAATCGGTTTGACAAGGGTGTTTCTTGTTATTTGCTACGCCCCTGTCAATTCTGAAAGCGATGAAGTGAAAGATGATTTTTGGACTGGTGTGAATGATGTAATGAGACTAAAAAATATGAACGAAAGGATTATAATGGCAGGCGATTTGAATGGGTGGGTGGGAATTAGACGTGACGGATTTGATTCGGTCTTAGGTATGTTTGGGGATAAAAGAACGAATGACAACGGGAACAGAATACTTGAAGTATGTTTAGAGTGGAACCTGTTTGTGTCGAATACTTTCTTCGATCATAAAGGTATCCACCAATATACGTGGGAAAGAGGAAATGAGAGGTCAATTATTGATTTTGTAGTAATTGACTCTAGGTTGAGAGCTGTTACCGAGGACACAAGAGTTTTCAGAGGGGCTGAGGTCGAAACTGACCACTTTCTTGTAGTGTCAAGAGTAAACCTCTTTCGCGGTTGGCGCTCTAAAGTGAAAACGGTACTAACTCCAACAAGAGTCAAAATAGAAAAACTACAAAATGATAATATGAGAAGTAAGTATATGAATTGTGCAGAGATAAGATTGAATGCGAAGGAAATGGATGGTCTAAGCATAGACGAAACATGGAACCACATAAAAGTGTGTCTTTGTGAATCTGCTAGGGAGGTTTGTGGAATAAGTACGCAAGGTAGGAAGAAAGGTGATGCATGGTGGGATGATGAGATTAAAGCACTGGTCTCAGAGAAGAAGAAAGCATGGTTATGTCTGATTGCGGCTGGCAGTGCTTCCAGCGAAGAGAAGTATCGAGCGAAAGAAGTATATAAGGAATGTAAGAAAAAAGTAAGAGTTGGAGTGAAAGAACGAAAGAAACGCCTGGAAGAGGAAGAAGGAATGAAAATGACAAACCATTTCCAAGAAAACATTAAGTTGTTTTGGAAAGAAGTCAAAAGGTCCCGGAGTGGCCCAGAAAACGGAAGCATGAAAGTGATAAAATCAAAAGATGGAAAAATGTTGACGAATGAGGAAAAAATAAAAGAGAGATGGATGGATTATTTCGAGGAAGTCTTCGAAAGCGAAGTGAGTGACAGTGACTCCAGCGGTGAATCAGATATGAATGACGATGGAGTGAATGTTACCGAAATTAGCATGGATGAGATAGAAAGTTCGATTAAATGTATGAAGAATGGTAAGGCTGTCGGGTTTGACAATATTGCTGCTGAATATTTTAAAGGAGGTAGCCGTATAATTCTCACATGGTTGTGCAATCTTTTTAACCAATGTTTAAAGGAAGGTTATACGCCTTTAGACTGGAGAAGGGCTGTGATTATGCCATTATACAAAGGTAAAGGGTCACGTATGGAATGTGGGAATCATAGGGCTATTAGCCTGCTAAGTTCAGTTGGCAAGCTGTATGGTAGAATTTTGATTGAAAGAGTAAGAAAGGAAACAAAAGACAAAATATGGGATGTGCAAGGTGCTTTTATGAGTGGAAGGGGGTGCATGGACCAGATCTTCTCATTGCGTATGCTCACTGAGAAGTTTCTGGCAAAAAACCAGAAACTTTTCTGTGCCTTTGTAGATCTACAAAAAGCATACGACCGAGTCGACAGGAAAAAGCTATGGAAGGTGTTGTCCAAGTATGGAGTGAATACATATCTGACTCAGGCAATCGCGTCTCTGTATGAGGGAAGCGTTGCATGTGTTAGGGTAAACGGTGGTTTTACGGGGTGGTTTGATATCACAAAAGGTGTTAAACAAGGCTGCGTAATGTCACCGTGGTTATTCAATCTATACATGGATAATTGTATGCAAGAATTGAAAGAGGTGGGATTGGGCGCGAATTTGATTAATTTGAAAGTATGTTGCCTGTTGTATGCTGATGATGCGGTGCTGATTGCTAATAGTATAGAAGATCTACAGTCTCTCGTGTCTAGGATGAACGAAGTATGCATGAAGAATGAGTTAATGATGAATGTAAGTAAGTCTAAAGTAATGGTGTTTGAAAGAGAGAGTACGAAAACAGTGTGCAATATAATTGTGAATGAGGAATACTTGGAGCAGGTGGATGAGTTTGTGTATTTAGGAAGTATGTTTACGAGAGATGGGAAGGCTGACAGAGATATTGAAAGAAGGGTAAATGCAGGTAATTCCGTTAATGGAGGACTGAACGCCGTTGGCGCTAACAAAAAACTGTCCAAAGAAGCGAAGTTAGCAGTCCACAACGGAGTGCTGGTACCTACCTTGATGTATGGAAGTGAGGCATGGAACTGGCAAAGAAAGGATGAAAGTAGATTGAATGCTGTTGAAATGAGATCTCTGAGGCGTATGTGTGGTAAAACCATGTTTGATCGTGTGAGGAATGTGGAGATCCGCAAAGAGTGCAAGGCTGATGTAAGCGTAATGAGTAAGATTAAGAAAGGGACGCTTAGATGGTTTGGGCATGTAGAGCGAATGAGCGAAGATAGGAGTGTAAGGAGGATATATGATGCAAATGCGAATGGTAGCAGAAGTCGGGGACGCCCGAGGAAGACATGGCACGATCAAGTGAATCAGATACTAGAGTCGGGCCATGTCAAGAGTCAGAATAATAGAAGAGTATGTATGAGACGATGTATGAATGTGAATGAGGCAAGAAGTGTGTGCCAAGACCGAGTTGTTTGGCGGTCCGTCCTCTCTGCCTACCCCTGCGGGGAAACGGCGTGATGGTTAGTTAGTTAGTTAGTTAGATGAATGAAGCTCATTTGATCTCGATGAAATATGGATCTATGGAGAAACAGAAAAGAATAATGCCCTAGCGTTATTGTTGCTGCTTTCGTTTTGTGAAGATCACTTCACATATATCACCATTTAAGGAAAATACCATACCGTTAATTATTGCTGCATTAATTTTTGAAAATCACTTCACATGCATCACCATTTGAGGATAATTCCTTACCGTTACTTGTTGCTGCTTTCGTTTTGTGAAGATCACTTCACATATATCACCATTTAAGGATAATTCCTTATCGTTACTTTTTGCTGCTTTCGTTTTGTGATGATCACTTCACACGTATCACCATTTAAGGATTTCGAGTGCAATGATAATAACGATCCCCTTTAAGAAACGACAGTATAATGAATGTTGAACACTTGCCATGTCACTGCCAAGAAGGTATTTTGAAGTCTTCTTTCTTGCTAGGTAAGACTTTGAAGGAAAGATAGGAACAAGAGAGATGGCAAAATTCGAGACGAGACCTTGGGATATGGAATATTCCCAAAGCTGTTTCAATATTAAACATTCCGCCGGTCTTGACGAAACGTACGAATTTTATCAATAACTGTACATCGACAACACGAAAGAAGATAAATAGGTGCGGGTTCAATTCCCGTCAGCGGCATTTTTTTTTCTCAGAAGTTTTTTTTCAATTTATATTTGGGTTCAGGCTAATATTATTGCTTTTAATAATTTGTTATCATTTGTGCTTTGCATAAATATATAAAAACATTGTCTTGAAAACACATGTTTACCTTTAGTAAAAAAGAAAGAAAATAAATTCAATGTTATCTTCTTTAGTGAGGTCAAACAAGGAACGAGTGCAAAATAAATGTTTGTTTATTCAGTCGCCTATGTACCTACTCGTAAAAATAAACCATTGGAAAAGAAATATAATAGGTAAATTTATGACCACTGGTAAGTATTTATTACTGATACTTATTGAACACGAATGTAAATGGAAAGAATACTAGTGTTACAAGAATCTACTATCGGAGATTGCATATTATAGATAGAGAACAAAATCTGTTGAAATACTAGAGAAAGACAAATAGCATCATCTACTAGCGAGACTTTCCTGGTGCATATGTGCAACAAGTGCAAAATAAAGATTTCAAAAGAGCTGGGACAAATTTCGCATTGCTGTGTTACAAGTACAATATAATATGTTATTAGTACAATATAAAATGTTACAAGTACAATATTAAATGTTAAAAGTACAATATAAAATGTTACAAGTACAATATTAAATGTTACTAGACCAATGTAAAATATTACAAGTACAATATAAAATGTTACAAGTACAATATAAAATGTTACAAGTACAATATAAAATGTTACAAATACAATACAAAATGTTACAATATTGACCGTTATATTTCACAAAAACGCTGTCAGAAGGTCGGAGAATTTGTGTGTGTTTAATAACAAAATGAAATATTCCAAATAAATAGAGTATTTATGAAATTACTGTCACCTCACTTAAAATAATAATATTGTATAAAGCACCGTTTTTGTGCAAAATCACCTCTTTGTAATGGAATTTCACCACGAATTGTCAGTACCAAAAAATAAATATTGAAAACTATTTATTCATATGCATATTCCGTATGTACTGGCGCAAACAAACAATTCATCTAAATATTTTAAAGCATAACTTGCTAAGTGTTTTATTTTCTGATGTATAAATTAGCACCATCTATGTAAGAACAGTTTATGAATAATTTTAAATTTTCCCTTAAGTAAGTAGTCTACTACCAATACTCCAGTACCTGTTTGCCGCTGAAAGTATTTATAGCCATTTCCTTACCAGCCGCTAGTAGACGGAGGCCTTAGGGGAATAAGGTATAAGGCTCTCAAGCTTCGTACACCGTACCCTACGTCTACGTGATCGATTCACCGCCTGGCCAATGGGATTACCGTGCTTGGTGCTCAGTGCAAGTAGCGCAGGAACGACGCGCGGCGGGAGGTGTTTGGGAGCGGAACGTGTAGACAGTAGAAAGTAGACAGTATACAGTATACAGTAGATACTGGTTAATGGTTGGGGCGGAAATAACAACACAGAAGCGGCACACACACGAGCTTAAGTAAATTTGTGATGTAATTGGTTTAAAGGCTTCACACACAATCTACCAAGTTCTTGTAAAATATTACTGGTATTTCTGTGAACAGTGTAGACCTTGCGTCCACAGAAGTTTATAATTTTCACATAATTAAATAAATCGAAAACCAAAATTTTATATGAAACATAAGATGTGTAAGTAGGTACCTACTTAAGGCGATGCACTACGTCGTGTAATATTTTAAATTGAGCCGCTATCAACAACAACCCTTACGTAGATGGCGATAAGGTTTAAATTCCCGCTTAACACCATTCGCCTGTTTTGATTTATGCAAGAAAAAAACATGGCCAAAAAGTGCCTTTTTTTATATTTTGTGTATGTTTAGGCATAAATATTTTATTTTTTTTGATCCTTTTTTAAATAACTTAATTTTCCACATTTTAAAATAAAATCATAACCGAAAATGGGTTCGTAAGTAGGAAATTTTGAACTTAAAAGCAGTTTTCATAGGCCTTAAACATTATTTTTTTCTGGGCTTATAAAAAGACATATCTAAAAATTACTCGTTATTTTAAAGGCCAAGATGTATTCTACTCGCAGTATTTAATTAAAGCATCTGAAACATTTTTAGGCGACCAAATTTTCAAACCAAAAACACATGATTTTGCATTACTTCGTATGGCATTGCCTTAAGGGATCATGCAATTTATGTAAAGAAATGTCATTATCTTTTTCTTCATACTTTCTTCAGGTAGGTAGGTAGATAGGTACCATAGTATTGAAAAAAATCAAGCAAGAAAGTCTAAATAAATACGATGATTTCACGTTTGAAAAAAAAAATTGAATCTTAAGCCGGAAACGGAACGTCAAATAAATTTACAGAGCGTTAAAATAGGATTTAACTACGCTCAGTTAATAAAGGAAGGGGAACATGTAATATATACTTCTCTGTGTAACTCAATATTTTTTATTAGTTTTTAATATTGTTTGCACTTTTTGGCCATTTAATAACTAGGTCCCAAACACAAGTCTTTTACCTCATTGTAAAACAGTTCTTGCTTTAAAGAATGGGCAAACAATATTAAGCTCAAAACGTCGCCGAGGTTCGAAATTTCTGAAAAAAATTCAGCAAAGAATTATTGGACTTACCTACGTTTGGAAAACCTTTATAATGTAAATTTCAGCTCTGTGCCTAAGGCTGCGTATAAATGATTGTTCCCTGAACCCAGTAAACCGCTTTCTGATTTAAGATTTCATATTGCTCACATTGCGTCTCTGATACCATTCAATTATTATTCAAATTTCACAGAGCATATTTTTCATGTATTATGTTTACCATCAAATACGAACGTCGAAATGATTGAAAATCAAAAAATAAACAGAAAAGATTTCTGTTTTTTGTCAATGCGAGGTTAACCTTTCCGTGACAAGCGGGGGTACCCAAAATATCTGAATCTACGATCGTTTATGAACAATGTAATTTAAAAAGAGAGACTTTATTGTTTTGGTATTTTTCGTATTCCCAAAAAACCATACAAAAATTATTTATATATACATTTTTTTTTTTTTTTACGTTTCTGGCTTTCACCCTTTAAGGGTGCCCAATTCCCACATTTCAAATTCTGGAGATGGAGAAGGTGAATTTATAAACAAATTTTCTTTGAACGAGCACAATTTAAAATTGTATCATGCAAAATTGAAGTCATGTTCAGACTTAGAATATATTGATAACGTAGGGATAGTGGCAAACCCATCGCTCAGGAAGAGGAAACGCGACCTGCAATAGCCATCCCAAGCTAAGGTGTGAGTTACCGTGTTCAGGCTGAATGACCTGGGGAACAGTGTCATGAACGGTGCCTCCGAGAAACAGGGTCGCTTCCATGAGTATTTAGACCTTACCCCAGCTCTGCTGGAGTAGATCTTCTATTTCTCTAGATACTCGTGGGATGAAAATTGGACCATTTAAAAACTCTTTTTTCCCTTGTGGGGCCTTTAGGGAACAAAACAGGAGAAGATTCCTCCGTCGCGGGGCCTACATGGAACCAAGGAGGATTAGAGAGGAGAGACGAAGTCTTCTTTCATATTGGGTCCTTAAAGATCCAAGGAGGAGTGGATAGGAGAGACAAAGTCCTCTTCCATCGTGCGGCCTTTAGGGAACCAAGGAGGAGTGGAGAGGAAAGACGAAGGCCTCTTCCCTCGTTGGATCTTCGGGGAACCAAGGAGGGGTGAAGAGGAGCGATGAGATCCTCTTCCCTCGTGAGGCCTTCAGGGAACTGAAGGGGAGTGGATCCTACTTACCTTCTCCGTCCTTTGCTTATAAAGAACCTCCACACAGTATCCTGAAATATGACACATTTTCTATTTACTCCATACAGAAGGAGAAAGAAATAATATAGAAATACACCGACTTATAGTGGAATCCGAAAGCTTATCAATGCAAGCAATTCTGGACTATCTAATGTATCATTTAGAATTTTATACAGAAATACTAAGGCAGTAAAAATACTTATATCAGATAATTTAAGCATATTTATTCATTTTCAAAGAGTCATGTATTTCAAAATTGCTGGAATACCCATTTCAAAACATTAAAGACATTTAAAAATTAAAAAATTTTTAAAGTAGATTTTTATTTAAACTTAAGACTAAAGACAGTTCATGATAGCTTTTTGTTTGACAAGCCCCCGAAGGGCACACAAACTCCAACGGCTCGGAGGGCATTGAAGCAGAGAATGGACGGTTATCTCGAGAGTATTTCCTCCTGGGGTAAAAATAATCTCGTCAAATTTAATGTTTCAAAGACCCAATCCTGTCTGATTACGTCTAAAAGGGATCTAAATGATAATCTAGTCTCCTTCAACGGAAGCAATCTTCCGAACAGGCCTTCCATTGACATGCTTGGTGTAACTATAAGTGACCAGCTCAGGTATGGGGGTTCCATCGAAGCCAGAGTAAAGCTGGCCTCTCAGAAGCTGGGCGTACTGTACAGGGCCCGCAGATAGTACACAACTGCTGACCCTGTACAAATCACAAGTGCGCCCTAATGTCGAATTTGGCAGCCATCTCTGGTCCGGAGCCCCTAAATACCTGAAAAAAAACCCTTGACTCTGTGCAAAAACGGGCGGTCCGTTTAATAGATTCCCTAATCTTAACAAACGGACTGCAATCTTTAGAGCACAGGCGTCGGGTAGGTATGCTGTCCTTATTCTATCGGTATTACAATGGAAGATGTTCTGAGGAAGTAGCGTCATTGATCCCTTCCGCACCGGTGCGTAGTCGGGATACACGCCAAACGCGCGCCCAACATTTGTACACGGTTGACATTTGTCACATGAGAACGGGTCGCTTCTACGATTCGTTCTTGAGTTCAACAGCTCGGCTGTGGAACGAACTGCCGGCCTCTGTGTTTCCTCCCTCCTACAACATGGGACTCTTCAAGACCCATGTTCACTCCTTCCTCTCCACAAAAGACCCTCCACACAGCATCCCCAAAGATGACATAGGCCCTGAGGGAAATTATTTTCTTCAGGGCCTCCTGTGTGGAGTTAATATAAAAAAATAAGAAATATATTCACTCTTTGCTAAAAGAATCATCGAATGATATCGGTTTAAACCAAGGCTGCCCAACCTTTTTAGCAGTTGGGCGAAATTGACGATTTTGAATCACTGGCGGGCCACTGAATACCTGACGGTTCCTATTTCCATGGGGGGGGGGTTGTTAGAGAATTTCTATAAAACATAATTCCCCACAAAAAAAAAATCTAAATGAGTGCTCCCCACAAAATATTTGAAATCCATGGGGGGTGGGGTTGTTACGGAAATTCGCGGAAAAAAATTTGAGAAAAAATTCCGCACACCCGAACATCATATGTGATACCCCACAGCAATTTTTCGAATTCCATGGGGGGGGGGTGGCTACAGGATTCCATTTCGACGCAAAAAATATTATGTCAAAAGTAAGTTCAACAGGTTAGATTTTTTCGTCGCTGATTCTCGTTCTGAGTAGCCTAAATAGCGATAAATCGCCGTCGTTGGCAACACTGGTGACCGCGCGCAAGCTGCATTGTTTGTTTTACCGCGGGCCCGCGACACTTTTTCAAATTGGCGGATTGGCGGGTTTTTTGAAAATGTTTCACGCGGGCCACTTATAATTCGTTCGCGGGCTACATTGTGGCCCGCAGGCCTGGGGTTGGGCAGCCTTGGTTTAAACTATACCTCAATAAAATTAATGGACGGAGAAAAATGAGTATGGCTGATTTATTAACATACTGTTAAAAATGTGTTTGCAATCCTTTTCATAATAAAATATTAATCCTTTAAAATATATCGGAATATGTGTTCATGCAGCTTTGCTTTTCCTGATAAATTTAATAACAAAATACGACAATATAAGAATTTTTATGTACCTACACGTGTTCCAACGTCCTAATAAAATATATGCGAATTATTTGATCAGATATTTTCATACATTATTATTAATATGTTATCCAGAAAAGTTTTCTCCGTGTGCCACATGTGAAGTCACTAGTACTGGGCGTTGACGATAATTCCATCCAACGCCAACGTCGTTATCGTTGGCGATTTTCAACTATTGAAAATAACTGTTGAAAATAACGCCGACGTTGACGCAACTATAATTGATTATTTCTAGTGATTTATTAACTCAGGTCTGTTTTTAGTGCTTAATTCTCCATACTCGATGAAACCTTATTCATTATATTTGTTATTATATTTTTTTAGATAATTTACTAATATCTACACATATATATATATATTTATTTTTTTATTTTTTATTATTGTACGACAGACAGGTAAGTCCAATTATGGTACAATTTTATTAAATATTCTATATCCATTATATATTCAAATTATCATAAAGCATTAAACGTCATAAATTATTACTGTCCAAGTATTTCGAATTTCGATGCTTATTCAGCTTAGTTATTTGTAAGAATATAATTTCCAGTTTTGAAAAATTAATAAGATTAGACGTTTTTTAAGAAAAATAAAACCATGACTTATTTGATAGGTTTACTCCAAGCTCAGTCTATTTAAGGTCCAACTTTTTTAGCACAGTTCGGAAGTTTTTACACATAACATTATTTGTGTACAATATTTACGGTTATTAAGTCATTTAAAGGTTATTTACAGATTGTTTTTTTGCGCATTTCTATATTTTCGAATCCATATTCAAAAACACCAGTTGTCGCACTTTTCCAGCCTTAAGACTGCACCTGCGGTCGGATGTAATTTGTCCAGTCTTGGAAAAAATTCGTTCACAAGGAACGGATGTTGCTACAATACCGCTTTGTTCTATGAAGATTGTTTCAAATTCGGAAAATATACTTCATGTTCCTTCCACCATTTCAGGGGACAACTCTTTCTATCAAGAAGATCCATTTCGAGATACATGTCCAGTTCTTTGCGGGTTTTGTTATTTGGATTATTCACTGGCTTAATTTTTTCGACTACTGAATTTAATGCATTCCAAAATGATAACGGTTCGTCTGAAGATTCTGTTTTATTGTCAGAAATATCTTGCAAATAGTCTTGTTCTTTCGAGGGAGTAGGTACCCCCCTTAACAAAAGTTCGTGAACTATATTTTTAAACACATTAACAGTGTTGGGATTAGAGTAATAAATCACCATCTGTTCAACTGTTTAATATTTATCATCAGTCCAAAGTTCAATCACACTACGGCACTAACACTAATAATTATTATTCAATTAGAAATTAGTTTAGTCATCAAATTTATATCAAACACTTATGTATTTTTACATCCTAAGTAAAACAATTAACAAAAACAGATTGAATAGACGCGCGACAAGCCAGTACAATCAAACTAAACGTATAGGAGATCGACACGATACCATAAATATGCACGATACTAACAAAAAAACAAACAAAAAATAGATCAACATCGTATTAGGGAATCCCTATTAACGGGTGGTTCCCCGGATCATTGATGTATTATTATTATCTCTATGCGCCACACACGTAATAATAATCCTATAATAAAGTTGAAACTGTTGAGAGACGTTGGTTTCGGCGTTGAAAACATTACCCTGTTGAAATATCAAAGACGTTGAAGATATATTTTGCTTGTCGTTGATAAATGTTATTGTCCCTTGGCGCTGCGTATCGGCCGTATTGGATGGGAAAATCAAAAAACACGTGCAGTAGGTACGTACATTACCAAAAGACCATTTCAAATTAGGCATAATATCGTTCACGAAGTGTAATCTCTTAACCCTTTTGATTTAACAAGCCAAACTGTTGAAAACAATAGGTACAAAACGTAGCTAAGCGGCCAACGTTGGTTATTTTTTGCTAGTCGTTGATAAATTTGATTGTCCATTGGCGCTGTGTATCGGCCGTATTGGATGGGAAAATCAAAAAAAACGTGCAGTAGGTACGTACATTACCAAAAGACCATTTCAAATTAGGCATAATATCGTTCACGAAGTGTAATCTCTTGACCCTTTTGATTTAACAAGCCAAACTGTTGAAAACAATAGGTACAAAACGTAGCTAGGCGGCGGACGTTGGTTATTGTAGTGTTTGGTGTTTGAGCTCGTTTAGCTTCGGGTTCTACCGAAGATAACCGAACGCTACTACAGGCCTTGTATGACATCGTCGGCTGGCGCGAAGTCATTCCCTCGCTAGACGGCCTTTAGGCTACTTGTTACTTGAATTGTCAGTATATTATATTACGATTAAAACAACCTCCGTATATCAGAATCTACGACTTTTAATAGAGATATTACCAGATCCCTATCCTTGATAGAATACTGGAGATTAAGGGCCCAGTATTCTATAACCTGTTAACATCAATACGTTACAGTGGCGCAGCTTAAAAAGGAGTATACGGAAACAGTTTTTCGGATTGCCGGCAAGTCGGATTATTTCACACCAGTGACTTGCGAAAAAAAAATCTCCGGGATTTTATTGTCAAGGTGACAATAAATGGAGATAAACTGGGCATAATAAGGACAATTGGAAGTAAATAACGTGCCTCTGGGTAACAAAGACCAGACGAAGAATCCAGCGAAGAATCAATAATTTCGTGGTTCTGGGTAACAAAGACCAGACGAAGAATCCAGCGAAGAATAAATAACCACGTGGTCCTGGGTAACAAAGACCAGATCGGTGGTCCTGGGTAACAAAGACCAGATCGGTGGCCCTGGGTAACAAAGACCAGACAAGTTTTACAGAAGAAGAAGATTTCGAATTCCGGGAAGCGGCTGGGCGCTGGACTGCATCGGCGTCGGTTCCTGGAGTCAGGTTGTCTTGTTTCTTGTTTGTTTCTGGAAGGTGTTATTGTTGCCGGGTGGGTTTTTTTTTTTGTGTTGTTGTCGTTGCAATCATGGAATCGGGCGGAATTTCCAGGTTCTCCCACGTTAATGGAGATTGGAGTCTATTCCGCTTGAGGTTAGAACAGTTCCTTCTAATTCGTGATGACATTAAAACGACTAAGTTAGATGCTTCACAGAAACGCGCTTATTTGCTGAATCTTCTGGAAGCGGAGACATTAACTCTTTTGATCAACTTATGTTTCCCTGCTAAAGTTACAGACGTGGCATTTGATCAGTTAATAGAATTAATTGAGAAACATTGTTCCAGACCGCGATCGGTATTCAAGGAACGAGAAAAATTTTATCAAGCCAAGCAATCGCATGGGGAATCGGTTAGAGATTTCGCGGTCCGTCTAAGGGGTTTATCTTCTTTTTGCGAATTTGGAACGCGCTTGCCAGAAAGCTTAGCGGATGCCTTTGCAATCGGTATTTTACCAGGCCGGGCTAAGGAGAAAATTTTTCTAGAGGGAACTAAATTAACATTTAACAAGATGGAAGAGTTAGCAATAACGGTTTCAGTTTTAGACAATCTGGTTCCGGAAATTAAATCTGAATTTTCCGCAGGGAATTCGGATGTGAATGCCATTTCGAATCGTTCAAATTCGCCCGGGAGACATTCGTCGCGTTTGGGAGAAACTCAAGGTTATCTCGTTCAAAGAGCCCCGAACCGAGGAATAAAAAAATGTACGATTTGCGGTGAATATCATGTAGAAAAATATTGTAAATTCAAGAACGCAAAATGTTTTAATTGTCACAAGGTAGGGCATTTGAAGAAATTTTGTAGGAATAACAAGGTTAATCCGATTTTTGAACAATCCCAGAATAATAGTATTTCATACATTAATCCGTTTAGGGCTAATGTGGTAATTAACGAAGTGAAATGTGCTGCTATGATTGATTCAGGGGCAAGCATGTCGGTCATGCCGGATTTTATTTTCAATCGTTATTTTAGAAATGTAACATTGTCACCAGATAAGCGTACTTTATCAGGATACGATGGCAAACCACTTAATATTGTAGGTAGTGCCTGTTTTACCGTAGAATACAATAATCTTAAAAATAATTTATTATTTACTGTTGTGGTTAATGGCACGGAATTGATAGTGGGTAGGGATTTTATGGAGATTTTTAATCTGAAGATAGTTCCTGTGATGAATAATTCGGTTTCTTCAATCAAGGACAAAATCTGTTTTATTGAAAATTGTGAGCATGTAAATTTTCAAGCAGTTGTGGTAGCCACCGCAGCGGACAGCGAATTACAGCTGGTATTTAGGTATTTGCGGCAGGGCTGGCCTAAACGAGTAAATCGTGATAGCAGTATATGGAAATATTGGCTAAAAAGGAACGAACTTTCTATCGTAGGAGATTGTTTGTTTTTGCAACACAGAATAGTTATACCTTTTTCTCTCCAAAAGCAAGTGTTAGATTCATTACACAGGTCACATCTTGGTATTGTTAAAATGAAGGGAATAGCTAGAGCATATTTTTGGTGGACAGCTCTGAACAAAGACTTGGAAAAAGTCAAGCAAGCAAACGTTAACATTTCTAAAGCTCAATCTGATCAGGTTAAGTTTTACAAAGGGGTTAAAACCAGGGTTTTTAAAGTTGGACAAAAGTGTTTAACAAAAGATTATCGTCAGGATAATAAAGTAGTTTGGGCTAAGGGAGTAGTCTCTAGGAAGCTAGGTAAAAAATTTTATATTATTAAGATAGGGAACACAGATGTGACATGGAAGAGACATGTTGATCAAATGAGGGAAGTGTCAGAGAGCCGGAAGGAAGATGGCAATAGTGCACAGCATCCCGCGTCTGAAATTTCGAGGAATGAGCCTCATGAGTTAGAGACTTCAACCTTATTGCGTGGATTCACTGGTTTTCCTCCTGATTTCAGGTTGGCGGCAGAGGAGGTGGTGTCGGAGCAGACACAGGCCCGGCAACAGAGACCATGGTCGGGGAGATTGCGGCCAAGACGCGAGACACCCACATCTTCCAGAGGAAACGGGGCAACTTGACCCAGGCACCGCGGTTATTAGTCTTAGGATTATTTGTTAGCAAATGTAATAACTTCAATTGATGATTTAATCGTGTTTGGTGCTTAATATTTTAAATTTCTAAGTTGTCTATCTTTAAGAGTCATTGTTAAAACCAAATGTAATATAAAATGAATATCTATGTTGTGATTTATATATATGTGAAATATTTATGTTGGTTTGTAAGTAGCTTCAGAATTGAAGGAGGGAAGGTGTAGTGTTTGGTGTTTGCGCTCGTTTAGCTTCGGGTTCTACCGAAGATAACCGAACGCTACTACAGGCCTTGTATGACATCGTCGGCTGGCGCGAAGTCATTCCCTCGCTAGACGGCCTTTAGGCTACTTGTTACTTGAATTGTCAGTATATTATATTACGATTAAAACAACCTCCGTATATCAGAATCTACGACTTTTAATAGAGATATTACCAGATCCCTATCCTTGATAGAATACTGGAGATTAAGGGCCCAGTATTCTATAACCTGTTAACATCAATACGTTACAGTTATTTTTTGCTAGTCGTTGATAAATTTGATTGTCCATTGGCGCTGTGTATCGGCCGTATTGGATGGAAAAATAAAAGAAAAACGTCTAGCAGGAGTTACATAACCAAAAGACCATTTGAAATATCGAGTAATGTTTTTCACGAAGTGCAAACACTTAACCCTTTTATTTATTAGGCAGTTGAATCGTTGACTGCGTTGAATAATATTCGCAAGTAGGTATTATATTTCAACTATTGACGCTAATTATTTTCAACAGCGTTGGACGTTGAAACAATATAACTATTGTTTCCAACGGCTAGTTATATTTTGATACAGTACTAGAAGTCACTTGGACCTCTATAAAGTCACCTCTTGTACACCATTGGAGCGTAGCTATAATAAAATGACTCAATTTTAATGAACTTATAGTCCCTTTGTAAACTTTAATCGAATATCCTTAGAGCAAAGAGCATGCTATTGGATAGACGGATTAATGTATACGTATTGTCGATATAAGATAAACTAGATTACAATTTTTAGGCCCACTGAAAATGGGACATTGTCAGCATATAATTAATTTTAAAAAATAGCCGTAATTTGGTTTGCTTTGATTTTTTTACGCTATTTATTGGTAAAATAAAATAAAATATTTAATCGATAAAGATTATCATATTTATTGCATCATAAATATACCTTGATAATTCATTATTTACTATGAAATATATTAGTTAAATAACTGCTAATGGAAAAAATAATTATTAAATGGGAAAATTATATGATTTAAAATAGAATAAAAAATTAATTTGTGAACATTGGTGTCGTAAAATTTCTAGTTAAAATAAGAAAAAAAAGTATCTTAATAATAATACGGTAGCCTATAAAAATTTGTGTTTTAATTGGACTTCTAAGTATTAAATTGACAGTTTCTCACCTCCAGACTGAATATCAGGTCATTCCAAGAATGTAACTACTCTAATTTATACGAGGGGGAAAATTATTCAATATTGTTTTATAGATAACTCACCGTAACTTTACAGGCACCGCCTCCAAAAATGTGTCACATGCGCGAGAATATCACCGCACGAGCGGTTTCACCTGAATAGGCTATACGAAATCTTTAAAAAGTTTTTCAAAATCAGATGTGGACAATTATTTCCTCTTATTTTGAACGTCAAGTGATCAAATCAAAATTTTGCTTTAAGGTTTGGGGAGTGTTGGGAAGGTTTTTTCAAAATCTTATGTAGAGAGTTACCGTTCTCCTGTTTTAAGGTCAAGTGTGCAAAATTTCATCAATCTCGGAATAAAAATGTAGATTTATGTGAAAAAAAAAATCACGCCGTCTTTCCGCCACAGACACTATTCTTTTGTAGATATAGATTTTATAGATGTATTAAATCTCGATTTAATTTCGGTGCTTAACGTATAATGATGTATATTTAAAACGTGGTTTTTTAGCTTACATGACCAATCTCACCATCACTTGCACCTAAACTCGATTGTTCGAAACTTTCGGGATTCGGCGAAGCTTTTGGCATATTCCGGTGGCTGTGCAAAAAAGCGGACATTAAAGGTTAGCCGACCGGGACATCTGAAGAGATTGCCTCTACGCCACTGGGGTGTTCAAATTACTGTAGTGGGATATTGAATGAATTGGTGAAGAGCATGGTCCGATCATCGTCTACCTTTCTCGAACACATTAAAAATATATGTGTATTAATATACCGGTTGTATCAGAAAGCATCAGAAAGATTTTGATCCGCGAATCCTGAACATATTTTGAGAAACAAAAAGTGTGTGGCAAGCCTACGCACGACAGAAGTGAAACTTTTAGTATTCTTCTCTCTCTCTTTTCATTTCATTCTCTCTTTTTTTCTGTCTATTGACATATTTATAAGTAGCATGTAACAAAAAAAAATTGAAAGTTATAAAAATATGGGATTTGAACCCGGGTCCTGCATAACGAGAGTCGAACGCTCTGCCTCTAGACCGCGAGGAGAGGTATCTTGCGCGACGAGAACCGCGTATACAACGTGTACTCCTCAATTGACTTGTCCCGCGCAAATTTTCGTTTTCAAACACAGCAAATGAATAATATTACATAACGTCTCGTTAACGCTTTGTATAGGGTTAAATCGAAGATATATCGGCAGTGTGAAGTCATATCTGTCGTTTTTCAAAATATTCCGTATATTTGTCCGTTTTGGAAAAGATCTATTGTGTTTTAACAGTCTCATACCCGTATAGAGTCTGAATTTGAAAAACATTTCTAAATTTTGAAAAACTCACTTACGGCTGTGTTTTTTTACTAAAAAAACTTGACACGCACGTCTGCGAGGGTAATTAGTCGCGTTATCGGCCTTGATTAGTAATTTTAATGATTCAAAATAAAAATTATTAATCAAAATACTGAGCGACTCTACCGGCTCGATTTGTAAGCTATATTTCGACCAAAATATCATCTAGTCAAAATATCTAAAAGTCGCAGCACGAGAGCATTTTATCACTTTTCTTCGTATTAAAAAAATCACAAAAAGAAAAAAAAAATAGTTAAAGCGGGGATCGAACCTCGGTTCTTCACGACGACAGTCAGGCGCTCTGCCTCTAGACCGCGAAGCTGAGTTTGGAGAGTGACCTAAACTAAGTATATAATATTAGCTAGGCTCCTATAGCGAAATAATCACGGTTTTTCGTGACGGTCATGAGTCGGTTTTACTCCGGTCCTCGAAAATGCACGACGCGCGTAAAGAAGTTTCACTTCAAAAATATAAATGTCATTTTGCTGTTCGATTACAATTTTTTTAAATATCATCGAAAATGATGGTTTTTATTATTTCAAAAGTCGTTACACAATAATTTCATTTATAAATCTCGCCACAGGGTATAACGAGCCGAACTGCCGAACTGAACCTCAACTAATGGGAAAAGAACTCAGAAAACGCAAATGGTGCGAAATCGCCACAGGGTATAACGAGCCGAACTGCCGAACTGAACCTCAACTAATGGGAAAAGAACTCAGAAAACGCAAATGGTGCGAAATCGCCACAGGGTATAACGAGCCGAACTGCCGAACTGAACCTCAACTAATGGGAAAAGAACTCAGAAAACGCAAATGGTGCGAAATCGCCACAGGGTATAACGAGCCGAACTGCCGAACTGAATCTCAACTAATGGGAAAAGAACTCAGAAAACGCAAATGGTGCGAAACGCCGCTTGCACTTACTTTGTTCCTTTCCCATAATTCGAGGTTCGGTTCGCGTCTTGGTTCGCAAATGTAAACGTACCATTATATGCACTTCATCTCGTTGAAGCAGCACCGTTCAGACGAGTAGCAGTCTGGTCAGTGGCGACGTGTGGTAGAAAAAAATAATCTATATATATATATATATATATATATATATATATTAAATTCATATATCATATATATATCGTCGCATTAATTCGTAGAATGCGTAACCACCAAATGTAAAATTTTACAGGAGGCACAAAAAACCTCGTAGTGAAAAAAAATGAAAGACGGCTCATTCTTTTTATTTATGTTTCGAACATATAATATATTTCGAAATTTATTTTCAATCATTAAACTTTTGTAAGTTAAGGCTTTCTATTTCAAATCGGAGTTAGGAAGTTTACATAAAAACCGAGAATGGAGATACGTATTTTACAAAAGATACATACTTTTCTGCGAACAGTTTTATGAACAACCTAGCGGAAAATTTGGGAGATAAAACACAACAATGTATGTGTATGTCGAGGCAGTCTATTTAGATGCATTTAAATGATTTTAATGATGCGGAAGGTTATCGTTAAAGGAGTGGTAATCCTTTTCTAATGTCTGTTTTAAGTCTTGTAAATGCTGGTACTTTTCCTTCCTTAAGGGATTAAATCTGACTCTCAAGTGAAATCTTCAAACTCTGGATTTGTGCTGGGTGAGATCTACACTGACCGGGAGTGGTCGTGTCAGAGATGCTCGTTAAGTGACGCTTGGGGTTGATGAAGGAGATTGTAAAAGAATTTGATCTGACATTGTCGATCACCCTTGTTGTCCTGTAGAAATAAAACTGATGTACTTACTAGGGTTTGCAAGACCCGGGCAAAGAGTAGTCATGACAGGAAACGTTGTAAAAGAGACTCCTCAGAGTGTAAAGATAGGTGGGAGAGACTTGAAAGTGAAACTGGTGAGCAAACATGTGCTTTAAGCGTAGAAACTCTTCATGCTCAGCATCACTTTGGAGTAAAGTGAACGCTTCATCTTGCCCAGCTGGTCGATCCCGAGGCGAGAAGAAAGGACGTCGATAGATGCGTGCGTTCCTGCGTACAATGCAGGACAATTGACCCTCCACCATCATCCCATGAAGCGGGTAATCTTAATGTTGTGACAACCTGGAGTCGCTTGGCAGTTGATGTTACTCATTTCGGTAGGAAATTTTTACTCACATTTATCGATTGCGGTCCAAGTAGATTTGCCGTGTGGTGGGAAATCGAGTCAGATAATGCAGCTTCGATTATCAGACATTTGGAAGAAGTGTTTCGGGAAAGAGGCCCGCCCAAAGTAGTTCTCATAGACAATGGTACTGCATTTTGTTCCTACAGTGTTACAGATAAGTGTAAGAGATGGAATGTTCGTCAAAGATTTTGCGCAGCTTACCGACCAGCTGGAAACGGTATAGTTGAACGACATCATCAAACAATAAAGAGAACTGCAGCCAAAAGTGGAAGCGATCCCCTGCAGGCAGTGTTTCGGTACAATCTTTGGCTGCAAAAAGTCAGGATGATCGAGGTATTGCGCTGTCTAGTATAGTTCACACTTACTCGTGGAGACACCCTTCTGCGCAAGTGAATATAGAAGAGGAAGTATTGACTGAGCTCCAAGTGGGCGATCTTCTTGCGGTTAAGCCAGTAGATGGGAGATGCACATCGTGCATGGAAGGGTGACAGGACTTACTTCAGTCAACAACATCGAAGTAGATGGCATACCAAGACATGTGCTTGACCCGCGGAAGATGCCTGACAGAGAACGGACTGTGTCTGAGGAGAGACGAGATGGAATTGCCGCACGTTCCACCGTAAATATTTTGGGTTTGTTTGAAGAGGACAGTGAAGAACCGGATCCGGATATGCATCAGGAGGAGATCCACTTGCAAAGAGATGGTGACCTTGAAGAAGAGATAATCACAGAACAAGGACCTATTAGGTAGGACGCGAAGGGCTCCGGGTTAGTTAAATCAATTCGTGCAGTGATGATGACATCAGGAGGGCGTGTGGTGATAAGCAAGTACCACTGTAAAAGCGGTGAACGCAACCGCAGAGGCACATTAAACAAGAAAACTACGGCAGAGCGTCACACAGTGCAGAAGACGTCAGTTTAGACTACAGATACAAAACACTATTCGTGACTTCACAATTAAAATTAAGGTTATAAAATGTTTAAAATTGATTAATCAACTTATCTCAGTTAATTTCACGGTAAAACTATTACACTGTAAATAAATTTCCTCAGTCAAAAACACAACAAGCGTGCACGGCTCACCGGCCAATACTGAATTAAGGAGTTACGAAGTATTCGCGAGTAAAAATGGCACCATAATTTTACGCAGTTTCCTAATTTGTGTTTATCTAAAAGGTTATTTTTTTTTTTAATTTTCGAGTTTTACTAGTCGATGCGGGTCTTATTTTAACACCAGATGGCATTAAAAACGTATTTTCGAAAAATTTGGAGTTACGCAGTCTACAAATTAATGCGACTATATATATATATATATATATATATCCTTCCTTGGAGTAGAAAATGCATCGCGTTTTTCAAACAACAAAAAAACTCTCACTTGTCGTCACTGGTAAGGAAATCTTCACCACCACGGTGACAGCAGACTTTCAGTCCAGAACAGTCACTCAGCAAAACTGCCCTTCTACAATTACATCTATTTTTATTGTGCACCATACAAAAAATGTATACATTTGTTTTCATTAGTGCCCATTCTGTAATATTGTGACTATTTCATATCTTAAGGTCCTGTTCAAAATATTGTCATCTCCCTTGTCTCAATATTTTAAAAACATAACTTGCACAGAGAGTATTTTAATAAAATAATAAAAAAAAACGCCATCTTCGAACTCGCAGATTATAACATACGTGTTTAACCTTGTGTTAGTTTTTAAATCGCTAATGAATGGACACGGACGTTTAATCAAGTAATCTGAATATGGTACGCATAACGTACCTGTGTACTTTTGATAGAGTGGAACGAATATAACTATATAATACTATAACTAACCGACGCTACAAAGTACTTAAACTAAGCAGAAAGACAATATATCTAGTACATAAAACTCTGGTTTCAACAAAACAATAGAAATTTTAATGTGATAGATTGATATATCAGTTCTGATATATCAGTTCTGATATATCAATCAGCAGACGGTTGGAATAATACAGACCTCGATATTGAGTTTGCCACCTTCTTTATTATCCCCTCGGTCTCTACAAAACTCGACACCTAACGCTATATATGGGTAACCCAACAGACTAATCTAATCACATCTATTTGTGAGTTCTTACACAAAAATCAAGGATTCTTCAATACCCAAATATTCTATACTGTAACTACTTATATACACTTAATCACCTATTTAATTTACTTAATCAATGTATAATTAAAATCTTCATGAATCAAGCTGAATTAAATAATTTCATCATTATTTTTATAAATCACTTTAATTTAATTAATTAATTTACTGGACAATTTGTATAGCGCCGCTTTTGTGAGATATCACCTCAGGGGCGCTTTACAGTTGATGCAGGTATTACAAAAAATTAAAATATTACAAAAATTATGTGAAGTTAAGCAAAATGAAGAACAGGAACAGGTGACACGAAGATAGAAGATGCATACTCTGCAGCAAGAATCCTAGGTGGTGAAGAAACTGGACCAGCTGCTGCAGCGAGAGAGTCCACCGCGTCTACCAACAGTGCCAGCACGAGGTTTGTCATTCGTCCAGTGTCTTGTAATGATTCTAGTTTTATAGGTATCTGAATGAAAGCCAGATAAAGTTCGACCTTCGCGTTTAGGTTTCTACGCATTTAAGCGTTCTAACCTTAACTCTTATGGCGGTACGTCAACCCTTCAATCTTATCGAATTAATATGTCACATTGTGTCATTTTTTTGTTTCGACAGTAATTTATTCATTGGAGGATCTATTTTATTGTTGTGGTAATTTTGGTTCTTTTAGATGAGGCGTGTTACATTCTGTATGATTTTAAAACAAGACAATGACCGATTACCCTGATTTTAACTACATTTTCCCTACCTTGTTTGCTCGCCAAAACGTTTCTGGTTACTGCAGTCGATGATGTGCTAATACAACGGGACAAATTAAATACAAGTACACGAACTTCTCTATATACAAACTCAATTCACGATGCACAAGATTTTAGGTTAATGATTTGACCATGGATTGTGAATTTTGTGAGTTATTTCTACGAGTAGGTATTTTTAGGAATGGTTAGAGACAAAACTGTGTTGCTTATAGATAAATTCAATTTGTAAACTTTACCCGCCATAATACAAAGACATCCCTAGTATGGCGGGTGAAATAATACAAAAAATGTATTTACCGTTTAATTTTTTTGCCTGAATCAAATTTAAATAAAATGTATTCCAAACCTCATACAACTACGATGAAATAGTAATTATTATTATGTCATATACATAGGCATCTAAAAATACAGGTATTGTTTTTTTTTCTATATATATTCGATTTTCTTGTGGAAACGTTAAAAAAGCAATCAAAAGTCCCACAAAGCAGAAAATTAACACCGGGATTCCGGAATACCGCAAATTTTTATGCATTTTTCAAAATCGGAATTCGACTACCGTAAATGCCGGAATAACTAGCAAATACAGATTATGTTTCAGCATTGTTACAAGTACTTAAATTGCGTAGAACATAGTTATTGTTAAAATAATATCTTTATATTATATTACAGTTTGACACACTTAACTTTGCAGTGGGTGGTTTGGAATATTTTAAATACATACAACTTACAAAATTTTTCAAATTATCGATTATTAAAAAAAAGGATTTTATTAATGTTAAATTATGGTATAAAGTTTTATAAAATAATTTTAAAAATAATTATCATCAACAAATGATATTCAAGAAAAGCTAAGAAACTTGGCATATTTGTGATAAGTTGTAATTAAAAGAAGATACAAGATTATAGATAAATGTAAATACAATGTAATTTTTATATAAATCTTTATGTAATCACCATACAAATATATTTGGGATAATTAAAGTACGTACATATTTATGTAATCATCGTATATTTAAGAAATGTGTATAATAGTATATTATGTACCCCCATTAAACTAATGTGTATCTACAAAAATATGAACATTTATATAAATATTTATATTACATGTAAAATAATATTATATGTACACCAAATATACGTATTTATAAAAATATTAACATTTATATAAAATGTTTAATAATATAATATGTACCCCAATACTCTAATATGTACATGCAAAAATACGTACATTTATGTAATAATTGTACAATAATATTTATATAACATGTATAATGGTATAATATAAGCCCCCAATACACTAATATGTTTCTACAGAAATATTTACATTTGTGTAATCATCATATATGAATATTTATATAAGATGTTTAATAGTATAATATGTATACCCAATACACCAATATGTACATACGAAAATATGAAAATGAATGTAATCATCGTACATGAATATTTATATAACATGGATAATCGTATAATATGAACCCCTGATACACTAATATCTACCTACAAAAATATTTACATTTCTGTAATCGTCGTACATAAATATTTATATAAGATGTATAAAAATATAATTTGGGACCACAATACACTAATATTCAAATAATCATCGTAAATATTAAGATTTATATAATCATCGTACAAGAATATTTATATAAGATTCACAATAGTTTAATAATGTACCTACAATACACTTATATGTCCCTTCACAATATTTATGTAATCCAATAATTTATTCAAAAATAGTCAATATTCAAAAATTTTCTACAAGTAATCGTGTAAATAACTCTAATATTACTTATTGTAAGCAAATCTTAGGTAGTTGCTTCAAAATTAATATTTTTTAAGAATTAATAAGAATTTAATATTATTATTTTTATGTTACACTTATTCTTAAATCAATATTTTCTCTAAATAATATTTTTTTATAATTCGTCTTTGCTATTCATTCATGAGTGGTGGTTACTTTCTCTAGTAAGAAACCACCATTCGTAATAGAAACGTTGCTTGAAATGGCTTTAGACATGTTCATTGAAAAAAATAAGGTAGGTCTTGAATCAATAAATTGTGATTGAAAATCTCCGGCCCTTACCGCACCAGCATGGATGGTAGTTGTCAATTTGAGCTAGAACCGTTCATTCCAGTCTAACTTCCGATTGTTAGGTACTCATCAATCAATGCCTCACTTCCGCTTCCTGACTACTTCGACCGTCCCAATTTTCCGATTACTTCCGGTAATAGTGTTCGATTATTTGATTGCCAAGCCGAAACAAAGATTTTATATCGACATGTTTTTTGTTAGTGGAGTTATTGAGACTAAAGCATCCCCAATGGCGAACACTAGTGAAAAATATTATGGCTAAAAAATTTATTCATATAGATCAACAAACGTCGACTCTGAATTTTTATTGCATATATTTATTTATTTATTATTTATTTTTTATTCATTTATTATTTATTTATTTATTATTTACATATGATTATTATTTTTTTATTATTTAATTATTAATTATTTATTATTTATTATTTATTATTTATTATTTATTATTTATTATTTATTATTTATTATTTATTATTTATTATTTATTATTTATTATTTATTATTTATGATTTATTATTTATTATTTATTATTTATTATTTATTATTTATTATTTATTATTTATTATTTATTATTTATTATTTATTATTTATTATTTATTATTTATTATTTATTATTTATTATTTATTATTTATTATTTATTATTTATTATTTATTATTTATTATTTATTATTTATTATTTATTATTTATTATTTATTAATTATTATTTTTTATTTATTATCTTTATTACTTATTTATTATTTATTTATTACTTATTTATTATTTATTTATTATTTATTTAAAACTTACTTATTATTTATTTACTATTTCTATATTACACGCCATAGTGGGCTTTTCTAAAAAAAATTACAATCTGTTTGTATCGAAGTAAGCACTTATAAACCAAAAAGGTTGCAAACAAAAAACACAGAACAAAATACATTTGAAAAATGAAAAACATAACAGAATAATGACAAAAAATGTTGAAAAAAAAACACAGAACCAAATGCATAGTTAAAAGAATCCTCACGCATATAATTTAATTTAAAAGATTCAACTTAACAAAATAGTAGAAGCGAAGAAGTTATATAGGTACATAGGTTTATTTGTGTCTAGAAGAATAAAAGTGACAGAATATATAACATTTATACAGATTTGTTATATGATGAAATATATCACCCAGGTGAGAATATTTGTTTCAGAGACTTCACAGTCTCTGAATCGGAGAATTTTGGTAAGCTAGTGTCCTGGTGTTATTGAAGTAAAAACGAAAGAAATGTCGGCATGATTTTTTGGGAACATGGATATTGATAAATTGAAGTAATTCAGGACAGTCAATTTTAAAATGTAGTATTCTTTGTAACCCTGCCCTAAACTGACAAAAAAGTGGTTAATAAATGAACAAAACGTTTATCTATCCTAAACATTATATTTGGTATTAATATTTAAACTTAAGCTAATGTGTATTATGTTATAACATTAAATGGTAGAACCTACAGACAAGCTGATTGTCACAGCTTTGTGGGACTACCCATATCTTATATTGTATTAAATGTAATTATATTAAATTTAATATAATAAAAAAAAATAAAAGTATTGAATCTGTGTTCTTGGTGAACAGATCTGAATAACCAAGTACCACCTTCTTCTTCCCCTCCTCACTACCTTCAGCTTCAAAACATATCCCAATTGGGGATCCCATATTCTCACTTGCTCCACACGGCTTAGAAAAATAAATGTATTAGCAAAAAAAATCGCATTTACGAGATACAAGAACAGTGAACGATAAATTAAAAGGAAAAAATTGAGTAAAGGTGATTTATTAAAATCCTGTTAAAAACGAAATAAAAAATATTAGTCTTCTCAGAATAAATTGAAACAGTTGCATGAACTACTATCCTGATAAATATAATGACGACATGCGACAATATCGGAATTTTGATAGATACTTGTTTCGACATCCTCATAACACATTAGTTTTTTACTGATAGTTTGTTAGGAAATCTGTCAATTCACTTTTTAAAACCCTGCAGACCCGTTTTTAACAGGATTACAAATAATCTGACCAGATTTTGAATAAATAAGCAATATTTTATATCGGTAAGTTTTCTCCGTTTTCAATTGTACAATCTCACTACATTGCTAACGGAGATTTGTTGTATCTAGTTCCCTTTAGATTATAAGATGCACAATTGAACAAGCTCACTTTATTGGTAACGGAGATATGTTGTATCTGGTTCCCTTTAGATTATAAGATGTAAAATTGAACAATCTCACTACATAGCTAACGGAGATATGTTGTATCAGTTTCCTTTTAGATTATAATATGACAGATTCGTGTGTGTTCCTCTTTGCATACGCGGAAAATAAAAATATATCTGCCTCTTTTCTCGGTAGATAAACCGTTTCGGGGGCTTCAATGTACATGTACATGACGTTCGAGTAGGTACATTATATTACGAGTATGCCATGTACAATAACTGTAACGTATTTCATTACGTATGTAGCACCCTGAGGGGTTAATTTGTTCGAGAAAGGGTTGATTAGGATGTCGTTATGTTTTTGCTTTTGAAATTTACATGTTTTGAAGAAAATTGTTTGAAGTGCTTGGCACTTTACTCCAATTATTCTACATATTATTATTTTTAACGTAGTGTAAAATGTTAAATTTAAATCTGATAAAACAAGGGATGAAAACCTTTTACCTCCTTTCGAAATCCGCATTTTTTATGTGAGTAAAAATACCACACGAGAGTTTCGATTACCCAGCAGAGAGTATGACTACAGCATACCCAACACGGATTAAAACATTTCAAGTTTCTTTTCTGAATTATGGTTTTTCTACACTATCTACATCACATTCTGAGAGTATTCGCCACCTAAAACGTGTCACAAAGTTAAGATCTTCAAATAACTCAAGAGCTCGCGGGTTTGAGCACCGATCTGGGATACCATGATGCCATGTTGTCTCAGGGTAGTTGGATCTCATCTACGATATTCACATGGCACAGAACCTATAACCTGTGGATACTTAGCCAAGTACCTTTACCTTACTTAACCTTTAGTGGAATTTCTCAAACTGAAAACATAAAAAAACCCATATAATTTCAAGTTGAAAATGTAAACAAAATGGTGTTCAATTATAATTAAAGAGGCTTAAAATAAACAAGTACAATAAATTGTAGAGCTTTCACACAATAGATTTTAAGCGTGAGGTTTTCCGTACGCTGTCTACCGTGAGAGAGCTTTATGCTGTAACCTGGTGACAGACATAATAATAACACCACCTTTATTTCCCTCAAATTATGAAGTCGGTAAAGATATTAGCCTTTTGATGCCAGAAAAATAGAAGTCTAGTGTTCTTTGTCATAAATAATTAGTAATCAGTGACGGTTGAAGCAAAGTTTTTTTAAACGGATATATAAAACTACTTTAGTGCGATGAAGAAAATATTCCTATTACAACTGCTTTACGTAACTTTTTGATAATCAGACGTAAAAACTGCAAGTTTCTATATGAAATCTTAGTAAAAAATATAAACTTAAATATCAAAATATCTGTCCTTTTGACATCATGTAGACTAATAAATTATAAGAAATAATTAGTCACATGAAATATCAATAGAAATTGAAAATATCTGCCAGTAAAAAAGAAAAATAAATGTCGCCGACGGGAAATGAATTCGCACCTTCTAATGTCCGGTCAGATGCTCTGGATCACTGAGCTTCGTCGGCTTATTTCCAACACGCCAAATAATTCAATATGTACTAGTATTTCAATCAACAATTAGTGCGTATTATATTTTTTCACCTGTAAACAACCAACTTTATTTTTGTACGAAAGGCTTTGTAAGTGCTAAATTTCCCACTAGATGGCGTCGACACAAATTATATCTACATTTGTTGGTGAAATATTTTGACTTACAAATATTATTATTTTTTTAATGATAAACTAATGTTTTTAAGACAATTTTTTTTTTAGTTTATCATTAAAAATATTGTAGGAAGGTATTTAATCTTTTTGTTTTTCATAATGATTTTGTGTATTTTAGAAATATTTTAAATATTGTTGACACTATTGGTATACTTTGCATTTAAGAAGTTCAAATTATTTTGAAACGATGTAGGTTAGATTTTCAGCACAATTAACTTGTACACCACGACTTGCAGTATGTGAGTGTTACGTTATATGTTTTTTTAGGAAACCGCTTTTGAAATGTTAGAAAGAATAATAAAGCTAGTGACAGAAAAAATAAGAAATTTCTAAAGTAGAAAATGAAGGCACAAAAATTGGGTCATCTACGTTAAATAATTCAGTAACCATGTACATCAGACCTTGCGTCAAATCTGATAGTTCTATTTTTTTATTGAGTTCTTTATGACGTTGGCCCAATAAATAATCCAAGTTTAAGACCTTAAGCGCTAAACGCAACGTTGTCAAAAATTAAGAAAATAGTTTGTGGGTGTTTTAAACCAATACAGAAAACTACCAGATCTGATGCAATTTACTCACCCTTTCAGGCGACAAGGAAACTGGAATACAATGCCTTGAGAGGAAATTTTTCCATCAGAAATCGTTCCCTATAAAATATTAAAAGAAAAAAATGAGAATCCAATGTAATAATGTGAGGTTGATTGCATGTACGATAAGTTTTATCAGTTCAATATTCACGCAAAAAATAAATCAAAAGCTATACATTTTAATCTAATCTATTAAAAAATCCACATTTTTAAATGATGTCTCTCTGGTAGCGATGGTGATCAAACATCCAGTAACAAGTCAAAGAGAACTGCAGCAACAGTTATCGGAGAAAAGTTCCATAATAAATCTTCAAAGTCCCGCCAGGAACGGAACCTAATTGTCGGAGGCGAATTATGCAGCAATGTGCAATACTGTTTTCAAGTTGTAATTACGTCTTGTTGAATATTTAACGTGGAACTGCTACGGAACGTTGGAATTATTGTGGAACTTTCTACCTTCAAAAGGAATTGTTTTAATCTTAGATCTGCGCTGGGATTTCAGACGATGAATATTTATTTCGCGACTTTGTAATAAGCGGGTGAAATGAAAATGGGTTAAAACAATCAACAGGGAAGTTGGATATGTATTTTTTAATCGTTTTCTCTTGTAATTATGGTGTAAGACGACATGGAAACCTTAATTTAAAGCGTTTAATGGCAAAGATATCTATCAGTTTTTGACACTTTTGTGTGGTGACAATAACTAAAAAATCAACGATTAAAAACAAAGTTTTTTTACTACTCTAAATTTATTTTATAATGTCTTTCAAAACTTAATTTTTTTTGAGAACATTAAATTAAACATTTCTTTTAAAACATATCGTTTTTTGTGAAAATTAAAAAAAAAAGATATTTGTTTTAATATAGTTGTCTAAAAGCGCAGTACGCACAATTACTCGACATTTACCTCTACCCTGATAATGGACACTGCAAAACTGTTCGAAACGTTGATTGGCTCAGGAATAAAGATGAAGCTCGACACTATCTATAATTTCGAAAGTCAATAAGGTAATGTTTTATGGTTTTGGAGAATCTTGTCATTATTTATGATACCCACTTAAAATATTAATCTTAAAAAAAGATAACAAAGTCCTTCCAACTACGGAAATTAATTTCGCTTACAAGAAGCCTTAATCTTTCACTCGACTGCCTTTCGATTTCCATCAATATAGTAAACAAACATTATTATATTTTGTAAACACCCCACAGAAATATACAAAAACCAAAACCCCAAACAATCCTTTTTCTTTCTAAACTCGAAATCTTTTTGGGATAAAGAGGGGGTTTCGTATGCAAACAAAAACCAGAGCAGAAATAATAATTTTCTTTTGTTTTCTCTTTTTCCGATCGGTGATTTAGTTTCAAAATTAATAGGAAACTATTTGCTCTGCCTATTTACACAATGGAATATTTCACAAAAGTTGAGAAAGGAAATTTTATCGATATTTTATCAGTGGATTTTAAAAAAAGTGCCTAGTTTTATATAATTTTCTTGCACCTAATTTGGTTTTATCCGCCTAGATTTTTGTAAAGGGGCATAATATAAGCTATTCAGTGTATTATTGGAAATAAAATAGTATTGTTTTCAAAATCTTTTGCGTATATGCAGACAACCAATAGAAAGTTATGCGTTTTTTCGCTTTAAACTGGTAGCTTCCGATAAATAATAGTATTCAGATCAAAACCAAACAACTAACATACTTCAGAGAGCTATGTAATTATCTATATGTTATCATACGCAAATGTAGTTTTTTTAATGTTTTGGCTTTTTATATTGATCCATTTTATTTAGATGAGACATGAAGTGAATAAATAGGTTCCGCTTTTTTACCTACAACTGAACTCCAATTCTACCAACACTCTGACTAAAACTTATTGAGTTCTATTAATGGAATTTATATATTAACATATTAGTACGCAGTAGCGCCTAATTGTTGCTCTTTAGCTTATTACCATAGAATAAAGAGGTACACAATATATACCTTGTGGGCGTGTTTCGTGATCAGAATATTTGCCTAATCGAGCCTCAAATTTCTAATATAAAACTTAGTTTTGAAATTCAAATAGGATGAATATCTACCATGTCAAGCAAGTGTAAGCGAGATAGAGTGCTGGGCTATTGGGCTAAAGGAAAAAATTGTTTCCATTCAAATTATATAGAAAGAACTTCATAAACGGTCAATTCATAAAAACCAGTTTACGTGAGTATTATATATATGGTCTACAATATCTACATCAAGGTTGTTAATTCGAGGAGAATTCTCCAAATTGCAGGGTATTACTAAGATTTTTTAAGATTTTGGTTTTGAGCGCGAATAATCTTTTTGTGCGGAAAATGTCGAGATTCTGGGCATTTCTTGAGTATCCAAGCATATTGAAATATAATATTTACAGTAATTGTTACGGTTAAAAAGTCTATTTTTAAAGCCTGAACGAAAGAGACAATCCGTTAATGGCCATATATATTTAAAAAATATTGCTAATTTTAGTAGAATTTTGTTTAATTTTGGAGGTAAAAGAACTTTTGGGGATTTTGTGAGAATTTAAAAATCTCTTCTACTTTTGTGTGTATTTTAGAACATTATTCAGTGGCAACTCTGGTCCACATTCACATTTTGTTTGAAAATGTTTTAATGGTGGTTTTTAAATTTCAGTAGATTATTTATACTGTGCGATCATGAATGTATATTTACATTTTACTTCAATTCAATAACATTAGTGACGAGATGCTAAAATTTTACCTAGTGTTTTTCTTTATTAACATCGTGTTATCTTAACAATAAACAAACATCTCAATTTCCATACAAAATACAGCGCGCCGCGCCGGTTGAAAAAAAGCGTAGGATTATTGAGTCGATTCGGAAGACCCGAGAAATTAAAACTTTGGAAATTATTTTAAATATTTAAACTAACAGTAACAATACAAATATACTGTTATTTAAGTTAGAAAGAAAAAAATAAATAAAAAGGCACTGTAGTTCTCTGTTATTCAGTATTAAAATAATAATAATAATAATAATATCGGACAATTTGTATAGCGCCGCTTTTGTGAGATATTATATCAGGGGCGCTTTACAGTTGATGTAGTTATTACAAAAAATATAAATATTAGAAAAATAAAGTGAAGATAAGTTAAGTAAAATAAAGAACAGGAATAGGTGAGACTCTGCAGCAAGAATCCTAGATGGTGAAGAAACTGGACCAGCTGCTGCAGCGAGAGAGTGCACTGCGTCCACCAACAGTGCCAGCACGAGGTTCGTCATCCGTTCAGGTATATGTCTGCTGCTAATAAAGCGCTGACACAATATCCTTACAGAGACACCAGACCTTGGCAGCACCGCTCTGACGTTTGACGAAGATAGAAAATGGAGACTCTTCACCAAGAATCCTAGGTGGTGAAGAAACTGGACCAGCTGCTGTAGCGAGAGTCTACCGCGTCCACCAACAGTGCCAGCATGAGGTTCGTCATCCGTCCAGATAATGTAATATTCACATAAAAGTCGGAAAAAATTTCACGTAAGGATATTTTATAGCAAAATTGTCTACTTTAATTCAATGTCTCGAATGTAAATATTGTATGATGCCGTACAATGTGACGATATAGCCATCTTTAAAAACAGCCTTGTATGTTTAAAAAAATGTGAATTTTAATAGCTATAAGCTAATCTGACGTCATGGTAAATAGAAGTATTTGAACTAAAACATTCGAAATTGTTTTATAATGCATAATTATTTATTTTATTTCGTTTCTCTCTCTCACTAATATACTCACTTTGTTTGTTAAAATTTTATTTTGCTGATTATTATTTCTGTAATTATTATTTTGCTGATTATTAGTTCAGTAGCAGCTAAACCTTGATTTAAGCTGTGAATATTTTAATTTTAAGTGTTGATTTCTATCCAAATTGCAATAAAAATTTCATTAATTTAATAATTGTTAACGCTCTGTAAATGTTTCGAATAATAAATAAATATTTATTTGCTGTCAAGAAAACAGTAAAATAATGAAAGTAAGTTAAAAAAGTCAGTAGAATTCTTTTTTAAATGTCGTTATGATATCGTATCAATCGTTATTCTTTTAGCGAGGATCTGATGATATTCACAAATGAGCTTTAAGTTAAAAAAAAGATTGATTGGAAGGATAAATTTTATTGATTATGTTCGAGAAAATTTAGGCAGCCTAGAAAAAGTAAAATGAAAGGAATGTAAAAGAAAAGACAATATCTGATATTATAAGTAAATTTGTTTCTGAAAAAATACAATTGATATACACAAAGGGTTAGTAATTACTTCTTCTTCTTGCGCTTTTTCTTATCAGAGGTTAGCTAATATTACATCAATTTTAAAACTCAACAGATAGACTTGTTGTCGATGATAATGCCTTATATTTACTTTTGGTGGCATGCATATGTACGTATACGCATTTTTGTGAAACTGGATAACATTACAATAAAAAATGTACAGCAGATAACATTCGAAATAAATGTCGATACTATCCAATTAGGATTTGGCTTAGGTGTTAGTGGTGTTGACTCCAGTTTCCGGGGAGGAAGGTTCTGTCCTCAGTCAAATAGATCAATTTAATTATGTTTCAAAAGTCATTTTTAAAGTTCTACAGCATTTTAGGAACCCGTACCTGGGAGGAAGATTTAATCCTTAGCCAAATATATATTTTTTTAATCGGTTACTAGCCGGCACAAGAAATGGCGCAACTAAAATTGAAAATAGAAGCATTAGCTATAGTAAAATACTTTTTTACTAGACCACTTACTCATAGTGTTATTTAGTTTGTTGTGTGGGATAAAAAGAGACAAAATATATCATAGCCGGACTTTTGATAAATTAACCCAGCCAATAATAATACGGTTGTGGGAAAGGGTGCTGCCATTTGAGACGTACGATGTCACCACTTACTGCTGCCATTAGCAAAATTAGAATAATACCAGTTGTTTTGATTCGTGTAATATTGCATAATATTACAATTTATTGTCATATAATTAATTATAATTTAACTATTGTAAGTTATAATTTTGGAGGGTTATTGACTTTTTGGCCCAAGGGACAGGCCGCCGCTGTGTTTGAGATACCTAGCGTTTAGATATATCATGGCGTTAGATAGTCTGCTTGGATAAAGATTATCATTGGCTTTAGTTGCGTTTGGTGACCAGATCTTATCTTCCAGGTACTTTTATATATTTATTTTTTTATTTTTGGTACGATATTTTATTTTAATTTTACATTTCATAGCGCAATACAGTAATTTTGGCCTCACTGGGTGGCTTACCCGTGCTGAGGCCTAAACTTCCAATCCTACCCTTCTCCGTCTCCTTCAGTTCAGTCTCACAACATTTCCCGATTAAGGATGCCATAGTTCCACTGGATTCAGACAGCAGATGCAGTTGGGACTCTTCTATATTATTCATATAAAAAGGAAAATTAAGTTAGCGCTCAGTTCAGTAACCAGATTTAATATGTAATTCTTAGTAAGAATAACTTGTCTTAATATCGAAATCTGGTACCTAGGAAGTACTAGTAGAAAAAAGTAGATAATAATTACGAACGTTTATTAATATAAGAGTAAAAATAACACTCTCCTAAATTGTTAATTTCGCGGATGACAAACCGGTAGAAATTCTTTGTAACGTGGCCAAAATTTTTTTTGAATATTCCAAGTTTAATTTGTTCTCTAAGACAAACAGATTAAAAATCGGCCTTTGACATTGATGGATGATCGCAATATCTCCGCGATTTCAAACTTTCAGTAAGACCAAATATCTCGTCAATGCGCAATTTATAAGTTATTCTGGTGGTGGTAATTTCTCATAATAGCACCCCTGATGGATCCGGATAACCTATTGCGACTAGCACTGAAATTAATTATTATAATGTAATTGGATGAATATTTTTATATACGTATAGCATTGTATTTATGGTCGCCCAAGAAGATTCATCGAAACAAAAAGCTATAACCCCGCTGACTATTTCTCTCTTACTTACTCTTTCCTTCTTTCCTTCATTCCTTCTTTCCTTCTTTCCTTCTTTCCTTCTTTCCTTCTTTCCTTCTTTCCTTCTTTCCTTCTTTCCTTCTTTCCTTCTTTCCTTCTTTCCTTCTTTCCTTCTTTCCTTCTTTCCTTCTTTCCTTCTTTCCTTCTTTCCTTCTTTCCTTCTTTCCTTCTTTCCTTCTTTCCTTCTTTCCTTCTTTCCTTCTTTCCTTCTTTCCTTTTTTCCTTCTATCCTTATTTCCTTCTTTCCTTCTTTCATTCTTTCCTTCTTTCCTTCTTTCCTTCTTTCCTTCTTTCCTTCTTTCCTTCTTTCCTTCTTTCCTTCTTTCCTTCTTTCCTTCTTTCCTTCTTTCTCTATCTCCTTTTTTTGCCTTTGCTCACGTTTTGCTGTTTATATATTTTTTGTTAATACATAGTGTATAATGACACTTAATCTGTGCATGATGTGAACATTTTTAAGTGGACTGTTGACATATACGTTTTTTTTTTGCAGCGCTTATCTAATGATTTTTTTTCATGTTAATAGTCTGTAAATGTTCCTAAACAATAAATAAATAAAATAAATAAATTTCCTTCTTTCCTTCTTTCCTTATTTCCTTCTTTCCTTCTTTCCTTCTTTCCTTCTTTCCTTCTTTCCTTCTTTCCTTCTTTCCTTCTTTCCTTCTTTCCTTCTTTCCTTCTTTCCTTCTTTCCTTCTTTCCTTCTTTCCTTCTTTCCTTCTTTCCTTCTTTCCTTCTTTCCTTCTTTCCTTCTTTCCTTCTTTCCTTCTTTCCTTCTTTCCTTCTTTCCTTCTTTCCTTCTTTCCTTCTTTCCTTCTTTCCTTCTTTCCTTCTTTCCTTCTTTCCTTCTTTCCTTCTTTCCTTCTTTCCTTCTTTCCTTCTTTCCTTCTTTCCTTCTTTCCTACTTTCTTTCATTCCTTCTTACCCTCTTCCCATGCTTCTTTGTTTCCTTCATTCCTTTATTACTTCATTCCTTCCTTCCTTCGTTCCTTCTTCCTATTCTTATTTCCCACAATCTTTATTTCCTCCAAACCATCTGCCTTCTTTCTTTTCCCCAGTTTTTCTTTCCTCCAATCCGTATTGTAAAAACCATTCTTCTTTCCTCGTGTTCCTAATATCTTTGTATTATTTTCTCTTCACTTGTTTCTTTCCTTCTATACATATTTCATATTATGAATATTTTCTCATTTATGTTTGAAATATCAGGGAAGTTAAAAAAAAAACACAAATCATCACAGGAAAAGTCATTCTTCCAGAGGAATCACAATTTTTTATTATCTAATTCAAAATACACAACCGCTCCGACACTTACCCCTACCATAAAATGTGATATTTCTAAATGTTTTTATTCAGTTTCACTGGATTAATCTGCAATCCAAGAGAGCGGAGAACTTTCCGGGCGATTTACTCCAGGGAAATTAGCGGAGAATCTCGCCTACCGCCATGCTAGCTTAACGCGCTGGTTCGTTCGGGTAAACTCCCTGTTTAACTGGTAATGTTTGCTCGAACAGCGCAGTTTACCCGTGCATTTTGAATAATCCCTGATTATTTTACGGTTTAGCGATGAAACTGTTGTACACGGTAGAAAGTAATACGTGTGCGGAAAAACGGTATTCAATATTCCGATATGTGTTGTACATCTCCGATTATTTTAGTGACGATGAAAAAAATTTCAACTATCGGCAACTATTCCTATGTGAACATTAGTTTCAAACATAATTAGCATAGGTTTTATCATTATTGAAGAGGCTGGTATTATATTGTTCATTTGATATACCTTCAAAAAGGCTAAATGAAACGTAAAAAGCAGTTTTTTTGTTGATTCAAACTACAACAAAAGAGTTCTAACTTTCCAGTTACTTGTGGCATCCCCAAAAATTTTGAAGAGTTCGGAAGGGAAAAATATGGAAAGAGGAGAGTTGACAAGAGAGAGATGTTTGTAACAAATAACACATCTGCCCTGATGATGGACACTGCAATGCTGTCCGAAACGTTGGCTAAAGAAGGAGTTAGCGCAACACGGCATAATACCCCAAAAACAAATAACAAAAATACTTTTGGCCGTGAAAATCTCAAATCATATTAGTTTCGATATATATATATATATATATATATAGCATCTGTCTTCAGTTTAAGAAACTTCATGCTTAGGAAACAATATCAACATTTTTTGTAACATTTTATTTTATTACAAATAAATCTGTGTACAAAATAAAACAACACTAAAATAATAATAATAAAAACTAAACATAATCACAACGCATCACTAAAAGATTAACTATGCGTTTCTCGAGCGCATCAATCAGTTGGTTATAACAGAGCAAACCGGTGTACCTACAGCATAAACACAATTGTACCGCGAGAGTACTGACCGACACGCGGTGGACGAAAAGAAAAGCTATATTTTATTTTCGGGGGCGCTTCTGCGGCGTAGGTAATCTTTCAAGGGTTAAGTAAGAGAAAATTAGAAACATATTTTTGAATGCTCTACTGTTCTCAGAACTAATAGTAATATCTATCACCATAATAATACTGATACGAGCACCATTTTCTTAAAATAAACATATAACCTGTCCACTATTTGTGGAGTTATCATTTTTTTCATAAAAGTAAGTACCTTTATTAAATTGCCTTCTCCTTGCCAACAATATACTTCTTTCACAATACAACCAAAAGAAAATACGCCTTCGAAACAAGATTTTGGTTGAAAGTGAATTGTTAAGAAGGGGTTAACCGATTTTCATACAAAGGAGGATAATTTCTATGAAAAATAATCTCAGAACCGCCCAAAGGGTGAAAGGCGAAATCTATTAAAAGTCTGAGGGATCTGCGGTCTGAAGAAAATCCGGCATTATACAATATTATTTAATATTTACTCAAGTTTTTGTTCTTGTAATCAGAAAATAAATCATATTCTACTTATATAAGGATATACGTGTAAAATTTATACATTTAATTGCCTTTGTGAAGATGTAGTAAAGGAATTCAGAAGTAGTTATGGACTGCGGAATATTTTTCTGCTTAGACATAAAATTCATCTGTGACAGGGCCTTCATACTCGTGGCGTTTGTATGAATGTGTGTAAGTGCAAGAGAGATAGCATGCTTGCGAGATGCTATAAAAGGCGATGCATACTAGGATTGTCCCTCTTTTGTTAATAGCAGCTCCCCAATAAATATCACTACAAGGTCACGTATCATTATTGTGTACGACCTTCACCGGCTACAATAATAATCCAGTAGCCTCTACAGTACATTGGCATACATTACAATACTTCAAGGATTCATCGGAAGAGTGACCGAACCATTTAGATCACCACAGTAAATAATAAATATAGCAGTTGGGATCTTGTACGGTTTTCACATGAAAAAAACTAAAGTTTCGTTTTTTGTACATATTGTATAATTTTCATATTTTATTGTAAAAAAATTCTATTATTATTAGAAACTTTAGTGTATAATGTAAATATTCAACCCGTCAAAATGTATATGCACCTGTATTTTAAAATAAAATGTATTTCAACGTGAGTTCCAATTGGTTCCAAATGTCCGGAGCCATGAGACTATGTCATCCCCAATCAGGTGTATTGTGAAGCTAAGGAAATAGGAAAGGAAAGAAGATGAATACGATTTTTTAAATTCCTGGATTTTCAGATTTGGTCACCAAATACGGCTAAAGTCGTTTCAAGCGAACCAATGGTGGTATTTCTCCAAGCGATACTGATAGTAAGTAGCGATAATTTTGATGTAATAAGAAGAAATGTAATAAAACAATATAATATGATGGAACTACTCTGAGCAAGTGTTCCTGAACTCAACTGGTTCTTAGAAATAAATTCTCCTTTAACAACCTCTTCAAATATATAAAACACGTAATAATACTTTCAAGTTACCGTACATGCTTCCACTGTCATCACCAATTTATTTTTTATTTTACTTTAAGTGATTTTCTGCGAATAGACTTTTAATTTAGAGTTCAAATTTAACGGATATGTCAGAAAATAATTTCCGGTAACAAAATATGCATTTAAATAACACCCTTTTAATGTTTTTGAAATAGAATTATTTTAGTAGTTGCCTAATTTTACGTAAACATAATTGATACTTCATGGAATTTTTTGGACAAACTTTTGCTTTCCTTCCTTGATTAGTAAGTATGTTTTTCTAAGAAGAAATTAACTCAATTTCATTGCCTTTTCCACTCACAACACACCTACTCCAATTGGAGTTACTATAGTGTTTTAAATAATAAAAATTGTCATATATAAATAAAACAATGAAAATTTTCGGTTTCATAATAAGCCTTTTGTCACATTTATATGTATCAACTATTAAATGTCTGTATACTTCATAAATCCAGGGCCAAACTGAGTAGGTACAACTCATCTATTTGTTCACCACATTCAAGGGTTCAATCAGATTATATTTTTAAAAAACACACATTTTTAAGACAAATAAAAAAATATCAACTTATTATTCCTCCTCCGGCTATCTTGTCGAGGGGTAAAGCTCTTGTCTAGCAAACTTAAGGTCGCGGGTTCGAATCCCGGCGTGCAAAAGTAAATTTCATTTTTTTTAATTGTATTATTTCACAATTTATAAATTTAAAAAAATATATAGTATTCTTAGAACATAATCTAAGCCCTAGTGTAAGAACACCATTCAGAATTAAAAGGTTGCTTGAAATAGTTTGGTGACCAGATTTGAACAGCCAGGTTAACCAACCACCATTGAGTTTTACAACATACTCTAATCGGGTATGTTATAGTTTCACTGGCTTAGACGATTGGGAGCATTATTGTGGTATTTACATTAAAAAAATCGTATTAAATTAAAATTTTAACTAGATATATTGTTTAACGAAAAATATAAAATTTATATAGCTCTCCGGCAGAAGATATAATTTATCTATTTAAAATCATTATTTTACATGATTTCAATTGATGTTCGAATATAGTCACGAGAAATAAAAAAAAAAATATCTTTCGCTGCAACAATAATGTAAGTTTAAATTAATTTATAAACTCACTTATATCACGCATAAACACCTAATGTAAACAATATTACGATATACAGAAATATCAGATATTTATATTAGCACCGAAGTAATTGACCTATTTTTTTAGTTAATTTTTTGTTTTCTATAGTCTCGTTGAATAAGGGTTGCAGGAATGAGGGAAAGGGTCAATAACTCCATAAATGACCTCATGTCCCGTGAGAGTTCAGGTTCGAGTATTGAAACAATTTGGTAAAAGAAATTGGCCCCAATAAACATAAATCCTATGGACCAATAGCCACAAAGAAAAGCTAAAACGGTGATTTTTACCTTTTACATGATTTTATCTCTCTTTATCAATTTATTTTTTAATTCTATTTCATTTATGTTATAACTTTTTTTTTATTTATTTAAGGAGAAAACACAGATACAGACAGTAATTAAAAGATAATTTTTTAAAACAATAACTTGAGAATTCGCCTGCATCCTAACTATTTCTCACTGATTGACTGGTAGATAACAATTTTAAATATTTTTTACATGTAAATAAGGTAAAATTATTTTGTATATAGATAATGCTCAGTATCAAATAAAAGTGTACAAATATTTTTTATGCAAGTTTAGAGATAAATCATAAAAAAGTACTTAAAGAGTATAGTGAATGAAGCAAGTACACATTTTCTTCTTTTTTTTATAGTAAAACAGACTTCAATTTCCTACCAAAAGTACTATATGTATCAAAGAATATGTCGGAATCCTTCAGGTTTTGGTTTTTATTATACAATTCGCACATTCTTCTGATTGGATCTCTGACACCAGCATTTGTGCGCGTCCGGCTAATATGGAATAAGTCGTTAAGTCTCGTCGTTCTGAGTGGTATTGTAAAGTTTATTAGATTGAGTAAGCCAGGACAGTCGATAAAGTTGTTACAGATTTTGTACAAGGTCATTAGGTCAAGGTAAGTTCGCCGGTTAGTAAGAATGGAGACGTTATATTTCGAGAGCATATTTGTGTATCCCCGTTTAGGTGCGCTCATTCTGTGGTTGAGGTAACGCAGAAATTTCTTCTGGATACTTTCAATATTTTCTTTATAGATATCGTAAAGTGGAGTCCATATTGAGGTGCAGTATTCAAGTTGAGAACGGACCAGCGTATAGTAAAGCAGAAGATAGGTTTCAGGCTTTCGAAATGCGCGGCTGTTTCTGATAACAAAGCCTAGCATGCAGTAAGCTTTATTCACAATGTTTTTAATGTGCGCATCGAAATGAAGTTTGGAATCAAAAAGTACGCCAAGATCCCTTATACAGTATACACGATCTAGTGAATAGTTGCCTATATAATAATTGTGTAAAATAGCGTTATGATTTTTAGTGAAGCTTATTTGCTTACATTTATTGTAACTTAGGTAAATTTTGTTTTCATTGCAAAACGCTTCGAACCTTACTAAGTCTCGTTGGATGAGCAGACAATCATTTAAATTCCCAACAATAGCAAATATTTTTATGTCATCGGCATACAAGAGAAATAAACAATGCATGAAACATTCAGAAACTGTATTAATAAAAAGTATAAATAAAAGCGGTCCTAGCCAGGTGGTACGCCAGAAGTAACTGGTTCCCATACGGAAGTATGTCCTCGTAACGATACAGCTTGCTGTCTTTTTGTTAAATATGAGATGAACCAACGTAATAAGTTTCCCCTAATTCCGTTATACATAATTTTTTGAATAAGGATAAGGTGATCAACCTTGTCAAAAGCCTTTTTGAAATCGCAGTAAATTGCATCTACCTGATGGCTTCGATCCATGCTAGTAAACAAAAAATTAGAGTAAATAAGTAAATTACTCACGGTAGATTTGCCTTTGACAAACCCGTGTTGTTGTTCTGTAATTTTGGCAGCAAGCTGGGGATATATATTAGTACGGACAAGTCTTTCCAACAGTTTAGGGATTGCCGAGAGAATAGATATTGGCCTGTAGTTTTCCACTCGTTGACGCGAATCACCCTTGTGGACCGGTATGATGTAGGCCATCTTCCACCTGCCAGGGAAAACCCCATCACTCAGACATTTATTGAATATTATGGTAAGCGGCACACACAGTGACGACGCAGCAGATCTAAGAAAAAACGCCGGAATTCCATCGTGACCCGCACCTTTGTTTATGTCTAGCGACTTTAAACTTGATTTCACTTCTTGTTTCGTTAGTTTAATCGTGTGAATATGCGCAAGTCCTGAGTCGTGAACTGATTCAAGTTGATCAATGTCTATTGTGTCATTGATGGAGGAGGGTTCAAATGTTGACTTGAAGAATTCAACTTGTGTATAATACTATGTATATACACTCTCTATTAAATTAAATTATTATTATTTTTTTAATTTTGTTTGGTTTTACGCCCAGCCGGGGTTTTATATATAAAGATATTATTAAAAATATGATTGCATGACCATTTCCTAATTAAACATTAGTCCTTCAAAATATATCTGAAAACATCTTCACGCAGGTGGTATTGTCCGAATAAATATAATGGACGAGATTCGACTATATTATTATTTTTCCTAAGAACACGTCTTTCGACTTCTTCATAACATATTCGTGTTTTACTGAAAGTTTGTTATGAAATTTGCCAAATCTTTCATTTTAGGCCTCCAGTCCCGTTTTTAACATGAAAATGAATAATTTGCCCAGATTTTTAATAAATTAATAATATTCCATGTCAGTAAGATTTCTCGGTGTGGTATATGTGGGAATGCACTAACCTCCCCACATTCCGCAATGAAAAATATTTTTACTGTCAAATACAAATGTAAATTTTAAGAGATCTTAATGATTTGTAGTCATTTAAAAAAAAAATAATTCCGGTGTTTTTAAAGGTAGGTACTAATAACTTAAATAAATATCTTAATCTTCCAAAAGGCTGTTTTATACTTAAGAGAGATAATGATCTATAGTCAGTTTTTATTTCAAGTTTAAAAATGGTTATTTTTGTTTCTAATAATTGGTCTTCATTGTTTTTATTATTTAAATTTAAATTTGCGAATCTTTTGCGCGGTTTTATTTCAATTACTGTATAATAATGAGTAGCCATTTAATAAATAAAGATTCGAAATTTTAAAATTGGAAATTCATGTGTCATACGGCATATATTCTGTTCTAGTAATGTGTAATGTCTATCACCTAAGAAATTCTAAAAACATAGTACTTTAGGATTCATATGTCTTATACTCATTTATAAATGTGGAAATTCTAACTGTACAGTTGTAAATGTTCTCCAAAATGCCCTGGAAAGAATCTCAGACTTGTGATGTCCCGAAAGAAACCATTTATCTGTTCTGAATGCAATTACTAACGTTATCCAAAGTGACCCTGGTAATAAATTACATCTTTGCGATTCTTTCAATATTAAATCCATCATTAAAACCATCCTGTCACTTCGAATGCAATCAACAATGTGCTCAAAATTTGTTTTGACAGCATTGCCATTCCATTGTTAGAATATAATGTACTAAATACACATTTTGACTGTCCTGAAACGGGAATCCTTCCCAGTTGGACAGACAAGAGTTCATTTTGTTTTGTATTGTTTGTAATTTATATATAAATTAAAATACATAAAATAAAAAATATACGGTACAGCTAAAAGAATGTCAATTTAACTACGGACATACCGTTAACTTCCAAATTCTAAAATTCAATATTGCTGAAACCATTAAAACGACATTAGGCATTTAGTCGTTCCCGAATGAGAGCTATAAATAATGTCCGGCAATGAACGTTGAATGTTAAATTGGTGACAATAATCTAAACATCATTTATATCAATAATTAATGTTTTTGACATTGATATCAGCACGACGAGAAATAGAGCACCAAATCACCGTACAATTTAGACATTACTGTGCAAAAATCACCCAATCCACTACTAAAAAAATATTTTTAATATTTTTTTAATAAAAATACATAAATCGTAGAATATTTTAATTGCAATTTTGATAATGACAATTCAGTAAAAAATAAATACTTTACAAAATTACAATATAGACTGACTGAATTCTTCACACAATCAGTTCCAAAAAAAATTTGTGAAAATTGTAATTTTGATATCAAAATACAATTTTAAAAATGCACCTACTTACTCACACCTATGAATTGTAAGTTCCTCCCATCCTACAATGAGTTTTGCAACTCATCGGGATTGTTCTAGCAAGAAATAAAAATATATATTTTTTAATAAAATTGCTTCAATTTAAAATAAATTCGAGTTCATGGAACCAGAAAACTGAGTCAAACACAGAAAGAGTTTAAAATTTTTGATTTATTGAAATGATCGAGCATAAACTGGTGAATTACCTAAACGCCTTCTCACTGACAGTTATTGAAGTATGTATGGTGCTAAAACTTGCTGTATTTGTATTGTGTTTATGCTAATAAAAATGTAAACTAAAATAATGTATTGCTGTATATGAACCTATATTAAACATTTATAAGTAAACCATAGACAAAATGCGAGAAATAATTAACTAAAAAATCTGCCTCAACACAGGTTCGTCTAGTGAGGCAGGTTATGCACAACTTAAAATATAGTATATTACGCCATATCTATATAACACTTTTATATACATATTTACTTTTTCTTCTAATAGAAACTGCTCTATTATTGTAATATTAGTTTTTCAACAATGTCATTGTTACTAACTTACATATAGGTATTTTAGTTACTAATGATTTATTATGTATTCTGTAATTTTTTGATAAAATAAATAAATTAAAAAAAAAAAAAATTCAGAGTTACTTGGACAGACTAGCGCAAATCCGAGTAGAATATGTGGTTAGTCTGAATGCTTGACACATCACTTCCGATTTTGAAAATAACTATTAAAATAATTTGTGTTGAAATATTATATTAATTGGTTGGTACTTTATTGCTTGTCTGAATTTTTCACACAATCAGTTCCAATTTTAAAAATGACGAAAATTCAAAACATATACTAGTTCATTGAAGCAGAGTTACAGTCACTCATAAAGTGACCGAAATAAGCATGTTAGATGATAAAGCGGGTGGCTTTCCTTGAAGACATTTGCTTTTGCAAAAGTTAAGATCAAAGCTTCTCATGGAAAAATAAGTTGAAACAGTGAAATTGTAAATATTAACGAATTCAAAAAATAATTTTCTTGATAAAAACCACCATATGAAAGAGGTTTCGTGGTGAAATTAGTTATGGCACTAGTTGCGCTATCGGGAGATCACGTGATTCATTTAAAAAAATTGCCTGTTTAAAAATCACATTGTTTCTACATTTATAGATATAATATATCTTATATTATGAAATGGATCCTTACACACGGAATACATTATAACTACAATACCCATTCATTCTACACTATATCAATTAAATCACCTTTCAGACAAAACATAATATATCTTTATTCTCTAACTTAGCGATATAGTATGTACATAATTAATTAGTGTCATCTATTTACTAATAATTTTTCAAATTTTTCATCTTCTTATAATCTTCTCCATTCTCTTCTTGCAACCCAAACTAGCTATACATCATTTTTCTTTTTTATGTTGTAGTAATGTATAGATTCTATGTCCGCAAACTGTAAAATTCACCCCCATAACACAGGGTCATCCCTAGCATGGAGGGTGAAATATAAAAAAAAAACCACATGTACTCTCTAAATCATGTATCAATAAAATAAAAATAAAAATTTATAATTACATTTTTAACTTAAAACTTTTATGTGTGGATTATACGATTATTGCATAACACTGACCATTTTGTCATGCTTTGTTATAACGTATACGGTTGCTGGTTCTAATGAGTAATTGAAACACTTATTTTGAAAAGGTTAAGTGTCGTCCAAAAACGTTAAGTTTTTTTAAAAATAAAAAATATTGATTAACTTAAATCGATTAGATTTTTTGGCGATTTATACCTTAAGTCTTCAAGGATATTTAGTTTAATAATTTAGGGCCGTAAAACAAGAAACGAATGACAGAAAATTTCGTAATTCAAAAGTCTGATTATTCAAGCCTTTCAAATTCAGAAATTAGTTCCTCAGCACAAATAATTGAAAAACAAAACGAATGGAATATACAATGTCAGATAACATAGAAGAGAAGGGTTAGAACCAACTTCTACTAAGTCAGTGGATATGTTTGTTTCCATTCAATTAATTTCTATTGAAGGTGTGTGTGTGTGTTTTATCTATTCGGCCATTGTTGCGTACCTACAATTGGTACTTATGATTGGACTGTAATTTTAACGAGATAGAAAAAATCAAGCAATCGTGTTTATCATAAGGAATATTAGAAGTAGGAAAAATAGGATGTTCTGGTGTTTTCTGGAAGGTTCCGTGGGCACTATAATAGTTTATAGATGAACATCTAAGCACCGTTCCACAACACGATCTTTATTGTTATCACACACGACCATATTTAATGTATATTCACTTGGAGATGATATTTTGCACTCTTTTACAATCTTTTTGACTAGATTAATTGTTTTAATTATTACAAGGGGCGAAAATATGCAAATATATGCGAAAACGATAATTTGAACGTAAAAAAACAAATAGCACTTGCTTTGGTCTTCTATTTTTCCAATCTTCATTTTTGCTTTCTTCAAAGGTTACCTTTATAGATGGAATAAAACAAGGGAAACGGCAATATAAGTATGAACTGAAATTTCGGGATAATCATACAAGTTGTTCAATATTAAACAGCCGTAAACGATATTGAGTGATGTTTTAAAAAGCAGCTTTTTATTTATCTATCTATTGTTACATTGTAAGTATTTTTTTTATATTTATAAAACCTTAGAAAATGGTTTCAAATAATTAAAAAAATTATTTTAATTTCTCCAATTTTTTTAAGAAAACGGTGCAATTGAAAAGAACGTTCCCTTGCCTTAAATTTTAATTAGTGGTTTGTGTACTTGTACAGCCTTATATTGCGGGATAATATAGGTAATTTTGAAATACTCCTTAACAATATTATAAAGTTTAAATTTACAGTTACCCACCTAATCAATGTTGACAGACGGGCATTGATAGCTGTCAAAAATGTTAGCCACTTTCACAGTTATTGTCATCATAGTGGTAAACATAATAAAAAAGGATGTAAAGTTTATCTGAGAATGATTTTTTACTGTGACAGGCAACGATGGAAGTTTCTTTGCATAAAAGTGTCGATTCGAAATAACACAGATGTGAATTCACGTACACTGCCAGAATTACACAGACGGAAATATATATACATTCTATCTACTACTTTTATTACAATAATTAAATAGCAAAAAAGTTTAACAATAGAGTAATAATATTACCACGTAGTAACTTCCTCTTATGGTGATATTTGAAGTTTGTAATTCCAGTAGGTGTAATTTAAGTAGGTATGTGTAACTCTCTCCATGTGTTATTTCATTCATGCGTAATTTAGTCCGTGTATTATTCTGGCAGTGTAATAATATTGGTACGAGAAATTCACGTCTTTGTAATTTCGTCATATAACAATATAGAAAGGGTAGATAAGGATAGTTTTGTCAAGGAAATTCATTGATTTCATGTTTCCAACTTTAAATCGTTTGACGATGCTGGCACTCTTTTCAAACGCATTTTCGAACGTATAGCGTTTATTCCACGTTGTTTGAATCCCGGCGTGAGCAAGGTAATTTTATTTTAAATATTGAAGACAATATTAGTGATTTCTAAACGAAAATCTGAAACAGAAAAATCAGAAAAGGATACGGTCACATCTAGGACTCGAACCCAGGACCCTTGTCTTTCCGGGACACTGCTCTACCAACTGAGCTAATGGGACCCTATCCCCCTCGGTCATTCATTCATCTAAAAAAAATCACATTGTCTTCATTCATTCATCTAAAAAGACTCTGTCTAGATTGCATTTAGTTCGGGTTGAATCTTGCGATCATACATAAAGATAGTTGCCATTAAAAATGTGCGGTGAAAAAATGAAGACAATGTTGGTAGTTCTTATTCGAAGTATGATACAGTTAAAAGTGACCGAGGGGGATAGGGTCCCATTAGCTCAGTTGGTAGAGCAGCGTCCCGGAAAGATAAGGGTCCTGGGTTCGAGTCTTAGATGTGACCGTATCCTTTTCTGATTTTTCTGTTTCAGATTTTCGTTTAGAAATCAGTAATATTGTCTTCAATATTAAAATATAACAATTTGAGGTTTTACTCAATAAAGTTATTCCGAAAAATAAATATAAATTTTATTTTATAAATTTGTGTAATTTTAAGATATACTCATTTAATTTCATAATAAATAAACGGCGTAGTATTTTTTATTGTTTTTAGTGATGTCTTTTAAAATATATATAAGGTACGTAGTTTATTCACAGTTCTCCTCACTAGGGATTTCTGTATTCCTTATCTTCATATTTATCAATCTCATCTATGTGTTTGTCGATTTCTTCTTCTTCATGTTTGTTTATTTCCTCAAATTCATTTTTGTTGGCTTTATGATGTGTTAAGGTTACTTACTTATTTTTTTATGATTTCCTTATCTGAATGGGTAAAAAAATATAAGTTTTATGTGTTTTATCAACTAGTAAAAGCACCCTTGCATTTATTACACAATCTAACGAGTTTTATAAATTTTTCAATTTTACATCGCTGCATGCGAATTTTGTTCATGACACTTCTGCATGCAAATTATGTTCATGACAGCGCTACATGCGAAATTTGTTCATGACAGCGCTGCAATGTGAATTATTGCTATAGACTTACTTTTTTATAGCCTATTATAGCGTAGTTATAAACAATTTTAATTTTAACCATATAGATTAATTTTCAAAACTAATCCTTAGAGGGGTATCCGTATAATTTTGCCATCAATAATATCGAATTGAATATTGAATTTGATTTGAGTTGACACAATACTAAATTGTTTCATGGAAATATCATGAATGCAAAATTAATGATATCTTGCTGAAAATCTAAGGGTTGATGATTTAATTGATTTTCAGACCGGAATCCGAACACAATTATTTAACCCTCTAATTGAAATGCCTACCATAACGAATCATCTAGTATAGAATCAATAGGATCGGAGCCATTGTAATATGGAGATGTTTGTTGAAAATATTTTAATATTTCTCGCATTTATACATATAACACCATTTTCGTGGAAAATCACCTTAAGGGCGCTGTACATATATAAAACTACAATTTGTAACTTACATCAAAGGCTTACATATAGTGACTTGTGACAAAATCTTACAACTACTGACAAAAGTATTGGCTTACATCAACATGAGACTTATATCTAGTGACTTACGACTAAGGCCTATAACTACAGACTTTAAACAAGTGGCTTATATCTCAAACTTATATCAAGTGACTTTCGACTAAGATATAACTACTACTGATATACAACTAGTGACTTAGTGACAAACATATTTACAACTGTGGATTAAAGTTAGAGTCTTACCAGTGTTGTAAGTGATAAGACTGATAAGTCAATACTAACAAGAAACTCTGTAAGTATATGTACAAACAGGTAACATATAAGTAAGTTATTGCTGTGAGTCGAATAAGTTTAAGGATTATATACATACAAATCAAATTCTTCATATTTTACTTTCTCTTTTTAAATAACATTTAATCAGTACCATTTATCAGTGGTACCTTCAACGAAGTTCTTGAATGTGTTGATATTATTTAGCTGTTTTTGTTATCAATTTTAGAACCCGGGTGCAAAAATGAGCTTAATGGGTTAGCTGGTTTTATAGAAAAGCATAGATATATTAAATTAATGAAAATAATCGTTGATTTTTACCGTATTAAAATGAATCATCGTTCAACAATTACACATATTCAGGTGATATATTCCAACTGACATTGTCCATTTATAGGTAACTCTTTTTCTTTATTATGAGTCGGTAGTAGTAGGGAATTGCAAGAGAATTTATTTGCAGGCAACAACAAAAACAGTATAAGGACCCAGGAAAAGATACTAATGTTTGAACAGAGTGACAAATTTGTGGAAATGAGTGTATGAAAAATTGAGTTTTCTAGTTGGATTTTAAAATTATTAGTCTGTCTATACATCTCAATTCCACAGGAAGTTTATTTGGAGCCGGATACTCCGAATACACGATCACCAAACTTAGTGTTCGGATTTCGTTTAGGTTCTTTCAAACTTCCAATTGGAGATGATGTAGCTGATCGAAGAGTTAGACCAGTATTTTCCGGAATCCATAGCATTGAGGTTTTGGGGGGGCCATTGATAGAATTAAACACCATCCAGAATACCTTATACTTAATTCTTTATCAAGGACTTCAGCTTTATCAGCCAGCAATTACACTTCAGCCAGTGAGAATTTGAAGATTGTTCCGAAATGTGCGAAAATTTGGGTCCCCAGTGATTAGTCTTGCTCTGGCGTTGAACACTGATTGTAGTTTATCAGTTTGGCATTTCAGAAGACTGGCATATATGCTATTGCAATAATCTAAACTTGATACTACATATATGAGTTCACAATTTGTATAGTTGTTGCTGTTGAAAGATTCCTACGAACCGGCTTAATAACGAACTGCATGTAGTCAAAGAAAACATTATTAATTGTAAATTTATCAGTGGTACCTTCAATTTGATAATGCTTGTTTCAGTTCATCACTTAACCATCGTTCTACATTAATATTGAAACAAAAAATCAATTCTGTGTTTAATTTTGCAAATATCGTTCCTAAACTTTAAGGTATTTTTAGTTTTTCAGTTGTTTTTGGTTTTATGTCTAATAAATCTTCTATATAAAACACACAAACAAACATTTAAATGCATTATGAGATCAAATGACAGTAGTTATTATATCATCGATGCATTGTTGAAATGCGAATATATGTATTCCCTAAAAAGCGCCGTATTTGTAAAATAAATCCTAAAAGATGATTAAGCATATTTTCGTTCATCGGTAAGCAAGTAATAAACCAGATATAATCTATGAACGTATAACCTTTCGGAAAATAATGAACTTTCATGAATAATGGATTTTTCTCCAGAGATATTCTAGACTCCAGCCTGCAGGCTAATATTCTCCTGATGATTTCAAATTTCCAATAAGTAGTAATTATCATAAGAAGAAAACATGACACTTACAAAATATTATATCTGAAGTTCCCGGAGTTGCCCGGGATTTGTGCAGAGTTTTACGAAAACAGATGTGAACAGTAATTATTTTCCTCTTATTTTGAATGTCAAGTTTGCAAACTTTCATCAAAAAGTATTGTAATTCGGCTTTAAGGTGTGTGAAAAGGGGATGGGGTGGTTTTTTTAAATTTCATGTTTACGCCAATGATGGCTAATTATTGATTCATAGAGAATTATTTTACTAACAATGAATTTTGTTCCCGAATCCCGTTTTCCTCTCCTTCATACCTCTTTCCTGTGTCCGGGATTCAGTCAAAAACCAACAACCGCGACGCGAAGTGAACATTATTGCCTATAATGCATCGCATAGCAATAAAATTCATCACAAACGCGTCGCAATAAAAAGTTTTAAAACTAATTGCCAAAGTAATATAAAACAAAGAATAATTGATTAGTTTGTTAAAAGGTCCACATCTTGAACATTTGTAGGCAGTGATCTTTCTTCTTGTTTTGATGGTCAAGTGTGCAAAATTTCATCAATCTCGTAAATGTGTTTTTTTATAAAAAAACAAATCCAACAGATATTATTCTTTATTATATATATATATATATATATATATATATATATATATATATATATATATATATATATATACAAGATCAGTGGCTGAGTCGGCATCGCGTGTAGGTCCAATTGGTGAGTTCAATTCCTCAGCTGTTCCATCACGATTCAAGCAACAATTTTTTGCTAATGAGTTTTTTTTTTAAATATTGTCATGTTATTCGTAACTCGGGAAGGTTTTAAAAAAAAAGATCCTCTCAATTTATGTTACATTTTTTTATTAAAATCACAATCTATTGTTAATGTCTTGTAAATATACAATAAACGCCATGTATTTAAAAATAAATTAATGTGTAGATTTTGGCAAGCATTCATTTCTAATTCGTGCTATATATCTACTATCCATCACGACATTCCCAATTACGGGAATTCGAATAATGCCTATTGGTCTATTGTGGAGGTTCATTTGAATAACGGAAAAATACTTTAAAACCTGGCGGTCGCTTTTCAAATGTCTATTTCAATCTGGAATAAAGAAAGACGGAGATAATATCAAGTGATTAACGTTCTTTCAATAATTGATTAAATAAATTTAGATTTTTTGAAATAATTGATTGGGAATGATTTGGGACAGAATTGAGAATGAATAGGGATAATAAGCAACGTAATTAAGTTTAAATTTCAGAGATTTAGATACACTGAAGAAATAAACAGAAGTAAGTTAATCTCCTTACAGCACTGCAAAGAATCGGGGAGGGCACCTGGAATGAGACAATCCAAAGTACTCATAAAAGGACCAGACCCTAGACGAACCAAGAAACTACTCGATATGGACAGAAACTCGCTGAGGGAACTGGTAGGACTACTAACGGGACACTGCCATCTCAGGAGACACATGCAGATATTGGGAGTGGAAAACACCAATAGATGCAAGAAATATGAAGAGGATGAAAAGACTCCACTCACCTATGGTACCAATGTCCTGCCCTGGTGGGAACTAGGCTCAGATACCTGGGGAGATATACATACAGTAGAACCAGAAGACATAGCCACATACTCAATAACAACCCTATTATAACCCTATTAGCATATATTAAATATTTTAGGTTTTTGTACGATAAGTCAGTCGGAAATGTTCTCTTTCAATTATATAACTTGAATAATGTACTTTTGAGTTATCTATTTATAGCAGAACCCTATTCTGCACAAGAGAAAAATAGAATATTTTCAATTTCTTTAAGTCTACAAAATAGGTGCGTAATATATTTTGATTTGTAGATGGTGTTATTTATTAGCGATTATCAGTTTAGATTTATATCAATATTTAATATCTTCAACTTTATCGAGTTTTTTTTTTGCTTGATCATGTTACTTGATGAGAATTTGTATTGTGAATTTTAAGTTTAAGGTTATTAAGAGGTTTGTTTTTAATGTTTTTTTATAAAAATATAGTAAACAAAATGATTTTCTGTAGTTAAAAACACGTGTGTTACATTTTTATCACGTTGAAACTAGTGCAATACATTCTGTTGCCATAAGAAAATGTTTCGATCCGGTATAGTGTTATTTTTTTTTAATAAGTCACGATGTTTATGCATGGCACAAAAGATGACAAATTATTATAAAAACAAATAACTTGCCCGAAATATCCATACTAATTGAAAATATCTCCATTTTTATGGATTTTTATTTTTAAATACACATATAATAAGCAGTAATTGTCGATTGAAGTACTTGTATATATTGAATTATTTAGCGGGTTGGTTGAATAAGCCGACGTAGCTCAGTGGTCCAAAGCACCTGACCGGACATCAGAAGGTGCGGGTTCAATTTCCGTCGGCGGCATTTATTTTTACTCTATACCGAGATATTTAATTTGTATGGATATTTCAGGCGAGTAATTAATGCTTCTAATATCGGTATAATGTTATTACAACTGCGAATTTTATCTTAAGTCTAAAAGGGTTAGTAAAAATCAACCTAGAAGCGTGGCTTAACCAGTATTTTTAACGAGTATGTAGTTATACGTTTACCTGGTGATAGCCTCGTTTATTATTTTCTCTTCTCTCGCTTTCACCCCAAGGGGTTCTATGGGGCAACTAATATTTTACTTCCATCCCTCGTAAAGCGCATAGATGTGCAATGTGCATACCCAGCGTTAGATGTGCATAACTTCAGGAACGTTCCGCTAACTTATGTGCTCCTAGTATCATTAAATTTTGCGTTGTTGCTCTCATGCCAAGTTGTTAATATCAAACTTCCTTTGATGAATATTGCAGGGTAATGAAGATGGATTCAGAAATGTTTTGGATGCTATCGATTTGTAATTTGTAAACCGTTATTAAATTTTATTTATGACACACTAGCACATTATTTAACAACTTTAGAGGCAGGAATGGGTACCGCCGCCCCGCGAACCATTTATTGAATAATCAACACCGCTGCCGTAGAACACCTCAAGTGGTTTGCTACGTTTGGTAGCTTAGCGGTGGTGCCGGAATTCATTGGGTGATTTGTATTTAGATCTTGGTGGCAGATGCGCTCGTACATCAGCTGGGGAGACCCTTTGACCTTTCATCTTTCATCTTCTCACTCTCGACCCATCGTTTTGCAGCGGTTGTACCTTGTTCCTCCCCAAAATTTCTTCTCCTTAATTGGCTTAAAAAAAACCTCTACAGCATCCCCAAAGATAACATAGGCCCTGAGAGAAATTATTTTTCTCATGGCCTCTTGTGTATGTTTAATGTAAAATAAATATTAAAAAACCGTCTGTAGACTCGTCTGTAGTTTTATTTGGGTGAACTATATCGCCACGCGGTTGGGTGACATTGTGACATGGGTTAAAGAAGGAAGGCTGTAAGAAGTTTAATGTATTTTAGGAAAAACATTTTTTAGCTATGTATCTATTCAATAAGCAATAACATTCAGAAATATCGAACCGAAGTGATTTGCACGATCATAGAGTAATGTATGAGCATAGAATATATCGAGAACATCTCCTATCCTTATTCTATATTCCTCTTCCTCTCCCCTTAACCCACTCATTAAGTTTAAGGCATAATAAATCTCTATTTATTTTTCTATAGGAATAAAAAATTTTTAATCGTTTTGTAAAAAATATTGTCAAGAAATATATTTATAAAAATATTGCACACGCAGGAAATTTAAAAATAAACCTCCATTATTTATTTAATTCTTGAAATAATTATAAACTAGAGACCTCCGTGGTTGAAATATCTCTACCATTCTGTCGAGAACTTAAACTAAATCCAAGTTTGTATTAATTGTGCAAGTCGAAATGATTTATCAGATAAAGCACGAGATGTGATACATTAATTCCATCAAGCCATGCTGGAAACAGTGGGAACTAAGCACAATGATAACAGGAAGATAATAATTACTCACAGATGACCATTCGAATTACAGCATCATCGGCTGGAGCCACACACTTTAATTAACCGAATTCCCCTTTTCACTCCACCGTTCGCCATCTCTGTACATTTGAAGACATACATTAAAAAATTATATTAAAAAATAAAAATTTTACATAATTTAGAAGTGATATAATATTTAAGTGAGAATAAAAGTAAATATAGCGCACAGAGTTTTGGCGGCCGGGTGAAAATATCCGACTACTCACGAGGCTGGCCGAATAAAGCGCCCACCTGTTTCCGTGCAAGTGCGTCAAATACGAACACCTGAATTATTATTCGTATTTTAGTCGTAGTCCGGTAATAGTCAGAACGCTTCCATGTCATATTTCCTTTTGTTTCTATTTTCTATGAGGTGGTTGATAAAGAGGAGCAAATATCGCCTACATATGAGATAAGCTGACGTATTGAAGAGAGCTGCAGGCTTAGATGGGAGAGAATCGCCAAGAATCTGCAAATCTTGAAATAAATATGGAGGCCTGTGCTCAAAACTGGACGCCAGAAGAAGAACAAAAAGATGTAACCGAAACGATTTGCACCCAAACATTCTCCGATCACGTGAACTCTGAAATAAAAACTATGCGAAGCGTAAAGGCGGTAGTTATAATATTAGAGTTGACCCATCTCACACACGAAAAACCTTTTGTATATCAATGAATAATAAATATAAGTTTATACTTCCAAAAGGCGTGTCTTTGCGAAACGTCACTAAGAAACAGCCTTAAGTATTGATTAAGCCTACTTATCGTTATCAGCGAGAAAGGGACAACCAGTGCACGCTTTAATTGGTTTTGAATTGTCGAAAAGTTTGACAGGTATTTGTAATGTATTAAAATACTTATTTTTTTTTCATTTTAACTGAAATCTCATTTTCAACAATACAGTATTTTATCAATGCATCTATTTGAAATCCGCGCTTCTCTTCAACTCTATTTGCCATAACTATAAAACTGAATCTAAAAATCAATCCAGCTTGTATTTCATGAAAACCTTTTGACAAGGAATATTGATGTATTCTTGAAAAATCGTAACATTCCAGTATTACTGTATCAATCATCAATCATGATATTTAGGTTCCGATCACAATCGACCGGAAGATTCGAATTTCAGGTTTCCCGTCATAACTCCCGATAATTCATTCTAAAACATCCCTTATAATTCCCAACTTCCACTGAACCCATTCAGCCCTTGCGAGGAAACAGCGGGGTGTTATTAATATTTATTCATGAATTACATCTCGTTCATCACTGTCGTACGCAGGTGGAATGGAGGCAAACTATATTATTACCTGTACGCTGTTCAAACTGCATATTTATTACATTTTACATAAGTAATTTAATTTCCGATTAATATTGTTATGTGTTATACTAGAGGTTACACCATCATAAGATGTTTTTGGTTGCCTTAAACAGAATCAATGTAAATTAAATTTTCGTAGGAAGCAAACACTTTGTGGTTAGATATAATATTAAACGGTAACTCACCTAGGATACTTAGTTAAGAGTGTAACGGCTTTAACCAAGCTTCATTAAGGTAGGATATTAAGACTTATAATAAATACATAAGAATAGAACGTCCATATATATTGACATTGAGGGGTATTTTTGCAAAACTGACTGATTTCAGTTTTGAACAAATTTGACCTGAGAATGCAATATACTTCTTAATGTATTTATACACAATATTTTACAATACGATATTACAAAAGTGGTCTATTCCCGTAGAAAAAATATTTTTAAATATGATTTTATTTATTCCATCCAGCACTACATTCAAAAGAGGCAAATTCCATTTCAGCCAATAGAAACAGAGCATTTTGTCACGTTATGCAATGGACGCCTAGATGATTTGTATGATAGCTGGTGTTAGTTATACGAGTATATGGCATATCAAAAAAAGCTTATTCCAAGACAGTTGGTTGCGAAATAGGATTATTCCACGATTGTCCTGTATATGTTTCAATATCAGTTTTGCGTATTCTCAAACAAAACGTTCACATGGAATAAGTCTGCTAAACTATCTCTCTTTTTTCATAGAGGGTACAATAACAATAAGAAATTACGTTGAAAATTTTTTGGCTTAAATAAATTTATTCTGAAAATACTTAAATATACACGTCCAAACGCGATTTTAATTTTGTGGCTCATGATCTACTGGCAAAGTGATTGGATCGAGTCACAAATTTTATCTTCTAGCTTTTTTGCATAAATAAGAGCTGTATTATTTTTTTATGCATCTCGGACGACCCGAATCAAGAAATTCTACTGTGAGAAATACTGTTGGATTTGATTAATAACGAAAAAGCAATTGGCCCAAACGCCGACCCTGCGGTACGCCGGGGCAGGTCTATTTAATCAGATCAACTGTGAATCATTGAAGCACAAGATTATTATTTCACCTGCAGCATGTAGTAAGAAGTCAATATGTTGAGAGGGTAACATAATAACCTTTCTTGCATCTTGCACGACCCAAGGCGAGCGGTTCTAATAACTAATTCCACACGCTTAACCCTAGAATGCTAAACATCGCCTGTGAGGCGAAGCAATTTTTTTTGGAGTGATATCTCCTGATCGCTCACTCGTATCAAAGCATGCGCTCGCGCCAACTCAGTTGAGTGTTGTACGAGCTAGCGCACAGACGTTTTTTGGATTTGCTCGGCTGCGTTGTTGAGATACAGACACGTGTGGCGCCTGTGAGGCGAAGTTTAGCATTAAAGGTAATTTTTTTGTACATATATGTTTGTGGTTTTTTTTTTGATTTTTTGCTAAAAATTAAAGTTCGAGTATAATTTTTATAGTTTTATGAAATGGCAACGTCTGAAGCGCAGCTACTTAAATGGCTGGAGGAAATATCGGTAGATGGAAGTGAAGAGGACGACGATTTAGGAGCGGATTTTGATTCAGATGACAGTGTGGATGACCCCAATTACGTCACTGAGTTAGACGATGACTTGCAGAATATTCATGTATCAAATCAAATTCATGTCGATGTACAATCCACACCGACTCATGTTCAGGAAGCTTTAGCCACGGCGCAAAATAGGGAGCAGCCGGCTTGTGAGAATCGGATAATTACGCCATCGGCATCGATTATGAGGGGAAAGAACAAATATATTTGGTCCTCAGAACCTTCTTCGTCACAACAAAAATCGAACAGAACTCCTTCGAGAAACATAGTCCATATTGTGCCAGGCCCAAAAGAAGGCGCCAAGGGCATTGTTGATCCCATGAAATGTTTTGAACTGTTTTTTACTTCGGAGTTGATGGACGAAGTACTTTTGCGGACTAATGAATATATTATACAAACAGCTACCAAGTATAAAATTCAGAATACTACTACATCACAGGTCAGAATAGAAGAGCTTCGTGCGCTTCTTGGCATATTTATCTTGAGCGGAGCGTTGAAAAATAATCACTTGACAACAAATGAGCTGTTTGATCCTACGATTTGTGGATCCCAAAATTTAGCTGCAATGAGCTGTGAACGGTTTGAGTTCCTTGTAAAGTGTCTGCGTTTCGATGATCGTAACACTCGAGACGACAGAAAAAAAACTGATAAGTTTGCGCCTATCCGAAATATTTGGGAAATTTTTATCAAGCAATGTAGAGATCTGTATAAACCAAGCTCATACGTGACAATAGATGAACAACTTTTGGCATTCAGGGGACGATGTCCATTCCGTATGTATATTCCTAATAAGCCGGCCAAATACGGAATAAAGATTGTTTTAGTGTGCGATGTTAGATCAAAATATATGTTTGATGCCTCACCGTATTTGGGAAAAAACCTCGGTACAGCTATAAACGAACCATTAGGCTCTTACTATTGTAAGCTGCTTACAAAGACTATACATGGCACAAATCGTAATTTAACTGCCGATAACTGGTTTACTTCTATACCGCTAGCTGAGCAATTGCTTCGACCACCATATAACCTTACTCTTATTGGAACAATTCGAAATAATAAGCAAGAAATTCCACCAGTGTTCAAACATAATTCATCACGCCCTGTTGGGACATCTCTTTTTGGATTCCACGAAAAGCTCACTCTTGTTAGCTACAAGCCAAAACCTCAAAAGACCGTTCTTTTGCTCTCTACGATGCACGACAAGCCTTCTGTTGACTCCGTTTCCGGTAAGCCGACAATAATTCATTCTTATAACGAAACAAAAGGTGCTGTGGATACTTTTGACCAGATGTGTGGTCACTCAAGCTGTAGCCGTAAAACTAGGCGTTGGCCACTTTGCATGTTCTATGGAATGTTGAATATGGCTCTACTCAATAGCTTTGTAATTTATGTATCCAATTGCGAAGCTTTGAAAATAAAGCCAATGTCAAGAAGAGAATTTCTCAAGATATTAAGCAAGAACCTATGCAGCGACTGGTGCGCCATCCGTTTGGAAGAAAGGCCACGTATGCAGAAAAGAGTCCGTTCTGCAATTCATGACGTGGTTGGTCATAATACTGACACTGATTCAGATGAACCATGCATAAAAAAGGGAAAAAGATCAATGTGTGACTTCTGCCCCCCGAAATTGAGGCGTATGAGTATTTATTTCTGCGCAAAATGCAAGTTAACATACTGCTTAGAACACCGGTCTCCAAACTGTTGCAAATGCGACAAAAAAAAGTAGGTGGAAAAAACCGAAACTTTATTTTGGTCTCAATGAATATTTTTAAGTTGTAAGCTGTGAAATATATTTTTATAGACTTAGTACATCTCAGGTCTATAAGACCCAGAAGTTTTTTTTTTATTTCCAATTGTGAATTTTTTTGATTTTTTTTTTGTAAAAGATCTCTGTATACCACGAAACAAAATATATGATCTTAAAATAAGCTTTTAATATATTTAATGTATTTAAAAAATGAATTGTGTTATTTTTTTTTTGTTACCCAATATGTAATAAAAGTGTTTTTGTTTTTGTTTTAATATGTTGTATTTTTTTTAAGTAAAATATGGTTTTTTTTTATAAAAGTCGCCTCACAGGCGAAGTTTAGCATTAATGGGCTAAAAAATATGTTTAGTATTCTAGGGTTAATTAGCTTCCCCCGCCTCCATGCATTGCCGCCGCTACCACTGCTGATGTCTAATCTTGGGCAATTATTGCTTAACTAACTGAGAACATACTAGAGGAATTAATATGACGACACTAATCTTCTCGGTGCAATCGCGTGAGTGGCGGTGACTACGGCTTGTAGTTTCAAGAAACAAGCTGACCAAACAAATTATTGGATGTTAAAGGTTCCTTAAAGGTTCTTGAAAATGAATACACATCGGTCGGTTTTTTCATTTTCAAGTTAAATGATTTTGTGCAATTTTGGAGGTTCGTAATTCATAATGAATGAAATCTCAAATTATAAAATGTGAAAGTAAATGATTTTGGTTGTTCATCTTCATTAATATTTTATGATATTCCTATCAATACTATTACTTGACCTTAATCAAGTAAGAATGTTTTCGAAAACACCGGATGAATCATTTGTGAAAGATTTTATAAATAGAAAGAAAAGCACTTCTTCAATTACTGCAAATTCACTTTGTGGCGTCATTTTCATTAATTCGTTAATCAAATAATCTAAATAATGGACATGTATCGAAACCAATGGTTTTTTCATCAGGAGTATAATATGTTTATTGGTTCGGGTGGTTCGATCCTACAACCTGCAGATCATAAGTTTTCATCAGGCGGAGAGAGGATCGAATCCATTCATTTGACCCCGAACGTGGTGCATTATATGGATCACCGTACATTGTAGGTATTTACCACATACATAGAATCATAATAAATATAATTCGATATTATCTTAATGATGTACAGTTTGGTCACCGCTTCTTACGTTACTTCGGTAAATCGTCTGGCTGAATTAGTGCGCGGGTAAGGAGATGACTTAAATAGCATCGCTAATTGCTTTGTTCCTCTTCCGCGGCCTCTGTTATCCATTGCTTATAATTATGTACATCGATTGTTACAATGTTGTTACAATTATAGATACTTGCTTGTTCAGGAAGTATTCCTTATTAGATTATAAACTTTCAACAAATGTATTAAAACAATATTTCGACAAATAAAATTGAAATACGAGTAATCAATGAATGGAATGGAGGATCAAATTAATGGTGGTGATCGTTTTCTGAGATAATATGGATCACTGAGTACATTTAGTACTAATAGGTAGTAAATAATTACACTTTTTCGTAGAATACAAAAACTTGTACTACAATACAATTTATAATCTCAATGTATGAAGGTAAAGACGAGTAACACAGCAGTTACACGATTTTATACTCATTTTACTATCATGGTGTCTCATTCATAAACGGTTGTCTCATTCATACATTTAGACAAATTTTTCCTTAGAATACATCATTTTCTTTCACATTATTTGAGATTTTCATGGCCAAAAGTATTAAAGTGATTTATTTTTGAGGTATTATGCCGTCTTACGCTACCGCATTCTTTAGCCAACTTTCGAACTGGATGACACTGTAATGCTGTCCGTAAAGTTGGCTAAAGAAGAAGGTAGTTCAACACGGCACAATACTTTATACATAAATGACTATAATAAATCGGTTAATCAAACGGTTTAATCAACTAACGACAGAAATAAGGTTAGAACCGGACTATAATAAATTCAAAAATAAAATAAACTTCACTACCTTAAATAATTTAGCGAATTAGAATGACGATGACATCTCACTATATTACTTTATATATTATTATTTGAAAGAACAAAAATCTCTTCACTTGATATATTTTTAAGATTTTTTTCTTTTCTTCTATTATTATTCTATTCTTATGTATGTTAAATTTTTATTTTTTTCATATACACACGAGTTTTTGACTCTTGTTAAGGAAAGCATGTTAACTTTTACTATTTTTATTTGAAACTATGTCTTATAATAACTGTGTCTTATAATCACTGTGTCCTATAATAAATGTGTCTTATAAGAAAAAAAAAAAGTTTTTTTTTCACTGATTTAATCTGTATTGCAATATAGAATTGTTGGCTGAGGTGGTTTATTCAAAACCTCTCTCTTGAATGTAGAAATCATCCAGAGAATATTAATAAAAATAATTTTAAATAAGAAATATGATTACCCCACCATCAGATTATTTATACAATTTAAAGACCCTTCTCTGCTAATCATTTCAAAAAAAAAACATCACTTTTACAATTTCATAAAGATTCTTTCAACAACGAAAACCAAATACTTTTTTAAAACAGCAAAATACCAAATGTGCAAGGTTCTATAACCTCCCCGTGCTGCAAAACCACCACAGCCCAAACATTTTATAAATATAGTGGAGTGAAATGGTTTAACGAATTACCTCTAGATGCCAGATTACAAAAAAATTTGTTGAAATCCAAAAACACAATTAAAAATATAATTCGGCAGTATTTCATTAATTATAACACTTTTAAAATAATATCATAATTCTCTAAAATAATATTATTTAGATATCCTTTTTTCTGCTTTCTTCTTTTTTTCTCTGCTCATTTTTTCTATTATTTTTTTACAACAATTGTCTGTTAATTGTATTTTATTTTTCTTTGTTTAAAATAATAACATTGTTAAAATAGTAATTAATTACGTTTCTCCACCTTTTTAACACGAGCGTTTGCTCAAAAAAAAGGTGTGTTACTTTACTTTTTCTGATATTTAAAATAAAACAACTTTGTAATATGTATACATTATAACAACTGTACCTATTTAATCCAATAAAGAAATTTTAAAAAAATATATATCTTTATATATTTTCTTCATTCTACATCATTTTTTCGGTGTGTAAAAGCACCCGATCAAAGAACGGGTACTTTCGACCCAATCACTTCACCAGTGGATCATGAGCAAAGATAATAAATTATATTTAATCAAGAACGACCCGAGTCGTGTAAACTAATCGATCGCTTTAAGTCTAGAACTAACGCGTACATTTTTACAAGAAGGTATCTATGGTACTGATAGTGTAAGTGATTTTGGATTTTTTAGAAACAATTTTTGTTGGAATCGATGTGTTTGTTCTATCGATATTTTAATTTATGATAATCTTAAGATTCTTTGATTGCTCTCAAGGTTCATTAATTTATTTGGCACATGTCTTTGTCTTTGATGAAGTCCCGAATGGTTATCTAGAGGAACATTGATGGATGTTATGGTAAAGAAAGACGTGACACATCAACTTCGTGACTTACATTAACTAGTAGAGTTTATTTCCGCTGTTCTCCAAACGATAAAAAATACACTCATGTGTGACGGTGTGAATGGACACAAAAAAAAACTCTACACCAGATTCAGAAACTAAAAATTCTTACATACACGAGCTATCTTCAATATTCCAAAAATATAATATGTATAATTTCAATCACAATATTAATTTTAAGAATCCAGTATGGGTACCGCTAGACTCTCTCGACCCACCGATGTGCACCGCAGTGGGATAGATGGAGTCATGCGTCCGTCACTCTTGGACACTCTGCCATCCCCAAATATGACAAAGACCGAGAGTTAAACTATTTTCCTCATGGCTTCTTGTGTGGATTTAATTTTAAAATGTAGATCAATTAATAAACTTTATATATCCACTCGAATGATTTTTGGTTTATTATGCCGAGTTTGCAAAACGTCTTGACTGATCGCACGCCATAATATGCCATTTTTGTCTTGCAGTATTCGCTCATGTAAGATTTTTATAATATTTTCTTAATGGGGTAAAACATTTTCAAACACGAACGGCAATCACTCAAATCATATTCCAGTAATTGACGCGAGCTCTCGAGTGGTTGAATTCAAATCATAACTACCATGATTAATTCATTAATATGTTACATTATCAATTCTGTAAAGGATACTATTGAAAGCAATAACCTTTGTATAGGGCTTAAATTCTAAACAAATTTAATCACCGGAGGGTGTTTTCCAAAGATCCTAAGCTCATTGGCATAGAATTCACTGGTTGAGCCCTGCGGTGTTAGCCCAAGAGCTTACTTGTAAATTAATAATAGGCCTAAAAGGCCAAAAAAGAAAATGAACCATTATCCTGCCACAAAATATCAAACACCTAAAAGATCTTTTCAATTTCCGAACCTTTTTAACAGCATTTATAAAGACTACTTTTTTTCAGTGTTAGTAATAATAATAATATATCATTAAAGAAGGAGAAAATACTAATAAATATAAACGATTCATGAAACAGTACAAGACATAGCAAAAAAATATTCGGTTACAACTTGGAATCGAACCGAGTAGCTCTTGTCTTACCTTCAAAATAAATTAAAAAGAAAGAGTTCTTCCTGAATATTATTAATGATTGGATTATTTGCATAACGCCGTTTTCGTGTGACCAATCACCTTAAGGCGGTGCACTACGTCGTGTAATATTTTAAATTGAGCCGCTATCAATAACAACCCTTACGTAGATGGCGACAAGGTTTAAATTCCCGCTTAACACCATCCGCCTGTTTTAATCTATGCAAGAAAAAAACATGGCCAAAAAGTGCCTTTATTTTAAATTTAAATTTTTTTTCGATCATTTTATAAATAACTTAATTTGCCACATTATACAATAAAACCATAACCGAAAATGGGTTGGAAAGTAGAAGATTTTTAACTTTAAAGCAGTTTTCAAAGGCCTTAAACATTATTCTACTCGCAGTATTTAATTAAAGCATCAGAAAAATTTCTAGGCGACCAAATTTTCAAACCAAAAACACATGATTTTGCATTACTACGTATGGCATTGCCTTAAGGTGACACAATACCCTGATAGCGGGTTTTAATATCACATTTTAATTATTTCTTATGTACGTATTACTAAAATCTTAAATGTTTCTAGAGGAATTCCCAGGGATGCAAGTTATTTATATTTATTTTTTGGAATAACTTTATTGAGTAAAACCTCAAAATGTAATATTTAATTATTGAAGACAATATTGCCGTGCCGGGGTGCCCCGGCAAGGCAAGTGTCCTGGGTTCGAGTCGTAGATGTGACCGTATCCTTTTCTGATTTTTCTGTTTCAGATTTTCGTTTAGAAATCGCTAATATTGTCTTCAATAATTAAAAGTGATTTATATTTAGGATTAATAAAAATAGGACCTTATTATTAAATATCTTATCTAAAACGGTTTGCAAATTTTATAAAACGTTTTTCAAATATAAGATGAGCGGAAAGCACCAGTTTTTATTTTTGTAGACGATGAATTAGTTACTTCCCGAGGAATCCCTCTAGAAAAAATTGAAATTTTATTAATTTATTCAATTTAATCACACAGCCCTGTGCGTGTACAAATATCGAACTGGTTAACCACTATGTCTATCTAGGAGTTACAGTAGATTGTAAAATGAAGTGGGATGTACACATTTCAAAACTGTGTAAGCGCCTTCGGTCTATTGTAGGAAGACTGTATAAAATAAAATATTTTGTGCCTTTAAAAACTATGAAATTGATTTATCTGTCTCTTGCAGAATCTACCGTAAGATATGGTATAACTTCATGGGGTCAATCGTGCAAAACCAACATAAAACATGTACAAATGATTCAAAATGCCATGGTAAAGTTGTTAGTAAGCAAAACCGTTTATAACCAGAGGAGAGACATTAGTATTATGTATAAATCAATAAATGTATTACCGATTCGTGCCCTTATGTGGCAAAAAATTGTATTACAGCATATATCTGACAGTCCGTATAAAACAATGGTGGATCATGTACACAATACACGTTTCATACAAAATAAAGGAATGAAAGTACCTGTGTTTCAAAACAAATATGGTCAAAGAACTCTTGAATACACAATACCTTTAATTTTTAACAAATTGCCATATGAATTTAAAGAAAATTGCTCCATTAATAAATTCTCTTTAATATTAAAATCATGGCTACTAAGGAGTAACCTCATGTATTAAGACTGTTTTTTTTTTCCCCACAACACTGTTTCTGTATTTTCAAATTTAAGGTATAACACAATTTTTTATTTATTTTTTTTTGGTTTTTTTGTAGAAATGTATGTATTACTACGCTAAAGCGTTGATGATTATTTTAATTTTATGTACTATACTATTATTATAGGTGCAACTAATCTCCTGCTGACAAGCTACTTGCAGTAGCTTAGCGGGTATAAATAATATTGTATGTAATCTTTATACAAATAAAAAAAAAAAAAAAAAAAATACTCACGGCTTACGTAACTGTATTCGTCTGCATGTCCTCAAGTACTTACTGCGTTATACTTCAGTCACGGCCACAGCTTCAGCCAGAAAGGTCGTGTGACACCTGGCCCGTATGTCCATTGTCCAGTGACTTATTTTACGATTTATTTATTTAATCAAACGATTACTTTTAAATCTTTTAGTGAAATTTAGTGTTTTTTATAATTTTACTTCTTCCACAAATAAGTTAAGGTTTTTTGTATACTTCACCAACATAACAAAATACATTATATTTTAGAAACGATTTGTATTTTTAATGTGCACAGTGGTCACGTTTCAGAGAAATTTGGATATTGATAAAAAATATTAAAACAGTTAATTTTGTACAATTTATTTTAATTCTTAAGTATCTTTTTTTTTAATTGTTAAATATTGCCTTAAATATTTTTTTTCAATAAAAAGTTCCGCTCTTATGTGTGATTGTTATTTTTAATTGTCACGAGTAAAATTATTATAAAGTAGAACTTTGTTTCATATAAAAAGTATTTAAATTTAATAATTATAAATAATGTACACATTTTCTTTTTACATATTGTTATTTGGATGTAAGTCACGCCAATTTATGAGTACTGAAAAATTGTAACTTATTGTGAAGAATTCAGCCATGCCATAAAGTAGCTACTGGTCTTTACATAATATAATATTTTTACAAAAAAAAATCTTTTCTTTAAATTTTAAAATTGGGACTGATTTGTCAAGCATTCACACCGGTCTGCACTAGAGTAAGAAATTACACAAAGTAACTGGCATAAAATTTTTGAAATTGGAAAGTTTTTTTCCACAAAACAAAAATTCTACATCGAAAGTTTTTCTCCATACAGACAATAAGACATATATTACCTGTAAAATACCTTAAGTTATTCGAATTTTAAAAAGAGTTAAAGCATTGGACGGTGAAGGTCTGGGCGGGGGTCACCGAATATCAAAGACTTATAATTTTGGTAACAAAATACTGATAGTAAAATTTTACCCATTAACTCCCACCTATGTATTGTAAGTTCCTCTCGTCCTACAATGAGTTTTGTAACTCATCGGGATTGCTCTAGCAAGAAAAAAAAAATAACCAAAAAAAGATTTGTGATGATTATTTGGAATCCATACATGCTGCTGATGATTATATATTGTACGTAGATACCACGAATTTCAAAACACCATGCAAATTATGCAATTCATTAACTAATGCCAACAATAATGATAATTATTATTATCATTTGAAATTTACATTAATAATACTTGTCCGTGTGAAATCAAACAATGTCACACTGTGCGATAATGGCGCTTAAATGAAATGTTTCGGTCTCTAGCTCCTCCCACTGGAAGGGCGTCAACTTTTAAAAACAATGATCGGAAACGCCCATAACTGATATTTCTTTGGGGTCTTATTTCACCTTAAGGGCGCTTAACAACTTAATTTATGCTTTTAATCTATTCCAATAACTTAGACTTATAAATTTTTACTAGAGGATTATAACTAAGTTTAATAGCTTGTGATTTACAACTAAGTCTTATAACCAGTGGTTTACAACTATGATTAATGTCTAGTAATTTAAACTAAGACTTTTAACTCAAGATTTAAAACTATACACATTTATATGACCGAGTAATAATGTCTCTTTTAACCTCTATATCATTTAAAAGAAGATAATATTAAAAATTCTAAACGAAACATGAAACAGAATAAAATACAGAAAAAATATAACGGTCACAACAAGGAATCAAACCCAGGATAAAAATTACAATTTTTATAATTTATTGAATTTATGGAATCCTATACATATCGTATTATTGTCTCACAGAGTGGACACAGAGATCATACATAAATCATCGTTATTTAAATCTCCTATCATCTCGTTACTACTACGACTCTTATAACAACATAATTAGTCGGCAGTAAAATGTCAACGCAGTATCTGTCATCTCTCGGTCAGGAATGGGGAAACGCAAAGAAAAGCATTTATAGGCCACAGAGTGCCACATATCTGGTGAAAGCTACAAACAAAATTTGGCAGCCAATTGGTACCAATAGTCCAATTATTCGTAATTAACGACCTATTAAGAGGAAGCTACAAGCCAAAAATGTGTACATTCTTTGTATATTATTTTGTATGTAATAGGCATTCAAATCGCTTGACAAACGGAGTCTAGAAACGTTCGATTACGAGCACAAAACTGGTTTTTATTTATTTTGTAAATAATTTTATAAGAAAGAAAAAAAGTTAATCAAGTGAAACTGTCAGAGATAATCTAAGCTATAGTACTGTTTGTTTTAAAGTTGTTTCCTTTATGCGTTCAAACATTTCTATTGAAAAAATATTTTTTTTAGTAGTTTACATTTATATTTTTTATTGAGTAATTTTTTCATTTGTATTCTACTTTAGCAAAACGATAGGAAACCTTCAATTTATCTTGAACCTATTTATATTTATAATGTACACCAATTCGTGATAAAGATTAATCAAAGTAGTGTTTTGGAATTAAGCTTTGCCTTAAGGCGACTGAAGACTCTGAAAACGAGGGTTTGCTCAAGGCTCACATTTTAACTATTTCTGATGAACGTATTACTAAAATCTCAAATGTATTTAGAGAAATTCCTACAAATGTAAGTTATTTATATTTAAAATTAATAAAAACAGGACCTTATCATAAAAATGATTTATGTAAAACCGTTGAAAAATTTTACTATTTTTTCAACTATAAAATTGGTATTAAGCACCAGCTTTTATTTTTCTAGACGAAAAATTAGTAACTTACGGGGGTATCCCTTAAGAAACATTTGAGATTTTAGTAATACGTTTATCAGGAATCATTAAAATAAACCCTACGGAAAGCTCGAATTTCGATGCCTGCTAAGGCAAAGTATCATTTTATTTTAGAGATTGACCGCATCGCTTATGTCATTAAGATTCTGGCTTTATTTTAGGGTATTGTCTCCTATTAATATTATACATATTAGTCTGTAGTTCTATGAAACAGTAGACGTCACGTCAAGAAAAATATGTTTAAATTATTCTCTTATTTTATAAATCATCTGAAATCATAATACTCGAATGTATGTACTTAAATACCTATCTACGTAATTTTTTATTAGTGTCAATACTTTCGCTTTTGTTAAACATAAACTGATGAAGTGAGCTTCAATGGGTAGTTTTATAAATTAATTATATTTAATCAAATGATTACATGAAAAGAAATAATAAATTGAAAATAAAAAAACAATAATCAGAGCGGAAATGAAGAATTTAAAAAAAACCTTTAATTATGGTACTTTCCATGAAGTACGGTTGTAAATAATGGTGCTATTAACTACATATATCTAGTTTTTTTAATATTTATAACGCCGCGTTGCGCTATCTCCTTCTTTAGGTAACGTTTCGGAGAGCATTACAGTATCCATCATCAGGGCAGATGTGTAATGCTGTAATATTGTCCGAAACGTCGGCTAAAGAAGGGGGTAGTGCAACAAGGCATAATACCCCAAAAATAAATTAAAATTACATATATTTTATTTTCCTTTTTTATTTCAAATAAGGAATGATATAATTTGCGCAAAAAATTTTTTTTTTTTAAATTTCCTTCAGGTGTAATAAAAAATGAAAAATGTGACTAAGAAATTTCAAATACATCTACAAGATGTCTTATCTTTACGATCTTATCATTTGGAAGAATAATTAAATGCATTTGAAGTTTAAGAAATTTCATCCAATAGCATCACTTCTCTTCTCATGCTATGCTGTGATAAAACATCTGTGCTGTTGTGTGGTATTATTAGCAAGTCGTGGTAAAAAAAAGTTTTCCAATACCAGTTACACTGCGAACTGTAGTCCTAATCCTCAAAACTTTTTTCATTTTACATTGGAAAAGTTTCTAATACCCCATGTGGGGTAGTACCAAAACCTCCTAGATTACAAGGCCTGGACACTCATTTAAAGCAGCCTCCTAACTTGTATGGGATTTTACAAAAAAATTGTTTCAATATTTTTTTTCAATTTATTGTTCTTTACTAAAACATCTTAAAATGTTTTAATTCACTTAAAAAAATAAATAAAAATACATTTTTTGAAGGTTCCCATACAAGTTAGGAGGCTGATTTGATTCAGTGTCCTGGCCTTGTGATCTAGGAGGTTTTGGTAGTACCCGCTGCTATTCGCAGTGCCACAACTCTCGGCTTCGATCCGGTCCGCTTGCAATGAGTTGCCTTTTAAGCTTGGGATTTATGATTTTTGCGGGTATATTTTTCAGCTTTTTTATGACTTAAGCTAAAACCATGTAGGAGAAGTTCAGATGAGAATGGAAACTAATTCTCATAATATAATAAACTGACATAAATTTTAATTTGAACGAATTACAGTGTAATATTATTTATTATTTTTATTAAAATTTTCATATTTTTTTTCTGCTTGTATTTCTTTAAAGAGTTTGTTAAAACACTTTAATGGCTGAGTATGTGTATTGGTGTTGTGTCGTTGTTGTATTGAGTTCAGGGATTATTATTTGTCCTGTGGCTCTCGATCTGCTGCTGCTGATTCTGCAAATTGACTTTGTCACTCTTCAAAAATGGTCACATCATGTAGGTTTAATAAAATCAATGCTAAAAAAACTAAGCTTATGCACATCAGATCTCCTCATAATAACATCACCATAACTCTTAAAATTATTTCTCATGACTTTAATTGCATCCATAACTTTGTAACACAACCATGCTCATGCAAAAATATTGAACTTGTTTCAAAATACGTTTATCTAGGCTTAACAATTGATTGAAATTTTGAATGGGATATACACATACAAAAAGTCTGCATACGGCTTAGAGCTATAGTGAGCAAACTTTATAGATTGAAGTTTTTTGTTCCACCAAATACCCTTAGAATAGTATACCTGTCATTGGCGGAATCCCTAATAAGATATGGAATAACTTCATGGGGACATTCAACAAAAACAAATCTTCTTTCAGTCCAAAATGAACAATATTCTTTGGTAAAATTATTATTAAACAGAACTAAATACGAAAAAAGAAATGACGTACCAAAGTCATTACGATACAATTCTGTAAATTTACTATCTGTTCGTGCTATATTGTGGCTTAAAATTGCGAGTCAGCATACATCTCAATCTGAACATAATAAAATAGTGACACATGTTCATAATACAAGACTAATTGCAAACGATGGACTTGTAGTTCTCAGATACCTGAATAAATACGGTCAAAGAACTCTAGAATACGACGTTCCAATAATTTACAACATGTTACCAAACTCATTGAAAAGCTGTGAATTGACTCACAGAAGGAAATGTATGTTAAAAAAATGGTTATGTGAAAGAATTTTTTTGTACTTATGTAATTATTTGTATATTTTATGTACTTGTTAAAATTGTATATGTATTTAAAAATTAATTGTTAAAAGAACCCGTTGACAAACTGATATCAATCAGTTTAACGGGACTTAATAGTAAAAAAATGTATTTTTGAAAGTTAATAAATGATAAAAAATTACTTTATTATTAGATTATCCTTATGGATTTGTAGTAATGTATTTTTTGATAGACTCTGTTTAATTTTAAAACTTTAAATTTTTGGAATAATTTACGAGTCTAATAATCTGACGGTTTTTTTAGAATCATTTTAATGAGTCTTAATACAGGTTTTCCAATAAGAGGTGTTATTTTGAATAGCCGTTATTTCGGTAGATATTCCTTTGGAAGCTGTTATTTTTTTATATTTGACAAGTAAAAACTACGTCATTAATGAAAATGGAACGACACATGCTTCGAAAATGCATTGAAATTATTAAAATTCACTTGAGTGAATCAAATGCAAATCATCTTGAGTGATGAGGCCCATTTCCACCTCGGTGGCTTCGTCAACAAGCAAAATTGTCGCATCTGTGGCTCGGAAAACACAAGAGTTATTGTTAAAAAGCCTTTATCTTTTCAACGTGTGACTGTTTGGTGCGGTTTATGGTCCGGAAAAGTCATTGGACTTTACTTTTTCGAAAATAAAGCTGGAGCAACAGTTACGCTGAATGGATTGCGCCATCGAGAGATGTTTTATGATATTTTATGGCAGGAGTTGGATGGTATTGATCTGGACAACGTTTACTTTCAACAAAACGGCACTACGTGCCACACAAGCAACAAACTATTGATTTTTTACGATTGAATATCAAAATAACACCTCTTATTGGAAAACCCTGTACTATAATAGTCTTAATATTTACCGTTATATGTGTTCGTCGTAATAGTCGTAATAATAATAGACTTCCAAACAAAAAAAATAATAAAATTAATTATTTAATATTATTAATCCATTGTCAGAAAAATATGATTGGTTTGATGAAAAAATTTGTTTTTATGTTTGGAAACACGATAAAATAAATTTTAAAAATTACAAAGAAAACAAAATGTTAATTTTTTGGGTACACCTTTACGGACATTTTTTTTAACACCTAGACTGAATAATTGACATCTGAAATTCAAATCATAAATTTGGAGTGCGATGCTTTTACCAACTCTTTTGAACATTACGTAAAATATAATTTTGTAAAACTTTGCATCATTTTACATAAAACAAACTTTTACTCATATGAAACCCCTGAAATATTTGAATTTTAGATTCAGTACGTAAAAAGTACATGCGTATAAAAATTTGCATGGCAGGAGATGGAAAAAAATAACCGATACTCCATATTTTAAAAAAATCTTAGAATTCGAAGCAAATGAGCAGTCGGATTCAAAGAATCAACCAATTTAATATACACGAAAACCAAATTTAAGATTTTTATTTAAAGTTTATTTAACCGACATTCAAAATGTAAAAATACTTTAAAATTTTTATCAACAAAAATTTTAATTTTTATTTTTATTTAAACTTTAAAAAAATAACGAACTCTCCACTGCCTAATAATTTGCATACATCTTTTGCAAGGAGAAATAATAAATTCAATTTTTTTTATTGGCTCCACACAGAAGGTTCTGACGATTAAAATTTCCTTCAAGGAATCGTCATCTTTGGGGATGCCGTGTGGAGGGTATTTTGAGGGGAAAAAACGAAGGGAAGTTTTGTGATAGAAATGTGTGAGGTGTGGTTATGAATCTAGGAATCAGTGTATTCAGGAGTGACGGACGAATGATCCATCCCTCCCGCTGCGGAGCAAGGCGATGGGTTAAGAGAGACCAGTCAGAGAGATCAAATGGTCAAATGGTCTCCCCAAACCAGCCTCTCCTTATATGGTATGCCACGCAGTTGGTGGGCCGGCGCATCCTAAACACACATAACTGAAAAAAAAAACTACAGGCCGCCTCGTAAGAGGAAACCCAAGTTAAAAAAACTACAACATTATTCTTATATCACGCTTTATACTTATACCATTGTGTATAATTTATGTGTATCGAAAGACCATTGGATGATAAAATTAGTGTATAAACAAACCATTGCACCAAGAAGAAAAAATATATTGCTAGGGAGAGGTCTCATTGCGCTTTTGTAGATCAATAATTTTTCTCGGTACTTCGGCAGTTTGATTTTACTGCCTTCATCGCGTATTGTAGTGCGGATTATTCATTATTATGTAGAGACTGCACGGCACACAAGAATAGTTTTACGCGTTTTGAGAACCTGATGATTAGCGGGTATTACGATGGCTAGGATTCTGCGGAAGCAGCCGTCGAAATGCGGCGCGCATTTCGACGGCTCAGAGCGCGCAGAGGTAAACAGGGAACAAGGAAGGTTTTTAGGATTACAGGAATGCAACAATACCTTCTCATGCACAGTGGTTTGTGTGTGTAAATAAGAGTGGTGTTTTGTACAAATAGCTCAAACACATCATGTACAATCTTTGTAATAGAAACTAAGAGTAAAAAAAAAAAAACTTTAATGTGGAATCGTGATCATTATATAATTTGAAAAAAAATATTATAGAATTAAATTGTCTATTTTCATAACTCAAATAACGGTAATAACGTACCCATGTACCGCAAATATGCATCACTGTAAATAAACATTTCTTTAAAAAAAAAACAGTTTTTAATATCCTGTATTTATTCAACAAGTTCTTTTCGCCTCATTTTTAACGCACTCCATTTTCCAGCCTCGCTGCAATGAACATCCTATTTCGTAGAACGGATATTGAAAAATATTGACTGTTGAGACGTTATCGAAGTAACTGAATATTCCACGAATTCAGTATAACGGAAAAATTAAGGGGATGGATTGTGTTGGTGAAGATACTCTGATGTTTAAGAAGTCTATTCACCGAGTGATTTGGTTTTGAAGGACATTTCACCAGGTTGATGATACGATCAATTTAAAAAAAATCAAACGAAATAATTATTGATTTTTCGGGTGATTATCTTATGTACGTTTTATTTACGAAGGCTACGCGCTTCACTTGTAAAATTAATATAGTCCGGAAGGTAAAATTGCAAATGAAAAAGTCATTTTAAGCCAACTGATTTTGATATCGATAGTTGATTTAAAAATACTACTAGGTACTAATACAGTATACAGGTACAATAATAATAATGAACCGACCGTCAGCTGCTCAAGAAGCAGTTTAAGTGTGAGAGGTTGCGAAAGTGCTAAAAAAAATAATTTAATAATAAATAACTGACATCATAGTGATTTAAAAAATTATCGCCAGCTGCATCGTATTGGGGGGATTATGCGTCAGCTCTTCGCATGAAATTGTAAAAAAATATATAATAAAGTAACTATTTAATGAAAAAAGTTTCAGTCGTCATACTATAACATTTAGTTTTTTACCACTTTCGCAACCTCACACTCCCACCCCCACTACGGGTGCATCAGCTGATGCTTGGTTCACTTATTAGTCATACTAGATCTGTCGAAAAATATAACAATCAAAAGGCGTAAAAACACTACCTTAAATGCAATTCTACCTCCCGGACAAACTAAGGTAATATTTTTTAAATAATCTATTCTGAGTTTTTTATGCGAACACCTTAGAAACAAATACTTGGCATTTTTTGTTGTGTTTCAACATATAGCAAACTGATGGAAGATGTTTTGACTGTCATTTTATTTGACGATTTTTTCTGAGCTGTTTACAATTTCTCATAAGAATATCCATTTCAAGGAATTCGTTGATAGAATTTCATTGTGTATATTTACAATGTGAACTGATTGAAAAAAATACTCTTTTTTCAAGTTATTATTATTTTCATGCCAAACAGGTACGTATAAAATTACATCAATCAATCAGTTTTCTGGGTCATACCAACGGTGCCAACAAGGCCAATATTAACAAAGAAGTTTTCTCAAATTTGCATTTAATTAACATGTAATGGTTCTTCTTTTCACTAGAAAATTTGGATAATTACTACGGATATGTTTTTGTGAAGATTGCTGATATCGTGAATATTTTCGTGTTGCGTAGTATTTCAAAGTTTCTTAATTTGATGTCAAATCTAGGTAAAGCATTAGTAAATTAAATCTCTTTCGAACGAATGGGTCAAGTCTATTATTGACTGAGCGTATCGAAATCCTGTTTAACTCGACCGTTTGGAATTTCATCTGTTTGCAAATTTGTTTGTACATTCCGTTATGGTTACGAAAATCTGCTGCATTCACTTTATTATTCAACTAAACCCTATTTTGATTACATGACCTATCTTTGACTGGGTGGCCAACTTTAAGTTGACTAATTTCCTTTTTTGAAAATATGCTGCATCCATTTTATTATTCAAGCAAGCTTTACTTTAACTAGGTGGCTAACTTTGACTGAGGAAAGAAGATTGAAGAGTGTTTGAAAAAAAAGTTGTCATTGAGATAGTGACATTTCTTAAGAGAACTCACATAATTCCTTTTTTGATTTTTATTAAATGTTGCATAAAATATCTAGAATATTCCCAGTCGTAAGACTGCTACAAGAGACACATTTTCTACAACTCGTTTTTTTTGGGACAAAAACAATTAATTTTATTTTGGTAATTTTAACAAGAAATCACCAATCATTTTGGTGATTTCTTGGCAGAAAAGAAACATTACCATTCTTTATCACATGAAGTTTGAACAAACTCACAAAGTGCAGTTTTTTCTTCTCATTAATATGAATAAAGCGTAAAAGTGGCTGGCTGCGTTTGACGATTTAGCAGGGATGTGTGTTCAAGATGCGTCTGCCCATCAGCTGCGTGGCGTGCCAGATCGGGAGAGACTGGTTTGGGAAGACCTTTTGACCTCTCTCACTGGTTTCTCGACCCATTGATGCCGCAATTGGAGGTATATATTCATAATATCTTCTTCACTCATGGACATACTGATCCCTAGATTCCTACCTAACCTCAAACCTTTTACCTTCCCAGAACCTCCATTCCTTCCATTCTTTAGAAAAAGACCCCAAACACCTCCATCAAAAAGTTGACAAGCCTTGGGGGATGTTTTTTCCTCAGAGCTTCCTGTGTGGGGTTAATGTAAAAAAATGGCTTTGTTATTACCGTAGCTTAGATATTATTTATTTTATGAGAGCTGAAACTTGAGAGTCGATTATCTGAATCAATATTTTGACTTTTGGCAGTCAACCTGAAGGACAAAGAGGAGAAGGCCAAATCTCGCCCTGATATTGATAATGATGTCCAATGATGATGACTTTTAAATTTGCCTTTTTGGCAAGTCACTCGGTAATAAAAATTATCGATTCTATCAAATACCATTTACATAAAAATTTCTGCAATGGCTGGAAATATGCCAACCATTTGTCAGAAATTTCCATACGTATGCGATTACAATAAACTACAATATTCTTATGAATATTATTCCAAATGAAGAGTCAATAAATCATATCCAATAAATCATTTCCAATAGAAATTTTTTACATTCTCATATTATATCGAAATATTTCGCATTAGCAAAAATTCTTAGGTAGACGATTTTTTGTCTAGTTTTATTGAGGTAGAAAAGTTACAAAATCTGTGGAATATTTTCAATTTTATTTCAGTTGGTTACAATTATATACAGAGTGTCCAGAAGTAAAGTGCGCTAACTTCGGGAGGTGATTCTACGTGATTTTAGAAGTAAAAAATATATTTTTAGGTAGTGTTAGGTTAAAAATTTGAATTGTTTGTAAGGCAAAATAATTATTCTTATATGGAAAAATATTTTGGTTTGGGATAAGAAATAATGGAATTTCAAAGTTAACGCACTTTACTTCCAAACATCCTGTATATATTAGAATAGTGGATAATTTTATCTAAGCTTTGAACCGGGATTTAAAAGAAGAAACATAGAATATGTTATGTAAATTGATGGATTGGATTGGAAATTGATGGAAAATAAATGGATTATGTTTAAATATAAATATATTATTGTTATCAAATTGAATTGGTAGAACTCTGTTTGAACCTAGTGAGACTATGGCATCCCCGATCGGGGTATGTTGTGAGGCTAAATGTAGTGTAGAGGAGGAAGGAGATGGAAAGTGGAAGGTGGGGAAGTACTTGGCAGATCTGGACACAGAACACGCTCAAAGCCATTCCAAGCAAAGGTTCAGTTCTGAATGGTGATCTTTAACCAGGGCGATACTGAGAGTATCCTCCACTTTGGAACTATATATTGATATTATATATTTATTAATTTCTATGTATTATTAGGTTCTGCTGAATTATAATTACAATGCGTAACAGCTGCTTCGCCTACCAAGGTTATAGTTAAAAATAAATATTAACATAAAAAAATCTTTAAATTACAATTACATTATAATGTTTGTGTCATTTTTCAAGGGTTTTTGAGATGTGTATCAGATATTGTTCTAAATCGTCATGATAATACTATAGTGGACCTGTGAAAAATCACGCGATAGTGAAGCGCAATTGCGAATTAGTATCTCGTCGAGACGTGTTTCACTATTGACAAGTACCAGTGCGCGGGAAACGGATTCTTTAGTTTCCGGTCGTTCGGATAGAGCGTTGGAAGTTAAATTGGACCTAAATTGCTAGGCTAGTCTGAAAAAATGGAAGAGATTTTATTTTGTATCATAGACAACATATACACCATTAGACACAAGTACCCAAAGACATGGTCAATTTATTATATTATAAAAGTGTATCTTCTAGATAATTTGAAAATTTCTAATTAAAATAATTACCTGTTAAAATATTATACTGTGGGTCGTTAAATGGTCGCTTGTCTGGATTTCCCAAACAAACAATTAAATTTTTTTAAATTGATTAAAAGCATTAAAAGCAGAGATTTCATTGAACCGCAGTGACAGACAGATGCACAGCAAAAATTGGTATTTTTCATAATTAATTTCACTAAAACATCTATAATTTGATAAGAGGCACCCAAGGGACTAATTCTTTCTAAAACATCCAGCCCGATAGATCACTTATTTGGCTGCGATGAAAGTAGATTATGCCGTTTTATGAGCAATTTCAAATGATATAATTTGAGAATATTTTTTCCTAATTAACCACCTCCGAAATGGTTAAAAATATCTACTTTCTGGGCGATTTGCCTAAAAATACTTCCAAAAGAACTTGACGAAAATATGAAAAAATAATGATAATACAGGGTTTTCCAATTAGAGGTGTTATTTTGAATAGCTCACTATTTCGGTAGATGTTACTTTTGAAGCTGACATTTTTTGACATTTGACAAGTAAAAACTACGCCATTAATAAAAACGGAACGATACACGCTTCAACAACGCATTGAAATTATTAAAATTCACTTGAGTGAATCAAATGCAAATCATCTTGAGTGATGAGGCCCATTTCCACCTCGGTGGCTTCGTCAACAAGCAAAATTGTCGCATCTGGAGCTCGGAAAACCCAAGAGTTATTATTGAAAAGCCTCTCTACCCTCAACGTATGACTGTTTGGTGCGGTTTATAGTCCGGTGGAGTCATTGGACCTTAATTTTTCGAAAATGAGGCTGGAGCAACAGTTACGGTGAATGGATTGCGCTATCGAGAGACGATTAATGATATGGCCGGAATTGGATGGTATTGATCTGGACAACGTTTACTTTTAACAAGACGGCGCTACGTGCCACACAAGCAACGAAACCATTGATATTTTACGATTGAATATCAAAATAACACCTCTTATTGGAAAACCTTGTACTTAGTTTTGTTGAATAAAATTAATTTCAAGTACATACTCTTTGAACATTTAACACTTAAAGTACACTTAAAGTACAGACCCTTTTCCACGAATAATGAAAAGTTCTAACAAGTGATAAATCCATGTGATATTTTGTTAGTTATAAATGTTTATTTGTAGTTTTTTTTACTAGTAAAGACAGAGTTTTTTGTTTGAGCTTTATTTCTACATATTACACAGTAATCATTTAACATTGATACATAAAATATAATAGCTTTAGCGTAGACCAGTGAAAAATTACGGGATACTATAATTTCAATTTGAAAATGGCAATTACAGCAGTCTGAGAACATTCTCTCAGTATCGCTTTAACGACCACTATTCAGAATGGAAACGTTGCTTGAAATGGCTTTGGTCGTGTATGGTGACCAGATCTGAATATCCAGGTACTATCATGTAAATTTTACTGCACTAAAATATTTTTTAAAGCCATAAGGTAGTAAATACATCAAAATACAAAATTTGACAATACAATTAATTTAAAGAAACTTTAAAAGAAGTTCTTACATATTTTAAGGAATATTCCGTATGCGTAGCGTCTTCAGGCGTCTAAATTTGTTCAGTGATCTTTGGCAATTTTATCATAAACACGTATCATTCCATAGTTCACGGTGTAGCTGCAATATATACTAAGAAACTATCATAAGTGACCCAAAACGAAAAAAAATGATTTTTTTGATAATTAAGAAAATGTGTATTTTTTAGGTATCTTTTGTCGTCCACAACTCTCCTTTTAACACCCGTGGAAAACATCAGCATAGAAGTAAGCATTTTTAGAAAAATAGTATTAAAAGAGCAAAGAACATAAAATTCTGCAAACAGCAAAGGTTGTTCAAATATTTTCTAAAGTAAAAGCTTCCCCCGAAACACAATGGGAGAGGAAGGTGATGACTGTGATCCAAGAATTGTAAAAGGGTGCAGATAATTTCAGAAATAAAAATGTTTTATTAATAATCACAGTACCGGAAGGTCGTTTTTGCCACAACCATTAATTTTAACCAAAAACGCAAATCAGTATTCAAACAAAAAGCGATAGACGCTGGTAAATGCCCTATTTTGTATTATTTAAATCCATATTTTTATTGAAAACTATTTTCTTCTTAAATAATGGGACGTGTGTGATTGCACTAACCTCCCCAAATACTGAAATAATAAAAAAAATATATTATCAATAAATGTTTTCACTTGTTCCTCTATATAGTCTAGTGGATTTTTAACTCACAATTTGTATTCCCTTTCACACCTACAATCTTCTGATTTATGATTTTCTTATGTTTGATTAACGTTTCAAAATTGAATAAAAATAACGTTTACAGGTAAATCATTTAAAAGAAACCCTCAATTTTGTAACAAAGGATAAAAAAAGATAAAATAATAATAATATTTTTGTGAAGAAGCTGATGAATTAAACAAAAAACATAAAAATAACATTGCAGAATTGAATCGAAAAAAGTTCAAATACATTGAAGTCACCACATTATTGAGTAAATACACCTTAATACAAGTATAAGTATGTTCAAATGTATTAGGAACAAACACGAAAAATTCTGCCTCTATATATTATGTTTGTATTTTTCTGTTCATTTTATAACCTTAAAAATAAAAGTTACAAATCAATGTACACCATAATATGTTTTTATAGTTGTAATGTGTAAACTTTCTTAAATAAAGATATTATTATTTTATTAATTGCTAGTCTAAATTTAAACGGAATCGATAAACGTCGCTACGCACCTGGAATCTTTGGGCATTTGCGGGGTAAGAGAGTACTGCCGGCAGGTGTTCCAAACTGGTTCGAAAAACTGTTTAGAAACTTTTGATACTAACGGTGTGTACAAAGAGAAAGTTGGGGAAGTACCTGGCTATTCAGAACTGGTCACACAATTCTGAATGGTGGTCTTACACCAGGGCGATACTGAGAGGATCTTTCATTCTGCAACATGCTGCAAATATGCTGTTTATACTATTCTCAATATATAATAGCGAATTAATCAAATTAAATTTACCTGCGCACGCCGGGATTTAAACCCGCAACCTCCAGCTTGCTAGACGAGAGCCTTACCCCTCGACCACGGAGGTCATCGGGAACCATGAAGTAAATGTCTCACAATATCCTTTATAGTTTTTTCACCAACATGTTGTGATTGTCTTTTTAAAAGCCGCAAAGGAACAATCCATCAAGAAAGCTTTTTATCAATTCTTTTTTTAACGGACGGGAGTGAATTAAGTTCCAAGAAAAATAACTGATTTCAAATAAAAAATATTAGTAACGCAAATAATTGCTTTTCCAAAAGCAAATTTACAATAACGTATCGATATTCGCATTTTTGAAATATTTCTTTCTAGTGGACGTGTATTGGAATTACGAGTATTTGTTTTGCAGTGTCAGTAATGTTTAAAGAATTTTCAACACATAATAATTATTGGATAACTTGAATAGCGCGGTTTATTTTAAAAAAACACCTCAAGGGCACTGTACAACTTTTCACATTCAAGGTCAGGGTTTATGAATTTAATTTATTTATTTAAATACAAACGGCGCAACATGTGCCATTAAAATAAATATAAAGGTAATAATTATAATGTGTAAACTATAAACTAATATAAGGTATAAAGTGTAGAGGTTAAATATAAAGTTAATTTAAGTGTAAAATTAAGTTAATTATAATTTTTTTTTATTTTTAATGACTGCAAGAATTATTTGCGAACGATGCCAATCCGTACGTACATACCATAAATAACTTAAATTATTATCAATTTACAGACGACTTTTAAATAGCGTAGCTATCGTTTAATGTTAGAATAGCCCTTTTTTTGTTCAAGAAATGACAATTTATTGATATGACTGTCTAAAAAGGTGAGTTAAAAGTTTAGCTCTGAATTCTGTCGAGTCTGTAATCATTCCGAAATCACGTCCATTCCAAGCTTTAGGCACTGACACTTCAAAAGCATGCTCACCGAACTTTGTATTTGGTGTATGCTTTGATTTCTTCAACCTTCTTGAGGGCTGACTGCCATCAAGAAACTCTCTTCTTTGACGGAATCAACTTCTAACTGTTTAAGGTCAATCAGCGAATAATTGCTTCTAGACACTCAAGTTATGCGAGTTTTTAGATTGTCTATGTCTTCTGGTAATCATCAGAAATGAACGTGCTGATCATCAGCGTAGCAGTGGGATTAAAATGAATAAATTATTTTAACGACATCATTTGTGAAGAGTGGTGGGCCCAGAAAGGACCCCTGGGGTATTCCAGATAAAAATATTTCATAATTTGATTGTTTTGGCCAACCTTCATGGCTCGTATATATACTTATATATCCAGAGTTCGTTTTATGTTCAGGTCCTTGTAGATTCGCGATTAAATTCGACAATGTTATTATGATTATTGTATGTATTACTTTGAATGTGTTTTGTGTATACCTAAGTATATATTCAAACGCTTACTGTGGTGGCAGTAGGAAATTTTCTAACTATTTCAAAGGGTTATTCGTAAACCTGAAATATTTTTCTTTCTCAAAAAAAAAAATTTGGCAACTAACTCGAACGTAAATTAATGTGTATTTTGTGTTTTTATAGAGTTAACATAAATGCTAGCGAGATTTTTAACTTAACTTAGATTTACTTATCACAAAATGAATACTTCGATTATAATTATAATAAACGACCGTATCTTTCAGTAAGTATTAGACAAGCTATTTACTTAGTAGTTAAAATTCATTAATATCCTTCAAACTTAAATTGAAGAGTTTTCAGTTTTTTTGCATCGCGTTAACTATCCAGAGAAAAAAGTTATCCTTAAGTAATTAAGTTTCTTGAAGAAATTTTCCATTAGAGCAGGTAGTCTTAGAGTTATTATACAGTGGATATCGCTATTACTGAATACAGAAACACCTTAGTAGAAAAAGTACAAAAATTCAAAATATTTTGACCGGTGAATAAAATACTTTTTTCTACTTATCGTGTTTACTTTTTGGGTTACTATGCTGTGTTGCGCTTCCTCCTTTTTTTATTTAACAGATGTGTAGATGAATATGGCGAATTGTGTGTTTATATTATGTAGAAGTGATACACTGTTGGTAAATAAAATACTTACTTAATTTAATGTGGTTATGGGCGTTTACTTATGGTTTAGCTAGCCGCCAAGTACATGATACCAAGAACATGTTTGGGCTTCGACTCCATTAGATATTAAAAAAAAAATAATGAGGTTGTTGTGGATTTCAATTCCCTTCGTTATTACGCGTGCTCGATGCGTTTTGGGTATTTGATTGACTTCATGAACAAATCCAAAATAATGGCCCTTTTCAATTAAGTTTTACAAATAATTGGTGAGATAGTTACATAAAACTTGCTCTTATTGTATAATACTTTCATGATGGTATGGTTCACTCTAAAACGTTGTTAAAAGCAATAAATCACAAATGAAATCAATCGGTTTTCCCGAGTTTAACTCTGGTGTATTGAATCTGTAACCGTTTTCAAAACAGCTGTCGATTTGAGGGGTATTTTTGTATCGAGGCTAGAGAAACGAATGGAACAGGAAGGAGTTTTTCCGTCAATCCTTGAGTTCCGGAGATTGAATCCGTCCTTTTTTTTCAAGCGGTTTTCAGAAAGACATGCCTTTGCAAAATTCTTGCTCGTGAACATTTTCAGTAAAAGTTGACTTTTACTATGACAATAATCGTGTTTCTTACTAAAAAAACTATTACTATTTCCTTTTAATCTTGCTCGAGAGTGAACTTATATATTTTATTTTTTATTAATTACTATTTTAAAAATACAAAGTAATGAAGTTTATTCAGAATCCTCCTAACTAGGTAATCCTATTCCGAGACAGAATGTAGGTTGTTGTATGGGTGTTACATCACGTTTTCCTCATATTCGTGTATGTTGATTCCAAAAAATAAATAAAATAAAAAAATCTTCGTGTTTTTTTACTGTAAGGTGTGTTGATGTTACTTCGCAGTATTTAATTTATGTTTTGAAGAAAAAGCAAATTTACGAAAATTGAAAATATCTTGCATCAAACTTTACGTAAACTTGCAGGACCATAATAATCGTGTTTTATCGATTGTTTATCATTTTCCAACAACTGATCATTTACTCTTACATTAATGATTGTTTACACAACATTATACACAATATATGTACATGTATGTGTAAGGAAACGTTTATATAATAACCTTAGTAAATCGACCGTAAAACAAACAGAAAGAAACATAAACAATATAAAAATTATTAGGATTCTGAAAATTTGATGAATACGAGTATATAGTCATTATCGTATAAGATCCCCAAAAAAGAATAATTAAATGATACATTAAAAGTCTTACTAAAAAACGTTGTGAACATTTTATTCAATTCATAAACAACATCGAAAACCTTTAAAATTGTAATGTTAAAAAGAAACTGACATAAAATAGTTATTTTTTATTATTTTTTATTTTATTGATACATGATTTAGAGAGTACATGTGGTTTTTTGTGATATGTCACCCTCCATGCTAGGGATGTTAGTGAAAAGATACATAAGATATGTACATTGCTTATGCAGTCAAAGGGGATTGTTTATCTGTTGTGAAAACTTGAAATAATAATACTTTCTCATCGAATTTGGGAATTTTTCCAAGGTATTTTAAATGTTTTATAGTTTTCTTGAGAAATTTAATAGATGTCATAAAAACAAATACTATTTTAGAAACCAGAAAAAATTATATATTAGATTTTTGTATTTTAAATATACTTTCATATTTAAAAAGAGCGATATTTAAATTTCAAACTTGATAAAAGGTGTAAAAAAAATATTTGATCTAAACGTCAAACGATTTGAAAGAATTCAAAATTCAAAATACATAATCCACATAATCCCATTATTTTTAAAGAATTTGCAAAAAGATTATTACTTCAATTTTTATCTTGTTCATACAATTAAAAATTATAATAATTATCCCCAGGGGATAACCAATATAGTTGTGAATGGTTGTATAGTTGTGAATGTGAATTGAAGATTAATTTAATTTAGTTTAGAAAATTAGATTGTAAAGTTGGAATACTTAGAGCAGGTGGATGAGTTTGTGTATAAAGGGAGTATGTTTACGAGAGATGGGAAGGCTGACAGAGATATTGAAAGAAGGGTAAATGCAGGTAATTCCGTTAATAGAGGACTGAACGCAGTTGGCGCTAGCAAAAAAATTGTCCAAAGAAGCGAAGTTAGCAATCCACAATGGAGTGCTGGTACCTACCTTGATGTATGGAAGTGAGGCATGGAACTGGCAAAAAAAGGATGAAAGTAGATTGAATGCTGTTGAAATGAGATCCCTGAGGCGTATAGGAGGATATATGATGCAAATGCGAATGGTAGCGGAAGTCGGGGACGCCCGAGGAAGACATGGCTAGATCAAGCGAATCAAATACACGAGTCGGGCTATGTCAAGAGTCAGAATAATAGAAGAGTATGTATGAGACGATGTATGAATGTGTATGAGGCAAGAAGTGTGTGCTAAGACCGAGTTGTTTGGCGGTCCGTCCCCTCTGCCTACCCCAGCGGGGAAACGGCGTGATGGTTAGTTAGTTAGTTAGATAACCAAAAATTCTGACATTTTTGGATTAATTTTGGAACAATATTAACGTTGATTTTTAAAAATTTGTATTTACATTTTCAAATGTCATTTATGTTGTTACAAAGTATTATTTTTATGGAAATTTTATTAAATACACGCGGTAAAAGTCAATTAAAAAATAATATGTACCAAATAACTGATCTTTTCCAATAACATGAAACCTCGTTCACAATGTGATATTATTATGGATTAAAAAATAACACATAATAGTCAAATTATTTAAATATAGTAATATACGAATTGGTCATTACAATAGAAATTAAATGTATTACACTATTTAATGACACATTACATATTACAAATAACCTGTAATCTTTCCGTTAGAAACATGTGGCTTCAGGCGCATGCGTGAGTCTGCCAAAGGGCTATGCTGTCAGGCCTTACGCAGCCAGCAAGAGACATTTTTTATTGGTAATAATTCGAATTAGAATTTGTACAACGTGTAACAAAAAAACACTTTTAACGGTTGTAAAGTAATTTTTTATTAGTAAGGCAGTTTTTTTTAAGTATTCGCAGAAAACTGTAATCCAAAACCATAAAAGTCCATTAATGCAAAAAACCTTTCGACTTCTTCATTGCAAGATTCGCGAATCGAACAGATTGCATTTCTGCTCGCTTTGCACGGGATTTAAGATTTCTCAATCATATTTAATCTCTTTAAATTGCTACTTTTATCTTCTTTTTCAATGAAGAAAATTAAATCGCCTGCAAGCGGATGGCAAATGGAAAAGGTTAAAATAAAGAGAAAAAGACCGAAGTAAAAATGCTAGCTGATATATTGATTTATTTGATCATAGAGTCAAAAAAACTCTCTAGATTTTCTTTATCTTTCGAGATTATGAAGTTTATGAAAGGAGAAATAAAATTGCATCCGGTTCTTTGCAGTCACAGCAGCTGATACACTTTTATTTTTTATTATTAAGAAAAACATCCCTGTTTACCAATAACCTGTCAATACTTGGCGTCCTGGATTAGAGTGCAGTTACTTCTGGAGGTGATTCTGTTTGATATTGCAAGGAACGAGAAAAAAACTTCATATAATAGAAATAAGGGAGATGTAAGATTAGAAAGTAACCGCAGCCACAAAAATATCACAGCTCCGCCTCTGGACGCTTTCTACTAACACACCAAATGTATAACGCTCAGTTATTCAATCGCTTTGATAGTCCGTACAGTTTGGTCGTAGTTCAGTTACATATATAACATTATATGCTTACAATAGTAATTGTTTCAGGCGAAGCACTACGAAATTTTTAGTTTAAAATTTGATCGCTTGGAAATAATTTTTGATGCTTTATGAACCTTTGAAAACTATTCGATATGGACAGAAAATTGTTGAGGGAACTGGTAGGACTACTAACAGAACACTGCCATCTCAGGAGACACGAGTGAAAAACACCAATAGATGCAGGAAATGTGAAGTGGATGAAGAGACTCCAATTCACCTATGGTGCCAATGTCCTGCCCTGGTGGGAACTACGCTCAGATACCTGGGGAGACATACAGAAGAACTAGAAGACATAGCCACATACCCAATAACAACCCTAGTGAACTTTATTAAAGGGACTGGGTTATTGTTGAAGGATTGAGATAAAATGGGAGAGAGCACAATGAATGCTCATGGAAACTACGTGTTAACCGCCTCCGCCCTTTAAAAAAAACCTTTGAAATAATCTAGCATTAATTATATTTTTATAAGCCCAAAAAATACATTATCGTGTCTATAAAAACTGTTGTACAGTTCAAAATCTCCAACTTACGAATTAATTTTTTATTATGTTTCTTTTGTATAATAAGGCAAATTAAATTATAAATTAATAAAATAAAAAACACCTTTCAATCAAAAATTTATCAAAAGAGGCGGCTGGTGCTAAACGGGAATTTAAACCTTACCGCCATTTACTCAAGAAGCGTTATTGTAAGCGACCCAATTCAAAATGTTACACAACGTGGTGCATCGTACAAGAAGTATTTATACGTAAAAGCTTTTAGCTCATGATAACATCATCATAAAAATAACCTGCTTTATCTGCGCTTTTACAGAATAATAATATCTCTATTTAGGAAAGTTTAAACATTACAGCTATACATACATATTATGGTGTACATTGATTTGTAACTTTTATATTTAAGGTTATAAAATTAACAGAAAAATATAAACATAATATTGCGAAGGTAAAAAGAAAATAAAAGTGCAGTTAGTTGAGGTTTCTCAAATACCGCCTCACTAGGCTAGCCTGTGTTGAGGCAGAATTTTTCGTGTTAGTTCCAAATACCTTTGAACATACCTATACTTGTATTCGCTCAATAATGTGGTGATAAATAACTGCGAATTTGGGTGAATGCACTGGTGAAGGCCCTATTCTTATTTTTTATCCAAATTTTTACATTATCTTTGAAATTTTTTTGTGAATCACATTGTTTTATACTGTCTGGTAGAATAGTGTAGAAGAGTCTTGACGCAAAGTATTTAAAGTTTCGTTGACCAAACGTAGTATGTGTTATCGGTATTTGTAGTAAGTTTTTGTTGTTGCTTCGAGTACATCGTGTATTTGAACTTTTTTGGTAGTAAGTATGTATATTTGAGTATAGATGAGTTAGGATAGTTTTTGAATATAGCTGCCAAACATCAAACACATTCATTACATTAAATATTAGATTCGAGTCTGTAATTATAGGTAGCCTTAGAATTATTTTTAAAATTGTTTTCTGAGCCTTTATGATTGGGCCTAGTGCAGATGAAGTGCCGCTTCCCCATGCTATGATACAATACTCATACTCATAATAATTAATATAATAAATAAATAACTAATATGACAAAAATAAAGGAACATAAATAAGTTTTGTAATAATTAGAACAATCTTAGATAGATGGACCAAGCTGATATTTTTGTCTTTATTTTTCTGGCTTTTCCTCTGTCATTTTGTTTCTGGACGACCAATGACAGATGAGCGTCCGTAAATCGCTGGGAAATAAATGACGCACAGTGCGATGTTATGGCCAATTATAGCGGACAAGATGTCAACACACACACGCCACTGAACTAAATGTCAACACACATATATGTCGGATCAGATGTGAATTGGAACGTAATAATACTACATTTATTGATGAATAAATAGGAAATGGGATCTGAACTCATTAGCGAAAATCCTTACATATTATATTAAAGTTTATCTCAAAAATATATGAAAAACCTAAAGTTACCAAAAAAGTAAAAACCGACTAAAGATTTCCCATCTACTGAACTGAATCAACCACAGTGTAATAACACGACGCACAGTGGACGGAATGAAGAAAAAACACGAATTAATTGTTTGATGGCTAAATATTAGTGCAATATTTTTTTTTAATCTTATTAATGAATTATAACTATTTTTAAGTAAAAATATTAATTTATTATTATAAATGGCTTTTTCTCCATTTCGTCAGTGAAAAATTCTTAATGTTTTTGTAAAATGTAGGGCTCAAAATGTTAGAACCTGCCGCTATGTGGTATTTTTGTGTTACGTAATTAATTAAAAACTATTTTATTTTCGCAGAAGTGGCATTTAATATACCCCGTTTTTTTAATGCCTCGAATAATTCTCTCCGGAGAATGCATATAGGCCTTCCTGAAAATAACAAAATTGTTCAAGGAAGGACAAAAGATGATCACAATTAATATATGACATTAAAGGTGAGACTTCAGTCTACAATACTTATATATTCATAAATGGGAACAAACGATGTTTTGTTTCTAAATGCTAATTGAAATATGCATTTTAACAGCAAAAAAATTCAAAAATAGTGTAAAATTAGATGTTAGTTCAAATCTCACACACATGATATATTGATATATAGTTTTGTAAATTAAATTAAGAATACCTTGAGGAATGTCAGCCATAAGAAACTTTTGTAAATATATCCAAAAGTCACTTATTACACAACCGTCTCTGCTCACGCGTAGGAATGAACTGAAAAACGCGATGCCGAACATTCAACTTACGACACACTTTGCAGCGTTGCCAAACTTCCATCAAGCCCTATTGACATATTTAAATTAACACATAAAATGCAGAAACTATTGTACTACACTAAAAAAAATATAAAAATTAAAAAAATTAACGTATGCAAAAACCACTTAATTCGCGTTTTTTTTTCCATTCCGTCCAAAGTGCGACATTACGAACAAGGACGGAGCAGAGACAGACTTTTTATCTTTATAAAAACTTACACATGACATACATAGATGTCAGCACTTGACTTATATTGTTGATATCATTACAACAGACAGGAATATCAATCACAAAATATTTATTTACATCACTGTAAAACATATTTCTTAAATATATATAAATAAAAATGTAAAGATCTTCACCGATTGCTTTGAAATTTTTACTCAACGTTGCATTTGAATACGCATGTGTTTTTATTTACCTATATTATATAGATGTGACAGATAAAAACATGATTTTTTCAAAAACAGCGTTATCTCTTGTACGTAAAAGCAACACGCGCTATTGTATCTCTATCTGCGCACATAGACTGAGTCACAGAAAACGCGTGGCGGGGTACGGCTAGTCTTAATATGGGTTTTCCAATAAGAGGTGTTATTTTGAAATGCGTGAAAATGATCCGGAATTCCATGGAAAAATCGTCTTGAGTGATGAGGCCCATTTCCACCTCAGTGGCTTCGTCAACAAGCAAAATTGTCGCATCTGGGGCTCGGAACACCCTAGAGTTATTGTTGAAAAGCCTGTCTATCCTCAACGTGTGACTGTTTGGTGCGGTTTATGGTCCGGCGGAATCATTGGAACTTACTTTTTCGAAAATGAGTCTGGAGCAACAGATTGCGCTATCGAGAGATGCTTTATGATTTTTTATGGCCTGAATTGGATGGTGTTGATCTGGACAACGTTTACTTTCAACATAACGGTGCTACGTGCCACACAAGCAACGAAACCATTGATCTTTTACGATTGAATATCAAAATTGATAAATAATAAAAATATTTCCAATCAGTTTACATTGTCTTCTTATGGTTATGGTTATGATATGATTTATATGCACAATATTGTTTGTATTCTTATTCAATGTATCGATAATCTTTTATTTTATATGAATTTTAGTTTTTTTTTCCCCTTTATTTTTGTTGTATTATTTTGTTCTATTATTTTATACAATTATTTTATTTTATATAATTATAACTTCACATTTCTCATAAATTTAATTATTTCTTCTAATGCTGTCTTACGTAAAGTCACAAGGAGGAAATCCGAAATTGGTTTTATTTTGGCTATTTCACTTATGTACAATCTGTAAAAATATAAACTGTTGATTTCCCAAAAAATGAATTAAAAAAAAATAAAAAAATAATAAAAAAATAACACCTCTTATTGGAAAACCCTGTATTTCCAAATTCAGCACGCTGAAAATTTCAACGTTTGTTTTTATTAGTTCCAAGAGTGGTTTGAATAGTAAAAAAAGTCGGAGACGAACAAGGAATACTTATCGTAATATCTCTGCACCGAAATGCGATACCGAGTCGAATCGAAGTCTATTTAACTAGTTTTTTAACAGTAACATCGTGGTATATAGTAGTGAATGGTGTAAGAAGTCAGAAACACACGAGAACTATAATATATATGTTTTTTTTAAATATTTTTATTCTAGATAAAGGAAAATTACATTTTTCACTTATTTAACTAGAAATAACATATAACACGATATATATATATATATATATACACTGATATTATTAACTTTCATTGTTTTGTTGATTGAGCATAAAACTGAACAATTTTTTTTTAAATGTACCTATACTTTTTTCATTTTTAATTTCGTCTGGGAGGCAATTGTATATGTATATGTTGCTTCCCTCGTAACCAATGGATTGCTTGCCATAATGAGTATGTATGGTGTTTAAATGTATTATTTTATCATATAATTTTCTTAATTTTAATAGTTTTGTTTCCATATATAATTTTTTTGTTGATGTTCTAGGTTTGAAGTGAAATAGTTTTTTGATTACTTTGTTTTGTGTTACCTGTAGTTCGTTTATATATGTTTCACATGTATTTCCCCAGATTTCAACCAAGTAGTTTAAATGTGAGTGTACGAGGCTATAATATAAACCTTTTTTAATTTTATTTGGTAACAGATATGATATCCGGCTGAATACGCTAATTAAGGGGGTGATTTTATCTTTAATATCTTGAATATGCTGTTTAAAAGTTAGGTGTTTATCAATGCACAGTCCAAGATATTTCTCCTGCATCAGGATTTGCAGGTTGTTATTTTCAATTTTTAAGGGTACATGAGGAGGAATTATTTTACGAGTAGAGCTTAAAATCATGTATCCTGTTTTTTTAACATTCATTGTTAATATATATATTAGCAATGACGAAACATTGTGGGGTCGACTAGTAATAAATAAAAAATAAATGTAAGAAATCTGAATGCGTCCCTGGCATCTCAAGATGTCAACGAAGTGAGTGGTCGGCACAACGACGGCATGTTTCTGGGTTCATAGATATTAATAATCAGGTTCCCAAAAACAACAGAAAAATACGAACGTTCGTTTTCTACATTTTCTAATAAAATATTTGTCCATTCAGATTATATCGAAACACATAATCATGCAGCTGTGTTTTTTCTGATAAATAAAATGACGAAATGCGACAATATTAGATTTTTATGAATACGGTCCGTCATCCTAATAACATATTGGTGTTTATTTAATTATTTTAATATCAACGGTATAAAATATACCATATACAGTAAATTATAAACAGTGACATCAGAAAATATACAGTTAACAGAAACTCTAGCTGTAAAATATTTGAAAATAGATTAACGAACTTTATAAATGATTCAAAAAAAATTATTCCAAAAGGAAATACAGCAAAATTTCGTAAAATCAAACCGTGGATAACACATGGGCTTGTTGTGTCCATAAGACACAAAGAATGGCTTTATAAAGAAACAAAAAAAAACCACTAGACATTAAATTAAATGTTCATTTTAGAGAATACAAAAATAAATTAACCACGCTCATAAAAAACACGAAAGAAAATTATTATAAAAATAAACTTGATGATTCTGAAAATGACAGTAAGAAAGTTTGGAATATAATCAATGAAATCATGGAAAATAAACAAAATACCAAAAGTAATACTATTAAGAGTGTAATACAAAACAATAACATAATTAACTGTATTGAAGAACCTAAAAAAGGAGCAAACGCTTTTAACGAATTCTTTGCAAATATCGGAAAGAGTCTAGCAGAAAAAATTACCGTGAAAAAAATAAATAAGATGTATATTGAAAATATTCCAAATATAGAAACTAAACTTGAACTCTTCGAACCAACCAATCCGTCTGAAATTGTACAAATTATATCAAAAATGCGAGGTGGTTCTGCTCCGGGATTTGACGGTCTCGCTGTAAAAACACTAAAAATCATTAAAAATTATATTTCTACACCAATCTCTCATATTATAAACAATAGCTATAATAAATAATATAATAAATATATAATAAATATATATAATCCTGTCTATTATTTATTATATATAATCTATAATAAATAATAGACAGGAGTTTTCCCGAGCACGTATAAGAAAACCATAATCTCTCCAATATTTAAGTCCGGTAGCCCGGAGGACATTTCTAATTATAGACCCATTTCACTCTTATCTAATATATCGAAAAATTTTGAAAAAATTGTTAAAAAAAGACTAACTGCATTCTTAAAAAAAAACTCGATTATAAATGAAAATCAATTCGGTTTCACAGAGGTAAAAAGTACCCAAGATGCCATTGCAAAAATTTCATCTAGTATTCAGAGTGCCCTGGACAAATCAAATAAATGTATAGGAATTTTTATTGACTTAAAGAAAGCATTTGACAGCATTTCCCATGAAAGACTTATATTAAAATTAAAAGAAAATGGCATTGACCACTTAGCTCTTAAATGGATAGAAAGCTACTTAACAGAGAGACCTCAAATTGTAAAATTAAACCAAACCTTTAGTACACCACTAACAAGTACATTTGGCATTCCTCAAGGCACGGTCCTCGGACCATTACTATTTCTAATGTATGTAAATGACATTTTCCAACAGAAAATCAAAGGTGAATTAATCTCTTATGCTGATGATACTGTTTTATTAATAAAAGGTCAAACATGGGAACTAGTTAACAAACTTGCAAATGAATGTATTAATATCTTAAAATCATTGTTTGATAATAACCTACTCACACTTAATGCCAAAAAAACAACATATGTATTATTTTCACTACAAAAAATACCTAAACACAAAGTAAATATCATAATCCATGATGAAAATTGTGACAATGTCAACTGTAAACTACTTAATCCTATTTGTACTGTAATCAACTCTTCTTCTGAAATTAAATATCTTGGTGTGATCATCGATGAAAATTTGAAATGGAAAAGCCATATTACGGAGTTAGTAAAGAGAATAAGGAAATGTATATATATATTTGTTAGGTTAAGAAATATTTTAAATGTGAAAATACTAAAAAATGTATATTATGCTCTTGTCCACTCCCTGCTTATTTACGGAATCATAGGTTGGGGAGGATCTTATAAAAACAACCTAAACTCAGTAAAAGTCTCGCAAAAAATTATTATAAAGGTAATACTTAAAAAAAACTCTACTTTCCCAACAAAATTGCTTTTTAAAATGTTTCCAGTACCAAATATTTAAGCAAACTTCAATTATAAAAAAGTGTAAAGAAAAAAATAACACAGAATATCAAGAATTTTACAAACTGATGAGAAATGGAAATCAATTTATTACGCCAATCTTTAAAACAACTCAAATGCAAAACCATTATATTTACCAAGCCATAAAAAAACTACAATAATCTCCCTTCCGAATTGCGCTGTATTACGAACCAACAATAACAAATCAATAAAATCAAACTTTTTTTCAAAAAAAACTTATATTAAAAAAATATATGGATATATTATATTTATATTTTACACATAACATTGAATCACTGAAGTAAGAATCGTGGCTCCCTTATCAGGCACAAGAGCTCCTCTTTTCTGATAAGGTATACATGACCAATTATGTACCTAAATATTATATTTTGCAAAAAAATGTATGTATTAATGTAACTATGATCTATATTAAAATAATAAAAAATAAAAAAAATATATAAAAAAGTTAGAGATACAAGTACATGCAAAACTTATAGGTAGACTAGGTTAGATTAGTATTGATTGAAATATATGATAGTATAGATACATGACAAAGTAGAATGGAAAAGACTCTTCGAGATTCTGAAGAGAATTGATATAAAATATAGAGATAGACGAATAATCCAGGCGCTATACAAGAATGAGGCCGCTATAATTAGATGTGACAATGAAACCAAAGAAGCCAGTATAAGACAAGGGGTGAGACAGGGATGCTCTCTGTCACCTGTTCTTTTTAATGCTTATATACAGAGTGCGATTGATGACTTGAGAGAGAGATTGAGTCACAGAAAAGGTGTAAAGATACACGGGCAAAAGGTGGATATGATAAGGTTTGCTGACGATATTGCTTTGGTTGCTGAAAGCGAAGAAGAACTGCAAGAGGCCTTAACAACCATGCAAAGCATTCTTCAAAACAACTACAAAATGAAGATAAATAAAGAAAAAACAAAGCTGCTGACTGTAGGCCGAACGCAACATCAGATGAGAGTAGAGATGGCAGGAGTTCCACTAAAGAACACAAAAGAGTTTGTCTACCTCGGGAGCAAAATAACATGGGACGGTCGGTCTTAGAGCGAGGTTGACAGCCGTATACATCAGACTAGGCTTGCATTCAATAAAAGGTCGAAAATAATAGAATCGAATAATATAGACCTAAAACTGAGAATACTCCTCATCAAGACCTATGTATGGAGAATCTTGATGTACGGCTGCGAAACATGGTGCCTATCCGAAAGAGATAAACGGAGACTAGAGGCTTTTGAGATGTGGTCCTATAGAAGACTGTTAGGAATTTCCTGGAGAGACCATATTACAAATGAGGAGGTTCTCCAAAGAATCGAAAGAGGAAGGCACCTGCTCAGGACCTTGTCCGAAAGGCGTGTAAGATGGATAGGCCATGTTATACGACAAGAAGGCCTCTTGCATGTCATAATGGAGGGTATGACCGAGGGGACCAACTCTAGGGGACGCCCACGCCGAGAGTACCTAGAGGATCTGCTGGTGGACGTGCGCTACTCATCATATGCAGAAGTCAAAAGAGCCGCACAGGACAGGGAAGAATGGAAGAGGAGATTATATGAAATTGCTGCAAACCAATCCCAGGATTGAAACCAGAGAGAGATACATGATATAATATTTTACAATAGCTAAAATGTATGCATTTATTTTCAGGTTTTGGTTGAAAGTAGGTAAGTGCCAATCAAGCTGTTGGTTCACCGTATTGAATATTATTATTGACCCAAGTTTCCTCATTTCCCCCAGGCAGTTCTTTTTATATGCATATTTATTTAACTTTTTACGTAAGTATGAGTAGACTTACATTTTATTGGTCATGATTTAAAAGATATGATATTAAAGCCTTTTTGCACCTAGCTTCTGTGCAGTTAAACAGATCCTCTACATCTGCGTACCTATTACTAATTTCATTTAATCTAGGTACAAGCGAGTGCTTGAAATGTTCAGTCTTAGAATTGTTACAATTAAAGAGGGTTTTAGAACGAGTAGTCCTTATGGGTACATGAAATTCAATGAGGTTAATTAAATCAAGGCTGTCTACACTACCATTTACAATTTTGAACATAATTATTAACTTAAATTTATTAATTTTTTTAAATAGCAACATTTTATATCGGTAAGTTTTCTCAGTGTCAAAACAAGAACAGGGCTTTATAATATCTACTAAATTTATGATTAGAACTAACTATATTAATAACTGTGATATCCTTTACATTAGTGTTTGAGCTCATCCATAGATGGCGTTAGCTGTCGAAAATTGTCGAGACCAAGAGTTAATAAATAAGATGGGAACCTCAAATTTAGGGTCCGTATTATTCGATTATTCCATTCCATTAACACTTTGACTCTTAATCCATCACATTTTTCCTCCTTCAACGGAAGCAATCTTCCGAACAAGCCTTCCATTGATATGCTTGGTGTAACTATAAGTGACCAGCTCAGGTACGGGGGCTCCATCGAAGCCAGAGTAAAGTTGGCCTCTCAGAAGCTAGGCGTACTGTACAGGGCCCGCAGATACTTTAATAGTACACAACTGCTGACCCTGTACAAATCGCAAGTGCGCCCTACTGTCGAATTTGGCAGCCATCTCTGGTCCGGAGCCCCAAAATACCTGAAAAAACCCTTGACTCTGTGCAGAAACGGGCAGTCCGTTTGATAGATTCCCCAATCTTAACAAACGGACTGCAATCTTTAGAGCACAGGCGTCAGGTAGGTATGCTGTCCTTGTTCTATCGGTATTACAATGGAAGATGCTCTGAGGAACTAGCGTCATTGATCCCTTCGGCACCGGTGCGTAGTCGAGATACACGCCAAACGCGCGCCCAACATTTGTACACGAGTGACATTTGTCACATGAGAACGGGTCGCTTCTACGATTCGTTCTTAGGTTCAGCAGCTCGGCTGTGGAACGAACTGCCGGCCTCTGTGTTTCCTCCCTCCTACAACTTGTGACTCTTCAAGACCCATGTTCACTCCTTCCTCTCCACAAAAAGACCCACCACACAGCATCCCCAAAGATGACATAGGCCATGAGGGAAATTATTTTCTTCAGGGCCTCCTGTGTGGAGTTAAAATAAAAAAAAAAATTAAGAGCCAATGTGTTTTATTGAAGCCGAAGTTTTATTTAATAAGAGATTTTGTGAGAAATCCCAGAGACCCTCCTCAGGGGAAGGCAGAGAGGACGGACCGCCAAAGAGCTCGGTCTTGGCACACACTCCTTGCCTGATTCTATTCTGTTATTCAGACTTTTGTTATGGCCCGACTAAAGTGTAAAGCTTAGTGCCGTGTCCCCTTCGGGCATCCCCGACTTCTTTATTAATTCACATTTGCGTCACATATTCTCCTTCTTTTATATGAAATAGCACAAGAGTCGCAACTATTCCTAACCGTTCGGAGCCCGTGAGACTATGGCATCCCCAATTGGGGTATGTTGTGAGGCTGCAGGTAGTTGGAAGGGTAAAGAGATGATGGGGAAGAGAAAGGCGAGGAAGTATCCGGATACTCATTTCTTCGTTTATTTGCTCTACATGCCAAAACCATTTAAGCGTCTCTTTCTAAATCTAACCCATACGTTTACATCAACCTTGTATTCTTTGCAAAGTTTTAAATAAATTAAATGAAAATACTTGGTTTTAGGTCATACTATAAAATTATAATTTTTATAACTTTCCTGATGATGGTACAGAGGTATTGAAATCGGTAGACAGTAAAATTTATCAATAAAGTGACCTAAAATCAAGTATTTTCATTTCATTTATTTAAAATTTCTAGTCACAATGTGTTTGATTCTTTTAAAAAATTAACATAATTTTAATACATGTATGCCTCAGGTATATCATTTATACAGCATTTAGTCTACTTCATCCTGCCCTGGCGAGCTCAAAGTTTCATTATTATACATCAGGGTAGGTACCAGCACTCCATTGTGGACTGCTAGCTTCGCTTCTTTGTACGTTTTTTTTGTTCGCGCTAACCGCATTCAGTTCTTCATTAGAGTTTTTTTCAATTCAGTTTTCTGAATTTAATCTTCTTTCAATATCTCTATCACCCTCTTCATCTCAAACATACTTACATACTACGCAAACTCTATCAAGGTTTAAAGGAGAGGACAAACAACCCCAAAAATATCCTTATCATGGAATCCCGACAGAGTACAAACACAAGCATTGCAGCGCTCCGGAGAATGTTGTTGGCCCCGTCAATCTAATGCTTAACGTCTTTTCTTGTTGTTGTTCTTATTATTGTATATTATTGTAATATTATTGTATGTATTTTATGGGATGTGTGGGATTGCACAAACATCCCCACATTCTGAAATAAACTCGTCAGTATTATTACTTCACCTGTTCCAAGTATTCATAATTCACAACTATATATATAGCACTCTGTTTTCGTACTCTCCTCTCTTTTAAACACCAGGAGTTTCGACTTACATTTTTCTTTATATATGCTGCGTTTATCCTAGATACGAGAGACTATAGATCTTCCATACTGTTGAAAATCAGCATGAAAAGAAGAGCGATATATATACAAGATTATCTAACAGATGCTCTGTGGGATTGATGGAAGACGCAGTAGAGATACACAGCACCTCATTACTTAGAAACTTACATGACTGGTACTACTGACTTACTGCCGCTCAAATGAGCTTAAATAATAAAGCTTACGATAACTTCCCGCCACCGAATAATTATTTATTAAAGCCACGTGGAACGGAGGTGAGTCCTACAACAGGGTTTGGTTCCCCCTGTAACAGTGTGATTTATATATTATTCTCAAAAAATAGTGCCACATGGAAATTCTCAGGTTCGACCAAGTTCAATTAATAGATACAAAAATAATAGTACCTACATGGAGAATATCAAATTCAACCTAGTTCAATTAAAAGATAAAAAATAGTATTTCCCACATGGAGATTCAGGTTCGACCTAATTCAATTAATATTTACAAAAATTCTCGGGTTCGACAAAGTTCAATTAATAGATACAAAAATTCTCAGGTTCGACATAATAAAAAATAGCTGTAAATGTATATGATTTAGGAAGTAATCTAAAATGTACACGATAAAATTATGCTCCATTACTTCAGTGTCTTCGATAGATGTTGAGAGAACAAAAGTTAACTGACAAAAGGCATAATTTTCTGCTGTAAATTTTTGAAAAATACTCCTTTTGCATCAGAGCATTATTTAAATTTATGGATTTAATCTTGTTTTCACTGTTTTGTTAACTATGTTTTTTTTTAAATAAAAGAAAATGTATTCAGTTTTTTTTATTGTAAATTGTCTTAGTCAAAATTCAGAAATTCATTACTCAATTATTGCACAAAAATTATCAATTATTTTGGCATATCCAACATTTCGCATATTTCTTAATTTTTTTATGATACTTGTATTTTTTTCCTGAATCCTTAGTTTTCCAAAATTATTGGTGCATTTAAAAGCGCTTATTTAGATTTTTTCCGCTACTTAATTATAACATTATGAACCCACACGGAGAAAAATGAACCTGTTAAAAAATGAGAGCATGACAATTTCCTGAGAAAATTTAAATAATTCAAAATATATCTAGAAAACGTGTTATTTTCCCAATAAACACCATGACGAAATTCCACAACATCATTTCGTCATATCATCAATATGAACACACCTTCCGCCGTCCTCACAAAACATTCGCTTTTAACTGATACTTTGTTAGGAACTGTTAATTCATTCGTTAAAGGCCTGCAGTCCCGTTTTTAACAGGAAAAAAATAATGTGATCTGATTTTTGATAAATTAATATTATTTTATATCTATGATAATTATGCTAATTTATTTGATATTAATATTAATCAAACAATTCACCATAATTTAAGCTTTTATTTCTAACGTATCCTTAATTAAATTGATCAGTACTGTTTCCTTTTATTGTGAATATTAAAAAAAAACATAAAAAACGGAACGAATATTAAATAATTATTAACATTACGATAAATCATGTTCTTTGTGCAGGTATTAAGGAAAGCCTGCGGTGAAAAAATGCGGTGATGGGAAAACCCAAAGTTTAACAAGTCTCAGAGCAGCGAAAATATCGCTTATTTGAAACACAAAGTTACGTTTATTATTGGCTACGTTCCTAGGGATTTAGACACTCAGGGTACAAATACAGTAGAAGTTACCTGCTACAGAAAATAATAATCTTTTCAAATCTCTTTCCTCAAGAGACGCACCTTATCGTTATTAAAATCATTGACTTTCCGATTACCTACTTATATAATAATAAACACGAAATTTTACGATGAAATTCCTTCTTCTACAAATGAGAGTTTTTATATGTATATATATTTATGTTTTTAATGATGTTATTACAACGGTAAACACCGCGCAGTGCTTTGCTCCAATTCTGGGATAGTTTTGTTTCTGCTGACTTCATTTTTGCCCAAAATTAAAACACTTTTTTTTACCTTAACTCCACACAGGAGGCCCTGAGGAAAAGGCCTGTGTCATTTTTTGGGATGTTTTTTAATGAAAGGAAGGATATTTTTTTTTTTTTTTTTTTTTTTATAGTGAATACCTCACAAGAGTCCCAACTGCTCCCGTCTGGAGCCAGTGAGACTATGGCATCCCCAATTGGGGGATGTTGTGAGGCTGAAGGTAAGTGGGGAAGGGAAAGAGGAAGGTGGGGAAGTACCTGGCTATTCAGATCTAGTCACTAAACACGGCTAAAGCCATTTGGAGCAACGTTTCGATTCTGAATGGTGGTCTTACACCAGGGCGATACTGGTAGTATCTTCCACTCTGGAACGTGCCGCAAATATACCATATATTATTTTAATTAATTAATTGTGAAATAACACAAATCAATCAAATAAAATTTATTTGCGCACGCCGGGTTTGAACTCGCGACCTTCGGAATGGCAGTCCAATGCGTTACCACTGGACTATGCCAGCCGTCGAGGAAGATAGGAAGATGTGGGAAGGTAAAAGGTATGAATCTAGTGATCAGTTTGTCCAGGAGTGACGTATATATAAATATATCCCTCCCACTACGGCGCAAGGCGACGAAGGCTAAATCTTCGGCCATAGCGAAGTACTTGGGTTGACCTGTAGCAGAGGTGTTGGTTATCCAATAAACGGTTCCCAGGGCGGTGGTAACCAAACCCGCCTCCCAGATTGCACACACTATCCGAACTTAATTCAACACTACATAGTATCATATTTACCACACAACGACTTGATAGAAACTGAGAAAATAGCTAGAAGTAATATTTTTATAACTGCAGGTAGCAGAATCCATTGTTACGTGTATTATCTATTGACAGTAACTGTAAGCAGATCTGTTTATCAAAACAGTAAAACTTTTAACTTAAACAGAACTGCTACATTTGGATAGATAAGAACGGCGACAGAGGAAAATCATTTTCCTCATGGCCTATATCATCTTTCGGGACTCTGTGTGGTGGGTTTTTGCCAAGGAACGGAAAGAGATGCTGTTCTGGTAAGGAAACATGTATGAAGGGTGGGAAGGAAACTGAGGGTTGGTGTGTCCAAGTGATGGACGTATGAATTCATTCCTTCCGCTGTGGTGCAAGGCGATGAGTCAAGAGAGTCCGGCTAGAGAGGTCAAAGGGAGTTCCTCACCTTTCCTCTCCCGATCCGGTCCGCCATGCAGTAGGTGGTAAGTCACGTTCGCCGCCAAGACCTAGACAAACCTCACCCTATGAACCAAGGCACCCCTGCAAAGACACCAAACCTGTAAACAAGTTGGATTGAACCATGACAAAGCTATTGGTTATCCAATAAATAGTTACCGGGGCGGCGACGGCGGTACCCATGTCTCGACCCCGTACCCAAATTGAATTTAATAAACCTTTATTGAATTTTTTTTTACTAAATCATTGAAGAAGAATATAATACTAATAATGATAAATGAAACATAAAACAGAGTAAGATATTTTGTTTATTTTGTTTTATTTGGAAAACCAACAGTTGTAATATTTTATAAAGTATAGCGATATAAGTAATGGAAAATACAACCAATAATAGATTTCTTAATTATTAAGTGAATATAAAAGAGAAAAAAGTTACATTGGCCTATGGGGATGGGATGGGATGGAGGAAGGGAGGGGTAGGGGATGGATCTAGTCTGTATGATGAGTAAAATGCTAATGTAAATGTTATTTTTTTGTTTATTTATTTTTCGGAATAACTTTATTGAGTAAAACCTCAAATTGAAATATTTAATCATTGAAGACAATATTAGCGATTTCTAAACAAAAATCTGAAACAGAAAAATCAGAAAAGGATACGGTCACATCTAGGACTCGAACCCAGGACCCATGTCTTTTCCCAGGGTCCTGGGTTCGAGTCCTAGATGTGACCGTATCCTTTTCTGATTTTTCTGTTTCAGATTTGCGTTTAGAAATCGCTAATATTGTCTTCAATGATTAGTTTTTTTTTTTGATTTTAGATTTAAAAATGCGAGGTGTTGTGTTAAATAAGTGAAATGTGTTGTACGAATTGTTGAAAATATGGGAAGCCCGTTGAATGAATGTATTTTTTAAAATTAGTATTACAATGAGGGTTATTTAGTGTGTGGTTTTGTCTGGTTTGTCTGATGGACACCCTTAGTTGAATTCTTTCAAGTAATTCCGGGCAATCTATCAAGGAGGTGGCTAGTTTTTGTAATAATAGTACAGCTGTAGAGTTTCTACGACTTTCTAGTGACGAGATCTTGAAAAAACGCGGCTGACTCCTCATGACTCAGATGAGGAAACGATTTTGAACTTTATCAATCCTTTCTATATGTGACATATATCTGGGATTCCAGACTTGAGAGGAATACTCCAGAAAACTGCGTACATACGCAAAGTACAGCATTTTCATGGTATTTATTTTTTTTATTTTTTTTCAGGTTCTGAGTACCAAGCCAAGTACCTTGGAAGCTTTTGAAACCATGGATTCGATATGACGGTCAAAACCTAATTTCGGATCTAACACTACTCCCAAATCTTTGACCTCTGTCATTTTTGTCAGAGTTGTACCGTTGAGGGTTTAATTAAAAGAAATTGGGTTTCTATTTGAAAAGGTTTCTATTTTCTAGGTGAAACAGATGACTCCGCATTTTTAAACATTTATTTTAAGGTTGTATTGTGCACAGTAAATATTTAGACGACTGTACATAAAAAAATAAAAATGTAACGGTCACAATTGGGAATCGAATCCAGGATCTTTGTGTTACCGGGTCAACGGTTCAACTAAGACGACGATCACATTGATTAAAATTACTTAAATATATTTTATTTTAAATTCTGAATTTGAAAAATGAGTTCGACAAAAATGATATGAAAAGATTAGGTCCCAATGGCCGAGGTGGTTGAGGCATTGTTCTGATTAGACAAAGATCCTGGCTTTGATTTCCAGTTGAGACCATTACCTTTTTATTTTTTTGTGTCACGTTTTGTTTAGATTTATTAGTTTTATCTTCTTATGACATAATAAAATTTAAATTTTCCCTTCAAAACCTATTAAAGCTTTTCCAAAAAAATTGTTGTTTGGTCGATTACTTCTCTTCTTTCTTTTAGTGTTCTATGTTATCGAAGGTTGTCATGCATCAGGGCTAGCTTCACCCTCCTGCAAACTACTGCCCTAACAACTCATCGGAATAGTGATAATGTAATACGGTGTTTTCTCTATTTGTCTTAGATTTTTTTTAAATCGAAAGTTTTTTATACGTATTTACAAAATGAACAGTTATACAAATAAAATTACAATGTACTGTGTAGGAAAAAAGTCCACAAAGGCAAAGCCTGTGTGTGGGCATTATAGTTATTATTCCCACATTTCTATGGTACGCTTAAAATTACGGTGTACATTTTCTAACGATAAATAATATAAAATTAAGTTGTAAAAAAGAAAAAATCGATAATGAAAACAAAATAAAAAACATCAAATTCGACATCATCAGTTGATGTTTAAAATTTAGCGTTTTTCAAAAAGAAGAATTTTCATAAAAGTTTGTAAATATTGCGCTCTTTATACAATAAAAACCAAAACTGATTTAAGTTAATACTACTACAGATTATTGACTTATTAGAAAAATATATCTGTTTCGATGTATTTTAGTCAAGTTTTTCTTGGGTTTTTATTATAATAGTTGTTTTGACCAAAAAATGTCTCATTAAAAGTTGTAATTGCTTAACGCTTAAAAATATTTGTTCTGTTTCATGTTCCTTAAGAACTAGTTCATCGCAGTATTAAATAATATAATATTTTTATTATTAAGATTTATGACTACGTAGAATTTCATCGATAAGCGACAAATACCACATTTTTTGTTCCCCAATAAATAACTGTTTTACAATTCTATGTGGCTGTGAAAAATACGCCAAAATCTCACGCATAATACCAGTTGACAGGTCTGTGGATAGAAAATGTTTGAGAAAAACTACAAAACAAAAAAAAATCTATTTTGGCGATAAATAATCACTGCGAGCGACGAAGTTCTGAAGACGATTTATTTATCGACTCGTTGAAGATGTGAAAAACAGAAAAATAAGTTGTTTTGGTTAAAAGCAGTGCAATAAAGGGGAAACCATTAAATTACAGTGTTGTGTTGAGAAGTGTTGGTCTGACCAAAAGTAAGAACCATTAAAAAATACTTCTAATAATGGTATAAAGCAAGGCTGCCCAACTCCAGGCCCGCCGAATGTGGCCCGCGAACGAATTATAAGTGGCCCGCGTGAAACATTTTCAAAAAACCCGCCAATCCGCCAATTTGAAAAAGTGTCGCGGGCCCGCGGTAAAACAAACAATGCAGCTTGCGCGCGGTCACCAGTGTTGCCAACGACGGCGATTTATCGCTATTTAGGCTACTCAGAACGAGAATGTATCACATATGATGTTCGGGTGTGCAACAACCCCCACCCCCTATGGATTTCAAATATTTTGTGGGGAGCACTCATTTAGATTTTTTTTTGTGGGGAATTATGTTTTATAGAAATTCTCTAACAACCCCCCCCCCCCATGGAACCGTCAGGTATTCAGTGGCCCGCCAGCGATTCAAAATCGTCAATTTCGCCCAACTGCTAAAAAGGTTGGGCAGCCTTGGTATAAAGGCATGGAATCGAAAAAAATATTAGAAAAAAATTAAAAAGATATTCGGTAGACAACTTTTTAAGGCGAAGCTTAATGCCAAATCACTGTTTTGATTAATCTTTTTAACAAATTGGTGTACATTATGAATACCAAAAAATATGCTTCAGATAAATTGAAGGTTTTCCTATCGTTTTGCTAGAAAAGAATACAAATAAAAAAATAAATTACTCAATAAAAAATATAAATGTAATATACTAAAAAAATATATTTTTTTAATATAAATGTATGAACGCAAAAAGGGAACAACTTTTAAAAAATACAGTATTATAGCTAAGATTATCTGTGACAGTTTCACTTGATTAACTTTTTTGCTTTCTTATAACATTATTTACAAAATAAATGAAAACCAGTTTTGTGCTTGAAATCGAACGTTTTTAGACTCCGTTTGTCAAGCGATTTGAATGCCTATTAACTACAATATAAGGTATGCCAAGTATATGCACATTGTTTGGCTTATAGCTTCCTCTTAAGGAAAAGGTACATTTTTCTCTTACAACGAATCCAAATTTAGTCCGTCTTTAGAGATGACATTGAATGATTCTGTGTCCCGGACGATCAGTTGAATTCGTTGTAGATATAATTAAGAATATTTTTGTAAAATATTACCGTGTCCAGGTTATGTGTAACTCTATGCGCTGGTGGTAGTTAAGCTAAGCTAAGCCTGTGGACTTCGCATGTAGGTGAAATTACGTTTCGTTGAACTGCGAAGAGTTAAAAAATTTTTTTTTGACAAAATTGTTTATTACAACCTCCTGTGTAAAGAAATTTATGTAACCATTTTTAAAACCCCATGGGCGTATACAAGTAAATAAAAAAATAAATTTAAAAAAATATCCGTTACGAGCGCCTGAAAAATGCAAAATATTGAATTTGATTTTTATTGAAGGAAGTTAAAATGTAAGTAAACAAGTATTTATATTTGTGATAGTAAAACAATTATTTTATTATTATTCAAATATACACTAAGAAATATACTGAAAATTAAAAATTCTTTGTAATTTAGAATAGATCCATTGCCTTTTTTTTTTCCAAATAACACATCTGCCCTGATGATGGACACTGCAATGCTGTCCGAAACGTTGGCTAAAGAAGGAGTTAGCGCAACACGGCATAATACCCCAAAACCAATAACAAAAATACTTTTGGCCGTGAAAATCTTAAATCATATTAGATCCATTGCCAATTAAAAAAAACAAAAATTAAAGATGGGTAAATGCAGGTAATTCCGTTAATGGAGGACTGAACGCAGTTGGCCATTACAAAAAATTGTCCAAAGAAGCGAAGTTAGCAGTCCACAATGGAGTGCTGGTACCTACCCTGATGTATGGAAGTGAGGCATGGAACTGGCAAAGAAAGGATGAAAGTAGATTAAATGCTGTTGAATTGAGATCCCTGAGGCGTATGTGTGGTAAAAGCATGTTTGATCGTGTGAGAAATGTGGAGATTCGCAAAGAGTGCAAGGCTGATGTAAGCGTAATGAGTAAGATTAAGAAAGGGACGCTTGGATGGTTTGGGCATATAGAGCGAATGAGCGAAGATAGGGGTGTAAGGAGGATATATGATGCAAATGCGAATGGTAGCAGAAGTCGGGGACGCCCGAGGAAGACATGGCACGATCAAGTGTATCAGATACTCGAGTCAGGCCATGTCAAGAGTCAGAATAATATCAGAGTTTGTATGAGATGATGTATGAATGTGAATGAGGCAAGAAGTGTGTGCTATTACCGAGTTGTTTGGCGGTACATCCTCTCTGCCTACCCCAGCGGGGAAACGGCGTGATGGTTAGTTAGTTAGTTAGCCAATTAAATGATAATACCGCCCACAGTTTGACGGTTGGGCGAAAAGAGCCAATGAGTCACGAAGCTGGCCGAATGAAGTGACGTTCCGTGCAAGAGCGTCGTCCCGCCTTACCACGTTTACTATGCAAGAGTCGGTTTTATTCCCGAGGCGCATCAAAAGATGTTTCACATCAAAAACCATCTTTTGTTGAATTTTTTGGTATTATTTGGTACAAATAGGTCCTACTTCTTCAGTATCAATAAAATATTACATATAGCGGACAGCATTTGTCTTCAATTCTATATTATATATGTACAAGACAAAGTTTCCTTTCTTCGTTCCGTCGGGTGAAGATTCCAAGTAGCATAGAAAGATGAAGAATACTAGAGATAGAATAGCTAGTACCAATCTCACCTTCCCTCCATCTCTTTGTTAGCTGAGCCATTCGATCTTCATTCTCATCCCTTTTCACTGGTTCTCCCCCCTTCTACAGCCTCCGATTCGTCAGTTATATAAAGGTGAGAAATAGATGAGAAGATGGAGCTTACATCAATCATTGTAGGTTACAATGAATACGGCAGATTATTGTATTTTAAGGCATTTGAAGAGTGTAATGTGGATGGCGATTTAGTTTTTCGATTAACTGTAATAAGGACGATCTATGCGGCACAGTGAAACGTTTTAAGATTCTAAACCTAGAGGTAGTAATAGGTTTGAAATCCAATGTAGACATAAAATATACTGCTTTTTTAACGTTACCTCCCAATAAGAGGACTCGAGGAAAATCATTTTCCTCGGTGTTCCTACGACATCTTTGAGCGTGTTGTCTTAAATAGACCCATGTTACGAGAATGATGAAACACAGAAGCCGTCAAATAGTTCCATAGCCGACCTGTTGAAGTCAAGAACGATTCATAGAAACGACCAGTTCTCATGTGAAAAATAAGCACTATGTTTTAATAAAAGTTCTTACAGATTATTGATCAACAATATCTACAATTCAAAGGCATATACAATAAAATACAGAGTGTGGCAAGCCTACGCACGACGGAAGTGAAACTTTTAGTATTCTTCTCTCTCTCTTTTTATTTCATATTTTTATTATTCAGAATGCTGTACATTATAGTTTTAAAAAGCATAAATTAATTTATAGGCGTGTTGTTAACAAATGAAAGTTTAGCTAGATTCCTAATATTGACATATTTATAAGTAGAATGTGATAAAAGAAATTTAAAGTTATAAAAATATGGGATTCGAACCCGGGTCCTGCATAACGAGTGTCGAACGCTCTGCCTCTAGACCGCGAGGAGAGGTATCTCGCGCGACGAGAACCGCGTATACAACGTGTACTCCTCAATTGACTTGTCCCGTGCTTATTTTTATAACGGAGTTTGTATATGATATTCGCTTCCTTCAATCGATCGTTTCAAACAGAATTAGAAGGTTCGATCGCAAAAATTCTAAAAATAAATTACTCAATAAAAAAATATAAATGTGCATTTTTGACAACAATCATGTAGATATCTTCTTATATGTATGCCTGACAAAGTCGCAGCACGAGAGCATTTTATCATTTTCCTCGTATTAAAAAAATCACAAAAAGAAAAAAAAATAGTTAAAGCGGGGATCGAACCTCGGTCCTTCACGACGACAGTCGGGCGCTCTGCCTCTAGACCGCGAAGCTGAGTTTGGAGAGTGACCTAAACTAGGTATATAATATTAGCTAGGCTCCTATAGCGCAATGATCACGGTTTTTCGTGACAGTCATGAGTCGGTTTTACTCCGGTCCTCGAAAATGCATAACGCGCGTAAAGAAGTTTCACTTCAAAAGGTACGATAACCATTTGCCACAATCGGCTCGCAATCACACCTAGCGCCTGAAACTTAAAATGATTTTAATCTATGACTCGACGCTAAGCTCAGGCCATCTTTCAACCCGAATCATTGTAAACTTCCACAAGCATTCGAAATTTTCATTATTCGAGATGATATCTGCATTCCTAAATTTCCTCTCTAGCATCCGTCATGATTTTGCAATGCCACAGAATGTACATGCGCAGTTCGGATGAGGGGACGAGCCAGGCTGTAAAGCCTTCCCCTGGATTCCGGGTTTCAAATTTCAGGTTAAGATAAATTCAAATTTTGCGCGAAAACAATCAGTACATAAACAGACCACCCAGAGCTAGCAGCGAATATATAATTTGCCCCGGCAATTCCGCCTCATCTCGCTCATCTTTTGGGCCGCGCGTGTTCCCAATAACGGGACGCCATTGCACTCAGGATTAATGCATCTTTCGCTTGGATATGAACCGTGAGGGTTTAAGAGGTCATGCCTCTTCCATTTTGATCTATTAAAAATATGAGTGTCCATACCTAACAATGCCGCTTACAGGTGACGCCAGCCCAAACGCTGGCGCCTCTCGAACTGAACGAACCTAACCTAACCCAACCTTACCTAACCCAAGCTAACCTAATAATATATGTACTTTGGGTGCCCCTAAACCTAACAGAATGTACAGATATTTGTAATAAAAGCTCTTTGTTTATTATAAATAAAAAATATACCCTTAATTACGTAATCGCACGGCATCTCGCTGCTTGTTACATTTTCCTATGTAAAGCTCAATTCGAATACAGTTAGTTAGATTTATTTATATGCATACGGCACAAGAGTCTCAAATGCAACCAACCGTCTGAGGCCAGTAAGACTACGGCATCCCTAACCTTTTTGGGTATATTGTAAGGCTGAGTTTAGTGGAAAGGCGAAAGAGACTGGAAAGAAGAAGGAAGATAAGTACCTCTCATTCAAGTCATTAAACACGGCTAAAGGCGTTTCGATTAATTTTCCAATTCAGAATGAACTATTCTCTCTCCAGGGTGATACTGAAAGAATCTTACACTTTTTGACTCATCGCTCGTAGATTACGCAGGAAGAAGAGGTTTTGAAATCAAATTAAACCAGTACTTTCAAACTGGCCTTTATCATACAAGCTTTACCTTAGAATGATATATCTTTTGGCAATCCATTCAATACTATCTACATATTATGTAAAAGCCATTCTATGGAAGCGAAAATACAAAAACAAAATAAGGTTTTATAAGTTACTCTGCTAACAGAAACTGAATAGTGATTTATTTTATCCGAAGCTTCGAATTTTTTTCCGAATGGAATAAATAATAGACAAATCACTTTAAAAAATATGTGTATTTTTATTGAAATGTTTTTTTGCCGATTATTATGGAATGCATCCGTTTTTGTTATAAGCATGAGTGGATTCATTCAGTGAATCAGTTCATTCTGATTTGCCATATCAATTGAAGTCATTTATTTGATTCAATGATTAATTTTTTTTAAATCTATTTATTGAACCGTGCTGGTTTTGTATGGGTACTGTACAGAGAGCTGAATGCGGACAAATTTATTATTATGTGATACCGTACGTTAATTTACATAATGCGTCTGGAAAATTGTATAAAACAATGTTTTACATTGAATCGCATATGTATTTCCAATATACTGTTAAAACTAGTTAGTTCTATGAACAGTAGAAATCTCGTCCAAAAAGTATGTTTCTTATTTTTTCTTACTAGATTCTTTTCACTATCACACCCAGGAGTTTTTTAAGGAAAGGAAGGAGAGGAAATTGTGGGATGGAAAAATGTATGATGGGTGGGTAGGAATCTAGTGATCAGTCTGTCCAGCAGTGACGGATGAATTATCTGTCCCTCCCGCTGTGGCGCAAGCCGATGGGTCAAGAGAGAACAGTTGGAGAGGTAAAAGGGTCTCCCCAAAACAGCTTCTCCCAATCCGGCACGCCTCGCAACTGATGGGAAGGCGCATCCTGAACACACCTCACACGATGAACCCGGGCATCCCTGCTAAACCACCAAACGTAGCGAACCAGATGTGGTGACCTGTGGCAGAGTTGGTGGTTATCTAATTAATGGTTCCCCGGGCGACGGTACCCAAACCCGCCTTCCAAATTAATACATTTGTCACAAGAAGCTTCACTATTTCAATGACAATTCTTTTTTTAAATTTCTTCAGGCCAGTAGGTACAATCATAATATTGATTATTTCGCACTTTGGCAAGATAAAAATGTAGTATCCAACAAGTATACCATCTCGAACCGGAACCGTGACGTAACATACAAATTTATAGACAGACAAAATGCCAAACGGTCGAATTTAAACAGGACTTCGCTACTCTCTATCAATTAAAAAGAGGTGGCCCACAAACAGAGATGTGCTTTATTTCAAATAAATCCATTTCAAATGGAAATGCAAAATGCAAAATGGGTATTTTCCATTTTGCATTTTAAATGCTTTTCTAAAAACCATTTTCCATTTTGCATTTTAAATGCTTTTCTCAATGCATTTTCCATTTTAAATGCTTTTTTGCAACATTCTTCCCACTTTCTCCACTCATCTTTTTTTCATAAGCCCCAAATATCAGAAGGTCCTCAGCCTCGCTATGAGAGATAATTTACATTTGTCAAGTTGCTCCCTGGTAGGAGCCCTGGCAATTGAGTGATACCATTACAAAAAATACTGAACATAGCCATGACGCTGTAATATTAAATGTTAGATAGCAGTTTCTATGTTTTTACGTTGGCAACATTAGTCCCGCGCAAATTTTTTGTAGTTTCATAATCTGTAGTCGTGGTGTTTTTGGATTCACCATCATGTAATATGTTTGTTCTACATTGATGTCGATTAGTAAATGAGAAAATTGTTTAAAAATTCTATAATTATTTTAATTGTTTCACCTGAGAAACCATTTTGGATTTTCAATGCATTTTGAAAATATGTATTTTGCATTTTGCATTTGAAATGCTTTTCTTAAAACCATTTTGCATTTTGCATTTTCAAATGGAAAAGTTTTGACCCATTTCCATTTTGCATTTCAAATGGTTTTGGGTACCCATTTTGCACATCTCTGCCCACAAATGACATTAGCTGACTTCTTAGGTAGGTACTTATAATCGGACAAATTGGACACATTTAAGAAAGGCCTATACACAAAGGCAAACTTTAGAAGCTTTACGTAGAAAATAAGAGGATATTTTTAGTAAGTTTCTTTTTTGGTCCCATCTCCGTATACTGTAGCAGTAAATAAAAACACCGTCTCTGCCTTAAGACTCTCAAGGAAGACACTGTGTTTTTATTTACCACGACAGTGTAATTGGTACTACTTATTATTAGAAGTCGAGGGGTTCAAATCCTGGCGTTTGCAAATGATTTTCTTTAAATATTTTTTGTTATTTCACAGTTCATTCATTAAATATTTTTTGTTATTTCAAAATTCATTTATTTAAAAAAAAAGTAGAATATTTACGGCACGTCTTCAGTGGAAGATACTCAGTATCACCTGATGCAAGACCAACATTCAGAATTGAAATAGCTTTAAAATGGTTTGGTGACCAGATCTGAATAGCCAGGCGCTTCCCCATTTTCCTCTTCTCCATTTCCTTCCCTTCACTTCCTACAACCTCATGACATCCTCACTTTTTTCACTAGCTCCAGAATGTTGGGAGCAATTGGGACACTTCAAATTATTTAGTGATGATATAAAAAAAATCTCTTGATATATCAAATATATTCTGATATTGTTTTATTGGTCGCCCTTTTATACATATTGTCAGCAATATTGCGATCATACATAAATATAGCAGTCAATAAAAAAATGCGTTAAGATAATGTTAGTAGTTCTTAATTTAAGTATATTGCAGTTAAACATGACCGAAAGAAATAGGGTCGGATTAGCTCAGTGGTAGAACAGCCCCCAGCGAGGCTAAAGTCCTGGGTTCAACTCTTAAATGCGACCGTATCTTTTTCTGTTTCAAAATTTGGTTTGAGAATCGCTATTATCTTCAAAAATATCAGCGGTTATTGCACAGTCAAAAACCAATGATTATTACATTGAATACATCATAAAAAGAGAAAAGTAACATCTTAGTACTCGTATATTAACTTACTAATCACTCCGTTTACCAAAGGGCTGGACCGCCAAACGACGCTACCTTGGCACACATTCCTCGCTTCAGTCCCATTCATACATCGTCTCATACAAATCATTATTAATCAATAAAAGTTAATATTCACGTTTATGAATTTTTTATGTGGTCCACTTTAACTAGTAAATGTATATCGGAAGAATTTATAGAGAAAACAAAAAGGTTTTCCACTTCTCGCGTAAGTGATTGCAAAACAAAAGGTAAAATATATGCCCGAAAAATTCCGATATGAAAATTATAAGAAAAGGAAACTAGAACATGACACAAATAACTTTCCTTTCAAACTTGTTAATGCTTCGCTACGGTAGTTATTGGGGATACCAGTACTATATTAATATGAATAAAACAGATTAAATTGTTCATTAAATAAATTAAGAATGAGGTTGTTGGATACAATTGCTTCAATAGTTACGCTTTTACTAAGCCACACAATGCACCAAGCCGCTCTCAACTTGCAAATGAATAATTTAGCAGCCAAAAGGGCAAAATAAAGTAATTGAAATTAATTATTTTGACTACACTTACGAGCGTATTCAGGCTTCCAAACTGAGTGATGCCACCAAAGGGGCTAACTCCATTGCATCACTCAGTTGCTGATAATGCCTGTGATATGAAATAGGTCAAGCCATGAGAATACAGTGCAAGTTCATCAGCCCCATAATGAGGTTATTATTATCGTTTCCGTTTTAAACACCCTAGCAGTTAATAATTATTATTTCACGCCACAACAATAAAAAAGCAAAACGAATATTTTATCACATTCAATTACAGTTAAATCACTCTGTTGAGTTATTTTAATAAAATAAAATAACACACCTTTTATACACCACTATTTAATAAATAAAAAAATATCAACGTGTTTCATAATCAATGGTTTCTTCATCAGTTTAAAAAAGTATACTGCATAATATATTACCGGTCACAAATCATTTCATACATTATTTATTATTTACAAATAATAATAATGATTTACTATCTTCTTTTCTTAGTAACATATAGAGATAATAATATCCTCACTGGGATCTCCCGTAAACAAAGTAACATATGAATTTAATTATAAACTTATATCATCTAGTATATTTTATTTTTTAAATAATTTTAAAATAATTAAGTGTTTTTTTGTATAGTTCAGTTTGGTAGAATCGGTTTTAGTCTGTGTTTGATATCAGTATATTTTCTATTTCAGATCTCCCTATATTAAGTATCCAGCTTTTTATTTTAAGATTTAAATGTCATAATGTTGAGGTTTTTGAGTGAGAGTGGTATTTGATTGTAGTTTAATACCATGATATAAGAAGCTTTTTTGCCCAAAAGTTGTATTTGTAGTTATTTGTTGGATAAGTTTTTGACCATGAGATCTAGTGTTTCTATTATACGTGTTTGTTTTTATTTCTTGGGTTTGTACTTATGTATGTAAATCAGTATAGTTTTATAATATACTTGTTTAATTGACATGATTTTAAGATTGGTGAAGATTTCGGAGTGGCTCAGTGTTTCTGAGTTTTAGTATGGTCGTAGCTAATGGCCTTTAATAAACAAAATTGAACTACAATACTAAACTCACAAAACCGATACAGAGCCATCGGAAGAATCAGTCTTTTGCAGCAATTCCCACAATTTTGTATGAAACATACTCTCAAAACAAAACGAAAACATGAACATATTTTAATATGTCAATTTTTCATTAAAACCACACCAATAATTAACCGTTCAGATTTTTTAAAATAATATAAAAAATTTATTCACTTGTATAGATATACAATTAGAGGCGCTTCTGCATACTAATATCTCGTCGAAACATGTTCCACTATAAGCACGTGATAAGCGGTGCACGTATACCGGAATCGGTAGTTTTAGTTGGGGCATTGGGAGAGTTGGAGGTCATAAAGCGGAACCTATATTTTTGCTACATGTCTCATCTAAATAGAAACCATGTTTATTGGTAATATTACCTACAATTTTTAAATAATTGCTTGCTATTTTTGGTAACAACATCCTGCAACATTCTTTATCAGACCGACGATGCCTGCAATCTGCAACCAACAAGCTCGCTTAATAAATACCCAACTACAAGTATAAATACAAACTGGAAATTATAAATCTCATAAATGATAATCTCTTGTTTTCTATCTATATGATAATGCCCACAAATTGTGCAAAGCTCCGCCTCGTTTGTTTGTAAATCTATGGACAATAAAGGTATATGTACAATGTACATAGTGAACAGTGTAACCAAGGGGAACTAAATGTACCTACATACATGAGAAGAGAAAATTAATGTTTTGTGCGTATCACATTGTTCTTAAAATTTAAAAAAACATATTTTTGAATAAAATATTTTGAGATATAATATTTACTATTAAGACTTATTGTTTTTTAATAACACACAAATAGTACCCATCTTTGCAGTTTTAATCGGATTTTTCTTAAATTAGAACAAATAGGTAGATACTTAACTATTTAATTCATTATTTTTTATAGTGAAATATGTATAAAAGTATATAGATTATGCACACTGACTAATAAATATCTTTAATAATAACATTAAAGAAAGAGAACTACAGAAGTCCATGGCAATCAACTGCATTAAAAACAAGCTTTGTGATTTATTGTAAAAAAATATTATTTCTTAAAATGTATACGTTAAAAACAAACTATGTGATTTATTGTAAACAAAAATTTATACGTTAAAAACAAAAAATGTGATTTATTGTAAAAAAAATATTATTTCAAAAAAATTATACAAATATGGAGGGTTAATGCTGTAAGTACCTATGCCAGTTTTATGCCGTGTGGTTATTTGACTAAGGTACCAAAAAGTACTCTGAACGTCCCTTGTTTAAATTCTATTAATACCGAATTCGGGTGCTCTAGATTAAGGAAATTATGGCCTATCTATTGCAGAGTTTTAAAGAATCTATTTACGCCAAGAAATTGCTAAATAATCTGCTTTCCTGAACGATTCACAACTTTGACGTAGGCCCTTCTTGCATTAAGTCACAGACATTATCTAAAATCTATAAGTAATATGTAATACTTAATCATTTAAGTTAATATATGAACAACTGTCAAACGATGACAAGAAACTGAAAATAAAGAAAAAAAAATCGGTCGCATCTGGGAATTGAACCTAGGACATTTGCCTTGCCTGGGTGGTTCTCTGATCACTGAACTAATTCTACCACATCAACTTCTATCGTGTTTAACTGTACTAAAACTATCGTGCTTGTCTATGATTTGACTCAATAGCCGTTTTTGACAGCACCGTAAATAATATCAATATAGTGTCAATAAAACAACCTAATAACATAACCCGCTTAAAAAAACAATATATAGTGATACGCTAGACAAAGTGGCAGTATTTGTGAAGGTGGCAGTGAAATTAAACATTTGTAAATTGAAGTGCAAAAAGAGTATTGTCATTGTAACCCAAAATCAACTTTGGTGAAAACATACAATAACCATAGACAATACAAAACTATTTCGCCATAGACAATTTACATAAATTAATATATACTTAGGGGCATTTTTGTTCCAACATTAATAAAAATATAATTAATAAACCAAAAAAAAAAAAAAAAAGAAATAGAAAATGGCAAATACAAGAGGAAAGGGAGTTATAACGGAAACCGAAGAAAAATTTAACATTGATAAAATTATACAGATTATTGAAAAAAAATTTGAATCCATGAAAAAAGAAATTATATCAAAAATTGAAAAACAAACCCAGGACACTCAAAAAAGCATTGATTTTATGAGTAGTCAGTACGATGAACTAATAAAAAAACTAGAAATAACAATTCTACAAAATAAAAAAAATTGAAAATGATTTTGAAAACATAAAAAAGGAACACCAGGAAAAGAATATCATTATTAAACAACTTGAAATAAAAATTTCAGACCTCGAATACAAATCTCGGTCTAATTTCTTAGAAATAGCGGGCATTCCCCAAAAAAACGGAGAGCAGCAGATGGAGATAGTAAAAAGAGTTGCGGCGGCGGCAGGAATGGAAATCCAGCACAATGATATAATTGATATAAAAAGGACACATGATAGAAGGAACAATGCGCCACCGAAACTGCTAGTGGAATTTGCGGAAAAAAAGACAAGAGACAATCTTCTTTCTAAAAGGAAAAATATTAATTATGCAGCTATAAAAGATATCTCCACCGAACCAATCTATATTGCAGAGGAATTGAGCCCATATCAAAGGGAACTGCTCTGGAAAACGAAAAAATCTGCCAATGAAAAAATGTACTCCTACGTTTGGTTCAAAGATGGAAAAATAATGACGCGAAGAATGCCAACCGAAAAAATAATTTATATAAAACATGTAGATGATATAAAAAATATTGTATAACAAAAGGGCACAAAAACGATTACGAAAAAAAATATAAAAATGGCTGACATTATATTAACCTCGGAACCAAATGATCTATCGAATTTAAATAACAACTCTTTCAATATACTACACAAAAACATAAGAAGCATAAGAAAAATTTTTGATGAATTGCAAATTTTATTGAAATATTTAAAAGTTAATTTTCAAATAATAATACTTACTGAATGTTGGATAAATCATAAATACATGAAATTGGAAATTGCTGGATATACAACCTACTCAAGTTTGAATAACAAAAAACAAAACGATGGTGTAATTATATACATTAAAAACGAAATAAAAGCCGAAGTTGAAGAAATTATTATCACAAATGCCAATTGTTTAAAAATTAAAATCAGTAAAGAAAAAGCTATATTAGCAATCTATCGATCGCCCTCAACAAGAAACATCGACCCATTCCTTAAATCCGTAGACAAGGAACTCTGCCTTCTTAAAGAAACGAAAAACATATTTATTATTGGAGATGTAAATATAAATATTTTAGAAAATGGACACCCTAAGCGAATTCAATATCTGCAGATGCTAGCATCCCATGGACTGGAAAGCTTAATAAATGTTCCTACTCGAAAAGTGGACAACAGTGAAAGTTGCATAGACCATATAATGAGTAAAACAAAAGACATTACTCAAACTGTTGTATTTAATTCAACTATAACCGATCATTATACAACTATGCTTTCAATAAAAATAAACAAGACAAATAAAATGAAGAAAAAACCATTAACAACAGAAAAAACAGAAATCAACTGGAATATCATTAAACATAATCTACAATGTACCGATTGGAAAAAACTGCAAAGTATGAACAATACAAATGATGCATGGAATTATTTCATAGAACTTCTTCAGAATAACATACTATCTAATACCACAAAAATTACTAAGAAAATCTCACACAAAAATGTACATATTAAACCATAGATTACACAGAATGTTATAAACTGCATAAGAAAAAGAGACGAGTTACACAAGAAACTTAAAAAAATTCCATACGATATACACATGTTAAGATACTACAAAAGATACAGAAACATTTGCAAAAAAGTTATTATGTGTACAAAAGAAACCTACTATAAGAAAAAAATTGTAGATTGTAAACAAAATCCCAGGAAAATGTGGCAAATAATAAATGAAATAACCAGTTCTAAATCTGCCAACGTTACATCAATTGACGTGCTGAATATAAACAATGTTCCCAGGACATACGCTGATAATCCTGACCAAATACTTGAATACGTCAATAATTTTTTCATAAATATAGGATCAAATCTAGCAAAGCAAGTTACAAAATGTAATCAAGATGTACAAATAAACGAACCACCTGAGCAAGGAAATCAGCTCAATTTTAAACAAATTACAGCTGACGATATCAAAAACACAATTTCTTCTTTAAAATCAAATATTTCTTCAGGGGAGGACACAATCTCAACCAACGCAATAAAATATCTCTGTAAAGAACTTATCGAACCACTTACATACTTAGTCAACATGTCTATAACGAATAGCATATTCCCTACAGCCCTCAAAAAAGCGATTGTTATACCAATATTTAAACAAGGATGTAAAAATGACATAAACAATTACCGACCAATAAGCCTACTAAATACATTTTCAAAAATATTGGAAAGAATACTAAAAAAACAACTCTTATCCTACTTAGAAGACAATAAAAAATTATCAAAAACTCAGTATGGATTTAGGGAGAACTTAAGTACTAGTGACGCCATAGAAAAAATTACCGATATGATCACTAAAAGTTTAGACAGTGGAGAAAAAACTTTGGCAATCTTCATAGACTTACAAAAGGCTTTTGACACAATAGATCACAAAATACTTTTTTCAAAACTTTCAAAAATTGGTATGTCATGTACAACACTAAACTTACTAAAAAGCTATATGACGGAGCGTACACAGAGCGTCCAAATTAATAAGAGAAAAAGCAAACCTCTCCTAATCAACCATGGAGTACCACAAGGAAGCGTACTAGGTCCGATATTATTTTTAATATACATTAATGATATCTGTAACCTAGAAACAAGAGGAAAAATCATTAGTTTTGCTGATGACACAGTAATTTTATTTAAAGAAAAAGATTGGATAAATACCTACAAAGAAGCTGAACACGGACTTGGTCTCCTGCAAAACTGGCTTAAAAGAAACTCCCTGACGCTTAATGTCAATAAAACAAAATATCTGACATTTTCTAAAACAGCCAGAGGGCAGCCGTCAGAGGACCTTAATCTCAAATTACATTCATGCCAAGGAATTTATCAAAAAAATCAAGGCTTATCATGCCTCTGTCCCACTATAGCACACTCCAAAAGCATCAAATATCTTGGAATTGAAATTGATGATAATCTCCGTTGGAACTCACATATAAATGTAATTACAAAAAAACTAACCAGGTACATATACTTCTTTAGAAACATTCGCAATATCCTCAATATAAACGATATTAAAAAAGTATACTATGCTTTGTGTCAATCACAAATAGAGTACGGAATAACTGGATGGGGGTCTGCCTTGAGCATTCACACAGAGCGGCTCAATATAGCACAAAAAGGAGTATTAAAGACTATACTGAAAGTTCCGCTTAGAACACCGACAGAAGAAATATTCAAAAACTTCAATGTTTACAATGTACAGAAACTATATTCAAAAAATATTTTATTTAAACTGAAAAAAAACATATCCGAATACTCCACTGCCCAACATAAATACACAACCAGGGCAAAAAGCGAAAATATCCTGATTACTCCCAGTTTGAACACATCCTTTGGACAGAGAAATAATAAATTCCATGCTATAAAATTGTTCAATGCTCTACCAAATGAAACCAAAAAAATAAACGAAATGAGTATATTTAAAACAAAAGTCAAAACATGGCTTAGAGATCAAAGTAATAATCAACTTGCAAACATTATGAAGACAATGTAAAGACAATTCAAAACTAAATACAAAAATTTAAGAAAAACTACAGGCCGCCTCAGAACAGGAAACCCTAGTGAGGAGGACTGTGAAAAAAATACAAAAAATATACTTATATTATACTTTAAACCTACATAATGTACAAATTTTGCTATTGATATTAATAAAAAAAAAAAAAAAAAAAACTGTTTCATAAAATTTCGACTTAGAAGAGATGCCATTTCGATTTCGATTTCGAAGTGATAAAAATGTTTAAAATGACGTACGTTGAGATCCATGAAATAAGATTTCGAAGTGATAAAAATGTTTTCCTAACATTCCACGAACAACCCTTCAACCCTTGTTTCCGTAATTCGTAAAATACACCGTTCGTACCTACATCTCAATTGCGACAAAAATCTAGCTTTCAGTTCCTGGAATTGTTAAAACGGTAGAACATTCGTTCTCCGGTCGCAACTTGTGAGACTGACTATACCATGGGTACATAAAGCACGAGAATAGGCAGCGATAAATCGGGATGCGGGTTAATTAGTTGCTGAAACTCTTTCAGGAAAAATAGTGGCGGTTAGAACCAGCCTGAAGAATGTTTTAGGCCACATGAAAGGTGTTTATTTGTTTCAACTTTCAGTGATGTAAATGATTGTGTTTTGACTGAGGAATGAAAATCGAATGACTTTTTTATGAACTAGGGGAAGATTGGTGGAGGAATTAGTAGGGAATAGTGCTGTGACTGATGTTTTAGAAATCTACGTGACTTTTCGAAGCCATTAGGTTATTTGTTTTTGTTTTTTTTTGTTTTAGTAGCAATGTAAAAAGTTGCAATCGTTTTTCTGCAAATATAGCCAAGATTTTAACTTAACCGTCCATTATAACCTTGCTTAACCCGCCGCACAATATCGCATATCCAAGGAAAATTATTTACCTGGTTTTATGTTGCACAGAGAAGGAGCTCTCGCTAGGTTTTATTACAAAAAAAAAAAGCACGGATACTGTCGTGAAAACGATTTCTCGTAAAAGGATATAAAAAATAAGTGATATCAAACAAGTCAGACGGCTAGAGATCGAGAACAGATAATATCGACTACTAAACAAGTCGACTGGTTTAATTAGGCAAACAGTCGTACATGCAATTTATCTATGTCACTAGCAGAAGGTTGTCACACAGATGTGCAATATAAAAATACAACTTTTGTATTCTAAAGCCAAATTTTGCAGTCAAGATTCAACGTCGCTAGCACAGACATCATTATCCTCTATATTATATACCTCTGATAGTAAGTTCTTCTCGCCTATATTTGTAAAGGCGTTTATCGTCTATCTAGATATTTACAAATACATTGCATTTCACGAAATAATATATTAACAAATGAAGCATGTATTACATTAATATAATTATAACCAAATTTCGACTGCCATAATACGGACATGTGTCTGGTGTGGTATTCGAAAAGCATGTAAAAAACTGTATTCAAATATATTTTATGAATAAAGAAAAAAAAATTGTAATTATCAAAATGACTCTTTTTAAAGTTGATTCTTATAAAACAGCTAGAAATAGTATACTGCAGCCAGTAAAATCGGAAAAGACTACTTCTCTGAGATACTTTAGTTCCTTTGTGTTGGTAAAACCGAATTCTTATATAATGTCTTGCGTCTGTAATTGCGACCGTCTCGTTAGGTTCTTAGAGGTTCAGATATCAAAAGAGAGTTCCTGAAGATAAATTTATATATTTTGTGAAAAAAGTAAAACATTTCTTTTTTATGTATTGTGTTACCATGACGGCTGCATTCTGCGAGCTAGCTCAAAATAATAATGCGTGAATTTTGATAAGTTAATTTTAATGCTAGTTACTGCAATTGGTCATATCATCTCAAAGACATCATAAATGTATTTAAAATATTAATTATGCACTGGGAGGAATGGATTCACAGGTCTCTGACCCTCAGATTCATAGACACCCCTAATACCTGTTACTTTCCGAGAACGTTCACTCCTTTATTTCTTTAAAAAGATCCACTTCTCAGCATCCCCAAAGATGACATAGGCCATGTGGTAAATTATTTTCCTTGAGGCCTTCTGTGTGGAGCTAATGGGAAAAATCAAATTATAATAAATGAGTTATTCATTTAGACTTGAAGAAACGTTATAAAATTGTAATGTATCATTTGCATGTTATCATGAACATTTTAGGCAAATGAACTAGGCAAAAATTATTACTATCCCGTAAAATTATTTCTTACTTAATTGAATATTTTTTTGTAAATGGGACGTATACAAAGAACTCAACCAAAACCATAAGTGAAAACATTTTATAATACAAAAATAACGGTAAAAATGGTTTTTTAAAATAATATGGTAGAAACCTGATTTTATCAAGCATAAAAAAAAATAACGCGTAAATTTTGAAAAATCTAACCCTCCGATGGGTAATGTGGCCTGGCCAGGCCATTTTGTTTTTCAAAAGTGATTTTTTTTCTTAGACTTTTTGGCAAGCGGTATCAATAGACTATACAACTCAGAGAGTTGCATCGAATGGTGCTATTGCCGATGAGTTTGCGTTTAGTTGGTAGAAATAAAAAAAAATTAAGACAGCAACTTCAAGGACTGTACCACATGGCCTGGACAGTTTGTCCCATTATATACACATATACGATATATAAACAACATCTTGACACGTTAGAACACACTATTTGCATACAAGTCTTTATCTAAAACTAGTTTGATAGCTACACCTCTTATATGACCTGGCCAGGCCACATTGCCCATCCATAGGGGTAAAACTACATTGCCCATCTGAGAGTTAAAAAAGGAAGAAAAAATGGTTTGACGGAGGATCAAACCTTTCTAACCAGTAAATGGAGTCGACAACTCTACTAACCGAGTGATAAAAAATAAATACTACTATTACTTCTACTACTACTGCTACTACTACTACTACTATTACTACTATTACTGCTACTACTGTTATTACTACTACTACTATTATTACTACTACTTCTACTTCTACCACTACTACTGCTACTACTAACTACTACACTACTTATTCAAGTAAAAATAATGGAAATGACATTTGAAAATATAATATAAAACACACATCACTCATAAATACACAACTCATAAAATAAATATACCGGTTTTAACTTTATTTCTTTTTATTTCAATTTTATTTTACTTTCATTTTAAATCTATATTTTTAGTTTAAATTTAGTTTAATCTTAAGTTTTTTTTTCTTCACCAACATAACATATATATTTTTTTAAATGTATTATGTATTATGAAATGGAAGCCTCAGCACGAGTAAGCCACCCAGTGAAGCCAACATTACTGGATTTTACTATGAAATGTAAAATATTATACCAAAATTAGAAAAAATTACTTCTGATTTTTTATTGTTAGGTGTTTTTATTTTTATTGTGCGTGGTGAAGTCGGTGGACAGTTCTACCATTATTTACCCGATGTGATAAGACCGACACTGTCATATTTTGTAATTATTTATTATTGATGTAATTATTTTTTAATGATAAATTAATGTTAACTAAGACAAGGTTTTATAAATAGCCTAAAGGATAACAAATAATTATAAGCAATAATTAGTCGCCTGAAATATCAATACAAATTAAAAATACCTCCCTAGTAAAAATAAATGCCTTCTGATGTCCGGTCAGGTGCTCTGAAACCACTGAGCTATGTCGGCTTATTTCCAACCCGCCAAATGATTCAATATGTACTAGTACCTCAATCAACAATACTGCTTATTATATTTTTTTAACTGATGTAATTTTATAAGAGAGTTATGACATCCATTAAAGATAATATGACCGTATTTAAAACCGGTTAGTAGTTACGTTAACAAATGCGTTGTGTTCCCATACAGGCTTTACGGGTTCAGTGCTTCTTAGTAAATTAAAAAAAAGTATTTGATTAGTTTCAAAATGTATTCATTTTATATAACATGCTGTATATTTGCAGCACATTCCATAGTGAATGACACTGTCAGTATAGAGCTGGTGTAACATCACCAAACAGAAATGAAACGTTTCTAGAAATGCTTTTAGACATGTTTAGTGATCAAATCTGAGAAGCCAGGTACTCTATCACCTTCGTGTTCCTATTTCCTTCCCCTTCCCATTACCTTTTGCCTCACAATATACCCCAACTCCAGATGGTCGGGAGCATTTTGAACGTTTGTGTGGTATTCAACTTTAAAAAAAAAGAAAATATTTACATATAGAATACTACATTTTATACGCTTCAATTAATACTATCTTTTTTGATAAATATGCCAACTTTTACTATAAATCACTTAACTTTGCATCCCAACGATTTTAACGAATTCGCACAATAAATACACAACGTAGAAGATATTTTTACACGACATATGTGAGGTCTCAACGCGTCTAAAACCCTGTTTAAATTCTGACTGATTAATGTTGTGTTCAGACCCCAGTCTTCTTATTGACAGAAAGAAATGGGTCTTAGGAAAAATTCTCTGCGGAGCAAATATAATTATTTATAACACGTTAAAATATAATTAATTTTCCTTTTTCCACGCGGTTGAAAGTGGACATAATTTGTAATGACATTTTTTACACGTCACGTCTTGATTTTATATTAAGATTAATCGTGTTTTGAGAATTTGTTTTGGCGATCTATTTATTGAAGCAGGGGCGATAAATCATATCCACGTTTTTTTATATGAATATCGCATAAGAGTCCCAACTTATAATAATTATAATAATATAGCAAATTTATAATACATTTCTACAGTGATCTATGTTATCAAAAACTATTTATGGAGATAATATACAATACAATACTTACCTGGTAGGTCACTTGAGATTAACACTTAATTAAATTTATCTAATTGTTTATTAGCGAAATTTATATACAGGATTAAGGACATAATTAGAATATTGGATATAACTGGACTTTTTCTCAGGAATGGTATATATTTAAGGGTATGACAACTTAAAAACGTAATTTTTTAGTTTAGACTTGAATTCTGTTGGACTTGTTATGGATCTTAGTTCCGGAGGAAGTTTATTCCAAGCCTTCGGCCCAGATACTCCGAAAGCGCGATCACCAAACTTAATATTTGGCTTGCGATTAAGTTCTATCAGTCTGCCTACAGCTGATAATGTTGCTGATCTAAGAGTTGACTGCCTCAGATCAGTGTTTTTCGGGACGCATAGTTCAGAGATGTAGGGTGGTGCCATTTCATTGATGGATTTAAACACCATCCAGCACAATTTGTCCTGGATTCTTTCAGGGCACTTATCACATCCACCTGGAGCCAGTGAGACTATGGCATTACAAATTTGAGATACGCTGCGAGGCTGTGGTTAGAAGTGAGTAAAGGGAATGGGAAGGAGGAGTGACATTGTCTTAATTTCAATATAATATTTATAATTTTATCTGAATAGCCAGACTTTTCTTCCACTTTTTTTCGTCCTTTTAGTTTGATAAGACTTCCCTATCCAGGAATGCCTAAGTTTTACAGAATGCAGACTGTTGGAATTTTTGCTTATTTACAAATATAAAATTAAGTACCTAGGTGTAATACTCGATTCAAAACTCACTTTCACAGCAAATATTGAATATGTGCTAAAGAAGATATCAAAAAGTCAATTTTCTTAGAAGATTAAGAAATAAACTAAATGGAAACACTACAGAGCTCATTTATAAAACTATAGTTGCTCCACATTTAGATTATTGCTCTACTATGTTATACTTTGCCAATGAAGGAAATTTGAACAAATTATATGCTATACAAAATAGATTTATGAGATATATACTGGGAAAAGGAAAATACGTAAGCATTAATCAAATGAAAGAGCAGCTAAATTGGATTGCAATAAAAAAAGAAACTGTTATTTAATGTGTTAATTTTTGTGCATAAAATAAAATGACAAAATATTTTAAGGATGAAATCGTTTTTAATAGAGATGTTCGTAATTACGAAACCAGAGATGTAAATAGAATTAGATTGCCACATATGAAGAAATCAAAATCACAGAATTGCTTAATGTACAAAGGACTAAAGATGTATGATGAAATGCCTGAAAGTATGAAGAATGAATGTATTTTAAAAGAAATTTTATAATTTTTATTTTTAAAGTTACAAAATGGAAAATTATCTTGTTTATATTAGTTAACATTCAAATGTTGTATAAACTAACTCAATAAATAATAAAATAAGAGTATACGAGTACATCTTTTGTGTTCCAGTTATCTAGAAACATCAAGGAAAATGTTTCAACTTACTCTCTAGCTGTCATAATGTTGCACTCATGATTACCATAATTTATTAACCTACAAAACTAGAAAAATGACTGCAAAAAACAAGTGTTGCAAACCCCTGTGAAAATTATCTGACAGTTGAAGTGCTTTTTAAATACGGGACGGTTACTATTTTTAGACATGTATTTTTAAAAACATGTAGAGCACAGTCTATTATCATGTGTGGTAGAACGGTGTTTATTTTTTTTTGACTTAGGTACTGAGGAATGTTTTTGTACAGTACGTCATCGTAAAAAACAAATGTTGTTTTTGTTTTTTCTGTTTGTCGGTCATATTTATGAACTTTGAGTATGGATCAGTTCGCTTCCAAGACCTTTTGAGACCTCTAAAAACCATGTTTTCTCTTGAGACAGATGGATTTTATAAACTCCGCTGCTTGGGATGTGACCAGGTGTATATAAGATCCTTTCGGAGATGGTAACAAAAGAGGGACAATCCTAGTATGCATTGCCTTTTATAGCATCTCGCAAGAATGCTATCTCGTTTGCACTTACACACATTCATACAGACATCACAGTATGTAAAAAGATCTCTTTCTTGTAAAAATAACGCTTTCGCGCATGGAAACTCGGCCATCCGGACAAATCGGCAATTGATGAGAATTTATTGATACCGGCCGTCTCTTTGGATTTATTCTTGAAGACCTGGGAATACCCAAATCGCATCGAGCGCACCTAAATACTGAGCCAATTGAAATCCACTGAACCTCTTTTAATATTAATAGAGACGACGGGACTAAGCTTATTAGTTCTTACCGGCCTAAGAGGATTAACGTGTGCAACACTGTATCACCTCTACATACATAAACATGTGATGATGGACAATGTAATGCTGTACGACACGTTGTCTAAAAGAGGAAGCGCAAAACGGCATAGCAACCCAAAACATTAATCACGACTTAATTTAGTCTATTGACTGAACTATTTTTAAGTAATTCACATTTAATTCATTTACATATTTTTAATACTTTATCTTACCGGGACAACGTCTCAAATAACTCAGCAATTGTAACTAAGACAGTATCGTCACCACCTTCAATGATGTATTACATTGGCAGTTCTTTAAAAGTTATTCAAATAAAATTAAATAGGCACTTATTAAGGCTTTTAGAAATAGTAAAAAAATGTTCCATATACCCGTAAATAAAAATTGTATAGGTTTTTCCGAAACACTATCTGTGATGTATGGTAATAAGTTGAGTATTTAAGCGATAGATGGCGCTAGTCATAAAGCTTACTCCAGAGTCCATCAGATATCGCTAGAGTGTATCAGATGCTTGTGAGGTTATAGTGACGGGGATCAAGCTTTTCGAACCAGAGAATTGTCCAACCCTCCGGTAATGAACAGTGTGGCTAAATCCAGACCTATTATTTGTAACGTAATAAACACAATTATAAGCAGAACCTTTTACCTTTTAACAATGAGTTCCCAACACCTAAACCTGCATTCAAAAAGACAGCAGCAAAAATTAAGGAAAAAATAGTTTATTATTTATAAAGGTAATTTAATTTAATTTATTAATAATCAAGATAATAATTTGAATTCTGAATTTCAAATATGTGATCAAGAAATTACCTTTTTTTAGTCAATCGCAAACGTAACTCAGAGGACCGTGCACCATTGTCTGCGTCAAATTAATCAGGACACGATTGCAATTAACTTAAACATCATGAAAAAATATTTAAAAAATGTATTAATAAATATTACCTATGCAAAAGAAAGTTTAAAAGGTAAAGGAAATTATAATCTCAAAGAGTTTTTAACATTAAATAATATCATTTGAAACCATTTTGTTAACTCATGAGAATTATTTACCTCGAGTTTAGTCATGTGAAAAAATAGACAAATTAATTTTGTGGGAACTTAATTCAGCATATTTTTTCAATTTCAAACCAAAGCGATTCAAGCATAAATTACAAAGTTAACCCAACAATGTTGGAATATTGGCAAAATTAATATATTTTTGACAGTAGTAAAAATGTCAAAATACGCATTATAAACCCAAAGTATTTGATATGCATGAAAAGGTGGATTACGTACTTGAAATCATTCGCTAGATTATTTTACGCTTTCTGTTTTTTTTTTACATTTTTCATGATGAAAATTCTTTACTTAACTTATAAATATTCTGATTTCGGTTGTCGGTGTATGGGTGGGTGATTTGAAATTGTATTCCTGCGTAGTGTAAAATTATTCAAGTTTAACCAACTTTTTATTATCAAAAATTGGAACCGATTAGTATAAATCATATCAGACAGGCGATAAATTAGATGCCAACATTTATGTACACCACGTAGTGAGAAATCAAGTATTCAATACCTTTCTAACATAAATTTGGTTAGCAAATAATTAGTTGCCGGAAATATCAATACAAATTGAAAATATCACTCAGGTGTTTACAGGTGAAAAAAATATAATAAGCAATAATTGTTGATATATGTACTAGTACATATTAAATAAGTTGGCGGGTTAGAAATAAGCCGACTTAGCTCAGCGGTTTCAGAGCACCTGACCGGACATCAGAAGGCACGGGTTCAATTCCCGTTGGCGGCATTTATTTTTACTCGGGAGATATTTTCAATTTGTATTGATATTTCAGGCGACTAATTATTGCTTATAATTATTTGTTATCCTTTATGCGATTCATAAAACCTTGTCTAATAAACATTAGTTTTTCATAAAAAAATAATAAAGTTGGTTCTTTTCAGGTGAAAAAAGAAGCAATAATAATTGTTGTTTGAAATACTAGTATTTATTAAATTATTTGGCGGCTAAAAATCAGCCGACGTAGCACAATGTTTCCGTGCACCTGACCGGTAATCCGAAGGTGCGGGTTCAATGCCTGAAGATATTTTCAATATATATTTTTGTTTCAGGCAAATAATTTATGCTTATAATATGTTTTTATCCTTTGTGCTTTGCATTAAAACTTGTATCATAAACATAATTTTAATTAAAAAGAATTCTTTGATTGAAATGTGTATTTCTTTTTTTAAAGTATTTGATAGATTCTTAAATAACTCTTTTTTCTGTTTCAAATTTTCGTTTAAGAATCGCTAAAATTGGATTAAAAAAATTAAAAAGGTACATTTCTTTTTTGAAATGATCCTGAGGCATATATTTTTTTAATAAAAATGCTTTCAGTTCCACAAACACTATAATATCCCGTGATTTTATGCGAATCTGCGCTAGTATTACCTAAAAAGTTTCTACGCACTGGGTTTCTACACGATGAATTAATTTGTGAACATCATTTCTAACTAAATATGTAATTGCATTGCACAACAATTTCGAGCGCTGGCATTAGCGCAAAACTAGAAAATTTGACCAATTATAATGTCCATGACGTACTAAAAGTTTACTGAAAAATATATTTTTTTAACTCAATAACGTCACAATACTAATTGATTCATATAGTGAATATAAACTAAAAAAAAAAATTGTGCAAAATTTTCCACGCGAAATACCGCAGAATTTTCCGAAATAGAACGGTGTTCTATTTTTTTCATAGCTTTTTAATGTTATCAAGAGAAATAACATAACCGTTATATTTTTGTTGTAGGTAGATACCGCATTAAATTGTTGAAAAAATTGTAAATAACTTAAGAAAACTCGTTACTGCAAAATTAGGATAAAGAAAATATAATTATGGAAAAAATAAAACAATGTTACTTTGTTTGAACCACCATACATATATTTAGTATTTCATCAACGCCGACTGGTTTCGGAACAACTGTTCCTTCCTCATTAAACTGATAATACAATATATTCTACATATTTTATTACAAAATTTATATGGTGGTTCAAACAAAGTAACATTGTTTCATTTATTTATAATGGATAACTACAAAGTTATAGTTTCTTTCAAAAGTATATACCTAACTATGGTTTTGTCACACACAAATATGGTTCTAGTATCGATGGTTAACTTATTTGTTGATTCTGGGTTCCCCTCACTAGACTATACTAATAATATAAAATATTATTCATATCATTAGTTTTAATGTGGCACAATTTATAAAAATATTTTAACATTATACTAATAAAGACAAAATTGTGGTGTGCTTAGTCAGCGGCTTCTATTTGGCTGCCGCCTCAGAGTCTTGATGTCTGTCTTGTGAAATAAACGTTTTTTGTTTTGTACTTCGGTCTTAACTTGAGTATATCACAAATATCCTAAATTTAAAATGCAATCATGTTTAAGCTTTGAGCTCTATACCGCAGTTTTATAATCTATTCCTGACAACTTGACATTTGTGTGACTTTTAGGAAATACTATATTATTGATGTGACCAAGGAACGAACTGTTGAATCATATCTGCTTATAAATGCTTTTAAATCAGTCATTCCCCGATATTAAATGTATGATTGAAATCAAATGTCAAAAATAATGATAAAGTAAAATTTAATGTATATTTTTATCAAATTGAATCTGTTTGACGTGAGTAACAAAAAATGGAATCGAAGCTAAAATAAAATATATTTTTAGTCTTTAAATGTTTCAAATGTCTGCCTACTGCGTATCCTAATGCTCCTAGTGCACGTTGGCGCCAACTAGCCAACGTGTGAACGCCTTTGCAAACGTTAGCGCCAATGCTCTTAAATAATTCACGATGAAAAAACGTTCATGTCTTTTAAGCGGCAAATATATACATTTTATTCGTCAACATAAAAACTAAATATGCCTTCATTATCGTTATTATTTTTTTTTGATAATTTAAAATATAATGAAAATACCCTTTTCTGCGTTGGCCATTTGATCTATTTTTATGTGAATACCGCACAAGAGTCCCAACTATTCCCAACCGTCTTGAGCCAGTGGTAAGCCCAAAGATATTAGAAGAACGAGATGTGCTATGCGCAGTTCGTACTGAGTGGAATTGTTTTGCCGAGTGTCGCCGGTTTTGTTCACCAATACTACTGCACACCTTCGCTTGCGCTAAGGTATCCGCACTAATACATAGAACAGATTTCTGTGCGTACACGTCCCGATACCGTTCAAAGTACCCTAATTAGGTAGTACTCCGGCTACGGTCCGGCGGCCAACATAGCATATCTCGTTCTTCTAATATCTTTGGGTAAGCCACTATACATACATTATTTTGGAGGGGAAGTACCTCCCTATCAAATAAACATCGTCTGACTGATAGCCAAGAGTCCTTTCCAACGGGGAATCGACAACCTCGTTGTTTTTACCATTTATAGATATTTATCATTTCTTATGACCTTCTAGCGAACCAAGTGTAATAATATTGTTTTATCATCATAAATCTGTGTAAGTTCACGTGTAAAAATAAGAAATTGATTTATAAGCAATCTTTTAGATATCCCCAAAAGTATTTCAACGGGCCATTTAAAGCTATTTAATCAATGCTTTTGATCTAGAACTATTTGAAAGAGGGATTTAGGAAAAACTCCAGGCAGGAACATATTGCAGGTACCTACCATAGAAATCCAATGTTCATGGTACCTACTTTAAGTCATTAAGAACTGAATCAAATTTATTTTTAATTTTCGTCGGCCTCCGTGGTTCATTAGTAAAGTTCTTGACTAGCAAGCCGAAATCCCGGCGTGTTCATGTAAATTTTATTTGAATAATTTGTGTAATTTCCCATTAATTAATTAATAATAGTATATAGTATATGGCGAAACGTTCCAGAGTGGAAGATACTCTCAGTATAGCCCTAGTGTAAGACCACCATTCAGCTTGAATTCTGTATTTGTATTTTTGAGTTTAATATTTATTTTGTTTATAAGGAGACATTTATTATTTTCAAATACTTTTCTTAATTTTTTTTAGATGTTCTGGGCTTGAAGTAAAAAAGCTTTTTGATTATTTTGTTTTTATTTATTTATTTATAAATTTAAGTATTTACATGTTATTTTCCTATTTTTTATAAAGAACACAAAAAAAATCAAAAGGAAAACAAAGTCAGAGTAAAATAAAAAAAAATAGAAGACATAATAAAACACAACCTCTCAAACAAAACCAGTGTCAAAACGAAATAAAGTGGAAACTTACACTCCACCGTTTTGCGTAAGCCCAGATTTCAATCAAGTAATTTAAATGTGAGTGAGCTGAAACCTTACATTTTTTATAATTATATCTTCATGGTTTCTGGACTGTTGTTGATATTGCCACTATTTCACTAAAGTTGGACGTGTTATTAATATCGTAGAATATTTGCTAGAATGATGCCGATGCACAATGAGAATTTTGAAGCATAGAGTCAATACCTCTGCCCATTGGCAAAGATGTTCTTCGTTCGACTTTTGCAAACATTGGTGGAAAGCCAAGCTAGCGCAGAATAGAATACTCGTGTATCCAAACAAAAGGCACTTGAATTATCAAAACTCGTTAAAATTAGAATATCACCGATATTTGATTTGAATTCATTTTGTTGCAGAAGGGAGCTTATAGCTTAGTTTTGTTGATTGATGATTTGGTAAACTTGTCCAATTCTGCTGCATGCAAAGGCTCTTTAAAAAAGTGATTTCTATTTAATCATCTTAATTCTACTTCAACGGAGAATGAATCTCGGGGGTTTAACTAAACATGCACAGATAGGTTTTTAGGGTGTTAGTTTGGGTTATTTTAAGAATTTAAGCGTATTTCCTAACATTCAAACTCTAATTTGAATAAGAAAATGTAACTTTCAGGCATCTTTCACCATCATTTAAAAAAGTTAGTTCTTGTTGCAATTATTTTAAAACCATAAAGTATTTATATTTTTTTTGCGTATTTAGCGTGCTGCGGAAATATTTTTTTATCATATTTATAATTGTAGTGCAGTATTGTATTATTTCCTTTTATAAGCTGGTATTTTAGGAAAGGAGTGATCGTAAATATAAGAAAAAAACAGTACTAGCGGTGATAACAATATAAAGAAAGAATAATTTAAAATTAAAATGTTTAAACAATGGAAGGATAAATACCTATTCATAGATATAAATACAAAATTACTTAAGTACGTAATTAATAATAATAAATGTGTGCTAAACCCACAAAAAATCGAGGTATGTTACATTTATTAAAAGATTGTATGTTGAGCTTTTTACTTTCATTTTTATTTGAATTTACTCCCAGCCGGGCTTTTACGTGGATTTTACGAACATAATATACTTAGTGCGCTTTCGAAAAGTATGAACAAAGTTTTTAAAGCAATATAACGTTAATCTGAAAAACTGAAAATGAAACAATACTAGTAAATCATGCAACAGTTACATAAAATAATATAGTACTATAACAATACTATATTTATGTCACTAAACCTTTATTACCAACGCTAATATAATTTGTAGGATTTAAGAAAGTGCTGGTATAGATTACGCTTAATTCTATAAATGAATTCAGTAAATACGAGTATATCAATAGTATCCCCAAACTTGTTGCCTAAACCAGTAGGTGAGTGTGTCTGATTGTGTATGTATTGCTGAAGAATGTTCCTAGTGTTCCTAGTGTTCCTAGTCAGCACATGTAATTTAATACTCTGTGTAACACAACCAGGTCTGACATAATTCTGCTGTCAGACAGCATTAAAACATGCTAATGATTTATCAAACTGACATAATCAATGTATTCAATTGGAATTTTTAGCTAAAAATTTATGTATCCAGAACTTTGTTCTGAACTCGTTCTATGTTGTAAGAGTTAACTTTATGCAAAAGGGACTAAAAAAGTTGAAAGTATTAATAAAAAATTTACTTAGGACCATCACCTATCAAAGTCAAATATTGACAGCTTTCTTCATACATAATCAGATTACATTTTCTGTCAACAAATAACACAGGCCTGCGACCAAATTGCTTTCTTTAAAATAATGGGTGATTCTTATGTATTTTAGTGCGCTGAGTTCAGAAATGCCCCCAGTTTTTTTCCAGCACGTAAGAATTTTCCGCAAAATGCATTTTTCTGCGGGATTGACTACCTTAAGGCGTATATTCATGAATATGCCTAAAAAAGTTGTTTTTACTATTCGGCTTTATAGTTTTATATCAGAAACTATGAAATATGATAAAAAATAGTATATTTAACAGTATTAGGCAGCGTATGAATCATGGAAACCCAGTAGAAAGGTGTCTTGCTTAGTGACTAAGATGTTAAAACCTGGATTTTCCCATTGTCCTATAATATATACCCCTCGTTTTCCTTTGATTTGTTCATTTCAATTTAAACATTCTTAAAGTGTCTTTCGAAATGTCTTCAAGAGCTTGTGTTAATAATCCTCATAGTTTCTGTTACATTTGTGGCGAACTTGTATTAAAATAACAAACTCGAAGTATTACGGAGTTTATTAAAAAAGTGAACTTTGCCTATTTTGGTGTGAAGATCGGAGATCAAGAAAACTCTTGGGCCCCTCATGGAGTGTGTTCAGGCTGTGTTGAAAGACTTCGCAAGTGGTCTAAAGGAAAGGCGAAATATTTTCGTTTTGGGGTGCTTATGATTTGGAGAGAGCCGAGAAACCACGGCGATGACTGCTACTTTTGTTCTTGCAACATACAAGGGTATAATTCTAAAAATAAAAAAGATATATGTTACCCAAACATTCAATCTGCACTTCGACCTGTGCCTCATGGACCCGGTATTCCAGTACCAAGGAATATGATGGGAGACTACTGTTGGATGCTCCATAGAGAACTTCCAGACATCCCACACAAACGGAAAAGCTCAAAACGGAGTTTTGAGGGAAAAAGATGTAGATATTATAAAGAATTATAAATCCTTATTGTATATACATATTATTTTTATCAAATTTCATTTAAAAATGTAAATAAACCACTCGTAATATATATTTATTTTTCATTTAAAAAGCATTTTTACCTATATGTACTGCGGATTTTGCAAAACTTTCATTTTCATTTTGCGGAAAATCCCTACGTGCTGGGGAAAAACTGAGGGCATATTTGGACTCAGCGCACCAAAATACATACGATTCACCCATTACGTTGAAAAAAACTATCAAAAAGTGTCAATTTGCAGGCCTGTGTAATTAGAGAATAGAATAATTTGAAAATCATTTCTGACTCAAATTTAGATCTGTCAACAATTTAAATAAGATAAATTTGACCCATCGACCTAGTATTATCTGGATGGGGCATATAAACCTTAAAATGAATACCGTAAAATGTAAACACAGCTTTATTAATCAAAAAATGACAAAAAACCGAAAAAAAATCCTTTGACGTTTTTAAAAACGAATCTTCAAAGGTCCAATTATTCTTACATTATGCTTTTAAAAATTGTTACAATTATAATTAATTTGTTCAACCGAATCATCAATCAAGGCATTAGGAATACGAAAAACATGAAAAATATATTATACTGTAGAAATACTTTTTGTTTAAATTATTTTTAAATCTTTTGACAGGTCTCAAAGGATAAACAGAGACTAATTAATGCACACTTTTTTATTATTGTTGATCTAGAAATTTTTGGCAAACCTTTTTTTATTGTCAGCTTATTTTCGCGTGAGGTTTTTTTTCCTCACAGCCTGTATTTATTTTTCTATTTAACCTGTGATTATTTTTTAAAGTTTATTATTTAAAATCTAATTCACTCTAAAATTTGCTCTTTTAAAATCATAACGTTATTTGGTATTACGTAATTCAAATTGGCAACTTATTTCCATAAATATAGGAATAACCCATATTCCGCTGTAGAAGGAAACTTCTTATCGTTAGCAGTGAATAAATTGAACATTCTGTGAAATAGTACTCGGTGACTCAAGAATGGTGATCGTTCAAAAATATGTGTTTAATACTAGTTTGTACATATTATATATTGATAGAATTTATCCCGCTTTATAAAGTAATAGACACTATTACGACCGATTTATAAATAAAATCGAACGTAAAGTTATAATTTGGCTCTAACCCTCAAACGCAAGATCTCGTCGACTGGACGAAATTGTCTTCTGGCAAGGATTAACGAAAATAAATATCGTTTAGGACGGGTTGTTTGACATAATATGAACAATTCATTAAATTTCAACTTTTATTTACGGGTTCTGTGAAAGTCGTATTCAAGTACTGTTGATGTATCATTATAGAAAAGTTACTTGACAGAACTGAAATAGTAACAGAACTTGAAAAAAACTTTCACAGAACTGACCGTTAAATTTGAAATTTGAAGAATTGTTCTTATTCTGCCCAACAACCCGTCTAGTGTCGATCTGTCATATTGATATCCGCTTCTATTATAGTTTCGTTTTGTTTTTAACAGACAAAAACCTCAACATTATTTACGTGTATGTTACAAAAAGAAAAACCTTTTTTAAACCCTTGGGAAAGATTTTGTTGTCAATTCACTTTAAATGACCAATCAGATTCACGTTTTATTTGGAAATATTTTCGTTTTCAATTATTTTCAAATGAATCTGCTGTTTTTAAACGTAGCCCAACATTAAATACTGTTTATAAAACAAATCAAAGACTCTGTCAGATTTTATTTTAACAAATGAATGATAAATTAAAATACATGAATTTTAAAAAAAATGGTTTGAAAAATAGAGGAACGGTTCCATGCTAACTCAACACAGTGACTATTCAACACACCTTTAAAAAGTGATATAAAGTCATTAAAAAATATGAAGAAAAAAAATTAAACCTAACCTAACCTAACCTACTTAACCTAGTTAACAAAGTTTTTGTTTCATCACTTTCCATGACTTTATATAACTTTTTAAAGATAGGATGAATTATCATTTTGATGATTTATCCGGTCACCACAGTAAGTATTCTTAAAAAATCAGGTCAAATTTTGAAAAAGAAATTTAAATAATTTAAAAAAAAAAATAATATTAATATGTGGGTTATTTATCGCTTGTCCGGTTTCTTTTTACAAGCAGTTCCAATTTTGAAAATTGTATTAAAAGCATTTTTGAGTACATTGAACCAAAGTTACGCAGAGCCACAGACAAATGAAATTAGTATTTTTATTATTCTATATACCAACATTTACTGTACGTAACGTAGGTAGACACTTAATATGTTAAAGTATTATTCTAGTTCAGACCCGTAAAAAATCACGGGATAGTCTATTGCGGAGTAATATCTCATCGTTATGTGTTACACTATTATCACGCTAGTAGAAATGCGCGGGGACCGAATTTGGGTCTGACTATTTTTTCGCTTAGTGTCTCATCTAAATATAATATATAAATGGGAATAGTCAGAATTCATCAGTTACACTTTTGAAAATTTCAATTAAAAAAAGATCTGTTAAAAATATCAAAATTGGATTCTCAAAAAAAACTCATGCAATTTTACAAATAAAACTTTAGTTCAAAGCAAAGATCTAGTTCATTGAACCAGCACACAATCAAAATTTGTATTTTTATTTACTAAAGTAAGAAAATATTTTGTTATTTATTTCGTTCACTCTGTAGGTTTTCTATCGACTTCATTCTGTGTCGGATTATCGGAATGGGTTGCAAATTATTGCCTTCGGTGTCTTTAAATAGGGGGTTGTACCAAGGGGAATCTACGGCTAGCTGGCAAGACAGATAGCTCGTTTTAAAGTAATGTATGCAAATTCTTAGGTTAGAGTTTTTAACAAAAGTTCTAATGTAACATTGGCATCAACGACATGAAACTTGGAAAAAAATAATTCAACAAATTTTCTAGGAACCCCACTCGGAGCGGACCCCGGCTAAGTGCCAAAATTGTACAAATTGAAGATACAGGCCTTGCCATCAAATGGCCAGTAAAAGTAGCTTGAAAGGACTACGTTAAAGGCCGATTCTCGATTCGTTTCAGTTTTTAAATAAATTTTAATCGATCAATCGATCAAATGTCAGCTGGCCTCGAATAGTTTAAATGCAAAAACGGGCCTAGAATCAGAATCAGAGTTTGACCTCTTAAATGTAAAAAAATCAATAAAAACCTGATTGGCCATTATTTGATGACAATGCTTCACGGACAGAAATCGATTTTTTCCCTAATGATAAATTAACAGGCCTTATTGATAAAACATTTTTTTTTTTAATTTTCAGATTTTCGATATCAATTTACTCAGAGTTTATCAGGAAACCTGTTAATTCATTCGTAATGCCTTCAATCCCGTTTTTAACAAGAATTATCAACAATTTGAAGAGATTCTTAATAAATTAGCAATAATCATTTTCATCGGTACACATTTGAATTTTTGTGAAACAACCCAACCTAAGTATCGCAAAATGGTTTATTAGTTAGATAATGTAATAACTAATTTAAATATTATACGCACGTAATTCGCCATCAATCGACTCACCATAATTCTAGATTTTATTTTTTATTTTTTCTACCCAAGATCGAAACATGTCGAGAATAACAAAGATTTGTTAAAAAATGATAAATTGCTCAAATACGTGTAACAATATTAAACACGGGGCGAAAAAATCACGACCCAATTTAATCTCGTTACTTGAAATCTAAAAATCCAAAGGACAAATTCAGATATCGAAATTTGAATACACAAATACCATCAGTACAAATCCGGAACAGAAGTCAAATTTGCATGAAAATTGGGTTTGCAAGGGAGAACATCTCATGACTTCTGTCTACGGCGTTGGTTGCTCTTAGCTTATTTGATTTTTTTTACTTCTAAACCAGTTCCGCATACAAGGTTTAAAATTACATCGCACCCAACCAATTATATCGAGAACAATATCGTGAAAAATTTGGTGAAAAAATTTTCTTTCTGTTTTCACATCACGTGCCAAAAGGAAAATGATGTTAGTTTTTAAATATTTTTTTTTGAAAACTTAATGCAACTTAATAGAAATAGGGTAGCTACTGCAAGCTTTCGTTTCCTCATTTTTTTTATATTTTACAACAAGTATTAAAAAAATTGTCATCAATCATCAAAAATAATAATTTCGATTGTCTGTGCTTTTTGCGTAAGTCAGGTTTAATGAATTCAAATATGCTTTAAATTTCAGTGTAATTTTCAAAATTGGATCAAGTTCCGTGAACAATTCAGACAAGCTGTGAAGAATGTACATATAATATTTTTAACAAAATGTATTTTAACTGTCATTTTGAAAATTGGAACTGATAAATTTGATAAATTAGAGCTGCCAGTTCATAAATATACTTTAGCTACTATTTTTAAAAGCTAATTATCCGTAGATAGTGTGCAAAGGTACAACCCTTAACCATTACCCTTAGTATTCCACCTGAAGGGCAGAAATACTCCTAATACCTTTTTTTATTGCAAAATGATGCTTTTGTTAATTGTTCTATTCTATTGTTCTATATACATGTTTGACCTTTTCCCCCAGGAGAGCTACTTATTATTCAGAGAAATGTTTTTTCTCTGATATCATAAATAAAATATAGATGTAATGAAGAAATACGAAAATATTCTTAAATTTTATAATATTTTCAAGCCTACCTAATAACTAAGGTGTACTGATTTTTTAAGTAAAATTATGATATTTTACACGAAATTTGGAAGCGTTTTTTCCCAGATTAAAAAAATCTACGTTTATAAGTGACGAAACGTATATATGAATTATATAAGATACATTATTATTTTATTACCAATGTTATTTTATTATGCTAGGAGTATTCTAGTAAATCTGCTAAGCTTCAAACTAAATATTTTTGTTGTATTTAATTATTGAAGACAGTATTAGCGATTCCTAACGAAAATCTAAAACAGACAAATCAGAAAAAGATACGGTCACATCTAGAACTCGAACCTAAGACCCTTGCCTTGCCGGGGCAATTTTCGTTAGGAATTGTTAATATTGTCTTCAATAATTAAATATTACAATTTGTGGTTTTACTCACTAAGTTAATCCAAACAAATAAATATTTTTGTTGTGTTTAGTTTAAATTGTTACAACGAAAGCTTAAGCCCAGCGAAACCAGTTGGTAAAAATTGATTAAATTGGTCATTTAAAACAAAGTGTTTGCTTTGTTTAATAATATGTCAAACTACAAAGTGATGGCTTCCTACGAAAACGCAATAATTTATTGTAAAAAAGTTTAAAAACATAAAAAAAACGAGTAATTTTTTTTTTACTTTGTCATATTTTTTTCCTCAGTGCTTATGTCATCTTTGGGGATGCCATGTAGTAAGATTAAGGAAAGAAAATAGAGGAAATTATTATTTAAATTTTTTCTGTCTTTCACCCTTCAGGGTGTTGTTCCAGGCCATCATTTAAAATTACGGAGTGAGGAAGTTGAATTTTTACATCAATTTTGATTAAATGGTATGAATCTGGTGGTCAATGTGTCAAGGAGTGATCGAAATATGAATCCATCGTTCCCACTACAGTGCAAGCCAATGGATCGGCAACGAATCTGGTTGTAGAGGTCAAAAGATTTCCCATAACCAGTCTCTCCCGATCCGACCCGTCACACAGTAGTTGGGCAAACTCATCCGCTCCAAGACCTAGAAAAACCTCACCCCATGAACCTCTGCAAAACCACCAAACGTGGCGAAACACTTGTAGTAACTTTTGGCAGGGGTGTTGGTAATCCAATAAATGGTTCGTTGGATGGCAGTACCCATAGCTGCCTCCAACATTGTGTAATATAACAATATAACAACAAATGTGGTGTCCAGTGAAAATCTAGTAATAATTTTAGCAAACTAAGCGTCGTTAAATTACTCTAATCTCATAAAACAGACGGTGCCTACACTGACAAAGAAGGCCACCGTGGCAATCTTCCCTTATACACTACTTGTTATATGATTAAATTTTTAATTAACAAGCTTCGTTAAAACCCCTCAAAGAAGAGGATGAGTATACTTGTCTAATTTTTCACCTCCCGCTCACAGCTTCTTTGCGGGTAATATTGTTTTATAATATTACGCAGGGGGTAAAGGGAGAGACAAATGAAAGTAGTTAAAAAGATTTATATTTCATTAGACCAGGTAATTAGTCTAAAGTTATAAATTATAAAATGAAAGATGGGGAGTTTTTGTTACGATTACTTATTCAAGTCGTTATAATAGTGATAAACTTTTAACTCCCAAGGCCCCAGGAGTATTTCCGCTTTGCAATAAAATCCAAATTAAATGGAATATTTTTGAATTTATCCAAAAACTGAAAACTGTTTTTGAAAAGTGATGAAATGTGCTTTCAAAATATATTGTTAGGAAGAAACATATATTTTTATTTTAAATGGTCAAATTTTGAATGCAAAAATTACAAAAATGGAATGGTACACTTAACATTATTTTAAATAACTGATTAGGAAAAATTTATTTAAAAAAATCTTAATTTATTGGGAAAACATATTATGAATGTTTTTGACACCTCTCTTTTTGACATTTCAAATTAAAAAAATCACTCAAGTGTCGTAAGTTTTCTTCAAATTGCGATCTAATTTTTTGGTTTCATAAAGGTTCACATTTTACGACAGTAAGAGAGATACAGCGATTTCTGTGAGATCATATGAGTTTTTCCCAAAAGCGAACAATTTAGCCTGAAGGGTTAAAAGTTGAACTTATGATTAAAATTTGTAAAAAAAACGGCTTGGAGGTCATGGTAAGACACTTCTCAAACCATGTTCTTATTAAAACCTGTAAAATAGACGGCTTGGAGGTCATGGCGATACACCTCTTAAACCATTTTCTTATTAAAACCTGTAAAATAGACTGCTTGAAGGTCATGGTAAGAGACCTCTCAAACAATGTTCTTATTAAAACCTGTAAAATAGATGCTTGGAGGTCATGGCGAGACACCTCTAAAACCATGTTTTTATTAAAACCTGTACAATAGACGGCTTAGAGGTCATGGTAAGACACCTTTCAAATCACGTTCTTATTATGTTTCTGATATCTTCGCTGCTTCTCTCAAGCATACTTGATTAATTCGTGTTATTTCACAATTTATTAATTTAAATTAATAAAATATATTACCTTTATTTGTGGCACGTTCCAGATTGAAAGATACTTGCCCTGGCGTAAGACCATCATTCAGAATTGAAACGTCGGCATCGCTAGAAATAGTCTTAACCGTGTTTGGCGTCCCTACTACCTTTAGCCTCACAACATACCCCGATTGGGAATGACATAGTCTCTCCGGCTCCAGATGGTTGGGGGCAGTTGGGACTCTTATGCAATATTCATATAAAAATATCCCGTTTTATCGATTCTTTGTGAACCACATCAATCTGAAGCCGGCAGTTCTCTTTATGACAGGAAATCTATTTGGCAAAGGAAATAGTATGTAAAGGGCGTCAATAAATAATTGTTTAGTAAGTAAAGGATTCATAAATAAATAATTAATAAATAAATCGTTAATTATTAATTAATAAATAAATAATTAATAAACAAATATAAATTAAAAATTAAAAACTGGTTGCACATGACGATATTCTACATATGTGGGTGACCTCTGTTTCTCTTAACGTCTATGTAATATTTTACAGATAAGTTTTCCAGTTAAACATCTGAAAGTAAAATTTAATTTAATTACTACAAGAAACTACAACATGAGAGGAGATTATTAACATAGAGGATATTATAAAAGATGCATTAAAGTTCAGTATTCCCTTGTCAAAAAATCTTGTGCCACCATTTTGGATTTTCGATGGGAAACATCGTTTGGCGCGCATGGGGGATATACCGACGCTTGCGTAGCAATCGTAGAAGGTCGGGACGACGCGACGCACGGTAACGGGTCGACGCTTTATTAGGTGACTCGTCGGCTTTTACCACCCGGCCGCCAAAACTCCGTGGGGCATATTTGCTTCTATTTTCACTAAGATTGGCAATGGGTCAATACTAAATTATGATTAATTTATAATTTAGTAGTTATATAATTCTAACTGTATTTTTAATAATAACTAAAGAATATTTATTATAAAAAATTTCAATACTTGTTTACATTCATTTTTACTCCCTTCAATAGAAATCCATTTCGTTGTTTCACATCGCTAGGCATCCCATGACGGCTATCATTTTTTCTAAATTATATTTATTATTATTATAATATATTTTAAATTATAATTTTATTTTTATTTTAGTGTATTGGGTAAACGAACAGTTTTAATTTTTTTATATATAATATTTACATTTTACAAGTTGCATTAACTAGTAAAGTTTACCACACTAGATTCATGTTACATACAGAAAATAAAACATAAAAATACTTTATTAAAAATAACTGAGATATCTTGCACACAGCAGGGAATTTTCTCCAATATTCATTTAGTAAACTAAACTAAGGATAAATGGAAAATATCGGCAAAATATATAATTTATTTAACTTACCCAAACTAACTAATAACATATTTTGTGCATTTCCCTTAGTAAAATAATTGTAATCGTAATCGTAAATAATTGTTTCTTGTACTACTTTGGTTGAAAAGATGTATTGCTTTATTAATTAAAATCGGAGTTAGAAAACTTTACCTTTATTTTCAGTTTATTCAAATTTTTTAACATTTAAATTATTGCCTACTTCGACATGATTCTCATATCTTAAAGTATTGTCGTGATTGATTTTGCGCCATGATGTAGTTCCTCCTCCTGTAGCGTTTCAGACGGCCTTGCAACGTTAAACAGTTTATTTTTTAACCAATAATTATAAGCAATAATTAGTCATCCGAAATACTAATACAAATTGAAAATATCTCCCGAGTAAAAATAAATGCCGCCAACGGGAATTGAACCCGTGCCTTCTGATATCCGGTCAGGTGCTCCTTATCCTGTATCCTTTATTCTATGCATAAAACCTTGTCTTATAAACCTTAGTTTATCATTAAAAGTAATAAGTTTATTTTTTAATGAGATTTCAATTAAGATACACACCGATTTGATATATTGATATGATTTAAGATTTTTTGCATATTTTCCTTCTAAAATGCCTTTTCACCTCTTAAATATTAACCTAGATGTGTAGTCTAATTTTCCAATTTGTACCAGTAACTTGACATTTCACAGACGCAATATAAGAATTTCTGCAGGTAGTCCGTAACTCAAATGCGGGCAATTTAAACATTTTGCGACTGCATATTAATATGACCGGCATATTTGCCTTTTTGAAGTTTTTAAAAGAAGACCATATTTATCCTTGACTGGGAAAGAGCGGATAACTCTAATGAAATTTTAAATTTAAAGGTTACGCTCTTGAGTCACATTCAACTTCGAATAACTCTATTTAGCATAAAATCTGAATGTTTAGTGGGTACATTCCAAGTAAATTTAAACAATTCTCAGCATTGTCATTGGTGTACCTCAGGGATCAAACATTAGTCTTCTGTTGTTTTTTATACTTATATGCGACATTTAAGTCTTGATCAAGATAACACACGACAGAACTTATGCTCCAGCACAGCACAGAATGACACGACGAATGGTGCTGTTGGATAACATTTCTGAAACGGTGGATGTATTTTATGGTGACCGGATAAATCATCAAAGTGATAATTCATCACATCTTTAAAAAGTTATATAAAGTCATGGAAAGTGATGAAACAAAAAACAATATTATCTGGGTTAAGTAGGTTAAGTTAGGTTTAAAAAAAAGGTCGTTTTAATGACTTTAAATCACATTTTAAAGTTGTGTTGAATTGTCGATATGTTGATTTATCATGGAACCGTATTTAATTGCTCATTAAATAGCATAAAGGCTTTTTTGTACAATTATCTTCCCAGATGTTAAGAGCCAGATTGAGATGATAGTACCCTAATTGGAAGAATAATCTGTCGTACAGTAAAAATAAAACAAATTTAAAATTAACGGAAAATTTCACTTTTGAGCTGATAAGTGTCTACCTATTTAGGCCAAAAAATTTATTCGTACCCTTTCTTGTAAAAACTGTGATTGCACTTTTGCTGTATGTGCGTGAGAGATGTTATACAATTTGCAAACTCAAATCAACCCCTTAGTATTTGAAATCTCTTAAGATTAAAATTTCAGTCTTCATTATGACTGTTAACTCTCACTGTGACCTCTACCTACCGTTCTATAAAAAGAGAAGAATGGCATATTCAAAGTCGTAACGTGTACGAAATGATTGCTTCCTCCGTCTCGGGTATGGAGAGTTGCTTCAGGGCCGCAACATTCTTATTTTATTTTATTTTTATTGCACACAATAGCCAGCGGTTAAACAAAAAATAAAATGTAATAACTGTGTAAAAAAATAAGCGCGTACAAGAACAATGAAAACAAAATGGTCAATATGGGTCCAAGTGAAATCCAGTGAAAATAAAAGATTCGAAAAATACGTTTGAATTATGAATTCTTTTTCGTGAATGGATGAATGAATACAAATCTTGTAAGAAGAAATTAACCCGATTTCGACCGAGCAGAAAGTTGGCAGATAGACTCGTTGTCAATGACAATGCATTCTTGGTGGCAATCATGCATTCGCGGACTTATACGCATTTCTTTGAATTTGGATGATATTACAGCAGTTAATATAAGACCTAATGTCGGTCCTACCTAACTGGGATTTGGCTCAGATGTTACCGTGGTTGACTCCAGTCCATGGAGAGGAAAGCTTTTCTTAAGTTCTAAGACATTTCAAAAGTTCACAACTGTTAAGAGCCAGCTAGCATATGTCGTCTTTTGGGATGCTGTGTGGAGAGTCTTTTTTAACGAAAGAAAGGAGAGGAAGTTTTAAGAGGGTAGGAATTTAGAAATCAGTGTGTCCAGAAGTGACGGAAGTATGAATATATCTTTCCCACTGCGGCACAAAGCAATGGGTTAAAGACCAGTTGAATTGGAGAGGTCAAAGAGTCTCCCAAAACTAGCTTCTTTCCATCAGGCACGCAAATCACCAAATGCAGCCAACAAATTGTAGTAAACTATGGTAGAGGTGTTGGTTATCCAATAAATGGTTCCCGGGGCGACGGTACCCAAACCCGCCTCCCAGATTTGAAACTCAAATTCCTCCTTAAAATAAATCCTCCATTTTGAAACTAGAAGCATTTTCCGCTTACTGTAGTGGTAGTAGGAGATTTTCAAATATTGTTTAGTTATTCGTAATCCGGGATTGTTTAACGTTATTTAAAAAAATAAACAAATTTAAAACATCAAAACAGATGTATTATATAAATGATTAAAAAAAAAACTTTTTTTAACGGGTTGATTTTTTAAGAACTTTTAAACATTAAACAAGTATTCAAGGAAAGTATGTAATAAACTTGAAATTAAAATTGAGGAAAATAAAAATAAATTCACACACAAAATTACAAAATGGATTAAAGAACAAAAAAGACAATATTACCAAAATTTCATAGCATAAAATAAAAATAAAACCTACACGTAACACAAAAAACCAATATAAACACACATCACTCACAAACACACAAGATTATTTTCAATGTTTTAATTTTAAATATATTATTATGTATTTTTAATTTGAAATGTATTATTTTCTCTTTAAATGTATTACGTAGATTATATTTTCATATTATAAAATGGAGGCCTCAGCACGGGCAAGCCACCCAGTGAGGCTTACATTACTGGAAAACTTAAAATGTTAAAAATATTGTACCAAATATATAAAAAAATAAAAATATATGTCGGTAGAAATATGGAATTCCAGGTTACAATGAATAATAATCGAAATGCATTAACGGGCTTCTAAATTCGAACCTTTACCTTGGTGCGGCCCTGCAAGTTCCCTTGCATTTTCTGACATTTGATAAACGTGGGGTCGGTACAGAACCTTGAGTGTTTGGTGAGGTAGCTTAGAAATAAATGTCCCTTTTGTTTTCTTCTCTGATTAAAGTGTCGGCAAACAGAGATCCAACAAAAAGCAGTCTTTTTAGACATTCGCAAATACACAATATTTTTCATTTGGTATTTTTAGATCCCGTCTTTTTGTATATTGCTGCCTAAAAATATTTATTTCATTCCTGGGTAAATTTGAGACGATATTGTTATTTTCGCTGGCAAAAATGAACTCTTTTTATCGATGTTATATGTCTGTAACTTGTGATATCAATTTTTTGGAGTGTTTGAAATGCATCAAGAAAATTGCAAACCTTTCTTATTTGGAGTTTCAAGGTCAATTTAAATCACAATTTATGAATCCTGAATGGGTATTTAAAAGTTTAATTTCTAGTTATGAAAGAACCATTGTTTTGAATGACCTGAAATGACCTAATTTTTAGGTCATGCCATTCGAAAGCTTTTTCTACTTCAGAGATAAACATTTTTCTTCTGGATTGTGGGAGATTCATGCGCATTAATTTCTTGTCCTCTTCTATCGGGGGTTAATCCTTTGTACAATTTTAGGAGATATTCTACACAGACAAATAAACAACCGTGGAGTCTTTTTCCGAAGTATGTCTCCCATCCTGACACGGTCTCACAAATGTAGCTATCTCAGTATGTAGTATGCTGAGATCTATGATTTAAACAGTGTTAGAATGAGAAAATACCGCGATTTAGTTTGCATACAAAAGTTTATCACGATTTACGTTTAAACGATCCATATCGTAAGCGACTTAAAAACGTTATCTATGTTTGCTTAAAAAAATTTAATATTCTATTAACTATATCGAATTAATACTAAAATTTAATATCTTATTAATAATATCGAATTAATATTAAAAATTTAATATCTTATTAATAATATCGAATTAATACTAAAATGAAATATGTTATGAATAATATCGAATTAATACTAAAATCTAAAAGAATCTTTCATCTTATTTCACGTCACAACGGTGCTGCCAAGGTCTGGTATCTGTGAGAGGAGAGCGTGTCAGCGCTTTATTAGCAGCAGACAAATACCTGGACGGATGACGCGGTGGACTCTTTCGCTGCATCAGCTGGTCCAGTTTCTTCACCACCTAGGATTCTTGCTGCAGAGTCTCCATCTTCTATCTTCTTGTCACCTGTTCCTATACTTCATTTTACTTAACTTAACTTCACTTTATTTTTATAATATTTATATTTTTTGTAATATTTGCACCAACTGTAAAGCGCCCCTGAGGTGATATCTCACAAAAGCGGCGCTATACAAATTGTCCAATAAATAATAATTTCAAAACAATCTTTAATTTTTAATTGGTTTTAAAACAGAGAATTTATCTGAAATTGAATGTAATGCGAATATATTTTCCACACAATCTGCATTCTGACAGTTTTCCCTAAAGATAAGTAGATTGAAAAATGTCAGAGGCGTTAAGGGTTAATTATCATTTGGCCAATCTTTTGACAACAGAAACTTTCGCCAGTTTTTTTTTCGAAAGTTTTCCTTTCATCAAATTGCCCCAGATTATTAAATGAGTTACGACTATTTTTTGTTCCTCTTTGGAAGATTTTACAGAAATTTTCAAATTCATAATAAGCTGTAATTTCTGATTTCTCTACAAGCATTCTCCAATGTTAGAAACTCAAAGCAAAACGCAAAGTGAATTGCTCGAGTTTCCTGAAAACATTGTTCTTGGGGTATTTAGCGTTACATTGCAGCCGTTTGGAAAGTGTTGGAGTTATTTCACAAACGATTGCGTTTCTGTACGGAATGGTGAGAATTCTACCCACTGTGACTGCAGGTTGTATATTTTGCTCTCTAGTATTGTGCCGAAGATGAATAGAATCGCTGTGTCAATAAAGTACTGAAAACTTCTGTGTGAATCTGAAGTTTTGCTACAAAATGTTTTCGAATAAATATTGCGCCAAAATGCCGTATTAGTTTTTTTGTGTCATGTGGAAATAACATGAAATTGGAAACATCCTATTTAGCATTATTATTTACCTATTTGGTCCCCTTTATATAAAGTTCACTCTAACAATATAGAAAGAGTTCAGCACAAATTTCTTAGGAACTTAAATTTTAAGCTCAGAATTCCAATTGATTACATTAATTATGTCAGTTTGATGAATCAATTGCATCTAATAACACTATCTGACAGGATAATTATGTCAGACTCGGTCGTGTTATACAGAGTTATCAACAACTTAATTGAAAGTCCTTACCACTATTAAATTCCATGTGCCGACTGAGAATACAAGAAAAAATATAACATTCTTCTGCAATACATACACAACCAACTATCAAATACACTCACTGACCAATGGGTTGCATGATCAGGGTAACAAGTATGGGGGGTACCATTGATATATTTATTGATTCCATTTATAGAACTAAGTGTAATCTTTACCAGCACTTAGTTAAATCCTTCAAATTAGAGTAGCGTTGATAATATAGTTTTAGTGATTTGTCTTACATTTGTTCTAGTTTCTATAATAAGGACAACGCCTAAAAATTTCCCTGGGAATAAACAAACTGGAACAAACAGATTTCACGAAGTATCTAGGACTTTTAATTGACTCACGGCTTACATGGAAAAACCATTTTGACCATGTTAAATCAAAGATTGCTCCGGTGACCGGTGTAATGTACAGACTAAGTAAATTGCTTCCCACAGCCATACTGCGATCATTGTACTATGCTATGATTCACTCCCACTTGGCATATCTTTCGAGTATCTGGGGCTTTGCTACCAAAAAAATGATATCGGAGGTGCAAATAATCCAAAATAGAGCTATGCGTAACATTTTTGGCTTGCCTTGGGATATACCTGTTAAAGATATTTACCGTCACGCACTTGTTTTGCCATTTAAGATGGTTCCTAGCTTTGAGATAACAAACACCATTTTAAATATTATTCAGTGTAACACCCACACAAATATAAAACTGAACTATAACAACGATGTTCACCAATATAATACACGACAACACAACAAACTACATATCAAAAATACACTCAACAAAGTTCGGACTGAAATCATTAGAATATATTGCCTACACTAACTATAACAAATTGCCTGAAGAATTAAGACAGGTATATGCCTCTAACAAATCTCGAAACGATATATTGAAATCCTATTTTTTCAAATGTTATTTGGAAAACGAGTCATAAGTAGGTACAAACTCTGTTCTGATAGCCGTCCTAATTATCTCCAAATACCAAACTTTGTACATCCAGAGATAATGGTCTTTTTTAATCTTTTCATGTATTTTGAATGTAAAACATTTTGTATTAGGTCTGTTTATTTTTGAACCCGTACTTTTTAATGTATTTTCCTGATTTTGTTTTTATGCATTTCTATAGTCCATCATTGAGGATACTTTTTTTAACTTTTTGACACCAACAGTACATAAATCAAATGAGTGATTATAATAATTCATAAAGTCTTATAAGAAAAAAAAAATTGTGACATATCTGTAAAGTGATTCTTCATATGTTGTGTCTGTATGTTGCTTCTGTAAAATGTTTTGTAAATGTTTTCTTCATACATTGTGTCTGCACATTGGGTTGGGTTGGGTCTAATTTTTCTGTACAAAACTTTTATTTTTTATTTTTTTACACTTCTTTTTCAAAACTACCAATTGGCGATCTTTTAATGAGTTTGATAACTCATGGGAGTGCAACGTCGTTTGTTGTATGTTTAAAATATATATATATATATATTTTATTTTAGCGTTCCATGTTTTACCGATTTTATTTTATATTCATCAGCGTAATTTTTTTGTGTAATTTCGATAGCTTACTAGATAATAATGCATTCAAAATACCTATCTTTATCGAGGTATAACTTACTTTTTAACAACCATCCTTTAAGTCTAAAAATATCGAAAATATAAACGAATTTCAGATAAAATTGAGAAATTATCTTAGACCTATAAGAGTTTAAGTATTATAATCTATTATTGAAAAATCTTACGTTTTTCTGTATTCGTTATTATTTACAATATTTATTTATCAATAATTACTTATATGATTTTTAATAATTGAGCTAGAATTCCTTGCCTTAACACAAGAGTCTCTTTATTGTGAGAAAAGGCTATTTTTTGTTTTACATTGTAATACTCTATGACATGTAAACATTTTATATTTATTGTAAAAAATACAATTATTTAATAATAAAAAAAAAAACTTTTTTTTTCTTAATTTAAAGTAGAAAGTATCCTCCGCGGCGGAAAATTTTCTGTACAAAGAATTTGATGTGAAATTTAAAGTGGCTTATGTCACTTCTCCATGCTAAAATATCAAATCGATCCGTCGCGCCGTTGCAACTTGAAAGAAGGACAAATAAACAAACATATTTACGCATTTATAATATTAGTCAGGTTTTTTTATTATATATGTGTACAAAAAAGTGCACATTCTTACTTATATAAAAATAAAAAATTTAAAAAACAAAGTCAACAAATCAGTTAATTTACTTGAAGGGACTGAAGTTTTACCTTCAGACAATCCAGAACGTAAAAGTCTTCCAGTCAACCAAAATGCCAACAAAAAGAATTTGAAAGACGCTGAACATTTTGTTTTCATTATTCGTGGAGTTCGAAATCTTAATTGCTTAAACCCAGACTTCCACGAAACGCAAATAAATTAAGTAAAAACCATTAACAAAATTTAATTAATTTTTCGAAGAAAACTTCTTCTAACTGCTTTTCACTTTGTGATGGCATTATTTATTTTTTATTAAAACAAAAATAACATTGTTTACATCACTTTATTTCGATACAAAATCTCAACATGTTTCATGAACCAAGTTCACTTCATAACTTCATAACGGCTATCCTAATAAATTGATAGATGAAATACTAAATTGGCTAGATAAAATCTTCACACCAATACAATTACCTAATTATACGGTCACTTACTCCAAAAATATTAAAAATCAAAATGACGGTATTGTAATTTATTGCAAAAAACATCTACATTCAACTTTAACGGAAGTAGATATCACAGACGCAAACGGCTTTGAAATAATCATAAATAATGACATATGTATTTTAGCTATGTATCGATCACCTTCTATAAAAAACATATTTCCCTTTCTGAGGTCCCTAGACAGTCAACTTATCAAAATGAAAAAACAAAAAAATATCTGCTTAATAGGAGATATGAATATAAACATTTTAGAAAATAAAAAACATCCACAAAGTGACGATTACTTAAACCTTTTGTTATTCCATGGACTCTTTAGCACCATAAATGAACCCACAAGAGTCAACTTTAAACAAAATAACCTATTACCCACACAAACTTGTATCGACCACATTATGTTAAAAACAAAAAGATCATACAAATCCTCAATCCATCACTCGACAATTACAGACCACTATACACTTATCCTGAAAATAAACACTACAAACAATTCACAAGAAATACACTCCAAAACCACAAAAACCCACAATACAACTGATATTTTAAAACTAAATGACATACTACTTAATAAAAAATGGGAAGAACTCGTAGAAAATAATAAAATTAATGATGCATGGTCACTTTTTATAGAATGTATTCAAGACGAATTTAAAAAAAATACCATCACGTCCGAAAAAAGTTCTCCAACTAAACATAAACTTCTAAAACCGTGGATATCAAAAGGACTCATAACAAGTTTCAGTAAAAGAGACAAACTCCACAAACAATGCAAATCTAACCCATATGACATCTATCTCATAAATTTCTATAAACGATATCGAAACTTATGCACACGACTTGCACGTATATCGAAAGAAATATATTATAAAAATAAATTAGATAAATGCAACAAGGACCCCAAAAAAATTTGGCAAATCCTAAAAGAAATATCCCACACATCTTCAAAGAAAAGCGATTCCATAACCGAGATTAAAATAGATAACGAGATTATTAAGACATCAGAACAACCACTAAAAGTATGTAATTTTGTGAATAACTATTTCGCTAACGTCGGCAAGGTATTAGCAAACAGAATCACTACAAATGACGATATCCCAGAATTCTCAAACCACTATACACACACTAGTGTTTCTTCCTTTAAAATACCATACATTACCCAAATACAAACACTAAAACTTATAAACGAACTAAAAAACACAAACTCTCAGGGTAGCGACAAAATATCACCGATGACACTAAAAATAATAAAGTCAGCACTTCTTATCCCACTTACTATACTTATAAATCGGTCCATTAAAGAAGGAGTGTTCCCAACTATTTTGAAAACGGGCAAAGTAATTCCAATCCATAAAAAAGGAAACAAGGAAGAAATTAATAATTACAGACCAATCACAATTCTAAACACGCTTTCAAAAATTCTCGAGAAACATATCAAAAACCACCTTTTAATTTTTCTTAACAAAAACAACATACTATCACCAAATCAATTTGGATTCAGGGAAAATATGAGTACCTCACATGCCATAGCCTCAGTAACAGACTTCCTCAAAACAAATATAGATCAGGGTAAAAAATGCCTTGGAATATTCCTAGACCTGGCAAAAGCGTTTGACACAATTCACCACCAAAACCTGCTCAATAAACTTAAATATTTCGGAATCACGGGAACAGAACTCAAATTAATTGAAAGCTACATGGAAAATCGCACCCAATATACTTCAATAGAAAACACATGTAGTGACAAGGAACAAGTATCCTACGGAGTACCACAAGGCAGCATACTTGGCCCAATCCTATTTCTTATTTATATTAACGATCTATGTCACCTCCAAATAGACGGGGAAATTATAAGCTTTGCTGATGACACTGTGTTACTTTTTAAGGCCACTGACTGGAACACACTAATCACAAAAGCTGAAGTTGGCCTAAATATTACAAAAAAATGGCTTGACTCTAACTTATTAACTTTAAATATAGATAAGACTAAATTCATAACCTTTAGCATAAACTCGAGAGGCCAACCCGCCAAAAACATCTACCTTAAAATACATTCCTGTCACTCAGCGAGCACCCCGTGCAATTGTCCTGCAATCACACAAACCGAAAATATCAAATATCTTGGTATATACTTCGACCGATATTTAAAATGGGACAGACATATTGAATCGGTTAAAGGAAAGATAAAGAAGTTGATTTACTTTTTCAAAAACGTGAGAAATATACTGAACATATTTGATATTAAGAATATATACCTCGCAATAGCACAATCTATAATGGAATACGGCATTATTGCCTGGGGCTATGCCAGTAAAAAATACATTAACACACTATATAAAGCTCAGAAAACCTTAATAAAAGTAATACTTAAAGTACCAATACTAACACCCACTTCAACCATATTTAAACAATTCCCAGTGTTGAAGATTCAAAAACTATATTCAAAACAAATACTTACTTTCCTTTACAAGAACCTAAACACATTTAAAACTTCACAAACTTCTCGCAATACCAGAACAAGACATGCACACCAACTACTAATACCAAAAACCAACACATCCTTTGGACAAAAACACTACAGATTCCAGGCTATAAAACTATTCAATTCACTTCCAACACAATATAAAACATCTTACAGAATACAAAAAACACATATGGAACTGGCTACAATCCTGTTAATATTTAATTTTTTATATTTCACTTTTTTGGAATAACTATGGAAAAACTACTGTCATAACTATGGAAAAATCGATTTTATATTTTAATTTTTAATGTTTCTCTGTGTAACCAACTCCACTGTATTATTTTAGAATTATATAACTTTACAATTGAAAAAGTCCTCCACAACACAGGTGAACTCCTAGCGTGGAGGACAATATACTATACCATTGTTTAACAAATATATTAAAGAATAAAAAGAATAAAAAAAAAAAAAAAAAAAAAAAAAAAAAAAAAAAAAAAAAAAAAAAAAAAAAAAATTAAACATAAATTCTTTAAACTTTATATTTATCCTATTTATAAAGATACAAACAAACAATGGCGTAGAATTCTATTTGTAGATAATGATACTTCCAAAATTATAAATAAAAACATCCCCTTCACTATTCAACCGGCGTTTTATACGAATAACAAATTAAAAATATATATTCTTGATAATAAAGATATTGATAGTCAAACTAAAAAATCAGGTGTTTATAAACTCAACTGTAATGATTGTAATTCCTTTTATATAGGAAAAACTAATAGAAACTTTGAGATCAGAATTAAAGAACATCTTAGGGCTTTAAAGGGAAACTGTGAATCAGAATTTGCGGATCATTTATTAAATAACGACCATACTTTCGATATTAATTCAGGTTTTAAAATACTACATTCTGGTTACAAGGTATCTCAAATCAATAATTTTGAAATCCTAGAAATAATAAAACACGTGAATATGAAAGCAGATATTATTAATAAACAAAAAATTTTTATAAACCCCATTTTAAATATTTTCCCAATTACCCGGTCTTTCCCGTCTAATGACATTTTAATTCCTACTTTGAATAACCCTCCCCCACTCTTACCCCTCCCTGCCCCTTCTACCTCTTCTTTCTAGACCTAATTTTAATTATAACTTTAGTATACTTGTGCTCCTGATGAAGTGAACTTGGTTCATGAAACATGTTGAGATTTTGTATCGAAATAAAGTGATGTAAACAATGTTATTTGTGTTTTAATAAAAAATAAATAATGCCATCACAAAGTGAAAAGCAGTTAGAAGAAGTTTTCTTCGAAAAATTATTATTTGCGAGTACGGCAATGAAGGCTAAAGTGTATAAAAAGTTATTGATTAAATATAGACTAATGTGTTTAAATATATATTTTTTGCAAACGTGTTTAAAACGACAAGTGATTCCAAATTACGTTAACTTTAAATTTAAATCATCTTCAAATTCGGCTAAGAAAGCCAAAATATGTTGGTTAAAAGAGGACTTAAAAAGTGGTTATAAAAAACGGAATGTTATTAAACTTCAACTTAAATTCTTACATATGGAATTAGCTAGTGCTTTACACCCATTGGAATGGGACCTGTTTGATGATCAAGTTAGATCTATAGCTAGTATCAAAGCATACAAAAAGAAAACTGTTCTTGACAAAAAAATTAAAAAATTGTGTGATAATAATAAAAAAGTTAATGCGGTAGTGTCACCAACTGAAAATAAACAGTATAAATTCCATGATCGAGTGATTAACATGTCTAATCATGAGTTTGCGGAGGAAGAGTTAAAATTATTAAATAAAGGACTAAATCATAACTTGCATTATAATTCTAATATTAAAAATAGAGAAGAATTAGAGTTGTTGGCAGTGGATATGGACAATGCATTAATAAATCAACCCAAATCGTTCCATTATAAATGTGCTGAAGGGATAAAAAACATTAACAACAAAAAAACAGTTCCTAATCGGGAAAAGAATATAATTTCTAATACTGACATAAAAATTGCTAAGAATATTTCTAAAATGGTGAGGGAAAAAAATCTGGTTGTTACAAAGGCAGATAAAGGTAACAGTGTTATCATCATGGATAAAGTTGACTATATTAACAAGACAATGGATTTTCTACAAGGGGACAATTTTGAAATAATTCTAAATAACCCTATTAATAAGTGTCAAGAAATGGTGAAAGAAGCGGTTAAACGTTGTAAAAGTGATATCTTTGTAAACATGAAAAATAACAAAAATTTGATTTTAATTAACCCAAAAATTCCTAAACTTTACAGTCTATTAAAAATACATAAACTGAACAAACCTATTAGGCCAGTAGTCTCTAATTGTAATGCCCCAACTTTTAAATTAGCGTCAGCTATCAATACTGTAATTAATAATGCTAATATATTTCAACCAACATACACAGTTAAAAATTCGTTAGAATTAGTTAATTATCTAAAGGATTTGGAAATTCCTAATCATGCTATGTTGGTTTCTTTTGACGTAGTAAATTTATTCCCTAGTATTCCAATAGAAGAAAGTAAAACCATCATCAATAATTTGTTAAATTCATCTAACTTACAGAAAGACCTTATCCATGACCTCATTTTATTTTTCGAAGTTATTTTTAAACAAAATTATTTTCAATTTAACAATACAATTTTTAAACAAAAGGATGGCTTGGCCATGGGGAACAGTACGAGTCCTTTGATTGCAGATATTTTTATTAATAATTTAGAAAATAAGATTTTTAATAGCGGTGCCTTGTTACTTAAAAATTTATATTGTTGGAAGAGATATGTGGACGACATTTTTTGCATTTGGTTAGGAACAGAAAGACAATTGAACATATTCTTAAACTTTTTAAATAAAATACACAAAAATATTCAATTTACATTAGAAATAGGTATAGATAAGAGTTTAAATTTCTTAGATTTAAATTTAACAATAATAGGTAATAAAATAGATTTTAATATTTTCCGTAAAGATACGTACACTGATATTGTCATTCATAATTCATCAAATCATCCCTTTTCTCAAAAAGTCGCAGCTTTCCATTCTATGCTTAATAGATTAATTTCGATTCCTTTGTCGGATCCTAATTATATCTCAGAATTAAATGTCATAAAACAAATAGCATCTAATAACGGCTATCCTAATAAATTGATAGATGAAATACTAAATAAAAAAATTAAACATAAATTCTTTAAACTTTATATTTATCCTATTTATAAAGATACAAACAAACAATGGCGTAGAATTCTATTTGTAGATAATGATACTTCCAAAATTATAAATAAAAACATCCCCTTCACTATTCAACCGGCGTTTTATACGAATAACAAATTAAAAATATATATTCTTGATAATAAAGATATTGATAGTCAAACTAAAAAATCAGGTGTTTATAAACTCAACTGTAATGATTGTAATTCCTTTTATATAGGAAAAACTAATAGAAACTTTGAGATCAGAATTAAAGAACATCTTAGGGCTTTAAAGGGAAACTGTGAATCAGAATTTGCGGATCATTTATTAAATAACGACCATACTTTCGATATTAATTCAGGTTTTAAAATACTACATTCTGGTTACAAGGTATCTCAAATCAATAATTTTGAAATCCTAGAAATAATAAAACACGTGAATATGAAAGCAGATATTATTAATAAACAAAAAATTTTTATAAACCCCATTTTAAATATTTTCCCAATTACCCGGTCTTTCCCGTCTAATGACATTTTAATTCCTACTTTGAATAACCCTCCCCCACTCTTACCCCTCCCTGCCCCTTCTACCTCTTCTTTCTAGACCTAATTTTAATTATAACTTTAGTATACTTGTGCTCCTGATGAAGTGAACTTGGTTCATGAAACATGTTGAGATTTTGTATCGAAATAAAGTGATGTAAACAATGTTATTTGTGTTTTAATAAAAAATAAATAATGCCATCACAAAATTTAATTATTTAACAAAACGGTAGAAAAGCTTTCTGCTTTTGCGAGTTACATTAATTCATAATATGATAATTGAACATCATTATACAAGGAGAAATAGCCTACTAAATTAAAAAAAGATGAGTAATTATTCTATCCGTCTAATTTATGCCATCTGATTATATTTTGTTTACGAAAGACAAGACAATGCATATTTTTAGCAGATGGGATTTAACTCATTGAATACCATCCTCCCTTAATCTAGTACTTTTTAGTTTTACGAAACCATATATATACAACGAAAATGACGCTGCAAACGAAATTGAGAAATTCAAATGCTTGTCTTACTACACGGAGATAAATGAGTATGGCTGATTTATTAAAACCTTGTTATTTATTTATTTATAAATTCACGCCCGGCTGGGCTTTTACATGTCATTTTCTTATTTAAAAAAACAAAACAAAGTCAAAGTAAAATCAAAAAGAAAATAGAAGACATAATAAAACACAACTCTTTAAACAAAAACATTGTCAAAACGAAATAAAGTGAAACCTAGACACTCCACCATGCAAGATAGAAAAATATAATGGAAAATTACAAAACTTTGGTAAGATAAACAGAGCTAATTAAAAGTGGCCCCAGGCTAACATAAATACTGTGCTTTCAGAATTCGCCACAAGATGTCGCCACTTCCGTTGGCATTTCGCACTTGGACGGGCCCAGGCCACAAACAAATAAGCACAAACTCGACAACCAAAATTTACACATCTTCGGATCTACCGGATCTGCCCTGATGATGGACACTGCAACGCTGTCCGAAACGTCGGCTAAAGAAGGAGTTAGCGCAACACGGCATAACACCCCAAAAACAAACAACAAAAATGCTTTTGGCCGTGAGAATCTGAAAACTTACCAGAGCTAATTAGTGTCTATAGTTAAATTATATTATATTTGATATTCTTCTTTCTGAAATAAATTGGGTAATAGTGGTGGGCGTTTTTGTTCTTTTTAAAAAACGAAAACGAACTGTTATTTGTAAAACGTCAACTAGAGGTGAGTCGTACTAGCTCTTCTTGGTACTTGGAACAATTGGTACAAGTATGAATAAATACCTAGTCCAAATACCTGTTCCCTAGTATTTCACTTGCTCATTACATGGGGGGGGGGGATTGTTAGAGAATTTCTAAAAAAGTAATTCCCGTAAAAAAATGTGATTCCCTCAACGACTTTTCAAATCCATTATGGGGGGGGGGGGGGGTTGCTAAACCGGTTTCGGAGATTCTCATCTTACCTAACCTAATTAATTTGATAAATGAGTCTTAGCACGGAAAACTTGCTACCTAAATAAGAGGCCCCAAGATGTTAAATTATTAAATGACTGTCATCCCGTACAACGAAAGCGAATTTTCATTTTATAATGAAAATTAGAATGTTAAAATTTAAATTTCCTTGATATCTAATGGATTTTTTTTCCGAAGTGCAAAGTCTCTTGTTATGATGCAGATTGCCTTTTATAGTAATTGAGGTGAAACAAAAGGACGACACAGTGGTACTAATAAACATGGACGCAAATAAACAACATGGCCAACACAGATACATCAATGAACTAAAAGAAGTGGTTTGACATAAATTTACTACTTAACGCTATGTTTAAAAAAAATTATTATATACAATTCTGCATAAAAAACAAGGAACACTAAAGAAAAATAAATTATAATCTACTCTAAGCAAATACACAACATATCTGCAATATCTTGTGTTTAGTGATAGAAAGCCAAACAGAAATAAAATACCTATACATTACAGTAGACAAATTAATGGATAAAATCGTCCACACACATTAACGTACTCAAAGACAGAGTGAGGAAACTAAGATACATCATAGATTCAAAAAAATAATAATTAAAAAATAATTCCACTTAAATCATATAGGTACATATATTCATCAGAATTTCTGTTTAAAGTCAGAAAACTAAATGCATTATTTTTATATCACGTAATTTTACAAATTTACAAAGAAAATAGTCTAAATAAAACTGCACCTTTTAAAATAATAGAAACCCCAGATAAACATCAACTCTCACAACTCGAAAAAGTAATTAAAAAAACAGTGCAATTCAACTTGGAGTGATTTTTTTTAATACACTATCAGAAAGTATTAGAAATAACAATAAAAATTTTAAATACCACCTTAAAAATACACTGAAAATATAAACAGAATACTCATAGTAAAAATAACGAACATAATATTACACCCCCACATACACAAGCCAAGCTTTATTATGGTGGTGCATCTCAACAACAAAGATTTTAAATGCCAACAAAGAACACAGTGAAAATATTTTTTTATAAAGCCCTAATATTTTATTTCTAGATGGCGCCACTTTCGTTCACAGTTCGCACAAGATAGCTTCCAATTTTCGAAAGCGAGAAATAATACATTAGCCGTGCACTAATTATGTACACTAGGTAGGAAGCGCCCGGCCGGACCTCGTCTCCGGCGATGCTTTTGTACTCTTGCTAAAACCTTTTTTAACTGGTGGACGCATACTGTCGGAATTTATTGACAATACCAGTCGAGATCGCGATCTACTAAATTCAGTATCATATCCTTTCTCGCTTACTCACCTACATAAGAAGAGTGTTTCCCTAATATTCAAAAATTAGGGAAACACTCTTCTTATGTAAGCGAGTAACGAGATGCCTATACATATGCCCCGCCCTCGGATGAATACGCGAGACGCGAGACTCGCAAGACTAGCAAGACGCGTAAGACGTCCAATACTCGCAAGACGTGCAATACTCGCAAGACTCGCAAGACGTCCAATACTCGCAAGACGTGCAATACTCGCAAGACGTACAATACTCGCAAGACGTGCAATACTCGCAAGACGCGCAAGACTCGCAAGACGCGCAATACTTAAGAACAAATACTAAGTACGAAAGTCTCTTTGAAATATCTGTTCCAAACATCTGTTCTAGTAAATACGCTTCACCTCTAACGTCAACTGTTTGCCCAAACTGTTGAAAAAAAACGAGCCGTTTTTGAGGTAATTTGTGTGAATTAGTAATGGGTTAGTAGCGTAACCGTAAGTTACAGTCCATAACAATAAAAGTAATAAAACCCTGCTATCTATAGGGGCAAGATAGCTAAGTATCATTAAAATTAAGTTATATTCACAAAACCAAGAATTCGTCGTTCAGAAAATAAACAACTTTACACTATCAACACTCAGTATACGAGCCGTTTGGTGAGGTCTGTTCGTTTTTCTCGTTACTCTCGTTCTCGTTTTGTAATAATAAACAACTGAATGGAAAACAGCCCCTTATTTATGTGATTTCAATTTCAGCCCGTTTTAAAAATAACAGGATTGCCTTCTCACTCTTTGCCCGTAATGGGTGTTAAGTGTGAAACGTTAAGATAGTGTTTTTTCCTGGAAAAAACAGCTAAACAGGGTGCCTTACAGAAAACAGCCCTTACCTGTTAAGGATTGCCTTCTCGCTCTTTACCCGTAATGGGCCTTAAGTGTGAGACGTTAAGATAGTGTTTTTTCCCGGAAAAAACAGCTAAACAGGGTGCCTTACAGAAAACAGCCATTACCTGTTATGGATTGCCTTTTCGCTCTTTACCCGTAATGGGCCTTAAGTGTGAAACGTTAAGATAGTGTTTTTTCCCGGAATAACAGGTACTGTTTTTCGCCTGCAAGAGACCTATCTCACTCCTACATATTATTACGACGTTAGTGCGAGAGAGTAAGATAACGTTATTCGTTTGGAATAGTTCTTTTTCATTCATACTCGTGCTTTCTTGATATAAGTTAGAAGAGTCGACAAAATGAGTTTATTAACTCCTGGGAGTACGATGCTTTATATAATATACTATATTCTGTATTGTATACTTTTAATAAATAAAATAAATAAAAACGGACAAACTGTTTGTGCGAATTATAAATAATAGTTTGGGCATTTTTTAACTCCAAACATGTTGTGCAAACGTGTTTGTCGTTTTTGGACTCACCACTATTGGGTAATGACATGTTTATATTTGGTGAATGATGTGTTAAATATATCAACAACATCTTTATTGTCACTACCCTAATTTTGTATATGGCGAAATTTCATAAACGTGATGACGCGCCATTTCCTAGCAAACTTTTTGTTTTTCCCATTAATCCAGTAAAGGCCCTAAGAAGGCCCTAGTGAAGAAAATAATTTACTTCAGGGCCTATGTCAGGCCTATTTACAATTTGGTAGGCGGGAATGGGTACCGCCGCCCTGGGAACCATTTATTGGATGACCAACACCTCTGCCACAGGTCACCCCAAGTGGTTCGCTACGTTTGGTGACTTAGCAGGGGTGCCCGGGTTCATGGGTTAAGGTTTGCCCAGGTCTTGGTGGCGGGTGCGTCGGCCCACCTTCTGCGTGGCGGGCCGGTTGGGAGATGCTGGTTGAGGGAGACCCTTTACAACCGGTTACCGCTGTCCGGGCCGCTCGATAGTACAGGGGCCCGACCCTCAGGCTCACGACTAAGGGTGGGCTGCCCCATCAGCGAGTGAAAAAACCCCGCCACTGCTGTTGTGCCGGTTCGTGACCGGAGGGGACCCAGCAGCAGCGTTTGGGGCGCATTGGATGCCCTCTCCAGCCGGACTCTCCCAGCCTATCGCCTAGCACCGCAGTGGGTGGGCTGGAACCAAACGCTCATCACTCCTGGACAGCCTGAACCCCATATTCCTACCCACCCCTCATACCTTTCCATTCCAGACCTTCCTTTCACTTCATACCCTTAAAAACAAAAAAAAAAAAAAAAACAAAAAAAAAAACAAAAAAATTAAAATCATGAATATACATAAAAACAAACTTAACATCTTTACAGCGGCGAGTAGCAGGCGTCCCCGGTGCGGGCCAAAACTGTTGGTAAATTTTGCCAACATTCGCGGCCTGCACACAAATTTAAATTCCGTCCATCACCATCTTTTGTCCCAACGTCCCAACCTTCTTTTCCTATCCGAAACTCAGATAGCCGAGCCGCCAGACTCCTCCTATCCGGACTGCCCGGGCTTTACCCTCGCAAGCAAATTCCGACTGAAAGGAGGAGTCTGCTTCTATAGTCGAGCTGACGTCAACTGTGTGCGACTATTGAGTCTGGAAAACTCCAGATTCGACGTAATGTGGGTGCGCGTCAATCTTGCCAGTACGGCAAGATTCTACGCATGTCTATACCGCTCACCGAACCATAGCGAATCAGACACTTCCGAGCTCTTCAAACATTTGAGCGATACTATTGATGATCTCTTGCCCCGCTACTCTTCGGCCGAGTTTGTTGTTCTGGGGGACTTCAATGTTCATAACGAACCATGGTTGAAGTTCTCAGGCCCAACGTACTCGGCTGGCCGACAGGCGGAATCCTTTGCCATTTGCTACGGATTAGAGCAACTGGTTCAGGAGCCTACAAGGGTTCCTGATGTCCAGACTCACCGCTCCAATCTTTCGACGAAAAAACGTGGCTTACCGAGCCTACAACACATCTCGAATGCCCGAAAGCAAATCAGCATACAACAAATCGGCAAAGGAATGCAAGAGAATCATCAATAGGTCAAAATTCGAACACGACCTGCAGATCAGCAAAAAGCTGGCTGCCTGCCCGCATGGCAGCAGAACATTCTGGTCGCTTGCGGGCTCAATAGGTCGAAATTTTTGCAAACCCAGTTTGCCACCTCTTACCAGACCTGACGGCTCACTAGCAAACACCGCCACCGAAAAGGCAAACCTTTTAGGGAAAATGTTTGCGGAAAACTCGACCCTCGACGACGGGGGTGTTGTTCCGCCGTCGGTTCCTCACTGCGGCTTCTATATGAAAAAGCTGAGGATCCGGCATCGGGATGTACTCCACGTCATACGGGGGCTCGATGTTAACAAAGCTAGTGGACCTGATGGAATACCTGCCCTGGTATTGCAGAAGTGTGCTGCGGAAATAGTTCCAGTTTTGACAAAGCTCTTCAAAATGTCCCTGAAGTGTGGCACTGTGCCCTCTGGTTGGAAAAAAGCGGTCATTCACCCTGTTCCCAAGAAAGGTGACCGCTCCGACCCGGCCAACTACCGCCCCATAGCGATCACATCAGTTCTGTCCAAAGTGATGGAACGTGTGATCAACGACAAACTGCTCACATACCTCGAGAAGAACAAAATTATCAACGACCGTCAATACGGATTCCGGCGGAACCGCTCGTGCGGTGATCTTCTCGCGTATGTGACGCATGTTTGGGGGCGGTGCCTGGAACGTCACGGTGAGACCCAAACGGTCGCACTAGACATATCCAAGGCCTTTGACCGGGTATGGCACCGAGGACTTGTCAACAAATTGCATTCTTACGGACTTCCCGCATCCCTGTGTACGTGGATTGCTGACTTTTTAAGGGATAGGTCGATTCAGGCGGTTGCTGACGGTTTCACCTCTTCCTCGCACTCCATAAATGCTGGCGTCCCACAGGGATCGGTTCTGTCTCCGACTTTGTTTTTGTTGCACATCAATGACCTTTTGACATGTGCACCGATTCATTGTTACGCGGATGACAGTACAGTTCATGATAGCTTTTTGTTTGACAAGCCCCCAAAGGGCACACAAACTCCAACGGCTCGGAGGGCTTTGAAGCAGAGAATGGACGGTTATCTCGAGAGTATTTCCTCCTGGGGTAAAAATAATCTCGTCGAATTTAATGTTTCGAAGACCCAATCCTGTCTGATTACGTCTAAAAGGGATCCAAATGATAATCTAGTCTCCTTCAACGGAAGCAATCTTCCGAACAGGCCTTCCATTGATATGCTTGGTGTAACTATAAGTGACCAGCTCAGGTACGGGGGCTCCATCGAAGCTAGAGTAAAGTTGGCCTCTCAGAAGCTGGGCGTACTGTACAGGGCCCGCAGATACTTTAATAGTACACAACTGCTCACCCTGTACAAATCGCAAGTGCGCCCTACTGTCGAATTTGGCAGCCATCTCTGGTCTGGAGCCCCAAAATACCTGAAAAAAACCCTTGACTCTGTGCAGAAACGGGCGGTCCGTTTGATAGATTCCCCAATCTTAACAAACGGACTGCAATCTTTAGAGCACAGGCGTCAGGTAGGTATGCTGTCCTTGTTCTAGCGGTATTACAATGGAAGATGCTCTGAGGAACTAGCGTCATTGATCCCTTCGGCACCGGTGCGTAGTCGGGATACACGCTAAACGCGCGCCCAACATTTGTACACAGTTGACACTTGTCACATGAGAACGGGTCGCTTCTACGATTCGTTCTTAAGTTCAACAGCTCGGCTGTGGAACGAACTGCCGGCCTCGGTGTTTCCTCCCTCCTACAACATGGGACTCTTCAAGACCCATGTTCACTCATTCCTCTCCACAAAAAGACCCTCCACACAGCATCCCCAAAGATGACATAGGCCCTGAGGGAAATTATTCTCTTCAGGGCCTCCTGTGTGGAGTAAATATAAAAAAAAAAAAAAAAAAAAAAATGTCATCTTTTGGGATTGGGAAAATGAAAGTGGTGCAGTTATGAGAAAGTAAAAGGTATGAAGGTTGGTTAGGAATCTAGGGATCAGTTTGTCCAAGAGTGACGGGCATATAAATATATTTCTCCCACTGCGGCGCAAGGCGATGGGTCGAGAGACCGGTTGGAATGAACAATCAGTACATTCAGAATATATCTGAATACGTTTTCTTATGCCTGCGCTTATCCTAATAAATATAAAGACAAAATGCTAAAAAACTACAATTTATTTTTATTTTTTAATACGTGTTCCGACATCCCCGTAACATTCGTGTTTTATCGACAGTTTGTAAGGAAACCTGTCGATTTTTTCATTAAAGGCCTGCAGTCCCATTTTTAATAGAAACACGAATAATTTGACCACTTTTTTTAATAAATTAGCAAGTATGTAGTATGTTTTCTTCGGTTCCATGAAAAATCAACACATCGAAAATTCAACACACCTTTAAAAAGTGATATAAAGTCATTAGAAACGATGAAAAAAAAATTAAACCTAACCTAACCTAACCTACTTAACCCAGTTAATAAAGTTTTTATTTCATCACTTGCCATGACTTTACATAACTTTTTAAAGATTTATCCGGTCACCGTTTTCTTCGTGTCCACGCTTTTTTAATGTGTTTTTTAAAAAATTTGGTTTTTTGCATAATTTTTCACACTTTAAATAATTGTGAAAAGCTCAACAGCTCAAGATAGAAATGACAATCTAAGCTAAAAGAAAGTGAATTTGTTATTATTATTTCAGTTCTGTCAAGCAGCTAGCCTATAATGATATGATAACAGAACTATAATGCGACTTTCACAGAACTGAAAATGAACGTTAAAATTTGAAGAATTGTTCAAATTCTCCGAAACAACCCGCCTTTGGTCTCATTTTTTATTTAGAAAAATGGTTTTATTTGCTCCCAACCGTCTAGAGTCAGTGAAATTATGAGTCCCCAACTATTTGAATATGTTGTGAGGTTGAAGGCAGTGGGGAGGGGAAGGTTATAGGGAAGAGGAAGGTGGGGAAGAACCTGGTTATTGACATCTGGTCATCAAACATTGCTAAAGCCATTTCAAGCGACGGTTGAATTCTGAATAATGTTTTTTTCACAAGGACGGAATTGAAAGTATCTACCACTCTGGAACTTGCCGCAAATATATGTTTTAAAACGAATAAATGTCCAAATAATACAAAATAATCAACAAAACAAATCATTTCATTTTCGTGACTGTCAGATACGAGATCTTAACGTTACATAGTTGGTATTTAATGTTGTCAGTTTCTTGATTAGGTTCAGACAGTTTTATTACTACAACAGGTGACAACGCCAACTCTAAAAGGTGCAAAAAGGGTGGCAATTTGAAATCGCTTAGAGCCACGGTTGTAATGTCTGTCAGTGTCGGTGTCTTATCAAAGGAAAAAAGAAAATAACAAGTTGTCTAAGAAAAAAGTAGAAAGGTGACTGACATGAAGGTAATTGTATCTTCACAGTCTGTCCTCGACAGGGGATAATATCATATGCTTACCAACTATATTTTGCACAATAATTACATACCTAGTACCTCTGTCGTCTACGTGGATGAAATGTGGTGGGTTTTTGAGGAAATGGTATGTAATCATCAGGTATGTAATCATGTCATAAATAGTTATTAATACACACAGGTTATGTAATCAGGTCAGGTTGAAAATCAAGTCGGCAAATCAAAGGATGAGTCGTAAAAACGACCTGTTTTCTTGTGGAAAATCATACAATGTATCATCCGGCTATGTTCCGATGAAAAATAGATCTTATATTATACGTATCTCTAGTAAGAAGTCTAATTGAATATAACTCAGTAGTTTGGTCTTACAAAATTCACATTAACAACATTGAGCGAATACAAAAAAAATTTCTACGTTTTATAAATTTTAAATTAAATATCCCTGTCGAAGACTTAAAATACAATGTCTTATTAAATACTCTAAAAATACATACATTAGAAGATAGACGTAAAATAAACGATTTAACGTTCTTATTCAAAATACTTAACTCTAAATTCGACTGTTGTGAACTCCTGCAACTTATAAACATACCCACAGTAACAACACGACAAAATACAATTTTCTACAGCAGCACACATAAGCGTAACTACATTGCCCACTCTCCGATACAACGACTTTACACAGTGGGAAATCATTACTTGGGTGATGTTGACATATTCAATACCAACTTGCAAGTTTTGTGGATCATTTAAAACATTTATTTCAACAATACTCATAAACACATCATGTAAACCTACAAATAGCTGTAATTTTCTGTTTTTGTTTCTTGTGTTTGTATGACTTGTTGCAAAGCTTTTATCAAATGTAATTTTTTTTGTAACTTTTAAAGTATCTGTCAAATTAAAATTATGTATACTACCAACCATGTAAAAGCCCTCTGGGCGTTAAATAAATAAATACAAATAAATTTACCGCTAGTTTAACCGGGAACCTTGCCGAAAAGGTTTGATGTTTGAGGTGGTAAAACCGTATATCATCATGCAGTTGAAAATAACACAAAGCTGATATGTGATCGATCAGTGGCTGAGTTAGCCTCGCATCGGATTGCCACCCAATCGGCTCCGAGCCATCAGATCACGAAACATAGTTAAATGATAGTTAACATTCAACCCGTAAGATCTTTTATGTCAGGAACTTAATATTTAATATAGCAGCAATTACGTGTATTTAGACAAGTCAAGTTTCTTAAGGGACTTTCTCTCTTAAAAAACTTAACTAGTCCAAATACGTAATAATAATAAGTCAAAATAATGACTGATCCAAACCCTCTTGCAGAGGGTCAGTTTGGCAATCGAGGGCTCTTCAACTAGTCTCTACGGTTTTAAACATCATATTGGTCGGTTTTAGATACCGGACACTCTCGTGTCTTTGAATTTTAATTCGAATCACGCAAATTTAACTGAACTTCTGAAAGTGTGTTTTAAAATAGAATCAAAGCTACATAAGAAGAAATTAATCCACTGATTATCAACGTCCTTGCTGCGGTAGAACAATGCAAAGGGTAAAATAAATTTAATTGTCGTTACAAGTTTTTGTTCATTCAAAGATCTGCTTTAAAGAAAATAGATTTAAAATCAGTAAATTAACTTCCAAATGTGTTCACAAAGAGGCTTTTCCTTAAAGCGCAGAGTCATTTGCTAAAATATTGTTCTCAAAGGGGTGTTTTTTAATAGCAAAAGAGATCTTTTTATTCACAAATATCCATGTGTTTTATGTACCTCCATTTTCCAACTTCTGAGAAGCAGTTATATTCCAAGTCGGCCATGAACGAACTGAAAACACGGAAAATTACTTCTGATTGAGCTAGTGCGGGAAAAGTGTTAGGGTTTGTTTTGGAGCTCATAATAATCTGCCAAAATCGGTTCGAGAAACAGACAATCATAGATAATATAGACCCTGAGGAAAATAATAATAGACCTAATGTAAAAAAAATGTCTTACCTGGGGAACGTACGGTGGTCCGACTCTAAACCATGATGTGGGTACCTAGTTGTGCAATCGATTTGTGAGAGAAGCATTTCCAAGGGAATTCTCAAGTGTATTATTTCTCCGGTCGGTGGCGGTAATGCAGCGTTGGCAGCTTCCTTCCCAGCTACTCTCTCAATCAATGAACCAATAAATAAATAAAGCATCTTCCGCAGCTTTCTCTCTTGTACTATTCTTTCCGAAATTAAGAGATATTTTCTTTACAAAGCGTTCGTATAAACACACCTTCATATTTATTTCTTTCCACTCAATCAGCTGTTCCACTAAATATTTGAAAATTACGGATAGCCAATTTGTTATTATAACACATGTTTCATACGCAAACTTAAAAAATGTTTGTAACTCTGTGTCTACATATTAATTTGCGTCTTCGTTTTGCTTTATTGAAAGTCGTAGAGTGAATAAGAAAATGATTTTTAAATCATTATTTACTTACACATATAAGAGTAATCTACGATGTGGGTGCATTAGATAGGAATTAATTAACACTTGTGTTAAATATTTTCATTTCTTTAACATCAAGGAATTAATTATTGAACAGATAATCATAAGAAGTCTCATAACACGTCTTGTGTGGTTTAGAGGTTAAGCTCCCGACTAGCAATCTGGAAGTGTATGGTTCAAATCCCGGCTTGTACAAGTAAAGCTTATTTGATTTTTTTTTGTATAATTTCACAATTTATCAATGTTAAATATTAAATTAAATATTGGTAGCACGTTCCAGAGTGGAAGATACTTTCAGTATCGGCCTTGTGTAAGACCACTTTTCAGAATGGAAACTTTGCTTAAATGGCTTTGGTGACCAGATTTGGATAGCCAGATACCTGCTCACCTTCCTCTCTCCCCATCTCTTTCCCTTTCTCACTACATTCAGCTTCTTTTGCGGTATTCACATAAAAGATAAAAATTAAAAAAAGTTGAGAGAAAACTGATGTCAATTATTTAATTTACGTACGTACGTTATAATTATTAAAATATTACAGATATTTTATCTAATTCATTGAAAACGTGAGTTTGTTGTGTACTGGTAAGAACGTTGCAAACTCATTGTTATAAAATTACTATTTAAGACATACTGCACTGCTCTGTATACATCTGAAATGTGGACACAATAGCCAGTAGCACAATGTGACAAGTTGAGGGTGTGCTACAACAACGCATACAGTGAACTTATTCAATTACCAACGTTCTGCAGTGCCTGCAGGATGTTCACAGAAGGGAGGTTCACCCATTCCCCGTCTTACTTCAAAACTGACTATCTAGCTTCAGGGACAGGACACAAAATCAACAAACGTCATCTTCTTGAACATAATATATGTATATAATAATAATTTCATATTAAAGTGTAATATATTAGATGTACCACCATAATAAAGCTAGGCTTATGTGTATGAGGGATGTGTTATGATTTTATCGTTATTCATTTATTTTTTAGAGTAAATTATTAAATAAAAAAATACATTTATTTAAAAAGCGATCGTCCGCGGTAGGTAGCGTGTCGATTTTCATACATATCTACAGTTTTGTTCCACGATTGATATTATTTTGCTCTCTTAACCTTCAAAATAACAGGAAAAAAAATCTCCCTCTTCCTAATACCTTGAAGTTATTGGCTGAAATGCCTGGCGTCGTCCGGGCTTCACTTAAGTGCTTTATTTTTTTCGAAATTAGTTTTAATCTTTCTCTTAATTTGTATTTGAAGTGCACAAAATTTTATTAACTTTTATAAGTATTAATATTCTGATTTTAGGAAATGGGTTGATAGGGTGTTTTATTTATCTTGTTTAGAAGTTCAAGTGTGCAAACTTACATCAATCGAGGTACAGTTTTGTGATATGTGTGAAAATCAAATCCACGCCACCTGACCATTCTTCAATCAACAACATTCAATTTAACTAGGTGATGAAATTTTGCACACTTAAAGTACACAATAAGAGAAAAATTACATCTGATTTAAAAAAAAATAAAGCTCTTAAGTAAAATCCGAGCAATGCCGGGAACTTCAGATAGTAATTAATAAATAGTTTAAATGTGAATTTATTCAATAATTGCAATTCCATTTGTGGTGTTTGTCAATAGTTTTGAAAAAGTTATCAACATTTTACCCGGATTTTTTCAAAAATATATAAAAGAAACTCATTTAGCTGAATTCGATAGGTCCCTATATTGACAATGTCAAAACCAACAAACGAAAGGAAAATCGGACTTTTATATTGATGGTCCTTTTGTGCCATTAAAAGAATATTGTACGTGCCTAACCATCTGTCCATTCCGGATGCTGAATAAAGTTGTATTTCATTTGCACTAAACCGAAAAAATTATCATATATTTTGTCGAGATTATTTCATATTAAATGTGCAAAGAATATAATATTATAAAGGTTAAAATTTATAATTATTTAGATTTTTAAACGAGGTCTACACTGTGAACAGTGAAGTTTATGTAGCATTTTCTTAAATTTCAAATAATGAATTATACAATTTGTCCAGAGAAATGTCATTATCTTATAAGTTCCTTCCGCGTGTTTATATAAATCAAATGTTTCCATTAGTTCATTCCGCGTGTTTATATAAATCAAATGTTTTCATTAGTTCATTCCACGTGTTTAGCATTCCTACAAACATTTGGTTTGGTTAACACCAAACTCTTCAGTTTTCAAAAAGGGATTACAGGTTTCACATTGTTTGAAGTGTGTGGCCAAAACTCTGATCCTGTAATTACTTGATATTTTAGAGAAAACAAGGGTAAATCAATCATTTTGTTTAAATTGTTGCTTGCAGCTTTCTGATGTAACCACTGGACCTGAACCAAATGGCGCCAGGACAGATTGAATTTTTAGAAATATAAAAGTCAAAATACCTTCACAGGTTTCTATGTGACCCGTGAGGAAGGTACTTATTTGATAAAATACTTTATTCATATGTATAAAGTAGGTACTATCATAAATTTTTCATGTTTCGATTCTTATTGTTTGAATAGTGTTAGTATTAAAAAATTAATACATTTAATAAATAGAACGTTTGATTAAAAAGCTTATTTTATGATAGCTTAAGTTTTTTGCGTTGCCTGACATCATGCAGAGTTTAACGAAATCAGATGTAGGCAGTAAATCAACTTTTTTAAAAAAATATAAATTATGAAGAAAAGAAACTAGTTATTAATATGTTACAAAACGTTCTAGTTAAACTAATTTAAAAGAAATATTATATATGTTAAATACATAAAAAAAATATTCTCTGGTCTAACTAGGGAACCAATCTATTGACTAATACTTTAAAATAATAAACGGCAATTGTGCATTTCGCTTCATTTTGATGAGACACGAAGCGAAAAAATCGGTTCCACTTTTGTGTATCTAATAAGTCCGATTTTGCCTCCAAACGAACTTACGCCGACGACTGGAAACTATAATCAGGGTCAATGCGCAGCGCACACCGACTATCGCTACTGGAACACGTTTCTAAAAGATACGTACGCAATGGCACCTTCAGCGATCTTCCTTTTATGTTGATAATCAATGCCTTGAATTCAAGATTCTTGCAAAGGACTTATTCGAATTCATGAAAGTGACTTTTTTTAAATTCGCTTTTACCGCCTCCTTGTGGCCTTTCACTCTCCGCCATTTGCCCTCGAGGCCACCATCGCCCCTCTGGATGTTAGCAAACCCCCAAGTGGTGGGCAACACCGCCCGCATTGAGAATCGCTGGTATAGACTGTATACCATTTGTAACCATCTGTACACCATCTCATGCACAACGAATTTCCTAGTGTCATCAAAAGTTATACTTTAACTTCTAGACGATTTCGTGCGTAACACGCTAACTCGCGCTCAGCACGGAAGAAGAATGTCTTAATTACATTATGCCCCCCACCAATGTCATCTTTGATCCGCAGTTACAGCTAATATTCTAAAAGGTTAGTTACTAATTGTCAGAAATAAATTATCCTTTAAAAATACCATTGAAATTTCCATGTACCTATCTAACATGAAATAGAGCTTATTTATAATCATTACCATAACCCGTGGTCGTAGTGTAAGGCTATTTAAAATAATATAAGTGAACTCCATCAAAACCTGGATCCTTTCTTGACTTGACATTATCTATATGATTGTTTTTGTACCCTAGGTCGCTTTTGTAATTTTTTTATTGTTCTTAAAAGTTTTTTCCGTTAAACTACAACTAAGCAGTTTTTCAATAGGATGTACATGTTCAATTAAAATGTAAATATGTATGCATAATACTATTACTAATTTTAAATATACATAATATTGTTGCTACCTATAAGATATTCCAATCATATTTTATTGTAACATTTCTGTTGCATTAACGTCGTTTGACATGTAATGTGTTAATTTGACTTGGTCCGTTAGTAAATAAATAAATAAGGTATATTTGCGGAACATTCCAGAGTAGAAGATTCTCTCAATATTGCCCTGGTTTAAGACCACCGTTCGGAATTGAAAAATTGCATTAAATTGTTTTGTGTGTCTTTTTAAGGGAGAGAAGGAGATACAATTCTGAAAAGGAATTATGAGGGGTGGGTAAGAGTCTGGGTGTCAATATGTCCAGGGATGATGGAATAATGAATCCATCACTCCCAAGGTGCAAGGCGGTGGGTTGAGAGAGTCCGGCTGGAGAAGTAAAAAGGTCTACCTTAACCAGTCTTTCCCGTTTGGCCCCCGCGCTCTAGGTGAAAAAACGCAACCACCACCAATACCTAGACAAATTTCAACCCATGAACCCGAGGCGAGGTTTGATCAAGCCCCCTGCTCAAGTCACCAAACGTAACAAACCACTTGGAGTGGCCTACAGCAGGAGTATTGGTTATCCAAGAAATGGTTCCCAGAGTAAAAATAAATGCTTCCGACGGGAATTAAACCCGTGCTTTTTGATGTCCAGTCAGACTCTCTGGGCCACGTCGGCTTATTTCCAACACGCCAAATAAAATAATATGTAAAAATAATTCAATATGTACTAGTACTTCAATCGACAATTACTGCTTATTATATTTTTTCCACCTGTAAACAACCAACTTTATTTTTGTAGGAAAGGCTTTGTAAGTGCTAAATTTTCCACTAGATGGCGTCGAGACATATCATATCTGTATTTGTTGGTGAAATATTTTGACTTGTCAAATATTATTATTTTTTAATGATAAACTAATGTTTATAAGACAAGGTTTTTGTGCATTGCACAAATGATAGTAAATTAATTAATAGCAAAAAAAATAATACATTTATTTATTATCCTTTATGCCATGCACAAAAACTTTGTCTTATAAACATTAGTTTATCATTAAAAAATAACAAAAGGAAGATGATGAAACATCTTTTATTATTTTTCTATAGTAAGATCAACATACGTAAAAACCATGGAAGTAGTTCTTATTCCCACGGTAAAAACTACTGTAGAAAATTAATGAATGTTTTTTTGTGTTTAAAAACTGCTTCTATACGGCTATACATTAGGTGATTGACAAACCCTTTTAAAACATTTGTCGAAAACTGACGTCGCAATATAATAAATGATATTTACTTAACTATCTCCCTAAATTTCCCGACCCGTGGGAAATTCTCATAATGTAGGCAAATCTACCCCTCTATAACAGATGTCAACCGACATCGCCGTCTTTAGCTTTCAGACGCAACTTGTTGAGTACGGCATCACTTAGCGACGCCTCAGATGCTAAATTCCAAGTGAATTCTAAAACATATTTAAAATTTATGTTTAGTCTTCTTTCCGGTAGGATTATGAAAAAATTTTTATATTGAAGCCTTGGCGAAGCGAAATTTATGTTTTGAAAATTGAATTTAATAATGTTTGAAGGCCTGGAGGAAAATCTATCCTAGAAATACTCAGGAAAAACATTTTTTTACAGAAAGTCGTTGAAGTACTATTAAATGAATATTTATAAAGACGATGAATCTAAGCTCAATAGTTCTTGGTATCCGATAATTGATGGCTACACCAAAACTAAACGCAGAAAAATCTACATACATAAGAACACACTACAAGACAACCTCTACACCCAAACCCTGATGATGGACACTGTAATGCTGTCCGAAACCTTGGCTAAAGAAAGAGGTGGCATAATCAACCAAAAATAAATCGCTAGAATACTTTTGGATTTGCCCTTTGATATTAACTAAAATTTACCAATAAACGTAGTGATATTGTACACAATTGATTAAAAATAGAAATTGTGAAATTTAAAATTCTTGTTAAATTAATAACGTAAGAAATAACTTTTTGAAGACGGGTACCACATGCGTCAGTCTGTCATCATGCGACATTGCCAGTTCTTTTGCAGCCAGTTAAGGATATTTTTATTATCAATTACTTGAAACTGTGCTTGATAATTTTTATTCAATGACACCGTTTAACGGTTGAGAAGTGTTTTTTTATTAGCGAGGTTTTAAATTTTTCGAACAATACTCGCGCGTGTCCATGGATACAATGCTTCGCATAATTCTCAACACATTACAAAATGGCGGTCTGTCAATAAATTTCTGCTCCTTTTAAAATGGTTTTCTCTGTAGTCTTTATTGAAAGTAAACTGATATAAATTAATTGGATTGAAGTGTCAATTTCCTTATAATATTGTGTAAATATTTGTAGGTATTATATTACTTGGCAGATTCAGACTATTTACTGAGTAATTCCTTTTGGCCTTCTATACCCAAAAACGTCTTCAAAATATTTTATGTAAATGTTTTTTTTTTAAACATCTTTAATGTCCATTCTACGGGTGTTGTACTAATGTTTTCTTATTTGAATACAATACTCTTTGCTAGTAAATGGTAAGCTACAACGAAAATATTTTTACTTCGCTGTTTTAAAAACGGTATTTTACAACGACAAAAATCTAGTGAGCAGATTTGTTTTGCTCTCGCCTATTAAGTTATCTCACTAAAAAAATAAATCGAGTACTTATTTTTTAATGCCAAAGGTAACTTTCCTAGCCAAGCGCTGAAGGCTTGTATTTTTTTGAGAATCGAAAGATGTTACCTACATTTCTAAACCCAAAAGTCTGTTCTCATCCGTTAGACCGGATATTGGCAGTATAGTTGTACTAAAAACCGGCTTCGACAGACGTTTGGATTTGATTAAAAAAAATTACGGAGGGCCATTGAAATCTTTCGTGCTAAATAGGACCTAAGCAGAATCATCAACGTTTTTTTTGCAATACTTTTGAATGACTTCAAATGTTTTTTTTTTGTTCACAGTTTAATACCTCAAATAAACGTTAACAATGAGTCCCAAATTCGGAAACTATAATATCCGAAATGGTTATTTAACAAAACAGGTCAAAAACAGTATATTTACGGAAGTTAAATTGAGATATTAAAATTTGGTTTGTTAGAATTTTAATAAGATGTAGAATTCACTGTCAAAAACTTGAATTGTTCAGAAAGAGATTTTGTATAACGCCCTTCGCGGCAGCCGGACGCGTCGTAACGCGTCCCTCAACCGATTTGTGTTTTTTTTTAGTATTTTCAAGGGAAATGAGGCAAAATCCCTTAGAAGTTATTTTTAAAATCAATCAAACAACATTTTAACTTAAATAAAAATAAAGTTAACAACCATTTATTAGAACTTTATAATATTTGATTTGAGTGCAGTGTTTTAAAAGTGAAATTTTGCTTAAAAATGTTCGATATTCGAAACGAACGTCGATCGGTAAATGCACTCCGGAAGTTTTCAACGGAATTCTCGGAAACTCTGAAGCCAAGTGTTTTGTTAAGCCCAGGGTTATTTATTATCCCGACCGTCGCTTTTTTTGCTGGCAGAATGCACCACTTCAACAATCACCAGGAACAGGATTACATGGAGATGAATGATGGACTTGCCGAACGTCACAGGAGTGCTGCCAGGGTCTCTTATATATGTCAGGTATCGCTTTATTAGCAGCAGACACATACCTGGACGGATGACGAACCTCGTGCTGGCACTGTTGGTGGATGCGGTGGACTCTCTCGCTACAGCAGCAGTTTCTTCACCACCAAAGATTCTTGCCAGAGTCTCCATCTTCTATCTTCGTCGAACGTCACAGCGGTGTTGCCAAGGTCTAGTATCTGAGAGAAGATATTGTTTCAGCGCTTTCTTAGCAGCAGACACATACCTGGACGGATAACGAACCTCGTGATGGCGCTGTTGGTGGACGCGGTGGATTCTTTCGCTGCAGCAGCTGGACTAGTTTCCTCACCACCTAAGATTCTTGTTGCAGAGTCTCCATCTTCTATCTTTGTGTCACCTGTTCCTGTATTTCATTTTACTTAACTTAACTTCACTTTATTTGTGTAATATTTACATTTTTTGTAATACCTGCATCAACTGTAAAGCGCCCCTGAGATATCTCACAAAAGCGGCGCTATACAAATAGTCCAATTAATAATAATAATAATACTATAAATGGGGTAATAATAATAATATTAAATCAGGGTTGCCTGAGCATATTTGGATTTAAAAATGTACATCTCATTTTGATGTCAGACGATATTTTTTTCAAATACAAATAAAACAAAAAAAACACCACATATTGTCACTGGGTAAAACCTATTGAATCAAGTTACAGCTGTTAAGTATTGTGTCGTCATATTTATAGCATTAAACTTCATTTCTTACTTATCATTTTGTGTTGAGATACATTTTTGCAAATTTTTCCGTTTATACATCCATTCACTTTACATTTTACGTCTGTGTCTCATTTTTTACATATTAATTGTGTTTGCATTATTGGTCTGTGCTAAGAAAAAGTGTTTTATGTACCTATTGTTATAAATTCTTTGCTAAAAAAACACATTTTGTTTCTAAAAGCCCAACAGCAAACACAATATCACCTTTGCTAGTTCATCCGAGCTTTATAAAGCAATTTTCGATAAATGAATAATATAACACGAATATTTACACAAGTGTTAAAATTCGTGTTATAATAAAACCTACAAACTCATTTACAGTCGTTACCCCTTGTTTTGGAAAACGAAAAGAGCTCACATTACAACTGACTTCAAACCTCCAGAGACTAAAGCACGGGACCGTCCACCATCAGTATCACGTGATCTATTGCGACGTGTTGCAGTGTGAACAGGGGCGAAGTGTGATGGGAAAAAATATTTTTTGTTGGTTTTTAATTTAAAATAAAATTTTATCCGATAGCATGACATATAAATTGTTAACTCCAAATATACTCAGGAATCGCTCGTTAAAATCCTTTGCGTATGTACCTATACGACCTGCGACTTGATGTTTTTGTCAATGAGTGCGTACTTAATCCGCGTATCGCCGGCACCCAAGGGCGTTGCTAGGTTTCAAGCTAGGGAGAGAGCAGCTTAAAATTTGTATAGATCTTACAGGGAAGGAATAAGGAAGTTGTTAGAATAAACAAGACATATTTACACACAAGCTGATGTATACCGGTTTGCTCGGGGCTATGAACAGGGTCTTATTAAGCCATAATGGGGCTTTCGGGCATATTGAGTTTGGAGGTCATTTTTTAAAGCCGTTAACATTTAAGAAAACAATAAACAAACAATTTTATTTAAGGAGTTCGTGCAAGACAGTACATGCCACCCAATCGTGAATTGGAGATGATTGGGAGTGGAATATTAGTTACAACTCTCACAAAAAACGGAAGCGCCGCCGGCGAAATTTCTTTCCATTGTTTCCCCAATTGGAGTAGGTGTATGAAGTGGGTGAAGGTATTAGAATATAAACTGTTACATTCCCAAACACATGGGATAAGCGCTGCAGACGATAAAAAAATCTTAGTGCAAATCAATAAATTCTTTCACTTTTATTTTTCGGAGAGTCAGTATACAGAAACAATATAAACGAAAATCATTTAGTTTCTTCTTAAAATGTTTTGGTGTTATTTTAATCGGAAACCTTTAATTTTTTAACCGAGTAGTAGCCGAGTGTACAAATGCGCGAATTCCCACCCTGCGTGCGAGTTAAAATCACTGCTAGTTAAGTCCTCCATCATTGCACAAACTTTATTTTCCGCTTACGTAAAAATGTGAAATATATTTTTCAGATTCCTGTCTTCTTAATTTGTTTTATGTTGGCACTTGACTGGGGCCTTCTCTCACGCTGGGGACATATGGAAAATTTGATAAATTATCGTCCGAGTTCTGTGTCCTCGATTTGTACTATGTTTATCCATAAAAAAGACATTTATGCCTTTATAAACATACTTTTCATCGGGTCTTCTGTGAGTTAATGCTAAAAAACAAAATGAAAATCGATCCCTGGCCGATGCTCCCCACCCAAGGTTGGGGTCCAAGGCCGGAGCCTCTTGAGCCTAGTCGGAAGTCCAGCCCTGATCGATACAACGCGTTACGTTTGAATCTGGCTATTAACTTGTCACATTTATCTATCTACATAATTAAAAATGTAAAGAGGTCGTTTGTTCAAAATCTTAAATCTTCGAAAGTTCTTTACCGATTGCTTTGAAATTTGGACACAGCGTTGCATTTGAATACGCGTGTGTTTTTATATACGAGGCATATCCAGAAAGTAAGTGTACTGAATTTTTGTAGGTTACAATTTTCTTTATTGAAACATAAAAATTACATGGTTACCGAAGTACATATGTAAGCTATTTTTCGACATAGTCGCCATTCCTCTCAATGCAGGTGGTGAAGCGGGGTATCAACTTTTTGATGCCTTCCTCGAAGTATTTCCCGCCAACCCCTTCGTCCACTTCTCCACCTCCCCCTTTACCACCTCGTCTGTTGAAAACCTTTTTCCACCTGTGTACAGCTTCAGGGAGGTAAAGAGATAAAAATCTGAAGGTGTTAGGTCAGGGAAATGCGCGGGGTGGTTTAGGACATCCCATTTAAACGAAACAAGCAGTTCCTTCGTTGCGTTGGCCGTGTGTGGTCTGGCATTGTCGTGCAGCATGCTGACTCCCTTTGTCAGCATGCCTCTCCTCTTGTTTTGAATTGCCTTCCGCAATTTTTTTAGGGTCTCACAGTATCTTGCAGAGTTGATGGTCTCCCCTTGAGGCAGATATTCAATCAAAATTATGCCTTGACAGTCCCAAAACACGGATGCCATAATTTTCTTGGCTGAAATTGTGGTTTTGAACTTTTTGGCGGAGGGTGAAGAGGTGAGTACCATTTTTAAACTCGCGATACCACTTACAGATACTCGTACAATTCATAGCTTTATCACCATATGCAGTTTTCACCAAATTATAAACCTCAAACGGAAGTTTTCCCTTCCAAACGTGATAACGGATGACGCCGCGTATTTCGCACTTGGCGGGAGATTGTATTGACATTTTTCACGAAACGTATTGTAGCGTCGACACTTCTCAACGTACTGACCTTGAACCGGTCTCGTTGCGGAGGGGAAGAGTCAGGCTACATGTAAGTGTAGCCAACATGTCGAAAATAAAATTCATTCGGTCGTGAGAGCCTCAGTACACTTACTTTCTGGATTAGTATACAGAAGTCATGTGTTACACGTAAATACGTGCTTTTTTAAACTTGTGACAGGTAAGAATAAGCTTTTTTGAAAAGCATAGTCATCTGTTGGACAAACATGCTTTTTGAAAAACAGCACTATCTGTTGGACGTAAAAGAAACACTCTATATTATTTCTCTATCTCCACAGATATACTGAGCCACATCAACGAGTGGCGGTGTTCAGATAGTTATAAAAATAAAAACAGATTTTTATAGTTTTGGCGAATATGTGTATGTATTTTTTTGGTATACAATTTGTTAATTTGTCATGCTCATCCCATTGTACTTATCCCTGGTCTTAAAAAAATGCTTCTTTAAGGTGGTGTTTTTTGTGTGCAATTTGAGCTATTTAGTCATTATGTCTATCTATAATTCAAAACATGCATCTATTTAGGTTTTTTATGTTATAATTTGATGGCTGATAATAATTTCATGTTTTAATGTGAAGTTTATTTTGAAAGTCGCAAACTAGATTCTTTTATTTCGATGGCAGGCTGAACGAACAGCAGCGGTTTGGAAAAAAACTGGGCTTTAAATGGGAATCCAAATTGAAATAGTGTCTGCCGTTGGAAAACGGATAGGTATTTAGAATAAACTGCGGTAAAAAATGTAGCCAATTTCAGTAATGTCAAGATTTTCTAAAGCCTTAAATAGTTATTGGAAAAATCGAGTTAGAGATTTTCATACTTTTACCGCGAGAATAATAGTCACAGACTGAAATTCAGGTATTAAACGTAAAATGAAAATGACTTGTTTTTGACTAGATTTCAAAAAAAAAGATTTCAAAACACGTTAATTTTTTTCTTCCTTTAAAACTTTTTTTAAAATACGATATTAAAATAATAAAAAATAAATAATTGCATAGTACTAGCAGTTTCCACCAGGATTCGCACGAAATCAATTTTCTTAATTTAAATAACAGAATCAACGGCTTTAAAAAAAATCGAATTCTATTTAGAATTTTATTTCAAAGTACAACATGGTGGCATTTACCTAGACTCCCCGGATGGTAAAAGGCGGATGATGATTTTAAGGGTGACCGGATAAATCATCACAATGATAATTCATCACATCTTTAAAAAGTTATATAAGTCATGGAAAGTGATGAAACAAAAACTTTATTAACTGGGTTATGTAGGTTAGGTTAGGTTAGGTAAAATTTTTTGATCGTTTCTAATGACTTAATATCACTTTTTAAAAGTGAGTTGAATTGTCACTGTGTTGAGTTTTCATGGAACCATTCAGCACACCGATTTTTCGTCTTATATTTCGTCTTCCGATTGTTCGCTCTCTAGTGAACTAGTTTAATTCAAGTAGCACTATTCAGTACACCGATTGTTCGTCTTATAGTAACTTTCTAATGAATTTGTTTAATTCAAGTAGCACTATTTAGTACACCGATTGTTCGTCTTATGGTAGCTATCTAGTGAACTAGTTTAATTCAAGTAGCACTATTCAGTACACCGATAGTTCGTCTTATATTAGCTATCTAGTGAACAAGTTTAATTCATATAGCACTATTCAGTACACCGATTGTTCGTCTTATAGTAACTCTCTAATGAACTTGTTTAATTCAAGTAGCACTATTTAGTACACCGATTGTTCGTCTTATAGTAGCTCTCTAGTGAACTAGTTTAATTCAAGTAACACTATTCAGTACACCGATTATTCGTCTTATAGTAGCTCTCTAGTGAACTAGTTAAATTCAAGTAGCACTATTCAGTACACCGATTGTTCGTCTTATAGTAGCTCTCTAGTGAACTAGTTTAATTTAAGTAGCACTATTCAGTACACCTATTGTTCGTCTTATCGTAGCTCTCTAGTGAACAAGTTTGATGAATATTACCTAAAGCAAAATATATATTTTTTAAATAATTTCGATGATGACTCTGTATCTCTGTTTCTATTCAGAGTGATTTTTTAAAAATAAATTATTTTTATACGAAACGTCAAAAAAGTGAACAAAAAGTGAAAAGTGAAAAAAATATGCTTATCTCTAATAATATATTTTGAAAGCGCAATTCATCAATTTTCAAAAACAGTTTTCAGTTGTCGGATACGTTCAGTAATATTCCATTTGGGAAAGGCCTGATGAGTAAAAAGTGTATCACTCCATCACTCTTATAACGACTTGAATAAGTAATCATAACAAAAACTCCCCATCTTTCATTTTATAATTTTATAATTTCAGACTAATCTCCTGGTCTAATGAAATATAAATCTTTTTAATTCCTTTCGTTTGTCTCTCCCTTTAGCCCCCCGCATAATAATATAAAACAATATTACTCGCAAAGAAGCTGTGAGCGGGAGGTGAAAAATTAGACAAGAATTCTCGTCCTCTTTTTTGAGGGGTTTTAACAAAGCTTGTTAATTAAAAATTTAATCAGATAACAAGTAAGTCCCTTATACACATAAGGGAAGATAGCAGCGGCAGTCTTCTTTGTCAGTGTATGCACCGTCTGTTTTATGAGATTAGAGTTGCTTTACAATTTGGGAGGCAGGTATGGGTACTGCCGCCCAAGGAACCATTTATTGGATTATCAAAACCTCTGCCATAGGTCAGCCAAAGTGGTTAGCTGATTTTGGTCAGGTGTTTGGTGACTTAGCAGGGGTTCTCGGCTTCATTGGGTGAAGTTTGTTTAGGTCTTTGTGGTGGGTCGGATTCGGGAGAGACTGGTTGAGAGAGACCTTTGATCTCTCCATCCAGATTGTCACTCGACCCATCGTCTTGCACTGCAGTGGAAGGGATGGGTTCATGCGTCCATCAATTCTAGACATATTGACCACCAGATTCCTACCCATTCCTTATACCTTTTTCCTTCCCAGAACTTATTTCCTTTTTTCATTTATTTTTCCTTGTGGGGGGGTCCATCCAGCATCCTCAAAGTGACATAGATCTCAAAAAATAAAATATGAAAATATTTTTTTTGCTTATTTTCTTTGTTTCTTATAAAGATTTTTATATACGATACCGTGAGTACCTGTGTGGAGCTAATGTAAAAAATGTATAACTCAAATTTAGTGATCTCTTGGACTGGTTTTTGGCTTGGTTTTCAAAATTGATAGGAATTTTGGTTGAAAACGTTGTTTGTGGAAATGTACAGACAAGCGATACAGTAGGTTCGTTCCACAGTTAATTTAATTTAATTAATTCATTGTACGTATTTCTTTAATTTAATTATTTTTACGGGTGTCGTAATTTTTAAAGTTTGCTAGCGGCGTTAAGCGTCTTTTGAAAGCCGATAATCCTGAGGCAAATACTTTTTTATACATAAAAAACATTCAGCTTAACAATTCATGAAATTATAATATCTCGTGATTTTTCACGAGTTTGGGCTAGAACATAAATGAAACCAACTAAATCCACAAAGGAGCTCGATATAAAATTTTGTTTAAAAAAAAATACTTTTTATTTTGTTGTTTTAAAACAATTTTCAGAATCATTTTTTTCTAAATATATATATTTTTTAATATCAACGGTATAAATATACCATACACAATTTATATCACATGTCTCAGAATGAGAGCATAATCAAACACTAGTAATAATTTAAACAAAAATAACAATGAACTCCGGCATTTGATCATAAAATGACGACATGAAATATACAATTAATACAAGCTCTTAGTATATAAATTATACGTTATTGATTTAAGTTCCCCTATATAAACACAAAACGTCAAAACCTATCAATTAGACATACAAAATCAATAGAGTTTTAGGTCACTACCTTAAATTAAATCATTGTTTTCAGATATCGAATAACCCGCAAAACAACCTTTCAGGCTTTCCATTATACTTAAAATGTATGCGTCTGCCTTATATCTGCCATTAGAAAACGATATGGGTATTATTTGTGCCTCTTCCTTCGGCCTATCAATTTCAGGATTCCTTTCTTGGAAGGGTGTCTCACGTTCAAGAATAAAAATTGTTTTTACATTTTCTTTTAATTTATTACCTTTATCCTTGAAGATCATTTGCGTTTTATTTTGTAGATTTACACTCTAATTTAACATTTTGGTTTGTATGATTATTGATCGTAGTACAATTTTGAGGTTGTGAATTCTAGGACAATTATCGACTTTTCTCTACTATCTATAAATATAATATACGTGTTTATATATATAAATATATAAAAATGTATAAATGTATAAACCTTCTGGAAGAAATTCTCTTAGTGATAATAAAATTCCTATCAAAATCCATTGCGTAGTTTAGACAGACAAACAGACGCGGATAGTGACTTTATTTTATACTATTTAGAGAAGTTATGGTTTTGCATATATGCGAAAGATTTGTCAAACTTTGTGTTTTTTTAATTTATTATTGAATTCGACCAATAATTGAAAGTACATTGAGAACAAAATCTTAGAATACCCCAGGGGTTATATCTACTTGAAAATGCAAAAGTTTCTGGGTAGGTTTGAAGATTTTTTTAAAGTAACTTGCACATTGACATCACCAATTTGAAGTTTCTTCTGAGAATGAAGGAAGTGTAGAGAAGGTAAAAAATGAGAAAATAGAAGATTGGGAAGTACCTTCATTGATATTTAAATCTTGGCAATTCGATTCTAAATGTTGGTTCATTTACACAAGGCGAAATAAGGTATCTCCGCTAAGGAAAGCGTGTTTGATTACTATTCTCATAGGAACTGGATATAGGTGGTTGATATTTTGAGTCTAGTTAAAAAATATTTAAAGTATACGTTAGCAAATTTAAAACGGGTATACCACACATTGAAATTGATATCCATAATATGAAAACTCATAATATGAAGAATCATTTCAACGAGATGGAGGCAAACCACGTGACCATATTTTTGGCACCAGAAGGGTTCGAGAATGCTTTGAATAAACTGCGACGTCAGTCGTATATTGACCACCGAAGAGGGAACATTGAAATAACCAAACTCTGTAATAAAAGTAAAGTTCACTAAAGTATACAGTTTGCAGTACAGTAATGTTCGTTTTAAATTCACCCGATTTGTAGCAAAGTCTTTTTACGAGTCCAGCAATTCGGGCGGCATTGTAAAAAGGACTAGTAATTGGTAAGCAAATTTTATTTTTGAGTATTGTTCAGCGATATTACAATGCAAGTTACATGTATACTGTAAGATTAATTTATTGACAAATCATTAAAAGGGAAACTGTCTCGCCATCTCCCACGCTCCTTGCATCTTGGTGTGTTTCCTTTCCCTAATTTGCCGACCTCCTAATTTAAATGTATATGGGTTCGCCCAAGAAAACGATTCAAGAAAATTTAACTTCAACTATTCTTTCACTTATACTGTTATCAGTATCACCAATATTTTTTTATTCACATACTTTGAATTTCTATATTAATGTTGTATAATTTTATAAAATCCAAAATAATTTACACAGCCTGCCCTGAAATACTGTCCCATATTAACCTTAACATACCATCTAAACGTTCCCACCACACCAAACTATTTTACACATAAAACAAACAAAACAAAAGCTGCAGCACGCTCACCATTCTCATATTTGTCCCAACTTAACTCTCAACATATTTTTTGACTCCCGGTTGTCATTTGAGAAAAACATTACTGCTCACTCAATCACTACTATTTAACACAATTCGTCACTCACACTAACACAAATGGATACTAAAATACACAGACATAAAGACAACTTTTTTTTACATAAAATCTTTGTACTAACCCCGTCCTTTAAAATCTATATGATCACTCACCTTGTAATTCATTTTAAAACCTTGTTACTTCTGACCACTTATTTATTAATTTATGAACTGTTTGTTTTTAAAACAATTGAAAAAAAATTATGTATATATAAGTTAACAATCACTTGATACCTACCTTCCTGTAAAGCTTAGATAAAATATTTTATCTTCTTATAGTAATATCTACCATTGTGATTAGTTATTCCAAGAAATATATGCAAATTAATCTTCCTGTAGAAGTTTGATTTGTAAAATTTGCTTCCTGTTAAGCACTTTTCGCGTAAATAAATATCACATTTCATCCTAATATCTTAATTAAGTAGGTATTAAGTTCACTCAATCTGTCGAAATTGCGTCAGTTTTTGATCATAAGAACATCCTATTTATTACATGTAAGATGATGCCACCATCTTTCTATCGTTCATACAATTAGGATCCCTAATTCAAACCCTCCAAGGATATTAATTTATAAGAAAACATGAGAAATTCCCCTTTGCCAGACACAAAAGGTCAAAAACTCTTACTGTTTATTAAGAACATCTTATAAGGAAACAATGTTTTTGTAATAATACATGATTTAGAGGTAATATGTCAAAACCAAGGAAGAGAAAAGAGGGTTAATCCTATCTTATCCGAATTTCTTTTCGTAGATATCAATTTTACGTGTATGAAACTAATTTTCGATAGAAATCTACTGTAATATCATAAATTGGAGCTTTTGTTTTACCTTTTTCTACGTACATAATTATTTTAGACACTGAGGGTATCTCTAAAGTGATTTAATGTTTAAAATGTATTAGTCTGTAGATGCACACAGCATTAGTTCCCAAATTAATCGGTGGAAATAAAATATTTAATAAGTGTTTCTAACATTAAATAAATATTAACATTACTTTACGTGAAGTGGAAAAAAACAGCTTTTGAAAAAAAGGTAATGAATTCCTTCAAAACGAAATTAAATGATCGGTGAGAAATATTGAAGGTATGCGATTTTCCGTAGCTTTCACTTCACGCCATGGTAAATGCTAATGACAAATGAAGCGCAGTAATTTCAACATAAGAAGAAAATGGTTTTTGCTTTGGAAATATGTGCATTGAAAAATGTATTACCAATTTTTTCTTCTCAAGAAAAATAGTTAAAGAATTTGAAAAATTCACCAAACTTCATAGTTAAAATTCATAAAATTTGATGAATTGTTCAATTTTTATGAAACAATTTTATAATAATGGAAAAACTTGAATGGATCTTGATATAAACTTTTATATCTGACGAATTGTTCAAGTTCTATGAAAAAAATGGCCCTTGTTTATCATTTAAAAATCTACAGCAATGTTAAAAGTTGGACCTAAAATTGATCCCTGTGGAATACTCGAAGATATATATTATTGAAATTATGATTGAATAATCATAAAAATACAACAGCAGTGTTGTTTTTTTTTAAATTTATTTCATTCTTCCATTGCCATATTGAGTTCAATAAGTTATTCAAATCCGAAAAACTCAAATATTTTGTGATTCAGTTCGAGAAATTGGTTTATGTTTTTTCTCAAATGGAATTATTCATTTATACAACAGAAGTGAAGCCATTTAACCTTACCTCCCGGAAAAATAAATTTCTCATTGAATAATGAAAATCAGTTCAACGTTATAAAGTATTTACAATACAAAATAAAATCAAGATATTTATTTTGCCCCAAAAGAAATTTTTTACTTCCGCAGAGGTCACATTATTGTCATTTGCTGTTATTTATTCATTGATGCTTTATAAAAAATCCATATTTTCTAAATATAACTACGATTATTACTGCTTGTTAAGTCTATAACAAAGCATGCATTATTAATCTAGAAAAAAATATTATAAATCTGTTTAAGCGAAAATCAAATAAAGGAAACTACCGTAGTCGAGTCAATATAGTGTTTTTTGCCATCTGCTTTTGGTACCGAAATATTTGATTTTAGCAGGGCATGCGATTCTGTACCGTTAAATACCGGTAAACTCAGTTAATTTGGTTATTTGATTATTCGCTGTCCTACAAGAATTTGCTTTACTTTACTTAATACAATGCAGATTGTTGTAACGTTTGCAGGCTTACGTAGTTGTTTGTTCATATGTTTGTATGTTTCGTTGTTATGTGTTCGTATGTTTGTTTGTATGACTGCGTGACTGTATGTGTTTATGTTTATATATACCCATTACCTCTTGTTCCTCAAAAATTTCTATTCAAAAAATATTTCTCTAAACATAATCCGCTATTGTGGGGAAACTACTTGCAGTAGATTAATTACCAATGTTATTAATATATAAATACATCATCTGGTAAGCATATAAAAAACAAGTAAGTTATTAGGAAAATAGAATCAGCTGGTGCACGACGAAATTTTTGTGACGGCAATCAAGAAGTAAGTAGCTTCTATTTTCCAAAAAACCATTAATAAATTTAATGATTTTGTGAACACTAACAATGTTTACTATAACAATAATGCAATCTGAAAAAAAAGTTTAAGCACATATCACAAACGTTTTTTGCCGATTTTCCCCAACACAAATGCTACAAACCCTACCGAGACGGAACGTTATAATACATTTCAGAAAACCGAAAAAAAAAGAAAATCAACATTTTTAATTTTTACAGAAAAAATAAACGATCTGGCTATCGCTATTATCATAAAAACGATAAAGGTTTAATTGAGAAAACCGGCAAAATCAGGCACTTCCCTAACTCTAAGTAAATAGCTCCCATATTTGCCAGACGCGATAAAAGAATAGCTCATTAATATCCGAATCCACGATGTCCTGATTAAACAACGGAAATCGTCCAACTGTGATTATATTTTTATTGATAAGTTGATGAAGGATTAACTGATTAGCCAGGAGCTTTCTCATCGAGTGTTTGCGCCATGATTGTAGGATACTTGAGTTAATAATATTACCTACATATTGATTTAAAAACAAAGTTGAACTTTTTTGAAATGATTTTTAGATTGATTACTCTGCGTTTCAGTGGGTGTCTTTATCCAGCACTTTTTATTTTAATGGAACTGCTCACAAATTTGTTATTTTCATGTATATATCAATGTTTCTTGTAAATGTCAATGTTTCATATAGAAATCAATGTTTCATGTCTCATATCATGTATCTCATATATGTTTCACATCAAAGTTTCGGTTCCATGCTAACTAAACACAGTGACTATTCAACACACATTTAAAAAGTTATATAAAGTCATTAAATACGATGAAATTTTTTTTAAGCTAACCTACTTAACCGAGTTGATAAAGTTTTTGTTTCATCACTTTCCATGACTTTATATAACTTTTTAAAGATGTTTTAAATTATCATTTTGATGATTTATCCGGTCATCACTTGCGGCACGTTCCAGAGTGGGAGATACTTTTCGTATCACCCTGGTGTAAGACCACCATTCAGAATTGAAACTTTGCTTGAAATGCGTTTAGCCGTGTTTGGTGACCAGATCTTAGTAGCCAGGTACTCCCCCAACTTCCAGTTCACCTTCTCTCTTCAAACTCTCCTCCCAACTATCTTCAGCAATAACATACCCCGATTGGAGATGCCATATTCTCATTGGCTCAAGACGGTTGAGAGCAAAATCATTTCACTACCGAAAAGGTTTATACTACAAATCCTAGAGATTTCACGGTGCAACATCGTAAAACCCCCGGAGAGTGAACATTATTCGGGAATAATAATACGCTCTGTGGTTTAAACTTGTCCACATTAATGCAATGCCGAGTCCAATATCTATATAATATAATAGTGACTGCTCCAGTTGTGGTTTAATATCGTCTACGCTTTCCGAGGGAGAAAGTTGCATCATTTAATATCCCTGAAACGTATGTTTACCACACATTCCGCGAGTGACTCAATTGAGAAAGAAGTTAATGTAAAATAATTTTTACATCAACACAATTTATATATCAACATAATTCATAAATAAACATTATTTATGTATCAACATAATTTATATATCAATATAATTTACATATCAATAAAATTTAAATATCAAAATTATTTACATATCAACATTATTTATATATCATTATTTATAAATAATTTATATATTAGCACAGTTTATATTTAAAAATAATTTATGTATCAATATAATTTACATATCAACATTTTTAAACTTCCGATTTAGTTGTCCGGGTTAAGTCTTCCCCAAAGGAAAAACTTAACCCTTCCACTCACTTTTCCACAAATGATCAGCTAGTCAATCAACACTATGTAAGTGCATTATATAAGTAAAATAAATACAAAACAATACAAGAACAACAACACGTCAAATCACCAGATATCAAATGGGAAAAAAAATTCACCGTCTCCAGATATTTTCATATCAGAGGGTTCGGCTCGGTAGAACTTCTAACAGGGCCTATAAATCCTACTGATCCCTCAACATAAATATTTAAAAAATCTTTTGTTATCCTACATGTATTCAAAATGACCGACTTTTGCATCTTTATATATAAATTTTTTGATAGATCTAATACGCCTAAATTTTTAATTAGAGAGCTAGGTATAATGCCAGTAGCCGAAATAACGAATGGTAATATTTTTATAGTCTGAGAATGCCAAATTCTTTTTATTTCATTTCCTAAATCTGTGTATTTTCTTATTTTTTCACTAACAGATTTTTGAATATTACAGGAATTTGGAATAGCAACATCAATGATATAAGTAATTTTTTTAAATTTTGTCATGTAAAACTATATCGGGTCTATTATGACTAATCGCTCGGTCTGTTAGTATAGTTTTATCATAATATATTTTATAAAATTCGTTTTCTAAAAATGAATTTGGTTCGTATTCATAATATGGTACTACATTACGGCAGTCAATCAAGTTATGTTTAATTACCAAATTTTGGTGAATTATTTTTAAAACTTGATTGTGCCTAAATGTATACTCGGACGGTGCTAATATAGAACATCCCGATATAATATGTTCTATAGTTTCCGGAAAGGCCAAACATTTTCTACACAAATCATCAATTTGATTTGTATCTTTGATTATATGCTTTCTATAATTTTTAGTATTAATGACTCTATCCTGAATTGCAAGCATAAATCCTTCTATTTCTGCGCTCAACTCTCCAATACTCAACCATTTGTTTGACTTAATTTTGTCAACATACGTTTGGTTGAGATAATTGAAGTGTTTTGCGTGTAAAATTTTATTTGACCAGGAATCTAATAATTCCTGGTTGGGATTTATAAAAATGTTGGCATTCTCATCGTATAAATTTAAAGGTGTAATATTTCTATCTGCCTTGCAAATTATTTTGTGCATTTCTGAGCTATGAGCTTTCCTATGGAAAAAAGTTCTTAGCATTTCTACCTGATTATGTTTCAAAGAAGTTATTTTGACTATACCTCTACCTCCTAAATTTCTTGGTAAATTAACTCGTTCTATACCTGAATTTGGATGATGGCAATTAAACTTTGTTAGCGTAGTTCTAATTAATCTTTCTAAGTTATCTAAATCTGTATTAGACCATTTAATTATGCCAAATGAGTACGTTAATAGAGGTATTGCCCAAGTATTTATTGCTTTTACTAAATTATTAGCAGATAGATTGCATTTTAAAATTTTTCTTATCCTAGTTTGAAATTTAATCCTCATATCATTTTTAATATTACTATGGTCTAATCTATTTGATTGTGGGTATCCTAAATACCTATAAACATAATTATATCATTATTATTTATATATAAACACAGTTTAAATATAAAAATAATTTTTATATTAACACTGTTTATATGTAAAAATAATTAACATAACAACATTATTTATATATCATTATTATTTATATAAAAACACAGTTTATATATCAAAATAATTTATGTTTCAATATAATTTATCTTTAAACATAATTTATATATCAAATAAATCAGACAAAATAACCAGAATAACAAAATTTTATTTTATGATGTATAGATCAGAGATGTTTGGAAAACTAAATCGAGAACGTCTTAAAAAGACGTTAGAAACCCTAGGATGGTTATGTAATTATTCATTCAAAGAACAGAATACATACTTTGTATAAATTACGTTGCCCTAGGATGGTTTTGTAATTATTCATTAAAAAAACAGAATACATCCTTTGTATAAATTTGAAAGGTTTCACCAAAATATTAACTTTATATAATAATAATAAGATGGCATATATATAGCGCAGTTAAGTGTCATTTCACTTCAAGTGCGCTTTACTAAAACAAACTTAAAAACGGTAATTTAGTATTAGTTGTCATGTTCTTAAAATTATTCTTACAGTGTGCCTTACCCAATACAGATCTAATATTATAACACTAAATATACTGTTTATTCAAAGTGATGACAAAACTTAGAATAACAATAACAGCAGGACAGGACAAAACAAGAATATTAAAATTAAAAACATAATATAAAACAGGAGGCAGTTTTTGCTCAGAAATGATAATCTTCTGAGCAGAAATTTTAAAGGGCACAATGAGGCAACCGAAACCAAACAATTAACGGAAGTTTTAGAATATGGCTTATTATAAAATATCGAAACGAAGTTAAGATTTATGAATGGTAAGATTTTTTAAATAATTTTGTTTTTAAAGCCCGTTTAAATTCACCCAAATTCTGGAGATTCGTAAGAGCTGGGGGAAGTCTATTCCAGATGAGAGGGCCTGTTACACTAAAAGAACGATCAAAGTAAACAGCTCGATTTGACCTAGAATGTTCGATTAGCCGATTACTAACATCTAGATATGCTGACCTTAGAGTAAGCTGTCTATTGAATTTATGTCACATATACGTCATTATATGTCTTCTTACTTTATCATCAGAACAAGTATAGTCAATTCTTTTTTAACATAGCAACCAGTTTATTTTATTTGCCAATTTTTCATGTTCCATAGTAATATCTTTATTCTTTTATTTCTGTTTTCCTTGAACAAATAAAAAGCTTGACAGCAATAAAAATAATGTATCTGATTAATAAATTGGAATAACATCAAGCAAAGTGCCTTATTAAATATTTTTTATGTTAGTATATTCAGGAAAAAATGTTAATAGGCGTACAGTAAATATAATAATTATATTTGACCCCGCAATGATTCCCTATTGCTAATGTCTTTCTCGGGTGTCTCCGACTTGTTCCACCATTCGCCATTGTTCACCACAATGTGACTCCGTATCACATTCCGGTGCAGATATTGCATTAAATATCAAAAACTCGAAACACTCCTGGCACTGATAAGAACAAGCTTTGAAATTTTATACCATCGGTCGACTACTTTTCGAGTTTTGCGAGCGAAAACATACACACGCTGAATTTTGTTACAATACGAAGATTCAGCTATACAGTACCCGACGGAAAATTAAAGCTTTCTCAGAAGGGTTAAACCTGTCTAAAATCAAACCTCTAAACCTCTAAAATCAAACCGTACATAAAAGCTTCATGAGTCTGCCATGACGTCATAGCAGAAACCAAAACAGTGTATAATAACATATTCTGTAAACTTTGGCTCTTGAAAGCCACATATATCTCGCCATATATATGTTTTTTTTATTTTTTTATTGTTGACACATTATTTTACAATATTTAATATTCTAATTCAGTAATGTTGGCCTCACTGGGTTGTTTACCCGTGCTAAGGCCCCCATTTTATAATATAAGAATTTATACATGAAAAAAAGAAAAACAACATTAAAATAAAGATAAATTTAAACTAAAAATAAAGATTAAAAATTAAAATATAATTATCATACTAAAAGAAAATTATTAAAAGAGAATGTAAATCGGCATTTATAATGATTTATGTGTTTGTGCGTGTTGCGTGTTTTATATATTTTTTTGTGTTGCGTGTATATGTTTTATTCTTTTATGCTATAGAATTTTGGTAATATTGTCTTTTTGTTCTTTAATCCATTTTTTTATTTTGTGTTTGAATTTATTTTTATTTTCCTCAATTTTTTGTTTCAAGTGGAAGACTGTTGAATGCTTTAATAGCGTGGTATTTATGGTGTCTTTGTCCAAAGGTAGTGTTTACCGTCGGAGTTTTTATGTTTTCTTTGTACGCTTGTCTGACCGGTCTATTAGTGATATTTTGTGTTTGTTGAGGTTTGTTTTTTTGGTCGAAAATGTAGTTTAGTAGTGTTTTAACATATAATTGGCGTATATCAAGTACGTCACAGCTTTTAAATATTTGGTCTGTGTCGGTTAGTTTATGTTTTTTGAGTATTACCTTTAATATCTATATACCTCAGTTGTTTATTACAGGAACGCAAACAATAACACTACATCTCATGCTGTACGTTTTCAAGAAACCTACCCTACTACCCTCAGCTACCTATGTACGTTCACTTAGGATTTGTTTTTTAAGGTTTCAAAATTACTGTTCCATTGTTATCAGATGGGCAATCAACCCAGTACATGACCATAAATGATTTATTTCAGAGCCACACACCTGCACAAGGAATGAGTAGCAGAGACAATTTGATGGCATTACAGTGAAAGTGGCAACGGCAAAGGGTATTTGAGGGCGCTTGTGTTAAAAGTGTCATATCCGATTTTGACACACAAGAAAAAGGTTGTTAAAATTCAAAAAAGTATACAAGTTCTTTGCTGTCAACTAGAGTGAAATCTATATCTATCTTGATCCCAAAAAACTATCCACCGTTCAAAGGACCATGAAATTTCACGAGGTCAAGTGGAACGATTAAAAAGAAACAGATTATGTTTCACAGAACTGACCCGACTGCATTGTGAGACAGTTGAGCTTTTACCATCCAGTAATTTGGGTTCTGTGGTGTTTAGAAGGCCGTTGCACTACACACACACAAATACAAATATACAGGTGTAAAGTGAACTAAATTCGTGGGGTGGTACTACATTATTTTAGAAGTAGAAAAATAAATAAATATTTCAGAAATTCCAAAGTTTTAAGGTAAAAAAATGGATTGTTTGAATATGAAATATTTTAGTATGGTAAAAAGAAAGTTGGAATTTCTATAAAAGTTACTTTTTTTTTTTACTTTTACCATCTTGTAGAATCACCTTAAGAATTTAATGCACTTTACCCCCGGACATCATGTATACAGATTCATCGAGAACCATGTTTACTCCTTCCTCTCCTCAAAGAGGCCCTTCACGCAACACACCTAACATAATGTTAGAAGAAAATGGTAGAAGAAGTAAGGGATGCCAGAATAATAAATGGTCACTAAAAGAATTGATTACTTGATTCTGTTGGATATAGTAACACTGCCTAGATATTATCTTTGTCTATTATCTATGCCCAGATTGTCTTTGCTTCTGAACTTGTTCCTGTCAAGCACTTGTTAAACGATTGTCAATAAGAATGGTTTATTTATTAAACTCAATACAATTATAATCGTATTCTTATTTCACCACAATATAACTGAGTCATGTCATTTTATGAGAAAGAACAGAAGAAAATAATGTATGAGAATAAATGTAAATTTGAAAGAAGCAAGGGGTGTTTTCCGGTACAAAGCTGTGTGGTGGTCCATCCTTCGATGGTTAGTTAATTTTTTTTAAATATTTATATTCTGTTTCTCACCGGCTGCTGTCTCTATGCTCAAGTGATAATACACAAATTAAATCTAATAATATTTTGTTGCGTATATTAATTTGCAAATTATATCATTGATATGGATGACGATTCCGCTCCCAATCCAATTTCCTGGTTGATATTATAGTATTATGATGAAATCTATTAAAAATATGATTTATTACCCCTTGCGAGTGGATTTATGATTGATTGATGGCTTTGCATTATGCATTATTGAATAAATGTGCACTGGAAACAAATTATACGTTTTATATTTATATTAGCATATTTGTATAAACAGAATAATAAAGTAAAGATCAGAGATGTTTGGAAAAATAAATCGAGGTCGTCTTAAAAAGATGTTAAAAACCCTAGGATGGTTATGTAATTATTCATTCAAAGAACAGAATACATACTTTGTAAAAATTTGAAAGGTTTCACCAACATATTAACTTTATATAATAATAATAAGATAGCATTTATATAGCGCAGTTTAGTGTCATTTCACTTCAAGTGCGCTTTAGTATAATAAACTTAAAAACGGTAATTTAGTATTAGTGGTCATGTTCTTAAAATTATTCTTACAGTGTGCCTTACCCAATACAGATCTATTATTATAACACAAACACAAACGAGTGGATTTATGATTGATTGATGGCTTTGCATTATGCATTATTGAATAAATGTGCACTGGAAACAAATAATACGTTTTATATTTATATTAGCATATTTGTATAAACGTAGTATTATATCGCTGATCCTGAAAGTCCATTAGATTGAACCAATCAATGTCAACGCACACAGCCTGCAGCACTTATCTAACAATTTAACAATCCTCTCAATAGCTATGCAACACGTAAGAAAAACTCGACTAAATTATCCGATTATAATTATATATAGCTAATGTTCATAGGTTCGAGTACCGAATAGTAAATTCAGATGTTATAAATAATTTAATCGTTAAATTGAATATAAAACTTTATATTTTTTTAAATTTAAAATACATACATATTACAGATTTACAGAAGAAAAACATGTGGTTCTAAAAACTAATTACAATAAAATATATTCTATTTAACGTAAATACCCAATTCAATAGAGAAAAATGTTTCTCGTGTTTGAATTGGGGAGTAGTGCCATTACAGTATACACAAGGTAAAGAAAAGAAAGAAAGTTTTTGTTTATAAAGTAAGAAATAAAAAAATTTATTTAGCATGATAATAAAAGTATAGATAATGAAAAAAAATACATACACAGTAAATGTAAATAAATTTAAGAATATGGATGTAGTAAAATAAAAATAATATTATTACATTTAGATTAATAAGTAGGTGGTAAGTACATGGAATTTTTCTATTCAGTTGGAATAAAGCAGAGCTGATAATATTGCAAAAGTAGGTACATAATAAATTATAGTATATGGATAGTGCTTATCAAGAGGATGCTGAAATACCTCCTTACCATTAAGCTGAATCCTCGCAAGGGTAGGTAAAGAAGATGGACCGCCACACAACTCTGTTTTTGCCCACAATTCTTGCTTCATTCAAATTCATTCATCGTCTCATACATTCTAATTCTTTATATGACCCGACTTCGATCCACCTTACTGGAAAGATTCCGTGTATTTAATTTATATAGTATAGCTAATACAATAAGATTATTTCAAGAATTTAAAGTCCCTTCACTTCATATTATTTATAAAAAAATAACTCTTTTTCAAATACATAAAGATTGTTTCAACAATGACAATTTAATAACTTTTTCGAACAGCAATAGATAAAGTATTCTTGGCTATATAACTATCCCGCGCTGTAACACCACCACAGCCCAACAATTTTATAAATATTTTGGTGTCAAATGGTTTATCCAATACCTCTTAACTTAAGATTGGAAACGAATTATAAAAAAATCAAAAGATTAATAAGAACACTATATCAATAGCATATTAAAGTCGTTTATACTTAAAAATACAATATAATCTCTCAATTATTTTTTTTTAAATTAAAAAAAAAAAAAAGACAAACATTCCCGGGTTACGAATAACCTGACAATATTTGAAAATCTCCTACTACCACCACAGTAAGCTGAAAATGTTGCTTGTGTTGTGATGGAGGACTTAGCCATTATTATTATATTGAAATCGTTTTCTCTTATTCTTATCTCTTTCCTTCTTTTACATCCTTTTCTCTTTTCTATTTGATATAATTTTGTTATATATATAATAACAAAAAAATAAAAATTCTTTTCATGATCTTTACACTCTCTGAAAAAATATGTTAAATTATTATTTACACGCGTTTCTCCGCCTTTTTAACGCGAGCATTTGCTCTAAAAAAAGGTGTATCACGATGTACTGTATTAAAAAGAAAACAAACTTAATGTAATGTAACATGTAATTGTAAATTTAATATTAAATAAAGAAAATAAATTAAAATAAGTTAAATAAATAAATAAGCCATACCATAGCCACCTTGATTTCACTTGGCTTAACTTGTCCCGAATTTTAGTCTCTTGCTTGTTTGCTAACCCTTAAGTAACGTCGTGAGTCTATGAGACCCGCATCGAAACTCCCCATTCTACCTCTCTCAAACTATTCAAAGCTTCACACATCCTGACTGAGATCGCGCAGGATGATAGACAACTCCCTCACACTAATACGAAAACTATTTACGAGAGTCATACAGGTCTCAGGGACCCACGGCGTCAGTTTCCAGCTTGATAGCCAAGGTAGTGAGTCAAAACCTCGGACCAACTACTTTATACCATACATACCTCAAATATGGCTCGTTGGCAGATCGTGCAAGACGTATTGCATTTAGTGTAATGCATGCTTCATATTGTAATTATTTTTATGCTCGAAGTTATTGTTATTTTGTGCACACAAATTTTCAGTTTGACATTTATTATAAGGAACCATCATATTTAGTAACAAAGATTTCATATTTTTGTAGATTTTAATTATTGTTCATGGATGTTTTCGTAGAATGAATTTCGCCATTTTAAGAAACAAAGAAAAAACACCTGTTTATCATAAGCAATAAATAGTCGCCTGAAATATCAATGCAAATTGAATATATCTTCCGAGTGAAAATAAATGCCGCCGACTAAATTATTGCTTATAATAATTATTTATCCTATTTGCTATGCATAAAAAACCTTTTCTTATAAAATTAGTTTATAATATTTTTTTTAAATACAAGTGTTTATATTTAATTTGAACTATATCTCTGGCTTGAGATTAGTGGTTGATAATTGAACGTAAAAAAACTAACTAATAATCTATAATTTTTACTTTATTTAGTTTTGAAAAAAATACACAACGTCACTTACGACATTTTCATTTACCAGTCACTTGAGCGTTAATGTCGGATTTCAAATCTACCACGTCCACTACACAGTGAAATCTATGAACCTTCGCTGGACTCTTTGCGCTCTGTGAATTCCATTAAAATAACTACCCTCATGTGAGAATATTGTTTGTTTTGGAAATCAATGGTTTATCACAGTGCTCTTACTCTAATCTAATCCAACTCCCTTGTCACATGTCGCCGCTCTTGATTTCGAGCCTTATTGGCGCAGAGATAAAACCGGATTGTTCCCAATCAACCCGACCCACCCATCACTCTCAACCCACCCAGCAAACCAGACACTCACCCGCAGATATCAACCGAGGCTCACCCCCACCGCTAGCTACGAGGTGAAAACACTCCCCTTGGTGACAGCGCAAACAGAATCGAGAGACTTTAAAATTTTGAAGACATAAATTTTAAACTAATCGTTATTGAATGAAAATAATAATTGTATTAAAAAATCTACAATTTATAAAGCTGTCTAATAGAAGATTAGTTTCTAGCTATTTTATAATAATAATCAATAAACGAAACTATTCTGAATAAGATACTACTATAATTAAAAACTATTCATTTATTCTATATTGTGCACTAACATTGAATAATAAGATGTTATATTTTTCTCTGGGTAGGGCACTAATTTCGAAAATATTTTTAAAACTTTGGACAAAGTTCCAAAGTAACAAGTAGACACCCAATGTAAAATATAGTACCTACCTATGATCAGTGTTCAAATTTATTTGAAATTATGAACAAAGTTCCAAAGCTGAAAGATGGTACCCAATGCAAAATGAAAAGCTAAGAATTATTGAAAAAAGAATTAAAAAAAACGAAATTACAAACCCTTAAGATACCTAATGCAAAATATAGTACCTACTTATGATCAGTGTTTAAAATTATTTCAAATTATGGAAAAAAATATAAAGCTGAAAGATGGTACCCAATACAAAATGAAAACTTAAAAATTATTGAAAAAATAACTCAAAAAACTAACATTACAAACCTTTCACGATTTTTTCCCAAAACTATCCCATTTGAATACGACAATATGTGTAATTTGAGTGCCAAAATGCCAGGAATATGAGGAACAACTCAAACAAAACGAATGATATCACCAATCAAGATAACTGAAACGATCTGACCAAAATGTTACATTTGAAACTGCGTTCGAATAACAGCTTCATATAAAATGAATTATGGGATGTAAATGACTAAAATGAATATGAAATTAATGATATTTTTCGGAATTGGATGATTATACGTGTAAGGATGAAACAAGATATGAAATAAGGAAAAAAGGAGACCGAAACACGAAACACGATAAACATCGACCACTTGGTTCCTAAAGTTCTGATTTTCCAAACAAATACACTCGAAATTTGCATAGTGTTATTGTTATTGTTCTAAATTTCTAATCCTTTTCCAGCAAAGTAATCAAGTAAATTAGAAAAAACTTTTTCTTCAAAATTTCACCGTTTTATTGTTGTTTTCAGTTAAAAAAGAGAATTTTTTTGAAAGCAAAAAAAATCTTCCATGGAAAAAAAGGGAAAAACAATAGATTTTTTGAAAGAAGTTTTTTTAATATATTTTACTTCTCTCGTGTAGAATCACTCTCCAAAGTTATTGCACTTTAACCCCGGACACCCTGTGTAATATCTACACAAATCGTCAAAACTTATGTTACTATACGCCTGTTTTTGGACCTCGGCAAGGTCTTCGATAGAGTTTCTTACCCTTTATTACACGTTGAACTTTGAAAAAGAGGATTCCGTCGAAGCTTGTACAGCACCTACCGGCAGCAAAACCCTGTAAAATGAAAATACCTTTTAAGAGGAAAGTCTGAACTATAGTACTTGAAAAGAGATATCAGACAGGGACATATATCTCCAATACTATTTAATATATACATGGAGGAATTCACGAACATATTAAACAATGCTGGAGTAGGCTGCCATATCGGAGGACAGTCTGCTTATAATGTGAGTGGACATGGTTTTAATGACGCCAAATATAAGGGGGCCACGAATCCCCCGAAATATGTGAAGAATTTGCACTAGAAACAAACATGTTGTTTAACCCAAAAAACAGCACAGTTGGTTATCCGATACGGACAGGGTCCGAAAAGCATTCCACCAACTTTCCTGAACGGTGAACATTTAAAAGTGATAGAAGAAGAAAAATATCTAGGGCACATCAGCAGTAAAGTGACGGACGATGAAAAAAATGCTCATTTAATTATTATCTAATTTACTTCCATTTTCTCAGTAGAAGGGACTCATCTACTATATTCCACATAAAAGGTTCTATCGTAAGCACAACTTCTAAACAACAGAGAGTAGAAAGCTTGTTACTAGCTAGGAATGACAGATATAGGAACAAAGCTTTGACGTTGATGCCGTGAGGGAAGCTCCTAAATTACATTTGTAGACCAAAATGCATTTCGATTAGCTTTGTTTTCAAGGTACAGAAATGTGAATTTGCCCGGAGTGTTCGTGCCCATAAAAACAAACAATTATTGAATTATCACTTTGTGCCACGACAGAGTCATCTCAAGCTCTAACTTAAAATTTAAAACAAAAATAATAGGTGGAGTCGCACATACTGCGAATGCGAATTAGATTGTGGTTTTATTATGGACTGTAATTTTATATAGACCTTTTTATAAGTTTTGATTTTTTTTTGGAAAGAAAGCATTGTGTGAGAAATGTGCAGAGAATGCAAGCCTGACGTGAGCATAACGACTAAGATTGTAGAGCAAACGAGTGTATTGAGAATATATGACGTGAACGAGAATGACAAAAGAAGTTGGGGACGCCCGAAGATGACGTGGAACGTCCAAGTGAACCAAATACTTGAATCGGGCCATGTCAAGAGTCAAAATAACTGAAGAGTGTGTATGAAACGATGTATATATGTGAATGGGACCAGGAGTGTGTGCAAAGGCCAAGTTGTTTAGAGGGCCGTTCTCTCTGCCTATCTCTACGAGGAAACGTCTCGATGGTTTATTAGTTAGTGTAATAATGGAAGACTTAGCTAGTAGAGGATTGCACCCACGACGCCTGAATAGGAAGCCGATGGTTTGGACCGCTCGATCACCATTTGTTACACGTGATCAAAGCCATGTCTTTCTGAGAAGTTATCGAAAACCTTTTTTTCTATTTACTTGAGTTAGGCCTCATAATATAAAATGGTTTCCAGACAATTATGTATGCGTCTACGAGCTATATGTGCCATTAATTGGTACAATATATACAGATCTCTACAAAATTAAACAAAAAAAACATAAAAATCAAAATTGTTTTTCATGTTGTTTTACTGCCGGAAATAATACTGTAACTACCTAACTAAAAATCATGAAGTGATCATAAAACACAAAAAAGTATTTGATTGTATCTTATCGGCTGCGCCAATGTTATACTGATGATGGTGCTGTAGGATTTAACGATAACTCTTTAGGTTCACAATAACTGATTTATTAAACACGCGATGCAATTTTATACATACATAACATGTTATTAGGCACAAGAGTTCCTCTTCTCTGATTAGGTGTACAGTACATTTATTTATTTTATTTATTTGCAAAAACAGTACAAAAACCAATACATTGCAAAAGCGGTAAACAAATTATTGAAGAAAATTTTATACATAAGTATACAGTTAAAACATATGCAAAAGCGGTAAACAAAATATGGAAAAAAAAATTATACATAAGTATACAGTTAAAACAAATACAATATTTCGCGCTTAAAGTCGTTGTAGGACATATGGAAAATATCCAAGTTAGCTGGAAGGGAGTTAATTAACCTAGTGAGTCTTCCCAGGGGCATCACCATTGGTAAGTTAGTTCTGGACCTGGGAAGAATTAAAAGCCTGTGTTGGCGGCCTCTCGTGAAATTATCCGGGACATAAAGTCCTATTTTTGACAGAATGTCTGGAATTGATACTAAACCATTCAGAAGCTTGTAAGCCATCATCAATAATGCGACGTCCCGTCTGGAACTAAGGCTGCAGATATTCAGCATTCCCGAGATAAATGCTGTTGGAAACAGCCATGGGTAAAAACCAAACTCTCTCATATAGAGGTATCGTAAAAATTTCTTTTGAATTTTCTCGACCATTAGTACATAGACAGTGTCCTCTGGCCCCCATACCTGAGATCCACTCTCGAGAATGCTACGCACTAAGCTAAAGTAAAGCAGCCTAATGACTGCAAGGTTTGTCAGTTCCTTTGAATTGTGTATGACAAAACCTAACATTCTTGTAGCTGATTTACAGATCTTTTCAATGTGAGCGTGAAATGTTAAGCGAGCGTCATACACAATTCCTAAGTCCTTATAAGTCACCGTATGCTTTAGTGATGTATCTTTCATTTTGTAATTAAAATATACGATCTTTTGTGACCTCGTAAAACACATAACTGAGCATTTTTGGAAGTTGAAACCGAGTTTGCTGTCAATACTCCAGTCAATAATTGCATTTATATCTTCCTGGAGCTTTTTACAGTCTTCTAATGATCTTATTCTTAAGAACAGTTTAATATCATCTGCAAAAAGTAAAAAACGGACGAATTTGATTTTTCCCCGAATATTATTTATAAAAATTAGAAACAATAAGGGTCCTAAATTGGAACCCTGCGGCACACCAGAGTTTGTAGGATACGCGTTAGAGTTAAAACCACCATAGGAAACGAATTGTTCCCTTTCTTTTAAATAGTTAGCAAAGAGTTTAATTAAGTTTTCGGAAAAACCAATTTCTTCAAGCCTACTTAAGAGCACTAAGTGATCAACCTTATCGAAAGCTTTCGCAAAGTCATGGTATGACGTGTCAACTTGCTCATTATTATCGAGCGCTCTCGCCACGTAATCAGTATATGCCATCAAGTTTGTAGTGGTTGATCGGCCACGTCGAAATCCGTGTTGTTGTTCGATCAAGAATGGTTCAACCTTGGCATATACATATTTATGAATAATTATTTCGAATAACTTGGCAGGTGCGGAAAGAATTGCTATAGGACGGTAATTGGTTGCCTGACACTTGTCACCATCTTTATGTAGAGGGGTAACTTTTGACAGCTTCCACAGTTTAGGAAAAATTCCGTTTTTAATCGTAAGATTAAATATATGTAGAAGTGGATTAGACAGTGGTTCAGAACAACCCTTAATGACGAAGGGTGGAATGAAATCAGGGCCAAATGATGTTTTTGGTTTCAATTTTCTTATTGCTAAACTGAAATCCATGTTATTAACGTTTTCTATAGATATGTTTTGAGCTTTTGTCAATCCAATCTGTCCTGGTACGTAAGAATCAAAATCAGCTTTTTCTGGATTATAGACAGATTGGAAATATTTTGCGAAAGCTTCCGGTACGTCAGTTCCTTTGTAAGTACAATCATTCAGAATAATATGATTTAAGAGGCCTCTGTCATTTTTTTTGTCAGAAACATATTTCCAAAATGACTTTGGATCGTGTTTAATATTATTCTCTACCTCCACAATATATTTTTTGTGTGCTATTGAAATGCTATGTTTAATTTTTGTACGATAGGATTTGAATAACTCGTGTTCACTATCCAAACCTGATCGTTTCCACCGTCGATGGTATACAAGCTTCGTCTTTATGTCCCCGATAATCTCACGCGAAAACCATCTAGGATAGTTTTCATTTCGCGGCGCTTTTTTTCTTAGAAAACATTTGTCAAAATACGCGTATAGGGTATCGTAGAAGTACTTAACTGCTTCGTCAACATCGGAGATCTCCAAGATAGCCAGCCAATTGTGGTCACGCAATTGGCTGTACAGCTTCTCAAAGTCTCCTTTGCGGAAATTCCAACCACGAAAGTTATTTTCTGAATGTAAACAACGACTTTTCAACGGTCTGTCATGATCAAGACTAATTTCTGACACAAGTGTCGGGTGATAATTATCTTCTTGAACAAGACAGAAATCGGATTTTTTTGTAAACATACTAAAGTTACTTAATACTAGATCCAAAGTACGATTACATGAGTTAAGTACTGTATTAAACTGCTTCAATTGAAAAAGTTCCATAACATATAAAAGCTCAGTGTTCACTGCACGTGGATTTTGTGAAGAATTAATGTTAAAATCACCAATCACTAAGATTTTTTTATCAACAAGGTAAGTTAAGTTACTAATTAAAGTTTCGAGAATGAGAGAACGAGGTTGAGCAAGTGCGACTATGTATATACAGTAAACTCGTTCTGTCTGTAAAATTGCTTAAGTAAAATTATCATTTTAAACAATCTAACAAAATGCTTTCTTAGAATTCACTTAAAGTATTATTGTTATTCCAGACTTAAATACACCATTGAATATGAGCAAAATTCACCGCTATGAACACCATAAATGATTTGAATGATGCTGTGTTTGAAATGAATATCTGAAATGCAAACCATCTCGGATGAAAGGGCAATTCATTTCCGCGTGTTTCAATGCTGATTGAATTTCTCGTTTACTGAAATGGAATATAAGTGTCAAACAGTCAAACGCAGAGAAAATCAATATTATCAAAATATTTATTTTAGGATAATTTTGATCTCCCTTAACATGAAAGACTGCCATACAACTTTATCTCGCACACAATCCTTGCTTCATTCACCTTCATATGTCATCTTGTACACACTGCTCTGTTATTCTGACTCTTGACATGACCCGACTTAAGCCTTTGATTCACTTGATCCTGTTTTGTCTTTTTCATGTGTCCCCGACCTTTTCTAACACTTTTTTACATTATCTCCATACAGGAAGCCCTGAGAAATTCCATCCAGGCCTATGTCATTTTTGGGGATGCTGTTTGAAGGGCCTTTTTAGGGAAATAAAGGAGAGAAAGTCTTGGGAAGGTAAAAGTAAAGTGGTGGGTAGGAATCTGGGGGTCAATGGGTCATCCCTCCTACTGCGGTACAAGGCGATGGGTCGAGAGAGAGTCTGGCTGAAGAGGTCAAAAGGTTTTCCTCAACCAGTCTCTCCCGATGAGAACCACCAGTTAGTAGGTGGGAAAACGCATCCACCGCCAAGACCTAGACAAACCGCTCCCCATGAACCCGGGCACCCTTGCTAAGACCTATGGCATGGGTGTTGGTTATCCATTAAATGGTTCCTGGGGTGGCGATACCCATAACCTCCTCCCAAATTGTTATCCACTGTCCTCCACGTCTTATATTCTCCTTACAATAATTTCTTAGTTCATCTGCTCTACTTGCCAACAACATATAAGCGTCCCTTTCTATTATTAAACAATTCGCATATATCGCTTATGCACTTGTTATTCACTGTGGACTGCTCACTGCTTTGGACAGTTTTTTTTTATCACTGTTAAGAATATTAAGTCAATGAACCAATATAACTTTGTTAGAACTACCATTTGCCACCATATTTTTATATTAACGCTGACAGTTATGGAACAACCGTTCCGTCCTCGGGCCAAATACATACTAATTTAAAAGTAAAAAATTATTATGGGTGCACTTGTGGGTAAAACTAGGTTAAAATGGGGGTTGAGGCGTGACTAGGGGGATTAGTGAAGAGTAGGGGGAGGAACGGATGGTGGAATGTAACATATCAAAGATGAAGTTGCAAGATAATTTTTTTGCTAATAATGGACTCATTATTAATTCTAAGTTATCTTAGCGACGTCCACCCATAATAATTTTGAAAAAGAGTTTTATTGGAAAAACTTATTTTTAATAAATTTTGAAGGTTATGATCTCAACTAAGAATCGGTTTCATTTTAGTTCCGGCAAACCCGTGCGTTTATTTTATTTCGTTTTTTATTTATTTTTTTATTACGTGTTTCTTCGTATGATCGTACTCGGTACTCACTTGTAAGACTCTGTAGCTGCTAATTACTGACTGACTTAGGTATCGTGACGTAGCCTCTTTATATAGGTAACATGCGTTTGAGATTTTTTCGGCAGTCACAAGGAGGTACTATATGTACTGAGCGCCGCTACGGAAGATCTCGAGCGTTCGATGCACTATGAAACATTCTAGTAGCTACCGCTACAGAATATTAGTTTAATTCGAGATTTAGTGATAAAGTGATTCAGTGATTTGACTATTTCTGGGTACACAATACATTAAACTAGCGAAAATATTCACCCCATCAAAATATTTATTTTATTAAAATAAATACCTACCACACCGAGTCCTAACTAGCCCATATTTAGAAAACCTCTTTAATACCAATCATTTTCAATTTGTTTCAAAAATATAACTTTTACCTACCGTTTTATTTCTAACTACCAAATTTCCCCCAGCATTATGAAGTATAAGCATGATTGAATACCCCTGCGGGACACCTAAAAGAAAAAAAATCTGTAGACGGGTACCAAAGAAAAAGTTATTTTAAACTTTTAGACATATTCAACAACAGCCCTTCCGAATTACATACAAAATAAATTCATCATAAGCCAATTATAAACCTACCATGGTATTATGTCAAAATTTTGCCTAATTACAATTTGTAAGGTTATTTTGATCAAAAAAATAGCGGTTGTTGACTTTTTCGTACCGCAGAGAATAAATGCTGTAATAAAATTAATATTTTTACTGCTAAAGATTTTTTTCAAGTATTGTAAATATCATTTTATTTCAGCTAAATGAAGCGGTAATTAATTCATTTTAAATATGGACAAATATTACCAGATTTTTTTTACAATTCACACGATTCATACATGAGGCTCTAAGGAAAATAATTTCCCTCCGTGCCTTTATCATCTTTGGGGATACTGTGTGGAGGATCTGCTCAGGAAAAGGAAGGAGAGAAGTTCTGGGAAGGAAAAATTGTATTATTAATTATTAGAGAGTAGGAATATGGGGGAACAATGTGTCCAGGAGTGACGGACGTGTGAATCCATCCCTCCCACTGCGGTACAAGGCAATGGGTCGAGAGAGTCTGGCTTTAGAGGTCAAAAGGTTTTCCTCAACCAGTAGTGAACCACTTGGGGTGACTTATGGCAGAGATTATCCAATAAATGGTTCACGGGTGGCGGTACCTATACCCGCCTTCCGAATGAGGTTTGAATAACACCTTGAACATGTTAATATTTTAATACAATTCTTCCTACTATAATAATTAGTATAAGCGGAATATGAAACATATGCAATGACGGGGGACTTATTAGAAAGAGTTCGTAAGGTGATTTTCTCACCACTTTTATTGTAATGATTCAAATATTATTATTATTACTAGCCAGCAGATAATTGAGCCCGTTGTGTCAGGGACTCGACTCGATATTTAAGTTTGGCCGTGCGCCGTACGGATTTCCTGAAAATCTTCACACAGGAAATCGAATTTTCGAAAAAAAAAAATGGTTTTCAGCTACAACATCGATAATGCCATTTTTGTAATATAGCACTCTAGTACACCCAAAAGTCACGAGCCGTCACTGGTCAGGGTGAGGAACCGTTGCTTTGGTCTACTCAGTCAATAGCCGTAGGTACCTACTTGTATTACATTTAATTGAATTAAACAGTTGCAAACAATTTTTAGATTCGAACATCACATCACTCTAGAAAACACTAATTCTTTAAGTATATTTTTTATTCGTGTATTTTTTATCTATTTTTCATCCTGGCAAATAACAGTGGCTTTCAGTTAAAAGATTTTATCTAGAATTTTTGCTCAAAAGTATGCAAGTCGCATGTTATTTTTTTTACCTTCATTTGAGTAAACGGGAACATCGGTGTTACTTTTTAAAGCAAAATGCAGGTATGTGAAAAAGGAGTTTCAAGGAAAAATATCATTATTTTTGAGTAAAAGAAAATAATTCAACATTGTATCATTTTCTTTATTTATTAACACCCGTCGGGCTTTTATAAAACTTTTTTAAAATAAAACATTAATAATTTAATAAAACTACATGGTGCATTCAAATAAAGATAATAAAATAAATAATAATATTCTTCGTCCCAGCTTCACTAGTGGGATTTACAATTCAATTTATCCGTAATGTCAGAACGTATAGTAACAACAGAATATAAAACATGAGATAGCGATAACATGAACTCAACAATAGTGTTTTTAAATAGCGCAGACTATTTAATTGTAGGATTTGTGCATCTTGCCTTTCTTAAACAAATATTCATTTTCCCTTAGAATATATTTATATTTTTTGTTGAAAAATAAGAGAAATCTAACGTTATGTAATAACTAACCGACGTATACTAGGCGTTGCTAGTGAATGATTTCTAGTGAGGTTTTGAGATACCGAATTCAAGGATACACATCGGATTTTCTGTACTTTTGATAAATATAATTTGCATGTATTATATACATATACGGAAGAAATTTTCTAAATGATATTGAATATTTTATCAAAATCCGTTGCATAGTTTAGAAGAAATAAGCTAGCTAACTAAGTCGCTACTACGATAGCGACTTTATTTATACTACAGGGTTTTCCAATGAGGTGTTATTTTAATATTCAATCGTAGAAGATCAATGGTTTCGTTGTTTGTGTGGCACATAGCGCCATTTTGTGGAAAGTAAATGTTGTCCAGATCAATACCATCCAATTTTGGCCATAAAATATCATTAATCATCTCTCGATAGCGCCATCCATTCACCGTAACTGTTGCTCCAGCCTCATTTTCGAAAAAGTAAGGTCCAATGACTTTGCCGGACCATAAACCGCACCAAACAATCACACGTTAAGAATAAAAAGGCTTTTCAACAATAATTCTTGGGTTTTCCGAGCCCCAGATGCGACAATCTTGCTTGTTGACGAAGCCACCGAGGTGGAAATGGGCCTCATTACTCAAGATGATTTGCATTTGATTCACTCAAGTGAACTTTAATCATTTCAATGCTTTGTCGAATCGTGTATCGTTCCATTTTTATTAATGGCGTAGTTTTTACATGTCAAATGTCAAAAAATGACAGCTTTAAAAGTAACATCTACTTAAATAGCGGGCGGAACGCCTCTTATTGGAAAACCCTGTATTTACAGATATCAATGATGATGGAGGATAAAATAGCAACTTTAAATTAAGCAACATGCAGAATTTTAATATGGTGTCCTCTCTGGGCAAAGTCTTCTCTGAACTAAAATATTCTAATATAATCTGAATTGACCTGCCAGGTAAATCTGTCAAGATATTTAACAAATCATTTTTTCATAATAATTTTATTTAAGTACCTACCATATCACTTGTCTGAACAATCAGTTCCAATTTCGAAAACGACTTTTGAATTAAAAACGAATTTTAGTTCATTAAACAAGAATATTTTGTCTCACGCACAGCATCACAGACAGCGAAAATTATTTTTTATAATAATACTAAAGAATTAAACGAACATAAATATCTATCAAGAAGGAAATAAACGGCTTGTGGCCTCAGAGGTTCAATACCAGGGACATATCCTTTAATAAGAAATGAACAATATAGAAGATATGAAACGAAAAAGAAGATAAAATACACTGTCCGGAATGCTCTCAAAGCGGTTTTACCACTAGAGCGACGGTGTTAGAAAATTGCCATAATGCATACGATATACGATATAAGAGTAATAGGACAAGTTGTGATTGTACTACAACAGCGCATAATGGAAACTGACCTGTATACGATAATAAGAGTAATAGGACAAGTTGTGATTGTACTACAACAGCGCATAATGGAAACTGACCTGTATACGATAATAAGAGTAATAGGACAAGTTGTGATTGTACTACAACAGCGCATAATGGAAACTGACCTGTATACGATAATAAGAGTAATAGGACAAGTTGTGATTGTACTACAACAGCGCATAATGGAAACTGACCTGTATACGATAATAAGAGTAATAGGACAAGTTGTGATTGTACTACAACAGCGCATAATGGAAACTGACCTGTATACGATAATAAGAGTAATAGGACAAGTTGTGATTGTACTACAACAGCGCATAATGGAAACTGACCTGTATACGATAATAAGAGTAATAGGACAAGTTATTGTGCTACAACATCGCATACTGGTAACTTATGCAACTACCAAGCTTCTGCAGTGCTTCCATGATGTTTACAGGAAGGTGGGTGCACTCATTTCCCGCCTTACCTCACCACCGACTAGCCAGCTTCTGGGGCAGAACAGGAAAATCAACAACAAACGTCATCACCATGGCTGCATTCGAGACGCTCAGCTCTCCGCTTAAGGTTTAAGTCTAATGCAAAATCACCATTTTCGATTAATCTTTATAACGAATCGGTTAATATTATGAATACCAAAAATATGCTTTATATAAGTTGAAGCTTTTCCTATTGTTTCCATTAAGTAGAATATAAATATATATTTTTTATTACTCAATAAAAATATAAATGTATACTAATAAATTTATTTTCAATAGAAATGTATGTAGGCATAAAAGAAAAAATACAATATTATAGCTATTATTACGATTATCTGTGACAGTTTTCATTGATTAACTTTTTTGCTTTCTTAAAAAATTGTTTACAAAATAAATAAAAAAACAATTTTTGTGCTTGAAATCGATCGTCTCTGGACTCCGTTTGCCAAGTGATTTTAATGTCAATTACCTTTATTCGTGACGATATAAGGCGTACCAAGAATATACACATTTTTGGCTTGTAGCTTCCTCTTAATGAGCTATGGATGTAGATTATGCTGCGACCTCTGATGGACAATCCTTTCATATTAATTTTATTTAATTTGATTTTAATTTAATTTCACTTATTTTTGTGATGTTTTTATCTTATGTTATAATAAGATTTTTTTTCAGTTTATTTTTGTTTTTATAATTTACATTTTTTACTATAAATTTAACAGTTCTCCATTTTACATCTCATATAACATGTAAGACTGAAGTTGTGCTAGTCAGGATTAAAAACCTGAGACAATAATACAATGAATAATAATTTGAAAAAAAAAAGAATTTATTTTACACTACATTCATGGTAATTATTTTTATTCCATAGTTATTGTAATTTTTTATATAAACCCAAGGCATGATTCCATGTTTTTGGAACTAGTCCAAACCCTTGCGGAATGTATGGTCCACTTGAATAATGTCATCTGTGGCCATTAGTACGATGCACACAGTGTCAAAATCCATAGAACATGCCCAGCACTCTAACTGCGCACTTGTGCAGCTAATACTTCTATCAATCTTACCCATCGCCAACAGCTGTTGATACGAATAACGCTTGCAGAGCAGTTATTTTATTACCACGGTGAAAGACCTGCAATTAGAATCAAAACTTTGGTTAGAATGGCTTTGTTTTATCTCTGCTTACTAGCAGATTTCTGTGTTGGGAACTCTTGTGAAGAATTAAAAGGTTCTTTACTATAATTGCGTTTTATTTACGTTACAATAACTAAGTCTGGATTTAACTACACTGTTCATTACCCGAGGGTTGGTAATTCTCTGTTTCTAGAAGCTTGAAGTCTGACAAGAATACCCCACAGGCAATTGCTACACTCTAGTGACATCTGTCGGACTCTTGAGTAAGTTTTCTGACTGGTGCCATCTATCGCTTGAATACCCAACTGTTAACCATACATCACAGGCTTTAACCGTTTTTGGTGGCCAGATCTAAATAGTCAGATAATCCCCCAACTTTCTCATCATCATATTCTTCCCTTTCAAACTAAAACAACTTTACCCAATTCGGGATGCCATTGTTCCACTAGCTCCAAACAGTAAGGACTCTTGTGCAGTATTCATATTAAATATAAGCTCTTTAAAAGTAGACTTAGCGTAATGTCGATTACTCCGAATTGCAACAGTCACATCGCTAGTTTTCTCTGGCGGAATAAAAATACTTTCAAACGCGGCTTTATTTTTTTTACATTTACTCACACAGGAAGCCGTGAGGAAAATAATTTCCCTCGGGGCCTATGCCATCTGTGTGGAGGGTCTTTTTTATGACAAGAAGGAGTGAACATGGGTCTTGAAGAGACCCGTGTTGTAGGAGGTATGAAACACATAGGCCGGTAAATCGTTCAGAGCCGAACTGTTGATCTCAAGAACGAGTCGTAGAAACGAGCCGTTCTCATAAGACAAATGTCAACAGTGTATATATGTTGGGCGCGCGTATGGCATGTTTCCTAAATAATCACCGATGCCGACTATTTACAGGCTACCGTATTGACAGGATTGATCGCACACAGAAAATTTTACAGACGGATGAAATATAAAATGATCGAGTCAAAACAGGACTACACTTAAGAAGAATCGACAGATTCCCACCATTCAAAAATAGTGTTTCATTAAACATACCATTGAAGTTCTTTCATCAGGCACTAAAACCGTGATGGATATAATCACGATCGAATGAACCCGGGTTTTGTGGGATCGACCCACTTAGATAATATATGTTGGGAATAGCGATCATTGGTACATGGTGCATTCCCATACCCTTTATTTGCCACCGGTAATCCCACTGAATGTGGCCATTTGGCATGGTGTGAGATTAGTCCAAAGTGCCGTAACTACGAATTATCTAGAATAATGTTATGCCGTTAAACACTCGTTAGAGTGAAAAAAAGATATTTAGATATTTAGATATTTTTGATAGGAACATTCTTAGGCGAATCGTTGGAGTCAGGTTAGTAAAAAAACTACATAATATTGTGGAAGATGTTAAATCATGATCAATAACTATTTAAAGTGCCTGTAAAGCGCTAACATTCTAAAAGTGAGATGGCCTCGTCAACACATAAAATCAAAATAGAACGGAACAAATCCAAGAAAAAATATCGCTTGTTCTTAAATACATGGTTTTCCAATGAGAGGTGTTATTTTGATATTCAAAGAAAAATGCCATTTTTAATATAAATGATCGAATGTTTATTTTACTATCAAGAAAAAGGTATGCCGTTAATAGTGAAAAATAACATGAGTCAAATGACCACCACGACCACGCCTACAGGACCATATCCTTTTCAAGAAATTTTCCATAACCAAATCGCAAAGTGGCTGCCTTATGTCCTCGATAGCCTCACGAATTCCATCTTTGAGGTCTTAAATCGACGGTGGGCTGTTGGCGTAGACTTTATCTTTCACGTAGCCCAAAAGGAAAAAGTTGCGAGGTGTTAAATCACAAGATCTCGGTGGCCAATTGTGATCACCTCTTCGAGAGATAACACGGTCCGGAAACTTTTCCCGTAAAAGATCAATGGTTTTGTTGCTTGTGTGGCACGTAGCGCTGTCTTGTTGAAATTAAACGTTGCCCAGATCAATACCATCCAATTCCGGCCATAAAAAATCATTAATCATCTCTCGATAGCTCTTTGAATATCAAAATAACACCTCTTATTGGAAAATCCTGTATTTTCCAATCTTTCTGTGATCAATTTACAAAAACAGTTCATTTATAAACAATTTCTGCAGTGTAATTATTAATAAACGTGACAGCTATTTCGCCCTCTGAAGGCATTCATCCATGTAGGTACTTATGATGAAAACAAAATTCATTTCGATTACCCACGTCATTATTGATTTCCGAGTAAACATCAGAAAATATTATTGGTTCCCTTTAAAATTTCCCCCATTTATTGTATTGTTTAAATTTGAATAAAGGTAACGAAGTTTTTTCGAAGGATTTCTACAAATTATACTTGATAACAATAAATAAACAAAATAATATAATTGATTTCTCAGGGACTTACCAAAACACTTTTTAAATAATTATCATTACCGGAGTAACAAATCCAAGTCATTATAAAACTATTAGGACAAATCATTATTAAAATGGGAAAATAGTTTTTTTGGTAAGTTTCCCGCCGAGAAAATCAATTGTCGTAATACATTTTCTCAATCAAAAAAGTAATAAATCATTTTAAACATCAGAAAAATAAAAATAGGGTAGGAGTCAATAAAGTCATAGAAATAAGTTCTCCGAATGTGACTTAACCACAGTTTGATAACGGCTGTGATGAAAGGCTTTAAATCACAGTGAAAGAAAAAACAGATAAACCATAGCTGCAAGAAAATATGCAAATTATTTATGAAAACGGACATGCTAACGACATCTGGCGGAGAAAGAATTGATCCAGCTTGCTTGCAGTAGACTCCTGTAATAGTTGAAATTATATCGAGGTTCTAAGACGAAAGCAGAGAGGTCGTAAAATCGTCTAGGACGACTGGTACTTCCCCTTTTCCTAGGCCTATAAATAAAAATTGAATTTTGTCAACCAATAGATCTGAACAAAGAGCTATAAAATTTTGAGTAACCAATCAGTGAACGAAGGGGGGTGTGTCTACGAAAGACAAAGGATTGAACCTTGGACCCGACATTAAAAAAGATAATTAATGGCTTCTTCTTTCCCACAGAAATTAGAGGTGAACGCACTTTAGGGTCAACGTCGACTTTCAAGGTGACAAACTCCTGGAAATGTTTACAATAACTGAGGCATTTAGGTGATGGCGAACCATTGAAATCGAGTGCTTTGAAGATTTTACAAGTTGAAAAACACACACACGAAAATGCAATGGAAAAACTATAAACGTGATAGTATAAAAAAGGACGGGAAAAGCGAAGGAAAATCACTGGCAGAATTTTCAACTGTAGTACAATTATTTATGATAGAAGGAGGGTGTCATGTTCGATAAAAATCGTACTAAAGAGAGGTGAGAGTTGTGGAAACAATGGAAATTAATCGTTATCAATTTAAGATGAAACGGACATATTGGTAAATCAATTTTGAATGAAAAATCTCGCAAAAAAAATACACTTTTAGAAAAGTGCGGCGATCGAATGGAAGGATAGTACAGGGATTTTGGACTGCTACGAAGGTCCTAGGGACGTGAAAATCGAGTATCAGAAGAAAACAGTAAAACTAAACATAATAGCGATAGTTTAGATTCAGGAAAAGTAGACATTTTCATGATTATTAGGTTAGATATATATTAGAGTTACCCAATATTACGGAGGGATCGAAACAAGACAAAAGGTTGGCGGTCTCATGTATATTTTGAAGGGTAAACAATCGAAATCCGAACATGATTTTTATTTACGTTAAGGTAATAAACGATTAGAAAAGCGATTAACTTTAACGTGGACCTTATGGAAGTATTTAGATTAGTCAAAAGAGATTAAAACTAATAGGTTTGAAATTAAACTAAATTTACGAGTCTAGTACCAAAATTTTAAACATAAACAGATGTCAGTGCATATGTTTTATGTGAATCCTGGTATGAGAAAGATAGAAAATTGGGCGGAGATTGGGTCAGGCAATAAAAATGACAGATATCCCAGAGTCTAATTAGGTATATCTCCCATAGAAGTGTGGAAAACTATATATTAATTAATAATAGATGAAGTATGAAATTTTCCTGGAGACCACACACATCGGGAAAAGTGGAGAAAAGATAAAAGGAAGGGTAAAGAACGGAGATAGGAAATGATCCATGTGGAGAAAAGCGATACAATTCGAATTTATCCGTGAAATTAATAAATACGACTTGGAAAATGAGTAATTATAAGAGTTATGAGAAATGACATAAGAATCAAGAAGAAATTGTGCAAGAAAACGTCGCGGATAAAAGAAAATCCAAGAAGATAAGGAAAAATTCAAATCTGCGGCATTAAGAGAGAAAGTACTGGTGAAAATGGAAAAGCCCATATAAGGGACAATAAAATTGAGTAGAATTCAGACGAATCGAAATTCAAAAATGCGTAGTAAAGATTTCAGCATGGATTTAAACAATTTTCGCACGAGATGCATAAAATTGAGATCTGTATATATGTTATTGAGGACGGACCTATCGCAAATTGAGAAAAAAAAGGAACACAAAATCATGAGAATTTAACTACATTTTGTATGAACACAGGACAAAGGGAGCTTGGGCGATTAACACAGACTTACCCGATTCGGACCCTATCGACTTAGATTTGTGAGATAAAAACTAACTACCGCCCAGAGCCGGAAAGCAGAACATCTTATGGGAGGACAATCGAGATTGATGGAAGGGGTGTTTGGATTTACGAGTTGATAGGAGATAGAATTAAGCATCAAGAGAAATTCAGATACGTCTTTTGGAACCTGAGAGGGGTATAAAAGATGGAACTCATCAGTCAGGAGGGCAGTCGCGCCGAGGGTTTGAAAAGTTGTTACATGGCAGTACTACGTCTATTGGTAAAATTCTAGTGAAATAATCTAAGTGTTAAATTCTGAACAAGTACCTGGACTTAGAAAGTTTTGTAAAAAGTCTTAAATTCAGTTTCTAAATTCTGAAAACCCCACCAGTGAAGTTTTGTTAAATCAGTTAATTTGGTTAAACAGTGAAAATAAATATAATTTAAACTCAGTGCTTAAAAGTGTTAAGTGAAGTGCAAAAAGTGAATTGTGAATTAATTAAAAATTTAAAAATAATTATTTCATTCAAAGTGAAAACATTCAAATTAAATTTAAGAGTTTGTTATCGTTAATCTAAAGTGAACGTGATCGCGTATTGATATTTAAAAATAGATTATAATTTAACGTCAATTTGGTTAAAAAATAATAATAATAGTAATAAATACTTCATCTTAGGTTAAAAGAAACACAAAAACAAAAAAAAGGATTCGATAATAATAAACGTTTAAATCTTTGTTCTAAAATTAACAGTTAGAAAAAATTTAATTTATTAATAGTCGAGTGAATTAAAAGTTTGCACAATTTGGAATAAATTTTCTTATCAATTTATATAAAAAGAAATTTAGAATTAATAAATTGTTCAATTAAAATCCATCGTGCGTATAGCGACAGTGTTAAAAGTGTTTGTCGTTCTAACCGGAATTTTAATCATCAGTCTATCATTTCGAAAAAGAATTTGAAACAGCTATCATTCAAAAAGCCTAAACTGGAAAGGTGTTATTAAATCAACGGGTTTTCTGGATTAGGATTTCGTTCGGAAGAAAAATTAAATATCAGCTAATTTATACGATTCAAGCGAGAATAAAATATTAAATAGGAATAAATAGTCGAAAAGATTTATTTTGAAATTAGTTGAAAAATACAATTAATTAGGTAGGATTTCTTCATCAAGGTTGTTGTGTACTACCCGACCGGAAATACCTTGACGTGGGTGAGTTTTTCCTTTTATAAATAATTTTCAGGTCCCAGGAGACACAGAAGGGCTGTGAAGTGGAAGTATATCAATTGAATATTAAATTAAAACAACAAAACAAAGAATTACACATTAATATATGTATATTGTATATTTGTATATATATTTATAAATATAAAATAAAATATTGGATATAAAGTATATATATATGAGTAATGTAATTATATATATGTATTTTATTTATTAATCGAAACATCGAAATGGTAGCGATTTTTAATACCTACCCGAGGACATATCTATATTATTGAAAAAGAAAATATGTATTTATTAATATTCAAGACCATGTAGAATCATATATTTTATATTTATTTATTAATATATGTACTCTTAGTTAACATATTTTGATAATCGAGATATGTGTACTTATATATGTATATTTATTCTTCAATTAAACCTAGTAAGTTTACTAAATTCGGAAAATGAAATAAATAGTTTAACTTCAATAAAAGATTTAAAAATATTTTAATAAATAGTGCGCAATAAAAGTAAAGAGGCACAAATGACTTCTAAGGAATTTTAAAATAAACAAATCTCACATTTAGGTTAGTGTGTCAGGAGATGTTTATATTATTTGTTTACAAAACAAAGGATCACTGGAGAATTGGGTCAACCGCATAGTTTGAAAACGACCTTGGCCATAATTAGTTAGTCACAAAGGATTTTATTAATTACCCGAAACAGCTGGAAGATGCGTGTTCTCAAATACTTATCAATCACAAACGACAATTGAAAAATCACGGGTTAGCCAGATTTATATCAAAAAATTACATGAAACATTTGAATACCATTGATTAGATAATCGCACAGTTTTTATTGGTTACCTGAAACAGCTGGAAGCTGCGTGCTTACAAATACTTATCATTCACAATCGACAATTGAAAAATCACGGGTTAGCCAGATTTATATCGAATAATTATACGAAACATTTGAATTTTATTGATTGGGTGCTCATACAAAACCCCATCAGTTGCCTGAGATATTTGAGGGTCGAGTACTCTCTAATGTGGCAATCAACCACTTGAAACAATTGGAAAATCACGGGATAGGATGAACAAAAATTAATGTTGAACCCTGGAGGTAAAATTTAAAACAAATACAGTTCATCAATAGGAGGCAGTGGTCGCTCCTACAACAAGACCATTAACCAAACCAAATAGAGATGACGATTCTCTTAAATAAAAACGTCAAAACCAAACAAACAAAAGCTTGGAGTTCGATAGCTCTCCAAAACAAACTATCAAATATGACCTTATTCTACTAGTATTTATTAGTATCACCTTATTAGTACGTATATATTCGGTTACCAGACCTAGAGCTTCGCAGAGTTCTTGGCGCGAGATCCGAGCTCGGGATGCGAGGTAGATAGCCTCGTATTGCGAGTTATAAACCTTTCCCAAACTGTATGTATACATATATTTATTCGTATGTACTGTTTACTGGAGAATGCGGACCTGCATACAGCTTGCATTTTAGGTCTTATAGGCCACTATCGCATTCTCTCTTAAACGTGGAATGAGGATTCACGACCCGTAAGTCCACACCAACCGTGAGTATATGATTGTATATAGGACGAAACCGGTTCGCCCTAAGTAAATTGTAGTCCAAGGAGGGGTCGGAATTTGGGGGTATCGGGACCCGGGGGGAAACTTGAATGCAGTACATGATGACGTGGAAGGCTTCTTGGGACACGATAACTTAGGTATCAATCAAGGAGCCGTGTCAAAGGATTGTGCAAATTTCTAGTCCACTCCCGATCATCTCGTTTACTTGATGGAGGATTGGAGCCAAATTATGCCAGCAAATGGGCTATTCCGAGTTCGTCAAATATGCAATTAACTAATTACATTAACCTACTAAATCAATCTTTACATGTACCTTATAGCAGCAGAATCATAAAGGAGTGGTGCCACACGGACACAAAAGTTCACCAAAATCAAATTTACTAACAATTAACCATTTGAGTTATATTAAATTACCTGTCCAAATAAACATGTATAATATCTTTTATCAGCGTTTAACTACGATTTTGTTAGGGTGCAGGGAATCAGAATAATTACAATAGGAAAGTTAGCTCATTCAGAAAATTCATTTAAGTCTAGGTTTGCAATAGAAAGACTAATTCAACTTTGAACTCAACACCTCGATCAGAACCAAGAGGGTTACCACAAAAATGAAAGTAATTAAAATCCTATATCATAAATCAAAAAAATTACACAACGTTTGATGGAATTTAATTACAATATAAATACGGGTATATTTGCGTTCAAGATCGTAAATAACGTATTAATTAGTTAAGTACATATGTCTATAAAGATATATAGTACAAGAGAGCTTTAAGTAGCTTTCTGTAGATATCAAAGAAGAGGGTCCAATTTTCATGGAGGCTTATGTGTTGTAGGGGAGGAATTTTCCATCCCTGCGAACACATATGCAAAGCCTTAGAAAAAAAAAAATTAAACATCGGTCATAGCCCAGAGAGAAGAAAATTCTATATTGTTTGAAACAAAATAAAAGAATGGCGAAAAGGCGAAAACATTACAACTGGTGCCGTGACCAGGAGGTTCAGGTTTTATAAGTCTTTGAGAGAAAAAAAAAACAAAGTTATTGGTCAACCTATTGCAAAAACGGAGAAAATAATAATAATAAATAGGACGAAATTAATTAAAGAGTTAACAAAAAGAAAAAAATTTTATCAGAAAAGTGCGACATTACATAAATATACAGTAAAATTTAAAAATAATAATAGATTAACGTAAACAAACAATAAATCCAAAAAGAAAGTGTTAACGAATAAATCTTATAATACAAAAAGTGTCCTTATAAATAAAAATGTGTTAATTCAAATGACCGTGAACTTTAGAGTCAATAAAAATTCTTTTCATACGATAATATAAACAATAAGAAAGGATATGTGGGTTAATGATGTCATTCACTCGAGAGGAATGCGTTCCGTAAACAAAAACATTGTTTATGTTTTGGGTTCATCGAACAAATCGGAATGTTGATATAAAGCAAGTTTAATAAACAGACGAACCCGAAAAACATCGAACTTATTGGGACAACAAAGAACATCTAAAAATTGATAAGATAAACATCGAGATTTTAAAAGTCGGAAACATCGTTGAATAATACGTATCACTCCGAGGAACAAAAAATTAAATAACAAACGTCGAGATTAAATAAACAATGACACAAAACGAGATAGCTGGAACAAATATAACATAAACATTGCATTTGGATATCGTGAAGTATTAACGTAAACAATTATTGTTTATCTATATCCGAAAACAACAGACCAGCGGCGGGCCGTGGTACTTAACAAATTATTCAGAAAGTCAGGAAAAGATATTATTATTTCATCGTTAGACATTCGACAGATTTATTAGAAGAATAGAAAAGTTTAGACAAATTAAATTGATTTAATGTTTTGCAATATCCAATGTACCTTACTAGATATCATTGGTTTTGCAAAAATAATAATTACGAAAATATAAAATTGATTAATATCAATTGATTAACAAAAAAAAAATATATATATATATTTTTTTGATTAACATCAATATCATTATAAAACAAAAGAAAAACAATTATTTTGAGATGTTGGGGTGTAATCTATTATGATCATGTTGTAACATAATAAATAGCGGAAATATTACACCCATATCATGTGATAGATAGATCTATAATAACAATAATATCAAAATAGAAAAGTGTAATTATATTACATCATAGTTACTCATTAGGACCACGTGTTAGATTCAAATGGTCGCGCTACGTGCCGCCAATGTAGATACTTGTTGTCAGGATCACAAATCTCGATAATCGGCAGAGACATTAATGAGGGTGAAACATTTGATGTTTTGTTTTGTGAGGTAAGATTAATCTTACATAATATAATTTACCATATAAACGGGTAAGTTGAAATAACGTAAGATTTACTCATGATAATTTTGTTGACATTCGGATCAGGTTGTTGACTAATAAAACATATTTTAAGACACAGAGAACCCAGTCAATGGATTCGATAAAGAATTCAAGTATAGGCCAAACAAATAAACGTTGTTTTGAAAAGACAAAGTGTTAGTTGAGAATTCGAGTTTCAATTTCAAAGAAAAAAAAAAACAATTCAGAGTTGGCTCGAGATTTTAATGTCGTTGACGAATGGTTATGATGGGATATATATATATGTGTATATATATATCTATTGAAAAGAAATTCATGTCAGGTATTGAAAAAAATCATGTTAGGTATTTCAAAAAAAATCATAATAGAATTTGCAAATTTTGCAAATTGAATATAGATTTGAACTCAACAATAAATCAATATGGCGGAGAAAAGAAAAATCGATGACGCGAAGGTAAGCACCGAGACAGTTCCTATAATTGATGAACTAAGAGAAATATTCAAACGATCGCGAAAAAGTTCGTTACAAGTCGAGAATTTGAAGGCACCTGAAAATATGGGTCAGTCAGAGGGGGAGGCTAGAACATATTCGGATATCAAACAAGACGAGGGTATACAAGAGAGTGATGTGAAAATCATAAACGAATTTGAAATTTTACAGGAACAGTCAGGTGATGAAATACAAGAAAAATCTAGAAAAACAAAAAAAAAAAAATAAGAAAAACGAGAAAATTTGAAAAAAAATATAGAATAAGAAAGGCAACATATATAAATAATTAAGAAAATTAAAATAGGAATATTAAGGTTGTCGCTTAGTAAGAAAAAAATATAGATACATAAGCCGGTAACACTCGGAAGAGCTAAGAAAATGGTGGGAAAACGTGGAATGGGGAGGCAAACAGAAGCTTTAGTGACGGCAATCGAGGAAAATGCTACAGCTGGGACGTCAGCAGTGAACATCGGAGATATTACTACAATAATTCAAGCAGCTTTAGCACCGCTTGTTGATAAAATGCAGGAACTTGAGAAACAATTAGGAAGACCAACAACAGTGGCGGTGACAGGAGAGGATAGTGCGCCGAAAAACGTTCTCCAAGTAGTGGAAATGCTACCGCAGCAAGAACGACCTTCATTTTCCGGTGGAAATCAAAACCCCATAAGTTTCTTAGAAGATATAAAAGAATACACTAGAAAAGTGAAACGTACAGATCCATTAATTGTCGTGCGGGAGAATTTGAAAGGGGAAGCAAAAACGTGGGCCAAACTATACAACAAGCGATGGGAAACAATGTTGGATTTCGAAAGAGATTTTTTAGCTACCTATTGGGGAGACATAAAGAAGAATGAGGTTCGCCGTCGTCTTGCAGAAGGGGTATATGATGCCAAGAGGGATATATCCATGCTCACTCATTTCGCGAATTATTGGGATTTAGCGAAAGCATTAAAAATCACAGAAGCACCGTTAGGCGTAGTTGACGAAATTATGAGACATTACCCTAAAGAAGTTCAATCGCTATGGTTTTCAGGGCAGTCAGGAGATGGGATTGTCGCTGCTGAGTTTCTTCGAAAACTAGATACAATGGTTTGCACACCGGAAGAACGGAATACAAAGAAAAGGAGTGGGGAGGAGTTCGCCAAGAAGGACAAATACCGTGACCGTTACCACGCTATAAAGAAGAGAATTCACGCAATAGAGAGTGTGGAAGGAGGCGCTAGCTGCAGCAAGTGTGCCGAAACTACGACATCTTCAAAGGGAGGTTCTACAATAACTACAAGCGGCAAGGAGCTAGTCATCGCGAACAATTCGGGAAACGGCCGAGGGTTGATTCATTAGCCCTCATGAATACGACTCACACAGGGAGAGGGACGCCGGCACCAAAACACAACACTGCATTGAAGATTATGATGAAATGGGGGTGGAATCCAATGAAAGGACTGGGAAAAAATGAACAAGGTATGATTGCCCCAATAAAAGCAGAAAGGAATGTGAGAAGACGAAAGGATGGAGCGGAAGAAACGAGAACGGAAGCGGAAATAGATGTGGAAGTATGTGTCAATTCTTTACAACAAATAACGGATGAATGGAATCAATTGAAAGTGAACGAAGAGAAAACAAGCAGGGAAATTAGTGGGTTCAACAACATTTTCGAAGACAGAGATTATGAGGAAGTAGAAAAGGGTAGCACTTTACCGTTATTACCGGAAGCCAAAGCACAGATAGATAACACGGAAGTTCACTGTTTAATAGATACCGGAAGTCAAATCACGTGCGTTTCTCAAGAGTTTTATGAAAATTATTTAAATGATCAAACAATTTATCCTATTATGCCTGTAACGACTATACAGATTAAAGTAGCGATAGGACACAAAAGTCAGAGAATATCTAGGTTGGTTCTAGTACCATTGCGATTTGGAGATGTTATAATAAATACGCCGTGTTTAATAATACCAAAGTTAATTAGGCCAATTATATTGGGTATCAACTGGTTAGACGAATATACAGCTGAATTTAAATGTGGAGAAAACAGAAAGTTAAAAATAAAAACAGGAAATGGGAAGAAGGAAATAGAGTTAGTAAATTCAACCGTAATTCATAGGAAACCTAAACAGGAGGTTAGAAATCAAAATTTCACAAGTGGAAAAATAATTAGTATTGAAGTAAACCCTGAAATAAATAATACGGCGTGCCTCGAGCGTAGAATAACGACCTTTGTGTCCGAGTTAAATTTAGATTCAAAAGGAAAAGAAGGGTTAGAAAAGATTTTAATTAAACATAAGAATGTATTTATAGACAAACCGGGTCTAACTACTTTGTACACTCACGAAATAAGGATGACGGACGAGACGCCTTTCGTTAAGCGATCCTACCCAGTACCATTTGCTTACAGAGATAAGATTGATGAAAAAATTAGAGAATTGGAGTCTTTAGGAATCATCAGTAGAGAGGCCACGCAGTTTTCTAGTCCTCTAACATTTACCTTGAAAAAAGATGGGACGGTTAGGATACTCTTAGATGCTAGATTCTTAAACACCAGAATGCAGGCGGAAGTAGAAAAACCACCATTAACTTCAGAAATTATACAGCGTTTTCATGGTGTAAAATTCATAACCACAATAGATCTAAATTCAGCTTACTTTCAAATACCTATCAGTCCAGAAAGTCGCAAGTATACTGGGTTTGTATACAATGGAAAATCTTACGTATACAAGGTATTACCGCAGGGGTTAAAAACATCAGTAGGGAGTTTTTCAAGAGGAATGGACAAAATTCTAGGACCAGGGGTGAGGGAATTCTGCGCTAATTACTTAGATGATTTAATAATATATACGTGTGGTAGTCAAGAAGATCATTTTGAACATGTAAACGCAGTGCTTGAGAGGTTAAAGGAAGCAAACATGACTTGTAAACTCGAAAAATGTCAATTTTTATTCACAGAAGTACGTATGTTAGGACATATTATAACGCCTTTGGGAGTTCAAATGGATCCGGAAAAGATTGACGCCATAAAAAATTTTCCGGTACCCAAGAAAATAAAACAAGTTAGAGCCTTTCTTGGACTTTGTAATTATTACCGTAGATTCGCGAATAAATATGGGGAAACAACACGGGTTTTGTGCGATTTACTTCAGAAAAATAGAACCTGGCGATGGGGTGACTCAGAACAGCGCGCATTTGAGAGGGTGAAAACATTATTTTTAGAGACAGTTATTTTACATCATCATGACCCAAATAGTACTTATTATTTACAGACAGATAGTTCGGGGTTCGCCATAGGAGGAGAATTATATCAGTTGGATGAGGAAGGGAATCACCACGTTATTGGATTTATTAGCAAAGCTTTAAGAGGACCGGAGTTGAAATGGACCACGTCAGAACAAGAGTTATGGGCGATAATATATGCTTTACATAAATTTGAGACATATTTAAGAGGAGTACACTTAATAATTAGAACGGATCATCAAGCATTGACATTTTTAAAGAGCTGGAAGATGTACAGTGGCCGACTAACACGGTGGATTTTGTATTTAAATCAATTTAACTTCACTGTAGAGGGAAGTTAAATTGATTTAAATACAAAATCCTGTCAAAGTCTGTCAAAGGGAAGGAAAATATAGGGCCTGATATTTTATCTCGTTATTCTTGTGATGCAAAAAATGTACAGGAGGAGAAAAACACGTGCCCAGAGATAGCAGCTTTTGCAGTGAAAGGTAGACAACAGATTCGAAAACACTTAGAAAATATAACTGAACTACAAAAACAAGACACATTTTTGGGAGAAATTTCCGGATATTTGCGCAAGGGAAAATTTGGGCCGCCGACAAAAGATGTTAATAGGTATTTGAAAAATTACAAAAAAATAGGCAAGACTTTATATTACACAACAGGACTAAACAAAACGGTGTTAGCAGTACCACAAGAGTTGACTGAAGAACTAATAAAAATGATACATTTAGAAATTGGACACGGAGGAGTTTTTAAAACAGGGACAGCTTTGGGAGATAGGTATTATTGGCCAGGCATGCACCGAGATATAAAACGCATAGTGAGAGGGTGTCACCTATGTCAGCTGGCGAAGTGCGAAATTCGACCAACTGTAGGGCCGAGTAGATCCATAATTACCAAAGAAGTAGGACAATTAGCTATGGCAGATTTATACGGACCTTTACCGAGAGGAATAGGGGGGGTTAAATTCATTTTCGTGATCCAAGATTCATTCAGTAGATTTGTAAAATTATATAAATTGAGGATAGCAAGTACTAAGACCGTGTTAAATTGTGTAGAGGATTTTAATAAAACAATACAAATAGAGGCTTTGTTAACTGACAACGGATCTCAATTTACATCGAAGAAATGGGAAAACAACTTAAATAGGATGGGCATACGAATCGTACATACTTCAATACGAAATCCCGGACCGAACATAACAGAGCGCGTGAATAAAGAATTAGGTAGAATTTTCCGTATTTATTGTCACGAAAAACATACCAAGTGGGCGGCTTTCCTTAAAGAAATAGAACAAACCTACAATAATTCGATACACTGTTCAACAGGATTCTCACCTAATGAAATAGCTTTTGGGAAATCACCAACTTATAGTTTAGACAGGTATACTCAAGGCTGCGGAAAATCTACGAAAACAATAAATGAAATAAGATTAGCAGCACGGAAAAATTTAGAGAAAAGCGCTGCAAATCGACAGAAATACTATAATCTCAATAAAAGATTAATAACTTATGAGATTGGGACCCTGGTCAAGTTGAAAAAATTTACACAATCAAACCTACTCAAAAAAGAAATAAAAAAATTCAATCTGCTTTACGATGGACCTTATGTAATTGGGTCAGAAGTTTATAGTAACACGTATACGCTAATTGATCCAGTAACTCGGGAAATAAAAGGAGATTATAGCGCAATTCATTTAGCGAAATATTATACATGTAATAAGGAACAAAAACCGAGTTTAGAGATAGTGGAAATCAACGAATAAAATGCGAAATTTACAAATATTTGAAACTTTAAATAAACAAACGATTGAGAAATACAAATAAAAATATGTTAGGATACGATATAATTTAAGGAGGGAGGGAGAAAGAAAATTACTAAAATATTAGACTATCAGTTTGTTTGCGAGGGGCGGGTCGTCCTTAAGTCTTTAAGGTTGAGTGAACAAATTTCTTAATAAGCGACAATCATATTCTAATTTACTAATAGAGTAAGAGAAAAATTTTTCGATAATATTGATTTTCTAGTTTAGAAAAAAAAAATTGTGTGTTAGTGCGTAGGAAAATTTTTGTTAGATAAGTAAGAACACAGAAGGAAAGCGTATGGGAGTTATATACCCACAAAAGGAACAAAAAAAATATATATATATTATAAATAGGATAGGGTACGTTTTATAAAACAAGATTTTAAATTGACAATGCATAGAGTTAGAACCTTTTTTGAAAACTTGAAATAAGGTTATCTATAGATTTAGAGTAGACATTAGGTAAAGATAAAAAGGGAACATTAGAAATTACGATATCGATAGGTTAAATTTTCAAAAAAAAAAAATTTTAAAGGGAAACAGGAACGATGAGAAAATTGGAGGTTAGTTAAGAACAGTTATGAAATTAAAAAATTAGGATGGACAACACCTAGGCTAGAACAACTTGTTTGAATGATCTATGAAAAGACAATTAGAAATTACACAAAAAATTTTTAGCGAATAAGAGAGAAAAAAAAAAAAAAAACAAAATGCTGGAAAAGTTTAAATGAAACATGTATACCACTGATTGTCGGATTGGGTGAGGTCGTGCAAAGATATACATTTCACAAAAATATAATACTTACAAAACCAAAACAAACGATTATTTGCACACCAAGAGACCACCCGCCCTTCAGTTGGTCAATAGACCGCGAGATTGCAAACAATCTTTATATGAATCATTGTGAGGGAGGTCTTAGTCCAACCAGGTTGAGGACCACCTAAACACGCGAGTCGAGGGGCGTGTTTTTTTCCCAGAAAAAAAAAGAGATTAATTTTGAGTTTATCAAAATTAGAGAAAATTCCATAAAATAAAATCTACGCGAAAAAAAAAATAGAAAATACAATATGATTCAAAGTCAAGGTTGTTAACAATCCAAACAGAATGAGGGGGGGGAGAAAGGAAATAACAGAATGGAAAGAGAGATAGGGAATAACAGAATGAGGGGGGGGGAGAAAGGAAATAACAGAATGGAAAGAGAGATAGGAAATAACAGGATGGAAAGAGAGATAGGGAATAGCAGAATGAGGGGGGGGGAGAAAGGAAATAACAGGATGGAAAGAGAGATAGGGAATAGCAGAATGAGGGGGGGGGAGAAAGGAAATAACAGAATGGAGAGAGAGATAGGGAATGATAGAGTGAGGTAGAGAAAGGAAATAACAGGAAGTGATGTAGGAAAAGGAATAACAGAACGAAGGGGGGAGAAAAGCTAGACTACATTTTGAACACAATTTCGATGTCTAAAGTAGTATACAACGTTAGCCACAGCAAATTGAGTTCAGAGGGGGGAACTGTGATGAAAGGCTTTAAATCACAGTGAAAGAAAAAACAGATAAACCATAGCTGCAAGAAAATATGCAAATTATTTATGAAAACGGACATGCTAACGACATCTGGCGGAGAAAGAATTGATCCAGCTTGCTTGCAGTAGACTCCTGTAATAGTTGAAATTATATCGAGGTTCTAAGACGAAAGCAGAGAGGTCGTAAAATCGTCTAGGACGACTGGTACTTCCCCTTTTCCTAGGCCTATAAATAAAAATTGAATTTTGTCAACCAATAGATCTGAACAAAGAGCTATAAAATTTTGAGTAACCAATCAGTGAACGAAGGGGGGTGTGTCTACGAAAGACAAAGGATTGAACCTTGGACCCGACATTAAAAAAGATAATTAATGGCTTCTTCTTTCCCACAGAAATTAGAGGTGAACGCACTTTAGGGTCAACGTCGACTTTCAAGGTGACAAACTCCTGGAAATGTTTACAATAACTGAGGCATTTAGGTGATGGCGAACCATTGAAATCGAGTGCTTTGAAGATTTTACAAGTTGAAAAACACACACACGAAAATGCAATGGAAAAACTATAAACGTGATAGTATAAAAAAGGACGGGAAAAGCGAAGGAAAATCACTGGCAGAATTTTCAACTGTAGTACAATTATTTATGATAGAAGGAGGGTGTCATGTTCGATAAAAATCGTACTAAAGAGAGGTGAGAGTTGTGGAAACAATGGAAATTAATCGTTATCAATTTAAGATGAAACGGACATATTGGTAAATCAATTTTGAATGAAAAATCTCGCAAAAAAAATACACTTTTAGAAAAGTGCGGCGATCGAATGGAAGGATAGTACAGGGATTTTGGACTGCTACGAAGGTCCTAGGGACGTGAAAATCGAGTATCAGAAGAAAACAGTAAAACTAAACATAATAGCGATAGTTTAGATTCAGGAAAAGTAGACATTTTCATGATTATTAGGTTAGATATATATTAGAGTTACCCAATATTACGGAGGGATCGAAACAAGACAAAAGGTTGGCGGTCTCATGTATATTTTGAAGGGTAAACAATCGAAATCCGAACATGATTTTTATTTACGTTAAGGTAATAAACGATTAGAAAAGCGATTAACTTTAACGTGGACCTTATGGAAGTATTTAGATTAGTCAAAAGAGATTAAAACTAATAGGTTTGAAATTAAACTAAATTTACGAGTCTAGTACCAAAATTTTAAACATAAACAGATGTCAGTGCATATGTTTTATGTGAATCCTGGTATGAGAAAGATAGAAAATTGGGCGGAGATTGGGTCAGGCAATAAAAATGACAGATATCCCAGAGTCTAATTAGGTATATCTCCCATAGAAGTGTGGAAAACTATATATTAATTAATAATAGATGAAGTATGAAATTTTCCTGGAGACCACACACATCGGGAAAAGTGGAGAAAAGATAAAAGGAAGGGTAAAGAACGGAGATAGGAAATGATCCATGTGGAGAAAAGCGATACAATTCGAATTTATCCGTGAAATTAATAAATACGACTTGGAAAATGAGTAATTATAAGAGTTATGAGAAATGACATAAGAATCAAGAAGAAATTGTGCAAGAAAACGTCGCGGATAAAAGAAAATCCAAGAAGATAAGGAAAAATTCAAATCTGCGGCATTAAGAGAGAAAGTACTGGTGAAAATGGAAAAGCCCATATAAGGGACAATAAAATTGAGTAGAATTCAGACGAATCGAAATTCAAAAATGCGTAGTAAAGATTTCAGCATGGATTTAAACAATTTTCGCACGAGATGCATAAAATTGAGATCTGTATATATGTTATTGAGGACGGACCTATCGCAAATTGAGAAAAAAAAGGAACACAAAATCATGAGAATTTAACTACATTTTGTATGAACACAGGACAAAGGGAGCTTGGGCGATTAACACAGACTTACCCGATTCGGACCCTATCGACTTAGATTTGTGAGATAAAAACTAACTACCGCCCAGAGCCGGAAAGCAGAACATCTTATGGGAGGACAATCGAGATTGATGGAAGGGGTGTTTGGATTTACGAGTTGATAGGAGATAGAATTAAGCATCAAGAGAAATTCAGATACGTCTTTTGGAACCTGAGAGGGGTATAAAAGATGGAACTCATCAGTCAGGAGGGCAGTCGCGCCGAGGGTTTGAAAAGTTGTTACATGGCAGTACTACGTCTATTGGTAAAATTCTAGTGAAATAATCTAAGTGTTAAATTCTGAACAAGTACCTGGACTTAGAAAGTTTTGTAAAAAGTCTTAAATTCAGTTTCTAAATTCTGAAAACCCCACCAGTGAAGTTTTGTTAAATCAGTTAATTTGGTTAAACAGTGAAAATAAATATAATTTAAACTCAGTGCTTAAAAGTGTTAAGTGAAGTGCAAAAAGTGAATTGTGAATTAATTAAAAATTTAAAAATAATTATTTCATTCAAAGTGAAAACATTCAAATTAAATTTAAGAGTTTGTTATCGTTAATCTAAAGTGAACGTGATCGCGTATTGATATTTAAAAATAGATTATAATTTAACGTCAATTTGGTTAAAAAATAATAATAATAGTAATAAATACTTCATCTTAGGTTAAAAGAAACACAAAAACAAAAAAAAGGATTCGATAATAATAAACGTTTAAATCTTTGTTCTAAAATTAACAGTTAGAAAAAATTTAATTTATTAATAGTCGAGTGAATTAAAAGTTTGCACAATTTGGAATAAATTTTCTTATCAATTTATATAAAAAGAAATTTAGAATTAATAAATTGTTCAATTAAAATCCATCGTGCGTATAGCGACAGTGTTAAAAGTGTTTGTCGTTCTAACCGGAATTTTAATCATCAGTCTATCATTTCGAAAAAGAATTTGAAACAGCTATCATTCAAAAAGCCTAAACTGGAAAGGTGTTATTAAATCAACGGGTTTTCTGGATTAGGATTTCGTTCGGAAGAAAAATTAAATATCAGCTAATTTATACGATTCAAGCGAGAATAAAATATTAAATAGGAATAAATAGTCGAAAAGATTTATTTTGAAATTAGTTGAAAAATACAATTAATTAGGTAGGATTTCTTCATCAAGGTTGTTGTGTACTACCCGACCGGAAATACCTTGACGTGGGTGAGTTTTTCCTTTTATAAATAATTTTCAGGTCCCAGGAGACACAGAAGGGCTGTGAAGTGGAAGTATATCAATTGAATATTAAATTAAAACAACAAAACAAAGAATTACACATTAATATATGTATATTGTATATTTGTATATATATTTATAAATATAAAATAAAATATTGGATATAAAGTATATATATATGAGTAATGTAATTATATATATGTATTTTATTTATTAATCGAAACATCGAAATGGTAGCGATTTTTAATACCTACCCGAGGACATATCTATATTATTGAAAAAGAAAATATGTATTTATTAATATTCAAGACCATGTAGAATCATATATTTTATATTTATTTATTAATATATGTACTCTTAGTTAACATATTTTGATAATCGAGATATGTGTACTTATATATGTATATTTATTCTTCAATTAAACCTAGTAAGTTTACTAAATTCGGAAAATGAAATAAATAGTTTAACTTCAATAAAAGATTTAAAAATATTTTAATAAATAGTGCGCAATAAAAGTAAAGAGGCACAAATGACTTCTAAGGAATTTTAAAATAAACAAATCTCACATTTAGGTTAGTGTGTCAGGAGATGTTTATATTATTTGTTTACAAAACAAAGGATCACTGGAGAATTGGGTCAACCGCATAGTTTGAAAACGACCTTGGCCATAATTAGTTAGTCACAAAGGATTTTATTAATTACCCGAAACAGCTGGAAGATGCGTGTTCTCAAATACTTATCAATCACAAACGACAATTGAAAAATCACGGGTTAGCCAGATTTATATCAAAAAATTACATGAAACATTTGAATACCATTGATTAGATAATCGCACAGTTTTTATTGGTTACCTGAAACAGCTGGAAGCTGCGTGCTTACAAATACTTATCATTCACAATCGACAATTGAAAAATCACGGGTTAGCCAGATTTATATCGAATAATTATACGAAACATTTGAATTTTATTGATTGGGTGCTCATACAAAACCCCATCAGTTGCCTGAGATATTTGAGGGTCGAGTACTCTCTAATGTGGCAATCAACCACTTGAAACAATTGGAAAATCACGGGATAGGATGAACAAAAATTAATGTTGAACCCTGGAGGTAAAATTTAAAACAAATACAGTTCATCAATAGGAGGCAGTGGTCGCTCCTACAACAAGACCATTAACCAAACCAAATAGAGATGACGATTCTCTTAAATAAAAACGTCAAAACCAAACAAACAAAAGCTTGGAGTTCGATAGCTCTCCAAAACAAACTATCAAATATGACCTTATTCTACTAGTATTTATTAGTATCACCTTATTAGTACGTATATATTCGGTTACCAGACCTAGAGCTTCGCAGAGTTCTTGGCGCGAGATCCGAGCTCGGGATGCGAGGTAGATAGCCTCGTATTGCGAGTTATAAACCTTTCCCAAACTGTATGTATACATATATTTATTCGTATGTACTGTTTACTGGAGAATGCGGACCTGCATACAGCTTGCATTTTAGGTCTTATAGGCCACTATCGCATTCTCTCTTAAACGTGGAATGAGGATTCACGACCCGTAAGTCCACACCAACCGTGAGTATATGATTGTATATAGGACGAAACCGGTTCGCCCTAAGTAAATTGTAGTCCAAGGAGGGGTCGGAATTTGGGGGTATCGGGACCCGGGGGGAAACTTGAATGCAGTACATGATGACGTGGAAGGCTTCTTGGGACACGATAACTTAGGTATCAATCAAGGAGCCGTGTCAAAGGATTGTGCAAATTTCTAGTCCACTCCCGATCATCTCGTTTACTTGATGGAGGATTGGAGCCAAATTATGCCAGCAAATGGGCTATTCCGAGTTCGTCAAATATGCAATTAACTAATTACATTAACCTACTAAATCAATCTTTACATGTACCTTATAGCAGCAGAATCATAAAGGAGTGGTGCCACACGGACACAAAAGTTCACCAAAATCAAATTTACTAACAATTAACCATTTGAGTTATATTAAATTACCTGTCCAAATAAACATGTATAATATCTTTTATCAGCGTTTAACTACGATTTTGTTAGGGTGCAGGGAATCAGAATAATTACAATAGGAAAGTTAGCTCATTCAGAAAATTCATTTAAGTCTAGGTTTGCAATAGAAAGACTAATTCAACTTTGAACTCAACACCTCGATCAGAACCAAGAGGGTTACCACAAAAATGAAAGTAATTAAAATCCTATATCATAAATCAAAAAAATTACACAACGTTTGATGGAATTTAATTACAATATAAATACGGGTATATTTGCGTTCAAGATCGTAAATAACGTATTAATTAGTTAAGTACATATGTCTATAAAGATATATAGTACAAGAGAGCTTTAAGTAGCTTTCTGTAGATATCAAAGAAGAGGGTCCAATTTTCATGGAGGCTTATGTGTTGTAGGGGAGGAATTTTCCATCCCTGCGAACACATATGCAAAGCCTTAGAAAAAAAAAAATTAAACATCGGTCATAGCCCAGAGAGAAGAAAATTCTATATTGTTTGAAACAAAATAAAAGAATGGCGAAAAGGCGAAAACATTACACGGCCCAGCAGAGAATGTTTTTATTTTAATAAAAGAAGATACAATATAATAAACTAATACACCTAATACAACCTTAATTAACTAATTACAATTCCCGATTAGTGGAGAATTATTTTCGAGTCTAACTGGGTAGTTGGTAAATTTACTAATTTTTTTTTTATGTTCTCCCATAATAAGCAATTGCTTGTGTGTATGGGATGAGGTATTATTTGTTTAGTTTTTTAGATTTAGGTTTTTCTTTTAGTTAAGGTTTTCAGTATTTTTTTTTAATTGTCTTTTGAATTCTTTGAATCTATCATTAATTGATATTTTCTGAAAATTTGTTGAAGAAATTTGTTCTTAAGTATTTGTAGTTTTATTGACCCAAAGTTTTTTTCCAAATAAGAATTGGTAACATGTATCTTTGCCTGAGATTTGCTGTGTTTTTGAATGGCACGGTTTTTTTTAGGATATCCTCTCTGTAAACTTTTAAGGTTGAGTGATACAGGAATAGAGTATTTAATTTTCTGACTTTAAATTCTTTGATTAAGAGTTCAGATGAATATAAAAATGATTATGATATGATATTAGTTTTTGAGCAATGTAAAGAGGTTGTATGTGAGTTTTAAAGGCGCCTCCCCCCAAATATGGTTCGAAATGAAATTACTGCATTTTATTAATGATGTAACGAGTGTTCAGATTTCAAGAAAAAACTTTTTTCTTGAATAATACCAATTCTGTTTTTTTTTAAACGCCGAAGCAGCTGTTCCAATAATAAAAAATAAAATACTTGCAGAACCTAATGATGTTATTATTACATCTGGTTTGTTTTAAACTTAATAAAGGGCAAATACTATTTCACATTCAGGAGTCCTGAAGGGAGAAAATAAAAAACACCTAGTAGTGGAGGTGATTATTTGAAGCTGCTAGAACTCCCAAGGTATTACGCAACCCTTGAGGTTGGTGATAAATATAATTTGTTTCACAGAGTGTTTTCAAGATTGAACTAGTTTTACTTTGCTAGATACAAATCCATCTTAATATGTCTTATTAATATGAACATATAGCGCCAACCAAACCCCAACCAACAAATAAAAAAAATTGGCATCTCGAAAGGCCAAACGAAATCAATAGATGTGACTGTTATAATATTTTGGACATCAACTATTTTTTGACAGTTACTTGCACTTGTCTAGGTAAAGCGTCGAATGCCTCTCAATATAACGTGGAATAAGTTCTACCAGCTAGTTCCATAACCAAAAATATATGAGTAGAAAAAATATCTTATCAATCTGCCATTCCTATTTGTGCCTAAAATATCTTTGCTGTAATATTGCGTGCTCCGAAAATAAATTTCTAAAAATATTACAATGGTGTAAAAATAGCTCTGCAGATGATGTTTTATTCGACGTAAAGATAGAGAAATAAATAATAAGCTAGCAAGGAACGGTAGTAAAATTTCCATTAAATGCTGGCAACCACCCAAATGATATTGCCGACATTGATAAATGAATAAATTTGACGTGAAGACACCACAGTCTTCAACATAACTATTAAGACATTCAGTTGAATGGATGTCCAGCGTTTTTTTCGTCATGCAACGTTGAAAGTTTAATGCAATTATTACAAGCATTAGCGAAGTGTTATCTGGAAATTGTGTAGAAAAACAGCAATGACAGTCGTTGTAATGTTAATGTAATGTGCAGAAGATATTTATTTCTGGATCAGGATCAGGATATTTATGATGTAAGAACACGATTTTCATGGTTATGTGCGTTTTATTTCTTTGTAAATTAGATGTTGACTACCTCAATGTCCATACCCGAATGATCAGTTGTCCATTTTATTTAGAAAAAGAATTTTCACAATTTGTTCTTTTAAAATACATTACAAATTAAACATTTTAATTTTTAATTTTCTTGCAATATTTTTTTTTAATTTTTTTTTTTTATATAGTGAATACCTCACAAGAGTCCCAATTGCTCCCGTCTGGAGCCAGTGAGACTATGGCATCCCCAATTGGGGGATGTTGTGAGGCTGAAGGTAAGTGGGGAAGGGAAAGAAGAAGGTGGGGAAGTACCTGGTTATTCAGATCTAGTCACTAAACACGGCTAAAGCCATTTGGAGCAACGTTTCAATTCTGAATGGTGGTCTTACACCAGGGCGATACTGGTAGTATCTTCCACTCTGGAACGTGCCGCAAATATACTATATATTATTTTAATTAATTAATTGTGAAATAACACAAATTAATCAAATAAAATTTATTTGCGCACGCCGGGTTCGAACCCGCGACCTTCGGAATGGCAGTCCAATGCGTTACCACTGGACTATGCCGGCCGTCAGAGTAGTATAGACATAGTAAATGGCATTAGAAGAAAATATTGACAAATATGTTATTTAGTATTCTACACCAATGAAAAGAACTAGCTCTTGAATTTGGTGTAGGAGTTAAAAGTAATATCAAAGAGTATATGATAACATAGGATGTGGACATTATAATATTTTAATATTGTTTGAAATGAAGTTACTGAATTTTATTAATGATGTTACGAGTGTTATAAATAATTTTACTTTTTCTTGAATAATACCAAATTTCTTGTATTTTTTTTTAATTCTTCTGAAGACTATTAAAATATTTTATCCAATTATAAATAAAATTACTGTGCATTTGTTGTATATAAAAGAGAGGACTTTGGATGTTATATTTATGTCTTATTGATGAATTAAGTATTCATTGTTTCCATGTATTATCTTTTTTATAGATGACTTAAATTTTTGGCACTTGGAAAATTTTGAACAATGTTGTTGAAAGTAATGTAGGTTATACAATAACTTATTTTACATGAAACCATCAAACAGTTCTCAGTTTTTTTTGCTCATAAATGAATTGTGATATAAAATATTTTTTGCAAGGTCATTTACATGACATAGTCGCTTAGGAAAGTTTGCCTCAACCTAGATGATATTAATTTTAAATCATACACAAAAAATATATCCCATAACAACACTACACAAACAATTAGAATAATATAACTACAATGTACTCACATATGTTACTCCCACATACACACTCAATGTATACTCCTTTTGGACAAAGGATACAGCAATACAAATTACCAAAATCATATAATATTATTCCGGTCGTAATTAAAACACAAAATTAACAAACTAGCTTTCGAAAACCAAAACAAAAACAAGATCAAGTCATCAGGAAAAGATTTCGTAAAAAATAAACTAGTAATAAAGAACAACATACATACGAATCGTACATACAACACAACAAACAGCTGCAGCACACTAAGGACGGGTTGTTTCACGGAATTTGAACGATTCATCACATTTCAAAGTTAATTTCTGATTCTGTGAAGGTTCTATTCAACTTTTATTTGTATATAATTACTGGTCAGTTGCTTCACAAAACTTAAATCACAACAGAACTTGAATAAAACCTTCATAGAATTTGAAAAAGTAGTCAAATTTCAAAGTTGATTTTCAAATTCTGTGAAGGTTTTATTCAAGTTCTGTTGTGATTTAAGTTTTGTGAAGCAACTGGCCAGTAATTATATAAAAATAAAAGTTGAATAGAACCTTCACAGAATCAGAAATCAAGTTTGAAATGTGATGAATCGTTCGAATGACTTGTTCAAATTCTGTGAAACCGGTCTAAGATTTACTCTTTGTTTATTTTTATATTAAAAGTTCAAATCATCATAGAATAATGTGATTAAATAATTTTAATATGTAGACCTCAGAACAGTAACAGATAATATCTGGTAAGGTCTGTACACCATCATACGCGTCTTCACGCATCATCGACTAAACACGTTTATACAAAACAAAATTGTAACACTGTTTCAAAGTAATAACCTATACCTCTTCTAGAAAAAATAGAACAACTAAAGTATCTAGGAATCGTAATTGACCATAACCCTAGATGGATACCTCACATCAAACAAATCACAAATAAACTCCTCCAAACAATAGACATTTTCCTAAACATAAGAAAGATGTATAAAATAAAATAATTGAAAACAATATATTCTGCACTTTACCAATCAATAATAGAATATGGAATTATTGCTTGGGAGGAGCAACAAACCCGGCTATCAATTACATAGAAATCGCACAGAAAACGATCTTAAAGGTAATACTAAAAAAACATAGACTGACTGATACAGACCAAATATTAAACAACTGTGACGTACTAGATATATGCCAGTTATACGTTAAAACACTACTAAACTTCATTTTTGACAAAAAAAAACAAATTTCAACATAGACAAAATATCACTAACAGACCAGTTAGACAAGCGTACAAAGAAAACTTAAAAATTCCGACAGTAAATTCAAGATTTGGACAATGACACTACCATTACCATGCTATAAAAGCATTCAACAGTGTAACACTTAAAATTAAAATTGAGGAAAACAAAAATAAATTCACAGAAACAATTACCAAAATTTCATAGCATAAAATAAAAAAAAATTCTACACGTAACACACAAAACCAATATAAAACACACATCACTCACAAACACGCAAGATTTTAAATATATAATTTTCTCTTTAAATTTATAATATAGATTATATTTTTATATTATAAGATGAAGGCCTCAGCACGAGTAAGCCACCAAATGGGGCCAACATTACTGGATAACTATGAAATGTAAAAAATATTGTACCAAAAAAAGAAGTATAAACGTAGTCATACCATGGCTGTGACTCCGAACTATGCTGAAGAATTATGGTGACGTCAGAAGCCGTTTGGCTACCGCATCCTCTTTTCCAAGGAATGGCGAAATGACGACACGTCGCGACGTGTCGTCGAGTCGATTGAGTAGAAAAAGGTTTTTTATTGATTGAATAAAATCAACTGTTAAAGACTTGACTCCAAATTACTTACAGCTCTAATTACGCCATATATAGTAAAAATCTCCATACATCATTTAGTCCAAACTTCATCGCCCTCTGTTAAACTCAATCGTATTGTCAGCGGTATTGGGAAATTGCTGCATCCAGCTTACAGGTGATATTGTACAAATCAGCATATTGGTGGACAATGGTTTCTTGAGTTCGATGAATTCCGTACAGCTCCTCATAAATGTAGCAGTAGTAAATTGCAGCATTTGCACCGATGCTCGTTTATTGATCTCCATGCTCAATTTTGGTATTTTTGGAAATAGGACCATTGACCTCGCGGATGCAGATAAATTATGTATAGATATCGAAAACAGCCGCAAGTAATCCGCGTACGAAAGCGTACCGAATCTCTTACCAACATATTTTATAACAACTTCTTTGGTTTACTTTGGACTTTGAGATATCTGCAGAAAATGCAAAGGATGCAATTGTCAACGACAGCGATGCTAAGTTGAGGATAAATTAATGAAACTTCACTCCGAAAGAGTTTTGTGTTTACCCCGCATTAAGAAAATAACTTCAAACAAAACACATTCTGAATTATAAACCAGTTCTTTTAGTTTGATTGTAATGATATGTCACAAACTTTTTTGCAAAAATAAATGTAAACATTCTGAAATTGGCAGTTTAATTTTCTAGTGTCTTGTTATTCTGTTCTCGTATATTTTAAAACTTGTGGTAAAATGGACCAACATTACAATTATTATGAAATACATTAGCAAGGGTCTTTTCTTAAATAGATGTGAACTACATTATGTTGCTATTATCATCGCGTTTTTGATATTTTGGTAAATTATTAACTGTTGTTGCTTAAATAAAATTAAAAAAGAATAAAGTATTGTATCACACACACTATTCGTTTATTTTAACTCTTGTCATGATCTGATTCTTCAATGGCTTCTCTAATACATTTATTCTTCCATTTACTTTTCCTTATAACATAAATGATATTAATTATTGCAGTTATTAATAACACAACAGTGAATTTATAATAACACAACATTGTACGTACCACCTACTTCAAGGCAATCCAAAGCGCTAGAGAATTGAATAACGCCACGTAAATTTACCTACTTGGTACACTTATCTACCGCCTACATATACCAAACGCGTACAGTTACCCTACGCGACTTTAGTACACTATGTACTTGCATATTTATACTTAAATTTTGTTACTTTTCCACTTCTCACTTTCCTCTTACAAAGTGATTTACGACAGTAGTGCATTTCTGCGTAAGGCTTATCGTGCACACCACCTGCTTCAAAGCAACCCAAAGCGCTTCATAATTTAAAAAATGTCGTAAACAGCACCGTGTATACTAACCCAACGCGTACACTTACCTAATGCGTACACTTACCCACTACGCAGTCTTTACCTCTGCGTACACTTACCCACTGGGTACATTACGCTTCCGTGCACACTTACGCACCGCGTACACTTATCTACCACGCACAATTACCCCAGGCGACTCTAGTTTATTATATACTAACACATGTAAACCTATGTTATGTTACATTTCCACCCCCAATGTTCCTTGTAAGTAAATTACGACAGCAGAGAATGAAAAGAACCGATACATCATAGTTTGGCAGGCAGACTAGGCCAGAGGAATTAGTATGTAGCTCACGGCAGCCGGCAGTCGATGGTAGGTCCGGTCTATAGGGTGCATTTTCTAGGAAAACTTTCACGATTGATCAGTTGTTCGCGACGGCTATACGTCTTTGGGCCAGGACTGAACTAAGACAAATAATTACCAAATCGAATACTTTAATTAATATTTCATAGTTTAAAATACAAATAAACTAGTAGTTATGTTAACTAACAGTAGATCACGCATCCAAAAAGGACGTTTCTAATTTTCTCTTCTTAAATTCAACAAATCAAAATAAAAATTTCCTTTGAAATCATAGGATTTGTAAGTTGGTGAGTATTTGCCTACTTAATTATAAATAACTTATATAAATAACCATAAACTTTACATACAATTTTTTAATTGATTATAGATACAATTTGTCTAAAGAAAAGTCGTTATCTCAATGAAAAATCTTTTTGCATGCTTTCTTTCCAAAGTTATCTAGGTATCATAATATTGGAAAAAAAATCTTATTATTTGAAAAAATAATCTTCATTAAACTTAAATGGCCACCATCTTACAGCGGAATTTACAGACAGATGAAATGCAAAACTATAGAGTTAAAATAAGATAAAATAGCTCACAAAAAACAGTCGGTTGGGTATTTTGATATCATATTCAAAATTAAGTTAAGTGTGAAAAAGGCCGCGCAGCCGTTCATATTAATTCAATGTCGTGGCCTGTGGTTGGAATGGTTTTGTGAAGATCCTCTTGGTACTGCTATATTGAGAGACGCCGTTCGTTCCTTACATGGATATGTTATATTTTCACGAGTTCCGAGCAAAAGAATCTCTTATGCGATATGGGCAGTTTATTGTACAAAATATGGCCTTTTATTTCTACGAACTTCGAAGAACCCGCCTTCATCGCAAAACTGGAGACCATGTTTACAGCGTAATCTTTAACCGCGCAGGAGTTAACAATCAGTAGCAATCAAAGTTCCCTCGATAACCTTATAATCTCAGTCTCCTGACCAACTTGATCAAATCATTCGTTTTCCTATTAAAAATGGGATTGCAGGTCTGGAATGAACGAAAAGAAAAGTTCCTAGTACACTACAAGTATCAATCAAAAGGGAATATTTTATGAGGACGGCGGAACACGAGCTCATACACATACTGATATTGATATTGACCTACTGATATTTTCACATTCAGTCATGATCTTTATTAGTAAAATTCTAGTTCTCGATATATTCTGAATGACTAATGTTTTATCAGGAAGTTGGCATGCTGTCACTTTTTTAACGTATTATTTACCTCCGTGCAGAGAATATAATATATCCACATTGTGTTTAAATTAATGTCTTAGTCTTACACAATTCGGTTCTGTATTTAACTGACCTTTCTATGTAACCTCCATTAATTCCTTTTACTCTGCCCTTCCCACCGAAGCGACGTGCTCCGTAGTGCATTCGGCAGAGTGATGGATCGATCGCCATCTTGTAAAGACCTGAATCAAAATGGACGCCATCGCTTTTGGTAGCTGTTTTCCCGCCGATAAACTTCTTGCCTAAATGCAAACGGTTTTGGATTAAATTGATACGTTGCAGAAATTTTAATAAACTGTAATGCGAGGTGAATTCGATCGAGTGGAGAATCGCACAGATCGACTTACTTAAGGCGATGCACTACGTCGTGTAATATTTTAAATTGAGCCGCTATCAATAACAACCCTTACGTAGATGGCGATAAGGTTTAAATTCCCGCTTAACACCATCCGCCTGTTTTGATTTATGCAAGAAAAAAACATGGCCACAAATTGCCTTTTATTTTATTTTGTGGATGTTCAGCCATAAATATTTAAATTTATTTCGATAATTTTATAAATAACTTAATTTGCCACATTATATAATAAAATCATAAGCGAAAATGGGTTCGTAAGTAGGAGATTTTGAACTTTAAAGCAGTTTTCGTAGCCCTTTACACTATTTTTTTCTGGGCTTATAAAAAGACTTATCTAAAAAATACTCGATTATTTCAAAGGCCGAGATGTATTCTACTCGCAGTATTTAATTAAAGCATCTGAAACATTTCTAGGCGACCAAATTTTCAAACCAAAAACAAATGATTTTGAATTACTACTTATGGTATTGCCTTAATTTTTAAGTCGTTGGCGTCATTATTGTACATTTTGTAGATACATACTCAGATTTCAATAATTGTTCGGATGTTCGTCAGTTCTTAATTTGGTCCCCTCCAAATTAAATTGTGCCAAAACTGCAAGCATCAAGTTTTAAAGTTTTTTCAATGATTAGAATCAACAATTTTATAATTGTCGTCAACTTCAGAAAAGAGATTTTTAGAGTCGTAGACAAATAATGCTAAATTCTTCCGTTTTTCACTCTTTCTCGTTCGTTTTGCTTTTTGCATTCTGTTCTGTTTTATATCATTGATTTTTTTAATAGCGGCCGAAGTGCATTCTGAAGAGTGACGGATTGACCGTCTTCTTGTAAAAGACCTGATTCAATATGGCAGCCACGCTTTTGGAAGTGGTTTCCCGCGGATAAAAACATCTCGCTTCGTTTTGCATTGAATGGCGGCTCACTACTATATCATATTGTTACATTCTGCGAGGTGCAGTCCATCTAAGGACTATTTCTCGCGGCCTGAGGGTAAGTCACCTGGGGGATGGTTTTTTTCTGCCCTAATGCTTGGGCTGCCTTGACAACTTGGGGGCTTTAAAATACTATGCTTTTTTGTATTTTATACTATATTTTTTGTATTTGAGACTGAATTTTTTGTCGGTATTAGTTTAGGATTTAACTAATCGAATACTATCTTTTTTGTATCGGTTGTACTTTGAATATTCTTTTTTTAGAGCCAGCATTAGGGTAGGTAGATGATGGATACTGGGTGGGGGATGGCGGCTCACGTTGCAAACATTTCATTATACTGCAGTGTAGGATGCAAGGGCGTAGGAGTCACAAAAAAATTCTAATAAATTTTTCATCCCCCCTTCTCCCTTGTCACCTATGGATCGAAGCATCCCCCCCCCCTCCCTCTCTTAGCGTAGAACCCATACATGTCAATGCTGTAGTTACGCCACTGGTATGAATTTTATCGCATGGGGATGGGGAGTCCTAGACATTCATTGTAGTCCGCGGCGTGACTAGAGTAGATTAGGTAAATAAAAAAGTTCGTTATTTGCTTTTTTGACCGTCTTCAAAATTAAGTGTGTCAATCTGTTAATAATAAAATTTAATGCAATAATACGTCTGCAGCCATGGAAAAATTAATATAAAAATCTGTATCAACGACGACAGAGGATTGTTAAGAGTCATTGACAAAGATTGATAACCATACAAATTTTGTTCGTATTTTTCTTCCTTCGTACATGAAAACGATGGGGAAAAAAATCGGAATGTCGAGTTTTTTCAACCGAATAACCAAAGGAGAGTACCTACTATATTGTCATTGAAATGTTATAATTTAAACCTAAGATTAAAAAAATATATAATAAATTAGTAATAATGAAATTAGTCATAGGTATAATGGTAAAAATACGTGACTGACATCTTATAAAATCCTGTTTCGAAATGGCGGCTATCCCTTATGGGAGCTGTTTTCTCGTGAATAAACGTCTCACCTAAATGCATCTTCTGCAACGTGTACACGTTGCAGAAATGCTAACGTATGCAATAAAAAGGTTGATGGTAGCTAGGTACTTAACGGGGTTACGTTACTGTGTAAACGTGAGGTTGGGTTTATAGAGCAAACATGTAACATCCAAGTAACCATACGTTTGGTGCTCTTTCATGGGTTTTAAAATCTACCAAGTAAGTATTTTTCCAAAGCCTTGTGCAGAATTAATGAGGAAGTCATTCAATTTATTTTATGTACTATATTTACCGTCTAACTGAAATTCCATCATTTTAAAGCTCCTTTTCATAACATAATAAAATTATTTTTGCTGCCTCAAACGATGTTAAATCTTATTATTTTTAAATATAAATTTAAATACATTTACAAGAATAGGTAGACAAAAGCACAAAGGATTACAAATTATTTTAAGCCTGAAACACCTATATTAATTGGGAAAAACCTAATAAACCCTAATTGTTGAATACGATACGAGTATTTATTGAATTATATGGCTTTTTAAAATAAGCCGATGTAGAATAGTGGCTTAGTGCACCCGGCTGGCAATCGGAAGGCTGCGGGTTTGTTTCCCGTCGGTGGCATTAAGTGTTTTTTTTTTAAATTTATATACATAGGTGTTTCAGGCTAATAATTATTGTTACATATTAAGACGTTACGTCTTGTCAGTGACAGTTGTCCAACTCAATTCATCTGCTTTATGATAAGCAAGCATGAAGAAGACATGCCATGGTCAATTGAATCAAATATTCGAGTTCGAGCCCAGACAGAGTTATGCTGTGTATACTACTTGCTTAATCCTGCAAAAACGGTGACATGGTTAGTTAGGTAGTTGGTTATCACGAAATATGTGTAAAAATAATGAAGATAATACTATAATTATGTCTTTGACTTGCGAAATTTCTGCTGAATCAGATACATTCACAAAAAATGCTTTAAGATGATTGAGAATAAATAAATTATGGTTTTACTTCGCTAAGTATCAAAACACGAATGGATAATTTCTGTAGTTATTTAGCACAAAAGGTATATTATTTTTATATTCATAAGTGTTCCAAACAGTTTTTCGTGACATCTACAAATAAATCCAGAGCGGGTTTTGCGATTCGACGACATAAACACATTTTCTTGAAATTAAAGCAGGTAAAATTTATTGAGGGCCCGTTGAAAGCGTTCAAAGATGGTTTGAAAGGGAGATATGTAAATACAAATGTTAGAGGGAGCGCGCTAATGTTAAAAAACGATAATATTAAGCGAAAATTGACTGGCACCACTTTGTTCCGAACCTCAAAAACACGGTAATTTCCACATTTCGCATTTTGTTGCTAGCATCATGTTTCTTCACATGAGTTTTGAATTTCATTCGAAATCCGGCCAATCCGATTACGCGCTTCATATTTGCTTTGGTGAATCGATATTTCGGGTATTACTGATATTTTTCATGCAACTGATCGATATTTGTCAAATCAACAAGATTGTTAACAAAGTCCACGATTTCCGTTTACGATACTATTCCTGTTTGCCGTATTACGGCCGGTATACGCAATACGCAAAGGCGCAATTATGAGTAACGTTTTCTACAAACCCTTACTTATTTATACCCCCGTTTTATCGATTATGAGTAACAATGAATAAAAATAAATAATCGAATTACTGAGTTTCATTATCCGAATAATTTTGGTATATACACATGTGGTGAAAAATTAGCACAAAATCCACTACCCCTAACACGTCATAAATTATTTTTTTAAAGGTGTGGCAAGCGAATACAGCAGCGATCATTTTTTTTGTAGAGAGACAAACAGCTTTAACAGAGCAAATATAAATATATATATATGTTAATTATAGTCAAGCCAAAAAAGAATACGATATATACCTACTATTGGCGGATCATCCGCTAAGCGGATAGTCTTCCAATGTCTCTAATGTATACATTCGATTTATTATGATTCTGATTAAAACTTCTCGTTAAAATATCAAATTTAATTATGAATGTCACATAACTTTATCAGCGTTTTTTTTTTATATTGTATCCCAATTCTGACACCATAAAATTAAGGTACATAAAATAATTACTGCGTTTCATAGTTTTACCCTTATCATTCTGAACTTCCACCTGGTAAACATAATAACTGCACGGCAATTGACTATATTGGAGTAATCGCTTTAATTTTCTATGCAATTACTAGCCATTGTTGGTTAACGAGAACTTCGTTTCGTTTTGAGCAGGAGCGGATCTCAGACTCGAAAAGCATTCAGAAAACGTATCTCAGGGTCCCTTGGGTAGGCGGATAAAAATCAGCGGCTGTGCGGCCTTTTTCATACAAAACATAATTTTAATTTGAGTCCGAAATTCCCAACAATACTAAATTATTATGTTTTATTAAAGCTATACATGTGTTTACAAAAAAAGGTTTTATGCAAAGCACAAAGGATAACAAATTATTATAAGGAATAATTATTAGCCTGAAACAATCGTTATCCTTCGTTATTAGCATAAAACCTTGTCTTGTGAGCATATCTAAACCTTTAATAAAAAATAAAAAATATTTAACATGTCAAAATATTTCACTATTAAATGAAGATATAATATATATCGACGCCACTTATTGTTACAATAATTATACGGAAATATTTTTCTTAAATGGAATTTTTTTAGTATTGTTAAAAACGGAAACCTTTAAAACGTATAAACTTAACCCGCCAGTAGCCGAGTTGACAAATGCGTTGGATTCCCACCCAGGCATTGCGCAGTAAATTCAATGTTAGCTAAATCCTCCATCATTGTACAAGCAACATTTTCCGCCCATAAAAAAATCCTATGTCTTCAGCGTGAATGATTTTTGGCACCTATACGGGGCCACGAGTTTGGGTCGGAGGCCCTGGACTTGTGCCCCGCGTGCTCATAAGGTAATGTCGGAAGTGGAAGGGTGACCCAGAAGGGCCCAGCAGAGGTGGCCCTGTCGCTAATTGCTGAAATGCTGACCGCTAGATCCGCCCCTGATCTTGAGACTCGAGACTTGAGTCTTCTCCACAATGTCAATGAATGCCGATTAATTAACGAACAAAGAGCTTATCAAACATTAACCTATCAAAGCCAGTTTTATGCTTAACTACACATATTTGGAGAACGTGTACCATAATTTCGATCTGAAATGCAATACAAATTGACAAGTTGTTTAATAAATCGTGTTCAGTCCACCATTATTATCACGATTCTAAAGATTCAGTTGGTTTTGGTGTATAGCCTGAGAAAAAAGCATTAAAATCAAAAACCCCACGGTTCTAGAAAGACCAGTAAATTGAAGGTTTTAAATACATTTATATGATTGAAGAAGAATAAGGACGGGTTGTTTCGGAAAATTTGAACAATTCATCAAATTTCAACGTTCATTTTCATGTTCTGTGAAAGATTTTTTCAAGTTCCATTTTTATTTCAGTTCTGTCAAGCAACTAGCCTGTAACGATATAATAACAGAACTTGAATAGGACTTTCACAGAACCTGAAAATGAACGATGAAACTTGATGAATTCTTCAAATTCTCTGAAACAACCCGTCCATAGATAATTCTATTAAATATAAATGAAATCTGAAACATAACAAGACACAGAAAGATAAAAATGTAAGTAACGGTCTCAACTGGCAATCGAACACAGGACCTTTGTGTTACAAGGAAAACGCCTCTAACTACTCGGTCATTGGGACCTAATAATTGTGCGTAATTTTTGTTGATCTTATATTGCAAATTCAAAATTCTTGTAACTGTTTTTTATTATTATTACAAAGTACTAAAGTATTGGTTTGTAACATAGATAGTGTCTCGGCTAAACATATCCGATTTGTATTTATATGGGATACCTATTAACTTTTTCTACAAGTCTGAATGAATATTCAAATTTTATTGGAATAACTTTTCTTTTAATTTTTTTATTTATTTTATACCCATCAATTCAATGTATCATTGAAAAAAAGATAATACCAATAGATCTAAATGAATTTAATTAAATAGAACAAGACACGTAAAAATAAGGTAACGGTTTCAGCTGGGAATCGAACTCAGGATCTCTGTCTTACCGGGACAACGTCTCTAACCACTCAATGGCCGACTGGTTAAAGAAAAATAAATCAATATCACTTCAGAAGTCACATAACTACTTAAAATTCCTAATGCAACACAAATTTCTCAGGTATAAAAACTTTGAGCTAAAAATTCCAATTTAATGTAGTAACTATGTCAGTTTGATGAAGCAATTGCACCTAACAATGCTGTCTGACAGGAGAATTATGTCAGATCTGGTTGTATTACACAGAGTCATTGATAGCTTAATTGACAGCCCTGCCATCTTCGCCACTAAAAAAATCCATTTACCAACACAAGATAAAATGTAACATTTTTCTGTAATACATACAGAACCAACTATCAGACGCACTCACTAACCAATAGGATGCATGATCTAGGCAAAAACTTTAGAGTTACTATTGATATATTTAATTACACCATTTAAAGAATTATGCGTAATCTATACAGGCACTTTGTTGAATTTTACAAATTATAGAAGCATTGGCAATTCGGTATTGTTTTGGTTTATTGTTTAAATTTTTTTTCATTTTTATTACTATCAATATATCAATTTTTTGGATGATTTGTATAGCGCCGCTTTTGTGAGATATCACTTCAGGGGCGCTGTACAGTTAATGCAAGTATTACAAAAAAATATAAATTTTACAAAAATAAAATGAACTACAGAAACATGTGACACGAAGATGGAGAATCTGCAGCAAGAATCCTAGGTGGTGAGGAAACTGGACCAGCTGCTGCAGCGAGAGAGTGCACCGCGTCCACCAACAGTGCCAGCACAAAGTTCGTCATCCATCCAGGTATGTGTCTGCTACTAATAGAGCGCTGACACAATGTCCTCTCTAAGATACCAGACCTTGGCAGCACCGCTGTGATATTCGACGAAGATAGAGGATGGAGACTCTGCAACAAGAATCCTAGGTGGTGACGAAACTGGACCAGCTGCTGTAGCGAAAGAGTGCACCGCGCCCACCAACGTTGCCAGCACGAGGTTCATCATCCGTCCGGTATGTGTCTGCTGCTAATTAAGCTTTGTCACAATATCCTCACATAAATAACAAACCTCGGCAGCACCGCTGTGACGTTTGGCAAGTTCATCTCCATGTAATCTTGTTCCTGGTGATTATAATAGTGGTGCAGTGTGCCCGCAATAAAAGGCGACGGTCGGGATAATAAATTACCCTGGGCACTTGTTAGAGCTTTCAGAGTTTCCAAGAATTCCGTTGAAAACATCTGGCGTACCTGCAGTTACCGATTCTCGTCCCAAGTTCAACTTCAGCGAATTTTGAATATTTTTTACCACAATTTTCGATGATTCATTTTTAACACACTGCACTCTAATCACATTACTATAAAGTTCTGATTACTAATTGGTAAGTTAATTTAAAATGTTTATTCACTGAGTTTTTAAATTATTTTAAAGGAATGTTGCCTCATTTCCCTCTAAAATACTAAAAAAACACAAAGCGGTTGGAAGACAGCATGACGCGTCCGGCTACCACGAAGGGCTACCTCACTAATTATCATTATACTTGTAATCAAAATTTTATATTTATGTATTCATAGATCTATTTTGTACCTATTTTTAATGGATTACATCTACATACTGTCATTATTTAATATATAATACATATATTATCCTATGTACACTGCATCGTCTGCATCATTTATCACTTTTATGTAAAAGCCTTTTTAGACGTAAAATGAATAAATGGTAATAAAGGCTTATAGATTTCTATCAAAGACAGCACCCCCATTACAGCACATCTGACGAAAGACAGATAGATGATGATAATATAAATCTTATGATGATTATAAAAGCATTCTTCTGTAGCAAGTCGGATGGGAATAATAAGAAATATCGTGATGGGGAACAGGTGTGACTCGGTGATGAAGATTGTGTGGAACTTGATAGAAGTATCTTTTAGACATTGTAGTTGGTCGTCTATTTCTCCAGATGTGAAACATTGACAGTGCTATCTAAAAACTGATACAAAGTGTCTACGAGTAAAGAGCAGTAACTTCGATGTATGATACTTCATGATATTACACGAACAAAATATGAATACTTGTTCTGACGGGATTTCAATTGAAAATGCTCCAAGAATCTAGCTTTATTAATCCCTTCGGCACTTGTGCAACTGTGGAATATGCCAAAAGGCCGCCCAACGTAATATAATATAAACTGTGTTTAACTCGACCATTTGCCATTTCATTCGTTCCGGTTCCGTTTAAAGATGGTGGCCTTATTCGGTATTACATTTTTGTAACACTAGAGTTCGCTTGATTGCGGTTCCTACTACGAGCTATCAAATCGGAGCAATCAATATTACGGTACCTATTGGCATGAAGAATGTTTGAAAAAAGAATTCTCGTTATTGATATTTCTTCGGACGTATTTTTTGACGATTTTTTTTCAATGTTACGTGACATATACATGGCTTACAATTAAGTAGCTAGGTATCTATGATTTCAGAGGATTTTTTTTTGTTTTTATTTATTATATTAGAGATATTAAAAATATATATATTTTGGACGCGATGTCTACTTTTCAGTGTAATCGGTTGAAAGTTGTTACAACAGAATGGGTTGCTTTTACGATTGGTTCTTTTGTTCGACAGCTCGTCTTTGGAATGATTTATCGGGTGACCAGGTCTGTGTGTTTCTTCCCTCTTACAACAAGACCCAGATTTTATCCTTCCTTCCCTCAAAAAGACCCACTTTACAGCATTACCAGGGATGACATAGGCCCTAAGGGGATGTATGTCCATCCGGACCATCTCTGTAGTAATAAAATAAAATTAAAGTAATTGGGGTATTTTGAAAAACTATCAATACCGTTAAAAATGTGTGATAGATTTAAAGTTTATTAATTCTATTTCATTTTATTAAAAATGTGTATTTTCTTTGATTTTCATTAATAATCATTGATTTTAAAAACGATTTAACATCGCAGATTCCGAAACGTTTCCACAATTTTAACGTAGAAAACGCCACTGGCTGTCACCAAGCTGTCGCCAATGTAGTAGGTACTTTTTATGTCTTTATATAATATTTTTTCGTCACCATAAAAAAATATTGCTTACTTACTTACTAGTAAGTAAAAAAACCTCTTTTATTGAAAATTAGAAAGAAAAACATGCAACCTACAGAAACAGGCATGGCCGATAATAAAAAGCGTAGAACAATAAACTGAGAAATGACAATCATTAAATTAGTTAACGACCATGACGGTCTGTAATTTACGTTATCAAGCATGTATAAATATTTCAACGTTTAGAGCTATACAGTCGTGAAAAACATTTATCACGCATTGCATTGAATTTGAATAGTATTTACATAATATTAAGTGCTTGCGTACAAGAAGATAGGTCAGTTATAACCGGAATGATTGTAGAAATATGACAATTAAAGAAAATCACCATGCGCTTTGCTTGGAAACCGTTTGCATAGTACATTTCATGACCAGATAGAAACTTAGTCGTGAAACTGTGAAAAGATGGATAAATTTATTTTTATATCTGCCTTACTTTGCAGATTTAAGTGTTGGGAACTCTTTGTAAAAAGTAAAAGGTTCTACTTATAATTGTGTTTATTTACGTTACAAATGATAGGTCTGGTTTTAGCTACACTGTTCATTACCCGAGGTAATTGGTAATTCTCTGGTTCGAGAAGCTTGTTCCCTGTCAATCTCATCTCACAAGTAATTGTTACACTATAGCGACATCTGTTGGACTCTGGAGTAAGCTTTATGACTAGCGCCATCTATCGCTTAAATACTCAACTTTATTACCATAAATCACACTTATATAGGTATGTATTTATTTATTCACTCTGTGAAGGCTTTACATGTATACATTGTTAATGATAACAGTTTAGGAGCACAACAATAAGTGTATATTACATAAAATAAGCCAATTATGAACAATATAAGCAGGTACAATGCAAGTTATCGTAGAGAGTTCTGTTGTACAATGGAGTTCAATAAATATATATTTAATTAAAAAAGTACAAGATAAGTACTTAAGATACTATGGAAGTAGTTACAGAGCAATATGGATTAACTTTATTGATATTATTAAAAATAAACATGAAACGTTTTTTTCTAAAGCATGTTTTTAGAAAACCTTACACTAGATTAGGTATTTTTCAGAACATGGCAAAAGTTTTTATATTATGCAGTTGGTGAATTGCAGTGAGTGTCAATTAATGTGAGACTATCGTGCAAAAAAAAATCAAGGTTGTACCTCTTTCAGCCGCCTGTTGATTGATATTTTGTTGATAAACTAAAAGCCAAAATATCATAAATTTGTTGGTTTCCGAAAATTGTTTATGTTTGTGTGCTTGTTTACTTATCATAATTTTGATTAATTTTCACAAACTATTTTACACGGTGACAGGAAACTCGTAGTACAAGCGAGATATTGGTGAACATACATAACAAAGAGATCCAACTCTTTTTCTTAAATTTTTTCTTTTGTCTACTTTTTCAAATTTGATAAAGTTAAAAAAAAAACTAATTTTCAAAAAATTTCAACCTCGGACTCAATTTACTCGAAAACGAAAGCTCAAATTAATAAAAAGTTATACTGCAAAATTGACCCCATATGTGTTGCGCCAGAAAAACTTACTTATTTGAAAGTTCAATAAAAACAAAAGCACTGTAATTGTACCGGACGTACCTCCACCGACTTAAATTAATTTTAATAAATCTGAATTTACGCAGAGGCAGTTCCTTTACAAACTCACCTCTGCGCATATTCGAATTTAGGCAACAAAATTCTCTCTATAAAAATCTGTAATCTTATCTGCACTTGTGTAAAACTATAAATCTTATCTGCTGATTAATAAATAAAACCACGGGGTCAAGCAGTCATCATTATAGACAAAAAACAAAGGCTTGACTCCCCAACACCCTCTTATAAATTAAATACCTATCATCTGTACAAAACATGGAAGATTTGCATGAAATTTTGAAATTGTGCAAACGCAGTTTCCTTTACAAAACTTGCCGTTTGCACAAAATTGAATATTGTGCAAATCTTCCCCTTTTAAATATATGTTTTCTCTCTTTAATATGTAAATTTGCACAAATTAAATATTGTGCAAAGCTGCCTTGTAAAAAATATTTTCTCTCTGTAATATGTGCAAACTCACAAGATATAATTGAATAAAAATGACACGGGCAAAGTGGTTTGAAGAACAGTCAGGACCTAGTCAAAATCGTCCCCTTCCAAGTTACGCAACAACGGCGCTCTCTCCTGTGACAAATTCCGGGAACCCAAAAATAATTCTCGGAATTTGTCGCTAACAAAGGGAGAGCTAGGCCCGTTGGTCCTTTAAAAGGCGGACAACTTGTGCAATTCGGCAGAGAGCCAGCAACGATCGGACCATCAACATCTCTCCTGGACTGCCCCTGACTGCCTTCTTCAAGCCTCTCCTGCCCTGGACCTTCACTGCAACCTGGCCTTCTTCTTTCACCCGGCTCCCTGGTGCTCATCAAGAAGAAAACATTTTCACAATAGTCGAAGCGTCCCTAGTCAGGGCGCAGGTTCCCCCCTACCTTCCTCCCCCCTGCCTTATACCTTTCTCCCACATTTTCCCCATTTCTCCCTTTTCCCTATATTTTTCCCACATTTTCCCCCAATTTTCCCTATCCTAATTTTTCCCCATTTTTTAACCACATTTTTCCCCATTTTTCCTTTTCCCCATATTTATCCCCATTTTTTCAATTTTTTTCAACATTCTCCCTACTTTTTCCCGACCTTCCCTTCAAAGGCGTCGAAGCGGCCAGCCGGCCACTCCCGCTATATCGTCTGTGCGGCCGGCGACTACAGTGCCGTCCCGTACATGGTCCTTCGAGCCGCGATCGCCTCTTCACGCCTTCACTCCTTCACGCCTTCCAGTGACGTCCCAAGATGCCGTCCCTGCGGAGTGGCCGCGAGGCTTCAGCCTCCACCCCAGATTCACAACCCGACGTGGAGCTGGTGACAGGCCATCACCCCGCCGGCCCTGCCAGCCCTCACCCTGCCGGCCCTGCCGGCCCTGACCCTGCCGGACCTGCCGCCCCACGCGCTGCCAGCCCTGCTGACATTCACTTTGCCGGCCCTGACAGCGCACCGTCCTCCGATGCAGAGGAAGATTCAACCACAACAGAGGACACGGTCAGGCAGCTCCGGAAGGCGAACCGGACAATGAGCAGGCAGATCGCTGTGCTGCTTGCAGCCCTCCCCACCGCGACGCAGTACCTGCCAGGGGCGGACCCCCCTGGCACCCACCTGGGCGCCTACCCTGGTGCGGCCCCTGGTGCGCATCCTGCCGCCTACCCTGGTGCGGCCCCTGGTGCGCATCCTGCCGCCTACCCTGGTGCGGCCCCTGGTGCGCACCCTGCCGCCTACCCTGGTGCGGCCCCTGGTGCGCATCCTGCCGCCTACCCTGGTGCGGCCCCTGGTGCGCACCCTGCCGCCTACCCTGGTGCGGCCCCTGGTGCGCACCCTGCCGCCTACCCTGGTGCGGCCCCTGGTGCGCATCCTGCCGCCTACCCTGGTGCGGCCCCTGGTGCGCACCCTGCCGCCTACCCTGGTGCGGCCCCTGGTGCGCATCCTGCCGCCTACCCTGGTGCGGCCCCTGGTGCGCACCCTGCCGCCTACCCTGGTGCGGCCCCTGGTGCGCACCCTGCCGCCTACCCTGGTGCGGCCCCTGGTGCGCATCCTGCCGCCTACCCTGGTGCGCCCCCTGGTGCGCACCCTGCCGCCAACCCTGGTGCGGCCCCTTATGCGCACCCTGCCGCCTACCCTGGCGGGCCCCCTGCTGCGCCCGCTGCTGCGCATCCTGGCGCCTGCCCTGGCGAGCACCCTGGCGCGCCCCCTGGTGCGCATCCTGCCGCCTACCCTGTCGGGCTCCCTGCTGCGCCCGCTGCTGCGCATCCTGGCGCCTGCCCTGGCGAGCACCCTGGCGCGCCCCCTGGTGCGCACCCTGCCGCCTACCCTGGTGCGGCCCCTGGTGCGCACCCTGCCGCCTACCCTGGCGGGCCCCCTGCTGCGCCCGCTGCTGCGCATCCTGGCGCCTGCCCTGGCGAGCACCCTGGCGCGCCCCCTGGTGCGCATCCCGCTGCCTACCCTGCTGAGCGCCCTGGTGGACCCCCCGCTGCGCCTGCTGCTGCGCATCCTGGTTCCTGCCCTGGCGAGCACCCTGGCGGGCCCCCTGCTGCGCCCGCTGCTGCGCATCCTGGCGCCTGCCCTGGGGACGGGCCCCCTGCTGCGCCCGCTGCAGCGCGTCCTATTGCCTGCCCTGCCGTGCACCCTGGTGGGCCCCCTGCTGCGCCCGCTGCTGCGCATCCTGGCGCCTACCCTGGCGAGCACCCTGGCGCGCCCCCTGGTGTGCATTTCGCCACCTACCCCGCCGTGCACCCTGGCGGGCCCCCTGCTGCGCCCGCTGCTGCGCATCCTGGCGCCTGCCCTGGGGGCGGGCCCCCTGCTGCGCCCGCTGCAGCGCATCCTATTGCCTACCCTGCCGTGCACCCTGGTGGGCCCCCTGCTGTGCCCGCTGCTGCGCATCCTGGCGCCTACCCTGGCGAGCACCCTGGCGCGCCCCCTGGTGCGCATCCCGCTGCCTACCCTGCTGAGCGCCCTGGTGGACCCCCCGCTGCGCCCGCTGCTGCGCATCCTGGTGCCTGCCCTGGCGAGCACCCTGGCGGGCCCCCTGCTGCGCCCGCTGCTGCGCATCCTGGCGCCTGCCCTGGGGACGGGCCCCCTGCTGCGCCCGCTGCAGCGCATCCTATTGCCTGCCCTGCCGTGCACCCTGGTGGGCCCCCTGCTGCGCCCGCTGCTGCGCATCCTGGCGCCTACCCTGGCGAGCACCCTGGCGCGCCCCCTGGTGTGCATTTCGCCACCTACCCCGCCGTGCACCCTGGCGGGCCCCCTGCTGCGCCCGCTGCTGCGCATCCTGGCGCCTGCCCTGGGGGCGGGCCCCCTGCTGCGCCCGCTGCAGCGCATCCTATTGCCTACCCTGCTGTGCACCCTGGTGGGCCCCCTGCTGCGCCCGCTGCTGCGCATCCTGGCGCCTGCCCTGGGGGCGGGCCCCCTGCTGCGCCCGCTGCAGCGCATCCTATTGCCTACCCTGCCGTGCACCCTTGTGGGCCCCCTGCTGCGCCCGCTGCTGCGCATCCTGGCGCCTACCCTGGCGAGCACCCTGGCGCGCCCCCTGGTGTGCATCCCGCCGCCTACCCCGCCGTGCATCCTGGCGGGCCCCCTGCTGCGCCCGCTGCTGCCTACCCTGGTGCGGCCCCTGGCGCCCCTCCTGCCGCCTACCCTGGTGCGGCCCCTGGCGCCCCTCCTGCCGCCTACCCTGGTGCGGCCCCTGGCGCCCCTCCTGCCGCCTACCCTGGTGCGCCCCCTGGTGCGCCTCCTGCCGCCTACCCTGGTGCGCCTCCTGCCGCCTACATTGGTGCGGCCCCGGGTGCGCATCCTGCCGCCTACCCTGGTGGCCCTTTTCACTCTGGCCCAATGCAGGATGCCCAAACCTAATTCAGCCTGGACCCTCTGGCCCCGTACCGCCCGCCCCTCTGATAGAACAGAGGCAAGCCGTACGAGCTGGACCTGTACCTCTGGTGGACCAGAGGTACGCATCACATGCGCAGCAAGAGCCAACAGGCCCTGTGCAACCAGCACCCTGGGCCATTCAGGGATGCCCAAACCTGATGCAGCCTGGACCCTCTGGCCCCGTACCGCCCGCCCCTCTGATAGAACAGAGGCAAGCCGTACGCGAAGCGCCAGCTGGACCTGTACCTCTGGTGGACCAGAGGTACGCATCACATACGCAGCAAGAGCCAGCAGGCCCTGCGCAACCAGCACCCTGGACCATTCAGGGATGCCCAGTACTGATGCAGCCTGGACCTCATGGCCCTGTGCTGCCCGTACCTCTGCCCCACCCGGGGTACCCAGTGCCGATGCAGAGATCACCTGCCGGACTGCTGGAGCAGTGGGACATGACATGGAGACAGCCTGGACCATCTGGACCATCTGGACATGTGCCGCCCGTACCACTGCACGAAAAGGAGTATGGCGTGCCGGCACGGCCAGATGGCCAGCCCACAGCCAGTACCAGCTCCATGCCGATATTCCCGCCCCAACCTACGGCGGATGACACGGCCCAACATACCAGAGGCTGGGTTCAGCATGATGGCAGTCCCATGCCTCAGCCAACCTCCGCCCTGACAGAAGCCATTAAAGCTTCAAGGGCCCAGGACAGCCCCCGTCCACCAATCAAGGACGATCTACGAACGGTGGCCCTTATTGCCAGACAATCAATGGCCAAGGACCTGCCTCCATTCTCTGAAGATCCACAGGAGCACACTGAACGCTGCAGGGACTGGATGAGCCTGCTCCAGGAAAGCAGCGTCTCCATCCCACGACGGTTGCTCCGACAGAGGACAAGCAGCGTGACCCTGCACCTCTTCTGCGACACCTTGGAGCACGCTGAACGCTGGAGGGACTGGATGAGCCTGCTCCAGGAAAGCAGCGTCTCCATCCCACGACGGTCGCTCCGACAGAGGACTAGCAGCGTGACCCTGCACCTCTTCTGCGACTGCTCGGAGCAAGCTTGCCGTGCCATCGCTTGCTTCGTGGAGGAAGTGCAGGGAACCCTAAAAACCACGTTCATCGCCAGCAAAAAACCCCCCAGTCCCCACATGGGGGGAGCCTGGGAAAGGTTGGTGCGCTCGGTAAAACGAGCCCTGAGCGCCACCTTAACGGAGAGGGCGCCAAGGGAGGAAACCCTGCGCACAGCATTGGCAGAGGCTGAGTTTGTGGTCAACAATCGGCCACTGACTCATGTCTCTGTCAGCCCGCGGGACGAAAAGCCCCTCACCCCAAATCGAAGCCATCCCAGCTGCCGACGGCCAAGTGAGGACGGCCCGGGTCCAAACAGCCACAGGAACGTACACCCGCCCTGCTGTCAAACTCGCCCTCATCCTCCCCGCACCAGCACCAGCGCCCGCACCGGCACCAGCACCAGCGCCGCCCTCTACAGCACCCGGACCACGGATGCCGCATGGGAGCCACAACCCCCAGCGGCCCAGGGGAACCGGACGTCGAGGACGCCGCCGACCTACACGTCCGGACCGCTAGGCGCAGCCGTGACTGCACCGGGGGGAGAATTGTACCGGACGTACCTCCACCGACTTAAATTAATTTTAATAAATCTGAATTTACGCAGAGGCAGTTCCTTTACAAACTCACCTCTGCGCATATTCGAATTTAGGCAACAAAATTCTCTCTATAAAAATCTGTAATCTTATCTGCACTTGTGTAAAACTATAAATCTTATCTGCTGATTAATAAATAAAACCACGGGGTCAAGCAGTCATCATTATAGACAAAAAACAAAGGCTTGACCCCCCAACACCCTCTTATAAATTAAATACCTATCATCTGTACAAAACATGGAAGATTTGCATGAAATTTTGAAATTGTGCAAACGCAGTTTCCTTTACAAAACTTGCCGTTTGCACAAAATTGAATATTGTGCAAATCTTCCCCTTTTAAATATATGTTTTCTCTCTTTAATATGTAAATTTGCACAAATTAAATATTGTGCAAAGCTGCCTTGTAAAAAATATTTTCTCTCTGTAATATGTGCAAACTCACAAGATATAATTGAATAAAAATGACACGGGCAAAGTGGTTTGAAGAACAGTCAGGACCTAGTCAAAATCGTCCCCTTCCAAGTTACGCAACAACGGCGCTCTCTCCTGTGACAAATTCCGGGAACCCAAAAATAATTCTCGGAATTTGTCGCTAACAAAGGGAGAGCTAGGCCCGTTGGTCCTTTAAAAGGCGGACAACTTGTGCAATTCGGCAGAGAGCCAGCAACGATCGGACCATCAACATCTCTCCTGGACTGCCCCTGACTGCCTTCTTCAAGCCTCTCCTGCCCTGGACCTTCACTGCAACCTGGCCTTCTTCTTTCACCCGGCTCCCTGGTGCTCATCAAGAAGAAAACATTTTCACAATAGTCGAAGCGTCCCTAGTCAGGGCGCAGGTTCCCCCCTACCTTCCTCCCCCCTGCCTTATACCTTTCTCCCACATTTTCCCCATTTCTCCCTTTTCCCTATATTTTTCCCACATTTTTCCCCAATTTTCCCTATCCTAATTTTTCCCCATTTTTTAACCACATTTTTCCCCATTTTTCCTTTTCCCCATATTTATCCCCATTTTTTCCATTTTTTTCAACATTCTCCCTACTTTTTCCCGACCTTCCCTTCAAAGGCGTCGAAGCGGCCAGCCGGCCACTCCCGCTATATCGTCTGTGCGGCCGGCGACTACAGTGCCGTCCCGTACAGTAGTTATTGTTGTAAATCTTTTTTTATTTAAAAATGCAGTGTACCAAGTTTTTTTTCATACTGTCTTAAAAATTACATCTTTTAAATGGCGACCCTCATCGCGCATACACTGGTTAAGTCGTTTTTTGAAGTTCTCGTCCACTCTTCTCAGCATATCAATCGGAATATTGGCAATAGCATCGCGAATGTTGTTCTTCAGGTGATCTATGGTCCGTGGTCGATCGACATAAACAAAAGATTTCAAATAACCCCATAAAAAAATCACATGGAGTCAAATCCGGAGAGCGCGCCGGCCATGGAAGATCGCCTCGGAGAGAGATGAGGCGGTTGGGGAAATGTTGTCACAGCAAATTCATTGAGTTTCGTGTTGTGTGTGCTGTGGCTCCATCCTGCTGAAACCACACGTCCCTAACGTTCATTTCTTCGAGGCTTGGAATAAAAAATTCCTCGATCATGCTCCTGTAACGAGCTGCATTCGACCGTTACAAAAGAAGCTCTCGACGGCGAAGCCCCGCTGCTCTCTAGACCACAGCATAATGGCAACTGACGAGAATGGGAAACAAACTTGGGGAAGTCCCCCTCCAGATGCGCTCCCTCTCGCCCCTCTACCTGCCCAACTCAACGGTCGGGAATTTTTTCAAATAAGTAAGTTTCTCTGGCGCACCCTGTAGAATCACCCTGTTCTAGCTTAAACTTAAAGTTTCTGGACAACGTGTATAAACTCATGTAATGGCAATATTCCATATCTCCAAAAACTTCAATTTCTTGAGAAGTAACCACAATAAACAAATAACAGTAAGTTCACATGATGTAACTCGACGAATGGAATTGATTAAGCGCTGCATAACCAAAGTGCTGTATCTGTAGATACGGCATATTGCCATAAGAGAGCGAATAGTAACTAGCCTATGAAGTCATCAAAAATCCTCCTCACACATCTTGCATGAAAACGAAAAAGACAAAAGATACTAGAACTATGTCGTCATGTTCGTCTTCTCTCTAGAACTACTATATTTTGACGACAAAGTGTGAATAGCTAGCATTGCCAGAGGGGTAGGTTCACCTAAACATCGCCCTTGTAAAAGACGACTATTCAGAATCAATAATTGTTATTTTGAAAAGCCGTGTTTCGTGACCAAATATGAATAGCCTGGTTCACAGCAAATTATTGAACTTTCCCCTTCCCCTTCTTCTCAAAAAAAGTAAATAACATTATTTTTTTAAATATATTGTTAGTTTCTCACAATTATGATTAATTCCACAGGCGAGATGTTTAATACATGAATAAATAGCAAAAACGACCTGTTCTCTTGCACATAGTGAATATCATGTAGGTACAAATGCAGGGTAAAGCAATGTGAATATCTCCCGGCTGATAACAAATACCTTTCATGAACGTATTATTAAAAAGCGTTAATTTATTCGTCAAATTATCTCACATTGAAATACTAGTAAAACAAACACAGCAAAATTAAAGTCTGATTTCCATCCATTAAAATTCATGTTACCCATTTATTCAATCAACTCGCCGACGGATAATAAAAGCGCTTTGCAGAGAATTAATTATGTATATTTTACTCTTTTGATAAAACCTTGACGCTTAAAAATAATTATAAAATACACAGCATAAATTATATCAACAGACTCCGATATAATATAAATCTTTCATTCTGTTTTCATTAGGATGAAACATTTTGGTGTGCTTGCATTAGTACAGGGTGCGTTTTATGTTCCAGGTCGATTTTGTTTGGCCGCCATATTGGTTTGGATGATATTTGTCAGTTGGCATTGACAGTCATAGAGAGTGGTCGATAATAATTTATTATAAACCATCTAACGCAGCTACAGCATGTTAAAATTATTCAAACATTTTATTTAAATTATTGTTTTCGCCGAGAAAATTACGTGACTTTTTGGTGTTCAGCGTTTGCTGCGTGTAACATATAATTTTAAAATTTTACCCCTCCCGATTTCTTCATATGGGGAGTACTACTTCCTAAGGAAAAGGTGTACACCAATAAATTAACCTCGATGCTTGAGGACAACAGTCAAAACGAAATTGCTAAAATAACGCCAGAAGTCTGCGAAAATGTGCTTAAAACGGCTCGCCTTTGTGCCACGGCCAGAGGCGTCCACTTGATCGACCATTTTCCATACATAATGTTACAGACCATTTAATCAATCAATAAAATGTAGATTGTAAATATGTATTGAATTTAATTGTTATTTGAAAAAAAATATTGACCTGAAATATTAAACGCATCCTGTAGATAATTGAACGTAAAAACCACTTTTAGGTTAACTTTGCACTAATCATTACTACCAAATGATTCAATATGAAAAAAAAAATAATGCCCGGACATCAGAAGACACGGGTTCAATTTCCGTTGGCGGCATTTATTTTTTCTCGTTAGATATTTTCTATTTGTATTGATATTTCAGGCGACTAATTATTGCTTATAATTATTTAATATTATAACATGATAACACTTGGTTTTTATTTCCAATTGGAGTGATTATAATATAGGTATCTACCGATTTATGGATTTTTTAAAAGTAAGTCAATAAAGTCTAAATAAACAGTCAATAATAAAGTGCTATTTAAGCTTTAAAAAAATACCAATTATCTAGAGCAGAGTTTTTCAAATGGTGGGTCGTGCTCAGAAAAAAAAATTTTACCAAACCCACGGAAAACTTAAGTTAACTCGGTTGGGGTTTTCGTTTTTCACACGAAAATCTAAAATACAAGTAAAAAACAATGATCTGGCCAAATTTTTTAACTCTAGTTTGATTTTTTAAGAGCTAATGTTCATCTTTCCATTAATCGTCTTACTAACTAGATTCTTACACGCCAGTTCAACGTCGGTGTGGTAAAGCCGGCCTTGAGCCTGGTTTTAGACAGTTTTATTCAAACAAACGCCTTAGTTATAAGTCAAGTTTTTCACTGTTCTGACTTAACGCGTTGCGTAATAATTACACCACGTTTTTTAGTAAGTCTGAAAATATAATATGTCGTGTATCATCTATTTCCAAAAAAAAAACAATGTATGTTGCGGCGTGGATTTGATTTTTATACAAATCTATAGTAATATTACGATATTGATGAAATTTAAAAAAGGTCACTGTCTTCATTTGATTTTTAAAACTTTGCGTTAGTCCTGGAGACTTCAGCTAGTTAAAATGTATGAGAACAGAACTGACATTCCAATAGGTTTCATTTTACTGGATACCCAGTTTCATGGAAAAGATGTCTTGGGAAACACTTAACAATATATTGAAGGATTATTTCTTTCGCAAATATCTCAAGGATAGTAATGCCTAAGGGTATACTTTCATCAAACACAAATAAAGCATCACAGATAAAGGGAAAAATACCTACTTAAGAAATTAATCTTTTTTTATTATGTCTTCAGATTGAATTGGATTTGTGATAATCAATTTAACAAAAAAATCCAAGAAAATCAATCAATTCGGATCGGATTAACAGAAAATCCACTGTCAAAGCTTTCTTTTCAAAGCTCGATTGGAAAATTTATCTGACATATACAACTGAAATAATGAGGATTTTATCCCAAAAAAATATTTTTCATCCTCTGCTATATTTGAAACAATCGAATGACAAATTAAAAACACAATCTTTTCTTAGAAGGTTCTTTGTCATTTGCTTTGGTTATATTGCTAAATGAAATCTTTAAGTAGGTACTTACTATGGCTCGTTTTGAGATGGATCTCTAAGTAAATTTATATTTTATTGATGGGTAGTCAACAAATACTCTCGTAGGTAGAATATAAACTGGTTATTATTTGATCTAGCCGTAAAAATTAAATACGAAGTAGAGATTACCATTCTTACTTCAGCTTTATCGTGCTATCTCATTCATACATACTACTATACTTAACTATATTTTATTTGAATACCGTACAGGAGTTCAACTACTCCCAGAGCCAGTGAGACTATGACATCCCCATTTGTGGTATGTTGTGATGCTGAAGGTGGTGGAAAGGGAAAGGAGACGGAAAGAGAAAGGTGGGGAAGTAGCTGGTTATTAAGATCTGGTAACAAAACACGGCATAAGCTATTTTAAGCAACGTTACTATTCCAAATGGTGGTCTTACACCAGGACGATAATGAAAATATCTATTTATTCAAGGAAGCAAACACTTTGTGATGTGACATTATATATTCAATGAAAAAATACACTTTGTAAAACACCACTTTTATTATGAATTAATATTAACAGCCAACCAATATTTAATTTATTCCGTTAACCTCTGATAAAACTGTTTCCTCCCTTCCCCCTCCCTACCAACCCATCCTGTAATCAGTGTTAAGGTATACATAATCAGGATTAATGTAGTAGAATTTGACCACAGCTCAGGATTATGGGATTAGTTTTCTGTCAAGTAGGTAGGAAATCAGTAAATAAAAGTGGATGAACTTTATAAAACTATAATGTAACCATCCAAAAGAATAAAACATGGGAGTGCAGAGTTAAACCAATGTAACATTAAGAATACAAAACATAAACATACCAGATGGACTCCTGAACACACTAAACTAACTAAACGAAGCCGAATACTGTAGGAAAACAACGAATGACGAACGAAAACTTGATTCTGGTAGAGGGGAACGGACCCGGGACGGGACCACGGATCAACCCGGGACGGCGTGGAATCCAGGGAACTGTCACATAAATATTTTGTGACAAGTTTAGTTCTTGCTTAATTGCTTAATTGGGTTTATTTTGTCTATGGGTATTTTTTCGAACTTTGGCAATATTTTGAAGGAAGGAAGTAGAGTTTTGTTCATGGTCACTTCCTCCCCGGTCAGCCAAGGCTGCTGACCGGTGGAGCCAGTCACTCTCCTTCAAAGGGGCTTCAATCTGAGTTAATCATGTGAATAGGAGTTATTATTTCTTTAAAAAAAAAGGCGCGGGGTTGTTTATCCTTTCACGAATAGTTCGTGTTGATTATTATTTCTAGTGGGGATTATGGAATCCCGCTTTTCATCCAGTGTTGGCCGTTGGTCATATTTGTATACTCGTGTTTCGGAACTGAAACCGTAAATGGATCGGTCCTAGCTATGGCTAGTAGTTGATGGCTGAGTTTTCCCGCGTCGCGAAGGAACGGATTGCTGTTCCCGAAGTCTGTAAGACAAGCCTGGTCGGCTACCACGTGCTGCAGGCCTGATGCCCCTGCAGGCGTCCATTGAGGGAGTTGCTGTCCTCCCGCTGCCACTAAGAAAACGGATTGCTGTCTTGGCTCCGTTGAAGAGTCTGGTCGACTACCACGTGCTGCAGGCCTGATGCCCCTGCAGGCGTCCATTGAAGGAGATGCGTCCTCCTGCTTCCACTAAGAGAAGGATGTCCTGGCCTCCGTCCCGGGTCCGTTCCCCGCTGCCGAGAGCAAGTTTTCGTTCGCCATTCGTTGTCGTTCTTTCGTTTCACGTTAAGTTAGTTTAGTTTAATTCAAGAGTCCATCGGGTATGTGCCTATATTTATTTCTATGGTTACAATGTTTATCATCTGTACTGCTTTGTTGTAACTCTTGTTGTTTCAATATATTTTCCATTAAGAACTCACTCTTTTATTTCTGATCGCTTAACTTACTTGACAGGAAATTATTCCCACAATCTTGAGATGAGATCTCAGCTCTACCGTTTCCTTTTAAACATTGGAATGTACCTACCTAAAATTCCATACGTTACAGAACCTAGGTCATCCTTCTCTTTGGGGAAGGAGGGCGTTACACCTCCAAGGAGCGTCTCTAGCCTCAGGCTGTCTCAAAAATCTCCATCCGAAAAGCACGTGGTCCAATTAGTCTCCAAGACTTACAGATTTCAGTAGAACCATCAGCAATCCGTGACTTCGCGACGCGGGGTTAAACAGGAATACTAATCTAGCCACATCCAGGACCAATCACTTTACAATTTCAAGTCCAAAAAACAATTTCCCCAAAATGGCCAACTGCCAACACCGGAAAAAGTGAGATTCACATAACATCCACTAAAAATAAAACCGTACACGAACTAATCGTAATAAGAAAAAACACCCCGCGCCCTTTTTTAAGGATAAAAACAACTTGGATTCACATGATTTACGGAGATTAAAACACCTCCATGGTGAGTGACTAAAACACGAACAGCCAGCCCATCGCTGTCCGGGAGGAAGTGACCATAAAAAAACCCCTTGTCTTCCCCAAAAAAATAGCCAATCTCCAAAAAAAAACACCATAGACAAAATATCCAAATAGGCAAGAACTGCAATAGTCACATAATATTTATGTGACATCTGTCTCCATCCTTTCTCGTTCTACCACCAATAAGGTGTCTGCTCTTTTATTTCTATCTCATTCACTCGTGTCTGTTATTTTATTTCTATCTCCTTCATTCATTGTTTTATTTTCTTCTATATATATATATGTGTCTGTATGAAAATAACTTTAGTTGATATAATAAGCCCTGACGAAGCTTGAGCTAAGCGAAACCTGGTTGGCTGTTAATATTAATTCATAATAAAAGTGGTGTTTTACAAAGTGTATTTTTTCATTTAATATATAATGAAAATATCATCCACTTAATGTTTAGAACGGGAGACCTTCCTAGTTGGACAGTCAAAATCTATGCTGTAATATTTTTGTAACAAACAAATAAAAAAATAAAAAAAAACTTTGGAAGGTGCTGCAAATATACTACCTATATATATTTATAATAAAAAAATTGTGAAATAAGAGAATTTTATCAAATAAAATTTGCCCGTCGACCTTGGAGGCCGTCAATATTACGACAATATGCCAAAAACATTTGCTACCATCATTATAAGTGGAAAATATTACTTGCGCACTGATGGGTGACTTGGCTACCTTAGCTAATTGAACCCGTCTCAAAAACAGTCTATTTTTTTTCTTTTCTGAATTCAGATGAATACATTGCTTCAATATCTCATAACATCATAAAAACCTTTGCGTTATAACAACTTAACCAAATCACAAGAACAATAATAATTATATAAAACTTAATTCTGTGAATTTATCTTCAACAATTCTAACAAAAATACTAGAGTTTAGAGTGAGGCTAGTTTTATACTGGAGTAGATATATTCCATTGGCGGATAGAAGACAAACAAAGAAGAAAATTTACAAAGATTGTTCAAGATTTAGGAGTAAATCAACATGCCAAAGCTATTATTGTAGCAAAAACAGCTGGGGGCTAAAAAATTAAAATTCCTTTGTAAAACAGCCAGGAGGGCGATTCTCGTTCTATTTAACGACACTAAAATCGTCCTTACATTCAAATTAACGATTTTTCTCGGATTATTCGTACGAAGCGATTCCGGTTCTCTCGATGACAGATGGAATCCTTAGATTTTCGATTGCGCGCCAAAATTTAAAGCCTTCCGCGAAGGGTACCCCTCGACCTGTCTTTCGCCAGCCGAACGCTAGCGTTCGCGGAGAATTTGCTTCATTTAAGTGTGACGTTTTGACAATTAGCAATATTTGCGTAGTTTTAACAAGAGAAAACTTAATATTTTTTTTATTTTTTTATTTTTTTATTTATGCTTTAATATATTTGTTAAACAATGGTATAGTATATTGTCCTCCACGCTAGGAGTTCACCTGTGTTGTGGAGGACTTTTTCAATTGTAAAGTTATATAATTCTAAAACAATACAGTGGAGTTGGTTACACAGAGAAACATTAAAAATTAAAATATAAAATCGATTTTTCCATAGTTATAACAGTAGTTTTTCCATAGTTATTCCAAAAAAGTGAAATATAAAAAATTAAATATTAACAGGATTGTAGCCAGTTCCATATGTGTTTTTTGTATTCTGTAAGATTAGATGTTTTATATTGTGTTGGAAGTGAATTGAATAGTTTTATAGCCTGGAATCTGTAGTGTTTTTGTCCAAAGGATGTGTTGGTTTTTGGTATTAGTAGTTGGTGTGCATGTCTTGTTCTGGTATTGCGAGAAGTTTGTGAAGTTTTAAATGTGTTTAGGTTCTTGTAAAGGAAAGTAAGTATTTGTTTTGAATATAGTTTTTGAATCTTCAACACTGGGAATTGTTTAAATATGGTTGAAGTGGGTGTTAGTATTGGTACTTTAAGTATTACTTTTATTAAGGTTTTCTGAGCTTTAAATAGTGTGTCTATGTATTTTTTACTGGCATAGCCCCAGGCAATAATGCCGTATTCCATTATAGATTGTGCTATTGCGAGGTATATATTCTTAATATCAAATATGTTCAGTATATTTCTCACGTTTTTGAAAAAGTAAATCAACTTATTTATCTTTCCTTTAACCGATTCAATATGTCTGTCCCATTTTAAATATCGGTCGAAGTATATACCAAGATATTTTATATTTTCGGTTTGTGTGATTGGAGGACAATTGCATGGGATGCTCGCTGAGTGACAGGAATGTATTTTAAGGTAGATGTTTTTGGCGGGTTGGCCTCTCGAGTTTATGCTAAAGGTTATGAATTTAGTCTTATCTATATTTAAAGTTAATAAGTTAGAGTCAAGCCATTTTTTTGTAATATTTAGGCCAACTTCAGCTTTTGTGATTAGTGTGTTCCAGTCAGTGGCCTTAAAAAGTAACACAGTGTCATCAGCAAAGCTTATAATTTCCCCGTCTATTTCGAGGTGACAAAGATCGTTAATATAAATAAGAAATAGGATTGGGCCAAGTACGCTGCCTTGTGGTACTCCGTAGGATACTTGTTCCTTGTCACTACATGTGTTTTCTATTGAGGTATATTGGGTGCGATTTTCCATGTAGCTTTCAATTAATTTGAGTTCTGTTCCCGTGATTCCGAAATATTTAAGTTTATTGAACAGGTTTTGGTGGTGAATTGTGTCAAACGCTTTTTGCCAGGTCTAGGAATATTCCAAGGCATTTTTTACCCTGATCTATATTTGTTTTGAGGAAGTCTGTTACTGAGGCTATGGCATGTGAGGTACTCATATTTTCCCTGAATCCAAATTGATTTGGTGATAGTATATTGTTTTTGTTAAGAAAAATTAAAAGGTGGTTTTTGATATGTTTCTCGAGAATTTTTGAGAGCGTGTTTAGAATTGTAATTGGTCTGTAATTATTAATTTCTTCCTTGTTTCCTTTTTTGTGGATTGGAATTACTTTGCCCGTTTTCAAAATAGTTGGGAACACTCCTTCTTTAATGGACCGATTTATAAGTATAGTAAGTGGGATAAGAAGTGCTGACTTTATTATTTTTAGTGTCATCGGTGATATTTTGTCGCTACCCTGAGAGTTTGTGTTTTTTAGTTCGTTTATAAGTTTTAGTGTTTGTATTTGGGTAATGTATGGAATTTTAAAGGAAGAAACATTAGTGTGTGTATAGTGGTTTGAGAATTCTGGGATATTGTCATTTGTAGTGATTCTGTTTGCTAATACCTTGCCGACGTTAGCGAAATAGTTATTCACAAAATTACATACTTTTAGTGGTTGTTCTGATGTCTTAATAATCTCGTTATCTATTTTAATCTCGGTTATGGAATCGCTTTTCTTTGAAGATGTGTGGGATATTTCTTTTAGGATTTGCCAAATTTTTTTGGGGTCCTTGTTGCATTTATCTAATTTATTTTTATAATATATTTCTTTCGATATACGTGCAAGTCGTGTGCATAAGTTTCGATATCGTTTATAGAAATTAATGAGATAGATGTCATATGGGTTAGATTTGCATTGTTTGTGGAGTTTGTCTCTTTTACTGAAACTTGTTATGAGTCCTTTTGATATCCACGGTTTTAGAAGTTTATGTTTAGTTGGAGAACTTTTTTCGGACGTGATGGTATTTTTTTTAAATTCATCTTGAATACATTCTATAAAAAGTGACCATGCTTCATTAATTTTATTATTTTCTACGAGTTCTTCCCATTTTTTATTAAGTAGTATGTCATTTAATTTTAAAATATCAGTTGTATTGTGGGTTTTTGTGGTTTTGGAGTGTATTTCTTGTGAATTGTTTGTAGTGTTTATTTCCAGGATAAGTGTATAGTGGTCTGTAATTGTCGAGTGATGGATTGTGGATTTGTATGATCTTTTTGTTATTATAGTAAGTATTGACTTTAAACATGATTAGTGACATTTTTGTGGCACAATGATGCTATTAAATGAATTGAATAAGGTAATTGCGATGTTTGTAAAGTACGTAACATGTCGAAAGCCAGATAAAAGTGATTTAATTTACAATAAACTACACATACCATTGAGGATTTCTACATAAATAATAATAAGTTTCAGATAAAATGGCTGCAGGATGGCTGGCGCTCGAAATTGTGGGTTTTGAAGTTAACCACAACGAAATTGGAATCCCTTTCCGTATCTCAAGAGACGCCCAAAATCCCATGGAAATGGGGCAAACGGAGTTCCTGAATTTATTCAGAATATCTAATGAACTCGTTATCCCCTATCTTACAACCGAGAAGAAAGCATGGACTGTCTGTCCAGTCACAGGTGAGAGATACATTCAATTAACTATGTAATCCATGAGAAAATAAGATACACTATTAATAGCTGATTTTTTTACAGGTACTTACTGCAGTAAGATTTTATGCGGTGGGCTCGTACCAGAGAGGTATAGGACACGAGTGGGGCTTGGCTGTCTGTCAGTCGTCGGTTAGCCGATGCATATTAAATGTTTCATAGGCTATCAACGACACACTACTCCGGACGTGGGTTAAATTTCCTTTGACTGCTGTAGATAGGCAAAAAGCCAAACAAATATTTGAGCAGTCCGGTGATCCTTTCCCTGGTACTATAGTAGCAATTGACTGCACTCGTATAGCTATCGTTGGTCCTGCAGTACAGGAATATATGTACTGCAATCATCACGGGAATCGCTCCTTAAACGTGCAAATGGTGAGATCTTCATATGCACAAGAAAGTCATATTATAATAAAAAATGAACATTTCAGATTTGTGATCCGAACTTGGTTACCTTGGATGTAAATGCAAAGTGGTGAAGCTGCGTTCCTTGTGTTATGGAACTCCGGCATGAAATAGGAAAACTCATAGCTCATAGGTATAAATAATTCATGACATGTAGTACATAATAAACGTTTTATTGACAACACATAATTATAAATAATTTTTCAACAAAAACAAGTACACAACAAATAATATTGTCTTCTCTGAACATAGAACGGGAAACATTATATTTAGTTCAAAGATATTGATATATAATATTCGATTTAAAAACAAAAAGAATATGTGTATGAGTCTGCACAAGCGACCCGAATTATAAATTCATACGTCGTGTAGCACAATCCACGCAGGATAAGCAGAATCGATAAACCAGTTTTCTTCACCAACATAGCGCTGTTCTGCTAATCCATCAGCTTCTCATCAGCTCTGCTCTCGTTTCGGTCTGAAAAATTTAATAACTATTAAATTGATATCTCTAATAATTTTTAATTGATCTTACGAACATTATAAAATATAATTTAAATAACACGCTCGCTCGCGCTAGGCCGCAAACAGCAGCAGTATGGGGGGGCCGACGCTCCGTGGAGACGATCGGACGAATCTCTTGGCGTAGGGCTGAGTCTCAACGGATCGCAGCATGACGCTGCTCTACCGGGCACAACACCCTGCCAGGTACGAAGGTCGTCTGCGGACGATTCCGAGTTCCGACGTCGAACTTAAGCTTGGTCAGAGGCGGGGCGCCATCGCGCCGGGACATTTAACCACGTTGCGCAGTGCTCGCCTCGCCTCGTCGGGCTTCGACGGTGGCCCCCGCGGACGGGGGCCTCCGTCTGATAGATGTAACATTGTTTAGAGAGCCTTTCGACTCGCGGAACTCACATCACGTATCACCGCCCGATTTGCCTAGGCGGGATACGGCCTTAGAGGCGTTCAGGCCTAATCCTGTGGATGGTAGCATCGCACCACCGGCCGGTCGACCGAGTGCGTGAACCAAATGTCCAAAACTGCCGTTCCTCTCGTACTGAGCAGTATTACTATCGCAATGATCGGTCATCAGTAGGGTAAAACTAACCTGTGGTTTTCCTGCGAACTTAGATTAAATGGACGTGAAGCTACTTTATTTGTATAAAGAATTACCTGCTACGAATCGAGGTCTTCTCCTTGGCTGGCTTGGTTGGGGTTGGCTTGAGGAGGGGGAGGTCTGTCTACTGTGGGCTTGTCACGGGGTATTCACCCAACACTCCACTGCATCTCTACCGCTAGCATCTCTACAAGTACAGGAGGCTCATCACTCTCATCAGCGACATCCACGTGCAAGAAGAGATCTCTATGAAATAAATAAACATATCAAATTGTATCTTATGAAATTTGATTATTTAGTAAAACATATTATATAAACTAACAAATAAATTTGTGTATACACATATCAGGTATTTTGACTCGGCATATCCTCTCTGCCAAAGGTATCTTGTGTTTAACCGCTATGCATTTCGACACACAATATCAGTCGTGTACTTGTTAAACATGATATAGCACCATAAAACATAAATAAACTACGTACATCGTCATTGGGAAGGACTTTGGGCACATCTAGTCCTTCAATTGACACTCTGCCAATGAGAACGACTATTTTTTCTTCTAACTCAGTGGGAATTATTCTCACCGAGGTGTTACCAGTGTGCAGATGGTCTCTCAGCATTTTGGCAACCTTGATCCTCATGTTAGATTTGAATGTGGTCCACACCTGAAACGAATATTTCATTACAGAACAAATCAAATGCACTACACATTGTCGAAGAGGCACTATTCAAAGTGGATAAATAAACTTACTTTTTGCCATTGGATTATAGTCTTGTGTGGAGCAGCATTATTTAATTAATCTCCTATGTCGTCTCCATTTTAAAAGATTGGCTCGGCTATCATGGATCCGCCAGCAGCATTTATAGAATTGTCTTGACCGTGCCACTCTGTTGCTGCACACTGAAATTGAATTTTACGACAATTGATGACATGTAACTATTACACACTATTCTTAGGTTTCAAACACAGTGATGTACACGAAAGATAATAATAAAATAGCTGTCTCACTTTTTAACCTAAAAATGCAATCGTTCAATAATTGTACACAGACATAATACGTTGTTAATTCCGTTTCAGTCTGGGGTGAAAAGCATAAATAAACCAACCACATCTAAATGATATCATGCTTTTACTTACAACATATAGCTTTTGCTTACCTCATTTTAAACAATTTTGTCAAGTTAATTAGCAAACGAACACGAAAACGGTGACAACATAAATAAATCAACTTGGGTGATAGTTTGACAGCAAACGTCACTTTAGAAGTGGTGAATCTGTAACAAAGTCATTACTATCCAGCGAGGTAGGTACCTTTTCACAAAACGTAAATCTTCGATAAATGGCTTATTTATGTCATTCATAAATAAAATAAGCAGTTATTAAAATGCATTATAATACAAAGTATTTGTTTTTTTAAGTTTTAGTTAGAAACCTTGCGTCACTTAATTATATTTCACCAATTTGTGTTTTCAATAATCTCTTAACAATTTCGTAGATGCTCTTAACCACGCTTCTTTAGGATTTTTTACTAGGTCTCTCCAAAATCGAAGTTGTAAGGCTATCAGAAGAACGAGAATCGCTTAATAGTTAAGAAAAGATGTTACAAGCGACGGACAGCTATCTTTCGCAAACGATAGCAGTCGTTGACGAATGCTGTCATTCAGCTTAAGGCTAAAAGAACGAGAATCGCCCTCCTGGATTCAAACCAATCCTTACCTATGAAATGATGTAAATATTTTACAATGTTATGTTCATAATATATTGCAAAAATAATTCTCTCTTACTTAACAGCAAAAAACTTGAGTTATTACCGATATCCGACCTACTTGAAACTCGTCTGATAGACTCGTTGTCGATGACAATGCATTTTATTAATTTATGCAATTGCGTATACACACGCGGATATAAACGCATTTCTCGTTGTTGTCTCCAGTGCTTGGGGAGGAAGATTCAATCCTCAGTGAGACCAAAAATATAGAATTTAAAAATACCTAGGAAAAGTTTACAGCAGTTGAGGCAGTCTCTGGGGAGGCAGGTTAAATCCTCATTAAAAAAAACTTCTTTTGTTTCATTAATTTTAAAAATAGATGCATAACAGTAATAAAATATTTTAATGGGTTTTTTTTGACACCTTGAACGCAACCAAAGCCGAGAAGAAATAAATCCACAATTATAATTATTATTACTAGAATATTCGAAGCTTGTTTATGAATGAATTTCGCATAATTTTGAACTGTATATCATAAATATTAGTGTCGCAATCAAGAAGCCACAATTATATCGTAATGATGACGTTGTGCAATGCGCATGTGTGCATTCCGAATATTCTACAAGTGCGCACATTACTTGCATGTATATTGTCCTTCAAATCTATAATAATTATTAATATAATCTCTAAGGGTCAAGATCCCTGACCGTTGACGCTACAAATCGTATAAAAGTATGCACATAGATTATCAATGTTGAATAAACAAAACTGACCTTAATCGTAAAAAAATATGCAGTCAACTGTTGATATGATTAGCTTGCAACTACTGTGTGCATGGTTTGATTTTATTTTCTTTAATTGGTTGTTGATGACTTCCTGCACAACCGCTCAATCCTTGACTCTGAACCTAAAGGTTGTGAGTTCAAATTCTGACACGTATATAAATTAATTACATTGCTAGGCTTCTCAGAAATGTATACTTGACTAACTAACTAACCATAAAGCCAATTTTCGGCAAGGGTAGGCAGATGGGAGGAACCGCCAAATAACTTGGTCTTGGCACACACTTCTTGCCTCATTCACATTCATACATAGTCTCATACAAAATCTTATTTTATTCTAACTCTTGACATGACCCGACTCGAGTATCGGATTCATTTATTTTATTTATTTATTTATTGTTTATATTTTTTATTTTATTTTATTATGTAAGTACATTTTTGTTTATTTGTTACAATATATGATCAATTATTTTAAGACCCCTCTTCCATAGAAGCATTAGCTTATTTGATCATGCCATGTCTTCCTCGGGCGTCCCCAACTTCTGCTACCATTCGAATTAGCATTATATATACTCCTTACACTCCTTTATGTATACTTTAAATAAATTAAATGTCTTAGATTTAAGGACTCCGTGAAAAATACCTATACTCAGTATCTATTGCTTAGGCGAGACTCTCAGTTTAATTCAGAATAATAAACAAAACTCGTTATAACTCATTTTTTATTATGGTTAGGCATAATAATACCAGTAGATTTACGACGAAAATACATCAAACCTTCTCTTTGCATATAAAAGTTTACCCTAGACGCTCCCGTATAATTTGAAATAATTCTTTAAAACAGAAAACCGATAAAAATTACATGGACCCTGTGGGAACTTAATACTTAATTGAATTGAACATGAACAGTTCCAATGAGTTTTTTTTTAATAATTCCCTAGTCATAATATATATTTTGCATTTGTCATAATATATACAAGGACCAACCTATATTATACCCCCTTACTTATAAACGCATTAAAAATATTACACGGCGCTTTAGGTCAGAACGGTTAAAAACTTGATTTATTACCATGGCGTTTCTTTGGTTAAAACGATCTTAAATCAGGCTCAAGGCCGGCTTAACCACATCTACTTTGAACGGGCGTGTAAGAATCTAATTATTAACAGCCTAAGTAACCTGATTAGAACTATGAATATTTTAATCTACTAATTTCGTTTGTCGGTGCATGCGTAATGTGAAATATTCCTACGTATTCTGCAGTCATCTGCACTTAATAATGTTAACTTGGCTTGTCAACTTGATGGTTATACCACGGTATTCCTTCCTAGCTTGACAGTCAAAGTTCTCTAAAATTATACAAGTTAAACAAATCATTAATTTAAAAAAATGAAAATAAATAGTATTACATCATGTCAGACAAGCAATAAAGTAGGTATTTACTTGCAGAATTATTTTACTTTAATAAGTTATAATAATACTTCAATGTTTGAAATGTGTGTTTTTTTTTACAAAAATTTTAGACAAATCTAATCTTTCATTTTGAGTTTATTACATTCCTAATTATTTATTTCAAAAACGATCTGAAACCGCACAATTCAAAACGGTTCCAACATTTTACAACGTCATTATGACATAGAAAACGCCAATGTCTGGTAAAACGGAGTTTAACGCCGCCAACGTGTCGTTTTGTTAGCCCTTCGAAAATGGCACATTTAAAATCGTTTTAGAAAATTTATTCGTCAACATAAAAAAATAAAATTAAAAACACCCACATTCTCGTAATTTTTTTCTAGAATAAAAAAACAACGAATATACCCTGTTGTATAGATCTGTGTCCACTCACAATGTGTGCTTAAGGCGATGCACTACGTAGTAAATTAAAATCATGTTTTTTTGGTTTGAAAATTTGGTCACCTATAAATGTTTCATATGCTTAAATTAAATACTGCGAGTAGAATACATCCTGGACTCAGAAAAAAATTATGTATAAGCCTATGAAAACTGCTTTTAACTTCAAAATCTCCTACTTACGAACCCATTTTTGGTTATGGTTTTATTGTATAATGTGGCAAATTAAGTTATTTATAAAATGATGGAAAAAAAATTAAATATTTGTGCATGAACATCCACAAAATAAAATAAAAGGCACTTTTTGGACATGTTTTTTTCTTGCATAAATCAAAACAGGTGGATGGTGTGAAGCGGAAATTTAAGCCTTATTGCCATCTACGTAAGGTGTGTTATTGATAGCGGCTCGATTCAAAATATTAAACGACGTAGTGCATCGCCTTAAGGGTACAGTTTATTTATTTATGCAATTATTGTTTGTTCACATATTAAAATGTATGTATTGTATGAATGTTATTTCTTCTTTTTTTTTCAAGAACATAAGCTGATGTTCTCACGAAAGCGGCGTTATACGAAGAATCCAATCATTATTATTACCGCCCACTTTACTCTTTATCTTGTTTTATCCATGCACATCCCTCTTCTTAGCCGAAGAAAAGCTTCTAATTGAAGATTTATATGTCATTTTTTGTGATGTTTTGTGACGGGTTCTTTTGTAAACAAAGGAGAGGAGGACTGGAAAAAGGTGTAGGAATCTGGGGGTCAGTGGAGTTTAATGCGCTGGGATGAGAGAGTCTTGATGGAGAGGTCGAAAGGTATCCCTCAATTGGCTTCTCCCGATCTTACCTGCCGCGCAGATAGATGACTCATCCCCCTCCAAGACCTAGACAAACCACACTCCATGAATCCAAGCAAATATAGCGATCCACTTGGGATAACCTATTATGAAAGAGGTGTTTATATATTTACGTAAGTCCGGAAATAAATTGGGATTCATAACAAATATAAAAATTAAATACTGCTAAAGAAGAAACAATATGCTGTTACTTCCGACTTTTCAAGGAAGGAATATTCAGTATGGCAATACAGAAAATATCTAACACTCTAATAAATGAACACATCTTCAATATTACATTGTATTTCATTTTCGCGGAGTGCTGCGCAAAATGGCATGTATACAATCTTAGAATACAACATTTTTCGCCATTGTCATCGTTTGAGAATACTTATAAATTCCATGGCATAATAATTTACATTTGAAGTCCTTGATGTAGAATTTTATAGAGAGGCCCTAGCAGCAAACTTATGGCACCATCACGTGTACAATTATGGGGGATTCTTTGGGTTAGAAATTCCATGGTTTCTCTTCATACTACCCTAAAAAACTTTAGTGTTTACTTGAAGGTTAACCTTTCCCTTACTGTGCTAAAAAAATCCACGCGTTCCGGTGCTGTGTAGTCAATACACATCTCAAAATAAGCGATTCAATATCTGAAAAATATAAATATTCATAGTTAATTGCTTATTTTTATTATATTTTATATCAAAAGTGATAATAATTGTAATTTAATTGCTGAAAACATGAAAATATCATCGGCAGATGCTTAAAAAACGTGCGAGCGGTCCACATTTAACGACAGTCCGCGACCGACTGGCTGGTGGGCGACGGCTGGCACATACACAGCTATGCGGTCGTAGGTATCGATAGTTGGAATCAAAATACAACTGCGGACGTGTGGATTTCTCTTTTTCTCGCTTAGCAAACTAAAGCGGGACATCAATAGCGTGTCATTTCCTCGCACACTTTTCGCGTAGCAGTGTCACACGGTTGATTGTATTCGTGTATTTGTTCCCGATTTTTAACAAAAATCTCTGATTTTTAATTTAATTTGAAAACTATGTAAAATATAATTTTTTAATTCATTGCATAAATGTATAACGGATGAATACCTAAAATCTGAACCCAGAATTTTTTATATATATAGAATTATTAAAGTTATTAGAAGTAATGTGTAGTAAATACACATCACAGATAAGGAAAGGTTAACCGATAAATACGTCAGGGTGACAAGTGGCAACGTCTCACGCATAGAATAAAGAAGAACACAAGAAAGGCGACGTGGGCGTGTTTTGCGATCAAAATTATGTTTCATAATAATAATAATAATTGGATAATTTGTAGAGCGCCGTTTTTGTGAAAAATCACCTGAAGGGCGCTGTACAATTTATTTCCTAGGATCTTCATTTGCTATTTAGACCAACTGTGCCAACACGAGGTTCGTCATCCGTTCAGGTATGTGTCTGCCGCCAATATAGCGCTGACATGTGTCTGCTGCCAATAAAGAGCGCTGACACAACATCCTCACATAGATAACAAACCTTGGCAGCACCGCTGTGACGTTCGACGAAGACAGAAGATGGAGACTCTGCTGCAAGAATCCTAGGTAGCAAAAGAACTGTACCAGCTGCTGCAGCGAGAGAGACTACCCCGTCCACCAACTGTGCCAGCACGAGGTTCGTCATCCAGTCAGGTATGTGTCCGCTGCTAATATAGCGCTGACATGTGTCTGCTGCTAATAACGAGCGCTGACACAATATCCTCACATAGATAACAGACCTTGGCAGCACCGCTGTGCAAAATCATCTCATCCTAGTCTATTTTAGTCTCTCTAGTCACTTCCTAGCCTTTCATGCCATTTGGTGTATTCTCTCGACCCCTTTAGACTCTTTCCTGGCTCCAATACCTCAATAAAATCCAGCAAAAAAAATTACAATTCTTTCTATTGTCGTGATCCGACAATTTCACACCTTTAGGGCTCGCTTATCGCAGGCTATCATAAGCAAAATCTTGAACCAAAGTCAAAGTGAAGTGTATGTGTGTCATCTGTAACAAAATACATAAACAAAAACAGAAAATAAAAACAAAAACTTTAAATAAAATATGGCTTATCTGTTTTCTAGGTAGATATCCTCGGTTGAAGAGGTCCCGTAAATCCCGACACCACTTGACACTTGAGAGGTCAGATATAAAATCTTCGACTGCATTGAGAATCTTTGTTCTAGCTTCACTTTCAAAATTTAATCGGTCGGAAATGCTATAATAATTGCAAATTCCGGCTAAACGGTAGAAGTTACGCGCATTTAGTGAAATAAGAAGTTAAGCACTATATAAAACACGGATGCTGAACATTTTTCAGCGATCTTTTAACAAGGGAAACCTTCTGGAAGGATTAAACAAACCGGAGCGGTTCATTATGAAATTCAATTAGGATGGCAATATACGATGTCAGGCAAATAATTGTAAGGGACACAGAATGGATTGCTAAATGGGCTAAAACATAAGTCCCTAAGTCAGTGGTGACATTGGTTTCCATTCAAATGCATCTAAAAGGCATTTATAGTGTTTATTTTATATTCAGTAGTCTTATATCTGTATATAGTCTGATCGGTGTCCATAGAAAAAAAGCGTACAAATAATAAAGGCAGTGGACTGTGTCATGACCAATTAGGGTCGGTATATTGTAAGGATGAAGGGAGCGGGGAGGGGATTTGAATGTCGAAAATGAAGGAAAGTACCTGCTTATTTAGATCTTGAATCTTGACACCAAACACGACTATATCAATTTCAAGCGAATCAGATTCTGAATTGTGGTATTTCACCGAATTGGCAAGACTATATGTTATTATGAGATTTAATTTGTCGCCTGCCATATCAAAAAATATAATAAGCAGTAATTGTTGATTAAAGTACTAGTACATATTGAATTATTTGGGTTGGAAATAAGCCGACGTGGCTCAGTGGTCCAGAGTGTCTGACCGGACATCAGAAGGCGCGGGTTCAATTCCTGTCGGCGGCATTTATTTTTACTCGGGAGATATTTTCAATTTGTATTGACATTACAGTTGACTAATTATTGCTTATAATAATTTATTATCCTTTGTGCTATGCATAAAAACCTTGTCTTATAAACATTAGTTTACCACTAAAAAAAATAATAAGAATTTATCTATTTTACCGAATTGGCAAGTATATATCTATTTCACCGAATTGGTAAGAATATATTATCTATTTTACCGAATTGGCAAGAATATAGCTATTACTCTGGAGACATTGGTTTTTAGAATATTATTTAAGTGCATAATAGAATTTAAATGAGATCCTCAGGTGCATCTCATTCCAATGTTCAAAGAAGATCCAATTTTCACCAGTGTCTCGAGACACTTAGGACAGAATTGAAACTCAGCGAGAAAGTAAAATTGCAAATTTAAATTTTGAGATAATAAACGGAATTGCATCTCTGTCATTGTTATGGTACGTATACATTTACGAACCGAAACGCGAACCAAGCTACGAATTACAGGAAAGAACGTTGCAAATTCAAGCGGCGTTTCGCGCCATTTTCGGTTGCTTCGTTCATTTCCAATAAGTTGAGGTTCAGTTTCTGCAGTTCGGCTCGCGTATGTATACGAAGAATTTTTATTGGATTATTTGAAGCGTTCAGAACCCCAGGGAGAAACAATTATCAATGTTAATTTTTTCGGAATAACTTTATTGAGTAAAACCTCAAATTGTAATATTTAAATATTGAAGACAATATTAGTGATTTCTAAACGAAAATCTGAAACAGAAAAATCAGAAAAGGAAACGGTCACATCTGGGACTCGAATTTTTTTGATTTTGAAAAAATTTTGAAAAAAACTCTTGATTTTTCTGTTTCAGATTTTCGTTTAGAAATCACTAATATTGTCTTCAATATTTTAATTATCAATGTATTTAAAAAAAATTACTTTATTTCTGAAGTGCTTTTGGACGATTCATTTTAAACCAGCTTTTTGCCCGTTGCAGACAGCTAAAAGTAGTAAGCGATTTGATTGGGTATACTTTTAAATTTATTATTTAATGTTTGAATGTGGACGAAGTAAGGAGTATGTGCCTACTTTTATGCTTAGTAAAGTTATATTATTGATGAAGGCGATATTTTATTTATTAAAAAAATATGTTTTTGAATATCTTATTTGGGGATGGTTATTGAAAAAAGGAAAACTAACTGGATAGTGGGAAAGAAGAATGAACTATCTGACTATATATATAGATCTTCTCTAAATAGCACAAAATAAAGTCGCTATCCGCGTCTGTCAGTTTGTGCGCTTAGTTCTCCTGAACTACGCACTTGCCTTTTTACATTTTTCTACCGTTTTTATTAACGAACAGACCGGTTTCACCTCAAAACGAAATCGAAATTTAAATAGATGTATTTAATAAATAGTCATATTCATGGAATTCTAACAAGAAAGTTCTCAAGCTTACAATTTTTAACATGTGTTAACAATTTTTAACATTTCCATAATACATTACGCATGGCAACATATTGCTTTTTTTTCATTTCGTTCAAGAGTGGTAGTACTCCCAGATCGTCCTGGCGAGACAAAGGTATATAGTTGAAATATTGCTTGAAATGTCTTTAGCCATCATTAGTGAATCGATTTGACGAACCTTCCACCTATACCCCAATATGTTTACTTCCCCTCTCTAGTCACTACAGCGTACAAAAAGGAAATTGATCCTGTTACAAAAGTGACAGCATGCCAAATATTTGCCATTCAGAATATTTCGAGAACACGTGTTTTATCCGAATAGATATCATGACGAAATGCGACAATATTAATATTTATATGAACACATGTTCCGCCGTCCTCATTAAACATTCGTTTTTAACTGATACTTTGTTAAGAATTCTATCAATTCATTTGTTAAAAACCTGCAGCTATTAACAGAAAAACGAATAATTTTACCAGATTTTTGATTACTTTACAGTTTTTTAACACCGATTTAAAAATACATATCAATAGTAACACTCGAATTTCCGTAATGTAATTGAGTTATTCCAATTACGAGATGCTAACCCTTAGCAGTGTTCAGTTAAGGGTTAACCAACTGTCGATCTGTCTGATTCAAGAGCCCGAGGAAAAGATCGAAGAGGAATGAATTGATGGAATTTCTCAGCGGAATAGATTCCTTGCAGTGGAAGCCACGTACACCTACATTTTATATGTTTATAGTTCTTAGATGTACAGGGTGATACACTTATATGAAATATATATATAAATATATTGTACGGCACCTTAATTATCCATTTCCAGTAGAAGATTTCTTTTTTAACATTCTTAACATATTGGAAGATAGGACTCACCCCATAGACTAAATTAGACTAGACACGGCATATTCATTTAAAAATAACCCCAACACAATTTTGGTTTGGTTCACATGCACATTTATGAAAAGGACCATGCATTATGTCGCAATGCGAAATGGGCACTGTGCATTGCGTTTTACCTTTTGTTGGTCTATTTTGCTTCTCAGCTATGCTGGGCAAGTTCATTTTTTCAGTCACAAAAATAACCGAGTTCCAAATATTTAAATTTGAATTATGTCCATATTACAACACCTCTGACAACAAATTCTCCGTGGTTTCGCTTACGAGTTTGAACGCTTGTACAAGGAGTTTAAACAGAGTTAGGCTGTTAAGTTCATCTCCATATTTGTAACGTACGCTACGTGGTGTTATTTTTAAAAAGACTTTAATTAGACAGGGCTAATCTAGTATAATACATCAATGACTCGCCCCCATGATAATTTTAGGCGATGCACTACGTCGTGTAATATTTGGAATCGAGCTGCTATCAATAACACACCTTACGTAGATGGCGATAAGGCTTAAATTCCCGTTTAACACCATCCGCCTGTTTTGATTTATGCAAGAAAAAAACAAGGCCAAAAAGTGCATTTTATTTTATTTTGTGGATGTTCAGACACAAATATTTAAATGTTTTTCGATCATTTTATAAATAACTTAATTTTCCACATTATACAATAAAATCATAACCAAAATTGGGTTTGTAAGTCGGAGATTTTGAACTTTAAAGCAGTTTTCATAGGCCTATACATTATTTTTTTCTGGGCTTATAAAAAGAATTATATAAAAAATACTCGACTATTTCAAAGACCAGGATGTATTCTACTTGCAGAATTCAATAAAAGCATCTGAAACATTTCTAGGCGACCAAATTTTCAAACCAAAAGCACATGATTATATAAAAAATATATGTGTAAATAAATAAAATAAAAAAATATAAATTACTACTCGTACGTAGTGCATCGCCTTAAGAAGAAAATCGTAATAAATTTTTTAAACAAAGCAATTATAATCAAGAAAAAAAAAGTAATAAGAATTGTCTAATATAATTGTAGCTTTACATTTTCGAATTATCACATTTTAAATTTAAAATAGAACATCTGACGGAGAGCGAAGAAATAATAATTATAATGGCATGTTTATACGAATCCTTTGTAGGCAGTTAACTTTTTTATTTGGACATTAATAAAACTACACCGACACTATTGCAGTATAAGCTTTGAACAAGCTGTATATGCTACTGTTTAAGAAAATTCATTCTTCTTGTCATGAAATAAATGCTGTGCTAGAAAATCTATTGTGCAGTGTGGTATCTTTAATGTCAAGTCGTAGTGATGACCAAGGCAGGTAAAATACTTATTTACCATTCAAAACTCCTATTGTCGTAATAAATATAATTGAAAATTTTTAAAACATAATATTTATAAAATAATTTAGTAAAACAAATAAAATTTAAAAAAATAATAATTGAAAATAAATAAAAACTTGGCAATATGTTTGTAATTATAAATATTTAGTCCGGTTGTATATGATATGTTTACTATGAAGGTATTTTTTTTGATTCTTTTAAGATAAATATTTTTTGTAATATACAATAAGTAAATAATTTTGGTACTTACTTCTAGAGTTCATTAAACCGGAGTTGTAGTGATCACAACCGAAATTAGTATTTTTAATATCACCCTGTATTTCTGCCCCCACGGGTCCACACTATAAATATATTATATTTACTTCGTGAGTTCCACTGTATGTATAAAATGTACCTTCATCCAAGGAGTTCCACAGTACCTATTCCACTAGTTGTATTGCTGGAATTCCTTCATCGGAAATTCCGATGAAGCGAAACTAGAATCCTCCCAAGTCCCCAGGAGAGAGGTGGGAATATCCTCCAATGAAGATTTTGTGGAACTTTGTGGATTTTGTTCCATTTCTTTTCTTAACTTTCTGTATAATTTTTAGATGGTTCGTTTCATTTATTCATATTTCTATAGAATTAATTTAAGGCAAGAGATTGTTTTCATTATTTGTCGACTGGGAGGATTTCTTGAAACATAGAAAACTTTTGACTTCCTGCAAGTCTCTAAAAAAAAAACCGAGGTAACTTTAAATTAGGCGTATATTTTTTTGAATCTTTTGTATGGTTTTGACGACTTCTGTGGTTGAGTGGTTGAGGTCTTCGACTACGAGCCCAGAGGTTGCGGGTCAAATTACGGCGTGCGCAAATTAATTTTATTCATTTAACACGATTGTGTTATTTCCATTTAATAATAATAAAAAACACATATAAATATATATATATATATATATATATATATATATATATATATATATATATATATATATATATATATATACAAATATAATAAATCATGTATACGTTGTAAAAGGTATTATTATAACCCAGATGAAACAACACTATTCATAATCGTAAGGATGCTTAAAATGGCTTATCGATACCAGGAAGGAATCAAACAAAACAATTTCGCGTCTGTAGTTAATTTTATTAAACACTTAAAAAGAAAATATAAACTTCTACAGATAATGATACAAACCTTTTTACAAGCTTAAAATAAAACAGAAAAAGCTTTGCAAATTTGGTGACGACAGAACTAACTAATCAGATAATCAATTAATTTTTTTAACGCTTGTAAAATTAATATTTTTTGACAAACTATTATTAGCCTAAAACACAAATATAAATTGAAAAAATCTTTCGAGAAAAAATAAATGCCGCCGACGGGAATTGATCCCGCACCTTCTGATTGGGGGTCAGGTGCACGGAACCACTATGCTACGTCGGCTTATTTTTAACCGCCAAATAATAAATACTAGTATTTCATTAAAAAATGATTACTTTTTATTAAATTTTTTTTATGCAACCAACTTTATGTTTGTAGGAAAGGTATTGTTGAACACTTAACTTCTCACTAGGTGGTGTCGAGATATAGGTATAATATTTGTATTTTATGATGAAATATTTGTTATCCTTTGTGCATTTCATAAAACCTTGTCATGTAAATATGTGTTCATCTTTAATAAAAAAATTATAATATTTTTATTGACTGTTCTGTTCATCATTGTATGCGGGTTTAAAATTGTACTCTGCACTTAAACTGTAGCTTACTAGTGCATAAAATAAACACTTTTTTGAAGTCTGCTACTGAATTTAAAAAAAAAAACAACTTAATATGCAGTGTTAAAGAAATCACGGTAAGAATCTGCAAATTGCATTATTAGTGGGGGCGTTCGTGTAGTTTTATCGAATCACAAGATTGTGTTTGGTATACCAATTTTCATATTATGAAATTTTGCATAAACGATTTTTTCAAGCCACTGCTAAATAACGAGAGACAAAGTCAGCTTATGAGATTAATTTTGAATGTTTCTGTAATTTAAAATGACATAGTACGGGTAATAAAGAAGTGGATAGTTTAAGTAAATTTAATGTTGTTAAAATTAGCGAAAAATACGTAATTTATATTGGTTAATAGCTTGGATCGTTTTTACGATAAGCAACAATGAAACAACCCTGATGTATGGAAGTAAAGCATGGAACTGGCAGAGAAAAGATGAAAGTAGACTGAATGCTGTAGAAACGAGATCTTTGAGGCTAATGTGTGGTAAAACCATGTATGATCGTATGATAAATGTGGAGATCCGCAAAAAGTGCGAGACTGATGTCAGTGTAATGAATAGGAATAAAAAAGGGACGCTTAGATGATTTGGGCATGTAAAGCAAATGAGCGAAGAAAGTAGAGTAAGGAGAATATATGATGCAAATGTGAATAGCACCCGAGGAAGACATGGCACGACCAAGTGAATCAGGTACTTGAGTCAGGCCATGTCAAGAGTCAGAATAATAGAAGAGTATGTATGAAAAGATGTATGATTGTGAATGAGGCAAGAATTGTGTGCCAAGATCGAGGTTTTTGGCGGTTCGTCCTCTCTGCCTAACCCTGCGGATAGCGGCGTGATGGTTAGTTAGTTAACAATGAAACAAACAAAAAAATTAAATGAAATTTCTCTTCGACGCTTTCAGGAATCAAAACTTATCCATGATTTAAGTAAAAAAAATTGGAAAATACAATAAAAATTAAAACTAATCCAAAAAAAATATTATGTCGGGGTTGGTACTGGAGTGAGCTTAGGAGTAGCGCTTGGTGCTGGTAGGCTGCGGTCACCGCCGTATTTGCGGAAGCCATTATCCGCATCCTGGCTCCAGTGACCCGGTGTCTCACCAGGCTGGCGAATCCTTTCATTCATTGGTCCGTGAATCTTATTTTATCCAAATAAAATTCTGCAAGCTTTATTATATTGGATTTGAAGTCGTTCCACTGAGCTCTTTCTGTAATGACACTCGGAGAAAAATGAGTATTGCTAATTTATTAAAAACCTGTTAAGAACGGGACAGCAGGCCGCTTCCTTTTAAAATGTTAGTACTTTTTAAATATATCGGAATGCATGTTGATGCATCTAAATTTGCCCTGTTAAAATATAACGACTAAATGAGACAATATAAAAACCTGCAGTCCCGTTTTTAATAGGACTACGTATAATTTGAAGATATTCTTTATAAATCTTCAATATTTTATGTCAGTTAATTTTCTCCGTGCATCATGTCTCACAGATATTTTTTTATTTTTTATTATTTTAATATAGATCATAGTTACATTAATACATACTTATTTAGGAAAATATAATATTTAGGTACATAATTGGTCATGTATACCTTATCAGAAAAGAGGATCTCTTGTGCCTGATAAGGGAGCCACGATTCTTACTTAGATTCAATGTTATAATATGATGTTATGTGTAAAATATAAATATAATATCTATATATATATATATATATATATATCTATATACATATATTTTTTTTAATATAAGGTTTTTTGGAAAAAAAGTTTGATTTTATTTATTTGTTCTTGTTGGTTCGTAATACAGCGCAATTCGGAAGGGAGATTATTGTAGTTTTTTATGGCTTGGTAAATATAATGGTTTTGCATTTGAGTTGTTTTAAAGATTGGCGTAATAAATTGATTTCCATTTCTTATCAGTTTGTAAAATTCTTGATATTCTGTGTTATTTTTTTCCTTACACATTTTTATAATTGAAGTTTGCTTAAATATATCATCAATATTTGGTAGTGGAAACAATTTAAAAAGCAATTTTGTTGGAAAAGTAGAGTTTTTTTAAAGTATTACTATATTATATTGTCTACGTTCGTACAGAATGCATTTAAAACTTTTTTTTGTATTTTTGCTTCATATATTGATAATGAGAACCTTCGAGGAATTATTTGCGGTTAATTAGGCCTTTAGCCCAGCGAGCCCCGGAGCAACCGGGAGGACCTTTCGGGCTCTTACTCTGCTTCCTGCGAATAGCTGGGTACCTACTCCCATGCTTTCACTCAAATAATATAAATATATTGACATGATTTAAAAACTTATTTGCATTATTCACCCAAATCAAACATAATACAAATTATTTTCATCAAAATAACAGAATTTAATTGGTATTTTTATTATGTAACTAGCTGTACCCCACTTTGCGTTTCTGTGGCTCAGTTTGTCTGTGCAGATAGATAAACAATAGCGCGTGTTTCTTTTAAGTCCGACATATGGCGCTATTTAAAAAAATCATGTTTTTTCCAGCAGATTGTACTATTTTCCAAATAAATCTTTTAATTACCTGTCACGGGTGACATCTGTATAATATAGGTAAATAAAATAACAAGCTTATTCGAATATAACGTTATGTAAAAATTTCAAAGCAATCATTGAAGAATCATTTACTACTTTTTGTTTATGTAATATATTATGACGTTCTCTAACTGCTACTAACCTAATATACAATACTATTGCCATGGGTGGAACCACATTGTCCTTTTTGAGGATTCTGTGTTATTACTGATGACGGCAGAATGCACTTTATCTGTACGTTCAGCACGGAGGCCCTATGTCAATACAATTTTGTATAAATTCGTCATCTTTGGTCAGTTAGCGATATTTGTTGAAATGTTCCGACGGCCGATAGACAAAATTTAGCTTAGCCTTCACTGCGGATAATTCTCAATATACAAATTTTTCTAACAATTTTGTTCGCGATGCAAAAATATTGGCTTATTAACAAACGGAGTTGACCTAACGAGGCTCTTAGAAATGAAAAAAAGTCGTTTACGTAGTGGAGTAAGTCCGTTCGGGCCAACGACTTAAGTACAGTTGTCATCAATTTTGATAATGAGGCTGCATTATTTTTTGTTGCCAAAAAGTGTTTAATGCTTTTTTTTACGTTAAGAGTCAGTTTGTTTATTCTCAACCAGCTTGTGAGATGGGAAACATCAACATTCATTTCCGTTTCAAGCTCCGCTATTTTACATAACAACCAGTAAAAAAGACCTCATGGACTAAAAAACTCCTCTTTTAGTGTCAAAAGTAAATGCGGACTGCTAATGGATATTTAGATTAATACTTAATAGATTAATATCAGTTGTAGACATGTAGAATAAAGGTGTTTCATTTGAAATAATCCATCACAAATACGTAAAATTTCATTTATTCAAACAACTGTCATTCTTATTATGCCTAAATTGAGCATGTTATTATTCATTAACTCCTTCCTGTTCCGTGTTTTAACAATATATACTCACCCTCTCTCTGTGAATGACCCAATATCTATCTATTAAATGTAACTGTTGTTAGTATCAATTTAACTGGGCGTAGCCCAACCAAGTGCCGCCCGCAGGGCCTAGCAGCAAAAACCCGCGGAGCGTGTTTTTAACTGCTAGTATTTAGATTAATACATCAATTTTACATTTTTAATTTAATAAAATTTTTAGGTGGCTATCTGACGTTTGACGTTTCGGAATGTCAATTCATGAACAACTCTTCCAGTGTTGCATGTATCGAATTCTTATTTTTTGCATTATCTATATCGTTTTGGCTATCAACAGCGCGACCGTGCTTTGTGAATTGGTATAAAATAATCGGTAGTCTATACGCCTATCGATCCGATGTTGTAAACTTATCGATTTGACCGCAGTCCTTAGTCCGAAAAGCCAGGTACTTTTCAATCTTCTTCTTCCGATCCCTTTCTTGTCCCCACTCCCTTCAGCCTAACAATATACTTGAATGTATACATGGATGCCATAGTCCCACCATCCTCAGACAAATGGGAGTAGTTGGAACTCTGTCGCGATATTCACATAATAAAAGTGCATAAAATGGTACCAAACATGATGATGATAATGATAAAGTCTGTGATAAAAAGAAGAAAAAATAAGCCACTCCATTACGCAATAGTAATAAATAATTCACTCAACGTAATACATCTTGATCCTCCTTATCCTCCCGTATCGGAAGCATGGCGTGATAATAAAGGGAGATATCCCGATACCGAATGCTTCTTGTTCCCTTCAAGGAAACTAACCCTAATCAAGGTTTAAATTGGACAGTTTATTACTCTGCGGCGTTCACGACAGCCCTTATTCCGTATCCCCCGTTAAAGGGATGAAACCTTAAATAATTCAACTTCTTTATGGGAATATTGATAAACGTTGTTCTAAAATACCACAATGGTAGTTGAATTTTTAAAACATGGTAGTATATACAGCCCGGTTTTACTTAATTTCATTGAATTTCATATACCTACGACAACTACTCGTTCCAAAATCATGTTTCAATGTAACAATACCAGGACTGGGCATTTCAAACACTCGCTTGTACCTAGATTACATGAAGTTAGTAATAGATACGCAGATGTGGCGAATCTATTACTAACGGATATTTAACTGCATGGAATTTAGGTACAAGAAAGCGATACTATCATAAATTTTATATTAATATTAATTTAAAGTTAGTCTAATTATAAGTTTTGTATTTGCTTGTATCGATTACTTTTATATCCTTTTAGAGTTTCTGTTCATTTCATACTTTCTTATATCATTATTTATGTTTTTCCATATATCAGTCACTCTGTGCAGACAGAGAAACAATAGCACGTGTTACGTTTACGTCCAAAAAATGGCGCTGTTTAAAAAAATAACATGTTTTGGTGACATCAGTACAATAATAACTAGGTGACGTATACCCGGCGTTGCTCTACTTTCCTCTACTTTCAATAATAATATCCATGTATTATATATATAATACATGGATATTCAGAGGCGGATTTGCAGTCTTGGCCGCCCTAGGCCCCAGACCATGTAACCGCCCCTTTCTCAGTACCCATCATATTGACCAGGAGTATCCAAACTTTTCAGTAAGTTCCTAGGGTCAAAACCGTTTTAAATTTCCTGCCATTATCATTCATGGTTCATGGGGTGAGATTTGTCCAGGTCTTGGCGGCGGATACGTCTGCCCACCTGCTGCGTGGCGGGCCGGATCGAGAGAGACTGGGTGAGGGAGGCCTTTTGACCTTTCCAGCCGGACTATCTTGACCCATCGCCTTGCACCGCAGTTGGAGGGATGTATTCATACGTATGTCACTCCTGGACACACTAATCCCCAGATTCCTACCCACCCACCCCTCATACATTTTCCTTTTCAGAACTTCCTATCCTTCCCTTCCTTAAAAAGACCCTCCACACAGCATCACCTAAGATGACATAGGTCGTGAGGGAAAATATTTTCCTCAAAGCCTCCTGTGTGGAATTAATGTAAAAAAATACGCTTGCTAAATTCGCTAGTTCAATTACTGTATAATTGTCGAATGTCGCAGGCCGGATTGATGACATTGGCGGGCCGTTGTTTGGAGACCCCTGATATAGACTAAAGACTACATAATGAATTTACTTTATTGACAACTTTTATCGAAATCGATTCAGAAATTTAGTTAACTATAATAATAGCTGCTAGTTTGTAATACTTTCTAAGGTTTCAAGGATTTGAATAAAACATTTAAAACAGTTTTAGGTTTAATTTATTTAACTAGTTTCAGGTTTATTCTCATACAATAATACATAAGTGTTTCACAGTTACAATTAGGGTTGCCAGATACGGGCTGGATAAAAAGTTATTATTAAGTCTTCAAACAAATAAAAGAAATCAGCACCTCTTTTAAATAAAAATCAACTTAAGGTACATATTCGAATATAATGACTAAACTTAAAATACAAATAAAAACGTTGGTAAAAAAATTTACGTAAAGCATTATCTAACATAAAAAAACTGAACTCAAAACAAAAATCTGGCAGTTACAATTCTCGTCTGCACTTAAGTGCGGCAAAATCATTAATTAGATCTTCGCAATCCAGTTTCCTTAAAAAATCTGCTTCTATGTTAAGCAAAGCAAGATTGTTCAGCCTTTGCTCCGCCATTGTTGTGCGTAAATATTTTTTTACACGTCGTAAACAAGAAAATGATCGTTCTCCAGAACAGTTACTGGCGGGAGTACACACACACATTCGAAGAGCAATATCCACGTTTGGATAAATGGTTTGAAGATCTTCAGTTCGTATCCATTTTAACAAATTGACAGCATTGTTTCGATCCTTATTCCAAATTGGAAAGTATGGCGAGCGATATGCTGAAATACGCCATCCCACGCATATTATAGCTCTGTGTGTGAACACGCTATTATGCATAACAATACCTAACGCGGTTCAGTCACTAGCGCAACTGAATCACGGTAGAGATTTGAAATACGCGAGCGGGCGAGCGACGGAGCATGATTGGTGTGGCGAGGGTGGCTGCGGGGCGTGGGGGCGCGCTGTGTGTGAACACGCTCTTGCATATCGCTATTTCGTACGTACAATATTTAGGTACTTAGGAAGTAATTTCTTGTTATCATCTGTGACTTTTTTGTCACGATTGGCCGCCCCTAATATCTGGCCGCCCTAGGCCCGGGCCTACATAGGCCTAAGGGCAAATCCGCCTCTGTGGATATTATATGCCTTCCGGAAGAAATTTTATAAATGATAGTGAAAACCCTATTGAACTCCGTTGCATAGTTTAGAAGAACAAAGCTCACAGACAGACAGACGCGGATATTTATTTATTTATTAATCTTAAGTTAGCTCACATCTTCGTGTGTGCTAATAGTTTTATAAACATATAAACATGTACATTGTTTGGCAAACATAATCTTTCTTTAAATATTTCAATAAAGTCACAAAAAAAGAAACATTAATAATTGAGATAGACATATTTTCTTAATTCATTTTTGAACTTATTAATATTTTCTATCACAGCAATTTCCTTCGGGATTTTGTTATAAAGTTGAACGGCCTGGTACATCAGAAATTTTTGGGTGCTTGTTTTTTTCTTGTTGGCAATCTAATTTGCTTAGAATTTCTCGTCCCGTGTCCGTGTATCTCGTTATTGTAATTTATTTTTCTTTTCAGTTCCTTAGACATCATCCCTATGTTAATTTTATGTATAAAAATAAGTACATTCAAATAAACAGTTTGCTTCACCGTCAAAATATTCAGCTCCTTTAACATGTCTCTTATCCGTGTGTATATGTTGCGCTTAAGTATTATTCGCATTGCTTTATTTTGCAGTATTTGCATTTTTTTCATTTTCTCTTTATTGCAGAGAAAAAGAATACTTGAACAGTAATTAAAGTGTGGTGATATAATTGTATTGTATATTATCTGGCATGTTTCTTTATTTACTTTGTTTCTGATTCTACCAAGAAATGATATTTTTTTTGCAATTTTTTTAATTGTATAGTCTGCATTTTTTGAGAAGTTCAATTTTGAGTCTATAATAACACCTATATATAGTGATAGTGACATTGTTTTATACTATTTAGAGATATAAAAAACTCACGCGTATTCGAATGCAACATTGTGTCAAAATTTCAAAAAAAACCAGTGAAGAAGATTTTTTCAGAGATTAAAGATTTTGAACAAACGAACAATTACATTTCTATTTATATATAAAATTATTTAAGCTGTCTTCATACCGTTGATATTAAATAAATGAACATATTTTTATAATTGCATTAAGTCGTTTTCATATAGCAAAATTATTAAACCATGAATTAATATCAACATTTTCAAACTAATTCGAAGTCACAAAATTTCAGATCACCGCACAACTGACCAAAGTCAACGGTATTGTGATATCTCTATTTGAATTTTGTGCGGCTAAACTTAGTTAGGGAGAGGAATTATAAAGGGAAACAGAGGTTTGTTATCTAGCTATTCAGATTTTGTCACGAAATATCAACAAAGTTATTTTTAGTAAAGTTCCTTGTCTGAATAACAGTCTCTCTTGAGATAAATATATTGTTAATTAATTATTGTAGAAGATAATATGAACAACTCTCAATTAAAATATGAAACAGATAAAAGTAATAGGTTTATAGATAGGTAGATCATTTTCACAATTTTTATTTACATATCTAGTTTTTAAAATTATATTTTTACAAAAAAGTAGAATATTTTGTGATTTATCTGACACACAATCTACTCGTAGGTTAAATATTCGTGTAGAATTTTGCAATCACACCATAAAAAAAAACAGCCAAATATATGGCAAAAAACTTATTTTCTTAAATTTTAAATTAACTGCTTTTAAAAAGCGTAACAAATTATTTATTTGTGCTACATAAAGCTGACATATTATTTCACTTGATCTGATGTCTTCATATTACAATATTATTCTTTTGTGTTTTACATAAATTTTTTTGGTGATTGGATCATCTAATATAAAAATGAACAAAGTAGTTCATAGTGTGTTTTTTTGTAAATTATATTACGTTTATGTTTGGTGTATAATACGTTATTAATTTTTTCCACTTCGTTTTTTTACTATTTTTTTATTTTGTTTTATATTATAGAAACAAACAGTACATGATTTACAGAGATGAAATAATATATAGGAATAAGGTACTTCATGTTGGGTACCTATGATATGTTTCCTTGTAATGTCTGCTAAGTGGTATGTTTATTCGTTAATTACCAGGTGACGTGTATAGTATATAGGTGTGTATGTGTAAAGTATGTGTGAGTGTTTGTGTATGTGTGTTTGTTTCTATGTATGCGCATTGAACAGTTTATATTATTGACATGATGCCACGTTTGAATTTGGGCAGTGAATCCGAAAAAATGTGAATGTTAGAGTTAAGCCAAATATTATTTAGAGTATGAAGAGCTCGGTTAATTAGCGAATTAAATGCTGCATTTGAAAGCTAGATTGTTGATTTTTTGTTTTAATTAACTAACTAACTAACTAACCATCACGCCGTTTCCCAGCAGGGGTAGTCAGAGAGGACGGACCGCCAAACAACTCGGTCTTGGCAGACACTCCTTGCCTCATTCACATTCATACATCGTCTCATACATACTCTTATTGTACTCTTGACGTGGCCCGACTCAAGTATCTGATTCACTTCGTCGTGCCATGTCTTCCTCGGGCGTCCCCGAATTAAAACCGAAATAATACCACACAATTTTGGTATAGTCCTAAGAAGTTCCGTTTTCCTTTTGATATCATTGAGGGTATTAATATATTATGTGAGTATATATTTCTGACTGTTTCATTTGTTTGTGTGAAGTTTTTTTGTTGTTTATTTTTAATTGGAGATAATTTAATAATTCAAAAATTGAAGTTTGAGACTGATAAAAATGACGGATTCAATGAGGTGGCAATAACTCAATCGGTTAAAAGGCCAGTCCCTGTTGCAACTTTTTCCTTTGCATTATTTTCCGTGTCTTTTGTATTTTTATTGAGATTTGTTGATAATAATTTTATTATCTCATTCAATGAACAGTTCATTGGAAATTTTTAGCAGGTTTGTATTTTTTGCACGACATTGTAGTTTCAAAACATCGCGTTAATCATTTTTTTGAATTATACGTGGCAGTGGATGTCTCCTTTTATATTTAAGGTTTTTTTTAATTAGAAGGGTAAACATTATGTGCTACAATATATCGTCTTTTTTATGGTACCTAAGGGTAAACGAAGGGTTATTTGGAAAAAAATTCTCTAGAAAAAACACAAGCGGTATCTTTCAACCCCTTTTTGCTTTTAAGTAATTAATAAATTTGTGTCGAAGAGATATAGTACCTACCTACACAATAAAGTGTCAAGGGGCATCTACTAAACTTAAAAAGATGATCAACCCTTCTATTTTGTTGTTGATTTTGGTTTCAAATACAAAAACCCTCGAACAAAAACTAAAGCTCCGTTTGTCATCACGAAAATTGCGCAGCTTTTCTGACTGTCATTTTGAGAACATGCCAATTATGTTCAGCTTGCGTCCGCCACACTGTCCAATATTTAAAAAAGAAAAGAATTTAAATAAATACTTTTGCCTACAATTTTAAATTATGAAAAAAAGTTAGATTATGTGTCAAAACCGGTTCGTAACTACTAGCGTTTTATTTATCAGATATTCCTGAGTACTCCTGATCTCTCTATTATTATCTTTAGCACACGTAGGATCGGTAGGATGGAAGGTTTCGACTTTCACGTTCTCAGCAAAGACCTTTATCTGTTTTAACATGCACATAGCACTATCTGCATTTGGGGCAAGTCTCATAGTTACGGGTGAACTGTGTGGAATATAATGTGAAATATTCAAACGTTATTCAACTATGTAATTTTATAATATAACTTTAATATAAATAATTATATGAATATTATTTTCTTTTTAAAAATAATTTTACTTAAATTTACGTTTTGCAAATTATTCTTTAAAATATTAAGACGAATTATTTGTTTTTGTCTGTACATTTAAATATGAATAAATGGTTTTGTTCGCATAAAAGATAATTTTTTCATGAAAAGTATATAAATACAATATTGTATCGGTGATTCAATCCAAAATTGTATTTGCATGCCTTATTTGAAAGATTTGAGTTTGTATAAGGACAAAACTATGTATATTGTTATAATGCTCCTATATGATTTACCTTGCATGTAAAAGCCGTCAAGGCGAAAAAAAACAAATAAATAAATTTTGAAATGTATCACATTCAGCCATTCACATGTAATTTTGTAATTGTTAACATACCTACTAGTTTATTTCTCTTTTATTGCAATGAATTAACTCACCTACCTACCTTTCATATTATGTTTACTTTTATTTTTTATTTTTATAGTCTATCTTTTTCCATTTAAAAATGTTTCTGTATGTTATGTTATGTAAAAGCTTGTTATGTAAAAAACTTGTTATGGAAAAAACTTGTTATGTAAAAGCCCACCAGGGCGTTGAAATTAATAAATAAATAAATATTCATATTGCATATGTACGGGCGTAGATAAATAATTCCTCCTATAATTTTAAAGCAGAACTTGCAAAAAATTTATTTTAATAAAATAAGTAAGTTAAAGCGTTTAACCTTAATTTATATCAACATATTACTTATAAAGATTCTCTATTATGCCGCTGCAGCGCTGGCATAGCTATATTGCAAGAAGGGTCGTATACTGCTCGGGTTAAAATATTTACTCATAATGATTTTCATCATACAGGATTTTTTCAGACTGGTACCACTTTGTTCCAATCCTCAAAAACACGGTCATTTTTGCATTTTACGTTTAGTTGCTAAATTCACGTTTCTTCAGATGATATTTGCGATGTCATTGACCCGGTCTGCTTTGAATTGCTTCTTAATTTGGCCCATTCCATATTTGCTTTGGTTAATCGATATTTCTATTTAAAATATTCTTCTGATAGTGCTGCCAATAGGTACTCCTCCTCTTTGACATTTTAATTGGGTGACCGATCTATATTTGTCAAATCAACAAGATTTTTAACAAAGTTCGCGATCTCGTTCTACCATGGTAATAAGTACCTAATCTTAGGGTCAGGCAGTTTAAAAATCTGTGGGCCACTAACACTGCGGTATTACGGCCCGTATACACAGTACGATTATGTGTAACGTTTTCTACCAACCTGTTCTTATCCCTCCGTATTAGCTGTTATGAGTAAGACAAAATGTGTCCAGAATTAAGTCTAAAGTCTAATAGTTCAATCTGTCCAGAGTTGTTTGGCGGTTCGTCTTATACTTCTACCCTTGCAGGAAAACAGTGTGATTGTAAGTTAGTTAGATATTTTGCTAACACGGTACTTATCACACTACGTGCATATGCTTCTGCTCTGATGATGGACACTGTACCGGTGGCCGAAATGTTGCCTAAGAAAATTAAACGTAAAACCGCATAAGAGCTAAAAAAAAAAAAAAAATTATTTGACACCTACAAGAGCGCTGCTGCCTATACGGTGTGAAAACAGGAACTATATTGCTACCCGGTTGGACAGTCCTATGAAACGGATTAAGGTAGGGACTGTAGGAGAGGTTTTATTAAGGCGGGTCTTTAAGGGGCCCAGATCACATGAAGGAGAAACAGATCGTGTAATCTTGAAATATTTATTACAAACACGTAAGCGCGGACGTAGTAATGAAGCATGCACTTGTTTCAATACATCATATAATACCAGAGACCTCCTTGGTAAAATATCTAAATTTATTGTGTTTATTATGTTTGGGTATCGCAGGTTTATTACATAACAGAGCGTGGCACATGTTGAAGATTACTGTTTTATGTACGCTCGACGTAAGTGACGCGTAAATATTTAAGCTGCGGAAAAAAGTTTTGCGTATTATCGTAATGCCAAACGCGTATTTTTACTCGTTCAGTGGCAACGAGCAAAAGGGAAGCAACATGCTTTTTATGATGTTTAACTCAAAAAAGGAGGCAAAACCTTAGAACTTTTAAATACATCCATATGAATTTTACTTTTTTTGTATCGGTAATGACTGAATGCAAATCTTGGAAACTGAAATCAACCCACTTCCCTACATCTGATTGAGCTGAAACTCGGCAAATACACTCGTTGTCGATGACAGGGCAATATGTCAACCTTATAAAAACTTGTGGTGGCGCACACACATACCCGAGCGCACGCTCATTTATATGAAAATGGATGACTTAACAACAGTTAATATATGAAATGTCAATAAAATGAATGATAATTTGATGAATTTACATGAAACAACTGTGCCTTAATTATAACAATATTTAACACATTATTGTCACTTGTATAATAATGTTACAACTTAAAACCCATGTTTGCAAAAATTAGTAAAAAATAAAAAATATTGTTAAAAGTGCACTATTTTATATAATATCTTCAATTCCAATTACGAAAATGACATTAAAATTTGTTTAATTATTATATTATAGGTGGGTACCTATTTATTCTATTAAGTACGTGGAAAGAAAAGAACAACATAGTAAGCAATTTCTGAATCGCCGCTCCGAGAACCATTTATTGGATAACCAACACCTCTGCCACAAGTCACCCCAAGTGGTTCGCTACGTTTCATGATTTAGCAGGGGTGCTCGAGTTCGTCGGGTGAGGTGTGTTCAGGATGCGCCTGCCCATCAGCTGCGTGGCGTGCCAGATCGGAATAAGTTTTTTTGGGATGACCCTTTGACCTCTCAAACTCTCTCTCGACCCATCGCCTTGCGCCGCAGTGGGATGGATATATTCGTTTGTCCGTCACACTTGAACAAACTGATACCTAGATTCTTACCCAAACCTCAAAACTTTTACCTGCATAGAAACCTTCTCCTTCTTTTCCTAAAAAATATGTAACATTCCAAAAGAGGCCCTGAGGGAAATTATTTTCCTCGGCCATTTCCATCAGATATAAATGAAGTAAACCTCACGCAAAGATCACTCTTCTAGGCATTGTAGGAAAAATTCGACCATAGGTCCGTCCATTATAATAAATATTGTTTTTACACGACTTCATCACTTACGTCGTTAATATTCCCACATTTATTTTTGAGATTAGCTCGGGAAATTCATCCGAAGGTCTGTCCAATACACGGGGCCGTGCGTCTCATATTTATGTGTATGGTTTCTTCATTTATGTCGTTATGATTCCAAAATGTTGTTCCAAAAAATAAATTCTAATTATTTTAACTTTGATGCATAATACTATCTCCGATTTGGGATTCAGATATATTTTAGGTAGGATTTTAAGAAACTTGGAGCAAAAGAGTCGTTTTGGCCAAAATGTCAGATAAAATCTCACTGTCCCAAGGGCTATTGGGGACACATATTCGTTAATACCCGACGCGTTATCATATAATTAAAGGTCATTTATATTTATGAGACTGCGTAAGCGTGAAAGCATATTTTTTTGTTTCAGATAAATCAGAAGAATTTGAATTGTTAGATGAGGTTAGGTTAGGTTTTAGGTTACGTCAAGTCAGGTAAGGTTAATAATATGTGACTGTATTATAGTGTGTGTACCATAAAAATCGTTTGTAACTTGTAAAACATCTTTACGTACTTCAACATCTTCTTTTGATTAAAATTGTCAACCATTGGTTTACATTCGTATTTTCTGGCAGGTCACTTAAATCATGATTTTTTATCAACTTTGAACTGATAATAATAAATATTAGATAAAATATCTATTAATAACAATATAAATTTTAGTAATAAATATTGCCAGTAAAGATTTACGTCCTGGCTGACAATCACTTCACAACCGTTAAACGGTGTTTAGTTAACATTGTATAAAGACTGTAAAAGTGTATATTCGAGTTGATACTAATGAAAAATGTCTTTATTTGGGCTTCGAAAGAACTGGCAACGTCGCATCTCAGCAGACTGACACTTAAAATTTCCGTCTTGAAAAAGTGAGGTTATTTCAAACATTTATTTTTTATTTGACTGTTACCGTGTGAATTTAATAAGAATTCTATGAAAGTCATGTTTTAATAATGTAAAGGTAACGACGTTTATCTGAAGAGGTAGGTAGATAGGACGGACCGCCTAACAACTCGGTATAGTCTCATACAACCTCTTATTTTATTCTGACTCTTGACATGGCCCGACTCAAGTATCTGATTCACTTGGTCGTGCCATGTCTTCCTCGGGCGTCCCCGACTTCTGCTTCCTTTCAAATTTGCGTCATATATTATTTTGTTTTGTTTAATGTATGTGTAGGTAAATATAAATCATACAAAATCAACGTTTGTAATAAATTCAAAATCTCATTTTTATTGTTGTTGAATGGGAAGTATTATATTTTGTTTTATTTATTTATTTAACGCCCAGAGTGTATAATTTGGTTGTAGAATAATACATGGTTGGTAGTATAATTTTAATTTGACAGATACTTTGAAACATAAGAAATAAGAATGAAATTACATTTGATAAGAGCTATGCAACAAGTCATACAAACACAAGAAACAAAAACAGAAAATTACAGCTATTTGTAGGTTTACATGATGTGTTTAGGAGTATTGTTGAAATAAATGAAATGATCCACAAAACTTGCCAAGTTGGTATTGAATATGTCAACATCACCCAAGTAATGATTTCCCATGGTGTGAAGTCGTTGTATCGGAGAGTGGGCAATGTAGTTACGCTTATGTGTGCTGCTGTAGAATATTGTATTTTGTCGTGTTGTTACTGTGGGTGTAGTTATGTTTATAAGTTGCAGAAGTTCACAAAAGTCGAATTTAGAGTTAAGTATTTTGAATAAGAATGTTAAATCTTAATTTTACGTCTATCTTCTAATGTATGTATTTTTAGAGTATTTAATAAGAAATTCAATAAGTATTTAATATATTTTATTGTATAAACGAGATAAAAAGTGAGGTTACAGTTTTTTTGCAGAATTCCTAAATAAATGGAATGTGTTTTCAAAATTCGATCAGGAATTTCAAGTTTATATAACAGATAAATAAACCTATTTGATTTTGTAAACCACGTGTTTATCCTTGAACTATTTTATGTCAGTCTCTATATTAATAATGTTTTCATATACACGGTTTTTTATTGATTGAACAAAATGTTCACAACGTTTTTCAGTAAGGCTGTTAATATATATGTCAACACCGACGTAGGAATTTACCGGTCAGTATTTACACCTACCGTACATACGATTGAATCTAGCAATAAAAGCAACCGAACAATAAATTCTGAACGCCGGGTAACCTACCTCCGATTTATTTATAGAGTTCAAGGATATTATTATATTTATCTGCAGAATTATAATTATCCAATATTTGCAAAGCACAACAGGTGTTATTTTTTATAAGTAAATAACGCAGACCTGTGAAAAATCACGGGATATTATAATTGTAGGATTATGATGCTAAAAAATATTTGCTTCAGATCGTACGTTACTTTTCAAATTTACCTATCGAATGTTAGTAATCTTGAAAAATTACGGCATCTATCAAGTGACCTTATAAAAATACAAAACACGTTATATTTGTATTAATCTAACAAAACATGTAGTACTTATGAAATTGATAACCATTCAAATCGTTGTATCCGTAAAATATCACTCTATTAATTCAACTAAGCATCTGTCAAGCATTTTAACAAAAGAAATAAGCATTTTGATTTTTTTTTAATTTGGGTAATATGCCGTGTTTCGCACCGACTTCTTTAGCCAACGTTTTGGACAGCATTTCAAAGTCCATCATCAGGGCAGATGTGTAAAGATTGTCTAATAGTTTGTCTAGACGCCATCTAGTAGGAGATTTAACATTATCAATGCCTTTCCTATTAAAACATGTAGCTAGTGAAAAAAAATAATAATAATGAAAAATATCAGTACATACTGAATAATTTGGCGGGTTTCGAATAAGCTGACGTAGCACAATCGGTAGAGCAGCCGACCGGCAATCATAAGTCTACGGTTTCAATCCTCGTGGACGGCATTTGTACAGGTGTTTCAGGCTAATAATTATTGCTTAAAAATAATATGTTAGCAAATAAAATTTACTTGCGCAATCCGGGATGTGAACCCGTGACATCTAAGTTCATAGCTAAGAATCGTAACCACTCAACACGGAGGCCGAACAGTGATGATTACCGAGAAAAAAATATCTTCAGATAAAATACGAAATATAATGAATAAGTTATTGGTACTTGTATGTTTTTGAATGAATATTTGAATTCAAATTGATACAAGTGTTACGTCTGACCGATGAAAAAATACGATAGGTCATGGCCAACAATGCGATCCGTGGCCTTCAATAACGTGAAGGTCGAATAACTATATCTTCCTTGGTCTGACTGACCTCCTGGAGATTGACAGAAAGGTCTGACTTTCCAATTCAATGACTTCATTTTACACAACTTAACAGAAAAAAAAACAAAACAAATTTTAATGGTTGTAGGAATTATGAATAAATGTAACGGGTCTGGTAAACGAGCACGGAATATTTTACTGATTGAATAAAACGAGCACGGAATATTTTTCTAATTGAATAAAACGAGCACGAAATATTTTAGCAATATGTAATTAACGAGTACAAAATATGTAATACATTAATAAAAATGCTTAACAAATCATTTACCACTTATTTAATTGAAACGATTTAATATAAATTATTGTATTTTTCTTTAAATTACTTTCGTGATATAAACAAGTTTTGGGTCTTTACTCTTTTTTTTTACATCAGCTCCAAATAGGAAAAAAATTACCCTGAGGGCCTATTTCATCTTTGGGAATGCTGTGTGGAGATTATTTTTAGGGAAAGGAAGGAGAAGAAGTTCTGTGAAGATAAAAGGTATGAGAGGTGGGTAGGAATATGGTTGTGGTCAATGTGTCCAGGAGTGACGGATGAATCCATCCCTTCCACTGCGCTGCAAGGCGATGGGTCGTGAGAGTACAGCTGGAGAGGTCAAAAAGTCTCCTTCAACTAGTCTCTCCCGATCCGACATGTCACGCAGTAGGTGGGCAAAGGGTAACAACCTATTTTTGCATATTTTCCTTTTCCCTCGACTTAAATAGTTCTAAGATAAGGTTGAAAACAAACTATCTAACTAACTAACCATCATGCCGTTTCCCCGCAGGGGTAAGCAAAGAGGACGGACCGCCAAACAACTCGGTCTTGGCACACACTTCTTGCCTCATTCACATTCATACATACTCTTCTATTATTCTGACTCTTGACATGGCTCGACTCGAGTATCTGATTCACTTGATCGTGCCATGTCTTCGTCTTGCTATTAACAAGTGCTATTTTTTAATGCGAGTCATATTCGACGCAGCTGATTTATTCAACTTTAGCAGTTGTTCAAATATTATTATATCTTTTCTATGTAGTATCATCTAATCCTAATGCTTTAATTTAAAAATCGTATACCCAAACATTGGAAGCTTGTATGTAAGAAAATGTATTTCTTTTAAATCCCACGTAATAGTTTCCCTTCTTCTATTATTTGTCATCATTGCTTTAGATTGTAAATGCCAACATGCCATTTTTCAAAGATAAATTAGACCGTGATATCATCTATTTACCCAAATAAACAAACGTAGCAAATTGTTCGGATAATTTGTGCACGGAAAACCGACGTTCGGATAATCTACGTTTACACACATCAAAGCTTAATCTGTATTAAATGTTAAATCAATCAAAGGTTCACAGCATGATATTTGGAATAGCGTCAGTAAGGTATAACTGTTTACTGAAAGATGGTTTCAGCAAAGGTTTCTAAAAATGTGTTCAACAAAAATCAAACGGAATACTAAAATAAAAAATTGACTTTCAATTTGAATTTGGAACGAGCTTTTCAATGTTCTAACTCAATCATTTTAACCGGTAACTGTGAATATAAGTGTGTCTCTGAAAAAATATTTGAGAACATGTAGAGTACAACGATATCTTCAAGAAAAGTGCAATTATCCAAATTTACAAAAATAATATCATCAAAAACTTTGAAACTCACCTATCAAAAAGATAAAATACTCTAATTAAATACCTAACTACTGCAAAAAAATTATATCTATTTAGGAATAAAGTATTTAAGGCAATGCACTACGTCGTGTAATATTTTAAATTGAGCCGCAATCAATAATAAACCTAACGTAGATGGCGATAAGGTTCAAATTCCCGCTTAACACCATCCGCCTGTTTTGATTTATGCAAGAAAAAAACATGGCCAAAAAGTGCCTTTTATTTTATTTTGTGGATTTTCAGCCATAAATATTAAAAAAATTTTTGATCATTTTATAAATTACTTAATTTGCTACATTATACAATAAAATCATAACCGAAAATGGGTTCGTAAGTAGAAGATTTTGAACTCTAATGAAGTTTTCATATGCCTTATACATTATTTTTTTCTGGGCTTATAAAAAGATTTATCTAAAAAAACTCGATTATTTCAAAGGCCAAGATGTATTCTACTCGCAGTATTTAATTAAAGCATCTGAAAATTTTCTAGGCGACCAAATTTTCAAACCAAAAACACATGATTTTGCACTACTACGTATGGCATCGCCTTAACAAACTTCCGATTGAAATAAAGAAATTAAAAGATATCAACAAACTGAAACCCAAACCCATGTCATCGACCAACGATATTGATTGGTTTTTTTTTCATAATTACGTATTGAGGAAAATTTTCAAGTTAATTAACTTTAACATGCAAATCTTTTAATTTACCAAAATCGATTAAATACAATCGTTGAACATGTTTTTATTTTAAATCCATTACTTAGATTCAAAGGAAGTGTTTTAACATTTAACGTCCTATCCCTACCAGTGGCGGCCAGCTAATATGTGCTCCCGAGCGCCGAACAACCAACAAGATTTCCGACATGGCTAATCACAATACGAAACTCGGTTCGGTTATAATATCTCATTCAAAAGGTACCTACTTATTAAGCGCGCTTAACTTGCAGACCGACTTTGACTTGTGCCTATGTTCGTAGCAGTTCGTTTTCGATTGCGATCCAAAATTTAATTGCTTTGTCGCATATTCTGTGGAACAGTCGAAAGCGTGGGTCCATACCATTACATACTATTCTTTGCAAATAATACCATATCAAGAACGGCGTTCGGAGTTTTACCACCACATCAGAAGGAACGGTTTATTCAGTAGAAAGTTAAACTAAAACGCGTATGTTTGATATTATTGTCGATATCGTTGTTTCAATTTACCATCTGCTATTTTTCAGCGAATGTTACGCTTCTTCGATACAAGCATACAGGATAAAACTTGTCATTAAGAGATGAGTGATGGTCAGATTACTTATTATCAGTTCAGTCAGTACTCGCCGTTGCCAGGCATTGTCTCTTGAATTTAAAACTTTTCTTACTCTGAGAAAGTTTTGAAGTTTAATTGCAGGTTATATCGATCTTGTATATCAATTATTAATAAGGCATATCAATTGCATGTTATACTAATTTATGATTACTTTTGTGTTTGTTCAACGTATAAATTAAGAATGAGTTTGAATGTGGAATACATTAAGAATAATAGGTCGAGTTTTGAAAACAAAGTGATAATAAAAAATGCCGGTCCACCTAAAACCTGAACTGATAATAAAATAAGAGTGCAAATCTGGATCGAAGAAGTTTACTCGATCATTTAACAAAACAATGTATAACAAAGCTTGTAGCTCTGTGCATGTGATCAATTGAATAGTTTATTTTGTTTTACGTGTTTAATTTACGATGTTGATTCAGTTTGGACAATCAGCGGTGTTACTGATGTAACTCACCTTTCTGAAAAAATCAAAAAACATAATTCTTATCATTTACATTTACAAAAAGTTTTGAGCTTAAAGGTTTTAGGAAAAGTTGACATCAGAATGCAATTGGATTCAGGCTACCGTGCCTAAGGTAAACACCATAATGAGCTATTTAATAAAAATCGATACAGGTCAAATTTCCCAGAACATGATTTCAATGTGACGCTTAAAACGTATGACTTCCTAAATAAAGTTCAGTACCTAAAAGGTAAACTCTGTGCAATTTACGCCCGCGACGATTTTTCAAAAGCTAACGGCGCTTTATCAATTTTACAACTTTTTTATAGTACTTGTTTATTAGAAGACTTTCCCGAGACTGTGAAATTACTAAAACTTTTGTGCACCATTCGTGACCTTTGGAATGACCTCAGTTGAAAGCTAAAGATGTTTCTCAACGTTAAAAAGAATAAAATCTTTTAACACGTTGAGCCAGGACAGACTGAACGCACTATCAGTGTTAAGCATTGATAGAGGTCTTTGCTAAACAAAATGAACAGAGAATAGAACTTCTTTATAAATAGGTATGTACCTTTATTTAATTTATTTTATGACTTAATGTTGTAATCCGGTGAACCCCCACATATTTTAACCACCGGCCGCCACTGATCCCTACGTCTAATTAAACAAAGTCTGGTTTCGTAATTAATTTTAGGTACCTATTATTAATTTTGTGGTGACTTAAATAGCTTACATATTTATTTTTGGAAATTATGTTTAACATTATTTATGGTAGAGAATCAGTTAGTTACATTACAATAGTTTGTTTATTTATTTAACACCATATTTAACGGCTTTTACATAGGAATAGTTTATACATACACAAGTATATAACTTCCGAACCGTTTTTTCTTTACAAACTGAAGTGCCCTCGCAACAATCTTGTGTTTATTAAGTGGTAAATTGAAGGTGTCGACTAAAAAATCAATATTATTATCCAGTATTAGAACTCTAGGCAATGGGAAGTACTTATTATGTATATATACTGTAGTTAGTCCAAGAATTTCTTCGCTAAAACCTAATATTTAATATCTCACTTGTAAATAAAAGTAACGGAATGGAAAGCATAACAATGATACAAACATTTACTATTTTTTGCAATAATGCTCAAATATCACAAACACATTACCAAATATTTAGAAATACCACAATCTTAAACGACTTAGTAACAAATAAAATTGATTATAACCCTATGAACTACCCCTCTCCCCCCTCCCCCATATGTTGTGTATATAAACCGTAGACTAAGAATTTTGTGTACCAGTCTGAAGATGGCTTTGACGAGCTGAAACCGGTTACGGTCAAAATAAAATTAAGTGGAATAAAGTTTTTTATTTGTTTTATTATAATATAACATAATCATTGTGCATGTAATTCGTTGGAAGGCTTTGAAGAAGAGGAAAGTTAGGTACTTAAAACAAAAATCACTTCAAGGTAGCAGTAATACTAAAGTATCTCTCTAACACTCTGAAAATTTAAAGAAAAACGATATAAAAGTATTAATTTATATCATTAATATCCACTCATATATGCAGCTCACCAGATCCTTGAACTGCGACCTCTAGGCTCAGAGCCAAGGTCCTTGCCATTCAGGCGTTTGGTCTAAACAAAGAAAAAATCTTCCAATCTTGGCTTGAAAATTAGACTCCTTTGACCACTTGCCCAAAAATAAGTAATATATTAATGTCATCCGATGACATAAGTAATCTCTTCGTTAATGCACATTTTTTTCATTCTTTCAACACTTAACACAGAAATAAAAATGATTTTATGTGAGAACATACAGATAAATTTTGGACCCTTATTTGCATTAAATTTTCCTCTTTATTAGTTCTGAAACATATCCACTTCGTTTGTTCGAAAATTCGTTCCATTCCTTTTTTAAATGCCGTGCGATCAACATTTCAAACGAAGAAAATGGAACGAAGAAAACTTCCATTTTCAAACTTCGAATCATTCGCGAATTAGTAGGATGTGCGCTCCCACTCATACCGCACTCAGATAGCTGTTGGAAAAATCTAAAAACCACACACAAAAAATATAAAATCAAATGTATTGAAAACATTCATACCATTTTAAACGTTGTGAAATCTTTTTACTCGGTGACTCAATTTTCCTAGCGTCATTCGTTTATCGCCGCAAAGACGTCAGTGTTGGGGTATTCGAATTTTCACAGGCAGTCAGTCGGCGTCTGCCGTAACGAACGGACGTGTGTCGCGTGTCGCTCTCCCGCAGTTGCGCTAACAGTTGTTGGACTACTGATTCTTAAGTGTTTGTTAAAAATTAATAGTGGAAATAAAACCATTCAAGTTTATTATTTACTTTGTATTTCTTATAAGAACGTCTAATCTATGGCGAGTGAGGTGATAAATTTTTTCAAGTGATTTTTTGTGAGTGTTTTTTTTGTAAGTACCTATTCTTTACTATTTTTTGTACCACTTGTTATGCATGCTGATATCTAGAGTTTGTTATTTTGTTTTTATTCGAAAAAAAACGATACTGTTATTAAAATATTGTTGTTATTCGTAAGCGAAAATATTTTTTAGTAATTTAAAAATAGGTCACTAAAATCACAAAATTGTGAACCATGTTGTTTTTATCTCAATTATTTTACAATCTTAATATTAACCGGTTAAAAGCTGTTATTTCTAATTTTATAAAAAACTACTTAAATAAACTTTCAACGGATTGTTTAACCAAATTTATCAATATAAACTATTGAAACAATTGGGAATATGTTTCATTGTAATTATGCTTGTTTCATTCGAAATAAATCATTAATGTATGCAAGTGGATAGGTATATTGGTTCTATTTTCAAAAGAAACGCTAAACACTTATGAAACCTTAATAAAATATTTACATTATGTGCAAACAAATGCACGCAGTCTTTTTATAATTACGGTAGGTAAATCGACTTACGTGAAAAATTTTTATCTACAACATCATATTAGTAGAATTTTGTTATTGATTTGTGTTAAATATGAATAGTTAAAAAAATACATAATAGATGCATAGTAGTTAGTTATAAACCGGCATGTTTAAATTAAATCTTTTGCAAAAAAAATTTTTTTTGAAACACTTGAGAATAACTAAGTATTTTAAAATAATATTATTTTATGTTTTTTTTATTTGGAGATAAACCTATCTAGTTTCTGGATAAAAGAATACATACCTTAAAAGGTATTATAAAAAATATGTATATTATATCAATATTTAAATCTCCGATACAAATCTACATAAAATCTTTATGACACTTCTGAAACATGTAATTATTTTACCTATTGACCGTTTATCAGCTCTTTGAAGAAATGCGTCGAGTTCCACACAGACTTAGTGGGTTCAACTCTCTTGCTAGTTACGCAAGTCCTCCATCATTGAACAAGCGATTGTAGTATAACTATACAACTATTTTCAGGTTATTCGTATAACTGAAATGTGTAATCTGCTCTGATATAATAAACAAAAAATAGCCATAACGCATTTGGGCGTGAAAATCACATTTAAATTATCTAACCTCACCATAGTTTTTTCGTAAATTGATGCAAAAATACGAATCTAGATAAATAGATGTTACTGTTTTAGACTTGCTACATTCTTTATAAGTAAAATTATAGATCATTCTCAATTTCCCAAACACATTTTCTATTTCTAAAGGCACCAGTAACACGGATAGTAAATTTCATTGCAATTTTCTAAACAAGCTTATAAATTATGTTCTTCCAAATGAATGTTGGGATGTTTCATTTCAAACATTTATCGGTAAAATCTTGGTTGTAAGATGTAAAAACAAAAACCAAAATGATTATCTAGTTTCTAAATTTGCCAACAGCTTTGCACTTCGTCTGTCTGTACATTTTTTGGTACCTTTCTTTTTCATTTCAAGATGGTGGCCATTTTGATGGTTTAGTAAAGATATTTTTGAAATTTGAAATTCCCATGTCATTTGGACATTTTTCGATTTTTTTCAATATTATGGTAGGACTTACCTACCTGATAAAGATTAAAAAAAAATTCATTGAAATTTTCTTTGCACCAACTATATCATTCCTTATTTCAAATATTAAAAAATGATATTTAAAATATTTTTAATTGTACTTTTTTAATTAAGTAAGTAGGTATTTTTAAGACTCTGCAGTAAACGTTCAAAAATAAGAAGATGATTTAAAATAAAGATACGTAAATACGAAGGTTAGAGAAGAAAAGCTGAAATATTTTGTTTAAATTATGATTAATAGGCGCAAAGGATAATATAAAACTTTTTTTATTTATTTATTTTATTTTATATATACAAACAATACAAAACAAAATGAACCTTTGTCTGTCCAACTGGGAAGGATTCCCGTTTCAGGACAGCCAAATTGTGTATTTATTACATAATATTCTTACAATGGAATGGCGATGCTGTCAAAGCAAATTTTGAGAACATTGTTGATTGCATTCGAAGTGACAGGATGGTTTCTTTATCCTTGAAAGAATTGCAAAGATGTTATTTATTACCAGGGTCAATTTGGATAATATTAGTAATTGCATTCAGAACAGATGAATGGTTTCTTTCGGGACATCACAAGTCTGAGATTATTTCCAGGGCATTTTGGCAATTAAAGCGTGACTTTTTCACTATACATGAAAATCTTTTGGAAAATAAGTAGCATTTAAAAAAACGCTGTGTATTTTCCCGTGCCTATTATTTGTCAAATAACATATTTAAATGTGTTTTAAGTAATTTTCTGAGCATACTTTGCGATTTTTTCTATCGAAATAATTTCTTATAAATACTTTTTCGTCTAGGCTAATAATGTACAGAGGTTATCTTAAAAAATAAAACATATTTTTATATATGTTATCAAGTTAAATATAAGTATGTTATAAATCCATATAAATTCGGATTGCGGGGTACTTACTTATGATTTTATGATTTCCGTTGAAATTTTGGTTTTGATTTAAGATACGTAAAAGAAATTAGAAAAATACGTTTTTGGACGCGATGACTCCCGTTCACAGATCTACCAATTATCAACCATAACAAGGAATATGTTTACTAGCGTCAAACCTAAAAATAATAATTTTTTCCTTAACGATGTAAATGTTAACTATTTTTTTTCCTCAAACAATTATCAAGCCACAATATATCTGTGTGTTTTGATAACATTCGTGGCAAAAAAAAGTTTTTTACTTCAACCGTACAAGAATATATACCTAACGACAGCTTTTCAGCTATTTTATGCAATCACCAGCATCATAAAAATGTACAACTGTTGTAATTTAATGACGTGTAATTTTTCGTACTTTAAGCAAAATTTTTTAAGGCGGGTAACTACGACGAGCTTTTAGTTTTATCGTAAGTTATTTGACTCAATTTTAATGACGTCATAAGAAAGTACCTGATCCATAGGTATCTACGCTAAATTAAAATCTTGGAAATATAACATCGGGTGAAGTGTTTTCGGGGAGATGTTGGTTTGTGGAGACTCCTTGACCTCTAGAACTGGTCTCACGACCATCGCCTTGCGCCTCAGTGGGAGAGATATTATTCATATATCCGTCATTCCTGGACACAGTGATCTCCAGGTTCCAAACCAACCCTCATACCTTTTACTTTCCCAGAACTTTCTTTCCTGAAGACCCTCCACACAGCATTCCAAAACATGAAATAGGCCCTGAGGGAAATTGTTTTCCTCAACGCCTTGTGTGGGGTTAATATTTTTAAAAAATATACCTCTTTACTCTCGACCGGAGAATTCCGTCGCGTACCTAGCTTATTCTATTTGAATTTTTCTGGAATCATGCCGTGTACCTCGCTTATTCTATTTGATTTTTTCTGTAATTACGCCGTGTACCTCGATTATTCTATTTTTAATTTTCTGAAATTACGCCGTATATCTCACTTATTCTATTTGAATTTTCACATTTCCTGTTAAAAAATATAGATGGAAAGCTATATCTATTGTTTGTTTCATATTTTTAGATTAAAGGTTTTGTCTGTTGAAGCTCTGGCAAGATAGGTAAATTATTGATAGATTGATAAAAAAGAATTCCTTTGTTTTATCACTCTCCTTTCCTGAATGTGAGAATTTTTTATTTGATTTTTTGTCGTCCCGTTTCGCCTTGAAGATTTTACATATTTATATTGATATAAAAATAACTTTAATTTTTGTTGTTGTAAGTAATTGTTTTCAAAGGTGACCATAATTCTTATAATAAATCAAGTACATGTAGATATAAAACTAGGTAAATATAAAATATTGAACTAGTTTCTAGAGACCAATTTAGAACTCCCGGCTAAAAGATGAACGAATCAAGTTCATTATTCAAAGCGGCTAACGACATTTTTATTTCAAATCAAGTTATTTACAGTAAAAATTAGATCAATTTTTTGTGTTTGTAGAAGTTTAGGCAGGTTCATAACCCTGACACGGCAAGTTGTTATGTTACCGAGACGACATTCAATCGATTATGTTATGCATGACCTTCTTGACCTAACATAACCTAATACAACTGATAGAGCGTATGTGGGGAGTGATCAAATGGAGGAGTAAAAAATAAGATAAATACTGTTGACTGTGTAAAATTTCGTGGGCATAGTACAAAATCATTTTTAATGTTTACTTGATTGATTATTAAACTAGGAAAAATTATTGTGATCTGCATTAAGACTGATGCACCAAAATACATATAATAAACTTTTGACTTCTGGGCCCGATACAGTACAATAATATTATTACTTGAATAGTGAAGAATTTCAGTATTTTAAAATGTTTCGCCAGGTGGTAAGGATGTCACAGTAACCCGTCGGCGACTAGGTCTCTCATCAAATATAATAAATTTAATTATCTGTGATGATGAGGGTCAGTTATTGCTGCGTGAAATTATTCACGTTCAATTAACTCAATTTTGCTTTGAATTTTACTCCTATTTTCAAAATTGTAACTGATTATGGAATCAATTCAGACAACCGGTAAAGCAGATATTTTAATTACCACCTATGGTGAGAAAATTATTTTATTTTATGATTAATTTAACATACTGTATTTGAAAAATTATATTGAATGTTAGTGTAATCACACACCTCCCATATGAATTAGTGAGTATAACAATGTTTTTTTTAAATACAAGTAAGTGTAAAATATCATTAAAACAGTAATTATTTTAATAAATCAATTTACAAGAGATCTAAAAATTAACAACAATTACGTGAATACAATGAACTTTACGAGAAAAATGAAAATCAAAAAACCATAAAAATAAGCAAGTAAGAACAACTTTTTGACAAACTTGTTGAATTTAAGTTAATCGTCAGTGTTCATTTGATAGGTATTATTATTATAAATACTATAGCTTCACAAATCATACAATTATAATAATGCGTAATTTTTAATATAAAAAATAATACGTCTAAAAATAAAGTCCCTTGAGTTGTGTGATCGAAACTCTTATTATAACCATCATTAATGGCTTTCAAGTTATAAATAATATAGAAACATAAATAGTTATAATTTGCTATAATTGCATCGGATTGTGAACCCGGTAGCGCGATTCCAAACAAATTACTCTTGCCGCCACAGCTAGCGGCTAGCGCTAATATCCTACTCGTATATCCTAATGGATTGTTTATTTATACATCCGTTCGTTTAAGTGTCCGAAAATGTTAATTATGTAAATTATGCATTCGACACCTTTGTAGCAATGCCGTATCAAAAGTGAACGTGGGCAGTGAATTTATGTTCTTGATTCGTCGAATCGGTCAAAGGTATAATAATTTGTGAGAGAATCTTAAAAAAATCAAAACAAATGTCCTCTAGCAACGTTCTGTAGTAAATTTGCTGTTACTAGTTACTACCCAGCTTGTACCGAGTTAGCGATAACCACTTGAGTGTAATCAGTTGAGACTGGTAGATACTCCTAGTATCGCAATCGTGTAAGTTCACCATTCATCATTCATAGCCCATACTTACTACAAAATATTAATTTCAAATGTCCAAAAAGAGAAGCAATACAAATTACCTTGAAAATGTATTTATAAGAAGAAGCTGTAGCACATTTAATAGATTATGCCCAAACATCGATGTGTTTAACACGAACCTAGCTAAATTCACAGCATCCGTAAAAAAGTGATACTGCATCTTATTTAACCATAAAACTTAATATTTCATTGGTTTTTTTTTTTAATATTTCAATTGATTAGTAATTTTTTGATAATTGATGTACTTTATCAGAATTGTTTGTATTAGGTATGTTGTTATGTATTTTTCTGTTATTGTTTGTTTTGTCATTATTTTATTGGTCAATGACATAACTATTCTGATCACTGTCATATATGCATGTATAAAGACTGGTTATAACGCTAATAAATAAAATAAAATAAATTCAGAATCAAAACGTTGCTTAAAATGGCTTTTGTCTTATTAGTGACTGATATTGATATGTATATATATATTTTACATTAACACCACACAGGAAGCACCGAGGAAAATAATTTCCCTTTGCGATAGAAGGGTCTTTTTTAAGGAAAAGAATGAGAGGAAGTTCTGGGAAGTTAAAGGGAACGAGGGTTGGGTAGGAATCTAGGGATTAGAGTTTCCAGAATTGACGGATATATTCATATATCCCTTCCGGTAATCGGATAAATCATCACAATGATAATTCATCACTTCTTCATACTCTAAATAGTATTTGTCTTAACTCTAAAATTGCCATTTTTTCGGATTCACTACCCAAATTCAAAAGTGGCATCATGTCAATAATATAAACTGTTCAATACGCATACGTACAGACACACACATACACACCCTCTCACACGTACTTTACACACACACACCTATATACCACACACGTCACCTGGTAAATAACGAATAAAAATACCATTTAGCGAACATTACAAGGAAACGGGGACGGATCAATCATCACATCTTTAATAAGTTAAATAAAGTCATGGAACCATTCCTTCCACTGCGACGCAATTCGGGTCTCTATTCAACGGCAAAATGGGTTGAGAGATCAGTTGGAGAGATCAAAGGGTCTCTCCAAACCAGATTTATCTGGCACGCCACGCAGCTGGTGGGCAGGCGATTCCCGAACACACTCCACCCGATGAACCCAGACAACCCTGCCGAATCACCATACGTAGCAAACCACTTATCCAATAAATGGTTGCCGGGGCGGCGGTACCCAAACCCGCCTCCCAAATTATAAAATAACTAGGTGATTCCCAACCTCTTTCTCTCTACTATTTGTAGGGGATATTTCACATATCTCTTTACAGTTTATCCTATGGATTGATAAATAAACAAATAAATACTCAATAGGTTTAAATCTCGGCCAACTTATCCGATGTATAGCCACTATTCATAAATGTAATGTCTATTATAAATGTTATGTCTGACTTTACTATGCAGACTTCGGCGTTGGGAACTTTTTGAAATTAGTAAAAGGTTCTTATTATAACTGTGCTTATTTACGTTACAATAAAAAGGTCTGGATTAAACTACACTGTTCATTACCCGACTGTAGGTAATTCTCTGGCTCCCGAGAAACTTGCTTTCTGACAATATAATCTCACAAGTACCTGTTACACCCTAGCGACATCTGACGGACTCTGGAGTAAGCTTTATGACTAGCGCCATCTATCGATTAAATACCTTATTACAATACATCGCAATAAATAAATCTTAAAACGAAATTGTTCGTTATCCTATGGATAAGCTATCGAGAGGATGGTGAAAAGAATCGTCGAGTTGCAAAAGAGACTTGCAATTTCCGCTGTTTCTGATACATTCACTTGTGCTTTAAGTAAATTGAAATCAAATAAATTATTAATTTTTCCGCTTAAAATCAAAAGAATAATGTATAATTTTGATGATATATAACATAAAAAGTTTTTACTTTATTTATGTTGCTCGGGTCATGAATGGTTTGGAGTAGATTTGTGAGGTTGTTAATTCTAATGCACTGATTTAAAAAAAAATGTTTTTAAAGTCGAACTAATATTATTCTAAAGAATTTGGCATTCTCAGACTATAAAAATATTACCATTCGTTATTTCGGCTACTGGCATTATACCTAGCTCTCTCATAAAAAATTTAGGCGTATTAGATTTATCAAAAAAATTATATATAAAAATGCAAAAATCAGTCATTTTAAATACATGTAGGATGACGAAAGATTTTTTAAATATTTATGTTGAGTGATCAGTAGGATTTATAGGCTCTGTTAGGAGTTCTACCGAGCCGAACCCTCTGATATGAAAATATCTGGAGTCGGTGAATTATTTTCCCATTTGATCTCTGGTGAGTTGACGTGTTGTTCTTGTATTGTTTTGTATTTATTTTGCTTACATAATGCACTTGCATAATGTTGATTGACTAGATGATCATTTGTGGAAAAGTGAGTGGAAGGGTTAAGTTTTTCCTTTGGGGAAGATTTAACCCGGACAACTAAATCGGAAGTTAAAAAAAAAATACTGTTGTGGATATGAATGCATTAAAATGCGGTTTTAAAGACTTAGGCAAACTGCATATTCGATTGCACATAATGCAAAACGAAACCCGTAATATAATATTTGCTCATCTTTGCATTTGTGGAAAAGTGTGTAGAAGGGTTTAGTTTTTCCTATGGGGAAGATTTTTTTTTAATATTAATATTTTTATTCTAGATACAAGAAAATTACATTTTTCACATATTTAACTAGAAATAACATATATATTACACATAAATATATTACACACTGATATTATTCACTTTCATTGTTTTGTTGATTGAGCATAAAACTGAACAATTTTTTTTTAATGTATCTATACTTTTTTCATTTTAAATTTCGTCTGGGAGGCAATTGTATATGTTGCTTCCCTCGTAACCAATGGATTGCTTGCCATAATTAGTATGTATGGTGTTTAAATGTATTTTATCATGTTGCCGTGTAAAGTGTGTGTGTACTTGGGACGTTTTAATGAGTTCTGTATTTGTATGTATGAGTTTATGATTTATTTTGTAAATAAGAAGACATGACGTATTATATTCATATAATTTTCTTAATTTTAATAGTTTTGTTTCCATATATAATTTTTTTATTGATGTTCTAGATTTGAAGTGAAATAGTTTTTTGATTACTTTGTTTTGCGTTACCTGTAGTTCGTTTATATATGTTTCAGATGTATTTCCCCAGATTTCAACCAAGTTTATTGTTTATTGTTGTTGTTATACGCCCATAGGGGCTTTTACATAGATTATAAATAAGTTTTACATAAGTTATCGAGTTAGAATTTATACTAAGAGTTATAAAAGTGAAGAATTTTAAAAAAATATACAAGTAGTTTTTGAAGAATATGGCGTAAAGAAACATTTTAAACAACATAATATTTAACAATAACAAAGAACAAAATATAATATAAAACATTACAATAACATATCTAATCGTTAAATCTATTACAATAATTTGTATGATTCCACAAAGTGTTGGTTTAATTTGAATTTAAGATTATAAAGGGAATCATGGAATATATCTATAATACCACCAAACTTGTTGCCCAAATCATGCATCCAGTAGTTTAAATGTGAGTGTACGAGGCTATAATATAAACCTTTTTTAATTTTATTTGGTAACAGATATGATATCCGGCTGAATACGATAATTAAGGGGGTGATTTTATCTTTAGGGGGTATTTCACTATGTCGGGCTAAATATCTGACTAGCTATCCGTTGGCTGGCTTTAAAGATCAGAATAACTTCGTTATTCAACGGCGACCGTTTCACCATTGTTTCGAGCTTCCGGATAGATAACACTCGAAATAATCTGGCAACATCGCAAAATGTTTGCAGTTACTCCATCTAATGCCACGGCTGTCATGCGTCACAATCCGCACACCGCGAAGTGTGCATTTTTTTGGTTATGTTATGTTGATTATCAGGTCATTTTAGATAGATTCGTGTCGAATTAATACATTATTTCTTATTTTGAACACAATCAAATAATTCAGGATGGATCATACAAGCATTCAAATTCATTCAACAAAATTCGACTCACTTCTCAGCTGTCAAACTCGGAATGTTTTGACGCCATCTTTGATTCGAGGAATAGCGCCTAACGTGAGGTTCGAGCACTGATTAGTCAAATCGAACTTTAACCCGAGCGTTAGCGTTATTCAGATATAGTGAAAACGAAAAAATGACAAATCCGCGGATTAGTGCTTAGTCAGAACATAATCAGAGATAGTGAAATACCCCCTTAATATCTTGAATATGCTGTTTAAAAGTTAGGTGTTTATCAATGCACAGTCCAAGATATTTCTCCTGTATCAGGATTTGCAGGTTGTTATTTTCAATTTTTAAGGGTACATGAGGAGGAATTATTTTACGAGTTGAGCTTAAAATCATGTATCCTAATTTTTTAACATTCATTGTTAATATATTTGATTGGAGCCATGAGTGAGGGCACATGAGCCATTTAACCCGGGCATAAAATCGGTTGAATCGTTTACTTTTTATAAATTTTTGTTTCACTTGATCTTACCTCTTGTTCCTCGGGGGTGCCCGATTTCAACATTATTGCTGTATTATATCGACTTCGTATCTCATTCCACAGAAAATGTGTCTTTAATAAGTCTTTCCTGAGCGTCCCCGACTTTCTCTACCATTCAAACCATGAAATTTTCACATTAATTTATTTATAAATTTAAGTGTTCCAAGCAGTTTTTCGAGATATCTAAAGATTTCCGAAAAATTCCAGAGCGGGTTTTGCAAGTCGACGATTAAATACCCCTTCAGTCTCATAAGTATCACGGGGATGCCATAGTCCCTTTGTCTCCGGACAGTTGGCAATCTTTTTCTAACTTTAAATTCAAACTTTCTCTTATTGACTAGAAAAGATTACCTAAAATCCAGACACTAGCGCATAATGTTAGAAAATTGTAATTGTAGAATTTATTTATTTTCAAGCTCTATTAACTTCGTTTAACCTTGAAAAACTTGGCGTTATGTCTTATTTTTTGAGAGTTGCTTGGTTATTTTAGAGACAGATTTACGCAGTGATAAGTAGACTTTACTTGATGAAAAAATGACTAAAAATCTGTTGACCAAAAGTCAAATGCTTAAAATGCAATGCTTAGCTGACCATAGTTCAATATAAAAGTGGTAAAACTAAGGATGACTGTACACAATTTAATATTTTTAAATCAATTGCTTTTTCCAATACTCGATAAAACCTCCTCTTAAATCCTTTTATTGGGTTGAAATAATTTGTTTAAATCTATATAAATAATAATGTAGATGGTATATATATTAAATCTTTGAAAGTTCTTCCCCGATTGCTTTGAAATTTTGACACAAAGTTGCATTTGAATACGCGTATGATTTTATCAGTGACAGGTAAAACATGCTTTTGTAAAAACGGCGCCATCTGTTGGATGTAAAATTAACAAGCGCTATTGTTTCTCTATCTGTACAGGCATTGGGGGGGACAGCTAGTATATAACAGTTCCGATTTCAAATTCATTTATGCAATCTTGACTATAATCCTATTGATCTGTTCAGAATTCAAAATTATTTCAATTTCACTTCAAAGTAAGACTCAAGAATCAGGGAATACAAACATAATGCGTAGTACAAATAATACAATACTGTACGCTTTACAAATTAAACGAACGTAAACATATTGCAGGCACTTTTGAATCAGTGATTACCAAAACTTGTTTCTCTCCTCCCTTCAAAGACATTTAATTTTTTTTTTATTTATTTATGTGAATACCGAACATATTTCCCAACCGTCTGGAGCCAACGAGATAATGGCATCCCCAATTGGGACACGTGTTGTAAATTAAGATAGAGGAAAGAGTAACGTAGGGAAAAATCTGGATATTCAGATCTGATTGCTTTCATAGTTCATTCCTATTTGACGTCATTTCTCTCCCCTCTCCCTGTAGCCTTAGAGACCACAGCCACCCTTCAAATATATCCCCAACTTTGAAAATCACTTTTTTAAATAGTCACTCAACACGGCAAAATAAATTTAGTTCGAAATCCACACAGCCAAATATGAAAACGCATTCGTAATTCATTGAACTGAACACTAACATTGGATGTCAGTTTCTATCTCAAACACGATGTACTTAAATACACCAGATAATTTACATTAATTATATAAAATCAATATTTGTCTATTTTATGATGTGAACTTATTTGATTTACGTGTTTACTTTATCTTAAACCACAATCCCGTAAACCTGTTTTCCAAACATCGATAATCTGTATAATCACAGTGCTTATAACTTACAAGAGATAATTAATTGATTCAACCGCTAATAAAGAGGCCAATAACTCATCTGATTAGCCTTTCTTCATGAATAATAAATTGACGTAAATCAGTTTCACTTATTATTTGTATGTTTTTATTTATTTATTTTTCTGTAATTGAAAACAAATGTTGCCAGTGACTTAATATTGCGTTTTAGCTAATTCAGCGCGTACTCTGTATCTCTTACGCTTGCTTAACATCTTAAATTGCCGCTTAATAATAAACATCAAAGTAACCATAGCAACATAACTTGTTGTTCGATCTAAACAGATGTTGCGAAATTATTTCTCCGTTGTTAAAATTAAAACATTTCAAGATTGAATAAGTTCTCCATTCAACTTCAAGTGCCAATCTTTCCCGTTTTAAACCAATGGCCTGAGAAAATCATGACTTTATCTTTTGTGGGCATTTTTCCCAAAGAAATTACCCATTTCTCTGGAGACTCCTTCGCGATACACGTTAATTCTCCACAAAAGACTTCTCCGAGGAATATTCTCTAGCAAAAGATTATTATGCCATACAGACGGTTCTAACAAAATGTCCTGCTTCTAAAAAAGACATTTTTTCGACAAATTTACTTCCTTTACAAGAAGAGAATAGTTTTTATCTGTTTTTTTTTACCAGATAATGAAATAAACTGTTTGTTCTAATGTGTTACTCTGTAAAGCGATAACTTCAGTATTTTTAAAATAATTGCAAATAAAATTGAATACCAACTTAATATTGATCAACGCTGTCTATTCTTATAAGAAAATTGATGCTTTTAAGGCGGTATTAAAATGATGGAAATTCAAAATAAGAAGGAAAAAACTTCAATAAATTACACGTAATTTTTTTTACATACCCACTCTTGACTTCATAGAAATTTTCAATGCAATTTTCTTTATTCGTTCTGAGAATATTACAAGACAAATATTCTTAGAAACAATTAACATGTTATTTACACTAGACACGTAAAAAAGAAGGAAAAAACAACGTTAATGTGTTAAATTATCCAATTTCTATGTGTGAAACCGCACAATACTCCCAACTGCTCCCAACCGTCGGGGGCCAGTGAGACTATGGCTTCCCCAATTGGGTTATGTTGTAAGGCTGAAGGCAGTGGGGAGGGGAAGGAGATGATAGGAAAGAAGAAGGTTATAAAGCACCTGGCTACTCAGATTCGGTCACAATCACAGAGTAAGCTATTTAAACATTGACGTGTCTTCAAGCATTATTTTTCGCAAGCCGGATTCGAACCCGCGACATCAATTAGCTAGTCTACCTAGCTGGGCTAAAACTTGCAAGTCGAGTGTCTTACCCTTCGACCACGGAGGCTATCAAAAATGGTAGATACTCTCAGTATCGCCCTGGTAAAAGATCACAACTAATGTTACAATACGGGATTAAATATTACAATTTGTGATTGTTGGCTGGGGGGAGGGGGGGCTTTTAAACTATCATTTTTACCATTAGAAATAATACAGGGTTTTCCAATAAGAAGTATTATTTTAAATAGCCCGCTATTTCAGTAGATTTTACTTTTAAAGCTGTCATTTTTTAACATTTGACAAGTAAAAACTACGCCATTAATAAAAATATAACGATTCACTTGAGTGAATCAAATGCAAATCATCTTGAGTGATGAGGCCCATTTCCACCTCGGTGACTTAGTCAACAAGCAAAATTGTCACATCTGGGGCTCGGAAAACCCAAGAGTTATTGTTGAAAAGCCTCTTTATCTTCAACGTGTGACTTTTTGGTGCGGTTTATGGTCCGGCGGAGTCATTGGACCTTACTTTTTCGAAAATGAGGCTGGAGCAACAGTTACGGTGAATGGATTGCGCTATTGAGAGATTATTAATTTTTATGGCCGGAATTGGATGGTATTGATCTAGAAAGCTACGTGCCACACAAGCAACGAAACCATTGATCTTTTACGATTGAATATCAAAATAACATCTCTTATTGGAAAACCCTGTACAGAGAACAATAATAAATATTTTACTTGAAATAAATACTAGTGCTAGAAATAACATCATAGGAGAATTGAGGATATCACGATTACGAAGAACAGAAGCGCAACATCATTTTGTATGATATGCTGATATGCAAATTTATAAAATTATTCAATGATCTTCCTACGGAACTACAAAGAGTACAAAAGTAGTATGAAATTACTAAATTTTCGATAGAATACTTAAAATATTTTTAAAACACGTAACTAAATTTATTGCCTAGTAGCAAATAACATTTTCTCATTGTTATGACTAAATGACATCATAAATGCTTCTTTTGAGATATTTATATAATGCCTATAAAAACGTGTTTATATCAAACTTATTTTATTATTTACTTTTGTATTTTTTAAATTGCTATTCACATCTCTGTATTCCTATTTTAAAACATTTTAATACAAAAAGAATTATTTTCATATTTGGTTATCGCACAATAACCAGCTTACATTAGAAAATAATAAAATAAAGCACAAAATTGTACATTGCGTCATCATTACATCATATAAAATTAAATGACAAACTGCTTTCGGGTATAAATAATAACAATAAAAAAAAAATAAAAAAAAAAGTGATTTGTTTTTGGGATATTATGCAGTGTTGCGCTACCTTCTTTTTTTGCCAAGGTTTCGGACAGCATTGCAGGGCATCATCAGGGCAGATGTGTTATCTGCCGATCTGATTATATATCTGCCCTGATGATGGACACTGCAATGCTATCCAAAACCTTGGTTAAAGAAAGAGGTAATGCAACACTGCATAGTACCCCAAAAACAAATCATTGTAATACTTTTGGCCGTGAAAATCTCAAATCATACCATATAAAATACGTGCAAACAAAATTATACTACCTAATTAAAAAAAAATCAAGTGTTGCTTAAAATGGTTTTAGCCATATTTGGTGACTATAAACTAATAATTTCCAAGCTTCCTCTTTCCCACTCCCTCCAGCTTCTCAACAAATCCAAAATAGGGACACCATAGTAATACTGACATAAGGTAGTCCTGTAAAAAAACATAAAAATAACATTGTTGTGTAATTCTTCTGGCAAATATAAATATATTTGAGAAGTTAAAAATGTTTTCAAATTTTTTAGTTTAAATTAGCACAAAAAATTTCATTAAAATGTCTAATTCGTTTGTGTTTAATATCTTGAATTTCTGTCGACCAGTGTGGGATTTAAACTTGTTTCCTGAATCTGTTTGTACATAAATTAACAAATAAAATGTATGTGCGGTACAAATCAACTATCCATACAAGGGCGTCATTGAATAATTTGTATTCAAAGGCTATTTTAACCTATTGATTGAAAAAACGAGTTTTACCAAGTTATCCGATTACCGACGAACAACATAATATTTCTCTCTAACTCTTGAAATGTTAAATTTATTTACGTGGCGTTATGAATGAAACTATATTTGGTTTTTACGTCACAAAGTAATATTGTTTTTATTAAGAACACAAATATACAAATAACATTTATTTTAAGGCGATGCCATACGTCGTGTAACATTTTAAATCAAGCCGCTAGCAATAATACCCCTTATGTAGATGGAATTAAGGTTTAAATTCCCGTTCAACACCATCGGTGTTTTTTGATAAATCCGTTTAGTCACAAATATTTAATTGTTTTACGATCATTTTATAAAGGACTTAATTTGCCATACTATACAATAAAACCGTAACCGGAAATGCGTTCGAAAGTAGGAGATTTTGAACTTTAAAGCAGTTTTTATAGGCCTGATACATTATTATTTTCTAGGCTTATTAAAAGACTTATCTAAAAAAATTCTGGATCTTCTCATAGGCCATGATGTTTTCTACTCGCAGTATTTAATTAAAGCATCTAAAACATTTTTAAGTGCTCAAATTTTCAAACCAAAAAAACATGTATTTGCATTTCTACGCATGGCATCGCCTTAAGTAAAAAGTCTGAAATCTCGACAAAGCATTTCTGATTTTGAAAATGGCAATTAAAATTATTTTCTAATAAAAATATTACATTATATAGGTAGATACCTACCCATTGTATCGCTTCTCTGAATCAGTCGGTTCCAATATTGAAATTTACACTTAAATTCAAAGCAAATTTAAGTTCATTGAACCAAGTTTCACACTGGACTGACGCACAGCACTGACAGCCGAAGTTAGCATGTTGCACTTTTGTCTCTTTTGGTCGCATTATATATTTTTATTCATTCTCTAATTATTGATGCTAATATAAACGGTTATTTCACCTATTATTTGTTTGTTTTTACAAAATCCCCACACAGGAGGCCCTGAGGAAATAATTTGCCCTCAGGGCCTACGAAATCTTTGGGGATTCTGTGTGGAGGGGGAAAGGAATGATTGGAAGTTCTGGGAAGGGAAAAGGTATGAGGGGTAGGTAGGAATCTAGGGATCAGTGTATCCAGGAGTGATCTGTCTCTCCCGCTGCGGTGCAAGGCGATGGATCGAGGACCTGTTGGAGAGGTCAAAGGATCTTCCCAAACCAGCCTCTCCCGATCTGACACGCCACGCAGCTGATCGCATCTGCAGGCGCATCCCGAACACACTTCGCCCGATAAACCTGGGAAACCCTGCTACGAATCACTTAGGGTGACCTATAGCAGAGATATTGGTTTTCCAACAAATGGTTCTTGGGGCAGCGGTTTATACAGGGTTTTCCAATAAGAGGTGTTATTTTGATATTCAATCGTAAAAGATCAATGGTTTCGTTGCTTGTGTGGCATGTAGCGCCGTCTTGTTGAAAGAAAACATTGTCCAGATCAATACCATCCAATTTCGGCCATAAAAAATTAATAATCATCTCTCGATAGCGCAATCCATTCACCGTAACTGTTGTTCCAGTCTTATTTTCAACAAAGTAAGGACCAATGACTCCGCCGGACCATAAACTGCACCAAACATTCACACGTTGAGGATAGAGAGGCTTTTCAACAATAACTCTTGGGTTTTCCGAGCCCCAGATGCGTCAATTTTGCTTGTTGATGAAGCCACCGAGGTGGAAATGGGCCTCATCACTCGAGATTATTTGCATTTGATTCACTCAAGTGAATTTTAATAATTTCAATACATTGTTGAAGCGTGAATCGTTCCATTTTTATTAATGGCATAGTTTCTACTTGTCAAATGTCAAAAAATGACAGCTTCAAAAGTAACATCTACCGAAATAGCGGTCTATTCAAAATAACACCTCTTATTAAAAACCCTGTATATAATAGGCATATTTATCCTATAACACTGGTCGACATTTATTTTTTTAAGTGCTGTCCCTTAAGCATAGCTAATTTTTTTATATGTATTTAGTATCCATAAACACGAAATGAAACAAAAAAAAAATTAATAGGTCAGTTTTTTTTTTATTTAACAAAGTTTTTTTACATAATTCTTCCATAGTATGACGGGTACTTACTTAACAAAATTTCAAAACTAATTCAATTTAATTTTTTTTGCTCCTGATTTGCGCTTGTGAGTATTTTGAGAGTCTCTCTGCAGGGTCCAGCAATAGTCTGCTATCATAGATGGACTCCACTTTCCTTGGTATCACTTTTCCATATCCGCAATGTCCTGGTAAAATCGTTCGCCGTGCTCGTCACTGACATCTCCCATATTTTCGGGGAAAAAATTCAACTGAGATTGAAAGAAGTGTATTTTTAGTGACATGTTACATCCCATATTTTTATAGACTATGAGCATTTCAGACACAATGCTGATATATTCTTCACTCTAATGACTTCCAATAAAGTTCTCGACAACATTCTTGAAGGCTGACCAAGCGGCTAGCTCGACTGGTCTCAACACTGTTAGAAAATGCGGATCAGTCAAGACCTCCCTTATTTGTGGTCCCACAAATATTCCTTCTTTAATTTTTGCGTCGCTGACCTTAGGAAACTTTTTCTTTAAGTAAATCATGCCATTTCCATCCTCAGAGAAGCCTTTTGAAAAAAATTCATCAAACCCAATTTAACGTGTAAGGGTGTAAGTAAGATATCTTTAGATTTTACTAAGGGAGCATGTTGAACATTCTTCGTGCCAGGTTTAAGGTGCTTTCTAGTAGACCAGTCCTTGGTCTTTCCTGTCTCTGTTGTCCCACTCGCACAGAAAACAACAACACATTGTGTATCCCGCTTGCAGTCCTAGTAGGAGCCTTATTATTTTCAGATCACCACATATTTTCCATTCGTATTTTACAAATTTATTTTTTGTTAACAGCAGCTTCATGTTGTCATAGTTCTCTTTCATTTTTGCAGCATGACCAAATGGAATGGATGGTCAAAAATCAAAAAATCAATGATAACTCACGAATAAAAATGAATTAGGTAATACACATTTTAGTAAAACTTAAAACCCATAAAAACCTGACGTGATATAAAAAAAACTAATCACATATCTGAAATCAGCGTGAAATTTCCTGTCAGATTTGGCTACTTTCGTTATAGGGACAAAAAATGTGTTGACCAGTGTAATCAGTTCCTGGGGTAAGCGACACTCTCGTATCAAAAACCAGCTGACGTGTACCCGGGGTTTCTCGGGGTACCTATTAATGTTTAATGGTAAAGCTTTGAGGTTATGAGGCCTTTTTAATGTATACAATTCCGTGGTACATTATTTCGATATATCTCATAAGGTTAAGCCAGCAACAGCCATATAAAAAAATTAAACTTTTAACTAATTAACAAAACATTGTCTTTTCTATCTTTCTTCAAATATAATAAGCATTTTGAAAGGTTTATATATGTATATAAACCTTTCAATAGAAAATCTCTAAGTCACCAAGTCTAAAAAAACAGTCTCGTTTCTGAATGGTGGTCCTCTTACTACTGTGATATTGATAGTACTTTCTGCTTTAGTACGTGGCGTAAAATTATATTTATGCTACACGTAATAACATTTTTAATGCGTTCACAAGTTCAAACAAATTCAATTGCGTTTTTTTTATAATTCCAGCATATAGCATTCTTAAATGATAAAATATTTATTGATTATAGCTAATTTTATACGCAGTATGTAATAATCAATAAATTTAAGAATACAATGCATTATGTAAACCTTTGTAAATTTCAATTTTGCAATCATAATAAGCAGGTGCATAAAAGCACTAAGAAAAACTATTTTACGTCGTAGAATGGCGTTTTGTTGATCATTATCTTCCTACGACGTACTAATATTTTTCCTCTTTATGTCCCGGCGTCCTTTCAACAATTTTTTGTACCATTAACTATTAAAATATCTATTGATAACAACATTCATCAAACAAAATACAATATTTTCCACTTTAAAAATATTTAAATTATTGATAGTCGTTTTTAAGAATTTACCAACGATCGTAAAACTGAAACATTACCTATCTAAAGATAATGTAGGCAATGTGAGTTTGTTTTAAAATTAATTAACTATAGAATAAATTTATTTTTCTTTGGCTCCTTGCCGACGTGGTTAAAACTTTTATTTTTGATTATTAATTTAGAGACGAGCTTAGATACCGCCGCCCCGGGAAACATAACCAACACCTCTGCCACACGTCACCACAAGTGGTTCGCTACGTTTGGTGACTAAGCAGGGGCGCCCGGGTTCATCGGGTAAGGTGTGTTCAGGATTCGCCTGCCTACCAGCTGCCTGGCGTGCCAGATCGGGAGAGGTTGGTTTGGGGAGATCTTTGTCCTCTCCAGCTGATCTCTCTTGACCCGTCACCTTGCGCCGCAGCCTGAAGTATAGATTACTTCAAGATGGGAATCTAGGGAGATTCCTACCCACCCCGGATAGATTTTCTCTTTACAGAATTTCGTCTTACTTCTTTCCCAAAAAGACCCTCCACACAGCATCTCGAAAGATGATTTTTTCTTCACGACCTCCGATGTGTGGTTAATGTAAAAAAAGTTAATTGAGTGCACATTGATTTATTTCGTTTGAAATGGTTTTAGCTTTGTTAAGTACACGATTTTGAATTATCTTTGAGTAGCTTAGATGTGATGTACTTACTTAGCTATAAAATAATAATTTTTAAATTGTTTAAAATCACACTTGATAAATTACTAAAGAAGATAGTTAAGATGGGGATTTTATCTTTAATTACTTGTACCTCTGTGTTGTTTAAATGTTACATGTTTGTCAATGCACCGCCCAAGATATTTATTATTTGCCAGAGTCGCTATCGTATATTCTTCAGGGTATAGCAGGAGAAATTATTTCGCGAGTTAAGCATATAATCATAATATCGTATATTTATATATTTTATTTTGTTTGTTTACATTCCTTGTTGGGGTGTTTATTTAAAGCTATTCGTTTTAACGGGATTTCTTTGTGAATTTTCTATAATCATATCAATAGCTTTATCAAAATAAAAAATTGAAGAATTCGGCATATATATTATAAGAAAATTTAACAGTCTATGTCAAATTTAGAAACACCATTAATGCAGTTCGGAACAGTAGTGGTCCAAGTATTGATCCCTGGGGAAATCCATGGTTTTTTAAAGATGATTGTTACTTTGGTTGTTTATGTTAAAGAATTGATTAATCTGTTGCTAAAATATAATTTAAATAGTTTAAGAGCCGGATGAACTACACTTAAGTTTCTTATGAAGAATACTTACGGTATCAAAGGCTTTTCTCTAGTGTGGAAAAAATATTTTTTTTACAATTTATGCTGCTCCTAAGTTTAATGATTAAGTAAGTAAGTGCTGCAATTATTTTTCGTATATTACACGTTTTTTTAAACTTTTATTAAGATTTTTAAGGTTAAAATTAGCCTGTTGTTTTAGGTATTCGACTTGAATCCACATTCGTGAGTTGGTATTATCTTGTCATTTTTACAACTATTTGCAAAAGTACCCTCTTTAAGGCACTGATTGAATAACGTTTATTAAATAGGAACTCATTGTCTTGTATTTAAGTGTAACGCACTCGTTTATAATTTTGTTTCATTTTTTGTATTTTATTACGGAGTTAGGTCCGTAGTGGCTTGAAGATATAACAATTCATTACTTACCGTAGCCCCACTGGCGTTGGACTATGCGACACCAATGCGACATCACAAATAAAACAACCTTCAACCGAAAAACACAATCTTCGTGCATTTAAGACAATTCAGATATTTCCTCACGCAAATAATTTAAAATAACCCGTTATCTTGAATCATAATTTTGGAGGTTAAGTTAACTGTCAAAATGTCCGGCTGTCTAATAATCTGACGTTCAAATACTCAAGTGACATCTAACGGTGTTGATTATAAGCATCTATTATTAAAACGTGCGTCTAGAGATAAATTCGATGCGATGAACAGTCTGTGTTAATTTTTGAAATACACAGTGGGTTATTTTTATTTTTTTAAATTTACGAATATTTGTGAACACTAAGATGATATGTGGGTGTAAAGGCGCCTTAAAATACTTTTTGAATAAGTTATTTGTTTTCGTTTCCACAAAAATGTAGTAAAATAGAAAGATGCATTTCAAAGGATGGAGGCCCGAAGGCTGTACACGTACATTTGAAAATTTTATAATTAATGAACTGGTAGCATACGAGTACAAGATATTTCACTAGTTTTCCAAAATGTTCACAAAGAATGAAAAGATTTTACAGCCGTACATTTCCCTTCATTGAAATTGTACAACATTTGCCCCATCATTTGATTTTTAGCTGATTAACCCTTTCAGTACCGCGCCTTTGTTCACAAAAATACTGCGAATTTTATGCTTGATAACACATTAGATAATTATTTTTATTATTTTTCGGGTTAATCTTTTCAGTACCGCGTTTTTGTTCACTGTATATTTAATGCTTGATAATATTAGATAATTATTTTCAGCGTGTTAACTCTTTTTGCCCCGCGTCATTTTTGATAATACAGTAGATAATTATTTTTTATGTTTTTTTGGGTTAACCTTTTCAGTCCCGCATTTTGGTTCACTGTATATTTAATGCTTGATAATATTAGATGATTATTTTCAGCGTGTTAACCCTTTTATCCCCGCGTCATTTTCACACAAATGCAACGTATTTTGTGCTTGACAACATATTAGACAATTATTTGATTAATTTTGATGTGGATAATTTAATTAATTTTTTACCCAAAAAGATTATTTTTTATTAGTAAGGAAATAACTTATTAGGAAATTAATCGTTTTTTTACAGTAGATGTAACGAATTTAAAAAAAAAGTAATAATACCCGACCGAACAAGACCGCTGAAATGGGAACTGTCATTATATCGGCGGTATTTATCAAGGGAATAAGCATTGCAACCTAACAGGAAAAATAGACGTCTTGGAGAAGATTCTAAAGTTTCAGAAAAAAAAATAACAAAAATTTCTTATAAAAATCTTTATACATGGAGAATAATGAGTGTGGTTAATTTATTAAGAATATCTTCAAATTATTGATAATCCGGTTAAAAACAGAGTTGCAGGCCTTAACGAACGACTTAACAGATTTTCTGATAATCATAAAGTAAATTACGAATATATTATCACGATGTCGGAACACGTGTTCATGAAAATCCGAATGTTTTTGCATTTCATCATGATAAATTATAATGAAATGGCCAGCAACCCCGTTTTTAGCGCGGATTACTAATAATTTTAAGAGCTTATTAATAAATTGGAAATACTCATTTTTCTACGTGTATTAACCCCGGGGCTCAAAGGGTTAAGCGCTGTATGTTGGAAACCCACAACTTCCTTAACTACTTAAATGGTTTTACCTAAATTCTAACCTCGTTTCATTAATTCTCATCCGGTATACTAATTCTTGACAAGACTCTCATTCAAGTGTGTGATTGACGTCTCTCGCTTCGTTCATTCACTTCCACTTCGTATATCGATACCGAAAAGGCTGATGGGCGTAAGCGACAATTTATTCAAAAATGAGTTTAATAACAGTTTTGATTAGACCAAAAATTTAATCAAAACTGTAAAATAAACTAATTTTTGACTGAATTTTGCTTTTTTTTAATCAATGAAGGCAACATTAACGACTTATTAATGTAAAAATATTGTTCTCTTTTATTATTTTGTAAAACTATTAACCTCAACACAGGCTTGTTCTAGTGAGGTTAAAAAATATATAAAAATTCTAACACCTAAAAAAATACAATGTAAAGAAACAATAAAGTTGAATAACAAGATTTATATTCCGAAATTTTGTACACTTGACCTAAAAACCTAGTGGAAGGTTCTCTTATCATTAAATTTCGAAAAAAACCTTGGGTTAAGCCCGGGCAACGCCGGGAACTTGTAGTTCTGATCCTTCAGTTCAATATCCTATCTTCCTTCTACAACTGAATTCAGTACCTGTTTCACTAAATGAAATTCCTGCATTCTCCATTCTGTGAATGTCCATATCAACTATTCCATCTCTCTCGAACAAAGTTCTCAAATACTTTCTCCGAGTACTCATCGCTTGACTCCTCAATTTCCCGAACGATTACGATATCCAATTATCTTACCCTTTCTTATATATAACCTAATTTTATTTATTTTTTTAAATATATGTTTTTTTATTGATATTTACAAGGCATTGATGCATTCAATGTCACCTTAGCTGTCTTTATTATCTACTTGTTTCTTCTTGGGAATAATGATTACATGATTAGTTATGGTTCAAATATTGTTACAATATACTGTCAAATTATTCTGGTAACTCATGATTTTTTTTCTTTTTTGAAATATTTAATGTTTGTATGTACTATTACTTTATGTTTGTGATTACTCTATGTTTGCTTCACTCAAATGGAGGTTGCGAGGTTAATTTTTATGAGAAAAAACGTGTTTTATATATGGTGAAATGCAAAAAAATACAATAAATAAACGCCGTTTCGCAGCAGGGGTAGGCAGAGAGGACGTACCGCCAAATAACTCAGTTTCGGCATACACTTCTTGCCTCATTCACATTCATACATCGTCGAATACATACTCTTCCGTGCCATGTCTTCCTCGGGCGTCCTCGACTTCTGCTACCATTCGCATTTGCATCATATATCCTCCTTACACTCCTTTCTTCGCTCATTTGCTCTACATGCCAAAACCATCTAAGCGTTCCTTTCTTAATCTTACTAAATGCGCTAACATCAGCCTTGCACTCTTTGCGGATCTCCACATTCCTCACACGATCATACATGGTTTACCACACACACGCCTCAGGGATCTCATTTCAACAGCATTCAATCATTTTGGGCCTTACTAATAAACATGTTTCAAATCCTACACAAGTGATAACTAACCCTTAATGTAGAGTAAATAGTTGTTTCTCAGCTGCACAAAATCTAAAACATGGCCATTGGTAAGGAGGTAAATATAAAAAAAATAACATTATGAATCGATGTAGTTTTGAATTTACGTATCAATTTCTATTTCTTCATTTGTCCAAAACTAAACGATCTCGTTTCGAACAAGACAAATTTCGAATGTCTGAGGAAGTATGTCAAGTCATGGGTTGAGAGATGGCCAGCTTTGAGAGTCGCTGACTAGAGTAAAATCAATCATAACCTGGTGTACTTGCTCCTGACTTCCTTGACCATGATTTGTATACTCTTTTACACCCTCGCCAGATTTTGCTGATAATTGTTCTTCACCCAGCTCAGATGATAAACACCAGACCCAGGAGCAGCAGCTCCCAACTTTGTGGATACCTTGGAATGATATATATATATTATTTTATTTTTTTGCTATGGAAATTGTAGCTTCTACCAATTCTCCGTTCTTTCATACTTTTGTTTTATTTTTGCTTCATAATTTTCTTTATAGTTTCCTCACATTTCTCTTCTGCTTTCTTTTCTTATATTTTGTTATTCAGGTTATACACCCATATAGAAGACATCTTTAGGGGCAACACGAGTCCGGGATGAAACTGAACATCAATGTTCTATCAATGTCCATTTTCCCCACAAGGGGGTGGATAAACCTCGTCCCCTCATACGGCCAACGGACAGACCCCGGAAACAGGATATCCACAAACTTACCGCGCCTCCCCCGAGGACAGTAGCAGGTTTGAAGGATGGTCGGTCGACCTTAGGGGATCTTCCTCCCCGCCTCCGACGACTCGACGCATCTCTCCCTAAGGTCTTCGGGTATCCACTCCCCCATCTCCCAGTTACACTTTCTTCAGGGCACCACCGAGAAATCGGCTAAGGGGAGCGGTCCCCTGACTTCGTAACCGATCAACCCAATCACCAACTGACTCGCCTCGGGACCGCCGAAAAGAATGTGGATTATTCCTCTCCGGACCAGCACCAGATGTTTTTCGTTTATACTTTTGTTTTCTCTAAATTACTATGCACATACTATGTAGACAAACAGTCTACACCAGTTGTTTTTATTTTTGTATTTATTTGTTTCCCCTTCTACTAACATAGAAACAGAGGCAAGTACTCTACTAACAAACTAACACTGTACACAGTAAGCACTCGCAGACTGCTTCCCTAAAAACGTATGCGGGGACATTCGAGGTTTAGCTTCGTTCTTATTAAATGTAGAGTCGTTCTTAACAAAAAAATTAGCGTCCTTGCAAGAGCCCTGAAGGGGTAACCATAAGTTACCTATACCGGGGCGGGTAAGTGGTGGGATCCTCGAATGTCCAAAACTAAAGGAGTAAAATACTATCTACGAAATAAAATTAAAATCGAAAAATGTGTTTGTTCTCTTTTTTGGATTGCGATTCTCAAAAAAATATTAACATTTATAAAGAGAATAGATGATTGTACTAATTAGAGAAGATAAAGATAAGTAATCATGCTGGAAAGAGATGAGTGCAATTAATATGTTAAAACAAAATAAACATGAAGTGCACAAAAATAGAGCATTAGAATATAATTTTAGGTTTCACCTAACTGTTATATGTCCCTAACAGGGACTTTCCAAATATTTAACTACATATATCATTTAGCTGATAAAGGGTTAAGTTATAAGATGTTATCATCGAGAATTCCTGTTTTGTATAACAAGCTATGAATAATCCGTACACGTGATAATTTCTATAGCGCAATGCTCCGTACAATGAGGTACTACCGACCTGATAATACTCAACACAGGTGCCATTCTTCATAATGAAGGCTGTACACTCTGTACAAGGTGTGTTGTATAAAGTGCGTATGACATAAGAAAGGTTTATTTATGGAACAGCGTCTCTAGTTCCTACATTACAATTTGAAATGATAATACTCACCCACTATAACATAACATTGTTTACGCAAAATTTCATGATCTTTTAAAGTATTTGGACCCTCCTCCGTGGTTGAGGTGTAAGGCTCTCGACTAGTACGCTCTAGGTCACGGGACCAAATCCCGACGTGCGCAAGTAAATTTAATTTAATACATTTTTTTATTTCACAAATTACTCATTTTAAAATGATAGTATATTTGCGGCACGTTCCAGAGTGGAAGTTATTCTCAGTATTGCCCTGGTGTAAGAGACCACCGTTTAGAATCGAAACATAACTTGAAATGGCTTTGGCCGTGTTTGGTGACCAGATACTTCCCCAACTTCCTCTCCTTTATCTTCTTGCCCTTCCCACTACCTTCAACCTCACAACATACCCCGTTTGGGGATGCCATAGCCGCAATAGCTCCAGACGGTTGGGAGCAGTTGGAACTCTTGTGCGGTTTCACATTTAAAAAAAGGAATTTAAAAGTACAAAATATTATTTTAAAACATTTTCCATGTGGAACACCAATTAAATTTTTTGAATGTCACAGCGGTGCTGCCAAGGTCTGGTATCTATGAGAGGATATTGTGTCAGCGCTCTATTAGCAGCAGACACATACCTGGACGGATGACGAACCTCGTGCTGGCACTGTTGGTGGACGCGGTGCACTCTCTCGCTGGTCCAGTTTCCTCACCACCTAGGATTCTTGCTGCAGATTCTCCATCTTCGTGTCACCTGTTTCTGTACTACATTTTATTTAACTTAATTTCAATTTATTTTTGTAATATATATATTACAAAATATATTTATTAAATATATATATTTTATAATACCTACAATAACTGTAAAACGCCCCTGAGGTGATATCTCACAAAAGCGGCGCTTTACAAATCATCCAATAAATAAATAAATAATAAATAGTCACCACGATATATCACCAACTCTTTCAGCTCCAGAGTTGCTGCAGCGCTTCGAAAATGTTTATAGAGCAAAGAAGATGAATACAAGAAATGCGTTGTGATTGTTTCGTGACCCAAACATATTAATGTTTGCATATAAATTTCAAATTCAGAAATTCATACAGGATGTCAGAAAGTGTAAGAGAGACAAAGTATATGTTGATTGACTGTCTTGATCTAATATTCGAAAGGTAACAAATCAGTGGCAACAATGGCTTCTAATGAATCTTTCACTCGATTTAACAAAAGAGAGAATCAAAAAACTTTAAAGATACAACATTAAAAGATATTGTATTACAAAAAATTATATCGTTAAAGAATAAAATATATATGTTATAGGTAATACACAATACCCCCTCATTGTATTCAACCATACCTTACAATATTAACCTTTTTTTTCATTACGCCTTTATTGTTTTTATTGGTTCTCATTATCTTTTCATTGATTTTTATTAAATTGTAAAATGGTGGCCTCAGCATGAGCAAGGTACCCAGTGAGGCCCACCTTATCATATAGTGTTTAAAAATAGGTACATAACATTATTTTAACCATATAAAAAAAAACCGTGGAAGGCATTTTTTCTGCGTGTATATTATTTATTCGGTGCTCTAGAGAGACGTAAGGCCACACGATATCCTCCGTGAATTTATTGTTTATTTGTTGTATATTTACTGTAATTTATTATTACTTGCATAGGTATTTTTAATTTTTTTTTTTACGCTAACCTCATAAAGAAGGTCTCGATGAAAATAATTTCCCTCGGGGCTTATGTCATATTTGGGGATGCTGTGTGGGGGGTTTTTATTAAAAGGAAGGAGAGGAAATTCTGGGAAAGAAAAAAGTATGAATGGGTATGAATCTAGGGGTCAGTGTCTTTCCGCTGCAGTGCAAGATGATGGGTCGATCCGGCACGCCATACCGCAGGCGCATCAGCCGTCAAGATTTAAACACACCTGGTTCAAAAAAAAACCCCGGTCAGTTGCTAAGTCACCAAACGTAGCAAGCCACTTGGGGTGACCCATGGCAGAAGTGTTTTTTATCCAATAAATAGTTCCCGGGGTGGCAGCACCCATAACTCCAAATTAAACAACATTCGTTTTATTAGTATTGTGTTTTTCTTTGTTTTACTAAAATCGTATGAGCAACAAAACAAAAAAAAAAAACACAACAAACATCGTATAATCGGAAGCAAAATATCACGATATTTGCGAAGTAAATATTTACTGTAAATAATAAGGAAAATACGTAATAATTATGCTTGGAATGGTTCCAATTTTTATTTTCAAAATTTGAGATAATCGTGAAAAAATTCGCAATTGCAATAATAATATGGACGGAATATTTGTTTAAATAAACAATCACTTTTGAACTAAATATATCAAAAATGAACTTTCAAGCGCAAGATTCTGTAAATTCTTTTATGCACTTTCTTATGGCGTAGAGGTTTAGATCGCATCTCTAAAAATTCCAGGTACGGCAAAATTCCAATGCCACCACCGCACTAAATTCTTGTCACTGGTGCACGAACATTTTTCCAGAGTTTAACAACAATTGTATTATCTGAAACAATTTTAAATTGTTATTTCACTGTCGTGTCTTGCTATTTTGCCTTGTTATATATTTGTTACTACTCTTGTTTTCAATATATATATTATCTTTCTACATTCTTGATTTTTTTCATTAAAGTAAAACGTTTTCACAACCCGAAAAAAAAGATTTTAGAAAAGGAAAAACTGGCAGAGAAATAACTAAAGTATACTGAATGCTGTAGAAATGAGATCCCTGAGGCGTATGTATGATAAAACCACATATGAATGTGGAGATCCGCAAATAGTGTAAGGCTGATGTAAGCGTAATGAGTAAGATTAAGAAAGGGAAGCTTTTTTAGTAAGATTAAGATGGTTTGAACATGTAGAGCAAGTAAAAAGGAGTGTAAGGAGAATATATGACGCAAATGCTTCCATGGAAGAGGGGTCTTGAAATATTTTATCATATATTGTAACAAATAAACAAAAATGTACTTATATAATAAAAAAAAATAAAAAACATAAAAATGTGAATGGAAGATGAAGTCGGGGACCCCCGATAAAGACATGGCACGATCGAGTGAATCAGATACATGTGACGGGCCATGTCAATAGTCAGAATAATAGAAGAGTATGTATGAGACGATGTATGAATGTGAATGAGGCAAGCAGTGTGAATCAATACCGAGTTATTTGGCGGTCCGTCCTCTCTGCTTACCCCTGCGGAGAAAAGGCGTGATGGTTAGTTAGTTACTTAGGTTATGTATTATTATAACTTGCGCATATGTACATATAGGATTGTCAATAATAGAACAGGGAAATAGCCAATTAGATGGTCCGCATTTCGCCTTGAACACGATTAGGGAACTATTATTGAAAGTGAAGAAAAATCCATACGAATAATTTGATTGTGTCGATAACGTGCCCAATTCATGGCCATACGGAGAAAATTTACTGATATGCAATACTGTTAATTTATTAAAATTCCTTATTCCTGTAAATGGGACATATCGAATAACGAATGAATTGAAAGAGATCGTAACAAAGTATCAGTAAAAAGCAAATGTTTGATGCCGACGGCGGAACAAGTGTTCATATAAATACTGATTTTAATACTGACATACATATATTGTGGCATGCCTTCATGATATTTATTTGGAAAAGAACACGTGTTCTCGATATATTCTGAATGACTAATATTTTATCATGCTGTCATTTTTTTAACAGGATCATCCTTCTTCGTGTATTAGTATGTAATTCGTTAAGTTTGAACTACTGTAAATAGCTATTAGTTACTACCCGGCTGTGCAAGAGTTTTAAGTACATAGATGATTTTGTTTGAGTAGAAGGAATAATATAAATAACAGTTTTCACAGTCCTCCTCACTTGGATTTCCTGATCTGAGGCGGCCTATAGTTTAATATTTTTGTATTTAGTCACTAGTTGTCTTTATTATCTTTTATCATCATTTAGATCTCTTTAAAGTTTAAAATATATTAGTTTCTGACATTTTTCGTTTGATTTGGTAGGGCATTACATAGTTTCACACAATCAAATTTAACGTTTATTGAGTATACATGTTTAGCAGTGGAGTATTCAATTATGTTTTAAATAAATAAAAAATTAATTAAGTTTTCGTAGATTAAAAATCTTTGCAGTTCTTAAATCTTTCGTCTGTCGGAGTTTTAATGCAGTACATAATGGTTTCGTCGCTTCGGGGACGTTGTAAATTCAAATTGTGTAGTCACTCACCCATCTTTTTTTATTTTAAGATTATACCACAAATTGGTGAAACGGTGCGTATTTTTACTTGGTAAAATGGCATGATATTTAAACAAAACGTAAATATTATTCTTAAAATATATGATGTTTAGGACTTCAATTGATTAAATAACATTATGGTAGGATCTACTAGTCGACTTATTTATAAATAGCTGAATCTGACACGTGTTTAGTATTTAGATCATTTTGCGGTATCGATTTGTCAATTATTATTTCAATCAAACCAAAGTTGACAAATTTCCGTTACAGTAAATAATACCTACAAAATTTTTAAATTTTCAGTTTTTTCACAACTGTTTTAGAAAAAAAATCATGTTATTTAAATAAACTTTGGGTACTTATACCAATCTAACTGTCCAACATCGTGATTATATTATTTTTTACATCCTATACCTACATTGGTACTGAATACAATAATTGATAAACAAATTATTGCAACTACTATCAACCCATCAATCAAAATAGGAAATGATGTTGTTTTCAATATTTTTTTTAATAAAACACATCATTAGTATTATTTGTGCATATTTATTTTAATAAATAACTAACATAATTTCACCTTAATGGTAATATAATATTAAAACTTTAAAGCAAGTCAGGGTATGAAAAAAACTAAGATTTTTAAGCATGATTGAAGAACATACAATTTCTAAAATAGAAGATCTAACACAGATATAACTGCGCATTGCACATGTATTTAAAAATTGTATTTATAATCGGAGCGAAATTATACAGGCGTGAATTTCGCGTAGTACCAACATTACGCTGCCAGAATTACATAAGGACAGAATTACACGTGAACAGAATTACAAATGTAGAGAATAACGCTTAATGAATTAAAATAAAGTAAAAAATCAGTTTTTTAAAAGGATTTAGTTTTACTGTGAAAACCAATTTCAAGAAATCGAATGATAGGTGAGGTTCTTTTTCCTCTAGACTTTGTTAGGTTATTTGTTTTTGTTTTTGTTTAAATTTTAGCGTGTTTAAGTTAGTTTTGGTACGGAATTTCAGTCTGCGTTTACTTGAGGTACTCAAACACTGAAATGAGGTTTTGAGGTGTTTCACCTCAAACTCAAATGTGGTGAGAATTAGGCGCGAGTAAAGTGTCACATACACGAAATTTTACAATACACAAATACCTCACCAGCTTATCACCTCGCCACCTTAAAACATTTTTTGTAATCCATTTGCATCAATTAATACGATAAAAACTGTTGGAACAAATATAATATATATTTTGTGAGGTGGTGGAACGTTTAAAATTTTTGTTCGGGGCATTTGTAGTGCATCTGGTATGAAGTATGTACCAACAGTAGCTAAGGTGCGTACTAAATAAATTTCATTTTCTAGATTTATTTGATATTTTTTATTCCAATAGGTGTAATTTTGCCAACGTCTAATTCATACGTGTGTAATATTCAGCTGCGCGGTTCCCATTATGTGATTTGTCAATAAATAAATCCGACAGTATTCAGGTAACTCGCATTGTAATATCACTATTCAGTCGTCGAAAATAAAATCTGCTTTTCCTAGTCTTTTTGACAATGGTGCGTAAATTGCTGGCTGCGTACAAAAACTTAATTAAAAAACTAAGATAAACAAATTATCGGGATTGTTTTCAAAATTGAATATTTTGTTGCACTATTAAGTTAGACACTTTTAAAAATACGTTATAATGAATCAACCTCACTCGTTTTTAGTGTCGCCTTGCCAAGCGGTTCGTTTAAAAACGAACATTCAGATTCTGAGTAAAAGAGTCCAATTATTTACTGCGCTGCAAACCTTCGCCTTACTTAAATGAACTTTAATTTTGAATGGTTATTTCAATGTGCGCTCGTCGGCTGTCAGTGTACGGCTGATGTCGTAGTTTATTCAAAGCATTCTCTAACCCTACTGGTGCCAAAAATATCGTCACGTGGTTTACCTCAAGCTCATCGAAGAAATATTCAGATTTCAAATTAGAGCAAGTCTACAAATTTGTTTGTCTATGTTTCTACACGGATAGTGTTTATAGTGGGAACATTCACAAATACCTACTCATTATTCCTCCCACCATCGGACTGATCAGATCTTTGTTTTATTTGTGAATTGTAACGTTTTGATTACATGTACGCTTGTTTCTACTTATCTAAAACTGGAATTATGCTGATCTGGTTATAATCAAACACACGATCGTGATTTTTACATGTTTTGCTAATTAAATTGTAAGAAAGACGATCACGGTCAGAGTTTATTATACTGATCCTAATGATATGGTTTTACAGTAGTTTCAACCTAAAACATTATTTTATGTTTTTGTGAATACCGCACAACAGTCCCAATTGCTCCCAACTGTCGGGGACAAGTGGGAATCTAAAATTCCCAATATGGGTATTTTATGAGACTGTAAGTAAGGAGAAGGGAACGAGATGAAAACTTGACGATTGGAAAATACTTGGCTGTTAAGATATGCTCACCAAACATGGGTAAAAGCATTTCAATGTTGAATGGTGGTATTTCACAGAGCGATACTTAGGTTCACAAAAATTGAACATTTCATCAAAGTTTTTTGAAAGTTCTGTTATTATTTCAGTTTTGTGAAATGACTGGTCAGTAATGTTATATATTATATTAACATAGTAGAAACTTTGACGAAGCTTAAAATTATCTTTGAAATTAGATGAATTTAATTGTTTAAATAAAAACAACCCGTTTTTAGAATATCTACCACCCCCCATCTAGTCTATTTTTTAAAAATATATTATTACTAGCTGAATTCACGAGTGTTAGCCGAGTTTTAAACACTTTTTCAAAATCATATGTAGATAGTAAGTTTCCTGGTATTTTAATTTATTTATTGCATCTCACTATACATAAAACACTTTTATTTCACATAAAAATCAACCGCACTAGGATTAAGCCTGTATCGAGGTTAACAATTTACATTTGAGTGAAGCAAACATAAGAGTAATCAAAAACATAAAGTAATTCTAAATACAAACACAAAATATTTCAAAAATAAAGAAAAAATAAGTATTAGAAGTGTTACCAGATGGGTAATTTGACAATTTATTGTAACAATATTTGAACCATAACTAATCATTAATCATTATTCAAAAGAAGAAGCAAAGTAGATAATAAAGACAGATAGGGTGACATTCAGTTTTTAGCAAATGGGACTTATATATAATCTTATTATTTACGAAAGGACAAGGATAAAAAAATATTAAGACAGTCTGTCAATACAAAAAACCTTAATTAACTTTTTAAATTTAACTTAGGAATTGGTAGACTTGATATGATTTGGAAGAATATTAAAAATAAGTGGTGCCTGATATAAATAATATCTTTGACCAAAAGAAGTTTTAGTATGTACTGTGTCATGTTTAAATGTCAAATGTGCAAAATTTCATCAATAAGTATCAAAAGTCTGCTTTAAAGGACGTTATAAAGAATGGGGGGGGGGTTATTTTTCGATATCTCATGTAGACAGATACCTTTCCTTTTGTTTTTAAAAACTGCAGAATTGTATACAAATAAAAGCCAGTCCCCCCAAAGCACTATTAAAATTTATTATAAAATTTTAATTGGATTTCAGTAATGAGGAACCGCGGTGTGAAGCAATTCAAACACTTTGTTGATAACGTTGGGCAATTTGCAGAATGTCTAGATATTTAAAACATTTTTCTCGACTACTCGTTACATTTTGAATAATGTTCACTCTATTTAATCACCAGCTCTATAAAGTCTATATCTCTTTAATTACTCAGATACAAAGTGCTCGCAAAGGCAAAAACAATTAATTTGTACTTGATTATTAAGCTCCCCGAGCCAATAAATGCACCACATCTTAAAATAGTTAGCGTCTACTTTGTAAATATCTTTGAAGTAAAACCAGGGGCACTGAAAATGGTAAGGCATGACATTGTCGTGACTGGACAATTACTAAACGTGATGTAGTATCATGAACTCATATGTTCTTTACTAAAGTATGCCATAAGATTGACTTGACTTGAAAAAAAAAGACAATAAATAACGTAAAGCTGAACGGCATAGTGCATCTATATCAATTTTGATTTAGTTTTCGTGATTGAATGAATGCAAATTAACCCACTCCCCCATATCGGATCGAGCTGAAACTCACCAGATAGACTAGTTACCGATTACAATGCATTTTATCAACTTGTGGCGATTACATATCTGCACTTATAATAGGCAGTGAAATGCTCTCAAAAACGTTGGTTAAGGCGATGCACTAAGTCGTGTAATATTTTAAATTGAGTCGCTATCAATAACACCCCTTACGTAGATGGCGATAAGGTTTAAATTCCCGCTTAACACCGTCCGCCTGTTTTGATTTATGCAAGAAAAAAACATGGCCAAAAAGTGCCTTTTATTTTATTTTGTGGATGTTCAGGCATAAATATTAAAAAAAATTTCGATCATTTTATAAATAATTTAATTTTCCGAATTATCCAATAAAATCATAACCGAAAATGGGTTCGTAAGTAGGAGATTTTGAACTTTAAAGCAGTTTTCATAGTCCTTATACATTATTTTTTTTTGGGCTTAAAAAACGACTTATCTAAAAAATACTCGATTATTACAAAAGCCAAGATGTATTCTACTCGCAGTATTTAAATAAAGCATCTGAAACACTTCTAGGCGTCCAAATTTTCAAACCAAAAACACATCACTTTGCATTACTACGTATGGCATCGCCTTAAAAAGAAGGAGGTAGCGAAACACGGCAAGATACCCTATAATTAAATCACTTTAATACTTTGATGAAGTAAGGTAAAGGTTGAAAATTATTATGATCTTCAGAACTAGCAACTAAACATAAATATATTAGCCGAGCGTCTTAATCAAAAACCCATATTTGATTATTAAACGTATTTAACCTTGTATGAACAATTTAAAAAAAATGTCTAATGATTGCATTATTGAAAATAATTATCTAATTAACTGATGATTTTGCTAAAACGTATTATTTTTTACTAAGTTTGTACATTAAGCAAAGTCACCTAGAACGTGTCAGTACAAAAAAGTTACATGAAAAAACTGCGTTGAATCATGATTTGAACATCGCACAGGTACCTTTTAAATAATAAGTACATTCATACTGTGTTGCAATTATTACAGCACTTCTAAATGTGAGATTTGATCTTGAAAATGATACTTAACCTAAACAAGTATTAGCAAATATTACAATAATAAGATTGAAGAGTTTTTTCTGAGTTCGAGTTGTATATTCGCATCCGGAAGCATTTGTTGACCTTAATTTCAGGAAGCAATCGCCACTATATACTGTATGTTTTATTTCAGGTCAAAGTTCAATAATATTATGTTTAGAGACTCAATCTATTCCAAATGAGTTATTATTATTTTTAAGTTCACAAACACAGCCACATAGTGATAATATTTGTATTTAAAGAGTTTGCCTGTTCACGCCATTCGCGATAGAGCGTCAAGTTCTTTGGCTCTGGACAACGATAGCGCGAGATCGAAAAAAATCAAAATTTTCATATAGAACAATCAAAAAAATGTATGTAATTTGTCAGTTAAGTTAGTTAGTGCATTTTACGATAGATAGAGCTAGCGTGCAGCAAGCGATGCGCGCGCAACCCAGAATCCGAATGGCTCCGACTAGTTCTCGAACCTAGCCGAACGTAGGTAGGCGACTCCATTAAGGAACCGCTCTCAGTATAATAACTTAGAGCCATGGTGGTATAACTCCAATCCAAAATTGGAAATGAAAATTGTTACGTCATATAAATATCCACCAATGAAAAATTCTAAAAGTCTATACAATAAACTTTCAGAGTTTTTCATTGGTTTATAGTTTAATAAGTAGCCTCCCAATGAGAAATATGCTGTCTATATATTGACATATCATTGGTTTTAGGACCAATTAGTTTCATACAAAATGCCCGAAGATATCGATCGACTGAGTGGTTTATTTATGCTTAGATCCTTGACAGTAAAGGACGTTAGTCCTACAATAGTAGTTTTGTAATTCTTATAAACAACCAACAAAATAAACAACCTTGTAATAATGACGAACCGTTTTATAAAATCATTGAAGTCTCCTACAATTCACGTATACTTGGAATATGAAAAATAGTCGTCATTAATAGTCATTACAATTTTCGATATTAAATCCACATCGTAGGTTTTTTATGAACAGTGGTAGGGTATGTGGAGGGTCTTTTTTAGGAGAGAAAAGAAGAGACCATTGTTGTAGGGGGGAGAAAACACAGCGGCCGGCAAATAATTCCACAGCCGAGCTGTTCAAGAACAAGTTGTAGAAACGAACCGTTCTCATGCTACTAATGTCAACCGTAAACACGTCTATGGCGTCATAACTTATTTAAGCTCCATCGCTCATTATCGAAATCCCAAATAAAACAGTCTAGAAGTGTAAAATTTTCAACAAGAAGGGCTGTTCAAATAATATTATAATGTGCAACAATTTTATAAGCCATAAACTTACTTTTTTAACACATTTCTAACTGAATATTTCAAAGCTTTGAAGCCCATAAAAAAAGACCTTTACAACCAAATTAGACCCGTATACCTAGAATTGACATAGAGAAAGAACTGTATAAATTTCATGATGCTAGAGATTACCGTGCGAGAGTTTTGGTTTGCATCAGAAAATAAATTTCTGCGTTGCAAATAAATAACGCTTCATAATAAATATTTTCAGCAGCTGAACCACAAACATTTTTTTGACAGAATATACTTACATACTTGTACGTGCAATTTTCGATAAACACGTCCAAGTACCTACGTTTGAAAAATTAGCACTGATTCCATCCACTTAGTGCCTTCTATACCAAATACATCACGTGAACTTTGTTATGAGGATATGAATTTTGGGCATAGAAAAACATTATGTAACCTTCATCACCATGGGAAATTAAATACAAGGCTAAATAATCATAGAAATATTGTTTACGTTCATGTTAATTTTACAATACATTAAAAAAATATAATAAAACATTTTTTAACTTAATTTTTATTTTCTTGATTGAATGAATAAATGAATGGAATCTAGAAAGTGGAAACTAACACACTTTTTAACATCCGATCGAGCTGAAACTCGGCAGATCGACTTGTTGATGCATTCTATCAACTTTTGGTAGTACACACATGCGCATTTCTATGAAAAATTAAATTTTTACAGCAATCACCATACGAAATAAATCTCGGCACCCAATCAGGATTTGGCTTAATTAATAGCGGTGTTCTCTCATTTTAAAAAGTCCCTGGGGAGGAAGGTCTAATCCTCAGTAAAAACATTTTTTTTTTAAAATTAATAAATTTTATAATTTCAGAGCAGTTGAGAGCCAGTTCATGAGGAGGAAGCCTAAATCCTCAGTAAAAAAATATATGTTTTTATATCTATTAATAAAAATAAATAAATTATCGTAAAAGTTATCGATGTTCGGTCACTGACATATGAAATCTAGTTTTCACGAGAATTTTCCTGCTAAATTTATTGGTAAATTTAGCACTATGCTGAGTTTTTATCGTTACTTGTTAGTATTGATAATGTAAATTTCATTATTAGTTGTTACTACCCAGCTGTGTCCGAGATTTCAAAACTTTTAAATATATTATTGAATTGTTTATATACAAAAAAAAACAAAGAGTAATATGGCGTTTAGCTTTTTTTATTAACAGTTAGTTGGATATATCAAACCTCCATAACTCAGATGTTAATAACTTATCGAGCAGCAAATAGTTCCAATTTAGACAAACAGTTATACTAGCTGCATTATTGTAGATTGAACCGTTCCTGATTAAATTATTTCATTTAAAAAAGATTATTAACTCCAGACAAGAAGTCTTGAGCGAAATAATTTCTAAATAATGTTTGAGGATGTTGTGTGGAGAGTCCTTTTTAGGAAATGAAGGAGCGAACCCGTGTCTCAAACCGTTCCATATTGTAGAAAGGAGGAAATACCGATGTAGCCAATTTTGTTTGAGTTAGAAACTGGAAGTATTCTTGACATTTTGTTATTTTTTAATATTACTGTATTTTATTATACTTTGAAATACATATTTACAAAAAATAAAAACACATTTCCCCGGTAAAAGCTACAGTTAAAATAACATACGCTAAGCGTCCTTGAGGTGTTTAATTGCTAAACTGCGTTATGCTTTCCAATAAAATAAACTTAATTAGCTACATATTAAAAGCTGTGTAGATTTAGATCTCTGCCCTCTTTCAAGCCCCCGCATTCCCAATTTTTACCGATTTATAGCTAGTTTCTCTCTAGCTCTTTTAGTTTTTAATTTTCCAAAAAAATATACGTTATTTTTTAAGATAATATCTTTAATTTTTTTATTCCAAAACCTTAATTATATATGAAATTCCCTCGGTAGAGAAAAATCGCAAAATAAGCTACGAAAATTATTAAAAATACGGTTTGTTCTGATATTTAATATGTTATAGGCATGAAAAAATTCGCAGTGTATCTTTAAATACAACTAAAGCGTTTGTAGAGAGATTTTAGCTCTACTTCAGACAAGTCGTGTTTTATTAAATATTTTCCCTTTTTTTAACACGTTGAATGCCATGTAGGTCACCGGTGACCTCATAACGAAAATCATCATTTTTCTCCCATAGCGCCATGACGGTCACCGGTGACCGCAGTTAATTTTCTTGATTTTCATGGAAAATTTTAGTAAAAAAAAAGTAATACGTTTTGATGGTCGCCGATGCCATCTGAGTTTTTTTTTTCAAATTTAAAATGGTAATATTTCTTCATTTCCACAATGTCGCTCAACGTGTTTATTAGCGTGCTCTCTCTAACATTAGTATTTATATATCTCCCCTATTATTGTATCACAAAGCAAAAGTGGCTAAAATATGTGTAGATGGTGGTACCAAGATATCTCACATTTAGAAAGTCAGGGAAGGTAATATGAAGGTTAGGTTAGGTTAAGTTAGTTTAAGAAGGGACCTTGATATTAAGTTCTGGTCACTAAAAATAAGTAGCGTTATTTTGAGGAACGTAACGCTTATAATATGAATATCAAGATCCTAATTTATACAACACTTATAAATCAAAATATACAAAAATAAAGCAATGAGATTAATACTCGAATAGTTTAAAAGTAAAAAAAAGTAACTTTTAAAGGAGCTAAATTTGCTAACAGTTAAACAGATGCTGACCTTGAACGCGATGATGTTTATACATACATTAAGTGATGTTACCAAAAAACTTTTCAAACAAAAGGACATTCACAGACATAACACAAGGATGTGCAATCAAATAAAGCTACCAAAAAGGATACAGCAAAACAGTTATTTTACAAAGGATTAAAATATAATAATGCGCTGATAAGATTAAAATAAATTCAAAATTGATTTAATAACTTCATTAAACAAGATGAAATCTAATAGCACGTAAGTTATATTTAGTATTTTGTAAACTTAAATGTATAAATGACTAAATAGAAAATAGATTATTTGAGAAAAAACAATCAATCCGCTTTAAAAAATTATCTTTTCACTCTTATCTTGTTAAACATTTTGTAGTATCTTGTATAATTTAAAGATAACGACATATTTCATGAAGATATGTTAAACATACAGATCGACTGATGTAAGATAACGCTATTAAAATATTAATTAATAGTTTCAGAATTTTACAATTACGTTATTACATATAATTGTAAGTTGTTATAAACTATGATCAATTATATACCATGCACCGATGACATATAACTAGGCACGTAAGATTTCTTAGGCGTATTTTATATCATGCGTATGCATTGTGTTCATAACGCACTTATTTTATTATTTACATTATTTTGTAAATTAAAAAAAAACGTTATTCAAATGTTTGTATAATCCTTCATCAGTTTAAATAAATATATATATTTTTTTATATTTTGTTATCACTGTAAAAGTATACTTTTTTTTGTTACATTTAAGAATACTCCTTACCTAATCACAAGCATAATAGGCAATAATGCAAAAATTGTGCACTGCTCTGTTGATGATGTAAATATTTTTAAAAAAAATACCCAAAGAAAAAAACAACATATCTAAAAACAACATTTCTAAAAATAACAAATCTAAAAACAACATATCTAAAAATAACATATCTAAAAACAACATATTTAAAAACAACATATCTAAAAATAACCTATCTAAAAACAAAATATCTAAAAATAACATATCTAAAAACAACATATCTCAAATAACATATCTAAAAACAACATATCTAAAAATAACATATATAAAAACAACATATCTAAATGTTTACTTTTATTTATAAATTTGATTGAATGACACAATATCAATGAGTCACTAAAATTAATGTTTTTTTTCTTCTGTTTTCCAGGTACTAACTGACATCCCACGCTTAGACGTCATCAATGTAAAGAAAATACATTTGACATTGTGAAATGTTTGTGAAAAATGTAATGTAACGTTAAGTGTTAATTTTTCATAGATGAAACGAAGTGAGGTGTGACAAAGGAAATTATTCAGAATACTGTTTAAAAAACCCATGAGAAAGTGTATTTTTAATCATATTTATGAAATTTGTCTCTAATTTTTAAGGCATCTAATATATTGATAGTGCTTGTGAATTAATAATTAAATAATATTATAAAAAAAACCAATATAATATATTAAGCTCTCACACCTTAAAATAATAATAATTAAATGTAATAAAGTTAATTAAATACATTATTCCGTAATTATTGAATAAATTCAAAAAAATAAATAAATTCATTTGCGATCTTTAAAAGACTAGCGAGAAATATAAATTTCCAATTAGCAAAGTGATTTAAATAACGCAAAAAATGTATTAATCTCTTTGATCTTTAAGTGATTTACGCTAAAGGTGCGCAAAATTCTGTATTCTGTAAATAAATTACTTTAGCGCTAAGTGAGTTTACGATTCAAAAAGATATCAAGTGGAAAGTGATATTTTATAAGTAAAATAATAATACGTTTAAGAGCAGGATTTTCTTTCTACCGGTAATTTATTCTGCCAAGTGGACAAGAGTTTAAGGATTTTCTTCACAGGTTTTCAGTGTTTTTCACACCAGAAATTTTTATGCTGATTTTCAAGGAAAACAAGGATAAGAGGTAAGGTTTTATGTTTATATTTTCTTGTCCCTTTATCATGGAAGTGGGGTCTTTTCAGCCCTAATGGGGTCTGTAATATTCATCTGTACGCCCTGAGGTTAAAACATGGCGTTTTCGCCGGCAAACTTCTTCCTAGGTGTGCCATCTCCGTTCGTGAATTAATTATTAAAGTTTTTATAATCTAAGTATCCTTTGTCAGTGCTATTCACGAATGTATTATAATGCATACCTACATAGTACTACTACTACAGGTCGTATTATTCACTGAGAACTCAATGGAACAAATCAATTTAGCAAGCGGTCAAATTTTAGTTTAAAAAAAATACGATGATAAATTAGAATAATCGATTCAAAATCGAACGCAAAAATCAATTAAAAAAAATATTTGACCCCTTTTACCTACTTATAGTGCAATTTCATTCAAAGAACAAATCACGATATGGGCTGGTATAGCAAATTTTTGTCCCATGACACTTCTATAAATGCCAACAATTAGCATCGGTTTAAATAGGTTTATTTTAAATTCAAATTGCTTTGATTTTTCCTTACGTTCTAAGGAAAGTTATGTATTTTTTTTCACTCAACTTTGAAAACGAACACTTTTAGCTCACTGTATTATTTTTATTTCACTGAAATATTTAGCTTGTTGAGATATTTGTACTTGCTGTTAACACATTTTATTCATTTTGTCTTCTTGTCCTCGTACTATTTTTGTCGAAGGCCCATCGCCTATTAAAGTGTCTCCTAGAAGGAGATTCCGGTTCTACTTAAGGATAAAGAATAGTCCCTAACCTTACATTATTAACGAATTTTTCGTTAACTGCGATTACAGTTATCTCAGACGACAGGGTAAAAGCCGTTAACTTGGTTAAGGACATTTCCTTATCTTTAAGTAGAAAGAAATTGCTTATCTTAGGTTACTACTTTAGTGGCCTCCTTCCTTCCAAGCCTATCCTGGCGGAAGTTTTTTGGACTACGTCAAATCAAAGGAAAATTTCACTAAAATACAGTGATAATTTTTTGACTTGAATTAAGAACAAGGCAAATTAATATGAGAAATATAAGAACTACGGTTGAAGTGTCACGTGCATAATTATAAATCGTGTTTTATTTTGCCTTTACCTTTCCTCTAGTTTCCTCTGTATCATTGGTAGAGACGGTTTATGGAGTGAATGCATCCGGGCGGATGTTTTTTTGAACTCCGTTTTTTATTTTCATATTTTCATGTTTAGTCAGGTGTATTATTTTTTGTATTCGCCGTTGGCAAAAGTAAAAATTCGGCATTAGAAAAATTACCATCCTATACTATTTCACAAAATTATGCATGTACCATAATGTATTGTTAAACTGTTATTTTCTTAACAATCTTATCTTCTCTCAGTTATAACTGCTTATGATTTTTCGGGGCATTTGATGATGCCCTAAAATGAGGGATGGGATTTGTCAATAAAAAAATTATGTAGGTTCAGGCAGTTTTCATACATATTTCCCCTCAACCCGCGGCTGAAAATTGTTCTTGAATAACTCCTTCGAAGGCTTTTTAGGTTCATGCATGAAAGAACCTTTTGAATAATATTATTTTTAAACTGGATATTTCTACCTGATTCCTGAAAAAACTAAGCCAATTTTTACCATTCATAATTTTTAGTGTATTTCATAGATCAATGAAACTATTACGGCTATGCTGTAAGCATAGAGGTGCGCGTAGATCTGAACAATTAGTTTCAAGTAGGGCGTTTGTAGAGTTGGAGGTCAGTTAGAGGTCGAAAAGCAGAACCTATTTTTTTGCTTCAGTCTCATCTAAATATAATACATCAATGGATGTAAGTCAGTTATTATTAATGAAGGTAATAACTGACAAAAAAACTGACTGAATTTAGAAGTGTGATAGCATATTGAAAATCTTTTTATTTACATTTACTCCACACAAGATGTCTTGAGGAAAATAATTTTACTCGAGGTGCATGTCATTTTTAGGAATTCTGTATGGAAGATCTTTGTGAATACGGGTCTTAAAGAGATCATGGAAACACAGATACCAGCAAATAATAATTGCACAGCCGATTTTGTTTGGAGCTCTGGAACGAGTCGTAAAAATGACCCGTTTTCATGTGACAAATATTAAACTTGTATGTAGGACGCGCATTTGGCATATTTTCAGTATATGAAATTAACAGATAATCAATAACAGTGGCCCTTCTAGGGTCCAGAAATCATTGGTTTAGTGTAAATTGGCCATATCATATTTATTTCAAATCGATAAAGATTACACTTCTAGAAATATTCTGTTCAGAGGTTATTACATATGTTAATTTCATTGAAGTTAAATTTCTGACGTATCATTTTCCCGTTTTTTACCATTGAAAAGATATTTATGGCTTCACATTTCATTCACAATTTTATAGGTGTATTTGGAACCCATTTTATAGGTGTCCAAATTCGTAGTTTTTTTAATGTTTAGTTAAGAGTGTTAATTAATTCAAATTATTCACGATGACTCCATCATCTGCTACAAAGCAATAAAATTGTGTTAAACTGCTATAAATTGAATTCTCAATGCGTCCCATAATTTAAACGAGCACTGAAAATCATGATGATTGTATTTAAATGCACTTTGATTACTCAATTAATTTAAACGCACTTGCCAACAATAAGATCGCAATGAATAAACGTAAATTACATTTTTTTTATAGTGGAATAACTTATGAACAAAACCACAAATACAACATTTATGACTCTCAAACGTAATATGTGAAACGGAAAAGAGAGAAAAGGATTCAAACGCACTAGGAATTGAACCCAGGACCTCTTCTTTGCCGGGGAAGTACTTTAACCACGTTGCGTTAAGAAAATATAGATGATACTGGTAGCCACAGTTGAGCATTATGTTAGCTTTGCGGTCAGAGCACTTTCTCGGAAAGGAATAGGTCCTAGGTTCAATTTCTTGTTGCGACTGAATCCTTTTCTTTATTTTCTATTTCACATATTTCGTCTGAGGGTCGTTAAAATTGTCTAATATTATTAAATAAATTAGAGTGTAATAGTGTAGCATATTTTTTTCGACAGTATGAGGGGTTAGCTAAAATCCAAAATATTAACCAATCGCACAAAAATTTATTTTGTTTCTAATGGTATTTGTACCGTTAGTTTTATTTTAGACTGTGATCAATAGCAGAGCTATTGAGAGTTTTGTAATAAAAATGATGATCATAGAATATTAAATTTTATATCTATTGAACTTAAAAAACTGATCTAAGAAGTTGATTTTCACAAAATTCATTAAAGTGCCAATTACTCCAAAACTGAAGATGCTTTATCAGTGTCACAGTTTAATATTTGGGTACGTTATGTGCTGGTATATCTCCTCATCAATGGATAACGTTGACTTTTGGTACAATCTGTATTTGAAGCAAGAGGGAATAAGATAATAAGTCGTATTTATAAGATGATAGGTTTCGCATTCATCAAATCAATAATTAATCAAATCATTTGCGAAATTTTTGAAATCCCAAAATTCTCACAGGCGTTTGATATTCGAATAAAATCACATTGAAATTAAGTTCCGCACGTCCCGTTAAGAAATTATTCCGGAAATAATTAATTCATACCTTTTTCAACCTCATATGGCAGGCCGGAAGTAACTGTTTGAATCGTTGAATTTAACAATATTCAAAATTCATTAATAAATTCCCGTGCTATTACACGAACTCATCGCCAGGGCAGGAAACATACCTTTTCATTTTTAAAAATTGGATTAAATACTTACATTTGAATTTCACTTTTGTTTTCTTCAATGAATGTATGAATGAAGTTGGATCTTGTAAGTAGAAATTAACCCTCTTTCCAACATTTCATCGAGCTGAAACTCGACAGAGAGACTTGATGCCGATTCGATTTTGCTCAGTTTTTAGTGCGGTTGACTCCAGTGCTTGGAGAGGAATCCTAAGTCAAAGGAAAAAAAAAATACATCTTTTAATAAAATTACGGGCTATTTTTTTTTTGATAAATCAATCACTTGTAAATCCATTATTTCTGAAAACTTTTATTATCTTTAAAGTGAATAATGATTCAGTTAGACCTTCAAAGATTAACTTTTAAAATTTTGTAGTTAGTCTTAACAAAAATAACCTTTTTACGTTGTAATAATAAAGTTGTTTTCATATAAGCAAATTTCATGGAAATGACAAGACGGCAGTGTTATTTTTCGTTAAGTTTGCTTGAAAGATTGAAGAACTCGAATTAATTAGATTTAGATTTTAAGTTAAAAGTAATCCTCGTTGCTGTTTTGTAAAAAATAAAAAAATATATTTAAAAAGATTTTTTTTAACTCGAGGTTAAAAACAAAGTGTTTTGTTTAATCAAAATAATTATATTTTATCTATCAAAAAAAAACTGTTTGAAAAGTAAAATCTTAAACTTATTACACACGGTGTCTGGAAACTCGTAGTTGGTACAATCAGAAAACTCGTGAATCTACATTGCATTTGGAGTCGATTTTATGTAATAACTTTTTTGATCTGAGCTTTCTAGTAAATCCAGTGTGAAATTGGATTTTAAAAGTCAAATTTGAAAAAAAAATCGGTAGCTAGGCGATTAGTATCAGCTTTTTAACGTATTTTAAAATACGTCGAAGCTTGGAGATGGCTCTAAAAGGTTTTTTAAGCCGGAAAAAAAGGAAAAAATTGTAACGCTCGGATTGAAAATAAATATAGACTTTTTTTAATTGTATTGTGTCCCTGCTTACAGGTGAGTATTTGCAGAGCTCATCTGATCAATTTGTCTCAATGCGATGTGTTCAGGATTTGGCAGGTGTTTTATGACTGTTGACTTACTATAAACCATATGAAGTTGTATAATTACAGTGTCAGTAGTGCCACTAGAATAAATTATTATTACAAATGACAATGCGATATTAGAATTCCAACGTAACAATAATAGTAGTCTCACGGAAATAATCGTATGCGTTTAAAAAATAATATTTACTGAAAATAAATCAATTTCAAAAACAAATATGAATTTTACAAAGCGACTATATTTGAATGTAAGCCTTCATTGATTTAAAATGGAATTTACGTAATATTTAATTAATGTATTTATTATAAAATAATTGTGTTAGGTTAATGGCAGAGTGGTTCAAATCGTCGGGTTCCGACTCAGGCAACGCGAGTTCAATTTTCAATCCTTTGCTTGCTGATTCCTCCATCATTTACAAGCGACATTTTCCAATTTTACGATGCTATCATACTATAAGACGGAATTAATGTACTCTTAGGTTATGTAACGTTTCGTTACCTGTGGTTTTTCATGGTTTAACCGTGATCCTATTAATTAAAAAAAATCACAATGTATTTTATTATTCCCCATACAGTAATTAATTTAAATAATTAACATTTAGATTGGTATATTATAATCGAATTGGTTCAGTGTAATTAATTTACCAAACGAATAATTGAATTTAATATAATTATTATCTCTTAAATTATGAAAAGCCATCACCATTATAAAATTGGGATTGCTATTATTATATTATAAATGGCATATTTCGAACCATCTTCGAACGATAACAAAATAAAGGAAATCGTTTTAAAGAAAACACGGTTGATTGTATTTTCAAAAATTTTCTACTTATTTTTTAAAATTTACCAGCAGTCCTTTTTTACACTGCAAATGCCCAAAATATCGGGTGAGTGGCGAGATTTATCAACTCTGCTTAAATTAAGGCTATTCATTTCAACAATATTCTTTTAATTTGTTAATTAGAACTTCGTTTAATTTTAATTTTTTTTAATGAGTGTAAATACATTTTATAATGTTATTACAAAGTTCTCCAAGAATCTGTTCTGTTAAGTTACTTGCAGGACACAATAAAAACATCATTAATTTTGATTTATATTCATAAAAAAAATTACTTCAAAGTTTGTTGGTTCATTGTTCAGCTTTCTAACGAATCAAAAAAGAAAAATAATCTTTCCAGTACACTATGTACATTAGGGTGTCCCAAAAAAATTAAAGTTATTATTTTTGAACGCATACCCTCTAATTTTGTTTTAATAATGACAAAACACTTATAAAAAGAAATTCGTTTACTTTGGACAACTGCAACCCGTGCCGACTTGCATCGAAAGATGTCAATACTTGTACATTAAGACGCCAGCGAGTTATTATTTTGGTTATTGGTTAGTGATTTTTCATTACTTAAAATATTGTGATAGGTGGCTTATAATTTTTGACTGAGCGATGCTATGTAAGTCCTGTTTTAACTCATAAATTTGTTTGTGTGTTCCATATCCGGTCAATCTTGTTAATACGGTAGCCGTATTGGTTAGTACCTTTTTACCCCGCCAGAGTTCACATGAGCGTTACGAGCTAGCAAAATGTAATAATCACAATTACGCGAGGTCTACAGTTCACAGAACAACTAATAATAAGATCAGCAAAAAAGGTAGGTACTTTAACCTAAAAAACTATATATGTAGGAATATATGGATAATGTTCGTATTTTATTAATCATAATGATAGGGACTTAAAAATACAGGGTTTTCCAATAAGAGGTGTTATTTTGATATTCAAAGAAACTTTTCCCGTAAATGATCAATGATTTCGTTGCTCGTGTGGCACGTAGCGCCGTCTTGTTGAAAGTAAACGTTGTTCAGATCAATACCATCCAATTTCGGCCATAAAAAATCATTAATCATCTCTCGATAGCGCAATCCATTCCCCGTAATTGTTGCTATAGCCTCATTTTCGAAAAAGTAAGGTCTAATGACTCCGCCGGACCATAAACCGCACCAAACAGTCACACGTTGAGGGAAAAGAGGCTTTTCAACAATAATTCTTGGATTTTCCGAGCCCCAAATGCAACAATTTTGCTTGTTGACAAAGCCACCGAGGTGGGGAATGGGCCTCATAACTCAAGATGATTTGCATTTGATTCATTCAAGTGAATTTGAATAATTTCAACGCATTGTTGAAGCATGTATCGTTCCATTTTTATTAATGAAGTAGTTTTTACTTGTCAAATGTCAAAAAATTACAGCTTCAAAAGTAACATCTACCGAAATGGCGGGCTATTCAAAATAACACCTCCTATTGGAAAACCATGTAGTTAAATAATTTAATGTAATAATGGGTATCTTTATCCCACCAGTTTTTTTCTCATTAATGTGTGCATTGAAAGCAAAATTCGAAAAAAAATGACACCGACAGATTCATTATTACTCTGCTAATCTTAACTTGTTTAATGATTTTATTAAAATATGACGTTTGAGAAGAAAAAAAAGAAACAAATCCCAATGGACCCAGACAATGGTGGCGTGGTGCCAAAAATGTTTTTATTAGCTAGACAATTCTAAACATATAGATCTTAAAATAATTAGACATGTCAAAAAACCTAACTCATCCTGATAATTATTGCAAGAGCAACAACAAAATATATTTATTTAAATTTCGTGCATTGCGAAACCCTTTTTGTATTAACTCAACATCAACTAACTCAACATCATCTAACTCAACATGACCTAAGTTAACATTAATGAACTCAACGTCAACTAATTCAACATCAACTAATGCAACATCAATTAACTCAACAACAAAATACCCTGATGAAAGTCATTTCTCCCAGAATTTACATCATCTTTAGGGATGATATATGACGAAAGCAACGAGTAACCATGTATAATATGTTCTGTAATTGTGTGAGGAAAAGCTGAGTTGTTATTTTAATTTCAATTTTGGAGGTGGGTTTGGGTACCGCCGCCCAGGAAACCATTGATTGTATGGAGGACCAAAACTTCTGCCATAGGTCACCTTAAGTGGTACCCTACGTTTGATCATTGGAAGGGTACACCCTTTGACCTCTGAACTGGTCTCTCAACCCATCATCGCCTTGCGCTGCAGTGAGAGGGATATAATATATTCAGTGGATACATACACAGCGGGAGAGATATTAAAGGGACAAATATTCCTACGTCCGTCACTCATAGATACACTGATTCCTAAATTTCTACCCAACCCTCAAACTTTTTACTTTCCCAGAACTTTCCCTCCTTCCGTTCCTTAAAAAAGACCCTCCACGCAGCATACAACCAGACGACATAGACCCTGAGGGATTATTATCCTCATGGTTTTCTATGAATCCTCTGAGAACTTGAACAGATCGATTCTGTGTAAGAAGGAAACACAGAGGTGAAAGCTAAACTGAGCAACAAACTTTTGGCATATCAACAAGTGTGTATTATGATATGTTTGGAGCGTATTTTCGGGCTATGAACCGTTGCCGAGGGGATCAATGATACTAGTAGTTACTCGGAGCATCTCCGATTAAAATACCGTTTAGTTAAGCACATAATTCCCACATCGCACTTTCGTTCTGCAAGGCTAAGCCAGAACTCGATACTCGACGATTGAAAAAGTATTTGCACCGAGGTTCACGCACAGACGAACGTTGCCAACATTCAGCGAACTCGTCAGCAACGCCAGTCTTAGACACATGCTTGTTGTTTTATTTCTATCAAGAATCACTCACAATGAACTGGCGCAACCGGTAGGATGCTTAAAATTACTGTTTCCATTTTTAGTGATCAGATTCAAATAATAAGGTACTTCACAATTTTCCTCTTCCCCATCTCCTTCCCTCCTACACTACCATTACCTTCGCAACATACCCAAAACGGGGATGCAATAGACCTAGTGGTTCCGATCAATAGGGATAAGTTGGACCTCTTGTGCGATATTCACATAAAAGTAAAGTTATGTAATGCATTAAGTTAATAATACTTACGTACCTACAAGTTTTTGATTGACTGACTTTGTAGAATTCAATAAAAAAGTCATTTGAACGAACTTCAGTACTTTCGTAATAAAATTTCCAACAACGAAAGATCTCTGAAAAAGAAAATGTTTTCTAGAAGTAGTTCATTTTACAACCACTACTCTGTACTTGAGTTTAATCCTACTCTGGGTATAAAAATAAGTGCCTTCTCCGCTTTAAAACACCTGAGACTAGTTCACATGTGTGCATTTTCATTTATGATAGAACTTCGCCTAGTAAGATGATCGAAATTACTACCAAGTATCGCAAGGGAGGTAAATAAAAATTGCTTTTTATGTTTTGTATTTGCTTCAAATGCCAAAAGGCAAATCATTTTAAAGGGGATACTTTTTAATGTATTTGCGCACATATATAGCATCGAAAGATTTAAAAAGTTTCTCGAATTAGTTTCTTACCTAAACTAACTAAAGTTATTACCCCAAAAAATTGCCAGAAGTTCTCGTTTATCAATTTTGTAATGATTCAATTAAATATTTTATTTTGACTAAGTTTTTTTTCATATATTTAAAATGGTGACCGGATAAATCATCAAAATGATAATTTATAAAAAAGTTATATAAAGTCATGGAAAGTGATGAAACAAAAACTTTATTAACTGGGTTAAGTAGGTTAGGTTAGGTTAGGTTAGTTTTTTTTTCGTCGTTTTCAATGACTTTATATCGCTTTTTAAAAGTGTGTTGAATTGTCATTGACACATTTCTCTGTAATTTGATGACATTACGGTACTTCGTATACAAAGTAAATTTCGTAAGTAAGAGTAAAATAAATGTATTATAAAGGGTTTTTAGTTTTTCATGTTTCGGTCAAAAACAATTTTATTTTACAATAACCCATACAGGAGGCCCTGAAGATGTCATCTTTTGGGATGCTGTGCGGGGGGTCTTTAAAAAAAATGAAGTTCTGGGAAGGTAAAATGTATGAGGTTTGTGTAGGAATCTTACACCTTTTTCTTTCCGGAGTATATACAGGGTGTATCGGCACTAACCCGACAAACTTTAACCAGCTATTCCTTAGCACATTTGGAGTAAAAAATGTTATGGGCACTTTGCTGTCCGGTAGCATTTTTTTTTCAATTAAAAACAAAAAAATTTAAAATTTCCACACTACATCACTGTCATTGGCATTGCGTTTCGTGTTAAACAGCTGTTATAAGCAAGTGTGTCAAAAAGCGTCTTCGCTCTTTCGCACACACTAAATAATAATAGTTAAAAATGAGACGAATGGTGCCGTGCTATTTCGTTGTGACTGTAAACGTGCGCCAATATAGGTACACACGTGCATTATTCAACGGAATTCGAATAAAATATTTGCCAGATGGGTTTTCAAACTTTATCAAAGGATAAAACAGTGGTGACATGTGGTGAAAATATGAATAATAAATTTTTTATTAAAAAAAAACGTTACCGGACAGCAAAGTGCACATAAGATTTTTTACTCCAAATATGCTAAGGAATAGCTGGTTAAAGTTTGTCGGGTACGTGCCGATACACCCTGTATACAAAATGGAAGTGAATGGTAGAAGAAGTGAGTGACGAGAGAGGTAGAAGAATTCTTTTCTTTGTTAAAAGTGTAAACAAAGACTGTTTATATTTCGGCCAAGAGATAATGGCAGAACTGTATACAAAGACTGTTTATATATCTGCCAAGAGATAATGACAGAATTGTACAATTTTAATACTCGTGGATTTAAATACTTTCGATACTTAATATGTACATGTTATAACCATACCGTTAAATTTCAAACGCCAGCAGTGTTTGCCGTTGAAGACGAGACAATACCCTGAAATAAAGCTAGGATCTTAACGACGTAAGTGAAGCAGCCGTGCACAAAAATATGCAACGCGCGGTTCTAATGTACTGTACAGACCTGCGGTTGAATTTGCTCTATCAAATATCTAAAATAAAGTGTCAATCTTCGACATAAGTGATGTAGTTGTGTAAAAATAATAGTCGGCTAGAAAAAAAATATTTCTGCGTGGTTTATTTTAATTATTTCTGATGAACGTATTACTAAAATTCAAACCGCTAAATTTAGAGTAGAAAATATTTTTTTAAATTTCAAACTTTCTTACATAAAATATTTTAATGGTATCGTCCTATTTTTATTAAAAATAAATATAAATAACTTACATCCGTAGGAATCCCTCTAGAAACTTTTGAGATTTTAGTAATACATTCATCAGAGATAATTAAAATGTGAGCGTCGAGCAAACCCTCGTTAGTAGTCTTATATCGCCTTAATTGTTATTGTTGTTATTAATGTTCTTTAATTTGACCTTGTTCTTTTAACCCGGACTCGGAATTGTGACCAATTGAGATAGTATGTGACAAGATAAGCAACATTGCTAGCGTTGATTCACTGCACTTATAATATGGTAGTTTTACCTACGCTGTTAATTAGAGGTCTTCGTACGTTATTATTAAATAATTATGGAAACTTTAACGATTAAACATGACTGTATCAACTTGATTTGTCCAATAAACAAAAACAATAATATCAGAAATAATTACAACTGTAGGTACATGCTCGCCTTAAGCCGGGAATACACATGCCTGTAGCTGGCACACTTGCATGCAAGCTCCTTGCACATGCCAGCTACTATCATGTGTATACGCTAACTTGCATGCCTGTACCTGCCTTGCAAGTAGATTGCACAACATTTGATTTACTGGCATGCAAGTTGAGGGAGGGGACGAGGGGGGCTATGAAACCGGCATGTGTGAACGTCGCGACAGGTACGGGCATGCCAGTAGCTTTTCTCTCATTAAATTAGCCACACATTGTACTGCCAATTGCAATACGATGATATTTAATTCACTTCGAATGTTTTCCATTGCCAAAAAGCTGATTTGAGACACGTACTGTCTAGTGACTGGCATGTGTATACGTCTTGCAAATACAGGCATGCAAGGACGCAACTTGCATGCAAGTTTAACTTGCATGTGTATTCTCATTGCGCCAGTAACTTGTACATGCCATTAACATGCATGCAAGCTACTGTTCCATTTTACAGGCATGTGTATCGCCGCCTTTATGGTGTATAACCTTATTCAATTCAATTACTTGACCTATATTACAATTTGGGAGGCGGGTATCGGTATTGACGCCCCGGAAACCATTCATTAACAACACATCTGCCACAGCTCACCCCAAGTGGTTTGCTACATTTGGTGACTTAGCAGGATGCATGATGTGAGGATTGTCTAGGTCTTGGTGGCCGCTGCGTCTATCCACCTACTGTGTGGCAGGCCGAATTTGGGGAGACTGTTTGAGGGAGACCTTTTTACCTGTCCAGTAGAACTCTCTCGACCCATTGCCTTACACCGCGGTGAGAGGGATAAATTCAAGCATCCGTCACTCCTGGAAACACGAACCCCCAGATCCCTACCCACCCCTCTTATTTTTCTCCTTCCCAGATATTCCTCTCCTTCCTATCCTTACTTTCCTTTAAAAACCCTATAACCTAACCTAACTCAACCTTCCTCTCACCTATCTCCTTTCCTCCCCCACTGCCATCAGCTTCATAGAATATTCCAATTCGATGTGTCAAAGTCTCACTATCCACCTTACAGTAAGGAGCAATTACAATCAGGGACCCTAGTGTGATATATATACATAAAAAAACTAAACCTTTTACAAAAAGCGTCTAAACCTCATAATGCTCTTTAAATTAAGTAAATAATCATTGATGTATAACAGATTTAAACAAGTCATTCAACTCAATTAATTAATAATGTTTCCATTTTATTTTAATGGCAAGCTAAACGAAGAAAATTTTATGATGAAATATAATGGTAATCAATTACTTTTATTATTGCTTTCAATCGATTCTAGCAGGGTCGTAACGAAAACATTTTTTCAGATACAGATAAGTTAAAAAAATACAGTTGGTTTGTCTCCCTGATGCTAGAAACCTAACTGCTAACCCATTTTGGTTCTGCACATGGAGGGGCAAACCTGCATACTACCGACATCTTTCGGATAAATCTATAACATCTAAGATCTATACACATTAGAGCCACCTATGTCTTGCAGCCAGAACTATTTAATTTTTCTTCATAAAAATGTGCATATAATATGAATGCCTTAATTGAGGAACTAGGGTATTATTACTAACTTGATATAAATGTACTTATATATTTTTGAATTAATATTAATTTAATATTATATTATGTAGATTTTCGTTTTTAACCTATTTTCAATAATATAGGAACATAAACATATTTAAAACTGGCGAGATAATATTATTTATTCGGTCTGTATTGTTTATTGTTAATTAGGTCTTAATAGTCGAGTGGATAAAGACGTTGCCACGGTAAAGCGGAAATCCTGGGTTCGATTCCCAGTTTAGACGTTATCTTTTTTTTATTTTCTGTGTCTTGTTCTGTTTAATGTTTCTTTTAGATTTGTAAGTAAGTATCTTCTTCTTCAATGATATTTTTAAATTCTTCTAAAAATACTTGACCTTGCCTTTGAAGTATTTTCAATTTATAACCCATAGCGCTATTCATGCTCTTTCTGACCCAAAACAATACCTTTGTATGATAATATGTTTTCTTGCAAAAAAAAACAGCCTTTTATTTTCCTAAAAAATAAAAAAATACCTTAAAAAGTAAGGAACGAAAAAATTCACGGTTCTTCCCTGAATAACCGAGGCCGTGATAATAACGAGGGTGGCTTTTTTTTCTTTTGTTATTCAAATTGATTGAGCATCCACCGAATTGTTTGAGGGTAAGGGAGGTTTATTAATAAGCAATGATGAAATCGAAGCCTGAGGCCCCCCTATTTCCCACCATCAGCACACAAAAGGAGAAAAAATTGAAAATTCTTGGGGAGAGCAATTAAATGAAAATCTACGTTTACGTCAGAAACCTAGTACGCTAATCAATTAAAAATAATTGGGGAATTTAAAAGAATCTAGTTTAAAAAGGTTTTCATTAAAAAATGGCAAGTGTTTATCGTTGTTGTTATTTTTTTTATTTACGGTTAACTTTGACTTGATTTCTGAGAAATTAAAATTAACGCCTTTCGCCTTTACACGTAAACTATAACAAAGATAAATTAGAATTCCCTAGAAAGAGTTGGTAAAACAGCAAACGACATTTGTGAATAACAAAGCAAAATGAGTTCCTGTTTAAGTAATATAATGTTGGTATGGCAAAAAAGTATTCTAACTAATATTATAAATACGAGAGAGTGTTTGTTTGACCTTCTTTCACGTTGCAACGGAGTGACTGATCGATGTGATTTTTTGCAAAAGGATAGTTAAAAGACTGATAAGTGACATAGGATACTTTTCGTCCCGGAAAAAAACATTTCATTTACTTGGAAAAATTCTTATAAGTAATTTTTCACTAATACCACGCGAGTGAAGCCGCGGATAAAGGCTAGTATATATGTACATATATACAGAAAAATATATTTAACTAACTCGAGATAAAGAGGAGGTACACAGCAAATCCTTATTAGGAACACACTTAATTATTATGAGGTAAACATGCTTACTTAGATAATAATTAGAGTATATTTTAAGTTGAAAAGATATCTAAATGATAAATGTTTAAGTTATTGACAGCTCCTAGGAACGTGTAAAACAGCAAAAAATAGAAACAAAAAGTTAATCACATGTGTTAATAACAAAGAAAATAATGATATTCTGTAATTAATATAATACTGCAATGTATGAATATATTTATAGTATAATATTTCTAACTAATATATTATAGAAATGATGTATATAGTAAGTACTAACGGGTAAGTTTATATTAATTTTAATATATTTTAAGTTGAACATCTTAATTTCCAATTAAACATTTATGAACATGTAATATACCAGTACGAGAAATTGAGAATATTTATAAATAGCAAAGCAAGAATAGTCTTTCATTGGTAGGTTGGTACTTATGTGTAGTCTTGAAATGATGAAAAGAGGAAACTCTCTCCATCCATCACTATATTGGCATAATATAAAACATCATCATATCCATCTTTTTTCAATCCATTCCATAAAACAATAAGTTTAATAATTATTGTATGACTGAAGAAACACACTTAAGTGATATTATTCCGACTTCATCCCTATTATCGTTTATATATTTATTATTTTTGTTTTTGTATTACGATATATGTACAAGATTGTATTATTGTTTTTACATTTTATTATTTATGTTGCCACCATAATACGGGCATTTGCCTAGCTTGGGGTAGTAATAAAATTAAAAATGCTATAATTCTCTTACTAAACACAAGAGCCTTATCTCTTTATGTTGTTGAAATGCTTTTTTTATGACATGCAAAAATTGTATAACTTGTGAAAAATTGTATAACTTGTGAAAAATTGTATAATTTGTAAAAAATGTATAACTTGTAAAAAATTGTACAGCTTGTAAAAAATTGTATAACTTGTTAAAAAAGTGTATAACTTCTAAAAATGCATGAAAAAAATAAATTAATCTTAAAAAAAGGTGTTTTGAAAGAAATCAGATATAGATAGCTACATAGTTATCAACAGTGTAGATAGATATACTGTCTTTGTTTTCGAATTTGTTCTTGTTTTAATGTTTATAAATTGTGCTTTATGGCTTTATTCACTTACTAGGGTGCCTAATACAGGATGGTTAATAATAATTTGTCCCTGGCTGTCGAAGAATGTTCCAGTCATCAAGCGACGGCATTTCAATGCCAACATGGCTTTGTTTGATGGAAATGCTTAGAGGGAATAAATTATTATCAGTAAATCGTTTTAATCTTCTTAGGTGGATTAGTTTTCTCCCATTTCTGAACCCATCGGTACTTCTTAGACATTCCCTTTTAACCTGACCCTCTTATTGAAAATTCCTTTGCGTTGAGTCAAATTTGTAAAACTCTAATTATTACCTTATTTATTAAAATTTACAATTGTTTCGTTTGCGTTGTCCTTATATTTGGGAACTAACAACCAAATTTATAGTGGTATAGTACAGCCAACTTTTTTTTGTAGGATAATGCAAGTTCTTAACGAATGACTTGATAGGTTTTCAGTTAAACTTTTTGTAAAAAAGGAATGTATTATCGTGATGTCGGAACATATGTTCATAAAAATCATTATTATTTCGCATTTCGTCATTATATATTATCAGGGCAAATTCAGATGCATGAACATGTGTTCTGATATATTAGTACAAGCATTTTATTAGGAAACGGCCTGCTGTCCCGTTTGAAATAGGATTTAAATCAGCAATTCTCATTATTCTTCGTATGGCGGTGAACTAAAAATCCCGGTTGGAAAAACTGCAATTTTCGGGACAAAAAACCAGCAAATCATTATCAGCTAATAAACTTTCTGCTCCATATTAAAAATTTTGGTGAAACTTCTGTGAGAGATGATAATGATAATCGTGTAGTTTGTTATGATTTTAGACAGCATATTATAATATTTCATCCCTTCAGCATCAGCAAATAAACTTTCTTCTTCATATTATAGATTTGTTTTTGGGGTTGTATGCCGTGTTGCGCTAACTCCTTCTTTAGCCAACGTTTCGGACAGAATTGCAGCGTCCATCATCAGGGCATTTGTATGAACATCGTTCCATAAGTCGTCGAAAATTAGTTAAATATACGATTTTGATCAGGCAAAAATTCTAAACAAAACTGTATGATTATCTCATTTTCGACTAAATTTTCGATTACACCCTTTTGCCATTCCTGCGTCGATATAACAGTTATCTACTTCGTGAGTACGTGTACCCTTAGTTAAACTTAATTCCTTTTGAAAAGCTACATTTTGCCTGGTGCTTATATTCTCTTCACGCTTTCAACAGTACGTACCAATACTTTTTATACGTGCCCTGGATAATCCCACCATTAGTAACCTATCAAATGTACAACGTGCTTATTCACCCAATAAAAAGTAATGATACAATTTCCCCGTACTTAGCATTTGATCATGTATAAGATTAACTTTACATGAATATGGCATCTGATACCGCTGTATTATTTCATGCATATTTAGAGTCTAATTGAGCATCGTCAATCTAATGATCCATTGTTTTTAAAGTAATTGGTAAGAGATTCATTTTTTATTGTACACAGTACAAACTAATGTCACAGCTCCCACGAGCCAGTGGAGATATAGTATCCTCATTTTTTACATGTAAATTTGGACTTCATATTAAGATTAAGTCAAAAAAAACTAGAGTTTTGTCAAGCATCATTTCGTTTTAGTGTTCCATCCATAGAGCTATCCAATAAGAGGCGATATTACTTATCAATATCTTGTCGAAACGAGTTTCACTATAAGAACGCGATAAACGGTGCGCGAAGATAGGACTCGTTGTAAGCGTTGGAGGTCACTTGGAGGTAAAAAGTGGAATGTCTTATCTAAATATACTACATCAATGTTTCTACCAGAACAAATATGTTAGTATATTTGCCTAGTGTAAATTAACAAAAGCAACAAAAACATACGTTTGCTTCCTACAGGAGAATTTTTTTTTTTCTCGGGACCTATATTATCTGTTAGGATTGCTGTGTGGAGGGGTGGAGGGTCTTTTAAGGAAATGAAGGAGAGAGAGAATAAATACAGGAGTAACGGACGTATGAATCCATCACTTCTACAGCGGTGCAAAGCGACGGGTCAAGGGAGTCAGGCTAGAGATTTGAGAGGGTCTCCCACAGTCAGCCTTTTTGAATCCGGACCGTATCCGCCACCAAGACCCGGACAAACCTCAACCCATGAACTTGAACACCCCTGCTAAGTCACCAAAGGTAGCGAATCACTTGAGGGTGACCTATGGCAGAAGTGTTGGTTATCTAATTAATGATTTCCGGGCGGAAGTACCCATAATCGGGTTTTGAACCCACAATCAGTTTAGAACCCACAATCAGACAATCAATCAATCAGTTGTGAACCTTCAATCAGTCAATCAATCAATCAGTTTTAAACCCACAATCAGACAATCAATCAATCAGTTTTAAACCTACAATCAGTCAATCAATCAATAGATTTTGAACAAACAATCAGTCAATCAATCAATCAGTTTTGAACCCACAGTCAATTGAGTCCAGATTGAAGAAACCTTCTGCTTTGCCCATAACAGTCTGGACCCCCTGAATATTAAAAAAAAAACATAAAAATTGTACTTTTAAATAAGGCACAAATGCAATGGGTAGTAATAAATGTACTGAGTATCATTTAAATATTTTGTCTCCTTCATACTTACTTTGTGAGATGGTCTAACACGAGGGTAAACTGTCGCAGTGTTGTCACGAAGGGAATACAAACGTGTTTAGAAAATATAATCATTAGGTTATTTTCACGGAAATAGAATACGCTTGTTCAGAACGTGCCAGGACTTTCTAAATATTCTTTTAATATTTTATTTTCGGGAACGAAAGTTTTTCAAGTAGGTATCACTATGATTTTTGTGATTCAGAAATGATTTTCCCAATTTATCGTGTCTTTTTGAATAACTTGACAAAAAAATTGGAAATTTTTTAAGCCTTGTTATTTTGTAAATATCTCAAAGCCAAATAAAATATATAAAATTATATTTGAGATAATTGACAGACATCTACAATGTCTATGTTTCACTTAGGATTTTTTATGGACAATATTGAAATGCGTTCAAAACTTCTAAAACCTAGCTCTCTCTATATACTGCACATTGCAGTGCACCTGAAAGTAGTCATGATTTCACTGAACTGCTATTGTAGTTGGTCATATCGTAAGGGTTAATAAATAAATCGTTTACATTTATGCTAACATAAAATTAATTTGTTTTCATTTTAAATCCGCAGTTACAGAAAATTTCATTTAAATGGATACACAAATATAATACGAGAATAAAAATAAATAAAGATAAAAAAATAATTTCATGAATATTGAAGAAAAATATTTTGTGGTCAAAAAACATTTTTGCAGCAGGTATTTCCAATAATATTTTCGTTCTGTATCTCGGCTCAACTAACTGTACCCAGGTGCTCTTTTGAAATTATCAGAATCATGAAAATGCATTTTTTCTAGCATATCTTGGTAGTGTCGATGTGCTGATTTTTCATGTTCATATTTCCGAGACTGTATATTGGACTTTCTACCGGGCAATATAAATCTTGAGCTATATAAAAGATACATTAAATAATTACAAAATCAACTCGTTATCAAAAAAGTGTTTTTTTATTGTAGTACATTTATTTAAAAAAATAGATTTTTTTCAAAATATTTTTAATTAATATATTGACCGAGGATTAAACCTTCCTCCCCAGGTACTGGAGTCAACAACGCTAACCCCTAAGGAAAATTCAAATTGAATAGTACCTACTTTTATTTCGTATATTAACTGCTGGAAATTATTATTTTTTAAATAAAGTTTTGTGCATGTTTGTGTTGATGGAATGCTTTGTCATCGACAACGAGTGTAAATGCGGAGTTTCAGTTCGATCTGAAATCGGAAATAGGATTAATTTTCACATCCAAGATTGCATTTTATTCGTTCATTAATTTATGCAAAAATTTAAATCGGATTTCAAAAGGATGTATTTAAAAAATGAGCTTCTTGCCGTTTTTCTTCGTCTATTTTCATGTTCATTGTAATGGTTAATATTTACGACAGCTTTACATGATACAAATTACATGATATAATAATACATACAATAAAATTCACAACAGCTGAATCAATTTATTAGTCTATTATTAGCTTTGAAACTACGAGTATTTCGATAGACAATAATTGACAGATCTTCAAACAGTGATAAAAAAGACAAATGATTAAGTTGTTTGTTTGATCAATGGCAGATATAGAAGCTAAATAATTGCTGGCCACGTTTTTAGGAATAATACGGAAATATATAATAATTTAGTTTCGAACGACAAATTTACTAGCACTGTTTGTGTAGTTATTACCTTGGTGTGGTTATTATCTTGGTGTGGTTATTATCTTGGTGTGGTTATTATCTTGGTGTGGTTATTATCTTGGTGTGGTTATTATCTTAGTGTAGTTATTATATTGGTGTTGTTATTATCTTTGTGTAGTTAATATATTTGTGTGCTTATTATCATGGTATAGTTATTATTGCACTCAATTTTTTATCTGCCAACTATCATTTTTAAATTGGGAGATGATTTTGGGTACCGCCGCCCCGGGGACCTTTTATTGGATAACCAACGTTAAATACGTTTGGTGATTTATCAGGGGTGCCCGGGTTCATCGGGTGAGGTGTGTTCAGGTTGCCCACCAGTTGCGTGTCGTGCCATATCGGGAGAGGCTGGTTGTGGGAGACCCTTTGACCTCTCAAACTGGTCTCTTTTGATGCATGGCCCTGCGCCGCAGAAGGATGGACAAACTCACAAGTCCTTCACTCCTGGACATTATTCGGCAGTCAATCTCCTTTTAAAAAAAATTACATTACCATTTTGATGGTTAATTATTTCTTACAAATTTCGGCGAAATCGAGTGCGAGTGCGGTTGTTGAAAAAGACCACAATTCTTATGTATTTGCGTTACGCTCGATTTAGAACTATCTTTTTTAATTTTATCATTTTTTTATTGATTAACTGCAGGGCGAATATGGGCAAGCAATAGGTTGTAACTATCTATTATATGTAAATGTTACAACTGCAAAAATCACAAGTAACAAAATAGACACAGTCGCTTCACGATTATATTGGAGACCCTAGTGACCCTCTTCCGGAACGGGAGTGATTTTTACCTTCAGATACGTAAAGGTCAGGTTTGGTTGTTTAGATTTTTAGATGTTTACGTGTTTAAATTGTATGTTTGGCTTTAAATTAAATATAGTAAATAAATCATCACTAGTAACATAAGAGACACGGTTGCTTCGTGATTGTATGGGGGACCCTAGTGACCCCTTTCCGGATCGTACCTGAATTTCACCTTCAGGTACGTAAAGGTTAATGAGTTTTTTAAAGCGTGATTAAGTTTGGTTTTATCTTGACTATAATAAATCAATCAAATTTCATAAGGCAGAAAAAACTATTGACTCTGTGCAGTCTCCCATCTTAAAAATACGGTTCGCAATGTTTAGAGCGCAGGCGTTGGGCAGGTATGCTGTCTTTGTTCTACCAGTATGATAATGAAAAATGCTCCGAGGAACCAACGTCATTAATCCCTCTGGCATCGGTACACAGTTAGGAAACACGCCAAACGCGGGCACAACATGTGTACATGCTTTACATTTTTCACATGAAAACTAGGTCGTTTCTACGACTTCTTGAGTTCAACAGCTCGGCTGTGTAACGATTTGCCGTCCTCTGTGTTTCTTCCCTCTTTTATTTCCTCAAAACACGCTACACACATACACAGCATCCTCAAAGGCGACACAGGCATAGATTATTTTCCTTGAAGAATCCTGTGTGGGTTTAATGAAAAAGCATATTTTTAAATGTCATTTATTTTGCCCATTAAAATCACGTACCACATTTAAAAAGCACAATTTAATTGAAATTAATCGAGATACTTACAGCAACATGCTTGCATAAAGTAAATAAGTCGTCTATTTTCATAAATAAAGGTAGAAAAATAATATTGCAAAAATGTTGATACATAATAACAATATTACTCCGTTCAAAAAATTCGTTGGGAAAATAATGATGTAATCCTCTCTGCACAGTTTTTGTAGCGAGTGCTCCGTCGCTCGGTGGTTCGGAGCTTGGCTAGGTTAAGTTGCAACCTCTAAGTAGGTGAATTCTAATGACCCATTAGTTTCTGCTGCGGAGTTTATGCATGGTGGATGGTGCTCGCGTGAGTAGATGTATTGCTCTTTTAAGAACTATACCTAATACATACAAAAGTTTAAACGTTTGTGGTGTTGAAAATGTGAGGCTCGTGCGTCAAATGATTCCCGCTTCAAATGATTCCTGCGTCAAATGATTCTTGCGTCAAATTATTCCTGCGTAGATCACAAAAACCCCCTTTAGCGGTTTTTTGGTAGTATTTTAAAGCATTATTTTAGTATTTTTTTGTAGCTGGTCTTGATTGGAAATATCCCAGTTTATAAGTATAATTGGACCGGTCGGTGGCCGAGTTGACATCGCGTTTGGGTGTAGTGTGTTCAATTCCTCGGCTGGCTAAGTCCTTTATCTCCATCACAACACAAGCAACATTTTCAGCTTTGGTGGTAGTAGATGATTTTCTAATATTGTCAGGTTATTCGTAACCCAGGAATATTTGTCTTTCTTAAAAAAAAATAAAAAAATTACTTGGTAACAATTTAGTTAAGATTCATAAAATTAATCCAAATTTTGTTGTTTCAGATTTATCACTGCACAATGGGTTTAACTAGTAAACGTGTTTTAAATTTAACACAACTGATAAATAGATATTAGTGTATCGTTTATGGTTTTTATTAGTTATTTGTTTAATTTAGAACACTTATATAAGAGGAATTCAAAACCTATTCGTTCATCTTGCGACTTTGTCATCTTCCAAATCCAGCATCATCGAATATATTGCAATTTAGCTTTAGTGGAATCCTTGGTGAACGACCAGTCAGTGGATGAGTTGGCATCGCGTCTTTGTCCCACCCAGGCATCGTGAGTTCAATTCCTTGGCTGGCTAAGTTCACCATCCTAACACAAGCAATATGTTTCGCTTACTATGATGATAGCAGGAGATTTTCAAATTATTGTCAAGTAATTTGTAATCAGGGAATGTTTATCATTGGCATTCGCGTAACTCAAAAATATATTAAAAAAATTGAATTAAGGCGATGCACTACGTCGTGTAATATTTTAAATTGAGCCGCTATCAATAACAACCCTTACGTAGATGGCGATAAGGTTTAAATTCCAGCTTAACACCATCCGCCTGTTTTGATTTATGCAAGAAGAAAACATGGCCAAAACGTGCCTTTTATTTTATTTTGTGGATGTTCAGGCATAAATATTTTTTTTCCGATAATTTTATAAATAACTTAATTTGCCACATTATACAATAAAATCATAACTGAAAATGTGTTCGTAAGTAGGAGATTTTGAACTTTAAAGCAGTTTTCATCGGCCTATACATTATTTTTTTCTGGGTTTATAAAAAGACTTATATAAAAAATACTCGATTATTTCAAAGGTCAAGATGTATTCTACTCGCTATAATTAATTAAAGCATCTGAAACATTTCTAGGCGACCAAATTTTCAAACCAAAAACACATGATTTTGCAATACTACGTATGGCATCGCCTTAAGAGCTTTTTAGGCAATGTTAATTAATACGAGTTATGTACTTTGTATTCTACCCATTTTAACTATTCAAATGTTACAGATATTTAAAACTATTGAATTTGAAGCTATATTCTTATAAAACTATCCCATATCGTATCGGTAGTTAGTGTATTATAATTAATTGTTATCTTTACCACCTCTCAGTAAAAAACACCGCACCTAGCAGTGGTAATCCCGAGAACATGAAATTGAATTACATATTGTTAACGTAGCGATCGCTCAATTTTTTTGGCAAAACCAGCCGTTTGAGTATCTGAAAATTGCAACCGTTAAGACGAGATAATACCCTTCCAAAAAGCCAGAATATTAACGACGTAAGTAAAGAAGCCGTGTTCAAAAATATGCGACGTGCGGCCCAAGAGTATTGGACAGACATGGGTTGAATTTGCCTTATCAAACCTCTAAAACAAAGTGGGAATCTTAATGACACAAGTGATGAAGTCATGCGAAAAACAACATTCGGCGCGCGGCCCGATTTAATGAAAGGACTTACGGTCGACATTGCACTGGCAGGCTTAGAAAATAGATCTTTCCGTGGGGTTTATTTTAATCATTTCTGATGAACGTATTACTAGAAATTCAAATGTTTCTAGAGAGATCCATTGGGAAGTAACTAATTCTTCCTCTGTATATATATAATAAAATCGGTTCCACGATAACTCAACACACTGACAATTCAACACACCTTTAAAAAGTGATATAAAGTCATTAGATACGACGAAAAAAATGTTTTAACCTAACCTAACCTTTCTACATAACCCAGTTAATATTTTTTTTGTTTCATCACTTTCCGTGACTTTATATAACTTTTATGTGATGAATTATCATTTTGATGATTTACCCGGTCACCAATAAAATCTGGTGCTTATAGATAATTTTACCGTTTTACATAAAACATTTCAATGATAAGGTCCTGTTTTATTAATTTTAAATATAAATAACTTACATCCGTAGGGATCCCTCTAGAAACATTTGAGATTATATAAACCTCGTTATTAATCTTATGTCGCTTTAATGAGAGCAAATTTTAATAAGACATTCGCTTACCTCAACAACTGATGTACATATCTTTAAATACTAACTTGTGTCATCCGCATCTTTCAAAGTCCTGTCCTGCTGAAATTCAACTTCATTCCCGACGAAAAAAACAGTATGTGCGTCATAAGCAGTCAACATTTTTTGGAAGACGAAATAATCTAGTGATAATCAGTCATTTCATGGGTGACATATTGTTCCGAAATAGAACTGGCGAACTGTGGTGGTAATTATTACCTGCCACAAGGAAATTTTGTTGAAATTGGCAATCTGTCAGGAAGCGAATAAATCAGGGAAAAGAAAAACTTGGAAAAGGGTGACAAAAGAAGTTCGTGCTGGGTTAATGGACTCAAAAAGTTGAACCGGGTGGTCAGATGAAACAATTAGCTAAAGTTTTTGGTTATGAAAAGAAAATTTGAACAAAAAAAATCACAGTGGAAGGGTCGCGGTGGAAAAAATAATTCTTAAAAATAGACCCAAAAAATTTATGCCCTAAATTTGAAAGGATTATTAATTTTTTTTCGGTCGTGCCTAAATAATTTTACTCATTTGATTTGATTATTACGAGTAGAATACTTAATTTATTTATTAATATTATTCATAAAACGGGTATTCACCAATATACTACGGAGAAGATGTGAAGAAGCAAAGTTTATTTTAATTTTTTATTTTATAAATATTAAAAAAATGTACAATTTTTGTGACTCTTAACTACCACACTAGGCTCATGCCGGTATTATGGCAGTCGCACACGATTCGTGTAAGAATAATTATAATTAAACATAACGGAAAACTGAAATTGTTTATGTATAACAAAAACTATTAAAATGCACATAGAAATGAGTTCCCGAGAAGTATGTGTGGTAAAACCATGTATGACCGTGTGAGAAATGTGAAGATCCACAAAGAGTGCAAAGTTGATGTAAGCGTAATGAGTGAGACTAAGAAAGGGACGCTTAGATGGTTTGGGCATGTAGAGCGAATGAGCGAAGAAAGGAGTGTAAGGAGAATATATGACGCAAATGCAAATTATAGCAGAAGTCGGGGACGCCTGAGATATGGCACGATCAAGTGAATCAGACACTTGAGTCGGGCCATGTCAAGAATCAGAATAATAGAAAAGTATGCATGAGAGATGTATGAATGTGAATGAGGTAAGAAGTATGTGCCAATACCAAGTTGTTTGGCGTTCCGTCCTCTCTGGATTACCTTGCAGGGAAACGGCGTGATGGTGAGTTAGTAAGTTAGTTAAAATTACAAATTTGAAATATAACAGATTTTTTTACAACTAAAAATATTAAACTTACCTACATGCAAAAATTCCAAATTGTAAATATTAGATAAATAATAAAATAAGATATAAGAACACAAATAAATGACTTTATATGAAAACAAATACACTCACTAAATTAACAACAGAAATAATCAAAAATTGTATACAACTAAACTGAACCAGTGTTTATAAAATGAATGGCATGCAACTGGACAGGATTCATAGCAACAACATAATAACTTGCAGTATATTATTAAAAATTATAAATTATTCAATTTAAGCTAGGATACATATTTTTTAAATGTTCTTGAATTACACAAAAAAAGTCAATATTATTAAAATTCTTATTAAATAAGATAAAAACTCTTTGTTATTAGTAGATCATTTATAAAAATTAAAAATTGATTTATCTCTAGTACCCACTCAAGCTTGGGATTCGATATTGATAATTTAATGGGATATACTATGCGAATTCTCTTCTAGTTTTTTAATGGCTTTAATCCATCGAGATTTTAATGTCATGATAACCAATATTTATCTTAAAATTTAATTGATGCACAAATTTTCTTTGCATGATATCAGTGCGTTTTGTGTGAATATTGTATTGGGAGAAGCAAAATTCAAGGTGACTGCGAACATTAGAAAAATATAGTGTTTTAAAGTCTTCGAATATTGTTGACTTCTTTTCCAAAATTATATAGGCAGTTTCGCCCTTGAGGTGATCAGCGCCCTCGAGGTGATTTTGCACAAAAATCATCAAAATCAATCAATCATTATCATTATTAATATTTTGTGACGTGCGTCAAAAGATACTCGTAGTTGCTAAACTGTCTGTAGGTCACATTAAAAATGTCGATGGTCAATGCAGAATCGTTAAGCAGTTGAGTCGCTCTGTTGATTGGCAAGTTCTGATATGCAGAAGTCTCACACGAAGATTTCTTTGGTGTCGCCCAAGTGAGAAAAAATCATTCAGAATCGATACTTTGTTGAAAATAGCTTTAGCCATGTTCAATTCAATTCAATTCAATGTGTTTATTGCTTTAAGAACATTACAAAATTACATTTTAATTAGTTTTTAAGTACATTTGTAAAATGGTGTTACATAATAAATAAGCGGTGTATCAACTATACCAACACCAATAGAGCTTGCCTAAAGCTTCACCTTCAGCTAAATATGTGGATATCCGAATTGATTCTGTTCAACAGCATGACCTGCAGGCAAGTTAGTCCTGCAGGCCGGGAGATAATACAGTCTATGCTGTCGTTGACGGAGATAATCATCAGGAACATGTTTGATGACTAGATCTGAATAATCTATTACTTTCCAACCTTCCTCTACCCCGTCTCCTTCCTTTCCTCACACTTGTACTTTCCTCACAGCCGCACAATATAACCCTGTCGGGGGTTCCACAACCCACTGCCCTGGGACTCACGTAAAGTTGGTTAATGAAAAAGGAGTGCGTATGACCATCACGCCTTCATGACTAAAGAAGATTCGTTACTGAGCAGGTGTTTAAAGTACGGAGAAGCAACAGATGAATTAGAAGCAAAATAGACGTCAAAAATTTTTGAAGGATTTTGCTTAGGTATCAGCATGAAACAGAAAAATTAATATTGCATTTGCATTGTCTAAACATATTATGATTAGTATTTTACGACAAAAAACATTAAATGAGCGATAGTTTTCTTTGAAATTTTCAGGACTTGTTTTTAACCTACAAAAATTACATAAAATTGCTTAATCGAAGAATTCAAAACTGAAAATTCATTTTTATCTGCTAAAAATTATATTTGCCGTTCAAAGAAAATTTAAGATTCCTCAAATCTGATTGTTTGTTCAAAGGAATCAGAAACTGCCAACAAAACAAATTTTCAAACATTATTAACACAAGTACAAGATTTTGATTTTTGTTTGAAGATTCAAAGGCGATAACTTTGCAATCTTGTGAAAGAATCAATTGTAAGCCTCATTCAGATGGGAATAAATTTTTGGCATCAAAGATTTAAGGGCAGGAGTAACTCCGTTAAGGCAAGATGAGTTCTAAGACTACAAACTTTCACAGTAATAATGTTCGCTTAAATACTTAAAGTTAAAATTTTAATAAATTTTATCGTTAGCCAGTTTTTAATATTCCTATTTGGGATTCAGGTTTGGGCACCTCCGCTCCGATAACCATTTATTGGATAACCAACTCCTCTGTCATAGGTAACCCCAATTGGTTCGCTACGTTTGATGATTTAGCAGGGGTGCCCGGGTTCATCGGGTGTGTTCAGGATGTGCCTGACAACCAGCTGAGTGGCGGACATTGGGAAAAACTGGCTTGGAGTGATCCTTTGACCTCTCCAACTGGTTTCTCGATCCATCGCCTTGCGCCGCATCAAAAGCGGTATATTCATTCGTCGTCACTCCTGGATCCACTGATCCCTAGATTCCTACCCACCCCTCATATCATTTTCCTTCCTAGAACTTCCTTTCCTTAAAAAGATCTTCCCCATAACATCCCCAAAGATGAAATAGTCTTGAACTTATTTGGGTTTGATGCAAAACAAAATCACTGGAAACATTGCCCAATTCTGTCAAACCAACATGGCTGGGTGGCCACATTGGCCATGCCCGACAAAGCACGACAAAATTCAAGATTACTGAATTTCTGTAGTAGGTCTTTGTGTTGAAAGCATCTCAAGAAGTGGGTGTGTATGTTTGGAATATTTTTCAGATTCACTGTCCAAATTCAAACGTGGCATCGTATCAATAATATAATAATATAAACTGTTCAATGCGCATACATACAGACACACACGCAAACACTCACACATACATTACACACACACCTTTATACTACACACGTCGCCTGGTAATTAAAAAATCAACATTATAACTTAGCAGACATTACAAGGAAACATATCATAGGTACCCAACATGTAGTATATAATTCCTTTATATTGTTTCAACACTGTAAATCATTTACTGTTTTTTTATAATATAAAATGAAAAAATAAAAAAAGTGACTCATCGGCTCATTTCGCCCTGCCGGCAAAACTCTGTGCGTTATATTTGCTTATATTCTCACTGAAATCGGCAATGGATCTATTCCAAATGATGATGTATTTTCAGTTTGTAATATATTTCTATGTGTATATTTTAATAACAATATATTAATTGTTTTACTGTCAAAAAATATACTAGCTTACTTAAATTTCAACTTCCTTCATTAAAAATCAATTTCAATGTTTCACATCTGCCATTCCTGCCGTGACGACTATTTTTTTCGACTTTCTTTGAAGATATTAACTATTGTGATAGCAGTGCATAAAAAACTAAACTGCGTTTGGATTGGGAACCTGATTATTATTTCTTACAAATAAACGCAATTGATAATAGCTAAAAGATTAAAAATATATACTTAAAGAACAGCAAAGTTGTAGGCGCCTGAGATCTGGATTACAGTTGCTAATGACCATACCTGTATCAAAAGTCTTTCCATGCCATTCTAGAAAATCTCACGAAGAAATACTTTACGGAAATAAAACATAGTCAAAACATTCATGATCATACTTCAGATAAGAAATTTTTCTCCACGTTAGCTAGGAATTGTCGTACTTTCCATTTTCCCTACCTACTCGATGTTTCGTTTATTATTCTGTCACCTTTACCGTTTACAGTTAGACTATTTATTAAATTCGATCTATCTTCTGTTTTGATGTTACATAACATATATTCCATGTTCTGTTTTTCAAATAATATCCTTTGTTATGGGCTTCAATAATTCACATCAAACAAACACAATGGAATGGAAGTGTGTGGGTGTGTATGTAATCGTATATATATCTATTCAGTGCTGGAAATGTATAATAATGCCAGTATCATCACTATCAATCAAAAGCTGAGTTTGTATTTCTTCGATCGGTTTATGGCACTTTGAGATATTCTTCAGGGTACAATAAAACCCACAAGATTTACACAAAATTTTGTTTTATTTTCTGTCAAATTCTATCTACAATTTAAATTATATTCACAGCTTAACGTTTGTTATATAAAATTTTTGTATTCTTGAAAATATTGATTTAATAAAACGTGTATTTTTAATTGACTCATTACTATATTTAATATGAAGACATTATGAATTACTATTATATTAATTTTTCGAAGAAAACTTCTTCTAACTGCTTTTCACTTTGTGATGGCATTATTTATTTTTTATTAAAACACAAATAACATTGTTTACATCACTTTATTTCGATACAAAATCTCAACATGTTTCATGAACCAAGTTCACTTCATCAGGAGCAACAAACCCAATTACCCGGTCTTTCCCGTCTAATGACATTTTAATTCCTACTTTGAATAACCCTCCCCCACTCTTACCCCTCCCCGCTCCTTCTACCTCTTCTTTCTAGACCTAATTTTAATTATAACTTTAGTATACTTGTTGCTCCTGATGAAGTGAACTTGGTTCATGAAACATGTTGAGATTTTGTATCGAAATAAAGTGATGTAAACAATGTTATTTGTGTTTTAATAAAAAAAAAATAAAAAAAACTATTATATTATATTATAGTTCCGTGACGACAGTAAAGTTTTATCTCTACCCGCATAATAATAGAAAGAATATTATTTATCTAACATTCAAATGTAGATATGTCAAAACTCATTTGAGTTAATTACTTTTACCTGTACGAAATTACTATATGTAAGAATAAAATATGTTACAACTCCCTGAGTTTTAAAAAATCGAATTATTTTTTTAAGCTAGATAAATAGTTTATACTTTAAAAATTATTTTAAACGTTTTAACATTTCAAAATTCAAATTATTTCCGAAGTAATAGTAATTAGAAGTGAGCGCGACAGAGCTGACTGTGTCGGTCCGAAATACAGGTAGTTATCGGACAAATTTCTATATCCACCATGAGAGCCCAACAGGAGACTAAAGAAGCAACGTGATTGAAAGAAGTGCTACACAAAAGGAGTCGGAGGACATCGCGGCAACATGGAAGACTTCATGTACGGTTCAGGAATGACAGAAGGTAATTTAAAAAATGGTTTTAAAACGCTGACGCCGTACTGTTTACTCTTTTGCGTTTTTTTCGAAAATACTTTTTTCAAACTGGTGTACAAGATATCTCGTGATCTATTTAACCGATTTTGTTAAAATTTACGACTCATGTTCTACATGCCATTATCAAAAATATTGCCGAGGATTTTTTTATTGGATGCCACCTTAATAAGTAAAAATGTTTTAAACTCAAAATTTCGATAAAATTCAGAGCTTTTTTTTCAAACAGCTTTCGTTTCTAGTATTTATATTTTGAATTTCCTTTTACTATGTCTTAGCTACTAACTTTCTAAATTTTAAAATTTTATTTTTCACACGATGCCTAATAGAGAAAATACGTACACCATCAACGAGGATTTTACTTGATGGCTTATATCTTCTTTATTTAAAAGAAAAAATATTCGTTTTCCTTTCAAATTATTTAAAAAACTTCTAATTATATGCGTAAAATTAAAATTATTTTATAAACAGTGTTTTCCAAAAAGAGGTGTTATTTTGATATTCAATCGTAAAAGATCAATGGTTTCGTTGCTTGTGTGGCACGTAGCGCCGTCTTGTCGAAATTAATCGTTGTCCAGATCAATACCATCCAATTCCAGCCATAAAAAATCATTATTCATCTCTCGAAAGCGCAATCCATTCACCGTAACTGTTGCTCCAGCCTTATTTTCGAAAAAGTAAGGTCTAATGACTCCGCCGGACCATAAACCGCACCAAACAGTCACACGTTGAGGATAGAGAGGCTTTTTAACAATAACTCTTGGGTTTTCCGAGCCCCAGATGCGACAATTTTGCTTGTTGACGAAGCCACCGAGGTGGAAATGGGCCTCATCACTCAAGATGATTTGCATTTGATTCACTCAAGTGAATTTTAATAATTTCAATGCATTGTTGAAGCGTGTATCGTTCCATTTTTATTAATGGCGTAGTTTTTACTTGTCAAATGTCAAAAAATGACAGCTTCAAAAGTAACATCTACCGAAAAAGCGGGATATTCAAAATAACACCTCTGATTGGAAAACCCTGTATTTAATAGCTACGTAATTTTTTATTATTTTTTTTTATTTTTATACCATTTTTCGGAGCGGCAGAGTGGTGTAACCCCTTCGATATTATTTTTTTTTCCAGAAACTGAGATCTAAAACACTGTGATGATTTTAAAACAATGCACAACTATGAACATCATCAGACTGATTCTTTAAAACCTACTGTGATATTTATCACACCTTGGAGGGTGGAAAAATGTATCATCCCGCCTTCTTTCTCTTGACCTATTGTTTTGACGAGGCGCTTCCAGGCGTCTCTGTCCTGATCTATGTCAGCGGTCTTCGACCATTGCAGGCTCAGCCTTAGGATTTGCTTTACTTAACTTTTCCTAGGGCGACCGATTGAATATTATGCAAACCATACATCCATATATCCATTCTTGTTTTTAATAGGAATGCTTGTTTTAAACAGGTTTGAATCCCGCCGATAAACATTTTTTAGAGGTTAATCTATTAATAATAAAAATAATATTTTCTTTTAGAATGTATGCAGGGGAAGAGTACAATGAAACACATTGCGTATTTTGAAATAAAAAAATAATAATATTAAAAAAATAAAATAATTTGACAAAATAACAATGCATATGCTCTTTAAACAATTTAATGTACTTGATGTTTATCAAAACTATATAAAAAAGGTTACTATCCATGTACATAAAAATCTAGATAATATTAATAAAATTGACCATAAACATATCACAAGAAGCCACACCAGAAATAACCTTATGGTCCCAACGAGCAATACGGTAAAGTATCAAAAGACACACACATACTTGGGACCTAAACTGTACAACAAAATCCACCCCGAATTAAACATAAAATCTTGTAATATTTCCTACATAGGCTCAATAATAACTAAATGGTTGATTGGACTGGGTAGAGGAGAATCTGAAAAAAATTTAAAAAAACGTCACATAATAAATAGACATAGTATAGACATAGACTAATCACACACTATATGTATCTTCCACTATTCTAATTATTGCTCATACACAACTGAAACATACACAACAGCTCAAGTTCGATTCTATCATAAGATTGTAACGATTAAAAATCACAAATTAAAACATTAATGAGATATATTATAGACATAGACAAATCACACACTTACTTTCACATACTTTGATTCCTTGGAACGGGCAATTTGCCTAGTTAGGAACCAATAATTTCGACCTTGTAAGGTACAATAATCTATAATCACTAAAAATATTTTAATTATATCTTGTATCATAATATTGTACTGTGTTAATGTAAAGGAATAAATAAATAAATATTGTATAATACACAGAATAAAAATAAAACACAAGTGAAAAATATTAAACAAAAATTTATGCAATTAGCCCTTTATGGAGGAAACTTGACCATCTCTAATCTCCGAGGGCCATCGGGGAGAACAATTTTTTAGTTACATATGTTGAACGAAGTTAACTCATAGGTTTCTAAAAAGTATTAGGTCCCATATACTTTTTTTGTCTCTGAAATCGAGGACTTCTGCCTATAAAAATGCATCAATCTGCGGGTCGAATCAACTGTTGATCAAGCTTTCACGCATTTCACAAAACGGTAAAATTGTCCCTTGACCTTTGTGATTCGTAAAAATGTTTTAAATATTAAAGTACTGTACAGAGATGCGAGACATTTAATGAAAAACGGGGCAACCATTTGCTGTGTAAAACTGTTAGCTCGATGAATAACGCAGTTACGAAGATGCGGAATTTTTTCATATAATTCCTAAAAAAAAATATTATGTCTGTTCAAATTGGCTACATTTTGGCCAGCGTAAGCTCGCCTGGTTTTGCAAATGGCCAAAATGTGGCCAAAAAAGTTGATAACTCAATAATGTCGCCTCTTGCATGTTCATTTAATATTGTTGTCTTTAGTATTTTTAAATTTCAATACACACATGTTATTTACTTTCGTTAGCTAACTATCTGTGCAACTACATGCTTATAAATTTATGTTTTTTTTTTACCATTTATCATTTATTATACGTGCCCATATACGTTTACAATTAATGTACATTGATCACCAATAAGATTCATCATAATTTATTATTCATAAAAATTTAATTTAATTCCCTCGAACAAGTGCATTCTTCAATGAGAAAACGAAACATAATTTTTTTTAAAATTTTAAACAAATTTTGAATCGGTTTACATAATATGTCATTTCAGATCGTCAAAAGAAAAGAAGCGTGGTTGAAACGCTTTCAAGAACGCGGAATGCTTCTGAAAATAAAATCGTAGATCTTTCAGCAATATACCTCCTATCTGGGAACTATCACAATGTTGGGGATCAATCACACGTTATCGTTATTACCTTCGAAGATTATTAAAGCAGAAATGCTTTACATCACTTTGAATTATTAACCTCTTGTTTATTTTATCCAAACAATTTCGTAATTCCTTCGGGGCACTTAAAATTAAAATTAATATTTAATACAACGAAATTTTTTCGAAATTTTACGTTTTAAGGTAGTTTTTAGGCAAGAAAGTTGATTTGTTGGTATGGAAAAATAAATCTTCTTCTGTGGAAAAATATACATTGAAAAAATAAACATTGAAATTTCGAAAAAAGTTGATTATCTTTTTTACTTCTACCATCATGTAGAATCACATCCTGAAGTTAGCGCACCTTACCCCCGGACAGCCTGTATAGTTTATACCGTTTATTCGAAAATATTAAAAATAGTTTAGTTTAATATATTAGATTTACATTAAATTAAAAACAAAAATAATAATAAACGGAGTTCTGCACGAATTAAACACAAAAACTGTTAAAAGACCTTTAAAGATTCCTTTTTAAGTAAATATTACATTTAAAAATTCGTTGTTTTGTTTATCAACCTTTCAATTTCTAATTATATGTAAAAACACACGTTTTTTAAGTATTACGATATAGAAATCTTTATAGAATATTCCTGGATTACATTCAAATATTTGTGATGCGTGATTTCTTGGAAAAGATTAAAACAGAATATTGGATATCTTGAGCCATAAATTCAAAATACTTATATACCTACAATAGTATATTGCATAACTTTATTCAAATATACAAGGTCTTTGGACAAAACGTTTTTTTAACTAACTAGAGTAGTCGATACTCTCAATGTTGCCCTGGTAAAATACCATCATTCAGAATCGAAACCTTGTTGAAATGGTTTTAGCCATGTTTGGTGACAAGATCTGAATAGGAAAGAATATCCTAGATACTCTCTCCCTAACATTCTTATTTTCACTCTTAACACTCCTCCCAAAGGGGATGCCATCGTCTCACTAGTTCCGGATACTAGGGAGCAGTTGGGACTCTTGTGCGGCATTCAACAAAAAGAGTCCAATGAGATAACCTACAAACAACTGTGACCGATGCGGGTTCTCCAGACCAGCTTCTCTAAATAGTATAAAATAAAGTCTCTATCCTTGTCTGTCTGTTTGTGCGTTTAGTTTATCTAAACTACGCAACGGATTTTGATGGGGTATTCACTATAATTTATAAAAAATTTCCCAGAAGGTAAAAATATATATAAAACCATGGATATTATATTTTTAAAAAGTAGAGAAAAAAATCTATGTTTTGTTATCAAGTCGTAAAGAAAAATATTTTCGAACGCTTACATTGCTAACACTGGCTAAAACTTATGAGATAAATCAAAATAATTTAGTACGGAATTGTACATCTTAAAAATGTCTACAATATCTCCTAAGGATAACCCCGAGAAACGCCGGGTACACGACAGCTAGCTATCGTATATTAACTTATATTTTATCGAACAAAATAAAAATAATTTTGATACAATATCTTGAGAAATTTTTCCGTAAAATTAAATTTATTACTTCCCATCTTAGCTGTAAGAACGATTATTAAAAAAAAATCTTATTTTGTTTTAAACTTACATATTATATAGATTAAGTAATTGTAAGAATAAGTACTTTACTTATGTTGGGAAAGTTAATTATTTTTAACATTCTATGATGGGATTTCCTCAGTACCTGAGCTCTCTATTTCTTGTACAACACACCCCTAAACATTAAGGGCAGTAATATCGGTAGACATAAAATTTTATTGAAGGTAGTAAATGACACAAAAAGCTCAAGGTACGCCTTTGAAGTAACGTACGATACCTTATTACACACGAGCTTGTAGAATATAAAGTCAAGCTGTTAGATAGTTTTTGAAAGCGATGCGGATGATGATGGATAAATCAGATGATTTGATTGGGACCTTGCTACGAAAGAAAAAAACGGTACGAAAGAAACTTAAGCAAATTAATTTTATACAGAACAATTTTTTTTCTAGAGTTGATAGTTTTTTAGTTTTATCATGTTTTTTTTTATTTCATTTCATTTAAATTGCAATATTTTTTTTGTTAGCAAAACTCGGATTCGTAATCAACACTCCAAAAAACCTAATGAGAACTACCTCCGAATTCGTTTTAAAAAAACTTTTTAATGATTGTATGGATGAATTCTTAGCTATAGCTAAGATTTCAAATATTTAAATCCAAATACTTGCAATTTAAGCATTTCTATATTTCTTATTTGCGTTTAACATTAATAAATAATTTAATTGGTAATCGTGCTTTATTTTTTTGCTAAAATAGGGGAGGCTTATCTAGTCATTATTTAACCTTCTCTATCAAAAAGACTAACCAAGAACAAAGTGGGCACGTGAAAAATCAATAACGTACCCATGAAACTTAATACTTATGATTAGATAAATTTAATTCAACTTTTTTGGTTGAGAAAAAAATATCAAGGTTGTCTATTGAACTATGGCAATACCCGGTTGGGCGGGATTGTGAGGCGGTTTAAGGTAGGAGCTGTTGGAAGGGATTTATTTATGCGGGTCTTTAAGAGGCCCGGATTTTATGAAGGAGGAAAAATCCCGGTAGCTCGTTCCACGAACGAGCAGACTTAAAGAAAAACGAGTTGAAGAAAGAGACCCATCCTCACGAAGCCAATATCAACTGTGAATTAGTTATCTGTTCGTGTCCGTCAAGTTTCATGCACGGGATCACGGAGCACCGGGATCAATGCTGCTACTTCCTTAGAGTCGGTTTCATTAAAATATCCGTCGAACAGACGCAGCATGCCCACGTTACGTCTGTGCATAAGAGACGGCAATATGTCTGTTAGCAACGGATTATTATCAACCGCCCGCCTTTCAACACGTCTTGAGTTACATGAAAGGATATTATGCAAGCCATAATATCCTTTTAATATAAATCCTAAAAATGTAGGATAAATGATTAAATAAAGATAGGTGAATTCATTGCCTATATATCAATATAATCAGCTTATATATAACGGTATTAAAATTCAGAGTTATGGTTCTTTTTAAACGAGGCCGAGAAATTTCTAACTCCAACGCCAATCACTCAACTCATATTCCAGTTATTGAAGCGATCACTCGAGTGGCTAAAGGAGAATATATGACGTGAATAGGAATGGTAGAAGTCAAGGACGCCCGAGGAAGTCATGATACGCTCAAGTAAGCCAAATACTTGAGTTGGGCCATGTCAAGAGTCAGAATAACAGAAGAGTATGTATGAGATAATGTTTGATGTGGATGAATTATGTACCAGTGTGTGTCCAGACAAAGTGTGTTTGACGGTCCGTCCTTTCTGCCTGCCTTATTTAGTTATTTATGACAGTATATGTATAGGCTCTTTTTAAGGTGAGGAAGTTCTGGGAAAGAAAAAGGTTTGAAGGGTGTGTATGGATTTGGGGGTCAGCCTAAAAAGGAGTGACGGACTTGTGAATCCATCCTTGCCACTGCGGTGCAGGACGATGGTGACATGGCAGAGTCTATCGTCATGTTACATAAAATTTTAATTTCATAATAATTACAGGTAACCTGTTAACTGTTAGGAGGTCTGCGACTAATATACTCCAAAGCCTTCAGAGAAGCTGCATTCATCAAATAAAAATTATTTTCTAAAACAATATTTGGAGCCAGCTATTCTGAACTAATTGTTAATACAGTTACTTTGTACATAAGGGTTCAAATCTCTTATTTCATCGATTTTTGTATGGAGGACACCGGTGTCCCATCCACAGTCGACATGAATACATTTGGAAGCAAACGGTTATCGCCAATTTAGAAAATAACTTTGAACTTTTAGGCCTCAGACGGATCAACAAATTATTATTTAGTTAAATTATTATTTAGTCTAATCACAAAGTAATTGCTTCCTACGAAAAAAAACATTATTTATTAATCTGAATAAAAAGTCAGTTTTTTTTTTAATTTACATAAATCAAGAAAACAAATCTGCTTTGTTTGAGCACACGGACACTCACACAGCAAATTTGTATAGCTATAATAACTCTTCAGTGTTTCTACACATTTTTTTCATTTATTCGCGCATTTAAAAAAAAAGTTAATGTTGCGGATAACACATTTTTATTATCTTCTAAGGAAATCGGTTAAAATTTCGTATTTATTATTCCTCGAACAAGTTTTATTTTCTCTTAAATTCAATATCATTTCCACTGAATAAAAATGGATACAAAGGGATTGCAATGATTAATGATCAAGATCTTTCCAAGAAACGTAAGTGTTTTGTGTATCGAACATAGGCCACTAGAGAATAAAATCCACCCTTAAAAAAGACAATGGACTTCAAAAATATTCCACCTTCAATTTTTCAAGCAATAAAAACATTTTCTTGTACATTGTACTGGGTCCCAGGGAAAAACGTGAACGTACAATTTACAGGCTGTCAACGAAATATATAAATTATATACAATAGATTTTAAAAAAATCATTACCTTTTCAACGCCAATTTTATAACATAATATAGTCGATTCAAATGTGAAGTTACATTACAAATTATTTTGTCTTTGGAATCTTACTATGGGCAGAAAAATTATATGATTCAGTTTCCTTAACGTTTTTTTAAAGACTCAGACATCGGAATTTGGAATTAACTCAAAACATAGCATATTCGCATTACCAAGTAACCTAAATCTACCAGTAAAAAAACAAAAAAAATTACCTTAGCAGCTTTTAACCACTGATACAATCTTTGGAACTCTCTAACTTATATATATAACGTATTTATGAAATATTTATCAATTATATTTAAGTCTGTTTAGCCAGTTTTAAAATCTATGTATACTTTTAACTAAACTTCCTTCTAAATTCGTATTCTTACGTAAATATAATTTATTTTGATTGTTTAATGTTATCTTGTTGTCCCGAAATGAGTCTTATTAAACTCATTGAGAATAATGAATTATAAATATTATTGTAATCATTTATGAAATAAATAATAAAAAATAAATTTGAAAAATGTGCGCCTCGCCCACAAAATTTTTTTATAATCTGAACATTTTCATATCTGCTAAAAATATTAAAATAACAACTTATTTTCTGTAAAGTATTTTTATTTTTGCAATTTTATCGTTTAGACACCTGTTAACATAAGTTCATAATTTTAAAGGTTATTTGTATGGTAATATTCTTGAAATGATGTAATGTTAAAAACTTAAGCGACACTCCCCTCTCTAAACACGAATTAGTCTCAATTAGGGAAGTATTAACAGCTAGGATCATGTACTATACTACATAAGTACATAATATTAACAGCTTGGAACATGTACTATACTACATAAGTACATAATATTAACAGCTTGGAACATGCACTATACTACATAATATTAACAGCTTGGAACATGTACTATACTACATAAATACATAATATTTTTGAGTATTTTTAAAATCTTTAATTATAGAAATATCTTTTAAAATATTGCAAATTTATTTGTGGGATTTTTGTCACCTTTTTTATTTGTGTTTTGGTATTTTCTTTTTACCAACCCGTATTTTATAACTGTTTCTATGTATTATTTATTTTTTAATTTTCATAGAATATATTATAGAAGCATTTACGTTCTAGAAGTGTCTATCACTACGGGACACTGTTCGATACTTATGTGAAAAATATTCATTTGGAACACATTTGTTAAAGTTAAATTTGTTTCTCTTTTATAACCATTTACGCTCGTAGCGCCCACCATTTTTATCCACTATTTTATGACAGACTGTATTAGTTGAATACTGAACAAAACATATTGACGAAATAATGTCACGTGATATTTAAATAAAAATAGATTACGTATTTACCTATTGAAACGAATTTACTATTATTTTTTGTAAGATTTATTTTTGGAACTAGTCAATGGCTGAGTGAACATACTTTGTAAAGCATTTTGAACAATTAAATGTCAAATGAATGTCGATGTTATAGTAAGATAATCTATTCAATTGATAGATAAATGTTTATACAGGGTGTATCAGCTTTTATCCGACAAAGGGGTCGTAAGTGACGTCGTCGTTCTGATATCTTTAGTTATTATCGTTTTCACACAAGACTTGTGAGAAGGAAGACACCGTTGTTCTATAATATTCTACAATATATATGGCATTTGGGGACTGACGGTCCCCGTGGTCGAGGTGTAAGGCTCACGACTAGCAATCCGAAGGTCGCGGGTTTTATTCCCGGCGTGCACAAGTAAATTTTATGCGATGAATTTGTGTTATTTCACTCCTTCCTCTCCTCAAAAAGACCACACAGACTCCCCAGAGATGAAATAAGCCCTAAGGCAAATTATTTACCTGCCAACGCTCGCCGGGCGCCCGCGCAGCTCTGGTGCAAGTTTGTACACAACTCATTCATAACAAGATAAAGGGAGCGGACAGCTAGTCCCTAAGTGTTCGCCTGTAAAGAAACCATATTAATAATAAGATAATGATTATCATATTGATATTTTAACATTAACAATTAATTATTCAATCAGATAAAAATTGTAAACGTTAAAACCCACCAGTTGTTTTGCGGAAACTGCGAGACGTCAAAAACAAGTTGAAATGTTTATACAGGATTTTCCAATAAGAGGTGTTATTTTGAATAGCCCGCTTTTTCGGTAGATGTTACTTTTGAAGCTGTCATTTTTTGACATTTGACAAGTATAAGCTACGTTTATAATAAAAATGGAACGATACACGCTTCAATAACGCATTAAAATTATTAAAATTCACTTGAGTGAATCAAATGCAAATCATCTTGAGTGATGAGGCCCATTTCGACCTCGGTGGCTTCGTCAACAAGCAAAATTGTCGCATCTGGGGCTCGGAAAACCAAAGAGTTATTGTTGAAAAGCCTTTTTATAGCAACATATCACTGTTTGGTACAGTTTATGGTCCGGCGAAGTCATTGGACCTTACCTTTTCGAAAATGAGGCTGGACCAACAGTTACGGTGAATGGATCGCTATCGAGAGATGATTAATATTTTTTTATGGCTGGAATTGGATTACATTGATCTGAACAACGTTTACTTTTAACAAGACGGCGCTACGTGCCATACAAGCAACGAAACCATTGATCTTTTACGATTGAATATCAAAATAACACCTCTTATTGGAAAGCCCTGTATTTAAAAAAAAAACAACACTCCCGGGTTACAAATAACCTGACAATACTTAAAAATCTCCTACTACTGAAAAAAGACTTAATTCATCAAATTTTTATAATGATTTTCAAGTTCTGTGAAAGTTCCATTCCATTTTTTGTTATTATATCATTACTGGCCAATTGTTTCACAAAACGGAAATAATATGAATACAATCATCATAGAAATAGAAAATCAACGTTTCGGACATCGTTGCAGTATCCATCATCAGGGCGATGTGTGATCTGCCGATGATGATGGATACAGTAACGTTGTCCGAAACGTTGGCTAAAAAAGGATTAACACAGCATAACACCCCAAAAACAAATAACAAAAATACTTTTAGCCGTGAAAATCTTAAAACATATTTTTCGAAAATCAACTTTGAACATTGATGAATTGTTCAAATTTTGTGAAACAATACATCTTAAGTATAGTTAATTGTTACCATGGATACCTGATAATAGTTTCTATTTTTACTTTTACATTTACGGTGTACACATGAAGATCAGTGTGTTAGTTTGTTTTTTATGCGGAGCAAGTTTTATTCCGAGATTAGTGAAATATACACTTAACCTTCAAAACAAAAGGAAGGTGATTGTCTACGTTTGATTTGTAAAAACCAACAACATCCCCATCTTAATGCAGAATTTTGAAACACCTTTATAAAATTATGCAGATTTTTTTCTCCGTATTTTTTGTGGTCCATCGTTACTCTATTATTTTATTCGAGAGGTAATCTTTGAACACATTCACGGGAGTTAGCAATATTCCCCGTTCAACTGGGGAAATCCAATAAATGCCGGGAAATACGTTTCGGGATTTCCTAACTGATATTTTGTCAGATATTATTTCCCCCCGAGAAGGGAAAAATAAAAAGATCAGTTTACAATCTTCCGGGAATTAATGAAAAGGACAGTGGGATCCTTTATACTTTGGGACCCATTCGAACTAATAATACAAGCTTAGGGTGGTTCAGATAATATGTATTATCTCTTTTATTGCTCATCATTTGTTGAAACCGTGTGAAAGTACCTACTTTATTTTGGTAGTAGCTGATTTCTTAGTTCTCTTTATATTCAAGAGTTTTGTATGGAAGAGAGGGGTCGTAGAACGAAGCGTGCACGGTCAACAATTTGATAATTGGAATTGGCTGTTTGTTTTGTCTTTTAGTGTTTCAAGGTGTTTAGATAAAAATTAGTTTTAATCTTTAAAAAGATTTTTATTTTGTTTATTGATAAATTACTAACTGTGGTGATCTTCCGTGCCGATCATCCAGATTTCTTCTTAATAAAAATAATGTTGGTACTCCGTTACTATTCGTAGCTACAAGTATTGATACAATTGGCAATACAAGAGCTTGCTATTGAAAAAAGGACGAGTTACAACAGACATGCTTTTTATACGTCTCGGTCATGCTGTCTCACTCAGATATGCCTGTCTCTTTCTTAGCGACAGACATTCGTTCACCACACTAATACCAAATTAATATATCATTGAAGAAGAAGATAATACTTTTAAATCTTAACGAAACATGAAATAGAACAAGATATAGAAAAATAAAAAGATAACGGTCACAACTAGGAATCGAACCCAGGATTTCTTGTCTTACCGGGACAGGAGTCCTGTGGAACACCAGACCCTTTTTGAGGGAAACAAAAAATGGAATCAAAAATGAACTCTAAAGTGTTTCAAGTCTAAGCGATTATGTTAAAAATGTATGCACTTCTCATGGCATACAGGTTTAAATCGCATATCAAAAAATTCCAGCTGGGGCGAAATTCCAATACCAGCAGCGCTTGAACGGTTTATCAGCCGGGAAAAATTCTAGCAACTGGTGAACGGACGGTTTTCCAGAGGTTAAGTCACTTATATGACTATAAATAGGCATATAGGTCCCAATGGTTGAGTGGTTTAAGACGCCTGTCCAGGTAAAACAAGAGATCCTCGTCTCGATTCTTAGTTGTGACCGTTACCTTTTTATTTGTCTGCATCTTGTTCTATTTCATATGTCGTTTGGCTTCATTAGTATTATCTTCTTTAAAAAAATGCCATTTACATTATATGCACAGAGTCGTTTACACTTAAGGTACAATATATGATTGTAATTACCTAATAAAGTTTACATTTACGAGCAACAAAAAGTATAAAAATTACGTTGGGTGAACGTACATGCCGTCAGCCATTTTTTTACCAAAGCCATTTTAGAAGGCAAAAATATCAGGTGCTCTAGATGTCTATCTAAGATAACTTCAAGATAGATTGTTTTATATTCCTGCCAATAGATTTAGCCAGTGGAAAAATGTGTCGTTGCTGCATAAAATCCTTAGGGACATCAACATATTTCATGTCAGGACTGAGTAAAGAAAAATTGTCTTGATTCTAGATTAGAACACTTATTTCTGAGATAACTGTTACAATTGCTGGCAAATATTTTTCTTGGATTTTTTAAATGCAGTAAAGTAAAGAATTCTGTGTTCTGAAGCAGTAACAACTGAACTCTGAAGTCATAAACTGTGCATAATAAACATAATAAAAGGTTAAGTACGCATTAAGAACTGCATGAATCTTTAAAATAGTCAATCCACAATTATCAGAAAATAACACAACATGCTTACAGTTTAAAAAGGAAATGTTATTTGTTTAAAAATCTGCAGTATAATAGACGTTTAGATCGTTTGGGCACGTAGAGCAAATGAACGATGAATGGAGTGTGAGGAGAATATATGATGCGAATGTGAATGGTAGCAGAAGTCGGCGACACCCGAGGAAGACATGGCGCAATCAAGTGAATCAGATATTCGAGTCGGGGCAAGTCAAGAGTCAGAATAATAGAAGAGTATGTATGAGACGATGTATGAATGTGAATGAGGCAAGAAGTGTGTGCCAAGACTAAATTGTTTGGCGGTCCGCCCAATCTGCCTACCCTGCAGGGAAACGGCTTAATGGTTAGTTAGTTAGCTTAGATATTTTCAATTTGTATGGATATTTCAGGCAATTAATTATTGCTTATAATAATTTGTTATCCTTTGTGCCATGCATAAAAAACCTTGTCTTATTAACATTAGTTTATCATTCAAAAATAAGAAGAAATATTTTTATAGTATTTTTCAAGTAAACCATGTAAAGTTTCGCGTTATGAAGTTAGAACACGGCGTATTAATAAAATTAGTGGTTATCGACCCAAAAGGTATTTTAAAATCAACAGCTGATGATGATGTTTAAAAATAAAACATTTTAGTAAAGATCGAACTCCGAATAATGCTGAGATAGTCTCGTCTCTCACCGGGATACATAAAACAACAATGCTACAGTCAAAAGTAGAAAATAAATCAAAGGGAAATATTTTTATCATCTCCCGCGATGAAAGATGTTCCAAGGCGTTAGGAAACGTTGTTATTTGAGCGATCGAGATTTTAGAAACGCTTTGAAGTTCGATTGAAACATCTCGACTGATGAAAGAAATGAACTTGCGAAGTATAGCACCATTTCTAAATAATTGACTGTAATATTTATGTTTGTACCACAATTGATGTTTATTTTAAAAACGTATTTTTGCCTTTTTTAATATAATGTTACTTGTGATGTTTGGTAATAAGTTGGGTTTTCAAGCGATAGATGGCACCAGTCATAAAGCTTACTCCAGAGTCCGACAGATGTCGTTAGAGTGTAGCAATTGCCTGTGGGATATTATTGCCAGACAACAAGCTTCTAGAAACAGAGAATTACCAACCTTTGGGTAATGAACAGTGTAGCTAAATCCAGACTTATTTATTGTAACGTAAATAAACGCAATTACAGTAAAAAAATCTTTTAGTTTTCACAAGAGTTTCCAACACTAAATCTGCAAGTAAAGCAGAAATATAACAGTTACACAAGAATTCTAATACCCTGAGAAAGTAATATTACGGGTCCTTTATTTTGATAATTCTGTTTCATTTGGTTTCTACTGCAGTTTGTCACTGGGGTAAGAGTTTGCGATTATGTATTGCATCGTACAATTTCAGGTGATATTTTTAAAACTTCTAGGTTACTTAAGTTATGGTAAGTATATAAGAGATTATATTACATGGTATTTTTCTCTTATAAGATTTCTCAATCAAGCAATGACACATGTCAATATTATTTATATTTTATTTTCTCATGTTCAAATTTTGAACTGTTCAATTTTATTCCACTGGCTCTGGACAATTGTTAAAGACGTGTTATTTTACAGAATTTGAAAAATTCTTCAAATTTCAAAGTTAATTTTCATCTTCTGTGAAAGTTCTTTTTAAGTTATCTTATTATTAAAGTCAATCAAGTAACTGGCCTATAATGATATAGGTAATAACAGAACTTGAATAGGACATTCACAGAACTTGCAAATCAACGTTGAAGTTTGGTGAATTGTTCAAATTCTATGAAACAATCCATCCTTGGTGTTTGTTAATCTCTTTAACAAAATTGAACATGTGAAAATAAAATAAAAACACAAAATTGAAATGTGACTGCCACAATATGCCATTGTTTAAGTGAGGAATCCTATGCAAGAAATAGACAAAGTAATATACCTACCTTATCACTTCGGAGAGCTGGTATCTTCCGACATTTTTTTTTTCGTTTATCTTTTTTTTTACCTTAACCCCAAACAGGAGGCCCTGAGGAAAATAATTTCCCTGAGAGCCTCTGTCATGTTTGGAGAATTCGGGTTAAATGTGGAGGATCTGTGGGGAGGTTCTTTTTAAGGAAACGGAGGAGAGGAATTTCTGGGAAGGAAAAGGTATGAGGGGGGTAGGGAACTAGTTATCAGTGTTTCCAAAAGTGATGGACAAAGCATATACCCGTCCCACAGCGGCGCAAGGCCATGTGTAAAAAGAGGCCAGTTGGAGAGTTCAAAGGATCTCTCAATACAAGCCTGTCCCGATCCAGGCGTATCCTGAACACACCTCACCCGATGAACCCCCTGCTAAATCACTAATCATACCGAACCACTTGGTTTGACCTATGGCAGAGGTGTTGATTTTCCAATAAATAGTTCCCGGGGCGGCGGTATTCAAACCTGCCTCCCAAATTGCAATCCGAAAAAATCGTTAAAACGAACCGAACCGAAACCGAAAAAATCTGCTAAAAAACGTTCGTTATTTTTCTCTCATCACCAAGACCATCATAATAATATTGAATTTTGAACACAATTTTATCTAAAATATACATTTTATGTTCGTGATAAAAATCGTATTTTGTAAAAAAGCTTTATATTTATTAAGTTATTTTAAGGAAGCCATTCCATTGATTCGGTTACTTAAACTTTTGCGTGGGAACATTCCCATCAGAAAACAATCCAGAAAGTGATCCATTCTTAGTTCGCAGAGTTAAGTATGTTTACGCAGGGGATTTATTATTCTTAAAAGAAAAATGATTGTATAAGAATAATCTCAACGGGAAAAGACGACTACCTAGGCAAAAAAAAATTAAACACTCTCTATTCGCTAATACAACTAGAAGGCCTTTATGACGTGTTATCTGTTTACTTTTATGTAATAAGCTATCAGTAAAACGATTTTTGTCACAAGCATAGACATTCAAATCAATAGACTTGCTCTAATATGGTGCATGATCCTCGAATAAGTTCCATGCGTCCGCATATAGATATACCTGAGGATTTTTTTCTGGATTTGTTTCAGCATATTCATGTATATAGTTTGGTGTTGAGTCCATCACCTCTGGCATACTCCAGCTTGCTTTTTATAATGCCATCAAATGTCCCGTTTAGTGGTTAAATCACCGCCAAATTTAAAATTCCACATGTCACAAGCATAGACATTCAAATCAATAGACTTGCTCTAATATGGTGCATGATCCTCGAATAAGTTCCATGCGTCCGCTTATAGATATACCTGAGGATTTTTTTCTGGATTTGTTTCAGCATATTCATGTATATAGTTTGGTGTGGAGTCCATACACCACTGGCATACTTCAGTTTGCTTTTTATATTGCCACCAAATATCCCGTGTAGTGGTTTAGTCACCGCCAACTTTAAAATTTCACAATATACAGAAATGACAAGTGAAATATCTCTAAGTTGTTTTCTATTTGGTATTATTTTGAGTTTAAGGTGTCACAATCGGCTGGAAAAAATCATGGCAACAGTTTTTTGGGACTCAGAAGGAATCCTGTTGATCGATTACAAAGATAAAGGTGTTTCCGAAACAGAAAAAGAAGGGGAAAATTGACCAAAGGTGTCCTCCTTCTGCACGACAATGCACCTGTTCACAAGAGCCGTGTTGCGATGGCTGCCCTGCAGAAGATGGGCTTCGGAATTTTCCCACATCCACCCTACAGTCCTGACCTGGCTCCCAATGATTATTACGTCTTTCCAAACTTGAAAAAATAACTTCGTGGGAAAAAGTTTTCAAGTGATGAAGAAGTGAAGGATGCAGTTTCGGCGTATTTTTTAGACAAAGACAAATCTTTTTTTTTGAGAATATACATAAGTTAATTGAAAGATTCTAAAAATGTATTAGGGTAGTTGGTGAATATATTGAAAAGGAAAAATACATTTGGATTTTTATTTCCACTCCTTACCCCCCATTCCGCGAACTTAAAAACGTTCCCTCGTAGATATTCAAGAATCACCATCTAGTGTATTATATTTGTGTCGTGGAAGCAGAATTTAGCGTAGTATTTTAGAACCATGGCAAGGTGTTGTTTGTCATCCATTATATTTCCATTTAATCTTTCTGGTGTTTACACTGCGCCACCTGTTTCATCGATTTATATGTCAAACTCGCTTGTTGCGAGATGGCGAGACTACTGTGACATGGTTCTAATTATAAGAAAGTGTAAGAAATAATATTTTTTCTAACAAAAAAGATTCAAGGTCTCACAATGATATGTCATTGTAATTTATTTTTCTTATATGTTTTAGTCATTATAGACCTGTGCGTAATAAAGATACGCTAACATATTTCAAAAAGTAAAAATAATACATCCATTATTTGATTTTCTATACAACGTAAAAAAAAAACAATATTTAGAGATTGAAGAAACTTTATTTTATTTTGGTGTATAAATAATAAGTACCTAGTTACTACCTGGTTTTGTAATTTTTTAAATGAAAAATGTGTGGCGCTTGCATTTCTTGCATTTAAATTTATATTTCAATGCTTCATAAACGTGAAATTTAACTTTGTTTTGGTTTTGGCAGAGTCTTGCATCGTACATAAAGATTGAAAATCAAAAATCACACCTGTCAAAATCTTGATTATGCATTCTGAAGGGACCTACTAAGGTTAATCAGTACCTAAATGTTACCACCACGGCCACAATAATTATACTTCGACGATATTACGAATGAGAGAATTACACCTACTGGAATTATGCACGTAAAAAAATCTTATTGGTACTGTTAGATTTAAATTTCATGTGCTAAATAAATTTGAATTTGAAAAAAAAAACAATGTTGGCTTAGGCTAAGTGAGGTTAGGTTGCCGAAAACCTCAGCATTCTTTCCGATTTAAACTTACTACTGGAAAATGCCATTTTAATCGTAAGTAGTCAAGGTTCCTATTTTGGGTTAGTTAAATAATTTATAGATATTTTCTAACCTTTAAACTTCATTAAGGTTATGCAAATAAGAACAAAAAAGGCACGTGAATTTTTGAATATTAATTGAGAAACAATGGAACATCAATGAATCTTTTACCATCTCCCCGAGATAAATAGTGGTTTTTTGTAGCAATGTTAAAACCAAGTCTTATTTTTTTTTTCATTTTTGTGTACTGAGCATGAAGCAGAATTCGGCAGCTTTACCTGTTTTTTATGTGTGTAATTCCAGTAGGCGTAAGGCAGTGTAATGTCGGTAGTGAATTGGCATTTCACCCCTGTGTAATTTCGTCCATTCTGAAACCATTAAACATCAAAATAGTAAAAAATTTCAGATAGCTTTACGTTGGGATGTATATTTAATTTTTTGTTTTTGCAATACGTTATAAAAGCAATTTGGTTCAAACGGGCGGCCGGCGCACAATGGGGCCGCGCAATGGAACGCATTGGCAGAAATGCAGAAAATCAAGTTTTCGCTTATTGCGTGTTGCCTTTGATGTAAAATAACACTAGACGTCATGTCAATAAGACAACTTTATGCCAAAACTAATCTCCCACACCTCATCCATAATAATCTTCATATTACAAATCAAGCAAAAGCCATAATAAAAACCAGGTCCTCAACAAATAAAACACTGAACATTCCGATAACACACCATACACGGACAAAGACACTTTCAATACTACGCAACCAAACTTTTTAACAGTATGCCCATTACTTTGAAACAATTATTGACTACAAAAACATTTACAAACTTTGTCGAAAAACATATCGTAGCCTGGATAAAAAATCAAGATATTCATTTATAAAAAGATTATAATTCCAAACCAAACATAACCAAAATATAATAAGTAAAATTAAATATTATACACGTTCTTCAAGAATTATCCAAAAATACATACACTCGCATATAAAAGTGTGTTTTCATGTTTCAATATATGTCTGTGAAAAAAAATAAAAATAATAATAACTTTCTACCACAACACCTACCAACAGCCTGTTACCCTTAATCACAAACACGTTAACACCTCAGCACAGGTTCTCCTAGTGAGGTGCTTACGTTACATACAATATCACCCACACACAGTTTTACCTATATCGACCTATGTTCTTTATTTTTTATACCTTTTTTCTGTACTACAATATAAACCACTGTTATCATTTGTAAAACGTGTATTCAAGAATAGACATAAATAAATAAACATTGACCATAAGGGATTAGTGTGAACTTGAGCTTCGTGCAATTACTCTGGCAATTTGATTATGAAGCTCTTACTTTGATTTTAATTACTATTTCACTTGCGATTTCGATTTGATTGGGAGGAAAAAATTCTTAAATCTATGTTTTTTAAATATACACACAAGTCTAGCAAGTAGTACAACCAAATAGTGATAACGACAGTATATTGTCATAAGATTGTGAAGATTATCTATTCTACGTAAGTTGTAAATAAATTTCTCGAAAAAATAGCATGTGAAATGAAGTGAGCAACTTAATTTATATTTTACTAGCTGACGTGTACCCGGCATTGTTCGGTAGGATAAACATTGATTTAATTTTTTCTACTTTTTACAAATATAATATAAATGTATTATGTGTTGAAACCTTTCAGAGGAAATTGCCTAAATTATGGTGAAGACCCTATCGAAATCCGTTGCGTTGTTTAGAAGAACTATGAACTACTATTCTGAAATTTTTCAAAGTTTGTTTTTTTTACTAAATATGTGAGACTTTTCTAAGATTTTTTTACTAAGAATCAATAAATGTTTGATGTAATTGCAACCACTTATTTGATGCCAACTGTTGAGGTTGGCGGCCCCTCTGTGCTGTGGTTGGACGCCTGTCGTGGTTGGGTCTGAGATGTTTATTTTTAGAAGCAAGTTTTCTTTACCAATATAATTTGTCGAACTATCGACCAAACGCCTACGCAGCGGTTACTTTCAAAGAGGATATACTTGTTTGTGGTTTTCAATTTGTTTTATATTATTCATGTTTATTTGTATTGGGTCTACACTATGCTATTCGTAGTAGTTCTGTGAACAGTAGACGTAGCGTCCGAAAAAGCATGTTTGTAATTTTCTCATTTGATAAATCAAAACGAAAAATTCCTCTTACATCGTAAGATTTATGAGTATGTACTTTAATATGTACCTACTTAATTATAAATCATAAAATATTTCATGTTACTTTTTTTTAAATTTTATAAAAAGAAATTATTTCAATGCCAATTCTTTTTTCAATTCTTTCTTAAGTAGTTATCAAAATAATACAAAAATAAACAAACAAACGTGACGTTTTGACATGTAAAAATATAATCTTTGCCGAAATATTAAAACGGCCCCAATTTTGAACCGGAAACGAAACTGCGTGAAAATGAAATGCATTTAATTAATTAATTCACTTTTTACATTATTCTTCTAAGAGTTATATAAAAATACAGTTAAAGATGAAATATTGGCACAGGCGGACTAAAAGAAGAGTATCATTATACATAAAGTTGGGCAAGTACCTACTTACTTTAAGTGTGTTATAGTACAGCGCACTTGAAGTGAAATGACACTAAACTGCGCTTTATAAATGCTATGTTATTATTATTATGATTACTTGAAAGACGATGCCAAGGAGACCACAGAAAGAGATGGCATGATAAGATAAATCGTATGTTTGAGACGGATCATGCCAGGAGTCGATAAGTATGTACGATCCAATGCAATATGAACATCAATAAAGCAATGGGAGTATACCAAAAGATAATCAAATGGCGTCTCAACATCTCTGCTTACTCGTGAAGAAGGGCTTGATGGGGATTTATTAATCAAAGATAATACCTTGTCGATGTGATAATACCTTTTATGAAAAGTTCTTCTAATTCGACGGCCTCTGTGATAGAGGGGTTAGGCTTTCGACTAGCAGAGTTGGCGCGGGTTTAAATCCCGGCTAGCTCAAGTAAATTTTTGTATTTTTACAAGTTACTTATGTAAAATAATTTGTAATATATTTTCGGTACGTTCCAGAGTGAAAGATTTCTTCAGTATCGCCCCGGTGTGAGACCACCATTCAGAATTGGAAAGTTGTTTGAAATGGCTTTGGCTGTGTTTGAATATTAAATAAAATTGATAATTACGTACCCTCTCCCCCTGCTGTGTGTAAGATATCTAAGATATCTTAGTTATATTCATTAAGGTGTTTTCATTAGGGTTTTTAAAATATCTAAGATATCTCTGTTATTTTCGTTAAGGTGCATAATATATCTAAGATATCTTAGTTGTTTTCATTAAGGTTTATAAGATATCTAAGATATCTCAGTTATTTTCATTAGGTGTTTTTTATGTTTTTCTACATGTAACATTAATTTTATGTGGAAACTTCACTGGTTAATGCAAGATGTAAAATTAAATTATTTATATTAAATTGTGAAACTATTTTGTTATACTACTTGTTGGCTTTCAAACGCAAGAGAGGGGTACCATAAAACTGAATTTTTTTTAAATTGTCGAAGGAAGTAAACACTTTGTGGCTTGACATTATTACACAAATGAAAGAATATCTTTGTTTTAAACCACTTTATTACATTTATATACGTCGACCGGTTTCGGTTGAACTCAACCTTCATCAGGACAGTACAAATATAAACTGTCCTGATGAAGGTTGAGTTCAACCGAAACCGGTCGACGTATATAAATGTAATAAAGTGGTTTAAAACAAAGATATTCTTTCATTTGTGATTTTTTTTAAATTTCCCGCTCTCTGTTTTTTTACATAGAGCATTAAGAAATTTTGTAATTGTTTATTTTACCGCATTAACTATTCAAAATATTTACACACTTAACGACGCTTGAGGTATTTAAAAAGAGTTATCATTTCCGGGAAATGGTCTCTAGATACTTGGAAATAGACTGAACTAGATAAGTCGTTCACATGAAAACTATTCGATAAAAATGGGACGGCGTGTCAGAATGTTTTTTTTATTTAAATTCAGAGTGGAAGATTTTTGAAAGGAAGAATAAGATTAAGAGACGAACACTTATATGGTTATGAATGGTAAAATAAGTGGTGGACGCCCGAAGAAGACAAGTGACGATCAAGTGAACCAGATACTAGTCGGGCCATGTTAAAAGTCGGAATAACAGAAGAGTACGTATGAGCCGATGTATGAATGTAAATGAGGCAAGGAGTGTGTACCAAGACCAAGTTGTTTGGCGGTCCGCCCTCTCTTTCTACCCCTGCGGAGAAACGGCGTGATGGTTAGTTATTTGGACAATTCATCAAATTTCAATGTAAATTCAAGCTCGCTGAAAGTTTTATACAATTTCAAGTGAAAAATGACGAAATACTATTTTTCAATTTAAAAAAAACATTTAAAATATTTTTCTGTTAAAACAAAAGATGTCAAAGGTAGGTACCCACTTAATCACTTGTCAGAATTGTTTACACAATCGGTCCCAATTTTTAAAATGACACTTAATTTTAAAGCAAATCAAAATTCAAGAGTTCATTGAACTAGAGTTACAGCTAGACGCACAACTGAAATTAGTAAACAAAATTTAGAAATCTGTCCATTCGAAGCAATTGATTTTTCTAACGCTGGGCGTCATGGAATTTGCACACTTTTTCTACCCAAAATTTTTAAGTAAAAAAAATATTTTCAGATGTAATCGGAATTTTTGACAAGAGCTAAGGAATGAAAAATAAACTTCATAAAAAAGCTGGCGTAAAACTCGGACGAAACCAGTTGGTAAATCTAATATACTTATTTTAAATCAGGTGTTAGTATAACCTTTAATGGGTTTTTTCACAAAATTTCACCAATTTATCACATTTCGAAGTAAAAATTCAAGTTCCATCATAAGTACTGTGAAAAAACTGGCCGATGATAAGAAAAAATTTAAAAAAAAACGAACTTAAATAGAATTTTTCCTTTCTTTCAAAGAACTTGAATTTTAATTTTGAAATTTGATGAAATGTTAACATTTTGTGAATAGAGTAATTCTTCAATACAAAACTTAATCCATTAAACTAAAACAACACATTACAAAAAATCCGCATCCCGCAACATAAAATGATATCAAGTTAAATAACGATATCAATCAACTAAGAATGATGTATGCCCATCTCGTTAGTTCTATATAATCTGCAGACTCCGGTTATGTAATGCGTCTTCTGTATTCAGTCATCTTGTTAAAAAGGAAGATCGGTGCCAAAATAAACATTTATTTTCCGAGCTTTTTTCGAACGCTGTGTTTCTTTCGTCGCCCGGTGAAAATTCAAAATCACTGTCATTTGAATTTTTTAAATGTTACAAGAAGTCCATTTGGCTTTGAGAAAGGAGAGGCCATTTATTATTTGTAAGGACAATGACAGCAGTGGACATATTTAAAAAAAAAATAGTCCATGCGTTAAGACTAGACGCAATCATAAATAATGGAAACAAGGAAGACAAGATGTGAACCATCATTATTTGCATGTAACTGCGGAAAGAATGCAAACGGAGAAAAACGAGTTAAGCTGATTTACTGAAAATCTCTTCAATTTATTAGTCATCTTGTTTAAAACGGGACTATAAACCGCTTCCTGATAGTGTTAGTAAATTCGTAACAATATCGTTACACTTGTTCATCCACCTGCGTTGGTCTTAATTAATGGTCCCGTTTTTAATAGGAATATGAATAATTTGATGAGATTTTTAATAAATTAGCAATATTTTTTTTATCGAGAAGTTTTCTCTGTAGAGGTGTACACCATCGTTCACTATACTAAAGTAGTCCCAGAGAAAGGTCGTATGTGACGTAATGATTCTTGTTCTAAACTCATTTTCATACAAAAGGTGCGAGGAGAATTTTTTTAAAGTATTTTATGTCACGTTCGACTATTCATGAGACTACTGTAATACTGCAGAGTAAATTACTCGTGAAATAAAATCCGTTAAAAAATAAATAACTTAAAAAGGAGTATTCAATTATATACACAAATTATAACTATTTCCTCAGGTGTACCTCAGGGTTCCCATTTAGGGCCTCTCTTGTTATACATTATATATAAACGACATAAAACGTGTTATTAGTCATTCTTCTTTTCTATTTTAAAAACTCATCCATAAAAACTTGACCTAATTTATAATTCATTCATAAAACCATGTACGAGGTACCCCATTAAGGTCACATTCTAACCTAAACCTTCATTGGCTGCGCCGTTTTGATAGACTATTTTGTCATAGCTCGGCGACAGTTTTAGGCGACTCTTTATCTCTCTTTGTTTATATTAACAACTATTGACACAATAGTAGTGCTGTGTTTACCGATCTAAATGGTCTTTCTTGAGCTGTAATCAAACATAAAAATGTAACGTTGAAAACCTCACTTTCCAGGACATCGACACCTTTGGAAAGCAAAATATACACATTAGCACTCAAGTACTTTACCTTATTTCAACATACTTCAATGTCCACAAAGACCCGTGATATTTATAGTAATTTAAGTACATACGGAAATGTGTTTTTTTATTATTTTTTAATCAATACTTACGCACCGGGTTTTGTTTGGAAACGGAAAATGGAAACCGAAAAAAACAAATACTTTTAACCAGTAAAAAGTAAATTCCGCAAATAGGCCCTATATTTACGCTTTTGCTAAAAAATAAAAAAAAAAACTTAACCTCTTTGGAATTCAACAAAAATATTTTATTTTATTAAAGGCCATTTAAACTCGAACATAACATCTATAACAGTTTCTAATTGTAGATTTAAAATAAACACATTCGCTTTCATATGACAGTCTTCTATAAAATAAATGAAACGTACTTTTTGCACGAACACATAACGTCCATATTATAAATCGATGCTCACACTTTGTACAAAATCAATCCTTTTTAGCTAAATTTGTTGAAGATTTTTAATTTTTTTCATCCTATACAATTGGGTTTAGGTACGATTATTACAAAAAATCTATGAACTAACCTATGGCAAATTGCCTCAAAATGTTTATTAGTCAATATTAGTATAAAAATACGGTTTATAATATTTAGCAAAAATATAATAAACTTACGCAAATGAAAAATACGAATATAATTTTCCTCTGTATTTCCCACTACACTGGGTCCGTATAGACCCGACTTGTTAAAAATCTCGGAAACTAAGACAAGTCGCGTTTTGCTATAAATACTGTTGAAACGATATTGAGAGCTGAAGGCCTATTCAAAAAGCAATATTCGCTGCCGCTGCGCTTAACGAAAAACATCAAGCGGGGTTCCGCCTGGTATTTGTATGAGCTCTCGCGGCTAGCGCGAAACTATAAACCGACCAATTCCGCTATCCACCTGGGTAGGCGGTATATTTTCGCTTGTTTTGCAGGCATTGTCGCTATGCATTTCAATAATAATAAATTCACTAGTTACGCTTCATTACAGTGTATATATTGAATGACAGGCGAAAATCAACGTTTTGCTACCCATAGCAGAAGCGAAATCCGTCGAGGTATAATAAATGGTGATAATACCGCATACCCACTCGTTTTTCACTACTCACAGCGGCAGCGAATATCGTCTGAATGGGCCTTAAGGAGAGTACCTGGGGCAGCGGTGTTTTTTCACGTACAAAGGTAGCTGAAAAGACGAATTTATTTTCAATCGGGTCCTCATGTACCCAGTATAGTACTTAAGAGTTAAATAACATACAAGAGGTCAACTTTTAAACTAATCATCTAAATTTATTGTCATTAGTTTAATGAAAGTACACCTGCTACATCTAAAGCGTCCCCATTTTCATATTAAACAATATATCCCATAAAATAAAAACAATTTTCGAATTAACAACAAATACCACAAGAGTAACATCCCGAAATATCTAGGAAATAAAGACCTAGTTTACTTCACCCCGAGCGCGAAAGATTGAAGTCAAGTGGAAGTTTTTTACAAACCAATTTAATTATGAAAGGTGATTAAAAGTTTGATATTTCAATACGGTTTTATTTCTCGTAAAGGATGAACATTTTTCCTAATTAAGTCGTAACTTTTATGATCTCTTTTAACAGCCTTATTCCAAATAATAAAAATTTTACGGTGGATTTAATTCCTAAAAAAATATTTTGAAATTTATGTTTTTAACAGAACTTTCTTTAGAGATTTATAAATTTATCGGCTACCTCGGTGAGCAGACTGAAGTATAAATTAATTATGTTTTGCAAATATTAATTATAAATTCCCAAAAGGCCATTCGTAAAAAGGTTTATTTTTATATTACGTGAAGTGGGACGGCCTTCGTGGTCGAGTGGTAAGACTTTCGACTAGCGGTCCGAAGGTCGCGGGTTCCGAACCCGGCGTGCGCAAGTAAAATATATTTGTAACATATAGTATACTACTTGCGGAACGTTTTAAAGTGGAAGATACTCTCAGTATTGCCCAAGTGTAAGACCATCATTCAGAATTGAAAAATTGCTTAAAATTGTTTAAGCCCTGTTTCCTCTCTCTTTCTCATCTCCTTCCTCTTCTCATTACCTTCAGCCTCGCAATATACCCCGATTGGGGATGCTATAATCTCGCTGGCTCCAGACTGCTGGGAGCAGTTGGGACTTTTGTGCGGTAATCATTGCGTTATTTGGTAAAAAGTTCGAAGTAGTTGGACCACTTATTATATTTTTCTTAACTCACCTTGACCAATCTTTTTAATCAAATTTGAATTTCACTGAAACTTTAGCTAAAGTATCTAAAGTCAAGCCATCTGAGCACTTAAGGCCTGTTGAATAAAACCTGTTCCTAATGAGGAGAGACTCCCGGAAAGAATATTATAACTTATAAAAGGGAATTCTATTTGTGTGCAGAAACCCTGAACATTCTAGTGGATATGTCAAAGCAAACACTTTTAGAGTACCGAATATATGGATTTCACAACTTTTATTTTAGAAAAACGCAAATATAAATTTTTCAGTGTTTTACTAAAAAGGTAAACTTTCATTTATAAGACAAGGTTTTTATGCAAAGCACAAAGGATAACAAATAACACAAATATAAATTGAAAAAATCTTTCGAGAAAAAATAAATGCCACCGACGGGTATTGAACCCGCACCTTCTGATCGCCGGTCAAGTGCACGGAATCACTATGCTACGTCGGCTTATTTTTAACTGCCAATAATTCAATTAACTCTAGTATTTTATTCAACGATTATTGTTTTTTTCATATTTTTCACCTGAAAACAACCGACTTTATGTTAGTTGGAAAAGTATTGTTAAAAACTTAATGTCTTTCTATGTAAAGACATATATTATACCTTCATTTATTGGTGAAATATTTAATTGATAACAAAAATTTCCTGTTCATATTATTTATTTTTAGCATTATTTTTCACTACCTTACTTGAATACCAGTATTTTAATGCTATTTTTATTATTATTCTGATACCCTCGCCTATCGGAGGTTAGCTATCATCCGTGCGACTGTCGAGAAAAATGAGTACGGATCAAGATACTCTTAAAAATGTAAATGAGGCCCCTAGAAACAAAGACGGAAGTGTCCACTTTGTTAAATTGTTGGCAATCTAAAAAAACGTTTAATCAGTCCGTTATTCATCAATATGCAAGGAAATTTTAATAATATGATAGTAAACCGGTTTAAGAATACTATTTTAAATCATCTATGTATCTAAATGCCCCAGTTTCTTTAAAAAATGATTTTTTTTGATGGACACTTCCGTTTTTGTTTCAATCATTTTGACCATCTTGGACACTTGCTGTTTTGTTTCACAAACAGTTGGAAACTGCCGCTTTTGATGTAAATGACAATTTCAAAGATGTTGCAGTCAATGTAAGAAAACAATATTTTTAGGAATATTTTTTTTATTGAAAAAGTTGCAGTTGAGTTCCTCTTGAAGATATTATTGAAAGTTGATAGGTCACTTCTATCTTAGAAATTTTCATAAATTCTGGATAACAGAAAATAGATTTAAAAAAAGGTAAAATAGATTTAATAAAAGGTAAAAATAGATTTAAAGAAAAGTTAACTAAATTATAAAATAATACAAAAATTAACTAAATCATTAACAAGTCTGACACGATTTCTGCCGATTCCTCATTACATTCTATGTGAACATAACCATCTTCTTCTTCTTGAGGTACAAGCGAAGTAGTTGGACATAATTTCGAGTAGAAATTCAATTCGGGAATATTTCTCCAGTCACCGCCAAAGTGGATATTTAGCAGTTTTGCAACATCTTGTAATTTTAAAGGATTAACCGAAATTTGATTAGCCTCAATTAAACTGGGATTTATCATATTTGCAGTTGAATTCCTCTTGCAGATATTATGTAAAGTTGATAGGTCACATCTATAATTTGTTTCTCCTTTTAAAAGAATAGTAGTTTTATTCCCCTGGAACCCCTGGCCTAGCCGATTTGATTCAGTTCCTTGCAAAAAAAATTGTGAAAATATTCAGATAAATCCAAAATGTCATATTTTGACATTTGCCTACAACATGATGGCTGTTTACCTTTTTTCCATGACGATGTTTGCCTTCCATTTATGCAGTTGTTTGACACGTTTTCTCACTGATTCCGGTGGCAATATATCGGGAAAAGTTTCCATTCTTGGAATATTTGACGTCCACTAACAATAAATGGTTATTTCCACAAAAAAAAAACAACTTTTCACTACACGATTCACTGACGCTTCCGCACGAGTTTGTATGAATTCAAGTACGGCCGCCATTATGAATAAAGGCTCCTGATTGGCTATTTGAAAAACTGCCGCTTTTGTTTCGGAAGGAGGTGGACACTGCCGTATTTGTTACAACAACAAAACTTTAAAGCCAAAATACTATGGTTTAGTGACAATTATATTAAAAGAGATATATTCTCGAGATAGAATGAACCTTTCTCTATAAAACTGCATATTCAACTCATTTTTGACGTTTGGTGGACACTTCCGTCTTTGTTTCTAGGGGCCTCAAATGCATGATCATTTCCCAATATAATGTTAGTCAATCAGAATATATCTGAACACGTTTTCATGCAGGTGCCCTTGTCCGAATAAATATAATGGATGAGATGCGAAATTATTATTATTTTGAAGAACACGAGTTCCGACTTCCTCATAAAATATTCGTGCTTTACTGATAGTTTTTTGGAGGATTGTGATTATCGCCAATTTAAATGGGTTGTTGGTTGAATGATTCCGTGGTTCTCCAATCCGCAGAATCCAAGGTTGCGTGATTACTCTCGGTGTGTAATAATGAGAATTCGGATATTTCCAATTCAGTTTTTATTTTAACAAAACTCACGTTACAATAATTTTATAAACAGACAGATCGCGTACGCTAGAGAAGATTTAGGGCTAAACCGACGGCTAGACCGCTGAAAACAGAATAAAATATTTTCCGCGCGAGGTATCGCGCGCAAGCTTTCAGTGATGCCAGCCTCACAAGAATGTGGGTACAAATAATGTTGTCATTATTTTCGGGATATTTTAACTCCCTATAATTTACCTTACAGTTTGTTATGAAATTTGTCAAATCATTGGTTATAGGTTATAGGCCTCTAGTCCCATTTTTAACAGGGAATCGAATAATTTGACCAGGTTTTCAATAAATTAACAATATTTTATTTCAGTAACATTCTTCATCTGTGGCCCTGGTGAAAGACCGATAATATGAGTCTAGAAATTGCTTTCATTGGCTTAAGCTGTGTTTGTTTACTAGATATAAATGGCAGATCCTTCCTTCTTTTTACAGATATCATTGACCACCTCACTAAATTCAATCTTACAAAATTCCACCAATTGGGGATGATATAGATAGACCCATTGAGTCCAAGTAATTTGAATACTTACGATAAAAGGTGCATTTTAAAGCGCTGAACGACGGTGGGCTTAGAATCCCTTAATCTTAGAATGTTGCCAAATCCGTTTTCATTCTCACTATCACATATCGTAGCTAGTAACGTGGGATATGATGACGTAAGAACTCATCCGAAGCGCTTAGATTTATTCAAACATCAAATTTCTCGAGGATATTTTAAACGAAACCTATAAAATTTTAAATTGGAACAATTAACATAGATTTGTTTCATCAATGTGGAAGTAAAACGTATTTTCGTTACGCTATTTTGGGAGTTTAAATACAATAATGATTTTATTTTAGTTTTACAACGCTCTTGAATTATTCATTACACTAATTTGCGCTATAGAAATTAGCCAAGTATTTAGGTATATAATAAATATTTTGTTTAAATGTGAGCGAAATAGTGAAATGATGTTCTCCTTGCTAAATCGCCTAGGTCAGTAGTTCTCAAAATAGTTATTGAACCGTGAAGCCACAAAATATTTATAGAGCATTGAAAACCACTTTATTCTGTCTTGGCGCACACTTATTCATATAAGAACTTATTCAAAAAGTTAACTTAGCGGTAAGACAACTTTTTAAGCATTTTTAATAACCGTTTAGTGCAAAATCACTTAAAAGTCGTTTACAAAACATTTTTAATGTTATTTAACCATAAACATGGATATATCATAAATTTAACAAAAATAGCATACTAGTGATTAATTGGCCTATTGATTAAATTTGCGGCCAACTTTGTTTCATAACACCTGTATCAAAATACTGTCAGGCTGAGCTATTTTGTTTCAGATATTTTTCTTTTGTAATAATTACATATGTTTTGTGCTATAGCAGAAAACATTAGAGGAGAGTTCAACTTCCTTGTCCTACACCCTTCAGACTCACAAAATTCCCTTGATAATTGAAGATGCTAGTCCCACTGGCTTCCACGAGAATCAGAGTCATCGCCTTTCTTACCCAAAACTATCAGAGATCTCATTTCTACAGTATTTAGTCGTACGTTTCACTTTAACGTTCCTCTGCCTGTTCCATGCCTCACTGCCATACTTCAGGGCTAGTATCACCATTCCATTGTGGACTGCTAGCTATCTCAGGGATCTCATTTCCACAGCATTCAGTCTACTTTCACTCACTGTCATACATCAAGGCTAGTATCACCACTCCATTGTGAATTGCAGGCTTCACTTATTTAGACAGAATCAAATCCAAATGATTTTAGTTTTAAAAGTGGTCAAATCCATTTGAATTGATGTACATTTGAGAGCGTTGTAATTGGCCTATTGATTAATTTTGCGGCCAACTTTGTTCCATAACACCTGTATCAAAATACTGTCAGGGTGAATATGTTAATATGCTTTTGAAATACTGACAAATAGCAGGGCACAGTGCTTGTTAAATATTTAAAAAAAATATTCTTGTCTACTGAAATTATTTAAACATAAAATACTTGTAAAATATTTAACATTTTTTTACATTACAAACTAGGGAAGGATTCCTATGAAAGGAACATTTTTGTGTTAACCTTAATAATTTTTCTGTCAAAAGTAATTTTGAAAAGTCAAATTTTTTTATCTTTATGACACATTTATGCAATAAATATTCATTACCATCTTTTTAGATTATAAAGCACAAATGCTTGTGAATTGATTTTAAAAAAATCTGTCAATTTCAAAAAAACCTCGCTTTGAAAGGGGTACTAGCATACTCTTTTTTTAAATTTTTTATTGTTGATAAATTATTTTACAATATTTCATTTTCTAATTCAGTAATGTTGGCCTCACTGCGTTGTTTACCCGTGCTGAGGCCCCCATTTTAAAATATAAGAATTTATACATTTAAAAAGAAAGAAAAACAACATTAAAATATACTTGAAATGGAGGTTCATTAAAATTAGCCTGTTGAATAAGTAGAGTGATGTATCTATTGAAAAAGCATAACATTGGTTGATAGTTGTATCTAAACATAATACATGGACATATTGTACATGTTACTATTATAAAAATATCCAAATTAAAAAATCAAATACAAATTTTAAAAAAAATTACACAAAAGAACGAGCCCCTTTTCAACGTAATTTTTGGAGTAACATAAATATTTTTATAAAATATTTGCTTTTGCATGATACACTCTACCACTTAGCTAATGGATACCAGCTTTACTGGATTTTTGTCCACTTTCCGCAATATTTTTATATTGTTGACCTCAGATAATCGAATTGCAAGGTTTCTTGTTTGGATTCCAGCGGTCTTTAAATATGTTCTAGCGCTTTTTAAATAAATTCTAGCGGTCTTTAAATATATTCCAGCGGTCTTTAAATATGTTCTAGCGGTCTTTAAATATGTTCCAGCGGTCTTTAAATATGTTCTAGCGGTCTTTAAATATGTTCCAGCGGTCTTTAAATATGTTCTAGCGGTCTTTAAATATGTTCCAGCGATCTTTAAATATGTTCTAGAGGTCTTTAAATATGTTCCAGTGGTCTTTAAATATGTTCCAGCGGTCTTTAAATATGTTCCAGCGGTCTTTAAACATGAAACAAGCATATCTTTTTTCAATGAAAGTACTCTATAAAAAATTATCTCCTAAATTAAGTCTATATTAAAATATCCTTTGCACGTTTTACATGCTTGTCAAGCGCAATTTTTTTTTATCCCATATATTTTAGCCCCTTCCTTAACCTGCCTCATAACGCTGTCCGACCAGGTAGCAACATAGTTCCCCTACCTTTACACCATATGGGGTACTTTTGTGAGGTGTCACATAAAAAAAACAACAAGCAGTGATTATGTAGTTATCCTTATAAAAATAACTAATTAATCACCGCTCACTGTATTTTTCTTCAGGTATTTATTTGTCTATTCGTATAGTTATAAATTTTCAGTGTATATATTTATCCTGATGAAGAAACCATTGGTTTCGAAACGCGTCGATTACTTTTTTATTGAATTATGGAGGATATAATATGCATACAAAGCATTTTATTTTCATATAAACTACTATGTTGAGCTATCATCCATCTCAATAAATACGCTATTTTATATAAGCTCCACACAGGAGGCTTTGAGGAAAATAATTCCCCTCAGAGCCTATGTGATCTTCGGAAACGCTGTGTGGGGGATCATTTGAAAAAAAAAAGGATGGGAAGTTCTGGGAAGGAAAAAGGTACGAGGGGTGAGTTGGAATCTGGGGGTCAGTGAGTCCAGGAATGATGAATGAATCCATCCCTCCCACTGCGGTGCAAAGTGATATTCTGAGGTCAAAAGTTCTCCCTCAACCTGTTTCTCTCAATCTGGCCTGCCACGCAGTTGGTGGACAAACGCGACCGCTGCCAAGACCCAGATAAATCTCATCCCATGAACCCGGGAACCCCTGCTAAGTCGCCAAACGTAGTGAAACACTGACCTTTGGCAGAGGTGTTGGCTATCGAATAAATGGTTCCCCGGGCGGCGGTACCCATACCCGCCTCCCAATGTTATATTACCTACCTATATTTGCTGTCATATTTCTAAGTGTCAGGTATAATACAATATAATACAAAATTTTACAGCATTGACATTTTTGGTAATAACCTAAAGAAATATCGATATGAAGTAATGCGTACGATTGATTATTAATATGAGAGTATGGAATGTATCGGGAACATCTCCTATCCTCTTCCAATTTTTGTTTTCCTCTCCCTTTCCTTTAACACCAAATTAATTTTAAGATATTAAAACTTCTTTTACAATGAACTTTAGCATACAAAACTTCTGTGGCTTGACTTCAGTTAACTTGTATATTTATATCTATCATTGCATATTAAGTAAAAGCTGAAAATAGCTACAAATAAATAAATAAATAAATAACTAAATAATTTTTAAGTATGTATAGGTAAAGATTAAGTATGGTCACCATTTTATACAAATGGATGTCACCCGTTCCAGTTATATTTTTGCATGTAACTATGAACTCTACTAACTTATAGTATCGTGACACGCTGGCTACATTCATGAACACGGTAGTAATTACATTTCCATGTTCATATCATGGCGCAGTGCTCTCACTAGGCCATGGGGAGTAATTATTCAAAATTTTATACCTGGCATAAAAGCTTTTATTTATATGCTGGTAAAGGTAAACGTACACCTGCATTGTGGGACTGCGAAAGGCATTGGTGTAATTATCACTCTGCGCATCTACATTAAAAGTGCTTAGTACGCAATATGGTAATGAAGTTTTTACGTCATCGAATAGAGAAAATCTTAAATGCTATCTATTGAAAATCCCGTCTGTTGTTCATTGTTCAAGTAAACATTATTTAAAAAGAGCGACAAGTGACGAATAACGTGACAATATTTGAAAAACTCTTACTACCAGCTGAGAATTTTGCTTGTGGAAGTTTTTGAAGGTTTTCCCAAGTAGATGAATTAATCTAATGACGCCTTACCGAATTGTCTACTCATCTACCAACCGATTTTAGAAATATGGCGTCCTACCAAAGATATTGGAAGAACGAGATGTGCTATGCGCAGTTCGTACTGAGTGGAATTGTTTTGCCGAGTGTCGCCGGTTTTGTTCACCAATACTACTGCACACCTTTGCTTGCGCTAAGGTATCCACACTAATACATAGAACAGATTTCTGTGCGTACACGTCCCGATACCGTTCAAAGTACCCTAATTAGGTAGTACTCCGGCTACGGTCCGGCGGCCAACATAGCATATCTCGTTCTTCTAATATCTTTGCGTCCTACCCTGTTTTTGATTTCAACATTTATTTATTCAATTGAATTTATCTACTTTATTATATATTCCATGAAATATGGTGTCTACTTTTTCACATAATAACATAACATAATGTTTCTAAAAGTCACCCCTCTCCCCTTTTACCACCTCTTAAAACAGAATTTTCATACTTCTTGAATAAATTTTCCACACTACATATATACTAAACATATACTGGCAAATTACAAATTTTCTACACTACATATATGCTATACATATACTGACATGTTACAAATATTCCACACTACGTATATACTATACATATACTGGCACATTACAAATTTTCCACACTACATAGTTTTTTAAAATTTTTTATAATTATTTATCCAATAAATTAACATACATTTTTATTGGTATAATCCACCTCACTAAGCTGAGCCTGTTCCGAAGTGGCGGGAGTTTGATCTAATTTTAGATAATGCGAATTTACATAGAATCAAAGATATAAATAAAAAGATATATAGAAAAGATAAATAAAAAAGATAATAATTATTAGATAAATATTATTATAATTAGATAGATAAATATTTAAAAAAAAACATAAGAAATAATGAAAATACAAATAAATGAATGAGAACAAAAGAGAAAAATTCAGGCGTGGAGAGTGCTATAATTTATGGTATTGTAGATGTTATCTGTCCGCAGTATACAATGCCTTTGTTGACTATCTATTCGATTTATAGGATTTTGTATCTTATATTTACACTTGTTGCCATGTATTTAATATCTTTTTCCATTAAATTGAAAATTTTTGGGGCCAGATTATGAAAATGTCTTACATATAGGTACTAGAACATTACAAATTTATTTATTTATTTCCACACTATATATCTTTTTATACAAATACTGGCACATTACATGATCTTCGAAAAGTTTGGGCAAGGCCGGGAACTTTGGTTAGTTTATAATAATTGATATTTTGATTCTCAATTGCTCATAAAAGAGTTGCATTGCAAGCTGAAAAATGATATGACAAATAATTCCAGGTAGATTACTGAGTAATACGTAATTCCGCAACTCGCCGTCCGAAAATTATCACCGCTTTAAAAAATAGTTTGCGTTATTAAAAAGTGAACAAAACTTTTTTATTTAGTTGTAGTTATATATTTTTATGCCATCTGTTACGATAAATCCACATGCGCCGTGCTCTTAGATCCAGACCTGTAATAAAAACATGATAAATATAAATATTATTAAGTGAGGCATGGAACTGGCAAAGAAAGGATGAAAGTAGATTGAATGCTGTTGAAATGAGATCCCTGAGGCGTATGTGTGGTAAAACCATGTTTGATCGTGTGAGGAATGTGGAGATCCGCAAAGAGTGCAAGGCTGATGTAAGCGTAATGAGTAAGATTAAGAAAGGGACGCTTAGATGGTTTGGGCATGTAGAGCAAATGAGCGAAGATAGGAGTGTAAGGAGGATATATGATGCAAATGCGAATGGTAGCAGAAGTCGGGGACGCCCGAGGAGGACATGGCACGATCAAGTGAATCAGATACTCGAGTCGGGCCATGTCAAGAGTCAGAATAATAGAAGAGTATGTATGAGACGATGTATGAATGTGAATGAGGCAAGAAGTGTGTGCCAAGACCGAGTTGTTTGGCGGTCCGTCCTCTCTGCCTACCCCTGCGGGGAAACGGCGTGATGGTTAGTTAGTTAGTTAGTTAAATATTAATTATTTATTTTGTTACATTTTGGTATTTTGGATTGTTATCATATCTCTTGTTATTACTTTGATTTATCTTTCTTATATAAAAGTGGTCCACCAATTCGAATTGAAACTTGAAAGTTTTGTTATCCTGACAATTGTTATTATCAAATTTAGGTTTTGACCTCGGACCAAAAACCGCACCCAAAACAATAACAACATATTTATTTATAAAAAAATTTCAAAAATTTATTACTCTTTTTATACGCCCATGGGGCTTTTATATTAGGTACATTGAAATGTTTACAATTTTGCATATAAGGATTATAAAAATGTTAAAAATATATATACATAATTATATTAAAAATGTATTTTAACTTTACGCTCATCGCTGAAAAATCCAAGAAGGTAAAATCGGACCTAAAATATGAAATTATACGGGAATATGACAGAAATTGTAAAAAAGGGCTGGATATAATGCCGCCTGTCGTATAAGGTAATAGAGGTGGCGGGATAAGTGAAGGGGACTTTACAGTAGGCTGGAATTACGTTTAGACGATAAATAAAAACAAAAATTTATTAACATTCACTTAATTTATCTATGCAATGAAAGGTAGGTCCCTTAAAATAAAACAACACAAAAACTTGTATAAAATCTTTATACCCACTGGAGTGCTTTGCGACAATTTTTTGCAAGTATTGCGCAATATATTTGTAGTACCTCTAGGTACTTCCTAGAGTACTTATTGAGTCTAAAAATATGGAATAAACCGTGAAATCTAGGTGGATTCACTGGCTATAAACCGCAGTAATCATTTCATATTGTTTCTTTACTAATATTTTGAGGAATGATGTTAATTGTATCGAATGGCTGAATTGATTACGCAACACGAAGCGCTACAGTGGTTATAAGACCTATAATATGATACATTATTCAATCACAGTACACGACTAAACACATGTACAATAAAACTAATTTACGTCGAAATAAATGGTTAAAAGGTTATATGCCAAAGTAAAATAAAATAAATGGTTGATGTAAAAGAGTTAAGAGGAATTTTAGTTATTTTTTTAACATAACTCTACTTAGGAAACTTTTTAGGGCCAATTTCATCTTTAAGGCCGCTGTGTGGAGTGTTTTTCTAAAGAAAAGAAGAAGAGGAAGTTCTGTGATTGAAAAAATGTATGAGACAAGGGTAAAAATCTGGGGGGTCAGTGTTCAGGAGCAACGTATAAATCTATCCCTCCCTATCGGTTAATTGATAAATCCCCAGTACGTCCAGCCGGAGAGGTCAAAGGGTCTCTCTTAAGCTGCCTCCCCCGATTCGGTGCGATACACAGCCGGTGGGCAGACGCATCTACCACCAAGACCAGGAAAAACCTCACCTCATGAATCACCAAAAGTAGCAAGTCACTTGCGGTGACCTATGGCAGAGGTGTTGGTTATCCATACCAATATCCTAAATTTAAGTCATGGTTATAAATATAGGTTTTTAATATGTTGCCTTTGTTTTTATGTATTCTTAGTATTTTAGATATTTCATTGATCAAATATTTGCATTTTCTTCCTTTGGTATAATTTTCGCGGCATTGTATTCTTGGTTTATTATTTTTCTTTTTGTTTTATCAAAATTATCTTCTAAAATTTGAGAGGATTTATAAATATTCACAACCTTTCAGTTTTTTTTTCTTGTTCAATTATTTATTTTACCCTCTGAATTAATACAGTTCCAATACTGACTTAATGATGAATAAATACAGATAAGTTTTAATAAATTAATTTAAAAGAACGTTGTTTATTTAGTATAAATACGTCTTTGGGAATCAATTTAATTAAAAAGAGCAACAACGAATAAATGTAATATTTAAATATATGTAAGCTGCTTAATAATGTTTAACTGCTTATTTATTGTTTAATATTTGAATTTTTTGTAATAGATTTACATTTTTTATATATGTACAGTGTAATAAAAATTTAAAAAAATAAAAATAGTCTTTCCTCACCATAAAAAGACAAGACTCTTGTGTTTGGTGAGAGAATTCTAGCTCAATAACAAAATGTCATCAGTAAGTAAAAATAATATTTCAAATAATTTTTTTTTCTATGCGAATTTTTTTTCAATAACTTTATTAAAAAAAGCTTTCTTCAGCCTTACTAAAAGGGACGATACATCTCCCTATCTGTGTCAGGTTTCAGCCTAGAATTTTTCGAAGATCTCGTAGGAAGGGATGACACATCTTGCTACCAAGATCAGGTCTTGAACTTTTAACCGGCTCGGTTGAGTTCGTTTGAGGTTTGATTGTTCAGGGCCGTGCGTCAGCTTATATAGGCCATCCGTGGTATATCATTTGGTAGGTAGTATGAAGTCAGGCACTGATTAGTTTGTCTCTTACTTGCGTAACCAGTGAGAGATCTCTGTGTCCTGTGTTCGTAGATAGAGATGCAACCATAGGTGTGATCGAGAAAGAATTAGGGGTCGCGCGGTTTCATCCCTTTACACTACACAACTTTATTTGTTTATTTATAAAATACAATAACTTTAAATATTTCAATACATTACTTCATAATGTGGGTATCACTGGGTTCTTTACCTGGCTTAGGTGTTTACAAAAATTCCAATATAGCTTCATGTCTAAGTTCTATAAAGTTATTTCTAAAAACCATTGCTCATAAAGACAGTAGAATTAACTTGGCAAATTTTTTAAAATTTCATTTCGCCAGAACTCATGGTAACGTAGTTTTTGGATTCAAAAACGAAACGATTTAAAAATAATAATAGTATTAAAAACATACATTCGTATTCACAATAGAGATAAACCCGTCTCGTATTCTGACAACAGTTTACAAAAATCGGATTTATAAACAAACAAACATGTATATGAGATTTTCTATATTATTTCGTGCATGGAATCTAACTTAAAAATAACTTTAAAAATGATTTTTCCACCCTGGCATAATATTTAATTTTGTTATTTTGAAAAATATCTCGTTCACGCACTTGTGCAGGTTACTGTATTTCTGAAAGGGTGGGAAATAGAATAAGTGGACAGACAAACATAATGGCCGACACAAACACGAATATGTAGGGACCAATATGACAGGTTGGAAATATTTTTACCCTTATTCCGTTAAGGGTAGGTGCTTTTCACAAATTTTACCATGAAATATTACAACTGAAATTCTGCTGATGGATTTTTGATGATAAATAAAGTGGAAATTGTGTAGCGATCATGAGTACGTTTTTTAATATGTACGAGTACTCGTATATTTCTAGTTTAAAAATAATTTCAATTTATTTGATATTTTTAAATTACTTAACTCTCGGCGTGCCAAGGCTAAAATTTCGCCATTTGCCAGATGATTCTATTTTCTTAAAAAAATATTTGTTTTGTTTGCAAAATGACTTTTTGAATTTTATGTGAAATTTATTGTTTCAAATACAGCCCAAATTTTTTTACATTAACATTATAATAATTTCCCTCCGGTCCTAAGACATCTTTGAGGATGTTGTGTGCAGAGTCTTTTGTTTATAGGTAGTTCTGGGAATGACAAAGGTTTGATGGGTGACTATAAATCTAGGGATTAGTGTGTCAAAGGGTCAAGAGAGACCGGTTGGAGAAGTCAAAGGGTCTCCCCGAACTAGTTTCTCCCAATCTGGCTCGCCACGCAGCAGGTAGGCAGACGCATCTTGAACACACCTCACCCTATGAACTCGGGTACCCCTGCTTAATTACAACCAACAACTTAGTGGTATTATTAACACCCCTGCCACCTATGGCTGGGGTGTTTTTTATCCAATAAATGGTTCCCGGGGCAGCGGTACCCGAACTCGCCTCCCAAATTGTACCGTTTTACCAGGTTATTTCACCTGTCTTAAGTCATTTCCCCAGAAAGCTAGTTGAGTAGTAATATGTTTTTAAATATCCTTAAGGACACGTCGGCAAGTTGAAATCAATGAACACTTTATAAACCTACCATATTAAGTTAGTGACTTGAGTACTATTATTGTATTTTTATTTATAGTACACCGGTTGAAATTTAACTCAACCATTTGGAATGCATTTTATAATATAAGACGTTGTCCTGCCACAGACCGCTTTCTATGTAGGGAAGTTAAAAATTGTGGTTGTATGTAGTTTTGGATGAGAAATCTGAAAAAACAAAAATTCGTTGAAAATTTATATTTTTTTAGCTTTTAGCGCCACTTATAGGGTCCAAAAGTATCCTATGTTTCAAGCAGGAACCAACCATAGACAATCACAAAATTTCATTGAAATCGGTTGGGCGGTTTCAGAGATTAGCGGGTACAAACACAGTGACACGTTATTTTTTATATATTTAGATTAATGTTTCACTGTATTTTTATTGTACTTGATATTAGACATTGGTTGTATAACGTCAGCTGTATTATTTTTTTGTATTTATATTTTTGTTTATAATGTATAATTACATTTGAATTCATTATTATTATTTTCTGCGTATTTTTCCACAAAGGAGGATCTGAGGAAAAAATCGGCTTCAGGGCTTACGACTTCTTCGGGGATGCTGTACGGAGGGTCTTTTTGAGGAGAGGAAGGAATGAACATAGGTCTTGAAGAAATTCATGTTTCCGGTAGGAGGAAATACAGTGGCCGGCAAATTGTTCCCCAGCCGAGCTGTTGAACTCAAAACGAGTCGTAAAATCGACCCGTTCTCATGTGACAAAAGTCAACCATGTACATATGTTGAGCACGCTTTGCGTTTTTTCCAACTATCCACCGGTTCTGAAGGGATCAATGATGCTAGATCCTCGTAGCATCTACCATTGTAATACTAGTAGAACAAGGACAGCATACCTACCTGATGGCTGTACTCTAAAGATTACAATCCGTTTATTGAGATAGGAGAATTTATCAAACAAACTGCCCATTCCTGCAGAAGAGGGTTTTATTCAAGTTTTTTGGGGCTTCAGACCAGAGGTGGCCGCCAAATTCAACAGTGGGGCGCACTATCAAATATCCTCTTGTGTACACAGCATACTTATTATAAAAGTATATAACTTTAATATAAAAGTCTTTTAAGTCGTATAAATAAATAAATTATTTAATTAGTATTTTTTCAGAGTGGTAGGTACTCTCAGTATCACCCTGATGAAAGACCACCTTTCCGGATCAAAACGTTGCGTTTTGTGGTCGGATCTAAATATCCAGATTCTTTCCAACCTTTATCGTCATCTTCCTCATCTTCTCCCCTACTCGGTCCCTCCAGCATCAGAACATACTCCAATTAGAGATGCCATGGTCCCATTGGTTCTGGACAGTTAAAAATCTCGTGCGGTATTCACATAATATTACTCACGACAATCTAAAGTTTAAATAGTAAATTTTTTTACTCTGTATTCTTGTATCAACATTCTATTAATTGAAAGGAATATTTTCGATCGATCTCTATTTGTTTCCAGCAATCGCTATAAAATTCACCATTACGGTACTAAAACCGACCGATCTGTATTCATTGCCTTCCGTTGGCTTAGAGCTCAGAGTTTAAGGAGTTGCACTGCGTTCTTGTGTGTGCTACCTATCTTCCTTTAACCATAACTTCTGTTTTAGAAATGCTTAGCCTTCTCTCGCTGTCGTGCACTCCAAATGAAAACCATAAAAATAAATTTACCAAGTTGTGCGGGACGATTGAAATCGATGGCCACTCCAAATAAATTACGATGTTTCATGTAAAGCTTGAAGGAGCTTTCTTTACAACAATGGGAAATCAGCAATTTTTCTGATAACATTTAAATAAAAAAAGATTTTGTGTTATTATATAATAGTTAACCATTTTTAATAATTATCAGTTTTAAAACCTGACGATTTATGAGTATTTTTGAGAAATTGTTAAGAATTATGACAAAGTGTTAAGAATTTTGATTCACTTTGAGAATTGTGAATTTCGATAAATTATCAGATATATTCGTGGATTTATAGGATATTTTTGTAAATTTGGATATAAATGGAGCGGTCGGCATTTTTTTATCCAATCAGACAATTACATATCATCAAAATTTGTCCACTTTGAAAATTCTTTGTTCAATCCAATACTTCAAATGTGCAAAATATCGCCAAACTTTTCCATTTAAATAATTCTATGTTCAGCTTTAAGTATGTAGGTCAATTAAAATCAATGCGGGTCATCAGTTAAAAAAAGAAACATTAACGTAGTTAAATATTGCAACAATGTCGTTGGTTAATATATTAAGCAAAAGTGGTTCAGGGTGCGACCCTTGTGGGACCCCACTCATAGTATTAAAATTATACAAAAGTGTAGAAATATTTTTTTACATAAGGTTAACTGTACTTTGCAACATTGAAACTGTTACTGTGCGCTCTGATATACGCTTTGACATCAAATAAGGTGGTAATATAAACATACTAAAAAGCGAAGAGTTATTTGTTAGAAATGATGAAAGTTATTATTGTTAGTAATGTTATTAGACAAAAGTTTCATACACAGTTTTAGGACAAAAAATACAAATGTATAAATGTTTAAAAAAAATGTGAGTTATGGAAACCCGCAAAAAACCCACTAAATCTAAATATTATATTTTATTATCCATTTGTATTTTGTACGCGGACCAACCAAACTGCTGTGTTTGGATTTAATTGGTAACGATTTGAGGGGTGTAAGATACATTATTATTCCTTTTGCTTATTCTGTTTTAATTTATTCGATTATTTTGTGTTTTTTAATGCATATTCTATAGATTGCAGAAAAAATAAGTTTCTTTTTTTACTTTGTTTTGTAAGTCAGTCGGAATTTTTTTCTTTCTATTATAAATCACTAAAGTTTTCTGCTTCCAAGTTATTTGTAAGGTCTTAATAAATGCATCAAGCGCACTACCCTATCATATAATGCCGTAAGTGATTGAAGATCGTACAAGAAAAAAATAGATCATTTTCAATTTGTCAATATTGAGTATTTCCTTAAGTCTATAAAATGGGTACGTAAAATATCTTAGTTTATAGATGGTTTTACTTATTCACGATTTCCAGTTAAGAATTGTATCAATAGTAATACCTAAATATTTAATGTCTTCAACTTTATTGAGTTCTTTGCACAGTGAATATGGTACTTGATTGCAATTTGTATTTTGGATTCTAATTTTAAGGTTATCGTAAGGTTTGTTTTTAATTTTTTTGTAAAAAATGAAATACAAAGTTTTGCTGTAGTTTAAAAGTTGTGCTGTAGTTTCTTACATTTTAGCCAGAACATTCCTACTTTTTGTAATGAAGTTGGGATTGTGTTGAAACAAATGCAACAGACTTACTTCATAAATATAGGTATCATAGTAACTTTTTAAAGTTGCTCATAAGTTTTTGAAGGTTCGCATCTTTAATTTTTTCTATTCCGACCAGGTTTCGATTGCACCCAATGTTTATAAAGCCGTTTATAAAGGTTTAAAAGATGTTTATAAAAAAATAGTCATATGCTATACTGTCATGATAAATAAATGTATCCGTTTTAAATTTGAAAACACTTATGGATGAATAATAGATGATAGCCAACTAATAAAAGAGATAGAAGATGAATTAAAGAAACAATTTATCCACGTGAATTTCATAAAATATAAAGTTACACAACAAAGTGTTTGCCTTCTGCAAATGGAAAATATCTGGAAATAAGGTTGTCTACTTGGTAAGGCTTCCAGAGTATAATGTAGTCTATGGTTATATGGCTCTCTATGTGCCCCATCCCATCACGGAAGCTTTTGAATATCTCATCTATCCGTTTCTGCTGCAATCTCGTTCCTTCCGGTACTGCATTTCCTCTCTCTCTTTTAAATAAGGCTCTCTAAATCGACTTCGGCGAGAATTTCCATAATACCTTCCATATTTTGAGAAGTAGTTAGGTGATTGGAGAGGTAAAATTGGTACATGGCACCCATCATATTACGTGCCAACATACAAAACATGTTGGCACAGCGCTTCAGACTTAACCAGACACGCACTGCCAAGTCATACTCGTATGCAATAGTGGTGATCATATTTTTTTTCCAATTTAATGAGCAGCCCGCAACCTCTTTCCGTTGTTAACAAGGAATTCTATTCTATTATTCAAGGAATCTCCGAAACTCCACGAATAATTACTCTGGGTACTTCCCCACCTACCTTTTCTCATCTACTCACAAAATATCCCAATCGTGGTTACCATTGTCTCACTGGATCCATACGGTTGGGAACAGTTCTAGTGCGGTATTCACATTAGAAAAATTATTTGTAATTTTTATCATCAGATATGTAACCACTGTACATAATATATTTACTATAAAATATATTCATACATAAAAGTAATTTATTCGTAATGAAGCTGTGATGATTGTTATATCCAACTTCATTTATCATTTTTTCCGCTTGTATTACATATTGGCTTTGCAAATTCCTTTGACAGAGCTCTGTTTCAAAAATATATCCTTTGTGTTGATAAAAATGATACATTCTCATAATACTCGTATAAATGATTATGAGTTTCGTTCACCGACTGATTATTCAGTTATAAAATATTTTTTTATTCAGCATTACGATTTATAAATCGTTTTTCATAAAAATTACAGTATTTATTTTTGTCCCTTTGTTATTTTCCAATTTATCAAATTGAAGGGCTTTATCTTTGTCAAAGGATGTTTTAATATTGATTATTTTTTTTATTGTTGATACATTTTTTTTTTACAATATTTCATATTTCAATTTAGTAATGTTGGCCTCACTGGGTTGTTTACCCGTGCTGAGGCCCCCATTTTATAATTTAAGAATTTATACATTTAAAAATAAAAGAAAAACAACATTAAAATAAAGATAAATTTAAAATAAAAATAAAGATTAAAAATAAAAGAAAAATATCAAAAGAGAATGTAAATCGGTATTTATAATGATATATGTGTTTGTGCGTGTTGCGTGTTTTATATCTTTTTGTGTGTTGCGTGTATATGTTTTATTCTTTTATGTTATAGAATTTTGGTAATATTGTCTTTTTGTTCTTTAATCCATTTTTTTATTTTGTGTTTGAATTTATTTTTATTTTCCTCAATTTTTGTTTCAAGTGGAAGACTGTTGAATGCTTTAATAGCGTGGTATTTATGGTGTCTTTGTCCAAAGGTAGTGTTTACCGTCGGAGTTTTTATGTTTTCTTTGTACGCTTGTCTGACCGGTCTATTAGTGATATTTTGTGTTTGTTGGGGTTTGTTTTTTTGGTCGAAAATGTAGTTTAGTAGTGTTTTAACATATAATTGGCGTATATCAAGTACGTCACAGCTTTTAAATATTTGGTCTGTGTCGGTTAGTTTATGTTTTTTGAGTATTACCTTTAATATCGTTTTCTGTGCGATTTCTATTTGAGCGATAGCTGCGTTTGTTGCTCCTCCCCAAGCAATTATTCCATATTCTATTATTGATTGGCATAGTGCATAATATATTGTTTTCAATTGTTTTATTTTATATATGTTTCTTATGTTTAGGAAAATGTGTATTGTTCTGAGGAGTCTATTTATGATTTGTTTGATGTGATGTGTCCATCTAAGATTATGGTCAATTACGATTCCTAGATACTTTATTTGTTCTGTTTTTTCTAGAGGGGGGCAATCGCAGATGTTGGTGTTTATGCATTCGTGTATTTTTATGGTGTTTGTATTGTTTTTTGGCTGTCCTGTTTTAGTTATGCTGTACGTTGTGAATTTTGTTTTCGATATGTTTAGTGTGAGTGTATTTGAGTCCAACCATTTTTTCACTTGCGTGATTCCTAGATTCGCTATGTTATAAACCTTATTCCAGTCCTTAGATTTAAATAGTAAAACTGTGTCGTCTGCGTAACTAATTATTTCTCCATCTATTTCCATGCTGCAAAGTTCATTTATGTAAATTATGAAAAGAACTGGCCCTAGTATGCTTCCTTGTGGAACTCCGTGTGTAATCGGTAGTGGTTTGCTAGTATAGTTATTAATTTTGACTTGTTGTGTTCTGTCGCTCATGTAACTTTTTAATAGTTGTAGTTCTTTGTCTTTGATACCCATATTTTCTAATTTTTTAAAAAGTGTTTTGTGGCATATTGAATCAAAGGCTTTAGCCAAATCTAAATATATCGCTATGCATTTAAACCCTTGATCTAAGTTGCTATGTATATAATCTATTGTAGTAGCTAAAGCTTCTTTTGTGCTTCTTTTTTCTCTAAATCCATATTGTTTGTCCGAGATTAATTTGTTTTCTTCCAGGTATTTTATTATAGGTAGCATGTTATGCAGGTATCCAAGGTGCTATGCCAGAATATTTAATAAAATGTGTTTTTAATTTAGGATTATGAAATAGAGTCATCGACTTTTGCACTAAAAATATGACAAATCATGTCTGGAAGTCTGAATCGTCAATTATAATGAATAATTACAAACGCCAAAGATAAATAATTATATAAATTTAATGTTTTATAAGATGAAACCATTAAAGATCACAAAGAGCTACATCGATTGCTTTTATCGTAAAACGAAGAAAGGAATGAATGCTGAAGGCTTGAAAGACTGAAAGACAAGAAAATGTAAATCTTTGTTGGATGGGATCATTTGTATTAACACAGATTGTTTTCTTTTAGATAAATTATGTTAAAATACAGGAAGTTTATTTATCGTTTCGAAAGTGGAAAAGCAGTAATGTCAAAAAGAATAAGCCCTGTGCTTATGTTTTAAGTTATGTGCACATTTAAAGTATGATATGAAGTTTATTTTTCGTATCGAAAGTGGAAAAGTAGTAATTTCACAAAGAATAAGCCATGTGCTTATGTTTTAAGTTATGTGCACATTTAAAGTATGATATGAAGTTTATTTATCGTATCGAAAGTGGAAAAGTAGTAATTTCACAAAGAATAAGACCTGTGATTATGTTTTATGTTATGTGCACGTTTGAAGTATGCTATAGGATTTTATTTATACCGATTTATTGTGAATCGGTCATGATTCCAGGGTGTTTTTTTATGATTATTGATACCAACAACATCAACATACCTACGTTTTTTATGATTGTTAATATCAACATATATACGTTTTTTGTTATCTTTACAATTCACTTCCTGTCAAGTTCTGACTCAGTTCCAACGCAACAATTTAATCCGTGTTAAAAACAATTTTTAAATTTAATTTTTTTTGGAAAATTAATAAATAAATATCTTTATAGGATTAACACAATAATAAAGATCTCCACTATCACATGTACACTATGGGTAAAAAGTTATTCTATTTAATTATTCTTATGTTTGATGGCTGTTTTGTCTTCGGAAGGCATTGTCCAACTGTCACGTATATGATAACTAAATATCGGAACTTTTCAAAAAAGTTCTAATTTATAATTTAGCAAAACAAAAATAATAATTTCAATTGTATGCGCGTCCTGCGTGACAGTAAAATGCACATAAATGCTTCAAATTTATGTGCCATTTTCAAAATTAACTGATTTTGTAAATGATTCATTGAATTCCCTGCCTTTAACACAAAGTTTTTACAAAAAATTCTACAATATTCAACATTATTTCGCTGCCGCTTTGCAATCCTATTAGTTTTGCCGTGTCGCACTCAATCTTCACCCATATACACCCATTGTAAATAACATAATTATCTTATCGATATTTTCAATGTGTCATATTATATTTATAGACGCGCACCATTCAATAATTCAAGACGACCTATTCTACTGTCAAAGCATATTTGATAGTGAATTTATACGTGACCGAGATAAAGAAAAAAGATTCAGTCCGTCGGTTCAATGATCAGATGACCACTAAATTATTGAATTATCTCGAAGCGGTTAGATATGTCACCAACTGGATTATGACAAGACAACAAAATATAGCGCTGATGATCAGGGGCCATTTTGGAAACAAAAAAATGTTGTTGTAGTCAAAAAGATTTTTAGAGCCTAACTCTAAAATAAAACGGGAATCTGAATGATATAAGTGATGAAGTCGTGTAAAAACAACAATAGAAACACTGCCCGTCCTAATGGACGGACCCACAGCAGGGCCGTATTTGTACTTTTCACAAGTATAGGCCACTTCGTTTGCGCCGCCCCCTACCCCCTTCTTGGAAATTGCCACCGATAATATCAATCATAAAAAAAATGAGAAAAAAAAAAAAACATAATTACTCACTTTTAGGCTGCCATTAGGTGACACACAATTTTCAAAATAAATATTCACATGTAGGAAGTAGGTATTCAAAAATAAAATAAACAAACGAATTAGTACAATTTAATTTAATTAGTAAAATTTAATAACAAGAATTACAATTTTTTTCGGGTTTTTTTATTGACAAAATCATATATAATATCTTCATAGCTTATAGTATTCACTAAGTTTGCTTCAACATTACACAGAAATTGTTTCCTCAAAAACTTAAAAAGATTCAGTAATGATGTCGATTCAGGTTTCTCTGCCGTATTATTAGAGGAAATGTGACTACAAAAGTGTACACATTCCTGAACTAAATAGTCTTCTAAATCATTACAGTAATATTGCACAAGAGACTGAGCTTTTTCTGAGACTCTTTATGTCTAAAGTTCACTCATTCTTGTTAAAAATGAAAAATTTTCTTTAAAGATTATATATGCACCATGTCTTCTCTCTAATTCAGCTCTCAGTCTGTTCAGAATTACCAAAAAGGTGTTGACTCTGAAAGAGTCTCTGGAAGTTGTTTCAATTTCCTCATTTGATGCTTCGTCTATGAAGTTTTTTTCTTAGGGTTCCTCTTACTCTTAATGTCGCCCTGATATTGCTTAAGTGCGCTCATTTTAATTGCACTTTTTTTGAAAAAATCAAAGTTTTCTCGCTCTGCTATTGTAAATTCGAGAAGAGATCCATAAAGATCAGATACCGTCAGTACATCAACAGATGAATTCTGAATCTGAGCACTCACTTTATTTAATCTGTCCAAAATAGCATTCCAAAATACGATCATAAATGCCGTTTCCAGTTTTTCCAATTTAATTTGAATTCCCTTTGCTTCAATTCGTGAGATGGGTTTCTGTGTAGCGTCATTTTCAATCATTTTTAAAACCGTCAGTACTTCATCCCAGGAATCTCTTACACTTTGACAGGCATCTGCTCTTGCTGACCAACGTGTGAGGTTTACTCTCTTCAGCGTCTTTCGTTTTCCTATTTCACTAGCCGATTTTTTTCAACCATCGGTCGACTTCACAAAGAAAGTATATACTTCTTCCAGCAACATGAAGAAGTGACAGGCTTCTGTACAAGACTCAGCGGCCGAAGTTCCCACCAAATTTAATGAATGAGCTGCACAAGGGACGAACATGGCAAGTGGTGCTTGTTCTTGAATTTTGGCTTGTAAACCATTATAAATTCCTGACATGTTCGAGGCATTATCATATGACTGACCCCGGCAGTCTTTTAGATTTATGTTCAACTTTTCTAGCTCTAAAGTAATGGCATCAAACATATCTTGAGCCTTGTGTCCTACAGAAGGTAAGAATTTAAGAAATCTCTCACATGGCTCTCCATTATTTAAAACATATCCAATCACAAGTGTCAGTTGATCTACGTGTGCTGCATCCGGTGTAGAGTCTACAATTAATTGACACAAGTATACACACGAAACTGCCGCTTTGCACTGCCGGCCGGCCCGGCGCGCGCGTGATACGGTATATTATGTGTTCGTACGCGCGCGGGCGGGTAGCGGGGGTGACTGTTCATCACATCACCCGCCCCCGATCCGCCGCCACCCTTTACCCATGCCGCCCGGGCAGTAGCATAAATATAAGTAACTATCTAACTAAAGTACTAGGAATTAGCGCCTTTAAAAAATGATATTTATCGTCTAATAGTTATAAAACTCTGTCTATCCACAGGGACTTTTTTTGTTTCTAATCGCATACACGGCTTACCAAAGCGAGCGAGTGCCGCCCCCTGAACTCTGCCGCCCCTAGGCCGCGGCCTATAAGGCCTATTGACAAATCCAGGACTGACCCACAGTCGAATTTGCAATAGCAGGCTTAAAAAATTGATATTTCCGTTGGGTTTATTTTTATTATCTCTGATAAACATATTATTAAAATTTCAGATGTTTCTATAGAAATATCTCGGGAAGTTACTAATTCATCGTCTAGAAAAATAAAATCTGGTGTTTGCGGCTAATTTTATGGTTGAAATGTATTTTATAACATTTTCATAAAATAATTTTATCGTCAGGTACTTTTTTCATTAATCGTAAACGTAAATAACGTCCGTGGGGATCAGTCTAAGTATGTGAGTATTATTGTTACAAATTCTTTGGAATTAATTAAAATGTGACCCTTGAGCAAACCCCTGCTATTAGTCTTGTGTCTCCTCAATTTTTATGGAGATTTCGATCCCGGTTTTCTTATTTTAGGTCAATTTTTTGTAATAATGATAGGAAAAATAAATAAGTTTTTTTACATCCATTAGTCATTTTTTATAGACATTTAAGTATTCTGAAGCTAAGTTTGTATGAGTAAAAAAATATTTGGCCGGTCAAATGGTCTGGGATTCCCTAATAAGATGTCAAGTTAACAAATACGTAGTTGCATCATTCGAAACCATTGCGTTCCAAATCTCTACCAAGATATAATTTATACCAACTGTACACTTAAACTCTTACTAAAAAACATTATTTAAAAATATTAATAAAATAGAAAATGATAGAAAAATAGTTCATGGAAATACATATACATTGTTTACACATCCAAAGGGGGTTGTTTATCTGTTGTGCAAACTTGAAATTTCTAATCGAATTTTGAATTAATTACGTACACATCCGTCAAACTTTTGTGTTATTAAAATACATCACTTTCATAGAATCGTTATTAAATTCACTCAATAATAGTTATTTAAAAATTGAAATGTCCGAAATAACCTCACATTTTTAAGACTGGAATTTCGTTTGCCAGTCTGTTCTTTCGAAGCCCAGTTAAAGATATCTGTTATTAGTACTTACTCGAATATAAACTTTTACAGTCTTTATACGATATGTAACAAAAACACCGTATAAAAGTTTTAAATTTCTTAAAAACAATATTTTTTTAATCTGATCTCTATTAATATGTCTAGTTGTTAAAATAATTATATGAAATTCCCTCGATAGAAAAAAATCGCAAAATATGCTCCTAAAACACACCTGGTTCTGTTATTTAACATGCTACAGGTATGAAAAAATCAGTGTTTCTTTAAATACTATTTAGTTCAGATGTCGAGTGATTTGGCCTAGTTACAATGATTTTTTATTAGTGCGCCCCCTCTATCATTCGTATTTACATATTTCTCTTTCAAACCATCTTTAGTAATCTTCTTCTTCTTTTTTAACGCTTCGAATGTAGTAATAATGGTCTAAAAATAGCATATTACTATTATGAATGTAACAATGATTAAATATGGAAGATGAAATGATTTTTTGCCGGTCTAAGTGTTAAAAATTGCCAACTTTCCGTATGTTGAAATTATCATAAGTTTATCCGCTTTATTTTTCCAACTTTTAAATAAAATAGTTCCTAGCATATTTTTGAAGTAGAACAAAATTACTTTATTAAAAAAATACTTCGACTTTGTGCCGCTATTTGGCGTATTGTAGAACTATCTTACCCTCACCATAATCATTTTAAATGGCGATGTTGTTGGCCACTACTTGATTTAGATATTAATTATCCCCATAACTTGAATTATCAAAACTCTGCTTTATGGAATGGGAAAAGGGGTGGGGATGGTTTTTCGAAACCTCATGTAGACAGTGAACTTTATTGTTTTGTTCGATTGTTCAAAATTTTTCCAAGAAGTGTCAAATTTCTTCTTTTATTGGAGAGAAAAGAGAGTGAGGGTGGTTTATTGAAATCTGATATATAGAGTGACCTCACTACCATTTTGAACGATGAGTGTGTAAAATATCATCAAGAAGTTCTGATTTAAAGTAGCTTTAACAGGTGGAAAAAGAGGGTGGTGGTAGTTTTGAAATCTCATGCATGCAGTCACCATTCAACTGTTTTGGAGGTAAAGTGTGCAAATTTTCACCAATCTCGGAAGAAAATTGTAGATTTTTTTGGGAAAAAAACCCACACCTAGACAGTGTGATATTAAACAGGGTGTTAAAGAACGTACTTGACTTAATTAACCAGTGATTCCTGACATTATTTTGATTAAAAAATGTAAATGAAATTTTGGTGTCAATGTTTTTTTTCTTAGACATATTTTTTTTAAATTCTTTTAAATGTCGTCACTGGTTACCCAGCCCAGTAACCACCCAATCCCACCCATCGACCATAATGTCAGGAATTACTGGCAAAAGTAAGTTACGTACAGCCCTTAACACCCTGCATATATTATTTTTTTATTTGACATGCCCTACATTATAGACTGATAATACTTTAACATGATATTAAAGTCTGTTTACACCATAGACATATGAATATTAGTAGACCTGCCCTAAGTGATTAAAAGCGTATTATCCCCACTCCCCATACCGGTTCCATTGAGCCGGCTGGGCTCGCGTATGGCCTCAAATGAAATTTGAAAACGTGACGTCATCATTCTTGTGCGAACTATGGTCGAGGCATCATCGGTTCATTTTACGAAATAACACGGCAAAATGTTGACTTGTACTATGAAAACTTGTAAAAATAGATGTGAAAAAGAGAATAAACCCAATTGTCGTATTACATTCCATATATAAGCATTATTTTACTTTATTTTAAGCATATTCACATCGTATAATATGAATCAGTTGTTACTATCACATCGAGAAACGTCTGGACGCGAAACACAAAGCTGGTTGGTTGCTGGGAAGTAAATTATGAACATTTATAAAAGTGTCTTAACTAAATACTCTGAAACTAACTACGACTCTGCAAACAGAAGAAATTTACTTTGACGAATTTGGAATTCGCAAATTAGTTCATAACGTGGCGAGTAATTTGCGCTCCCATGTAAAAATGTCTATTCATTTAAATGCAGATTTTACTTTTAAGAACTAAATGGTGATATTATAATGCGAGATGCCTATTTACTGTCAGATTGATTTATTGACGAATCACAGTCAGCTTAACCCCCTTCGTTCTTCAACAGTTGATTTTACCCCTCGCCCTTATCTTCTCGTCTATTAATTCCTATGTCTGTGGTTTACACGCTCAATCTTACTTACAGAAACTTTAGCAGAAGAAAGTACGTACGTACGTTAAATGTTAACATTTATATATGCGGTTTCAGTTTTTGCCCAAACTTGCACAAGCGAGACGCTGCGTGTAGACAGACTTTAAACATATTGTTAACATGTTATAAAGTTATATACATATATGTATACAATATTTTATCATGTATTTCGTTTGTTTCAGGTAAGACAAATATGTTATCAACATGCTGATGGAATACTATTCAGGTAGATAGATACTTATGTACATTTAATAAAAACAGATTATTGTTCGGTTATTTCATTAAAAATATTGCATTTGTCCTTTACGATAATAACTGCCCAAGTTCAAATCGCAGAATTTGAACAATTCATCAAATTTCAAAGTCGATTTTTAAGTTTTGTGAAGGTTCTATTAAAATTTTGTTATTATATCATTATTGGCCAGTTGTTTCATAAAACTGAAATGACAAAAGAACTTGAATAGAACCTTCACAAAACTAGAAAATCAACTTTTAAATTTGATGATTTGTTAAAATTTTGTGAAACAACCAGTACTTAACCTAACACTTTTAATCAAAATATTAAATTTTAAAAATCCTTTTTATAAATGAAGTAACTTCTTTTTATTTTCAAATGAATGGGTCATCATAATTCCATTTAACGAATAAAAACATTTTTCACCGGATTCAAAATAAAACAATATTTCATACCGTCTACAAGCTTATCAGAGCTTATCGCAAAACGTGTGATATCAGTCCTGTAATTATATATATTTTTTTTAAATTCTGCTTTTATAAATAAATTCCTTGGTATCTTTTTTCGTTTATTTACAAATTATTGTTGTAATTTGGTCCGTGCTACAGAAAATAACGTACGTTATCGCATGAGAAGACTGATAAACATTTTATTACGGTAATCGGACATTTCGACAAGATAAAAAAAATGTTGCGGCAACCTTAAATGTCAGGCTATCGGGCCGAGCATCGTGGGATGAGATAAGGCGGTGTTGTAAAATTTATGGCTTTTTCTTTATGAAATAAGACGCCTGAATACTAAATAGTGAATGGTTTTACTTTCATTTCATTGGGTGAAAGATACTTTGTAAATAGGTGATAGGAAAGATCACCATTTAAATAAAAAAAAATACAGTGTGTGGCAAGCCTACGCACGACAGAAGTGAAACTTTTAGTATTCTTCTCTCTCTCTTTTCATTTCATATTATTATTCAGAATGCTGTACATTATAGTTTTAAAAAGCATAAATTTATTTATATGCGTGTTGTTAACAAATTAAAGTTCAACTAGATTCCTAATATTGACATATTTATAAGTAGCATGTGATAAAAAAATTAAAAGTTAAAAAATATGGGATTCAAACCCGGGTCCTGCATAACGAGTGTCGAACACTCTGCCTCTAGACCGCGAGGAGAGGTATCTCGCGTGACGAGAACCGCGTATACAACGTGTACTCCTCAATTGACTTTTCCCGCGCTTATTTTTATAACGGAGTTTGTATATGATATTATATTACGATACGAAATTCGCTTCCTTCAATCGATCGTTTCAAACAGAATTAGAAGGTTCGATCGCAAAAATTCTAAAAATAAATTACTCAACAAAAAAATATAAATGTGCATTTTTGACAACAATCATGCAGATATCTTCTTATATATATGCCTGACAAAGTCGCAGCACGAGAGCATTTTATCACTTTTCTTCGTATTAAAAAAATCACAAAAAGAAAAAAAAATAGTTAAAGCGGGGATCGAACCTCGGTTATTCCCGACGAGAGTCGGGCGCTCTGCCTCTAGACCGCGAAGCTGAGTTTGGATAGTGCCCTAAACTAGGTATATAATATTAGCTAGGCTCCTATAGCGAAATGATCACGGTTTTTCGTGACGATCATGAGTCGGTTTTACTCCGGTCCTCGAAAATGCATAACGCGCGTAAAGAAGTTTCACTTCAATAAAGAAAATTGTTGGATACGTTTTTTTTTAAATTATTTTTATTCAACTGCTCCCAACTGCCTGGAGCTAGTGATACTATAGCATCACCAATTGGGGTATGTTACAAGTCGTGGGGGTAGGAGGAGTTGGGGAAGAAGAAAGTGGGGAAGTACCTGGCTATTTAGATGTAGTCACAAAATATGGTCAAAGCCATTTCAAGAAACGTCTCAATTCCGAATGCCGGTCGTACACCCGAGCGACACTGAGAGTATCTTCTCATCTGTTGAATGACCTTCAAAGCATTTCAAGGAATGGCGCCAGCCTATATATCGGAACTATGTATCCGATAAAACTCAAGCAATAGACAACTTACTCTAAGGTCAGCAAATCTAGATGTTAGCAATCGTCTAATCGAACGTTCTAGGTGAAATCGAGCCGTTTACTATGATCTCTTTTTTCGTGTAACAGGTCCGCTCATCTGGAAAAGACTTCCATCAGCTCTTACTAATCTACAGAATTGGTCTGAATTTAAACGGGCTTTAAAATCAAAATTATTTAAAAAATTTTACCATTCATAAATCTTAACTTCTTTTCGATATTTTATAATAAGTCATATTCTAAAACTTCCGTTAGTAGTTTGGTTTCGGTTGCCTCCTTGTGCCTTTTAAAATGTCTGCTCAGATGATTCTCATTTCTGAACACAAACTGCCTCCTGTTTTATATAATGTTTTTAGTTTTAATATTCTTGTTTTGTCCTGTCCTGCTGCTATTGTTATTCTAAGTTTTGTCATCATTTTGTATAAATAGTATATTTGGTGTTATAATATTAGATCAGTATTGGGTAAGGCACACTGTAGGAATAATTTAATTAAATCACCGTTTTTAAGTTTATTATAGTTAAGCACACTTGAAGTGAAATGACACTAAACTGCGCTATATAAATGCCATGTTATTATTATTATTCTGGAACGTACCGCAAATACTCTATATATTATTTTTAATTAATTAATTGTGAAATAAAACAAATTAATCAAATAAAAAATTACTGCGCACGCCGTGATTTGACTCATGACCTCCACCTTGCTAGGCGAGAGCCTTACCCCTCGACCACGGAGATCGTCAAAATGTATTGAATTATTGCAAATCAAAGCGTGTGCCAGTTTTCTTTACTTTTATGCTATCTTTTTTACTATCCTTTTTGCAAAAACATAGATGAAAAAAAATGTGTATAGTGTAAGAATTATGTAAATAAGGAAGACCGTTTGCAAATATTTTTACATGACAATCTTAATTTATATAAAATTTAGCCTTCGTGTGTTTGTGCTCACCAAACTCAAAAATTAGTCGACCGATATCGCAGAAAATTTTAAAGTTTGTTCTTATCAGTGCCAGTAATGTTTAGAGAGTGGTTTAAATGGTGAAAAAGCCGAAATGAGATACAGAGTCAATTTACAGTTGATTTAATGTAGTTTTTTAAGAGTAACATTTTGGTATACAGTAATGAATGGTGAAAGAAATCAAAGACGCCCGAGAAATGCTTTAACAATAGCGAAGCTTTGCAAATCAACTTGTGATTATTAAATAACCACTAAAAAAATATCGAATATAATAGGTATACACACTCTCCTGTTATTCCGACTCTTAACATGGTTCGACTCAAGTATCTGGTTCACTTGATCGTGGCATGTCTTTCTCGGGGGTCTCCGACTTCTTCACATTCGCGTTATATATTCCCCTTACACTCTTTTCTCTGTTCATTCGCTCTACATGCCCAAACCATCTAAGCGTCCGTTTCTTAATCTTAAATATTACGCCTTCATCAGCATTGCATTCTTTGCAAATCTCCACATTTCTCGCATGGTTTTACCACACATACGCATGAGGGATCTAATTTCTACAGCATTCCGTCTACTTTTGTTCTTCCTCTACCAGTTCTATGCATCACTGCCGTACATCTGGGTAGGTACCAGCACTCCAATGTGGACTGCCAGCTTCGCTTCTAGTTCTCCATTAAAGGAGTTTCCTGCATTTACCTTTCTCTCCTAATATCTTATTTTACTATTTGTCAACATGATTACAAATGACCAAGTTTTCAACTAAAAAAAAACTAAAGGACAAAATTGATACAAACTTTTTTATACTTTTTATGGCAAATAGGTTTTTATTCCCTAAAACTTTGACACACTTATCTTATCTCATTTTGAGGTCGATAAGTGGGTATTTTTGGGTCAAGTTTATCAAAAATATTTTTTATCAACTCTTTCAGAATGCACAAAGAAATGTTTTCGCTATCTCGTCTGTGATTCTCTCAAATTCATGAATAATAATATTTCATCGGGAAATCCATTTATTCGATAAACTATTCGGAGTCAACATTTTTAAATCCCTCCGGATTTCAATTTCGTGATGATAACGATATCTTTAGACTTCGAAAATAAATGGCGACAAAAGGCTTAAAAATACGAATTTCCTGTCCTTCTCTGCTATTTATTGCACTAATTTAATATTTAATTCATTAAAATTAATGATAATTAATTATGACAAGAACACGGAGAAAAAGATTCCCGTTAAAAAATTGATAGCATGCCAATTTCCTGTTCAAATATTAGTCATTCAGAATATATGGAGATCACGTGTTCTTTTCCTAATAGATGTCATGACGGAATGCGACAATATCAATATTTGTATAAACACGTGTTCCTCCGTCCTCATAGAACATTCGCTTTCAACTGACGCTTAGTTAGGAACTTTGTTAATTCATTCGTCAAAGGCCTGCAGACCCATATTTAACAGGAAATCGAATAAGTTGTCGAATAATCAGTAATCTATCTCCGTATAAAATTAACGTTTTTACTTGGTAAACAGCTTTATCACGTTGTACATAATTCTAAACTAATTTGATTTTTTAAAAACTTTCCAATACAACATTTCGGTATTCACAAACATTTGAACGTGTCCTTTTTGTAATGACTTACTTGCTAATCGCTCTTGGACATTGGTTTGATTTACATTCATATTTCTGGAACTGATAAAATTCCCTTGCCTTTACTCACAATGGATTAGACCTATTGCCCTAGTGGTGTTATTACATCGGTTCTGAATCGAAAACCTTGAATAAATTTAATTAATTTATTTATAAACACGTTAAATTTTCCGGTTTTGCATAATATTCAAATACTGTAATGTTATTGAATTTGCCTTTTTTATAATAACCCTACACATTATTTTATATTTTTTATTATATAAACTTAATATTAGGTACAGTATTCTTATAAGTTCCCCAAGCAAAACGAACGTGTTTTAGAAATATCAAGTTTTCTCAATTTTTCTATGATTGGAGTAAAAAAATAAGTAAAAATGTGATAAGCATTTTTGACAACATTTTTACGTTTGATATTGAAATTTTATTATTTAGAATTACTCATTTTTATTTTTAATGCACACACCGGAAAGATAAATTTATCTTGTTTCTAAAACAGTATTGGTTTTTACGGAAAATTCAAAAATAGGATGTGTATAGCTCATTTGAAATACACAGAAAACATTGGAAACTGAAAAAATGTGACGAAAGTAATGAAGGGTTAAATAAAGGTTTGTACTGTGATATTGGGATGGCTGTATCAATCAACAATGAAGAGCGACTGGACAACCATGGATGGGCAACAGTTGCCTTGTTTTCGTGCCGTCTCTTTCATACAATACTTTTTCGCATTTTCATTACAGATTTTTTATGGATAAAATTTATTGTTTGTTTTTTCACTCCTTTCTGGTTACATTGTTGTCTTAACATAGTTCATGATTGAAAAAACATCGTGGGCGCAAAAATATGTAGCGTAGTAATTTTAAGAAGAAAAAGCTGGTCACAATTTATAATTACAATTACAGATCTAGAGGTTTTTTGTTACTGTGTATAAACAAACTTTAATATTATCTCGGTAGGTAATAGACAAATAAACTGTTGTCACCACCTTTCAGTAAATTGCTAATTGGCGCTACTCATCTAGAAGCGTATACTATTTATTTCACGACCTCTGAGTAAGCCGCTTACTGGCGCTACATGTTGAGAAGCGTATACTATCTTTTTCACCACACAGACAAAATTTACTTATTTAAATTATTGTTAATTTATTAAAAATATTTTTAAATTATTCGTAATCCAGTTAAAAACGGGATTGAATGCCTTTAACGAATGAATTAATAGGTTTCCTAACAAACTTTTAGTAAAACACGAATGTTTTATCGAGATGTTGGCACACGTGTTCCTAAAACTTCGCATTGTAAGTTATTAGTAGTAAGTAAGTCGCATTGTATATTATTAGGACAAATGCAGATGCGTGAACACGTGTTCCGATGTATTAGGAGTGTACTAAAAGATTAGCAGGAAACGGCCTGCAATCCCGTTTTCAACAGGATTTAAATAAATCAGCAATACTAATTTTTCTCCATATACCGCTGAGTATTTTACAGGCTTATTTGTCACGCCATGTCAATCACACATTTAAAGTTACTTGACGAGCAACTAGTTACTCAACAATTCAAATATCGTTTAAATATCCCCTTATTATAAGAAATACCAATTTTCATTATACTTACCGATAAGAATCCAATATAAATGAGAAATATGGAAGTGCAAAAACATTAGTCATTGTTAAGGTTATCATTCGTTGTTTTGTGAGTCGACTAAGATAATATAGGTTTTGTAATTATTGCTATAAATCAATAAATTACTTTATGGTGAGTTTTTTAATTGATGGAAAGATATTTATTGACGTTACATTCCATCGCATAAAATTAAAATGGGCTAGTCGCACATTTTTTCGGACAGAATCAATTATTGTTAAAATTACTTGTTTTTTTTTTTAAATTTTATGTAACAACTCACAAGAGTGCCCTTGTATGTACAGTGTAAAGACAGGGGAACTATGGCGCCACCCGGTTGGGTAGCGGTGTGAGGCGGGTTATTTAATGTCTGAAGGAAGGAATTTATCAATGCGGGTTTTGATAAGGCCCTGATTATATGAAGGAGGAAAAATAGATGCCAGTAACTCTTTCCAAATACGAGCCGTCACACAATAACGAGTCGGAGAAGCGACTCGTTCTCATTAAGCTAACATCAACTGTGAACGTTTGCATTGAATTATTTGCATAAGTACGTTCTTTATTCCCCTGAATCGCATGTAGAAGTCATTATATGAAAATATTAAGTAAAGTATTATGTTTAGGGCTATAATTATTTGATTTATTTTTAATTCCTACCTGGTAACGGTTAAGACTATCTACCTTTTAGATAAAATCTTGTTACTAATACGTCTAGGTGGTTTTGCTTATACCCTATTTACACTTACATAATAAAACACATACACATTTTCCTAAACATAAGAAACATAAATAAAATAAAACAATTGAAAACAATATATTTTGCACTTTGCCAATCAATAATATAATATGGAATTATTGCTTGGGGAGGAGCAACAAACTCGGCTATCAATTACATAGAAACCGCACAGAAAACGACCTTAAAGGTAATACTAAAAAAACATAGACTGACTGATACAGACCAAATATTCAACAGCTGTGACGTACTAGATATACGCCAATCATACGTTAAAATACTACTAAACTACATTTATGACAAAAAAATAAATTTCAAAATACACAAAATAACACCAACAGACCAGTTAGACAAGCGTACAAAGAAAACATAAAAACTCCGACAGTAAATTCAAGCTTTGGACAAAGACACTACCAATACCATGGTATAAAAGCTTTCAACAGTGTAAAACTTGAAATTAAAATTGTGGAAAATAAAAATAAAATCACACACAAAATTACAAAATGGATAAAAGAACAAAAAAGACAATATTACCAAAATTTCATTGCATAAATTAAAAATAAAACCTACACGTAACACACAAAACCAATATAACACATCACTCACAAACACAGCTCAGCTTAAAAAAAATAAAATAAGCAATAATTACCTGAATTCAATGAACTTTAAGAGATGCGAGAAAATCTGACGTTTAATAAAGTAAACAAAAATTTTATAGAACTCTAAGATTAGCAATACAATAAAAAATTACTTTTAACTTCACAGAACTTATTAAACTCCACACGTATATATTTGAAGTTGAAAAAGTTGTAGATAAAATAATATATTTAGCCACTGAAGAGAATATTAACCACTCAAACGATAAATGTGAAACAGAAAAGACAGAAAAATTCTGTCGCCTTTGGGTATTAAAACGTGGACCTCTTCCTTGCAGGGGCGTTGCTCTAACCATTGAGTTTATTCGATCATACCAACGTTATGATAATTTTCTCAACTTACATTCGCGTTTTTGTTTCACTTTTTTCGTTTGAGAGAGGTTAATAATATATTCTTATCAATGATTTAATGTTACTATGTTTTTTTCATATGCCTGGGAATGCCTGGAACCTCCTTTAAGAATTCAATTAAGAGTTCCATCAGACAACTAGATAAAACTACACATAAACCATCCCTCAATGCACACTAACTAAAAAAAATAATATCCATTCGTCGCGCTTCGTGCATTTTTAACACTTCATACATTGAATTCGACTTATTTAACACAGCACCTCACATTTTCAAAACCAAAATCAATAAATAACATTTAACATAACACTACGTATTACTCAACAAGACCGTGCTCACCTTAGATTCAATATCTAGAGCTGAAAAATGGGATGAGGGTGTTATGAACGGAGACACAATGACTACCAGCCTACGTACTAAGTCTTTGCCAAGCCCAAAATTCCTGACGAAGTCAATTTAGCGAAAGAATCAAGCCTCTAGCGGAACCTTCTTGTTGGTCTCAAAGCGGCTGCTTCCGATTGCTCTGCATTATGTATTGCAGCCAACATAGCCGGTAAATCATCCATTATATTTTTACAACTTTGTAAAAATATACGATGCTTTTTCTTCGTAGGGCGCGCGGGAAACGATATTGGGTTACGTTAAGTTATAATATACTAGATTTTGACAGCCGTCGAAGACAAGTCAGAATCTACTGGTTCGATCCACTTGTTGTTCGAGTTGAATGACTTTTGACGTTTAGCGTCTAAGTATGAAACTTCGAAGATACTCAATAATAAGAACGTCGACCAACTGATTGGAGAATTGAGCCTGGATTGGAGAATCAAGCACCAGATCCATGCCCTTACCTTCCCCCCTCCATCCCATCCTCATAGGCGAATATAACTGTTTTTCTTTTATATTCACTAAATTAACTCTTGACAGGCCAAGATACCAAACAAAAGGTCTGTAACCAAGTGGGTCTTCCGACGACCCCATGCATTTTTCTGTCTTATGGGCTTTTAAACTGTAGAAATTATTCAGTCAATTATTAATGGTTACTTATGTATTTGCACACGTAAAATACTAAAATGATATGTAAAGTAAGCTAATATTGAGAGGATGGTAATTTTGGGTACTACCCACTTGGCTACGGGATAGTAGGAAACATCAGTGAAAATCTCTCATTGTTAGAAATATCACACATGTTTTCCTGTACATTAAAAATATAATAAGTAGTTTTCCAAATAAATTAAAATTCAAAATTTTGAGGTTTAATTCAATAAGTTATTCCACCACAAAAAAATTACACTAATTTTAGTAATAATTTTTATTTTGCAATCATTTAGTCATCTTTACTGATTTGTATTAATAATATGAGTAATTTAGAAGCAACACTAGTTCAATACATCAGTATGTAATTACATACTAAAGTACGTGGCAATCGTGACTTTATGTGTGTAATTACAATCGCTTCCGGAGCTAATTTATTTTGAGGTTAACAGGTTAGTGATTCGTGATTATCAAACAAATAATGAAATTGATCATATCACCGACACGTACCACGATTAAAACAGTTTAGTATCCAAAGCGAAATTAGTTATAGAATTATTTTTCACAGGGCCAATATAAATGATTGAATTTTGAATATTTAACGATTTTTTTTTGACTTTACGTTAGTTAACCTTCCCGTTGCCAACGGGGGCAGCCAAAATCTATATATTACGAAAGCTTACTTTCGGAATAATTTATTTTATTTTATTATTTTTGTTTTTTTTTTTAAAATTTATTTTATATTATAGAAACAAACAGTACATGATTTACAGTGATGAAACAATATACGGGAATTAGATATTTCATGTTGGGAACCTATGATATGTTTTTTTGTAATGTCTGCTAAGTGGTATTTTTATTCCTTATTTACCAGATGACGTGTGTAGTATAAAGGTGTGTGTTTGTGTGTGTGTAATTTATGTGAGGGTGTGTGTGTGTGTGTGTGTGTGTGTGTCTGAATGTACGCGCATTGAACAGTTTATATTATTGACATGATGCCATGTTTGAATTTGGGCAGTGAATCCGAAAAATGTCAATGTTTAAGTTGAGACAAATATCATTTACAGTATGAAGAGCTCGGTTACCAATCATATTTGTGCTTATTTAGCAAACACACAGTTATACACGTTTATTATTTTTACATGTAATATGGTGAATATAAAATAAATCAGTTAAGTTCTATTAACAATTATTTTAATGGTTTCATTATATATGAAATTAATTTATACTTTTACAATTATATTATGTTTCATTGATTAAATAATATTATTAAATAATTTAGAAAAAAAAGACAAACATTCCCAGGTTACGAATAACCAGACAATATCTGTTAATCTCCTACGACCACCACAGAAACCAGAAAATGTTGCTTGTGTTTTTATTTAGGACTTAGCCAGCCGATGAATAAAAGACACTACTGGGTGGGACCTAAACGCGATGTCAACTCAGCCACCGACCTGTCAAAATGAATTAATTGTGAAACAACACAAATGGATTATTCAACACTTACGCCGGCATTTGAACTCGCGACCTCACGATTGCTAGCCAAGAGCCTTACCCCTCGACCACGGAGGCAATATTTACGTACATTTGTTAAATTCATTGTCCTCTACACTAGCTAGCAATTTTTTCTAAAAGTTTTACGAAATCATACAAAACATTCAATCTGATGTGTAAAAGGTTATGTTATGTTGTTTTAGGAGTGTAAAAAATGTTTGTCGAAGAACCTTGAATTTAGTGTATTTACCACTGCACATTTGACAATATATAATATGTTGAATGGAAGGAAAGACTCACCATTAGAAATATTGGCACGCGTTTCTTCCTGTTTTGTTCTTCTCACATCAATGGCACTGAACACGTAACTGTTTGCAAGATATTGGGACTGATTTATTTATTTATTTATTATTGCCGATTATAGCGGCTTTTATAAAAGAATAAGAATTGTTTTACATATGAATACAGAATATACATAGATAAAAAAAATATAAATATAAACTACACAAAAGAGAACAATAGAAATATTTATTATAAATACAATACAACAATATATATATAAATATATAAACAATTCAGATACAATAAATCCCGGATAAATTAATACTTTAAAACTGTATTTGATTATAGTCAATCTGAGAAGCGCTGACATACAGTTTTAATTAAGTAGTGTTTGTATGAGGTTAAACTAGCAATGTTTATAGATTCATCCAAAACATATTTATTACCAAGTACATGTAGGCGATTCATTATGGAATTGAGTTCATCGTTAGATCCTGTATTGTTGCAATGATAGGGTAATTTGAAACGAACTGATCGACTAGGTACATGGAAACATATTAACGAAAGAAGTTCATTTTCAGAAGGGGAGTTCAACAGGTTGGTAAAGATTTTAAATAAATAAAATAGGTCAAAACAAATTCTTCTTTCTTTTAATGTATCGAGTCCCAATAATTGTAACAGAGAGGGGTAATTAATGTTTTTGATAAATATTCCCAATTTAAAATTGATTTGACGGCCGGCATAGTCCAGTGGTAACGTATTGGACTGCCATTCCGAAGGTCGCGGGTTCGAACCCGGCGTGCGCAAATAAATTTTATTTGATTAATTTGTGTTATTTCACAATTAATTAATTAAAATAATATATAGTATATTTGCGGCACGTTCCAGAGTGGAAGATACTACCAGTATCGCCCTGGTGTAAGACCACCATTCAGAATTGAAACGTTGCTCCAAATGGCTTTAGCCGTGTTTAGCGACTAGATCTGAATAGCCAGGTACTTCCCCACCTTCCTCTTTCCCTTCCCCACTTACCTTCAGCCTCACAACATCCCCCAATTGGGGATGCCATAGTCTCACTGGCTCCAGACGGGAGCAGTTGGGACTCTTGTGAGGTATTCACTATAAAAAAAAAAAATGTAAAGATGTAATAAAATAAGCGAGGTAAGATCTCGCGCAGATGCTGTTGACCTATGCGAGATATTGTAAGAGACTGATTGCAAAGTGCACAGAAAGGTGTAGGAATCGAAGTAGGTAGGACAGAGGAACTACAATAGTATATCAGTATAGCGGTAGCAGGTATGAATATATGGCATGCATGATATTATGTATGTGTAAATAAATGTGTATTGGCGTAACCACAATCGAAGAATGTTTTTATAAATATTGTATTCGTGTGTTGCTGTTTCCTGAAGGAGTACCCAGTTAGGAAGCAATAATGTGCAATTTTCGTTCATTTTTCAAAACGATTTAACTTAATTTCGAATTTAAATTAAGTCAACTATACTCAAGGAATTAATGTCAATTGGAGTCACAAAGTTTATTATTGTAAATGGCCCATTAATTTTATTGCAATAGTCAGCTATTTACATAATTTAAAACCAACTGGCAATTATAAATTTAGAATATAATTTCATTGTTTAATTAAATTTTATGTATTTAAATACACACAAAGCGATTCAGTAAAGCGGTGGAACTATAAACTGTCAGGTTTATTATTAAAGTAACTTAATGATCTCGTAATAATCATTCGCATTAAAATAATTCCAATGTATTATTAAACATGCAATATCATTTTTAGAACAAAACATGCGTTTAAATAAAAATACAATATAATTATACAGTAAATTTATTGTCCATAAATATGCCTACCATCTGAAAGGTAAGTTGTGGTTATTTAGAACATTTGTTAAAATATTCTTATTTCGGTTGTATCGGTAACTTCAGTTAACTGAACTCTTAAACTTTTGCTCTACCCCGCAAGCTATACCCCGCCACGCATTGTTGTGGCTCCATGCTTCTATGCAGATAGAGAAACAATAGCGTGTGTTGCGTTTGCGTCCAACAGATGGCGCTGTTTTTTTAAAAAACACAATTTTTATTGTTATAGTAAAAACAAACGCATATTCGAATGCAACGTTGTGTAAAAAAAAAATTATCGTTGAAGATCTTTTGAAGATTTAAGATTTTGATCAAATGAACATCTACATTTTTATTGGAACTGTGAAGAATTCAGACAAGCGATAAAAAGGTACCTAAGTATACTATATCTAACACATTAGAAATAATAAAACTATTTGTAAAGATTTCAGAATTTCTCGTGATTTTTCACAGGTCTGCGCTAATAATATAATATATTTAATTGGAACTGATTTGTCAAGAATTTAGACTATCCCGTGATTTTTCACGTGTCTGCGCTGTATTTATAAAGAACGTACTGTACAGGGCCCGCAGATACTTTAATAGTACACAACTGCTGACCCTGTACAAATCGCAAGTGCGCCCCACTGTCGAATTTGGCAGCCATCTCTGGTCCGGAGCCCCTAAATACATGAAAAAACCCTTGACTCTGTGCAAAAACGGGCGGTCCGTTTGATAGATTCCCCAATCTTAACAAACGGACTGCAATCTTTAGAGCACAGGCGTCAGGTAGGTATGCTGTCCTTGTTCTATCGGTATTAAAATGGAAGATTTTCTGAGGAACTAGCGTCATTGATCCCTTCGGCACCGGTGCGTAGTCAGGATACACGCCAAACGCGCGCCCAACATTTGTTGAGGAACTTGGGACTCTTCAAGACCCATGTTCACTCCTTCCTCTCCACAAAAAGGCCTTCCACACAGCATCCCCAAAGATGACATAGGCCCTGAGGGAAATTATTTTCTTCAGGGCCTCCTGTGTGGAGTTAATATAAAAAAAAGAAAAAAAAAGAAGTTAGAATAAGACACCGGGCAGGTGGCGTGGGTTTGATTTTTATAAAAAATCTACATTTTTTTCTGAGACTGATGAAATTTTGTACACATGACCTTCAAAATTAGACGATGGTTACTGTTTACGTTAGATTTAGAAAAACGTCACGTAAAATCTAACAAAAGTTAAAACACACTCTTCGTTTCTGGTCGGCAACTTGCTTTCCAACGCCAAGTGATACACCTTATAAAAATATCCACATTAATCATAAAAGATTGGAAGTTTCTAAAATAAAAATTGCCTATGTATATTTAAACATTTGAAAGCCGTCATTTAGCTGCCACCCGTCCGTTGGAAAAGTGACAGCCTTTTATGAAATGGTGTGTTAATATGGGAAGTAATGTGTGAGGCAGAATGTTATGGTAATAATTTACCAATATTTTATGAATCTGTCCATTTATAAGTTTTTACTCACTGCTAGTTTGTAATTCAATTAAATTTGACGTGGAATCATTTTCGAAAGCTCTATACTAAATTATAAATTTGGGTGGAAAATTAAAAACATTTTCATAGAACAAAGACTTAAATTGTTTCACAGTTGCAAATATATTTACTCGTTGCAATCTTCCATTGTCACTGGTTCTAAATTCTATCACGACATTCCTTTTCATCTAGTTTCAAAACCTAAAATAACCTTACCATTAATAATCATTTATACACACCTCCGGTAAACATAAGCCCTACAAAGCAAGTTAAAAGAAATATTATAATTCAAGCGCCAGTTATTTAAGTTACTTAATAGCTGAAGCAGTCACCGGTTCCCCGTCACCGATGCTAGAGACAGAAGTAGCATCCAGCGTGTCAGCGCGTTGTGAAGGTGACAGCAGAAGAGAAGCTGGAGCGGTGCCAGTGACGCTGACGCTGTGACAAAAGGAATCGCGGTATCGCCCTAACGAGGCGAAACTGTGGCAGAAGAGCGGGAGCGAAGGATGTTTATATGTATCAGTTGGTGGCTGAGTTGACATCACGTTTGGGTCCCACACAGGCGTAATGTGTTCAATTCTCCTGTCTAAGTCCTTCATCACAACACAAGAAACGTTTTACGTTTTCTGTGGTGGTAGTAGTGTAGTGTTTTCAAACATTGTCAAGTTATATACATCCATGTGGTATTATTGTGTCAACCCGCGTCTTCAAATTTTATCGATGATTAGAGCTATTGCGTTTTATGACATTTGAACAATCCCTGTTGTTACGATACTTCTCGGTCATTTGCAACGATTGATCAAATTATAAAAATCATGCTGTTGTATTTTACGTTTGATCAGAATTTGACCGGTCACTGACTGAGTTGATAAATGCATCCGGCTACCAACTAGGTGTCGTGGACTTAATTCCTCTTCTGTCTAAATCCTCCATCACTGCATAAGCAACATCTTCCGCTTGTAAATATGATAGTGGGATATATTTCAAATTATTTTCAGCTTATTCATAACGCGAGAATGTTTTTTTTTAAAGATCGAAAGCAGAAACAGGTCTAGAAACTGCAATTAACGAATAGCATACAAATTGTCATGAGTAGAATGGTCGTCAAATATGACAGCGGTTATATTAGTATTAGAGATATGGGCAATTACGTTCTGAAACGGTTACAATTTTAGGGTTTTTGAGATATTCGTTAAAAAAAACGCAATAAGCACGCGAGAAATGATTAAAATAGAGCGCAAATCGTTTTGGTATTGTACGCCCAACTACTGTTATCATCTTGAAACGTTTTCGCCGCACACGTTTTTTTGTTTATTTATTACGTTATCTTTAAACAGTTTCAGGTTGCCGTTAATTTTGAGAAACCGAAACGGTTTCGATTATTTAAAAAAATAAACAGAACTCTCTCGAGGCAAAACGAATAAAGCTTGCTTAGTGAATTAGTTCCATAACAAATCTTATACCTATCAAAATACCTTTTTCACAATAGATGAAATAGTAATAACTTTTCAAATCCATTACACAAAGATTACCTATCGCACCCCTAAAGTTGGGAAAGGCTACTCAAAATAAACGCCCGACCCTAAACACCTATCGTACAACAGATTTTTTTAAATTCCAATAAATACTATTGTAATCAAAGAGTAAGAGCAGTCTATTAATTCTTATTGGAAACTATTTACTGTTATATTTTTATGAAATCATTATATTTTTCTTACTGAAAAACACAAAAGATATAGGTTTGATTGCAGTAAAACGACAATAAGTTCCACAACTCATTATGATTACGCTGTTTTTAACTGAATACGTATTGACGTGAACTCAGAATAGAGAAAAACATCAGAAATACAATGTGGGCATGTTTCGTGATCCAAAAGATTCCTTAGCTTAAATTTTATATGCAGAAAGCGCGATATTCACCGGAAACCAAGCTAAGCTAGTACTAACATTATTTAGCTTAGCTTGCATCGTAATGAGTCTTTTTCGTAATTTCATACATATGCTCGTGGTGGAAACGAAATTATGAAAAATACTCAGCTAAGTTAGTACAAGCATAGCTTCGTTTGCGGTGGATATTGCGCTTTCAACATAATTATGAAAATCTAATGTGATATTCGATGTACGATGTCATGACGTGTAAGAGAGAATATTTGTAATTATTGAAGACAATATTAGCGATTCCTAAAAGAAAATCTGAAACAGAAAAATCAGAAAAGGATACGGTCACATCTAGGACTCGAACCCAGGACCGTTGCATTGCTGGGGCACCGCTCTACCACTGAGCTAATGGAACCCTATCTCCTTCGGTCATTTTTAACTTTTTTTATTTGACAATCTTTGTTCTATATTTGCAACTGGTTGATGAAATTTTCGCAAAATTATCTTTTAATGAAAAAAAACATGTAAGAATTTAAAAACTGTTTTCGTTTCTAAGCCTTAGACCAGAAAAATCGTGGAATGAATCCCAACTCTAACCTTAAAAAAACACCCATGAAAAAGATAATTTTTCTATATTTGCTACTTTTCGGTGTGAAGTTTTTGCAAAATCATCTGATGATGACAAAACCATGTAAAAAACCGAAAACTGTTTTTGATTCCGAGCCATGGAGCTAGAGATATCATCTAACCTTGCAAAACACATAAAAAAGATAATTTTGCGACATTTCGATTACATTTTTACAAAATAATGGGCCAGAAACAAAAGTTACTAAGTGAGTTTCTATATTGGTTACCATTCAAGTCTATAAGAAAAGCATTCCTAATGTTCTTATTTAGTCTATGGATCTGTCTACTGACTTTATTTTGACATTTGAAAAAGCTTTTCAAAATAGATTTTTCATGATAATAATAAAGACTGGCAACGCTTTTTCTTTTTTTCCACATCATTTTTGACATGCTTTCAACTGCCAAAAATAATAAATAGACGTGTGAGAACTCCGCTTAGCCTTCGACACCGGTTCCCTTTGAGTAAAGGTAATATTAAAATCACCAACACAAAACACGCGTTATCTCTGACAGCGCTATACAAAAAGCGGTCGACGTTACGTACGAACTTCACACTTCACACTGTATTGACAGATCGTACTTGAATCTTGTTCATGACACATAATATGAAGTGACGTATTGCCATACAATACAGAAGCTATTTTAGTAACGATTATCTCGTATATTCTATTTAATGTGAATAATAATTTTTGTTGAATTAATTGATAGACGGCTATTTTCGGTTATTTCAATATTTCGGCTTCGTAGGAACCTACTTCCATACCTATAAAAATATAGATACATATATAGGACTACCTTAATTTGTAGCGGTCATTTATACACGGTGTCCTGAAACACGTAGTAGAACCTGGAAACTGGTAAATCTATATAACGAAGAGGACCCCAAAAAATAGATGTGCGCAAATTATAATTTTTTTTTCTTCTTCTTCTTTTTTCTTGTTGAAAAATTTTTGGTGACAGATTTGTTATTATTAACATCCTGGTTACCGTTTTTTTTTCAAATTTAAACTGAAAAATTCCAACTTCAGACTTGATTTACTCGAAAATAAAGCTCAAATCTTAAAAGTTATATCACATTATCGACTCCATTAAAGTGATTGTAGATTCATTAAAAATATTATGTAGTATATTTGCGGGACGTTCCAGAGTTTATTAGCTCCACACAAGAGGCTCTGAGGGAAAAAATCAATCAGGCCTATGTAATATTTGGGAATGCTGTGCGAGGGGTCTTTCTAGGGAAAGGAAGGAGAGAAAGTTCTGGCAAGAAAAAATGGTATGAGGGGTGGGTAGGAATCTTGGGTTCATTGTGTCCAGGAGTGACGGACGTATGAATCCATAGGAGAGATAGTCTGGTTGGAGAGGTCAAAAGGTCTCCTTTAACCATCCGTAGCCAAGACCTAAACAAACCTCACCCCATGAACCTGATCACCCCATCTGAGTATTTGAGTCACTAAACGTAGCAAACCACTTGAGGTGACCTATGGCAGGGGTGTTGGTTATCCAATAAACGGTTCCCGGGGCGGCGGTACCCATACCCGCCTTCAAAATTGAGAAGAGTTGGAATTTTGAGAGTGGAAGATAGTTTCTGTATCACCCTGATATAAGACCGTTCAGAATTGAAACGTTGCTTGAAATGGCTTAAAATGCTTTACACACATCACCTGTAGTTGGAGGCAATTCGGGAAAAGTTTACGGAGTATAATTGGCGTCTTCTCTACAAACCCGCCCCTGACGTAGTGTGAAACTGATCGTGCAGCAAAACGCTCGTCGATCAAGATATCGCCAACACTTTCCAAACAACGGAAAATTGGAATAGCTCTGGCACTTTCTTACGTGCAATAATGTAAAAAAGGAAGAATTGGGTGAAGAACTGGTTGATGAATGGCTGTAATTTTAGCCACATGAATGTTATAAAAATTCTGAAACCTGCAGACCCGAAGAACTAATATCGATATCTTAAATGAAAAACTGATATCGAAGGGGTCACCTGTACCAATTTCGGAATATAGACCGATTTGTCTATTGACGCGGTGATTAAGGAAGCGATCTGGGGTGCTCCCCACCACTGCCACGATATTGTCTCCGATTGCAGGAAGGTGTGTAAGGCCTTTTAGCCGTGTTTGGTGACCGGATCAAAATCGCCTGGTACTTATTTCCCACCTTTCTCTTTCCATCTCTCTTCCCTCACAACATACCTCAGTTGGGGATGACAAATTATTACTGTATCAGGCAGTTAGAAGCAGTTTGAAAAAAGATTAATTCACCAGCTTCTCGCTCGTACCATGAATTTCCGTACACCATTTATATTATGACGATTCTAGTAAAGTCCAGGATGATAAATATCCGGTCCCCAAATTAAGCTCAGTTTAAATTAACAACCCATTGAAAATATGGCTTTCCGAATTTGGGATGAATAGGCTTGTGCGGAAGAAAGAAATGGGAAAGGAAACTTGATGAGGTAGCTAAGAAAGTACATAGATATTCAGATCTGGACACTAAACACAACTAGAACCATTTAAAATAACGATCACTCGGTTCACCATACTTATAATCATAGTAGATATCTTCCAAACTGAGAGTTGAAATACCTTTTGTGTTGCTGAAAGCGTGGACGTGACTGAAAACTTGTTTTATTGTGATAATTATGTCAATCTGTATTAATTTTACATTTTTTATTAGGTAATGCTAGTCTATAAAATGTTAATAAGATTTGTAACTTGGACAATTTGTAGACAGACAATATAATTCATCCATCATTATGTCTGTCTGCAATGCGCCTGATAGTGGCATCCAACAGATTTAGAAAGTATTTCATATGGATTTCATATCCAAATATATTTGTGTAATGAACAATGGTTGACACTATTTTTTAAAGAAAGTCAAACATTCCTGGGTTACGAGTATCCTGACAATATTTGAAAATCTTCTACTACCACCACAGTAAGCGGTAAATGTTGCTTGTTTAGTGATGGAAGACTTGGCCAGCCGAGGAACTAAACGTACGACGCCTAGGTGGGATTCAAACGCGATGCCAACTCAGCCACTGAGCGGTCAATATTTAAATAGCCCTTAAAAAGTCTTTTTTTAATATTTAAGTTCCTACTTGCATAATCGTATTAACGTTGTAACACATTTTTAAATATTTTTCCTTCAGGTTATTGCAGTTTTTTAATTCGATTCTTAATCTCTTTTAACTCGGTTCATTATTTGTATCTATATTTTTTTAACCCCTTAGGTTTAGAAGAAAATTAATCAAATCATTTTTTTTTTAATTGACGACTGAAAAATTTTATTGTGTTTCTTATTCATAGAATTAGTATTTCAAATTATGCTGGAGCTTCTTTGGTAAACTTTTAAATGTTAACAGAGAGCTATGTTTTCTCTCTTTCTAAAAGTGTTTGTATTATATGTCTGACCATAATATAAAAGGAGAGAGAACGAGTTTTACGAGACCGTGTTATTTGGTGACAGATGGAGCACTAAGTGACCCAAATGGTTTTAAAGACGATTTAAATTCTGACTGTCTTACTCGTAAATGATTATATGGGGGAATAAAAACGGGTGAGTAGAAAACGTTACTCATAATCACACGCATACGTACTACGTACATCGGCCGTAATACGACAGAATTAAAAATTGACAGATTTTTAAACCGCCCGATCCCCAGGTATAAAAACGTATTACGATCGTAGACGAAGATCGCGAACTTTGTTAACAATCTCAGCATTGTCAGAGGAATATAAATACGGAACGCATAATCGAATTGGCGGAATTTCGAAGCAATTCAAAACAGACCTGCTCAATGACATCGCAAATGTCATCTGATTAAACGTTAAGTTACCAACTGAATGCGAAATGCGAAAATGACCGTATTTTTGAGGTTTGGAAAAACTGGTGCCAGTCAAAAAAAATCTGTCATGAATATTATTATGCCCTCTTCACCATATACATAGCTATAATAGCAGCGGATTACAGTATCTTTATAAGCAAGAATATTTAATTTATAGCTACCTGAAGATATTTTCACTAAAATTGATTTCGAGAATCGTACTTTCTCCATCTATCTTCCAGTATTCAGTATATCTTAATAGAAACTTTAATGTTATTTTTAAATTCTAAACATTGTATCCAGAAAAAAATTATTCTTTTCATCCATTTTTTCCCTGTTAATCTTGTTCATTTATCTTCATGGATTGCATAAAATCCGTTACAGCTGATCTTGAATAATTAATTATTCCAGACACAACCCAGACTGACTTATCCAAATGCAACTAGTTTTGGGATATAAATCACATGATTACGTACGAAGCAAACCAGTTTCTTTCTATTTTAGATAATGGAAATAAATAACAAATACCGTAGTTTTATTTCTTTGTAATTTTAATTTAATATTTCCCTGATGCGACTATACATTCAAAGATATTTAATTTATTAAAAAAATCTTATGTATATGTTTTATTAGCTTGGAGATTTCTCGATTACCAAAGCAAAAATTTATCAACGGAACTAGATGATAGTACTTATGACCTGTTAACTTGTTATATTATGTGCGTAAATTAAATAAATAGTTTATTTATTAATTTAAATAATTAGTTAGAATTTTACCAATATATACGTGTTGTAATTGGAAACAGATTGTGATCTTATTATGATTATTTCATGAAAGTCATAATATGTATATTAGAAGTTACTTATAATAACTTGAACCTACCCACCTACCGGCTTAATATTTTTATATACATCTATTTGAATTTAGATTTTTTTATCGTGAATGATTAAATGCAAATCTTACAAGTAGAAATTAACCCACTTCCCGACATCAGATCGAGCGGAACTCGGCAGTTAGAATCGTTGTCGATGACAATGCAACTTTTTGTGGTAATCACGCATATACACGTAGACATATTATAGTCACTTCTCTTAAATTGGATGACATTACAGCAGTTTACATACGAAATAAATGTCAGTCCTACCCAAATGGGATTTGGCTCAGTAGTTAGCGCGGTTGACTCCAGTATTTGGGAAGGAAAGTTCATTCCTCAGTGAAATCAAAAATGTTTGAAATTGGCTACTAGCCAGCCCTGGAGATGACCAGGCTTGGTCGAAAGCTGAAAAAAAGATTTTTAGTTTCAAACGTTTTAAAAGTTCACAGCAGTTAAAAGCCAGTCCCTGAAGAGGGAAGTTTAATCCTCAATTAATGTATTTATTTATTAACAAAATAGATAGCTAGTTAATGGTAAAATAATTCTGGGATGTCCGAAAAAGAAATGACGTAATAAGGTGAATAAAATACGTGATTCGGGACATTCGGAACAAAATAACAGAAGAGTGTGTACGAGACGATGTATGATTGAGAATGAACCAAGGAGTATGTACAAGACAGAGTTGTAGGGAAATCCATCCTTTATGTCTATTCTTGCGGGGAAACAGTACGATGGTGTAGAAACTGTAAAGCAGTGTTCCGCAAACCGTGTGCCGCGGCACACTGATGTACCGTGGTGATCAGTTGGTGTGCCGCGGCACACTAATGTACCGTGGTGATCAGTTGGTGTGCCGCGGCACACTGATGTACCGTGGTGATCAGTTGGTGTGCCGCGGAAAAAAATCAAAGTATTTTTAAGATAGTAAGAAAGCAAATGGGAGCAGATCATCACTCATCAGTCACTTCTGTTCATACAGAAGTACGATGGCTTTCTCGCGAAAAAGTGCTATTTCGGATTTACGAGCTAAAAAGTGAGTTCCAGACGTTTTTAGAGGCCCGGGGTTCAGATTTTTCTTCTGTATTTAAAAAAGAAGAATGGGTAGTAAAACTTGCATATCTGGCGGACATATTCGCTCATTTAAATGTACTCAACAGAAAAATGCAAGGCAGGAATTCTTATATTTTAACGTCTTGGGACAAAATTGAAAGATTTCGCGTTAAGTTGGTACTATGGATCAGCCACGCTGTCAATGGTAGTAATGAATTATTTCCGAATGTCATGGCTGCCGATTCAGAAAAAAAGTGCAGGTTTTGATAGTGAAACACTTGGAGCTATTAGCAGAAAAAAATAACTGTTATTTTCCTAAGTGTGACCTACAACCTATGGACTAGGTACTAAATCCACTCTCGGATAACATTACCCTTGGACACTTACCGATAAACGAGCAGGAAGAAGTCATGGAGTTAAAAACTGATCGGACATTAAAACTTAAATTTTCCAAAGTAGAGCTAGCATATATTGGTTGTATATAAAAAATGAGTATCCACTGCTTTCAAAGAATGCTGTTGAAAAAATATATATATTACCATTTGCCACAACCTACTTATATGAATTGGGATTTTCAACTCTCACTACTATTAAATCTAAAAAAGGGAATGCCTGAGGACGATCAATGAAGAGATGAGAGCAGCCTTATCAACGATTGCTCCAAATTTCGATCGCATGTGCTCAGTTAAACAAGCTCACATTTCTCACTCAACATCTTTTCATAATAGGTATATTGTTTTTTTTCTGTACCTTGAACACAAAAAGTTTGCGGAACACTGGTGTAGAGTATACAATTTTGATCTCGTTTGTTTATGAAAGGTCTTTATTTTTTTCTTTCACAGTTTATTATACAAATCTAAATCTCTTACACAGCCCGTGCATCAGCTATAAACCTCGTTTTCTTTATAATATCAGCACATGCAAATAACTAAACATTATGGAAATCTATAGAGATAAAAAAATGATAGCTTTACAGTGTCCTAGATTTGATAATTCTTGAAAAAATAACACAACGTTCTCGTACAACCAAGAAATATTTGACGCCCATCTCGTAAGTAAATAATTTCGGAAAACACATAAAATCACTCTTTCGAAAAACATCAATGAATTCAAAATAACAAACAATCAAGTGTCTCACAAAGAAAAAACAATATCATCTGATATCCACAAAATTTCAATGGAATGATTATTTTTTTAATTCACCAACATCGTGCTCAGTAGGTACTTAACGGCAAGTGTTTTCTCTGGGCCTCGATTATCGACGAAGTCATTCCACTCGAGCACCACTCTTTTATTCGAGTGGAATGACTTTTGACGTTTGGCGTATATAAATATGTACCTTTGACGAGACTCAAGAATAAGACTGTCGACCAAAGTATGTACTTTCCACGGCGATTGCGAGCGGCTTGGATTGAAGAATCGATACCCTCGTGACATGTTTTTGTTACGATGACAAATTTATTTTCAATTTGTTATCGTCTCTGGAAATATTTTTGTTTTTGTTATTCAATTGATTATATGTTGGTCCGGCAGAACAAAACTGTTATCGCCTTGTCTGTGAATAATGCTGGTTTTGCTTCTAATTGCTTCAAAACAACAACGCTGCCATTGACATGAATTAAAATTATGTTGGTTGTAATAATGTCAACATAATTTTTTATTACACAATTAGGGTAATTGTTCAAAGAGTCTTGCAAAAGACGCAATTATTTTGTCTGGACAGAAGTAAGAAATTCGTTCACTCAAGAAATTAAATAATTTGTTATCATCAAATAATTCATATATTTCTAACTAGCTGTACCCCGCAACGCGTTGCTGTGACCCAGTCTATTTGTGCAGATATAGAAAAAAAGTCCAACCGATGGCGTTGTTTAAAAAAACATATTTTTAAGTGTCACAGGTGACAATTGACAAGCAATTGGTGAAGGACTTTCTGAGATTTAAGATTTTGAACAAACGAACATTTACTTTTTTATTTATATCGATAGATGATAGATGACACATTTTTCAGCAATTTTACGCACACGTTAATCTTACATACTCTACACAACATGTTTAAATGATTAATATCGTTGAAGTGCACCATATTCAGAGAAATTTATAAATAAATCGGTCGGTGGCTAAGTTGACATCGCGTTTGGTTCCCACCCAGGCGTAGTGTGTTCAAGCAACATTACCAGCTTACTGTGGTGGTAGTAGGAGATTTTCAAATATTGTCAGGTTATTCGTAACCCAGGAATGCTTATCTTTCTTTAAAAAAAAAATAAATAAATAAAAATAATTAAAAAAATAAAATTTAAAAAAATACGCACAAGGAAAAGATAATGAATTGACTATGACTGCATTTGCAAATAATATTAATTAATTTGCTAGATTAAATATTATGTGCGTGATTTTTTCTAAAATTTTCAGTTCCTTCACCTGCCTTAAAGATGTCACGAATAAGTGACCAAGTTGATGGCAGCAAATTTTACAAAAAAGTGAACAAAACTTACTTATTTAGTAGTCGATTAATAATATTATGGTTTTCAAAATAACTCCTCGCAGAAGACTCTATATTTGGGGATGCTGTGTGGAGGTTTATGAGGAGATTAAGGAGTGAATATAGGTCTTAAAGAGACCCATGTTGTAGTATGGAGGAAACACAGAGGCCGGAAAATTGTTCACACTCGAGCTGTTTAACCCAAGAATGAGTCGTATAAATGACCATTTCTAATGTGACAAATGTCAAGCGTATGCAAATGTTGAACACGTGTTTGGCGTGTTTTTTGACTTAACTAACAACGTCACAAAGCCGAAGGTCACCACACTTTTACACAGGGTTCACTAAATGAATCAATAAGGTCAAGATAATGATAATTAATAAAATAGCAATAATTTTAATACAGCAAAACCCTTGTCAACAGCTACAGACAGAAAGAAAAAGTCACATTATATCGGTCTTTCAATAGACTTTACTGCATTGGCGGTAGTTGTATAGACACTTAGAGACCATCAACATTACTTATTATACCATATCGTTGGAATCGCTATAAAGATACGAGTGTACATCTATTTCGTGAGAGATTATCCAAACTATTTTCATTGATATGATGACGCACCCTGGTCTATTCCGATTCCCCTTTGATAGAATAATGCGTCATTGGAATCTTGCAAGTCATAAATTCAAAATAATGCTTTGTCGATAATCTATTTTGTTATTACTTATATCAAGGCCTACGTTTCTATGCCGTGACCATTGTAATAAATGAAAACTCAAACCTTATCTAACCTATACTTTAAAAGCATCAAAATATAATAAAACCAGCTGACGTGTACCCAGCATTGCTCGGGGTTATCCTTAGGACATAGACATTTACCATCGCGAAATTTTCTGTAGGCCTTTTAAGATATTCAATTCCGTAGTACATTTTGTTGTATCCCATAAGGTTTAGCCAGCGTTAACAATGTAGTTCCCGAAAATATATTTTTAAATATTTGTAATAAGCATTTACTTTGTGGCTCATCATAATTTACAATAAAAGATATAAATTTGTTTTAGACCACTTTAATTTTAATTGTACTATATCGGTCTACCTGACGAAGAAAGAGTGCTTCCGAAACCGGTAAAGTACAATTAAAATTAAAGTGGTCTAAAACAAATTTATATCTTTTATTGTATATATTTTTACGACTCGATTATAAAACATCGACTTTTCAATACTTTATATAAATATAATATGCATTTATTATTTATGTAAACTTTCTTAATGATATTGAAAACTTTCTCAAAATCAGTTGCGTCTTTTAGAAGAAATAAGCGCATAAACAGACAGACGCGGATAGCGACTTTATTTTATACTATTTGAAGATTAACAAGATTTTGTGAATAAAACCCGCGAACTTCGGCTTGCTAGTCGAGAGCCTTACCCCTGGACCACGTAGGCAGTGAAAAGCTATTTGGTAATAGAACCTTCCCGAAGCTTTTAAACCTATAATATGCATTTAATATATTGAAAGGTCATAAGTGCAACAACACTAATAATTATGATTTATGACTCGCTTGATTAATGATTGCAGTGGATCGTGCCAGCGGTTAATGTTATCATCGTTTGAATGCATGAGTGCAAGAGATGTTTATGCCATTAAGTTTGCAGCCAATAACGAGTGTTTATAATAATGTCCGTGTTTACTGCATTCACCATGAATTGATTCCTGTTTACACGAAAGTGTATAATGTGCAATTGGTATTGACCACGTGACCAGTGCACTTCGATTTACCAAAAAAATCACGCCGTTTTTAAACGTCAAACATATTTTGTAACTTAAGCGCTCGCATACCCAATTTATACCGATTTATAACAAGTTTCTCGTTAACTCTTTAAGTAATTAAGTTTTTTTTAAATTTATTATTTTTGATGATAATATCCATACATTTAATAATAATAATAATAATAATAATTGGATGACTTGTGTAGCGCCGTTTTTGTGCAAAATCACCTCAAGGGCGCTGTACAAACTTATAATACATTTCTACAGTGATCTATGTTATTACTTAACTATTTATGAAGATAATATACAGTACAATACTTACCTGGTAGGTCACTTGAGATTAACACTTAATTAACATTATCTAATTGTTTATTAGCGAAATTTATATACAGGATTTAGGACATAATTAGAAAATTGAATATAACTGGACTTTCTCTTAGGAATGGTGTATTTAATTTAAGGGTACGACAGCTTAAAAAGGTAAGTTTTTATTTAAGATCTGAATTCTGTTGGACTTGTTATGGATCTTAGTTCCAGAAGGAGTTTATTCCAAGCCTTCGGCCGAGATACTCCGAAAGCGCGATCACCAAACTTAGTATTTGGCTTGCGCTTAGGTTCTACCAGTCTGACTACAGCTTATGATGTTGCTGATCTAAGAGTTAACTGCCTCAGACCAGTGTTTTCCGGGACGCATAGTTCAGAGATGTAGGGTGGGGCCATTTCATTGATGGATTTAAACTCCATCCAGCACAGTTTGTACTGGATTCTTTCAGGGCACTTGAGCCAGTGAAGGTTACGAAGGTGTTCTGAAATGTGCGAATATTTTGAAACCCCGGTTATGAGCCGTGCTGCTGCATTAAACACTGATTGAAGTTTGTCAATTTGATATTTTGGAAGGCTGGCATAAATGCCGTTGCAGTTATTTGCTATGCCGAAACGTTTATTATATGAAATTTCCTCGAAAAGCGAAAAAAAATCGCAATTAAAAAGACATTTTCTCCTGTTATTTTTTTATGTTATAGGCATGAAAAAATTCACAGTATATCTTTTTATGCAACGAAAGCAATTTTAGAGAGGTTTTTGCTCTTTTTCAAACTAGTTGTGTTTTATTAAATATTTTCCCAATTCGCACATAATTATCATAGTTTTTTTTTAATATAAGCTCGCTTCCTCTAACATTCGTATTTACCTATTCCCCTTTCAAACCAACTTTGAACGCTTACTGCGGGGTCTTAAATAAGCACCCTCTATTTGTTCTTTCACAAAACTGTACTATTGACGCTGTACGATTATAATAATAACAAAGATATGCGTATTGCTAGGTGATTTAAGTTATAGCTATTATTATTACTAAGTCTTATAAGTTATAACTATTATTATTACTAAGTCTTATAAGTTATAACTATTCTTCTGCCTATCAGAATACGCCAATCAACAGAGCGACTTAACTGCTTAACGATTCCGTATTGACCATCGACATTTTCAACGTCACTTACAGACAGTTCAGCAAATATCTCTTGATGCATGTCACAAAATAGTAAAACTGCCCCTATGACTTTTTTTATGCTTACATATACATCTCAAATTTTTAATCTTTATCGTTAAATATTTGTGCAATACAGTTTTATGGAGAAAATGACTGAATAAATAAATATTTGACAGACCCAAGAATGCTTTTCAGATCGATAAAATCCGTCATCTATAGTCAGTTAGCGATATTTGCGAGCACGGTCAAAATATGAATCCGACAGTCGGTAGACAAAAGCCGCTGCTTAGGCTCCAAGGTATCGGATGCAGAACTTTTTAAACAATGTTGTTCGTTATGCAAAATAAATAGCTTATTAATGAATGGAGGTAAACTAACGTAGCACTTAGAATTGAATGAAATTGAATACACGATCCATGGACTTGAATAATTCATCTAATATTTTTTGTGTCAAAAAATACATGTTGACTGCCAATATATATCGCAGTTAATATTTCAATTCAACATTGTCAATTATTTAGTATTTTTAATTCTTATGTAGCCGTTTGACGATTATTAATATCAATTCATAGATAACAGTGTTTTCAGCGTATGTCGATTCTCTATTTATTGCGTTATCAATATCAGTCAGGCTAACAACAGCGCGACCGTGCTCGAGAAATCGGTATAAAATCGTCGTTAGTTATCCCTATTGATCCGATATTTCGAATTTACCGATTTCACTGTGAAGGACCCTTGAAAGTGTGATGCTTGTCCGAAATATAAAATGAATGATTTTGTTGTGGATTTCAAGGATTCCATGATAAGTTAAGCAAAAAAAGAACACAAATTTGAACATATTATGAAGAAAAATTCGTATAAATTGGAAAGTTAATATGACGATTACAATGTTTATATTAATAGCTCCTTGAAACATTGTTTGGCAATGTCAGATGCCTTCTCAAACAGCGATTCATTTGATTATGAAAAGGTTCTACTTCTTTATTGTAATGCGGTCTCGTATCCTTTGAACGTTTTGTTCCACGAAACTCCTACACAGCGTCTCGGAGATTAAACAGATTCACGTAGATCTAATATAAAATATATTTTATATTAGGCTTCTTCCAGACATTCCAAGAGTTGTTAAGTTAACTGTAATTTTAACATAAATTGTTCCGAGGTGTCCTCGAAATATTTTTTTATTCTAGGAAGATACGAAAAATTATTTCAATAAATTATAAGAAGTACTGAATATTAAACGTTATACTGGCGGTATGTTAATGTTGTTATTTAAAAACAGTTAAAAAAAATGACAATATTATGACAGTCAGAAGCCTCGATAGTATATGTTCATGATACACTTTTCTCTTTAGCTGTAAAACTTAAGACAATCTTCACAGGGGCAGAGATATTTATTATTTTTCTATGAATTAGTATTGAACCAAATAAAGTTCGAGTTAAGTTTTCACCGACAGAAAGAATTGCTATTTTTTTGTAATAATCAGAGAATCAAAATATCCTCATTATTTGAATACAAAAACATTGGCGATAGTTTAGATTTTCTCTTTCAACATGTCGAATTGTTAAGATTATCATAAATATGACTAGCTAATCGTATACTAGAAAATGATATTACAGTTTACTATTATATGTTCCGAATTCTTTTTATTTTGTATTCAGGTGCCCCCTCCTATTAAATGTTGACTATCAACAAGGCATTCTTCAACCTCGAGACCACGACACAATTTTGTATTGTTGTCAAGTTTAATTCGTAGAACACCATTTTACTTTTAAGTTTTTCCTTTATATATTCAATAATAATATTATTATGCTATTTTCACAAAAAACTGTTAATTTATAAACAGATTCTGCTGTGGAATTATTATAACACGTGAAAGCTGTTTCACCTAGTTTGATTATGCTTTCAGGCAAAACAGCTGTCAAGCGTAACACTAAGTAAGCAGCAGAACTTGTTCGAAAGTAAATAACAATATTGTTAGATATATTTAAAAAAAAAGAAACCTCTCCACTCACGTCAGAATCGTTTTAAATACCAATGTCTCCTTCTACTATCAATCTTCCCCGGAATTATTTGTTGGTAATCTTGTATTTTGTATGTGTTCACCTACTAATCTCCCAATTACAGAATCAGTGAGCATATGGCATACTTAAATGGATTATGTTGTAAAGTTAACTGGAGTGGGAAAGGGTACCTATCCAACAGTAGATGGCGAAGAGGAATGTTGGAAAGTATCTGACTATTCAGAACTGGTCACCAAAAAATTGAATTTATTTATTTTATCGAAGGAAGCAAACACATTGTGATGTGACATTATAATATATATCAAATGAAAAATACACTTTGTAAAACACCACTTTTATTTTGAATTAATATTAACAGCCAACCAGGTTTCGCTTAGCTCAAGCTTCATCAGGGCTTATTATATCAACTTAAGTTATTTTCATACAGACACATATACATGAGCTAAGCGAAACCTGGTTGGCTGTTAATATTAATTCAAAATAAAAGTGGTGTTTTACAAAGTGTATTTTTCATTTGATATATTATTTATTTTAATCGGTTGAACGAAAACCTTTTTATACATTATCCCCACATAGGAAAAAATCCCTCTGGGCCTATTTCATCTTTGAGGATGCTATGTGGAGGGTATTTTTTAAGGAAAAAGGGTATGAGGGGTGGGTAGGAGTCTAGGGATCAGGGTGTCCAGGAGTGTCGGACGTATGAATATAACCCTCCTGCTGCGGCGCTAGGCGATGGGTCTAGAGACCAATTGGAGAGGTCGAAATGTCTCTCCAAACCTGCCTCTCCCGATCTGGCACGAAGCTGGTGGGCAGTCGCATCCTGTACACACCTCACCAGATGAATCCGGGCAACCCTGATCACCAAACGTGGCGAACCACTTTTTGTGACCTATGGCAGAGGTGTTGGTTATCCAATAAATGGTTCCTGGGGCGGCGATACCCAAATTCGCCTCCCAAATAAAATAATAAGGATTTGCATAAAACCGTTTAAATCAGAATTATATTAACAACAACAGAAAAGTTATTCATGAAATCAGAAAAACACTGTTTTATAGATTTTTTACTTATTTTCAACTCGCAATTTATAATGTCCATCTTTTATATCATGTTATTATAATCATTATTTCTTAGTCATTATTGTAGTATTATCAGTTTAGTCAGTTTAGTCAGTTTGTATTGTAGTATTAGTCAGTTTATATCTTTGGTTTATATACAGTTCAGTCTGTTTATACAGATAGAGAAACAATAGCGCGTGTTATTTTTACGTCCAACAAATGGCGTGTTTTTAAAAAAACTATATTATGGTTGTCCAACAGATGATTACCTGTCACATATGACATCTATGTAATAAAATTTATATATATGTATATATATAAACACACGCATATACGAATTCAACGTGGTGTCAAAAATTCAAAGCAATCGGTGAAGAAGGTGGAGATTTAAGATTTTGAACAAACGTGGAATATTTTTTTTATTTATATATATATATTTTTTATTATTTTATCAAAGCAACGTTTCAATGCGGAATAGCTATCTTTTACCATGGCGATAATGAGAGTATCTACAACTCTAATTTATTAGTCGCTTTTCAGAATGCGAGAGTTTTGCAATAAATTCCCATCAATAATGAAAACCTTATTAATCTTATGTTCTTTTCCCATTTATCCGTCTGTCAACATATATTCAGCAGATATCTTCCTAATCCTAGAGGAATTAATTTACCATTCAGGCATTTCTCTCATAAAAAATCCTATTTATAAATACTTACAGTATATTTCTTTTATGAAGCTTTTAAACGAGCGTAAATTGACCCACAGTTGTAAGCGAGATTCTTCAAATTGTACGTTTAATATCAAAGAATCCAGCGAAAAGGGAATCTAAAGATTAAAAAAGTAAGCTTTTAGAAATCCAATGTATAAAAAAGAAATGCGAGGATTACGGAAGAGACAGGATAACAAAAAATAAAAACACCAGCGCTTGTCTCAACAAAACACGAATAATGTAGAAAGACCAGAGAAGGGTCAAAGAGATTAAGGAGATCAAAAGAGATTAAAGAAGATTGATTCCTTGAAGAAATGTTTGTATTGCATTTAAGGTGCCTCTTAGATTTATTTAGCTTCCTTGTAAAAAAACAAGTGAAATATCTGAAAGAATTCTTCTTGTAGGTACGATGTTGTTGTCAGATCAAGGCGAAATAGGATGGTTTTTCAAAACCTCATCTAAACAATACATCTTTTACTTGTTTTGAAGAACAAATGTGCAAAATTTCATCAATCTCGGAAAATAACTATAGATTTGTGTAAAAAAATAAACCCACACACAGATTATCTTCTTTATTTAAATATACAAGTAACTTTTTCAAAGATCTGTCACGTGAACAAAACTCAAACACCCCTGTGAGTAACATAATGATTTGTATGATAAATATAAATATGAAATATTTTACACAAGATTGAACATCAAAATCAAAATGCTAAATAGATGCAAAATCGTTTGTGCAAACTTTGACACCTCAGAACATGGTAAGGCGAAGTTAGAACCCTATCCAACTAAAGTGTCGAACTAAGCTGCGCTTCGTAAAAATAATCAACTGTCAGATACAAACAAAATGGCAATGGCGACAGGTTTAAAGTGATATTAGAACCTTGTAAAATAATTGCAAGCTTTAAAAACTTGATGTTAGAACTTCGTGATACCAGTATGTACTGAAATACAACAAAGATCGGACTGAAAATTATTTTGGTATGGAAATGAGCAAAAGAAGTGGATTTGCACTCAAAGCTAGAACCTTGTCCAACTAAGGTGAAATTTTAAAATTTTAATCAATTTAACACGAGTAAGGTCAAAATGAGCCTACTTCTGGCACTCAAACACACCCACAATACACTTCTATCTGTGTATATAATCAGTAGATGTATGCAATACAGTAAAACTCAAAATTGAAATGAAGTATTTTTAATATATTCTTCTTATTTTTTGTCGCAACAATGTGATCTTTCTTGAATTTTGGATTCTTACCGGTTCCACATATTACAATTTTATTATAATAATAGTTTACTTCTACCCAGGACCAAATTTCATTATCTTTAACCACTAAGCCATGTAGGCCATCCAAGTATTTATTTACAAGAAGAAGATTGAGTATTTAATCTTAGACTTAAGTGGAAATGAGATGAAATCTGTTTGATGCTGCATAAATGCGGTCACTGGGAACGGATCACATACAAAGGAAGACGTGAGACAAAATTAGATTGAAGATATGAATGATCTTAATTCGTCAGAGCATCTCTTGTAATGAATAATATTCATTGCAAGAGATTTTTTTTTTTTTTAAACAAATTCAATTTATTCAATAAATAAATTTACATTGTGTGATATACATATATATATATTTCACTAGTAATAAGATAAGATATTATGATATGATTAATATTTATTATTTTTCAATGTTCTCCCATAAAAAGCAATTGCTTGTGTGTATGGGATGAGGTATTATTTGTTTAGTTTCTTAGATTTTTATTTAATTTTTAAATTTTTTGTTTTTGTTTTTCTTTTATTTTTTTTTTTTTAAATTTAGTTTAGGTTTTCAGTATATTTTTTTAATTGTGTTTTGAATTCTTTGAAACTATCATTTAGTGATCTTATATTTTCTGGCAATTTATTGAAGAAATTTGTTCCTAAGTATTTGTAGTTTTGCTGACCCAAAGTTTTTTTACAAATCGGAATTGGTAACATGTATTTTTGCCTGAGATTTGCTATGTTTTTGAATGGTACGGTTTTGTTTAGGATATCATCTTTGTAAACTTGTAAGGTTGCGTGATACAGGAAAAGAGTATTTAATTTTCTGACTTTAAATTCTTTGAAAATGAGTTCAGATGAATATAAAAATGATTTCTTTAATATTATTTTAATTATTAGTTTTTGCGCAATGTAAAGAGGTTGTGTGTGAGTTTTATAGGCGCCCCCCCATCCTATTATACCATATTAGATTATGGATTGACAGAATGCGAAGTACGTCATTCTCAGTAGTTCTTTATTTAGAATATGTCTCAAGCAGCTAAAAATTAAGGTTAATTTTCGTACTCTGTTTTTGAGAATGGTTATATGTGGTATCCATTTTAGGCATTGGTCAATAGTGATCCCTAGATATTTGGTTGAAGTTTTAATTTCAATATTAGTACATAGTAAGTTACAGTGGTGTTGTTGAGTGCTTGGTGCAGAGTGAATTCGAATGTTTATTTCATGCGGCGTATTTGGTTTGTTTATGAAAAATGGTACGTAGTGTGTTTTTTTAGAGTTTAACGTTAGTAGGTTATTGTCAAACCATGTTTTCAATTCATTGATGTCTGAATTAGCCTTTTGGTTCAGTTCTAACCATGTGTTTGCTTTTAGAAGAAGCACTGTGTCATCTGCATATGAGACAATTTCCCCGTATTTAGCAACTTCAAATATATCATTTACATATAATATGAACAAAAGTGGTCCTAAAACTGTGCCTTGTGGTATCGAGAAGTTATTACTTTCGGAATCACTTAATTCATTTAACAATTTTACTTGCTGTGGTCTATTTTCCAAAAAGCTTATAATCCAGGATAGTACCGTTCCATTTATTCCAATTAATTTTATTTTTTTTATTAAGTTAGTGTGTGAAATACTATCAAATGCTTTTTTAAGGTCAATAAATATTCCAATGCATTTTTCATTTGAGTCTAGGGCGGTATATATAAAATTAGTTATTTTTGCAATAGCATCGTGGGTGCTGGTATTTTTTTTGAACCCATATTGTTTAGAATTAATAATTTTATGTTGTTCTAGGAAGGACCAGATTTGATTTTTTACAATTTTTTCGAATATTTTTGATATATTTGATAAAAGGGATATAGGGCGGTAATTTTGTGGGTCGTTTGGGCAGTGAGCTTTATAAATCGGTGTTATTATTGTTCTTTTGTAGTTATCAGGAAATACACCTTTTATAAGGCTTGTATTTATTATATGCGTTAGGGGGTAAATTAGATATTGTTTCAATGTTTTTAATACGTTTACATCTATGTTGTCATAACCGGGTGTGGAACCCCCCTTAAATCATGATGCTTAGACAGCTCATATATTTTATCTCAGTTTGGTTTATTAATCATTAATAATAAACATTAGACAAAACGAAAGCTCTTCTCATAACAATGGGGAATTTTCACAAACTATGAATACCGTTCAAAATGTTTTGAAGTTTATTTCTGTGCTAAATATGCGAAATTGTAATATTTTCACTATGAAACTGTGAAATACTGTGAAACCGCACAAGAGTCCCAACTGCTCCCAATCGTCTAGAACCAGTCATACTATGGCATCCTCAATTGAGGCTGAAGGTAGCAAGGAGGGAAAGGAGGAGGATGGGGAAGAGGAAGGTGGGCAAGGAGTGTGTGCCAATACAGGGTTGTTTGGCGGTCCGTCCTCTCTGCCTACCTCTGCGGGGGGTGATATTTAGTTAGTTAGTTGACACACTTTTGGCAAAAATAATTTTTTTTTTTGAAAATAAGATAATTTTAAATTACGGTACAGATAAAATAGTTTTATTCAGTGTACCTAGTTTTAACCGAATTCTAAAAACAGGGTTCTTGGTTTCCAAAAGAAATATAAATAGTTGTAATGCAAGTTGCAAATGCTGCTATTTGGCTTATTCAAGTTTGCCGACCACTGCTCTGGTAGCTACACTGCTAAAGGGTTTGTATAAATTCATTACTTGGCTATTCTGAACTAGTCACCAAACACGGCCAAAGCCAAGCAATTTCAAGAGACGTTTCAACAATTCAACAATAATAAGTGTCCAAGTGATCAAGTAAATTTTTTTGCTCCACAAAAATTAACAATTGTTTATCGATTTTAGAACATTTATTGGTGATTTACACTTGCGAGTGCTTGACCATAGTCTAATTTAACACTGTGTATCAATAGTTGCAGCTGCCAAACTGGTAATTCGTTATTATTTAACTTTATATTTCAACTGTCACCAGAGTGCAATAGACACTCACATACAGCGCCGTACAGAAGGAAGGAAGAGTATATACAAACGCCCATCTACTTTCTCGTTAGTGACAACGTAGGAACAGGGTTGTCACCGCATCATATAAAAAATAATAAATTACAAAATCTAACTTGCAAGATGAGTGCCACCGATGCACAATCATATATTAACAAGGCCAAGGAAGAAATAAGTGCATTATATAGTAATATTACTGATCCAGCACTAAATTCTGAATGGTGGTCTTACACCAAGGCGATACTGAGAGTATCTTAGACTCTGGGAAGTAACGCAAATATACAAATCTATTTTTTTTAAACAGTGAAATGAGTGAAATAACACAAATCAACCAAATAAAATGTTTTTGCGTACGCCGGTATTTGACCCCGCGATCTTCAGCCTGTTAGTCGAGAGCCTTACCCCTCGACCACTTATTGATTTTAAAAACAATCTAAACCCGCACATTCTAACGGTTCCAACTGGCTACACCGTAATTATGACGTAGAAAACGCCACTGGCTGCCGCCATATTTACGAATAAAAACGAACATGTCGTTTTAGTGGCAAATCGAAATTGGCACATTTTCAACCGTTGTAGAAAATTTATTATCAACATAAAAATAAAATTAAAATACCATCATTATTTTTTTAAATGAAAAAAAACAATGAATTACCTTATGCATAACTTAGTTAAGGGAAGTACATGGAAATGAAAAACTATTGATGTAGTAAATTCATGCCAATTATTGGAAGTCCGGTTTGAACTAAGAAAAATATGTTAGATACCTACTTACTAGATTTTGGAGTAAAACCTAATTTTTATCTATGAAAACCTAACCTAACCTGACTCTTGAAAATATTTTTTTGCGATGAAAAAAATTGTTATATAATAGTATCTCGTGTGTAGGATGAACGAATGAGTGTAGGATGAGGAATGAGTTAGTGGTGAATGTAAGTAAGTCTAAAGGTGGTCATGGTGTTTGCAAGAGAGTACGAAAACAGTATGAAATATAGTTGTAAATTATGAATACTTGGAGCAGGTGGATGAGTGTGTGTATTTGGGAAGTATCTTTAAGAGTTTTTGTAAGGCTGACAGAGATGTTGAAAGAAGGTTAAATGCTTGAAAACTCCGTTAATGGAGGACTGAACGCGGTTGGCGATAACAAAACATTTTCCAAAAAAGCGAAGCTAGAAGTCCACGATGGAGTTCTGGAACCCACCCTGATGAATGGTAGTGAGGCATGAATTGGCAGATGAAGGATGAAAGTAGATTGAGAAAAGGACGCTTGAGCAAATGAACAAAGAAAGATGTGTAAGGAGAATATATGAAGAAATCGGAAATGCCCGAGGAAGATATGGCATCATCAAGTGAATCAGATACTTGAGTCGGGCCATGTCAAAAGCCAGAATGTATAAAATCAGATACTTGATTCGGGCCATGTCAAAAGCCAGAATGTATAAAATCAGATACTTGAGTCGGGCCATGTCAAAAGCCAGAATGTATAAAATCAGATACTTGAGTCGGGCCATGTCAAAAGCCAGAATATATAAAATCAGATACTTGAGTCGGGCCATGTCAAAAGCCAGAATGTATAAAATCAGATACTTGAGTCGGGCCATGTCAAAAGCCAGAATGTATAAAATCAGATACTTGAGTCGGGCCATGTCAAAAGCCAGAATGTATAAAATCAGATACTTGAGTCGGGCCATGTCAAAAGCCAGAATGTATAAAATCAGATTCTTGAGTCGGGCCATGTCAAAAGCCAGAATGTATAAAACATGGATGTGAATGAGGCAAGAAGTATGTACCAAGACCGAGTTATTTGGAGGTCAGTGTTTTCTGCCTACCCCTGCGGAGAAATGGCGTGATGCTTAGTTAGTTAGTATCATTTTAAAACTAAAAAAATCATTATTAATTTGAATATTTTTTAGCTTTATTACCCAACATTTCGTATTAAATATTATTTTTCTTAGTTACAAATATTTAATAAAAATGTATTAAAATTTTATAATAAAATGAAAAAAAAAAATTGCACTTTATCTGCTTTTCGAAAATATTCGTACTATCGATCTAATCCTGTTTTAAAAAACATTAATAATCGTTCTGATAACTTATCTAAAAAAATACCGGATGACATAGTTACGCTGGATATGATATGGATTTATGAACATGTTATTACAAGGATAAACACCAAAAGATAAAAGATACGAAAGATAATCAATTTACTAAAAAGTATTTACCGATGGCTACATATAAAAACAAATCTGTAAATAACAGTATAGAAATTCAATCGGCAACAAACAACAAAATACTCCATTATATATTTATATTTTTTATGGCAGTTTCTAAAAAATATATATAACCATTTAAATTGGAAGGTACCTACCTACTTGTAAATAAACAAATATTAAGATGTCGGAAATCGGTTTTACAGTATGGCCTTAAAGTAACATAAACAATTAATGTTTTGTGTAAATATCTAATTATAGTAAGCTCAAGAAGTAACGCTCTTAACTAGAAATCCGGAGGTGACGGGTTCAAATCCTGGCGTGCGCAAATAAATATTATGTGTTTAATTTGTGTAATTTCCCAACTCATTAATTTAAAATAACATTTGGTATATTTGCGGCATATTCCAAAGTGGAAGACTTAAACACATAAAACAACTTCAGTATGGTTCTGTGTACGATATAGTATATTTGCGGCACGTTCCAGAGTGGAAGAATTAAACACATAAAACAACCTCAGTATCAAATAATTATAAGCAATAATTACTCGCCTGAAATATAAATACAAATTGAAAATATCTCCCGAGTAAAAATAAATGCCGCCAACGGGAATATATAGATATTTTCAATTTGTATTAATATTTCAAGCGATTAATTATTGCTTATAATTATTTGTTATCCTTTATGCTATGTATAAAACCTTGTCTTATAAACATTAGTTTATCATTAAAAAATAACCTCAGAATCGTTGTGTGTACGATATAGTATATTTGCGGCACGTTCCAAAGTGGAAGAATTAAACACATAAAACCTCAGTATTGTTATGTGTAGAATATAGTATATTTGCGGCACGTTCCAGAGTGGAAAAATTAAACACATAAAACCTCAGTATCGTTCTGTGTAGAATATAGTATATTTGCGGCACGTTGAAACGTGCCGCAAATATACTATATATGAACAGTGGAAGAATTAAACACACAAAACCTCAGTATCGTTATGTGTAGAATATAGTATATTTGCGGCACGTTCCAGAGTGGAAAAATTAAACACATAAAACCTCAGTATCGTTCTGTGTAGAATATAGTATATTTGCGGCACGTTTCACAGTGGAAGAATTAAACACATAAAACCTCAGTATCGTTATGTGTAGAATTTTATTAGAATTTGCGGCACGTTCCAGAGTGGAAGAATTAAACACATAAAATAACATCAGTATCGTTCTGTGTACAATATGGTATATTTGAAGCACGTTCCAGAGTGCAAAAATTACACAAATAAAAAAAACCTCAATATCGTTTTGTGTACGACCATTTTTCAGAGTTGAGTTGTTTTAGCCGAGTTTGGTAACATCTTCTGGACCATATCCTTCAGCCACATAACATACCCCAATTGGAGATGCCATAGTCTAGCTGGCTCCTTACGGTTGGGAGCTAATGGGACTCTTATGTTGTATTCAACTAAAAAAGGGATGTTGAAACGATAAATTTAATAAAACACAAAAATTGTGACATGTGAAATTGAAGTCCCGACTGGTTAAATATTTCGCTGATGAAACGCGTCAACATGGCATTTAATAATAATAATATTTTTATGATTTGCATTTGGCTGTTTTTGTGAAAAATCACCTCATGGGTGAAAAAATTAATAATTTAATTCTACAATCAACTATCTTATTACTGACTATAAACTAGACAATTATTATCAAATTATGGCTACAGAATGCATCCGCCGGTTCTTCTTACACTAATACTGAACTATATCCACAATGAATTTGACTGACCAATGATTATTATGTTTCATTCTAATATAGGTAATAATTTTGGCTCTCTGTGATGTTCTTAAGTTATTATTTGTGTTAAATATGGTTCAATGAACTCAAATTTCTTTTAAATTTAAGTGGCATTTAAAAATTGGAACTCGCTGTATCAATAATTCAGACTCGCAATAAAGTACCTACCTACCTAAAATATAATATTCTTAAGAAAAAAATATTTAATTTTATTATTTTAATTGCCCTTTTTTAAAATGATCCCCTTCTGACTTCCCCTATCTTATATTTTTCTACCCTCAAAGATGAATTTTCGCACAATGCTAGTCAAACGAAAAGAGCCTGCTATGTCTGATAAAAAAAGGATTATCCCATTAAAACCGTGGTTTTGAACTGCCCCATTCATCCAAAAAATAAATTACCTTACTTATTGTAATGAGAATTGAACATTGTTCCGTTCCTTCTCACCTTACGAAAAATCACGAGCTCGACTCCCGAAACTGTACCTCATGTAGTCTAGAAGGGAACTTTTCACACATTTTGTGGCTATCCCTCACTTAACAAAAATCCTCCCTTCCATCAAGCCTTATTTAAAATTTCCTCCCCTCCATTCAACATCTCATCTGTGAACTCGTCTCCAGTCTTCCATGTAATTATGAAATTTGCCCATTTAAACAAAATTTCCATGTAAATACACCTCCCCTCTCTCCATAATTTGAAATGGCGAATACCCTTATAGAACACCTTCGAAGGGTGAAAACCAGAAAAATTTGATGAAAAATCTGATTTGTAGAAAATTCATTCGAATATCCCATGATTTTCAGTGGTCTTAACTGTTTTTTAAACAAACAACGTTAACGTGACGTGAAACACGAAGCCCAGATATCACATTATCCTCAGCGGTCGCGTTCTGATTATGGTGTTTTTATTACCGTAAAGGTCGATGGTACACAAAACAATATTTTACAAAATGAGGTAGCCCACACGGGCTGTTTTGAAGTGTATTTTTTTCATATTTCTTCGTTATCTTTACTAGGCTACCGTTGTGCCGATATCATGATGTAATTATCATTGATATCAACCGCTGCGGCCTTATCATCTCCTGGTAATAAATTTAATTTTCGAGTGTGTTGATAATCAGGGAGCCGAGTATGTGATGACTGATGATAAACGAATGTTTATTATTTTCTTTCATCAACGTCATATAGAGAGCAATGCAGCCATTTTTTTAAACAAATCAAATGACAGAACAATCAAATCATTATTATCCACTACTGCTGTTTCTCTCCAGTTCCTTATGCTAAAGGTTCATCGCTTTTGAATCTTGAATTTATATTACCATAGTAACTTACGAACGCATACATTTTTTTCTGAACCCATAAATTAAGTGTGGGGGTGATTCAATTGCCAAGCATGAATACGTTGTCAATTTAAAAAATATTATTTTTAGTGTCAATTTCTCCAGATAAAGTGTCAATTTCAATAGTGTCAATTTCTCCAGTAAAAATAAGAAATTAGCCTTTAGGTGGACAATTAAATTAAAAATATAGACCCAATATTTTTATTCTATTTTCTATTTATTTAACGAATTTACAAAACAAGCACAATTAACATTTTAATTATTTGGCTTGTTGTGGAAATCATTGAAGCGTGTTTTGTAGAAGAATTACACAAGTTCAGGTTGCATATATTGCAAAATGCTGTGGCTCAGAAATATATCGGAATATATCGTACAATGTATCTATGCGGAGAGACGTTTTTCATAATATTACCTGTTTAGTATTGAAACAGTTTTTTGGATATTACCTACCATTTTTCCCATCATATACTATCCATCTCCTTCCTTAAAAACAGCCTCACCCACATTGGAGATTATGAAGATTTATGATGCACCAATTGTCGCAAGTCAGTCGAATTCGTGTCGTATAACAAGAAGGTGCCACCTTAGTTTCGTCGTTGTATTATTCACATGCAAATATCAAAATTCACTCGTTTTCTCGTATATCTCGTTGTGGAGGAAATTTTACCCAGTGCAAGTGCATCGAGAGCCCTTATTTCCCGGATTCATGGGAATTCCAGGTAGGCTGTTTCCTTCACTCCACTGTTCCCGTGATTTATTCACAACCAATTGAATGAGCTCCCTATTTTCATTTTTTTATATAAATTTGATTTACAGTTCACTTAGAACACGTTACATAACCATTATCCGACCTATATCGTGGGGTGTTCCTCAAGGCCTCCTATTTGGACTTGATTAAAAAATAAATCATTTAATTTCCCGTGATAATAATGATCTTCCATTAACGATTACGACTGAATAAAGTGAATAAGTCTCAAATAAATAAACGAACGAAGCGCAATAAACATGAAATCAGTAACTGTCAGCATTTTGATCTGTTTATTTTGAAAAATGTTCTACAGAAAATTCTGTTTTCATTGAGATTCATCACATTATAATTCCATCGCTTAGTATAAACATAAAAGCAGTTTTTGCGGAGCTCGGTAATGGCTTAAAATAAATTTTCTTCGTTTTTTTTATAATGAAAAATCTCCCAAATAAATCAGACGCTTGTAAAATCACAACTACGCATTAAATTGGCATTGGCGAGAATTACATCAAAAAAATTTATGATGACAAGTGATTATTTTGATAAAAACTCGCAAAAAACCGGATAATAATTTTGACGATTCCTTCATATCAATGATTAAATGTGATTTTTATAATTATTGTTCGGATGTTTTCGCACTAAAAGCAATTCTGTTTACGATCTGTGGTACTTTTTATATTTTTTTGAAGTACTTTTTTGTGCTAACGAATTAATCTTTGTTTGAACAATGCTGCGCCGAGGTAACTTATAAGTATAAAAAATTGCTAATTGATTTTATTGTATATTGTGGAAAATTAAGTTATTTATAAAATGATCGAAAAAAATATTTAATATTTATGCCTGAACATCCACAAAATAAAATAAAAGGCACTTTTTGGCCATGTTTTTTTCGTGCATAAATCAAAACAAGCGGATGGTGTTAAGCGAAAATTTAAACCTTATCGCCATCTACGTAAGGGTTATTATTGATAGCGGCTCAATTTAAAATATTACACGACGCAGTGCATCGCCTTAATAAAAATTCTAATATTGTCGCAGATCGTCATTATATTTATCAGATAAAGCGCAGCTGCATGAATGCGTGTTCCGATATATTCTGAATGTACTAATATTTTATTAGGAAATGGCTTGCTATAATGTTTTAATAGGATTTTAACCAATCAGCTGTACTCATTATTCTCCTTGCGAAAATTCTCTCGAATGGTAAGTTCTGGTATCAATAAATGCAAACCTTTTCTATTTTAACTTTCTAGATCAATGCAACTAGATAGGAACGTCATTTCCATCATGAGCTATCGAGCTTTGAAATAAAATAAAAATCTTTTAAATCTAGTAAAAATGGAAGATATTATACATTTATTATTCACTATTTTTATTTACTATGCTATTTTGTGTGTATTTTTAATAATTATTTTTCTATTCAATTAAAAAGTTTTGTTGCTAGATATTACTACTATTTTGTACATAAACCTTTAGTATTTATAAGTATAAGTAAATAGACTAGCTCCCCAGTTAGACCCAATAATATTTCCCTACTAACTGGGTGATTAAATGAGTAAATAAGAATGTAACATTTTTATGTATAATTTTTTCCCTTTCTTTATAATGTCAATAAAAAATTATTAATATCAGTCATTTTATGCTACTTTTTTAGCTTGCATTTTGCTAATCAGAGACACAATATTCATAACGATTGTTTTTGTATTCGTGATATCATCGTGGTATTTTTAATTTTATTTACTTATTTGCAATCTACACAACAGACAGACAGTTAAAAAAATAAACAAAAAAAATATCAATAATAACAATAAATAGGTATGTAAAATAACAACAACAACAACAATAACAAAAATCCAACACAATAAGTTTGGGTCAAGTGAAAACAAGGGATTCGAGAAATTTAGTAAAGTTTTGGTCTATCGGTAAATATGTCCTACTTCGGGGTTTCCTAATATACGTATAGTTATTCATATTGATTTCATGATCATCTAACTGATGATGTACACTCCACGGCATATCCGAAACATGGCATAAAACCCCAAAATTCAATCACTGTAATACAGGGTGCGGCAAAACAGACAGGGCTGTTTTGAAACGCTATTAAAAAATGGTACAACTTACACAAATGGGGTTTATTTTATTTTATTTGGTACGTCATTCCGTTTTATGCCTCAATTCCTGAAGACGATATGAGAAAAATGATGGCCCCCAGCAGCGATACATTGATAAAGACGATTTTGAGTTTTCGGCCGCATTTTGGCTCATCTCGACAGGTATAACGGCGATTTCCGAATTCGATCCTTGATTTCTTCCAAGGTGTGAGGCCGATGTTTCAAAATAGTTCCCTTCAGTGCTCGCGTTGTGGCGACGAAAGAACGGCCATTTTCAAGAAACGTGCGGACAGCGAAGCCCCGGTGTTGTCCCTGATCAAACTATGGTAACGACTGAAAACGGCACGACCCTCCCGACGCAATGAGACAGATCCCTACTCGCATCACACTGGATGTACCGGCCTTTCAAACTGCACTGTCTGTTTCTCTGCACATTATACTTTTTGGGGGTAATAATCTTAAACCACCTTTTTTTAAAATTTTTATTTATTACTTGTTAATTGTAACGGACGTACTGCTCCAATATCAGCTGACGTCGCCCCATATTATTAATTTGCTATTTGCCCTGTTATTAAAGTAAAATATACTGCCGAAAAATGTAAAATGTAGAAATTTGTAAAATTGCTATGTAAAATTGTTATGTAAAATTGCTATGTAAAATTGTTAGGTAAAATGTACAATTGTTACAATAAACGAAACGTCGGAGCTTGGCTAGAAGTATACGGGCAGAGAAGTAATGTGAGAGCTGGTAAAATCATATTCATATTTTAATTCGGGCACGATTGGTAGAACCGTGCCTAAACGTAGTGGGAAGCCTTGCCGTGCGCCGTCATAGCGTCACAAATGACCGGTGGTACGCCGTCATTACGTCCCACGGGCACGGTTCTGAGGATCGTGCCCAAACAAAGGAGTTTACCGGCCCGGCGGGCGCCGCGATAACGTCGCAAACACGGCTCACGGATTCCAGGAATCAAAGAGAAAGTGAGCCCGTGTGCGCGTCGTGCGCCCGCTGGCGGCTATAAAACGGGCAACAGGCCCTCAAAACGTCAGTTAGCCAGCAACCACCACCAGCTCTACACCTATCTCTCTGCTCTGCCTTCTACCTCGCTCCGACTTCTGCTTCTACCCGCCTTCTTTCACTCTGACCCCCGCTTCACCCTGGACCACGGACTTGCCTACCCCTTCGGACCAGACCCGGAATCAGCATCAAGGACGCGAAAACAGCATTCGGACCAGCTACAACGGCATCAGAGACGGCCCCGTTCTACCCCTCCACGCCACTGAAGGAAGACATCTCACGCCTCCACGGATTGGGATCACCGGCCCTATCTACAGTCATGTGTGTCACGATTACGTCTGATACATAAGTGGTCCTTCGCCGCCGGATCTTTCTGTGGAAATCATGTCACCTTCACTGCGCTCTGGGAAGAACAGCGCTGACGGGGATTCATCGCAGGGAAGCGATGATCCCACACCAACCAGGGCGGCCACAGCCGCGCCCCCCGGACTCCGGCCAACCGCCCCCCTGGCCCCCTCTGATCCCCGAGCGGAACTACTACAGCTCGAGCTGAGAGCTGAGAGGCGGCGCACCCAGAAGCTGCAGGACGACCACGCCCGACAGATGGCAGAACTTGTCGCCATGCTGAAGGGCCTCACGCGGACCGCTTCACCTGCAGCCTGGCAACCCGACGGAGCCTATCCCGGAAGCCAGCCATCTAGCGGCCCCGGGCAAAGCTGGGGCTACGCACCCGAGGCGCACACCACTGGCCCACGGGTGGGCCTGCCACAGACTGCGGCGCCCTCTAGCGGCCCCAGTCACAGCCTTGCCTACACAGTGGGGGGAGAGCCCACTGTTTCGCAAGCTACAGCACCACGGGTGGGTCTTCCACAGACTGCGGCGCCCCCGAGCGGCCCCAGTCACAGCCTTGCCTACACAGTGGGGGGAGAGCCCACTGTTTTGCAAGCTACAAAACCACGGGTGGAATACCTACCGACGCCGACGCCGGCGCCTCCGGGCGTACCTAGTCAGGGGTACGCAGCGGAGGCGCAAACCACTGGCTCATGGGTGGGCCTTCCACAGACTGCGGCGCCCCCGAGCGGCCCCAGTCACAGCCTTGCCTACACAGTGGGGGGAGAGCCCACTGTTCCGCAAGCTACAGCTCCACGGGTGGAATACCAGCCGAAGCCGGCGCCCCCGGGCGTACCTAGTCAGGGGTACGCAGCGGAGGCGCAAACCACTGGCCCACGGGTGGGCCTGCTACAGACTGCAGCGCCCTCTAGCGGCCCCAGTCACAGCCTTGCCTACACAGTGGGGGGAGAGGAACCCCCTGTTCCGCAAGCTACAGAACCACGAGCGGACTACCAACTGACGGCGGCGCCATCTAGCGGCTTCACCCACGGCTTCGGGTATGCAACGGAGGCGCGAACCACTGCGCCGCAGCTGGATTACAGACCAACGCCAGCGTCCCCGGGCGTACCTACTCAGAGGTACGCAGCGGAGGCGCAAACCACTGGCCCACGGGTGGGCCTGCCACAGACTGCGGCGCCCTCTAGCGGCCCCAGTCACAGCCTTGTTTACACAGTGGGGGGAGATTCCACTGTTCTGCAAGCTACAGCGCCGTGGCTGGATTACCAGCCGACGCCGGCGCCCCCGGGCGTACCTAGTCAGGGGTACGCAGCGGAGGCGCAAACCACTGGCCCACGGGTGGGCCTGCCACAGACTGCGGCGCCCTCTAGCGGCCCCCGTCACAGCCTTGTTTACGCAGTGGGGGGAGATCCCACTGTTCTGCAAGCTACAGCGCCGTGGCTGGATTTCCAACCGACGCCGACGCCGGCGCCTCCGAGCGTACCTAGTGAGAGCTACGCAGCGGAGGCGCAAACCACTGGCCTTCCACAGACTGCGGCGCCCCCTAGCGGCCCCGGTCACAGCCTTACGCACACAGTGGGGGGAAAGCCCACCGTGCCACAAGCTACAGCCCGCCTAGCGATATCATTGGGAGCTCGCGCCGCGCCGTGAGGGCTCAAACCGGGACGGAGAAAAACCATGCTGCGGATCCACTCACGGACGGCGCTTCCCCAGGCGCCGCGACGCTGCGAGGTGGACCAGTGCCGCAGTACGGCTATCCCGGTGTGACCCGCGGGCCCGCACAGTTTCCAGCATTTGCCCCGAGCGGAAACTCGCAGCCCCCCGCTGACGGATACGGGGCCTGCAACCGAACGGATGAGGCAGCGAGGCAGACACGAGACTGGGTGCATCAAGGGAGTGTCCCTCTCGCCCAGGTGACGACCATGTTTGCCGACGCCCTCCGGCAGTCCCAGGCCGGTGGCACACCTCGCTACCATCCCGAAGATGAGCGGATGGCATCCCTCATCGCCCGGCAGTCCAGCGCAAAGGACTTGCCGCCCTACGCTGGTGATGCAATAGAGTGGCAAGCCTGGAAGGCGCAATTCCTCCAGTCGACGGCCACCTGCGGGATGACGGCGGCCGAGAACCTGATGCGGCTGCAGCGTGCCCTGAAGGGAAAGGCACGAGAAGCCGTCAGCCCTCTCCTCCTGGACCCGGCGCAGGTGCCGGAAATCATGGACGTACTGGAGCATCGCTTTGGGGGCGCGCACTCGGTCGCGGCGGTCATGTTCGACCGGATAAAGCGGCTAACCCGACTACAAGAGGACGCATCGACCGAGGTTCTGGTGGAGTTCTCGGTCACGGTGCAGAACATCGTGGCTTCGCTGGGGAACCTGTCGGGTGATTACCTCTCCAACCCGGCCCTCCTCAGCGAGATCGCCTCGAAGATGCCGTTAGCCCTACGCCTCTTGTGGTTGGGTAAGGTAGCCGACCAGACGCACGCGGCCACCGTGGTGCAGCCTGCCGCGTTCCTGAAGCGGCTGACCAACGCGGTGCCGCGGTCGGGCCTCACCGACAATAGCCGAGCAGCGCGGCCGAAAAGCTCGGTCGAACATCAGCGGGCCACCGGCAACAATGCAACCGGCAACAATGCCGCCGGGGACCATGTCGCAGCACGCCGCTTGCAAAGAGTGTAGCCGAGCTCCACGGGGGGAGTGTAACGGACGTACTGCTCCAATATCAGCTGACGTCGCCCCATATTATTAATTTGCTATTTGCCCTGTTATTAAAGTAAAATATACTGCCGAAAAATGTAAAATGTAGAAATTTGTAAAATTGCTATGTAAAATTGTTATGTAAAATTGCTATGTAAAATTGTTAGGTAAAATGTACAATTGTTACAATAAACGAAACGTCGGAGCTTGGCTAGAAGTATACGGGCAGAGAAGTAATGTGAGAGCTGGTAAAATCATATTCATATTTTAATTCGGGCACGATTGGTAGAACCGTGCCTAAACGTAGTGGGAAGCCTTGCCGTGCGCCGTCATAGCGTCACAAATGACCGGTGGTACGCCGTCATTACGTCCCACGGGCACGGTTCTGAGGATCGTGCCCAAACAAAGGAGTTTACCGGCCCGGCGGGCGCCGCGATAACGTCGCAAACACGGCTCACGGATTCCAGGAATCAAAGAGAAAGTGGGCCCGTGTGCGCGTCGTGCGCCCGCTGGTGGCCTATAAAACGGGCAACAGGCCCTGAAAACGTGAGTTAGCCAGCAACCACCACCAGCTCAACACCTTTCTCTCTGCTCTGCCTTCTACCTCGCTCCGACTTCTGCTTCTACTCGCCTTCTTTCACTCTGACCCCCGCTTCACCCTGGACCACGGACTTGCCTACCCCTTCGGACCAGACCCGGAATCAGCATCAAGGACGCGAAAACAGCATTCGGACCAGCTACAACGGCATCAGAGACGGCCCCGTTCTACCCCTCCACGCCACTGAAGGAAGACATCTTACGCCTCCACAGATTGGGATCACCGGCCCTATCTACAGTCTTGTGTGTCACGATTACGTCTGATACATTAATTATTTAACATTATAAATGATAACAATATGCAGACTTATATATATATATATTTTTTGTTTTTTATTCTACTACTCCATAAGTTGAGCTCCATTAGATCGTGTTTATGGGAGGAGTATTCACCTTTAATTCTAATGATTTTTTAAACAATAATCAAAAACTTTTGATATAAATACAAACATATTATTAACGTAGGTACACAAATTAGAAAAATGTGTTTTTAAAGATAATTAAAATAATATATCTTCTTACAGATTAAGTAAGCGTGAGGAAATTAAGGGTCCAATATATCAGGTAAACAAATTAGATAAATAGTTTTAAAATACTTATATTATATAATACTTTAAAATTGTGTCTATGTAGAATAGTTACATACCTCCACGTAAACATATCTTGATTCATATGTATAATATACGTAAGAAGCAACACTTCAATGATCATTACTCTAACTTTTATTTATTTATTTTAAATTATTTTTTTACTTTTTACGTTCGTAGGACTTATTTGACTTGCGGCAGTGTAGTTGAAATGCTTCTTCAAACCATTTCAATATCTAGAGAGTTAACTTCTTTTTTTTACGCTCTGTGTACTTTTATAATGCAAAGTAAACATTTTTATATATATGTTACGAACCAATTAATATTTTGGTAAACAAGTAATTTATCTTCTGTTTAAAAGATTTTAGTTGAAACGAAATGTTTGTAGGAGATGAAAAAAATTTAAAAAGATGAACTAGTTGAAGTTCACCCGAAGGAGATTGTGAATATTAACGAATTTTTAAATATTTACCCTCTTGGATAAAAAATCCACCAGATGCCACTGGGAACAATTTTTGCCAGGACAGCATATTTTTCAGAAATGAATTGAATATGTAGGTACTATAAAAATCCACCTTTTCAAATATATTTCAATTCCGCATTTTCTTGAATTTAAAATTCATCTGTTTCTTGGAATATATTTTTCCCTTTGAAAGCAAAATGATAAGTATCCCTCTCCTTTATTCATCTTTGCAAGGATTGAAATATTTTCAATTAATATTTAGAAAACCATAAAAAACATTAAAAAACTCTAGTTTTTTGTTGATTATTATTTTTTTAATATCTAAGTTGAGATATATAAAGGGAATGAATTGAATAAAAAATATTGAGGTTAGCTTACTAAAGTTTTATGAGAATACAGAAATAATAAGTACAATTAGTACTCTTAAGAGTCCTTTTAAAAAAAATCCCATATCGTGAAACCAATAAACCCAACATTTAACTGTAACATAGTAACTGGAATAGGAATAATTTGAAGAGGTTTTTAATAAATTAGCAATATTTTGTATTAGTAAATTATCTCCGTGTAAAAATTTTTTTTTCACGGTACAGTTACTCCTCAGAGAAAGCCTGGGGGAAAATAATTTCCCCCGGGGCCTACGTCAGCTTTAGGGATGCTGTGTGGAGGGTCTCTTTAAGGGAAGGAATGAGAGGAAATTCTGGGAAGGAAAAGACATGAGTGGTGGGTAGAAATCTGGGGACCAGTGTGTCCAGGAGTGACTTATAAATCCATCCCTCCCACTGATATGAAAGGCGTTGGGTCGAGAGAGTCTGGCTTGAGAGATCAAAGGGTCTGCCTTGTCCATCCTCTCTAGAACGCTCGCTCCATGAACCTGGGTGACCCTGCAAAGTCACCAAACGTAGCGAACCTCTCGGGATGATCTACGGTGTTGGTTATCCAATAAATGGTTTTGCGGGCGGCGGTAAATCAGATTCGAGAGCGTGTTTTAGCTAACATGGAATAATTATGAATCCTACAGTTATAATATCCCGTGATTTTTCACGGGGTCTTCGCTAGTTCCAAATATCACATAAAAGGTATTTACAATCATGTTGAAAGAATTTTAAACATCCGAACTCCATTCTTTCAAAACATTTTACAAATATTATATTTTTGAGATGATGAGACGTAACTTTTTTGTATTAAAAAGTTCTTCTCTATCTTTTGAAATAAGAATGAAAATGATTTAATATGTAGGTACTTCAGTCCCCGGGACTCCTTAAGAGATTGGAACCCGTACTAGGGGTATAAGTCAAGTATTTTGTGCTCAAAGGAATGAAAATCTCGTCTTAGGTAAGAGGTTAGCAAACGCATCTTAAAAGGGACTATTCTTAAACCTGGGTAAACCATGTTTTCAATTTAATGCGGTCCTGATAGTTATGTCCTGATTATTTTATATACAAAAAGTTATGAAAAGTACTAATTTCGAATTTTTTTGCTTCGTATTTAAGTTTATTTTTCAAATTTCGAACCTTTTTTTCACATTAACCCCTCATCGGAGACCCTGAAGAACTATGTCATGCTTGAAGATGCTGAGTGAAGGATATTTTGAAAGGAAGGAGATGAGGTTCTGGGAAGGAAAAGGTATGAAAGCTGGGTATGAGTCTAGTGGTCAGTATGTCCAGAAGTGCCGGACATATAAATCCATCCCTCCTGCTGCGGTGTAAGACGATAGGACCAGCTGGAGAGGTGAAAGGGCGTCCCCAAACCGGCTTCTCCGGATCTGGCAAGCCATGCGATGGTGGGCAGAAGCTTCCGGCCGTCAGTATTTGAACACACCTCCCCCGATGAACCCGGGCACCCTTGCTAAGTCACCAAACATACCTACGTATTGGATAATAATTTTTCTGCAGAAAAGTATTTTAATTATAATTTATTTGTTTTTAATTTTGTAGGTTTAATCTTGACCAGTAAAGTAGGTTTAATCTTCACCAGTAAAGTAGGATATCGCGATTTTTCAATGGCCTTCGCTTTTCTGTTTTTAAGAAAATATTATTTACTAACTAACAACATATTCCGTGATTTTTTACAGGTTTGTACTAGTAGTTACTTACCAAAATCAGTACTAACAGGTTGAACGTACCTGAAAAAGATGTCGGAAGTGGTTACGTCGAACATCTACCTTTGATTAGTAACCATGGAAACTGCACACACAAAATAACAAAAACTACAGTGTTGATGTTTACACAATTATATTGCACATTTAAAAACAAACTTTAACCTGAATTTACCCACATATAAAATTGGAATTTACTTGTACTATCACATAAAATCATTTTTTTACTAATCTGTTTTTAATGTTAGTTAGTCAAATATTACCCAGATAGTTTTTAGAAACACTAATCAAATCACTCAAATTTTAATTAATTTGAGGTTTCTTACAAATTGCTTGATTAGTTGCCTGAATAATTGTATAAAATCAACCTAGAAAGTAACGAATTTCTATTACACCGTTGAAAACTTTTGCAGTTTTGATTTTTCAAAGAAATAATAATCCTATCCGTCGGGACTAACATACTTGCGCAAAGTAAATAAACATACTTGAAATTTCCACATAGTTTGTCAGTTGTTCGGCATGTGGTCACCCCGAGATTAATGGGTTTCATGGGAAGTCTGTTGATTTGCTTAGTCTGCCCAAGAGAAGGTTGAAACGAAAAAATATAGCGGAGATCTGAACCCGTTTTAGGAGCATAAATCTTAAAGGGCGATTTACAGCCTGCTGAAAGAGTTCGGACGTTGGATTTCAGTTCTGAAATTCGGATAATATAATCAAAACTACCTCAAGTGAGGCCAGGACACTGAATCACGTCGACCTCTTTTTTAATGTTGATACTTGTTGTGTTCCCACAAATAGTTCTCCAACTCGTCGTGGAAGGAGATTTTAGACCGTTAGTTATTTATATTAAATCAGGGATTTATTCAATACTTCGCGTATTTACAAGAGTGACTTCGATGGTCGACCTAACTAGGTGCTGGCTAAATGAGATCTGCAAACACCATGTTTGTCTGGAAGCAGCGTAACTGGCCCTAGAGACTACTGACTACTAGCTGCCATCTTGCGGACTTCCAAAGAAGCTCTTTGCACTGCCCTCTATGAGTGTATCTGTGAAGCTCTTAGCTAACTCACTTCCCAACAATACTGCACAAGTATTCCACCTGCTCCCAGCCGTTCGGAGGTAGACGAGACTATGGCATCCCCAATTGGTGTATATTGTGAGACCGGGGGTAGTGGAGAGGGAGAAGAGATGAAGAAGAGGAAGGTGAGGAAGTACCTGCGTATACAGATCTGGTCACCATCCACAGCTAAGGTCATTTCAACCAAAGTTTCAAATCTAAATGGTGGTATTTCATATTGGCCATTCTCAGAGTACATACAAATCTGTAACGTGCTTCAAATATACCTATGTTGTTTTTATGTAATACATTTTGAAATTATAAAAATTAATTCAACTAAATTTTGGGTATTGAATCTGCGTTTTTTCCAGATTCCAAGAAGTTATAGAAATAACGGTGCCATAGTAACTCGGGACAGTGACAATTTATCACACTTTTAAAAATTGATATTAAAAGTTACGAAAAAGGTTCTATAAATTTTCAAGAGTTTGATGTGTATTGAAATTTTTACTATAAGAAAACCGCGTGAGATTCACAACTGTTCCCAAACTTCTAGAGACTACAGTGATCCCAGGAGGGGAATAAAACGGGTAGGAGGAAGGTGGGAGAGTACCAGGCTATTTATATCTGGTCACCAAACACAGCTAAAGCCATTTCAAGCAATGTTTCAATTCTGAATGGCGGTCTTACACCAGGGCAATAGTGAGAGAATCGCCTTAATTGCCACAGTCCAACAAAAATAATTGCCAATTTGATAAATAACTTGCCTGGCTTGAGGTGGTTTTGATATAAAACACGATTACAGGTTTTTTTCAGGCAACTTTGTTCAGAGCTGAAACGAAGGGTGGCACATTACATGTGAGTGCGTATGTGATAAGTATATTACGTGCTTTGAACCTCGTTTTATATCCTGATTTATCTTCTTCTTTCGGATACTTAAAAGTGTGAAATATATTATTGCGTTGTAATACACTTTCGAATCTGATATTGTCACAATTGACTACTGTTTAACGAGAAAACAACTCTAGTTTTCGGTTGCACTGATTATTAGCATGGTTCAAATATTATTTCTTAAAAAATAATTGCGGAAAAATAATTTAAGAAAAAACTTATATTTCTCGTTTAATAACTATAAAATATTTTTGATATATCTATGGCACATTCCAGAGTGGTACACGGAGAAAACTTACTGATATAAAATAATCGGTAAAACAGGAATATTTTAGGGTGTCGTAACACGTGTTCATAAAATTTCTAATATTGTAAGATTTCTTAATGATATTTATTCTAAAAAGGAAACCTGCATGAACACATATTTTGAGTAGACTAATATTTTACTAAGAAATGGATTGCAATCACGTTTTTAACAGTATTTCAATAAATCAGCCATACTCATTTTTTTGTGTGTAGACACTTTCAGTATCGCCCCGATGAAAAGTTCTGTATCCAATATATCCATGCGCTTTAAAAGCTACGCTATACATATATATTTTCTAACTTTCACGTTATTAGAAGGCTTGATTTACCAGCCGGTCTCATCATATATGTTCTTATATGGACAAAAAAATAATATTCTGTTGGTCTGGATTCACAATGCTTGTAAATCTTAAAGGTTTAAATCCCCGATGAGTGACATCCGGAAGGCAGTAATTAGTTAAACAAGGTCTGTGCAGACCTTATTCTCCCACTGTCGGCCCAGCGTGACTACGAACGAACGTCTCTTGTCAGTCTTCCTCTCGGAACTGCCAAACTAAACTCAATTCTATTTTATACGCCACAAAAAAACTACCTCGATCACGAATTTTAATAATTATCTAATGAAAAAACACACATCTACTACCTATAAAAGAAGTTTAGGTCTGTACATACCTTGTAGTGTTCCTACACGAAACAGGTTTTGAAGAAAAAATGAAATATAAGAAATCGAGGTGTTTTGCGCCCGTTACATTCGCCGCACCAACTTTAATGAAATGAATTTGTTTCATTCTAATAACCGAGAAAGTTACAGAGCTTCTAAAATCGAAAAAGTCTGGCCAGACCTTTTAATTCATTGGTGGGTTCAAAAATACAGACGTGCATGTATATCTCAAATCCATGAAATTAAAATATCTACAATTCTCCGGTGAACAATAAAGGTACTGTTGTGATAAGGTGCCGATCTCCTATTTTAAGGTTGACCATTTACGGAAACTTTCCCTAAGATAGCTGGCGGGAGATCATTACAATAATAACTGTTGGTAACTTCTCGAGACATCTCAATTCCAGTTTGAAAATCACCACGAACCCTCTGTTCACGTCTAACTAGTTTTGATTTACTTAACCCGTCTCACTGAACTATTAAATTATCTGGTAAGATTAATCAGGCTCGGGGATGGTAAACCAATTTCTCCAAGTATACGTAAGCGCGCTGTACCTAATGTCCTTAACATTAAAAACCTATGAAAATTAAAGCATAGAAAAAAGGCCTTATTGGCGTAACGTCGTTTTCTCATCCTATAAGAACACAATACAAAGCTTATAATATTAATTACCTGAAAAACCGTAGAAAATAATTAAAACTGTGGTAGGAACTTGGTTACAAATTAGCTACATCTATAAAGTTGTTTTAAAAGGTGGGGATGTGTTTGGCGCTGATAAAAATAAAAATATGCAATCTTTTTATAATAGGTTATTTTGTTTCATGAGATAAATCAGCCGTGATAAATTTTAAACCAGACAGGTAATTCACAACAAAAACTATACAAAGTATTTAAAGCTTAGTAAACGTTCAAAGATGGTTTGAAAGAAATATGTAAATACCATTGTTAGAGGGAGCGCGCTAATATTGAAAAACGATAACAACTAAACAAAAACTGTGATATTATTTATCAAAACTCGACTCAATTGAAATAGGGAAAAATCTCTCGATAAATGATTTAGTTGCATTTAAAATAATATACATGTACAAGCTGTTGAAAGAATACAAAACAAATTCTTAAGTTTTTTAAATTTTAAAATGGGTTTTTCCGCAATTATGTTTGACTAAAATACTCTGTTAAATTATACGAATATGCTCAAATTGTCAGACAGAAGAATTTTCACTGACTTGGTATTTCTATATAAAATTCTAAATGATTTAGTTGATAGTCCGGTATTGCTAGAATTGATGAGATTCCGTATTCCACAACGTAACACTAGAAGTCTGGATTTATTTCAGTGCAAAAATTCTTGGACTAACTACCATATGTATTTTTCTTTACCCAGAATACTAATGGAGGGAAACAATTATAGCAAGTCAGTATACATCTTCAATTAATCTTTAAACAAATACAAAATATTGTCAATGAAGCAATTCAGTTATGTACAATAAATAATGTATACTTCTTATTATTCATATGTAAAAGTCCCAAAAAAGGCGTCAATTAATAAATAAATAAATAAAAATGGACTGTGATTTTTTCATGCTACAGCATATTAAAAAATAGAACAAAACGTGTTTTTAATATTTTTTTAAGCTTACTTTGCGATTTTTTTCTAATGAATTGAAGAGAATTTCAAAAAACTCAAATCGGTAGAAATTGGGAATGCGGGGCTTAAGTGATCGCGGCGCGAAACGGTTATAAAGTTATCTTGATTAGAGCGTTAAAATTCATAATTCGTTGTTGCTTTATTCAATCGCGTTACATAGATATTTCTGGTAGCCAGCTGTGGTACCTCCAGGAAGTGCGTGGTGAAGTAATGAAAAATTGCACTAAAACTTACATCAATAATATTATTATTTCTGAACATTCTTTTGACGAAAAACACAATTAATGCAATATCATAAGTTTTTCTAGTTTCATTTTATTCCATCCCTGATGAATGTGAATCTGTACAGGAGTAACATTTATAATTTTTCAAACCATAGAAAAAAAATTATGTCATTCACTATGCGTTATATTATATAAATTATATATTTACAAGCTTTAATATGTCTTGTCAAGTCGAAATTAGTTCCTAGCTAGAAATATTGCTTGTTCTACTAAGCTTGTGAAAATGCTAATGAACTAGGCTATCAGAAAAAGAATAAGTTTTTTTTAATAGGTAACTAAGTATAATATTTGGGGAAATTATTGGCGAAACAGTTTTTTAGGCTCGCCATTGTGTTATTAGTGGGAGGATGTAAGACATTTTTCATGTTTTAGTATTTAATTTTATTATACAGGGTGTCCGGGGGTAAATTGCACTAACTTAGGGGGGTTATTCTACGTGATAGTACAAGTTAAAAAGAAGAACATATTTTTTAAATTTAACTGTAAAATTGATCCGCCGTGTGCAGCCGGCATTATTATTTGCTGTTGTTTTCAAATCTACTAACTAGTCCTCCCACCACCCGCTGCCGATTTAGTTAATAATTTAGATAACTTTTACTTACTCGCGAAGGGATCTGATAATTAAATGTACTTATAAGTGTTTGACTTTAAAAACATGATTGTTATAATCAAAACTTGTTGGTGTTGTGTATCTTCATCTAGTGTGTATTTATTAAGACTTACATTGTGTTTATGTAGTTGTATACTTACCTAACTGTTAAAATTGCGATTCATTGTGCGTAATTTTGATTACTGTGATAATGACTGGCTTTACCAACAAAGAACGGGCAGACATTCATTATCTTTATATGAGATGAACATCGAACATTATTTAAATTAGAAAAGAGCAAGGACATAAGATAAATTATGCATAACTATATATAACTTTATGGTTGAAAGTTCAATAATTTATTTATTTATTTTAGTACAGTTCCCTTTTAGAATTTGATTTAAAACGTACGATCGCCAAAATATAAGACGGACGTTATTATTTACATGCGGTTTCTATGGACAAATATTAATATTTCCAATCACAAATACGCAACGTTGCTACAATCGCTCTCTGAGCAAACTCACAGCGAATTTATCGGATAAGTTTGTACCTCACACTAATGATTTTTAGTAGATTTGTCTTTTTGTCTGGAAAAAACTTTGAATTTCGGGGAAAAAAAAATTAATCTTACCATCATGTAGAATCACCTCCCGAAGTTAGTGCACTTTACCCCCGGGTAAAAATTCTATCCCAGATATGCATACAACGTTTGATACTTGTTGCAGTGTTGCTCCTTGGAACCATGAGGTCCTTTCTAGTGTGACTTCTTGTAATATATTTATGGTCAACGTTATTAAGATTTTCGGGTACGTGAATGATGATAACCTTTTTATGTAATTTTGAAGAATATTAAGAACATAAATTTTTTTGAGGAGCTCTTCGCTAGAACATCTATAGTAATAATTGTGTATGATTACTAAGTAAAATAGTCTATACACTGTTCCCGGAAACTCTTAATACAAGTGGGTAACTGGGTGCATCTATATCGTGAACCCAAAAAAAACGATCTGAGTATTAAAGGGTTAAAAATAACTTTTTGAGATGGGTCTAATCTTCGACGCATGTAAAAGACATTAAATACCTGATATTAACCCCGTAACGACCGATTTTTTTACAATTTTACTTTAACTTCTGACTTGATTTATTCGACATCGAAAGTTCAAATCAAAAAAAGTTATAGTAATAAATGGACTGCAAATGTTATATAGATTAACCAATTTCCCTATTTTATAATACGAGGTAACTAAACACCGTTCACTAATCCACCTATTTACTAACCTTTAAGGGGTCTCTTTGAAGTTTTCACTTTGCCTCAGCCTAATTCAAACGAATCAACTCCTTTGAAGATATTTAATCTCTAGTATGCCAAGAAATCCACCGTGAATTTACTAGTACCTCACCGCACTAACCTTGATTAATTGTTATTGTGAATCTCAAAAAATGCTCTTAAGAAACCAAAATATAATTTATTCGCTTTGCAAGGAAATATTGTATCATAGTATTAGTCTAGCTTGTCGTTTCGTCAAAAATGTATTTATTTAATCGGTAAAATAGCGCGCTGCGAAATGCAAATTCCCTGTTAAATATCATATTTTTGATTTTAAAAAATCATAGCAGGTGCTATTTTTGATTACAGAAAATCTTCATTTAGGGTGACGATGTTGCTTACGTCAACTCATGGGTCAGAGGAAAGGAAATTGTTCCTACTCCCTGCCGAATGAAGACCTGTGACCTCGATACAGATTTGGATGCCTCACACCAAAACAGAGAATTACACAAAACAGCGTTGGTACTCACCGGCAGCTTTCGTTTTCTTGATGTATTGATTTAAGCGGGGTCCACACCATGATGATTTGTTGAGAGCTTTGAGATCACAAGGCACGTTAAAACACTAATAATATCTATAGTATCGGTAGTGACCGATACAGGGCAATCAATCGGTAAATTGAACATTTCACAGCAATCACGTCGTGATAAATCAAAAATTACTTGGACACTCGTGGCGGCAATCGAACACTCATTGTGCAGATTCAATAATTAATGTTTGAATCCTGGCTCTGCGATTGGAGGGAACAAAACAAAACTACCGGTTACCAACGATGTATTTTTATCGTGAAAAATACTTATTTAGCTGAAAAATAATAAACCTCTACAAAGTTTTCATAAGTCTTCACTTGTAATATTAGATGGAAAAAATAACATTTTACTGACTGTACGTAGCTATTGTAGGGAAACTGAACGGGATATATTTATAAAAAAATATTAATGTACAAACACAACATTATCTGATAAGACGGTAAAATAGATAAAAATGTAGTTTTTTTTTAAATGAATAAGTACGAAAATATTATTATTTATTGATAAACTAACGTTTATAAGACAAGGTTTGATGCATAGCATAAAGGATAACAAATAATTGTAATACAATATATTTATTTTTACTCTGGAGATATTTTCAATTTGTATTAGTATTTCGGATGACTAATTATTGCTTATAATTATTTAAGTACGAAAATGGTGTCAGCCGGCGGACGACGGGTGATAGGTATTTCACCGCTGATATTTCAAGGGTTGAATCGTTTTCCGTATCAATCTGTCTTTACCAAAACGCTGGTATCAGCTCAAACGACCCGGAGTTTTGTATCTGTGATCGTAAAAAGTCATGTTGTATTTTTTATCAACAAGATGAATGAGAAAATTTAAAACGCTCCTGAAGTTTCATAATTTTTATCGCTTAATTTCTAGTTGACTTACCACTCAGGCAGACGCCTCCATTAAGATAAGTTCGTTTATTTATGTACGTTATTTTGTATTCTCACATGTGTCCGATAAATGTGTCATCAAATCATAAATTTCCCGGAGTTTCAGAAGTAAACGAAATCACAGAACCATTAGCCCAAACGCTCTGAATTGAGATGAATTGCCACCGTGTTTTAAATATTAAATAATTTTAGTGATGATTAACTACCACTTAAGCTGGAAGGTTGGATATTTTTAGTGTTTTGTTTGTTTTTTTATTTAAGAACATGATAACTTGGGTAATCTATTCAATTATATGGCGTGAGCCGTATTTGGGTGATTTTTATTGTGAAATCTTTTATAGGCAGTTTAACACCCGTTGCCATATTAACAAGCATTGAAACATTTTTATTTATTTTAGTACACTTTTTTTTAATTTGATTTAAAACGTATTATTTTTTCTATCACATTGCAAACGCTAAAATATTGGTCGGACGTTATTATTTACATGCTGTTTCTATGGATACATAATAATATGACCCTAAACCTGTTTTATGTATTTTTTTATTTATTATTTGTGTTAAAGTTTTGACGAAGTATCAATATTATCGTTAAATTGGGATCACTTTATTTATTTTAGTGTATAAAACAGTCATGATGCCCAAAATCAAATATTACATGAATGAAAAGGAAACGGTCACATCTGGGACTCGAACCCAGAACCCTTGTCTTTCCGGGACAATGCTCTACCAACTGCGCTAATGGGACCCTATCCTATTCGGTCACTTTTTTTTTTTTTTTTTTTTTTTTTTCTGATTTTTCTGTTTCAGATTTTCGTTTGAAAAAATCACTAATATTGTCTTCAGTATTTAAATATTACATGAATGTTTTAGAAAGCGTTTCATGTATAATTGTAACTGCACATCCGCCCTGATGACGGACACTGCTGTTTGAAACGTTGGCTAAAGGTGGTAGAAGCGCAACAAGGCGTAATACCCCAAAAATAAATCACTTTAATCCTTGGCCGTGAAAATCTCAAATCATATCGCACCCACCTACTTAATAATCATCCATATTTTTCATGAAACATTTTTTATTTCAAATAAGGATTAATACAATTTGTCCAAAGAAACATCACCATCTCAATGTCAATTCTGAATATTGAAAAAAAAGTAAATAAGAAAGTCAAAATAAACACGACGAATTCACATTTGTTTTAGAATCTTTAAGGATCATTATCATGTTCATCATCTTGAAACAAGAACAGAACGAATACACAATTTTACAGACCGACTAAACGCAAAAAGGTCGAGTTAAAACAGGACAATTAACCAAACGGACTGTGATCAAAATGACACTGCTAATCTTCCACGAATTCAACAAAATTAAACCTAAAAATTATTTAGTGGGAGCCTTTGAAGTTGGAGAAAGGTTTTCCTTGTTCGCCGATTGGTCAACTTGAATTACACAGCTTTCAGTTTTCAGCCGCCGAAACTTTCTGCGCTGAAACCTCCAACAAAGGTATTGTTGTAAGTTTTGGGAATTAGGGTTGGAAATGGGCCGCGGGAGCTTTTACAAATATCTGTGTATATTTTCTAACTACGCCTTGAGGCTTTTTTTGAAGATTGAATTATTTTATAACAACCTGCAAATCCTGATACAGGAGAAATATCTAGGGGTGTGCATTGATAAACACCTAACTTTTAAACAGCATATTCAACATATAAAAGATAAAATTAAACTATATTATAGCCTCGTACATTGACATTTTAACTACTTGATTGAAATTTGGGGAAATGAATATGAAACAAACTACAGGTAACGCAAAACAAAGTAATCAAAAAACTATTTCACTTCAAACCTAGAACATCCACAAAAAAATTATATATGGAAACAAAACTGTTAACATTAAGAAAATTATATAAATATACTACATAGGTATCTCCTTATGTACAAAATAAATAATCAACTCATAAAAAATACAGTACTCATTAAAAGTACACAAACACTTTACACCTCAACACGATAAAATACATTTAAACACCATACAAACTCATTATGGCAAGCAATCCATTGGTTACGTGGGGAGCAACATATATAATTGCCTCCCAGATGAAATAAAAAATGAAAAAAGTGTAGGTAAATTTAAAAAAAAATTGTTCTCTTTTATGCTCAATCAACAAAACAATGAAAGTGAATAGTATCGTTATATAATGTATTTATGTGTAATGTATTAGTTATTTCTACTTAAATAAGTGAAAATCTAATTTTCAAAATATTTAAAAAAATAATAATTTATTGTCTTTGGTTGGGTTATCTTCCAACAGGATATTTTCACTGATTTTTGCTATTTAAAAAACATATTATGATTCTGAAGGTATTTTTATCTTGACTAATACATTTTGTTTATCGATTTATAATGTGCCTTTTTTGATTTGTCACCAAAACCACATGTTCATTTGGCGACGTTAGTGATAGCCGTCTTACCGGAAATTAATGTTTTCTTTGTTTTTTAAATCTATAGTTAAATACGAAAATGACATATTTTTAGTACGATAGTCAGAATGAGAAATAAAGTTTAAATCAACATATTATTAACGGCATTCCTTAAATAAATAAGTACATTCATACGCCATTATAACGCTGTTTCTTATTTGACAACGTGTTTAACATTATACTTTAGTATGAATAATTTCAACTGAAAACTCTGGAATTTCTCCGCTTGGATGAAGCAGTTGAACTCCCGAACGATGAAAATTCTATCGTATTGCAATTACGTTTTAAAATTTTTCAGGTCGCAATATCATTTGATCGAAACCTCGTCATTTGTTAATGTTTAAAATTAGTTCTACTTGTTTTATTTACGAGTATTTTTTTATGTTCTTATAAAACGATTATCCACCAATATTTACGGAGAAGATTACAAAATTTGAGGTACATATAAGTATAAAAGGTCATGGGCGCAGTTTTACTATTTTGTGACGTACGTCACAAGATAGTGGCTGAAATGTCTGTAAGTGACGATGAAAACGTTGACGGTCAATGCAGAATCGTTAAGCATTTGAGACGCTCTGCTGATTGGCAAGATAGCTAAAAGCCTTTTTTTGCTTATTACAGATTGATGCAATCCTATTTTTTTTAAATTTTATACTATAGAAACAAACAGTACATGATTTACAGAGTTGAAACAATATACAGGAATAAGATATTTCATGTTGTGTACCTATGATATGTTTCCTGTCTGTATGTATGCGCATTGAATAGTTTAAATTATTGACATAATGCCACGTTTGAATTTGGGCAGTGAATCCGAAAAAAATGTCAATGTTAAAGTTAAGACAAATATTATTTAGAGTATGAAGAATTTAATTATCGAATTAGATGCTGCATTTGTTTTATAATTTAGCGTGTGGAATAACACTGTATGTCGTGTACGTCTCAAAGGTATGTTAAAGTTAATAAGGGACATAAGTTCAGTACAGTCAATGTCATTGCTTAAAATTCTGTGTATAAATATTGAATTAGTCAAATATTGAGTTACAATACACATGAAATATACAGAGCTTTAAATGAAACATTTTACAATAACTGATATTTTAGAGTTCTTGCCTAAAATGAGTTGAAATCTTCAAGGCCAATGTTGAAAATTTCAAGAGACCTAGAGGTATCTTTTATCAGCACCATACCTCTTGTCATGCTATGCTGGGCCATAACTTCCAAACTATACAGAAGTGCACTGAATCTCCCACAAGTATGCTTGTTGTGTTCATGCAAGTTAATCTCCCATTTCATAAACTGTTATCCTCTGTTAAAAAAGAGTTGAAACTAAACTACACTTTATTAAAATAAAAGTGACAATAGTCAGTAGTTAGAACAAGTAAACTAATTAATTTATAAAAATCTAGATTTCTATACCATAACCTGGTCTAAAACCTAAATTAACTGGATTAAGTGAACAGGTTTTTAACTTCTGGTTTAAGAACATCCATTCCTAAATAATTCAACAATATTGTGCTAGCGGTAAGAGTAAAATTCCAAATTTTGACAAAACAGAATCCCCGAAAACCACGTTAATTCTAATAAATAATTATTATACAGAAGTACTGGCCCCATATGAGCCCGAGGTTTGTAAACTGTCTGTTTAAATTGGGCTAATCGAGGCTTTAAAATATGCTAGTGAATTTTTTTACGAGCGGTTTTAATCCTGTATGCTGAGCCCTCCTGTCAAATCCTATTCACAATTTATAGGTCCGAAATTGCATCGCGCTCAAAGAAGAACTCTGAAATGAACTTTATTTCAACCGATATGCATTATTCCTGTACAAAGGTACTGCTAATTTTATTTTGACCTAGATTTTGATCTGAAAAAGTTTTTTAGCGTAGAATTTTTAACAGATGTGTTGTTGGCATGTCATAATGAATTATATTCATTTTTTACTGACCTACATGATTATTTTGGAAAATAATTTATTGCTTTATAATGAAAATTATCAGATGTCTCGGAGTGCCACAAATTTTTTATCTTCAGTTCAGAGTTTTTCTTCAACCACTTCTTGGTACAAAATGTCTAAGCTACCCTCAGTTTAATAATTTGCTTGTATTTGTAATTATTTTTTTGACGTTTGTTTGTTGAACTGCATATTTTTTTTGTAGTTTGCTTGTTGAACTCCATATTTTTTTTTTTTTTTTGCTGAACTCCATATTGAATTCTAAAATTTAATAAATATTTTCTCGTTAGTGCTATTGTGTTTCTTTCGCAAAACTCTCGATTAGTTAAAAAATGTTAACGAATTTAATAATGGTACCTACTTTTGCTGGTGTTTTAGTTGACGCCGAATTGTACAATAATTTTAAAAAATTGTTTTTTTATTTTAAAAAAAAAAAGTTTTTGTAACATACTAGTAGTTTGTGAAAACCTCTTTCATAACAGCTATTTCGGCATTAAAAGCCATATTAATTTGTTTATAATCTCTTTCTGTCTCTTTGTTCTCTAAAAATAATAATAAATATAATAGAAAAACTTTTCCAAATCTTTAGAAATGCTACAAAATTCCATTGCAGATTATTTATCTATGAACCTTGCTTTAGCTCGTGTGTTAATAATTTTACAAATATAAATATGTAAGAACTTTTGTCATTATTTGGTATAGTTAAATACCTATTTTTTAAATTAAATTTAATTTTTCAATTCGTACACAAACTAAATGCAAGTAAAATTTATTTATGCCAGGATTACTCGTATTAAAGTGGTCAGTACACTTTTCAGGGAATATTCTCTGTCCCAAAGACTGACCTTACAATTTGTATATCAATATTTCTAACCAAACATTTTCTAATTTCACCCAAAGCCGAGGGCTTAAGATGGAAATTAGTTTACATAAATTTCGTTATTTTTCTCCAAGCTTTTCAACCTAAAAGCTTTTTTCGTGAATGTTTTGTCGGTTTGATGTCGTTCAACGCCACCAGTAAATATGTCCGTCAAACCTTTTTTTGTAATCTAATTTGTATTATATTTGCCATACAACGTCCGCTTTGTACACACCCATTCATCCAATGCAGGGTTTTGTGGTAGTATTATAAATTCCACACATTAATTACTTGTTACGTTTATTTTTCCTAAATTTCTAATCTATATAATTAAAGATTTTATAAATGCAGCAATAATGTTAAAAAAAACATTGTTCAATGCATTTCGTACTAGCCTATGTACGTGTGAGACATGGTGTCACTATCGAACTTGTTCAATGGAACGACCCGAGTTCAATACAATAACCAAAGTAGAATTATATTTGAGATTAATTTTAAAGATGAATGTGAACCAGAGTTACCAATGCATATGTTCTGAAACATCCAAAAGAGATTTTCAAATTCTCCACAAGTTCTTTTACTTCCAAAATTAAACAAAAATCCATTGAAATCAGGAATTAATTTTTATTCTTTATTCATTTTCGGATTTTCTTTTTTGTCAAGTCTTTATAAATATACTTTTTTGAAAATTTGCTGCAAACTAAAACGAAATATAGTAAGTTCTCACAACTATGGTAAATATATTTTTTTAAATATGGTTAAAGTATCAAGAAATGCCCAGAATCACTGCGTTTTCCCCACAGTAAGTTTCTCCCGCCAAAAACACAATTCTTGAAAACCTTAGAAATTTCCCGCAATTTGGGGAATTCTCCACGAATTGGCACCCTACTGTACTAGTCACGTAGACTGGTTGTGATCAATCAGCTGTTTAATCCTACCAACTTAACGGTGTGTTTTATAAATGTGACGATTTATAAATTCTTCCTATAATGATATTTGAATAAAACCTATGTAAAAATAAATGCCGCCAACGGGAAAGAACCCGTACTTTCCGGTGCTCTGAACCACTGAGCTTATAATTCAATATGTACTAGTACCTCAGTCAACAATTACTCCTCATTATAATTTTTCACCTGTAAACAACCAACTTTATTTATCGTAAGAAAGGCTTTGTTAGAGCTAAATTTCCCACTAGAAGGCGTCGAGACATATTATATCTAGATTTGTTGGTGAAACATTTTGACTTGTCAAATATTATTATTTTTCAATGATAAACTAGTGTTTATAAGACAAGGTTTTAAGCATAGCATAAAGGTATTGATATTTCGGGCGACGAATTATTGCTTATAATTAATTATTTGTTATCCTTTATGCTATGCATAAAACCTCGATTTATAAACATTAGTTTGTCATTAAAAATAAGTTTCGACGTTCACAGTTTGAAAATGGCCTTGAAAGCCGAAACAGCTGTAACATTACAAAATCCAAAAAATACTCGCAGATCTTAATAATTATATTATTAATTTTTTTTAAGTTAATGAATTTACAAAAATTGCCAAATAGTTGCACCTACCATAAAATCACAGACTTGGCACATAAAATCAGACTTTCAAACCAAAATCTATTTGGATTGAGTTTTTTTTAATCACATATTTTTTAATTACATAGTTATATTATAAAGCGACCATAATTTCAAACAAACCACATAGCGAAACCGTCGGTGTTTCTTCAGGTACATGGTCAGTTATTCAAACCTATTGTTTTCCCACGAGTTCATTGCTTATGTCATTAAGATTCCCACTTTATTTTATAGATTTGCAATGGAAATACAACCGTAGCTCCTTCTAATACACAGGACCAAGCATCGCATATTTTTGTGCACGACTTTTCACTTACGTCGATAATGAGATTCCGACGTTATTTTAGAGTATTTCCTCTTCATATGAAATCTTGAACTGACTGAATTTAACAACAAAATAAAGATTTACAAATAAAATTTAAGTAATGTTTCACTCAATAACAGTAATGTTCATATTCCTTAAAAATAATTCTGTAAACTACAGGATAACGTTATAATTACACCTTGTTTGAGATAAGAAATAATTACCTATCACTAAGAAAAAATTGTGAGCCATGTTGTCAAAAGCAATATCATCCCAGTTTTATAGGTATATTAAAAATAAAGATAAGTACGTACTTGGATTAGTACCTAAGCAGTAATAATAAAATCATGATTACATGGTAAAATTCACCCACAAGGTACTAACACCAGTTTTATTTGAAGCTTTGACGAAAATTGTGTTATTTTAGTTGTGAATAATAACAAAAAAAATTTCAATCAACACAACTCATTTTTTAATTTAAAAATTATTGTCAAATAGATAACAGTAAATTGAATTAAAACAGAAGATTATGTATGAGACGATGTATGAAAGTGTCTGAAGCAAGGATTGGGGAATGTTGTCCATCCTCTTTGCCCAATGTATGGTGGTTGGTTAAAAAAATATTATAAAAAATTTAAATTTTGTAGATACATTTTACAATGTTTATCTTACGTCAAAATCTCTAACTCTGTTTAGTAAAAAAAGGTATTGTCGTCATTCACAGTACTCGATCGTCTAAGTGATTCTTTTATCATCTCTTTATCCTTATTTGGGATAAAAACATGTAACTGAGATAAAGACCGATGGTTGAAGTCCTTCATGGAATTGCTTGCCGAAAGAATGACCCAGCAAATGTATTGGAAAATTGTCTACCATATCTCTATCGTGATCAGCAATTTGTCAGTGGAGGCTCTGTGTTTAAAAACCTTTACATACGCAAATCGGGTAAGCCTAAACTATTAAGTTATTCAAAGAATGATCGGATATATTGCCAGTTAGTTCGAGACCGTTTTAAACAAAGGGTTCAACTTAGTATTACATAATGGTGGACGTATATCAGCGTAACTAAACATGGATTTCATATATATATGTCAATAGTCAATGCACAATCTACATGGCCTCATAGGTAAGAAAAGTAATATAGTTTTTTGATAATGACATTATTTGTGAATTCTTTAGTATTTCTTATGATGGAACCAAGCATTTTAGCTGTTTTGTTTATGATTTGATTAATTTAACATGTATATTCTAACTTACTATCGAGAATCACACCAATATCGCGTATACTGAAGCAGGTTACAATTTTGTTTTCATATAAAAGATATTAATGTTAATTTTTTTTGTAATATTTTTGTGAATATAATGTTGGCTATTCTGACGAAAGATAACTACGCTATTTAAGTCACACTGTAATTTGATAAAACTTTTACGTTATTTATCTGTTGGTTTTCCCTCAGAGCCAATGTCATCTTTGGAGATGCTGTGAGGAGTGTATTTTAAAGGAAATGAGGGAGAGGAAGTTCTGGGAAGGAAAAATAGATGAGGGTTGGGTAGGAATTTAGTGGTTAGTGTGTCCAGGAGTGACATCTATATCAAATATTTTTTTAAGAAATGCAAACATTCGCAAGTTACGAATAAAAATTCCTTTTATACACATAGTAAATACTTTGCCAGCCGATGAATTGAACTCACTACGCAATAGCAACTTTGCCACTGACTGGTAATCGATATTTCATCTAAATAAAATTACTTATCTAAAGCATTATCTAGATTGAATAAATTTGGGAAGAACTTTTTAATCAAATCAAAAGAAGTCAGCCATGAAAATATTATAAATAATATGAGTAAATTCTGAAGGAACATCGATAAACATGACCGAATGTAATTAGGACTCAATAGCTAAATTGATATAGGCACTTAACCCGCTAAGACAACGTAAATTACGTAGGGCTCGAGTCCCAATGATGACCTTATCTATTTATTTTCTTTGTATTCGTTTTTTCTGGTTTATTGAATAAATTAATATTGATTATTATATAAGTGCCCACAAATAACCCGCACAATTCGCAAAAATTTAAATTTGCAACAAAAAAGTGGAATTCAAACTGAATTACATTTTTTTATTGATCCACTTCTATTTGATGAAACACACTCACCATGCAAAACGAATTTGGAATAAACTTTGAAAATATAAGATAATTCTTTGAGAGTAATGAACGTATTATTTTTTTTTATGAAACTCCAAAGCGTTTTTCTTTACATCTATCGGGTGTTTAAAAATTGTGCTTGATAGTTGTGAGGTGTTTTTTTTTTGTGAGACGCGTAGAAAATAATATTTAATGCGCTTACTTGTAAGTGCTGTAAAATGATAAAAAGATTTGTTTTTCGAAAAACTTTAACTTTTCAAATTACGCACGAAACTTTTTGAAAAGCCTTTATTTTGCGTGAGCTCTAAACAGTAACGATGTCTACAAAATTTTATGTAGGTGGAGGAGTGAGATTTCTGATAATACAATAATAGAATGTGGAGAACTTAACTGATCCATATTTTAAATAAATGGCATTAAACATAACAGATATTTACAAGGGTGACAGGGTTATGTGGAGGAAGTGAGAGATGAATGTTTCGATATTTTTCGTGGGGTTAAAAAAATACTTTAGAAAAAATTAAAAAGTTAACATCAATGTAAGGGTCTCAGATTTTGTAGAGGAGATTTGTAATCTACAAAACTACCTACCTGCAAACTTCCTCGAAGTCCTGTTTTAACTCGACCATTTTGGATGTCGTCTTTTTAAAAATTTATTTGTTCCGTTTCCGTTTTAACATGGTGACCGATTTAATGGTTTAGTAAAGATTCTTTAATCAAATGTGAAATTGTCGTGTTTATTTTGACTTTTTGTTTTCTTTTTTTAATATTATGGTATCTACCGGCATAAAGATAGTTTGAAAAAAGGAATTGTCATTGAGAAAGTGTCATTTCTTTAGACAAAGTGTACTATTCCTTATTTGAATTTTTTTAATGTAACATATTATATACGGTATACAATTAGGTAGGTGGCTATTTAAGCAACCAACATGTATGTTCCCTCCACGTTAAAGGGAAAGAAAGATAAATTTCCAAGTCTGGGAAAAAACCAATATAACAAAGTCGTCTGGTAGATTTTTTTATAAGCTATCGACCTTTATACAAGAAACAAGTTTTTAAAAATCACTGTCAATCCAAAAGAAAGATTAATGTCATGAACGTTTAGCAAAAAAAAATACCTCAAATATATTTATAAAAATTTTGTCTTGGAATCTCACGTTGTTAAAAATGTACGAACCATTAGCAAAGTTCACCACCAGTTACTTTACAGGCTCCTGCCTAGCACCTAGCGGCCAGAGGTAAAACTAGGGCTAACAGATAAAACAGATGTTTTGCCTTATCAATTGGCTTTCTTTGACAGTGTTTGTTTACAATTAGCTTGTCAATGTGTTTTACTTGGTTAGATTATAAAAAGCCTCGCCGGATGGATTCCTTCTTTTTCTCTCCTATATAATAGTAACAAGCAGTCATTATGGTCTACAGACCATTAGTAAAAGTGTTTTGTCCGGGTCGGGAATAATTTAACTCTTTGTAACATTAAATAAAGTGAAATGCAGTTTTGTGCAGTAAAAACAAAAAAAAAACCATGCGTCTGTTATTGAAGACTTTATCAAGCCCAAACAAATCTTATCACACGTCGTTTAGATAATTTAAAATATGTGTTATGAAAAACATAAATTGAATTTCTAAAATGTTATACTAAACGAGTTCTATAATATTACTACCGACCGGTAAGTGGCTGAGTTGGCATCGCGTTTGTGTCCCACCCAGGCGCCGTACGTTCAATTCCTCAACTGGTTAAGCCCTCCATCACCATACAAGCAACATATTCCGAATACTGTGGTGGTAGTAGGAGATTTTAAAATATTGTCAGATTTTTTGTAACCGTGGAAATTTGTCTTTAAAAAACCACATCATCATGGTTGTAAACAATTTTACGTGACTTCAAGTTGCAAATTATTATTTTTTCTTTAAAATTTATACTTCAATCTGCTTTTTATTTTTGTACAATGATGTCAAAATTTAAAAAATAAAATTGTATTATCTGAAAACTTCTACTCCTGAACACACTGATCCCCAGATTCCTACCCATCCCTCATACCTTTTTCCTTCCAGAGTATCCTTCCCTTCTTTTCATAAAAAAAACACCATTCAGTATCCCCAAAGATGACATAGGCCCTAGAGAGAAATTATTTTCCTTAGAGCCTCCCGAATGTGGTTGTTGTAAAAAAAACTTAAATGGACGATGTTATTTCTCTGCCCTTACTTTTTAACTAAGATTTAGTTAGGTGTCACATTATATAGAAGGGTAGATTGTTATATTATATAGAAGGGTAGATTTTTATATCTACCCTTCTATATAATGTGTCACCTTAAACGGACGATGTTATTTCTGTTCCCTTACTTTTTGACTAAAATTTAGTAAGGTGTCACATTATAAAGAAGAGTAGATTGTTATATTATATAGAAGGGTAGATTTTTATAACTACCCTTCTATATAATGTGACACCTTAAACGGACGATGTTATTTCTGTTCTTTTACTCTTCGGTTGAGATTATATTATGTCAGATTATACAGAAGGGTAGATATAACAATATGTCAACATTATCAATTCGATTGAATTTATATAGTACAAGTCCAAGTTAATAATAATAATGTTTATTTCAGCTGGACAGAGCGGTGTGTGCAATGCTCTGCCTGCCATAAAATTTTACATTTAAGTTAATACATACATAAAAAGAAAATCAATAAAAAAATAAATAAAAATAATAAAAAATGAATACGTTGATGAGCACATTAGGACTTTACGGCGGCTTGAGTGAAATTCTCCATCTCTGGTGTAGAGGCGCTCCCTGCCACTGGGAAACGGCCTGGACAAGAGTGTTGTCCGATCTCTGGTAGCGCTGACTCGTCCCGGCTATTCTGTGGCGCATTAAAGCAGCGAACCCATGCACTTTTCCTTCGGTGAACATCTGTGAGGCGCTGCATCGCCAGGGGAGGCCAAATAGGGCTCTGTATGCGTGGTTGTACTGTACTCGGAGTGTGTTAAATTACAAGTTCAATTGCAAGTACAAGTACAAGTACAAAAACACGTACAAGTAAATTTAAATAGTAACAGGATAATTCCATTGAGGTAAGTATAATTATGAAAACTATTTAGCTTTTAATTAGATGTACATACATTGAATTAAATAAAAAAAATATCTTCTGCTGTTTATGCACGCAGTTTCCTGCAAATGAATGCATCACTGTGATGAACAATTAATGACTCTTAGCGTTAAATATATTGATCGTTTTACGAACTTTCTTTAAGTGAACGTGAACACTCCAAGTGCCCCATTTCAATAGCTAGTTAAATTGCTAAATATATCTCTTGGTAGCTGCAATTAATTACAAGTGAATAAACACGAATGAAACTTTTATTGTTTTATCTAGGTGTTACAATGAATAGATTACCATATTATTCAGTTCACAGGAAGTATATTTATATGATGGCCTCTGTATAGAACATGTTTACTTGATTGTATATACAGAGGCTGTGGATTTTGAAAAGTGAAAAGTATGTTCGAGTTCCACTCTTCTGTGGATTGTGAAGAGTGGAACTCGAACTCACTTTTGTTGTATTTAAATACATGTATTTGATATTTGTAATGTTTTATTTTTCATTGTGTCGATAAGGTTTAAATTCCTGCTCAACACTAGGCGCCTGTATTGTTTTATGCGAGAAAAAATCATCGTCAAAAAGTTTTTTTATTTTATTTTACACTATTCTTCACGGCTTAATATATTCATCAAAAAATATTCTACCGCAGTATTTGATTAAGGCATTTAAAATGTTTCTAAGCGATTAAATTTTCAAACCAAAAACGCAATATTAGTGTAAAATTGGTTTAGTGCTTCGCCTTAATTCTCGCAAAAACTTATAAATTGGTTTAATTTTGGTGTATTATTTTACACGACTAATTAAACCAGGTAAGGGATTTCAAATTAAAAAACACAATTTTTTTTTTTCAGAAAAAAAAACACCAAAAAGTTAAATATTTAAGATTTTCACGGCATTTCAAGTATTTTTGTTATTTGTTTTTGGGGTGTTATGCCGTGTTGCGCTAACTCCTTCTTTAGTCAACGTTCCGGATAACGTTAGAGTGTCCATCAACAGGGCAGATGTGTACACACATAAATTCCAAAAAGTTCATTAAATTTTTTATTTAGAATTTTCGGATTATAATTAATAAATAAAAAAACAGGTGAAAATAATCTTTCTGATCCGTTCTCTTTATTTTATTAGTTTAAAACTTGACATAGAATTTTTCAGTTCATGTTCCGAGCTAGGAAAAATGCAAAGGAATTGAACAATAATAATGCAGATAACCGCGATACAAACCAGAACATGTCCGCTTGTTTGGAAGATTGCACGACATGAAGACTGCCGCAATAATAAGGTATTCCGTATTATTGTATTATTTTGCTACAGAAATCAAAACTTCAATATTCTGCTTAGCGCTTATACATTCCACTGAATCATAATAATTCGGTAAATATAACAAGTGGAAATATATTGATATGATCAAAACCAGTGTAATCTTACAAAGACAGAGCTTTATATTATTTATCTAACTTGCCGCTGGGTTATATAAATTATTGATCAAGGTTATATATTTTCATAATTTGGTAGATTCAGACAAAATAACAGATCTGTTTTGGAAGTAACGGACCCGTCATATTATTTTATGTTAAAATTACACATGTTATGTTAAAATAAACATATAATATTTCATTATGTTGGCATCAATTTCAATTTGAATATCGTAAATTGCTCATTCGTTCTTAGTACCTTTGGTGGAATCGATGCATGATAATGGGTTTAAAATTCAAATTTAGAATGGAATAATAGTGTTTTATTATCAAAGATCAGCTTCCAACTTTAGACACCAGAGTTACGTTCGAAACTGGCCCATTCAATTTAAATTATTAGCTTCAAAATGGTTTTTTGATTTCATGAAAGTTTTCAAGATATAAACAAAAAAATTAAGTGCTCAGTAAATGCTTTAATTTCTGGTTTATTCAGAGTTTCATAGCTCTTTTCTCATTTTCTTCATATCCAAAGCTCCTAACCTAATGATGGAAATTCATATCAAGTTTAAATAAATGCTTTCTAAAAAATGTGTGAAAATTTCACAATGATGTCACATAGAGATTTTGAAATTATTAAAAACTTAAATGTTTAAATTTTAACAATTATTTTACAAGCAATAATTATTCGCCTGAAACACTCATCCACATTGAAAAATCTCCTGATAAAAGATACATGACGCCAACGGGACTCGAACCCGTGTCCCTTCGATTTCCGGTCGACAGCTCTGACCACTGAGCTATGGCGGCTTATCTCTTACCCGCGAAACGATTCAATATATACTAGTGTTTCATTCAACAACTACTGCTTGTTACATTTTTTCACCTGAAAACAACCAACTTTATTTTATATGAGAAAGGCATTGTAAGTGCTAACTCTCTCACTAGATGGCGTCGAGACAAATTGTCTACATTTTTAGGTGAAATACTTGAACTTATCAAATATTAATTATTTTATTTTTGGTAAACTAATGTTTTAAGACAAGGTTTTTTTATGCATAGCACAAAGGGTAACAATTATTTTACAAGCAATAATTATTCGCCTGAAACACTCATCCACATTGAAAAATCTCCTGATAAAATATACATGACGCCAACGGGACTCGAACCCGTGTCCCTTCGATTTCCGTCATGGCGTCATGTATCTTTTATCAGGAGATTTTTGATATTAAATTTTGTTTTGTAAATTTTTCGTTTTATATAATCTTTTGTTTGTATAAATTTTTTAATTAATATTCTGTATCAGTAGAGGTAAAGTCACAAGGAGGAAATCCTAAATTGATTTTTTTTTACTAAATAATACTCATGTACAAACTGAAATAAACGTAAAGTGTCGATTTCACAAAAATAAATAAATTTTATAATATGAGTATAAGGTTATAAAGGTATTATTAAATTTATGTTTAGTTTGCGTAATTTTCAAGTTATTCTGATAAAAATGCTATTTGTTCAAGTTGACCATATTTTAGTGTCACAATCTTTTGCTCTAGCAAAAGAGGTTGCGAGCTCCAAACTCGTGTTTGCAAACACAGAAATCATACGCCATTTTTAGAGTGGCGAAAGGGTTATTTTACGTACGAAATTTTTGTCTGCAAACGGAACTTGGAGCATCCGGCATTGGACGGATGTTAAAGGTGTGGGGGAGCAGTTCCGGTTAGACGAGAACGGGAAGAAGTTTGGCAGGATGCTCGACAATATTCTTTGTATCTTCGCCTTTCCTCCCACCCACTCTCTTCAGCGTCACCGCCATGAAAGGGATGCCATAGTTCTGGATAGTTGGTGCTTTTGAGCGGTACCCCATAAAAAAATTCCCTCCTAACAACTAACAAAGCGCACTCAGTAGAGGAAGGTGAATTCTTTGATTATTAAAAGCAATATAAAATTATTTAAATGTACGATATCTACAGACTTTTTCTACAAGCACATTAAAAAAATGAATATATTAATTGAAAACTCCGTAAATTGCAAGATTCTAATTACATACATAACGGAAGCAGCCAAAAATATGGGTTAAGAAAATGAAGAAATTTAATTTATACTATTGATTTGTGTCACTAACCACAAATTTATTCACATCTTCTTTTGTACGATACATTAATATTGTTTAAATTATCGATTTGTATCACAAACCACATATTTATTCACCTCTTTTTTTGTACGATACATTATTATTGTTTACATTATCGATTTGCATCACAAACTACATATTTATTCACCTCTTCTTTTGTACGATACATTATTATTGTTTACATTATCGATTTGTATCACAAACTACATATTTATTCACCTCTTCTTTTGTACGATACATTATTATTGTTTACACACTCGATTTGAATCACAAACCACAAATTTATTCACCTCTTCTTTTGTACGATTCATTATTATTTTTTACACTATCGATTTGTGTCACAAATAACAAATTTATTCACCTCTTCTTTTGTACGATACATTATTATTGTTTACACTATCGATTTGTATCACACACCATAAATTTATTCACCTCTTCTTTTGTACAATACATTGTAATTATTAACACTATCGATTTGTGTCACAAATCACAAATTTATTCACCTCTTTTTTTGTACTATAAATTATTATTGTTTACACTATTGATTTGTGTCACAAATCACAAATTTACTCACCTCTTTTTTTGTACTATACATTATTATTGTTTACACTATCGATTTGTGTCACAAACCACAAATTTATTCACCTCTTCTTTTGTATGGTACATTATTATTGTTTACACTATCGATTTGAATCACAACCCACAAATTTATTCACCTCTTCTTTTGTACGATATTATTTTTGTATATAATATACTTTGTGTCACAAACCACAAATGTATTCACCTCTTCTTTTGTACGATACATTATATTGTATTTGCCATATATGTGTGTTACAAACCATATAAGTATTTCCCTCACTGTGGCTTCGCGGCTTCATTTAGTATAAACTTTTGCAAACAATAAAAATGCGATAAAAATTAATGTGGGTATGAATTGAAATATTTATCTATAATGGTACATACCGTAAAACCACGAAATGTTGGCTTTATAAAACTATGAAATAATTTATTCGATGTTCTAATTTTTGTATCATTTCTTTGCAGAAAGGAAAATCGCTGCCTTCTCGCACAATAACGTAAGTGCCATTTTAATATTAAAGAATATTTGTTTCTTTATTGTCAGGTGTAAGGTGATAGAATGGTTATGGCCCGGTATATCATTCGGTCAGTATCCTCGCTATGCGCGACATTTCTCGCTCAAATTTAGGCGTGCCGTTCAAGACTTGATAACCGCAGGATGATTGATATATCAAATGACGTTTACGTACTTCCATGTCACCAAAATTTACGTACATTGCCAAATTTTATCAGAATGGACACGTATATTTATCGAGCGATGAAAGATGTTGATTTTATTAATAAATAATAAATCTAAAATAGAAAAATAGTCCGATAAGGTATTATAAAAGGGATTTGTCTATGTCAGGAAAAAATATTTTCAGCGGTTTGTTGGTCTTAATTTTATGATAGTGCACTGATATCTCTAAAACAAATACTATTTTAAATTAGTATTTATTTATTTTTACATGTCCAATTAAGGCTTTTACATATGATACAATTAAAAACACATTTGATATAATCAGAGAGTAAAAGATATATAACAATTAAAATATCTACCAAGTATAAAAATATTTACTTAAAAGCAAGAAACAGAGTAAGCTATAGGATGCTCATTTTTATAAATTTAGATAAATTTAAAATTTATAAACATTACAAAGCTATCAAGATAGACATACAGATTTAATAACAATATTTTTATAGGCTGATAGACATTCAGTACCGTTGGTGTTCATGTGATATTTATTCCCTGCACTGTGCAGTCGGTTCATTACTGAATTTATTTCTGCTTTGGTACCTGCAATGTTACAATGGTAAGGTACCTTCTGACGAACCGTTCTACTAGGCACATGAAAGTCAATCAGCCTAAGGAGTTCAGGGGAGTCAAACATGTTATACAATTTTATAAATAAAAAATAGATCAGAACATATTCTTCTTTCTTTTAATGTGGCAAGGCCCATGACTTTCAACAGTGAAGTGTAATTAATGTTTTCAATAGGAATTCATAATCTATAAAAATATATATCCTCGCATATTGAACGTTTTGATTGTTGTGGGGAACTTTATCAAAAAATCAGCTCGTGAATTAAACCCGACTAAAAAAATTGACATTTTGAAATCTTTCAATCTCCCGATTATAGTATAGAGCATAGATATATCACTCACGTAGACATTAGTTTGGTTTTAAATAGAAAAAAAAGTACATTCCTCTATAAAAAAAGCATAGACAATACATGTAATATTTCTAGGCTTACGTACTGTATACGGAATATGTTCTAAGCCTCGCTAAGCCAAAACCACATAAATCGAGGTTTTGGCTAAGCTCAATATTCCAACGAAGCTTAAATCAAGTGATATACCGGGCATATGTGTTTTAAGTCAGAAGGTAGTGGAGAGTTAGAACAAAAGAAGATTTTTTTCATCTACGTAATTATTTCAACCAACGCCAAAATCTTCATTATGTTAAAAGGTTCATAGTTATAGTAATTGTTTATGTTTTACAGTTGTTATTTTGATTCTTAAAATGAGAGAGTACCTACAAGTCTAGGGAAAATAAAATAAAATACTGTGGTATGATTAATGTCTTTTACATCTAGCATAAATAAAACTTTTTTGAATATCGTCATTATAATACGTCCATTTATGTAAATAATTATTATTACAAGACTTATTTGTCTATATGCATGAAAGAGGCAACCTAGTGTGAATGAGACAGCATGATAGTGAATATGCTAAAAAAACACGATGACACGGCAATAATAGTGGATGGTAATAATTGGACAGAAACTTTTTCGAATGCAACTGTATGTATTTCACTTGTTTCAAAATGGTTAAAATACAACAAACTTGTCTTAAACTACAGCAAAACATTTTACTTACCTTTTTATAAAAACATCAAAAACAAACCAAAAGACAACCTTAAAATTAGAATCCATAATACAACTTGCAATCAAGAAATGTGCTTCCTGTGCAACGAACTCTCTAATGTCAAAAATATAAAATATTTAGGAGTATCAATAGATATTAATCTTAATTGGAAATCTCATATTAATCAAACCACTTCTAAACTAAGATATCTAACATACATATTTTATAGACTCAAGGAAATTTTAAACGCTGAAAAATTGAAAATGATCTACTTCTCTCTGGTGCAATCTGCAATCACTTATGGCATAATAGGATGGGGTGGTGCACCTGATACTTTTATTAAGCCTCTACAAATAATTCAAAAGCACATAATTAAAGTCATATATAACAAAAATAAAACCTTTTCGACCGACCTATTATACAAGGAATCTAAATTATTTAACATTCGTAAATTATTTATATTACAAACTATGAAATATCTATTTAAAAACAAAAACAATTTCAAAATAAATGAAAACAGAATGAGCAAAAGAACAAATAATATATTTTACACCCCCCAAACCAATACTAAATTAATGCAGACGCATAGCAGTTTCATTGGTCCTCGTACATTTAACCTTCTACCACTACAAACTCAAATGATAAACAAAAAGATAGAATATATTAAAGAGGTAAAATTATGGCTGATTGACGCAGATATTGAAACGCTTTTACTATAAATTTATTTATCCTTTCTACAACTCACTTGCTGAAACTTTATAAATTATTGTACATAATGTTTTTCTCTTTACTTTTTATAATAACTATAAACAAAAAAAAAACTTTTTCTACTAATGTATATTATACTTTAGGTACTTGAAATATAGTAATCGTTTTATATTACCCACACTCAGGCAGTCAGTGCCTTAGTGGGTTTTCATTTCTTTTGTAAACTATTTGGTATTATATATTATGTTATTTTATATTATCTATTAATATGTATAATATGTATAATATGTGTAAAGAAATGAAAATAAATAAAGTTAAAAAAAAAAAAAAAAAAAAACAGTATGCCTGTTTTTTTCCTCGTATTTATGAACTTACCTTCCAAGAGCGAGTATTATAGTCTTACTTCTTGTAGTAATTAAACTCTACTCACAAGAGTTATTATTCTCTGCTTTTCAGCAGAAATGTACATGGTTTTGATCACAATATACTAAAACAAATAATCGCCACAATAATTTTAAAAAAATTCGCCTATCCTAAATTTAAATAAAATATTGGTTGTTAAAAAAAACAGTTAACTTACTGCTCTACTGCTACAGGACATTATTGTAATATCTATATTATATATGATACCAGTAATACGGACTCAGCATGTCTACATTGTGTACTAGCATTAGAGATAGCAATTAATGGATTGTCAATCAGATGCACCGCCGTCCTTTATTCGATAGTCATAAATCCTCCTTTTCGATTCGGTAGCCCAGACATGGCTACCGAATTCAATTGAGAATCGTACAGGGTTAGCAACTGGGCACTATTGAAGAACTTGCTAAGACGTCAAACAATATACCTAACATTTGAAGAAAAAGTAAGCTGTAGGTACTTAAATAAAAATGAAAAATGACAAAAAAAAGTTGTATAAAATAAATAAAGACAACACATGCTTTAATATTCGTAAACTTTGAGGTTAAAGGAACCAACCTTCGTGACACGGAACAATATCCCTCAGAAGGAAATTTCGGGTCTTTACAACGTCTTTTCGTTTAATCTATTTTAACTTTGGCCAAAGATCACACGAGATAACCCAGAAACGCGTGTTGACTGAAGCTAAAACATTTAAACTTACGGCTTAAATTTCAACCATTATGTTTTAACTGCTTTGCTGAAATATGATTACGGTATAAATCAACTTTTTGGTTTTGGAGTTAGTGACAGCCATCATTATAAATAAACTTTATTATGTTATGATATTTAATAAAATTTTGGTAAGTATTTTTAGCGGATATTTTTTCATGAAATAAAACAATATTTTTTTGTTTAAAACCACGATTTTTTTTTAATTTTAAGACCGACTGGTTTCGCTAAAAAAAAAATTTTTAATTTTTTTTTTAAACTGTTTAATTTTGTACACTGACGATGCTCGAGTGAAGCGAAACCGGTCGGTCTTAAAATTAATAAAAATTCGTGGTTTTAAACAAAAAAATATTGTTTTATTTCATTAAAATGTTAAACCACAAAGTGATTGCTTTTTACGAAAAAAAAAAAGGATATTTCTTCTTTCATATTTGAACGTGTTTCATTTTTAAATGAAAAAAGAAAGAAAAACTGATTTTTGACAGATGGATTAATGGATGGTAAACCTTTTGACGGGATAATCAATTTGAAGAAGATTAGAAATTGGTACGAGATTTAATTTTATGGAGGATTAGGTTTCTTTGTACTGCAAAGCGACGTAGGTATAGAATGCTTTAACATTAATAATATTTAGACTTCTACAATGATCTGTCTTATTACTAACTAAACTATTATCAATTTATGGCCAACAGATTGCATCCACAGGTTCGTTGATCACTTAAAAAACTTACAATGCATTTGACCAATGAAAGTGATGCTGCGTTAAAATTTATATATATTACTGTTTATTTATATTTTGTATAGGCATATTATAGATACAGGGTCAAACATACCTGTGAGGTCACTTGAGAATAACAATACACGCAGATGACATAATTGGAACACATGTAAATGCTATTCTTAATCCCGGTATTTATTTTAATAATATATATTTTTGTTCTTTAATGAGTTTAAATATGATTTAAGATTTTCACGGCCAATATTATTGTTGTTTGTTTTTGGGGTGTTATGCCATGTTGCGCTAACTCATTCTTTAGCCAACGTTTCGCCAACATCTGCCCTCAACACATCTGCCCTGATGATGAACACTGTAACGTTGTCCGAAACTTTGGCTAAAGGAGTTAACGCAACATGGCATAACACCCCAAAAACAAACAACAAAAATTTAATGAGCTTGTTTAAGTGAGGAAAATCAAATCTTATGTTGGACGGTGCAACAGTACAAGGATTTGGTTAGAATTTATCTTCTTAGACGGGATTTGTTCTTCGATATGAGACTGATTGAGGATTAAGGCTTCGAAAAATTTAAATTCAATAAGAAAAGTATGACGAGGATATATTATAGGTGATACAAGAATGCTTTACTCAGGCAAGTATATGAACATAAACAAAATGTAAAGGTAGTAAAAAAACTTTCTTTTTTTTCATTACATAAGTATTAGTATTGTCAGCAGTGGCGGTTCGTGACTTTTCAGAAAATATTTTGATAGATAGAAAAGAGAAAATTCTTTGATAGATAGAAAAGAAAAATTTTTTTTCAGAAAATTTCAGATTGTTTGTGCGCCGCACGGATTTCCTGAAAATCTTCATACAAAAAATCTAAATTGTCAGTCTGATTATTATGATGTGAATTGTTAAATTTGATGGTACTGACGAAAAATCCTCTATGGCTGTCGCGTGGGATTTTTTTAACTAAATAAATAATGACCGGACGTTACACGAGTGGAATCAGATGCGAAAAAGAATCGGGAACCTCAAGACTTGGCTCGATCAGGTAAACAAATACCTGAGGTGGGCCATGTTGAGATGCCTGTATGTCTGTAAAATAAAATAATGTATTTAAGTAGCATGTACGGAATGTACGTTAAGAGAAACGGCTTATACATACAAAACATAAATTTACATTTAACTCCAAAATACCATACGTAACTGAATAATTACTTTTTTAACCAAAATGTATTCGAAACATATAGTACGGTAATGTACTATTTTATTTATTAGTGTTTTAAATTATGGTATATAAATAATAAAAAAATCTGTTTTGTACGATTTTAACGGCAACTTTGGCATTTATGTGAGCTAAACGAAAAATAAAATAAAAATTTTCAACTTAAATCGATAGTTTATAATATTTAAATATATGCACATCAAATGCATTTCATTGTTTTCTTTTTTATACCATCATATTTGTATGGTTGAAACGAAAAACGATTTTTTTATAATTATCATAAACTCAGAAATAATTGCTAAAGTGTCCTAAAAAACAATAAAAAAATTCCTTAATGGCATTTTTCTATAATTTAAAACAGAAATAAATAAAGTAGCACATATCCATACTAGAAATAATAGGCTTGCTATACTATGTGATCAAAAAAATAATCATTCAGTTTGTTCGGGTATTTTGGCCTGATATCCAAATATAAGTTCAGTATGAAAAAGGTCGCACGGCCGTTCCTCCTGGCTTCTAAATCCTGGCTTAATTAAGCCAGGATTTAGGGTCTGGAATAAAGTTTCGTTATTTTCTGCCTACCCTCTCGCTCGGAGGAAAGTCATCATCGTCAGGTGTATCTCTTTAATATATTTTTCAATAAAATTCCTCTTCCCCTTCTCCTTTCCCTTCCCGCTACTTTCAACTTCACAACATAATCCAATTGGGGATTCCATAATATCAATGTCTTCAGACAGTTGGAAGTAATTGGGACTGTTGTGGGTATTTATATAAAAAAAACTGTAAAATAATATTTGAAAACTTTTTGACTCAAATTCTACCATTAAGTTTTCTTTTTTAATCTCTAATGGAGTATAAACAGCACCCCCTATAGAGGGATAAGGCTCTCAACTAAGAATCTGCAAGTCAAGGGTTCAAACCCATGCGCGATGTGCGTTTGTAAATTTTATTGCATTTATTTATGCTGTTGCTTAGTAAATTAATTAATTTCAAATAATAATAATATCTAAAATAATATATAGGAAAGTTTACACATTACAACTATAAATACAAATTATGGTGTACATTGATTTGTAACTTTTATTTTTAAGGTTATAAAATTAACAGAAAAATACAAGCATAATATTGTGAAGGTAAAAAGAAAATTAAAGTACAGTTGAGGTTTCTCAAATACCGCCTCACTAGGCTAGCCTGTGTTGAGGCAGAATTTTTCGTGTTAGTTCCTAATACCTTTGAAAATACCTATACTTGTATTAAGATGTATTCGCTCAATAGTGTGGTGACTTAAATAACTGCGAATTTGGGTGAATGCACCGGTGAAGGCCCTATTATTATTTCTTATTCTTATTTATTTTATTATTAATAATAGATAGGTAAGTTACCCAGTGTATTTGCGGCACATTCCAGAATGGAGGGTAGACTCAGTTTCGCACTGTTTAAAAACATCATTCAGAATTGAAATGGCTTTGGCCATCTTTGCTGACCAGATCTAAATAGCCAGATACCTCTCCACATTCCGCGTCCTTACCTCTCCGCCCTTCTCACTACCACACTATTACCTCCATACTACCTTCAGCCCAATTGGGGATGACATAGTTTCACTGCCTCCAAATGGTCGGGAGATATAAAATCAACAGTGGGTAAACTTCGAAATGTGGGCGAAATTCCTAAAAAATAAAACTAGTTATTTTTATACTAACTTTGGGCCGGGGAATCCGAATCTGGAAGAATTAGGTTGCGGCAAGCAATATTAACTGAATTACACGACTTTAAAATTTCGACGCACAAACAATTTAAATGGACATTTTGAACGCTTTCTGACAATAAAACTAGTTGGGGAATCCGAATCCGAAAGAATTAGGTTGGGGCAAGCAATATAAACTGAAATACACGACTTAAAAATTTTAGATGCAAACAATATACAACGCCATTTTCGATGCGCTTTTGACAATAAATCCATAGAAAAATAACCTAAGATATATCACCATATAAAATCAAGTGTTGCTAGTAAGCAATAATATCAATAACGTAAAATAACATGTTTATAATTTCAGTAATATTTCTTATTCAAACAGTTAGATTTAGGTTTATTATCACGAAAGGTGAGTTTTTATGTCGGGGGAGACGAAAAAATATGCATTTTATATTTCAATTTTGCTAACATTAATTCATTTACGTAAAGTATTCAGAAACATTTTATTCACTTTTGTATCACAAACCATGTTACACAAACCTAGCGTAGCCGCTAAACTACTTGAAAACTGGGATGTTTTCTTGCCTTGACGAGAGTAGGCGCTACGAAGGGGGCACTTTCTTTTCTATCACAAACCATGTTACACAAACCTAGCGTAGCCGCTAAACTACTTGAAAACTGGGATGTTTTCTTGCCTTGACGCGAGTAGGCGCTACGAAGGGGGCACTTTCTTTTCTATCACAAACCAGAATGTAATATCTTTGGTTATTTTTCTATGGATTTATTGTCAAAAGCGCATCGAAAATGGCGTTGTATATTGTTTGCATCTAAAATTTTTAAGTCGTGTATTTCAGTTTATATTGCTTGCCCCAACCTAATTCTTTCGGATTCGGATTCCCCGGCCCAAAGTTAGTATAGAAATGTATAAAGATAACTAGTTTTATTGTCAGAAAGCGTTCAAAATGTCCAGTTAAATTGTTTGTGCGTCGAAATTTTAAAGTCGTGTAATTCAGTTAATATTGTTTGCCGCAACCTAATTCTTCCAGATTCGGATTTCCCGGCCCAAAGTTAGTATAAAAATAACTGGTTTTATTTTTTAGGAATTTCGCCCATAAACCGAATTTTTTCCAAAATATTACCAAAACATCCGATCACGGTCATTAAATTATACAACGTTCGTATTGCATTTGCTCCTCAATGATTCATCGTTTTTAGATTAAACACAATCGCATTTTTATACAATAACACAGCGAATCTATTGTGGGAGATCTCAGTAATGCACTGTCTAAATACATAGCTTTATTCAAATTAACAATGTACACGAATTCATCGGATCAATTGTAATTCAAATTTCGAATTTGAATTTCTAGTTTGATCCGGAAATATTCAGATTAAAGCGATAGGAAATAATCACGGCGTGGCGTTGCATTTTATGAACATATACAGGGTGTCTGGGGGTAAAGAACTCTAACTTCGGGAGGTGACTTTACATGACGGTAGAAATAAAAAATACGGATAACTTCTTCGAAATTCCATTGTTTATTTTTCCATAAAAAAATTAATTTCCAATTTGTCTATCCTGGAACGGGAAATTTTCCTAGTTGGACAGGCAAAGCTTCCTAATATGTAATTTGTACTTTCTATAAATAAATAAAATATACAAATAATTCACCAATTTTACCAAAAATATACCTAAAAAAATTAGAATTTCGATAAAAGTTTTTAATCTTTTTACTTCTAAAATCATGTTGAATGACCCCCACATTTATATGTACCTTCTTATTTAATTTTTATTTTGACTCTTATATTATGTTATGTTAATTATACTATACACTATACACTAGTAATGTGTAGAGGTGGTCGAATACCGATGATCGAATTTTATACTAGTAATGTGTGGAGGTGGTCGAGATAATATACCGATGACCGAATTTCATACTAGTAATGCGTGGAGGTGATCGAGATAATATACCGATAATCGAATTTTATTCTAGTAATGTGTGGAGGTGGTCAAGATAATATACCAATGACCGAATTTTACAGTAGTAATGGGTGGAGGTGGTCGAGATAATATACTGATGATCGAATTTTATACTAGTAATGTGTGGAGGTGGTCGAGACAATATACCAATGACCGAATTTTACAGTAGTAATGGGTGGAGGTGGTCGAGATAATATACTGATGATCGAATTTTATACTAGTAATGAGTGGAAGTGGTCGAGATAATTTACCGATGATCGAATTTTATACAAGTAATGTGTGGAGGTGGTCGAGATAATATACCAATGACCGAATTTTACACAAGTAATTTGTGTAGGTGGTCGAGATAATATACCGATGACCGAATTTTTCAGATTCTGCCTTTTGTAACTAAAGTGATGATTTATTATTATTAAGACGTACCTACACAGGCGAATGGACATGCGTTCCGATATTATTATGAATTTACTAAAACTTCAGGGAGCGGCGTGCAGTCCCGTTTTTAACCCATATTTCGCCGCTATCAGTTCCCGTGGTCAGATTTTGATGAAATTTGGATATGTGGTATATAAACACACAATTAAGAAAATAAAAAATTTAAAAAAATGAAAAAACTTATACTTACAAAAATATGAGGTGGTGCGTTTTCGCACCGTCAGCGAAATAGGGGGGTAAAAAGTAAATGTATGAAACCAAACAAGTTTATTTGAAAGTGGATTTATTTCTCTTCATTTATTAATCATATTACTAATATTAACTAAAATTAAAGATATTGTATATATAGGTAGGAAAGTGCACCTTTCTAAAAGACATAATAAGAAATTAGCATACACAAATATTATAATAAACACTGTTTTCCGGTATGGTATAATTCGTTACATTTATGGTGCAATGCCACATTACACTCTGGATACATAAAATATGTGTGTGAATGACATATGCGACATCTTTTTCTATTTTCCCCCTTATTTAAAAAATGACTACTCCCTGTTATACTTGACCTCGATGTTGTCGCAAATCTACTGGGTCTGCCAATAGAAGAAGAATTTACTTTTGACGACTTCATGAGAGCGGTGGCCACACTTCTTCTAAAATTCAAAAGGCTCATATTTTCTTCTGGATGAACCATTTGGTATAGTTTCCATGCATTACAAAGTGCCACGTCACAGAAGTTGGAGAATATTGCCCACCACAACTTTTTACCACGAACCCTTATTCTATAGTTTGAAACGAAATTATCCGCTAAATCAACACTTCCCATAAAACGATTATACTGGGTAAGAGCGCTGGGTTGAGTGACATTTATATATCTTTTTTTAATATTTGAATACCTCGATACGTTTTTAATGGGCTCTACGTTATCAAAATTAGATGCCACTGTAACTACAGCACTATCTTTCCATCTAACGACCAGTTAGATCCTTCACAACGTTGCCTCCCATACCAAAATTATTAGTATTTGACGACACTTTGTTTTTTTCCCGTATATATATCAAATGAATAAATAGATCCATCTGCAGAAGCCAATGTCCACGACTTATATCCAAATTTGATTGGCTTGCCATGAATATACATTTTACACAAATGTTTTCCTCTATAAGGGATCATTTGTTCGTCTATTGACAGCGCATGCCTTACAATTCCGAACTGTTTAAAATTTTTATTCAACTAGCATGAATATGGTCTAACTTTATAAAGTTTATCAGTCGTATTGATATTTAAATTGTCAGCCAAATGTAAATTACTCTTGACGTCACGATAGGTTTGTCTGGTCATGCATGACCTTACAAAAGGATTTGTAATGTCCTCATCTAGAGACCAATACATTTCTTCACGAGGTAACCTATGATACCCAGTGTATAATAAAAATCCTATAAATGTTTTTATATTATTGATCGTCAACAATGTGGCTACTTTGTTTTTTAATAGAGCGTAACCATTTGATTGTTCTATAATTAAGTTAATAAGATCATCATTAAAAAATAGTTCAAAGAACTCGGTACAAGATTTACCCACTAATTTTCTTTTCACATCTTCGACGCTTCTATTCTCAACATTGTTTGGCACTCGCGAATAACTAGGTTTTGATTTCTTCCAACGCATTTCCCTTGGCATTGATGACGAAGATGTTGATGGTTGGGGTTGGGATGGAGTTGTTGAAGGTTCACTCATCAGCCTCTTGGAGTGGACTTCCAAAGTTCCTGCCGTATCTCCGAAAGTATGGCTAAATGCAGCGTCTTCATGTAAATCATTGTCATCAAAATCCTCTTCATCAGTAACTTCTGCGACTTCAGGTGGTAAAACGACCACATCTGGAATATCTTCTTCGCCGTCTTCATCGTTGACATTCCAATTCTCTGTGATAAAGTCAGCAGCCTCTTGTGCGGTAAAAAAGTCATTTTGATTCATCCTATTCAGAAGAAAAAACACAGTATTAGCGATTGATGCCGGTAATTATGAATAAAATAATGCCAAGGTTTTTACCCCCGTATTTCGCTGACGGTGCGTTAATGCACCACTTAAATAAACTATGTAAAATGAGTACTTTTGAAATTTTTATTTTTTTTAAAGTGCTCAAATTATTAAATACGAGTCAATTCTGTATTAAAAAATGCTAGAATATATTAAGAATTTTAGTCATATGTTAAATATAATAATTATTTAAAAATTGCTTACCTGAGTGTCGTATTTTGTCCGACTTTGGGGGCGTCTACAATGCGACTGAAGCAAATATATTTCTCCTTGTTTAGTTCTAACGGTAAAGTCAAACCTTTTCTATAAATACTTGAAAGAATAACGGTGAATCCTTATCAAGTTATCAAAATATGACCAAGCAACCAGGATGGTGCGTTTTTGAACCGTCAGCGAAATATGGGTTAAGAGGATTACCAATATTTTAAAGAGATTTTTAATAAATAAGCATTACTTATTTTTCTCTGTGTGCTCGAAATATTTCACAAGGACAAATATTATTTAACTGTTTGTGCATTTGACATGATTTTTTATTAAAAATATGATCTAAAATGCTTATAAAACCACGAACGACTACCGGATCCGTGTCAAAATGATTTAATCAAAGAAAAATATGAAATTATACACTTCTCAACAATAATATCTGAATAAAAGAATGAGAAGGATTTTTTTCCAAAAATAAAGCATTCTTCAAGTTTTCTGCACGTCCACTTTAACGTCTGGACTAAAGAAAACCGTTTCGAAGTGTTTCCACAAAATGAAACAAAATAAACTACAGAATTTTGCGGCATTGTAAATGTGATTGTTTCACGTAGACAACAGAAGACAACCAACTCAATAAGGGATGTTTACCAAAACTGGACACGTACGGAAGTACGGTTTGAAATTCAGCTTGCCTCCCACCTGACTTGAGGGTTGCGGATCTTTTACTAGATTTACGTCAGTGTGATGGATGGATAGATCTAGGAAAATGATGGGAATAACTTTTTTTAACGTAAAATAATAACAATACGTTCCTCAGTCCAATTTCTTTTAAGATTTAGTATGTTTTTATTGTAGGAGTCAAGCATTGGACAAAAAGATGACCGGGTATCTCACGAAAATGACAGTTCAACACACCTAGAAAAAGTCACATAAAGTCATAAAGTGATGAAACAAAAATTAGGTTAAGTAGGTTACATAAGTAACTATTTAACCTAGTTTTTGCTTTATCACTTTTAATGACTCTATATAATTATTCGCCTGAAACACTCATCCACATTGAAAAATCTCCTGATAAAAGATACATGACGCCAACGGGACTTGAACCCGTGTCCTTTCGATTTCCGGTCGACAGCTCTGACCAATGAGCTATGGCGGCTTATCTCTTGTCCGCGAAATAATTCAATATATACTAGTGTTTCATTCAACAATTACTGCTTGTTACATTTTTTCACCTGAAAACAACCAACTTTATTTTATATGAGAAAGGCATTGTAAGTGCTAACTCTCTCACTAGATGGCGTCGAGACAAATTGTCTACATTTTTAGGTGAAATACTATAACTTGTCAAATATTAATTTTTTTTTTTTTTTGGTAAACTAATGTTTAAGACTCTATATAACTTTTTAAAGGTGTGTTCAATTGTCATTTTGATGAAATATCATGGAACCATTTAATATCATATTTTGTCTGTACAATGTTGAAAAAGTCGCAATAATAAAAAAAAAACTAAAAAAACAATTATTGAAGAAGAATATAATGATAACTAATCGAAACTTGAAACAGAACAAGACACAGAAAAATTTAAAGGTAACGGTCCCAACTTGAGATCGAAACCAGGATCTCTTTATTAAAGGGATAAGAGAAAAATTGATTTATTTATTTTTTAAGTTATATAAAAGAAAAGTATTTGCAATGAAATTTGAATATTCATTTAGACTTTTCGAAAAATTCGATGTGTGTCCATATAAATAAAATTCGGATTTGTTTATCCAAGAAACTATCTAGGCTACAAACAAATATCTTAGAACTTTGAAGTGATTGAAAAAGATAGCAGCTTAAAATATTGGAATAATTGTTTGATGATAATATTGTTAATTCTGAATTTGAAATATGAGATCATCAAATATGACAAAAAATAATTAGGTATCAATGGCCGTTAGAGGCGTTGTCCCTGTAAGACAGAGATCTTGAGGTTGATTCCTAGTTGAGACCGTTCCCCTTTTTATTTTTCTGTGTCTTTTCTGTTTCATGATACCTTTTTTTTTTTTTTTTTTTATTTATTTAATATTTGTATGTTTTTTACAATAAATATACAATTTATACATATTATACAGTGTTATAAAGGTGAATAATAATAGCTTTTCCTCACCATAAAGAGACGAGGCTCTTGTGTTTGGTGAGTGAATCCTAGCTCAATTATATGGAATCATGTAAGTAAGTAAATAATATTTTTTCAAAACCAAAGGGATAAGTAAGAAATAGGCAAGATTTATCAATAATTTAGATTTATTAGTTTTATCTTATGTCAATGATTTATTAAATTGATGGGTATAACTTTAAAAAAATTCAGATTTCAATAAAAAATGAATATAATGATTGACTGACGGTAATGAAGTCATGTTTTACCTCGATTATTTTCGTATGAAGAAAGTTGTGAAAAAGAATTATCGCTGAGAAAATTGTATAAATCATTTTTATTTTAACTGGATTAATTTTTACATAAAATATATACTAATTTTTTTTATATTTAAATTTACTGTTTTTTATATATATATGAAAATCTTTCAGAGAAAAATTAGGTTTGTATTTATTAAGTCAGTGCAAATTTTTTTTATTAGTGTATTTTATTTAGTACAGGTCATTATGTACACTAAAAATAATTCCCGTTTTAGAACAGGCAAATTTAAATAAATTAACATAAGTATTTTGTACGACTAAACACAAAAAAGAGAAGAAAAGGAAGAATAAATTACACATTTAAAATAGATAAAAAACATAAAGAGTTAATGTTTGATTACCAATACATAAATAAAAGTATAAATGTTCGATTTTATCAAAATCTTAAATCTTTTTTTAAAAAGTTCTTCGCCGATTGATTTGAAATTATGACGTTGTATTCGAATATGCGTTTGTTTTTTATGTACTTAAATTATATATATATGTTACCTGTGACAGGTAGAAACATGTTTTATTTAAAAACAGCGCCATATATTGGACTTAATAGCAAGACGCTCCATTGTTTCGCTATATGCAAAGACAGACTGAGGCACAGCAACGCGTAGCGGGGTACAGCTAGTTATATAATAATAATAATAATAAAATAAGATTAAATAATAAATAATCAAAAGCAATGAAAACTAATTGTACGAGTTTTTTTAATTAACATTATTACTTTTACTCTGTAAATTGATTAATTTTTAATAAATATTTATTAATATAATAAAATAAAAGATGCGTGTAGTGTTGGTTGCATTTCATACTAAACATATATTTGGTAGAAGAAAAAACAAAAAAGGACAAATTTAGTCCTGTATACAGATATTGTTAGAGGAAAAATATTTTTATAATATAACGTATATATATATTCATTTATATTTATTTATTTTACTTATTTATATAACGCCCAGAGAGCTTTTACATGTAGGTGGTACAATTTTAATGACAGACAATTTTGAAACATGAGAAAGAAATAACAAAAATAATATTTCATTAAAAAATAATACATGCAAGAAACAAAATTAAAAAGAACAAGAATATACATTAAAAAATACAGCAATTTAACTGGTTTACAAAAATACAACTTCGATTTAGGAATAGTGTTGAAATAAGTCTTATTTCGTGATTAATATTAAATATATCGACATCACCTATACAGGGTGTATCGGCACTAACCCGACAAACTTTAACCAGCTATTCCTTAGCACATTTGGAGTAAAAAATGTTATGTGCACTTTGCTGTCCGGTAACGTTTTTTTTTAATAAAAAATTAATTAAACATATTTTCACCACATGTCACCACTGTTTTATCCTTTGTCAAAATTTGAAAGCAACATCGCAACTCTCGCGTGTTGCTGCGAACGAAGCCCGTATTACATAATCCAGTACCAGAAAAGAAATATTTTATTTAACAATAATGATTATTCACATTTTTCGTATGCGAATCACTGATTGTCTTCTTGTATTGTACACATCAGTTTTATTTTTGTATCTAAATTGTTTCACCTCTGGAATGCTTTGGTTTCACCTCTTACGCGTTTCACGTATTAAATAGTCTAATTTTGAAACTAAGAAACTAATTAGTAGATTTCCTGAATTTATAATCGAAGTCCAATAATTCTGAGCACTTTTAAAAACAATTTTCCTCACTTAGGTACTTATCAATAATAATAATTGGATTATTTGAACAGCGCCGTTGTTTTTTAAATCACCGTAAGTGCTCTGTCAAAATGTTACTTGCTAGGCTATCCTACAACGTATATTTTTTAATAAATTTAGTTATTTACAACTTCGCGGAATGTGATTTATGAATATTATTGCTTATGTTAAAAGCCTTCCAGAATTACCGGAATATAACGAGCAGCTTGACACACTTAAGTTTATTTCCACTAATTTGAAGGTACAAAGAATGTATAGTTTTAAAAACAATCCCGATGAATCAAAAAACGGTTCATATAAAACTGCTGCGCAACACACTGAGACAAAGGAAAGCACTCACACAAACGTCATGACTGCATTGGATTGACCACCTGCAAATGAATGCTGCCAGATTGCTAATTTATTTAAACAATAATTATTAAATTTTATTTAAAATATCGCAATTTTTTTAAAAAATCGACAATAAATTACAACTATAATTTTAAAAAAATATTCTTAACCCCACGCTTTTTCGTAATTGATTAATTAATTCAGAATTTAAACGTTGCTTGAAATGACTAGCCGTATTTGGTGACCAGATCTGAATATCCAGGTTCAGAATTTAAACGTTGCTTGAAATGACTAGCCGTATTTGGTGACCAGATCTGAATATCCAGGTTTAGAATTTAAACGTTGCTTGAAATGACTAGCCGTATTTGGTGACCAGATCTGAATATCCAGGTTCAGAATTTAAACGTTGCTTGAAATGACTAGCCGTATTTGGTGACCAGATCTGAATATCCAGGTTTAGAATTTAAACGTTGCTTGAAATGACTAGCCGTATTTGGTGACCAGATCTGAATATCCAGGTTCAGAATTTAAACGTTGCTTGAAATGACTAGCCGTATTTGGTGACCAGATCTGAATATCCAGGTTTAGAATTTAAACGTTACTTGAAATGACTAGCCGTATTTGGTGACCAGATCTGAATATCCAGGTTCAGAATTTAAACGTTGCTTGAAATGACTAGCCGTATTTGGTGACCAGATCTGAATATCCAGGTTTAGAATTTAAACGTTGCTTGAAATGACTAGCCGTATTTGGTGACCAGATCTGAATATCCAGGTACTTCCTCACCTTCCACTCCTTCCCTTAGCCATAAAACTTACCCCAATTCAACATAAAAATTGTTTAAATTATCGGATGTAATGAAATGCATAATAATTAGACCCCAAAATACTTAATTATTCAGGGAAATAAACCCCTGAGTCATCAGTTGGAAATACCAACGACATTAAGTGAAATTAACAATGCAATAATCCTATTATTGCATTGTTTAAAATTTCACTTAATTATTAGCATTAGCAAATAATATTGGGATTAGCAAATAATAATTTACGACAATTTACTCGGAAATCAATAAAGCCAGAATAATAAAAAAAGAAAGTTATCACTTACGTCGTCTGTAAGTGGCTTTACCAAAGTTTGATAATGCCGTCAGAAGGTGAAACAGCTGTCACGCGTAATAATAATTACAACTAGCAGAACTTGTTTATAAACACACTGTTTTTATAAATTTTTTAATAAGACTGTTAAAATAAAAAAAATCTCTAAATTGAAATGGAGTTCTACAAACTAAACTTAAAATCAAATAAATTTATTGCGAAGGTTCAAAGTACTGTACTGTAATATTATATTAAATAATTTTTACGTGTTTAATTATTGTTTAAAGTCAGATTAAAGCGATTAAAAAACCCACCTGGCAATTCTTATTCGAGTTTCGTTGTTTTTACGTATTGGCGCGCTTACAAGCATCAGTCGTCTCATTTTTAACCATTAATATTTAGTGTGTAGGAAAGAGAGAAGACGCTTTTCGACACACTTGTCGAAAAACTTGTTGAATGCCGACGGGCATACTCTTCTACAGATTTTATTAAATATTGATATGTAGGTAATATTGATGTGTAAATGAATGACATTGTGAGAATTTTACCAATAAATAATAAATGAAAATGCGGACATGTAGTTTATGTTAATTTTTTTATTGGAGCATTTGTTCGAAGTGACTACCATTATTTTCGATGCAAGCGTGTAGTCTTGTTATATTTTGATTATTTAAGTTTGCAGGATTTGCTTTAATTTCTGCAGCGGCTTCCATCACTCGTTCGAGCAGTTGCTCTCTTGAGGCTATTGGCTTAGCATACACTTTTTCCTTGAGAGCCCCCCACAGGTAGTAATCCAGGGGGGTCAGGTCGGGTGATCTTGGTGGCCAAGCAATGGCCGGACTTCCACGGCCTATCCAACGACCAGGAAACTCGACATCCAAGTAGTTCCGCACGGCAATCGAATAGTGTGGTGGGGCTCCATCGTGCTGGAACCACATTCTCCGTAGTAATTCGAGGTTCACATCTTCCAGAATCTCGCCCAGTTGCACTTGTAAGAACTCCAAATACATCGGTCCATTTAGTCTGGGAGGCAACTCGATTGGACCGAGTATTTGATTTCCCAGGATTCCTGCCCACATGTTGATGGAAAATCTGTCCTGGCTCGACGACTCCCGAACAAGCTTGGGGTTTTGTTCAGCCCAATGGTGCAAGTTGTGCACATTTAGCACTCCTGTTTTAGTGAACTGTGCTTCGTCGGTAAACAATATGTTTTTCATGAAGTCTGCATCTCTTATGACATTATGCAGCATTCTTCTGCAGTACACGACTCTGGAAAAGTGGTCATTCTCCATGAGGCCTTGGCAGCGCCTATAGTGAAAAGGTTTGAGCCCGTGCTTCTTCAGAACTCTCCATACCGCCATGTGTTCCCTGTGTCCTATCATCAGAGCGACCCGACGCACGGACAGCGTGGGGTCTTCGGTAATTAAGTTCAGGATTCTCTCCTCAACTGCCACAGGAACGATGTTGTGTCCTCCGCCGGCGCCTTCAATCCGTCCGATGCCACAGTCACGCAATTGTTGATACATCTGAAACAAAACAACAAATAACAACTGCTTTTATTATTCAGCTCAGTAATAATGTCAAATAAACAATCGCGGGCTTTTTCACTCATTTTATTTTTAAAGAACACTTATTTTAGGCACATATCAGAAAACTTACGTTTTCTCTTCATTTATTTCATTTTTTTATAGTAAAATGTATAACAAAGTGTTTTAAATTATAATTTTCTTAACTAGGTACGGTTGATATCTTGGATTCACAGGGGTGAAATTGAATTCAAGTAATTTAAATAATCCCATGGTGAGAAAGGGAGTGAATTCAATTGCAGTGAATGATGCATTTATTAGAGATTAAAATTAATTAACTTTTTAAAACGCCGTTTAGTGACCACTGAACACAAATCACCTAAAGTACAATTTACATTTTTAAAGTTGGTGGCCCCTTGTTATGTTTTTAATGTTCCCAGTTTAAATTTCAAAAGCGCTTTTTGGCATTATCAATGAATGTAAATAGTTTCAATAAACAATTGATAGGGTACAAACCTGGACAAAGGTAGCATGGTGTGGGACGCGTCTTCCAGGAAACCTCATGCGATACTCCCTTACGGCTGCTCGTGAATTTCCATTGCAAAATCCATAAACAAAAACAATATCTGCTTGCTCGGCAGGTGGATAATTGAGGGGCATATTTCAACAGTAAAAACTTAGATAACAAAACAAAAACGAAACTAGAAACTTGATGACATGCGAACTCCCAAAACAGCACTGACCACTGATACGAGACGGGGTGGCGGGAACCACACGGGACTTGAGACAGAATATGTGTGAAAGAGATGACAGTAGCGCGGCGTTGCCAATTATTTTACCCCTATACTGTGGGCAGTAGCGGAGTGTGGAAATTTTATTTATTTTTTGTTTTTAAAAGAAAAAAAATGTTACCGGACAGCAAAGTGTACATAACATTTTTTACTCCAAATGTGCTAAGGAATAGCTGGTTAAAGTTTGTCGGGTTAGTGCCGATACACCCTGTATATAAGTATTGGTTTCCCATAATGTGAAACCGTTGTATTGGGGAGTTCGTTATATAAATAAAGTTGTCATTTTTATTAACTGCTGCTGTACAGTTCCTCTTTCTTTACACTGTGCGCTCTTGTGAGAAGTGACATCAAAAATAAAAATGGGTGAAACGTTAATTTAAATCATTTACCATGAAAATAATGCATGTATTTTATGCAGTTTAGAATAATATGTCGTACAAGTGACCTCCGTAGTATTTAAGCTCCCTGATTCACACCTTATTGAGACACATACTAAATTCTGAGACCAACTCCTTCATATTTCTTTCCTTGACTTTAATAAAACTGACAACTTTATTTATCGCGTATCGACCGACCAATGTATTATCATGAAATTGATGTTATAAAACTAATGATGTCCAAAAAAGTAATAAATTTATTGCAATATTTTGTACATAGGTGCATTTATAATATCTACAGACACCCAATATCTATCCCGTTAGTAGTCCTACCAGTTCTCTCAGCGAGCTTCTGTCCATATAGAGTAGTTTCTTGGTTCTGTGGTCTGGTCCTTTTATGAGTATTTTGGATTGTCTCATTCTAGGTGCCCTCTCCCATTATTTGCGGTGCTGGGATTTGACCCACCTATCAATATGTTATTTTCTGTGGCAAGCTGCTACTCCTACGGCCGGCTCGGATCCTACAAGTTGTGCTTTCGCCCCTTTCCTTGCTGGTTCGTTAGCCCGCTCGTTGCCCTCAATACCTTTATGTCCTTTCATTAGTACAAATATATAATAAGTTTTTGTTAGATATGTGTACATTTTGAATTATTATCACTTTATAGCTTATTTTACATGTGAATATGCGCGTACCGTGAAATTAGCAACTAACGGGCAAGCACGACCACGAACAAACGTATCTTTTTCAGTTTTCAAGTGCCAAACTAAACTCTCTGATACTACCTGCAAAATATTGATTAGGTCTGTGCAGGCCTTGAAGTGTTTTTATACAAAAACGCTTTTGAAAAAAAAAATCAGCTACTTAATATTCGACATTGAACTGTTTCTGCACCCGTTGCGATTGCCGCACCGACTTTGAGAAAGTCGTGAAACCTTTTAGTTCTAACAAGCCAGAAAAAAGTTACGCAACTTTTGAAATCAAAAAGGTCTGGCCAGACTTTGTCGCTCGTCGGAGGGTTTATGAGAGAGCCAAAAGTCCAGCTTTTTTAAATGGGTTTCTTGAGATATTATTGCGTAACATTTGTCAGGACAGATGGATGAAGAGATTGTTCGCAGAGACTCTGCCTTTATAAATTTAGGGAACCGAAGTAACGCAAAAAAGGGTAAATAATTATGATTACAAGAAAGAATCTAAATTAAAACATAAATTCATCACCGTCTCGTATCAGTACATATATTTACATTTTTGGAGAATATTTCTTGTATGGGTAGGAAGTAGGTACTTTGTTGTTTTATGTGCACAAGTGTTCTACGGCACCCATAGCCACCATATAGCCACTGCAAGTGGGACTATAGAATCCCCTTATTAACACTTAACCCACGCAGGAGGCCATTAGAATATTAATTTCCTTAGAGTCCTGTGTAATCTTAGGGGACGCTGTGTGGAGGATATTTTAAAGGAAAGAAAGTTCTTGAAGGAAAAAGGCATGAGGGGTAATGTTGCATCCGAAAATGTATCCGAATAACTGCTTCAGATGAACATGAATTATGAACTGTAAATGAATTTAAAACGAAACGAAATTAATGATGTTTGTTGGAATTGGGTGATCATACGTGTAGAGATGAAACAAGATAAGAAAGAAGGAAAAAAAGGGATGACCAATCACATACCAAAAAGCTGCACACAACACAATATAATTTCTAAGAGTTCCACCTCGATACCTCGAAGTAATTGTCGCCACAACACAACGAATAAACTTAAACGATATTAAGCACTTTCAATATATCCTTCTTTTCAAATATGATGTACCTACACGATAACCACAAACTTGCTTCCAGTACTTCAAAAATATTTTTTTCCAAACAAATGCTCTCGAATTTCAGTGTTTTTGCTCTTATTCTAAAATTCAAATCCTTCTCCAGCAAGGTGATAGAAGGGAACTGGATAAATGTCATTCCTGTGGGCATATTGTCTTTTCGAAACCAAACAGGTGGGTAGGAAGCAAGACGATTGTTTGAAAGAGACCAGCTGAAGAAGTCGTAGGGTATCTCCAAACAGGCAGGCGACCTGAACACACCTTACCAGATAAACCTGGGCACGCCCGTTGTAGCGAACTACTTGAAGTGACCTATAGCAGAGGTTTTGGTTATCCAATAAATTGGGCGGGGTGGCGATACCCAAATTTCCGAATGCGTATGTTGTGAGTTTGAAGGTAGTCGGGAGGTGAAGGAAATAAGAAAGAAAGAAAATATTATCACGCTATGACAATGCAAATCGTGCCATTTCATTTACAGGCTTGATATAATTTAAAAACATATTTTTCATACCTTATAATTATTTATTGTAGGCTGTATTACATTGTACAGAAAACTCTCATTAAATTAATGTACGGCTTCTTATATCACAACAAAAAAGCGTTGAAGTAGGTTCGAGTAGCTCGCCATTACATAAATGCCATTAAGTTTTTTATTTCCACACGCATGCATTTTATTACCATCGTAAGTAAAATTCCACTGACCAATTGGGTAATACGAATCTCGTAAACTTGGTGAAAATGGTTCAATGTTTTATGTGATCTGAAATTTTATGATCGTATGGCCTCTCCCGAATATTGTTATAAGCACCGTATAAGGTATTGGAACACCTTGTGTTTTCTCAAACAATACATAATATATTGTGTTTTGTTACCAATTGCGTGTGTACGGAATATAAAACCAATTGAAATTTTTATACTCTGTAGCTACAGAAACGGTATTTCCAAAGACATTTAAGAGGAACAATTGCTTGTCCCTTCCCATACAAAACTTAATTTTGTATTTGTGGTCAAAATATTATTTATTTATTTATTTATTTTTTCATGTTCTCCATGAAACGGTTATACACCAATATATCATGGAGAATATTACATATTAAAAGGTTTACACAGGCAGTTTTACTATTTTGTCACATGTTATAAGATAGTTACTGAATTGTCGTAGGTGACATTGAAAATGTCGATGGCTAATGCAGAGTCGTTAAGCAGTTGAGTCGCTCTGTTTATTGGCGCGTTCTGATAGGCAGAAGTCCTCGCTTTCGAAGCATATAAGAGTGCACGGGATCTTCCTCGAGTATAATTGTTAGGGACATAAAAGTTAACCTCTTTCAACATAGGCGGATTGTGTATTGTCCCAGAGATTAACTTAAAAAAGTGTTTGCCTAAAAATATTTTTCTGCGGGCTTCTAATGTATTGAAATCGAGCATTCCTGTTAAGAACAAGGATGGATACAGGAATGGATAGTATGTATATTCCCTCATATACAGGTAACGCATAAACCTTTTTTGTACTTTTTCTATTTCTAAGATATGGTTTTGTTCAGAAGGGGCCCATATAATGGAGCTGTATTCCAGGATGCTGCGGACAAGTGCTTCATATGTTCTCCGTATTGCAATTCCATTAGTAAATGATCTCGCATTACGAAGAACAAATCCAAGCATTTTGTTGGCGGGGGAGACAATGTCATATATGTGGGATTTGAAAGAGAGATTTGCTTCGAAGATCACCCCAAGGTCACGAATCTCGTTTTTGCGTGTTAATATATTTTTATTAATGTGATAAGGGAATAGAAATGTATCTTTGGATCTTGTAAATGTAACTACACTGCATTTCTGGATGCTGAAGGGTAATTTATTTAATTCCGACCATTTGACAAGAGAATCAAGATCATTCTGCAGAAGAATGGAATCGATACAACTTTTGATAGCTCTGAAAAGTTTGATATCGTCAGCAAAGAGGAGGTATTTAGCGCGGTTAATGGTCTTGTCTATATCATTAATGAATAAAAGAAAGAGGAGGGGTCCTAGATTCGATCCCTGGGGAATCCCGGAGTTAGTTTTGTATTCGTGAGAGAACTGGTGTCCGTAACTGACATACTGACGACGATTGTGTAAGTAGTTAGCAACGAAAGCGAGAAAATCCTGAGAGAATCCGATGTCACTCAATTTTATTAGTAAAATATCATGGTCGACTTTATCAAATGCTTTTTCGAAGTCTGTATAAATCACATCGACATGTAAAAATTTTTCAAACGATTTATTTATATAGGTGGTGAGATTCATAAGGTTTGTTGAGGGTGATAGAGTGGGGCGAAATCCATGCTGATTCTCGGTGAGTGTATGTTTTGTTTGATTATATATTTGTGAGTAAATTATGGTTTCTAAAAGTTTTGCGGGTGCTGATAAGACAGCTACAGGTCTGTAATTATCGATTGCCGATTTTTTGCCTTTTTTGTGTATAGGCGTGACTTTTGTTAGTTTCCACATTTCAGGGAAGGTATTATTACGAAGTGAAAGGTTAAACATGTGCTTTAGAGGTTGAATTAAATGTTTTGAGTATCTTTTGAGTAAAATGGGTGGTATAAAATCTGAATTATTATTTTTTTATCTAAAAACTTATTAGTTATCTATGTCACCGAAGAATAGACTGTTTTATCTTCCAACCTACAGGTCTAACTTGACATGGTCATGCCGGGAGGGCAATCTTGTTGTTGGACAGAATCAATGGGGTATTTTCAAACACTATGAATAGACTGTTTTATCTTCCAACCTGCAGGTCTAACTTGACATGGTCATGCCGGGAGGGCAATCTTGTTGTTGGACAGAATCAATGGGGTATTTTCAAACACTATGAATAGACTGTTTTATCTTCCAACCTACAGGTCTAACTTGACATGGTAATGCCGGGAAGGCAATCTTGTTGTTGGACAGAATCAATGGGGTATTTTCAAACACTATGAATAGACTGTTTTATCTTCCAACCCGCAGGTCTAACTTGACATGGTTATGCCGGGAGAGCAATCTTGTTGTTGGACAGAATCAATGGGGTATTTTCAAACACTATGAATAGACTGTTTTATCTTCCAACCCGCAGGTCTAACTTGACATGGTCATGCCGGAAGGGCAATCTTGTTGTTGGACAGAATCAATGGGGTATTTTCAAACACTATGAATAGACTGTTTTATCTTCCAACCCACAGGTCTAACTTGACATGGTCATGCCGGAAGGGCAATCTTGTTGTTGGACAGAATCAATGGGGTATTTTCAAACACTATGAATAGACTGTTTTATCTTCCAACCCACAGGTCTAACTTGACATGGTCATGCCGGAAGGGCAATCTTGTTGTTGGACAGAATCAATGGGGTATTTTCAAACACTATGAATAGACTGTTTTATCTTCCAACCCGCAGGTCTAACTTGACATGGTCATGCCGGAAGGGCAATCTTGTTGTTGGACAGAATCAATGAGGTATTTTCAAACACTATGAATAGACTGTTTTATCTTCCAACCCGCAGGTCTAACTTGACATGGTCATGCCGGAAGGGCAATCTTGTTGTTGGACAGAATCAATGGGGTATTTTCAAATACTATGAATAGACTGTTTTATCTTCCAACCCGCAGGTCTAACTTGACATGGTCATGCCGGAAGGGCAATCTTGTTGTTGGACAGAATCAATGGGGTATTTTCAAACACTATGAATAGACTGTTTTATCTTCCAACCCGCAGGTCTAACTTGACATGGTCATGCCGGGGGGGCAATCTTGTTGTTGGACAGAATCAATGGGGTATTTTCAAACACTATGAATAGACTGTTTTATCTTCCAACCCGCAGGTCTAACTTGACATGGTCATGCCGGAAGGGCAATCTTGTTGTTGGACAGAATCAATGGGGTATTTTCAAACACTATGAATAGACTGTTTTATCTTCCAACCCGCAGGTCTAACTTGACATGGTCATGCCGGGGGGGCAATCTTGTTGTTGGACAGAATCAATGGGGTATTTTCAAACACTATGAATAGACTGTTTTATCTTCCAACCCGCAGGTCTAACTTGACATGGTCATGCCGGAAGGGCAATCTTGTTGTTGGACAGAATCAATGAGGTATTTTCAAACACTATGAATAGACTGTTTTATCTTCCAACCCGCAGGTCTAACTTGACATGGTCATGCCGGAAGGGCAATCTTGTTGTTGGACAGAATCAATGGGGTATTTTCAAACACTATGAATAGACTATTTTATCTTCCAACCTGTAGGTCTAACTTGACATGGTAATGCCGGGAAGGCAATCTTGTTGTTGGACAGAATCAATGGGTTATTTTTACACACTATTAATATCGTTAAAAAGTTTTTAAATATTTAGAGCCTTACTAAAGAAAAACCAATTCGCATTTCGAAACGGTTCCAACTGGCTACAACGTTATTTTGATATAGAAAGACCGTAAGTTTTTTGAGGCGGATTTTGGGTTCCGCCGCCCCGGAACATTTATAAGACAACCAACACATCTGCTATATGTCACGTCGAGTGGTTCACTATGTTTGGTGACTTAGCAGGGGTGCTAGGGTTCATCGGGGGAGGTGTGTTCAGGATGCGACGCCCACCATGGGGAGAGACTGGTTAGGGAGACCCTTTGACCTCTCCAACTGTTCTTGGCTCTTGATCCATCGCCTGTCCATCACTCCTAGATACACTGATACCAATATTCCTACCCACCCCTCATACCCTTTTCCTTACCAGGACTTTACTTCCTTTCATTAAAAAAAACCTTCATACAGCATCCCCAAAGATGACATAGACCCTGAGGAAATTTATTTTCCTTAGGGCCTTCTTGTGTGGGGTTAATGTAAAACCAAAAACAAAAACGTCACCCGGCGTGACGTCAACGCCGCCGAATTCACGAATAAAAACGAAAATGCCGTTTTGGCGGCAAATGGAAACTGGCACATTTTAAATCGTTGTAAAATTACATAAAAAAATACCTTTAGTACCGTATTTAATTCATAATTTTTATCGAAACTAAAGAAAAAATAGTGTAAATACCCTTTTCGTATTTTTATATATTTGTTATAACTTTGTTGCTCCTTAAAAGCAGTTGTAGTATCTTTAAATTTTATTTTATGCTTTTGCTTTATATAATTCGATTTATACCATTCTGCTTTACAATATGCATATATTGTAAGTCATCTTAAAAAGAACAATTCTGTAATATTTTTTTAAAGAAAATAAAGATAATTTGTGTTAAATATTATGTCTGTCACTTATTTCCATATACTTTAATACATTTTAAAATTTTCTGAATATTTTGCACAGTGTTAAAGATTTTTTTCCCCCGTCTGCGTCTATTGGTATAATATACCAACATGATTGAAAATAATGTAGAATAATCATAATCTAGATAAAATTGCTTCTATGAATGTTCACCCATACGTTTAAAATCGAATGTCAATAACAGAATTCAGTAAAATCGAATTAAAATATCGGCAGATATAGAATGCTAACAAATAATTTAAAATCTCTGAATTTCGAAATGCTTTCTGGCAAATATAAAACCGGAGAGTAAAATATTAATTGAAAGTAAACAAAATAAATTACACGCAACATGACGTATGTTTTGTATTTGCTACAAATAGTAATTATTCCCTTGCGGTTTACGTTTGTTTAATTGCGAAGAACGAAACTTTTATACATGCTAGCTTCCAAGCGCGTGCAGACCGTATGCATGAAAAAACGAAAGCAAAAAAAAATATTTTTCTAATAAATGTGGTAATGACAAAATTGTACATTGGAATTTTAAATTTTTTATATATATCTCTTTTTTAATCAAATTTTAACTGGAAGCCATGTTTTGAGGTATTTCGGCTACCATCTTGGATTTTTTCAGCCTTCTTTAATGAGGTGACCGGGTATCAAAATGACAATTCAACACACCTACAAAAAGTGATTAAAGTCATGAAAAGTGATAAAATAAAAACTTGGTTATATTGTTTACATAGGTAAATATTAAATCTAGTTTTTGTTTCATCACTTTTCATGACTTTTAATTTATACATGTTTTTAAAGGTGTATTGAATTTTCATTTTGATGAAATTTATGTCATATTTCTTATAAAAATCGGATGCGGAAATCAAATAATGATTCAACTTTTTTACCATCAACGCGACAACACAAAGAATCCTGACAGCTTGTAGAAAATACCTTGACTCCTGACATTATCCTGTGTTCCTCTGCAGTTCATTTGGTGTTTGAATGTAAACTTTAACGGCATCCGTGTTAGAGAGGCAAAGTTCTCGACTGCAATCTGAATTTCGCGGGTTCAAACCTCTTTTTTAATTTAATTTTTTTATTAGAGAAACAAACATAACATTTAAAGTACATTCTTGTGGTAAGTATAAAATAAATTTACATGGAAATGCAAATGTCCCTAGACTAATGTATTTGCACATTCACAGAAGCAAACACTACAATATCAGTATTTTTTATACAAAGTAAAATTACAAGACAAAATTCTTTCTTAAATATGATTAAATTAGGTAAACAATAGAAAATATCGAACCATCACAAATCAAAAAAACAATATATTTGTTTTAGGTACAAATTGGGGAGATATCTCTTGAAATATTATAGTACGCGCTAGTATGGGTCTTAGCAAGATCGTTGTATGATCGAGACATTCTAGTTCAGTGTTTTTGGCAAAAATTTCGGTCCAAAATATGTTAAGGTATCTAGTGAATTTGGGCCTGGCATTTAATTCATCTTTTATTTATTTGTTTTATTTCCCAATTTATTTATTTAAAATAATAAATATTATTTTTTCTTAGGAAGCAATCACTTTGTGGTTAGACATTATATATTAAATCAAATAAAACACTTTGTTTATTAACCACGACTTTATTATTATTACATCTACCGGTTTCGCTACGGTCGAGCTTCATCAGGATGTGAAATATAACTAAAAACTAAGACAGAGGTGATGCATATTTATAGGAAAACAGAGGGAGACAGAATATAATACATTATAAAAGTGGGAGGAGTCAAATATTACATAGGCATAGTGAATTGAAGATATATAATAACAATTAACAATTTTACATGAATTATACATATAATAATACATTTTAAAGACATAAGAAAAAGCATAAACTTATTATTTAAGAGTGGAAAGGATTCTGGGAAACAAGTTAAATATAGGACTATAGAATGTGTTTTTTTGATTATATAAATTAACTTGTGTATTTAATAAATGGTCTGATAAGTTACTGTTTATAGATTTCCTGATTTCTAATGATTCTAAATTGTCTAACCTAATGCCTATACTATTTTTATGTAAGAGGCTAGTACCTGTTATTTTATCAAATCTATGGTCTGCTGATATTAAGTGGTTGGCGAGTTCCGAAAAACCTTTACCATTTAAACACCGTACATGTTCCTTCACTCTGGTGTTTACATTGCGCGATGTTTTACCTATGTAAAAGGCGGGACAATCACTACAGTTGAGTTTATAAATACCCGAATGGCTTAGTATGTCATCCTTGTCTTTAGTATTAATCAAAAATTTTCCTAGGGTGTATAAAAGACAGGTTTACTATCTATAAAATATCTATCTATCTATTACTATCTATCTATCTTTACTATTAATAAATTAATAAATATTAATATTATAAATATTAATTTTAATTAATATTAATAAATATTAATTTTGCGGCACGTTCCAGAGTGGAAGATATTCTCATTATCGCCCTGGTGCAATAACACTATTCAAAACTGATGTTTGTTTTGTATGTTTATGTCTCCAATATTTCATTGTCTATATACCTAACAGCGACTATCTTCCATAATCGCATTTCTTTTCAGTGAAATCTCAAATTATGGATATGTTCTCTAAAAAAATAATCTTTCACTTTCGCAGCATACTTAAATTGAAGCATAATATCTTTATTATTAGTATTATTAAATAAATTTCCACCACAGAATACTGTCTGAATTTCTAAACTTTTCCTTTGACAAAAAGCAACGTGCGCCACTGTTAGCTTTCGTACCTGTCCGTGTTAATTTTTTAGCATTGAATCCTTCGACGCAACCGCGTTTTCCATTATTTTGTACCAAGCCTTACAAAATCAGGACTCGCATTTTTTATGAATATTCATTGATCCAACTAATTCTACGGCGATATGTTTTGTCAAGATATTATCACTTGGTCCCAATAGCATCGGGTCGCATAACTTATTCACACACTAACGCTAAGAGAGTAGCGTTCGATCGTTGCGGGAAACTTAGTAGTGTTGGTGTGTGTATTGTTTTTGTATGGGTTGAATCTGTAGTCTTTTTATTTTTTTGGAGATTTTCCTTTTCTACTAGTTAGTATTTATATTGTATTGTATTATTTATATTCATATGTTTTTCTACCAATGAATCTTCTGTGGAAACTTTACTGGTTTATGCAACTTGGTAAAAATGATTTGTATTAAAATATATTTGTATAACTGTTTGTTTCCCAAATAAAATAAAATAAAAAATAAAATAAATAAAATCATAACCACGTAAGGCCCTTAAACCATCCGCAAGTTGTGAAGCAAAATAATGGTGCCATTCCAAAGGACATTACTTCTTGTTAATGTGATGCAGGAAAAAAAAACAAAAAAAAGGATGTGTGTTTGTTTATACTTTCGTATCAAAGGAATATATTTATGTTAAGGTTAACCGTTTAAAACTTCAGTTTAGAACTTAGAAAGTCGTTTGCCTACCGTCAAGGCTTCCCCTTCTCCTTTTCCTTAAAAAAATACCCTCCACACAGCATCCATAGGCTCTGCCTATGTGATCATAAAATGACATAGGCTCTGAGGAAAATTATTTTCCTCAGGGCCCCCTGTGTGGGGTTAGTGTAAAATGTTGTAGCTATTGTGGAAACGTTGAGTATTGCTGACGTGTTAGCTAAACAAACTCTCTAGTTTAATATGTATGTATCGAAGAAGAACAGAACTGGACGTAGAAAATAAAAAAGTTAACGGTTGCAACTGGGAATCGAACACAGGATCTCTTACCGAGACAGCTCCTTTAACCAATCGGTTATTAAGATATGATTTTTTAACGCCAATTTTGTTTTTACATCGTTAATAAAGGCCATTTTGTATGTGTGACGTTTCGCGTCGATTGGGTCGAAATTGGAATAGAGAGTTGTTGTTTAGCTTCGACCCGACACTACTGGTGATGATTGTGATCGATTGATTCGATGGTCGGTTGGTTGCTTGCTTGCCGACTCATGCACGCTCGCCGCGGATGCATCTCGCCAGCTGGGTGTCCTTGGGCATAATGGTGACGCGCTTGGCGTGAATCGCGCAAAGTTTGGTGTTCTCAAAGAGGCCGACCAGGTAGGACGTGGCTCGCCTCCTGCAAGGCCACCACAGCGGAGCTCTGGAAGCGTCGGTCGTCTTGAAGTCCTGGGCGATCTCGCGTACCACTCGCTGAAAAGGCGATCGTTCCTGGTCTGAAGCGATGGGGCTACTTCACTCCTCGCCGTTTTCGTGGCCAGTTGCTTCCTGGGGGCCTTGTCTCCGGTCGTCTTGCGAGCGAATTTATTTTACTTTCTCTATCTTGTAATGTTCCATGCTTACTTTTAATTTTTAGTAGTATCTTATTATTCGTTGAATAAATATATTTCATATATTTATTCAACGAACTATACTCTTTTTAATCTATATAAATGATTTATGTAACATTGTTATACCTGGTAATATTTTCTCATTTGCTGACGATACTGCAATAACAGTCCAAGGAAATACATGGGAAGACACAACTAATAAGGCTAACAAATGTATTACTATTGTCAAAGAGTGGCTAGATAGAAACCTTCTTACTTTAAATTATGAAAAAACTCTCTGTATTCCTTTCTATAACACACTGAAGTCAGCTCCCAAAACTAATCTTAATTTAAGATTTCATAATGTAAATTGTAACCCTACCGCATGCTCAAACTGTAAAGAGATGAAATCAGGAAAAAATATTAAATACTTAGGTGTAACCATAGATTCTCAACTAAAATGGACCAGCCATATAGAAAAAACAGTTAACAAACTGAGATATTTAAATTATATTTTTAAAAGAATGTGTAATATAGTTAATATAAAAACCATAAAATTAGTTTATGATGCACTAGTTCATTCATCTATTTCCTATGGAATAATTGGTTGGGGAGGAAGTTACAATAATCATCTCAAACCATTAGAAATTGCCCCAAAATCAATAATTAAGATTATGTACCAGAAAAGTAAATCTTATCCCTCCAAACAATTGTTTAGGGAAACCGATATTTTGGACCATAGACAAACCTATAGTTTTCAATGTCTTAAATTTATCTACAAGCACCCAAACAATTTTATTAAAAATTCTAATCGTTCCAGTCGAAGATGTGGTGCCTGTGAGTATGTTGTACCCCACTGTAAAACTAGACAGGCCCAGAGACACATTAGTTTTATTGCTCCAAAAATCTATAATTCAGTATGTTCAACCCTTAAAGAGACCACTCGTCAAAATCTTCATTCATATAAAAAATATATCAAAACTTGGCTCAAAACAGCCAAAATAGATATTTTTTTCTTATAAGTTATTAACAAAGCCATTAATTATACTTACAACTAGCTTTAAGAGTAGATATATAATAAAGTCTGCTATGTGTTTGTTGTATCAATTAATACCTGTTGTACCAATTAATATTCATTGAGCACTTAAATATTTTTGGAATTTTAGTAAAAGTAACTGAAATTACGGTAAAATCAATCACCATGTACAATATTTTATTTTTATTTAAACCACTGTTTTAAATATCCACATACAAATAATAATGCCCACGCACAGGCCTCGCCTTTGTGGGATTTTTTTGTTACTCTCTTTTATTTTTTGTTATTATGTATGTACCTGTATATATATGTATCAAAAAATTTTCAATAAAAAAAAAAATATATATATATATATATATCACCATCATAATTTTACCAAAAATTTCCAATAAAATTATGTAAACCCGTCAGTGTTTGAAAAAAGGTTTAAAACATTTGGTTCCTCAGAATTTGGCGGTTTTCTCATTTCATTAGGTTTCATTTCATTATGTATATTTATTATGAGTAGTTTCAAAAGTTTCATTTAAAAAAATCGTCGGTCCCACATTAACTTATATATACTTAAAAGGGAGATTTCTCCAACTTTTATCCTGTTTTGGAAGTAAATCAAAATTTATAACATACGCAACATCTGTTATTAAATTAATAATTAATAAAAAAAGTAATTTTTATCGCTGTTTAGCCATAAATTAACATCAAGGCATTTTACAAATTTATTTGAATGAATATTCTTAGTCGCTTTTAAAAATTGTCTTTCTGGTTACCCTTCTTCAATAACGTGAAATTTAAAATTTGACAACAAACAAATAGGTGGTAATAAATATAAAAATTTTATTATGCAGAAAGTTTAGAAATTATTTGGTTTATGAAAAGGTTGAGCCAGAATTTTGTTGGAGACAAATAAAAGGACATCAGGAGCAAAAGTCGTGCCAATGATGTTTCCCGTTACTTTCAAATCTTTCCCGTCCCAAAGTTTTCATTTTCATTTTTATGACCGTTGTATTAAATATTATCCTTTCATAATGGAATTCATATTTAACCTGGAAAACATCACGTCAGTAAGTTTAGTAAACTAACCCCTGTCTGATGTAACAGTAATGGATGGCAAAAACCTTTCAAAATATTATTAAAAAAAATCGAAGTAAACAAAAGCAGGTTACTCGTAAATGCCGGTAATATTTCAAAGGTCCATAGTTTGTGGGACACGATTTCGACTTTGTTTTTGTAAAACCTTTTAAGCCACAATTTTTGGGGAATGTTATTTTTTATTGTTTTTATTTAGAATATTCGTCAAAGAGGTACATGAGAATATATTTTTTGCTGATTTAGGCCTTTTTAATACTAAAAACTAAATTTATGTTTAAAAAAAATTATTTCGAGAAATCTATAGGTGCTATTACATAAGCCTCAAATCTTTCATAATTGTAGGTAGAATTGCTATATGTCACATCAAAAAGAGATTTTTAAATAGTTTTAACAATTTTTAAATATTGATTTGAATGTATTATTTTTTGTGTTTGTAGGATTTTACCAAACTACAGTTGATTTGATACTTTATTTATTGGCTACAGCAGGAAGAGCTCACTATGGCATAAAAACTAAAAATTAATCACGATTCTGTAGTTTGTGTTTAAAACCACGTCGTTCATTGAAAACGCCAATTGGTTAATAAATATCAATCACTTTCAATTGAACAAACGCTCCGTAACACGATTCCGCTTAGCACTTACGATATTAATGGTCGTATATTATAATAGTGCTATACCTCTGCGGTGCGTAGGTACCTAGTTACGATAAAACAGTACTTGCCTACCATGATAAACAACGTAAAGAGATATGACGAACGTTACCAGCACATTACCTAGGTTAGATCCGCTTTACCAATTATTGTATTGTTTTTTAACAGATACCGTATACAGGGTGTAACAGCACTTAGCTAAAAGATTTTAACCAGCGATTCCTGAGAAAATTTGGAGTAAAAGGTGTAGATGTATGTAGTGAGGTAGTGTTCTGTGAATTGTCTTATTATATATGAATACTCTTTAAGATCGAGAGTTTTTAATAAATACTTCAGTCTGTCAAAGATTAATTGGTTATTCTAGCAAGGGAAGGAACTCGAACTGAGCTGCCTGCCTGGGGTTCGGCTAGCATCGGCTGTACTCGTAATCATTCGGGTACAGCCTGTAGCAGTCTTGCTATTTAGTTCCTACCGAAAGCGGCTGACAGGATTCTCAAGTTGCCGTTTTGATTTGCGAGCTACCGAGTGAAAAGCGCTGTGTATGGTTTCAATTTGTTCCGCCAGTTGTGGCGAGATTCTCGGGGACACGTGACGGTTGTTGAAGCTTCCTGGACATGGCGTAAGATGCCTTCCAAATTGAGATTGACATTTATTCATTAGTATATTTAGGGATTACTTTCATAATTAATATAAATTTGTTCAGAATAATATGATTCTGAGCTGGCGCCCTGTAAATTCTATATAGCATCTTTATTTCTGTTCTTAAAATTCAATTGTCAGGACTTGCATTTTATGTCATCTATCGAGGTTAATTTCTCACTCGACACACCTTGAGTATTAATGCTATTATATTGAGTCTCATGCAAAATATTTTATTTCTAGAGCAATGTGTGTGGTTACAGTTTATATAATAAATGATAAAATTGTTATTAGAGTTTTATTTAACTGGTGCACACAATATTCTACCCACATATAACATTGAGTTTCCTTTTAGGTTATTAATAATATTAGTAAAACTCTTTGCTACAAGCTGACATGTTGTCTCTGTCATGTGGCGTTACTATCGCCACCTATCTTAAAACAACATACCTAAACTAAATAACAGTAACTTAGATCTATACACTCTACCGTCATCTATTGGGTGGTATTGAAAATACAACTTGTTATCATTACTACAATGTAATTTTAATTTGTGGAGATTTTTTTTTCACTAAAACCAAAAAAAAAATCTTTGTCTTTCACGTTGCTATTGGATAGTTGGGTACAGTCTAGCTAGTGGATCTTATGATACACACTCCGTCTTGTTCCAGCAGCACTGAACACTGGAGACGTGTGAGAGATTTTTGTTTTATTGAAAAAAATACCATTGGACAGCAAAATAACATCTATGTTTTTACTCCAAATATTGTTACACACTGTATACGGTATCCGGAAATTAGTGGAACAAGCGGGAAACTGGTGAACCTACATCACATGTTTTTTGGATTTGAGCTTTTGTTCTCGAGTAAATCTAATTTGGAGTAGGAAATTTTAAATTTTGAAAATATCCGTCTTCACGGGGTTACTAATAACGTTTTTATGTTATTTTCAATATATTCTGAAGCATGAAACCGGTTCCAAAAGTTTTTTTTAGCTTTACACCATGCCGAAAAATTCCTAATTTTTTTTAAGATCCCATAGTAAGCGTTCAAAGTTGGTTTGAAAGGGAAATATGTAAAAACAAATATTAGAGCGAGCGCGTCGATATTAAAAATGATAATAATTAATCGAAAATGGTGAAAATATTTAATATTACACGACTCGTTTGAAATAGAGCAAAAATTCTTTATTTGCATTTAAAGATACACTTTAAATTTTTTTATGCTTATTACATGTTAAATAACAGAACAAAACGTGTTTTGATAATTTTCGTAGCTTACGTTGCAATTTGTTTTGTATCGAGGGAAAAATTAAAAAATCTTAAAAAATAACGAATATTTTTTTTGGAACTTAAAAACTTAAATAGTTAACAAGAAACTTTTTATAAATCGCTAGAAATCAGGTAAGCGGGGGTTTCATAAAAACCGAATTGCTCAGATCTGAAAAGAGAAGAAAGTGTAGGATTAGGGTTCTCTTTTTTATAGATTCACCAGATTCCTTCTTCTACCACTAGTTTATGGACACCGTGTAAACACCTCGTTTATTGTTATAAATTGCAGTGATAAAATAGTATTAATGAATTCAAAATTGGATATGATTATATGTCAAGAATTCAGACTATCCCCGTGATTTTTCACGAGTCTGCGTTTGTTAACAATACAATTTCTGTTGTGTACACATAACATTCTAAAATATGTAGGAATTTTTATGCTTAATAATTAAAACAGTTTGTGCGGTAGTTAGTGGTCAGCGTAGTTGTATTCAAAGCAGTTGATCGCAGTCCGATTCTCGACCAGGGAAATATATTTTTTTTATAATTGTAAAAAATTATACGTATTGGTATTTATTTTTGAAAATATGATTTTCCCGGTTTTAATAAATTCGATAAAAATGAAGATTTCAATAGAAAAGTGTTGAAATATAAGCAGAGCTAGTTAATATTTAGTAGTTTTAGTATGTAGGCCATTCGAGAGCTTTTCATTCTAAAATGACGTGTGTAATATTTATTTTCACAGCCACGCGCCGTGCCTTTTTCCGCTTTAATGGTTTTTTAACGATGTCTCTATTTATACACTCGAAAGCTGTTTTATTTTTTTTTCGTTCTCTCGCTTTACTGGAAAATGGAATAAGGAAAACCTTCCAAAGGCATATTTGCATAATACGCAATTCGAAATTCTAATGCATTTTCTACCAAGATAAGTAAATTCTTTCAAAATCTAATAATAAGGTTCAGACATACGTTATAAGACACGTGGAAGATAGGTCTAAGTAAAACCTCACAGAGGCATAGCATGACCACTTTTAAACAATGATGTTAATGACTTTTGCAATGATGCCAGCAATATGACCACGCGAGGCCTCTGGGCTCCAATAAAATTGAACGTTTAGGCTACTGATCTGCGGGACCTACTTGCTTTTGGTTGAGTTGGTTGTGAAATCTTATTTTCTTCTTCACAAAGCATCTTTGGATGTTGGTGATCTTAATATATATATATAAATATAAACATATCTATTAATTATTTTATTTCAATATTTTAAGCTTTCTATAGAGACGAAGTAAGCTGATATACTATATGTACACGATATTCTAACATAAATGTATTTTATGTAAGAAGAATATATTTATTTTTTAATTTCGGTCAACTAACGTTCTTTTTTCTTCCAGAGTTTGCAAGTTAAATAACCCTCCTATAAAATAATTATTCATATACTATATTTATTGTTTTTGTGATTTTTTTTTAAATTAATTTAAATCAAATTTCACAGTATAATCATTAAGTTCTGCAAGTATTTTTTGGTTTCTGTTATTGTTACAGCTGTTTCGACTTTTAATTCCATTTTCAAACTCTGGTTATAACCACGTTTAGACAACTTATTTATATGATTCTATTTTACCCCCTCCCCTAATTTAAAATGATTTATTACCGGTTAAACCGATTTACTAATAAAATAATTGTGATAATAGATTTCATATTCTGTGGGGGTATTTTTACTTCATTGAGGTATGTATAACCATTGTAATTAATAACAACTAATTATATTGCATTTGGGTGGGTATTTCGAAACTAGGAATTTGGCCTGCTTATTATTCTTATTTCGATAAAATTTTCTTAAACTCATTATATTTTATTATTTATTATCCTGTTTCTTCTATAACACGGGTATTTATCCCTTATGTTCTACACAAACCGATAGTATCAATTGTATATTATTATGCGCTTGTGGCCATAATCTATTTACTTACCTCTTTATTATTTACTGTGCGCAATAATTAGAGACACATGCCTATATTAATATATCAACAAAATAGTAGTGACTGCACACACAGACGTGAACTATAGTTCGCGGCGTCTCGGTACCTACATTTCATTTGTAATTTATAATATGATATGAAGATTTTCATTCATATTATGATGTTATAAATTGAATGTAAATCTATCTTTGTACTCTTTTTAACGCACCTGTACAGTTTTTATTGATACATTTAGCATTAAAATTAAGATTGCCTCTATCTGCTGTGACTTCTTTTTATGATTTGAAGTTTTATATATACCTATACCATTATATATTTTTAAACATATTGTCGCCTCCAATTAACTTCATATATACCTTTGTAATTTGTAATTGCTTTGAAAAATGTATATAGGTATGTGACGTATTGAACACTGCACATACCTACTAGAAATATTATATTTCACTATCCATAAAAATAAAAAATAATTTAAAAAATATGTTCATATATAAATGTATATGTACGTATCTCTTACCTGTTTATTATTTACTCAGCGCAACAGAGACACAAAACATATATTAATTTACGTACTTTTATAAATAAGTGAACTACACCGCGAACTATACACACAGACTTTTAACTTAGCGTCTCGGTACCTACATTTCGTTTACAATATGATATTATGAAGATTTACATTCGTATTGCGATATTATTATGTGAATGTAAGTCTATCTTTCTACTCTATTTTACTCTATTTTTCATATTATGATGTTATTATATAAATGTAAGTCTATCTTTCAACTCTATTTTACGCACGTAAACAGTTTTTATTGATTAATTTAGTTTGCCTTTATCTGCTGTAACTTTTTTTTTTTTTGATTTGAAGTTTTATATATACCTGTACCATTATAAATTTTTTAATCATATTGTCACCTTCTATTAACTTCATAGATGTCGTTGTAATTTGTATTTGATTTGAAAAAAAGTATATGACGTATTGAACTTTGCGTATATTAAAAATATTATAATATTTCACCAATGATTAAAAAATATATAAACATATGTGTGTATGTGTATGTATATGTATAATATTTACGTGTATTTCACAAGTAACTCACGACTCACATATACCAACAATTCACTTAGGTATCTATGATGTAATTTTAGACATGTTTATATATCCTATATATCTTATAAATTAATATTTTGTTTATGCTAAAAATATTTCTTTTAACATACAACCGTACTATTAAGATCATCGCGCACTTCTTGCATTTTTATGATTTTTATTTTTATTTAACCTTCCGTTGAATATAGTAATTTATATGTTTTTTTTTTTAATTAGTTTTTTCTATTTCCTTATATTTTGTTATCTTCTTATATTGTTTATAATCATATGTTTTGTAATTCTATAATTCGTCGAGTAATCGACGTATTATTTATCCACAACCTTACACCATTCCCCCATTCCACTCTCACTCCCCCCCTCTTTCCTAACATGCTCTCCGTACTTGCTGCTCACATTTATATTTCACTATTTCACCAGTATAGTATAACATCATGCGTGTCCTTCATAAAACTCTGCATTTATTATTTGTTTTTTTATCTCTTATCTTTACCAAAATTATTTACACTTATAGAAAAACTTACATAATTCACAATGATTACTATTATGTATCAAAACTGTAGAGGACTACGCACTAAAACAGACATATTTCACAATAATATTTTATTGAATGACGATTGTTACATATTCTGTATTTCTGAAACTTGGCTAATTAATTCTATTTTAGATCCGGAACTGGCACCAACAGAATTTTACAGCGTTTTCAGACGGGATAGATCAAATAACATTACAATTAATAGCATAAACAACCAAGAAGATTCTCGTCGAGGTAGTGGAGTGATGATCATAACACATAACAATCTTAACGCTTACCCTCGCGAAGAATTGGTCTGCAATGCTGAATGTATCTGGGTAACTATTCCCCCTTCTTACTATACCTCCAAACGTACTATCCATGTAGCCTGTGTTTATCTTCCACAGGGACAAGGGTATGAAACTGCACTCAATTCATTCCTTTGCTTACTTGCTAACGTAAAAGATCAACATCCTGATGACATTTTACTTGTAATTGGTGATTTTAATATGCCCACCGTAACATGGAATATACATAACAATGATTTACACTTGACACCTGAAAACTTGAACACAATTAGTTCCTCACTTGCTGACACAATCCATTATTCTGAATTAAAACAATATAATTACATAAAAAATGCAAATAACAGAATCCTGGATTTAGTTATCTGTAATGAGGAATGCCAAGTATATCGTGCATGCGATCCTCTTGTCAGCGAAGACTCGCACCACCCATCACTAAAAATTATGCTAAAAATCGATATACTTCCTATTATTCACGTCCCACCTAAAGAAATTTATCAGTTTACAAAAGCCAATTACGAGTTAATCAACCAACATCTGTCAATGACAGACTGGTCATTTACTCAGGAAAATTCGGATATTGACGTAGTAGTCGATTCTTTCTACAACATTTTAAACAGTACCATCAACCAGTTTGTCCCTAAACGTATCATCAAAAAGAGAAAATTTCCAAACTGGTATTCAGCTTCTCTAATTAAAATCATTAAAGATAAACAAAAACTCCATCAAAAATGGAAATCCAATAATAATCCAGTAGACTACATAGAGTTTTCAATCAAACGTACCCAACAAAAAAACTTACAGAAGCATTGCTTTATTCAGTACATAAATTCAGTTGAATCTAATATTCTTATAAATAATAAACAACTTTGGAACTATGCTAAAAGCAAAAGTAAAACAAATGGCATCCCACAAATCATGCACCTTAAAGATGAGTCGGGCACCGGTGCTCAACAAGTGTGTCAACTTTTCTCTAAACACTTTCAGTCCACCTACGTTAATGATAACGACACGAATGATCCCAGTATAGTCGATAGTTTTACCTATATGAATAATCATAACCCGATTAGGAACGTACAAATAAACAATTTTTTGATCAATAAATACCTGAAGAATTTAGACATTAGTAAGGGTGCTGGCAGTGATGGTATATCGCCATACTTTATCTCAAAATGTGCAAAAAATCTTTCATACCCCCTAACTAATATATTTAGAATGTCACTAAAAGCAGGAAAATTTCCTACAAAGTTTAAAGAAGCAACTATAATCCCTATTCATAAATCAAATCAAATCAAATCAAAAATTATTTATTGTAAAATTAAAATTACAAAAGGTATAGCTTATGGGTAGACCCCATTTCTTCCAGCTAACCACATTTATTTAATTACAATGTTTATACAGATAAAATAACAATATACCAATGTAAAAATAAAAAATACAAATATATATACCAATAAAAATAGGTGTTTCATTTACGTGAGGTATTCACTCAACGTGTAGTGACATTTATTAACAAGGAAAGTGTTTAGTAACGATTTGAATTTGTGTGTATCTTGTATTTGTTTAATGTTATGTGGAAGGTTGTTATATACTTTAATGGCCATGTAGTATGGTCCTTTTTGGAATATTGTTTTGTTTGCTTTTGGTATTAGTAAGTTTTCTGTGAGCCTTGTAGCGTATTTATGTGTTGAGTTTTTTAGTGGGAACTTGTCTGTAGATGATCGCACTAACATGCATAACTCCAATATATATATGTCTGTGACTGTCAGAATTTTCAGATTTTTAAACATAGGTCTACATGAATCTAAACGATCAGAGTTTGTAATTTTTCTTATGCATCTCTTTTGTATGATGAAAACATCTTTAGCGTTTACCGAGTTTCCCCAAAAAATAATACCGTATTTTATTATTGAGTATACATAACCATAGTATGCGGCTATTACTGATTCGGTGTTTAATATTTTTCTTAAGGTACCCAGAACATAAGAAAAACTACTGATTTTTGCTACAATTTTTGAGACATGTTCTTTCCAGTTTATGTTTATATCTAATTCCATTCCCAGTAGTGAACAGGTTTGGGAAGGTTCGATAATATTATTATTAATGTTTACATTTATATTTATAGGTGTAGCTTGCACTGGACAAAATTTTAAAATTTGGGTTTTGTTTGTGTTGAGTGATAGATGTTGCGATAATAGCCAGTTTGCTATTAATTGGCAAGTCTCGTTAACTTGTTTGTTAAATTCGTCAACGTCTCCATTACATTCAAACAACAAAGCGGTGTCATCAGCAAACATAGAACATTCTGTGCCAGCAATTATTGGAAGTTCGTTTATATAGATAAGGAAGAGTAGAGGCCCAAGAATGCTTCCTTGTGGCACACCCTTGTTTATTGTTCTCCATTTGGATTCTACCATGTAATGGACCATTTTTTCATTGATATTTGAAATTTGAACTTTCTGCTGACGATTTTTTAAGTACGATTCAAACCATTTTAATGCTAGACCTCTAATACCCACATGTTCAAGTTTAGTTAGAAGAAGCTCATGATCAACATTGTCGAATGCTTTTGAGAGGTCGAGAAAGATACCTACAGTTTTTTTACTAATATTAATATTTTCTAGAATTTTGTTCAAAAAATTGAAAACTGCCTGTGTTGTTGAACGGCCTTTACGGAATCCAAATTGTTGTGGACATATTATCTCAAAGTTTTCGAGAAAGTTATAAATGCGATTGTACATGGCTCTTTCAAATATTTTTGAAAAGTTTGGTAATAAGGATATCGGTCTGTAGTTTGAGATTTCCTGTTTAGGACCCTTCTTATACAAAGGTACAATAATAGATTGTTTTAATTGTTCTGGGAAGGTTCCTGATTCAAAAGATTTGTTAATTAATATTTCCAACGGGTAACTTAACGCTTCTGCACATGCTTTTATAATTTTTATAGGGATTTTGTCAGTGCCGACACTGCTTTTATTTTTCAGTTTTACGATGATTTTAATAATTTCCTCCCTGTTTACAGGCGTTATAAAGAATGATCGCGACTGTTTGTTTTTGACTGTTTTGGCAGATTGTGGATGTAGAGATGTATTTTGTGGTGGTGGCGGTGGTGCAAAGAAAATGTTAAATTCATTTGCAATGTTTTTTGGTTCTGATACCAGGTTATCATTTATTTTAAGACAGATTTTTGGTTTAATTTTAGAATTAGAATTATTTGAGTTCTCTTTTATTATGTTCCACGATGTTTTGGTTTTATTTTGCGCGTTTTGAATTCGTTTACTATTGTAATTCCGTTTAGCTACCTGTTTTACTTTACTGAGAATTTTTTTGTATTGTTTGTAATTGTTTATGATTGTGAGGTCATTTGTGTTTTTTTGTTTCATGTATAGATGTCGTTTTTGTTTAATAGATATCTTAATACCAGTCGTTACCCAATTTATTTTGCGTTTTTGGGGATATTTATACTGTTTAAAGGGGAAACAAAGCTTCATACCATTATTTATTTCATTAATGAAGTATTCGTAGCTGTCATTAATGGATTCAAAGGATTTCAGTGGTTCCCAACATATACACGATATGTAATTGTTAAAAATGTTTGTGTTTTCTGTGTTAAATAATTGTTTTTTTGTATACCACGTTTGGTTTATATTATATTCTGTTTTTACGTGCATTAACTGTGCCATATGATCTGATACAGCTAATTCTGTGACTTCCCATGTGTAAGAGCTTTTTGATATATTTGTACCTATATGATCAATTATACTTTTTTTATTTCCTTGTATACGAGTAGGCTTATCAATAATCAAGCGTATGTTGTGAGATTTTAGTGTGTTTTTGAGTGAATCTGCGTTTTTGTTCTTGTAGCTTGTATCAATATTTAAGTCACCGCAGAGTATTATTTGTTTTTTGTTGTTTTTGCAAATTTTGTTTAATAATAGTTCAAGTTGTTCAAAAAAAATATTTATATCAGAGTCATTATAGTAAACTGTACAAATTATCATTTTAAGCTTTGGGATTTCAATACCAACACATTCAAATACAAATTCTTTCGTTATTTGTTTAACACTTTCTAGTTCTGTAAAAGCAATGTTTTCGTTTAGGTAAATGCAGACACCTCCATGAATATGGCTCTGTCGACAAAAAATTGAACCTAATTTATAGCCCTTAAAATTGATAGATGTCGCTTCACCCTTTTGTAACCAGTGTTCGCTAGCACAAAAAACGTCGATATTTTTTTCACACAAAATATTTTCTAATTCTAAGATTTTATTTCGAATGCATTGTACATTTTGATGCATTATATTGATGGTTTTTCCGGCTCTGGCGGATAACTCTTCATGGTGAGCAGGCGAACTTTGTATGTTATGGATGTAAAAACTCTCTTCGTTATCTGATTGGTTGTCCGAAGATAATTTTATGTTACTGTTTACCATAGAGCAGGTCTTTAGTGACATAAAAAATCAATTTTCTTTTTTTCCGCTTCAATTTTTCTCATGTGCACAGAACATTCATCACTCCAAGCAAAATGGTCAGTTGGCAGTTGTAATTTTAGTCGATCATTCATTTTCTTGCAGTTAATGCATTGGATGTCGTTTTGACAGTTTTCATTGTCGTCGTCATGTGTTCCGGAACAACGAGTGCATGCTTTTTCATTTCTGCAATCTTGTGATTTGTGCATGTAGCCATTGCACTTGTAACACTTTAAAAGTGAAATGTTGTCGAATACTCGACATCTATCCCATCCAATATTTACTCTGCCTTCTTGTAACATTCTATGGTATGTTTTTCCGTCAACTTCCGCGAAAATGATGTAGTTAACGTCACCTCGTTTCGTTTTGACTTCTTTTATAAATTTTATTTCAATTTTTGATTCAATTGTTTCGAGGTAATCATTTTGCATTTTAATTTTCGATACAATTTCTTCCGGAGTGAATTTATCTGTTAAACCAATGATTTTTAGTTTAGGATTCTTAGGTTTAGGTGTATTCACGACATATTTTCCTCCCATCTTTGAGATTATTTGCTCCTCCATCTTCTTTGTTGCAGCTGTATTTTTGCATTCTACGATTACTGCTCCTTGTTTAAAATTTCCTATTCCGGTGACACCGAAATTAACTGGATCTATATTTTGTTTTATTTCATCCTTTGTAACTGTATTTTTTTGTTGTTTATCTTTCGGCTTAACAATGACTATTGGTTCATGTTTTTTGCAGTTTGGTGGTTCCACATTATTTTTATCATTTCTTGTTATTTCCGCATACGATTTTATTTCCGCATTTATTTTAATATCTTCAATGTTTTTGTCAATTTTAGTTGTGACAGCTTTATTTTCTTTAATAATTAATTCTTTGATCTCACAAATATGCTTGGCCAGTGGTCGTAAATTTTTTAACTCTCCCCTCATTTCAGACATTTCCGTGTTCATATGGCCGACCAAATCAAATAAGTTTTCCATAACAACATAAATAGTTTCTTTTTGTATTACAGATATCTTTCCTTTACATTCAATAATCGTTGTTTTTATTGTATTAAGATATTTTCTTACTGTTGTCATTGCATTTCTGTTGTTAGTAAATATAGGATCCAATTGTAATGAATCATCACTAATTTCCCCTGATTTGTTCGGGCTTGTAGTGTAATCTTCAGGATCAGACGCAACCTCAGATGTTGTGCGTACGGCACGATTCCTTCTTTTACTTTGATTAGGCGATCTTGGCGTTAGACTAGATGTCCCAAATGGGTTGGCTTCATTCATTGGAGAATCGACGTTAGGCATTTTTTTGGTGTGAAATATTCAAATTTAAAATAAAAATAGTCTTTGCCGGTCTGCACCTCCCATAGAAATATGTTTCTCAATAATTATTATTGAATGGCACTAGGATTAATTGACAGATGGCGTAAGTATGATTATTGTTGTTAGCTTTGAGTTTGTGTCAATAGATGTCACTGGAATGCTTTTATTTTTATTTTTTTAAAGTTTTTATTATTTCAAAGTTATAAATGATAATAATTTCTTTTTATTTTTTATTATAGTTTTATTTAAGTTTGGTTTAAGTTTAATTGTTTTTTCACAGTAACTTTCGTTTCCGTGGGTGTTGTTGGTATCAATGATTTGACAATTTAATCTGGCAAAAAGACACAGCGTAACGGCGATTTGCACTAATCTAACTGTGTTTAGTTATTTAAAACTTTTGCTCACTGTATTTAGACGATAGTTGTTATTTAAATTTGATTTTTACGTGGGATTTCACAGATATCACATTTAACACCTAGTTTTTTCACGATATCGAAGTGTCACGGCTATTACCAGAAGTGGTGTTTATTTTAGTTTTTTTATCACTTTTAGGCACTGTTTTAGGCAAAATTATCCATGAAACTGATATTGTATGTTCGAATTTGATATTAGAAGTCGGATTTCGCTAATATCACGCTTTACACATAGTTTTCTGGGTTTTTATAGGAGCTAAAATTTTGACATATTCACTGTTTGACGTTTAAGTAGTATATATTTATACATAAAACAGGTTCTAAAAGCAACATTGTAAACTACCGCCCAATCTCAATTCTAACTGTATTTAGTAAACTCTTTGAAAAAATTGTCTACGATCAAATTTATACAACAATTGTTCGCAACATACAAAACCAACAACACGGATTTCTACAAAAAAGATCGGTACTAACAAATTTGGTAAATTTCACGGAATATTTAACGAGCAATATAGACAATAGAAACCAAGTAGATGTAATCTACACTGATTACTCTAAGGCCTTCGATAAAGTAAACCATTTCATTTTAATTAAAAAATTAAGTCAAATAGGCATCCATGGTGATTTACTTCGGTGGCTCACTTCATACCTTCGGAGCAGACTTCAATGTGTATCAGTTGCGGGAACTAAGTCCAGTTTCTTTTCCGTGCCCTCCGGTGTACCTCAAGGTTCTCATTTAGGGCCATTATTATTTAATGTGTATATTTATGATATTCACAAATGTTTTTTACATGCCAATTACCTAGCATATGCAGACGATAAAAAAATCTACTTAGTTATCAAATCAATCGAAGATTGCATTAAACTTCAAGAGGTTCTCAATCGTCTTTTTAACTACTGTGAATCAAATAAACTTGTAGTAAATACCTCAAAGTGCAATAAATTATCATTTACACGTAACAAAAATAAAATTTCCTTTGATTATACATTAAACGGGACACAAATCAAAGAAGTAGATTCTATCAGAGACCTTGGGGTAATACTGGATGTGAAATTAAACTTCATTCAACACACTGATGCAATCATCAACAAAGCCAACAAAATGCTAGGATTTATAATACGTTTAACGAAACCTTTCCGCAACCTTAAGACTCTATATTCCCTTTACACAGCGTTCATCCGTCCCCACCTAGAACACTGCACACCGATCTGGACTCCTTTTTACCAAGCCCACATTGAAAGAATCGAAAGAATTCAAAAAAAATTTTTTAAACACATTAATTATAAACAAAACTTACATTTCTCAAATTACGCCGATTCTATTAATTACCACAACTTCAACTCACTTCATACACGACGTTTGGTTTTTGACCAAATTTTATGATTTAAAATTCTTAACAATGGCCTCGACTCACCAGAGCTAATGAATTTAATAAATATTCATATTCCAACAAGATCAACACGGCAATCCCATTTGTTTCATTTACCTACATGTAGAACTAACTTCAGAAAAAATTCACCAATTCCACGTATATGTGCCCAATATAATACTAAATTTCAAAACATAGATATTTTTAGCAATACACTTCACAAATATCGATTAGAAGTAACTCGTACGATCGAAAATTAATACTATAGTATGGAATGTATCCAGAGCATCTCCTATCCTCATCCTAAATTCCTATTCCTCCCCTCCTCACCTAAAATATATATTTATATATATATATTTTTTATGTAATAAAACTCCATCTCCAATCAATATTAATATAGGAGACTTTTTTGGCTTGACTGTTTTTAACATGTATATATTTATATTTGTATTTTATGTATAAGCTGTTTGTCTCTTACCTTTACCAATAAATAAATAAAATAAATTTTGAAGTCTGTTTTCCCCACATTAATGTCTAATAAATCTAAATTGTTGATGATGTGACTGCTATTAATTTTTTTAAATGTGATTTTGGAACATGCTTAGAAGCGGGGAATAAATATTTTTTCTTACCTAAAAACTAAACTTTTCTTATATATATAAATATATATTATATACTGTTTTCTTTAAAATGTTGAGACTCCGTCTCTTATGTTAATGTTTCATAATATAATGGAACCTACATATTAATAATGTTTTATTTTTGTATACTGATTTGTATTTTCTAATGTTTCAATAATAACGTCCTTCCAAGAACGGTTTATTATGATTCATTGGAAATTAAACAAAAACATTTACTTACACTGGTTCGAAATGCTTACTATGAAATTCCATCATTTTTCTCTGATAATTTTTAACCTATCTTTTGTTGGATACTTGAAATATCTCATTTTCAACATAATTAAACAATAATTGGAAAATAGGTGACTTACTTACCTTACTGGTGTGAGAAAATTCCAGATCAAATTAAATAACTATTTTAATGGCAGTTTATTAAAATTAATAGCTTCCTTTGAAACAAGGATTTTTTATATATATTTTTTGTTTAATATATATAAGTGAGTCCAGGATGTTATATAAGTACATATGGTTACAAAATATATCTTTTGTGTAGTTGTCCATATATAGTATTCTGTTACATACTAATTATTGAATAATTAGGAACATCTAAATACAGTGGAGATGAGTATAGACTTATAATAAATATCAATAAAGGTAAAAACAGGCAATTATTTAGTTAATTATTTCTGAAAGTATAACTTCAGTTTTAGTTTAAGTATGTTAAAATCCTTTAATTTCTTAATTTCAATCGGAAGGTTATTGAAATACTTTATTCCTAAATAGGAATAATTATTTTGCATTTGTTTGGTAATACATTTTGGAATTTTGATATTGTATTGATATCTTTTTGATGGGTGGGTTTCAAATTTTTTGACTATATTATCCTTATAAATTTGAATAATTGCATTTTCCTGAAGATATCCTTTACTCGGAAAATCCCGAAATCTGCAAATAACGTGTCTGTTGGATATGTGAAGGGTTTTTTGAGGATTACTTTGAGGATAAGCTTCTGGACCACTTTGATCGGGGTTAGAATCTTATTGTACGACCCCTAATCCAATAATTCCATATTGAATTAACGACTGGATTAGTGCGTAGTATAATCTTTTTAAGTTACTTCTTTTAAAATATTTCTTATCTTATGAATATATATAAAAACTTTCTGATACGCTTAACCAATTCACAGACATGTCTCTTCCACTTCATATGTTGTTCTATTATCAGAGGATTTGAAGATAAAAAAAACGAATTGCTATTAACTGTTCAATTCCATCAATAGAAAATTGCATAGAAAACTTGAACTGTAAAAATCTATTTTCTCAACACCACCCCACAGTATCCGGCACCCACCCACAGTAGGCAGACGAATCCGCTGCAAAAACCTAGACAAGCCTCGAACGTAGCGAACAACTTGGATGACTTATGGCACACCTCTGCCAGATTTTGTAGTTTCCTGTCGGTCGGCTAGCAGTCCGTCAGTAAACGGTTGGGAGTGTTGGAGGTCAAATCGAACTAATTAGACGTACAAAATTTAAAAGTATTTTTTTCACTTCATATCTCATCTAAATAAAATACATCAATAATTAATATCCGAAAATACGTATCGTACCGTACGTATCCACTTACACGTGTATAGTAGATATAGTAAAAAAATTCTCATGAATAAATTACATCATAACCCCAACGTTTATCAAATACTTATTTTGTGTCTTTTGTGCCTCTATTTGTGTCTCTTGTGTCTTTATTTGTGACTCTTGTGTCTCTATGTGTGTCCTTTGTGTCTCTATTTGTGGCTCTTGTGTCTCTATTTGTGTCTCTTGTGTCTCTATTTGTTTCTCTTTTGTATCATTTGTCATTTGAGTAAGCTTTCATATAATTTTATATTTTTTTATTCTTAATTGTTTTACATTTTAATCCTTATTTAGATGAATGAAAATTAATGTTTCCAATGTCTGAGTACATTTTTGTAATTGTTCTATCTATTCCAGTTATAAATACTCAGTATTAACTATTTTATTTATTACTGGATTTTTCCTTATGTAAGTGAGATCGTCTATAAAATCAAAATGTAAATAAATAAAAGTATATACTTAAAGTCAGAAAAGAATTTTTTTTAACTTTTACTCCACACAGGAAAAAAATCACCAAGGGCCTATGTCATCTTTGGAGATGCTGTGTGGAGGGTTTTTTATAAGAAAGGAAGGAGAGAAAGTTCTGGAAAGGAAAAAAAGTATGATGGATGGGTATCCATGCGATGGATCGAGAGAAAATCCAGCTAGAGAGATCAAAAGGTCTCCCTCAACCAGTCTCTCCCGATCCGACCCACCACGCAGTAGGTGGGTAAACGCATCCGCCGCCAAGAACTAAACAAACTTCACCTCATGAAATCAGGCTCCAAAACCAAAAATTTTATCATAAAGCTCACAAAAAATCACAGTTTTCAATATTAACGTTACATAAACACATCCCAAAAACGTTAATTCCAAGCCATTAACCCGTAAAAATTCTCATAAAAATGCTCCATTTCGACCACTCCTGCGCTTTTAGTAAAATAAATATCATGCAGACAGTTGGGATATATTTTGACCGCGACATTCCCGACCTTTACCGCAGTGCTTTCCGCCATAACGAAGCACATTAGTAAACTATACGACTTGAAAAACGAAGGAATAAACCTACTTAATCCGTGACTAGGTTTCTACTCAGGTTCGAACCACTGTGCAAACTTTTCCAGAAACGTAAGCCCTCGGCAAAACGGTAATCTCTTTATCTCGATGTTCACGCATTCAAAATAGATTTTTTTGCAGTTATATTTAATACCTAATAATAATATAAATAGCTGATTTATATTGCGCTGTTGTCGTGAAAAATCATCTCAATGGCACTGTACAAATTAATATGTTAATTGAAAAATAAATATAGCTGAATTAAGACTAGCATTCATAGTAACTAGTGACTTATATCTTCTAAGGCTTTTAACCACTGAATTAAAACTAGTTACTTACATCTAAGAGTTCTAGTGAGTTACGGTTAAGGTGTGTAACTACTGACTTAATGAAATAAATATTTACAACTGTGCCTTAAAGTTAGAGACTTATAATATACCAAAAATGCTTGTTTTTATTTTGCCCGAGTTGTCAGTGATAAATCAACAATAATAAACAAATAAATGGAAAACAACCCTCTGTAGTTATAGGTACAAAGAGGTAACATAAAACTAAGGTTTTTTTCTGGGAGTCGAATTAGTTTGAGGACTTCATACGTACATATTAATAAGTACTCTTTATAATTGTACTAAGGTCATAATAAGAATGATGGCCTATATACTCGTAATATAAGGATGTTTTCGTTATTGATTTAAGAACACGCGTGCAAAAATGCGCCTAATAAATTTTATACAGTATACTTGCACACTTGTGTGGTCGTTATAAAGCGAGTGGTTGGTTCTCTGTATATAGCCTTTGTGTGACAATACCATTAAAAGTGTAGAAAGTCCTTACGATTTTGTAATTTGGGAGGCGGGTATGGGTACCCATATGCCAATCCAAAAACCATTTATTGGATAAGCAACACCCCCCAAGTGGATCGCTACGTTTGGTGGCTTACCAGGGGTTCCCGGGTTCATGGGGTGAGGTTTGTCTAAATCTTGGCGGCGGATGAGTTTGCCCACATGATGCGATCGGGAAACCCTGGTTGAGGGAGACATTTTGACCTCTCCTGCCGGTCTTTCTTTCGATTCATCCATTTGCACCGCAGTGGGAGGGTTCATACTTCCTTCACCCCTGGAAACATTGACCTCCAGATTCCTATCCACCCATCATACATTTTACCTTCCCAGAACTTCATCTCTTTCCTTTCCCTAAAAATACCTTCCACACAGCATTCCCAAAGATAACAAAGGCCCCGAGAGTTTTTTTTCTCAGTGCTACTCCTGTGTAGAGCTAATGTGAAAAAAGAAGCATAATGACTCACCCCAAATACACTAGAATATCAATAATACGTACAACTCCAGTAAAATATTTCCAATGCATACTTGCACTGGTTAGGGTAGCATGGATAGTAATCATGCATAAAATCCATTCAAATGTATGATAGTAAGCCAAGCCTCCCAACTCATGCCGCTAGGAGGCGCTAGTTTTACATGCTGCCATCAGAATGTATTGAAAATGTCAGAAGTTGAAGGTTATTATAATTATTCTACCATATTTGTTTACCTTTACTTACTATTACCCTTACTATTTGCCGTGTTACACCACCTCCGTCTTTAGCCAACGTTTCCGATAACATTACAGTGTACATGATCAGGACAGACGTGTGATTACAGGTAACGCAACACGGCATAATACCCCAAAATTTAATCACTTTAATACTTTTGGCCGTGAAATATATTATTTTCCAAACGCATATAGCTACAAAAATACTATCATTCTTAGTAATATTGTTAATATTATGAAGAGTGTCAGGACCAAGTAAACAAGAGAGTAATACCTACTTATAATTTTATATTCCTGCCATGAATGAAAGATACAAGTATAAGCTGTGCGCTAAAAAAAACATTTGTTTGTGCCGATTTCCAGGAACTCGAAAAATGGTACGTTTTTCCGCACCACTCACATAAATTTCTACTTTTTTAAGTATTAAGAATAAGATTACTTTTTAAAGTCAAAGATTTGTGGTTCAATCTCGCACTTTTTTCCTTTTTCCATTCAGAAAGTTGAAATTGGAAAAAAGCACAAATTATTCAGTAGTTTTAAAATATCAACCGAATTTTTTTTCACATGGTAAAACGTGAAAATTGAAAAATGATTACGGTACACCCACGGATATAAATTGTTTCCAAAATGAGTTTTTGTTAGTATCTTATTAAAACTTCCTTGGCAGAGCGGTAAGTTCTTCGGCTCTAATCCCAAGGGTACGAGTTTTAAAATTCTTAAAGTCCAAAAACATAAATTTTAGTTGATATGATAAGTTCTCATATGTTTTATTATTTTCAATATTTATACCTAAGAAGCAAATACATTGTGACTTGACATTTTAAATAAATGAAATGAAAAAAATTGGTTTTAAGTCAATTTATTGATAAATCTTATTGTCTACCGGTTTCGGTACCTCCGTACCAGCATTAGGACAGTTATAAAAATTATGCTATTAAATACAGAAGTACACATAAATATACACATATTATCAAAAAAGAAAGAGACAGTATACTAGAGTGGGACAGTGCGTCAGATGTGGGAGAGAGGTGGGGGAGGGGAACTTGGGATAAGTGAAGTAATGGGGAACATACTAAGAATTGGGTTGAGAGTTAAATTTTATTGGTTATTGATGATTTCAACCTTTGAATTTACCGATTTTATTTTTTTATTTTCAAAGCTTCTAAATTGTTTAGTCTTAAACCAACTAACCGTTATCCAAATGAATAATCTGTAAAATCGTTTATTCATTTATTTAAAAATTATGGTATTGTTACTAAAATAAACAAAAAATAATAAGTGTTTTAAGTATTTCAACGCCAATGAACAGAATTTGCTCTTGAGTTTTTGGTCAACATATGTATCTGGTGTTTTAATTATTCAAATATTAGTTTTTTTCATGAAAAATTCTCTATATCTATTTCAGCACGTTCAGAGATGTGGCATTCCTCTTTGATAAAAATGTGTTTTATTCTGAATATTTTATTATAGAAATTAATGTAAGTAGGAAAATAAAAATCGTCATTTATTTTGGGTTAAGCCAACGTTTCGGACAGCGTTTACAGTATTCATCATCTGGGCAGATGTGACGCATCTCATATCTGCCCTGGTGATTAACACTGTAACCCTATCCGAAGCGTTTCCTAAAGAAGTAGGAAGCGCAACTTGGCATAAAACCCCAAAAAAATACCCCGTGAAAATCTCAAATTTTGCAGGAAAATATCTAATACTAGCATCTCTAACAGATTTCTGTACTCAATTGTTAACCATTACCTGTATTGAAAAAGAAAAAAGTATCCATTCAACAAAATTAATTTGAAGTATATTTTAAATAGATTTTTTTAAAATCATTTTGACAGATATGTTACATTTATTGAACTTAAAAATATTATGGTGAGATACTCTGTTGAAATTGTTTACATTTGAACTCATTATGATGTAAACTATTGGTGGATTGAGAGCACAAATTTACAAATAGCTGAATGTAAATTGGAAGATTGTTTTAGATTGATTGTATATAGCTGTTGGTTAGTTAAAAGATAACGGAGAGATATCTAAAAGATATTTGGGAGATAACTGAAAGGTGATGAATAGATACGATAAGTGTAATAATTTGTTGGAGTGCACTTGAAAATTAATTGGTTGATAAATGATAGTCATTATTTGTTAGATAACAGAAACAAAATTGATTGATAATTGAAAATTAGTTGACAATCTGAAATTCGATTGGTACATGATATATAAAATAATTACTAATTAATTGTTTGATACTGTGCCGTGGATTTTGAATGATATTTGATTATAATGTAGTGTAAGTCGATTAAGAAAACGACACTTGATTCAAAATTTGGTAATTTTATATGAATGAGATATCATTATTATTTAATGGACTTTATTAAAGTAGAAATTTTATAAAACATCACTGTTTGTTAACCAACGTAATCAAATCTAATAAGTCAAAATTCATTTTAAATCGTTCACAAAGGATAATTCACTACCTAATTAGATCATTTTAAAACTCCGTTACGCTAACGTATAAATATTTATTTTATTTTATTATTATTATACTGAATGTCCAAGGGTAAAGTGCGTTAACTTCGGGGGGTGATTTTTACATGATAGTAAAAGTAAAAACTAAAAATAACTTTTTTCGAATTTCCAACGTTTTAAGGAAGATTTAAGAAGTGGGGCTCCTGATTTTAGAGTTTGATAGGGTGCTAAGTTTGATATATTCGAGATTATTGATGTTGTTTAGTCCAAAACGATTTTTTAAATTTTTATTCTAAATTCAATTGTTTGTATGAATATTTTAAGGAACTTTCAGTTTGGCCGTGCGCCGCACGGTTTTCCTGAAAATCTTCATTTTTAGATACAACAACATCAATATTGCCATTTTTTGTAATATAAGCACTCTAGTTTACCAAAAAGTCACGAGCCGTCACTGGTTTTAAGGTTAAAAAAAGTTGAATTGTTTGTATGGGAAAATAAATATTCTTCCATGGAAAAATATTTTTGTACGGAAAATAAACATTGGAATTTCGAAAAAAGTTGTTAATCTTTTTTTACTTATACTTTCATGTAGAATCACCTCCTGAAGTTAGCGCACTTTACCCCCAGACGATGACCCAGAGGCTCTTGTGAGGTGTCACATAAAAAATACATTTTTACAACGCCATTTAAGTGAAAGATCACTTCAAGGGCGCTGTTCAATGGAACAATTAATCAAAAACCTCTAAAAATTAATAACTCGTACACAAAGTATATTTTTTACAAACTCACCGTCAAATAAAAACTTATAATGGCTAACTGAAACCTATAAAACATTTTGTAACTACTTGCCTATTAATCAGCTCAATTTTGTTGATTAATGGGTGTGATTTTTATAGTTGAAGGATGTAATTAATTAGTTTAATACAGACATTTGCTGATTTTTACACAATAATACTCGTACGATAAAAAATTACTAGGTGAATTGATGTTTTGGTTTCGATGGTAAAAAAAATCTACATCACAATAAGGCTTGGAAAATATATTTCAAACTACGGGAAAATATGCTTGTAAGTATTATATGAAAGTAGCCTTACTAAAAAACGTTGTCTAAATATTACGCGGCGCGTAAGGTCAGAAGAGTGAAAAACTTGATTTATTACCATTGCGTTTGTTTGGTTAAAACTGTCTTAAACCAGGCTCGCGGCCAGCTTTACCTCACCAACATTGAACGGGCGTGTACGAATCTAATCAGTAAAGAATGAACGTAAACTTAGAAGTGATAATTAACCCACTTCCCAAGAGCCGATCGGCCTGAAACTTGGCAGATAAACTCGTTGCCAATGACAATGCATTCCATCAGCTTTGGGTGGCAATAACGTACATATAAGTGGACATATACCATTTATCTGAAATAGGATGACATTACAGCTACATTTAGGCATTTGGCGAAGGTTGACTCCAGTCTCTGCGAAGGAAGGTACAATCCTCAGTCAAAATAAAAAATATCAGTTTTAAAATACATTTTAAAATAGATGTAATGTACTAAAAACACTTTGTCTTTGCGGTTTTATTATTTGCTACCTGACTTTGCCCAAGGTTCATCATTATTTTTAGATTATTTTCTTATTATAAAAACCGAAAAAGATTTATTATTATGAGGTCTCATCCTAGCATATTCAAATATTCCAAATCTCATAACGGAAATGTTTAGGAGTTAAAAACTCTTCACTGAAAATAGAAAGCAAACGGTAAAACTTAACAACATAACCAGCGTGTTTATTAATGTTGAAATCGGGGTGCCTTAAGGAAGTATTTTGGGTCCAATCCTCTTCTTAATTTACATTAATGACCTTTGCCACATATAATGTAAAGGCAAAATTATAAGTTTTGCGTATGATACAGTTCTTCTAATAAATGGCATTTTACATTTTCCCCCACTGGACAAAGTTAACCACGTTACTTATCTAGGTGTTAAAATTATGATTAAATGATACTTGATTAAAATTATGGACGGAAATTTTATTTCTTCAAAACCATCAGGAATGTTCTAACTAAAAAGATTTAATAAAGATCTACATGGCTCTTTGCCAATCGCTCTTAGAATACGTTGTTATTGGATGGGGAAGTGCAAATGACAATATACTAAAATCACGCATCAAAACCCAAAAATAAAATTCTAAAAGTCTCTGTTAAATCTAGCAAAGACGAAATCTTCAAGAAACTTAATATCATATCACTTAAAAAACTATATTTTTAAACAATATTCTCATTTATATTAAAAAATACAAAACAGAAGAAATAACAACTAACACATAAATTAGAAACAATAGATCTCAGAATCAAAAACATATCCAACAAGCAACTACAAATGCAACACTTGGGCAAACAAGTTTCTAATGCTATAGTTCTAAACTCTACACCAAAATCCGACTCTCATTCAAAACTCACAATACTAGTTTAAGATTTAAATCTCAAATAAAAAGCTGTATTCAAAACATAGGGAGATCACAAATAAATAATATACTGACACCAAATACAGACTGAAACTGAACAAAAAAAACACAATGTAATTTATTTTTATATTTTTTTCAGAAAAAATCACTATTTATAATTACTTTAATTCTTTGGAAAAGGGCAATCGTCCACCCAATCCCTAAAAAAGGAGGACCGCTCCGACCCTTCTAACTACCCTCCCATAGCCATCACTTCCATACTCTCAAAGGTATTAGAAAGGGTGGTTAACAACAAATTGCTCTTATATCTCGAGAATAACAATATCTTAAGCGATCGGCAATATAGATTTCGTCGAAACCGATCGTGTGGCGATCTACTCGGATATATGACGCATATTTGGGGGCGGTACATGGAGCGTTTTGGTGAAACTCAAACCGTTGGGTTGGATATCTCCAAAGCCTTTGACAGAGTCTTGCACCGGGCGCTTATCGGAAAGTTACCATCGTATGGGATCCACCAACCCTGCATAGTTGGATTGCGAACTTTCTGAGGGGAAGAACAATTCAAACCGTGGTTGACGGCTCTTCTTCCTCACCGCACCAAATCAATGCGGGGTGCCACGAGGATCTGTGCTGTCTCCGACGCTGTTTTTGCTGCACATCAACGATCGCGTCGAATGTGCACCAATTCACTGCTACGCTGATGACAGCACCGTTCACGAGGTTTATTTTTTTGACAGGCCCCCTTCCACCTATGATGTCCGAACAGCTCGGGAAGTTTTGAAGCAAAAAATTGACCACCATCTCGAGATGGTTCGTGCCTGGGGTAAGGCCAACTTGGTCAGTTTCAACGTCACAAAAACCCAAGCGTGTCTGATTTTGGCAAAGAGGGAGATCAATGACTGTCTGGTGCAATTTGATTGGAGCACTCTCCCCAATAAAGACTCCATTGAAATGCTTGGAGTTACTATATCAGACCGGCTTAAGTATCGGGGATCCATAAAAGCCCGAGTAAATCGGGCCTCCAAGAAGTTGGGCGTCTTGTACAGGGCTAGGAGATTCTTCAACAGTGACCAGCTGCTGACCCTGTACAAGTCTCAAGTCCGCCCAACTATTGAATTTGGGAGCCACCTTTGGGCTGGTGCCCCAAAATACTAAATAAACCTGCTTGAATCTGTGCAAAGGAGAGCGATCCGTCTGATTGACAATCCGTTGTTAACAGACCGATTGCCTTCTCTAATGCATAGACGCAATGTAGGCATGCTGTGTCTGTTCTACAGGTATTTCAATGGAGCCTGCTCCAAGGACCTAGCAGCATTGATTCCTGATGCACCGGTGCACGTGCGCGAAACTCGACGGACACGAGCTGAACACCCGTTCACGGTTGACGTTGGCTTCATGAGAACGGGCCGTTTTTACGACTCGTTTTTATGTAAGTCGGCTCGTATGTGGAACGAGCTACCGCCATCTGTTTTTCCTCCCTCCTATAATCCGAGCCTCTTCAAGCCCCGCATTAACAAATCCCTTCCTACAGCCACTACCTTATTCCGCCTCACAACGCCGCCCAACCGGATGGTGACATAGTTCCCCTGTCTGTACACTGCACAGGCAGGGACGTTCTTGTGAGGTGTCACATAAAAAATTTAAAAAAAAAAACATACTACAAAATTTTAATCATGTAAATGTAATTCTTAGCACGCGAGATCCCAGTTAGAATGTCATCATATCTATTTGTTACAAAAATTAATAAGATAATAAAACAATATTATTGTTATTATTATTATAACGATAAAAGTTTATCCTATAGAAGCTTGAAAGTTCCCTGCTATTATGGGAAAAGTAATATGAAAACTGTTTGCAAGTTCGTGGAATTTTCAGGTCATAAAATGCACCGAGTGAATTGAGAAATTCTGAGAAACGAGTCGGACTATCGACTGCATTGCCGCACTAAGGGAAAGTGTGGCTGACAACCAGGACAAGTCGATACATTGTGGTCTCAACAAGTGAATTTTCCTAGAAATATGTACCTTGTAGTGAATTCCTCAAATTATATACATCTGTAATAAGTGCAAGCTTATGAGTAGGTAGGTATAATTATACTTTTTTTTTACATTCAAGTACACTTTTTTTTTCGAATAAAATTTTACATACGCATAAAATGTTATTTTGTTAATGGTGCTTCGTTCTTTTTCGAAAATTCGTCGATAGGCTCACGCTTTGGTTTGCAAATGTACTTGTAACATAATATGTGTAATATTTATGTAATGTGCTCCCCATACAGAGTAGCGTACATTACCAATTAATACTTTATAAATTCTGGAACACATAATTCAAAAAACCTGTAAACCACAACTACCCTACTAGGCATAGAGAAGCACAAATATGTCAAATTAATAAATCACAAAATTTATATTTAGATAGAACAAAGAAGCATAAAATTTGTGAAATATTTGACGTATTTTCTGCAGACAAAAAGAGACATATATTTTGAAATTAAAAACTAAAGTCAGATCTATCTCCATAGATCTTGAAATAGTTACAGGACGATATACGAATGTAGAAACAAAACCTAATTTAATAAATTAAGATATACATCATATAAAATATTAATTGCCAGAAATAAACGTAATTTTAATTTATACTGCAACATTTTTTTAAAAAATAAAGACACACATTCCCGGGTAACGAATAAACTGACAATATTTGAAAATCTCCTACTTCCACTACAGTAAGCTGGAAATGTTGCTTGTGTTGTGATAGAGGACTTAGCCAGCCGAGGAATTGAACACACTATGCCTGGGTGGGACCCAAATGCGATGTCAACTCGTCCACCAACCGGTCGAAAGTAAAACTTAAAACATAAGTATAAGAAGAAAAAACCCAAATATTTAATGTATAGAAATGAGAGATTTTTTACAATTAAAATGAAAGTTATTCAATATTAAAGGAAGTGTATGAACAAAACAAATGTAAAAAAAATGAATAAAAAATAACCGCTCGTTTAATGGTTAAATGCGGTCGATCGAATAAAATGAGTAATTAATTTAGAAAAATAAATTATTCCGAGAAACTTTGACTCATTATTACCTACTATTTATATCATAATAGGCATTCAATATTAACGAACATGCATTTAAATTTTAATTTATTTAATTTTGCCGTTAAAAAAAATGCACGTTCTTTGAACTTTAAAACAATGCTGATCAAGAGAGAGGTAAATAGCTTACGCATCGTCACGAGACGTCGGGTATATACTCAGCGCTGCCGAAATATTGCGAATTCAGCGTCTCAACTTAGTCCATAACACCTTTTACCTACATGGCGATTTTAAAGTAATAAGTTGTCTTCGAGTTGCACGACGTTCGTGTTCATAATTCCATACTAACGTCGCGTCGCGAACCTGCTACTCCACTGTATTAATTAGTGTTTGAAAGTGATGCTGGGGTGAGCCCCGTGGAACAACACTCGAAGGACCAGTCCCAAAACTTTGTCAACACCTATGTTATATGGGTCAATTCAAATTGTATGCATCCGTTAAACCTGATGGACAGTATTCCTCAATGTTTTAAAGTTGGACTTCTGGAATATAAGATAAGCACAGATTGGATTAAAGGAACACAAGAACTCACCCGTCGCAGTTGGGGCCATAAAGTATGCCAGATTCTGGATGCATGTTCAATATAAAATTCACAATATTGTATTTCGAAGTTGTGGTTATATTTTACATCAATCCGCCCTGTCCGAGGTATTAATTTATACTGGGCTGCAATCAGTATACGGTCACTTGTAAAATTTAGCTTTGACATCTTGCAACAATTTTACCGGTCTTTGGACGGGTTCATTGGGTATTTAGGACAATTACAGGATTTGATATTGAGATTTCCTATCCACCAAATTTCTGCGAATACATGCTTATCTACTCTTATATATATTGCATGAAAACATTTTCTTTCGCTAACATTATTATATAACATAATCTGTAACTTACTTTTTTACGGAAATATTTTATTTTTATTTTAATGTCGATTTTTGTTATTTAGTCCAGGCAAGTATCAATTCATTTTTTCTCTCCTTTTATCTTTTATGTATTTTTTGTACTCATTTGCATTACGTTCATTAATTTTGTTTTCATTCATCGTTCATTAATCTTATTTTCTTGTATTCTATTGTTGCTTTACATACCATCAACATTTGAATGCGTTCTTCTTGAATTGCATAATTGTATTGAATTGTATAATTGTATTCTTGAATTGTGTAATTCAAAAATAAAATAAGATACTAATTTTATTATATCTGGCATTTTCATAATATTGTGAAAACAAAAATTTAGTTAACAACCACTCTGTAAATTGCCATCTCAACACAGGCGGTACACACCTAGTGATATGGGCAATACGTCATTATTGTAATACAATTTAATATACAAATAATTAAATAAAAAATGTAATAATTTTATAATTGTTTTATGTAAAAGCCCGACGGGCGTATATATGTAAATAGTGCACATCCCTTCGATCTATAAGGTCCCACTATTCAACGGACATGTTTTATTGGTAATTTTGTAGTAGGTATATTTATATACATTTTTGTAATCTACCAATATTACTTACATGAATTATTCTAATTCTGTTCAGTACATTATTTGTTACGTAAAACAGATGTTTGACTTTTAATGGTTATGTCAAACTATTACATTATTATTGAGTAGATATAAATAAACGGTAATGTAATCAATAACAACCTCCACAGTACCGTACCTCCCTAAGAAATGGACTGTAGTTCAATCATGATAAATCGTTATTAACTACTCCGAGGTACAAAGGCTTACTGTTCAAACTCTCCTTACATTTACACCCCTAAAAACTTACACCCTTATGCAAGGATATAGAATTCACTAGCTGGAATATAGTTAATTAGTTGTAAATTTTAAAAAAATAAGTCTTTTTCCGTTGGTAGTATTTATCAGGTCTCATTTTAGCTCGCATAATATTTATCACGTGAGCTATCAAGCTTCGAAATATCTATTTAACTGCCGGCAATACATTATTTGATCAAATTTTTTCGATTATTCTAAAAATCGTATGGTAACAGGTATAGGACACGTATGTGAAATGTAGAAGTAGTCGGGGTTGCCTGAAACAAATATGGCACGGTCAACTGAATCGAATATTTGAGTCAGGTTATGTTAAGAGTCAGAAAGACAGAAGGGTGTATCAATATAAGAATGTGAATGAAGCAAATAGTGTGTGTCATAACCGAGTTAACTAGCGGTCCGTCCTCTCTGCCCACTCTTGCCAGGAAACGGCGTCAAAGTTAGTTTTAAAATTTGAAAATTAATTATTAATCTAAATATATCTCGAAAATACAGTGTTCGCGTGATGTCTGTCTGTCATTGAAGTCCTGACGGTTTGTGTTTATTTCGGAAGCAATGAAGGCCAATCTAACATAACATTTATAATTATCCGGGGGTATTGATACCGGATTCGTATATTGCGTTCAATGTATTTCTTGACATTTTCTTTTAATAAATTATTTCAGGAGAGGAAATTATAATTTTCCATTCATGAACTCCTGTAACTTTTACCGGAAGTACGAGAATACATTCTTAATATCAAGATATATCTTCTTATAAATACATATCTTTACACACGAGTGTTAGACTATCGTAAAGGTAAATATGTTTTAATTATAATTTGAAATATATAGTTATTATGTTTATTTAAATAATTATCTTGTATTTAAAGAATATATAAATGAACTTAAAAAAAATCTTTTTCATGTTCTTATTTATTTTTTCAATTACACTGGATTAGGCCACTTACATAACAGTTTTATTTATTTTTTTTCAATTCAGGAAAAAATTTTAAAGCCTTTTTTTTCACAGTTTTTTCAATTTGAACAATTCATCAAATTTTAAAGATAATTATCAAGTTCTGTTATTGTTTCCGTTCTGAAAATTTAACTGGCACATAATTAAATAATAACATAACTTAAACAGGACTTTCACAGAACATTAAAATTATTTTTTAAATTCAAATTGTGTGATTTTGACATTTTATGTCATTTTTATTTAGCGTATTTTTGAAACAACGGTGATTTTTTGAAAAACCGAAAATTGGAAGGGACCCCACTACCTAAACCGCATTCGTCAAGACTCTATTTTTTAATATTTTTTTTTATTCAACAAAGCTACATTTTTTAACGACTCAAGTTCCTCAAATGTCCCTGCATACAGGGTTAGCAAACAGTGTACAAGTACTTACATTGTTTTATAATATTAAAGATGCCACAATCTAAAAAAAAGAGTAACAAGAGATCATGTAAAAGACAAAAAAGGGGATCTGACTTGCGTCACGCGTACCCAAGACAGTTAAACCGCTTTCACTGGGCAGTCTCATTGAGAATGAACTCAGCGATCAGCCAGAGCAAGCGGAAAAAATAAATAAATAGCCTGATCTTGTTTGTTATTTGTTTTTGGGGTATTATGCCGTGTTGCGCTAACTCCTTCTTTAGCCAACGTTTCGGACAGCATTGCAGTGTCCATCATCAGGGCAGATGTGTTATTATACAATAACATATGTGTTATTATACAATAACACATCTGCCCTGATGATGGACACTGCAATGCTGTCCGAAACGTTGGCTAAAGAAGGAGTTAGCACAACACGGCATAATACCCCAAAAACAAATAACAAACATACTTTTGGCCGTGAAAATCTTAAAGCCTGATCTTTTTGAAAAAAATGTAAATCGCTAAGTCAGAAGCCAAAAAAATGTATGAACTTCACAACATAATATGTCTATCAAAAATCAGACGGTGAGCCTTCACTGTGTTATGTTTTATTGCTTAAATATGGGTCAGTATCGTTAGATCAGAGATCGTAAAAATAAAAATAAAGATATTATATAGTTTCTTTTGCAAAAATACTTTTTTTGTGGTAAAAAGATTTTTAGGTGTACCAAGAAATTGAGCTGTCAGAAATGCAAAACGTCAACATAAAGAAAACTTTCAGGGTCATCATATTAAATGGCAGGGCTTTGTTTTTAATTTTTTTTTAAATAATAAAGAGCTAAAAAACAGATTTGTTTATTTTTTAATTTAAAAAAAAATAGTTACCCTTTCTAATTCTTGGTTGAAATATCTATCCACACATTTTTTCGGATCATTATAAAATGCATGCAAGTAGCCTATTATCTTTTCGGCCACTCGAGCCATTGGTGTCATATATGACACCAATCGCTATCCTATCAATCCTATTTCAGCCCATTGATAAAATATACTACTAATAGGAATGTATGGCGAGAGATATGCTGAAATAGGCCAACCACGCGAGCCACAGGCTTCAATCAATGTTCATATTTAAAAATAGAACATTTTTGTAAAAATTCTGATTTTTATCTGTTAAATTATGAAAGAACACCCAAAAGTGACATTTCACTAAACAAAATGATTAAAATAGCATTTTTAATCTGATAAAATTCATCCTCAAACCCTTTTCAGAATTACATAATCCAACCCGTTCACCGAATTTCAATCAAATTAATGTAGCTTGAGCGGCATAATCCAACCTAACACCTTCAGGTTGAATTTCTAAACTTTTGCGTTTTAATTAGGACGACCTCGAGGTGTGTTAACTTTATGTATGGCTTTGATATTGTACCTTTGATAAAGGATGAAGAACGTTGATGAAAAATATTATATATTTTAAATAAATTATACTATTTACGAGTATTATGTAGTTGTCTTACATAATGACAATTAAAGAATCAATGTTTTACGTAAACTATTATTATGACAATCTTTTGAATGCAAAGCAATAGATTATATTATATTTTTGAATACACATAGGAACTTAACCTTCCTTTCTGAAATTCAACTGTAATTTCAAATTCTGATGTTAACAAATGATAATTGATAATTTCAACTTCATCTTCCCGTATATCACTGTGATTTCTATTATGTTAGGTTAGGTTCCTATTTCCATCTAATTCAATGCAAATTTTTATTTTTGTAAGGTATATCAACTTCATATTCCCTTATACATTTCAATGTGATTTTTAATTCTTGTAAGTAGTATCAGTACATAATATTCTCGTAAATTTTACTGTGATTTCTAATCGATTTAGGTATATCAACTTCATAATACTGACTGATACTGACTGACTTGATGACTCCGCCACCGAGAACAAGATAAACTTCACTCCATGAACCCGGAAAAACCTGCTTAAACACCAAATGTAGCGAACCACTTGGGGTGACACATGGCAGAGGTATTGGTTATCTGATCGAAACGAAAATTAGTATTTTTAATGATAAGTTTGTGCAAGATATTTATTTTATGTGTTGTTTCTGAATTTGGTAATGTCAACTGCTACTAACATTGACTAGTTTTTTACATCAACTGCTACAAACATTGACTATTTTATTTCATCAACGGCTACTATCATTGACTAGTATATTACATAAACTGCTACTAACATTGACTACTTTATTACATCAACGGCTACCAGAGATGTGCAAAATGGGTACCCAAAATCATTTGAAATGCAAAATGGAAATGGGTCAAAACTTTTCCATTTGAAAATACAAAATGCAAAATGGTTTTTAGAAAAGCATTTCAAATGCAAAATGCAAAATACCTATTTTCAAAATGCATTGAAAATGCAAAATGGTTTCTCAGGTGAAACAATTAAAATAATTATAGAATTTTTAAACAATTTTGTCATTTAATAGTGGACATCAATGTAGAACAAACATATTACTTGATGGTTAATCCAAAATTACCACGACTACAGATTATGAAACTACAAAAAATTTTCGCGGGACTAATGTTGCCAACGTAAAAACATAGAAACTGCTATCTAACATTTAATATTACAGCGTCATGGCCATGTTCAGTATTTTTTGTAATGGTATCACTCAATTGCCAGAGCTCCTACCATGGAGCAATTTGACAAATGTAAATTATCTCTCATAGCGAGGCTGAGGACCTTCTGATATTTGGGGCTTATGAAAAAAAGATGAGTGGAGAAAGTGGGAAGAATGTTGCAAAAAAGCATTTAAAATGGAAAATGCATTGAGAAAAGCATTTAAAATGCAAAATGGAAAATACCCATTTTGCATTTTGCATTTCCATTTGAAATGGATTTATTTGAAATAAAGCACATCTCAGACGGCTACTAACATATACCTAGGCAAACATAACAAAACAACAAAACCTTGAATATTGACTCATCCTTTTTCGCTTTTTAATTACCTCCTAGTTTCGACATAAAATTTCCTATCAGGCCCATGGAGGTAAAAGTTCTCTAAAGTTTAACACGTTGATTCCCGATAGGATAGCTGAGCCAAAACCCCAAGTCGACCCATCAACATTTATTCGATATTTATACATCCGACGATCCGACCTTTGTAGACTAGATTACTACATCAAACAGCTAAGGTACTTTTAGATGTCATGTTTAAATCATTAAAATAGTCTTCAGTAGTGGCTATAATAGTATCAATATGCCCTCCTTCGTTATTCGAATGGATAGGTTTTTCTTATGAATAAAATTATTTTAAATTAACTAACTATTTAAAATTATCGCATCAAATTTTTATAATATGAATTTTCTGTACTAGATATCTCAATCATAATTTGTTTAAACTATGACTCTTTTGACACCGTGACAGATAGTTTGAAGTTTAGGTTTATTTTTCAAAATATTCGAAACCTTTCGGTTTCTCGAAACTTTTCAAAAATAACGTATTAAATTTTGAAAAAAACGTCTTCGGAAAAAACGTTTTCTACCAACGTAGGTAGGTTATAGCAGTTTAAGTGTTGCTAAGTTTAAAACGTTTTTAGTTGGTTAGTTGTTGAGTATTAAACGTTTTGTTTGAAATTCTCAAACGGATTCTGCTTTAATAAAATATTTTCGAATGGGTTTACTGCGGGTTTAGTTACTTAGCTGTTTTTTTAAGCGGTTATCCGAAACTGTTTCAACCGTTTCAAAAATTAAACGGTTACAAAAAAACAGTTTGACATTATTTTTATCACTTCTAGAGTCATTCTTTTAAAATATTTTTTGGGCTTATTTGGCCCGAGAAAAAAAGTTTAAGTATGACTTCACTAGACGGTTTAAACGTAAATTTATTAAAATTGTAAGTCAACGTTTAAATAACGTTAAAGGTTTTCAAATTCTTTCAACCTATTACCGGATTGAGAGTGGAATTCGCATTTGAATTATGTCAAATTACAAAATCACATTGAAAAGAGCGTCTAATAAAATTCCAGGTTTCTGTGATTTGTTTGTCTTTCTTTTGTTACGAGTTATGATTCTTCGTCTAAATAATTCGGAAAATTCTCGGAAAATTATTTGCCATTATGAAGTTCGAGGAATTCGTGAAATATTTTCTGGGAAGTACTGCGAGGTTTTGGGAAAGCGCTTTGTGAACGGAAAGTTGAAGAAATTAAGAATTGTTGGTTGTTTTGAAACGATATTTCACGAAAAGACACGAACATAATACATTACGCCATACAAGAATGGGATCCATTTTGTCCTGGCTTCTTCCTGCCTTGCTATTTCATAAAAAAGTTTAAATATCGAATAACTTTTCACTTATTTTATGCTATATTTGTTTTGCTAGTGGAATTTATTTTTTTTACAGTACCTACCTACATTTTAACACGCTTTTTTCCAAATTTAAAAATTGAATTAATGAATATTTTGACGTCTAGTCTTATTTTTCGCTAGCTCGTGATGAAAAATAATGGCATTAATACAATAGTTTCTTTCTTTCCAAAAAGCAAGAATTTGATTGATTAAAATTTTGTTACATCCGATCAAAATGATTTGCTGTATTTGATATAAAAAAAAATAAATAATTTATATTTTCTTGAAATTTTATTCAAGAGTATCAAGAGTGCTAGACAATCTGTTTTGCCATGTAGAATCTTGAAGAGTTTGTTATGATGGAAAGCGAAAATTTTGTATATTTGACTTAAGTCGTGTTTGGTAACCAGATCTGAATAGCTGGGTAAATTGTTTCTCACCTCACACATACCCCAATTATTAGAAATATCACTAGTCGCACCGGCTCCGGAGAGCTGGCGGTTTTGGGACTCTTTTGCGGTTTTCCCAAAAAAGCTTATAAATTTATACCAAAGCCAGTCTCGTTCGTTTTATAAGCGTAAATTTGTAAAACAAGAAGAGCAGATTTTAATAAATGTAGAAAATTATATCCATGCAAAATTTATTTACGTTAAAAAATCCTCGGTGATTTATTCAATTAACCATACGATGATTATGAATTAAGTAAGTACTGTACTAACATTATTTTCCATCAAAAACATTATTACTTATTGATGTCTTGTTGACTTGTGTTGACTCGACCCCCTAATTGTCCTAACTCGCTTGAATGAGGTTTTTATACCTCCTTCTCTCCAGCGTTCAGTTTCGCTTTTGCAAAACGATATCGTGCTGGGCCTAGCTAACTCTGAATATTCCCCGCCCCTGTGGTATCGCACACAGTAAAATAAGGCCTACGCTTTGGGGTTGATCTACAATAAATCCCTTAACTTCACGTTGTGTGATTTGTTAATTCGAAGCCCCCCCCGCTATGGGGTGGTAGGTATTTAATGTCTCCTTTCTGTGGTAACTCCCGGTTCTTTTTAGCCAAAGCGTGGGGAAAACGTCCATCGACCCTCAGCGAGTTCTACAAGGAACGAGTACGTGTCTCACCTAACTTTCGAATACTGGACCCTATTACTAATCGACCTAACAGCTTATATCATATCTTTACAATTTCCTTGTATCCCCGCCCTTACCTAATGTCCCCGTGTTTATAAATTCTAGATTGTGACATAGAACCGAACCCTCCCCCCCTCCTCTTGTGTACGGGCTATTAAACCCTTCGTTGAATAGTGTGTTGTTTCCGCATAAGTACTGGGACTCTCTCGTCGACCTCTGTAACGATGTACTGAAACTAGATAAATGGATTTAGCTGTGGTTAGTAAACTTTGGGTGTTGCGGATGGAAGTGGAAACGAGAGAAAAGGAGATGGGAACGGATTAAATGACGAGAAAAAAAAGGTTTTTTTTTTTTGCAAACTGGGTCGGCACCTCACTGCCCCAAATGAAATGGTCGCTATTCTTCCAAATGCAAAACCCCAAGAACCAATACGTGTCTGGCTTTCCCCGAGGTCTGGTCTAACTTCTTCTTATAGTCGCCTTGACACCTCCGGACCGCTCACGTCAGAGGGAGAGGTAATGCACCTGTTGGAATATCCCAAATCACCCCGCCCCGCTTCCTCCAACGGACTACTTTACTGACTGTAAAAGGGGAATTTTTCATTGCGTCCCTTGTCATGATGCTAAACGCGTGCATGTTTCAAATAGGTTTGTTCTGGTGAGGCTTTCAACGTCCACTAGCCGCCAGGCCTACTATCCACCTCACGAAGGTTGCTGCAAAGGATCTCGAGGGTTTTCCAGTCGAGTTGCATCAACCTCCGGGTAAACCCCGCTTTAGTATGTGTTCGTCCTCCGATTTTGAACCCTCGTTCATCACGCCGACGTCCCCTCCACGCGATTTTGAAAGACTTGGAGCCCGTTCAATTAAACGCCTTCGCAGCGAACCAAGGCCCAAACATTCCAACTTGACATTAATTTTCATACTGCCTTCTCGTGTCTTCTCATCCGACCCGGCTCCGCGAAAAGGGATGACCTCCCGAACTCTTCGTGATTCTCCATACAACGTTGACGCCCCGAAATCGCGTGACGAGGAAAGTAGAAAAACTTCTGAGCTGAGGAAGTTGTGTGCTTTCTCAAGACAGCTTACGAACAACATACTCCAACGGTGAGTTCTAAGCCGAGGCCAAAGGTATTCGGGAATTTGTTAGTGAACATATAAGGTTATACAAATATTATTAATTTGATTTTTTTATTTGTTTTGAGCATGAGTTGGTTGCAGCTAGTCGCTTCCATGTTGATTTGAGGTGCCTCTGCGCGGCCGCCAACTCGGTAGAGTGTACGACTTTTGTCGTCAGGCACGGACGTCGAGTGATTTATGGGGTCCCCTTTCTTCCTTTTGGTCGTGTGTCGCCACTAACTTCTTACAAATAAGTAGGTCATTGGCCTCGTGCTAAACACAGCTGTTAGAAGCAAGCAAACAGTTCTAAATGTGATACTATTTTATCAGTTGCAGCCCCATCTTCGTCGCAATTTTAACGTTCTGGAAATATATATTCATGCAAGATCACTCACCCAAAATCGTTATATTACCAGTCCAGTCGGGATATCGACGACATGTACATTAATCCACGTCCAGGGGCTGTAGGTAGGATGTAGAAGCCCCTAAGCCGTTAAGGGTTCGTATTAAATTCGAAATCGGTTCTCTATGTCACCCGTCTACTCGCCGGTAGAAACTATAACCATATTGTATCTAATTTTTCTAGCTAAAATTTCTACTTTCATACGCCGCTCCGTAGATAGCACATAAATTACCTGATACTAGAATTCGGAATGTTTAAGCGGATCATTTCTTTCAATAGAATGGTCTCTTCCTCCCTAACCGTAAATTGATAGTTGACATGCATCGGTATCTGTTGGCCTCCACTGTACCTAATCTAGATATCTCCCCCTAACGACTATTTTAGAGCATCTAAGTAAGCATTTGCCGAGATCTACCCAAAACCCCCTTCCCCTCCCTAGAACCTTTCATATATTATCTGCCACGTTCACTTCGATTTTTTTCACTCAATTCTTATATCGTGTAGACCGTTAAAACCTTCCCGTGTTCGCAAGGAAAACACTGTCTATACCCCCAATTCAAATGAGCAATTTACCCTACGTTTTATATATTGGAAATTAATTATTATTAATTTTGACCAGAAGGTCCACATGTGATTTACGAATGATGTATTTAGCTCTTATTAAATTCTATTCTCCGAGTAAATTCATTCGCCGCGTTTCTACACGATTTTTTATTATTATTTCTTTTTGATCAATGTACGCTGTCTCTTCAATTTCACAATAAATTTAGAACTTTGACTTAGCCGTTTTCGTCTGGTCATTTGATAATTATTATGGTTCTCTATTTTTTTCTCCTCTAATGGCACACGCGTTATTATTAAACATTACCGCAGTCGAGTTTCATCGTTTTATATTAGTCTGAACCAAGAGACTCCAACCCGTGAATTTAGTATCGTCTAATTATGAGTTTACCCTTTTTTTTTGGTTGAATCTAATTAAATTTTAAAACACTTCAATTATTTCAATTAATATTAAAACCACAACTTCACTATATTTAAAACTCTATCAGTTTAGTTTAAAGATAGCACACCAAACTGTCGCGACGTTAAGTTATCGAAGCCCGACTCCAACCAAGTTAAAACGAAAAAGCCCTGATTCCCTCCAAACAACGCTATTTAATAATGTTTTTTCGAATAAATCGACTTAAAATTTGTGCGACTTTCGCCTTTATGAATTCAAGGTTTCACTTCCCGTTAAGTTTAGAATTGCATAACCCCGTTTCAGGATTTTTGGCCCCCGCCTGCCGAGTTGAGGTAGACACCTACCCCCCTGCCGAGACGGGTACAGGCGTGTACTCGGTGACCTGACTTCCGGGCGCCCTCCCGTAAATGATTTTCGGCGATGTAGATTATTGCGCAAAATTATTTGATTATTTTTTCTCGTACGCGTGTTGTGTCCGTAATATTGGTTGATTTCCGGCCTATAGACTAGGTGTAGCTCATTTCTATATCGTTGTTTTCGAAATCTTTCCGAGAAATTCGCTATTGATATCGATAATATAATCGATAAATTATCCCAACTAACGGAAGCTTTTCACCTATTATGTCCAGCGCTTGCGCAATCCAGTATCCTTCCTTGTGTGCTGCCTTCTAGCATTTGATTGGTGTCTACACGATCCGTGGGTGATCCCAGGACACATATACCTTCCTCTCGGTGATGACATACGTAGGCATTCGTTCCAAAATTTGATTCGACACGTTTTTTGTAATTTCGCCTACCTGTTTTGACTCTTTTCGTGATATCCGCCGCATATCTTCTGGTAATTTTTCGTAACCCATCGCTGTCCACTACCCGAGTCGGTGACACCTCTTCCATCATGAGCTAAACTACCTTTCGGGTTTCCTTTCGATTCCTGGTCCTTCCTTTTCGGTGATCTACGCCCAGTACATCCCTGTTTTTACAGTTTTTTTGCGTCTAGTTTTAGCCCAACCCATATACCCCTTTCTCGCTCCATCCAGGAATTTCAATATATTATCCTCGTAACTTTGTTTACGCGCAAAAAAAGGTCGTAAAATTTTGATCGTTAATCAAAGACTTCGTGACCCATTAACTTTTATGTCTTTTCTTAATTACCCAACTTGCATCTCCCCCGTGTTAATATAATTAGGCAATTTCGGCCAAACATCCCATCTTAAGTTAAAATTCGTGTCCATTGTCAACACTTGAAATAGCACTCAGAACCTCAGCGATCGTAAACAATTCTCTCTATGAGGATCACCTCGTAATATGTCTTCTGGACCAAAACATTCTAAAAAACCATCTTCTTTCGCCAAACCGTCACCCCCCTGTTTCGTTATCGCTGGTTGGGTATCGCTTCGTTTCTACCTTAGAATGCAAATTTATCGTCGTTCTCCAAGTGCCCTTACACGCATCGTGAGACCGGATCCCAAGGTTAGCTCAACAGTAAATCAACCTAGAGTGTTTCGTGTCTTTAGACCGCCCTTAGTCTCCGTGATTGGCGAAAAATTATTTAATTGATTTTGGGAATGATCTGATTCGTTGAGCTCCATCACGCCTCTTTTCAATTATTACGTGGTTAACACCTATTACCGACGTAGGTTTCTATAATAAAGCTTCTAGTATGTCCCAGAGATGTCCATAGTCTGTTCGTTTCTCCCTATTCTCTGAACGTATTTTAATTTATGAAAAAAAAAAATTCTTTACGTTCCTTTACCCCAAACAGGTCCATTACAGCCTCCCTTTAGTAAGGATTACAGCGGATAGACACGTTTTGGTGTTTAGTTGGTGAAATCATTACTAACAATAGTTTTAGATGACTCATTTTTCTTCCTTTTCAAATTTTTTTTTTTCGTACTCCAAAGGTTGCGTACCCCTTACCTCCCTAAGAGGAGATGTTCCTATTTTCCCTAAATGCAAAATAAATTCTAGAATGGGTCTTTCCCTTTTTTTTTTCTTTCCAATCTTCCGTTAATTTTTGGCTTATCTGCTTCTCACGAAGTTCGCCCCTGTACGTGTCTTAACTCAAATGCCTTTAAACAAAACGTAAGGCACAATGCCATTCATAAATCTGCCGCCTCCTACCACTCGTGATTTCATTAAGACGAAACACGGTTTCATTTGTCACAAAACTCGTAACTTTGCCTTTTATTCTAGGCGCTTCGTCAGTAAACGTGTTTCCTCTTAACTACACATTTATGGCTAAGTTTTTGTTGCACCCCCAAAGGGTCGAAGCAAAGTTCTATGGGTACCTGACTGAAGTTTTGGTTGTATGTTTTTTTTTTTCCACTTTTATATGCACGCAACTTGAATCTATTTAAAACGCGTAGCTATTTTGCATGTGGTTTTTTTTTCTGTTTTTTTTTTTTTTCCTCGCGTGACTTCATTCATTTCCTTTAATAAATAATAATCTGTATGTGCGGCTGGTTATCAATAAGCATTGACAACACTTGAATTGGATTAAATCTGGTTTATTGAATTGGACACGCAACCTCCCTAAAACTGCACTTACGTGTCCTAGATGTTCATCGAAATTTCCGCACGAATATATGACTAAGTCATCCAAGTAGTAGCTTTGCGAGACTACCTATCTTTTGTTTTAATATTCGTATTGTACCGAACGTGTTTTGTTTACTTGTTGAACTAATTGAAACGGATTTATTTATTCTTATTCACAGAATTTAGTCACTATTTCACGCTGTAGTTTTTCTCACAATATCACTGTTTTCACTTTATTCAAATATTAAGTTAGATTATATCCAATGGTTGTAACTATTCACTTCACAAGAACACTGCATTTATTTCACCGAAAAACATCCGTTACGTAACGAACTTAAGTATTTTGATAGTAATCACCGGTAATGTTCACTGTAGGTTCAATGAACTCGTGGTGGTACGCAAACGTATTGTATCCCTGCTTGTACTCGCTACGTTTAATTTAAACCTTTTCGAAAACATAACAAAATAATTATTATCTTCCCTCTCTCACAATCCCGGCTGTCCCGATTCGTAACCAAGTCAAATCTCACTAGTCTTCGGTTTACATTATTATTATTACTATCCCACACTTTCTCCCTCTTTATATTGCTTGCTAGGTATCGAAAAACCGTTGTCTACCGACCATTTTGTAATATACACATTCCGAGACTACCGATGTCTGCACGCACAACGTTTCCAAACTACGTCGTACAAAAGCTCATACAATATCTGTTATCTGTTATCACCACCCATTGCGAAGTTTAACTCTATATTAAGAGGATAGACGGATCCCTTTTGTATGAAAGCTTGTATTTTTGAAGCTGTCTCCTTCGAAAATGTTCACCGTTTAGGTTTCCCCTTAATATCACGCTATCCAAAGATAACAAACCGTTTTTATGTACTACAAATCGTCTCGCAAATGCTCGGTGGATATTTTTTTCTTTCTAAGATTTATGACCCGACCGTTGTAAATCATGAAAAGGTCTATTAGTTCCTTTTAGCTTGCAATAATTTTCAAGTGACCATCGATAGGTCTCTTCGAAACGACAAACCGATATTAGTACGGTTTTTACCCACTTTCGTAAGGCATTTAAAATGTTTGAATAATATTCATTTCATATTATTTTTTTTTTCAAGCGGTCTACAAAATACTAGTCAGATGCTTTACGTTTCACCATCTAAATGCGAGCCCTTCTCAAATTATGATCATTTAACTGATTTGTATATTTTTTCCTTATCGAAGGTTGGCGTACATTTCGCAATATCAACTAATACAAATCTCCACTCAAATAAAGATTCCGTAATTAACTTGTCTATTTATTTATTTTCTCTTTTTTTTTCTCATGAAATGTTGATTAACATCAGCTTACGTTTTTTTTTTTTTCATTTAACTGTGTAACCTTTCCCTTTTATTATTAGTCTCGTGAAAGTACTCAATTTATATTATTCATTACTAACTACCGTATTGTGTATTAATTCTCTTTATTCATTTGTACGGCGCGCCTGAGGCGACTTTACCCAAAACGGCGCCACACGAGTCCCAACAAACAGCCGACCGACATCCCTGCCGTGTTCAGAGCGATAAATCTACCACCGGCTGTAGATACGTAAGAGTAGGTAACCTTTTTTTTTTCCACTATTGTCCGGCGCCTCGCCGTCTCCATCGTAAGTAATTAAATCACAAATGACACTAGAGTCTAACAGTGCGTCCAGCTTAATTTTTGTTCACCTGTCTAGACTATTTTACAACTGACCCACATTCGTTTCGACCTATTTTTTTTTCTTTTCGCTCCTGACATGTTTTTTTTTCTTGAGACACCATACTCGTACCTCTATCGCTTATAAGGTCAATGAAGCCACCCCAACTTGTAAAACTCTCGGCTCCTGGTTCTCAAGGCACCAAATGTGTTGACTCGACCCCCTAATTGTCCTAACTCGCTTGAATGAGGTTTTTATACCTCCTTCTCCCCAGCGTTCAGTTTCGCTTTTGCAAAACGATATCGTGCTGGGCCTAGCTAACTCTGAATATTCCCCGCCCCTGTGGTATCGCACACAGTAAAATAAGGCCTACGCTTTGGGGTTGATCTACAATAAATCCCTTAACTTCACGTTGTGTGATTTGTTAATTCGAAGCCCCCCCCGCTATGGGGTGGTAGGTATTTAATGTCTCCTTTCTGTGGTAACTCCCGGTTCTTTTTAGCCAAAGCGTGGGGAAAACGTCCATCGACCCTCAGCGAGTTCTACAAGGAACGAGTACGTGTCTCACCTAACTTTCGAATACTGGACCCTATTACTAATCGACCTAACAGCTTATATCATATCTTTACAATTTCCTTGTATCCCCGCCCTTACCTAATGTCCCCGTGTTTATAAATTCTAGATTGTGACATAGAACCGAACCCTCCCCCCCCTCCTCTTGTGTACGGGCTATTAAACCCTTCGTTGAATAGTGTGTTGTTTCCGCATAAGTACTGGGACTCTCTCGTCGACCTCTGTAACGATGTACTGAAACTAGATAAATGGATTTAGCTGTGGTTAGTAAACTTTGGGTGTTGCGGATGGAAGTGGAAACGAGAGAAAAGGAGATGGGAACGGATTAAATGACGAGAAAAAAAAGGTTTTTTTTTTTTGCAAACTGGGTCGGCACCTCACTGCCCCAAATGAAATGGTCGCTATTCTTCCAAATGCAAAACCCCAAGAACCAATACGTGTCTGGCTTTCCCCGAGGTCTGGTCTAACTTCTTCTTATAGTCGCCTTGACACCTCCGGACCGCTCACGTCAGAGGGAGAGGTAATGCACCTGTTGGAATATCCCAAATCACCCCGCCCCGCTTCCTCCAACGGACTACTTTACTGACTGTAAAAGGGGAATTTTTCATTGCGTCCCTTGTCATGATGCTAAACGCGTGCATGTTTCAAATAGGTTTGTTCTGGTGAGGCTTTCAACGTCCACTAGCCGCCAGGCCTACTATCCACCTCACGAAGGTTGCTGCAAAGGATCTCGAGGGTTTTCCAGTCGAGTTGCATCAACCTCCGGGTAAACCCCGCTTTAGTATGTGTTCGTCCTCCGATTTTGAACCCTCGTTCATCACGCCGACGTCCCCTCCACGCGATTTTGAAAGACTTGGAGCCCGTTCAATTAAACGCCTTCGCAGCGAACCAAGGCCCAAACATTCCAACTTGACATTAATTTTCATACTGCCTTCTCGTGTCCTCTCATCCGACCCGGCTCCGCGAAAAGGGATGACCTCCCGAACTCTTCGTGATTCTCCATACAACGTTGACGCCCCGAAATCGCGTGACGAGGAAAGTAGAAAAACTTCTGAGCTGAGGAAGTTGTGTGCTTTCTCAAGACAGCTTACGAACAACATACTCCAACGGTGAGTTCTAAGCCGAGGCCAAAGGTATTCGGGAATTTGTTAGTGAACATATAAGGTTATACAAATATTATTAATTTGATTTTTTTATTTGTTTTGAGCATGAGTTGGTTGCAGCTAGTCGCTTCCATGTTGATTTGAGGTGCCTCTGCGCGGCCGCCAACTCGGTAGAGTGTACGACTTTTGTCGTCAGGCACGGACGTCGAGTGATTTATGGGGTCCCCTTTCTTCCTTTTGGTCGTGTGTCGCCACTAACTTCTTACAAATAAGTAGGTCATTGGCCTCGTGCTAAACACAGCTGTTAGAAGCAAGCAAACAGTTCTAAATGTGATACTATTTTATCAGTTGCAGCCCCATCTTCGTCGCAATTTTAACGTTCTGGAAATATATATTCATGCAAGATCACTCACCCAAAATCGTTATATTACCAGTCCAGTCGGGATATCGACGACATGTACATTAATCCACGTCCAGGGGCTGTAGGTAGGATGTAGAAGCCCCTAAGCCGTTAAGGGTTCGTATTAAATTCGAAATCGGTTCTCTATGTCACCCGTCTACTCGCCGGTAGAAACTATAACCATATTGTATCTAATTTTTCTAGCTAAAATTTCTACTTTCATACGCCGCTCCGTAGATAGCACATAAATTACCTGATACTAGAATTCGGAATGTTTAAGCGGATCATTTCTTTCAATAGAATGGTCTCTTCCTCCCTAACCGTAAATTGATAGTTGACATGCATCGGTATCTGTTGGCCTCCACTGTACCTAATCTAGATATCTCCCCCTAACGACTATTTTAGAGCATCTAAGTAAGCATTTGCCGAGATCTACCCAAAACCCCCTTCCCCTCCCTAGAACCTTTCATATATTATCTGCCACGTTCACTTCGATTTTTTTCACTCAATTCTTATATCGTGTAGACCGTTAAAACCTTCCCGTGTTCGCAAGGAAAACACTGTCTATACCCCCAATTCAAATGAGCAATTTACCCTACGTTTTATATATTGGAAATTAATTATTATTAATTTTGACCAGAAGGTCCACATGTGATTTACGAATGATGTATTTAGCTCTTATTAAATTCTATTCTCCGAGTAAATTCATTCGCCGCGTTTCTACACGATTTTTTATTATTATTTCTTTTTGATCAATGTACGCTGTCTCTTCAATTTCACAATAAATTTAGAACTTTGACTTAGCCGTTTTCGTCTGGTCATTTGATAATTATTATGGTTCTCTATTTTTTTCTCCTCTAATGGCACACGCGTTATTATTAAACATTACCGCAGTCGAGTTTCATCGTTTTATATTAGTCTGAACCAAGAGACTCCAACCCGTGAATTTAGTATCGTCTAATTATGAGTTTACCCTTTTTTTTTGGTTGAATCTAATTAAATTTTAAAACACTTCAATTATTTCAATTAATATTAAAACCACAACTTCACTATATTTAAAACTCTATCAGTTTAGTTTAAAGATAGCACACCAAACTGTCGCGACGTTAAGTTATCGAAGCCCGACTCCAACCAAGTTAAAACGAAAAAGCCCTGATTCCCTCCAAACAACGCTATTTAATAATGTTTTTTCGAATAAATCGACTTAAAATTTGTGCGACTTTCGCCTTTATGAATTCAAGGTTTCACTTCCCGTTAAGTTTAGAATTGCATAACCCCGTTTCAGGATTTTTGGCCCCCGCCTGCCGAGTTGAGGTAGACACCTACCCCCCTGCCGAGACGGGTACAGGCGTGTACTCGGTGACCTGACTTCCGGGCGCCCTCCCGTAAATGATTTTCGGCGATGTAGATTATTGCGCAAAATTATTTGATTATTTTTTCTCGTACGCGTGTTGTGTCCGTAATATTGGTTGATTTCCGGCCTATAGACTAGGTGTAGCTCATTTCTATATCGTTGTTTTCGAAATCTTTCCGAGAAATTCGCTATTGATATCGATAATATAATCGATAAATTATCCCAACTAACGGAAGCTTTTCACCTATTATGTCCAGCGCTTGCGCAATCCAGTATCCTTCCTTGTGTGCTGCCTTCTAGCATTTGATTGGTGTCTACACGATCCGTGGGTGATCCCAGGACACATATACCTTCCTCTCGGTGATGACATACGTAGGCATTCGTTCCAAAATTTGATTCGACACGTTTTTTGTAATTTCGCCTACCTGTTTTGACTCTTTTCGTGATATCCGCCGCATATCTTCTGGTAATTTTTCGTAACCCATCGCTGTCCACTACCCGAGTCGGTGACACCTCTTCCATCATGAGCTAAACTACCTTTCGGGTTTCCTTTCGATTCCTGGTCCTTCCTTTTCGGTGATCTACGCCCAGTACATCCCTGTTTTTACAGTTTTTTTGCGTCTAGTTTTAGCCCAACCCATATACCCCTTTCTCGCTCCATCCAGGAATTTCAATATATTATCCTCGTAACTTTGTTTACGCGCAAAAAAAGGTCGTAAAATTTTGATCGTTAATCAAAGACTTCGTGACCCATTAACTTTTATGTCTTTTCTTAATTACCCAACTTGCATCTCCCCCGTGTTAATATAATTAGGCAATTTCGGCCAAACATCCCATCTTAAGTTAAAATTCGTGTCCATTGTCAACACTTGAAATAGCACTCAGAACCTCAGCGATCGTAAACAATTCTCTCTATGAGGATCACCTCGTAATATGTCTTCTGGACCAAAACATTCTAAAAAACCATCTTCTTTCGCCAAACCGTCACCCCCCTGTTTCGTTATCGCTGGTTGGGTATCGCTTCGTTTCTACCTTAGAATGCAAATTTATCGTCGTTCTCCAAGTGCCCTTACACGCATCGTGAGACCGGATCCCAAGGTTAGCTCAACAGTAAATCAACCTAGAGTGTTTCGTGTCTTTAGACCGCCCTTAGTCTCCGTGATTGGCGAAAAATTATTTAATTGATTTTGGGAATGATCTGATTCGTTGAGCTCCATCACGCCTCTTTTCAATTATTACGTGGTTAACACCTATTACCGACGTAGGTTTCTATAATAAAGCTTCTAGTATGTCCCAGAGATGTCCATAGTCTGTTCGTTTCTCCCTATTCTCTGAACGTATTTTAATTTATGAAAAAAAAAAATTCTTTACGTTCCTTTACCCCAAACAGGTCCATTACAGCCTCCCTTTAGTAAGGATTACAGCGGATAGACACGTTTTGGTGTTTAGTTGGTGAAATCATTACTAACAATAGTTTTAGATGACTCATTTTTCTTCCTTTTCAAATTTTTTTTTTTCGTACTCCAAAGGTTGCGTACCCCTTACCTCCCTAAGAGGAGATGTTCCTATTTTCCCTAAATGCAAAATAAATTCTAGAATGGGTCTTTCCCTTTTTTTTTTCTTTCCAATCTTCCGTTAATTTTTGGCTTATCTGCTTCTCACGAAGTTCGCCCCTGTACGTGTCTTAACTCAAATGCCTTTAAACAAAACGTAAGGCACAATGCCATTCATAAATCTGCCGCCTCCTACCACTCGTGATTTCATTAAGACGAAACACGGTTTCATTTGTCACAAAACTCGTAACTTTGCCTTTTATTCTAGGCGCTTCGTCAGTAAACGTGTTTCCTCTTAACTACACATTTATGGCTAAGTTTTTGTTGCACCCCCAAAGGGTCGAAGCAAAGTTCTATGGGTACCTGACTGAAGTTTTGGTTGTATGTTTTTTTTTTTCCACTTTTATATGCACGCAACTTGAATCTATTTAAAACGCGTAGCTATTTTGCATGTGGTTTTTTTTTCTGTTTTTTTTTTTTTTCCTCGCGTGACTTCATTCATTTCCTTTAATAAATAATAATCTGTATGTGCGGCTGGTTATCAATAAGCATTGACAACACTTGAATTGGATTAAATCTGGTTTATTGAATTGGACACGCAACCTCCCTAAAACTGCACTTACGTGTCCTAGATGTTCATCGAAATTTCCGCACGAATATATGACTAAGTCATCCAAGTAGTAGCTTTGCGAGACTACCTATCTTTTGTTTTAATATTCGTATTGTACCGAACGTGTTTTGTTTACTTGTTGAACTAATTGAAACGGATTTATTTATTCTTATTCACAGAATTTAGTCACTATTTCACGCTGTAGTTTTTCTCACAATATCACTGTTTTCACTTTATTCAAATATTAAGTTAGATTATATCCAATGGTTGTAACTATTCACTTCACAAGAACACTGCATTTATTTCACCGAAAAACATCCGTTACGTAACGAACTTAAGTATTTTGATAGTAATCACCGGTAATGTTCACTGTAGGTTCAATGAACTCGTGGTGGTACGCAAACGTATTGTATCCCTGCTTGTACTCGCTACGTTTAATTTAAACCTTTTCGAAAACATAACAAAATAATTATTATCTTCCCTCTCTCACAATCCCGGCTGTCCCGATTCGTAACCAAGTCAAATCTCACTAGTCTTCGGTTTACATTATTATTATTACTATCCCACACTTTCTCCCTCTTTATATTGCTTGCTAGGTATCGAAAAACCGTTGTCTACCGACCATTTTGTAATATACACATTCCGAGACTACCGATGTCTGCACGCACAACGTTTCCAAACTACGTCGTACAAAAGCTCATACAATATCTGTTATCTGTTATCACCACCCATTGCGAAGTTTAACTCTATATTAAGAGGATAGACGGATCCCTTTTGTATGAAAGCTTGTATTTTTGAAGCTGTCTCCTTCGAAAATGTTCACCGTTTAGGTTTCCCCTTAATATCACGCTATCCAAAGATAACAAACCGTTTTTATGTACTACAAATCGTCTCGCAAATGCTCGGTGGATATTTTTTTCTTTCTAAGATTTATGACCCGACCGTTGTAAATCATGAAAAGGTCTATTAGTTCCTTTTAGCTTGCAATAATTTTCAAGTGACCATCGATAGGTCTCTTCGAAACGACAAACCGATATTAGTACGGTTTTTACCCACTTTCGTAAGGCATTTAAAATGTTTGAATAATATTCATTTCATATTATTTTTTTTTTCAAGCGGTCTACAAAATACTAGTCAGATGCTTTACGTTTCACCATCTAAATGCGAGCCCTTCTCAAATTATGATCATTTAACTGATTTGTATATTTTTTCCTTATCGAAGGTTGGCGTACATTTCGCAATATCAACTAATACAAATCTCCACTCAAATAAAGATTCCGTAATTAACTTGTCTATTTATTTATTTTCTCTTTTTTTTTCTCATGAAATGTTGATTAACATCAGCTTACGTTTTTTTTTTTTTCATTTAACTGTGTAACCTTTCCCTTTTATTATTAGTCTCGTGAAAGTACTCAATTTATATTATTCATTACTAACTACCGTATTGTGTATTAATTCTCTTTATTCATTTGTACGGCGCGCCTGAGGCGACTTTACCCAAAACGGCGCCACACGAGTCCCAACAAACAGCCGACCGACATCCCTGCCGTGTTCAGAGCGATAAATCTACCACCGGCTGTAGATACGTAAGAGTAGGTAACCTTTTTTTTTTCCACTATTGTCCGGCGCCTCGCCGTCTCCATCGTAAGTAATTAAATCACAAATGACACTAGAGTCTAACAGTGCGTCCAGCTTAATTTTTGTTCACCTGTCTAGACTATTTTACAACTGACCCACATTCGTTTCGACCTATTTTTTTTTCTTTTCGCTCCTGACATGTTTTTTTTTCTTGAGACACCATACTCGTACCTCTATCGCTTATAAGGTCAATGAAGCCACCCCAACTTGTAAAACTCTCGGCTCCTGGTTCTCAAGGCACCAAATGTGTTGACTCGACCCCCTAATTGTCCTAACTCGCTTGAATGAGGTTTTTATACCTCCTTCTCCCCAGCGTTCAGTTTCGCTTTTGCAAAACGATATCGTGCTGGGCCTAGCTAACTCTGAATATTCCCCGCCCCTGTGGTATCGCACACAGTAAAATAAGGCCTACGCTTTGGGGTTGATCTACAATAAATCCCTTAACTTCACGTTGTGTGATTTGTTAATTCGAAGCCCCCCCCGCTATGGGGTGGTAGGTATTTAATGTCTCCTTTCTGTGGTAACTCCCGGTTCTTTTTAGCCAAAGCGTGGGGAAAACGTCCATCGACCCTCAGCGAGTTCTACAAGGAACGAGTACGTGTCTCACCTAACTTTCGAATACTGGACCCTATTACTAATCGACCTAACAGCTTATATCATATCTTTACAATTTCCTTGTATCCCCGCCCTTACCTAATGTCCCCGTGTTTATAAATTCTAGATTGTGACATAGAACCGAACCCTCCCCCCCCTCCTCTTGTGTACGGGCTATTAAACCCTTCGTTGAATAGTGTGTTGTTTCCGCATAAGTACTGGGACTCTCTCGTCGACCTCTGTAACGATGTACTGAAACTAGATAAATGGATTTAGCTGTGGTTAGTAAACTTTGGGTGTTGCGGATGGAAGTGGAAACGAGAGAAAAGGAGATGGGAACGGATTAAATGACGAGAAAAAAAAGGTTTTTTTTTTTTGCAAACTGGGTCGGCACCTCACTGCCCCAAATGAAATGGTCGCTATTCTTCCAAATGCAAAACCCCAAGAACCAATACGTGTCTGGCTTTCCCCGAGGTCTGGTCTAACTTCTTCTTATAGTCGCCTTGACACCTCCGGACCGCTCACGTCAGAGGGAGAGGTAATGCACCTGTTGGAATATCCCAAATCACCCCGCCCCGCTTCCTCCAACGGACTACTTTACTGACTGTAAAAGGGGAATTTTTCATTGCGTCCCTTGTCATGATGCTAAACGCGTGCATGTTTCAAATAGGTTTGTTCTGGTGAGGCTTTCAACGTCCACTAGCCGCCAGGCCTACTATCCACCTCACGAAGGTTGCTGCAAAGGATCTCGAGGGTTTTCCAGTCGAGTTGCATCAACCTCCGGGTAAACCCCGCTTTAGTATGTGTTCGTCCTCCGATTTTGAACCCTCGTTCATCACGCCGACGTCCCCTCCACGCGATTTTGAAAGACTTGGAGCCCGTTCAATTAAACGCCTTCGCAGCGAACCAAGGCCCAAACATTCCAACTTGACATTAATTTTCATACTGCCTTCTCGTGTCCTCTCATCCGACCCGGCTCCGCGAAAAGGGATGACCTCCCGAACTCTTCGTGATTCTCCATACAACGTTGACGCCCCGAAATCGCGTGACGAGGAAAGTAGAAAAACTTCTGAGCTGAGGAAGTTGTGTGCTTTCTCAAGACAGCTTACGAACAACATACTCCAACGGTGAGTTCTAAGCCGAGGCCAAAGGTATTCGGGAATTTGTTAGTGAACATATAAGGTTATACAAATATTATTAATTTGATTTTTTTATTTGTTTTGAGCATGAGTTGGTTGCAGCTAGTCGCTTCCATGTTGATTTGAGGTGCCTCTGCGCGGCCGCCAACTCGGTAGAGTGTACGACTTTTGTCGTCAGGCACGGACGTCGAGTGATTTATGGGGTCCCCTTTCTTCCTTTTGGTCGTGTGTCGCCACTAACTTCTTACAAATAAGTAGGTCATTGGCCTCGTGCTAAACACAGCTGTTAGAAGCAAGCAAACAGTTCTAAATGTGATACTATTTTATCAGTTGCAGCCCCATCTTCGTCGCAATTTTAACGTTCTGGAAATATATATTCATGCAAGATCACTCACCCAAAATCGTTATATTACCAGTCCAGTCGGGATATCGACGACATGTACATTAATCCACGTCCAGGGGCTGTAGGTAGGATGTAGAAGCCCCTAAGCCGTTAAGGGTTCGTATTAAATTCGAAATCGGTTCTCTATGTCACCCGTCTACTCGCCGGTAGAAACTATAACCATATTGTATCTAATTTTTCTAGCTAAAATTTCTACTTTCATACGCCGCTCCGTAGATAGCACATAAATTACCTGATACTAGAATTCGGAATGTTTAAGCGGATCATTTCTTTCAATAGAATGGTCTCTTCCTCCCTAACCGTAAATTGATAGTTGACATGCATCGGTATCTGTTGGCCTCCACTGTACCTAATCTAGATATCTCCCCCTAACGACTATTTTAGAGCATCTAAGTAAGCATTTGCCGAGATCTACCCAAAACCCCCTTCCCCTCCCTAGAACCTTTCATATATTATCTGCCACGTTCACTTCGATTTTTTTCACTCAATTCTTATATCGTGTAGACCGTTAAAACCTTCCCGTGTTCGCAAGGAAAACACTGTCTATACCCCCAATTCAAATGAGCAATTTACCCTACGTTTTATATATTGGAAATTAATTATTATTAATTTTGACCAGAAGGTCCACATGTGATTTACGAATGATGTATTTAGCTCTTATTAAATTCTATTCTCCGAGTAAATTCATTCGCCGCGTTTCTACACGATTTTTTATTATTATTTCTTTTTGATCAATGTACGCTGTCTCTTCAATTTCACAATAAATTTAGAACTTTGACTTAGCCGTTTTCGTCTGGTCATTTGATAATTATTATGGTTCTCTATTTTTTTCTCCTCTAATGGCACACGCGTTATTATTAAACATTACCGCAGTCGAGTTTCATCGTTTTATATTAGTCTGAACCAAGAGACTCCAACCCGTGAATTTAGTATCGTCTAATTATGAGTTTACCCTTTTTTTTTGGTTGAATCTAATTAAATTTTAAAACACTTCAATTATTTCAATTAATATTAAAACCACAACTTCACTATATTTAAAACTCTATCAGTTTAGTTTAAAGATAGCACACCAAACTGTCGCGACGTTAAGTTATCGAAGCCCGACTCCAACCAAGTTAAAACGAAAAAGCCCTGATTCCCTCCAAACAACGCTATTTAATAATGTTTTTTCGAATAAATCGACTTAAAATTTGTGCGACTTTCGCCTTTATGAATTCAAGGTTTCACTTCCCGTTAAGTTTAGAATTGCATAACCCCGTTTCAGGATTTTTGGCCCCCGCCTGCCGAGTTGAGGTAGACACCTACCCCCCTGCCGAGACGGGTACAGGCGTGTACTCGGTGACCTGACTTCCGGGCGCCCTCCCGTAAATGATTTTCGGCGATGTAGATTATTGCGCAAAATTATTTGATTATTTTTTCTCGTACGCGTGTTGTGTCCGTAATATTGGTTGATTTCCGGCCTATAGACTAGGTGTAGCTCATTTCTATATCGTTGTTTTCGAAATCTTTCCGAGAAATTCGCTATTGATATCGATAATATAATCGATAAATTATCCCAACTAACGGAAGCTTTTCACCTATTATGTCCAGCGCTTGCGCAATCCAGTATCCTTCCTTGTGTGCTGCCTTCTAGCATTTGATTGGTGTCTACACGATCCGTGGGTGATCCCAGGACACATATACCTTCCTCTCGGTGATGACATACGTAGGCATTCGTTCCAAAATTTGATTCGACACGTTTTTTGTAATTTCGCCTACCTGTTTTGACTCTTTTCGTGATATCCGCCGCATATCTTCTGGTAATTTTTCGTAACCCATCGCTGTCCACTACCCGAGTCGGTGACACCTCTTCCATCATGAGCTAAACTACCTTTCGGGTTTCCTTTCGATTCCTGGTCCTTCCTTTTCGGTGATCTACGCCCAGTACATCCCTGTTTTTACAGTTTTTTTGCGTCTAGTTTTAGCCCAACCCATATACCCCTTTCTCGCTCCATCCAGGAATTTCAATATATTATCCTCGTAACTTTGTTTACGCGCAAAAAAAGGTCGTAAAATTTTGATCGTTAATCAAAGACTTCGTGACCCATTAACTTTTATGTCTTTTCTTAATTACCCAACTTGCATCTCCCCCGTGTTAATATAATTAGGCAATTTCGGCCAAACATCCCATCTTAAGTTAAAATTCGTGTCCATTGTCAACACTTGAAATAGCACTCAGAACCTCAGCGATCGTAAACAATTCTCTCTATGAGGATCACCTCGTAATATGTCTTCTGGACCAAAACATTCTAAAAAACCATCTTCTTTCGCCAAACCGTCACCCCCCTGTTTCGTTATCGCTGGTTGGGTATCGCTTCGTTTCTACCTTAGAATGCAAATTTATCGTCGTTCTCCAAGTGCCCTTACACGCATCGTGAGACCGGATCCCAAGGTTAGCTCAACAGTAAATCAACCTAGAGTGTTTCGTGTCTTTAGACCGCCCTTAGTCTCCGTGATTGGCGAAAAATTATTTAATTGATTTTGGGAATGATCTGATTCGTTGAGCTCCATCACGCCTCTTTTCAATTATTACGTGGTTAACACCTATTACCGACGTAGGTTTCTATAATAAAGCTTCTAGTATGTCCCAGAGATGTCCATAGTCTGTTCGTTTCTCCCTATTCTCTGAACGTATTTTAATTTATGAAAAAAAAAATTCTTTACGTTCCTTTACCCCAAACAGGTCCATTACAGACTGAATAAGTTATTCTTACTTTGAAATTTCTTTCCAATAATTCCAAAAAATATTCTGAAATATTTCAAATAATCGAATAAAATTAAGGTTTCAAAGAAAAGATCTCATAAAAGACTAACATTATGTTCAATCTAAGTGGATTCTCTAACATTTTTGTAGATTTGAAAATTATTTATTTAGACTGAGTTTTTCTTTGACGCAAACCTTCAAACAACACAGGCACTTCACAAGTTGAATATTTTATTAGAATATATCATATCTGTCGATATTCGAAAAGTTTTCTTGTATGTTTCTTCGAAATCCTTGAATATTGAATAAGCGGAATTTTTAAACGGTATTTCAATGATCGACTTATAAAAATATATAATAATTTATTTATTTAATAGTTAATTAGTAGTTATGTGAACGTTACTGAAAGGATAAACCGATATAAGTGCGTTGTGAACGTACCCATATGACCAAAGTAAGTTCAATTTTGGTTTACTTTACGTAAAATATATTGGAACTGCAATGGGTATCGAGTCCATAATCTCACGTTTCCAAATTCAAACCAAAAGAGTAGATCAGTATTTCTCAACGTCTGCCGTATGCCCCACCGGCGGATAAGTTTTAAAGGGGAAAAACTATATCGGGGATAAGTTGGGGGATAAATGGGGTAAGTTGATTGCTTTGGTGAGCAAAGTCCCATTTTTTTGTTTAAACCGGTTTAATTTGTAGTTTTTTTTTACATTGCAACCCTAACTGTGCGAAAAAAACATGGTAACACAAACGTAAATGTAACGTCAACACGACGCAAATTGAGATAAAAGAAACTTCGTATATTAGATTTTATTATTATCTACTAGCGCAGACCCTAAAAATCACGGGATATTATAATTCCACTTTCAAAAAGGCAATTGAAATAATTTATGTTGCAATATTATATGTAGATACCTAGTAAATACCTACATTATCTCTTTTCTGAATTATTCTTTACACAATCAGTTCCAATTTTGAAAACGAAACATAAATTTAAAACAAAATAATAATTCACGTAAGAATTTTGCACATTACAGACAACCTAAATTGATATGTTTAATTATTCGTAATAAATAAATCTATGGTGAGCTTCCCCTTGCAAATGACGCTGCAAAAATTTTTACTCTGAACTAAGAAAAAAAAATTGTATTCCGCGCTTTTTCTACTACTGCTATAGCAAATCTCAAAATATGTAAAAAAAAATCAATTAAAACTTTCGAAGGGTTAAAGTGGGGCAAAGCACAAATAGTTTGAGAAACACAGGCCTAGACATTTTTGCTACGTAGCCTTTTATAAATAAACACCCTTTCTACCCTCATTATTTATGGAAATTTCTTTTTTAACAGTCCTCTAAAATTATCACATTTTTCAGGCTTCAGTTTCTTAAAGTTCTTTGCACCCTTTCTCCCGCTCTCCGGGATAATCGCGCCAACTCTAATTGGAGCCCACTTTGTGATATAATGTACAGTACCCTAATAACCTCTAGTCTTTCTTCGTCCAATTTCTTCAGAGTTTTTTCTTGAACCATTTTACACTTGACTTGACTTTACGGCTGAAGTCAATTATAAACTACGCCGAAGAAATTCGCACGTGTCAAGAACTGTTTAATTAATACATCATATTACATTTTTTAGCTATATTTAAAAAATGGTTGAATTTTCTTTATTAAATCACTATAAAAATATGTTAAAAATACTTTTTTTTTAATTTTTTGAAAATGTTTTCAAAAAGGTCAGTTTGGGAGGCGGGTTCGCGTACCGCTGCCACGGGAACCTGGAATTTATTGGAAATCCAACATCTCTGCCATTGGTCACCTCAAGTGGTTCGCTACGTTTGGTGATTTAGCAGGGGTTACCAGGTTTATCGGCTGCGTGGAGCACCGGATCGGAAGTGGCTGGTTTAAGGAGACCCTCTGACTTCTCTAACCGGTCTCTCGCCTTGCGCCTCAGTGGGTGGGAAACATTCATTAGATTTTTACTCACTCCTCATACATTTTTCCTTCTCAAAACCTCCTCACCTTCCTTTCTTTAAAAATATCCTCCTCATAACATCCCCAAAGATTTTCATATATCCAATAGGAAGAATATTTATTTTCCCATACAAAAAATTCATCTTTTTCTACCTAAAAACTTACTTAAAACATTAGAATTTCCATTTTGTTTTACTTATAAAATCATGTAGAATCATCCCCCGAAATTAGTTCACTTACCCCCGGACACCTTGTATGTTATATTATACCATCGTGAAAAAATCCGTTTACTTCTTGAAATCATCCAGTTATTTTCATTTAAATGACAGTAACACGAATGGTAAATTTGTCAAAAAACCTACCGCGGAGATATGGTATAGGGTTACACCAAAAGGTAGGGACTTCTTTTAACATTTATTAAAAAATCTATGTAGTTACCTAACACCAATATATTATTTTGGAAATGCACATATTTTTTTCAATGTGCATAGAAGGTAGGCAATTGATTATGTTTTGTTTGACTTGAGCGCAATATAATAATATTATATTTTTCAGTCTATCAAGGACTCTTTGTAAATGAACGGACTGATCGGTTTTTAGTTTTTTTATTTTTTTTTATAGTGAATACCTCACAAGAGTCCCAACTGCTCCCGTCTGGAGCCAGTCAGACTATGGCATCCCCAATTGGGGGATTTTGTGAGGCTGAAGGTAAGTGGGGAAGCGAAAGAGGAAGGTGGGGAAGTACCTGGCTATTCAGATCTAGTCACTAAACACGGCTAAAGCCATTTGGAGCAACGTTTCAATTCTGAATGGTGGTCTTACCCCCGGGCGATACTGGTAGTATCTTCCACTCTGGAACGTGCCGCAAATATACTATATATTATTTTAATTAATTAATTGTGAAATAACACAAATAAATCAAATAAAATTTATTTGCGCACGCCGGGTTCGAACCCGCGCAACCTTCGGAATGGCAGTCCAATGCGTTACCACTGGACTATGCCGGCCGTCTTAGTTGGGTAAATATAATTACAATATTGTAATTTAAGCTTTTGTGAATAAAATGATTGAAGCTTATAGTTTTAGTACCTCCTTTATCGCTTGTCTGATATTTTTGTATCAATCGATCAGTTACAATTACGCTATGCCGGAATATTTCATTAATCGTGATTTTTACAGACAGCGATTTTTTTTATATTACATGGTTTTGCTGTGTACTATTTTTTTCATTATCATTTTCTATCCTAAGTAAGCGGTGCTTGTGTTTATGAATGGAGTACTCAGTGATAACAAAATATAAGAAGAAATATTTAAAAATAAAATTTTTAAACATTTAACTATACAGAGACATGAATAACAAATTGCAAGTTGAATTGTCATTTTGATGACATACCCGGCCACCGTATAAGATATCTAAAAATAAATTTAGTTTGCATACTTATATTTCATAAATGCACGAGCTATAATAAATCGTAGTTTACAATATATAAAATCAGATAAAAGAAATATATATACATTTCAACAAATTATATAAACATAGGAATAGAAATATATAATTATTTATTTCCCAAAAATTCATTTGAAATGTACGCATTCATTTTAATAAAAACTCATGTTCTTTATTATTATTATTAGTCTGAATCACCCATACAAATTGAAAAAATCTTCCGGAAAAAAAATGCCATCGACGGGAATTGAACCCACAGCCTTCTGATTGCCGGTCAGCTGCGCTTTCAATTACTGTCTGTACTGTAAAAATATTTTTTTTTTAAATGTATTTTTTTTTGTTACAGGTAAGAAACATTCCAATATTATCAAGTAAGAAGAATTCCGGCTTCGAAACAATTGGTAAGTACTACTTAGTAAATTCTTCACTGAACGGCAAAGTGATTTCTTTCTACCAAAAGGCCAATTCATTTGATTACCTACTTAAAAAAACAGAGAGATTTCACATTGAAATAAAATCCACCATCACCACCCCATCACCGGGTAGTAAACTACGCTAGAATGGGAATTACGTGTAGAAACGTTCGGTTAACAAATCTCAGTATGGCGCGGAGGGTAGCACGCACGCCTGCCTTTCCGGTCTGTGAAACCAACCCTAACCAGCCATACCACCTTTACCCCGGACAACCCACTGACTACCCCCTGTGAAGTCGTCGGTGAACGGCTTTTATTGAAACATCAGGCGATGTTATTAACGATTAGATAGTAAAGAGACATGCTATGTACGGGAAAGATCGGATTTACATTATATTGTGACGGCCTCCGTGGTCGAGGAGGAAGACTCTCAACTGGAGGTCGCGGGTTCAAATCCCGGCTTTTGCAAGTAAGTTTTATTTAATTGATTTGTGTTATTTCATAATTTAATCATTTAAATAATATAAAGTATAATTGCGGCATGTTAAAAATAAATTACAATAACGAGATACACGGACACGGGACGAAAAATTCTAAGCAAATTAGATTGCCAACAAGAAAAAAAACAAGCACCCAAAAATCTCTGATGTACCAGGCCGTTAAACTCTATAACAAAATCCCGAAGGAAATTGCTGTGATAGAAAATATTAATAAGTTCAAAAATGAATTAAGAAAATATGTCTATCTCAATTATTAATGTTTCTTTTCTTGTGACTTTATTGAAATATTTAAAGAAAGATTATGTTTGCCAAACAATGTACATGTTTATATGTTTATAAAACTATTAGCACACACGAAGATGTGAGCTAACTTAAGATTAATAAATAAATAAAAATAAAATGTTCAAAGGTGGAAGATACTCTCAGTATTGCCCTGGTGCAAGACCATCTATCAGAATTGAAACGTTGCTTGAATAATTTTGCACGGCTCTAGCAGTGTTTGGAAAGCAGATCTCAATAGCCAGGTGCTCCCCCTCCCTTCTTCTTCCCCATCTTCTTTTTTTCTCCACTACCTTCATCCTCACAACATACCCCAATTGTAGATGCCATCTCACTGGCTCCATACGGTTGGAGCAGCTGAACTCTTGTACGTGCTTCACATTTACAAATATCACACCTTAATTTTAAACCTCTGACCCAAGTGTATCGACATACTACATACATAAATAATAAAATAGCGTGTGCTGAAGTAGACAATTGTCGATACATAATGAGACAAAGTGTGCTGAAGTAGACATTTTGTTGATAATTAAAAATATTAACAATTGTTGGGCTAATTTTAAAATTATTATGAATGACTTGTATCCCTGCGTCTCCTGATTATTTTTGTATTATTTGTCATTTGAGTAAGTTTTTTAATGGTTTTTCAATTCTATGTGCATATTATGTATCCTTTGACAGTGTAAGTTTTTGTAATTTCATATCCCTCTTTGTATAATAACTGAGTTATTAAACTGCATAGCGTTATTGTACTGTGAACCAAGTATAAATACTATAAAATAAATCAATGAGTAAATCATCACCAATGTTTCTTCATTCTTTAGTGTGCTTTACGGATCATTTTTACATTCGTGTAAACAAAGGTTCCTTGTTTTTACCCTCTCCCTTAGGTTAGATAAAATGCGCTAGCTAGCTAGTACAAAAACAAAAACAAACACAAACACAAAAACAAAACAAAAACAGATAACAAAACGAAAACAAAACAAAAAAAAAATGAATATGTTCCTATTATTTGACTTTAATATTAGTTTTATAAGTATGCTAAACAAACATCAGTTAACTTTGTTCATAATTTCTTTTTTTTACATCTCTTTTTTCCTTCTTTTTCGTTTCTCTCCTTTTTTGTACAAAATATATATGCTAATTCGTCCAAATTTTGACTGTGCTAAAACGTGAATTTTTCCGAGTTGGACGGTCAATATTTTACAAAAAACCTTTTCTCATCCTTGAATACCCTTTTAAAGTAGTTATTACCATGATATAAACAGCAGTGTTTTCACTATCCACTATTTTCAACCCCCTAACAGGTAGTGGTTACTAGGTTTAACAGCTTAACTTCAACAAAGACAGACTTTCGGACCACAAAACGCCCGTTGGTCTTATGGCCCTGCTAGACGTTTCCCCGACTTGTGTGCCGTGGAACAATGGGATTAATTTATAAAGCAATTATTATAAACACTATGATCATATGAATATGACTATATTTACCTAACTATATTACTAAAGCACGGGGTTTCAACATTTTTATTTAGCCGACGCAAAAAGATGTGTATTTAAAAAAAATCATCATAATTATACTCGGTTTGACAATGAACTAGTAGATACTACACGGCTACATCCAGAGCCTAAACGATATTTTTCAGAATTTTCTTGAAAATATGTAATATTTTTTAACTTAATATGCACGGTATAAATATACCACAAATAATAATTGCATGTCACAGTATATAAGCTATACAAATACTAGAAATAAAATAATTGCAATTAACTGTGGCATTTGATCTTATAATGACCACCGCAAATTTGAAATGAATACAAGTTCTAGAAGGGTATAAAAGTAGGAAATAAAAGTACATACAAAGTATATTAGACATAGGTTAAATTGATATTTATTGAAAATATATGTTATTATAGCCTTCTTGTACCTAGCTTTTGTGCAGTTAAATAGATATGCCACATCTGCGTATCTATTACTAACTTCATGTAATCTAGGTACAAGCGAATGTTTAAAATGCTTAGTCCTTATATTGGAACGAGTAGCTCTCGTAGGTGTATCAAATTCAATATCAAAATTACAATTTTCACATAGAACACAGTACAAAAATAAAAAAAGAAAGGTTATGTAGAACAAACAAAGATTAACGCTTATGTTTTTATTTAATTTTAGATTTTCTCCAAACGGAAGGCCCCGAGAAAAAATAAATTCCTTTTGTCATCTTTGGGGATGCTGTGTATTAATATCAATAAACTTAATCAAAATCTTCTATAATTCATTACCATTATTTTGGAAAATTACTATTTTAAATATTTGTATAAGTTGGCGCTAATAGCTGAAATAATTTATCTATTCAACAGCAAATAATAAATATTTGTTAAAAGAAAACATTGGCAAATTAAACTACTGGAGTGTAACTACAAATTTATCAGCAAATAAATAATACAAAATTACAAAGAACATTTTTCAAAAAATAAAATTCACTTTCTTTCTTTACTGTGTTAAGTTGGATATGATTGTAGATGAAACTGAGTTTTTACTCTAAACTCAAAAAGGTGAAAAAACATCTTAAATTTGCTCTAAAACGTGCGTACGTATACATTATTTTATAGGTACATTATTAAAAAACGCTTGAAGGTTCAAGTTAAGTTTCGAGTAAGCAGATGATGATAATATCTATGAATAAAATACCAACATCTCGTTAGGAGAACAGAAAACAGACTAGGTGATCTGTTAAGCTGCCAAGACCTTGACCGAACTCACAAAGCGATAATAATAACCCAGTGGGACAATGGCCGAGGAATCGGAAGGCATTTTGATTGAGATTACCCCAAATCTTTATTACCGAATATAACAGAATCTCACGATGCGATAAAAATACACATTGTTTTTACTAAAACACAATCCGTTTGAGGCAAGTGGATTGGATATTAAAAAACACACATTTGTCCTAAATGTGCACATAACTGGATAAAATATTGCCTTTTTTATAAATATTAAATTTACATTTACCCGGTCATTATGTATGGATATCGAGAGGTACCCGTTCTTTCTAGGGTTAAAATGATTCGATGAACCCACTAGAGCAGGGCTTCCCAAACTTTTTGAAGCCCCACCCTGAACGGGTCACTTAGTATGGGTACGTTACCTAATAACAATTTGACAGAAAAACTTCAAATAGTATCAAATAGTATTTTTTTTATTAGAAAATAAAGAACACAACATAAAAACAAAAATCAAAGCAAACAAAAAAGATAAAAAAAGCAATTTTTTTCTTTGGTATTAATGAGAATTTATAAATTTATATAACTTATAAAGATTGCCTCACGACGCCCCGGGGCGTCGCAACTCACAGTTAGGGAAGCCCTGCACTAGAGAAACTATTAGGTAGAATTAAAATTATTGTGAATTACGCCTAATTGGTTAAATTCCACCAGTTTTACAGTGTGGCTTAAAAATTTCATTACTTAAAAATTATTCTCGCTTTGTCTTAATCTTCTACATCTATACTAATTTAAAAAATACTGATTTTATTTTATCTGTCATTTTCATAATATTATGTAAACAAAACCTAGCTAACAACCCAAAGATATTAGAAGAACGAGATATGCTATGTTGGCCGCCGGACCGTAGCCGGAGTACTACCTAATTAGGGTACTTTGAATACTATCGGGACGTGTACGCACAGAAATCTGTTCTATGTATTAGTGCGGATACCTTAGCGCAAGCGAAGGTGTGCAGTAGTATTGGTGAACAAAACCGGCGACACTCGGCAAAACAATTCCACTCAGTACGAACTGCGCGTAGCACATCTCGTTCTTCTAATATCTTTGTAACAACCACTCTGTCTCAACTGCAATCTTAACAGAGGCGTTATACACACAGTGAGATGGGCATACGTCATTACTGTAATTAAAAGTAATATTAAAATAACTAAATAAAAAATAAACGTCTTTGAAGACCTTCACTAAAAATGTTAATTAATGTTAAGCGTGGATAATTCGTAGAGTGCTAAACATTTTATGGATGGGGGAGTATCAAACTAAAAATAACAGCTGTAATGCATGAAGAAAGAAAGTGTAATCTTTATAACAATAGAGAAAAAATACACCAAGGTTGGTTGAAAAATGGAGGAAGATAGAAGATGAACAGAAATAAAATTATTAAAGAAAATCTGAAGGCAGACACGACTAAATTTCGGTTGAAGAATCAAAGGTGTTACATTAATAGAAATAATTTTGTTAAAGTAGTTTCTTCGGTGAAGGGCGAAAAAGGCAAAAGGAAAGATAGTAAAAACTATAAAATTTTTTTTTTTTTTTATTAGTTGCAATTGCAAAGTTTGTTCATGATGTAGGTATAAATTATAGTATAAGAATAAATGAAATTGTTTTCACAGTCCTCCTCGCTAGGGTTTCCTGTTCTGAGGCGGCCTGCAGTTTTAAAACTTTTTTTATTTAGTTTCAAGTTGCCTTTACATCGTCTTCATAATGTTTTTAAGTTGAATATCAATTGTTTTTACTTTTGTTTTAAATATATTTCCGTTATTTTATTTTGTTTGATCATTGTATAATTTCGTAGCATAGAATTTAATATTTCTCTGTCCCAAAGATGTACTCAAACTGTAAGTAACCAGTATATTTTGGCTTATTGCTCTGGTTGAATATTTATATTGAGCAGTGGAGTATTTCAATATATATCTAATTTTTTTTCATTTTAATAAAGTTTTTGTACATTGTAAACTTGTAAGTTTTTAAATATATCTTCTATCGGAGTTCTAACAGCATATCTTACATAAATACTTTAAAATAAACATAATTTTTAAATGATCCTCGAATACTTTTCATCATATTCCTGCAAAGTTTTCACTACTCTATGCTCTTGAGTATTTATTAATATTTTTTTCAAAAAGCCACACTGTATTATATATATATGTGAAGAACAAAGAACAAAATGATGTTCCTAAATATCTGTAAAAAAATCATGACGCCAAAACTCCACGTCCGACAGATTTTGCTACTTAATACATAAATTTTTCAGCTTTAGTTAAATTAAATATAAGTTATTAGGTACCTACTTAAGATTACCACAGCAAAATTCTTCGTGGCTTTTATATGAAAAATAAACTATTTTGTAGCCACTTATCTAAGATAATCCTTTTTTAATGGCCGTTGCTTCAGCCTACCGTTTTGCCTGTCAATTAATAATATACTCTAAGCCGGTAGTCAATAAAATTCCTATTGCAGCCTTTACTGCTGGAGTTATATGTTCATCCGCATGAAGTTCAATTACACACTTACAGACCTAACCTAACATAAACTATAAAACCACAAAAGATACGGCAAGTTATAGGTTGGTACTTAAATTGACATTAAAATTGTACTTATAGAAAGACTTTGTCATAAAAACCGTGCCCCGATCCGTGCCTGTAATTTGAATAATTTTTGAAATACGCAAAAAATATTCTTACCACTTATATACAGCGAATAAAAATATACGATTTTTGTTTTCCAATTACTGGCAATACTGACTTTATTAACGCGTTCTCCAATTACTGGCAATACTGACTTTATTAACGCGTTCTCCAATTACTGGCAATACTGACTTTATTAACGCGTTCTCCAATTACTGGCAACACTGACTTTATTGACGCGCTATTTTTTTGTAGAATTGTTCTTATCTACTCGTTCAGTCGGTAGGATTGTTTATATTTAGACAGGTGACGCTATTTTATAAACTTCCAAATTGATACATTTGCCCGTGGAGGCAAGCCACGTGACTATATTTTTGGAACCAGGCGGGTTCAAATAATTTGAATTTGGGTTTGAATAATCAACTACATTAGTCGTATGTTGTACGCCGAAGAGCGCCGACGGAGCGCCACCAGAGCGTAACCAGATCAAAGTAAAGTTTCTTAAAGTAAGGTAAAGGCTTACAGCGCAGTTCACTGTGGGACTTTCCTGCGCAGGATCGGAATGTTCGTAAAAACGGTTAAAAACTGAACTGCCCTCAAACCGGATTGCGTAGCGACGCTAAAAATGAGTTCGGTGGGTAAATTACAACATATTTGTAATATCATATAAAATTGATGGTTTGGGCATGTAGAGCGAATGAGCGAAGAAAGGAGTGTAAGGAGAATATACGATGCAAATGTGAATGGTAGCAGAAGTCGGGGACGCCCGAGGAAGACATGGCACGACCAAGTGAATCAGATACTTGAGTCAGGCCATGTCAAGAGTCAGAACAATAGAAGAGTATGTATGAGACGATTTATGAATGTGAATGAGGCAAGGAGTTAGTTAGTTAGTTAATATAAAATTTATAAATAGTGTAACAAAATATTTAAGCCCAAACTTTTCTTCACCCGATTTAGGATTTGTAGTAAGTTTTTAACGCAGCCAGCAATTTGCTCTAGTAATTAGTAAGCATATTTTTTTCTCGCGTTCAAATAGTGATATTACAATGCGAGTTGCCTGTATACTGTCAGATTCATTTTTTGACAAATTACAGAAAGGGAGACGGTAACGCCCCCTCCCAGCTACTTGCAACTTGGTATATTCCCGCTTTCCCTGATGGGCAAGTCTATCAATTTGAAAGTCAATGCGTCGCTTGTAATGTTTATCCTTTATTTCCGCACCGTTTAAATTGTTTGTTTTTTTATGTAAGTTTTGCTGATTTTTTTTTTTTAACTGATTATAAGTAATACTTTTTTTGTAAAGGTGTAGTATATTATTATTCATAAAGTCAAACACATTAATGTTTATTTTTTATTAATTTTAAGGGAATCAACAGTTTACATTTTATAATTTTTTACATGCGTAGTTTACCAAAAATAAAAGCAATTATTAATTTCTTCCTTACGTCTTTAGCTCTAGTAAGAAAAAACATAAAATGAAATGTAAAATTACTGAATTTTATACATATCATTCTCATATATATGCGACTTTTATAAAATATAATTAATTAAATTAATGAATTTTGGACAGCGTTGTGAGGCGGAATTAGGTTGAGGCCGTAGAAAAGGATTTATTAATGCTGGCCACGAAGAAGCCTGGATTATATGGAGGAGGAAAAACAGATGCCGGTCGCACATAAAAGTGTGGAAAAAATGACCCGCTCTCAAAACGTTCTTAAAACAAAAATGGTTAATCCTTTTTGGGAATATTATGTTCAATAAGTTTGTAGCCCAAACAAAGACCTACGTCGCATCTAATAATTTGAATTGGGTATTCAAAAGATTTTTAAACTGGTTGAATGTCTATTTATTGTTTTTGTGTTTAATTCGTAGAACTCCATTTAATTTTTTTATAAATTTAATTTAGATTAAATTTGATAATATTATTATTAAGTTCTGCAAGTGTTTTAGTTTTTTATTATTGTGACAGCTGTTTCGGCTTACAAGGCCATTTTCAAACTGTGGTTAGTCCACATCGAGACGACGTTTTTATACTATTTCAAATGTAAATTTTGAAGGTGCATACATTGATTTATTACTGGTTACACCGATGACATGATCTATTGTTGGTTAAACCAATCTATGTTTTCCCCTCAGTAAATGGTAATGGGTTCTTAATTATTTACTAATGACTTTATTGCTATGAATTATTTGGGTGCATTATACTGCTTGGGTTTTGTGAAAATACTAAGAAGTGGTGAGTAAATTATTTTCCGTACTTTATTAATTAGTGTTAAATTTGGGTCATTCGTTCGTTTATTGATTTCTAATTGTTCAAGTAAATTTAATCTAATGCCCTTTTTTTCTATATGCAATGGTTTAGGACCCTTGTTGTTAAGTGGGTTATGATTATTCACCAAGAGATGTTCTGCGAATTTTGAGGATGTGTTTTTATTATTATAACATCGTATATGTTCTTGGAATCTAGTTGAGAATGCCCTCCCCGTTTGTCCGATGTAAGTGGCGTTACAATCGGCGTGGTCACATTTTAATTCATATATGCCACTGTTATTGAGTATAGGGATTTTACTTTTAGAGTTTTTAAGGCTTGTTCCTAAATTATTGTTTGTTCGAAAAGCTATATTTAAACCACATTTTTTAATTTCTTTTGCAATTTTTTTTTTTCAGATATTGGGCCGAGGAATTCGAGACATGCAAATTTTTCTATATTTTTGTTATTTACCGGATATATTAAATTGATTTTATTTTTATATTTCTTATTTTTTATTATTTTTTCAATGTTATTTGCCTCATAGCCGTTATTAATCGCGATCGTTTTTATCGTTTCCTTTTCTTTTACATAAGCTTTATTGTCTAAGGGAATGTTAATGAGTCTATGTACCATTGAATGGTACGCTGATAATTTATGAGACCAAGGATGATTTGAATTTGAATTTATTGTTGTATCTGTAAAAGTTGGTTTTCTAAATATTTCAAAGGTATGTTTATTATTACTTTTACCAATTGTCAGATCTAAAAAGTTTATTTTACCTTCAATCTCATGTTCAACTGTGAAGCAGATTTTATTATTAACGGTGTTGGCCCAATTAGTAAAGATATCTAACTGTCGGTTGGTACCATTCCAACATATAAGGATGTCGTCTACGTATCGGACATAATATACTATATGTTTAGCTAAGGGAGATTTAAGAATTATATTTTCAATATAATCCATAAATATCTCCGCTAGAAGTGGACTTAATGGTGACCCCATGGGGAGACCATCATGTTGTTGGTAATATATATCATTGAAAAGGAAATAATTTGTATCTACGCAGATTTTTATGAGCTGGAATAACTCTTTTCTTATTACCGGATTGATATTGCATTTTTCCAAGATATTTTCAATTATTATTAGGCATTCTTTAATGGGGATGTTGGTAAACAGGGATTTTACGTCTAGAGAAATGAATTTACAGTTATGCGGGAGATTAAAATTTTTTATTTTATTAACTAGTTCTATCGAGTTTTTGACACTGTAACGTGGTGAAAAATTTGTTAATTTTTTGAAGATGAAGTTAAGTCTTTTAGCCAGGTTTGATGTAGGGGCGTTAATAAAAGATACTACGGGCCTTATTGGATTATTCGCTTTATGGAGCTTAGGTTGGCCATACAGAGCTGGGGCTCTTGGGTTCATGACCCTTACGTTTTTCTTTGACCATTCGGTGGGAAATATGGCATTGCAATTATTTATAAGGATGTTGACGTTATTGACAATTTTATTGGTTGGATCCTTAGTTAAAATTTTAAAATCTTCTGGTAACAAGAAGTCTTCCACCTTACTGATGTAATCAATTCTATTTAAAATAACGATTGAGTTACCTTTGTCAGCTTTGGTTATAGTTAGATTATTATTTTTAATTTTATCTCTAATTTCTTTCAATGTTCGGGTTTCTGTACTGACAGCATATTTATTTTTATTGTTTATCGATTTTAGTGTTTTTTTGAAAAACACTAAAATCGATAAACAATAAAAATAAATATGCTGTCAGTACAGAAACCCGAACATTGAAAGAAATTAGAGATAAAATTAAAAATAATAATCTAACTATAACCAAAGCTGACAAAGGTAACTCAATCGTTATTTTAAATAGAATTGATTACATCAGTAAGGTGGAAGACTTCTTGTTACCAGAAGATTTTAAAATTTTAACTAAGGATCCAACCAATAAAATTGTCAATAACGTCAACATCCTTATAAATAATTGCAATGCCATATTTCCCACCGAATGGTCAAAGAAAAACGTAAGGGTCATGAACCCAAGAGCCCCAGCTCTGTATGGCCAACCTAAGCTCCATAAAGCGAATAATCCAATAAGGCCCGTAGTATCTTTTATTAACGCCCCTACATCAAACCTGGCTAAAAGACTTAACTTCATCTTCAAAAAATTAACAAATTTTTCACCACGTTACAGTGTCAAAAACTCGATAGAACTAGTTAATAAAATAAAAAATTTTAATCTCCCGCATAACTGTAAATTCATTTCTCTAGACGTAAAATCCCTGTTTACCAACATCCCCATTAAAGAATGCCTAATAATAATTGAAAATATCTTGGAAAAATGCAATATCAATCCGGTAATAAGAAAAGAGTTATTCCAGCTCATAAAAATCTGCGTAGATACAAATTATTTCCTTTTCAATGATATATATTACCAACAACATGATGGTCTCCCCATGGGGTCACCATTAAGTCCACTTCTAGCGGAGATATTTATGGATTATATTGAAAATATAATTCTTAAATCTCCCTTAGCTAAACATATAGTATATTATGTCCGATACGTAGACGACATCCTTATATGTTGGAATGGTACCAACCGACAGTTAGATATCTTTACTAATTGGGCCAACACCGTTAATAATAAAATCTGCTTCACAGTTGAACATGAGATTGAAGGTAAAATAAACTTTTTAGATCTGACAATTGGTAAAAGTAATAATAAACATACCTTTGAAATATTTAGAAAACCAACTTTTACAGATACAACAATAAATTCAAATTCAAATCATCCTTGGTCTCATAAATTATCAGCGTACCATTCAATGGTACATAGACTCATTAACATTCCCTTAGACAATAAAGCTTATGTAAAAGAAAAGGAAACGATAAAAACGATCGCGATTAATAACGGCTATGAGGCAAATAACATTGAAAAAATAATAAAAAATAAGAAATATAAAAATAAAATCAATTTAATATATCCGGTAAATAACAAAAATATAGAAAAATTTGCATGTCTCGAATTCCTCGGCCCAATATCTGAAAAAAAAAAATTGCAAAAGAAATTAAAAAATGTGGTTTAAATATAGCTTTTCGAACAAACAATAATTTAGGAACAAGCCTTAAAAACTCTAAAAGTAAAATCCCTATACTCAATAACAGTGGCATATATGAATTAAAATGTGACCACGCCGATTGTAACGCCACTTACATCGGACAAACGGGGAGGGCATTCTCAACTAGATTCCAAGAACATATACGATGTTATAATAATAAAAACACATCCTCAAAATTCGCAGAACATCTCTTGGTGAATAATCATAACCCACTTAACAACAAGGGTCCTAAACCATTGCATATAGAAAAAAAGGGCATTAGATTAAATTTACTTGAACAATTAGAAATCAATAAACGAACGAATGACCCAAATTTAACACTAATTAATAAAGTACGGAAAATAATTTACTCACCACTTCTTAGTATTTTCACAAAACCCAAGCAGTATAATGCACCCAAATAATTCATAGCAATAAAGTCATTAGTAAATAATTAAGAACCCATTACCATTTACTGAGGGGAAAACATAGATTGGTTTAACCAACAATAGATCATGTCATCGGTGTAACCAGTAATAAATCAATGTATGCACCTTCAAAATTTACATTTGAAATAGTATAAAAACGTCGTCTCGATGTGGACTAACCACAGTTTGAAAATGGCCTTGTAAGCCGAAACAGCTGTCACAATAATAAAAAACTAAAACACTTGCAGAACTTAATAATAATATTATCAAATTTAATCTAAATTAAATTTATAAAAAAATGGTTGAATGTCAAAGAAAGAAGAGAGATAAGTAATATTCTTAATATCTAAAATTATATATTTTCTTTTTTCTACTCTGTTTTTAAATTCTGATTTTCCTCTTATTTTATTATTATTATTTTTACTATAATATATATATATATATTTTTTTACCACTTATTTGTTTTTATGTAATTAGAAATTATTAGTTACCAGCCTCAGAACAGACTTTGTCTAGTGAGGAGGGTAAGGAGAAAAATCATGTATGTACATAACTAATAATAAATAAACGCCCGGGTTGCCGGCACTGAAATTGAAAAAAAAAAAAAAAAAAAAAAAAAAATTGAATTAATTTCAGATTAAACCTAACATTTACAATAAAACCGTAAGAGGTGGCTTTAGATATAGATTGGCATTTATTGAAACCATTGTTATTTGAAATGTAATTTTACGATTGTAAATTGATGAACGATAGTAAAAGATAATTTATTTGTAAAGCTAAACATGTCCTATAGCTATTAATCAGTATTTGCAGTCGATGAAGCATTCAATAAGGGACCTTACTCAACATCTATAAAAATACTATAAACAACCATGAAAGGTTGTCATAATTTAGGTTGATAATTAAAATAATATAAAATTTTAACGATATTGAAACACGGGACTTTGTGTTTCAATAATCAATTCTGTCAATCAATTCTGTCACTCATGGCCTCAACATTAGCTAGGAAAATGGAATGCAATACAATAAGTCATACTATTTTTACTAGATCCTACTTAAGACGAGACAATACCCTAAAATAAAGCTTCTTATCGACGTAAGTGAAGCAGCCGTGCACAAAAATAACGACGCGCGGCCCTAGTGTAGTGTATAGACATGCGGTTGAATTTGCCCTATCAAATCTCTAAAATAAAGTGGGAATCTTAACGACATAAGTGATAGTCTAGTAAATATAATATTTCTCTGCGTAATGGACGGACCTAGAAAATTGATCTTTCCGTGGAATTTATTTTAATTATTTCTGATGAACGTATTACTAAGACTCAATCCTGTCTGATTACGTCTATAAGGGATCCAAATGATAATCTAGTCTCCTTCAACGGAAGCAATCTTCCGAACAGGCCTTCCATTGATATGCTTGGTGTAACTATAAGTGACCAGGTCAGGTACGGGGGCTCCATTGAAGCCAGAGTAAAGTTGACCTCTCAGAAGCTGGGCGTACTGTACAGGGCCCGCAGATACTTTAATAGTACACAACTGCTGACCCTGTACAAATCGCAAGTGCGCTCTACTGTCGAATTTGGCAGCCATCTCTGGTCCGGAGCCCCTAAATACCTGAAAAAAAACCTTAACTCTGTGCAGAAACGGGCGGTCCGTTTGATAGATTCCCCAATCTTAACAAACGGACTGAAATCTTTTGAGCACAGGCGTCAGGTAGGTATGCTGTCCTTGTTCTATCAGTATCACAATGGAAGATGCTCTGAGGAACTAGCGTCAATGATCCCTTCGGCACCGGTGCGTAGTCGGGATACACGCCAAACGCGCGCCCAACATTTGTACATGGTTGACATTTGTCACATGAGAACGGGTCGCTTCTACGATTCGTTCATAAGTTCAACAGCTCGGCTGTGGAACGAGCTGCCGGCCTCTGTGTTTCCTCCCTCCTTCAACACGGGACTCTTCAAGACCCATGTTCACTCCTTCCTCTCCACAAAAAGACCCTCCACACAGCATCCCCAAAGATGACATAGGCCCTGAGGGAAATTATTTTCTTCAGGGCCTCCTGTGTGGAGTTAAATTAAAAAATCAAAAAAAATATATATACTAAAATCTCAAATAAATCTCATCGAAAATAATTAAAATGTGAGCGTCGAGCAAACCCCTGTTATTAGTTAAATGTCGCCTTAGAACTTGGCTTTTCACTGTGAGAAACTTGATTTTCAAAAATATTCATATAAAACCTACATTGTGCTAATATATATTTTTATGAATTTGCTTTCTTATTTCTTGAATCCATCCGAATCAGTATTACTTAAGGCATTTTATCGTTTTAATCAATATATTTCTCTAGCGTATCTATAAAATAACGAACCCTAGGCAAGCTCGCAAGCGAGTTTTTTTCAAGTCTTGACTGCTCCCAATCGAGGGTAAATGTCTTAAAGTAGATTTTTTGACAAATGATTGCAATTAATAGAAAAGTAAATCATATTTATTTCGGTTTGTTTTTGAAGAGTCCTATTACATATTTTTTTAAAAGACAAACATTTTCGGGTTACGAATAATCTGATAATATTTTTAAATCTCCTACTACCGCCACAAAATAAGCAAAAAATGTTGCCTGTTTCGTGATGTCGGACTAATCAACCGAAAAATTAAATCCATGATGCCTGGGTGGGTTCCAGACTCGATTCTAACTCAACCACTGACCGGTTTAATAATGTCGGTAAACTTATTTTTCAACAAGCATAAGTTCATAAAAAGAGAATAAATAAATAAAACTCAACCTAAACAAAATTTAAAAAAATATATATTGTTACTAGTTAATGCAAGAGAAGTAGAAAAACAATTGTTACTAGTTAATGGCAGAATGGTACAAAAATAATTGTTACTAGTTAATAACAGAGAAGTAAAAAAACAATTCAATTTTGTAAACCTACAAAATTCGTAAACCTACAAGGTTCGGAAACTCAAAATACAAGCGGGAAACTGCTAAATTTATATCTCATTTGAGTCGATTTTGTAGTAAATCTTTTTTTGATCTTAGCATAGATTATAGATTCACAAGTATCCCGCATGTACTACGTGTTTCTGGACGATGTATAGCTTTATACGAAGATAATAATTGCAACGCAATATTATACCTAATCAAAGGTTCATAATTTATTAAAAAATAAATTTAATAAATTGTTTATTTAAGATCCTATTGTAGCAAATTGACCCTTTTCATGTCATATCAACGGTCGCATCAAAAAAAGGTAAATGACAAGCAGAAAGGAAGCAATTTTGAGTTAAACAACATTTGACCCCGTTTTTTGTATTCAGAGGAATTTAATTTATTATGTGCATACCCGACCGATGAAGTACGGTTCACCTAAATATTAAACCAAAAAATGTTTCCACACCAAAAAAGGATTGTCGTTTATTTTCAAATTTAAAATGTTTGAATATACAAAATAAAATAAATGTACCTACTATATCCGTAGAATAAAGAATAGTACAATAAGTTCCTTGCGGGCGTGTTTTGTGGTTAGAATATTTGGCTGATCGATGCATAAAATTTCCAACTCAAATCTGTGTTTACGAAATTCAAATGGAATGAAGATCTTCTATCTATATATAGCTGGACTATTGGGCTGAATACAACGTTTCCATTCAAATTTGTACGGAAGGAGCTTCTAGTATTATTTTTTGTCATGTGCTTATATTATTTAAATTGAAGTGTACAGGCAAATCTTTTTAAAGAGGACACTTTGGAATATATTTGTATCGAAAGTTCCAAAAAGTTTTTCGAACTAGTTTGGAACACCCGCCCGCAGTCCCCTCCTACCCAAAGATACCGGGTGCGTAGCGACGTTTAACAATTTCGTTTTAATTTGATTCCATAAGGAATTCCAATGTAAAATATTATTTTAAAAAATATATATTCATTTAGTTCAACAAAGGACAATTCTGAATATATCAGTTTAATATTATATAAATGTACATAGATTTAAAAAAACATTATTTAACAATGAATAAAATACTGTCACTTCAAAAACGCCCTGCTTAGTTGGCATCACTTCGTCGGCTGTTTCCAACGTCACGCCTCAAGTTTTCGCGGGTTATAATTTCTGGTAGTGTATGGAAAAAATATGTATTGTTATCAGTAATTTGTGAATTTAATGGATTTGGTGTTTTTATGAACCAAAATCGATTACTGTTTTTGAAGGTAGATGAAAAACTCTTTCAGATTTTAATAAGAAATGGACATATGCAATTATACCATTATACTTTATTTATATTGTTGGATTCCTTATGTTGCTGTACTATTCTCTGTTATTTAGTATGTGAATGGCACATGTTGTGCCGTATATGTGAAAATAAATAAATAAATAAAAAATAGATTTAACAAAAGAGGAACTTTTTTACAATTTTTTGTCGCTTACCGATTTCTTATCTCATAAACTATAGAAGTACATTTTTTATGAAACTGAAGAAAATTCTCAATTATTTAGACTTATTATAAAGGGTATTGTAACATCACTTTTTTAGTTTCATTTAAAAATAATTAATGAAAAATTCACAAACTTTGATAAATCTTTCAAAACATGAAATGTTTTACGGTCGATGACTTTTTTCGAATATATTACAATTGTTTGGTAGCTTTGTATGGTAAGCTTTAAGATGCATACGGAGAAAAATAAGTACCTACGATTTTTTATCAAGATACTGTTAAAAATATGACTGCACGATCACCTCCCAATAAAATATTAATCATTCAGAATATATCTGGTCACGTGTTCACGCAGATGCCCTTGTACTAATACGTATAATGGACAGGATACGAAAGTATTATTATTCCGAAGAACACGTGTTCCTATGTCCTCATAACATATTCGTGCTTTACTGACATTTTTTTATGAAATTTGTGAAATCATTCGTTATAGGCCTCCAGTCCCAAGTTTATCTTAAAAACGAATATTTTGGCCAGATTTTTTATAAATTTACAATATTTCATAGAGGTAAGTTTTCTCCGTCTAGAACGTAGTGTTATCTCTTTCCAACATTGCTGAAATAATATATCTCAAATTATCGAAGGAAGCAAACACTTGGTGGCTTGACATTCTCACCTTAATAAAAAGGAATCATAACGACTATATCATGAGTACGTCTAAGTTTAGTACTCGGTTGGTCAACCGTAAGCGCCTTGTGACGTCACAAGGCTCCGAGACGTTAAAATGTTCTTTTTTTGTTTCATTCTTGAGTTTCCTAAAAAAACAAATTTACTATTAATTAAAATTAATACCGCTACGTAAGAAAGAAAGTCTCATAAAAATGATTTACCTGTATATTTTTTTTATTGCGTTAACCGTATGGTACGCCATATGGGAGAGTACTTGCTCATGACATAATACTGTCCTTCCTGTGTAATTAGAGTGGCCCTCCTACATATTTGCGAGTTGTTTTGGTGATGATAGGGCAATGCGCCCTTGAACGTGATGGGAATTGATGATTCTGTTGTCTTGGAGTTAAGGTTACACGTATCAAACCCATTTCATTAGGTTATTTTTATTTTTATTTCTGCATTAACTAAGTAAAAATAAAGAGTTTTATTTTGTATTATATATTATAAAACAAAAATATAATTTGAGTGGTGGGTATGGGTACGGCAGCTCTAGTAAATTATTTACCGATTCCCAAAACCTTTGCCATTGTTCGCCCCAAGTGATTCACTACGGGTCCCCGGATTCGTTTGGTGAGGTTTGTCGGGGTCCTTCAACTGCGCGGCAGGCCAGATCGTGAGATGAGGGTTGAGGGAGACCTTTTGACCTTTCTAGCAGGACTATCTCAGAACATCGCCAGTGAGAGGGATGGATTTATATTTCCGTTACTCCTGGACTCACTGACCCCCCAGGTTCCTACCCACCCCTCATGTATTTTCCTTCTGAAAACTTCCACTTTTTTCTTCCTTAAAATTACCCTCTACACAGCATCACCAAAGATCACATAGGCTCTGTGAAGTATTATTTTCCCTGGAAGTCGCCTGCGTGGAACGTAAAACGAAATTGTAATTGTTTTATGTTAGTATGAGGCATAAAACAACCAACTCCCGATGCAAGCTGTTAAACTCCCAATATGCTCTAATTAAAGTGGCTATTGGTTGGTTAAACTCCCCAACTCAAACTATTTTTAACTTCTAATATAAACATCACCATCAAAGCTTAAATAACGACCTTTCCACTTCAAAAATGAACATGAAAAATGAGTTTTAAACTTGTCCAATTAATTATTTTTGACTTCTAACGTTCGTTGTACATTATTACTCACACACAGGCTTAAATCATGCATCACGTCAAAAATCGTGTTATTTATTATTAAAATGTGGTCACCCTTACATTGACATGCCTCCATACGCCAGAATTTGATTAATGTAGAAGGAAAGGAAGGGTGCCCCCTATTTGGCGTGCAATCGGTACCAGGTAGCGTGAATATTGTTGAGTAACGATTTATGTATTCGGATATGTACGGGTGAGATTATATCAGAGTAGCAGGGCCCAACTTGTAAGGATAATTAAATAATAACACAGTTTAGTGGCCAGTTTTGTAAATTGCTCTTATATTAAGATCAATCGGAGATGATGTATTTGATTTTAAACAGTTATCTTTTGGGATTTTGAAATGGCATATTTTTATAAGGAATTATTAAGATTGATGGAAAGAAATATTTAATTCTTACGATATTATTAATGATATTATTTGTATGCTTAAATATCATATGTTAGGAATAGAAGTCAGAATTTTGTGAAGATAATTTGGAACCAGCTCTATAGTAGTTCAGAATTCATCGAAAAAACTTTCTAGTAAAAAAGCGAAATTTGTGAAAAGTTATGTTCGGTACGCGTTTTTTTCATAGTTTCTACGTGGCTAGAAATTAAAACGCTCTCCCGATCAGTTTATTTGCTCTATATATTTACTTTTTTACCATAGAAATCTATCTATCTATAAGCCAAATAGGGAATAGACAGTATTACTCTGCAATTTGTAAATTTATTTTATATTATATAAACAAACTGCACAATGGTTACAGTAATGAAACAATTTTCATTTATTAAATATTTCAAGGTAACCTGTGATATGTTTCCTTGTGATATTTCATATGTGATATGAATAATCAGTAATTACCGGGTAACGTGTTTAATATATGGGAGTATTTGTGTGTATATGTATGCGCATTGAACAGATTATAATATTATTGACATGATGCCACTTTTAAATTTGTGCACAGAATCCGAAAAAATTTCGATGATAGAATTTAGACAAATATTAATACATGTATGAAGAGCACGGTTAATTGGTGAATTAGTTGCTGTATTTGTTTTGTAATTAAGCGTGTCGTATGGCGCTTTATGTCGTGTACGTCTCAAATGTATTTTAAAATTAATTTGTTACAGAATTTCTGTACAGTCGATATTGTTTAAAATTCTATGTGTTGTGTTCCCACAAACAGTTCTCCAATTCGTCGTGGAAGGAGATTATAAATAATTGGTTCTTTGTGATAAATCAGGGAATATTTCGCATATTAAAATGGTGACTCGATAGTCGACCTAACTAGAAGCTGGCTAATTGAGATCTGAAACAGTAAGTTTGTCTGGGAGCATTTTCACTGGCCCTGGCGACTACTGGCTACTGGCTGCCATCTTGCGGACTTCCACGCAAGCTCTATGCACTGCCCTCTATGAGTGCATTTGTGAAGCTCTTACTTCTCAACACTATGTATACATGTTAAATGACGCATTAGCAAAAAAAATGCATTCACCGTGATATCAACACATGTTAATTTAGATTTTAGATGTTAAGTATTATACTGCCCTGATGAAGCTACAGTTGTAGCGAAACCCGGTCGGCATTAAGTATTTACCTATAAGTGATGTTTACAAAGTTATTGTTGAATTTTAAAAAAAATACCGTTTCGCTCCCTTTAAGAGTAAATAAGAAGAGAGAACACATACGTTTCCTCCACAAATATATGATTCACAATCATTAATTATATTACTTACTATCCTCATCATTCTTAAAACTTATTTTACTCTCTGGATAAATTATTAACTGTGTGGTCTTCAACTAGATTCCAGATCTATATGGGTCATCTTTTTGTTGAATTTAGAGGGTATAGCTGATTGGTTTTTGTGTTGGGTGAATGTTCTGCTCAAACTTCTCCAAAGTTTTGGGAAGTTTAGGGAAGCAAAAAATATATTGTTAAGGGTTGAAAACTGTCCCTGTTTGAACAAGTGTGGTTTTTAGGACTCTACCCTAGTGTATGTAACTTCAACCTTAAATAGACCCGCCAAAGAAACTATGCAAGAAAGGACAAGGCAAAGTAATTGTTTTGAAAGCAGCCAAGATACTTTTTTGATCATGTTTCTAGAATTGCTCATTCTTGAGTGTTGTCACATGAAAAATATGGCTTTAGTCGAGAAAATTCAACCGTAATAGTGGAAAATTTTGAATGTCAGAGCTCACCGTTGTAACCAGTGGCGGCTCGTGACTTTTGAGTGTGATAGGGTGCTAAGTTCGACAAATGCATGTATTCGAAAAGATTTTTTTTTCGAAAATTCCATTTTATGTATGAAGATTTTCAGGAAATCCTTTTGGCCAAACTAAAGTTTCCTGAAAATCCTTATACAAAAACCGAATTTAAAAAAAATATATATATATTTATATATAATGATATTTTCTTTGTGATTTGAATGACAGTCAATTAAAACACAATTGAGTTTCTCTGTAATGAAAGAAACGACATTTAATGTTATTAATTTTATGCCAATTCCTTAATCACAATCACGATAGCAATTACAAATTATTTCCATCAATCTGTCATGTCACAACCCATAGATTATTTTTACTATATCACCATAGATTACGAAATATCGAGTCGACTGTGTAGGTACTGTGGCGCACATCCAGCCAGTGACAGTCCACGACACACACAGCCACAATGAAGAGACAAGCTCGGCATTGCCTTGAATTAAAGAAAATTATATTTTTCGTAATTGTAAAAAGCATTCACTTTGTGGCTCATCATAATTTATAATAAAAACACATAAATTTGTTTTTGACCACGATAGTTTTATTTTCTTTCTACCGGTTTCGGAAGATCCCTTCCTTCGTCAGGAGAATATTTAAAACTATATTTAAAACTATAAAAATTATATTTTTCTTTACATATATAATTTTCGGATACATCAACATCAATAATGCCATTTTTTGTAATATTAGCACTTTAGTACACCCAAAAGTCACGAGCCGTCTCTGGTTGTAACGTCTGAACTCTTTGTTATAAAGGTTAAATTTTAAATAGAACGCCATAATATCTTACTCAATTGTCCAACAAAATAATACGGAAATTATAGTGCTTAAGAACCTTGAATTTTTTTGCGTTTTTTTGTGCTCACTATTTGTATGGCGTGGTTCTAATTGTCTCTTCTTTGATATCTATATTTTTAGATATTTCAATAAAGCTTATTTTTTTCCATCCCAGAACTAAATTAAAAATATTATTTACGTACGGTTCGGCTCATATCCATTGAATTCCAATCAAAACGGTCATTCATTCCAGCTACAATCTATCAAGCAATTTTACGATGGAAAATAAAATACTACCAAGTATCGTTGCATATGTTTATTTCACCTATTACTCGTTTTACCCAGAGGCAAGTGTATTTTTTTTAAATCATCATCGAGAAAATAATGTTGTACAGAATCGACTGTGATAAATAATATTCAAATTGCGCCAAAAACATCAATATTTTGTGGGAGATTTTAAAATAATGACTTTGGTTTGGTTTAATAATCTTGATAGATAACTTGAAAGATTGTTATCGTGGAATTATGGGATAACATTTTAAATAAATTAATATTGAAATAATAAGCTAATGATTTTAAAGTGGTCAATTTGAAAAGCAACCGAATACACCAGTAAAAATTTTTTAGTTTTTACAATTTAAATAACATCATCCTAAAATTGAAAACTACCTGTCAAAGAAAAGGCTTGCTTCGTAGTAAAATATCACAATAATTTCAGTTCTGGAAATAAATAAACAATGTTTGCGTAAGTTGGAACTACTATTCACTTGGAGTTCGGAATTATCGTTTGTTTATATTTGCACGAAGTATCGCAACAATTTGGGTGTACAATGTAAACATATAATATAGTTCTGTTTTGTTACTGATAATACTAATCGCAATCTCTCCCACAATCTTACTTGGTAATCTTAGCTCTCGTAAATTTTAGTCTTATTGCAAAATAAATTCATGACAAATAAAACATTAGACTAGGAATGTAAAATAGTAGTTGAATTAACCCAATAATTCACAATTGCATAAATTTATTTTTAATATAGCAAAACTCTAGTACGGATTTGAGCTAGTTTAGTAATTATTTTAAAATTAACTTGCTCAACCTACTGTGATAATAAAATGAAATATGAAATAATAATAATACACTAGCAGATAAATATTTTGAAAGTTCAACGATTCTATTTGAAAATGACAGAGGGCGCCACTTCCGTGTACAACAATCCTTAACTGTACAGTCATTAAAGCGACAAACGACTCTTATCGAGTGATTTTTGGCGTGCTATGCTAAGTTTTGAAAAACATCTAGAATGATTGCATTGCAAAATATGCAATTTTTCTTTCTTGTTTTTTCAGAATTTATTTGAATTATTTCAAATTATAGATTATATATTTAAAATATTGTATGTGTTTGTCTGTGACTCATACGATTAAAAAATAGTGGATATTTAAACAAAGTGGTGAAAACTCCGCGTCTTCATTGAAAAGCAAATTCTCAAACGAAAAAAAAAAATTATTAATTTTTCGGGTTGATTTTTAATATTTTTGTATTTATGATACCTATATATAAAACAATATGCTTTTGCACTGTCTTGATAATTTGCAAGTTGATTATCTGTTAGTTCTTAAGAGCAGACTTTAATTTTCAATATACTAGCATTAGTTATTCCTAATGTTTTATGTTTTATGTACATCCTATATATTTCTGTTTTAATTACGAGTACCTTTATAATATTAAAAAATATTTTGTTTAAATCTCTAATATGATACTTAAGATTATAAAGTTATTAAAAAGTTTTCCTCTCCTAACCACAAGCGTCGACTTTTGTAGGAGAGTGTATAAAATATTCTTTAATATGTTTTATTTTGTAATAAAAATAATTGAATAAATGAAAAAATATATTCATTATTTTTTATCTATTTTGGAGGGCATTGTATACAATCGCAAAAGAGAACAATTTTGATAACAGAGATCTAGTTTTCAAAACGCCTTTTTTTCCACTTTGCCCCCATAGCGGACAGAGTGGAAACGCAGAAAGGGCCAAGTGGAAACATTAGGCAATGGTTCATACAGAACATGATTATGATATTAATAAGATGTAATTAATGGAATCGGCAATTGCTGCACGTAAATTGTCCATCATTGTCAATATTGACGCATAATTCATGTTCCCATTCTTTTAAAGATTACAATAAATGCGTTTTCAGTTGGAGAATCACTGTAAACTTCATTGCAGAACTTGCAAGTGTCAAATTTTGCTGTTTTGAAAATATTTTTTACTTTCTTTTTTAAGGTTGAAAATTATTTTTACTTTCAGTTTCGCCCTCTTACGCAACTTTTCACTTTGCCCAAGTGGTGAGAAACGAATAAAAAAACAGGATATCGAACAATCATACCACTACATTTTATAGGTATTAAAATAACGTTGAACAATACGTTAATAAATAGCGATTAACTTACTTACATTATTAAATATTATGATTATATTGATTATTTAAATACCTTACTTTTCAATTAAAAAAATCAACCGTTGATGTTGTTGAGGTTTTGCAAGAAATCTGCACAAATAACTCAACATACACGTGTACCAAGCTTGGTCGCCGCAGCTATACTGAATTTATTTTCGTTTTCTTTTTTGTGAACTTTTCACTTTGCCCACTCCTTCCACTTTGCCCTCCTTTACCCTATGTATATTTAGTTAGTTGGGAGTGTGACGGTTATTTAGTTATTTTTATAAATAATTATGCCTATATTGTGTTCGCAAAATACATATCAAATGAATTTTACAATAGCTCTTATATCAAAGGAATTTTTATATATAGCTCACGTTTTTTTGGTTATAACGGGACACGTTTTGGCGCAGAAATAAATAATGTTGTATAATAGTGTCATGGGTGAACTGTGTAAAGGCGTGTGAAGGATCACGGTATTTGTCTTTGAAAGAAACCAAAAGCAATATTATATTTTCTTCTTTGGCATATCGTCGCTTTAACCTTGCGTGCTAAATAACCGAACTCTACAAGCTTTTTTCACCACAAAATATCATTCAAAAAATAGTTTTTATTTTAAACTTGTGTGAATTTCGCACAAGAGTCCCATCTGCTCCCTACTGTCGTGAGTCGGTGTGACTATTGTATACTCAATTTGGGTATATTGTGAGGTTGAAGGTACCGAAGAGAGGAAGGATATGTGGAGGAGAAAGGTTAAAAGGCACTTGGTTATTCAAATCTGGTCACCAAATACGAATAAAGCCATTTCAAGCAAAATTTCAAAACTTAGTTTTGATCTTACACCAAGGCGATACTGGCAGGTATCTTCCGCTCTGGAACGTGCCGCAAATATACTTTTCGTTTAAAAAAAAAAAAACTTTGTGAAAAAATAAAATTTATTCAAATTAAATTGGAATCCGCGACCTACGGATTGCTAGTCGAGAGCATTACTCCTCGACCATGGAAGCCGTCATTGAATATTAAATGCGAGTTGTATCCGACAATATTGACCTGTTTATATGATTATCTCTGATGTTTTGTGTATTTTAAAACAATCAAAAATAGATTTCATCGGACCAAACGTTACGTCATAACCTCGAAACTTTTCTAAAAATGTCAAACAAATAAACGAAATTCCTAGACCGAAACACAATCACTTAAATTAATTCAGCAAATAACAAATTGACATACATATTTAACACATTGAAAAAACTGCCCTCATATCTTTCGAAAATCACTTCTATACTTTATTACACTGGCCTTAAAAAATACATATCTCATAAAAGGTAATTTTTTTATAAGAAATTATCAAAACCTCTCACAATATCACCATCATATTATATAACAAGCTGTACCAGTTTTTCTGTGCAGATAGAGAAAAAATAGCGAGTTTTGCTTTTACATCCAACAGATGGCGCCTTTATTAAAAAATGCATGTTTTTACCTGTCACAGGTAATATCTATATAATAAAGGTATATAAAAATATACGTATTTTTATACGAATGCAACGTTGAGTCAAAATTTCAAAGCAATCGGTGAAGAATTTTCTGCGATTTAACATTTTGAACAAATTACATTAACATTTTTATTTATACAGATATATAGATTAAGATTTTTAATGAAAATTATTAGATAGCGATATGTCGTAAGTATCTGTTTGCTAGATATTTTTATTTTATATTTAAATATGGGATTTATTTCATTGGTGTTTGCCTAGGGTGTAAAGAATTTTAAAGGGTTCCATGATAACTCAACACAGTGACAATTCAACACACTTTTAAAAAGTGATATAAAGTCATTAGGAACGATGAAATTTTTTTTACCTAACCTACTTAAGCCAGTTAAAAAAATTTGTGTTTCATCACTTTTTATGACCATATATAACTTTTTAAAGACGTGAATTATCACTGTGATGATTTATCTAGTCACCATTTTAAAGATCTATTTTCGTATCGTTTGAAACTAAGATCCAAAGATTATGATCATTGAATAGATAAAGTGACAGATTTGTCTTGTGGGCGTATTGGTGTTACCAAAATCAGCTTTCTTACTGCTGGTTTGACCACATATTTAATAGCGAAATTCTTTCTTCGATAGATGTCTGAAACAATGAATCCTAGAAATCTAAAAAGCTTAAAGTCGCCTTTCAAACAGTAAAATATCGCATTTTTGTGCTTATCTGTTCAGAAAACATGTCAATAACTAAGCTGCTAGATGAAAACGGTTAGTTAAATGTACTTAGGTAATGTTCCCACCTATAAAGAATTGCGCGAATTCGTTGTGTCTTAGATTAATAAAAGTATGTATATTATTTAGTATTTTTCCTTTAATATATACACATTATAAGGAAACTCGAAGTACAAGCGGGAAATTGGTTAATCTACATAACGTTTGGAGTCGATTTCGTTGTGTAACCTTTTTTTGATTTGAGTCGAATCCGAAGTTGAAAATTATTCTGTCTTCGGCTAAGAGGTTAATATCATCTCTTTAGTTTCAATTAAAATGAAATTCTCAGTTCAAAAAAGAGTTTTTTTGGATTTTCTACCGATTGTTTCCTTCAGCATTTACAAAACCAAAATATTGCTCTAATACAGTTTCAGTAGAGTTGACATTTAGACAGCCTTATTAATAAGAAATAATATTCAGCAGCGCCACCGCACCGCAAAGTTCAATATGACATTAAAGGCCACAGGTTTCAGCATTATACTAGTATTACAAATGCATAAGATTATTCCCAGCCAGTGAGTTATTGATATTTATAGAACTTTAGCGAACCAATTTCACAGCAAAACCGCTTTGCTTTCGGTTTATGTCCCATTCTATTTGACCCGAAATCCTACAATAAAGTGGGATTATTTATCACAATACATTCTGAGAGTTTATCGAATAAAATATTCCATTTTCAAATATATTTAAACTGCTGGAACTCTTTCTGCTCCCGAGGTACTACTGCGCTCCGAAAAATTTCCTGGAAGGATTATTATACCCCTTCCGCCATGACATGGGAAAAATACTGTTGCCGATACCATGGATACCTAGATTAAGTCTTTTTCAATTTATCATCTTTAGGACCATAGAAATACGTATAAAAATAAACTAGTTCATTCATTTTTAGTTCCTATTTTGGCCAGTTGCACTGTAAAGTGTGAATTTATCAACAGACTTACAGTCAATTTACAAATCAGTAACAACAAATTTTGAAATGTAAGTTATAAGAGTAAAGGATGGTGTACTGGACGGGAGTCCGCACAAGACTGTATATTTGGGCGCCGGTTCCAAACCGTGTCTTCAACCGATGAAAATGCTCTTTTACGGCCGATGATGATGATAGTGGTACAAATTTATGAACATTCTGCCTCCCGCACCCGGTGCTTGGTGAATGTTGGGCACTGGGTGAGCTGTTGTCTCTGCTCGCTTCTGGCGTAGGCGGTTTTCCTGAGCAGGGCCGGCTGGTCTTGATGAGGTAACACCAGAAGGTTTGGAGCAGAAGACTAGGCGAGGTGAGGCAGTTGGTGGGCAGGAGTCACTTGTTGATAATAAAACGCTTGTTTTGGTGGTAAAAATGAACTGATTTAATATTTTTTGTGTTGCCGCAAAATGTCGCATATTAATTTTTCCGGTGGTATAGCCGAAGGCAGACGCTTAAATTTGGGAGTTTGCAAAGATTTTGCAAGCTCGCCTGAATAACAATTACATAGTTTTAATATATAGCAGTTATAAGAATGTGTTCCTTGACAACTAGATTTTTAGTTTGTCAAGATACGACAAAAAATAAGAAAAATTTGTAAATAAAAGTGTAAAAATGATCTTGAATCTATCAAATTTGTAAAAATGGTTATGTTAGTATTTTTCTCAGGTCCCCCGTGACATAGCGCTCAGAAAGAGAAAAGATTCACTATTCTACAAGGTTCCTGGATTTTTGTAGAGGCAAAAAAGTAAAAATAATTGTACAAAAAGGGTTACACAAATATGTTAAAAAACAGCATTTTAAATATCTCCTCAGTGGTAGCACATAGCAAATAGTGTTTATTTAACTACCGCCGAGGAGATGTACAAGTAAAAAAAAAGGCATTTGCAACATCAAATAAATTGTTATTTCATAGTAATTTTGTACATAGGAAAATATGAACATCGTACCGCTCGGCAGAGGTAGGTGCGCGATGCGGTACCGATGCTTTTCGGAGTCAGAGTTTTCAGGCTGTTTCGGGTACAAAATGCGCAGTGGCGGGGAGTGAGGATTTCGCCAGTGGCGTGGAGTAGGCCCATTTTATAAATGTAAACAAATTTTAGTAAAAAGAAATAACGTGACCAACAACGTCCGTTACAGATGGAATATACAAAATGTAAGTTATAAGAGTAAACGATAATATATTCAAAATGTATGTTATAATAGTAAAGGAAGGAATATACAAAATGTAAGTTATAAGAGTAAAAGATAATATATCCAAAATGTAAGTTATAAGAGTAAAGGATGGTATATACAAAATGTAAGTTATAAGAGTAAAGGATGGTATATACAAAATGTGTGTTATAAGAGTAAAGGGTGGGTATATTTTTTTATTTTTTTATTTTATTTTATTTTTATTTTATTTTATTTTATTTGGGAAACAAACAGTTATACAAATATATTTTAATACAAATCATTTTCACCAAGTTGCATAAACCCGTAAAGTTTCCACAGAAGATTCATTGGTAGAAAAACATATGAATATAAATAATACAATACAATATAAATACTAACTAGTAGAAAAGGAAAATCTCCAAAAAAATAAAAAGACTACAGATTCAACCCATACAAAAACAATACACACACTAACACTACTAAGTTTCCCGCAACGATCGAACTCTACTCTCTTAGGAATGCTATGAATCCTGCGAGGCTCGTGTTAAACACATCGATATTTGTGCATAATCTATTAAAGGTGCTACAGCTTCTTCTTATAAATACATTTTCAACATAATTAGTATTGCTCTTAGGAATATAAAATGTGTCCGGAGATCGAGTTACTCTTAATGGACATCTGAAATGAATATTTTGTAAAAGGTATGGGCTATCAATAAAATAGTGGATTATCTTATATAGCATTACTAGGTCTCTGATATCTCGGCGTTGATCAAGAGTTTTAAAGTTCATGGACACATTGTTTTCATCATTTCGCATGCGATAAGAGACATATTTCAAAAACTTTTTCTGAACTCTTTCTATGTTTGATTTATATGTAGAATTATGAGGGTTCCACACTGTTGATGCATACTCTAGGTGGCTTCGGACGTAAGATATGTAGAGAATCTTAAATGTTTGTGGATTTTTGAAAACTGAACATACTCTAAGTATAAATCCCAGCATTTTCAAAGCCTTCGACGTAATATGCTCGATATGAGATTGAAAAAGAAGCTTACTGTCCATTAGGACTCCAAGATCTCTAATCACATTTACCCTGTTTAAGGGTTTGTTTTTAATATTGTAGGGATATAATATTGTGTGTTTCTTTCGAGAGTAAGATATGACGCTGCATTTGTCTGCATTCAAAAGAAGGTGATTTTTTAAACAATATTCATTCACCAGAGAGTCAAGGTCATGCTGGAGTTCTATGCAATCCATCTCAGACTTTATGATTTTGACTATCTTTTTGTCATCAGCATATAAGTATAGCTGAGAATTACAGATAATTATGCTAACGTCATTCATAAAGATATTAAATAAAAGGGGGCCAAGGTGAGATCCCTGGGGTACTCCTGAGGTTACGGGCACGAAACTAGAGCAAAACCCTTGAACAGTTACAGCTTGTGTACGATTGTAGAGGTAAGAGGCTAACCAACGAAGGAGGTCACCGTGTATACCCATTGCTTCGACTTTCTCAATTAAAATGCTGTGTGGGATTTTATCAAAGGCTTTGGAATAGTCTGTGTAGACTACATCTATTTGATATCCGTTATCCATAGCAACAAGGACTGTGTCAACAAACTCACAAAGGTTAGTTTCTGTTGATTTTTTGGTCATGAAGCCGTGTTGATTCGGAATAATGTGTGGCCGTATACAAGGAAAAATATGATCATAAACAATTTTTTCAAAAAGCTTACCCATTACATTTAGTTTAGAGATCGGTCTGTAATTTTCAATATTGTGCTTGTCTCCTTTTTTTAATATAGGTACAACATATGAGCTTTTCCATTGCTGCGGAAAAATGCCAGAAGACAGTGAGGTTTTAAATATTTGACTTAGCGGATAACATAAAACACCAGCGCAATTCTTTAAAAACACTGGGTGTATACCATCAGGCCCACTGCCTTTGGTAGGGTCTAATGATTTAAGATATTTACAAACTAATTCAGCGTCCATATTAACATTACTTAGATTGAGTACTGAGGTGTTTGGATTATATACTCGAGTGGTAGACGAGGTGCACGGGGTGTGGGATTCGAAGGAGGATTGGAAATGTATATTGAATAAGTTACTTATAGCTTCCCCACCCGATACATGCTGAGAGTTAAGATACATATTGTTAGGTAGTTCAGAGCTTTTTTGCTTAGATTTAACAAATGTCCAGAAATGTTTGGGATCGGTATTAATATTAGATTCGGCCATATTAATGAAATTGTCATAGCATACTTTAAGAGAGAAAGTATGATAGTCTGAGTAACGGTTATAAATTTTGTATTTTTTATGAAATTTAAGTTTTTCTTTAATTACTTTTTTTAAGGCAGAGCTGTACCACGGAGGATATCTAGAGTCTATGTTAACTGTTCTGGATGGTACGTGTGCGTCAATTACCTTATTTAATTCAGAATAGAAACGCGCTGTGAGTGAGTCTACATTACTGCTGTTTAAGGTCGTTGTCCAGTCAACGGCTGCCAAGGCGCTATTAATCAGTACATAGTCAGCGCGGTGATAGGAGCGGACCGTGCGCGATCGCGGGGTTTGGAGGGAAGGCTCGCGGGATATGCGCAGCGCCAACTCTAAGGAGCGGTGATGTGCATCTTCTGGCACTAGTGGAGTGTTGCAACCACTTACCGTGCACACGTTACTCGAGATTACCAGGTCGAGAATACGTTCGTTTATATTAAGTTGGTTGTTGAATTGACGGAAGCCAGTAAAGTCTAAGAAATCAGAGAGAGTTGAAGTAAGTGCATCGATTGAGGATCCGTTAAGTAATAGAGCACCGTCTGCGGTCAAAGGCAGAAGCCATGGGGCATGTGATATGTTGAAGTCTCCTAATAGAAGGAATTCATCATTGGGGAAATTTGTATACAACGCAGATATAAATTCAAAAAAGTCACTTAAAGATTTAATCTGCTCCGCGCCCTGCACGAAGTATGAACAGTATATACGTAGTTTAGAAACATGCCCACTAGGGCCTAGTGCAAGAGTTGCTGTCGCTATTTCTGCGCGTTGGACAGGAGGGAGAGAGGTTGAGGGGCACGTCGGCAGTTCGCGGCGCACTGCAATCAGTGATCCACCGCCGAGCGCCTGTCCCAACCGCACATAGTCGCGATCACAACGATACACTACATAACGGTTATCAAATAATTCCGAGTCAAATATACTTGGCAGAAGCCAAGTCTCAGTCAAGCATATTACGTCATAATTGGCATTAAGAACGCTGGAAAGAAATACATGAGTCTTAGTTCGCAGACCTCTAACATTTTGATAATATATATTCAATTCACCGAGAACATGCATTTGAATGGAGTATATAGGTCAAACATATGTGTAAACAATAATAATGGAATATGTTGAATTTCGAAAACATAGAAGAGATTAATTGAATATGTAGAGATATAATTGAAATGTTGGTATTGAAAAATGTATAATAGTATTAAAAAAATTAAAAATTCTAAAGGGATCCTAAGTTTAGAAATCCAAAACATTACATTTTCATGGTTACAATAATAATACACATTTGTAGCGATTGCAATAGACTGATACAAAGATAAAAAACCGGTTAAGTACTTGCTATAAACTAAAAGATCTGTCAGTATATTAAGAGTGAGAAAAATAAGAGTAATCACAATCTTTTCTAAATACTCGTACATATTTTCAAAAAAATTATTTTCATGGATAAATTCCTTTAGCCAAGTTTCGCATATAAGATAAATATCAAAATTGTTCAAAAGGACCTGATTTAAGAAGTTATGAGTTTTTGTGGGAAGACCTCGCACATTTTTAAAATATAAGTTAAGCATTTTATATATTATGTTTGTGAAATTGGCTGGAAAATATTTTATAAATATAAAATAAATATTTTGTGACTGGGGGTAATTTTGAACATCCGAATTATGTGTTTGTTTCTGGTAAATTATATTGTCTATGATTCCAAGAGACTTTAGTTTTGACAGATTGATAGGTATATCTATGGACATATTCACATGATTAATGAATTGTAAACAAGCCCTAAAAATAACAATATTACTATGACTTAACATTATTTCACAAGTATTTGGTAGTATTTTGTACTTAACACATGGTGATAATTCGTGTTTTGCAACGAATGACAAATTGTGTACAATATTCAGATATTTCCATCCTTGCCAGAGATTATATTTGACATGAAAGGTTAATTTTCTAAAGGGGCCTGCGTTTGTAAGGCAGGTTGAAGTGTCTTCAATTTGGAGAGTCTGTTGACATCATCTTGATCAAAAATTAACATTATAGGGGTTGAATCACTTACACGAACGAATATTTTGGAGTTTTTTACCCAGCAGTAGCGAATTTTTTTTTCCATTTTTATATCTCGACATTGTTTTAGAAGATGTTGGTTTTTAGAGGTTAAGTGGTCATTAATGTAAATTCTACTGACTCCAGGAAGCTGCAATTCTGAAACAAACATCCCTTTTCTCTTCCTTATTGCAGCTAATAGTTCATCTTTAAGATATCTGCGCGTGAATTTTACAACAATGTTCCTCGATTTTCCATTTGTTACGGTACGACTTATTCTGGGGGAAATTCTGCTGGCGAAGTCTACTTCATTTCGGGTGATTTTGCATCCAGCTGTAGCACCGATTTTAGATAGAATGTCATAAACATTTTCATTTTTGTTTTCCGGAATACCACTTATTATAACGTTGTTTGAGCGATTATATTGATCACTGTTTTCAATTTGTCTTTCCAACTGTGTTACTTTCTTCTTAAGTTCTTCAATTTCCTCCTTGTACTCCTTTTTTATCACTTCAACTATAGTTTTTTTAAAGTCTGCAAACGATTTTTCTAGAAATTCAACTTTAAAGTCGTCGAACTTTTTATCCAGAATTTGTAGTAGTTCCGGACTAAAGTTACTGGTGGACTTGGAGTTTGAACGTGTAGTCATTGTTATTTTATATGAAAATTGTTTTTTTATTATTATATTATTGAAAAACAAAGGAAGAGCAAAATTTGACAGTAGTTACAAGCAATGTTATTGTTGTATGTTACCCGGCGTTGGTCGGAGACTTTTCTCTATTTTCTATATATATAATATGCATGTTTTATATATAAATCTTCCGGAAAAATTCTATAAATGTTAGTCGAAAAATTATAAACATCCGTTGCGCAGTTTAGAAGAAACAAGCGCACAAACAGACAGCCTCGGATAGCGACTTTTATACTATTTAGATATTTGTAAAAGTGTCTAACAAAATACAACATTTTGGAAACAAGCTCGAACTTTTGTTAACCTGATTTGTTGCTCTTTCCCAGATTGGCTAATTTATTAATTTGAATGGATGCAAATATTATTTAATAATTATAAAAAAATATATATTTAAAAAAGATTAGCAGAACGTGGTTTCGATCCACGGACCTCTGGGTTATGGGCCCAGCACGCTTCCGCTGCGCCACTCTGCTCTATGGAAAAGCTGCCAAAACTGGTATACAAGTTTCGCAAGAAAGATACATAACCATATTTACGAATTGCCGCAGGAATCAATATTAATTTCTTTGCAAGATGTCCTTTCAGCATTATTCAAACATAGTTATCAAAAAACCTTATCGTAAATTTTTTTTATCGTTGTTCGATCAGTGAATTTAATTGTCATTCTTTCGCTACAAAGGGTTTCAAGTAAAAAAGATCAATAATATTTTTTGACATTGCTTTGAAAATTGCATATCTCTGGTTATTAAAAATTCGAATATATTTTACATTAAATCATGTTTTCGATTATTTTATTCAATCAAAATATAATAATCAGCATGTTGGAGCTAACCCGGATCATAAAGTTCAAAGGTTTCTAAATTCAATTTATTTCAACCGAAAATTAACATATTTTACATTGAGAATCGAAAGAGCTTATTTATTCCTTTATGTTTTTGAAAACTCTCACGAGAAATATGATTTAATTAGCGAAGACGCGTGACAAATCACGGGATATCTTAATTCCTTTTTGAAAAATTCATTAAAAATAATTTTCTGTTAAAATATTATATTATAGGTAAGTACCTATTTGATCCTAATTTTTCACACAAGTAGTACCAATTGAACTCAAATTCAAAGCAAATTTTAGTTCATTGAACGTGAAAAATGTCACGCATGAATAACTGAAATTCGTATTATGTTTGATGATTTGGGCAGACCCGAGAAAAATCACGGCATATTATAATTGTAGGATGTGTGGAGCTGTAAGTTTTTATAAAATATTTGCCTCAGGATCATTGCCTAAATCACATATTGTCAGTTTTATCATTATAATATAAATATATTTTTTATTGACCAATTATTTTTTTATTGATAATTTACATCTCGAATGAATTCCGTTAGTAAACTTGAAACATCGCTTATCTAAAATATGCTTATCTGAACAATCAGTTCCAATTTTGAAAGTGACGTGAATATTTCAGGAGAGAATTACTAAGATTACACGTACAGCCAACCAAAATTATTATATGTATGATGATTATGTTCAACTGGTTTAGTTTCGGAATATTTTTTATAATTTTTGTAAGACGTATTCAAACCGTTGCTGGATGTTTTTGGTTTTATTGAAATTTTATAATTATATTAGTATTATGAAGAATTCGAAAGCTTTTTAATGAAAGCAATCCTGCACTACCATATACATCATAACTTAAAATGGGCAAAAATCTCTTTTGTAATCTGAGTTAAGTGGAATTTTTTTGTTTTTTTGACATCTCACAAGAAAGCCCCTCTCCGTCAGGTGTAAAGGCAGAGGAGCTTTGTCAACACCTGGTTAGGCAGCGTTGTAGGCTAGTTAAGGTATGGCTACAGGAAGGGATTTATTAATGCGGGTCCTAAAGAGTCCAAGATAATATTATTAAAGAAAAACATGCCGGTAGCTCGTTCCACACACTAGCTGTCCAACACAAAAAAGAGTTTAAGAAAATAAACAGTTTAAATTTTGTATATCTACGTTTGGAAGGTTGAAGATGTGTTCGGTGTTGCAATTAAACCATGCAATATTTTATAATAGATTTATTACAACAAGGATTATTTAAATAATCGCGACGTGAAAGGAGTAAGTAATGTTGATTAGCGCGTTAAAACGTAGCGTGTAGTAGACTGACTGATTACCTTTCCACTGTCGCTTATATAAGGTGCCAATGCGATTCAAGTTGCCCTTAAGATCGTTCCTGAATATTCTAGTTGCTATAGCTACAAACATTGCCACCTGTAACGCTGAGCAACGGTCGAAATTTCCAGTATGTTCTATGATGGCTGGGTACCTTAGCGCTTGGCACTGTGCACTAAGTACTACTTAACACCTATAATATGTTGAATAACAGAACTAAACGTGTTTTTTATAATTTTTGGAGCATATATATTTTTTATAAGTCTAGAAAATTTCTTTTAATATGTAATATTGGTATAAGTACTAGTACTGAGTCGACCGTGAATGACCCACTCATTGAAACCCGCTCATCCGCTCGCTTCCAATTAGCGAGCGGGTGATTTTTTCGTTAGCACCCGGGTCTCGCGACCCACTCTCGCAATCTACTCTTGCCAGCTACTCTCACGACCTGGTTGCCAGGCGCCGGAGTGGCCAGGCGAGCGCACATAGATTGTCAGCACCCGGGCTCAGGACATACTCTGGCCTCGTACTCTCGTGATCTGCTCTCGCGACCCTGATCCCTAGTGCCGGCGGCGTGGCGAAGCGAACACTCATAGATTGTTAGCACCCGATTGTCGCGACCTGCTCTCGCGACCCAGTTGCTGGCTGACGTTAAATAGACGATGACTTTTTAAAAAGTCTCACAAGCATTGTTTAAAATAACATCATTCTAACTTTAATGTATCTTCATAAAACAAAACTATTTACATAAAATTTGTTTGGAATAGTGGGATTATCGGAAGGTTTCTTTCAAAATCACACAGTCGCCACACCCCCCCTTCCTACTTACCGCACGGTAATAATTTTTCACACTGATATTGCAAGGAATGTAGAATCTATTTATTTACAACTCAATGTGGCAAAAAGTTTTTTCTATTATCAACTTTATGAATCATTGTTTCCAAAACAAGTATCGCAAAGCATTTATCTCAGGTTACAGGCATAGCAATAAACTTCTAAAAGATAAATACGCTGAACCTAAATCCACAACTTGTTACTAATTGATCCAAACTTTCTCCTTGGGAATAAGCGCCGTGATAATAATTAATCCCAGTTCAGCAACCCCGAAATCTCTTCCATTCCACTAATTCAAACCCTTGTTGGAAATTCCACAATTAATTCCACAAATAACAGGTATGAATCATCGAAACCACGTCCACAACTTGTGTTTCGCGACAGCACAACAACATGAACAGCCATTATACGAAATGTCTACAATTACCCCTTTGTTCGTTGCGGGCTGAAACGGTATTGTGCGAAACGCGACCCGAACAGATTATGCTTTTTGCTGTTCGTATCGGATTGTGCCTAATGACAATGGGCTCAGATAGATTAAGGGCTAACGTTTTACATAGATATGACTTCAATATTTCCAAAGAAAGTTTTGACTACAAAGATGGCAGCCAACGCGTTTGGTACATTCTTACTATATTTAGGTTCCATGATAACTCAACACAATAACAATTCAACATATCTATAAAAAGTGGTATAAAGTCATAAAAGCGATGAAAAACTAACCAAGAAAATATAAACCTAGTGGTCATGTCTTTATATCACATTTTCAAGGTACGTTGAATTGTCATTTTGTTGTGCTTGATTAATTTTTAAATCAATTAGTTTCGTTAGCTGGATCAGGAGATAGATACGATTAAAGATTTGATATATTGATGACTACAAAGATGGCAGCCAACGCATTTGGTACATTCTTATTATATTTAGGTTCCATGATAACTCAACAGAATAACAATTCAACATATCTATAAAAAGTTGTATGAAGTCATAAAAAGCGATAAAAAAACTAACCGAGAAAATATGAAAACCTAGTTTTTATATCATTATATCACATTTTAAAGGTACGTTGAGTTGTCATTTTGTTGTACTTGATTCATTTTTAAATGAGCAAAATTGAATTCGAAATTTATTCAAGTTAACTGGATCAGGAGATAGGAACGATTAAAGATTTGATATATTGATGACTACAAAGATTGCAACCAATATATTGGTTACCTCTAAAGGAATTCGTTCATTACACCTAAATCTAAAGTATTATTAAGGTTAGGTAAATATGATTTTTCTCGTCATCTGAAACTGGTGTCTTATTCTTTTTGAGGTTGATTATCATCAGGAAAATTGTCATCCAATCACCAAAGAAGTAGGCAGAAATGAGAGACTTTCCCATTATTTTGTCTTCGCGCGCACTCCCTGCTTCATTCAAATGCATGCATCGTCTCATACATCCTCTACTATCAAACCATTGATATATTTGGTTAATTTGGTCGTGCTAATCAATTTTTCGATGTTTACAAATATAACTATGAACATAAAAAATGTCTGCAACATGATGAATAATGTAAATATTAAAAAAAGCTTGAAGACTATTTTAAAACAGTGGAGAGGAAAAGGATCTCTGATTTTTATTAACAAAATGGCGGCGAATTATAAATGGAAAAAAATTAAAATATTTTGCATCTAATAAGTATCGTTTTAACGATTACAAGGAATACTCGCAAAAGAAGAAAAATATTATTTAAGTAGTGTAAAAATATAACATTTTCAAATTTAACTTTAGAGGCGTTTTTCACAAGCTTGCTTCTAACGAAATTACTACCATCAGACCCACAGTAAAAGAAATTCCGAATGAACAAAAAGCTTGAAGGTTAGTAATGTAACACAGTAGGTACTTGTCTTTTTGATGTCTTCAGTACAAACCAACAAAACCAACAAAATTGTGGCACGTGAAGGTGTTAGGTACGCAGAATGATTCCAGTCTCTTTATATCTCTATGTAACAAACCCCTGCTGATAAAATTGTTTAGGTTCTTAGGGGTGGGTTTCCCTTATCTCTGCACGGCACATTTCATTCCAAATTTCATTGTGGTGTTTACGTGCGTGGAAATAAAAGTATACAACAGTTTGTAAACCTTTTCAAGGTAGGTTTACAAATATCAACCTTCGAAGTATACTTGTATGCCTTAGATGTGATTTGATATTTTGTGTACTTTGTATTAAAAATACATTTAAGTTTGAACGGTAAAAAGCAAGTGAAGGATTTTTAGGAAATAAATCAGTTTAATGGTCTTTTTAGATTGAAGGATATGTTTGTCTCATCTCCATTGATAGATTGAGTAAAAATACTGAGTTAGATAAATCAAATCATCTAGAAAAAAATATATCATCATGGCTTTTAAGGCAACTATACTTATTATTTAACAGAAACCGACACATTTTTTATGATTTTTGATTTTAAGTCTACGGTAAATATCGGAATTACTTAAAAAAATATTTTTTAATTTAATGTAAGTCAAACTTAATAATGTTAGTTAAGTTTAGTTAGCAAGTATTTTAGTTTTTTTCGTGCTTAAGGCCCTTTTTCAAATAATGATTCAAAATACCCCACAGATTATAGAATCTCTTGTCACAATTAAATTTTCGGTAAATCATTTTACACATCATAAATTGATTTTTTTTTTAATATTAACTCCACACAGGAGGCCATGAAGAAAATAATTTCCCTCAGGGCCTATGTCATCTGTGGGGATGCTGTGTGGAGGGTCTTTTTGTGGAGAGGAAGGAGTGAACATGGGTCTTGAAGAGTCCCAAGTTGTAGGAGGGAGGAAACACAGAGGCAGGCAGTTCGTTCCACAGCCGAGCTGTTGAACCTAAGAACGAATCGTAGAAGCGACCCGTTCTCATGTGACAAATGTAAACCGTGTACAAATGTTTGGCGCGCGTTTGGCGTGTATCCCGACTACGCACCGGTGCCGAAGGGTAAATAAAATCAATTTTGCAGGGTAAATAAAATCGTTTTATAAGTTGTAGCAATGTAGCCTAACCAAATACTTGCAGAACTTAATAATAACATTATTATATTTGATTTACATAAAATTAAAAAAAAAAGTGGGTGTGTCAAGCCTACGCAAGACAGAAGTGAAACTTCTAGTATTCCTCTCTCTCTATTTTCATTTCATCATCTCTATTTTCTCTCTTAGGTTAGTTTGAAAATTAGAGGTTAAATAATTCAACGACGAAGCATGGATTTGCTTTTTCTAATATTTTCTTATAGATGAATGACGTTCGATTAATGTATAGTTCCAAAAATTTTCAATTTATTCACAAGTATACAATATTACATAAATAACAATATTACAATTAAAAATTACAAAGAAATTACAATGACAATTTACCAATCATGTGCCATTTTCATTGTCAATTTCATGAATATCATTTCCTAATGTCGTGATAATTGGGTTATGGTAACTAAAGTGCGAGATATATACATGAGCACTTAAATCCTTAATGAATCGTGCAAAAACTGCATCGATTGTTGTCCCGTGTCGGGAGAGAACGTTCGTGAGCGGCTCCCCCACCTCAACAAGCGCATATGGTGAGAGAGGGACAGTGAACGGTGAGCGGTGGTGGGGGTACCCGCATTTTCGTGTCGATCCTGACTCGGTTTTACTCCGTCCCCGAATTACGCGCCTAAAGAAGTTTCACTTCAAAAATAGTGGAATTCTATGAATTAAAATCAAAAACAAAGAAATTCACTATCAGGGGTTTACCTCTGTAAGTGAAGTTCTCCTGCGAGAAGACTTTTTTTTACGTACAACGGTAATGATAATGCATTAAATTAGTTATCGTATGCAATATATAAAATTTGTCCAATTGGACAATTCTTTACCAAACAGGAAAATAATTCCGTCAAATTTACGTACTTTGAAAATGATATTATGTTCAATCCAATAATTTTCATCAATCAAGCCATTTCAATCAACGTTTCCAATCTGAATGATGGTATTACACCAGGGCGATACTGATAGTATATTCCACTCTGGAACGAGCCGCAACTATACCGTATATTATTTGAAATGAATAAATGATTAAATAAATGTGAAATAACACAAATTAATCAAATGTATTCATTTGCACAGTTTTGTGTCAAATTGAACAATCGTGCAAAATTCATCACGTTTGTCCATTTGAACAATTCCAACGGACAAATCCAAACAGATTCAGAATTAAGATTTATTGATTCTCATCCCAGAGATAAATAATGACGGATTTCTAATAATTCATGCGGGTACTTAACAAAACATAACGAAGGCTTAAAAGTTGACAACCCCTGACGTTTAGGGCGTAGATCTGACGCGTTGTTAATAATTAATACTGCTCTTGGAATTAGTATTTTTGGATACGTCCTTTAGAACTCCTTGACAGCGGTTGAACAGGTGATTTAAATCTCCGGTAATTTATCGAAGGCGCAATCAAAAAAAGATCTCTTTGCCGTTTGTTATTCGTGTTTTTGTGAACTTTGTAAATTTGTACAATAATGTATATATATATTTTTTTTAATCAACTGTAAACAGGAGGCCCTAAGGAAAATAATTTCCCTCAGGGCCTATGCCATCTACGAGAATGCTGTGTGAAAGCACTTTTTGAGGAGAGGAAAAATTGAATATGGGTATCTTCAAGACCGTAGGAGGGAGAAAACACAGAGGCCGACAAATCGTTCCACAACCGAGCTGTTAGAAGCGACGCGTTCTCATGTGACAAATGCCAACAGTGTACATATTTTGGGCACGCGTTTGGCGTGTTTCCCGATTATGCGCCGGTGCCGAAGGGATCAATGAAGCTAGTTCCTCAGAGCACCTTCCATTGTAATACTGGTAGAAAAGCATACCTATCTGACGACTGTGCGCCAAAGGTTGCAATCCACTTGTTAAAATAGGGAAATATATCAAAAAGACCGCCCGTTTCTGCACAGAGTCAAGGGTCTCAGGTATTATGGGGCTTCAGACCAGAGGTGGCTACCAAATTTAAAAGTGGGGCGCATTTTCGATTTTTACAGGGTTAGCAGTTGTGTACTATTAACCCATCTACGGCTTTATACGTTTTATTAGAATTATTTTGAATATAAAAAAATAAATAAAAATTGAACAAAAATACGGAAATGTCTTTTTTAAACAGTTATTTATTACATATGTAATTTTATTCAACCAAGTTTTTCACTAATGCGTCTTAATTTAGTGAATATAAAAGAGAAAACATTCGCCTATTTCAACACACCTTTAAAAAGTGATAAAAAGTCATTAGAAACGATGAAAAAAAATTAAACCTAACCTAACCTACATAACCCAGTTAATAAAGTTTTTGTTTCATCACTTTCCATGACTTTATATAACTTTTTAAAGATGTGATGAATTATCCGGTCATCGTCGAATTCACTGCGTGAAGTATTAAAAATGTACGAAGGGCGTTGAATGAATGTGTTTTGTTTTGAGTTAGGGTTGCTTTGAGCGATGTTTAGTGTGTGGTTTTATCTGGTTTGTTTGATGGGCAATCTTAACTAAATTACTTGAAATAGTTACGGGCATTATATCATAAAGTTGGCCATTTTTTGTAAAACTAGTATTTCTGCGGAATTTCTACGACTTTCCAGTGATAAAATCCTGAAAAATGCGTCTGACTCCTCATGACTCAGTTTCTTGTGTTTATATACGCAGCTTTTGCCTCCACACCGTTCAACCATCCAAAAAATCAAGATGCACATTTTTTAAAAACGCTTCTCACCCGATGTTTTTTTCCAAAGGGTAAAAGAAAAACGTTCTTAGGGGAGATTTCACAGATTTCATGTAAATTCCTTAACAAGGTGGTGAGATTTTCATGCCAAAGGTTCCTGGCTGAGGTTTGACGAACAGCTATCACAATAGGGCTTTGTTTGTTGCTTGCCTCTTGGCAGAAATTGTGTATTGAATTGTATTGGCGCATTCTGAAGACGGAAAAAAACACGCTTTTTAAATAAAAATTTTCAAAAGGTTCTTACTTCTACACCTACACCAACCATTCTTCCGAAAACATCAAACTCGTTACGGAAAAGTATGGAGAACACGTTGCGTTTGTAATAAATGTTATATTTTACCATGATTTTAAATATAAAAACCTTTTTATTTATTTATTTATTAACGCCCTTTTTTGGGGCTTTTACATGAGAATATTAAGAAATATAAATTATTATTATACATAACTGAATTGCTTCATTAACAACATTTTATATTTGTTTAAACATAAATTAAAAATGTCCACTGACTTGGTATAATTATTTCCCTGCATTAGTATTCTGGGCAAAGAGGAATACATATGGTAGTTAGTCCCAGAATTTCTGCACTGAAATAAATCCTGACTTCTATGAATCTGAATCCAGAAGCTTACCAATTCTAGCAATACCGGACTATCAACTAAATCATTTAGAATAATATATAGAAATACCAAGTCAGTGAAAATGCTTCCATCTGACAATTTGAGCATTTTTATAAAATTAAATATGATCCCCATCCGAAAATATTTCCTGGTCCTGGGAGAGCATTTCCATATTAAGTTCACCATAGCACTGTTATAGTATGCTGGGATCGACGCTTACCTTATACTTTACCAGCATACTATTGGGGATGTCATGTTGGATAAAATAAAGATGATTATATTTCACTCGATTTATGTTTATTGAATTAACGTAAATATATTCACACGATACTAAATCAAAAAATAAATAGGCAAATTACACACGCGAGCAGCTAGCCAGCAGCTAGCCCCAACCAGTACCCAGCAGAAAATGGCGTTCAGAGGAACCCCACTCAGTAGGTAAGTAGTGCGCTGTTATTTCTTCGTTGGGATACCATAGGAGAAAATATATATTCTGTGGCTACTGAATGCGGGCGCGTAGTGACTGCCCACACTGTTATTGTTATTTTTTTTGTCATCGCTTTGGATAAACTTTTTTTTTAATTGCCGGCAACCCGGGCGTTTATTGAAATGACATTATCATATACAAACAAGTAAGTAACCCGCCTCACTAGAAGATTTTGGTTCTGAGGCGTACATTTAGTGTTATATTATTAGTTCTGTATTGGGTAAGGCGAACTGTAGAAATAATTTTAAGAACATGACCACTTATACCAAACTACCGTTTTAAGTTTGTTATAGTAAAGCGCACTTGAAGTGAAATGACACTAAACTGCGCTACATAAATGTTTATTAATGTTATTATTATTATAAACTCGAGATACGAAAATTTTGCACAGTGGCTCTAATAATTTGATCACGCACTATAAATAATATTAAACGACATTTTAAGTACACATTTGCCCTGATGATGGAAACCGTAACGCTGACCAAAACGTTGGCTAACAAGGAGGTAGCGCAAGACGAACAATAATACCTTAATATTTGTATTTAAACCCCTACCCCACGAGCAACTGTGGAGATTTTAGACATAAACATACAAAAAAAATTAAAATTCCCAAAACATAAATCACGAAATGTTATACTTTTTTCCATGAAAATTTCAAATCATATCTCACATTTATGTTGTTCTTTATTGCATTTCATAAGTATTTCCAGTAAACTAGATTTATCTATCATGATATCAGAGATATTGTTATTACCCAAACTTTCATTACATCATACCGTTGCTGTAGGATTTTTCAAAAATATCCATATATTCAGTCACTTTGTTTGTGGGTGAGCTAATAAATATAAACAAGAAAATGCATTTTTTAATTGGACATCAATAAACGAAAGAATGATGCCAAAATAACATTTGAGAACATAGTAAGAAAAATGATTTATTCCCCACTTCTTAGTATACTCACAAGACCTAAACAACATAACTACGGTCACTTCATTATTAAGCATTTAAGAAAACATTACCAACTCATGTGTAAAAAACAGATTTCAAAGTACCACACATAATAGAGAATCTTTTGTCGCAATTACTTTCTCAGTAAATAGTTTTAACCGGTAATAAATCATTTTGAATAATCCAAATTGAAATTGGGCGGGGGTAAATAGAATCATATAAATAAATCGGTTCCATGATAACTCAACACAGTGACAATTCAACACACTTTTAAAAAGTTTTATAAAGTCATTATAAACGATAATTTTTTTTTTTAACCTAACCTAACCTATCCTACATAACCCAGTTAATAACGTTTTTTATTTCACTTTCCATGACTTTATATAACTTTTTAAAGATGTGATGAATTTTCATTGTGATGATTTATCCGGTTACCAAATAAATCGTCTCAACGTGGCCTGACCTGTTTGAAATAATACTAACAATAATAACAATTATTATATTGTATTATTAAATTTAAAAAATATATATATACGAATTAAACACAAAACAATTGATAAAATTTAATTGCACTCTTCAAGTTTCAAGAAGTCAGAAACGGTAAAATGAATGTAGGTATTATATTAATGAGAAAAAACACTTTCCAATACATTATTATAACTGACTGCATCCTTTGCAAAACGATTATCATCCCTGATCCCCCTTCAACAAAAGGAGTACGGTGTCCCATCACGTCAATTGATTGATTTTCACGCTGTTTTTGCTTCAGTTCAATTTCGGTGGCGGAGGTTTCCAATATGGTTCAAATGCTTACCAATGTTTTGAATGGAAGCAAAAATGCTTTTCGGAATAAATGGTGAAATGGATTGTACTTTATTGAATTTGTGAAATCTTCACAACTTATAAAAAATCGACTTGAAATATCAATGTAAAGTTGCTCTGGAATATTAATTTTTCAAGTCAATAATTCATTACGATTTTATTCATTATGTAATTTCAAAAAAAAATTTGAAAAAAAAAATTCAGTCAATAACTGGCAATATAACCAATCAATTAAAAAATCGGGAAACTTAAAAAAAAACACAATTTAAGCAATATTTAACGTGAAATTGATTCAATTACATGACGGTGCTTTACAAAATTATTAATTAACACAACACCCGCACAACGCGCTGAGCCACTCCCAACGAGCATGTTAGTTTAATAAATACTTGATTATTGATGGGAAACCCGAATACATTATTATTAATTGTCACAGCTGATTTCATATGATTTATTTTGCCCTTTTGACTGCTTCTTTATTTAATTGCTAGTTGAAAGCATTGTGTGAGCCAAACCATTGAGAACCCTAAATATAAAGTATGTATCTTATATAATAGGTTCAAAGAAAATGTTTTTTCCCCACTTTTCATTTATTTGAAGTAGACTTACTTACTTTTGAGATATTTGATTCATTTGTGCTTGGTATTTGTTACGGATTAAGACATTTATCCGAAAACTAAAGAAAGTGAGAAGTACATAAACTGATTTCATAGAAAACCAATTTCTTCAAATAACATGCAATTTTTCAACTCTCAAAGACGCTGACAACTTTTTTTTCTAAATAATTTATGATCACTTTCACCTGAATTGAAATAAAATTGACCTAATTTGGGCACAGAGACACGCCCACAACCTCCAAGCAAGTTTGTCTACCAGAACCTGGGTGTATTTTTTTACGTACTTATTAGTCATAAGATGTTTCTACGACTCGTTATTAAGTTCAACAGCTCGGCCATGGAATGATTTGTCGGCCTACGTGTTTCCTTCTTTATACAATATGGATCTCTTCAATACTCAGGTTCAATTCTTTTTGATCTCAAAAATACACAACCACACAGCTTCCCTATAGATGACGTAGGGAAATTATATTCCGTACGGCCTCCTGAGTGGAGTTCTTTTTCCAAATGTTTCTGGATTTTAACCTTTAAGTATGTTGTTGGCCATAATTTCAAATTATGGAGATAAGGAACATGAATATATTTTGTTTGAATTAGCAAATTTCAAAATTATATAGAATATTGGAGTGGAATTCAGACTTAGAAGAGATGAGATGCTGAATGGAGGAGAGGCCATTTTAGATAAGGCTTGATAGAAGCGATGATTTTTGTTTAGAAGGGACAACCAAAGATATGTGATCTAAAGTTTTCCCATCTAGACCACAGAATTTTAAACAGTAAGAAAGAACGGGACGATTTCCAATCCTTATTCGAATAAGCAAGGAAATTTTTTTTGGAAGAAGTCGGGGAATTGTTGAAATCACGGTTTTAATGGGATAGTCCTTTGTATTGAAGCATGGCAGGCTCTCTTGGATTGACTAAAAATGTGCCAATATCTTTGACGATGGAAAAAAATGTAATAAAGAGGAATGTGGTTTAAAAATTTCTACGTTTTATAAATTTTAAATTAAATATCCCACTAGAAAACTTGCAATATCATTTTTTATTAAATTTCTAAAAATACACACATTGGAAGACCGGCGTAAAATAAACGACTTAACTTTTTTATTTAAGATTCTAAACTCTAAATTCGACTGTTGCGAACTTCTGCAACTCATTAACTTACGAATACCTACAATAACAACACGACAAAATACACTATTCCAATGCAACACACATAAGCGCAATTACATTGCGAACTCCTCAATACAACGGTTTCACACTATGGGAAACCAATACTTAGGTGATGTCGGTATATTTAATATTAACTTAACGAATTTTGTGGATAACGTAAAAGACTTATTTAAAGACTATTTCTAAATGGAAGTTTTATTTTTGTAAGCCATTCAAATAGCTGTATTTTTTTTAATTTATGTTCTTTTATTTTTAATATTTCTTTCTCATGTTTCAAAACTTTCATTAAAATTGTACCACCTACATGTAAAAGACCTTTTGGCGTTAAATAAAGGAATAAATAAATAAAAGAGGGTAACAATGGGGTTAGATTGGTTAGATTTGCTCCTCGGCAAACCACCCGAGGAATCCGCAATATCCCAATAACCCACGATGTCAACGTTTTCAGGAATCCATATCAATGTTACAGTTTTATCAGATCTTTGAATGGAGGCTTTCAGCACTCAAGTAAGGCATACAAAGTGATCATCAGGATGAATTAAAGGAATGAATTTAAAAAAAAAACACTCTTCTCTCAGTTTGTATTTGATGATGATGTTTATCTAGCCTTATTTGAAAATCGTCTTTTTTAACCGATATTTATCGAGATGTTCAACAATAATTGAAAACGATCATGTTTCTTTTCATGGTTTTATTTGATACAATAACTTTACTTATTCTAAACCATTATTCGATAATGTGGACTTCACTGGGTGTTTTACCCGAACCAAAGCGCGGTGCTAATGAGCGGTCGTTTGTTTTCACACATTTGCGTTTTCACCACAGAATAAAGATTAATTCAAGAAGTGCCTCGTGGGCAATTTGAGCCTATATTTCCGTACAAAACTGTGTCAAAATGGGATGGCAATATATGATTTCAGGAAAATGTATGAGAGACAGACCTCGTGCAAAATGGTATAGAAACAAAAGGTACTAAGTCAGTTGCATTTTGTTTTTACTTCTAATTTGCGTGGAAAGTTCTTCTGGTTTTCTTTTTTATTCTGTGGTTTTAACCTGTTTGGTTTAAAAAATATAAAAGTTACTTGTAAATGTATTCAAAAAATTGTCGATTAGTGATTTTTCTATGGCGTGGGCCTGTCCGTGTGCTTTGTTTGCCGACTGGCTTAGGGTCAAAACAAATAAAAACTCAGTGTTAACAAAGTACACATGCCAAAGTATACACAAAAACGATAGATAGATAAGGTACCTGCTTTTGTAAACGTTCTGAAAGGTTGAGAAACGAATATTCGGTTATATTTACTTTCACTTTGTAATGATAATACTAATGGCGAATATTATATAATGATGTAGATCAAATTATTACGATTGTGTAGGTGGAATTCGGTACTTTCTATTATTTTTCAATAATGATATTACTTTTTAGGGTTATGCACGTCAATGTTATATTAATAAATCAAAATTAAACAGAATAAGACACCGATCTACCCCAGAACCTCTGTCTTACCAGAACAACACTCTAACTACTGAGGTATTGAGACCTTGTTATTGATTGTTACGTAATATGTGGAATTTTTATTTAAATCGCTGTGTGTTGAGAAAAAGTGTTTTGTCTTCTTCTAAGCACTCTTCATGAATAATATGTACCGCTTTCGGGATTCCACAGAAGCCCACCTAATAATGCTTGCCGGTGGGCTGAAAGTTAAAAGCCGGGTGGAATTATATTTTTAACCGGATGCCCTCGCGTCCCGTTTCACGCGTCGCGGCGCCTCGCGGGCCCGTGTCGACGCCTTCGCTAATTTATGGCGCCAAATTAAATTTACGGCATCTGCAAATAATCGCGCCAAAATTACGCGCCAAGGGAATTTACCAAGGGCTTTGTCGATTACGCAGAATATTTTTACTCGTGTAAGGTCGTAATCTATCGCAATGCAGCACTTTAAAAATCTCCTCGCAAAAGCTAAGAAAATAAAATGCTCGGGGCGGGTTGTTTCGACGAATTTGAACAATTCTTCAAATTTCAAAGTTAATTTTAAAGTTATCTGAAAGATTTTTTCAAGTGCTTTTTATTTCAGTACTGTCAAGCAACTAGCCTATAATGATATAATAACAGAACTTGAATAGAACTTTCACAGAATCCGAAAATAAGCGTTTAAATTTGAAGAAGTTTTTTTAAGGTATATTTTAAAGTTCTGTTATTATTTCAGTTCTGTCAAATAACCGGCCTACAATGATTCAATTCCAGAACTTGAATAGGTCTTTCACGGATCCCGAAAAAAAGTACGTTGTAATTTGATGAATTGTTCAAATTCTGTGAAACAACACATCCTTAGACACACAATACCACTGAAAAAATATTCTCATATGTATGTTCTATATTCTATACCTAACAATTTGACAAAAAACTGATGTCACCAAATTATATAAAAATTTTAGAACGGGTTGTTTTACAAAATCTGAACAATTCGTCATTTTTTAAGTTGGTTTTCACGATCTAATATATATATTTTAAAAATAATTAAAATAAACGCTTAGATACTTACTATGAAATTTGATTATCAACTTAAAAATAATAAGTGTTGTCTCTTATGTTTTTATTCTTATTTGAACTTTAACTGAACCGTTCACCAACTTCAGGATATAATTTCTTAATGTTCTTACTTCCTGGTACCTTGTCTTACGAGAATATAAATTAGCATACCCAGTATATAAAAATTCACTTCCAACTCCTGCCAGTGATGTGTTAGATACTACCAGTACCGCCCTGGTAAAATATCATTTTTTTAAATTGAATAAAATCATGTACACGTTATAAATCGACTACACCAAAACTAAACGCCAAAAACCACCATAATTAAACGGTATCAACTCGCGCAACAAGTTATTATTTCTAAATACATGGACACTGTAACGCTGTACGAAACCCTGCGTGAAGAAGAAAGAAGCGAAACATGGAATAATAACCTAAAAATTAATCATGACAGAGAATTAATCGTGATCAGTGGCCAAATCTAAAGAAATACAGATGCTTCCTAACCTTTCTCTTTACCATTTACATCCCTTTTCTACTTTCACTAAAGTATTTAAATTGTTAAAGTTCCACCACTGCTTCAAGCAATGGCATCTTTTCGTAAACTATAAATACCGTTAAAAATATGTGGAAATTGTAATGTTTATTTTACTGATTTTGATCACAGTATTAAAAATATGTAATTTGAATATTTTCATTCATATTATTGATTTTGAATACTATCTAAAAACACGTTCCAAAACGGTTCCAACTGGCTACAACGTCATTGCCCACGTCGCCCGGCGTGACGTTTACGCCGCCAAATTCACGGATAAAAACAAACATTTCCTTTTTGCGGCAATCAAAAATGGTACATATGAAATCGTCGTGGAAATGCCTTCATTATCATAATACTTTTCTTATTTTTTTAATAGGGCTATTGGCACTTTATAAATAACAGAAGGTATATATATACCAAACAACCATTATAGTCTTTACTAGATTTTTACTAAATTTAATATATAAAACAAATCAAAACTGTGACGAAGCGTCTATTGATGATAGTGGGTTGTTTGGTACATACGTAAACAAAGGGATTTATTACCATGTACGGCGTCACACTACATTTTACGTATTGTGTGGTACCTACCTACAAACCTTCGTGTGAACATCGCACGTGCCGGTAATATGGAACAACATCACAGGTAGATTGCCTAGTGCAGTGGTACGCAAGCTTTACAATTGAGTTTTGTTTATACACTTGAGAGTCTTATTTGCTAGGTCATTTGACGGCCGGCATAGTCCAGTGGTAACGCATTGGACTGCCATTCCGAAGGTCGCGGGTTCGAACCCGGCGTGCGCAAATAAATTTTATTTGATTAATTTGTGTTATTTCACAATTAATTAATTAAAATAATATATAGTATATTTGCGGCACGTCCCAGAGTGGAAGATACTACCAGTATCGCCCTGGTGTAAGACCACCATTCAGAATTGAAACTTTGCTCCAAATGGCTTTAGACGTGTTTAGTGACTAGATCTGAATAGCCAGGTACTTCCCCACCTTCTTCTTTCCCTTCCCCACTTACCTTCAGCCTCACAACATCCCCCAATCGGGGATGCCATAGTCTCACTGGCTTCAGACGGGAGCAGTTGGGACTCTTGTGAGGTATTCACTAAAAAAAAAAAAAAAGGTTACTTGGTTATTTTTAACATCTGGTGACTGATTGCCACGTTATCATTCTTGTTTACCAACCCGGGCACCCCAGCTAATTTACCAAACGAAGCGAACCACTTGAAGTGGCCTTTGGCAGAGGTGTTAGTTATCCAGTAAAAAGTTCCCGGGGCGGCGGTTCCCATACCCGCCTCTCAAAGTTCTAGTACAGATATTTATATTGAAAGGTGGTTACAATGATTAACTCTTATCTTTGTATTGACAACCCATGGAAATTTATTTACACTGAATTAAGTGATTATTGATTTTCTTGGCTAAGTTCAAAAGTTTTATTTTTTTATTATTGTTTTATATTATATTCCTACATTTGGGACATTTTGACCGGAGAAATTTATAATTGCTACTCATATAAGTCATTTCTCCACCGCGGGGGCGGATAGACCCTGTTTCTGCATCCAGTCAAGTGACAGCAATCCGGTGCGGCTGTTCCACGAACCCCCGGTATCATAAGCAGGCCTGGGGAATGTTAGCGCGAGCCCGGTCCCCTTCCGTCCTGTCTTCGGTGACCTGAGTCTCACTTCATTCTCTAGGGTCTTTGAGAGTATCTCCCTCCCCCATTAACATTTCTTCGAAGGTACTCTCGGGAAACCAGCTAGCGAACGCAGGTGATTGGGCTTGTTGTGGCCAGGTCGTGTGCTTTCAAATACTCACACAAGTGTTAGTTAATACGATTCTACATAAAAGGGAAATAAAAATAATAAATATTTCACATACAATTTTTGTTCTTAATGATATAAAAATATAACATCATTTTAATTCAAAACATCGACGATAGGATGAGGAACCATTACTTGCATACCGCTGAACTAATTAATGTTTGGATATTGCATTGTCACTTCCCTGCATAGACAAGCAATTTATTCGTGGCAAAATCAACAACCGCCGCACAGATTCCAATGTAAATGTTTCGCTCCAAATGAAAAAGGGTATGAAAGGTTTAATGGCATGGAAAAATTTATAATATATTGTTATTTTAGAAACAGACCAGCTGACGTGTACCTGGAGTTGCTCAGGTATATAATGTTTGGTGTAAACATTTGAGGATATGATTTCTAGAAAAAACTGGGTGCATTTTGAATGTGGAAATATTTGTTTTTTAAAAAATTCAAAAGTTGACTTTTTTAAATAATTGTTTCACTCAATCGTGCCATTTATTCCTTGGTAGTTCCATTCACTTCCGCATCATACATTCTCCTTTTTCCCTTTTCTTCGTTCATCACTTACGCCTCATTACACAAACTCATTATTGAGGACATCTATTATTTTCTTTTTTAGATTTTTTTTTAATTTGCTGACAATATTAAACTTTATACCAGAATAAATACGAAAGCGAACCCTATTCGTTTAAAATTCGATATAGACGGCAAAATAGTGACATAGACGGCGAGTGGAGTGATTGAAATAAACTTTACTTTATCAGCGGAAGGTGTACAATTATGTGCTTTACAAGGGCAAACATACGCTGTACTTTGACTATAAAAGGTCTGGCACCTCTCTAAAGCATATTTCTTTAACGAAGTATTTAGGAATTACCTTTGACACGCGCTTGATATTTCGTTCTTATACTGATTCCGTGTGCAATACTGCCATGCGAATGCTAGGTTTTGTAATCTGCAATGCAAAATGTTTTTCTAATACGGCAGTCATGAAAATGCATTATATTATTTTGGTTCGTAGCATTCTTGAGAGTGGCTCGGTGATTTGGGGACCCTAAGATGCCATATACTCAAATGATACAGAAAAGGTGCAAAAAAAGTTTATACGATACCTTTATATGCAAAAGTTTGGGTACTACCCCTTGTTATATCACTATGACTGTCTCGCTGGAATGCCAGGAATAGACCGTCTAGTCTAGAGTCTAGATGTTAGGAGAAAAAATGTAGTGGTGGTAGTAGCACATAAGCTACTCAACGGACACATTTGCAATCCTATATTCTGAAGCGTGTTATGTTTTATGTCCTCGATAACTTCACCAGAGCGAGGCAGCACGGGCTTTTTATTTTTCCAAGAGGCAGGACCAACTTACCAATGCTCATTCCTCTAGGGAGAATGACTACACTTTTAATCCAACTTCCTTCGGAGATAGACATGGTTCAGTCAAACTTCAATAAACTTTAGATTAGAATAAGTATTTAAACTGATTTATTGTATGATTAATTGTAAATGTTGATAAATGTTATTGGAATCACTGTTTTTAACAAATAAAACATAATTGTTTATTTCACTCGATTGTGCCATGTCTTTTTCGGAAGTTCCTGACATCTTTCATTATTCAAACTACTCTCTACACACTCCTGGCACCCATAAGAAGAAACTTTGAAATTTGTCCAGTTGTTTTTGAGTGTATAGGGAAAATTAAAAAATAATTCGTTTCCCAACTAGGATTATAAAACTACTTGAAAATCCAATGCTAAAACCCAAGCAAATGTTATAAAATTTTATCTGACTAATCCTTAGTTAACCCTCTTCACCAAGCTTTACCTCATTTAAGCATTTTAACATTAAACTCATAGTAACAAAGCTTAATACAATATTTAGTTTATTGCATTAAAAATATGTTGGGCTTTATTTACATAGTTATTACAGAATATTCAACTTATTTATTTACCCTTGACCATTTTTTTTTAAATTCTAACATCATTTTTGGTAACATTGTTTAGGATTATGTATTCCTATTCTCCTATTCTCTAACTAAAAGGTATCATGATTATTTTAGGTAACATTGTTTAGGATTATGTGTTTCTATTTTCTTATTCACTAATTAACAGGTATCATGATTATTTTTATTATAATTGTAATTTCACAGATACCATGTGTGTTTTCTTAGGGAATGCTGACTTTAGGGTATTTGTATGTAAAGAAAAAATATATCTATGTCTCAAATAGATCGGTGTTGAGGAACGGAGGAGTCACAATGCCGGCAACTCATTCAACAATAATGCTGTTGAGCATAAGAACGAGCCGTGAAAACGACCTGTTCTTGTATAGAAATTGTCAACCATGTGCGAATGTTGGGCACGCGTTAGATGTTTCAGGTCTATTGTTGAAGGGATGTTCTTCAGAGCACTTTACATTGATATAATGTTAAAACAAGCACAGTATTACCATTTGTCATCCATATTCTTAACTCAATCCCATAAATATCTAGTCAGAGTAATATTCAGTTAAATACGTGTAAAATTTATTTTTCGTACAGTTTCTACGCGTTTTATGAACACCCGCAAACAACTAATTTTATTTTAATTGTTTTATAAGGTTCGTTATTTTAAACAACCTTTTTCCTCAATAACTTAATTCATACATAACCGAACCTAATTTCGTTAAAACACGATTAAAACTAACTTTCCAATTTGCTTTGGAACAAATTAACATTCTAGAAGCTTTATTATAAACTAGAATATGTTTACTTTTGTCAAAAATTCCAGGAAAATTATTCATGTATAAATAATCACAAAATAATTAGCATAAGTATCGGCTAAGAAGTTAATTTTCATATTAATATCACGAAGAAAAGGTTACGGAAAATGATGATAATATGTTATGTTCGTATTTTCTTAATGGTGAAATTATTATTTGTTGTTCTTAGACGTAATGAGGACACATATAATCCCTTTAAATAGTTCCAAGAATAATTATTTGTAATTACATTGTTTTGGTATCAAGAAAGAAAGTAGATCCCTATTTTCAATTGTATCACCAAAACTTTAATCACTATGCAACTCCATTTTTGCTCCATATATTAACTGTTGTGTTCGTACAAACAGGTCTCCAACTCGTCGTGGAAGGAGTTTCTAAATAAATGGTTCTTTTAGATTAATCAGAGATTTATTGATCCTCGGCGTATTATTTATTTATTTATTAACGGACATCGTCCAAATTACAAAATAATAACACGAATAAAGTAAAATGAAAAATACAGGAGTAGACAAAGGTACATGAAAGCAAAGACATATGGTAGATATAATATAAGAAAATAAAGTGACAAGTCGAATCAAGTCAATAATACGCCGTGGGTCAGGACCACAGGACACTTATAATATTCCGTATTACAATGGTGACACGATAGTTGACCTAACTAGAAGCTGGCTAATTGGAATCTGAAACAGTAAGTTTCTCTGGGAGCCTTCCCACTGGCCCTGGCGACTACTGGCCACTGGCTCCATCTTGCGGACTTCCACGCAAGCTCTATGCACTGCTCTCTGTGCGTGCATCTATGAAGCTCTTACTTCCCAACAGAGACCGGTCTGTATTAATAAAGATGGCGGTGAAAACTTCAATGAGGATGGTCTGAATTCCCGATAAATTACTTGCAATTTTGAAAAAGGCAAATAAAATAATTTACTATTAAAATATTTTATTCTAGGTAGCTACTTTAACACTTGTCTAATTTCTCAAAAAAAAACACTTCCAATTTTGAAAATGACGCTCATATTGAAAAAGAGTTACTTTGTACCAACCGGTTTCAACAAAAAACTTTGCGGATGGCTTAGATCATTTTATGATTTTTACACTTTTAAAAAATATTGTTAATTTATTAAAAATGATCAAATTTTTCGTTTAGGTAATTAAAAACGGGACTGGAGGCTTATAAAGAATGATTTATGTCCACGTTGAACTTCTACTGATTTGGAGACGTACCTATCTCGGAATCACCCGGGTGAAAACCACAATTGAAACGTCGCTTGAAATGACTTTATCCGTTTTTAATGACTAGATCTGAATTGCGAGGTACTTCCCAACAGTCCTCTTTAACTTATCTGTCCCCTGTAATATTTTTTGTCTCACAACACACCTACCTACCCCAATCGGGGACTCCATACTGTTGGGAACATTTAAAACTCCTGTGCAGAATTCACATAAATATACAAATATTATATAACCTCAGATATCCTGAAAAAATTGAAAATATTTAGTTTTTGCATAGAATTGGTCTGTTCTACAAATTTTTCCGTTAGTAAGAACCTATTGTCGTATTTAAATTGCCTTAGCTAAAAGTAATTTAAGACACTGAATTTATTTTTTTTTTCAAACTATTCTGTCACACACGCGAAGTTTATCGTTTCCTAAAAGCCTACCAATTTTTCTCTTGATAAGGATGGAGCCTCACAAGTTGGAAAAAAATACGAGAATGGAGTTTTTTTACAGAAAGTGTAGGTTTTTCGTTAGCGAAAATGGTTTAGGTACGTTTTATTCGAAGGCAGTAAATAACCAGTATAATTCCATGACAATTACAGACACTTCTTTTTTATTTTATTTTATCCCTTGTCCAATTATATGCGAATGAAAAATGGCTCAATGTCAACCGTTTGGGTATGTTAAAATAAAAATAAAATTCAAAAAATTCGTTTGAATATCTTGAAATTTAAAAGCTTAATATGATTGTATTTGGTTTGTTGTTAACCTACATTAGTCGTGAACTTTGTGTACAATAATTAAATGTCATTATTAAGATAAACTCTTCGAAAACACATAATTTTATAGTTTTTTAACGTGAATACTGTGAGTCACTACTGCTTCCAACCGTATGGAGCCAGTGAGACTATGGCATCCCCAATTGGGGTATATTGTGAGGTTGATAGAAGTGAGAAGGGGAGGAAGATGTGGAAGAAGAAGGTGGAAAAGTACGTGGAAATTCAGATCTGGTCACCAATCATGGCCAAAGCCATTACAAGCAACGTTTCAATTCTGAATGTTGGTCTGTTACCATCGACCACTCTGGAAATTGCCGCAAATATACTACACGTATTTTTAAATGAGTAAATTTACCTCCTGATTCGTAGCCAAAGTTTGGTTAAATTATGTGTTTCTTCCCTTACCTTTTTTACAATTTAATCATGTTATGATCTGTTTTTTCACCGATCTGTTTTATTTAGGAACCATTTACCAATACTTAGTATATTCCTAGTGTAACACGTCCATTGAGATTTGTCGTATTTGTTGACGAATTCTAAGTAGCCAGATACCTTTCAACCTTCCTATTTAACATCTTTTCCCCTCTCTATTCCTTTCAGCTTCACAACATACCTTAATTGAGGATTACCCCAAATTACTCTGAGCAGTTTAATTCTTCAAATAGTTTTTGGATCCTCCAGAACAAAAGTTTTAAATACCGAGGAATGCTATTTAAAATTCAAGCAATTAAGTAAATATATACCCATCACCAGAAGTTAACGATCAGTTAACAAGAATAGCATTGAAATGCATTTAACCTTATCTTCCCAGAGATAACTTCGGTCTTAAGTGTTTTCGATCACGGAATGAAAGCATCGCGAAATGTTCAACACTTTGGTATCCAGTGTAAATAAGTGGGAAAACTTTCGAATTAGATCTTAGACAAATTTAAAGTTTAAATAAATGTTACAGTTTTATTTATTTTATACTGCATATTTTAAATTATTGAGTACATAAGTGGCAAAAGGCCATACTAGCCTGAACAACAAATATGTTGAAATGAGATAGTGTGACTCAAAGTATATGGGTAATTACAAATGAAATTTTAGATTAATACTAAAGCCAAACGTGCCTAAACAACATTGCATTAAAATCGATATTTTTTAGATATTAATAAAGAATTTTAAAAAACTACTTATTGTTATCAATAAACATATTCAGAATTTACTGAATTAGGTATATTTTTGTTACAAAAATCGTTATGTCAAAAAAATTAAAGGTGGCAGTAATAACATATTTTGAATACAGCCACTTAGGGCTTATAAAGGATCATCGTATGACTAAAATTTTATCAGTAACTATTTTTTTGTTGTTTTGTATTTGGTACATTGCCGCTCATATAGTTTACTTATTGTCATTTTTACTAGACGACTAATATTTTTCAGATTAATAAGTCATAATTCAAATGTGTTTTTATTTGTTTTAACCTAAACGTTTACGTGTATGACTATAATTAATTTAAGATTAAAAATATCCTAGAAATAGAAGTGCTAAAATTACTACTTTTCATCCTTCTTTTTAACATGCAACCATCAATTTAAAACCACTTTTTACAACGACTTTTTGATTATTAAGTAATGACAAACGGCTGAAATTTTTTCAAGAATTATTGCTAGCACATCTAGTCATTCCGTGATTATTCTGAGGTGATTTGATTCTTATTGTATAAGCAGTACATTTTTTATCAAATATTTATAGCTGCTATTTAGTTTTGTGTTGATTTCGTTAGCAGTCAGGCCGTAGGCTCAATTGGATACCCAATATGGATAGAAATTATCTGGAATGGCTTGTATTTATAACTGTTTAACAGAACAATTCCACCCCCAGGAGATACATGCAGCTAATTGGGGTGCCTTGCCTTGATGGGGAGAAGAAAGAAAGCTCTGACATACAATGAGTTGAATACTGTTATTATAATGTTAGGATTATTAATATAATGATACTCTCAGTTAAATTACGTTTGTTTATTGTTTAACTAAGTATAGAGATTACGGATGCTTCCTAATTGCGAGCTGGGATGTGAGAGAAAGAGAGAGAGAGATAAATCTAATACATGGGCTTTTATACCACCAGAGCAGTCTTTCTCAAAGTGGGCGATAACGTGTCTTTGTGGGTACAGAAGGCTTTAATGGGGTCAGTGGAAGGCTCAAAGAAAATTAGAATATAAAAAATAAAAGTCAAATTTTATGTATTAAATCTAGTAGAATTAAATAATAATATTTTGTTTTACTTCCTTCAATATAACTTGAGTAACCTTCACGGTGATTTTAAGGAACAATCCCAGAACATTTTATACATAGACATACCAGACTAGGCGTTGGATCTCTTTTCAAATGTCAACATAAAAGGATCATCCCAGTTAGAAGAACAACTTATAGAACTGACAATAAACAAAGGCTAACTAAATGGCTAACTTTCCCAACTGTACCCCGGGTTATAGACAATTGTTCGACGATTTTTGATAGCATGAACGTGGACTTAGTGCTGTATCAACGTTGCTAACTAAATAGAGAAATCGGTTGTAAGTTACTGAAGGGTTGTTTTTAAGTGAATTCGAGCCCGACAACAAAACCAACTCGTCGAAATGCATCAGATTCATCCTTCACATTAGACATGTTTTAAATAATTCGTTGGTATCAGAAATAGGATACGAGTCACACTTTGTATATCCTATCCACAAAATTCATGTTTACAAATTATATTTGCATTAACTGTTTTCAAGATACGCAACATATGGTAATGTAAAAAGTGTTGTTAAAAATATGGGAGGCACTAGATTTTATTTAAATTGTAAAGTGGGCGGTGGACGAAATTAGTTTTGAGAACCTGTGTACTAGAGTACATATATCTGTCTCGCTCTACACTGACGAGGTCAAACACCTGACTTTATTGTTCCATAAATACGAAACATTCCATGAAACGGTGAGACATCGATAAACACCAAATGATAACCTTTGTGAACTTCCTTATACGCATTGAGCGTCAAAGAACAAAAGTTAAACATTGAAAATAGGCCAACAAAATTCCATTTGGACACAAACATTACAAAACTGACTAACCGAGATTTTGAGTTTTAAAATCGAAAAAATCCGAATTAGAGTCACGACGTGCTACTGAGAAGTGGGTAGTTGGGTACCTAATAAATTAAATAAAAATCCACCAAGGCCTTAAAGCGTTAATCAGTTAACACGCGATTTATTCGCATTAATTAGAAGCACTCGCAGAATAAATCACGGCCTCTTCTAGGGGGATAAGAATTAGCCCGTAATTAATCCCATGGGCTCGGGTTCTAAAAAAGGCACACAAAATGATTCTCTAGAAGCACAGTGAAAGCAAGCGGTTACATAATTCAGTTGCTTATCGGATGGTGCGTAATGAACTTGTACGAAACTTTTCCGCTGTCTGTTACAGGAAGAGTGATAAATAAAAATAATTATTTGCAATTAAGAGAATTTTTGGATGGTTAATTAAGTCTTTAAATCAACAAATGTTTATTTATTCATGATTTATCAACGGTAAATTGTACACTAAATATTTTATCTAAAAAAAACATCAATAAGTGTACACAAATCCAATGGTAACAAATTATAAGACAGCAAAGGTGGTGTAATCGAATCTAAGATAAATACAAAAATATTTAAAATCCATTTAAGACCAAGTAAAACGGAGGTCAATAGGCCACTATAAAACCAAACAAAATGTAAGTAGTATAAATCAACAAAAAAAACACAAAACACAGGGGAATTCCAGCAAATAATATTCAAAAAGCATGCTAATAGTCACTTGAAAGACAAAATCAACGCGAAAAGCATGCTGGTAGACTCTTGCAAGACAAAACCAATGCAAAAGGCATGCCGATAGTCACTTGCAAGACAAAACCAATGTAAAAAGCATGCCGATAGTCACTTGCAAGACAAAACCAATGCAAAAGGCATGCCGACAGCCACTTGCAAGATAAAACCGATGCAAAAATCATGCTGATAGTCATTTGCAAGACAAAATCAATGCAAAAAGCATGCAGATAGTCACTTTCAAGACAAAACCAATGCAAAAAGCATGTTAATAGTCACTTACAAGATAAAACCGATGCAAAAAGCATACTGATAGTCACTTGCAAGACAAAACCAATGCAAAAATTTAGCTCAGATATTAAAATGAGAGTTTACCTACGGCTAAACATTTTTTCACTTATTGAACGTTTAGTTAAATTTGATTCTGTTCTTCTATCTACAGTTTTATGATCTATTAAAATGATTGTTAAGTTTTTTTACATTTAACACATCACGTCATACCGAAAATTTTATTAATATAATTATAATTCCATCGGGAAAATGCCTCAGGGAAGCATAATTAGACCTTTTTTATTTCGTATTATTAATTTCTTACTATTCGTTTAAGTTTTTTACACTATTTTCTCAAGGTTGTGACTCTTGCCGTGTTTTTTTAGAGTTGAACTCGTTTGAAAGAAATTTAAGTTTCCTTACAGTAAGAATTAAAAATAAATAAACCTATTACAACTCTATTAATCTTCTTCGGAAATGGTAATTTTTTAATTTAGAATTATAACCACGATTTTTAACGTAGAGCCTTCTATTTCAATTTTCCAGGGCAGTACAATATCAAATATCATACGAGATATAAAGTTATTATGTGTAATTTAAAATGCCTGCATAAGTGTATTGAAAAAAAATTAAAACAAAGTATTATGTTAAGTGGATCTTGAAAATATTAACTTTTCTGGTTTAAGCGACTAAGGTATCAATTACAATTTGGTCAACTAAATACCTCGAACTATCAGTTGAATGGAATGCACTTGACTGCGTTTAATTCAATCAAGTCAATCAATAATACGTCAAGTCCATTGTTTGTTGTTATTTAGAATTGAACCAACGCGGCCGATTAGCCAAGAATCAGATTGCATTGAGAGGTGTTGTATCAATATTGTATGTAATTGATTGAGATACTTGAAATGTTCCAGTCTGCTGGATGCTGGGTGCAAATTGATCTGATGATAATCAAAGATATAAGATCGTTTGATAACCACTGTGACAAAGCGGTAACCATAGATAATAGAAACATGGGTGATATATTGGATAATCAACACCTTTGCCATAGATCACCCCACGTGGATCGCTAATATTAGTCAGATAACAGAGGTGCCCGGGTTCATGGGTGAGGTTTGGTTGGGTCTTGGCAGCGAGTGCGTTTGCCAGAAGGCAAAGGGATTCATTTGTCTGTCACTCCTGGACACACTATTCCCCAGATTCCTAATACATTTTCCTTTCCAAAACTACGTCCATCTTTGTGTATGTGTGAATTTTAAAAAACGCTTCGGCATTTCCACCTACACACCAAACGCATAAACTTCAATGGCTCCGTCACGCCTATTTGACAGTCGGTGCAGTTTGATCCTAGCTCGGCGACAATCGGCACGCTTCCATGCCATGTTTTCTTTTGTTTCTACTATGGCGTACCATTTTTAAGCTCTTGACCCAGAGATCTAGGCTTCAACACCTAGCGTGGACAAGTACATAATTTTATTAAATAACTCTACAAACGAGGCCCTGGTGGAAATCTTTTCAAGGCCTTTGTAATTTTTGGGGATGTTCTATATACGGTATTTTAAGGGGCGAAAAGAGTAAACCTGGATCTTGAAAAGACCTGTGCTATCAAATGATGGTTTATCGCCTAATTTAATTGAAATATATTATTATTTTGTACATTTGTGACTCGTTTCACAGTCGTAGAATCTTAGTATCGGCCGAGAGAAAGATCACTATACAGAATTGAGATTTTGCATAAAATGCCTTTGGGTGACCATATCTGAAGACTCGGATATAGCTTTTATTTCTACCCTTTTCTTACACATTTTTTACCAACCCACGCCTTTCATCCAAACGTAGCTGCCCCAATTTAGGGTTCGGTGATTATATAAAAAAAATCTACATCGAATTACCAATCATTTCAATTGTATTATCCGTTTCAAATAATAATGGAAACTAATTAACGCATTTAATTTTAAATGTATTCAAAAACATGATCCAAATAGCCTCCCATCATCAGTCAGTTTAACCCTATATTTAGTAAATTGATATATTCCCAAATAATGAATTAAAACATACAAAATCAACTATTCCGCTTTTGTTATACTGTGAATTTGAATTTTAAACTCATAATATTTTAATATGACTAAATACCTTACTTACTTTTAGAGAAAATCACTAAGAAATCAGGTAATAATTTTACATAAGCCATATATTTGACACGTCTACTTATACGATCTTCACAAATATCGATTTTATCTGTCACCCTACGCTAATATAATATTGGTAATTTTACTATTATCCCAAACATTGCTTAATTATTCGTTTACTGATTAACTTTTAATAGATTCCTGCCTTTGTTTTGATCTGTTCTGACATCGTGACAATACATTGGTATTTTACTAAAAATTTATCAGGAAAACTATCAATTCGTTCGATAGTGTCCTGAAATCCTATTTTAACCGAATTACGAATCATTTCAAGAGATTCTTAATACATTTAGCAAAAAATTTTATCGGTAATTTTTCTTCGTGAACTGCAAGAATTACACACGGAAGGAATTTAAATAGAGAAAATTACGCCTGCTTAAATAACACCCATTGCAATTATTTCACACGATCAAAAACCGTAAATAGCTTCTCTTAGCTGAAAATACTCGAAAATTAAAAACCGTTAAGAGTTTTTTGACGTGCTTAATTTCAGAAGGTGTAGTTCTCTTCATGTGTAATTCCGTTCGTGTGTAATCCTGGCAGTGTAATTGTGTTGGTAAGTGAAATTCACACCTCTGTAATTTTACCACAGTGGAATAGTAATTAAATCTAATGAAAATCTCTTCAAATGCTGAGATGTATTACACATAAAACACGATGTCAATTGATGATCACATTTTTGAAGAATTCTGAAGAGGGTGTTTTTTTTCAGAATATGGTCTACATTAAAGAATAATAGCACTTAGTTAAAATCTACAAATTTCGAAGCATTCAATATGGTTTTCAGAAGAATGTATTACATTTTTTTGTTTTAATTTTGCTAACCAAAGCGTTAAAAAAACAGCCAACGCGGTTCGTGCTGTGGCTTTATTGAAACGTTGGGCAAGTTGGAATGTTGCGTGGTCAGAACTTTGTGGGAGGGAAATAATTTAGGGCTCGAGAAATGGAGGGAAAAGGTTTTTATTTAGAACAAATTACCATAAATCACATGACATTTTTTCGTGAATAATATTTGATAAATTAGATAAATCGTAATAACTGCTGCTCTGTGATAAGCTTTTGGTCGTGTATAAAAGAATACATACATCTATTTTAGATATTTATTTATTTATTAACGGACATCGTCCAAATTACAAAATAAAAACATGAATAAAGTAAAAAGAAAAATACAGAAGTAGACAAAGGTACATGAAAGCAAAGACATAAGGTAGATATAATATAAGAAAATAAAGTGACAAGTCGAATCAAGTCAAGAATACGCCGTGGGTCAGGACCACAGGACAATCACACATCAGACCACACGACTTCCTGCATCATGACTTGACGTACTCGTAAGCTATCTTCAACCTAAAACCCCCTTATTTTTTAATCTTTACCGATATTAACCTTTCCCTTATTGTGCTAAAAAAATCCACGCGTTCCGGTTCTGTGTAGTCAATACACATCTAAAAATAAGTGATTTCATATCGGAAAAATATGAATAATCATAGCCAATCGCTTATATTTATTATTTTTTATATAAAAAATGATAATAATTGTAATTTAATTGCTTAAAACATGAAAAAAACCATCGAGAGATGCTCAACAAACGTACGAGGGGTCCACATCGACGGTCAGTGACCGACTGGCTGGCGGCTAGCACACACACAGCTATGCGGTCGTAGGTATCGATGGTCCAAATCACGCAAGTGTGGATTTCTCATGTTCCCGCATAGCGAACTAAAGCGGGACATCAATAGCGTGTCATTTCCTCGCACACTCTTCGCGTAGCAATGTCACACGGTTGATTGTATTGGTGTATTTGTTTCCGATTTTTAACAAAAATTACTGATTTTTAATTGATTTTGAAAACTATGTAAAATTTTATATTTTAATTCAGTGCATAAATGTATAACGAAGGAACACCTAAAATCTGAACCCAGAATTTATTATGTTTATAGAGTAATTAAAGTTATTAGAAGTAATGTGTAGTAAATATACACCGCCGATAAGGAAAGGTTAAAGAAAATTAGTGTCGCCAATTTAAATTAGATCTTTCTTTAAGTAAAATTGAATTTTAACAGAAAATCTATGATATTTGAAAATTTCATCAGATTTGAGGAAAAATTGTGCTTACTTCGCTTAACAGCACAGATCCGCCAACACACATACTTCTGTTAGTTTGTCTCTTAGGTGGCTAAAATTACGCCAAGACTATGTATCTCTATTCGTTCGACATAATATTACATTCGAAATACTTGACCCAAACATTTGCTTTGTATCTCATGTAACTTCTTTTTCTAACAGGGCTATGAAAATGTTGGGAAAAGTAAGGATTTCCAACGATTTTCACACATTAAAAATTCTGTTCATATCTCTCGTTAGAAGCATTCTAGTATCTCTACAATTTTGTCACTTGTCTTTAATAATCACAGTAATATTATTGAAAGAGTTCAACGCTAATATTTGAGGTGTATTAATTTAAAGACTTGGAATTCTTTCATAATGAAAAGATTCTCATTTTTTATTACGTTATATATTGTTGAAGTTAAGTGACAGAAGAACTTTTTTTGTTCTTTTACTTTTACATGAAATTGTAAATTATCAGTTGGATAGCCCTGATATATTAATGTTGATGCACTTTAATGTACCTACCATTAGATGAAGGTTCCCTGGAATGTATTATTGTGACAGTTATGGTAATATATTACACACCATTAATAACGCTTGTGCTTTATTAGCTGATGTTTTTTAATATGCCTCTATTAAAGTACAAAGCTATACTAATTAACCATTCGTCACAAACTATTATGAATGTAAATTGAACTTGTGCCGTTAATTCGAAATAAATAAATAAATATGTAGTATTGTTCTAGTTCTTATATTATGTTATGTTACTGTTACATGTTGAAGTAATATTTTTTAGTATTCATTTTATCAGTTAAACGTTATTCCATGCTTTAAAAACTTTGTGTATAATATTTGATAGCTCACTAGGTATATTCTGTTGTTAAAATAAATTAAAAAAAATAAAAATTATTTATATATTTAATAGCTGACGTGTACCCGAAGTAACTGGGGGTTATCCGTAGGAGATAGACATATACCATCGCAGACTTTTGTAGGCCTGTTTAAGATATACAATTTGGTAGTACATTATTTTGATGTATCTCGTAAGATTTAGCCAGTATTAGCAATGTAAGCGCCCGAAAATATTTTGTTTGCTACTTGATTACAAAACATCGACTTTTCTCTACTTTCTATAAATATAATTTACATGTATTATATGTATAAACCTTAAAATCTGCGTAGTATAGAAGAACTAAGCGCACAAATGGACACACACGGATAGCGACACTATTTCTTACTATTTATTAGAGATGACCTCCGCTCCAGAACCGAGGATCACCGCTGTGTCGCAGAGGACGTCTAAAAGTCATCGAAGTGAAAGAATGTATATTCAGCATTAAATTTATCGCTGTAGTTACATAAGCAACAAAACAGATTAATCATGTTTATGAGATACTTAGATTTGAGCATCGAGATTCTCTGTTGCTAATTAATTATTTTGGTGGGATATAATCATTTTTATTTTCGTCGTAATTCACCCCCTTGACACGGGCTGACGCGTGACGTCACGCGGTGAATTGGTTTGTCACGCCACGCCACGCTTGGGCGCGTGTTGCCACGCGGTCACGCGGACACGCTACTTCTCGTTATGGCGCTTCCCCAAGAACTTAATTAATAATATGCAATGATAGACATTTGACTAAAAGATTTTTTATTGTAGTAGACAAACGACATATAAAAAATATGTATATATACGTGTAACTTAACGACTATGTGAATGTCCCCGATTGGGGTATGTTGTGAGGCTAATGATAGTGAAGAGGGGAAGGAGATGAGAAAAAGGAAGGTGGGGTACTATCTAACTATTCAGATCTGGTCACCGAACACGGCTAAAGCCATTCCAAACAGCGTTTTACTTCTTAATGGTGGTGTTACACCAGAGCAATACCGAAAGAGTCTTCCACTCTGAAACGTGCCGCAAATATACATTATAGTATTTATAAATTAAAATACAAATTAAATTTATTTGCGCTTGTCGGGAGTTGAACCCGCGACCTTGAAATTGCTTGTGACAATTTGCGTTTTATTCGATATTTTAAAGCTCTATAGATCATGGTGGATCGCGTTAATACATCAAGGTAGAAAAATTGTGCTAATTTCAAGATGCAATAGCTAATCTTTCAAGTCTTTATGCTGCTTCAAATAATCAAATTTTTGCATTTATTTATTTAATGGTTCAATATAATTCAAACCTCTTTGTGTAGAGTACAATAAAGTCCTATTTAAGTAAACTCCTTCTTTAGGTAACATCGACATTTTGAACAACCTTTCAATGACCATCATCAAAATATTTTTTTAGGAATATAAATTTGGCCGTTCGAACAAATTTACAATAACTAAGTTTCGCCTTATTCTGGTTCAATGTTGGACTGGGATAGAAAAAAACCTAAAACTTGAATCTAAGTGAATCCTATTTCGTACTGCATACGCGAATGGCATTACTAATAAACGTGTTTTCAGTTTTATGTAAAGTCATTTTTTGTTTATCAGTTGTGTAAATTTTCAAACTCGTTTATTAGTATAAAGGTTAAATCAATAAGAGGGTAAACATGTCGGATTCCGCCACATGTTCTTTAAAACAGCAACACTTGATTTCATCTTAAATATCGAATTGAGACAACTATTTAAGTCGGCGGATTAAGGCGATGCCATACGTAGTAATGCAAAATCATGTGTTTTTGGTTTGAAAATTTGATCGCCTAGAAATGTTTCAGATGCTTTAATCAAATACTGCGAGTAGAATACATCTTGGCATTTTAAATAATCAAGTATTTTTTAGATACATTTTTTTATAAGCCCAGAAAAAAATAGTGTAAAGGTCTATGAAAACTGCTTTAAAATTCAAAATCTCCTACTTACGAACCCATTTTCGGTTATGATTTTATTGTATAATGTGGCAAATTAAGTGACTTATAAATGATCGAAAAAAAATTAAATTTGATGCCCAAAAAATCCACAAAATAAAATAAAAGGCACTTTTTGGCCATGTTTTTTTCTTGCATAAATCAAAACAGGCGGATGGTGTTAAGCGGGAATTTAAACCTTATCGCCATCTACGTAAGGGTTGTTATTTACAGTGGCTCAATTTAAAATATTAAACGACGTAGTGCATCGCCTTAAGTAAACATGCACACAATTGATTTTTAGGGTGTTAGTTTGGGTCATTTTAATAGCTTATGCGGACTTTTTAACCTTCAAACATAACTTTGATTGAGAAAAAATGGAACTTTAATGCATCTTTTACCATCTTTAACGACATAAATGGTCATTTTTTTGCGTATTAAGCGTGCAGTGGAATTTATCCAATATGTGCCGTGTATTTCATTATCCCTTAAGGCAGTACTTTTCTTGATTATTTATTACTTCTTCTAACCAGCGGCACCAAGGCTGTAGTTTTGGACCATAGAATTTCCCGATAGGTACTGATTATTACCAGAGAATTGAGCCTACAGTACCTACCGGGAAATACCCCAATCCTATCGAGCTTGCTTAATTAAAGAGGCGATTGAAATTCAAAAGCACCCTATTAACATTAATGGGGACGATGGGTTACGATCAACACTCATTGGTGCCTGGATTTTGGGGTATTTCCAAGAAGTGACCGGAAGAACTCATATTAATGAAAACCAACTTTTATGCTGATACACGATTAAACGTACAATTCTCCGTGCTTTTGAAATCTGTTTTAAGCAGGTTGGAGTTAAAACTTCCTTTGTGCTTTGGCTATGGTGTGTAAACCGAAAGTTGAAAACCAATGCGATTTATTTCACTAACTAACTAACTAACCATCACACCGTTTCCCCGCAGGGGTAGACAGAGATGACGTACTGCCAAACAACTCAATATTGGCACACAATACTTACAACAACTCATACAATTATTCTGACTCTTGACATGGCCCAACTCAAGTATCTGATCGATCCGATCGTGCTATGTCTTTCTTGGACGTCCCCGACTTCTGCTACCATTTACATTTGCGTCATATATTCTACTTACACTTTTTTCGTTCTTTCACTCTACATTATCAAACCACATAAACGTCCCTTTCTTAATCTTACTCATTACGCTTACATCAGCCTTGAATTCTTTGCGGATCTCCACATTTCTCACACGATCATACAATGTTTCCTTTCCTAAACACGCTCAGTAAAGAAAATAAATATGTATTATTAAAATAATTACCGGAAAGTCCAATTATGTCCAATTTTCCAATTATGTCCTGTGCATGCAAACCGTATCTAAATTTCGCTAATAAACAATGAAACAGTGTTAATCTCAATTGACCTACCAGTTAAGAATGGAATTGTATATTATATGCATTTATAGTTATTAATAACATAGATCATTGTAGAAATGTATGATATATTTGTACAGCGTCCTTGAGGTGATTTTGCAAAAAAACGGCGATATACAAATCATACAAGTCATACTATTATTATGGTTTTTACGAAACATACGCCTCAGGAATCTCATTTCTACAGCATTCAGTCTAGGTTCATCCTTTCTCATCCAGTTCTATGGTTCACTACCACACATCAGGGTAGGTACCAGCACTCCATTGTGGACTGCAAGCTATGCTTCTTTGTTCATTTTTTTTTTCAGCGCCAACCGCGTTCAGTCCTTCATTAATGGAGTAGCCTGCATTTACCCTTCTTTTAATATCTCTGTCAGCCTTCCCATCTCTCGTAGACATTTCACGCTTTTTTAATTTATTATTGTCCTCATTTAGTGATGCTTTTTGGGTTCTTGGTATTCCTGCCAGCAGTTAGAGATTTTTTGGGCTACTCAAATGTCGCAATTCAAAAAAAAAATTATAACATCATTCACGTGTACAAATTATTTTTAAATCTCGATAGAGTTTTTTAGAAGTTACACAGACACGAATTGATGATTATTCTGACTCAACCCCTTTTACGAGATCTTATTCATTTGGTGTTTTAAAATGGAAGAAGATGATTTTTTGAGAAGATTGATTGTACCTTCATCCATATGTGTAGGTAATACAATAATTGACTTAGTGTATATGGTAGATATCTGTATTTTGATTGAAACTGGTTTGAAACCTTGCTATCTTATTGATTATTAGCAAGGACGCTCCACCTAGAATATAAATATAATTTTAAAATTAATTTCTCTAATGATACACACTATGTGGCTGTGAAAGATTGGCTGACTAAAGAGAGAGTTGAAGAATATAAAAACTTACGTCTGATAGTCAGTTTCAGTCTCGAAAAAAAAGACGTTAGACGGCGCTACTTTAATAATTTTACAAATTTTTTTAAACATTATTTCCACACAAGAGAAAATAATTCTTCTCAGGGCCTACGTCACCTTTGAGGATGCTGTGTGAAGAATAGTTTTTATGAAAGGAAGGAAAGTATGTTCTGGGAAGGACAAGGTATAAGGGATGGGTAGGAATCTGGGGGTCAGTGTCTCCAGGAGTGACAGACTGCATTAATCATTCCCATTGCGATGCAAGGCGATATTCTAAGAAAGACCGTTGAAGAGGTTGAAAGAGATCCCGTAATCAGTCTCTCCCGATCTGGCACGCCACGCAGTTGGTGGCCAGACGCATCCGCCGCCAAGACCCGGACAAACCTCCCCCATGAACCCAGGCACTCCTGCTATGTCAACGAACGTAACAAACCACTTAAGCTGACTTGCGGCAGAGGTGTCGGTTATCCAATAAATGATTCCCGGGGCGGAGGTTCCCGTACCCGTCTCCCTAAATAAATTGAACAAATAGTTTTGTCCGTATAAAAACTCATTTTTTTCACGAAAGGCATACAAAACAATATTTTGTTTTTATGCCTTTCTACAAAGAATTGAATTTTTATACGGACAAAACTATTTATTTATATTCATATTGCGTGTGTACTGATATTTTAAAACATAATTTTAAAAGTGTATTTTCATAAAATAATAAATTGAGCGCCTTCTATGAACGTGTAGATTATAAAGTAAGTTACTTTTACCCTTAAAGGACTACAACTCGTTAACTCTTCGGAATTGGTGCATAATCAGGAGTTAGGATGTACACGCCAAATGCTTGTACAACACTGTTTCGACAGGTGACAATTTCAGGGGTTTTTTGTAACATGTCATTGGGTGTATTCTCAGGTCTCAGGATCACTTCTTCTTTTCATTAAAATAATCCTAATCACAGCATCCCCAAAGATGACGTAGGTCCTAAAGGAGACCGCAGAGTTCAAAGTGAATGCTATACATATAATAGAATAATTATTCATTTTTATGTCTACTGTTATTAACAACCAAAAAAATTACATAAATATTTACGAAGTGAAAATCTCTTTTTTTTTATGTAGGTGTATTTGTTTTTCCAAAGATATAAGTTTATCAAACTGTGTCAAATTAAGCGATGAATCCACTATTCTGAATAGACCGGATGAAATTATTGAGCGGTACAGAATAATCAAATAAATCAACATTATTTTATTTCGACAATAGCTCGATATAACAACGGTACAGGAAGTGAATTATGTCGCAGCAGATGTGTTGGTTTCACTGAATTAATCGACAAAAAATGGGTCACATTTGTCTCCACAAAAGGTAACCTTGTATGTTCTTTGTCAATGCATCTACTAAATGAATCGTGGACGGAATCGTTGATTTTTAGCGGGTATGCTAATTAATACATCGTTATAATGCAATTAGCCTGGTTTAAACCAGAAAGAAAATGAAATCATTCAATTACTGACCGGAATGAATTACTGGATAGAAACTGTGAGCAACAAATAAAACAAAAAAACTAACCTAATTCTTCAAAACAATAAGAAACATTTTAGATAAAGAACAACTAATTCAAATTTACTACGCACTAGCCCAATCTCAACTACAATATGGTCTTATCGGATGGGGAAGCTCATTTGATACCACTATAGAACCAGTCCTCATAACACAAAAGGCATTCCAAAAATTATACTTAGGATCCCCATCAGAACTCCTACCGACTATGTTTTTAAAACCCTGAATGTAATGACACCAAAACAATTATAAGCAAAAGATATACTAATTTACGCATTCAAAAAGGGGACAACTTTACACAGACAAACTCAGACAGACTCACAAGATCCACATTTCAACATATGTTACACCAACCTACAACTAAAACAAATTTTGGACAAAGAAATATGCAGTATTATTCTATAGAATTAGTTAATGTCCTCCCTTTTGAAATAAAAAAAAACAATAAAAATATAACTGACTTCAAAAGAAACGGATTATGGATAAGGGAAGGAAGAATATAGATATAATTTTGCAACCCAACAAAGACTAAAGCTTGTATTATGTTTTATTTTTCTCTAAATATTGTTTTTTAATTTTCTATGTAGTATTTTAACATATGTACTTATACTATTTCAAACACATAACCATGTAAAATGTGACCTTAGAACGGGGTACCCCAGTAAGGACACATTATCTTATATAAAAAAAATGTTAAATAAAAAATAAAATAAATAAAAAATAAAATAAAAAAATTAAAAAAATGGAATGGACTAAATGAAAATAAGTTAAAAAAAAACACAATGAATCAACTAAAAAAAACAATTATCTAGGTGTTATCGCAAAATATTTTTTTACTTAGTACGTGTGACTGACTGCACCAAAGTTCAGATATTTGGCGTTTTAGCCACAAATACATTACTGTGGGGAATAAATTTCGTACTTCGTACTGGGTAGGTTTGTGGAATAATTATTAATCTTTTTACATAGCACTCAGGGCCTGTGTCATCTTTGGCGATGTTGTGTGGTTAGTATTTGTAAAAAAAGGATGGAGTGGTAGTTCTGGTAAGGAAAAAGGTACGTGGGCTAGGTAGGACTCTATGGATCAGTGTCCAGGAGTGATGTATTTGTGAATCCATCCCTTCCACTGCGGTGCAGACCAATGGGTCGATTATAATGAGGAGGGATTTTTAATTTTTCTTATTTTAAATAACATATTTCTGTTATGCTGGTATCCTAACTGTTTTACTTATTTTATGATCTATTTCATAGAATCAACGAAATATTTCAGCAATAACTAACTAATGGATAATGGATAAGGTGGGAATCCAGAATTAGTGAAAAACTTTTCTACAAATATCATTTCCAGATTCATTCATCCATCCAACAGAAAAAACAAATATTATTAGTGATTGGTTTTGAAATGAGAGAATGCATAGTTCCTACCGGCTTGTCATTTATCCAGTTCCTATCTATCACTAACCATCACCTTGCTAGAACATAATTTTAAAATTGGAACAAAAGCAAGAACACTGCAAATTCGAGTGCATTTGTTTTGAAAACAAAAGTATTGAACTACTGGAAGCAAGTTGTTGGTGTTTTTTGTGTACATAATCTTTAAAAAGAAAGACTGTTGAAGTGCTTAATATCGTTTAATTCTCCTTCGTTTTGTTGAGGCGGTACTTATCTCGAGGTAACGCGATAGAACACATTATATTATGATTGTGTTGCGCTTGAACTCACCATATTGTGTTGTGTGAATCTTCTGAAAGTTTTCTGAAATCTTAATACCCCCTGAAAAATAAATTATATCACTTCGGTTTTCGAAATCAGAATATTTTCTATCCGTTTTTATTATTTTGTTTTCTCATCCATTACTTATCCACTCATCCTAATCAGATTTTATTTCAAAATACGAGTTTTTATAGGAAAAGATACGAAGTCTTTTAAATGTTGACATCTCTCATCGGCGCATGTAGGAACCATTTATTAGGTTAAGCGCTCAACCTATCAAACTGATTTCATAAGCGGTGAGAACGCTGTAAGTTCACGCGGATGAGATTAGACCTGTCAAAAACATACGCCTCTTAAGAATTCTGCAACTTGAAATAAATTACAGTAAGTGCCTTACAAAGACGGTAATTTTGCAATAAGTCACATATTTATTTATTACATATTCATTTTGCAATAAGTTTTTGTGTAAACCGTTTATTCTTTATTTCATGTTATGTAATTAATTTTTTTTAAAGGAACACAATAGGAAATTTTTATTTTAAGTTTATTATAGTTAAGCGCACTTGAAGTGAAACAACACAAAACTGCGCTATATAAATGTTATGTTATTATTATTATTATATTATACATAAGCAAATTACGAGAAAAAAACCAACGTGTGTAAAGCAAGCTTTAGAAGTGTGATCAAAACCCAATAAAATAAATAAATTTGTCTTCAAATTATTTAATTTTTTAAATTATTTAACTCTTAGGTCCCAAACAGTCTAATTGTACTGTTTAAATAATCATTCAGGAAAAAAAATTAACATATTTTTAAGATTATCTCCAGAAATCTAATAAAATTTACTTTACTTTGGGTACAAAGACACGCCAAGAACAAATTTCTAACGGTGGTACCTCTTCAGCGGTCAATTACACCCTACTCGTGTAAGTTGATAGAGGAAAAAACGTCTTTCAACAATAACCAAGTAAAGTAAAATGTAATTATTTTTATAAGCAATAATTGTTCGCCTGAAACACTCTTCCACATTGAAAAAATCTCCTGATAAAAAATACATGACGCCAACGGGACTCGAACCCGTGTCCATTCGATTTCCGGTCGAAAGCTCTGACCACTGAGCTATGGAGGCTTATCTCTTACCCGCGAAATTATTCAATATATGCTAGTGTTTCATTCAACAATTACTGCTTGTTACATTTTTTTTCACCTGAGAACAACCAACTTTATTTTATATGAGAAAGGCATTGTAAGTGCTAACTCTCTCACTAGATGGCGTTGAGACAAATTGTGGTCAGAGCTTTCGACCGGAAATCGAATGGACACGGGTTCGAGTCCCGTTGGCGTCATGTATTTTTTATCAGGAGATTTTTTCAATGTGGATGAGTGTTTCAGGCGAACAATTATTGCTTATAAAAATAATTGTTATCCTTTGTGCTATGCATAAATAAAATCTTGTCTTAAAAACATTAATTTATCAAAAAAATAATAATTAAAGTAAAATGATTGAGAAATTATTATTGAGTCTTGTTCTTAAATCCCATTTATCCCAACATTTTAACCGTGTTTTGATAAACGGTTAGATAAGTCGAAGAACATTATTTTAAACCTGGTCATAGCGTGATAAGTAAAAATTATTTCAGTTGTGTTAAAATAATTGCAAGACGTGTTGGCAAAGGTTAGCCTTATTTTGATAATTTATTCAGCAATTTTCTAATTAATATTATTTATTTGTTTCAGAATGGTGTTGGGAAACGCGCCGAATCAAAGTGGTAAGTAATAAAAATAATACCTTTTTTTTAGATAATTTATTGTAAATTTATTCAACATTTACTCAATTCAGTGAAGGGTTAGCATTTTTCGTGAGAGGAAAAATTTTTGTGATTAGTTGTATTTTGCTTAGTTCAGTACATTTTTTAAATTTAATTCTTCAAAAAATATGTAACTATTACTGGGGTAGTTATTAGTTTCACGACTTCCGCAACCCCTTTAATTATTTTAATGCAATATATTCAATATAAATAACTTGATTATTTTTCCTACTTGACACAAATTAATATTTGACAAGTTCTAGTATTTCACCTAAAAAATGTAGACAATTTGTCTCGACGCCATCTAGTGAGAGAGTTAGCACTTACAATGCCTTTCTCATATAAAATAAAGTTGGTTGTTTTCAGGTGAAAAAATGTAACAAGCAGTAATTGTTGAATGAAACACTAGTATATATTGAATTATTTCGCGGATAAGAGATAAGCCGCCATAGCTCAGTGGTCAGAGCTGTCGACCGGAAATCGAAGGGACACGGGTTCGAGTCCCGTTGGCATCATGTATCTTTTATCAGGAGATTTTTCAATGTGGATGAGTGTTTCAGGCGAATAATTATTGCTTGTAAAATAACAAATAATGGATTTTTATTTTATTTCATATTTTTTTATTCGAATATTTACAGTACATAGTATAATAATACATTATTCACAGTCCTCCTCACTAGAGATTCCTGCTCCGAGGCGGAGTGTATTATTATTTAACATAAATATCAGATCTGATAATTTTTTTCCTTAAAAATAAAAAAATTGTGAAACATATAAACGTTATACTTGTATATCGCCACTAATTAAATTTGCAATTATCTTTCAAATATTGTGGGATTTGACTATCTGTGTATAGTATAACTATCTTCGGGGTTAGGTAGATAGGAAGGAAGGCCAAACAACTCGGTCTTGGTACACACTTCTTTCCTTATTCACATTCATACATCGTCTCATACATACTCTTCTGTTATTCTGACTCTTTTCAAGGATTGACTCAAGTATTTGATTCACTTCATCGTGCCATGTATTCTTTGGCTGTTCCCGACTTCTTCTCCCTTCCTTTTCATGTCATATATTATTCGCATTTTATACATAACGCTAGTGAGAAGCATTTTGGAATATAACTCTACGATTTGGGCTCCACATTACAATATCCATATTCAAGCGATTGAAAAAGTCCAGCATAAATTCCTTAGGTATATAAATTTTAAATTAGGTATTCCAAACGAATCCGTGGACTAAAATTTGTTATTGAACTGGACTAATCTCGTAAATTTATCAGATCGCAGAAAAATCTGTGATCTATTAATATTATATAAAATAATTCACTCGGTCCTGGATACCCCTGATTTAATAGAACTAATACGATTTCATTGCCCTGGTCGCGCTAACAATAGACTGACTCTACCGTTCTACTATAATAACACACATACATTATCACATTATTACTCACTAATCAGTCGATTACACATTTTGGGAAATGAACATGCTAACATCGTCGACATTTATTTCTTAAAATTAGCGCAATATAAACATGCACTCAAAAATTATTTTTCCATAATGTAACTTTATATACGCAATATAGACATGTTGAAATAAAATGATGATATTTCTCATTGTTCTTTTTTTGTTAATTTTGGTTGTGATACACAAAATAATTGAATGTTATTTTAAAGTTTAAAACTACTATTATGTAATGATATTATTTTTCTTACTTTTGTACTCTATTATATGTTTATTTATAAAAGGCAGTAAAGCCGTTTATGAATTTAAAATAAAATAAAAATAAAATATAATCTCCTAACACTATTTTCCCCGTTCATTCTCTATATATGTCCAAACTAACGGAGCGTCTCTTTCTTCATCTTACTCGTAACGCTTAAATCAGCCTCGCATTCTTCAATCTCCACATTTCTCACACATGGTTTATACATGGTTTGACCACAAATCGCTCAACATCTGTCAAAAGCCTTCGTATAATATGATATTCTTTCTCTCCCTTCCTATCGAAAGTTGAGTATCATCGGAGAAATCTTCACCCTGCAGTTTGCAGCTCAAATAAATTCAGGGGAACATCCATGCATTTACTGCATGATTAAAATAAAAAATGAGAATTTAAGTTATTTTGAAAACTCAATTCTAAATATATGTCACAAATTATACCAGAGTCAGTACCATTCTAACATTACCTTCTACTCTAACTGCATTTGACATGCAACCTGTCGTGATATGACGTATCTCAGATTATGTTACTGTAATAGTTCAGCCAGCGGCTGTTATACCTGTACAGGGCACGGAACACAGAAGTTGGAGGTAGCGAATTGCGAGTCTCACGTATTTATGCACAGTTTACCATTTAACATACCATGAGAATCTGGTTCACAATAATACATATTTGATCAATACAAAATAGTAGGGCGAATGCGTTGGAATGAGGTTGTTTTATGGCTCTGGGCATTATTTTAAGACGAGAAAATACTCTTAAATAAAGTCAGAATCTGAACGACGTTAGTGAAAAAGCCATGCACAAAAATATGCGACGCGTGTCTCTAGTGTGTTGGATAGACCTGAGGTTTAATTTGCGCTAGCAAATTTCTAAAATAAAGTTTGAATCTTAACGACATAAGTGATGAAGTAATTGACAGATCTGTGGTCGAGTGTGCCCTAGCAGGCCTGGAAAATTAATCTTTCCATGGAGCTTATTTTAATTATTTTTGATGATCTTATTGCTAAAATCTTAGATATTTATAAAGGAATCCCTCGAGAAGTTTTATATATTTATATCGCTAATTTAAGTTGGAAAACTTTTTACCAAACTTTCATACCATTTTAAATAAAACATTTTAAAAACAAGGTACTGTTTTTATTAATCTTAAATATAAAAAAAAACTAATATCTGTATGGATCGGTTTAATTTTTTTTATATATTAACATTAAAAAATCTTCGGAATTCATTAAAATGTTATCCTTGAGCAAACCCCCCGTTATTAGTCGCCTTAACCTTCGGCAAACCAAGATTCAGATTAATAACTAATATTTCCATGAGGGGTAACTCAATTACTCCACGCACTTTATTACTTCAACGCCATTTTTTCGTTTATTCACAAATTTTATTACAAATTATTGAAATATTGAAGACAATATTAGTGATTTCTAAACGAAAATCTGAAACAGAAAAATCTGAAAAGGAAACGGTCACATCTGGGACTCGAACCCAGGACCCTTGTCTTTCCGGGACAGTGCCCTACCGACTGAGCTAATGGGACCCTATTCCCCTCGGTCACTTTTAACTGTATCATACTTTGAATAAGAAGATAATAAGCTCAAAAAATAATAAGCTCAAAACAAAAATCAGGCCTATAAAAACGGCTTTAAAGTTCGAATTCTCCTAATTACGAAACCTTTTCAGTTATGGTATAATGTGGCAAATTAAGTTCTTTACCATTTTTTTTTATTTAACGGCAATATAAAGTAAAGTAAAAATGATACAATATAAAGTAAAAAAATATATATAAAGTGATGTAGTTTGTTCTCAGTCCTTCTCACTAAGTATTCCTGTTCCGAGGTGGACTGTAGTTTGTTGTATTTGTGTTGATCATGATTTCCTCATCTTCTAATTTATTGGTTCCCACAAAATATACAATAGCAAAAAGTATTTATGTTTGTTGTCTGTAGGTTGCGTTGAGGTTACTTCATAAATTTAATGATTTCCTCATCTTCATGTTAAGTTAGCCATCATTTGATGTCTTTTTTAAACTTTTCTCTATCCTTGGTGTGTTTAATTTCAATAGGAAGGGCATTATATAATTTTATAGCAATTTGGAAGTAACATTTGTGCCTCAGCAAATTATATATTTGATTTATGTAACGATTACATTTTTTGTATTTGCTTAACGAAAGCATTAAAGAATTTCATTTTCTTTTAGTAAATAGAGTCTTCCGTCTATCTTTATATCAATAAAAAGAAGAATTTTCCGGTGTGGGTAAAGTTTTGCATAATTTCACACCTACGAAACAAGAGAAAAATGACTCTCTACCTCTGATTTCTAAAAACTGGTTGCAAAACTCCGGGTATAATTTTTTAGTTTTTGCTTTTATTAATTGGTAGAGGTTAAAGTACAGAAGGCTGATTTAAGTCTAATGAATGAGATGATGGAATAGACTCGATTGGACCTATTAGAGGATGAAAATCGTAAGTAACATCGGGATAAAATATACAAATACGCCAAAGTTGGTAATAGAAGTTGAAGACGCCCGAGGAGACATGGCAGGATTAAGTGAATTAAATACTTGAATCAAATTGTGTCAAAACTACCGAATAACAGAAAAGTGTGTATTTGACGATGTATCAATGTGAATGAAGCAAGGAGTGTCTGACAAGACGGAGTTTTGTGGCGGTAAATCTTTTCTGTTTTCTATTTAATGATATTATCCTCTTGTTTTGAACGTCAAGTGTGCAAAAATTCATCATAACTATAAAAATTCTACTTTCTACTTTATTCTACTTTAATATATTTTTGATACTATCTTATAATAGGTAAATAGATAGATTATATAGGCTTTGTCAATACCTACCTATATTTACACTAACATAATCCAAAAAGAAATAAATTTACCTGTTTAAACAGGCGCCAGAACGTAAATCATATTTATGTATGGTGTGTTCCATGAAAAATACAATAAAATAACTTTTAAGAATATCGGTATTATATTTATCCCTGTCAAAATAAATCAATTTTCTTTGCAAAGTTATACCAAAACATGTTTTTAGTAACCATTTAAGTTTTTCCCTAATTTAAAATTGAAATACCTACTTTAATGAGACGCGTAACAAAATCTCATGAATTGTGTTGACAATCATAAATAAACATTTTCGCAAATTACTTTGACATTTTCTGTTTTCATTTTCATCTGTGTTCATTTATGGCAAATAATTCACTACTGAGATCATTAAGGCCACAATGATGTTGTTCCATACAAACAGTAGTATCAAATTTCCGTAACAGTGGGTTTCCAAAAGGTCAAATATATTTTTTTTTATTTTAGGAAGAAAATAATAATATATTTACACACCCACAAAATATTAAAACATAGAAAATTAGTACCTTAATGCAATTAAATAAATTTCAGAAAGATTATAGTGTATTTACTATCATGCAGTATTAAATTTGATGCTATGAAGGTTGTGAACGGTAATTTTTACTTCAAAATGATTCTGAAAACTTTTTCTAATTATGTACAAATATTTTTTTTAGTTAATTTATTATGTTAAAAATATCAAATTATGTGTAAGTATTCAATATTGTATCGATATAAATATGCTTATTTATTACTTTTGCAAGTATTTTTCTCCTCCATAAAAGGGAATTTACTGTCATTTATATTTTTAAGGTACTGGGCAACCCAGTACTAAGTCAATTCAATTCAATCTCAAGCCCCCGCATTCCCAATTTATACAATTTCTCTTTAAGTTTAAAAAATAACATATATTTTTTTGTAGATAATATTTTTACATTTGTTATGCCAAAACTTTAATTAATTATATGAAATTGAATCGATAGAAAAAAATCGCAAAGTAATCTCCGAAAATTATTAAAAACACATGTTGTTCTGGTGTTTAATTTGTTAAAATAACAGTGTATCTTTAAATGCAACTTGGTTATGTTAGGTTAGAAAGTTTTTTCATCACTTTGAATCACTTTATATCACTTTCAAAAGGTGTATTGAATTTCCCCTGTCTCGAATTGCCAAAGAATATATTTTTATTGTGTAAGAAAATGCGGTATTTCTTCGACATTAATTTTACATATTGACCTATTTATTCCCCTAAAGTAGACCTGCTTTTGTTGCAGTATTACACTGTGGAAAGGAAGGGGGATGTTCCACCCTCTCTTCTACCCTCAACCCTCTGACATATCGAGGTCAACGCTATTAATCGAATTGGGGAATTAATATCGCGTATAGGGAACATTATATTTAATGTTTTAGTGAAGGACGCGTTTCGGATGAAAGAAGCTGAACATTAAGAATTTGTTATTTAATAGATTTTTTACATTTAATGACAATACGTTACACAAAGACATAAAATATTTTTGCAATATCTACGATATAAAATCATGAAATAGACTTAAGCTGTCCTAATTGTCATTAATACCGTGGTTTGCTTCTAAAAGGGCCAATGCCAGTTTTTCGATGTATGTTTTTATACGATTTCGCATGAGAAATTGGGATATCTACCGAATTTCAAAAGAATCTTCAGATTTCGAGAAAAGGGGCCAATGTAACACTAACAAGACAATCGCTTTTTTTTTAAATTAAAACTTGCCGAAAAGAACGAATTCAAAATAGACCTCGTGAAGTTTGAAAAACAAACATTGGCTCTTGCGGCTTTCCATCGAAACATGTGAATAGATTCTCAAATTCCTCTTTCAAATATAGCCTTTGTCATAGGCTGTCACGCGTTTCGGTTAACTTATAATGAATTTAAATCACGAATAAAGAAGGCAGATTTGCGTTACCTTTCTCCATTCAACGTTCACCTTTATTGAATATATTAATTTACATAAAGACTAAAACACGCTTTCACACGCCTTCGAGGTGATTTTTTACAAAAAAAGGCCTTATAAACTATGAATTTGGGTTTCATTATACGTTTTTGGACTTAATCAAAACCGTCGAAATGAAAGCTGCATAAAAAATAATTTTAAATAAAGTTAACTTTATTAAATTTAATCCCGTAAATATATATTTTGGTTGGCACTACCCAAATGAGCTTGAGTTTGATATACATTGATAACCATGTGATAAAAAGTCTAGCCGTATTTTTTAGGTTAAATTATTTTCACTGTAAAATTGGATTTTTGAGCGTATTTTTTAGGTTAAATTATTTTCATATTTGGCGTATTTTATAGGTAAAATTATTTTCACTGTAAAATTGCATTTTTTCTAAATCATAAGTTATCAGCACACAGCATAAAAGCAGTTAAAAACGAAAATTACGAATAAACACGTTTCTTTTTTTTCAGCTCTTCACTTTATGAAGAATAAAATACTTATCTGTCAATTTTTTTAAATATACTCGTTTGTTTAATCAGATTCAATTTTGCACCAACTTTCGTAAAATAAATTGTAGACGGATTTATATGACGAATATGTCAGTAATGTTATTTTGCAAGATTTTGAAGGGAAAAATACCATGCGGTTATACAAATTACGTAAATGGCAATAATTCAATTTCGAAGGCGGGTTTGGGTACCGCCGTCTTGTGAACCATTTATTAGATAACCAACACCTCTGCCATAGGTCACCCCAAGTGGTTCGCTACGTTTTGTGATTTAGCAGGGGTTTGTGGGTTCATCAGGATAGGTGTGTTCGGGGTGCGCCTGCCCACCAGCTGCGTGGCGGGCCAGATCGGGAGAGGATGGTTTGTGGAGATCCTTTGACCTCTCCAAATGATCTGTCAATCCATCACTCCGCTGTGGTGGAAGGAATAAAATTAATATGTCCGTCACTCTTGGACACAATTATTCATTGATTCATACCCAACCTTCATATCTTTTACTTTCCCAAAACTTCATCTCCTTCCTTTCCTTTAAAAAAACCCCCCACACCGAACATCCCATGAGATAACATAAGCCGTCAGGGAAGTTATTTTCCTCACGGCCTCTTGTGTGGGGTTGATGTAAAATATATATATATATATATATGGTTAAGGTTTGGATTTTTGGATATATAACCCAACCAAACTGGTTTAAAATTTTAAATGAAAAGGTTTAGCAAATATCGAGAACGGATGTGAGCTTTTTTATTTATTTATATTTAAAATTGTACGATATAGGCTATTAACCCTTCACAAAGCACGTATCTGGTTTTCACGGTTTTAGATGCTATATAACTTTGGCAATTATTTGTGATTTCATGATAATTATTATTAAAAAAAATATATTTTCCCTACTTATTTTGTAAATGTTACGAAGAAATTTAAAATTCGAAGGAATGGAAATTTTTTTTGATTGGCTTAAATTTAAATTGCAAGCGACTGATTTAATTTAGCATAAAAATTTATCGTGTATTAATTAAAATTTGGGTCCATGTTGACATAGTCAACTTGGCAATAAAAAATTGTCTCCAAAATCATATTATCCGAGGCATATTAAAACACAAATAAATAAAATAGCTAACGATCATACTACATATAATATGCTGAACCTTTTGACATCTTTTTTAAAAATTTATTCAGTTTATTGGATATTTTAGCCTCAACTTCAAAATGAAGTTTTATATGAAAAAGGCCAGGCAGGCTCTCCCGGTATTGAGTGACGCTAGATGAAATTTCACCGTACACAATATTGCGAAAAGCATATTCCACTTAAGAAGCTTTCGAAAAATATTCTCAAAACATCAATTGTCTGTAGACTGTATTCACGTTAGTCATACACCACAATAGCTTGAAAGTTCTTGAATATAAAATAATTCTTAGAATACAGGACTCGAAACACTTCAGATTTAGGGCCGATGAAACTTTGAAGTAGCTACTTCTTAATGGTGTACATTTTTTGGGAAACCTTAAAATCTACAGGTAGAACCTTCCTTAATGGTTTTTATCCGGTAAAGTGGGGTGCCCCTTGTGCTGAGGGCAGGATATTTTTATTTTCTGCCTGAGTTATCTCGGATGGGATTCATTTTGTTTGAATTTGTTTTTTGCGAAAATGTAATCTCAACTATAAGTATATCTGCTTGTTTGAAGCGGCAAAACTCTCGAACGATGAGCTTTAGCATAATGAAATGAGCATAGTCTGCCTTTTTGGGAAAAAGTAAAGGTTAACACAACCCATTTTCAGCAATACACTTATTTTCCTAAGTAACCTTTGACGTTATAAATAATTATTGCATATAAGGTAAAGCGCAATTCGCATCACTTGTGCAACATGAAAAAATACCGGCTGCGCCAATATTATTTAATATTTAGTGTGAAGTAGGTATCAAAGTTCTAAAACAGATCTTAGATAATGATAACACTGTTTTTTTCCTCTTGATGTTGTTTTTTTCCAGTGTAATTTAGATCTCGTACTATACGGTTATGTTTTCGTGAGCTCCTATTTCAAATATCATCAATATTTTACAAATACGTTACAAAAATAATTTTTAATTATAAAGTGTGGTATTTTGTTTAGGCTTCTGTCCAATACCTATTTTAATAGTATTGTACCAGGAAGTGCTTAAAATATTGTTTACAAACTAAAAAATTATTGATTTTGTAGCCATTAATGAATTTCGATATAAAGATTTGAAAAAAATAAGTGCTTTAGATAATAGTTATTTAATAAAACAATAGGATTAGACTTTTGCACAATGTAATCACCATAAACTAAGAGTGGCATAAAATGGTATTAAAATGATTAAATGCGTGGTGTAACTAATACACCCTTCATGGCAATGCAAGTTTTGTTTTTAATATTAGCGTGCTAACGGTTAAGGTCTATTATCCATTTCTTCCGTTTTCTTTCTTGTAATATTCTTCTTAAGCTCATGTTGAACACTTTGCGTTGATAATAAATGACATCAGTTTCTGTCTGCAGATGGCTGAGTAAAAACGTTTAAATAATTTTATCGTCATTTGACAAGCTGTTAGCCTAAACGTTCAGCGAATAGATTTTTCTCGGGAGCAAGCTATGTAAGTTACAGGGCGTCTGACTACTTGACGCAAAAAAATGAAGGAAGCGCTAGAGGCGACAAAAATAACCGGTGACCAGTGACAAATGGCAAATAACCGGTGACCAGTTAAAAAAAAATGAAGTTTGTCATTTATCAATCATTATTGAGATTAAATCACTTAAAAAAAAACAAAACCTCAAAATCAATTACCTCACCTGCAAATGACGGAAAACTGCACGACTATTGTCTTTTATAAGGTGTGAATCATTTATGTACAAAATCATTATCAAAACAAATGTATTATTGAAAAATAACACACTCCCAGCTTGCTTGAATAGTAAGTTCCCCCCGATATCGATTTTTCCACAGCGTTACAGGTCGATTATTAGGTTATGGAGTCTATAGCCAATTAAATAAAATTTTATTGAAATCGGTGGTTTCACAAATGATACATAATTATTTTAGGCTGTTCATGCCTTTCTCTATTTTATCCATAAATATTTCGCATCAGGTATGAGTCCCCCTGTATAATATTCGTATAACAGAGAAACTGGAAGAAACTGTTTGAATAAATTGAAATAATTTCAATTTGGAATGAAAGACAGTCGCGGATTTACTTTTAAAATAAGGCTGAAGAAAGAAAAACTTCCAATGAAAAGTGTCAAAGAAAAATAGCTTCAGCTTTGTTAAGTAACTAAGAAGAGTCAGAATTCAGTGGCGTACCATACTTTTATATTTAAACCAATTTTTTAAAACATTTTCATTTTACGACTTTTTCTAAGTTCCGAAAATATTCGTGTTCAAATATAAACTATATAATATCAAATGTATGGTTTTTTTACACATCTGCCCTGATTATAGACACTCTAATGATGTCCGAAACGTTGCCTAATGAAGGAGGTAGCACAATTTGGCATAATATCCCAAAAATAAACCTCTATATTTGGTTTTGATTATTTATGATTCTGAAAAAAAATTAACATGCTGAAACCGGTTACGGTTAAAAATTCAATGTAGTGGAAAAAAGTATTAAAACCTCTTTTATAATACAGGGTTTTCCAATAAGAGGTGTTATTTTGATGTTCAATGGTAAAAGATCAATGGTTTCGTTTCTTGTGTGGCATGTAGCGCTGTCTTGTTGAAAGTAAACGTTGTCCAGATCAATACCATCCAATTCCAGCCATAAAAATCATTAATCATCTCTCGATAGCGCAATCCATTCACCGTAAGCCACCGAGGTGGAAATTGGCCTCATCACTCAAGATGATTTGCATTTAATTCACTCAAGTGAATTTTAATAATTTAAATGCGTCGATGAAGCATGTATCGTTCCATTTTTATTAATGGCGTAGTTTCTACTTGTCAAAAGTCAAAAAATAACAGCTTCAAAGGTAACATCTACCGAAATAACGGGGTATTCAAAATAACACCTCTTATTGTAAAACCCTATATTTTAATAGATTTCCACCACGAATCGTCAGTATCAAAAATAGAAATCAAATATCGTTTTTAAATTATTAATGCGCATTTAGAAATTTTTCAAATCTTTAGAAAATAATTTAATCTAACTATTCACAAAAAAAAACGACTGAATAGTATTGTTTATGAAGCAGCAATAACTCTTACACTGCGTCATGAAATTCGAAAAACTTTTATAGTTGATTTAAAAATTTATATACCGCAACGTAATGTCCATCACGAGCAATGGAGCTTTGAAATAAGTATTCACTACCGTAAAAAAATAAGGCATGATGTATCTAGCTTGTTCAATGTTTTTCAAATGATAAAACATTACATGTTCACACACATTGTTTAAAAAGTAAGCACTATATAATATATACCATAAACTATTTTCATACTCATGGTAAATTAGTTACTTCTCTTTTTCCTTCGTTTAGTTTTATATTCACAATTAAACTTTTTTTTTTGGTTGGTTTGATATCACAAAAGGTGTTGGGGCTGCGTAATGTAACCATCGTTATTCAATCTACACACGGATAACTGTATGCAAGAATAGATGTAGAGGTGGGATTGGGCGCGAATTTGAGTAATCTGAGAGTATGTTGCATGTTGTATGCTGATTATGCGGTGCTGATTGCTAACAGAATGTCAGATCTACAGTTTCTCATGTCTAGGATGAACGAAGTATGTATGAAGAATGATTTAATGATGAATTTAAGTAAGTCTAAAGTAATGATGTTTGAAAGAGAGAGTACGAAAACAGTGTGCAATATAGTTGTGAATCAGAAATATTTGGAGCAGGTGGACGAGTTTGTATATTTAGGGAGTATGTTAACGAGAGATGGGCAAGCTGACAGAGATATTGAACGAAGGGTAAAAGCAGGTAACTCCATTAATGGAGGACTAAACGCAGTTGGCGCTAACAAAAAATTGTCCAAAGAATTAGTATCTACTCTGATGTACGCAAGTGAGGCATGGAACTGGCAAAGAAAGGATGAAAGAAGACTGAATGCTGTAGAAATGAGATCCCTGAGGCGTATGTGTGTCAAAACCGTGTATGATTGTGAGAGAAATGTGGAGATCGGAAACGGTTAGTTAGTTAATTATTTTATTTTAAATTATCTTATGAAAATATAGATTTAAAAGTTTTATTCAATGCATTTGCAATAAATAAGTATTCAGGTTGTTGGTTAATTATCGCAATCTTTATATATTATCTCAGTTTAAAAAATATATATAGAAATTCATAAAATTTAATGCCGTCATTTTTGTCGCATCCTTGGTTAGGTCTCTGCTAAAGTAGGCTGAATAATTCAGTGGGTACCTCAGGGCACAGAATGGGAGTGATTAATATTAATACATAGGTACAAGGCCACCGGTTGCTTCGGGGGATGATTTCTAGGAAAGAAAAAATATTAAGAAATACAAGTAGCGTGTTCTTACAATTTTATTTAAAAAGGAACATATTTTTTTATTGTATCGATTTTCGGAAACTAACTGTAATGTATAAGTAATGTAGGTAGTGCCTGGTACGTTTAAGATTTTACTGTATTATTAACCTTTTCTTTCCCAAATTCTGAGATATGAGGTGACAAAGTTTGCAAAGACGATTTCACATCATCTTTATACCAATTTATAATTTTGTGGTTAAACCTTGTGTAAAGTGTTTTATTTAAATGGAAAATATTAAAATAGGATGTATACTTGTCATTATAAAACATACCTTAACATGCAGATAGAACCATATTCAACCAGCTAGGGAATAATTCATTGCATAAGGTTTTAACTTTATTTCCCTAATGCCATTCCAAGATACGACCACATTCTTATTAAATATTGTCTTTTGAAATATGTTAAACTAAATCACTTTGTACAAGATTTAACATCAAAATCAGAAAATGTTAAATAGATTAAGAGAAACCGTCTTTAAAAATTTAGAGGATTGTAATTATGGCCAATTTAAATGGGTTGTTGGCTGAATGATTCTGTGGTTCTCCAATCCGCAGAATCCAAGAGAATTTGGATATTTCCAATTTAGTTTTTTTATTTTAACAAAACTCACGTTACAATAATTTTATGAACAAAAACAGATCGCGTACGCTAGAGGAGATTATAGGGCCAAACCGTCGGCTAGACCGCTGGAGACAGAATGAATTATTTGCCGCGCGAGGCATCGCGCGCAGGTTTACAATGATGCCAGCCTCACAATAATGTGGGTAAAAGTAATGTTGTCATTATTTTTGGGAGATGTAAACTCCCTATAATTTACCTTACACAAACATTGACATCTTAGAACATGGTAAGGCGAAGTTAGAACCCTATCCAACTAAAGTGACGAACTACACTGCACCTCGTAAAAACAATAATCTGTCAGATATAAGCAAAATGGCTATAGCAAAGGTTCAAGCCATTGATGTATTATACTAGATAAGCCCTCTCTAGTTAAATTCATTTTTAAAATAACGCCACGTAGCGTACGTCACAAAAATGGAGATGAACTTAACAACCCAACTCTGTTTAAAATCCTTGTACAAGCGTTCAAACTCGTAAGTGAAACCACGGAGAATTTGTTGTCAGAGGTGTTGTAATATGGACATAATTCAAATTTAAATATTTGGAACTGGTTTATTTTTGTGATTGAAAAAATGAACCTGCCCAGCATAGCTGAGAAGCAAAATAGACCAACAAAAGGTAAAACGCAATGCAAAGTGCCCATTTCGCACTGCGACACAGTGCGTGGGCCTTTTTATAAATGTGCACGTGAACCAAACCAAAATTGTGTTGGGGTTATTTTTAAATGGATATGCCGTGTCTAGTCTAATTTAGTCTATGGTTCAAACTTTACTTAAGATCGTTTTAAAATAATGGAAGCTTTAAAAACTTGATGTTAAAACTCCGCTTTCCGAAGTATCTACGGAAATAAAACGCAGATGAATCTGAAAATTATTTTAGATGTTGAAATGATCAAAGAAACGGTTTTGCATTCAAAGGTCAGTTAGAACTTTTCCAACTAAAGTGACGACCAGTCAAAATTTGTATTGTAATTAACACAAAGTTTCATCTCAGATAATGAAGAGGCACTAGATAACCCTACACGCTCTTATATAACTTCATTATTGTCTTTCGTCTTTAACTCACTACCTAATAACCTTTCTGCCTAATTGAATATTCATCACGTCTTCTCGGCAGGGGTAGGCAGAGAGGATCTATCCCTATATAACTCAATGCGTTATTACGTAACATTCACACATTGTATAATATAATATCCTCTTATATTATTCCAACTCTTGACATGACCCGACTCAATTTTATATTGGAAACTATTTGATTACGATTTCTACCGTATAGAAGATAACTGGAGCTAAGACAGTTGGGAAAGTCATTAATCAACACTTCGAACAAGAGTGGGCCAAGATTAGATCCTTGAAAAATTTCGGGAATAACACCCAAAGTGGGAGTTGATGAAAAGCTTTTAAAGAATTTATGGCATTATATTATTAAAATCCATGCTTTTATAAAACTGTACATGTTTTCATCAGCTACAATTAAATAAAGGAAACTACAGCGGATCAAAATATTATCATTTTAGAGTATGACTCCCATGTGAACTTAGGCGGATTTAAAGTTATAAATGTTAACAATGCACCTCTTACTAATAAAACTTATAATATTATTTTTTTATGAAGTGTGAATTCGTATTACAGACACGTAGTCTCTAAATTGAATGATATTTACATTATTTTATTTTTGCCGTATTGTGCAAGTGTACAATTTTAGTGTGTGTTTTCTTTCTTTGCAACTTATTGCCGAATTTAAAGCCATTCATACTAAGTAATTTCTGAAAAAAGTAGTTAGGTAATACTATATCTCCTATATTTTATTTGAGGTTAGTACTAGATTTATAATGTTTTTATTTGAGGCTCACTCTAGATTTCCAATATTTTATCCTAGAATAACGATAAATTTCGTAAGTTTATTTTGAATAACTTGCATTATTTAAAAAAAAAAATTTTTATTCATAAAATATATTTGAATACTGTTTTTTACATGCTTTTCTACTACCACACTATTTCACACCGACATTTCACACAAACAGCACTGACATATACACACTTTTGACAAATAATATTAATCGTATAATCGACAACGCATTATTATATAGACTCCCTTTGATCACTTAGATGAAAATATTGTTTTATTTATTTATGCCACAGTGGGCTTATACATGAAGTAAATATAAATGTATGTAATACAGTTGTGTTAAGTAGGTATTTGTTGTACATTGTTTGTACAAGGTTTAGATTTATAAAATAAATAAAGTTACATCACGTTTACGTTTAGTACATTTGAAATAATATAGACAACTCACTTCTTTAAAATAAGAAATAAGATAAACTAATTTAACTAAATAGTGTCAATTATAAACAAATATAGAAAAAAAAATTAAATATTTTTTGAACATATTTAAATAAAAAATAAAGTAGAAATAAAATATATATATTCACTGCGGATAGGTTAACTCGTACAATTCGGAAAAGTAATTTTTAAAATATTTTCTTTGATTTTATATGTCCTATTTTTTGCTGACCTATTTTCTATATTGTTTACATTCTATTATTTAGTGTCGAAGAAACAACCTTCTTCAAAGCTCTAGTCAATCTTAACAGCATCAGCTACCAGCAGAAAGAATCAGATATTTGTATGAGTACCTACATACATGAATCCCATTATCTCTGACAGTTAGTATACGGGGTCCAATTTAATTTAATTTACCGTGACACTGTTGGGAACTGAAATCCCATGAACGCTTGCCAGGAGATAAATAGATTTAAGACGCGTGGGGCTTAACAAGCCAGCTTCTGTCTCTCTGTCAACTTCAATTGTATGGAGATACAGAATACTGGGAGCATTTCTACAATAGCTCTATAAGATTAAATACCGGAGTATAAACGGCTTAAGAAATAAGCAAGTTTCGAGTATTGCCTACTTACATTTTTTCCATGTTCGACAGTAGCAACAAAGTGCTTTGCGCTGCACCAAACAAAGTAAATTAATAAAGTAGAACAAATAAAGAAATAATCCTCAGTTATCTCTGTCTTTATGCGGACATGTGGAACATCCGAGGTTCATGCAGAACCATATGGACATGTGGAACTTATCCGAGGTTTATGCAGAACCATATGGACATGTGGAACTTATCCGAGGGCCATGCAGAACCATATGGATAGGTGGAACTTATCCGAGGTTCATGCATAACCATATGTACATATGTGGAACTTATCTGAGGTTCATGCAGCACCATATGGACATGTGGAACTTATCCGAGGTTCATGCAGCACCATATGGACATGTGGAACTTATCCGAGGTTCATGCAGCACCATATGGACATGTAGAACTTATCCTAGTATTTTATTCTTGGTAGATTAATGCAAATCTTGGAAGCGGAAATTAACCCACTTCCTGACATCTGATCGAGCTGAAACTCGGCAAATAGACTCATTTACAATGACACTGCTTTCTGCATAGCTTTTGGTGGCAATCATAGACTTTAACACGGGCAGTGTTTGTGCATTACAGCAGATAATATACGAAATAAATTTCGGTCCTACCGATCGGCATTTGGCTAGGTTGGTAGACTTGACGATTCCAGTTCCTGGAGAGGAATTTTCAATACTCAGTCAAGCCGAGTTTTAAATGACATTTTAAAATAGATTATGGTAAAAAAATTACCTCTTTTACCGTTTTATTTTGTTAAAAAAACACCTTACGCATATTTCTAAATTAAAACTTGAGTGTTAATAATAATGTTTAACTTTCGTAATAAATATTCTCATCGCAATCCTCAAATATAATTAATGTTTTTATTACATTCATCTTCATCATATCAGTCGTCATCTTTGGGTATTTTGTGTGGAGGGTCTTTTTAGGGAAAGGAAGGAGAAAAAGTTCTGGGAAGGAAAAATGTTTGAGGGAAAGGTAGGAATCTGTGGGTCAATGTGTCCATGAGTGATGGACGTATGAATCCATACCTTCCACTGCGGCAAAAGGCGATGGGTCGAGAAAGTCTGGCTGGAGAGATCAAAAGATCTCCCACTATCTCTCTTGATCTGGCCCACCACGCAGTAGGTGGGCAAACGCATCCACCGCCAACCTCACCCCGCGAACTCAGTCACCTCTGGTAAGTCACCAAACGTTGCATAAAACTTGGGGTGACAATGTCAGGGGTGTTAGTTATCCAATAAATGGTTCCTGGGGCGGCGGTACCTATACCTGCCTCTTAAATTGAGAAGTTCTTGCAAATATATAACTTTCAGCGTGATATATGTTTTGCCTTCTGAAGATACTGTCACACTATTACACAACAAGCAGTAATGTTATCAATCTGTATCAGTTCACTTTCGCCCCGCTAAATTTATGGTTAATTTATCCATAACTCTATATTCAGACCGCCTACCTCTCTATGGCATTCTCGGTCTATGGTTGATCGGAGCAGCAGCGCCACTGACGGTCACCGAGGAAGCCAGTACCAAACGGGCGAAGGTCATGGAAACACTTTACATCTGGAAGGATTGGAGCGATTTCTTCAGGCGACATTATGGGAAGAATCTGGTGGACATATTGTTCCTGTTAGCTAGCTGTTGTAATCGCCTTTCATCACGTTATCCTTTATAAATTTTGCAGTTCCAATCTATGGCGCCCTTTTATGAAACAGGTCAGATTATAATCGTTGTATTCCTTTGTCATCATTTCTTATAAAATTGCTACCATTAAATTCCAACTTTGCTGGTGATCTTCGTTCGCAGCACACACCTTGAGATATTGTTATCTATCCTAAATTATGAGTCCCATGTTCTGGTTAAATTTTAATCATAAATTATAATTAAAACTATCGATGTTTTGTTCCTTGCAAATAATTGATTTCTTGTGACATTTTAATGTTGTTTCAATACTATCTATCTCCTACCTCACACTATGGTATTTGTTGTTCTTAACTTATATTAACAGTTACAATGGCACAATTGGCATAATTAACGCTTCCGATTTTTTTGTCCGGGTTAAATCTTCCCCATTGGAAAAACTAAACCCTTCCACCCACTTTTCCACAAATGATCATCTAGTCAATCAACATTATGCACGTGCATTATATAAGCAAAATAAATACAAAACAATACAAGAACAAAACGTCAACTCAACAGAGAATGGGAAAATAATTCACCGACTCCAGATATTTTCATATCAGAGGGTTCGGCTCAGTAGAACTTCTAACAGGGCCTATAAATCCTATTGATCCCTCAACATAAATATTTAAAAAATCTTTCGTTATCCTAATTGTATTAAAAATGACCGACTTTTGCATCTTTATATATAAATTTTTTGATAGATCTAATACGCCTAAAACGAGAGCTAGGTATAATGCCAGTAGCCGAAATAACGAATGGTAATATTTTTATAGTCTGAGAATGCCAAATTCTATAAAAATAATAATTCTATAATATGATCATTGTTATTATGTTACAATGGCAACGTGGTAATCTAGCTGACGCAATGTATTATAACGTAACAAATCTAATATCCAAGAAATCTTGTTTCATTATTTCAGTTATTTTTCTTCATTCTTAGAAGCAAAGCTTTATACGCATTAATATTAAACGAAACCCGTCAAACAAACAAATACTTTGATCAATCTTAAATCATAATAATATATTATTTTGATAATGACACTCGCTCAATTTGTATGAATTTACCACGCCTCAAATAATCGAAGAAACTTCGAATAGAGTATAAAAACGTAGTGAAATATGGTTTTCACCAATCAGAAGGCTGGATGAATATACCACATTGTGTTTCCACTCACCCTGTAGACATAAAAGGGGACCGGAAACAGGAAGTGCGGAAGCTGACAGCGATAAGGCAAGGGTTGAATATATACCATTTATTATTCACGATATTTGGCAAAGAAATATATTTTTTTTCAAATAGGTATATTCTTTCCTAAAAAGCTTTATCCTTTTTTTCAATATAAATGGAATACTTTATATTGAAAAATAAACTTTCACAGGTTATGAATAGCAAGATTTGTATTCCAACTAATACCTTCACAATTGGAGGAAAATGTTCTTTGTGCAAAGATACAAGAGAGATACATATATCATGTTCAAACATTGCCATTGAAAATAATAAAATTTAAAAAATCTGTGTACCTGCATTGGCGGTGTACGATTGCACAATTGAGCTAGAGAGATAGTGGGAGATCTTTTGATCTCTCCAGCCAGACTTTCTCGACCCATCGCCTTTTGCCGCAGTGGAAGGTATGGATTCATACGTCCATCACTCATGGACACATTGACCCACAGATTCCTACCTTTCCCTCAAACATTTTTCCTTCCCAGAACTTTTTCTCCTTCCTTTCCCTAAAAAGACCCTCCACACAACATACCCAAAGATGACGACTGATATGATGAAGATGAATGTAATAAAAACATTAATTATATTTGAGGATTGCGATGAGAATATTTATTACGAAAGTTAAACATTATTATTAACACTCAAGTTTTAATTTAGAAATATGCGTAAGGTGTTTTTTTAACAAAATAAAACGGTAAAAGAGGTAATTTTTTTACCATAATCTACTATCTTCAAACATTGCCATTGAAAATAATAAAATTTAAAAAATCTGTGTACCTGCATTGGCGGTGTACGATTGCACAATTGAGCTAGCTCTTTTTGATGAGCCGTATTCGTACAAGTCCCGGTAAACCGTTCCATGGCTCTATTGAATGGTTTTCTTTTTGATGAGCCGTAATCGTACAAGTCCCGTTAAACCGTACCACAGCTCTATTGAACGGTTTTCTTTTTGATGAACCGTATTCGTACAAGTCCCGGTAAACCGTACAACGGCTCTATTGAACGGTTTTCTTTTTGATGAGCCGTATTCGTACAAGTCCCGGTAAACCGTAGAACAGCTCTATTGAACGGTTTTCTTTTTGATGAACGTCGAACGATGAAGTCCCGGTAAACTGTACAACGGCTCTATTGAACGGTTTTTTTTTATGAACCGTATTCGTAGAAGTCCCGGTAAACCGTTCGACGGCTCTATTGAACGGTTTTCTTTTTGATGAGTCGTATTCGTACAAGTACCAGTAAACCGTACAACGGCTATATTGAACGGTTATCTTTTTGATCAAGAAATATTTTAGAAAAAAAGCGATATTTACATGGAATGTGGGGTAAAATTAGTTGTTTAAATACTTATCATTAGTTCTCAACTAATTGCCAAAGTTGTCTCTAAATACGATTTATTTCATGGCCTATATTTTATAAATTGAAACACAAACAACTTCTACCTTTTGATTAAAAAATATAATTTAATCAAGTATTTTGGCTTCAAATCCAAATTTAAGTTTCGTATGAATGAAGTCCGCGTAGCTGATCCTCTTAAGGAATGGGGGGAAAGAGACAGAAAACAGAGGGGTTGGGTAAAACCTTGCTAATGCGATTCAAAAGAGCTTTTAGGTTCTTAATGGTGTTGTTTCGTTAGGGCGACACTGAGAGTATCTATCTCTCTGGTATGTTATGTTGATGTTTGAAGTCCTTATGTTGATGTCTGAAATCCTTGTGTTGATATCTGAAGTCCTTATGCAAAACCGGGGGGTAAAACTAGTCAATAATTTTGACATAGGTAATGTACTATTAAAATACAAATTTCATTTGCACATCTATAATTCCCGGTTCAATGAATCTAGAACTCGAATTTGCTTTGAATTTACGGGTAAGACTCATTTTCAAATTTCGAATAGTGTGTTTGAACTAATTCGGACAGGCGGTAAAGTAACGTAATTATTATTCAGTAAATATTTAGAAATATATCATGTAAAAGCCAATTAGGGCTTTTGTTATTATTATTTTTAGTTAGAATAGTAAATTATTTTTATTATATTTTTAAAAATTTAAATTTTTTTTTTTTTTTGCGTGGGTTTAATCACGATGAAATATATGATATTTACAAAGATAATATTCTAATTAAAACTACACGATTTCAAAATTATAAAAAAGTAATAAAAATATACATGTTTGCATTTAGTTCGAGTTGAATATTGCTGGTATACATAAAGATAGCAGCCAATAGAAATGAAGATAATGTTGGTAGTTCTTATTCAAAGTATAATATAATTAAATATGGCTGAAGAATAGAGTCTCATTAGCGCAATTGGTAGAGAAGCGCTCCGATAAGGCGAAGGTCCTCGGTTCGATTACCAAGTGCGACCGTTTTTTTTTTTTTTCTGTTTCATATTTTCGTTTAATTATATAACAATTTGAGATATTTACTCATTAAGTGATTCCAAAATAATAATTATAACATATAATTCTAACAACCATATGTATTCCTCTTTGCCCAGAATACTAATGGAGGGAAACAATTAAACCAAGTCAGTGGACATCTTCAATTTATCTTTAAACAAATATAAATGTTTGTGAATGAATCATTTCAGTTATGTACAATAAATAATGTATATTTCTTAATATTCATATGTAAAAGCTACGAAAAAGGGCGTTGAGTAATAACTAGCAGTTAAAAACCCGCTCCGCGGGTTTTTTTCTGCTAGGCCCTGTGGGCGGCTCTTGATTAGGCTTCGCCCATTTTAAGTTATATTAACAACAGTTACATTTAATAGATAGATATTAGGACATTCACAGAGAGAGGGTGAGTATATATATTGTTAAAACACGGAACAGGAAGGAGTTAATTAATAATTACATGCTAAATTTACGCATAATAAGAATGACAGTTGTTTGAATAAATGAAATTTTACGTATTTGTGATGGATTATTTCAAATGAAACAATATTATTGACAACATGTCTACAACTGATATTAACTGTTATCGTACCTAATATAATTAGCTCATATGAGACGTGCAGTGCTTAAATATGTGTTACAACCGTCAATGTCTATAAGTTGAATCAATATCGTTTAGTTTGTCACAATTAAAGATAGTTATAACAAAGTTGACTTAAATAATAGATTATTACATTATTGATTAATTGTACCCATGTTTATGAATAAAAGGAGGGTAATTGTGCGATGATATTAGGGATTATCATTAAAAAAATCAGGAGTTTAAAAACTCAATTGGGATGATTGTAATTTCTTTTACAAAGGTAGAACCAATAGAAACTTTGAAGTCAGAACTAAAGAATATCGCAGGGCTCTAAATGGAAATAGTGAATCTGAGTTTGCAAATCATCTTTGGAATAATGATCACACTTTCGATAAAAATTCAGGTCTTAAAATACCTCACTCAGGATATAAAGCATCGCAAATAAATAATTTAGAAATTTTAGAAATTAGAAAACATGTCAATATAAAATCAGACATAATTAATAAGCAAAAAAAAAAAAAATAATAATGAAAAATGCCATTACAAAGTGATAAGCTTCCAGAAGAAATCTTCTTATTAAACGCTTGTTAATGGTAAGTAGTCAAGTATTGTGAGCTGCATATTTAAATATTCGCGCCAGGCATTTGGTTCGTTTTTATACCGCCAGAGGTGCGCTCTGTCGGCCATCTATAGCCGTGCGTGTCGGCCATATTGAAGAAACGCGTGAATTTTTATAAACGTCAAACATAATCACGTAACTGTGGAGAATTTTCATTGTAATGTAATTAATCCAATGGATTATGAACTTTCTAAAACATATTTTCTTCGATATTATCCAAAAATTATATGAGCAGAAACGATGCTTTCGAAGAAATCTCGTATTATTATGAGGAGATCCTATTTTAGTGTGAAATCGTGTCTTAATTTTCAAGTTAACTGAATTTACCCGAAACAGACAATTTTAATTTGACCAATCAGAGGGCCTACATCGTCCAGACGCTAGGACAATAATACTATCAGATAAATGAATAAATAAATAATTAAAATTAAATCAATGAATTTACACTTGAACAATTTTGGGTCAGTAATTTTGTTTTACCTCAATCGCGCTTTACTCTAAATAACTTAAAATAAATAACCTAAATAATAAAACTAATTATGTGAATAAATTATATATATTAATTTTATACCTGAGCTAGAAGCTAGTAATTAAATTATTCTATGAGCAATGAGGGTCTTTGGGGAGTTTCGGGATATTTAATGAAATTTTCTAGATATTCTGTATTAATGACCTTTAGTGACCTTGAAGCTGTGAATAACCTACCCTGCGGGAGACGATGAACAGATGCCAGACTTTAAGATTTCAACCATTAAAAATAATATCCAATGAATATTAAAATTAAATGGGCGTTGAATAGTTTATTGTTTCTTCGCCTGAGAATTTATTAAATACAATATTAATATGTTTGCAACGTTAACCCTTTATGCACCCACCTTATTATTTTTGACTAATTTGTTTGTTTGGATGGAAAACCTTTCAGTGTCGATTTTCTCTTTTCATGAGAAAGTAAGACAAATTTGTATTATAATTTTACCATATACTCGTATAAACAGAGCGCTATTCCATATTCAAAATGAATCCTATGCAAGCGTTACAAATTAACTGAATGCGACTGTCATATAATATATAATTCATACTAAACATTAAAACGAACTTAGTTTAACCTGACTAAAGCCATGTTCATCATTTTGATTCTGAATGATGGTCTTTTAGCATGGCAACACTGAGAATATATTCCACTCCAATTGTTGAAGAATAAGATCGACGCCATAACAAAAATAGATTAGTGATACTCATAATAAGGAATTCCAGATAATTTTTTAACAAAATTATACACTTCTCAGTTAATCCCTTCGGCACCGGTGCATAATCGGGAAACAAAACAATAATAATAAAACCATTTTATTAAAAAAATATTATTCCTTATCCAAAAGTATCATAAAATCGTTGACAGCCCTGTTTTACTAAAGCCAAATTGCTATTCTTGCCCAGTTATTCCAAGTAAAATTAATTTTGAAGGCAACAATAAACTCAACTAATTATCCTATTATAATATTTTGCAAGATTACGTTAAAAATTCACTTTTTTATACATATTAATATTTTGTTAAAATAAAATATTCTCTGTTATTATAACATTATAGGCCTTAGTAAAATTTATTTTATATTAATTACTATTAATTATCATAAACACCTCATAACTCGATTTATGTCAGGTCTTATAAAAACCTAGTAGTCATTCAACTATTACTACACTAGTAGATATTTCTTTTAATTATGTATTGTTTAACTGCACTTCTATTAAAAACTGTATCACTTGCAATAATATTTTTGTGTACGCATTACTTGTTCTCTAATCACTCTATTGTAAAAGCCATTTTATGGCGTTTAATTAAATAAATAAATTTCATAGTTAAAGTAATTTTAAATCATATTTATAATAAGTTTGTATTTTTCAAAGCCCGCCCAATCGATCGACATCTGGCGGAGTACGCGTGACGTCATGCGTACTTTGATTTTGTCGGGTAGCAGTAACATCAATAATTTCACTTGCTTCACTGGCTCGGTATGAAATCAATTTAAATATTTAACAAGATTAAAAAAAAAATCTTTTGAAATAATGTGTATATCTCAGTGCTAAAGTGTGAGAGTCAACTTTGTACAAAATTGTTCGCATTTTAATGCACGCGAGCAACTGACCCGTAGTTCATAAGTTGATAACCCGTCGCCAATCACGGGGCGTTTAAGTCTCTAACGGTTTTTATAGTTTTTAAATGACGATTTATTAATTCTGCGTATCATAATATATAATAAAACTTATGTATTGAGAATCATCATTTGTGCATCCATATTAATATATGGTTTTAAGCCATAATACTTTTCACTTAAGTTCATTATTACGTCCTCCCACAACTACACTGCTGTAAGTCAAAATATATCAAAGGGATTTAATTAACTTTGTACTTGTGTGTACTTTGTACTGTCGTGTCTGCCCTAAGGGCCGAAACAAACTGAGCGTATCTTACGCAGCTCATTTCGCGTTACGCGTGTACATCGTTATTATAAAATGAAGGCCTCAGCACGGGCAAGCCACCCAGTGAGGCCAACATTACTGGAAAACTTTAAATGTAAAAAATATTGTACCAAATTAAAAAATTTAAAAAAAACATCGCGCTTCATACAAATTCGTTACGCCGCGCGTAATAGGGCCAAGAAGTCTCATGCGCATTTGCTTCAAATATAGCCATGACTTTTAGTGGATCCATATTCACTTCACGCACAATCAGAATTCACACTGACTGGCTTTTTTACGCGACTTAATATATATTCTGCATATTTTTCGGCTCCAACAATACTTATGGTGTATTTTGCGTCGCGTATTTTGCGTAGTACGCAGCTCAAGATAAACTTAGTGTGTTTTGATCCTTATGAGGTAAATTTCATCATATTTCTGATAAAATTGACAAGAGTTCTCATAATTTCAATTTATTTCTGAATTCTGCAGGTATTTTTGTTTTAGACTTTTCAATGCTTTCCACAATCTATATACCTGGTCCTTTATTACAAATTTCCGGACAGTAATCCATTTGGGTATTCGCCTACCAGCGTGGCATTATTCTAATGAAATTTGCTTAAGGGATGACGGTGGGCGGCAAAGGGCAGAACGGGATATATTATTATGATTGATGCGGGGGTAGTTTCAGACGTCTAACAAAAGGAGGCTTTATAAAGGAACACAGAATCAGCTGTTTGAAGTCAAATCGTTATGGTTGCTTAGGAGGCTTGATGGGGTTTTAACCGGACACATAATATTCACAACTACATGTGAATAAAATTAAAATATTCTGATTTACTTATTAGATTCTTACGCATCGGTTCAGCGTTGGTTATAAGTCAAGTTTTATCACAAGTCCCATTTTACGGGTAATATTTCCACCATGGTTATAAGTTTACTAGCGCAAACCGGTGAAAAATCACGGGAAAATCTGAATTTTTGATTCTTGACAAATCACTTCCAAATTTTTAAATAATAAAATAGATACTTTATCGCTTGATTGGATGATTCCAATTTTGAAAATGACAATTAAATTAAAAGTTAATTTGTTTACTAGATTTCATACAAGACTAACTAACGCACGCACAGACAACCATAGTTAGTTTGTTTGATTGATTTGAGTGAGGAGACTGATGTTTTAAGTGAAGTACCTACTACGTTTGATAATTACACTGCTGTTTAAAGAACACCCAGCTAAAATGCCATAAATCAAGATATGATGGATATTGCGGTACACACAGTGTATTTTTATAAATTAAGTTGTTGGTATTTTGTATTAAAATAAACAATCGTTTCCGCGCTATGGTAATAATAGATTAATGGCAAATTACGTGCCAATATTTGAAAAACGCATACTGTCTCATTACAGTGAAAAAATGTTACTTCTGCAACGATGTAGAACTTAGCTAGTAAAAGAATTGAACCCACGACGTCTGGTTGGAAACCCGACACATTTTTCCGGTTTAATACTGCTATCGTGTCAAAGTTTGTTATTTCAATTCACTCAACCATATAAAAAATTTAAGCGTAGGTAGGTACATTGAAATATTGAACTATATATAAAAATGTTTAGTCATATTGATTTTGCTAAATTTTATGTTCCATCACTGTTCAATAGGGGGTGTACGCGAATCAGTATGTGGTTTTATTGTGCACTGTAATCAATATTTGACACAACAATTGGGGTAGCTGTTTAACAACAGTAAGAATTGGAAAGGATTACGACTTACCCTTGGTCTTTTCGATCGATATTATGGAAACTGCTTGGTCGTCACTGCAAAAGCTTAAAGCTAAGTGAGTTATACACGCACTGAATGGGCATGTTCGCTGTACCGGTTTTCTTAACAGACTGGTAATGTTAAAAAAATTGTTTCAGCGTCACTGAATTTAGGTACTCCACACTGTCAGACAGGTACAGGTAATTGGGTGGAGGAATGCAGGAACATGTGTTACAGGGTGAAGCTTATAGTTGCGTAAACATGGGGTGAAATAGTCTCAATACCAATTTGAACTGAATTCTTATATGGTATACACACAACAAGAGGCACCTTAGGCAAAATGTAATAATTTTTTTTAAATATTTAATAATTCTTATAGCTATTAGAACTTATTCTGGCCATAGTCTGAAATGAACATTATCAAATAACCTTCATTGAATCATAATTCACACACAGACTTGAAAACAAACTTCATAAGAGGGGAATGTAAATTAATTTGCATGTTTATAAATTGGCACCGGGGAAAATAAAATTTTTACTTCAGCTTGTAGGCCTGACTAATTAGATACTGCTCCTTGGAACCAAATCTACATGTTGGTACATGGAATATTTTTCTTTTTATGTTTTTTATTGTTCTGGTAATGTGTTTTCTCAGGAAATTACTTGAAACCTAAGTGAGTTATACTCCCGTGGTAATTATTTTTGAAAATTTCCCGTTTTGTGACTGATTTTTTTATCACAATTTACTTTCCTTTAGGGGACCGTGCTATTTAATTATACTTAGGGGAATAGGGTAATAAAAACGCCTCAATTTTGTTCTTCTGTTTGTATGGAGTGACTAATTTCACAACAATTAGAATTTTTTTTATATTTTAAGGAACCAATTAATAAAAATACTATAAAATTTATTATTGTCAGCTGAAAAATAAAATCAAAACGTCTCAATTATTTTTTGTAAAGTTTTATTCATATTATCGCATTAAATATAATAGTTAATTACATTTTAATGACCCATTTTTATTCATTCCAACAAACAATTCGCTTATGAATATTTTCCCACCTGAACATTTTTACCCTTCTACCGACTATGTAATTCCATAATTAACTCATTCATTAATTCTTCTGCAGATTTTGATTTTCCCTTCCCCTCTTGTCCTCTAACACCTCTCCCAATAATATCAAAATATGTTTAACTTATAACGTGAATTGTCACCGCATATATTAATCTTACCATATTCCGGTGAAGAGACCATAGCTTGCAGCAATCATGGGTATTGAAATGAATACTCGGAATATCAATTGAGATATAATAATATGTTGTATATTTAATTTAAGACATGAAATACAAGAGCAAGGACTCACATTTAGAAAACAAGAGTGGTTGGCTATTAGAAATCACAAACGTAATATGAACTTGGCCATGACATTTAGGGTGATATCTAAAAAATTATGTGTTTATTTCTTAAGGATTATTAAAATGTCTCACGTGCGTGAATAATCTCCCGACAATCAAGCAGCTCGCCCTCAGGTGTGTTCCCCACCAGCCTCGAAAACCAACTGACGACTTCTCTGGAATTCAACGCGCAGCTTATTTGAATCCTCCCAGTGACAGCTGTAATTCAATGACAACGCGTGTCTAGAAGTCAACTATGTGAGCGGACGGTTCCTACCGCTACAAACTTAAAATATATGAATTGAATTTTTCTGATTAAGAGAATAACACTCGCAACATGTAGATTTTGCTTCCTATAAAATGGTGTTGAAAATAATTTTGTTTTAATTCACCAATTATCACAAAGACAAAAATTGCCTTTAGAAGAATAATTCTTTGAATAATGGTTTTAAATTTTACTGCAACGAGCTTCGAAATGCCAGAAACCAGTGGGAAACTTAGTGGAATGTTTTCAGGTTTCATAAAATGTAATTTTTTTTTACTATTGTTAGACCCGCGATAATGTATGGCTCCGAATGCTGGACTATGTACAACTCCTACTCTAGGCAACTCGAATCAGCAGAAATGCGAATGCTTAGATGGACGGCAGGAGTATCATTAAAAGATAAAATTAAAAGCTCACGCATTCGTGGTAGCCTGGGTGTCACTGACATAAACAGTAAGCTAGAGGAACGACAGTTAAGATGGTATGGGCACATAAGACGGAGACCACCAGACCACACAGTGAAGCAGGCAATGTCTATAGAGCTTCAAAGACAGTCATCCAGAGGTAGACCAAAGAACTCCTGGATGACCCAATGCTCCAAAATCCTACAAAGAAACGGCCTAGATGAAAGCGACACTCAGAACCGAAGAAGCTATAACCTGAGAACGAGAAGAGCCGACCCCAACAGCCTACCTAGGCAATGAGTTGGGATAGTGCTAGGAAGAAGATGAAATGTTATTTTTTTTTATTCTGGAGTAATGTAATGAATAACACCTCAAATTGTAATAAACAGTCAATAGATGTCGCAAATAAAAATAAAAATGTATATATATATATCCAATACATTATTTAGATTGCATTTAGTTCGACTAGAATCTTAATACATAAAGCCAAAAAGTATACTTTACGAAAATCAAAATGATGTTAGTAGCTCCCAGTTGAAATATGATGCAATTAAAAATGTCGCTAGTTGATATGGTCAAGGAAAAGATCCTGGGTTCAATTCTAGATGCGATTAATTCTTTTTTCTATCTTCTTTGTATCACATCTTTCGTTTGAGAGTCATTAATACTGTCTTCAATGATTAATTATGTTTACTATTTGGTTGGAAAGTGCATGGATTCACTAAGTATGGTACTCTCACCATGGAAAAAACATCCGTATTTTATACCCTGGAATAATTAAAATATAGAATTTTCAATTTTATTTAAGTCCTACGTGTTAAAAAATCGAAAAGATTTAAATACTCTTTTTTCTCACGGAACCAATTTGTTGATCGCCTGACTTTTATATAGAAATACAATGACCTTACCGCTCTACCGTGAATTTTATCATAAGGTACTTTATGGCTTAGTTTGAAACTAAACTCTATAAAAAAACTTTCAGTTCTTTCAAACGTTCATCAAAAGATTAAGCCATTAACTAATAAAGCATCCTATTCTTAGGTTTAATTTTAAGCACTAACCAAATTATTAAACTAGCGGAAAGTTGGTCGCAAATTTGCATGAAATAAGTAACAATATAATCTTTTCTCGTCAGGCGATAATAATAACTACTGTTTCACTTAGAAAATGGTCTTCCAGCGAGCCATCTACATAAAAGGAAATTTAACTTGGAAAGGAAGTTAGCAAATTATTTGTACCGATCCAACAAAAAAACTTTTGGGGATTGTCAGAAGTCTTTGGAAGAAATTCTATGGAGAAAGTTCGGAGAATTCTGAAGAAATTAATAAGTTTAGCCTGCAGAATAACACGCATCAATCAATCCCATCAAAGATTATAAAAAAGCTCCCGAAAAGTTTCGCATATAAAAGCCATAAAAGCGAATTAAGCGAGCTTTTAGGTTTGATTAAGATCCCGGTTTTGGGATAAATCAGCGAGATTAAGGCTGTGCGGGTTTATTTTGGGAATTAATGGACTTTCACTTTCAATTGGTCAAGTTTCCCCTCGCATTGCACCACGTAATTATTTTCAACTTTCCTCTTGATTTAGAGCTTTGGTGATAATATTTCAATTTCAGTTTGAGAAACGGAATTTAAAATGGAACTGAACAAACTTCGTTTCGCATCGTTAAATTAAATGGTGAACAAGAACATATTCAAATAAATTACACAAATATGTCAAACTCTTGTTAAGTATTGAAGACAACCCTTTCTAAATAATGGATGAAACAAAAGGCTTATAGAAACTATCAATTCATTTACATAAGTCTGTTAATCATCGATAAGTGTTTGTTAATTCACATTTATTATTGCACAAAGACTCTTTGGTACTGGTCTTCACAGCGTGGAGACCACTTGATCAGGCAACCAACGCAACTACAGAATCCGTATAAAAATCTCCGATTCCTCTTTAAATTTTGCCACAACGTTGCATTCGAATACGCGTGTATTTTCATATACCTGTATTATATAGATATCACCCGTGACAGTTAAAAACACGCTTATTTTTAAACCATCGCTATCAGTTGAACAAACATGTTTTTTTTTTTAAAACAGCGCCATCTTTTGGATGTAAAAGCAACACGCGCAATTGTTTCTCTATCTGCATAGATATACTGAGCCACAGCAACACGTGGTGGGGTACAGCTAGTGAATTATAAATGAAGGTTAATTTCATTCACATTCCAAACTAATATTTTTAGTAATTAATCATCTGCTGATATTAAATTATATAAATATGACAATTTAAGTGATTTCATAAGTTATGTTAAGGGGGTGGGAGGGGTGAAGGTTTAGAATATAGAGTCGAAGGGGTGGAGGTTTAGAATAAAGAGTCGAGGGGGTGAAGGTTTAGGATACAGAGTCGAAGGGGTGGAAGTTTAGAATAAATAGTCGAAGGGGTGAAGGTTTAGGATATAGAGTCAAAAGGGTGGAGGTTTAGGATAAAGAGTCAGAAGACGGGATTAGATGGGAAGGTACATTAATTTTCTAGTTTTGGCGCGATTGTGTAATGAATTTTCCACATAATGTATAGGCACTTTTAAATGTAAATGCGTAAATGATAAAAAAGATTTTGAATATTTTTATTAGGCCAATCAGACAAGTCCATTGAGCTTGGAGAGAAAAATGCGTGTTGGCGGTAATTATGCAAAACTATATCGATGGGACCCAGACTAGAACCATCACCAGAATATAAAAAAATTGGATCACTCACTTGGTTCAGGATCGATCAACTACGACAGAATCCACTTTCACAATAATTGAATCTTATTTTCTCTTTATGTCGGCGGTTTTATTTGAACTGAAAGGCTTGAACTGCCCTAGGTCACACATTTATTCAAGTGGCTCTAAGCTAAGCACTGAGCAACATCCTCGGCAGGAGATCACCCAACCACATTACAGGTTTTGATTTGCACTAACAAGCTTCATATTATTAAGGAAAGTAACTCATGTTTGTAGGTATTTTTCAAGAAAAAAATAATTTCTTGAATTTTAAACATTAAAATTTTTAATTAGTGCTGGGCGTCAAAATGTACTGTTGACAAGCATAATTGTGAACAAATATAATTTCTGTCTTAATTAAAAAAACACTTTAATGCAACCTTCCTACATCGGCCGGTTTCGCCAGAAACCTTTCTTTGTCATGAAAGATATATCTGAAACCAACAAAAAAGAGGGTTAGAATCCCGGCTTGCGCAAGTTCATTTTATTTAATCAGTTTGTGTTATTTCACAATTTAAACATTAAAAATAATTTACTGTATATTTAAGTTATGTTCCGGAGTGGAAGATACTCTCAGTATCACCCTGGTGTAAGACCACCATTCAGTAATAAAACGTTGCTTGCAATGGCTTTGACCGAGTTTGGTGATCAGATCTGAATAGCCAGGCATTTAACATTCTCTGCCCCATCTCCTATCTCTCTTTGCTGACTTCAGCCTCACAGCATACCCCAATTGGGGATGCCTTAGTCTCGATGGCTCTAGGCAGTTGGAAGCAGTTGGAACTTGGACGCGGTTTTGCACTAAAAAAAAAATAAATGTATGGATAAAACGCCGCCCTCATTTCCTCTATGATATTTATTTGCAAACCAAACATTATTACAATTTTAACACTTCGTGTTTTCCGTGGGTTAAGTGTGTTAACCCTAGGCGACCCGTGTTTGCTAAACGACTCTTGATGCTCTCTGTCAAGGGCGGGGCTGAAAAGCTAAGCCCCCTGTTTTCCATTAAATTTTACCACTAAGCTATTGGGGACGAATTTCACATTGCGGTAATCCTACGCAAATTTGAACTAGAAGGAGTCGGGCAAAATTTAAAAAAAAAATGTTGATTTTCATGAAAACCTTTCATTTTCTTAAAAAATATTGTTCAGACTTGAAATTTTCACTTGGCAATAGATTTAAAAGAAATATTCCAATTGTACCAAAGTTAATTTTTCACATATGCTTTGCCGGTATTTCATGAACAATCCTTTAAAGAACTAATTGATTTAGCACCAACGCATGGTGGAATGTATGACATTTTCCACATGAGAATAGGTCGCTTTTACGATGCGTGCTTTTGCTGTACAACTTTCTTCTGGAATAGCAATATGCCTTTTGTTTTTTTTCCCTCCTACAACATGGGACTCTTTAAAACAAATGATTACTCTTTTTTCCCTAAGAAGACTCTCTGCACAGTTTATCAAATTTGACATTGGCCTACGGAGAAAAATTAAAAATGTTATATTTCAAGGTCCCTTCAATAACAAATTCACTGATTTTTATTTGCATCGACCAATCACATGGTAATTTTAATATCTACATTTAAAAAAACGATGTTTCTTTGGTAGCCCGAAGGACTTGTATTTATTTGAAACCGAATTGATGTTATCAAATAATAAAAGAAAGTGATTTTACCCTCGAAGCTTTCAGCAGATCTCTGTTTTTATCATTATTTGATTTAGTCAACTTCAAAAGCTTGCAAATCAATAGATTAAGAATTCTACCAACTAAGGTGTCTTGATTTTGACAAACATTATTTTAAAATTGGAATTTATCATCTAATTCGCTGCCTGCACATTTTTCTAAAATAATTTGCGCTTGCACTAGAAAAACTGTAATAAAAGCTCCCCTATTCCACTACCGCAAGCTTTTTTTCTATATACACAACTTGACCTGAGTGGCAATCCGCTAACCCGTTTTATTATTTCGGTTTTGCCGACCGAGAAAATAATAGCTATTATTTTTTTAAAGTGACAACCGCATTTTTTCCACAGCGGATGCTGGGTTGTTTTTGCGGTTATGACAAAGAGGATGAATGTGACTGGAATTTTATCTACTTGTAAAACAAATACTTTAGTGGGGTCAGTTGGATTTATTGTTATTTTTATTTGATATCGCATAAGAATCTCCAGTGGAATTATGTCAACTCTGATACGGGAGATGTTGCGAGGTGGTAAATTGCAGTGCTTTAGGCGACCACATCTTAATAGTGCTTCCAGATCTTCACCTTGCCAATCTACACATCCTTCCTTATCTCAATGTCTTCGACCTCAAACCAGTGGCGGCTAGCGCTAAGGAGATATGCACTCCTAATTCTTGGTCAATGTATAAATAATAATTACCACCAAAAACGATAAATTATAGCAATAAATTTTTTTATTATAATTTCAAATAAGGAATTAAGTAATTTTTTTTTCGAAGAAATGACGCTATCACAACGACTTCTTTTCAATCTTTTTTCAGGCAGGTAGATAGTTACCATAATATCGATTATTCTAATTTGACAGCTCGAAGTAGGATCCACGCTAATGCGAACCCTGACGGAATAAAAAGGTACTGTATAGCAATTCCCATCTTAACAAAATAAATCTTGAACCGAAAACGGAACACACAAATAAATTAACAGATACATGAGAAAAATTATCACAATTAACAATTAACTACTATGATTTGTTTTGAATTCTATTCACGTGATTGAAAAAATATCTAAGGTTTCCATTTATTAAATAAACTCTCAAATTCTTTGAAATACCACTATTTATATTAGATTTTTGATTAACAATTAATAAATAACAAATATCAGACATTTAAGGCGCTTTTTGTAATAATTGTAATATATTATATCATGTATCTATACTATCATATATTTCAATCAATACTAATCTAACCTAGTCTACCTATAAGTTTTGCATGTACTTGTATCTCTAACTTTTTATATCCGTCTAGAGTTTCTGTTAATTTTATATTTTCTGATGTCACTATTTATAATTTATTGTATATGGTATATTTTATACCTTTGATATTAAACAATAAATAAATATATCCATTTATTTAATTTTATAAGATGCCTATAAAAGCTTAAAACAAATAACCATATTTTCCCATAACATATGCTTAGGGGAATTCACAAAATATTAATCCGGAAGCGGCTCAACTCTCAGTGGTTACCTAGACATTTCCTCTCCCCCTCTCATCCAGTTAACCGCCGAGAATAATTCATAAAGAATAGTTAACGAGAAATATCTCAGCTTGGCACAAACTTCGCATTATGTTATTAGAGATAAAAGTGAGTACATAAGCAAACATAATCCGAAAACTCGGAGTAATCCTTCCATTGCTGCAGCGGTTTCGACTAAGACTTCTGCTGGACAGGGGCAAACTGTCAAATAAAATATGATTTTTTAAGGCTAGAAATGGAAAGTTTCTTCTTCATATTAAATTTATGTAAAAATGTGGCCTTTAGAATGAAAAGCGGAATGGTTCACTACCAGTCAAAAAAGAGTTGAATTTGCAGTGTTATAGAGAAAGCTTCATTCTTTCTGAATAACATGTTCTGTTCATAACATAATTCTGATGTATGGTAATAAGTTGAGTATTTAAGCAATAGATGGCGCTAGTCATAAAGCTTACTCCAGAGTCCGTCAGTTATCGCTAGAGTGTAACAGATGCGTGTGAGGTTATAGTGACAGGGGACAAGCTTCTCGAACCAGAGAATTACCAACCCTCCGGTAATGAACAGTGTAGCTAAATCCAGACCAATTATTTGTTACGTAAATAAACACAATTATAAATAGAATCTTTTACTTTTTAACAAAGAGTTCCCAACTCTTAAATCTGCAAAGTAAGACAGATATAACAATAATCATCGTCGTCAATCTAATTTGTTCGAAGTCTAGGTCTTTGTGGCGAATGCGTTTGCCAACATACTACGTGGCGGGCCTAATCGGGAGAGATTGGTTGAGGGAGACCTGTTGACTTCTCCAGCCGGACTCTCTCAACCCATCGCCTTGCACCGCAGTGGGAGGAATAAACTCCCAGATTCCTACCCACCACTCATACATTTTTGCTTCGCATAACTTCCTCTTCTTCCTTTCTGTAAAAATACCCTCCACTCAGTATCCCAAAAGATTACAAGAGCCCTAAGAGAATATTTTATTTTTTAGAGCCTCCTTTGTAGATCTAATGTAAAAAAAAATAGAAATTACTATTTTAGCTTCAAAGTTTTGCAAGTAAGCAAACAGGACGCTCCATACGTAATGGCAGTCATGCCTTAATTCGTGCAAAACTAGTACAGCAGTGTCAACAATCGTGTTAATCGTATGTTAAAACAACGATTTGTTTTAAGATAGCGTAACATAGTCGTAGAGTGGAAAATTTCCACTATAATGCAACCAGAATCAGCAAGGAAACATGTAAAATAACCACACAAATTTGAGGCCAAGAAGTAAAACACCATTTTGTTGGAGACAAATTAATGTCAAAATATGCTATTTGGAGATGTATCTGAAAGCCACGGAGATTTCCAAATAAATATATATATATATATATATTTTAATAATTTAATTGGTATAGATCCATTTCAAATTTAAAGATGTTTTTTTTTTAACAATAAATATTATCAAATAACAAAAAAAAATGTTAACTCTTATTTCTTTATCTCGGTATTAATGAAGATTTCTCATTACGAATATTTTTATTAGGTAAGCTTTATACTGTTTACGTCATTTCAATTTTATTTTAAAACTGAATAAAACCACGTTGTTCTTTTTTATTATAGTTTTCTTACATTGACTGCAACATCTTAAAATTTATCAAAACTGGCGGCGTCCAACATTTCTGACAAAGATGATACATAATATCTTTTGTTTGTAAAATAAAATATAAAGTATCCTAAGGTAAGAAACATAACCGTGCTCGACGAACCTGTGGATGCTATCTATTGATAATAGCTAAACAAATCATCCAAATATTATAAACGAAAGAGTTCATAAAAATGCATATTTAAAATGAATTTATAAAAATGCATTATCATCATAAAAAGTCTAAATAAATTCATGAATAAATGGTTTGAAATTTTGAGCAAAAAAAAAACTTTTGTTTATTTTTAAATTAAATTTCACGCTAGAAAACAAACATTAACGTTTCCTATTAAATACTCGTAAAATAAATTATTTAATTTTCTTATTTAAAACAAGCTGACGTTTACCCGGCGTTGCTCAGGGACTAAAGTTTTGAGGTTGTGAGGCTTTTTTAAAAAATATAATTCGCTAGTACAGTATTTTGATGTATCTCATAAGGTTTAGCCAGCTTTAGAAATATAAGAGCCCGGAAATATTTTTTTTTAGACTTGATTTCAAAACTTCGACTCTTTTCTACTTTCTATAAATATAATGTTCATGTTTTATATATATATATAAAAGAAACTTTTTGGAAGACATTTTCTAAATGAAAGTGGAAACCCTATCAAAATCCGTTGCATTGTTTAGAAGAACTAAACACGCAAACAGACCGACGCGGATAGCGACATTGATTTATACTATTAAGAGATACTAATCTCCAAATTAGACTGTTTCGAACTCCTGCAACTTATAAACCTACACATACCCATATGAACAACACGAAATACTACACAATACTCTGTTCTACTGTATGCATAAGCGCGACTACATTGCTTATTCCCGGATACAGCAATTTCACGCTATGAGAAACCAATACTTAGGTGATATTGACATATTTAACGTTAACTTGATTAATTTTTTTGATCATATTAAAAACTTATGTGTAAACCAATCTGTGCATCTAGAACGTTCAATCAATAAATGATTCATCGATTATATCCATAACTTATCATCGTTTCCGACTAAAAATCACTAACGTACAAATAACAAATTAAAATCGAATAAATTAATCACTAAGTTTTTGTGAAATATTGTTTATTCGTTGGCAGTCATGCTTCTAAACGATGACAAATTACCGAAATTATCGATAAAACCTTTATCGATCGACTGGTATCTTTTTTAAATTGTATTTTTATTACATGTATGTATTTTTTTATCTATTGTAATTTTATTTTTAAGTTATATTACATTTATGTATGTGGAAGCCCTCTGATCGTAAAATTTATTAACAAAATACATATTTGTTTCAAATATATTTACATCGTTTCTTATAATGTTCGTCAAAATATTAGTATTTTCGGCGTTTATGTCAAATTTGCTTTTTCGTCAAATTCAATATTTATAGCAGTTTTTTATTAACTTTTTGACTCTTTAGTGAGATTTTAAGCAATCATCAAATTCAAATTTGTATGGTCCACTTAAAGCCATTGAATGGTGAGCTTTGACATCGTTTTTTTGCACAGCTATTTGTATCAAAAACTTCTTAATCTACCCAATATTTTATGCTCATATCGCTATTATCATCGCATAATTTACCGAGTTTTAAAATATCCACTTCATTTTCAAAAATTTGTGCATAACTTTCAATTTTACAATTAGAAAACAAATGTGTTAAAACATGGACGAAGTCAGTTAAAAACCATTGATTAAACAAATAAACCAATACGTCACGTGATTTTGTACTATTTTATGTGAAGAACTAAAATGAAATTTACATCTTTTTAAAATTTGCGGCCCTGATTTTTACAGGGATTAACGCAAAATGATAATTCTTTAATGACGTCAAGCCGGTAGAATATTTGATCGAGTTTGGGCGGGTTTCCCGGTGGCGGGTCCATCCCTGTGCGGTGTGATTCGCTGGAGAAATCCCCGGTTTCCCTCAACGTATTTCCTGTTGGATTATTCAGTCATGGTGAATGCTATTTCCTGCACAGCCAAAGCTTGGAAGTTATTTCTGGAGGTAACAGGTACCAGGTATCATTTACATCATTCATTATGACGAACCAGCATGTTAAATGGTTGTTAATTATTTTGATAAGTAATCCTCTAGTGTAAAGAGAACGGAAACCAAACTCTTTAATGGGAGAATTTTTATTTCAGCCCAAGATAAATATGTTAAAAGTATTTTAAAAAAAATATTTGTGATAACATATTACAAAATATCAACAATAATATTTATAACAAATTATTCCCAATGAGTTGAATGAAACTCATTTCGGGAGACAACATTATACAATTAAAAATAAATTATTTTTTAAATAGATATACGAATTCAAAAACGGGTTCAATGAAAAAGGCATATAGATTTCAAAGTAGACTGGACAGACATAGTTCATTAAAAATATTTCATAAGTAGATTAAGTAAAATATTCACAAGTTGGAAAGTTTCGTAAGAAGATTGGGTCACTGGTTAATAAAATTGCTGAGAAAATATCTTTCAAATGTTTTTGCCAATATTTTTTTGATTTTTTCTGGATGTTTTAGGTTTCTAGGTAATGTGTTACATTGTAAGGAGTTCATTTCAAATTTAGTCGAATGAATAGATGACGCCAAACGTGTTTGATTTTAGAGTGTTAAATTATTCGTAGAATGGCAATTGTGGATATATTTTTGCAGAATCGTTAAAAAAGTATTTTTGTCTGTGAGTATATATCTTTGACGTGTGTATTCCATGGTAGATGAAATATATTTATTGCGGCTCTATCTTGGATAACTTGTATTTCAGATATTTGTGGCTTGGTAATGGTGCCCCGGATAGTAACTAGATAACTCCGGTGGGAGTGGTTCATAGCATAGTATAGTAATACATAGTATAGTAATGCATGCGTTTCTGTTGATTACGTGAAGAAATTACACGAGCGTGAATTTAACGTACCGACCAATATTAAACCACTAGAATTACACACGGATGAAATGACACATGTACGGTCTTACTTAAAAAAATTCCCTAATACGCCGCTGTAGCACTTATATAGCTATTCGGCTAGAAGAATAAATAAATTAAAATATTTACTCATAATGATATTCATGCAAGATTTTTTTAGACTAGCTTTGTTAAAATCCTGAAAAATACGGTCATTTTTGCATTTCGCGTTTAGTTGCTAACTTCACGTCTCTTCAGATGACATTTGCGATGTCGTTGATCCTGTCTGTTTTGTATTGCTTCGAAATTTGGCCAATTTTATTATGCGTTCCGTATTTGCTTTAGTAAATCGAAATTTCAATTTAAAATATTCATCTGATAGTGCTGCAAAAGGGTATTACTGCTTTTTTACATTTTCATTGCGCGATCGATCGATATTTGTCATATCGACCAGATCTTTAACAAAATCCGTAATCTCCGTTTTAATACCATAGGAAAACGCCTCTAACCCTGTAGGTCGGGCAGTTTAAAAGTCTGTCGGCCACTAATACTGCGGTATTACGGCCGGTAAACGCAGTACAATTATGTGTAACGTTTTCTACTAACCTGTTTTTATCTATTATGAGTAAGACGGTATTTTTTTACTTTCCTGCTGTGAGTTTTTTTTTATTTTTTTTTTATTTAATTTTAGAAAAGAAAGACAAACATTCCCGGGTTACGAATAACCCAACAATGTTTGAAAATCTCCTACTACCACCACAGAAAGCCGAAAATGTTGCTTGTGTTGTGATGGAGGACTTAGCCAGCCGAGGAATCGAACACGCGACGCTCGGGTGAGACCCAAGCGCTATGCCCACTCAACCACTGACCGGTCCTGTAAGTTATATCCATAATACCTACACATTTGAAAAAAATATCGTGAGAGAATTACACTTACTTTAATTTATTTTGCATCCAAAAGCTCACAAAATTTAAACACATAGTAGGTGTGATTCTCGTCATACATAATACCGTTCGTATATAATAGATTCTTACAGCGTAATATATTCATAGTCATCGCGTCTGGATCCCACTCAGGCTTTGTGAGTTCAATTGCTCTGCTGGCTAAGTCCTCAATCACAACACAAGCAACAATTTCCACTTATTGTGGTAGTAGTAAGAGATTTTCAAATACTGTCAGGTTACTCATGGACTATTTGTCTTTCCGTTTAGAAACATACACACAAATTAACGCTTTTGTAATTTACAACTTTATATTATAGTTGGTCGCGATTCGTATAAACCTTTAGGTCTATGTCGATAGACTTTCTTAATTTTCTATATATATAAAGAAGATTGTCACAAATGAACCACATTTTTATTTTAATACTGACGAAAATTTGAACACTTGATCTTCAAAACAAGGGAAAATTCACCTTGTTTCGTGACGCTGAACGCTTTTTTCGCTCCAACCAATAAGGAGGCTCAGGTTCAAATTTGACTGGCTTAAATCTGCGCAGTGTTGCTTTGAGTGGAATCTGGCCGCCCCACAGTGGTCCCAAATCCCGATCTAGCTAGACAAAAATATTTTTTCATGGCATTTGATGCAAAAGGGTCACAATGCAATAAAAAAATACTTTAAAAAAATATACATTTATTTTAGCCATTGTTACAGATTTTTTAAAACAAATTAATTACTAATAAAATGCCTATATTATAATGGTTCGGTTGAGTCATAATGAAGTACTTATTTTAAGTTATTAGTTAAAAATATTTTTTTTACATAATATAAGAACAAAACCGAATGACATTTTTTGTTTATGAATTACTGGCCGAGTCGCTATCGTCACTATTATTAAATGCTTATGTTCCAACATTGGCTTTGTTAACAGACTTCTGTATTTTCTTCGATAGAACTTCTGGAATCGATAATAATTTTAAGACAACACTAGGTAAGACATCGCAATGTGTTGTTCATATTTTGGCAGCATCCCGTTTTCGATGTGACCTCAAGCTGATTTGAGTAGTATGAGAGAGTTCTTGTCGACTTCGAGAGTTCAGAAGACATTTAATTTTTCTTGTTTTGCTTTTTGATGAGCATAAACCAAATTTTTTTTCTGGTCTACTACGTAGTCTCTCATCACGCGTCTCTACAGGATGAATAAAAACTGTGTTAAGCCATTTTGCGTGTTTAAACTTTAATTTTAAAGTACTTCTTCCGACTCCAAACCATTTTCAAAATATTAATATAAACGAAGGGATTTTTTTCGTCAGTAAACTATCCTCGAGACTTTTAAAATTGTTTTTCTTCAATAAATATTTTATATGTTCATAAAAACACTGCCGTATTGCAGCACAATTCAACTTTGACGTGCCCTTTACTTCTAGAATCTCCAAAATATCCAAACGATAGATTGTAGGTAGAGGCTCTGTAAAAGACAAAAGAGCAAGTTTGAGCAAACAAATTTTATAAGTTATTATACATAAAGAATGGTTTTATATGAAACTAGTTTCGTTTGGTGGTACAAATCGGTACACGGTTTTGAAAGTTTAATCAAACTTTGGCAAATAATTGCAAATATTGATACTTTTTTCACGATTTTTAATTAATAATTAAAGTAATATTAAATAAGCGAATTTTAAAATAATTAAATCAATTTTAAAGAACATACAATATACTTCAATTTTTATACAGGTTTAATTTCTCTCCGATTTCAAATAACAACACTAACGATCGAACAGCGTGCACACCTGAAAGCGACTGACCGCTAGGCGAAAGATTGGCACATCCGAAGTGTCTTGTTTACAACGTTGCTACGTATCGCGCGTATTGTTTTAAATTTTTTATCGTTGTGAACATAATATTATGGACATTTTTTAATATTGTGAGAATATTTTTGTACATAAATAAAAACATCGTTGAAATCTTTTTGTCTAGCTAGTTTCCTCTAAGGGGACCATAGTGCGCCCGCGCCGGCGCCGTAGCGACATCGTCTTCTAATGACAGTTAACAAAACACCGTACCGATAAAAGAATCGATGTGTGAATTCAAATGTTATCCGGAGTTATAATAAATGCAATTTTATACGAGTGCCTGTGAATACCTCCACCATACGAGCGCTGCCAACATCCCAACCAACTCTTCCGTAAGTCACATTTGCGAATACCTATCTTTTTGGTTCTGCGAACAGAGCGTTAATTTACATAGGCACATACCTGCCTAAATTATAACCCCTATAATCTAACTCATGTGTCGATAATCTACGCGAATATCGCACACACCCTCTACATTCTATTTTAAAAAAATCGGGTATTGTGTAAAGCCCGGGCAACGCCGAAGACTTTCGATGGTCATTAAATATTTTGATGTCTTAACTTTTTAACGTTTATAAGTTAGTTAACACGAGGTTAACGCAAATATTTTCAATTTCTTAATCTGAGAATAAATCAATTATTTTCTGTTTTATTGCAAAACAATAAAACTAGACGCGCACCTCATTGTTTATTTTTATCAATTTAACTTTATTTTTTTAGTTCGAATCTCGGGCAAAGCCGGATACTGAATCCAGTTACATTTAAATTACTTGATAAGAGTCTCAACTGCTCCCAACCGTCAGGGCCAGTGAGACTATGCATCTCCAATTGAGGTATGTTATGAGGTTGATGGTCATGGGGAGAGGAAGGAGATAGAGAATAGGAAAAGGAAGGTGGGGGAGTTCCTGACTCTTCAGATCTGGTCACCAATCACGGCCAAAGCCATTTCAATCAAAACTTTAATTCTAAATGGTGGACTTACACCAGGGCGATACAGAGAGTATCTTTCACTCTGGAAGTATTCTACATATTATTTACAACTAATACATCGTGAAATAACACAAGTTCACAATTTAAAATTTACTTGCACACGCCAGGATTTGAACCCACAACCTTCAGATTGCTATTCGAGAGCCTTACCTCTCGATCTCGGAAACCGTCGTAGAAAACTCAAATCAGAATTAAATAATATATTGTATTTCAATTATCAAAAATCAGAGCACTGCGCCAAAGAAACTAATTTAATATTACATATTTTATATTATTCCAGGCAGACATGAGCAACTACTTTAGTTGCAGGTAACAGTTTTGTCGCAACTGTTGCCTGCGACATTATCCAAGGTATACAGACGTGCGCACACAAGGTGATGAAGACTTTTTTGAATTTGTATGGATTTTAAAATAGCCTTAACTTTCGCCGCAACTAAATTTGTTCGTATGCACGGATTCCAACATCTTCCATATAAAGCAACTTTGAAATGATCCTGTCTCAGTCAGGACTTAATACCCAATAAAAATTCTTCACATCACTTCAACTGTTACCAAAAATCCCACAATAAAACGATCAACGAAACGATTAGTATTAGTATAATGATTACTCGATCGACAACTGTCGCAGAGCAATATTTTCACTAATAGACCGATCTAATGGTTGTTACAGCGCTGGGTGCGCTACTCTTATAGATATTTGCTCACTGTAACGTCTGGTCTGGCCATTATTAACTTGGTTCGATTATTGATTGGCGATATTGCAGTCGCGTGATCGGATTAAGTAATTAGCCCATTTAATTGATACTATAATTTTACGGTTCCGGCTGTGATTTCCGGTAACGTGTAATGCAGAGTGATACGTGACTGGGTAGGCCATGCGGGAGGTCTGAGTCAGTTCATCGTCAAGGACTAATGATTAGAATACATTTTAGTAATTTTGAAACACGTGAGACAAACAAACAGTGAATGTTCGTTTTATTTTTATTGGTGTTGTTGAGTGATATTATTTCATTTTTTTTATTATTTACACCTCATATTGGTTGTTTTTTTACCCTTTTACCTTTAATGAATATTTTCCGTGACACCGACAAGAATTGTAAATTGACAGCGTGAAAATAATTGCTTGCCTTCCACCATGCTAAAAAGGCGATTAGATTTTTAAAACAATAAGCATCATACATTCGAAAGAGTTCTAAACGTAAGTGTTTTATTTATTGTTTTTGTGTTTAATTCGTAGAACTCCATTTAATTTTTTTTATAAATTTAATTTAGATTAAATTTGATAATATTATTATTAAGTTCTGCAAGTGTTTTAGTTTTTTATTATTGTGACAGCTGTTTCGGCTTACAAGGCCATTTTCAAACTGTGGTTAGGCCACATTGAGACGACGTTTTTATACTATTTCAAATGTAAATTTTGAAGGTGCATACATTGATTTATTACTGGTTACACCGATGACATGATCTATTGTTGGTTAAACCAATCTATGTTTTCCCCTCAGTAAATGGTAATGGGTTCTTAATTATTTACTAATGACTTTATTGCTATGAATTATTTGGGTGCATTATACTGCTTGGGTTTTGTGAAAATACTGAGAAGTGGTGAGTAAATTATTTTCCGTACTTTATTAATTAGTGTTAAATTTGGGTCATTCGTTCGTTTATTGATTTCTAATTGTTCAAGTAAATTTAATCTAATGCCCTTTTTTTCTATATGCAATGGTTTAGGACCCTTGTTGTTAAGTGGGGTATGATTATTCACCAAGAGATGTTCTGCATAAAAACACATCCTCAAAATTCGCAGAACATCTCTTGGTGAATAATCATACCCCACTTAACAACAAGGGTCCTAAACCATTGCATATAGAAAAAAAGGGCATTAGATTAAATTTACTTGAACAATTAGAAATCAATAAACGAACGAATGACCCAAATTTAACACTAATTAATAAAGTACGGAAAATAATTTACTCACCACTTCTCAGTATTTTCACAAAACCCAAGCAGTATAATGCACCCAAATAATTCATAGCAATAAAGTCATTAGTAAATAATTAAGAACCCATTACCATTTACTGAGGGGAAAACATAGATTGGTTTAACCAACAATAGATCATGTCATCGGTGTAACCAGTAATAAATCAATGTATGCACCTTCAAAATTTACATTTGAAATAGTATAAAAACGTCGTCTCAATGTGGCCTAACCACAGTTTGAAAATGGCCTTGTAAGCCGAAACAGCTGTCACAATAATAAAAAACTAAAACACTTGCAGAACTTAATAATAATATTATCAAATTTAATCTAAATTAAATTTATAAAAAAAAAAAAAAAAAAAAAAAGTAAGTGTTTTACTATATACCATCATCGATGCACCCTACCGCATTCGTAAGAGTCTTACTTTTTGACGCCAGAAAGAAGTCACCACAAAGGAGAACGATTTGCATTTGGACTCCTAACCTCAAGAAAGCAGAAAATGACCCATGCGCGTGTTCACAAAACCTGTACATAATGTTTAAATCGCTGTAGTGACTAAAATGGTACAGGGTTGGTCGATAATTTTGCACAACAAATAAATAAGAATTGCTTGCCGAAACGCGCTACCAAAGTCTCCACTCGAGGAAGAGTGGGGTCCTTGCAGTAACGGCGTACAAAATTCTTAATAATTTAATAGATAACCCATACCTTCTGGAATGCTATAAGTTGTTCGTACCGAACAACTACAGCCAGGGACGGTACCATGATCTGCTATGTATCCCACGTGGCAGAACGGACGTACTGGCTTGGCATAGCATGACACGAGGTATGGCGCTGTTAAAAAACACCTCCAAGACTATCGATATTTTCAATAGTAGCCTTGAAGAATTCAAGAGGCATGTCAATGCCAAAAATCACTATTTATAACTTATTATTTCTATTCTTTTTTCTTTCATTGTTTCGTATCATGTATGTAGTTAGTGTTACATGTGTATTGTAAATGGACACACAGTCTGTAATACAAAAAAAAAAAAAAAAATAGTGTACGAGTAGGGCTTGTTGTGCAAAATCACCTATCAAGCCTAAACGGTTTCAGTTACGGTGACGACTTTAGTAATGGGGTAGCATTGTTTATGCAAAAACAAAACATAATTATGCGACCCGTACTGGAATAATTTCCTTAAGAAACCTAAAAGGCAATCAAATAGAGCTATCTTTCTTTTTATGGGGTCATTTTGTCAAATTAAAGCAACCACGACTATTGCGTCAAATAACATAATACGTTATATATTTGTCAGAAAACCTGTATTTTTTTTTAAATAGACTCTACAACCTCGAATATTGGGATAGCAAAAATCTTTAAATTAAAATTATTTAAAAAAAAATCGATAAATTGATTAAACTCTAGCTTTATTACGTCACGCATTGCTGTGGCTCAGTCTGTCTATGCAGATAGAGAAACAATATCGCGTGTAGCTTTTGCGTCGAAAAAATTACGCTGTTTTTTAAAAATAAATCATGTTTTTACCTGTCGTAGGTGACATCTTTATAATATAGAGCAATAAAAAGTTCAAAGCAATCAGTGAAGAACTTTTGGAGATTGAAGATTTTGAACAAACGAACATTAATATTTTTATTTAAAATATATAAAATTGTTGAAAGCGCTCTCAATCATAAATTGGGCCATTATTATATTTTTTTACACCTACCTTATATCATGAAACATCCGTTAGTAATTATACAAGATCTCGCCTTAAACCAACATTCATCGTATTCTCAACTGTTTCAATGTTTTACACCTTTTCACACCAGGATCAAAACATCAAGAGATTTGGGGGAAGCGATCTAACTGGACATTAATCCGGAATAACGCTGTTTCTCGGAATCGCACAACACTTCAGGACTCGAACTCACCCTTTATTAACCACCCTGTTCCTTTTCGCGCAATTCTTCTTTTATTTGTAGCACTTGACATTTACGACCAGAGCGCTCCATAAAACAGGGTGGTTTTTTACGTAATCTCAGACAGGGTGTTTTTTTATTCACTCCAGCCAGAAATAATTTATGGGGCGGAAGAGGCTCCTCTTCTCACGGAAAAGCCTTCGTTTTCATATTATTTTTTTATGATTTTGTAATATTTGGAAACACGTGTTTTTTATATTGATTTTTAAAGCATATTTATTTAAAATCCTGATCATATTCATTTAAAAACATCATCATGCTAATTTAAAAGCTTGCTCATATTCATTTAAAATCATGATCGTATTCATTTAAAGGCATATTCATACTAATTTAAAAGCTTCATCACATTAATTTAAAAGCATGATTATATTCATTTAAAAGCATGATCGTATTCATTTAAAAACATTATCGTATTAATTTAAAAACTTGATAGTTTTCATTTAAAAGCATGATCATATTCATTTAAAAGCATGATCATATTCATTTAAAAACATTATCATATTTATTTAAAAGCTTGATAGTTATCATTTAAAGCATGGTCATATTCATTTAAAAGCATGATAATATTCATTTAAAAGCATGATCATATTCATTAAAAGCATTATCATATACATACATTTAAAAACATTATCATATGAACTTAAAAGCTTTATAGTTTTCATTTAAAAGCATGATCATACCAATTGAAAAGCTTGATCATATTCATTTAAAAGCACGATCACATTAATTTAAAAGCTTAATCATATTAATTTAAAAGCTTCATCATATTAATTTAAAAGCTCGATCAAATTCTTTTTTCGAAACACTTTTTTTCTTCCTCTTATATTGTAAATTCCACTTGGGGTGATCTATGACAAAATAGTGCAATAAATGGTTCCCTGTGTGGCAGTACCCAAACCTGCCTCCCAAATTGAAATTATTAGTATTATTCAAATTGCTAATTAAAATCGAATATTTAACTTCATTTGTTTTTCATTTCTCTATTTTCCAAAACATTGCGTTAATGGTCGTGGCATCAAAAAAATTACATTTACCTTAACCTTACATTCCATTTTTGTTATTTTCTTTTGTCATAAGAAAAATCTGTATATGTTTCATAATAATAAATAATGTAAAGCACTAGATAGATAGCAATGTTAGGTGAGTCCTCCATAGAAAAATGTATCTTTGAGCTCGGATTCAGAAATGATATAACGTTTTTTATGCAATAATTTATAATAATTAATAAACAAGAAAAAATAATGAACATGCATTTTAAAATAATTATCATTTTTTCAACACACTAGAGGCCCTGAGGAAAAAAAATCATTTTTGAGGAAGCTTTGTTGAGGGTCTTTTTAAGTAAAGGAAGGAGAGGAAGTCCGGAAAGGAAAAGGATATGAGGGGTGGGTAGGAATCTGCGGCTCAGTGCGTCCTGGAGTGACGGATGTATGAATCCATCCCTTCCACTACGGTGCAAGGTGATGTGTCGAGAGAGACCTGCTGGAGAGGTCAAGAAATCTCACTCAAGCAGTGCTTCCCGATCTGGCCCTCCACGCTTAAAGGCAGACGTATCCTCCGCCAAGACCTAGACCAACCTCTCCCCGTGAACACGGGCACCTCTGCTAAGTCACTAAATGGAACGAACCACTCGGGATGACATATACTGTGACGCCGGTACTCATTCCCGCCTCTAAAATTGTTCAAAGTTTTCTATTAGAAAATATAATGAGTAATAATTCATTATTTGAATGGTAGTGATAATTAATAATAATTCGGCCGGACGCAAATATCAACATCTTGACGTCTTATATCGTTGGTGCTATTTGGTATTTTCCAAAAATTAAAAAGGTTGTTCCCTAAACATGCTGAAATTAACATGATTCATTTGTAAAAAATCACAAAAATTCTTTGTAATTGACGACCTCATTCCTTGCTTGGCTTTACTCCATTTTTGTTATCAAAGCTTTTTAGGTATTTTTTTCTTCGCGTGCAGAAAGAAAAAGCCTCAAGGTATTTGTGTTACCTAGGAACAAGAAACAAATGAAAAGAGAAACGAAGAAAAGCATCGTGTGTGCTGAAACATACATTTTTGGTTTTTGCTCGTTAAAAATAATTCAAACATTAACATTTTAATAATGATAGACCTGCAAAATAATAATCATTAGGAAATTCAAAGGAGAAAATAAGAACAGGACTGTACAAATAAATGTTGGTTTATTTTTAATGTCATTGAATTTAAATTTTCATGTTTTTGAATCAAATATCTGCTGACGTATACATGCATGAAAAACCGTATTGAAAACATGTAATGTATGTCAAAATTTATGTGTCGCCTCAATAGTTGGTCTTTCTGTTTTTAATATTTCGGAATACAAAACAAGATCATTTACATAAACTTTAAGCTTTTAACAAAAGCGTGTAGGTGTTAAATATTACAAAACAGAAATATTAAGGCGTAAAATACACGGGGAATCAGATCATAAAATCATGTTAAATACTACCTGCTGTCCTTTGTTTATGTAATCTTTAAGCTAGTGGTTTTGAACTTTCCTAAATCTGTGTAGGTTTTTGTTGAAGATAAAAGAAAGGCTCTACTCAAAGCTTACAAGCTAAAATCATGTTTCGTTACCACTTTAAAAGTATCATTGTTTTTAATAAATAAGACGGGTTTACTAGAACCTTCTTTCTTTCATTATCAACCGCAAGCCGTGTACTTCTGAACGATCGGGTAGGATCGGGACCTTTTGTTAATAATGTGACACTAATTATGATTCTATATGAAACAACGTGCTTGGCTGGGCTGACAAAACGGAATAGTGTTTATTACATATCATAGACAAGTTTATCATAGCCATGTTAAGTACCTAAAGACATGGTATTTTGAGGAAATTGTGACACCCCCACTCTCAAAATATAGATATTTTACACATTAAATCACGATGACTTAAATTTATTATGTTTTACTGAAGTCAAGCTTTTAGTAAATACCTATGTTTTCTAGCGATGACCGGATAAATCATCAAAATGATAATTCATCACATCTTTAAAAAGTTATAGAAAGTCATGGAAAGTGATGAAACAAAAACATTATTAACTGGGTTAAGTAGGTTAGGTTAGGTTAGGTTTAATTTATTTTTTTTAACGTTTGAAATGACTTTATATCACTTTTTAAAAGAGTGTTGAATTGTCACTGTGTTGAGTTATCATGGAACCCTTCTAGCATATCCTCAGATGGAAAATAATAGCCTCAACGTAGTAATGTCGCACTATAGGGAAGAAAGTCTTTTTTATAAGCACCCACTTACACTTAGCAACAGTTCCACTTTTTGGGGCATCGTTATCTTCAAAGCACTGTAACTTCTCCTGAACTGCACGCAACCAATGTTCATTCTCCGGGCCTCATAGAGCTTCCTCCAATGATAACTCACCGACATCTACATCAGTACCTTCTATACGGTGACCGGATAAATCATCAAAATGATAATTCATCACATCTTTACACTTATCAGATTTTTTATCCCATTTCAACTTTTCTTCTGATGAGATTGTTAGATTGTAAAATAAAGTCAGAAAAATTGGGAGGAGTTTTTTTTATTGAAAAGACCTGAAAACTTATTCACCGTGTTTAAAAGTTTTGTATGAGATAACTTATGGAATCTTATTAACCAACACCAACCAATATCAACAATTGTCAAAGAAAACATAAAACAGACAAATCACATAAAATACAAAAGTAACGGTCACAACTGGCCTTGAAGTAAGATCCACTTCCATTTTTGAATGTTCGTTATTCAAAAAGGAGCATGAGATTGATAAAAAATGACGAAATGTTAAACTCAATTGGAAAATATCCCTTCTCGGTGAGAATAGATGATCTGATTTCAAGTCCGAGTTGCGACCGATACCTTTGTATTTTCTGTGTCTTGTCAATCTTGTTCTTGTTCAATGATTACATTTTAGTCAGTAGGTAGGTAAACATAATTTAATACCACGAAAATACCTAAAACTTTTTGCATTATTTTAAGGGGTTTGGAAAATGACAAAATAAATATTTGAACACGGTGAACAAAAAAGCGTTAAAAAAAACAAATTTAAGAGTCATAAAAAGTATATTACTAAAATTGATGAAAAAGTGGCTCTTGTCATGAAATTCATTGGACTTGCCACAAAAATGAGAAAATTTATTAAAATTTATTCAGTTACATACTTTATTTAACCTTTCCCTTACTGTGCTAAAAAAATCCACGCGTTCCGGTGCTGTGTAGTCAATACACATCTCAAAATAAGCGATTTAATATCGGAAAAATATGAATATTCATAGTTAATTGCTTATGTTTATTATATTTTATATCAAAAGTGATAGGTAATAATTGTAATTTAATTGCTGAAAACATGAAAAAACCATCGGCAGATGCTAAACAAACGTGCGAGGAGTCCTTATCTAATGACGGCCCGCGACCGACTTGCTGCAGGTGCTGGATGAGCGCTGGACTCACACACACAGCTATGCGATCGTAAGTATCGATGGTCTAAATACAACTGCGGACGTGCGGATTTCTGATGTTCCCGCATAGAGAACTAAAGCGGGACATCAATAGCGTGTCATTTCCTCACACACTCTTCGCGTAGCAGTGTCACATCGTTGATTGTATTGGTGTATTTGTTCCCGATTTTTTTAAATAAAACACTCTGATTTTTAATTTAATTTGAAAACTATGTAAAATATATTTTTTTAATTCAGTGTATAAATTAATAACAGAGGAATGACTAAAATCTGAACCCAGAATTTATTATATTTATTGAGTTAAATGTTATTAGAAGCAATGTGTAGTAAATACACACCACAGATAAGGAAAGGTTAACCATGTTTTGCGTTCATCTGATTGCCAAGTTGTAAACGAATACATTGATTATGCGGCCGTTAGTTCTTTAGCCCGCGCCAAAATCCAGCGCCAATAATAAGTGTCATAAAAATTAATGCATTAAGCGAATTCTGATCGCTTGCGTCACTGCTGACCTAGAGATTTTTTTGTAGAGAGATTTCTTACAAGCCAAAAATACCAATGTATAATACGACAGCTTCTTTATACTTACGTTTAAAACCTCCCAAATGATGGTCTCTTTCCTTTCAGTCTTTCATCCGCCTCGTAATACTCTCCACATTGGAATGATCCCACTGCCTCCGGGTAAAGTGCACTTTTCGCATAATCTCATAATACAAAATTTTCCAATAAGAGGTGTTATTTTGATATTCAATCGTAAAAGATCAATGGTTTCGTTGCTTGTGTGGCACGTAGCGCCGTCTCGTTTAAAGTAAACGTTGTCCAAATCAATACAATCCAATTTCGGCCATAAATCATTAATCATCTCTCAATAGCACAATCCATTCACCGTTACTGTTGCTCCAGCCTCATTTTCAAAAAAGTAAGGTCCAATAACTCCGCCGGACCATAAACCGCACCAAACAGTCACACGTTGAAGATAAAGAGGCTTTTCAAGAATAACTCTTGGGTTTTCCGTGCCCCAGATGCGACAATTTAGCTTGTTGATGAAACCACCGAGGTGGAAATGGGCCTCATCATTCAAGATGATTTGCATTTGATTCACTCAAGTGAATTTTAATAACATCATTGCGTTGTTGAAGCGTGTATCGTTCCATTTTTATAAATGGTGTAGTTTTTACTTGTTAAATGTCAAAAAATGATAGCTTTAAAAGTAAAATTTACCGAAATAACGGGCTATTTAAAATAACACCTCTTATTGGAAAACCCTGTATATTTGGAAAGGAGCCTAATTTTGGTAATCTGAGTTAAAACAGACTCCGCTGCGCTCAGTCAATATGTTATCCTCTAATAAATCTTGTATGGACACATTAATAAAAATATGTGTCTGAAAATATCTTCCTGTAAAGACCATTTATCTGCCGTCTTACCTCTAAACATCTTATTCTTTCCACTTCAGTTCGTCTATTTTATATTAACGTTTCATGAAACATTACAGCGCAATTTTATACCTCCTGATTCTATTGTTTTCCTCCACAAATCCCCACCTTGGGCTCTTTACCCAAACCATTAAAAATAACAACATGCTTCCAGTAAATACAGGTTAATAAGGAAAAAACAATTTAAATGTATGGTTTTTCTTTCCTAATGTCTAACTTTTCTAAAAATGCCTTTTAGGACCTACAGAAGGTATACAGAGCGTCCGGGAACATTAGATCAAAATATACATTTTATTGTATTTCAATGTCTGATAGAAATATTTTCTGAAAAAATTACGCATAAAATTTTGCGATCGACAGGTGTATTAATTTTTGTACGTCTGAAATGTTTTTATATAATCTTATTGAAAAATTACTTAGTTTTAAAACAATTTTACTAATTTTCAACTAGTTAATTATTAATTTTTAAATCACCCTGTTATTGTTGTCAACCTTCAACAACACGGCTTTTTAAAATATGAATAAACATGAAAAAAGCAAGGCAAGGTTCGATTTTATTAGCATAATGATCCAATAAAACGTCCCTTAGAATTAATTATCTCATTTTGTTTCGAATTACTAAACAGATCCTATTTGTAGGTAAAAGCATCGTTTGCATAATAAACAACGAAAAGTTTTCTCTTAAGGCCCCGTAGTAAGCGTTCAAAGTTGGTTTGAAAGGGAGATATGTAAATACGAATGTTAGAGGGAGATGACTTATATTAAAAACCGATAATAATTAAGCGGAAATTGTTAAAATACGAGTATTTAATAAAAACGCTTCGTTTGAAATAGAGCAAAAATCTTTAGAAAAATGCTAGAGTAGCATTTAAAGATTCACTGTGATTTTTTTGATACATATTAAATAACGGAAGAAAATATTTTTTTATACATTTGTGGTAATTTCATATCACTACCGTTTCGGCTTTACAAATGTGAAAATATTATGTTGAAAAATAACGTATATTTTGTTAAGAACTTAAAACTTAAAAGTTTAAAGAGAAATATATTATAAATCGGTAGAAATTCGGAATACGAGGGGTTCATCTTTCTGTTACCGTGTACAGGAAAGCGGTGTTTTCAATTTCTAAGATTTCTTTCTTGATAAAAATAATATTATGCTGACATTATTTTCTTGTTTCTCATGTTTTTAATTTCGAGGAATGTTGTCATGATAATATTATGCTGACATTATTTTCGTGTTTATAATTTCGATAAATGTTGTCATGATAATATAATATGCTGAACTTATTTTCTTGTCATTCGTGTTTATAATTTCGATGAATGTTGTCATGATAATATTATGCTAACATTTAATTCAGGATCTTGTTAAATGATCAATTCTTCTTTTCCTCTTTGTCGTATTCTTAGAAGAATATCGACAACTAACCTTCTAATACTTTTCCGTTTTCAAACAGCTTGCTCCCACCTCATATCAAAACGTTGCTTGAATTGGCCAGCCATATTCAGTTGCCAAATCTACATAGCCAAGAAAGTCTCACCCTCCTCATCCCAATATCCTTCCGATTAATATTAAGTCTAACGACGTACACCAATTTCAATGATTTTCTACTGTCAAATAATCTCTTTGCCCTATTATACTTCTTTAGATTTCAATTCTTTTATCACCATATTCATGATTATTAAAAATTTCTTCTTTTACTTAATCATCTTTACAACTTTACCCAACCCCTGGTTGTACACTGTACACATATAGACCTCAAAAGAGCTCCATTTGTGTACTTTGTACAAAAATCTCCTTCTATTACTTAATCTGCCTCACAACTTCACCCAACCCCTGGTTGTACACAGTATACATATGGACCTCAAAAGAGCTCCATATGTGTACTGTGTACAAAAATCTCCTTATATTATAATCTGCCTCACAACTTTACCCAACTTCTGGTTGTACACAATACACATATGGAGCTCTTTTGAGGTGTAACAAAAAAGCAATTAAAATGGCTAAAAGCTATTCGCAAACTTTCTTGTGAATGCTTCACCGAACTTCACTTCGCATCCATCATCTATTTTTTTATATACCCGTGTCATAAGCCAAAAAATCATTTACTTAACACGGTTTATCCATCAATGACTGTGTTGGTGGAAAAGGGATGCAAACTATTTTCATTAAATGCCCAGTAAATTATTATTTTATTTTTCTTGTAATTCGATACCCTTAAACCTAAACAGATAGACCTCTTTCAATTAAAGGGAGTGATTTGTCACCCGCTCCCAAATCAATCATTTGAATGTCCCATTGACTAAAATTGAACCCAGGGGCGTACAAGGAATGCTGAATATACAGTCAGGCGGGTTTCATCAAGTTTGTATCCATATTTTCATTTTACTCCTGAGGCACATAACAATATTTTCAATCCTAAAGCGTTATTCTCACTGACAGAGGTTTTAAATTTTAATGTTTCAAAAAGTAAAAATTCTAAGCTATTTGTGTTTCTTTAAGATCACGATGAAAATGTGATTCATACCTCTGTTAGCACTCGTTGTTTAAAAATGGGTTAGTATCATTTTGTTGGATCATTCAAATATTTTCAAATGTTACAAAAAAAAAATTATAACATCCAGGACAAGAAGAGTAAAATCCAATGGTCATCAAATGACTAAAATATGTCAAGAAAATGCTATTTTTTTTTAAATGCATGTAGTCGAATTTCAATTTTGTTTTCTGTAATAAATTAATGCAAATCTTGGAAGCAGAAATTAATCCATTGCCGATATCTGATCAAGCTTAAACTAGACACAGATACTCGTTGTCGATGACAATGCATTGTTTCAACTTTTGGCATGCAGACAAATACGCATTTCTCTGAAATCGAAATACATTACAGCAGCAAATATAATAAATAAATTACGGTCCTATCTGATCGGCATTTGGCGAGGTTGGTAGAGTTATTGATTCCAGTTCCTGGGTAGGAAGGTTCAATGCTCATTCAATTTTTTTTTTCAATTTTTACAAAAGACGTATTGTAGTAAAATAACTTTGTGTTTTACGGGTTAATTGTTGAATGCAGAAAGTGAAAATATTCAAGAATTTATATTAAAAAAATGGCATAACTTGGATAGTTAAATCATCTTGAATATTGGCAAAGCATTGGTGTTGAAGATGTCTTCAAATTTACCGAGGAATATGTCATTTAATAAGTTATATTTCAGATGGTGGTATATTTAATATTTAGGCTATAAAATCAGCAAAAAATTGACACAGAAAATCATTAAAATTTGGAATTGCGGAAGGTGACATTAACTTTGACAACGAAAGGTGACATCAACTTTGACAACGAAAAGTGACATAAATTTTGATAACGAAAGGTGACATCAACTTCTACAACGAAAGGTGATATTAACTTTGACAACGAAAGGTGACATTAACTTTGACAACGAAAGATGACATCAACTTTGACAACGAAAGGTGACATTAACTTTGACAACGAAAAATGACATCAACATTGACAACGAAAGGTGACATTAACTTTGACAACGAAAGATAACATCAACTTTGACAACGAAGGGTGACATTAACATTGAGAACAAAAGGTGGCATTAAATTTGACAACAAAAGGTAGGTAAATTAAATTTTCCAAAATTGAATAACCATGGATCATGAAGAAAAATTTAATTAAAAACAGAAAAAAAATCCAAGACTTGGATCATAAAAACATTAAACGAAAGATAAATGAAGCAATACAAGTGAAATTGAATTTTTTTAGTGAGCATTTTTTAAAGGAAGTTTCCTTCTGGTATTGACTAGTTCTGCTCTGAACTCCTCCACTATATTCAGCAACATCCCGATATGGTGATTAATCACACGGTCATAATAAATCACACGTGAATAACCCACTCGGGTTGCCGCTAAGTACTCACCACGCCAGCCATCCCTTCTACGTCTCTTCTGGGGGCAATCATGCGGCCTTACATGCGTGTGCGCTACCACCAAATATAATGTATTTGTTTATCAAAGTGTTACTTTTATTTTTTATTATTAAACAAATAGAACATAGATAAATTGAATGGTAAACAGTTTACACGGTTTTAGAAATAGTTACAATGATCGGTACCATTGACATGTCTCTGTGAAATATCTGTTGAGTGATTATATCTAATTTACCGGGTGGGGTTAGTATGAACCAGGGAATGATTTGAGGTAAACATAAAGATGCCCTGATGATGGACAAAATGTATGTTGGCTAAATAAGGAGGTAGCGCAATACGGCGTAATACCCCAAAAATAAATCACTCTAATACTTGAAAATCTCAAACCATATCCGATATAATACTACTTTGCCTTCTGCCAATTAATAATACAATATGGCATTATAGAATGGGGTGGAACTTAGAAAAACACACACAACCGCTTTAAAAAAATGTGGATGAAACTTGTGTTTTTGGGAATGGCAAGTGGACTGACGGAGTGGAAACCATGAGAATGTGGATGTAACTTGTGTTTTTGGGAATGGCAAGTTGACTGACGGAGTGGAAACCATGAGAATGTGGATGTAACTTGTGTTTTTGGGAATGGCAAGTTGACTGACGGAGTGGAAACCATGAGAATGTGGATGTAACTTGTGTTTTTGGGAATGGCAAATTGACTGACGGAGTGGAAACCATGAGAATGTGGATGTAACTTGTGTTTTTGGGAATGGCAAGTTGACTGACGGAGTGGAAACCATGAGAATGTGGATGCAACTTGTGTTTTTGGGAATGGCAAGTGGACTGACGGAGTGGAAACCATGAGAATGTGGATGTAACTTGTGTTTTTGGGAATGGCAAGTTGACTGACGGAGTGGAAACCATGAGAATGTGGATGCAACTTGTGTTTTTGGGAATGGCAAGTGGACTGACGGAGTGGAAACCATGAGAATGTGGATGTAACTTGTGTTTTTGGGAATGGCAAGTTGACTGACGGAGTGGAAACCATGAGAATGTGGATGCAACTTGTGTTTTTGGGAATGGCAAGTGGACTGACGGAGTGGAAACCATGAGAATGTGGATGCAACTTGTGTTTTTGGGAATGGCAAGTGGACTGACGGAGTGGAAACCATGAGAATGTGGATGTAACTTGTGTTTTTGGGAATGGCAAGTTGACTGACGGAGTGGAAACCATGAGAATGTGGATGCAACTTGTGTTTTTGGGAATGGCAAGTTGACTGACGGAGTGGAAACCATGAGAATGTGGATGCAACTTGTGTTTTTGGGAATGGCAAGTGGACTGACGGAGTGGAAACCATGAGAATGTGGATGTAACTTGTGTTTTTGGGAATGGCAAGTTGACTGACGGAGTGGAAACCATGAGAATGTGGATGCAACTTGTGTTTTTGGGAATGGCAAGTGGACTGACGGAGTGGAAACCATGAGAATGTGGATGCAACTTGTGTTTTTGGGAATGGCAAGTGGACTGACGGAGTGGAAACCATGAGAATGTGGATGTAACTTGTGTTTTTGGGAATGGCAAGTGGACTGACGGAGTGGAAACCATGAGAATGTGGATGCAACTTGTGTTTTTGGGAATGGCAAGTGGACTGACGGAGTGGAAACCATGAGAATGTGGATGCAACTTGTGTTTTTGGGAATGGCAAGTGGACTGACGGAGTAGAAACCATGAGAATGTGGATGTAACTTGTGTTTTTGGGAATGGCAAGTTGACTGACGGAGTGGAAACCATGAGAATGTGGATGCAACTTGTGTTTTTGGGAATGGCAAGTGGACTGACGGAGTGGAAACCATGAGAATGTGGATGTAACTTGTGTTTTTGGGAATGGCAAGTTGACTGACGGAGTGGAAACCATGAGAATGTGGATGCAACTTGTGTTTTTGGGAATGGCAAGTGGACTGACGGAGTGGAAACCATGAGAATGTGGATGTAACTTGTGTTTTTGGGAATGGCAAGTTGACTGACGGAGTGGAAACCATGAGAATGTGGATGCAACTTGTGTTTTTGGGAATGGCAAGTGGACTGACGGAGTGGAAACCATGAGAATGTGGATGTAACTTGTGTTTTTGGGAATGGCAAGTTGACTGACGGAGTGGAAACCATGAGAATGTGGATGCAACTTGTGTTTTTGGGAATGGCAAGTGGACTGACGGAGTGGAAACCATGAGAATGTGGATGTAACTTGTGTTTTTGGGAATGGCAAGTTGACTGACGGAGTGGAAACCATGAGAATGTGGATGCAACTTGTGTTTTTGGGAATGGCAAGTGGACTGACGGAGTGGAAACCATGAGAATGTGGATGTAACTTGTGTTTTTGGGAATGGCAAGTTGACTGACGGAGTGGAAACCATGAGAATGTGGATGCAACTTGTGTTTTTGGGAATGGCAAGTGGACTGACGGAGTGGAAACCATGAGAATGTGGATGTAACTTGTGTTTTTGGGAATGGCAAGTTGACTGACGGAGTGGAAACCATGAGAATGTGGATGCAACTTGTGTTTTTGGGAATGGCAAGTGGACTGACGGAGTGGAAACCATGAGAATGTGGATGTAACTTGTGTTTTTGGGAATGGCAAGTTGACTGACGGAGTGGAAACCATGAGAATGTGGATGCAACTTGTGTTTTTGGGAATGGCAAGTTGACTGACGGAGTGGAAACCATGAGAATGTGGATGCAACTTGTGTTTTTGGGAATGGCAAGTGGACTGACGGAGTGGAAACCATGAGAATGTGGATGTAACTTGTGTTTTTGGGAATGGCAAGTTGACTGACGGAGTGGAAACCATGAGAATGTGGATGCAACTTGTGTTTTTGGGAATGGCAACTGGATCGACGTAGTGAAAACCACTAGAAAATATACACATAGAAAACATACTTATTAATTTTGTTTGCTTAAAATACTTTACAGTAACACCACAACAATTTTTCTTCAAAATTAGATCAAATTTATAATACATGTTCTAGTTTATTTGAAATTCAAGAAACTTGTGCCAGATTCACACATTCTAATTGGAGGTTTATCAAATATGACCACTTTGAATTCCCACATAAACTTTCCTGAAGAAGTTGATGACTGAGGGACTCCAAACCAGTGGCGTAAAACTGTTCAAGTGGATGTTCAATGTCTTACAGACCTAACTCTTAAGTCTGCTCCTTCGTCCATATACATACATTGCACGCATAATTGATTATATACAAGGTGTTCAGGAAACTGCGGTCAATTTCGGGAAGTGATTATATAAAAATCTAGATTGAATATTGTCGTGAAGTGTGTGATTATGTATGTAGAAGTAATACCGTGTTGCGCACTTAAAACCTCTTAGACATGTTATCTCAGCATAATAATTGGTGAAATCAATGTGAGGTTTTCGGCATTAAGTTTTGGTGTAACCCTGTCGTCCCTTTTGCAAGTTTGCGTGTTGAAAATTGAAAAGTACAAATATAAATATATCAAAATATTTTCAAATACGTAAAAAAATTGTTAAAATAAGTTTAAAAAAACACGCTTTGTAGCTAAATAGGAAAAACAACATAAAAGCAGAATTAAGTAATTCATTGAGAAACTCAAATTTCCCTAGTCGATGCGTCAGTGGCAGACAAAGGATTTTATTTTCCTCATAGGATCACTAAAATGGTAGGAAGGACGCACGACGGTGGCCAAGGGGGCCAATTTCATACCCTTCTGGTTTTTTTTGGTTCTTGTCGGAAAATCAAAAATTGATCATTCCCATCCCGAAAGGGAAATAAACGATCTGATTTCGAATTCAACAACCAACTTTATCGTTTTTATGGTTCCAACAACATTTAAAAATCGGCAGACAGAACAACCAACATAAACAAAGCAAAATCCTAATTGTAAATACGGTTGATGGACAAGTTGACTTCGCATTTATGTCCCACCCAGGCGTCGTGAGTTCAATTCTTCCGCTGGCTTAGTCCTTCATCACAACACAAGCAATATTTTCCGCTTACTGTGGTGGTAGTAGTAGATTTTCAAACATTGTCAGGTTATTCCTAACCCGGGAATGTGCTGCCATACACATCGTTGGTTCCATGATAACGCAATGACAATATATTAAAGGTGATGTAAAGTCATTAAAAGCAATAAAAAAACTAACCTATTTAACCTAGTTTTTGTATCATCACTTTTCATGGCAACGCTTAATACGATTTTTTTAAATAAAACTTTTTAATTCCCCTTAATTACTTGACTGCATTTGGAAATTTTATGATATTAGCATTTTAATTTCGTTAAATGAAAATAATCTTTTCTTTGTATGGGACGACAGCCAAAAAAAATTCTTTCAATAATATTTTCTTATGTTGGTATTAAAATGCTAAAATTAATATCCAAATTAATAATTAAATCGAAAATTTATTTCCCAAATGGAGTCAGTTTGCTTGTATAGTAGTAAAGGTAAATAAAAAGTTTTTCTTTTTTAAATCGTACTAAGCGTGGCCAGCGATCCCGAATAATTAAAGGTGTTTTGAATTCTCATTTTATTGAGTTATCCGGTCAACCACATTGTTAGCACCGGCCGACGAAAACCAGCCCCACAAAACCATCTTCTTGCCAAGATTAAATATCCCTGTCGAAGACTTAAAATACAATTTCTTATTAAATACTCTAAAAATACATACATTAGAAGATAGACGTAAAATAAACGATTTAACGTTCTTATTCAAAATACTTAACTCTAAATTCGACTGTTGTGAACTCCTGCAACTTATAAACATACATACACCCACAGTAACAACACGACAAAATACAATATTCTACAGAAGCACACATAAGCGTAACTACATTGCCCACTCTCCGATACAACGACTTCACACCATGGGAAATCATTACTTGGGTGATGTTGACATATTCAATACCAACTTTTGTGGATCAAGCAAGTTTTGTGGATCATTTAAAACATTTGGGGCAAGTTTTGTGGAACAAGGGCAAGTTTTGTGGATCATTTAAAACATTTATTTCAACAATACTCCTAAACACATCATGTTTAGGAGTATTGTTGAAAATTTGTAATTTTGTAATCAGCTGTAATTTTCTGTTTTTGTTTCTTGTGTTTGTATGACTTGTTGCATAGCTTTTATCAAATGTAATTTTATTCTTATTTTTTATGTCTCAAAGTATCTGTCAAATTAAAATTATACTACCAACCATGTAAAAGCCCTCTGCGCGTTAAATGAATAAATAAAGATACCGTTTTCGAATAAATAAAAATAGCTCCGATGCGGGCTTAAACTGTTTTCGGGTTTTGCTGTCGGGAATGGTTGAACCTTCTATAACTGTACAGAAAATCTAAAAGAAAAATTAGTATTACGCGACATCCAAAATACGTTTTAATTAGACAAGTATTCTTTTAGTTATTCTTTTATTTATTTTTTCCTCCTTTCTTCTTTCCTCCTTTCTATCTTCCTTCTTCATAACGTTCTCCTTGTTATTTTCTCTTTCTGTCTTATTTTTTTTCATATTTATTTTGATGCACAATTTTATACACGATCTCGAGATTAATAATAAATTACTTCCAACTAATGTTTTTTTTTTATTTATAAGTGGATAGAAATTTGAATTTCAAACAAATTATTTAATTTTTTTTATTATTTAGTAAAAGTAATTATATCCATTTGAAAATTGTTTTTTTTTGTTCAACTAGGAGAAATTCTCGTTTTAGGACAGGCAAATTTTAAATAAATCGACAAATATATTATGTACAATTAAAGATGAAAAATGGAGAGAAGAAAGGAAAAGAGAAAAAAAAATGAAGGGAATGAATTGAAAAAAAAAATTAAACGTAAAACGTTGATTTTTTATTACAAAACATATTAAAATAATAATAAAAATGAAATAAGACATACATGTAATAATAAAGGGATAAACATAAATATTGATAACCATTGATTACATTATGAATTATATTCACATATATATAAATTAGATATTTAATTAACAATATTATACGTAAATAGATAAACCATTAATTTAACAAAAAGAGAAAACATTACCCACAGCACCATTGCATTAATAAAAAAAAACAGTTTTTGTCACTGCGAAATGTACATGTCCGTTTCAGTGTTAGAAGGAAAATTAAATCCAGACGATAAGGCTATAAAAAAGGTCATTTGGCACCAAGTCAAAATGCCACAAACAAAACATTGCACCCAAAAGTTCGTGCATTACTAAACGGGCGCTTTTCAACAACATTGTAGATTTTGCTAGTATAAACGACATACTAAGTTTTTTGCGGAGGATAGACCATACTGTCAGTTGCAGTTCTCTATAATTCATGGTTACTTCACGATGAATTATTAATTAGTTGGTGTTATCAGGATCGGTGGTTAAACTCGAGGAATTCAGTTTCTGTTTGTACCTTACATCACTTTGAGATCACTTACTTAAATTTTTCACTTTATTCCTGAATAAATTGTTAATCGTTTTATTCGCATAATTCTCTCAAAAGTCGCAATTTGAATTAGACTATCACAAACTATTCTCACGAAAAAATTAAAATATAAATAAATCATTGATTAGTGGTAAGCTATTTTTCTCTATACCCAGAGTTCTTCGGTTTAAAACCTATTTCAGGAAAGTAAACAAATTAATTAAACTTATAAGCGTTTTATCGCTCTTTCCATACTATTGAATTTTTAAATTGATTGAACTTAAAATCATTTTGTCCCTCTTGCCAGACTATTGAATCTTTAAATTAATTGACCTTATAAGCCTTTAATCCCTCTTTCCAGACTATTGAATCTTTAAATTGATTGAACTTATAAGCTTTTTATCCCTCTTTCCAGACTATTGAATCTTTAAATTAATTGAACTTATAAGCGTTTTTTCCCCATTTCCAGACTATTGAATCTCTAAATTTCTAGATCTTATAAGCCTTTAATCCCTCTTTCCAGACTATTGAATCTTTAAATTGATTGAACTTATAAGCTTTTTATCCCTCTTTCCAGACTATTGAATCTTTAAATTAATTGAACTTATAAGCGTTTTGTCCCCATTTCCACACTATTGAATCTCTAAATTAATTGATCTTATAAGCCTTTAATCCCTCTTTCCAGACTATTGAATCTTTAAATTAATTTTTGACCTGGTGAGAAGCATCATTCTGAACCGTTAGTCAAAACAGCTGTAGCTATGTTTATTGACTAGATTTTTATAGCCAGAAATTTGACAAACATCTTCTTTCAATCTATTTTTTTCAACCTCAAAACATTCCTTAAAATGGGGTATCTGAATGTATTCACCTCCAGTTATTTGGGACTGGTGTCCGGTATAACATTTAAATAAAAGTTTGATAACTAGGCTAATATGAGCTTGATTGCTAATATTTTTTTATATTATAAGTCAATCATTTCAATGTTAAGGATGCAAATAAATAATTTTCTCTGAAATGTGCTTGCTTTTCGATGGTCTCAAAAATGTATACTTCACATATAATATATTCATCAAAAAAGAAGAAAATTTTTACATTGCACAACATGCTTCCTGATTCTTAAACCTAAATAATACTTTTCCTGGTAATCCAATCATCTCCAAGAAATAACATATACCTACACATATTTAAGTCTCACGAGGAAACGATCTTAGAAGCTCGACACCGCTAAATGAGTGCTTTTTCACAGTGCCACCGCGTCCTATCTAAAACGAATCTACTTTATTTGGATTAAATTCAAGAGAATAACGACTTATCGAGTTTAAGGATTAATAGCTCCTCTCGTTCCTCGCGAGTGGGGAAATGGAAAAATCTACCATACACCTTTTTTCTCTTTGGTCGACAGGATGAATCGAAAGTCTTGACGAAATAAGAAAATAAAATATCAAACTTATTTTTCGTGAAATATTCAGTTGCGCATAAAATATTGTCAGTATTAATACTGCTGAGACATAATGTAGTATCGAGATGACCGTGAATTATTTTAGGTAAATATATTTTTTTTTTTACATGAACCCCAGAAAGGAAGAAAATAATTTCCCTCAAAGCCTGTGTAATCTTGTGGATGCTGTGTGGAGAGTGTTTTTATGAGAAGGAAGAAGAGGAAATTCTGGGAAAGAAAATCATATGAAGGTGATGGACAAATCCATCAGAGAACAGCAGGATAGGTCAAAAGGTCTCCCCAAACCAACCTCTCCTGATCCGGCACGTCGCGCAACTGGTAGGCAGGCGGTTTGAACACAACTCACCCGATGAACCCGGGCACCCCTGCTAAATCACCAAATTTAGCGACCCCCTTGGGGTGACCTATGGCAGAGGTGTTGGTTATCCAATAAGTTGTTCCCTGGGCAGTTGTACCCAAACCCACCACCTAAATTAAAAGCCTCCCATATTAAATCATTCAATAATTTGCCTTTTTATTCTATAAAATCTAGGAAACTTAATTCTACAAGCATATTCGTTACACAAAGAGCTGATTTGGAAATTCCTCTTCTGTAACATTGATCATTTTGAAAAAGGAAGAAGGTAAATATTACAACGGAACTATCGGTGTTACCCCCATGTTTCTCTTGTATTTTCCAGAAGAATTATAAAAACAATCCCATAGTGATAACCTGTATTTTGTACCAGTCTGTATTTTATTCCATATAAGCTACAATTGGATTGTGCAGTGACTGTGTAATTAAGCAGGAAAGGACATGGAAAGCCGTGAATAAAAAGACGAAAAAGAATACCTTTTTTTGGAGGAGAAATTGCCAGCGTGAAAATCTCGAAAAAACAATAATAATGGAGAGATTATGCAAAACAAGTCATTTTATTTAATGTTTGTAAAAATTTTACTTTTGTGCGTCAGAATTTTGAATAGGTACACGGTAAGCATGGATTGAAAAATGGTGAATTTGTTTTATAGCTTCATTTTTCGAGTCTCGTTTGACTTTCAAAACCGTAATATTAAATTTCTTTTTGTTATCGTAAAATTAGTTAAATGGTGTCAAATAGATAATATGACGTCATTAAAATAAAGATTAATGAATATTGCAGAGCTTCATAGCTCATCTTGAATAAATAGAATAAATTAAAGAATGAGATTAAAAATATATGTTCAATTGAGTACACAGCAAACACAGTGTATGGAGTAGATATCAGACATTGTGTATGGAACAGACAGCAAACACAGTGTATGGAACAGACAGCAAACACAGTGTATGGAAAAGGTAGCAGACACAGTGTATATAGTAGACAGCAGACACAGTGTATGTAGTTGACAGCAAACACAGTGCATGGAGTAGACAGCAGACACAGTGTATGTAGTTGACAGCAAACACAGTGCATGGAGTAGACAGCAGACACAGTGTATGTAGTTGACAGCAAACACAGTGCATGGAGTAGACAGCAGACACAGTGTATGAAGAAGGTAGCAGACACAGTGTATAAAGTAGACAGCAGACACAGAGTATGTAGTTGACAGAAAACACAGTGCATGGAGTAGACAGCAGACACAGTGTATGAAGAAGGTAGCAGACACAGTGTATAAAGTAGACAGCAGACACAGTGTGTGTAGTTGACAGCAAATACAGTGTATGGAGTAGACCGCACATAGTGTACGTAGTTGACAGCAAATGGAATAGACAGCAGATACAGTAGATGGAGTAGACAGCAGACACAGTGTATGGAGAAGAAAGCAAACGCAGTGTTTGGAATTGAAAGTGAGTATATGTATGTACATTACGAGTATATTTCATCGATGGACTAAGAATTTTTTAAATAATAAAGTGTGGGAGTTAGTTAAAATTTCAAGTCTGCAGCTATTACCAACCGGTTTCGCCACAGTTCAGATGTGAACTAAATCAGATAACGAAGACTAAGTTGCAAGCATAATTCGACAAGGTCGTGTGCAAACCAGACAGAAACCACAGCTGAGACGTACATAGAAAAAAGAAAAGGAGGCGTTAGGCGAAACCAGTGGGGTTAATCAGTGGTGCATAATTTCAGATTTTCACGGCCAAATGTATTGCAATGATTTATTTTTGGGGTATTATGCGTTATTGTGCTACCTCCTTAATTTTGCCTCCTAATTTTAGCCTTAATTTGGAACACTTAATTATTTTTCGAAATAGCTTTATTACCGTGATTGGGTATTATATTAGTTATAATTTTGTACAAGCACCTATTGTTATCACGTGAAAGTATGTTATCTGACAGGTGTAATACCTGTGTATGTTCGCCTTCACAATCCTTTGAAAGAAATTCCTTACAATCCCTTAAAAATGGATCTGATCAAATTCACCGGCGACCTACTTCGATGTTTTATGACCCGGACAGATTGTGAGCCAGTGTTACGTTCCGAAGTTTGACGTTAAAAAATAGGGGGTAGCATGTGATTTGGTAAGCTACATTTTTATAGCTTTCAAACCAGGCTAGGGAAATAGAACCTGCCATGTTTTAAAGAGTAGATAAAAATTAAGTATTTATTTAATGGCGATTTAGTGAATAATTAGAGAATCATTGAAGAAGAAGATAATACTAATACATCTAAACTGTACACGAAACAGAACAAGACAAAAAATAAAAATGATAAGTTTTTTTTAAATTAACTAATGTTTACGAGACAAGGTGTTTATGCACAGTATTAAAGATGATATTGTATTTTTCTAGTAAGCAACAATTGTTGAATTAAAAATACAAGTAAATATTGAAAAATTTGGAGATTCAGACTATTGATAGAGTCAACATAATACAATTCCCGTCGGTGTCATGTATTTTTTTAAATTTATTTATGTGTTTCAGGCTGGTAATTATCGCTTAAAAATACTATAACAATAAAACCTCACAACATGGAATCGAACCCAGGATCTCTTGTTTTACAGAGACAGGCGTCTTAACTAATCGACCATTGGGACTTATTTATTAAACGTCGTATTGGTCGATATCTTATTTCAAATTCAGTTAAGAAATCCTGGGTTCGACTCGTAGTTGTGACCGTGTTTTTTTTCTCTGTCTTGTTCTGTTTCATGTGTCATTTAGATTTAATGGTAATATCTTATTTTTGAATGATATATTATTACATTGATAGGTATAACCATCTTTGTTTTTATGTTTTTTTTAAGTTATTCTGAATTAGGGAATCAATTCGACTTTAATTTTAATCTTTAATTGTATAGCTTTTTCATCAATTCGACTTTAATTTTAATCTTTAATTGTATAGCTTTTTCATCAAGTCAACTTTAATTTTAATCTTTAATTGTATAGCTTTTTCATCAATTCGACTTTAATTTTATTCTTCAATTGTATAGCTTTTTCATCAATTTGACTTTATTTTTAATCTTTAATTGTATAGCTTTTTCATCAATTCGACTTTAATTTTAATCTTTAATTGTATAGCTTTTTCATCAATTCGACTTTAATTTTAATCTTTAATTGTATAGTTTTTTCATCAATTCGACTTTAATTTTAATCTTTAATTGTATAGCTTTATTTCTAATTTCCTAATTTCTTTCAATGCCTAAGTTTTTATAACATGTCAAAACCACAAGTGAAACTGACATGAAATTGAATGAAAAATGTGATAATCTACTTGAATTGAACAATAGGAAGAGCACGGCGTTCGCTATATCATACAAAACTTTAATTTGAGGCAGAACAACTCAATAAAACTGTAATTATACCACATATCTAAAATGGACACTATAATAATTACTTTATTTATTTGTTTGAAATTTTAAAATTCATTTTCCATGATTTTATATGACACTTTGATAAAATAGTTACTCAAAATTGATTTTAAAATAGCATTGTTTTTTTTCAAAATCGGTCGATTTTCAATAACGAAAACAATGGATGATAAATGAATTTCTCCTGTCTCTAGAGGTCCATTGGAGGGGACTCCATCCAAGCAGCCATGACAGTGATGATTGTGTTATTTGATTGGCGTAGTCTACGCCATAAGCATCCCATGTGGTGGCGGAGAAGCGCACTGAAAGAGTGCACTCGTCCCTCCAGGAATATTTCCGTAGCGCTGCAGTATCTCGGTAGGCGGAATAGTTGGCGATAAGCGACTTTTAGCTTATGCCATTGTGTGTAGTGTAATCTACCTACAGTCCTGACGTGTACAGCAAAGCGAAATGCGTTGAATAGTATCCTTTTGACATTTGTACTGCAAAAGTGAAAACGCCTCAACAGCATACCTGTTCTAACGAATATCGTTCATTTTTGTCTTTCCATATCCTCGATGTCTTTCAGGTCGTCTGTGATAATATTTCCCAAGTATTTGACGCTTCCGTCTAGCCATACTAAAGGTGTTTGCCTGATTCTGTTTTTAAATTTGAAATCCATTTCTATTATTTTGAACGTATTATATACATGGTTATGATTTTTTCAAAATCTCGCATATTTGGAGTACTTTTATTAGTGCGCTAAGTGACGGCAATAGAAGAACCATATCGTAATTAATATTATATACACATACTCCTTGAACATGGCAACCTATTTTTGTGTTATTTGCTCTTTGAATTAGTGCTTCAGTGTATATATTGAAGAGTGCTGGAGATGCTTTCTCCTTGCGTTACGTCACTTTTTAAATAAAATGTACGGTAATGTACTAAAGGGGTAAGTTTAATTTTATTCCCTGAATATGCTTGTTAAAGAGAATTAAATAAATAATTCGTGGTTATTAATAAAGTTTATGTTTTATTTTCATGGTCAATCATTTGTACCCGATATTGAACCTATACCATTTTCATCTTTTCGTTTCATCTTATAAAATTACAGACCATCTTCAGAGAAACTTTCTTTCCCTCACTAGTCGCAGGGAGTTTTGCAATCGTAAATTTTTCCAATACTTAACATTAAACGGCCATAAAACGAAGAAATTATCAATAACTTTAGAGCTGTTTTAATAATAATTTAATAAAGAAAATTATTTTTCAGAAGAACGCTTGGAGGTTAAATTTACCTGTTAAAAAATTCTGTTAAGCTGTTCGTTCCAAAGTTTTATATTCTGGCTATAAAAGTTGCAATACACGTCGAAGCCATTAAATGTAATATTCTAGCCTGGTGATGTTAAAATAAAATTATGTATTGCATGGGTACTGTCTAGTTACATAATATTATGGTGTGTTTATATAAATGGTAATGTATTTGTATAATTTGCAGGTGAGAAAAATATTCAGAAGATCGCAAACAAATAGATTCCAGCGCACATTTTAAGATCAAATTAAGATTTTTTTAATACCTTATGATATTCAAAGTATTGCCATACAGAATCAAAGCGATCAATAGAATGTCGCGCAAAAATTCATCTCAATAAAAAATACTTTACCCATATTCTCATAGATTTTTTTTCTTTTTTTTGGTACAATATTTTACATTTCTTAGTAAAATTTAGTAATGTTGGCCTCACTTGGTGGCTTACCCGTGATGAGGCCTCCTAGGCCAGTGCAATTAGCGATTCGCGATCGAAGTAATTCCGGTAGTCCCAATTTTTTTATATGTTATATAAACTGATCCCCTGATGTAAAATCTGATTTTCCGACCTTGGCGCACCTGTGCTCGCACCGCCATTTTGAAAAAACTGGCTGAAATCGGGCCAAAATCTAGTTTTTCCAAAATATCTCATTTCCAATGCAAATTTTGGCTAAAATATATTAACAAGTATAATATAACATAAAATAACCTACAACTTTTGTTAAAAAAAATTTCTTCTATCTCTAATAGGTACCGAGGTAGAAAGTCGTAAAGTTGCGTATATTTTTGAAAAAACAAGTTTTTTGCGCGACTAGGTTTGGTTTTTTATAAATACCTTGTTTCCAGTACAATTCTGTGAAAAATTTATTGATAATAATTTTGTAGAAAATAAAATTTCGTTAAAGAAATAGGTATATAATTTTTATTTTTTATCTCTATTACGTATCCAAACTCTAATCCACCAAAACCAGGCTAAAAATTGAAACTGAGGTTAGGTGTTTTAAACTTGGCATTCCTTGATTTTATTTTTCTTTAACAATTATTGTTCTAAGAACATATACGTTGACAAAAATCGTCATGCCTGTGTCAGACCTAGCTATAAATATAGTAGATAGACTATTTCAGCATATCGGTCGCCATACATTCCCAATGGGAAGACCACTAAAATAGGCCAAGCCACTACATTTGTGCTCGCAGCTTGGTCTGACATGCCTATCAACGTAATCACAACATACATTTAAGATTATTAATACAATTAAGATGATAAGGTACATAAAAAAGATAAAAAATTGGTATTTTCGTAAAATTAACATTTATTGACATTCTTTTCTTTATTAGTTAAGTTGTCAGCATAACAAAAAATAAAATTAATGGTAGATCAGTTTAGACAGAAGTACGAGCCCTTGACTATAGTTTCTTACTTCTGGCCCTGAATAGCTTCTTCATCTGTCTTATCACCCAAATTTGTGGCGACTGGGTCATCATATTCCTGTCATCGTCATCAACGAAGGCTACTACAGCATTCTCGCAGGAGTTGCCATTGCAATGAATGCAGAGTAGGGAACATTTCAAACCCGACTTTCTGCAGGTGCACTTTCCAGCGCAACCTTTTTTACATTGACATGATATGAAGTTCAGCAAGGCCTGAGCTGCAGCTTCCTTCAACATTGTTACTGGAGTAAGTAACCCAACAGCATCCTTTTTCCACCCCCATTCAGTCGGATCTTTATCGTGATCAAGCCAAGTCTGCACTTGCAAGTATGTTCTTGAAGCGTGTTGCTGGACTGCATTTTTGGTGGGTGGTAGCCTGGATAAATTGAATTTGTTCTTTTTTACTCCTTTGACGAAAATGATGTACCTTAAATTTTCCAAATTTGATTTCTCGTTGCCGCCATACAAAAGTGCAAATAGTTGTTCGGCAGCCAAAGTGATTGTTTCTGTCTTTGCTTTTGGGTCTTGAAATACACGAACAAGTTCATTCGCTGAGTGGTTCTTGAGAAGAATATTACAAAATTTGTGTTTGCCTTGACCGAACGGAGCTCCAGTTGTATCGCAACCACTTATGGCATGAAGTAATAAAATGTTTTCAACTATTTCAATGTGTTTAAAACATTTTTTCGAGTACAACGCGTTAGAACTTTTTGGTAATATACGTTGAGAGGTGAGAGAGCTGTAAGGAGTACCAGCAGATCAATATCCTGACCAACGACTATGACTACATCATGTTGAGATGACATAATTGATGATATAATTGAGACAACAAATTTGCTGTGTTCACTATGAGAACGTCAGCATCCTCTTCAGCTTGTACTGTCGTTATGTGGGATCGTGCAAATGAGGTTCTGAGTAGGGAAATAAAACGAGACTTGTTCTTCTCATTTCCCAGAAACTTTTCCTGTGGGTGCATGCTTTCAAAAAACAAAACTTCAGCAGAAGTTGTAACTCTGGCACGCCGTGCTCTTTCCACCCCTTTAGTGCTTTTCTTTTCCATAGAATCTGGGTATCCATCGAATACCACTACTGCATTGGATCCATAGTGATTTTGTACATATCTGACATATTGCTGGAAAATTACTGAAAAAGGTTGAGCACGAGCCCCATACAACTTTGTGCAGTAAATATCCTCCATCAATTACATGTATTTTACTGCTTCCCAGTTCTGTATTATTTGGTAGAGGGTTTAATGATGAATAAAATATAGACTTCGTTCTTTTGCGCATGCCTTCTTCTGAGAAAAGAGACAATGGTACAGGAGAGAGTTCATATTGAAAATATTATTTAAGTTCATTTTCAGACTTTTTGGCAATACACATACGATGGAATAGCATTAATGGATCTATTGACATAGTCACACCCTGATTTTTGACACTGCTGGTCACCGCCGCAAGAGAAACTATTGCATCATTACGTTTTAAGTGTAGGTTTCCAAAGTTCTTGTTGATAACTTTAGACATAGCTAATTTCCCCATCTTTTCAGCCATGTGACAAGTGACTTTGCTATCCCCGATTGTGCCACTGCTAATAGACATAATCACGTTTGTTTTAGGAAATGGTTCATGGCAAGCAAACCAATCAATGAGAGTTTGAACGTCTCGATCATCCCTCTTAATTCTTGCAGGCCTCATCTCTACATGTTGCTCTGACGTTCCTGATTCAATCCCACAAAATGACTCGATACCCTCACAAATTTTATTCAGATAAACGAATCCAGCAGTCCAACGAAGGATGGAACTGTCTGTGATTCCCCGTCCTTGGGTCAAACCTCCAGATGTTTTCATCGATCTCATCAGAGTTTGTTCGATGGTCATGTCAGACCAAATCCCTGACCAAAATTTATGAGACCGTCGGATCGTAAAGTAGCCCTCTTTTGTAAATCTTTCATACTCGATTGCACTGAATCATTTCGCACTGAACGCTGCTGTGACACTGACGCTGTGAAGCTCCGCTCCAGGCTCAAGACGTGACACGCGGCAACTGAAGGGAACCAGAGGGGTGGAGTAGAAGGGTGGGGGGTAGCCCCCCCCCCATACCGAAGTGCCCTATAATAAATTTATAGATGTTTGTATTTAAAAATGCAAAAAAAATCTAATAACGTGATAATAAACCGTGATAGATTTTCTGTGCGTACCTACCTGGATTTGTTTATTCTTTATATCGGTAAAAAACAATATAAACATAAAAACGGCACAGCTTTTTTTGAAATTTTATGTTCTACATAATTGGTATCAATAAAATTTTCATGAAATTCCACTGGAAACGAGGTATTTATAAAAAACCAAACTTAGTCGCGCAAAAAACTTGTTTTTTCAAAAATATACGCACCTTTACGACTTTCTACCTCGGTACCTATTAGAGATAGAAGAAATTTGTTTTTACAAAAGTTGTAGGTTATTTTATGTTCTATTATACTTGTAAAAATGTTTTAGCCGAAATTTGCATTGGAAATGAGATATTTTGGAAAAACTAGATTTTGGCCCGATTTCGGCCAGTTTTTTCAAAATGGCGGCGCGAGCACAGGTGCGCCAAGGTCGGAAAATCAGATTTTACATCAGAGGATCAGTTTATATAACATATAAAAAAATTGGGACTACCGGAATTACTTCGATCGCGACCCCCTTTTTGGCGCTAATTGCACTGGCCTATCCATTTTATAATACAAAAAAATATTCATAACACATTTAACAAAAAAATATATAATGTTGGTGAAGAGAAAAAAGCATAAGATTAAGATAAATTTAATCTATAAATATAGATTTAAAATTAAAGTAAAATAAAATTTAAATAAAACGAAATTAAATTTAATAAAGTTAATATCGGTATATTTATATTATATGTATGTTGTGTGTTTGTGAGTGATGTGTGTTTATATTGGTTTTGTGTGTTAGGTGTAGGTTTTATTATTTTATTTATGAAATTTTGGCAATATCGTATTTTTTGTTCTTTAATCCATTTTGTAATTTTGTGTCTGAATTTATTTTTGTTTTCCTCAATTTTATTTTCAAGTGTTAACCTGTTTAATGCTTTTAAATCATGGAATCGACAGTGTCTTTGCCCAAAGATTGTATTTATCATCGGAGTTTTTTATGTTTTCTTTGTACGCTTGTCTAACTGGTCTGTTAATGATATTTTGTGTATGTTGAAATTGGTTTTTTTGGTCAAAAATGTAGCTTAGTGTAAAGTTTTAACGTATAATTTGCGTATATCTAGTACTAATAATAAGTATTTCCTGCTGGAATAGGAACTGCAATAGTGTTAATAAAAATTATTTCATTCAAGGTGGTCGATAATCCGGTACGTAGGGCACTTGGCTCGCAGTCAACAAATAGAGTTCGATACTCCCTGCGGGTACGGATCTATACAGGTTGTTAAGGGACGCACTTGACTTGATTTAACCAGTGATGCCTGACATTATTTGGTGTAATCAATATTAATGAAATTTTGTTCTCCGGTGACTTTTTATTTTTAAATCTTACACGTGTCGTCCTAGATTACTTAGCCAAGTAAACGTTCAACACCTCACCACGACCCTAGCGGTCCAATTCCTATTCTAATTTCTAGTTTCATCTGAAAAAAACATACCGAATCTGAAATATATATACCAAAATTCTCTGGAAAGAATCTCAGACTTGTGATGTCCCGAAAGAAACCATTCATCTGTTCTAAATGCAATTACTAATGTTATCCAAATTGACCCTGGTAATAAATTACATCTTAGCGATTCTTTCAAGGATAAAGAAACCATCCTGTCACTTCGAATGCAATCAAATAATTTGGAAAAGTAGCTTTATAACACATATTTTTAAAAAAGGAGATAAATTTCAAATTGAAAATTATAGACCCATATGTATTATGTCATCACTACCTAAACTTTTAGAAAAGATTATATTAAGTAAAATCATGCATCAAATTAAACGAATTATATCAACATTTCAACATGGTTTTATGCCAGACAGATCTACGTCATCTAACTTATAGCTTTACGAAAATTTTATTTCTAATGCACTGTCCAAGGGTCTTCAAGTTGATACAATTTATACTGACTTTAGCAAAGCCTTTGATACTGTTTCTCATCGCATTTTAATGGAAAAATTAGAACACTTGGGAATAAGCGGCAACTTTCTCGAATGGCTTAGAAGTTACTTATCATACAGAAAATTATCTGTAAAAATTACTTCCACAACTTCTTACACTTTTTGCCATAAGTGAGGTCCCCCAAGGTTCCCACCTAGGACCAATTCTTTTCCTACTATTTATTAATGACATTTCACTAATTTTCGATAATATTCACTTTCTTCTATTTGCCGACGATCTAAAGATGTTTAAATCGATCGGTAATTCTTCTGATTTAAACTCTATGAATGGTGCATCGTAAAAAATTTACATCTTAATATTAACAAATGCCAAACGATCAGTTTCCATAGATCTAAAACCCCTTTATTATTCTACTACTCAATTAACAATGCCAATCTAAAAAGAGTTTTTGAATTCAATGACCTTGGAGTTATCTTTGACTCCAAATTACGCTTCTTGAATCACATTAATAGCATTACCAGTAAGGGATTACGAATGCTTGGATTTATTCTCAGAATCGCTAAAGACTTTAATAAAATAAAAACTATAAAATTACTATATACGTCTCTGGTTAGAAGTCAGGTTGAATACAATGCAACCATTTGGTGTCCTCATTTCAACTCTCATTGTTTAAAAATTGAAAAAATTCAAATTAAATTTTTACGTTTTATTAATTTCAAAATTGGTATTCCTATTATTGAAATCAATTATGTCAATTTACGCAGTAAACTTAACTTATCGAAATTATCTGAAAGGCGAAAAATATTTGATATCCTTTTATTTTATAAAATTGTTCATTTAAGGTTAGACTGCCCTGACACTATAAACTTGCTATCTTTACATATACCTCGAAAATATACTAGACGGAATATTTTATTCTACAACAATAACTTCGCTACGAATTCTGTGTTAGAAAGAATACATAGGTTGAGCAATGAACTAAGTGATGTCGCTGACATATTTAATTTAAACTTCAATACATTTAAAACCAAATTAGTCTTCCACTTTTTAAATGCAAATAATGTATGAGAAATCATTACATTTTATTTCGATTTCCTATTGTTTGTTTTATACTGTTGTTAAAAATGAAATTTGTAATTGTTACGTACTTAAAAGCCCAATAGGGCGTCAATAAATAAATAAATAAAAAATGTTCTCTAAATTTGTTTTGACAGCATCGCCATTCCATCGTAAGAATATTATGTACTAAATACATAAATTGGCTGTCCTGAAACGGGAATCCTTCCCAGTAAAAATAAATTTAAAATATGTATTTTTTTTAGACTCTATATTTACTATCGTTTTTTCAAGAATTATTTAGATCTCATTTCGAATAAGACTTATTTTAAAGGTTTTTTTTCCTTCCTTACCTTCATTTATTTTATACAAATATAACTGTAATTTATCGAATCAGATTTTACAATTGGTGACTAAAACCATCATTATATTATCAGCCTCAATTTCGATGGTCTAAATTATTGACGATCCGGTACAAAATCATTCAGGCGTTAATCTAATGATCAGATCATGCTGTGTCATTGGTGCCATTATTAAGTGGTGAGTGCTCCAATGAGCTAATGTTATTGATTCTCCTGTCAACTCATGTCATCCAAATCGGAAACGCGTAACTAGTTTAATTAACCGCAAGAGTCACAGACTAAAAATTTTATGGTTGCATAACCAATGTCAACTGCACACATATATATGTATATACATTTGGGTGTTTTCGCAACATAGTGGTAGTAATGGTATTCAAAGCCACCAAAAATTTAAATAAAATATATATTTTTTTAGAATGACTTTTGAATGTTATTTCCATCAATGGAATTTATCATTAAAGTAAAAGATGATACTTAAAAATCTTAACGAAACAAAAGCATACAGAGAATAATAATAAGTTAAGAGAACCCAGATTCTCTTTTTTATCGGGCCAACGCTTCTAACCACTCGGCCATTGGATTCATCTTATTTACCTGAAAATTATGATTACGAAAAAATTTATTTATCATTTATTTAGATCATCTCAAAAAAGAAAAGAAAGGCAAAAGGGCGTAAGCGACAATTTTATAAGAAAATAGTTAATCTTACAGTTTTGTTCAGACTTTTTGTCTAATAACAACTGCATGTTAGCTCATTTTTATTTAATTTACAAATACGCCTTTATGCCTTTCCGACGTTGATTTTTTATTAAATAAAAAAAATTAATAACAATTTTGTCACTAAAAAAAACTTAATCAAAGTTACAAAATAATAATAAAAAAATATTGTGCGAATATGTTTTTACTTATTATCATGTATAAATTACTGAATTTACACGTTACACCTCTTTTTAAAATGAGTTAAAAATTTACTATGATGTTAAGATTGATAATGCAGAAAACAGATTTTCAAATTTCAAATAACGCTGAAAAAATGAAGGAATTTACTTTTTAAGCAATACACATTTTTTAAAAGAATTTCCAACAAATGTTGAAATAAGCTAAAAATTTTGCTATTTTTCAGGAGTTATACCGCAGATTTATCGATAATAAATTTGTAACGAATTTTATAGTAAAATGCTACAAAAATGTGAACAATGATTTAATAATATTTATGAATCTTAGATTCTTGAAAGTTTTTTTATGATGTTTTATTAAGTACTGTATTTTACAAAATATGATAAAATCACGGAAAGCGACGATGGCGATTTTTCCGAAAATTTCGGTTTCTTCCACATTTAAATAATAATATGTAATTTAAATTTCGGATCTATTATCCATCCTCTTCCTCTTCCCGCTCCCTCCAACCTCACAATTAACCCAATTATTGTGGATGAAACAGTCCCACTGGCTCCGGACACTTGAGAGCAGTTGGGACTCAGTTAGGATATTCACAGAAATAAAAAACTTTACCTTTTTATGGACAATAAGGAATGCAATGAATTTTTTATTTATTTGTGTGTGACGGTAGAGACAAATGAAATAGTTGCTGGCATCGCAGTGACCGATGCTCGGCACAGTGAAAATAATTGATGGCTCAATTCTGACATTTTTCTGCTAATTTTAAATAGAAAAATGAAAAAACACTCACGGTTACTTATGATTAAAAAAATAATATTTCTCCAAAACAATAAGATAAAACAGGATAATCATTAATAAATAAGATGAATAAGTTGGTCGATGTAATAAATAAAATTGGAGAAAGACATACGCCAAGAAAGCGTTGGTATGATGCACTATTTAACGAACCATCGCCTTTTGCTATTGCTCATTAAAAACTGTCAATTCACATGAACTTACGTAGTTAAAAAAATTATGTCAAGTTGAATATATGTTTGTAACTCGCTAAACACAACACTGGCTTTTTTATTTTTATCACGAAAAACTTTAACAAGCAATATTTAAGACAGAAAATGATAATATTTCACGATATACGACAACTGTGTCAGATCCCGCGTGGCTTCGAGCGAGATTTCAAACTCTAAGCCAATGAGATCTGAGCTCTCAGACTCAAGATTTTTTTCTATAAGGAAAAAATCTTGAGGAGTTGGGGGTGTCCGTTTCAAATGGGTTTCAAGGCCAGATCGGAGTTATAATATATTCCTGATATTGACTTCCAAGACTGATCTGTAAGCGCTGCGCGGCTGCCGCGTGCTTCTTGTAAAGCCAAGAACATTCCATCAGACGCAAGCAGATTGGCGCACCTTCGATGCGAGTCTAGAAAGTTTTATGTTCAACGAGCGCTGCTCATACGTTCAATGGTCTCAAACGTACTGGGTTGCACTGAGAATTATTCTAGTAGCTTTCCGCTACACATTTAAAATGTATGTTCTTTTTCTAACTTAAATAACTGTATTTTTTACAATATTCGATTTCATAGTCAAAATATTTATCAAAAAACGATCGAAATCTGACCTCTCTTTTATCGGTTAACAATAATATAAATCCTATTCGGGTCGGTTTGAAAACATAAAATTCAATTTAAATATTTAGTAAGATGTCCAAAATAACTTGAATTTTATTGCCAAATAATTGGTAAACCGCGGTAGCAACCCATGTACGAGTACGCGCAGCACAACTTTGCACAAAATGTTCGCATTCTTAATGCACGCGACCAGCAAACCCACTAGGTAGCCGAAGTGCTGTCAGAACCACCGACCAATCGAGGGGCATTTGATTGTCTCACGGTTTTAATTATTTTTATGTGACAATTTATTAATTAAATACTTAGAATCGGCGTGTGTTGATCTATATTTATTTACTAAGCTTAAGCCCATATATTTGTCATTCAAATTCCTCATTTCGAAATTCGTGTTTATTTAAGAAAGTATTTAATTAATTCATTAATTAATGATAAAAAATATCGCTTTTTTTCTTTTCAGATGTATTGAAAGCACGCATCGGGTCGCAGTCAAAAGGAACTTAGGTGAGTTTAAAGGTTTTTTTAATACCCTTAGTAAAGTCGACTCAATTAAAACATTGCATGTTTATACCAGCAGGCTATTTCCGATATGGGGACATAGTAAAAAATATTACCTCAGAATCGTTAACTTTTTATTTCGGCATTTTTTACGAGTTGAGTTAACCTCTTAAGAAAATAATCGTTGTTTTTTGTGGCGAAGAAAATTAATAAGAAGAAATATTAATTAATAATAAAAAACTGTTATTTTAATGTGTTTACTTTTACATGACACGTAGGCTTTGATAAAAGCTGTATGAGAGGCGGGTACTGATACAGCCGCCCCAGGAACCATTCATTGACTAACACCTATGTCATGGGTCGCTTCAAGTAGTTTGCTACGTTTGGTGGCATTTTATCTCTCTCAACCCATCGTCTTGCACTGCAGTAAGAGTGATAAATTCAAACGTCCGTCACTCCTGGCACATTGACCCCCTGATTCCTACCAACCCCTCATACCCTTTTCCTTCCTAGAACATCCTTCCCATCCTTTTCTTAAAAAGACCCTTCACACAGCATCCCCAAAGATGACATGGATCCTGAGGTATTTTTCTCCTCGGGGCCTCCTTTGGAACTAATGTAAGAAAAAATATATATTGTAGTGAGAAAATGACAATCAATGTCAGTAGTCTTATATACCTTAAATCAACCTTGTATTCTTCTAGCCTTTTAAAGTTTTTTATAATTTCCGAAAAAGGAACTGTCATATAATACATTTGTTCTGAAAGACTTTCAATATTTGAAAGTATTCAATTTGAGAAGTGTTCTAAATAAAAGCAATGGATTGGATTCGAGAGATGAAATATTATTGAAAGCAAAGCAAGAAAGAAATGATATTGAAAGCGTGGGAAAGAAAACTGTAAGAAAACAATAGTTCTATGGAAGTTTTGAGATTGGTTCTGAGGCAAGAATAATTATTTGTTCTGGAAATGAGTAATTTGTGTGATACAGTGATTATTAACTAAATTAGACGAGAATTCTTGGATGTCAATTTAACTTCTTTTTAAGCTTATGTAATTATTTTTAATATTGCAGTGTAACTGAAAAGAAATCGATTTTGTAACATCATAAATTATACTAACCCAATGTTTGAATAAATTTAAAAACGTCAGAGTTATTTTAAGGAAAACGAAGATTTTAAAGTAATTAATTCAATTAAAACACATGAATATTTTTGAAGGTTATAAATGTAAAAAAAAAAACTAAAAATAAACTATGAAATGAATTAGTCACGCTTTTTAAAAAAATGTTATCCCGTTTTTCAAACAATTTTCGCAATTTTCCAAAACGATTGATGAATTGGTTTCAACTTTTGAATCAAAAACAAATCTCTTAAAAAAAATTCTATCTTTAATATTTTCAATTCCGTTTTCACATAATATAGGATATACGCCGAGTCTATAAAAAATATGATTGTTTATTGTTTCTTTACATTATATCTTTTTTTGCGTTAGAATTTTTAACCTCACTAGGACAAACCTTTGTTGAGGTTAACAAATTTACAAAATAATAAAAATAACACATAGATTATATCAAGAGAAGAATATTGTTACATTAACGTTTCTACGAATTGACTACTTACATGGTACCTATTAAAATAATTCTAGCCATTACAGTATAATGTAGAAAACATGTAGGGTGACCATGATATTTAATTACAAGAGAAAATATAATATTATTAACTATTTTTTTTAAAAGGAGAGAAGAAAGAAAGAAAGAAATTACATTATAAAAGGAAAAGGGTGAAAAAATATACACATACACCATATTATGCCATAATTTAAAAGAACAAAGAACAAGGACAAAGATTAAGAAAATGTTGGGAATCCTCGGCTAGCACAAATAATTTAACATTATTTTCAAAAGTACACAAGGATAAAACAGTATTTCTACAAAGAGAGCATTCAACCCACAAAAATAACATCTCCCTACTGATATGAACCAATCTTTCTGAATGTTATTAAATGTTTCCTTTGGTTAAGATAAAGTTTACACGAATTTTATGTTTTGTGGGAAATTCAAAGTAAAATTTCGAGTAGCAAATCACAATACAAATTCAGTTGAATCAGTAGAAATAACATTATTCTAACATCGGTAATATTTTCTACCTTCAAAAGAAGTTATAACAAAATATATGAAGAATCTATCATAAATCCTTATCACAAAAATATTATTTTCCCATTGAAGCATTTTGCAAACGTCTATGAGGGTTGATTTATCTGCAAACAATGTTATCGTTAACCATCGATATTTTTATTACCGGAGAAGTCATCCACTAAAAATATTAATGCAGATTCGGTTCTCTAATGAAAAGCTTTTTATATATTTTTTAATCTTTATGAATTCAAAGTTTTTCAGTGCTTAGTCATAAATTAATTCAGTATCGCCACTGTAAAAGGCCACTTATAATAATTATTACTGCTTACATTTTCAACGTGATATTGACTCGTTTAATAATTGGTGCAAAATAAACTGCATGGAACTTAATGTTGATAAATGTAAAATTTTGTCCTTTTATAGAACCAAAAAACCTATTCAGTTTGATTATAAATTAAACAATGTTTGTTTATCTACTGTAACATCTATCAAGGATCTTGGGGTCACTCTAGACTGCAAACTTTCTTTCCGTGAGCACATTAACAACATTGTTAACAAATCACTTAAACTACTCGGCTTCGTTCATAGAATAACCTCTGACTTTAAACATATAAGTACCCTTAAAACTCTTTACTGCTCGTTAGTTCGCCCTCACCTTGAATACGCTAGTGTTATTTGGTCTCCTTTCTATGCAGTCCACATTTGCCACATAGAATCCGTACAACATCGCTTCCTACGAGGAATCGCTTGGAGGTTGGGTCTTGAAAGAGGAGAGTACTCATATGATGAAGTTGAACAAACTTTAAACATTTCTTCTTTGGAGAAACGTAGAAGGGACACTGATCTGATTTGCATATTTAAGATTATCAATGGTATTACAGACTCACCTGCTTTGTTGCAACTTATCCAATTCAACATCCCTTCCCGTAGACTCCGAAATAATGAATTGCTGTTCGTCAATCAACATTCTACCAATTATGGATACCATTCTCCTTTGTCCAGAATGTCGAGACTTGTCAACTCACTGTCAAGTCAAAGCATTGAATTTTGTGGTATATGCCTAAATGACTTTCGACAGTCAATACGCAATGTCTAATTTCTAATGCCCTTTGAACCATCTTCATGCTTTGACTTATTATTATCTCCCATTCTTACTTTTATATTATTATTGTCATTGTTATTGTCTTCGCTCCTCATTTATATATGCTCTCCTTTCACTGTCATCTCTGTTTATAAAACTTATTCGTGTAATTAATATGTTGTTAATGGACTATTTGTCCGTAAATAAATAAAAATAAAATAAAATAAAATAAAGGAAATGCTGCAAAATAATCCATAAAAAAACATAATTCAGAAAAGTCAACGAATGTATACTTTTTTTTTCAAAAAATATTTAAATTACATTTTTGTGACTTTATTTAATTGTTAACAACCATATTAGGCTCTTATAATGTGAGAACTACGAAAATATTTTTTTTTAACAAATAGTAAAACATGCGGAAAAAAACAAAGGAAAAATTAAAAGAAATAATTAAATACGCATTTAAACCAAAAACATTAATAAGGTTAAACGCAATGATATAAACGATATTTTGAAGAAAATTTAAATAATAATCAATGTGTTACAAAGTTAGAGTAAAATACATATTGTAAAATTATACTAATTATTTCAAATAAGATAAAAATTGTAACGCAGATTAATTATGGTAGGTACTAGAAGGGGATATGTTTATTGTCATATTGTCTTTTAGTGATATGTAAAAAAAGATAGAATGATAGAGAAAGTCGTATTTTTAAACAATGTTAAGAGCTCATGTATTCTTTCAAAAATACTCGTCCCCTTTGAAATATCCAATGCTCAGCACGTATAATAAAAAGGGATATAATATTATTTGACTTTGTATCTGTGTCCAAGGCATTGTATATTTCAGGATCGACGAACCGAAATTGTCCCTAAGCGATACTATTGGTAAATTAAAATAAAATAAAGCAAGGTGACACTTTTTTCAAATACATTGTATTGTTTGAAGCATATTCTTAAGCCTTTCCATCATGAGATGCGGAGTTTTTAAATGCCCCTATCTATAAAATAAAAAGATACCATATTGATCGGTCACTCATTTCAATTGTTCAAGAATAAAGATTTCGGTAAAAACCCGTTGAAATCTGCTGATACAAAAAAAACCTTTTTCTACGATTTTTCACTCATAATATACTATTTACAGTTTTTGACAACAGAGTAGTAAACTTGTATTATATTTTGAAGTGTAGCGTTAGTAAACGATATTAAAATCGAAAACATAGGTTATCCCATGAATAGTGCATTTGACAGTTTGTCGAGAGGTTGGTGAAATACCCCCAATGTCAGAAAAGTTAGTCAAACTTTTTATCGATTGCTAGTACTTATTAATACAATGGATAGTTATTGACAGCTTTAAGAGAGCTTCAAAATATCAATTCGATAAACTGGTTCCTAAATTTTACTAAATTATTCAATGTAGGTCATTTCTGTGCCTTAAATGCCAACCTGTCTTTTCCCGTATCACTTCCATCCATACATTATCCCCGAAGTATACTTTATATCGCAGCCTGGAATCTTTTTACTGTCTGAACTTTCGGCGTAATTCACAATATGAAACCTAACTTCCCTGGTGGCGAGGAATAATATCTGCCAACTAACTTCGTAAACAAACGTTTAATTTATAACAATAAACCTGACTTTTGAGAAGACATAATTAAAAGTTTCCGCACAGTTAGCGCCAACTAAGGCTGTGAAAAGGTAAGCAAATTAGTTCTACCATTAAAAAGTTTTTGATGAAATTTTGCTGCGCGGATAGTATTTTTGGCAGTAACAAGTTAAGGGGAATTTATTTATTATTTTGTTTAAAAATATTTGACATCTTGCGAAGTGTGTTATTTTACAATGTTTTCATTTTCGTAAGCTGTAAAAAGAACCAGTGGTAAACTGTGATATTCCTAATGATAAAACTATTAGATAAATGTCATTTTTTTTTTTTAAATTTACATCAACGTGCTTTTGTATATATAAGAATGCATCTTATTTTAAACTTTATTAAAATTTAAATGGAATAACAATTTAATATCTTCTACAAATGAGCATGGTGTTTTTTTTCAAAACTGTTGGGCGGGGCGGAATGGGAAATTTTCAAAATTTTGAAGTCAATAGTTATCGATAACTAACAACGAAATCTGATATGAATTTATAGACTTATTCTAAAAAACGAAGATTTTTTTTTACTTCCTAGTTTTTATTTTGTAGAATTTCATTGTATGTAGGTAATTGATTTTTTTTAATAATGTTATTACAATGAAAAACTATTTTTATTGTCTGAAAGATTAACACATTTTTTTATTACTGCGACTATTTAAATTTAAAACAAAATTCACAACGTACAGCATAACTAACACAGGACAGCCAAAAAACAATACAAACACCATAAAAATACACGAATGCATAAACACCAACATCTGCGATTCCCCCCCTCTAGAAAAAACAGAATAAATAAAGTATCTAGGAATCCTAATTGACCATAATCTTAGATGGACACATCACATCAAACAAATCACAAATAGACTCCTCAGAACAATACACATTTTCCTAAATATAAGAAACATATATAAAATAAAACAATTGAAAACAATATATTATGCACTATGCCAATCAATAATAGAATATGGAATAATTGCTTGGGGAGGAGCAACAAACGCAGCTATCGCTCAAATAGAAATCGCACAGAAAACGATATTAAAGGTAATACTCAAAAAACATAAACTAACCGACACAGACCAAATATTTAAAAGCTGTGACGTACTTGATATACGCCAATTATATGTTAAAACACTACTAAACTACATTTTCGACCAAAAAAACAAACCCCAACAAACACAAAATATCACTAATATCCAAAGTACTCTAATTATTTTAGCATGAAATTTTATGTTTCTAAAGGTTCTTATTATCCAATGTATTTTTATTATTATTCCATCAAATGCTATTGTTTTAAATGTTCTAATTATCAAAAGTATTTGAATTATTTTAACATCAATTTTTATTGCTCTAAAAGTTTTTATTACCCAAATTATTCAACTTATTTTTCCATCAAATTAGATTGTACCAAAGGTTTTTATTATCCAAAGTATTTGAATAATTTTACTGTCAAACTTTATTGTTTTAAAGGTTTTTATTATTCAAAGTACTTAAATTATTTTCCTTTAAAATTTTATCCTTTTCAAGGTTTTTATTATCCAAAGTATTTTCATTATTTTACCATCAAATTTTATGTTTTTAAAAGTTTCTATTATCCAAAGTACTGTTATTATTTTACCATCAAATTTTACTGTTATAAATATTTTTTATTATCCATAGTTTTTGAATTATTCTACCATCAAACTTTAAGGTTTAAAGGGATTCTATTTTACTATCCACAGTATTCTAATTATTTTACCATGAAATTTTATGTTTTAAAAGGTTTTCATTATCCAATGTTTTTTTTATTATTATACCATCAAATGCTATTGCTTAAAATGTTTTAATTATCCTAAGTATTTGAATTATTTTACCATCATTATTACCATATTACTTTATTGTTCTAAAAGTTTTTATTATCCAAATTATTCAACTTATTTTTCCATCAAATTATATTGTACCAAAGGTTTTTTTTATCCAAAGTATTTGAATAATATTACTGTCAAATTTCGTTGTTTTAAAGGTTTTTATTATTCAAAGTACTTAAATTATTTCCCTTTAAAATTTTACGCTTTTCAAGGTGTTTATTATCCAAAGTATTTTCATTATTTTACCATCCATTTTTATGTTTTTAAAGGTTTCTATTATCCAAAATACTGCTATTATTTTAACATCAAATGTAACTGTTTTAAATATTTTTTATTATCCAAAATCTTTGAATTATTTTACCATCGAATTTTATGGTTTAAAAGGATTTTATTTTATTATCCAAAGTATTCTAATTATTTTACCATGAAATTTTATGTTTTTAAAAGTTTATATTATCCAAAGTATTTGATTAATTTTACTCTCAATTTTTACTCCTATACTACTCATTATTTACCACCACTAGCAAAATGTGTGAACTTTGTATGGATCAACTTATGTAACTTCGCAACCGCAACATGATCACTCAACTTAATATTGATACAGAAACATTTAACAACTCAGAACACACTTTTGACAAAGCGACAGAATTTAATTCTCTGTTTACAGAAAAACACAACTTAAACATAATTTCCCAAAACATTAGAAGTATTCGAAAGAACTTCGATAATTTCTCGGTCCTCTTAAACGAAATAAACATAAGCTTCGACATTATTATCTTGACTGAATGCTGGTTAGATGATTCGTACACAAACCTAAACTTAAAAGACTATACAACTCTCCATTCCACTAAACATCTAAATCAAAACGACGGTATAGTAATCTTTGCCAAAGATTCACTAAACCCATCAATAACAGAAATCAACCTAACCGAAGCAAACTGTATCCAAATCTCCCTCGGAACAGACATCTCCATATTTGCCGTCTACAGACCCCCAAGCTATAACAATCTCTCACCTTTTCTCAACTCCTTAAATAAACTTCTCGATAAAAATAAAAAAACACAACAATTAATTATTGCAGGGGATATGAATATTAACTTACTAAACGGGCAACCAATAACCACAGAATACTTAAGTCTACTTACTCACTATGGATTAAATTCGACAATCAACTCACCAACAAGAATTACGTCAAACTCTGAATCCTGTATTGACCATATATTTGTTAAAACTAGGAAAAAAACATCTTCATCCATTATTCGATCAACGGTCACAGATCATTTCACTACTACACTTAGCATACATCATAACGAGAAACAAAAAGATGAAAAAAACAACTCCGTACAAGACAAAATTAATTTTAAGTGCCTAATAGAGGACATACATAAGGAATCTTGGTCAAATGTAATAAATGAACCCGACCCAAACAACGCGCTGAACACATTTATGAACACAGTTGGAACCTACATTGCTAAACATACAACAAAAAATACCCCGAAAAACTACTCACATAAAGAAAAAAAAATAACACCCTGGATCACGAAAGGATTAGTAAACAGCATTCATAAAAGAGACACAATGCACATGCAAGTGCGCAAAAACCCATATGACGACAAACTAAAAAATAATTACCTGCTATATAGAAACCTTTGTAATAAATTAATCAAACAAGCCAAATACAAGTACTACAAAAAAGAAATAAAATCCGCCAAAAACGATCCCAAAAAAATCTGGAAAATCGTCAAAGATATTACTTTCTCCAATCCGAAAAAAGACTCGAAGATCAAAGTACTGTTAATAAATGGAAACAAAACCCTTAAAAAAAATGAACCTGGTAAAATAGCTAATTTTATTAACTCCCAATTTGCAAAAGTCGGATCTAACTTAGCTGAAAAAATTCTTCTAAAAAACGGCACAACAGAAGACTCTTTAACCAAACTATCCTCTACCATACAACCAAATCATTCGTTTTATGCTCACAAAATAACTAAAAAGGAAATCTCAGATTTAATTATTTCTCTCAAACCAAATTGCGCTGTGGGCCCAGATAACCTCTCCAATCATATACTGATTAGTCTCCGAGAACATATACTTATACCACTTCAACATATTTTCAACCAAAGTTTCAGCCTCGGCATTGTCCCCGATCACCTAAAAATAGGTTGTATTACTCCAATACATAAATCGGGAGACAAAACGCTTATCTTAAATTACAGACCAATCACTCTGCTAAATTCGCTATCGAAACTACTAGAAAAAACTATGAAAAAAAGACTGCTCGCATACCTTGATAAACACAAACTGATCTCCACCCGTCAATTCGGGTTTAGAGCGAAAATGGGAACAGAAGACGCCTTATCGGAACTAACCACCTACATAGTGAAAAACCTAGATGGCGGTTCAAAGGTGTTAGGAGTGTTCTTAGACCTAGCAAAAGCTTTCGACACCATCTCACACAAATTACTCCAACAAAAACTCAAAAACATTGGCATAACAGGTCCACCACTAAAATGGTTCATTAGCTACATTGAAAATAGACAACAAATTGTAAAAATAAATAATCAAGAAAGTGACAAAGTAGGCAACAGGTATGGAGTACCCCAAGGCAGCGTCTTGGGTCCCATACTGTTTCTCATCTACATTAACAGTCTAACTGAGATAAGCCTAGGGAACATAGAGTACAAAGTAATCAGTTATGCAGATGACACTGTAATTTTATTCAAAGCCCAATCATGGGAAAACGTCTTCAAACACACGGAAACAGGGATGACTGAAGTAAATAGATGGCTAATAAATAATCTACTGACACTAAATATTTCTAAAACTAAATACTTAACTTTCAGTAAAACATTAGCTGGTCAGCCAGATAGTCACCCACAACTTCATCTTCACCCCTGCACAGTTACCTCATTAACTAACTCACGCTGTGTTTGTGACAAAATTGATTATGCGCAAAATATTAAATATCTCGGTTTAACTGTTGACAATAACTTAAAATGGGATCTCCAAATCAACCTAATTACAAAAAAAATACGGAAACTCTCTTACATCTTCAAAACAATTCGAAACATTATGTCACTACCTCAGCTAAAAAATATATATTTTGCACTCTGTCAAAGTATTCTTATGTATGGTATTTCAGTATGGGGAGCAGCAGCAGAGACTCATCTCAAATCACTTAAAATTAATCATAAAACAATAATCAGAATTATGTTCAGAAAGCCTTATCAACATCCGACAGAACAGCTAATGATCAACAATAACCTATTAGACATAAATAAACTATTCATAAAGAAGATCATCTACAAAAACTGCATAAAAATATCACCACACTTCATAACTCACTCGCAAAACACAAGAGCAAACACACACAATCAATTACAAGTACCATATATCAAATCAAATTTTGCCAAAAAACATGAATCTTACTTGGCACCACATATGTTCAATAAGTTTGTAGCCCAAACAAAGACCTATGTCGCATCTAATAATTTGAATTGGGTATTCAAAAGATTTTTAAACTGGTTGAATGTCAAAGAAAGAAGAGAGATAAGTAATATTCTTAATATCTAAAATTATATATTTTCTTTTTTCTACTCTGTTTCTAATTTCTGATTTTCCTCTTATTTTATTATTATTATTTTTACTATAATATTTATATTTCTTTTTTTTTTCTTTTTTAACCACTTATTTGTTTTTATGTAATTAGAAATTGTTAGTTACCAGCCTCAGAACAGACTTTGTCTAGTGAGGAGGGTAAGGAGAAAAATCATGTATGTACATAACTAATAATAAATAAACGCCCGGGTTGCCGGCACTGAATTGAATTGAAATTGAAAGACCGGTCAGACAAGCGTACAAAGAAAACATAAAAACTCCGACGGTAAACACTACCTTTGGACAAAGACACCATAAATACCACGCTATTAAAGCATTCAACAGTCTTCCACTTGAAACAAAAATTGAAGAAAATAAAAATAAATTCAAACACAAAATAAAAAAATGGATTAAAGAACAAAAAGACAATATTACCAAAATACTATTACATAAAAGAATAAAACATATACACGCAACACAAAAAAAATATATAAAACACGCAACACGCACAAACACATATATCATTATAAATGCCGATTTACATTCTCTTTTGATATTTTTCTTTTAGTATTATAATTATATTTTAATTTTTAATCTTTATTTTTTATTTTAAATGTATCTTTATTTTAATGTTGTTTTTCTTTTATTTTTTTTTAAATGTATAAATTCTTAAATTATATAATGGGGGCCTCAGCACGGGTAAACAACCCAGTGAGGCCAACATTACTAAATTGAAATATGAAATATTGTAAAAAAAATGTATCAACAATAAAAAAAAAAAAAAAAAAATTGTATTTCTTAGTCCTCCTCACTAGGGTGACCTGTGCTGAGGAGAACTAAAGTTATTAATTTCTGGTTAATAAATTTTCCATGTCGTTTTTAATGTTTTTTTCGGAGCTTTTTCATTAATCTCGTTCCGCCAGATTTTTAATCTTGATTTGTAATTATTCAAATTTTATATTTGCTTTATATCACGGGAAGGATGTTGTGGAGTTTCTTCGTAACATAAATATAATTTCTTTATCCGAATGTGGATTTATGACCTGGAATATTTTTTATGTCACTGTGATTTGACCTGGTTTGATGAAAACGCGGTTTTGTAGAGGATTCAGCAAAATATATTGTTATTCCAATGAAAAACTATTTTTATCGCCTGAAAGATTAATACATTTTTCGAGCGACAAATGTTTTACCGGCACTAAGAATCATTTGAGAACTTTCACTTTCAATATTTAATGTTAACTGATAATAATTGTGGGGACTTCACATTTATACACACTTTATTGGAAAATTTATGTTAATCATCTATCTACCTTTATAAAAACAAATTCTAATGTATGAAGAAACTTTCAAAATACTTTAGTGTTTAGTTCGTAAATTTTATCTCAGGAGGAGTGCTAAGTGAAGGTAGCACACTTATAGCACTACTTTAGAGGGAGATACACGTAATTAATAGACCACAGCGAAAATTTCACTCTCAAAACAGACGATATTGTGGAAAAATAACACTAAAATGAAACTTCGGCCATAAATAAGGTGGGAATAGTTTATTTAATAAAAAAAAATCATAAAAATTAATGCTAAGACATTTTTAATGTGTACTTAAGATAAGGGTAAGGTTCTCGACTAGCAAGCCGAAGGTCGCGGTTTCAAATGGTATGGCAATTTCCGGCAAGCGCAAGTAAAATTTGTTTTATTAGTTACTGACCGGTCGGTGGCTGAGTTGACATAGTGTTTGGGTCCCACCCAGACGTAGAGTATTTAATTCCTCGGCTGTCTAAGTCCACCATCACAAACCAAGCAACATTTTCCACTTACTGTGGTGGTAGTAGGAAATTTTCAATTATAGTCAGGTTATTCGTAACCCGGGGATGTTTGACTTTCTTTTAAAAATAATAATAATTCTTACTTTCATGAACTCCGTAGCAGGGTGGTAAGATTTTTGACTTGAGGTTCAAAACAAAAGTTAATAAAATGCATTAAATATATTAAAACGTAATTAAAATACGGAATTAAAAGAAAAATGTGCAATTATTTCTCTATTTGCACTGAAAGACTGAGCCACGGCAATGCGTGGCAGGGTATAATAGCTAGTTAAAAAATGTATCTGTATCATGTGAAATTATAAGTAATCAAGTCTAAAAATGTATTTCTATCATGTGAAATTATAAGTAATCAAGTCATATAAAATGTATTTGTATCATGTGAAATTATAAGTAATCAAGTCATATAAAATGTATTTGCATCATGTGAAATTATAAGTAATCAAGTCAAAAAATGTATTTGTATCATGTGAAATTATAAGTAATCAAGTCATAGAAAATGTATTTGTATCATGTGAAATTATAAGTAATCAAGTCATATAAAATGCTTAAAAAATGATAATTTATAATAATTTTGTAGAGTTCAAACTGCCTGGGAACATTAGGACTAACACTAGGGTTCTGCGAAAGCGTCGTGTGTAATTCGGAGAGGGTATGGGCCTGTTGCAGAAACCATGCTATCATGACACTGCTCCTCTTTGTCTCGACTTAACGATGCGAAACTGGCCTTTCAGCTTACGCCCATACAGGGCCGGCCATATGCAGGCGCAATTGGAGCAGTGTGCTAAATTGTCAAGGCGCCCAGGCGCTGATAATATCTGATACTTAACAGTCCTTCACATTGCCCTTAGATGATTTTTCACAAAAACAGCGCTACACGAAAATACAAATCATCCGAATGTTATTGATTTCAGTCATGTAGTTCCGGCCATGCGCCTATACCAAAAAGAGTTCACAACTGGACTGGATTTCTTTTCAAGTCAATCACGACACATAAGCGAAAAAATAGTTACATAATAAGGGACAAATAAAACAAATTTGGTTTGAATGTTTATAGGAGTATCATTTAGGGTTCCATGGCAGGAAAAAATACGAACCGCTGGACTATGGCTTAACCAATTTAAGAAATATTGTGATTATAAATTAAATTAAATGGGAGAAGAGATGTGAATGATAGATGTCGAATTATACCTGGCTACGTATTCATTATTGGTTTGGTAAGCGATCAAAAACAAAAGGTCACTCGAAATTAATTTAAGTTTCGTTTAGTGACCAGATGGTAAACTCTAGGTAATAACTAAGCTTCTCTTCCCATTCTCCTTCTATTCACTCATGTGCTTCACACTAAGAAAATTCGTTAGTATTAGCTATACATCCATAAACTTTGGGCAGTTAAGATTCATATTAAAATTTCAGTTGGCTGTCAATTACGAGTAAAATATTGTAAAGTTAATTTTTAAATCGTCCATCTAGTTTAAACTTTCCTAAATGTTAGTTATAATTAATAATTAGTCTTAAATGTCAAACTGGTTAATATTGTAAGTGTTCGTCTTCTTTCGTATGGTGGCGGGTGAGTTAGAGGGAAACATCTAGGTTAGTGAGCCAGTCTAGGGCTTCAGGCGTCGCCGTGTGGACATCATCGATCCCACTAGGGAATGAATGCAGTGGGCATTGACCACATGTTTGGTGGTCTGCACCGCAACGCATTCACACATCGCCGACTCTTTAAGGCCCCATCTGTGCATCGTATGGGCACAACGGCTGTGAAAGGCCGCTATCCTATTGATAGCGGACAGAGTTTACGAGGTAGTGATAATCCAGAATGTTTATCAGTACGGTCGTGCACGACATGGGCAATTCTCACGTCGGCCGATCACCACTCAATTTTCCACCGAGTACATCACTCAAAAGTGGATTTCTTGACAAAAATACTCATCATTGTGAGTGTAAAACTGTGCTAAGAGCATAGCGTTGTTTCAATTTACATAAATTTTATATTTCTACCTTGTTTTTTAGTGCAAAGCTCTCCTGTGTACCTACTATATTCTCACTCGATTACAGACACCTGCATATTTAGTGTAAAGCTATAATATGTACTATATTCTCACTCGATTACAGACACCTGCGTATTTAGTGTAAAGCTATAATATGTACTATATTCTCGCTCGATTACAGACACTTGCCTATTTTTTTTTTATTGTATCGATTTTTGTTGATATTGTGCTTGAAAAACAATCTTAAGCGTCATATTGTTAGTAAAGATTGTGTTAGACCAAATAATTCCTGGTTTCCATGATCTCCCTAAGCCAGTGAGTAGTCTCAAATGCAATTTTTTTTCAATACTTATAAAATAAACATAAGAAATATATTTATATAAATACACATTAAATGACACGTTAGAAGAAAAAAAACAATAAGGTACTTGTAACATTCCTCTCTTGTCGCTATGAGATTTGATACTTCTTGATGAAATTTCGCACACTCGAATAATTCAAAATAAGAAGCAAATAAATGTCTATATCTGATTTCTAAAAACTCAGCGCGAAGCCCGGGCAACGCAGAGGACTTCAGCTAGTTGTGAAATATAATTTTAAATTAAAATTAAATTAAACAAAACTTGTGTTTTGTGCATACGTGGAAAACTTTAAATTTAATTTTTCAAAAGAGTTCAGCATAATACCGGTAAACTACTACATAACGCTAAAACAGCTCTTAACTTTGCACCTACAATAACAACGCCTCAAGCACAGAGCACAGCACCCATTAAGTAAGTATGTAAAATTTAAAAGTTTTGAAAGCTCATCTTAATTACGGCGTTACTCATCGTCGTTCAGAAGCGAGCAACGTGCCTCGGTCGTAAAGCTTTCTATGGGCATTCAACCGTTATCCGTTACCGTTACCGTCATAGCCGTGAGCTTTTATGTTTACGGCCCTGAACGGAGCTTCCTTAGCACCTAAACTGTGCCGCCTTATTATTATTATATTTTTATAGGTACTTTCGTCGTGGCGCCACTTATGTGCTCCTGGTACAGTGGTGATTACATGGCTCGATATTGAAGATGCTGTGCCTAAATTTATTAATATATTATTAAATACAATATCCCAGGAAACATTTCATTGCAAATATAGTGGTGGGTGCATGAAACAAACTTCCACAATATGTCATCGATTCTGTTGTGTTCGTACAAACAGGTCTCCAACTCGTCTTGGAAGGAATCATTAAATAAGTGGTTTTTTTAGATTAATCAGGGATTTAATAATACTCCGCGTATTATAAAGGTGACTCGATAGTCGACCTAACTAGTAGCTGGCTAATTGGAATCTGAAACAGTAAGTTTCTCTGAGAGCCTTACCACTGGCCCTGGCGACTTTTGGCCACTGGCTCCATCTTGCGGACTTCCACACAAGCTCTATGCACTGCCATCTGTGCATTCATCTATGAAGCTCTTACTTCAAAACAGATTCTAATTGTATAAACCGATTTAAATCTCAGTTTTATTAATTTTTACTCAAAAACCCTTAAACTTATTGTGAAATCAAATATGAGGGCATCAGCAACATGCTGCCAGCTCATTAAATACTTAATATGATATTAAAAAAAATTGTTTACGACACTATTTAATAAAAATTATAAACATGTTTCAAAACCAACGGTTTCTTCATTAGTATACAAAGTATACCGGCAATCAGAAGGCTGATATTTATTTATTTTTTGAGATTTTTCAATTCACGTGTTTCAGGCTAATAATTATTAATTGAAATTATTTGTTATCATGTGTGCTACGCATAAAACCTTTTCTCGTAAACATAAGTTAACCTCGAAAAAAAAAGGTTCTATTTACTATATTAGGAAGAGTATCTGTGGCAGGCGTCGTGTATTGATTTCTACACACATCTACAGTTTTATTCCGAAATTGATGAAATTTTGCATGTACTTTAAGTGTGGGGGTGTAATGTGTGAATGAAAGAGTATGTGTGCAAGCGAGAAAGAATGCTTGCACAGTTGATATAATCGAATGAATGCGCGTCTCGACCTCTTCCTTACATTGACTGTTCCCTAATAAACACCTGGATAAAACCTACCTACATCGCCTCATTTGCGTATACTATCTTATACGCAATGACGGGTTAATAGTTCCGAAATTTAATAATAAATACGGACAGAGAACGTTTGAATACAACATACCGAAGATATTTAATTTATTACCTGACACTATAAAGCAATGTAAATCTATGAATAAGGTTAAATATATGGTGAAAAATTGGCTATCGGAAAAAAAATATTTATTTTAATATGTATGAAAAATTGTATGAAAAAATTGTTAATTCTGTAGATATAAGATGTAAATTATAACTTTAAAAAATGTATTTGAAACTAACTTTAAGCACCTGTTGACAAGCCAATTCAATCGGCTTAGCAGGATTTGTTTGTTGATATTATGTATTAACTATTTATTCAAAAAAAAATAATAATAAAAAAAAAAATTAATAAATCTTCCATATACATCACAATGAGCAATATATTATTATGCATGCAAGCAATTGATCTGTGTAAGTAGGTACTGGTCACTTTACCCAATTTGATTTAAATCACCTGACTTCACAAATTTCTGGTCACGGCGTGTGTCCATAAAATGTAACGTTAGGCAGCACCGTTCAATTTTTGTTTTTTTTTGTCAAACTACAGAAATATTTTCATCTCATCGATCATTTTTTCTCTACACCTACATCACAAAAAACAAAATTTTCAAATTTCACGAACGTCATAATATTTCCTTCTTAAAAATTGATGAAAGCGGAATACTAATGACCCCTAACGCCATAGCTCCTTGAACACCTGTGCCTTGTAAATAGGTCACCAAGAGAAAAACATGAAGTGTGATTGATACGTTTCTGTCGAAAATAAAAGTAAATTGATGACTTAAAAGTAGGAACTCTATCAAGCAGTAAGTACTATTAAGTATTTTGATATTTAGTGCCGCAATATTTTTGCATGATACCAAGTGGTATCAAAATGTTTGAGGTAAAAAGCACATATGGTTTTATTAGTTACCATAATGGTAGTTTCAAAATTGTATTTCAACATAAATTTAATCCGCAGCATAAAGACAAATTGGCACATATTTGAGGCGCGCGCCGAAAGCTAAATGAGCTCAAACGCCATTTAACAAAAGTGCCAAAAAAAGACCGACAAGTTTTTTTACTAATTTGTTATTTTTATTTTGAACTTGAATATTGAATGTTTTCAGGAAAAATCAAGTTTTAAAAATCTAAGTTTTATCTGGAATTATATTATTTACCCAAAAAATGTATTTGAGCCTTACTTTTTCGATACTTTTTTTGTTACATAAGCTTCTGTGGCATTAACATTTACAAACGCCGATAAAGGACTTCACTTTTAAAAACTAAGACTTTTATTTTTTTTTTAAATATCAGTGTTTGGATAACAATAAAAAAACATTTTAATATAAAAATAAAAATTTCGCTACGCTAAATAAACACTGAGAAAAATTCAAATTTGTTGTAATTATTACGTGAGTTTGTTGGGCATAAAATTTTCCTGATAAAAGGATAAATATTAATTATGACTGCCACAGAAGCTTAAGTGTCACAAAATACTTATGCTAAACATACCTAACAACGTCATTATAAAAAAACACTATGCCAATGAAACATAACCACCAGAAAGCAATTATGCCAAACAGACTCAACCAATTTTAATAACAGACACAGAGGCTTAACAGTGACAAAATAAATATGCCAAACAAACCTAGCAACATGATTTCAAAGCTTTTTTTATCATTTTTTGTTGAATAAGCTTCTATCTACCCAATATTAATAAATACGCTAAATCAAATCGTTACTCCAAACTGATCAACATAACAAAATCATTATTCAACTGTAACACAAGGATTCGATTGATTTTAAAACACTTTTTTTAGTATATCTCAAATATAATTGGGTATAAAACCAGATTAGAAATAATAGTTATTTTCCTCCATAGAAGTAAAAGCTTGGTGGAAATATTTACTAAAATGACATTTATAACCATACTTCAAAAGTAACCTAACATATTTTAAGCGAAGATTTTAAAGAAAGGTTTATTATTTTTCCGTGTTTACAGGTGCACATATCTAAAGTATTCTCCTAGAAATTTATTTATTACACAACGTATATTCAATTATATAAATCTTACTAGCTGTGTTGGTGTCTCGATCTCAAATAAATGTCAATTGAAAAATATTTATTAATATTTGGGCGATGAGACTTTGTGGCATGCTACATTTCGATTTATAGAAAAAAAATCTACATTCAAATGCCGAAAATCGTAAAATTGGAGCTTGAGCAGCTTTGGCGCTAGGCGCTTCATTTATAATACTAGATTAGATTCATAAACCACGATATATTAATAGTTTCGAAATAGATACATAAATACGGACAGAGAACGTTGGGATACAATAATATAAAGGAGACATTTATTATTTAATGTTTGGATTAACAGGATCTTATCAAGTACTATTTGTGAGTACCTTTCTGATTTTTTTTTTAATAAAAGTACTAATATTATTTATGGTAATGCAGTCCTCTTCAAAAACCCGAATTAAACAAAAATATGAATTAAATATTTTATGTATTGTAAACTATAAATGTCTTATAATAATTAATTTAATCCATGTTGATGCATTTTTGATAATGTAGCAACACATTTTTGAATTAGGTAATAAAACTGCTAAATTAAACATTAATGTTATAATATTCTCCGTGAATTTTTAACGACGACTATAAAATCGGCAAAGAAATAACCTAATAACCATCCTGTAAGTTAAAAGCTCGCATACAGAAAGCTTTTTTCCATTTGACGAGATGAAATACCGGATGATTGATCGCCAGATTAAAAGCTTCGTGCGAAAGTTTGACTCGGATAACGATTTTTTCCTGGATATTTTACCTTTCAGTTTTTATGGCTCTGTACAGAGATCTGGCAGTTAAATTCTTGAAATCCTTTAAATACAACAAATAAAACTATGTAGGTTTCTGCCTGATGTATCTCGCTTTTTGATACTTAAATTTTTACTGATAAATATTGTATACATTAATAGAAACATTTTACATGAGACACGGTACTAAAATAATCGATGAAAATTTAAAAAAAAAAATACTCACTTTACTGACTGCATTATCGACATTATAAACTTCATTGACTTCTTTGACTCCATTGACTTCTTTGACTCCATTGACTATTCATTAGTTTTATTAACTTTATTGACTTCATCGGTCTCATTGACTTCATTCACTACTTTGACTGCACTGACTTCCTTGACTTAATTGGCTTCATTGACTTCCTTAGCTTCAACAGCATCATTTATTTTATTGGCTTCATTGTCTTCCTCAACTTCAATGACTTCAATGACTGTATTGACATCATTGAATTCCTTAACTTAATTGGTTTCGTTGATTTCGTTGACTTATCTGACTTCCTTGACTTCATTGGTTTCATTGACGTCATTGGCTTCATTGACTTCATTCGGTTTATAGTAGATATATATTTATAATTATAAATAAGATTTTACGACCACTAGACCATATAAATGCTCGGATTATGATGGTTATGAATTGAGTCGGTTGGTCCGGTAAGAATTTGAATTTAACTCCCAATCAGTTGTGGCAACTGTTAGCAGTTCGCTCTGGCATCATAGCCAATATTTTTCTTTTAAAAATATCCAGGACTACGCAGCATAAAATTAGATCTTTTTCCTCCGGAGTGCAGCCTTTTCCCAGTTTTCATGACCCATACAACTTTTAAATTTCAATTTATAAATATGACAAAATTTTCTTTATTCCATTAACTATAATCACATCATGTACCAATCATTTAAACAAAATATATCACAACAAGAAAAAGTGTTAAAATTTGTGCGAAATCGAAATTTGTTCTTGAATTTTCAATAAAGCAAACGCTTTTTGGTCCATAATCAGTGACGGTTTTGTGAGATTTCTTTTGGTGTTAATATATTTTTATAGCCCTGAAGATGCATTGATAATTATTGATTATAGTCTAAAATTTAAATTCCTTTTAAGCGATATCTTTATTTTTTATACTAATTTTTAGTTTGTCATAATTTTTATACAATGTCTTTTTCTAGAAGAATCTTTAATAATTTATTCAATAAATCGCAACGTGTAGACTTCATCCAGTATTTGTTTTATTATTGCACAATCACATTGAATATATCTGTATATTAAGTTATTCATACATAACAATGGATGTACATGGAAATCAATGCATAATTTAGGTCAAGATCGTTCCATTTTTACTACCACTGCTGGCGTCACGGGAGTGTATATATATATATATATATTTAGGTCAAGATCGTTCCATTTTTACTACCACTGCTGGCGTCACAGCAGTGTATATATATATATATATATTTAGGTCAAGATCGTTCCATTTTTACTACCACTGCTGGCGTCACGGGAGTGTATATATATATATATATATATATTTAGGTCAAGATCGTTCCATTTTTACTACCACTGCTGGCGTCACAGCAGTGTATATATATATATATATATTTAGGTCAAGATCGTTCCATTTTTACTACCACTGCTGGCGTCACGGCAGTGTATATATATATATATATTAACATGAACCAGAAATTGCTTATTATCATTTCAGTTACATTTACCATCGTGCTCAAATGTTTAATTTAAGAATCATCGATAATATCAGTGTAAATAGCTTTTTTAAGTCAATGAATAACATATAAACAAAAACTTATTTGTATAATATATTTATTTATTTATTTATTTTTTCATGTTCTCCGTAAAACGGTTATTCACCAATACATTATGGAGAAGATTACAAATTAGACAAAAAGTATAGCAAAACACATAAAAAGGTCAGTTTCACTACTTTGTGACATACGTCAAAAGATAATTGTTAAACTGCCTGTAGGTTACGTTAAAAATGTCGATGGTCAATGCAGACTCGTTGAGCAGTTCAGTCGCTCTGTTGACTGGGGCGTTCTGATAGGCAGAAGTCCTCGCTTTTGGAGCATAAAAAAGGGTATGGGACCTTCCACGAGTATACTTGTCTGGGACATATAAGTTAATCTCTTTCAAAATAGGTGGATTATGTATAGTTCCAGAGATTATCTTAAAAAAATGTTTTCCTAAAAATATTTTTCGGCGGGCTTCTAATGTATTAAGATCGAGCATTCCTGCTAAGAATAAGGATGGATACAGGAAAGGGTAGTACATATATTCCCTCATATATAGGTAACGCATGAATCTCTTTTGTACTTTTTCTATTTCGAGAATATGGTTTTGCTATATATGCGATGCAATTGTTTTATCACAACGAAAGCTTGCAATTTCATTTTAACACACTTGGATAATATTTCTTATTTGACCTAATGTACCAAATTTTTAAGTTATTGATGATAGAAAAGCAAAGTATAAGTCAAAAAAATTACTTTGTTCAACAGCAGCAAAAATTCTTGAACGGTCTGGTCTGACCTAATGAAATTAGCATTGGTTTTTCAGTCTAGAATAATGTAGATCAGTGCCACTATTTTCATTGCATAACGTCATTTGCATAATTAATATAATATTATTTTTAAATTTCAGTGAGAGAAATTACTGTCTACTTTCTATCTATCCAACTAAATCATCAGACCTTTTGCAGAGGTAAGCAGAGAAATGAACCGTGTACTGATTGTGTACTATAAAAATAATTAGATAGAAAATAAAATCTTTATCAAATTGTTTCCAATCTTAGCTTAAATTTTAAAAGCTTATTCTAAGGTTCAACAATATTGAAAGCTTTCGAACACAAGGTGAACAATTTTACAAATGGAGAATATTAATTATTTTAAATCAGATTGACAGTTTATAAAATCGAGCTTTCAAAGTAACGATCAAACTTTCATGCAAAATCACGTATTTATAATAATGTTTCTTATCTAAGCTTTTGCGAGAGCTTACTCCAAGCTTTACAAAACAAAAACTAAAGCTTTCGAACACAGAATCTTAAACATCTTTAAAAATAGAACACGTGAAATTACGAAATTATTTTTTATTGAAATTCTTGTCAGCTTCCAGGAAAGTGAAAGAAGAAGATAATTAAAATAATGGTGGCTGAAGAACACAATTACGTGCACATTTTTTTTATGTAAGCGACGGAGGAAGTTGATTTGCATAACAAAAAAAGGCCACTGGGGAAAAAAATAACAAGAATAATTGCTCCCTACTGAAGCTTTGGTTTTATTAACAGTTTTACTTACTTAATTCTTACTCCACCAAGTTGCCGCTTGTGGCGTTTTAGTTAGTGAATAAGTTAGTACTTGATGATGAGGTGTGGAATTAATTATTTGTATAATTACTCTTGGTCGCAATCTTACATTGAGATTATATAATATGAAAGAAGGACTAGATAAATTGGATAATTCGTACATTCATATATCGTTGGTCATACTTTCATCTTGGTAGAAAAATGAAGTGGAGTCCGCATAAAAAAAAGTTGTGAAGGACTCCCCTGGAGGGAGGGGAGGGATGAGGGATTTTAAAAAAAATACATGCTTGCAAACTAGGTCGAGTGAGGTATCGTTTAGCATGTTTTTATTCGTGGTGAATCGAATGAGACCGCTCCTAAGTCGATAGTATCAATATTTGGTGAGATAAGAGAGGTCTTTAGTACAGGCCTCTCGTAGGAGATCTAAATGTTTTTCAATTGCACCATATTTTTTGTGGTATATGTAGGTCTATAGACACCCAATTATCAAATTGAAATTGAGTTCCCAAAAAACTTCTTTTTTCGATACACATTAATGTAGGTACACTCGTAGTGCCTCCCAGCGGTCTCTCCTTTCTAGTGTCGAAATAAATAGTATTGAACTGTAATAAACTAACTCAATAACTAACTAACTAACTCGGTCATGGCACACATTTCTTGCCTCATACACATTCATATATACTCTTCTATTATTCCAACTCTTGACATGGCCCGACTCAAGTACGACTGCTACCATTCGCATTTGCGTCATAAATACTTTCTGTTTATTTTTTTACTAATTCTGTAAACCTTTTTCCAAAATGTCAATATCTTGTTATAGTGTCCCGAAAATATACGAATAACTTCAACACTAGATACTTTCTTTACATGTGTATAGGAAGTTTAAAAGTATGCACTATTTAATTGCAGTTGTAATATTCTAACTTCAATTAAGTAGTGCGTACTAACAAAAAGGTCCTACCTAAAAAAACAATTGTCCCACACAAAGAATGATTATTTCCTCACACTAATTCTAGAGGTTTTTTTTTAATTTACCTATTATATTATTGTAACTATTTTAAACCATTTTGTTTTACATTATAGGTCCCAACTTTTCAAAAAGCAGACCAACGTGTACCGTTTATTTTTTCTTAAATAAAAACAATTAACATTGAACATCACAGCTTGCGGTGTATTGACTGTGGCTAGTCGATTCTGCGGCGATTTGAATTATTGGCAAGTTGGGAGTTTGCGGGTAAAGTCCACCCACCCTTGTTGTATCCAGAACACTTGGATCGTATACAACAGATTGGACTCTGCAAAGTTTGCAAACTGTTATCCAAGTTTTGTTTCATTAATACACCAACGATAATTTTGATATATTTTGGGCGTTGGTATTAACTATTTATTGAAATGTTTCGGTTGCAAAAGAATCAACAGCAACAATACCGATATTGCCGGTAGGTAAAAAACAGTTGTCTACAGAAGAAAACAGTGGCGAAAAAAAGAAAACAAACAATATCATTTAATTAATTTGCTTTATTTCACAATTTTTTTCATTTAAAATAATAAATTATTGTATATTTGCGGCACATTGCACACTTGTTTAAAATTTTAACTGTTTTGTTTATGAGAAATGAATGAATTTATTAAAAATTATAAACCCAAAATGTATTTTAAACACGTCATTTATCAAAGAGCCGCACTATAGTAATAGCCAAATTATAGTAATATTTGAATGATTTGTACAGCGCCGTTTTAGTTAAAAAATCATTATACATGGTGATTTGTGGGAATTATAAATTGTAATGTTTTTTTAATACGTTAATTTTTGTAAACGTTCGAAATGTACAAGAGGTAAATTATAAAGCGAAATAATATAACAGAAACTTAACATTATACAAGAAAAATGTATAGTGGTTAAAAATACAAAATAAAAACATAGCATAACGTTAATTTTTAGGTTGCAATATTTTCTTTATATTCTTCCTTCCCGTGTCCATAATCCATTTCTTAATATTTCTTTAAAGTCGGTTATTTGTTTTTGTTTTTTTATTGCATGAGTTAGAACGTTTTTTTTCTATTCTTTACAGGTAAAAAAGTTCAAGACCATGTGACTATAAAATTTTTAATAATTTTAAAAATTATTTTGCTTTAAACAGAGTGTTTAGAGACGTACTTGACTTATTTTAACAAATGGTTCCTGACATTATTTGGAAAAAAAATCAAATTAAATTTGTTATTTTTTATTCATTTTTTTTTCTTCATAAACAAACAAAAAAAAATTAACGAGTCATCCATCACAATAAAGTCAGGAATCTGGTTAAAATAATTCAAGTACGTCCCTTAGAACCATCTATGGGTACAAAGATCGAGGTTTCAATCCTAAATCATTGCACAACAACATTTTTCTATATCTGTAATGATCTGTAAGTGGTATGAATAATTAAAATCTTAGGTAACTCAAGATGGTTGTCTTTCTCATATACTAATAATATTCTGTAAAAAATTAAAAAACAAACAAAAATCCGTTTTCATGAAATCACTATTTTCCGCACGAAATTCTAGGAAATAAATCGGTTCAATGTAATGAACTTTCTCTTTTTCATTAATGAAAAACGAGTGTAATGAGTCCAGTGAACGGGGACATTTTTCGCTTAGTGTCCATTAAACCCGAATTACAACCGGTTAAAGTCCTAGCATACAACTGCTGGGTCCTTCACGGAATAATAATTAGTGTGGGCGGATGAGTGGGTGATATAATATTATCCTTTCGGGTCCAGTAGGTAGGAAAAATAAATTTCTAAGTGTAAGTTTTGTACCGTAAAATATTTGTATTTGAAGTTCTGCTCTTACTGGGCAGTTTTGCATTTCGTCCGTCTGTAAATTTGTTTGGACGTTCCGTTTCAAGGTGGTGGTAGAAAAGAATATATTTTTCAAATTTCAATGAATTAATTTTTTTTCAAAGTGATCTTACCTACCCGTCTGAGTAAAATTTGAAAAAAGAATTATCGTAGTGACGTTTCTTTAGACAAATCGTATCCTTCTCTTTTTAAATAACATAATGTTACATTAATGATGGTTAATAATTAAGTAGGTAGGTATTTAGTGAATTTTGGTTTTGATTCAATTAGAGAAAATTCAAAGAAAATAAGTCTACATTTAGGACGGGTTGTTTTGAATTTATGGTTGTAGAATTTGAACAATTCATCAAATTTCAACGTTCATTTACAGGTTCTGTGAAAGTCCTATTCAAATTCTGTTATTATATCATTATAGGCTAGTTGCTTGACAGAACTTAAAAATATCTTTCACAGAACTTGAAAATTAACTTTGAAATTTGAAGAATTATTCAAGATCTCCGAAACAACCCGTCCTTAATGTTTGAATAAAGTCTGCTCTCCAGCGACCAAATATTTTCAAAACATCGGAAGAAAACATTGGTTCATGGCTACAACGTTTTTTGTTTTCCATCCAAAACGAAAACAAAAAAATTGCCCTAATGTTTCAATTTTGTACAAAAATTTGGTTCTATATTTGTGGTAATATTGTCACTGGAGAGCAGGCTTAATGTGAACATTGGTTCTTGGGTTGTAAACAAAATTTAGGCGGCGGGTTTGGGTACCGACACCGTGGGAACAATTTATTGTATAATCCACACCTCTGCCATAGGTCACTCTAAATGGTTCACTACATTTGGTGATTTAGTAGGGGTGCCCGGGTTTATTGGGTGAGTTGTGCTCAGCGTGCGCCTGCCAACCAGCTGCGTGGCGTGACAGATTAGGAGAGGCTGGTTCGGGGCGACCCTTTGACCTCTCCAACTGGTATCTCGACCCATCGCCCTGCACCACAGTGGGAGGTATATATTCATTCGTCGGCCTCTCCTGAACACACCGATTCCTAGGTTCCTACCCACCCCTCATATCTTTTTCCTTCCCAAAACTTCCTTCCTTTCCTTAAAAAAGACCCTCCACACAGCGTCCCCAAAGATTACCTGAGGTAAATTATTTTCCTCAGGGCCGCGATTGGGGTTAATGTAATTTTTTTTTAAACTTTTTTATGTATAATGTTATCTGTTGTACCATTACTTTTGTCATGCTTTGGTGTGAAAGAACATCTATTCAGCGGTGTGGTATCTTGAACAAGTCGTGGTGACATGTTTTTTGGCAAAATTGCTCTAAAAACAGCTTCCTTCAATAGCAGTGGTTTTTTCTCAACATTTTCTGAAATAATGGATATGAGTGAAAAATATCGCCCTAGTGTAAAACCACCATTCAGAATTTAATCGTTGCTTGAAATGGCTTTAGCCGTGTTTGGTGACAACATCTGAATAGCCAGGTACTTCCCCACCTTCCTCTTCCCCATTTAGTTTATCATCCCCACTAACTTCAGCCTCACAATATAAGCCATAGTCTCACTGTCTCCCCTCAGTTGAGATCAATTGAGACTCTTGTGCGGTATTCACATAAAATTAAATTAAATTAAAAATGTCTCTTTCATACATTTTGAATTTTTTAGTTCTTAGTTTTCAGTACAAGCAATCTCCACATTATCATAGCTCTGAGAAAATACGTTTAGTAAGTTAGACTTATTAAGTTATTACAATAATTCTGGCTCTATTAATTTTCCTGGGTCATGCCAAAAATTATTGTTGTATGTATTGTTAGCAAAATGCTATGGATATCCGTCAACATAAAACAGCGATTAAGTAAAGCGATGGAGGGTAAATGCGTATAGTTTTGCCCCTTCGTTGATTTAATAACTAACCCAATTTGTTAAAGAAATTGGTATAATACAGTTAAATTTACATAAAAATTACCAGTTTATTATAACATCAAACGTTACAAAGGATGGAATATTTCTCATTAAGTCCAAACTGACATTGTCATCAAATTGTCAAACAGTGCCAATATGTTTTTTTTTAACATTTGAAATGCTAGAGTGGTCAGGGTGTTCCAGAGATGTTAAAATATAACATTGTCATCAAATTGCCAATCAGCGCCATTTTGTATATTTATCATTACACACGCACACTACTTTTGGTCAACGAAACTTTAGATATCTTGCGACAAGACTTTACAACATTATTCCTGATAAAATAAAAACATGTCATTCACAAAAAAATTTCAAAGATAGCGTAAAAATTTGGATCAAAAGTAATGATAGGGCCTTTACCGGTGCACTCATCCAAATTCGCAGTTATTGATGCAACCTAATTATTGTATGTATTTTCATATAATTGTAGGTATATTATTAGGACTATAAACGAACTTGGTAAATGATGTATTGATATTGATGCTACCTAACTATTGAGTGTTCGTATTTTTATATAATTGTTGGTACGTTATGGTACTATAAATAAACTTGGTAGATAGCTGCCTCATCACAGGCTAAGCCTAGTGAGGCGGGCTATGATAAACCATAACACATAACTACATTAACATTTCCATTATTTACATTTATTTTACCTGCTGTTTATATATTCCTTTCCGTTGATAAAATTATATACTCATCTAATTTATAAACCAATGTACACAAAACAGTCTTTCATGTATTTCTATAGTTATAGTTTGAAAATTTGTCACAATAAAGATATTATATTATTATTAATATCCCCGTTAGACGGCGATTTGAGAGTCGTTTCAGCTTTCCATCAAATTGTGATCAGCTGACAAGCTTTACAACATGACGGACATCTTGAATCGTCATTTGACAGGGAAAATGTATAGGGTAATTCCGGGGGAGATGGCCGTACGGGAGAGATGGCCAATAGAAAAAAGTTCTAGGAATAATTCATAGAAGTCGCTACTTTTAACTTAGTTCGCTTCGTTTCGGCACGGGCAACAAGTATTAGCGGAGTTTTGTGCGTAAAAATTATGGAAAGGTGAGTAATTTGACATTGTTTTTTAATAACATGTTCGATTTAAACTAAGCGGTTAAGATATTAACATACTTACGTTAAAGTTTTCAAAGTTTTGCCCGTTTTCGTGATTTCTTTGTGAAGTTAAAAACTTTCTCGTGTTCTAACCTCAAAATTAACTAATAAATTGAGAAGTTGCTTTTATTATGTCATGTGGCCATCTCACCCGGACAATCGGCAAAGATGGCCATAGTATTTACGGGAGAGATAGCCATAAAATTTAATGTCCTAATTTTAATTTATTTTTAATATTTAATATTTTCTACAGATTCCTAACCAATAGGTACATACGGAAGGCAGCTGCTGGACGAGGTGCCTGGAGCCAAGAAGACTTAAAAAATGCTATGGAAGAAGTACAAAGTGGAGGGATGACTGTTTATAGGGCCTCTTTTATCTACCATATCCCAAGAAAAACACTAGAAAGAAGGTTAAAACAAAACAACTACACAAAGGGATCTATGGGACCATCATCAACCTTTGGTGCAGATAACGAAAAAAGACTGAGCAAGCATATAAAAGACATGCAATCGAGAGGCTTTCCATTGACTATCGATGATTTAAGAAGAATTTCATTCAAGTATGCTGAGCAATTAGGAATTAAACACAGATTCAATATGAAATCTGAGAAGGCGGGCTATGATTGGGTTCAATTGTTTTTGAGAAGGAATTCCAATATTTCATTAAGGAAATCAGAAGGGGTGTCATATGCTAGAAGTCAAGGGATGAATAAAGCAGAAGTAAACGCCTATTTTGAAATGTTTGAGAGGATTCTCAGTGATAATGACCTAATAAATAAACCTGGCCATATTTATAACATGAACGAGTCTGGGTTGCAATTGAATAATCGACCAGGTCACGTTTTGGCTGAAAGAGGCTCCAAAGCTGTAGCTATGTCAACGACTACAGAAAAAGGAGAAACGATCACGGTAATTGGTTGCTGCAATGCTGAAGGTAATTTTATACCTCCTGCATGTATTATGAAAGGGCAAAGGAAGAAACCTGAATTTGAAGATGGACTGCCTCCAGGTTCAGTGGTTTATATGTCACAAAAATCTGCCTATATAACCTCTGACATATTTCTAGAATGGATGAAATCGCATTTCTTTCCTCGAAAACCAGATGGCAAAGGGCTTATTTTGCTGGACGGTCATTCTACACACTGCAACTCAGTTAAAATGCTGGAGCTTGCTAATGATAATGACATCATTTTACTGTCAATGCCATCACACACATCCCCCTATCTTCAGCCACTGGATATGGCTGTGTTCAAGTCTGTGAAAACTTTCTTCTACGAATCCTGCAGGTTATGGGTGAAACAGCACCCCGGACGCCGTCTAACAAGACAACAATTTGGGTTCTTATTAAACCAAGCCTGGGGAAAATCAGCGACAAGTGGAAATGCAATATCAGGATTCAGGGCAGCAGGAGTTTTCCCTTTAAATCCAGGAGCCATTCCGGAGTACGCATTTAGTGAAAACATCGATAAACCTATTGAAAGAAACATCGAACATGCAGCGCAGGTCCAATCAATTTCAGATTCAGGCCCAAGTACATCCTTTCAGACTGTGGACTAATCAACACCGACTACATTACTGAACCAAGTATCTCCACTGCCTGTAAAACTAAACCAGGTTCGGAAACGAGCCAAACAAGTAAGCATTCTCTTGACATCTGAAGAGCCTATGGAAAAACGAAAAATGAAAGAAAATTAAAAGGAAAAAAGGGAAGAAAGATAAAAAAACTAAAATAATAAAAACGGAAATTAAGACTGAAAGACCTAAGAAAAAAAATATTTTTAAGAAACGAAAGGCAATTCGTAGGTTGTCTGATAGCAGTTGTGAAGAAATTCCCATCGTTTTCAACGATACCTCTGAAAGTGAATCTGAAGATAGAGCAAAAGATAATTGCAGAGGTTGCGGTGATAATTATTACAGGACACAATTAATTGAAGATTGGATACAATGCAATATTTGCATGCTTTGGGTGCATGAAAATTGCACCGAGTTTGAGGATATGTGTTCTTATTGCGGCAATAAAAAAAGAATGGAGTTAAAATGTCACAAGGGCAAAGGGAAAGGCAAAAAAAGTACTGGCCATCTCCCCCCAACCACTATGGCCATCACCCCCGGACACTCTGGGAGAGATGGCCAGTCCTAGTTTTTTTTAAAGTTTAAAATTATATTGTTTTCATTAGTTGAAGTGATTAATCGTTAATATTTGATAAGATTAATAAATAAAGTTTATTTTCTATAGTGATTAAATGTTTTATTCATCATAATTCCTTCACAATATAGTCATAAAGTTACTAGGGCCATCTCCCCCGGAACTACCCTAGTGTAAAATATACAAAATGGCGCTGATTGACTATTTGATGATATTATTACATTTTAACATCTCTGGAACACCCTGACCACTCTTGCAACATATATTTTCTGGATAAAGTATCATATATTTTTTGCAACGCATCTGCGATTGACGTTTATATGAGAGAGACAGCATTAAAGAAGGACAACGATGACCGGATAAATCATCAAAATTATAATTCATCACATCTTTAAAAAGTTATATAAAGTCATGGAAAGCGATGAAACAAATACTTTATTAACTGGGTTAAGTAGGTTAGGTTAGGTTAGGTTAAAAAAGAATTTTTTATCGTTTTTAATGACTTTATATCACTTTTTTAAAATATGTTGAATAGTCACTGTGTTGAGTTAGCATATAATATATTGTATTTATTACAGTATTTTTACTATCATTTCACCATTCCAATATCACAGTAACATCATAATGTAAAAGCAGTGGCGGCTCGTGACTTTTGGATATACTAGAGTGCTAATATTACAAAAAAATGCCATTATTGATGTTGTTGTAGCTGAAAAATTTTTTTTTCGAAATTCGACTTTTAGTGTGAAGTTTTTCTTAACTGAATATTCGCTTAAAATCTTCATATAAAATATCGAAATTTCTAAAAAAAATAAAAAATCATTTTCAGCTACAACAACATCAATAATGCCATTTTTTGTAATATTAATATTGTGCTACACCAAAAAATCACGAGCCGCATCTATGTAAAAGGCAAAAGGGCGAAGACATTAACATTTATTTATAAATTAACTGTGGTTTTTCTTCTAAGTGCGTTGAATGCGCCGTAAAAACTACCCGTTTTTATTCGGCAAATGTGAACTCTCGTCCCATTTGATTCCTAATAAAATCGATTATCAGCGCCATTTAAAAATTTCGGTCCTTAGAGCAGACCAGTTACTTCGGACCAGGCATCTCCCGTTGAAACATCGGTAGAACAGATACAGTATTTCTAACTGTCGTACGCGTTATAGTGATTTTCCCATGCCTAACTACCTATCGCTTAGCATTGCATTTATTTAGTCTTGAAAAAGGCGTAAACAAATTTAATTATTTAATTATAACGTATTATTATAATGGGTTTGACTTTAACAATCGACTTCTTCCCGCACAAAATAAATTAAAATACAAACCAACATTTGTTCAAGTTCGTGAACATAAGTACTTTTTCCATTGATAAGTAAATCCCATTTAACTGTGTTCTCAGTCCCAAACAACTAACATGTTAATAAAGTCCACATTGCAAAAAAAACTTTCCGAAAGTCGAAGCTTTCGGAAAAGAAAATACTAATTTGGAAAAAAACTACGGAAACCTGTTCACTTTTTTATTTATTTTTTTACGGACAAATAGTCCATTAACAATATAATATTTTTTACACGAATAAGAAACAGAAATGGCAGTAAAAGGAGAGCATATATAAATGATGAGAAATGACAATGTACATATAATATAAAAAGTACAGATGGAAGACAATTACAAGTGTTATAAGACAATTACAATTACAATGCATAAAGAAGGTTTAAAGGGTTGTTAAAATTACACATTACGTATCGACTGTCGAAATACATTTAGGCCTACCAAGTCTCGACATTATATAAAGTTATTCTTACAGAAAGTCTTTGGATCTTATTAGCAAATTCGTCCGGAAAATGACAAATAGTTAAGTTTATTGTTTATTTTATTTCAGATACTTTTTGTTTTAAAAACTATGTCACGCTCCAACAATTTTTATGATACTTTTTTAATTAACAAAATATTACGAATTTTTTGATTATAAGATCTAAGCTATAATTAATTGAAGCTTGGCTGCACGAGCATAAATATTTAAAAAAAATATATATTTTATTTTATATTAGTTTAATAATATTAAAAATCATTATAATACTTTCAGATAATCTTAGCTAATATGATACATTATTATACTCTAAAACAGGAAGAAGTTGGAGTGTACACACGCTTTTTCAAGCTCGATAGTTTTACGCTCATTCAAAAATGTCTCAAGGTGTGTAGAGTCCCAATCGTTACTTTTTTTTTCGATATCTAGACGATGGCTCGATGCGAAAAATATTAAAATGCAGTAATTTCATTTTAATTTTAAAGTAACTTTCGACAGAAATTTCCGATTTAACCGAGTGTCTGGGTGGCATATCCATGGCGCCTTGTGTCGAGCTGCTGTGTCATGTTCGATCGAGCCAAACCATCGACCTCGAACATGCGTGTGTACATAGCTTTAGGATAGCATAGAAGTATTTTCAATTTAGTTAGTTCATCGATTGCATCTTAAAATTAATTTTCTCAATAAGTAATAATTTAGATATTAGAGAATATTTTATCAATTTCACTCTAAATAGGGAAAAATTGTGCGCCCACAATTCGCTTCTTTCGGTTAAATTTAACAGTGGTTTTATTCTTAATCTAAAATAATTGAAGAAGAAGATAATAGTAATAAATCCAAAAGAAATGTGAAACAGAATATGCGGGTTGAAAATAAGCCGACGTAGCTCAGTGGTCCAGAGCGTCTGACCGGACATCATTGGAGGGGGACCCACCCTTTCCCGACGGCTGTGTGAGGAAACTGATTGTTTAACCTCCTTAGCCGCACACGTCAGGACTCTAATTTTGTAAAAAGAAGCTACATTTATTTTAAAATGAATCTAGACCCTCCAATGTCCCTGCATGCATGATTGTTAGTACGAAATAATGTATGCATACTTACATTAATAGTTACACAAAATAAGAACACATATGAAATGTGTTCGCCTGGTGGTTTGGCATCTAAAATTAAATAATAAATAAGGAGCACAAATTTTATAAGTGGAAGTATGATTGAAACATAAAAATATACAAGCCGCGTATCGAGGGCAGTTTACCCCACTATCACGGGGCGGTCCCGGCAAGAATGAGCGTGGCAAGCGGCCTGGCCACAACGACCCCAAGCACCCGCGTCCCTTAGCCAGTTTTCCGAGAGTACCCTCGAAGAAATGTAAATGGGGGGAGGGGGGGGGGAGATACTCCCAAAGACCCTAGGGAATGAAGTGAGCCTCAGGTCACCGGAGGCAGGACGGAAGGGGACCGGGCTCGCGCAAACATTCCCCAGGCCCGCTCATGATGCCGGGGGAGGCACCCGTGGTTCGTGGGACAGCCGCCCCGGATTAATGTCACCTTACTGGATGCAGGAACAGGGTCTATCCGCCCCCGTGGTGGGGAAATGAACAATACAGTACGATAGAGTTCAGTTCGACAACCTATTCATAAACCAATTTGTTAGTAACAAATAAAAAGGCAAATAACAAACGTAGAAAATAAGTTGTGATCAACAACAAATTGACCGTTCAAAATAATAGAAATAAAAAGAAGGGAAAAAAAGATTAACATAGTAATAAAGATCTAAAACACAAAAAGAAACAGTATTATCATTATCAACGCGTTCCTAATAAATAAATAAGGCCTAAATTCAAAAGTAAAAGGAAGAATGTGCATTAAAAAAAAAACAGTGTAAAGAATTGGCAAAAACGGTGTAAAAAGCCAGTATACACAATAAATGAATAAGAAATAATAAAACAAACAAATAAAATAATAAATGCATTGCGATCATGCCATAAGACAAAGAAAGTAAAACCAATGAGTATATAAAAATAAAAATAAAACATAAAGCAATCGCGCATAAACAATATTAAATTTGTTATAAGAGGAGTAACCGTGGAGTGACAGGAACAATACGCTTGGCACCTGAAACAAAGATGATTTTAATCTAAATCAGCAACTCTAAGCACAAGCCATCTCTCTACCCAGGACTTTACAAACTTTTTGAAGCATTCAAAATTTTCTCTGTTCAACACGAGATCGGCATTCCATGCCGGTCTTGTAATCCCTCTCAAGCCATCCAACATTTCCTCTCGGGCATCCTTCATCAACTCGCAGTGCCACAGAATGTGCTCGGCTGTCTGGTTAGTGTCACCACATGAACAGTTCGGATGAGGAGACAAGGCGAGACTATGTAGCCGCCCCCTGAACTCCCCATGACCGGACACCAATTGCGTCATATAGTGATCCAGTTTTATGTGCGCCCCTTCCATTCTGCTTTTAACTGAAGGGAAGAAAGAGAAAGTCCATCTACCCTTCGTCGACCTATCCCATCGCTCTTGCCATACACTCAGCGTTCTATCTCACATGGCTTTCAATAAGTCAGGAAGGGACACCGCTCCACCGGGTGTCAGTTCGACTCCCAGGTGGACAGCGGCCTTACCTCTTGTCAATGCCTTTTTTGTCAAAACTTCCCTTATTTCCAAGTCAATCGGCAGTGTACCAGCCAGAACCGGTAATGCATCATTAGCCACAGTCCTATATGCGCCCGAAAGAGCCAACAGGGGAGTCCGTTGGCCCCGCTTGAGGGCCAAGTGGATCAATGCATTATCCAGCCGGTGCTCCCACACAGAAGCTGCATACGAGACATGCGTCACGTAAACACCCCTATATATGAGGCGAAGTGCCGGAGTCCGCAATCCCCACTCAGCCGTTGAGAGCCTTCTCAATTTCAAGAATAGGGCCTGGGCCCTGCTAGAAACGCTCTTGACGTGCGCTAGGAACGAAGAAGATCTATCTAAAGTGACGCCTAAATACCTGGTGCTTTCAACGAAACGAATAGTGGAGCCTCCCATTCTGATGGTAGGGTTTCTGGCACGACTGAGCATACCCTTCATCAAGAGTCCCACGGTCTTATGGGGAGCGAAGTTCAGCCTGTTTCTCTTACCCCATTCAAGAATTTCACGCAGACCCTCTTCTGCTTTACACTCCACTTCCTTTCTGCTGTCCCCTGAGACCAAAAGAAACTTATCATCTGCGTAGTCGACCGATATGCATCCTTCAGGCAAGGGTAACCTAGAGGAAAATGACTGACCGGACATCAGAAGGCACGGGTTCAATTCCTGTCGGCGGCATTTATTTTTACTCATATCATAGGGAGATATTTTCAATTTGTATTGATATTACAGGCCACTAATTTATTGCTCATAATAATTGATTATCCTTTTTGTTATGCATAAAAACCTTGTTTTATAAACATTAGTTAATCATTTAAAAAAATAATAATAACAGTAATGATATTTGAAAAGTCAAAATATTTCACCAACAAATGTAGATATAATATGTATCGACGCCATTTGGGGAAATTTAGCACTAACAAAGTCTTTCCTACAAAAATAAATTTGGTTGTTTACAGGTGAAAAACTATTAAAAGAAGTAATTGTCGATTGAAGTACTAGTACATATTGAATTATTTGGCGGGTTGGAAATAAGCCGACGTGGTTCAGTGGTCCAGAGCGTCTGACCGGACATCAGAAGGGGCGAGTTCGATTACCTTATTGCTTATAATAACTAAAATATGTTGGTCGCTAATAGGGAGGGCGATAAGAAGATAAGGGACCAAATTAAGTTAAGCATTTCGAAAAATGTTTCCAAAACGAAAAAAAAGTATTTTTCCAACCCTAAAACTTTTCAGTTACCATAATCGAGTGTCATTTGAAGGCATTTTTTATTACGTTTTCGTATATTTTGATGCAAAGTGTTCTAGGGAAACTTTCGGCATTACCCGCCGAATAATAAAACTTTTCCTAATGTCGAATTCCGCATTAGAAAGTTTGAGCATGTGAATAAGATGTTATTTATTGCTTTTTACTTCATTCGTTTACCGGGAAAATCAACTTACTTTTGGTTATAAAATTTTGTATAAAAGCATATTTACCGGGGAAATTAATATTGGTGGATTTAAACCATTGAACCGAAATATGTTTCATAAATGATGATTTTACCATCACAAAAATATTTAGTGTTTTGAGGTTAACTTTGGTTTGTCATTTACGCATCAGTTAGTAGCGTTTTCAATTTCAATAATGCAATGGGCATCAATAGGTGCCTTTACATTTCCCATGACTACGGAACAATAATGGCACAAAAAAACCATAAAACATACGTTTTTTATCACAATAATTGATCGGTCAGCGGCTGCGATGGCATCGTGCTGGATGCCACCCAGGCATCGTGAGTTTTATTCGTCGGATTGCTAAGCCCTCACAACGAAACAAGCAACATTTTTCACTTTCTGAGGTGGTAGCAGTTGATTTTCAAATACTGTCAGGTTGTTGGAATGTATGTCATTATTAAAAATAAAATTAAATTAAAATACTGCATCTCTTTCTTAAGTACTAAATACTAGTGAGACAAAGGATGTACGTTAGTCCGCTTTCCTTATATGAAAAATGCAATCATTATCATACGTCTTTCACACTTAGAAATGAAACGCCGCGATTGCCGGACTTGTGTCGTTGCGGTGGTAATTTGAAAAGCCCCCAATTTCTGTGCTTTTTTTTTCAAATACCTATAATAAACGTTTTATCATCTTCTTTTTAGTTACATGTAGAGATTATTATATCTTTATTGGGATCTCTCGTGTTGAGAATTTAATTTACATATTAAAATTCAAAATATATAAAGTTACTGAAAGAATTTAATAATAATAGTAAATGTATTATTATCTTTCTTTTTGTAACAAATAGAAATAATGATATCATCAGTGGGATCTCCCATGCTGAGGATTTGGCTTACATTCGACAGCAATTTGGTAAAACTCTAGAAGCCTCAAAATGAAAACTTACATCGAACACTGTCCATAGAATCTAATTTAAGGGTATATTAAAAATATTTTATTATCGCCTCTTTCTTAGATGGCGCTAATTTAATTATTTTTATGAAACAACACCCTTCGCTAGTTATGCTTTAAAATATTAAGATGAATTATTTGTTAATGCCTATATATAAACAATATGAATAGGAATAAAAAGTTTTGTCTATATACAAACACAATTCTTTTAAAGAAGGCATACAAATACAAACATGGATTGAATAACCGATACAATATTGTATTTGCATGCCTTTCTTGTAATATTTTTTTTTTAGAGACGATTTTTTTTTTCAAAATTTTTTTCCTAATTTTGAATCGATTTTGAATTGTTTTTAGTATACCGTTAATAAGAACATTGCTCTTCAAAATTGTCTTCACGCCTTCTTCATCTGTAAACCAAACAGAATTTCTTCGGGCGTGGAATTGAAAAGCGGTCATAACGTTAGAAGCCAATCGTAAACAATGCACGAGAATAAGTCTGTGGCCTTTCTTAGCTCAAAATGTGATATCTTGGTGCAACAGTTCGGAACTCAATTGTAACTTAAAATCCAATAATGTTTGGTTCACCCGTTTGTTTGATTTGATGGAGCATTTGTATAAAAGGCGGAATTAGATTAGTTCTGGGGTTTATAATACTGGAAGTACCTTTGTCAAATAAAATAATTGTTCATGTAAGGTGTAGCTCGTCAATTTTCGGCGTAAAAATGATCTGAATCATTATTTTTACATGCACGATAAACAGGCTAACAGGTAACGATTTTATTAATATTGAGCACCTGACAAAGGCAGTCATTGCACGAGAGTAAGAGACCTTTTAAAGTACATTCTGAGAAGATATCTAATGAAGTTAATTTTTATGTAAATTTTTCTCAATGATCCCAACTTCTCGAGCCTGTGAGACTATGACTTTCCCAATCGGGGTGTGTCGTGAAGCTGAAGGTAGTGAGGAGGGAAAAAAAATGAGGAAGAGAAGATGGAGAAGTTCCCAGCTATTCAGATCTTGCCATCAAACACGGCTAAAGCCATTCTGAGAGTGTCTTCCACTCTAGAATGTGAATTGCGAAATAACATAAATTGATCAAATGAAATTTTCTTACGCACGTCGGGATAAAAACCCGCGACCTCCGGATTGCTATTCGAGAGCCTTATCCATCTATCCATATCCATTAGAGTTATATTAACAGAACAGGATACAAATTATAGTATATAACATGTACATAAATATTTTTGCTATCGGTTAATGAACAATCACCATTTGTTTTACATTTACTGCACAAAAAAAAATTCCCTTGACATATCATATTATTTGGGGAGAGGAAGGAGTGAACGTCGGTCTCTAACAAACTCATGTTGCAGGAGCGAGTGTGTAAAATAAACCATAAAACCAAAAAAAAAAATCAATTTACTTTGATGATTCTAAATCTAAACAATGGAGAAAATTTGTCAGTGTTGCCATTGTTGAGCGATTTTTTACCGACACTGATAAAAACTATTGACATTATATAAAACAACACCGTGCATGCTAGAGTTATTGATGAACTCACGTCGACTGCATAGCTTGACGTATCAATCGCTTAGTTGTCAATGTCGTCGTACTATTTTTTAAGATATATTCATATTATTTAAATCACTTATATGATCTAAAAAATTTACCGTACGAGCGTAATTTTATTACTTTCTTGTAGAAGATTCTCTTTATGACAAAATTTGGGAGGGGTAATGGCGTCGAGGAGAAAGAGATAGCACGTGTATGCGTAGCCTTAAATCCTCTCCGGAGAATTTTACCATAAATATTTTTGCGTACGCTAAATTTCTGAATTTCAAAGAAGTTAATTATCTTTTTTTTTGATGTTTCGAAATGTAATTTTTACTTTTTAATTGACAGCACCCGCATTCTACATACATCTCATTTTTTGTTCTGTCGTAATTATTTTTATTACATTAGCTACACACAAGAGAACCTGAGAAAAATTATCTCCCTCAAAGACTATGTCATCTTTGAAGGTGTTTTTGAGTGTTCATTTTTAAATGGAGAATATGATGATTTGGGAGAGAAAAAACGTACGAGGGGTGAGTACGAATCTGGGGTTTTGTGTATCCACGAGTGACAAGCGTTTGAATTCATCCCTATTGCTGTGATACAAGGCTATGGGTCGAGTCCTGCACGAGAGGTAAAAAGATCTCCCTCAACCAGTTTCTCCAAATCCGGACCACAACACAATAGGTGGGAAGACGTATCCGCCGCCAAGACCTAGACAATCCTCACCCCTGCTAAGTCACTAAACGGGGTGAAACTTAATACGCATAAAATAATACATAGTATCTATAATTGCGGCATGTTCCATTGTAGTAGATACTGTCAGTTTCGCCCTCGTAAGAGACTACCATTCAGAATTGAAACATTGTTTGAAACAGCCTTACCTGTATTTGGTGACCAAATTTGAACAGTCTTCCTACCTACCTTCCATTATCTCCTTTATTTCCCCTTACTCTTCAGCCTCACTACATACTCCGGTTGGGGTTGCTATAGTTCTCACCAGCTTCGGTTACCAGGGAGCAGTTCGAAATCTTCTGTATCTCGAATGAACATTAATAAATAATTGAAATAAAAAAATGCAATTATTCAAAATAAGTTATCTTTTTTAAATAAACATTTTTACCACATGTATCACCGTTATCCTTCAATAAATTATCTCAACCCATTGCAGTAGGATGGATGGATTCAAACGTCTGTCAATCCTGGACATACTCATACCCATAGATTCCTACTCACACCTAATTCCATTTTCCTTTCCAGATCTTTCTCTCCTTCCTTCCAAACAAAAAACCCTCCACACAGCTTTCCCAAAGATGGTATAGACCCTGAGAGAAATGATTATCGTCAGAGATTTTCCATGTGGAGCCAATGTAGAAAAAAATATATGTTAAAGAATTTTTTTCTCCTATTTGACCAATTGTTTTTATTGATCACTTTAAATTTCAAAGCATGATTTTCTATCTTAGATTTTTATTTCATTTATTGTGCAGTTTCGTTTTGAAAATCCTCATAAAAGATCTCAAAAAACACTTGTCACTTCTTTCTCACTACACTACAATCCCCTAAGCCATCTCGAATTTTTTTTTTTACCTCTTGTTTTCCCACTTAATTCTTATCCTATTCTAAAAAAAACATTCAAATGCTGGATCACTTTCAAACGTTGACGGAAGTCTTCAAAAAATTCGGTAAGAATGGTTCTTAAAAAGATCTGATCAGAAGAAAAATATTTTTATGAAAATCTACCACAATTTGAACGATAAACCTCTGATTATGACCAATCCGAATCAATGGATAGTAAATAAGTGTCACCTACACCGATTTGAATGGAAATGCTTGTCACCGAATTATGATGACCTCTATGTCTCAAAGAAGCCATTTATAAACTGATCATTACTTATAAATACAGGAGAGTATATGTTGTGGGCGGTCGGGATATTATTTTTAAACAAAAATATGTTTTTATTCCGAGATTGATGAAATTTTGCACTCTTAATTTTCAAAAAAAAGGAAGGACTCTTTACATAAGATTTCTAAAAACCACCCCATTTCCCACTCCTTATAGCAAATTTTGTATACTTCGTGTTCAAAATAAGCGAAGAACTTCCGTTTAAAATAGCCCCATTATTTCACACTTTTTAACCCAAACGTTCATCGAATCAACTTCGCCGAAATATAATAATTTTGAACATCGGCTATTTTTAATGCGTTGGCTTACTAAAACACCATATATTCATCGCGCAGTGAAAATTTTAACCCTAGATTATGAACGGTCGTCGAATCGACTACGCCAAAACTCAATAATTATTTATGAAGGATTTTTTTAATGCGTTTTTCCCTAACCCTAAACCTTTTTAACCCTAGATTACAAACGTTTGTCAAATCGACTACGTTGAAACACAGTTTGATCAACTTCGGATAATTTTAATGCGTTACTTTCAATTCTCCATAAAATCAGCAAACCAATCCAAAATTTACACTAACCTTAAGCAAAAATTACAAAAAACATCTAAAGGCTCATTCATAATAAAGTGGTCCAAATTACGCAATCTGTGACCCAAATCACTGCCATCTCATCCCTCATTAACTTTATACGAGCCGATTTGACGGGGGATGGTCTAATTGACGCCGTGACGGGTCGTGTGTCACGCGACCCCCTATTAGGGGAGGTAATACACACTTTTTAAAGGGTAGAAATGAATACAAAGTACGTGTTGTAAAAATAATCACTTACATGGTTTTAAATTATGTATGCTATATATGAAGCCAATCCATCTTCTCAATAAAAACCAAGTATCTAAGCCTATGATTTTTCTGACTTTTGATCAAAAATTTATATATGTAATGTATGGTAGGTTTAATTATGTACGTACATACTCCATGTGCAGGTTCAAATAATATTTTTGAAGTGAAACTTCTTTACGCGCGTTATGCAATTTCGAGGACCTGAGTAAAACCAACTCATAACCGTCATCAAAAACCGTGATCATTGCGCTATAGGAGCCTAGCCAATATTATATACCTACTTTCGGTCGCTCTCCAAACTCAGCTTTGCGGTCTAGAGGCAAAGCGCCCGATTATCGTCGTGAAGAACCGAGGTTCGATCCCCGCTTTAACTAATTTTTTTTTTTCTTTTTGTGATTTTTTTAATACGAGGAAAAATGATAAAATGCTTTCGTGCTGCGACTTTGTCAGGCATACATATAAGAAGATATCTACATGATTGTTGTCAAAATGCACATTTATTTTTTTTTATCGAGTAATTTATTTTTAGAATTTTTGGGATCGAACCTTCTTATTCTGTTTGAAACGATCGATTGAAGGAAGCGAATTTTGTATCGTAATATAATATCATATACAAACTCCGTTATAAAAATAAGCGCGGGACAAGTCAATTGAGGAGTACACGTTGTATACGCGGTTCTCGTCGCTCGAGATACCTCTCCTCGCGGTCTAGAGGCAGAGCGTTCGACACTCGTTATGCAAGACCCGGGTTCGAATCCCATATTTTTATAACATTTAATTTTTTTTTATCACATGCTACTTATAAATATGTCAATAGGCAGAAAAAAAGAGAGAATGAAATGAAAAGAGAGAGAGAAGAATACTAAAAGTTTCACTTCCGACGTGCGTAGGCTTGCCACCCACTGTATTTTTTTTATGCATTTGATCATGTTTCTAACTGGAGATAATTTTGTATAGGGGTTGCATTAGGACATATCTGTCTGTCTGTCTGCAAATTTTTTTGTGTTTGATGTTACCTTTTTATTCCGCCAGAGCGCATGAGCATGATCAAGTTGAAGGAATAATGTACAAGTGTGCAGAATTATGTACAAGTGATAATATGCATAAGTGTAAATTAAACGATGAGTTAGTTTATATCAGTTCTTGCTTCAGTGTGTTTCTTCAAAGGAAGATTGTTAGCTAGTATTTCCACATAAAATGAAAACGCAAACTTCTTCTCGGGAGACATTTCAACACCCCCTTCTTTAAAATTACCTCCCTGCTTACTGAAGGTACTAGTTCTGAGTAAAGGGCCTTTATTTTGGGCACTCAAGAACGTGGCAAGGATATAAATCTACGAGAGATATGAAAAATGGGAGGTTCCCAACCTTAATGGGGCAGTTTAGCTTTATGCGGACACTTCCAGTCTAATTGCAACGTAAATAAGAGGTTTTATTAATCCCTGGATAATCCATGAGCGAAATAACTTTAATATCTGAGATTACTTCAGGAAAACGTACAATTGGAAAAATATCTAAATATGATCATTTATATTTAATTGGACAGAATCTTGTCTAAACAGATAAAATAATTTCAATTTTTAAGTATATTTTAAGGCAAAGGTTAGCATGGAGCTAACTATCTTAAGTATTACTTAATATTTCTTAATAAAATAAATGATGTAGTTGATGGTCTAAACTTTCGGATTCCAATACGTAATACTAGAAGGCGGGATTTATTTCAGTGCGAAAATTCTGGGACTAACTATCATATGTATTCCTCATTGCCCAAAATACTTAGGAAGGGAAATAATTATACCGAATCAGTGGATATCTTTAATTTATCACTTAACAAATACAAAAGATTGTTACTGAGACAGTTTAGTTATGTATAATAGATATGTGCTCTAATATAATAATAATAATATTAATAATAATAAATTCTTTATTCCAGGATGTGGGGAGGTTAGTGCAATCCCACACATCCCATAGAGGATATAAGTACAAATAGTATTTACATATAGTAAAATTAATAAAAAGAGATTAAAAAATTAAATAGAAAATGAAATTAAATTAAAGCAGAGAAACACGGGAGTCCATCGGATCTTAAATTGTGGGAGCAAGTATCTTTCTCCAATGGTCTTCAATGCTCGATCCTGAAGTCAGACGAGATTATATGATAATACTGTTTCTGGAATGGTTTATCCTTTCCCCCAGTCCTGCAATCCTGGTTCTTAACAGAGCTGTAAATCCTGGAACTCGCCCTTCTGTAAACATTGAGGAGGCACTGCAGTGCCTGGGGAGTCCGAACATCAATCGGTAAGCGTTGTTATATTGCACCCGAAGCCTTTCCATTGTTCTTTTCTTGAAATTAGCCCAGAGCTCGCATGTGTACAGGGTGGTGCAAAAGGCTAAGAAGAGCGTCCTTTTCACTCGTGGACTACAGAGCCAAAATCTTCTACTGAGCATGTTACATTTTATACTCAGTACACGCCTCTCAGATGCTCTGAGGAACTAGCGTCATTGATCCCTTCGGCACCGGTGCGTAGTCGGGATACACGCCAAACGCGCGCCCAATATTTGTACACAGTTGACACTTGTCACATGAGAACGGGTCGCTTCTATGATTCGTTCTTAAGTTCAACAGCTCGGCTGTGGAACGAACTGCCGGCCTCTGTGTTTCCTCCCTCCTACAACATGGGACTCTTCAAGACCCATGTTCACTCCTTCCTCTCCACAAAAAGACCCTCCACACAGCATCCCCAAAGATGACATAGGCCCTGAGGGAAATTATTTTCTTCAGGGCCTCCTGTGTGGAGTAAATATAAAAATAAAAAAAATAAAAAAAAATATCTTCATCATCCGTTAACTTGTTGTTGATGATATGTCCTAGATATTTTGTGGTTTCTACTGTTTTCAGAATCTCACCATTCAAAAAGACCGGGGGAATGTTTTGTGGGCCTTCCCCGTGTTTTATGACCAGCAGTGGTGTTTTTTCGCATTATAGATCATGTTGGTTTCGTGAGCAAATTCTTCACAGATTTTCAGGAGAATTCTTAATCCCCGTATTGACGGTGCCATCAGAACAATATCATCTGCGTAGCTCATATTGTTAACACATATACCTCCGATGTGGCAGCCCACTGCAGCATTGTTTAACCTGTGGGTTAATTCGTCCATGTATGAGTTAAACAGTACTGGGGACATACATCCTCCCTGTTTGACCCCGCTTTTCAAGAAATAGGGTTCTGAGAATCCATCTTTCCACTTTACAAGGTTTTCCTGTTGACGGTGCCATGATTCGAGAATTTTTACCACTTTCCATGGTATCCCTCTTTCCTTTGGTTTTTTCCATAGTAGGGGGCGGGAAACTCTGTCGAATACCTTATTAAGGTCCAGAAAGCATGCGTAAATTTGAACTATTCATGTTATTTGTTTTTGGGGTGTTATTCCGTGTTGCGCTAACTCCTTCTTTAGCCAAAACACCCCAAAAACAAATAACAAAAATTCTTTTGGCCGTGAAAATCTTAAATCATATTTTTACTATTCATATCCAAAAACCCCTAAAAAGGACGTTAATAAAGTAACACATAAATAAGGTCAAAACATAGCATCTTGAAATGTTAGAGTTTTCCGTCAATTTTGTTGAAAATATGGGAGATTTTAGGGGGGGCTTGACTTAGTCGAATTGAAAAATTTGCGTGCCCATCTTAAAAATCTAGAATTTAACACCGATTTTTTTCAAAATTGGAATAAGGGAGGTCGGGTAAAGCGGAACTCGAAACTACAGGAAATGCACATTTTCAGAGGATATCTTTATTTTTTTGAGTTAAAACCAATTTATTTCAAAAGTTTTCCAAGGGCGTGCAGTCAAAAAGTGGATATTATTTGTCGAAGTGGACAATGACCGAAATGAAAAATTATTTTTGAAATTTTTTTCCATGAAAATGATACTATTAACAAACCTGAAAATGATTCATCGATCTCTAATATGTAAATTTTTCTCAAAAATAAAAACAAGAATATGAAAAATTTAAAGCCTTTTAAAACTTTTTTAGAAATACTGCGAATTAAATTCTATTTTTTGTCTGAGGTTACATACTTTAGAACGTAGATTCATTAAGTCATGATTATTATTGAATATCTTGCAGAAATAGAATAGTATTTTATTATTTTTGTATCGCTGTCTGCCAACCTAAGAATATTTATTGAGAATGTTCGTAGTTTTACGCGTGTTGCTAAATTCTTAAAACGATAAAGATTAAAGAAAAACACATGAAATAAAATATATATTTTACAAATTTCAAAGAACTTAGATATGGAACCGTAGTACAAAGTATCTTAAATTTGGAAACAAAATCCCTACTTAACCTTTACGTATCTAAATGTAAAGATCATGTACGACCCAAAGGAGATTACTAGGGTCCCTCATATATCGCAGAGTGATCGTGTCTCTTAATATTCCTTATTCCCTTTCCAGTAACATTCAGATATTACTTACTTCCTACCGTTTTAATCGATCATTGCCAATCTTTGACCAGCAGTAATACAAAACATATTCTCTGTTATTATAACATTCTAGGCCTTAATAGAATTTACTTTATATTAATTACTATTCATTATCATAAACACCTCATACCTCGATTTATGTCAGGTCTTATACAAACCTAGTATTCATTCCACTATTACTAAACTAGTAGATATTTATTTTAATTATGAATTGTTTAACTGCACTTCTATTAACAACTGTATCACTTGCGTCACATTATCACATATGTTTGTGTACACATTGTATCACTCTATTGTAAAAGCCATTTTATGGCGTTTAAATAAATAAATAAAAAAATGGTAAAAAATGCAAAATCAAGCGTTAGCCAAATACATAAAAATATTACAAAAGCCTTTTCCAGTTAAATCAGCTTTTGAGACCACACTAGCGGCTTTTTGTATCGAATTATTGGAATACTTAAATTATAGAGTATATTATGTTATGTTCAAAAATTATTTGGACATTGCACAAAACTCTCATTTGGGGGTCGTGTATTATCCCCATTCGGAGCGGGAGGGTTAAGAGTATAAGGAGTTATTTCTTTGGCGGAGAATCCTGAAATAAATTTCTACGAATATCCACTTATGTGGCTAGAAGATTATTCTATTGACGGCTGCTTAGCTCAAACTACTACGTATATTTTAGGCCGGCATCGTAAAAAAACACCTACAAGTAAAATAAAAGTACAACAACTGTTATTCAACAAAAAAGTATCAGATTTTTTTTAGTTGAATTAATTGATTTTTTGATTAATTTTGTGATTAATTTTAAAAAAAAATATTCTAAAAGTTATTTAGATGTATTACAAGTTCTGTACCTACCTTCTAATATCTCTTACCTAATAAGTACATTTTTATTTTTATATCTTATTTTTTCTAAGTTTAATAACTATTATATTATTTAAGTTATATTTTTTAAGTTTGTAATTAAATGTCTTATTTTTTTAATTATTTTATTTATTTTATTTATTTATTTATTTATTTATTTTATTTATTTGCAAAAACAGTACAAAAACCAATACATTGCAAAAGCGGTAAACAAATTATTGAAGAAAATTTTATACATAAGTATACAGTTAAAACATATGCAAAAGCGGTAAACAAAATATGGAAAAAAAATTATACATAAGTATACAGTTAAAACAAATACAATATTTCGCGCTTAAAGTCGTTGTAGGACATATGGAAAATATCCAAGTTAGCTGGAAGGGAGTTAATTAACCTAGTGAGTCTTCCCAGGGGCATCACCATTGGTAAGTTAGTTCTGGACCTGGGAAGAATTAAAAGCCTGTGTTGGCGGCCTCTCGTGAAATTATCCGGGACATAAAGTCCTATTTTTGACAGAATGTCTGGAATTGATACTAAACCATTCAGAAGCTTGTAAGCCATCATCAATAATGCGACGTCCCGTCTGGAACTAAGGCTGCAGATATTCAGCATTCCCGAGATAAATGCTGTTGGAAACAGCCATGGGTAAAAACCAAACTCTCTCATATAGAGGTATCGTAAAAATTTCTTTTGAATTTTCTCGACCATTAGTACATAGACAGTGTCCTCTGGCCCCCATACCTGAGATCCACTCTCGAGAATGCTACGCACTAAGCTAAAGTAAAGCAGCCTAATGACTGCAAGGTTTGTCAGTTCCTTTGAATTGTGTATGACAAAACCTAACATTCTTGTAGCTGATTTACAGATCTTTTCAATGTGAGCGTGAAATGTTAAGCGAGCGTCATACACAATTCCTAAGTCCTTATAAGTCACCGTATGCTTTAGTGATGTATCTTTCATTTTGTAATTAAAATATACGATCTTTTGTGACCTCGTAAAACACATAACTGAGCATTTTTGGAAGTTGAAACCGAGTTTGCTGTCAATACTCCAGTCAATAATTGCATTTATATCTTCCTGGAGCTTTTTACAGTCTTCTAATGATCTTATTCTTAAGAACAGTTTAATATCATCTGCAAAAAGTAAAAAACGGACGAATTTGATTTTTCCCCGAATATTATTTATAAAAATTAGAAACAATAAGGGTCCTAAATTGGAACCCTGCGGCACACCAGAGTTTGTAGGATACGCGTTAGAGTTAAAACCACCATAGGAAACGAATTGTTCCCTTTCTTTTAAATAGTTAGCAAAGAGTTTAATTAAGTTTTCGGAAAAACCAATTTCTTCAAGCCTACTTAAGAGCACTAAGTGATCAACCTTATCGAAAGCTTTCGCAAAGTCATGGTATGACGTGTCAACTTGCTCATTATTATCGAGCGCTCTCGCCACGTAATCAGTATATGCCATCAAGTTTGTAGTGGTTGAACGGCCACGTCGAAATCCGTGTTGTTGTTCGATCAAGAATGGTTCAACCTTAGCATATACATATTTATGAATAATTATTTCGAATAACTTGGCAGGTGCGGAAAGAATTGCTATAGGACGGTAATTGGTTGCCTGACACTTGTCACCATCTTTATGTAGAGGGGTAACTTTTGACAGCTTCCACAGTTTAGGAAAAATTCCGTTTTTAATCGTAAGATTAAATATATGTAGAAGTGGATTAGACAGTGGTTCAGAACAACCCTTAATGACGAAGGGTGGAATGAAATCAGGGCCAAATGATGTTTTTGGTTTCAATTTTCTTATTGCTAAACTGAAATCCATGTTATTAACGTTTTCTATAGATATGTTTTGAGCTTTTGTCAATCCAATCTGTCCTGGTACGTAAGAATCAAAATCAGCTTTTTCTGGATTATAGACAGATTGGAAATATTTTGCGAAAGCTTCCGGTACGTCAGTTCCTTTGTAAGTACAATCATTCAGAATAATATGATTTAAGAGGCCTCTGTCATTTTTTTTGTCAGAAACATATTTCCAAAATGACTTTGGATCGTGTTTAACATTATTCTCTACCTCCACAATATATTTTTTGTGTGCTATTGAAATGCTATGTTTAATTTTTGTACGATAGGATTTGAATAACTCGTGTTCACTATCCAAACCTGATCGTTTCCACCGTCGATGGTATACAAGCTTCGTCTTTATGTCCCCGATAATCTCACGCGAAAACCATCTAGGATAGTTTTCATTTCGCGGCGCTTTTTTTCTTAGAAAACATTTGTCAAAATACGCGTATAGGGTATCGTAGAAGTACTTAACTGCTTCGTCAACATCGGAGATCTCCAAGATAGCCAGCCAATTGTGGTCACGCAATTGGCTGTACAGCTTCTCAAAGTCTCCTTTGCGGAAATTCCAACCACGAAAGTTATTTTCTGAATGTAAACAACGACTTTTCAACGGTCTGTCATGATCAAGACTAATTTCTGACACAAGTGTCGGGTGATAATTATCTTCTTGAACAAGACAGAAATCGGATTTTTTTGTAAACATACTAAAGTTACTTAATACTAGATCCAAAGTACGATTACATGAGTTAAGTACTGTATTAAACTGCTTCAATTGAAAAAGTTCCATAACATATAAAAGCTCAGTGTTCACTGCACGTGGATTTTGTGAAGAATTAATGTTAAAATCACCAATCACTAAGATTTTTTTATCAACAAGGTAAGTTAAGTTACTAATTAAAGTTTCGAAAAAAGTCGTGTAAATATGCGTTTTTGAACTGGGTGGGATATAAACAGAACAAATAAATAAACATAAGCCTTGAATTGTGACTTTGACCCATAAATTTTCGTCTCCCGTTTCCAGATGGGAAAGTCGTTCGGCTCGCATGTTTTCTTCGTTTAGTAAAGCGAGCAGTAGTCCACCACCTCGTGTTTGTTGAGTGCTTCTGTCTTTTCGGAAAACTGTGTATCTGCTGTCGAAAATTTGCGCGTTAAATATCGAATCGTTTAGCCAAGACTCCGTAATCACGATGAATTTATGTTCTTGGTTAAGAACATTTTCTAGAAATTGATTCATCTTAGACCTGAGTCCTCGCACGTTCTGGTATAGTAGCAGTCATTTTGATTCGGTCGGCTTTTTCGCGTTTTCTTGACCTGAAATGCGTTTATTATAATATCTAAAATGACGGACAACCACTCCTCGGGGCCATAGTTCTTCTTTTAGTAGTAAATCTATGTTCTGCTCGTCGACTCCTATTTTAAAGGATGAGTATTCTTTAGAAAACGCCATAAACTTTTTAGCATTACAGCTGAGAGCTGTATTCGTTTTGACATGGGAAATGACTTCCTCCGTCGTCGTGTCGGGATCTAAGCGTGAAACGATAATAAATTTTTGTTTGGGTATTACTTTAATCTTACTCGAGTCATTGGTTCCTACGACTAAAATTTTGTTTTTATTGCGTAAGGCGGCACTGTATGATAACAATGGGCAGGAGGGCGGCTCGGTGCGGGGGGTTTGCTTGACGTTAACGCCGCTGCTCTCAGCCGGTGTAACCGACTCGTTAAGAAAATTATATTGTGTTATCAAATTTATCATCTAGTTTTATAACAATTTTTTAATTTTTAACTACATCAATTAATGACATTTTACAACTTATAAACCATAATGACTCCCAACACTCCCTAATTCAAACACGAGAAATAATTTCTCAATTGAGTTGGGCAGTTACGTTAAAAAAAAAATTTTTTTTCAGCCTCGAAACATCTACATTTGTAAATGATTGTAATGTGTTTGTATGTTCAATAAAGTAGTAGTTACAAGTAATTAAGTAGTTACAGAGATGGAAGTAACCTTATTTCACCGAAGTTAATAAAATAAATAATATTATGGCTACACTGGAGAGACTCTCAGGAGTCAGTCAGATCAAAAAAAAATAGCTAAAAATGACTTCAGCTATGTTAAGTAACAATATCTCACAAGTACCAACTGCTCCAAACCGCCTGGAGCCCCTGAGACTGTGGTATCCCCATTTGGGGTTTGTACTGAAGATAGGGGGGGGGGAAATGAAGAAGTGAAAGGTGGGTAAGTACTTGGCAAGTCAGAAACAGCTAAAGTCATTTCAAGTAACGCTTCAATTCTAACTGGTGGTCTTAAATATGCCGTAAATATACTATACAGGTTGTTAAAAAACATACTTGACTTATTTTAATCACTGATTGCTGACGTATTTGAAGAAAAAAAATGTAAGTGAACAAAAACATAGGAAATCAATAGGAATTGGGTAGTTTGGGTCAATTTCAGTGGTTAAGTGGTTACTCGTCTAAAAAAAACATAAAAAAGTCACCGGATACCAAAATTTTATTTACATTTCTTACTCCTAGAAATCATTTTTTAAATTATGTCAAGTACCTCCCTTAAAACCCTTTATATTATTTAAAATAAATTAATTATGAAATGGCATAAATTGATCAAATAAATTTAATTGCGCACTCAAGGATTTGAACCCGCGATCTACGGATAAAGCCGACCTAACAACCTCCTCTTTTTGTTTCCATTTCTCCATCTATGATAGTCTCAAAACGTTCTTCAAAGAAATTGACGGAACTCTTTTAGGGTATCTCGTAAAAACAAAAAATCGAAATTAATGATAAATTCAAACACTGAAATCTTTTACGAGTGACTTTCCAAAACACGACATTTTCAAATATTTAAAAAAAAAATCGCAAAATATTTTTCACTAATTGGTTATATTCATTTTGCAAAATAATTTCTGCTTACTCCCGCGTAATAATAATTGCTGGAAGCTCTTTACGGCGAACACTTAGTGGCACTTATGGAATATAATTCGCTACGTGTTGTGCCTATAAAGTTGTCGCCGCGACACTTTTACACCATAACAGTGTCACGTACCAATGTGTCATATTATTCCTGGTGCTGGGGTCTGGTACCTTGTGCCTGGTGCCAGGTGCGTGGTACCTAGTGCCTTTGACATATAGAGATCTAGCTACGGATTCACTATTAGTTGCTCCTTAGAGAGTGCTTCTCAAGACAGGGTATGGCGAGGTTTATAGGGTAAGTGAATAGGTAGGTACAGTTCCTTTACCTTTAAAATGAATAAGTGACAAAAGACGAGAAGAATTTCTAAATATATTTTAGAATTTATTAATTTTGGTCTATTTTTTTGTTGATGTACGGTGAATACCCAGAGAGACGTTTGAACATCAATTTATAGCTAAAATAAAAGTATCGTCTCTCCTTCTGATGTGTTCATTTCATAAAAATATTTTTACGACCCTGCAAATTTGTTCCGGAGCAGTGAGACTATGGCACCCCCAATTGGGGTATGTTGCGAGGCTGAAAATAGTGGGGAGGGAAGGAGACGAGGAAGAAGAAGTGGTGATAATCTGGCTTGTAAATAGCACAGACCATCAGGGAATATTTTAAATCCCTATGAAAAAAAAAGGATTGATCAATTCACTCTGCAGGAGAAGACAACTTATAACCAGCCACCAAATACATATAAACAGAAAGACTCACCAGAGAATCCCACTTGCAATGAGTTTTGTTCCTTGATCTTCAATTCTGCGGCAGACGGCAACTCAGCACAAAATATATTTGAATTCGCACTATGAGATTATAAGATCAACCAGCTCTCAAGAGAGTAGAATTATTAATGATGATGAATTAGCACATTTTTAATTAAACGTACTGCACATTATTGTGACAAAAAAATATTTTAATCATTTTTGTCTCAAATGGACCTCTTTTGACAAATGACACAATCCGGGATGAATCCAACTGATCAATGCAAAAGGTGACTGTAATTCGTTTATCACTCACCTGCAGAGCAAAATCTATCCAAAACTGAACAGAGATGTCTCTTTCGTCCAAAATATATATTAAAAATTAATTAATTCATATGTGTTTATATTTTAAAAATTAATTCACACTAATTTTAAAAATTAATTCACACTAATTTTAAATTAAATTTTAAATATTAAATCGACTGCTTCTCCAAGAAGGTTGAGAAGTATCTGGCTATTAATATCTGGTCACCAAACACGACTAAAGCCATTTCAAGCTACGTTTCAATTCCTACACCAGGGCGCACTGATAATTTATTATATTCTGAAACGTTCCGCAAATATACTATATATATATATATATATATATATATATATATATATTATTCTAGAAGAATAAATTGTAAAAATATCGCTAATTAATCAAATAAAATTTATTGCGCACGCCGGGATTTGAACCCGTGACCACATAGGTCGTGTGAAGATGTGTACACAATCTTAAAAACTTGTAGTTGTTCTCAAAATTTAACGCGAAGCATGTAGTGTAACATTTTGGAATCGGGCAGCATGGTAATCGACAAAAACAATAAAGTAGTAAAATTTATTAAAAATACTTAATAATCATACGAACACCAACAAAAAATAATAAAAATTCAACAATGGTATTTTTTTATGTTTATTTGTTCATTCTTCAGCTTTCGAACAAAAACATTTTTATTATTAAGTTCCATTATATTTTGATCCATCCAGCACACCACAAGTATTTTTCCATATTTTTTCAAATATTTTCCATAAGACTTAAAAATATTTCATATTCTCAGATTACATAACAATATAATTTCACATTAAATGTTTTGTTACCGTAAAAAAAATGATTATTCATCCGAATATACATGTACAAAATATACATAATGTATACACCTAACAAAAACAAACCATCTTAAACAAAATAGATAAACTACGTACAATACTATTTTATTATCGAATAATCATACAAAACGACCGTGTTCATATGAGAATATTCTCATAATATAAAATATGGTAATCTGCGAAGTACTAAAAATAAAATAATATGCTTCCCTTCACACAACTCACATACTACAGTGAATACACTGAAGACATTAACTAACAGAAGTGTATTGTGGGCAAGTCTGGTCTGTCCATACAATGAAAAAGAACTGGGCGTGTTTCGTGATACAAAAGTCTGGAAAATTTTCAATAGAAAACTGTGTTTCAAATGCGATGGCGATATCAGAAGACAGGCATGTGCAAGAAAGACAGAGCGGGTGCTAAATGGGCTAGAACCAAAATGCTTAAATGCTGTTTCTAACAAAATTTACATTGAAGGTATTTCTAGTATGTGTTAACTATTCAGTGGCTAGAACCAAAAAGTATTAAGTCAGGGCGACATTCGTTTCCATTCAAATTTACACGGAAGGCATTTCCAGTGTTTCCAATATATTTAGTTGGTATACCCTAAGCAAGGTTAATTTTCCCCTACTTCGAGTGATATTGATCAACTTCTAATAAATGAAAATTCTATCTAGACTCGGTGTAAAAAAAACGGCACGTTTTACAAAATCTTATGAGACAATAAAACGATCATCTCTACCGTTGGAATATCCGTCGAATGGCAAAACGGTGTAAGTTTAGATGCTGAGCAGCATCACACTGTCGCATCCCTGATTGCAGTAGTGCCACCACTTGAGCGTCTTCGTCAATAGTGGTGTCCATTCTCATTTTAAGGGGTTGTTTTCTAGCACTTATTATTCACGTATATCCTCTTCAAGGTTCGGATAGTGAATGACCCATATTTGACTTAAACTTCTCCATTTATATCCCAGAAAGATGACACAAGTTGTGGCACCTGTAAAAAGAATATGCGCAACATTTTTTTAATGTCCCGTACTCGAAAAATTTGTATCGTTTATCAAATGAAACTTTTGTCTGATATAGGTCATTAATTGATTACAATATTATTTGAGTAATATGTATTGATAAGAAGAAATGAACGCTTGAAATTTATTTTTGAAGATGGGCGATTTTTGCGATGCCGAGTGTTTATCGTTGGGCTGTTTCTATTCTAGAAGTCGAAAGGTCAATATTTTGTGGTATCAGTTTTTTTATGTCGATATAGATGGCCCTTCTATGATGTTTTTGCTCAGTGATGGAATACTACACGTCCATTGGTGCGTACGCGTATTATTAATATTCAATAAACATTCATATATTCGGAAATGGAATAAATTTTATCGATTGGAATTTTAAACAGATTAGGGAACCTTCCCAGTTATATTTCCATATGACTAAAATTACACATGGAGAGAATTAAACCTACTGAAATTACGGTTCAATATAATTAACACTCCTTTTAAAAGTGATTTATTTAGCACCCACAAGCACTTAAAAATAAAAAAAAACTGTTTTTTTTACGTGAGTAATTTCAGGTAACCGCACAACACTACGAAAATTAAACAAAAACTTAAAAAAAGTTAAGTCATTAAAATTGATGAAAAAACTAACCATTACACCTTACCTTTGTAACTAACCTTCTATTTATTTTTGTTTTTGTTTCATCGTTATATATATTGTATATATCAATTTTTAAAAGTTTGTTTAATTGTCATGGTGTTGTCCAATTATCTAAAATCACTCACGTGAAAAAAAAAACAGTTTTTAATGGGTTTAAATTTTGAGTGCTTGTGGATGCTAAAAAAATATCTATTTGAAAAAAAAGTTACCCAAATCCCCTTTTCCTACCCTTAATAGCAGAATGTTGACACTTCTTGGTGAAATTTTACACACTTGACGTTCAAAAAAAAGTTACCCAAATCCCCTTTTCCTACCCTTTATAGCAGAATGTTGACACTTCTTGGTGAAATTTTACACACTTGACGTTCAAAAAAAAGTTACCCAAATCCCCTTTCCTACCCTTTATAGCAGAATGTTGACACTTCTTGGTGAAATTTTACACACTTGACGTTCAAAATAAGAGGAAAATAAATAAACATTTTATTTAGAAAAAATCTACGTAAAACTCGGGCTACGCTGGTGACTTCAGCTTGTCTTATATAACAAACTAACAGACATGCATTCATATTTAGGAGAAGAGGTAGTTATGGGAGTTACAAGGAATAAAAGTGCGGTATTCTGGAAATTTATAGTCTTAAAAATATCGATTCTAGATAAATATTCTATACTAAAAATGTATTTTTACGGAGGCGAGTTTATCTGGTGTGTTTCACATAACTGGATTCGGCTGTCACAGATAAGACGATGATATTCCAGAAAAGCTCTAATGTGGTTTCCTTTCAACGACGAATAAATCTTTTGCCTTTTACAAAAGATTTCCGTGTACGGAAGCACTCAAATGAGTCTGCAAACCAATGAACATCTTGTGAGGATACAGATTATTGATCCTGAACCGGTGACAAGAAATTATTTCAAATAACTTTTTTCAACGGCATCCATACTGCCGAACAAATTTAGAAAACTAAATACCAACTTACTTACAAATCTTATTTCTAAGGAAATTTTGGTAATGGTTTAAATTAAGGCAAAATCAGAAATGTACTTTTTGGGCGCAAGGTCTAGTGTTCTCAGGACTACCAGTTAAAACATTATTAGGTGCCTACTTGGATACCGACCGAAAGCCTTAAAATTTGATTTGTTTAGCTGTTATATTAAATGCGAAAAAAACGTTTATATTTTGGAATACAAAGCACGCCTCTGAATTGTACAATATATTGTACACCAGCAAAAATTGAAAGAGCTGGCACCAAAATAACAAACGTTTTTCTTATACTACCAAGGTCGTCATAAAATAACACTGAAGTAAAGTCAAGATAAAGCACCTCCCCCTTCCTCATCTCCGCCTTGTTATGCTTCCACTCGCGATATCCCCAACAAGTTGATAAATTACACCGCGGCGGAAGTATTTCCGTGTCACAGGGGTGAGAGACGTTCCCGGGGTTTGCGGAATATTAAAATTAAATCTTTTCCCTTCCTACCACCCTTAAATGACTATTTTTGAACTCGTGACGTACGAGTTTAACTAAGGTTGTCATTTTTATCAACACCTTAAATTGTTCCCTATCTTCTGAGGAAAATTTTTGTAATAATGGTAATACTAATATGTCCTTATTTAAGAAACTTGCAACAATAACTAAGAATACATCTTAACAAATAGATAAAGTTGAGGTTCCTCATAACCTGCCTTACTAGGCTAGCGGCATTTCGAAAGTTAATTTAAATAAATATCGATATACCTACACTTATATTATAATATAATAGCTCAATATTTTTGTTAGATCAATAATTTCGAATTTGGGTGAAGGCACTGGTAAAGGCCATAATATTACGTTTTATCCAAATTACAATGTTCTTTTTGAAATTTGTTTGAGAATCACATTCTTTTATGTTCTCTGGAAGAGTATTGTACAATCTTTTTGCAATATACCTAAAATTTATTTGGCCGAAAGTAATATGCATTACAGATATTTGAAGTTAATCTTTGTTATTGTTTCGAGTATTTAAACTTTTTGTATAGTATTCATGTGTGTATGTATATAGGTGTGTGAGGATTGTTTTTGCGTATATCTGCCTAACGTCAAACACATTCATAATATTAAAGATTAAGTTCGACTCTGTAATTAGAGGTAGGCTAAGGATTATTTTGATTGTGGTTTTTAGAGCTTTTATAATTGGGTCTAGTGCAGATGTAGTGATACCTCCCTAAGTGAAAGATTTCCAGTTAGCAAAGTCATCATCATTTCAAGTGTGGTAAGAATGGTGTAATGTGCGTATGTAATTCTGTTGTCTCTTTTTCTAACGTTGATTATAATGGTGACCGGATAAATCATCAAAATGAAATTTTAACACACGCCATAATACCCCAAAAATAAATCACTTTAAAATAAAACTTTTCGCCGTGAAAATCTCACCATCATATCTATCCAATTCAACACACCTTTAAAAAATGATATAAAGTCATGAAAATTGATGAAACAAAAACAGTTTTTTTGTCGCTTTTAATGACTTTTTAAATATGTCTTGAATTGTCATTTTGTTGAGTTATCCTTTTGTTTCTCTTATTAAATAAATCAGAACTAAATTTTCCTTTGATATCATACGAGTTTCATATGGGTACTTACCCGCATAGTTATATAATACATACCTGCTTAGTTATAAACAAAATCTCTAAATATGTAGTATAAAATGAAGTCGCTTTCCGCGTCTGTATGTTTGTGTGCTTAGCTCTTCTAAACCACGCAACGGATTTTGATAGTGTTTTCACTATCATTTAGAAAATACTTTCCGAAAGGTTTACATATATGATACTTACATATTATATTTATAAAAAGTAGAAAAAATTCGATGTTTTAAAATCAAGACATAAAATATATATTTTCGGGCACTACATTGCTAACGTTGGCTTAACCTCATGAGATATATCAAAATAATATTCTATCGAATTGTATATCTTAAAAAGGCCTACAGAAAAGTCCACTATGGTATAAGTATATCTCCTAAGGATAACTCCAGAAATACAGGGTACACGTCAGCTAGTATACGTATAATAAGAAAGTCTAAATCAACATGATAATTACACATTTAATTTTTTTTGTGAAAATACTGCTCCCAACCATCTGGAACCAGTGAGACTCTGCTATGCCCAAATGAGGTATGTTTTGAGGCTGAAATTATAAGGAAGGGAAGTATAAAATAGGTTTTTTTAATTTTGGTACTTTACTAAGAGTATTTTTTACGGTGAATGTCATAATGAAGCCCTACGATCATCAAGCAACTACATCCCCTAAAATGATTACCAGTACATCCCCTAAAGTGATGGTTCTTTGTTTTTCTTATTCTGGATCAATATGTATTTTTTTACCGGCAGATAGTGCGTGAATGGTTGTATACAATAGATCAGGCTTCAATGGAATTGAAACATGATTAAAACGATCGAAATTATTACGGAGAATCATACGACTGGAAATTCACTGAACTAAAACCGGGGCTTTTGACGTCAAAATTGAGTAATCGTTTATCGTCGATATAGAATTCACAAGGATAGCTTTTGCTACACCAAAATTAGCGTGGTTCTTGCCAAAACTAACTTGTTAAGATTTAATAAAATCAGAAAAAAGCTGAACTCACAATATAAAACATTAAAGGAAATATTAAGTAATGTTAATACATGGTTGGTATATGTAGGTTGGTTCTGTTGCTCGATAATCTTTATTTTACAACTAGCAAGTTCCCGGCGTTGCCCGGAATTATGTACATAGTTTTTCCTAATCAGACTTATACACTCACCTTCCTCTTGTGTTGAAAGTCAAGTAAATAAAATGATGTTTTTATTATTAATTAAAAACTGTAGATTTGCAAAAAAATTAACAAAAGCCGCCCGTCAGCTACAGATAAGTTATATATAGGTACACTTATAATGTTTCATATGATTATATTTTAGTTTTTTTGTGAACACCTTATAATAGTTCCAAGCTTCTAGAGCCAGTGGAAATTTGACATCCTCATTTTTCTTCAATTTAGGAGGCGGTTACGGGTACCGCCGCCCTGGGAAGCATTTTCTTGGATAACCAACACCTATTCCATAGGTCACCCCAAGTGGTTAGTTGGTGCCCGGTTCATGAAGTGAGGTTTGTCTGGGTCTTGGCACTCTTGACGACAGATGCGTCTGCCCACCAACTGGGTGGTAGGCCTTATTGGGAGAGACCTCATGACCTCTCCAGCAGAACTCTCAGAACATTACCTTGCACTTCAGTAGGAGGGATGGATTCATACATCCGTCACTCTTATACACACTTACCCCCAGATTCCTACCCAATCCGTATACCGTTTTCCTTCCCAGAACTTCCCCCCTCCCTTTCCTATAAAGACGCCCCACACAGCATCTCCAAAGATGATATAAGCCCTGAGGGAATAGGGCCTCCTGTGTTTAGCTAATGTAAAAAAAATCGAGGTATTAAAGATAAAAATGTGATGCTGAAGGTAGTGGTGCGGGGAAGGAGAGCAGAAAGAGTAAGAGCAACAACAATTGGACAAATACCCAAAAATGATCTACGTATCAAATTATAAAAGTTTTATCGTATATAACTACTTCAACTTCATCTGAGTAAGCGGATTTAACTGAAAACATTAAATTTATAATGCTGTACCGATTTTTTGTAAGTATTTTTTGCGTGGATTTTTTAAAGTCCATAAACCTATATAATTGTAAAACCCATCGTATTGTTAATACATGATGTCCGTCAACTCTTAGTTTATGTAAGGAAGGTGATTTAAAGCATTCAACTAGTATTAAAACGAATTAAATTTAACGCTTCTGCTTTTGTGATTATAATTACTTTTAATGCTCATAACACACGCGTTATGTGAATAATTAAAATTAAAATCCTAAATTTGGTACGTGCTCTTATAACGGTTATGGAATTTAGTAAGAGTATAACGAAGGTTTATACATAATTTAGGTAATCAATTAATGGAAAATTGTTTATAAACATGTCACGAGTAAGCGTAAAGAAGAATAATGATGGGTTGTTTCACAGAATTTGAACAATTCATCAAATTTAAACATTCATATTTAGATGCTGTGAGAGTTTTTTTCGAGTTCTATTATTTATAATTAGAGGCTAGTTAATAATAATAATACCTGGATGACTTTTATAGCGCCGTTTTTGTGCAAAAACACCTGACAAAACTGAAATAATAACAAAACTTGAAAAAATCTTTCACAGCACTTACAAATTAACTGTGAAATTTGAAGAATTGTTCAAATTCTCTCTGTACTAACAGTGTACAACAACTTTCTGATGGTTTGCATGATCTAAGAAATGAATTGGCAGTAGAAAGGCACGTAAGCAGATTGATTACAAATTAGGTGATTCTCAAAGAATATTAACTAAATGAACTAATGAGGTTTAATAAAGGTTTACTTTATCGATTGGATGACGATTGGAGCAGATTGACAGAACTGAATGTACGGAGAATATTTTGCCATTAATCGGATGGAAGAACAAGTCAAGGGCCTCCCAGAAAGTCTTGAAATGATAAAGTTCAAGAACTGAAAGATTCGAACACCTTAGTCGAGACTATCAAACGTCAGAATAATAACACAAAAGAAGTGTATGAAATTACAGTATAAGCTCCGATGGCGATAAACACATGGGCCATAAAATTAAGATTTATGACTGAGGTTATTTGAAAGTGTTTAGGAAGTCGAACGAAGGAAATAGAGCTTTACCTTGAAGTTTTCGCCTTATATACACAGCAGCACAAGGAACATCTTTCACTCGTTAAAAGTTTCTGGGTGGACGGTGTACACCACACTCTTAGATTAATAATTATTAATGGTTGATATTGACACGAATGCACGACATTCAATACGAGATAATAATTTGGAAGGCAGATATGGGTACCGCCGTCCTAGAACCATTTATTGCCTTACCAAAACCTCTGTCATAGGTCACCCCAAATTTTTCGTTGCGTTTGGTGACTTGGCTTAGTACACGAGGTGAGGTTTGTCACGTTTGTCTTGTTTGGCGGGCCCGATCGGGCGATACTAGTTGAGGAAAACTTGAGACCTCTCTAGCGGGACCGCCTTTCACCGCCTTCTCTCTTCCGTCCGTCACTTCTGGATATACTGACTACCAGGTTCCCCTCACCAGACGCATCCCTCATACCCGTTTCCTTCCCAAAACTTCTTAACATTTATTTTGTTAAAAAAGATTCTTCACACAGTATCCCCAAAGATATCATGGCCATGAAGAAAATTATTTTCCTCAGGGCCTCCTGTATGGAACTATTGTAAAAACAAGATTTATTAGCGATGTACAGACAAACCGTTGTAGATAGCATCCGTAATTATAATGAATTATTCGAAATATTGCCACAACCACTAAGTATACTGTTGTTTTCTTTCTTCTTACTTTGGTTTGATTTCAGTAGGATTTACAGGGGAAAATAGTAAGGAAGAAAGAAGATACCAATATTGAGAAAGGAACAGATAAGAAGTAAGAATTTGATTGCTGATTGGACAAATACATCGGATTATGACATGCGAGTCTTAGGTTCAATTGTTCCGCTGGCTTAGGCTTCTATCATTGCAATTGTTCCGCTGGCTTGGGCCTCCATCATTGCAGTTGTTCCACTGGCTTAGGCCTCCATCATTGCAATTGTTTCGCTGGCTTGGGACTCCATCATTGCAATTGTTCCGCTGGCTTGGGACTCCATCATTGCAATTGTTCCGCTGGCTTAGGCCTTCATCATTTCAAAAACAACATTTTCCATTGAAATTGTCGTAAAAGAAATTTTTTTCAAGGTAAATTGTAACCCGGGAATGTTTTCCGTTTTATGAACAAATTACTTAATTCTTGTTTAAGATATTTATAGAACATTTATTTTTTTCATTTTTACCACTAATATCTGGACACCGTATTTAAGGTCACCTGCGGCTTAAGAAAAAGATACGGTATTTTGATGAAAGGTCTCAAATTTAAAATAACATAAATCAAATAATGATATTTGCCATCACGTTAGAAATAAGCGCCTTTATAAAATGAAATCAAATATTCATTTAAATTTGATATCCCTAAAAAAACAAACAATAAAGAAAATAAATTGAACGACAATTCCTTCTGGTAGATTTATCGGAAACCTGAAATAAGTTTTACTAAAAGATAAAAATCTGTTAATTGTTTTTTATTTGTATTTTAAACAAAGACAGGAAAATGGTATTCAATGGAACAATAAACGAATTTCTTCAAAGTTAAATACAATTGTGTTGACTTATTTATGACGAGATCAACATAAAATTCAATTTAAAAAATGGCAAAAAATTTTAATTCAATTTAAAAATTGGTAACCGTTTTCCTTATATATATATATATTAATATTATTTAGGTAGTGTCCGAAGTGTCCGAAGAGCGGGAACTACAGAATCAGCTCAATATTTTTGTACGGCTCAAATAATCGACTCAATTGAACGACGGCTCAATTGAACGAGAGCCGTGAGCTCAGAGCGTATGAACATTGAGAATACCGTGTTCGCCCGATACGGCTCCCCCGATAACGTTCCCAGCTCCCAGCATAACCGTATGAATGATCGTACGACTCTTAGTACCGGTACGCTACCTCGTACCACGAAAAAAATAAGAAGATAGGCATTTCGTAGACGTAGGCACATATGCCCAAGTCCAGATATTAGTTTATCAGACGCCGTTTACGTCTGTGAGTAGGTATGTAATAACAATTAATACTTGGATAATTGACTCATCAAAAAGAGCTAGCTCGATTGTGCGGCTCGTTCGTGAACGACTCGTCGCTAGTTTGTTGGAAAGTACATGTACATCAAATTGATTGGGAAACCTTTACAGAAAGGCATAGGAGTGCGTTCTCAATTTTGTCGTATACCATAGGTAACTCTTATTAAATTATGAAAATATTAGTATCACAATTTTAGTAATTTTTCTGAGCAACACACAGCAAAACACACTTTAAAACAATGGAAATAATTCAGAACGGAGAAATGAGGTCTAAATTGTACTGTAGCAGATACAATAGGATAAAAACAATTCAACGCCAACTCAATCTTCAAGTATGTGGCAACGTTTAGTCTAAAATACCCTAGTATTTATATACGTTAAAAAATAAAATGTCACCAGAATACATGGTAAAAAGTGTTACTTTTAATTATAGCACAGTCCATGGCTATCAATTCGAGAAGCTGCAATGATTTTAGGTTTCCTAAGACAAAACAATATTTAATATAAAGGTTTTAAAATATTTAATGAGCTCCCTGTAAATGTTAGGAAGAAAAAAGTCTTGCAGCTTTTCGTGCGTGATGTCTCAATGTTGTGTCGTCTAAATATTAGGAAGTTAGTAATAGAATATTATTATGGTAGTTTTAGAATAGGTATACATGGGTATATACTAGATGTAAAATGTTAAAGCTAAATTAAATATACAAAAAATATATAAATCGAACTAAACTTTTCAATTTGAGTTCAAGTTGAGATGATATTGGGATGGCGAATTGATAATCGAATTGATATAAATATCACAATTTGAGATAATGAAAAGACACCGGAAAACCATGCACTCTTTTATATGTAATCCAGATACTTACATTGTCGTCTTTATTTCATGATATCATGTCAGGTGCAAGTAATTTCTTTAAATTTCCTTCAATTAATTAACAACTAGTTGATATCAGGTGACTATCCCGCTTGGTTGCGGAATATCGACTTGCCTGATGCAGGAAGGGTGTTGAGTTTTATTTTAATATATCGGCTTACAAACACAAAAAAAGGTTAAATTTTATGACTGAATAATAAAATTTTATAAAGTAATCGCTTTTTTGCTTGCGGATTTCATATATTATTTATTTGTTTAAGTTCTTTAATAAATTAATTGTTAATTTTTTAATTTCTTAATTCAAAAAAAAAAACTGGTTGCATTTTTGATATAATGTTAAAAAAATAAAATTAATCTGTTGATTACCCAAAGCTTAATAAATCTTTATAAATATAAATGTAACTGTGACACAAACTTGCATTCAAATACGCGTGTATTTTTATATACCTATATTATATAGATGACACCTGTGACTTCTGTGTAAAACATTATTTTTTTGAAAAACAGCGCCATCTGTTGGACAAAAACGCTTTTTTTCCAAAACAGCGCCATCCGTTGAAGGTAATGTGAAAAAAACGCTATTGTTTCAATATCTGCACAAATAAACTTAGCCACATCAACGGCAAATAGCGGGGTACAGCTAGTGAATAAATAAATAAATCATTTCTTCTTACACCAAGACCAGCAAAACTACCTTAGACTTACCCATATTAAAAATATATTATTAAAAAACATCAATAGTCCCTTTTTATAGCTAAAACACATTTTATGTCCTATAATATTAAACTGTCGTATAAAAAAGTCATAACTTATTTTGCCTGCGTAAAAATTTCAGCTGCTGAAATATCTTTGTTCGTACTGAAAGATATTACCTTTAAGTTTGGGGAGAAGTTGAGGTTTACGACTTAAAATGTTAATAAGTTTAATGTAGCCGTGTACAGAATCTCATTAATCTTTAATGAGATAGGCCCGCGCTTTTCTAGTAAAAAAACTATACACGTAAGTAATAATATACACTGTGTTACACGCGTATACCGCCAAACTTTTAGGGGTGAAGGTTTATTAAACAAGGCAATTCTAATTCTAGAATTCTAAAAGCAATAAACAATTTATTTTTTTGATTTGACTGAGGATTGAACCTTCCTCCCTGTTGTGTTCGTACAAACAGATCTCCAACTCGTCGTGGAAGGAGTTTTATAAATAATTGGTTCTTTTAGATTAATCAGAGATTTATTATTATTCCGCGTATTATATTGGTGACTCGATAGTCGACCTAACTAGAAGCTGGCTAATTGGAATCTGCCACAGTAAGTTTCTCTGAGAAACTTTGCACTGGCCCTGGCGACTACTGGCCACTGACTCCATCTTGCGGACTTCCCCTCAAGCTCTATGCACTGCCATCTGTGCGTGCATCTATAAAACTCTTACTTTCCAAGACTCCCCAATGTCTTTTAAAACATATTATTGAAGAAGAAAATAATACTAATAAATCTATACGAAACATGAAACAGAAGAACAAGACACAGAAAAATAATAATATTACGTTATTTTTTTTTAATGATAAACTAATGTTTATAAGATAAGGTTTTTATGCATAGCACAAAAGATAATAAATTATTACGACTTATTATTGCTTATTATTTAACTTGTCTTATAAACATTAATTTATCATTAAAAAAAAAATAATAATAATATTTGACAAGTTAAAATATTTCACCAACAAATGTAGATATAATATGTCTCGACGCCATCTAGTGGGAAATTCAGCACTAACAAAGCTTTTCCTACAAAAATAAAGTTGGTTGTTTACAGGTGGAAAAATATAACAAACAGTAATTGTTAATTGAAGTACTAGTACGTATTGAATTATTTGGCGGGTTGGAAATAAGCTGACGTGTCTCAGTGGTCCAGAGCGTCTAATCGGACATCAGAAGGCGAGGGTTCAATTCCTGTCTGCGGCATTTATTTTTACTCGGGAGATATTTTCAATGTGTATTGTTATTACAGGCGACTAATTATTGCTTATAATAATTTATTAAAAAGATAACGTTATCAGCTGGAAATGGAACCCAAGATGTCTGTCGGGACAATACCTCTTACCACTCGGTCATTGGAACCTAATTCTTAAGCGTCATTTTTGTCTTTTTTGTCATTTTTGTCGATTATTTTTATCGACACACTTCTGCAATTTGTAAGAAACCTTTATGGCTGAACTTCAATTAACATATCTAAATATTATCTTTGTCTATCTATAAAGGCAGTTTATTTCTTACAAGTAAATTAAATACTGCTTCAAGTCTGGCCTTCGCATTCCAATCTAAACAATGTGTTTCAGAATTGTGATTTTCTATTATCAGAAGTTTTCTAGTCCAAACGTTTGGTTAGTTTTCGTTCGTCGGTTATATCTTTAATTGCGTGGTCTGGTAAATCTATTGTGCGAGTTGATTGGTGTTTCATATGTTTTGTTTTGGTGAATAGAGGAGTACGGATTTACCAGAGAGTCTTAGTTTAATGGTGTTCACACTGTCAAATAAATGTCAGCGTTGGTTATGATTGGGATATTGTGAAGGGGTTTGTTTTGTGTTTTGAGAGTGAACCTTTACATTTGTATCAAAATGTGGTGTCGAAATGACGATATTATTTGCCAAAGTTATCATGAGAGTTTATTTATGTCATATTTCGAAATACTTACCTGATGTGAGTGTATTCACTCTATGGGAGTTTTAACCAAAGCTTAACCGTTGCGTTTTGATTTTGATTGGATTTTTCATGTTTCGGTGTTATAGAACAGTTGTGTATGTTTATCACGTAAATTTATTAATTTACATCATTTGGTCAGTCAAATACATCTGTTGAACCTTTATATGTTTTTAATTCATTAAATTAAGGACTTATTGTACCTAAGCATACAAATAAATATGGACAAAGAACGTTAAACCATATGATTCCCAGTTGTTTTAATATGTTACCTGCTGAAATTAAAACCAAAACAAACAATTGGTGAACTTACTGTAGACTTGGCTTAATGAAAGAATTAATTTGTATTAGTTTACAATGATATATTATTTTAAAGACTTTTAAAATTGTTATTTGTGTTTTTCATAATTTTCTTTTGCCAAATTTTTGTAAAATTTAAAAAATATATATTTTATTCATATAATTGTAAAAATGTAACTGTAAACTCACTATATTAAGATTTATAATGTAAAGAACCCGTTAGACCAATTGCTAAAAAGCAGTTTATCGGGACTTTTTTGCCTTATATTTGTAAAGTGTGTAATATATAATAAATATTAAAAAAAATAATTACAAAAGGTAGCAAGTTCTTACCATGTCCTATATCTACATTCAATGAAACAACAAATGATTTATTTTTGGCGAAGAAGATTAATTCTGTGATTTCTTAAATAGCAAACATAATATGTTTTTGTAAAATATACATTTTATAGTCAATTTGGACCAACATTGAAAAAGGCCACGCTTAAGATTTCTGTTTTAGAATCCGTTAGTTCCATTTAAACAAATGTATTGTTTGTGTACTGTATACTCTCCCAGCAAATATATTTTACATTTTTAAGTGTTAAATTGAAGATGTCCACTGAAGAATCTACATTATTATTTATTTATATGGCTCAGCCAAAACCTTCTTACTCTGAACTGTGGAAAACTATTTATATTACATTATATAATAACAAAAGGGCGGAACCCTTAACTCACCTAAATATAAGGTTTCAAAACAATACTTGCAACCCTGTTAAAAAAAACTAACTGTGTAAAAATGAATTTGGGGAACACAGTTAAATACTTAGAGATTATAATAGACAGCCAACTAAAATGGACAAATCACTTAGAAAAGCTTGTACCTCCCCCCCGTTAGTACCTTTTCTCTCTGGGCAATGAGAAGTACATATTATGGTAGCGTATCTGATTTCGGCAAAGCAATTAGATGGAAGCACCCTCCTCAATAAAGAATCCAATAAAATGCTTGAAGTAAGTATGTCAGACCAGCTCAAGTAGAAGCCTCAGTAAATCTAGTCGTCTTGTAATGGGCCATCAGAATCTTCAATAGTGAACAGCTGCTAGCTCTATAAAAATCTCAAGTAAGCCCAACAATTGGATTTGGGAGCTACCTCTGGGCTTGAGCCTTACAATTCTTGATAAACCTTCTTGATTTTGTGCAAACTAGAGCGGTCCGTCTAATTGACTATTCAGTGTTAACAGATCGATTTTCATCTCAAATATACAGGTATTTTAGTGGAGCCGGCTCTAAGGATCAAGCAACATTGATCTCCGGTGCACCGGCGCACGTGCGTGAATCTCAGTGTATAAAAGCAAAACACCCATTTACAGTTGATTTCATTCCGTTGTCTTCATTGCTTCATGGCTTTATTGGCTTCATTCCGGGCCATTCATGGCCTCTTCAACACGCGCATTAATAAATTCCTTCCTACAGCCCCTACCGTAACCCGCCTCTCCACTCTGACCAACCAGATGGCGATATGGCTTCCCTGCCTTTACACTCTACAAAGAGGGGCGCTCTTGTAAGATATCACAAATATAAAAATACATTAAACATTTTGTCACATTTATTTATTGTTATTAAGTTTAATTTGTAGAACTCCATTTTTATTTTTATTTTTTATATATTCGATAATATTGTTATTGGGTTTATAAAAACAGTTTATTTTAAACAAGTTCTGCTGTGTAATTATTATTACGCGTGACAGCTGTTTCGCCCTCTGAAGGCATTATCAAACTTTTGGTATATTGGACAGTTTGATAATGCCTTCAGAGGGCAAAACAGCTGTCACGCGTAATAATAATTACACAACAGAACTTGTTTAAAAATAAACTGTTTTTATAAACTCATTAACAATATTATTGAATATATAAAAAATAAAAATTTTGTCACATAATTTCGGCACTGAAAAAAATATGGTATTGGTGAAAACTAAATGAAAGGTAAAAGTAACGAAATGAAAACCAAAAACCTTTTCAAAAATGACCATATAATTGAAAAGTAAATCAATGATACGCAGAATCCGAGAAGATTAACAGAATGATGTTTAGATTCACCTTTTACCTTTACCATTATATGGATGTACGAGGCGTATCCAGAAAGTAAGTGTACTGAATTTTTGTAGGTTACAAATCTTTTTATTGAAACAAAAAAATTACATGATTACCGTAGTACATATGTAAGCTATTTTTAGACATAGTCGCCATTCCTCTCAATGCAGGTGGTGAAGCGGGGTATCAATTTTTGATGCCTTCCTCGAAGAAGTTTCCCGCCAACCCATTCGTCCACTTCTCCACCTCCTCTTTTACCTCCTCGTCGGTTGAAAACCTTTTTCCACCCATGTACAGCTTCAGGGAGGTAAAGAGATAATAATCTGAAGGTGCTAGGTTAAAGGAATGCGCGGGGTGGTTCAGGATATCCCATTTAAACGAAGCAAGCAGTTCCTTCGTGGCGTTGGCCGTGTGTGGTCTGGCATTGTCGTGCAGCAGGCTGATTCCCTTTGTCAGCATGCCTCTCCTCTTGTTATGAATCGCCTTCCGCAATTTTTTTACGGTCTCACAGTATCTTGCAGAGTTTATGGTCTCCACTTGAGGCAGATATTCAATCAAAATTATGCCTTGACAGTCCCAAAACACGGATGCCACGATTTTCTTGGCTGAAATTGTGGTTTTGAACTTTTTGGTGGAGGGTGAAGAGGTGAAAACCGTTTTTAAACTCGCGATACCACTTGTACACACTCGTACAATTCATAGCTTTATCACCATATGCAGTTTTAACCTCATTATAAACCTCAAACGGAGGTTTTTCCTTCCAAACGAGATAACGGATGACGCCGCGTATTTCGCATTTGGCGGGAGATTGGATTGACATTTTTCACGAGACGTGTTGTCGCGTTGACACTTCTCAACGTACTGACCTTGAACAGGTCTCGTTGTGGAGGGGAAGAGTCAGGCTACACGTAAGTGTAGCCAACATATCGAAAATAAAATTCATTCGGTCGTGAGAGCCTCAGTACACTTACTTTCTGAATATGCCTCGTATATTGTGCCTTACGTTTACAACATTTACAACATCATTTTAAAAAAACTTTATTCTATTGATAAACGACCGTGTATGTGAAAACCTTACTAATTTTAACTTAAAATAGAGACTTACATAACATATGAAAAGATATATACATTACGTATCCAGCTAAAAAGGGTTGTAAAACTGTTGTTTAAACTTGAAATAATAATTTATTTTTTTTGGTAAACTTAATGTTTAAGACAAGATTGTAAAGCTTGTAAAATAATTGTTACTCTTTGTGCTATGCATAAAAAATCTTGTCTTAAGATTTTTCAATGTGGATGAGTGTTTCAGGCTAATAATTATTGCTTGTAAAATAATTGAAATAATAATAATTTTTCATTGAATTTTTGAATTTTCCAAGCAAATTTTATATTTTCCGTAAATAAAGACCATTTAAGAAACCAGATTAAATTAACTTTTAAATATTTGTTTTTGAAATTTACTTTAATATTTAAAATTTTAATATGTATTTAAGATTCAAAAAAAAGTTGAAAATAAAGCTTATCACCAACATTTTTATTCAAATTGGAGAAATTAAGTAACGCATTAGTGCAGGTATTAGTGCCCCAAACTGCAACGGGTGAATTGAAACATTTTTCTTCTTTATTCCATCTTCTTCTTCTTTTTGAACGTGTATAATTGAGTTGTAACTAACTTACAGTGATCAAAGCACTTGTTGTTCGTTTGCCTCATTGTTTTTGCTTTTCTAAGTTATAAATTGGTTTTAAATCTCGACAAAATAAATTTAACAAAATGGTAGCCAACAGCTAACTCCCAGCTGGGACAACTTTTTTCGGTAAACTTTGCCCTGACAGGAAAATTAGCTCAAGTAAAAAAAAACTCATTTCCAAGTAAGGGACAAGTCACTTATAAGCACGGTATTTTCAAAGTAAAAAGACTAACAACAACTGACTGTCAAAACTTTGTTATACCACTTTACCTAACAAACGCTGAGATAAAATATGAGAGGAAATGGCTCATTTAAAGATTTTTTTTCTAAGTGCGTATTAAGGAACTTTATCGTTTTAATTTATTCTGAAATTTATTAGCATGAAAAATTTTACGGATCTTTTTGTAAATAGATTTTGAAGGAAGAGTTTCAAAATTTCTTTTGTAGATGTTTTTTCAAATTTTTAAATTGGCACAATTTATAAAAATAAGGTGAACTGAAATCTTTTGAGAGAGTTTTAAGAATTAAAGTCTAAAATACTTCGCTCTTTATATTTTTGCGCTGCAAGGCAAACTAGCGATGTTTCATATAGATTATTTCTGAAAATACCTCGGAGAGACAGTACAACTTATTCAAAACTTCTTCATCGAATGTACAAGAGAAGAAAAGTACAAGAAGAACAGTACAAGATGAAGAAAAAAACTGCAATATTGTATATTTATTTGCTTTCTTCTGGCTTTTACATAAAACAAGTATTAACTAATTACATTTAAAAGTGCATTCAAATTAACATGATAATAAAAAAAATATTTTGAATTATTGAACACAGTAAAAAAAAAAAAATTGCAAATTGTGGAATATAAAAATACGATAAGAACAAAATGAATCAACATTAAATATGATTTAAGATTTTCACGGCAAAAAGTATTTTTGTTATTTCTTTTTGGGGTATTATGCCGTGTTGCGCTAACTACTTCTTTAGCCAACGTTTCGGACAGCATTGCAGTGTCCATCATCAGGGCAGATGTGTTATTTGTCATCAACATTATACATGTAAAATACAAAGAAGATAGAGGAAAAGGGTATTGACACCTGTAGTATTGTAGTAAATAATAAAAATCAAAATTAAAATAAAAAGTTATATACAGGTAAATATTTACAAACAGCTTATAATTAATGTTGTTGGCTAAAGAAAATGTTTAGAAAAAAACTTAATATATATTTGGTAAAGATAAATGAAATTATTAACGAAACTGAATTTGTTTCCATGCCCATGTTGCCTTATTTGTATTATATTCATGGCTTCATAACATACGTGATTGGTGCCAATCATGTTCCGCAGAGTTGTTGCAGACTGGAAGGTTGAAAATTTACCTGTTGGTGAATTAATCTATCTATCTTATTAAATATCCTATCTTACAACTAACAAAGGAAAATCATAAACGGTGGTATCAACTATACTAGTAGGAACAGAACGTGCAATTTAAAGGCAGCTTCTTTGATGCTAAATGTGTCGATATCAAAATTGATTTTATTCAACAGCACGATTGCTCTTCCCACCGGCATGACCATTGGCATTAAAGATGTCATCGTCTCACTGTCTCTGAACAATTGTAAGCAGTTGGCCTTTTGTGCAGTTTTCACGTGAAAAGAAACAAAATACAAAAGCATGGAAAATTTTCTCTTATCCCTACTTAAAAATTAATATTTTATAAATTACCATTTTTGTGTTTAAAAGCGTGTGCAGTAGTAGTAAAGGTAGAGTTTGGGATTCAAAGTGTCTCAACTCTGCAAACTTTCTAAAACAATAGCGAGCAGAGGCAACTTTCAGCAATGCATTTACCACCCTTATGCAAGTTTCGGAAGTGGAAGCGTTTTAGTAACATTTGCACTTAGAAATTTCAGCAGCAGATTTCTTAAGTTTGAGCCAGTGCACTTTGGTGCTTTTATATGCGTGGTGTCAGTAACATCCATTGAGTTATATTTTATTATGTAACTTAATGGCTAAGTCTTCACTACGCCCGCGCAATGCACCAAGCCGCTCCCAACGTGAAAAAAAAATGAAATAATTCAGTCAAAATGCCAAAATAAAGTCTATGAAATCAAATGTCACTATAATAATGAATTCCCATCAAACCATCAGCCCATAACCAGCCCTACCATATTTATTCTCATAAATACAAAACACAAGAAATAATAACTAACATTCATATTTGAAACAGTAGATCTCGAGGTCAAAAAACATATCCAACAAGCAACTATGAATACAAAATTTGGACAAAAGTTTCTTACACTATGGTACTAAAGTTTACAGCGAAATCGCACTCTCATTCAAAAATCACAACATTTAATTTCAGATAAAAATTCAAAACTCAGATAATAGCTGGATACCAAACATGGAAGTCGAGGGGTAAGACCCTCGACTAGCAAGCCGAAGATCACGGGTTCAATACCGGCGAGCGCAAGTAAATTTTATTTGATTATTAGTTACACATGTATATCATTATGAAAAAAAATGTTAAGTTATAAAACGTTACTATTAAAAGCGAATTTTAAAGCTTAAAGTAAAAAGTTACATAGTGAAATTCTTAAGTGAAAGTTTACAGAGTGAAAGTGAGTGAAAAGTTAGACATGTATATTATTGTGTAAAGTTAAAGAACTAAAATATTTAAAATGAATTTTAAAAGTAATAATTTTTAATGTGAAGTTCAAAAGTTACAAGTGAAAGGTTACAAAGTGAAATTTAGTTGAAAGTTACACATGCAGGTTCATAAATATATAAAAGTAATGATTATAAATTTTCAATGTGAATTTTCAATCTCAAATGAATTTGACAAATTAATATCAATATAAATCATTTTAAATGATAATAGAGAAGACAACATATGCAAAAGAAGAGGAAGGATAACTATTTAAGACAATATTATATAAAAGAAATAAACAATAATAATAACAATGACATATAATATTGTCACTGGAAAGGCAAAAAAGGCGTAAGCGACAATTTAGTCAAAAATGAGTTAATCATACATTTTTTATTAGAATATTTGTTTAATCAACACTGTTTGGTTGTTTTTTAAATGGTTACTCTAATTACCAAAAGTGGAACTCTGTCGCTAAAAAAATGTTTTTAAAAAATAACTTTGTTGCGTAATTATCTGTGAACTTACGTAGTAGTTGGACTTATATAAGATATGGTTTTAAAGAGAGAAAAAACTCTAAGAAACTTGTTGTAAAATGTTAGATAGAACATTGTTGTCCCGAGGGGGACATTTCGATGCAAAATACAAAATAGTAGACTTCTACCGGTGCCAGAATGAGAGTATCTACAACTCTGGAATATGCCGCATATATTAAAGGAGGTATTATTTCACCAAATAAAACCATACCAGTTAAAACTACCATGGAAATAGAACCACCCCGAAGAAATCAATTGAATGGAGTTCATCTCTAATTCACACCTTCACGATCAAAGAAATAAAAACAAACACTAAAAAGAGTCAATTCAGTCACTTTCTAGTTTTTAAATCTACATATTTTTAATGACTTTCCTTTAGCCAGTTCGCTGGACTTTTAATTCACATTTTTAAACAAAATTTCCTCTTTAGTAGCGATGTAATGAAATTTCCCTCTCTGAAACGCTAGTGATATTCGTAGCATCTTCACTGAAACTTTCAGTAGAATGGTTTTTGACTTAACGAGCATTCCTTAGTTTACCGTTAAGACCTGCCTTAGCGGCTAGGAATAATACACTGAACATGCATTCCCTAGAAGAATCTAATATCGATGTGATATAAAGCGTCTACCCGAATAAGACGTTTCCAACTTAGGCCCTACATAGACCCATGAAACAGAAAATATGTTCAAGAAAGAATTTCGATATTTGAAAATTGTTGGTCCGTTTTACAGGACTAAGGAAAATTAGAGCTTACTTCGAGCATATGGATACGCTCATAACAGACTTCAATAAAGTACCTCTTCAGTGGTAAGTGCATTTACTTCGCAGGATGCGGAACATTGTAAAGGCGATGCGATCTTTTAATAGTCATAATATAACATAAGAGATTCTTAATAATGGGTTAGTACTGTTGTAAGAAAAATGATCGTAAACAAATGATCGTAATCAAATGATCGTAAGTAAAATGATCTTACACGGTGAAAAAATATCTCGTTAAAAAAGTGACAACATGCGAACTTCCCGATAAAATATAAGTCATTCAGAATATATCAAGAACACGTGTTATTTTCCTAATATATATCACAACCGAGTGCAACAGTATAATAATGTGATTATAAATATCAGTATTTTTATGAACACGTGTTCTGCGCTCCTCACAAAACATTTGCTTTTGACTGATACTTTGTTGGGAACTCTTTCAATTCATTCGTTATTTTTTTTTATTATTAATATATAGTTTTTTTACAGGTTTTTTTTTTCGAAGTCTGTCTCACTAGGATAAACCTGTGTCGAGACAGACGTATTTGATACATGAATTAATGTTTACATATTTTTTGATACATAAAATATTTCATTACATTAAATGACATTGTGAAAAATATACAAAATAATAATAATAAGAAATTAGTAAATTAATATTATTTAGGAAATGAAATAAAAAGAATTTGGCATTCTCAGACTATAAAAATATTACCATTCGTTATTTCGGCTACTGGCATTATACCTAGCTCTCTAATTAAAAATTTAGGCGTATTAGATCTATCAAAAAAATTATATATAAAGATGCAAAAGTCGGCCATTTTGAATACATGTAGGATAACAAAAGGTTTGTTATAGGCCCGCAGTTTCATTTTTAACAGGATAAACGCATAATTCAACCTTATTTTAATTCATTAATTAAATTTAACAGTATTTCAAATCAGCAAATTTTCTCTATGTAGGCAAATAATTAGTAATAATAATTATCAAATAATTGAGTTGTAGTGTAAGGAAGTTGAGATAGGAGTGTAAGGAGGATATGTGATGCAAATGCGAATGGTAAGAGAAGTCGGGGACGCCCGAGGAAGACATGGCACGATCAAGTGAATCAGATACTCGAGTCGGGCCATGTCAAGAGTCAGAATAATAGAAGAGTATGTATGAGACGATGTATGAATGTGAATGAGGCAAGAAGTGTGTGCCAAGACCAATTTTTTTGGCGGTCCGTCCTCTCTGCCTACCCCTGCGGGGAAACGGCGTGTTGGTTAGTTAGTTAGAGTTGTAAGAAGTTAATAATGTTTGTGTGTCATGTTAAAGTAAAAAGATTTGATATAATTTACGTGTAATCATTGATTTGATGAGATAATCTACAGTCCGATCTAATGGTAATTTACGCTCAAGTGCTCTTACGATCATTTTACATACGATTTCTTAGATACGATCTCTTGCATTCGATTTTTTGCTTAAGATCTTTTGCATACGATATTTTATATACGATCTTTTACATACGATTTTTTACTTACGATCTTTTGCATGCGATGTTTTAGATAAGATCTTTTACTTACGATCTTTTAAATACGATCTTTTGCATACCATATTTTGCATACGATCTTTTACATACGATTCTTACATCTAATCTTTTGCATACGATCTTTTTTCTTACAAGAATACGTTGCTTATCGGTTAGAATTTGTTAATAATAATGTACAGATAACATTCTATTACTCTTTTTTTTAATTGTCACATTCCTATGATTTTTTAATTATTTTATTTGAAATGTCATTGTAAATTGCATCATGCAAAATTGAATATAAGAGACAAAACCATTATTTTTAAATTTCGAATAACTGTTTTTTTTCTTTCATTTTCGTGTTTTATATATGATTTCTTTTTAAATACTGTTGAGCTCCTATTAACAATATGAAATATAATTTTTTTCTTCGCCGTGTTTTTTGTTGTGTGGTTTATTTATTTAATCCTACTGGTTTTATTACTACATTAATAAAGAATTCTGAAACATGAGAAACGTTATTAAATAACTAGTGAGTCTGTGAACAGTTAGTAGCCCTCGCGTCTTTGAATAAATTTCCTCTAAAATCATAAGATGTGTAAGTTCTTCCTGAAATACTACCTTAATTATAAGTCATACATTAAATGCAACTTTTTTTTACTTCAAATGAGGAATTATCAATTTTTTTCCAAAGAAACGTCATCTCAATGACAATTCTAACCCAATGAAATTGAAAAATGCGAATAAGAAAGTCCAATTAAACACAATGTTTTTTTCACATATGAAAAAATAATCTGTGCTAAGCCCAAAATGGCCACCATCTTGGAAACGGAACGTATAAAAAAAATAACAGATCATGAAACGCAAAATGGTCAAGTTAAAACAGGACTTCTCAGTCGAATAGCAAAAAATTTTCATACTTTTGCTATAGTTCGTAGTGCTTTTAGCTTCCAATATAATACAGGATTTTCCAATAATAGGTGTTATTTTATTTATTTATATACGCCCTAATAGGCTTTTACAAAAGTAGTTAACAAGTAATACAGTTGTGTTACATAGTTTACAATAAATTATGAATTTTGATTAAATTAAGGTAAATTCAAATTAATAGTGTGGATTACGGAAAGCTAAATATGTATTAAGGTATTATTTTTTAAAAATTCAATCGTAAAAAATCAACGGTTTCGTTTCTTGTGTGGCACGTAGCGCCGTCTTATTGAAAGTAAACGTTGTCCAGATCAATGCCATCCAATTCCGGCCATAAAAAATCATTAATCATCTCTCGATAGCCCAATCCATTCACCGTAACTGTTGCTCCAGCCTCATTTTCGAAAAAGTGAGGTCCAATGACTCCGCCGGACCATAAACCGCACCAAACAGTCACACGTTGAGAATAAAGAGGCTTTTCAACAATAACTCTTTGGTTTTCCGAGCCGCAGATGCGATAACTTTGCTTGTTGACGAAGCCACCGAGGTGGACATGGGCCTCATCACTCAAGATGATTTGCATTTGATTCACTCAAGTGAATTTTAATAATTTCAATGCGTTTTTGAAGCGTGTATCGTTCCATTTGTATTAATAACGTAGTTTCTACTTGTCAAATGTTAAAAAATGACAGCTTCAAAAGTAACATCTACCGAAATAGCGTGATATTCAAAATAACACCTCTTATTGGAAAACCCTGGTTGAGATTTATTCTTATCTGAGAAAATCACTTTCGTGACATTGTTTTTTTTAAGAAATTATTAATTTTCAAAATTTAAAAAGTTTTTACGATTAAATTTATTTTTTGAGTACATTAGTGTCCCGGGAATATTTATATGTGATTTCTTGCGACTATTTTCGCTCCACTGATTGAAAGATAGGAAATAATATTACTAATTAACAGAATCTGGCAAGCAAACCGATTTAATCATTATTCTTCCAAGTCATGCGCAGGTGCTTTTTGAGTCACGATCTAAAGTGATGACATCTTGAGTCACGTCGTGATCTAAAATTATGTTTCAATAATTGTCTGTCAAAGTCATTCAAAAGAAACAAAAAGTGTGTGTGTTTTTTTAATTTTATTGTAATTTATTTTGCTCCATTATGATTGTAAAGCGCATGGTACATGGTCCTAATGCTAAAAGAATAATGAAATTTTGAAAACTTTACTTTCAAATATTTTCCAAAAATGATCACAATACAAGATTTATATATATTTAAAAAAAATTATCTTAAAACCGCACAAGAGTCCCAATTGCTCCCAACCGTCTGGAGCCAGTGAGAATATTGCGTCCCCAGTTGGGGTATATTGTGAGGATGAAGGTTGTGGGGAGGGGAAGGAGATGGGTGGAGTAAGGTGGGGGAATACCTGGTCAAATCTGGTCACCAAATACGACCAATTATATCTTTATTTTAGAAAACTTTTAGCAAAGCGAAACAGAAAAACCGGCAAACCTTTTTTAAAGCCTTTGGCCGGGGAAGAAATTTTCAGGGTTCCAAAAAGGGTTCCAGCGTTATTTTAGACGTATTTTGGTTATCTATATAACTATATAAATAAAAATATAAATGTTCGCGTGGTTAATGTATAGTGAATACATAGTATATCGTATAATGAATATGCGTGTGTTTTAATATACCAAAAATTATAATATATAGATCTCACTCTTGACAAGTAAAAATATGTGTTATATGAAAAACAGCGCCATCTGTTAGACGAACATGCTTTTTGTAAAACAACACCATCTATTGGACGTAAGAGCAACACGCGCAATTATCTATTTCTCTGCACACACAGACTGAGCCACAGCAAAACGTAGTGGGATGAAGCTTGTAATACATAAACATACATTTACTAATGAATACACGCTTCGAGCAACAACGGCGTGCCACTTTAAACTATTTTATCCCTAAATACGTTTTTACTAATTGCTTTTAATTTTCTTTCAGATAAGAGGGTCATTTTCCTTTGCAGTCCTCAATCATTCAACACTAAGGTAAAACATTTTATATTTTCACAAACCAAAGGAATTCTATCTTTTGATAATTTGGTAATTCAATTAAACCATTATGAATAGCAAATAGGATTATTTGTTCACCTCAAATGATTTCCATTAATATGCTTTCAAAGTAGGCATTAAATTTTGTTTTCTAATAAATTATATGAGGTATAATTTTAATTAAAATTTTGCTTCATGCATACATCGCTTTAAATTAATAGAACACGAAGAAAAATGAGTATAACTGATTTATTAAAATTTTGTTAAAACCGTTTAGCAGGCCGTTTCCTACGTAAAAAAAAAATGTTAAAACTATCCAAATTTATTGAAACACGTGTTCATAAGGGGTTATAATGACGAAATGTCAAAATATTATAATTTTTTTTTGTACACGTGTTCCGACGTCACGCTAATACATTTCTTTTTTACTAAAAGTTTAACATGAAACCTATCAATTCAGGCGTTAATGTCATGCAGTCTCGTTTTTAAGGAGACTGCAGGACAACGAATAACGTAAAATTTTTTTTTTTTATAAATTTCTTATATCAGTGAGTTTTCTCCGTAAAGAATCAAAGATAATTATTTCGGCTTTTCGTGAGATTTTTTTTGGATTTTCATCATTATCCAAAACAAAAAATTTGGTTGATATTCTTGTTTACAAATCCTTTTTTTTAATGATTATTATTATTATTCTTTATTTTCGCTTTCACCCATTAGGGGTGATCTTGGCCATATACAATTTTTTTTTTCTTATTAACAATATCATCATAAACATAACATAGATAAACCAAACATAATATAAACATAACATAACATACTTAATATAAACGGTACAGAGCTGGTAACCGTGGGTTATCACAAAATTATAAAAATAGGAACCTGTGTACAATATAAGTGGGCGCTTTTCGTGATTTAGTCAAAGATTTTTCTAAAATTAGTAGCGTTTTTTTTAAACAGAACTATGAAATTGGCAATCTTATAAACAAACACAGCACATGGGAGTAAAAAAATGTGATTATAAAACATAAAGATTAACATAACATAAACATACCATGAACACAACATAAACATAACATAACATACACATAACATGAACATAACATATCATAAATATAAACATATATATAAACCTAACATAACATAAACATAACATAACATAACATAACATACACATAACGTGAACATAACATATCATAAACATAACATAACATAAGGGATTCATTAACATAATCAAGTTTTCTAATGTAAATAAATGTAATATTATATCCTTCAATACAGAAGCCATAACTACTAATTTTGTGAACATTAGACCTCGCGTCCTAAGAGTATATTTCTTATCTTTCATTTGATAAATCAAAACCAAAACTTCCTCTGAAATCTGAAGATTTGTAAGTAGCTACTTAAATATAAACTACATGCCTAATCGAATGTTATTTAATAATGTACACTCAGGACGGGTTGTTTCGGAGAATTTGAACAATTCATCAAATTTCAACGTTCATTTTCGGTTTCTGTGAAAGATTTATTCAAGTTCTGTTTTTATATCATTGTAGGCTAGTTGCTTGAAAAAACTAAAAATAAAAACAGAACTTGAAAAAATCTTTCACAGATCTTGAAAATGAACGTTGAAATTTGATGAATTGTTCAGATTCTCCGAAACAACCCGTCCTAATTACAATTTGTCAAAAGAAACTTCAATATCTAAATAACAATAATTTTTTCTAACTTTCTTCAGATAGATTACATTATTTAAAAAAAAAATTCAATAACAAAGATCAGATATACAAGACGATTTCGCATTTGAAAAATTCACTTTGCACTCCCTCCTCAACAATTTAAAATGCTTTAAGTGACTAAAAGCGTTAGTGATATTAATTTTCCATTTCCACTTCCGTCATAAAACTTTATTTTAAATGAAATATTTTCACTTTTAATTATTAAGAGCACAAAAATTTCGCCAGGAAAATTTCCACTCTGTTTTTTTTAAGCCAATTGTATACTTTTCTGCATTTCTAAAAAAAGTGAGCGGTAAATGCAGCAAAGGGGAATTGTGCACATACCCATTTAGGATTTTTTGAATAGCGCTTTTATGAATGATATCCTTGAATTTCTATAAAATGGTTAGTTGCATTTTCTGAAAGCGCGTTTTTTTTATTTGTGACTTTAATGCTGCTGTCTGGGGGTGGATATTCTCTACATTTTGTGAAGTGCTATTTTTTGTGATTTTAATCTTGGTATTGTTGGTAATTAAATAAGAGAGTTTAAATAAATATGTTTTTACTACTCGATGTTGCGGTGATAGAATTCTTTTTTTATTTTGCATATCATCAACAAGAATTTCAACACTTTCTGCTAATTTTATGGGTAAAACATTAAAATATTAGTAAAAATCACAGGATACTTAGTTCTGTTTTCTCTATAAAGCTATAATAGTCTATGACATTTGCATTGGGAAATATTGCCAAGCTGAAAAAATTGGTGAAGTATTTTTATGATCTAAAATTTAATACCAGAAAGCATTTTTTTATTTCAGTCTTTTCTTTTATGTATCCAATAATGTCTAGTTGGATTAATGCCTTCACAGGACACAACAGCTGTCACGCGTAGTAATAATTTATTACACAGCAGAACTTGTTTATAAATAAACCGTTTTTTTAATAAATAGAAAAATAATATTGTTTTATTTACGAGTATAAAAGAAAAAACCAAGATTGTAATGGAGTTCTTCAAATTAAACGTGATAAGAAATATATTTTTTAAATAGTCCAATTAAATAAAAGCAGGGAAAGGGCTGGCTTTTATGCACTTATACGAACTAATTTAATTTCAAAAAGAAATAAGAATAGATGTTTTTAAGTTATAAGTTTTTTGCAAGACGTTTAATTTTAACCAAATACTACTTGGGTTCGACAATATTTTTTCAAAATGGCCAATTGCTAAATCTAAATGAATTTACATTTTTTATATTTATTTGTTCAACTTCGTTTGAAATTTTTTTATGATAAATTATTATAATAATATAATTTTTAAATTTTTATAATTAAAAATATATATAATTAGTAGTGCTTAGTATAAATAATGGTCACCTCCGAAAAAGTACTTTTTGAGATATTAGCAAAAAACCAATGTCTTTCTGGCTGTTTTTCATTATGACGTTTGTTTTTCCAACATTTTTTTATGAGTTTGAATGAGTAACTTATTGTAGATATTTCAATAAAGAATAAATTCTCGGCTAGTTAAAATGTAACTATTTCAGATTTGGCCAATTTTTTAAAAATCGACATATTTGTTTTGACTGATCAATAAACCTCGTGTTATTTTTTAAATTTGTGTTCAATGTCGTTAACTACAAGAGATTCATGAAATAGCTGCTAAATACATTAACTGATAAACCTATGTACGATGCCTCAAATTTTAGTTGGAGGACGATTAGTTTTTGACTTAAAAGAGAATCCAGTCCTTTCAATATTAATAGTATAAAGTGCGCAGTGCTTTCATTAATATCCACGAAGTCTTGTAATTGGTCCTCCGAAAAGTCGGTTAAGTTTTTTTTTGGAAATTCTCTTTCTCAAAAGTCAAAGTATTATCTTGTCACGCGTAAAAAAATGTTTTCTACAAAATACAAATGCTATCATTAAATGAACATAATTAATTAAAATAGCGACTCTACGATTTGAACACTTAAATACAGTACCAACCCCTTTATTTTACGAAGTGTAAGCTTCCCTTATAAACTTATTAAGCCCGATTCATGTTTGCGTGCCCCTCTATTTGCCGGGTGTTTATTTTGTGTATTTTAATTGAATCGGACACTTTGTGAAGCGGGGTTAAGTTACCACTTAAAAACGCATTCCTTGAAATGAAATATTCTAGGATGGCCCCTTGTTAAAAAACCTTTTTTTTTCAAATGTTAATTTCAGTTTGGGTCTATATATAGGTATGTCTGTAATTCTTGTTCGATGAATTCTAAAAATCAGATATTATTTGAATTTAAGTATTGTCATCGTGTATGGTTCAAAATTGTTACTAAAAAATAATTGAATTGAATTTAAGTGTTGTCATCGTTGATGGTTCAAAATTGTCACAAAAAAATAATTGAATTGAATTAGTGTTGTCATCGTGTATGGTTCAAAATTGTCACTAAAATATAATTGAATTGAATTTAAGTGCATCGTGTATGGTTCAAAATTGTAAATAAAAAATAATTGAATTGAATTTAAGTGTTGTCATCGTGTATGGTTCAAAATTGTCACTAAAAAATAATTGAATTGAATTTAAGTGTTGTCATCGTGTATGGTTCAAAATTGTCACTAAAAAATAATTGAATTGAATTTAAGTGTTGTCATCGTGTATGGTTCAAAATTGTCACTAAAAAATAATTGAATTGAATTTAAGTGTTGTCATCGTGTAAGGTTCAAAATTATCACTAAAAAATAGTTGGCAATTCAATTTTAAATTTTAAATTTTCTGTTTCGTACCTAAGATTGGTATTTGGAATGGACTATATTTTTGACGAGAAGGAGAAGAAAGAGTCAAACGATCATTATTATTTATTATAAAGAATATAAGGAGTGGGAAAGAGGAAACCTGAACCTGTTAATGGTGTTTCTTTTAAAGTTGTGGTTCCGTGGGCACAATCACACGAACTGTTCTGAAATCACCACACGGCACTATTTAATGTATTATGTAACTTGGGGAGGATAATCTACACTCTTTTACGTACTCTTCACGAGATTAATTGTTACGAGGAGCAAAATAATATGCCTTTTACAACGAAGACGTATACTCGAACATAAAACTAAATAACGCTTGGGATGGTCTTCTTTTTTTAACTTTCTTTTCTATAAGGCAAGACTTTGAGGATTGGGACAAAACAAAAAAATAATCGAAATTAATAAAATACTTCGTTTTAACCACTTTTATTGTTTATTAAAAAAATTATTAAAAACCCTGAAGAAGTGAGCGTTGCTCATGAAACATGTTGGTAATAAACAATAAAAGTGGTAAAAACGAAGTATTTTATTAATTTCAATTAAAATGGTGCCGCAAAATAAGTTTGCTGTGTTAGAAGAAGAAAAAAATAATCAATATGGATAGGAACTGGAATGTGGAATAATCACAAAAATGTTTCAATATTCAATAGTTGCTGTTGAATAAAAATACCCTGAATTGTAGATACTCCTAAACCAATGATTTTTTTTAACATTAACTCCACACAGAGTTTTGACTCCCATCAGTGCGCAAGTGTCCAAGAGATAAATGACGGTGAATATTCATAGTTCTTTTATTTAAAATATTGATAGAAAAAGCATGTAAGATGGTAAGTTTTTAGATTCTCACGGCCAAAAGCATTTTTGTTGTTTGTTTTTGGGGTGTTGTCAGCATGTAAGATGTAATAGTACCACTAGACCATAATGTTTATTGACATAATGTATATAGTTAAAAAAAAGTTTTATTTAAATAACACTTAAAATACCAATTCAAACATCCACTTTAACCATATTTAAAAAATCCCAGTGGTGACAAAAATTACATTCAAACATACTTATTCTTTGACACAATAATAAACATTCAGTTAACACCTCACAAAATACTAGAACAAGACAAACACATTAAGTACAAATACCCAAAACAAACATAATATTTAACATCGGACAAAACATAACAGCTACCCGGCCATTAAGCTACGCCATTAACCTTTACAATAATTCACTTCTTTATGCAATTCAAAATATCTACACTTGCACAATACAAAATACATATATGAAACTGGTTTTAATCCACCTAATTACCTGAATACATATATATTTTTTAACAACATTTTTTTTGTTATTGTTTATGTTGGAACTCGCTTAAAGTGCTGTTTTTTTTATTGTTATTACAGGTAAGTTAAATTTTTCTCATTTTATTTTCCACATTGGAAAATATCCTGATAAAGTCCCGTTGGCGTCATGTATCTTTTATCAGGAGATTTTCCAATGTGGATGAGTGTTTCAGGCTAATAATTATTGCTTATAAAATAATTGTTACCCTTTGTGCTATGCATAAAAAATCTTGTCTTAAACATTAGTTTACAAAAAAAAAATCTTTCTTGTTAAACTCTAATGTACCCTTATAAAATTTTCGGCACATCTTAGGTGAACTCCTAGCGTGGAGGACATCATATTCCTCACTTATAAAATAAATTAATTTATAAGATAGTATCCTTCATACAGAAGTCCTTGTTTTGTCTCCAACATACTTTTCAGTTGTTTTTGTTGATGTACACGACAATCTTAAATACTTTTATCAATGGACCAACCCTTTAAACTTGAAAAAAAATAATTGTTCAAAGAGTTCATTATGTCCGCCAAATTAAATTAGACCTTTTTCTTTCTGCTAAAAATAAAAACAAGTTACTTTTTGTAAATCGCCACAAATCTCAACATATTTTTCCTAATGGGTACTGAGAAGTAATTTAGATCTACGTAAAAGCCTTTGCGTTCATCATAATATTTTGTAGGGTTGCTTTATTTCCTCAGTCAGACTTACTTTGGGAAAACAAGGTAACATGATATTACATAGCACTTTACATTAATAAGAACAACCTTACATTCTTTTAAGGTTACAGTCATTGTTTTTTTTAAAGGTTAAATTACATTACCGACAACGCTTCGCTTTGTTTTGTGTGTGGATTAGAAAATTCTATGGCCTGATTATATTTAATATACCCAAGTTCACAAATAACTATTTGTTTGTTTGTAAAGAAAGATACCCACGCATCATATTAGAAATGCGTGATTATTACATAAAAAAATGTTATTTTTCTAAATTACCTTGGTTTTTTTATGACATTTATGCTCAGATAATAAAAATTAAATATTATCTTTGATTCTATGTTTATCTCAATAGGTGATACTTCACTTAAGACAATTTAAGACATTCGGAGGAACGGCTGCGCTTCCTTTTTCATACAAAACTTAAATTTGGATTTGATGCTAAAATACTCAACCAAACTGTAAAGTTATTTTTATATTCGAAAGGTGCAGCAAATATCTAATACAAATATGTGCTATTTTATTTATGTTTCTTTCAAATTATATATTATATGAAATCGGAGACAATTTTGAAATTATTTTGTGAATTAATTGTAATTAAAAAAAAAAACAATATCTTGCCCTTGAATATAACGAATAATAAAATAAAACATCGTTTTTTAGGAAGAAATCTTAATTTATATACAGTAAATTTGTGTTCCTACGTAATTCTATCGTTTGAGATTTTAATTTACGCCCACCAAAATGCTTTTTTAAATAATTTTTATTTTATATTTCATCTTTATTTACAATAAATATATGATTTTTTTAAATAATCATCGTTAACTCGAAAATAATTAACAAAATTGTCTCTAAAATCATGAAAAATGTAATTCTTTAATGGTCTGTATTTTATAATATAAAGCAAAAATGCACAAAGTGGCACATATTTGTACTAGAAATTTGCTATACCTTTGTATTTAAAAAAATATTTTTCAGTTTGATTGGGTATTTTGGCCTCAAATCTAAATTTAGTTTTGTATGAAAAGGACCGGGAAGCCGTTCCCCTTTGAGGAAGTCATTTTTGTATTTGTACTACATAGGTTCATATCGAATCAAATGATGTTTAAGCGACTGTTTGGACTTCATACAAACTCGACGTTTTTTACCTTTTAGAATAAACGTAATTTTAATCGTTTCTGTGTGTGATTGGAAAAATTCTGTATTTTACATTTATCAGATGTTTTAAAATAACAGGTCGGGTTTAACTAGTATAATATAGTTTTTCTGGTAATATTACCATTTATGCCACTGCTATTAATTTTAATTTACTTTTTTTTTATAACTTCCGATTTAGTTGTCCGGGTTAAATCTTCCACAAAGGAAAAACTTAACCCTTCCACTCACTTTTCCACAAATGATCATCTAGTCAATCATTATGTAAGTGCATTATATTAGCAAAATAAATACAAAACAATACAAGAACAACACGTCAACTCACCAGAGATCAAATGGGAAAATAATTCACCGACTCCGGATATTTTCATATCAGAGGGTTCGGCTCGGTAGAATTCCTAACAGGGCCAATAAATCCTACTGATCCCTCAACATAAATATTTAAAAAATCTTTGGTTATCCTACATGTATTCAAAATGACCGATTTTTTCATCTTTATATGTAATTTTTTTGATAGATCTAATACGCCTAAATTTTTAATGAGAGAGCTAGGTATAATGCCAGTAGCCGAAATAACGAATGGTAATATTTTTATAGTCTGAGAATTCCAAATTCTTTTTCTCAAAAAAATAATTTTCAAAACTTTTAATATTACCATTTAAGGTACTTTTTTATTGGTAACATTACGATTTATACGACTTTTATAAATGGTAATATTACCATTTTTAAATTTATTTCTAGCTCAGAAATGCACAAAATAATTTGCAAGGCAGATAGAAATATTACACCTTTAAATTTATACGATGAGAATGCCAACATTTTTATAAATCCCAGCCAGGAATTATTAGATTCCTGGTCCAATAAAATTTTACACGCAAAACACTTCAATTATTTCAACCAAACGTATGTTGACAAATTTTCGTCAAACAAATGGTTGAGTATTGAAGAGTTGAGCGCAGAAATAGAAGGATTTATGCTTGCCATTCAGGATAGAGTCATTAATACTAAAAATTATAGAAAGCATATAATCAAAGATACAAATCAAATAGATGATTTGTGTAGAAAATGTTTGGCTTTTCCGGAAACTATAGAACATATTATATCGGGATGTTCTATATTAGCACCGTCCGAGTATACATTTAGGCACAATCAAGTTTTAAAAATAATTCACCAAAATTTGGTAATTAAACATAACTTGATTGACTGCCGTAATATAGTACCATATTATGAATACGAACAAAATTCATTTTTAGAAAACGAATTTTATAAAATATATTATGATAAAACTATACTAACAGACCGAGCGATTAGTCATAATAGACCCGATATAGTTTTACATGACAAAATTTAAAAAAAAAACTTATATCATTGATGTCGCTATACCAAATTCATGTAATATTCAAAAATCTGTTAGCGAAAAAATAAGAAAATACACAGATTTAGGAAATGAAATAAAAAGAATTTGGCATTCTCAGACTATAAAAATATTACCATTCGTTATTTCGGCTACTGGCATTATACCTAGCTCTCTAATTAAAAATTTAGGCGTATTAGATCTATCAAAAAATTTATATATAAAGATGAAAAAGTCGGTCATTTTGAATACATGTAGGATAACAAAAGATTTTTTAAATATTTATGTTGAGGGATCAGTAGGATTTATAGGCCCTGTTAGAAGTTCTACCGAGCCGAACCCTCTGATATGAAAATATCTGGAGACGGTGAATTTTTTTTCCCATTTGATATCTGGTGAGTTGACGTGTTGTTGTTCTTGTATTGTTTTGTATTTATTTTACTTATATAATGCACTTACATAGTGTTGATTGACTAGCTGATCTTTGTGGAAAAGTGAGTGGAAGGGTTTAGTTTTTCCTATGGGGAAGATTTAACGCGGACAACAAAATCGGAAGCATAAAAAAAAATGTGTTACTTTGATTCAAATCCCGAAAATGTTTTCTTCTATTCATAGAAATTCTATTGTTGGAAGTTTTGACTGCGGTTTATTATTAGTTGTTTTTTCCGCATTGAATGTCGACCCTTTTCCCAAATAACATGTCTTATACAATAGCATGACGTGTTATTTGGTATTACGTACGGAATCGTATTTCGCAATTACAATCACCCGGTTGAATTAGACCTTCTGAGAATTTGGGGGAGTACGTAATATATTGATAGTCACCTTCGTAACACCTTCCGATTTAAATTGATTAGTTTTAATACCGGATATATGACACGAAGTTGCATTGACAGTTTAATCAATTTCAGTAACGTTTCGATAAGTTTAAATACCGAACATATGATATCATCGAACGTACATAAGTTGAAATCGCGACTTGTCGCACAGTATTTGAAGTCGGAATGCACCGGGCTTATTTTTATAGCCAGTGATTGCAGTTACATGCTGTTTTTATTCTTACACGGTGAAAAACGACCCTGTTATAAAAGTGACTGCACGCCAACATCATAATAACATATTAGTCTTTCAAAATATATCGAGAACACTTTTTGTTCTTTGTCTAATAGACATCATGACGGAATAAGTATAATATCAATATCAGTATTTGTATGAACACGTGTTCCGCCCCCATCATAAAACATTCGCTTTGGACTGATACTTTGTTTAGGATTTTTTTCAATTCATTCATTATAATACCTGCAGTCCATTTTTAATATGACATATGTAATATGACATGAATAATTTGACCAGATATTTAATCCACTAACAATATTTCATATCAGTAAGTTTTCTCCGTGGGAACACGACGCGTATGTCGGGTAACTTATTTATTTATTTATTAAGGCGATGCCATACGTAGTAATGCAAAATCATGTGTTTTTGGTTTGAAAATTTGGTCGCCTAGAAATGTTTCAGATGCTCTAATTAAATACTGCGAATAGAATACATCTTAACCTTTGAAATAATCGAGTATTTTTTATATTAGTCTTTTTATAAGCCCAGAAAAAAATAATGTATAGGCCTATGAAAACTGCTTTAAAGTTCAAAATCTCCTACTTACGAACCCATTTTCGGTTATTATTTTATTGTATAATGTGGTAAATTAAGTTATTTATAAAATGATAAATACATATTTATGCCTGAACATCCACAAAATAAAATAAAAGACACTTTTGGCCATGTTTTTTTTCTTGCATAAATCAAAACAGTCGGATGGTGTTAAGCGGGAATTTAAACCTTATCGCCATCTACGTAAGGATTGTTATTGACAGCGGCTCAATTTAAAATATTACATGACGTAGTGCATCGATTTATCAATTAACTGGCTTACGTTCGATATATTTCAAAGCGACACGAGATTTGGGACAGTGTAGAATGCAAAAGTAAAGGATGATATATAAAAACAACAAATAGGGAAAACATAGAAAATAGAAATCAAATAGAAGTGTCAAGTCAAGTCAAGACCTTGTTAAAACTAAAGTGATACAAGATATCCTCAATTGCATAGTGAGCGACAAGAAACATTCTGACTTATACCAAAAAAATCAAGGTCTTGACGTGAGTTGACCACTCTACAAATTCTTGATAATTGTGAATTATAGGAATAATTAGTCGATTGTTGATTGAGGAAGAGCAGTTTTTTTTATCTCTGAGTCTACAAGAAGGTATATTGAATAAGATGAGTTCTATAAATGTAGGTGAGTCAATAAAATTGTTGATAATTATAAAGAAACAAATAATGAGATCAGATTTTTTCCGACGGTCTTCTAAAGGAGAAAGGTTTAGAATTTGTTCAATTTCACAATATGAGTAATTGCCTCTTTCTTATTTCTAATCATAGCCTATATGTAACTAACTATACAGCAATAATGTGTTTGTTACTTCACAGTACTTGGACAACATCATAAATTAAACTAAAAAGGTGATTTCTTTTCGTTGCTGCAAAATCTCTTAAATAACTTTTTTCTTTGCCAGAAGCTCAGTAACAATGTTGTTAGCTCGTCACACTAATTGAGCTTGGAAATGTGTATTCGACTATTAAACTTAGATATAACGCTATTTGGTTTGCTTCATAATTGACGTTTAGCAAATTATCCAATTACTACAATTATTTCTTCAATAATTGCAAATTGACTTTGTTTTAATTTAAAATTAAAAAATATTATAATAATCATTCGTTAATCCTAACCAAAAAAAGTATTGTTTTTGAAACATGTCAACTATTTTGATAAAATAGTGGTGTACACAAAATATTTTTTTTTAGTTTTCCGACTTTATGTCCGGGTTAATAGGAAATAGGAAAAACTAAACCCTTCCACAAACTTTTCCACAAATGATCATCTAGTCAATCAATATTATGCAACTGCATCATGTGAGCAAAATAAATACAAAACAATACAAGAACAACACCTCAACTCACCAGACATCAAATGGGAAAATAATTCACCGACTCCAGATATATTCATATCAGACGGTTCGGCTCGGTAGAACTCCTAACAGGGCCTATAAATCCTACTGATCCCTCAAGTAAATAAATATTTTAAAAAAATCTTTCATAATCCTACATGTACTTAAAATGGCTGATTTTTGTTTAATACGCCTCAATTTTTAATGAGAGAGCTAGGTATAATGCCAGTAGCCGAAATAACAAATGGTAATATTTTTTTAGTCTGAGAATGCCAAATTCTTTTTATCTCATTTCCTAAATCTGTGTATTTTCTTATTTTTTCATATATTATTACTATGACGATTTTGTAAGTTATATTTAATAAATTTTCAGGAAAACGGTTCTAAATGGGTAATGGCCGTTAGACTTCTAGCTAAAGTTTTTGTTGCTCAAACAATTAGAGTTTCACTTTCCAATTAAGGTCTCAAAATTACCCTACTGAAAAAAGCTATTTATGTGCAATAAAGAATCATCTTTCCTTGGAAATTTTTTATTTCGTATTCCACCAATCCACAAAAATTATGAGAGAATTAGAAAATGGATGCGTTGACATAAAAACTAAAAAGCGATTCGATGGAAAGTCTTAAGTAAGATAAAAGCTGTACTAAAAATAGGCTGTAAAAGCATTCAAACAAAAATTATTGTGAAACTTTCTATAAAAAGAGGTGTATGACAACCAACCCCTATTTTCCATAGCAATTTTCCACATTGCTGTGGTAGATTATTGTACCAGCCCTTAGCATGGCGTGTCTTGGTGGAATTACCCCCATTATATCAGCAGTACCGTGTCGTGCCCTTAATGTATTTACGATCAAAAAATAGGGTAGTTTTACTGATACTTTCTCAAATACTCTTGAAGAGTCTTGTATTTCTGTGATAATTTTTATGGTCATCTGGTCAATGCTTTTTATTCGTAAACTTTGTTGGGTCGTGATGTATATAAATGTGCTTATAAATGATGTTCCAATAAGACCTCTCGATGTTAACCGTAAATAAGACAATATTATATGTTAAAAAAAATAATGTGTTTATTGAATATCATTTGGCACATTACAAATATATGTAAAAGATAATATGGCCCAAATGTTTGCCTAGGCTTTGGTGACACACCTTCACTTAATTGTCACAATTTTTGATCAAATTTCTGCAAATTCCTCGATCTCACCAATATGCCTTAATATCTCATCCTTCACCTGTTCAACAGTAGCTGGCTTCTTGGCATAGACCTCTTTTGAGAAATCCCCAAAAGAAGAAGTCCAAAAGCGTGAAAATGCACGATCGTGGTGGCCAATTGACTTCGCTGTTTCGAGAGATGATGTGACTTGGGAACTTCTCATTCAGTAAAGCCACATTGGCTGTGTGGCAAGTGGTGCCGACCTGTTAAAACTACGAATATTCTACATCCAATATAGGCCATAATAATTAGGTTTTCATTGCACAGTAACACTCACCATTAATAACCTTCAATAACGCTTCAATAATTTTAACACGTTGTTCGATTGTAAATCTTTCCATGGTTGAAATTAGTCAAGAACGAACTTCACTAATGTCAAAACCTGATGCCTCATTCACATTTAACATCAGTCCAAGCCATTTGAACACCATTGATAATTCATTAAATATTCCTTTTAATGTATATTCCACTCATTAAAAAGTTCACACCGGTCGCGGTAGGTTTGACCAAAACACAAGCGGCCGTGATAGGTACCGACAGACCCACCTAAAAAACGAATTTAAGTTAAGGGCTCACATACCCCCGCGCGCGCTGATAACCGTGTAAATTAAAAAAAATATTTTCACGGTTATGTGGTGACAAAAAATTAAATTGTTGAATTTACACATTTTATTAACTTTTCGACAATAAGAAAAAATAATAAAAATATTTTTTGCGGATATAAATGGACTACTAATGTAAACAATGGCCCCGCCTTGTCGACATCGTAACTTCACCAAAAATTAACCAATTCGCAAAAATAAAAAATAAATCAATTTCACTGATAATTCACTTAAACTATGTCTGTTAAAACATTTGGTAAAACCACCGGAGTTGTCTACGTGTTAAGTAGGATTGGTATGTTTGAACTCCTACCCCCGCGTAGACTATCTAACGGTGACCGTAGAAGTAGGTATCAAAAATTCAAAATGGCGCTGACGTCAATTTGATCGTCGATCAAATGTGACAGGGGCTCAAACAACCCAACCGTATAATTTTATATTTCCAAAGGTGATTTATAACAGATAAGAAAATATTCTCTTTATGAAAATATGAAGAAGTAAAAACGGCATAATCGTGGCATTATCTAATTTTAGTCAGTTTAATTTATATTTTTAAGCTCCATAATATCTCATGTATCTTAATATATAAATGAAATTGCTCACAGGAAATGGTTGTATTAACCTAAACATTGAAAAAATCTAATTAACTTTACAACACAAGAACTCACAATCAGGGATTTTTTTACTCTGTGGGTGGTTGATATTACTGTATTACTTTTAGTTTGGTAAACAGTAAGCCTCGCTTTAAAAAAATTAATTATGTAACCCAATTTTTCCTAATTTAATAAATTAAAACCACAATTTCCTCCGAATCGATAAGTTTTGTAAGTAATTACTAATATTAATACTAACCTACTTAATTATAAATCATATTTACCAAGCATTTTTTATTTAAAATTAATAATTATACAACTGGTCCCAAGAAACGCCACGATCTCAATAACAATTTTTTTCACGTTTTGTTCAGGCGTGTACCACGAAAAAACGTATTCATTAAAAAAAATCTTTACTGAACCACTAAAATGGTCATCATCTTGAACCGAAAACCAAACGTACAAATAACTTTACAGACAGACAAAATACAAAACGATCGAATTAAATCAGGACATCGCTTCGCTCAGTCAATTATGATAGTTTTCTAGTAACAATTTTACTCCGCAAAGAAAACAAGAAGGTTGAGTTTAAAGCCACCCCTAATTTTAACATGTACTTAAAGTCAGAGAAATGAACAGCGGAATTAATTTTTAACCGAATAATAAAAATATTTCAAAACATAAAATGAACAATAAAAATAAAACTTTATTTCTTTTACGCCGTTACCTCCGCTTGCTATTTTCGCTACGAATGACTCACCACCCTTAAAGTGGCACTGTTAACTTAAACCAAATGGCCAACTTGAGTTTAAAGTTAACCTCTAAATTACACGAATAACTCTCTAAGTTTAAAGTAACACACCTTACATTGTTAGCATTCCCGTAGTTGATGCCCTTTGAGGGAATACAAGGAGGTTGCTTCGACCACTTGAGTGATAACGTGGAGCAAGTTTAATTACAATGGTATTCCATCTTCAAAACTGCAATGAATAATGCATCTTCCAATAATTTGCTGTTGTTTTAAAAGGGTTTTTAAAAACCCTTTTAAAACAAACCCTTTTTTTTTTCTTTTGGGTTTAGTGTTTACGATCCTCATCTATAAATCCGGAAGTCTCGGGTTCAAATCTCGGCTTTTAAAATGTCCTTAAAACATAAAAAAACATTTATTTTATAAGTTTACCGCAGTTTACGACCAAGGCCCTGTACACTGGGTAACAAGGTTCAATTTTAAGTTAAACCTAAAAAAAACTTTTAATTTTATTTAATAGATTATATTTTATCCTCGTAGTTTTACGCAAAGGCGTCTTTATGAATAAATTAAAACTACATCTATTCATAATGTTTATATTTTACCCCCTTACTAATGGGTGTGTTTTAGATTTTGTGCAGCTGAGAAGCAATCATTTACTCTACATTAAGGGTTGGTTATCAGTTGTTTATACTAGGGATTGAAACATATTTATTACAATATATTGCTTAGAGTTTATACAAAATAACTGCAATATATTGTTCACCATTAAACAAGCAGTTGCCTAGAACGATAATTGAATGTGTCAATGTTATGTAAATGTCAATTAAATAAACACATACCATGTACGTAATTGTAAAAACATTCACTTTGTGGCTCATCACAATTTATAATAAAAACATACCATGTATTTTATAAAAATACAAAAAAAAAATCTAATTTGTTTTATCCCTCATTTTAACAGATTTTTGTGAATATGATACAAGGTTCAAACTTAATGAAAAAAAACAAGAAAAAAATCAAGAACAGAAAATTCTTTAGTAAAATACAGGTTCGGACTGAAAATATATTTAGAAATTCCTGAACATACTAATTTCGGTTGCATCGGTGCATGCGAGAAATGATGAAATATATCTTCTTATTGGGTAAAATCTTTAACGTTTTGACATTTTTTCAAAATTGTAACTGAAGTATAAATCTTTATCAGACCAACGATAAAGTAGATACCAAATCGTATTATTTTAACAATCATTTTATATTTGAAATGCGTATGTCTTTTGTTTAATTTTTTGGCAGATTCGTACGAAAAGTAAATTTTTGGCGTCTCTCTAATTTATCAACAGCAAAAATATAAATAATTGTTTTTGCATGTCAATGATCGTAGGGAAAATACTTTCTTCTTTCTGAATCCTACAATTATAATGTCCCGTGATTTGTCATCGGTCTGCGCTAATACAGATAATAATTTACAACCCTTACACAACAAAAAAGTTACACAAACATAATTTCCTACCCTCAGCGTGGGTGAAACTATAAAAGTATGTTCTAAACAAATCAACGCTAATGACTTGGTACATAGTTTGCTGCCACAGGGGTGCGGGTAGTTTTATACTCGCTTAGCCGCCTGGAGTAGTAGGGGGTAGGTCAACCTATCGTGTCGCATATCGCAAATGACAGCTTAACAAATCACGATCGTCTATGATGGACGACCCCTATCGATCCGCTTGTTCCAACCTCCGTATTATTATTGGGTCAACGATCTAACAAAATGAACGATAATACATTTTGAGGGATTACGATCTGGAAGTATAGAAGTAAAGCAGATTTTACATAAACTGTTTTTTTAATGGGCCTGGTTTTCTATGATATTTTGTAGGAATTAGCAAGTAGATTGATACTTATACAAGTGAGTCTACGTGTTAATTAAAATGTGTTTTTTTTTGAAATTCAAATTATATTAATAATAAATTGACAATCTATGGGTGCGCACTTAAAACTTTCCCTGATTTGAAAATAAAAATAAATATTTTTCACTAGAACAAACACTTGGTTTAATAGAATGAGTTTTTGTGTGAATACTTCACACAAGTACCAACTGCTATTAACCGTCTGGAGCCAGTGAAACTATGGCATCCCCGATTGGGGTATGTTGTAAGGCTAGAGGTAGTGGGGGGGAGAGGCAGATGGGGTGAGGAAGGTTGAGTAAGTACCCGGCTATTCAGGGTTCCATGCTAACTCAAACACTTTTAAAAATTGATATAAATTCATTAAAAGCGATGAAAAGAAAAAAAAATAACCTTACCTCACCTAACCTACTTAACCCAGTTAATAAAGTTTTTGTTTCATCACTTTCCATGACTTTATATAAATTTTGAAAGATGTGATGAATTATCATTTTGATGATTTATCCGGTCACCGTATTATATCGCCAATAAAAATAATTATGGATTTCCTACATGTGACTTTACCTCTTCAGAGACAGCATAATATGGAATAACTAAATTAAATTTGAAAGAAAGGAATATGAATTTAAAGAAATATACAAAACAAAAGATTTTATAAAAATCTTTTTTTTTGTGACTAGACGTTGATAGTCGGGTAAGTTCTTGAAAACCTTTCTCTCCCCACCTTTGCGGTATTTAAATAACAAGCTTTTTTATTATTTTGCAAAGCAAACACGAACCTTGTAGAAAAGTATCGTATTTCGCAAATTGCAGTAAAATATTTTTTATCCATTTTTTAACTGTAAGTACTTATGCGAAAATCCAGAAAATAAAATATGCAAATCGTTGAAATGCGCTTTTTTATATAACTATACATAAAACAAGGTTAAAATGCGAACCATTTTAAATAATGCTCTTAATTTCAATTCGTCTAGCCGCCTATTGACAAGTTTTAGGTAAGTGTTGATTTTCTATGGTAAAGCTCAGCCAACTCAATACTCAACATTACAAAGTCCCAGACAGATAAATTATCTGAAAAGGGGCAAAAGCAGACTCATACACTTTTATTTTGCTTTTTCTTGTAAAAGTCAGCACCTTTTTCGTAAAAGTGTTTGAATTTTTTTATTGAGACGCTCTGCAATTGTGTGGACGATGAATTCTTGGACCATTTGGATGGGATTTTGTGCTGAGGGTCTGAGAAGAACATTGGCAGATGTGTGAATAACTGACGATTCATGACTTATTTTAATAAGAGCGGGAACAAACGGTACCAGATAAATATCTTCGTAAAGCGGCCCCTAGACTTCAATATTATGGCACAATAATGCATTTTGAAAAATAATACTGACAGCATCTAGGTTTTATTGGAGAATTGCAAAATATAAAGTCAATCAAAAAGAGTTGTATATTTATTGCACAATATGATCTTATCTGAAATATATATTTTATTAATAAATATTTACACGATGATGCAGTACATTTTCTTTTGACTATCACACTAGGCTACCCGTGTTGTGTCATATATAAAATACCTAATTAATAAAATATAATAATAAACAGATAAAAAGTAATTATATGAAAATAAGAAAATCTCGGAAAAAAACATATAAGAATAAATAAAACTTAATGCAAAAATAGAAATTAAAATTGAGGTGAGAAAGAAAGAAAAATAATATTTTGAGGGAGATAGAACTGAAAGTTGAAATAAAAATTGTAGATATTCTACTACAAGAGTACACGTTAAATTGGAAAGAAGGTGTGATAGAGTAAGTAATTTTTTTTATATTTATATATGTGATTTTTTGAATACTTTTATGAGTATAAGGAGTCTTTCTAGAAAACTCGATTGAATTGTCTGTGGGTGATATTACACAGTAATGGTTCATTTCTGTCTCCGCAGTCAAGCACTCAACATCATAGTGAGATAAAGGTTTATAATCGAGATGGCTACGAATGATAAAAAGAGTATAGGAGAAGAGACAACATTTATTGTGGAGTGTATTGAATTATAGCAGAGCTTACCAGCATTCACCCAACAAATTTTCAAGAGTGTATTTATTTCTTTTTTTGAACCATTTTTTCATCCATCCATGTTTTACTTTTTGACATGTAAAGTTATTCACTGTAGAAGTTTCAGTTGTAAACTATATTGTTGGACAGTAATATTTCAACGTGTGTGTCCTCTAGCAATATATTGAACGTTTAGTGGCACTTAAGAGTCAACTCAATTGAACGGGAGCTGTGAGCTCAGAGCGTATGAGTAATAAGAATTCCGTGTTCGCCCGATACGATACGGCTCCCATCGTAAGCGTATGAATGATCGTATGACTCTTAGTACCGGTACACCGCCTCATACCACGAGAAAAATAAGATGATAGGTAGTTACTAGATGTAGGTAAATATGTCCAAGTTCAGATGTCAGTCTGTCAGACGCCTTTCACGTCTATGAGTATGTGATAACAGTCAATACTTGGATAATTTAATGGCGCTACTTTTTTCTAAAATGTCTCCTGATAAAAAAATATTTACCGTTCCTTTGAGCTGTATGGTTTAGTCATACAACACAGCTCATCAAAAAGATCTAACTCAATTTTACGGCTCGTTCATGGACGACTCATCGCTAGTGTGAATGCATTAAATGAAGTGTTAATCGATCTTATAAAGTGAGGAGCTAGGTTAGCAGTAGTTCACTTTCGAGTTATTATACCGACCTTGATGTTATAGCGGTGAAGCATGACACTGGCAGGAAAAATAAATACAACCACATGCTAGAAATTAGATCCCTTAGATGTACCTAATCTTTACACTGCAAGTAAGGACTTTTTCGCCAAAATTTTGTACATTTGTGCGTTTTTATCATGTCCCACTATTTAAATTGATTTTTTCGTGGTTACGTTGGTTGCACATTGCATGTGCATCATTTTTTTGGACTTTAATCAATATTTTCTTAACCTTTCCCATTGATACAACTATTCGGAAAGCCGGTTAACATTTAGTTAATATTGGGAACTGACATACCCCTTGTCCTTTGAAACACGTCTTTTGAGAGCACGTGTAAATTTTTCTGGTTCTCTTAGCAGACTCCATAAATAAACCACTCACTAGTCAATATCTTCTTTTGTATGGAACAAATTGGTCCTAAAAAAACCTTAGGTATGCCAATATATAGACAGAAAAATTCTGATTCGGAGATCATTTATTCTACTAAACACCAATGAAAAACTCTGAAAGTTTATTCCATAGACTTTCAGAGTTTCTCATTGGTAGATATAGTTAGGCAATCATATGACGTCACAATTTTTTTCTTCTCATTTTCGATCTGAATTATACCCCCCTGGCAGACTCGATATTAAATACACTCCGAGGGTCACTTAATGTGTACACTTCACAGCTTGTCTTAATACTGTGATTGGGTATCGATAAAATATTGCAAATTTCATTCAAGTAGGTAATCCAAACTGTCAGAAACGGACATATATTAAGTAGGGAATGCTGGAACATATCTTGGTGAGAGATGCATAGTTCCATCAACAGTTACGATTTATAGAATATGTGGAAGTTGTACATTTTTAACGCACAAATTAATTTTTTTACCGACAATCTGCGGGTCCAATTCATGTCAGCGGTATTTATTTTTTTCGGGTGATTTATACAATTTGTATGGGTGTTACAGGCTAATAAAAATAATAAAAAACGGTGGAAATAATTCAGAACAGAGGCATGAGGTCTATATTGTTGTGTATCAGATATACTATAATAAAAACAATGCAACTTCAACTAAACCTTCTAAGTGTGTGGCAACGTTTAGTCTATAATACCCTAGTATTTATAATTAGGTTAAAAAAATGTAAACAGATTATATGTCATAATTTGTTAGTATTAATGGTACATTCCATGGCTTTTCCACGAGAAGCTGCAATGATCTTAGATGTACGGGACGTGTTTGCCTGCACAAGAAAAAACTGTAAATAATAAGCACCGGCACACATCAGTCCTCAACCTGGGTAATGATTTAAGTAAAACACCGTGAGGTGTTCTATCCAAACCATCATAAAAGAAAGACGATTTAAATCAAAATTCACATTTGAATTACAAGTATTGTACTGGTATACAGAACGTACAAAGGGGTGTAGCTTATAGGTACTTCCTATTTTTTACAGTCAACCCAATTCACAAGAAATATTATATAAGTAAAATAAATACAAAACAATACAAGAACAACAACACGTCAACTCACCACTTTTTGACGGCCGGCATAGTCCAGTGGTAACGCATTGGACTGCCATTCCGAAGGTCGCGGGTTCGAACCCGGCGTGCGCAAATAAATTTTATTTGATTAATTTGTGTTATATTTCACAATTAATTGATTAAAATAATATATAGTATATTTGCGGCACGTTCCAGAGTGGAAGATACTACCAGTATCGCCCTGGTGTAAGACCACCATTCAGAATTGAAACGTTGCTCCAAATGGCTTTAGCCTTGTTTAGTGACTAGATCTGAATAGCCAGGTACTTCCCCACCTTCCTCTTTCCCTTCCCCACTTACCTTCAGCCTCACAACATCCCCCAATTGGGGATGCCATAGTCTCACTGGCTCCAGACGGGAGCAGTTGAGACTCTTGTGAGGTATTCACTATAAAAAAAAAAATAAAAAAAAATGTGAGAGATTTCGTGGTGTAGTAAAGTAAAGTAGCTTGCATAATTTATTTTTGGAAAATGCACAGTTCTTACATAAATTTGAATCAAAGTTTATAAAAATCAAGTTCAACGTTTCTGGCGAAGAATCCGTTAGTTTTTTAAGTGCTTTTACATAGGAATAGTATAGAAATATAAAAAAATTATTTTATTTTAGACCACCAACAATCATTTGTATTTATCAAGTAATATATTGTAGATATCCACTGAATAATTCTCATTATTCCCCTCTGTTAGCATTCTGCGCAACGAGGAGTACAAAAATTATGGTAGTTGATCCCAGAATTTCTACACTGATTAAAAATCCCAACTTCTAGTAATTTGGTATTGGCGTTAACTTATAAATAAAACTTTAAAGTAACGGAATGTTTAGTGCAAAAATGACAAAAACATATACACATTTAGCGAAAATGCCTATAAGCGTTGTAAAGAAGATTATGAAAGAAATAGCTAAAATGGTTTTGACTCTTAGAGCGGATTGACAGAGAAAGAAGTATTCGGAAGACATAACTTGATAAATTTATTCCACTAATGCCATCAAATATCTGAAAAAAAATTCGTAAATAATTAATATCTTACTCCCAAAACGAACAGTAAAAAGTTTTTTTCATCAATATATAAATGATCAGGTTTCGACGATAAGTTCTCTCAAATATTATCATTTAATTTATTTATTGTTATTAAGTTTAATTTGTAGAACTCCATTTTATTTTTTTATTTTTTATATATACAATAATATTATTATTGGGTTTATAAAAACAGTTTATTTTTAAACAAGTTCTGCTGTGTAATTATTATTACGCGTGACAGCTGTTTCGCCCTCTGAAGGCATTTGATAATGCCTTCAGAGGGCGAAACAGCTGTCACGCGTAATAATAATTACACAGCAGAACTTGTTTAAAAATAAACTGTTTTTATAAACCCAATAATAATATTATTGTATATATAAAAAATAAAAAAATAAAAAAAAAAAAAAATAAATAAAAATAAAAATTATCATTTAATTTGAAAAGTTTTCAATATTGTGTTGCTAGGCGCCCAGTACAGGGTTAATCAACCCCTTTATCAGTTGCAAAGCTCCCTTAGAGCTTTTCCTTGAAAATATTCTCAAATTACTTAAAAATATAACGGCTAAGGCAGTCGCGCAATTGAAAAGTACCCTTCAAAAGATAGGGACAAAGGCTGCTTGCTCTCATACTGAGGGTATTTGATCTGTTTTCGCCCTTAAACTTCCACTGTCTCAAATTGAAACGCGTTCATTAATGAACACCCCCTCCTTTCCGTGTTTTATTTTCACCCTTAAAGTAAAGGTTGCTTTTAATTGAAATTTTAATTGGTCTTCGAAAAATATGGTTTTTCTGACGCTTGTTAGCCTTAAGAATGGAAAATTCGATATAAAAAGTGTAACTGTGATGATGAGCTTTGCACTTTATAAAAATAAACTTGATTTATTTTTAACTTTTAAAAAATTGTGTTAAGCTTTCGTTATACTTGTGAAGGGTCTAAGTTCACTTTTAAATTAAATAGAAATTAATTAAGAAGTGAACTAAGAATTTTAAAAGAGCGAGGAAACACTGAAACTGGAAAAAAATATTTAAAAACACAAATCACGTAGTTTTAACAACTTTTATTATTTTGATACAACCGACTTGTTTGTGAACAATGCTCACCTCATTAGAGTTTACTGAAAACTAAATTATAGATATAGACTTAAAGATGTAGAAATTAGAAAGAGAGAAAGGTTGAATTTCAATGTTATCAATAAACCAATCAGAAAACCTAATTTATGATCTTGTGCTAATTTTTTTTATCAGAACACTTGTGAAAGATTATATCTAGTATTTTTTTATGTGAATACCGTGCAAGAGTCCCAAATACTTCTGCTCCTAACTGTCATTAAATAAGATTAGCAAGACCGCTAAGATTATGGCATCCCCAATTGGGGTATGTTGTGAGGCTGAAAGAAGCGGGTAGAGGAAGTAGATGGGGAAAAGGAAGATGAAAAAAATACCTTGCTATTTATATCTGTTCAACAACACGATTCAAGTCATTTAATGCAACGCTTAGATTCTGAATGGAGATCATTCAAATTAATCAAATAAAATTTACTTGCGCACACAGGGATTTGAACCCGTGTCCTCCAGACTCCTAGCCAAGAACCACTCAACCACAGAGGCCATCGATGCTAGTGACTCATTGAACTATAAAAGCCATGACATGCAAATTTCTCAAAGAGATCCTTAAAACTTAAAAGGAAATGTGAATTATCTGTCAGCTTGATGGAACAACGTTTATTCTAAAGTTTTCTCTTTGAAACTTGTCATTAAATTGGATCTTGAACTTTTAGCCTGCTAGTGAATAAGACGTTTCCACTGAAGCATTTTTCAAGTAGCTAACATTCTCTGTTCTTAACACTCGTCTTCAGTGACATGTTTTAACATTCGAGATGTTCTCAGGAAATGTTTTTGTAAAACTAGGAAAGATCTTTAAATTGTTTAAGCCTTATGTTTTAAGGTGACATAAGATTCTAATAACGGGGTTTTCTCGACACTTAAGTTATTTATATTTAAGATTAATTAGATAAGCAGAAGACTTAAAATTAGAATGAAATAAAAATTTTAAAATTAAAAATAGTAGACAGAAGAGACATCCCTGGTCAGTTTTGTTTTAGATTTTGCTCTGCAGGTGAGTGATAATGAATCACAGTCATCTTTGCATTAATCAGGTGGATTCTTCCGAATTATATCATTTGACAAAAGAGGGCACCACTCTTTTTGGTGGATTTAAGACAAAAGGATTAAAATATTTTTGTCACAATAATGTGGCAGTACGTTTGGAATTACAATTTGCTAATTCATCATTAATCAAATTCCTACTCTCTTGAGAGCTGGTTGACATATTATAATCTCACAGTGCCAATGAAAATATTATTGTGCCGATTTGCCGTCTGCTGCCGAATTTTAAGATCAAGGAGCTAAACTCAATGCAAGTGCTATTTTTTGGTGAGTCTTCTGTTTTTATGTATTTGGTGGCTGGATTATAAGTTGTTACTCCTGCAGAGTGAATTTAATAATCAATCCATCTTTTTCATAGGGAATTAAAATATTCCCTGATGATCTGTGTGACTACAAGCCAGATCATGACCATTAATAAAAACAAAACCTTACCATTATAATATTTTATTTAAAACGGTAAGATAATTTTATAAAACCTTTATCAACTATAAAATTAGCAGTGCCCACCAGATTTTATTTTTCTTTCTGATGAATTAGTAACTTTCCGAGGTATCTCTCTAGAAACATTCGAAATTTTAATAATACGTTCATCTGAAATAATTAAAATAACCCCCACGGAAATATCGATTTTCTAGGCCTGCGAGGGCAAAGTCGTCCGTAGATCCATCCATTAAGCCAAATATTGTTTTTACACGACTTCATCACTTATGTCGTTATGATTCTTACTTTATGTTAGATATTTGATAAGAAAAATTTAACCGCAGGTCTATCCAATACTCTTTTGAGCACGGCTGCTTCACTTACGTCGTTAAGAATTTGGCTTTATTTTAGAGTGTTGTCTCGTCTTTTTGGAAGAGACTCTCTCGAATCAAGTAAGAAAGCTGTGGCAAACTTTTAAATGTAAATTACTCGTACTTAGCACTTGCCAACTTTCAAATTACAGGGTGAGAGTGAGTAGGTGTATATTCTATCAACTGTTCGCATTTTAAGTAAAGTTTGAATACCCTTTGTGTGGGGAACATCGTTCTTTGATTCGCGTTTATTTTCTATAATTGAAAAACTTTATTTAAATTTATGCTGATTGAATAAAATAACCAGTGTTTGTCACAAGTGTAGCAAAATTTACTATAGTTAAATAATTTAAATTGATTTTCTCTAGTCGTTATTGTTATAGTGTTTCTAGTCGTTTGAACATCGACGGCATAACAATCATTTTTGTTTTCTGGAACGTTCATCATAAAATAAGATATTTATTCAATACATACGATTGTCATTTTTGCCATAAACCATATTTTGCCGTGATTTGATGGTTCTTTTGTCCGGCTTTTCATTTATCAATATTCAATAGGCCAAACATTTTTAAAACAAGTATTAAATTAATTTTTTTAAATTAATTTAAGAAATTAGAAAATGTTTTAATATTCTACTAAATATTATTTTTCACCATTTTTTTAAATAGCTATGTTATTATCAGTATATCAATTTTTCATTATATATTGATAATAATATAGCTATTTTTTAAATAGTTATTTTTTTATGCTTCCGATTTCGTTGTCCGGGTTAAATCTTCCCCATAGGAAAAACTAAACCCTTCCACTCACTTTTCCACAAATGATCAGCTAGTCAATCAACACTATGCAAGTGCATTATATAAGTAAAATAAATACAAAACAATACAAGAACAACAACACGTCAACTCACCACTTTTTGACGGCCGGCATAGTCCAGTGGTAACGCATTGGACTGCCATTCCGAAGGTCGCGGGTTCGAACCCAGCGTGCGCAAATAAATTTTATTTGATTAATTTGTTTTATTTCACAATTAATTAATTAAAATAATATATAGTATATTTGCGGCACGTTCCAGAGTGGAAGATACTACCAGTATCGCCCTGGTGTAAGACCACCATTCAGAATTGAAACGTTGCTCCAAATGGCTTTAGCCGTGTTTAGTGACTAGATCTGAATAGCCAGGTACTTCCCCACCTTCCTCTTTCCCTTCCCCACTTACCTTCAGCCTCACAACATCCCCCAATTGGGGATGCCATAGTCTCACTGGCTCCAGATGGGAGCAGTTGGGACTCTTGTGAGGTATTCACTATAAAAAAAATAAAAAAAAACCACAGATCAAATGGGAAAAAAAATTCACCGACTCCAGATATTTTCATATCAGAGGGTTCGGCTCGGTAGAACTTCTAACAGGGCCTATAAATCCTACTGATCCCTCAACATAAATATTTAAAAAATCTTTCGTTATCCTACATGTATTCAAAATGACCGACTTTTGCATCTTTATATATAAATTTTTATGATAATAATTTTAATTTTGTATTTTTGTTAATTACACTTTTTAGTTACTCCATCATTATTTTATGTTGAATTATAAAAGTTGTCGATTTATACATGATTTTATTATTTTATAAAAATAAAAACAAAAATTGCAATAATATTTTTTAATTTAAAATATTTTTGAAAATATTTTATGATATTTAAATTTTTATTTTTTATTTTTTTTATAATAATTACTAATTAATCTCCTCTCTTAATATGTTTTTCTATAAGTACGTACTTATTTGTCGATAATAAATTCGTTCATTTTCATTATCTTGACAGAGCAGCCATTGACTTTGAAACATGTAGATTATTATAGATTCAAAGTGGTTTATACAAAGTATAAAATTTTCGTATAATTAAAATGACGCTACATAGTAATTTTGTAACTATTGAAGAAATTAAATAACTTATTCAAACCACCAAAATATTTTTCCCAGAGGAAGGAACAGTTGGTCCGAAACCGGTCGGTGTTAATAAAGATTAAATTGGTGTAAAAAAAGTTATATTGTTTCATTTGATCATAACAGATAGCAGTGGCGGTTCTTCCCTTAAGTCAATTGGTGTTTGACCCCTTAAAATTATAAGACAACAATAATAATCAATTATGTGCATCAAAACAATTGATCTTATTCTTAATTTATTTAAAATGCAACGTTTCGCGTCCATTCCAGCGGCCGCGGCGAGTGACATCTGTTATCTGTAATAGAAGCTTTCATTCACAAGTCCCTACGATTTGCTGGGTTAATTTAAAGAATGTCCACTTTGGCATCTTCTGTTCCTATGCACGCCATAGAATAAACGAGATGGCACTATATTTTTCGTCGAAGTATAAATTAGGTACCGAAGAAAGCTTAAGGACGCTTAGGTTACGACCGTGGGGGAGACAACGCCATGAATATTATATGTTTTACAGAGATGGTGACATAAACAAATGTTGGTTTTTCATTTTACACGCTTGTAGTGTTTGAAACAATGGTTGTTTTTCAATTGAATAGTTCAGGAAAGGTTTGGAATAATTATTTATGTTGTTATCGATTTAGAATGAAGCTGAAGAATGAAACAAAACAAAAAAACGTAAAATATCATTTTCAAATAGAATCAAACTCTTTTTTATTTACTTTAATGTTGTGCACAACTACATTAAAGAAAAATATCTTAAAAATTATTTGCCGTTAGTACATGGATTGTGTATATATTTCCAATTTACTATATTAACAAATTGATATTGATAATAATATATGGGCATTTTTCACAATAACAAATAAAGATTAGTCACACATTTTTTTCAAATGATCTACCACAACTGGATCCTTAGAGCCGCCTCTGACGAATAGTATACAAAGTGAAAGTGAAGTTTTTTTGTAAGACAAACACAGACCAATCTTGGGTCTGTGAATGTCAATTGCATTGTGCTTTCAATATTTCAAAATGAAAATGTTCTTAAGCTTAAACTGTCAAACAAAATGTCCACAGATTGGCCTAGTGTTCATATTGAGTACATTTTCATTCCAATCCTGAAGCTTTGAAAAATATCCGAAACGCCGGAAAGCAACCACTAGAATGTTTGTACCTTTATGAAGTTGGACCAAATAGTATCCATGGAACAATTTTTATAATAATAATATTAGATGCGGACACCATTTGGCACCTTTTCATATCCTCTGCCTTCCCACGCGTGAATAGTGAAATGACAAGCATAATATATCTTGTATGCTACATTTGCAAAACTGCAAATTGCAAAATCATTCTTCCATAGATGATTACCCGTGTATCCGCCAGAATTCATAACGACTTGGCTAGATATAGGGTGTTTCAAATGCCGCAAAAGAACAAAATTAAAATAATGTTTTTTTTCGTTTTTTAAACATACTTCCCAATCTTAGGAAAGAACCCATCTGGTCTTCAGCACTGCTTGACAGCATTCCCTTGAAGGGATACCATGGTTGCTATTAGAGGTGAAGCGTATTTACTAGAACAGATGTTTGGAACAGATATTTCAAAGAGACTTTCGTACTTAGTATTTGTTCTTAAGTATTACGCGTCTTGCGAGTCTTGCGCGTCTTGCGAGTATTGCACGTCTTGCGAGTCTTGCGAGTATTGTACGTCTTGCGAGTATTGCACGTCTTGCGAGTATTGGACGTCTTGCGAGTCTTGCGAGTATTGCACGTCTTGCGAGTATTGGACGTCTTACGCGTCTTGCTAGTCTTCCACGTCTCGCGTCTCGCGTATTCATACCGAGGGCGGGGCATATGTATAGGCATCTCGTTACTCGCTTACATAAGAAGAGTGTTTCCCTAATCTTTGAATATTAGGGAAACACTCTTCTTATGTAGGTGAGTAAGCGAGAAAGGATATGATACTGAATTTAGTAGATCGCGATCTCGACTGGTATTGTCAATAAATTCCGACAGTATGCGTCCACCAGTTAAAAAAGGTTTTAGCAAGAGTACAAAAGCATCGCCGGAGACGAGGTCCGGCCGGGCGCTTCCTACCTAGTGCACATAATTAGTGCACGGCTAATGTATTATTTCTCGCTTTCGAAAATTGGAAGCTATCTTGTGCGAACTATGAACGAAAGTGGCGCCATCTAGAAATAAAATATTAGGGCTTTATAAAAAAATATTTTCACTGTGTTCTTTGTTGGCATTTAAAATCTTTGTTGTTGAGATGCACCACCATAATAAAGCTTGGCTTGTGTATGTGGGGGTGTAATATTATGTTCGTTATTTTTACTATGAGTATTCTGTTTATATTTTCAGTGTATTTTTAAGGTGGTATTTAAAATGTTTATTGTTATTTCTAATACTTTCTGATAATGTATTAAAAAAAATTCACTCCAAGATATTTATAGTTGAATTGCACTGTTTTTTTAATTACTTTTTCGAGTTGTGAGAGTTGATGTTTATCTGGGTTTTCTATTATTTTAAAAGGTTCAGTTTTATTTAGACTATTTTCTTTGTAAATTTGTAAAATTACATGATATAAAAATAATTCATTTAGTTTTCTGACTTTAAATTCTTTAAACAGAAGTTCTGATGAATATGTACCTATATGATTTAAGTGGAATTATTTTTTAATTATTATTTTTTTGAATCTATGATGTATCTTAGTTTCCTCACTCTGTCTTTGAGTACGTTAATGTGTGAGGACGATTTTATGCATTAATTTGTCTACTGTAATGTATAGGTATTTTATTTCGGTTTGGCTTTCTATCACTAAACACGAGATATTGCAGTTATGTTGTTGTGTATTTGCTAAGAGTGGATTATAATTTATTTTTCTTAAGTGTTCCTTGTTTTTTATGCAGAATTGCTTATAATAATTTTTTTTAAACATAGTGTTAAGTAGTAAATTTATGTCAAACCACTTCTTTAGTTCATTGATATATCTGTGTTGGCCATGTTGTTTATTTCCGTCTATGTTTAGCTTTTATTAGTAGCACTGTGTCGTCCTTTTGTTTCACCTTAATTACTATAAAAGGCAATCTGCTCTGCATCTGGGAAATTTAAATTTTAACATTCTAATTTTCATTTAAATAAAATGAAAATTCGCTTTCGTTGTATGGGATGACAGACATTTAATAATTTAACTTCTCGGGGCCTCTTATTTAGGTAGCAAGTTTTCCGTGCTAAGACTCATTTATCAAATTAATTAGGTTAGGTAAGATGAGAATCTCCGAAACCGGTTCGTTCAGACAGTAATAAATAAAGTTTTAAAAATTTATTTTATTTTGCTTCATTGAAATTGAAATCCCATGATGGATTTGAAATGACAATTTTTTTGGGGGAATTACTTTTTTAGAAATTCTCTAACAACCCCCCCCCCCTCATATAATGAGTAATAAGTGAAATACTAGGGAACAGGTATTTGGACTAGGTATTTATTCATACTTGTACCAATTGTTCCGAGTATCAAGAAGAGCTAGTACGACTCACCTCTAGTTGCTATATCGAGCGTGTTACTCAAAAAATCTAGATTCTTATTTTCCATGAAGTGGTGAATCATTTAAATTTACTGAATTTGATATATGGTAAGTTCTTAGATTCTCACGGCCAAAAGCATTTTTGTTGTTTGTTTTTGGGGTGTTATGCCGTGTTGCGCTAACTCCTTCTTTGGCCGACGTTTCGGACAGCGTTGCAGTGTCCATCATCAGGGCAGATCCGGTAGATCCGAAGATGTGTAAATTTTGGTTGTCGAGTTTGTGCTTATTTGTTTGTGGCCTGGGCTCGTCCAAGTGTGAAATGCCAACGGAAGTGGCGACATCTTGTGGCGAATTCTGAAAGCACAGTATTTATGTTAGCCTGGGGCCCGTCCAAGTGCGAAATGCCAACGGAAGTGGCGACATCTTTCGTTCGTGTATGCAACGGATCTCGCAGCGGTATAAAGAAATCATGTGCTTTAAAATTTTATTGTGTAAATCTACAAATTTCAAACTTTTTGGTTTTTGATACGTTACTGTGCACCACACTCAAAATTATAATACATATTTTTTTTCTGAGAATAATATTGATTCCACAATTCAGTACTGCAATGTCTCTCGTTTCGTGAATGCACGCGATTAAAGTCCCAGCGCTATATTATTCCTTTGCATCATTCCAAAGTGGCGAATGCATTTCGCATTCACATGAGATTCCGCATGCAATAGCGAAATAAAGTTTAACCTTTCAACTGTATCTACTGAATAGAGTTTCGAATTTCGCTAAAATTTTCAACGAAACGATCCACTTCAATTAATATTGTATTCTTTTTTGTATACAATTATGCTTGATTGAGCGTCGCAACGTCCAGTTTTAACTCGACCATTTGGCTTTTCATCTGTATGTACAACAATATGCAATATATTTATTTTCTTATAAAAAAATTCAAATTTTAAAGGGAGCTTGCTAATACTAAAACAATATTTAAATAAACCCAAGCCAAAATATTTAATAAAGTTTTACTTATTTAAAATAAGCGAAAATCTCTCAACAAATTTCAATAGTATACTTTAAAGAATTCATAATATGGTCTTTCACAGATGGCGCTAATTGAGTTATTTTTAGAAAAAACACTTTTTCGATATTATAAACACTTTTAAAATATTAAGATAAATTATTTGTTGGCCCCCTTACGAACGCAAAATTAATGTGAATAAATAGTTTTATCCTTTATAAACCCAATTCTTTTAAAAATATCTCCCCTTTAAAAATATTATCTTTCAATTTGTATGATTTATTTTGTTTTCGGAGCATCGAGCTATATAAGGATTTACAATAACGGTAAATCATTTTAGAACATTTGCAAGCTTATAATAACACCTGGCGTCACAAATATCGCATATGTTTAGGGTTGCCATATTCGGCCAGTGTCTCGTCGGGACGTTTCAGGATGGAACAAATAAAAATTTTGTAATACTTAAACAATTTCTTTATTTTATAATAAGTAAGTAAATATGTTTGTTTTATAGGTTACTTTAATTGGTACTAGCAGAAGTACTTGGCTGGCCATACTTTTCAGAAGATTTCGCTTTTCTCAACAATTCTGGTTACCTTTTAACATAATTGTAGAACTCTGTACAAGTCATGTTTTAATTGACTTGACACTGTAAAATCGATTCCACAGTCTCTGGGCTATGGGACGCACGGAAAATTAAAATTTGCATTGCGTAATTTCAATCGGGACATTTAAGGCTTTTGTCGGGACGTCGGGACAGATAGCTCAATAAAGGTGACAGTCCCGATATATCGGGACGGATGGCAACCCTACATATGTTCAAAAATAAGTTTCAAGTGTAAGATACCTTGAGCCAATACATCTAACCCAAACAATATTTATATTAATTGAAAGTACATTTAACGACCACTTATCAGACGATAGTTTCATTTCATAAACGATACAAATTTTCCGAGTACGGAACTATAAAAAATGTCTCCCTTATACTTTTTACAGGTGCCATAACTTTTGCCATCTTTCTTAACCTCTAAATCTCTATAAACGTAGCAGTTTAAGTCGAATGTTGGTCATTGAAGGTACACCCACCCTGTCCCACCCCGGTATAGGTGACTTATGGTCACCCCTTCGGAGCTCTCGCATGAATCTAATTTTTTTGAATAAACGGCTCTACAATTTATATAAATGAAGCTAGGCCTTCAATGTCCCCGCATACGGTGTTATGAAGCGGTATGCAAGCGCTGACAAGTACTAAACTAAGGACAACACAGAAAAATAAACAACAAAACAATCAAGTTCAAGTGTCAGGCAGATAGTTAGTGGAGGGGACCCACACTCCAGTACCTGTAAACACATAAAAGTAAAGAAAACAATAGAGTGACGGGGGAGTTTCGCCGAACCACGACTGGCAGTCCTGTTGAGAAATTAGTGGTGGTTGGGGCGACTGGTGCAGGTCAGGACTTCCACACCCCTTAGCCGACCACCCGGTTGTGCCCTGAAGATAAGTATTGGAAAAAGAGGGATAAAACCCTAAAGAACCTAGGGGAAAGAAGCGTCAGGAGGTCGGAGGCAGGGTGGAGGTTACCCCAGCCCGCACAGTCACCCCTCTGACCACCAACGCTCATCAGGGGTGGCGCAGGTGATTGGCGGAGTCCCCCGGTAAGAAAGAATAATAAGAAGCTCCAGTCGTGCATGCGGGGACGAGGCCCGTTATTCAACCCCTAATGGGGAAAATAAACAAAACAAAACAGACAACGGAGTTCAGTTCTCGCCTGTAAACTCGTTGCTGTTACTAAAAAAAAAGAAAAGAAAACCGAATGTTGGTCATTAACTATTCGAACGTTGAAGAGGACACGCGTGTATAATTAGCGCGAGAGAACAAACCCTTAAAATTGACACCATTGCTGACTGGGCCGCACAAGTGGTGGCACTACTGCAATCAGGATGCGATAGTGTGATGTTGCTCGGCAACTAAACTAAAGCAGGTTTGCGGTTTGATGGGTTTTCTAACAATTTTGAGAGATTAGTGGCTTCGTCCGAAGGCTGGGATCAGAGGGTGACGATGCTGCACATCCAAAAGAGAAGATCGTTTTATTGTCTCTTAAGATTTTGCGACAATACGTGCGATTTTTGTGACGCGGAGTTTATTAGGATACTGTTACAAGTATAATACACATTTTTGCATCTTCCAAGGCACATTATCTTCAGACATGCAAAGTGCAGCATGTTTACTGCAAGAGACGTTTTTCGGTCTCATAACATTATTAAAATGCAATGTAAATCTGCTGCGCTCCGTTCAGAGGAAGACGTGTTTGTTGATGAAATATTACTCAAGCCGGAATATTTCCTTTTATACAAGTTGGAACCAGCACAAAATTTATTTATAGTGTACAAAACATACAGAGGGTTAAACAAATAAAAAAATATAAAGAATGAATACCAACCTAAGAACGGTGTACAAAAATATGTAATAATAAATAAAATAGTAGTATTTGAACCAACATATATGATTACATCAAAATATATTTGATGTAATCATATACGCGCCAGTAAATAATGTAAAAACCATGATTATATGCTTTTTATGAAGCATATTTCGTGGATTCACTGCATTTAGACTACAATAGAAATCATTATTCTCTTCTCTTGTGCTATTCGGGACGGTGACCCTTTATGATCCCGGTGATCCACTAAGCAATCTATTCGATGTGAACTGTTTTTTGTTCGTTTTAAATCTTCAGTCTTTATCGACATTATCGTTTAATACTTCATCGATCGACCGTGCTAAATACCCAGGTTTCCCTGTCATGTACTACAGGGGAAAAAAATGAATATTTATGATTTATCAAAAACCTGTTAAAAACGGGATTTCAGACCACCTCCTAATAAACTTTTAGTACATTCCTAAAAAAAAAAATAATCTAAAAATTCATTCGTTACGGGCCTGCAATCCCATTTTCAACCTGTTTACGAATAATTTGAAGAGATTCTTAATAAATTAGCCATATTTTAAATCAGTAAGTTTTGTACGTGTGCCAAAGCAGCCTCCGTCAATGGCAGGCCTAACCTCGCACAATCTTCGGAGTTACTTCTCCCAACTATGCCTGGGGTGGTCTAGTCAGTCTAGTGGACGTCTGCCCTCTGGAAACGTACTCAGTATATTCAGTGAGAGCCCTTCGTATGTTCAAGTGCATGACCAAATAACCTTTATTAGTTTTTTCTTGGAAGCGGGTCGATGTTAAGCTCGTCTTTTATCGCATTATTTCTTGGACCAAATGCTAAAAATCAAATTTATGAATCGCTTAGGAATATTATATATCGATTTGTTGGCGTAAAAAAAACAATTAATCTATATTTTGTCTTCTACATTAGCACATATATAAGCAATAATTATTTTCCTGAAATACCCATGCAAAATGAAAATATATCTCATAAGTAAAAATAAATGCCGCTGACGAAAAATGAACTCGCAGCCTTCTGAATGCTGTTCAGCTGCTCTAAACAGCTAAGCTGCGTCGTCTTATTCCAAACCCGCCAAATAATTCAATATTTACTTGTATTTTATTCAACAATTATTGGTTATTACATTTTTCACCAGTAAACAACCAACTTTTTTTTTGTAGGAAAGGCTTTGGTAGTGCTGATTTTCCCACTAGATGGCAAACATATTACATCTACGTTTATTGGTGAATTATTTTGACTTGTCAAATATTATCATTTTTAATGAGAAACTAATATTTATAAGACACTGTTATTTATGCATAGCACCAAATATGTATCAATTTGTCAGGGTATTTCAGGCGAATAATTATTGCTTATACTATTTTGTAACTCTTTGTGCTATAAATAAAAAATCTATTCATGTAAATATTTGTTTATCATTAAAAATAATTCTACATTAGATATACCACAATTTCATTAGTATGGGGCACCTGACAAAGGTTTTCATGGCATTCAAATAAGGAACGTTTCAAAGTACTTGCTGGTACCTGAATCAAATTACTGAAAACTGACTTGACTTCTAGCATTGTTCAAGCGTGATTCGAGAGTGTTCTGTTTGGAACAATCTCTCAAAAGCATTTTCAACCGTTTTTAGTAAGGCAAAGTGAAACTGTTAGATAGATTTATAAAAAATTATTAAGTAGATTATTTGTACTCAAACGTATGTTTTAAAAATAAACCAACAAAAATATATTTACCTGGTCGTTATTGTTTTTCTGATCAATTGATATTTTAATAAATAGGCCGGAAAATGTGGCGTTTCGTTAAAGTTAATACTTTTTTCTGGTTCAGTTCACCATTTTAATCACCTCGCATCAATACATATGAAATACGGTGGTAAATAATTATTTTGTTAATAATTATTTCCATTCAGTTAAAAAAAATTCACATGAAACGCCATTTTCAAAGAACGTTTAAACTGACTACCGTATCGGTTTTCGTGCCAGAAAAGTCCTGAATATTTTTTAGCTTATGCGCTCAGTCCTTCTCTTCATAATAAAGAAGAACTGAGCGCATAAGCTATGGGAACAATTTTTTTTATAATAAATTATTATTAGCAATAATTAGTCGCCTGAAATATCAAATACAAATTGAAAATATCTCCCGAGTAAAAATAAATGCCGTTGACGGGTATTGAACCCGCACCTTCTGATGTCCGGTCAGGTGCTTTGGACCACTGAGACACCTCGGCTTATTCCCAACTACGCCAAATAATTCAATATGTACTAGTACTTCAATCAACAATTACTGGATACCTTTTTTTTCACCTGTAAACTACCAACTTTATTTTTGTAGGCTTGGTTTTGTTAGTGCTAAATTTCACACTAGATGGCGTTGAGACATATTATATCTAAATTTGTTGATGAAATATTTTGACTTGTCAAATATTATTTTTTTTATAATGATAAACTAAAATGTTTATAAGACAAGGTGTTATGCATAGCACAAACGAAATAAATAATTTTGTTAAAAATATTTCACCAAAAAATGTAGATATAATATGTCTCGACGCCATCTAGTGGGAAATTTAGCACTAACAAAGACTACCAAAGTATACCGTTAAAAAAATAAATAAAGAATATTTACTAATGTGCGAAAGAACAAAAAAATCTACGCATTATAATCAGAGCTACACGGAGAAAAATGACTAATACTGATTTATTGAAAATCTCTTTAAAATATTAGTCATCCTGTTTAAAACGGGACTGTAAGCCGCTTCCTCATAAAGTATTGGTAAATTCGTAATAGTATTTGAAAACGTGTTCATCAACCTGCGTTGATCTTAATAATATATCAGGACGAATACAAAAAAATTACCAACACGTTTTCGGACATCTTGACAAAAAATTGGTGTTCTACCTACCAATTCATTCGTTAATGGCCTACAATCCCGTTTTTAACAGGGATACGAATAATTTGAAGAAATTTATAATAAATTTGCAATATTTTTTTCAGGATGATTCTCGTGATATCGTAGTAGTAAGATATTATAATAAAAAATATTTTCTATTCTTGGAGACATAAAAATTTCATCTAAAAAGAATTTTTAATTATCTCGTATATGATTAAAAAGTGAATTTTGAAATTACTCTTTTCTATCCTCTGAGCTCCCCAGTCCTACCTGCTGTTTACTTTGGAAAGATGATTGAATAAATATTAGAAAACTTGCACAGAAAAAAACCTGGCAAGGAATACAGATTATAATTTTCTTTACTTTACATTAAGGGGACACAAGACATAACGGGGGTCGCTCGAGGATCACATTTTAATTAATTCCGACGAATTCGTAACTATATTTTTTTTTCAGAGCCATTTCTACAGATGTAAGTTTTTTATAATAAATATTAATCAAAACAGTACCCTACCATTAATTTTTTAAACGATTTTAATATTAGCGGTAAGCACCAGGTTTTATTTTTCTAGACGATGAATTACTGACTTCTTAAGGGATCCTTCTTGAATCTATAACTAGCGTGACCCCCATAGAAATTGTTCAAAAAGTCATAATAAAAATATTTCTAAAAATACCTTCAGACTTCCCCACTGAACGCGTATTCAAAGAATTCAAAGTTCCAAATTTAAACACTTATGTATGAGAAATTCAATTATTCAAATTATTAAAGAAAAGGATAAATACTCATTCATAACAGAAAATCGAACCAGACTGAAATATATATTTGCATGCCCCAAACTACACACTTTATTTGCCCAGCACCATTATAACCGCTAAGGAAAACCTTTCTTTAATAAATTACCAGAAGAAATTAGAAGCATTAATGATAAAAAAACAAATATTGAACTATATAAAAAATATTTTAGGGAAATCGTTAGAAAAAAACTGATTCCCCTAGATTCACTTGAAAATCTCACAAATTATCCAATATACTCTACTTATCCTTCATAATATATATTTTTCTTCCTTCCAAATACAATAATTCGTACGGATTTTAATTTTGTAATTATTTTTACTTTGTAACCTAGTTATATTAATTTTTCGCAAATGTACACTTCTCTTCCATCCACAAGCAAATGCTTTTAATGGAAGTGTAGTATAAATTAAAACAGTATGACTTGTAAACATTGTATATTTATTGTACAAAATACAAATATTAAACAAAATAAAAATCATCGAAATTTAGTAATTCGTTCATCAGCAATAATTCAATTAAACCCCACTGAAAGATCAATTTTCTAGGTATGCTGGGGCAAATTCGACCCTAGGTCCGTCCATTACGCCGGGCCACGCGCCGAATATTGAGTTTACACGACTTCATCAGTTATATTGTTAAGATTTCTACTTTACTTTAGAGATTCGCCACGGCAAATTCAACCGCATGTCTGTCTAATACACCAGAGCCGCGCGTCTTATATTTCTGTGCATGGCTTCTTGACTTACGTCGTTAAGATTCCGACGTTATTTTATTGTATTGTCTCTTCTTAAAGCTTTACCTTTCTGTAGCTCTTCACTGCGTTATAATCTGCTGTGTGTTCGAGTTTGCTTTATTCCAATAACTAATTAAATATCTCTTCATTCTGTAAACTTTGAAAAATTTCATAGAGTTTTAACAATTTCGTTGCTTAAGACTCCGTAATAAACTTTCAGAAGAAAGAAAAATATTACCGAAGAAGCTTTGAAAGGGAGATATGTGAATATGAAAGTTAGAGAGGGCTAGCTAATATTAAAAAAATATTATAATTAATATGAATAAGGGAAAATATTTAATATAACAAAAATAGAGCAAAAACATATAACCCAAACATTTATTTGGTTCGCGTTTGGGTAGAGCTGATATTATGTTCTTATAGAAATCAATGTATCTGCCTTACTGTCATGGAGAGAAATAAAACACCACGCTTTATATTCCAATCTTAAAGTTAATCACTTAAGAATTAAATGTGCACCTTTAATTTTACAGAAAACTGAAGCTTCGGACTGAATTTTTTTTATTTTTTATTAAATTTTGCCAATTTTTTAATAATTATTTTTATGTGAAACCACAAAATGTGAGGTGACAATAACATTTGCATAGTAAAATGTTTGTGTGTTTTTTTACGATATCAGGGTGAAAAGTAAAAAAAATTATGTTTGCATTAAAAATGCTAAAGTATTTAAAAAATTATGTATTTTTTTGTCATAATAAAATTTTTAAAGCGTATGTCATCATCTTTCAACAACAGATTTTTGTTTTCGGATACATTCAAAGATATTCCGTTTATTTGGATTTTATTGCAGAGCCGAAACACTTTTAACCTTCTGATAGAATATGCCAAAGGCCTGCGAGGTTAAAGAAACAGTGAATTTTTTCAAACATACAACATGTTAAATAATAGAACCAAATTAGTTTTTTTATAATTTTCGGTATATACATTGCGATTTTTTTCTATCGAGGGAATTTCGTGTAATTACTTTTTCGAAAGGGCTAATAAAAAGAGATAAAAAAATGTCATTTTTTAAGAGCTTATAAACAAAAAAAGTTGTCAAGGGACGCATATTATATTTAGGTAAAAATTCGGAATGCGGGGTCTTAAGTAAAGGTAGGATAAATCTGTAATTTTGTTTGCCTTCATGTCTACTACCGATGTCCTTATCAGCCTTTCAGTAATAACATATTTAAACAACCTACCAATAATGCAAAATAAAATCTTTTAAAAAACTTTTCAACTTTATCCCAGATACCTCCACCAAAAAGTATACCATGAAACAAACTTACTGAAAATGAGAAAACTATACGAATATAGTTAACATATGCATATTAATCCACAAAATCCAAAATAGATTTATACACGCGAATACAACATTTATTAAAATCATCACAAGTACATGAACACTACACAAGACAAAATAATAAACTGTACATAAATTCAATTAAGACTGAAAGTGGTACAAGAAACATAGGTCATGGGGGTGTGCACACAAGCAATCTCCTTCTCGATAGCTTGAGAACAGTAAATAGATGAATATAATTAAGAAAAACGCTGTATGTTCTTAAGATTAGTGAACAAAATTTTAACGTACTTATGCTAGTTAGGTAGAAAACAATAATATATATTTTTTAATGTGTGCGTACATAAAATAAGATAAGAAGATAAAGAACAGAAAGAGAAAAAATAATGTTAGATATAGAACAGAAAGATAACAAATAATGTTAGATAAAGAACAGAAAGAGAACAAATAATGAAGTCATGGATGCGGAAAAAGTGAATAAAAAATGGTCAGGTAAGTTTTTTATTCACTTTTTCCGCATCCACACATCTTCGGATCTACCGGATCTGCCCTGATGATGGACACTGCAACGCTGTCCGAAACGTCGGCTAAAGAAGGAGTTAGCGCAACACGGCATAACACCCCAAAAACAAACAACAAAAAAAAAAAAATGGTCAAGTCATATCAGAGTCAAAATACAGAACAATATTTGAAACAAGGTGCGCATGTGAATGGAACAAGATTTTTTTTCAAATACAGTTAGTTAGGCTTAGATTGTTCATTGAAAACAGTCATTATGTTTTCCGTGAGAATCCTTTTTGTTCCACACAGGTGGCTCTGAGAAAAGTGGGGGATGCTGTATGGAGGATATTTTTAGGGAAAAGAAGTAGAGGATGTTCTGGGAAGGAAATATCTATGAGAGATGGGTAGGAATCAGGGGGTTGTATCCAGGAGTGACGGACGTATGAATCCATATCTCCCACTGAAATGCAAGGGATCCGGATGGGTCGAAAAAAAGTCCGGCTGAAGAAGTCATCCAACCCACCACACAGAAGGTAAGCAAACGCATCTACCGCCAAAACCTAGACAAACCTCACCCCCCATGAACCCGGGCACCCCTACTTAGTGTCCAAATGTAGCGAACCACTTGGAGTGACCTATGGCAGGAGTATTGGTTATCCAATAAATTTCCCGGGGTGGTGGTACCCATAACTGCCTCCCAAATTGAAGAGATAATTTAAGATCCTGGTATTGAAGTGTTTTTGGAACATAAACTTAGGTATCCACAAAGGTAACAAAGTGAGACCTCAGCAAGATGCGCTGTAGAGATTACAACCACAACTGGGCCGGGATGGCAGACTGCGGCAAAGACAAAGTTTTGAACAAACTTTTAAGGAAGCTTATGTCGAAAAATGGACTGATAAAAGCTTTAATTTTATGAATTTATTTTACCATACGAATTTTTACCTACTTTGTTTTGCTACTCGTGTTGTGGTTGCAACTGCTAACGCAATAATTCCTCCCTAAATATCTCTGAAAGCATGTATGACTCGTATGTAGTATTTAGGTTCGATTCTGTAAAGCCAGGTACTTTCCCACCTTTCTCTTCCCCTCCCCGCTATCTTCAACCTCACAACATACCCAAATTGGAGATGCAATAGTCTCACTAGCTCCATACGGTTGTGAGCAATTGGGACTCCTGTGCGGCATTCACATTTAAAAAAAGTCAAAACCCAAAACGGAGATTGATAAAAACGATATCCTTCTCACCAAGATCTTGTCGTTGAACACGACTAAAGTCATTTAAAGCAACATTTTTTACTGTGGATTCTGGTTTTTCACCTGGGCAATATTGAGGACATTTACTTTTCTTGAACTTGCGACCTTATTTTGATATATTTTGATTATGGTGGGTATTTACTTATACTAACCCTGCTGAAATGCAATTCTTAGTTGTTACTAAAATCATAAGAGCAGAGAACTCGGGGTCTAGAATTATCATTTAAAAAGTAGCTACGTTGTATAAAAAATAGAATTTTGACGTTTGCGGCCACAAGGAAGAAACCTTTCCGTTTTCGTTATATCGCCGAATGAACATGAATCCATCCCTCGCTCTACGGTCCGATCCGGCCCAAACTGCAGCTGGTGGGCAAATGCACCCGCCGCCAAGACCCCGTGAACCCGGGCAACCCTCCTAAGCCACCAAAGATAGCGAACCACTTGGGATGACCTACGGCAGAGGTAATGGTATCCAATAAATGATTCCCGGGTCGGCGGTACACGTATCCGCCTCCCAAATTAGGTTAATATCTGTCGGAAACGTCATGTAACCTTATATATATTACTATCTGCGTATATATCTCGAAGTTATCTTCCTATAAGTCAGTGAAGCACTCCTAGACAATGCTGAATGAACCATAATGGAGATTATTGACAACGATATCCTTCTCTTCAAGAGGCGTATTGATCAAGGATCTCTCCGTTTCCCTGACGCTTGAACACTACTTGTTATCCAGGTCCGGCTTTCTTCAAACTAAACCAGAATTACAAATAATCATAATAATAAAACATCTGATTGTCTTAAACTCTTGAATGGTGTGTCCTGTAGTTGCAAAATTTGCTAAAACTTATGTTTCTCAAATAATACCAGTACGATCTTTTAAATCTGATCCACAAATTTGAGGCGTACAATAAGTGAAGCTAAAAAACCTAAAACAAATTTATAAAGCTTCTTTGTCCGAAATTAAAAAGTATTTTCAAATCAACGCCATTTTCAATCTTAAGCTATTGAATTTTCAAATATCTACTAATCTCTCGAATGATACAACAATGTCATATTGTAGGGTTGATATTTTTATAAATAAAACTCTTAAGGTGAAACAGATGTGACAATTCCCATACAATCTATTTTTCAGCCACATTTGAAAACTATAGATAATATTTTATTTATTTTAGTACCGAAAAATAATACTCGTAATGAGTTTATCGCGAACGAAAATTTCACTGTTCTATCACTTATAATAACCAAGTAATTAAATTAACAAAAGTAATTATTTTATGCGGGCACCGCCAGCCGAAATGCCCGAATCCGTGTTAGAAGGAGACAAACATATGTGCGAGCCATATGTTTCACGTGCACGCTATTAGCCCATTCCTACGGTGTTAACCCTTTCGTCCCGGAAAGAAAAAAATCACATTGGATCCGAAGCGGGGTCACTCAGTCCCCCAATTTGTTTTGCTTATTAAAAGGTGTTAATGACATAATTCGATGAAATTTGTTTTGGTTATAATTAGAGGGAAGTATATATTACATATTTCAGTAGTCATTATCAAAATCGTTTCATAAATAAAGTCATAATTAATGTTCTAATGAATTTAGACCATAACGCATATGTTTTCAAAGAAAACAGAGAAGGCGGGTACGTAGCAAGCATCGCGCCTCGTTTCCGAATCTCGACTGCCGATTGGCGATTAAGCGTCGACGTGGGTGGCTAGTTTCTTGCATAGGATGGTCTGTAAATGATGAATATATTTTTTTATTATATATTTTTTAAACAAATCTACCACTACTAAACTGGTTACGGATGTTATTGCGAATATTATAGCATATTTAGATATTAATGAAGGTATTAAATTCTTTATTCTCCTAATTTATGATTTGATATATTATATTTACATTTAGGATCAAATCGTAGTGTTTACCTTACGATAAATGATGGGTTCGTTTGAAGGTATATTACGGGCGTAAAATTGATAATTAAAAAAATATATATATACATATTTATATATTCAGTTAAAAGTTTTTCATTTTAGGACACTTATATTTTTAACGGTGAACGGTTTTGAACCGCAGATGACATCAAATCAACGCGATCATCTGGGAACGCGTCCTTCTGTCAAGGTTCGAAATAAAACGGATTAAAACAGTGAAAAAACAAGGTATTTTAAAACTGTTATAGTTATATTTTATTGTAACCTCAGAAATACCTGTTTTTGATGTTTTTTGTGTGAATATCCCACAAGAGTCCCAACTGCTCCTAACCATGAATGTGATTTGTTCCGCGGCACACCAAATAAAAATGCCTTAAAAAAGTAAATGTACTTTATTGATATGAATAAAGGAAATCATAATCTGTATCTAATCATTTCATGAAATAAATATGAATCTCGAACCAAATTTACAACTTATGTAAAGATGCCATAATAAGCTGCGAAAATATGCAGTTAGATACCGAGATGGAAATTCCGACCCTTATTTCATTAATAAAATCAAACGACTAAATTGCAAAATTTAATATCTAACTAATCACGCCGTTTCCCCGCAGGGGTAGGCAGAGAGGACGGATCGCCAAAAAAACTCGGTCTTGGTACACACTTCTTGCCTCATTCACATTCATACATCGTCTCATACATACTCTTCTATTATTTTGACTCTTGACATGTCCCGACTCGAGTATCTGATTCACTTGATCATACCATGTCTTCCTCGAGCGTCCCCGACTTCTGGTACCATTCGCATTTGCATCATATATCCTCCTTACACTTCGATCTTCACTCATTCGCTCTACATGCCCAAACCATCTAAGCGTCCCTTTCTTAATCTTACTCATTACGCTTACATCAGCCTTGCACTCTTTACGGATCTCCACATTCCTCATTCAAATTTAATATCGTATAGAATAAATGTTTTACACCCCTTTAAGAGTATTTAAAAAACACCATTGCCAAAGTTTAAAATGTACTTACCAGTCTGAAGATGTAACAGAGAGAAACTGGTTCGGTCTCACAGATTATAATTATTTACGATAAAGTTAGGAATCATAAACTAAAACACAATTATTGCTAACACACGTTTGCGATAAACTTTTTAAAACCATACTGTACTTTTTTCAAACTCCTTGTTTACACTTTCCTTCAAAATTTGTATATAAAATAAATGTCTTTGTCTGGTCCATGTGTTTTTCATGTGAGAAATAGAGACAGATATAATTTTAATCTTGTTCATAAAATTTGTGACACACACCGGATGTATTCCAGACAGGCCGACATCTTGGCCCGGCAAAAGAACATCTTAGTATAGCAAAAGGACATACGAAATATGCAGTGTAAGCGACCGGAATTTAGCCCTTTCTGTATAACTTCGAAATTAGTAGCTACAGTTAGTATTGTCCATTTATGCCGACGCCCATATTTCAACTAGTGGTCAATCATTTAAGTAATGCAAAAAGGTAAAAAGTAATGGTAGGAAAGCAAACGTGACTCAAATATTACGACACCGCCCTTTCTATTAAAATGCAACTTTTACGGTCGAGTTCGTATCTCGCGGGATCTCGCCACCTGCATAGCTCGGCGAATATTTTTAATGGAAGGGATACGAGCGGGGCAACTACAGCAATGTTACTGAGCTGAAGTGAGACGGAAGGGGGAGTAAATTTCCAGAATTTGTTGTAAATTATTTAATATCTAAAGAAATATAAATGCGATATGTTTTTTTCAAATGTAGATCGATAACTGAATAGTTTTTCTAGGATTACCTAAATTAAAGAGTATGTGGTGTAAAAAACAACTGAGATAAAACATAAAACACTCTTTTGTGTACCAGTGTTACCCCTGTTCGGTGCGCGAGTGTTAAAGTGGTCAGTAAATTTGTAGTAAAAATGTCAATTTGCGCGGCTTGATTTGTTATTCTGATAGAATGTTCGTTTTGCTTTTTTACGAATGTTCCAGTATTACTCGTCGCAAGGAACATTTGCGGTTTTGGCACGCAGTAAAAAAGGCAAAATTAACTGTATAATAATTATAGTGAGAGCGGTTGTAATTATTTAGAACTTTCTTAAATCTGTAACTATCACTAGCTAGACGCCCGCCAATTCACATTCTCTCATTCATTTGAGCGGCCGCTACACTACTCGCTTCGGCGCTTCGACGAAGTCCTCGACGAAGTTAGCCGAAGTCCGAAGTGCGTGCCCACACACTCGTGCAACTTCGCGAGTAGCTCAGTCTCTCGGAGTCCGTGCACTAGGCAACATGGACGTTCAAGTGGCAAATAAAGGATGAAAGTAGATTAAATGCTGTTGAAATGAGATCCCTGAGGCGTATAATAATAATAATAATAATAATTGGATAATTTGTAAAGCGCCGTTTTTGTGAAAAATCACCTCAAGGGCGTATGTGTGGTAAAACCATGTTTGATCGTGTGAGGAATGTGGAGATCCGCAAAGAGGGCAAGGCTGATGTAAGCGTAATGAGTAAGATTAAGAAAGGGACGCTTAGATGGTTTGGGCATGTAGAGCGAATGAGCGAAGATAGGAGTGTAAGGAGGATATATGATGCAAATGTGAATGGTAGCAGAAGTCGGGGACGCCCGAGGAAGACATGGCACGATCAAGTGAATCAGATACTCGAGTCGGGCCATGTCAAGAGTCAGAATAATAGAAGAGTATGTATGAGACGATGTATGAATGTGAATGAGGCAAGGAGTGTGTGCCAAGACCGAGTTGTTTGGCGGTCCGTCCTCTCTGCCTACCCCTGCGGGGAAACGGCGTGATGGTTATTTTTTTTTTATTTTTTTTTTATAGTGAATACCTCACAAGAGTCCCAACTGCTCCCGTCTGGAGCCAGTGAGACTATGGCATCCCCAATTGGGGGATGTTGTGAGGCTGAAGGTAAGTGGGGAAGGGAAAGAGGAAGGTGGGGAAGTACCTGGCTATTCAGATCTAGTCACTAAACACGGCTTAAGCCATTTGGAGCAACGTTTCAATTCTGAATGGTGGTCTTACACCAGGGCGATACTGGTAGTATCTTCCACTCTGGAACGTGCCGCAAATATACTATATATTATTTTAATTAATTAATTGTGAAATAACACAAATCAATCAAATAAAATTTATTTGCGCACGCCGGGTTCGAACCCGCGACCTTCGGAATGGCAGTCCAATGCGTTACCACTGGACTATGCCGGCCGTCAAGTTTATTCAAGGTTAGTTAGTTAGTTAGTTATCTTTATGGTCCCTTTCAATTGGGTCCCAAATAACCGCCTCGGATTGGAGTGTTTCTAGGAACAAAAAAATTAGGTCCTGTGACCACAGTGTAGAAGCCATATTTTATTACGTATAGTCACTATGACTCTGCGCACGCACAACCACCAAACACGACGTCTCGAAGCGAACTGAAGTGAACCGAGTAGTGTGGGCAGACACTTCGTGTTCGAACTTCGAGTCCTTTGACTCGGGCGCATTTACCGACAACAATCGGAAGTCGGGCGAAGCGAAGCGAAGATGACCGAAGCGAAGCGAAGTTCGTGCCCACACTATCGTATTCGGTCAACTTCGATCAACTTCGCGAGTAGTGTAGCTGGGCTACAACAGTCATTGTCTGCCGCGGTTTGAAGTGACTTTTTTCGATTTTGTACAGCATTGTTATTCCATAAAAATGAGGCGTGCCCTTTATAAGAATCATCAGTATTCCGGGAAAAGAGTGAATCCAAGACTAAAGCTGCTGCCACACGCAAAGCTCACATCAAAAGTTAATGTACAGCGCATCATCTTTTCTACCGACACACGACGCTATCAAATATTTCTTCCTATGGTAGGAGAGGGGGTCAGTTGAATTCGAGAGCGGCCGAGGAACATAATTTCATTTGTCAAAGTGACAACTTTACTTACTGACAGCTTGAGCACGTTTTCGAAATGGATGATACTTGTCGCCTATTGCTGGATCTGTTGGACAGCTCATCCTCAGATGAAGATGCCGCCAACTATATAGTTATAAATGCTATTTAAAAAACTTTTTAGATTTTAAACAATCTGCGCGTAAATAGCGCATTTTCACATAACCTGACATAACCTCTCCGTCGAATCAGGAAATTCGCAGTTCGCACGCCGATCGACGAAAGCGACATATAATAAATTATTGTAAAATAAGCTCAACTTTCGTCCAAGCCGTCCAACTTTATCAAAAAACCGAATGATATTACCATATAAACATACTGAGATTAAAAATATGACAAATTTTGAAAGGGCGAAAATTTGTTTACTTCAAATTCAAATATTGATTATATTTATATTTTAAATATATGTTAAGTATGTTTGCCAAATAAAGTTTTTTTTATGTTCCTAAATTTACTAGCACACATGACGATATGAGCTAACATAATAAATAAGAAATGCATTATTAGGCTCCTTATGTCATGGCTGTCAAAGGGAACACGGAACTTAGTTGGTAGCTCCGTAATTTAAAATGACCCCCTCTCCTTTTTACGGCGGAGAGGGGGACTCATAACTTTTCAAATATCGCGTCGGGAGCGGTTACGTAAAATAAATTCGGTTAGCGAAGTTCAGAACCACACTTATAGCGCGTTATATTTTTACGTGTGTCGGGTCTGTATGGGATTGTATGGCGAGCGCTATTGTGCTTTATATTATCTGTTGATGTGAGCTTTGCGTGTGGCAGCAGCTTAAGTGCGAACGGGATGAAACGTCAGCACGGCGAATCGGAATACAGGTAAGTATTATGAAATTATTTCAAAATATTTTATTATTTTTTAAATATTTTCTCGGTACCTACCTAACTAACTAACCATCACGCTTGTTATTTTATGACCCATGTCGCTCGTTTGGTATAGGGTGATTCATATGTAATGTTGCTCAAAAATTATACTCCTTTAATGCCTTTATATTATATCTTTTAGTTCCCACAAACACTGGCGCGGAAATAAAGAAAACAAGTGTTCGAATGACGAGACCCCTAAAATTAATTTTTGTGGAGAAATCCAGGACTGCTTCTCTGTGAGAAAGATGATGAATTAATTGGACAAAGTAGACCAATTCAAGCTATCGGACAAAATATTAAAACAAACATTGAAAGAAAAAGGATCTTACAAAAAAAAGAAATATGGACAGAATATGTGAAAAGAATAAAAAATAAATAAATAAGTAAATAAAAAATCTTTTACTATCGTCGTTCCCGCCAGGCATCGTGAGTTCAATTCCACAGCTGGCTAATTCCTCCATCACGACCCAGGCAACGCTTTCCGCTTACTGTGATGGCAGTTTTACAACTAGTTTATGGACACCGTGTATAAGATATTTGTACAAAAAGTTTTTTTTTTTCAATCACCTTTCTGCCCTATAAAGGATTTACTATTATTTACATGACATGTTTGTTATTTGTGAAAATAAAATATACCCATTTACAAAATACAAAAAGTTTTTTAATGTGAAAAGGCGACTTCATATGCACACTGTAGGCATCGTCTTTGTGGACACTCATATATTACGACGCACGTGGCGAGCTGATTTCAAAACAATGCCTATATTATTTAGATGCTTGATATTACGAGAGCCCTTTCTGACTTATGCATATGACAAATTTGTTTCTCCGTCTAGCAATTCTAACCACTTCGTTGGTTTGATGAATGCGCCCCATAGAAATGTAAGAAAAAGTGTAACCTTTTGACTTATTCGCGAAATATTTGTGAGCAAGCAAAAGCGCGAATACATGGTTACTATGTAGGTATATACCTACATCGCTTGGTATGATTATGTTCATTTAGCAAAAGCGGCCTTTAAAAAAAAGGTCCAGTTAACGCCAGCTCCCGGCACACATACCGTTGTTCCTAGCCGGCTCCTTTTATAAATTATTTAATCTTCCCAGGCATTGATTTAGTTTAGTGAATTGAACAAACCTCTATCTCGTGTCTCTTTCATACTCATGCGAAACATCGTAAATTTTTTGAAATGGAGTCTTTTTCGCAAATGGTTTTGGTTGGGTAAATAAAAAATTCCTGTACCAACGCGCGCGGAGCTGCGTGAAATGTCTTTTGTACGTATTTTTTGCAATGAAATTGTGTATTTTTCAGCCGTTTTCTACGATTATGTAATTATAGGTACCATAAAAAATTTATACAGATTAATATTACTTATATACGTTCGCAAACCAATAATTCATCTCAATATTATAAAGCATAACGTGTTAAAAGTGTTTTATTAGACGATATTGAAAATAACACCATCTATCGGCGTAAAGTTTCGAAAAATGTTTTGAGATGGCCCTTAACGCACTAGAACTCAGGTCAAAAACATATCTAACAAGCAGCTACGAGTACTAAATTCTACCACAAAATCTCAATCTCATTAAAAAATCACGACAACATTTTAACATTTAAAACTCAAAAAGCTAGAAACAAAATTTAAGTAGATTAGAAATAAAATACACACTGAGACCAAATACAGACTGAAACATTAACCACTCAACCGAATTAAATCATTAATGTATATTGGATAGCCCTAATATCTATGTTGATTAACTCTCATGTTCCTACCATTAGATTAAGGTGTGTGTCATTGTGACAATTACTCTACAAGTGACAATTAGGACGGGTTGTTTCGGAGTATTTGAACAATTCATCAAATTTCAACGTCCGTTTTCAAGTTCTGTGAAAGAGTTTTTCAAGTTCTGTTTTTATTTCAGTTTTGTCAAGCAACTAGTCTATAATAATATAATAACAGAACATGAATTGGACTTTCACAGATCCCAGAAATGAACGTTGAAATTTGATGAATTTTTCAAATACTCCGAAACAACCTTAGTCTACAATTCTGTTATAAATAGATAACGCCTTAGTCTACAATTCTGTTATAAATAGATAACACACCGTTGCTAACTCTTTTGCTAATGTAACTGATGTTTTTGTAATTCCTCTTTTGAAGAATAAGCTAGTACTTTTAAACACTTTAGTAGCGCATATTTTAACTGGGTCACTGCAGGCTTTATTTGTTTTTGTTGTTGTTTATCTTCTTCGTTGATTTAATTTACTTTGTACTAATGTGTATTCTTTTATTTCTTTTTTGTGTTGACGGCCGGCATAGTCCAGTGGTAACGCATTGGACTGCGATTCCGGAGGTCGCGGGTTCGAATCCGGCGTGCGCAAATAAATTTTATTTGATTAATTTGTGTTATTTCACAATTAATTAATTAAAATAATAAATAGTATATTTGCGGCATGTTCCAGAGTGGAAGGATACTACCAGTATCGCCCTGGTGTAAGACCACCATTCAGAATTGAAACGTTGCTCCAAGGGATAGGTCGATTCAGGCGGTTGCTGACGGTTTCACCTCTTCCTCGCACTCCATAAATGCTGGCGTCCCACAGGGATCGGTTCTGTCTCCGACTTTGTTTTTGTTGCACATCAATGACCTTTTGACATGTGCACCGATTCATTGTTACGCGGATGACAGTACAGTTCATGGTAGCTTTTTGTTTGACAAGCCCCCAAAGGGCACACAAACTCCAACGGCTCGGAGGGCTTTGAAGCAGAGAATGGACGGTTATCTCGAGAGTATTTCCTCCTGGGGTAAAAATAATCTCGTCGAATTTAATGTTTCAAAGACCCAATCCTGTCTGATTACGTCTAAAAGGGATCCAAATGATAATCTAGTCTCCTTCAACGGAAGCAATCTTCCGAACAGGCCTTCCATTGATATGCTTGGTGTAACTATAAGTGACCAGCTCAGGTACGGGGGCTCCATCGAAGCCAGAGTAAAGTTGGCCTCTCAGAAGCTGGGCGTACTGTACAGGGCCCGCAGATACTTTAATAGTACACAACTGCTCACCCTGTACAAATCGCAAGTGCGCCCTACTGTCGAATTTGGCAGCCATCTCTGGTCTGGAGCCCCAAAATACCTGAAAAAAACCCTTGACTCTGTGCAGAAACGGGCGGTCCGTTTGATAGATTCCTCAATCTTAACAAACGGACTGCAATCTTTAGAGCACAGGCGTCAGGTAGGTATGCTGTCCTTGTTCTATCGGTATTACAATGGAAGATGCTCTGAGGAACTAGCGTCATTGATCCCTTCGGCACCGGTGCGTAGTCGGGATACACGCCAAACGCGCGCCCAACATTTGTACACAGTTGACACCTGTCACATGAGAACGGGTCGCTTCTACGATTCGTTCTTAAGTTCAACAGCTCGGCTGTGGAACGAACTGCCGGCCTCTGTGTTTCCTCCCTCCTACAACATGGGACTCTTCAAGACCCATGTTCACTCCTTCCTCTCCACAAAAAGACCCTCCACACAGCATCCCCAAAGATGACATAGGCCCTGAGGGAAATTATTTTCTTCAGGGCCTCCTGTGTGGAGTAAATATAAAAAAAAAATAAAAAAAAAATGGCTTTAGCCGAGTTTAGTGACTAGATCTGAATAGCCAGGTACTTCCCCACCTTCTTCTTTCCCCTCCCCACTTACCTTCAGCCTCACAACATCCCCCAATTGGGGATGCCATAGTCTCACTGGCTCCAGACGGGAGCAGTTGGGACTCTTGTGAGGTATTCACTATAAAAAATAAAAAAAACTTATGAAATCAATCTTAGTTGTTACGCTTTATTAAATCACATTTTACGTACACATACATTTCACATAAGACACATACACGTCATACGAGACGTTATTGTTGTGTCTTCCGCGATTTCAAAATATCTTCACCCGCTTTCCTGCACACCTTCACTGCTGATGAGTAACAGTTCTTCTTTCTCCGATCTCCTCTACCGCCTTCACAAGAATCTATGCATTCTCTGCTCTTGAATATTATCGCTAATTTTGAATCACATTAGACATCGAGTATTAAAATTGACTATTGTAAAAATGAATTTAAATACAGTTAAGATTTAAAAAAATTAAAAATGGCTCACTTCGCCATTAAATTTCTATTAAAAAGAAACATTAAATTATCAAATGAAAGTGGGGAAACCACAGACATAGGAATTAATAGACGAGAAGATAATGGCGAGGGGTAAAATCAACTGTTGAAGAACGAAGGGAGTGAAGCTGACTGTGATTCGTCAATAAATCAATCTGACAGTAAATAGGCATCTCGCATTATAATATCACCATTTACTTCTTAAAAGTAAAATCTGCTTTTGAATGAATAGACATTTTTACATGGGAGCGCAAATTACTCGTCACGTTATGAACAAATTTGCGAAGTCCAAATTCGGCAAAAAAATTCGGTTCCATTTTCAGAGTCGAATATTTCGTTTAAGTATTTAGTTAAGACACTTTTATAAATGTTCATAATTTACTTCCCAGCAACCAACCAGCTTTGTGTTTCGCGTCCAGACGTTTCTCGATGTGATAGTAACAACTGATTCATATTATACGATGTGAATATGCTTAAAATAAAGTAAAATAATGCTTATATATGGAATGTAATACGACAATTGGGTTTATTCTCTTTTTCACATCTATTTTTACAAGTTTTCATAGTACAAGTCAACATTTTTCCGTGTTATTTCGTAAAATGAACCGATGATGCCTCGACCATAGTTCGCACAAGAATGATGACGTCACGTTTTCAAATTTCATTTGAGGCCATACGCGAGCACAGCCGGCTCCAATGGAACCGGTATGGGGAGTGGGGATAATACGCTTTTAATCACTTAGGGCAGGTCTATTAATATTCATATGTCTATGGGGGAAACTCTGTAACGCCGAATAACTCGAATAACGCAGAAATTCGCCACCTAAAAGAAGGATGAATAATCCTGGTGAGATGAAATATTGCCGATAAATGTAATTTACGTTTTCTTACTAATTCAATTTAATGTAACTGAATGAAAATTGAATTTTGATGTGATTACCTTATCATTATGGTCTTGAAACAGGGGGAATAGGTACACGGTCATGGTTTATCTTGGAATAGGTACACAGCCCCGGTTTATGTCGGAATGTGGCTATTTATGTATTTAATTAATTCATTATTGCATTCGAAAAATGTATTTCTGTTGTTTAAATTTTTGACAGATGTAATTTTTCAAGTTTATTTGATTTAATAAATAGATTCAAAAAGTAGGTTTCCGATTGTCTCTAAAATTAACAATATTTGTTTTTTAGAGGCAGTACTACTGGGACATTTTTTTGTTTTTAAACTTTTAGCTTTACAAATTCTACAATTAAATATCCCGTTATTATTCACGGGTCTACGCTAGTTAATAATATTTTTACAGATTGATTCGTCAACCAGCGTACAGTGACATTATTTGTTTTTTTCTATTAAAATTAACACACTTTAAACACTAACTCTGTCGAAAAAAACTTTAAAAAAAGCAAAGTTAAAGAAAATAAAAATACAGCTACCGTGACAGTAATTTAAAATTAATTTTGTTAAAGTTATACGCGACGTTCGTTACAATCTACGTACTCATAGATGGCGGTAATTTTATAATTTTACTGAAACAAGCTTTTTGCAAGTTATGCTGTACAATATACTATTTTATGCAGACAAAATTATTTATTCATATTCATATTGCGTACGTACGGGCGCAAATAAATAATGGTCTTTATATTGTAAAGCATAACTTGCCAAAAGTGTCTTTAATAAAAATATTTTATTTACCGCCATCTCATTCATTCATTCATACAAACGTAGATTACATTCACCTTCGCGTTTAACCTTAAATGTGAGATAAGTTAGATTTACTGGTTGGAGACCTCTTCGGAAAAAGTTCGCGGCTCTCTTGTGGGTCTGGTACCAAGGTTTTAAAAATGAGCTGAAAATATAATAATGAAGGAAATATTTTTAGTAAGTATTCGAAAGTAACTAAAGCGCTACGACATCATCGTAGAATCAGATAAGACTATGAGTGATGGCGGTTTTAATGTACTCGTAAGTAAAATCAGTGTTGATGAAATTAAAAGATAGACGAAATGTTTGAAGAATGGCATAGCTGTTGGTTACTGAGTCTTGCTGGGGAGTACTGTAAAAAATGAGGTGGTTATGTACATAATTCTGACATGGTTGTGCAAACTCATTAACCAATAACAACTAACATCAAATAAACGTGTATAAGGAAATCAATAAACATTACAGTGATCTACAAACTTGAAGATGAGGAAATCATGATTTAACACCAACACAACAAGGTCCGCCTCAAAACAGGAATCCTTAGTGACGAGCAAACTCGTTAACCAATAACAACCTACAGTCATCAAACATGAAGATAAGGAAATTAATAAACATAAAAATTAGGTCTACAAACACGAAGATGAGGAAATCAATAAACATGACGAAAAGGTATACAAACATGAAGATGTAGATATCGTGACGAAACACCAACAAAATAAACTACGGTCTGCCTCGGAACAGGAATCCCTAGTGAAGAGGACGGTGATTTAACTACTATACCTAATAGGTATTTAAATAGTCATCAACAAAATAATTAAAATTTATAAAACAGTGCAAACAAAAAATGTGACTTCTTTGGATAGTTTTTCTTTTGACCATATCAATTTAAAGTCATTAATCAAAAATAATTAAAGATTTAAAAATAACAAGATACACTTAAAATGGGCTTTTGTATCACCACACTTGTACATAAAGATCTTGGAATCATTTTTATTTATTGTTATTAAGTTTAATTTGTAGAACTCCATTTTATTTTTTTATTTTTTATATATACAATAATATTATTATTGGGTTTATAAAAACAGTTTATTTTTAAACAAGTTCTGCTGTGTAATTATTATTACGCGTGACAGCTGTTTCAAAAAAAAAAAAAAAAAAAAAAAAAAAAAAAAAAAAAAAAAAAAAAAAAAAAAAAAAAAAATCTTGGAATCACATTTGGAATGTAGGAATTGTATGACTTTTGGCATTAGCTCAGTCGGAAAGTTACCAGAGTAGGGCAAAAAGTTTGTTTTAAGTGACATAATAATTATAATTTCGGCGCTTGTTGTGCACAACATCAAAGTAAATAAAATAAGATTTTGATTCTATTTGACAGTGATATTTTACGTTTTTTGTTTTGTTTCATTCTTCAGCTTTTTTCTACATCGATAACAATATAAAGAATTATTCCAAACCTTTCTCGAACTATCCAATTGAAAAACAACAATTTTTCCACACACTACAAGCGTGTAATATGAAAAACCGACTTATTTTTATGTCACCATCTCTGTAAAACATATAATATTCATCGCGTTGTCTCCCTCACGGTCATGACCTAAGCGTCCCTAAGCTTTCTTCGGTACCTAATTTTTACTTTGACGAAAAATATAATGCCATCTCGTTTATTCTATGGCGCGCATAGGGACAGAAGATGCCAAAGTGGATATGCTTTAAATTGACCCAGCGAATTGTGTGGACTTGTGAATGAAAGCTTCTATTAGAGACAATATATGTCACTACTTGTCAATCGCCGCCGCCGCTGTTTCGCGTTACATTTTAAATAAATTAAGAATAAGATCAGTTTTTTTGATGCACATAATTGATTTTTATTGTTGTCTTATAATTTTGGGGGGTCATACACCACCTGATCTAAGGGAAGAACCGACACTGCTCTTAACCATTTTTTTTCATATTTGGTTCAATTGATGCTAACATATCTTCCTAAAGCGCCTCCGACTTCTTTCACCATTCGTATTCGCGTCATATATTCTCCTTACACTCAAAACCATCCAAGAGTTTCTTTCTTAATCTTACTCATTATGTATTGTTACAACAGCCTTGCATTCTTTAGGAATCTCCACATTTCTCAAAAAACATACATTTTTACCACACATGCGTGTCAGGGATCTCATTTCTACAGCCTTCAATCTACACACTGCCATAGTCAAGGTTGGTACCATTACTCTAATGTGAACTTCTAGGTTTGCTTCTTTGTATCAGATATCATAAAAGATATCGAGGCAATAAGTTCATTTCATTTACAATTGGAGGATTAAAGAGGACAGGGATTTCTAAAAAGATATTAGTTTATCAAGTTACAGAGGTAGAATTGTCAGGATTTTGAGTGCGAATCGAAAAGTATCAGTAATAAGTGTTAAATTGGATAAAGTTTAATAATGGATTTACAGTAAATAAGTAACGAGGTAATTAATGATATGCGTTGTAAAAAGCGCAATTTTCCCTGCGAGAGGTCCATTGCAAAAAGGGTGCCTTAGTACATATCGGCGTTAGCTCAGGTGGTAGAGGTTGAGTTCATAATCATCAGGCGTCAGGTCAGCTACGGCTTTTACACGGGGAACTAATTGCCAAACAAACCACTCCGAATTCGTCAAAGGAAACGCAAAAATGGGGTATGAAAGTATATTCACAAAGCACAATTACAAACAGATACACAAATGAGATGGGTCATTTACATCCTAAATATTCCTAGCGGTTCGTTAGGAACAATCTCTCTTGATAATTTAGGTTCTGGCTGGCAAGCGTGTGTGTAGGCATGATTCAAGTCACAAAAAGGCACATAAAGGGTAAAGATAGTTAATCCGCTTACATGAATTTGTAGTAGGTTTCGCGTACATGTTGAACCACAAATGGAGGGTTATCTTCCGTACTGTACGCGCTATTACGCGTACATTTCTCCATTGTGAGTAGGCACAGCAATTAGGTACAGGCTTCGAAAATACTTGTACAAAGCGGCCGTTAATTTAGGCGCGCAACGATGGCGTCCTGGTTGATAGCAAAACAGACATGTTGACAGGGCCAAGGCTAGATTGTGAGTGGGCGGCCGTTGGTGATTTGAATGGCAGGCGTGTGTCGAGCGTAGAGCAGTTTACCAACTTGGCCGTGCACAAAGCGGGCGCACGCGCACAGCGAACAATGGTAACAACTCACCGCTGACTAATTTGAATTCGCGGGAGTTTTGAACGTGTCCGATTCGTTACGTGACAGCGTTATACTTTATATGTCTACAGACCGCGCACCGTAGAGAAACGCGGTTTGCTAGTTGATTTATTAACTAGTCAAATTAAATTAATATTATTTAATTCAGACACAGAGCCAGTATTGAAAAATTGATCCTTGTACCTAATTCTCATTCATATTTTATTGTTAATTTTCGACTTCAGAACTCGTGTTGGAGTAGAGGGACCGGGTACCGACGGACCGAATCATTTATATCGTGGAAGGGAACTTTCGCCGGAAGGAATTATTTAGGAAGGCACCTTTCACTTCTGTTAAACTTTAGAATTCACACATACATAATGAAAATCATGATATTATTTATAACTGTACGCATAATTTTTCTCTACCCGGTATTGCCCGAAATTTTTGCTCAATGTTTTCAAAACATTGAGCAAATGAAAATGTGTAAAAATTCCATTTTTTTCCAAAGCATGTAAGAGATTTAAATGGGCATTTTCAAGTTGAAACCTATTTCTGCTATGCGCTATAAAATATCAATGAAATTTGCACCACCATTCGAATCTTTATTTGAAATGGCTTTAGTCGTATTTGGTGAACAGATCTGCGTGACCAGGTACTTCTCCACCTTCCTCCACCCATCTCTTTTCTCTCTTCACAAATGTCTGCCTCGCATTAGACTCTGATTTGGGATGCAATACTATCAATGGCACCGGACAGTTGCGAAAAGTTTCGAACCTTGTGAGGTATTCACAAAAAAAAACAACAAAAATTAATTCATACATAATTCTTGTGTACACACAGTAAGAGATTAGAAAAATAATTTTCCTCCAGGACTATCTCATCTTTTAGGATGTTGAGTCAGGCTATTTTAAGTATAAAGGTATGAGGAGTTGATATAAATCTCGGGTCAGTGTGTCCAGGAATGACGGATGTATGACACCATCTGTCCCACTGCAGTGCAAGGCGTTGGGTCGAGAGAGTACAACTGGAGAGGTCAAAAGATCTCCCTCAAACGGCTCCTCACGATTCATCCGCAAACTAGATCAAGACACACCTCACACCTTGAACCCAGCCACCCCTGCTAAGTAACCAAACGCAGCGTAGCACTTATGGTGACCTTTGGCATAGGTGTCGGTAATCCAATTAATAATTCCCGGGGCGGTGGTACTAATACCCACCTTCTAATTTAAAGTAAAGCCAACCGTAAACTAGTACGGTTTTAGTAATAAAATTTAAAAACACTATTTTGACGTTGGATTACCATTCATCAATACATAAAACCTAAAAAAACCTTAAGATTTTGAACCCTAAAGCACAGGGATGGAAAAAATAACAGGTTATTATTTGAAAAGACCATCCAAGCGCCCGAGAAACCTTAGAACAACCCTTCACTAAGGGTGGAAATCATTTTTAATTTAATTTACCGCATCTAAAATTCTAAAACTCTGAAGATTAATTTCTTATGAAGATGGATGAACAAGACGCAGAGGAAAGTTTTGATTAATTTAATCTCTAATTGACTTATGCAAACTTTTCAAACGATATAAGTTATTACAAGGACACGATATTTTATTAAAATGTTTAAACCTTAGTAAAGAATTCTCTGAGAATTTTTTAAATGTGAATACCGCACAAGAGTTCCTTCTGCAAGAAACAAGTGGGATTATTACATCTCCAATTATGGCATATTACGTGAGTCTAAAAAGTGAGCGGAGAAGAATGTGGATAAGAGGATGGTTAGGATGTATCTGGCTATTCAAATCTGATCACTAAACAAAGTGACATATCTTTCTTGAGATTAGTGGTTTTTCACAAGAGCAAATGTACAATACAATAAAATATGTTTTCGTTTTAACTAGTTTTCATTCTTGAAATTATTTTGTGTATACCTCTTTCTTGATCAACTCTTGTATGTTTTCAGTCTGTACTCATATCCATAAAGCGTTATGGGAATGAAATAATATATAAATCAATAATGAATTTTTGATATTATGTAATAAAATAATGAAGTATCAATAATTAAACCTTTAAAAAAATAAACGAAACATAATATTATAAATTGTATAGTAAAATATTAGGAAAAGGATTATTAATATATGTTCTATGGGTTAGCTATGTCCATCACCTTTTTTATTGCAATAGATCTGATATGTATACCAAATATAATATTTCTCAATTTCCTATATTACGTATAATTTTTTTTTTAATATTTCAAGGCAGAATTAAGAACTAAATGATAGAAAATACTATAAAACTACTAAACGGAATTCCGTTTTATAGTTTCCACTAAAAAAAATTTAACCTTGAAGTATGGAGATTTTTATTTTTATTTTCTAGTTTTTCTCAGCACCAGGTGGTATTGCAGTCATGAAATTTAATTTTTCATACAACGAATATAGGGTGTTTTGTTCCAACGTTTGGAAAAAAGCAAAAAATAAAAAGACCTCGCAATACTTGAAAAGATGTGTACTTATTTAAAATTCAACCAGTTACAGACTAAAAAAAAATCTACGCTGCATGGTTATTATAATCCTTTACACACACCGATAACTTTACAGGCGGTCAGAAGACGAAGAATGAATACAAGCGCAAGAGTCCCAACTGCTCCCAACCGTCTAGAGACAGTGAGACTATGACATTCTCAATTGGGGTATATTGTGAACCGTATTTTCTAATATAGTCGTATCTACATACACGTAACAATGAACATATTAATACGTATATTCCAAATTTAAACGGCCATAAAAAATAAAATATTATTTTGTGTTTTAAAACAACTTTTTAGATTAATAAACGTATTTTTTTGTATTTAAACTCTTCTCAACTGTTATACAAAACATTAGTTTACAGATCTTGAATAACTTTTAATTTGTTTGAAGAAGGTTTTTATGCTTTTAAGTTTTCCCATCACAGTAATTTTTTACGAAATATTAATCGAAATACTCCAAATTCTCAGAAATACGATCATTAAAACGCCCTTATTTCCTTGTTACTGAAATGATTTGTAATTATTTTTCTGAAATCTGAAAAATATTGAATTTCTTATCTGACTGGAGATCAATACAATCTATCTCATTTTTCCCCGAATTCGTTGGCCTTTTTGTCAATTTTTGTTGTGCGTACACGGCGACAATTTAGAAATATTTGTTTTTTCGGTGCCTCTAAATAATTTACAAACCTTGGAGGTTGCCCGCCACTTTCTCACGACGGTCTAAAGAAACAGATTTCTTCTTCACCGCACACGACAAGACTCTATTTTTTTATTTATAAAGGAAGCTACTTTTTATAAAAATTACTCTAAACCCCCATTATCCAGGAATACATCGTTAGTAAGCAGTATGCGAGTGCGTTCATGTTGTTAGTTATATAACTGGATTAAATCTCATCTCCGCCAATTGGTGTTGCTGTAAAAAAATATTATTAAGATGATGAGAAAAAAGTTCCAAAAATTATAAGAGAAATATTAAAATGAGATTGTGACTTGACCAAAGCAGCTAAATTTCCACCAGACCAGCCAAAAGCTAGACTCAGCGCCCGCACCCCTTAGCCAGCTTCTCGGTAGGCCCTTGAAGAATGTATCGGGATTGATGGGAAAAGAACCCGAAGACTATAGTGACAAAAGTGAGTATCGGGTCACCAGAGGCACGGTGGAAGGGCTCTCGCAGTCGATCCTCAGCCCCGCTAATGGTGACGTGGGAGGCGCAGGTCGGTTATACAGCAGCCGCTTTATGATTAATCTCCACGGTTGATGCCGGGACTGGGTCTAGTCCACCCCTTGATAGGGTGAAAAACAATGCAAAATAATAAGATGAGTTCAGTTCCAGCTCCTTGTAATAAACCGCAGTCCAAGCACAGAAAAAACTGAATCGATGGTTATCTAAAGTACGACATAGGAGAAAAAGAAAAAAAGGCAAGTGTAGTTTAGCTATGCACAGAGTTAATGAAAATGCATAATATTCAAATTCACAAACGCCTTGAAATAGAAATGTCTTCCATGTAGGCTTAAAAGAAAACCAATGCCGCCACCTTAGTATCTTTTGACTGTTAGATTGAGACAGCCATTTCATTATCTCTCTTACACTGCCTGACATCACATAACGCCATTATTTTGATTTTGAATTTGTACTGAAATACCAAATTTTTTAATTTAAAGTGACATCCAACTTGTCCGACTTTTTGATCAAAAAACATGCCCACATCGCATTACTGGTGTTCTTCTTTTTTCTTCGTTTGTACTTTCCTAGAAATGATATCTGGTCAGATTGTTTGAACGGTATAATATTGAATCCTATGAACCGCGTATTAATATTTGACGAAATAGGTCTTTTAATTTTTTCTTTTCGATTAATATAAGGGTGTATTTTTGGCAAAACTGTATCTGGCGGTAGTATTTTTTTTTACGAAAGCTTGTAAAAATAGTTTTAAACTGGAGAAAACTTAAATAAATTATTTCCTTATGGTGTTTTATTTTTGGGGTATTATACCGTGTTGCGCCAATTTTCCAATCTTTCGGTCAGACTTAGAAGGAGGTAGCGCAACACGGCATAATACCGCAAAAATAAATCACCATAATACTTTTAGCCGTGAATATTTCAAAACAAATATATTCTTTTTAAACCAGAATATGCAATGTGAAAGGAAAAGCTATTAATTGCAAATTCAAAATCTTGTGATTAATAATGCAGAAAATTAGTGTTCTCAGGCAGAAAAACTCTCGAGCGGTGAGTTCTGGCCTCATGATTTTTTCTAAACATTTTCCGATAGAAATTTCTAGGTAAACGCAACTTTTTACTTATAGAATCTTCATTTTCACCACGAGCTCTGGATATCTTGAATATTAATTTTACCACGTATTCTATGTATATTTGTGATAAGAAAAAACTCAGGCAAAACTGGGTCGTAATCACTATTTCTCAATTTTATTCTTCAATAACTTGTGGAAACCTCATCTAGTATCATTTCAAGGATATATTATACCTTTTATAACTCTTTCGCGGTTTTGAAACGGGAGATATGAAAAATTCCAATTCTTTTCTTTAACATGGCAGAGGTGGGTTGCAGAATGTAAATTTAAGAATAGCTATTTGATAAAATACGAAGAAACGATATCGGGAAAATGTTTTTGGAATCTTTCAAGTCTTTCGAATTCCACTTTGGTTATCTTTTACATATTTTCGATTAAAGGTGAAATGGTTTTTTTACGTTTGTGTTTGAATTGTACACCTCACAATAGTTCTGAAGGTGAGGGTCTTGTCTCTACAAAACCTTCGATATAAAATAGCTAAATTTTTGGCAGGATTACAGTAGAGTAAGAATTTATATACGAGAAGTGGTCGAGTGATCCAATGCTTCGAGTTCAAGGCGTTACAGGTTCAAATCTTTGCAGGCTTAATCTTTTACCATTTTTCGCTTATTATAGTAGTATTAAAAGATATTCCAATATATTATTATTGTTAGGTTATTTGTTTACTGGTGAATGAAATTATTTTTACATTACTTACTTAAAAACTAATGAAGTATTTTTTTCTTGAGAGAGCGCCTAATTAGCAATTTGAAAATAATTTTGGTGTTTTCTACATATTTTCTTATAAAAGGAAGAGCGTAGGTGGCTGCCTTTGTTTTCTTATAGAAATCTGCAGTAATATTCGTGGATTGATATAATTTAGCACACTAGGCCTTTAAAATAAGAGGAAGGTCACTGTCTATATGAGATTTCAAAATAAAATTTCTTAAAGCACAATTTTGATACTTCATGATGAAATTTTGCAAACATGATTTTCAAAATATGTAGAAAACTACTGTCTACATCTGATTGTGACTTTATCTGAATTTAGCTAGTATGATACGATTCATTTTTTTCTTGAAACTACTTAAATACTTAGATTGAAGATATATTTATCTATTTAAGTTTGGAGGTAACAAGCTGAAAATATAATTTTCAAAAGAATAACTTTATAATAAAAGTAAAATTTAGAATTTATTTCGTAACCGTTGCCTGTTTAACTATTATCTAATGATCACCCTGGGGAAACGCTACAATTCAGAATTGAATACTTGAAATGTCTTTAACTGTGTTTTGTGACCAAATATGAATTTCCAGAAACTTTCAACTCCAACCTTCCATCTCCCATCTCCTTCCCATCCTCACTCTCTGCTGTAACCATATATATCTCATTCTGTAGTGTCACTGACTCCGGGCAAACACAACTCTTGAAAAATCAAATAGCATATTTGAGAAGCGTTTTCAGAAAGACCCCAAACTGTTTTGTTATTCTCAGGACGGGTTGTTCCACAGAATTTGAACACTTCATAAAATTTCACAGTTCTGTGAAAGTTGTTATTATTAATAAGCAACTAGCCCATAATGACATAATAACAAAACTTGATTAGAACTTTGACAGAACTTGAAAATTAATGTTGAAATTTGATGGATTGTTCAAATTCTATGAAACAACCCGTCTTTAACATCTCTATTTATACTTAGGTGCAACAACATGATATCTTCATGCATTATTTATACTTAAGTGGTTTTTCGCGGAGTTAAACATTTACCAACTACTACTACATCCTTCTAAAAGTGAAATTACTAGGTAGGTAAACAATGTAAAAAAACTCATCATATTTCAGTGTAGGTATGCTTCTAGTTACATTTCAAAAAAACTATACTCATAATTACCTATAAATTTTTTGCCTAGGCTTCACAATTCGTGATTTATTTTTGGTGTATTATGCCGCGTTGCTCTACCTCCTTCTTTAGCCAACGTTTCGAAGAGTGTTACAGTGTCCATCATCAAGGCATGTGTAATTAAATATTGTGGTGAAGTGTGTGCTTGTGACTTTTGATCACGACCAACAATAAACTGAATGAGCATATTTAAAGATTAACATAAAATATTATCATAAATTATTACTTACTTAAAAATGTACTTATTGATATTTCTCTTCGTGATAAAGCTCCTCATTTGCAAACACATGAAGTTGACAAAACTGCCATTTCATCATTATAACCTACCCGTAGATTTGATTCCAACACAAAACTTCTGAATTACCTATTAAAATTACCTAAGCAAATAAACTCATCCGCCAGAGAAGAATCCAGAAATTCCTACATTGTTTAAACCATTTTCTATAATAATTTAATCAACTTCAACTTGCCTAATAAAACTACTTCACTGTAGGTAATCATGAAATTATACGAATAAAATACATTATTTCTCTTACAATATTTAACTGTAAGACGTGTTTCTCAGAGCATTGCCATTTTGAAAGGAAAACTCGATCTCAGAAGGAATTTTAATATGAATGCTTTAAATAGAAATAAAACCCTTAAGTTACTTCTTTAACTAATGTTATCTTTCCAATAGTGAGAGCATAAAAAGTATCCTATTATCACATTATTTAAATGACTTTAAGGAAAAACATTATTTGTTTAAAGCAGTAAAAACTCTTAAAATGAGTTTCGGCGTAGTAAAATAAATAAAGCTTTTTTTTGCCTAGAATTTTTAAGATATTGCAGCTTTTACGTTTCTTGCTTCATTTTGATCCAGAGCTATGAAGACTAGATTTATTAATAAACTAGTTTTAAAAAATATGCGTTTTTTCCACTCTTTTAAAACAAAAAATCTTTATACTCTTGGTAACCAGGTACACAAATTTCATTATTTTATGTGTAAATTTGGATCGTCCTTTATTGTATTTATTTAAATCTGAAATTTTCCATTGTTTATTTTTTTAACTCGATGTTAGTATCTTTTTATTCCTAACGTAATTTAATTCTGTAAATTCAAATTATTTTCAATCTATAAACAAAACCCTTCTAGTGAAATATCTCAAAAACTTCGGTTTGCTTATTATTATTAAAAATTTTCAATTGCTTTTTAAACAGTATAAAGTTTGTTGGTTTAATTTTCTAGATTGGAACGAAATTACGGCAAAGTATTTTCTAGTAATAATATTTTGCTTCGTAGGTAAAAAAATCGTTTTTTGATGTACTAAGTAAGACAAAGGAGTGGTTTTGACAGGTGAACTACTGGCTGGGAAATATAGTTTTAGGGGGGGTAGGGAGTTGGGTGCTAACCAGGTTAGAGGAGGTCCTTTGAAGTGTATTTTTAGTGGGGAAAAAAACATATAAAAGAAATTTGTGGTATTATCACTAATTCAGCCATAATCGCCATGTTGAAAGATTGTTGCTTATGCCGTGTTCAGTATTCAGTGGCCAAATCTGAATAGCCAGGTACTTCCTAGCTTTCTTTTTCATCTCCTTCCCCTCCCCGCTCGCTTCAATCACAACAAAACCCACCTGGGAATGCCATAGTCTCAATGGCTCCGGGCAGCTGGAACTTCCGTGCGGTATTCAAATAAAAACATTTGCATTATATTTACGATAAATAACTCTTTATGGATTGTATCAAAATTGTGGAAAGCATTTTGAAAAAAGTTGTTTTTTTTCTTTTAAATTTTCTCTTATTTGATAAATCAAAACAAAATTTCCTCTGAAATCATAAGATATGTAAGCAGGTATTTGAATATGAATTAGGTTCTTCCAAACTATCTTTTTTTATGCCTTTAATTTTTTTTCAGGCTGTCAAACTCGTTGGTTGCAATAAAATAAATTTTAGTAATTATAATATTTTATTATAAAATATTACGCTCCTTTTGTATTTCGTGGGCATGAAATAGAGTTTGTGAAGATAGATAAATATGTAATGGAGTTTTAAAAGATAATATTATTGTTTACCGGTCAGTGGCTGAGTTGGCATCGCGTTTGGGTCCCACGCAGACGTAGTATGTTCAATTCCTCCGCTGTCTAAGTCCTCCATTACAATGCCAGCAATATTTTCTCCTTGTCAGGTTTTTCGTAACCCGAGAATGTTTGTCTCACTCTTTTTTATTTATTTATTATTTCTGTAGAGAATTTTATTGTTATAATGTAATATTTTTCTTTATTTTCAGGTTCACAGCAAGATGTCAACACAATTAAGAATTAACGAGACATTGATTTTCAAGAATTCATCCTGGCTACCTAGAACACAGAAAATGTAAGCTTCCAATTTATATTACAAATCTAACACGTTCGTTTTACCAGATTTATTTATTTATTTATTGGATAATTTGTATAGCGCCGCTTTTGTGAGATATCACCTCAGGGGCGCTTTACAGTTGATGCAGGTATTACAGAAAATATAAATATTACAAAAATGGAGTGAAGTTAAGTTAAATTGTTACATAATATGAAATTCATAGATTGAAAATATTATGATAATCGGTTATTTCACTTCCATAATAAATATAATTATATTATATTCTAGGCAAATTAACGGCGGCGAGATATGCCTTGATGTAAACTATCAAAGTGAAATTCATATTTTTTAGTTTTCGCTGACTAAATTGTTATTTTTTCTGTCTCATATATTTGTTAAAGAGTGTAATCAAAGGCAGTTCTAGGGATCCAGGCGTGGTAGGTCATTTGAAAAAAAAATGTAACTAATCTTTATTTGATATTGTGAAAAATCCCCATACATTATTATCTATATCAATTATCAAGTCTCGCCGCCGCCGCTCGCAGCTCTGCTGTTTCGCGGTACATTTAAAATAAATTAAGAATAAGACCAATTGTTTTGATGCAAGTAATTTACTATTTGTTGTCTTATAATTTTGCGGGGTCAAACACCAACTAACCTAAGGGATGAACTGCCACTGAGTGTAATCTAAATGTACTAACAAATGCTGTATGCAAAGACAATGGAGGATCTACGGTCGTTCAAAATAATTAAATATAGCTTCATTTTATTTTAAAAAATATGACATGTCTGACGAAGAAGATAATTAATCAATTTTCTTGTACCGTCGTTGGGAAAGTTGTGATGCCCCCCCAATTACTAGTAACAAATAATTTTAAGCAATAATTAGTCGCCTGAAATATCGATATAAATTGAAAATATCTCCCTAGTAAAAATAAATGCCGCCAACGGGAATTGAACCCGTAACTTCTGATTTCCGGTCAGATGCTCTGAAACCACTGAGCTATGTCGGCTTATTTCCAACCCGTCAAATGATTCAACATGTACTAGTAACTCAATCAATAATTACTGCTTATTTTATTTTTTCCACTTGTAAACAACCAAATTTATTTTTGTAGGAAAGGCTTTGATAGTGCTAAATTTCTCACTAGATGGCGTCGAGATATATTATATCTTAATTTATTGGTGAAATATTTTGACTTGTCAAATATTATTATTTTTTTATGATAAACTAATGTTTATGAGAAAAGGTTTTATGCATATCACAAAGGATAACAAATAATTTCAGGCGACTAATTATTGCTTAAAATTATTTGTTATCCTTTATGCTATGCATAAAACCTTGTCTTATAAACATTGCTTCATCGTTAAAAAATAATACTACATAGTACCTAACCTTATTTACAAATCTTCATCTATGCTATGAAATTCATATGCTGTAGTTTTCGCTGACAAAATAGTACCTAACCCATAGACATATGAATATTAGTAGACCTGCCCTAAGTGATTAAAAGCGTATTATCCCCACTCCCCATACCGGTTCCATTGGAGCCGGCTGTGCTCGCGTATGGCCTCAAGTGAAATTTGAAAACGTGACGTCATCATTCTTGTGCGAACTATGGTCGAAGCATCATCGGTTCATTTTACGAAATAACACGGCAAAATGTTGACTTGTACTATGAAAACTTGTAAAAATAGATGTGAAAAAGAGAATAAACCCAATTTTGATATTACATTCCATATATAAGCATTATTTTAAGCATATTCACATCGTATAACATGAATCAGTTGTTACTATCACATCGAGAAACGTCTGGACGCGAAACACAAAGCTGGTTGGTTGCTGGGAAGTAAATTATGATCATTTATTAAAGTGTCTTAACTAAATACTTAAACGAAATATTCGACTCTGAAAATGAACCGATTTTTTTTGCCGAATTTGGACTTCGCAAATTTGTTCATAACGGGGCGAGTAATTTGCGCTCCCATGTAAAAATTTCTATTCATTCAAAAGCAGATTTTACTTTTAAGAAGTAAATGGTGATATTATAATGCGAGATGCCTATTTACTGTCAGATTGATTTATTGACGAATCACAGTCAGCTTCACTCCCTTCGTTCTTCAACAGTTGATTTTACCCCTCGCCATTATCTTCTCGTCTATTAATTCCTATGTCTGTGACCTAACCTTATTTTATTATATTAATTTTATAATATTGGTTTGTATGTACTTTCTAACCTCACGTATATTCAAAATAAGCGCAATTATATTTTAGTTGAGATCGGTTGAGAACGACTTATCTAACATAATTTTACAAGGAGTTAAACATTTATAATTAATTAAAAATATATTTTATTTTATTTAAATTGGATATGATTTGAGATTTTCACGGCCAAAAGTATTATAGTGATTTGCTTTAAGGGTATTATGCCGTCTTGCGCTACCTTTTTCTTCAGCCAACGTTTTAGACAGCATTGCAGTGTCCATTATCAGGGCAGATGTGTTATCTAATTTAAATTGGTTTAGTTTACATAATACTTTTATAAGATTAATTGTAATACAACTACGGTTCCATGACAACTCAACACAGTGACAATTCAACACACTTTTAAAAAGTGATATAAATTCATTAGAAACGATGAAAAAAAGTTTAACCTAACCTAACGTACTTAACCCAGTTAATAAAGTTTGTGTTTCATCACTTTTCATGACTTTATATTTAATTTTAAAGATGTGATGAATTATCATTTTGATGAATTATCCGGTCACCAATTCAAATATGTATCACAGATTAACATTTAAAAAAGCTCCACATGTCAAACGAATAAAAGAACTAGAAAAAAAATTATAAACTTGTTTTCTTAGCTTTCGTTTATTATATTACTCTCAAGAACATGTATGCATGTCTTAAATATATTATTTAGAATTTACTAATAGCGAGACGAAGGTCAAAGATTCATGTCAAAAACAGAAGCCAGCTAGACAATGATTAATTCAAAATGTTCTTAGGGCAAAACATTTTCTTCTTACGAAAATAGGTCTTCGAAATAATTTACCTACAATCTTCCAACAATTGTATTTTTTTATGTTTGTTAAATCATCTCTTATGAACCAAAGTGACTTTTAATGGTTTCAAATAGATTATTCAACTTTTTACAAAATCTTGACTAAAAGCAGAACATCGTGTGTACGAGGCAGCAAAAAATCATGAACGACCATCTCAGACGATATGAAATTTATCAATTTTTCCGCTTGGAATATGGAGAAGCGTTCTTGAAATTTACACAGTTTTTCTGTCTAGATATATTTCGAGATGGACGCTACTACACATTATTTAAAAAAAACACTGTAAACGACTTTGACTGTCAAAAGCGAGACAAGGCGCCATTTCATTTTTGTTTTGTTTATTTTTTTATGATTTTTCTCAGCAAAGCAACTTTGTAAAAATAATGTTACAATTATTTTTATTTTTAAGACCCCGCATTCAGAATTTCTAACCACATGTAACATACTTCCTTAAGTTTTTAAATTTTTTTTTAGACTTTGTTTTAAACTACTTTATTTTTTGTTATTTAGGTCGACCGGATTCGGTTGCACCCAACTTTCTTTAGGACAATGGAAATATGAAGTAGTTTATTTTACTAGTTAATACTTTATTTATTTACTAGTTTATTTTTTTATGATTTTTCTCAGCAAAGCAACTTTGTAAAAATAATGTTACAATTATTTTTATTTTTAAGACCCCGCATTCAGAATTTCTAACCACATGTAACATACTTCCTTAAGTTTTTAAATTTTTTTTTAGACTTTGTTTTAAACTACTTTATTTTTTGTTATTTAGGTCGACCGGATTCGGTTGCACCCAACTTTCTTTAGGACAATGGAAATATGAAGTAGTTTATTTTACTAGTTAATACTTTATTTATTTACTAGTTTATTTTTTTATGATTTTTCTCAGCAAAGCAACTTTGTAAAAATAATGTTACAATTATTTTTATTTTTAAGACCCCGCATTCAGAATTTCTAACCACATGTAACATACTTCCTTAAGTTTTTAAATTTTTTTTTAGACTTTGTTTTAAACTACTTTATTTTTTGTTATTTAGGTCGACCGGATTCGGTTGCACCCAACTTTCTTTAGGACAATGGAAATATGAAGTAGTTTATTTTACTAGTTAATACTTTATTTATTTACTAGTTTATTTTTTATGATTTTTCTCAGCAAAGCAACTTTGTAAAAATAATGTTACAATTATTTTTATTTTTAAGACCCCGCATTCAGAATTTCTAACCACATGTAACATACTTCCTTAAGTTTTTAAATTTTTTTTTAGACTTTGTTTTAAACTACTTTATTTTTTGTTATTTAGGTCGACCGGATTCGGTTGCACCCAACTTTCTTTAGGACAATGGAAATATGAAGTAGTTTATTTTACTAGTTAATACTTTATTTATTTACTAGTTTATTTTTTTATGATTTTTCTCAGCAAAGCAACTTTGTAAAAATAATGTTACAATTATTTTTATTTTTAAGACCCCGCATTCAGAATTTCTAACCACATGTAACATACTTCCTTAAGTTTTTAAATTTTTTTTTAGACTTTGTTTTAAACTACTTTATTTTTTGTTATTTAGGTCGACCGGATTCGGTTGCACCCAACTTTCTTTAGGACAATGGAAATATGAAGTAGTTTATTTTACTAGTTAATACTTTATTTATTTACTAGTTTATTTTTTTATGATTTTTCTCAGCAAAGCAACTTTGTAAAAATAATGTTACAATTATTTTTATTTTTAAGACCCCGCATTCAGAATTTCTAACCACATGTAACATACTTCCTTAAGTTTTTAAATTTTTTTTTAGACTTTGTTTTAAACTACTTTATTTTTTGTTATTTAGGTCGACCGGATTCGGTTGCACCCAACTTTCTTTAGGACAATGGAAATATGAAGTAGTTTATTTTACTAGTTAATACTTTATTTATTTACTAGTTTATTTTTTATGATTTTTCTCAGCAAAGCAACTTTGTAAAAATAATGTTACAATTATTTTTATTTTTAAGACCCCGCATTCAGAATTTCTAACCACATGTAACATACTTCCTTAAGTTTTTAAATTTTTTTTTAGACTTTGTTTTAAACTACTTTATTTTTTGTTATTTAGGTCGACCGGATTCGGTTGCACCCAACTTTCTTTAGGACAATGGAAATATGAAGTAGTTTATTTTACTAGTTAATACTTTATTTATTTACTAGTTTATATTTTGAAATATAAAATAGTTTCTTTTACTAGTTTATACTTTATTTACTTGATTATATTTTTAAATGTAACTATACATATTTTAAGCTCTTAAAAACTTTGTTATTTTGAAGATAGTGTTTATTCAGATGTCGAGTTGAAAAGGTAATTATGTGAACTTCCTGATATTCTCTTGATAGAAAAAAGTCGCAAATTACCTAGGCCCCGAAAATCATAAAAAAACATATCTGGTTCTCTGTCAGTATGAAAAAATTAACAGTGTTTATTTAAATGCTACATAAAGATGTCAAGAGATTTATAGTATATTTGAGCAGAAATAAATATTTAAACTTCTCTTTTATTTCACTACGAGGTTTTTTGCGCCTCCTGTAAAATTTTCAAATGGTAGTTAAGCATTCTATTTTTTTATTTTATTCAATATGAATTAAGCCGACGGTTTGCGACACATTCCAGAGTGTTGGAGTTCCATGGCAACTAAGGAAAGTTGCAACTCAACACACTTTTAAAAAGTGACGAAAAAAATATCCTGTAAACCTGACCTAATGTAACGTAGTTTTTCTTCACTTTTCATGACTGTGGTCACTTGTGTTGATTTGCCACTGTCCTGAGTTGGGTAACCTGACAACTCAGGACAAGTGACAAATCAACACACTTTTTAAAAGTGATATATAATGTCGTTCAAAGTGAATAGGTTACGTTAAATAATAATATTTGGTTGATTTTTATAGCGCTGTTTTTGTGCAAAATCACCTCAAGGGCGGCATACATTTCTACAATGATATATGTAATTACTAACTTTATATGGAGATAATATACATATACGTAGTGCTTGCTTTAATTTTATTATGCTACCGTCTCACAATCATTACAAATAATAAATAATTAAACTTTTTTTTTGTGCCTAGCTATTATTTAAGAAAATTTCAGTTTATTATTATTATTTGTGTGTTTTTTTAAGATTTTCTCCAATTGTAAACCGCGGTAATGTAACCACTGTATTTTTGCAACCATCGTTAACCCTTTTGTAAAAAAAATGTGAACCTTTCAATGTAAACACATATATTCTTGTATAATGCATTACATAGGTTTATAACATTTGTTCTACTTCCATTTTTATACGTGTTACTTAGTTCGGCTTTTAAATTTTTTACTTAGTCCTACTTTTTATATTTTAGTCTGCATTCACTAAAAACTTAGTTGTATATTATCAAATCAACAATCTGTGAACATTTATAATTGGTCTGTTTCTTTTCCATCCTCCTTTGTATATTAAATTAATATAAAGAGTGTTTTTTTTAACTTCTAACAATCACTTTTGCCTTGACTTGCCACAAATCAACACACATTTTTTAAAAGTGATATAAAGACATGAAAGTGATGAAAAAAAAAATGTAAAATTGTGTTACGTTTAGGAAAAGGCTAGTTTTTTTAATGATCACTTTTCAGATAAGTGTTGATTTGTCAATATACTAAGTTGTCATGGAACCCCTGAGTTGCTTGATTACCGCTATACCCGACCACCTAGATCAGACCCCAAATAACATCTGATCTATATTTTAAACTCCAAATATGCTCAGGAATCCTGATTAAAATCTTTCGTGTACCTGCTGTTACACCCTGTACATTCCACGAATATTCACTTTACTGTCAACTTTTTTTAACGAAACTTTGTCACCACGTCAATATAGTTTTTTCGTATTGACAGGAAACAATAAGTAATTTATTTTCTACGAAAAGTATTTGGAATACGAAATAACAATACCGTGCAAATAAACATAAAGTTCTATCCGTTGCTGTTTTTTCTTACTAAAATGATGTCAAAACAGAAAGATATTCGCCGATATTTTTTATTTATTGTTTGTCCAACTACTCAAAGCATTTTTTTGATTTCTTCAATAATTTTGTCAATAGTAAAAATATTCTGAGCAGTAAATTTATGTATTCGCATATTTCGGATATTTCGAGTTTTTTGTATTGGTTTGATGTTTGAGTATTTTTAAAATACCTATTTTCAATCAAGTTTTTTTGTTCTTCTTTATTAATTTTAATAATTCGATACAGATACAAGATATTTGTGGTCATATTGTTATTTTTATATTATAAAGCTTGAGTAAAAAAGGCGGAGAAACGTAGTTAAATAAACTTTTTATATAATGTTTTCAGAAAGAGCAAGAGAGCAAAAAAATTAAACAAATAAAAAATATAAAGAAGAAAACAAAAAAAAAGAGAAAGAAAGGAAAAATAAAAGAAAACCAAAAACAAAATAAAAAACTTAATTTTATTATGGAAAAAGTTTTAAATTTTACTTTTGAATTTCATATATATTTTTTTAAATTTTATATAAGCGGGTAATTGGTTAAACCATTTCACTCCAATATAGTATTTGTAAAATTGTTAGCCTGCGCTTGAGTTGAGTGATCAAAAGTTATTGGTCGTGTAGGCAAATTATTCGCGTGTTTAATTTTCAGCTTGCTAGCCCCTCTATAAACGCACAAGCAACATGTTCACCGTTCGTGATTTATTTATGTGAATGGCGCACCAGAGTCCCAACTGCTCCCAACCGTCTAGTGCTAGTGCCAGAGACTTTGCTGAAGGTAACGGGGGGGGGGAAGAATATGGAGAATATGAAGGTGGGGAAGACTATTCAGATCTGGTCAGCAAACTTGGCAAAAGCCATTTCAAGCAACGTTGCGAGCAAGGTATTGAAATATCACAAAAATGTGAATTAAAACTCTTGTAGGTAAGTTTTTAGATTCTCACGGCCAAAAGCATTTTTGTTGTTTGTTTTGGGGGTGTTATGCCGTGTTGCGCTAACTCCTTCTTTAGCCTACGTTTCGGACAGCGTTGCAGTGTCCATCATCAGGGCAGATCCGGTAGATTCGAAGTTGTGTAAATTTTGGCTGTCGAGTTTGTGCTTGTTTGTTTGTGGCCTGGGTCCGTCCAAGTGCGAAATGCCAACGGAAGTGGCGACATCTTGTGGCGAATTCTGAAAGCACAGTATTTATGTTAGCCTGTGGCCCGTCCAACGTCCGTCCAGCATGGACATAGTTTCAAAGTTTTTATATAGAAATAACTTTTTTTTTAAATATGTTTTAGAAAATTAGAACGTGAATATAATAATGATCCCACCTCATCTTTTCTATGATCTATTTCATAGAATCTCTAAAATAGATCAGTGTAAATGGGCTTCCTATACCGTAGAACGACCAATAGAAAAAAAAACTCAGTTGAATCAACTTCGACTTTCGTTGTATTCAATACATACAGTGCAGTTTTGAAGGACCTTTTTAAATTCATACGGTTCATCATGCCTTTTTATGTATCAAGTCCTAATCAAAGCTAAAATATCCTAATAATGAATGTTAAAAAAACAGGATACATGATTTTAAGCTCAACTCGTAAAATAATTCCTCCTCATGTGTACCCTTAAAAATTTAATATAACAACCTGCAAATCCTGATACAGGAGAAATATCTTGGGCTGTGCATTGATAAACACCTAACTTTTAAACAGCATATTCAAGATATTAAAGTTAAAATCACCCCCTTAATTAGCGTATTCAGCCGGATATCATATCTGTTACCAAATAAAATTAAAAATGGTCTTTATTATAGCCTCGTACACTCACATTTAAACTACTTGATTGAAATCTAGGGAAATACATGTGAAACATATATAAATGAACTACAGGTAACACAAAACAAAGTAATCAAAAAGCTATTTCATTTCAAACCTAGAACATCAACAAAAAAATTATATATGGAAACAAAACTATTAAAATTATCAAAATTATATGAATATAATATATGTCTCCTTATTTACAAAAGAAATAATAAACTCATACATACAAATACAGAACTCATTAAAACGTCCCAAGTACACACACACTTTACACGGCAACACGATAACATATATTTTAACACTATACGTTTTCACTATGGCAGGCAATCCATTAGTTACGAGGGGAGCAACATTATACATCATATAAAATTGCCTTTCAGACAAAAAAAGCGTCGGTACATCTAAAAAAAAAAAATCATTTTTATACTCGATTCGCAAAATACTGAAAGTGAATAATATTATGTTATGTATTTATGTGTAATGTAATTAAAAATGAATTTATTTTAGTAATTTCTTGTTAAATTAGTAAAACTGTAATTTTCTTTTAAACTCATACATACAAATACAGAACTCATTAAAACGTCCCAAGTACACACACACTTTACACGGCAACACGATAAAATACATTTAAACACCATACATACTCATTATGGCAAGCAATCTATTGGTTACGAGGGGAGCAACATAATATAATTGCCTCCCAGACGAAATTAAAAATGAAAAAAGTATAGGTGCATTTAAAAAAAAATTGTTCAGTTTTATGCTCAATCAACAAAACAATGAAAGTGAATAATATCGTTGTGTAATATATTTATGTGTAATGTATTCATTATTTCTAGTTAAATAAGTGAAAAATGTAATTTTCTTTTATCTAGAATAAAAATATCACAAAAAAAAGCTAATAGCCCTAGCAGCGATACATTGATTTCTGAAGTTTTCGGCCGGATTTTGGCACATCTAGACGGGTACAGCTACGATTTTCTCCCGAATTCGATCCTCGAGTTTTTCCGAGGCCGATGTTTAAAAACATTCTCCTTCGGGTAGCCCCACAATTCGGTAATTGCAGCCGGAAGGCCCGCTGGGTGGCGACAAAACAACGGTCATTTTCAAGAAACATTTAAAGAAAGGTATTATCCAGACCAAACCACGCTAAAGACTGAAAACGGCACGACCCTCCCGATACAATGAGACCCGTTCCAGATTCCTACCCCCATCTTACGGGATGATCCAGCCCTTCAAAACTGCACGGTCTCTTTTGTTGTACCCTGCATATATAATCGACCGTAGAATCAGATCATGTTTTAATTACATAAGTGAACGCTCAAAAATGCCTTTCGAAGGATATTTTCCATGAATACATCATTATTCGAAATGATTAAAAATAATATTTTTAAAATTTGTCGGATTTCACGATTCTCCAATATTATATTATGTGGGTTTCATGCATAAAATCAGCTTCACAGTTTTGTTTTTTTAAGGTTTCCATTGTAAAACTCCCGAAAACATTTATATATCGAATAAAAGCCGAATGTTTGAAAAACATCCTTTTGTAAGTCCATTCAGGACGTTGATAATGGCCATTTTGAAAAGCGCTTCTGATTTATGGAACCTTCTTTGAAAATTCACATTCCACTAAGCGAATCCTTCACAAATAATAATGATTTTTTGCTTTCTTATTATTGGGAACCTTTTCAAAGGAAAACGAAATTTGTCAAAGTAAATTTTTGGGACATAAGAACTTAAATCTATTTTTGTACTGTCCTGTTTGTCATAAATAACTTTTTGTCACAAAGGCGCAGCTGTTATTGGTTTTACTTTGATATTATATGCATATAAAATAGAGTAGACGAACCCTATTCATTTTTTAATAGGATTTTTTTCGAGCTTTTCTTGAGAGATATTTTAGATTTATAAGGATTGGACGAAGAAAGGAGTGTCCAGAGAATGTGTGCCCAAACTCCAATTAAAAATAAGCTTATCATTATAAAAAAAATATATTCATCTTTCAATAACGATCAATCTTGTACGAACGAGGCATCAAAAATTCAATAACTCTGAACTCTTTTCTGAAAAAAAAATATTTTTTCGGTCTGCAGATGTGTTCATTAAATTTGTTTTTTTTTCTTTCTAGATATAATTATACTGCTAAGCCAAAACCACTATTTTAAATACAGTTATTTCAAACTTATTCGATATGGAGTTGAAAAATTTTGGGACAATTACGTCAAATACTTGAATCCTGTCATGTCAGGAGTATTATTGAATAGTTTTTGTAAATCGATGTATGCATTTGTAGTAATGTTCGGTATTCTTTTTATTGATAAATAACTACGAAATTTGGCTGAAGCGGTTTTTAATAATACATCCGAAAACAATAAATAAACGTAGAAAATACAACAAAATGATTTACGAAAGGAAGGTTCGAGAATGTTCCGAAGCGTGTCACGTACGTAAAATAATTCGATCTCGATGTCGCGGTTGCTGGTACTTTAATGACCATTTCGTTCACGTTGTCGCTCATCTAGGTGGAAAATAAAACATTCTCGAACATTCCAGTTGCTACAGAAACAAATTTTATTAAAAAAATAATAGAAAATCCAAGAAGCTTGTTTGGAAACTTCTAGAATAACGTTCGAGTCAAGTAGTGGCGTACCACTACACATTGAATAAATAAAAACTAGAGGAATGCCTCGTGAGCGTTGTTTGGTGACCAGAAAGGCCAACCATTCGTTGCTTAAATTTCATATTCAGAGCTGTGTTTCACAATGGTAATATACAATGTCATGCAAGTGTAAGAGAGGTAGAGCGCGTGTTGAACCAAAACCTCCCAGATCACAAGGCCGGAACACTGAACCAAATCAGCCTCGTAACTTGTATGGGAACCTCCAAAAATGTTCTAGTTTTTGTGATCTAGGAGGTTTTGAATAATCAGCTGCGCGATGTGCCGGATTGGGAGATACCGTTTGAGCGAGACCCTTTAATCTCTCCGTCGGTACTCCTTAAGCCCATCAATTATTTTCTTCAGGACCCGTGTGAAGTTAATATAAGGGGGGCATTTTTAATGTTCTTCTTTATTCTATGTTCGGATGTATGTGAACGACGGGGTATGTGTCAAACTAACAAACTACACAACCATAACATCACCACCACATATTTGTGACAATGAGCATCTCCCCAGCTATTCTGTCGTTCTCTCATAAGACATATGGGAAATAGGATGTAGGAAGCAGCGATTAGGTGGCGAGTACGTCAGGTAACACCGCGCAATAACTTTCCCATCTTCGTTGATTTTAATCAGGATGCGGCTTGTGAGAAACCTGTTTTCACGGATATGAGAAATGAGAGGACTGCCTTTAGTTATTTATTGTTGACTCCCTACCGTTATTGTAGAAAAAATAATACTGGTAACTTAATCAATGCGCACTCACAATTTTCAACTACATAAGACAATTCACAAACATTTACACTTATTTACCACCTACAATATTTGAATTATGTTGTTTATCTTTACCTCAAATCATTCCATAGCCCGTAAGCACTAACCTCGCCCGGTAAAATGTTTATCTTTACCTCAAATCATTCCCTAGCACGTAGGTACTAACCTCGCCTGGTAAAATATTTATCTTTACCTCAAATTATTCCGTAGCATGTAGGTACTAACTTCACCCGGTAAAATGTATATAGGAGGCCACATGCTAGAAGCGCCCAAGTCAAATTTTGTGGATCGCTCAGAAATGAAGATTTTTTTATAGATTTCTTGGCGTAAAATTCACGGAATCATATTATGCCACAACTTCATCAATCTACAGCATCTGACATTCGTTTACATAGCATTATCAGGCCATTTTATTTTTTATACAAAAATCAAAATACCATAAAACAATTCGTAAATATTTTGTTTAACTTTTTTTCATTTCTTAAAGGTAATTTTACAATGGCAATTCTTTTTACAAACTTTCTTCAGGCAGGTAGGTACCATAATATTGAAACATGCAAATTAAGAATGTTCCATTAAACAAGACAATTAATACTATGGTAGCAAATCGGCCTGCAGGTTAAAATATTGATTATTGCGATTCGGCAACTCGTAGTAGTGCGAACTTTGGCGGGTTAAAAGGTAGTATCCAACCCGGCCACCATCTTGAATCGGAACCGGAGCGTAACAAACAAATTAACTACTTATTAAGGCGATGCCATACGTATTAATGCAAAATCATGTGTTTATGGTTTGAAAATTTGGTCACCTAGAAATGTTTCAGATGCTTTAATTAAATACTGCGAGTAAAATACATCTTGGCCTTTGAAATAATCGAGTATTTTTTAGATAAGTCTTTTTATAAGCCCAGAAAAAAATAATGTATAAGGCCTATGAAAACTGCTTTTAAGTTCGAAATCTCCTACTTACAAACCCATTTTCGGTTATAATTTTATCGTATAATGTGGCAAATTAAGTTGTTTATAAAATGATCGAAAAAAAAAATATTTATGCCTGAACATCCACAAAATAACATAAAAAGCACTTTTTGGTCATGTTTTTTTCTTGCATAAATCAAAACAGGCGGATGGTGTTAAGCGGGAGTTTAAACCTTATCGCCATCTACGTAATGGTTGTTATTGATAGCGGCTCAATTAAAAATATTACACGACGTAGTGCATCGCCTTAATTATGTGACCGCAAAAAGCAATATTTATATTTCAAAATTTGCGTTTTCCATCACATCTAGCTCCTCATGTCTTAGCGGTCAACATCTGAGATTAATTAAACCGAGGTCTCCTTGTAGCGAACCACGCACCCTCCCTGCTCCCTGCAGGCAATTACCGTTTACCGCGGAACCGCCGCTACCGCTTTGCCAGTAATTACAATTACTGAGTCGACGTGCTGCCACTGCTGAGTATTGTACACTAACTACACTGTTACCTAACTCAAATACAACTGGAATTCTTGTTTCTAGTTTGGGGATGGGTGTGGATCGAGGGGCCTTATATTTGTACTATTTACCCACTAACTGTGATGTGTGGAACACATGTTTGAGCCCACTAATTGTTCTCATATGAACAAAATAGTAACAACTATTATTAGCGCAGACCCATAAAAATCACGGGATATTATAATTGTAGGTATGTAAGTTAAAAATCGCAAGCCCTTGAAAAATCACGATGTCTAGCTTTACTTGTCAAAATTAACCATACAAAAAAATAGTTAAAATAAATTCGCTTTTCGAATATACAATTTAAAAAATTGTCTGTTTAAAAATATTACTATATATTATATATTAGTAGGTACGTTCTTTATCGCTTGTCTGAATTCTTCACAGAATCAGTTTCAATTTTTTAAAATTTAATGATAATTTGAGTGCACTGTTTTACGCCGGTCTAACACACGAACAATTGAAATATTACCAATGATTATTTTTGCTAATAGTTGCTTCTTTGTCAATGATTATTTGTCTATTTTTATATCAATCTTTTCATTATATTTTGTATCATGGTGAAGCACCTTTTAGTTTTGAAACATGTAGTTATATATTTTTTTAAAGGTTTTGTAAATACTCTTTTTTTCAATTAATTCAATTCTGTTATTTTCCTATAAATTAGTTTATCATGTCCCTGGAGAGGAAGGGTGAATCCTCAGTCAAACCAAAAAAAAAAGTTTTAAAAGACCTTTCAAAAGTTTGCATCAGTTAAGAGCCAGTCCCTGGGGAGGAAGATACAATCCTCTGGCAAACAAAGAAATACATATATCTATAAGTAATCTATTAGTAAAAAAAAAACATTTTTTTGTGGACTGATTTTTTTCTTAGCTAGAATGCATAAATCAACCAAACAAATAAATTTATCTGAGACACAGAAAATAAATTAAAAAGATAACATCGCAGAGAATCCAACCCAGGATCACTGTTTTATCGGGACTGCGCTCTAACTACTAAGCTATCTACCTGACTTTTTTTAACAGTTAAAGATAGCAGTAAAAAATTTTTTGGAATTAACTGTGGATAATATCGGTGAGTCTTAAATCAAGATTGATAAAAATGATTAAAAATAATTAGGTATTAATAGCTTAGTTGTTAGAACGTTGTCCCGGTAAAACAAAGTTAAGGCGATGCCATACGTAGTAATGCAAAATCATGTGTTTTTGGTTTGAAAATTTGATCGCCTAGAAATGTTTCAGATGCTTTAAATAAATACCGCGAGTATAATACATCTTGGCCTTAATCGAGTATTTTTTACATAAGTCTTTTTATAAGCCCAAAAAAAATAATTTATAAGGCCTATGAAAACTGCTTTAAAGTTCGAAATCTCCTACTTACGAACCCATTTTCGGTTATGGTTTTATTGTATAATATGGCAAATTAAGTTATTTATAAAATGATCGGAAAACATTTAAATATTTATGCCTGAAAATCCACAAAATAAAATAAAAGGCACTTTTGGGCCATGTTTTTTTCTTGCCTAAATCAAAACAGCTGGATGGTGTTATGTGGGAATTTAAGCATTATCGCCATCTACGTAAGGAGTGTTATTGATGGCGGCTCGATTCAAAATATTGCACGACGTATGGCATCGCCTTAAGTTAATTGTAGGTTACCTAACCCCGATTTAAAGTCTCAGTCGTATTGGTTATATTGAAATTGCTAATTCATCAATCAAATTTATTGATACAACGGAATATTTACACAAATATTCCGTTGTGGTGGCACTAGTATTGGGTAAAAATCGGGGAATTTGTTTTGTGGCAATATTCTCGAAATGTGGAATATTGCGGGAATTTTCATCTAAATGGTGAAATCTTCGCGAGGTTGTCTCCTACAAAGAAATTTCATGGAATTTACAAATGTATCATATTAATTTGAGCTTGAATGAGTACAGAATTTTTTCTGTTTTTGAAAATGTCGAATGGTATCGAAAATACAAGGTTTTCCAATAAGAGGTGTTATTTTTATATTCAATCGTAAAAAATCAATGGTTTCGTTGCTTTTGTGGCACGTAGCGCCGTTTTGTTGAAAGTAAACGTTGTCCTGATCAATACCATCCAATTTCGGCCATAAAAAATCATTAATCATCTCTCGATAGCGCAATCCATTCACCGTAACTTTTGCTTCAGCCTCATTTTCGAAAAAGTAAGGTCCAATGACTCCGCCGGACCATAAACCGCACCAAACAGTCACACGTTGAGGATAAAGAAGTTTTTTTAACAATAACTCTTGGGTTTTCCGAGCCCCAGATGCGAAAATTTTGCTTGTTGACGAAGCCACCAAGGTAGAAATGGGCCTCATCACTCAAGATGATTTGCACTTTATTGACTCAAGTGAATTTTAATAATTTTATTGCGTTGTTGAAGCGTGTATCGTTCCATTTTTAATAATGACGTAGTTTTTACTTGTCTAATGTTAAAAAATGACAGCTTCAAAAGTAACATCTACCGAAATAACGGGCTATTCAAAATAACACCTCTTATTTGAAAACCGTGTATAGGCCGTCAAAATGTAGATATTTGCGTCCGGACGATAAGCGTGTGATGTCGTGGCACAATACAACATACAATACTGGCGCAGCAGTACTGCAGCACTGCCATTCGATTATTTTTTAATGATAAACTAATATTTTTTGAGACAGGGTTTTTTATGCATGGCACAAAGGATAACAAATTATTATAAACAATTATTACTCGCCTAAAATATATCAATACAAATTGAAAATATCTCACGAGTAAAAATAAATGCAGCCGACGGTTATTAAACCTGCACCTTCTGATTGGCGATCACGTGTTTATTTTTAAAAAATTATTCTTTTTCTTGTTAAAAACGGGACTGGAGATAACGAATGATTTAACAAACTGTCAGTAAAGCACGAATATGTTATGGGGAAATCGGAACATGTGTTTTTTGAAATGATTATATTTTTGCATCTCGTCCATTATATTTATTCGGAAAAATGAACCTGCGTAAACACGTGTTCAGATATATTCTTAAATTTTTTTAAAGTTTTTTATTCCAGATAAAAGAAAATTACATTTTCACTAATTTAACTAGAAATAACTAAAATAAATTCATTTTTAATTACATTACACATAAATACATAACATAATATTATTCACTTTCAGTATTTTGCTGATCGAGTATAAAAATAAAAAAAATTTCTAGATGTACCGCCGCTTTTTTTTTGTCTGAAAGGCAATTTTATATGATATACTCGTATGTTGCCCCCCTCGTAACTAATGGATTGCCTGCCATAGTGAAAACGTATAGTGTTAAAATATATGTTATCGTGTTGCCGTGTAAAATTTGTGTGTTTACTTGGGACGATTTAATGAGTTCTGTATTTGTATGTATGAGTTTATTATTTATTTTGTATATAAGAAGACATGTATTATATTTATATAGTTTTCTAAATGTTAACAGTTTTGTTTCAGTACATAATTTTTTGTGGATGTTTTGGGTTTGAAGTGAAATAGCTTTTAGAATACTTTGTTTTTATTTTATTTATTTCTATATAATATTTACATTGTTCACATAGTTATTTATATTTGTACATGATATATTTCAAACTTATAACTATAATATGTTGTGTGTAAGGTAGGTTTGAGAAGGTGAAACTGTATGTGAGTAAAATTGTATGTTTCGTGAACACCTCACTAGGAGAACCTGTGCTGAGGTGTTTACGTGGTTATGTATAGGTGTGACAAGTATTTATGTGTTGTAGAAGAATTTTTTTTATTTTTTATAAGTTTTAATTTTAATTTTTGTTTTTTTTTTTTGGTTTTTGTAAATTGAATATTCATAAAATTTTAATGGTTTTTGTAGATTGAATATTCATAATAAATATGTTAAAAAATATATATTAACATATATGTAAGTGCATATATTTGTATTGTAGGTGTGAGCATAATTGGTAAAATCTCGAAAAACGTGTTTATTTACTATACACTTTTTATGGTTTATTTATGTTTGGTTTGGAGTTATTATGTTTTGAAAAAATAAAATATCTTGCTTCTTCTAACTCAGCAAACTTATTTTGTGGCACCATTTTAATTAAAAATTAATAAAATACTTCGTTTTAACCACTTTTATTGTTTATTACCAACATGTTTCATGAGCAACGCTCACTTCTTCAGGGTTTTTGATAATAAACTTTTGGTAATAAACAATAAAAGTGGTTAAAACGAAGTATTTTATTAATTTTTAATTAAAATATCTTGATTTTTGATCCAGGCTGTGATATGTTTTTTGTGAATGTTTGCGGATGTATTTGCAGAGTTGCTTCAGAGTAATGGGCATACAATTAAACAATTTAGTAGCGTGGTTTTGAAAGTGTCTTTGTCCGTGTGTGGTGTGTGTTATCGGTATGTTTAGAGTTTTATTTGTTAAGAGGTTTTTGGTTGAATTGGAATATGGAGTTTGTGTTGGAGGAGGTTTATTACCTGTAGTTCATTTATGTATGTAGTTTAAGTATGAATGTACGAGGCTATAATATAAACAACCTATTTTAAATTTTATCAGGTAACATATATTATAACCACCTCAATTAAAAGGGTGATTTTATCTTCAATATCTTGAATATGCTGTTTAAATTTTAAGTGTTTATCAATGCACAGGCCAAGATATTTCTCTTGTTTCAGGATTTTCAGGTTGTTATTTTTCAATTTTTAAAGGTTCTTGAGGTGGAATGATTTTACGGGTTGAGCTTAAAATCCATGTATCCTGTTTTTTTTACATTCATAGTTATCATATTTGATTGGAGCCAACTGATATTTTTTTAAGGTCTCTTTGTGCATTTTCTAGTAAGATGTCTAAACCTTTACCCCAAATATTTTACTAGGAAATGGTTATGCAGTTATATTTTTAACAGCATCTTGATCAAAAAACACGAACTCAATTTTTTTCCGTGTAGTCACAGAGCAATATGTAGTAAATTTGTTAATATTATTAAAAATAAACATGAAAGTTAAAAAAGAGAGTATTTTACAGATCATGGCTAAAGTTTGATAAGTGTATTATAGTAATATAATAACGTAGTTTAAAGTTATAGTAATATAAATATAAAATTAAATAATTTACAAACATTCATTTAATACAATAAAATAAAAAGACATCATTTATATTAACTTTCTGAGTAAAAATTTTATTCCCGACTTTAAGGAGTTTATATTAGGCCAGGGAATATTCCCATGTGCACATCACTAGTTAATACCGCTATTGTATAGTATACCGCAGATGTAATAGTCTTAGCCAGCAGTTAGTAGGTACTAGGTAGATGCGGAATGGGCGGTTTGCCGAGTCCTCAATAGTCCTATTTCGAGACCGATTAAATGGATTGATGGTATTTGAAATGAAATATGATGTCTACTTCGTGTTCCAACTTATACCGCGATTCTCTAGGAGATAGTTACTCATATCTACTGATTACATTAAAAAATCTTTTGAGCCTTATCCACAATTCAACGGTTTTGGGTTTTTTATATATGTATGTTTGTTTGTAAAAGAGTCTATACACATTTTCATTACAGTACATAGAATAAGAAAATTCGAAAATTATACGTCATTTGGCAAGTGTTGGTTCCGATATGACCACAGGATCTGAGTTCGAGTCTCAGTTGAGACCGTTATCTTTATTGACTTTTGTACCTTTAATGTCTTTTGTAACTTTAATGTCTTTTGTATCTTTAATGTCTTTTGTATCTTTAATGTCTTTTGTATCTTTAATGTCTTTTGTATCTTTAATGTTTTTTGTATCTTTAATGTCTTTTTCTATATTTTCAATAAGATTCGATAACCCCTCGGGCTTATTTGTTCGCGAATAAATAGATATCACCCGTAGATTAAATTTGTTCGCTTCTAGGAACAGCTCATACAAATTTATATTTCTCTCTTACTGTCATAGTAAGACATATGATCGGAACTGTGTTAGACAGATGAAAAACTTCGCTTTATATTAAATTCAAGAAGTTAACTACAAAACAATTAAAATGTGCACGTCTACGAAACCGAAGGTTCCAACCGCAATGTCAGAAAAATTAACGAAATTCATGATTTCTTTTATAAATTATTTATGTACGAAACGAGACAAAGTGGTGTAAAATTAATGTTTATCACCTTCTGACAACTAATTTTCGAAATATAATAGTCAACCCTCCATTAAAGGAATTTTCTGCATTTACCATTTTTTTCAATATCTATATCATCCTTTCCACTTCACGTAATCTAACATCCTAACTTTCAATATAATATAAACATGAGATCATTATACATTCATGGTTAAAAAAAATCCATCTTCATCTTCATGGCCTATGTGTCTGGAACCAAGGATGTTAGCACTCTGCTACAAAGGTTTATCATTATTTCTATAGGTTTATTATTCCTCCAAGTTAATTTGTGAAAACCGTCAACTAATTCTCAGGGGTAGCCCAAACATCAAACATGTACTATCAAAACCGAAGACTTACGTAAAGTTTTGCTATTTATCTTTCGCAACTCAAGTTCGCAGAATTATTTGGTCAATCCACTGAAGAGATTAATTGGTAGAAGTGTGTAGTGGACCCGAATTAAATAAACTTTTTTCTTTACGACTGTCGAAATTGCAAACTAATGAAAAATCGAATCGTTTTTGTTTGATAAATGAAAAAAAGAGAGACTTTAAAATTTACATTAAAAAACATTGAAAATTTCTTATTTTGCTTTAGTTCGAAGCCATGTTGAATATGATTATTCTCTCTGGACGCCTCACTTTAAAATGCACTCTGATTACATCAGTAATCAGTAAATCACGAATATTATAAGAGGAAGTCGGAACACGTGTTATTCAAAATCATAATATTTTCGCATCTTTTCCATTATATTTATTCGGACAAGGCCACCTGCGTTGAACATGTGTTTAGATATATTCTGAATGACTAATATTTTATTATGAAATGTTCATGCAGTCACATTTTTAACAGTATCTTGATGAAAAAGTCGTACTCATTTTCTCCGTGTATGATGAAAGGTTAAAATCTGTGCAGATTTCACTCCTATTAATAGTAGTAATATTTAGAGTTTCGTCCATTCGGTTTGACCCACCAAGCTTTCATGTGCAATTTTGTAATCTTTGGACTAAGTCCAATTACATAGGATTGCTTCAATTAGCCCAGCATCTTTGTGATCCACGTATAATCTCATCATGTGATTCCCCACAGACAGTTATGTGGCCTATGAGGGTTATATAATCCAATTTGTAAACCACTAAAATTAGCTGTTTTATCAAGATATATAATATGTTACTTTCCTCGTTGGGTAAAATTTTATATCTGTAAATATGTTTCTTTATTATTTTGGGATTTAACAGATTTCTTTGAAGAAATATGCTTTGATTTTCATGTACGAGTACATTAAGTTATTTATTGAAATTATATTACTGACCGAGTATGCATTTTGTGATATTTCATATATTTTAATACACTAGAAATTCGACTAATTTTGTAACTTCAACATTCAAATAAGTAGATATTCTCAATGTCACCGTGATGAGACCCCTCACTCAGAATAGAAACATTGCTTTAAATGATTGTTTTATCCATGTTTTGTGAATAGATCTGAACAACCGAAAGAATTCAACCTTCTATACATGATCTAGTCCCCATTGCTACTTACATATTTTCACTGGCATCATACAAATTATTTAACTATTGTTGAACTCCACCTGCAGTCCCCTTTACAGAATACAGAAGATTATATTTAATTTGCAACAACAATATCAGAACTAAGTCCTTTAGTTATTCGCTTGTACATAGAGTGCATGCAGTCAGCAATACATTCGCAGAAAAAGTAGATGTGTTCAACTGCACTGAATGTAGTTAAAAGAACGCTATAATGAATCACCTGTATAATTAATCTGTATAATTCAAATAAAAAAAACTATTTTCAATTACTTCATGATTACTGCTTCACTTAATTATTATGAAGGTATATAATTAGTATGGGCATTTTATATAAAAAATAATTTTTGAAGAGGGTCTTGTTTATTTGACAATTTTGTTTATTTGTGCTGTTTTTTATTTCATTCTTCAAGTTGTAAATATTAGTAATTGATGTGATTGTGATGATATGATTAGATGAGACGTGAAGCGAAAAAATACGCTTTCTTACCTTCATCTCTGTTAGCGCTCCAACTAAAATTACCGAATCTGGTCTACGCGCACCGCAACGCGTTCTAGTAGAATAGTAATAGTATAAGTGTTGTGTTCCCACAAATATTTCTCCAACTCGTCGTGGAAGGAAATTATAAATAAATGGTTCTTTGTGATAAATCGGGGATTTATTGATACTTCGCGTATTACAATGGTGACTCGATAGTCGACCTAACTAGAAGCTCGCTAATTGAGATATAGGAACAGTAAGATTATATGGGAGCATTCTCACTGACCCTGGCGACTACTGGCCACTAGCTGCCATCTTGCGGACTTTCAAGCAAGCTCTATGCACTGCCCTCTATGAGTACATCTGTGAAGCTCTTACTTCCCAACAATAAGTTTCAACGAGATATTAGTACGCACTAGCACCTATAATTGTACTTCTATGTTATTAGTACAGCACTACAGAAGCAAGGGTCTCTTTGAAATGATTTACATATACTAGTATACTTTGGTATTGTTGGATTTATTTAATTTAATAAAATGTTATAAGTTGTACATTATATTGTATGGTTCGGTACTTAGCAGATAATGGTTTGCGTCCCGGATGACGTTAAATTGCGTAATACATTATGCAGAAAAGCTGAGAGGTTGTTGTTACGAGCTCTGATTTGAAATATTTATGCACAGGAGACGGGTGAATAATATAGCGCGGGATCAAGGACGTCCGTGACTTAAAAAAACAATATTCAGGAACAAAGGCTTAGTTGGTTGACAAGTTTATAGTCGAAAAGATCGTATCTTGTAGGTTCATTGTTTGTATGGTGAAGCCACCGAGATTAAAAGCGTAATCTCTGAATTGAAAATTCTTATCTTTTTTCATTTTGCTTCTCCTTTTGTGCGGTGGTGAAACTGGGTACCTGGAGATTTTTCTATCGTTGGCCCATAATTTTTGTATTTTTGTCAAAAAATTTTCGTAATGTTTTTGTAGCGGACAGCAGATGATGTACCTAAATAATTAAGAAAATGAATATTCTGATATCACACATTTTACGATGCCGAATCCTTTGAGGCTTATCTCGCACGATGAGTCATCTTGCTAAGAATTTAAAACACCGTACACGTGTCATATCGCCATTTCAAGGATGAATTACTCGCATGACAAAACTGTGGGACCTTAGTAATTAATTCTGGGCGCTATGACGCCTTATAATATTTCTGTTTAGATATAAGAATAATTGCTCCACATTAAGACGTGTAGAAATGGTTGAATTCGAACCCAATAAATACGCAAACAAGTGGCCCGACCAGTCAGTTGTTCGACGACATTCGCAAGTTGTGTTTCATTGCAAATCCTTACCCAAGGTACCCCCAGAGGAAACCGGCATTTACAGTCGATGTCACTGGCGTAGATGTCCAGTGCAGTTTTGTATGTGAATTTCGCACAGTGAGACTATGACATCCCCGATTTGGAGATGTTATGGGGCTGAAGGTGGAGAGGGGAAGGAGATGGGTGGTGAAAGCTGGAAAAGTACTTGGCTGGTCAGATCTGGTCACTTAACACGGTTAAAGCCATTTCAAGAGTTGTTTCAATTCTGAATGGTGATCTTACACCAAGGCGATATTTGGCATATTTTCAACTCTGAAAAATTCTCATATATTTTTCTTGTACTTTTCTAATTGATTTTACATTTGAGAGTCTTACAACCACTTGTCTAAACTGTATGTAAAAATGTGAAAACTTTAATATCCAAATTTCCGGATCGACAAAAATCCTTTTTCTTTTTGTTTAAATAGGAAAAGGCCCGGTATGCCACTGGTTTTATGGGATTATGTATCGGTTTAAAGCAGACTGATGATGAAATTATTTAACCTGGATAAAGCTCGACCCTGATAGGCTGAAATAACGGCCCCGGGATAGACTTAATAGTAGCCCATTGTCTGGCACAATATGGTTAGCCAATAACCCAAACTCCCAAATAGCGCCACGGGCTAATTGTTTTCATCATCAGTGTTAAGCTCATAACATTTTTACATTGAATTGGTTAGCAAAATATCTTCATGTATCAAAGTTGTTTTTTTAAATTGACTCCACGTAAGAGACCTTGTAAAAGACGTGAAAATTTCTGGAAAACACAATTAATATTTAGTATCAAATGATATACACTCTCGATAATCTGTACCCAGGTTGTGCCAAAACGACAAAAATATGGGCTCTTGCGCCGCATCTACGCTACTCCGTGCTGCACGTGTGTCACGTTGTGTTTTAGTTTATAAGCATGGTTCCAACGCCATAATAAAAAAACATTAAACTTTAACCATAGTGTAAAAGGGTGCCATGTTGGATAGTTTGAAAGATGGTGTCTGCAACCTCCGTGGTCGAGGGGTAAGAATCTCGACTAGCTAGCTGGAGGTTGCGGGTTCAAATCCTGGCGTGCGCAAGTAAATTTTATTTGATAAATTTGTGTTATTTTACAATTTATTAATTTAAAATAATATGTACTAAATTTGCACACGTTCCAGAGTGTGAATATACTCTCAGAATCGCCCTGGTGTCAGACCACCATTCTGAATTGAGAAAAGGCTTTTGTCGTATTTGGTGACCAGATATGAATAGAAAGCTACTATCCCACCTTCATCTTCCACATCTCCTTCCCCTCCCTATAAACTTCAGCCTCGAATCATACCCCAATTAGGGATGCCATAGTCTCTAGGGCTTCAGACGGTTGGGAGCGGTTGAGACTCTTGTGCGGTATTCATATAAAAAATAATTTTTAATTTAAAATCTATTCATCGTTATTTATCTTTAAACCATACTTAAATATTATTATTTTTTATAATGATAAAATAATGTTAATAAAAGAAATAAAAATAATAAAAAGAATTTGGCATTCTCAGACTATAAAAATATTACCATTCGTTATTTCGGCTACTGGCATTATACCTAGCTCTCTAATTAAAAATTTAGGCGTATTAGATCTATCAAAAAATTTATATATAAAGATGCAAAAGTCGGTCATTTTGAATACATGTAGGATAACAAAAGATTTTTTAAATATTTATGTTGAGGGATCAGTAGGATTTATAGGCCCTGTTAGAAGTTCTACCGAGCCGAACCCTCTGATATGAAAATATCTGGAGACGGTGAATTTTTTTTCCCATTTGATATCTGGTGATTTGACATGTTGTTGTTCTTGTATTGTTTTGTATTTATTTTACTTATATAATGCACTTACATAGTGTTGATTGACTAGCTGATCATTTGTGGAAAAGTGAGTGGAAGGGTTAAGTTTTTCCTTTGGGGAAGACTTAACCCGGACAACTAAATCGGAAGTTTAAAAAAATACAAGGTTTTTTATTTGCAGCACAAAGGATAAAAAAATATTATAAGCAATAAATAATCCCCTGAAATAACTGTACAAATTGAAAATATCTCCGTAGTAAAAATAAATAACGGCATTTATTTTTACTCAGAGATATTATCAATTCGTATAGATGGTTCCATGATAACTCAACACAGTGACCATTCAACACGCTTTTAAAATGTGATATAAAGTCATTAGAAACGAAATAAAAATTTATTTTTTTTAACCTAACCTACTTAACCCAGTTTTTGTTTCATCACTTTCCATGATTTTATATAACTTTTTAAAGATGTGATGAATTATCATTGTGATGATTTATCCGGTCACCGTATAGATATTTAAGGAAACTAATTATTGTTTATAATAATTTGTTATATTTAAAGATAACTTTTGGTGTTTTTTTTTTGATGTACCTAAGTCTTAATTGTCCAAACCGTTCGGAGTCAGTGAGACTATGGCATCTCCTATTGGCGTATATTTAAAGGAGATCGGTAAAAGGAAGGTGGAGAAGTACCTGGCAATTCAGATCTGTCCACCAAAAGCGGCTAAAGCCATTTCAAGCAACGTGTCAATTCTGACTAGTTGTCTTTCACCAGTGTGACTCTGAGAGTATCATCCACTCTGGAACGTGATGCAAATATACATTATATATGGAAACAATACAATTAATGAAATTAAATGTATTTGCGTCCTTCGCGATTTGAATCTGCAACCTCCGGATCATAGTCGAGGGCCTAACCCCTTGAGGCCGTCACACGTATAAATATAATAATAATTAATGTCCAACCTTGCTCTAATGCCATCTCAACTTCTTCTTCGTTACATAAATCATTGAAAAATCTAATATTCATTACTTTAGTTCCAACGCTGCGCTGGTTTAAAATTTGATTTATTTATTGAATACCCAAAAATACATTATTTCAATTTTTAAGAAAGAAAATTTTCACTTTCCGACTTAGACAATTCTCCCGTCATTAAAACTTATTTATTTTTAGAAAATTAATAATTAGAAATAATATCTTTTATATACATATAATCTCAAAATATTCAGGAGAGACAAAATGTTGTTGTAGCAAATCTTTCGTATAAAATATAAAATATGAAGATAAGCAATAGGATCTTTACACCGTTTTTTTGTGAAAAAAATGCAATAATGACGGTATTCTGTCGACGAATAAATTTTCTGTAACAATTTAAAGTTTGCCATTTTCGATTTGCCGCCAAATCGACATGGTCGTGTTAATTCGAGAATTCAGCGGCGTTGACGTCACTCCAGGCGAAGTCGGTGACAGCCATCTTACCAGACATTGACGCTTTTTTATGTTTTGATATATTTCTACCAAAGGCTTGTGAAATTTACAAGACATTCGCCAACAAAATAGTTCTTCTGCTCCCCTAAATATTTGGTATTTTGTAGATGCAGTCGTATGCTTCTCGGGCACAGATATTATGTTTACAAATCAAATAAACTAAAATGATACTCAATTTTGTGAATATTACCGGCAATCGGAAGGCTGCGGATATATTCTTTCTCGGGAGATTTTTTCTATAATACAGTAAATACCCACCGGTAGGAGACAACAAAAAATAAGAACACTATGCTCGGTAACCTCTATAAGTTAAGGAAAGAAATGAAATTAGACAGGACAAGAGATGGCACATTGTTTCTTGCTCCCTCTAAAAGGGTTGCATCTGCACCGGGTGAGCTCTCCTAACTAATGGATGCGGATTAGCGTTCTGCCCTAAGAATTATCATTTTTTCTTTGCTTTCATGAAAAATAAACAGATTTCAACGTAATATTCAACTAGACTTTAACATAATATGTTTTTAAAACAAGCTTTAAAAGTGCAATTTGCTCCATGAGTTACGTCTGTCTGAACTCTATTTTGAAATAAAATTTGCTAAAACTTGGGCTTAACCGGTTGTGTTTTCTATGTATTTAAGTAAAAAACTTGGCTCTGCGTCTAGATATCATTGGTTTAAAATACGACGAGATGAAAAAGTCAGTGTCATAATTACATAGAATAAAGAATTCAATAAATGCATTAGGACGTGTTTCGTGATATAAATATTTGCCTAATCAATGCTTAAATATCTCATACAAAACTGTGTTTATGAAATCCAAATTGAATGGATATCTACGATGTCAGGTGAATGTAAGCGAGACAGAGCACTTAACTACTGAACTAAATGGAATATTTGTATACCTTGTTTTTTAGAGCAAAAAATTGTAATGATTTTTTTCTATCTCATTCCAGAGATAAAAATGCTCCGTCTTTTGGAATTGAAACGTCTATTGTTATTTAGAACTGCTATTTGAATTACCAAGTTCCGCGCAATCTTTATTTTCCCCATCTACTTCCAAACGTAGTGTCAATAACTCCAAGCAGGCTCTGTTTCATATAATCCCAAACCACTGCCTTAAAACCATAACTAGTATTGGGGTGAAGCCGTCTGAATAGCTCCGGAGAGTTTTTTTTATTATTTTTATATAATAGTTTAGTTTATTACAGAATGTATGTAGGGGTAGTGCACTGCAATACATTCCATATTTTGAAATAACACAAAAAAGAAAAAGTAAATAAGGCAATATAACAATATATAGAAAGACCAGACAAAAAGACCACGAAAAAAACATTAAAATAACATTTTTCACTTAGTTAACTAGAATTTTAATTCTATTACATTGTGCTACAGTACGATGTTATTCACTTTCAATGTGTGTTATCGTATATGTCTTACTTTTGAATGTATGTTATCTGTGTGCTATATTGTCTTGTACTTTTGAATTTACGTTATCTTATTGTCATTCAAAGTGTTAGTGTACTTGGGACGCTTTAGTGAGTCCTATGATTGTATGTAAGAGTCTGTTATTTATTTGACTTATATTGTATTATAATTGTATATTGAGATAGAACCTGCAGACAAGCAGCCATGTGGCAGCTTCGTGGGACTATCTATATATTGTCTAAAATAAAAAAAGTAAAATTTTCAGCCAATAAAGATCACTTAAGAAAAAAAAAGGTAAAAAAATAAATTTAAAAAAACAGGAAATGAAAGAAAAATAACATAATACGAGTAGTAAAAAAAATTTGAAAATGCGGAACAGAAGTCAAATATTAAAAAGCTCAGCAAAAACAAACCAAACAGTTTATTTATGATTACTGGTTGAAACCTTTGAAGGATTTTCTGGTATGAAATTATATAATACGCTGTTGAAATTTTAAAAAATAATGTTTCTGGTAACTTTTATGTTTAAGTTATGGGTTCTCACAGTTGAAGTTTTATTAAGGTCATCCATTTTTCACCTAACACACTTACAATGTTTCCAAACTATGAAAAATTACGCCTTATTGAGATAGATTATAATACTAACTTTAACTGCGCTCTTTTGTCACGGTAACAGATCGCAGATCACCGATCACAGATCACCGATCACAGATCAGCGCTCACAGATCACCAAACACCGATCACCGATCAGCGATCAATGATCACTGATCACCAATCTTTGATCACAGATCGCAGCTCGCAAATCACAGATTGCAGATAACAGATTGCAGATCACAATTGCAGATCACAGATCACCGAGCACCCATCATCGAATACCGACATCACAAATCATAGATCGCGAAGTTTAGAAATCAGCGTCGATAGTTATGTAATCCTTATAACAATAGTTAATGTGTGCCTAAATAAATAATACAAAAGTACTAATATTTCCCTGTGAAAATTTTCTCTATTAAAGTCAAATATTTTCGTTAGTAAAATCCCCGCAAAAATTTGTTTTTAAAGTGGTCACGAGGGAAGTTGTTAAATAATAATTGTTTTTCTGTTAAGCTTCAGTGAGCCGAATCTTTGTGTATTTATTGGCATATCTGTAACAAAGTGACGAAATTTACCCACCGCATATAATGACTTTCAAAGCACCTCCAGGGTCAGAGGGAGCAATTACTGGGTTTCAATAAGGGTTCACTCATAAATTGTACAATTAACGTAATCAAATTTTTATGTTCCTTAAAATAATCAATTAACTTGACACTTTTTCTTGGCCTGTACCATGACTATTACTATGCCATTGCGATAGCGGAATATTAGCCAACATAATGAACCATTTTCAACAATCTTACACGTTCTTTTCCATCTATGCTTTTTCCCTCATGAGAAAACGTGAGATGCACGTTCGTTACAGTAGTAGTTCTGTGAATTATAGACCTACTACTAGTATGATAGAATTTTATATCCTTTATAGCACTCAAAAAATGCATGTTATTTTTTATGATAAATTAATGTCTATAAGACAAGATTTGTTATGCATAGCACAAAGGATAACAAATTATTATTTGCAATAATTACTCGCCCAATATCCTTACAAATTGAAAATATCTTCCGAGTAGAAATAAATGCCGCTGACAGGAATTGAACCAGCACCTTCTGATTGCCGGTCAGGTGCTCTGAACCCACTAAGTTATGCCACTCGTCTTATTCCCAACACGCCAAATAATTCAATATGTAATAGTATTTCAATCAATTTTGAATTGTTTATTATATTTTTTCAATTGTAAACAACCAACTTTATTTTTGGAAGTTTTTTTACTCGGGAGATAGTTTATATTTTGCTTTCTATTGTGCCGTGCATAAAAAACCTTGTCTTATAAACATTAGTTTGTCATTTAAAAACAAAATTATATTTGACGAGTAAAAACATTTCACCAACAAATGTAGATATAATATGTCTCGACGCCATCTAGTGAGAAACTCAGCACTTACAAAGCTTTTCCCACAAAAATGAGATTTTTCGCTCTGTGGCTTTTATTATTGCGCTACTGCACCGCGGCACTTTGTTGCATAATATAGTCCTTACTTTAAAAATTTCTGTTAAAAATATTATATTATACGTAGAAAGTTATTTTTTTCATCGCTTGTGTGTATACTAAGGAAACCGCTGAGAATAATTTTGTGAATTTATTATTCATCTTGCTAGTGAAGCATTTTGGTGCTAAAATACTTTGTGGTCCCAGCTGCGAAGGGTGAATCCTTTTCCTCCTTTATTCCAATCTGAGTTTATGTATCTTATTTTCCAGAAGCCCAGATTAAAAATATTAAGGAATATTGTCCATCGAGTTGCGTGGATGCGTAGAAATTAATTGTCCCGTATAATACAATAGCAGTGGACATAATTTTGAGACTTTAGGAATTCCGCTGCACGCTTAGTATGCAAGAAAAAATAGCACTTGTTTTCAACTTAATTACTACAATAATTAACTATTTATCTGGATAGAGGTGGTAAAAGTGCATTAAAGTTCATTTTTGTAATCAAACGCAAGTTTTAAGGTTAGGAAATACGCATAAATAATTAAAATAACCCAAACTAACAACCTATTTGGTGCATTTTTACTTGAACCCCGGACATAATTAGTTGTCTCCATGGGATATTTAAGTTGAAATCAAGTTATGTTTTTTTAACTCTCGACAGGCCAAGATGCCAAACAAAACCTCTGTAACCAAGTGGGTCTTCAGAGGACCCCATGATTTTTATGTCTTATAGGCTTTTAAACTATAGAAATCCCAATTATTCAGTCAATTATTAGTGGTAACTGTTATATCTCTGCCTTTACTTGCAGATTTAGTGTTTTGGGAACTCTTGATGAAGTAAAAGGTTCTTTACAATAATTGCATTTATTTACGTACAATAAATAAGTCTGGATTTAGCTACACTGTTCATTACCCGAGGGTTGGTAATTCTCTGTTTCTAGAAGCTTGAAGTCTGACAAGGATACCCCACAGGCAATTGCGACACTCTAGCGACATCTTTCGGACTCTGGAGTAAGCTTTCTTGATTTCGTTATTGACTATTTCTTTCTTGACTATTGCCATCTATCGCTTACTACTAACACCCAACTTTTTACCATACATCACAGCAGTGGCGGTTTTCTCTAAAGTGCGTTTGTGCGGCGAACCCCCATTAAAAATATGAGAAAATAAAACATCCTTGTTTTATAATAATATAAGCACATTATAGATAGCACGCTATTAAAATTTCGCCTTCAAAACCCGCGCCACCGAAAAATACGATGCCTATTCCAAATTTGTGCGAGTTAAAATCCGCGCCAAACTCTCCATACAAAATAATCTTAGCCGGTACAGACCCTATGACGGTGATATATACAAAATTTGGTCTTTCTTTGCAAAAATAAGACAAATTGTGTGCGCCGAACACGCGTTGTGATATCACGTGACCTCCGAACATTGACGAATGTAACCGAAGAAACCCGAGAACTTCGCGGCCGACATTTAACCTTTGAACCATAGGGATGCAAGTTAAGTGTTATTTTTTTATGTTATATTATGGTATTTAACTTTGTAGTCATTTTTGTACATATTTTTGTTTTCTTGTTTCTGCATTTCTCCAACCGTTTGCTTATGGCATTTGTAAATCTACTACCTATTTTTAAATTTATTTCGTGCCACCTTTATTTGTTTTTTTGATGTTTTAAAATATCTATTATATATTCTACGAAATTATTCTTCTCTAAAAAACAATAATAATTAGCAACGTACCTACATTGAGTGCTATAAAAACATTAAACAATTTAATTCCTATAAAACTTTTCTCATTATCTAATAATTGTGTCTAGGTAAAGTGATTTAAAAACAATAATATGTAGGTACCCCTCCCACTAACTTTATTTAAGTTGTGTGACTGCTGCCGTATTCGACTATTTGACGTAGGACAACAGTAAGTAAATTTTAATTAGATATGTTTATCTTCTCTTGAATTTCTGAACCCCCTGTTAAAAAAACCACGAACCGCCACTGCATCACAGTAACTTATGTATTTGCGCAGGAATACGTAAAATAGTAAAATGATATGTCAATACAAGTTAATATAAAGAGGATAGTAATTTTGGGTACCACCTACTCCCCCACTTGGCTGCGGAATAGTTAAAGAGCCTTTGCATACAGCAGACTTCGAAAAGTTTACCCATCAACTAATACAGTGAAATCACAGTTTTGCGACATCACCTGCTGTAGTTTTAATATATTTATTGATGTGTAATTAATATTTATAGACTTAAAATTAATTGTACGATTTAGGGCAGCCCGCCTGATAACATGATCTCCTGCCAACGCGTGATGGTAAAAAGCGTATTTGATATAACATATCGGCAGAGTCAATATAATTAATTGAAATGAGCAGCGGCGAGATTATTTTTATCAGCGAAACCTATTTTGCGCCACTTCTAAGAATCGATAAAGCGGTTTTATTGGTTCGAGAAGTGTTATTATTAGCAGGAAAAAATATGCTGTTTATAATTATAAAATGGTTTAGCAACGGTATTTGAGGTCGAGCGGTTCAGATCCTCAATTACAAATTTGGATGTTGTTGTTTTAAATCCCGCCTTGCCCAAGTCAATTATATTTAAAAAAATACTTATTATTTCATTTTAAATTCACATAAAATAAAATAACATAGTACAGGGTTTTCCAATAAGAGCTGTTATTTTGATATTCAATCGTAAAAGATCAATGGTTTCGTTGCTTGTTTGGCACGTAGCGCCGTTTTTTTTAACTAAACGTTGTTCAGATCAATACCATCCAATTTCGGCCATAAAAATCTCTCGATAGCGCAATCCATTCACCGAAACTGTTGCTCCAGCCTCATTTTCGAAAAAGTAAGGTCCAATGATTCCGCTGGACCATAAACCGCACCAAACAGTCAAACATTGAGAATAAAGAGGCTTTTCTACAATAACTCTTGGGTCTCATCACTCAAGATGATTTGCATTTGATTCACTCAAGTGAATTTTAATAATTTCAACGCGTTGTTGAAGCGTGTATCGTTCCATTTTTATTAATGGCATAGTTTCTACTTGTCAAATGTCAAAAAATGACAGCTTTAAAAGTAACATCTACCGAAATAACGGGCTATTCAAAATAACACCTCTTATTGGAAAACCCTGTATATTTGCCGTAGTAAGATTGCTTGAAAGGGAGATATTATGTTAATACGAATGTTAGAGGGAGCGCGCTTGTATTAAAAAACGATAATAATTGAGAGAAAATTGTGAAAATATTTATTAAAACACGGCTCGTTTGAAATAGAGTAAAAATCTCTCGACAAATGCTTAAGTTGCATTTAAAGATACACTATAATTTTTTTCATATCCATAAATATTTCTACTACAGGTGTGATTTGAGATTATCATCAGCCCTGATGATGGAGACTGTGATGCTGCCCGAAACGTCGGCTAAAGAAGGAGGTTGCGCAGAACGGCATAACATCCCAAAATTAAATCACTATAATTTCTACTACACTTTTATTTCAAACCTTCAGATGTATTTCTATTCCCAAAAGACAATCTAATTAAAAATATTTTTATAGTTATATTTGTCAGAAACAAACGATTTATATGAAACCATTGATGTACCTATCATATTTAGATGAGACATGAAGCGAAAAAATATGTTCCGTTTTTTTACTTCCAACTGACCCCCAAATCTCGCGACGCTCTAAATAAAACTACCGAATCCGGCCTACGCGCACCGCTTATCGCGTTCTAATAGTGGGAAAAGTTTTGACGAGATATTAGTACACAGTAGCGCCTCTAATTGTAGCTCTATGCATGAAAAAATGTTCTATAGATATGAAGTTAATTAAAATTATACCAAAAAGTTTTGTTGTACTAAAGTTGCTTAGAGATAGAGAAAATTTGTTGTGTTTTGAAATTAATTAGTAGGTAAATGTGAGAGGAAGAGGAATAATATAGAATGGTATCTGATGTCACTTTGCTTTTTTAAATCATTAGTTCCCCTGTTGTGTTAGCCCTGCATTATTTTAACTTAACGATTCTAATTGAGCCCCGGGAACTAAAAACATATTTCAATGCAACAATAATTTCAATACCAATTCTTATAAATTCTCTTATACCAAGCATACCCAGCGCAGAAGTAGCAGTTATGTTTAATAGCAACGAAAGAACTTACAAAAAGGCATCTAAAATTGTATTTTTCAATTTGTTATTATTAATATTTTGTTTTCTATGGCCAGACTGTAAATTTTATAATTTTTTTATTACGTCACAACAGAGGTTCCGGTTCGAGATGGTGACCGTGTTGGATACTACCTTCTTTTCTGGCCAGAGTTCATAAATCCTACCAAGAGCTATCACATCAGAATTATCAATATTATGGGACCCTCAAGATAAAGATAAGGTACGATCAAGTGAATTAGATACTTGAATCGGGCGATGACAAGAGTCAGAATAATAGAAGAGTATGTATGCATATGAATGAGGCAAGGAGTGTGCCAAGACCGAGTTGCTTGGCGGTCCGTCTTATCTGCTTACCCCTGCGCGAAACGGCACGTTGCTTCGTCATGGTACCCTGCGGCCTGAAGAATGTTGTATATGGCGGGCGGTGTGAATGTGATCTTTTTTATATAAATCAATAGTTTTATTCCGAAATTCTTGAAGTTTTGAAAAAATCTTTAAAACAAGAAGAAAAACGACATAATAATATATCCAAAACCACCCCATCCGCTTTTCGCACTTTGAATTGTCATACTTCTTGATAAAATTTTGCGCACTTGAATTTTAAAATAAGAGATAAATCCGGGGACTTCAGCTTGTTTGAAATAATCAAAATGTCATGTAAAATATTTATGATTTTTTATAATTATTTTACTGACAAAAAAGTAGTTACTTATTTGATTTATAAGAGAAAATTAAAAGCATACTTTTTAGGACGTGAGGTCTGCCGTTCACAGAATTACTAGTATTAGAATGTAACGCTGTAAAACATTTTTTTTATAAAAAATATTTACTCTGTGTATTCAAAGGTATATGTACTGTAAATATATATATTTTTTAATTTCTCTACATCATGGAAGTTTTAATTTCTTTACAATAATCTCCCTCATACTTCCGATTCAGTACGCTTACTCCCTATAGAGCTACCCAAGCACATTTCATCCACAGGTGTGCGCTACGTCTAAATGTACCGGCAGCCAATTTGACATTTGCAAAAAGGGATTTGCTCTACCCCCTTCATCCTTTAATCCTCCGGTACTTTGCCTAAAACAAAACCCGTTTGTTTCACTTAGGGGTAGCTGGGGGTGGACGGTTCGGGGACCCTCCCTTACGAGGGGGTACTAGAAGTAATATCACATCAAGAAAATGGCAATGTTGGGGGTTTGATGTCAGAAGTAAAACCAAATAAATATATATTTAAACAATTTAATAATTATTTTTTGTTATTAAAGACAATTTTATCGATTCTTTAATTGATAATTCTTGGTAGTGGCCGAAAGAGATAGGGTCCCATTAGCTCAGTTGGTAGAACGGCATCCCGGTAAGGCAAGGGTAATGTGTTCAAGTCCCAGATGCTACCGTATCTTTTTGTTTCAAATTTTCGTTTAAGAATTGCTAAATTCTCTTTAATAATTAATTATTCCAATTCGCATTTTTACTCACTAACTTATTCCAATTTTTTTTTTGTGTTTGTCCCGATTACCTGGAGCTACTAGGACTACGTCATGAGAGGGATGTCAATAGGCTAAAAATAGGAGAAAGAAGATAGTAAAGAGGAAGGTAGGGTCCTTATTGGGAAGTTATTTAAAGGAGTGTAAGAATAATGTATAAGTCGAAAGAGAATGTTGAAGGCGAGTGGACAGAAGACATGATACGTTAAAGTAAATCCAATAGTCGGGCTATGTCAAGAATCAAAATAACAGAAGAATGTATATGAACGTGGATGAAGCAAGAATTTTTTTGAATTTGAAGAAAGATCACAACAAATCGTACCATTAGAATTGAGTTTTCATTAATCTTTGTGGCGGTATTGTCTAACACATCTTTTTGTCAAATAAACTATTTGTATCAATCTCCGTTAATATATTTAATGTTCTTCCAGATTACAGAAAGTCTCTGAATTTTTTGTCTAAATTTTAAAAGATTTTATAGATGTGTGCGTTAACTGAGGATTATCGTAATATTTTTTCATCCTTTTACATCCTAAAATTAGTCACCCTAGTTGTTTTTATGCTTACTTTGTTGCTTGTTGTATTTGTGTATATATAATGGGAATAATGATTTATTATTCACATAAAATATTGTAACAATGTATTTTGGCCACTCTTATGATGCCGAATGTACATTGTACAATGCATTGGGCCAACGTTGGCGCCAACTCGCCAAGGTGTGAACGCCGTCGCCAACGTTTAAAACGGTCATGTCGTTTAGGTGGCAAATCGAAAATGGCTTATATTAATTCGTTTTAGAAAATTTATTCGTCAACATAAAAATAAACTAAATATACCTTAATTATTATAACTTTTTACTAGAATAAAAAAATTAAAAAAAAATACCCTATTTCCAACTGCTCTCAACCGTCTGCAGTCAGTGAGACTATGACATCTCCAATAGTAGTGGTAGTGGAGATGGGAAAGAGGAAGGTAGGGGAGTACCTGGCTACAATACAAATCTGGTCACCAAATACGTCTTAAGCTATTTCTACACCAAGGGATACTAAGAGTATCTTCCACTCGGGAAATTGCCGCTAGAATTTGTATAGCATGTTTAATTATTAATCGTCGTAATTCGTAAACATAAATAACCCTCACGCAATAATCAACACGACTGTCTCCGCTGAACGCATATTGTAAACTGAAGACTGGGCCAACGTGTGAACGCAGATTAGCGCCAAGATTATTTGATGTGTGCACGAAACCCGACAATAATTGGGTTGATCGGTCAACGTTGGCGGCCAACGCAAGTCGTCCTGTACACGTTAAGCCAACGCATTGGTCCAATTCATTGGGCCAGCGTGAACCAGCCACATTATAACATGTTTTTTTTCTATCTCCTTATAAAATTTTGTATTTATACATGTAGTGGTTCTTTATGTTACTGCACTCAATGTGTAAATAGTTAAAAATCACAGAAGTGGGTGAAAAGATAGAGTTGTTTGGCGGTTTATCCTCTCTGCCTACCATTTGGTTAGTTATTTAGATAGTTATCACATTTTTCCCAAATTTGTACATCATAGTCACGCCATGCGTTGGAATACTTATATGCTATCAAATAAAATAAAATAATTACAAAAATTTGGTTAACAAAGGGTCACCCTCAAAAATGTTAGTACGTTGTAGAGCATGGGTCCAATAATGAAAAGCATGTATTGTGTGTATTTCATAAAGCATTCCCGGAAATTAGCCCATAGTCAGCCGGCCAACATATTCCTTATTAAATAAACCGAACCTTGTTTGTCATACAATGAAAATTGTCGGACCGTATAATATAAGCACAATACGAAGCTTTCACTCGCTAGCCAGCGATGGTTTCCTCCTATCACACGTTGTTTTATACGAGTCCTGTTTATACGGGACAAACAAAGGCATACAGCATAAAATCACTCTAAAACTACTCTATACAATGTCATTATGTGATGTAATATGCGTCCTTGTCACGCTTATTAGGGCGACACAAGACTTTAATAACTGGGATTTGCTCTAGGCTTACATTTTAATTGATTCCGACGAATACGTAACGATACGGTCTGTGACTTATTTATGTATAAGATTAAAAAAAATAGTTCATTATCATTAAAATATTTTATGTAAAACAGTTTGAAAGTTTTATAAAACATTTTTCAACTATGAAATTAGCGGTAAGCGCAAGATTTTAATTTATTAGTCAGTGAATTAGTAACTTCTTGAGGGATTATTTTAGAAACATCTAAGATTTTATTAATAATAATAATGATTTATTGTCTTCTTTTCTTAGTAATATATAGAGATAATGATATCCTCACTGGGATATCTCGTACTGAGGATTTCATTTACATATTATAATTTAATTATAAGAAATTAATACTACAACAAAGTAACATATTAATTTAATTATAAACATATATCATGTAATATAATTTTTTTTTATTAATTTTAAAATAAGTAAGATAATGTTTTTTGTAAAGTTCAGTTGATTCTGTTTTAGTCTGTGTTTGATCTCAGTAAATTTTCTATTTCAGATCTCCCTATGCTAAGTATCCAGCTTTTTATTTGAGATTTAAATGTTAAAGTGTTGAGGTTTTTGAGTGTGAGTGGTATTTTATTATAGAGTTTAATACTATGATATAAAAAGCTTTTTTGCCCATAAGTTGTATTAGTAGTTATTTGTTGGATATGTTTTTGACCATGAGATCTAGTGTTTCTATTGTACGTGTTTTTTGTCATTTCTTGGGTTTTGTACTTATGAATGTAAATTAGTATAGTTTTAGAATATAGTTGTTTAATTGACACGATATTAAGATTAGTGAATATTTCGTCAGTGCTTACAGTTCTTACAGGAACTTTCAGTATAATTTTCACTATGGCTTTTTGAGTTTTAATTAGTGGATTTAGTATATTTTTATTTGCACTGCCTCATCCGATAATACCGTATTCTAACAGTGATTGTAATACGTTCAACAGTAATACGTTCATCAGAAACAATTATAATAAACCCCACGGTAATTTCGATATTCTAGGCCTGCCAAGGCATATTCGAGCGTCGGTCCATCCATTACGCCGGGCCACGAGCCGAATATTGTTTTCAGATGACTTCATCACTTATGTCGTTAACATTCCCAATTTATTTTGAAGATTTGCCAGAGAAAATTTTTGCTAGGTCTGTCCAATACTCCTGGGCCGCTCGTCGCATATTTTTGTGCGCGGCTACTTCACTTACATCGTTAAGATTCCGACTTTATTTTAGGGTTTTGTCTCGTCTTATTAAGAGAAACGGCTGCGCGGCCTTTTTCATTCAAAGCTTAAATTTAACCCGCGCTGTGCAAGCGGGTTCCCGACAAAGCATCGGACCATCTTACATTATTATAGAAATGTATAAAGCATATTACCTCCAAATTCAATAACAACTTTAAATGAACATTTCAATCTCTGCAACAAAGGCCACAGTAGCTGATTTAAAATTTATAAATACAATTTTAAACAATAACATCGACTGTACTTAACTTGAATAAACTGTTCACTGCGAAAACATGTACACACACGTTAACACGTACACCTATACACTAAGCACGTCACCCGATAATTACCAAATATAATACCAAATGTAAGACATTCCAAGGAAACATATCATACCTACCCATCTTGAAATATTTAACACTAGCTAACGTGCATCCGGCGTTGCTCGACTTTTCTCTACTTTCAAAAAATATAATATCCATGTACTAGACATATAAACCTTCTGGAAGAAATTCTCTAAATGATAGTGAAAACCCTATCAAACTCCGTTGCATAGTTTAGAAGAACTAAGCGCACAAACGGACAGACGCGGATAGTGACTTTGTTTTATAACATTTAGAGATACCAATTTATTGGCATGATTTCGAATTTACTAAAAGTTTATCAGGAAACGGCGTGTAATCATTCATGATCTGGGATGTTCCCGAACGTTCCGGACTATTCCCGAACATTCCAGAATGATACGGGATATTCTTTCTGGAATGTTAGGAATACTCTCGAATGTTCTGGACTGTTCTAAAAGTTTCTGAATGGTGAAACTTCCAGCCTTTATATCTTCAAAAGCACGCCCTTCAGGTAAAAGCGGGAACCTTCTTCGTGGATGGAGGATAGAGAGCTATCACACCATATAACTCCCTTGAACGTACCGGGACCCGTTTCTGAGGGCACGCACATTGTCAACATACTTTTATAATATATATTGATTTGTGAATTCTTTCATGGCTGTAACCATTTTCATGCATTTGTTCCTATAATACGAGTATAAAATAAAATTTGAACTCTGAAGACGCAGTTTGACAATGGCTTTGAAACTCAGTCAATTTAATGGTATTTCACTGGGGCTATCAATTATAAAATATTTTCCCAATTATCTATTTTCCCTCCTCGGGCACATTTTTTTAATACACGTTTTCATGAAACTCGACTCCTTACCCATTTCATGTTCTAAATATATCGTATTGTCCGAACGACAAAGAGATTTTGTCCCATGTCAAGACCTGAACGAACTGTCAAACTATAAAGAAATATAATATTAATGGGAATCATCGGTTTATAATTAGCTAGGTGATTCGTAGACTTTAATAAAAAAACACGAAAAAATTGGGCCCATAGCCATTGAACCATATCCATAACGGAGTGATCAGCACTAGAGATGCGATGGATATTAGGTCATTATTTCAGGCCATTTTATTACTGTACTGCCAGACGCCGGATAGTGACCTAATACCGGCCAAAGCCGGATATTTAATATTTTTGTATATGGAAATCCGGTCAATGTAAATGCCGGTTATCAGGTATCTGGTATCCGGCCATTATTAAGCACATCTGATTGATTACACATTTGCCCTGATGATGGTCAGTGTAATGCTTTCAAAAATGTTGGCTAAAGAAGGAGGCACCGCATAACACCGCAAAACCTGATCAGTTTAGCAATTGAGTTCATTGAAATTTAAAACATAGTCGATCATTTATTCTATCCAAATAAGAATAAAACCGAACTTTAAATTGAGGTATATATTTTTAGCATCGATGGCATGTTGTGAAAGTATGTTCGTACTTCCACTACTCTGTTTGCTGGGAAGAGTTTTCTAGGATCGAATGTAAAAGGTTTGTTAATTATTTCAGTGTTGACACAGATTTTTTTTTGTGATAGTGGTGAAGATTTCTTGAATACTGTTATATTTCTGCCTTTACTTGCAGATTTCTGTGTTGGGAACTCTTGATGAGTAAAATTCTTTACAATAATTGCGTTTATTTACGTTACAATAAATAAGTCTGGATTGGGTACACTGTTCATTACCCGAGGGTTGGTAATTCTCTGTTTTTAGAATCTTGAAGTCTGACAATGATACCCCACAGGCAATTGCTACACACTAGCGACATCTGTCGGACTCTGGAGTAAGTTTTCTGACTAGTGCCATCTATCGCTTGAATACCCAACTTTTTTCCATACATCACAAATACCAGGGCAAATATAATGTCCAGACAAAATTCCGAGTCTCCTTTTTCTTATATTTCTTTTATTATTTGTAAATCGAGTCTTTCTTCATATTGCCATATCTTTCAAAGCTCTTGGTATTTTTGTGAATTGTCTCCACTCCATACACTCTCTATTAGATACTCATGTAAATAAATGTATGTATACGTGCGCCAACAGAAGCAATCTTTGGTTTGTATTATATGGGTCAACCTAATTGTAACGCATACATAAAATGATGGTGTTATTTCTTTTCTAATGAGATTTTCTCATTCAAATTTGAAATGTTTTGAATCAGATTTTTTGGCGGAAAATGAAGAGGACGGGTTGTGTCTATTCAAATTCTGTCATCATTTTAGTTTTGTGAAACAACATACACATAACTGAACTTGAATAGAACCTTCACAGAACTTCAAATTCAAATATGATATTTTATGGTTTTCTCAAATTTTGTAAAACAATCCGTCCAATTTTTATACATTATTTAAATTGTATATAATGAATAAAGACCGTTGTAACAATTTATTTAATAGTGATAGTTATAACATTTTTTTATGTTAAAACGTTTCGCAATAATTTACTTCTTCCTTTTATTAATCACCCTATTATTTTTTGGGTTACTATACCGTGTTTTGCTTTCTCCTTTTTTGGGCAACATTTCGGACAGCATTACGTCGTGCATCGTCAGGACAGATGTGGATTGTGCTTGGTGAAGTGCGTGTTTATGTATTTATTTATTTGTTCAGATGGGGCCCAAATGAGAGAGCTATATTCGAGATTCGTATCGAAAATCACGCCAAGGTCTCGAATCTCATTTTTGCGTTAAATATTTTTTCATGTGGGAGGAAAACAGGATTGTATCTTTGGATTTAGTAAATGTAATAATACTGCATTTCTGGATGATGAAGGATAATTTTTTCAGTTCCGACCATTTGACAAGAGAATCAAGATCATTCTGCAGAAGAATGGAACCGATGTGACTGTTAATAGCAAAAATCAGGTTAATGGTCTTGCCAATATTCTTAGTAAATAAAAGAAAGAGGATGGGTCATAGATTCGATCCCTGGGGAATCCAGGAGTTGGTTTGTATTCGTGATAAATATGCTGTCAACTGTTACTTACACAATCATCGTCAGTATGTCAGTACGAAAGCGAGAAAATTTTGAGAGAATCCTTTCAATAAAATATCATGATCGTCTTTGTCAAATTCTTTCTCAAAGTCTGTATAAATCAAATCGATATGTACAAAATTTTCAAACGACTTATTAAATATAGGTATATGTAGATACCGTGTAACAATACGGCATAATAACCCAAAAATTATAAACTTTAATACTTCTGACCGTGAATCTAGAATCAAATATACATTCATCACGTTATTATAAAATTTTAGATGGTTCTTATTTTTAATAACTAGCGGAGGTCTCAAATAGTATCTACTATATCAATGGCTACAGGTTTTACTATAATAGGTGACATTGAGAAGATATTTTTCTTCCTAGGGAAAAACGCCATTGTTCAAAATTTTCGAAGTACCAAAAATTGAAGACCTCTATAAAAAAGATGCAATACTACAAATATATAAAGAAACTGTAATAAAAAAAACTTAAATTTAACTCATCCTTAAGGCATAATTTTAACATCCAAATTCCTCTATTTTCAACTCAACAAATGCACAATAATTACATTTACAAAGGCATAAGATATTTTAATAGTCTTCCCGAAGAAGTGAAAAAAATACCAGATTTTATTTTATTCAAAAAAAAGGTCAAATTTATCTTTAAAAAAAATTTATATCACCTTTCAAATATTATAACTTCAATTCATGTTACAACCAAAATTAACGTCACAATCCTCTTTTAAGTTTATATTTATTGTACTGTATTTATGTTAATTACTGATATAAACATGAAATAATTGTGAAATAACTCTTACGCCAACCTCAAGAGTTAGCACTCTTCATTGGAGTAGAAATTCAATAACATATGTTTTTCACTATTACCTATTATTACCTAATTTTATGTACAATGTAACAATGTTATAAGTTAAACAATAAAAAAAATAATAAAAAACTTATCTACTGTTTTTTTTCATTTCAATCTGTATTAACAATGTTTAATATAGATTCTAAGTTATAGAAAGTTTTAAATACTCATAGCTAACTAAAACACCAAGTTCAACTTTTACTTCTCCTACAACTCAGAGAAAGAAAATAAATCTCCACAGGCTAATTTGTTTGCCTTTAGGAACAGCTCATATGTACTCATAGAAACAGTTGTGTGTCTCCCTTACTGCCATTGTAAGAAATATAATCTAAACGGTTTTAAAAGAGAAAACACCACGCTTTATATTCAAATCTAAACGTTAACCACAGAAGAATTAAAATGTACACTTCTATGAAACCAAAGGTCCTGACCGAAATTTCAGATAAAAGTAGTAAACTTCTTGATTTAAAAAAAAAATATTTATTAAAGATAACAAAATGAGGTGACAGTAATTTTTATAATACATTTGTCTTATAAAATGTGTTTTTCGTTATCAGTAGTTTTATTTCGATGCTTGGACTAAAAAACGTAAGGTGTGAGACGTAAACGTATATATATATATATTTGTAATCAAAAATTTTATATTTCAAAAATTAAATGTTTATTTCTTATAATAACATTTGAAAACGTATTTCATCACCTTTCAAAAGCAGATTTTAGCTATGTTATCTCGGGGCATTTCCCAGTAAACACGTCGCAGGATGATAAAATTTAACCATATCGTTATTAATTATGTTTATATTTCAGTTGTGTTCAGAGTTATTCCATTTTAATGCACGCTGGGAATACTCCAACTTTCTGACAAAATATACCAGCGGGGTTAAAAAATATTTAGATTAAAATTAACCCAAAAAGGTACTACAGTAAGTCCCTTTATTCTCATATATAAGAAGGTGATTTTTCACAAAAACGGCGCTATATAAATTAGCCAAATATTATTAAGGTAATTGAAATTTTTAAAAAGAGTTACTTGAAGCAAAGTCTGAAGCCGGTAAAACTCTGGCACCTCCAATTGGTTTATGCTGTAAGGCTGAAGGTAATGGGAAGAGGAAGGAGATGGGAAAGAGAAAGGTGAGAAAGTACCTAGCTATTCAAATTTCAAAGCCATTTCAAGCTGCGTTTCGATTCGGATTGGTCGTCTTTCACCAGAGCGATACTGAGAGTATATTCCACTTTGGGACGTGCCGTAAATTTACAATATTATTTTTAATCAATAAATTGTCAATATTTTGAATTGTGATTTGAACCTACGTCCTCCGGAGTCGTAGTCAAGGATATTAACGACTTAAAGACCATCAGAATTTACGAAATAAACTTTGACATCTCTACTTCTAAACCAAGATCTCATCTGTTATATAAACGCCAACAAACAATCTGTTCGGATCCCGGAGAACTATGGCGCAGTTCTCAATCATTACTTTACATTGCTCTCGTGAAATCTTAATTTCTACATTTTCTGTCGGTGATTTATCAATGTAGCCAGCGGCGATGTTATTTTCCCAGCTTTCCGGGAAATTTTCCCAGCAAAGCGAGATATTTTACATTTATATACACTTTCGAATAACCCCGTCGGTTTTTTTTACGTGTTTGTGAACGCTCAGGGCATTTCCAGTAAGCACATCGCAGAATGATAATATTTAACCATATCATTATTAATTCTTAATTACATTCTGTGTGGTGTACCTACCAAAAAATCAGGAATGTTAATGTATTACAACGTTATGCGTACGTGATTTTTTTTTTGTATTACAAAATTTTAATGATGTTAATATATTCTACATAAATGTTACTTTATGTCTAATTTTAGACTTCCCATAAAGAATCTTTTTCTGTCTTTCTGTCTATGTGTATTTAGAAAATGCCCAAGAACTAAATGAATTTAAAATTTTCATTAAAAAATACGAACACTGACACGTGTTTACGTGACATTAAATGTTGTCACGTTAAATTTCACGATGTTTGTGAAATAGAATGGACGGGCTGTTTCAAAGAATTATTTTTTAATGATAAACTAATGTTTATAAGACAAGGATTTTATGCATAGCATAAAGGATAACAAATTATTATAAGCATTTCCTACTCGCCTGAAATATCCGTACAAATTTAAAATATCTCCCGAATAAAAATAAATGCCGCCGACGGGAATTGAACCTGCACCTTCTGATGTCCGGTCAGGTGCTCTGGACCACTGAGCTACGTCGGCTTATTCCTATATATTATTCAAATGTAGATATAATATATCTCGACGCCATCTAGTGGGAAATTCAGCACTAACAAAGCCTTTCCTACAAAAATAAATTTGGTAGTTTACAGGTGAAAAAAATATAATAAGCAGTAATTGTCGATTGAAGTATTGTGCATATTGAATTATTTGGCGGGTAGGAATAAACCGACGTAGCTTAGTGGTCCAGAGCACCTGACCGGAAATCAGAAGGTGCGGATTCAATTCCCGTCGGCAGCATTTATTTCTACTCGGGAGATATTTTCAATTTTATGGATATAACATGCGAGTACTTTATACTTAATTTGTTTCAATGAAATTCAAATGTAACATTGTCTCCAAACGGCCATCCATCGCCATTTTGTTTTTTTTTTGACATTTGCAAGATTTCCAGCTCAGGTTTACAACAAAACATCCAGTTTCAGCATTTAAACTAATTTTGACCAGCAGAAGAGAACAACTGTCATGTTAAGATTGTCAGCTTATTAGAATTTTATAAAAAGCTAAAACTTACCTTAAATCGGCGTTTAACGGGAGCATTTCAAATGTCAAAAAAACGAAATGACTCTTTGCATTTGACAACAATATTATATTTGAATATCTGTGAAATAACTTAGCCTTAGGCCTATTGAATTTCATAACGGTAAGGTAAGCCACCAGGTACCTGCTTTTAATGAAGGTCTAATTTTAAAATAAAATAACAAAACCCCATTTTCTGAGATATCATTATTTTTTCGGGAACGAAATTTAATACTTCTGATACCTTTTTGAAACTTGAAACACCTAATATTCACGAAGACTTTTCTCTTCTATATTTTTTTGCAAAATTGTAAGCGAATAAATAAAATTCAGTTACTGTTTTACACCAGTTGCGGTCCGTGAGTTGTCAGTGAGCAACTGTGGTAAGATTGACAAAGTAATCAAATGACCACTCAACGTCATTGAGTTTTGTTGACAGTTGAAAGATTTCTGTTGAATGCCGATTCTTAGTGCTTTTCAGCTTTGGAACAAATTGTGATCAGCAGAAGAGAACAACTATCATATTGTGGAGCATGTCAGAGTATTACAATCTATTCGAATACTATTTTATTAATACCAATTTCTGCAGAACAACTGGGCTTATCTTTAAAAAAAATGATAGACCTAAATATTATTCACTAATTTTATGGTTTTCTACTAAATTCTAAAAGTACCTAATTCTGATCGTTTCTCAATTTTTTTTTAACGATATACTTTAAACTATATTATATTAAATAAAATTGACCATATTCGTGTTTTTGGTAGGCATTTGTTCATGATCCTTTGGCAAATATTTTACAAATAGTTACAATTTACAAATCATAATATCCCGGGTAAACGGGACGTGTTTTCCTGCACAAGAAAAAACTGTAAATATATGCACAGGTACACATTCACCTTTGTCCTTTGTAATGATTCAAATAAAGCACTTGAGGTATTTCATTTGAATCGTCACAAAATTATTTGATTCTACGATTCCACGATGAAAATAAAGGGATATTCGACTCTCGTGGTGTTTTATGTATGTATACGTCTTGAAAAAAAGCGATATATTCAATATTTGTGATTTGCATAAAATAAGAACGCCTTTATAAAGACAGTTGGTTTTTTTATTGCGGGCGTAACTTCTTGTCTTGCACCGAATCTGTACGCAGGCTTAGTCAGAAACTGTAGACGGCCTCAGGGGAAGACGTGCTACTCGCTGGCTACGTTCTGTGGTGACGTCAGCAGAAAAGTTGGAGGGGGGCCGGATTGAAATTAAAGACAGCGAGTTGGATCTCAAAATGGCGAGACGGGTTTGGGCAGAGGGGCAATGGTAGTTGTTGTTGACTGTTCCAGAGCTTGAAGCGATAGAGGCGGGGATCTGGTTTATGACAAGTTCTAGGACCGCGTCACCGACGCCTGTTTGCAATATCAAAATTCTCGTAACAAACTTTGTGTTTTTCGCTATGAACTCAGTTTATCTCAATACAACATTTTATAATAGCAGTCCTCAGCGGAATATATATATATACCACGCTGTTGCAATATTTTTTTTTATTTTTTTATTATATATCCCCAAGAAATGAAAAGAAAAGAAATGCCCTTAGCGTTCACAAACACGTAAAATAAACCGACGGGGTTATTCGAAAGTGTGTATTTTCAGTCGTCAAATCTCTTAACATTTTCTGAGTTGAGTATATATATTTATATATATCTTATGTGTAACACATTTTATTTCTCTGCTATTTTATTAAATTAACATGTAAGTATCTTTATATGAAATTATTTAGTTAACATCGTCTCCTATCATTACAGAAAAGGCTTGCAGATTCTGATATTTTTCAAATCTCTTGGATACCTGTTAGCTGCAGGAGCAGGCCTTTTCGCTTAGCCAATCAGCGGTTGTTTAGCGAGAGCAAGATGGTTTCTTGACTTAAGGCGAGACAACTGCTCTTTGGTACGGGGTGATTAAATGTCCCGTTAACCAGCAGGGCAGGTTTTTAAATATGAGTTTCCTATCTGTAGAGCAGTTTTATCAATGCTAGTTTTTTATGGACCATTTTACATAGTTTTCGAGCAGTGAATGTGGTGGCATTTTGTTGTGTTTGTTATATTTGATGTGCATGTTGTATTGATGATGATGATGATGTTGTTATATTTGGACGTTCGATACACCGGGTCTATATCCGGGTATATTTACGGGTCTGCGCTGGTTTTTTTTAATATTTCTGATAACCTGTCTCTTTTATATACATGTGTTTAATACCTAGTGTAATGTCTATAATTAATACCTAACGGTTAAGATACCTGAGGAAAACCAAGAGACATCGCAAAACATCCAATGACAACCCTGGTGAACTATATTAAAAAGACCGCGCTACTAACAAAGAAATGAAGTGAAACCCAGATATAGGACAGTGGACTTTGGCCAAAGAATTTACGGGAACTAAGCTGACCGTTTCAATATAATTCACCCTGTTGTATTATGAGTCAGTGCAAAAGACGATTTGAATTTTAAGATGACTTGACATGGGGTGAGGTTTGTGCAGGGCTTGCGCTTGATTCTTGATTGCGCTTGAGGCTTGGCGCTTTATTCTGCCCACTGGCAGCAATACGAGAGCAATATTAACAGCTGGTTTGGGAGAGGCAGATTGAGGGAGACCTTTTCACCTCTCCAACCGGATTCTTTCAAACCATTGCAATTGTTGAAAGTGAAACTGTCACTCCTGGACACACTGATCCCCAGATTCCTACTCACACCCTCATGCCTTTATCGTATCTACATTCTCCCTTTCTTCATTTCCTTAAAATACCCACCACATACAATACCCAAAGATAAACTACGCCCTGAAGGAAATCATTTTCCTCCAGGCCTCCTGCGTGGAACTATTTTTTTTAAATTATGATGCAAAATTGACCGGTTATATTAGCTTAGTGGACAAATTCATCGGTTGTTGCGGGTTGTCGATTCAGTTCGCTGCTACATAAGTTCTCCATCATTGCATAAGCAGCTCTTACGCTAGTAGTAATGTAGCGTCGGGGAATTCAAATATTACCAGGTTTTCTTTATAGGTTATTTAATAAGTAAAAAAAGACATTTTATTTGAATTTATAAAATCTTCACCATTCAGATTTTTGAACAGTCTTCATATTTATCTTATTTATATCATCTTCCATTAACTTCTGGCCTAAAGAGCTTAGGCATACAATTTCAAAACTAAATTTATGTAAGAAATATAACTGTTAAATAAATAACGCCGGTAATTGATCTTATTTAGCAAGTCCCTGAAATTTCAATACCGTGAAGTGATAAGTACCAAAACCCATAAATAATAAATTTAGTCTTTGAAATATGTCCAAGTTAGATTAAAGTAGGTTACCCAAGTTTAGAGGCAACACTTCAAAGACACAATTATAATATTGTTCCTTATCCGGGGCTTTCAACCGTTTTGGGTCGTTTCGTTGTAGTTTTGGTTTCTGGAGCTAAGAAAAGATATGAAAATCATATTTTTTTAAAAAGGCTATTATCGTGGCTGGGATTTTAATTTGGGACGTTCTGCGGGCGTCTAGCATCTGCTCTAGCCTATGGTCGACGCGATACATCCTATTGCCATGATAGTAGCGGATAAAACTTGCTGTTTTTAAAAAAACAGGGTTTGTAAGATGACGAGATTGCCTTGTGCCACCCAACTGGTCTGAGATTGACAGCCCCAAACCAAAAGGAGAGCATTATGTAAGAAAGCGTACTTACGACAGAAAGTCTATTACGCAATTTAACGGATAAACGGTATAAATCGGGATAAATCAACTTTTATAGATTGATAACTCGACCCTCTTTCTATAGGATTGGTTTGGTCAAGAGTTTAACCTTAGATCATAAATAAACCACTCACATCGTACTATATACCAATTAAAAACTCCTAAAGTTAATTCCATAGACTTATAGACTTGGAAATCATATGACGTCACAATATATAGGTTCGAATTTTCGATCAGAGTTATACCCCCTGGCTCCGTAATCGGTTGGTTGACTTGCACAATAATACAAGTGATAAAGATTAAAGATTGCAGGCAGTTCTCAACATTTATTATTTGCCGCTGAACGTCACTTAGATAACCATTCCACAGCTATTATTTCGAACCGCATAACCGAGCAAGGTTGAGGCAAAACACTCTCAAGTGCGGATTTGAAAATAATGTTTCAAAACCAAGCTCTGTCATTAGTGTAAAACAAATCAAACTCACCGGGAACCTACAGAATACATAGGCCGTCACAAAAATTTCTCCTGCTGCGTTTTTCCGTGTCTTTTTGAATTAATCTTTATTCAAATTTCACTCCATTCTCCCACGCCAATCGGGGATACCGTGTGAAAAGCCTTTTTTGTTGCCTTGGTTACTATCTCAATGACAATCCTTTTTTCAACTTTATTCAGGCGGTACCACACTATAGAGAAATTCATCCAAAGTTAGCCAACTAGTCAAAGTTAGGCTGGCTTGAATTGGATGCACCAGGTTTTTGAAACCGGAAACGGAACCTACAGAAATGCCAAACCGTCGAGTCAGTAAACGACTTTGCCATTAACCAATTAATAATTTTTTATTGACTTCAGTTGGTTACCCAATTGATAATCCACGGGAAGATTGATGTTAATCACCGAACTGGCTTCGAAATCTTCGTGACCGGTACGAGTGCAGTCTCACTGAGTTGTTCAGGGCTGCAGTCATACACCGATGGCTGTGGCTTACTGGCTGAAGATTGACATCAGCAAACCTCAATAGTTTTTTATCTATTTTTTAGTGTAAATTAACAAACATCCATTTCATTCATTTCTTCGGAAATCATCATAGTTAGGAAATATGACATTTTCAACATTTGTCGAATTATGGTACACAATAATATAATTATTTATTTCGGACGTGTACCATGAAATAAATCCAGTTCGTACGTTCCGGGTGTATTTAGACACCTGCGCATAATTTTGCATTGCGGAGAAGTGCTACAGGTAGCTTAACTTGTTTGTATTTTTAGTACCTACTCTTGTATAAACAGATAATCCTAGATCCTAGCTCTTCAGGCCTCAGCCATACTTTGACAAAGGATAAAATATATCCACTTTGCAATAAAATCCAAATAAGTTGAATATTTTTGAACATATCTGAATACTACAAACTGCTTTCGAAAGGAAAATAAAAACAAAATGTAAGCATTTTGAATGTGAACACTAAACAAATTTGAATGGCAGATCTTACGCTTTTTGTAACCACATTTACTAAAAACGAAAAAATTTATATAAAAATTTAAGCATTTTGTTAGACAAATGTATTACAAACGTTAATGTCACCTCACTTTTTTTATCGTTTCATACAAAAATAATATGTATATATATATTTTTTTTTTTTAATTACATTGGAACTTTTGGTTTTATAAAAGTATACTTTCAAATTCTTCTGAAGTTATCTTCTAGAGTTGAATATGTAGTTATGTTCGGTATTATTTTTATTAATAAATAACTACAAAATTTGGCTAAAGCGGTTTTAAATACAACAAAATGATTTACGAAAGGAAGGTTCGAGAATGTTCCGAAGCGCGTCACGTAGGCAAAATGATGTCGTAGTTGCTGGAACTGTACTGACCATTTTGTTCACGTTGTCGCTTATCTAGATGGAAAATAAAAAATTCTCGAACATTCCAGTTGCAACAGAAAAAAATATAAAAAAAACAAAAGAAAATCCAAGAAGCTTGTTTAGAAACTTCTAGAATAACGTTCGAGTCAAGTAGTGGCGTACCACTACAAATATAAAGCGTAGCGTTTTCTCTTTCTAACACCGTTTGTGAATTTTATTGAATAAAAATAGCTAGGAGAATCTATGTTGAGGTGTTGGCATGTATTGGGAAAGTGTTATTACGCCGTCATAAGTAAAAACAGATCATCGTCCTTGAGGTACTCAATTTTTTTTTTTTTTTAATTCAACATTATTTTTACAAAACATATTTTTTCGTTATAATATGTATTTGGCGATAATTAACGAATTACTAATAAGCGTCCTTGAGTTAATAACAATACCTTACACAACTTAATATTGATAAAAATAAGCCTTTTTGTTTTAAACTTTTAATTTTCTTTACTTAATATTTATCTTGAAAAAAACATTCATTGAATTTCAGCAATTTTCGTGCAAAGTTTTATCATTTTCAATTGAACTAAAAATAACAAGCTGTAAAAATAATAAAACCAAGAAATCATAAAGTTGGTATAATATTTTATTTTACAACTACGTACTTTTGTATACATTGAAAAAAAAATCCTAAAGATTTATTTAGATAACTTTCTAACAAAAATAACAAAAGATCTCAGTAGGTACTTACACATCGCAGAAAAGATTTAGTTTTATTATTGAATTAATCCATTCCAAGAGCGAGTCGCCTTTTAGTATTGTTTATGGTTTTTTTTTATTTTTATAACTGGCGTGGTATTATCCTTACCTCTGGCCCTGGAGTTTTTGAAATTCCTGTTTGTTAATTGGATTTTTTACGTACAGAATTTGAAATATTCAGCTTTTTAATATTGCACCTCGGGACTACGATTTAACATTGGGTCGTGACTTAAAATGGCTTTAACTCCTCGGGTCTAGAAAAAAAAATTTGTGATCAAAAATTCCAGTTCGACATTCAATTTCAAATAGTTTCGCTGTTTTCTAACCACCCCAAAATTAAACATTATTTTTGAAAGCAGATGAAAGATTATTTCAAATTTTAATATTAAAAACGGACATATTCACTGAAATAGATATTTTGTTCCAGAAAGAAGATTTATATTTTATCAATTTCACCGAAAGTAATATAAAAATAAACTTCTTTAGGGTAAGATAATATTTTATCAATTCAGCTGGAAGTAAAATAAATTTTACTTTGAAAGATAATATTTTAATGAAATCATTGAAAGCAAGATAACATTAAACTCCCTTTCGGGAAAGATAATATTTTACCGATTTCATCGAAAGCAAGATAAAATAATTGAACCCCTTTCGAGAAAGATAATATTTTACCAATTTCAAGATAAAATTGAACTTCCTCCGGGAAAGATAATTTTTTTCAATTTTCGTCGAAAGCAAGAAACAATTGAACTTCCTCCGGGAAAGATATTTTTTTTCCAATTTCATCGAAAGCAAGATAAAATTGAACTTCCTCCGGGAAAGATAATTTTTTCTTTCCATTTTCATCGAAAGCAAGATAAAATTGAACTTAATATCACGCTCATATCGGTTAATTTGATATCACACAAAAAAATTGCATTAAAAAACCTGCAACATTTTTCCTTTACGTACGATGACGTTGTTTTTAATTAATTACTACGTCATTGTAATTTAGTTTACAAGCTACCACGTTGAACGACAGCGTAAACATTTAAAACGCCTCCGTATTATCTATCATGTGATAATAATTAGCACATTTGATCACATTATACCGCCGGAGTATAATGCAATTTTAATCCCTACAGCGTCCATTGCCTTCTAGTACATTCAATTGTGGAGGTATATTTAGCTTTCCACGTTTCCCCTGAAAGCTGCACGATATTGCCTTCCCGTCCGGTCTCACCTGTAAAGCATAATACCGAACGAAACTACCCTGCTTTTTAGGGGATGAAGCATCTGCCATAACTGCCTTTTTAAATTATATATTGATATATTTTCAGTACAAATAAATCTTTTAAGTCACTGCTGATATTTTGAAACTACCTACTTGTATTCTGAAATAAATATTAGATTTGTAACTCGTTTGACCCTTTTCAAGGGTAAATATTCAATAAGTTAATAAACAGTTCATCAAATTAATATTAAATGGTTTGGGAGGCACGAATGGTTATCTCCGTCCTGGGAAGCGTTTTTGATAACCAACACCTCTTCCATAGGTCAAACCAAGTAGACTCACTATGTTTGGTGAGTTAGAAGGAGTTCCCGGTTTCATGGGGTGAGGTTTGTCTGGCTCTTGGCGGCGGATGCATCTTCCCACTAACTGCGTGTCGTGCCAGGTCGGAAGAGATCGCTTGAGGGAGTCCTTTTGACCTCTCCAGTCGGACTCCTTGATCCTTCGCCACAATACATCTGTCATTACTAGACATGCTGACCCCCACATACCATACCCACCTCTCATACCTTCTGCTTCCCAGAACTTCCTCTTTTCACTGTTCTTGAAAGATCCCTACACAACATGCCCAGTGATGAAATAATATTCCTCAGGTGTGAAGTTAATAAAAAAATGATAATTTTTAATTATTTAGCGCATATATGTAGGAAAATAATAACATTTTATTTACTGAAGTCTCAAATCTACGAAAAATCTGACAAAGGACACAGCAATTTAATATCATTTTTTTAGTTTCATTTATTTTATTTTAGCCTCTACACAGGGTAGCCTACTGATTTAGGTTATGAGAAAAATGTATTCTATCTATTTACAGGTTTAATAGTTGAGAATTCTTAAATAAAGATATTATTATTAACTACAAATAAGATTGTTGAAATTCTTAGTAAAAGAAGTGGCATTCGTACAGCTACTCATCGCACTGAATTACTTTACAGAAATTGGTGTTTTGGCTCGCAGGCAATACATGAATTCAAAGCTCCTAGGGCCAAAAGCTTTCAGTCGTAACGACGAGCTTTCGTTACGGTCAGCCTTGCAAGTATGCGTAACCTTATCGTTAACTACACCTCGCAAATGTAACGTATATACATGTCAAACATAATGTACGATATATCTACATGTTTATACAGGGGAAACAAGAACAAATCGGATGCCATTAGAATATAAATTCAACAGACCATTGAACATGAGCTGATTCTATGTCGTTATCGTGGTCCGGCGTGGAGAATATCTAGCAAACAAACTAACAACTTGTGGCGTGTGGTGTATAGTGATTTTATCTGATTTTCTCTTTTAAAATTTTAGGTTGATAATATTATGCAATGTTCTATTTTTAGTAATGAAATTTCATTTTCAAACCATGAGCAGGTTTTTAGTTTTTTTATTGGCATAGCTTTCTAAAATTTATATGAATAAATATCTGAACAATAACCTTACTTAAATAAAAAGGAATTAAATAATCCAAATCATTTATACCTAAACAGTTATATGTTATAACTGTTATGTATCTGTAGGGTAATTGTTTCTTGAATGTCAATTTAACTGGGTGTTTCCAACAGACTTTAAAGTCTACTTTTTCGAAAAATATAACTTCACCTACGTATCACGTGTTTGCAGAAACATTATTCATAAACTAGTTCGGTTGAGGTAGGTTCTAGAGACCCTGGATTAAATAAGATTATTGGAAGACCTTTGTATTTCTATTTTTGTCCCTGTCCTATTTCAAATACATGTATTCTAGTATTTTTAGCTTCATGACAATATTTTTAAAAAGGTATGACCTAATTTATTTTTTTACCTATGGATGCCTCTGTCATTGCCTTATACAATTAAGAAAAGGACTCGCCCAATTGTTTTATTTGAATTTGATATACAAAATTTACAATACAATTTGCATTCAATCACGAAAACAAAAGTGAAATTAAAAGAGATGTGTTTATAAATGTAGTTTTACGAAAAACAGTAAATAAATTTTGAACGTTGAATTCCCATAAATTACATAAGATAAAACTCGTGCTTCATAATAAATACTAATACCTGAATTTTGAGACACTAAAATATTCCTTGAAAGTAGTAAAACAGAATTTGCAAGCAGTCTGCAAGTTAGTCACAAATTGTTCCGACCATTCTACATCCCGGACTCGCCCTAGGAATATTCCTGCAGCTTTGGGGGTTGGGAATCTGCATAATTCCGTGTAACTTTGCCGCCCTTAGTTACTACCGCCCCGTGGCAGTCAGAACCGCATGCATTAGCTACTTTGCATTCACCCCTGTGGAGACCATTAACAGGAGTGTACTGGGCTGAAGTCTTTACGAGAACTTGTAAATGATTTAATCTTAAACAGAGTTGAATTTTCGACGGTTCTGATTCGCGATTCAAGCGTATTCACCTTTTTACATAACGAAAAAAAATCACTCATGACGTTGTTCTAAGCCGTTCTCGACTAGCAAACTGGATGTCTGGGTTCAAATCCCGGCGTGCGGTAGTATATTTTATTTGATTAGTTTGTGTAATTTCACAAATTACTATTTTTAAAATAATATAATATTTGCGGCGTGTTCCAGAGTGGAAGACCGCCATTTAGAAATGGCTTTGGGCGTGTTTGGTGACCAGATCTGAATAGTCAGGTATTTCCTCATCTTTCTCTTCACCGTCTCTTTTCACTCCCCACTACCTTTAGCCTCACAAGATGCCCCAATTGGGGTGTCAGTCGTAACGTTTAAGTCAGACGAAATAGTGTAAACACACTTAGACCACCGTTTATGGTGTTTTTTAACATAATTTTGTTACGTTTAATCAAAATGTATTATTTTGAACGGTTTAAATTGTATTGAAATTTGAACCTACAATATGTTTATAAAATAATGGAAATTCGTTTTTACGGAAATCAGATTTCTCGGAAATAAAATGTTGGTTTCCAATTCGTCCATGTCCATTGCAGCTCGCAGAGTCATTAAAAGACTGATTATTTGGGTCAGTGGCTGCCTTGCATGTGACCTTTACCCAGTTTGAAATGTCTTGTACAGTGCACTGTACACTGAGTGTACTCCTAATCTAATTTTCGTTTTGTTTCAAATTGTTACATACCAGCTGAAGGCAGCCGCGGAAAGCAGGACCAGACTTACATATTTTATAAGTAGAAAATTAATATTACATCTTTATTTTAACTAAATCTTTTTCTCCTCTCTATCGAGTGTAAATAATCTTTTTTAATATTATTTAAATTGCATTATTTATCTAGTTATGTTTTTTTGTTACATAATATAATTTTTGTGGTTCATACCAACGTAATAACGAATAAGTTTAGTTCCATATTTTAATTGAGTAATCATTTTAATTTTATTATATTCTTGTACCAACTATTTGATTTTTAAATTATTATTTTCTTGAAATTGCCGTGTGAATGAATCCATCTTGTTTTACTTTTTTAATTTCAATCTTATGTCACTTTTATACATAACGACATTCTTATAGTTCTTATTATTTTCAATTAAATCATTTTGTTTTCTTTTCTAAATATTATATCTTATGTTTTAACCTCTCTTGCATTTCTTTTTTGGCATATATTCATTTTCTATTATTATTTTCTCTCCCCTTTGGCTTTGTTTTAGTATAGTCAAATATTTTATTTTAGCAATCGCATTGTATAATTTCTTATAAACAATCAAAAATATTTCTCAATGTATTTTATACTTTTGTACTATTTTTTTCTTTTATTTTTATTTTATGTATTTCTTGTCTCTATTGTCGCCTTCATTATAGTTATAATGTATTGTTTTCAATAACTTATTTATCTCAAAATCAAATGTAAATTATGTTTTATTGCAATAAATAATCTCATAGTGTTCTAAGATTATATTTTGTTTTGCCTATTCAATATACTAACAAAATCCGATAATAATTGATTAAGTTTATCGCTTAATTTACTAACTTCCAAATAAAACAATGAGACTCTGTTTACTTATAAATAAATAAATATGAATACTTAAATATTTAACTATATCACTAAACAAATTGCTTATTAATTATTAATTAATTTTAAAATACCTTAATTTCAAAATTCGAATGTTAATGTCTTAGTTCTAAATAAGAAATTTATTTTATGTTGATTTTAAGTAAACAGCAAAGGAAAAACTTAGAAATATTAAAAAAGAAGGTCTCCATGGTTGAGGTGTAAGGCTTTCGACTAGCAATCCGAAGGTCGCAGGTTCAAATCCCGGCGTGCGCAAGTAAATTTTAGTTTTTTATCAATAAATTATAATAATAAATTTTTATGATTTGTTTTATTTATCAATAAAAAATAATATACATTATATTTTCGGCACGTCCTAGAGCGGAAGATACTATCAGTATCGCCCTGGTGTAAGACCACCATTCAGAATTGAAACGTTGCTTGAATTAGCTTTGACCGTATTTGATGACCAGACCTGAATATTTAGGTACTTCCCCACCTTCCTCTTTCCCATCTCCTTCTCCACCCCACTACCTTCACCCTCACAACATGCCCCAATTGGTGATGCCATAGGCGTACTGGCTTCAGACGGTTGGAAGCAGTTGGGACTCTTGGCCTGTATTTACACAAAAAAATTTAAAACATTTTGTTCTTACCCACCAGCATAAAAAAGTCAATTCCTTAACACATTCCATTCCAATTAATTTATAATGGAAATAATAATGACTACAAACATCTTCGCTTCGCTCATTAAAAATGATAAACTAATGTTTAAGAGACAAGGATTTTATGCGCAGCACAAAGGATATCATATTATTTTTAAGCAAAATATCTTCCGAGAACAAATACATGCCGCCGACGGGAATCGAACCCAACAAGTAAAAATATATCACCAATAAATGAAGATATAATTTGTCTCGACGACATCTAGTGGGAAAATTTAGCATTATCAATGCCTTTCCTACAAACATAAATTTTGTTGTTTTCTATTGAAAAAATCTAATAAGCAATAATTGTTGAATGAAAAATACCAGTAGGTACATATGAATAATTTGGCGGGTTTTAAATAAGCCGACTGGCGATATCAGAAGGCTGCGGTTTTAATTCCGATATTTTCAGGTGATTCTATTACAGAAAAGTAATACAAAATTTATCTTCCGCAAAAATATTATTATTTTCCTTTACCTCTTTTAGGCGACTTGGGTGAAATGGTGAACTGACAGAAATTCAAAGACGAAAATTAACGATGTAGCTTTATGAAGACGTAAAACGGACGGGGCTTTTGCCGGGAAAACCCTATAAATATTTTGACTGTGATTAAATGTTGGAATAATAATTATTACGAGTTTGGCGGAGCAAACAATGAAACCAGAACAAGATAACGGAGCACGTCCATTTGTAAATTACACCGAATCCAACTGCCAACAGTAATGGATGTTTGTGATAAGCAAAAAACATTCTGAAGCCTTTTTCTAAATTAAGGTAAATTTTCGGCGGGGAGACTTTATTCAATAAAGACTGCGATCATCTACGACCACACATAGTCCTCAATAATTCTTCATCTCGTAATTTTCTTCTACTTGTCCTGATCGGGTCGGGGACACGTCGCGTCGGTTCGATAAGACACCTGCTTTTCTAGAATGGTTGATCGATAAAACCCTAGGTATATCAATACGATATTGACTAAATCTTTCATCTGTGGTAATTATGCGGCGTGCGAGGATAGTCAACAATCAATTCCGACAGCCGGTAGACAAAAGCCGCCTAATCAAGCTCGACGTCTTAACTGTCACCAAGCTTTAGTTAACTGTCAATGTACACAACATTTTTATGATAATGTCGTTTGTAATGCAAAATTACTGACTTATTAATAAACAGAGGCGGACTAATGAAACTCGTAGAATTGAAAAACGTCGTACACGCGTTCAATTGAATCCGTTCGAGCTTGGAAAAACGGAATTCAGAAAGTGGTTCAGAATATTACGAGTTATGGCTAAGACCTAATTGATCATTTAACGAATTTATTCGTATTTTGACGAATAACCGCCAGTGTTGCCATCACAAGGCGGTTTATTTTTGTGTCAATATTGGCTTGGCTATCAACACGCCTAACAAGCGCAACCATACTCGGGAAATCAATATAAAATCATCGTCAGTCAAGCCTATATTCGATATTGTTAAGTTAGTAAGTCCCTATCTCGGGTTATTTATACAGTCCATTGTAACCCCGGTCTCTCTTCGCACAGCATCTGAAGTTATTTCCCCCAAATTGTCTAAGGCAACCAACTGGAGATCTTACCTCTGGAATTAGCGCAAATATTTGTGCTGATATTGTACTTATGACAATCTAAATGCATTTTCAAGCCACATCATGTGAGAATTTCTTAGTAGCAGGTTTTAAAATTCTAAGCACAGCTTGAGTCGAGATTGTTCATTTTGTGACGCCTACGACTCCTCTTAAGGTAGGTTAGGTTTAGAAATTATCTGCAACTTTTATATGACATGATGTGTCAGACCTTGAAAATAACTTAAATCAGGATGGGGAAATTTCATCGCGTTAAAATACCCTTGTAGTGAATAAGGCTTGTAAGCGTAGCAGGTAAACTGGTTGAATCAGATAAACCAAGGAAATGTATTACTCGTATGTTCAAGCTTAACCTAAAACAATTGTGCAAAATAAATAGATATGCGAGAGAATTACACAAAATATTTTTTTTTCTTTATTAAATAATTAATCATTTTACAGAGTTCATTCTAGTTAACTAAAATAATTCATAAAATTAGTTTTCACTACTTTTGATTTTTTAATGTTCCTCTTCTATAGAAGCTGGCGCTTGTTTCTAGAAGAGTGGTGAGCATCAATATAAAGAATATTTAGTGTTTGTAATTATGATTTAAGGAAATATGAATATTAAAATTTACCATTAATTAAAAAGATAGTTTCATCATTTTGGTATTTAACTTCTCTTTAATCGCTTTTAGTAGGTGTTTATCGTTTTCGATTGTTCTGATATTTTCGGGTAGGCTGTTGAAGTATTTTTTCCCTTGATATATATAATGGTGTTGATCAAAAGTGGTATTTTGTTTAATTGCCTGTTAGGTTAGGTTTGATAATAAATACTTGATTTAATTAGCTCTAACCCTGCCGCTGTATATTATATACAGGATTTTCCAATAACAGGTGTTATTTTGATATTCAATCGTAAAAGATCAATGGTTTTGTTGCTTGTGTGGCACGTGGCGTCGTTTTGTTGAAAGTAAACGTTATCCAGATCTATACCATCCAATTTCGGCCATAAAAAAATCATTAATCATCTCTCGATAGCGCAATCCATTCACCGTAACTGTTGATCCAGCCTCATTTTCGAAAAAGTAAGGTCCAATGACTCCGCCGGACCATAAACCGCACCAAACAGTCACACGTTGAGGATAGAGAGGTTTTTCAACAATAACTCTTGGGTTTTCCGAGCCAGATACGACAATTTTGCTTGATGACGAAGCCACCGAGGTGGAAATGGGCCTGATCCCTCAAGATGATTTGCATTTCATTCACCCAAGTGAATTTTAATAATTTCAATGCGTTGTTGAAGCGTGTATCTTCCATTTTTATTAATTACGTAGTCAAATGCAAAAAATGACAGCTTCAAAAGTAGCATCTACCGAAGTAGCGGGCTATTCAAAATAACACCTCTTATTGGAGAACCCTGTATTATGTCATCAAGCATATTATGCAGTAATCAGAATATGACACACAAACGAGATTCATTTTATTTAAAAATTTGAAACCTACTCTTATAATAAGGGTAGAATTCTGATAACTTGTTTAGGCAAGGATACTTCCACTAGCCATACTATGTAGAGTAATTGGTGTTTATAAGACTCTCCAGTACTTATGGGTGTTAAGTTTTTTTGCTCATTAAATATGCTTAATAACTTAACTAATTTATTTTCGGGTGTCCATTTCATAAATAATAATTTCGGTGGTATCTCTGTGTGACATTGGTTCAATAAACTGTGATTTGCTTTGATTTTCAAAATTGGAACTGATTGTGGGAATGATTCTGATAAGCGATTAAGTAGATACCAAAATTATTTTATTAATTCATAATTTAGTGTTAGAAATTTGCATTTTTTTGTAAATATTTGATAGATGTTGTACTTATTCAAGTTTTCTAACATTCGAAAGGTAAATTTCTGATTGTCTTTTTGGCAATGAGCCAAATATTTATTTTTTTATAAATACTTAGCGTCCCGAATTCTTCAATCATAATATCCCGTTATTTTTCCCTTGGGTGTGCTAGTATTTCAATAATTGATTAACACTCACAATATTACTCATTTACGCAAGGATTCATTATAGTAAAAGTGGGTATCTTACATTATGTTGGATGTCCGCAGACGTTAATCGTGAAAATAATAAATAGGTACCTTACCTCTCAAAAAATTATCGTCTTTTAATGTTTTCCGTGAATTTGAATCGGTTAAACACTAATTCGAAATACTGTTTTCGAATATATCTATAACTCCAGTTCATTGAATCTGTTCGTTTGAACAAATTCATATAGCGAAAAAGTACCAACTTGACCTTTTTATCTCTTCGGCAGGACTCTCGAACCATCGCATTGCACCATGGTGAAAGGAATGGGTTCTTACGTCCGTCACTCTTGGACGCACTGACCCCCAGATTCCTACCCACCCCTCACACCCTTTTCCTTCCTAGATCTTTCTCTCCTTCCCTTCCTTAAAAATACTCACTCATTCAGGGAAATTATTTTCATCAGGACATCTAATCTGAAGATAGATGCAAGGTGAAACCGGTCCGGAAGTGGAACTAATGGAAGTTATTTACCAACCATAAATTCAAATTAGCAATGTCTTATTTTTTGAGGTTAAAGCCCATGATGGGTATGATATCGCGAGTTAAAAATGTTTGCAAATTCCAGTTGGATAGAGATACGTACATTTATTTCATGATGCCAATTACTTCTGAGAGAGTTTTTACAGCTCAATGATATGAGATTTACTGAAGTAAGAAATTACGATTAAATTAACAACATATAAACTATTACAGGAATGGCTGGCCAATCTTAACAAGGAGAAAAAAATGGGTTCACTTGGAATCTCCCATTATTTGGAAATATGTTTCATATGGACAAGGAAGAGATGTCTGCATGGGTGGTATCAATGAATTCTGGGAATATGTATTAGACTATTACAATATCTCCTCGTTCATGACGGAAGAGGATCTAGCGAAGTTGGTCAAGAGTTATGCGCCGTACGATAGTTACTAAAATGGGCATACACAAGAATACAAGTTAGTGATAACGAGCATGTATTATTTTAATAGCAAATTATTTTAACTGTATCTTTTTCAAAAACGGAACCAGTTTGTCAAGAATCAAAACTATCCCTTATTTTTTTTACGGGTGTGTGGTAGTTTAACCATAAAATCAAAGTATTTGTGTCTGTATACTGCGGATCAAAAAATGTTACTGCATTGTCAAATCTTAAAAACAAATTGTACTGTTTAACTTGTAATCTCATTCATTAATTGATAAAATCTTTAATCTTACGTCACAAAAAGATGAGAAATACAACCCCATAAAGCGACCGCAATTAGGTAGAAATTTATTTAAAAAAATGTTAACATCGTCTGGGTTTTCTCAACAAATTGTATAGAGGTATTATTCTTTTGCTTGAAGATTGCGGTAAAACAAAGCTTCCCAAAACAAAAGAGTATACGACAATGGCATATTTACCAGCTTAATTGTTTTAATTTGTGGTTCTTGTAATGAAATAAAATATGTAACGGGTGAAACCGCGCGACCTCGAATACTTTCTCGCTCACACCTATTACGACATCCCTATCGAGGAACGCAGGACTTCGTAGATCTCTTACTGGTTACGAAAATTATTAATCAAATAATGAGAGGTTACCACGTGTACCACGGACCGCCTATATAAGCGGACGCACGGCCTTGAACGAGCAGAGATCCCGAGACGGTCTAAGACTCAAGACCTGATCGTGATAGCGAGATTTGTCTTCCAACGAGGTCTAAGTGAAATTCTAGGCCTGACCCTGATAGTGAGATGTATCGTCCATTTCAGAAATGTTGCCAAGTGCCTAGATGAAGTTTTTATGTTTCGTATCTATTCCGGAGTTGGCGCGCCATGTCGTCATTTCCGATTAGGTTTGTTATATTTGTTGTAACTGTTACATTAAAGCCCAAACGTAGGGCCGTGATAAATACCTTTACGTAAAATCTGCTTTGCAAAAATTATTAAAAAAAAAAACAAAAGCTCTACGAACATGTTAACAATCTCTGTGGCAAAGCGGTCTAAAGGTCCTTAACTCTGGATCTAGATATAATGGGATAGAAATCCGATGAAAAATAATTATTTTGAATGGGTTATTTAATCAAATCTTTATCTCTGTTTGATCATCTTATTTGAACTACTGAGCAAACTAAAAATGTGAAAATGTTGACATTATATTGTTACCTCTTCTCTTCTCTTTACGTAAAATATTTCATTGAAGCTTAAAAGAATTGAAAAACCAAATTTAATTATTAAAAACTTACTGAAAATACTTATGCCTAAAACTTGGAAGTCTTGATTCTTCTTGGCATCTATTCATTTTGCGAAATTATTTATTAATTTTTCGCTTCTACGTCAAACGCTCGATAGGTTGGAGTTATATGTAATCATAATTTCAAATATTTCTTTTTCATTAGCTTCCATAGGTTCTGTATTTGGTTGAGGTCTGGCGAATTGCTAGTCCAGTCAATGATATTCAATTACTGGTGCTGGAGGAATTTCGACAAAGTTTTGGCTCTGTTGTAAGGTCAAGGCAAGTCGTGCACAAATGTGTAGTCTCCATCTGGGAACCTCTTCTTGGCCTGGGGGAATATTTTGTCTTAATTTTACAATAAAATTTTCGTTGAAATTAATAAAATGCTTAGTTTTTACCACTTTTATTGTTTATAAATACCGACATGTTTCATGAGCAACGCTCACTTCTTCAGGGTTTTAATAATACTAATTATAAATAATAGACATATACAATGGTGTCAATAGAGAAATAATAGACATAGACAATGGTGTCATTAAAAAATAACAGACATAGACAATGGCAACAATGAAAAGATGAGAATGGATAGGGGAAAGATAGGCAATATGGAACAATTTACAAAGGGAAAAGGTTTAATATTATTGCCATTTATATGCCATTGACATTACATTCAGTTGGATAAACTAGAAATTTTAGATATTAGAAAGAGTGTGAATGCAAAATTGAATATTATTAACAATCAAAAATTATTTTTTAATGACTCAATATTAAACCTATTCCCTTTGTAAATTGTTCCATATTGCCTCTCTTTCCCCTATCCATTCTCATATATTCATTGTTGCCATTGTCAATGTCTATTATTTTTTAATGACACCATTGTCAATGTCTATTATTTATAATTAGTATTATTAAAACCCTGTGATGGACTCGCCCTGGGATAAATTTTTATTTGAAGTTTAATTATGGTGGGAAAGAAATTTTCAGTTGGTCTCACGACATAGGAGATTACCAGATGTTGGACAACTGATTTTAAAACAAGTGTTTAGATTTATTAGGGTAGAGAAAAAAAAAAAGGAACATGCACTGTATCGGCAGAGACCTCCGTGATGGTGGTTGATAATAGTAAGCCGAGCTAAAATGCTGGTGGGCCAACACGCCACTGGACTGGGGGTAGTCAAGTTTCATCCTTTGAACGAAGAATTAGACATTCTACTGGAGAAGTAACAATTTATTGGTTTTGAAACGATTTAAAATTAATGTGACAGGTTCTAGGGCCATAATTGATGTGTTCCTTTAGTGCATTTCTGTCTTTTGAAAACAAAAAGCATTCAGAATTCAAAAGAACATAAATTAGAAATCGCATATGGTGATTTGGGGGGTTGGTTTGGGGAGGGGGAGTCTGGATTTGAAAGCGCGGGGAGACGGTCAAGACAGTTAGCGTTGAAGGTCGGAAGAAGCAAGTCGATAGTCGTGGTTAAGGAGCGCGGGCGGGTAGTCAGTTTTTGATAGTCTGGATTTGAAAGCGCGGGGAGACGGTCAAGGCAGTCAGCGTTGAAGGTCGGAAGAAGCAAGTCGATAGTCGTGGTTAAGGAGCGCGGGCGGGTAGTCTGTTTTTGGGAGTCTGGATTTGAAAGCGCGGGGAGACGGTCAAGACAGTCAGCGTTGAAGGTCGGAAGAAGCAAGTCGATAGTCGTGGTTAAGGAGCGCGGGCGGGTAGTCAGTTTTGATAGTCAGGTTTTGAAAACGGTGGGAGACGGTCAGGAATAATCAGGATCGGTCAGCGTTTTAAGATAGGCGAGTTAGTAAAAACTAAGAAGCGCGTCAACAAGAATTAATCGTCGGGACGCAAACACGGCTAAAATCTTTTAGTGTAGAAGGTGCGGTTTTCTAACAGCATGAGTTTTCTGCATGTGACTGTGTTTGTTTTTTTATAATTATTTGGATTGTTGACACTAAGATGTATCGGTAAGTCTATTATAATCTAATTATTAACACTTATTTCCTTAATGTAAACCGAATAGTCCAATTGTATTTTGAAGTAAGGGTATTTAACTTGAGCACTATAGGTCCGGACCTGTTAGCAAGGGAGGCCATAAATCACCTAATGCATTGAAGTGACCGGGTCTTGGCGATTACAAAAGGACTAAGAGCGATTACCCTGAAGCCGCTTAAGATCATTCAACAATAGACATTGTTTATGAGCTAGACAATTTTGTTTTCTGCAATTTAAGATGATTTAATAATTCTCCAGTAATAATATTTAACGATTAGGTTATACGGAATTCATAAAATATATTTAATTAAATATAACTTATTCAAACATCACTCTTTTCATTCATTTTTGAATCGGGATAACGCAGCGGGTTACAGCTAGCCGCCGGGAGAATTCATCTGTCTGGCATTCCTATTCTATGAAGTGAGATTTTCATTTTTCATAAGTTTGACGGGGACGGAGTGTACGAATTTTCCGTAGGCTGTCCTATCTTACCAAAGCGACAAAAGCGAAGGGAACGAAATTTGTAATTTGGCTTGCCTAATAGGGACTCTTGTGTTAGCAAAGTCGATAACCCTGGATACCGATATAACGTCTATTTTAGTATAGCAGCGCCGGCTTTTTCCCCTGCTATTGGTGTGGTTGAGTTATTCCCGTACAAGCACCGGTTTCTGTCGAAGGTGTTGGCGGACCAGCCTTAGATAGTCACCCGGAATAGACCTCTGTTTCGAGTATTTTCAGCTGGTGAGAGGACGCTTTCACTGAGTTCAGATCGAAGGGAACGAAAATTGCTAGTGGGCTTTCCTACTTGAGTTAGCTGGTAGACGAAGGAACAAAGCGGATAAGGGCTATGCTATTCTTGGCTGGCGTGTGAGGAGGATTTTCTCGCTGACAGAACGAAGGGATCGTGACGAATATGAAGTTGTCTCGGCGATTTCTGACGTCCTTCCTGTCAAATCCAATAAGTACTTACCCCACTATAGGAGGAGAAGTCATCCAGAATTAGGTTGGAAATTGACTCCGACTGAAACCGTTTGAGCTGACGGAGATCGGATGATTTCAGATTCACGACCTGATGATTCCAGTATCCCTGATCCTTAGCGCCGGAAGTCGAGGATATCAATTTCTACCATTCTTTGATATTTGAGGCGAACGGAGGGTAACAAACGATAGAGCGAATGACCATGACTTTGAAGTGGGGTAAAATCTCCCGTCTAGGAAACATTCGTTATGTCGGATGGACGCCCCGTTCAAATTAAATATTGACATGACTATTTTGAGTGTGGACGAAAGACTTGAAGTATGTTCTGTATTGTACATATGATAAATATGTGTCATTACCTCTACTGGAACGAGAAGCTGTATAGACTGGAGCCAGGAGCTATTTGGAGTAGCGTGACTGCAGAGGCGAAGTCGAACAAACTGAAGCTGAATTCATCATTATCCTTACGAGCGTAAACCAGAGGGGTGTTCACGGGACTCCCGAACTCCTGACGTTGCTGATGCAAACCACTTCAGTATATGTTTATGTTTGAGGTTAGTAGAGTGGACTCCTAATTTTCGGCATGCTGGCGAAGCTCAACTCATCATCGATTTGGGGGAGGTTGACGCGACCTAAACCTCGCGCTACCCACGTGACCCAAATGGTTCCTGACACCAGACTATCATGCCACCGGACCAGAGCAGCTCCTTGTACCTAACGGTATAAGATGAATCTTCATCATTCATCATCAACATCAACATCAACAGTTACCACCAAGGACCCACATTCCACCTTCATCACCCTCCGGCAGGAGGCAAAACATGTCATTATCTCATCTGTCGCTGAGCGATATTCAATTCATTTCTGGAGGTGTTGGGATTGGACCATCAACTTGGCTGCTCTCGAGCTGGTCACGTTGATGGGTGGGATTTGGACGGAGACCAATCGAAAGCAACACATGTTTTGTCTCTAGCTATTCCCGAAAATACCTACTCATAGAAATAACTCACAAAACTAACAATCCATAGTCAAATCATTAACTTAGAATCTTGTGCATCTTGAATTGAATTGTCTATAGTGAATTTTATGTACTTAATTTGTAATTAATTGTCTCATTATATTAGCACATTATCAACTGCAGCAACCGGAAACGTTTGGGCGAGCAAACAAGGTAGGAAAAGGTAGTTAAAATCAGGGTAGTCGGTCATTGTCTTATTTTCAAACCATACAGAATGTAACACGCCTCATCTAAAAAGAACCAAAGTTACCACAACCAATTAACAGGATCCTTCAATGAATTAATCCCTGTCGAAACAAAAAATTGACACAACGTGACATATTAATTCGTTAAGATTGAAGGGTTGATAAACCGCGGGAAGTTGTAAATCAAACGAGCAAAATATTAATCCGTTAAGAAGATCTATCTGGCTTCTTTCCTTTGTTTTGACGAAAGGAACGTTAAAAACATTACAGTGATGCCGTTGGACCAGGAGGTGGGGTTTTAAAATGTTTTACATCCTGTTTGGTTCAAGACAATGAAAAAAAAAATATATAAAAAAGCCAGGGCTAACAGTTCAGTATTTTAAATACAAAACTGCGAAAAGTAGTGAATTTCTACAATAATAGTTGAGCTATACGTGAATTTATCAGTAGGGTAAAAATCAGTTTATTTAAATTCCAAATAAAAATATACGACCGAAATTTAATGATGTTATCCAACCTCCGATAGGACATAGTGAGTAAAGGTATTACATTGTGGAGGGAGAAAATAGTTCCGTCAGTAGTAGACCTAAACCAGCGCATTGGTTTATTTGCTTCAAATGCTAAATATCCGTAATAAAAATATCCGTGGATTTATCAGTAGGGAATAAATTAGATTATTTAAATTTTAAATAAAATTGTAAAACAAAATTTTGTATTGTCATCCAACCTCCGATAAGACATAGTTATTAAAGGTATTACATTGTGGAGGGAGAAAATAGTTTCTTCAAGTAGTAGACACAAACCCAGTTCATTCTAGAGGCTGATGTCCAACCTCCGATAAGGGCTGAAATAACAGATAAAACTTTTTTTATGTTTCCTTATTCATTGAAATTATTTATTACATGCATTTAGGATTTTTTCGACCGCCATGCTAGGCACATGCCGTGTTACTTTGAAGGGAGACGAAAAGGGAAAGTGCAATTTAAACAAACATTTTAAAGTCAATAATAGACGTACGGTGAGAAAGACCCTAGGGCCAAGACGGTTGTAAAATCATAACAAAGATGTATTGTACTACTAGACCGGAGCCTCTCCCCGGGGACAAAAATAAATAATAGCTTATTACGTCACTTATTATGAACTTGACCATTTATAAGTGGGTCGACGGAACAGATTTATATTATCTTGAAATGTTAGAAAAAATTCAGTGAACAATAAAAGTTGCGTATTATGAATAAAGGGTTCGTGAAAAAAAAAAAATATGTATACATATAAACATATTTATACCTAGGGTTTCCCTGATACTTTTCAGACTCCCCATCGAATCAACATTAATTACCTCGGTAGTGTCATCAACATTACTAAACCTTTCCCTGTCCCGATTTTCGACCAACGATTAAACTTCATAATTGGAGAATTAGATAGTTTCGCTGTAATAATATCACACAAATATTAGCAAGCAGAAATGGTTTTTTTTTCCTGCGCTATCGCGTGGACGAAGACGCCAGCGTGAACTGAGCGGATCAGCGCGGCATACTGAAAGCTTCACTCTTTCGCGGTTTTATGCAATGAAAAAGGGAATGACAGACAGGGTGAGAAGGCATGAGTGACTCTGGGATGAAAAGAGCGTAATTCGCTGTTGGAGGCGTCTAGCTGAAGGTGACCTGCGAGGTTCCTGCAAGGTTATGTGGAAGAGATGTTCGCGCGATATTCCGTAGGAATAAACCCGTTAAAGTTCTATCAGATACTCCAATGGCGTCGACCTGGAACCTGATGTAAGCCAACGCAATCTTGGCTTAATTACAACAGATTCTAAGAGGTGAAGTGTAGGTCTGACAGCACGTGGAAGGAGGGCTTCATCAGACGAAACTTACATGACACATTTTCGCGTAAGCATCGTGATATGGGATGCAATTACTTTCCCCATTTAGAGACAGTAAAGTAGGTTCACAGAAGTGAATACGCTGGAACAGTATCTGGAAGTGTTGGGAAGTCTCAATTCGTTTTCCTTCAGGCGTGGTGGGTTCTGGTAGGTCACGGTACCTTTAAGAAGTGGGTCGCCAGCTATTAGAGTATAGCCTAAGACACGCTGAGGTCAATGTTTGAGTTCTGATCACCATTCACCGTTATTGTTTGGCTAATGTAAGACAGCGTAGTTTGAAAGAGATTTCATTTGTATAGTTTACCCCTTTTTCCTTCCCCTCCCCCTCCACACTTCTTTTCCCATAATACGACTTAGATGTTCAACAAAACTCTTATCAAAATATTAGTAGCTACTACAATATTAGGTTCCTTGAGTTAGCTTTTCACGAAAACGGCGCTATATAAATTATTCAATAATAATAATTATTATTATCAGGCGTCCTGTAAGGAGCAATAGGAAATTAGACACACGGTTCTACGAGAAATAATTTATCAATTAAATTGGTAAAGAGATTATCCACTCTAATTAGACGGAACTGAATTACCGCAAAACATATAGGTACACTAATAGATTTTTCATATAGAAGGAGTCCTATTCACATGAATTAAAACATCAAAACAAATTACCCAACGCTTAAAAATGCGAAATAACTCTCAAGATCTCGGTTACTGTATGCTCAGTCATAAAACAATTAACAACGGCAGGAACACACAAAAAGTTAACAAAAGGGCCCCATAACGGACCTACCAGAGGTTTAACTGATAGCGTGCGGCCAAGAAAAAAAAAAAAATAAGAACGTCAAGTGAGACAGGGGCGGATTGGGAAATCTTTCGTAGAAAAAAAGATAAATATATATAAAAAAATAAATAAAATAAAAAGTAAAAGGGATTAGGAATTTTAACAATTTTAGCAACAAGAACAGGGTAGTGGGGAGCAAGTGAAACCTAGGAAGGTTTGGAAAAAAAAAAAAGTATTATTGGCGAGTTCAAACGTGTTCTGCTGCTAAGTTGATGGAACAATAATAGCTGACAATAGCTTATCTCCGTATCTACTCCCACTATTATTTTTCCAGAAGGGAGCTGTGATGGACTCGCCCTGGGATAAATTTTTATTTGAAGTTTAATTATGGTGGGAAAGAAATTTTCAGTTGGTCTCACGACATAGGAGATTACCAGATGTTGGACAACTGATTTTAAAACAAGTGTTTAGATTTATTAGGGTAGAGAAAAAAAAAAGGAACATGCACTGTATCGGCAGAGACCTCCGTGATGGTGGTTGATAATAGTAAGCCGAGCTAAAATGCTGGTGGGCCAACACGCCACTGGACTGGGGGTAGTCAAGTTTCATCCTTTGAACGAAGAATTAGACATTCTACTGGAGAAGTAACAATTTATTGGTTTTGAAACGATTTAAAATTAATGTGACAGGTTCTAGGGCCATAATTGATGTGTTCCTTTAGTGCATTTCTGTCTTTTGAAAACAAAAAGCATTCAGAATTCAAAAGAACATAAATTAGAAATCGCATATGGTGATTTGGGGGGTTGGTTTGGGGAGGGGGAGTCTGGATTTGAAAGCGCGGGGAGACGGTCAAGACAGTTAGCGTTGAAGGTCGGAAGAAGCAAGTCGATAGTCGTGGTTAAGGAGCGCGGGCGGGTAGTCAGTTTTTGATAGTCTGGATTTGAAAGCGCGGGGAGACGGTCAAGGCAGTCAGCGTTGAAGGTCGGAAGAAGCAAGTCGATAGTCGTGGTTAAGGAGCGCGGGCGGGTAGTCTGTTTTTGGGAGTCTGGATTTGAAAGCGCGGGGAGACGGTCAAGACAGTCAGCGTTGAAGGTCGGAAGAAGCAAGTCGATAGTCGTGGTTAAGGAGCGCGGGCGGGTAGTCAGTTTTGATAGTCAGGTTTTGAAAACGGTGGGAGACGGTCAGGAATAATCAGGATCGGTCAGCGTTTTAAGATAGGCGAGTTAGTAAAAACTAAGAAGCGCGTCAACAAGAATTAATCGTCGGGACGCAAACACGGCTAAAATCTTTTAGTGTAGAAGGTGCGGTTTTCTAACAGCATGAGTTTTCTGCATGTGACTGTGTTTGTTTTTTTATAATTATTTGGATTGTTGACACTAAGATGTATCGGTAAGTCTATTATAATCTAATTATTAACACTTATTTCCTTAATGTAAACCGAATAGTCCAATTGTATTTTGAAGTAAGGGTATTTAACTTGAGCACTATAGGTCCGGACCTGTTAGCAAGGGAGGCCATAAATCACCTAATGCATTGAAGTGACCGGGTCTTGGCGATTACAAAAGGACTAAGAGCGATTACCCTGAAGCCGCTTAAGATCATTCAACAATAGACATTGTTTATGAGCTAGACAATTTTGTTTTCTGCAATTTAAGATGATTTAATAATTCTCCAGTAATAATATTTAACGATTAGGTTATACGGAATTCATAAAATATATTTAATTAAATATAACTTATTCAAACATCACTCTTTTCATTCATTTTTGAATCGGGATAACGCAGCGGGTTACAGCTAGCCGCCGGGAGAATTCATCTGTCTGGCATTCCTATTCTATGAAGTGAGATTTTCATTTTTCATAAGTTTGACGGGGACGGAGTGTACGAATTTTCCGTAGGCTGTCCTATCTTACCAAAGCGACAAAAGCGAAGGGAACGAAATTTGTAATTTGGCTTGCCTAATAGGGACTCTTGTGTTAGCAAAGTCGATAACCCTGGATACCGATATAACGTCTATTTTAGTATAGCAGCGCCGGCTTTTTCCCCTGCTATTGGTGTGGTTGAGTTATTCCCGTACAAGCACCGGTTTCTGTCGAAGGTGTTGGCGGACCAGCCTTAGATAGTCACCCGGAATAGACCTCTGTTTCGAGTATTTTCAGCTGGTGAGAGGACGCTTTCACTGAGTTCAGATCGAAGGGAACGAAAATTGCTAGTGGGCTTTCCTACTTGAGTTAGCTGGTAGACGAAGGAACAAAGCGGATAAGGGCTATGCTATTCTTGGCTGGCGTGTGAGGAGGATTTTCTCGCTGACAGAACGAAGGGATCGTGACGAATATGAAGTTGTCTCGGCGATTTCTGACGTCCTTCCTGTCAAATCCAATAAGTACTTACCCCACTATAGGAGGAGAAGTCATCCAGAATTAGGTTGGAAATTGACTCCGACTGAAACCGTTTGAGCTGACGGAGATCGGATGATTTCAGATTCACGACCTGATGATTCCAGTATCCCTGATCCTTAGCGCCGGAAGTCGAGGATATCAATTTCTACCATTCTTTGATATTTGAGGCGAACGGAGGGTAACAAACGATAGAGCGAATGACCATGACTTTGAAGTGGGGTAAAATCTCCCGTCTAGGAAACATTCGTTATGTCGGATGGACGCCCCGTTCAAATTAAATATTGACATGACTATTTTGAGTGTGGACGAAAGACTTGAAGTATGTTCTGTATTGTACATATGATAAATATGTGTCATTACCTCTACTGGAACGAGAAGCTGTATAGACTGGAGCCAGGAGCTATTTGGAGTAGCGTGACTGCAGAGGCGAAGTCGAACAAACTGAAGCTGAATTCATCATTATCCTTACGAGCGTAAACCAGAGGGGTGTTCACGGGACTCCCGAACTCCTGACGTTGCTGATGCAAACCACTTCAGTATATGTTTATGTTTGAGGTTAGTAGAGTGGACTCCTAATTTTCGGCATGCTGGCGAAGCTCAACTCATCATCGATTTGGGGGAGGTTGACGCGACCTAAACCTCGCGCTACCCACGTGACCCAAATGGTTCCTGACACCAGACTATCATGCCACCGGACCAGAGCAGCTCCTTGTACCTAACGGTATAAGATGAATCTTCATCATTCATCATCAACATCAACATCAACAGTTACCACCAAGGACCCACATTCCACCTTCATCACCCTCCGGCAGGAGGCAAAACATGTCATTATCTCATCTGTCGCTGAGCGATATTCAATTCATTTCTGGAGGTGTTGGGATTGGACCATCAACTTGGCTGCTCTCGAGCTGGTCACGTTGATGGGTGGGATTTGGACGGAGACCAATCGAAAGCAACACATGTTTTGTCTCTAGCTATTCCCGAAAATACCTACTCATAGAAATAACTCACAAAACTAACAATCCATAGTCAAATCATTAACTTAGAATCTTGTGCATCTTGAATTGAATTGTCTATAGTGAATTTTATGTACTTAATTTGTAATTAATTGTCTCATTATATTAGCACATTATCAACTGCAGCAACCGGAAACGTTTGGGCGAGCAAACAAGGTAGGAAAAGGTAGTTAAAATCAGGGTAGTCGGTCATTGTCTTATTTTCAAACCATACAGAATGTAACACGCCTCATCTAAAAAGAACCAAAGTTACCACAACCAATTAACAGGATCCTTCAATGAATTAATCCCTGTCGAAACAAAAAATTGACACAACGTGACATATTAATTCGTTAAGATTGAAGGGTTGATAAACCGCGGGAAGTTGTAAATCAAACGAGCAAAATATTAATCCGTTAAGAAGATCTATCTGGCTTCTTTCCTTTGTTTTGACGAAAGGAACGTTAAAAACATTACAGTGATGCCGTTGGACCAGGAGGTGGGGTTTTAAAATGTTTTACATCCTGTTTGGTTCAAGACAATGAAAAAAAAAATATATAAAAAAGCCAGGGCTAACAGTTCAGTATTTTAAATACAAAACTGCGAAAAGTAGTGAATTTCTACAATAATAGTTGAGCTATACGTGAATTTATCAGTAGGGTAAAAATCAGTTTATTTAAATTCCAAATAAAAATATACGACCGAAATTTAATGATGTTATCCAACCTCCGATAGGACATAGTGAGTAAAGGTATTACATTGTGGAGGGAGAAAATAGTTCCGTCAGTAGTAGACCTAAACCAGCGCATTGGTTTATTTGCTTCAAATGCTAAATATCCGTAATAAAAATATCCGTGGATTTATCAGTAGGGAATAAATTAGATTATTTAAATTTTAAATAAAATTGTAAAACAAAATTTTGTATTGTCATCCAACCTCCGATAAGACATAGTTATTAAAGGTATTACATTGTGGAGGGAGAAAATAGTTTCTTCAAGTAGTAGACACAAACCCAGTTCATTCTAGAGGCTGATGTCCAACCTCCGATAAGGGCTGAAATAACAGATAAAACTTTTTTTATGTTTCCTTATTCATTGAAATTATTTATTACATGCATTTAGGATTTTTTCGACCGCCATGCTAGGCACATGCCGTGTTACTTTGAAGGGAGACGAAAAGGGAAAGTGCAATTTAAACAAACATTTTAAAGTCAATAATAGACGTACGGTGAGAAAGACCCTAGGGCCAAGACGGTTGTAAAATCATAACAAAGATGTATTGTACTACTAGACCGGAGCCTCTCCCCGGGGACAAAAATAAATAATAGCTTATTACGTCACTTATTATGAACTTGACCATTTATAAGTGGGTCGACGGAACAGATTTATATTATCTTGAAATGTTAGAAAAAATTCAGTGAACAATAAAAGTTGCGTATTATGAATAAAGGGTTCGTGAAAAAAAAAAAATATGTATACATATAAACATATTTATACCTAGGGTTTCCCTGATACTTTTCAGACTCCCCATCGAATCAACATTAATTACCTCGGTAGTGTCATCAACATTACTAAACCTTTCCCTGTCCCGATTTTCGACCAACGATTAAACTTCATAATTGGAGAATTAGATAGTTTCGCTGTAATAATATCACACAAATATTAGCAAGCAGAAATGGTTTTTTTTTCCTGCGCTATCGCGTGGACGAAGACGCCAGCGTGAACTGAGCGGATCAGCGCGGCATACTGAAAGCTTCACTCTTTCGCGGTTTTATGCAATGAAAAAGGGAATGACAGACAGGGTGAGAAGGCATGAGTGACTCTGGGATGAAAAGAGCGTAATTCGCTGTTGGAGGCGTCTAGCTGAAGGTGACCTGCGAGGTTCCTGCAAGGTTATGTGGAAGAGATGTTCGCGCGATATTCCGTAGGAATAAACCCGTTAAAGTTCTATCAGATACTCCAATGGCGTCGACCTGGAACCTGATGTAAGCCAACGCAATCTTGGCTTAATTACAACAGATTCTAAGAGGTGAAGTGTAGGTCTGACAGCACGTGGAAGGAGGGCTTCATCAGACGAAACTTACATGACACATTTTCGCGTAAGCATCGTGATATGGGATGCAATTACTTTCCCCATTTAGAGACAGTAAAGTAGGTTCACAGAAGTGAATACGCTGGAACAGTATCTGGAAGTGTTGGGAAGTCTCAATTCGTTTTCCTTCAGGCGTGGTGGGTTCTGGTAGGTCACGGTACCTTTAAGAAGTGGGTCGCCAGCTATTAGAGTATAGCCTAAGACACGCTGAGGTCAATGTTTGAGTTCTGATCACCATTCACCGTTATTGTTTGGCTAATGTAAGACAGCGTAGTTTGAAAGAGATTTCATTTGTATAGTTTACCCCTTTTTCCTTCCCCTCCCCCTCCACACTTCTTTTCCCATAATACGACTTAGATGTTCAACAAAACTCTTATCAAAATATTAGTAGCTACTACAATATTAGGTTCCTTGAGTTAGCTTTTCACGAAAACGGCGCTATATAAATTATTCAATAATAATAATTATTATTATCAGGCGTCCTGTAAGGAGCAATAGGAAATTAGACACACGGTTCTACGAGAAATAATTTATCAATTAAATTGGTAAAGAGATTATCCACTCTAATTAGACGGAACTGAATTACCGCAAAACATATAGGTACACTAATAGATTTTTCATATAGAAGGAGTCCTATTCACATGAATTAAAACATCAAAACAAATTACCCAACGCTTAAAAATGCGAAATAACTCTCAAGATCTCGGTTACTGTATGCTCAGTCATAAAACAATTAACAACGGCAGGAACACACAAAAAGTTAACAAAAGGGCCCCATAACGGACCTACCAGAGGTTTAACTGATAGCGTGCGGCCAAGAAAAAAAAAAAAATAAGAACGTCAAGTGAGACAGGGGCGGATTGGGAAATCTTTCGTAGAAAAAAAGATAAATATATATAAAAAAATAAATAAAATAAAAAGTAAAAGGGATTAGGAATTTTAACAATTTTAGCAACAAGAACAGGGTAGTGGGGAGCAAGTGAAACCTAGGAAGGTTTGGAAAAAAAAAAAAGTATTATTGGCGAGTTCAAACGTGTTCTGCTGCTAAGTTGATGGAACAATAATAGCTGACAATAGCTTATCTCCGTATCTACTCCCACTATTATTTTTCCAGAAGGGAGCTGTGATGGACTCGCCCTGGGATAAATTTTTATTTGAAGTTTAATTATGGTGGGAAAGAAATTTTCAGTTGGTCTCACGACATAGGAGATTACCAGATGTTGGACAACTGATTTTAAAACAAGTGTTTAGATTTATTAGGGTAGAGAAAAAAAAAAGGAACATGCACTGTATCGGCAGAGACCTCCGTGATGGTGGTTGATAATAGTAAGCCGAGCTAAAATGCTGGTGGGCCAACACGCCACTGGACTGGGGGTAGTCAAGTTTCATCCTTTGAACGAAGAATTAGACATTCTACTGGAGAAGTAACAATTTATTGGTTTTGAAACGATTTAAAATTAATGTGACAGGTTCTAGGGCCATAATTGATGTGTTCCTTTAGTGCATTTCTGTCTTTTGAAAACAAAAAGCATTCAGAATTCAAAAGAACATAAATTAGAAATCGCATATGGTGATTTGGGGGGTTGGTTTGGGGAGGGGGAGTCTGGATTTGAAAGCGCGGGGAGACGGTCAAGACAGTTAGCGTTGAAGGTCGGAAGAAGCAAGTCGATAGTCGTGGTTAAGGAGCGCGGGCGGGTAGTCAGTTTTTGATAGTCTGGATTTGAAAGCGCGGGGAGACGGTCAAGGCAGTCAGCGTTGAAGGTCGGAAGAAGCAAGTCGATAGTCGTGGTTAAGGAGCGCGGGCGGGTAGTCTGTTTTTGGGAGTCTGGATTTGAAAGCGCGGGGAGACGGTCAAGACAGTCAGCGTTGAAGGTCGGAAGAAGCAAGTCGATAGTCGTGGTTAAGGAGCGCGGGCGGGTAGTCAGTTTTGATAGTCAGGTTTTGAAAACGGTGGGAGACGGTCAGGAATAATCAGGATCGGTCAGCGTTTTAAGATAGGCGAGTTAGTAAAAACTAAGAAGCGCGTCAACAAGAATTAATCGTCGGGACGCAAACACGGCTAAAATCTTTTAGTGTAGAAGGTGCGGTTTTCTAACAGCATGAGTTTTCTGCATGTGACTGTGTTTGTTTTTTTATAATTATTTGGATTGTTGACACTAAGATGTATCGGTAAGTCTATTATAATCTAATTATTAACACTTATTTCCTTAATGTAAACCGAATAGTCCAATTGTATTTTGAAGTAAGGGTATTTAACTTGAGCACTATAGGTCCGGACCTGTTAGCAAGGGAGGCCATAAATCACCTAATGCATTGAAGTGACCGGGTCTTGGCGATTACAAAAGGACTAAGAGCGATTACCCTGAAGCCGCTTAAGATCATTCAACAATAGACATTGTTTATGAGCTAGACAATTTTGTTTTCTGCAATTTAAGATGATTTAATAATTCTCCAGTAATAATATTTAACGATTAGGTTATACGGAATTCATAAAATATATTTAATTAAATATAACTTATTCAAACATCACTCTTTTCATTCATTTTTGAATCGGGATAACGCAGCGGGTTACAGCTAGCCGCCGGGAGAATTCATCTGTCTGGCATTCCTATTCTATGAAGTGAGATTTTCATTTTTCATAAGTTTGACGGGGACGGAGTGTACGAATTTTCCGTAGGCTGTCCTATCTTACCAAAGCGACAAAAGCGAAGGGAACGAAATTTGTAATTTGGCTTGCCTAATAGGGACTCTTGTGTTAGCAAAGTCGATAACCCTGGATACCGATATAACGTCTATTTTAGTATAGCAGCGCCGGCTTTTTCCCCTGCTATTGGTGTGGTTGAGTTATTCCCGTACAAGCACCGGTTTCTGTCGAAGGTGTTGGCGGACCAGCCTTAGATAGTCACCCGGAATAGACCTCTGTTTCGAGTATTTTCAGCTGGTGAGAGGACGCTTTCACTGAGTTCAGATCGAAGGGAACGAAAATTGCTAGTGGGCTTTCCTACTTGAGTTAGCTGGTAGACGAAGGAACAAAGCGGATAAGGGCTATGCTATTCTTGGCTGGCGTGTGAGGAGGATTTTCTCGCTGACAGAACGAAGGGATCGTGACGAATATGAAGTTGTCTCGGCGATTTCTGACGTCCTTCCTGTCAAATCCAATAAGTACTTACCCCACTATAGGAGGAGAAGTCATCCAGAATTAGGTTGGAAATTGACTCCGACTGAAACCGTTTGAGCTGACGGAGATCGGATGATTTCAGATTCACGACCTGATGATTCCAGTATCCCTGATCCTTAGCGCCGGAAGTCGAGGATATCAATTTCTACCATTCTTTGATATTTGAGGCGAACGGAGGGTAACAAACGATAGAGCGAATGACCATGACTTTGAAGTGGGGTAAAATCTCCCGTCTAGGAAACATTCGTTATGTCGGATGGACGCCCCGTTCAAATTAAATATTGACATGACTATTTTGAGTGTGGACGAAAGACTTGAAGTATGTTCTGTATTGTACATATGATAAATATGTGTCATTACCTCTACTGGAACGAGAAGCTGTATAGACTGGAGCCAGGAGCTATTTGGAGTAGCGTGACTGCAGAGGCGAAGTCGAACAAACTGAAGCTGAATTCATCATTATCCTTACGAGCGTAAACCAGAGGGGTGTTCACGGGACTCCCGAACTCCTGACGTTGCTGATGCAAACCACTTCAGTATATGTTTATGTTTGAGGTTAGTAGAGTGGACTCCTAATTTTCGGCATGCTGGCGAAGCTCAACTCATCATCGATTTGGGGGAGGTTGACGCGACCTAAACCTCGCGCTACCCACGTGACCCAAATGGTTCCTGACACCAGACTATCATGCCACCGGACCAGAGCAGCTCCTTGTACCTAACGGTATAAGATGAATCTTCATCATTCATCATCAACATCAACATCAACAGTTACCACCAAGGACCCACATTCCACCTTCATCACCCTCCGGCAGGAGGCAAAACATGTCATTATCTCATCTGTCGCTGAGCGATATTCAATTCATTTCTGGAGGTGTTGGGATTGGACCATCAACTTGGCTGCTCTCGAGCTGGTCACGTTGATGGGTGGGATTTGGACGGAGACCAATCGAAAGCAACACATGTTTTGTCTCTAGCTATTCCCGAAAATACCTACTCATAGAAATAACTCACAAAACTAACAATCCATAGTCAAATCATTAACTTAGAATCTTGTGCATCTTGAATTGAATTGTCTATAGTGAATTTTATGTACTTAATTTGTAATTAATTGTCTCATTATATTAGCACATTATCAACTGCAGCAACCGGAAACGTTTGGGCGAGCAAACAAGGTAGGAAAAGGTAGTTAAAATCAGGGTAGTCGGTCATTGTCTTATTTTCAAACCATACAGAATGTAACACGCCTCATCTAAAAAGAACCAAAGTTACCACAACCAATTAACAGGATCCTTCAATGAATTAATCCCTGTCGAAACAAAAAATTGACACAACGTGACATATTAATTCGTTAAGATTGAAGGGTTGATAAACCGCGGGAAGTTGTAAATCAAACGAGCAAAATATTAATCCGTTAAGAAGATCTATCTGGCTTCTTTCCTTTGTTTTGACGAAAGGAACGTTAAAAACATTACAGTGATGCCGTTGGACCAGGAGGTGGGGTTTTAAAATGTTTTACATCCTGTTTGGTTCAAGACAATGAAAAAAAAAATATATAAAAAAGCCAGGGCTAACAGTTCAGTATTTTAAATACAAAACTGCGAAAAGTAGTGAATTTCTACAATAATAGTTGAGCTATACGTGAATTTATCAGTAGGGTAAAAATCAGTTTATTTAAATTCCAAATAAAAATATACGACCGAAATTTAATGATGTTATCCAACCTCCGATAGGACATAGTGAGTAAAGGTATTACATTGTGGAGGGAGAAAATAGTTCCGTCAGTAGTAGACCTAAACCAGCGCATTGGTTTATTTGCTTCAAATGCTAAATATCCGTAATAAAAATATCCGTGGATTTATCAGTAGGGAATAAATTAGATTATTTAAATTTTAAATAAAATTGTAAAACAAAATTTTGTATTGTCATCCAACCTCCGATAAGACATAGTTATTAAAGGTATTACATTGTGGAGGGAGAAAATAGTTTCTTCAAGTAGTAGACACAAACCCAGTTCATTCTAGAGGCTGATGTCCAACCTCCGATAAGGGCTGAAATAACAGATAAAACTTTTTTTATGTTTCCTTATTCATTGAAATTATTTATTACATGCATTTAGGATTTTTTCGACCGCCATGCTAGGCACATGCCGTGTTACTTTGAAGGGAGACGAAAAGGGAAAGTGCAATTTAAACAAACATTTTAAAGTCAATAATAGACGTACGGTGAGAAAGACCCTAGGGCCAAGACGGTTGTAAAATCATAACAAAGATGTATTGTACTACTAGACCGGAGCCTCTCCCCGGGGACAAAAATAAATAATAGCTTATTACGTCACTTATTATGAACTTGACCATTTATAAGTGGGTCGACGGAACAGATTTATATTATCTTGAAATGTTAGAAAAAATTCAGTGAACAATAAAAGTTGCGTATTATGAATAAAGGGTTCGTGAAAAAAAAAAAATATGTATACATATAAACATATTTATACCTAGGGTTTCCCTGATACTTTTCAGACTCCCCATCGAATCAACATTAATTACCTCGGTAGTGTCATCAACATTACTAAACCTTTCCCTGTCCCGATTTTCGACCAACGATTAAACTTCATAATTGGAGAATTAGATAGTTTCGCTGTAATAATATCACACAAATATTAGCAAGCAGAAATGGTTTTTTTTTCCTGCGCTATCGCGTGGACGAAGACGCCAGCGTGAACTGAGCGGATCAGCGCGGCATACTGAAAGCTTCACTCTTTCGCGGTTTTATGCAATGAAAAAGGGAATGACAGACAGGGTGAGAAGGCATGAGTGACTCTGGGATGAAAAGAGCGTAATTCGCTGTTGGAGGCGTCTAGCTGAAGGTGACCTGCGAGGTTCCTGCAAGGTTATGTGGAAGAGATGTTCGCGCGATATTCCGTAGGAATAAACCCGTTAAAGTTCTATCAGATACTCCAATGGCGTCGACCTGGAACCTGATGTAAGCCAACGCAATCTTGGCTTAATTACAACAGATTCTAAGAGGTGAAGTGTAGGTCTGACAGCACGTGGAAGGAGGGCTTCATCAGACGAAACTTACATGACACATTTTCGCGTAAGCATCGTGATATGGGATGCAATTACTTTCCCCATTTAGAGACAGTAAAGTAGGTTCACAGAAGTGAATACGCTGGAACAGTATCTGGAAGTGTTGGGAAGTCTCAATTCGTTTTCCTTCAGGCGTGGTGGGTTCTGGTAGGTCACGGTACCTTTAAGAAGTGGGTCGCCAGCTATTAGAGTATAGCCTAAGACACGCTGAGGTCAATGTTTGAGTTCTGATCACCATTCACCGTTATTGTTTGGCTAATGTAAGACAGCGTAGTTTGAAAGAGATTTCATTTGTATAGTTTACCCCTTTTTCCTTCCCCTCCCCCTCCACACTTCTTTTCCCATAATACGACTTAGATGTTCAACAAAACTCTTATCAAAATATTAGTAGCTACTACAATATTAGGTTCCTTGAGTTAGCTTTTCACGAAAACGGCGCTATATAAATTATTCAATAATAATAATTATTATTATCAGGCGTCCTGTAAGGAGCAATAGGAAATTAGACACACGGTTCTACGAGAAATAATTTATCAATTAAATTGGTAAAGAGATTATCCACTCTAATTAGACGGAACTGAATTACCGCAAAACATATAGGTACACTAATAGATTTTTCATATAGAAGGAGTCCTATTCACATGAATTAAAACATCAAAACAAATTACCCAACGCTTAAAAATGCGAAATAACTCTCAAGATCTCGGTTACTGTATGCTCAGTCATAAAACAATTAACAACGGCAGGAACACACAAAAAGTTAACAAAAGGGCCCCATAACGGACCTACCAGAGGTTTAACTGATAGCGTGCGGCCAAGAAAAAAAAAAAAATAAGAACGTCAAGTGAGACAGGGGCGGATTGGGAAATCTTTCGTAGAAAAAAAGATAAATATATATAAAAAAATAAATAAAATAAAAAGTAAAAGGGATTAGGAATTTTAACAATTTTAGCAACAAGAACAGGGTAGTGGGGAGCAAGTGAAACCTAGGAAGGTTTGGAAAAAAAAAAAAGTATTATTGGCGAGTTCAAACGTGTTCTGCTGCTAAGTTGATGGAACAATAATAGCTGACAATAGCTTATCTCCGTATCTACTCCCACTATTATTTTTCCAGAAGGGAGCTGTGATGGACTCGCCCTGGGATAAATTTTTATTTGAAGTTTAATTATGGTGGGAAAGAAATTTTCAGTTGGTCTCACGACATAGGAGATTACCAGATGTTGGACAACTGATTTTAAAACAAGTGTTTAGATTTATTAGGGTAGAGAAAAAAAAAAGGAACATGCACTGTATCGGCAGAGACCTCCGTGATGGTGGTTGATAATAGTAAGCCGAGCTAAAATGCTGGTGGGCCAACACGCCACTGGACTGGGGGTAGTCAAGTTTCATCCTTTGAACGAAGAATTAGACATTCTACTGGAGAAGTAACAATTTATTGGTTTTGAAACGATTTAAAATTAATGTGACAGGTTCTAGGGCCATAATTGATGTGTTCCTTTAGTGCATTTCTGTCTTTTGAAAACAAAAAGCATTCAGAATTCAAAAGAACATAAATTAGAAATCGCATATGGTGATTTGGGGGGTTGGTTTGGGGAGGGGGAGTCTGGATTTGAAAGCGCGGGGAGACGGTCAAGACAGTTAGCGTTGAAGGTCGGAAGAAGCAAGTCGATAGTCGTGGTTAAGGAGCGCGGGCGGGTAGTCAGTTTTTGATAGTCTGGATTTGAAAGCGCGGGGAGACGGTCAAGGCAGTCAGCGTTGAAGGTCGGAAGAAGCAAGTCGATAGTCGTGGTTAAGGAGCGCGGGCGGGTAGTCTGTTTTTGGGAGTCTGGATTTGAAAGCGCGGGGAGACGGTCAAGACAGTCAGCGTTGAAGGTCGGAAGAAGCAAGTCGATAGTCGTGGTTAAGGAGCGCGGGCGGGTAGTCAGTTTTGATAGTCAGGTTTTGAAAACGGTGGGAGACGGTCAGGAATAATCAGGATCGGTCAGCGTTTTAAGATAGGCGAGTTAGTAAAAACTAAGAAGCGCGTCAACAAGAATTAATCGTCGGGACGCAAACACGGCTAAAATCTTTTAGTGTAGAAGGTGCGGTTTTCTAACAGCATGAGTTTTCTGCATGTGACTGTGTTTGTTTTTTTATAATTATTTGGATTGTTGACACTAAGATGTATCGGTAAGTCTATTATAATCTAATTATTAACACTTATTTCCTTAATGTAAACCGAATAGTCCAATTGTATTTTGAAGTAAGGGTATTTAACTTGAGCACTATAGGTCCGGACCTGTTAGCAAGGGAGGCCATAAATCACCTAATGCATTGAAGTGACCGGGTCTTGGCGATTACAAAAGGACTAAGAGCGATTACCCTGAAGCCGCTTAAGATCATTCAACAATAGACATTGTTTATGAGCTAGACAATTTTGTTTTCTGCAATTTAAGATGATTTAATAATTCTCCAGTAATAATATTTAACGATTAGGTTATACGGAATTCATAAAATATATTTAATTAAATATAACTTATTCAAACATCACTCTTTTCATTCATTTTTGAATCGGGATAACGCAGCGGGTTACAGCTAGCCGCCGGGAGAATTCATCTGTCTGGCATTCCTATTCTATGAAGTGAGATTTTCATTTTTCATAAGTTTGACGGGGACGGAGTGTACGAATTTTCCGTAGGCTGTCCTATCTTACCAAAGCGACAAAAGCGAAGGGAACGAAATTTGTAATTTGGCTTGCCTAATAGGGACTCTTGTGTTAGCAAAGTCGATAACCCTGGATACCGATATAACGTCTATTTTAGTATAGCAGCGCCGGCTTTTTCCCCTGCTATTGGTGTGGTTGAGTTATTCCCGTACAAGCACCGGTTTCTGTCGAAGGTGTTGGCGGACCAGCCTTAGATAGTCACCCGGAATAGACCTCTGTTTCGAGTATTTTCAGCTGGTGAGAGGACGCTTTCACTGAGTTCAGATCGAAGGGAACGAAAATTGCTAGTGGGCTTTCCTACTTGAGTTAGCTGGTAGACGAAGGAACAAAGCGGATAAGGGCTATGCTATTCTTGGCTGGCGTGTGAGGAGGATTTTCTCGCTGACAGAACGAAGGGATCGTGACGAATATGAAGTTGTCTCGGCGATTTCTGACGTCCTTCCTGTCAAATCCAATAAGTACTTACCCCACTATAGGAGGAGAAGTCATCCAGAATTAGGTTGGAAATTGACTCCGACTGAAACCGTTTGAGCTGACGGAGATCGGATGATTTCAGATTCACGACCTGATGATTCCAGTATCCCTGATCCTTAGCGCCGGAAGTCGAGGATATCAATTTCTACCATTCTTTGATATTTGAGGCGAACGGAGGGTAACAAACGATAGAGCGAATGACCATGACTTTGAAGTGGGGTAAAATCTCCCGTCTAGGAAACATTCGTTATGTCGGATGGACGCCCCGTTCAAATTAAATATTGACATGACTATTTTGAGTGTGGACGAAAGACTTGAAGTATGTTCTGTATTGTACATATGATAAATATGTGTCATTACCTCTACTGGAACGAGAAGCTGTATAGACTGGAGCCAGGAGCTATTTGGAGTAGCGTGACTGCAGAGGCGAAGTCGAACAAACTGAAGCTGAATTCATCATTATCCTTACGAGCGTAAACCAGAGGGGTGTTCACGGGACTCCCGAACTCCTGACGTTGCTGATGCAAACCACTTCAGTATATGTTTATGTTTGAGGTTAGTAGAGTGGACTCCTAATTTTCGGCATGCTGGCGAAGCTCAACTCATCATCGATTTGGGGGAGGTTGACGCGACCTAAACCTCGCGCTACCCACGTGACCCAAATGGTTCCTGACACCAGACTATCATGCCACCGGACCAGAGCAGCTCCTTGTACCTAACGGTATAAGATGAATCTTCATCATTCATCATCAACATCAACATCAACAGTTACCACCAAGGACCCACATTCCACCTTCATCACCCTCCGGCAGGAGGCAAAACATGTCATTATCTCATCTGTCGCTGAGCGATATTCAATTCATTTCTGGAGGTGTTGGGATTGGACCATCAACTTGGCTGCTCTCGAGCTGGTCACGTTGATGGGTGGGATTTGGACGGAGACCAATCGAAAGCAACACATGTTTTGTCTCTAGCTATTCCCGAAAATACCTACTCATAGAAATAACTCACAAAACTAACAATCCATAGTCAAATCATTAACTTAGAATCTTGTGCATCTTGAATTGAATTGTCTATAGTGAATTTTATGTACTTAATTTGTAATTAATTGTCTCATTATATTAGCACATTATCAACTGCAGCAACCGGAAACGTTTGGGCGAGCAAACAAGGTAGGAAAAGGTAGTTAAAATCAGGGTAGTCGGTCATTGTCTTATTTTCAAACCATACAGAATGTAACACGCCTCATCTAAAAAGAACCAAAGTTACCACAACCAATTAACAGGATCCTTCAATGAATTAATCCCTGTCGAAACAAAAAATTGACACAACGTGACATATTAATTCGTTAAGATTGAAGGGTTGATAAACCGCGGGAAGTTGTAAATCAAACGTATAACAAAAGCTTAATCCGTTAACGAGAACATAGGGGAGACGGGAGAACCATTACAACCCTGAAGAAGTGAGGGTTGCTCATGAAAAATGTTGGTATTTATAAACAATAAAAGTCGTAAAAACTAAGTATTTTATTCATTTCAATTTAAATGATGCCACAAAATAAGTTTGCAGTGTTAGAAGAAATAAAATTTCCATTCAATTCGCACAGTTGCTCTGATTATTTTATCACCCGCTAACTAAGTACAAATATTTGCATCATATTACAGAATATTAGATTCTCTCAGTATCGCTCTGATGACAGACACTCATCCAGAATCGTAACATCAGTCAGATCTGAATAGTTGGTTACTTCTCAACTTTCCTCTTGTTCATCTATAATTCCACTGACTCCTAGCAATGTATATGTCTTTAAATATTTTGCTTTAAAAACAATAAAATGTCAAATTATGGAATGCAAACATTTAAAATAAACATTTCAAAAAGGCTACACCGTAACTGATATTTGAGGTTCTTTTGTGAAAGAATTTACTTTACTTGTGTACTGAAAAAAATAGTGAAAATGATACCATAAAAATATTTGCTATATGATGCTATAAATTTCTTTCTATCTTCGTCGTATTAAATTATTCTCTGTCCAAAGGTTTATTACGAACTACGGTTGACAGAATACTATAAAAGAACTATTTATTTTCCAGACGTGTCTCACACAATCCGAGGATTATCTCAAAGCTTCCTATGAGATAAAACCTCACGCATGTGTCTTACCTCGCAGTACTACGTAGAAATTCGAGGCTGTTGCCTTGACTACGCGTGTCAACGAACTCTAATATAAACGAATTGTTTATTTTTGGGGATGTTGAGGCGTGTTACGTTTCCTTCTTCTCCTTGAGCAAATGTTTCAAGTAGTTTTATAGTTTAAATATCAGCACTGATGATGATCAATGGACACTGAATGATTGCCTTAAAACATTGGTTTACCCTAAAAGGGTGTTATCTCCTCCTATGCACGTTAGTAAATTTTAGTAATATAGCTATTTTTTTGGAAAGCCAATTCAAAAAACGTATTTTTTAATTAAAAATAAAGCACAAAAATAATTGTATATTATTTACCGATTTATTATGTGAAAAAATAATTAAGTTAAAAAATTACATAATAGTCTGGAATTTATCGCTTGTTTGTATTCTTCACATAATTAGTTCCAATTTTGAAAATTACACATAAATTCAAAGCGAATTTTATACTCCTATACTATTTACTGAACAAACAACGGTGCGCAGAGCCCCGGCAAGGCTAAGGCCCTGGGTTCAATTCCTAGAGACTCCAAAGACTTGCTCTTAATCACGATATACTAATTGGCACTGATTTGGTATAGAATTAATTCAACAAAATATAAATACATAGTAAGCAAAAAAACTTCTGACGATGTTTCTCGACAACCGTGTCATCGAACTTGCGGACTTGTTATGACGCTTAACTAAGTCGCAAAGCTTTGACTCCTAAACACCATGACGCTTGTAATTTCATGACGTCGTTATCGCATAAATCGTTTACCATAAACTGTTATCTTCCTACAAATATTACGCAGTTTTACAATAATTATATAAGTCGGTGAAATAGATTGATGTAACGTCATCGTAGTATTTTTTGGTTATCTGATTGTGACGTTGCGATACACATTTTTTATTAGTTAATACAAGGCGCATGGTTACATCTTGTGTGATGTCCTTATCACTGTTAAATTTTTGACTTTGTATGCGGATAATGAACTTAGTCTATAGTCCGGAGAGTAGGACTCTTTCAATAACTCGGAAGAACCTAGTTCAACTATCACAACACAGTACTTTTGTAATGCGAAAACAGCAAAAGAGTCAATCAAACAGTTATCAAACGGGTTTCGCTGTATATATAAAGTCCAGCTTACCTTCCCTTCTACACTTCTTCAACCTCATAACGTTTCGTAAATAGTGAGAAAGCTATTGTTTACTTGTTTCGGACAGTTGGTATTTTTGTTCATAATAATATTTAAATAAATAAGTTCCAACGTGGAAAAGAGCAAACAATACCAACATTGGAATTTGAGTATTTAAGAACTTATGTAGTCACTTCTCACAGTGATGTCTTTACAAAACGTCACTGAGAAACAGCTTTTATCTTGCAAGACTTTATTTTTTTATGTGAAACCCAACAAGAGTTCCAACTGCTCCCAACCGTTTTGAACCAGTGAGACTATAGCATCCCCGATCGAGGTGTGTTATGAGGCTGCAGGAACTAGGAAATATATGATATGGGAAAGAGGAAGGTGGGAAAGTACCTGACTGTTTACAAACATGACTAAAGTCATTTCAAGCCATATTTAAATTCTAAATGGTGGTTTTACACCAGGGCGATACTGAGAGTATCTTCATCTAAAAAAAAATCTCTCTCTTATTTTTAAAATTGTTTCTCCATACTTCTTACTATTTTATTATCATTACTACTTTCCTTATCACCTTTTACTATTTTTTTACTATTTTTTCTCGAAATTTACACACTATTATATTTATCAAAATTTAAAGGTACTATACATATTATATAAAATTACGATGTTCACAATACATCCATCTCAGATTTTATTATATTACATTTATCAAAATTTAAAGGTACTATACTATACTGTACCCTTAAATCGTTTCAAATCAAATTAACCTTATTATGTACTTAAGTTAAAAATATTACTTCTGTATTGTTTAGTATTCTGTTTTTAATCATTTTTCACACACACTATGTACTTTATTACTTTTAATTAATTTCTAGCTTTTATAAATATTTTAAATGGAACTCAACTGGTTTAAATCATGTTCTATATTTTATGTTCAATTACTTTTTTCGTAAAACTGAATGTTTCCTAAATAAACTAAAATAAAAAACTCTGAAAATTATCGCAAATATACTAAATAAATTAAAATGACTTCTTGTGCAGCTTCTTTTAAAGCGAAATGAAACCTTGAAAAATATTATTTAACGTGAAATTAAATACAAAACAATTAAGACGAAGTCCAACTGAAAAATGGTAAATCAACAAAGCTTAATAAAAGTTTCACAATAAAATACAAATTTATCCTACCATGGATTCCATTTTTTAAGTGTAAAAACCAACATCTTCTTTTGGAGCTCTCTTCTATCGGGGGTTAGCTATCATCGGGGCAATCTTCGCCTGCATCTCAAAGTAACTACATTCGTACCACCATGTGCCACGTAGGTTTCAAAGCCATAAAGCTCGGCGTCTTCCTGTATCTTTCAAATTCTTCCGAATCGTCTACCTATGCCTTTTAAAATCTTTAATAAATAATCCACACGAATTCGTAGTAAAAATATAACCTCAAATTTTATTAAATAAAATAATTTTATTTCCTTATTATTTTTCGGAATAACTTATTGAGTAAAACCTCAAATGTGACCGTTTCCTTTTCTGATTTTTCTGTTTCAGATTTGCGTTTAAGAATCACTAATATTGTCTTCAATATTTAAATTTTATTTCCATATGGAAATAAAAAAAAAAAACCAAAGTTTAAGTTTAAGTGCCCGGGGCCAAAGGGCACAAATTTCAGGACTTGATAATACAAGTAAAAATACATACGTGATAATACAAAAAACTTTTTTCAAAATCCAGCATTTTAAGGTGGTTTTTGGGTATGTTATTTTATAGGAACAATTTTTGTATCGAAAAAAAAGCAATGGAATTTCGAAAAAGAATACCATCATAGAATCTTAATAACCTCCCGAAGTTAGTGCACTTTACCCCCGGACACCCTAATGTTATTGTAATGAACGGATGTATAATTGCACGAAAGAGATGAGTGATTACACCGAAGTATAAATGTGTTCCTCTGCTTTCGTATAATTTGTTTTTACCAGTAAGCTTCCTTCACGTAACTTGTGCAATTGGTGCGACAATAAACAGTGTAAATAGTGTATATACACTGTGTTATTAATAAGTACCTACCTATCTTGAATAATGTACTCTTAGATATAATACAAGCTGGAACCAGTCCACCACAAATTGGCGCAGCTATTGGTAAGCAACAGTATTTAAATATATTTTTGTTTGTGCGTAGATTCGTATTGCTTATCAATACTGCCAATAAATGAGAGATGCGTGATCAGTTATCACAACATCTCTCCATTCAGAACAACCTACATTCAGAAATCTATAAATTGGGCAAATTATTCGTGATATGCTTCACTTTCAGTCGAGCCCTCTTCGTGTACAGTTAGTTTTTATTTAAATCTAAGTTGCGCTGCTAACTATATTTTTTTTATATTGGCTATTATCAACAATAATTAAGCAGGTAAGTTTTTAGATTCTCACGGCCAAAAGCATTTTTGTTGTTTGTTTTTGGGGTGTTATGCCGTGTTGCGCTAACTCCTTCTTTAGCCGACGTTTCGGACAGCGTTGCAGTGTCCATCATCAGGGCAGATCCGGTAGATCCGAAGATGTGACAATCTACCGGATCTGCCCTGATGATGGACACTGCAACGCTGTCCGAAACGTCGGCTAAAGAAGGAGTTAGCGCAACACGGCATAACACCCCAAAAACAAACAACAAAAATAATTAAGCATTTTTAATTATTTGTGCAAAGGGCACAATAAGTTTTTTTGTATTTAAATTTATTATCTACTCTTAGTCCAGTTCAGATATCCCAACAATTGAATTATCAGTGGTAATGTGTACATAAAAGATTTTTATATTTACGTGAGTGCATTTTTTTATCGTATTGTGTCCCACGTGTTTTTATATCAATTAAGTAATATAATTTGAACAAAATTTTCATTGATATTATGTTATTTTATTTATGTATGTTTTTTCAATAGTTACGTAGTTATCCATATTATAATCAATCATTACGCATTTATTTAGTCAATATATTTTTTATTATAAATTAATCACAAATTTTTGTAATTCATGTTTATATTTTCTTCTAATTTTATTTGTTCTGGTAATCCGCCAAATATCTTCTTTTCTCTGTATACCAACGACCTCTTTTCTTGACTGCCATTCTATGGCGTGTTTCGTAACTTTTTTCTTGTTTCTATAATTTTAGAAATCAAGATTATTTTATTTTGCAAAAAACCTAAAAAAAGTGTTTTAAATGCAAAATATTTCTTCTAATTACCCGTGAAAACTATATGTTAGAGCTGTAATTCATTGGTTTATTCGATAGTTCTATTGTTAACTGTTTCCTGAATATATACGAGTATCGCGATCCATTTAATGTGATTTTCGTGTACAAATAATAATTCGAAATCCCTCGGTGGGAATTCCCCTGACTTCAGTAGAGTTACGCGCTGCAGGCGGTACTCGTCTATGGTCGTCCAATAAGCCGGGATGTTGTCTATGGTGAAGAGTGGTTTCGCGCCTTTTTGCGGCCATCATTTTGAATCCCGGGCGATTCGAAGCGACTGTTATGGAAACGTTCTAAAGTGCGCTAACAGGGTGTTTAATATGTAACGAGTAACAAATATAAAAGTTGTAATGTCCGTTTATTATCTTCATAATATTAATGTTGCTGTGATTTGGAATGGCTGAATAATAGTCAAGATACGGTTTTGTCTGTAGTAACAGCTTGTGATGAAGTGGAGCTATTGAACAACCGCTAACCCAACTTCATAGTCCTTCCTTCTCTCTCTCTCTCTCTCTCATGACGTGTCTTGCATAGCAAACGTCAGGTTAAACGCAACGTACGTTATAATCGTTTGTAGATGGCGTTAATTAAATTATGTTAGTAAAATACACTTATTGCAAGTTGTACTTCAAAATATTAGGTCGAATTATTTTTTTAAGCCAATTTATCCGTTTTTTCCAGTTGTCCGTTTAAAAACTCAATTCTTTCAATAAATGCATACAAATACAATATTTTATCGATGATTCCACCCAATACTGTTTTCGCATGCCTTTCTAGAAAAAAATGAGTTTTTATACGGACAAAACTATTTATTCTTATTCATAATATGTATTTACGGGCGCAAACAAACAATTCTTCTTTAATTTTTAAGCATTTATTGCAACCATTGTATTTTAATAAAAAAATAAACTTAGCGCCATCTACGAAAGATCAGATGAATTCTTTTTCGCTTACCCTTAATAAGATATTTTTTAACAATCACAACCAAAAGGTTACAGGTCATGTAAGATAATATGAATTCCTTTTTCAAAATTTTCTTTAAAGATATTCATGGCTGGTTTAGCACAATGGGTTATTTTTTTAATATAACAGTAATAACATGTTCAAGTTATTTGGTCTGGAAAACAACAACATTCCCGCACAAATTAATCGTACATGAAAGATTTCACAACATACTCGTTCTTTCCAACGTAAGAGAAGGTTCAATTTTCAGCACAACCATGTTACAAATGCTTTATGATTTTTCTCATAATATTAATAATGATAAAGGTAAGTATTTAGCTAACCCCACGGCTGTTAAGCTCCCATTCCCAATTTCTACCGATCTATAACATATTTCTCTTTAATTCTTTAAGTTTTTAAGTAATAAAAAAATATACTTAATTATTAAGATAATATCTATACATTTTTAATGCCGAAAGGTAATTGTATGAAATTCCCGCGATGGAAAAAAATCACAAAATATGCTCCGAAAATTATTAAAAATACGTTTTTCCTGTTATTTAATTTATTTATAGGCAAGAAAAAATTCACAGTGTATCTTTTAATGCATTTTTTTTACTCTATTTCAAACAAGTCATGTTTTATTAAAAATTTCGCTTGGTTATTATCATCGTTCTTTTAATATTAGCACGCTCCCTCTAACATTCATATTTATATATCTCCCTTTCAAACCATTTTTGAAAGCTTACTACAGGGCCTTAAACCCAGATTCCAGTATTTTTACCGACATATGACATGTTAGCGTTTACTTGCGTTTAGCTTGCGTGGTATAATGGAGAAATTACCACAGAAAGATAATTTTCCACGTGAGTGAAATGTTTTTCCGGTGTGAAAAGTAGCCAATGTCACTTCCCAGTTCTCCGTCGATTTGTTACACCGTTGCAACTTGAAACATGTACAAACAAACAATGACACTTTCGCATTTATAATATTAATAATAAAAATAAGAGTTTATCTATTTTTCGGAATAACTTTATTGAGTAAAACCTCAAATTGTAATATTTAATTATTGAAGACAATATTAGCGATTTCTAAACGAAAATTCGAATCGAAGAAAAGAAAACTCGAAGTATGATACAGTTAAAAGTGATCGAGGGGGATAGGGTCCCATTAGCTCAGTGGTAGAGCGGTGTCCCGGAAAGACAAGGGTCCTGGGTTCGAGTCCTAGATGTGACCGTATCCTTTTCTGATTTTTCTGTTTTAGATTTTCGTTTAGAAAACGCTAATATTGTCTTCAATATTACAATTTGAGGTTTTACTCAATAAAGTTATTACGAAAAATAAATATTCATTCTAGACTTGCAGAAAAGTTAATAGATGTCGCACATTAAAAATAAAATAAAAAATAAGATAGGTTTATCTAAAAAGACGCTGTCTAGATTGCATTTAGTTCGGGTTCAATCTTGCGATCATACATAAAGATAGTTGCCAATAAAAATGTGCTGTGAAAAAAAAATGAAGACAATGTTGGTAGTTCTTATTCGAAGCATGATTCAGTTAAAAGTGACCGAGGGGGATAGGGTCCCATTAGCTCAGTGGTAGAGCGGTGTCCCGGAAAGACAAGAGTCCTGGGTTCGAGTCCTAGATGTGACCGTATCCTTTTCTGATTTTTCTGTTTCAGATTTTCGTTTAGAAATCGCTAATATTGTCTTTAATAATTAAATATTAAGAGTTTATTCGAGATTGTATGCAGGGGTAGTGCAATGCAATACCCCATATTATATTCATATTTTATACATATTTAAGTTAGGATTTATCTAATTCCCTTGAACAAATATGTGTTTATTTTTTCAAGATAATTGAACAAATATGTGCTATTTTTTCAAGATAATCGATAAAAAAATCGCAAAGTATGCTATGTAAATTATAAAAAAGTACATCTGGTCGTGTTAATTTAAACATGCTATATTATTGAAAAAATCACAATATTTGTTTTAATACTACTAATTCAGATGTTAAGAATCTTTTTGCTGCATTTTAAATAAGTCGTGTTTTCTTAAGGACGGGTAATTTCACAGAATTTGAACAATTCTTCATATTTCAAAGCTAATTTTCAAGTTATGTTATTATTTTACTATGGCCGAATTTTTTCACAGAACTGAAATGAAAACAAAACTTGAATAAAAGTTTCAAAGATCTTGAAATAGGTTTGAAATTTGATGAATTGTTCAAATTCTGTGAAACAAACCATCTTAAATGCTTCTGGCTTTACGCAGAGTAATTCGAAATCAGATGTAGATACACAGTAATTATTTTCTTAACGTTAAACGTCAAATGTGAAAAATTTGTTCAAGAAGTATCAAAATTCTACTTAACGGGGTGGGGAAAAGGGAGGTTGGGATTATTTTCTAAATCCCATGTAGACAATGACCTACTCTCTGTTTTGAAAGTCAAGTGTGCAAAATGTTATCAATCTCGGAAATAAACTGTAGATTTATTAAATAAACAAACCTACATACTAGAATAAAATTATATATTTTGTATTCTTCGTGTAGTTAGGTACCTACTCAGTAATATGAACTAGTGACGTACCCGCGAAACGAAGCTATGCGAAAGCTTTTAGTGTCCGCCGCCGCCGCTAGGGGCGTGTTGTACTTAGGAACTATTATTTTCATAACCTACAAACTACACCACGTATTCGGGACTTGCTAACATTATAGTGTGTTAAATATATACTCAAATGTTAAATTAATCTTTTACGTAATGTTGTTACTGGGTATTTTGGCTACTTGGTATTATTATGATAATAATTAGGATAAGTTAATTTCTGGCTAACTAATTTCCCATGGGAGGTGTGAATTGACTAACAAATTAACTAGTTTTGAAATACATATATATATATATATATATATAATAATTAATAATTAACATTATAAGTAGATTATGTTGCTAAGTGGATAGTGGTCTATATATACGATAAGGAACGGGACAGATGGTTTTAAATTTTTAGTTTGCGTCCCGACAGCTGGGAATTAGTTGGACTTCAGTAATCCCTTAGTTTAGTAGGGAATTGTTGTGAGATGAGATACACAAAGATGGTAAAGAGGAAGGTTAGGAAGTACCTGGCTTTGTGAATTGTTCATTAACAGGCCAAGACCATTTCCAGCAACGTTGTTGTTGTTAATGGTGGTTATTCACTAGAGCGATGTTGAGATTATTAAACACAATTATGATATACGCGTATTGATAGTTTCTCCCATAAATAAACCACTCACTAGATTATTATATCTTCAGTTTTTTTATATGAAACAGATTGGTCCTAAAAACCATAGATATGCCAATATATAGACAGTAAAATTCTCATTCGGAGCCTACTTATTATACTATACACCAATGAAAAACTCTGAAAGCTTATTCCATAGACTTTCAAAGTTTTTCATTGGTCGATATAGGTAGGCAATCTTTTGACATCGCAATATTTCGTTCCCAATTTTCAATCGGAAATATACCCCCCTGATTGCTCCGAACTCCAAATAATATTAAATGTTTAAGCGTGGTTATAAGGCATTATCTTATGAATCATTGTTGTTTAAACTGGAGACAGGTAGGGAATAGGGTCGGCATATTAAGCTGTGGTCACTTTTAACGCTGTGACTTTTTTCGTTCATTGGCATTATTACGCTTAGAGTTAGAAAACCCTTCTTAACTGATGAAACATCCATTTACATCACTGAGAAAATTATCCACTATGGAAAAAGGCGCAAAATATGTGCACCATTTTTAGATTTTACAGCCGAAAATTTATACATCTCCCAACCAAGAAAAATGTAACTTCGTAACTTTTACATTCCAGAAAATCCTACCCATCCCACAGAACCTATTCACGACCCCATATGGTGGATTTAATGATAAATTGGTTACCACGTTAACGTTAACGTGATATTTGATTTTTAACCTTGCCGTTCACCTGAAAACAAATACCAGGTTTCCAGGAAAACATGAAGTGGGAGGGATGAGCACTCACTGACCGGAATATTTGCGTCGCTGATTTTCCTTCAATTACCCTATTACGTATCTCACCAACAGGTCTATCCCACCCTAACAGGGTATGACCACCGAAAATATACTTTGATAGAAAGGATTGTAGGGTTGTCCTTGTTCTCAAAAAAGTCCAATTTTACCTTACTGAAATTGAACAAGCGTTCTCAATGTTGACGTTTCACGGGCCTTTTTTACTGTGTGTTTTATACCCGATAGATATTTGAAATGGACTGTATTTTAACGAGAAGAAAATATCTTGCGATCGTGTTTATTATAGCAGGGAATACTGGGAGAGAGAAAATGAAGTCTTTGCCTTTGGACGATGTTTCTTTCTTTTGGAGTCCTGTAGGTTTCTGAAAGATTCCTCGGGTCATTTATTGTCCATGGATGTACGAGCATCTTATAAGCACCAATTAATGTTAAAGATGTTTACACTTTGAACTCTCTTAACAATTCACAAAACGACAATAATGAACTTATATTCAATTTTACGAATTTTTTCTGAGATTATTGATACGAGGAGCGAAAAATACCAAAATCGAACCATCAAACAAATGACACTGGGTCGGTTTTCTTAAATCTTCTTTCTTCCAAGGTAAGACTTTAAGCAATTTATGTAGGAAGTCATTTGGCATTAAATTTGCCTGTTAATTTCTTTGTCATATTACCTTTGCGGTTCAAGATTGTGGCCTTATTGGATACTATCATTTACCGCGCGAGACTTCGCCTGATCTTGGTTCCTACTGCGAGCTGTCAAATCGGAATAATCAATATTGTGATACCTACTGACCTATGAATGTTCGAAACAATAATCTTCATTGAAGTGGTGACATGTTTTTTGGACTTCCTTATTTGATATTTTAAAAATGAGACCAAATATACATATAATTTTGAATGAGAGATCTGCTGAGGACTGCTCATAGAACTACTAGTTAATGCTAACTGACCAATAATGGACCACCAAATAACTCGGTCTTGGCACACACTCTTTTATGCGAATGGTATGCGGTGCAAAAGAGTTCTACCCAATAGTTAGGAGCAAGTTGTTCTATGGCATCTCCAAGAAGGAAATATTATGTGCCTGAAGGGAATGAGGGGGAAAGAGGATACTCCATTTAGGAATTCCATAGTCTCACTGACTCCAAAAGATAGATGGCAGTTGGGACTCTAGTGCGGTACCTACTCATATAAAAAATTAACATTTTCAGATATCGAAATTCGAGATCCAAGCCAGATTCGAGGTCTACAAGTGGAAAATGTATATTTTGGCGACATCAAAATGGTTGACACTTCTAGAAATTCTCCGTTCAGTGGGTCTCACCCTAGATTTTCCGGAAAATGACAACATGCGATATTCTTTCCACGGTGAAGAATTTGATGATAATTTTTAAAATTAGTTTAGCACTGGAAAGGGTAAAATTGAATTTGAGTTTGAGTTTGAGTTTGTCATTTTTTTATTATTTATCGAAAAAACTCGTTCCAGATTAGTAAACAGAATTACTTATTAAATACGAGCTTATGATTGATTTATGAGAGAATTTTAAAATGCATTTTCAAATTTATCGACATGATTATTCAAACTAATTATCATTACCCTAGCAAAGTTCTGTTTTAACTCGACCTTTTTGCATTGCATCTGCCAGTAAATTTATTTGTGTGTTCTATGTCTTTTTTCGAAAATCTGCGGTATCCACTTTCATGCAAGCTTTACTTTTACTAGAGGCAAAACTTTGAACAGATGTCTAACTTTGACTAGATGGCTAACATTGACTGTGCTTCAATTAATATGTATTTATTAAGTTTCGGGAAATCGACAGTTTACATTTAATTAGTTTGTAAATAAGTATTATATAGCTAAAATAAAACCAATTATGGATTTCCTCTAAATTTGTGAGAAAGGAGTATGAATTAAAAAATTAATACAAATACATATATAACCATGGAGAGAGATTGTAGATATAAATCAAATCATAATAGAGATATAAATAATTGTGACATTAACATTATTCACAAACCATCAGAGAAATATTTTTTTACGGACCTCTTGTATTTGGTAAGTTCGCAACTGAAAATATCAACCTTGGATATTATTTTTTCTAATCTGTAATGAGTTCATTTGGCCTTTCTTATTTGCATCTTTTCAATATTATGGTACCTGCATGCCTAAAAAATGTTTGAAAAAAAGGATTGTCACTGAGGTAGTGACTTTTTTGGGATAAATTGTATAATTCCTTATTTTAATTTTTATTTAAATGTTGCAATAAATTTATATTGTTTATAATTAAGTAGATGAGTATTTAAGTGTCAAGTGAAAATCTCCTACTACCACCACTGTAAACGGAAAATGTTGCTTGTGTTGTGATGGAGGACTTGGCCAGCTGAGGAATTGAACACACTACGCCCGGGCCACCGGTCTCAGTAGATAGTTTTTTTCTTTGTTATATTAGCTAATTTTAATATTTAAAAAAAAAAATATTATGGTTTTTTTTATTTTATTATTTTTTTATGGTTTTATGACAGTATCAAAACTATTACGTAAATACTAAGGGCCAATTATTTCACAGAACTTGAACAATTCATCAAATTTCAAAGTTAATATTCAAATTCTAATCAATTGCTGTTATTATCAAATTTTGTGAAACATCTCTCCCATTGTGGAAAAATAACAGAACTTGAATATTAACTTCGAAATTGGATGAATTATTGTTAGTTCTGTAAAATAACTGGGCCTAACAAAAGAGTATATCAATAACTTAAAGTCAAGATAATGTATCAGCAATTTCTAGAAAAGTTATGTTCAAAATTAGTGTCCCCCAGTAAATTTAAATTTAACGCGTTCAAACAAGTACATATTTTTCAAATGGTAATTAGTGATAGATGACATATTTTTACAAAAATCGTGACGGTTAGATAAAATCTCAAAATTCGTGATGGTTAGTTTGTCAAGCTCGGTTAGATAAAATCTCAAAATTTGTGATGGTTAGTTAGTCAAGCTCGGTTAGATACAAACTCAAAATTTGTGATGGTTAGTTAGTCAAACTTGGTTAGAAAAAATCTCAAAATTCGTGGTGGTTAGTAAGTCAAGCTCGGTTAGATAAAATCTCAAAATTCGTAGTGATTAGTAAGTTCAACTCGGTTAGATAAAATCTCAAAATTCGCGATGGTTAGTTAGTCAAGTTACATTAGATAAAATCTCAAAAAGTAACAAACAAATCGAAATATTTCGAGTTTAGTCTTTTGGCCAATCCATTTTTCGCTTGCGTTTTTAGTATATACTTCTAGGTGAAAGTGTGAGACTTGTTTAAATCGACTGCCCAATTTCTGAACGGTCACAGGGTCGTAAGGCCGGCGCGGCGGGTTAAGTCATTAATCACCTTTTGGTGCCGTAAAACCTGAAATGTTCCCGTGAGCGCATTTTTCTGTCCCGTATTTCATGCTAAATATAAATATTTTTTAAATGGCAGCTAAACATCCGTTTTTTTCTTAAGGTTGACTCTGTCAAATGTGTTTATTAACCAGTTGGAGTAATTTTTAACAATATCCAGGGAACGGGTGAATAAACACATTTGACAGAGTCAACATTAATATATTATTATTTTATATATTTATTATTACTTTATGGATAATTTTAAAAAATTTCAGGATTCAGGACAAAATTCTAGAAATTTAGTCCTGAAAACTCCAAATGGTTGCTTGTCTGCAGGTTCTGCTTTAATATTATACATTTTTTTTCTTAATCAATAAAGTGCATAATCATAAATATATTATACATTAATAAAAAAATGCTTTCATAACCTCACTCCCAACCAAACAGTTGCTGCAGGTGTCATTTATGTATCCTGTCATTTTTTATTGACTGTTTTGTTTCTAACATCGTTATCTACAGCACATGCATTGTCACAATACGAATTTGGGTGGCGGGTTTGGGTTCCGCCGCCTCGGGAACCATTTATTGAACAAACAACAAATCTACCATAATCACCCCAAGTGGTTCGATACGTTTGGTGATTTAGTAAGGTTGCCCGGGTTCATTGGTTGAAATGTGCACAGTGGCGTGCCGGATCGGGAAAGGCTGGTTTTAGAAGACCCTTTGACCTCTGTAACTGGTCTCTCTTAAACCATTGTCGTAGCGGGAGGGATAGATCATTCACCATCACTCCTGGACACACTGATCTCTAGAATCCTACCAACCCTTCACACCTTTGTTCCTTCCCAGAACTTCTTTTCATTCCTTTCCTTAAAAAAACCACCACACTGCATCCCCAAAGATGAAAAAAATTTCCTCGAGGCCAGGAGGCCTGACTGTATTCAGTGTTTTTTTTTTTTTTTTTATAGTGAATACCTCACAAGAGTCCCAACTGCTCCCGTCTGGAGCCAGTGAGACTATGGCATCCCCGATTGGGGGATGTTGTGAGGCTGAAGGTAAGTGGGGAAGGGAAAGAGGAAGGTGGGGAAGTACCTGGCTATTCAGATCTAGTCACTAAACACGGCTAAAGCCATTTGGAGCAACGTTTCAATTCTGAATGGTGGTCTTACACCAGGGCGATACTGGTAGTATCTTCCACTCTGGAACGTGCCGCAAATATACTATATATTATTTTAATTAATTAATTGTGAAATAACACAAATTAATCAAATAAAATTTATTTGCGCACGCCGGGTTCGAACCCGCGACCTTCGGAATGGCAGTCCAATGCGTTACCACTGGACTATGCCGGCCGTCAATTTAAAGAATATTTTTTTTAAACTCAAATGACTCCATGTTTAAAGTCTCGCAGACGAATCGCTGGAGACTGGCGTCGGCGACGAATTTACAAAATTTCGTCAACGTGCGCCTGTGTACGAACCTCAGCGCAAATGTAAAGCGGTAGTCGCAAAGATACTTAAATCGTCGAATATCGGATACTTGTGGAATAAGAAATAATAATAAATCTATGAGGAAGAAGAGTTTAGCTCTCACTCCACCAGTTCTTGATAACTGATTTTTCTCTTGTAAATAAAATGCAAACTGTATACGCTAGGAAAATGCCTGAGCTGCTAGCTGCTATACCATTGTAGTATTGTTCTTAAATTCTCTCTCAATTGTGAAAAACCACAATGAAGCTCGTTGTATTTCCATATAAAAGGGAAAGAAAAAACTTAAGTGGAAATCCATACGAAAAAATCTTTATCAAAGAGAATACATTACCCCAGTTTCTTGTATTTGAAAGGGTTTGGTTTAAATTCCACTTCACGATTTCAAGTCAATATTAAATGCTCTTAGGGGTGGAGCAAGTGGTTCTTAGTAACCGATCCGGCTACTAGAATCAATTCGCACAATATCTTCATTTCCAAGTAATATATTATTTTAGGGCGATGCCATACGTAGTAATGCAAAATTATGTGTTTTTGGGATAATACTGCGAGTAGAATACAAAAGCCTTTAAAATAATCGAGTATTTTTTTGATAAGTCTTTTTATAAGCCCAGAAAAAAATAATGTATAAGACCTATGAAAACTTCTTTAAAGTTCAAAATCTCCTACTTACGAACCCATTTTCGGTTATGATTTTATTGTATAATTTGGCAAATTAAGTTATTCATAAAAATTATCGGAAAAAAATTAAATATTTATGCCTGAACATCCACAAAATAAAATGAAAGGCTTTTGGCCATGTTTTTTTCTTGCATAAATCAAAACAGGCGGATGGTGTTAAGCGGGAATTTAAACCTTATTGCCATCTACGTAAGGGTTGTTATTGATAGCGGCTCAATTTAAAATATTACACGACGTAGTGCATCGCCTTAACTAGATTGGTCGTATATATCCAAAGGGGGGTCGCTAGTGTCCCCCATTATGCAATCGTGGCCTCTCAGTATTCCTTTTATCCCTTCCACTATCACTCAGATATTAGTGTTTTTTTTTTATTATTATTAAAAAAAAAGATACACGAATTACATTACACAATATAAAACAGTTATTAATTACATAATATAATATAATATAAGTATTTGATGTACCCCCATAAATAAGCAGGGCTTGTGTGTATGGGGTTAGTTAGTTAGTTAGTTACTCCGTACCTTTTAAAATCGACTTCGCCGGTATGAAAGCAAGCGTAATTCAAATATAATAATATATATTATTCTTTTATTAGTTAAATGCACCTTTTACGACTGCACTTGGGGCTTGATATTATTTAATTTCTTAAAAAATAGTAACGGGACATATCACTGTATGTTTAATTTCGATCGATTACCGAAAATGTTTACTATTAGTTCCTAATTTAAAGAGTAGGTGTATTTGAGAATAAAAACTTAGATGTCGCACATGACTCGTTTGGGGGAAGTGGATTACCCCATTCGAAGCGGAATTATTAAAACTGACTTCAAAAACTAAAGTTTGATATCACCGCAGTACTTTACTCCAGGATGGGATTTAAGAGAGGGGTATGAGACAGTTAATGGCTGTTTTCAACAGCATTTATCTCGGGAATACTAGGTATCTGCAGCCTTAATTCTAGGAAGGATGGCGCATTACTGCTTATGGCTTATAAGCTTCTGAACGGCTTCTTATCAATACTATACATTCTGGCTGCAATAGGGTTATGTGTCCCGGATAATTTCACGCGAGGCCGCCAACACAAGCTGTTAATTCTTCCCAGGTGCAGAACTAACTTGCCAATGCTGTTGCCACTGGAAAAACTTCAAAATATATGTATCTACATTTAACTTTTTTGCACTACATTGTTACTATGCTAAATAGAGATTTGCTGTCATTTTCTTTGTCGCTTTTGCAATATTTTAGTTTTTATACAGTTTTTGCAGCCCATGAATCAAATTAAGCTTTTTTTAAATCGGTAATTCATTTGTATTTGCGAGAATGCCTCGTAGTCATTTTTAAAAGGGGCATTACCATTTCACTTTTTGTAGATTGCTTACTGTGAATTACCATTGTTCTCTTTACAAGTATGTAACAGAAGATCAAACTCGCACGATATATTTAGGTGAGATCGCGGTAGGTAAAAACTTGGGAATGCGAAATAGCTTAATTTTACGCCACGTGTTCTCGGCACGAAAGTCACGACTAGAATGAAGTCCGTCAGGTTTCTCCGAACGGGGTTCACTCTAGTCGGAAATGGTGACATCACCAATGTTGCCAACGTGGACAAACGAATCAGTAAATTTATTAATTATTTTATAATCAAGTGCTTAATCGCATTTCCATAACATCTAGTAACTAAACCAGGATCTTTCTTCCTTTTAAATTTGTGTTTTTGGAAGAATGACGATTTTTTTGCACAAAGGTTCCAACTGCTCCCACCTTTCTGGACCTAGTGAGATTATGGCATCCTCAATTTGGTATGTTATAAGGCTTAAGGTAGTGAGGAGGAGAATTAGGTGTGGGAGAGGAAGGTAGGCGAAGTACTTGGCAATTTATGTCGTCATCAAATATGGCTAAAGCCATTTCAAGCAATGGTTCAATTTTGAATCACAGTATTTCACTGGGGCGATACCGAGAGTATTATTCACTCTGGAACGTACCGCAAATATAACATTTATTATTTTTAGTAAATCAATTGTGAGACAAGCAAATCAGTTAAATAAAATTATCGACTTCCCAATTCATTGACGAGAGTCTTAACCCTAGACCACGGAGGCAAATATAGTAAAAGGGTGTATTTAAAGCGTATACCCTATCTCACGAATCGTTAAAAGAAACCTACGAAAAATAAAACAAAAGAAAGACATTCAGTAAGAATTAGTGTAGGATGATTCCATAATACAAACGCTATCCAAAAATAATAATAGCATTATTATCGTCAAACAAAATAAATATATCTTTGCTTATATTAAAATATCATGAAAACCAACCTTTTAATGCTATACCAATGATATTTACTTATAAAGTCACCCGCCCATTATTGATTCTGCCTAAAACCCATGTAAAACCTAAAACCCTTACCTCATTCAATACCATTGTTGCTGGAGAAGGGTTGAACCCTAATCCTCGCATCATCGAATAAGTGGATATTCTATTTTATCAGTGATATCTAAAAAGGTTTTCCATCAAATTATACAAAAATACACGCATAAAGGTTTGCTAAAAAGAAAAAAGAGGGCTGTAATAATCCAAAGAAGCGAAGCTACCAGTCCACAATGGAGTGCTAGTATCTACCCTTGTATGACAGTGAGGCAATAAGATCTAAAATAGATTGAATGACGTAGAAATAAGACTCTTGAGATCAAAGATGGCTACCATCTTGACATGATTTACCAGACCCGGAATACACAAACAAATTTACAGACAACTGAAATACAAAGAGATCGATCTGAAACAGGACGTTGCTACGCTCAGTACAACAAAAATACATTAAATATTCGTGTTCCATTACAATTGTATTTTTTACGAGGTATTTTATACAAAGCTACGTAATAATGTAGTAGACATTCTAAAAACAATGATTTGTTCTCGTGGCCAGTAATATTTGAATATGTGCTCAAGAAGGTATAAAAAAAAGCAAACAATCTTAGAAGACTGAAAAATAAATTAAGCAATAACAATACATTTCGACTACTGATCCACTAACTAACTAACTAACTAACTAACCATCACGCCGTTTCCCCGCAGGGGTAGGCAGAGAGGACGGACCGCCAAACAACTCGGTCTTGGCACACACTCCTTGCCTCATTCACATTCATACATCGTCTCATACAAACTCTTCTTTTGTTCTGACTCTTGACATGGCCCGACTCAAGTATCTGATTCACTTGGTCGTGCCATGTCTTCCTCGGGCGTCCCCGACTTCTGCTACCATTCACATTTGCATCGTATATTCTCCTTACACTCCTTTCTTCGCTCATTCGCCCTACATGCCCAAACCATCTAAGCGTCCCTTTCTTGATCTTACTCATTACGCTTACATCAGCCTTGCACTCTTTGCGGATATCCACATTCCTCACACGATCATACATGGTTTTACCACACATACGCCTCAGGGATCTCATTTCAACAGCATTCAATCTACTTTCATCCTTTCTTTGCCAGTTCCATGCCTCACTTCCATACATGATATATACTACTTACTTCCATACTACTGATCCACGATATTATAATTGGCCAACGAAGGAAACCTGAATAAGCTGGAAGTTATTCAAAATAGAGCAATGAGATATATACTAAGGAAAGACAAATATGCAAAGGTTAATCAAATGAGAGAGAAGTTGAATTGGATTCCATTAAAAAATACTGATATATTTATTTATTTATTTATTAAACGCCATAAAAGGCTTTTACAGTAATGTGAAACATTGGATTATAAGTACACAGTTCAGGGCTGTCAGAGACTTGACAATTAGAAATAGCATTTTTCATTAAAATAATACATCCACAAGCAGTTTTTATTGATGCTATACATATACATTTCACATATATGTATATATGTGGAATGTATATGTATAGAACACCATATATATGTTACACATAAAGAAGAACACAACAGTCAGTATATATAATGTTTTAATTTTTATACTCAAAATTATGAATAACCATATGCTTAATTCTTAAAGAATGAAAAAGCATACCATTATGCATACCCAATTTCTACCGATTTACAACAAATTTCTCGTTAACTCTTTAAGTTTTTAAGTTCCAAAAAATTACGATTTTTTAAGATAATATCTAAAAATTTGTTATGCCGTTGAATAATCTTAGGTTTGTCGCTTCTGTAGTGTAGCTTTTTTCACATCTCATTTATTTTGTTAGTTTATTAATGTCCACAACAGGCAGAAAATCAACATAAAAATTCACAAAGAAATTAAAAGGATTGAATACCAACTGTCCAATAACGGTGTAAAACAATATATAAATATAAAATGATAAGTGCGTAAAACAACAACAAAAAACGAGAGAAAATAAAATCAAGTTAAAACTAGAAATTCAAGAAAGTGGGCTATCGCCAAGTATGTCTGGGATCTTGCCACTACAGTGGATGTTACATATTTGCAGAAGAGGTTGGGAGAAGGTTAAGTCCTTTTTTGAAAGGGAATACGAAAATTTTCGAGGTTTCTTAGACGGTGATTGTGGCCAAAATGCAAGAATATACGTGGTTATTTATAATTTTGAAAATTAATATGATGTAATTTTTTTATCACGACGTCCATTTCATGTTTGTAATATTATAATTCTAATTTGAAATATTATAGACGTGCAACTTCACAATTGGCCATGAAAAAACCATGAAGTCTGCGCATAAGTAATGTTCATTTCTTTATTTAGTATCCAGGTTTACACGTCAAACCGAATAAGAAAACAAACTAACATAACAAACGAACCCTTAAAATGCCTTCAAAACTTACAAAGCTTCCATCTTCCGTGTTAATGCTTGGTTTCATATCTTGTTTTTATCGTTGACAATATTTATATAATAGGAGAAGTTAAATTCTTAATTTTGTATGTGAATACCGACCGCACAAGAGACCCATCTGGTTCCTACTAACTGGGGCCAGTGGGCCAATTGTAGTGTATTATGAGGGTGGAGGGAGTGGTTATTGTAGATGGGTAAAAGGAAGGTAGGAAAGTACCTGGCAATCCAGATCTGGACACCAAATGCTTTTAAAGCACTTTTTCGATTCCGGAAGGTCGTAAAAGTTATCTACCATTCTGGCATATGCTGCAGGGCTAAATTTCGTTTCTTTATTACTTGAAAACAAAGAAAAGTGTTCGACGAATTCGTTGGAATGATCACCCTCTGTAATACTTTACAGAAGTTTTAATAATTAGGTTTATGGATTAAACTTGGATTAAATTTGTTCGTCTTAAAACGTCTGAAATAATCCCTGAACGAACGGGCGTCATAGCTGAGTGGCAGGTACATTCACTACCAATTTCATTCTGAAATATGTCTCATGTTTGCCCAACCCTCTGAATTTTATCACCACCCACAAAATTCCGCTGAAATTTGATCATAAAGAATCAACAAAAATTCCGAAGTGCGAAGTTGTGGGAACTTCGGCAAAATGGTGTTGTTTGGACTGAGTAATAAAAAATATGAACAATACTTACAAGATATTCAAATAGTTTGCAAATTTACGAAGTTTTATTGTGTATTGCATAAGTTTGTAGCGTTTTAATTTGATTAAAAAACTTACTTTTTTAATTAATACAGGCAGTCAAAATATAAAACTAACTATCACGCCGTTTCCCTGCAGGGGTAGGCAGAGAGGATGGACCGCCAAACAACTCGGTCTTGGCACACACTCCTTGCATCATTCACATTCATACATCGTCTAATACATACTCTTCAATTATTCTGACTCTTGACATGCCCCGACTCAAGTATCTGATTCACTTGGTCGTGCCATGTCTTCCTCGGGCGTCTACGACTTCAAAAATTACAGTTTTGTAATGTTCTCTTCTGTCTGACAGTTAAAAACATCAAAAATTGTCCCTGCTGGAATATTGAATAATATTTAAGCTGATTTAATCTGTCCGTAATTTTGTTTGTTACTTTCCGGTTCCGGCTCAAAATGGTGGTCTTATTGTTACCTTTATATTCCGCCAGAATTCGCATGATCGTCGATAAATCGAAATAACCAATATTATGGTACCTATCATCCTGAAAATTTTTGAAAAAAGAATTGTTATTTTTATATTGACATTTCTTCTAACGAATTGTATAATTCCTTAGTTGAAATTAAAAAAATGTTACATAATTTTTTTTTTTATAATTAAGGACCTAGGTAGGTATTCTTTACCTAGCTGTATACAAATTTTATGGTTTCAGATTAACATTTGTTTTTGATTTACTTAATATATTTTACAATTAGTATTTACTGGGAACTAGGTGAAGTCTCAGGCGAGATCAAATGTGCCAAATTCCAACAATATTTATTTACAGGTAACTAGGTGAAGTCCCCGACGTTGTCAAGTGTGCCAAATTCCAACAAGAAGTATTTACATGGAACTAAATGAAGTCCCAGGCGTTGTCAAATATGCCAAATTTCAACAGAAGTGTGAAAAATACTGGGTGGGAAATGGATGGTTTTTTGAAATCTCATATAAACCGTAACCTTTCTCTTATTTGACGGTCAAGTGTGCAAAATTTCATCAATCTCAAAATAAAACTGTACGTTTCTATAAAAATAACGAAGCCATGAACAAACACTCTTCTCTATATAGAACGAGAGATGAATTAAATTAATCCTTTTAAATCCATCTTAAATATTGTTTTGACGTGAAAACGTAATTAAATGTGAAACAACGCATATTAACCAAATAGAATTTATTTGACTACGCCGGTATTTGAAATGTGAACCCTGCGTCTTCTATATTCGTAATCGGGGATCACCGCGGAAGTCTGCAGCACAGTGTTCAATTCAAGTATCGGGCAAAGCCGGGTAGTAAAACCAGTTGCAAATAAAATTCAAAAGATCTAACTAGTCGATGTTGGCGCGTGTATAGATGATTTTCTCTTTGTAAATTCCCCTAAGAGAGAAGTAGTGCCAGCGGCATTCAAGAGTGGCAACAAAGTTTTATCGAAATTTTCACTCGTGCTTTAGGTATTGATTTTAAATTGCTTTGGTTGCTTTTATCCGTATGGTAGAAGTAAAACAGTACGTTTAATTTAAATATTTTCCAAGATTTAATGTAGGTAAAAGGAGTTTGCTAAACAATCAAAACAAAAAACTTCAAATACTTATTTAAACCTTACCGAGTATCTAGCACGGTAGATCGATAAAACACTTCATCAATACCCTACATGAAATCCGCCATCTATGGATTGTTAGCGATATTTGCGAGTACGGTCAGAACGATCTGCAAGGTTTCAGTTAAGCTGTCAACTTTTTGAATTATATCCTTCGTTATGCAAAATAACTGGCTTATTTGAATGGTGGAGAACTATCTGAACTCTTAGAAAGAAATCGTATACTCGATCCATATACTTAATTTATTCATCTAAGACGGGATCAATTGATTCCATTTCAGCGTGGAGGAAAAAAAATGTTGGTTTTGACTAAAGACCTCATGAACAAATTAATTCCCTTTTTAGTGTCAAAAAGTACCTACATTAGGACTGCCAATGTACACAACAATGTAAGTTAATATTTCAATTTGACATTGTCAATTTAATAGTATTTTTATCTGACGCTCTCTGACACGCACAGATGCGCTAGTATTGCCATCGTATAACGATTTCCTATTATATATCGGTTTGGGTATCAATATTCTGTCACAACAGTTCTCAGGATATTGTAATAAAATCTTCTGAAATTAATTCTATCGATCCGATATAAGTAGTTAAGTAGCTAAGGAATTTCCATGCCGCCTCTAACAGTGGTTAGAGGGTTATTTGTCTGCAGCACAGTTAATGTACTTCACTTTACGATTTATCAAACTAACGATCGAGTACCTTTCGCTTTGATTGATTACTTGGTGCGAGCCACAGATTATAAATTTGACAGTACTTTTAGTTCGTGCTGTTATATAAAAAACCCCGAATTTTACATATTTTGAAACTGTTCCAAATGGCTACAGCGTCATTATGACATAGAAAACGCCAATTTCTGGTAAGACGGCTGTCACCAACGTTGCCTGGCGTGAATTTGACGTCAACGCCGCCGACTTCTAGAATAAATTTTATTTATTATTCTTTATTTTGGCTTTCACCCATTAGGGGTGATCTTGGCCATACACAATTAACATTTTTCTTATTAATAAATACAACAAATTACAGAAAATAATTGATTACACATCATAAACATAACATAACGTAACATAAATAAACCAAACCTAACATAATATAAACATAACATAACGTAACATAAATAAACCAAACATAACTATACTAAATGATAGTTTCAAAGAATTCAAAACACAATTAAAAAAATATACGGAAAACCTAAACTAAATTTTAAAAAAAAAATTAAATAAAAAAAAAAAAAAACAACAATAAAAATTTTAAAAATAAAATAAATCTAAGAAACTAAATGATAAAGAAACTAATACCTCATCCCATACCCACAAGCAATTGCTTATTATGGGAGAAAATTGAAAAATAATAAATATTAATCATATCATAAATCTTTTATCTTATTACTAGTAAATATATGTGTATATCACAAATTGTAAAATATTTTTCTTGAATAAATATAATTAAAAAAATAAAAAATAACATAAACATAACATACTTAACATAAACGGTGCAGAGCTGGTAACAGTAGGTTTTCACAAAATCATAAAAATAGGAACCTGTGTACAATGTAAATGGGCGCTTTTCGTCATTTAACCAAAGATTTTACTAAAATAAGTAGCGTTTTTTTTAAACAGAACTATGAAATTGGCAATCATATAAAAAAATACAACATATGGGAGTAAACAAAACAATCATGTTGTTTTGGCGATAAATCGAAAATTGCACATTTTAAAGCGTCTAACAAAATTTATTCGATAATATAAAATAAATACCTTCATTATCGTTAATGTTTTTCTTAATTTTTTCGAGTATTAAAAAAACAGTGAAAATACCCTATAATGTAGTTCCCCACTCGTGTTCTGTTACTCATTCAATATATTACTGTATTCAATGTCTGAGTTGTTCCTCTTTTGATATAATCATGTATTATAAACATGATATTTCTACGTTCTTGTCTACATGGTGATATTGTGTTCATGTTTCATAATAGGAATGCCAAATGAGGTGATGTGCTAAAACTTCCAGTATGCTAATCATAATTGTACAATTTTCCAACTATGCTCGTTAGAGTTGTGAGTTTCTCAGTAGAAACGAGATATGTTGAATATATTCACCGTACAAGAGAAATCCCTTTGAAATAATGTCAACCCCCCATGCGAGGCAGCTCCTCATTAATCAACTGCTCCAGATACCAAACTCAATGTACTTATATTAACTTTACAAAAGCAGAAATCTTATTTAATAATCTCTCATTTCAGATCTCGCTGAAGATGGCAGCCAAAAAGCGGTTCATCTTACTTGAAAAACATTTCAAGACAAGGAGGAATGGATTATCCTATAAAGACGGAGTCCAATTTCGTCACCACAACAAAGACGTGCTGTAATAATAATAACAATAAAACAACCAATCGATTAAACCAAAGTTCCTACTTTAAAACAAATCAGTCACAAAGTTGTCATAAATTAAGTGATATTTATTCTTTTCGTCCATTGAAAATGTGTTCGCTCGTGTTTTAAATAATTAGTGCAAGTAATTCCGCCAAAACGGAACACCGTAAATCGCATGGCGGCCCACAACATCCTACCTCATAATTCACCATTCAACCTCACTCTGTCTTCAACCTTTCTCATCTCCATCTCTCTGCTATTCCTACAATCGCATCTTGTTGCTTCTTCTCTCCAAACCCAGTCCACAAATCAGTCTGTTCATCCTGTTTCTCAATCCTCAATCATTTCTAAAACTGCGCCACCTGTCTCCAGTACGATCAGTTCCATCTTGTTAAAAAACTTCGAAAATGATAGTTTATCAAATGACTATAACTCTACGAACAGTAGTGCAAAATCTGGTGAGTGGTTTCCAGGACAAGATTCTTCAAGTAGTTACGGCATAGTTGCACAAGTGATAGTGTCAATAATTTTGCTATCCATCATCATTGGAACCATTGTTGGCAACATCCTCGTGTGCATCGCTGTGTGCTTAGTAAGGAAGTTACGTCGTCCTTGTAATTACCTGTTAGTGTCGTTAGCAGTAAGTGACTTATGCGTCGCAATTTTAGTGATGCCTATGGCTATGATGACTGAAGTGATGGGAAACTATTGGGCGTTTGGTCCAATGGTGTGTGATCTATGGGTATCAATAGATGTGCTTTCATGTGCTGCGAGTATTTTGAATCTATGTATGATTTCGGTGGATAGATACTACGCTATAACCAAGCCATTAGAGTATGGTGTAAAAAGAACACCGAGACGGATGATATTCTGTGTGTTTCTTGTGTGGTTGGGTGCTGCTTGTATTTCACTTCCCCCACTTCTGATTCTGGGAAACGAAAAGGGGGAATACCAGTGTGCAGTTTGTCAGAACTTTGGGTATCAGATCTACGCCACACTCGGGTCTTTCTACATTCCCCTTATTGTGATGATGGTGGTATATTACAAGATCTTCAGGGCGGCGAGGAAGATTGTCATGGAAGAGAAGAGGGCACAGTCTCACCTGGAGAGTCACTGCTACCTGGAGATCAACGTGAAGAACGGAGGAGCAGCGGAGTCCAAATTGCTGCAAGGGAGACAAGGTTCCCAGCCTGCTGCCAGATCTTCATCCACGGGAACCAATTCTTCTGTAAGTATAACCTCAAAAACCTTCTGTCAGTACTCGCTTTATTAATGGTTTACATTATGATAGAAGTCGGATTGATTTTATTATCTTCTACATAATTATATTTCTATATAAGTTTTGATGGTTCTTGGTTCTATTTATTTTTCTCACCGAGGACATCAATCACTGGAATTATAATTTCATTTGTGATCGACGGAGACTGTAACGGTATTTTCTATTATTTGATATTATCATTTATAAGACGCTAAAGTTCAAGAGATTGCCAATCACATACACTCCGTGGTACACACATAACACGTGGTAAAAACGTATACATGGTAATCAAGCATTTTATTTATAATACAGAAAATGCACCCAGTCATTCTACCGCACCATAAAATAATCTGAAATATTATGTTGTCACTCCACTGTTGTTTCTTAATTTCATAATTTGATATAATTTCTACAACTTTATTTAACATACAACATATTAGGTTTTCAAATTATTATATTAACGCACAATCCTTTCCTAAACACACGCACCAGCTTAACATTAGCATAAAATTTCATACTGAAAATTCTCTTGATGGTGTTAAAAAAATCGTGAGTAAATATAATCCCCACCTCGAAACTACTGACCTTGGAAAATGAAGTAACGATATTATTAAATAAACAATTTTAACATTTCTTTGGCATCTAGGCACAAATCCAAATCCCTCTGGATCGCGTTCATTGCTTTGAAGCACACTTCGGTATCAAAATGTTTAATTCCTTCAGCAAACAAACACAAAGACCGACGACTAAAATATTTTACCTTCCAATTTAGTATTCACGGTTCAAACAGTATACGCGTTAGTGTTTACCTGGCAACCTCCCCTTTAACCCTTTGATAACATATTCCATTCACGTTGACTTAAATACGAAAAAAATGTTTGTGTCACCTTTGCACGGTGTACATTAGTTTAGATTGCCAATGGTAGTTTCATATTACTCGTGAAATGACTAATTTCTCTTATTTTTTATTGATTTGAACTAGCGGGCAGATCGTCAGATTTGACGACATGAGACTTCTTTCTTTAGGGCTTTTTGAAAGCTCACGTTTAGCACAAGCCATAATCCTTTCAAGTTTTGAAAGCAAACATTGAAGAAGAAATTACTCATTTGGATCCAGATTTTTTGCGAGCAACAATTCAAAATGCCTTAAAACGAGAACAAATGTGTATAAACTCAGGAGGTTGTCATTTTAACGATATCATTTTTTCAAATTAATATCATCAGTTTTACACCTTCAAATAAACTTTCCGTGAAAACATAGCCCAATTTTGTATCAAATGGCCATCATGACGTTTCTTTTGCCTCGCCTTGTATTATGCACAGTTATATAGATTTGGATTTTGACGGGCCTTTTAACAATCTTTAGACCATCGCTCATGGTTGTACTTTGTCCGCTAGACACAATTTTGTATGTATGGCCAAAATTTTTTTCTATTCATCTTAGGTTTATTTCGCTATACTTTCTGAAGACCCAGCTCTCTGAACTATAGCTTCAAGAGATGTGGTCATCGGTAGTACGTAACTTTACAAAACAGGAATCTTAACTCAAGATCACAGGTTTTTCTATCGATTTAGCATAATTGTTGCTTTAAATCAGATCTGATTTCAAAATAAATTTCCATAAATACCGTGAATCGTTTCCCAAAACACTGTTTTCAAATAAATCCAGTAAATTGAACTTTAGTCAGGAGGACTCAAGGGGTGAGATGCCCTATTCGTCGGCCACCTGTTGAGTTCCAGCATTCCGGGATATTCACATTAGCAGGCCAAACCAAAATCCAACAGACTCGACAGATTGTTTGGACAGTTTCAAAGTCAAACACGGCGCCTACCGCTAACGGCGCGGCGCCCGGACGCGAATCAATTAACAAGTCTCCCGATTAACCGGGTCAAACAAGGCGATGGCGGATTATCCGGTTTCGGTAATTTAAGCCTGTTGAAACATTGGAATGTTTTCTTTGTTCTGAATACGCCAAACAAATATTTGGTCATTTGCCTCTCTCAAAGCCAGAATGACGGAAGTGGCACATTCGATTTTAGCAACATACCGTCATTTTTATTTTTTTTATTTTATGTACTATTTCAAGCTAACAAGTACCGGTGGAACTATGGTAGCTCCTTTTGGGGAGTGTTGCGAGGCTGGAGGAACTGGAAAGAGGGATCTCGAGTCATCTCATGGCCGAGTGGTTACAGATGTCGCATGTTCGAAGTTCGGAAAAGAAAATGATTTTATTTATTTGTGTTATATCATATATTATAAGAGTCAAATAAATTAAATGTTAATTTGACTCACAGAATCTAAATATCACTTCAAATGTTTTAACCACGTTTAGTGAATAGAGATTTGAATAGCTGGTACTTCCCAACCTTGCTCTTCTACATCTCCTTCCCCTCCCTCTCCTTTCAGGGTCACAACCTATCCCAATTGCGAATGCCATAGAGTGAACGTTGGCCAAGTACTCGCATAAAATAAATCACAATTAACGTATTACATATTACGTTTTGGTTATTACGGAAATTAGATTCCACCACTGGTCACATACAACATTGGTCTATCCTCCTTTACGATTTAGGAAATCTGTTTCAAAACAACGAAAAAAGATTAATACGTCAAAACACGCCACATACGCGGTGTCATTAAATTTATGACCACATTTTTGCGTCCGCTTTTCCACTGTGCGGCGGTGAACATTTCTCACGCGAACTGACATTTATTCGGAATTTTGACCGCATTAATGACATGATAGCATGCTGTGCGGCGGCCCTGTTTATACCACTGTTTTACTATGGAAGCAGACGGGATTAGGTACTGTTTGCAGTGATATAGAAAACACAAAGAACAAAATTAATTAATTTATCATTTTTTTAATAAACACCAATCGACAGCAAAGGGAGAAACCGCGGGTGCAATTGGAGCAGTCCGCTCCGGGCGCCAAATTGCCAAGGCACTAATAATACCTAGCACCTAACATTTCTAACACATCGCCCTTAAGATTATTTAGCATAAAAACGGCGCTACACAAAAATACAATTCATCCGAATATTATCGATTACAATGATCGTTACCTAGGCGTCTACTGCACGGAGAAAAATGAATAAGACTGATTTATTAAAATCCTGTTAAAAACGTGATGGCAAGCCATTTCCTAAAAAAATATTAGTCCATTCAGAATATATCGGAAAACGTGTTCATGCAGCTGCGTTTTTCCTGATAAATTATTTTTAATGACGAAATGTGACAATATTAGAATTTTTTAAAAACGTGTTCTGACATCCTCATAACGCATTCGCGTTTTATTGATAGTTTGTTAGAAAATCTGTCAATTAATTCGTCCCGTTTTTAACAAGAAACGAATAATTGGACCAGATTTTTTATAAGTTAGCAATATTTTATATCAGTAAGTTTTCTCCTTGTATTTTTGACAAGGTGCGCCAAAATTTTGTGTGACATCAATAGTAAATTTATTAAAAGGGATAAATTTATTAAGTAGGATATTCGCTATTTTCACAGCATTGGGACTCTTTCTAGCAGGGTCAATTTTATTGTCTTCATCACGTGGTCAGCGTGCATAAACTACCGAGGATATTTGCGCAGATCCAACACAAACGTTAACTTTTTATTGAGGTTTAAACAAACAACACAGCGGTGAAAACAAAAACAAAATGGCTTTTACCTACATTGCTCAAGATACCATAATGTCCAGTATCATTTCTTAAGTAAACGGCAATTCCCACGATCATTTTTCCAACTACACTGTTGTTGTGTTCCCACAAACTAACTGACTTAAGATAGGTAAGGTACACAGTGAATGCTTATAGGTAGGTGTATAATAAGTAAAGTATATTTGAAGTTGAAAAGTTCTAAAGGAGAATTGTGTAAATAATAAACAGATCTTATGTGTATAACATCAACATAATACAACATAGAAGGTAAGAACATAATAAATGAAAATAAAAATCCAACAGTGATAACCCAAGATTCCATTAAAATACCTTAATTTTCATCCATCACCATATTTTCTTCAATATGCCATGTTTTACACAAAAAAGTTTTTATTCATCCTCCCCAACACATCAAAAAGTTGTTTGTTCCGCGACCATATTACAAACCAAATTGGATGGTTTATTGTAGGTATATTAACAACACGATGTTTAACATCCTCACAGTTCAGATGTCATTGTTTCAGAATTAACACACTTCAACTACATTCAATCTACATTTCCAACTGAAGCGACAAAATTTTTCTCGTTATTCTCCCAACGATCCAGATACAAGGTGGTAATTGTCTCCTTTGTCGCTAGCCTAAAGCTTCACACTACGATCTTGTTGCTACGAAACCTCTTTTACAATGCACTTTAATGTGTGCCGCCTTTTACAATGAATAAACTCTGCATAATGGCTTGCTTTACAATCTAGATACAAACTTAACAATGTATGATACAAAACGGGAAGTGTAGGACGTCTTTTATGATATTTTTGGGTTTAATAGACGTAAAATATGTGAGTTTATAGCTCATTACCTATAAGTGGAGATAATTTTTTTCATTACTGTGGAAATACCAATTTTAGAGCAATGTACAGTAGATTTTTTTTTGAGTTTTGAGACAACATTAAGCATTTACAAACAGTTACACAAATAAAAATACAGTGAAGTACGTAGCAAAAAATCCAACAAGCCTGTGCTTGAGTATTATAGTAATTATTATAATATTTCCATGGTTTAAGTATAAATTTAGAGTGTACAGTTTTTAAAGATAAAGAATGTTTTAGAAAGAAGTAAAGTAAAATAAATATTGACTTCCAGATATAATAAGTATGATTAGTTAGAAAAATGGCTTAACTCAATTTTTCTTAACGTTTCAACAACTTGACATGGTTTAACGTAAAATTGTATGGAACCTATGAAAAGTGAATGAACATATATTTACTTGGTCATAATTTACAATATAGTGGTATATTGTCATTAGGGCTGGTGAAAATATAAATTTCAGAAAATATACGCTTCATGATAACACTGCAATATTCCAAAGGAACGTATTATTACATTACCCGAGGATAATTAAAATTGCTGTCAAAATCAGAAATTAAGGCAGGAAATGTAGATTTTCCAATGGATAATTCTCTTTGATCATTGTTTTTGATACAGCTACCTACGTCATAACAAAGGATTAATTAATAGAATTTAATAAAAATATCAAAAAACGAATATTTTGAAAAAATATTTTTTTAATATTTGCTTTTGTAGATTATTATTAATGATAAGGTAAATTTAATTCTCAGTAGCGAACACAATTGCCCCTTTGAGCCTGAGGGCTTGTATTATATTTTTAACCGTTTTCAATCGTGTATGATAACAAACTTTGGAAAATAATTAATTATGTATGTCAGGGTATTACTCTGAGACAATTTTCATAAAAGAAGGATCAAATATTTGTCAGTTGTATGCGTACTACAGTAGTAAATCATTTGAGTCTCAATTGAGTTAATTTCTTTTCAGTGTGGTGTCGAGAAGTCGCTGTCCACGATTGGTCGCTGCTTCTCCGGTGAGCAGAGGAAGTCCAACGAGTCGCAGTGCCCCATGCTGCAGCAGTGTCAGACTCCCGTCAACAGAGCCAGCGGGGCGGTTGCCCAAACTGACCCCCAGCCCATCCAAAACCAGAACAAGAACACCAAACAGAAGTCCAAGAAATCCTCAACCAAATATTTCAAAAAGAGGGATTCGCTGAACGTTTTCAAAGGCCACAAAGATCAAAAAGATTTCCAGGGAGTCTCAAGCTCACCACATCAGAAAAAGTTGCGATTCCAGCTGGCCAAAGAAAGGAAAGCTTCGACTACTCTTGGCATCATCATGTCTGCTTTCATATTCTGCTGGTTGCCTTTCTTCGTTTTGGCTCTCGTGAGGCCATTCTTGCCCGATCCAAATATGATCCCTGCTTCTCTATCTAGTCTCTTTCTGTGGTTGGGTTACGCCAACAGCCTGTTGAATCCAATCATCTATGCAACTCTGAACAAAGACTTCAGGAAGCCTTTCCAAGAGATCCTGTACTTTCGATGCTCCAACTTGAACCACATGATGAGGGAGGAGTTCTACCACTCCCAATATGGTGACCCAGAGCAACATTACTGTGCTGTCAACAGCCTGAACAAGCAAGTATACGAGGAAACTGTGGAAATAGTAACAGCAGACGACAGAGAGCTTAAAGAAAGAACTTCCGAAAGTTTTCTATGATCCGAGTCTCCTGGAGTGTCTGACAAAGACATCACTGTGATCTAAGTAGAAAGAATTAAACTAATAATTTTAAGAAAGTGAAAATCATTTGATAAAAAACTAATGAAACACAGCTTATTGCTGCCAAAGTGATAGTGCTAACAAGTCTAGTCCAAAAACAAATAATATTATAAAAACTCTTTCGTTTTCTATTAAAAAATGTTTTAATTCATGTGACCGATACTTAAAACTTTGCAATAATGATAGCATTAAATATGAAATATTAAGTCATTATTATTTTAAATATTTATTATGCATCGACTGTGTTAGGAAAAAGCTTCATACCACAAATATTAACAAGATTTTTGCAAGGGGCTGTTACTGCACTGTTTTTTTTTTACTTTCCACTGTGAAAATAAGCTTTTGTAAATAAAACATATTGATCAGATCAAAATAAAAAAGATTCGTGTAGTATACTTTAGTCAACCAATACTGTAAATAAATGTTACATTCATACATTTTATTCAAAATCTTAAAGTATAAATTTTGAAATGTGGATAATTTTATGCGACCGAAGCACAGTCGATTAGATATGTTTTAGAAAATCCAAAGACAGTTGTAATAGTAATTAAGTAAAACAAATAAAAAATAACTGTGCACATTTTGTTTATTAGATTGTCCGCACAAAAAATATAATGTTATTTTTTCGGTTTATAAAATATTGGATGGGTGTTCTGTAGAAACGTATTTAAAAAATGTTTGAAAATTATTAAAATTAACGAAATTCTGAAATCCTTCTTTGTTATCTGTGTTAAACAAAACTTGTACAGCAAAAAGGGGATTTATCAAGTATTTAAAAACGTCAAAAATGTTTTCATTCTCAACTTAATTTTTTTCTAGAATCTCTTAATATTTCCTCTGAAAATAAACCGGACGTCAAGTTAAATGAAACGGTTAAAATTCATTGTTCGACTTTTGAATGCTAAATATTCTATTTCGCGTTCGTTCTTTGAATACAAAACATCTAATTTAAATGTTCAGGCCATTATGTAAATAATAATTATTTGTCATTAAATTTTATGATCGAGTTTCTCGTGTAAATTGTTAAATCTTCGCATTCAATTGAACACTTTAAAATTGTTTCCAAAAAATTACATTTTTAATATATTAGGAATATTTTTTTTAAACTGTGATTCTTTGAAAAAAACTGATTTTTTATTGTTCGTCAACTTCATCAAATAAATAGTGTTGCCGAATACTCTATATCGTTATTTGAACGTATGAATACCAAGAAATAATAAATATTAAAAAATACAATTTGTTTTCAAGTATCTGGTTATCTAAAGATATATTATTTTTTAAATTCCTCTGAAATTGTGTTTTTAATTCATCGCTAACGCTATGTAGATTTCTGAACAAACCAAGCAAAAAAAAATTTAACGTCTAGTATGAATTATTATTTTTATCCGCAACATAAAGTTAATCTATTTTGTTAAAAGATTCAATAACTTCATTACTATCCTATGCAATAAATAGATCAAATAATAAAACCGCTCATTGGCTGAGTTGGCATCGCGGTTCCCACCCAGGCATCGTGAGTTCAATTTCTTGACTGGCTTTGCCCTCCAGTGGTGGTAGTAGGAGATTTTCAAATAGGTCAGGTTATTCGTAACCCAGGAATGTTAGTTATTCTTTAAAAAAATAACATTTTCTTTTTAGAAATGATATATATCTTACAAAATACAATATGTGTGCATTATTCAACTAGTCACAATATGGTAACAAATTTGCATAATATGCGCTAAGAATTTTCAGTGATTAATTCTAAAAAGATATTGCTAAATTAAAACTTGCCGAGAGCGTTACAGACGTGTTTTTGTTGTAAACGTTTTCGTTGTAACCAAGTTAGACTGTATTTTAAAACTTTTTCTATTTTTCTTTTTGAGAATCATGTACCCAACCATAACCTGAAATGTTTTATTAAGATGAGAATTTAAAATGCCTACTACATAATATGTTATTATATTGTATACATTTTGAGCACCCAATATATGTTTGTTATGTTTTGGATTGCCATTATATTTATATTTGAGCGTTTTACTGCAGAATGAACGCGACCATCAAAATGTATCAAGTAAATCTTATTTTATTCATCCACCATCTTAAAAAAAAAACATTTTAGCAGCCGCTCTAGCCTTAGAAACATTGTTCAGGAATATTGGTTCATTTTTTGCAAAATGGCATACAGATTGGCATGTTGTTACAATCAAGCTTTGTGTGTGGTAATAAAACCCCATATACTCTGTAGTCACTTCTAATAATTAAATATTGTTGTTACAGTACGAGTTGGGCGCCAATTTGTCAAAAGTAATCTTTTTCTTTTTCAATCACAGGACAGTATTTTTAGTGAATTTTCGTGTTTGGCTGCTGTTATTAGCGAAAATATTTTAAAGAATGAAAAAAAGAATCCAATATACAAGTATGTAAATATAATATTGCAAGTTTAAACCAGATAAGCAGCCATCATGACTGTTAGTGTCTGGGCCTTTATAACGGCGGTATTAGTTCATTGCTTAAAACAGAGAGAATGAAAATAAATTTAAATGTGCAAATTATAAAACATAGTTAAAATTTATAAAATATTTTTTTTATATATTAATCTAATTATGTGTTGGTTAGCTTCATTCTGCAGAACGCTCGGTTGTTTTCTAAGATTATTTTTATATGAGTATTTTAATAAACCAGAGACATTGTTTTAAGGAATAAATGTGCATTTTAGTTTTAAAACCTCATGACATTTTATGAGAAATATCCAAATATTTACACAAACAATAATTCACATATCAATAATCTGTCGTATATTTATTTGTCTCGTGAGATTCTAAATCTGTTTTATATTTATTGACAAATTATATTAAGAAACTTTATTTTTACAAAATACCTATATTATTAAGACTATTTTTTTAATCTTCTCTATTTCTGTAATTTTCTTTTGTTTTAATAATCTATAGAATTCATTTTCCCATTAAAAATACGATGCCTCTTTTACGATAGATATATTTAAGATCCACCTACGAACAAAATATATAACTTTTTTCACATATAAATGCTTGTGTAATTCTATAAAATACATTTTAGAATCAATTAGACGAAAACTTTTAAAATAAGTATATTGTAAAAATCTTGTTAAAACTTACAGAAAGTAATCAATTCTTTTTTCTTTAAGTTACTTTATCAATGTCTTAATTTTTGTTCACCACTTATGATATCCAAGGGTAGAGATGGTCGGAATTACTGTACCAGTTACTTGGAACCGGTTGCTGTCACTGGATCCGTCGATGTTCTCAGAAGAACACTTTATTTGATAAAGAACCGGTTCCACATCCGTCTCAGGTAACTGGAGCCGCAGTGACAACTCACTTCGGGTATCAACCATCTCTATCAAGCAGTGTTCAAATAAAATGAAAATGAACCTAACTTAAATAATAATTTAGTGGGTAGTGTACCAGTGGTTTTGTTAAATGCATCAAATAAAATAAATTACCTTACTAGATATCGCAACTTAGAAATTTCATCCTTTGCCGAACAATTGAATTATATAAACATTAAATGTGATGTATAGAAACGTTTATGAAATGTGTATAGACTAGCCATTAGACGAATAATATTTAATACATTATGCATAATTTATTCAGAGGATGTACCTACGTACTTTACATATAGCAAAAAATAGTTATTGTATAAATAAGTGATTAAAATGTGTTAAAAATAATATTAATATAAAGCTTTTACGTCATTGACCATCGTGATGAATCAATTTATACATTTTCTAAAAAGCAATATTAAAAAATTATTGTTTGTTTAGTCGTGGGTAATTTATTATTGTAAAGAAATATTGAATAATAAATTGATAATATCGATTTGATTTATTTATTTTTAATTCCTATTTGGTAACACAACAACTATTAATCCACTGCTTCGAACCAGGAATCTATTCCAGCTGCAATGGAATTTAAAATGTTTCACAGTTTTTACAGAAATTCTGGCACAACAAAAAAATATCGGATGTCCATCTAAAATTTGTTAGCTGCTCCGTGGATGGAATTTAATCTTACAACGGACACTGTAACTAACTCCCTTTGCAGAATGAGAAATACTTAATAATATCGTGATAAGGTATGTATAACTACAGAAAAATATTTATTTAATCATTGGGAACTAAAGTACTTTTTACTAATTTATGGTAAATCACAAAGCCTAAGGCGCCACTACTACACTACTACACTAAACTTCTAAGCTAAGCACCTTGTATGAACTCCTGTTTTAAGTCGCAATTGACTGGCGCCTACCAAAACACGATCCAGCAATCTACACTACTTCTGAGCTATGCAGCTTGCATGAAATCCTGTTTTAAGGCACAGTTGACTGGCGCCTACAAAAACACGATCCAGCAATCTACACTACTTCTGAGCTATGCAGCTTGCATGAAATCCTGTTTTAAGGCGCAGTTGACTGGCGCCTACAAAAACACGATCCAGCAATCTACACTACTTCTGAGCTATGCAGCTTGCATGAAATCCTGTTTTAAGGCGCAGTTGACTGGCGCCTACAAAAACACGATCCAGCAATCTACACTACTTCTGAGCTATGCAGCTTGCATGAAATCCTGTTTTAAGGCGCAGTTGACTGACGCCTACCAAAACACGATCCAGCAATCTACACTACTTCTGAGCTATGCAGCTTGCATGAAATCCTGTTTTAAGGCGCAGTTGACTGGCGCCTACAAAAACACGATCCAGCAATCTACACTACTTCTGAGCTATGCAGCTTGCATGAAATCCTGTTTTAAGGCGCAGTTGACTGGCGCCTACAAAAACACGATCCAGCAATCTACACTACTTCTGAGCTATGCAGCTTGCATGAAATCCTGTTTTAAGGCGCAGTTGACTGGCGCCTACAAAAACACGATCCAGCAATCTACACTACTTCTGAGCTATGCAGCTTGCATGAAATCCTGTTTTAAGGCGCAGTTGACTGGCGCCTACAAAAACACGATCCAGCAATCTACACTACTTCTGAGCTATGCAGCTTGCATGAAATCCTGTTTTAAGGCGCAGTTGACTGGCGCCTACCAAAACACGATCCAGCAATCTACACTACTTCTGAGCTATGCAGCTTGCATGAAATCCTGTTTGAAGGCGCAGTTGACTGGCGCCTACAAAAACACGATCCAGCAATCTACACTACTTCTGAGCTATGCAGCTTTCATGAAATCCTGTTTTAAGGCGCAGTTGACTGGCGCCTACAAAAACACGATCCAGCAATCTACACTACTTCTGAGCTATGCAGTTTGCATGAAATCCTGTTTTAAGGCGCAGTTGACTGACGCCTACCAAAACACGATCCAGCAATCTACACTACTTCTGAGCTATGCAGCTTGCATGAAATCCTGTTTTAAGGCGCAAATGACTGGCGCCTACAAAAACACGATCCAGCAATCTACACTACTTCTGAGCTATGCAGCTTGCATGAAATCCTGTTTTAAGGCGCAGTTGACTGGCGCCTACAAAGACACGATCCAGCAATCTACACTACTTCTGAGCTATGCAGCTTGCATGAAATCCTGTTTTAAGGCACAGTTGACTGGCGCCTACAAAAACACGATCCAGCAATCTACACTACTTCTGAGCTATGCAGCTTGCATGAAATCCTGTTTGAAGGCGCAGTTGACTGGCGCCTACAAAAACACGATCCAGCAATCTACACTACTTCTGAGCTATGCAGCTTTCATGAAATCCTGTTTTAAGGCGCAGTTGACTGGCGCCTACAAAAACACGATCCAGCAATCTACACTACTTCTGAGCTATGCAGCTTGCATGAAATCCTGTTTTAAGGCGCAGTTGACTGACGCCTACCAAAACACGATCCAGCAATCTACACTACTTCTGAGCTATGCAGCTTGCATGAAATCCTGTTTTAAGGCGCAGTTGACTGGCGCCTACAAAAACACGATCCAGCAATCTACACTACTTCTGAGCTATGCAGCTTGCATGAAATCCTGTTTTAAGGCGCAGTTGACTGGCGCCTACAAAAACACGATCCAGCAATCTACACTACTTCTGAGCTATGCAGCTTGCATGAAATCCTGTTTTAAGGCGCAGTTGACTGGCGCCTACAAAAACACGATCCAGCAATCTACACTACTTCTGAGCTATGCAGCTTGCATGAAATCCTGTTTTAAGGCGCAGTTGACTGGCGCCTACAAAAACACGATCCTGCAATCTACACTACTTCTGAGCTATGCAGCTTGCATGAAATCCTGTTTTAAGGCGCAGTTGACTGGCGCCTACAAAAACACGATCCAGCAATCTACACTACTTCTGAGCTATGCAGCTTGCATGAAATCCTGTTTTAAGGCGCAAATGACTGGCGCCTACAAAAACACGATCCAGCAATCTACACTACTTCTGAGCTATGCAGCTTGCATGAAATCCTGTTTTAAGGCGCAGTTGACTGGCGCCTACAAAAACACGATCCAGCAATCTACACTACTTCTGAGCTATGCAGCTTGCATGAAATCCTGTTTTAAGGCGCAGTTGACTGGCGCCTACAAAAACACGATCCAGCAATCTACACTACTTCTGAGCTATGCAGCTTGCATGAAATCCTGTTTTAAGGCGCAGTTGACTGGCGCCTACAAAAACACGATCCAGCAATCTACACTACTTCTGAGCTATGCAGCTCGCATGAAATCCTGTTTTAAGGCGCAGTTGACTGGCGCCTACAAAAACACGATCCAGCAATCTACACTACTTCTGAGCTATGCAGCTTGCATGAAATCCTGTTTTAAGGCGCAGTTGACTGGCGCCTACAAAAACACGATCCAGCAATCTACACTACTTCTGAGCTATGCAGCTTGCATGAAATCCTGTTTTAAGGCGCAGTTGACTGGCGCCTACAAAAACACGATCCAGCAATCTACACTACTTCTGAGCTATGCAGCTTGCATGAAATCCTGTTTTAAGGCGCAATTGACTGACGCCTACCAAAACACGATCCAGCAATCTACACTACTTCTGAGCTATGCAGCTTGCATGAAATCCTGTTTTAAGGCGCAGTTGACTGGCGCCTACAAAAACACGATCCAGCAATCTACACTACTTCTGAGCTATGCAGCTTGCATGAAATCCTGTTTTAAGGCGCAGTTGACTGACACCTACCAAAACACGATCCAGCAATCTACACTACTTCTGAGCTATGCAGCTTGCATGAAATCCTGTTTTAAGGCGCAGTTGACTGGCGCCTACAAAAACACGATCCAGCAATCTACACTACTTCTGAGCTATGCAGCTTGCATGAAATCCTGTTTAAAGGCGCAGTTGACTGGCGCCTACAAAAACACGATCCAGCAATCTACACTACTTCTGAGCTATGCAGCTTGCATGAAATCCTGTTTTAAGGCGCAGTTGACTGGCGCCTACAAAAACACGATCCAGCAATCTACACTACTTCTGAGCTATGCAGCTTGCATGAAATCCTGTTTTAAGGCGCAAATGACTGGCGCCTACAAAAACACGATCCAGCAATCTACACTACTTCTGAGCTATGCAGCTTGCATGAAATCCTGTTTTAAGGCGCAAATGACTGGCGCCTACAAAAACACGATCCAGCAATCTACACTACTTCTGAGCTATGCAGCTTGCATGAAATCCTGTTTTAAGGCGCAGTTGACTGACGCCTACCAAAACACGATCCAGCAATCTACACTACTTCTGAGCTATGCAGCTTGCATGAAATCCTGTTTTAAGGCGCAGTTGACTGGCGCCTACAAAAACACGATCCAGCAATCTATACTACTTCTGAGCTATGCAGCTTGCATGAAATCCTGTTTTAAGGCGCAGTTGACTGACGCCTACCAAAACACGATCCAGCAATCTACACTACTTCTGAGCTATGCAGCTTGCATGAAATCCTGTTTTAAGGCGCAGTTGACTGGCGCCTACAAAAACACGATACAGCAATCTACACTACTTCTGAGCTATGCAGCTTGCATGAAATCCTGTTTTAAGGCGCAGTTGACTGGCGCCTACAAAAACACGATCCAGCAATCTACACTACTTCTGAGCTATGCAGCTTGCATGAAATCCTGTTTTAAGGCGCAGTTCACTGGCGCCTACCAAAACACGATCCAGCAATCTACACTACTTCTGAGCTATGCAGCTTGCATGAAATCCTGTTTTAAGGCGCAGTTGACTGACGCCTACCAAAACACGATCCAGCAATCTACACTACTTCTGAGCTATGCAGCTTGCATGAAATCCTGTTTTAAGGCGCAGTTGACTGACGCCTACCAAAACACGATCCAGCAATCTACACTACTTCTGAGCTATGCAGCTTGCATGAAATCCTGTTTTAAGGCGCAGTTGACTGACGCCTACCAAAACACGATCCAGCAATCTGCACTACTTCTGAGCTGTGCAGCTTGCATGAAATCCTGTTTTAAGGCGCAGTTGACTGACGCCTACCAAAACACGATCCAGCAATCTACACTACTTCTGAGCTTTGCAGCTTGCATGAAATCCTGTTTTAAGGCGCAGTTGACTGACGCCTACCAAAACACGATCCAGCAATTTAAACTTCTTCTGAGCTATGCAGCTTGCATGAAATCCTGTTTTAAGGCGCAGTTGACTGACGCCTACCAAAACACGATCCAGCAATTTAAACTACTTCTGAGCTATGCAGCTTGCATGAAATCCTGTTTTAAGGCGCAGTTGACTGACGCCTACCAAAACACGATCCAGCAATCTACACTACTTCTGAGCTGTGCAGCTTGCATGAAATCCTGTTTTAAGGCGCAGTTGACTGACGCCTACCAAAACACGATCCAGCAATCTACACTACTTCTGAGCTATGCAGCTTGCATGAAATCCTGTTTTAAGGCGCAGTTGACTGACGCCTACCAAAACACGATCCAGCAATCTACACTACTTCTGAGCTATGCAGCTTGCATGAAATCCTGTTTTAAGGCGCAGTTGACTGACGCCTACCAAAACACGATCCAGCAATCTACACTACTTCTGAGCTATGCAGCTTGCATGAAATCCTGTTTTAAGGCGCAGTTGACTGACGCCTACCAAAACACGATCCAGCAATCTACACTACTTCTGAGCTATGCAGCTTGCATGAAATCCTGTTTTTAGGCGCAGTTGACTGACGCCTACCAAAACACGATCCAGTAATCTACACTACTTCTGAGCTGTGCAGCTTGCATGAAATCCTGTTTTAAGGCGCAGTTGACTGACGCCTACCAAAACACGATCCAGCAATCTACACTACTTCTGAGCTTTGCAGCTTGCATGAAATCCTGTTTTAAGGCGCAGTTGACTGACGCCTACCAAAACACGATCCAGCAATCTACACTACTTCTGAGCTATGCAGCTTGCATGAAATCCTGTTTTAAGGCGCAGTTGACTGACGCCTACCAAAACACGATCCAGCAATCTACACTACTTCTGAGCTATGCAGCTTGCATGAAATCCTGTTTTAAGGCGCAGTTGACTGACGCCTACCAAAACACGATCCAGCAATCTACACTACTTCTGAGCTATGCAGCTTGCATGAAATCCTGTTTTAAGGCGCAGTTGACTGACGCCTACCAAAACACGATCCAGCAATCTACACTACTTCTGAGCTATGCAGCTTGCATGAAATCCTGTTTTAAGGCGCAGTTGACTGACGCCTACCAAAACACGATCCAGCAATCTACACTACACTTCTAAGGGCCCGTTCCCACTTCCGTTTTCAAATCGGAGGCGGGTCCCGTTTTAAAAACGGATGGCCAATGGCCCTGTTCACACTTACGTTTTGAAAACGGATCCGTTTTGAAAACGGACCATACTCTACGAAAAAAAATAATTGTCGATTCAACAAAAACATGTTATTTGCTCATTCTTCAGTAATGGTGCGCAATGGACGACGATGAAGCTCTTGTTGTCATGTTGTACTTATTAAAAAGAAGGAAAAAAGTGAAAAGAAAATTTTGGGTACACCCAATCATAGCCGAATGATTTTCTGTAGGAATTTTCCAAGTGTTAATTGGTGAGTTGAGAAGTGATGAACTAAAGTTCTTTAATTATTTTTGAATAATAATGATTGGATTATTTATATAGCGCCGTTTTCACCATGAAAAATCACCTCAAGGGCGCTTAATGGCTTAAGAGAATGTCTATCACTTCCTTTAACCATCTACTGGAATGAGTTTCAGAGAGCTTAACATTTCATAGTACAAAATTGAGAAAGTGCATTTGTCCTGAAGAAAGGCTATCGATATTTTAAAGTAAGAAAACAATAAACACTCAAATATTTTTTTATTGTGTGTTTATTTAACTAATACGCTCTTCCGTGCATCTCATTAAAGCTTTAAAATTTAAAAAAAGTAAACTTAAAAAAATAAAAATAAAAATTTTGATGTACAAAAGTTGTGTACACCAAGTGTTTTGTTTTTATTTAGTTAAAGATTAAATATTTCCATACTCTTTCTTCGACCTGTGGTATTAAATTTTCGGGATTTATTTCCTTATCCATTATTGTAGTTTTGATTTATTTACTTAACAAAATAACCAAATACAAGCACGCAGCGTGCCTGCTTCCTTGCGACAGGGAGCGGGCGGGGAGGGGTCGGGGTTTGGCGGGGACTCTGCCGGAACGACTGGACGACAAGTGTGAACAGCTCCATACAACACTATGAGCGAGCGTGTTCCGACACGATTTGAAAACGGACGCGCTGCGTAGGCGAGCCATCCGACAAAAAATGTCGGATCCGTTTTCAAATCGTGTCGGACAAGTGTGAACAGCTCCATACATCCACTACAGCCACTAGGGCATCCGTTTTTAAAACGGGACCCGCCTCCGATTTGAAAACGGAAGTGGGAACGGGCCCTAAGCTAAGCAGCTTGCATGAACTCCTGTTTTTAGGCGCAATTGACTGGCGCTCAGTTTTTTTATTTACATTATTTTGAAAATTATTTCACTCAGGATCTATGTCATCTTTTGGGATGCTGTGCCGAGGGTCTTTTGAAAGAAAGGAAGGAGAGGAAGTTCTGCGAAAGAAAAAGATATGAGGATAGGAATCTAGTGATCAGTGTGTTCAGGAGTGACGGAAGAATTATATCCCTACCGCTGCGGCGCGAGGCTATCGGTCAAGAAATATCAGTTGGAGAGGTCAAGGCGCCCCTGCTAAAACACCAAACGTAGCGAACCACTCGAGGTGACCTATGGCAGAGATGTTGGTTATCCAATAAATAGATCCCGTTGCAAAATTATACAGTAAAAAAAATACAAAGTCAAACCCTAAAGAAACCTTATTTATACAAGTTACTCAATATAATAATATTAACAAATTATTACCTTTTATAATATATGTTGTACGAATCCATAAGATATTTGGGTTTACATTTTTTTGTTTAAAAAATATGTAATATAAAATAAGCACCAAAGAAGTCTAAAGTATTTCTGTTGCGTAAGGAAGTTGAAAGGAAAACGCAGTGTTCCGGTGTGATTACAAAATTTCACTAAATATGAAACACGAAGTCTTAATAATTATTCAGTGAGAAATTCGGGTGCAGAGTTGTCCCTCCCTCAGTGTATTTTAGATTTTAGGGGGAGATAAGTCAGATAGGGGTGCTATTGGACTTTATTAATATCTTCATATTTCGATGTTTTTAAATACACGCAACACATCGAGCGTCAGGGCTGGTCCTGTGCGTGTGCAATTGCCAAGGATCCAAGGCGCTGGTAAATACCTAACACAGCGTTCTTGAGGTTTTTACTCTCGCCACAGACGCAGTTTGTTTTTTGGGCTGGCCCTGTCGAACAATAGTCTTTGGTTTTTTTGTATATCAATAGTTGTTTTTTTTTGTTTTTTTGTACGATATTTTACATTTCATAGTACAATCCAGTAATGTTGGCCTTACTCGTGCTGAGGCCTCCACATTATAATGATCATCTGTCCGCTGTGTAAAGCTCTAAGAGTGGTCGTTTACATAAAAATGGGTTTGACATTTACTGACCTAAAATACCATTGACACATAAATGACAATTTTCATGATAATCAATAATAAAAACGATACTGAAAGTACCCATAAGAACGCCTTCGATTGAAAATTCAATAGTTTTGATGTACCAAATGTACAACAAATATATGCTAAAAATATTCAAAAATACTGAATCCTCTACAAATGAATCCGTATTCATCAAACTAGGTATCGCTATGACATAAAAAATATTCCAGGTTATAAAACCACATTCGAACAAAGAAATTATATTTATTTTGCGACGAAACTCCACAACATCCTTCCCCCTGATATAGAGCGAATAGAAAATTTGAATGAATACAAATCAAGAATGAAAATCTGGTTGAAAGAGATAACTCTAAAATAACTCTGAAAAAACATTAAAAACTTCATAGAAAACTAATAAATCAGAAACGAATAACTTTAATTCCCCTCAGGACAGGTCACCGTAGTGAGGAGGACTAAGAAATTCAATTGAATATACATATATTTAAAATCATATTTTGTACGTACAATTTTTAAATAGTCGCAATATAAAATAATAATAAAAAATGAACAAATATTTAATTTAAGTAACCGATTTCCAATAAATATCTTTATTTGAAATAATTTTATTACTAGTGAGAACCTGCGAGCTCTGCGACCACTCGCTGCCTACTGAGCAGCCGGCCACCCGGCTGTAGGCCACGGACCTACTTTCGGCGCCCGGCTTTGCACGGACCTTTAAGGAGAGTGGACTCCCCGGGGTTACATCAGCGCCCTGGCCCCGGATATCATCCCTGGCCTGCGCGCCTCACGCGCCTAGACCCTGTGACATCATCGCCGGTCTGCATCTCCCGCGCATTTGCCGACCAGGTCAATTATCTTCGGCTATCCTGCTTCACACTGGAGTTCCAGGAAGGCTCCATGTCTTCGCCAGTGGTGAACACATCCATAAGTCCAGACTCCACCAACACGGTGTCGAGCCACCGACTTTATCATCTCGACCACTTCATCGCCGTCATCGCCGCTTACACCTGGTTTCATCGTCATTGTTCCGGAGTCTCCCATAAACGCTGCGACATCAGAACCTACCTGTTTTCATTGTGTCATCTCCAAATCCGCAAACATTTTAACTAAACAAAACACATTTCAAACAACCTATGTTATCGCTTGTCTGATCTGATGTATACCTAACAGTTCCAATTTTGATTAAAAGTTGAACAAACTTTATCGAACATAATGATCTCCTTAACCTTTGAAGTTAATTTAATTACAAACATTTTTTAATTAGGTGCTTAATAATGGTTTGCCTCTTATTAGAGACACCCCTGGACCAAAAATATCCTTTCCCGTTTATTCTATGTTATAAAGAAAGATCAAAGGATGGACGGGAAATCTTGAAAAGAAGGTAAATTATTGTTTTATCTGCTCTCCTCCGGAAAAGAAAATACGAAAATTAATATAAATTGAAAGCTATTCGTTCGAAATATTTTGAATTGAATTTGGTTGGGTTTCCGTACAAATGAGATAATTTGATTGCGTAAATTATAACGTTTTGATTAATTTAATGCCAACGAAACCTGCCCGCATTATGGTAACAGAAAATAATACTTTAATTTGTTTAGTGTACTTTTGTAAATTATCACCTCAAATACACTTTAGAGAGCGAGAAAATTAATTTATTAAATTTGTTATTTTTAATTATAAACGAAAGTTTACGAGACAAAGTTTTTTATGCATAGCACAAAGGAGAACATATTATTTTTAAGCAATAATTATTATCCTGAGCACTAATATAAATTGAAAAAATCTTCCGAGAAAAAATAATTACCGACGACTTATTTTTTTTAATTAAGACAAACATTCACGGGTTACGAATAGCCTGACAATATTTGAAAATCTCCTACTACCACCACAGTAAGCGGAAAATGTTGCTTGTGTTATGATGGAGGACTTGAACCAGCCGAGGAATTGAACGCAGTACGCCTGGGTGGGACCCAAACGCGATGTTAACTCAGCCACCGACCAGTCAATTCTTTGTGCTATGCATATATACCTTCTCTCGTAAACATTATGGGGCTGACATATATTATGGGTAACATAAAAAAATAATAATAATTAATAATAATAAATAAATTAGGAAATTGACTAACTACCCAGTTAGACTCGAGAACAATTCTCCACTAACCGGGAATTGTAATTAGTTATTTAAGATTTTTATTTTCCGACTTTATGTCCGGGTTAAATTTTCCCCACAGGAAAAACTAAACCCTTCCACACACTTTTCCACAAATGATCATCTAGTCAATCCACATTATGCAAGTGCATTATATATCTAAGCATAATTAATACAAAATTATTCAAAAACAACCCGTCAAATCACCAGAGATCAAATGGGAAAATAATTCACCCACTCCAGATATTTTCATATCAGAGGGTTCGGCTCGGTAGAACTTCTAATTGGACCTATAAATCCTACTGATCCTTCAGTATAAATATGTATTTTTTTTATTATTGTAATATAAAAAAATAAATATTATGTTATATACATCACGACTTGGACTATTTCAGAAGTAGGTCAACCCATGATGCGTATAGCGTAATGTATTTTCATCATTAAAAATATTAATAGTTTATAAGTCAAAAATATTTCACCAATAAATTAAGAAAGTTATTTTATTTTAATTATTATAATAAATTAAGACATAATGTATCTCTACGCTATTTGAGGCAATGCCTTTCCTACAAAAATAAAGTTGGTTGTTTTTCTTACATGAATTAAAATGTCAATGATGTTTTCTAGTGATAAAAACCCTATTAAGAAATAATTGTTGAATGAAAAATATCAGTACGTATTGAATTATTTGGCACGTTTTGAAAAAGCCGACATAGCGCAATTGGTAGGGTACCTGACCAACAATCAGAAGGCTGCCTGTTCAATTCTCGTCGGCAACATATATTTTTTCTCGGGATGTTTAGGTAGAACCGGTTATCACTTAAGAGTTCAATGTATTTTAATAGCAGAACTAAATACAAAAAATAAAAATCAAATGCTAATACTTAGATGAACATAAAATCCAAAAAAAGGAATATTTTAAATAAAGAAAAGTTTCAAGTATTAAGTAAGTATGTTGTACATTGTACATTCATATATTCATATAATTATTCATGTTTATTGCAAAACCAGTAAGACTGAAAACAGTAAAATAATTTACTCGTCAGGTAAATAGAAAATAAATATATTTAATATACTGATATGTTTTATAAAACAAATGTTTAAAAAAAAAAGAAAAATAATGTCTGTTGTATCTATAGAAAAAAAAAACTAATAAGTGATGGCAAAATACCAACGCCGTAATTAATATCGAATTTAAATAATAGTACTTGAAATGGTAAGGTAAATCAAAGTATAATATACATATAAAGTATGACCGTACATGCATACAGTCATTAATATGCGTCCTAAAAAATAAATAACAAATAAACTAAGAAGTATTTGAGTTAAACGTTGATGGTATTTTGCTTTTAAATTTAAAAAAACAATAACGTAAACAAGATTATCACTTAAACTATCATTGTTCAGTTCAGTCAATTCATATCGAAGTAAAACTCATACTACTCAAAGTGGTAAGTAGCCATTAAATGAAGGAATTTATTTGTCCATGTTGTGTTGACTCGACCTCCCTATTGTCCTAACTCGCTTGAATGAGGTTTTTATACCTCTTTATCCCCAGCGTTCAGTTCGCTTTTGCAAAATGATATCGTGCTGAGCCTAGCTAACTCTGAACATCCCCCGCCCCTGCGATATTGGACACAGTAAAATAAGGCCTTCGCTTTGGGGTTGATCTACAATAAATCCCTTAACTTCACGTTGTGTGATTTGTTAATTCGAAGCCCACCGTTATGGGGTGGTAGGTATTTAATGTCTCCTTTCCATGGTAACTCCCGGTTCTTTTTAGCCAAAGTGTGGGGAAAACGTCCATCGACCCTCAGCGAGTACTACAAGAAACGAGTATGTGTCTCACCTAACTTTCGAATACTGGACCCTATTGCTAATTGACCTAGTAGTTTCTATCATATCTCTACAATTTCCTTGTATCCCCGCCCTTACCTAATGTCCCCGTGTTTATAAATTCTAGATTGTGACATAGAACCGTACCCCCCCCCCCCCTCTTGTGTACGGGCTATTAAACCCTTCGTTGAATAGTGTGTTGTTTCCGCATAAGTACTGGGACTCTCTCGTCGACCTCTGTAACGATGTACTGAAACTAGATAAATGGATTTAGCTGTGGTTAGTAAACTTTGGGTGTTGCGGATGGAAGTGGAAACGAGAGAAAAGGAGATGGGAACGGATTGAATGACGAGAAAAAGGTTTTTTTTGCAAACTGGGTCGGCACCTCACTGCCCCAAATGAAATGGTCGCTATTCTTCCAAATGCAAAACCCCAAGAACCAATACGTGTCTGGCTTTCCCCGAGGTCTGGTCTAACTTCTTCTTATAGCCGCCTTGACACCTCCGGACCGCTCACGTCAGAGGGAGAGATAATGCACCTGTTGGAATATCCCAAATCACCCCGCCCCGCTTCCTCCAACGGACTACTTTACTGACTGTAAAAGGGGAATTTTTCATTGCGTCCCTTGTCATGATGCTAAACGCGTGCATGTTTCAAATAGGTTTGTTCTGGTGAGGCTTTCAACGTCCACTAGCCGCCAGGCCTACTATCCACCTCACGAAGGTTGCTGCAAAGGATCTCGAGGGTTTTCCAGTCGAGTTGCATCAACCTCCGGGTAAACCCCGCTTTAGTATGTGTTCGTCCTCCGATTTTGAACCCTCGTTCATCACGCCGACGTCCCCTCCACGCGATTTTGAAAGACTTGGAGCCCGTTCAATTAAACGCCTTCGCAGCGAACCAAGGCCCAAACATTCCAACTTGACATTAATTTTCATACTGCCTCTCGTGTCCTCTCATCCGACCCGGTTCCGCGAAAAGGGATGACCTTCCGAACTCTTCGTGATTCTCCATACAACGTTGACGCCCCGAAATCGCGTGATGAGGAAAGTAGAAAATCTTCTGAGCCGAGGAAGTTGTGTGCTTTCCCAAGACAGCTTACGGACAACATACTCCAACGGTGAGTTCTAAGCCGAGGCCAAAGGTATTTAGGAATTTGTTAGTGAACATATAAGGTTATACAAATATTATTAATTTTATTTTTTTATTTGTTTTGAGCATGAGTTGATTGCAGCTAGTCGCTTCCATGTTGATTTGAGGTGCCTCTGCGCGGCCGCCAACTCGGTAGAGTGTACGACTTTTGTCGTCAGGCACGGACGTCGAGTGATTTATGGGGTCCCTTTTCTTCCTTTTGGGTCGTGTGTCGCCACTAACTGCTTACAAATAAGTAGGTCATTGGCCTCGTGCTAAGCACAGCTGTTAGAAGCAAGCAAACAGTTCTAAATGTGATACTATTTTATCAGTTGCAGCCCCATCTTCGTCGCAATTTTAACGTTCTGGAAATATATATTCATGCAAGATCACTCACCCAAAATCGTTATATTACCAGTCCAGTCGGGATATCGACGACATGTACATTAATCCACGTCCAGGGGCTGTAGGTAGGATGTAGAAGCCCCTAAACCGTTAAGGGTTCGTATTAAATTCGAAATCGATTATCTATTTCACCCGTCTACTCGCCAGTAGGAACTATAACCATATTGGATCTAATTTTCTAGCTAAAATTTCTACTTTCATACGCCGCCCCGTAGATAGCACATAAATTACCTGATACTAGAATTCGGAATGTTTAAGCGGATCATTTCTTTCAATAGAATGATCTCTTCCTCCCTAACTGTAAATTGATAGTTGACATGCATCGGTATCTGTTGGCCTCCACTGTACCTAATCTAGATATCTCCCCCTAACGACTATTTTAGAGTATCTAAGTAAGTATTTGCCGAGATCTACCCAAACTCCCTCCCCCTCCCTAGAACCTTTCATATATTATTTGCCACGTTCACTTCGATTTTTTCACTAAATTCTTATATCGTGTAAACCGTTAAAATCCTTCCCGTGCTCGCAAGGAAATCACTGTCTCTTCAATTTCACAATAAATTTAGAACTTTGTCTTAGCCGTTTTTGTCAGGTCATTTGATAATTATTATGGTTCTCTATTTTTTTCTCCTCTAATGGCACACGCGTTATTATTAAACGTTACTGCAGTTGAGTTTCATCGTTCTAAATTAGTCCAAACCAAGAGACTCCAACCCGTGAATTTAGTATTGTCTAATTATGAGTCTACCCTTTTTTTTGGTTGAATCTAATTAAATTTTAAAACACTTCAATTATTTCAATTAATATTAAAAGCACTCTAACTTCATGAAAATACCTTGATTTCCAAAACTCACAACTTCACTACATTTAAAACTCTATAAGTTTAGTTTAAAAATAGCACGCCAAAACTGTCGCGACGCCAAAGATCTCGAAGACCGACCCCAACCAAGTTAAAACGAAAAAAGCCCCTATTCCCTCCAAACAACGCTATTTAATAATGTTTTTTCGAATAAATCGACTTAAAATTTGTGCGACTTTCGCCTTTATGCATTCGAGGTTTCACTTCCTGTTAAGTTTAGAATTGCATAATCCCGTTTCAGGGTTTTTTGTTCCCGCCTCCCGATTTGAGATAGACACCTAACAACCTGTCGAGGCGGGTACAGGCGTGCACTCGGTGACCTGACTTTTGGGCGCCCTCCCGTTAATGATATACGGCGATGTAGATTATTGCGTAAAATTATTTGATTATTTTTTCTCGTACACGTGTTGTGTCCGTAATATTGGTTGATTTCCGGCCTATAGACTAGGTGTAGCTCATTTCTATATCGTTGTTTTCGAAATCTTTCCGAGAAATTCGCTATTGATATCGATAATATAATCGATAAATTATCCCAACTAACGGAAGCTTTCCACCTATTATGTCCAGCCCTTGCGCAATCCAGTATCCTTCCTTGTGTGCTGCCTTCTAGCATTTGATTGGTGTCTACACGATCCGTGGGTGATCCCAGGACACATATACCTTCCCCTCGGTGATGACATACGTAGGCATTCGTTCCAAAATTTGATCCGACACGTTTTTGTAATTTCGCCTACCTGTTTTGACTCTTTTCGTGATATCCGCCGCATATCTTCTGGTAACCTTTCGTAACCCAACGCTGTCCACTACCCGAGTCGGTGACACCTCTTCCATCATGAGCTAAACTACCTTTCGGGTTTCTTTTCGATTCCTGGTCCTTTCTTTTCGGTGATCTACGCCCAGTACATCCCTGTTTTTACAGTTTTTTTGCGTCTAGTTTTAGCCCAACCCATATACTCTTTTCTCGCTTCATCCAGGAATTTCAATATATTATCCTCGTAACTTTGTTTACGCGCAAAAAAGGTCGTAAAATTTTGATCGTTAATCAAAGACTTCGTGACCCATTTACTTTTATGTCTTTTCTTAATTACCCCACTTGCATCTCCCCCGTGTTAATATAATTAGGCAATTTCGGCCAAACATCCCATCTTAAGTTAAAATTCGTGTCCATTGTCATTACTTGAAATAGCACTCAGAACTTCAGCGATCGTAAACAATTCTCTCTATGAGGATCACCTCGTAATATGTCTTCTGGACCAAAACATTCTAAAAAACCATCTTCTTTCGCCAAACCGTCACCCCCCTGTTTCGTTATCGATGGTTGGGTATCGCTTCGTTTCTACCTTAGAATGCAAATTTATCGTCGTTCTCCAAGTGCCCTTACACGCATCGTGAGACCGGATCCCAAGGTTAGCTCAACAGTAAATCAACCTAGAGTGTTTCGTGTCTTTAGACCGCCCTTAGTCTCCGTGATTGGCGAAAAATTATTTAATTGATTTTGGGAATGATCTGATTCGTTGAGCTCCATCACGCCTCTTTTCAATTATTACGTGGTTAACACCTATTACCGACGTAGGTTTCTATAATAAAGCTTCTAGCATGTCCCAAAGATGTCCATAGTCTGTTCGTTCCTCCCTATTCTCTGAAGGTATTTTAATTTATGAAAAAAAAAATTCTTTACGTTATTTTACCCCAAACAGGTCCATTACAATGTTCAAGCGTAACATTCTGCACCCCAACGTAACAACGTTCAATTTGTCCTTAGTCATTAGTGCGCAGAGGTTCTAATAGAATAGCAGAAAAATGATCATTGTGACATGTCATGAAAGAAGAATAATAAGATAAACGGAATGAAAAAAAATTACACGGTATAAATCAACCCAAACCAGGAAAAATAATCTTACATTATCCGTTTTCACGTTTCGACAGATTAGTGTTTTGTGCCACCACAAGATAGCACCACATCCGTCTGCAGCTAAAAATACTAAGCGAGGCTGACTGTACATAAGTAGATTACGATCCTCCTAAAACTCTGTCATCAATAGGGTCTTAATTGACCAATTGAAAGCGTATGATGATCTCAGGATATGAACTTCTGATTCCAATCCGCTCGTGCCGGTCCGCGTCCAAACGGGCCGGTGCGAAGAGGCTGACGCTTTATTTTGATGATCCTTTTAAAAGTTGTTATACGGTGAGTCACGGGGACCTTAGGCGTGCTGGGCACTGAGAAGGGAAGTTGAGGGGAAGGGAGGGGAGGAACAAGAAGGAATAATATTACTTACAGGTGTTCAAAATAAACAATGTTTGCAAGTTTTTTTATATGATTTTTATATTTTGTACATTCGTAGCGTAATGTTGTAAGGTGTATTACACTGCCTAGAAATTATTTATTAAGCATGAAACACTAACATCATTTTAACAAAACATATATTATATGGTCATGAAAAATTAACACGTTTACCTACATTGCTGTCTGTAATATCATATATATAGGTAACTTACTGTTAACTCAAAACCTGTTTAAAACGCCTCGACATCGGCAGCAGAATTTGGATTTTCTGGTTCATTCCAATCAACGCTAATACTCATTCTTATTCTTCCTGAAAGCATTAAAGCAGTGGATTAATATATTTATTGGTTTTGCCAATGTTTTCGTTTCAATTGATCGATATGAATATAACACTTTTTCAACACAGTCATTTGGCCGGTGACATTGTTGATGAATTACATGTAAAATAACAAATCTTCTCTTCTACTAACCATTTGCGTTGCCCTGAATACATCTTCATCAAGATGGTAGACCCTGGTGTGGGATTTGATCAGAGTAAGTGCGCACAAGTAGTCAGCAATACCTACGAAATTACCAGAACACATCATAACCTCACAAAGATCTGTATTTTATTTTCAAGACATAAGATTCATGTTTTTGAATGTTTACGTTGATTTTTTACCTGATAAATTCAATGCAGGAGCCTTTCCGTCACCTCTACCGCCGTATTATTCCTGGAATACTACGGAAGGTTCATTGAAAGTAGAGTTGCCATCCGTCCGGGTTTCCCCGGATTTGTCCTAGTTTAGAAGGCGTCTGGGGAGCGTCCGGGTGGGGTTTCATTTGTAGTCCGGGTTTAAAAATTTAAAATCTTGGGCCGGCCAGCATGACCTTTTGACTAAATGTATTGCTTTTGCTGGAGATAATTGCAATACAAACTTCGGTGGAATAGAACGAAATGGAACCAACAATATTTTCCACAAGCTGAAAGAAAATCTTAACCCAAACATGGTTGGTGTGGGATGCTCTGCCCATGTCATTAACAACGCAGTGCACCACGGATGTGATTTTCTGCCAGTAGACGTGGAATCCATCATCTTAAAAATTTTATAATTTTTTTACCACGTATACATACAGTACAAACCGAAGCTCTTAAAGAATTCTGTGAAACAGCTGAGGTCGAATATAAACAGCTTCTGTATCATTCCAAGACGCGTTGGCTAAGCCTGTTTCCAGCTGTCGAGCGACTCCTGAAGCTCTACCGTCCAAAGATTATTTTGAAAGCATAGGAAGGCCACCTGTTTTAATTAAACAGTTTTTTGAAAATCCTCTCTCGGAGGCATACTTATTTCTCATACACTCAATTATGCACACCTTTCACTCAAAAATACAGAAATTAGAGAAAAGTGATAATTCAGTCCTTGAAACCAGAAGCATACTTGCATCCATAACAAAAAGCTTAGATGACCGAATTAAGGATAGTTTCGTGCCGTTGAATGTTCAGAGTATTATAAATAAAGATGAAAACACGAAACAAGAGTTTATAAAATGCTCGCATGACTACAAGGAAATCAAAACGTACATTGAAGAATGGATGCAACCGTTAAAACAATTTGAGAAATTTGACTGGATGTTTTTGCCAAAAATTAATAACAACACAGAATAGACCACTTAGCAAAAGCTCAAAAATCCTTACTAAGGGTAATCATGAAAAAACCTTTTAGGCACCACAGCGATTCACTATTTGAAGAGTTACGAGTTCTAGATGTCAGACAATTATACATGAGGAAAATAATTTTGAACACTCATAAAAAACGTCATCTCTACCCATCTATCGACCACTCTCACGACATCCGACACTCACGGAGGAATCCAATCGTACCACCCACAACCAAAACTTCACTTGCTCAAAGACATTTTTCATTCCTAGGCCCAAAACTTTACAACTTTATACCTGATGCTTGGAAAAAGGAAAGCATAGGTGCTCTTCGTAAATCGATCACTGTCTGGCTTCACCAATTAGGGAGAAAAGAGTGTGAACTCACACTTTTCCAAAAATAAAACAAACAAAATATCAAACACATTAAGAAAACAAGAAAATAAACAAAACTAAACAAACCAAACAACAAGTTAACATCAGTTAACTTTATAACTTTTTGCTTTTAATCTTTTATAATAATATTTTTCTTTTAATGTATCATTATTTTTTAGTTATATATGTATATATTTTTTTAGTTATGTATATATTATATTACTTTTCTTTTTTTTCCTTTTTTGTTTTTGTTCTTACAAAATATGTATGCGTGCATGAATACTAACTCAATTTTGACTGTCCTAAAACGGGAATTCCTCCTAGTTGGGCAGTCAAAGTATTTTTTTATCTACATGTGTCATTGTATCATCACCTTTACTAAATAAATAAATAAAGAATGGACTCTTATTGAAGACACTGTTCTTTATTAAAAAGACAAAAACAGATATTGATGACGCAAAATTATTTGACGAGTGGGCGAATTTAAAGGCTTTTAGTCAAAACCTAACTGAACAAGATAAGCTTTTAAATTCAAATCAACTTTGGGTGCAATTTTTTAAAACACCAAATGCGAATTTATATTCGGAATTGCTGAAAATTGCATAGTATTTTTTTGCATTCCGGCTCATAATGCCAACGTGGAGAGAATATTCTCATTAATTTCACAACAATGGACAAAAGAAAGACATTTACTAAACGTAGAAACAATCTCGTCAGTAATTAAAATCAAATTTAAAGAAGATAATTATTATTCAGTTAAAAGAGTTACCTCAAAAATTGTAAGACTGAATACTAAAATGGTCTCAGTATTTTTAAGATTTTTTTAAAAATTTTATTGAATTTTAATAAGTTTAATATTTTAATAAGGTTTAGTTTTCATAACACAGTATAATAATAATTTTTGTTTTATTTTAAGAATGAAAAAATTCTAACTGATTATGAAAACAATGTATAACAAACTGTAATAAGATTCTGTTTTATTAGGTACATTTAAAATGATGATAAAAGATGTAAAATTCAATTTTAAGGTCTGAAAATAAATAAAAAGGTGATTTATGACATTTTAAACTTTTTTTAATACACTGACTGTTTAAAAAAACCTGTTGACATGTCCGGGTTATGGGCTCTAAAATCAGGGGTTTTCACGACTCTTGTCCGGGTTGCCAAATTTTAGAGATGGCAACCCTAATTGAAAGTCAACTATTTCGTGACTTTATCTTCGAATACGCTGAAAGCAAACCGTAATCTGCGAAGTATTTTTCAATAGTGGAGTTCGGCCACCCTCCACTATCTTGTAGCGGATGTGGAAGATCCCAGTGGTACAAAGTCATCTCGCTAATATCGGATAAACAATTTATTAAAATCTACCAATAAAATCTCCACATTGGCGCAGTAACTACACAAAATTCAGGATGTGAAGATGTCAAACACCATAAATAAACCATTCTATCAAACACCATGCCATAGACACTCAGCTGTCAACAGTTTTTCCATGGACATTTAATGAATATTACCGTGACTAAATACTCATAACTGTCCTTTTTCCTCATGAACCTTTCTAATATGAACGAGAGAAAAGGCATCTGTATTTTACAGTGCCGAAAGCAAAAATATTTTTTGTCCCTTTTCCTCATTTAACTTTCTAACCGACGAGAGTGAGAAGTCAGTAATATTTTAAAGTACGAAGTACTTCAAGACCTGTGATACAAATATTAAACCAAGTATTTTGGAACCAGGTATTTTGGAGATTTGTCACAAGTACAAAGTACGGAATGAATATACCCGGTACTTTTACTGGGTACGATAAATACGCCTCTCCTCTAGTTACTGGGTACAATGAGTAGTGTCTTGGGCAACTGGCTAGAATTTCAATAACACAACCAACTGGTTATTACCCTCTAAATAACTGGTAGTTAAACGGTTGTATGGTTATTTCGTTGTATAGGTATATAATAGTTAATTTTTCGAAGAAAACTTCTTCTAACTGCTTTTCACTTTGTGATGGCATTATTTATTTTTTATTGAAACACAAATAACTTAGTTTACATCACTTTATTTCGATTTAAAATCTCAACATGTTTCGTGAACCAAGTTCACATCATCAGGAGCACAAGTAAAACTACTTACTTGTACTTGTGCTCCTGATGATGTGAACTTGGTTCACGAAACATGTTGAGATTTTAAATCGAAATAAAGTGATGTAAACTAAGTTATTTGTGTTTCAATAAAAAATATAATAGTTACTTCGCGGGCCGGCAACTGGCAACATGACTGTCGGCTACAGTTGCCACCAGTTGCCACTGGCTGCTGGCTAGTTGGCTGGTTTTATGGCTGTCTAGTTTTAAGTTGTCAGTTCAGTAGTTAGTAGTTATCATGGTTGTGGAATTATTTCAGGTTATGGTTTTGACCGTGGGTATTAAGTATCGGGTTAGTTTGTGACCCACTAAAAGGAATAGCGCTATCTCTATATATGCAGCGCGAGTACATACAACGCGACTTTATTCGCCAGTTACAAGCAGAGCAGGAAACGGAAATCTCTTGGAGGGCACAAAATAAATAATTTTTATGATTTGCATAATTTTTATTGTTTGCAGTTTTGTAGTGTAAGGTGGGTTGCATGTACATTATGAAGGAGACAACATCGTTGAAGTATTTTTAAATAAATACTCCCATATAAAATATTTTATAAGTATGCATATATTGTATACAGGTAAATGTATAGTAATATTATGGTAAAACGCACTTGCAGTGAAATTTCACACAACTGCTGTACAAAATAAAGATGACATAATAAATAAGATCTATAAATTTCTCAAAAATGATACACGAAGGCAGCTGATAGCTACTTGTTATTATTACATAATATTTTAATAAATATTTTATTGACTGCATTACTTAAATTTAAACACTTGATAATAATAATTAAATGTTTTATTATATTCCTTTTTTGTAACAAACAGAGCACAATAATATCCTCACTGGGATATCCCCCTGGGGGCTGAGGATTTCATTTACATGTTAAAATTTGAAAGAAATAAAAATTTATTTCAAATTCGAATAAATCATAGCCTGGCAACTGAGAACGGAAATTCCAATGATGTTTAGCACGTAATATTTCAGTACCTGCCTGTTAACCTTTCACATTACTTAAAAGTTACATGATTCCTGGAAAGCAATAATTACAAGGGGCAATTAAATTTACTTTCAATGGGACACAACACACAACCCTGGATATATCATCAACCATACAATATTTTTACACAACAATGTAATATTTATGTATGTTATTTCCCAAATGTAACTACTATATAAATATGTTTGCAAACAGTTGTATTGTTTTCCGGCTAGATAATTACCAAATTACTGGAAATTGGGTGGCGAAAAATACCTTAACAATTAAGTGGGATATTCCGACATTAAAAGATTATACGTCAATATTTACTGCCTTCGATATTACATAAATTATTTTTCGAATAAATCGTAGCCTGGCAACTGAGAACAGAAATTCCAATGTCTATACAATAATAATAACATTCAGTGCCTATCAACCTTTCACATTACATAAGTATTAGGTATATCTAGGGCTAATTTTTGCAGCATGACGCACATACAAAAACTAAAAGAAACAATTATGACACTAATTGGGGTATTTGGTATTAAATTTGGTAAAACATCTCATAAGTAAAAAGGACTACAAAACTTCATAATCCTTTTTTTATAAACATAGGAACTTGGAAAATGATAGTAATGAAAATAAAACAATTTTCGCATATTAGATTACAATTCAAAACTCCCGGTATTATATCCATTATTATTTTAGAACACTTTCAAATACCTATAAATTTAATGGGTATTTTATATTACTAATTCCTACATAATGCCAATATACTTAACCCTTCATTATACCTGTAACATAATAGTAATGAAAATCGATATCTATTATCTCACTAATAGTATATTTTATATGAGTATACTAATATGATAATACTAATATTTTGAAGGTTTTCCCCAAGTTTAAGTATTAAATAATTCACCAAATATTAACAAATCATTATAAATATAGAATCAGTACTACCTACCCTAATGTCACCCCTTTACTAATATAAATTCCTACAATACAATGTAAATACACATAAATATTTCTAAACATAATTGTAAGCAACAATGCAAACTATTTATTATCGGGAGACCTCAATAAAATGTAATGCATATTTTTCCCAAGTATACATAAAACCAACCAAAATTTTAATAAGGCATTGTAAATCGGCAATAATGCATTAATTCATTAATAAATTAATGAATTATAAAAGACGGCCTCTGTGATCGAGGGATATAACCCTAGACTTTATAGTCTCTAGTCAATTTATATTTGGAGTAAAAAATAGCAGGTTCAAATCCCGGCGAACAAAGGTAATTTTTAAAAAATATTTGCATCAAAAATATTAAAATACATGTTTTGTGTTGTTAAAAAATGTAATTAAATCGTGTAATTTACACCTCTGCCCTGATGATGGACACTGTAACGCTATCCGAAACGTCGGCTCTTTAGAAGGTAGCGCAACACGGCGTAACACACCAAAAATAAAGAACCATTACTTTTGGCCGTGAATTTTTTTTTATGTCTAATACCGCACAAGAGTCCCAACTACTCCCATCTAAAGCCATTTCAAGCAACGTTTCAATTCTGAATGGTGGTCTTACACCAGGGCGATACTGTGAATATCTCAAATCATATCTAATGCATAGTATATTCGCGTCACTTTTCAGATTGGAAGAGACTATTAGTATCGTCCTGGCGAAAAACCACCATTCAGAATTGAAACGTTACTTGAAATGGCTTTAGCCGTGTTTGGTGACCAGTACTGAATCAGAATTAAGAAGAAATTACTAAGAATTTGGAAACCATAAAAGTACTGTATTATATCTATTTTTTTACAAAATGCAAAATGGACTTGTACACACGAATACAATATTTATAAACACTACAAAAGACAACATCATAAATTAAACACTAACACAAAACACAATAAATAATTAAAGCGAAAAAAGCATAGGCCACGAGGGAGTGCACACAAAACGCTGAATGCAAGAAACATTAAAAAAAAGAACACTTACGTACTTTTAATAATTATTCTAATGATATTAGGGAGAAATCTTTGAAATTTAAATCTATTTGTATCCATGTTTACATTTAGGAACATCAGCTGCTGTACCTTACTGGTTGTCAGCCGTGTGCGACGATCATTCAGTATGAGTCCTGCTTTCGAAAAGGCTCTCTCACACGGTACAGAAGTCGCCACTACGTTGCAGTGCATTCTGTACAAAAGAGCCAAATTTGGGTAAATTGGCTGGTGTTTTCTCCACCATTCCAATGGATCGTTGAAATCTCCGTTTGAACATTTTCGTGGAAGTATTTCATCTTGCAAATACATATCGACTTCCTTTATGGCCTTCGAAAGCGGTGTTCCTGGTGTCGTCGCGTTGGTACCCATGATGCCATCCAGGATATTCCATGGTGAATACTTGTCACTTGTAGGTTCTCTTGGACACTCGGGGGGGTTAGGTGGATTCCGACCTTGGTTTCCGGTGACCATGATCCTAACCATGTCAATCAACTTAATTTTTGTATGCATTGCTGTTACTTGATCGGAGAAGGCCTGAGTCTTGTAACGAGGGTCCAATATAAGACACAGCAAAAATGTTCCGCTCTGTTCCAGACCTCTGAAACGGTCTTCCATGCCAGAGCTTAACATCAATGCCACTTCGTTGACAGCTGAACATAATTCAGTCAAGCATCTTGTTAAAATTATTACTGATCCGGCGGTTACGTAATTTTTGCCGCTGACCGATCTGGTAACTTCTTCGAAGGGTTTCAGCACGGCCGACAATTGCTTCAAAGCACTCCATTCTTCCGTGGAAATAACTGGCAAGTCTTTGTCGCACACTGCCATAGTGGACCGAATCGCCTCTTCCAGATGCACAAATCTCTTAACCATATAATAAATTGAGTTCCAGCGTGTGGAGCACTCTTGTTTTAGCCTTAATGGGGCCATCCCTTGGTTAACCTGGTATTTTGTCAGCTTCTCTCAAGCAACCGTACTTTTTCGAAAGAATCAAACAATCGTCTTTACTTTGTCGATACTCGACTCTATTGCAAACGTCGATAATGCTGACTGGACAACTAAATTTAATGAATGAGCGTAGCAGCCGTAGTGTTTCAATTTTAATATTTCCTTCATAGCTTTTTTCACTGAGCTTTATCAGTTACAGAAAAATTTATTTTCTCCATTATGCCCCATTCCACGCAAATTTTCTTCACCTCTGTCGCAATGTTTTCGGCGGTGTGACTACCAAAAAATTGACAACAATCTAATAATACCATTTTCATCTTAAACTCTTTGCTGATATAGTGAGCTATTACTGCGGTGTAGCTATCTGATTTAGAAGACGTCCACATATCTGTAGTGATACATATGGTTTGGGCTTCTCTTTCCACTTCATTTTGCATTCGCAACCGAGTGCTGTGGTAGATTTCTGGAAGCAATGTATTGGAAATCGTATTTCTAGATGGCAATGTATAGCCTGGTATCCACCGGGCGATTTTTTTGAATGATCTTTCATCCACCAGGCGAAAAGGTTGGAAGCTATCGATGAATAAATTCATCAAATCCATGTCGATTCTTCTTTTTTGGTCTGCGTTCACCTTTTTGGAATGTACGCATCCATTTGTCTTTGCCGTTTTAGTGGTCCTGGTCCTGAATTCCTGATGAAGTAGATGGAGCATGTGTAGTCACTGATCGCTGGTAGAGTGATTTATGACTGGTAGCATTCAATAGTTTATTTATGCTGGCAACAGTGGCAACGGCAAGTGGCAATACTCCACTCTCCCGTTTTGGAATAATAGCGTTCGGCACTGCACTTTGATCTTCAGGTGGTGAGAACGCAACACGGCCTGCATTTTTAAATTCAGCAAATGCAGAAATATGTTTTACTTTCAGATGGGTAGTTAAATTACCCGTAGAACTTTTGTAACCTCGAACAAGTTTACACAATTTACACAGTGCTTTTTTATCAGCATTATTATGTTTTTCAAAATAGGTCCAAATATTGCCTGCCATATTTACAAATTCACAATTTAAAACAAAACTTTCACAAATATATAACTATTTAAACTTCACTTATATATTCTTAATATCTAACAATATTGTTCTAAGCAACGTAATACACCACGATAATTAAATAAGTACTAAAAAGGTCCACAAACGTAAAAAAACTTTCGAAGGAAATAGAGTATAATATTATAGATATAAATGTAGCTCCGCACGCCGGCCCTGTACGTTTACAACTGTCGGCTGATTGATATTTGATATACTAGTAGTTGTCTTGTCAACCTAGTTGCCGGTTGCCAGTTGCCAACTATTTGTTATGTGTGTATTGTAGTTGTCGGAACTTATCAGTAGTTGTTATGGGTTATGGTTGTATATGTATAGGTTATGGTTGTGACAATGGAGGTAGTAGGGGTATGGGATAGTTTTTGGTCCACAGAAAGGGATAGCGTCTTACAAACTATATACGCCTATCTCGTTTCGCCTCACTAAAGAAAAAAAGATAAACATGCAGCCCGTATAGCGCCGTTTCTTTTCGTAATGGTCAGAATAGTTTTGAACGGCCCATGGCCCATGTGATGTGGTGATGTGAGTTGCGAGATGGTTGCGAGTTGTGAGATGGTTGCGAGTTGCGAGTTAATATCCATAACCACCCAACAACATCCACAACCGAATAACCAAATAACCGAGCTCTCGCCAGCGTAGTTGCGGTTATTTTCAAATAACCGTTGTATAGTTGGTTATGTTGAACAACTATCAGGACTAAATTGAGTACAGGTACAGAAAAATACCGGTGACAAAATACTCCAAAGTATTTAATACCGACCTGAGGATTGATTCAGAATAAGTCATTCTAATGAACTCGCATAAATTCTGCCCACATATTCCCCACAAATATTCTACGTGAGCTTGATTCCTCCTTTTATTATTCGAAATCCATGGGGAGGGTTTTTAGAGAATTTCTGTAAAACATAATTCCCCACAAAAAAATCAAAATGAGTACTCTCCACAATATTTGAAAATCTATGGGGAAGGGGATTGTTACAGAACTTCGCTGAAAATAAATTCCGCACAGCCAAAAACATCATTTGTGATTCCCCACAGTAATTTTTCGAATCCATGGGGGGGGGGTAGCTACGGAATTCTATTTCGAAAAATTCCTCACATTTTTCCGGTCGCAAAATATCATACCAGTCGTCACAGGTGCCCATCAAAAATACCCATAGAAAACACCCATCAAAAATACCCAGCAAAAATACCCATCAAAAATACCTCTCAAAAATACCTACTGAAAATACTCATCAAAAATACCTACTAAAAATACCCATCAAAAATACCTATTAAAAATACCTGGTAAAAGTACTTATTAAAAATATTTAGTCCCGGTATAAAATACTCATGAGTATTTTGGAACCAGGTATTTTGGAGATCTGTCACAAGTACAAAGTATCGCATAGAAATACCCGGTACTTTTACTGGGTGCGATAACTACGCCTCACCTCTAGTGTGCACACTCGCTTCCTGCCTGTGGACGTGAAATGTATAGGCAAGTGTGTACAGCGCTATTGCGGCCACCTTCTGGTTTGTTGCGTTCTCATGGATCAAGGTTTGGTTTCACGAAAAAAAAGACGTCCCAACATATTGTGATATGTTGTGAGGCCATCGGCTCGCAAGCAGTTCGGCTCGCGTATGTATATCCACCATTAGATAAATAATTTTATTTTAAGAATTGAACCTTGTTTGCAAATATGGGGAAAAATGTTATGTTATAATGATAATCTTAAGGTAAGAGATGGTGGGAAAATATGGATCTTATAAATACATTGTTTGTAACAGGTATTGTAACATTCTGGAATGAACACTTTCTAAACTGGTCTCCATTATACAAAATCCACGTAAACAAAATCGAAGCAATTCAAAACAAATTCTTAAAATATCTTTGTTACAAGTCATTTGTAATATATAATAATTATGCAGAGGCAGCTTCATACTTTAAAATTGATTCACTGAGTGTACGGAGGCATCATAAGGATGCACTATTCCTGTATAAAGTAGTTAACAATAATATTCAATGCCCAGAGTTACTAAACAAGATTCCATTCAATGTACCTGCGCGTTCAACACGCTCTTGTGTCCTGTTCAGAGTTGATCAAACAAAACGAATTCTAAGCAGAATTCTTGCCTGAACAGACTTTGCAATAATTACAATAGCGTATTATCCAAGGTTAATATTTTCAGTTGCGAACTTACCAAATACAAGAGGTCCATAAAAAAATATTTCTCTGATGGTTTGTGAATAATGTTTATGTCTCTATTGTTTATATCTTTATTATGATTTGATTTATATCTACAACCTCTCTTCATGGCTATAAATGTATTGTTTTGTAAATTTTTCGTTTTATATAATCTTTTGTTTTGTATATTTTTTTTAATTCATATTCCTTTCTAGCAAATTAAATTAACTTATTCCAAATTATGCTGTCTCATTAGAGGTAAAGTCACAAGGAGGAAATCCATAATTGGTTTATTTTAGCTAAATAATACTTATTTACAAACTGATTGAATGTAAGCCTCCGATTTCCCGAAAATTTATAGATAAATAAACAAATGTCCTCTCTTCTATCAGGCTTTATTTAAAATTGCCTCCCCTCAGGGCCGTCTCTCTCAAAGTGTTGACGCCCCTTCTCAAAACCAGTAGAAGTCTCGGTAGATGATCACTGTAATCAATAATATTCGGATGATTTTTAGTTTTGTGTAGCGCCGTTTACATGAAAAATAATCTCAAGGGCGATGTGTTAGCACTGTAGGTGTATCAGCGTCGCGACGCCTCGGCGCCCGGAGCGGTCTGCTTCAATTGCGCTCGCATAGGGCCGGCCTTGGCTGCCATCCATTCAACATGTTATCTCTTCCAAGTCTGCACTCGACTCCAATTTTTTTTTTTTTTTTTTTATTTAAAAAAAGAAAGACAAACATTCCCGGGTCACGAATAACCCAACAATGTTTGAAAATCTCCTACTACCACCACAGAAAGCCGAAAATGTTGCTTGTGTTGTGATGGAGGACTTAGCCAGCCGAGGAATCGAACACGCGACGCTCGGGTGAGACCCAAGCGCTATGCCCACTCAACCACTGACCGGTTGAGTGGGCATTGGTCAAAATTATATTGACCAATCTTCAATATAATTTTGAAATTCGTCCATTTAAACAAAATTAAATATAAATATTCAAAGTTATTCGTGACTCAGGCATTGAGAAAAGAGGAACGATATTTGACAACTCTGTGCAACTATTGGCTTACGCTGATGATATCGACATAATTGCGAAAAATCCCGATGATTTACAAGACGCCTTCATAAATCTTGAAAGTTCTGCCAAAAATATGGGTCTTGTAGTAAACCAGCAGAAGACCAAATACATGGCCGTAGGATGTACCCAATAAACCCCATCTCTCGTATGTGGAAGACAAAAATTTGAAACGGTACCAAGATTCACATACCTGGGCTCCCTGATAACAAACAATAACAACACTACAGAGGAGATCCAGAAGCGCATCGTGAATGCATACCGCTGCTATTTCCGCCTACAAAAACAAATAAAATCCAGACTGCTTTCCAGAACCACCAAGGTATTAGTGTACAAAACACTAATTAGACCAGTGCTTACGTACGCAGCCGAGACGTGGGTTCTAACTAAGAAGAATGAGCGAGCACTGGACGTTTTTGAAAGGAAAATTTTGAGGCGCATCTTCGGACCGGTTCTAGAAAATGGATTTTGGCGCAGACGTTATAACAATGAGCTCTATACTCTGTTTAAGGAGCTAAACGTCACAAAGTTCATAAAACTGGGAAGACTTCGGTGGCTAGGTCATGTGGAGAGAATGACCGAGCATCAAGGACCAAAGTCCCTGCTGAGCTCAAGACCGATAGGGAGAAGGAGCCTGGGAAGGCCAAGGTTAAGATGGAGCGACAATGTCCTCAAAGATTTGTCTGCCTTGGAGCTTCGAAACTTAAGAGAGCTGGCGCGGGACCGAGATGAGTGGAGGAAGACTCTTGAGGAGGCCACCAGGGGTTGTAGAGCCAAAAGTGATGATGATGATGAATATATACGATCTAGATCACGTGGTAACTTAGAAATTCCTAAATGTAATACTAGTGCTGGTCAACACCATTATACTTATCAAGGTATAAATTTTTTTAATGCCCTTCCGGATAAAATTAAAACTGAAAAAAATTACAAAACTTTCAAATCACAAATCAAACAACTTTTAGATAAACCCAACGGTAATCACAAGTTTTAATTTCATTGGATACATTTTTCAAATAATTGTTTATATGAACTCATTTGTAATTGTTATTGATTAAATTTTCCTAAATTCACGTTATGAATTTAGGAAAATTGATTAATGATTAATAAAAAAAAAATATGTATATACACAAAATTTAATATTAAAAAAAAAATACATATCCTCTAAAGTTATATTATCCGCTTCCTAATATGTGCTAATATGCGTTTATTGTTGTTGCATTTTATTAAGTACCCATTTCATACAAGATTGCCAGCTCGGTCTTTGAACAATTTACTACCAGTACTGTACCTACCTACTATTATTTCGTACCTAATAAGTACATTTTTATTTTTATATCTTATTTTTTCTAAGTTTATTTTTATTTTTATTAATTTTTTTTTATTTAACTATTATATTATTTAACTTATATTTTTTTATTTTTTAGTTCGTAATAAAATTTCTTATTTTCTTAATTATATAGTGTCATCAAATTTATCATCTAGTTTTATAGCTATTTTGTTAATTTTTAGCTACATCAACTAGTGAAATTTTGCAACCTATAAACCATAATGACTCACAACACTCCCCAACTCAAACACGAGAAATAATTTCTCAATTGAGTTGGGCAATTTTTTGTTAAAAATTTCTAATTTTTTCGCAATCAGCCTCGAAATATCTACATTTGTAAATTATTGTAATGTGTTTGTATATTCAATAAAAAATATATAAATTCAGTTTCCGTCTCTCAATAATTTGAAATGATGGCCTAGAACACCCTTAAACGATGAAAGCTAGAAACATTTGAAAAAAAAGTTATATTAAACCCCCGCATACCTAATTTCTACCGATTTATAACAAGTTTCTCGTCAACTCTTGAAGATAACATCGTAACATCTAAACATTTAAACGTTGAAACGTTAATTATATGAAATTCCCTGAATTAAATGTTTTATTAAAAACACGTTTTGTTCTGTTATTTAATATGTATCTTTAAATGCAACTAAAGCATTTGAGAAATGTTTGCCTTATTTCAAAACGAGTCGTTTTTTATTAAATATTTTCACCATTTGCGCTTAATTATTATCGTTTTTTTAATATTAACGCGCTCCTTCTAACATTCTATTTACATATCTCCCTTCCAAACCACCTTTGAACGCTTACTACGATCAAGTCATTTTTATGATTCTTTACCTGTACTTCGTTTGACGTTCCTCGAAAAGTCTTGGCAGCTCGACCAACGCTGCTCCTCGAAAAGAACATAAAACTGACCGACTATCGGCAAATACAAAGAGTATGGAGAATCAATACTGTTTATTTGGTAATACATTTATTTTATAGCAAAATATAATTACAAATAGGAATAATATATAATTAGATAAAAATCAGTATAATTATAAGAATATCAAATGTAATGGCTAATAAAATATATTACGGTAGGATTGCATTACGCTATACTCATCATGGCTCGGTCTATTTCAGCATTTCGCTCGTCATACACTTAGGGTTGCCAGATGGTCCAGATAAAAAAACCGAACATTTTTTATCAAAGATTTTTTTTGGTACAATGTGTCGAAAATCAAAGGGTCCTTTGGTAATCATAAACCCCTTTGATTTTGGCCAAAACAAACAGAGAAAAATAACGAAAATTTGTGAGGGTAAACACGATGAAACACTTATTGAACATTAAAACTCATTTTTTTTTGTTACTATTGGTAAGCAACAAATCACTTTTTAACATATTTGGCACTAGATGCTACTGTTTTAAATGATTTATTGCGTTTATTGCCTGAAATTGTATATTTAAATTCAGTGCAATTGATATTTAAATTGAAGAAAACACATAATTCGCTTTTTACGGTATTCAAACCTAGTCGATTTTTTTCTTCAGTCCATACATTCCCTTAACACTAAAAACTTTTTCTACGAAGGCATTGGAGACGGGAACACTGCACACATATTGTACCATTTTCAACAGATTTGAGAAAGTCTTGCTACCACCCGCCAGAATCGCTCACGGCTTTTGCTCTGTAAATTATCTCGTGAGGTGTATATGTCACGTATTTAAAAAAAAAACGGACATTTGGCAACCCTACATACACTACCAATGGGAATGTATGGTGAGCGATAGGCCAAGCCACGAAAATGACTACAACCGTAAGTTTAAAATTTACATTACAACTTGCTTGATGTTGGTTGTATTGTAGTAATTTATTTTGTATAAAATGTTTATTTTAAATTTTTTCAGACTTTATTTTGTATGAAATGTTTATTAATATTCTTACTCTATTAGTATTTTTTTATATTACCCACGTACAGGAAGTGCCTTTGTGGGTTATTTTTTTAACATTTTATACGCAAGTAATTTTTCGTTCTAAAAATTTAAATACTTAAAAAATAAAGCTAAAAAATAATATTGGCAATTTTCAAATTCGCAACAGCACATTTAATAAATATATGTATAATTAATGTAATGTGCTCATGTGAAGTGATCAAAACCATTCATACTCCACTCCCCTCACCCACACCACATCTACCCTCAACTACCCCAATTGGGGATATGATGGTAAAATTTTCTAATTTTTTTTAAATATGGTTTTTGTTTTCATATAGATTTACGGTTTTCAAAGGGGGCCCCCAAACTCCCAAAATATGCTCTTGGGCTCCTTCACGGCTTAAGGCGGTATCAGTATCTATATACGTCTGATTTATTCTGAATACTTCCTTGTCCATTCCCTATAAGCTCTATAAAAAATTTAAGCTGCCCCTGTTCCCAAGTACTGTGAAACAACAGGTCCATGGTGAAATTATAACAGAATTTGAATAGAATTCTCACAGAAAACTGTTAATTTTAACTTTGAAAGTTGATGAAGAAAAGTTGTCGAATTCCACTCTTTGAAAAAACAACACAGTGTCCACATCCCTGATAATGGACACGTAATGCTATCTAAAACGTTTCCTTAAAAAGGAGGTAATGCAACACGGCATAATACCCCATATAAAAATAAATCACTATAATTGATGAATTACTGCCCAATTTCTGTGAAACGTCCCTTGTAAAAATAATCTTCAAGTCGTTAAAGGTTTTGGCACATGATTACAATCATTGACATGAATTTTTAACACTGATTTAATGTATGGTTTTTTACATGCAGGACATCTCGATGTGCACATTTCCACGATTTTCGATCCTTTTAACCAATGTTTGGTGTTCTTTGAAGACCTTTTAAAATGACTAGATGTAAGGGTAAAATCTTTGCCATAAATTTCCGTCAGTTGGTCATTGGAGAATTCCATCATTTCTGGAGACAGGCTATGAAATAATGAAAAGCTCGCGGAGTGTTTTGGGGTCAAAGATTTCCGAAGAGAGGTGAAGGATGGCCCTGCAATACTCTCAATACGCACCGCTTTAGAATTCGCATTGATAGATTCTATTATTGGTGCAAGACGTTCATCATCGTCCAGCTTCACAATTTTGTTGGGTGCTATTATTTCTGGATGAAGTTCTTCAATATTATCCAACTTCATTATCTTACTTGGTTTAATATTATTTTTTTCCATTTCCATTGGGCGTTTATTTGTATTTGTTGTCGCGCAGGAGAACCCCATGATCCATCGAACACCAACAATGAGCAGATTCCCCCAGAAAACATTATTCATCTTTACTCTGATTAGTTAACACGTTATTATAATTTAATCCCTTTACCTCTTAAATAGTCCAATATACCCGTGGCGTATTAAGGATACAAGGTGAGATTATTATTTTAATATTTCTTGCGGAAATCGCTAAACCAACACGAAAATATTTTTATAAATTTTGACAACCATTTGCCGTACATCGAATGACAGTATTTGTTGTTGGATTTTTGTTTTTGGAACATTAACAAGTTTCAAAATTTAAAAAATATAATGGTGATTATTCGGGATCTTGCTAGCAACGCTTAATATGATTTCTTGTAATTAAAACCTTTTGATGACTTTAATTACTATAAAAGGAAACTACGTGCATTTGGAAAATTATTAATTTTAGCATTCTAATTTTTAATTACGTAAAATGAACATTCGCTTTTGATACTATACAAGTAGCTAGAAGAGATTATATTACCATTTTCTCTATTCAAATCAGGTAGGTACTATTTTGGCGGAACTTGGCATTAAAATAAAATTAAATAAAGATTTTTATTTATTTATTACATACTAAAAATACATTTCTGCTCTATTGAGTTTTATATTCCAATGTACATATGTTATTTAAATTTTATTTACTTTGCTACCGGTTTCGACACAACCCTGTCATTAACTTGCAATCTTAAAACTTAGGTAGTGGGTGGGGTGATTTGGGGGGTGGGGGAAGGGGGGAGAAAAGTGGGAGGAGTCAACAAAACAGGGAAACGTTGTCAATAAAGGTGACTTACAGGGTGCTATTATTCTGTTAACTTGATTAATTTTTTTTTGTTAATTTCTAAGTTTTCTAAAACGCCTGAATAGAACGTATGTAAAGTATTAACGTTTAAATTTATTTCTTTGTTGAAGCTATGGCCTGTCTCTATTGAATGGTTGGCAAACTTGTAATAGTTATTATTTCGTAAACAGAGTTCATGTTCTCTGATACTAATTTTAAAACTTGTCTAGGATTTTTTATATATAATATTACAGAATAATGAAATTTCGACATTCCAACTGGGAAGGTTTTCCGTTTCAGGACTATCAAATTGTAGGCTTAGTTCATAAGAAGTAGGTAATGTAACACAAATACTTATATATCATTGGAGACATTACGTTTTACATAACATTGTAGAAATTACATTCATGTTTACAATATAAGAGATAAGTTAGGTAAGCATCTCTTTTTTTTCATTGTTTCTATGTATAATAATAAGAATTATTATTTTAACTGATAGACGTGCTTATAGTACATATTATGTAATAATATATGTGTGAGAATTATTATTTTAATTGATACACGTGCTTATAGTACATATTATTTGATTTTGTGAAGTGTGGTGGGAATTTTAGGTCCAGAGGCCAAAATATTAAATAATTATATGAACGTACTAAACATTTGGTTTTTATCTGTAAGTTAGCATATGTTCGCTCTCAACTCTCCCTAAGTCCAGAACCCAATTATTGTTAACCGATTTACGCAGAATGCGTGCACTTTTCGATTTCCATGTATCGGGTACGAGGTTGAACATTTTTGGCCCCAAGTACCTAAGAGTATTATCTTTGAGCAAGGGATATATTAGTAGTAGGTGGAACTACTGGATTCCTCCCTGTATGACGAGTGTCGTGAAGATGGTTGATGAAAGGGCGGTGGTGACGATGTTTTTGTGTATGTAATATAATTTTTGTAAGTTTCTTTAAGTTGTCTTATATGAAGAACTTGTATCTCTTTGAATAATACATCACTGATTTACCTCAATGGTTTTTCAAGGATGACCCTTAGTTATTTTTGAGCTTTTGCTGAGGGATTTAGTATTGTTTTGTTACATCCGCCCCAACCTAAGGATGCATATGCTAGTAAAGAGTTACACGTGGCATAGTACATTTGTTTCAGATCTTTTGCGCAGACAATATTTATGAAAGCCGTGTTTTTATAAAGCATATTTTTTTAACAAAAAAAATTTTTTAGGTATTAGGTTACAACGCTCACAACATTCATATGTATTTTTTGAAATATTAAACACAATGTGCTTATAAATTGTAGGCATAGTATGGATGTATTTGACAATAATTTAAACTTGGCAAACTTAAAACGCGGACTATTTCTACCTAGTACAAATTATTGTTAACAACAATTTTATAATTTTTTATTAATATTATTATTTAGAGGATATTGATAGACTATCTAATTAAATCTAACTTATTTATATTTTATATTATGAAAAAATTTTCATTGTAATAATTAAATATGATACACTGCATTTTATCTAAAGGCCCTTTAGGCTTTTAAATAAAATAAATAAAAATTAAGTGAAATAATTCCCATTCCCAAGGTACTGTTATAAAATGAACTTTCTTTCAATTAAAACATTCAACCCCGCAATATTTTCTTAAAATAAAGTACTTTGTATATTTAAATTCTTTCATATGGTAACCCCGTGGCTGCGTTCAAAGTGGGTGTAACCATTACCGGGGAGGCATGGCTAAGCCGCCGGATCCCCAGAGGTGCGGGCAAGCAGTTCTCTCTTGGTTCCTAGCTTTCGACCGAACCGGTTAGTGTTTCGCTTCTGTTTTGAGTGTGTTTAACAAATAAGTAATAGTTAATTTTGAGTATTTTCCTATAGGAGGCGGCTGTTCTCTCTCCATTCAAACGAACTGTAGACACGAAACCTGCTTGAGTTTCAATATTGTATATTTGATTTCTACGCGGTTCGAGTCCGTGGAAACCGAGTATCTAACAGTACTTATAATGAAAACAAATTGCTTTTAATTTTTATTACTTACACCGTTATGGATTTCCGACTAATGGTTGATAATAACAATAAAACTTTTAAAGTTTCCCCACAATTGTATTATCCCCAGTGTTGTTTAAATTTGACTAAATGTTTCCAAATGAATAAATTGGATGACTCAGGAGTTTCTTTTTGCTGCATGGTTATTATACTTTCTGATAATAATTGACTCGGCTTAAACATATGTAGGAGTGGCGAACAAATTATATTATCCTTAATTGGAAAAAATGTTTAAAAAACTCAAAAAGAAAAATATAACTAGATAACAATAAAAAATAGTTTAGAGATAATTGAGAGTATCAAATGGGCTATAAATATGGTTCCAGTTACCGTAGTATGAAATGGGCTATAACTGTGGATCCAGTTACCGTAGTATGAAATGGGCTATAACTGTGGTTCCAGATACCGTAGTATGAAATGGGCTATAACTGCGGTTCCAGTTACTGGAGTATGAAATGAGTCATAACTGCGATTCCAGTTACCGGAGACCAATGCGAAATCGGTTCTTTTTAATTTTATTCAACATTTTTTTAGTTCTATTCCTACAACAAAAAACTGTTTAACTTTGTAACTTTGGCAATGCCGGGTTACTAAGTTGATTAAAGAGAAAACTTTAACTGAACAATCCCAATCTTCGGATGCTATAATTTGAAGATGATTTAATTTAATTGTTAGCATAATAATATAACAAGGTTTCCCTGTAACGGCATTGTTGAGTAAGGTAATGCGATATCCTAAGATGCCGGCACTATCTCCGCTACTAATTCCTCATTCTAGTACTTCAGCACAAAAACCACGTTCCAGAATCGATAATTCTGCTCGAGACGAAGATATGTACAGAGGCTTTGGCTTTGGGTGTAATCAATCCTTTAACAGACTATTCAAGAAATAAAGCTAGATGATTTGTATTAGATGTTATTTTTTAAAACTAATCTAGGTAATATATGAGATGGGACCGCTCACAAAGTCGTTTTTCCTAATTACTTAATACCAACAAACCGTTTTTTTTCCGAAAATTTGTAAGAAAATCATTATTGTATCGCACAGGAGAGGCTTATTACCTAATGTATCGGACGAATTGTCACGAAAATCTAAGACATGGATATTGCGGATGACCGTTTTCGTTTTCTATTTTCCCTGCGCTCGAACAGCGCTCAGCCAGTTACTGCTCCCTCCAGCTCGCTTTATGTAATGACAGGACTTTTTGAAATAATGGCATACGGAGCTACGGGCCAAAAAGGCCCCTTTCTCTTTCATCATGATTTAAATTAATAATTTGTTGAAAATAGATGTTGTTTAGGTTTTGTGAAAAATTATTTGCAATGAAACGTGGCTGCAATTTGGAGAGAATTAGTATGTACGTAGGATTTGTTTAAGTTTTTTATAAAGGGTTTTTATATTTTCGTCGTACCGGATGAGGAAATTGATAGACGCGTTTTCATGGGTGGGAATACCCGCATAAAATGATTCCGCGAGCTTTAAGATGTGTTTTTAAGGAGTGGGACTTCACAGTCCCGATGGAGTTGGGAAACGCTCATCCAATTGGAGGCTCCCAGGGCAATACGTATTTTATTTTGGAAAGTTTGGAGTCTTTTCAAATGCGACTCTCTGAAACCTGGGCCCAGATGAAACTTGCATAAGTAAGTTTTGGCCTTATTATTGTTATGAAGCTTTGTAGATGCACGCACAGATGGCAGTGCGTAGAGCTTGCGGGGAAGTCCGCAAGATGGAGCCAGTGGCCAACAACGCATGAACAGGGTTGTCACTGCATTTTATATAAATTATTAATATACAAAATCCAATTGCAAGATGAGTACCACTGATGCACTATCATATATCAACAAGGCTAAGGAGGAAATTAGTGCTTTATATAGTAATATTACTGATCCGGCACTAAAACTAACTAAAGATCAGATTACTAAATTACTCAACAAACTTTCCAACCTCTCTGGCACCATGCTGGATGTTGGTGTCAAAGTTGGAATCCTCGAGGGACAGGTTAAGTCGTATGAACACATGGTCTCCTCAAAATTGATAGAATCAACTTCACAACATGAATCTTCATATTTATCAAATTTAACAATGTGCGAAGCTGCTAAAGAGCTCGAGGAGAGGAAAAAACGTTCGAAAAACTTTATTATTTTCAACTTCCATGAAAGCTTGGCCTGCTCTCAAATTGACAAAATTACCGATGACACGACAAGAATATCAAATACACTAACGGCCATAAACTCAACCATCACTAAAGCCAACATCACAACCTTTCGTCTAGGGATAAAAAAACGGACAAACCCAGACCTCTCAAAGTTATGCTTGACAATCCCACCCAAGCCATTGATATTTTGCGAAAAAAAATAGCATAACAGAGTACCCTGGCATTAAAATTTATTCCGACCAAACTCCAGCCCAAAGAAACTATCTCGCCAATTTACGATTAACCCTAGACCAAAGAACCCAAGACGGTGAAATAGGTCAAATATAAGAACAATAAACCTGTTATTGTAAATACAAAAAACTCCCCACGAAACTAACATTTTACTACCAAAATGTTAGAGGCTTGCGCACCAAGTTCAACACCCTAATGTGTAATATTCCAACGATAAATAACGATATGTACTGCCTAACTGAAACCTGGCTTCATGAAAAAATATCTTCCCCTGAATTAGGCTTCACCAACTACGATGTTTACCGGCTGGATCGTGAAAATATTATTGGCGGCGGGATTTTAATATCGATCAGAAAGATGTTCCATTCAAAACTATTAAAACTAAAAAATAAAAACATTGAACAAATAGCTATATTAGTGAAACTCAAAGCAACAAAAATAATTATTGTGTGTGTGTATATCCCCCCCCAAGTTAGTGCTGATGTGTATTGTAAACATTTTGATGAAATTGAATCTTTGAAATTGAAATATCCTGATGCAAAATTAATAATTTTTGGGGATTTTAATCTCCCAAATCTAAACTGGATTCAACCCACAGTCTTCAAATCCCATTTCTGCTAAAGCCCAATTAATCATTTATATCATCAACTTTCTCAACCTTAAACAATTAAATTATGTTAAAAATATAAATGACAGAATTCTTGACCTTGTCATATCAAACATAAATAATAGTAATGTCAGCGAATCGCGTGAACCAATAGTATCCATTGACTCTCATCGTCCCCCTTTACAAGCGATCATTTATTTGGCACCCATTGAACTCCTTACTCCCCAACCTCCCGAACGAACTAAACGAAACTGTTCACGAACTAAACTACAAGAAAGCCGATTATAATCAAGTGCGCTTATATCTTTCTTCGCTCAATTGGTCCCGCATTTTTATGTCTACAAACGTAAAAGAAGCAACAAATGTGTTCAACATTTTTTTTTCACTAACAAGCTTTTTATTTCCAGAAAAAAAAAAAAAAAAAACATTTTTCACTAAGTTAACTAGAATTTTAATTCTATTACATTGTGCTACAGTACAATGTTACTCACTTTCAATGTATGTTATCGTATATGTCTTACTTTTGAATGTGTGTTATCTGTGTGCTATATTGTCTTGTACTTTTGAATGTACGTTATCGTATTGTCATTTAAAGTGTTAGTGTACTTGGGACGCTTTAGTGAGTTCTATGATTGTATGTAAGAGTCTGTTATTTATTTTATATAACGGGAGACTTATATTGTATTATAATTGTATATTGAGATAGAACCTGCAGACAAGCAGCCATGTGGCAGCTTCGTGGGACTATCTATACATTGTCTAAAAAAAAAAGTAAAATTTTCAGTCAATAAAGAATATATTTAAAAAAAAAACTCAAACCTTTATGATACTATTGAAAATTGCATACCAACTTCTATTGTAAAACGTAACGACTTTTACCCAAAATGGGTTAGTACTGAACTAAAAAAACTCATTCAATGTTAAAAATGCCCACATTAACTTTAAATCCAATAACTCCACTGACTGCTATAAATTTTTTTCTGTTTTACGAAATAAATGTAAAAGTCTATCTAAAAAATGCTATTCAGATTATATTACAGATGTAGAGCAGACTATCAAGTCAAATCCAAAACATTTTTGGAATTATGTGAATTCTCTTAAAGACAATAACGGCTGTCCTAGATCAATGTATTCAGGGCGAAAACATGCTGACAGTGATCAAGAAATAGTTGACCTCTTTGCTGATCATTTCTCAAGTGTTTATGAACAGAAAAATGATAATGTAACTATACCTGAATTTAAATACACCAATGTAACTGACATATCAACATGCCACATTTCTCTGAATGATGTTAATACAAAAATCAGATCTCTAGATTGTAAGAAGGGGTCAGGTTCTGAAAAAATTCCACCGGTATTCATAAAGGAATGCGCTCAGTTTATAGCAGCTCCACTTCAACACATATTCAATCCGTCACTTCAAACTGGAATATATCATGATCCTTGGAAACTTAATCACTTGACACCTTTATTTGAATGAGGTGATAAAAATTGTATTTTAAATTATAGGCCAATTTGCATACTGTCTACCACCCCGAAAATGTTTGAAAGTATTGTCTTAGATAAAATTGCTGTTAAGTTTAGGCATATTATTACTCCAAAACAGCATGGTTTTGTGACCGGTCGGTCTACCACAACCAATCTTCTATTGTATGAACACTATATCTTTGAAGCTTTCACGTCTTGTGCACAAGTAGATTCAATATATACTGACTTTTCAAAAGCCTTTGATAAAGTAAATATCAATATCCTTCTCGCGAAACTGCAAGCCCTTGGTATACATGGATCATTCTAGTTTCTGTCGCCGTGCAGCTCGCACGTCCAGACATTTCGATAAACTCAGTAACCACAAATCACAGTGATACCCAGTTTAACATATTGATGTTCCAAAATAAAGCAGGCTGGCTGCGTTTAATCGCCAGACAGCCCGCAAAAAACATAACTCATTATGGACCGAAGTGTCCAATAATTAATTGACTCAATTAAAATTGAAATAGGAAAATGCTCATCTGTCAAAGAGGCAAAATAAAGGAGTAACATAGAACAAGATATACACCAGCTAGAGGAAATATGGTGCAAGGAAAAACTTCAACTACAAGAGAAAATAATTGAGCTACAAAATAAACTTATATTAAATGAAGAAAAACATACAAAAAAATAGAAAATTATTTAAGGAAAAAAGGAATCAATTAATTCAACGTACAACAAGTCAACCCTCTCAATACCTATACCAGAGGCCAAATACTCATTAATAATTGCAAGTGAAAATACTAATACAACATCTGATAATATTCAAGACATGATAGTTAAATAAATTAAAACATCGCATTTGGGGATTGCAGTAAATGGAGTGCAAAAAGCATCAAATAAGAAACTAATCATCTCTTGCCCCAATAAGGATCACGCAAATAAACTAACAGAACAAATAAATATGGTCTTCAAAAATAATATGATCGCGAAACAATTAGAAAAAAAAATCCTAAACTATTCATCAGAAACCTACCTATCGACCTATCAGAAGAAGAAATAATAGAATCATTAAAAACCCAAAATGATGGAATTAAAATCATCATGGATGAAAATCCAAAAAACTCAGATAAATTAGTAAAAATGCTTAAACCAAAAGAACGAAAAAATCTTACAAACTATATGATCAAAACAAGTGGAAAACTTAGGAAATATCTCATATCTAAAGAGAAAATTAATATTGGATACCACAGAGTGCGGGTGGAGGATGCTAATCCAATAATGCAATGCTTCCATTGCCTGAGATTTGGTCATTTAGCCGTCAACTGCTTAAATAAGGACAAGAATGCTTCGTGCCTGCACTGCTCCATGGATCATCCTTAGAAAGACTGTCCTAATAAAAACAAAGAAGAAAAATGCAAAAATTGTGATTTCCAAAACAACACTTTTAAGTCAACAAACGATACAAATCATAAAGCAAATAGCAAAAAATGTACGTATTTAAAAAAAAAATGAAGACTATTGCCCAAGGGCGTATAAATTATGAAGAGGTATGTACCTACTTTAAAATTCTTAATAACTAACTTTTAAATTCTTAACAATATTAAAAACTCAATACCAAAATTTATTTTTTTGTTTCAAATACGCTTGTCTTCTGACATTTCCCACAATTTAGCTATAAATATTAAAACTTTAAAACAATTGAGAAACATTTTAATATTATTAATCTGGCATCGAAGAGCTAACGATTTATCAGAAATATCCAAAAATTATTTAATTATCGAAGGTATTTGGACTAGGTATTTATTCATACTTGTACAAATTGTTCCGAGTATCAAGAAAAGCTAGTACAACTCACCTCTACATTGTACTAGAGGAGACTGCCCAGCACGCCTAAGGTCCCTTTGACTCACCGTCCCCAGATACCCATGGTAGGTATAAAATATATTAGAATATTTTTTACCTCAGCACGCCTCAGGTCCACGTCACTCTCCGTCCCCAGTACCCAGATTAGAGGTGAAGCGTATTTACTAGAACAGATGTTTGGAACAGATATTTCAAAGAGACTTTCGTACTTAGTATTTGTTCTTAAGTATTGCGCTTCTTGCGAGTCTTGCGAGTCTTGCGCGTCTTGCGAGTATTGCACGTCTTGCGAGTATTGCACGTCTTGCGAGTCTTGCGAGTATTGTACGTCTTGCGAGTATTGCACGTCTTGCGAGTATTGGACGTCTTGCGAGTCTTGCGAGTATTGTACGTCTTGCGAGTATTGCACGTCTTGCGAGTATTGGACGTCTTGCGAGTCTTGCGAGTATTGCACGTCTTGCGAGTCTTGCGAGTATTGTACGTCTTGTGAGTATTGCACGTCTTGCGAGTATTGGACGTCTTGCGAGTCTTGCGAGTATTGTACGTCTTGCGAGTATTGCACGTCTTGCGAGTATTGGACGTCTTGCGAGTCTTGCGAGTATTGTACGTCTTGCGAGTATTGGACGTCTTACGCGTCTTGCTAGCCTTGCGCGTCTCGCGTCTCGTGTATTCATACCGAGGGCGGGGCATATGTATAGGCATCTCGTTACTCGCTTACATAAGAAGAGTGTTTCCCTAATCTTTGAATATTAGGGAAACACTCTTCTTATGTAGGTGAGTAAGCAAGAAAGGATATGATGCTGAATTTAGTAGATCGCGATCAGCGCGATCTCGACTGGTATTGTCAATAAATTCCGACAGTATGCGTCCACCAGTTAAAAAAGGTTTTAGCAAGAGTACAAAAGCATCGCCGGAGACGAGGTCCGGCCGGGCGCTTCCTACCTAGTGCACATAATTAGTGCACGGCTAATGTATTATTTCTCGCTTTCGAAAAGCTTTGAAAGCTATCTTGTGCGAACTGTGAACGAAAGTGGCGCCATCTAGAAATAAAATATTAGGGCTTTATAAAAAAATATTTTCACTGTGTTCTTTGTTGGCATTTAAAATCTTTGTTGTTGAGATGCACCACCATAATAAAGCTTGGCTTGAGTATGTGGGGGTGTAATATTATGTTCGTTATTTTTACTATGAGTATTCTGTTTATATTTTCAGTGTATTTTTAAGGTGGTATTTAAAATGTTTATTGTTATTTCTAATACTTTCTGATAATGTATTAAAAAAAATTCACTCCAAGATTTTTATAGTTGAATTGCACTGCTTTTTTAATTACTTTTTCGAGTTGTGAGAGGTGATGTTTATCTGGGTTTTCTATTATTTTAAAAGGTGCAGTTTTATTTAGACTATTTTCTTTGTAAATTTGTAAAATTACGTGATATAAAAATAATGCATTTAGTTTTCTGACTTTAAATTCTTTAAACAGAAATTCTGATGAATATGTACCTATATGATTTAAGTGGAATTATTTTTTAATTATTATTTTTTTGAATCTATGATGTATCTTAGTTTCCTCACTCTGTCTTTGAGTACGTTAATGTGTGTGGACGACTTTATCCATTAATTTGTCTACTGTAATGTATAGGTATTTTATTTCTGTTTGGCTTTCTATCACTAAACACAAGATATTGCAGATATGTTGTTGTGTATTTGCTTAGAGTAGATTATAATTTATTTTTCTTTAGTGTTCCTTGTTTTTTATGCAGAATTGTATAAAATAATTTTTTTTAAAACATAGTGTTAAGTAGTAAATTTATGAAAAACCACTTCTTTTAGTTCATTGATGTATCTGTGTTGGCCATGTTGTTCATTTCCGTCCATGTTTATTAGTAGCACTGTGTCGTCCTTCTGTTTCACCTCAATTACTATAAAAGGCAATCTGCATCTGGGAAATTTAAATTTTAACATTCTAATTTTCATTATAAAATGAAAATTCGCTTTCGTTGCATGGGATGACAGTCATTTAATAATTTAACTTCTTGGGGCCTCTTATTTAGGAGCAAGTTTTCCGTGCTAAGACTCATTTATCAAATTAATTAGGTTAGGTAAGACGAGAATCTCCGAAACCGGTTCGTTCGGAGAGAAATAATAAGTTTTAAAAATTTATTTTATTTTGCTCCATTGAAATTGAAATCCTCTAGCAACCCCCCCCCCCATAATGGATTTGAAAAGTCGTTGTGGGAATCACATTTTTTTACGGGAATTACTTTTTTAGAAATTCTCTAACAATCCCCCCCCCCCCATGTAATGAGCAAGTGAAATACTAGGGAACAGGTATTTGGACTAGGTATTTATTCATACTTGTACCAATTGTTCCAAGTACCAAGAAGAGCTAGTACGACTCACCTCTACTGCCAGAATTAATTATAATAAATTATCAAAAAAATTGGTAACGACCGCTCAGAAAGCGACGATTCCCTAACCGCCTGAGAAAACTCAAGCGGCGAACGATCATCGATGGTCAAGAGTCTGCCCGAAGACTAACTCTAGACCTGCCTCACGCTCAAGAAACCGCGCCACATCTCCTCATCACGGAGTGTAACTCTGGTAGAGTGTACACGTTACGAGGGAGGAAGTACTACAGAAATGATCCTGTGAAGTACAGTCCTACCGATATCAGCCGGCTCAGGTAATATATACACCTGTTGTAAGCGGCCAGGTGTGAGCTGCGGAATGAAGTAGCGCCATCTGGCAGAAAAACGTTATATTAATATATGTTGTGTCGTGACCGTCGACATGATACTTGACAAGGTCAACTGATAAGAAACATGTTGATTCCCAATCACGTAACAAATTCTTACTTCTCTTGAATAAGCATGTGGATCAAAATAAATAGGGGGAATGAAAAATATGAGAGTTAAATGCATATTTATTTCGATGCTTTGCCACTCGTGTTGCTATTTGAAAAAGTTTGACAAACGTAAGCGTATATATTATTTTATTTATATTAAATATAATAATTTAGAAAAATTTTATAATAAACCGTAAATAATCACAACACCTTAAGTCACAATATTTTAAGTCACTTGTTATTAGTAAATTAATGTCGAAGAAATTCTTAAGAGTGTTTATGTCTTCTGTTGCTTTTAGCGTTACTTTTTCCCAAGTCTTTTCCTTTATTATTAGTACTTGATCGTCGGCATATGAAGTAATGGTTGAAAGTTAACGTATATGGTAAAAAGAATTGGTCCAAGCACCGTACTTTGCGGGATTACAAAGTCTGATATTTATTTATCACTATTAACCTGATTATTTTTTTTATTTAATATATCTTAAACATAAATAACTTACATTCGTAAAGATCCCTATACAAATATTTGAGATTTTAATAATACGTTCATCAGAAATAATTAAAACGTGAGCGTTGAACAAACTTCCGAGTCTTATTCGTACGTAGCCTTTACTTCCAAATTTTATTAACATCATTGCATAACTCCACTTTATAATACATAAGGTGTCCGAAGGTAAAGTGCATTAACTTCGGAAGGTGATTCTATACGATTTATTATGATTATTTGCACTTTATATATACATAATCATATTTATCATAAAAGCATTTTTGGAATTTCTCTTTCATTTACGAGTATATACGTATATTTTACTTGGTAACCGGATAAATCATCACAATGATAATTCATCACATCTTTAAAAAGTTATATAAAGTCATGTAAAGTGATGAAACAAAAACTTTATTAACTGGGTTGTGTAGATTAGGTTAGGTAAGGTTAAAAAAAAATTTCATCGTTTCTAATGACTTTATATCACTTTTTAAAAGTGTGTTGAATTGTCACTGTGTTGAGTTATCATGGAAACGTATAACCTAATAACGCTAGGTCAACTCATACAATATTGCGTGTTCCTTCTTATAATGTAAGCGAGTAAGCGTATATTATTATCTCAGTCTCACCCGCGATGTAGAATATAGTATTCGACGCAAATATGAAAACGTCGCCCACTATCGTTTATTTCATTCATACCCACATATTATTTGAATGTCTGTCTTTGTTTCACATGAACGACGTTTGAATTAAGAATTTAATGGAAACATAAGAGTGTTTCTTACTTGCCACATTTTTCCTTTATTTTGTAAGACAGTAACGAGTCTAGATGTGTTCAATCTATCAATTGGTGCAGACTTTATGGTTTCCGGCAAGGCATTAAAATATTGTATTATTTTTTACATATGTTACTGTTTTTATTGGATGTGAAGTTGATTTTTATACAAATCTGCATTTTTTCCGAGATTGATGATATTTTATACATTTGACCTTCAAAATAAGAAGGAAGTCTACATTAGATTTCTAAAAACTCTTCATAAAGCCCGGGCAAATCCGGGGACTTTGGCTAGTTAAATAAATAAATAAATCGTTAAATCGGAAATAAGAACAGAATAACATTTTACCTTTTTCGAAGAAAATTTCTTCTGAAAGCTTATCACTTTGTGATTTCATTATTTATTATATTAAAACACAAATAACTTTCTTTGCATCACTTTAATATATATAACCTCTACATGTTTCATGAACAAAGTTCACCTCATTAGAACTTGCTCCTGATGAGGTGAACTTTGTTCATGAAACATGTAGAGGTTACATATATTAAAGTGATGTTAACAAAGTTATTTGTGTTTTAATATAATATGTAACTATTGAAGACAGTATTAAAAAATTTTAAACAAATATTTGAAAGAAAAAAATCTGAAAAAGAAACGGTCGCATCTAGGTCTTAAACCCAAGGGCTGGGCCAAATAAGTCAAATTTAATAATATTATTATTAAGTTCTGCAAGTATTTTTTGGTTTGGTCAATAAGAAAAACCAAAAAATACAGTTTGAAAATTGCCTTCAAAGCCGAAACAGATGTAACAATAACAAAAACCAAAAAATTCTTGCAGAACTTAATAATAATAATATTAAATTTGATTTACATAAAATTAAAAAATAAATTAAATAAAGTTCTACGAATTAAACACAAAAACAATAAAGATATCATACTTCGAATAAGAACTACCAACACTATCTAAATTTTTCTCGCCGCACATTTTTATTGGCTATTTTTATTTCAATGTGCGACATATATTGACAAAATGTACGTTAATACAAGTGCCTTACTAATGTAAGTTAATACAAGTCAATGGATGCCTCAAAATGTACGTTAGTACAAGTCAATAAATGGATGCCTCAAAAATGTGCGTTAACACAAGTCAATAGATGTCGAAAAAATGTTCTTTGTCCTAAGGATAGTGTTTTTTAAAGCTAATCAAGCTTAGATAGTATGATAAAATTACCCCCAAAACATGGACAAATGGATCATTAAAAATATTGACTAATGAATATCACCTTTCAAAAGATTTTACCGCTTTTGAAATAATGTTTATATAAATAAATACTGTGATTGATCAGCTGTATCAAACCTTTGTTTAAAATTTTAAAGAATAAAGCGACAGAAGATGGTGTTTGGCTTGTGAATCCAATTATAAATATAGTGTATTATTTAGTTGCAACCAGCCCACCAGTCACCAGTGCCAGTTTAGTACAAGTCGTCAGTCACCCGGCCCAATGACAAACTGCTTTGTTGACACCAACACGCCCCGAAATTATGTAAATCCAATTACTGAGCTTGTGCTAAGCTGTTAATTCGACAAATTAATTCAATTCAAAGAGCGTCTTTTGAATATTAAGAATACGGCTTTAATGAAGTTCCTATTAAGGCTTAATAATTGTGTTTGGAAAAACCTATCCAAACCTAATTGGAACAAATTTTGACAATTCTGTCGCCAGAATTTCAGAATTTTACAATATTGGGGGAAAATTCTTAATTGGCATCTATTATATTATTATTCTTCGTTGATGTAAATGGTTCATTGCTCACAGAATAATGAAGAACACAAGAAATGTGATGTGGGCTTCTTTCGTGATACAAAAGGTCTCGCTAATCGGGCCGTAATTTTCCGATTGAAAATTGTGCATGACATTCAAATGAGATGGCAATGTACAATGTCAGGCAAGTGAAAGAGATACAAAGCGCGATCTAAATGGGCAAAAACCAAAAGGTATTTAGTCAGGGGCTACATTGTTTTCTATTCAAAAGGGCATTTCTAGTGACTTGTCTATTCAGTGTTATCGGTATAAAGGTCCAGTTTTCAGTCTACGGAAACCAAACATCCACGTAGAAGAAAACGAAAAGGGATTTAAATTTTGCTCCAAAAAATTGTGCTTTATCTAAAAAATATATTTTAACTAGCTTTTTCCAGGGCATTTTTTCCCTTATTTCCCAAGAAGTGTTAAAAATCTACTTTAAATGCCGGCGGATCCGGATAATACGCTTAAAAATAATTTCTCTGAACTATTCTGGGAAAACTACATATATGGTATATCATATGCTATATTTATAAACATAAAAACACATTATTTGGGAAGACAATTTACAATTTACAAAAAACATAATTTTGCCAAACAAAGTAAGTTTTGACGAAAATAGAATCAGATGGCGCACCATGAATATTTTGCTGCGGCACACCAATAGTAGAGGGTGGGAAAGGGGGATTATGGTAGTTTTTAGAAATCACCTTCGTCCTGTTTTGAAGGTCAAGTGTGCAAAATTTCACCAATTTCAGAAAAAAAAATGTAGATTTGCATAAAAATCATATCCACGCCGTCGTCCGTCCACATGCACGCCTGCCACAGACACCCTTCTTTATAGAAGAAGATAGAAAAGCAAATTATCATAAAAAGGAAACTTTGTTGAACATTACAAAAGTACTAAATTTCCGGTAGCATTATAATCTAAGAATCAATTTCCGGCAAATCTTCCATTATTTGGTGCGAGCACTCTATATACCCGTACTCACTATACAGGGTGTCCGGAAACTCGTAGTACAAGCGGAAAACTGGTGAATCTACATCACATTTGGAGTCGATTTTGTAGTATATTTTTTTTGATTTGAGCTTTCGTTATCGAGTAAATCGAGTTAGAAGTTGATTTTTTTTTTAATCAAATTCTTATAAATTATTACTGAAGATCAAAGTACCCAACTAATTAAAACTATTTGAAAGTAAAACAAATGAAGAAACTCGGATTTGAAGCATTATTTTGAAATCACCCTTCATTTAATCCGGTGTAATCATAAAATATTTCTGCTCTGCAGGGTTAAAACATCTGTTGTTCAACCCTAAACACCAGAAAAAACTTTAACCCTAAAATAGCCGAAGAATATTTTTTTTTGGTTTTTTGGTTTTTTTTTTGTGAAAATGCACAAAACAAAAAACTTTATGTTTATTTGGGTTCCCCATGTGGTGTAGATTCTCCAGTTTCCCGCTTGTACTACGAGTTTCCGGACACCGTGTATATACTTAATTATAAATTAATATTACCTATATTAATGACATTAAGTGCAAATCACTTAAAATTATGGGATTTATTCACATAATATGTAAAAACCCTTTATAGTGCATTAATTAGAAGTAAACTTGAATATACGAGTAGAAGCAGTATTTGGAATCCACATTACTGTAAATATGAAATTGTAAAATCGGTTCGAAAAAATGCTAAGACGGTTATCCTTCTTATGTTGTCTACATTATCATCCTAGATTATACGTCGTACGTCTTGAATACTTCAAGATTAATAAACTTAAGATTGGAAGGCAACTGACTGATCTAATATATTATGTTTATACACAATAATTCACGGCCATCTTGATACTGTATTAGCAACATTGAAATAAATGTTCCGAAATTCCATTTGTTGATAATGTTGACTTCATGGCATGTTTCACCTGAATACATTAAAATATAATATCTTCTATTTTAGCCCTCTGACCCTATATTATAATAAGATAGAGTGTGCTGAAGTAGACATTTTCGACGATAGTTCATACGAAATCAGAAAAAATATTCTGCCGTTTGCTAAAACCACAGACATATGATAAAATTCATATGTCTATGGCTAAAAACTATGTTGCGCTGATAATATTATGTATTCCTTGCGTCTCTATTTGTGTGTCTTTTGGCTTTTGCTTTTTTGAATTATTTTTCATTTGAGTGAGCTTTCATTTAATTTCATTATTTTATTTTTGAATCTTTATGAAAATTGATGTATCCTATTTCGGAGTAGTTTTTTGTAATTTTTGTACTAATTTGTATATAAACTGAGTTTTTATTACTCGATTGCTCTCGCATAAGTGATATCATCTGAAAACCTAGTATAAATAAATATCTCTACTGATTAATGGAGTGTTTCAACCTTCCAAGTTCAAGTGATGAATATTCCAAATTTAATAATAATCTTCGTGGAACAGAAGTTCTTAGGGTGGTTTTCAACCGCCCGACTCTTTTTTAAGAATAGTTTAATATTAACTGACCGCTTTTACCCTAAATTTTAAACAAAGAACGACATCTTGTATTATGTTTATTAAGTTAAACGATATATTATTTCAAGTTTTCTAAGTTCAAATAAGCATGAGATAATTAAACTTTGCAATGTCTTTGAAGACCATATAGGCATATTCTTATATTGATCAGAGTTACTATTTTAAAATCTAACCATCAAAAGATGTAACTAAAATTGAGATTTTTTATAACGTTAATTTCACAAAATAGATAGATTTTTTATTAAAAATATTGAAACAGTTTTATGATATTCCACATTCCAGTTCCTACCCAATGTGCATTTTCCCTTGTTTTTGTTCCTTTCCTAAAAGTCGCGGCTGAGAAGAAAGAAAATTTAAAACAAAATACCAACGCAGGTGTTATTTTGTTTTGTGTTCCAATATTCTCTGTCGTTGAAAGTTGCATATTATTTCGCTTCTCGTCACAATTAATCGCTTGAAGAGTCCTTAAAAGAGTGTAAATTATCATTTCAAAGTTAAATACTACACTAAATAATGTCGTGTTTACTAGATGTACGAGTACATCTGTGAACTAATAATAGTGTCCACGGAACGGTACGAAACAAGGTTGCTTTGATGATAGCTCTCCTTCGATAGGTGAGTACGAAAAAGTAGAAGAAGAATGTCTGAAGGCACCTCTTGGTTTATGTAATTCAGTGACTATCGATTGGGATCGCATACAACGCCAATAACTGACATAAATACCCTTTTGTTTAACTTTGAGGTTGACAGGATCAAATCAAACAATGGGCCGCTATCGAACGTTACTTCGCTGGAACCAAAAGCACTTTGATTGTACTTGTATGCGATACAACCACAAAACTCTTGGGTATAGAATACAGGAAATGTATGATATATAATATATACAGTACCCCAAGGCTTTACGTTCCGATAAGTAGGCTCTTTTTCTAACAATTAAGAACTCATAGGACCTATCTGTTAAAATGTAGGTATCTTAGGTAAATTAGATAGATAATATGTAAGTCTTACTGGCTCACTAAATGAAAATTCATAAAAAAATAGTAAGAAGAATTTTTTTTCTTTTATTCCGATTTTGTTTTCGGAATGCTAATCTTGGAAGCGGAAATTAACCTACTTCCCGATATCCGATCAAGCTGAAACTCATCAGATAGACTCTTTGTCGATGGTAATGAATTCTATCACAATTTTAATGACAATCTGACATGTGCGTATTTCTCTGAAATTGGTTGACATTACAGCAGTTAATATATGAAATAAATATCGGTCCTGCCCAATCGGGATTTGTTAATTCAATAACGTTAGTTGTTTTAAAAAAGTATTTCAAAGTAAAGTTTTTTGATTAAATGGTTGTTTATTCAGGTGAGTTAAAAAGCAATACCTCTTTCATCTGAGTTCCCGTTAGCGCAATAATACTGGGAAAAAATCTAAAGTATTGAAAAGAACACAGTTCATTTAGAAATGGGATGTTTGTTGTTTAGATTTCGAACAATTCTGTTATTATGTGTCGGGTGTATTTGTGATGTTTTGAATATCCACAAAAATAAACGATAAATAATAAACGAACGTGCTCAAAAAATTTTTTTGTTTAGACAACGACGGAAGATTTATTGACAGACAGGCCTGGAGTAAACAGATTCCCACGGGAAAGGAGAGACCGGAGGGACAGTCGAGTTTTGAACTTGGGTGCATTGACAGCCCCGAGAAATGGATACAAATCAGAAGTGTTGTTTGAAATTACAGTTAATTATTGAATTCAAATGGTATTAGAGAATATTGCGGAATATTGAATTAAAGTGAAAGATTATTGATCCGGTGTTTGTGTGAAGTGAAAGTGGTTCGACTCAGTGGGAAAACAATTAAAAATAATGACAATAATAATAATTGGATAATTTGTAGAGCGCCGTTTTGTAAAAACCCACCTCAGGGGCGCCAGGTGTTGTGCAATCGCGATTGTGTTATAAAGTTGTGTTGATTTAAATGTGTAGTTCAAACTAAATTACTTGTCTTAAAAACATGAAAATAATAATAATAATGATTTCGTTTTTAAAACAGAGTGACCGTATATAAAGGCAGCAAGTTTTTAATCGGGCTAAGTTATTGATTTGGCGAGATGGCATTCTATCCACGGAGACCGAAAACCAGAGAATCAAATAGATTATTAACTGTGGGTTCGAATCCTAACAGATTAGGGAGGTACAATTTTATTTACAGGAATATTTAATTACCCTTTTATATGCGTAGGGAGGAGGTCGAAAATTAAAGTGATTTAGCTATATAGTGTAACCAGGTAAGCTTCACGCTGAGAATGAGAGGTGCCTAACTGGGTGAGTTTTTTATATTATTTATTAAATTTCAGAGGACCTTTCTAAAAGACGGATACAACCGAGGTACAGGAACTAAGTTTACGACACCTGCCGCCCAAATAATGTTATCATTAACAGGGATGTGCTAGGCGAACCGTCAATCAGCTGTGAGCGAGAGACGAGTCAACGACCTTTTCATATATAGGACAAGGCGCGGTGTACAGTCAGTCAAAGGGGAAGTTTTGCTAGCGTATGCCGTCCCAAATTGAAAGCGATCGGATGCAACCAGACGGAACAAAATGAAAACTTTTCTTCTGTTATTTGACTTTCTAATTTAATACTTTTCATCTATTGTTTGACTTTCTAAGTTACGAATTGGGATGCACAAAAACAAATCTAAAGTCAAAAGAGGGAGATGGTAATCTCCGAAATAAAACTACCAACCGAACAACTTTTCTCAACAGGTACCTTTCGAGAGGTAGGCAGCCTCTTTAAATTAAATGCAAAAATCAAACCAATTATCCGTTTATACCTACCTGAGAGGATAGGTATTCAGTAGGAGTTACCCATACCTAATACACGAGGATGCTAGTAACCTCATAAAATAATTACTAGAACCGAATATTAAAATACAGACAGTCCTCATCCTAAATTTGGCATTTCGAGTAGACCTTACATATATCTCACATGATAATTGGCTGAATGGGTAGGCACACAACCTATCGTTAAAAAGCGGGCTAAATGTCGACAAGATCGTCGTGTGTTATCTATGTATTGACCTAGAAAGGGATGTAAATCCCCGACGGCGTGGGAGTTACAACGTTTTCTGGAGGTGGCACGTAACTTAGGACCTTGCGTGTCACATTTTCGCGACTAGATTCGTGACAAGGGATGTCATGGTTTTCCCCTTCTACACTCAGTAAAGTAGATTTTCCTGGAGGTGTTTGAGATTGGGGCAATTCTGAAATTGGTGATGAGACCTGGTTTTCTTTATTCTGGCGTGAAGGTTGCCGATTTGGAACAAGGGGAGACCCGGCCGGTTGTGATATCCAGACACGCAGATATCGATCGCCTTGCTCAAATTATCATCCATCAGTTTTGTTTGGTAAGAGGAGGAGTCAATCTTAGCTTGAAAAAAATTCATTTCCTTTCCTCTCCTTCCCCTCCCAAAATATATACATGGATGGCGCCGACAACTAACACCATAAACTTATCGTATGTATATCACATATATAAAATCTAACACTTTATTATATTCACATTACCCTACGATAGGTAGAATCGAGTAGCTAGTGGGGGGGGAGCAGGCGACTTAGAAGATAAGGTTTATAAAATGGTTTTAAAACACAGCGGTAATGGATTCAACTCACTCTATCTCAAAAGAACCAAGGGATACCACACATACATAAATAACTAGGTTTCTAAACCGAGAAACAAAAACCCAACACAACGTTCGGTGAAGCCTTTTTATACTGAACCGTCACGTGAAATGAGTACGTTCAAGGTCGTACGTCACGTAGACAAACTAGGATGTACACACTTGAAGGGGTGTGTAATAAAGAAAAGACGGCAGGGAGGACCTTCCTACCCCGGATATATATATAACCAAAGCCTTATGGAAAAGTTACCTACGGGACTTAAGGAAAATTTATCGTAGAAAGAAGAGAAGGAAAAGTTTGAAGTAGAAAGGGCAGATCATTACATATTACAGTACTTGGAAAATCACAGAACTTATATGGAACTTTCACAAAACTTGAATATTAACTACGAAATTTGGTGGGTAAAGAATTTGAGTAAAAAATATTACGGTTTAGAAAACACATGTTCATATAAATCGGCAAATGCTCATTCTGAAAATACTTTTATTACATACACGTAGAATTGATAAATCGTTATTTCAAAACGATTAAAACCGTGAGACACTCAAACGCCCTGTGATTGGTCGGCTGGTTCTGACAGAACTTAACAGCTACCTCAAGTGTGAGAAAGCGTATAATTTACAATACCTTAATAATTAATATTTAGGTTCAAAAATAAGATCCTCCTGAAATACATGTTTATGAGAACTGTAGTGATGTAGTGTAAAGTATGCCCATATGTCGTAGAAATAAGTTGTTAGTAAACGTTTATATCTAATAAAAACATACAAAAAGGGTGGTGGTTGGAAATCTCGCTTCTTATTTAAATTGGTTTGTTTTTTTTTCAAACCGACCCGAGTGGGATTGACCTCACTTTACCGACAAAACCGATGTATATATTACGTCACGCGTACCCCATCAGATTTTCGATTGTTTTGGCGGGCTTTGGACAATGGTTTATGAAAATATATTCACTTCTTTTCGGCATATTTTTTTCGGTTTTATTTTTATTTTATATGAATACCTAGGTATGTATTGTTATATTGTCTAATATATTTTCTTATTATTTGACTAATTCCTTTTTTCGTTATTCAAAATGTGGAATGTATTCCATTATTATCATTGGAATACATTCCATATTTTGAAATGACAAAAATAGAAATTAGATTAATATTTTCTTGTTATTTCAAAATATGATATTTATTTATTGAAAATTTTAAAAAAATTGTATTTTCATCTACAAAAACAAATAGTGGTGTAAGATAATCACATAAAAGCTCAAAAAGTAAATAACCCAAACTAAAAATAGGACAATTTCTAAAGTAAAGTATTAAAAATTAAATAATTATAATTTGCCAAAAATCTACTAAATAAAAATCATTCATTTATAAATTAGTCGATATCACCGATTTACACCGGTTCACATACATAATATGTAAATATTTTATAGCACTGATGTATTAATAAAAATGCTAACAATCCTGAGATATTTTAATAAATTAACAAAAGAACATAATTCGTTCGCCTTCCTTGTTTAATTAATTATGGACCATAAAATAATACAAGGTAGTACAATTATGCAAAAACAAAACCCAGCTTCTTCCAAATTAATAATTTTCAAACACCAATTGCCACTTTGACGACCTTTAGACAAATTTAAAAAATACGATAATAATTTCAGTAAGGAAACCTTACAGAATATTAACACCGTTAATATTCGTTTCCGTAAATATTATAACCATAAATAGTTTCCGTATATATTATAATAATAATATTTATTTATTTATACTGGGTTTTTACAGACGATCTCACTTACGTGAGAATAATCCAGTTAAAAAAAACTCAGTTATAATATATGGTTTCCGTATATATTATAAACATTAATATTTTCCGCATAATATATAACCATTAATATTTTATTTATAACCATTAATATTTTCCTCATTATTATAACCATTAATATTTTTCGCATATATTATAACCATTAAATTTTCCTTATATGTTGTAACCATTAATATTTTCCGCATATATTATAACCATTAAATTTTCCGTAATATATTGTATCCATTAATATTTTTCGTATTTATTATAACCATTTAATTTTCCGTAATATATTATTACCATTAATATTTTCCGACAGTTTACTCGGTTTACTCTTTAGTAATAAAAACAAAAGCGATTGTTCAACATATTTTCATTATATTATATCTTCATCGAAATTAAATAAATAGATCTTCCGTAAGCAATTTCGGAGGTTTTGCTGTAAGTGGCTCCATCACAGTTTAGTTAAATCTTCGAAAGGCGAAACAGCTGCCACGCGTAATAATTATTACACCGCAGAACATGTTTACAAATAAACTGTTTTTTTTTAATTAATACTATAATTATTTAGTATGTAAAAACACAGATAAATTATTTTATTTTTTTAAAACTAAATTTAAATGTCCCAAAATTCTTTATTATGTTTTCAATTTGGTTTAGTTGAAATAATTATTGTTTTCATAATATGTTTGTCTTTTTTATACACGTTACATTTTAAACAAGCCAAATCACCATTCCTGCTAATTGCAATCTCAATAACAGGCGTTTTAACACCTAGTGAGAAGGAAAATAGGCCAGTCATAAAAAAAATAAATAAAAAACCAAAAATTAAGGTTGAGTTTAATTTAAAATTTAAAAAAATCATCAATTTTCAACGTTCATTTTCGGGTTCTGTGAAAGTCTTATTCAAGTCCGTCATTATATCATTATAGACTAGTTGCTTGACAGAACTGAAATAATAACAGAACTTGATAATTTTTTATTTTTTTTAAGAATTTTTAAAATTCTCCGAAACAACTCGTCCTTAGTGAAATAATATAAATTGTTAAAATCAAATAAAATCAATAAAAAGAAAAAGTTTTTTGTCCCTCCGAGATTATTTACCTTTTTTATAGTGTGGATTTTTAAACAACCGGTAACGCTTGAAAAAGCAACCGCCTAAAAGACGAAAAAGCCGAATAAAATCCATCATTGGTTTGATTTTTTCAGGGGTGCGTGAACGTCTGTTGACAGAATGGCAAATTGAATCAATCACATGTGAAATGGAACGAAAGGGTGTGAGTTTCCTAAAAGGAACGGCGGAGACGTCACTTATCCTAATACAGTTTCCTGCGGGATCGTTGAGCGCTCTCCGCGACTCTATTGGGAAAAGAAAACAGACTGGGAACATAGAAAATGAATGTTATTAACATTTTATATTTCCAGTTAAAAGTTAATCCGGTGACGAAGTAGTTAGTAGATTATCTACTTAAGACCCTGTAGTAGGCGTTCAAAGACGTGTTGAAAGGGAGATACGTAAATACAAATGTTATAGGGAGCGCGCTAATTAAAAAAAAAACAATAACAATTAAGCGAAAATGGTGAAAATATTTAATAAAACATGAATCGTTTGAAATAAATCAAAAATATCTTGACAAATACTTTAGTTGCATTTAAAGATTCACTGTCAATTTTTTTATGCCTATAACATATTAAATAACAGAACAAAACGTGTTTTAAATCATTTTCAAAGTTTACTTTGCGATTTTTTTCTATCGAGGGAATTTTAAATAATTAACGTTTCGGCGTAACAAATGTATAAATATTAGCTTAAAAAATAACGTATATATTTTTTTATAACTTAAAAACTTAATGAGTTAAAGGAAACTTGTTATAAATCGGTTGAAATTGGGAATTAATCGAGAGATTTTTGGTCTATTTCAAACAAGTGATGTTTTATTAAATATTTTCGAGTGGTGTTTTATGAATTGTTGTCGTTTTTTAATATCGGCGCGTTCCCTCTACGGGGCCATAAACACCTGATATAACCCTCCAGTGATAGATTCTTTTCCAATGATTTTCCAATTGATGAAAATTCCAACTTCGGACTTGATTTACTCGACAGCAAAAGGTAAAAAAAGTTTTTACCAAAAAATCGACTACTAATACTATGTAGATTCCCTAGTTTTCCGATGGTAATACGACTTTCTGGACACCGTGTATATACCTAATAATTCCGAGGGAATAACCCAATACATTTCTGGCTTTCATAATAACTTATTACAAGAACAACACCATTTTATGTTATTCCTAAATTTTTGATTAAATAGCTATGTAAAATATTTGTTTTATATTTGATCGTTTAAATACAATTATCACATAAAACACAAAAATTGAACTGCTTAAATATAATCTGCAACTGTCACTGCAGGGCAGCATACTCATGGCATCGGCGTCGTATTAGTGCCGGAAAGAGCCGAACCAAACCAAACCTAACCCCTTCCCCGCACCACGCACTTTCCCTATAACGAAATAGAACACGCTTTTAATTTGTGTTTGCATGGCTGATAACTAAACCATATGTAGTGGTACGCCACTACTTTACTCGAAAGTTATTCTAGAAGTTTCCAAACAAGCTTCTTGGATTTTCTTTTATTTTTTTAATATTTGTTTTTGTAGCAACTGGAATGTTCGAGAATATTTTATTTTCCACCTAGATAAGCGACAACGTGAACGAAATGGTCAGTACAGTACCAGCAACCGCGACATTGAGATCGAATTATTTTGCCGAACATTCTCGAACCTTCCTTTCGTAAATCATTTTGTTGTATTTTTTATGTTTATTTATTGCTTTTGGAGGTATTATTAAAAACCGCTTCAGCAAAATTTCATAGTTATTTGTTAATAAAAAGAATACCGAACATAACTACAATATATGTCTATGGGTGTAAATTCCAAAAACTCTTCACATGACTTAAGCTGGGTAGATTCATCAGTTTTAATTGAGATGAATTCACAAACCTCTATCTGCCTGTGTCGAGGTTGAGCATCCTCACTCTAGCACTAAAAACAATGTTTCAAACTACCAACAGAATATAGTAATCTGAATGTTACCATTAGAACGCGGAACAAGGCCGGTGTATCTCCCGGAATATAGTGACGAATTACATGACGAATGTCCCATCATCTTAACTCTAATGATGATTGATAATCTTAGATGGCGCCAGTGAGGGAATTTTCCACTCGGAATGATATTAATAATGTTATTAGAACGAATAATCAGAAAGATGCTTAATCCCATCCGTGTTCACGGTGACACGTTCTTGTAGATGGCAGATGTAAGATGTTATTATAATCTATGGAAGGAATAATCTTTCTTGATTCAACGTTTCTTAGAAGCTGTTAAAGATATAATTGAAATGTTTTGAAAAGCTGTCGTCAAATAATATGATACCGAAATGTGTATTTATTGTATTGTCTTGCCTTTTATGACACTTTACGTAAAGGTTTTACTGCGATATTGGGATAGCGGAATAATAGTCAAAGTACTGAGTATTATTACTTACTGAACACAATTTTTTTCGTTAAGTATTATTACTTACTGAACACAATTTGTTTCGCTGTCCGAAACTTTGACAAAAGAAGACAGATGCGCAAACGGCATTATAACCCGAAAATTAATCACGATAAGTACTTAATATAATTTACTTCATTAAACAAATAATAATCGGACCCAGAATCTAACTAATTTAATTAAAATAACAATAGTATTGAGTTACCATAGAATTCTCTTACCTTTAAAATTGGCCAACGAAAAAAATAGGGTTGTGCCAAAATATTTTTTTTAAATTCTAATAAACAAATAGTTGTTTAATTTTATTTTATTTAGTTTAATATTTTTTTAATATAGTTTCTATATGGTAATATCAATTTTTGTTTTACGATAACATATCTTTTTCCCCTGGGTTTTATTATTTGTTCTACAAAATATTATTTATTGGTTATTATTGCGTGCGGTCGCTAACTTCGCTAGCTCCAGTTTTTGAAGAATCATAACATGAAATTGTGTCTAAATCGAATCAAATTCGCTACTGAAGTGCTGTGTTTTTCTCGGGCTATCACCCGGTGTGATTATCTCCCGGTATTCTACCGAGATATGCTTAAAAAGTGACTTTTTTCAAAAATATTGACACACAATCTACCTAAGAATTCATCTAGAAATGTTTTGAGAACTCGTACTAAAAGCGTCTAAGAAACTGAAATTTTGTGTGTAAAATAAAACTGGCTGCACAATCTATATCCTCATGTGTCTATTCTACCGATACTCAAACGTGGAGTGCTTCAAAAGTGATATTAAAACTGGAAGTCTAAAATTTAATTGTGCATAAGTGAACAAAAATAAAGTCTTAACCTAAATAAGCGAACTAAAACAAAACAAAATATAACAATAAAATAAAAATCTATCAATAAGTGAATTCTTAACAAATTTGAACTGTGAATTAAAAAACAAACTTTAACTAAAATACACTCTAGCACATTTCGTTGACAGTTGTTTGATATCGAGTAAAATGTCAGTGTGACTCAACAGTGAATTGGCATAAGCGTAAAGTGTTTGACTCCAGTATCTACGGAGAAGGGTTCAATCCTCGAACGAACCAAATCTTTTTATTTTATTATCATATTTACAAAGTACCTGTTCATAGATGGCGGTAAATACGTACTGACTCTAAACCAAAACGACATAACCCTAACAGTCAATAGATGGCAGTAAAAGCGCAATCTGAAAATTAAAATATAAATAAATAATAATAAATAAAATTAAAATAACTAAAACTGCAAACAGGCGTAAGTACGGAAAGTTCTTACAGGTGTGCCGAAATTTTGCCCAACAACAGGCGCTAATATACATAAACCAAATCACCCCATATGAAAAAATTTTACAGAACACAAACAAAATGGACAAAAACATGGAATTATTTTTATCTAAACTTGATGAGAAATCAGAAAAACAAGCGGAAATAATAACTCATTCCGTTACTAGAAATGTGATGGAAGCGCTAGATGAGAAGATGAAAACAATTATTGAAGAAAACAATATCCTTAAAAATAAAGTTTTAGAACTAGAACAAAAACTTAAAGCAGTAGATAGAGAAAAACGTAAAAATAACCTGGTGTTCTTCGGAATGGAAGAGAAGGGAAAATCTGAAGGAGACCTAGTAGACTACATTAAAGACCTCATAGTAAACACGGGAGTACATTTGGACAGCCAAGAAATTAGCAACGTGTACAGAATAGGGAAACAAAGCGAAAACACGAATCGTCCGGTCAGAGCCTCTATCACGACCCAATGGAAAAAACACCTTATACTCAAGAACAAGACAAACCTTCCGCCAGGTATTAATGTGAAAGAAGACTACTCGAAGGAAATCCTGGAAAAACGAAAACAGCTACAACCTCAAATAGAAGAAGAGAAAAAGAAAGGAAAAATTGCTTACATAAAATATGACAAACTGATAGTGTTAAAACCGAAGGACAACAATAGCGAAAAGCGAAAAAGAGGAACTTCGGATTCTCCTAAGTCATCATCACAGAAGAAAGTAAATACAAACAAAATATCAAGCAATCCTTCACAACCTCTACCCAAAACTAGCATGAAAGAGACCAACAGACCTAACATACTGAACTATGTCAACCGGGCAAGTTCTGACCCACAACTAAGTGCTCCAAAAAACTAATTACTGTCTCGGAAGATCGGAAACAAGGAATATTAACAACAACCAAAATTAACAACCAAAACCAACCAACAAAAAGTCTCCCAATTCGGCTGGTCCCCGCGGGAGTTATAGACCACAACCCTCTAACAACAAGAAGAAACAAAATACTCAATATCGCAACTTTAAATACGAGAACCCTTCGAACGGAAGAAAGCCTACACGAGCTAGAAATAGCTCTCGAAGAAATAAAATGGGATATCCTGGGCATTAGTGAGATGCGAAGACTAGGAGAAAAGATTGAGGAACGCATTGACTATATACTATTCCACAAAGGCGAAACAGCCGGCCAAAAAGGTGTAGGATTCATAATCAAACGGTCAATGAAACAATACATACAAGACCTAATTGGAATCTCTGATCGAATAGCCATTCTTAACATTGACATACCGGGATACCAAAAATTATGGTCAATTATACAAATTTATACTCCAACAGAACAAGCAACGAAAACAGAATTCAAACTTTTCTATAAAGAACTAACACAGACAATAACAAGGTATCAAAACAACCATATTATTCTAATGGGCGACTTTAATGCTCAAGTCGGGGAGAAACAATGCAAGGAAGAATATGTCTTGGGAAAGTTCGGTCAAGGTAGAAGAAGTCCACAAGGTGAGTTTCTGGTTGAATTCTTATTACAACACAACTTAACGCTCTTGAACAGTTTATATATGAAAAACCAAAAGAATAAGTGGACATGGATCTCCCCCGACGGCAACACCAAAAACGAAATTGACTACATAACATCAAACTATCCAAAAGCCTTCACGGATACGTCGGTTCTAACTAAATTCAACTTCAATATAGATCATCGAATGGTCAGAAGCAACATAAGAATAGAATTACCAAAGAAATCTAGAAAACATTTCGCTTCACTCACTACAAAACACCACAGCGATGAAAAATTAAAGTTAATAACACAATCTCTAATTAGATCAGCCGCAGAATTAACTACGAGTAACATTGATACTCATACAAAATATGGAAAGCTAGAAAATCTACTAACTAAAGTAAAAGCTGAGACTAGCAATAGAAACAAGTACAAGCTAAGTGACACAACGCTGCAACTTATAAAAGAAAGAAAAAATCTACTTACAAAACATCCTAAAAAAGAGAACATAAAAACTATAACGAAACTAAGTAAGGAAATCAGAGAGAACATCAGGAAAGATAGGAAGACCAAGAGGCTGCAAACATTAGAAAAGCATATAGTGAAAACAGGAGGAGTGAAAAAAGCGCTTAAAGAATTGAAGGAATCAAATAAGGAATGGATACCAAAACTAAACAAAAAGGGGACTACTTCTTCAAATAGAAATAACATCAACGAAATAGCCACAAAATTTTACCAGGACCTCTATTCCAGCCCAGACGACAAACAAAAATACGATCAGAAGACAAACGTCATTAAAGAGCAGAAAAACGTTATAACCGAACCAAAAATACTTTCCAGAGAAGTAGAAAAAGCCATATTCAGTCAGAAGATGGAAAAAGCTCCAGGCCCAGACAAAGTGACAAACGAACTTCTTAAAGGCACCCTAAAAGAACTACTACCAATACTCACTTCAATATTCAACGAAATACTAACAACTGGTCTAATCCCTCCACAGTGGAAAACATCAAACATTATTCTTATATTTAAAAAAGGACAAAAGGAAGATATAGGGAACTACAGACCTATAAGTTTGATGTCAAATATCTACAAAGTATTTTCCAAGGTTATCCTGGAAAGAATAAGTAAAAAGTTAGACGAAAACCAACCACGGGAGCAAGCCGGCTTCAGACAAAAATGCTCTACCCTGGACCACATACACACAGTGAAACAAATAGTAGAAAAATATAACGAGTATAACAAGAAAATATACATGGCATTCATCGATTATTCCAAAGCTTTCGACAGCATAAAACACACAGCTTTATGGGATAGTCTTAAACAGCAAGGGATACCTTTAATATACATCAATATTATAAAAAACATATACCTGAATTGCGAAGCGAGGATCCAACTAGAAACCTTGGGGAAAAAGTTCAAGATCAAGAGAGGAGTAAGACAGGGAGACCCTCTATCACCAAAATTATTCTCGGCTGCTCTAGAAAGTATCTTCCGCAAACTAGATTGGGAAAAATATGGTATCAACGTGCAAGGTGCAAAACTGAACCACCTAAAATTTGCAGACGATATAGTCCTATTCGAGGAAAACCCAACGCACCTAAATAAAATGATAGAATCACTAAACGAGGAAAGTGTGAAAGTCGGCTTATGCATGAACAAAGACAAAACAAAATTACTTACAAACTCTGATCCAGTAACTATAAAAATTGACAACCAACCACTCGAATATGTGCCAGAGTACATCTATCTTGGACAAATAATATCACACAAAGATCAAACCACTAAAGAAATCGAGCGAAGAGTAGCAAATGGATGGAAGAAATACTGGTCTTTGAAAGAAGTCTTGAAATCCAAGGAACTAAGTATGCAAATAAAAAGGAAAGTCTTCAACACGTGTATAATTCCAGTCATCACCTATGGATGCGAAACTTGGGCACTCACCAAACGCCACAGAGAAAAGTTGGAACGCTGCCAGAGAGCCATGGAGAGAAGTTTGACAGGAATAAGAAAACAGGACAGAGTGAGATGTAGCAAAATAAGGGAGATAACTAATGTTGCCGATATAGTTACCCGAATAGACCAACAAAAATGGAGATGGACAGGTCATATGATCCGAGACCCACAAGAGAAATGGTGTAAAAATGTCACTGACTGGTATCCCAGAGATGGCAAGAGAAGTAGAGGACGTCAACACATGAGATGGGAAGACGACCTAAAACTCACGGCTGGACATCAATGGAGAAGAGTAGCGCGTGACAGGTCCCAACGGAAATCGTTAGAGGAGGCCTATGCCAAGAGGCAAACTAAGCTTCGGGATATATTATAACAAACAAAATATTTCTAATATTAATGTACCTAACAGAAGTTCAGAATAAAAGGCTTATTATTGTAATTATTATTATTACATAAATCATGTACGACTACCATAATACGTGAATGAGCCTAGCAGCTGACAAAATCACCAAAATTGTAATCTTTTAAAATTTATAAAAAGTATCAAATAACTGTATAGACAATTTAAAGACCAATGTTAAAGAAAATAAATGCTACAATGTTAATTTTATATAGCATTGGCGATTCTCGGGATAACAACTATATATATAAAAACTTTTTTTTGAAAAAAGACAAACATTCCCGAGTTACGTATAACCTAATAATTCTTAACTAACCTAACCTAACTCGACCATTCCTCGCCTTCATAGTTTAGCAAACGAACATACAAATGATATCGGCATTTTAACATAACAAATTCGACGTTTAAAACATACAAACAAATCTTTCAACTGAAAATATTATTTTCTGACAACGTTTAATTTTTTATTATTTTATCCAATTGTCAACCATATGAAAGCAATAATTATTACCAACCCTCGAATAAAACATGTAAAAGCCCGATGGGCGTATAAAAGAGTAATAAATCTAATAATAACATTTGAAAATTCCAGTTACCATGATTATGCGGAAAATGTTGCTATTGTGCAATAATAATAATAATAATAAGTGTTTTATTATCTTTTTTTTTTGTAACAAATAGATATAATGATATCCTCACTGGGATCTCCCGTGCTGAGGATTTCATTTACATATTATGTATAATTTAATTATAAGAAAATTAATATTACATCAAAGTTACACATAAATTTAATTATGAACAAATATCATGCAATATAATTTTTTTTTTTTTTAATAATTTTAAAATAAGTAAGATGTTTTTTGATATATATATGAAGTGTTTTTTGGTATAGTTATATATATGAAATGTTTTTTGGTATAGTTGATTCTGTTTTAGTCTGTGTTTGATTTCAGTAAATTTTCTATTTCAGATCTCCCATGTTAAGTATCCAGCTTTTTGTTTCAGATTTAAATGTTAAAGTGTTGAGGTTTTTGAGTGTGAGTGGTATTTCGTTGTAGAGTTTAATACTATGATATAAGAAGCTTTTTTGCCCAAAAGTTGTATTAGTCATTATTTGTTGGATAAGTTTTTGACCATGAGATCTAGTGTTTCTATTGTACGTGTTTGTTGTTATTTCTTGTGTTTCGTACTTATGAATGTAAATGAGTATAGTTTTAGAATATAGTTGTTTAATTGACATGATGTTAAGATTGGTGAAGATTTCGTTAGTGCTAGTTCTTACAGGAACTTTCAGTATAATTTTCATTATGGCTTTTTGAGATTTAATTAATGGATTTAGTATGTTTTTATTTGCACTGCCCCATCCGATAATACCATATTCTAACAGTGATTGGCAGAGAGCCATGTAGATTTTGACTAAGTCTTTTTTAATGAGCACATTCCTGATAGTTTTGAAAAAATAACTTAGTTTTTTAATTTTATTATCTAAATAGCTAATGTGATTGGTCCATTTTAAATTTCCATCAATTGAAATGAAAATGCAACACCCTACCATCGCAGTGCGCCGTACGGTAAGAATAATTACTTTCGTGAACTTCTATAGTAGTTGGGCGAAGGGCGGGGGTTAAATATTGTTAAAAAATTATTTCACTAATTTTCAATAAAAAATTATTGTGTAATTAATATATTCTTGTAAAAAAAGGTGCTTAGAAATTCGAAAATCATGAAAAGTTCAAAACTCACCACTGATAACCCTTGCAGCTTAGAACGTTAATCAAACCCCAAGGTTAACTGGAGCTAAATGGGTTAAGTAACAAGAGTTGATCAAATTACGAAATTAAGCGAATTAAATTTTAATCCTTGGGATGAAAGATACGATATTTGGCCTTCCTTTTGAAATAAAACATTTCAAAGTATCTAAAGATTGGACTTATTATTTGTTTTTAATTAAATCAACATAGGAGACTCCGAGAAGTCTTATTTAAGGTCCAATTTCATCTGTGTGTATAGTAAGTATTTTTTTGGGTTGCTGTGTAGGGGGTCTTGTGAGGACGGGAAGGGGTGAACCTTGATCAAGTATGGCTGATGAATATCAATATTATTTTTTGTGAATACTAGAGGTGGGTCGTATGAGTACAGGTACAAAGAAATACCTGGTAAAAATACTGGTGACAAAATACTCAAAGGTATTTCATACCGAACTGAGGATTGATTCAGAATAAGTAATTTCTAAATTTGATTCCCCCATTTATTATTCGAAATCCATGAGGGGGGGTTGTTAGAGAATTTCTGTGAAACATTATTCCCCACAAAATTTTCAGATTACTCACAAAATATATCAAATCCATGGGGGAGGGGGGGGGGGTTGTTACAGAACGTCTGAGAAAAAATTTCTGATTTCTGATCTCCAAACACGTCAAAAGCCATTTCAAGCAACGTTACAAAAGTCCCAACTCCTTCCAACTATCTGCAACCAGTGAGACTATAACATCTCCAATCGGGTTATGTTATGAGGCTGAAAGTAGTGGGGAGGGAAAAGAAATAGAGAAGAGAAAGGTGGGGAAGTACCTGGCTATTCATATATGGTCACCAAAGTTAGCTAAATCTATTTAGAGCAAAGTTTCAATTCTTAATGGTGGTATATATTGAGATTACTTCGATTGTATCAATTGTGAAACAAAAGAAATAAATTAAATTAAATTTACTTGTGCACGCCGGGATTTTATCTTGCGACCTAGTCGACTGCTATTCGAGGGTCTTAGCCCTCGACCACTGAGACCGTCACATGTACTATAGAACAAAGAACAAATCTATATCACCATGCTGATGCGTCCTATATGGACATGAACAAATGCCAAGTAATCAGATCTGTGTGATTGTCACATCAAATAAAGCAGATACTCGCATGAACAATTCAATGCGTCACGCCCGCATTTTATTTCCTAAATAAAGGGACTACTTTTATTACTTGTTTGTCTAGCCCAGAGGTTCCCAAACTTTTTTGCCCCGTAGACCACTTGCCAAATATTTTTTTTCCGTAGACCCCCTGCCTGACGAATATTGAATTTTTCTAAGACTATCAACGTCCCATGTGATAATCATTTATTTTTTTAGTAAAAAGATTCCCTTCCCTTGCCTGTCCAACAACCGGGTGGCGGTATAGTTCCTCTGTCTTTACATTGTGCAGACAGGGGCGCCCTCGTGAGGTATTACACCAAATGAAAATGAAGCAGGATAAGCAACGGGAATTTCTTTCTGCAGCTGGCCCTACAGAACTGCCCCTTAAGTTCTTTGGCAGTGCTTATTCCGGTCAGTTCTTCTTGTCACAAGATTTCCGATTCTTCAACGTTGCATTTCTATAGTCAAAATGTCCTCAAACTTAGTTTTGAAGTCTGTGTGAAGTGCATTTAAATGTAGAACGTCATTATTACCCTGGACGTTTTTCAAAAACAAGTTGGGAAACTAGGAAAAATTGCAGCTTCCAATGTGCAATGTTTTGCTTGAATATATTAATTCTGACGAGAAAAGGGACGTAGACTCTATTTATATACCTCAATTAACAACTTTACGAAATATAAAAATACAAATATCAAATAAGTTATTTCTGAGTCTATTATATTTGTGTTAGGTCTATTGTGTCATTTACGGAACTCCTAAATGTTGACTTGAGATAAATGGGGGTCCGCTCGTATGTACCCCCATTTCAATCTCATGCACCCCTAAATTTTTTTCTCGCTGACATAGACCCCTAGCATGCCGATATCGACCCCTGGGGGTCCATATAGACCACTTTGGGAACCTCTGATCTAGCCGAACGTTTATTATTTTCATCTTCCGACCCTCAGCAGTCATTATTACTTTATTATATCTATCCTTTTCTTACCTATTAATTTTATATTTTTTATGCAAACAAATATTGTGTATTAGTTACAGTGATGAAACAATTGATGTTAAACAATGATATGTTTCTTTGTATTTTTTTACATTAACCCCACACAGGAGACACTAAAGAAAATAATTTCCCTCAGGGCCTATGTCTTCTTTTAGGATGCTGCGTGGTTGTTCTTTTTTGATGAAAGGAAAGAGATGAAGGTCTGGGAAGGTAAAAGGTATGAGGGTTAGGTAGGGTTATAGTGATCAGTATGTCCAGGAGCGACGGACACATGTGTACATCCCCCCCACAGCAGCGCAAGGCGGTGTATGGAGAGACCAGTTGGAGAGGTCAAAGGGTCTCCCCAAACCAGACTCTCCTGATGACACGACACGCAGCTGGGCAGGCGCATCCTGAACCCACCTCACCCGATGAACCCGAACACCCCTGCTAGTCTATGCATCTAAATTTCAGTGAAGAAAACATTTTAAAAGTACTTTTTTTTATTGGTGCCCTTTTTTACTCATTTAAAGTACGCTCTAGCGTGTTTAAATCGCACTTTATGGAACGCGCGTTTTTTAAAGTTACCATGGCAACATCAACAAATCAACAAAATGTGAAGTCTAAATGTCAACTTTTAACTATAAATCTGACAGGAATATTTTAAACGTCAAATAAAACATTACAAATGTTTCAAAAATTTTATTCAAAGTTTATGGATTTTTCAGGTATTAACCGCGATTCTGCTTTGGTATTTAAATAATGAATGTTAGAACTCATTTTACAACACAAAATAAATAGTGAAAACTGTGATGTCAACTATTAATCTTATGTGACAGATTGCAAATTAATGTTTGTGTTTTTCATTTCCATGACAACAAGATATTGTGATGTCACATCACGAATTCATTAATAGGTAGTTCTTATTTCCAAGTAAAATTTTCCTTAAGGTTTTTTTTCCAACAGAATATATTACAAATTAAAAAAAAATAAGAGTATGGTTGAATTCTTTAAATAAAATATTAATAAATGGTCTAGTCCAGGTGACTAGTCTCTAGTCGTTAAAATAGATCACACTACTAGACTACCTACTGTAAAATATTTCACGTTAAATTTTCTTAGCAGAGTTCTAATTAAAAAGACAGTATTTAATAATATATGTGGTTTCTCCAAAAGCTTTAACACACATATTAACAGTCGCCCCCATTGCAAAATGAACACGGATTAAAACATTTATTTATTTAACTTCTATTTTATAAGTGATTGAATTGTCAACGCAAGAATTTTTTTACAAAGGGGTAGATATTTGTTTTTGCATTTGAGATGTCTCTAGAGAAGACAAAATCGAGGGAATCGTAAGCACAATAAAAGTTTAGGAGATTCTTGAAAGAAACGTGGTAACCGGTTAAATATTTTTTATTGGAATTGGTACAATACTGAAGGAGTTTGTCAGTGTAAACCGCTATAAGACTGGTAAAATTGTGTAAATATCTTAAAGTCAAATTTACATTGATTTGATTTAACAAACGCTCCTAAAAAACATTTTTTGCTTCGGAATTTTCATGGACGGTAACGAAAACTTCTAAAACTTAGCGCTACACACTGCGCACTGCAGTTTACCTAAAGGTAGTCTAATTTCACTGGACTGCATATGTAGACAGCCGCACAATAGGAATGTATCATAAGTATGATACATTAGGTATCGGTTAGCTGTGCTTAACAATGGTAGCTCTTCGAGTATAGTATAACCACGCGTACAGGGCGCCGTTCGGCCTCCCTTGGCGATGCAGCGCCTCGCAGATGTTCATAGAGGGACGGGTGCATAAATTGGCTGCTTTAATGCGCCACAGAGTAGCCGGGAAGAAATAGTGCTACCGGATATCGGAAAACACTCTCGTCCAGGCCGTCGCCCAGTGGCATAGTGCACCCCTACACCTAGGGTTGCCAGACGTCCTTTATTTTAAAGGACGTCCTCTATTTCAGACCCAAAAATTGATCTTGTCCTCTAATTTAAAATCTTCAATAGAGGACAATACTTTGACATCATGGTATCAAAACTACAGATACCTAATATTAACCTTGATGCATTGTATGAAGAGTTCTGTATATTAAAGCCTCTCCTGACGAAAATTATAGACGGTAAGAAGTGTGAAAATGTTCTTGAAATTTGGATTCAGATTCTCAAATCTACGGATGAAAACAAGAATCTGCTAAAAATAATACAATACGTATTTTTCATCCCCGTTTCTAATGCCCAAGCCGAAAGGATTTTTTCCTTGTGTACGATACGTGGACCAAAAACCGAAATAAGATAAATATTGATACTGTAAAAGCAGAATTACAAATAAAGTCGAATTTCAACATGAAATGCAAACAATTTCATTATAGAAAACGAAGAAGCTCTTAGAGCAGCCAAAAGTAATACCAAGTTTTAACTTTATTTATTACTTTAAATGCAAAATGACTAATTAAGGTTGTAATACTTACTTGGCTTCGATTAACATTGTGCATATTGTTTTTTATTAATAAATGTAACTACTGATACCATAACAGCATTTTATTAAAAAATATATTGATGTCCTTTATTTTCATCATATGTCCTTTATTTAATCGTCTCAAATCCTCTAATTCATAAAACGGGAGCTGGCAACCCTACCTACACCATAGATGGATAACCGAGTAAAAGTGCAATTTTAACGATTTTATTTATCCCATTTTTAATTTTATATAATGAAATCATCATGTAATACCTACATATTATACATGTAATATGTCTTATTATTTTATAATATGGCAGACAGAGTATTCTTTTCAGCTGAATTAAACAAATATTATTATTAATTCAGAGCTGCCGATATTACAGAGAACTACCGAGTTATACTATAATATACTACAGCTCCACAGGGTCAAGGAAAGGTTCGTACCGTTATAGAATACGATTCCATTACAGTTGATCCCCCGTACAGTGGACCCCCGGACAGTTGATCCCCCAGACAGTTGGTCCCTTTGCCAATTGATCCCTCCAACAGTTGATTCCCTAATGGATTATTTCTTGATTGGAACATTTCACATTGATAAAATAGATAGGTGCAAATAATGAAATAAATTGGAACTGAATGTATTAAGAATTCAGACTAGCTATAATATAATGTGATATTTTAACAGAAAAATATTTTCACTGTCATTTTCAAAATTAGAACTGATATGTCAAGAATTCAGACTATAACGTGATTTTTCACGGTTCTGCGCGCTGGTATTATTGTATTTTTCAGGAATGTAATCTACGATTAGGTACTATTATTGTCTTGTTTTCTTATGGAATACTGAAGCCGGTGGATGGTTTGAACCTCCTAAACCCATTCCTTATATACGCCACTGATCGGAGGTTGGCTATCACCAAAACTATGAATATCATTTGAATATAAAACTATATCACTTGAATGGGTAATTTTTATCTTGTTCAATTATTATTACGTATGACTGTATGCAAAATAAAGTGGTTAAATTGTGACAAAGGAAATGTACTTCACGCCTGAAGAGAATAGGAATAGGATAGGCTTTGCTAATAGGTTCTAATTCCCTTTGCTCTAAGCCTCTGAATGGAACAACACAATATAGAAAATGTTATTTTATGGTTCAAACGACAGTTTGTCGTAGGTACCTACTTCTACAAATAATGTTCCTTTCCCATGAGAATTTCGAAACCATTTCATGCCGAGTATTTGAAGAAGTTTCATCACTTTAAGAATGTATCTATCTACATATTTAAAAATTTCTATTTTCTATTGAAACGTATTGGAAAGCAATATTTTTATTCTTAGAGGTGTCCCGATCTAGGTTTAGTTATAAAATGTCACCACCTAAAAGACCTGAGGTATAAATATCTGCCGGCCATGGAAAGTTTAAAAATGAGTCTATACTATAGAATGCTTTATCAGCTTATACATCATGCTCCACATATCCAAATCATATGTTTCTTTCTTATTCTTTACTTACTTCCTCTGCTTTTTCCATCACTCACTATAGATATTACTGTCCCGGTTACTTGGAACCGGTTCCTTTGGAACTAGTACTATCGATATTATGTGTCTCTGAGGAAGCGGTAATTTTTGGAACCGGTTATTTTTGGATCCGGTTCCTTTGGAACATTTATCAAAAATAAAATATATACAAAAATTTTAAAACGCAACAAAATATTTTTTTTCTCTTGTATGAAAACGACATCACGTAAGACCTCTTTCTGGGACTACTATTTATTTTACATTCTTCTTTTCTCATACTTATCAGTACTTAACCCATAGAATGCCGACTTCCCTTGTTGCACCTTAGCACTACTCAGGGTGCCAGGGATAAAATACCAATCGCCCGCCGTACATAGACTGACACCATTTTCTTATAAACTTATTTGTTAAAAAATTAATTTTATATTTCTGAAAATTATACCTTCTTGCTACTCTTAGCAGAACTTTTTTTATATATTTATAAAAAAAATCATTCATCTGTCATACGTATTTTCCCCATGATAGCTACTTATATTCAGAGAAAAAAAATTTCTAATGTTAGAGAAATATGTATAGTAAAGAAACATGAAAATATTCTTCAGTTTTAATATATATTCCATAAAGTGAAATAAGTGATCTTCACGATAAAAAATAAATTAAATGAGAGTTTCCTGTAAATAAATACATTGAAATTGAAAATCGTTAATATTTTTCACTTTCAAAAAAAAAATGTGAAATTCAAAGTTAAAATGAATGTATTTTTCACTTGACGATATGAAAATCTAGAAAAATATTTTTATTCATTAATAATTCCAGACGAATAAAAAATATGTTGCTACGCCAGTGTGTTACAAATACCATAAAAACGGGGAAAGTGCGGAGAACTACTAACGAATTCACGGTGAATTCGTCGGCACACTACGGGTTAAACTATGTTTTTTTTACCAATTTTATAATTTTTTATGCTACCTAATTGTTATTTTTTGTGTGGGTCACCCACTTCTCTAACTCAAGACTTTTCTAGATAAAACTCTTAAGTCTCCAGTCGAGTAACGGCGTATAAAATTATGAATAATTTAATAGATACCTCCTCCTCCTATACCTCCTGGAAAACTATAAGTTATTCGTACCAAACAACTACAACCAGGGACGGCACCATGATCTGATAGGTATCCCTTATAGCAGAAAGGACGTACTGGCTTGGCATAGTATGATACGGGGTATGGCTAGGGTTGCCAGATGCTCCAGATAAAAGAACCTAACATTTTTTTGTCCCCCCTTGGATTTTTTTGGTACAATTTGTCGAAATCATAAACCCCTTTAATTTTAGCCAGATCAAACAGAGAAAATTACTAAGGGTGAACACAATAAAATACTTACTATTATTATTAGTAAATTTAAAAATGTATATTTATTATTACTATTGGTAAGGGAAAAATCACTTTTCAACATATTTGGCACTAGATGCTACTGTTTTTAATGATTGTTTATTGCTTGAAATTGTATGTTTAAATTCAGTGCTACTGACATTTAAAATGAAGAAAACACATAATTCGTTTTTTTACGGTATTCACACCTAGTCAATTTCTTTCGTCGGTCCATACATTACCATTACACTAAAAAATCTTTCTGCCAAGGCATTGGAGACGGGAACACTGCACACATATTCTACCATTTTCAACAGATTTAGTGCTGATTCATCGTTGAAAAACCTACACTACATATTAATGTATTTTCCTTTTGTTAAGTGAAAAAAAATACTTTGAAGTGCAGCCAGTTCCTTGTAAAGATTTTCAGGAGAAATTTTATGCTTCCATGGAGACAGTGACCATATGTCAATTAGTTCATCTAGCGTAGGTAATCTTCCATGTTCAATATCCAAGCAACTGAAAATTTTGTAGGTATTGCTTTCAAAAGGGTACCACTTTTCAATATAGGCCGGTGTTCTTTAGTAAACTTTAATAGCGTTTTCTCGTGAGTGAGGTATATATATCGCGTATTTAAAAAAAACGGACATCCTATTGCCCGGTTTTTCAAAATTTTCTAGACCGGACAGCCGTTCAAAAAACCGTACTGTCCGGTCCAAAATCGGACATCTGGTAACCCCCGGTATGGCACTATTAAAAAATATGTCCAAGATTGTCAGCATTTTTAACAGTAGCCTTGAAAGATTCAAGGGTCATGTAAATGCCAATACGTATTTTATTTTTGAATATGTAATTACATAAATGTATGTTACAAATGCATTTTAAATAGTATTTGTTATATTTATTTTTTTTATTTTTTATTATTTATACCCGCTAAACTGCCAAAGCAGTTTGTCAGCAGGAAAAGGAAATATTTGCGTTCTGGTATTAATTTATACATGCTGGGTTTACAGATGCAATATTACAGAATACTGTGAGTTCAACTCAAAGTAGAATGCAGTATTGTAATTCAAGCCATCAAAAGAGTCCTTTCATTTGTTCAGCATTAATTTAGTAGGTAGGTACTGCCAAAGCTGTATGCAGGAGGGTTTGCTAATTGAGCCTCGATCAGAACTGTTCTAAGCCCCGGTAGCATTTCAAGTACTGCCTGTCATAATCAATATAATCACTTTTGTAAGTGAAGATTATTAGTTATTTGAAAATGATAATATGAAAAACAAAGCGGAAGAATGTTGGTAAATTAATATCATTATGAAGCTTTGACGAATGCAAATCTGTCGCTATATAATATAATATCTTTTTGGAATAACTGAGTAATAAAATATTTAATCATTGAAAATATTAGCAACTTTCAAACGAAAATTTGAAAAATGCAAAGATCCTGCAAGGCTGAGGTTCCTGGTTCAATTCCTAGAATTTTCGTTTGACAATTGCTAATATTGTCTTCAATTTATGATTGCACAAATGTACAGTTTTATTCCGAGAATGATGAAATTTTGCACACTTGGCCTTCAAAACACTCTACATGAGATTTCGAAAATCCACTCACACCTCAAAACAGGCTAGTAAATAACAAATACCAAAAAATATGCTTTAGATAAATTGAAGGTTTTCCTATCGCTTCGCTTGAGTAGAATACAAATAAAAATATAAATTACTCAATAAAAAATATAAATGCAAACTACTAAAAAAAAATATTTTCTCAATAGAAAAGTATAAACGCATAAAGGAAACAACTTTAAAAAAAACAGTATTATGGCTAAGATTATCTGTGACAGTTTCATGTGATTAACTTTTTTCTTTCTTCTTAAATTATTTACAAAATAAATAAAAACCGGATTTTTGCTTGATCGAACGTTTCTAGACTCCGTTTGTCAAGTGATTTTAATGCCTATTGCCTACGATATAAGGTATACCAAGAATATACACATTTTTGGCTTGTAGCTTCCTCTTAAGTATTCTTCGGGTGTCCCCGAGAATTTATGTGATGATTATAAATTATAAGGACGCTGTTGACGTATTTAACGCATCAATCACTAAATATAAATGGGTCTTGTAGAATTTATATCGGAACACATCTAATTCAATAAACTGCCTAGCTCTGCTACGTGTTATTTCTTTATTTATTGTACTACGTATTCCCAATCTCCTATCATTTATTTATTGTACTACGTATTCCCAATCTACTATCTCGTATTTTGATTTTTGACGTTATGCTTATTTAGATGTTCTTTGCGCTAAAAAAAAGAAACACGGAAAAGTCAAGTTGGTCATCTAATCTCTAAATACAGGGTTATCCAATAAGAGGTGTTATATTGAATAGCCCGCTATTTCGGTAGATATTACTTTTGATGCTGTTATTTTTGACATTATACAAGTAAAAACTACGCCATTAATAAAAATGGAAGGATAAACGCTTCAACAACGCATTTAAATTATTAAAATTCACTTGAGTGAATGAAATGCAAATCATCTTGAGTGATGAGGCCCATTTCCACCTAGGTGGCTTCGTCAACAAGCAAAATTGTCGCATATGGGGCTCGGAAAACCCAAGAATTATTGTTGAAAAGCCTCTCTATCTTCAACGTGTGACTGTTTGGTGCGGTTTATGGTCCGGCGGAGTCTTTGAACCTTACTTTTTCGAAAATGAGGCTGGAGCAACAGTTACGGTGAATGGATTGCGCTATCGAGAGATGATTAATGATTTTTCATGGCCAGAATTGGATGGTATTGATCTGGATAACGTTTACTTTCAACAAGACGGCGCTACGTGCCACACAAGCAACGAAACCATTGACCTTTTACGATTGAATATCAAAATAACACCTCTTATTGGAAAACCCTGTAGTATAAAATAAAGTCTATATTCGCGAATGTCTGTTTGCGCACTTAGTTTTCTAAACTACGCAACGTATTTATATAGGGTATTCGCTATTATTTAGATAATTTCTTCCGGAAGGTTTATATATAAAATACATGCATATTATATTTAAAGAAAGTATAGAAAAGTCTATGTTTTGTAATCAAGTAAAATATATTTTTTGGGTGTTTACATTGCTAACGATGGCTAAACCTTATGAGATACGTCAAAATAATGTACTAAGAAATTGTATATCAGTAATGTAATTGTATTGAAAAGTCAGCAATAATATTATGTCTACCTCCTAGGGATAACCCCTAGCAATGCCGGGTACACCTCAGCTAGTTCAAAATAACTAAAACATATCAGACAAGCGATAAAGTACGTATCAAAATTATTTTAAATATTAAAAAGTCTTTATTTGAAATGTGTATTCCTTTTGTTTTTGACAGATGCTAGTCGTAATTTTCAAGGTAAGGCCATTAGAATGGATCGCTGGCTTACTTTCAGCGATCAGTGCCGATAATTTATCTGACTCCAAATTATAAATCAAAACTCCGATTGAAATAAATTGAATCATTTAAATTTACACACGAATCAATCGTAAGTTCATCAGAAGGATTACGGAACAAGAACGAACTGCAAACGAAGTAGGATAGATCCATGCTATATAATATGCTTTGAGAAAATATAAAAACTATGGGTACGTTAAATTCATTCAAGAAAATGGTCAAAATCTCTGTACTAGCTGAGAGTGATGATTTTGGATCACCCATGTTGTCGCTTATATCATAATTCCGTGTGGAAGCTCTGTTTCGATACAATCCTTATTTACTTACTGCACATGTACTTATTTACTTCTAAAATAACTTTTTCTTATTATTTTTAAACTTCCGATTTAGTTGTCCGGGTTAAATCTTCCCCAAAGGAAAAACTTAACCCTTCCACTCACTTTTCCACAAATGATCATCTAGTCAATTAACATTATGTAAGTGCATTATATAAGCAAAATAAATACAAAACAATACAAGAACAACATGTCAAATCACCAGAGATCAAATGGGAAAATAATTCACCGTCTCCAGATATTTTCATATCAGAGGGTTCGGCTCGGTAGAACTTCTAACAGGGCCTATAAATCCTACTGATCCCTCAACATAAATATTTAAAAAATCTTTTGTTATCCTACATGTATTCAAAATGACCGACTTTTGCATCTTTATATATAATTTTTTTGATAGATCTAATACGCCTAAATTTTTAATTAGAGAGCTAGGTATAATGTCAGTAGCCGAAATAACGAATGGTAATATTTTTATAGTCTGAGAATGCCAAATTCTTTTTATTTCATTTCCTAAATCTGTGTATTTTCTTATTTTTTCACTAACAGATTTTTGAATATTACAGGAATTTGGAATAGCGACATCAATGATATAAGTTATTTTTTTAATTTTGTCATGTAAAACTATATCGGGTCTATTATGACTAATCGCTCGGTCTGTTAGTATAGTTTTATCATAATATATTTTATAAAATTCGTTTTCTAAAAATGAATTTGGTTCGTATTCATAATATGGTACTACATTACGGCAGTCAATCAAGTTATGTTTAATTACCAAATTTTGGTGAATTATTTTTAAAACTTGATTGTGCCTAAATGTATACTCGGACGGTGCTAATATAGAACATCCCGATATAATATGTTCTATAGTTTCCGGAAAAGTCAAACATTTTCTACACAAATCATCAATTTGATTTGTATCTTTGATTATATGCTTTCTATAATTTTTAGTATTAATGACTCTATCCTGAATGGCAAGCATAAATCCTTCTATTTCTGCGCTCAACTCTCCAATACTCAACCATTTGTTTGTCGAAATTTTGTCAACATACGTTTGGTTGAGATAATTGAAGTGTTTTGCGTGTAAAATTTTATTTGACCAGGAATCTAATAATTCCTGGTTGGGATTTATAAAAATGTTGGCATTCTCATCGTATAAATTTAAAGGTGTAATATTTATTATATATAATAATTCTTATTGTTATTATTATTTACTTATTATTATTATTATGTACTTATTGCTATCTACTTAATTCTCGTATTATTATTTACTTTAATTATTATCTAGCTAATTTATTTACTTACTTACTTTTTATTATATTATTATTAATATTATTTACTTACCTATCGGTTATTATTTACCTATTTTTATTTAGTTATTTTATTTTTTCTTATAATTTATTATTCATACTATCCATGTTGTAATTGTTAGTATGGTTACCTTATGCTTGTGTCTGATAAGCCAGCACAGGTACCTTGTACTTTAGTTAACAGAAGAATATTATTGTTGCCAACTTACTTACCAATGCTTCTTTTGTTGACATTTTTGTTTTTATTTTTCGTACATTTGTTACTAAAATTTTGTTGAATTTTGTCTAGCGGTCTCGAAACGACCGTGTTTTTTGGGTTTAAATTTTCTTTTTTTGGGTTTAAATTTAATGTTATTATTATATTAAGTTTACATATATGTATTTTTTAAATGATATAATTGTAAAGCTGCACATTTTGATACAGGAATGCTCTAGTGAGATGTGCAGAGTATGTTTTTTTTATGTTAAAAACTGTTTTTTCAATACATAAATAAAATAAATAAATAACCAGAATAATATTAAAATGGCCAGCGACGGCAGCGCCCGGCAGCTTGACGCAGCTCGAGGCAGTGTGGCGATCCTCTAAATATAGCCAGTGGAAAAAAGGAATATTCCACGTAAATTATTGTTAATTCTTATTCCCTACAAAAGGTAAATCCAGAGACAAATATTTATTTCACATATAAACTTTACGTTCAGCTCCTACAATTATTTTGTCCTGTGAGTTTTCGTTAGAATCTAGATTTTACAATACTGAAACTTGTAAATTACTAACTTAAAGGTTATCTCTTTAATATGACAATGTATTCTAAAAAAGGTCTTCCCGGTCTCAAAGGGCACACCAAAAAGTAGTGATAATCCAAAAGTTGCTAAGCTGAATTAAATTTGTAACCTTTATGAACTTCAAAATGGATTTTCCAATTAGTGTGGAAAAGTTCAGCTATTAAACTCAGCCACACTCAACCATTGAAATTAAATTCACAAGATTGGTCAGTGCGGTTGTAATAGTAACATGTACGTTATGCACCCACATACACAATTTCTATCGATTTATAACAAGTTTCTCGTCAACTCTTTAAGTTTTTAAGTTCCAAAAAAAAAGGTTGCTTTTGAAGAGAATATTTATACATTTGTTATGCCAAAACGTTAATTATATGAAATTCTCTCGATAGAAAAAAATCGCAAAGTGAGCTTCGCAAATTATTTGCAGCACGATTTGTTTTGTTATGTAATATGTTATAGGAATGAAAAAAATCACAGTGTATCTTTAAATCCAACTAAAGCATTCATCGAGAGAGTTTTGCTCTATTTCAAACGAGTCGTGTTTTATTAAATATTTTCACATTTTTTGCTTAATTATTATCGTTTTTTTAATATTAGCGCGCTCTTTCGATACCTCCCTCGTATTTACACATCTCACTTTCGAACCATCTTTGAACGCTTATTACGGGGCCTTAAAGGATATACTTTTACACGGCGATTTTTTTCGATGGCCTCCGTGGTCGGGTGGTTAAATCCTACGAATCTAGAGGTCATGGGTTCAAACCCCGACGCGCACAAATTAATTTTAATTGGAACAATGTCTTTTATTTCACAATTAATTCATTTAAAAAAATATATACCTAGTATAGTAACTAAAGAAACCACCTTTAATTCTGGTTAAGGATGTGGTAATGGGTGATAGGAGTGTTATTTAGAAATCTCAGGTAGACAGAGAATTTCGAAGGTCAAGTGTGCAAAATTTCATCAGTATCGAAACATTGCTTGAAACAAATTAACCCGTCTTTTTTGATCAGATCTGAATAGCCCGTTACTTACCAACCTTCCTATTTCCCATCTCCTTACCTACTTCACTACCTTCAGCCTCACAACTTACCTGGATTGGGTATGTCACAGTCTCACTGGCTCCAAACGGTCGGGAGCAGTTTGAACTCTTGTGTCATATTATCATTCAAAAATACTTACCGAATGAAAACAAAACTATCTCAAACATAGAATAAAGAATAAAACAAGAAGTGCCTTGATCAATTTGGACACACATGCCCATGCAAAACTGTATTTCACCATGATAAAGATATTCAAATGGGAAGTGTAAGACAGACAAACCGCGTGCTAAATGCTCTAGAACCAAAAGGTGCCACGTTTTCCCAGTGGCACGTTTGTTTTCATTCAATTTAATATGGAGGGCCTTTCTCGTTTTCGTCTTTGTTCTATGATCTCAAAGAATAGGACGTGAATAAAGTTGACCTGCTATTTACATAAGATTCTCCTATACAAATATGTTGAAAGTCATTCATGTAACTAATTAAAACATTTTAAAACGTAGGCAGGTCAACATGATTCAGTGTTCCGACATTATTTTCTACTGGTGTCATTTTATCAAGGTCGTCTTTTTAAGTCACTGAAGAGATAAACGGAATTAAGTGTTTTGTAGGCGGGTGATTGTGCCTGAAGTAAGATCAATTTTATCTTACTTCTTGTAAAATTGATTAAACATTTCGAAATTCCTTCTTGGACAGATTATCGATTTCAGTGACTTGTGTGGGCCCTAGGATTCTACATTTTTGGTGGCATAAGTTTCTTTCAGAAGACCATAATTCTAGAAACAGTTACAAAACAGAACCTCATAAACGGATTAGGTTGGGTTAGATTGTGTTTGTTGGTAAATTGTTATGTTTAAATAAATCTATTGGATCTTAATTAACGCAAATCTTGGAAGGGGAAATTAACCCACTTCCCGATCGATCTGAAACTCGACAAATAGACTTCCTGTCAATGACAATGCATTCTATATTTTGGTGACAAACACCTACAAGCAATTCTCTGAAATCGGATGACATTACATCATTTAATATAAGAAATAAATGTGTTGATTTTTCTTTACTTTTTTTTAAAATTCTATTTTTTACTATTTCTATTTCGTTACTTTTCTGTTCTGTTTTGTTACAGTTCTGTTTCATTACTGTTCTGTTTTCTTAATGTTCTGTTTTGTTATTGTTCTGTTTTTTTACTGTTCTGTTTTTTTGTCATGGAACCTAAGAAATTATCTCTTCGGTAGTTACTCATGGTTTTTTATTTTAAAAAATATGGCTTATTTATTATATTTCGGTGATCGAAAAAAAAAGTTCCGTTTTTTTACCTCCAACTCTCCAAACGCTCCAACTAAAACTACTGAATCCAGCCTATCGCGTTCTAATCGTGGAACAAGTTTTGACGAGATATTAGTAGAAAGCAGAAGGGCTCATCTAGTCCAGTATATTCCACAGCCCGTTCGTTAGGGAATTCGACTTGATGGTAGAATGTGCCAATGCTGCAACATTGTTATAATATATACATATTATACAGTGTCCACTCGTGACACTGGCGGAACATTTGTCAGCCTTCAAATTACGATCATTATTATCGTAACGAGTCTCTGCATCTTAACAACCCTCCACACAGTAACCAAACTCACCTACCTAAAAGTGGTGCGACACATTATATGATTCAATCGATCGCTAACTAACTGACCTACATGCAGTTTCTCCTAAATGGGGTAGGCAGCGAACATAGAAAGTCACCCAACTCTGTCTTGGCATGTACTCCTTGCTTCATTCACCTACATGCATCGTCTCTTAAACACTATTCTGTTATCCTACTGACTCCTGGCATGACCCAATCTGTATTTTAACAGACTTTGATTGCCGTTACCTTCCATATACCTACAAGAACTAATCGATCCAAAATTCTTTTTAATTTCACCAACATTATCAGGACTTAGTCATTTAGATACTCCCCTTATACCTAGATTGCATGCAGTTGGCAATATTTTCTCAGAAGTAGTAGATGTATTCAACTGCACATAATATAGTTATAAGAAGGCTATGATATCATACCTCAATCACAATAATCAATGTTAGGCATGATTGAATTGTTGAAGCTACTTTGCCATACCCGCCGGCCATAGTGGCCAAGTGGAGATAAATTTGATTGTAACAATAAACTCACTACTATTTGCGCTATTATAATATTTTGCTAGATTATATATGTTGACAAGTCACCTTTTCTGTCTATTTTATCCTGTTTAAATGAAGTGCTTTCTCTTATTGTAGCATTCTATGCCTTAAGAAAATTTCAGCTGTATCACATTCAATGTCGTTTTGTATACATATTGTTGTGTTCTTAAATTTAATACTAATATTCGCTTATGCACCACTGTGTATTTATAATCTCATGTATCACATTATTGTAAAAGCCTTTTATGGCGTTTAATAAATAAATGATAATATTCTTATTTTACAACATCTAACCTATTTACTCCAGATATCTTATAGTGTTAGCTAGCATATGTATAATTTTATTAAAAAATATTATTTCTAATTCAAAAGTATCATAAAGTCGCTGACAGCCCTGAATTATTAATGCCCAATTGCGATACCTGCCCAGCTATTCAAGGTAGAATTAATTTGGAAGGTACTCGTAACAATAAACTCACTACTAATAACTCTATTATAATATGTTGCTAGATTATACACGTTAACAAGTAATTTTCTTAAACATATTAATATTCTGTTCAAATATAATATTCTCTGTTATTATAACATTCATAATCCATAAAAAAATTTATTTTATATTAATTACCATCCATTATCATAAACACCTTATACCTCGATTTATGTCAGGTATCATACAAACCTAGTATTCATTCAACTATTACTACACCAGTAGATATTTATTTTAATTATGTATTGTGTCACTGCACTTCTATTAACAACTGCATCACTTGCAATAATATGTTTTTGTACACATTACTTGTTCTGTAATTACTAATTACTAATACTAGTATTCTTCCGTGTACCACTGTAAGCTTATAATCCGAAGTATCTTCTACTGTAAAAGCCATTTCATGGCGTTTAAATAAATAAATAAATTTTTTTAAATATTTGGAAGATTTAAATACTATTTTTTCTGATTCTGATCATTGTCGTTTGGGCGACAAATTAAAAATGGCACATTTTAGTTCATTATGAAATTTTATTAAATCCAACATAAAAATACCTTAAATATTGTTTTTTTTACAGTAAAAAAGTTTTTACTCCATTCAAGAATTTGATTTACTTGGCTGTCTTAAGTCATCCTCGGCCGTGCCCGACTTCTTCTGACACTCTTTTCTCCGTTCATCCACTCCACATGCCCAAACATTTCTCAATCTTATTCACTACGCTTTCTATAGCTGTGCATTATTAGTATAACTTGTACAGAAATAAATCGAAGAAATACCGTTCTGCACGGTATGGGTTGGTAATCAGAGGGTTCCAGTCATCAATCAACGTCAGGATATTTTCAACCCCCTCAGTGTAAACACACTAACACCCTGAACACAAGCGAGTTTAGGCACAAACTTAAGCTTTCAGGAAATGTTTCAGCCTATTCTATCTCCTTCAAATCCCTTTAGGGTTAAAATAAAGCACAGTTATATAGAAAATAAAATGTTTTATTTACAGAAAGAGCATTTAAAATACAGTCACAATAATAATGACAAAGATAAATGATATTTAAACAAATATGCTACTAAATCTTTTTGTATGAATTAACCTCATTGAAATTTCATTCAAATTGCTTTAAGGTTTTATCAATAGAAAAGCTCTGCTGTCATGTTACACATATCAGTTGATCACAATTTAATTATTAAAGACAATATTAGCGATTCCTAAACGAAAATCTGAAACAAAAAAATCAGAAAAAGATACGGTCACATCTAGGACTCGAATTAGCAAATGGGACCCTATCTCTTTCGGTCATATTTTGGAATAAGAACTACCAACATTGTCCTCATTTTTCTCACCGCACATTTTTATTGGCAACTATCTTTATGCATTTTTCAGATTTTCGTTTAGGAATCGCTAATATTGTCTAATTAAATATTACAATTTGAGGTTTTACTCACTAAGTTATTCCAAAAAATAAATTATCACAATGTATTCAAAAGCTGAAACGGATCTCTAAAATTGGCATTTCAAATATAAAAAAAAACGAAATGGCTCTGATTGATTCTTTGATAACAAAGATACCTAATTACTTCGTAATTTCCTTTGAGCACACCCCATAGCGTATAATGAATGTGCAGAATTTTTTTTACGTTGAAAAAATGTAAAATTTGTAAAAAATAGTTTTAAATTATTTAACGTTGTAGTACATGAACATAAATGTAGGTACAAATCACATAACACACCTAAATATATCTATCATGCTATAAAGTATATAAAGAGTACAAGTAAAAAACAACAACTTTTTAGTGAGTAAAAAATGCCCGTTTTTAATTGAAATGTTATTTTTGAGATTATTTTATTTGATACCACGTGTAGATATTGTACCAGAGATTTTTGAGATTTCGCTACTTGCTATGCTAGCTTGAACCGTGTTATGGCAAGTTTTCTAATACTTCATATATTCACGAATCTTGAAATTCTTCTTGTATATTCTGAGAAAGAGTTCCATTCAATTAGGTGGAAGTGGAAATAATCATAAAGTGATGGTGGACATCTCAAAACACTACAGTGTGTCGATGGAACATTAAATACCACAAAAGTGTCGGATATACCCAATACTAATATTTTATTCTCTCTCCAGTGGTCTAGCCGCCGGTTTAGTCCTAAATCTCCTCTAACGCACACGATCTGTTTAGTTCATAAGATTATTGTTAACGTGAGTTTTTTTTAAATAAAAACCAATTTGAAAATATTCGAATTCTCATTTTTACACACCGATAGTAATTACGCAACGTTGGATTATACTGATTGGAGAACAACAGAATCATTCAGCCAACAACTCGAATAAATTGGCGATAATCACAATCCCAAAAAATATTTAAAACCATATCATCATATTTTCAATAAATTTCCGTTAATAACTCACAAAGTGATGGTGGACATTCCGAATCACTACAAGGCGTAGGATGGAATGTACCACAAAAGTGCGAGATATACACAGTACTATGAGAGATATTAAAACCTCAACATTATATCCTCAATAAAGGACCGTTAAATACTCACAAAGTAGGAGCACAAATAGGTGTTGGTAGACATTCCGAACCACTATAGGTGTCAAAAGTAAGTGAGCGAGTGAAGTAAGGTAAGTGATGGTAGACATTCCGAATTACTTCAATCTCGATGGATCATTTAATACCACAAAAGTGATGGATATACCTAATACTGTGAAAGATATTTAAAACCACAACATTATATCCTCACTAACGGTCCGTTAGATACTCACAAAGTATAAGAACTAATAACTGATGGTAGACATTCCGAATCACTATAGTGTGTCGATGTATACATACATACCACAAGAGTGTGGGATATACCTACCCAATACTATGGAAGATTACATAAACATTAAGGTGTACAGGTACCATAAACAGTGATTTTTCTTAGGCTAGCTTAAGTGTTTAATATTTCTGTGCGTTTGGTTTGAGTAATGGTTAGAGACAAAGCAAAACCCAAACAAATGGTTAGGTTAGGTTAAGATAGTAATATTTCCGTGTAATCGATATACAGTGATGGTTGGAGACACAGCAAAATGTTAACAAATGGTTAGGCTAGCTTTAGATAGTAATATTTCCATATAATTGGTATTAGTGATGGTTGGAGATACAGCAAAACACTAACAAATGGTTAGGCTAACTTTAGATAGTAATATTTCCATGTAATCAGTATTAGTGATGGTTGGAGATGCAGCAAAACACTAACAAATGGTTAGGCTAACTTTAGATAGTAATATTTCCATGTAATCGGTATTAGTGATGGTTGGAGATACAGCAAAACCATAACAAATGGTTAGGCTAACTTTAGATACTAATATTTCCGCGTGTTTGGTGATGGATTGATTTATTAGTGATGGTTGGAGACATGGCAAAACTCTAACAAATGGTTAGACTAGCTTTAGATAGTAATATTTCCGCGTGTTTTGTGATGAATGAATAAATTAGTGATGGTTGGAGACATGGCAAAACTCTAACAAATGGTTAGGCTAGCTTTAGATAGTAATATTTCCATGTAATCGGTATTGGTGATAGTTGGAGACATAGTATTTGTTTACTTTTGTTTGATATTCCTATAGCGTCAGCGAGCACCCGGAGGAATAATTCAGTTCAACACGTTTTCGAAGAATTTCTCAAATGTATTTCATCATTAATAAAGTTAATAATACAAACATTCGCTTTCAGTCTTAAAATATCCTAAAATATAGAAGCATTTTATAGAAATGTAGATAAGTACTGTACCGCAATGCTATCGGAAAACAATAATTATTGTTACCCCGTATGTAGGTAGTCAGTTAAATGGCATAGTTTACAACAAATAAACTTCGAGGACTATTATGTACATAATATGTTTGGTGAAATCATTCGCTGGAAAGGTATTCATAGAAAATTTGGAAATTTACTTATATATAGCAAAAACAGTAAGTTTTCTTAGGCTAGTTTTAGTAATTAAGATTTCCGTGTATTTGGTTTAATTGATTATTGAAAATATTTTCTTAGAATATTTAGAAATTCCAATATAATGAGTCGAAAGCCGCTGAAGCCTCTTTCAGCCCACAGCCATGAGAAATCAATAATAAGATTGTCTCTTAAAAAGGTATTCATATAAACTAATTTACTCTTGAGTTGGTCTACCAACACCAGATTAACGAGAAGTTTACTGATTTCTCGAGGTTCAAAAATTTGTGACAGTTGACAATACTGTAATGAGGGCTAATAAAATAGAGAAAATTAATTACGTAACTATTGCTAAACTAGTACAACAGTATACGTAGTTTAAACAAAGGATACAAGAGGTTGAGCAGGTTAATCACCAAATGGTTTTGTTTGTTCCTCTAATGTAGAAAAAGAGACAATTGTAGGTATTAGTAAAAAAAAATACCAGTACAAGAGTGTGTAAGGGTGGTTGTTGGGCAAATTGTCTAATGTTGTGTAAATTTCCTGAATATGTTTCCTATCCGGCTACTTGCTGTCTCACCACTAGGTTACATCTATTCAACAACATCAGTAATATATTGCCAGCATTCTGCAGCGTATACCAATGCATCAGAACTCCAGAGGAAGTGCAGTCCATTGAGAGATTGTGTTCCTGCAGCTGTTTCTGGGGTGGGCTAGTCATGGGAAGGACTCTGTAGCTCGCGCAGGATCCAAGATACTGCACTGTACAGTGCACATCATGAAGCTTGCATTACATGAACTAGTTTGCTAGGACAATTTTAATATATAGATAAAATGGCGGAATATGATTCAATAAATTCGTAATTAAAATATCCATATATAGTTCTTGAGATATTTAACGAACATGATCAGATATCATCATTCCAACACTGTCTCCAAAAACAGTTTCTAGCAACCTCCAAACCCCCAGTTAAATGTTACTATGCACACATCGCCAGAGCGTGTCTGTGGTAAATTCAATTCCAACAAGTTTATACAAACATGAAATATGAAGTCATTCTTGTATAATATACAGAAAAGCAAAAATGTAGTTTTTTGACACATTACTATTTAGTAAGTAACCATCAAAGAAACATTGAGGTATCAAGAAGTCTTGAAACAACAGTAATAGTTGTAGCAGTTCAATTTTGCCCTGCCACTAATTTTCTAATAACTGACAAGACCGCTCAGTTATCTATGTGACGTATGCTCTATGGCGCCTTCTAGAAGAGAGCTTGAGACAGAATTTCGAGAGCGGCGAGTTCAGTACTAATCGGGCAGCCAGCTGAGGGCGACACGTCTTGAGGGAGATACGAGCGAGCACTCCAGTCCACAGTCTTTCGGGCAAGCAATGACGCCATCAGCTTGTAAAATTAATTCACTGGTCATCAGATTGCACCGTTTCTAAATTTAACAACGCTTTACGTGTTGTTTGGCGCCCTTCACTCGTTCATCAGGTCAGATATTTTATGTCATCACATACAATGTCACACTTCAATCTCTTGCTACCAATTTAAATTCCGTCCGTGCGCTCAGTACTTCGTATTGACGCTCACCCCTGAGATGTAACTAATATTGTTGTTAAGTAGAGATCTCTTGCTCTTTACGATGTAGGAATTAATGTCATATTGAAATTATTTTCTGTATTATTTCATAATCGTAGCAATTCCGATGTTGGTTCCTTTCAGCTGTGACAATGGCGGCCCAAACGTGGCTTATTAGAATTATATTTTTTAATTGTTACATAGTGTGAGTGAACGCCCTGAGTAAGTCAGTAAACAAAGGTATACTTTAAACAACCATACAAAATAATTTATATTATTTGTAATTATTGAATATATACTTCATTAGGAAGAAGATAACTAATATCCGTAACTGGATACGAGATATTTTTTAAATGGATAACCAACGACCAATTTTGATAATGCACTCTATATAGATTATCATTCTCAAAAATGTTAAATTTAGTGAATTTGATTAAGGGATCAGTAGATTCACAACAACAATGGTTCATTTAACTAGTTTACGCAAGCATGAAAAACAGAAATGTAGTTTTTTGACACATTACTTGTTAGTAAAGAACCATTAAATAAACTTAAAGGATCAGTAGTTTAACAACAACGATGGTACATAAAACTAATTTATACAAGCTTGAAAGACGAAGTCACGTTTGTTTAATATCCCGAAGAGCAAAAATATAGTTTTTTGACACATTACTATTTAGTAAGGAACCCTCAAAGAGACATTGAGGTATCAAGAAGTCTTGAAACGACAGTAATAGTATGAGTGAACACCCTGAGTAAGTCAGTAAACAAAGGAATGCTTTAAAAAACAATACAAAATAATTCATATTATGTGTAATTATTGAATATATACTTCCATCTTTTGGGTTAGGAAGAAGATAACTAATATCCGTAACTAGATACGAGATTTTTTTAAATGGATAACCACCGACCAATTTTGATAATGCACTATATATAGGTTATCATTCTCAAAAATGATAAATTTAGTGAATTTGATTAAGGGATCAGTAGATTCACAACGACAACGGTTCATTTAACTAGTTTACGCAAGCATGAAAAGCAGAATTGTAGTTTTTTGACACATTACTGGTTAGTTAAGAACCATTAAAGAAACTTAAAGGATCAGTAGTTTAACAACAACGATGGTACATAAAACTAATTTATACAAGTTTGTAAGATGAAGTCACGTTTGTTTAATATCCCGAAGAGCAAAAATGTAGTGTTTTGACACTACTCTCGTAATCAACGGAAAATCAGAAAGATAGGTAGGAGATTTTTTTAAATAGCTTACTGATGACCATGTTTGATGCACTCTGTGTTGATTTTATAAATATAAAAAATGTTCGATTTTAAAAGTTCGAGCAAAATGTTACTAGATTCATATTAAGAAAGGTTCATTCAACAACTTTATACAAGATGAATGTTTGTGGAAAGTCCAAAAAAGCTTTGACATTCTTTGACACATTACTGGTTAGTAAAGAACAATCAAAGAATCATTGAGGTATCAATACATATTAAAACAACTGTTATAGAGAGAAAAAACACTCAGAGAAAGTCATTAAACACAGGAATGGCTCAATTACAAATTGGACAGAAACACTGCATACAAAATAATTTATATTATGTAAATAATGGGAAGACTGAAAATTCCACCGAGCACGATGCAGTCATAAGCATGCTGATAAGGGAAGAGTTTTATCATGGCTCTCGTGGGACTATAACAAGAATTAAATCGGAATGACCTTCAGCATCGGAAGCGATCGAGCCCTCGGCCGGAGGATTTCCACAACCATGATTTATAGTTCGAAATCCATGGACTTGAAAATCGGTGGCGAGTCTAGCAGATCCAATAAACCGGCCGGAAAAGAGAACGTGGAGGAAAAATATCTTAACTTTAAATAGATGCGAGATGGATGCCGTTTCATTTTGAACCATCACTAGTTAATGAGCCTTATTATAACCGAGTTATAAAATTACCGATATTCCTTTAGATGATTCAAAAAATATGCCATGAGACGAGAAAATCGCAACATTTAAAGAAACAGTTTCATTCGAACAAAAATAATGTTCATGTCATTATAATAGTCTGGGTAAGAACTTAGTATCTAAAAAAGGTAGGTAGACGAAAGAGTAACGAAATGATTGTCGTTTTTTTAGTATCATGTGTGTATATAAAATGAATAGTTTATAAGAGTGGTGATGGTTGCAATCCAAGAAGTTGCAAATGGGTGGGAGCCTCGCGATCCGATAAATTCGGCGGATAAGACGATAGGGGGAAATACGAATAAACTTTAAATAGATATGGGTTGAATTGGATTACTTCAGAAAGCAGCCAAAGCAATACGGCAAATATGGAGTAAAATCATCAGAAAGAATTACTTCAATGTGAAACAAGTCAATTCGATAAACCAGGCACATCAGAATGGATTACGTCAATGTGAAACAAGTCAATTCGATAAACCAGGCACATCAGAATGGATTACTTTAATGTGAAACAAGTCAATTCGATAAACCAGACATCAGAATGATGATTATTTCAATCTGATACTAGTCAATCTAAATAACCAGGCGCGAAATAGAAAATTATGAAGGTATCTCAGAACATAAAAGTATGTAAATTTACCAGCATCAGTTTGTTTTACAATTAGATTTGGTGGAGTGATATTCTTTTTCCTTACAAACACTGGCGGGAACAGAAAAAAATACAACATTGTGTTTATTTACGGGTTCATTAGTAGGTACTTGCTAATAATATTATTAGCAAAATTAAATTTGATTTACATTATAAGTAGGTACTTTAACACGTGGGGCGTGTGCCCACTGTGGAGTTCCAACGACCAGTAAAAAGACAGTGGGATTTATTTGCTCGCGAATTTATAAGCTTCACTGTTAGATTAACTTCACCGGAGACAAGAATATATATTGTAAAATAATTGAGAAAGAGTTTGGGTTATACCGATATGTTTAATTTTAAATGAAAATCTATTTATTGATAGTTTTGAAAGTTCAAAGTAATCAAACTATAATTTATAACCAGTACATATTTACAAAAAAATTCATTCGTTAGAAATCAAAAGTTATAAAAACAATTAGTCAATTCATTGTCAAGGATTACCGCAACTCATTCCTATTTAAAGTTAAGAAGTTTTTCATCCAATTTACTGTAAGAAAATGATTACATCAGCTCCAATTCAAATAATAATTAACAGTGTGAACAGTACTGTGCCCTAATGTAATTTTATTTTATTTTATTTTATTAGGAACATTAACAGGTTTATAATGACCAATAACTTAAGATGGTAACTGAGAGGACAATACGACGAAGTCCAACATATCAACAGTTTTACTCGCCGGTATCCAATAATATTAGAAGGTTAATCCATCCATCCCATTTCTGGAGGCGATTAAGATTCTAGGAATGAGACTGAAAGTTAAATAAAAGCTTAGAAGAGGATTAACCCATAGAGAAAAAAATATGATAAATTCATAAATAAAGAATTAAAATTGAATTGGATATATTCATACCTACAGAGGGAGGAAAATATAACAAATTCATAAATACAGAATTGAAATCGATTGGATATCTCCAGACCCACAGAGGGAAGAAAATATGACAAATTCATAAATAAATAATTAAAATTGACATAATTAATTCCCAGAAAAGCATTTAAAAGACTAGACGTTCATTTTATCAGACTTTTAACGCATCCTGAGCAACTGGATCACTATTGAAAGTAAAAGATTCTCCCGAGAGCGAGGATTGGGAATCCAGTAGATTTACCATGTTATATTTACTAAAAATAACAATTTCAATAACGTAACAAAACCGGAATATTTTTGTTTCAATTACTAAGTGGTGCAAGCAATAGGGTACCTAAAATTTTTAATAGTAAAAAAATTATTATCTTGTCATCGATCTGATTTTCACCGAATTCCTTTAAAATGTGCGGATTTTTAACGAGTTTCAACGTTACTTTGCAAAATATGGAGGTTTTAGTTTAGAATTTTGGGAAAATATCCACTGCGCGTTGCCGCAAAGCTCTTCATAACACGTCCCCTAATAATAGACATAAAAATTATAAAATTAAGCCATACCAATGCGCCTCAGGAATTGTAATATATAGCAATCACCAATAATATATTTATATATTCTTTACAAAGTGCAACGAACTCTAGTTACTGAAGTATGAGAGTCACTTTATTTAAAATAAATTATAACTTTGAATAAATTCGACGGCTTGGTCCTGTCATTTATAGTTTTACTGTACTAGAAAAGGATATAATGTATAAGTAGGAATACATTATACGGAAGATGTAAACGAGAAAAGGATATAATGTATAAGTAGGAATATATTATAAGGAAGATGTAAACTACAAAAGGATAGTATGTATAAGTAGGAATGTATTATAAGGAAGATGTAAACTAGAAAAGGATACTATGTATAAGTAGGAATGTTTTATGAGGAAGATGTAAACTAGAAAAGAATATTATGCTTAAGTAGGAATATATTATATTAAATAAACATGAAAGCTCGGTCGTGTCATTAGTGGCTTAATAGTGTTTGTGTGAAATACCGAATTTTTGACATATTTTATTAATTACATATTATTATTATATTTTTTTCCTATAAAATGATATAATACTCGTTTATAGAAAGTTATTATACAGGGTGTATCGGCACTAACCCGACAAACTTTAACCAGCTATTCCTTAGCACATTTGGAGTAAAAAATGTTATGTACACTTTGCTGTCCGGTAACATTTTTTTTCTTTTAAAAACAAAAAATAAATAAAATTTCCACACTCCGCTACTGCCCACAGTATAGGGGTAAAATAATTGGCAACGCCGCGCTACTGTCATCTCTTTCACACATATTCTGTCTCAAGTCCCGTGTGGTTCCCGCCACCCCGTCTCGTATCAGTGGTCAGTGCTGTTTTGGGAGTTCGCATGTCATCAAGTTTCTAGTTTCGTTTTTGTTTTGTTATCTAAGTTTTTACTGTTGAAATATGCCCCTCAATTATCCACCTGCCGAGCAAGCAGATATTGTTTTTGTTTATGGATTTTGCAATGGAAATTCACGAGCAGCCGTAAGGGAGTATCGCATGAGGTTTCCTGGAAGACGCGTCCCACACCATGCTACCTTTGTCCAGGTTTGTACCCTATCAATTGTTTATTGAAACTATTTACATTCATTGATAATGCCAAAAAGCGCTTTTGAAATTTAAACTGGGAACATTAAAAACATAACAAGGGGCCACCAACTTTAAAAATGTAAATTGTACTTTAGGTGATTTGTGTTCAGTGGTCACTAAACGGCGTTTTAAAAAGTTAATTAATTTTAATCTCTAATAAATGCATCATTCACTGCAATTGAATTCACTCCCTTTCTCACCATGGGATTATTTAAATTACTTGAATTCAATTTCACCCCTGTGAATCCAAGATATCAACCGTACCTAGTTAAGAAAATTATAATTTAAAACACTTTGTTATACATTTTACTATAAAAAAATGAAATAAATGAAGAGAAAACGTAAGTTTTCTGATATGTGCCTAAAATAAGTGTTCTTTAAAAATAAAATGAGTGAAAAAGCCCGCGATTGTTTATTTGACATTATTACTGAGCTGAATAATAAAAGCAGTTGTTATTTGTTGTTTTGTTTCAGATGTATCAACAATTGCGTGACTGTGGCATCGGACGGATTGAAGGCGCCGGCGGAGGACACAACATCGTTCCTGTGGCAGTTGAGGAGAGAATCCTGAACTTAATTACCGAAGACCCCACGCTGTCCGTGCGTCGGGTCGCTCTGATGATAGGACACAGGGAACACATGGCGGTATGGAGAGTTCTGAAGAAGCACGGGCTCAAACCTTTTCACTATAGGCGCTGCCAAGGCCTCATGGAGAATGACCACTTTTCCAGAGTCGTGTACTGCAGAAGAATGCTGCATAATGTCATAAGAGATGCAGACTTCATGAAAAACATATTGTTTACCGACGAAGCACAGTTCACTAAAACAGGAGTGCTAAATGTGCACAACTTGCACCATTGGGCTGAACAAAACCCCAAGCTTGTTCGGGAGTCGTCGAGCCAGGACAGATTTTCCATCAACATGTGGGCAGGAATCCTGGGAAATCAAATACTCGGTCCAATCGAGTTGCCTCCCAGACTAAATGGACCGATGTATTTGGAGTTCTTACAAGTGCAACTGGGCGAGATTCTGGAAGATGTGAACCTCGAATTACTACGGAGAATGTGGTTCCAGCACGATGGAGCCCCACCACACTATTCGATTGCCGTGCGGAACTACTTGGATGTCGAGTTTCCTGGTCGTTGGATAGGCCGTGGAAGTCCGGCCATTGCTTGGCCACCAAGATCACCCGACCTGACCCCCCTGGATTACTACCTGTGGGGGGCTCTCAAGGAAAAAGTGTATGCTAAGCCAATAGCCTCAAGAGAGCAACTGCTCGAACGAGTGATGGAAGCCGCTGCAGAAATTAAAGCAAATCCTGCAAACTTAAATAATCAAAATATAACAAGACTACACGCTTGCATCGAAAATAATGGTAGTCACTTCGAACAAATGCTCCAATAAAAAAATTAACATAAACTACATGTCCGCATTTTCATTTATTATTTATTGGTAAAATTAACGATAAAGATTTTTTTATGAGATATTAGTGCTGCTAGACACATACTTTACCGGCATGAATCATAACAATACGGTAGCAGGCAGCTGCTTGTTAAAGAAAAAAAAATATTTGAGTTATAATTACCAAATAGCCAGACTATCACGTAATTTAAAAAAGGATTAGGTAGTAAAAATATGATAGTAGGCAAATGCTTGTTAACGATAAAGTTTCGCTTATAGAGATAAGAATTGCAAAGCAATTTACGCGCAAGTATACGGCAATTGAGGTAATATATTGGTAACACAGTTATTTATACATATTAAATATATTAAAATATTATATAATACATATTTTATCCAAGAACTTTATTATATAATAAATATATTATACAAGAACTATATTATATGAAAAATATATTAAACTATTTATATATTATATAGTAAATATATTCTCCAATACGGACGTGTGCAAGCACTTGACCACCCTTTAGGACCTGACGACCAGCTGATACCATGGTGACGGCGATTTAGCATCAGTAATTCTATGTGTGACCGATTGATGATGGTCTTTAGTCCTTCCCAGGCCTCGCCTGATGGTTGGGAGACCGAAGGTAGGCCGGGGGTACGCGTCACTAATCTAGATGAAGTTGATAGCTTAGCGCTTAGCCGACCCGGTCAGTTTGCATTATATAATAGCAATGTATTTAACCAGAAATTCATGCAGATTTCATTAAAACATGTTAAATTAAAACATTTTAACTAACTTGTGTCTTAATTAAATCGGCATATTATTTGAAAAGCTTTGAATTTGCAATACGGTAGCAGGCAGCTGCTTGTTAACGATAAAGATTTTTGTTTTTTCAGATATACACTTTATACTTTACTTTACCGGCATGAATCAAAACAATGAAAGATTGGTCCTGTCATTAAAAAATTATATTGTGTTTGTGAGGAATGCCGAATTTTTCCGCAACATATTAAATTAAAACTAGTTAAAATGATTTGATTAAAAAGAGATCATTTTTAATTTTATATGAAAAATAAAGTTTAAATATTTCAATCAAACGGAGTTTTCATTTCTAATTTGGAGTTACACAACTAATGGCAAGATCGCTAAAGAAAGTAGCGATCACAGCCATACTGTTATCCGGCATTGCAATACAAGGAAGCATTATCATTATCATTACAATAATAAGGCAGATGCTTCAACGATAAAGTTTGCTTTTTTTAAATATTAAGTTGCTGATATTTAAATTGCAAACATGTTCGTAATAACACGGCCGCAAACCAATGCTCACAAGATAAAATATTAATAAAAAGGTTTTAATTCACGTATACATCTCGATGGAATTCCACCAAGAATAAACAGTCGCAAAAATAGAAATTTCTAGTGGTACAATAATGAAATCCTGTCATTTATAGTATTATTGTCTTTGGTTTAGGATTTCTGGATATTCCAGCAGGTATTATTTATATTAAATAATACTTGCTGGAAATGTTTTTTTCATACTGCGTAGGACAAACAGGAAAAGCAGTATCAACCCGTATAAAAGAACATGTCGCTAGTTGTGTTAATCAAAAAGAGAATTTATCGAACGTCGTGCATTTACTAGCAAACCAACATACTTTTGATAAAGATAGAGATGTCAAAATCTTTCATGTTTGCAACAAAGAACAAAAATTAGATAGATTAAATCACTAGAAATTAATCGCCTAACGAAGAAAATTGATCGTAAATACGTCATGAATAAACAGTTGGAACATAATAACGCTCAATCACCATTAATATTTCCATCATCATCTTCAAATTCACATAAAATAATTTTACTTCAGAGAGTGTTGTAATTTTAGTATGAAAATGCAAACGTAATAACCCAAATATGTGGAAAACCCTGATAATAATAACCATCATAGTGTTATCAATATTTGTCAATTAACCCCTAAGCAACGAGGAGGGAATATCCCAACATTGGCATAATACAATATTAGTAATCACACACCTTTTCAATTATATAAATTCATTTTTACCCATCTGAATTAAAAATATCTATTGTATTGTATTGTAAATACTAATTTAAAAATGTCTGAAAATTTCCATAGTAGGATGAAACCGGTCCTGGTGAAAATAAATAAGTGGAACAAAGTGCAAAAGTTGTTTAAATCTCAAATCTAATACAATGGAATTCCACCACGAATTAACAGTCCAAAAACTAGACTAACTAAATATTTTGATTAAAATGATCTTAATTTTAAACGGGTATTAGGCAATGCAATGCAGTAATTTCGTTATCGTTGTAGTTAACAAATTACCAATATCTGGGGGATGCAGATCCCCCTCGCATATGAAAAAACATCAAATCTTCCAAAACAAAGCGATTAAGCTAGCTTTTGGCAATCTCCGTTTGATTAGGATATCCCAAATCCTCAACGACCCGAATATTCCCATGCTGAAAGAAAGCATCCCAATAAAAGCTGATCGTTTTTTCGCAGACATTCCCGACCATAAAAAACTTTATAAATAAACTGGCCACGGTATGACAAACAAATTAAAATATGAAATGTTCAAAACAATCATCCTGAAGGATAAAAAAGCAGCTATCTATCTATAGCATCGCTAACATAATGAGGTGATGTCTCGCAAAAGCGGCGCTATAAAATTAGCCAAGAAATAAATAATAATTACCCTTAAAATCATTTTTAAAATGTTGTCATGCACACATCACCGGAGCGTGTCAGTGGCAAATTCAATTCTAACAAGTTTATACAAACATGAAATATGGAATCATTCTTGTATAATATACAGAAAAGCAAAAATGTAGTTTTTTGACACATTACTGGTTAGTAAGGAACCATTAAATAAACATTAAGGTATCAAGAAGTCTTGAAACAACAGTAATAGTATGAGTGAGCACCCTGAGTAAGTCAGTAAACAAAGGAATGCTTTAAACAACCATACAAAATAATTCATATTATGTGTAGTTATTGAATAAATACTTCCATCTTTTGTGTTAGGAAGAAGGTAACTAATATCCGTAACTAGATACGAGATTTTTTTTTAAATGGATAACCAACGACCAATTTTGATAATGCACTCTATATAGGTTATCATTCTCAAAAATATTAAATTTAGTGAATTTGATTAAGGGATCAGTAGATTCACAACAACAATGGTTCATTAAACTAGTTTTCGCAAGCATGAAAAACAGAAATGTAGTTTTTTGACACATTACTGGTTAGTTAAGAACCATTAAAGAAACTTAAAGGATCAGTAGTTTTACAACAACGATGGTACATAAAATTAATTTATACAAGCTTGAAAGATGAAGTCACGTTTGTTTAATATCCCGAAGAGCAAAAATGTAGTGTTTTGACACTACTCTCGTAATCAACGGAAAATCAGGAAGATAGGTAGGAGATTTTTTTAAATAGCTTACTGATGACCATGTTTGATGCACTCTGTGTTGATTTTATAAATCTAAAAAATGTTAGATTTTAAAAGTTCGAGCAAAATGTTACTAGATTCATATTAAGAAAGGTTCATTCAACAACTTTATACAAGATGAATTTTTGTGGAAAGTCCAAAAAAGCTTTGAAATTCTTTGACACATTACTGGTTAGTAAAGTAAAGAACAATCAAAGAATCATTGAGGTATCAATACATATTAAAACAACTGTTATAGAGAGAAAGAACACTCAGAGAAAGTCATTAAACACAGGAATGGCTCAACTACAAATTGGACAGAAACACTACATACAAAATAATTTATATTATGTAAATAATAGGAAGACTAAAAATTCCACCGAGCATGATGCAGCCATAAGCAGGCTGATAAGGGAAGAGTTTTATCATGGCTCTCGTGGGACTATAACAAGAATTAAATCGGAATGACCTTCAGCATCGGAAGCGATCGAGCCCTCGGCCGGAGGATTTCCACAACCATGATTTATAGTTCGAAATCCATGGACTTGAAAATCGGTGGCGAGTCTAGCAGATCCAATAAACCGGCCGGAAAAGAGAACGTGGAGGAAAAATATCTTAACTTTAAATAGATGCGAGATGGATGCCGTTTCATTTTGAACCATCACTAGTTAATGAGCCTTATTATAACCGAGTTATAAAATTACCGATATTCCTTTAGATGATTCAAAGAATATGCCATGAGACGAGAAAATCGCAACATTTAAAAAAACAGTTTCATTCGAACAAAAATAATGTTCATGTCATTATAATAGTCTGGGTAAGAACTTAGTATCTAAAAAAGGTAGGTAGACGAAAGAGTAACGAAATGATTGTCGTTTTTTTTAATATCATGTGTGTATATAAAATGAATAGTTTATAAGAGTGGTGATGGTTGCAATCCAAGAAGTTGCAAATGGGTGGGAGCCTCGCGATCCGATAAATTCGGCGGATAAGACGATAGGGGGAAATACGTATAAACTTTAAATAGATATGGGTTGAATTGGATTACTTCAGAAAGCAGCCAAAGCAATACGGCAAATATGGAGGAAAACCATCAGAAAGAATTACTTCAATGTGAAACAAGTCAATTCGATAAACCAGGCACATCAGAATGGATTACGTTAATGTGAAACAAGTCAATTCGATAAACCAGGCACATCAGAATGGATTACTTCAATGTGAAACAAGTCAATTCGATAAACCAGGCACATCAGAATGGATTACTTTAATGTGAAACAAGTCAATTCGATAAACCAGACATCAGAATGATGATTACTACAATCTGATACTAGTCAATCTAAATAACCAGGCGCGAAATAGAAAATTATGAAGGTATCTCAGAACATAAAAGTATGTAAATTTACCAGCATCAGTTTGTTTTACAATTAGATTTGGTGGAGTGATATTCTTTTTCCTTACAAACATTGGCGGGAACAGAAAAAATATAACATTGTGTTTATTTACGGGTTCATTAGTAGGTACTTGCTAACAATATTATTAGCAAAATTAAATTTGATTAACATAATAAGTAGGTACTTTAACACGTGGGGCGTGTGCCCACTGCAGTTTCAAAGATCAGTGAAAAAGACAGTGGGATTAATTTGCTTGCGAATTTATAAGCTTCACTGTTAGATTGACTTCACCGGAAACAGGAATATATATTGTAAAATAATTTAGAAAGAGTTTGGGTTATACCGATATGTTTAATTTTAAATGAAAATCTATTTATTGATAGTTTTGAGAGTTCAAAGTAATCAAACTATAATTTATAACCAGTACATATTTACAAAAAAATTCATTGGTTAGAAATCAAAAGTTATAAAAACAATTAGCCAACTCATTGTCAAGGATTACCGCAACTCACTCCTATTTAAAGTTAAGAAGTTTTTCATCCAATTTACTGTAAGAAAATGATTACATCAGCTCCAATTCAAATAATAATGAATAGTGTGAACAGTACTGTGCGCTAATGTAATTTAATGACCAATAACATAAGATGGTAACTGGGAGGACAATACGACGAAGACCAACATATCGACAGTTTTACTCGCCGGTATCCAATAATATTAGGAGGTTAATCCATCCATCCCATTTCTGGAGGCGATTAAGATTCTAAGAATGAGACAGAAAGTAAAATAAAAGCTTAGAAGAGGATTACCCCATAGAGAAAAAAATATGATAAAATCATAAATATAGAATTAAAATTGAATTGGATTATACCATACCTACAGAGGGAAGAAAATATAACAAATTCATAAATACAGAATTGAAATCGATTGGATATCTCCAGACCCACAGAGGGAAGAAAATATGACAAATTCAAAAATAAATAATTAAAATTGACATAATTAATTCCCAGAAAAGCATTTAAAAGACTAGACGTTCATTTTATCAGACTTTTAACGCATCCTGAGCAACTGGATCACTATTGAAAGTAAAAGATTCTCCCGAGAGCGAGGATTGGGAATCCAGTAGATTTACCATGTTATATTTACTAAAAATAACAATTTCAATAACGTAACAAAACCGGAATATTTTTGTTTCAATTACTAAGTGGTGCAAGCAATAGGGTACCTAAAATTTTTAATAGTAAAAAAATTATTATCTTGTCATCGATCTGATTTTCACCGAATTCCTTTAAAATGTGCGGATTTTTAACGAGTTTCAACGTTACTTTGCAAAATATGGAGGTTTTAGTTTAGAATTTTGGGAAAATATCCACTGCGCGTTGCCGCAAAGCTCTTCATAACACGTCCCCTAATAATAGACATAAAAATTATAAAATTAAGCCATACCAATGCGCCTCAGGAATTGTAATATATAGCAATCACCAATAATATATTTATATATTCTTTACAAAGTGCAACGAACTCTAGTTACTGAAGTATGAGAGTCACTTTATTTAAAATAAATTATAACTTTGAATAAATTCGACGGCTTGGTCCTGTCATTTATAGTTTTACTGTACTAGAAAAGGATATAATGTATAAGTAGGAATACATTATACGGAAGATGTAAACGAGAAAAGGATATAATGTATAAGTAGGAATATATTATAAGTAAGATGTAAACTACAAAAGGATAGTATGTATAAGTAGGAATATATTATAAGGAAGATGTAAACTAGAAAAGGATACTATGTATAAGTAGGGATGTTTTATGAGGAAGATGTAAACTAGAAAAGAATATTATGCTTAAGTAGGAATATATTATATTAAATAAACATGAAAGCTCGGTCGTGTCATTTGTGGCTTAATAGTGTTTGTGTGAAATACCGAATTTTTTGACATACTTTATTAATTACATATTATTATTATATTTTTTTCCTATAAAATGATATAATACTCGTTTATAGAAAGTTATTATATACAATATGGTAGCAGGCAGCTGCTTGTTAACGATAAAGATTTTTTTTATGAGATATTAGTGCTGCTAGACACATACTTTACCGGCATGAATCATAACAATACGGTAGCAGGCAGCTGCTTGTTAAAGAAAAAAAAATATTTGAGTTATAATTACCAAATAGCCAGACTATCACGTAATTTAAAAAAGGATTAGGTAGTAAAAATATGATAGTAGGCAAATGCTTGTTAACGATAAAGTTTCGCTTATAGAGATAAGAATTGCAAAGCAATTTACGCGCAAGTATACGGCAATTGAGGTAATATATTGGTAACACAGTTATTTATACATATTAAATATATTAAAATATTATATAATACATATTTTATCCAAGAACTTTATTATATAATAAATATATTATACAAGAACTATATTATATGAAAAATATATTAAACTATTTATATATTATATAGTAAATATATTCTCCAATACGGACGTGTGCAAGCACTTGACCACCCTTTAGGACCTGACGACCAGCTGATACCATGGTGACGGCGATTTAGCATCAGTAATTCTATGTGTGACCGATTGATGATGGTCTTTAGTCCTTCCCAGGCCTCGCCTGATGGTTGGGAGACCGAAGGTAGGCCGGGGGTACGCGTCACTAATCTAGATGAAGTTGATAGCTTAGCGCTTAGCCGACCCGGTCAGTTTGCATTATATAATAGCAATGTATTTAACCAGAAATTCATGCAGATTTCATTAAAACATGTTAAATTAAAACATTTTAACTAACTTGTGTCTTAATTAAATCGGCATATTATTTGAAAAGCTTTGAATTTGCAATACGGTAGCAGGCAGCTGCTTGTTAACGATAAAGATTTTTGTTTTTTCAGATATACACTTTACACTTTACTTTACCGGCATGAATCAAAACAATGAAAGATTGGTCCTGTCATTTAAAATTATATTGTGTTTGTGAGGAATGCCGAATTTTTCCGCAACATATTAAATCAAAACTAGTTAAAATGATTTGATTAAAAAGAGATCATTTTTAATTTTATATGAAAAATAAAGTTTAAATATTTCAATCAAACGGAGTTTTCATTTCTAATTTGGAGTTACACAACTAATGGGAAGATCGCTAAAGAAAGTAGCGATCACAGCCATACTGTTATCCGGCATTGCAATACAAGGAAGCATTATCATTATCATTACAATAATAAGGCAGATGCTTCAACGATAAAGTTTGCTTTTTTTAAATATTAAGTTGCTGCTATTTAAATTGCAAACATTTTCCTAATAACACGGCGGCACACCAATGCTCACAAGATAAAATATTAATAAAAAGGTTTTAATTCACGTATACATCTTGATAGAATTCCACCAAGAATAAACAGTCGCAAAAATAGAAATTTTAAGTGGTTCAATAATGAAATCCTGTCATTTATAGTATTATTGTCTTTGGTTTAGGATTTCTGGATATTCCAGCAGGTATTATTTATATTAAATAATACTTGCTGGAAATGTTTTTTTCATACTGCGTAGGACAAACAGGAAAAGCAGTATCAACCCGTATAAAAGAACATGTCGCTAGTTGTGTTAATCAAAAAGGGAATTTATCGAACGTCGTGCATTTACTATAAAACCAACATACTTTTGATAAAGATAGAGATGTCAAAATCCTTCATGTTTGCAACAAAGAACAAAAATTAGATAGATTAAATCACTAGAAATTAATCGCCTAACGAAGAAAATTGATCGTAAATACGTCATGAATAAACAGTTGGAACATAATAACGCCCAATCACCATTAATATTTCCATCATCATCTTCAAAATCACTTAAAATAATTTTACTTCAGAGAGTGTTGTAATTTTTGTATGAAAATGAAATAATAACCCAAATAACCCAAATATATGGAAAACCCTGATAGTAATAACTATCATAGTGTTATCAATATTTGTCAGTTAACCCCTAAGCAACAAGGAGGGAATATCCCAACATTAGCAGAATAAAATATTAGTAATCACAAACCTTTTCAATTATATAAATTCATTTTATACTCATGCGAATTAAAAATATATATTGTTATTTATCGTAAATACTATATTAAAAATGTCTGAAAATGTCCATAGTAGGATGAAACCGGTCCTGGTGAAAATAAATAAGTGGAACAAAGTGCAAAAGTTGTTTAAATCTCAAATATAATACAATGGAATTCCACCACGAATTAACAGTCCAAAAACTAGACTAACTAAATATTTTGATTAAAATGATCTTAATTTTAAACGGGTATTAGGCAATGCAATGCAGTAATTTCGTTATCGTTGTAGTTAACAAATTACCAATATCTGGGGGATGCAGATCCCCCTCGCATATGAAAAAACATCAAATCCTCCAAAACAAAGCGATTAAGCTAGCTTTTGGCAATCTCCGTTTGATTAGGATATCCCAAATCCTCAACGACCCGAATATTCCCATGCTGAAAGAAAGCATCCCAATAAAAGCTGATCGTTTTTTCGCAGACATTCCCGACCATAAAAAAACTTTATAAATAAACTGGCCACGGTATAACAAACAAATTAAAATATGAAATGTTCAAAACAATCATCCTGAAGGATAAAAAAGCAGCTATCTATCTATAGCATCGCTAACATAGTGAGGTGATGTCTCGCAAAAGCGGCGCTATAAAATTAGCCAAGAAATAAATAAATAAATAATAATTACCCTTAAAATCATTTTTAAAATGTTGTTACGCACACATCACCGGAGCGTGTCAGTGGCAAATTCAATTCTAACAAGTTTATACAAACATGAAATATGGAGTCATTCTTGTATAATATACAGAAAAGCAAAAATGTAGTTTTTTGACACATTACTGGTTAGTAAGGAACCATTAAATAAACATTAAGGTATCAAGAAGTCTTGAAACAACAGTAATAGTATGAGTGAGCACCCTGAGTAAGTCAGTAAACAAAGGAATGCTTTAAACAACCATACAAAATAATTCATATTATGTGTAGTTATTGAATAAATACTTCCATCTTTTGTGTTAGGAAGAAGGTAACTAATATCCGTAACTAGATACGAGATTTTTTTTAAATGGATAACCAACGACCGATTTTGATAATGCACTCTATATAGGTTATCATTCTCAAAAATATTAAATTTAGTGAATTTGATTAAGGGATCAGTAGATTCACAACAACAATGGTTCATTAAACTAGTTTTCGCAAGCATGAAAAACAGAAATGTAGTTTTTTGACACATAACTGGTTAGTAAACAACCATTTAAGAAACTTGAAGGATCGGTAGTTTAACAACAACGATGGTACATAAAACTAATTTATACAAGCTTGTAAGATGAAGTCACGTTTGTTTAATATCCCGAAGTGCAAAAATATAGTGTTTTGACACTACTCTCGTAATCAACGGAAAATCATACAGATAGGTAGGAGATTTTATTAAATAGCTTACTTATGACCATTTTTGATGCACTCTGTGTTGATTTTTTAGTAATCTAAAAAATGTTCAATTTTAAAAGTTCTAGCAAAATGTTACTAGATTCATACTAAGAAAGGTTCATTCAACAACTTTATACAAGATGAATGTTTGTGGAAAGTCCAAAAAAGCTTTTAAATTCTTTGACACATTACTGGTTAGTAAAGTAAAGAACAATCAAAGAATCATTGAGGTATCAATACATATTAAAACAACTGTTATAGAGAGAAATAACACTCAGAGAAAGTCATTAAACACAGGAATGGCTCAATTACAAATTGGACAGAAACACTACATACAAAATAATTTATATTATGTAAATAATGGGAAGACTGCAAATTCCACCGAGCATGATGCAGTCATAAGCAGGCTGATAAGGGAAGAGTTTTATCATGGCTCTCGTGGGACTATAACAAGAATTAAATCGGAATGACCTTCAGCATCGGAAGCGATCGAGCCCTCGGCCCGAGGATTTCCACAACCATAATTTATAGTTCGAAATCCATGGACATGAAAATCGGTGGCGAGTCTAGCAGATCCAATAAACCGGCCGGAAAAGAGAACGTGGAGGAAAAACATCTTAACTTCAAATAGATGCGAGATGGATGCCGTTTCATGTTCAACCATCACTAGTTAATGAGCCTTATTATAACCGAGTTATAAAATTACCGATATTCCAAAGAATATGCCATGAGACGAGAAAAGCGAAATATTTAAAGAAACGGATCCATTACAACAAAAATAATGTTCTTATCATTATAATAGTCTGGGTAAGAACTTAGTATCTAAAAAAGGTAGGTAGACGAAAGAATAACGAAATGAATTTTAGTTTTTTTTGTATATCATGTGTATATATAAAATGAATAGTATATAAGAGTGGTGATGGTTGTAATCCATGAAGTTGCAAATGGGTGGGAGACTCGCGATCCGATAAATTCGGCGGATAAGACGATAGGGGAAATACAAACTAGCCAAGAAATAAATAAAATCAAAGCAAAAGTCATACGTAATTACAATTTTGTATTTAATTCTGTACGGAAGATTAAAAAAAAACTAACTATAACGGTAAAAAGTTTACTGGGAGTATACTATAGTTTATATGCGGAGTATACTGCAGTTTACATGCGGAGTAGACTGCAGTTTATGTGCAGAGTATACTGCAGTTTACACGAGGAGTATACTGCAGTTTACATGTGAAGTATAATGCAGTTTACATGGGGAGTATACTGGAGTTTACATGCGAGTCTTTTAGCAACATGGTGCCAGAAAAACGCTTTGCTAGATTTGGGATATGGCTACGTCTGAATAACCTTGAAGCTCTTTAAATCAATAAAGCTTTAAATATAAATTTAAAAAAATTATAGATAAAGTTGATGTTCTCTCTCCCTCTTCTATGTTACCTTTAAATTATTTACTACTGTGACGTGTAAGTATTGTGAATGGTTTATTCATAACGTTGGATATTAAAAAAATAAACCCTGTAATTAATTTAGTATGTTTAATAAAAGACTGATGCAGGTTCAGGCCGAATCGAAACCGGTTGGTTTAAATATTTATTTCCAACCAAGTTATTATATTTTAATTACATTAAATTGTTGCCCATAATTCTTATCACTTTTTTATGAAAGGCTACCTACAACACCAAAAATGTAAAGAGACTTTCGGGTGACTAAATCACTAAACGAAGTTTTAGAAAGTTGACCATTTATATTATTAATGCGGAAAAAAACAGTTAGTTGACTCGATAAGGATAAACATTTGTAATTATCGAGATGTATTTTACAAGTCATAGAGACATTGTAATTTTGAGCAATTTAAAGAAATATTAAATTTACGCTTATAGATTTATTAAAAATAACAAAAAATATTATTTTAATTATATTTCATTTTGCGTACGTGTGTGACATTTTCCAAAATGGAACTTATCTAAGTCTTGTAGGTTGTGAAAAAAAACAAAGACAGGATGCTGTGTCCCGGGTAATTTCACGCGAGGTTGCCAACACATTCTGATTTTTCTCAGGTGCAAAACTAACTATCTCAGTGGAATAGAAATGTAAATAATTGTTTTTTGTAAAAGTTTCAAAAAATCTATTAATTCTCATTCATCCGACTGCACAAGAATCTATCTAACATTATAGACAGGTGCGTAAAATTATTCATTCCGTACATAACGTAGAAAAATCGTTTTCCTTTCGCTTCATAAGAACAACATAATGAGGTGTATGTATAATAGCAAAGAAAGCTATCTACAAAACAGTAAAAGAAATTTAAAAAAAATAATCAAATGTTATTTTTAATAAACCATTTTTTCAAAATTATATCAACTTATTCGTGAAAGAAAACTGTTTATCGGAATTTTCGCGTTTGCAGACCCATTTATGGAAATTGCTACCTTTGCTATTATACTATTCCTAAATACAACAAAAAATTCCTGTATTTTTAAAAAGTTAGGTACAAAAGTAAACATAAAAACCCTTAAGAAGTTTTCGGCATTACGTAGATTTCTCGAGCACTTTGCTGACAATATTATAATTTTCATCTTCAAACTGAAGAATTCAGAACATTTTTGCTCACGCATGATTCATCCCTGGTACATCCCGGCTGCAGGCGGCGATCTGCTCAATCCTTCCTCGTTTCGATGATGTTAACTAAAAAGAAAGATGCAAAATATTAAAACTAGTGTTTTTTTTTCAGTTTTATCACTGATTGAAAATTGCACGTTACTGATTGATAATTGCACGTTACTGATGGATAATTGCACGTTACTGATAGATAATTAATTACACGTTACTAATTGATAATTGCACGTTACTGATTGATAATTGCACATACTGATTGAAAATGCACGTTATTGATTGATCACAGCATCTTGAAAATTCCAGAAATCTGACCTGACTTCAAATACCAACAGAAATAATTGTTAAAATAGATGAAAATTTTAAAAAAAACACGCAATTAAAAAAAAAATAAAGATTGATTTCAACTAACTTACTAAATAACCTTTATTTTTATTTTAAATCGGGGAGATGTAAAACATACACAAAATAGGTTTTTAGGTTGTTAGTTTGAGATATTTAATAATTTATGCGCACTTTTGAACTTATTGAGAAAAATATAAAGTTGTCGAATTCCGCTGCACGCTTAGCATGAAAAAAAATATAAATAGCACTTGATTTCACCTTAATTACTACAAGAAATAATTATTTATGCCGTGGGAGATGGTAAAAGATGCATTAAAGTAACTTTTTTTTAAACTCAAAGTTATGTTTAGGAAATACGAATAAATTATTTTTTAAAACCCAATAATACCCTAAAACCTATTTTGTGCATGTTTACCTAAACTTTGACATTGATAGATGTCCACATTAGATATTTAAGTTGAAATCAAGTGTTGTTTTTTGTAAAAGACCTGCCTTTGCATGCAATGGAATTCGATAAGTTTACCGAAAAAAATCAACCCGTAAAAAAAATGTTTTCTTCTACAGTACATCTATTTTTATTAAGGCGATGCCATACGTATTAATGTAAAATCACGTGTTTTTGGTTTGAAAATTTAGTCGCCTAGAAATGTTTCAGATGTTTTAATTAAATACTGCGAGTAGAATACATCTTTGAAATAATCGAGTATTTTTTAGACAAGTCTTTTTATAAGCACAGAAAAAAATAATGTAAAGGCCTATGAAAACTGCTTTAAAGTTCAAAATCTCCTACTTACGAACCCATTTTCGGTTATGATTTTATTGTATAATGTGGCAAATTAAGTTTTTTATAAAATGATCGAAAAACAATTAAATATTTATGCCTAAACATCCACAAAATAAAATAAAAGGCAACTTTTGGCCATGTTTTTTTCTTGCATAAATCAAAACAGGCGGATTGTGTTAAGCGGGAATTTAAACCTTATCGCCATCTACGTAAGGGTCGTTATTGATAGCGGCTCAATTTAAAATATTACACGACGTAGTGCATCGCCTTAATAGATGTATTTTGAATGAGGAATGAACCTTAGTCCCAGGGACTGGGGTCAATGACGCTAACAACCAAGCCATTCTAATTGGATAGTACAGACTGCTGTAAAGTGTTATTTATTAAATATAATGTCAAGCAAATTCAGGTAAATGTGTGTGTGCGCGCGTGTGTATCCATGATAAAATGACACCAAAAATTGATAAAATGCATTTTCATCAACAACGACTCTATCTGCCGAGTTTCAGTTCGATCAGATGTCGGGAAGTGAGCTAATTTCCAAGATTCCACTTCATTAATTCAATCAAGAAAACAAAACCGAAATTCAAATAGAATTTTGCTTCTTTTACCGTGTCCCCCCGACATATATATTCAATTCTTGTTATAATTATTTGAAACCAAGTGTTATTTTAATTTTTGCGTGTAAGCGTGAGGCGGAATTCGGCAACTTTTTTTAATTAACTTTCTGGTAAAAAATAATATACTTATTAAGAATAGGTAGATAATTTATCGCTTTTGTGAATTCTTGATAACAGTTCTAATTTTAAAAATAAGTTTCCGTCCAAATATTATATCACAGGTAGGTTCTTTATCGCTTGTGTGAATTCTTGATAACATCAGTTCTAATATTAAAAAATACATTAAAAATATTTTTTTGTTCAAATATTATATCGTAGGTACTTTATCGCTTTTCTGAATTCTTCACACAATCCATTCCAATTTTGAAAATGACACTTAAATTCAAAACAAATCCGAGTTCATTGAACCAGAGTTACAATCGACAATTAGGACGGGTTGTATCAGAGTATTTGAACAATTCTTCAAATTTCAAAGTTATTTTTCAAGTTCTGTGAAAGATCTTTTTTTTTCTTTAATTTTTATAATAACTATAAACAAAAAAAAAACTTTTTCTACGTATGTATATTATACTTTAGGTACTTGAAATATAGTAATCGTTTTATATTACCCACACTCAGGCAGTGCCTTAGTGGGTTTTCGTTTCTTGTGTATACTATTTGGTATTATATATTATGTTATTATAAACTATCTATTAATATGTATAATATGTGTAAAGAAATGAAAATAAATAAAGTTAAAAAAAAGTTCTGTTATTATTTCAGTTTTGTCAAGTAACTCGCTTATAATGATAAAATAACAGAACTTGAATGGGACTTTCACAGAACTGGAAAATGAACGTTGGAATTTGATGAATTGTTCGAATTCTTTGAAACTACCCATCCTTATTAATATTGGTTTTAAAAAAAACTTCAATAGTAGTTACATAGTACCTACGACGTAGGTAGTAATATTTTTTATTGTTGTAAATAAGAATTCCGTGAAAATCTTCTACTTAATTTAAATTATTTGCAAATTAATATAAATGATTTCTTTCAACAAGATTTAAACTAATCCGAGAATATGATCAATTAAGTAAATGAATGATTTTTAAAAATGCATTATTTTTTATAACTTACTTCATCGTGCCGATGTGTCGTTTCTCCAATGCGCCAAAGATTCAATCCATTCGACGTGTTGTCTGTCAGTATTTAATTTATGGATTTTGAATCCAGAGTTATGAAGACGCCCATCATCAACAGCTTGATATCAACGCGTCGTTCTTTTACTAAGAAAATTCTGAAAAAAAATGGTAATTAAACATTAGTGATAATAATTTATAATAGAATATTAAAGCCATATTATCGAAATTAAAAAAAATATATATTTAACTTTCTTACATTCCGTAGAAAAATTGTAACAATTATTTGTTATGAGCATCATCTCCAAAATGCAGATCGTCTCTGCAAAGACTTATTAATTTGTTTATATATTTTTCATCAAATCATTGCAGAATCGAATTTAGCTTTTGGTGAAGACATTTTTCTTTCAACCTCCAGTAAATAATAGATGATATCTGAAACAAATTTAAAAAAAAATCGGTTTCATTAAATTAAATTAAATACCCACACATTATAAACACAAGTACTCAATTTAAACACATAAGCAATCATCATGCCATTTACACACCTCTATTAATTTCTTTATCGACATTCATACACACTATCCAGTAATTCTATCTCTTGACCCGACCCTACTAAAGTATTTAATTCACTTGATCGTGCTTCGTAGAAGATTCTAATGTAACGTTAGAGACGTAAGGTTTTGTTTGAAGGTAAAAAATAAACTTTATAAAACTGGGCAGAACACGTGGCAAGGATGGAAGTCACCAAAGAGGCTTCTCTATAATAAGACTACTTAAGAATACTTGGAATCCAAAACTTAGATGATTTTACGGTGTGGTGGCATTAACCACATCCTTATAAATAAGGAACTGGAGGGAGACAGCAGGTGACCTAAAGGATCGGAGGAGTTTCCTGGAAACGGCCAGGACTCTCCATTTCTTTCTAAATTGTCATCGACTGTTTTTCCCATCCATCGGCAAGTTGAAATATAAAAATATTGCCTAGTTTTGAAGGCTGATCATGCATGCAACAATAATTATCTAAATTATTCACCTTCGAGTATGAAGAATAATAACACGATTTTGGAAACCATAAATAAATATCTTAAGGCGATGCCATACGTAGTAATGCAAAATCATGTGTTTTTGGTTTGAAAATTTTTTAGATAAGTCTTTTTATAAGACCAGAACAAAATAATGTATAAGGTTTATGAAAACTGCTTTAAAGTTCAAAATCTCCTACTTACGAACCCATTTTCGGTTATGATTTTATTGCATAATATGGCAAATTAAGTTATTTATAAAATGATCGAAAAAAATTGAATATTTTTGCCTAAATATCCACAAAATAAAATAAAAGGAACTTTTTGGCCATGTTTTTTTCTTGCATAAATCAAAACAGGCGGATGGTGTTAAGCGGGAATTTAAACCTTATCGCCATCTACGTAAGGGTTGTTATTGATAGCGGCTCAATTTAAAATATTACACGACGTAGTGCATCGCCTTAAATGTTTAATAGAAAGTAGGAGTCGCTCACTTTACTTTAATTATGCTTTAAAATTCAAAGATACGGTAGATGTGAATGGATTAAATATGGTCACATGTTATCAAAATACCTACAACCTTTGTTAAAATTTCTTACAAAATTCCTACAGCCTTTACAGAATTACTACACAAAAAATTACAAAATACCTACAGCAAATCGACGCGGACGGATCGATGGATGGCTTCAAGAAATTAATCTACAATATTGTCATAATTTTTAAATGTTCTGATTAAAATGTTTCAAAATAAAAAAAACAATAATTAATAAAATTATTAATTTTTATGAATTTTTTAAACAGGTTTGGTATTGGTTAACAAAAGATGCAAGAACAATTCCGCAAAAAATAATTAAATTTTACTTACATGAATTTCTCCATTTTTCAGCAATCTTTTCTCACCTTTCCCAAAATTTTGAAAATTGGCAATACGATATTTAAAAAAATTAAAACCTTATAACTTTGATTCAAAATTTTGTGATACACTGCGACCAAATATGAATTATATTTTGAAGGATTTTGAGACGCCCGCTCTCGACGAGGTGAGCTGTAAGAATGATTTGCTTGTGTTCTGAAAATAATGATATGTGAAAATATGACGACAATACTACGCAAAATAAATTAACAAAATCACTCCAAAAATAGCCAACAATACTTTAATAAATATTAGTTAGTTAGTTCCTAATTTTGTAAAGAGCAGCCACAAAATTTTAGGAATTCTTTTTTACAAACATGTATTTTTTTAATTATGAAATATTATGCGTTGAAAATGACTTGGGTACCATCTAAAAATCGTGTAAATTCATTTTGCCATTGGTATTTTTTAGTATCGTGTCTACCGAGCCCTGAAAACGAGTATAAACAAAATGTTTTATAATTGCAGCGTACTTGCCAATAAGCAGACTGCAGTGATTCATTTATATCCTAACCTAAAATAACAAAATCTCAAGTTCTAGATATGGTTAGGTTAGGTTAGATTAGGTAAGGTTAGGTTACGTTAGGTAAGGTTCATTTGCTTTATATTTTGTCGCCATTTCTTTATTGCCTTCTTTTAAAACCTGATTTTTGTCTAAAATCAGTTTGGAGATATTTTGAAAACAAGTGTAATGCGCCATCGAGGTGGTTGTAACCAATGACTAAGTATCTATAAGTTAATGTTGATTTTTAAAGTTGAACATTTATGTACATTGTAATATGAAAAAAATGTTTTATTTTGTTTTTTAATCCTTTTATGTTAAGGCGACAAATTTATACAAACATTTACACAAAACATTGAAACATTGAGGCGTAGCCGTACATATTTGTGTACGCATACACTATGATTTGGCTTTCAGTGTCCTATGGAAAACATTTGTTTTGTGTAAATGTTTCAGTGAGTCTGAGTGAAATGGCATCTATCTACTGTTCCTCCAAATAAGAATCGTATGTTGTCAGGTACGTCCTGCTACACCCTTTGTAGTGAAATTTATTATCCAGATGCCTGTTACATGATTTGTATTACCCCGATCCATAAATCTGGAGACAAAACGTTAATCTCCAACTACAGACCTATTTCACTACTTAACTCTCTATCAAAACTCCTAGAAAAAGCAATGAAAAAAGACTGCTATCCTACCTCGATAAACACAACTTACTATCAAGTCATCAATTCGGTTTTCGGGCAAAAATGGGCACAGAACAGGCAATTTCTGAATTAACCAACTTCATTGTAAAACATGTAGATAAGGGATCTAAAGTAATTGGAGTTTTTCTAGATCTGGCTAAAGCCTTTGACACCATCTCTCATGATATGCTATACGAAAAACTTAAAAATATTGGCATCAATGGAAAACCGCTCAAATGGTTCATCAGTTATACAAAAAATAGGAAACAAATAGTTGAACTTAATAAATGCTTGAGTGACACAGCAGTCTTAGGCCCTATTCGTTTTCTTATCTATATTAATGGTCTCACTGATATTAAAATTCCAACACTCTGCTATAATGTGATCAGCTACGCAGATGATACTGTACTTCTTTTTAAAGAGCAATCTTGGGAAAAGGCATTTAAGAGCGCCGAATTTGGTATGAGGGAGATAAAAAAATGGCTCGACAAAAATCTTCTTACCCTAAACACCTCGAAAACCAAATTTCTAACATTCAGTAAAACAAATATTGGGCAACCAAAAATCGTCCCGCTTTTACACCTGTATCCATGTACTACATCACAAACCAAAAACTGCGACTGCGAAAAAATTGAACATTCGGATAGTATTAAGTATCTTGGTTTAACAGTGGATTGCAAACTAAAATGGGAACTTCACATAATTTCACTTGCAATGAGAATCCGGAAACAAATATACATTTTTAAAACGATTAGAAACATTATGTCACTTAAACTACTAAAAAATGTCTACTTTTCCCTTTGTCAAAGCATTTTAATTTATGGTATATCGGCATGGGGTGGTGCCGCAGACACATACATCAAGCTACTTAATACAGCTCATAAAGCACTTATTAGAACTATGTTCAAAAAACCATATCTTTATCCCACTGAAATTCTTTTAATTAAAAATAAAATACTTGATATCAGGAAGCTATTCATAAAAAAAATTATCCATACAAATTGCATAAAATCGTCACCTTCACACATATCTCACTCCCAGAACACTAGAGCTAAATCTAACAATCATTTACAAGTGCCAATAATTAAATCCACTCTTGCTAAAAAACATGAATCTTACCTCGCACCTTCCATATTCAATATTTTCTTAAAAGAAACACAACATACAACTCAAATCAACAGAAAATGTACATATAAATACTTTAATACGTGGCTAATGAACAAAAAAAGAAATTGCATTAACAAGTTACTCGCAAACCTTCCATGCTAATTTTTATATGACATATTAAAATGTTCAATTACTGTTACATATGAATGTAATAATTTATATTTAGATTATTTTATCTAGGTAATCTTTAATTTTTAATTACGTTTCTTTTTCCTGTATTTTGTATTTTTATTTATTTACTTTGTATTTTTATTCACTTTTATTATTATTGATATATGTAATAGTAGATACTGCTACCCGGCTCAGAACAGAAATTGTCTAGTGAGTCGGGTAGCGCACATAATTTGTAAACAAATATTGATGTCAATAAACGCCCGGGTTACCGGCAATAAAAATTTTAAAAAAAAAATGATGTAAGTACCCGAAAATACTAAATTTATTTTCTTACTACACTTAACCCACCTGTCAATTTCCATATAATAAAAACATTTTAACATTTACAAAAATCAGTAGGTATCTTCAGTTATGGTCGGGGCGAGGCCTCATGCGGTTCCTCGGCTGAATATGACCAGTGGAGACATACGAAAGAAATTTTTTTTTCTGCATTAAAAAAAAAACTATCAAAAATATCACCGGAGACCACAATTTTTTTACACCAAATAATTTCAGGAATCACTGGTTAAAGTTAGTCAGTTACATCTCTTAACAACCTGTATATTCTATTACAAAACAGAGCAGTGACGAAATGGAACATGGGAGAAAAGTGATGAATAAGAACAAACAATCAACAGAAATAACCCAAACTGATCTCTTACTTTATCATGTTCTGTTTTGTCACTGTTCCGTTTTATTAGGTTACTATTTAGTTCAGGTAAAATGCACAAAATTCACGCATTCATAAAAATTTACTGATACATTCTTCTTGGTAGTAGAAATGAAGATCTGCAGATTCCGCATGAAACAAGGTGATGGAACAGGAGGTTAACCCTTCGTATTGTCTTTACTTTTTAAATTTCTTCACAAAAAACCTGTCTTATCTCACCAAATATTGATTCCATTGACTTGGAAGTGATCTCATTCGATGTAGCATGAATAAAAACGTGGTAAACGATACCTCACTCTACCTAGTTTGTAAACATATATTTTTCAAGAATATCCCGTTCCCCTCCACCACATTTTTGGAATGACACTAAAAATCTTCATTTATACTTCAAATATGAATGTTTGACACAAGTTGCACGAATGCACGAATTTTGTCATTTAAGAAACCCCAATAAAACCTCAATAGAACCGTCAGATGAAATATTTGTGTTTGTTTGTAAAGTAAATTCTGTATAGGTAATATATCAAGATTGTATATTGTCAAGAAGGAAAGGAACTAAATAAATGAGTCACGGAAATGCTAAACCTGCCCAGGAAGTTTTTTGCTGGTTTAGATACATTCTCAAAAAATTACAAATTGAAAATCAATATAATATTTATATTTTTCGCTAAATACCAATAAAGAAAGCATAATTATATTCATTTTTGCATAAAAATGTATAGTCTTTTTATGTTCAAGGTGTTCCAAACAGTTTTTTGTGACTACTACAGATTTCCTAAAAATTCCAGATCGGGTTTTACAACTCCACGACTCAAATACGATTTCCAATAATTGGCAAAGCGAATAGCACAGAAAATATCCACAAATACGATTGAACCACAGAAAGTCGGAAAATTCATGGTTACCAGAGAGAATTATAGAAGAAAATAAAATAAAGAAACAGAACCAATTATCGGAAAACTACGAGTATTGTACAATTCAAACTATCTCTATCATCTCTTCTCCGTTGTAAAAAAAATGTAGGTACCAATATATTTTTTTGTATATTTACGAAATTTGTTTATTTACGAAAGTATGGTTACATCATTTACAAAAAAAAATAACGAAATAATATTTTATAACATATGTAGGTGTTTATATGTATAGTTTAATTTTCTCTTCAAAGACAGAAAAAATACAAAAATTTAAAAATATGGTGAAGTTTTTGAATTTTGCATTAAATTCACAGAACTTTATTGTCCTCCAAATTGACTCACTTTGAATGTAAACAATATTATTGTAAGAATAAAATTAGTGTTACAATAATTATAGTACTGAGGTTAAAATTTATTGGCACCGACATAGAAATAATGACACCCGATGATTTTTAACTTTGAATTTTGTCGAATATATTTTTAAGTTGTAGGTAAGAACTATTATTTCAAAATGTATTCTTCCAAGGTACCTACTTATTAATTTCAAATATCATTTTTGTCACCGAATAGGTAATTCCTAGAACTTTGATCGATACCGATTTGTAAGAAATATGCTGCCGTCAATTTAGACAAGACCTTTTGACTCCTAGGCCTCAAAGAGGCTAATAAATTTAGTTATCTTTTCAAGAAAAAAAATCTCCATGGGGGTAGGCAGAGAGGACTAACCGCCAAACAACTCGGTCTTGGCGCATACTCTTTGCTTAATTACATTCTTACATAACTTTTCGACTTTATTCTGGCTCTTGACATGACTCATATATTTGGTTCACTTGATCATGCCATGTCTTCCTCGGGAGTCCCCGACTTCTACCATTCACATTTGTACCTATATTCTCCTTACATCCCTTTATTCGTCTTATTCGCTTATATCAAGCCTTGCATTCTTTGCGAACCTCCACATTCCTCATGTGATAATACATGGTTTTACCACGTATACGCCTCAGGGATCTCGATATTTGAAAATGCTCTACCATTTTAACCAGAAGTAATGGAAAAAATAGTTTATCACATGGACACGCTTACAACAAACTTCAAAGAATATCTTCTATATTCTCCAAAATGCCCTGGAAAGAATCTCAGACTTGTGATGTCCCGAAAGAAACCATTCATCTGTTCTGAATGCAATTACTAATGTTATCCAAATTGACCCTGGTAATAAATTACATCTTTGCGATTCTTTCAAGGATAAAGAAACCATCCTGTCACTTCGAATGCAATCAACAATGTTCTCAAAATTTGTTTTGACAGCATCGCCATTCTATTGTAAGAATATTATGTACTAAATACACAATTTGGCTGTCCTGAAACGGGAATCCTTCCCAGATGGACAGACAAAGGTTCATTTTGTTTTGTATTGTTTATAATTTATATATATAAAATAAAATAAAATCTCTAGATAGTTTATAATAAAGTCACTATCCGCGTTTGTACGCTTAGTTCTTCTAAACTATGCAACGGATTTTGATAGAGTTTTCAATATCATTTAGAGAATTTCTTCCGGAAGGTTTATGAATATAACACATGCATAATATATTTCTAGAAAGTAGAGGAAACATGCATAATATATTTCTAGAAAGTAGAGGAAACATGCATAATATATTTCTAGAAAGTAGAGGAAACATGCATAATATATTTCTAGAAAGTAGAGGAAACATGCATAATATATTTCTAGAAAGTAGAGGAAAGTCGAGCAACGCCGGGTAAACGTCAGCTAGTAAAAAATCATCCTGATTATGTTTGTGCTCACAGAACTCGAAAAGCAGTCTACCGATATCGCTGAAAATTTCAAATATTGTTATTATTAGTACCAGGAGATTTTAGAGAGTGGTTTGAATGTTAGAAGAAGTCGGGGACGCCCGCTCTCGAAATGAGATACGGAGTCGAATTAAGTCGATGTATTGTAGATTTTTTAACAGTAACATTGTATACAGTATACAGTAATGAATGGTGAAAGAAGCCGCAGATGCCCAAGAAAGATATTACATCATCAACTAGAATATAATAAACATAATACAGTGTTAATACAGTCAGCGGCCTTCCATTTATTTTGAAGGTCAAGTGTGCAAAATTTCATCAATCTTAGAACAAAAATGTAAATTTTTACTTTTAAAAAAGCCATGCCGCTACAGACACTCTTATTTATGTAATATTTTTTTTTTGATATCAGATGTAGAGATTAATTTTGTTGAAAGTCAAGTGTGCAAAATTTCATCAAGAATAAAAAAAATTATGCGTGGTGAGAAAAGGGGATGTGGTGATTTTACGAAATCTCATTTAGTCAGTGATGTTCCTCTAGTTTTGGAGGTGAGGTGTGCAAGAATTCATCGATCTCGGAATAAAATTGTAGATTTGCATTAAAAAAAAGTCACGCCACCACTGACACTCTTCCACGGTGTCCAGAAACTCGTAGTACAAGCGGGAAAACGATAAATCTACGAATACATAACATTCGGAGTCGATTCTAATGTATAACTTTTATAGATTTTACTTTCGTTTTCGAGTAAATCGAGTCTAAATTTGGAATTTTTTAAGCACATTTTTTTTTTTTAAATCGGGCGCTATGAGATTAATACAAGCCATTTAATATCTTTCCCGGCTCCAAAAATATTATCCTTTCAATTATCGAAAAAAAAATTAAATTGAAACGCCTGGATTGAAAAAATGTTTCTCTAGATTCACTATTTTCCTGCTTATACTACGAGTTTCCGGATACCGTATATATGTTATAGAAGATAGATAGATTGTGCAGAGACCACTAGACGCCCAGGTAACTGGTACTGGTACTAGGTAGGAGATCACTTTAATCAATCAAATTTGGATGATTTGTGTTTTCATGTGCCGCCATTTTTATGAATAACAATCTCAATGGCGACGTGTTAAGTTATTTATTGTTTATTGCGGTATTTTAAGTAGGTACATAGTTATCTATGTCCTAATACAATCCTTATATACAAATTTATTTATTTATTTATAATTGGATAATTTGTATAGCGCCGCTTTTGTGAGATATCACCTCAGGGGCGCTTTACAGTTGATGCAGGTATTACAGAAAATATAAATATTACAAAAATAGAGTGAAGTTAAGTTAAGTAAAATGATTATGAAGTATAGGAACAGGTCACACGAAGATAGAAGATGGAGACTCTGCAGCCAGAATCCTAGGTGGTGAAGAAACTGGGCCAGCTGCTGCAGCGATAGAGTCCACCGCGGCCACCAACAGTGCCAGCACGAGGTTAGTCACCCGTCCAGGTATGTGTCTGCTGCTAATAAAGCGCTGACACACTATCCACTCACAGATACCAGACCTTGGCAGCACCGCTGTGACGTTCTACGAAGATAGAAGATGGAGACTCTGCAGCAAGAATCCTAAGTGGTGAAGGAACTGGACCAGCTGCTGCAGTAAGAGAGTCCACCGCGTCCAACAACAGCGTCCAGGTATGTATCTGCTGCTAATAAAGCGCTGACACCTCACATAGATAAGAGACCCTGGCAGCACCGCTGTGACGTTCGGCAAGTCCATCATTTATCTCCATGTAATCCTGTTCCTGGTAATTGTTGAAGTGGTGCATTCTGTCCGCAATAAAAAGCGACGGTTGGGTAATAAATTACCCTAGGCTTAGTAAAAAAACTTGCAGGTCCAAGCTTGCCCAGTTTCCGAGAATTTTGTTGAAAACATCTGGAGTGCATTTACCGATCGCCGTTCGTTTCGAATGTCCAATATTTTTGAGCAAATTTCAGAATATTCACTTTTAAAACACTGCACTCAAGTCACATATTATAAAGTTCTAATAATTATTAAGTTTATTTTTATTTAAGTTCAAATGTTGATTGATTGATTTTAAAAATAATTTCAAAGGGATGTTGCCTCATTTCCCTTGAAAATACTAAAAAAAACACAAAGCGGTTGGAGGAAGCGTTAGGACGCGTCCTGCTGCCACGAAAGGCGCTATACTATAATTATAGTAACACATTTAAAATGAATCAATCACATATTTTCGTAATTTAATTTTAAATGTTTTCTTCTGATTTTATTTTTTCTGGTAGCTCTCCAAATATCTTCAACGCTCCGTACATCAATGACTTTTGACTCTGTGTTTTTTTCCTGAAGGGGAGTCTCAATTCATTTCTTTTCCTCGTCTCATGTGTGTGTTTGTTCTGTAGTTTATCAATTTTTCTTAGGAATTCAGTAGACGTATGGCCATTGATTATCTTGTAGATTAAAAATATGGTATTAAAGTAAATAATTTGTTTAAATGACAAGATATTTAACTCCTTCAACATGTTCTTAATTTTTGTGTATCTATTATTCTTCAATATGGTTCTCATTGCTCTATTTTGTAGAATTGTCATTTGTTTCATTAAACCGTCGTTGGATAAGAATAGAATGCTGCTACAGTAAGTTAGGTTAGGGTTAGTTAAGGTTAGGTATTATCAACGCCTTGGCAATTCGGCGCCCGGAGCAGACTGCTCCAATTGCGCCCGCATAGGGATGGCCCTGAGATTGGGTACCTACAGGTTGACACTGTTATCATTGCTTTCCGCTAAATTCAAACATGTTTTTAAAAATCGATAGATATTCTTTACATCGACTGCAAGTTAAATATGTCGATCTGTAAATTTGGCGATCATCTCTAAATAGTATAAAATAAAGTCGCTATCCGTGTCTGTCTGTTTGTGCGCTTAGTTCTTCTAAATTACGCAACGGATTTTAAAAGGCTTTTCACTATCATTTAGAGCATTTCTTCCGGAAGATTTATGTATATAGTACATGTAAATTATATTTATAGAAAATAGAGAAAATACGAAGTTTTGTAATCAACTCGTAAAAAAAGTTTTTACATTGCATTACATTGCTAACGCTGGCTATACCTTATAAGATACATCAAAATAATATACTAAAGAATTGTATATCTTGAACAGGCCTACAGAAAAGTCTGCGATGGTATAAGTCTATCTCCTAAAGATAACCCTCAGTAACGCCGGTTACACGTCAGCTAGTTATGGTATAGATTAGTGTAGTTAACTGTGCAGGCGACCAATAGAGAAACTAACCAATAATCAAAACATATTTTTATCCAACATTTACTGAAAAATACTTTTGTACTCACTGGAACTACAGTGCTGTATAAAATGAATAAGTTAATAGATATTATATTTTCTTGTTTTATACTTTCATGTCGGTCATTATTTAGGTTTTGTAAAGTATGACCAAGAGTGGTAGATACTCTCAGTATTGCCCTTGTGAAAGACCATCATTCAGAATCGAAACATTACTTTTTTACATTAGCTCCCGACAGCAGGCCTTGAGGAAAAAAATCCCTCGGGTCCAATGTCATCTTTGCAGATGCTGTGTGGAGGGTCTATTTAAGGAAAGGAAGGAGAGGAGGTTCTAGAAAAGAAAAAAGGTATGTATTTATTTAAACGCCCTGATGGGCTTTTACATGATTTACTGCATAATACATTGCCAACAGAAGGTTTTTTATTTTTAAAACAATAACAAAAAATATCAATAAATAAATTAATTAAGTATGTTCGTACATGTATACAGTAATTAATATGTGTGTTAAAAACAAAATAAAACTAAAAGGGAGCATGAAAATTACTCGTAGGAAGGTATAGAGCAGAGGTTCCCAAACTTTTTTGCCCCGTAGACCACTTGCCAGATATATTTTTTTCCGTAGACCCCCTGCCTGCCGAATATTGAATTTTCCTAAAACTATTAACGTCCCATATGATAATTCCCTTCCCTTGCCTGTCCAAAAACCGGGTGGCGGTATAGTTCCACTGTCTTTACATTATGCAGACAGGGACGCCCTTGTGAGGTATTACACTAAATGAAAATGGAGCAGGATAAGCAACGGGAATTTCTTTCTGTAGCTGGCCCTACAGAACTGCCCATTAAGTTTTTTGTTACCGCTTATTCCGATCAGTTCTTCTTGCCATATGATATCCGATTCTTCAACATTCCACTTCCACAGTCAAAATGTCCTCAAACTTAGTTTTTAAGTATATGTGAAGTACATTTAAACGTTGAACGTCATTATTACCATGGACGTTTTTCAAAAACAAGTTTGGAATCTAGGAAAATTCGCGGCTTCCGATGTGCAATGTTTTTCTTCAATATATTAATACTGACAAGAAAAGGAACGTATAATTTTATTTATATACTTACCTCAATAAACAACTTCACGAAATATAAAAATACAAATATCAAATAAGTAATTTCTCAGTTTATGATTTATAATAATTTTATTTATAATTTTTACTTAAACTGTGTTATTTGTGTTAGGTGTATTGTGTCATTTACGGAACTCCAAAATGTTGACTTCAGCTAAATGGGGATCCGCTCGTATGTTTTTTTTAATTTTTTTATAGTGAATACCTCACAAGAGTCCCAACTGCTCCCGTCTGGAGCCAGTGAGACTATGGCATCCCCAATTGGGGGATGTTGTGAGGCTGAAGGTAAGTGGGGAAGGGGAAGAGGAAGGTGGGGAAGTACCTGGCTATTCAGATCTAGTCACTAAACACGGCTAAAGCCATTTGGAGCAACGTTTCAATTCTGAATGGTGGTCTTACACCAGGGCGATACTGGTAGTATCTTCCACTCTGGAACGTGCCGCAAATATACTATATATTATTTTAATTAATTAATTGTGAAATAACACAAATCAATCAAATAAAATTTATTTGCGCACGCCGGGTTCGAACCCGCGACCTTCGGAATGGCAGTCCAATGCGTTACCACTGGACTATGCCGGCCGTCAAATATGTCAATATATATCGTCAAATATATGTACCCCCATTTGAATCTCGTGGACCTCCAAATTTTTTTCTCGCTGACATAGACCCCCAGCAAGCCGATATCGACCCCTGGGGGTCTATATTGACCACTTTGAGAACCTCTGGTATAGAGACTAGTTTTTTTTTAAAAAGACAAGAAATGATAAAAGTTAATAATGAGCAAATAGGTCTGAAGTTAGTTGCCTTTTAAAACCTACAAAATTATTAACACCAAATATATCAATAAGTTCACAGCATTTGTTTGCAAGGTGATGAATTCTTGGAATTGGTGAATACATAGAGTAGTTAGTATTTAGGTTATTGTTACTTTTGAAAGTGTCTGCTTCGAGTTTGTCTGGCAGGTACATTCATATAAATTAATGCCAATAATTTAGGGTTGTCAATTAGAGATTTAATAATTGTGAATAAAAATAATACATCAATTAAAACTCTTTTATCTGATAGTTTGAGAAGTCTGGTTTCGGTACATAAGTTATTTAAATTCGATGGAAATATTCATTTTAAAATTGATATACCGAAAGAATGGCATAATACTTAGCTTAGTTATTAATATTATTGAGGTATGTTACTATAACCTTCTTTTACTACATTAATCATTAAAATGATTACCAACTGCTTGTATGAGGGGTGGGTAAGAACCAGAGATGTGCTTTATTTCAAATAAATCCATTTCAAATAGAAATGCAAAATGCAAAATGGGTATTTTCCATTTTGCATTTTAAATGCTTTTCTAAAAACCATTTTACATTTTGCATTTTAAATGCTTTTCTCAATGCATTTTCCATTTTAAATGCTTTTTTGCAACATTCTTCCTACTATCTCCACTCATTTTTTTTCATAAGCCCCAAATATCAGTCGGTCCTCAACCTCGCTATGAGAGATAATTTACATTTGTCACGTTGCTCCCTGGTAGGAGCCCTGGCAATTGAGTGATACCATTACAAAAAATAGTGAACATGGAGCCATGACGCTGTAATATTAAATGTTAGATAGCAGTTTCTATGTTTTTACGTTGACAACATTAGTCCCGCGCAAATTTTTTATGGTTTCATAATCTGTAGTCGTGGTGTTTTTGGATTTACCATCATGTAATATGTTTGTTCTACATTGATGTCCATTATTAAATGGCAAAATTGTTTAAAAAATCTATAATTGTTTTAATTGTTTGACCTGAGAAACCATTTTGCATTTTCAATGCATTTTGAAAATAGGTATTTTGCATTTTGCATTTGAAATGCTTTTCTAAAAACCATTTTGCATTTTGCATTTTCAAATGGAAAAGTTTTGACCCATTTCCATTTTGCATTTCAAATGGTTTTGGGTACCCATTTTGCACATCTCTGGTAAGAACCTGGGGGTTAAAGTGTCCAGAAGTGACGGAGTAATCCCTCCAACTGCGATGCAAGTCGAAGGGTTGAGAGAGGCCAGTTGTAGAAGGTCTCCCTCAACCAGACTCTTCCGATCCAGACAGCCACGCAGTAGGTGAGCAAACATATCCACCGCCAAGATCTGCACAAACCTCACCCCATGAACACGGCCACCCCTACTAAGTCATCAAACATAGCTACTTGGGGTGACCTATGGCAGGGGTGTTGGTTATCCAATAAACGGTTCCCGAGGCGGCTGTACCCATACCCGCTTCCCAAATTTAAACTTGAAGCGATATTAGCCATGTTTTGTGAGCAATTCTAAATAGCAAGGTATTTTTTTAATTTAAAGTAAAACAAATTTAATAATGTTTTTCTGCAAGTATTTTTATTATTTTGACAGCTGTTTCGGCGTTCACAATAATAAAAAAACTAAAACACTTGCAGAACTTAACATTTTTCGGCTGGGTATTTTTTACGCTGTCTCCGGGAGAAAATAAAGGTGCCGTGCGAATTTCTTTAATTTGTTTTAAATCGCTATATCTTTGAAAATAATTAAAATATTTTAATAAAAATTTCTACATAGTAACTCAGCACACCCCAGCTATAAAAGTACTAAACAAAAATAGAATATTATTTGAAATGCAACTCATTTAACCTTGTAATATGTTTATTACGGTCTGCCTATCAGTATTTGCTTATACCTGCTTTCTTTAAATACGCCCGACATCTCTCGCTCGCTTGCACATAGGAGTTGAGTGGAACAGAGATAAGGATTCGAATTGATTTTTTACGATCACAAAAACCCTCATTTGAGAAATTGAATTATTACAATAACAAATAATAAACGATCCTTTTGTTGAAATACCGATGTAAACGACAGGCACGAAGATAAATATAAAAAGAAGACTCTAAGAAGCATTATGATTTGATAATTATGTACATATAGTTGGGACCTTTATAAATACATTGAATAATTCCATGTTTTCTGCCATTGAAATGAGGCCAAGCATCAAACGACGGAACTATCTTTTCCGGCCGAAATGTGTTCATAAGAACACTATTAAATTTGATTCACATGAAATTAAAAAACAAAATTAAATGAAGTTCTACGAATTACACACAAAAATAATTGACACATTGTAGTCGGGCGCTTCAAACAATAGACTCTAGCCCATAGCGGGTGTTTTTCGCGATTAGCGCATAAATATATCGCTTTCCTAAAATTGACACAATTTCTAAACCAAATAATATTTTCAATTGAAATTTTCAAAGAAATCATATATGACATTCATAGACATATGAATATTAGTAGACCTGCACTCCCCATACCGGTTCCATTGGAGCCGGCTGTGCTCGCGGGCCTCAAGTGAATTTAGAAAACGTGACGTCATCATTCTTGTTCGAACTAGCGTCGAGCTATGGTCGAGGCATTTTACGAAATAACACGGCAAAATGGTGGCTTAGCTATGAAAACTTGTAAAAATAGATGTGAAAAAGAGAATAAACCCAATTGTCGTATTACATTCCATATGTAAGCATTATTTTAAGCGTAATTACATCGTATAATACGAATCAGTTTGTAGAAACATATACTATCACATCGAGATATATCTGTACGCATCGTTGGTTATTGGGAACTAAATTATGAACACTTATAAAAGTGTCTTAACTAAATACGTAAACAAAATATTCGACTCTGAAAATAGAAGAAATTTTTTTTTGCCGAATTTGGACTTCGCAAATTTGTTCATAACGTGGCGAGTAATTTGCGCTCCCATGTAAAAATGTCTATTCATTCAAAAGCAGATTTTACTTTTAAGAACTAAATGGTGATATTATAATGCGAGATGCCTATATACTGTCAGATTGATTTATTGACGAATCACAGTCAGCTTTACCCCCTTCGTTCTTCAACAGTTGATTTTACCCCTCACCTTTAATTTCTAGTCTATATATTCATATGTCTGTGATGACATTTGATCATCAACAATAAATTATAATTGCTTTGATTACATCATAATTTCACCACATTTCAAAGCTGAATATAAAAACCTGATATTAATTCAGTAAATAGCATTCAATATTCAATATTTGAAAATTCCAAGTAAAAGATAACATGTTTATTCATATCATATAGTTATATAATAAATAATAATATATATTTGCCATGCCCGCAATTTTACAATCGCTGGATGTGTGAAATCTGATCACGTAAATTGAACAGTGTCACCTAAGGTCGAAGGCGCATACTCAATAACTCATATGTTTAATTGCTTCTTGTCAAAAAAGAGTCTTTTGCGGTTGTCTCGCCTAATTGAAGAGCCCATTCCACTTATGAATCATAGTATTTCACGCTGATAACAAACCCGTATAATGCCGTTTCCCACCAAAAACCGACAGTCGACAAAAACGGCATTTGCCGTGTCCCGCAGTTGACCGACAGTCCGCGAAAAACAGCAAAGGCCGTGTCCCGACGACAATGTGTTAATAAGCCAAGTACTTCCCAACCTTCCTCTTCCCTCTCCCTTCAGCTTCACAAAATACCCCAATAGGGGCTGCCATGGTCATATACATAAATATAAATTTTAATTTTTGGAAATAAAGAATAAAGAAAATTAAAAAAGAAAGACTGCATTTTAATTAAATATCTTTTAATAAATAAATTTAAAATCATAAACAATAATTATTTTCATAATATTTCACTACAAACATAATAAACTTACTAACTTAAGGTAGCTGTTTTTAGTATTGTTACATATAGAACTGAAATTAAGATTTTATAATATAATATTTTGCATAGATAAAAGTAATGTCACCAAATTCAAATAAAATTTATAAATACCATCTAATTTCATATAACTAGAGATCCTTAATATTCACACAATAATATAACTATAAGCAAATACCCTATAATATTAATAAGGCAACTAATATATTGTTTACCAAAATAAGTTTTGACTCCCTAAACAATTGCCAAATGACAATAAACACCATGTATAAAATAGTAATTCCGCATAGCAAATAAAAAAGTATTTATTACTGAAAAAGTGATGATTGAACTTTAAAATGCCAACTGAAGCCAAATTGAGTAAATGTTCACCAAATTTACTACATCCAATTTAATCCTTCAATACTTTCATCACATTTGTTCAGTTTGCAATGTTTTCTGTGTATTTCAAATGCCCTATAAACATTTTATTTTTGAATTTTCCGTAAAAACAAATACTATTTTAGAAACTACATAAAATTATCTTTATGGTGTATGCATTTAAAATAAACATTACTATTTCAAAATAGTTAAATTTTCTTATCAAACATGAAAAATGTTGTCAAAAAAGCTAACCACATTTTTATTCCAATCATAGAAAAATTGAGAGAACTCGATATTTCGAAAACTGTACCTTCACTTTTATCTCATTCGTATAATAAAAAATAACAAATAATTTATAAGTTAAACCAATTGTTACGATAGTTGAGCAAAATATGAATTATTCATTTTGGCTATTTTTAGGAATTTGTTTATGGATTCCAGTATAAATAATTGAGGCAAACTGGAAAGTATTTCTCTTTCTAACGTCAAAAAAATTATGTATTTCTGCATGATATAAAAAAATATTTTATAAAATATGGAGGGGTTGCAATTAAATTTAATCAATTAAAGAATAAAATGCTACTAAAAATGTAGGAAATTTTTTTTTGAGAAAACCAAACTTTTTTTAGAGTAACAAAAGGGTCATATTTAGATAAAATTGTAGAATAAGTTGGGGTTCAAATTTTGATAAACATTTACTACTTGTGAGAAAATAGTATTATTTTTGGTGTCAGGCACTATCTTTAACTAACGTAAACTTAAATATATAGGTAATATTTTAGTATAAAATATGGTGTCAAATTTTGGTGAACAATTACCCATTTTGGGTTGAAATGTATTTTTTTGGATGTAACTTTTCACTCCACTTGGTAAGCAGTTAAACATAAGCTTATTAATAATACCTCCAACTTCTGCCATTTCACATATATTCTGATGGCAACATGCTACACTAGCGCCTCCTAGCGGCATGAGTTGTGCATTTTGGTTTTTTTTCATACATTTTAATTGATTTTATTTGAAATATATTCTTTATTTTATGTTAATAAATTAAAAATTGAAAAAAAATAAGAAGATCATCGACATGAAAAAAAAATTATAGCGGCTATTTTAACTGTCTTTAATGGTTTAGCAAGATAATAAAATATCTACTTATATAATTATGAGAAATTTTACAAAAAGATTTCAATATATTTAATAATACTGAAATATATTGAAATTGTTTAACAATATATTTAATATATTCCATCATTCAAAATGCATAATAAAATATGTGTTTTGAATATCAACATTGACAATGATTTATAATTTCAACATGAACACAGAATGCCCCATGGAACTAACACTGCTTTGCTAAATTAACCTTAAAATTTGTATCATTTTTTGCATAGTAAAATCTACTTTTTACATAATAAAGATCATTTTATTTGCTAGGATTTAACAAACTCCTATTATATTTCACCAGCTAACCTCTGTCAATGTTTTTTGGCATCCTGAAAAACGTCTTGAAAGTGTTTTTGTTGTAAACTTGCCACACAAAACCTACTTTTTCGAATATTTTTGTAAATATTTTTTTATCAATATTAATAGAAATACAAATTAGAAAGCGCAAAACACCGCCACCAAGTATTAAATAAATTCAATTTGCCGCTATTGAAAGGAATGTCAATGTCAATATGCTACACTGGCGCCTCTAGCAGCCAGACTTGTTGATATTGCCAATATTTAACTGAAGTTGGACGTATTATTAATATTATAGGGTGTTTGCTATAAGCAGTAACTTAATATGACATTGTTCTAACCACTGTAAGATCCAAAAGTCATGGCAATCAGAATTGATACAAACTTAAATGCATTGCTTGCATACAGCAAGCTAAAACTTGTTATTCGACTTCAAAATAGAAAATACCAGATAAATTGAGAAAATCTTCATTTTTAATAATACATATAAGTAAAAACTTTTTGAATATTCAAAATTGAACAAAGTAAAAAATCTGCCATCCGAAAACAAGGTTAGTGTCCAATTAGTGAAAATGGCAGATTTTGGTGCACACTTATAAAATGGTGACCGGATAACTCATCAAAATGACAATTCAATACACCTATAAAAAGTGTTATAAACTTATGAAAAGTCATGAAACAAAAACTAGGTTAAATAGGTTACATATGTAACTATTTAACCTAGTTTTTGTTTCATCACTTTTAATGACTTTATATCACCTTTTAAACAGTGGCGGCTCGTGACTTTAGGGTGTACTAGAGTGCTAATATTATAAAAAATGGCATTTCTGATGTTGTTATAGTTGAAAACAATTTTTTTTTTTTTTTTCGAAAAGCGATTTTTTGTATTAAGATTTTCAGGAAATTTCAGTACAGCCGTGCGCCGCACGGAATTCCTGAAAATCTTCATACAAAAAATCAATTTTTCGAAAAAAAATAAAAAATCGTTTTCAGCTACAACAACATCAATAAAGCCATTTTTTGTAATATAAGCACTCTAGTAACCCAAAAGTCACGAGCCGCCACTGCTTTTAAAGGTGTGTTGAATTGTCATTTTGAGGAGTTATCATGGAACCATATAAAATATGCTTAAAATTAAAGCAAATATTTTGTAAAAACAAACAAAATCCACTATAGATCTTTCGTAAAATTTTCATTTTTGGTTTAAACTGGCATCATGTTTAAGCTTGCAAGAGGGCCCATTTTGTAAACTTATTCAAACAAAAAAAGGGTAGAACGAAACGAGCCAAAACACGTCGCTAGAATACTTAAAGGACTAACTGAAACCGAAATTGTTTTTGGACAATTGTTGTCAATAATAATTATTAACCGACGTGACTGGAAAAACGGTCAGAGAGAGCAAACTAGACGGCGGTATAGTAACTGAGTGTGTAAGATGACCCAACCCGTCCGTGTACAAAGCTCGGCTTGACTACTGAATTTGACATACAAATACTGGAAAATTAGATAGCTTGATTTTGTGCATTTAACTAGTAAAAGTAACGGCAGATTATTGTGGTTGTCGGAAAATTGAGTTGTTAGTGGAAAATTTAATGGTAGAGATACACTTCCTTAATAATTAATTCAATGGAATAAAATATACTATGTATACATATATTATTGGGTTGATTTTTGCTAACTTTGATCTTAGATCATGTTTATGTGTACGGAGGTTAGCTTTCATCCAGGACAACTCAGCAGAACTGCACTAGTACCAGTTGAGTAAGTTTCAAAGCAGCTGCGGCGTCTACCTCTACAGTATCTTCTATAAATCTCTACCTGGATTATCAGTCGGGGAATCTTGTATTTGTACTCCTCGTAATATGACCAAGAAATTAGAGTTTTATACCTCATGTTAAAGTTCACATTTTTTGACTATTCACATTTCAAAAGATTCTTTCTATCTTCCATACTTAGTATAAAGCATATTTGCACCAGTAAAAATATAACGCAAGTGTGACAAAAAAAAAAACAAAAAAAAAATGATGAATACATCAAAATTTCTACTAATAGCTACAATATTCAATTTAAAAAACGATTATTTCAGTAGTCTTTTTAGAATTAAAATGATAAAGTTACTCCAAGCAGGTGAGCAGTTCGCTCAAAGCATCATTATTAACACAGACCGCTTTTAATTTATCAATTTGCGCTTTAGTGAAACCGGAATGTACTGCACCCAAGCACAAGATCCGTCGATCTACAAAACTCAATTTAGGAGCTATTCTCTCTAAATCCAAATCAATCTCCGCTACATTTGACAAAGTGTCATTTTTACCAACCATTCTGATATTTTTATCAGCTATTCTGTTATTTATATCAACTGACATTCTTATATTTTTATCAACTGAATCTACATACGACTGTCGATTCTGTTGTTTGTCGGTTTGCGGGGATCGGTTTGCAGAGTAGAAACCGGACCTGAGGGTGTGGAAGACGGCCGGAGCCAGGAGTCGGATGCTGGGGTTGTCGGAGGAGCTGATGATGAGGCACATGAGTATGTGAGGAATGAGCTGGGAGGGGACCCGCCCCTGGAGAACATGCTCGAGGACATCAAATAGCCAGCCGCTGAGAATTGGGAGGAGTTGTTGCTCTATCGACATCTCAAAGACCTAGAAAAAATAAGCAGTAATAATAATTCCACGTTCTTCAGATGTGCATCGCTCCATTGCTTGTTGTCAACTAATTCTCTATCTGTCGACAACATAAACATCAAAGCACAGTTACATTTGACGCCATTTGCAAAAATTATGGCACATTCACATAATGACATTATTTTTGCCCCACCTTGTTCATAGGTAATTGGCTCAATTTCAAATTTTAAAAGATTAACATTACGGCTACATGTAATTAGGCGAACGTTTGAACAATAGATAAATTAACCGTTTTGTTAAAAGGGCTTACTAACTTCTGTTATCCAACATTACTTACATCAAATACCATATGACCCGCCATTTCAGCCAGATACGGGGTCACGTGGAGGTCGTATCTTTCCCGGCTATCCGCTCCGTCCATGCAACACGAGTCTGCCCAACTGAAATACAAATACATTTTAATACTAGTAGTTCTGTGAACAATAGACCTCGCGTCCAAAAAAGTATGTTTCTAATTTTTTCTCATTTAATATATCATTACCAAAATTTCCCCTAAAATTATAAGATTTGTAAGTAGGTACTTAAATACTTACCTACTTAATTAATAAGCTGTATAATATTTTACATAACATTTCATTATTTCAAATAAGGAATTATACAATTTGTCCATAGAAGTGTACGAATCTCAATGTCAATTATTATTTTTTTAACATTCTTCAGGCAGATAGGTACCATAATATTAAAATGCTCAATCAAAGTTAGCCACGTACTGAATAATAAAACGGATACAAACAAATTTACAGAAAGATGGAATTCCAAACGTTTGAGTGAAAACATGACTTCACTATGATCAGTCAATTATTACCTGCAGCAGTCTAAAAACTTCAGCGTTACGCTATTAACGACCGCGTGGGGCATCAGAAAGTTCTTGATGAAGATTCCCAACGCGCGCAGTATGTGCGGGGAGTGCGTGAAGCAGGAAGCGGACGTCAGGGCCGTCTTCTGAAGGCACGTTATAAGCTGCGCATAGCGAAGCAACTGGTCTGGCTCCAAAACTTCCACCACCTCACTTTTGGGAATATCATCTGAAACCATGTTGTTAAGTTTTTACTTTTACTGAAAAATATACTTATATAAATATAAATATATATAAATATAATATATATATATATATATATATTTATCCCCTCTCGTACTATGTTGATCTCGAGCGACGGTACGCCAGGTATATGTTGATCCGTTTGCATTTGTTGATCCACTCCGGATATGTTGATCCATTACCCGAGCTGGCATACATATGTAAATCCCTATAGATCAACTTGTGTCATCGAGATTTAGCTGTAAGCCACGCCCATTTTTCGGTCGCATATACATTTTACACGATTTATTTTGTTGATCTATATATTTCTGACCAACTTGACGGCTTGCATGCATTGTAACTTGTATTTCGCGCGCGTTGTGGTACTTTTCAGATTCTGTTAGAACATCCATATTCTATGAAAATGACTTTGTACTTAAAGAGGATAGACTGCCTCACGCATATTTATATTGAAATGGAACTTTCGCAAACGTCAAATCCATGCTTAAAAAATCTTTTGAACTTGATTAAACAAAAATATAACTTTAATGCTTCATTTACTACGTTTCGTGACTAAGCAGGGGTGCCCGGGTTCATGGGGTGAGGTTCATTGAGTCATTTTAAAAGAGAAATTTTGAACATTGATTGAATCAAATTTTATTTTAATGTATCTTTTACCATCTCTCCCGACGTAAGTTTCTTGTAATGATTAAGTTGAAACAAAGCGTAATATCCATAATTTGTGCCTATTAAAATTGCGGCGATTAGATTGGTGAGAATTTAATTTTTCAAATTTTAAATTAAAATTGCTGAAAAATTTATTCCAATTTGTTTTTTATTAAACATGGCTAAAGTCATTTCACGCACCGATTCCAACCAACGATGTTTTAGTATATGTTCGTCAATCAACAGGAGCCATAATGTCTGTACATCAGAGCCCTCGAAAATTATTACAATTATGTATACCGCCGCCCCGGGAACCATTTATTAGATAACCAATACAATTTAGCGAGATAGTTGTTTATTTTTTGTATTTTTTTACATCGTCTCCACACAGGAGGCCCTTAGGAAAATCTTAACTCTCAAGGCCTATGTCATCTTTGTGAATGCTGTGTTGGGGTATTTTGAAAGAAAGGAAGGACAGTGAGTTCTGGGAAGGAAATAGGTATGATGGGTGGGTAGTAATCTGGGGGTCAGTGTGTTCGAGTGATAAACATAAAAATCCAACTCTCCTACTGCGTTGCAAGGCGATGCGTTGAAAGAGGATTAATCGATCCGGCCCACCACGCATTTGGTAGGCAAGCACATCCGCCGCCAAGAACCGAACAAACCTCACCCTATAAACCCTGGCACTCCTGCTAAGTCACCAAATATATCAAACTACTTGAGGTGGCTCTCGACTAGCAATCCGAAGGTCGCGGGTTCAAATAAATTTTATTAAAATTAATTTGCACTATTTTACAATTAGTGTTTGGTGACCATATCTGAATAGCCAGGTTCTCTCCCACCTTCCTCCTCCTCATCTCCTTCGAGGTCTCCTTTGAGGATGCCATAGTCTCACTGGCTCCAGACGGGAGCGGTTAGGACTGTATGACTCTGGTGCGGTATTCACACAAGTTTTTATTTGTAAAAAATGAAACAAATATTATAATCAGATATCATATTTCCTACAAAAAGCCACAGCTGCTAACTTCGAGAAGTTGAATAAAGTATTTTTAGCACACAAATGGCAGAAGTAGAACTAACACGTGCAGTTTATAGTAATACCAACTAAAAGATAAGATAAAACACTTCAATATATTTTATTTAAATTTTGATAATTCCTTCATGCTTCATGCTTTAGTGTTTAATAAAAAAATACAAATCATATCACACTACATCTTAACTTAAAGGTGGATATGTTTTTATACACAAAAAAGGTTTATTTGTATATTCTCTGTATGAAAACTATTTTCGTTAAAAAAATAATACTGTATTGAAAATGTGATCAGACCAAAACTTCGTTGTTAAAACAATGCAGCTGCGGGCTGCCGGGCTCAGAGTATTATTATTATTATTAATATTATTACTCTAAGCTGCCGGGATGTGACAACACCCTGATTATAATACATTTAACCCATATAATAATTATAATTTTATTTGTTTTGTCTTTGATAATCAACGGCTATGGAATTCTGCGTCTTGCCACCGCGATACTATTGATTACTAAACACGACAAAATATTTCAAAACGACTTATTAACGATTCCAGAATGTACTTTATTCATAATTGTTTTAAGAATTTATCTGTTTCTTTAGACAATTTATTTTTAAAAGTGCTTATAAAATACGTTTTATTACTTATCCACTGGAGCCATTTCTGCCATATTTTGCCAATATTGTGCAATATCTTAGTTTTACCTCTAGTTACACAATAGAGTGGGTACTTATGGAATCTAAAAATACGGGATTATTGATTAAATCTAGGTGGATTCGTTAGCTTTAAACCGCATTTAGTAGTTTATATGGTTTCTATATTAATGTTTTTGGGGGATGATTATACCGGTACAATTGACCCCGTATTACAACTAAACTCCAGTTTCTGTGAGTACAGCTCCCAAGTTTTATAAGCTCAAGTGCATGTCCGTCCGTAACACTTAGTCAATGTACTTATTTGTTCGTTGTCCTCTCTTTCCTAATGTGAAGGTGCTATTATAATTTTAATCAATATGTATACATGTTATTTGGGGGAAAGTTTTATCTCAATCATAAAAAAAACTTTTTCTCTTTATTTTTTTATTGAGATTAAAGCAAACTATCATATTAACATTAATTTGTTTTGTTATTTTATTACATTAAATAGTTACGGTTCGTGATAAAACTGATTTACTTGAGGCCAGATAGTGTATTACGTTAAACATAATTGAAATTTTGAAAAGTAATTTTTTCAACTAATTAAAAAATATTATTTTCCTCGTCATTCCGTAAAAGCTGCAATGACCCCGGGGTCGGGATCATTGCAGCTTTTCACTCGATCGGTTTATGAGTATATAGCTTAATTTATATGAGATTAAAAAAATAAGAATTTGGTAGACAACTAGTTTTCTGCCGTTGATTATGAGTATTTTTATCGTAAGCCTAAGTTTTTATCGCAAGACGTAGAAAATGCTTAAAGTCAAATTGGTTCAATTGGCCCCATATAATATACATTGGGCCACTGTGAAAACAACTTCACATAAAATATAATCGAACAAATTGATTAAATATAATTGCATTTGTAACCACCTTGTAGCTGTTTTTTTAGTTTATGCTTTATAGAAAGATGCCGACTTCCGGTCATATTGTTTTATAATATTAAATATGAGATGATTTTAAAAGAATCATCCTTAGAGCTATTCGAAACATTCGCAAAAATCAAATCCATAAAAAAATCATAACTTAGCAGGGGTACACTGTTGCGTTTGCTCAGCTACTGCGTGGCGGGCCGGATCGAAAGAGACTGGTTGAGGGATACCTTTTGGCCATAAAAATCTAAAATGGCGGCAAAAGGAATAATATTATATGGTATATTTTGAACTTCTTACCACCTCTCCTGATTACACTTCGTGACTTAGTAGGGGTGGCCGGGTTCTTGATTATAATGGGTAATTATTTAAAATGGGTAATCAATGGATGATTGAACGCGGTTGGAGATAACAAAAAACTGTCCAAAGAAGCGAAACTCCACAATGGAGTGCTGGTACCTACCCTAATATATGGAAGTGAGGCATGGAACTGGCAGAAGAAGGCTGAAAGTAGACTGAATACTGTAGAAATGAGATCCCTGAGGCATATGTACGGTAAAATCATGTATGACGAAATCTATTCTACAGGTATTTTATTAGAGCCTGTTAAAAGGAGCTAGCAGCATTGTTCCCCGGTGCACCGTGCACGTGCTTGATACTCGACGGACACGAGCGGAACGCACGTTCACAATAAAGTTGATGTTGTCTTTATGAGAACGGGTAGTTTTTCCAACTCGTTTTTCGTTTTGTAAGTCTCCATATTCAAATTCGGCTGTATGATTTTTTTATGTGACACCTCTCACTAGAGCGCCCCTGTCTTTACACTCTAAATACAGAGAAACTATGTCGCCAACCGGCTGGGCAGCGTTATGAGGCGGGTTAAGGTAGGGGCTGTAGGAATGAATTTATTAATGCTGGTCTTAAAGAGGCGCGAATTATATGGAGGAGGAAAAACAGATGCTGATAGCTCGTTCCACATGCGAGCCGACTTACGGTAAAATGAGTCGGAGAAACGACCCGTTCGTATATAGATAACATCAACTTTACTGTGAACCTGTGTTCCGCTCGTGTCTGTCGAGTATCAAGCACGTGCACAGTGCACCGGGGATCAATGCTGCTAGCTCCTTTTAACAGGCCCTTATAAAATACCTGAAGAATAGACACAGCATACGCACATTTCGCCATACATGATTTTACCGCACATATGCCTCAGGGATCTCATTTCTACAGTATTCTGTCTACTTTCAGCCTTCTTCTGCCAATTCCATACCTCATTTCCATATATTAGGGTAGGTACCAGCACTCCATTGTGGACTGCTAGCTTCGCTTCTTTGGACAGTTTTTAGTTAGCTCCAACCGCGTCCAATCATCCATTAATTACCCATTATAACCAAGAACCCGGCCTCCCCTACTAAGTCACGAAGCGTAATCAGGAGAGATGGTAAAAGATACAGGTTAAAAAATTCCTACATAACATTATTCCTTTTGCCGCCATTTTGGATTTTTATGGTCGAAAGGTATCCCTCAACCAGTTTATTTCGATCCGGCCCGCCACGCAGTAGATGTGAAAACGCATCCGCCGCCAGGACCTAGACAAACCTCACCCTATGAACCCGTGTACCCCTGCTAAGTTATGATTTTTTTAATGGATTTGTTTTTGCGGAATTTTCATTTCGATCTAAATACGCATACATTTCTTATAAACAATTCAAGCAACACACGTCATTTTGATTTGAAACGGTACCATTTCACAGTCATTTCATGCGATATTCGACTCTAGAGACTAATACTTTGAGTTCAATATCACAAAAGACTACGGAATCACATAAAACCTTGTGATAAACAGTCCACCGATTGCCCCTTGATTGGTTCATTTAGTAAAACCATATATAGGGACACAGATCAACTTTGTCTAATAACTTCTTACCTGGATCAACATACTACGGGAATAGATCAATATATATGAGATCAACATAAGTATGCCAATTTGGGTAGATCAACATAAAGTATGCATCCGATTTCCATACAAATTTTGAAAATTTTATTAACAGTATATCAAATTGTTTTTCTGGCAAACTGGCAACATTGATAATTATTGTACCACTGTTGTCAATTCATTCAGATGTATTCCATAATAGCCAAGTTATATGGTGTTAAAGATGGATCAACTTAGTCTAACAACTTCTTACTGGATCAACATACTACGGGAAGAGGACAATATATATATATATATATATATATATATATATATATATATATATATATCCCGCTACATTTGTTGCGTCCGACCCCTAAAAACTCCATAGCATTGCAGCGTCCACCGACTTACAGCGTCCGATATACGGACGCTACAATGTTTTGACGTCAAAATTTGCCAGAACGATGCTTACCTCATGTAGAATCGTATGGCAAAAATTTTTGTGGAAGCAAAAAATCTCTCAGAATGTCTGGAAACGAATATTGAACGTTTGACATTTTGCCGACAGGTTCGCTACACAATGTATATATCGAGCAGTGTATGTTTTTATTCATTTCTACGATCTTGCCGCGTCCACGAAGTAATATAATTTTCGATACATAACGACGATCTTGCTGCGTCTACGCATTACGTCGATAGTATTGCGTCCTCGAGACCGATTACGAGTAGATATTGTTTTATATACATAACGACGGTCGTGCTGCGTCCACGCATTACGTCGATAGTACTGCGTCCCCTTAGCCGCTCATGAAAATATACTATTTTTAACTCGTAATGACAATCATGGTGCTTCCATACATCACGTCGATAGTATTGCGTCCCAGTGAACGATCACGAGTAGATATTATTTTGAATATACAACGACGGTCATGCTGCATCTACGCATTACTTTGATAGTATCGCGTCCCCCTAGCCGATCACGCTGAAATTTTATTATGAATACATAACTACAGTCTTGCTGCGTCTACGCATTACGTCGATAGTACTGCGTCCCCGTGGCCATTCGGAGTACATTGTTATATATTATTTGAGCGTTTGGTTGAGTAAATCATCAGATTTGGCAATATTTGGTTAATTTACAACGATGCCGCTTGACACTCAAAACTAAAAAGCGTCCTGCATGGTTTTTAATGCATATCGACGATTTTGCTGCGTCCACGCATTACTTCAATAGTACTGCGTCCCCGTGGCCATTCACGAGTACATTTTTATAAATTATTTGAGCGTTTGGTTGAGTAAATCATCAGATTTGGCAACGTAGGGTTAATTTACAACGATGCCGCTTGACACTAAGAACTAAGAAGCATCCTGCGTGGTTTTTAATGCATAACGACGATCGTGATGCGTTTACGCATTACGTTGGTAGTATTGCGTCCGTTTTTGTTTTTTTAAAATGATTAAGCGTTTTTTTTGTATCGAAACCCGGTCGGCACAAAGTATAAAAAATAAAAGTGGTGTTTACAAAGTTATTGTTTTATTTTAAATTAAAAATTGTTGTCAATTAAACAAAAAATTGATAAGTTCCTGAATATTATCTGAATATAAAATAAATCTTATAGAATAAAATAAAAACCTCTAGATATGAATTGAAGTCGAGCAAGAATATCGTAACACAAATTGTGAGGATTATTATTAATATATTTATAGAATTATAACTATGTATTTTATCACACCTTCATAAATGCAATGAAAACTTTAACTTAAATGAAATCAACACAAAATCTAAATATAGAAGAATACGTATGTGAAACATACAGCGAATGCACTAAAATCTAGAACAATATAATAAATCTACTAACAATCTTGCACTTAAACATAAGGAGTATAATTTGAAACATGGACGAACTTCTGGTATATCTATGTATTTAACATTATGTTCACAACCAGATTTTATAATACTATCCGAGGCACACTCACATGCAAAACATAAAAATATACCAAGTTTTCCAAACTACAAACAATATGTCACAAATTATCACAAAAATAAAAGTAGTGGAATTGTAGTCTATGCTAAAGAAAAATTTACTGATATCAATGTTAACGAAATACCAATATGTAACGCAAACTGTTTGTCAATTAATGAATCTAAATAATAAGCCATTTAATATAATCGCATGTATCGAATACATAGCTCTATTATTCCCTTATAGTCCAGTCAAGGAAGGAGGTGTAGAGTGCGTGAGCAGGTACCTTAGCGATTCCTTCAGAAACTTGATCAGGATGCTTAGGGTGTGAACATCTTGGAATAATTATCGATAATAACATCAAATGGAAAAGTCAAATAAACTCCACAGTAGACAGAATGAGAAAACTCATCTTTATATTTTTAGACTTAGAAATACTGTATCATTAAAAATACTTAAAGGTATTTATTTTGCACTTGCACATTCTACACTACTACAATATGAAGTCTTGGCTTGCGCGGGGGGGAGGGGGGGTGCGTATAAATCATACCTACGTCCACTTGTGACAATTCAAAAAATATTAATAAAAATCATCTTTAAAAAGCCATATAACTATCCAACAATAAATGTTTTCCAAGGTTTCCCGGTTCCCCCTCTCACATATATTTATGACAAAAATACTCGTACATTAAGTACTTCAATTACATAAAGATTTCTTTGATAAAAATAATATTCCACAATTAATTTTAAGCCAAATAATTATTTATATTGGAGGACTAACCGTACCACTAGTTCGAACTACAACAGCAAAACATCATTATTTATTTAACGGTATAAAATTATTCAATAAATTACTCCTGGATATATCTGAGAAAAATTATGACAGTTACAAAAAAAAACAATTTAAAATTCTCTAATACCACCTCATAAATTTTCTTATTGTTTGAAATTATTTATTTATTTATTTTATTTCAGGGAAATCAACAGTTTAAAATGTGGTTCATTTATACACGTGTAATTTACCTAACTGAGAAACCAATTACAGATTTCCGCAATATTCTATTCTATTATGTATGTAAAAATTTAAAAACTATACTTACAAGAACTAAAAAATATTAAATTTATCGAAGAAAGCAAACACTTAGGACGGGTTGTTTCGGAGAATCTGAACAATTCATCAAATTTCAACGTTCATTTTCAACATCTGTGAAAGAATCTGTGAAAGTTCTGTTTTTATTTCAGTTTTGTCAAGCAACTAGCCTACAATGATATAAAAACAGAACTTGAATAAGTCTTTCACAGAACCCGAAAATGAACATTGAAATTTGATGAATTGTTCAAATTCTCCGAAACAACCCGTCCTTAGTGGCTTGACATTATACAAAATGAAACAAATACTTTGTTTTAAACCACTTTATTTTCATTTATATTTCGTCGACCGGTTTGGATTGAACCCAAATATTGTATAAAATAAATATAAAGTGGTTTAAAACATAGTATTGTTTCATTTTGTAAAAATTATAACGTTATTCAAGAGGGAGATTATTATAACATGAGATTATTTTAACTGGAGATTATTATAACAGGAGATTATTAAAACAGAAGATTATTATAACGTAATACTACATAATATTATGTCATTACATAATATAATTACATTTTATGCAGTTTGGAACACATTTAATACATTTTTAATAGTTTTAATAGTTTTTATATTTATTTTGAGTACATTGAAGATAGAATCAGAGAGAATGTTATTATACATATGTTGAACATATTCTTCTAAGACAAGCATTTTTATTTAACTAGATTACATAAGCGTGTGTGCCGTGTAGGTACTTCCAAATCAATTCTGCAATAAACTCCACATATTATGTTTCTGCTTATCATTCCTTGGTATTATTTATAACTAACCCGTTTTTATTACTTTTATTGTATTTTCTTGTAAGGTTATTAATAGTTTTTGTAATAATATTTGCAATATAAATATGTAAAAATATATTGTTGTCCTCTCCTAAGCACAAGCATCTTATTTATCAGAAAAGTGATTGAAATATTATTTAATCTCTCTCTCTGGTTTCAATCCTGGGATTGGTTTGCAGCAATTTTATCTAATCTCCTCTTCCATTCTTCCCTGTCTTGTGCGGCTCTTTTGACTTCTGCATATGATGAGCAGTGCACGTCCACCAGCAGGTCCTCCAGGTACTCTCGGCGTGGGCGTCCCATAGAGTTGGTCCCCTCGGTCATACCCTCTATTATGACATGCAAGAGGCCTTCTTGTCGTATAACATGGCCGATCCATCTTGCACGCCTTTCGGACAAGGTCCTGAGCAGGTGCCTTCCTCCTTCGATTCTTTGGAGAACCTCCTTATTTGTAACATGGTCTCTCCAGGAAGTTCCTAACAGTCTTCTATAGGACCACATCTCAAAAGCCTCTAGTCTCCGTTTATCTCTTTCGGATAGGCACCATGTTTTGCAGCCGTACATCAAGTGGAAGATACTACCAGTATCGCCCTGGTGTAAGACCACCATTCAGAATTGAAACGTTGCTCCAAATGGCTTTAGCCGTGTTTAGTGACTAGATCTGAATAGCCAGGTACTTCCCCACCTTCCTTTTTCCCTTCCCCACTTACCTTCAGCCTCACAACATCCCCCAATTGGGGATGCCATAGTCTCACTGGCTCCAGACGGGAGCAGTTGGGACTCTTGTGAGGTATTCACTATAAAAATAAAATAAAATCAAGATACTCCATACATAGGTCTTGATGAGGAGTATTCTCAGTTTTAGGTCTATATTATTGGATTCTATTATTTTCGACCTTTTACTGGATGAAAGCCTAGCCTGATGTATACGGCTGTCGACCTCGCTCTTAGACCGACCGTCCCATGTTATTTTGCTCCCAAAGTAGACAAACTCCTTGGCGTTCTTTAGTGGAACTCCTGCCATCTCTACTCTCATCTGATGTTGCGTTCGGCCTACAGTCAGCAGCTTTGTTTTGTCTTTATTTATCATCATTATTATCAATTATTTAATATTATGTTGTAAATATTGTAACACTAAAAATGTTAAGAAATAAAAATAAAAAATATTTTTATTTTTAACTTAATGGTACTAATAAGTTTAACTCATTAATTAAAATATTGCAATTTGAGGTTGAACTAATTAAGTTAAATATAAAAACAGATATTATTTTATTGAATACGTAACGACAGAAGTGCTGCGTCGATGGTATTGTATCCTCGTGACCAATCACGAGTAGATATTATTTTGTATACATAACGACGGCCGTGCTGCGTCCACGCATTTCGTCGATAGTATTGCGTCCCCATGGCCGTTGGCGAATTTGTACATTTTTATGTATTGTTTGAGTCCTTGGTGAAGCAAAACGCCAGATTTGGCAACATTCAGTTCATTTACAACGTTGCCACTTAGCACTCAGAATTAAAAAGCGCCTTGCGCGGGTAGACATTTTTGTAAGATGGTTTACAGTGGACGGTAAATTGATATCCCGACCTAAAAATGTCCAACCGCCCTCTGCAATGGAGCGAACTGGCGCGTTATGAAATGATACATTTTTACTAAGGATATCGTTGTAAAAAAAATTGTCGCACGCCTGCGCCCAGTAGGTAAGTTTGCATACAAGATGCAATAAGATATTCATTCAAACTTCTCACTATCAATAGACAGTTTGTTGTCAGGTCTGGTGTGTTTCTGGATGTCAAAAAAATAAAACATATATACATACATATATTTTTTATATACCGCACAAGAGTCTCAACCGCTCCCGTCTGGAACAGCGAGACTGTGGCATCCCCAATCTGAGTACAAGGGTGAAGGTATTGGGGAGGGGAAGAAGATGGGGAAGATAAATGTAGATAAGTACCTGGCTATTTATATCTGATCACCAAACACGGCAAAAGTTTAGAAATAACGTTTCCATTCGGAATGGTGGTCTCACACCAGGGCGATACTGAGAGTATATTTCACTCTGGAACGTGATGCAAACACACTTTATATTATGTTTAATGTATTAATTGTGAAATAACACAAACAAATAAAAATTTATTTGCGCACGCCGGGTTTGACCGTTAAATTACGGGCTTCGGATTGCGAGTCGAGAGTCTTACCTCTCAACCACAGATGCTGTAATTAATTAATTAATTCACTATGAACGTGAAAACTTCACTAGAAAAGTAAGAAATATTTTGTGTTGTTTATATATTTGTTAATTTACTTATTACACCCAATAAACGTTTACATTCTAGTTTAATAGTTGAGTATCGCAGCTATTATAAATTCTTCAAAATTAAAACAATAGAGAAAACAGAATACAATGAAAAAAAAATGTTACAACAAAAGCGTATAATAAAATAAGATACATTGGTAAAAATGATAAGAAGTCTCACATAAGTAGATATTCAAAATAAACAAAAGATTGCAAAAATTATAGATGTCTATTTGTCTCGATATATAAAAGAATTAAAATAAACAATATTTATATTGATTATTTTTAAGGTGAAATATATCCCCCATATCAGAATAAGTCATGTAATCCTAAGGGGTTTTATAATATAAGGGGCATAACAACGGCCTAAATGTACCTTTTGAAACTCTCAAAACAAATCCAAGAGTCTTAAGGGCCTTATATACGGAAGACGCAAAAATTAAATCGACCTTCAAAACGCCATGTAACAAACAAATAATATACACTCGGACGCAAGAATAAATTATACAGTATGGACGTGAAACCTTTATTAGAATAGTCAGCAATATACGGAAGACGTAGCAATTAAATTAGAGTGAACGGACGTGAAACCTATATTAAAAGGAACCTTCAATATACAAAAAATATACACCCGGACGTGAGTATGTACGTGACGCTAGAAATGTATGAAAGTGTAATAAACATCAAAACCTGCATTATTATGAATATTAAAAAAATATGATACTAGCGATTATCGTGAGTAAAACATAGTGCAATATTCACAAAAACAATCTAAAAAAAAGAACTAGAAGTGCTGGACGCCCAAAGACGGATTTACGCACGGACGCAATAAATGTTGTGGGACCTATATATATATATATATATATATATTGTCCTCTTCCCGTATTATGTTGATCCAGTAAGAAGTTGTTAGACTAAGTTGATCCACCTTAAACACCATATAACTTGGCTATTATGGAATACATCTGAATGAATTGACAACAGTGGTACAATACTTATCAATGTTGCCAGTTTGCCAGAAAAACCATTTGATATACTGTTAGTAAAATTTTCAAAATTTGTATGGAAATCGGATGCATAATTTATGTTGATCTACCCAAATTGGCATACTTATGTTGATCTCATATATATTGATCTATTCCCGTAGTATGTTGATCTACCCAAATTGGCATACTTATGTATGTTGATCTCATATATATTGATCTATTCCCGTAGTATGTTGATCCAGGTAAGAAGTTATTAGACAAAGTTGATCTGTGTCCCTATATATGGTTTTACTAAATGAACCAATCAAGGGGCAATCGGTGGACTGTTCATCACAAGGTTTTATGTGATTCCGTAATCTTTTGTGATATTGAACTCAAAGTATTAGTCTCTAGAGTCGAATATCGCATGAAATGACTGTGAAATGGTACCGTTTCAAATCAAAATGACGTGTGTTGCTTGAATTGTTTATAAGAAATGTATGCGTATTTAGATCGAAACGAAAATTTCGCAAAAACAAATCCATAAAAAAAATCATAACTTAGCAGGGGTACACGGGTTCATAGGGTGAGGTTTGTCTAGGTCCTGGCGGCGGATGCGTTTTCACATCTACTGCGTGGCGGGCCGGATCGAAATAAACTGGTTGAGGGATACCTTTCGACCATAAAAATCTAAAATGGCGGCAAAAGGAATAATGTTATGTAGGAAATTTTGAACCTGTATCTTTTACCATCTCTCCTGATTACGCTTCGTGACTTAGTAGGGGAGGCCGGGTTCTTGGTTATAATGGGTAATTAATAGATGATTGGACGCGGTTGGAGCTAACTAAAAACTGTCCAAAGAAGCGAAGCTAGCAGTCCACAATGGAGTGCTGGTACCTACCCTAATATATGTTGCTTGAATTGTTTATAAGAAATGTATGCGTATTTAGATTGAAACGAAACTTTCGCAAAAATCAAATCCATAAAAAATACCTACTGCGTGGCGGGCCGGATCGAAAGAGACTGGTTGAGGGATACCTTTTGACCATCAAAATCCAAAATGGCAGCAAAAGGCATAATGTTATATGGGAAATTTTGAACTTGCATCTATTACCATCTCTCCTGATTACGCTTCGTGACTTAGTAGGGGTGGCCGGGTTCTTGGTTATAATGGGTAATTAATGGATGATTGGACGAGGTTGGAGCTAACAAAAAACTGTCCAAAGAAGCGAAGCTAGCAGTCCACAATGGAGTGCTGGTACCTACCCTAATATACGGAAGTGAGGCATGGAACTGGCAGAAGAAGGCTGAAAGTAGACTGAATACTGTAGAAATGAGATCCCTGAGGCATATGTACGGTAAAATCATGTATGACAAAATGTGCGTATGCTGTGTCTATTCTACAGATATTTTATTAGAGCCTGTTAAAAGGAGCTAGCAGCATTGATCCCCGGTGCACCGTGCACGTGCTTGATACTCGACGGACCGAGCGGAATACACGTTCACAGTTAAGTTGATGTTATCTATACATATATGAACGGGTCGTTTCTCCGACTCGTTTTATCGTAAGTCGGCTCGCATGTGGAACGAGCTATCAATATAATCCGGGCCTCTTTAAGACCCGCATTAATAAATTCATTCCTACAGTCCCTACCTTAACCCGCCTCATAACGCTGCCCAACCGGTTGGTGACATAGTTTCTATGTATTTAACGTGTAAAGACAGGGGCGCTCTAGTGAGAGGTGTCACATAAAAAAATCATACCGCCGAATTTGAATATGGAGACTTACAAAAACTTCCGTCTGGAGCCAGTGAGACTATGGCATCCTCAAAGGAGACCTCAAAGGAGATGACGAGGAGGAAGGTGGGAGAGTACCTGGCTATTCAGATATAACCAAACACTAATTGTAAAATAGTGCAAATTAATTTTAATAAAATTTATTTGAACCCGCGACCTACGGATTGCTAGTCGAGAGCCACCTCAAGTAGTTTGATATGTTTGGTGACTTAGCAGGAGTGCCCGGGTTTATGGGGTGAGGTTTGTTCGGTTCTTGGCGGCGGATGCGCTTGCCTACCAAATGCGTGGTGGGCCGGATCGATTAATCCTCTTTCAACGCATCGCCTTGCAACGCAGTAGGAGAGTTGGAATCTTATGTTTATCACTCGAACACACTGACCCCCAGAATACTACCCACCCATCCATACCTATTTCCTTCCCAGAACTCACTGACCTTCCTTTCTTTCAAAATACCCCCAACACAGCATTCACAAAGATGACATAGGCCTTGAGGGTTACGATTTTCCTTAGGGCCTCCTGTGTGGAGACGATGTAAAAAAATACAAAAAATAAACAACTATCTCGCTAAAACGTTGGCGGTGACTAATGGTAGGTGTATTGGTTATCTAATATATTGGCTCCCGGGGCGGCGGTACACATAATTGTAATAATTGTACGACATACTGATGTACAGACATTATGGCTCCTGTTGATTGACGAACATATACTAAAACATCGTTGGTTGGAATCGGTGCTTGAAATGACTTTAGCCATGTTTAGTAAAAAACAAATTGGAATAAATTTTTTAGCAATTTCAATTTAAAATTTGAAAAATTAAATTCTCACCAATCTAATCACCGCAATTTTAATAGGCACATATTATGGATATTACGCTTTGTTTCAACTTAATCATTACAAGAAACTTACGTCGGGAGAGATGGTAAAAGATACATTAAAATAAAATTTTATTCAATCAATGTTCAAAATTTCTCTTATAAAATGACTTAGACAAATCTCACCCCATGAACCCGGGCACCCCTGCTAAGTCACGAAACGTAGTAAATGATGCATTAAAATTACATTTTTGTTTAATCAAGTTCAAAAGATTTTTTAAGCATGGATTTGACGTTTTTGAAAGTTCCATTTCAATATAAATACGCGTGAGGCAGTCTATCCTCTTTAAGTACAGAGTCATTTTCATAGAATATGGATGTTCTAACGGAATCTAAAAAGTACCACAACGCGCGCGAAATTGGCGGTTACAAGTTACAACACATGCAAGCGGTCAAGTTTGTCAGAAATATATAGATCAACAAAATAAATCGTGTAAAATGTATATGCGACCGAAAAATGGGCGTGGCTTACAGCAAAATCTCGATGACACAAGTTGATCTGTAGGGATTTACATATGTATGCCAGCTTGGGTAGTGGATCAACATATCCGGGGTGGATCAACAAATGCAAACGGATCAACATATACCTGGCGTACCGTCGCGCGAGATCAACATAGTACGAGAGGGGATAAATATATATATATATATATATATATTGTCCTCTTCCCGTAGTATGTTGATCCAGTAAGAAGTTGTTAGACTAAGTTGATCCACCTTTAACACCAAATAACTTGGCTATTATGGAATACATCTGTATGAACTGACAACAGTGGTACAATAATTATCAATGTTGCCAGTTTGCCAGAAAAACCATTTGATATACTGTTAGTAAATTTTTTAAAATTTGTATGGAAATCGGATGCATAATTTATGTTGATTTACCCAAATTGGCATACTTATGTTGATCTCATATATATTGATCTATTCCCGTAGTATGTTGATCCAGGTAAGAAGTTATTAGACAAAGTTGATCTGTGTCCCTATATATGGTTTTACTAAATGAACCAATCAAGGGGCAATCGGTGGACTGTTCATCACAAGGTTTTATGTGATTCCGTAATCTTTTGTGATATTGAACTCAAAGTATTAGTCTCTAGAGTCGAATATCGCATGAAATGACTGTGAGATGGTACCGTTTCAAATCAAAATGACGTGTGTTGCTTGAATTGTTTATAAGAAATGTATGCGTATTTAGATTGAAACGAAAATTTCGCAAAAACAAATCCATAAAAAAATCATAACTTAGCAGGGGTACACGGGTTCATAGGGTGAGGTTTGTCTAAGTCCTGGCGGCGGATGCGTTTGCCCATCTACTGCGTGGCGGGCCGGATCGAAAAAGAAACTGGTTGAGGGATACCTTTCGACCATAAAAATCCAAAATGGCGGCAAAAGGAATAATGTTACGTAGGAAACTTTGAATCTGTACCTTTATCATCTCTCCTGATTACGCTTCGTGACTTAGTAGGGGAGGCCGGGTTCTTGGTTATAATGGGTAATTAATGGATGATTGGACGCGGTTGGAGCTAACTAAAAACTGTCCAAAGAAGAAAAGCTAGCAGTCCACAATGGAGTGCTGGTACCTACCCTAATATATGGAAATGAGGCATGGAATTGGCAGAAGAAGGCTGAAAGTAGACAGAATACTGTAGAAATGAGATCCCTGAGGCATATGTGCGGTAAAATCATGTATGACGAAATGTGCGTATGCTGTGTCTATTCTACAGGTATTTTATTAGAGAGCCGGTTAAAAGGAGAAGCAGCATTGATCCCCGGTGCACCGTGCACGTGCTTTATACCCGACGGACAAGAGCGGAACACAGGTTCACAGTAAAGTTGATGTTATCTATATATGAACGGGTCGTTTCTCAGACTCGTTTTACCGTAAGTCGGCTCGCATGTGGAACGAGCTGTCAGCATCTGTTTTTCCTCCTCCATATAATTCGCGCCTCTTTAAGACCAGCATTAATAAATTCATTCCTACAGCCCCTACCTTAACCCGCCTCATAACGCTGCCTCATCTCCAAACGCGTTCAATCATCCATTGATTACCCATTTTAAATAATTACCCATTATAATCAAGAACCCGGCCACCCCTACTAAGTCACGAAGCGTAATCTGGAGAGGTGGTAAGAAGTTCAAAATAAACCATATAACATTATTCCTTTTGCCGCCATTTTAGATTTTTATGGTCAAAAGGTATCCCTCAACCAGTCTCTTTCGATCCGGCAAGTCCACAATGGAGTGCTGGTACCTACCCTAATATATGAAGTGAGCATGAAACTGGCAGAAGAAGGCTGAAAGTAGACTGAATACTGTAGAAATGAGATCCCTGAGGCATATGTGCGGTAAAATCATGTATGACGAAATGTGCGTATGCTGTGTCTATTCTAGGGGTATTTTATTAGAGCCTGTTAAAAGGAGCTAGCAGCATTGATCCCGGTGCACCGTGCACGTGCTTGATACTCGACGGACACGATCGGAACACACGTTCACAGTAATGTTGATGTTATCTATATATGAACGGGTCGTTTCTCCAACTCGTTTTATCGTAAGTCGGCTCGCATGTGGAACGAGCTATCGGCATCTGTTTTTCCTCCTCCATATAATCCGGGCCTCTTTAAGACCCGCATTAATAAATTCATTCCTACAGACCCTACCTTAACCCGCCCCATAACGCTGCCCAACTGGGTGGCGACATAGTTTCTCTGTATTTAACGTGTAAAGACAGGGGCGCTCTAGTGAGATGTGTCACATAAAAAAGTCATACCTCCGAATTTGAATATGGAGACATACAAAATGATCTATATTATAAGTTATAACCAATGAATTCACCCAATTTTTATCGATTATCACTTTTTTTTCAAAAAATCGTAAACTTTATAATGGCATAACTCTTGAAAAGAAAGTCCCGATGATTGGCATAAATCATTAAAATCGAATAAACATTATTTTTTAAATATTAATATTCTGTATAAATTATTGTCACATCTTACCGGAAATCGTTATATTTTAAAGTTCTCTAAATAAAATTAAATCTTCTTATTTAAAAGAATTATCTCACATTTAATATTATTTAAACAATATGACCGGAAGTCGGCATCTTTAAGTGAAAAAAACACCACAAGGTGGTTACAAATGCAATTATATTTAATCAATTTTTTCGATTATATTTTATGTGAAGAATTTTTCACAGAGGCCCAATGAATATTATACAATGAAATCACTTGCTTCATCGGTAGAGGAGACCAAAGCCAATTGAACCAATTTGACTTTAACATTTTCTACGTCTTGCATATAAAGTTTACGATAAAAATACTTATAATCAACGTCAGACAATTTAACTGCCCACCAAATTCGTATATGATTTTTTTTCAATCTCATATAAATTAAGCTATATACTCATAAACCAATTGTTAATGTTCAATAACTTCGATGACGAAAAGCAGTTTTTATAATTAGTTTAAACTTACTCTTCAAAATTTCAATTATTTTTAACGTAATACACTATATATCCTCAAGAAAATCTGTTTAATCACGAACCGTAACTACTTGATGTAATAAAAAAAGAAAAACAAATATATGTTAATATCATAGTTTGCTTTAATCTCGATAAAAACAGAAGAAGAAAAAGTTTTTTTTTATGAATGAGATAAAACTTTACCCCAAACAACGTGTAAATATATTAATTAAAATCAAAATATAAACTTCACATTAGGAAAGAGGACAACGAACAAATAAGTACATTGACTAAGTGTTACGGACGGACATGCACTTGAGCAAGACTTGGGAGCTGTACTCACAGAAACTTAAAAAAAACTTGGGTTTATTTGTAGTACGGGGTCAATTATTATTATTATTATTATGTAATGAGCAGGCAGCATTCTGCTGATGCGCTCATATCTGATTTCACAACAAGTTTGACAGTAATTGAGTTGTACTGGTATAATTATCCCCCGAAAACATTAAAACGGAAACAATATAAACTACTTTTTTAAAAGAAAGACATACATTCCCGGGTTTCAAATAACCTGGCAATATTTGAAAATCTCCTACTACCACCACAGTCAGCTGAAAATGTTGCTTGTGTTGTGATGGAGGACTTAGCCAGCCCAGGAATTGAACACACTACGCCGCGCCTGGGTGGGACCCAAACGCGATGTCAACTCGGCCACCGACCGGTCTAAAATATGACAGAGATCGCTCCAGTGGATAAGTAATAAAACGTAGTTTATAGGCAGTTTATAAAAAAAAAATTGTCTAAAGAAACAGATACATTTTTAAAACAGTAATAAATAAAGTACATTCTGGAATCGTTAATAAGTCGTTTTGAAATATTTAGCCGTGTTAAGTAATCAATAGTATCCGGAAACGCGGTGGCAAAACGTGGAATTCCATAGCCGTTTTTAATTTATTAAAAATATTTATAAAATCAAAGACAAAACAATTAAATGTATTCTAATCAGGGTGTCGTTATAACAAAAGAACGCCGGCAGGGATATATCCCAGCCGGACGAGACGCAGCTGCATTATCTTAACAACGAAGTTTAGGTCTGATCAAATTCACAATAAAGTATTATATTTTAACGAAATTAGTTTTAATACAGAGAATATCAAAATAAACCTTTTTTGTGTATAAAAACTTATCGGCTTCTTTGTCTGGATGTGGTGTGATTTGATTTGTATTTTTTTATGAAACATTATTATGAAGCATCGAGGAATTATCAATATTTAAATAAAAAAATATTGAAGTGTTTTACGCTCTCCTCTAGCAGGTATTAGTATAACATGCACGTGTTCGGTTCAACACAAACTGTGAAAAAAATCAGCTTCTCATTGGGTGGTCATGTAAAATGAATGTTATTCATTGATGAATATAATATTAGTAGTCTAATATTAGTCTACAATAATAATATTGCTATTGTTACAATAATATTGAAATTTTGCCATTTTGCCGTGCTAAAAACACTTTATTCAACTTCTCGAAATTAGCTGTAGATTTGTAGTTTTGAATACCACACCAGAGTCCCAACTGCTCCCGTCTGGAGCCAGTGAGACTATGGCATCCTCAATTGGGGTTGTTGTGAGACTGAAGATATTGTGAACCTCGAAGGAGATGAGGAAGTTGGGAGAGTACTTGGCTCTTCAGATCTGGTTGCCAAACACTAATTGTAAAATAGTACAAATTAATTTTAGTAAAATTTATTTGAGCCCGCGACCTTCGGATTGCTAGTCGATAGCCTTACCCCTCGATAACGGAGGCCGTCATTTAGGAACGTTTTAAATTATGTTTTACATTTGAAAGTAGACGTTTATTACAATTTGGGAGGAGGGTATGTGCACCGCCGCCCCGGGAACCATTTATTGGATAACCTACACTTCTGCCATAGGTCTCCCCAAGTTGTTTGATATGTTTGGTGACTTATCAGGTGTGCCCGAGTTTATGGGGTGAGGTATGTGAGGGGCTTGGCGGCGGATGCGCCTGCCTAATAACTGCGTGGTGGGCCGGATCGATTAGTCCTCTTTCAACGCATCGCCTTGCAACGCAGTAGGAGAGTTGGATTCTTATGTATATCACTCAATCACACTGAACCCCAGATTACTACCCACCCATCATACCTATTTACTTCCCAGAACCCACTCTCCTTCCTTTCCTTCAAAATTCCCCCAACACAGCATTCACAAAGATGACATAGGCCCTGAGGGTTACGATTTTCCTCAGGGCCTCCTGAGTGGATATGTTGTAAAAAATATAAGAAATAAACAACAATCTCGCTAAACGTTGGCGGTGACCTATGGTAGGGGTGTTGGTTATCTAATAAATGGTTCCCGGGGCGGCGGTACACATAATTGTAATAGTTCTCGAGGGCTCTGATGTACAGACATTATGGCTCCTGTTGATTGACGAACATATACTAAAACATCGTTGGTTGGAATCGTAGCTTGAAATGACTTTAGCCATGTTTAGTAATAAACAAATTAGAATAGATTTTTTAGCAATCATAATTTAAAATTTGTAAAATTTAATTCTCACCAATCTAATCGCCGCAATTTTAATAGGCACATATTATGGATATTACGCTTTGTTTCAACTTAATCATTACAAGAAACTTACGTCGGGAGAGATGGTAAAAGATAGATTAAAATAAAATTTTATTCAATCAAAGTTCAAAATTTCTCTTATAAAATGACCCAGACAAACCTCACCCTATGAACCCGAGCACCCCTGCTAAGTCACGAAACGTAGTAAATGATGTATTAAATTTACAATTTTTGTTTAATCAAGTTCAAAAGATTTTTTTAGCATGGATTTGACGTTTGCGAAAGTTCCATTTCAATATAAATACTCGTGAGGCAGTCTATCCTCTGTAAGTCTAAAGTCATTTTCATAAAATATGGATGTACTAACAGGATCTAAAAAGTACGACAACGCGCGCGAAATTGGCGGTTAAGTTACAACGCATGCAAGCCGTCAAGTTTGTCAGAAATATATAGATCAACAAAATAAATCGTGTAAAATGTATATGCGACCGAAAAATGGGCGTGGCTTACAGCTAAATCTCGATGACACAAGTTGATCTGTAGGGATTTACATATGTATGCCAGCTTGGGTAATGGATCAACATATCCGGGGTGGATCAACAAATGCAAACGGATCAACATATACCTGGCGTACCGTCGCGCGAGATCAACATAGTACGAGAGGGGATAAATATATATATATATATATATATATATGTACATAAATATACTTTTACTGGCAAACATTCTTTTATTTTAATAAAGTATGTCATAATTGTATCACATTAGACCACAATTATTACTACTTTTTATTTTTGAAAAATTCTTTGAATGTTTATGTAAATTCTCTTTGAATATTAGTGCAAATTCTCTATGAATATTTTTATAAATTCTCTTTGACAGGTTACTAACAAATTACTCTATGGTAGAAAAAAATGTCATGCCAAATGGCTGCTGTCAAAACAAATAATGGGTAAGCTTCGGTTTATGGGTGAAATTCCTAAAAATTAAAACTAGTTATTTTTATACTAACTTTGGGCCGGGGAATCCGAATCTGGAAGAATTAGGTGGCGGCAAGCAATATTAACTGAATTACACGACTTTAAAATTTCGACGCACAAACAATTTAACTGGCCATTTTGAACGCTTTCTGACAATAAAACTAGTTATCTTTATACATCTTTATACTAACTTTGGGCCGGGGAATCCGAATCCGAAAGAATTAGGTTGGGGCAAGCAATATAAACTGAAATACATGACTTAAAAATTTTAGATGCAAACAATATACAACGCCATTGTCGATGCGTTTTTTTGACAATAAATCCATAGAAAAATAACCAAAGATATATAAAATTAAGTGTTGCTAGTAAGCAATAATATCAATAACGTAAAATAACATGTTTATAATTTCAGTAATATTTCATATTCAAACAGTTAGATTTAGGTTTATTATCACGAAAGGTGAGTTTTTATGTCGGGGGAGACGAAAAAATATGCATTTTATATTTTAATTTTGCTAACATTATTTCATTTACGTAAAGTATTCAGATACATTTTATTCACTTTTGTATCACAAACCATGTTACACAAACCTAGCGTAGCCGCTAAACTACTTGAAAACTGGGATGTTTTCTTGCCTTGACGCGAGTAGGCGCTACGAAGGGGGCACTTTCTTTTCTATCACAAACCATGTTACACAAACCTAGCGTAGCCGCTAAACTACTTGAAAACTGGGATGTTTTCCTGCCTTGACGCGAGTAGGCGCTACGAAGGGGGCACTTTCTTTTCTATCACAAACCATGTTACACAAACCTAGCGTAGCCGCTAAACTACTTGAAAACTGGGATGTTTTCCTGCCTTGACGCGAGTAGGCGCTACGAAGGGGGCACTTTCTTTTCTATCACAAACCATGTTACACAAACCTAGCGTAGCCGCTAAACTACTTGAAAACTGAAATACGTAAATGAAATAATGTTAGCAAAATTAAAATATAAAATGCATATTTTTTCGTCTCCCCCGACATAAAAACTCACCTTTCGTGATAATAAACCTAAATCTAACTGTTTGAATATGAAATATTACTGAAATTATAAACATGTTATTTTACGTTATTGATATTATTGCTTACTAGCAACACTTAATTTTATATATCTTTGGTTATTTTTCTATGGATTTATTGTCAAAAAAACGCATCGACAATGGCGTTGTATATTGTTTGCATCTAAAATTTTTAAGTCATGTATTTCAGTTTGTATTGCTTGCCCCAACCTAATTCTTTCGGATTCGGATTCCCCGGCCCAAAGTTAGTATAAAGATGTATAAAAATAACTAGTTTTATTGTCAGAAAGCGTTCAAAATGGCCAGTTAAATTGTTTGTGCGTCGAAATTTTAAAGTCGTGTAATTCAGTTAATATTGCTTGCCGCCACCTAATTCTTCCAGATTCCGATTCCCCGGCCCAAATTTAGTATAAAAATAACTAGTTTTAATTTTTAGGAATTTCACCCATAAACCGAATTTTTTCCAATTCCTCAGAGCTGATTGCAAAATACATCAAAAGCCATTTCATACAATCCATTAACTCGTCAGGCCTCGGCCATATTTTGACAGAAGGTCGGAGTATTTCCGGCTTATAAAAAAATTCAAATAAATGGAATATATCTGAATGTATCCAAAAACTAAAAACTGTTAGTGAAAGGTGATGAAATACACTTTCAAATATTATTATTCGATTTCAAATATTATATATTTATATATTATATATTTATATATTATATATTTCAAATATTATTACCTTGATAACATTTATCAGGTGTTTATAAAAAAAAAAAAAATATTCGGGTGTACAAATATGTCTGAAAAAGTTTTTATTTTGATTACTTTGAAAAATAAATATGTATATAGACTATATATATTACTAGCTTAACTATTAATGTAAAGTATGGAAATATAATTCATAACAGCAGCGTGTACAAATGTTAACTAAACCAGGCAATTTGGCTATCCTAAAACGGGAAAATTTCCTAGTTGGACAGCCAAAGCTTCCTTAATATGTATGTAATTATTTGTATCTAATAAATAAATAAATAAAATATTATTATTAGAAACTAGCTGTACCCCACCAGGCGTTTCTGTGGCACAGTCTGTCTGTGCAGATAGAGAAACAATGTTTTATTAAATATTTTCACCATTTTTGCTTAATATATGTTTTTTTAATATTAGCGCGCTCCCTCTAACATTCGTATTTATATATCTCCCTTTCAAACAATCTTTGAACGCTTACTACGGGGCCTTAAGTCAGAGATTTAAGTAAGCTCGCACAAAATAGATTTTTGGGTTGTTAGTTTGGGTTATTTTAATAATTTATGCGTATTTCCTAACCCTCAAACTTAACTTTAAGAAAAAATTGAACTTGAATGCATTTTTTACCATCTCCTAATTAATTAAGTTGAAACCAAGTAATATTTATAATTTTTTTGCGTATTAATCCTGAGGCGGAATTCGACAACTTTATCGCAATGTTTTATACAATACCTTGGGTCTTTTTATATAATACGGCAATGGGATTTTTCTATAAACTATAAATACTGTTAAAAATGTGATATATTTAAAGTTTATTTTTCTGATTCTGATTATTGTACTAAAAATGTGAAATTGTAATATTTTTATTCATAATTATCAATTTTAAAAACAAGCTAAATCCGCACTTTCCAAAACGATTCCGACTGACTACAAGATTGTTGACATAGAAAACGCCAATGTCTGTTAAGACGCCTGTCACCAATGCCGCCCCGGTGTGACGTCAACGCTGCCGAATTCACAAATAAAAACAAACATGACATTTTGGCGGCAAATCGAAAGCGGCACATTTTAAATCGTTATAGAAAATATTTTCACAACATTAAAATACCTTCATTATCGTAATTTTTTTCAATAACAATGAATATAACCTATTTTTGACGGCCGGCGTGGTCTAGTGGTATACGCTTTTGACTACAGATCCGAAGGTCGCGGGTTCGAACCCGGCGTGCGCAAATAAATTTTATTTGATTAATTTGTGTTATTTCACAATTAATTAATTTAAAATAATATATAGTATATTTGCGGCACGTTCCAGAGTGGAAGATACTCTCAGTATCGCCCTGGTGTAAGACCACCATTCAGAATTGAAACGTTGCTTGAAATGGCTTTAGCCGTGTTTGGTGACCAGATCTGAATAGCCAGGTACTTCCCCACCTTCCACTTCCCCATCTCCCTCCCCTCCCCAATACCCTCAGCCTCACAACATACCCCAATTGGGGATGCCATAGTCTCACTGGCTCCAGACGGGAGCAGTTGGGACTCTTGTGCGGTATTACTGTAAAAAAAAAAAAAAAATATTTCATTTGGGAAATGTTGTGAAGCTGAAGGCGGCGGGGATGGGATAGAAGGTGAAGAGAAAGGTTGCATTGTAGGTTACTTAATTAATATAAAAAAGTGAAATATAATTTACCTGAATAGACAAGAAGCATTAAAAACGGCCACAACTTTTGACAGAGGTAGGCGTCGGTTTTGATCTTTTCAAACAGGGTATATTTCTGGTCTTTGGAAAGGCTGGTACCAGAATTGATAGCATTGCACACTCCCTGGAAAAATAAATTATAATACATGCTATTACATACTATGCAACAACAACAAACACGTGCTAACTCGTCAAAGTACTTTATTTTTATTTTTTTATTATTGCCGATAAACCAGTCGTTAATTGACATCAATGGTTATTTACAAATCATGTGCGCTACCCCACTCACTAGACAATATCTGTTCTGAAAAGTATATGATGACATATTGAAGAAATCTATAAATAGTATAAAATAAAGTCGCTATCCGTGTCTGTCTGTTCGTGCGCTTAGTTCTTCTAAATTACGCAACGGATTTTGATAGGGTTTTCACTATCATTTAGAAAATTTCTTCCGGAAGGTTTATGTATATAATACATGCATATTATATTTACAGAAAGTAGAGAAAAGTCGATGTTTTGTAATAAAGTCGTAAAATATATATTTTCGGGTGCGTACATTGCTTACGCTGGCTAAACCTTATGAGAAACATCAAAATAATTTTGTATGAAATTGTATATCTTAAAAACGCATACATAAAAGTCCATGACAGTATATATATATATCTCCCAAGAATAACCCACAGTAATCATTTTTATATTTTACATATATAAATATTAATCCTTTACCAATTAAATATGTTGATTATGTTGGGCATTTAATGTAGAGCCAAATTTCCCTTAACAGCGTATCATAATGAATATCTTAGAAGATATCATAAATTTAAAATTATGCGCAACATAAAAAGACTTACGAAGCGTCTTTGACAGATATAGTTATAATCCTTATCCAATAACTCACTTTAGATACATTTGGCTTAAAATGTAGATAAAAATTGTTTTAACCTCTTAGAAGATATCGTAATTTGATAAATCACTCGCAACACCCGTGCGAAGCCGGGGCAGGTCTCTAGTATTTCATAATACCTAAAACACTTTACTAGGATTTCTAATTCATGTTCTTACAATGATTAAATATTTTTATAGTGTACCTCTAATAGTTCCGTTGTAACCTCTTCCTAACAATTTAAATAATGTATGCAACAAGAAGAGAGTTGATAGTGGAGCTCTCAGCGCAGAACTGTAATATTATGCATGTACATAAATCTAGAAATTCATTAAAAAAGACATAATCAAGATATACATGGCTCTCTGCCAATCACTGTTAGAATACGGTAATACAGGGCAGTGCAAATAAAGATATTCTAAATCCAATCATTAAAACCCAAAAAGCCATAAAAAATATTATTCTGAAAGTCCCAGTAAGAACTAGAACCGACGAAATCTTAACATCGTGTCAATTAAATAACTCTGTTCTAAAACAATACTCCTTTACATTCATAAATACAAAATGCAAGAAATAACAACTATCACATATATTAGAAACACTAGATCTCAGGGTCAAAAACTTATCCGACAAGTATCTACGAATACAACATTTGGACAAAAAAGCTTCCTATACTAAGGTACTAAACTCTACAACAAAATCCCACTCCTATTCAAAAATCACAATTAAAATATCAAATAAAAAGCTGGACACAAAACACACGGAAATCAGAAATAGAACATATAATGACACCAAATACAGACTGAAAATGAAACCACACAACTGCATTTAAAAACACTACATAATTTAAATATTTATAAATTATTTCTAAAAAAACACTACATAATAGATTTATAATTACTTCATATTATTCGTACTACAAGTATAACATTTTCATATGTAAACAAAACCACGGGAGGATACCAGTGATGATATCATTATCTCTATTTGTTACAAAAATGAAAGATAGTACATTTGAGTCAATTGGTATCAAAACTGGTCAACTCCACTTTAGATGAATTTTCAGGAAACACCAAAACAAGTGCTGGATTTGACTATTTTTCATACCACAGCCACTTTTTAAACCGGTTTCTCTTACAAAATATGCGGATATGACTGCTTTTGAAAAATAAGAACTGTTCTTTTGTTAATAATGAACACAGTTCAATACTTAGTTTATTTTTTTTTAATTTTGGATCTGACCAGTTTTGATACCAAACAACTCATTTATTATTGTTATTAGAATGTGCAGATAATCTGATGGTGAACTTAAAAACGAAATTCTTACCTTAAGAACTAATTCGAAGCAAATGTCTTCAGTATTTTCCACTAGAAATTTAACAGCAGTCTCTAGCTGTATTATCCCCAGGTCTACCAGGATGAACAGAATGTTCCACCAGAGAGACTGCTCATAGGGAGATCGTCTGGAAAATAAAATAAATATAATTTTTTTTAGGTTATTCATAAAGCGGGAATGTTCGTCTCTGTTTAAGTATTGGGTATAATTAGAGACACCCATTCATAGCTTTAATTTTTAAGAAATGTAGCATTAATTATTGAAAAAAATAGCTTTTATAGCTTTAATTTTGCATTTTCATGGCGTTTATAGCTAAATAGGATAACGTCAAGGAATAGGAGTCGGCAAGAGGGGAATAACAATTAAATTAGCAAAATCACTTGAAACATGTTTATTGTATTATTGATTGAAACTCAACATGGCACATGCTTCTACAGTAAAGTGTGTCATGTTCGTTCTACGTTCTGTCAATACAAGATTATAACGACTAAAAAATCTTTTTTAAAAACACCATTATCGCTTTAATTCGTGAAAATATTGTTAATGCAATGAATGGGTATCTCTAGGTATAATGTATCATTTTTTGATGAAAATAAAGTAACATAAAAGATCTGTATTTCATATTTGAGGTCGGGCCTATCATCAAGGAAATCTTCACCCAACAGGCTGCAGCTTGGAACAACTCGGTGAACTGCACTTGTACCTGTCTCAATTTCAAAATTTGATCAAACGCTGACGGGCCGAGAATTTGTAAAATACATTTTTATAATTGTTATGCCAAACGATTGATCAAACAACTCAATTTAACACTTGACCAATTACCGTCACGCTGGGCCTATGGCTGAATGTATTTTGGTGACAATGATATTTGGATTATTTTTTATAATGTCGTTTTAGAATAGAACTAACCTAGAATAGGTGGTGTCCACCACCCGGGAGAGGCAGTTGGACTTAAGGGATCGCAGGGCGCTGCCCAGCTCCGTGAAGTTGCTCCAGTAGTTCTTGTAGTGCAAGTCTCGCATGATTCTCAGGTGTACGAGGATCGCATGCAGCTTGGTGGTCGGACCCGGTATAAACTGGTTGATGTCCACCTAAAAAAAAAACATCTATGTAATATATCATCCCTGAAAATCAATACTGCTGTAATGGTAGTTTTAAGCTTTTAAGGAAAACTGAAAACAGTTGTCAATCCATCATATAGGAGTGCCATCTCTTAGAATCCAGAAGATTTTTTTTTATTTTTTTATATTAACTCCACACAGGAGGCCCTGAAGAAAATAATTTCCCTCAGGGCCTATGTCATCTTTGGGGATGCTGTGTGGAGGGTCTTTTTGTGGAGAGGAAGGAGTGAACATGGGTCTTGAAGAGTCCCATGTTGTAGGAGGGAGGAAACACAGAGGCCGACAGTTCGTTCCACAGCCGAGCTGTTGAACTTAAGAACGAATCGTAGAAGCGACCCGTTCTCATGTGACAAGTGTCAACTGTGTACAAATGTTGGGCGCGCGTTTGGCTTGTATCCCGACTACGCACCGGTGCCGAAGGGATCAATGACGCTAGTTCCTCAGAGCATCTTCCATTGTAATACGGATAGAACAAGGACAGCATACCTACCTGACGCCTGTGCTCTAAAGATTGCAGTCCGTTTGTTAAGATTGGGGAATCTATCAAACGGACCGCCCGTTTTTGCACAGAGTCTAGGGTTTTTTCAGGTAATTTATTATCTTATTGTAATAGAATTTCAACCAATCAATACAATTATTATAATAAATCCACTGTCAATCAATCAATCACTCAAACTCCCATCATACAGTAGCTCCATCTGTGAGAAGCCTGATGAATATTGGCAATAGGAATATTGTCTGTGTTGGCAATTCAATAAATCAAACTCCCACCATACAGCAGAGCCATCTCTGAGAAAATAGGATAGTAATAACTCAATGTATTGTCAAATAATCAATGCAGTTATAATCAAAATCACATCATGCACCAGCGCCATCTCCGATAAGCATGACTAATCACATTGTATTGGTTAATAACAATGCATCCTACTATTAATCAATCAAACTCACACCATACAGAAGCATCACCTCTGAGAAACCAGATGAATGTCTGATTATGATTTCTGAGATTCCTCTACCTAAGGGAGTATGGCTACTACCGATGGCTCTATCCTACTAACTTTCTCTTGGGAATGCTCAGTATGAACCATCTACGGGTGCGCATATTGTATCACACACTTCTTCAAACTGTTTCGTGGATGGTTTGAAAATCCAACTATCATGGAGAGTATTAGCATAGACTGTTTTATCTCCTGGCCTGCAGGACTAACTTGTCTGCAGGTCATGCTGGTGGGGAGAGCAGTCTTGCTGTTGAACAGAATCAATTCGGATATCGACATATTTAGCATCGGTGAAGCTGCCTTTAAAAGGCAAGCTCTATTGATGCTGGTATAGTTGATACATACACCGCTTATTTATTATGTAATACCAATTTCCAAATGTACTAAAAAATGAATTAAAATGTTTTTAAAGGAATAAACAAATGGAATTTAATTATGTTGGAATTTCAATCAATCAATCCGTTGTCAACCTATCATACGCACATCATACAGAAGCACCACCTCGGAGAAGCCAGACGAATATCTGATTATGTTTGCATTTCAATCAATCAATCCGTTGTCAATCTATCAAAACTCATGTCATACAAAAGCATCACCTCTGAAAAGCCAGACGAACATCTGATTATGTTGGCATTTCAATCAATCAATCCATCGTAAATCTATCGATATTTTCCATTTGTCCTTAGTTCAGTTTACTAAATGCATATTGGAGAAAATTAAATCAAGTTGTTAATTACGTACCCTCTACCCCTGCTGTGTGTAACAAATATAAGTTATTTTATCATTTTCATTAAGTTGTTTTAATGTTTTCACTTTATGTTTTTTCTGTATGTAACATGAATTTTATGTGTAAACTTAACTGGTTCATGCAAACATGTAAAATGTAATTATTTATATAAAATATGTATAACTGTTTGTTTCCCCAATAAACTAAAATAATTTAAAAATAAACTCACATCATACAGCAGCGCCATCTCCGAGAATCCTGACGAATATCTGACGGGATTGGCGGCAAGCTTGGCGTGCTCCAGGACACAGACGACCTTGGCCATGCCAAGGTGCAAATACTGGCGGGTGAACAGGTCGCGTGCCTCGGAAGTCACCGGAACTGCCAGCAGTGTGGCCTCCAGCCAGCGCCACTGCTCGAGGGAAGAGAAATTGTCCGACACATTTACCAGACAGCAGAGCATGGATAAACGGGCACCCACTCCCCAGGTGCACTGGAAATAAATTAAACATACCAATTTCGGTTGTTGATGCATGGGCAAGTTGGTACGTAATGTGAAATATTCCTACGTAATGCGTAAAATTATTTAAGTTAAATGAACTTTTAATTTTCAAAATTGGAACTACTTATAGTCTAGATACAAAAATTATTTTACGAATCAATAATTCTTTACTCGAAATGCGTATTTGTTTTGTTCAAATGCTTGACAGAAGCTTAGATGAATTAATACAATAAAGATATCACTGAGACAATGCTCGCGGTTTCACTGAACTAGGTCCAGTGGACATACTGTAGCGGCCCATTCTTATGTACATACATATTCATTGAATGGCTATCCTTTTCATAAGCTGAGATAATTTTTTTTTCCATTAATTTGAATATAACGTGTCTTGTACTTTTATGTCATTGGATAGATGTGGTAATTTTTAAAGTTTACTAACATTCTAGATAAATAGTTAAATTTTTATTTTGAGAGGCAATGATCCTGAGGAAATTTTTTTTTTTTTATAATTACTTTCAGCTTCACAAATCCTACAACTATAATATCCTGTGATTTTTCACGGGTTAAAACTCGACCATTTTGCATTTCATCAATGTAAATTTGTTTGTATGTTCCGTTCAAGGTAATGGCCACCACTTTTAAAGACTCTTTTTTCAAATCTGAAATCCTCAATTTATACATACTTTCTTATTCGCATTTTTTCAATATTATGGTACCTCCCTTGAAGAAAATTTGAAAAAAGAATTGTAATTGAGATAGTGATGTGATATTGTCTATAATTCCTTATTAGAAATTTTTTAAATGCTTTAAGTAGGTAGGTAATTAAGTACTTACTTACAAATCTTATGATTTCAGAAGAAATTTTGATTTATTAAATAAGAGAAAATTAGAAACACACATTTTTGCACGCAGGGTCTAGTGAAGATAGAATAATAAAGCAAAGGTTACCTGTGGGGAAATGATTTGAGTAGCGAAATCCATCAACAGTTGTAAGCAACTGTCGATGTCGATGCCCAGCTCTTGTAAATTTTTGTGAGTTTGCTTTAGTGCATTCTGAGTCCTGAAATCTGCAAATTCATTCACACCTAAAAAAAAAAACAGATAAATTTTACTGTAAATCTGTAATATGCACTATAAATTGGATCCAAGAGAATTAAAAGGTACCATGAAGTTTAGAACCTAATTGTAATGCCTTTTGTATTTAAGATTTTACTGCAATGTTGGGATGGCAGAATAATAGTCAACAGACTTTAATTAACACAATGTAGTATCTTGTATTGCAAAAAGCAACCGGGTAAGTTTGCACACTCTTATATACCTAAGTTGTTGTCCCTCTTTCATGATATTTCTCTCAAACAAGTATGAGACCATCGTAAGTATCGCAAATCATGATAATGCTAGTCGCACACAAGCGCTATACTCTCATAATATATATGGTGAAACAGACCAAGCTGACATATTTCTATTATGAGAGTATAGCACTCGTGTGTGACTAGCATAAAGGTAAGGACACACTAGATCTTCATGCGTAACACATGCAATACTAAGTTCCCAGGCTGACGTACTAGCTTATCCTATGTACCCAATGCAAATTTGAAACGAGGCATCGCAATATTCAATAGATTTTACATTATGATCACTTCGTAATGTCTTACTAAATCTATTAGTAGTTATTCATCTACAATTTTAACAACAAAACTAGCATAAATGTTAATAAACTCCAAACATCAAAAGAAACATAACCTTAAATGTCAAATTAACTCGTTGAAAGGCCTTTCACACCGCCATCTTTCTTTCGCACTTCCCACTCTGAGCGCAGATTGCCGTTGCGTGAGGAGCGTGGGATTGCATTGGGTGTGACAAGTGTGCTTCTAAAGCATCCATTTTCATATAAAATGTATGGATTGTACGTTCAGATGCTCTTAATGTGTTGCTTACGTTACATATGTGGGCCCAGCGTCCTTACCTCAAAGTGGGTGTCCCAGTGGTAGCAATCTAGAGACAGATCAAGGAAGAAGTGGACTTGTGTGAAAGAATGTTAGAGCAGGACAGGAATAATCGAGGACTAGAAAATAATGTCTAAGGATTGGAATTGGTGGAGAAAATGTGGGTAGGAGGCCAAATCCCACCTGATACAGGGTGCAGCAAAACAGACTTCTAAGTATTCGGCCGCATTTTGGCACATCTCGACGGCTATAGCGGCGATTTTGTCCCGAATTCGATCCTTGAGTTCTTCCAAGGTGTGAGGCCGATGTTCAAAAACATTTTCGAGGGCGCAAGTGCAGCCGGAAGGCCTGCTAGGTGGAGAAAAAAGAACGGCCATTTTCAAGAAACGTGCGGACGGTGAAGGCTCGGTGTTGTCCGGACCAAACCATGGTAACGACTGAAAATGGCACGACCCTCCTGACATAATGAGACCCCTCCCAGGTTCCTACCCCCACCACACGGGATGTACCAGCCCTTCAAAACTGCACCGTCTATTTTGCTGCAACCTGTATGTGCCGATGATGATGAAGTATAAAAAATAATATAGATACCTGCTGCATGTCCAAGGTACTCGATGCTAAAGTTGGAGTAATTATAAGTTGGATCAGCAAAGAAATCCATGTCCACATTTGTGTCAGAGCAGAGCCTATCCAGGAGTTGATAGTCCATTAACCGTTCCATCCTGTTCAAACACAAACCAACAAAAAAGACAATTTTAAAAGGCCATCCATCTAATTGAAATATGTTCACTATAAAGCAGTAAACCTGTTTTAATTTCCCACAAAAACTGGTGAACTCTGGTTCGTGAAATTTGGACAGCCTTTTCCATCTAGAATCTGTAGATCAATGCTACTGTATCATATATAATAAAGAGTGATTACCATTCAGGGCTGTATTTTTAATTGACAATATGTTTTGACAACTATGTACCATTCTGGGCTACACTGCTGTGTCAACTAAAATCTTGAGGCTCGCAAGGAAGACACTGGGTTTTTAGTTACAGCGGCAGAATATCTTTATACCTCAAGACCCACATCAACAAATTCCTCTTAAAATTAATTAATTCTTAATTATTATTAACTCTTAATTCCTCTTAAGCCCCCTTGCTTAACCCGCCTCACAACATCGCCCAACCAGGTGGGGATATAGATTCTCTGGTTATACACAACATAGACAGGGGCACTATCTTTACAGGACAATATATTTTAACATAACCGCTCAGAGACTTATTTTTATGGGACAGTATATTTTCACATTACTGCTCAGTACTTACTGTATCTTCATGGGACAATATCTTTCAACATTACCACTCAGTACTGAATCTATGGGGCAATATCTTTCAACATTACCACTCAGTACTGAATCTATGAGACAATATTTTTAACATTACCACTCAATACTGAATCTGTAGGACAGTATCTTTCAATATTACCACTCAGTAATGAATCTATGGGACAATATCTTTCAACATTACCGTTCAGGGCTAGAGCCAGGCCTCTGCGTCTTCTCCCTCTCTCCCCTGCAGCGGGTGGCACCGGTGGATAACAATAGTTGCATGATGCCGCGCATGGCCCAGTGGGTCCCGTTGCCCTGAAGAGCCCCTAACAGACTCATCCAGATCTCTTCAAATCCCTTCTTGCTGGTCCAGCCTATCAGGTTAACCCTGAAAACATTATTAAATAAATAAGATTAATTAATTATTTTGAGAACATTTAATTTATCTGAGATTTCTCTCACGTCCCATGTCTTCTTTTTTAAAGAAAGGCAAACTTTTCTGAGTCACAAATAACCTGAAAATATAATAAAAACTATTATTATCATCATTATAAGCGGAAAATGTCGATTATGCAATGCTGGAAGTTTGACGTATTGAACGAATTGATGCTTATTCTTTGGAGGACATTCCATTGGAATACCAGAATAACAAACACAACATTCCCACCTGGAATCCTGATGTTATATGATGATGATTGCGATTCTCTTGAGGCAATAGAAATAAATGTCAAACAGATTGTTTGTTTTGTTGCAGACTATAAAATATTATGTAAAGAAGAAAGTACATAATTCACAAAATAAAAATAAATTCAATTAATAGTTCCTGAATAAGATCTTTGCGAAATATGTATGGTAAAAATTTGTATAGGAATGTAAGTGTAATGGTTAAGATTAAGAAAGGGATGCACACAAGTATGTGTGATCGCAATAGGCAAATCAAGAGTGGACTGTAAAAATTGTGAACTTTGAAGTTGACATAACTATGGTTGGAGATGGTGAACATGGAGTAGGGAAGGAATCCGACTTACCCCTTTGATGTTTTTCAAAGATGATGATGGTATGATTTCACTCACAGGAAATATGATTTCACGCACAAGCTTCCATAACATCCAAGTTAGATACGAAACACACTGAGGGAACCGAATATGTTCACTGCACAGGCCTTCTACCCTGAGTCGATATTAATAACAGCACTGATAACAATAGATGTTCACCAAACAGGCTCCATCAATAAAACTACTAGTTTCACAGTCACTTTTATTGTTGTAAAATGTCACACACACACGTGGGTATAGACAGATAATGACAGGTACTTGTAGGTGAAAATAGGATGCAAGGACAATGTTAAAGGAAGATTAATAGTTGCGTCAACAGTATGTGAGAGACGTTATATGAATGTAAATGAAGTAAGAAGTATGTGCCAAGTCAGAGTTGTGTGGCGGTGAAATGGCATGAAGGTTAGTTAGCACTTACCTGAATAAGAACTGCTCTAGGACGTCCATATCTTGTAGTGAATTTATCGGTATGGCAATCTCTTTCTTCAAACTCCTTTCGGTTGGTAATGAAGTGTGCATTGACTGATTTTGCAGGTCGCTAATAGTCGGTTTGGTCACATCTTCAAAGACTTGGGTCTCACACCATGCCAGGGGTGGGACTAGTGTAAAGGCATTAGCGAAATCACACCTATAAATAAAAGCAAAATAATTAGCTAATAATAGTTGCACCGACCAAGAAATTCCAGAGTGGAAACCTTTCAAAATCGAAACATTGGTTGAAATGACTTTATCTATATTCTTTTCAACCTTCCTTTTCCCCATCTCTTTCTGTTACTCCCTTCAGCCTCACAACATACCCCAATGGGGATATAATAGTCTCACTGGCTCTGGATAGTCGGGACTCATGTGTGCTATTTACAAAAATCCTGCACAAATTTCATGACCATTGAACCGTTTTTCCTACTTCAAAAATAAAACATTCTTTAATCTATTTATGTAAAGGAGAATGACTGAGAGGCGGCCGCGCGGCGGACACAGCGCCTGATGAGTTTGTTTGAATTTTATACAAATCTACAGTTTTATTCCGAAATTGATGAAATTATGCACACTCGACCTTCAAAACAAGAGGAAGGTCACTATCTACATAGTATTTGGAAAAAACATCCCAATTTCCTTTTCCCACCCTTTAAGTCAAGAACGAAATCCTCAAATCTACTAAACATTCCAAAATTAAATACATCTTTCGGCCAGAAGAAGAACCACTATTTCCATGCTATAAAATTATATAATGCCCTTCCTATTGAAATTAAAAACACCAAGGATAGAGAAAAGTTTAAAAAAGACATCAAATTATGGCTAACTAAACATGAAGATGAGGAAATCATTAAATTTATGAAGTAACCCCAACGCAACCTACAGACAACTAATAAATACTTTTTGCTTAATTTATTTTATATTTTGTGGGAACCAACAAATTAGAAGATGAGGAAATCATGATCAACACAAATACAACAAACTACAGTCCGCCTCGGAACAGGAATACCTAGTGAGGAGGACTGAGAACAAACAACATCACTTTATAACTTTTTTTACTTAATGTAATTTTTTGATGAAATAAATAAATTTTATCATTTTTACATTACTTTATATTGCCGTTAAATAAAAAAAAAAATTTGAAATTCTTGATGAAATTTTGCAAACTTGACATTCAAAATAAAAGAAAAATTACTGTCTACATTTGATTTCCAAAAACTCTGCGTAAAGCCCGGGCAACATCGGGGACTTCAGCTAGTATCAAATGTTGTGAAACTTTTGTTTTTGAAAATAATTTCTATAAAAAAAATAAAGGACACTTTTTTATCGATTTCAAAATCTTACCTGCATAATGCAATGAGAAGATTTTCAGCAGCATCTTGTATTTTTAAAGACATGAAACAGCTATTTTTATTGTTGAGTTTGTTGTAAACATTCTCCTCAAAGAACTTGATCAATGTGAGGAATTTATCACAGATGGACGGCAACTCTCCCGGATTTGTTTTGGAGTCCTTTGGTGTTGCCAGGTTGACGAAATTCAATGGCAATGTATCCTAGAAAAAATAAAAACTTGTTAAAAAAAAAATCAAAAATACCCAATATAAACAATATTATCTTCAATATTATCAATCTTTCTATTAACTCTTTCTGGGCTGCGTCTCAACATAATTGACGGCGAAATACATGCCCTGTGCGCTAACGTCTCAACATGTGAGACGGCACCGTACGGCATGTATGTACATTGTACATACAGCATCGACACTCCATAAATATTTTTGTCAATCTATATTTACTACCGTCCGCTAAAGACACCTATCAAAATTTGTCAAAATTATTTTGCTTTTTTTTACATTAGCTCAACACAGGAGGCCCTGCGGAAAATAATTCCTCTCAGGGCCTATGTCATATTTGGGGATGCTGTGAGGAGGGTCTTTTTAGGAAAGGAAGGAGAGGAAGTTTTGGGAAGGAAAAGGTATGAATGGTGGTTAAGAATCTGGGGATCAGTGTGTTCTGATAGAGTCCTGCTGGAGAGTTCAAAAGGTCCACCTTCGACAAGTCTCTTCCGATCCGGCCTGCCACTCAGTTAGTGGGTAGATGCATTCACCGCCAAGAGCCGGACAAGCCTCACCCCATGAACCCGGGCACCCCTGCTAACTCCCAAACGTAGCGGTCTACTCGAGGCGACCTATGGCAGAGGTGTTGGTTATCCAATAAATACCCGCCACCCAATTGAAAAATTTCTGTCTCATTTAAAACCATTTTTCAATGCGTCGATCGTAAATGAGTATCTTTGTGACACAATTCTGTCATCAGTCACAAGATGGCGCTACTCTTGTATTCCGGTTGAAACACGGGACAATTTGTAGATTGTAGATTGAATTTTAAGTTTACAAAGGTTGCAGTTCGTGCAATTGTGTACATAATTTGTATTTGTTCTAAAAAATATATATCTTATATTGAAAAAAGTGTTCTAAATCGAGTGTTACCTGTTTAAAAAATGTATTTAATAAATTTATATGATACATTTTTTTTAATTTTTGTTCTATATTGCTGTGAATATTAGTCACAAAATATAGTTGAAATTCAATACCTGAAAAGTAATTTACTTTTTTATTTTTTGATTTTATAATTATTTGTACTTTTATAGTATTGACATTCCATTTTCTAAACAAGTTTTATTAATATAGCATATTGTGTGTTAACTGAGGAAGATATTTCAAGAGCAACTGACTAAATAAATTAATTTAAGTTTGAACAAGACCGGCCATTATGCTTGTTAGTGTCTAGGCCTTTTATTCAGGCAGTGTATAATAAGTCTAACAAAAAATTATATTAGTAAAAATAATTATTACCTTTACGGAGTTCCTGACGTAAGTATAAAGGCAGTTGATAGCGGAATGAACCCTCGATGCGTTAGTTTCAACATTCAAAATTTTCCAAACGGGCGTCAAATTAAAGCACCTCGACGCATTACTCATGCAAATATTCAGAGTGTGATCAAAATTTGTAAAATTCTTCTGCCCCATATTACTTGCATATGCACTTTTACATTCGCTCGGCAAATCGTTCTCATGCAATTTGATCAGATACAAAGTGTACTGCAACGATATCACTGTAAACGACATTAAACTCTTAGATAAAGACTTCGATAAAAATCGTTCCAGAATAACTTCCTTTGCAGAACAATCTACATACTTCATTTTCCCGTCCAAATTTTTGTACGATTGCAAAAACGACGTGACAATATTTTGGGTGTTCATCAGTTCTTGGTGAAACACTTTATCTCTGAATACTTGGAAACATCTTCTAGTATACTTGTCCATAGTGTGATGGTCAGAGAAATTACCCGTCTCAAATTGACTTAAAGGTCGGCTTTGTCTTGGAAACAGACTAACGATTGTTTGGATGGCTCGTTCGAAATTTAGTAAAGAAACAGCGAGCAGTGGTTCAAATTCACATGGAACAAAATTTTCAAATTCAACCGGCTTTTTCACGTCAGTATTTTGTACCGAGACGTAAAACTTCGAGGTGTTTTCTTCCAAATTCGAACTATATGCGTATTGTGATCTTTTGTCATTTGCCTGACTATTTGCTTTGTTGACTTTCTCTTCCCATTCGGACGAATCTTTAAGTAGTTTTTGTATGTAATTTTCAGTGCCCAGTTGCAACATTTTGCTGAGGATTTGTCTGTCGAACTCTGGGCAGTTGATGATAGAATTTAATTGCTCGAGGTTCAAATTGCTCAATAGTTTGGCGAGGCTCGTGTGTTTTCCTAATATTTGGCGTTCATTGGATTTTTGATAACACCTGAAAATTGAAAAGTACATTATTTACATTTTATTGTACAGCCCTGCTCAGAGTTAGTGGGACAATGGAAACTGGTGGATAAAGGATGTAGGAAGGTTGAGCACTTAGCTTTTTTACATGTGAATACCCCACAAGAGTCCCAACTGCTCCCAACCATCTGGAGCCAGTGAGACAATGGCATCCCTAATTGGGGAATGTTGTGAGGCTGAAGGTAATGGAAGAGGAAGGAGATGGGGAAGAGGAATTGGGGAAGAACCAGGCTATTCAGATCTGGTCACCAAACAAAGTCATTTGAAGCAACATTTCAGTTCTGAATGGTGGTCTTACACCAGGGCGATACTGAGAGTATATTCCAATCTGAAAGCTAAAGTTATTTCAACGCATAAGTTGAAATTCTGAATTGTGTACTTTCTCCGGGGCGTTACTGAAAGTATCTTCCAGTTCGAGTTTTCAGAGATAAAAGTATTTAACTCTTTGCACGCGGCCGTATCAACTGTTGTTACGGCAAAAAGTCCACACTCACACGCGGCTGTATCAACAGTTGATACGGAAACTTTGACGGCCAATATTCCAGCGCTCTTTCGTCATAAATGTATTTCTTGCTCACTTGGACATTCGTAGAACTATCACGATGCTGACATCTACGAAAATTTCTCAAAAATAAAATTGTATTTCATAAAAAATGATCGATAATCAAGTGCGCCTCTTCGCGCCTTTTAGTCATTTAGTTTACATTTTTGTCAACGGATGGCGTTAGTACTAGTATGTCATTCACAACTTTTCATAACTAAAAATGATAAGTGATCATGGTGTCCCACTTGTGTCTTCAACGCAGTGGCCTAAGTACACACACGCCGAGTGAATGGCGGGACTACATTCAAAAGATACGGTACGTCTTTGTATGAAATTTTATGTTTTTGTTTTTATAAACATCTAAGAGTGTTGACACACGAGGATTTGTTTTCATATTGTGGAGAATAATCTGTTCTGTCTATATAGTCCAATAAATCATGCCAGAATGCTATAATTTGACATTTAATTGCGTGCATAGGTATTTGAAAATATGTATTTGAAAATATGTATATATAGCCTATTCCAAGTACTCAGATAGAGGTGTATATATTGTTTATATGCGTGAGGATGCGTCATATGGGTGTATGTATACATGTGCTGTTATATGTATATAGGTATGTCTGCTGCTATATACACATGTGTGCTTGCATGCACACATATTAAAAATTATATACATAATTATGTACATTTTTACAATCTAATGCTAATTTACTTCTTTCTCCTTTCTAATTTCTATCTTCTACTTTTTATTACAATTTTTCCAAAATTTTAGCTTCATCTATAGTTACTAATTTCATATGTTTACACTAGATTTCATATTTCATACAAATTAATTACACTCAATTGGTCACCATGAAACAGGCAGCCGCCTAGTATGGTGATTCATTATATCTACTCTATGTAAATTTCATAATAATGTAACATGTATTAAATAAATAAAAAAAATAAATAAAAAAAAATGTACCGCGTATAAATTAACGCGTTCAAAAGGTTAAATCATAAGGACAAATGTCATTTTTACAGTATTTTTAATTCTAAATTTCTTGGCCATAGAATGTTGAATTAAACCTACATTTCTCAACGTATTCCCAGTTAACACGATCGAATGAACTTCTTTTTTTCATTTACATACATTCATCCATTTTCAAAGCCATTTGGCATCAAACATGGAGTTCTACAAATTAGAGTTGATAACAATAAATAAACATAAACAAAACAATTATCAAACTTACATATGTAAACATTTTAGCAGTACTTCATTCAAACTTACATATGTAAACATTTTAGCAGTACTTCATTCAAACTTACATATGTAAACATTTTAGCAGTACTTCGTTCAAACTTACATATGTAAACATTTTAGCAGTACTTCATTCAAACTTACATATGAAAACATTTTAGCAGTACTTCGTTCAAACTTACATATTATGTAAACATTCTAGCAGTACTTCATTCAAACTTACATATGTAAACATTTTAGCAGTAACTTACATATGTAAAAATTTTAGCAGCACTTCATTCAAACTTACATATGTAAACATTTCAGCAGTACTTCATTCAAACTTACATATGTAAACATTTTAGCAGTACTTCATTCTAAAAATAAACACCTCACAGTCAGTTGCGGATCGTGACTTTTGAGTGCTTTGAAAATTCGACATTATTAATGTTGCTTAGTCCAAAACATTTTTTTATTATTTTTTCTAAAATTTGGTTTTTTGTATGAAGATTTTCAGGAAAAATCATTTGGCCGTGTGCCGCACGATTTTCCTAAAAATCTTCATACAAAAAATCGAAATTTAAAAAAAAAAGATGACGTTTTCGTCTACAACAACATCAATTATTATCTACCTTATTATTGAAGCAATTCTATATCAACGTCCCAATATCACACTCCTATGCGACGGATTCAACAGCTAGGAAACAAATACTACGATGTTGTTGATATATTTAGTACATCAATTTCAATATATAAGCATACCCTATTGAAGTTTTTTTAATCAAGTAGTGGAATATTTTAATAAAGGTATTTAATTTGATTTGACAAACATATAATAATTTTGTCAACTGAAACAGAAAAATATTTTGGATTTTTTATGTTTTGTGCCGGCATGCTGTGTAGATCAAGTTCAGTGATATTTTGACTTTATATTTATTTTTCTGCAATTGTTTTAAATAGTCGTTTCCTGCACTATTTTCATGTATAAATTCGTAAATATTTTTTATATATATATATATGTAAAAGCCTTAATAGGCGTGAAGTATATAAATAAGTAAATAATGCTATGTTTTGTAATATTAGCACTCTAGTATATCCAAAAGTCACGAGCCGCAACTGCTCACAGTTATAAGCTTAATAAAATTTCATTTTCATTGGAACAACTTTTCTTTTACTTTTCAAAGTTCTATATATATAATTGAAGAAGATGATGTCAACAAATCTAAACAAAACATGAAATAGAACAAGACACAGAAAATAAAAAGATGGCGGTCACAACATTCCTGGGTTCCATTCCTAGTTGTTACAGTTATCTTTTTTTTATTTTCTGCGTATTGTTCTATTTCATCTTTCGTATAGATTTGTTAATATTATCTTCTTCGTCAATTTTGACAGTCGTTAAAAGTTTGTCTAACTATCCGTTAGGTGACAATAATTAGACGATTTTGAATAAAGTTAACAGTACTTCAACATCACAGCAGAATAACATAAAAAAATACGAAGTACTTAGTAAATTAGCAATTTAAAAAGTGTATCTTAAAAGATACAATATGAAGTTAAGTGTAATGATTTATAAATTTACCTGTTTTTAATTTGACTGACAAGCCAGTTTGCATCGACTGCAGTTGTTTTGACATACTGCGCACTAATTGGTCGATTTTGGGACAAGTCCAATGGAGATAAGTCAAAAAATGTAGATGATAGCATGTTCACTTCATGTATCAGCTGAGGATGCCTAGAAAATAAACATAGAAGTAGAATTATTCCATAAAAGTTTTTGTTTTCCTTTCGTAATTAGAATAATAAGCTCAAAGTAACATATTATAGAAAAAAAAATGTCAAAATTATTGCACCACAGAAAATTAAGTTCAAAGTAACTTACTAGAGAAAAATCAGTTCAAAGCAACATAATACAGAAGAATGAGTTCAAAGTAACATACTATGTACAGAAAAATCAGTTCAAAGTAATACATATAAGACAGAAAATATATGTTGAACATGATCTAATATGCTATCATTTCCTACCTTAAATGAACCTGGTCCTTCTGCAGTATCTCCAGAGCTATCTGAAGGTCCTCCTTAGCCAATTGCAGATTGAGGTCATCCCCCCCGAGAGCCATGAGGTAGCGGCACCGCGCCATGGCGAGGCTGGCAAAGGGGAAGGAGACGGACGGCTGGAGGCTGCCAATGACACGGCAAATGAACAGAACCAAGGAACCAGATTGGCTGAGGTAGATGCCTGAGAGAATCTTATAGATTTTTAAACCGAAGGATCCCTGAAAAAAATACAATTTTTCTATGTGAAGGCAAAATCAATTATTTTTTTCATCAAATCAAGTTTCTTATCCTTACCCTTAGTGGCATATCTCTTGATATTTTTATCTGTGGTCATTTCCGTGCCTTGGGGGAATAAAATCATCACATTTGCTAGCGGCAGCCAGAACTCCTTAAGGGTTGTAGAGCCAGTGTGGTAGGCAGAGGGAATAGAATGCCACACAACTCAGGGTCAGCGCAATTGATTGTCACTAAGCACAAAACAATAGACCTACCTGAATGCAGTGGTGACACCTGGCGGCGATAGCTTGCAGCATGAGGCCCGAGGCGCTGGGATTACTGTTGACGGAGCTGATGAGCTTGGAGACTACACCCTCATGGCTGTACCTCACCAGCAGGTGGATCCGGTTAACCAGGAGCCAGGTCAGGTAGATAACTTCCTCCAAACCGTTGTCTACCTACAAAAACAACAATAATAATAGATAGGTCAAAATACCAAAATCAAGCAAGACTTAGGCAACAGCTTAAGCAAAGAGGTTAGATCGAAGTTAGCCTCTTCTTCTTGTTAGCTTACCGTCATTGATCCCTTCATAACCAGTGGTTGTTGTGGTATTGGTTATTGTGGTGGTGTTTGTGGTGGATGTTTTGGAGGTTTGGTGATTGTAATCTCAAAAATCTAGTATTAATAATTAATTGACTGGTTAATAATGCGAAAAAACACAAATTATTTAAGCCGTAGAGTAAAAGATAATGCGGCAAAAGTATGTATTTCAAATTGGTTGATGAAAACACAGTGTGTTCGTCAACCAATGTTAAGTATATGCGCAGTAATTGCAGTGCAGGAACTGTGTATTTATTTACAGAAACAGGAATGCTTATTTACCTACCAAGAAAGCTAAAATTTCGATAACACTAAAATCATCATCTTTTTTTACTGTAAAAAAACGATATATTCAAAAACATAAAAAATTCTATACTCAATAACTTCTCATACTTATTTTGTTAATTTTAGTAATTACTGTGTTTTCAGTTACGACGGCAGCATAGGCTTACTTACCGCCTACAGCGTACTTTAAGAAACTTTGGACACGTTACAAACTGAGGACTCCAACTTGGAGAAACTCATAGTCATTGGCAAATTGTTTGGCAGGAGAAGCAGAGGAATGAGTCATTAATGTATTGGGGTAACCAAGTATCACAGTCCATGACTCTCCACGCAGCGCAGAAGCGCAGGAAGTGGAAGAGCCATATCCACCATGGAAATCGGAGTAGGATCACGATCTTCAGCAGTGAGGAACCGACGTAATAAAACAACATGGGTCTCTTTAATACCCAGGTTCACTTCTTCCTATCCTCCAAAAGATCCTACAAACAGCATCCCCAAAGAAGACAAAATGAATCATGATAATAACTCACAAAGTGTTCGCACAGTGCGAAAAAGCACCCAATCTGCAGAATCTCGCTGTTCAGATTCCTGTTGGGATTGACTTCCGTCTGCATGGCAGAATGCTGCAGGAAACCAAACAACGAGTCCCAATGCTTCTGCTCGAGGAAGCTCAGCCTGACGAGGAGGTGACACCAGTGCACCGTGAGCAGGGGACGCCACCAGGACAGCTGCTCGCAGACTGCCGAGAGTTCCAGGAGAGGGATGTTCTCTTCGGGACTGTAGAGGCCCGTGTTGAGGCCGCTCAGCTCGTTTTGAAGGACGCTTTGGGCTGTTTTGGCTAGCAGGGGGAATTGACAGCCGTCTGGAATTACAATTTACTGTCATTAAGAATTATATTATGAGATGAATCCAAACTTATTTTGATTCAAACATGATGCTGAACACAGCAAATGAATTAATATTCGTGCCAACCTGTCCTGAATTTATTAATATTTAACTAATTAAACATAATGCCGTTACGCTCATACATACCCTTCTATTAATATGACTCTTGACATGACCCTACTCAAGTATCTGATTCACTTGATCGTGCCATGTCTTCCTCGGGCATCCCCGACAACTTCTACCATTCACATTTGCGCCATATATTCTCCTTACACTCCTTTCTTCGTTCATTTGCTCCACATGCCCAAACCATCTAAGCGTCCCTTTCTTAATCTTACTCACTACACTTACATCAGCCTTGCATTCTTTGCGGATCTCCACCTTTCTCACACGATCATACATGGTATTACCACACATACGCCTCAGGGATCTCATTTCTAGAAATGTATTTATTTATAAATACATAAAAAAAAAAACTGTAAGATAAATGCGTACCGCTGATTAAATATATATCTAATACATATTTGTCGCATAAATTATGACCGCCTGGAGGAAAAACTTTCTAAGATGGTGGCCATATGTGGCCGCTCAAGAGGGAATGGGTTAATGAATTAGTAAATTTGAAACTCTTTCCAGACAAAAAGAATCAGATCTCAGAATCAATCTCTTCCCAGACAAATTCAGAATCGAAACATTGCTTGAAATGGCTTTAGTAATAGTTCTAAGAACTTAGAATTCACGTAACATATTTTCTACCCTAAATTATTGTGATCTCTATGATCACGACGGGCTTATAGTATGTTCAAGACGAAAATGCACTCTATATAAATTAACTTTTCAGTTAACTGACTGAGTGTAACAAAGTCCAAGTCAACCATTTTTCATTTCGTCTATCTGTAAGTTTGTTTGTTTCCGTTACCATTTCAAGATGGTGGTCATCCTAATGGTTCAGTAAAGGTTCTTTTTTCAAGTTAGAAATCGTCCTTTATTTAAACATTCTTATTTGCATTTTTAATATTATGGTACCAGATTTGAAAAAGAATTGTCATTGAGATAGTGACATTTGATTGGACAAATTATATGATTCCTTATTCGAAATAAAAAAATGTTATTTAAAATATAATTAAGTAGGTAGTTATTTAGGTACCTACTTACAAATCTTATGATTTCAAAGTAAATTTTTTGGTTTTGATTTGTTAACAAAAATTAAAAACATACTTTTTCGGATGCGAGGTCTACTGTTCACAGAACCAGTAGTAAATTTTGTTTACATCTAAGTCCGTACATACTTATGTGCCGATATCACATTTTAATTTATTTTGTCTCAATTTGGCTACAAAAAAGCATTTTGTAGTTATCAATTGTCACAAGAATTAATAATAAAATATTAATTTAATTATTACAAATCATTCTTACCTTTCAGGTATAAAATGTGCTTCACTTGGCACAACAAACTTGTGGTCAACGAACACCAATAGCTCATATTACCAATGTTTGTTTTGCCTCCATTCGCCACGTCTTTAAAGCTGTTTTTGTCGCAATTTTTCAATTCTAACAGGGCGTAAGTCAACACCCTGAAAAAGAACCGCACCAAGATGACATCTGGTGGTAAATTTGCACAGTTTTCATTGACGGTTTGGACGTGAAGTGGATCTATCTGGTCCTCCATATTGAAAAAGATGGCCGACGGGGATATATCGGCGGCTTTCAGATGGTCTGACGATGAAAGTATCCTGTGTTCTGTGTAGTTTGGTATTATTTTACGAAGGAACAGTACTACGGTGGCGAGCCAACGGTGTTTCGCTTCGGATGTGGCCTTTTCCTGAAAAAATACATAAAGTTAAAAAATTATACAAAAAATATTTTTTCACCGTTCCTTACTGTCCAATGCTATGAGAATGAGTCCTTACTTAATCATGTGGTACAAGTATGCTGGATTTCGGTTCTTGTCACGGGAAACCAAAATGCCATCTACATTTAATAAGCTGAGAAATCGCTGGACAGGTTAGGTTATGATGTTAAGTCTGTCGGGTATGTCCTGATAATATGTATTGTAAGTGACCTATTAGATATGGTCCCACCGGCAGCGGCTTGCATTCTTAATGGGAAAAAATAGTTGATATATAGTTTTCAAGTTTGAGTATAATTTGTAGATTGAATTTTTATTTTTGACATTTTCTTGACTGTGGACAACTGAATAAATGAGAGTACAAATTACTTCAAATTCATGGAAAAAAAAACATTTTGGTCAGAATTTTGTCGCATTTTTTAACCAGTTAAACGTTTTTGGCGCACACATGAGTGATATTTTTTACACCTGTACTCGGCGCTCGCAAACGCTCTAATGCTGGAATTTTTTGCAATGCGATTTTAACCGTTATGCTTTGAAAACTGTAAAGAGGACAAAACCAGAACTGCTTGAGCTAATATCACTGTAGATTATCTCTGACTGTCTAGAAAACATTTTACACACGTGATTATCGGGATGCTCCTTCGAGTAGATCAATATGAAGGATATGAATAATAATATGGATAGAATCATACGAAACTTTCTCGGCTTTCAACACCTGAAAATGATTTATTTTGCAGTCTGCTAATCTATTATTGAGTATGGTATCATAGCATGGGGAGGCGGCACTTCATCTGCACTAGACCCAATCATAAAGGCTCAGAAAACAATTTTAAAAATAATTCTAAGGCTACCTATAATTACAGACTCGAATCTAATTTTTAATACTATGAATGTGTTTGATGTTCGGCAGCTATATGCAAAAACTATCCTAACTCATCTATACTCAAATATACATAATTACTACATAAAAAGTTCAAATACACGATGTACTCGAAGCAACAACAAAATCTTACTACAAATTCCGATAACACATACTACGTTTGGTCAACGAAACTTTAAATACTTTGTGACAAGACTCTACAACATTCTTCCAGACAGCATAAAACAATGTGATTCACAAAAAAATTTCAAAGATAATGTAAAAATTTGGATTAAAAATAAGAATAGGGCCTTTACCGGTGCATTCACCCAAATTCACAGTTATTGAAGTCACCACATTACCACCACATTATTGAGCGAATATTTCTTAATACAAGTATAGGTATGTTCAATGGTATTAGGAACTAACACGAAAAATTCTGCCTCAACACAGGCTAGCCTAGTGAGGCGGTATTTGAGAAACCACAACTGTACTTTTATTTTCTACTTACCTTCAATACCTACAATATTAAGTTTGTATAAATAGTTCTTAATTTTTGTTAATTTTATAACCTTAAATATAAAAGTTACAAATCAATGTACACCATAATATGTATGTATAGTTGTAATGTGTAAACTTTCCTAAATAAAGATATTATCATTATTATTATGTATACCTGATCTGGTGGCTTATCGCACATAATCTTCATGACGCTCTCCAAGCGTCCGGGTTCGTGCACCACCTCCGGGTGCAGGCAGTCCAGCAGGGTCTCACAGGTGGACAGGCCGGCCGCAGTGTCCAAATCCACAGCGCCCTGCTTCAGCAGTTGCAGCAAAGATTCCAGGGCCAGCTGCGACCAGCGCATGTGACTATCGGGATGCTCTTCCGAGAAGATCAGTATGGAGGATATGAGCTTTATAACCTTTAATGGGAAAATGTACATTTTAAATAATTTATTCTGCAAAAGACTTATCTGTGTTCTATGTTCTAAAGCAAGCGAAAGAAAGCAGACAGACACCCTCTAAATACCTATAGAAGAACCTATATTCTATCTAGGATTTTTAGATCAACGCAATTGTTGTCAGATCGAAATCCATTCATGTATTTTCCATCATGAGCTAAGGAGCTTGATTTAATTGTAATATTGCTATTGAAAGTTGGATAACATCAGAGCAATCTTCACCCTGCAGACTGCGGCCTGGAACAACTCAACAATACTGAACTTTAAAAAATAGTTTAGCTTACTTCGGGGTCATGCATGTTCTTGTGCTGCATGGCGAACAGCACCTCCTTGGCCACCTGCCCCTCCTGGCCCTGCCCCCGACTCCACAGGAACACCCTGTAGCTCACGGGGTGGAGTGACTCCACGCACTCCTTATGCTTGCCGCTGGCCATAAGGCTGTCGGATAGCTGAATCAGCTGAGAAATAAATCAAACACCCTGTTTATAATGATAGTAGCTTAAGATCAGCATGTGGCAATTTAATAAATATTATAATTAGTGACCATCCGAAGTTTTGGTTTCGGCCAAAAAACGAGATTCGGAATACAAACATTTTTTACAATTCACATCTCATGAAAAGAAAATATTGGTGTCGCGAAGCTGCGACTCCACTATATATTTTAAAGGTGGTGTGATATGCCACACGCCCAAAGGACCAGTCCCAAACTACTCCGAATGATAGGTTATGGGACGATATATGCATCCGACAAACCCGATGGACAGTGCAATAATCAAAGGTATAAATCTGGGCTTCTGGAGCACAAGATAAGCCCAGATTGGAAAGCAGGAAAGATGGACTCACCCGTTGATGACTATCACACGTCTCCAGGAGTATTAGTTGATTTCACTTCACAAATTATATGTATATTCGCCCTGTCTGATATTAATTATCACTCCGAACTCTGATAAGCAACTGACACCACTTGTCAGATTTCACATGTGTCGCAACAATATTTTTAATATGGTGACATTTTGGGATGGGTAAAAGGGTAGGTAGGACATTTGCAGGATTTGGTATTGACATTACACTTGTCCATTAAGCCTGTGGATGCATACCTAACAATCCCATATATATTGCGCGAACATTCTCCCGGCGTTGAAAGTACCTTCCGAAATTTTAAGTACTTTCAAATAAAGTAAAGAATTAAATGTAAAACGAAGTAAGATGAAATATAAATATTCTTATCAATACGCTATTAATATTACAAAGTTAAAACGAAAATTTATAAAATAATGAAATAAAGAAATAATAATTATTGTGTAGGCAAAGGACACAATTTTACGACTGGTCGTTTAAAGTTCCCGGAAGGGGTCCTTACGCGTGCGACACGAACCACTCCGTCTTTACCAGGGAACACCTCCTCAACAACGCCCACCGGCCAATAAAGTGGAGGCGCATCCTCTTGATTCACCAATACTATGGTACCTACTAGAATGTTATTCGCGGGACTATTCCATTTTTTTCTCATCTGCAGAGAGTGAAGATACTCTATATGCCACTTCTTCCAATAAGATTGAACGAGGTGGTCCAAAAGCTCTTTCCTTTTCAGTAGACTAATGCGTTCATTAGTCAAATCATAAGCAGGTAGATGCTGAATCGGGGTAGACATCAGAAAATGAGCCGGAGTAAGAGCTTCTGGATAATGAGAACTGCTTAATAAACATAATGGCGGTGAATTAAGTACAGCCTCTATTTGTGTCAGAACTGTGAGAAGTTCTTCATAACATAAAAGTTGAGTACCCACAACCCTATACAGATGCGATTTAATGCATTTAATATTTGACTCCCATAATCCTCCAAAGTGAGGAGCGCGGGGTGGAATCGTCTTCCATTCAATTCTCCGATTGTTAAATTCATTGCGAAGAACTTCTTTAGTTGAATTTGCCTCTAAAAAATTATATAAGTCATCCAGACAATTCTTTGCGCCTATGAAATTTGTCGCATTGTCACTGTACATACACGAAACCGGTCCGCGTCTGGATAGAAAACGCTTAAATGCGTTTAAAAAATTGTCCGTGCTTAGATCTGATACCACTTCCATATGTATAGCCTTCGTTGTTAAACAAATAAATAGACATATATATGCCTTTTGACTTTTTACCCCACGACGCCTAGAAAGGGTTATATTTATTGGTCCGGCAAAATCTACACCCGTATGTGTAAATGCCTTTGCTTCCTGAACTCTAGCTGTAGGTAAATCTGCCATTAGCGGTATAATATTGGAAGGTGCAGTTTTAAAACAGAAATTACAAGCATGTACTCTTTTGCGTATTAGATTTCTCCCCGATAAGATCCAATAACGCTGTCTAATTATTGACATAAGGAGATGTGCACCAGTATGACAATTCACACGATGGTGAAAGTCTATAATTATATCGACAATATGATCCTGTCTTGGCAAAAGTACTGGATGTTTGTTTTCAAAAGGTATATTCGCGTTTGTTAATCTACCACCTATACGTAACAAGCCATTATGATCTAGGAACGGGTTTAGTTTTCGGATTGAAGGTGAGCATAATTTATCCCTCTGTATTAATTGTATATCGGCACTAAAATACCTATTCTGTAAAGCTTTTAATACATTCATTTCAGCAATGTTTAATTCCGTGGAATTTATAACTGTTGAGCGTGATAACTTTCGCATAAATCGTAAAATATATACCACAATTCTCAGCAGTTTTGGCCATGAGGAAATTTTTAAAGCGAGATTATATATCGGAGAATTTTCCTCTATTGACGTTATCGTAAATGTATGCGATTTTTTCAATTCCAAAGTATTCTCCTCCTCTCGTGAGGGGGAAAATCTTTCGACAGGCCACTCGGATACTGGGTTCACAGCCCAGGGCGGACCGTGCCACCAAAGAGAATGATCGACCAGCTGAGCAGGCAGTAGTCCTCGTGATAAACAATCACTAGGATTGGTAACGCCATCTATGTGATAAAAATGTTTCGCGGGTAAATTTTCCTGAATTTCACTAACTCGATTAGCTACAAAAGTTTGCCACCGGTGCGGGGACGAGTGAATCCAAGAAAGTGCTATTTTTGAATCTGAAAAAGCAAATATATCGTTTATCGAAACGCGATTTCTATAAGTATCTATAATAGATCTAACGAGTCTAGATAAAATAAGCGCAGCGCATAATTCCAATCGAGCGAGCGACACTGTTTTCAGAGGGGCCACCTTGGATTTAGAACATATCAAATTCATTGTAGTGTTGCCACCCTTATCCGTGACATGAAGATATATTACACAACCGTATGCTTTCACACTCGCATCTGCGAAGGCGATAATATTTATCGTGCAGTCCTCCTTTACTCCCAAATATCGAGGTAAATTTAAATTAGAAAGCATCGGTAATTCTTCCTTGAATTTGACATATCTATTAACAATACTTTGGGGTAGTTCCTCGTCCCATCCTACTTTCTCTAACCACAGCTCTTGTAAAAGTAATTTGGCATATAAAATTACCGGAGCAACCAAACCTAATACATCGAATAAACGAGCTATTGTGGAAAGAATTGATCTTTTACATATAGTTTTTTCCTCCGTCGGACATATCATAAATTGAAAACAATCAGATATCGGATCCCATTTTAATCCTAAAATGCTACATTTATCCGAAAAATCCATTGTCGCGCGGTGCGACTCTGGTAATTGGGCCAGTAAATGAGGAGAATTACTCGACCATTTGACTAATTCAAATCCTCCACACTTGAACATCGCCATTAAATCTGTAGCCAAAGTGATGCCTTCACTTATAGTATTTACAGAATATACAAAATCGTCCATATATAAATCATTAATTGCAACTTCCGCTGCTTTCGGATAACGATTTCTTTCATCGCTCGCTAGCTGCCGTATAGTTCGCATTGCTAGAAATGGTGAACAGTTCAAACCAAACGCGAGTGAATTAAATTGATAAACTCCAATTTGTTCATCTTCGTGAAATCTATAAAGAATTTTTTGATATTTACGATGGCTTTCCGTTACCATTATACGTAGATACATTTGCTTAACATCTGCGGTTAATGCTACAGCGAATAAGCGAAATTTAATTAAAAGTGTAAATAAATTAGATTGCAAATTTGGACCTGTATACAAAGTATCATTAAGTGACAACCCTGAACTGGTCTTTGTACTTGCATCTAATACAACACGAGTTTTAGTTGTTGATTTATCTTTACGAATTACTGCGTGATGAGGAATGAAATATCCCTCATCAATATTAGATGAAGACGGAACTTCAACCCTCATATATCCCTTTTCCAGATATTCAGAAACTACTTCATTATAACTGCAATGCAATTCTGGCGAAGTATTAAATTTCCGTTCTAAATATTCATATCGACGCTGCGCGACACGGCGCGAATCACCTAAATTATTAGGATCTATCTTAAACGGTAAAGATACAATATACCTTCCCGATTCATCCCGTTGGACTGACTCGAGGTACATTTTCTCACATTCTGCATCTTCAGCACTCATCAACGACTTAATAGGCATGTCTTCCATCGTCCAAAACTTGGATAACGCATTATATAAATCTACATTGGTTATGGGGCCGAACGTCCACGAAACCTCCGGCGTACACGTAGGTATTTCACCCATTACAATATACCCGAATACTGTCTGTATAGCCGGTGGTGCATTCGTATTATGTTTAGATAAAACCTTATTCCCCAGCAGAATATATGGAAATAACTGTGCACCTAATAAGATATCAACATCGGATGGAACGTTCCAGTATTCATCCGCTAAGTTTAAACCCACTAAATGCTCACATGACTTTGTGTCAACATGTTGTGTAGGAAGCTTATCAGTTATTTTATCGACAACTAATAGACTAATTTTATAAGTATCTTCTGAAACGCGGGATTTAATTTTTAACGCAACGTGTCCCAATATTGGTGTCTCTACTGAACCAACACTTTTAACTACTGAATTATTTAAAGGAATTATTTTAAGATTTAATTCATTACAAGTGTTTAAACTGATTAAATTTTGTTGCGAGGCGCAATCAATTAAACACCTTACGGTTACTTGATTATTTTTATTGTCATAAGCAAATAACTGCGCGGTTGACAGTAGTACATTCGTAGCTATATTACCCGAAGAAAAATTATTATGATGTTTATGATTACGCGCTATTAATGTAATGGCTTCGTTTTTCGATTGACTTTCAGTATTCACCGTGCTCTCAAAATGCAGAGCGGTGTGATGTCGTTTTTTACAAATTCTACAATCCGATTTAGATGGACATTTCACAGTTTTATGTTTATCGCTTAAGCAGTTTACACATAAATTATTTAATTTCACAAACTGAAAGCGAGCATTTGGTCTTAATTCGTTAAATTGTTCACATTTAAACAATTCAACATGATCAGAATGATTACATTTCCGACACCTGTTACGATTATTATTACTTGACTTCGGTTCGACCACAGCGAATGAATGCGTAACTTTGTTTTTATTATTAACAACTTTATTATCATTTTGCCCAGTTCGTTCTAGGATTTTAACATGCGACCGAATGTATTCTATTAAATCGGTATATGTAGGTATAGCTTTCTCCCGTATAGACATTTCGAAATTTTGCACCAACTGTATATCTAATTTTTTCAGTGCAACATGTAATATTATAAAATCGGTTAGGTCATCAATACCTAATTCCTTGAGTGCAGCTATGGAAGACGCAAACGGTTCAATAAAATTATTTAACTCATTTGGGTAACTAGGTGCCAATAATTTTAAATTCAAAATATTGTTCAGATAAAAGGTACCTAGCACGCGTTTGTCCTGATATTTCTTTTCGAGAGCTTCCCAAATTAAAAAATAATTTTGTTCGTTCGGAAGTATTCCCGCAAAAACTGATAACGCCTTTCCTTGGAGTTTCCCTATCAGATATTGCATCTTTTGCGACATATTCAAATTTTCATTTGAGTGAATGTTTAATTTAAAAGCTTCATAAAATATCGACCAATTCTCTTGATTACCATCGAACGATGGCATCTCGATCGGTGGGAGCTTAATTAATGGTGAATTATTTAATTTCTGTCGATCACGTGATGAATCTTGCTTTGCTATAATGCTTTCGCGTATAGAAACTACAAAACAGTACTTATTTTCGAATTTACTCCATAAATCGAAATTCATATTGTAATTTGAATCCTTTTTCAACTGAAGTGTATGAAATTCATCACAAAATGTGTTAAATTGTGCATAATATGTAGATATATTAACCGTTTGTTTAAGAAAATCCTCCGAACTTCTCGTCTCCCTGTCCGCAATACTTTTCGCTTTCTCGTATAATTCATTAACACGATTATGCATCAAATTAATCTTCGATTCTACTAACTTGATTTTAATATCCTGAGTACTATCGCTAGTCGCCATGATTAATTGTATGTAGGAATTTAAACACAACAATAATTACAAATGCAACCTAGTACATACAAATTAACAAAGTATAAAGAGGAAATAATATTTATTTATAACTTTAAATATGTTAATTTTAAATACCCCGTTGGTAATCCGGCTCGAAAGAACCAAAAATGGTGTCGCGAAGCTGCGACTCCACTATATATTTTAAAGGTGGTGTGATATGCCACACGCCCAAAGGACCAGTCCCAAACTACTCCGAATGATAGGTTATGGGACGATATATGCATCCGACAAACCCGATGGACAGTGCAATAATCAAAGGTATAAATCTGGGCTTCTGGAGCACAAGATAAGCCCAGATTGGAAAGCAGGAAAGATGGACTCACCCGTTGATGACTATCACACGTCTCCAGGAGTATTAGTTGATTTCACTTCACAAATTATATGTATATTCGCCCTGTCTGATATTAATTATCACTCCGAACTCTGATAAGCAACTGACACCACTTGTCAGATTTCACATGTGTCGCAACAATATTTTTAATATGGTGACATTTTGGGATGGGTAAAAGGGTAGGTAGGACATTTGCAGGATTTGGTATTGACATTACACTTGTCCATTAAGCCTGTGGATGCATACCTAACAATCCCATATATATTGCGCGAACAAATATGTTTTGAATCTGTCTATCGGCCATGGTTCAACAGGTACAAATTTTTCGTGGCACATAGATATAACTTTTTTTATTGGGATTATTTGCATTTCAGTATTCAAGGGACTGATAAAACAAAACTTCACACGTGGGTACTTTATAAGTGGGTTTCAGTATATTTATGTTTACCGTTGGAGTGTCCATGATCTGCTTAGTGTGATGCTTCAACGATGACAGATGAACCAAAAACGTGAAGATACACCGCACCAACTCACCGCAATCTCTGAAACATATAAAATGTATTATTAATAAATAAAATAATAAAAAAGTATACAACCAACAATTAACCCTTTCCTTATAGAGCTAGAAAATTCCTCGAGCCCCGGTGCTGTGTACTCAGTACACGTGGTACACATTTAGAATTTTGAATGAGGCAAGGAGTGTGTTCTCTGCCTACCCCCGCAGTGAGACCGTGATATGGCTAGTTGTTAGTTAGTTAGTTAGTTAGTCATTAAGTCAAATTAAAAAACATCAGCCACAGATAAAACACACGAAACGTCCATTACAGCTGGCAGATCGCCAACTACTACTGAAAACCGAGTACGGTTAGCGAAACCTCGTACCCTTCTCGCTCATTACCTCACCACACGGCAAGTTATCAATGCACGATTAATAATCTTTTGGCAAAATATTTTTTCTACTATTCAATAAATATTTAATTAATTATTCAACACTTAAAAATGTATTATGTGCCGAGAAATATGAACTCTGTGTAATATATATCAAATACTTACTTTAACAATCTTACTTTAAATAGGAGTTCATATTTGTTATTTTTTTTTAATGTCCTTTTTCTGTTATCAATAAATCTTGCATTTTTCTTTTTCTTATTGATTTTCTTATTATTATTATTATTTGCAATATTTTATTACTTATATGACTGATTGGAGCATGAATTCTTACGCCAAACACAAGAGTCTTGTCTCTTCGTGATGAGGAAAAGCGTTAATTATTTTTTCTGTATCACAGTGTAACATGTAATCATTTTTATGTTTATTGTGAAAAATACATATTTATATTAAATTAAAATGTTTAGTATATTTTCAGAGATATAGAAATAATTATAGACATGTCAAATCAGTTGACAGCACCTGCAAGGAAGGGTTAAGCCTGTGACAGACCACGCTATAAGCGCGCTTTATTTTCGTGGCTTGGCCTATTCATTCCTCTATTGACGTAATATTTTTTTTTTAGATTTTCATTTTCTTATGCAACTTTACTTGAAAAAAAAAACCATGACGATTTGTATACTCAAGGTTTATATATGATGAAGAATATTTACCAATGTTTATCATATATGAACCTCTGGTATACAAATCAACGCAGGCTATTTTTTAGAAAATTGATGAGAATATGAAATACTAAAAAATGATGGTTACGTTAATTAGCCTTTCTGCCGACTATATTATAGCTAACGGAATAAAACAGAAGAGAAATGAAAGAATAGGTTAGGTTAGGTTTTTTTTCTTCATTTTATTAGACTTTCTGTTTTGTCAAGGAATTTTTAATATTTATGATACTTACAGTATCTCTCTGTTTTCAATATTCTTCAGTTGTTTCAGTACAAATCCAATGAAGACCTGATCGCTGTCCAGGAGGAAGTAATTGACTCTTAAGGCGAGCAGCTGATTCAACAATTCTAATACCTGGCATTGAAGGGCAATGTTATTTTGCGTGGTGTAACTCTGAAAAGATAATAAAAAATTAAATCAATTAGGTATATTTTATGTTACACATGTTGTCCGGATACCCTAGGTACAAGCGGGATATTCGTCTGTTTACTGTGTTTACTGTCTACTGTTCACAGAACTACTATTTTTAATTCATTTGCTTACTTTTATTGTGGAATAACTTAATGACTAATAATTTAGGCTTTTACATGATTTACTGCATAATACAGTGACGACAGAAGGTTTTTATTTTTAAAACAACAAAATATAACAACAAAAAAATAAATAACCAAAAACTTAACGAATCTCAAATGCAAGATGTGAAACAGAAAAAACAGAAAAAGATTCAGTTGCATCTATAAATTGAACGCAGAATCTTACATAAAGATAGCAGCCAAAAAATATGAAGATAATGTTGGTAGCTCTCAGTCTAAGTATGATGTATACAGTTAAATATGACACGTAACTTGATATGGTCAAATTAGTCTTTTTGTTTGAGAGTCGTTAATATTGTCTTCAATGATTAAACTATAAAAATATCCATCCTAGGCTGATAGAAAAAGTCAATACATGTCGCACATTAAAATAAAAATGGCTATATTATCCAAGAATCTATCTAGATTGTATTTAGTTCGGGTAGAATATTGTAATCATACATAAAGATAACAGCCAAAAAATAAGTGTTAAAAAATATTTATTATTGGTAGCTCTCAATAGAAGTAAAATACAGTTATAAATGACATAAGTTCATATGGCCGAAATTATCTCAATGGTCAGAGCACTTCCCCGGCAAGGAAGAGGTCCTGGGTTCAATTCCTAACTGCGACTGAATCTTTTTTCTCTTCTATTTCACATCTTTCCATTGAGTCATTCAATTATTGTCTTCAATAATTAACTTACCTTTAGAGCTTGAATAACAACAGGTTCAATCAGCCTCAGATATCTGCCCAAATTTTGTTTATTGGTATTCCATCTTCTTTCAACTTTACTATGTGAAATTTTCACGACATCCCTAAAACATTGCCTTTCGTTAGACAAATATCTCTCCGTATCAGCGTTGATTCGAACATTCGAAACTATCAAACTTTTCGAATCGACGGACGCTCGTCTACCGTCGACAAACTTATCACTGTAAACTTCAAAGTTGTCACACTTATCGTTGTAATTTATCATTAGGATGTCGTTGTAAAAGCCGGGTTCAATTCTGACTCGTTCTTTCTTCGACTGTGGGTCGTTATTCTGTTCATTGAGCAGGAAGAAACTCATGATGTCGTTATTGTAAGCAACAAGATTTGTCGTGGATAGACATTTTAGAACTTGCGTAACGCAAAATACGCAGTGGTCGGAGCTTATTGGAAGCAGGCATTTGATGTAATACAGTATTTCTTCGGCGGCAACACCGGCCTCTTTGTCCGACATGTATTCCAATTGTATGGCAACACTTTTTAATACAGTGGAGACATATTTTAGGAAAACGCTTGTGGTTGTGTTCAGTGTGACCTGCAAAAAAAAAACATAAAATTGACAAATCTTCATACGAAGCAAACGCTTTTACAATTTGAGATTTTAACTATAAAACAGAAAATCTGTGGGTACGAAGCAGTAAAAATAGTGAGCTCTGGCATCATGAAGTTTGCAAAGATAATGCAATATTTTCAGCTAGCAACATAATTTTTTATTTATTACTAATTGATGTGTACCCAGCATCTATATCAGGGGTGTCAAACTGGATATTCTTAAGGGCCGTTTATAACATTTGGCGTGTGTAAGCGGGCCGGACTCAATATTTAAAAAATAAAACCCATACTTAATTGTTAAAATCTTTATTTAGTTAGATACCTATTTATTATAAATTCAGTAAGTTAAAAAGAAGGGTAACAAGGTAAATTATCTTGAGCCACCTGACTTCTCTTGTTTTTGACAAGTTCATTGATGTCGGGTGTCATATTCTTCGTAGTTACTTTTAGAATCGATTGTAGATTTTCATCCGTAAGCCGTGAGCGATGTTTGTTTTTATTTATTTTCATAACGGAAAACATCTGCTCGCATAAATACGTACTACCAAACATAGACAGGATACGTGCCGCATGATTTTTTATACTTGGATAGTTATTCAAACTCTTGAAATATTGTGTATAAAATGTAGTAACATTAACTTCCTTAAATTTATCCTTTACAATGCTGTCGCATTGGAGATCTATCAATTCCATTTGCAAATGAATTGGTGCCAGTGCAGCATCAAAAGTAAATGGATTGTTGAAAAGTGGGAATTCCATTTTATGCATTTTGCGAAAATCTTCAAAACGACTGTTAAATTCTTTGATCAGATTCAGCAAAAGTTGAGAATACTCATCCAATTTTGTCTGGTTCACTGTGCCAAATGATTTCACGTGAGGGAAATGATCGAGTGTTTGGTTTTTTATGTGAATTTCCCACAGTCTTAATTTTGTTTCGAAGGCTTGTAAATGCGAATACATTTGAGTGACGATCAAGTCTTTACCCTGTAACTTTATATTGAGGTCATTCATGTGTTTTGTCATATCTACCAAAAATGCACAATCAAGCCACCAGTCGTTGTCATAATCAATTGGCTTGCCTTTTTCTAACATGAAAGCTTGAATAGGGTCACGTAACTCAAAAAATCTTTCCAAAACTGCCCCTCGACTGAGCCAACGAACTTCCGTGAAATAAGGTACATCGGAATACTTTTCGTCCAAATCTTGTAAAAATTGCCTGAACTGCCTGTGATTTAGACCTCTGCTCCTTATAAAATTTACTATTTTAATTACCGGTTGCATGACATGGTCCATTTTTAAATATTTGGATGCGAGTGATTCCTGGTGAATGCAGTGAATTCCCACAAAATTTTCTGTTTTAATTTAGTCACAACACCCGAATGTTTGCCAACCATGGCAGGAGCGCCATCCGTAGTTATGCTGCAAAATTTATTCCAGCCGAGTTCATATTCTACTATTAAATGCTCAATAGCAGAATAAATATCATTTGCTGTAGTGGTGCCTGTCAATGGAACGCACTTCAATAGTTCTTCACATATTTCAAAGTTACTATTAATACCTCGTATAAAGACAGCAAGTTGAGCAGTATCAATAATATCAGTGCTCTCGTCAATAGCCAGCGAAAAGTGTGTGAATTCCTTAATTTTTTCCTTCAGCTGGGAATCCAAATTTTGAGATAAATCACTTATTCTTGAAGCAACAGTGTTTCTTGACAGCGCAATATTTTGAATGGTTGATTTTTGTGATGGGAATGAAACATCAGCCACTTTTAACATACATTCTTTAATAAAATCACCATCAGTGAAAGGTTTTGATCTCTTGGCGATTTCTAATGCAATAATGAAACTGGATTTTAAGGCGTCTTCGCTTTCAGTTTTAGCTTGAGTGAATATCGACTGTTGGCCGTGAAGGTTAGATTTTAAAGATAATAGTTTGTCCATTCTTATCTTTTCAGTCCTTCAAATTTTCCTTTATGATTCGAATCATAATGTCTCTTTAAATTAAACTCCTTACAAACAGCAATTGTTTGATTGCAAATCAAACAAAGTGATTTACCTTTCCATTCCATGAAAAAATATGCGATTTCCCATTTTGTCTGAAAAACTCTGCACTCACTATCAACTTTACGTGTTTGCGACATTATGCCACGTACCAATATTAGAACTTGAATGAACAACAAACTATGAGTACGTAAGTAATATAAACACTCGACGCGACCGCTCGATGCTGACTGCGCCGGTGACCGGCAACTGCGACCCTTGTGGTGCGGGGTCGGGGGGGAGGGGGCGTCGTGAGTACGAGTCGTGCACCAGACCAGCGCCACCAGCCAGCGTAAGAGAAAAGGTTACGCTCACGCTCGATGCACGGCGCACCGCGTCCGATGCGCGCGTCTCTTGAAATTACACTGTAAATCAATCGCTTGCAATTTTAAACACGCGTAGGCATCGACTGTCCTCTGAATATCTAAAATCTACAATGAAAGAGTGCGGTTCTGTCCTCCGCGACAAAATATTGTCACGTGGTAGCGAGCCGTAATGATGGGACCTGAGTGCCGCATACGGCTCGCGGGCCGTATTGATAGGGTCCGAGGGCCGCATGCGGCCCGCGGGCCGTATCTTTGACACCCCTGATCTATATTATATCGACTTTTATTCGACTCCGTATCTCATTCCAGTGAAGAGATATTGCGTTAAGTCTTCCTCGGGCATCCCCGACTTCTTCTATGATTCAAACCACTCTCTAAACACTCCTCACACAAATAAGAGTAAACTTTAAAATTTTCAGCAAAATCAGTTCAGTAGATTTTTTAGTCTATAGGGGACAAACAAAGAAGCATTCATTTATGTATATATAAGATTAACTTCGCGCTGAAGGCCATATAAAAAAGGTCCATAGCTCATGATGGAAATGAAATGGCTTTGAATATCCTTTCGACTGTAAAAAAATATCCATCCAATTTTTTTTTGTTTTTAGAAAAAAAGTAAATATTCACAAGAGATAAAAATATATTACATTTCATATCAGACATCACTTTTTTTTGTTACCCAATTTGTAGAGAAATATTCTCGGGTCAAACTGGGGAGCTAGTCTATGTGCTTATATACGAGGCATATCCAGAAAGTAAGTGTACTGAATTTTTGTAGGTTACAATTTTCTTTATTGAAACATAAAAATTACATGGTTACCGTAGTACATATGTAAGCTATTTTTCGACATAGTCGCCATTCCTCTCAATGCAGGTGGTGAAGCGGGGTATCAACTTTTTGATGCCTTCCTTGAAGTAGTTTCCCGCCAACCCCTTCATCCACTTCTCCACCTCCCCCTTTACCTCCTCGTCTGTTGAAAACCTTTTTCCACCCATGTACAGCTTCAGGGAGGTAAAGAGATAAAAATCTGAAGTTGCTAGGTCAGGGGGAATGCGCGGGGTGGTTTAGGACATCCCATTTAAACGAAGCAAGCAGTTCCTTCGTTGCGTTGGCCGTGTGTAGTATGGCATTGTTGTGCAGCATGCTGACTCCCTTTGTCAGCATGCCTCTCCTCTTGTTTTGAATCGCCTTCCGCAATTTTCTTAGGGTCTCACAATATCTTGCAGAGTTGATGGTCTCCCCTTGAGGCAGATATTCAATCAAAATTATGCCTTGACAGTCCCAAAACACGGATGCCATAATTTTCTTGGCTGAAATTGTGGTTTTGTACTTTTTGGCGGAGGGTGAAGAGGTGAAAACCATTTTTAAACTCGCGATACCACTTGCACACACTCGTACGATTCATAGCTTTATCACCATATGCAGTTTTCACCAAATTATAAACCTCAAACGGAGGTTTTCCCTTCCAAACGTGATAACGGACGGCCGCGTATTTCGCACTTGGCGGGAGATTGTATTGACATTTTTCACGAAACGTGTTGTCGCGTCGACACTTCTCAACGCACTGACCTTGAACCGGTCTCGTTGCGGAGGGGAAGAGTCAGGCTACATGTAAGTGTAGCCAACATGTCGAAAATAAAATTCATTCGGTCGTGAGAGCCTCAGTACACTTACTTTCTGGATACGCCTCGTATATAGATAATAATATGTATAGTTACAAAAATGGAAAAAGAATATTTTCAAAAATACTGTAAAATACTACAAAATATTGTACAATAAGATTACATATAATTATAGAAACAGAATATCGAAAAAGATCAACGAAAAATCAACAAAAATATAAGCAACAATATAAGCAACAGAAATAAGCAACAGAATATAATGTATTGATTGTTCCATATTTTCAATTTTTTGACAAGAAAAAATAACATAGAAGCTGGGAAATGCAACAAACAACATCTTTCAAATATATTTTATTTTATTAAATTTATTTATGTGCACTGAAAAATTGGTTAATAAAGTCATGGGAAACTGTATTCGTAAAAGCTGAAGAAGGGATGAATCGGGTAAAACAATGGCTTGATAAAAATTCACTAACATTAAATGATACAAAAACTAAATATATTAAATTCAAAATTTACAACAAACAGACAGATAATGTCAATTCAAACCTAAACATAAAATTCATAAAAACTGTTTAACCGCGAACCATGAAATTCCTTGCAACTGCCCAAAATTGATTGAAATTCAAACAATAAAATACCTTGGGATAATTATTGATCAAAACTTAAATTGGAACTCTCAAATAGAAAATGTGAGCAACAAATTAAAAAAACTAACCTATTTCTTCAAAACAATAAGAAACATTTTAGATAAAGAACAACTAATTCAAATTTACTACGCACTAGCCCAATCTCAACTACAATATGGTCTTATCGGATGGGGAAGCTCATGCGATTCCACTATAAAACCAGTCCTCATAACACAAAAGGCAATTCTAAAAATTATACTTAGGATCCCCATCAGAACTCCTACCCACTATGTTTTTAAAACCCTGAATGTAATGACACCAAAACAATTATACGCAAAAGATATACTAATTTACGCATTCAAAAACCAGGACAACTTTACACAGACAAACTCAGACAGACTCACAAGATCCACATTACAACATATGTTACACCAACCTACAACTAAAACAACTTTTGGACAAAGAAACATGCAGTATTATTCTATAAAATTATTTAATGTCCTACCTTTTGACATAAAAAACATTAAAAAAATAACTGACTTCAAAAGAAACATTAAGAAATGGATTATGGATAAGGGAAGGAAGAATATAGATATAATTTTGCAACCCAACAAAGACTAAAGCTTGTATTATGTTTTATTTTTCTCTGAATATTGTTTTTTAATTTTCTATGTAGTATTTTAACATATGTACTTATACTATTTCAAACACATAACCATGTACAATGTGACTGCTCGGGCCAGTTATTGTTGCATAGTATTTGGTTCGAGTTGTTTCCCACTCGCGTTCCGCGCCTTTTACCTACATGAGTCAGTTGAAAAGTATCTCGCCGCCCGCAAGGTTCAACCGACCGCTTCCGCATAACCTATCTTGAGTTATTAAAACCACCGCGCCGCGCTATAAACGGCAAATGTTATACCGCAAAGAACGCCGTGAAAAGTGCATAAAAATAGCAATCTATAACGCATTGAACCATTTCGCAAATCCAATATCACTATTCCTTTCCTTGACCTCCTCCAATACTAACAATTACCCCACCGGTGATTACCGCAGTGCAAAGTGGAAAGGTGCCGACAGCTTGGAGATATTGGTAAGTCGATCAAACAATATCACAAAATACCGCAATTACAGTCCATTCACGCCGCAACAGTGACCTTAGAACGGGGTACCCCAGTAAGGACATATTATCTTATATAAAAAATTGTTAAATAAAAAAAAATAAAACTAATTTAATCCAGAAATCCTTTATTGGATAACCAACACCTCTGCCGTAGGTCACCTCAAGTGACAAGCTACATTTGGTGACTTGGCAGAGGTGCCCAGGTTCATCTGGCGAGGTTTGCGGCGAATGTATCTGCCCTCCTACTGCTTGGCGGACGGATCGGAAGAGACTGGTTGAGGGAGACCCAATGATCTCTCCAGCCGGACTACCAATCATCCAACCCAATCAAAAAATACCCTCCACACAGCATACTAAAAGATGACATAGGCCCTGAGGGAAATCATTTTCCTCAGGGCCTCCTGTGTGGAGATAATTTTTTTAAAAAATCTCTACTACTTTGTATTTAACACTTAAAAATAGTTAGGACGGGTTGTTTCGGAGAATTTGAACAATTCTTCAAATTTCAACGTTAATTTGCCAGTTCTGTGAAAGATATTTTCTAGTTCTGTTGTTATTTCAGTTCTGTCAAGCAACTAGCCTATAATGATATAATATCAGAACTTGAATAGGACTTTCACGGAACTCGCAAATTAACGTTGAAATTTGATGAATTGTTCAAATTCTCCGAAACAACCGGTCCTTAGACTAGCTAATAGACTAACCATCATAATTCTATGTAAAATCATATTTTTTTAAATACCTTATGACTAGAATAAGCAGCCTTCAAATTGCTGTACAGTTTCATAAACACAGCGTCGTTGGCAAAATATCCAATAGGGTTAAAGTTGCCATTCGTAGAGTTGAATGTTGCCTTCTTTTTGGACGTGGCCTTGTCATCTGGCAATGTTGCCTCGCCCGAATTCCATGCATTGCTGTTTCTCTTCGCTTCCCCTAAAACAAAACGTAAAATTTTTGAATTAATCAATTAACTACAAAATTTAATTGCTGGCAACACGGGCGCTTATTGTTTTTTAGCTTTTCATGGAACTGTACGTTACCCATCTCACTAAACAATGTCTGTTCATAGACTTGTTAGTAGTTGAGTGGGCAAATACATTTGGTTCCCAGCCCAGCATTGTCAGTTCAATTCCTATGTTAGCTAAGACCTCCATCATTGCGCAAGCAACATTTTACGCTTATAGTGATGGTAGTAGGAGTTTTTCAGGTTATTCGTTACACGTGAATGTTTGTCTTTTTTTTTAAACATAAAGTTCATTTATTTATTTATGAAAACACAATTAAAAATATTTCGCATTAAGTACAAGTCACCATGTATAGCTATCGGACTGTTCCAAGTCAAAAAGGTGACAAATAGCTTCTCTCCAGGAGAGAGAAACACATGTAAAGACTGAACAAATGATTTTATTCAAATGTTTTCTTTTTTGGTTAATCTTTCAATAGTATTATTATTAAATATACAAAAAATAGTTTATTGTTAAACAAGTTCTGCTGTGTAATTATTATTACACACAGTTTGATAATGCTTTCAGAGGGCGAAACAGCTGTCACACATAATAATAATAATAATTACACTGCAGAACTTGATTAGGAATAAACTGTTTTTAAAAAATTTCATAATAATACTATTGAATACATAAAAGAAAAACCTTAAATTAAAATGGTGTTCTGCTAAATAAACTTGATAACAATAAAAAATTAAAAAAACTGAACTGATAAATTTGAAAAAAAAAACTGTGGAAAAGTTTGTCACTCAAGCTCTTTTGGCTTGGAACAGTCGATACATAGATATGATTATATTATAAAAATATTTTATTGAAGATGACATAGAGAACTCTCCATTCCATGGATGATGGTGATGATGGGAAGAAGTCAAGCTACACAGCGGCGAGTGCGAGCTTTTGGTGATACTTTTAATTACTACAGCAAATAGCTCGCACTCACCCACGGATAGCTGTTTTAATGATGAGCCGACGAAATACTAGGGAATAAAAATATTAAAAACTACTAGAGTACTAAGCCATCATTTCAAGTTATGGACAGGGGGAAGGTGAATTTATATGTTAATTTTATTTAAATGGACAAATTTAATAATAATGTGAAATATTAGAGTCGAATTCAGGCCTAGAAGAGATGAGATGTTGAACGGAGGGGAGGCAATTTTATATAAGGCTTTATAGAAGAGCCAAAAAATATGTGATCTAAGGTTCCCACTTCTAGATCACAAAAGGTACAATCTGGGGAGTCAAGCACGTGAATTTTAAGAAGGTGAGAAGGAACAAACATTCAAATAAGTGAGGAAATTTATTTTTTGGAAAAAATGGTTGAATGTTCAAACCACGGTTTTGATGGGACAGTCTTTTGTATTGTACGATAATACAAAGGACTATCCCATCCAGGCCCTTGAATTGACAAGCAATGTGCCAATACTCGCACAAACATTTATGATCTATCTTCGAGAATAGAAAAAATGTCATATTGGAGAATGTGGGGTAACAATAGGGTTTGATACCCCTTATTTTGCCAAGAAATCCGCAATATCCACGACAAAAAAAAAAAAAAAACAAGAGTACAAAACAAAGGAAAGTTTCCCCAATTATTGTATTGTTTGAACTTAACTAGGTCGTTAAAATGGAGTTCTACAAATTAAAAAAGATATATTAAATAAGTTTTAATTCAGCCTTTTTTAAATTTAAAAGCACAATAGTCTTACTTAAAAATAAATACAATGTAAAGGAAAGTTTAAAAAAAACCATTAATGATACATTTAGGTACATGAATAATATGAAATATATTAATATCGATTGCTGACAATGTTGGAATATACCGCCTCGGGCCACTTAATAACCATAGATGACGGATTTAGTCAATATCTTATTAATTTAGGGTTTTATTAATCTACCGTGCTAGCCATGTAGCCTTGTTAGCACACAATTCAGAAGAAATGATTAAATAAGAGTCCTACCCGAGCGTCGAATAGGGCTGGGAGGAATGATGCTTGACGTCTTCTGCTGGAATGCCACCGGAGTTACGTCTTCAATAATGTGGATGATGATGTTCAGCATCTTCAGGGTTATCTTCAGGAAGCTATCGGCCTTCTGGGAGAAGTTCTCATCGCCGAAATGCACCCACAGCTTCTTAGTGGTGTCCTTGGGGTAAGGTGCTATGCGATGGTGCGTGTTCCTCATCACTTTCAATGCCTCAACTGTGAAATTTTTTTTTTTGATTAGGAACATTTTAAGATTGATTAGGTTAGGTTTTAGGAATGTTTAAAGGGAGATTGGTTAGGTTAGGTGAGGTTTGAGAAATGTTTTAAAATCGATTGGTTAGGTTAGGTGAGGTTATAGTAATGTTTTAAAGTTGATTAGTTAATTAGGAGTGTTTAAGGAATGTTTTAAAGTTGATTGGTTAGGTTAGGTTTTAGAAATGTTAAAGGTAGATTGGTTAGGTTGGGTTTTAGGAGAGTTTAGCTGGCGTAAATTTGATTTTACATACATATTTATTTTTCTTTAATCATATTTAAATGTTTTGTACAAACATTTTTACAAAATTTTCATGTAATACCAAACTAGGCACATGCCCGTATAATAGTAGTCCAATTTTTTATGGTTGATTGGTTAGGTTAGGTTAGGTTAGGTTTTAGGAATATTTTAAGATTGTTTGGAAATATTATGTGATTTTTAATAGATAGGGAGAAAAATAAATATAAGGTTGAGATAATTTTTTTTCAGAAGTAACCTAATCATTCCAGAGCCGAGATATAGAAGACAAGAACGAGTTGAATTCATTCTAATATGGCAAACGTCAACCGTGTACAAAAGTTTTAAACATGTTAGATACATCTCCTGCTGTGACCCAGATCTAAAGCGATCAATGACGCTAATTCTTCAGAGCACCTTCTATTGCAATACCGGTAGAACGAACACATCAATCGAAATCATTGAACACTACTTACTGGCATATATCTCCGTGGCCAGTGCAAGGAGTTTTTCACAGCACGCCACTGGGAGAGTTCTGCTATCCAACAGCTGCAGACAGGTCTCTAAGAGACCAAGGTGGGTGTAGGCATCAGGATACTTGGTCGGAGGGTATTGGAGACTGACCTCTAGGAGCGTTTCTACACATCCTTGCTGTGAACAAAAAAACTAGATATTTAGAAGAACTGGTTGACTTCACATCCAAAAAAGTATGTTTCCAATTTTCTCTTATTTAATAAATCAAAACCCAAATTTCCTCTGAAATCAAAAGATTATCTACTTATCATAAACCATTTTATAGTATTTTCAAATAATGAATTTTACAATTTCTCAATTGATCAATGACAATTCTTTATTCAAAATTTCTTCAGGCAGATAGGTACTATTGAAAAGCTCGGTCAAAGTTAATCACCTAGTCAAATTCAAAATGGTGGTCTTCTGAGATACTGAGAGTGTCTCGCACTCTGAAACATGCCGCAAATATACTATATATTATTTTAAATGAATTAATTATGAAACAGCACAAATTAATTTAGTAAAATTTACTCGCACACTCCGTAATTTGAACCTGCAAACTCCAGATTCGTAGTAGAGACCCTTACCCCTTGACCACAGGGGACTGAAATAAAACACAAAGAATTCGCAGAACAAATGCAGTGAACAAACCAGAGTTCTGTTGCTTGAAATGGCTTTAACCGTGTTTTCTTCCCTCTTCCTCATCTCTTTCCCCTCGAGCCTCTCAATAAACCCCAAACGTGGATGCCAGACCCACAAGTTCTCGCAGTTGAAAATCTTAAGCACACAAATAAAAAATGAAACTTCTCAAACGGGGCCCAAGTCCTTATGGTCGGTCCCTTAATTTAGGATATTCGACATAAATTCGTACAAATATGATACATTTCCGAGTAAAACAAATTTTCGCAGTCGATTACCTTTGCAGTCGACCCCTTAAATTCGGATATTCGATGTAAATTCGTAAAAATACTTCAGTGTAAATCGAGATTTTGCGGCCGATTACCGTCCCAGTCGACCCTTTAAATTCAGATATTCGAATTAAATTCGTAAAAATACTATATATTTACGCGAAAATCGAAATTTCTCGCGGCTGACCCCTTAAATTCAGATATTTGGTGTAAATTCGTAAAACCGTTTCGTTTCCGCATAAAACAAATGTTCTCGAATATTGAAAGGGGTTCTACTGTACCATGTATTACGTTCATTTTTAAAGTTTTGTTGTTATTTTTTTATTGGTGTTATTTAAAAATTTAAAAACTTCTGTTGTCACTGTATTATGCAGTAAATCTTGTAAAATATATATAATGTAAAAGCCCATTAGGGCTGTTGCGGCGTGAATGGACTGTAATTTGCGATATTTTGTGAATTTGTTTGATTTGACTTACCAATATCTCCAAGCTGTCGGCACCTTCCACTTTGCTCTGCGGTAATCACCGGTAGGGTAATTGTTAGTATTGGAACAGAGGTCAGGAAAGGGAAATGGTGATATTTGGTTTGCGAAATGGTCAATGCGTTAGAGATTGCTATTTTTATGCACTTTGTCACGGAGTTCTTTGCGGTATAACATTTGCTGTTTACAGCGCGGCGCGGTGGTTTTAATACCTCAAGATAGGTTATGCGGAAGCGATAGGTCGGTTGAACCTTGCATGCGGCGCGATAATTTTAACACAACTGACTGATGTAGGTAAACGCGCGGAACGCGGGCGGGAAACAACAGAACCAAAAATTATATGCAACAATTATAACTGGCCCGAGCAAGGGCGTTTATAGTTAATTTTTAAAAATTCAAACACGAAACCTTTCGAAAGGTTTGGAGCCAACAAACTTACCGCTCTGACACAGAGGTCATCAGAGTATCTCAAAATTAATTACTTATAACAATAAAATAAATTTAATACTCACGGTAAGAAATTTGCAGCTCGATTCGCTCAGCTTAAAATACAGCGACGAAACCACTGTCTTTAAATTCTCCTGAAGCATTTCTCCTCCGCTAACAATATTGGCATTATCGTAGTCGGTGTGCAAGTTCTTCAACGAACCCGGTAAATCCGAAAGCACAAAAGCGTTGGTGAATTCTTTCAGAAGGTTGACATCGGTTTTGGATTTAGTGAAGAGCAGAGATTCCGTGCTCAGGTTGGCCATGTTAGTTATCAACTTGTTGACATCTTGGGGCGGTGAAAATATCACCGGTAAAATTCTGAAAACAAAATATTATTGAAAAATAGAACAATGTTTTCAAAGTTATACGGGACTCTCTCACTAATCCAGTGATCGTGGTCACTGTTCGATTAGTAAAATATTCATAATATGCTAAAATTAAAACAGACACTTTGTAAAAAAAAGTTTTAATTTTGAAATTGTACTAGTTTAAAATTAAAGTCTCATGTTTATGCTTGCAAAAGGACCAACTTTTGTAAAATTATTCAAACAAAAAATTTGGCAGAACGAAACAACCAGAAACACATGCGACAATTGCTAGAATACAAAGAGGACTAAGCGAAATGTCTTAAAACAACAATTTTGTACCCTGGTGACGGGTAAAATGGTCAACTCTAGCAAGCTAAATGGCGGGATAGTAACAGAGTGTGTAACAGTAAGATAACCCAACCCGTTGGTGTACAAAACTTGGCTTGAGTATAAGCCAGTGGCGATTTTAATATTTCAAAAATTATATGTTTATTTCTAATAACAAAATTTGTAGTATTTCACTGCCTTTCAAGAACAGTTTTTAGTTTACGAATACGTTCAGAAATATTAAATTTATTTTGATTTTGCAAAGCGAAAATACTCTGACGTTCTGACAGAATATGCCAGAGTCATGAGGGTAAAATGATAATAGGAGCTGCATACCCGTAACTCTAATTTTTTTCTTTGAGTTGATCTGTAAAATTATTCATTTATTAAAGGATTGACTGTAAACAAGAAATAGTTAATCAAACAAATTTAGGAATATCTAGGTAATATTACAGAAAATAATATATTAAACCTGGTGATAGTTTCAGTGGCTGCTTTCCTAACTCTCTGATCTTGGTCACTCAGAAGTTTCATCAAGATGTCCAGTACACGCACACTGCGCTTATTCCAGTCCGCCACGATAATGCTAAACCTGGAAATAAAATTACTGTGAATACAGCTGTTTGTAATAATCCAATGGATATTTTCGCCTATTTGAACAGACAGATTGCAGCTTTCAGAAAATCTGGTTAGTCACCTCTGGTCTGAAATATCTGAACAAAAACTCTAGAACCAAAAAAACCTCCTAATTTCGGTTGTCGGTGCATGGGTGCATGCGAGAAGTGATTGCATAATGTGTAAAATTATTCAAGTTCAATGAACTTTCAATTTTCTAAATTGTAACTGGTAAGTATAAATCATATCAGACAAGCAATAAAGTAGGTACCAAAATTATTTTATTAATTAATAATTCTTTATTTGAAATGTGTATTTCTTTTGTTTAAATGTTTGACGTGTGTCATAATTTTTCAAGCTTGCTAACATTCGAAAGGTAAATTTCTTCTTTTAAAAGGCAGTGATCCAGAGGCAAATATTTTTTTTTTATGAATACTTTCAGCTTCACAAATCTTACAATTATAATATCCCATGATTTTTCATGGGTCTGCATTAGTCTGTACTAATCGTAGTGAGATTTTCTTTCTTAACGGACAGTTTGCAGCCTCTAGAACATTGACTTAAGATGATAATACTGAGCTTGTTATAATGGTATTTCAACAGAAGGTACTCCAAAGAATTAGCATCATTGGTCCTTTCAGCACTCGGCTTTGTGATTAGTTTAGACTAAGACCTAGATTCATTCCTTTTCCTTAAAAAAAACTTCCACCAAGCATCCTCAAAGATGGCACTGACCCCGAAGGAATCCTCAGGATCTTCTATGTGAAGTTAATTTGTATGTCTGTATTACTTTTTAAATACAGTAGAACCCCGTTAATTCGAACCCCGATAATTCGAAAAAACGCGTAATTCGAAATTTTCGCCAAAAAAATTTCCGCAGAAAAATTTTTTCATACAAAGATTTTTTTAATTCGAAATTCGTTAATTCGTAATTCGAAATTTATTTTTGTCCGCGCACGAAAATTTGTTCGTGTAATTCGAAAAAATTTTATTTTTGCGAAAATAAATCATAATATTTCGTAAATCTGAATCTAAAAGTCAGCCGTGGCGGTAAAACGCTGAAAAATGTATTTTTACGTGGTTATACATCGTCCTAATAAGCATTATTATATTGTAAATCTGAATCGATTTACACTGGAATGTCTTACTTTTTCAAATTTATTTCGAATATCCGAGTTTGAAGGGCCGAGAAAATACGTTTTACGCGGATATATGTCGTAGTTTTACGAGTTTACACCAAATATCCGAATTTAAAGGGTCGGCCGCGACGAAACTCGGCCGCGAAATTTCGATTTACGCGTAAATATTGTATATTTACGAATTTATATAGAATATTTAAATTTAAATGGCCCGCTGCGACGGAAATCGGCCGCGAAATCTCGATTTACGCGTAAATATATCGTATTTTTACGAATTTATTTCGAATATCTGAATTTTAAAGGGCCCGCCGCGACGGAAATCTGACGCGAAATTTCCATTTACGTGGAAATATATCGTATTTTTATTAACTTTACTTCGAATATCCGAGTTAAAAAATACGGCACGACGGAAATCGGTCGAAAAATTTCGATTCACGCCGAAATATGACATATTTTTACGAATTTACTTCAAACATCTGAACTTAAAAGGCCGGCCGCGACGAAAAACTGCCGATGAAATTCGATTTACGCGGAAATATATCATATTTTTACGAATTTACATCAAATATCATACATTTTTTACATTTTTACGAATTTACATCAAATTTAAAGGGTCAGCCGCGACGGAAATCGGCCGCGCATTCTCGATTTACACGGAAATATATCGTATTTTTGCGAATTTATTTTGAATATCTGAATTTAAAGAGCTGGCCGCGACGGAATACGGCCGCGAATTCTCGTTTTACGCGGAAATTTTATTTCAAATATTCAGATATTTGAAATAAAGGGCCGGCTGCGATGGAAAATTACCGCGAAATCTCGATTTACGCGGAAATATATCGTATTTTTACGAATATCTCAATTTAAAGGGTAGGCCGCGACCGAAATCGGCAGCGAAATCTCGATTTACGCGTAAATATATTGCATTTTTACGAATTTATTGCGAATATCTGAATTTAAAGGGCCCGCCGCCACGGTAATCGGCCGCGAAAATAAAGAAATAATTGGTATCAATACGAATTTACAACTAAAATACCACCCGGATTTGAAGAGGCGGCCGAAAAAATCGATTTTAGGCATATTTTTTTTTTTTTTTTTTTCATAAAATTTCGAATTACGTGGGAATTCGTTAATTCGAAATTTGATTTTTGATGTCCCGTGGATTTCGAATTAACGAGGTTCTACTGTATTATTGTAAATGCATTTAATTTGAGAACTATGTAATAGATCAATCAGGCCTCCAAAAAGTTGGGCGTCTTGTACAGGGCTAGGAGATTCTTCAACAGTGACCAGCTGCTGACCCTGTACAAGTCTCAAGTCCGCCCAACTATTGAATTTGGGAGCCACCTTTGGGCTGGTGCCCCAAAATACTTGATAAACCTGCTTGAATCTGTGCAAAGGAGAGCGATCCGTCTGATTGACAATCCGTTGTTAACAGACTGATTGCCTTCTCTAATGCATAGACGCAATGTAGGCATGCTGTGTCTGTTCTACAGGTATTTCAATGGAGCCTGCTCCAAGTCCCTAGCAGCATTGATTCCTGATGCACCGGTGCACGTGCGCGAAACTCGACGGACACGAACTGAACACCCGTTCACGGTTGACGTTGACTTCATGAGAACGGGCCGTTTTTACGACTCGTTTTTGTGTAAGTCGGCTCGTATGTGGAACGAGCTACCGGCATCTGTTTTTCCGCCCTCCTATAATCCGAGCCTCTTCAAGGCCTTCAAGGAAAAAAACGGCAATAAACCTGCTCAGGAAAAATAATGTGAGATGAATGGTAAAATATACCAAAGTGAAGCATTTCTTTTACTTTTTCATTGTTAGGAGTGTTGATGTACAGTTAATACATTTACCTGGGACCGAGTAATGTCGGTACAACACTTCGCAAACCGCTAAAGTTATTTAAAAATCACAAACCTCAGATATGGCAGTTTTTCATACAATTTACACAGATTAACTTTGCACAACCAGTATGCATTATTTTCCACGGCACGTAATGAATTCAGTATGGAAGGAATCACGGCAATCTGATTGCTTATAGATATAGTATCTATACATCTACCAATAGCTGTGAGGGAGTTGTTTACACAGGAGTGTATGTCATCTGAGAGACCCTGAAACATATTAACAATTAGTTTTAATTTTAAAAAGTAAATTAACTAAACATAAAAACATTAATAAACTACACAAAAATTTTAAATCATTACAAAAACCATATCAAGAAGAAAGAATTTCAACAACTCTCAATGAAAATATCAAACAAACACAGAAAATTACAAGGTAATGGTCACAACTGGGACTCTAACCCAGATCCTCCAGTTGACCGATGATCAACCTTCTTATCCAGAGAGTCAACTAATCCTTGTTTTGTAACGATTTCAAAGTACGTATAAATTTAAAAATTACCAACCACCAGAATTATTTTCATCAAATTGGCCAAGTGCATTTTGTCTGCAATATCTTTAGGCAAAGTGCTGAATAAACTCCACTTATTGTAGTCTCCAGAAGCCGAATGAATGACGGAATTCAAAAACACTCCGACGCAAACTCGAATTAGGCCTCTGATCTGTGGATCAGAGTGATCCTTCATCAAAAATATAATTTCAGAAATATGTTGAGGTCCTGCATCCATTTCGTTAGAATTATCCAAAGGTTGATCAGTACGACATAATTTCTTTGGGTTTCTTTGAACTGGTTCTGAATGCGACGATTCATCGTCAATTCTAGAATTTTCTTCAACTGTTTCTAAAATCGTCTCCTGATTCATAACGCTCTTTTCAGAAGAATGCTTTCGGACAGCCACATCTTTATTGCATAGTTTCGCCTCGTCTATTTCATCACTTTTTGTCGAGCCTTTCGATTCGTTTGATATCTGTCGTTCGACGACAGTATTTCCGTCGTGTCTCAAAAACATATTTTCAAATTTCTGTTCCATGTTGTTCATTTTATCGTCGTCTAAGCTGTTCGACGATTCGCCGAAGTAATCGAACTTCATTTCTAATTCGAGGCTCGATGTTAAAGGATCAACACTCGTAGTCATTAAATAATCAGTAGATTGTTGATCGCGTGAAGTTGTCATATTGCTACCCATCGTGAAGTTACTATTCGTCATTTGTAAGTTAGTTGAATCTCCACTCATATAACTAGCTGCCATTGCGTTAGCATTTTGCCCTTGACTGTGTTGCTTACTGTCAAGCACATTACTTGGCACTCCAGCTAATGAGCTATTATCGACACTTTCTTGTACGATTGCCTTGAATTTCTCTCTTCTAGCTGAAGAGGACATTTTTTGACTAATTCCCGAGTTGTTGCTGCCAGGGTTACTGAGTTGACTCATCAGATCAATGCTTTTGCTGAGAAGTTCTTGGCCAAAGGAGTCGGTCATCGATTCCTGGTAACAAACATTTCTTTCCAGGACAAAATCATTGAGCATTTCATTGTGAGAAAGATTGCTGAATTCAGAGTTTCCTGTGGAGTTAAATATGTACAGTGTTTTAATAAGTATAAGGGCAATTCTCATATAAAAGTAAGCGAACATATAAAAAGCATTGTACCCAGCATTAAAAACAAAATGCCTAACTCTCATCTAAATTTATTTCTAAAATGTCCTTGTTTCCTTTTCTCTTTAACATAATCTTTCTGATACTCTCCTTTATTCATATAAACTGCCTGCTGTAGTGAAAAGCAAAATGAATCCACCTATACTTCACTATCCATCCCACATTTTTAGGTTTTATAAAAAAATCATTTAATTTATAAATGCGTGAATTCTGTTAGTTACCAAAATTGCCCTAACTTGTACATACGTGGAGCGTGTTTATTTTAAACCATCTGTACCCCGCCATGCGTTGCTGTGACTCTGTCTGTCCGTGCAGATAGAGAAACAATAGCATGTTTTCCTTTTAAGTCCAACAGATGGCTCTGTTGTTTAAAAAAAAGCATGTTTTTACCTGTCACAGGTGACATCTTTATAATATAAGTATACAAAACAAAGGCTTATTCGAATGCAACTTTATGTAAAAATTTCAAAGCAATTAGTGAAAAACTTTCGGAAATTTAACATTTTGAACAAATGAACATTGACATTTTTATCTATATAGACATGCTTGAGTGTATAAGTAATCAATTAATTTTAAATAGAACTTACCAGATAAATTATGTGCGTCCACTTCCTTATCCAAATACATAGCCAGGCAATCCGGATACATGTTGACTATTGAAGACAAGCAAGAGATAGCCAAGGCTTTGACTGACACTCTTACAGATCTGTCCGATAATGACTGACCTGAAAAAATAATTAAATACGAGATACAATTTCAAATGTGTCCACAGATGCACTAACGAAACATAGCAAGACCTAAGGTCTGCAACCCAAGATTAAAAACAAGCTGTGAAGAGAAGGTACCAATCAGTGGGCGATCTGGTTAAAACGGTAGGTATAAACAAAAATGGGAGTGTTACTAAAAAGAGTAAATGGAATATTAAGAGACACAATCCCTCCGTGACATGTGGGGGACCGTAGTGACCCCTCTCAAGTACGCCAAGGTTCAAGGGACTGGGCTACTCTGAATGGAATAAGATGAAATTTGAAAGATAGCACAAAGGGAGTGCTTACAGGAGCTATGCATATCCTCTCCTTACAAATAAGTTAATAAATTAATAATGTACCTGAATAACCTGCAAGCAGAAAGCGGCTCACTAGTAATCGGGAACAGTATTTTAACGGAATATCGGAATCAAAGAAGGTGCCAATATTTGCCTGGAAAACAAATTAATCAAAAATTAATTAGATGAAGTTGAGATTATTTCATGGTCATCAAATTGGGATCGAGTTTCAAACAACCCTATCTAACATGAAATGTCACACTATGAAAAAGTCTTTATAGTGTATACATAGAATATATTAACTACAGTTTTAATCTTCTCGTATCCATGATGTAACATTAGTCAACCGTTCTCTTCAAATCTTCCATATCACTTTAAATACATTTAATATCACTTCAATATTAATCCTAAAACACATATTTTTGCTTCCATGTAAATTTATTCAGAACTATATCATAGAAATGTGTAAAAAGCTACAAAAAAAAACAGTCAGCAACGAAACACGATGTACACAAGCTGTTCTTGTGAGTACTATGCTTGCTGTTTAATTTTGTAAATGATAAGTTCTTAATAATTCTGGATACAGTCGCCATCTATGGATTGTTTGTATAATTGATTATTAGAAATGGTGTGAATCTGCACTAACGTTCTAGAGCTCTAACCCTGTCGATAAACAGTTGCTTCTTTTTATTTATTTATTTATTTATTTTTGTTTATTGCAGAAACAAACAGTACATAATTACATACATGACAATAGTTACAAAGTTATAAAAGTTAGTATAATAATTGGTACCAATGACATGTCGCTGACATATATACATAGGAGGTATATTATACATTTACGGTTATGTTACATTTTTAAGTTAAATTAATTAGTGTGCTGGGGAAGGAGAGAGGTGTGTGTGAGTGTTTGTGTGTGTGTACGTGTGCGTGTGTGTCTGTGTGTGGTTGTATGTGTTATGTTGGCGAATTCAGTGTGTATTTTAATTTTCATTGTGTATTTCTGAATCTGTCAATGGTTTAGTATTTTAACCTATAAAGGGACTGTTACCAGTCAAAAAGTGTTCTTTCCTTCAGAAATTTATTACAGTAAACAGTGTTTATTTGTACAAGGGTCGGGCCCGTTATCAATAAATTGTTATTGTCAACGTTGATATTATAAAAAGCATGTTTTGTGATTCAAAATAAAAAAGTTAAAATACGCTCCAAGTGTTTCCAGTAAAGTCCATAAACCAGAAAAATATACACTTGCCTCGACTCTGATTGAGAGACCTATACCACACCTGTACTACAACAATAAAGCATACCTTAAACTGATGAATATTAAACTTGATGGATTGCAAGTCGTCCAGCTCGTCATTGCTATTCTGGTTGTCCGGCATGTCTGGCTCCCTGTCGGCGCGGAGGGCGTCGGAGAACTTCTCGTTGACATAGGACGTGAACTGCTCCGGGGTCATCTCGGGCCGGGTCGACTCGCTCATCATGGAACCGCCGGGCGAGTCTGGGGTGTTCATCTCCTAGTCAAATTAAATTTAATTGTTTGAGAAAGATCCGAAATCTGCTGTCTTAGTGAGCATTCATTTTAGTGCAAAAATGGAAAAAAAATATTACAACTTTTTAGTGAGTGATGTCACTACTTACCATAGTAAAATACCAATTTTCTGATGTTTTTATTTATATGTAGGTGAAATAGGAATGTGACATTATTAGATTTGCTGATTTTATATATCCAAAAATTAAATACTGTTTTTGAAAGCAGATGAAAGATTGTGAGAAAATAATAATACAAACAGACACTTGCAATAAAAATATCAATATTTTGATTTAAAAAATAGAGGATATTTGCAATTTTTAACTTTTAAATTAAAATACAAATCGTGGTGTTGCCACTTTCTAGCACTGCTTAACCTTTCCTTTACTGTGCTAATGTGTCTGGTGATGAGTAGTCAATACACATCTCAAAATAAACAATTTAATATCGGAAAAATATGAATATTCATAGCTAATCGATTATGTTTATTATATTTTATATCAAAAGTGATAATAATTGTAATTTAATTGCTGAAATCATGAAAAAATCATCGGCAGATGCTAGAAGAAACATGCGAGGCGTCCACATCTAACGACGGTTCGCGGTCGACTGGCTAGCGGCTGGCGGCTGGCACAAACACAACTGTGCGGTCGTAGGTATCGATGGTCTAAATCAAAATACAACTGCAGACGTGTGGATGTCTCATGTTTCCGCATAGCGAATTAAAGCGGGACATCAATAGCGTGTCATATCATCGCACACTCTTCGCGTATTAGTATCAAACGGTTGATTGTATTGGTGTATTTGTTCCCGATTTTTAACAAAAATCTCTGATTTTTAATTAAATTTGAAAACTATGTAAAATATTATTTTTTAATTCAGTGCATAAATGTATAACGGAGGAATACCTAAAATCTGAACCAGGAATTTATTATATTTATAGAGTTATTAAAGTTATTAGAAGCAATGTGTAGTAAATACACATCGCAGATAAGGAAAGGTTAAGTACAGTAGAACCCTGTTAATTCGAACCCCGATAATTCGAAAAAACGCGTAATTCGAAATTTTCGCCAAAAAATAGCCAGAATTTTTTTTTTTTTTTGTCCGCGCACGAAAATTTGTTCGTGTAATTCGAAAAAATTTGATTTTTGCGAAAATAAATCATAATATTTCGTAAATCTGAATCTAAAAGTCAACCGTGGCGGTAAAACGCCGAAAAATGTATTTTTACGTGGTTATACAGCGACCTAATTACTATTATTATTTTGTAAATCTGAATCGATTTACACTGGAATGTCGTATTTTTTCAAATTTATTTTGAATATCCGAGTTTGAAGGGCTGAGAAAATACGTTTTACTCGGATATATGTCGTGGTTTTACGAGTTTACACCAAATATCTGAATTTAAAGGGTCGGCCGCGACGAAACTCGGCCGCGAAATTTCGATTTACGCGTAAATATATCGTATTTTCAAGAATTTATTTCGAATATCTGAATTTAAAGGGCCCGCCGCTACGGTAATCGGCCGCGAAAATAAAGAAATAATTGGTATTAATACGAATTTACAGCTAAAATACCACCCGGATTTGAAGTGGCGGCCGAGAAAATCGATTTTCAGCGTATTTTTTTTTTTTCATAAATTTCGAATTACGTGGGAATTCGTTAATTCGAAATTTGATTTTTGATATCCCGTGGATTTCGAATTAACGAGGTTCTACTGTAATACAAATGAAGATAAAATTACTTTTACAAGTCCGTATCAGCTTATGCCGTAAAGTACACAAGAATACTCTACTACTGCCAGTGTTCCACAAAAAGACCCAAGAAGTTAATAATATAATACAGTACAGATACCCTGGTGCTGAGATCCTCCATGCTCCTGTAGGGGGTCTGCTGCCGGGAAGACATGCTGGAGAACATGAGGTGGCCGTGGAAGGTGGGAAAGTCCGAGGTTTCGCTGAGCAGCGACTCCTCAGGTTCAAACAGATTCACCGAGGACGAGGTCTTGGAGAGCATGGGCTGCATCATGCTCACGGAACCTGGGAACAATTATAAATGGTTGAAATAATGCCAAAGTATCGGCATGGAATTGCTCTTTTATCAAGTGTGAGTTGTAATTTCTACTACCATGTTTTAGTGGGCAAGGAATACTTACAAGGAATAGTTGATTACCAAATGTTGTGACTCCTGGAATGTAATGGTGCTTTCATAAAAACTTCAGGATGAAAAAACACTGTAGCTCCTTTTGTTGTCGTAGATTATAATTCAAGCTGGAGGACAGCCAGAAGGCCAATGTCCTTATTAGAAGACGGTAGGAATATTTCTAAGCCTTGACTTTGATTAGCAATAATAATCTTGATATTGTAGATTTCTACAATATCGGTAGTTCGACAAATATGCCATTTTGGTTGTTCAACAGAGTTAACTACATATTGTTTAAAGATTTTAACTGTGACATGTTATCATTGTTTATGGTATATTTATACCGTTGATATTAAATAAATAAATAAATATCACACAAAAAAGTTGCAAAGTTTAACCAATGGAGATGGGAGGGAGGGGATAGATCTAGTCTTTATAGAGTAATACGTATTGTGTGAATGATATTTATTGATTTTAGTTTTGAAGTTGTGAGGCCCTGAGTTGAGTAAGTCGAATTCACTGTATGAAGTGTTAAAAATGTGTGAAGCGCGGCGAACAAAAGCTTCTTGTTTAGAGTTAAATTGAATTCGTTCCAAGAAGTTCAGAGCAATCTATCACTATATCTTACTCAAAGAGCCATGCCATTTCTTCTTCTGCTTCTCGTTAGCGGCGGCCATAAGGCTGGCAGGGCCACTGGGATCCAAGAGAGCAGCCCGGAAGCCAGGAGCGGGCTCGCTCAGCAAAACGTTCAGGCACTCCATGGCGGCATTCTGGACGTTGTGGTCGCTGGACTTCTCCAGATATTGGAGGCACATGCAGTAAATCTGGAAAGAAATAAAAATTTATTTCATTAATCAGCCAGCAACTTATAAAAATGAAAGGATGAAAATTGATTATTCGAAAAGGGTGATTTAATCACAAAACAGCACTATATTCAAATTGTCCTTTTTTATTATTCATTTTATAGAAAAACAAACATCACTGAGTTACAAATAACCTGAAAATATTTTAAAATTTTCTACTACCATCATTATAAGCGAAAGATGCAGCTAATGCTATGATGGAGGACTTGGCCAACAGAGGAATTGAACCCACAAGGTCTGGTTGGGAATTATTATTCACACTATTGGGCTATTATTATCAGAGAATAAAGAATTCAAATGGCATAATGCAGTGCTCTGGAATGCCAATAAAACAATCAAAATAAGATCTATCCTTTCTTTGTTAGGTTATTTTAAGTAACGACAAAATAAGTCAGGTTAATTCAAGTCAAATTGTAAAACAGAGAAAAGTTAAATTAAATAGAAAAAGGTGTTTGTATCATTGTTACATCAAACATAATCATTACAGAAAATCTGGTTCAATGAACTCAAATTTGGTTTGAAGTATTATAAGTATATATTTTCACTTTCCTAGAAGTTTTTGATTGGTCCCTCTCTTTCGGCTTGGAGCCTTAAATACATGTCTTCATGAAATATCGATTGTGATGATTTTTTGGTGATACTGTTGACATTAATTCATAATATTACTAAGGGAGTGTTAATTCCATAACTGCAATATCATAAGATTTTTTTAACAATATAGTTATTACCTGCATGCACTTTTCAACTGGTATAATTTCTTGTGACAATCCAGACAGAGGATTACTGTTGAATAGTGCCCTCATGGCCCCGAACCAGCCAAGTACCGCGTGTTGACTAGCAGACTCATTCGTCAGAACATCTGAAACAAACAGGGTTAAAGTCAAATTAACATAATGCTCTAGTTACAGTCAGAATGAAACTTATTTGGAACCTTTTTAGTCAACTTTCTTTTGGGCATACTCGGAATGAACCATCTACGGGTCAGGAGGGATGTACACATTTCTTCAGACTGATTCGTGTACGGTTTGTAAAATTAGCTATCATGCAGAAAAGACTGTTCTCTGAATCTCCTGGCCTGCAGGACTAACTTGCCAATGGTTGTAAATTGCCGGTGGAGAGAGCAATCTTGTTGTTCAACAGAATCAATTCACATATCACGTATAGCAATTCTGTATCAACGTCCCAATATCACACTCCTATGCGACGGATTCAACAGCTAGGAAACAAATACTACGATGTTGTTGATATATTTAGTACATCAATTTCAATATATAAGCATACCCTATTGAAGTTTTTTTCATCAAGTACTGGAATATTTTAATAAAGGTATTTAATTTGATTTGACTAAAACATAATAATTTTGTCAACTGAAACAGAAAAAAATATTTTGGATTTTTTATGTTTTGTGCCTACATGCTGTGTAGATCAAGTTCAGTGATATTTTGACTTTATATTTATTTTTCTGCAATTGTTTTAAATAGTCGCCTGCACTATTTTCATGTATAATTTTGTAAATATTTTTTATATACATGTATGTAAAAGCCTTTATAGGCGTGAAATAAATAAATATTTAGCATCAATAAAGCTCTGTTACTACTAGTATAGTTGATTCCCACTGTTTATATTTATGTAGTTGCTGTACCCCGCCACTCGTTGCTGTGGCTCAGTCTATCTGTGCAGATAGAGAAACAATAGCGCGTGTTAATTTTATGTCTAACAGATGGTGCTGTTTAAAAAAAAAAAATATGTTTGTCCAACAGATGGTGCTATTTTTCATAAGAGCATTTTTTACCTACATACAGGATACAGGTGACATCTATATAATACAGGTATATAAAAACACACGCGTATTCGAATGCGACGTTGTGTCAAAAGTTCAGAGCAATCAGTGAAGAACTTTCCGAGATTTAACATTTTGAACAAACAAACATTTAAAAAAATAATTTAAATGGATTGATAGATTCATTTAAAAACGCATAAAAATGAACAATTTTGAAAGTCATTTTTTTTTAAATGATAAACTGAAATGAATTGAATAATTCGTATTTTGCATATTCTGATCTCCTGCAACCACAGGGCACCCAGGAATTTTATCACTACATTACAAAATAGCATATCATCATAAAAAATTTCTGATGTTCCTCTGATAAGAGTTACCAGTGGCAAAATTACACAATGCACACTGCTCAACAAATCAGCTCAGAGAACCACCGTGCGCCGCTTGATTTTGAAATTTTTTATTTATGGTTTTTTTTTAACAATAAGTTTTTTACAGTTTTTTTTTCGATGTCTGTTTCACTAGGATAAACCTGTGTCGAGACAGACGTATTGAGTATATAAATTAATGTTTACATATTATTTGATACATGATACATATAATATTTCATAACATTATATTAAATGACAATCTGAAAATAATAAAAAAATAATAAATAATAATAATAAATGATAAATTGGTTAATCGGCATCTAGTACATACTTATGAGGGGATTTTTATAAAATTTTCGATCTTGGATCTGTCTTGGCTGATGATCCAAGACTTGATGTCTGTTTTATATTTCGAAAAAAATTCATTCAGTCTAATGGCTAGTGGGAGAGCATTATATAGCCTTGTTGCAAAATATCTAATAATATAATTTCTCTGGCCAAAAGTTGTTTTAGCGAAAGGGATTTGTAAGAGATTATGTCCTTTGGTTCTAGTATCACGAGCAGTTTGGATATTGTCAAAAGTAGTTTTGTGTTTTAAGAGGTATGCTAGTATGTTTTCGGCATAAAGTTGCCTAATGTCCATAACACAGATTTTCCTAAAGATTTCATCCGAGCTGCTTGTTATTGGTAGTTTTACGATAATCTTTATTATTATAAGTTTCTGAGCTTTAGATATTGGATCAATGGCGGAAGCGTTTGACATTAAACTCCTTCTTAAATATTTCAAAATCTGTCAATGGAATAAAGAAAATCAGCCACATTTTAAACCTGGGTTGAGTATCATTTACTGACCCATACATTCTGTAAAATTTTGATTTGAATTTCGGGTGCCGTTCAACGCATACGTATGCGTCAGCCACGCTGTGGGCTTGACTTTCCAAATCACATATGTGTGTGTCAGCCGCGGGTAAAAGGTTAACCACAAGCATTATGAACTTCTTCTGGTGGTGTTGACACAGTTCAGCTACACAGCTAGCGATGCTGCGTCTGATAGGGGGCAACTAGGATTCCATGTGATCCATGAAACTGGCTAGCAAGCCTGACTTACCTATGGCAGCATTAACCACATGCATTATGAACTTCTTCTGGTGGTATTGACACAGTTCTGCTACACAACTAGCAGCGCTGCGTCTGATAGGGGGCAACTGGGATTCCATGTGACCCATGAAACCGGTCAGCAAACCTGACAAAAATAAGACAATAATAATATAACAAATTTAGTATAAACTACACTAACCCTTTGAATGCCAAGTACGAGTACAATATATAATAAATACAATGATATATATAAAACATACTGTGTATTTGGCACCTGACTTTTGGCACTGTTGAATTCTTGTCATTCAAAGGGTTAATCATAGGTGTTAACAGAGGCATCTCTAAGGGGGTATTTCACTATCTCTGATTATGTTCTGACTAAGCACTAATCCGCGGATTAGTCATTTTTTCGTTTTCACTATATCTGAATAACGCTAACGCTCGGGTTAAAATTCGATTTGACTAATCAGTGCTCGAACTTCACGGCGCTATTCCTCGAATCAAAGATGGCGTCAAAACATTCCGAGTTTGACAGCTGAGAATTGAGTCGAATTTTGTTGAATGAATTTGAATGCTTGTATGATCCATCCTGAATTACTTGATTGTGTTCAAAATAAGAAACAATGTATTAATTCAACACGAATCTATCTAAAATGACCTGATAATCAACATAACATAACCAAAAAAATGCACACTTTGCGGTGTGCGGACTGTGACGCATGACAGCCGTGGCAGTAGATGGAGTAACTGCAAACATTTTGCGATGTTGCCAGACTATTGTTATCTATGAGTGTTATCTATCCGGAAGCTCGAAACAATGGTGAAACGGTCGCCGTTGAATAACGAAGTTATTCTGATCTTTAAAGCCAGCCAACGGATAGCTAGTCAGATATTTAGCCCGACATAGTGAAATACCCCCTAAGAGTACAGAAGTGGAAGGTCAATCGAATAAAAAATAATATGAAATGTTAGTACATATTGCTAATGCATATTGATAATTCATAAAAACTCCAATGTATGTAATTAATTTACCAGTAATTATGATTCAGTTTGTCATGATTCAATGAATTGTTTGCGATTTCTTTCAATACGATATCCACAGAATTTGACATTTTAAATTATTATATGCAAATTACATGAACAATGACAATTTCGCAAACATTCAATTCAAATTCGAATATTCAAGTTCAAGATGGCTATCGTTTATCACACAAAAAACTTTCGACTGACATTTTTTTACATCTCCCTCTAATACCTTAATAATCCTAGGTCGTAGATATCTCTATCTCACCGCGGTCATGTCCGAAAACACCTTAAAAATAAATTTTGTATGATACTAAGCATACATCAGACATGATAGTGTTTACCTCCTTTGTCTCTACAGCAAAGAGAAAGAAAGGAGATTGGTTTAAATTGGATAAAATTTAAACTGACCCATGCAATAACTTCTCATTTGGACGCTAGATGGCACTGGAACGAATCGAAAAAACGTATGAATCTGCTCAAATAAAAACTAAATTCATAATTGGGTAGTTTAAATTGCCAAAATGACCTTCTAAGAAGAGCCGCCACTGGGTGTTAAACCAGTTATTGGAATATTAAATTTATGTGAGAGATTCTGTGGTGACGGTTGTTTTGAATAAGAATACTCTTGTATTACTATATATTTATACTTGAGTCGGGTCATGTTAAGGTTAGAAAAATGAAGATTAAGTATGAGTGTGAATGAAGCAAGGGGTGTGCTGACACATAATTATGCAGCGATCTATTAGCTATGTTAGTTAATCAAAATAAATAAAAATCAAAAATACTAACTTAGCATCTCGTCCAATGTCGCAAAGGGCGACAGAGCCTTCATGATGCGTGGCAGGTTAGCTTCGAGACACTCCATAAGCATGGCGTCCCCCTTGGCGGCCGGCATGTCCAGCACCTCACGCAGCCGCAGGATGGTGGCCGTGGCAAACAGGCGGCCGCGTCCACCCCCAGCACGCAGCCAGCCACGGCCCAAGCATATGCGTGATAGGACCGCTTTTAGCCATCTTAGTAAGGAAATTAATTATATTTTAATGAAACAATTCCGCAGAGAATACACCAGCACATATAATGAAACAAAATGTTTCAGTTAGGATCAATACAGAGGGTACAAAATACAATTTACTTTGCATATAATTTAAAATCAGTTTGTAATATTACATAATATATTCTTTAAATTAATAATATTTATTTACTTATTACACGCCCTAGTGGACTTTTACACTATATTTTAAAAGTTGTTTGTACTTTAAAAATGAAAACAAATTAACCCGCAATCTTTGACTTGCTAGTCGAGAGCCTTACGCCTCGACCACGGGGGCCGTTAATACACATAAATAACATACTTTAACTAAAACACGTGAACACCATAGCATAGTACGCATCACAACTGTGGAACCCAGGCTATGCAATACATAAAAATAGAATGGAAAGTGTTCAAAATAGATTTTTAAGGTACCTTAATTTCCGCTCTTTTCGATCTCATATTAGTAATGAAGACTCTGCAAAGTTTTTCAATATACAGACGTTGAAGAAATATAGCAGATTCGGTAATGTTATTTAAAATTACACATAATTTAATCGATAGTCCTGATCTTCTTCAACGCCTATTATTCCATGTTCCCAATCACAACAGCAGACAGTCGCCTACTTTTAATCTCCCTCATTGTGAGACCAATTCCAAACAAAACTCATTTATCTACAGATCCACACATTCATTTAACTTAAATTATTACCATATTGACATTTTTAACTAGACTTTACGCGACATAAAAAAAAACTCAATAATCAACAAAACTCAAACTAGAAGTTCAATTCCTATATATTCCCGTCCTTTGCCTCTTAATCCTAATCCTATATTAACTTTAACTCTTTTTACTAAACAAAATCACTCATGTTTTAATTCTCAGTTGTGATCTTCAAACAGCTTCTTATGTAGGCACAATTAGAGCAGGCATCTCTGAGAGGCTCGTTTTTGTCCAGCCATCCACAATTACAAGTATTTTTATAATTCATTAAAAAGTAAAATAAATTAACCTGGGATTTTTACTGACGATAAGATTGTGGTGCATGTTGAGGTGTATCTTGGAGGCGTGGAAGGGGGTTCCCCCGACCACCACACGGTTGAGAGTCTCATCTCCGACAAGCCGAAACTCTGCCTGAAATTATAAATGGATAATAAAAATTAAGAAGTTACAGACTGGCCAATTACAGCACAAGCAGTAAGGGAAGGAAGCACCCAAAATGAGACAGTTCAAAGTGCAAACTACTCAATTTGACTACATAGTTAAACTATTAACAGGACACTGCCACCTCAGCAAATATGGACATGCAATTGTTGGGAGTTAAAAACACCAATAGATGTGGAAAATGTGAAGAGGATGAAGAAACACCTATTCATTTTTAGATAACAATGAGCTCTGATGGCTTATTTAGCAGGCTGTAGAAATTATTCTGAGTTTGTAATAGTATTCATTATAGTCTCCCTCCAATATCAACAGCTTTTTCTAGGTCAGAGGGCAAACCAATATAAAAAAAAACGATAAACGGAAATCCTTTAGTATTTTCTTACATGGAAATATTTTAGTATTATTTAAAACCTTTAAAATATATCGACTAGTAATCGGCTAGTAACCCAGTAAAAAAATCGTCACTATGGATTGACAAGGTTCTAACTGACATTTTGCACCAAATGACCTTTCAATGGGAAAGCGTTTCTTTAGCTTATATCTACATCAAAAATAATTTTGAAGTAGTTCTGTAGAGTAAGTAATGTGCCAAAGATTCAACTTTTTTTTAAATTTATTATGACAAGGTTCTAACGTTCCTCTGAACCTTGTTCAACTGACATTTTCCCAACTGACAATTTAGACCAAAATTTGTTTGGATTCAAACAGTGCGTTGCTTTTTTGTTACTGAGTTTTTTGTGTCTTTATTTTCAGTATTATTAACCCTCCAGGCCTCTGACATATTGACCGTTATATTTCTTAAAGATGATGTCAGAAAGTCGAAGAATTTATTTATACCTGAAATTAAAAAACTACACACAGCCACTGCTGGAGAGACACATAGTGGAAGCAGAAAAACTCATCAAACACCGAATTACATCTCTGGTGAACTTCACTAAAGGAACTAAGAAAAAGTCAAAGGAATAAGGTAAAGCATGGGAGACAGCAAAACGACCATATGGCCTATAGCATCAGGTGTAGTACTTACCCGCTGATGGCTGCACAGGTTCAGCAGGACAGGTATGGTCTGCGGAAGCAGTTGAGAGAGCTTCTCCACCATGGAGGGGTGGTTGCCGATGGATCCCATGTAGTGCCCCAGCATTGAGGCATGGTGCCGGATATCCCCGAGCCTGGGCACATCACAATACAATCAATACAAAATTACTGAATGGCAAAATTGGTTGTAAACCTTGTGTTATAGAGTTCCACAAGGATCTATAATGGGACCACGGCTGTTTTTACTTTTTATACACTAACTAATTAGCTAATCATCATGCCATTTCTCTGCAAGGGTGGGCAGAGAGACAACTCTGTCTTGGTACACACTTCTTGTTTCACTCACATTCATACATCGTCTCAAACAAACTCGTCCATTATTCTGACTCTTGGGGTGACACATTTTATACAAGAACTGCTGTATTATTATTCATATTTTCTGATGACCTCTATACATTAGGAGTTACCTTAAAATATTTTTTTCCTTATTCATTGTTTATTTTATATATTATAAGTTACATGGTTTTTTGGGTTTCAGTGACTATCAAACTATGCTCATGCCTCATGCTATCATACAAAGATAGTCAGTACACAATGCAAATCACTGGTTCAAATAAGCGGGAATAATTCAAGGGAAGAGTTTAAATAAATTACTAACAAATTCAAAAATAATTACATTATTATTGTTATACGAAAAAATATACGTCAAAGATTAAGGTACTGGATCAATTGCGAAATTAAGCAAAGCAAATTAGTAATAATTTTTTGTGGGCTGAAAGTTTAGAAAAATATCAAAAAAAAACATTTATTTTAATTTGAAACATGTTATCATGCTATTTTAATGCTCGCCATAGCTTTAAATTAAGGATAAATAGCGATTTTGATAAAGAAAATGCGTCGTTACGTACTTGTTGTCATCGTGAATATGTTTGAGGAAATCGATAGCTTTCTCTGCCTTCTCAAAGGCAGACATCTTTTTAAATTCAATCTCTATTTTGTTTTTTTCCAGTTGCAGAAGTATTTGGAGTATTTTGCATCATTTTTCCCTGTAAAATGGTGCATCAAACACAAAACATGGATTATGGGCCATAGAAGAATTCTGACATTTGGGAATGGGATTTATTTTTTATTTGGCAACTGTCAAAATTAGATATGGGGAGTTGCCAGTTTCTAAATTAATTACTGCCTACCTACGCAAAATATTTATGTACCTGCGATTCTCTTGTTTTGGTGGTCAAAAGTGCAAAATTTCAACAATCTCTAAAAAAAAAATCTTGTTTTATTAAATAATTAATCAATTTACAGAGTATAATCAATAATGTCAACTAAAATAATTCATACAATTAGTTTTCACTGCTTTTGAATTTTTAATGTTCTTCTTCTATAGAAGCTTGCGCTTGTGTCTAGAAAAGTGGTGAGCATCAAGATGAAGAATATAGTATTTGTAATTATGAAGATTAAAAATTAATAATTAATTAAAAAGATAGTTTCATCATTTTGGTACTTTTACATTGAACTTCTTTTTAATTGCTTTTAGTAGGTGTTTATCGTTTTTTATTGTTCTGATATTTTCGGGTAGGCTGTTGAAGTATTTTTTCCCTAGATATATGTAATCATATGTAATGATGTTGAGCAAAAGTGGTGTTACATTTTTGTGTTGGAAATATATGTTTTTGACCAGTACGACTTTCAGTTAAAAAGCTGTGATTTTGTTTTTCTTTTATTATATGAGTTATTATGGTTTTTTGGACAAGATCATTAAATTTTATTACTTTAAATTCTTCAAAAATTAGGTGTGTGGTTTATTTATGTATATACGCCTAAAAATCCCTGGACAGAGCATTAGTGCGATTTTATATTGTTATTATTTTTATCTTCTTAATGCAGTTATAACGGATCAAGATTTTTCGAGTATTCGAGGAGACAAGGAATGGGACGTGATTAAAAAATGTAATTAGGTATTGGCATTTTTCATACATCTTCCCCCTCACCCCGCGGCTTCAAATTGTTTTCGAACAGCTCCGTGTGGGACTTTTTAGGTTCATGGATTTATTTTGAGATGATTTTCTACGAAAACGACTCTATACAAATATTTTTATATGAAAAATCCAATCCACGCGGCCGCCTTTCCACCTGCCCGCTACGTGGCACAGGCACTCTCTTCATATATAAATAGATAGATAAAACCTTGACAGTGATAAATTTACTTACGGCCTGTTGAAAACATTTTCAATTTGTTTTCTTATTTTTTTTCTGTTAATAATTAACGATATGAACAGGAAAATCTGTGAACAGCAATTATGGAAGCATTATTCTCATGGTTTTTTGAATTCAGCAACCATGAAAAACTGAAAAAAGTCTACCTAATATTCCAGTATTTGGACGAGCTGTTGCCAGTTTCAAAATGTTCTATCGGCTTAGTCGATAACCATTACCTACCTTTGAAAAGAGTTTATTAGTCACAGTACTTTACTTGTTTTAGTATTATTTATCCCAGAGTATAAGATACTCTTTATATCGGCCTGGTGAAAGACCAACACTCAGCATTGAAATGGCATTAGCCATGTTTGGTGACCAGATCCAAAAAGCCAGGTACTTCACCACCGTCCTCATCCCATCGATCTTCTCTCTCCACTATTTTCACCCTTAGAACATACCCATAGCCCCTCTGGCTCCAGACATTGGGAGTAGTTGAGACTCTTGTGCGGTATTCATGTTAAAAAATACCTTCTGATTTTGTGCATTAAATAATGAATTGTTTTGGCAAAGCTGCACAGTAAACGAAGGGCAATTTATGTTCAATAAATTTTTGAGCTCTACCTACCACCCATTTTATGCAAACATCTAAATAAAACAGGTTTCTAAAAATTCATGAAATTTATTTGTGTTTCAAAAGATCATACAAAACGTGATATATTTTTAATCCAAAGACAATTTGGCACTAGTCGAAAGTAGATACAACGTTAAAGTTGGTCATACACGAGAGATATAACCTCATCATTTATGAAGGCTTGGCCTATATAACCATATCACTCGCCATACAGTTATCACAGACAGGTAATATAATAAATATATCTGTGACGATTGTGCAGGATTGCATGACCATGCCCGCTTATATCTCTCGTGTGTGACTAGCTTAAGTGCGCACTGAAAATTAATTAATGAAATATATTTAATGCGGATCAAACTAAGCTACTGCTTAGTTATAAATTGGCCTAAACCACCCTCGATTTCGCTGTTTCCGACATGACATATCTAGACCTACACTTAAGTTAGGCAATCCATTTGCCAGGATTAACCTTGCCTAACCAATAGAGAAGTTCGACAAATTGTCAATGGAGTTCGAGACTAGTGAAGTAGTATTTTTATTTCGAACGGTGATTTAATACACTTCTGTATCTACTTCAAATGATTTACGTATTCACAATAAATGCAATAATATGTAGTGTGTATATTTAGTTCACATTAATTCAAACATTAAATGGTTTTTGTTTTGATGCCATATTGCAATGGGAGCATCACGCTAAGTCAATCTGCAGTGAAAGAGTTTTGGGTAAAGCCAAATAGCCGATCCATTTTTTTACTTTGCTAAGCCATCGTTAAGAACATATTGAAAGCAAACAACCTTTAATATTTTGTATGAAAGGGGTATTTTATGAACAATAATCAACAGCAGCAACGTAAAGTATAATGTTTACGTTTGTGAGAAAATCTATTCTATGTATTATGCAACTATTTCATGTAGTTTTGATTTTTCAATTCAAATTTAAAGCGATCACTTTAGATTTACTTAAATCGAAATATACCACATTATTTGGATAGTGAATTAAATTCCAATATCACATGAATTTTCCATAAATATTAATTTTAAGTTAGAAACAAAAATAATACATATACAATTTAAAATATATGAACTAGGAATGGACGAAAACATTGAAGCTGGGGAATATTATATTATGAAATGGAGGAGATGTTTTTAATGAAATTAGGGTAAGGGATAAATAATATTAAATACTTTAAAATACATAGTTAAAACAAGTTAAGGTAAAGTTTTCTTACTCAGCTTTCTGTTAAATACACCCAAATTATTAAATTGTCACTTCGTTCCATCTTAATTAGCACAAGAAACAACTAGTAGGTTAACAGTTTATTAGCTTAAGTTATTTAAATAATTTGTGCATATTTAGATTAAAATGGAATCTTTCGGCAAGTCACTTCATACTAACAAAATCCGACATGCCAACAAAAGATATTTTGAACTTTGATTGAAAAAAATAGAACTTTAATTCATGTTTTACCATCCCCCTGACGTAAATAGTTGTTACTTGTAGTAATTAAGTTGAAACAAAGTGTTATTTAATTATTTTGGACATATTGAGAAGTAAGCGGAATAAGGAAATTTTACCAAAGTAAATACACGAGTTATGCAAATATAAAATTTACATAATGACCCTATACTCATACAATTCAAGGGAAAAAATATTAAAATTTTAAGTATTTACAATAATTTTGTATAAAATGTACATCAATGAACACCCTTTTTGCAATGATTTTATTAAAAATATTTTATGATCTAAATTTAATTACAAATAAATAATATCATGCGTCTTTTATTTTTCTTATAAGAGGAACATACAGACATATGTAATCGATTTGGTGAAAATAATGCATTCATTATTATTAGGAGGAATACATAATAATAATATGACTAGCCAACATGAATAAGAGAAAACACATGTCCAATTAATTAAATTAAACTATAAAGGTATGTATGTAATGCAAGTTTTATTTCATAATAATTTTTTAGTTATTCCTGACTTTTCAAAACAAAGAAAGTATGTACTTCACTTGTACATACATATATTATTATATTCAAGTCAATTTTGTTATTTCTGATTTAGTACAAAATAGTATCATTTCTTTCAACTAATATACATTTTTAAGATTTAAAAATTTGTGGGTACAGGGGGATTTTCTATACGATTATGAGCTATTTTATTTTACCCATAATGAACATTGCAATGATGAAATTCATCATTATGCCTATAGAAAACCTGCTCAATACTGAATAACAATTTTTGACGTAAAAGGCAACGACAAACCGTGGTGAATCGTGCAACTCAATGATTAAATGTACAATCTATAATATAGATTATGTACCATATGGTACACAAACAAAAAACTAAGATAAGTCGCCCCACCTGTTGAGAGTTGTTTTATGAGTGTCTTAACGAAATACCTCATCATTTTCAATAGAGTGGCTTTCTTTGAAAAACAAAATACGAGTATGCCGTATTTCCCAAGAAAGTTGCTTTATTTGAAAGACAAAGTAGGTCATCATACCCAGCAAAAATTGCTTTATTTGAAAATATGATATACGAGTATCTCATCATCCTCAATAGAGTTGCTTTCTTTGAAAAACGAAAGAGTATGTCGTCTTTCCCAATCGAGTTTGTTTATTAGAATGATGAAATATTTCATCATAACAAATAAAATTGTTTTGTCTGCAAATATGAAATACAAGTATGTCGTCTATCCCATCTATCTCGTCTATCCCATTTTTCCCAATAGAGTTGTTTCATTTGAATGACAAAATATGTCATCAAACCCAATAGAGTTGGTTTCTTTGAATTACAAAATATTTTGCCTTACCCGATTAACAGATTACAAAATAAATAAGTAAAATCGACTTATAAATTATTTAATACATCGCTCAATTCATCATCTAACTGCCAGGAGTTTCGTAGCCTCAATAACACCGGTTCAATCTAAAACACGGACGGGGAGTCAAATAAATTCAAAAGAGAATTTCGAAAAACACATAAATTTTGTCATGGAAGTTAAAATAATGATTTTCAAGCCAAACCAACGGGATTATAAAAATCACATAACAAATTTCGCACTTTACAATTCATCTTTTATTTTCGCCTCATTTAAAACGTTCATATAATTTTCTATCATATCTAAAATGTGGATGTAAAATTCGGTATCTTCTAAAGACTCGTCCGAATTATCTTTTTTTCGTTCGGAGACAGTCTGTCCGTAGAGAATTTGCATGTTATGGAACAGAATCAAGAGATTCGTGTCTTTGTAATGGTGGTGCTTACAAATGTGACTGAACGTGTTGATTACTGAAAATATCTTGTCTATATGGTCGACGTTAGAACTGTCGTAATCGAAATATTCTTGAAGTAACGAGCTCAGGATATCACAAGATATTGGGTTAGCGAGCTTGCTCATCAGGTCGACTTGGTAGTATTGCTTCAACTTTTCCTCGTCCGCTGGATTTCCAGGCATGTGATTTTCCAAGACAGATTGATGTTCCAAAACGAGATCTTCGAGCAAAACGATAACTTTGATTTTGAGTTTCACGTAAGCGGGGTTATCAGAGAGCAAGATCTTATGCATAACATCCATGCCATGTTTTGAAAATATCTGCTTTTGTGCTATGGGATATCTTCTGACCAAACAGCTCAATGCGTAAACAGCTTTCGCCTTAACATGCTCGTTCTTTTCTAATGCCAAGATTTTCAGCAGGTGGTCTCCCGCATTCGTCTCCAATGCGTGAATTTGGACTTGGAGATTATTCTGCAAACAAGAGCCCATAAGTTTAATAGCTTCTGCTTTCAAAGCGCTGTCGGAGCTGTTGAGTTGAGGATAAACGATTTTTTCGAAACCTTCGAGCCTCACGAATTCTAATGCATTGTCGAACTGATGCACTAAATATTCCAGATCGATTAAAATGTTTAATATTTCAACAGCGGCCGGACTATCGACGGATTCTTCTTCCAGTTTGTCTTTGACATTGTTAGTTGGTGGGAAAAACTTATTCATAAATTCGTATCGTTCGAACAGACCTTTGATGATTTCGGCGTCGGTTTTCATACTCATTTTCATTGCTTTAAATACGGTTTTAATTTCTTCTAGGGTCCTCAATTTGTCTTTGACTTCGAAGCGATCGCTGGGGATATTCTTTAGGACCTCCTGCAGTTCTTCTTTGAAGAATTGATCGGCTTTTTTGAATTTTTTAGGTTCATTAACCGCAGCCGTGTCGTTTTGCGTGGCATTATTGGTTTTGTGCTCTGGCAAGACGGATAAGGACCTTAATTTTCCATCTTCTTTGGATTCGTCTTCCTCTTCTGGGTCTAACAGTTTGGCTTCAGTTATGCTCGTTTCAAAATTCATTCGTACATGGAGTCCTCTAGGAACGGCTTGACCTGGAAATAAAGTTAAAATAAAGATTAACCAGATCAACCAAAATTAACAGATTTTCAAATATTTCAAATAGCTTTTGGAATAAAGATATATAACACCACCCAAGAGTCCCAACCGTCTAAAGCCAGTGAGACTATGGCATCCCCAATTGGGGTATGTTGTGAGGCTGAAGGTAGTGGGGAGGGGAAGAAGATGGAGAAGGTGGGAGAGTACCTGGCTATTCAGATCTGGTCACCAAACATGGCTAAAGCCATTTCAAGCAATGTTTCAATTCTGAATGGTGGTCTTAAACTAGGGCGATTGTGAGAGTATATTCCATTCTGCAACGTGCCGCAAATACTTGCGACACATAATTGTGAAATAACACAAATAAAATTTACTTGCGCACGGCGGGATTTGAACCCGCGACTTTCGAGACCTAGTCGAGAGCCTTACCCCTCGACCACCAAAGCCGTCAAATGTATTATATTAATGTTGAGAAATTATGGACACATCTACAAAAATTACAGGGTTTTTAATATAGAAAAGAAAATAATAAATTTAGGTACAGCAAAGTGGATAACTTTACAGGCGGCCAAAAGAATTGAATGAATTATACAGTACAAAGAGATTCCATCAATTGATTACGACTATTTAAGCAATAAATTCCGTTCGATCGAGCCATGTGCGTTAAACAAACAAATATGTTGAAAGTAATGCAAACGTGTTGAAAGTTGGAATGTTGGTTTAATGTATGTGTCATTCCTTCCTACATAATAAATATACTGCTTTATAAAATCATAGTAAAATCCATGATAGATGGGCCTGTTATAAAAGGATAAACAAAATTTGCAACAGCTAAAATATTATTTTTGGCATTTGAGGGAATCTATATTGCTTACTTTAAAATGCGTTCCAAGAATACTACTGAACCAAGTCGTACCAAAACAATAATTATAGTTGCTGTAAAAGGTAAATGCAATATAATATTGCATTAATAAATACCAAAATAAAAATTCACGAATGTTTATGGCTCACCTTTTTTAACAACTTGCCATTCCCGCGTCGCCACGAATTTCTCCTCCTCCGTATTATTCGTGTCATTTGTAACATCACAGTAACATAACATTACACACATCAGAAGAAAAATTGAACAATTTTCGAAAACCTTCATGGTGGAAATGTCAAAGTACTGTCAAAGTTACTCTGGAATATTCAGCAACCCGTCTAAGGGCGCATAGACGCCGATTTTATAAAATATTTTACTGTGTCTTGAATACACTGCGAAGAATAAGAACTTAATTTAGTATCCGACGTTTGTGCTTTATTTTTTCAAAATTGACAAGATTCTTTAGAGGTCTATTGGTCCACGTTTTACGGTTTTCGCCATTTGTAAACATTTTTCGTCAGCTGTTGATATTTCCTAGAGATGGTCGATATTCCCGTCCCGGTTTCTTTCTCCCGGTGACTTAGCGGTCGCTGGAACGCCCGATGCTATTTTTTTTAGACCAACCAGTTACTTTTGGAATTTTTATAATGCAAAACTTTAATAAATATATATAATACAATAGCATCAGCTTTTTTTATTTTATGGGTCTGGTAAGGGCCGGTATAGCGGTTGCTCTTCATGTTCGCCAAGTCCGTTAAGTTGCTCTATGCTAGAAATCCTGACGAGATAAGCCGAGTGATAGCATAGCCAAAAATTACTACTACACTACACTCAGGGCCGAAAACGGCGCCTTGCATAAATAAAATTTTGGTATTTTTTTCCTCGTCAAAACCAACAGACGTTTAGGTCCGTAGGCATAGGTCCGGCCCTGACTACACCGGTCATATATCTTTACACTCGCTAATACCCCTTCAGACAGAGCGATTTTAGTTGAACGACAAAAGCCAGACATGAAAAAGAATCCCCGTTGCCAGGTATCTTTGCGTAATTTGTAACTTAGTTTTTGCTGGGACAGCCGCGCGCATAATTGTGTTCTGTTTTTGGATTTTTTTAAATTTAGACAACAGTACATCACATTGTTCTTCTGAAATTCGCAAATGATTGCAATAGCCTTCGGTCTCTTCTAACGCCATCTCTCAATATAGCATTAGAAGCACCCAATTCGTTTCTCCTTATAATCCATTATCTGGCCCAAATACAACGTTTTTTGCGCTTTTTCATATTCTAAAGTTCGTTCCGTATAAGGTGAAAAATCATAGGGACTCACGCAGCGATATCTTCACTCGACGCCAACTAACTTCTCTTGATTAACATTATCGGTATTATATTCCATTTTATTTGATATTTTGTTCAATTTTTGTCGTTTAATAAAAGTCGTTCAACGAAAATCGCTTGTCTGAATGGATTATTATTTAAAAAAGTACTCAAATGTTGTGTTATTGCATTATTTATGGGCATGTCTACTGTTTCTCATGTCTATGGGTTTCATGTAATTTTATCTATGCGTTTTCAACAATTCACATTAAAATGTTGGCAGTACTTTTAAAGCAAAGAAAAAATATACTTAGTTATCAAAGAAATGTCAAAACCGTCTGATTCTCAGCTGGACTTTTGCGAGAAACAATCAAACATAATCATTCCTGGGAAGGAGTCAAAATGAAATTCGCTGAGCACTTAGGTGCTCACATCACGCCAGAATGGAGGAAACAATATATCAATTACGATGTGAGTACACATTTTCAATTATCTCTAATCGAAGGAATTCATTCGCTCCTTTAAATTGCTCTGTTTTCCTTATTTAATTGATAGCGATATTTTGTTCAATTGTGTTTAATTTTCTGTGATGTCTTTGTCAACATTCGGCAACAGTTTAATACTTTTAAACTAATTGTTTATTTATTTACCCATTTTCTAATTATATTGTTTACAATAATAATAATTATGTTATTATTTATTTTTTTAGGAGATGAAAACTATGCTGTACTCCGCGGTGGAGGCAGCACCATCAGCAGAAAATGTAGAACAGGAGATTGTTTCCAGGCATTTTGCAAACTTTGACGAAAACTTTTTCCATTATTGCGATCAGGAATTAAAGAAAATAAACACCTTCTATTCTGGTAAGTATTTGCCACAACAAATCAAATAATTCACACAGTGGTCAAATTCTTGTAAAATTCTTTCGATTTCTTTCAATCGAAGAACCAAGTTTTAAATTGCAAAAAAATCGTGAATGCAGCTCTGCAACCCAAACTTCAATACGTTTTTCTATTAACTTCCATGTTTTAATTTCTAATTTACATTCTTTAAACACTTCATATTGAACATCTTTAAATGTCCCGACTATCTCAGAGTTAACGGACTTAAATTACAGATTTACTTTTAAGGTATATAGCTAATATAAATAATATCTCCATCGAAGCTAGAGTCAAGTTAGCCTATCAGAAGCTGGGCATACTGTACAGGGCCTACAGAAACCATACACAATTGCTGATCCTGTAGAAATCATAAGCGCAATTCACTTTTGAATTTGGCGGCTCCTTTGGTCTGTATCCCCAAAACACTTTTAAAAACCCATGACTTTTCAGAAACTGGAGGGCTGTTTGATAAATTCCCCTATAATAATAATAATAATAACAGAAATGCACAAAATAATTTGCAAGGCAGATAGAAATATTACACCTTTAAATTTATACGATGAGAATGGCAACATTTTTATAAATCCCAACCAGGAATTATTAGATTCCTGGTCAAATAAAATTTTACACGCAAAACACTTCAATTATCTCAACCAAACGTATGTTGACACATTTTCGTCAAACAAATGGTTGAGTATTGGAGAGTTGAGCACAGAAATAGAAGGATTTATGCTTGCCATTCAGGATAGAGTCATTAAGAGCGTTGTTTTCGTGGACGAAATTTCGACTCCCGAAAAATAATTATTGTCCTGTGTCCCTCTCTAACGGAGCGTGCAGCGGGGAACGGAGAGGGAGTACCTGGCTTTTAGTACGGCTGACGTTGCTAGCGATCAAAAAAAGTTAGATAATATGAGATTAAATAAAAAAGAAATTAAGTTATCTGACCTATTCTCTTAATAGTATTGGTATATGCACATGTACACGTTAGGCACTGACAATATCACGCACTGAAGGCCAGTAAAAGAGAAATGCTTTTTTTCTTTTGTGCGTGAATATATTTGCATCAAAACGGGGAATCACCCTTTTGTTTAGTTCATTTAAATTAGCAGATACGTGTATTATTGTAGGAGATACGGAAATTGTACACGTGCATTGTACATGTGGCAGCGGGCCACAGACGAAATTATAATAATAGTAATAATAGGTGTATAAGTTTATAAATTAGATAAGTACATAGAATTAACAGCAGTAAATAATATATGAACAGTAAGTAATATAATTGTAGAGAATAGAAATATACACTTACTTAAAATTTGTGTGAGTGCACCGGTAAAGGCCTTACCGTTACTGTTGACATAATCTTTTAATTTTTACATTACCTTTGAAATTTTTTTGTGAATCACATTTTTTTTATTTTATCTGGAAGAATGTTATAAAGTCGTGTCGCTGTGTATATAATTCCGAACACGCACTGACTTTATCACTGGGATTTTGGTCGAGATTATTTTTAAGTGTTGTGTAAGAAGAATATTATGTGAACAACAAAATTAAGTAATACAACTATAAATAAAAATAACAATAAAAATAGCAGCACAATAATAAAACAATAACAGCAAGAATAATAGCATCAAGCATATTTTATTAAAAATATTCAATGAATCGGTATAATTATTTCCGTCCATTCTAGGCAGTGAGGAATACATTTATGGTAGTTAGTCCCAGATTTTTTATACTGAAAAAAATCCTATTTTATAATCTACACAATACATGTGCACAAGGTGAAAAATAAAAAAAAGTCGGACAGGTAGTAGTTGTATAGTAAGAACAGACTCCAATATAAATAAGCAAATAAATAATTACATAAATATCAGAAAATTATCACACAATCAAAGAGGACCATCGTATGTGTATAAGAAATTGCATTTTCGAAGACACAAACTGTTCAAGCAAAATAATTCAAGTTTCTTTAAAATATCTTTAAAACATCACGTAATTAAAGTGGATATTAATCACAGGTAGATAATAATACAATTACAATTAGGACGTATTTCACTACCAATCTCTCAATAAGTTGTCAACAAGCTGTATAGCTTACCGTTTGCTCAAAATCCCACAATTCACATCGATGTTAGCATCAAAAAAATCCTTGTTGGCAAATTTAGCCTGACAATCTTCAACATCATTTACGGAACTGAAAACAACAAAAAGACATTACATTTTTACCGTAAAAAATAAATACTTATAATAAATATTGATTTAAATATTTCATTTAATTTTCACCTGTTCCGAGTTCTTTCTGTCTTTTTGACATTGCATTTCCTCTTTTTCCGGTGCATACTGGGTGGCTTACCGTGTATCCACTTTCGACCTAAAACACAAATAACATTTTATAAAAATCAATAACGTAAGTACCCTAATTCATAACCTAATTATCATTGTTAAAAATGCTCAAATAATGATTACTTACCCATGTTGAATGAAATAAATTATTTGGGGATGCTTCGGTTAAAAACTGTGGAGTTTAAAAATAATATTATTCGTAAACAAAGTAACAAATTCGTCAATTATATATCCGCGCGGGCTGACTGCGAGCGAATGTCCGACTAACACATATACATACACTAGCAATAATAATAAAAAATGACTCTAAGGACGATTGACGTAGGTATGTATGCATGTATTTGTTAGGCGGGCGATCTCTCTCGAGCCCCTGCCCCCCGGCCCGTGCTCCACCTACTCTAGCCAGCCCGACTCAAGAAAGTGCGAATGAGACAATAACAAAAAAGCTAGTTAAATATACGTTGAATTTGTGGCCACCAAATTCGGCTTTTGAAGCAAATAAAACTTTTTTCAGTGAAGATTCAAATTTTATTGTATAGTTCATTATATGCCTGAGACGGGATATGTGAGATTTTTTCAAAAAATATCTTTCATTTGGTCACAAAAAATTGCCAAAGATGCCTCGTAAAATCATGTAAAATCGTCATCTTCTGGGGCCTATATTCTATAATTTAAGGCAAAAATCGAAAATCTGATCCATATCTGTACTTTATATATACCATGTCTCTTAACTAAAAAAAAAAAAAACAGTTTACTCTAGTATTTTAGCCGTAAATCCAAATTTAAATTTTGTATGAAACAGGCACCGCAGCCGTTCCTCTTAATACTAAAAATTATAGGAAGCATATAATCAAAGATACAAATCAAATTGATGATTTGTGTAGAAAATGTTTGGCTATTCCGGAAACTATAGAACATATTATATCGGGATGTTCTATATTAGCACCGTCCGAGTATACATTTAGGCACAATCAAGTTTTTAAAATAATTCACCAAAGTTTGGTAATTAAACATAACTTGATTGACTGCCGTAATATAGTACCATATTATGAATACGAACCAAATTCGTTTTCTAGAAAACGAATTTTATAAAATATATTATGATAAAACTATACTAACAGACCGAACGATTAGTCATAATAGACCCGATATAGTTTTACATGACAAAATTAACTTATATCATTGATGTCACTATTCCAAATTCCTGTAATATTCAAAAATCTGTTAATGAAAAAATAAGAAAATACACAGATTTAGGAAATGAAATAAAAAGAATTTGGCGTTCTCAGACTATAAAAATATTACCATTCGTTATTTCGGCTACTGGCATTATAACTAGGTCTCTCATTAAAAATTTAGGCGTATTAGATCTATCAAAAAATTTATATATAAAGATGCAAAAGTCAGTCATTTTGAATATTGTTGGCGGCCGGCATAGTCCAGTGGCAACGCATTGGACTGCCATTCCGAAGGTCGCGGGTTCGAACCCGGCGTGCGCAAATAAATTTTATTTGATTGATTTGTGTTATTTCACAATTAATTAATTAAATTAATATATAGTATATTTGCGGAGAAGAATTGAAACGTTGCTCCAAATGGCTTTAGCCGTGTTTAGTGACTAGATCTGAATAGCCAGGTACTTCCCCACCTTCCTCTTTCCCTTCCCCACTTACCTTCAGCCTCACAACATCCCCCAATTGGGGATGCCATAGTCTCACTGGCTCCAGACGGGAGCAGTTGGGACTCTTGTGAGGTATTCACTATAAAAAAAATGTAGGATAACGAAAGATTTTTTAAATATTTATGTTGAGGGATCAGTAGGATTTATAGACCCTGTTAGAAGTTCTACCGAGCCGAACCCTCTGATATGAAAATATCTGGAGTGGGTGAATTATTTTCCCATTTGATCTCTGGTGAGTTGACGTGTTGTTCTTGTTTTATTTTGCTTATATAATGCACTTGCATAATGTTGATTGACTAGATGATCATTTGTGGAAAAGTGTGTGGAAGGGTTAAGTTTTTCCTATGGGGAAGATTTAACCCGGACAATAAAATCGGAAGTTCAAAAAATAATTGGACAATTTTTATAGCGCCGCTTTTGTGAGTTATCACCTCAGGGGCGCCTTAACAAACATGTTCTAATCTTTAGGGCATGGATGGGAATACTGTCCTTGTTCTATCATGTTTAATATTGTATGTATGCACACGGTTGACATTTGTCAATTGAGAATGGGTCGTTTCTTGAGTTCAACAGCTCAACTGTGGAACGATTTGTTCTGTTTTTCCTCCCTCTTACAGCATGGATCTCTTCAGAGTTGGGTACCAGATATGAATAGGACGAGGGGAAGATGAAATTAGAATTAAAAAATCGGAAATCAATAGAATGTATTTATATTCGAGTAGCAGAACTGCATTTGCGATTTTGTTGCAATTTATAATACGTTGACAAGAATTTGGCTGCTAGTGCGAGGATTGGTTAAACTGCTTTAATGTTACTGTGGTAACACAGGAAGATAAAAATAACTCTTTCTATCCTATTATTTATCAAAAAATTTATCTGTTTTTTCTTTACAGAGAAGTTAGCCGAAGCCACTAGGAAATTTGCAAACCTCCAGAGCGAAATGAAAATATCCTCCGAGGGTCACAAGCAAAGATCCGATGGCAAAAAGCAAGTTCTACCCAATAGGAAGGTTCAAGAACTAAAGTTGGCCTTCAGTGAGTTTTACCTTAGCCTTATACTGCTGCAGAATTACCAGAACCTAAATCATACCGGATTCAGGAAGATCCTAAAGAAACACGATAAGGTAGGTACTTGAATATTTTCGTCTTAAAATTGTAATTTTTAACACCAACCCTGATAGCAGTGGGATATGTAACTACCAGAGAAACGATGAAAGTAGACTGAATACTGCAGAAATGAGATCCCTAAGGCGTATGTGTGGTTTTTTTAAAAGATAGGTAGACAAATATTTCCGAGTTACGTGACAAAGTGATGTGGCAGTCCATCCTCTCTCCCTACCGAAAAAAGTTATTTGTCTTTTTTACTCCTACCATCATGTAAAATCACCTCCCAAAGTTAGCGCACTTTATTCCCGGACACCCTGTATATATATTCATATTATTCAAAACATTTATTATAGTTATTCAACGTGAATATGAATGCATTTGAAACTTATTAAAGTAAAATTTCTATCGCAGGGGTAGGGAGAGAATATGGACTGCCACACCACTTTGTCATGGCGCACAATCCTGACTTCATTCCCACATTTTTTTTTATTTTATAGAATATACAAAAACATTACAATAATTTACAAATGTAGATATTTCGAGGCTGATTGCGAAAAATTAGAAATTTTTAACGAAACTGCCCAACTCAATTGAGAAATTATTTCTCGTGTTGGAGTTGGGGAGTGTTGGGAGTCATTATGGTTTAAAGGTAGTAAAATTTCATTAATTGATGTACCTAAAAAGTTGTCTCGTATTACTCCTATTTTATTCTGACTATTGACATGACTTGACAAAAGTATTTAATTCATTTGACTGTGCAATGTCTTCCTCGGTGTCCCTGATTTCTTCTGCCATTCACTTTCGCTTCATGTATTCTCTTCATACGTCTCGCTCCTCATGCTCAAATCATCTGAGCATGCTTGATGACAAAATTGTGCTGTAAAGACATCCAGACATACAGACCAGACATCCTGGCTGAAATACAATTCTGTGTCCTGGATAATTTCACTCGAGGCCGCCAACACAGGCTTCTGATTCTTCCCAGATAACTTACTAATTCTGATACCCCTGGGAAGACATAATAGGTTAATTAACTGCCTCTCAGGAAATGTGTAAATTTTCACACGGTGTGTATATTTAAACATAAAAAAATCTTCAGCACGGGAGATCCCAGTGAAGATATTATCATCTTTATTTGTCACAAGAAAAAGAAGATAATAAAACATTTATTATTATTATCTAGAATTGATAAAAATTGGCAATTTTTATTTTTATATTTTGAAAGGTGATTTTTTTTCATTTTAAGTTTTGATTTGATAAAATGTTATATTTTTGGTAGCATGAAAAATTATCAAATAACTACCAATTGTTATCAAGCATCAAAGTTTTAATTCAGGTCTGAAAGGGTTAATTGTATGTGCCTACATCCATCATTTTTGTCCTACATGAGACCTGCTGATATTTTATGCTGACTATATTTTTTGTAATTTTGTATGTATTGGTTTTTGTACTGTCAATTAAAAATACAGTTATGTAAGATAAATAAATACATTTTGCCTTTCACCATTAATCAAGAATATTATTGCACAATTTCATTAGAAAACTATAACAAAGCTAAAACCACAAAGTAAACCACAGAATTTTATCTTTTGCCAAAAAAAGTTTGATTCTCCACATACAAAAACCATTAATCATCTATCTGATGACTGTTTCAATTTAAACTTCATCCAATGAAAATACAGTAAGCCTTGTTTTATCAAAATTGACCTCCATATTAATCAATTACAACAGAACTCACAATGTCATCATCAGAAGTCATCAAAATTGAATGTTACCTATTGATTTTAAATTTGAAATGATTAACCGAATGTGAATCGAATTTTTACAATAGTGGTTGATGCCCTCAGTATTGCCTTGATGAAATTCCATCATTCAGAATTTAACGTTGCTTGAAATGACGTTAGCCGTGTTTGGTGACCAGATCTGACGAAGGAAGGGTGCTTCCGAAACCGGTAGAGTGCAATTAAAATTAAAGTGGTCTAAAACAAATTGATATTTTTAATTGTACTTAATTCAGTCGGCTCTCTGAGTTACCCGGGAAATGTTAAGATATTTTGGTATTTAGCATGTATAAATGATTTCGTTTTTGAATCATATTTACTGCGCTATATATTTGCGTGAATTTGGTAGGGAAAACTAACTAGCCATCACGCCGTTACTTAGCAGGAGTAGGCAGATAATATAGACCGCCACAAAACTCTGTCTTCTCACACACTCCTTGCTTCATTTCAATACTTTTCTGTTATTCTGGTTCTTGACATAACCTGACGCAAGAATTTGATTCACTTTTTTGTGCCACGTTCCTCGGGTATCCCCGACTTCTTCTAATGTTATCTTTCTTATATTTTCCTGATCGCTGGGTGCTGATTTTCCTCATATTTCTATACAGTGTGGAAACATGGACACTTAGAGCCAGCGAAAGGAAACAGAGAGATGTCCATGTAATGTGATGCTGGAGAAAAATACTAAAGACAGCAGAAACACTAATATATCCACTATGGAATAGCTAAGCATAAACAATAGGCTGCCGTATTTAAAAATATTTTCGACACGTTTCTCGCCAAATTGAGGACTGGAGAGACTCACGTTCACTGGCAAGTGTTTGTCAGACCAAGTATCACAGCTAAGTACATCAGTGTCCTTAGCTCATCACGCAGCACAGAACGGCAAAGAGTGGACAAGCCTTATCCACCACGGAAATTCCTCAGCAATGAGGAAGGAGAAGACTTTCCCTTACACTCCTTTCTTCGTTCATCCCCTCCACGTGCCCAAACCATCTAACCGTTAATAGAAAATAGTTTTCTCATGATACAAAGCAATCAATGATATTTTTTAATCTACCGATGTTTGCTCCTCATTCAGATAGACAAAACCACTTGCTAATAGTGTTGTCTTATCTAATCTAAGAAGTGCAAACATTAACTGTGAGATATTTCTCGTGTGTGCTCAATGAGACGATAATATCACACTTTGTTTACACAGATTATCCGAAGTTATTTAAGATGCACAGATTCCTAATAAGGTCTTCTGTATTGTAAAGGATTTCGTAGAAGATTAGAGAAATGCATCTACAAACAAAATTTTGTTAAAAAGCGATTTTGTAACAGGATTATTAAATAAATGCACAGTTTTAATGTTGAATACAATTAGTCTTTATTTTGGGTACAATCAATTTGCAAGTATGACACGTATTTATAGCAGTTCAACAATAGTAATACAGTGTAATAAACTTTTACATCCATTTTATGGGTTCATTGAGAAACAGGTTACACATATATCGGTCCTCCCAAAGAAAACGTAATATGATTCCTTAAGGCCCCGTAGTAAGCGTTCAAAGATGGTTTGAAAGGGAGATATGTAAATACGAATGTTAGAGGGAGCGCGCTAATATTAAAAAACGATAATAATTAAGCGAAAATGGTGAAAATATTTAATAAAACACGACTTGTTTGAGATAGAGCAAAAATCTCTCAACCAATGTTTTAGTCGCATTTAAAGATACGCTGTGAATATTTTCATGCCTATAACATATTAAATAACAGAACAAAACGTGTTTTTAATAATTTTCAGAGCTTACTTTGCGATTTTTTTCTATCGAGGGAATTTCATATAATTAACGTTTCTCAACGGGTCTCAAAGGGCCTCAACGAGTATTTTCTCTCTCTGGGTTAGTTAGATGTTTGTTACACTATATTAGTATTGTTATTATTATTCCACATTGATACATTGTCTCTTTCATACTCTTCTGTTATTCTCAATCTTAACTTTATCGGACTTAAGTATCTGATTTACTTTTTCAATTCAATTTAAATTTTTAATTTTAGTGTGTTTTTAAATACATTTGTAAAGAAGAATTATCATATAAATATAAATAGTGGAAATATTAACTATATATACTAGTAATAACGGAGTTTGCCTTTTAGGCGGCTTCATTGATGCTAAATATCTCAATATCTAAATTGATTTTATTCGACAGCAAGATTGCTCTCCCCAGTGGTATGACCATAGGCAAGTTACTCCTGCAGGCTGGAAGATAGATTAGTCGATGCTGTCGGTGACCGAGATATCCACTGGGAATATAGAAACGAATGCTCTCTATGATAGACGAGTTTTCTAACCATCCACGAATCAGTCTGATGAAATGTGTATTAATTAATCATGCCACCTTTTCCACGGGCATCACTGACTTCTTCCACCATTCACTACTGGGTTTATCTCTATTTCTCATCAAACTCAATACAATTATTCTACTGAATTACTTCAGCATCATATTATGACCTGTACCATAGAATAAAGAATAATACTAGAAGTTCCTTCCATACAAATTTTAATAGCCGTTCCGTCTCATTTACGCCCATCTGGCGTCGTGGATTTCCATCCCATTTCATAAACACAGGTTTGTATTAGAAATTTAAGCATCGATTACGCAAATATTTGGATGACGAAAAGCACCCGTAAGGCACTTCTTGTGTTGTTCTTTTTTCTATGACCTGTACTAATTGTCCTCCATCAAACGAAGAAGTAAAATAAGAATATTTTATTTAAATAATGCTTTTTTCCAGTTGTTAAATGTGTCGGTCGGTGCAAAATGGCGCACCGAAAACGTGGAGCAGTCTCACTTCTACATCAACAAGGATATCGACCGGCTTATCAACGATACGGAGGCGGCAGTGACCAGCGAACTGGAGGGCGGAGACCGCCAGCGCGCCATGAAACGGCTTCGCGTACCCCCGCTGGGCGAACAACAGAGTCCGTGGACCACCTTCAAAGTGGGACTGTTTTCTGGATCATTCATCGTACTGGTTATTTCTGTGATCCTTTCAGGTAATTTATATTAAATATTCTTCTTATGTCTTCATAAGCCTCTAATGCTCAGTTTTTGATAACCATAGATATTTGGCCTCTTCCAAATGTCAATGGACCTCATTGAACAAAGTGGGACTGTTTATCATGGTGATTATTTCTGTGATACTAGTGGATCCCCCACAATGCTTCCTTATTGCTAATGTCTTTCTGGGGCACCTCCGACTTCTTCCACTATTCACTGCGACATACCACAATGTTACTGTTAAAACTACATTACATTGACTTTATTTCAACTCACTACGGTGCAGATTGCGTTAAGTATTCTTCAGGCGTCCCTCACTTCTTCTACCATTTAAACATCTCTAAACACTATTGGCGCTAATAAAAAAAAACTTTGAAATTTTCAGTGATATCGGTCGACTACTTTTGAGTTTTGCCTTCACAAACATATGCAGGCTGAATTTTTACATACTATGATTAGAAACCAGTTAGAATCTAAATCAACCATTTGGAAACATAGACATATGAATATTAGTAGACCTGCCCTAAGTGATTAAAAGCGTATTATTCCCCACTCCCCATACCGGTTCCATTGGAGCCGGCTGGGCGAGTATGGCTTCCCGTGAATCTTGAGAATGTGACGTCATCATTCTTGTTCGAACTAGCGTCGAGCTATGGTCGAGGCATTTTACGAAATAACACGGCAAAATGGTGGCTTAGCTATGAAAACTTGTAAAAAATAGATGTTAAAAAGAGAATAAACCCAATTGTCGTATTACATTCCATATGTAAGCATTATTTTAAGCGTAATTACATCGTATAATATGGATCAGTTTGTAGAAACATATACTATCACATCGAGATATATCTGTACGCATCGTTGGTTACTGGGAACTAAATTATGAACACTTATAAAAGTGTCTTAACTAAATACGTAAACAAAATATAATCGTAAATAAATATAATCGACTCTGAAAATAGAAGAAATTTTTTTTTGCCGAATTTGGACTTCGCAAATTTGTTCATAACGTGGCGAGTAATTTGCGCTCCCATGTAAAAATGTCTATTCATTCAAAAGCAGATTTTACTTTTAAGAACTAAATGGTGATATTATAATGCGAGATGCCTATATACTGTCAGATTGATTTATTGACGAATCACAGTCAGCTTTACCCCCTTCGTTCTTCAACAGTTGATTTTACCCCTCACCTTTAATTTCTAGTCTATATATTCATATGTCTGTGATTTGGAAAGCATTTTATAAGAAATCTAAAATTATCCTATATTTAAAGCTGGAACCAACCGCACACATTCACAAAATTTCATTAAAATCGGATGGGCGGTTTCGGAGATTAGCGTGTAGAACACAGTGACACGTGATTTTTATATATTAAGAAATTCTTCTTCATATATCATCCTTCTGGCAGCCAGCTTTTATTTTTCAAATAAGGAATTAAATAATCTTCAGGCTGGTAGGTACCATGATGTTGATTATTCCGATTTGACAGTTCGTAGTAGGAACCGCGATGGTGGGAACTTTGACAGGATAAAAGGTAGTATCCAAAACTGCAACTACAATGAACCGGAACCGGAAAATAACAATTAAATTGCAGACGGATGAAATTCCAAACGGTTGAGTTAAAAAAAGACTTTGCTAAGCTCGGTTAGTAAAAAAAATGCGCCTCTTTTTACAGGACTCTTCCACAGCACTTCCGAAGAAGTCATCATGGCTCTGCGGCTATACCGCGGTCCTTTCCTCATGATCGTGTTCCTCTTCCTCATCGGGGTCAACGTCTATGGCTGGCGTTCCTCGGGAGTGAACCACGTCCTGATCTTCGAGCTGGACCCTCGGAACCACCTGTCGGAGCAGCATCTGATGGAGATGGCGGCTGTCTTCGGAGTGGTCTGGGCTCTCAGCCTGCTGAGCTTCTTCTACAGCTCCAGTTTGAGTGTTCCCCCGCTGGTCAATCCGCTGGTTCTCACCGGGATGATGTTTGTGTTTATTTTGAACCCCTTGAGGATATTTAAACACGAAGCTCGCTTCTGGTTCTTGAAGATAATTGTAAGTATATTCTTTTACGCTCTGATTTTTATTATTATTATTACGAGGGCAGATCCGAGAAAATAATAATTGTAAGATTTGTAAAGTTGAAAGTAATTTGCCTCAGGATCATTGCCTTTCAAAAGAAGAAATTTACCTTTCTTTTTAACTTGAAAAATTACGAAATCTATCCAATGACATCATAAAAATACAAGACATGTTATTTTTATACTAATCGAACAAAAAATGTAGCGCCGTTTATGAATAGGATGGCTATTCAAAGAATATGTGTGTACAAATGAAATAGCTATATGAACGGCCAACTAAAGTATGTCCACTGGACCTAGTTCAGTGAAATCACGTACGTTGTCTCAGTAATGTATCTTTCCTCTATAAATTCATATAAGCAGCTGTCAAACATTTAAACATAGCAAATACACACTTTGACATAAACATTATTATGATACTACCTATGCGCCAACAATCGACATTAGTATGTTTAATCAATTCCCATGCAATCTCGAGTGCTTTTTCTTCATATGATTCTTTTCTAAACGACTTTGTAATGATTTTTTCTGCTATATCTTTTAATGGACTCCCTTTTTAAAATAACAGAAGGGACTTGAAAATTAGCGAATTCTCTTAATAAACACAAAGAAGAGCGAAAGAAGAAATGAATACGGCTAGAATTTGACCTAATTATTAATCCACCCTTGTATGTCCTACATTGGCTCTATGCTGTTGTGTATATCAACTGATTAAAACCTACCCTGGTCCCATCCTCACAGCAGGTAGGCTCTTAACTCCCCAAAATACCACGCCCCTGATGGTCCCGCGTAACATGTTTTTAATTGAAGTTGAAAGTAAGCAGTATTTATTGTTTTAAATGTTAAAATTATCCTATAATTTGTGCAGTATTCAAACAATCCCTGTTACAATAGTGTGTTACCTAATTTCTGAAGACAATCGTCTCCTACTTAATTTTCTCTAATCAGTTTCCACTTTCAATTTTGCTTTGATTTTTTCAATTAACAGAATATTTGTATTTGCTAATCTCTGTTTGTGCGTGAGTTGACACAAAGATTAGCCCCAGACCACAGAAGTTAGCTAATAATGCCTTATCTTGTGCACATTTAGCTTTAATACTGTTTGAATTGTTTGTTGACAAACACAATATTTAACTAGTGTTAGATACTTTGTTGCCAACATTTTTTTCATATTTTGAATGCCTTTTCTGCAAATTAATTATGTACATACCATAGACATATGAATATTAGTAGACCTGCCCTAAGTGATTAAAAGCGTATTATTCCCCACTCCCCATACCGGTTCCATTGGAGCCGGCTGTGCTCGCGTATGGCCTCAAGTGAATTTAGAAAACGTGACGTCATCATTCTTGTGCGAACTATGGTCGAGGCATCATCGGTTCATTTTACGAAATAACACGGCAAAATGGTGGCTTGCGGTATGAAAACTTGTAAAAATAGATGTGAAAATGAGAATAAACCCAATTGTCGTATTTCATTCCATATATAAGCATTATTTTACTTTATTTTAAGCATATCCACATCGTATAATATGGATCAGTTGTAGAAACATATACTATCACATCGAGATACGTCTGGACGCGAAACACAAAGCTGGTTGGTTGCTGGGAAGTAAATTATGAACATTTATAAAAGTGTCTTAACTAAATACGTAAACGAAATATTCGACTCTGAAAATAGAAGAAATTTATTTTTGCCGAATTTGGACTTCGCAAATTTGTTCATAACGTGGCGAGTAATTTGCGCTCCCATGTAAAAATGTCTATTCATTCAAAAGCAGATTTTACTTTTAAGAACTAAATGGTGATATTATAATGCGAGATGCCTATATACTGTCAGATTGATTTATTGACGAATCACAGTCAGCTTTACCCCCTTCGTTCTTCAACAGTTGATTTTACCCCTCATCTTTAATTTCTAGTCTATATATTCATATGTCTGTGGTACATACATACCATATCATTACATGATTATATATTTTCATACAGAGACAGTGATTAACTCCTGTAAGCACTCGGTCCATAGACCAGTTGTGATGTCTCTCATGTTTCACCTTGTTCCAATGGTGGTAACCCAGTCCCCTTAACCCTTGAATGCCAGCTTGTACGTAGCGGATATGCTAGTAGCTCACCGCACTTGCTTTCATTTTATGGTATTTCGAACCTTAAAAAATGCTCCTAGCATACTAAAATATATTTTATGCTCTTGGCAAGGAAATATTATAATTTTATTTTAGCTTGTCAGTTCGTCACTTGCAAACGTATTTAATTTATCTGTGAAAAAGCGCATCGCAAATTCCAAGTCGAATGTGTGACTGTGTGTTATTTACGGTAAAGCCTCTTATTACTTATTTTTATTTTGAAGAATGCTTATTTAGCTAGAATATATAATTAAACTCCAGAATATTTTTGTATTTCTTAAATTATATATTTTTTTAAACGTAATAGATGAAAACAAAACATTTCTCTGAATATAAGTAGCTATCATGATTTATCTCATTTTTATAAATATGTTTTCTAGTAAGCCGGTACAATTATACTACGAAAATAGTTTCAGCCAGCGCATGGCGTGCTTCTCAGCATTTTAGCTTGGCTTTCCAAGGGTTTAAAGAAGGTTGACATAGTCTCCTGGTTCCACAAAATGCCCATAAATCTGAGCCTTCTTCCCCACAGGTGGGATATTGGCGCTCATTTTCTTGAGTGATAGGATGTTTACAAAATTAATTCCTTGAGCGATGTAGATTTCCAGGCAATCGGTTTTGGATTTGGCCGCTCTCAATTAAAAAATCATACCTCCGAATACATAAAAACTGCTTACTGTACTTTAAAGCTATGAATCCACCTATATTTCGTTGTTTATCCCATATTTATAGGTTTTATAATTGAGCTGTTTGCGGGAATTTCGAAATAAATTCTAAAAAAATTGTCTACCTAAATTTACGCAGCCATCGCTCAAGGCCCAGAGCGATGAGACCTAATGTCTGAATTACATCTGCCATGTACTCGGCCGAGACAGTGCATTCGGCCGAGTGCTCGGCTGATGTGATCAGTACAGTCAGTACTCGGCCTAGTAGCGGGCCTGTGAAAAAAAAGCCTGTGCTGCCTAGTTCTGGTGAAGTTGTCGGGACATAAAGCGTAAAACGTTCGAGAACATCAGGATGGCAAAGTCTTACTAATACCATTGCAATTTTTCTGCTAATGCTTAGACGATCTAGTCCTAGCTTTCCAGCGAGAAAGTCCGTGGGATACCTAAACTCTTGCATGATAAGATATTGCATAAACTTTTTTTTGCACCATTTGAGTATACGGTATCTTCGGGTCGCCATATTTCTCAGCAAATCTGCGAGAATCAGCAAGAATGCTGCAAACCAGAGTAAAGAAAAGCATTTTTATGACTGCCACATTAGAAAAAGATTTTGGATTGCAGATTACAAAACCTAGCAAAACTTAAATGCATAAAATGGATTATATTGACAATGGAGACATAGTGCATCTAATTTTAATTATTCATACATAGACCTACATTGCAAAATGTATTGTAATTTATTCATATTGTTATCTTATATTTATAAGAGTTATTGATATGGAAAACCTGTTGGAAAATACTAGTTTTATTGAAAAATCAATGCTGCATTGTGTTGTGAATAATTGTGTTATCAGGCACATATTTTATGCTGCGGTTAATTGTCATAACAATTTTTGGTATGGGCGTGAGAAGGCTATTGAATAAAGAGTGTCACGTAATGTTAATTTTGCGAAGGCCATTGAGTAATCTATTTCTAGGTTAACACGGAATTATGCTACCAAATCTATTTTTATTGAATAGTTTGCATTAAAATGCAAATCTAATAGTAATATTCAATAATCTCGATGTAGGAAATATGTACACGATAAAGTGAATGATATACTTGAGTCGGGTCATTTTTTTGTTTTTTTTTTTAATGTACACAACTAATGGTTAAGGCGAAATAGGTAGACTTGACCTGAAATTTGGCATTTTTGAGGCCACTTTTAGACGTATGGACACTTTTCTAAAACAAAACACAAATTGATTTCGAAAGATCGTTATTTTATCTAGTAAAGTAAGATGTTAAATTTTGAAAAATAAAATTATTTTCATATCATAATAAAGTGTTATCGTTGGACGATGCGCAGACATATTGCATTTTCAAAGGTGAATTGTATTATACAACAAATATTTCAAATCATATAATAATACAGTATAAACAATCAATAAATTATCTACCAGAAGTATGTATAAGAATTTTGTTTTTATTTCAAATAAAATTACTAATAAATAAATCCGAGCACGCGTTTTGTGACGAAAATCCCTCAATTGGACTATTTATTTATGGTCTTACAAATTGGTATAGTTCAGATTTTATTACAAAAATAATTTACCAAGACATTATTGAAACATTAGAAATAATTTATGACCAAAAAATATATTCTTAAAGTATATAATAGTAATTAATTTCGATTCGCATTTGTGCATTTTTATTAACTCGGCACAAGACAAAATTTTGTCAGTCTCCGCCGCGACCGGGTGGCGAGCGGACGTCTAATCCACACCAGTCTAGTTAATGACATTTTAAAGAAATTCCTCGCTTAAAAATGGGGAGGAAAATACACTTGGAAAAAAGTTTTATTAGAAAACACAAATTACGACATCAAAAATGTACGTGGGAGATATATTTTCAGAAAAAACAAAGGTTAGTGATATTTAATTATCCGTGTACATTGTACGTACTTATATGCTACAGGGTCGTTCGAAAGAATCAGTCAGAGTAAGCACATATTTTTTATAACATTTGGCGATAATTTTGTGTTGTTTAATTTCCAGGGAAAAGAATCAACTATGGACTATCAGGAGTTCATTCTGACATCGATGTTTCATGTATAAATGTTAAAACTTATGCCAAAGTACGTGAAACTGTTTGTGATTGGTGGTCAAAAAGTGCCACGAACCAAATGAATTTTGATTCGTGATGTGCGATTCAAATCATCTTTGTTCATAATTTCTATTTCATTGTCCAATTCACTATTACATTGGTATAATTCAACATATTTAATATTTTTTGTGTTACTTTTTGTCAGTTTCATAATGTCATATTGTGAATTGAGCTTCTTGTTTTAGGAAAAAACACGAGGTTGTTTTTGACATACTAACCTATGATTTTTTAATCACAATTTACCTCGTGAAGTTAATAACATTTCGACATTTGACGACATTAGACGAGTCAGGTCGCTCCGTTAACTATGAAAACAAATACATGAAAGCGATACAATATTATGCAATCGCATAACTACATATGTAGGTAGGTACCGTAGAAAATAGTTGGAAATAAAACCTAGTTTTAATATATATACTACTTCAGTTGTAAGGAATAAACCTTATTTTAAATGTCATACATATCAAATCAAGTAATACTTTAAAGATAAGTATTAGAAATAAAACTTACCGGTAATACCTTTCGGACAAACGAATAAATAAGTTAAACAAAAGATTTTTACTCACCTTTGGAAAACTCATGTAAAATATTAAAAAAAAAACAAATTAAACAAATATTTGAAATGTTTTTAAATGTATATTCATATACCTACATATTTTATATCTACCATGTCAACAAACTGCACTTGTATCTTATTTATGTTTACGCACTCCGATGTATAATTTACAAATATGTATGTAACTACCAGAGATGTGCTTTATTTCAAATAAATCCATTTCAAATGGAAATGCAAAATGCAAAATGGGTATTTTCCATTTTGCATTTTGCATTTTAAATGCTTTTCTCAATGCATTTTCCATTTTAAATGCTTTTTTGCAACATTCTTCCTACTATCTCCACTAATCTTTTTTTCATAAGCCCCAAATATCAGTCGGTCCTCAACCTCGCTATGAGAGATAATTTACATTTGTCAAGTTGCTCCCCGGTAGGAGCCCTGGCAATTGAGTGATACCATTACAAAAAATACTGATTCAAATACTGAACATGGGGCCATGTCGCTGTAATATTAACTGCTAAGTTTCTATGTTTTTACGTTGGCAACATTAGTCCCGCGCAAATTTTTTGTGGTTTCATAATCTGTAGTCGTGGTGTTTTTGGATTTACCATCATGTAATATGTTTGTTCTACATTGATATCCATTATTAAATGACAAAATTGTTAAAAATTCTATAAATATTTTATTGTTTGACTTGAGAAACCATTTTGCATTTTCAATGCATTTTGAAAATGGGTATTTTGCATTTTGAATTTGAAATGCTTTTCTAAAAACCATTTTGCATTTTGCATTTTCAAATGGAAAAATTTTGACCCATTTCCATTTTGCATTTCAAATGGTTTTGGGTACCCATTTTGCACATCTCTGGTAACTACTTATTAGGAAGAAAGCTACAACCGAGAATTCAACAACAATAATTGTTATTTCATCGGAACCATGCTGTAGTTTTCGTCAGCCCCCCGAGTGTACGGTTCGCAGTGGAATGAATTCGGTATTTCTGTCTCGTTCTAAAAAAACGTCCGATCGCAAGACCGTCTTTTAACGAAATTTGAATTCTCGTCCGCTGGTTAAGACGCCTTAACATAAAAAAAATTAGAACGAATATATACCAACTGCCCGACAACGGTGTACAACAATAATGTAAACATAAAACAACAAGTATAACAAGACATATAAGAAATTTCATATCAATATTCAGAATAACAGAAGAGTGCTCTAAGACAGAAATATCATAGAGATAGCAGTCCATTGTCTAGATTCTGATACATCATAGAGATAGCAGTCCATTGTCTAGATTCTGATATATTATAGAGATAGCAGTCCATCATCTAGATTCTAATCCATCATAGAGATAGCAGTCCATTGTCTAGATTCTGATACATCATAGAGATAGCAGTCCATCGCACAGTGGTCCCTCGGTAGGTCATAGCCATAAAATATTGATGACCTCATTATAAGGTTTTTATTGTACGTAAGTCTTGCCTAATTACCAAACTAACTGCGTGTATAAATACAATTTATTTATTTATTTATTTTGTAGAGAGACAAACAGCTTTAACAGAGCAAATATAAATATATATATGTTAATTATAGTCAAGCCAAAAAAGTCTCCTATGTTAGAATTGATTGGAGATGGAGTTTTATTGCATAAAAAAAATATATATATATATATATATAAATATATTATAGGTGAGGAGGGGAGGAATAGGAATTAAGGATGAGGATAGGAGATGCTCTGGATACATTCCATACTATTGTATTAATTTTCGATTGTACGAGTTACTTATAATCGATATTTGTGAAGTGTATTGCTAAAATAGTCTATGTTTTGAAATTTAGTATTATATTGGGCACATATACGTGGAATGGGTGAATTTTGCCAAAGATTTTATTATTTTATTTGAAATCCCGGTTTGCCAAAGATTTTATTAGTATTTCGGCTTCGAAAGTGATCTGATTGCTGGAAGTGCTAAATTACTATTATCAGAGCCCTTATTAGTCACCGTGTTTACCGTTGCTAATTTGTTGTAATTTTTTATTTGTGAGTGTTGTTTTACAATGGAATTTCAAGTTGAAGGTATGTTAAATTATTTTTATAATTTTTTTAATTTATAAATAAATAGGATATGAATTATACGCCTGCTACGCGCGTATAAATTTCTTGGTTATATTTAAATTTGTATTTGTGTTTCCATAAACTTTTAACTACTTTACCAAACGATTCCACTAGTGTTATTTAATGAAAAATGTTCTTTAGAATTAGCAGTTTAGGAGATACTTTTTTTTTACCGCACATTCATGCTCTGTTTTTAATTATGGGTCATCTACGCCGTTCGTAAACCGTCGTAGAAGTTACGGTCTACGCAAAAACATACGTATGGTTGGTAATCGGTTTATGTACGCGTCATCCAAGCGCCGCGCGCCGGTTTACGACGTTCTACGTAAAAATCATATGTACATATAGTTTTGAATTTAAAATAAACGATTAGAATTTAAGGCAAAATCTCTTAATTTTATCAATTATTTTATCATTACCAAATTAAACATCTCTATTACCATAAATTCCTGCAAAATTGCAATAAACACTCCATGCACAGTACTTAAAAATTATTTAAGTAATTAGTTATTAGTTTACGTACTGAATAATTCCAAAAATATCAATAAACCATTACTTGAGAAATTAGACAATAAGTATCTCTACTGCATTGGCAAATATCACATTCATTATTAATATAAATTAATACCTGGAAAATAACATTAAGCAACAATGTAAATTATTAAGGGAATAACACAATATACTAATAATATGGGTTATTCCCAATAGTAATTAGTAAAATAAATCTAAATTTTAAGTCATTGAAAACAGGTAATAATGCTAGTACCAAACAATTTTAAATTTAAGTCCTCAAGCAATAAGGGTGGAAAACCCCTTTGGAAAAACAGCTATCTAGCAGTTTAACGGGACTATTGTGATTATGTAATAGATTTAAATAAAAAGTCCTAAAATATACACATAATTATATTATTAGCATTCACCAACCATTCAAAATATATAATCTCTTTATAAAATCAACCACAATCACTTTTACACAAATTATATAGTTTTAAATAATTAATAAAGCCATATATGTATATATAGTTAACAAACTAATTGTTTTTATTAAGTATTTATCAATATAACGCATTTTAAAATACAATAGCACATGATTTCAATGTTTATCACAACGTCAACATGCTATAACCGCCCTCCCTTGAGCGCTGGCCCACTGTGCATCGTCTAGATTCTGATATATTATAGAGATAGCAGTCCATCGACTAGATTCTGATACATCATAGAGATAGCAGTCCATCGTCTCTGCTTACTCCTCTGGAGAAACGGCATGATGGTTGAATATGATTAAGATTTTCACGGCCAAAAGTATTATAGTGATTAATTTTTGGGTTATTATGCCGTGTTGCGCTTCCTTCTTTACTAGTCAACATTTCGGACAGCGTTACAATGTCCATCATCAGGGCAGAACAATGCCTATGTTATTTGTTAAAAACACAGTATATCGAGTATCCAAAGCAAAAACACACTATATTCTTCGACTATATTGTTTATTTTTTTTTGCTCATGTAACTGGAACACCTACTGTCTTATTGCTTAGTACTACTGCCATTTTTGTGAAGAAATGAAAACCAATGTGACATTTTTTACACTGAAATAAATGTCATATGTACTGCTATTTTCTTTAATGTAAGGGGTCCAGAATTTAATGTAGAACATTTTTTCCTCGTACATATTTATTTCAATTTGTGATTTTTTTTAAATATCTGCCTTTTTACTGATGAATGCATTATAGGTTTCCCAACACTCCTTAATCTTTCGGCTTCTTCGCATTTCTTCCAAACATGCTGCATATCCCGCCCAGCGGGGTCGTCTCAGTTTAATAATTTTTTTTACACATTGGCCTATGTCTTCAGTTCATACATCATTTTGTTTTTCAGGGAAGAATGATAGCCGCTCCATTCTTCCAAGTGGCCTTTGCTGATTTCTGGATGGCGGATCAGCTCAATTCTCTCGTCACCGCTCTGCTGGACTTCCAGTACATGACTTGCTTCTATATCACCAACGGGATATCTTGGGTGCCTGGTTGTAAGTAAATTTTGTAAAAATCTAACTATCTCATACATAGTCTGTTTACTATCAGTAATAACATAACATTTATATAGCCCTGTTTTGTGTTATTTCACTTCAAGTGCGCTTTACTATAACAAACTTAAAAATAATATTTTAGGACATGTTGTATCACAGAATTTGAACAATTCCTCAAATTCCAATGTCGATTTTCAAGATCTGTGAAGTTTCTATTCAAGTTCTGTTATTCTGACTCTTGACATGACGCATCTTAAGTATTTATTTCACTTGATCATACAATGTCTTCCTCCGGGTATCCCATACTTCTTCTGCCATAAACTTCTTCTCACCCCACAGCCGGCGAGATCCTGGAATCATCCTCCTGTATGGAGAAGTCGTTCTTCATCCGTCCGATTGTTAACTGCCTGCCGGCGTGGTTCCGCTTTGCGCAGTGTGTGCGCCGATACCGAGACACGCGTGACGCCTTCCCGCATCTACTGAATGCGGGAAAGTACTTCACCACGTTTGTGGTGGTGCTGGCCACCACTCTCAAGAATTACAACGAAGGTGAGTGGGTGGATTATAATTATATTAATAGGAATAAAATTAAAGTGATAATAAAATGGTTATTTACCAATTTAATAAAGTATTAACAATAACAAACATTATAAGCAAGTACCTAACATGTGTACACATTAATGATTGACCCTTCCCTGCCGGTGCTGTCAATTGATTCGACATGTCTATAATTATTTCTATATTTATACTACTTTTCCGTTAGAAGCATTAAATTTACTTGTGGATGGAGTGGAACATTTGAAAAAAAACAGTTTAACAATGTATCGTACATGCCTAGTTTTTTTAAATAGTATATTTTTCTGTTTGAATTAAGGACTTTAAAAAATATAAATATAGTTAACACACTTCTGCCGGGAAAGGTAGTTCTACCGGTTCGGTCGATTGATGCTTAAGGCCGGGAAGGGTAGTTCTACCTTTTGCGCTGGCCTCATTTTAATGGCAGAAAAGACGGAATTATTCAATGTTTTTACATTATTAACTCTTTGCACGCGGCCGTATCAACTGTTGTTACGGCAAAAAGTCCATATTCACACGCGGTTGTATCAACAGTTGATACGGAAACTTTGAATGCCGATAATCCAGCGGTCTTTCGACATAAATTTATTTCCCACTCGCTTGAACATTCGTAGAACTATCACGATGCTGACATCTACAAGAATTTCTCGAAAATAAAATTTTATTTCATTAAAAAATATCGATAATCAAGTGAGCCTCTTTGCGCCTTCGAGTGCTATAGTTTACAATTTTGTCAACGGATGGCGTTAGTCCAATTTTGTTATTATATTAAGTGACATAAAATTTAAGTGTTCAGTTTTAGAAAAAGTTTTCATAACTAAAAATGATAAGTGCTCATGGTGTCCCACTTGTGTCTATCACCTAAGTACACACACGCCGAGTGAATGGCGGGACCACATTCAAAAGATACGGTACGTCTTTGTATGAAATTTTATGTTTTTGTTTTTATAAACATCTAAGAGTGTTGACACACGAGGATTTGTTTTCATATTGTGGAGATTAATTGCGTGCATAGGTATTTGAAAATATGTACCGCGTACGGTTATAGATAAAACAGAGCAAATTAACGCGTTCAAAAGGTTAATATTATATACCAATCTCTTTGTAAAGGTCCCAACTATATGTAATAATTATCGAATCGTAATGCAAGTCTTTTTTTAAATTTATTTTTGTGCCTTTCGTATACATCGGTATTTCAACAAAAGGTTAGTATATTATTTGTTAGTGAAATAATTAAATTCCTGGAATGAGGGTTTTTATGACCGTGAAACCCGATTCGAATCTCTTTCTCCGTTCTGCACCCACTCAACTCCTATGTGCAAGCGAGTAAGAGATGTCGGGCGTATTTAAAGAAAGCAGGTATGAGTAAATACCGATATGCGGACCGTAATAAACTTATTACAAGATTAATAGAGTTGCATTTTAAATAATATTCGATTTTAGTTTAGTACGTTTATAGCTTGGATATGCGGAGTTACAATGTACAAATTTTTATTAAAATATTTTAATTATTTTCGAAGAGATAGCGATTTAAGACAAATTAAAGAAATTCTCACGGGACATTATTTTCGCCTGGACTCAGCATAGCACCAGCTCAAAAAATACCCGGCCGTAATGTATACTATGATATGTAATGTCTTGTGGACGTTTTTATGTAATGCTTTTTTTGTCATACCAAACCCATATGAATAATCTTTGCTTAACTTAATCTTTGACCGGTCGGTGGCCGAGTTGACATCGCGTTTGGGTCCCACCCAGGCGTAGTGTGTTCAATTCCTCGGCTGGCTAAAGTCCTCCATCACAACAAAAGCAACATTTTCAGCTTACTGTGGTGGTAGTAGGAGATTTTCAAATATTGCCAGGTTATTTGTAACCCGGGAATGTTTGTCTTTCTTTTAAAAAAAAAAATATTAACATTATTATAACACAATTATTTTCAAAATTATGATTTCATAGATATTTGCCATTTTCGAAGAAGTAATATTTTGGGGTTTATTGTAAAAAAATGGCAACACCTTGAACAAATAAGAGAAAAAAATACTAATGAAGTTTTTTAAATAAAGCAGTTCTAATTCCAAAATAATAATAAAAATTATCTAGGGTAATCGTAGCTTTACTTTTGCGAGTCGTAATGCACGTGTTAGTATAACATCTGGGAGGTGTTAGGTACATGCCTAGTAACAGCGGTTATTTCTTTTGGAAACTTGTTACAACCCCCCAAAGTTTCTTGGTGTGTATATAAATTTATTGAGAACCTTATTTCTACATACGTACGTGCTAAGATTCAAAACTTCTACCGGTAACACTGCGTTACATGATGGCGATACAAAGGTATTTCTTTTCGCCGTTAAGGTAAAATTTATGAATAATTTAATAAAATGCAATGATGATGAGTTGTCTAATAATGTCCGCCATCTTAAACTGTACGAAAATCGGTACCAACATAGAACACATTTTTTTTTTTAATCTTGAATCCATTTGAAAAGATGACCCATGTGAAAACTGGATGAAAAAAACATGTTACATTTGCCATTCCAGGAACCTACACGAGCTACTTCGACAGCCCATACTTCTACATGTGGATCCTGTCCCAGTTTATTTCCTCCATGTATGCTTACCTGTGGGACCTGAAGATGGACTGGGGTCTTTTTGACGGCAATTCCGAGAACAAAATACTGCGGGAGGAGATTGTCTACAGTTCTAATGTAAGTTTACCCTTCTATTAACTACCCTTAAAATGGTTATCCAAGTATTAGGCTGATAATAATTTCAAGCGCACGTCGGTCGCTGACCATCAGTCTATGCTATGATGCCGCGGTTACTTGCCAAAGTCACCTGAGTACAGTCATCTTTAATTGATTTAGTTGTTTTAATTTAATATAATAATATAATACATACAACCGACATGTTTCATGAGCAATGCTCACCTCATCAGGGTTTACTTGGAGTTTCAACCCTTCAGGCTAATTTGTTCGCTTTTGGGAGCAACTCATACTGTCTCCCTTACTCTAATGGTGATAAATATGATCTAAACAGTGTTAGAAAGAGAAAACACCACACTTTATATTCAAATCAAGAAGTTAATAACAGAAGAATAAAAATATGCACCTTTATGAAACCAAAGGTTCCGAATGCAATTTGAAACAAAATTGTGAATATTTGTGAATTTTTCGTTAATCATTTTTATAAAGTAAAGACAGAAAAATGAGGTGACAGTAACGTTTGTAATACACATCTAATAAAATGCATTATCTTTAGTTGTTCAAAATATGAATATCAATTTTGCCTGTCCTGGAATTCCTTCTAGTTAGACAGACAAAACATTTTTCACATGTATATAATAAATAATAACCTGTACTAAATTAAATAAATACATATTTTTTCTTTCTCAGTAATTTTAGTTACGAAAAATGCCATTTTTATGTTCCCATTCAAAATTTTTATGTATCAAAAATCATATTTTTATTTATAATTATAAAATTTTAAAGCATGTTTTATCACCTTTCAAAATCAGTTTTTAGTTTTCGGATACATTCAGAAATATTCCATTTATTTGGATTTTATTACAAACGGAAATATGGCAGAGGTAAGAGTTAAGTAAACCCTGGTGGGGTGAACATTGATTGGGGTGTCACGAAACATGTCAGTTGTATTGGTAAAAGTGTTTAAAACTAAGTTATTATTATTTTATATTAAAATGGTACCACAAAATAAGTTTGCTTTGTTAGAAGAAGTAAGTAAGTAACAGCTCATATGGTCTCATAGAAATCGTTGCCTCCCTTTCTGTCATGGTGAGAAATATCATCTAAACGGTGTTAGAAAGAGACAACACCAAGCTTTATATTCAAATCTAGAAGTTAACCACATAAGAATTAAAATGTACAACTCTATGAAACCATATCTACAATTTGGGAGGTGGGTTTGGGTACCGCCGCCCTGGGAACCATTTATTGGATAAACAACACCTCTGCCATAGGTCACCCCAAGTGGTTTGCTACGTTTGGTGACTTAGCAGGGGTGCCCGGGTTCATCGGGTGAGGTGTGTTCAGAATGCGCCTGCCCAGCTGCATTGCGTGCCAGATCCGGAGAGGCTAGTTCGGGGAGACCCTTGGATACACGGATCCCTAGATTCCTACCTAACCCTCATACCTTTTACCTTCCCAAAACTTCCCAGAAAAAAAAGACCCTCCACACAGCATCCCAAAAGATGAGATGAGAGAAATTATTTTCATCGGGCCCTCCTGTGTGGGGTTAATGTAAAAAAAAGGTTCTGATTTGAAAAAAAAATTTTGAAATTTTATGTGATTTTTTATTAATTTTATATGAAACGAAAAAAGATGGTGAGAATAATGTTTAAAATACATTTGTCAAAATGTCTGTTTTTTAGTTCAATGTTTAGGCGAAAAAACGTAAAGTATAACATAAGTTGTTTTTCTAGAACTACTACTACTTCGCAATCATTGAGGATGCCATCCTGAGATTCCTGTGGGGAGTGTCCTTTCTGGTGGTCCAGAACAACTGGATTAATGGAGAGATTATGGTCTCCATACAAGCGGTCATGGAAGTCTTCAGGTGACTATGAATTTTTTTTTACAATCTACGCGGTAAGCTCCTTGACCCCAGGTCCAGAAATCATCTGGCGTGATCAAATAAAATTTATGTGTATTATTTTACAAGTAGTATCTCGTTACGGTGTGTAAATTTTTTTTTCTTTTTCGCCCTGGTGTTAAGATCTCTATTAAAAAAAATTATATTGCTCGAAATAGCTGATGATACGTCGTTGATTGCTAATAGTATGGAAATTCTACAGTCTCTCGTGTCTAGGATGAATGAAGTATGTATGAAGAATGAGTTAATGATGAATGTAAGTAAGTCTAAAGTCATTGTACTTGTATGCCTTTCGTGAAAGAACTGAGTTTTTATAAGGTTTAAACTATTTATTCATATTGCGTTTGTACGGGCGCAAATGAATAATTCGTCTTAATATTTTAGAGTATAACTTGCAAAAAGTGTATTTTATTAAAATAATTAAACCCCATCTACGAACGCGTAGATTTTGATGAGCGTTACGCTTACCCTTAATTGGATTTTATTGCGAAACGGAAATACTCTGACCTTTTGAAAGAATATGCTAGGGGCCTGAATGTTTAAGGTCAAAGCCATTGATGAGTATTTTATTGTGATGTATGCAATATTAAGATGTTGCGATCTGACTTAAATGATTCAAGCACTGTTTCAAAGATTGTAGATCTATATATATTAATTTTTCTTGCAGACGTTTTATCTGGAACTTCTTCCGCCTGGAGAATGAGCACCTCAACAACTGTGGTCAGTTCCGAGCCGTGCGGGATATCTCTGTGGCTCCGCTGGACTCCTCGGACCAGATCACCATCCTCAGGATGATGGACGAGGAGAACGGAGTAGTCAACAGGTACAGTTAAACGGAGATCACTGAAAATCCATACATTTTAAGTTCTATCCCTCGACGACAGCGTAATTATTATTATTGATTTGGAATGCTGTGTAGAGGGTCTTTTTAAGTAAATGAGGGTTGGGTAGGAATCTGGTGGTGTCCAGGAGTGACGGACATCTGAATTCATTCCTCCGACTGACTTGCAAAGCGATTGGTCAAGAAAGTCCAGCTGGAGATGTCAAAGGGTCTCCTTCAAACGGCCACGCAGCTGGCGGGCAGACGCTAAGGCCACCAGGACCTAGACAAACCTCACCCCCATGAACCTGGACACCCCTGCTAAGTTACCAAACGTAGCTTGCGACTTGGGGTGACCTTTAGCAGAGGTGTTGGTTATCCAACGAATGTTTCCCCTGGCGGCGGTACCCGTAACCGCCTCACAAATTACAAATTTCTATTCATATTGAATGTAGTTGCCCAGTTCATTTTTGGTATGGGCAGTTAAGAAGACTTTAAATTATCTAATTCTGAGTGTTTTCTCCTTTATCTTATTGACTATCCTGTATTAATTGATTATTGTTTTCAGGCATCTAAAGAAGAAAACACCCAAAAAGAACAAGGATCCAGAGAAAAGGGCCTTGATCAAAAAAGACTCCATCCACGACATGCAGCTTGAGATGGACCTCACTTCCAAAAAGTTATAGCAAAAAAACACCTAGAGGTCTGAAAGACAACATTCTTCTAGATATGGAAATTCACAAATTGGTCATCATTATTTCTTTTTAATGATTTTGAAACCAGGTTTTTTTATAAAGTAGGGATGCAATTCCGATGCACCGTAATCGCTGGTAAAGTAAGTTTTTTGTGTCACGTAATTACCAGTAATCAGTATGATTAGGCATGTAATAGATTTTTTGCTAAGCGTTAACCGATAATCAGTTTCCTTAGGAAATCCTATTTTCTATACCCGCCTATACATTTTATTTTTTATGAATATATCTGTACATTTTATTGAACTCTTTGTATTGTGTTAGATTTGTTAAAAATGTTTAAGTATTTCATACAACATTAATTTAGATGTTGTATCAATCAATAATGTATGAAGTGTTGAAAGTTATATTTGGAATCATTTTATCAGCAATAATCGTGGGTTTATTAATTTGAATAATCGTAACTGTTATGGTACTTTTATTGATTGAAAAGACATAACGGTATATTATAGTAATTATGCGTGATTGAATAATCGTAATGGTACATTATCGGAGTCACGCATTATTGAATAATCGTGATGGTGATACTTTAATTGATTGGGTAATTGTTCGTTTATTGATTGATAATCGTAACGGTATAATTTATTATTTATGGAATACAGTAAAACTCGCAGTGCCAATCACTCCTATGGGCAGCCAATCGTATGAATTTTAATGGTAACAAAAGCTCCTGGCAGCGAATGTGTTAAGAAGTTTGGTTTTTTCAGTCCCTTATATATTTTTTTTCTCGGTCCTCTTCTCAGTTTTCTTCTTAAGAGGGTTTCACTGTAATCATAACGGTACATTATCGATGCGTTTATTGATAATTAATCGTAATGTTACTTTATCATATCATTAGTTCATTCATTGAATAAATAATCATAATGGTAACGGTACGATTATTGATTGAAAACTTGTAATGGTAGTTTATTGATTGATTATCATAGTTATACATTTATTGATTGAAAAATCGTAATCACAATCATTAAATAAGAATATTTGCTTCACATCATTTTATTTACTCTTCTTCTATGTTACTGACATTCCTTATGCTATATTTACGATGCTTGAATATTACTTTTTTTAAATTAAATTTGTCTTTGATTTAGGTTTTTTAAAATCCGTTTATCTACATTTTTATATATCACAATTACCATGAGCCTGTAAATGTGAACACTTTTTGAACAGATTTTGTGAAAGTTAATAATTTAATTTATTTTAAAATTAACTAAATTTCTTTGTGCCCTTAAAACTCATATGTATTATGTTAAATAGAAACATTATCATATATTGTGTGTACATATGTATACAAAATTTCAGCCAAAGTTTGGCAGTAAAATTTGTAATTATTACATATTACAGTTTCCTTGGTAAATACTACAAAATATTAAAATTTAAAAAATGTATGTTGACTTCTGTAGTTCTTGGTATTGCCACAAGCTCTCAGTGGTGGGAGTGTATCTATAAGATGTTGTGCAAAGTTGACTTGATCACATACGTGTCTTAAATGAGTATGTAGAATGACTTTTTCAGAATGTATAACATACGTACAAGTATAATTGAATCTAATCTGAAGTTTTTGTAACTCGATTAAATGTTGTGATGGAAACAATAGCTTGCTGTAGAATTATTACTGTAGAACTTCCCTGTAAGATTCTTTATGATTCCCAAAGTTGGTGGGATCACCCCTTCGGGAGTGTGTTGTTTGTTAAATAAAATATTTTTCCATATGACTACAATAATCACATATTGTCGTAAGAATCATGTCTATAGCGGCCGCTACACTACTCGCTTCGACGAAGTCCTCGACGAAGTTCGAAGTGCGTGCCCACACACTCGTGTACTTCGCGAGTAACTCAGTCCAACCAGTCAGTGATTGGTTTATTTATGCCGTGACGTTTCGAGTCCTTTGACTCGGGCGCATTTACCGACAACAATCGGAAGTCTTGCGAAGCGAAGCGAAGATGCCCGAAGCGAAGCGAAGTTCGTGCCCACACTATCGTATTCGGTCAACTTCGATCAACTTCGCGAGTAGTGTAGCTGGGCTATATGAATAATTGTAACATTTGTTTCAGCATGGTTTATTTTATGTGTAAAATGTACATAATTCATATTCTTACAACTAAATCAATTTTCATGCAGGTGTTATAAATCTCAAAATTAAAGGCGACCAACAAATACAACAACGATTGTGTGTATTGCTGATACTTCCGATAGTGATCTCCTGGCGAAACGTCACTGAGAAACAGCCTTTTGTCTTGCTTACACGTACTTATTGTTTTTAGAGTGTGTTCTTTTTATTATATTAATTTTTTATTTTTTATTATCACCGGAATTTTCTTTTCTAAAGTTGAATAACAAGGTTGAAAGATGCTGTATACAACAATACATCTGTGTGATTAGTTACTGTATTCACATCAACTTTCACTGGGATATCTATAACAAACGCACTTTCGATGATTTATTTTTTTATCTGTTTGTTTTAGTAAATCTCTTTAAAATTCACTAAGCTAACTAACTGACCTTCACACCCTTTCTTGTAGGGGTAGGCAGAGAGGGTGGAACGCCACACAACTCTTTATTGGCACACACTTCTTGCTTCATTTACACTCATACATTGTTAGTATTAATCAAAAAATATATTTGAAAAGGAGTGGTGAGCCAATAAGTTTGGAAAATTCTGATTTAGGTAATGAATATTTGTTATTTTGTAGGGTTTTAAAATTAAGCTTTAAAATCGTGCGAAAATCTATATTTCGATTTGTAAAAATAATTTTGTTACTTTCAAAATTTGTGAATTTCGTATATCCATTTAAGAAAAATTAGAATCTATGTCTTTATTTTTAGTTTTTAAAAAGTATTATATTTTTATAAAATAATATTAAGATTTGTAGAAGAGAATTATCATTAGGTATAAAGTTTAGAAATTATTGTTTAGGCAAACAACAAAACTAATAATTATTTTATGTAATGAAAATGTATACAACTTTATTTTATACTTTGTCAATTTAAAGTAGTCAAGTACATATTTATCTTAACTGCAAATATAAATCTTTAATAATTAAGGCATAATTCTCTTAACATCTCCAAATCGTCATTCAAAATTATCTAACTACAGTAGAACCTCGTTAATTCAAAATCCACGGGACATCAAAAATCAAATTTCGAATTAACGAATTCCCACGTATTTCGAAATTTTGAAAAAAAAAGGCCTCGAAATTTGGTTCGTCGGCCGCCCCTTCAAATTCAGGTAGTATCTTTGGAGTGAATTCGTAATAATACGAATTATTCCCGTGTAAATCGAATTTTCGCAGCCGATTACTGCCGCGGTCGGCCCTTCAAGTTCAGTTATTCAAAGTAAATTGGTAAAAATACCACACATTTCTGCGTAAATCAAATTTTCGCGGCCGATTTCCGTCGCGGCCGGCCCTATAAATTGAGATATTCTAGGTAATTTCTTAAAAATATGATATATTTCCGCGTAAATCGAGCATTCGTGGTCGATTTCCTTCACCGCACCTTTAAATTCAGATATTTGATGTTAAATTCAGAAATTCGAAAAATGGGGTTCTACTGTATAGAAGAATTGTTTTCGCCATCCAGTGTCCTTTGTAGAGCATTTTGCTCAACAATTCCGCTGAACAAATAATCTCTAGAAGTGTGATTTATACCGATTTAAAATACTGATGTTGACAATTCATATAAGACATTTTGGCTTTCAGACCCTCCACTAAAATTGATTTTTTTCAAGGTAAAATTTCGACATTTAAAATTCATTTGATTAACTTCACCATTAACCACTCAGAACATTAGAACGTCAAAAGACGTAAATATGATAATAGCCGTCAAGACATTAGAACGTCTTTTCACGTAAATGCGCGAGATTTTACAAAAATCGATTTATTTCCATCACTAGTATACGGATTGCCATGATTTAAAAAACAGAGTATCGATAATGAATAACGCTAAGCGTCTGTATTCAAGAATATCTATGGAACGTTGAGTTGCATTATCTAAGCCGATTGAATCTGTCATCTTGTTCGTTCATAATTTATTGCGTTTCTAAATAATTTATTAAAAATATTTTAGTTTGAACGGTTAATATTTTGAGGTGACTAATAGTTTCTAATTATATTTCTTCAATATATAAAGTGTTATTTCTTTATGATACTCAGAAAAAAGTACATTTTTCAAAGCTTTGAAATAATTGTAAGCGATTTTTACATTTTTTTGACGTTTTCATAAAATGTATATTTAGAAACGCAAATATTTACGTATTACAACACAATGCGATAGTTGATTTCATAATCTTTCCAAAACATTTTTTAGAATGAGGCTACGTTTCCCAAAACGTGAGTTATGAAGCTTTTAGCAAAACTCGTAAATAACACAAAAATTATCACGTTTTGACAGTTCTCAAAGGAACACATAGTAGATAAAAGTCTTTGTCTGAGAGGTTAAGTAATGTAAATTTGCTTACTTTGGGTACAAGGACACGCTGACAACACTTCTATAGGTTTATATCTTCGGTGGTCTAATATTTAGATGAAGTCTAGCTGAGGTCTCCGGCGTTGCCCGGGCTTTATACAGAGTTTTTCGAACTCTAATAAAGACGGTGACCTTCCTCTTGTTTTGAAGGACAAGAGTATAAAATTTCATCACTTTGAATAAAACTTTAGATTTGTAAATCAAATCCACGCCACTCACCACAGACGCTCTTCTTTATATAAATAGATAGATTACGCTAATGAATGATTTAAGTGAGGTTTACTAAACTTTAACTTTCCTTTAATTATCATTTACGTACTGGATAGTGCTAATAAGAGGTGAAAAAGTGCAACATAAATTTTAATTTAAGTAGATGACGATAATTACAGTTCCATGCTAACTCAACACAGTGACAATTCAACACACTTTTAAAAAGTGATATAAAGTCATTAGAAACGATGAAAAATTTTTTTTTTTAACCTAACCTTACCTAACCTACTCCCAGTTAATAAAGTTTTTGTTTCATCATTTTCCATGACTTTATATAACTTTTTAAAGATGTGATGATTTATCCGGTCACCGATAATTACGTATCCGAATCCTATCCACTCAAGCGATAGCCACCCAAATTTAGGAAGTGATTTTTATTATTTAAAATTAATTATAAATTTAATAATTTTTTTGAAATCTCTAAATAGTATAAAATAAAGTCACTATCTGCGTCTGTCTGCTTGTGCGCTTATTTTTAAACTATTCAACGGAGTTTGATAGGATTTTTCCGAATAATTTCTTCCGGAAGGTTTATATATATATATAATATATGGATATTATATTTTAATATATTATAATAAAACAAATAAAAAACTTTATTCCACTTAATTTTATCAATTAATTGGGGGAATTCCAGCAATAACAGAGCGGTTTACTGGAAATATATCTAGAATGGGACTAAACGATAAATTAATTTGGTAACCAAATTGACGAAGGAAAGGTGCTTAATTTATATAAAATTAAGTGGAATAAAGTTTTTTATTTGTTTTATTATAATATATTATAATGGAATTCCACCACGAATTATCGGTCTCAAAAATAGAGATATTATATTTATTGAAAGTAGAGAAAAGTTGTGCAACGTCGGGTACACGTCAGCTAGTATTTTTATAAACCTAAAAATATGGGATAAAAAATGAAATCTAGTTGTATGTATTGGCTTTAACCGCAGTAAGCAGTTTATATGTTTCCATATTAACATTTGGAGGTATAATATTAATGTAAATGAATGGCCGAATCAAAAACCGAACACCCAGAAATCACCATTGCTTGAGTGAGTTTGAAGAATGAGATTTGGTAAAGTAGCCCTATAGTGTAGAAAAATATGTCAATGAACTTCTTGCCTTTGTAAAAAAATTTAAATGTGCATTTTAGGAGACTTTTGATGCTGTATGAATGTGGATGAAGTGAAATAGATGTTTTTGTGTGATAGCTGCGTGCAAAAAACAAATAGTTTGTTTTGGTACCAATTTACGTAATTTGGAGTACAGTTTGTTAAAATACCATACACAATACTAGCAAAATGTTTTAGCCTTAAAGAATATTATTGTAGGGATAAAAAATTATAAAACGTCGTAGTCGAAGTATTGCGACTTTGTGAAATGTTCCAAAATACAGGTTTTCCAATAAGAGGTGTTATTTTGAATAGCCCGCTATTTCGGTAGATGTTACTTTTGAAGCTGTCATTTGACAAGTAGAAACTACGCCATTAATAGAAATGGAACGATACACGCTTCAACAACGCATTGAAATTATTAAAATTCACTTGAGTGAATCAAATGCAAATCATCTTGAGTGATGAGGCCCATTTCCACCTCGGTGGCTTTGTCAACAAGCAAAATTGTCACATCCGGGGCTCGGAAAACCCAAGAGTTATTGTTGAAAAGCCTCTCTATCCTCAACGTGTGACTGTCTGGTGCGGTTTATGGTCCGGCGGAGTCATTGGACCTCACTTTTTCGAAAATGAGGCTGGAGCAATAGTTACGGTGAATGGATTGGGCTATCGAGAGATGATTAATGATTTTTTATGGCCGGAATTGGATGGTATTGATCTGTACAACGTTTACTTTCAACAAGACGGCGCTACGTGCCACACAAGCAATGAAACCATTGATCTTTTACGATTGAATATCAAAATAACACCTCTTATTGGAAAACCCTGTATAATATTTTGTCGCGATTAGATTATCGAATTCTTGTATTATTTTTTAATGAAATTGTAGTTTTTTGCATTACCCTTCCAATGGGCTTAAAGTTATTATTCTCCTATAACCTTTGCAAGCCGAGCTCCCGCGACCTAATATATACATCTATAATGTGCAAAATACCATAATCAGAATGTATTATTGTCAGATTACCATACGGATGTACCGGCGCTCAACGGATGGGTACTTTTGACGCTTGAGAAGTTGCACCTTTTTGACGGTAAATGAGTTTTGAGAATAACGGTTCAAATATGGACATGTTTGGATGATGTAGATCACTATAAACTTTCTTTATTCCACTATTTATGTCCTTTTACATGAAATGGCAAAGTCAGTGCCAGCAAGAGAGTTCTGTGAAGGTTTTAGCGCAGTCAAAATAGCAAATGTGCATCAGAACACAATTATTTCAAATACATTTAACTGTCATCAAAAATGTATTAAAATAATACGAGAATCTTGATTAGACACCAGAAAATGTGGATTTTTTTAAACAGAGTGTGATCATTATTTATATAAATAGGTTAGGTTGCCGCTATTCCTGCCGCATTCTTCTTTTCGAATAGGTACCCATTACTTAAATACAGTCTGACATTTAATAGTCGACAAAAAATTAGGGCGCTGCGATCGTTTAAAAGGATATAAATGGCAACACCAAGATGGCTCATAGGACGAACACTAAACATCAAATACCCTTGGTGTTGCCATACTATTGAAAAATTTTATATTTAAATGCCTAACTGTATCGGTGCTCGTATTTTGCTGATAGAATACAATTTCTGTAAGCAGTATCTAAAAACATATAGAATAATCAAGCTATAAAATATTTTACGGGAAATCCATGTGATACGATTGTACCACCCTAGCCAGGAGTACTACTGTCCTGGTGCGACTAGTATACCACCAGGGGGTACTGTATCGAGGAAGGAGATTGGAGCAAATTTTTTTTATTTTATTTGCAATTTAAGTTATTCAAATCATACTTTTTTTTAGAATGATATAATTAAGTAGCTAGTAATAGTGCCAATTTATCAGTATTGTTATTTTATAAAAATTGTTTATTATTAATTAATAAATAATTGTTTTACTTTTTATATATAAAAAGATTTCATTTTAAGATTCATTAAAACACATATTTTGTCTATGAATTTTTTTTTAAATACTAATATACTCTACTAAAATATTATTACATTTATATTCAATTTAACCCTTGGAATACCAACGTGTCCGTAGCGGATTTGCTAGGAACTCACCGCACTTGCCTCGATTTTTTGGTATTTTGTACTCTAAAAAATGCTCCTGGCATACTAAAATATAGTATATTCCCTTGGAAAGGAAATAATGAAAGTTTGTTGTTTCGTCATTTACAAACATATTAATTTTATCTGTGAAAAGACGCTTTTATTCAGATTTTCAAAAGTCATGTTAATAATGATGGTTGGATTATTTGTATAGCGCCGTTTTCGTGAGAAAATCACCTCAAGGGCATGTTATTGTATTTATTTACAAAAAAGCCTCATTTGACTTATTTTATTGTGAAGAATGCTTATTTAGCTGGAAAGTATAATAAAACAAAAGAATATTTTTGTATTATATTTTTTTATAACATTAGATAAAAAAAAAAACATTTCTCTGAATATAATATGTAGCTATCCTGGGACATTGGATAGATACATATACAATTTTAATACTATGTACAAAAACATAAGTTTGCAAAAAACAAGTAAGTTATTACGAAAATAGTCAGCCGACGCATGACGGGCCACTCGGCTTGTATCCTGGCATTCCAAGGGTTAAGAGTAATTAAGATTTGCTTGTTTTTGATGCAAACATAAAAGACAGTATATAAAACATTATTTAAACTGAAGGAAATCGAAAAAAAAAAAAACATTAATTCAATCTATATTATGTCAAATGTGAAAACTAAATAAAAACATCACGAAAATGTCATTAAACCTTTTTTTAATGTATCCGAAAACTAAAAACTGTTTTTAACCCTTTAAATGCTGGAAGGTATTTTGCTCGGATGTACCGACAGGCCGCGAATTTTTTAGCTTTAAAAGAAGCTTCATTTAGATCACTCTAAAGTCGATATAATCTATGAACTGTTACATTATAATTATTACTTCATCTTCTCAATAGATGAAACCGTGGGTTCCATATTTTAGATTTTTCAAATTACAAGTTTGACAAGCAAAATCGTCATATAGAACAGCGTGTTAACGCGCTCATTTTGTATGGCCGGCCTTGTGAGCACGGCTACCTAGAGCGCGTAAACACGCTTAAGGCACACAACTGGTTAAAGGTAATGAAATAGGCTTTTAAATTTTATCATTAGAAATAAACATATCATTTGTAAAGTATAAAAATTTTGAAATCAAACAAAAAAAGTTTTAAAAATGGCTCATCTTGCGTTGTTTCGTCTAAACACTGAACTAAAATTACTGATAGCAAAAAAATACACTGTATTATACGCATTATGGCCACCTCACTTTTTTTCATTTCATATAAAAATAATTAATTAAAAATTTACAAACTTACATAAATTTTTCTCAAATTGCTATTGAAATTTTTTGTTTCATATAGGTGTATATTTTGATTAATCTGTGGTTAACTTCTATATTTGAATTTAAAGCTTGGTGTTTTCTCTTTCTAACACCGTTTAGTTCTTATTTCAAACTATTGCGGGAAGGGAGACAACGATTTGAAAACTGACAAAATTATCCTTAGGAGTCAAGTACCACATTTGACATGTCACAATTCTGCATTCAGCGCCATTTTGATATTGGGTTGGTCACCAAACTGTCGATTCAGCCTGTGAGCATTTATTTAATTTTTGGTGACCATTATGCTTGTCAGCTTAATCAACAACCGATCTAACTATCCAACATAAAATTTGACAAACCAATTTGGTCGAAGATCATCAGTTAATGGGGACCGCTAGCCATGTTTTTAAATGGAACTCTTTGTCAATTCGTGACCAAGTCAAATGTGATGGTCGGTCAACAACTAACCCTAAATATTGATTAACATTTTCACGACATATAATATACAATGCTATTTATTTTTATGTATTGTCAAAACAATAATATTATGGGTAAATTTAATGTTATATATTATTTGTAAATTATTAATTCCTTCCCTTAAAAAATAGTTTTAGCGGCGATAAATACTATCTTTTTCCGTGTGCTTAACTATTATTCATGTTAATTTAGAATTATAATCTAATTTATACTCTGCAACACCAAAACTTACCTTTTTATTACCTACTCCATCCTGTAAATAAATATAAACTCAAAGAAAAATTATATTGGTGTGTAGGTAGGTACATACTTAAAAATATTGCTTTAAAAAGTGACTTTATGAAAAATGCACAAATAATCATTGAAATGGAAAAATAAATGATAAAAGTTGTAGGCTGATTCTAATTAGAATAAATTATTTTTGTAAATACTGATTTTGATGCTGAAATCAAATCTTATTATTTGTGCATTAAGGCGATGCCATACGTAGTAATGCAAAATCATGTGTTTTTGGTTTGAAAATTTGGTCGCCTAGAAATGTTTCAGATGCTTTAAGTAAATGCTGCGAGTAGAATACATCTTGGCCTTCGAAATAATTGAGTGTTTTTTAGATAAGTCTTTTTATAAGCCCAGAAAAAAATATAAAAGGCCTATGAAAACTGCTTTAAAGTTCAAAATCTCCTACTTACGAACCCATTTTCGGTTATGATTTTATTGTATAGTGTGGCAAATTAAGTTATTTATAAAATGATCGAAAAAAAATTAAATATTTATGCCTGAACATCCACAAAATAAAATAAAAGGCACTTTTTGGCCATGTTTTTTTCTTGCATAAATCAAAACAGGCGGATGGTGTTAAGCGGGAATTTAAACCTTATCGCCATCTACGTAAGGCTTGTTATTGATAACGGCTCAATTTAAAATATTACAAGACGTAGTGCATCGCCTTAAAATGAAAAACTACAAATTTTTACTCACCAAAATGAGGTATAAGATTCCAATCATGTTTTTTAATATTTTTTCTACCTTTCTTATCGAAGGCATAAAACAACACGATTTAAAATTCATAATTCTGTCACTTATAATATTGTTTAAACCTTTTTTCGTATGTTGCCATTATAAAAAATTATAATTCATTTTTCTCTGGTGTTGCTTGTGTTAGAAATAAGAACCTTTTTGTCCATGCTTTTTATGTTTTTTTTAGGGCTCATGTGAAGTCTTCCATTATACATATATTTTTGAAGTAAATAAATAACATTATATATTTGTATTATGTTAAGTTATTGGGATCAATTGAAAAAGCGATAGTGATAAAGGGAGGTGCTTAATGTGATTGTTTATTTATCCCTAGTTGGTTATTAGTTTAGTAAGTATTGAAATGTTGAATAAATCACGAATTTAATGATTGGTCTCTTTCATTACAACAAAAACGGGTAAAATAACCATACTTCTGTTCCTAATATGCGCAAATTATTTAAATACCACTTCGTTTCAGCTTAATTACTAGAAGGAACCATTATTTACATTGGGGAAGATGGCAAAAGACGCGTTAAAGCTTTTTTGTTTCAAAGTTCAAAATTTTCCTTGTTTTGATGCCATTTTCAAACATGGCTAGATCAATCTTGTTAGTATGATGTTACGTTTGCCAAAAGGTTCTGCTTCAATCTAAATACCCACAAATTATTTAAATGCCCTAAACTAATAACCTGTTTTTTCCATTTCTATCTCCCCCAGCATAAATAGTTATTTTTTGCAATAATTAAGTTGAAACGAAGTGTTTTTTTCAATAATTTGGGCATAACAAAAACTATTGTTTTAGGATAAACCACCCGTGTTTTTAATAATAATACAAATAGTTCATTTATATACATAGGAGCAGTTTTGTAAAGGTTTACCTTAAGTTTAAAAAGAAGAAGAAAATTCAACCCAAGGTTTGAGTGTGAGAAAACAATATTATTGATTAGATATTATTTCAGTAAATAATAAAAGAAAAAAATGTTTGTAACCTGTAAAAATTGACTGATTGTTAAAATTCACAATATTTAGGAAAGGTAATATAGATATATACACATCAATAAAAGCACATATTTATACATACACATTTTCATGTTATTATTTTATTTTCCAGTTTTTCATACATTCCAGTAATCCGGCACCATATTTTTTTTAGTTTCTACTGTACAGCCATAATATAAGATCTCATTTCAGAATGGTACATTCTCTCAATATCGGCCCTGTGAAAGACCACCATTCAGAAATCGAAAAGTTGCTTGAAATGGCATTATATAACTATATCTGAATAGCCAGGTACATTTTTCCCAACTTGCTTTCCCATGTAGTTACCCTCCCTTCAGTCTCACAATGTACCCAAATCGGAGATGCTATAGTACTATTATTTCTGGGCAGATGGGACTCTTATGCAGTAGTCACAAAACAAATTATAGTATACTAATAGTAGTAAGTTAGAATTTAATTTAATTTTTTGGTACGTAATTATTCTTATGTCCAAATTCAAACTTTAATCTTAACTCTCCCACCTTAGTTTTAGGCAATATATTTGGAATCCATTGTATACAGAATGGGTTAGGTACTTTTTGTTCTGGTGCGGTGTTGCCAACCTTTAAATATGTAAGAAACATTTCACGCGGGGTAATTTTGATCGGTTGGCTATGGTTATTATCATTTAATTTATTTTTGTTTGCTTTGGTTTCTTTCGCCTTTGGTTGATATGATTTTTTCTGCTTGAGACTTGGGTTTTCAATGTGTGTGTAGGTACCATCGGAATTTTGCTTGAAAAATCTTGTGATATCCAATGCGATCTGGAATGAAATATTAAAAACAATTTATTTTTTTAATCTTTATGTTGCCTAAAATTAACTCCTTACGGCCTGAAAAAATTACTTTCCTACTTTTCAGTACCTAAAAAATCACGCATATCTTGCACTTATCTTTGGAAGATACTCATAGTATCGCCCTGGTGAACTATCAGAATCTAAATGTTGTTTGAAATGGCTTTAAAACTGCACAGTTATCTACAAATAACAAAATATACTGTTGTTTTATGCTGATTGATGAGTCAAAGTGCCTTAAAAATAAATTTATTTTTATTGCATAATATTTCACGGGTAAAATTTTCTTAAAACGCCAACATTGGCTTCAGGGATTTGCCAATGTGTGAGGGCTCGCGTATGTCAGTTTCATCACTGTTGACGCAAAACAACACGGAGAAACTCTCTTTCGACCCTTTACCACCGTGGCAGGACTCCCCCTTTAAAGTCAATAGGCCTTTCTAGTTTTCGAAGATTTTCCGCACAGTAAATAGATTGCATGTGCGTACTGCCGTGTTTGACGTCTAACAATCTAATGACTAATGTCAAAAATTTCGAATGTTCCTCTCGTTATTTTAAACCGAGCATATTTACCTACGAAATATGGTTTTTTGTGTTCACATTTTGAAAAATGATTGATCGAGAAAATATTTAGTACAAAATCTGTGTGCTTTAAACGACAAATGCGGTTAAACAATACATGGAGAAACCGTCGATGCAATCTATTTTTTCGAGTTTTTTATGAAATTAATTCAGTGCTGAAAGAAATAAATAACAAATGCGAAAAAACGATTATTCGGTTTACAATCGAGCGAAAATTCACCGTATATCCAATTAAACAATAAAGAAAAACCAAAACTTACATCCGCTGTATCAAAAATCTTCTTGACCTGGAAGACATTAATGATATTCCAAGTGTACATGGTGAACTTGCCTAACGGGACTGCCTTCTTCCTGACAAACTCCGAAGTAATGTTGGGCAAGCGCTTCTTGGTACCGAAATTACTGATCCTCTCTTGGAGACAGTCGAAGAATACCTGAAAACAAAACATGTAAAGTATAAGGTGCAGTTTTGCGGAGTTGTTTCGAGCTACAGGATGCATAGTGAAGATTGCCTGCTGGCCAGTAAAGGACGCCAGAGGAAGAATAATATTGTTTTACAGGGTGGCGCAAAATGACCTACAAGGTTTAAATTCGTTATAACTTTATATTTCAATAATTTTTTTTTTGTCAGAATTTTGCTAACAAGACTTTTGGGGAATTTAATAATTAGATAACGAAAGAATGAACAAAAATCATTGACTCTTTTACGGTTACCAGGGACATCTACGACGAGCGCATTATTTCTTGCAGTGGCAACTTCAATTAACCACCGCGTTCACCGGATTTAATGTGCCTATTTGAAAGAAAGAGGGTACGTCAATAGACCAGCGACCATCCCCAACTGAAAACCATATTACAATGTGTGCAATGAACTCTGTGTGCCATAACACCTGACATAATCTTTCACGTTTAGGTCAATAAAATTCCGTATTTTTATACTGTACTTAAATAAACGTACATACTAAAATATATTATAATTTACTCATAATAAATTCAAACCATGAAGGGTCATTTTCCAACTTCCAAAAGCTAGTATAAGCCGCTTTTCTTCAGATTGATTAAAAAGCAATACATATAGACAGATTTTGGCATTGTTTGCAGCACAAACAGGCAATCTTAACAAACAGATTTCGGTCTTAAAACATAGATGAAAATGCTTTATTTATTCTACCAGTATTACGATGGACAGTGCTCCAAAGAACTAGCACCATTGATCTCTTCACAGATGGGTGACACGTCAAACGCTTGCTCAACAATAAATTTCCACATTAGAATGAGATATGACACAAAACTGCACTATATAAATGCTATGTTATTATTATTGGAATGATTTGCCGGCTTAAGTTTACTTGTTTCTTTCCAAAAAAGAGCCTCCACACAGCATCCCCAAAGAGGTTTCCCCCGGGGCCCATATTATCATTGTTGGACAGGGTGGAAGTATATAAAATAAATAAGAAGTAGAAGAAAACAATACCTGTGGAATGTGAAACACCAGTGCATCTGGTTTACCATTGCACTGATAATGCATGGATTGGTTAACGCTCTCCGTAGCACTGGACAACCAACTTAAAAAACTAAAGTTTGCATCGTATTGAGGACCGGGCTCCTTGCTAACAGCCGACTCATTATTCTCCAGCGTTTTCAATTTCTTCACTGCCTTTTTCTGCACATCCTTATTCGAAGTGAGAAAATATTTAGTTGAATAATTCGACAGATTTATTACATTCGATGGATTAACAATTTCGCTCTTTTCAGGTTCGTTCAATGTAATTATATTAGAAATCATTCCGTTACTACTAGGAAGAAAAGTTTCTGTGGAATTATCAAGATAAATATCGGTATTGTTATCTATATGTACCGTCGGAGTTTGGCTAAAATTAAAATTATTGTTTTCGACGAATTCGAAACATTGGCCATTGTTTAAGTTATCCATAACTGTAAAACTAGATTTGCTCTTATCACAGTTGGTAGTTTTCTTTCTCTTCTTGCAATTCTTAACTAAAATATTAGATTCGCATTGTATATTTGTAAGCAATTCATAGTTGTTGTCTAATGAAAATAACCCTTCATCTGCGTCTGGGATATAAATATTGTGGAATGTGTTTTGTTTGCTCACTTCATTGTCTTGACACATGGAATCATCGTTGTTTAAATTCTCGACTGAATTATCTATAAGTGTACTGTTAAAATTATAACCGGCGCTTTCGTTGCAATCTGAATTTGAGAATGAGTTTGAATCGTTTGCTTTTGTAAACAAGGATTCGTACTGCTCGAGCGATATGATTTTTAATGAGGTGTCGTCACCCGCAACGGTGTAGATATCGTTTGAAAAACTGGGTTTTTGAAGAGCTACTTCTTGAATGTTGATAATTTCACTGTTATTTTGTAGAAAACCCTCGCCGTTATTTAGTTGGTAACTTTGCCCGTTTGTGACGTTGGTTTCAGAACTATCTTCGACGATATCTGACAAACTGATCAAATTTCCGTTGTCTGATAGCAAAATTTGTATGTCTAGCGGTCCTAAAGATGACAGATTCCTTTTATTTGTGTTGAGTAGATTGTCAGCGCTGTTTGCTAGTAAAACATCGCAAGCCTTGACAACTTCGTTGCTGTTGAAATTAGACTTGCATATAATGACATCATTGTTTTGTTGATTCTCTGCCAACAAATCTCTTGGAGAATGCTGAAGATCTGCTTGCAGCTCTATCATGTGTCCGTTGCCATCAGGTAGTTCTATCATCTGCGATACGAAGGGAGAAAGAATGTTCTCTGTCATTTCTTGAGAAGAAATATTCTCAGCCAATTGAATCAGATTATCGTCAGGATTCATACTTGATAGAAAGATATCTTCACCACCTGGAAGAAGTAAATGTTTATGAACTCACTACGAAATTTATTAAAGAGATGCGGTATGTAACAAGGTGTAGCTTATTACTTTTATCAGGGCTGTGTCTATACGTGTTTATGTGTGTGTATACTGGTACTCTTCTGTTATTCTGAGTTTTACGTGACCCGACCGAAGTATTTCTGTTTGTCTGTTTGTACGTCTTATGATATTCTCCCGATTCCTTTGTCCATTCACTCTACATGTCCAAAGTATCTAAGCGACCCTTTCTTAATGTTAAATTAAGCTAGTGTGACCTTCCATTCTTTTTGAATCTGCTTCTTTGTAATACAGTCATTTACATGGTTTTATCGCATTCGTCTGGCAGTTCCATGCCTCCCTACAATAGGGTTGGTATAAAAACTCCATAGTGAACTGCCAGCCTCACCGCTTTTGACAACTTTTTATTAGAGACTACTGCATTCACTGAATTCAGTGAATTAATTAGTGATTAAGAAATCAATTGTCTCGACGAACAACGTCAGATGTGTAAATTGATAAATCTTGTAGGAAAAAATAGTGTTAACTAACTAAACAGTTTTCTTGCAGAGATAAGGATAGAGGATGGACTGCCAAACAACTCGATCTTGGCACACACTCCTTACTTCATTCACATTCATATATTGTCTTATACATGTAATTCTGACTCTTGACAAAGCCTGACTCAAATATTTGGTTCACTTGATCGTGCCATATCATTCTCAGGCGTTCCAGACTTCTACCATTCACATTACCCTATACATATATGTATTGTACTTACACTCCTTTCTTCATTGATTAGCTCTACATGCCCAAACCATCTAAGCGTCCCTTTCTTAATCTTACTCATTACGCTTACATCAGCCTTTGTATTATTTGCAAATATCCACACTTCTCACACTATCATACATGGTTTTATTACACATACACCTTAGGGATCTCATTTCTACAGCATTAAGTCTACTTTAATTCTACTCTTCCAGTTCCTTGCCTCACTGCCATACATCAGGGTAGTTACCAGAACTCTATTATAGGCTGCTTGCTTCGCTTCTTTGGACAATTTTAGTAATAATAGTTGACTAATTTAATAGGGCCGTTTTCGTGAAAAATCAACTCAAGGGAGCTAGTTAAAGCCAATTACACAGCTCTAATGCAACGTTAAAACCACATTGCTTGTTGGGACAATAGAAATTATTGACTAAGCTTAGCGAAGTTCTGGCTTAACTCGACCTTTTTGCACATAAATGGACTTTTTTGTATGAAACAAATTTGTCCTAAAAAACCATAGATATGCCAATATATAGACAGTAAAATTCTCATTCGGAGCCTACTTATTATACTATACACCAATGAAAAACTTTGAAAGTTTATTCCAGAGTTTTTCATTGGTGGAAATAGTTAGGCAAACATTTGACGACACAATATTTCGGTTCAAATTTGCATTTCGTCAATCCGTAAATTTGTATGTTCCGTTTCCAGATGGTGGCCGTTTTAATGGTTCAGTAAATATTCTTTTTTCAAATGTGAAATTGTCATATTTAGAATTTCTTATACGCATTTTTTCAATACTGTTGTACCTACCTGCCTGAAGAAAGTTTGATAAAAGAATTGTTATTGCAATGATGACATTTCTTTGGACAAATTGTATAATTCTATTTAAAATAAAAATAAAGTTACGTAAAATATTTATGGCTTGCAAATAAGTAGGTAGGTATTTAAGTGCCTACTTACAAGTCTTGACATTTAAAATTTTGGTTTCGATTTATTAAATAAGAAAAAAATAAAAACATATTTTTTTGGACACATGGTCAGCAAACTGTTCACAGAACTTACTAGGGTTAATTGTAGTTTATACATACCCAAGTCGCTTTCCTGGAAATTAGGTAGGCCTAAGTTGACATATGTTTTAAATTCTTGAAATAGATTGCGATTGGAGGCAAAAGCGCAAACACACAAATAGAAATGAAGGCAATGCTGCAAAGTTCTCTTCAGATTATTTTCTGTTGTGCCTTTTCGATCCAAGGTTTTTCTCTTCAAATCGTTTCCATTAAAATCACAATTACAAGAATATCTGGGAACAAAATGATAACATTAAATCGAACATTTAGTATTTTGGAAAACTAGGCAACTAAAATTTAAGAAATGCCGTTATATTATCACACTAACATGGAAAATTAAATAAAATAAACTACTGAAAAATGTGTCGTGTTTTATTACATTTTTAACAGTTGAATAGATATTTCAAAGTTCCGTACTCCTCACTAACACAAAGTGGGGACTGTCTACATTGTTCTGTTTTCTGAAATAAAAAAAACTGACACTGTGCTGTTTGTGACTTATACCCATGACATAAACCGTTTTAGTAATTTTTCACGCAGTTATTGACTTTACCCACAGAGGCGGTGTTCAAAATTAAGTACTTTGACGAGTCTAAAAATGTTTTTACCAAAAATGGTAGTGATTTTTTTCTCCACGGCGACGACACACAAGCATATCGATACAGCCAGGCAAAAACTACCAATTTTATTATTGATTATATTTATATCATATTCTATTTATTTTACTTAAATATATGCATAAATTTAAAATACATTTTATGTAATAAATTAATATTTTGATGTTGTTTACTTACGGTGCATTATTTTTACCAGATATGAAAAAAGAAATATGCAAATATCCCAGATGGTGTTTCTTGGTAATGGGGGTTCGCACCACCATGACCCGAGGCCCTACCCTCTGCACCAGGGGGCATGTGGCGTCGGAGTTCAGCTTCCGAATCTCCTGTTGCATGCGCTCATTTATTGTCAGCATGTTGAACACGGATTGCTTTATGTTCAGCGACTCTGAAAGAAAGAATAATGAATTCAAGTAATTTTTTTTTTAATGAATTTTCTATTTCTAACTTTTAATGTCGATTTCATTGTTAAAATAATTTTCAAACTTTGCATTTTTCAAAGACCGCCAAAACAATTGAAATCTGGCAGGGTACGCGTGACGTCATTCGTACCTCGGGTCAGTATGAAATCAACAAATCCCAATTAAAATATTAAGAAAGATTTTCAAAAAACATGAATTGTTTTGAAATAATTTGTATACCGCAGTGGTGAATCATGTGCTAGTCTACGCAGCGCAACGTTGCACAAAGTTAGTCTGCATTCTTAATGCACGCGGCCGGCTTCTTCATTCCCTAATTTTGCCTGAACTTTTCATTCCTATGGTACCTACCTGTATGAAGAAAGTTTGAAAAAAAAAAATGTCATTGAGATAGTGACATTTCTGTGAACGAATAGTATAATTTGACAATAGAAATAAAAAATGTTACATACAATATTATATGGTTCGTAATTAAGTACCTACTTACAAATTTTAATTTATTAATAAGAGAAAATTAGAAAAATACTTTGTTGTATGCGAGGTTTACTGTTCACAGAACTACTAAAAAACATATAAATATCCTAATAAAATGTAAAATACAAATACATAAATAACGTAAGCGAAGAGAAATAAATAATAATAGAGCGCACTTCACAATGGCGCTATACAAATTATCCAATCATTATTTAAGATGTAACAATATTTACCTGCAACAGTGGAGCAATTCATGGCTGCCTCAATATGTGTACAGCGAGGCAATTTACTAGGCGCATCAGTCGAATTGGAAATTGTCGAGCGAACACAAAACGTAAAACTACATCTTGCAGACACTACAGTCAAACTTAATTTGGAGTTACTTTGACTATTTTGAATTTTATTTACTTCTACAAAAGCCCTATAATCCGGTCCTTTATTCCTCACTCTAACACTTACGCATTTCGGCGAGGCAAAATTTGTTATTATTTGGCATGATTCAACTGGAGATATTTTGCCGTTTGCTTTAGGTTTTAATGGATGATTACATTTCTTATTTCCGCACACGTTAGCTCTGTAGCCGTTGAAATGTTCGCATTGTGGACATCTGCGGATACTTTTCATGGTATAACGCGGCAAGTCGGAAAACATTTTCATTAAATAAATCTATAACTAATTGAAAGTTTTCAAATTAATAAAAATCATAAATGATTACACTCATTAGTTAATTATTTATTGTCTTATTATTAATTTCTCAGAATTCATTTTTCGCTCTTCGGTTTGTTTTGACATAATTTTGACGTTATTGCAAATGTTGCCAAATGTGAAAAATCAAAAAATTACAATTATTGACCGGAACACTACTTTGGCAGCATTGCCACCTCAATTTTTAAAATAAGCCCGTCGTCCCACGGGTCGGTAAGCAATATAAACCGAGTGATATAAGACCCTGCGCAGAAAATTAAGTTCATTATAGTTAGGCAACGGTCTGCAGCGCAGTTTTATGTGGAACTTTTCTGCACAGGGTCTTAGAGCATTTGGTTTATGACGGTTGCTTACCGATCCATCGTGCTAAGTCTAGAAGTTACCCGAAATGGAAGCAAAGTTGAAACAGAAAATTTTTCACCCTTGGATTGGCTAGAAATACCAGAATTTTCAACACAAAAATAACAGATAAGACAAATATGATTGGTAATTATTTACCTAACCACCGTACTTTTAGTCGCGGATTTTAAAGAAAATTACACCTTGTTTCACCAATTACTACAATAAACAACTATTTACGTGCACAAAATAGGTGTTTAGGTTCTTAATTTGGGTTAGTTAGATAATCTCTACGTATTTAGATTGACTTTCGAAAGTGTTTAAACAGGACCAAATTACGGCGCGTAACGCCGCTTGCAGATGCTTCGTTCCTTTCCTGTAATTCGTGGCTTGGCTCGCGGAAATTTTGTCGTAGCTCTCATATCACAGATTCAGAACAATACAAACTCAGAATAGTACATTTTCAGCACACTTTTTGCAGATTCACTGTTACTATGTTACTAATAGACACGGGCCAAAACTTGCCTTCAAGTGTATGGCTGTTCAAGCTTGTCAAAACCATAGACAATAAATATTTAGAACGTAGGTACCTACTTTTGGAGAGAGGTTTATTTATGGTCGACAGAGATGGGAGTAGCGCCTACTGCGGCAAATCAGCGAACTAAACTTAGGGGCGGAAGCATTTGAATGTGATGCAACAGTTTATTGTAATACTGGTTGATACTATATCACAATTACTATAGTACTGTACTTATGTCATGGGGGATATTTCAATAATGAAAAAAATGTACCTTAATAATTTTATTTGTATAATAATGTAAAATATGGAAGTGCCTACCCTCCCAAATAAAGACTCCATTGAAATGCTTTGAGTAAGTATATCAGACCAGTTCGAGTATCAGGGCTCTACAGAAGCCCAAGTTAATCTAAGATACCTAGAAAAAATTAATACTTGGCTTCAATCAAATATCTCAGGAATTGGAACTATATTAATTAAGGAATTGTATTACTTTCCTCTCAATATTACCTACTAAGAATATACATTGTGTATGTAATACACTATGTACTAACCAAGAAGGGTTAATATGGACACACAATTATAATATTAGCGAGTGAATTATTCTTACGGACAGGCTTTGTGAGAACACTCTTCTCTTCGTTATTTAACATAAAATAGATAAACTTCATTTCAATAGTAATTTACTATTTTCTTTCTACTTTACTGTTATATTTACTGAAAATAATTAGTATTATTCAAAAAGGTTTTCAGACTTGGATACATATGTCATTGTAACTCGCACATACTTATCAACAGTTTACCATATTTTTAAATTGGCTTACCTAGTAACACATACTCACTTTGTGCTATATGTATATAATTTTAATAACTTCTTATATATGTGTATTTTTTTTCTTTAAATTCTTTACTTTTTACGCATTACAAAATATATTGAAATTGTACAGCAGAACCCTGTTGTTTTCTGTATTATTTGATAAAAAATGTGATGTCTTCATGTTAAATATATTTTTTTATGATCACACCATTGTTTTCTTAGATATAATTTGTCTTATTCTTTGGAAATAATACAAATATGGTGGGGCGAGACCCAACAAAAAGGGCCTGTATAAATGTTGGCGATGGGGCTTGTTTGCACAGCAACTGAATTCAACATAATAATTAAAATAATAAAACCCAAACACACAAATAATATGCAGAGAACAAAATAACAAAATGGAAAAAAAGACAATTAAAAGTATAAACATTTAACGGAAATAATTTTGAACAGCTCTACCGGCTACAAAATCTGGGTTAATTCTAACAGCGCCAGACCCACGCTCAGCACCTATTCCACCAGCAATCAGTTCTAAATCTAGATTATGATCAATCACATATTTTGGAAGATCAAATTTATCATCTACACACATATTATTGTGAAGCACAATGCATGCATTGATAACTTTGGACGCCTTTTCGGGAGAAATCAAAAATGTATATTTTATTAAAAAATAAATAAACGAAACTTAAGGTGATGGTTTAGGTAAGTTGAACTGACTTTTTTAAAGGTATCACCTCACAACGTTGCATTCCTCTCAGCAGGCCAACAGCCGAGAGGAAAAATACCTAACCAATTCACTTCTCACCAAAGAGGAGGATCTCCTCGTGGAGGGCCCGATTTGAATTTGCCCTATAAATAGAGAGCCAAATTCTATGAAAAGTCAGTTTAACAACTACCTCTGAAAGAGAATCCTTTCTACTGAAGAACCATAACCAAGTCTCCAAGTAATCTATTCAAGTGTTTTATTAAGTAAATAAATTCAGTTTTTGACCAGTTCATTCATTTCGTCAATACAGATTTGGAAACCAATTCCTTTCTACACTTGACTTAGCCTCACTCCCCGAGACTGATACGTGACAAGTGTGCACAGCACCCTATTCATCTACAGTATCTGTGCGGACGATTAATTGTCTCGTACAACATGAAAAGATCAAATTTCTAGGTTCATCCATTACGCTGGGCCGCGTGTCAAATTTTTTTTTTCATGACTTTTTCACTTATGTCGTTAAGATTCCCACATTATTTTAGAGATTTTCTAGGGCAAATTCAACTGTAGGTTTGTTCAATACACAAGGGCTAAACGTTGCATAATTTTGTGCATGCTTCTTCACTTACGCCGGTAAGATACCAACTATATTTTAGGCTATTGTCCTGTCTTAACCTTTCCGGGAGTAAGTTATGTAATGCTGGCCGTGCTCTGGGGAGTGAGTTTTTTTTACAAAAATAAAAAAATATATTTTTTGATTAAATTTTATGATAGTATGGAAAATAAATAACAGCCAATATCTCTGTCGATAATGATGTAAAATGTTTAAAATTGGTATAAAGTAACAGTAATATGCCCATAGATAGCAATACGATGCATATTTACAGAATATGCAACCCCTGTCGTCCATACTCCTTTGGCGAAAGTGTGTACCGTCGTCCATTAGCGTCCATACTCCCGGAAAGGTTAAACTCTTTTGGTTTTCTTTTTCTTTCAATTTGTCGGGCACACACACATGCCTAAAAACACACTTCTAACAGTGACTTATATTACTTTCTTATTTTAGGGTATTGTCGCGCCTTAAGAATCTTTGTTATGTTTTCTCTATACTTCTGTCCTGGAAATATGGACAACTAACAATTACCACGGAAGTTAGAAGCTTTTGAAATGTGGATATACAGTGTCCTGAAACTAGTGGTACAAGTGGGGAACCGATGAATCTACACCATACCCAAAGATTTAAAACAACATTAGGGCTGGGTCTACGCTTTGGCGTCTTTTAAAGGACAATAAACAGCTGACATTATTGATTAAATTTTGAAAAGTCTAAACCATGATAAAAAAATTATGTCCTGATCGAATGACAAGTTGGTTTTGCTTAGAGTCGTGCTTATTTTGGTAATGAAGCTGTTTAATGATCAAAATTTTGACACAAAACAAAAAAAGGAACAGTAAAAATTCTTGATCCCCATGAAGACTAGTGTAAAAAGTAGCTCGAAAAGATTGAGAACCCTTGGCTTATGGAATCCCCAATTTGGTGGAGCTGAAGGGAGTGGAAAGTAGGAGATTTGAAAGAGAAAGTTTAAGAAGTACCTGGCTATCCTGATCTGGTCACTCAACACGTCTAAAGCAATTTCAAGGGAATATTGATGGAAGGTGTGTTGTCAAGGAAGTTGCCATGCTTCAAGGTGAAAATAAAACAATAGATTTAACTTGAAAATAACATCGCTGTTTATCTGTTTCCAATATACATAATATGATACATTACAACATTATACCCAAGTATTGGATTATTCATTATGGTTAAACGTAACGTAAGTTATAATCTACGCATTCATATATGGCGTAAATTTAATTATTTTATGAAAATACACTTGTTGCAAGTTATACTTTGAAATATTAATACAAATTATTTGTTTGCACCTGAACATAATATGCTATATAACACAATTCTTTCAAGGCACAAACATACAATATTGCATCGTTGATTAAATCCAATTTTGTATTTGTTTGCCTTTCTTGAAATAATTCAGTTGTATACAGGTAAAACTATCTATTCATATTCATATTGCGTATCTACGGGTGCAAACAAATAATTTGTCCTAATATTTCAAAGCATAACTTGCAAAAAGTGTGTGTTCCATAAAATAATTAAATTACATAATGCCATCTATGAACAGAAAGATAATAAATTATGTTCGTTTAACCTTAACGTGATATTAATTAGTCCATATTCGTAATAATAATATATTTATATTTAAATCGATACATGATGATGATTATTAAAAAAGTCACTATCAAGAATATAATATTATGATACAAGTAACACAAAAGGGTAATACAGATTTATAAGACATGAGATTTAATATACAAAAATCAGCACTTGTTAAAATTATTTATCAATAGTAGGTACAGTTATTTTTTCATATAATAAGGACAAAAGGCATTATTTTAATTTCATATTTATGTATTGCGTAAAAATATTTTAAAAAGGTGATGCGGCAATATACAACAAATCTAAAAACATTTAGACGAACGCAGACAGTTGAAGTAGGGATGGAAATCGTAAAGGAAGGAAGACATCGGCTAGAAATGATATCTCCAAGGCAAATGCATATAGGTTCTTCCCAATCTTCATTCTTCTTATATCAACTTCCTTTAGCATCAAAACATCTGAAAAGTGAATGTCATAGTTCTACTAGATCCGGGCAGTTAGTTTATTAAAAATTTTCGGCTACGTCAATGATGTCGTATTTTGCAATTTTAACACTCAAGCTCACACAAGTAACGTGTCGTCACTGATTTGGACTCGTGTGTTGTAATTGCATGAGTGTTTACGTAACACGAACGAGAAATCGGAAAAGAATGCAAGGTTTAATTTTAAACGCCATCAACGTAACATGCATATATCTCATTATGCCGTGCAGGGCCCGCCCTGGCGCGAGTAATATTTTGGTGCTCCTTGTCAAATTGCCTTTTGTGTAAAAATGAATTCAAATAAAGCAAGTGTTAGGAAAATCTGGGCAGTATGAATCATATTACATACAGGTATAGTGAATAAGATTAATAAAGGGATATTTTGATCGCTTGGACGTGTATAGTGGATGGATGAAGTAATGGGTGAAGGATAATGTATGACATGAAAGGAGTCAGGGATGACACGGAAATTCTTGGTGCGATCAGTGGATAAGAATAAAGGGATATTTTGATCGCTTGGACGTGTATAGTGGATAGATGAAGTAATGATTGACCGGTCGGTGGCCGAGTTGACATCGCGTTTGGGTCCCACCCAAGCGTAGTGTGTTCAATTCCTCGGCTGTCAAGTCCTCCATCAAAACACAAGCAACATTTTCCGCTTACTGTGGTGGTAATAGGAGATTTTTCAAACATTGGCAGGTTATTCGTAACCCGGGAATGTTTGTCTTTCTTTTTTAAATAATTCAACAATGAGTTGAAGGAGAACGTATGACATGAGAGGAGTCATGGATGACACGGCAAGACTTGGTACGATTGAGTGAATCAAAGTATTGAGTCGGGTCATGTCACTAGTAGAGTCCTAGGATAAATTAGAAGTGGAAAATAAACAAAGTATAGATCTACTGGGATATTTTGATTCCACTTTCCATGTTTGCATATTTTTAGAGGTGACTGCAACATTATAGAATATAGGATTAATATTAATTATGTATAAACAAGCTGAAAATATGTTTTTGTTCGGATAAATTATTGCAAAGGTCTTTAAATTTAATAAATCATTTAAGGTTTGTAAATTCTCAGGGCAAAGCACATGGTACATACATATTTGTATGTTGATGGACTTTCAGGATTTGGCCAATTTTACAATTTCTGATGGACACCTCAAAAATTGTCCTCATATTCATAGGTGATGTAAAAAGTCAGAATAGAAACATCATTTATTACCACTGAACAAACTGTATCTTTACAGTGATTTATTTATGAGGTATTATGACGTGTTTCGCTACCTCCTTTTTTAGCCAACATTTCGGAGAGCGTTACAGTTGTGTAATAATTACATATCTGACCTGCTGAACGCTGGCTAAAGAAGAAGGTAGAGCAACACGGCATAATACCCCAAAAATATATCACAATAATACTTTTGGCTGTGAAAATCTCAAATTATATCAAACCATACCTTGATCAAACTTCTACATATAAAAAATAATATTTGGATGATTTATATAGCATCATTTTTGAGCAAAATCACCTCAAGGAGCAAGAGCAATTTCGTTAAAAAAAAAGACTTTTCGCTGTGAACTTAACCCAACTAGTCAGAGTTTTTATCGAAAGTTATTAGGGCAGCAATTAACTTCCACAAATTCAAAGATATAACATCTGAAAAAATCTAGCTCTTAATCTAAAATGCCGATGGTTCAAACGTTACCCAATATTTTAAGAAAAATGAAGAATCAATTTTTACATTAACATAAGGTCAGCAATAGATTAAAGCGTGAAGAAGATTTAGACGGCGTATGTCATTTCATTTTCATCACTAATTATATAAACAATAACGTTTTCAGCTTCAAATTCCACATTCCCAGTAACAACTGCAATCATTGTGAATTTCTTCTTCTTCTGAATTGATTTAACATGCATACATGTCTTAATGCTTTGTGAGTTGAAGCGTGTATACATACAGGGTGTATCGGCAAGAACCCGACAAACTTTAACCAGCTATTCCTCAGCACATTTGGAGTAAAAAATGTTATGGGCGCTTTGCTGTCCGGTAACATTTTTTTCCCATTAAAAATAAAAAATAAATAAAAAATCCACACTCCGTCACTGTCATTTGCATTGTTTCTCGAGTTCAACAGCTGTTATTAGCAAGTGTGTCAAAAAGTGTCCTCGCTCTTTCGTACACACTAAATAATAATAGTTAAAAATGAGACGAATGGTGCCGTGCCATTTCGTTGTGATTGTAAAAGCGCGCCAACGTAGGTACGTATGTACATTATTCAACGAAACTCGAACAAAATATTGCCAGACGGGTTTTCAAACTTTGACGAAGGATAAAACATTGGTGACATGTGGTGAAAATATGAATAGTAAATTTTTTATTAAAAAAAATGTTACCAGACAGCAAAGTGCCCATAAATTTTTTTACTCCAAATGTGCAAAGGAATAGCTGGTTAAAGTTTGTCAGGTACGTGCCGATACACCCTGTATATGTCATTACAGTTCAAAGGGTTAAATCAATTATTATTAATAATCAATCAAAATATGTTTTAAAGAGAAAATCAAAGTCTTAAATCTATGAATCTATGAGCGATATTCATTATTTTGTGGTTTATAAAATTTTTGCCTTTTGTGTAAAAATGAATTCAAACAAAGCAAGAGTTCGGAAAATCTAGACAGTAAGAATCATAATATAGGATTAACAATCACAGTTTTATAAACATTATAATTAATTAAAACAATATTGGTTACTCAATTTTATAATCTAAACCTTGCGGTACATTAAATATAATCATTTTATTTTCTATCTATTTACTTTATGTACAGAAAACACTAACACATTAAATTATATAGCCTAGTCACAAAAAATAATTCCAGTCAAATAGTTAAAGAAAAAATAATACAAATTACTTATTCCTTTTTTCTTTACATTCAGTCAAACATTACAATAAGGATTAAAATAACTTAATTATGTAAATATTTTTAATGGGGGATAAAATTAGGTTCTTAACAATAACTTATCGTATTCATTGATAGTCATTAAAATTTGTTATTTTATAAAATGAAAATTTAATATGAGAAAAAATGGGCAGCAGCATTTTTTAGATTGTTGTGTGAAGTCAGCTAAGTCAGAAAAAAAACAACTTTGCTATTTTTTCAGACAGAATAATTCTAAATTTGAATTTTTGACTTATAACTTTATACCAACGATGCACTACATTTATTTTTTATGTTAAAATCGTTTGTAAAGAATTGTCTTTGATGCAAGAAAACGACACCACATTATCATATTTTTTCGTTGGTCATATATAAATCAGAGAAATGATTGCATTACTAGGTATTATTGCTGGCTGTCGATTAAGAAATTTAATATTCTAGATATTATTATAAATGACTGCCGAATGAAGGCAGTTCATATTTTCATTTATTCTTGAATTATTTTTTTTATAAATTCTAATATTTTCAATTCAAATTGTAAAAATTTTCGCTTGTCTTATTTCAATGTTTATTAGTTTATTTTGTTGAGTTATATATGAATGTCAATGTTAAAATATAAAGTCAAAGAAAATCTTAGTAAAATATTAATTTAGTCAAATAGATATGAAATATATATTTTTTAAATATTAAAAAAGTTAATTTTTATAAACTGATTGGAATAGCATTATGCTAAAATAACTGCAAAATTATATTTTTCACAATTGTTTTGGAGATTTGATTAAAGATTTATGGCTATGTGTATTTTAATAAGTTGAATTTAATAAATACATTGATATGGTTTCATCAAATTTATAAAAAAACAGTAACAAATCAAATAAAAAAATTTATATCTGCAGACTTTCAAATTATGAAAAATTTAAGCATGTTAAAAGATGGAGAATTATATTGACATTATTAATTTATTTTATTAAAAATATGTGATAGTTCATTAAGAACAATTCAATTTGTCAAATGAGCAAAGTAATAAAAATAAAATATTTATTAATAAAAAAATTATAGTCGAAATGTCTTTTATATATTTGTACAGTGTATGGTTTTTTTTTTACACAAAGGTACACGTTTTAGACTTACGGCTATAGTCCAGTCATGTAGATAACCACCCCATTTCAACTAACGACTGAGAAGGATATCTTAGGAATTGGACTGCAGCGATGATTCAGATTGATTTATAACAATAGTTTAATGATTAAATATAAACAATTATTGTTATTCTTCACAATAGCCTGTTCAAAGCAACACATAATAATTTCATCAAAATTGTCAGATTGTGTTGAAGAAAAATATACTTGAAAAGTGGCCAAAAAGGTTGGGAACCTCTGCTCTAAGAAAAAGAAGTTGCGAGTTACGAAAAAAAATTATAAGGAGCCTTTATAAGCGCTTCCCGGGTGAATAATCTTGCAATAATCTACTTATTTTACATCATCAACTTAAAGCATATCAATAATCACAAAAATATATACACACATTTTTTTAACCCCCTAAAGGCTGGTCTTTTATATTTTTATTTATTAATTAATTAAATTAAATTGAATAAGTTAATTGTTTAATGTTTTTCGCCCATCGTGATCGCCCGGGATGCGGCAGAGTGCACATAATATTTTAATTGCAAAAAAAAAATTGCAATCATAAAATGGTCAGTTTTGAAAATGAAACTACGCCACAAGCAGAAGTCATCAAACATTTAAAATTTAGACAAAGAATTATCGGGTGGACAAAGATAGTTTGAATTGAGGCTAGAACTCAGACTCGTCCGTACGACGAAGTCTGACGAATTATCAAACAAAAAATGTCAATCATGGTCATGAAACATATAAAATTCAGACGAAGAATCATTAGGTGAAAATCGACAGTTTGGATGGAGGGTGGAATGCAGACTCATCTGTGCGAGTAGGTCTGGCGGCGGGAGCCGTGGACGCCTGCTCGGCTGTGGTGCTGGGCGGTGTGGTGGTTCTGCTGCTGCTTCAGGCTGGTGGACTGGAAGCACTCCTCACACACGCGCACCGGTTTTAGGTGTCCGAATCGAGGAAGCGGAATGGAGTTTGAGCTGCAGGAGGCGCAGAACACTTTTCCTGGAAGGTGAAACAATGAAAATTAAAAAGTGTAGAAACTAACTACGCAATCATGAAGTCTTTTCTGCATAGGGGTAGGCAGATAGGATGGAATGGCACACAATTCTGTCGTGGCACACATTGGTTGCTTCATTCATATACTTACAAGGCACACCGTTGATAGTTTCGTTGTAATCTTTCCGTCTTTTGTATAAATATAGCATGATATAAATTGATTTAAAACTACTTTTTTTTTAAAAGAAAGACATGTGTTCCAGGGTTACGAATAACCTGACAATATTGGAAAATCTCCTACCATCACCACATCAAGTGGAAAATGTTGCTTGTATCATGATGAAGGACTTAGCCAGCCGAGAAGATTGAACTCACGATGCTTGGATGGAACCCAAACACTATGCCAACCAAGCCACTGACTGGTCAATTTTCCATTAAACTTTTATTAACCTCTTGTTCGCCAGCGTATCGGATTCTATTAAAAAATCATTTCTCTGAATATAACTAGCTATTCTGGGGAAACCGTGGTAGATTATATACTATTTAAAAAAAATATTTAAACACATTATCTGGTAGGACGGTACAATTTACAAAAACATAATTTTACAAAAAAAAGTAAGTTATTACGAACATAGAATCAGCTGGCACACGGTGAAAATTTTGCGTCGGCGATCAAGAAGTTAATAGTCAATTAAAATTTGTGTATATATAATTCTTGATTTAAAAAATTTCTCCACACACTTTCTTCCTTTTTATTATTTATTCATCATACCTACCTATCCATTAGTTAACACACTGTAGTCGGGCGCTTCAAACAATAGACTCTAGCCTATAGCGGGTGTTTTTCGCGAATAGCGCAAAAATATATCGCTTCAGCTAAATCTTCATCAGAATGGGCAGACAAATTATCGACGAATATTTCCTCATGACTTTCGTTATTATCTGAAGACATTTTTGAAGGGTAAAAGAAAATATCAATTAAATAAATTCCACTCATAGACATATGAATATTAGGTAGACCTGCCCTAAGTGATTAAAAGCGTATTATCCCCACTCCCCATACCGGTTCCATTGAGCCGGCTGGGCTCGCGTACGGCCTCAAGTGATATTTGAAAACGTGACGTCATCATTCTTGTGCGAACTATGGTCGAGGCATCATCGGTTCATTTTACGAAATAACACGGCAAAATGTTTACTTGTACTATGAAAACTGGTAAAAATAGATGCGAAAAAAGAGAATAAACCCAATTGTCGTATTACATTCCATATATAAGCATTATTTTATTTTATTTTAAGCATATTCACATCGTATAATATGAATCAGTTGTTACTATCACATCGAGAAACGTCTGGACGCGAAACACAAAGCTGGTTGGTTGCTGGGAAGTAAATTATGAACATTTATAAAAGTGTCTTAACTAAATACTCTGAAACTAACTACGACTCTGAATATAGAAGCTGCCTTACTTTGCCGAATTTGGACTTCGCAAATTTGTTCATAACGTGGCGAGTAATTTGCGCTCCCATGTAAAAATGTCTATTCATTCAAAGCAGATTTTACTTTTAAGAAGAAAATGGTGATATTATAATGCGAGATGCCTATTTACTGTCAGATTGATTTATTGACGAATCACAGTCATCTTCACTCCCTTCGTTCTTCAACAGTTGATTTTACCCCTCGCCTTTATCTTCTCGTCTATTAATTCCTATGTCTGTGATTCCACTAAAAAAACACGTCTGTTTTGTAACTCTGTATATCATAACTAAAGCATGTGTATATTAGCGCCACTCTATCTTCACAAGTAACGAGTGCCAGGAAAAGTCATTCAGGAAATGATTATTGTAATAACATCCTCGGGATTATCTCATAAGAGAGGTCCAATGAATTTATAACACGTCATAAGAATATAATAGGTACTCATATTCCCAGTACAACTAACAAACAATCTTTGAAATTTAACACGATAAAATTGCCTAATTATTGCAAGAGTATGTGTGTACATAAAAGAAACAGGAAATAATAATAATAATTTTCCTTCCTCGTCTTTGAAGTGGAGCCGGCGTAAAGGGTATTTTTACCCGTCCCGCTGATAAGCACCAGTCGGCCGCGCGGGTAAAAATACCGTTCCCGCTCATAGCGTGTTAAGATTAAGAACCATAAAAAATTACTAAGATACATTGTATGGACTTATGTAGCAGATACTTTTTAAACTATTTAATATACATAACTTTTCACTTGTAATAAAATGTGTATTGAACAGAAAGAAAGGTAAGAACAGAGCTCTTAAAAGGAGAATTATGTTTTACTAAGCTTGATTAAAACTGACTCAAATATTAAATCCACTCGATTGTGTTATGGATCTTGGGGCATTTCCTTTCTTCAATTTATTGATACAAATGTTCCATTTAGCCAAACTGCCCACCAATCCGTCTCACTAACACCCACTGGATATTGTAGATCTCCTTCCCATTTGAATTTCAAAACAGTTTTGTAAGGAAACATAGGTCCAAATTGGGCCCATATTTGGATCACGAAACTCGCCCACACATGTGTTATTCAAGGGCTTGCACGGATAATTAAAATTTTGGACATTTTGATTTAAATATTGTCATACATGGTATTAAAATACATACGCCTCAGGAATCTCATTTCTACTGCATTCAGCAAACTTTCATTCAGTTCCGTGCCACACATCAGGTTAAGCATCAGAACGACATAATAATACACGGTGTACGGAAACTAGTTGGAAAATGAAAATAACATAGAGAACCCAGAATACGAGGGTGGGTCAATAAGTCCTTAGAAAAGCCGACAGGTGGCGCGACTAGTACTGTAAGCGGTTTGTTTTCATGCAGCGGCACTACCGATTCAGTATGCTGCGAAGTTTCAAGCAGATTGGTCGGGTTGTTGTGTGTTTCTCGTACATTTAAAATTTTTTTTTTGCTTGTTTACAAAAATGGAGAAAATTGAGTTTAGAGCTGTTATTAAACATTTTAATATAAAAGGGTTAACAGCAAAGGAAATAAAAAATGAGTTGGATTTAGTTCACGGCACATCTGCTCCTTCACTTGCAACTATTTATAACTGGTTAAATGAATTTAAACGTGGTCGTACATCAACAAAGGATGAACCACGCTCAGGACGTCCTGTAGAGGTGACTACACCAGAAATGATCAATAAAATCCACGATATGGTGTTAAGTGACCGAAGATTAAAGTTGAGTGAGATAATTGAGGTTGCAGGGATCTCAAAAGGAAGCGTCATTTCTATTTTACATGACAAATTGGGCATGAAAAAAATTTCTGCAAGATGGGTGCCGCGTTTGCTCACAGTCGACAATAAACGCAATAGGGTGGTGGCCTCTAAAGCCCTGTTGTCGCTCATGCAACGCAATCCGGATGAATTTTTTCGTCGCTTTGTGACTGTAGATGAAACATGGATACACCACTATACTCCCGAGACGAAAGAACAGTCAAAGCAGTGGATTGCGAAAGGCGAACCATGTCCAAAGAAGGCGAAAACCGTAAAATCAGCTGGTAAGGTTATGGCTACTGTATTTTGGGATGCACGTGGAATTATTTTTGTTGACTATTTGAAAAAAGGAAAAACAATAACAGGGGATTATTATGCATCTTTATTGGACCAGCTAAAAAACAAAATTGAAGAAAAACGGCCTCATTTAAACAGGAAAAAAATCCTCTTTCATCAGGACAATGCCCGTGTTCACACATGTTTACGATCAATGGCTAAAATTGAAGAATTGAAGTTCGAATTGGTCGACCACCCACCGTATTCGCCAGATTTAGCCCCCAGTGACTTTTTCCTTTTCCCAAACTTAAAAAAATGGCTAAGTGGACAACGTTTTTTTTCAAATGAAGAAGTCATCGATCGGACAAATGCTTATTTTGAGGACCTTCCGAAAACTTATTTTTCTGACGGTTTAAAAAAAATTGAGAAACGTCTAACCAAGTGTATTGAGCTCCAAGGAGATTATGTTGAGAAATAAAAAAAAAATACAAAAATACAAACTGTTTTAATGCTTTTTCTAAGGACTTATTGACCCACCCTCGTAACTAAGTATTTTCACTCTGAGCATTCAGATTTTCAAAACTAATGGATTAAAAAACTTTTGGAGACGGCTTTACTCTTCGACGCATTTTAACACAGTAAACAGCTGATAATAACATCCTAGCAACTGTTTTTTTTTTTTTAAATTTGACTCGAAAACGGAAACTCAAATCAAAAAAGTTATCCCACAAATCGACTGTATTTAGATTAGACTGGATTTAGATTCACCAGTTTCCCGCTTGTACTACTTGTTTCCGGAGACCATGTATACTACCGCCAAATCGTCTAAGCTTTCCTCTTTGTAATCTGTTTAATTATTGCACTTACATCAGTTTTGCATTATCTTTGGAAATTTACTTACCGCAGTTTCTACAATGGTGCCGTCTCCTAAAAGCGGTAAAGTGCGATCCACACCTCATGCAGTCCGGTGCCGCTATATCTGGCACCCATTCAGGTGCCCTCTCAAAACCGGCGCTGACAGACTGCGATCTGTGAGCTCTATCTCCGGTTCTATCACCAGCTCTATTTCCACTTCTGACACCATCTTCCCCAGCATCACCAACTGACCTCAAATTACCTCTCGTATTCAATCTAGCACTCACATTTTCATTGAGCATAGTTTGTTCAGCGACGACTTGAGAAACACGCGAGTTAGAACCGATACTCTCAGTATCGTAGTAATTCCCCGTCGTCGGATTTCTGTTTGAATCGGACGATGTACTTGATGAACTTCGAGATGGCGCATTTTTCCTCGTCAGCGAATGCGGGCTTCCATTATTATCGGCCAAAATTTCGACATGCTCACTATGCGGAGTCGCACTGATGTAATTCGCCGAACTCCGCGAATTTAACGACCGTTGTGATGACGGTTGAGAGTCTCTACGTTCATTCAGATCATTCTGTGTGTTTTCTTCAGTGTTGGAAGCGCCTTCCAACGCGGTCAAGCTGTGCTGCGATCTTCTAGAAGTAGGACTGTTATCCGCGTAGACTTCCTCAGCAGAGTAGATGCTATCGAAGGAATCTCCGTTAGTTAAAACCTCCGATTCGGAGACTTCATACTCTATGGTTTCAGCGTTCTTTTGTGAAGTGGATTGAGGGTTTTCGGGAGTTGGATCTTCGGGTTCCGCTGGTTTCTCAGGCTCTATTTCGATGGTTTGATTCATGAGGAAGACAGATTTTAGGATGTTGCGGAGGTCTGTGGCGAAGTTGGTTTGAAGTTGATCGGCTACTCCGGCTATGCAGACGAAAAGGCGATGGATAAGGTCTTCACTGGATCTACAACAGAAAAGAAAAAAAAAATTGTTTACATTTTTGTTTATGTGAATACATACATATACATGTGGTTTACAAATTAAAATACCACTTTGATCTATTCACTTGATAAAAAAATACACAAAGTGAATATGAACTCTGGCAGTTACAAAACAGCTTCTTAATAAATATTACAAAAAATAATGTTGAAAGCCCACCACTCTGATGAGATCTGAATAGCCAGGTACTTACCATCTTCCTCTTACTCATCTGCTTCCCCTCCCCACATCCTCCCCCAATTAGTCCCAATGGCTCTGGACAACTGGAGAATATATTCCAGTCTATATAATGAACCCATCTTACCTAAACTTGGCCCTAGTGTGGTGTCTGGAAGCCAATTCCTGGGCCTGCAGTGCCAGAGCTATTTCCTCGTCATCAGCACACTCCGAGTGGAAGGAAGAAGTGGCACTGGACTGCGATGACTGCCAGTCTCCACTGTTAAAAGGTGAGATTTAAATCAATTTCAATCAAAAGGCATCCATCTTTTGCACATTTGCTTCCAGAAGCTTTTGATAGGTACCATTAAAATTAAACATATAATGGGACTGCCCATGGGAGTGATTGGCACTGAATTGGTTAAAGATAAAGTTAAGCCAATGTTTGGTAATTTCGGTTATGTAACATAAGTAACAGTCTTTGAAGTATGATAAACAATCGAGCGATAGCTATCCACATTTGATTCAATCACAAAGTGATTTTTACTAATTAAAATAAATTACGAATTTAACAATTTTTTTTATAAAACCTATGCGAGTTTAAACCGCAGTATGGTATGTTTCCATATTAATATTCGGAGGTATGATATTAATTGAATCAAATGGCCGAATCGTAAATCGAACACCTGGAAATCTCCATCGCTCGAGTTGTTAAAGACAAGTCAAAAAAGAAGCAACAATCTTTGAAATATATTAAAAAAAAAAAAAAAAATAACCAACTATCACGCCATGCAGGGGTAGGCAGAGAGGACAGACTGCGAAACAACTCTGTCTTGGCACAAACTTCTTGCTACAGTCATACATTGTCTCATATATACGCTTCTGTTATTCTGACTCTTGACACAGCCAGACTGAAGTATTTGGGTAACTTGATCGTGCCACGTCTTCCTCGGGCATCCCCGACTTCTTCAATCATTCACATTCGCATCATATATTCTCCTTACACTCCTTTCTTTGTAAATTCTCTCTACATTCCCAAACCATCTAATCATCCCTTTCTTAATCTTAGTCATTATGCTTCCATCAGTGTTGCATTCTTTGTGAATCACCATATTTCTCACACAATGTTTTACACACATATCCCTCAGAGATCTCATTTCTACAGAATCCAGTCTACTCTCATCAGTCCTCTTTTAGTTGAAATTATTTAATGTTAGTTGAAGTTATTTCCTAATGTATGCCTCACTGCCATACATTAGGAAATAATTAAAATTAAAATGTGTATGTATTAAAAAAAATAATATCTGAAGCTATGTGAATTGTATGAGATTAACCAAATTTTGTGTTCAAAGAAATAAAATAAAATATAAGTTACCCGTCATCCACCAGCTGGTCCAAATTCAGCCTCATGGGGCTGCGCTGCTCCACTCGCGACCTGTTCTCCAGGACAAACCTTCCCGGAGACCAGATCCTCGTTTCCCGCGTGGATCCCCTCGACTTCTTCTTCTTGCTCTTCAAACTGGAAGCGGACTTTCGCAACTTCCGCTGGTTCAAAACACCTGTTGCGTTCGTACACGTACTCAACTCCCGATCGACCGACTCGACCGATTCTACAATTTGATTTTGAGGCAAAACATTAACATTAGAATTATAAACACTTTCAGAATTAATTTCATTTTCATCCACTTGGACGATATTTCTTTCGTGCGCGTTTGTCACTATTGGAATTTCACTATTTGAAACAGAAGCACTAACGCTACTTTCGTTCAAACTACGAGTACTAATATTATTATCACAATTTTCAACCTTATCAATAACACTCGCGTCTAAATCGTTACAAGTCCGACTGGGCGACGATTCTACTGCAGTCGCCGCAACACTACTATTTTCATCGGAGAGCTTTTCGGCAATCGGATTTGAACACAAAATTTTATCACATGGCGATCGGTTCACCTCTGTTCTGTCACTAACGCTAATATCACTCAAGTCTGCCGTTGGCTCACTGATTAGATTCTGAACGAACTCGGGGCTTTGCATCAAGTTGTGAGAAGGCCCTGCATCGTTCTTCTGAACATTAGCGGAATCCTCGGAATAATTAATATGCAGGGAACTTATCACGTCTGGTTCGCTGCTGTCGGATAAATTGATAGTCACGGATCCCTTATTGCTCGACGAGAAGGAACTTCTGAGTTGCGCCGGGTCGTCTAAGAGGACTTTGTCATCGCTACTATTCAGTCTTTGTTTATTGTCGCTCGACAATATGCGGTTTTGATCCATGAAGTGTCCGTGAGACGTGTCTTTATCTATTTCGTTGCTAATGTTTTGAACAGCAAAACGATCTTCTCTATCATTCGCGTTCATGGACGACGTTGCCTTATTCTTTTCACTGTGGAGATCTTTGATTTCAGAGTCTGGAGTCCTGTCCAAACTCGTATTCTCTGTACAAATACCTGAATCGCCAGGAGTGGGTTCATTGTTATCACTGTCGTAACCAATCAAGAACTTTGCTCTCTGACGAGCCGCATTTTCTTCTGCGTGATAACCGTCGAGCCTCTCGGCGGTGATTGTCTCATTACTAGCAGAATAAAAGCCAGCTACGTCACAGTTTGCCAAGGCGTTAGAAGTATCGGCGGTTTGGGCTAGAAATCTATTGTGGAATTCTTCATTCGTCAATAGCAAAGAACTCAAGTTTGCATTTGCGACGGATATCGAATCACTGAACAAATCATTTTCTAAATTGGCTGATTGTTGGCTGATCATCATGGGATTGTTGATCGGATTCAGAAACAGGTCTTCGTCATAGATTGCGGAACTGTTATTCGATAGGGTCGACAGAATAGCCGGTTCGTGACTGATTGCGTTAGGAATAAGATATCCGTGACTCGTGGAAGGCATATTTGCCAACTGTGAGATGACTTTATCACTGCGCGTCGGCGAATAGTTAACATTATTAATAGAACTCTGAAATTCGGCTCCGTCTGATCTGTGCATCAAATTCGACACATCGTTGGAAGAATATGAATAAATTTGTGCGGCAACTTGGTCCTGTAATAGATTACTGATGGAGGTATCAATGAGAGAATAATTCCTACCAGAATCCATAGAATTTTCCGGAAGATCTCCGTAAGTTATCTGAGAGAGTTTATCAGCGATTTCAGAAACTTGATCGGAAAGATTGGAGACCAAAAACTGATCAGGAAGAAGGATGTTATTCTCTGATGCGATTGGATTAATATTCACAGAACTAGAGCTAGTAGCTGCCAAAGGATCAAACATGGATAAGGCATTACTGGATAAGTTCCTGATCATAAAATCATGGGAACTTGACGTGCTTTCATTACGGCTGGATTTCCGACTGGCATGCGAGAGGTTGGAATTTCTTCGTTCTGCTCTCGTCAAAGTGAGATTAAGATTCTCTTGTATCGTCTCCAGTTCTTTATTGACTGTAACTTCACATTCCGGCGCTTGAACATTGAGCCTAATGATGTCTTCCTTCCGAGAATGGAACTGTAACTCTTTGCTATCATTATTATCGACTGTATTATCATCAACGCTGGATTCAATCTCGTTGTCTTCGTGGTCTTGAAGAGTGTCGTGCGATGGTTGGATGTCTCGGAGGGATTGGGCGATGGCTGCTTCGTAAGACATTTCCTCGGTGACAGACCCTTGCAGGGCGTTGAAGCCGTCCAGAATCGGAGACATGACTTCCATGTTTTCAGGCAGGTAGTCAGAGTCGTTAATTAATCTCGCACTGCAAAGAGAAATAAATAAATTAGTTTTGATTACTGAAAATTATTGTTTTTGAAAAATCCATAATGGTGTTTGTTTATTTGTTTTTATGAAATGTGTACCTGTTATAATTTTTAGCATATTTTGTATGTATGCACTACAATCCGCTACTTTCACTAATTGGATACTTGTCCGGTTTTAGGGATGGCGGGTAAGTAAGAAATTACTGTAGTGATGAAACAGATTACTTTTGAAAAGTGTTGTCATGGAACCGTGCAAGAAATGACTAATGAATAACCCAGTAGAAGGAATTCAGAGACAGAGTGCAGAAAGGATTGGAGGATGGGAAAGGAGGCCTAATTGCATCCCTGGATGGAGCACCATGATGAGATGTATTGCTGCTAATGAGTTACCTCAGAGCACTGTCTCTGGCCTGAGGGTCTGGCTGCTCCTCCGTGTTGCTGCCCCACTCACAGCTGACCATCTGCTTGAGCATGTCCTTGCAGTGAGCATTGTCCGAGTAGAAGCGTGTCACAAACTCTGAGATGTCGGGGTAACAGTCGCTCTCCATCTTCAGGGCTAGCGAGCCTGGAATCAGAAATAAGGTTAAAAAAATATTTCTTTCATACATTTGGGAGGCGGGTATGACATCTTCGGCCAGATGACATAGGCCGTGAGGGAAATTATTTTTCTCAGGCCTTGAAAAAAAAAAATTATGTCTTCTTCCCCTTGTACTACTCGGGTACAGTAGTCCCCAAAGATATTAGAAGAACGAGATGTGCTATGCGCAGTTCGTACTGAGTGGAATTGTTTTGCCAAGTGTCGCCGGTTTTGTTCACCAATACTACTGCACACCTTCGCTTGCGCTAAGGTATCCGCACTAATACATAGAACAGATTTCTGTGCATACGCGTCCCGATACCGTTCAAAGTACCCTAATTAGGTAGTACTCCGGCTACGGTCCGGCGGCCAACATAGCATATCTCGTTCTTCTAATATCTTTGGTAGTCCCAGAGAGAGGTTGTACGTACGTCATCGTCCTTCTTACACGTCTTGTATGAAAATGAAAAAAGTTAGAAGAAACAATAACGGAATTAACAGGAATTTCAAATTGTCATCTCACCATCGGTGTTGGCTGCATCGACACTGGAGCGGATATTGGCGATATCCTCGTTGGTGCAGAGCAGCTTCTCCAGAAGATACAATTCCCGGCGGTCCAGGGTCCAGAGCAGTTGTCGGATCTTGTGCAGCAGAGTGCGGAACGGTCGGAACATGTCTGACATTTGATCTGCAATCACAGTTATAATAATGGTAAGAAAATATACATATTTTACTGAAAAGTAGTTTATCCAAGACTTAACCTGTTTTTAACATTCATTTTGGGTGGTTGGACAAATGAAGTTGAAAACCACAGCGGGTACCGACTTAGAATCTTTTCAGATCAACAGAACTATTGTAAAGGTCTGTATGTGCTATAAATGTATGCATGTACTATAATCCTGTATGTACTATAAACTTGAGCAACTTTATTTATTCTATACTAATTGCTTTTTACAGAATGGCGAAACGTTAATAATTCTTGTTTATGATCTTGGATGAATTAAAAGACAAGATAGGTTACTGAGACAATGAGCGTGGTCGCACCGAACTAGGTCCAGTGGACATACATGAGATTTACTGCGTTTAGTATCACACATTTTTTTTTTTTTTTTTTTTTTTTTATTATTGTACAACAGAACATTCGTTCCAGTTACAGTACAATTTTACAAACAGTATAATTTAAAACAAATTCAATACAATTTTACAAAAAATTCAATACAATTGTACAAACAGTACAATTTTACATCATATCAGCATTTGGGTAAGTGACTCTTCAAAAATTGTTTTAGGTCGTTTAAAGAACAGTCATTTACATCCAAATTCTTTGCTAATTCGTTCAACAGCACCACTCCCCTCGTCATGCTATGCTTTGCCAAGACGTCGGTTTTGCCATTTGGTACTCTAAATAAGTCATGGTATCGACTTCGGCTGTAGTGGTCTGGTACATATAAATCATAGCATCCCAAGAGGAATGGGCTATCAATAAAATTGTTCCAAATTTTGAAAGATATAGTGGCTAGGCTTGCTTTCCGCCTAGTTTCCAGACTCACAGAATTGGTTTCCTCAAGTAAGTCGATATGGTGCATGAACCTGGGATAGGTTCCATGCGTCCGCATATAGACATACCTGAGGAATTTCTTCTGGATTTGCTCTATCATTTCAATGTACTTCTGGTGGTACGGTGCCCAAACATCGCTCGCATACTCCAGCTTGCTTCTCAGTATGCCATCGAACAATGCTAACATAGCATCTTGGTTATTGAACTGCTTGCATGTCCTAATGACGAATCCAAGAAGTTTGTAGCAAGACTGAGTGAGCTGCGATATATGGCCAGAGAATTTCAGTTCAGGATCAAAGACGACACCGAGATCCTTTACAGAATTTACACGTGATAGTGTTTCGCCCTTTATCTTATAATCGTAAAGTATAGTGTTTAAAGAGCGAGTGTAAGCCATAGTGACACATTTTTTTGTATTGAAATCTAATTTGTTTATCAACGACCATTCAGATAGTGCATCCAGATCAGCTTGCATTTTAAGACAGTCTTGTTGGGAGCTTATTTCCATTAGAATTTTAAGGTCATCTGCAAACAGTAGACATTTACTATTCTTAACATAGTTTTGGATGTCATTTATTAGTATTAGAAACAACAGCGGTCCGAGGTTAGACCCTTGAGGAATTCCAGATTTCGCTGAGAATTTTTTTGAATTATGTCCATTTACCGAAACAAATTGTTTTCTGGATTTTAAATATGATGAGAAAAAGTTTAGTGTTGGTAGGTCGAAACCTAGTTTAAACATTTTCCTCAGTAAGATATCATGGTTAACACGGTCAAATGCTTTGGCAAAGTCGGTGTAAACTACATCTGTTTGGTGCCTTGAGTCTAAACCGGTGGCTACCAATCTCGAGAAAGTAAGCAGATTTGTGACTGTTGATTTCTTTGGAAGGAAACCGTGTTGATTTTCTCCAATGAATGGCATAATCTGGAGACTTAATTTGTCACAAATCATTTTTTCAAATAGTTTTGGTAGCACTGATAATACGGCTACCGGTCTGTAGTTTTTGACGTCTGTCTTGTCACCAGCCTTGAAAATGGGACTGACTCGGGTCAGTTTCCATATCTGGGGGAAAGTAGAAGTCAAAATACTGGTATTAAATATATGACAAAGAGCTTCACTTATCATTGGCGCTATGCTAATGATAGTACTGGAAGGGATTCCATCCGGCCCTGTAGCCTTGTCAGTCTTCAGTTTACGGATATAAGCTTCTACCTCTGTCGGGCTCGTTAATCTTAGGGAAATGTTACCTACGTTCCATGGGACCTCTGTTCGCGTAAAATCTGTACTAAGATTAGGGGTTTCACTATCATACACAGATTGAAAGTAGTCTGCAAATTTCTGACAGATAGATTCTGAGTCCGTTATAAATTTGTCTCCACTATTCAGGCCGTTATGTGACCTGGAGTTAGCTTTCTGTGATTTTATAAAATCCCAGAAGCATTTGACATTGTCTTTAATCCCGTCCTGAATTCTGTTTAAATATTGTCGTTTAGTTATGACAATATCTTTTTTGAGCTCGGATCGCATCGCAGAAAACAATAAGTAGTCTGATTGCTTTTTGTGTACTCTATATTTTCTGCGATGCGCTTCCTTGATTTTTATTTTGTCAATAATTGATTTTGTGAACCATACCGGGTAGGTTGCACTCACATTTATTGACTTCTTAATTGGAACACATAAATCAAAAACACTTGTTAAAACATTATAAAAATACTCTACCGCAACTCAACAGAATGTATACTTTTAAGAAATTTCCAGTCAAAATGTGACAGAATGTTTTGACACAGTTCTATATTAGCACGTTTAAAGTTATATTGCGAGTAGCAGTTGATATTGTGTGTAGACGAGGCGGGGCGGGCGCGGGCGCGGTGATGTTTGTGGCCGTTGCTATGTGATGGTGCGGCTCGCGTTAGACGCGCCGCGACGGCCAGTGTTGGATGATGATGGTCTTCCTTGACTAGCGGCTCTTCGCTTCTAGTCACTTCACACAGGGACAAGTTACTTAGGACGAGGTCCAGGATATTGTCATAACTGTTTAATACTTCACTGTGCTGAGTTAATCCATTTGAACCACAAAAATATTTAAAGTCGTTTAACACGTCCTCAGGTTTATTATGTAGGTTAAAATCACCCAGTATAATAATATTTTTATTCAATAATAAATTGGATTTAGTATCTAGATGCTCATAGAAGTTGCGTCTAATTTCAGTATCGTCTGAGCAATAAAAATACGTAACACATATGACTACGGTAAAGTTAGATTTAACTACCTTTACCCATAGATGCTCGCCGTCTGTTTCTAGTTCCTTTAAGCGCATCGATGCAAGTGGTTTGCGGACAGCAAGAAGTACCCCTCCCCCTCGCTGCCCGTCTCGATCCCGCCGATGTACTGTATACTGATCGGTAAACAGTTCCTTGTCAAAAACAGAGGTTTGCAACCATGTTTCTGTCAAAGCAATTACTTCTGAATTTTGTGAGATAACGTTTCTTGAAAATTCATCTATTTTCGTGTTTAGGCCACGAACATTTTGATATTTTAATTCTAGTATCGCCATTAAGTCGGCACGCTTTTTCCTAGGAATTTATATTTTGAAATTGAAATTCCTGCCGGCCAATTTGCTGCGTTTAAGAATGTGTCTTCTTTGTCTTGAGGAACGCCAATTTTAAAGGAACTGTAGTTCCCTTTCGCATTCAATTTGACAATGTCAAAATCTATGTTTGCTTCTATAGACCTAAGAAAAGTATTTATATGCGCGATTTCGGTGTTCGGGCTAAAACGCCAAGCGTGAATGTAGAATTTACGTTCGACGGCGCGTAAAGAGGTGTCTTTCCTAGTACCCGTTATTGGTCGCGTGCGTGTCCGAGGTTTGCGGGCTTGTGTTTTCCAGTCTCCTTGGTCTTCCGGGTCGAGAGAAGGACGGTTTGGTTCTTCTTGATGTTGCGCAGCAGGCACCACTTTCCTCTTTCTCGGTTTTCTGTTTTTCTTCGGTTTTTCCGTTTCTTCAGGTTTATCTTCACCGTTGTGAAATATTTCGACAACCTCCGGAATTTTCGATGGTGTCGGGATATTGTCCGCAGGTAGGGCGGGCGGGGCGGGTGGGGCACCCGGATCGCTGGTTGCGCGCCCCTCCGTACGGTATGCCGCCTCTAGTGCTACTATCTTCGCCGATAGATTGGCGAAGGTAGAATTTTGAGTGACAATAATATTGGATTGCTCACCAATTTTGATGTTGAGCTCCTTTATATAATTTTTAAGTCCTCCTATTTGTTCCGTGAGGTCCTTTAGGGCCGTGGTAATTGTTTCCCAAGCTTGGGATGATCTGGTCGCCATATCAGATAGTTGCGATGCAGAGCACAGTCCGACACGTCCGACTCGAATTACGACAGTTACTGTTTCTCATAACACACATAAGTTCGTTCTTCAGACCAGCTGTCTTTAGCTGCCACAAACACGTCACTCTGGGCTCTTTTTTTGTGAAAAAATTCCTTCCGGTACTTCCGAGGTGCAAAAATCATTCTCGTGCAAAAAACGAATTCAATGGAGTTTCTTTCCATTCGTAAATACACACAAATCGCTTAAATAAATAAATATAATTATTCAAGGTTTTTGGCTACCTTAAATCTGTAAATGTTGAAATAAAAGCGAGACAGGGAATGCAGAAATATATAAGTGTAGGAAGGACATCCGTAGTGACAGTACGTATTCTACTTTATAAATAAATAAATACTAAATTGTTAATAAAAAATATACATTATCCTATGATAAGCTATCAAGAGGATGGTTAAATACCCCCTTTGTATTTTCTTACCGGGAGCTTTGTCGATACTGAGTGGTCCGTTGGAGAATATGAGCAGACCACTGACGATGGCCAACCTCGGAATGGCAAACATGAGGGCGGGGTCATAATCGTCCACCTAGAGCAGAAAACAAATTTTTCATTAAAAAGTTGTACAACTTTCTATTAATAGGTACATATTATAATCCACTAGATGTTTTATTAGGCGCACCCGATTGGGAAAAAAAAACAGGGCGTCCACAGACGAGATAGATTGACAACCGTAAAAGAACTGCCCTCTTCGAATTGGTGAGAACAACATAAGACAGGGCACATTTGAGGCAGGCCCATCTCCAAATCTGGAAGCCAGAATGCTATGAGGAAGAAGTCAAAGGCATGTTGAAGGTCTTTATGCTGAAGTTGGCATTACCTGGTCTTGATTTAGAAGTCCTATTCTCCTGGCCCTCTGGAGTGTTTCGGAGAATAGAACGCAGATGTGCTGCTGGACTTCAAATTCTCCGGGAGACTTCACTGGAACCATGGCTGACACGTAGCACAGCTCAAACTCGGCAAATAACCTGGAAATACAAAATAAAAAAAGGGTTAAAAAATGACAATAATTCATCAGACAAAAGCATTTCGTAAACTGGTGACTGGGCAGTGTGAAGGCAAATACCACAGCCTTATTCATAAGAAACTGGAGGGAGATATAAGGTGATAGACCAGCGATTCTTAACCTCGGGTCGCGACCCAAATTTGGGTCGCGAGAGGTTTTGGGTTGGGTCGCGGAAATCGCGTATTGATATCCCGATCGATGTCACTAAACTAGTATAGTCACAATTATTACTACTCTCAGAACAAGGACATCTATTGTTCACAATCGCGACATGTTAGTTCTGTTTTAATGGGCGGAAGGGCGCGGGGCGCAAAGCGAGGAGTGCGCGCCATCGCCACCGCTCGGCTCACGCAGTCGGCATCGCTCGGTTCGGCTCGGTCACCACCCGCGCCGCCCGCCGCACCGCGCTGGTCGGTCGGTCTCGTCTCATCTCGGTCAGTTTGCTAGCGAGTTTGTTTACGATTGCACGCTCGTTCTCATACTGTTTTACGTGAATAACGTTTATACTTGACTACAATACACTCTTTGTTGACAACTACAAAGTGCTACAAAATTGTGATAATCAATTGTGGAAGATTAAAAGTGCAACTCGCGATTGCTGTTATCGAAAGAAGGTAAAATATTTTTTTCCAATAAATGACATTGTTAGCCTACAATTCGCCGATGAACGAATAGAATAGTATATTTCTATAATTTGTCATTTTGTTTCAGTAAGTCTTTCGAATTGTGGACAGTCATGGCGAAACGGATGTTAACATACAAGCAAGAATTTTTAGCCTTAGGATTTATTGAAATAAAAGATCGCTCTGGTGTGCCACGTCCACAATGCGTGGTTTGTACGCAACTTCTTTCAAATGAATCGCTAAAAATAAACAAATTGAAGAGACATCTCGAAAAAGTCCATCCAACGTACGCAAATAAACCGCTTGCTTTTTGGAAAGAAAAAGAAACACAAACAAAGCGCATGAGACTTGATGCACCATCAAGTTCAGCAACAGTTTCGTTAGAAAAAACTACCTACGCTTCTTTCGAAGTAGCTTTAAAAGTAGCTCAATGTAAAAAACCCCATAGTATTGCTGAGCAGTTGATTAAACCAGCTGCAATAGCCATGGCAAGAACTGTCTGTGGAGATGAAATTGCGAAGAAGCTGGAAATGGTGCCAATTTCAAACGATACTGTGAAAAAGAGAATAGATTTAATGTCATCAGATATTTTAGAACAATTAATAACGGATCTCAAAAAAGCCATCAAATTTTCAATTCAAATCGACGAATCAGTTGATATTGAAGATTTCCCACAGCTGTTGGTGTACGTAAGATACAGAACTCCACAAAATTTCAATGAAGAGTTCCTGCTTTGTGAAAAGCTCTCTGAAACTACAACTGGGGCTGATATATTTCTTTTAATAGACAAGTTCTTTGTGGAACACCAATTACTGTGGGACAATTGTCTCGCAGTCTGTACAGATGGAGCACCGGCAATGATAGGGAGTCGCATCGGGTTTTGTGCCAAAGTCAAGGAACGAAATCCAGAGGTTGTTTTAATACACTGCTTTTTACATCGAGAAAACTTGGCTACACGTGATATGCAGCCAGATCTACATCAGGTGTTACAGGACGTAATACAAATTATAAATTTCATAAAGGCACGCGCTATGAACTCTCGGATATTTCGACTGATGTGCGAAGAAATGGGTTCAGAACACCAGAATTTATTATACCATTCGGATATTCGCTGGCTATCCCGCGGAAAGATTCTAGCTAGAGTTCTTTCTCTTAAAACAGAAATAGAAATATTTTTGACAGATAAAAGACACGAATGTGCTGATCGCTTCAGTGACAACAAATGGATGGCTAAATTGGCATATTTGGGTGATATTTTCCACCACTTGAATCAGTTGAACACAGAAATGCAAGGTCAAAATCGCACTGTAGTAGACATTTATGAAAAAATTACTGTTTTTAAAAACAAAACAAAACTTTGGCAAAATAAAATTGCTCAATGTCAATTGGCAGCGTTTCCAACATTAAACTTGTTTTTGGAAGATCTTAATCTTAATGGCAACCGTATTTTCGTGGAGACCATGCCTATTTTTTTAGAACATTTGAGAAGACTTGAAAATGAAATGGAAAGATATATTCCACAAAATGTCCATATCGTGAAATACAGTTGGGTAAGAAATCCATTTGAAGTAGATGTAATGGGCGTTGAAAACGATTCAGCTGGATTACAAGAAGAATTGCTCGAAATGCAAGGTGATGCACTTTTAAAAGAGAGATTTGCCAGAACGAGTCTCACAAAATTTTGGGCACAATTATCTGGGAAGCCTGTTCTGAGCAATGAAGCTGAAAAAGCCCTGCTACCTTTCCCAACTACTTATTTATGTGAAGCAGGATTTTCATGCCTTGCTGTTATGAAGAATAAGTACAGGAATAGGTTGGATCCTCAGCATGACATGCGGTGTGCACTTTCTATAAACATAACTCCACGTATACATGATCTTTGTTCAAAAATACAACACCAGGGTAGTCACTGATTATTTTGCTGTAAATTTTTTAACTGTTTTAATGCTGGTCTGATTTTAATACAGAACATTTAAATAAATTTGTTTATTTCTAATTTTACCAATACATCGTATAAATTTTATAGTATAAAATTACATAACCTGTCAATGGAAAAAAAATAAAAAATTAGATTAGGGTCGCGTACTTCAAATATATTCGTACCTTGGGTCGCCAGCCAAAAAGGTTAAGAACCACTGTGATAGACGTATCATAGAGGCTGTTAGGATTTTCCAAAGGTTGTAGCTAATTATTGTGAAATATACCTATGATATTTGATGAATCCGCGAGCCGAACTGACGAACTGAACCTCAACTTATGGAAAAGAAACGAAGCAACCGCAAATGGCACGAACCGCCGCTTGCAGTGGATTCGTTCCTTTCCCGTAATTCGTGGTACGGTTCGCAAATGTATTCGTACCCTTGCAAGAATGCTCTTCCAGCTTTTGCCACGAACATTAACAAGTAAATAATGAATTAAATATCATCATGCCTCTATAAAATTATGATTAACTTTTTGATTAACTGTGTAGGCCAAAAAGTCTCTTTTGTCAGCAAATTCTCAAATGTATGCTAGTTGGAAAGACCCAGGCAAACCACTACATCGGCATAATATACAGTATTACCAGGGTCTTGGCTTCAATAGAGCATCAGGCTCTTGTGCAGCATCTCGCTACAAAAGGCTACCAGGTATGCCCCCTGTTGGTTCAGTGCTTTTTCTAGTATTACCAGGGCCTTGACCTCAATAGAGCACTATCTTATTAATATCTTCAGGCTCTCGAGCAGCAAATAACTGCAGGAGGAGACAAGGGAAGCCCCATACTGGTTCCGTGCTTTTTCTAGTATTACCTGAGTCTTGATCAGGAATACCAGCACCTTGAATTCGATAGAACATTACCTGTTGAATATCTTATGGCTCTTATACAGCATTAGGAGACAATTTCAATGCTTTGTCTAGTATTACCAAGGTCTTGGCCTCAATAGAGCATTACCTGTCGAATATCTTCAGGCTTTCATGCAGCATCTCGCTGCAGCAGGAGACTAGGGAGGCCCCGTACTGGTTGCAGCGCAGACAGTGCTCTCTCAGCAAGGCTCTGACCGTCTCCAGGCTGCGGGTCAGGGCCTTGGCAAGTGGACGCATGGCCGCTGATTCCTCTTCACGGTTCATGATGGAGGAGCCAGCTGCTAGGCACTGAAATACCGAGAGATAATGGTTAAGATAGCTTCCTTTAGGAGGTTAGTTATGATTTTATTTTAAACTTATAATATTATTTTCAAATAAAATTAATGTAAAGGCATACCGGCCTCTGAGGTTCAGTTACGTGGTTAACTAAAGAAACCAGAGGTCAAGGGTTCAAATCCCGGCATGCATGAGCAAATTTTATTTGATTAATTTTAATTATTTAAAAATTCATTTATTTAAAACTAGCAGTACTCCAACACACATTGCTGTGGCTTGCTGTCAGTCTGTGCAGAAAGAGAAAAAAAAGCGCTTTACGTCCAACAGATGGCGTAGTTTTAAAAAAAGCATTTTTTTACCTGTCACAGGTGACATAAATAATAATAATAATATTGGGATGATTTGTATAGCGCCTTTTTTCTACAAAATCACCTCAGGAGTTCACATCTATATAATATAGGTGTCAATATTTCAGCAATCGGTGAATAATTTTCGGAGATTTAAGATTTTGTACAAACAAACATTTACATTTTGATTTATAACGATGGGTTATATATATTATGTAGATAGAAAATTTGCCGCACTTTTCAGAGTGGAAGATGCTTTCAGTATCGCCCTGGTGTAAGACCACCTTTCAGAATCGAAACTTTGCTTGAAATGGCTTTAGCCACGTTTGGTAACCAGATGTGAATAGCCAGGTATTTTCCAACCTTTCTCTTCCCCACCTCCTTCCCATCGTCATCACAACATAACCCAATTGTGAATGCCATAGTCCCACTGGCTCCAGAAAAGAAGGAAGGTTGGGAGCTTTGTGCGGTATTCATTTTAAAAAAAGTTATGAAGTAACTCTCAGCGGCAGAGCCATTTACAGTTGCAAATTCATAAAAAAATAATCTTTTGTTTAGTTCTAAGTTATGGCGTATTCTTCATAACTTGACTATCTATATACAGAAATTGTTATGAGTTGAATTATTCCTAACCGCTGATGCACTGACATTGTCACCTTTATGTCAGATGACATTGTGACATAAAGGTGACAATGGGGGAAGCAATGATTCTTGTCATATTGTGTTACTGTCATCTGCGACTCATGTAGTCAGAAATTTTGAAAGTGTCGGAAATTTTTGTCCTCGTCGTAAATGCTTATCTAAACATACACGCTTTAAATAAATACCTCATTATTAACCTAAATTATAATCATTAACCTTCTGAATCACACATGATAACGTGCGTTGATGTACACAATGGCAGGTGAATCACAAATAATCAGAAAACTTACTATGTAATGTGTTAAAATTAACTGCCTTTGAAAAAATTCCAAGGGGAAAACATCCGACACAATTTTATAAATAGTTTAACAAAAAACGAGAAAAAGCTTTGAAGGGATTCATCATAACAACATGAGTGAAGTTGATTCATATGTTTTAATGTTTTAAAGTAGGTAGAGTGATAAACAATATTTAAAAAATAAAAACATGCCAATACAGTAATCTCTTGGTTATCCGCAACTCGATTATTCGACAACTATCATAACCTGCTGTTTTTTTACTAGCTCAAAACACAAAATCAAACTTGTAGCGGTAGGAACCGTCCGCTTACATAGCAAGACTTCTAGACACGCGTTGGCATTGAATTACAGCTGCCACTCGGAGGATTCAAATAAGCTGCGCGTTGAATTCCAGAGAAGCCGGAGTTGGTTTTCGAGGCTAGTGGGGAACACACCTGAGAGCGAGCTGCTTGACCGTCGGGAGATTATTCACGCAAGTGAGACATTTTATTAATCCTCATGAAATAGACACATAATCTTTTAGATATCACCATATTTATAAATTCGTTTAGACTAGTTTCTAGACTGGCGCTATGTGGTGATGTCTTATTTTAAGATGTTTAGTTAATATAATTTTACGAGTAAATGTCGTGGCCAAGTTCAAATTACGTTGTGCTTTCAAATAGCCAACCACCCCTGGTTTTCTAAATTTAAGTCCTTGCTCTTGTATTTAAAGTTTAAATTAAATATACAATCATATTATTATATCTCAATTGATATTCTGAGTGTTCATTTCAATTCCCCTTATTGCTGCAAGCTATGGTGGAGCATATTACTAGAATACGGTAAGTTTAATACATGTGGTGACAATCTACGTTACAAACTCTATAATTTGCTGGTATTTGTATGTCAATTTCAGTAGTCTGCCGCGTTTCTAGACAAAAGCAAAAAGCTTTATAGACCGACACTGCGACGGGTTGGGTCATCTTGCTTGCACACGCTCAGTTACAGTATACAGCCGCGCTATCTGGCTTGCTGCTAGAGCTGACCATTTTATCTTATTGTTGTTTTAGGATATTTCACAGATGTCAGTCCTCTGTGCGTTCTAGTAACAAACTGTCGCTTGTGTTCGACGCCTTCCCAAGATTGTCTTATACAATGTCCCTAAAGGAGAGCAATCTGCAGACCAGGAGCTCTTCTCTGAGGTCTTTACCAATAATCTAGTAGGTCAAACGACGCTTTCTCTTGAAGATCATCTTAGAACCATGCGGCGAGTTTCGCTTTTTGGCAAGAGAGACACTCCCACCATGAACATGGTGGTTACATGTCACCCGTTAGCCAGAAAAGTTCTCATAGACAGCGGTATGTGCTTCCTTGGATGGAATGCCTGCCGTACTCGGGATTATACGGGGGCAACCAGGTGTTTCAAATGCCAACAATATGGGCACATTAGTAAGTATTGTCAGCAAGACAATGAAACCTGCCGTCACTGCGCCACTTTGGGGCATAACTACGAGACTTGCCCTAAGAAAGCCCTTCCCGCTGTCTGTGCCACTTGTACACGTTTCAAAAAACCTGCCGACCATCCCACAGGGGATAGAGATTGCCCTGCCCAAGCTGCTGCAATCAATGTACAAGTGAGGATGACAGACTATGGTTCAAGTTAATCTTATGGCACTGGCAACTCTACGTGTTTCTTGTTTCTTCTTTCTAGCATATACTTATCTACTTTTATAGTAATCCAAACAATGTGTTTCATATGTTTTTATTTTTACTTCTTTTATCTAATTCTCTTATTCTTTCAGGTAAAACTTTATGATTGTTAAATTGTTGACTTTATATTGTTTATTGCGATCTTAATTTTCATCTACTTAATAGACACTAATGTTTTCTGACTGTATGTTTTTTTTTTTCTTTTTTTTTTTTCTTTTCTTTTTTTTCTATCTTAGATCTTGAAACCATTCAGACCAGAACTGAACTCCATTGCTTGTTTTGTGTTGTTTGATATCCCCATAAGGGGTTGTTCACGGACCTAGTCCCCGCATAAGCTCACTGAAGCTCTAGCACTTATGGAACTCTGCCAGACATCTGTGCCACCCCTGAGGGTGGTTGTGGGTCAGAGGGAAGTCCGTGCTGACCTGGGTGCCTTCCGCCCTGCCTCCGACTTCCTGACGCTTTTCTCCCCTAGGGTCTTTAGGGTTAATCCCTATCATCCCATATACTTTCTTCTGGGCACCACCACGAGGTCGGCTTAGGGGCGCGACACTTGGACCTGCATTTGTCTTCCCAACCACCACCAATCCATCCTCGGGACTGCCAGCTGCGAGGCATTGAACCACTTTTCTTTTGTGTTTTCTTTTTCTCTTGCTTACAGCTCACCTGAATTCGGTGACCACACGATATTCGCGATGGTTACTGATCATGTATTTTTTTTTTTTTTTTTTCTTATTTACCATGTACTTCTCATCTCTTTTCTCTACTTTAGGTTGCTGATACTTTGGTACAATATGTTCCTCTTTCTTTTTTCTCCCTTTTTCGTTCTCGTAAATAGACTGTGAATTCTACGCTTTCTAACTTTGTCCTGATTTTCTATGTTTATTTGTTCTTGTTTTAAATTTTTGAGAAGTATTCATTGATCATAACACCCATTGTAGTCACTCATCTGTAAGCGCTTGCATACCGCTTCCTAACACCGTATGCGGGGACATTGAAGGTCTAACTTCACTTTAAATTGTAGAGCCGTTTATTCAAAAAAATTAGATTCTTGCGAGAACTCCGAAGGGGTGACCATAAGTCACCTATACCGGGGTGGGAAAGCGGTGGGTAACTTCAATGTCGCTTGTGTTTCTGTTTGTTTCGCTCTGCCACGTTTTTTTTTGTAATAAGTTTAGAAAACGCAGTCTTATCGCAAGCGTAAACATGATGACCGGTCGGTGGCCGAGTTGACATCGCGCTAGGGTCCCACTCGGGCGTAGTGTGTTCAATTCCTCAGCTGGCTAAGTCGTCCATCACAACACAAGCAACATTTTCAGCTTACTATGGTGGTAGTAGGAGATTTTCAAATATTGTCAGGTTATTCGTAACCCAGGAATGTTTGTCTTTCTTTAAAAAAAAAAAAAATGACACCCCAGGTAAACTAAAAATACGGAAATTTTATGAAATGGTGTTATTATTAACCTTTTGAACGCGTTAATTTGCTCCGTTTTATCTATACCCGTACGCGGTACATATTTTCAAATACCTATGCACGCAATTAAATGTCAAATTATAGCATTCTGGCATGATTTATTGGACTATATAGACAGAACAGATTATTCTCCACAATATGATAACAAATCCTCGTGTGTCAACACTCTTAGATGTTTATAAGCCCTGATATATTAAGCCTAATTACCTTCCATATACCCACTAGAACCACTCGATCCAAAATTCTTTTTAATTTCAATAACAATATCAGGACTGAGTCATTTAGAAACTCGCTTATACCTAGATTGCATGCAGTTGGCAATGCTTTCTCAGAAGTAGTAGATGTGTTCAACTGCACGGAATATAGTTATAAGAAGGCTATAATAACATACCTCTGTCGTAATTATCAAAGTTATTAGGCATAATACCATTCTATTCATAAGTTATCACAGAACCTAAACTATGCACTTACATCAGATATCAGACAGAAGAGTGTTATCTAATAATTTTATATACTTAATCAAAACTATAATTTTTCCCAAAATTGTTATGAGATGTCTTACTGACAGCCCTGTTTCAATAGAGCTAACTCTTAGTTCTCAGCAAATTCAACCAAATCCAATATTGAAGGTAACAATAACCTCAATACTAAACTACTGTACGGATTGAAAATAAAAATGCTATTGTACCTATGTATACCAGATGTTATTCTTGTTTAATTTTCAACATAATTTCTCAGTAATTATTCTGTTTAACATAATACTGTTTCGCTCCTGTGAACCACTGTAAACATAACTCATGTATATTGTAAAAGCCTTTTACGGCGTCTAAATAAATAAATAAAAAATAAAAAATAAAATAAAAAACAAAAACATAAAATTTCATACAAAGACGTACCGTATCTTTTGAATGTGGTCCCGCCATTCACTCGGCGTGTGTGTACTTAGGTGATACACACAAGTGGGACACCATGAGCACTTGTCATTTTTAGTTATGAAAACTGAACACTTAAATTTTATGTCACTTAATATAATAACAAAATTGAACTAACGCCATCCGTTGACAAAATTGTAAACCATAGCACTCGAAGGCGCAAAAAGGCTCACTTGATTATCGATGTTTTTTAATGAAATACAATTTTATTTTCGAGAAATTCTTGTAGATGTCAGCATCGTGATAGTTCTACGAATGTTCAAGCGAGCGGGAAATAAATTTATGTCGAAAGACCGCTGGATTATCGGCATTCAAAGTTTCCGTTGATACAGCCGCGTGTGAGTATGGACTTTTTGCCGTAACAACAGTTGATACGGCCGCGTGCAAAGAGTTAAACAAAGTTATATTTTAAATACCCTATTCACAGTTTTTGCTTTAAGTCTCAGGCTTCGCCCATATTTTGACAGAAGTTCGGAGTATTTACTGTCATAATAAAATCCAAATGAATGGAATATTTCTGAACATTTTCGAAAACTAAAAACTGTTTTTGAAAGGTAATAAAATACGCTATCAAATATTAATATTAGAAATAAACATAATTTTTTTTTTTTTAAATAATAAAATTTTTAAAACACACACAAAAAAAAAATGGCACACTTCACGTTTTTCGTAACTAAAATTACTGATAATCTAAAAAATGTTAAAAAAAACACGCATTTTATTATACAAATATATTACAAACGTTTCGCTCACCTCACTTTTTGTCATTTCATATAAAAATAATTCATAAAAAATTCAAGAAATTTAATTTTTTTTTTTCAAATTGCGTTCGGAATCTTTGGTTAACTTCTAGATTTGAATATTTAGCGTGGTATTTTCTCTTTCTAATACGGTTTAGATCAAGGGTGGCCAACCCGCGGTCCGCGGGGTTTCTACTTGTGGTCCGCGGATCATATGCACGCATTTTATAAAACCACCAAAAGAACATTTCAACGTGAGTAGTTCGTATCATATCTCATATATGGAAGTATCTAGTACATTGATTCAACTATCGTGACAATTTCTTCTATGGTATATTCGTGTTAAACTATTATGAGGCGTGTCGACGACATTGGAAAACATATTGAAGATAATTTGAAAAATCGAGCATCCAAGTTCATATTTTATGCTCTAGCATTGGATGAAAGCACAGACCTAACAGATTTTTATCAGGAGTGTTGATGTCCATTTTAAGAAAATAGAAGAATTAGCGGCATTGTATCCACTTAAGGAAACTACTTGCTCACAAGATTTGTTGCTGTTACATCGACATTGAATCACTTTTCGTTACAACTCAACAACCTATCGGGTTTAACAAGAGATGGTGCTCCAAAAATGGTAGGGAAACACAAAGGTTTAGTAAAATTGATTGAAAATGAGGCCTGCAAAGTTGGTAATACTTCAATGCAAAAATTTCATTGCATTATTCATCAGGATAATTTATCAATTATTTTACAAGCAATAATTATTCGCCTGAAACACTCATCCACATTGAAAAATCTCCTGATAAAAGATATATGACGCCAACGGGACTCGAACCCGTGTCCCTGCGATTTCCGGTCGACAGCTCTGACCACTGAGCTATGGCGGCTTATCTCTTATCCGCGAAATAATTCAATATATACTAGTGTTTCATTCAACAATTACTGCTTGTTACATTTTTCCACCAGAAAACAACCAACTTTTATTTTATATGAGAAAGGCATTGTAAGTGCTAACTCTCTCACTAGATGGCGTCGAGAATAATAAATAATTGTTACCCTTTGTGCTATGCATAAAAAATCTTATCTTAAACATTAGTTTACCAAAAAAATAATAATTAGGAGAATTTATGTTCCAAGTCCCTTAAAATGGATCATGTCATGAAGGTGGTCATCAAAACAGTGAACTTTATTATGTCGAAGGGTCAACCCCTTCACCGTCAGTTCCACGAGTTTCTCAAGTCTTTGGATTCACAGTCTAATGACATGTTACATTTTATGCAGAAGTAAGATGGCTGAACCATGCCAAAATGTTGAAAAGAGTGTTTGATTTGAAGCAAGATATACAATTATTCTTCGCAAGCAAGTCAAAAAGTATCCCAGAATTTGAAGACAAGGAGTGGGTTAGCGACTTTGCATTTCTGGTCGATATAGTTAGCCACCTAAATGTTGTTAATACTCACCTACAGGAAAGATCAACTAATTAATAACATGTATTATCTTATTTCCGCATTCCAAAAGTGTGGCAAGTGAAGAAAAGGGGCAAATACATATAGGGAATAAACACGAGCGAAACGTAAATGAAAAGGGCGAAAGAGCAAGCTCTCTCTTATAATGGATTCCAGGCATCGATAGAAACAAAATATAAATTTTATTGGTAGGTATAATTATTTTATTATCTTATTTCCGCATTCCAAATGAAACTTGGGCTTTGGGAACAACAATTAGAGACAAAAATCTTCAAAATCTTCACCACATTCCTACAATGTTATTGCAGCCAGACGTCACACAAATGGCGGCGGGTAAATACGCTTCATTGATATCCGACTTGAACCTGGAATTTGAAAACCGATTTCAAGATTTTAAAAAGCATTGTTTGCTTTTTGCTGCATTTGCAACGCCATTCTCCGTAGACGTGAATTTATTGCCAGGAATTTTACAAATGGAACATTATGAATTGTGTTATAATGCACGGTCAAAGGAGAAGTTCAATCAGGTTGGTTTGGAAGAGTTTTACAAAACATATTTGGACAAGGAGAAATATCCTGCATTTTATAAACATACTCTATCGATGATTTCACTATTTGGAAACACTTATGAAGCATATTAAATCTCAAATGAGAACACGAATCACTGATGAGCATTTGGAAAAGTGTTTGCGTTTAGCAACAACATCAATCGTTATCAACATCGATGCACTTAGTTCTGACAAACAAAAGCAGACGTCTTACTGAAATTTATTATATTATGTTTATTTTTTATTATTATTTTTGTATTGCCTAATTTTAATCTAATAAATATGTTTGATTCTCTATATCTTCTAAAAATATACAATATATTTCTTGTTGGCTTTGAATATTAAAAGAAAATTTGCTGTACGGTCCGGTAGGAAATCTCATTTCTAAAATCTGGCCCGGCTGCTGAAAAGGTTGGCCACCCATGGTTTAGATTATATTTCTCACCATGACAATAAGGGAGATAAAACGATTTCTGTAAGACAATGTGAGTTGTTCCAAAAATGAAAAAAATTAGCTTGAAGGGTTATCCTCACCAACCTATTATGTTCAACACTTTTTTAGAGGATTATTTTTCAAGAACAATTTAATGTCATGATTCTGATTGCTACTCATTTTTAAACAAGTATTTTACAGAGCAAAACTCGCGCAAACCGGGCGTGCTAATACTGAATACATACTGTCACTTTCGTATCTTGATTATGTAGATCTATAACATCTAACATTGTTAATTAGTTCCAAATCCATTAATCCTAACTAATTCATTCCAAACGTTTGGTATTACGCAAATTGTCAACGATCAAGGATGCTTCTACACATGAGCCGCGAATGCACGCAAGACCCATATATGTCTTCACTGCTCTAACAGATGAATTGCCGTTAGAGTAGTTTATCTCCCTCATTTCATGGTTTCAGCCACTCGAGAGAGTGCCCACATTGAGAACACGTCATGTGACGTCACAACTTCGGCATTTCGACATATGCACGACACTTTTGCGTATTAGTGAGAGTCTGGTGAGGAGTTGCTAAGGCTTAAATCATAGTGCAGGAATCCTTCGTGAGTGGAGCGGAATTTCGTTTTATTGATGTTTGGCGCACATATTCTCTCGTTATTCCTGTGCTATTATATATTTTTACCATTACTGTTCTGATGTATCTAATGTAACCATGGATGTGTGGCAGTGCATTGCACACATGCACTAAGGCGGGACCGCCTCTGCCAGTTACCTGAGACTACCGCACAAGAGTCCCATCTGCTCTCAACAGACTGGAGCCAGTGGAATCTCCAATTGGGGTATATTGTGAGGATATGGGGAAGAGGAAGGTAGGGGTGTCCTGGACAGAAGTGTAAATAATTTAGAAGTTCTTCATTGAATGACCAAAAAGTAAGAAATTGTACTTTTTTTTAATGTAAATACCGTACAAGAGTTCCAACCTCGAACTGTCCAGAGCCACCTGGTAGAGGAGATGGTGAAGAGGTAGGTTGGCAAGTATCTGGTTATTCATATCTAGTAGTTAAAGCCATTTCAAGCAACATTTTGATGATGAAAGTAAGTACAACTCTGAAAGTAATTACCTCGGCTCCGAACCACAGCTGTCCCGCTAAATTGTCCTGAAGAACGTCTTCAGGGAACTTGACCCGGAATCCTCGCGCCACCCTCTCGCTGCCCAGGAGCTGGTCCATTATCTGCCCGGTGATGTTCAGTACTCGCTCCTGGAATAAAGAAGAAGAATTAAAGACTTCCCAAATGAAGAAATATTGTTATAAGTCTATGTAAATAACAGTGATAATAATCAAAAATATTAATTTCGGTTGTGAAATTATTGACATTCAGTGAACTCAAATTTGGTTTGAAATTTTCAAAATTGAAACTGAATGTGTTAAAAAAAAAATTATATGAATACCGCACAAGGGTCCCAACTGCTCCCTACGGTCTGGAGTCAGTGAGACTATGGCATCCCTGATTGGAGTATGTTATGAGACTGAAGGAAGTTGAGAGGGGAAGGAGATAGTGGAGAGGAAGGTGGGGGAGTACCTGGCTATTCAGATCTGGTCACCAAACACGGCTAAAGCCGTTCAAGCAATATTTTAATTCTGAATGGTGGTTTTAAACCAGGGCGATACTGAGAGTATATTTCACTCCGGAACGTGCCGCATTTAAGCTATATATTATTTTAAATGAATAAATCATGAAATAACACAGATTCATCAAATAAAATTTACTTGCACATGCCGGAATTGGAACCCGTGCCCTTCGAATTGCTTGTCGAGAGGCTTACCCTTCGACCACGGAGACCGTCAAATTTGTGGGTGAATTAAACAAACGATAAAGTAGGTACCTATCTATAATTAGAAAATTATTTATTTTTATAAAAAAAAATAATTGTATATTTGAAATGTGAATTTCTTTTGTTTAAATTTTTGACAATTTTCAAATTTAATGTCGGTGTTCATTCGAAAGGTAAATTTATAATTGTCTGTAATAATAATCTTCTTGATTTTTACTACTGCGATAGTTAGAGCTACAAGACATAGACGGCCCTAGTGTAAATATATCTTAGAAGTTATAGATTTATCTAACAGATGTCGGTAGTATTCAGGTTTGCCCCTCCATGTTGAGAACAATTATCTACGGCTGGACGTGTGGAAAATAATGGATGACGTATACGGAAAATCTTAGTTAAACCGGTGCCACAGTAGAAGGAAACCAGCGACAGACCGAGGAAGAGGTGGACTGACTGCGTGGAAGAGGATTGGAGCGGAAGAAAAGGCATTATCATGGTCTATTCTGCATCATCACCTGGGCGTGTCGGAGCTGGTTCACCAGGGTGGAGCAGCGTTCCGGGTCCTCGCGCCCATCGAAGGAGTCCAGCTCTGCAGCCACCATGTTGAGGGTCTCGTCTGCGAAGAAGAACTGGGCCAGCAAGGAGCGGTCATCTCGCTGAAACAATTAAGCAAATTTAAAATTACTTTTATGCCGATATCATAGTAGATTTCATACTCGGAGGAAATAATATACATTGAAAATACTGTAATTTCAGTTGTGATTCCATCTGTCTGTATATACGGTTCGATGAACTCTTCGATATGCTTTACATTTAAGCCCTACGCGATTCTGATAAACGCGACAACCTAAACTTGAATGAAATTCGATCAGAACGATATGCCAATTTTAGAAGCAGACGACTTGCAGTGGGTTCCTGGAATGCACCTTCTCTGAACAACAAATTAGAGGAGGTGGATGATGTTTTGGATGATGGTTTTGTTTTCAACATTTTCAAAAGTGTTTGTTTGGAAAATTCGGACAAGCGATAAAGTAACTATCCTTTAATTCAATATTTTGAACAGAAAATTATTTTAATTGCCAATTTAATTGATGTATTATATTTAGATAAGAAATAATGCAATCTGTCTTCCAATGCTCTTACTCCGAATGACAGGAAACTACCAAGTCCATTTCCCGCGCACTGCCACAAACACGATAAAAGTGGAACACGCTTCGACGAGATATTAGTATGCAATAGAGCCTATATGAATATCCCGTGATTTTCAAGGGGCTTCATGGCCCGGAGCTGGTGGGGCTAAGGTACTTACAAGTTGGAGGATCCAACTGGGGAAAGAGAAGGGTTAAAGGTAGGTGGGAAACACCTGGTTTTTCAGATCTGGTTAAAAAAATCAATCTATTTCAAGGAACGCTTCGATTTTGAACATTGATCCCGAACTGAGGCAATATTGAGAGTATCTTCCAGTTTTGTTTTCTATTTCTACATATTTTGCCATCGTTTTAAGACCTAAGTTTGGATTGAAATAATTTGATATTTCACCGTTGATTAATTCATTTCAAAATTATCAATAGCCTGGTGTGTAGGAAGAAAGTACACACTCAAATAGTTAGGCTTGGTGAACAGGAATACCTTAAAATCTCTAAGTGTACAATTTTACAGCATCTCTCATAAAATCAATTGATTAAAGACAACAACAACAACAACAAAATACACAATGTATATCTATGAAACTCTTGATGTGAATGTTCAATTGTACTTGTGTGTTATATAATGCTTATACATACAGATATTTATTTAACCCATTTATGGTGATGATAAATTAACTAACTGTTAATTTATCATCACCATTATTATACTTACTCCTGATGAGGTGAACTTCATTCATGAAACATGTAAAGGTTGTATATAATAAAGTGATGTAAACAAAGTTATTTGTGTTTTAATAAAATAAATAATCCCATCACAAAATGATAAGCTTTCAGAAGAAATTTTCTTCGAAAATTTTTCAATTTCTATGACTACTAATTATGGTTAAACCCTATTTACCAATGAAATAATATACCATTGGTTTCCCTATCTTTCCAGTACGACTTGTACAATATCTCAGCATGCATGTCGGCATTTTTAAGTTATCGCCGGAGACCTGTGCCCGGCGAGCACTTGTAACTGACGGAAGCCCGTAGTATCGCACCGCGGACAATTAACAGATGTTTGTGGCCCATACATCGAACGCAGGTGTCAGTTCTATCCACAGACATAGGAATTAATAGACGAGAAGATAATGGCGAGGGGTAAAATCAACTGTTGAAGAACGAAGGGGGTGAAGCTGACTGTGATTCGTCAATAAATCAATCTGACAGTAAATAGGCATCTCGCATTATAATATCACCATTTACTTCTTAAAAGTAAAATCTGCTTTTGAATGAATAGACATTTTTACATGGGAGCGCAAATTACTCGCCACGTTATGAACTAATTTGCGAAGTCCAAATTCGGCAAAGTAAGGCAGCTTCTATTTTCAGAGTATTTAGTTAAGACACTTTTACAAATGTTTCATAATTTACTTACCCCAGTAAACAACGATGAGCACACTTGAGAATCGCTACATTGTGATGTGATAGTATATGTTTCTAAAACTGATCCATATAATACGGTGTGAATAAGCTTAAAATAAAGTAAAATAATGCTTACTTATGGAATGTAATACGACAATTGGGTTTATTCTCTTTGTCACATCTATTTTTACAAGTTTTCATATCACAAGTCAACATTTTGCAGTGTTATTTCGTAAAATGAACTGATGATGCCTCGACCATAGTTCGCACAAGAATGATGACGTCACGTTTTCAAATTTCACTTGAGGCCATACGCGAGCACAGCCGGCTCCAATGGAACCGGTATGGGGACTGGGGATAATACGCTTTTAATCACTTAGGGCAGGTCTACTAATATTCATATGTCTATGGTTCTATCTATATACCGCAATGGTTCAAAGTGGCATTTAAATGGCATCTGTCAAAAAATATTAAAAACATTTCCTGACAATGACAATGCTTGGAAAAAAATGTTCCTTTTTGAGGGGATATAAGAATAGAAATAGGTGAATCGATTGTTAATCATAGACACAAAAGAAATATGAATCATTTATTTATTGCTTCGAGTACAAGTTAATAAATTAAAAGTATTGAAGTTTTGAGTATTGAAGTCTTATAACAATATTAGAATTATTATGTAGCAGATTTAAAAAACAAAGTTTCCTAAGAATAATAATATTATGCAGTGAGTTGAAGACATTATTCATTGTGTTCATTTGTAAACCGGAAAAAAGTATTCAATGTAATTTGACAAGCCATTGGATCAGCTGGTGAATTGCTGGCGGCAGGGGCAGTCACGAAAAGGAGATTTCACCAATAAATTAGGGCTGCCGCAAACACACAAAAAATATTATTTTTGAGAGAATATTTTATTTTTATTTTTACAAATTTGCAAAAAAGGAAGATATTACCGATAATTGGTGAGATAAGTAAAAATAACTTTATAACTTTGACGAAAATGTGATTTTAATAAATATAGAAAATATTAATTTGTATGCAATATGGTTAAAATAGGTAGTTAACCAGTGATGTTACCAGAAGAAATAAAATCAGAAGAAAACATAAAAACATTTAAAATTAAATTACGAAAATATGTGATCGATTCATTTTAAATGTGTTACTATAATTATATGTATATAAGGATTGTATTAGGACATAGATAACTATGTACCTACTTAAAATACCGCAATAAACAATAAACAAGTTAAATTATTTTCTTTACGGCCTCCTGTGTGGAGTACAAGTAAAAAGGTTTTGATGCTGAAAAAGCGTACAAAGATGGAGCAGCATATTTCATTGAAGGTGATTTTTTTTATGTGTACGGAGTGGAGGAATGATTTTTTAATTTTTTTTCTCAATGTGCGCAGGTTTTTTTACATAATTAGAAAGCGAATTCATAATATTATTTTTGTATAACCTTCAATCACTCATTTTTTGCCAAATAATTAAAATTAAAAAAAGCATGAAAGTCATCAGGTCATTTTTTCGAAACTTTGGGCCAGATGGCAAGTCTGGGTATTTTTTTTAATTTTAAAAGAAAGAAAAACAGTCCCGGGTTACGAATAACCTGACAATATTTGAAAATCTCCTACTACCACCACAGTAAGCGGAAAATGTTGCTCGTGTCGTGATAGAGGCAATGCCAACCGAGGAAATGAATGCAAAACACTTGGGTCAAATGGACAGCAGGTCATTCCTTTGATATTTTCAGAAAAGGCTTTTTTTAGTCAAAAATAACATTCCAATGTTGTCCAGAAAAACAATTTAGTTCAGAATCGAGGATTTTAGTACGAAATAAGAATGTCCAAATGTCAATATAACATTGGAGGACCTATAAAAGTAGGGTTTTCGATATCTCTAAAAAGTATAAGACAATGTCGCTATTCGCATCGGTCTGTTTGTGCGCTTAGTTCTTCTGAACTACGCTACGGACTTTAATACGGTTTTTACTAGCATTTATAGAATTTCTTCCGGAAGGTTTTTACATATAAAACATGGATATCATATTTATAGAAATTAGAGAAAAGTCGGTGGGTGTAATCAAGACGTAAAAAAATATTTTCGGGCGATTACATTGCTAACGCCGGCTAAACGTTATGAGATACATCAAAATAGCGTACTACGGAATTGTATATCTTAAAAAGGACTACAGAAAAGTCCATGGTGGTATATGTCTATCTCCTAAGGATAACCCCTAGCAACGCCGGGTACACGTCAGCTAGTTATTTAATATTTTGAGACCAAAATTAATTAAAGGATTTTGTAAGATCACCTAAAAACACAAATAGTTGCAACTTACCCCTTCTAAAAATAAAAATATATCAAACAAATACCAAAAAGTGGTCCAATGTTACCCGAAATTACTGTTATGTATTAATATATAACTTTTACTATTCAAATGTAAAGCTCCTAAAAAGGGAGTTAAAAAATTATTAAAAAAAGTAAATAAAAAAAACTCTTGAATAGTTGTAAAATTATTTTGTGGCGTCATTTTGATAATATTTAAATGAAACACATTTTAAAATTACTTTGTGGCGTCATTTTATTATATTTAAATGAAACACTTTGTGGCGTTATTTTTAATAATATTTAAATTAAACACTTTGTATACACCACTTTAAAAAAAAGTGTTTCATAAATAATAAAAAATAGTTTGTTTGATGTGACAACCCTGCCCAAAAGCAACCAAAAAAGCAAGCAGGCAATTGGATTTCACTTTCGTGGGCACCTCGCACCGCTGATTTCACTTTCAGCAGACGAACGAGCAAATAAACCGAATTGTTGTTATTATTTACATTATAGATTCAGACCATACAAAATGCACTCCAATATTGGGATTGGGACAACAACTGGCTTCTATCAGATGCGAACGCGGGCTAAACGCAATTATATAAATGATCTATTATCTAAACCCGGCGCGTTACTGAGGTTTTGAAAAGTATAAACATGTTCGTAATTTTTCTTTCTATTGGGAGACACCATATCATATGATGATTTGTATTTTCTGGGTTTATTTAATTATTGGTTGTCGGTGCGTGAGTAATGTGAAATATTATCAATATCCTGCGTAATGAGAACATCATTCAAGTTCATTAAATTTTCTTATAATAATACTGGGTCCTAATTAGCATAATAAATAAATATTCCAAGATGTTTCAAGAAAATTGGCCGTGTTTTTCATAATTAATTCGATGTTTTGTCGATATTGAAAAAACAGAAACCTTTAAAATATTATACTCCTCGAGGAATTGGATTCCCGGCAGAAAAAGTCGAAAAAACATGTTTTTTTTTCTAAATTTTTCTCGAAATCCTCGAAGTTTGTTGAAACAAGGTTTCCCAAAAGACATGTCCATTAAAAACATAGATGTAATATTATTTTTAATTAGCTGGGTAAGTAATAGTAAGTGGGTGGTACCCCCAGAGGATTTTAGAAAAATAAGCGTTTCCTTTCATTAGCCATATATTTTGGATTAGAAAAGCAATTTTTGAAAGAAGAACAGAACAAATAACATTCTACTGCGCCTAGGTACACTGTAATTACGTACGTTATCGAGTTATACGTGAAGTTTCCATTGAAGACAACAACTAGGCATATAAGCAAACAACTTTTGCTCTCTTGAAAATCTAGCAGGTACTCCAACGTTGTGCTGCGAATTTTTAGGTGAACTCAAAATTTTATTTTAGTCGTTTTAGTTTTGAAAAAAAAGGACAAGAAATGGTATAATTTCAATAGAAATCAATCAACAAAAATAATAATGTGAATAAAATATATTTAGCAATGCCATTCAAAGATGAATGTTATTAAAACAAATTATTGTTATTTAGCTCAATTCATTACTGTAGTAATTATTTTGGTAACATAAAAATGATGAAATAGAAAAAGACACAGAAATTTCAATGTAACTTTTGTGTTTTTGAATGAAGTGGAATCTTGAAAGTGAAAATTAATCCACTTCCCGAAATCTGATCGAGCTGAAACTCGTCACATAGACACGTTGTCGATGACAATGCATTCTATCAACTTTTGGTGGCAATATACATACGCATTTCTCTGAAATGACAGCAGTTAATATACGAAATAAATGTCTGTCCTACCCAATTGGGATTTTGCTCACTAATCGCGGTTGACTCTAGTCCCTGAGGAGGATTTTTTTTTTTAGTTTTAAAAGATATTTTAAAAGTTCACGACAGTTAAGAGCCAGTAACTGGGGAGAAAGGTTCAATCCTCAGTCAAAAACATTTTAACATATTATTTATTTTTTGATTTTCACTATCAAAATGAAATCACGTTGCTAAAATTGCGTAGTACCTACGTTAGTGTCAATCGTCAGATATTAAATTCATAATAATTATTATTATTTATCATAGTTCACGTTAGTGTGTTTAGGATAAAATACAGATTACATCACCGCATATAAATAATGAACAGAAGTTACAATGGAAATAACCAAACAGGCTATAAACAGAAATACATTGATAATATCGTATGCACTGATGTGATACGGCTTGACAGCTGCTGGAACTTGGTATCGATGTCAGCTGACAAGTGATTCATCGAGAATCACTAGTGAATCAATGACTAATCTCTCTCCACGTAATAATATCTACACAAACCAAAGGTAACAATGTGTATTGTGTGCATTAAGTCAATTTTATTTGTAAAATCAGCAAAGACCTTCGGCAGTTAGTACCTACCTACGTGGGTCGGAAAATCAGCAAAGATTTTCGAAATTTAGTACCTACCTACGTGGGTCGTAAAATCAGCAAAGACCTTAGGCAGTTAGTACCTACGTACGTGGGTCGGAAAATTAGCAAACCTTCGGCATTTAGGACCGACCTACGTGGGTCGGAAAATTAGCAAACCTTAGGCACTTAGTACCTACCTACCTGGGCCGCAAAATCAGCAAAGACCTTCGGCAGTTAGTACCTACCTACGTGGACCGGAAAATTATCAAACCTTCGGCATTTAGTACCTACCTACGTGGGCCGGAAAATCAGCAAATACCGATGAATAGTCAATTTCCTTCAGTGCGAAAACAATAAAAAATCATTATGTGTCAAATATAAATCAAACCAAAGGTAACAATATGTATTGTGTGCATTAAGTCAATTTTATTTGTCTTGTTTATGTTGGTGAGTGAGTGTATGAAGCAGACGCGGCCCGTGACTGTAATTACCAGCAGTGCATTTCACTTTTAAAATGTACCTAGTCTGTAATTTAGGTGGAGCAAATTAATGAATGGGAACACCTACTGCAATTCCTTCTATCTTCTAAGTTATATTTGTAAAATAACTGATTAAATAATACAAAATTATCTTGAAAATAAAGGACACTCAATTCATCGTTGAAAATATAGCGAAACCGTTTGATTTCACCGCGAACGAGTTCCAATGTGTTAATGTTGTTGCGTTAAGGCGAAATAGGTAGACTTGACCTGAAATTTGGCATTTTTGAGGCCACTTTTAGACGTATGGACACTTTTCTAGAAAAAAACACAAATTGATTTCGAAAGATCGTTATTTTATCTTGTAAAGTAAGATGTAAAATTTTGAAAAATAATATTATTTTCATATCATAATAAAGTGTTACCGTTGGACGATGCGCAGATTTGTTGCATTTTCAAAGGTGAAGTTGTATTATACAACAAATATTTCAAATCATTGAATAATAATGTATAAACAATCAATAAATTATCTATCATATGTATGTATAAGAATTTTGTTTTTATTTCAAATAAAATTACTAATAAATAAATCCGAGCACGCGTTTTGTGACGAAAATCCCTCAATTGGACTATTTATTTATGGTCTTACAAATTGGTATAGTTCAGATTTTTTTAGAAAAATAATTTACCAAGACATAATTGAAACATTAGATATAATTTATGACCAAAAAATATATTCTTAAAGTATATAATAGTAATTAATTTCGATTCGCGTTTGTTGTTTGTGTCTTGCCCCGGCGCAAGCCGAGATTTTATCATTCCCCGCTGCGACAGGGCGGCGAGCGGACGTCTATTCCACGCCAGTCTACTTGATAACATTTTAAAGAAATTCCTCGCTTAAAAATGAGGAGGAAAATACCCTCGAAAAAAAGTTTTATTAGATAGCACAAATTACGACATCAAAAACGTACGTGGGAGATATATTTTCAGAAAAAACAAAGGTTAGTGATATTTAATTATCCGTGTACATTGTTCGTACTTATATGCTACAGGGTCGTTCGAAAGAATCAGTCAGAATAAGCAAATATTTTTTATAACATTTGGCGATAATTTTGTGTTGTTTAATTTCCAGGGAAAAGAATCAACTATGGACAGGAGTTTATGTCTGTTATCGTTTTTTCATGTATAAATGTTAAAACTTATGCCAAAGTACGTGAAACTGTTTGTGATTGGTAATCAAAAAGTGACACGAACCAAATGAATTTCGATTCGTGATGTGCGATTCAAATCATTTTTTTGTTCATAATTTCTATTTTATTGTCCAATTCACTATTACATTGGTATAATTCAACATATTTAATGTTTTTTGTGTTACTTTTTGTCAGTTTCATAATGTCATATTGTGAATTGAGCTTCTTGTTTAAGGAAAAAAAAAACAAGGTTATTTTTGACATACAAACCTATGATTTTTACTCGTGAATTTAATAACATTTCGAAAATTAGACGAGTCAGGTCGCTCCGTTAATCATGAAAACAAATACATGAAAGCGATACAATATTATGCAATCGCAAAACTACATATGTAGGTAGGTACCGTAGAAAATAGTTGGAAATAAAACCTAGTTTTAATATATAAACTACTTCAGTTGTAAGGAATAAACCCTCTTTTCAATGTCATACATATCAAATCAAGTAATACTTTGAAGATAAGTATTAGAAATAAAACTTACCGGTAATACCTTTCGGACAAACGAATAAATAAGTAAAACACAAGATTTTTACTCACCTTTGGAAAACTCGTGTAAAATATTTAAAAAAAAAAACAAATTAAACAAATATTTGAAATTTTTTTTAAATGTATATTTATATACCTACATATTTTATATCTACCATGTCAACAAACTGCATTTGTATTTATTTATGTTTACGCACTCCGACGTATAATTTACAAATATGTATGTAACTACTTATAAGGAAGAAAGCTACAACCAAGAATTAAACAACAATAATTGTTATTTCATCGGAACCATGCTGTAGTTTTCACTGCCGCGCGAGTGTACGACTCGCAGCGGAATGAATTCGGTATTTCTGTCTCGGTCTAAAAAAACGTCCGATCGCGAGATCGTCTTTTAACGAAATTTGAATTCTCGTCCGCTGGTTAAATCGCCTTAACATTGAACATTAGTATTTCTAAGCGAATCCATTCCAAACGCATTGGATTACGCATGATCAAAGTGATGCAAAATTCACTCGCCGTCAAAGCACTTCGATAATGCACGGATTGGTTATGTATCTGCACTGCTCTAACACGTAATTTGACGTTAAGAGTGTAATCTGTCTCGCTCATGTCACCGTTTCGGCTACTTCGGGCTGTCTCGATACCGCCCGATGCTGTTTTAGTAGCATAGTAAAAGTTGGTTCTGTGCATATCGGGGTATGCACGACCGCTTGCTTTTGAGCGGGATTTTTTTACTAGAAGATAGATCAAATAATGACCTGACGGGAATTACGAATTTCTTACATCGATCACTGGGGCACAGATGTCGTTGTAATTTGTTATGTAGAGATTGAAGACAAGCAGTGCAATGCACAAATGCACGTACCAAGGAACCGCCTCTGGTATGAAGCAGTGGAGTATTGTCAAATCCAAGCCCGCGGGCAATATTGATGATTATTATTTTTAATTAAGCAAAAATGGATGGTGGAAGATTTAGATGTTATCATTGCACCACCAAATGAAGCAAATACTTGAGTCGGGTAATCAATCCGAACAACAAAAGAGTTTAATTATGTAATTTAAATCATTTAAAGAGAGTGCAAATTGTTTTTGATGGATCAAAAAACAATTTAATGTAATAATATTATTGTTAATATAAGTCGGGTCACCAGCGACCAAATGTTTTCAAAACATCGGATAAAAACAAAAGTTTTTTTTTCGGCTATGGAAAATGAATAAATAACGGCTGTCACAATGTTTCATGTTTGCACAAACATTTGGTTCAATGTTTGTAGTAATATTATCGCTGGTGATACGCCTAAAGTATGAAACAAAAAACAAACTATTCCCAGCGAGAGCTCGTAAGGGTGTTTACGTTTATCCTCTTCCTTCTCTTGTTTCAAAACAGCGACAGAAGCTACTAGAACGATGAAGCCACATACGATCTATCGCTGAGACTAGTATAAAAAGAACATGGTCGAATTGAATCTCGAGTCTAAATTCCAACAGAATTGGAAACGTCGCCAAGCACCCAGTATCTTTGGGCATTTTGGGTAAGAGGGGACTGTGGGCCTGTATTCCAAAGTAGTTCGAAAAAACATTCGATACTATCGGTGTGCACAAATACGTTCAAACGTGTACTCTTTAAAATGATTTGCCTCAACATTCTGTTAACACACCTGGAAATAAACTCAAATATTCTTTAGGTAGGTGGTACATGTATACAATTACGCTACTGTAAAAGCTAGTTATTGAGTAAATTTTAGTTTTTACCGGTAAATCCTAGCATTTACCGGAATGGTTTTGAAAAAGTACGACTTGGTAAGGTTTACAACTTTCAACTAACCTAACCTAAAAGTATCAGATATTTCTATTTTTGGGTGACCGGATAACTCATCAAAATGACAATTCAACACACCTATAAAAAGGGATATAAAGTTATGAAAAGTGATGAAACAAAAACTAGGTTTAACAAAGTTTTTGTTTCATTACTTTTCATGACTTTATATCAGATTTTGGAGGTGTGTTGAAATGTCATTTTGATGACCTACCCGGTCACCGCTATCATCGCCCTATAGGCTGGAACAACACAGCGGAACTGTACTCTGTAATGATCTGCCCTTTCTACTTCAAACTTTTCCTTCTCTTCTTTCTACGATACATTTTCCTTAAGTCCCGTAGGTAACTTTTCCATAAGGCTTTGGTTATATATATATCCGGGGTAGGAAGGTCCTCCCTGCCGTCTTTTCTTTATTACACACCCCTTCAAGTGTGTACATCCTAGTTTGTCTACGTGACGTACGACCTTGAACGTACTCATTTCACGTGACGGTTCAGTATAAAAAGGCTTCACCGAACGTTGTGTTGGGTTTTTGTTTCTCGGTTTAGAAACCTAGTTATTTATGTTTTGTGTGGTATCCCTTGGTTCTTTTGAGATAGAGTGAGTTGAATCCATTACCGCTGTTTTTCAAAACCATTTTATAAACCTTATCTTCTAAGTCGCCTGCTCACCCCCCCCTAGCTACTCGATTCTACCTATCGTAGGGTAATGTGAATATAATAAAGTGTTAGCTTTTATATATGTGATATACATACGATAAATTTATGGTGTTAGTTGTCGGCGCCATCCATGTATATATTTTGGGAGGGGAAGGAGAGGAAAGGAAATGAATTTTTTTCAAGTTAAGATTGGCTCCTCCGCTTACCAAACAAAACTGATGGATGATAATTTGAGCAAGGCGATCGATATCTGCGTGTCTGGATATCACAACCGGCCGGGTCTCCCCTTGTTCCAAATCGGCAACCTTCACGCCAGAATAAAGAAAACCAGGTCTCTTCACCAATTTCAGAATTGCCCCAATCTCAAACACCTCCAGGATAAACTACTTTACTGAGTGTAGAAGGGGAAAACCATAACATCCCTTTATCACGAATCTAGTCGCGAAAATGTGACACGCAAGGTCCTAAGTTACGTGCCACCTCCAGAAAACGTTGTAACTCCCACGCCGTCGGGGATTTACATCCCTTTCTAGGTCAATACATAGGTAACACACGACGATCTTGTCGACATTTTGCCTGCTTATTAACGATAGGTTGTGTGCCTACCCATTCAGCCAATTATCATGTGAGATATATGTAAGGTCTACTCGAAATGCCAAATTTGGGATGAGGACTGTCTGTATTTTAATATTTGGTTCCAGTATTTATTTTATGAGGTTACTAGCATCCTCGTGTATTAGGTATGGGTAACTCCTACTGAATACCTATCCTCTCAGGTAAGGTATAAACGGATAATTGGTTTGATTTTTTGCATTTAATTTAAAGAGGCTGCCTACCTCTCGAAAGGTACCTGTTGAGAAAAGTTGTTCGGTTGGTAGTTTTATTTCGGAGATTACCATCTCCCTCTTTCGACTTTAGATTTGTTTTTGTGCATCCCAATTCGTAACTTAGAAAGTCAAATAATAGATGAAAAGTATTAAATTAGAAGGTCAAATAACGGAAGAAAAGTTTTCATTTTGTTCCGTCTGGTTGCGTCCGATCGCTTTCAATTTGGGACGGCATACGCTAGCAAAACTTCCCCCTTTGACTGACTGTACTCCGCGCCTCTCGGCCTATATATGAAAAGGTCGTTGACTCGTCTCTCGCTCACAGCTGATTGACAATGCGTCTAGCGTATCCCTTCTTATGGGAAGATTATTTGGGTTGCAGGCGTTGCAAACTCGGTTCCTGTACCTCGGTTGTATCCTATTATTAAAAGGGTCCTCTGAAATTTAATAAATAATATAAAAAAACTCACCCTGTTAGTCACCTCCAAATCCTCGTGTGAAACTTACCTGGTTACACTATATAGCTAAATCACTTTAATTTTCGACCTCCTCCCTACGCTTATAAAAGGGTAATTAAATATTCCTGTAAATAAAATTGTACCTCCCTAATCTGTTAGGATTCGAACCCACAGTTAATAATCTATTTGATTCTCTGGTTTTCGGTCTCCGTGGATAGAATGCCATCTCGCCAAATCAATAACTTAGCCCGATTAAACACTTCCTGCCTTTAAGTACATTCACTCTATTTTAAAACGCAATCAATATTTTTATTATTTTCATGTTTTTAAGACAAGCAATCTAGTTCGAACTGTATACGAAATCACGTTTAAATCAACACAACTTTATAACACAATCGCGATTGCACAACACCTGGCGCCCCTGAGGTGGGTTTTTACAAAACGGCGCTCTACAAATTATCCAATTATTATTATTGTCATTATTATTAATTGTTTTCCCACTGAGTCGAATCACTTTCACTTCACACAAACACCGGATCAATAATCTTTCACTTTAATTCAATATTCCGCAATATTCTCTAATACCATTTGAATTCAATAATTAACTGCAATTTCAAACAACACTTCTGATTTGTATCCCTTTCTCGGGGCTGTCAATCCACCCAAGTTCCAAACTCGACTGTCCTCCGGTCTCTCCTTTCCCGTGGGAATCTGTTTACTCAAGGCCTGTCTGTCAATAAATCTTCCGTCGTTGTTTAAACAAAAAATTTTTAGAGCACGTTATTTTATTATTTATCGTTTATTTTTGTGGATGTCCAAAACATCACAACTCGTACCAGTGGCGCATGTTTTAAATCTGAGATTTATTAACTGAACATATTTTTAAGGACTTAGATCTCATCTGGATTTTCAAAATTATTAACAGTATGATTGACTCACCTACTTTGTCGCAACTCATCCCTTTCAATATCCCTTTCCGTAGACTCAGAAATAATGATTTGGTTTTCCTCGATCAACACTCCACAAATTATGGATACCATTCACCTAACTGACTAACTAACATCACGCCGTTTCCCCAAAGGGGTAGGCACAGAGGACGGACCGCCAAACAACTCGGTCTTGGCACACACTTCTTGCCTCATTCACGTTCATACATCGTCTCATACATACTCTTCTATTATTCTTGACATAACCCGACTCAAGTATCAGATTCACTTGGTCGTGCCATGTCTTCCTCGGGCGTCCCCGACTTCTGCTACCATTCAAATTTGCATTGTATATTCTCCTTACACTCCTTTCTTCGCTCATTCGCTCTACATGCCCAAACCATCTAAGCGTCCCTTTCTTGATCTTACTCATTACGCTTACATCAGCCTTGCACTCTTTGCGGATCTCCACATTCTTCACACGATCATACATGGTTTTACCACACGTACGCCGCAGGGATCTCATTTCAACAGCATTCAATCTACTTTCATCCTTTCTTTGCCATTTCCATGCCTCACTTCCATACATCAGGGTAGGTACCAGCACTCCATTGTGGACTGCTAACTTCGTTTCTTTGGACAATTTTTTGCTAGCGCCAACTGCGTTCAGTCCTCCATACCTGCATTTACCCTTCTTTCAATATCTCTGTCAGCCTTCCCATCTCTCGTAAACATGCTTCCTAAATACACAAACTCATCCACCTGCTCCAAGTATTCCTCATTCACAGTTATATATTGCACACTGTTTTCGTACTCTCTCTTTCAAACACCATTACTTTAGACTTACTTACATTCATCATTAACTCATTCTTCATGCATACTTCGTTCATCCTAGACACGAGAGACTGTCAGCATCTTTAATTTATTGGCGTAAGCCTTAATGATTTTTGTCAGTCGTCATTACGCAAGTAATATTTTATATTGTAGTGGCAAAAGTCATGAACTCCATCAAATCCTTGTTCTTAACTTGACTTGACATTATCTTTATAGTTTATGTGCCCCATTTTTGTCATATGAGTAATGTTTTAATTATCCTGTATTGTAACATTTATCCTTATACATATATTATGTAATGAGTTGAAATTGGACATGGTACATTAGTAAATAAATAAAATAAAATAAACTTTCGGACTTCTACAGCACCTAGCACTGAAGAGATGGTATTATTTACAGTGTTCTGTGGGCGTTTCTAACTTCTGTTTCTGAATACTGCTGATCATATTCAAATAATACATGATTTCCTCAGCAGAAAAACAACTTAATTGGAACGTCTGTGGTTTAGGGGTCGAGAGGTCGTATGGAAATTGACGACATCAGCTATCTTTCAAATCGGTGTAGGTCGCACTTATAGATTATATTTTAACCCTTTCAGACCGTGTGCATATTTGAAAATAGATTTTGGAATGTTTTCCTCAACATCTAGAGCGAATAAAAATTAGCGACTTTCGTTTTTCAACTGTTAGTATAGCCATATCTAAATAGTACAGGGTTTTCCAATAAGAGGTGTTATTTTGAATAGCCCGCTATTTCAGAAGATGTTACTTTTGAAGCTGTCATTTTTTGACATTTGACAAGTAGAAACAACGCCATTAATACAAATGGAACGATACACGCTTCAACATCGCATTCAAATTATTAAAATTCACTTGAGTGAATCAAATGCAAATCATCTTGAGTGATGAGGCCCATTTCCACCTCGGTGGCTTCGTCAGCAAGCAAAATTGTAGCATCTGGGGATCGGAAAACTTAATATTGTTGACAAGCCTCTCTATCCACAATGTGTGACTATTTGGTGCGGTTTATGGTCCGGCGGAGTCATTGGACCTTACTTTTTCGAAAATGAGGCTGGAGCAACAGTTACGGTGAATGGATTGCGCTATCGAGAGATGATTAATGATTTTTTATGGCCGGAATTGGATGGTATTGATCTGGACAACGTTTACTTTCAACAAGACGGTGCTACGTGCCACACAAGCGACGAAACCATTTATCTTTTACGGTTGAATATCAAAATAACACCTCTTATTGGAAAACCCTGTAGTATAAAATAAAGTAGCTATCCGCGTCTGTCTGCTTGTGTGCTTAGTTCTTCTGAACTACGCACCGGATTTTGATAGGGTTTTCACTATCATTTAGAGAATTTCTTCCGGAAGGTTTATACATATAAAGCATGCATATCATATTTGTAGAAGGTAGAGACAAGTCGATGTTTTGTAATCAAGACGTTAACAAATATTTTTGTCGCTTGCATTGCGCTTGCTTAGCAATGTAAAACCTTATGAGACACATCAAAATAATGTACTACGGAATTGTATATCTTAAAAAGGCATACAGAAAAGTTCATATAGGAATATATACATTTTGAAAGGCGATTTCTATGTGTAGTGTCAACCGGTTTTTTTTTCGCTTGATTTATTTTATATGTAAATTTTTAAGTTATTTTTTCAAGATTTAATTTTTGGAATAACTTAAAGAGAAAAACCTCAAATTGTAATTTTAGCATTGAAGGAAATAATAATAACGACCCTTAAACTAAATCTGTGAACCAGAAAATCATAAAAACATTTTTCAGTCGCATCTAAGAAATGAACCCAGGACCTCAGCCTTGCCGGGGTTTTGCTCTTCCACTGAGCTAATTCGATCCTATCCCCTTAGGTAATATTAAACTGCATCATACTACAGATAAGAGCTACTAACAATATCTTCATTTTCTTAACGCATACTTTTATTGGCTGCTATCTTTATGTTTGATTGCCAGATTCTACCCGAAGTAAATGCAATCTAGACGGTGTCTTGGATACATATTTTTAATTTAATGTGCGACATCTTTTGACTTTTCTACAAGTCTGGAAAAAATATTTTTATTTTTGTAATAACTTACGAGTAAAACCTCAAATTGAAATATTTAATTATTGAAGACGATATTAAGGACTCTCAAACGAAAAATGAAGAGAATGCGACCGAAGAGACCCAATATTCTTTACAAATGAAAGAAGGAATAACTTCTATACAATCTATACTATTGAATTAGACAAAATACTCATTAACCAATTATTATCAACTGCCACACGGAGAAAATGATCCTGTTAAAAAAGTGATGCCAATTTCCTGAGAACACTTGTTCTTTTCCTAGTAAATATCATGACGGAATGCGACAAAATCAATATTTGTATGATTCCACCGTCCTATTATACAATATTTGTATGATTCCACCGTCCTATTATACAATATTTGTATGATTCCACCGTCCTATTATATAATATTCGTCTTTGACTGATACTTTGTCGGGTATTCATATTCACTATTCATTTATTCGTTATAGCAGCAAACCAGCAGTCCCATTTTTAACAGGAAAACGAATAATTTGACCAGATTTTTCATAAATTAACAGTATTTCATATCAGTAAGTTTTCGTCCTCCAGTTTTAATTCAGGTCTGAAAGTGTTAATACAAGATTAATTTTAATGCAAATTGTATGAATAATAATTATAAGTCATATTAATTAATATGACCTGGACTTCAGTTTTTTAAGCCCACCTTAGCCCACTTAATTGACATTGTAGGTATAAGATTAAAATAAACTTTTTGTGCACAGTTATCATACTTATCTTTTCGAGTTTAACCGTATCTTATCTGCGCTATTTGCGGGTTACAGTGGATAGATAAAAAAACTGTACTTTTTAAAGCCAAGACAGGTGACTATGTTATTGCAAAAAATCAACTCAGCTAGAAGTGCCTAATTTGTGAATTGCTCATGATATAAAAACGTTTTTGATTATTTTTCCCGGCGTAAAAAAACATGAATCAATATTTACATTTTTAGATTACGTCGGCAACAATTTCATCAATTTACAATTTGAATGGACGAAGAATTCAGGAACCTCTCGAGAAAGACTTAAGGCGATGCACTACGTCGTGTAATATTTAAAATTGAGCCGCTATCAATAATAACCCTTACGTAGATGGCGATAAGGTTTAAATTCCCGCTTAACACTATCCGCCTGTTTTGATTTATGCAAGAAAAAACATGGCCAAAAAGTGCCTTTTATTTTATTTTGTGGATGTTCAGGCATAAATATTTAATTTTTTTCGATCATTTTATAAATAACTTAATTTGCCACATTATACAATAAAATCATAAGCGAAAATGGGTTTGTAAGTAGGAGATTTTGAACTTTAAAGCAGTTTTCATAGGCCTTATACAATATTTTTTTCTGGGCTTATAAAAAGACTTATCTAAAAAATACTCGATTATTTAAAAGGCCAAGATGTATTCTACTCGCAGTATTTAATTAAGGGATCTGAAACATTTCTAGGCGAACAAATTTTCAAACCAAAAACACATGATTTTGCATTACTACGTATGGCATCGCCTTAACGCATTATCTATGCACTGGAATGAGATATGGAGACGAATTAAAGTCTAAATATTGTAGTTTTTTTAACAGTAACAATGTGGATTTAATGATACTACACGAAGTGAATGGTAAAAAAAATCGGGGATTCCCGAGTAATACATGAATAAAATAATTATTTGAGGTATAATGAGACGTAAGATATGAACGAAGATGTGTAAGGAGAATATGTGACTTGGAAGTAAATGGTTGAACAAGTCGAGGACGCCCGATGAAGACAGGGCACGATCAAGTAAAATAAATACTTAAGAGGAAGCTACAAGCCAAAAATGTGTATATTCTTGGTATACCTTATATTGTAGGTAATAGGCATTAAAAACTGGTTTTTACTTATTTTGTAAATAATTTTATAAGAAAGCAAAAAAGTTACTCAAGTGAAACTGTCACAGATAATCTTAGCTATAAGACTGTATTTTTTAAAGTTGTTTCCTTTACGCTTTCATACATTTCTATTGAAAAAATATTTTTTTTAGTAGTTTACATTTATATTTTTTATTGAGTAATTTGTTATTTTATTTGTATTCCACTCAAGCGAAACGATAGGAAAACCTTCAATTTATCTAAAGTATATTTTTTGGTATTCATAATGTACCTACACCAATTCATTATAAAGATTAATCAAAATAGTGATTTGGCATTAAGCTTCGCATTAATACAATAATATCCCACATTTAAAATGCACCCAGTTGTCAGGTACTCTAGAATTCATAACCTCAAAACTTTTACTGTATCCATTTGTTTTAAGTCCCCGAGCAAAGCCGGGAACACGAAAGTTAGTTATTTATAAATTGAACAACATAAAAAAATATATTTATAAAGAAAGAGCAGTAGAAACTCTGACTAGTAACCACTAATATACTTCTATTAATTTAATTAAGTACAGGGTTTTCCAATAAGAGGTGTTATTTTGATATTCAATCGTAAAAGATCAATGGTTTCGTTGCTTGTGTGGCACGTAGCACCGTCTTGTTGAAAGTAAACGTTGTCCAGATCAATACCATCCAATTCCGGCCATAAAAAATCATTAATCATCTCTCGATAGCGCAATCCATTCACCGTAACTGTTGCTCCAGCCTCATTTTATAAAAAGTAAGGTCCAATGACTCCGCCGGACCATAAACCGCACCAAACAGTAACACGTTGAGGATGGATAGGCTTTTCAACAATAACTCTTGGGTTTTCCGAGCCCCAGATGCGACAATTTTGCTTGTTGACGAAGCCACCGAGGAAAAAATGGGCCTCATCACTCAAGGTGATTTGCATTTGATTCACTCAAGTGAATTTTAATAATTTCAATGCGTTGTTGAAGCGTGTATCGTTCCATTTTTATTAATGGCGTAGTTTCTACTTGTCAAATGTCAAAAAATGACAGCTTCAAAAGTAACATCTACCGAAATAGCGGGCTATTCAAAATAACACCTGTTATTGGAAAACCCTGTATTATCGCTAAACGTATTTAATTTAAATTGGTCAAGCTTAGTAATTAGTGTAATTACTAATTACTCACTCTTACATCTGAAGAACCAATCAATACCAACCACTAACCACTCATCAAGAGAGGCAAAATTATCCACTGATTGTTCGGATTATACATAAGACCTTTTGACTCCTAGGCCCCAGACATCAATAAAATTGATTAACTATCCAAGACAATGTTGGTTGCTTGAAATTAGCCGTGATTAGTGACCAGTTCTGAATAGCCAGGTACTCCCCACCTTCCTCTAACCCATCCCCTTCCCCTCCACACTACCTTCAGCCTCACAACGTACCCCAATTGGGATGCCATAGTCTCACTGGCTCTATACGGTTGGGAGCAAGAGCAGCGACTCTTGCGCAGTTTCACATAAAAAAGTAAGTTTTCTCCGTTCAGACGGTTGGGAGCAGTTGGGACTCTTGTGTAAGCAAAAATTGATCTTATTCAGCATTCGCAGACACGCTCACATTACACTTCTACGGTTTACATCTTCAGCGCATAATATAAATAGTTAGTTCTATTCTACACTTTTCAGCAAAATTCATCCAACCTATTTAGTTCAAAGAGCGAATTCCACGAACACCACAACAAATATAACAGGAATTCAAACGTTGTAAAACACGTCACACACGCGCCGGGAAATCATAATACATTATTATGTTTTATCAAAGATGACTGAGTGCAATGATTAGAATCACCGTGGCTGCGTCATCTTACATTTGCGGAACTAATTCCAGATAGACAGATTGATTATTTATTATAATGACTGTTCCGAGGAAATGCGCCAGACAATGTGGCGCGGACATGTAGCTTGTTGAAAATTGGCTAGGAAATATAAATAGATAGGTACCATAGACATATGAATATTAGTAGACCTGCCCTAAGTGATTAAAAGCGTATTATCCCCACTCCCCATACCGGTTCCATTGGAGCCGGCTGTGCTCGCGTATGGCCTCAAGTGAAATTTGAAAACGTGACGTCATCATTCTTGTGCGAACTATGGTCGAGGCATCATCGGTTCATTTTACGAAATAACACGGCTAAATGTTGACTTGTACTATGAAAACTTGTAAAAATAGATGTGAAAAAGAGAATAAACCCAATTGTCGTATTACATTCCATATATAAGCATTATTTTACTTTATTTTAAGCATATTCACATCGTGAATCAGTTGTTACTATCACATCGAGAAACGTCTGGACGCGAAACACAAAGCTAGTTGGTTGCTGGAAAGTAAATTATGAACATTTATAAAAGTGTCTTAACTAAATACTTAAACGAAATATTCGACTCTGAAAATAGAACCGAATTTTTTTGCCGAATTTGGACTTCGCTAATTTGTTCATAACGTGGCGAGTAATTTGCGCTCCCATGTAAAAATGTCTATTCATTCAAAAGCAGATTTTACTTTTAAGAAGTAAATGGTGATATTATAATGCGAGATGCCTATTTACTGTCAGATTGATTTATTGACGAATCACAGTCAGCTTCACTCCCTTCGTTCTTCAACAGTTGATTTTACCCCTCGCCATTATCTTCTCGTCTATTAATTCCTATGTCTGTGATAGGTACTCAATTACTTTTGCTGATTTATATGTTACTAGCTGACGTCTACGCGGTATTGTTCGGGGTTATGAATGGTTTGAAGTAAAGTTTTGAGTCTTCCTCGGGCGTTCCCGAATTCTTCTACCATTCAAACCACTCTCTAAACACTCTTGGCACTAATAATAACAAACAAAGATAGATATTAAATAGAAAGATAGATATAGCATAGATATATAGATATTACATAGATACTTAACATAGATGGAACTTAATTGGTCTAGAATCTAGAACATATGAATGTTTATTGTTATAATTTTTTACTGTACGACTGTTTGCTTCTTAAATAAAAATAAATAAATGAAAAAATATAGATATTACATAGATATATAGATATTACATAGATATATAGATATTACATAGATAGGTATTAAATAGATAGTTAGATATTACTGAGATAGATAGATAGATATCACATAGATAATTAGACATTACATAGATAAATAGAAGATGGATAAGTTAAGTTGGATTGAATTAAGTTAAGTTGGGTTTCAGACAATGCTGTTGAAAATTAATTGTAAACATAGATTGCTATTGAAAAACCCACATTGAAATTTTGCTCGATGGCTATACGTAGAACATGTAATGGTTCCATCCTTCTTCATTTATACCTAAGCTGTTGGTGGCGCCCTTAAAAGGCTACCTTAGGTGGAAACCCTAGCTAAGCCTTTCGACCCCCGTATGGAACATACGGCAAAAGATCTTAAGATTTTAATTCGCAATAATGCCCCTTTTTCAGCGTTGTGTATTTTTTGGTTTTGAAATTCATATGAGATATGAACGGGCTATTAATGCATATATTTGTGGTAATCCTGGTTCGTTTAAATTAGAGTGAATTATCCCTTTACTATTGAAATTTTAAAAACTTTCTTATAAGACCGCGCGTTTAGCCTACTCTCGTCTCCTACAGTACCCCTAACTCTAATACAGTAGTAATCAATTGTAAACCTTTCCTTTTAAGCTCTTTCCTACCTTAAATAAATCCGAGGACATGAAATAGTTTCGTTATTGCACAAATTAGTATAGTATGGTATTGACATGCATAGTGCGACGGTTTTCACCATCTCAGCTCCGGGGTCGCCTTCATTCTGTTTTACATATATTAATTTTGTTATTCGACACTTAATCTTTTATATGGAAGGGACGAGAGGGGGGGGGGGGGGGGGGGGGGGAGAGAGAGGAAGGGTAAACTATGTGATCGAAATGTTTTTTTTTTTGCAAATTACGTTGGCTCCTCCGCTGACCAAATACGAGAACGGTGGATGGTGATCAGAAATCAAACGCTGACTCCGACGTGGCTAGACTATACCCCACAGCTGGCGATCCATTTCATAAAGATACCCTGACCTGTCGGATCCATTCACGTCCAAGAGAAAGCGAATTAAGTCATCACGCCACTTCCGAAATCGCTCCAACGCCCATTCCTCCGGACGAGCTACTTTACTGAGTCTAGATGGGGAAGGTAATTGCATCCCATATCATGATACTAACGCGATAAGTGTGTCGTGTAGGTTTTGCCTGATGAAGCTCAATCTCCCACGTGCCGTCAGACCTACAGTTCACCTCAAAGAAGCTGCTGTAATTCCGCCAAGGGAGCGTTCCAGTTGGCTTACATCAGCCTCTCGGTCGACATCATTGGATAATGTGATAGTGCTGCGGACTTATCCCCACGTCATCTCACGCCGCCGCCCTCCACGTGGATTTTCACAGACGTCCAAAGTGCCTTCGTCCTACACGCCCCAACTGCAGGCCATGTTCCCGTTCATTACCAATTGGCATCACTATTTCCATTCCACTTTCGTGCCCAATAACTCCACACGGCTCCGTCAGAGGGTGTAGTCCATCCAGCGCTTCGTTGGCCCGATCCGTCCACGCTGACAACCCCTCTCACGTGATAGCGTGAGAAAAAAAATCCTTCTGTCTAGTCCGTATTTGTGTGATACGGATTTGCAGCGACGCTATCAGACATTACCCAACTATGAAGTTTACTCGAGGGGTAAATTTGGGAATGGGGTAAGGCTTGAGGGTAATTATATTGATATTGTCGGGGAATCCTGAAAATTGACATGTTGGTTTTATGTACATATTAAAGTGGATTAGTAGTAACTGTCAGTCGGCAAATATCAGCTTCACGCGTTCCAAGTCCATCTGGGAATTTGGTTGAATTGAATTGGAAATAAAAAACACTTACCCAGTCCCTATCCGCTAAATAACAACATCCGGGTTGGGTTTTACACAACCGTTGCCATTTTGGGCGGGGTGTTCGCGAATATCACTAGATTTACCCTGAGCTTATACATAATATCTTTACCTCCATCTGATACATCCTCAACCTTATTTTCCTAATTTTTATTGTGTTACCCTCTCTACCGGCCGTAATGAATGTGCTTCGATATCCCCTCCCTAACCAAGTAGTTATTGAAAAATTTCGTTGTAACACGGCTTCGATCGAGCCCAAAGCGCGGTAGCAAGATACTTAGGTATATAGATTTCAGTTATAATTTGACTTTAATCCGAGGCTCCATTGAAGCTCCCAATTAAAGTTTTATCACTTTCGTTTAATTTTTTCCGAGAAGAATATTCTTGGTTTATTATCTTTTGACCACAATCTTTTGTTTATGATCCGTGACTCTAATTGAATCCATAGCAATCGCGCTCAACTTTATTCGAGAAGAAATTTTAACGTTTATTAATTTTAATACAATTCATTTATAATCCGTGACTTTATTTGAATCCATGGCAATCGCGCTCAACTTTATTCGAGAAGAAATTTTAACGTTTATTAATTTTAATACAATTCATTTTTAATCCGTGACTTTATTTGAATCCATAGCAATCGCGCTCTACTTTATTCGAGAAGAAATTTTAACGTTTATTAATTTTAATACAATTCATTTATAATCCGTGACTTTATTTGAATCCATAACAATCGCGTTCAACTTTATTCGAGAAGGAATTTTAACGTTTATTAATTTTAATTACAACTCGTTTATAATCCGTGACTTTATTTGAATCCATAACAATCGCGTTCAACTTTATTCGAGAAGGAATTTTAACGTTTATTAATTTTAATTACAACTCGTTTATAATCCGTGACTTTATTTAAAACATAAAATCGCGTTCAACTTTATTCGAGAAGGAATTTTTAGCGTTTATTAATTTTAATTACTGAATTTAAACCAATAAAACCTTTCAACCTGAATTTAATTATTACGTCAAGGACACTGAGTCTAATTTCTTCAAACACTGAATTGAACTGTATGTTTTTGACCAGAAAATCTCTAAGTCCGGGATAAGTTATCAAAGTGATAATTTCTCCTAGCGCGGCGCGTATACTCCCTTAAAAGGTCCTCGGCGACTTGTGACGAACTATCTCGATTTGTGCCCGCGCATGATGTTTTATAGCAGTAATTAACTACGCTTGTCATTGCGATCCAACCTTTATTGAAGCGTTACGGTCTTATATTTCTCGCACACTATCCTCTGTGTGACTTAAAACTTATCAGACCTACCCTTCTGCGTTTCTCAGAAAAAATGGGCATCTGCTGTCTCACAACACAGGCCCGTACTGGTGAAATTCTGAAGTTTGCCCCATCCTGCAGGTGCCTTATAATCCGTCAAAATTGACCTGTTTTTCTAATTTAAATTTTTCGCGTTCCTATTTGGTCCGTGATGTGTGTTCTGATGACCTTTCCTTTAGTGCGCTAAGACGTCCTCTTACGCGTAATTAATCAAAATTTTCCTCTTAACTTTCCGTTTTCGTGGATATATCCTACAGCCTACCTCCAATCTTCTTTCTTCCGTGTGAAAATAGAACTCGCAACTCGCCTTTTGTCGAATTGAATGCTGTACACGTCCGTTCCTCCCTTTACCTCCCGAATCGATCACTTCTGACAACCATTCCCCTTCCTCCGTATGATAAGTCCCTTGCGTAAGGTCGCCTCTTACATTGCACATTTATTCACCTTCCCCTTTCGTAGTTTAGTATAATAATCACACTTTCCACTGATTATTCCAAGTTCCTAAGGCCTTTTCGGTAGTTGTTCTAGTTGAAATGTCCCAGTACACATCATATCGCTCACCCTTTGCCTTTCGTCCGAGATCGCATCGGTTTGATAACCTGTTTATTTCTTTGGCCAGTTTCATTTTAAGAACTATTACTGAATTTTCACGATTCCTCTCTGCAATTATGGGTGTTGGCCTTAATGATTCTGTCACACGCCTATCTTCTCTCTTCGTCCCTCAACTCATTTCAAATCAATCAGAGGTCTCAAGTTCCCTTCACAACAAACCCGTATGTACTCGGTCATAATTCCTCTGCCAAGCGTCTATACATTAATTTTAATGTATTTTCGTCTTCCATAAGCCACGTATAAAATTAAGTACTTTCGATAATGGTTATTACCGACTAAATGACGCAGAACCATGTTCGAAATTTTCCCAAAATCAACACTCTCAAGTGTCTGAAATTGGCAACCCTCTTACTTCTCTTAACCTCGAGTAACAGGCCTGTTGCCACCAAATCTCGCTCCGTCCGAGTGAAGTTATGCGTTCAAAAAAGGTTGTGAACTCCTAGAATGTCAAGTGATTTAACCTTGATCCTAGCCCCGTTCGTTCACCTATTCATTTTGTGGGAATATTTCCAAGGTCGATGCTATATAAATCAAAACCTAAACACGCCCCCTATCTGTAATTCCCTTTGTCCTGTCAGAAAGTCACGCCTACCCCTTTCGTCGCAACCCTAAAGGAAACTCCCCCACCTTTGTATGCAGTTCCCTGTAATTCATATGCGACTGTGCCGACAGATAGCGCTACTATGACGGATTATATCATCTACCTCGGGAGAGACCTTGATTCATCACAAACACCAATCAATTAGATAGATATATAGATATTACATAGATAGGTATTAAATAGATAGTTAGATATTACTGAGATAGATAGATAGATATCACATAGATAATTAGACATTACATAGATAAATGGAAGATGGATGAGTTAAGTTGGATTGAATTAAGTTGGGTTTCAGACAACGCTGTTGAAAATTAATTGTAAACATAGATTGCTATTGAAAAACCCACATTGAAATTTTGCTCGATGGCTATACGTAGAACACCAATCAATACCGGGAATTGACTCCGAATGGCAAAAGATTACTGTGAAAAGCTTATACTGTACCCGCTTCCAACAGCCGGTTTTTCGTGTTTATTACAATACAATTTCCAAGTCTTTCACAGGAATTACACTTGCGGTCTCGACGCTGCTACAGACATAGAAATTCAAATTGATAATTTCCCTAACGTGAAATCTGGGTATAGTTTCGACGAGCTGGAAGCAAATCACGTGAATATATTTTTGGAGCCAGGAGGGCTCGAGAATGCTTTAAATAAGCTAAGGCATTAGTCGTACATTGACCGCCGAAGAGCGCATATTAAAAAGCAAAGTACGCTAAATTAAAGCAAATGTGTGCAGCGCTGTCCATAGTGTCATTGTGGGACTTTTCTGCGCAGGATCTGAACGTTCATTCAAACGAATTGCCTGACGTAGCGACGCACAGTGGGCTGAAAATCGCCTTTCATAGACATAGAGACTTGAATTTTCAATGGTATTTTTTTTGGCTAGAAATGGATTCTGCTGATCATTACTATGCTATAAAATTTTGTACGAAGCAATTGCGTGTACAAATGAAGGAGTTATCATTTTTTAAAGAAAAAATTGTATGGCACTGACATTAAAAATGAGGCTATCTCTAGAATCATAAGGTTGGCCATTATATCCTTACACACAGATATACTACTATTTATTTGTATTTTTTTGACATACTTCGTATTGTGGCGCAACTTGTGCTTTTTAAAAAAAAAATCCTCATAGTTGAAAAATTTTTATAGCATAGCATATCGTCGACGGCATTCCATCACCGCGTATGTAACATCACCGCGTAAGTCATCCTGAAATGCCATTCGACAGCGGTCATAAACCTACATCGTTGGGATTTTTATAGGATTTTTTCAATGTAAGGAAATAGTCCTACAACGAAAATAGTATCACCGCGCATCTCATTTGCCTTCCGTTTGGGTAAAATCATCGCCTATCTCAGTCGTTGACCAACCGTCATTGCCGCAACGCGTTATTTCACTGATTACAACAGTTTTTTTTTAAATTTATGTGTTTTCTGTTCATCGGATGTCTTACAAAAGGTATGTATTATGAGACTAAGTAATTATATATTGCAAACATTGTTTTGTGCACACGGTAGACGTTATTATTAATCATTATGAACTTACGCGTTGATACATTTCGCAATGATTTGTTTCATTGTATCGGAAAACGTGAGATACGCGCTGATTCATTCTTTTTTGATTTGTCCTTTTTGAAGTGAAACTTCTTTAGGCGCGTAATGGATTTTCGGGGACGGAGTAAAACCGAGTCAGGATCGACACGAAAATGCGGGTACCCCCACCACCGCTCACCGTTCACTGTCCCTCTCTCACCATATGCGCTTGTTGAGGTGGGGGAGCCGCTCACGAACGTTCTCTCTCTTCTCTTCTTTCCTCTCTCTCAGACACCAGCGAACTGCGCCACGCCAAGCATCAGCTGCTTGGTTAGTATACTGCGTCGTGAGTGTAATACGAGTGAAATACGTAATTGATTGTGGTTCATACGGTTTGGTACAGAATTTCAGTGTTAAAAATGAGTAGTGACGAGATAGAGGTGATGAACACATCATTGTCATTGTAATTTCTTTGTAATTTTTAATTGTAATATTGTTATTTATGTAATATTGTATACTTGTGAATAAATTGAAAATTTTTGGAACTATACATTAATCGAACGTCATTCATCTATAAGAAAATATTAGAAAAAGCAAATCCATGCTTCGTCGTTGAATTATTTAACCTCTAATTTTCAAACTAACCTAAGAGAGAAAATAGAGATGATGAAATGAAAATAGAGAGAGAGGAATACTAGAAGTTTCACTTCTGTCTTGCGTAGGCTTGACACACCCACTTTTTTTAATTTTTGTGACTTTACTAATAATTATATACTATACTTTACTATTACTTTACTAATAGTATATAGCGAAACAAATATATTAATTCTTTTTTTTATTTTTTATTTCAGTAACAAAATGTTCGATTCTAGCGATGATGAGTTATTTGTTGATGCCATGTGCAAAGAACTCGGAATAAATACATTATCTGACAAACAGGGCAGTGGAAAAAAAGTTGGTGAATGTTCTACAAATGAAAATATAGAAAACATTGATATAAATAATTTGGAATTTTCTATCGTTGATTATTCCCAAAATCAGCCACCAACAACAGAAGACAGTGCGGAGTTGATCTCGATGGTATCTCCTGAATACATATGCCAAGATATTCATAGCATTAATAATAATTCAACATATTTTGTTATAGGTAATAAATAATGAAAAGATTATAGTTGATTCATCTTCAATTGAAATGCAGGTGGTGGATTACAGTACTCCTACACCAGGTACTATATTATCTCCCTCGGAAATAATAGCATCCCCATCAAATCGGCCGAGTGATATACACGCGACATACACGCAGATTCATCAAGATTATTAAACAAGAAATTGAGGATGCAAGGGAAAGATTATTTAGGCTACAGAAGAAGTTTACTGCAAGATGGGAAATTCAACATGGTACACGATGTGCCTAAAGAAGCTCGTCAAATGGGTCCAGCTTGCAAATCCAAAATGTGCATTCGATCAAAACTACGAAACTGTCCCAAACTTAACCAAGGTTCTAGAGAATCTAGGTATTTTCCAAATGTTTCAGTCAAAACTAAATTGGGATCAGAGAAAACAATTTGTTGCATCTAATGTAATGAAAAAATAACCCAAACAAAAAAGATCGGAAACAAGTGCTTCTCGTAGACAAGGCACGTTGGTGTATTTTTCGCCCATTGAAAATATTACAGCCCAAGTTTGCAAAATGTCGTTTTTGAATACCCCGGGGATTAAGGAATGGACCGTGAGGTATTGGGCAGAAAAATCAGAATCTGCAATGATTCCGATGTCATCCATGACGAATCAGAACAGGCGACGAACAACAGGAGAAAATTCTAAAAAAATTTTATTACTGAAGTTTTTTCACGATCTTCCAAAAGTCGAATCGCACTATTGTCGTAAATCTACAAAAAAGCTGTACTTAGAACCAATAATCAAAAGCTTGGCTCAACTGTATGATATTTATTTAGATTATTGTAAGGAAAATGTAGGAAGTCCCATGAGTCGCAGAACTTTCGAAAATGTGTTTAAAAAAGAAAACATGAGTATTTTTATGCCCAAAAAAGATCCGGTGTGACACATGTTGTGGTCACGACGTTGGGAATATTAGATTTGCAAGCAGTCAAATTGGCACCAAATTTAAACGCAAGTGCAATTTATTATAAGACGAAATTATGTGTGCATAATTTTACCGTCTTTAATTTGGCAAGTAAGGCTGTAATGACATATTGGTTTGACGAAACCCACGCCGGACTGGAGGCATCTGTATTCACCTCCTGCATTATTGATTACATTGTAGGAGAATTAAACAAAGCCCCTGCTCGTCCAGTTATAATTTATAGCGATGGATGCGGCTTTCAAAATAGGAATGTCATCCTCAGTAATGCTTTGCTTCGTCTCTCCATGAAATTCAACATCATCATTACACAAAAATTCTTAGAGAAGGGACATACCTACATGGAATGTGATTCAGTACATAGTAGAATCGAAAATAAATTGAAAAACAAGAAATATACCTACCAAGTCAGTATGCTCAAGTCACTAAAGAAAACCTCCTAATAAGCCATACGACGTTCAAATACTGACATTCGAATTCTTTTTGAATTATGCACAAAAAAATACTTTTTTATACGATTCAATCAGGCCAGGCAGAATAGTTAGTGATCAAACTGTTAATAACCTACGTGTGTTACAATACTCACCAGATGGGATAATTCGTTTTAAAACAAACTTCCAAGACGATTTTGCCGAATTGCCACGACGACCAAAATTATCGAATAATAAAAATTATAATGATAATATTCCAAAACTTTACAAAGATAGAATTAAAATAAAAGAATCCAAGTGGAAACATTTACAGGAACTGAAATCTGTAATACCGCAAGATTGTCATAGCTATTATGATTCATTACTATATCAATAACTTTATTTTTTATATTTTTAACATTACACGAGGTACCTACAATGTAAGTTTATTTTTTTTAAATAAAAAAATTGATGAGCTTAATTTTTACGTTAATGAGTAACTAATAATTTTTTGTATTTTTATGATAAGGTACCTATCTACTATTTTATTTGTCTAAATAATATCATGTAACATAATATTACTTTGTTGTAAAATATTATTATCATTAAAAATAAAAAATAACATTTGTTTCCACGTTCCCGTGTTTTAAAACTATAATGATATTATAAACCTAACTCCCAACAAGAATAAATTTCCGCGTAAGTCTAAAATTTTGCCGTATTTTACTGAACATCACCGCTTAAGTCATTTATTATTTTATTTTCGGTTAAAAACGTATATGTGTTTAAATACATAATTGTAAAGACAATTGAACATGAAAAATAAAATGATTTGCCGCGATTTCGATGTAAATATATTAAGAAAAGTGGTTTTATGTCTCTCCTGAAAAGTGGCCAAATATGATTTACGCGGTGATGGATTGCCGTCGACGATATATAGATCAGCAGAATCCATTTTTAACCAAAAAAATACCCTTGAAAATTCACGTATCTATGTCTATGAAAGGCGATTTTAAGCCCACTGTGCGACGCTGAAATTGAGTAAGGCGGACAAATTGTAACACATTTGTAAAAGTGTCTTCAGAGTGGACCAGTCTGAAGGTGGCTACAATAAGCTGAAACCGGTAACGGTGAAAAAATAAAATCAGTGGAAAAAAGTTTAATTATTTTTCAATATATCATTGTGATTAACGTCGTGAAATTATGTTTCAGACGTATTTTCCTTTGCCAAGAAATATGGTTTTCACGCAAACAATAATTTTAATAAAATCAGGGTTATTCCATTTTGCTCTTTCGGTGATGATATATTATTAAATATAAGAATTGTGTATCTGGGGATTATTAAGTTATTATAAAGTAGATCTTTTCTGCCTACTACACAGTAACCACATAGTAAACGACGACAACATAGTGAACAATCACGAGCTACTTTTTACGATGTCAATTTCACAAAAAACCACGTGGGTCATCAGAGGTCACATTTGTGTATTTGTATATATTAAGGAAAATATCCGATATAACTCAGATATAAATAATGCTAATCTATGCATCATTTTAGTTCGCAGTAATACTCCAGGAAAAAAACATTTTTATTGAAACTGAATATTAATTAATTGTTATTCTAAAAAATATTAAATGATCCAGCTAAGAAAAATAATAATGATAGCGGAAAATACCGCTTAGTTTATAATACATCGGTGGATGTCATTAGCCACCCAAAATTAAATTTTTTCACATGAGGGAGCGCGGTTACTTTTTTAGACGCCGAGGCGCTAGCAGTCACATGTCAAACTCATCGATTACGCAAATAACTTCGCATCACACCGACTATTATATTCATCGAGCGATAAGGAATGCCGATGTTATTAACGGATAATCAATTATAAATAGTGAGGGATTTCAGTGCAGGGTTCACATGCGGACAGTACAATACTGTCTTGTCCCGGCTCCGGACCTACTGTCCTAGTGTGAACTGTAGTTTGGAAGACAGGACAATGAATCTATTTATTTATTTTTTTATTTATTTATTTATCAAAAGAAAGTACATATTACATATTGGATGCTTTGCCTGTCCAACTAGGAAAGTTTCCCGTTCTAGGACAGACAAATTGACATGTTTAGTTCATATTATTACTGAAATGTACATAATTACATAACAAAAACCAAAATCAAGTCAATGTATGGATTAAGTTCCAAGCTGCGCTAAGCTCATATTCCAACCAAGCCTAGCTTAAAATCAACTGATATACCGGGCCTATATCTAACAAACTTTCTTCCCGGCATGCTCGAATTCCACTCCCTGCTTCACTGGGAGAACACGGTCCGGGTACGGGACAGAGTTCGGGGCTGGAACTGTGCGTCATACAGCTCGTACGCAAGAACTCGGAAATCGGACCCACTCCTAGAACTCGAGTTCTTATCAAGCAATACTTGTTGAATATCAATGCAAAAATATATAAAAGGGTGTATCGGCACTAACCCGACAAACTTTAACCAGCTATTCCTTAGCACATTTGGAGTAAAAAATGTTATGGGCACTTTGCTGTCCGGTAGCATTTTTTTTTCAATTAAAAACAAAAAAAATAAAAATTTCCACACTACATCACTGTCATTGGCATTGCTTTTCGTGTTAAACAGCTGTTATAAGCAAGTATGTCGAAAAGCGTCTTCGCTCTTTCGCACACACTAAATAATAATAGTTAAAAATGAGACGAATGGTGCCGTGCCATTTCGTTGTGATTGTAAAAGCGCGCCAATATAGGTACACACGTACATTATTCAACGGAATTCGAATAAAATATTGCCAGATGGGTTTTCAAACTTTGACAAAGGATAAAACAGTGGTGACATGTGGTGAAAATATGAATAATAAATTTTTTATTAAAAAAAACGTTACCGGACAGCAAAGTGCACATAAGATTTTTTACTCCAAATATGCTAAGGAATAGCTGGTTAAAGTTTGTCGGGTACGTGCCGATACACCCTGTATAGTGTGAACTGTCTGGACGAACGAGATAAAACTTTACCGCAGTCATAAAGAGTCCATAACATTTGCGTGGTTCATAACAATATGTATGCCTAAAATGGCAAGTATTTAATGATCATTATAATTCTAATATCAATACACATATATGAAATGTAATTTTAACGCAGTCTTTTTTTAATCAGTACCTATGATACGATAACTTGCAAGTAACACACAAGCGCTTGCGGTTACCGGCATGATACGTAAGTTAAATAAGTTGCGTTGCAAGTTCATAGCCTAAGTACATATTAAATATCATTATAAATAATAAATTGTATTATCACTAGAGACACACATTCATAGCATTAACGATATTTTCTATAGTTTTTAGCGATAGTAAAAACGATTTTTTAGTCGCTATAATTTTGTATCGACAGATCGTAGAACGAACATGACACACTCTACTGTAGAAGCATGTGCCATGTTGATTTTCAATCAATAATACAATAAACATGTTTCAAGTGATTTTGCTAATTTAATTGTTTTTCCTCTCTTGCCGACTCCCATTCCTTGACGTTATCCTATTTTGCTATAAACGCTATGAAAATGCAAAATGAAAGCTATTTTTCAATAATTAATGCTACATTTCTTAAAAATTAAACGGAAAACAAATTTATAAAAATTTAAGAGAAACGGCTGCGCGACATTTTTCACGCAAAACTTAAATTTAGATTTGAGGCCAAAATCCCAAATAAACCGATTTTTTTTAAATCACAACGTATGGCAAATATCTAGTACGGATATGTGCTACTTTATTTATTTATGTTTTAATTTATATAATATCGGCCATTACAGAATTCAATTTTTCATGATTTTAGGGGCAATTTGTGAGTTGTGAAAAACTTTAAATATCTGTTTTCTATATAAAAATCACGTGTAAATGTGTTCGTACACGCTAATCTCCGAAACCGCCCAACCGATTTCAGTGAAATTTTGTGAATGTGTATGGTTGGTTCCAGCTTGAAAAATTCGTTGTCGAGATATAAAAAACAAAAAAAAATTTCAACAATTTTTTTTCTTCAGATTTTTCATCCAAAAATACAACCATACATTTTTAACTACACTACAATTTACAATAAATTCAAATATGAAATAAAATGATTTAAGTCCCCGCATTCCCATTTTCTACCGATTAATAACAAGTTTCTCTTTAACTTAAGTTATTTTTTAAGATAATATCTACAGATTTGTAATGCCGAAACGCTAATTGTTTCAAATTCACATGATAGAAAAAAATCGCAAAGTAAGCTCAAAAAATTACTAAAAACACGTTTTGTTCTGTTATTTAATATGTTATAGGCATGAAAAAATTCACAGTGTATCTTAAAATGCAACTAAACCATTTGTCGAGAGATTTTTGCTCTATTTCAAACGAGACGTGTTTTATTAAATACTTTCACCAGTTTCGCTTAATTGTTATTGTTTTTTTAATTATCGTATTTACATATCTTCCTTTCAAATCATCTTTGAACGCTTACTACGGGACCTTAAATAAGAAATATGTTGGACGACAAAATTTTAGGTAGGGAAATATTATTTTTTACTAACTACAATTAACTCTTTATTAAATTCTTTAATGGCCTATTTATAATCATTTAAAACGCATTAAATAAAATAGAACATATACGCACTAGATATTTGCTGTACCTTTTGATTAAAAAAATATTATTCTTTTTAGTTGGCCTTAAATTCAAATTTATGTTTTTCTTGTAAAAGACCGCGCAGTTGTTCCCGTTAGTGCCTCCCATATACTATTATCAGCGAGTTGTTTTAATACCGTATCGGATGAGGTTTAATACCGTATCGGGCAATGGTTGCTTGGATTATTACTATTGGTTGCGGTCGCCCTCACCCTTCTGCCAAAATCCTCATAAAAGATGGCAGGTATTGGCAAATAAAACATATCTGGCGACAGCTGCGGCGAGGAAAAAGAACGAACCAAAGTGGTAGGTACCGATGCGGGTAATTTAATGTGTTACCTTTGTCGTTCAATTCAGAGATGAAAGCAAACATTTTTCACGATCGCGTGCAGGCAGCATGTTTTAACGGCAGGTGTTTGCACCTGTGATTGGATACGTGTAGAAACCACAGAAAAACGATGATATAGAACGTACGAAAAGGTTACTCCTCGCTACAAACAAACTAGACGCAGAGTCTGTAATATTCAAACGCGCTTTGTTCTGTAAATCAACATGCGACAATATGCTGAAACATAAATTTAAGGGAAAACTTAAAATGATTCATAATTCTCGTTCATAGATGGCGTTAATTGAATTATTTCAGGAAAAAAATCACTTTTTGCAAGTTATGCTTAAAAATATTAAGAGGAAGCTACAAGCCAAAAATGTGTATATTCTTGGTATACCTTATATCATAAGTAATAGGCATTAAATCGCTTGACAAACGCAGTCTAGAAACGTTCGATTTCAAGCAAAAAAACTGGTTGTTACTTATTTTGTAAATAATATTTTAAGAAAGCAAAAAAGTTAACCAAGAGTTGATTCCTTTACGCGTTCATACATTTCTATTGAAGAAATATTTTTGTAGTACATAGTTTGCATTTATATTTTTTATTGAGTAATTTATTTATTTTTATTTTTTTCTACTCAAGCGAATTGACCTTCAATTTAACTAAAGCATATTTTTTAGTATTCATAATGTACACCAATTCGTTAAAAAGATTAATCAAAATAGTGATTTGGCATTAAGCTTCGCCTTAAGAATAATTGTTTGTTTGCGCCTGTACATAAGGAATGCGAATAAATATTTTTGTCCGTACAAAAACTCAATTCTTTCAAGAAAGGCAACCAAAACTATTAATTTTCCATATGTACAGACGCAAACAAACAATTCATCTTAATATTTTAAAGCATAACTTGCAAAAAGAGATTTTTTATAAAATAATTAAATTAGCGCCATCTATGAAGGAGCACCTTTTAAATACTTTTAATTTTACAATTAATACTCCTACAAATTTCATTAGGTCAATTTGCACACTTTAACTAGTGATAAAAAAATAAAAAGGTTTTCCGATCCCAACCAGCACTTAGGTGACCTGCAATTTAACGCATACTACCCGTTGCTGTTTTTTTTTTATTCCTAACAAATTTCAATATTAATTTATTAACAATCTGAGAAATCTCTTTCATCATTGTTGGGGAGACACGCCATAGTATGGAATCTATCCTTTCATTTCTCTTACATACTTTTGAGTAAATAATAATATTCTTGGCTGAGGTTAGTTTTGGTCAGGTAACGAAAGGTGCATATGAAGTCCACACAAAGCAACATCTGGTGCAGATGGTCAGATTTTTGGTCTAATATACTCCCTGTAGACCTACATATTTATATTATAAGCGGCCACCGCGTGTGCCAAGGAATTTAGTAAGGTTTTATGTTGATAGATCCAGTTTAACTCTTGGTGATAGGAGAATATTCTTTCAGAAAGTTGGAGTATTTCTACTTTGCAATAAAATCCAAATAAATGTAATATTTCTGAACGTATCCGAAAACTAAAATATGTTTTTGAAAAGTGATGAACATAAACATATCATTATTTAAATATTGAATGCAAACATAAAAAAATTAAAATGGCACACATAGCGTATTTTGTAACTAAAATTACTGATACCCATAAAAAAACACACACATTTTGTTGGACAAATGTATTACAAACGTAATTATAGTAACCTCACTTTTTGGTCTTTTTTTTTCATTTTAAAATAATTATTAAAAATTACGAATTTCTTAATTTTTTTTCAAATAGCACTCGGAAACTTTGGTTTCAAAGAGGTGCACATTTTAATTCTTCTGTTGTTATCCTTTAAATTTGAATATAAAGCGTGGTGTTTTCTCTTCCTAATACCGTTAAGATCATATTTCTCACCATGAAAGTAAAGAAGACAACGATTTGACATACTGACGATTTCCATACCAAATCATTAACTTCTAACAAAGTTATATACCAAGTGATTCATTTTAACAAATCTGGATACACCGAGCGAGTTACCTACCCACTTAAAGAATCCGGTTATTATTTTAATTTGTGAATTCCGCACAATAGACTCAACCGCTCCCATTGTTTTTTTATTCTCGAAAGGAAATACGATAGTGAAGGCATTTTTATTTTATTTTTAAACGTATAAATTCCCTACAACTATTTAAAATGTGGCATTTTTTATTTGCCGCCAAAATTACCTGTTCGTTTTTGTTCGTGAATACGGCGTCGTTGACGTCACACCGGTCAAAATCGGTGACGCCGTCTTATCACCCGGTAGCGTTTTGTACGTGATAATAATGTTGTAGCCAGTTGGAACCGAAAAGTTTTAGATCGTTTTTAAAAGCGGATCTATGTATATAATTATAAATAAATATGAATAAAAATGTTCGTTTCTTTCAAATCTTAAATCTCTGAAAGTTCTCCACATATTTATTTGAAATTTTGACACAACGACGCATTCGAACACGCGTGTGTTTTATATACTTATATTAATGTCACAGATGTCACATGTAACTGGTAAAAACATGTTTTTTTTAAACCGCGCCATCTGTTGGACAAACATGCTCTTTTTAAAACAGCGCCATCTGTTGGACATAAAAGCAACACGCGATATTGTTTCTCTATCTGCACAGAGAGACTGAGCTACAGCAACGCGTGGCGGAGTACAGCTAGTTATGAATAAAAATATTAAATTTACACATTTCTAATACGATGTTCAGAAATTTGTTAACTTTGTTTTGGGATGGGTTGTTTCCAAGAATTTTCAAGTTTCAAAGTTTATTTACAAGTTCTGTAAAAGATTTTATCAAGTTCTGTTATTATTTCAGTTCTATCAAGCTACTAGCCTATAATGATATAATAACAGAAATTGAATAAGACTTTCACAGAACCCGAAAATGAACGTTGAAATTTAAAGAATTGTTCAAATTCTGTGAAATAAACCATCCTAAATCTTCTGTAGATTTTGAACGGTATTCATAGTTTGTGAACATATCCCATTGGGGTATGTTACGTCGAGAGGCGGAAGGGTATGGGGAGGAGAAGGAGATGGGAAAGAAGAAGATACTGGTCACCAAACACGACTAAAGCCATTTCAAGCAACGTTTGGATTCTGAATGGTGGTCTTTCACCAGGGCGACAATGAGAGTATCTATTACTAACTACAGATTACAGTTCAATGTGATATGTTTTATTCCACACAAGTAGGCATTTGCCTTAATAATTTTATTTATTGGTAGTGGTAACTTTTGACTACATAACAGAGGTTAAATACTTCTAGTTTGCACGCAACGCAAAAAACTCTAAAATCACATAGAGCTAGGTTACATAGTAAATAACACAAGGCTGCACGATATCCCTTCAAAGCAAAATAATACATTTGCACGCTTTTCTGCGTTCTTTCAGCTAACCAAGTAGGAAGGTACCTACGTTTAAATACAAAACATTTTAAAGACCAAACTGGAAATCCAAAATAGATCTACACGGAGAAAAATGAGTATTATACTAATTTATTAAGAATCTCTTTATCGTGAAACCGATCAAAATCGGGCCTTAACGAATGAATTTATAGGTTTTCGGATAAACTTTTAGTAAAATACGAATATATTATCACGATGTAGGAACACATCCTAATAATTTTCCAAGTTGGGCCAAGGTGTGAACCCTGTGGAACTCCACTTGTTGCATTAATTTTTTTCCGACAGGGAGGATTTTATTCTAACAATTTGTTGTCTTCCAGTAAGATAGCTTTCAAACCAGGCTAATATATTGCCACGTATACCAAGCTTTCCTAATTTCCAAATGAGAATTTTAAGGGAAACTGTATCAAAGGCTTTACTAAAATCAGTATAGACAGAATCTACTTGCTTTTTTTCTATAAAAGCTTTGGAAATAAAATTTTCACACATCATTGAGTTGGAAAGAGTACTTCTACCTGGCATAAATCCAAACTGGTAAGGTGATATTACAGGTTTTATTTGTGTAAAAAGTTTGTCAAGGAGGTTTGGCTTTCAAAGAGTTTCGGTATGGTGGATTGAATGCATATAGGTCTGTAATTACAAAACCATCACTTTATCACCCTTTTTCAAATCGGGAAAATTCCACTGGATAAAATAAATTTAAAAATTTGGCTAATGGAAGAGCAATTACTTTGATAAATATTGTTGGGATATTATCCGGTCCCGCAGATTTGTGGATATCTAAGAATTTAACTTTAGTAATTAATTACATTAGAAAGACTTATGGTACACTGTGAAATGTCAAGAGTTTCATCTAGACTTGTTGGTGGAACAGGAGCATTATTAGAATCTGTTAAATAACACTTTAAAAAAATTTTGCAAACATGTTAACAATATCATCAGTATTATTGCTATGGCTGCATAAAGGTGCATAACACATTATTATGATATAAAATCTAAAAATAATAAAAATTCGACACTCCGCATTAACAATGGAATCAAAGAACATCGAAGAAAATCCAAGCAAAAGTTATGAGAATAATACCAAAAAAAGTTATTTCAAAACATTAGATGAGTCGTTTCGATTCCCCGTTAAAAATATTAACAAGTTTATTTTGTTTGGCAACTCCGGCGTGGCAATGCCTTCTATTACAATTTCCTAGATCGTGTGACGTAACAGTCCAACGATGACGAGAAGGCGAAACCGGTCATGCGCAACGTTTAGCACCGTTTTCGCTAGTACTACCTGTAGCACCGTAAAGCGGAAATTATGATTGTACGCTGTATTTTTCAACTAACGAGGGCTTGAGTCATCTCAGATAAAATTACGTGTTAAAAACGTATTTTGTTTGGGATTATTTTATGGGTAATATAATTGTGCTATCTCTATATCCTATCTCATTCCGTCATATTTAACTGTATCATAATTCGAATAAGAACTACCAAATCAGTTAAGTTATTCCAACAATAAAATTTTAAAAAATCACAGTCTCTTTTTCTTTTTTCGAATTGCGGTCGGAACACCTTTGGTGCACTTTATAATTCAACTCTAGTTAACTTCCAGATTTGAAAATAAAGCGTGGTGTTTTCTCTTTCTAGCACCGTTTAGATCATATTTCTCACCACAACAGTAAGGGAGATATAATTATTTCTGTGATATTATATGAGTTGTTCCCAAAAGCGAATAAATTAGCCTGACGGGTTAAATAATGATACAAGTTTGCATTCGGTGGAAGCTTTAGCGAAAATAGTTATGGAAAAGCAGTGACACGATGCTAGCCGGTTTGCCTCCACCTGCGCTCAGAAAATCTTGTTTAATTCAATTATGCAAGTATATTGATTTTAAAAGTTTTAAAGTTTTTTTATAATCATCAAGTAACTGAAATATACGTATCAAGTAACTAAAATTTTGAAAACGTAATATTTTCAGTTCTTTTTGACACTCTTAGACATATTTCGCGAAAAAAATGAAAAATTTACGATTTTCACATTGATAAATTGAAAGGTTGCTTAGTAAAGACCACAGACATATGAATATATAGACTAGAAATTAAAGGTGAGGGGTAAAATCAACTGTTGAAGAACGAAGGGGGTAAAGCTGACTGTGATTCGTCAATAAATCAATCTGACAGTATATAGGCATCTCGCATTATAATATCACCATTTAGTTCTTAAAATTAAAATCTGCTTTTGAATGAATAGACATTTTTACATGGGAGCGCAAATTACTCGCCACGTTATGAACAAATTTGCGAAGTCCAAATTCGGCAAAAAAAAATTTCTTCTATTTTCAGAGTCGAATATTTTGTTTACGTATTTAGTTAAGACACTTTTATAAGTGTTCATAATTTACTTCCCAGTAACAACGATGCGCACACTTGAGAATCGCTACATTCGACCAATGTTGGCTCGATGTGAAGGTATATGTTTCTACAACTGATTCATATTATACGACGTGAATAAGCTTAAAATGATGCTTACATATGGAATGTAATACGACAATTGGGTTTATTCTCTTTTTCACATATATTTTTACAAGTTTTCATATCACAAGCCACTATTTTGCCGTGTTATTTCATAAAATGCCTCGACCATAGCTCGACGCTAGTTCGAACAAGAATGATGACGTCACGTTTTCTAAATTCACTTGAGGCCCGCGAGCACAGCCGGCTCCAATGGAACCGGTATGGGGAGTGGGGAATAATACGCTTTTAATCACTTAGGGCAGGTCTACTAATATTCATATGTCTATGGTAAAGACATACACAAAGATTTTTTTTACGAAAACGTGGATGAAATGACATAACTTTTTTCTGCTATTCCAACACTCAAATAAAAAAAGGTTCCATGATATTTCATTAAAATGACAAACACACATTTAAAAAGTTATATAGTGTCATGAAAAGTGATGAAATCAAAAACTAGGTTAAACCTATGTAACTTCGAAAAATTCGGCAAACGATCAGTTTTCGAAGTTTTTAGATTACTAGATATACGGCTCAACACGGCTTCAACAAAAATGATCTTCTGTAAAATCTAAAAATGTTAAAAAGTACTAACTCGCATTGAGCAAACGAGGTATTCTTTTCGTTTATATATATATGACTTGCGTGTTGTTAGCAACACCATAACAAATCAACGAGTAACGCGGCATTGTAAATCGCAACTTGGAATAGTAAATAACGTATTTTTTTAGTGTTTTTATTAGTACATAATATTATGTATAATATCAGAATTCATGCGATGTTTTCACTAGTTTTTATATACATAAATGAATATTACACAAAGAAGCAAGTTCAAATGATCGCGTGCTAACTGCTAACTGGTAACCAACCGACAATGAACCATTACTATGTATTATTATAACGACTGTTGAATTGTTTAATTTTAAACGAAATAACACAACGAGTAGGTACTTGAAGATTGCACTTCTCTTCGACCTTTGACACTAAACATCAGTATTGTGATAATAAATAGAATGAAATGTAATGTGATATCTGTTACACAACTTATTTGGTTTCGCTGACACGATTAGAAATATGTATCCATTAATATTTGTATAAAATAAAATATAGTAAGAACTGACTTTTTTTTCCTAAAAACAAAATATAACATTTTTCTAAACCCTCTCGAGACGTCATACGAACTTCGGTTTTGTCGGTTTATAGTAAGGCAATTCCCACACGGGTCGGTATGAAATCAACAAATCGCAAAATCGTTGTTGAAAACGCTTCTGGTATATTGTCTAGTAGATGGCGAGTTTATCTTCTTCCAATTTGAGTGCAAACTTGAATTGGTTAATCATGTAATAAAAGCTGTATATTAAATATTTTTTAAGGCCATTCCCACACGGGCGGTATGAAATCAACTAATCCCAAAATAAATAAATAATTACTGTATCTTCCAGAATGCGACTATTACATATTGCTCAGTAAAATTTAACCTTCAAGCCAGTTCCCACAGATCGTATTTTCAAGTTTAGTGTAGTTTCCCACATTTGCAGATTCGACCCTACAATAAAACAATTCATTGGCCTGGTATTTTATAAAGATATTGTCTTGTTTGTGTATCATTTATGATTTAAGAATTAGTGACATTTTACTGCAAGCAGCGGCAGCTTTCAAATAGAGCTATTCGCTTTCTATTTTATGATGACCCTAGTTAAACCATTATGCCTAAAAATATTTGCCAATACCTTTCCCACCCCTGTCCCATAGTAATAAAAACCCCAAATAAAGTTTCATCTCCCTCAAAATAATTCCTTTAAAATATTTCTATTGTTTAAGTCACGTTTGTATCATTAAGAATAGTTAAATGCATTTTATTTTATGTTAAGAATGTTGTTTGCCAACGAGCGGGTGGAACATCTTTATTTTGGTAAAATGTCCTTCAGAATTTAGTTTAAATACAGATACCTCCCAGAAAAAGGACAGTATTAGAGTGTTGCTATAACTGGTAGGTACAGACGTACCTAGGCAGTCAGTCGTGAGATAATTACTAGGTTTATGTAAACCTAGGGAAAACTGAAGAATAGAGGAAACTAGACCTTTATTTCTTTCAGTTTAAGTTTTAGCAGAGGAAAATAAGATCCTCTGCAAATATATTGTGAATTAATAAATTTATATGTTAAGAAGAAGAAGTGTTTTCCTGCATTCCATCTGACGGCGTGTTCTCGTACCACGATAGCAGAAACATATGGTCCTTCGAGCCGCATCGGGAACAGCAGCATCATGGAAGCGGGACAACACTCAAAGACGTCATCTGTCTGCGGCAGCAAGGCGGGAACCAGCAGCAGCTGGACGGAGGCTCAAATAAAAGCTTCAGAAACCAAGGTGCACATCACGAGACAAAAGGCCCGCCTACTTACGGAGATGGCCGAAGCAAAGATGGCCGCTTCCGAAGCAAAGATGGCTGCAGCAATGTCAATATTGGATGCAGAGGAGCAACATGCGGCGCTCGTTTTAGAAGCTGCATCAAGGACTTCGCAACGGACTCTCGAGGATAGAGTCAATGACTGGGTGGACCAGTCACATCACAATTCATCATCAGAACTTGGAGATCACGATGAACAACCTCTTCGAGTTCAAATGGAGCAGCGACAGGAACTGCTCCATGATGGGCGGTTATCACTACAACCGCCCACAAGAACTGCACAGCAACAGCCCTTGGCAGGGCAGACTCTCCCGTCGCAAATGGAGCCTCGGGTAAAGCAGGCTCATCCGCTGCAATTGGAACAGCGGTTGGAGCAGCACAAGGGTGGGCGGTACGCGTTACTCCCACCAAAAGGATCCTCAGAGCAGCAGCCCTTGGCAGGGCAGACTCTCCCGTCGCAAATGGAACCTCGGGTAGAGCAGGCTCATCCGCTGCAATTGGAACAGCGGTTGGAGCAGCAGCAGCAGGGCGGGCGGTACGAGCTACTCCCACCCAGAGGAACATCACATCAGCAGCCCTTGGTAGGGCAATCTCTTCAGCTGCAACCGACGCAGCATCAGCAGCCAAGCAGTAGCTGCTGGGAGCTGCCTACATCAGTGCAGCCATTCAACTTAGCAGAGCAACGCGACGGGCAACAGTGGCCAGAGTCGCAGGGCCGATTCCAGGGACCAACACCTGCTATAACTGAAGACCGTCTCGCGGAATCAATTGGTAAGGCAATATCTTTATATAATACCAGGCCCAAAGTTAATGATCTTCCTACATTTAACGGCAATCCAATTGAATGGATTGCGTTCAAATTAATATTCCATCATACCACAGACTTCTTAAAAGTATCTGACAGCAAAAATTTATATACATTACAAAAAGCGTTAAAAGGAGAGGCGCGTGACGCGGTTTCTTCCCTTCTTATAATTTTTGGCGCAAAATCATCACCTTGTTCGGCGCAATTCGTAAAAAATAAAAACGCGGATCAATTTTTATCTCAGTATCCCCAGGCCGTCAAAGCAATAAAAACAAAACATTACATGAACGACTATTTAGATAGTGTAAATTCAGTAGAAAGTGCGAAGAAATTAATACTAGATATTACATACATACATGCTCAAGGCGGGTTTAAGGGTGGAGGTGAATGCGAAATTACCTACTACAACCATTTAGTCAGTCAGTAAGATATACATTTTTTTACGGAATTTCTAGTTTTAAGACATTACCTACTACACAATTTTTAGTCATAAGATTTACATTTTTTACGGAATTTCTAGTTTTAAGACATTACCTACTACACAATTTTTAGTCATAAGAGTTACATTTTTTACGGAATTTCTTGTTTAAAGACATTACCTACTACACAATTTTTAGTCATAAGATTTACATATTCCACGGAATTTCTAGTTTTAAAAGCAGCATAAATATTTGTATTTTAGACATTTTAATAAATTTAACTGGTAATTTTCGTAGACATGCAGTAGGTACCTAATAAAGATAACAGTCGCATTCTTAGCCTATTTTGTGAAGTACTTCACGGGAGGAGGTATGTATCTTCCAGAATGCGACTATTACATATTGCTCAGTAAAATTTAACCTTCAAGCCAGTTCCCACAGATCGTATTTTCAAGTTTAGTGTAGTTTCCCACATTTGCAGATTCGACCCTACAATAAAACAATTCATTGGCCTGGTATTTTATAAAGATATTGTCTTGTTTGTGTATCATTTATGATTTAAGAATTAGTGACATTTTACTGCAAGCAGCGGCAGCTTTCAAATAGAGCTATTCGCTTTCTATTTTATGATGACCCTAGTTAAACCATTATGCCTAAAAATATTTGCCAATACCTTTCCCACCCCTGTCCCATAGTAATAAAAACCCCAAATAAAGTTTCATCTCCCTCAAAATAATTCCTTTAAAATATTTCTATTGTTTAAGTCACGTTTGTATCATTAAGAATAGTTAAATGCATTTTATTTTATGTTAAGAATGTTGTTTGCCAACGAGCGGGTGGAACATCTTTATTTTGGTAAAATGTCCTTCAGAATTTAGTTTAAATACAGATACCTCCCAGAAAAAGGACAGTATTAGAGTGTTGCTATAACTGGTAGGTACAGACGTACCTAGGCAGTCAGTCGTGAGATAATTACTAGGTTTATGTAAACCTAGGGAAAACTGAAGAATAGAGGAAACTAGACCTTTATTTCTTTCAGTTTAAGTTTTAGCAGAGGAAAATAAGATCCTCTGCAAATATATTGTGAATTAATAAATTTATATGTTAAGAAGAAGAAGTGTTTTCCTGCATTCCATCTGACGGCGTGTTCTCGTACCACGATAGCAGAAACAATTACCTTAGAATACGATGTATAATCAACTCACATCGAAAAGTACCTACCACTAATTTCTGAACAAAGTGTGTACATGATGAGAAAAACATGCAAACTGAAAATCGGGTTTCATTAAAGTTACATCTTTTACATTTGAAACATCTATGTGTTGCAATTTAAAACATTTACTACTAAACATTATCTACTGCTCTATATAATAGTGGTGAAAATCGAGCCCACAGGGAGAAAAATTAGTATTGTAATTTATTAAGAATCTCTTAAAATTATGATAATCCGGTTAAAAAACGAGATTGCAGGTCGTGTCCTGATAAACTTTTAGTAAATTCGTAATAATAACGTAACAGGTGTTCATGAACCTGCGTTTGTCTTGATAACGTATGACGAAATGCGAAAATGTTAGGATTTTTATGAACATCGTGACAATATATTTGTATTTTTTTAACAATTCACTCGGGGCCTGAAATCCCATTTTTAACCGGATTATGACTAATTTGAATAGATTCTTAATAAATTAGCAATAGTTTTAAATATCAGTAGGTTATCTCCGTGAAGTTGCGTTGATGACACCTAGATTGCGTCTGAACTATATTTTAACTTAACCCTTCAGACCTATGGCATATTGACCTTTATATTTCTCTTAAAGATGTTGATAGAAAATCGGAAAGTTTTTTGTGCATTTCAGCATTCCAAAAAAATGGGATATTTCTAAAACTTGCCCTCCAAACAAAATGAAGGTTACTACATACATGAAAAGTCCGGGCAAAGCCGGGGATTTTGGGTAGTGTTTTATGCAAAACACCCAAGAAAAATTCACATTCGTGTCATATATTTTCTCACTATTTTCGGTGTGAGGTTTTTAATCCGCAGTCCGCACCATTTAATATTTAATAATATGCATTTTAAAAATGCACCGTATGCAGTAGGTAGTGTCCTTGGCATTCTCCACAAAGGTCAAGTTAAGCGTGTGTTGGGAATCGATTTTTCTCCAGCTTAATACACACATCGTTTTCTTTACATTCCGTTTTACGAGAAATTTAGCAGTATAAACACTTTCACCACTCAAACTGAGCGATCGAACTCCTCAGGCACAGACATAGGAATTAATAGACGAGAAGCTAATGGCGAGGGGTAAAATCAACTGTTGAAGAACGAAGGGGGTAAGGCTGACTGTGATTCGTCAATAAATCAATCTGACAGTAAATAGGCATCTCGCATTATAATATCACCATTTAGTTCTTAAAAGTAAAATCTGCTTTTGAATGAATAGACATTTCTACATGGGAGCGCAAATTACTCGCCACGTTATGAACTAATTTGCGAAGTCCAAATTCGGCAAAGTAAGGCAGCTTCTATTTTCAGAGTCGTAGTTAGTTTCAGAGTATTTAGTTAAGACACTTTTACAAATGTCTCATAATTTACTTACCCCAGTAAACAACGATGAGCACACTTGAGAATCGCTACATTGAGATGTGATAGTATATGTTTCTAAAACTGATCCATATAATACGGTGTGAATAAGCTTAAAATAAAGTAAAATAATGCTTACTTATGGAATGTAATACGACAATTGGGTTTATTCTCTTTTTCACATCTATTTTTACAAGTTTTCATATCACAAGTCAACATTTTGCCGTTTTATTTCGTAAAATGAACCGATGATGCCTCGACCATAGTTCGCACAAGAATGATGACGTCACGTTTTCAAATTTCACTTGAGGCCATATGCGAGCCCAGCCGGCTCAATGGAACCGGTATGGGGAGTGGGGATAATACGCTTTTAATCACTTAGGGCAGGTCTACTAATATTCATATGTCTATGTCCTCAGGCTAATTATTTTCGATTTTGGAAACAAAACGCTATTGCCCGTAGTGTCAATTTGATCGCGTATGGTCTCATAAAAATCGTAGTGTTTCCCTTACCGCCATAGTTAGAAATATGAATTAAACTGTGTTAGAAAGAGAAAACACCAAGCTTTATATTCAAATATAGAAATCAGCCAAATAATAAATAAAATGTACTATATCTCTATGAAACCAAATGTTCCGACCGCAATTTGGGTAAAATTTATGAAATTTTTATTCATAACTAGTGGACCCCGCTATGCTTCGCTATTGCTAATGTCCTTCTCTGGCGTCTCCGACTTCTTCCACCATTCACTACTGTATACCACAATGTTGCTGTTAAAAAACTACATAACATTGGCTTTAATTAGACTCCGTATCTCATTCCAGTGCAGACATATTGCGTTAAGTATTCTGCGGGTGTCCCCGACTTCTACCATTCAAACCACACTCTAAAGACTCCTGGCACTAATAAGAACAAACATGAAATTTTCAGCGATATCTTTTAGAGTTTTGCGAGCGCAAACACACGCAGGATAATTTTTTATTTATAAAGATTTTTATATGAAACGACGAAAAAGTGAAATGGAAGTAACGTTAATAATACATTTATCTAAAGAGTATGTTTTTTTTTCGCTGTCAAAGTGGCTATCCGCTTCTGTCTGTTTGTGCGCTTAGTTCTTCTAAACTACGCAACGGATTCTGATATGGTTTTCACTATCATTTAGAGCAAGGCTGCCCAACCTTTTTAGCAGTTGGGCGAAATTGACGATTTTGAATCATGAATCATATTTGGAATCCATGGGGGGGGGGGGTTGTTACGGAACTTCGCTAGGAAAAAAATCCGCACACCCGAACATCATATGTGATACCCCACAGCAATTTTTCGAATTCTATGGGGGGGGGGGGTGGCTACAGGATTCCATTTCGACGCAAAAAATATTATGTCGAAAACCGGTGTATTTTTGTTTCAAAAGTAAGTTCAACAGGTTAGATTTTTTCGTCGCTGATTCTCGTTCTGAGTAGCGTAAATAGCGATAAATCGCCGTCGTTGGCAACACTGGTGACCGCGCGCAAGCTGCATTGTTTGTTTTACCGCGGGCCCGCGACACTTTTTCAAATTGGCGGATTGGCGGGTTTTTTGAAAATGTTTCACGCGGGCCACTTATAATTCGTTCGCGGGCCACATTGTGGCCCGCGGGCCTGGGGTTGGGTAGCCTTGATTTAGAGAGCTTCTTCAGGAAGGTTTATAAATATAAAACATGCATATTATATTTATTTTTATTTTTTTATTTATTTATACGCCTATTGGACTTTTACATACATAGTTCATAAAAAAAATAATATTCTGAAGATTGCAAGTTCACAAAAGTAATAGTAAACATACATATAACCATATCCATTTGACATATATAACAGCAAGTAAATAGTACAAAAATAAGAATATTCCTACTCCTAAGTTATACAGACTTAAATTAGTTAATAAGAAATGTAAAGTTTATATGTAAATGCTAGGTAGTGGCAGCAGTAACATGATACAATACGACACATAGTGTATGAGGCCTTTGAGTTAGAAAGCTAACGAAATAATTATTGGCAGTATTGTTAACAAATATACTGCGTTTGACAGGTTGTAGTGGCCTGCTAAATCGAGGGCGATCGGTCAGCCATTTTACATAGTTTATATAAAAAAAATATTGTGAAGATTATAAATATAGAATAGTAAAGCAATAATATAACATTCACCATTAGACATATAAAACCAAGCAAAAAGCAAATATAAACATGATAGTTTGTAGGTATAAGCCTGTTTTGTCAATCTTGAGGAAATACTTCAATAAGAGGTGCAATAGCTAGATGTTTATTGTTTTATTTTAAAAGTTCTAATATTTTGGTTTTAAATTTGGAAACCGATTGGAAATGATAGACATCGATTGAACTATATTTGTTTCCAAGTGTATGAAGCCTTTGAATTGGAGAGTTTACGAAGTAATTATTGGCAGATTTGGTAACAAAATATAGAGCATTTAAACGGGTATCACGGGTAGGTATACGCAAATTAATTAAGCTCGTTAAATCGAGGGCGTCCAGGTTGCCATTTGATATATTGAAAATGCAAACTAAGTCACTCACTGTGCGTCTTGTAGTTAAATGGCTTAGGTTTAGTAATTTCATTAGACATGTATAATTAAGTTCTTCGATTGGTATTCCAAGTTTGTAATTAATAAACCTTAGAAACTTATGTTGTACTCTTTCGATTTTTTGCTGATGAGTCTTATAAATGAGTATTTCATCGCCTTGTATTCAGTTTTTAGCTTTCGAAAACGTTCACAAATATTGCATTGAGAAGCGGAAATAGAAACAAACTCTTCACAGCATCTTTAAGAAATATAACGGTCAATACGCCAGAGACCTGAAGGGTTAAGCTTAGTATTTTTATCAATAACTACTTTGCAGACAGCATTGTTAAAAATACGCCAGAGACCTGAAGGGTTAAGCTTAGTATTTTTATCAATAACTACTTTGCAGACAGCATTGTTAAAAATACGCCAGAGACCTGAAGGGTTAAACTTAGTATTTTTATCAATAACTACTTTGCAGACAGCATTGTTAAAAATACGCCAGAGACCTGAAGGGTTAAGCTTAGTATTTTTATCAATAACTACTTTGCAGACAGCATTGTTAAAAATACGCCAGAGACCTGAAGGGTTAAGCTTAGTATTTTTATCAATAACTACTTTGCGGACAGCATTGTTAAAAATACGCCAGAGACCTGAAGGGTTAAGCTTAGTATTTTTATCAATAACTACTTTGCGGACAGCATTGTTAAAAATACGCCAGAGACCTGAAGGGTTAAGCTTAGTATTTTTATCAATAACTACTTCGCTAACAGCATTGTTAAAAAGATTTGTTCCCTGTGTAAGCTTTGTGTTAGTTAACATCACAATCTTACATAATAATTATACAATTGTACACTCGTTGCACATTAAATCACTGTAGTATAGGCACCACTTCTACCGACTTTCTCTAGAAGGCAGCGAGCCGTGAATTTGCCGGACGTCCAAATGCGGTAAAGAACAACTAATCACCACTCGAGAGAGATTGAGAGTTGAATCATAGATTTGGATGGTTGATCCACAAATAAAATAAAATCTACAATCGAAAAAATAATAAAAAAAGTAAAAAATTTAGCTCTCTCATTAAAAATTTAGGCGTATTAGATCTATCAAAAAATTTATATATAAAGATGCAAAAGTCGGTCATTTTGAATACATGTAGGATAACGAAAGATTTTTTAAATATTTATGTTGAGGGATCAGTAGGATTTATAGGCCCTGTTAGAAGTTCTACCGAGCCGAACCCTCTGATATGAAAATATCTGGAGTCGGTGAATTATTTTCCCATTTGATCTCTGGTGAGTTGACGTGTTGTTCTTGTATTGTTTTGTATTTATTTTGCTTATATTATGCACTTGCATAGTGTTGATTGACTAGATGATCATTTGTGGAAAAGTGAGTGGATGGGTTTAGATTTTCCTATGGGGAAGATTTAACCCGGACATAAAATCGGAAGTAGAAATAAAAGAAATGAGAGTTCGTAGATAGATATCAGAGTGGGATCCTTGCTAACCGGAGTCAATGAGATTATGCATCCGCAAACTTGGGGTTCCGCTCAAAGTGTGTAATCACTATTTTGATTAATCTTTATAACGAATTGGTGAACATCAGAGGTTCCCAAAGCGGTCTATATGGGCCCCAGGGGTCGATATCGGCATGCTGGGGTCTATGTCAGCGAGAAAAAAATTTGGGGATCCACGAGATTCAAATGGGGGTACATACGAGCGGACCCCCATTTACCTCAAGTCAACATGTAGGAGTTCCGTAAATGACACAATAGACCTAACACAAATATAATAGACTGAGAAATTACTTATTTGATATTTGTATTTTTATATTTCGTAATGTTGTTAATTGAGGTACATAAATAGAGTCTACGTTCCTTTTCTCGTCAGAATTCAAGCAAAACATTGCACATTGGAAGCCGCGAGTTTTCCTAGTACCCCAACTTCTTTTTGAAAAACGTCCAGGGTAATAATGACGTTCAACATTTAAATGCACTTCGCACAGACTTCAAAACACAGACAAATAAAAAAAAAATTACTCAAAAAAATATATAAATGCAAACTACTAAAAAAATATTTTTCAATAGAAATGTATGAACGCATAAACGAAACAACCTTAAAAAAATACAGTATTATAGCTATGATTATCCGAGACAGTTTCACTTGATTGACATTTTTGCTTTCTTAAAAAAATTATTTACAAAATAAATAAAAAAAAACAGTGTTTTGCTTGAAATCGAACGTTTCTAGACTACGTTTGTCAGGTGATTTTAATGCCAATTACCTACTATATAAGGTATACCAAGAATATACACATTTTTGGTTTGTAGCTTCCTCTTAAAAGGAAGCCACAAGGAGAAAACTTACTGATTTGAAATATTGATAGTTTATCAAAAATCTGGTCAAATTATTCGTTTTCCTGTTAAAAACGGGACTGGAGGCCTATAACGAATGAATTGACAAAATTCATAACAAACTGTCAATAAAGCACGAATATGTTATGAGGATGTCGGAACACGTGTTCTTACAAATAATAAAATTTACAAAATCGACAAAAAGAAGCGGCACAGAAAAATCTCACAATGGCTGCTCTGCAAACCGTAGTGAACTTTACCTTTCTGCACACGGTCTACGGTTTTTGTCGATTTCCTACCGTTACCGAGCCAGTGGGACGACGGGCTTATTCGGACCACGTGTTCAGATATATTCTGAATGACTAATTTATATTAGGAAATGGTCGCGCAGTCACATTTTTAATAGTGTCTTGATAAAAAAGCCGTACTCATTTTTCTCCGTGCACAAGCAAAAAATTTGTATATTATCAATCTTGTATCGAATCGACTAAAAATCGCTTGGCAAACGGAGTATAGAAACGATCGATATCAAGTGCAAAAGTGGTTTTTATTTATGTGGTGTATAATTTTATAAGAAATAAAAAAGTTAATCAACTGTCACAGATAATCTTAGCCATAATATTGTATTTTTTAAAGTTGTTTATAATATGCGTTCATAATTTCTAATGAAAATATAGATTTTTAGTAGTACACGCTTATATTTTGTATAAAGTAATCAACAATTTTATTTTAATTCTACTCAAAGGAAACGATAGCAAATGCTTCAATTTATCCAAAATTTATTTTTTGGTATTTATGATGTAAACCGATTCGTAGTGATGATTAATCTAAATCGTTATTTCACATCAGACGAGGCAATCCCCTAAAATAAAGTCGGAATCTTAATGGCGTAAGTGAAGAAGCCATGCACAAAATATGCGACGCGCGGCCGTCTATTATTGGACAGATCTACGGTCGAATTTACTACTGCGAATCTCTAAAATAAAGTGGGAATCGTAAGGACATAAGTGATGAGTCGTGTAAAAACAATATTCGGAGCGCGGTTCGGCGTAATGGACGGACCTACTGTCGAATTTGCTCTAGCAGGCCTAGAAGATCTTTCCGTGTGGTTTATTTTAATTATATCAGATCAACTTATTACTAAAATCTCAGATGTTTCTAGAGAAATCCATCGGGAAGTTAATAATTCATCGTATAGAAAATTAAAATCTGACGCTTACCGCTAATTTTATAGTTTAATTTTTTGTTTCTAAAATTTTCCAACCGTTTTACATAAAATACTTTAATGGTAAGGTACTATTTTTATTAAAATCTTAAATATAATTAACTTACATCCGCAGGGGTCGCTCTAAATAAAATATATATTATCTTAAAAGCTTATTTTTTTCTAATTTAGTAAGATGTGTAGTATATGTAGATAATTTTATTATTTTCATTAAAAATTATTATCGATTTTAAAATCGAAATCTAAACCGTACATTTCCTAAACGGTTTGAACTGGCGACAACGTAATTATGGTCATTACGTCGTTATAGCGGTATTGACCCACTCGGTCATAAAAATATGTACAGTTTTAAGTCATTAGTTAAAAGTCTCCTTATACAGTTATTGGTAATAATTTACAAACAAAAATAAAAAATCATCGGTGAATAAAATAAAATGGAAATTTTAACAGCAGGTGTAAAAAAAGAAAATTCTTTTTATTATATTGAAAATATGTTCAATAATGACACTTAACACACTTTAATCGGGAAGAGTAGTTCTACCCGTTCGGTCGATTGATGCTTAACGTCGGGAAGGGTAGTTCTACCTTCTGCGCCCGCCTCATTTCAATGGCAGAAAAGAAGAAATTATCCGATGTCTTTATATGAATATTATATACCAATCTCTTTGTAAAGGTCCCAACTATACGTACATAATTATCAAATTGTAATGCAAGTCTTTTTTTAATATTTATCTTGGAGTCTTTTGTGTACATCGATATTTCAACTAAAATGACCTATATTATTTAAAACTTGACACTTGATAGGTATTTCATTTGAAGATCAACGAAATAAGTAATTTAGATGACATATTCTGTTATTCTAATAATTCAATTCTTGGAATGAGGGTTTTTATGACCATGAAACCCGAAACAAATCTCTCTATCTCTGTTCCGCACCCACTCAACTCCTAGGTGCGAGCGAGCGCACAGTGTCTGACGCGACTAACAAAAGCAGGTATCGGCAAACACAGTTAGGCGGACCCTAATAAATATTTACAAGACAAGTGCATGTCAGTTTTTAAAACGCAAATTGTCGTACGGTTGTGTTCTGAGGAGATAATATTTATATTAGCTTTTTCAAACCTTTCAAAATGGATTCTGAAAATTACGAAAGTGATGACGAAATCGTTGCAGATAATTTATCTGCCTGTTCTAGTAATTATTTGCCTGAATTCGATAGTGAAAGTGAAGAATCTAGTGGAAGTGAAGAAATTCCTTGTAGGAGAAGAATGTCAGTGATGCCATTACAGTTTAGTGATTCTGAAGAAAGTGATATGGAGCAAGAAGGAGAAGAGTGGTCTCGAATAGATAATCCGCCAAATATCGAATCATTTTTAGGTCATCCTGGTGTTTGCGTAACACCAGCTGATTCCAAAAGTATTATGCAAGTAGTAGAACTATTTATTGGAAATGATTTGTTTGAAATGATGGTAGAAGAAAGCAATCGTTACCATGCTCAAAATGAATCAAGATTCAAACAAACGAACAAATCCATCAAGTGGAAGCCCATAAACATTCCAGATATGAAAAAAATGTTAGGATTGATTCTGCTTATGGGTCAAGTGCAAAAAACTACGAGACAAGATTATTGGTCTTCAGACCAATGTATCGAGACGCCCATATTTTCAAAAACAATGAGCCGTGATCGTTTCAATCAAATTTGGAGATCTTGGCACTTTTCAAATAACCAAAACATTACCGATTCCAGCGACCGCCTTGAAAAAATTCGACCCGTTTTGACATATCTCATCCCAAAATTTAATTCTGTTTACAAGCCTCAAAGGGAGCTTTCTCTAGATGAAAGCATCATACCGTGGCGGGGAAGGCTAGCATTTAAAGTATACAATGCGTCAAAAATAATTAGATATGGTATTCTCGTGCGAATGGTTAGTGAAGCCCCTACGGGATATATTTGCAATTTGGAAATATACTGTGGGCAAGGAAAGCGACTAATAGATACAGTTGAAACATTGCTTAATCCATACCTAAATTTGTGGCATCATGTATATATGGACAATTACTATAATAGCGTTAAAACTAGTGAAGTGTTGTTGAAACATAAAATAAGAACGTGCGGAACAATGCGAATTAATCGAGGTTTTCCCGAATGCCTTAAAAACGTAAAACTCAATCCAGGCCAAAGTATTTTCCGTCGAAAAAATGATGTGTTATTGCAAATTTGGAAATCTAAGAGGGACGTCAGAATGATTTCAACTATACATTCTTCGATCATACTTGAAAGCGGCAATATCGATTGGAAGACGAAACTACGAATCTGGAAACCACAGAGTGTTATTGAGTATAACAAATATATGAAAGGAGTTGATCGTGCAGATCAGTATCTTTCGTATTACTCAATAATAAGAAGAACCAAAAAATGGACTAAGAGAGCTGTGATGTATTTATTGAATTGTGCTCTGTTTAATTCCTACAAAGTTTACAAGGCCTTGAATGCAACCAAAAGACTGACTTATAAACAATTTTTACTTAATGTTGCCAAATATTGGATAATGACCGAGATTTCTGAAACTGATGCAAATTTTGAGGAACCGAGACCATCCACTTCACAATTACAAAGGAAAGTCTTGAAAAAAGATCCTCCAGGGAGATTATCAATGGACACGAAAAAACATAAAGCGATAAAAATTGTCACCGGCGGTAAAAAGAAATATCCCCAGAGACAATGTCGCGTGTGTTCTGCGCACAAAACGAAAGGTCTGACGAGTTATATGTGTCAATTTTGCGACGTCCCTCTTCATAGGGGGGAATGTTTCACTAAGTATCACACCGTATCCAAATATTAGATGAACAATTTTTAGACGTGAACTGAAACTGATTAGATAAAAGTGGTTAGAAACTAAAACCTAATAGTGTATGGTGAAAAACAATAAACAATATTACGTGAGCAATACGAGAAGCATTCTACCGTAAGTGATTATTTTAAATTTCATTTGAAAAAATAACCAATATTATTAGCATGTTCCGATGGTTTTGGTCCGCTGTACCGTGCGAGGAGCAATTGTACACGTGGTATTTCAATGGGTAATAATGTGTTACTTTGACGATACTAGAGAAGTGGCAATTGTTTTTGTTTTTATAATGATTTGGGCTTGGTGAAAATATAATAATTTGTAATTTTATTAAATTGAAACCTAGTTTATACTTAAAAAATTGAGCCCTAATGACACAACAATGACTTTGTTTTCGATTTATTATGTTGCATTAGAAATAATACTTGGTTTTCGGCTAGAAATTTTATAGCTTGGGTATGCTGAGTTAGTATGTAGAAAATTTTATTGAAATATTTCCATTATTTAAGAAGATATAGCGATTTAAAACAAATTACACAAATTCGCGCGGGACCTTTATTTTCGCCCGTTTTCAGCGGTCAGCCGGCGAAAAAATAACCCGATCAAAGTGTGTTAAAATTTATTTCTGGCGTCGAATATTGAAACATATTGTATGCAAGCAGATATGTGCAAAATGGGTACCTAAAACCCATTTGAAATGCAAAATGGAAATGGGTCCAAACTTTTCCATTTGAAAATGCAAAATGGTTTTTAGAAAAGCATTTCAAATGCAAAATGCAAAATACCTATTTTCAAAATGCATTGAAAATGCAAAATGGTTTCTCAGGTCAAACAATTAAAATAATTATAGAATATTTAAACAATTTTGTCATTTAAAAATGGACATCAACGTAGAACAAACATATATTACATGATGGTAAATCCAAAAACACCACGACTACAGATTATGAAACCACAAAAAATTTGCGCGGGACTAATGTTGCCAACGTAAAAACATAGAAACGACCATCTAACATATATTACAGTGTCATGGCCCCATGTTCAGTATTTGAATCAGTATTTTTTGTAATGGTATCACTCAATTGCCAGGGCTCCTACCAGGGAGCAACTTGAAAAATGTAAATTATCTCTCATAGTGAGGTTAAGGACCGATTGATATTTGGGGCTTATGAAAAAAAGATGAGTGGAGATAGAAGGAAGAATGTTACAAAAAAGAAAGAAAAGCATTTAAAATGCAAAATGGAAAATACTCATTTTTCATTTCCATTTGAAATGGATTTATTTGAAATAAAGCACATCTCTGTATGCAAGCAATGTTACCTACCTATAAAACTGCACAAAATATGGGTAAATCTGAAGAAAATAAAATTCTTGATAATCTCTTAATTGTATAAAATAAAGTCGCTATCCGCGTCTGTCTGTTTGTGCGCTTAGTTCTTCTAAATTACGCAACAGATTTTGATAGGGTTCACTATCATTTAGAGAATTTCTTCCAGAAGATTTATATATGTATAATACATGTATAATACATTTATATAAAGTAGATGTTTTGTTACTATGTCGTAAAAAAATATTTACGGGCGCTTAAATTGCTAACGTTGGCTAAACCTTGTGAGATACATCAAAATAATGTACTAAGAAATTATATATCTTAAAAAGGCCTACAGAAAAGTCCATGGTGGTATATGTCTATCTCTTAAGGATAACCCCTAGCAACGCCGGGTGCACGTCAACTAGTATTATTATAAAAGAGAAAATATTCAATGTTGATCTGTTGTATCCATCCAATAAAGTAGAGAGGTATAAATCACGACACAATAAAAAAAATGTCCGGAAGAGACTAATCACTCGCGTGATAAATAAGTCGTAAGTTTACCTCGTTTGGCAATAATTATCTCAACGTCCAATGACACAGATCTGCGAATGTCATCAAATAAATATAATGCCATCACCTCACTGTGCACTGAAGAGAAGGGAAGTGGATAGCACCAATCGACCATTTACATTAGTTACAAAGGACGACTTGGAACTTGGAAAGAATAATTCGTTTTCTTTTTCAAATATTCCGAATGGAAAATCAAAATGACCATTTGCAGCCCGTCTAACAAGTTGACTAATTTATAAAATAGGCATGTTTTTATTTGTGTTATTATTACAATAAAATTATTTGTATCGACCAGTTTTCAATCTGGTTTCAATACTCTTTATGCCGATATTTTACTTATTGAACAAAGGAAAAATTTAGAACAAACAATATGGCGTCATGTCCTAATTTCTAGCAAATAAATTGATTTTTCCAGCGACGGAAATAGGGTATTTTCGCGTTTTTTTTATTATTATGAATAAAAAATTACTATTAAGAAGGTATTTTATTCTTATGTTGACGAATAAATTTAACGATTTAAATTGCACCATTTTAAATTTGCCGCCAAAATGACAAGTTCGTTCTTATTGGTGAATTCTGCAGCGTTGACGTCACGCCGGGCTACGCTGGCGTAATCCATATCATAATGACGTTGTAGCCAGTTGGAACCGTTTCGGAATGTGTGGTTTTAGATCGTTTTTAAATCAATAATTATGAAAGAAAAAAGGTAAAATTACACATTTTTAGTACAATGATCAGAAACAGAAAGAAAACTTTAAATCTTCCACACATTTTGAATGGTATTCAAACTTGGTGAAAATACCCCTCTACGGTGCAAGCTGAAATATTTGTATTGTCTTAGAAATTTCAGTCAGAAAAAGGTGTGAACATTTAATGACGCCAGATCTTACCGATCAGGAAAATTTGCAAGAAAGCAGTTTGTACAAAAACCTACGAATGGCATATTACAAATTGTCATCTTTTAAGGACTTGACAGATGAAACAAAAGCGAAATCATATTTATCGTTACTATCTTTATACTATGGTGTCTTTAACTGCTACTAACCTAACATACAACAAAACTTTATCTTAAACGTGAGAACACCTCAGCACAGGTTCTCCTAGTGGTGAGGTGTTCACAAAACATTGCTACTTAACCATTTACGCCCTTGAGGTGATTTTGCACAAAAACGGCGCTTTAAAAATCATCCAAATATTATTATGATTACACCTACATAATGATAATTTTACACTCAACTACAATGTTTCATATTTATTTATTTATTATTAATATCCCAAACCAGGCGAATGCACGTATTATGATGGTAACATAAATAAGAAAATATTTAAAAAAAAAACAATAATACAACGTTGTACATATACCGTAGTACAAATGTTGATACAAAAACAACAATAACTATATATATAGAGTCGGAATGATTTCACTTAAGGGTCTTTCTTCGGTCAGACAATAATTTCATTCGGGAAGCTTTCCGATTTCGTTGTGCAACCTTCTATCAGCCTTATTAATATGTTTGTATAACTCGCACGCATCATCTATTTACCTGTAAACTGTATGTACGAGTATAGAAATAAATAAATAAAAATAACGCACTTTCATCTCAACGACTTTCCCAAAAACCAGTAAATTTCCCTGTAAAAAATACCACAAATCTAACATTTCGAAAGCGCTGATTACAGCGATATCCACGGTTACAGAGCTCCGTGGCGACATAATAATATTATATAGGCTACGTGTTAGTATGCATCACATTTTCTTTGTGGTTAAACAGGTTGAAAACATATCAACAATAATGTGTTCTAGAAACTACTGCGTATTTCCTTTGATTGCTGGCTAGTTTCGTTGCTAGCAAGTATTTCTACTGTAAAAGGCATATCGATTCACCTTATAAAGATAGTGCCCTGTGATTAAAAAATGCACAAAAAGAAGTTAAAAACATATACAAGTTATTATACTATTGTATACAGATAATTATAAAACAACCAGCTGAAGTCCCCGGCGTTGCCCGGGCTTTACGTAGAGTTTATCCAATTCTCATGCAGATAGTGACCTTCCTCTTGTTTTGATGGTCAAGTGAGCAAAATTTCATCAACCTGGGAATAAAACTCTAGATTTGTAATGTATACAAATCGAATCCACGCAGCACGCTTCAAACATACAATCAACGTTATATATTAGAATAAGAAGATAGAAGAAGAAGATAAAAAACCCTCTGGGCTTGAGCCCAAAAACATTTGATAACTTACTTGATACTGTGCAAAGAGCGGTCCGTCTGATTGACAATCCATTGTTAGTAGACTGATGTCTGTTGATGATGATTCTGAGTCTGTTCTATAGGTATTTTAATGGAGCCTGATCTAAGGAACTAGCAGCTTTGATTCCTGGTGCACGTGCGTGAAACTCGACGTACAAGAACGGAACACCCATTCACGGTTGATGTTGGCTTCATGAGAAAAGCTGCTTCGGCCGCTCTTCAAGACCTGCATTAATAAATCCATTCATCCACATCCACAGCCCCCACCTTAATCCGCATCACAGCGCTGCCCAACCGGGTGGTGACAAAGCTCCCCTGCCTTTAAATTGTACAGACAGGTGTAAGAGTATTGTGACGTGTAAAATTTAAAAAAAAAACTTTGTTTTTAGTATTTTTCCAACCCGTTTCGGAGCCCCTGTTCCTTCCTCAGGGTAAAATATACAGATTCGTTACTAAAAATTATCATTTAGTCTTCAATTTGCAGGTGGTTTGCAGATCCAAGCGAATGTCAAGGAATATGAAGTCACGCATATAATAATAACTAGAACTACGGCGGCGTCAAGAAATGTGCATATTTTTAAAATTCTAGAATTTATTTAGGTCAACGCAACAATGTAATATACAAATTATTGAACTGAGCATTCTTTGAAACGTATTTTGGTAATAGGTTGTTTATTATTTTATGTATAAATATCATCGTGTTCGATGCCAGCATCTGTTTCACAATTTAGTTTATTAAGCATAATAGTTACTTATGAAAATCTATTTCACATTGCTCTATTTTGGAGAATTTGCACCTTATTTGGTTCTGTGTCGTTATACTCGTATAAGAAAATAATCGTTGGGCAGTAGTTAAAATGTGGAGCAATAATGGGATTGTATATAATGATTACAGTTTATCTGGATAATTTGTAACGAATTCTTCCCAAAAAAGAAAGCTTCTTTGGAATCTAATATAACTCCAAGGTATTTCATAACAGTAACATTTTGAATAATTTGACCATCAATTTCAATTTTGCTTTCACTGAAAATAAATTTGTTTTGACGGCTATTATTTTCCACATTAAGTAAAGTTTTGATTAAAATACAGCATAAATGTTGCAGTTAAAAAAAACCTGGGCGTATGTTTCGGAGAATCGCGAAATTATGGTCCTTCGGGAAATGAAACATAAAAGTGTTTATTTTGATGCCAACAAATAATGCGAGTGACCGTCAACCACAATAATATAATCCGAATGAGTAAATTTCTGCGATTTCCATAAAAAGACATGGATAAATGCCAACAGGACACATTGGTTTTAAGATAATGGTTAATATTACCGTACTCTTTGTCTAGAATCTAGAACTAGAATGTAAACCCCTCCAGTCTTACTTATAAAGATTCCCTAATACGCTGGTATACCTATACGGTTAACAAGGCCGTATGTATACTGCTCGGATTAAAATATTTACTCGTAATAATATTCATGCAAGACTCGCACCACTTTGTTCCAATCCTCAAAAACACGGCCATTTACCCATTTCGCATTTAGTTGCTAACTTTAGATTTTTATTTTTGAAGAAGATTTGCTTCCTGCAGACCAACAAAAGGTAAAAAGCAATGTTCCTTTCGATGTTTCGAATATTTTCTTAAACTAATATTTTTTGGTTTTGGTGTTGAATTTAAAGGTTCGCAGACTTCGCAGGTCGATGGTTTCATACTTTATTAATTTATTATTATTAAGATCCACACCGACTATACCTAGTGTGCAGATACATACTATTATAATATATGGCTAAGCACGTAAAAGGTAGGTAGGTAGGCTGCCATTGGGACTGCATTGAAAATAGACGTTATGCAAATAAACGACAAAAAGTTGTCTCGATTGATTTTCGAGGCAAAATCAACCTGCGAATGTAATATTTGGTCCCACCCATATTTTATTGACCAGGTAAGCAACAAAATTCATTCTGGACTGGACGGTTTATTTATTTATTAAACTTGAGGTAGCTCATATCATTATGTGTGCTAATAATTTACAAACAAAAAAATACAAAACCAACACTGACAAATACATTTTTCAACAATTTTAAAGTAAATATTTTTACAAACTTCATTAAAACAGACCCTCCACGACCACACAGCATTGGAAATTATTTTCATCAGGGTCTCCTGTGTGGGGTTAATGAAAAAAAAGGATTGGAAGCGTTTCCTAGGTACCTTAGACTAGCCCTGCTAACACTGTATGCCAGGACATTGGGAGTCTAGAGTAATTTTTATAAAAAGTAGATTCTTTTATAAATAAACGTTAGAGTCTTGACGTGTTCGTTGAAGGAGGATACCATCTGTTTACTTAGAAGGCTGTGGGAAAGTGGTAGGCAACCTCCAATGGCTCCAACTCCAACTCTCTCTCTCTCAGGGAGAGTCCCGACTGTCAGGAAGTATTATAAAGATTATATTACAAGACCACAAGGGAGTCAAGAACTTGATTCACAATCGACGGCCTTGTAGAGATAACTAACAATACGAGTGGATCCCTTCGCATATCAATTTGCTTTATACGACGCTATTGTCGTGACAACTGTCAAAAATAACAATTAGCAAACAATAAGCTCTTCTTCTTGCATTGTTTTGCGATAAGATAATTAAAAATAATTATTATATCTGTGTTAAAGTTTTGAATATTTGTCACGTGGAATGCAGTAGAAATGCGATTATCAAGGCCAAAATCGTGTATGACCTAATTACGCAATACGGATGCGGTTATCCGAAAATAGTGTAAGCAAGAACAAGTTTAAGGCGATGCACTACGTCGTGTAATATTTTAAATTGAGCCGCTATCAATAACAACCCTTACGTAGATGGCGATAAGGTTTAAATTCCCGCTTAACACCATCCGCCTGTTTTGATTTATGCAAGAAAAAAACATGGCCAAAAAGTGCCTTTTATTTTATTTTGTGGATGTTCAGGCATAAATATTACATTTTTTTCCGATCATTTTTATAAATAACTTAATTTTCCAAATTATACAATAAAATCATAACCGAAAATGGGTTCGTTAGTAGGAGATTTTGAACTTTAAAGCAGTTTTCATAGGCCTTATACATTATTTTTTTTCTGGGCTTATAAATAGACTTATCTGAAAAATACTCGATTATTTCAAAGGTCAAGATGTATTCTACTCGCAGTATTTAGTTAAAGCATCTGAAACATTTTTAGGCGATCAAATTTTCAAACCAAAAACACGTGATTTCGCATTACTACGTATGGTATCGCCTTAAGAAAAGGACGTTTATATGGTTTGGACCCTGGACTTTCAGGATAATCTATCGATAGCCTAGCGCACACATGTGTTAAGTGCACTTTGAAAATTAAATTTATAAGAATACTCCAGGTTAATTATAAGATGTTTATCCACTTTTTATCCATTCTGAAATAAATGATAATTCAAAATATCCATATGAAATAAGTAATTTATTTTTCCCACGAAACATCTATTTACAAAGTGATCTTGATAAATGCTTAACAAAACACGTAATTGTTTTTGTTAAAACTGCACTTCACACATGTGTGCCGCTAGGCCATCGATATTATTATGACGAGAAAGCGATTTCTTTATGCGAATACCGCACAAGAGTCCCAACTGCTCCCAACCGTCTGGAGCCAGTCAGACTATGACATCCCCAATTGGGCTATGTTGTAGGCTGAAGGTAGGGGGGCGGGGAAGGAGATCTGAATGGTGGTCTTGCACCAAATTCATCAAATAAAATTTACTTGCGCACACCGCGATTTTAACCCACGACCTTCGAATTGCTAGTCGAGAGTCTTACCCCTTGACCACGGAGACCGTCCGTTTGGACGAAACATGCTGTTTATTTTAGGGTAGGCACAGCTTTTCAACCTGTGTGGAGTGTACGCTACTGGACAGTGGACACAAGATATATCTCCTATCATCACAATTGATTTTTTTTAATATTTACCTTGCATACACCTGATGAAGTTATCAATTTAAAAAAAACACAATAATTCACTCCGTTGTTAATTTATTCTCTGGTCGATAAATAGTTTAGTCACGGCCGTGGGCGCTACCTGCCAAGGTAACGTTCGTTTAAAGTTGGTGGACACAACCTAACCTCACCTGCTGATTCAAGATCATTAGCGTGTTATGACGGATGCAGTGTGAGTTTGGTCAGTCGAGAATAACAAATCGATGAATGCAATTCTCGATCTGTTGCGTTGTTGTCTAAAGAGTGCAAAAAATCTATTAAAAATAATAAAACTAGCAAATAATGAAGATATTAAAATCACTGAAGATGTGAAGGCAGACAGAAGTGTGTTTTGGGCATGTCCGTTTTATCAAAGTAAGCACAATTTTTCCTCACTTCTGTTGGAATTTATCAAATCTATGCTGTATCACAGAAAACCCAAAAAACAATTTTTTAAACATTTTTCCATTTTTCTGGCAACTAAAGGGCAAAAAAAAAAACTTTTTAAGGCGGGTCTACTCTTCAACGAATTTCAAAACACATTGATATTGATATTAAACCCACAGCGATCGACTTTTAAAAATTTTGAAATAAAAAATTCCAACTTCGGTCTCGATTTACTCGAAAACGAAAGCTTAAATTTAAATAATGTTATACAACACAATCGATTTTAAATGTGAAGTAGATTTATAAGTTTCCCGCTTGCACTACGAGTTTCAGGACACCGTGTATAAGAGTGTCCCATTGTGGGTTTTGAATTTTAAACAAATCTATATAATATTCAGATTGATGAAAATTTGCACACTTGAACTTCGAAAGAGAAGGAAGATCACTGCCTACATGAAATTTCACCCGTTAAAGCAGAATTTTGATACACTTCTTGATGAAAGTTTTCAGGAGAAGGGGCAGCCCGATTGCTAAACGAATCATCAATTGCGCAGTTATGGCTTAGATTATTATCGGTCGTTTTGTGATAGCGTTCTAACATAACCAGTACCCCTTCACGATCGAATAAAAAATTGAGTAAAAAAACGGACACGGGACATAGTAGCGCAGGCGAGAGTACAGAGAAGACATGATAATAAACCTACATATTAACCTTTACGTAGACGAAGATAAAAATCACGTACCGCCAGAAGGGTGGCACTAGCGTCCCCCGTATGTACAATGTACACCCTTTACGGTTATCCTCGGGCACAAAAATCGGACACGGGACGGAGTGCAGGCGAGGGTACAGAGAAAGCATGATAATACATACAGGGTGTATCGGCACGTACCCGACAAACTTTAACCAGCTACTCCTTAGCATAATTGGAGTAAAAAATCTTATGTGCACTTTGCTGTCCGGTAACGTTTTTTTTTTAATAAAAAATGTACCATTCATATTTTCACCACATGTCACCACTGTTTTATCCTTTGTCACAGTTTGAAAACCAATCTGGCAATATTTTATTCGAGTTTCGTTGAATAATATACGTAATATACCTACATTGGCGCGCTTTTACAATCACAACGAAATGGCATGGCACCATTCGTCTCATTTTTAACTATTATTATTTAGTGTGTATGAAAGAGCGAATATGCTTTTTGACACACTTGCTAATAACAGCTGTTGAACAAAAGAAACACTGCCAATGAGAGTGACGGAGTGTGGATTTTTTTATAATTTTTTGTTTTTAATTGAAAAAAATGTTACCGGACAGCAAAGTGCCCATAACATTTTTTACTCCAAATGTGCTAAGGAAAAGCTGGTTAAAGTTTGTCGGGTACGTGCCGATACACCCTGTATATTCGATACGTGCCATTATACTGAAATATTACACATTATGTCTTTATCATTAATGCGTAATTGTTAATCAAATAAAACGCTTGCACTTTGATTGTAGGATAATTTTATTGTTATGTAAACATTTTAACAGTAAATCAAATTGTTTTTCATAATATCGCTGTGGCAATGCATATAATAATATTTCATGACGCTATGTTTATTCGCAATCCATATTACTCGTATATTTTTCAGTTCGATGTTTTAGGTATTATATGGTTGTAATATTGGGTGTTATTGGGATCGTCTAAAAATAAATAAATATTCAAGAAAATACATTTTTTCTGTTCGGAAAACAATCAGTTACACAAAAAAATGGTCGTAATACTAATTTCTACAGTGTTGCTGGGCGAAGCTTAATGCTAAATCTCTATGTTCGATTAATCTTTATAACGAATTGGTTTACATTATGAATACCAAAAAATATGCTTTAGATAAATTGACATTTTTCCTATCGTTTTCCCTGAGTACAATTCAAATAAACTTTTTTTATTTACTCATCATAAAATACAAATGTAAACTACTAAAAATGTATTTATTCAATAGATTGGAAGAACGCATGAAAGAAACAACTATAAGTAAAATAATATTATGGCTGAGATTATCTGTGACAGTTTACCTTGATTGACTTTTTTGCTTTCTTATCAAATTGTTTACAAAATAAATAAAAACCACTTTTACGCTTGAAATCGAGCTTTGTCTCCGTTTGCCAAGCGATTTTAGTGCCTATGCATGACGATATAAGGCATACCAACGATATACAAATTTTTGGCTTGTAGCTTCCTCTTAACCAGTGTTACGAGGAAGGTACCGCTTTACAGCGCCCTTGAGGTGTTTTTGCACAAAAACGGCGCTATACAAGTCATCCAAGTATTATTATCATTATTATTATTATTATTATTAGGTAGGTACCTACATACATTTGTAGAAAAATATATTTTTTTTACAAAATAAGGTAAAAAAATTTTAAGAAAGAAATTAGGTCCACAAAGAATTAAATTTAATTCAAGTTTTTTTTAAATTCATATTTGAGGAAAATAATTTCCCTTGGGGCCTTTGTCAACTTTGGGGATGTTGTGTGATTGGAAGGAAACAAGAAGGTCACTTCCGATCAAGACCTGGACAAACCTCACCACATGACCCCGAAAAGTCACCAAACGTAGCAAAACACTTGATGGGATGACCTACAGAAAGGGTGTTTATCCAATGAATGGTTCTCGGGGCGGCGGTACCCATATCCGCCCCCAAATTAAATATATGTATATGTTAAATCTCTACAACGCCGCACAATGTAATAACTACACTATGATAGTTATGTGAACAGTGTAGACCTCCCGTCCAGAAAAGTACGTTTATCAAAACCAAAATATCCTCTGAAATCATAAGATTTATAAGTAGGTACTTAAATACGTACCTACGTTAATATAAATCAAATGTTACCTAAAAAAAGGAATTACACAATTTGTCCAAATAAACGTCACTATCTCAATGAAAAATCTTTTATCAAACTTTCTTCAGGAAGGTTTGTACTATAACATTGATTATTCCGATTTTGAAGCTCGTGGAAGAATCCAAGAAAATCGATAATAATTAAAGTGACCGAAAAGGTGTAACGTAAGTGTAAAAAAAAAAATTTCTTCAATCCTCTGTACATTTTGTACAAAATAGTTCATAAGAGTATCTGTAAACATTTTTTAAATTTATTTATTGCATCTCACTATACATTAATCATGTTTTTTCTCATAAAAATCAACCTCACTAGAGCTAAGCCTGTATCGAGGTTAACAATTTACATTTGAGTGAAGAAAACATGGAGTAATCACAAACCTAAAGTAATACTACATTCAAATACAAAATATTTCCAAAAGAGAGAAAAAATATGTATTAGATGTGTTACCAAATGGGTAATTTCGCAGTATATTGTAACTATATTTGAACCATAACTACTTATGAATCATTATTCCAAAGAAGAAACAAACTAACAAAGACAACTAGGGTGACATTCAGTATTTAGCAAATGGGACTTATATATAATCTTATTTTTGAAAAAAAAGGTCAAGAATTAAAAAAAATTACGATAATCGTCTGTAAATACAAACATCTTAAGTAACCTTTTAAATTTAACTAAGGAATTGATAGAATTAATTTGATTTGGAAGAATATTAAAAATAAGTGGTGCCTGATATAAATAGTTTGCCTGATATTAATAATGACGTAGTAACCTGTTCGAACGGCTTCAGAATATGCAGTTTTAAAAATCAATGATTTTGAATGAAAATTTTGAAATTACACATTGCATTACATAGTTGTTGAAAATACCCTTGTTGCCACGATCCATCGAATTTGGTATATTCTTTATTTATTTACCATGTTAATAATATTTACAGTGACAGGCATTCGAGTCACTTGTAATGTGAGTGACCATAGAATGACTCATAACCTAAAGTGAGTACCTACATTGACACCTCGTTCTAGAGCGAAAGATAATTCTTTAATGCATAGGTAAAATTCTAAGCAGGTGCCTTCTGTTCAAGTATGCTTTGTTAAGGTGTTTCTAAGTAATACACAAGAGAGAGGGGATCAGCTGGCCATTAACGACTAGGCATTCGACAAAAGTGACCCAAAATTATCGGCAAAGGTATTTATTTGTAAAAATAACAAACGAAAAGCTTGAGAGAAGTTTAGTACCTACCTGATAATGTGTGAAATATTCAATGTAGATTCTTCTTTACTTATGTGACCCTGGTCATTCGCGACTGGGCATTCGACAAAAGTGATCCAAAATTATCAGCAAAGTTATTTATTTGTAAAAATAACCAATTCAAAGCTGGAAAGAAGATTCGTACCTACCTGATAGTGTGTGTAGTATTCAATGCAGATTCTTCTTTACTTATGTGACATCGTACGAGAGTTTCAGTTGCCCAGAGCCAAAGAGACTACGGCAGTCATATTTCGGGGAAATGTTGTGAGACTGGGGGGTGTTTGAAAGGGAAGCAGAAAGGAAAGGATATTTTTTTTTTTTTTTTGACGCCTCACAAGAGCGCCTCTGTCTTCACATTGTATAAAGACAGGGTAACTATATTGGGCAGCGTAGCGAGGCGGGTTAGGGTAGCGTTTGTTGTATAAATTTATTAATGTGGGTCTTGAAGAGGTCCGGATTATATGAAGGAGGAAAAACAGATATAAACAAATTTCATAAAAAATTATATAATATGGTATTGAAAACATGCTGCACTTAAACCGAGGTAAGTGTGAACTTAGTGTATGGCCTTAGTGTAGAAAATAACTTGCCCTAGGATTACACAAAGGAAGTGGTCAATGACTCAATGTAGTGAATTACCAATCGTTTATTTCACGGCAGATTAACTATTATTCGAAGGGGAAACGCGAGGATATAGGTCAATTCTAATGGATGTCGACCAGACAAAATAATAATAATATAAATTCATACTATGTACATACCTAACATACTTAGATAATACGGTCCTTCTACTGAGAGACCTGAGAGCTCTGTTTTGATTGGCCACTTTCTGTCACATGCGTATATTGTGAGAAAGTGGGAGAGTAGTACGTTTAATAATTTATAATTATAACGTGAGGCATAATATTAGTAATAACGGAAAGGATGTTTGAAATAGGAATAGAAATATATTTTTTAAATAAGCAGTACTTACCTAGAATTTTGTAATAAAATAGTGATGAGGAAATATAATTCGAAACATTTCGTTTAAAAAATATGGGAATCGCATAAATAACGTTTGACGACGAGTATTTTGGGTAAAATTGGATATTCATAGCGTTTTATAGATATGTGTACATAGTAAAGATTGTCATCGTTTTTTACAGAATACAGTTATTAGCCCAAACGACGCTGATCTTGTTTTTCATACATTTTTCGAAGCATTAAGATCAAAATCGCATCGCAAATTATTTTAACAAAGATCATATTAGAATGCTAGCCAAAGACCAACCCATCGGCGTTCCACTGGTTAAATTAGTTTTATTAGAGGGTAAAATTAGGTAATTCATAATGTACCATCCTTTTCATAAATACAATTTATTTGGGCACTAAACAATTTTGTACAGAGTGAAATTCGTAGCGCTAAATCAAAAGGGGATAATCGAACGCATTCGATTCTTTTACACAATTCGAAACAATAGAATTTCCATCACTGTTCCATAAGTTGTGCCGGGGGACAAAATATTTACACACAGATAAAAAAGCCGATAAGGATTCTTGATTAGATTGGAGAAGATAAAAAGGTTTATTTTAAGAGAATTTTGAATTCTTTTCAGGTATTTTCATGCGAACTTGTCCAAAATATTGACATAATGTTTACTCCTTATCACTGTTATCAGTTTTAATGCCAGTTTTCGAATGATAAATAATATGTCAATCTTTGTTTTACATTAGATTGATATCAGGAATACAAATGCTGTGTTATTTGACCGTTATTTCAATGAAAAGGGCACCGAAAAATAAAATCAAACTGTGTTTAGAAATTAGGGAGAGGTATAGGAAAGATTCTACATATTATGAGGAAATTTAATTTAAGAACTTATTTTTTAACACTTGGCGAGAAATCACAGGAAAAGGTAATTTTGCATTTTTGAAATGCAAAATTACCAAATAATGAAATATTTAATTATTAATTAATCAAATAATGGTAAACATGCCGAATTCCGCTGCATGCAAAAACTCTTTTAAAAAAAAAACACTTTATTTCAACTTGAATATTACTGATTATTTCAACATAAGTCGGGGGTTGAAGCAAACATGCACATAAGAGGTTTTTAGGGTTTTAGTTTGGGTTATTTTAATAATGATTATATTTCCTAACCCTCAAACTTAACATTGATTAAGAAAAAATTGAATTTTAATGCATCTTTTACCATCTCCCACGACATAATAGTTATTTGTAGTAATTAAGTTGAAACCGATTGGTATTTATAATATTTTGCGAGCGGAATTCGACATTTTATCAAAATAAGATATTTATTATATGTTAAATTAAACCATTTAAAAAATGAAATAAAGGGATTAGAAAATTGAGTTAGTCATTCTTACCGTCCAGTCAAGCTGTCAAATTCGGAAGTCAAACATAACATCACATTTTTGTACCTAAAATGTTTTTTATTCTAAAAACGGTGTTGTCATAAGGAATAATGATTTTTTTAAATTCCATTTTAATAAATTTATAGATTTCGTTGACAGAATCCATATTATATGATAACTTCGAGGGTATTTACCATAGACATCCAATGTCAATGGTAGTTACCTACATGGCAGTAGCACAATGAAAAAAAATCAACAGGCTAGGAATGATTCCATTCCACACAGGCTGTTTTACAACAGCATAAAAAATAGGAAGTTAGTAAGTTGTTAGGTAGGTACCGCTAAATTTGATTATAACAAAACTGCGCTTAAGAAAATCCGTTATTATTATTAATACCTCTTCATTAAATTGAGAAATAGACGCGGGTGAGTGAGCAAACTATATATTTTTATTTTTATAACGTTGAACCGCTTTGAACTTTTTGGAGTTGTTTAGTTTCTGATTTTGTTTATTAAATTGGAGAGAGTTTATAGGTAGGTTCATATCTACTTTCATTGTACATTATTAAACAAGTAGGGGGAAAAAGTTGATATGTAAGTAATTAATAATTAGGGTACGCTCGCAGCGCGAATTTTTTTTTTGATTGACACTGATTTAGTTGTGTTTAGACCAGATTTGAATAGCCAGGTTCTCCCCAACCATACTCTTCCTCGTCTCCTTTACGTCCCTATTCATTCAAACTTCATAAGTCATAACATACCCCGATAAGGGATGCCATAGCACGGCTCTGAATAGTTGGGAGCTTTTGGAACTCTTCCGGAATTCACATATAAAATTTAACAGTATTTCATAATTTCACTTGATCGTGCCATGTCTTACTAGGGCGTATGATATTTTGAAATAATTATTGCAGAATACATGAGCAAATAATATTATTTGTTTTGAGTGTAACTTCTGATTCAGTAAAGCGTTATCGATATATACTTAATTAGATTGTATTGTATTAAGGCCATTGAGGAAATTGAAAACAAGGTTTATCAATTTTTCGTACTAGAATAGCAAATAAATGTAGAGATTACGAGAAATGCAACCAATGTCCAAACGAGAAATGTTACAAAACTCTTACTTCAGGCGAGGAGAAAATTTAAGTGACAGATGGGCCAGAATTTTATATAACAAAAAACTCAAATATTGCAGCAATTATAAACAAATTTAACACTATTCAAAAAGATAAGACTCTGATCTTTGGTGTTACGTATGTTAAAAACTATTTGGGATGATTTAAAATGATTTTTAAGGTAATTAGGTTGATGACAGTGCAGGTTAGGTTATGTGTGTCAGTTTTTAGAATGGATATTTACTTTATTTAACGATTGTTTGAGAACAAAAAACGAGATGTAAACATTTCCCAGTGCCTCGGAAGAGTTTCTGGATGGTTGCCATTAATCTACACGACGAAAACAACACCAAGATAATATTTATCATTACTGTGACTTACCTTAGGTTTGTAGAACCATTTTCGCAGGGACTCCATAGCACCAGTTTTATATAACAACCTCATATGAATCTGTCAAACCACTGGCACACATATTTTAATAACATTTAAACACTATAACTGCTGTTTGACGTGTTGAAAAATACAAACAACTTGTGTCAAACGAAACACATAACGGCGGACATGTTTCTCCCGAGCTCCCGACCGAGAATTTTTTTTTACGGACTGGACAGCGAATACTGTACAAACCTTTTTGAATAATAAGGTTTCATCTGACACATTTATGTTATGTGATAATAAACTCTATAATCACTTTCTATAGAGCTCATTATCGCACAACTTTGCTATATCAGTTGAAACTTTGTTATCTTAGTTGTCAGAATAGTCCATGCACAAACATGACATGTGATAATAGACTCTATACAATATAAATTTAAAGACCGTTATCACATAATATTATCGTACCAGATAGAACTTTGTCATTTCAATGGGTCGTTACATGACTATTCAAGAAACTTGGCTATCAAATCGAAACTAAGACGCCAACATTCTTTTCAGTGGAGAGAAATAGAACTAAATAATATTTTACAAGCAAAATTTCGCTGATCCTTCAATGCAGAATTTTCTCAATAATTTGTATTACTTTACATTCACGCCGCCAGACTGAACTATTGTAAATAGTAACTTCGTCAATGTAAGGAATTTTAATTTAGCTTCTCACCAATATCATCATCTCATAGCTCAGTGAGTCATTTCTTTGTGGATACTGTCCGTCAGCGGTGGAATGCGCGCGCAACTCAAATTCAAAATGGCGGTCAATGTCACTTTTTGATTTTGAGCGCGATTTAAAGATTTTAAATTTCACAGAGTTTTAGTTTTTATTATGATAGTAATTATAATACAAATTTATTTTATAAAATATGTTTTCAATGTGTGTCACCAGTCTGATAACGTATTGTCACTTTAACTTTATCATTGTACGTAACGCAGGATATAAAAACCTTAAGATTTGAAATACTAAATAGACTTGATTTTTCGTATACGTCTTGAATAAATTTACGAATAATTTTACTCTGTTTTACTCTATCCGAGAAATGAGTAGCAAAAGAAGCACCCATTTCGTGATCTACAGTGACATCTGTCGGACAAAAGTGGAATCTTTTGAATTTTTACCTCAGGTAACAATTTAGAAGTTGCTTGAGTTGTCCCTAGAGATATTCAATTTTCAGAAAAGAGAAAGCATTGAAATACTAAATCGAGAAAATTTCCCTGAATATTTTAATCATTATGTTGTTGTTGTTGTATATTTTTAAAATAATCTCTCTTGGGAATATTACAATAAGTTAACATAATGGAGAAGGCTCTAAAATAATATTAAAAAGCTGCGTTATATGAAACTGATCGATATGGTCCAAATGGATAGGGCCTGTCCTAAGCCAAACGGCGCCTGGCGCAAGAAAAAATTTTGGCGCCCAGAGTCAAAACCATTTCGCTGGGTGATCACTGTAGGTGGGTATTCGTCATTCTACCCGTCTACCGTGGTAGTGTGTAGACGTGTTTATAGAAAGACAATACATTATTAGAGAATTGTCACATTTATCTAAGTTTTGCCGGGAGCGAGGTGTTCCGCGAGGCGGTCACAAGCTTAACCCATTATGGACGTGCTGTCGATAATAGAAAACATAAAATTAGAAATTTCAAATATTTCTACGGTAAAGGACTCGAAAGCTAAAAATAATTGAAAAATGTTATGAACCATTAGCAGCACCAAAAAGTAAACACAGACACATAAAACCATGGATTACACGCGGATTAATAATCTCAATTCAGCATAGAAATAAACTGTTCAAATCTTATAAAACTCATGAAAAGCATTGCCTATCCACAAATGAAGCACAAAATTACAACAAACGTAACCATTATATTATATATAGAAATTATCTAAATACTCTTATAAAAAAATGCAAACACCAGTATTACTCTGAACAACTACAAAAAGCACATAACGACTCACGAAAAACATGGAACATCATAAATGAGATCTCAAACAGGAATCAAAAAGAACACAAAATTCCTCAAAAAATTATAACTGAAAATAATATAATCCTTGATAATCCTAAAGATATTGCAAACAATTTCAACCACTTTTTTACAAACATCGCCTCTACCCTAATTGACAATAATCCTTCTCTTAGCTTGCACTCTGAGCATGTACCCCCAGACTTTTTGAAGATTAAAAATTCTACCTTCGAACTTTCCGAATTTCCCGAAATAACTGAACTTGAAATCACAAACCACATTGACAATCTAAACGCTAGGTCTGCAAATGGCCCAGACAACTTAAGTAACACTACAATTAAATCTATAAAAAAACATATAATCAAACCATTACACCATATATTTAACGCATGCATCAGAGATTTTTTCGAATATTTTATTTTTCCGAATAAATTCAAACTAGCTAACATCATCCCAATACACAAATCAGGACCTAGATGTAAAACAGACAACTACAGACCAATCACATTAACTTCTCAATTGTCTAAGATATTAGAAAAATGCATTAAAAAACGTATCGTCGATTTTCTGGAATCAAACTCACTCCTTTCACCTAACCAATATGGCTTTAGAACTAAACTAGGTACTGGTGATGCTATATTTAATTTAACCAAAAACATTTATTCTAACCTGGACTCAAACATCAAAACTTTAACCATTTTTTTAGATTTAAAGAAAGCCTTTGACACAGTCAACCATAGAACTCTCTTAAAGAAAATATCCAACATTGGAATTCAACACAAATGTCTCATGCTGTTACAAAATTATATATTGAATCGCCAACAATGCACAAAAATTGGAACATATTTGAGCAATTTTGATTTAGTAAAACATGGTGTACCACAAGGAACTGTATTGGGGCCGTTACTCTTTCTAATATATATAAATGACTTATGTAATATTAAAATACCTGGTAAAATTTTCTCATTTGCTGACGATACTGCAATAACAGTCCAAGGAAAATCATGGGAAGATACTACTAATAAAGCTAACAAATGTATTACTATTGTCAAAGAGTGGCTAGATAGAAACCTACTTACCCTAAATTATGATAAAACTATTTGTATTCCTTTCTATAACACACAGAAGTCGGCTCCTAAAACCAATCTTAATTTGAAGTTTCATAACGTAAATTGTAACCCAAACACATTCTGTAACTGTGAGGAGATGAAATCTGGAAAACTTATTAAGTATTTAGGTGTAACTATAGATTGTCAACTTAAATGGACCAGCCATATTGAAAAAACTGTTAACAAATTGAGATACCTAAAATATATTTTTAAAAGAATGAGTAATGTAGTAAATATAAAAACCATGAAACTAGTTTATGACTCACTAGTTCATTCATCTCTTTCCTATGGAATAATTGGCTGGGGCGGAACTTTCAACAATCATGTAAAACCACTAGAAATTGCACAAAAATCAATTATTAAGATAATGTACCAAAAGACTAAATCCTATCCCTCTAAAAAATTGTTCCAAGAAACTGAAATTTTGGACCTTAAGCAGACTTATAGTGCTCAATGTCTTAAATTTATTTATACGCGACCAAACAACTTTATTAAAAATTCAAATCGTGCCAGCCAACGACATGGCGCTTGTGAATATGCTGTGCCTCACTGCAAAACCAGGTTGGCCCAAAGGCATATTAGTTTTATTGCTCCAAAAATGTATAATTCTTTATGTACAACCTTTAAGGCCGAGTGTAGACCTGTCAAAATCAACTATTTTCGACACACAAGAACTCTGTTGTTCATTTCCAAAACAATATTTTTTCTAACTAGAATTTATTTTAAAAACGTTTGCCTGAAAACAGTAAGATGGCGGTAATGTAAATCTTCGTTATCATCGTTATAAAAGTTATGAATTTCAGTTACCAGATGGCACTATTTTTTTGTATTATTACGCATTGTAAAAAATATACCTACATTCCTCTTCCTAGCATCCCATGTTTGTATTGACATAAAAAAGATAGTGCTATTTATTTGTCTTAGAGAAAGGAATGAAGCAACCGCAAACAACGCATAACGCTGCTTGCGGTTGCTTCTTTCCTTTCGTTTCAATGTGTTTATAAATTAATACTGTCACTTTTTCATACAACATTTTACATTTTATCTTTGGTGACACCTATAGCGGAGCGGGTGGGACTTCAACACTTCTCATTTTAAGCAGCCATATAATGTTGGAGATTTATTGCTTTCCCTACTTGAGATAGACAATAGATAAGCCGCCACCATTCTCGCCTTTACCGTCGCCGTTATAGACATCTGTGGGCCATATAGCCTGTCCGTGTTTCCGTCACTGAATCGCCAAAGACCATCGCCCTTACAAGAGAATCATCTGGCGATTCCTGCAACCCCGCTGCACAACCCCCGCGTCCCTACGCCCTTGGAAGTAAGAAATCCAACTGAAGCCGCGCCCTTTGTCTTCTGTCGATACGCAGTAATATTTTCAACAGTGAAATGACGATGAAATTAAAAACCGATTTACTTAGAAAATCATCGAGTGAAGAGTGCCTCACCATGAGTACCGTTAATTTACCCCCCCCCCTTCCTTTAATCATAGCTGGTTGATTTTAATTTCTTTGTAATATACAATTACATTTTTACAGCATAACATCCCTTTACTACTTTGTTTTATTGCAAATCATCGATCTTTTACCATGTTCACCAATTCATTACTACGCGGATGACAAAACAGTTCATGATAGATTTTTGTTTTACAAGCCCCCGAAGGGCACGAGGGAAGAGTTTTTTTTATTAAATCTATTTTTTTAATTGTTTTATCTACCTATTCTTAATCAAGGTGTCAGATGTTTGTTTAAATAAGCAGAGCTTGGTATGTTTATTTAATTTTTAAATTTGTTTTAAACACTCGAGAATTTTTTGGCATACAAATATGGCGTGTTTGCAAAACATCTTAGTAATACTATTAGGTACTACCTAGAGTACTTATAGAACCTGAAAATATAGACGAGCCAATTTTGTAGAAAAAACTCCAAGTTAGGACAAATAACGGTAAAAGGTCTGTGAATGTTTTTTTTTCATGACCAGATTTTTTCATTATTACTTCGACGGTCTCCGTGGTCGAGGGGTAAGGCTCTCGAAAAGCAATCCGAAGGACGCGGGTTCAAATTCCGGAATGTGCAAATAAATTTTATTTGATTATTTGGTGTTATTTCACAATTTAATTAAATATAATATATAGAATATTTGTGGCACGTTCCATAGTGCAAGATACTCTCAGTATCGCCCTGGTGTAACACCACCATTCAGAATATTAAGCTAGCTTGGAATGGCTTTGGCCGTGTTTGGTGACCAGAACTGAATATCCTGGTACTTCCCCACCTTCCTCTTCCTCGTCTCATTCCTCTCACCTACCTTCAGTCTCGCAACATTCTCCAATTGGGGATAGGCCATAGTCTCACTGACTCCAGACGGGAGCGATTGAGACTCTTGTGTGGTATTCAATTCAAAAATGTACTGCTAGACGTAAAAAGTAGAAGAAAAAAATAATATAACTGGAAGTGGGTGTACAAGCGTGTCTCCTGGGCCACGGAAAAAACATCATTGTGGTCCTGCCCCATGGTTGACCTTAGTTAATCTCGGTAAACCATGGTTATCGTAATAAATATTTAGAAAAAAAAAATCTACCTTTTTAGCCCTGAGGGGTTTTACATGTAGGTAGTACAATTTTAACATCATTATTTAAATTTAGACCGCAGAACGGGTATTATTTATTGAATAAGTGAATCTACCTGGCTATTTGCAGATTTGGTCACCAAACACGGCTAAAGCCATTTCAAGCAACGTTTCAACGAAAGATCTGTTTTTGAAAAAATAATAAAATACACAGATTTGGGAAATGAGTTCAAAAGAATTTGGCATTCTCACTATAAAAATATTACCATTTGTAATTTCAGCTACTGGCATTATACCTCGCTCTCTTATAAAAAATTTAGGCGTATTCATTGTCAGGATATATTCTTATTACTTCTACTCCACTTTCAGAATAAATTATATTGTCACAGAAGTCCTTTCTTGTAATGAATAATTGTCCTTGAACTTGAAATGAATAATTATGTGACTTCTTCAACACAAGTATTCCATTCTGCACGGCAACGAAGATATTATCTTCCAGAGCTGCGTCAAAAATAGTTTTGTTTCCGATTGAGGGCAGGCATTTTACTTACGCTATACCATTTTCTCCAACCAATCCATCTGGACTTGCCCCCAAGTATGGCCATTCCTTTCTCACAAAAATACCACATGGCGACACTTTTACCTTGTATCTTTCCTCGTACAAGTCAATCGCAGTCTTTTCTTTGATTCCAAAATATTATCATATTATTAATATTTAATTTTTAAAAATATGGTATAATATCATATAATTTAATAATAATAATATTTTAATATAATTAAAATTATAATATATATTTTAATAATTATCATATAATTTAATAAATAATAACTTAATAATATAATCGGTTTGAAAAATAAACAGTAACCAAGACTCCGACCATGATAGCGCCATCTGTTGGGATATTTAAAAGAAGCTTTTAGTTCGATGTTCTACCGTATTAAAATTTTCAAATAGGCGCCACCAGACGGCCTATTTTAAAAGTCATTTAAAAATCTAGTATTCTTTCTTAAATTATAGTATAAAAAATATTAAATTAACTTTCAAAAATGGAAAAATATAATACCAATAATTTATCGTTTAGTTTTGTTAAATAAACGTATCCAAAGTTTTATAATCTGCATTTTAAAAACAAGAACAATTAGTGTTTATGAAAAAATTAAACTACGAACCTATTTTATTTATTTTTTAGTTTTTTTTTTCGTACGTTTAAAAAAAACCCCTTCAGGTATTTTTTGACGATATTCAGCCTTTAATAGTATTTTTTAAAACGCACGTATTACAGTCTGAAAAAGGTCATATTTTCGATTTGATTTTGATAATTACTAAGCCTATGTTAATTTAAAAAATGTATAAAAAAAATTTACTTGTTGAAAACACTATCATTATTGATTTGCTTAATAATATTATCATTATTTTAAATTAATAAACAACTACACTCGGCCTTAAAAGGGACACGTGTGTAAACCTTCAATCTTTTAAAAAGTACATCAAATCTTGGCTAAAAAACACTGAACTAGATATTTTTTTCTTATAAGTTTTAGCAAAGCTATCTGTAACATTTATATCAATGTATACATTATTTTTTATTATTTCACATACATACAAAACAGCGGATATATTTTATTGTTTGTAATGCTTTGTCTGCTAATTCACTTTTTAAGATGTCTTCAAAAACTAGTATTTACCTTATTTTTTGTGTTATTTTAAAACTTTTACATGTTACATGATTTAGTTTCTTGTATTGTATCTCTACAGTAACTCTTTTAAAATAACTTAAATTTATATTTAATATTGTATCTTCACTTAAACCATAGAAATAAGATAAAAATACTTATAATACCCACACTCAGGCTTCGCCTTCGTGGGATTTTTTTTAAATTATGTACATTTATTTCAATATTTTTTATACATTTTTCAATATTTTATGTAACCATGTATGTATAAAAAAAAAAAAAATTCAATAAAAAAAAAAAAAAAAAAAAAAAAAAAAAAAAAAAAAAAAAATCTGGAATTAAATATAAAACTATTAGAAGAAAAATGGACTCAGGAAAAAATATCTTTTCAAAACGAGATTGTTTGTCTCCAGTCAAAACTAATTGAAAAATTAGAAAAAAAAATCGAGAATACGAGCAATTTTGAAAAAAAAACATACGCAAGTTGTCTCAAAGTAATCCCGGAATCCAAATTCTCATTGATCATCAAAGGTGAAGATTCGAACATGACATCGGATGCTATTAAAGAACAAATCGTAAAGAAAATTAAAATAGCAAACTTGGGTATCGCAGTGAACGGAATACGAAAAGCCTCGCAAAATAAATTAATTATATCTTGTCCTTCAAAAGAACATGCAGAGAAATTGACAGATGAAATCAATAAAACCCTTAAAAAAAACATGGTTGCAGAGGAATTAAGAAAGAAAAATCCAAAAATATTCATAAGAAATCTTCAAGTAGATTTAACTGAAGAGGACATAATTGAGGCAATAAAAACACAAAACGATGGAATAAAAGATATCATGAATAGCGATACTAAAAACACGATTAAACTAATAAAAATGTTTAAACCAAAAAACCAAAATGGACTCACTAATTATATATTTGAAACCAGCGGAGCAGTAAGGTCATACCTCATGGAAAAGGAAAAAATTAACATTGGTTTTAGCAGAGTACGAGTGGAAGATGCCAGCCCCTTGACGCAATGCTACCATTGTCTCAAATTTGGTCACACTGCATTAAAATGTTTTAATAAGGACAAACGTGCGACGTGTTTACATTGCGCAAAAGATCACGAATGGAAGGAATGCCCTAACAAAAACACTAAAGAAAAATGTAGTAACTGTGCACATCAGAACACCTTATTCAAGATGACCCTAAATACCAATCACAAAGCTAATAATACTAATTGTTCTTACTACAAAAAGATGATGCATATCGCTCAAAGTCGTATAGACTATGATTAGGTATGTATTATAATTCTAAAAAACAATTACAATGCTAATCACAATTTTTTCATTTTTTAACTTCATATTATCACTTTCATTTATGCATCGTAATGTATATAATTTATTGAGACATAAATATTTCATATCCTTGCCGAAAATTTTTGCCATTTATGTTACAATGCATTATCCCATTACCACAGTGTTAAACGCTAGTATACTGAAATCTATGATTATATTGATGTTCGCGCACTCTTCGTGTATTCGTATGTGTAGAAAAAGTTCAATATGTAATTATTGGTGCCAATTAGTAAACCTACCTTGTTCTGTACAAAACTATAATCTAACCTGGAACATATCGGAAATACTTACTGCTATATTGTTATGTATCTATCGTATTTATATTTATAAATCCCAATACATGTTTATATATTATTGCTGCCAATTAAAATATTATTCTATATGGGTGACTTGAACTGTGATTTTGATACAGCAGAAATAGATTATGAACGCACGTCAATTTTTGAAAACTGGGCTACAAAAAAACATGTGTTAGGAAATAATAAAATAACTGCCCTCAACTTAAATATACGATCTTTATCTAAATATTGGGACACTCTACTATTAATTGTTTCTAGCTCTTTGAGAAACATCGACTTAATTTCGCTATGCGAAACGTCTATTAATGAAAATAATATAAATCTTTATAAATTACCGGGATTTAATTCGTACCATTTTTGTCGAACAAAAAGATCGGGTGGCGGTATTATTGTGTACGTGAAAGATCACCTTACATTTGAAAAAATAAGTATTATGACTAATAATTTTGAATGCGTTTACGGAACCATTTCAGTAAACAAACATATTCGCTTACATCTTTTAGCAATATATAGACCGCCTAATACAAAAAAAAAATTATTTCTTGATGAGCTGGAGACAATATTGGGAAATATTGATATAAAAGAATCCGTATTGGTTCTAGGCGATACGAATATTAACTTATTAAATGTACACGAACCCATAACTATGCAATATGAAAACCTCATGTCTCATTTTGGAATGACCAGATGTATAAATGATGTGACTAGAGAAGCGATATTGACTAACTATGTAACGGCTTCATGTTTAGACCATATCTATGTAAGAGTGAAGGAGACGACCGAAATCAGTTCATGCGTATGCGATTCAATAATAGCTGACCACTACCTAACTGCAGCTAGTATTAACTTCTGTTACTATGATAAATGTACCGTCGACAAATCGCACCAAGAGTATTACACTGCACTATCGGACAAAAGGATTGATTTATTGATCGAAATCACCGATTGGAATGCAATGTTAAAATTGTCTGAACCAAACATTATTTATGCAGAATTAAAATTGATTTTTAAAAATATTTATGAAAAAAGTACCTTTACAAAATTAAAAACAAAAAAATTTCGAAATAACCAAAAAACTTGGATGAATGACAGTCTCGCTGAAAGTATTCTAATACGAGATGCCATGTGGAAAAAGTGGAAAAACACGCCTAATAATAAAAAATATGAAATCTCTTTCAAAAAATATAGAAATAAACTTAATAAACAAATATTAAACACAAAAAAGGCATACTATAATAACAAATTTAATCACTGTTTCAAGGACATTAAAAAAACATGGAATGAAATTAATACAATTTTGGGTAGGAAAAATAAATCTGGTTGCGATGAAGTCTTATCTAAATATTTCCTAAAGTCACAATCTTCTGATGCAGTGGCAGAAAATTTTGCTAACTTTTTTGATGAAGGAGTTAATAAGTTGTTACATGAATGTGATTTCCGAGCGTCTAATCACTTGCAAGAATCCCTACCGCATTCAATGTATTTATCTATACTCGGTCCAAGATTAGAACAACCCGTGGACGCGCATGTCTCCGCCCCTTCTCCCCACTCCTAAAAGGACGAGCGTTAACACATTCAGACCCACTATTTTAATAAATTAATTATTTAATTTATTTTCCTACCGATAAATAAAATTAAAACATTTTAATATATTCAAATAATGATGATGATAGTATTACAATACATATTGTACTTTATTAGGCATCAGATTTATCAAATCGGCTAAGAAATCAATCCAAAGTTGAAAATATCATCATTGCCATTAAAAAAAAATTAATTTTCCTCAGATGATTCATTTTAAATTTCAAAAGCTAAGGAATTATCATTATTGTCCTCGAGTTCATCAACAATGTGATCGATATTCCAAAAATTTTTTTCGATACCAACAATATGTCGAACAAAGTTACTCCAATGTTCTGGTGTGACTTTTTCGATACCTTCTTGCATAAGTCGTCTTACGTCACTTATTTTGAAGGAGGTATTGTTAACTTTGACATGCTGTTTAACCATTGACCACACCAATTCGATCGGGTTTAACTCACAATGATAAGGAGGTAATCGGAGCACAGTTTTGTTGACTTCGCTCGCAGTAACATCTACCACATACTTATCATATAATCCCCTGTATGAACTGACAACCCGCAACAACTCCGCTTTAATCATACTTGTATCGATATTTAGTTCTCCCTTTTCTTCAAGCCATTGAATGATGTCACCTTTTTTCCACTGTCTCGTTGGAAGCTTGTCCAATTTGACAGAATGATATGGGGCATTCCCCATATCATTCTGTCAAATTGTTGTAAATCGCATTGTTGAAATGAATAAATAATGAAAAATAAAAATGCATTGTTGTAAATCGAATAGTCATACAAATAACACATAAATAATGTTTACCTGTCCTTTTTTGTTTTTCGTATTTGGTGAAAATGAATTCGGACATATCGGCTGAACATCCATTTTATAGCAGGGTCTGAATGGGTTAATTTCTCTAAGCGCGGGCACTAACGACTAACGAATTGTCAGCGAAGATTGCCGGAGATAGCCGAGCGATGGTGAAGGAAAGGAGCGGGGGGGTGGTATGCGCAGAACGAACCTAATTTGGTACTCCAACAGGTCGTTCTTAAGTTGGACGGAGAATAGAACTAATGCTAAGCAAATTGAATATATTATCGGAGGTATGAAAAATTCAAAGTCACCGGGCATAGATCTAATTCGTATGTTTGATTTAAAAAAACATGTCAAATTACTTAGCCCTGTTATTGCTCACTTTATCAACAGAATAATCGATACCAGCCTCATCCCCGATGAATTAAAAAATAGCATTGTAAGACCTATTTTCAAAAATGGAGATCACTCCGAAATTAACAATTACAGGCCAATTTCTATTCTCCCGGCACTAAAAATTTTAGAAAAATATATTTCGATAAATTTAGATAAATATTTGAATAATTTGAATATTATAGATGAATGCCAGTACGGGTTCCAGAAAAAAAAAAGTTGTGATAAATTGCTGGAAAAATTTTCTGATTTTATAAATTCTCAACTTAATTCTAAAAAACATGTACTGGTGCTTTTTATTGACTACTCAAAAGCTTTTGACACTCTCAGCCATATACAATTAATTAAGGTTCTTGAAAACATTGGAATCCGGGGTAAACTCCTCTCATTCTTTAAAAACTACTTAACTAATAGAAAAATGAACGTAAAGATTTTAAATGATATGAGTAAAGGAAGACATATTAAATCAGGAGTACCGCAAGGATCAATTTTAGGTCCAAAATTGTACATTATATATGTTATTGTTATGTCAAAACTCTTTAAAAAGGCCTTTAGATTCATTTTTGCTGACGATACTGCACTTGTAGTATCCAATGAAAATCCTATCATAGCTATTCAACAATTGCAAAGTGACTTTAACGAGCTACTTAAATGGGCTCATGATGTTGGTTTAATTATTAATGTTAAAAAAACAAAATGTATGTATGTAAAATCACCAAGCCTGGGAATATGGAATATACCCAAAATAATTGCTCATAATTCTGAATGTATTCATAGAAAAATTGAAAATATTTGCCAATGTGAAACAATTGACTTTACTAACGAATATACTTATCTGGGACTAATAGTAGACAATAAATTTAAATGGGATAAACAAGTGGCTAAAATCTGTAACCAGCTCCGATCTTTTGCAAGTAATTTTTATAAACTGAAATTTGTTTTGCCTCATTGTACTCTTAAAATAATTTATTTTTCTATGGTTGAATCCATACTCAGATATGGCATACGAACTTGGGGGCACTCAAGCAATATTTATATTAAATATATACAAAACTTACAAATTGCTATAATAAAAAAAATTGTACCACCGAATATCTACAGACAAAGAAGTAATCTAAAACTACTGTATGGTTCTGAGGGCCTACTTCCAATAAAGGGTCTTCTTTGGTACATTATTATAATGGATAATGAGGGAGATAGCAAATATAAAAAGCAACCGGTGCATAATCACACAACAAGATTCACTGAAAATAAGGGCCTCATTATTCCAAGAGTAACAAATAAGTATGGAAGCCGAACGCTTAAATATTTAATACCAGAGATTTTCAATAAATTTAATAATTATTTTAAACCTCAGAATAATGAGAGACCCTGCCCCAAAAACACTAAGCGTTGGCTAATAAGCGACGAATCAATGTATCTCTGAACATTATTATTGATGTATTCCTGAACATCTCAACGTACCTGCCTAAATAATTTGTATATAGGTAGGTACTTTGATATATATTATTTTGTGATATTGTTTTTTGTATAATTTTGTGTCATACATGTATTAAAAATTAAAAATGTTTATATATATTATTTGTAGAACCTACAGACAAGCCGTCATGTGTGACAGCTTTTTGGGACTGCATATACCTGTATCTCTAAAAATTTATAATAATAAAAAAAAAAAAAAAACCAAAATAAATGTAATTAGTAACGTGATTGATGTATTCTAAAAAAGGTTTTTTTAAATAATACACGTAAGAAAGATTGTATTAGGACATAATAAAACTATGCACCTAATTAAGATATTGATTTTTTGTTCTTGTTAATTTATTTCTCTCCATAGTATGTTTATTTTATTCTTTCGATTGCCGCTTGAAAAAAGGTTTGTTTTATTATTATTGGATTCTATAAATAAATGTACCTACTAATGTATGAACCAACATTTTATGAATAAATAAATGAAAATAAAATTTAAAAATTCCACAAATAAATAAATACATAATGGATAAAGATATATTTGGCATTAATTCTGAAGTACCTACCTGTTATGTGTACAGGACTTAATATACAAGTATGGATGTCCGGCACTTAGCGGCAAAAAGATTCCCCATCCATACTTTTTTTGCTAGTGTGTACCTGTACATTATATTTTTATTTGATTTTATATTTTTCAACACAAGAGTTGTGAAGAATCCAGAAGCAGGGCCGGCACCTAGGAGAGCGCAATCGGAGCAGTCCGCACCGGGCGGCGCCGAATTGCCAAGGCGCTGATAACAGCTGGTCCTAACACAAAGAGATTATTTTTAATTAAAACGGTGCTACGAAAAAACACAAATCATCGGAATATTAGTAGACGGAAGATTAGTATCGGTTTTGACAAGGGTCACCAAAATTTTACTCGCCCCGGGTTTGTCTCAGGGCCTGTCCATAGGAGATACTTATTCCTAACTATTTTGGTGCTAATTTATGAATGTAGTAAAAATGCCATAACATATTTTTTTAATGATAAACTAATGTTTATAAGACAAGGTTTTATGCATAGCATAAAGGATAACATATAATTGTAAGCAATAATTAGTCGCCTGAAATATCAATACAAATTGAAAATAAATGCCGCCAACGGGAATTGAACCCGTGCCTTCTGATGTCCGGTCAGGTGCTTCTTCACCCTTGCACCCTTCGTACTACTTCTTTGCTCTCAGTATAAATGCTGAAGTCGAAACAATACTCAGAGTTATACTTACTCCACAAGGTCGTCCATTGTACAGTCTTAGATATGTGATTCAATCAGACTCTGCCAGAATATCATCGATATCATTTTGATTCAATCGTCTTCAATACAAAGTAAAATGAATCACAGACCGCGGGAATTACCCATAGATTTAAAAAAAATTTCAAAATCGATTATTTCAAAATTATATCAAGAAACATCCCTTGTTTCTGATCTAGATCAAAAGAACCGTTTATCTTTCGGCTATCTTAGTACCTATTAAAAAACCCGTAAGGTGTCAATGCATAATACTCTTTACGTAACGCGGCTCGGACCGAATGGGTTAAGACCCGGCATTTTCAATTTCTACCGATTTTATATCAAGTTTCTCGCTAACTCCTTAAGTCTTGGAGTTCCAAAAAAAAAAAAGTTGTTTTTGAAGATAATATCCATACATTTGTTTTGCCGAAACGTTAATTATTTGAAATTCCCTCGATAGAAAAAAATCGCAAAGTAAGCTCCGAAAATTATTAAAAATACGTTTTGTTCTGTTATTTAATATGTTATAAGCACGAAAAAATTCAGAGTGTATGTTTAAATGCAACTAAAGACATTGGAGAGAGATTTTTGCTTTATTTCAAATGAGTCGTGTTTCATAAAATATTTTCACAGCAGTCGCTTACGTCTGTTCGTTCCAATCCTTTTAAATATTAGCGCGCTCTCTCTAACATTCTGATTTACATAAGACCATTTCAAACATTCATCAGTCCCGCGCAGTCGGCAGGCATAGTGGACGTGTGTCAGAATTTTTGGCATCTAAAATTACGTGATTTACTGTAAATAATATTTAATTTAAAATATTTGAATAGCTTATTTAACGTGAATATTGCATTTATCGGTTAAATAATATTGTTTTTCAAAATTGAAAAATAATAAACATAAATTAAATGTCCCAAGGCCGCGGCTTGTGTACAAAAGTACTATTCGCCAAAAATTCGTTTGCCACAAGGCGATGTAAGCTGATTGTTCTAAAACTGTAAGATTATTTCTTGAATGAATTCCGCAGTCGTTTTTTGCCACTCTGGAAATATTAGAGTAAAACACGTCAGGTGTTTAACAAATACTGGTTATTCAGACTTTGCCGAACATTTAATTAATACTAACCATACTTTTGATAAAAATACAGGAGTCAAAATTGTACATAAAAATAAAATAGGAATACGCCTTAATAATATAGAATCATTAGAAATAGTAGTAGATTGAGATCAAACGAAACCGGTCGACGTGTATAGCAAAATAAAGTGGTTTAAAACAACAACAAAAAATATTTTGAATAACATATTTAATTAAAATGTATCTATCACGTATACTTTTATAAAATTTACAAATATCTTTATGAAATTCAATTTTTATTTAAAAAATAAAAAAGTGAAGTAAAGCAAAAAATAGAGTATTAGAAATTATCCTCAAGGGACACCTCTGTATTACAAAACATATTCAACTATTTCAAGTTGTTTTTATAATTTTATACTTTATATTATTTTTTAGATTGCGTCCATTTAGACATATTTAATGCATTGATAACTGTAAAAACCGAGTAAGTTTGTTTTGTATTGGCCATTAAATGATGATGATGTTTTTGTTACGTAACTCCACACAGGATGCAGATAATTCTGCGTGATTATACAAGTAAAAAATAAAATGTTAATTTTTCGAAATTCCAACGCTTTAAGGTCGATACTTGATATTGGCGGACTCCTGTCGACCCTTACTACGTGTTGCCGTTAAATGCACGGCGAATTTGGAGAGTATGTCCAACTTTTGGTAAAATTAATTTTAGTTCTCAATAATATCAACAGATGTAGCAAACGCAAGAAGTGAAATATATAAAATTGCTATCTTAGCGACAGTCAAAACCCTATGCGCAGTTGTGAAAACTAAAAAAGGAGGGTGTTACCCAAATCGCAATAAGGAAGTTGAGTCCATTTTTTTTTATTTTTTTTATCAATGTTCGCATTCAAACTTAAATACTGGTATTTATTTATTTTTTTAAAGTTTGTTTTCATAATTAAATTAATTCTCAAAGTTTAAATTTTACTAAGCCCGCCAAAACGAGCGTAATCCGAGCGGTAAGAGGCGGGGTGTGGTGTGACGTCATTCGAACTGTGAAAACCACGTCGCATAAGCATTTTGTATGTAAAAAATTGTAATTCTTCAACAAGGAATTCCAGCAATTTTTTTACCAATGTTAACCGTCTATTAGAATTGATGTTATTAAAAAAAAAGAAAATTGATTAAGATTTCATAGTTAAATTAATATTTTAAGTTAGAATATTTGCTTTTCTCGCCCGGTTCGGTACTTGTACGGTATTGCCGTCGCTACTTGTTGACGTTCCCCGCGCGAATTCAGGACCACCGCGCAGAAAAGTAAAGACCAATAGTAAAATAACGGTTTACAGCCCAGTTCACTGTGATACTTTTCTGGGCGGCCGGCGGCCTGAAGTGTATCACATGCTATGTGACATGTATAATAATAAAAACTTCTAAGTTATGCAATAAACAACATATTATTATCAAGCACTATACGAATATGTATCTTTAGAAATCCATTTCATATAATAATAACAACAAATACGTACATATATTTGACAAACCCAAATAAACCTTTGGCCTATACACCTCTCTCATCTAAACCGACCATCTCTCATGTAATAGAAAGAGATGCACCATAGGTGATCCGTTGTACGTACAAGTCACGACACATGTGACGTCAGAATTCTTTCGACCAATCGTGGAGCGTATACAGTCTATTGCTATTGAATGCTTTTTCAAGAACGTTTAACTAATTCTAAGAATAATAATATAGAAATATATTTATATATTTAGAATCGATATTTTTTGATCTACATGAACATATTTTTTATAAGTCAAAATATTTTTCACTCAACTTCCTTATTCCAAACAGCGTATGCTGAGGCTTAAGACACTGAAATCTATGCATGTTTATTTTATAATGTGATAAATATAAGGATAGGAAGGATCACACTTAGCACTAAAAATCGGGACTTTTCAGACATTGAAATTTGATATGGAGACCACAAAAACGTATTAGGCCAAAATCAATAATTTAGAGTGTTGTATACAGGGCTAAAGTTTTTTTTAATATTTACGATCACGCATGTTTTATGAAGCTGTGAATTGTAATTATTTTTATTTTCTTGTCATTTTTTGTGGGTAATAAACGACAACTTCGATTTTACGTTATCTACATTTCACTTCCTGCCCAAATTTGATCAAAAATTGTAGTCATCGAGTGTCGCCTTTTTCAGTATAAAGAAAGACAAACGTTCTTGGCTTACGACGAAAAACTTGATGATATTTGAAAATCTCCTTTTGTCTATACAACAGGCTCTCAAACTTATTTGAACCACCGCCCGCTTAGAGATTAAAAGAAAATCTTGTACTTATCACAATATTTTTTAACTTACCTTTTAACATTACCATTTTTTGCGAATCTTAAAAACAATTATTAAACATACATTTTTATATGGATTGTGACCCATATACATATAGGTATACATACAACAAATCCTATTTCTGAGATCAAAGAATGTTTCAATGAGAGGAAATAAAAGACATACTATTTATATATATATATATATACTGAACGCGGCGACTTACGACTGTTTTTAAGTGTATTCTAGCCTGCTATTGACACTATTGAACTCGTCGAACTGCAGCAGATACATTCTTCACATAAAATAAGTTTTAAATTCAAAACCTTTTTTAATGTTTATAAAAATTCGTCTAAATATATATATATATATATATATACATTCTTCACATAAAATAAGTTTTAAATTCAAAACCTTTTTTAATGTTTATAAAAATTCGTCTAAATATATATATATATATATATATTTAGACGAATTTTTATAAACATTAAAAAAGGTTTTGAATTTAAAACTTATTTTATGTGAAGAATGTATCTGCTGCAGTTCGACGAGTTCAATAGTGTCAATAGCAGGCTAGAATACACTTAAAAACAGTCGTAAGTCGCCGCGTTCAGTAAAGGGCAGCCGATTATTTATTTTTATTTTGAAACGTTGCTACAGCACTAAATGAACAATCTCTTTTTAATTTCGCAGATTTCCTTAACGCCCCTAATTTTCTTTGAGCCTTCTACTGCCCCACTTGCAGTGCCCACAAGGCGGCGTTATCGCCCACTTTGAGAAAGACTGTTCTATACCGATTAGAGAAAATTAATGTCGCCATTTGTAATAATTGTCTCCAATTGGAAATCGTTGACCATGTAACTTATCTAGGTGTAATAATTGATGAACATTTAAAATGGACTGAGCACATTAACTATTTAAATAATAAAATTAAAAATTTATCGGGGAATAAATAATTAATAATAAATTTTATTACTTATTCCCCGCTTCTAAGTATGTTAACCAAACGTAAACAATATAACACATTTAAATAAATTTATAACTGTTACATCATTATTAAACTATTAAGATAGCATTAATGTGGGGAAAACAGACTTCAAAATACCCCCACAGAATATGAAATCTATTGTCACTATTATTTTATCAGTAAATCGGTTTAACAGGTAATAAATCATTTTAAATTGGGAGGGGGTAAAATAGAAACATATAAATAAGTAATTTTAATTATTTAAGACAATATTAGCGATTTCTAAACAAAAATCTGAAACAGAAAAATCAGAAAATGATACGGTCACATCTAGGACTCGAATCCTGGGTTCGAGTCCTAGATGTGACCGTATTCTTTTCTGATTTTTCTGTTTCAGATTTTCGTTTAGAAATCGCTAATATTGTCTTCAATAATTAAATATTACAATTTGAGGTTTTACTCAATAAAGTTATTCCGAAAAATAAATATAAATAAGTCGTCTAAACGTGGCTAAAACCACAGTTTGAAAACAACACAACACAATTTGTTACAAAAAAGATTATAAGACACTTATTATTATTTCTCAAAAAACAGAGTACCTACGAAAGCTGAACCATATATTTAGCTGTTTGAGACATATTCTAAACAAAGAACTACGAATGGCTAACTTCGATTTTTGTCAATTCATAATTCAATATAGTATAATAGGACGAGGCAGCGCTAATAAAACTCATACTAAATCTCTTTACATTGCAAAAACTGATAATTTAAATATTTTTAAAGTAATTTTTATGTCCTTCAGAACTAGTTTTCAAAGAATTTAAGCTGAGAAAATTAAATACTCCATAGTAATTGTAGTCCGTGTACCTACTGAAAGAATTCCAACCCTTTTCTTACTTCTAGTGAAATTGAAAAAATAACAAAATTATTTTTTGGATGTCATTTTCATTGTTCCCGTTTGATTCTAACTGGAATATCTCGCGTAATTTTGAAAGAATATAGATTGATTTCTTGCAAAAAGTTTATATATTTTTTTAAGCGAGTAAGTTGGAGTAGACGTAGGCAGTCCTTATGTGCCTATTTGGAATATACGTTTTTGGATGTAAGTACATGCTACATAATGCAAAAGTCCCATGGGCATTGTGGGAAATATACAATATACATGTAGTACGTACCTGCATACATAATGGTGAGAAAGTATTTTAGAAAACAACACCTTTTTTAAAAGAGCTAAAAGTCAAACTACTCAAAGCATCGCGCGTCCCGTCGGTCATAGGAATAGATTTCCGAAGAAAAATAACAAACTGTTCTAAAACAAGTAATATGATGTGTCAAAGAATGATTCTCTCTGATAGAAAGACGTAGCTATAATATTTCCAGGCAGAGCTCGTATGTATGTCATCATGGAGCATTCTAAACATTTATTACGATGTTTGAATTCAAAGTGTTACAAATTTAAAAATAAGTCGGACCGGACAGGAACTTATATATCCAGACTTTATAAATTTATAACTGTAAAAAAGCGAATAAGCATGTAATTAATATGATGCTGCGTATAAACAGAAAAAAAATTCCGCGAGCCGTACCATGAATAAGGAACCGCAGTCGATTTTTTTTAATGAAATTAGCATTTATTATTTACTGTCTTGTCTTTTTTGGATGTTCTATTTCGTTGTGGATTAAAAAACTAGACGTTTTTGAAAATTTACTGCGAACGAAAACGAAATATAGTGCGTTTTCGCAATTGTGAGTATTATATATCGATAATCAAGAAATACCCAGAATCCCCGCATTTACCCCACATAAAAGTTATCTCTGCAGACATCCCAATTCCTGAAAATCGTTGAAATTCAATGCAATTTAGGGAAATCTCCACAAATTGGCAACCCTAATGTGGATTTTGCAGAACATAGATATATTACTCACGTAGACTAGTTGTGATGAAGCAACAGGTTCAGTCGTACCGACAAAACGGTTTGTTTTAATGCGATGGTGTTTTGTTCGTTTTTGAATGACGATTAATAAATTCTAGGTTTAATGACATATCTTATATATTCAGAATCAGCGTTGCTATATTTTGAAGCCATATTTTTCACTAGAGTTCCTTCCCCATAATTCATGGCACGTTTCCCGGAAATTTTCTCATATATGTCATATTTTCTCAGCATCATATGTCTATCTCACCCTGTGAGAATTTTTTTACCATTGTGTCAGTTGTGTGCGTTTTATGGAATAAAGAATTTTATTTTCTTTTGCTTGTTTTAATAACTGGCAATACCATAGTAGTTACACAATTCGAAAGAAACATACGTTCGATTTTTTCGTTTTCATTCAAGACGATCGTCGATGACGTGCATACGAGGTCTGCATGGGACTAGTATATGAACATACTAAGTTTCAGAGTAGCTCGAGTTTCATGTCTCCACTGAAGCGATGTTTCAGATAAAGTTCTATGCGAGTACCTACTTGTAACGTAGGCGTCTAAAGTAATGTGAGATGTACTTACATTACGTTGACTTGTACCTTGTGCCTCCTTTCCAAATTTGAAGGTATAATATTATTTAGGTTTCCAGAACCCCTGAAAAAATAATCATATTTGCCGGAAACTTATTGTTAAATTTCTCTCTCTATATATACTAGCTAATTAGTCCACCACTTTTTAAATGTAAATAATGTATGAGAAATCATTATATTTTATTTCGATTTTCTATTGTTTGTTTTATACTGTTGCTAAAAATGAAATTTGTAATTTTTATGTATTAAAAGCCCAATAGGGCGTCAATAAATAAATAAATAAATATACGCGTAGAATGAATTTTTTATTTAATATAATTTTTTTACTATTTTATGTGAAACCTCCATTGATGTATTATACTAGATTAGCCTTGTCTAGTTAAATCCATTTTAAAAATGACACCACATAGCGTACGTCACAAATATGGAGATGAACTTAACAACCCAACTCTGTTTAAACTCCTTGTACAAACGTTCAAACTCGTAAGCGAAACCAAGGAACAGCGTTCAATTTGTTGCCGAGTTGTTGTTGTAATTTGAATACAAAATCGTCACCAAAATAAAATTTTTTTGCTTAACCAGGTCTGAATCAGGTAAAGGACTAATAAATAACACAAAATGATTTTTATTTTCCCATTTTAAGTTTTGGATTCTGTACACTACATATTGAACCAAAACGGGAAACGTACACATATTTACTATTGAGTAGAAGTTTTATGAATTTACAAAATTATTTATATAAAATTGTAAATAATTATCAAAGAAAGCGTTTACTTTGTGGCTTGACACTTTAATCAAATGAAAAGTTATTTTGTTTTTAACCGCTTCGTTAGGTTTATAAGACAGCATTATAAAAAATTAGTCTAGGTACTTAATAATAATGTGTAAAATATAATATCAAAATAAAGCGAGAGAAATCATATTAGACGAGGACAGAGCTTCAGAGAGGGTGTGGTGGGGTGGGACAAGGGAGGGTGGGGGTTACATGGTAATAATATCAATTTATTTATGCCCATTAAATAAGCTTTTACATTTTTACATTGTGTTTGTCTCCTTTTTTTAATATAGGCACAACTTTACATATCTACGGAAAAAAATATGATTCTACCTTCCTTCCCAAGGATTGGAGTGAACCGCGCCAACAACCTTGCCAAATGCATGCCGATCGGACTGAAATTTATTTCGTATATTAACTGCTGTAATGTCATACGATTTCAGAGAAATGCCTATTCGGTTTATTTTTTTAGTACCATTTTTGTGAAATATATAGATAGTGCTTAATCAAAGCTAGACAATAACAACCAGTAATTAAAAGAACCTTTCTCAGATTAAGCAACGATACCTAATTTGTGGGTATATTACATTGTCTCCTCCACACAGAATGCTCAAAGATTATAAAGGACCTGAAGGAAATTGCAGTCTAAACGTTTGGGATGAAAATGATTTGAGCACAAATGTCTTCCTGATTATGGTAAGGTCAACGTTTTCCGATATCATGATAATTAATGTATTCGAAATTTACTAACAATTTAACAGGAAACCTGTTAATTCGTTCGTTAAAGGCCTGCAATCCATTTTTTGAAATAAATTAGCAAACACTCTTTTTTCCGTATTTGTAAATATTTATTTACTTATTTTGTAAGAAACAAACAGCTTTTATATAATAAACAATGATAGATATAAATATACAAGTCAAGCCACAGAAGTTTCTTGTGTTAAAGTTTTAATATCTTGAAATTAATTTGGTGTTAAAGGAAGGGGAGAGGAAGAGGAAAATAGGAAGAGGATAGGAGATGCTCCCGATACATTCCATACTCTCATATTAATAATCGATCGTACGCATTACTTCATATCGATATTTCTTTAGGTTATTACCAAAAATGTCAATTCTATAAACTTTTGTATTAGATTGTGCACATATACGAAGAATTGGGGATTTTTTTCGAATGTTATACATAAAAAATATTATTACCTAGTTATTTTCACAAAATTGAATCCGGATTGCTTATATCCATTTTTCAATTTTTTCTCGGTTTGTGGGGAAATCTAAGCGAAAATAAGACATTTTAAGAATAATTATCGGAATGTATTTAGATAATATTTATTCCTGTACCTAACATTTTAAGCCTACATGAACGTTCCTTTTCATGTAACATATCTTCCACCACCTTCATCACCTCTACAGCAATAGTTATAATAAAAAAGGTAAGTGTAATATATATATATATATAAATACTTTGTAATTTGACTTAATACAACCCTGAATAGAGACAAGACTAAAAAATAACCAACACTTCTAAAGTTTTTTGCGCACATTAAGTAAAAACGCGTGATTTTAACCAACACACCAATAATTATCATGCGGCAAGCTCTTGCCATGTATTATTGTTTATATGTATTCGTTAAAAGTGTATAACACACTGCATGACGTCATGATTGTGACTAGTTTGAAAGATGACGTCAGAAAATTTACTTGTCGTTAGTGAAATTCTATTAATTTCTGATATTTGTTAATGCGTTGCCTTCAATATATCTGTAAGGTACTTATATTTTTTTTATTCAGATAGCTGATTACATTTTCTAAAATAAAGTCCGCGATAGGTACCTACAATCTAAAATATTTGGAACTGGGTTATTTTTGTGATTGAAAAAATTAACTTGCCCAGCATAGCTGACAAGCTAATTAGCTTAACTCTAGACCAACAAAAGGTAAAACGCAATGCACAGTGCCCATTTCGCATTGCAACACAATGCGTGCGCCTTTTCATAAATGTGCACGTGAACCAAACCAAAATTGTGTTGAGGTTATTTTTCAATGGTTACACGGCTTGTCTAGTTGTATTTAGTCTATGGAAACCTCACAACATAATCAATTGGGGATGCAATAGTCCCACTGGCTCCAGATGAATTGGAGCAGTTGGGACTCTTCTGATGTATTCACATAAAAATGTAATTTTCAAAAGTGTTACATACAAAAATACTAGGCATATCAGTAATACAATATACGAAATCGAAGATCACACAGATAAAGCTTTCATTGGTGCTAACATTCAGAGTGAAATACAGTGTGTTGCCATATTAATAGGGACAGTACCAATATTTCCTGATTTTTATGTTTACATTGTTTCTACTTCTAATTAACTTGGATATGATGGCCATTCTTTCGTTATTTTTGTTGCTGGTATCACCACTGACACTTTTAAGAAGTGGAAACACTCGCAAAGTGCCACATCCCTCGAAAATTTAAGGTTTTTTTTTCACGTGGCCAGCTTTTTTGTGAAAATACGTGATTGAATTTCTGGCAAATAAATATACATAATAATTAGGTTTACGAGTTTTAACAGTTAAGCTGTACAAAAATGTTCTTAAAAAACTCTTACGCCAGGCGGTGTCGGGACTCTTCCTGGACTGCTTAGACAAATGAGTGATTTGTCACTCAACGAGTGGCAATCTCGCTGGGATAGGTCGAATATGGGAAGATGGACTTTCTCCTTCTTCCCATCAGTTAAAATCAGAATGGAAGGAGCCCACATTAAATTGGATCATCACATGACCCAAATTTTGTCAGGACATGGTGAGTTCAGGGGGAGACTACATAGACTCTCCCTGTCCCCACATCCAAATTGCGCGTGTGGTAGTTCTGATCAAACCGCTGAGCACATTTTGTGGCACTGTGAGATTATGATGGATGCAAGAGATGAATTATTGGCCGGTTTGGAAGTAACAACGAGACCGGTTTGGAACTCCGATCTCGTCTCGAACAAAGTGAATTTCGAGTGTCTGAGGAAGTATACAAAGATCTGGGTTGAGAGATGGTCTGATCTTAGAGTCGAGTACTAGACTAAAATCGATAGCTTTAACGCCAGGTGTTGCTCCTGGACACAATGGACTACGAGACAATTGTTTTCATGTACATATTTATAACTGTTTTTTTTTTCTTTTTCTTTCTGTTTATTTACTGTATTAATTAGCATTCTACAAATTTTCTGTTCCTGATTATACTAATGTTTATTATTTGCATCTAATGTTTACTTTCTATCTCTTATTGCAGGTTATTTTGGATATTTTGTAACAGACTGATTCTGCTTATAATTTTTTTAAGATTTTCTTTTATTTTTATACACTGCTTTGTATCTTGTTCTTTCTTTTCTACTATAGAGTGACCTGCTTGCTGGTAGTAGCACTGAACTTATATTTTTCTTGTGTCAGTCCGGCGTACCCCAACTCTGGGGTGACAGAAGACCTCGTCCGTGCATATCAAACTTCAAGATCAAATCACGATGAGGGATCTGTGTCATCGTCTGCTCGCAGCGCCTCCCCTGAGGTCAGGAACTGGACTGAGGATGGGCCGAACGTGGATCGGCAACCTTCCGCCCTGCCTCCAGGTATTCCGACGCTTTCTCCTCATGGTCTTCGGGATATTCCCAACCCCAACTCACACTTCTCGTCGAGGCACAACCGGTTTCCTGGCTTAGGGGCGCGGAACCTGATTCTCGTGAAGCCAATCCAACGCCCAGCTTTCTCTCCCTAGGTCTGCCTGTTAGTGGGTATCGACACCCCCTTCACCACAGAAAGAGGCGCATACTTTACCATTTTTCTTTTTTGTTCTCTTTGTAGGTGGCTGTGTATTATTTTAATTCTTCTCTACCTATTGTTGACATTTTGTAAATGTGTTTTTATTATATTAACCAAGTAGAATAGAACTTACTAAAATTATTAAAACACAGCACTTGCATACTGCGAATAACATCGTATGCATGGACATTTTGGAGGTCTTGTTTTGAAATTTTAAATGTAGATTCGTTTTTTAAAAAATTAGCGTCCTTGCGAGAGCTCTGAAGGGGTACCATCAGTACCTAAAACAGGGCGGGGAAGTGGTGGGCCTCCTCCAAAATGTACAAAAATGTAAGTAATTATTCATTATTTATTAATTTTGTAATTTTTTGTTCATATCTTATTTCAATGAATAGTTTTGCCATATTGAGTCCAATGTTCTGTTTTTTAGTATGGCTAGATCTTCAGACACGTCCTCAAGAAAATTTCCGGAAGTGAAGTTGTTAAACAACAGTGTCAACATTCCCAAAGGGATATAGCAGCCATTACAGGTATTGTAAAGTCTGTGGTTAACAGGATAAATTAGAAAAACAAACAAAACCTGGCTCTTGAAGTATATCACAATGGGAAATGTGGCAGAAAACGAATCACTACGCCTTGTACTGACCGCAAAATCAGAGACGTCTGTCTCCAAAACCACAAAAGAGTGTGGCTGGTCTGACCTTGATGATCAACGAAGAATATATCGAAGTCTCCCAAAGGACAGTCCAGAGGAGATTGGCTGAGGAGAACCTCATTGGTCATCGGCCAGCTAAAAAACCTCGCCTCACGGTAGATATGAGTAAAAAACTACTGGGATGGGCCAACGCACACCAAAACATGACTATAGAGAACTGGAATATCGTAATTAACATTTTTTGGTTTTCAAGCTTAAAAAAATTCAATTCGTTTGATTATGGCCTTTTTTTAGGTGTGCTTCTCTGACGAGTCCATATTCCAAATTTTGGTGGAAAAATCATCGTTCGTCCGACGACGCCCAGGAGAAAAATTCCATCGGAACTGCCTTGTGGAGACGATCAAATGCCCTTCCAGTATCATGGTGTGGTCAGTCATCTCTTCCAAATGGATGGGGCGCCTCCGCATCGTGCAAGGGACTATGAGGCAGGATCAGTACAGACAAATACTGGAAAATCGATTACTCCTCAAGTCGGAGAATGGTTCCCTGGTACCAGGAATACGTCTTTATGCATAACTCCGAACCTTGCCATAAAGCCAGGATTGTAACTGCATTCCTGGGTGAAAAAAATGTGCAGGTTTTACCTTGGCCGGGGAATTCCCCTAACATGAACTCTATTGAAAACCTGTAGTAGCTCACCAAGAAGGAGATTGCCAAGGAGGTGATCACAACGAAGCAACAGCTCATCGAAACCGTCATCCGGGTGTGGCATCATTCTCCTGACCTAAAGATTAATGCAAAATTGTGCTTTGAGAGTATACCACTGCAAGTATAAGCTATTATTGCGGCTAAAGTAGATATTAAGAAATATTAACATTCTGTGCGATAATGTTTAAAAATAATAATCGCAAATTAAGGACAAATTCGGTGTTTAAATTTTCTAAATTCAATGTCCTTGTTAATAAATAATAATAACCGCACCTAAAATCATAAACTTCTTTGTTTTATGAACACAAAGTGTGAAAAACACATTTTCCATAGGTGTCCCTATTAATATGGCAACCCACTGTACTTGAGCATTGTTCCGGGGATTACGCCTTAAGACGAAATAAGATCCTAAAAAAATATCAGTTATGGGCGTGAACGCGATTTAAGTGGGCGAAGCAAATTAGTTTCACACGCGCTCCGCTCGAATTAAATATTATAATATTTCGGGGTGCAGATGAATGAAGTACGTTGCAATGGGGAACACCCGACACCACGAACAGTTCGAAGTCAGAGCAGCGATGAAATCCACTAGATGGTACCCATGAGTAAGGTTTGAACATGAAATGCTTAATAATGGGCGTCTTTCAAACTATGTGAATAGTAATATTAAGTTGAATGTGCATGTTTTAGGCAAATTTCGATAGAAACGTTACCTATTGCAGAAGGAGCTCATGATTTTATGATTCTTATCAGATTTCTGTAACCATACTGCTAGACGGTAGGCAGTAACTTATGACTCGTAACCGACGTGTTCTTCATTGACAGATGTCAAAGCAATACGGTATTCAATCACGAATCATTTTCATAATATCTGATCATAATTATATCTGAATATATTGACAAGATAAATAAAATATCAGTCATTTTCAATATTTATTATTATCGTTTACAAAAAGTTACATAAAACAAATAATTATGTAATGTAAAAAGCATAAGATGCAACTTTTTTTGTATAAAGGCCATCATTTATTATAATATAAGTTAGAAATAGTAAAAATAATTTTATATAAAAAACGAAAATAATTATTCAATAAATAGCATTTCGTCGAAATCTAAACGACGATTTCCAAATTGACGTTCTTTACATACAATATCTAAGATATGTGGAGGATCACGAACATTCATAGACCTTGTGACTCCAGGATCGATAAGCTCGACAAGAATGCAATCCATTTAAAAATTAGTTAATTTAATAAGCATTTTTTCTTCCCAGAACTTGTCATCTCGAAGTATACGCTCAACTATCTCTAAGTTAGATAATTACAATCATAAAAAGAGTCGTGCTGCGAAATTCTATTTAATACAGTTAAAGAAAAAATATGTCTTCTATTCTCCTTCCTTCCAGAATAACGGGTTTCTTCTCTTCCTGTGTAAACAAAACTTTTACTTTATTTACGTCATTTTTTTTTTTTTTTAAATTTTTTTTATTAAAAGTATACAATACAGAATATAGTATATTATATAAAGCATTGTACTCCCAGGAGTTAATAAACTCATTGCGGGAATGATACGCATTACATGAAACATATAGCTGTATGTATTAAATGGACATATGATGGGACATACACAACATTATTATTTCAGATAGTCATTAATAAGATGAAGTTTGAGCATGTTAGTTTGGGTCTTTTTACATTGACTTGCACATTTGATCTCGTTGGGTAGTTGATTATATTTTGTGTGAGCTATGTATTCCAGGGATCTTAGTCCATATTTTGTTGATTTGATTTTTGGTATATGTAGTTTGTTGTGATTTCTTGTGTTGTGTTGGTGTACGTCGTAATTGTAATAGAGTGTAGTGTTGGAATGTGCCGAGTGTTGAATTACTTTTAATATAGTTTTCGTTATTTCAAAAGTGGGAATGGTATTAAAATGAAGTATTTGGGTGTTTCTGTAGATGTCTTTGACATGTGTGTCCCAAGGTAAACTGAAAATATTTCGCAGGGCTCTATTTTGGACGACTTGGACTTCTGAAATCATTTTTTTTGTAGCAAATCCCCAGATTCCGGCGAGATATATTAGATGTGAGTGAATCATAGCATGGTAAATCGATTTTAATAGAGAGGGAGGAAGTAACCCGCGAAGTCTATATAAAACACCAGTTATATGAGTAATTTTGGATAGAACATGTTTAAATTGGTGATTCCATGTGAGTTGTGAATCAATGAAAAGGCCAAGATATTTTGTAACATCAGCCCTTTCAAGGCGGTTATTATCAAGACTTATATTAAGACATACATTTTTTTATTTGCAAACAGTATGTAATGTGTTTTTTTTATGTTTAGGCTAAGTTTGTTTAATCGCAGCCAGTTTGCCAGGCAAGCTACATCACTTTCCATTTCCTTTTCAAGTTCGTTTAAATCATTATTGTGATAAAGAATCACTGTATCATCTGCATAGAGTTGTATTGTACCCTTAAGTCCCCATTTAACAATATCATTTATATATATTAAAAATAGTAATGGTCCAAGTACGGAGCCCTGAGGCACGCTACATTTTATCGTTCCCATGCTGCTTGTCCCCTTTCCAACAAAGGTCTGAGAGTGTCGGTTAGAGAGGTAGCTACACAGTAACTTCAGGGGAGTGCCTACTATGCCTAGGTGTTCTAGCTTCTTTAGTAGTATCCCATGGTCAACCGTATCGAAAGCCTTTTTTAAATCTATAAATAAGCCTGCAGCATGCTTACCCTGGTCTATATGCTTTTGGAGGGCGTATACAATATCGAAGGCAGCACATTTTGTGTTAGATTGGTTTCTGAATCCATACTGTTGGGATGCGAGTAAATTGTTTGATAGGAGATATTTAGTGAGCCTAAGCTTAATAACCTTTTCAAAAACTTTAGAGACGACAAAGAGGATGGATATATGACGGTAATTAGAAGGATTTTTTTGCAATCATCTTTGTAAATCGGAATTATTTTTGCTATCTTTAGTTGATCTGGGAAGATTCCACTATTCAGGGATTGATTAATAAGAAAAACAAGGTGGTCAGCTAATATATCTTTGCGAAAGTTCAGGTACACTGGTGTAATTCCATCTAAACCTGGAGATGCATTAGACTTTAGTTGAGAGATGATACTGAGAACTTCTGTTTTATTTGTTTTGGCCATGTATAAGGACTGGATTGCTTTTTGATCCGTGTTTATAGTGATAGAATCATCTGGATATGATGCAATTGTAGCTGCTAAGTTTTCCCCAACTGATATAAAGAAGTTGTTAAAAGTTGAAGCTATCTGTGTTGGGCATGTTATTTCTTCATTCTTAATGAGAAGACATTCAATTTCATCTTTCTGGGGTGTCGAGCTATTTGTTAGAATTGCATTTATTATTTTCCATGTCTGTCGCGGATTACGCAGGTTTTCTTTAAATATAGTCGTGTAGTATTTGGTTTTAGCATATCTTCTATAGTTGGTAACTTGATTTCTTGTTTTATTTCTCAGTGCTGTGAATATATCACTTTGCTGATTTTTTTTCCAGATTTTAAACGCATTGTTGCGCTGTTTGATAAGTGCATTTAATTTTGCATCAAACCATGGAGTATTACCCCTCCGTTGGTCTCCTATGCGTAACTCAGATTTATGTTGGGATGATTTTATTGCTGTTTTGATGTATTCATTAAAATTATTATAGATTTCATTGGCATTACTGGTGGTTTCGTGTGGAAAGTTGTGGGATTCTACATATGTTTTTAACATGTTTTTATCGGTTTTGGTGTTGTTTGAAAAAGAATGTATTCTATTATTAGTGTGATGTTTCAAGCTGTTTTGGTAATCTAATATCAAAATGTTATGATCACTTAGGTAGGCATCTATATTTGCAGTAGTTGAGGAAATATTTTGTCTGTTTGAGATGATATGGTCTATTAGAGAAGTAGAGGTATCTTTTACTCGTGTAGGATAGGATGTGTTACATATGAAACAGTTGTATGAGTCTAGCGTGTTGATGTATTTAAGAGATGTATTATTTTTTTGAAGAATGTCAATGTTGAAATCACCAAAGATAAGGGTATCATCTATTCAGTTATTTAAAATAGATTCATGATACATTAAGAATTCGTTAATGTTTGAGGTAGGCTTTCTGTTTATAACATAAATATTTAACGGTTTAAAATTTCTATTACGGATATATAATTGAAAACAATATGTATGGGAAATATGTATTTGAAAATTTTTTACGACTTCAATACGTTCATAATAAAATTATATGTTTAAATCAGAATTTTTCTCCGGTGAAATCGGTCCTTTCGGCATCGGATTATTGATATATTAAGTATTTTCGTGATTAAATAAAAACAATATTAGAAACATTATGTTAATTCACTTTTCAATCAAATTTTGGAATTATACACACGAGCGTATAAGTACGTATAGACGGGTATATACAAGTGTATAAATTGCCTGCTGTAATATAGATAGAGTCTAGAAGCAAGCATTAATTGCACATTTTTTCTGTGTTCTTTATTCTGCCTTTGATTTTTTTCACCCTGCTTACTAGCGGATACCTGTTCTTTTTTTCTTTGTTGCCATATGCCTTTGCCTTTGTTGTTATATGATATTGGTCGGTTTTTGTATTGATTTGTTGATTATAAACGTACCTACATGTTATCTGGGTTATAAATGTGAGAATGTTGTCGATATATTTGGGGATTCCGTATTATAGGCCAGTACACATAGCGCCAAAAAGGGGGTTGCGATCGTAATTATTCCGGTAGTCCCAATTTTTTTATATGTTTTATAAACTGATCCCATGATGTATAATCTGAATTTCCGACCATGGCGCACCTGTGCTCGCGCCACCATTTAAAAAAAAACCGGCTGTAATCGCGCCAAAATCTAGTTTTTCCAAAATATCTCATTCTCAATGCAAATTTTGGCTAAATTAGCTAGATAATTAAAGTAAAACATAAAATTACCTACAACTTTTGTGAAAACAATTTTCTTCAATCTCTAATAGGTACCGAGGTAGAAAGTCGTAAAGGTGCGTATATTTTTGAAAAAAACAAGTTTTTTGCGCGACTAGCTTTGATTTTTTGTAAATATCTCGTTTCCAGTACAATTTTGTGTAAAAATTATTGATACTAATTTTGTAGAAAATAAAATTTCATAAAATAAATAGGTATATAATTTATGTGTTTTAATTTTAATACGTATCCAAGCTCTAATCCACCAAAACCAGGCCAAAAATTGAAACAGAGGTAAAGTGTTTTAAATTTCATTCCTTAATTTTATTTTTCTTCAACAATTATTGTTGTAAGAACATATCAGTTGACAACAATCGTCATGCCTGCGTCAGACCTAGCTATAAGGGGCTGGAAACGGCATGCACGTTAGTGTCATAAGAACTAGAGCCAGCAAATAGTGAAAACTTTTCAGGTTCATTCATCTCTGGTCCGTGCTGAAAAATAATGTCAGTTTTTGTTAACTTTTTTAGAGCGCTTATTTGATCATATAAAATTAATATTATTTACTTTATATTTACAGAAATTGTGAAAAAATTACCATGTTGAGTGTCGGTATAGTGTTTAACACAATACTCGTATTTTCTTTATTATTTGCAATATTATCTGGATGAAGTCTTGCGGAATTTTTCCTAAAATGAGAAATATTGTTAATTATTTATACTGTCTCTATTCCCTAATTATTTAGAGATGTATTAAGACATGCCCGACAAACTTTCACCAACAATTCCTGAGCTTATTTGGTGTAAAAAATGCATTTCGGTAAAAATAAAAATATGTCACCGGAAATCAAAATTAATTTACTTCTTATATTCCAAATTCAATATGCTCAGAAGTTTATCGACTGCGTATATATGTATATATCTACATATATAAAATTATTTAAGCTGACATTGTACAATTGTGTTCTGTAAAAAACGTATCCCAAAGATCTATTTTTATGTGTGTATTTAAGTAGTACCTTCTCCATTCCGTTAAACATTTTCCTTGGTGCCGTAATTTTGTTCGGGATAAAACTCCTTTTGTCTTCTGTTTTCCCATATTTAACTGAAACGTAAGTATATTTTAGCCAAGAGATTTATTATAAATTGGTTCAATTTTACCTTAAATTTGAAAATCATTTCAACGTAAGTAAGTGCAGTAACTTGGGGAGATAATTGCACAATTCTATCTACAACAAATGATCTAACAATCTAAACTTAAAAGATTAATGACTCTTTTTAATATTCGAATGACTTTAGGTACTTTATAGGTGACATATGTCTAATTGTCTGTATGGAGAAAAACTTTCGATGTAGAGTTTTTGTTTTATGGAAAAAAACTTTCGAATTTCAAAAATTTGTTGTTGGGTAATTTAACTGGTTTTGGTGGATAAGAGCTTGGATACATATTAGAGTTAAAACACATAAATTAAATACCTATTTATTTTATGAAATTTTATTTTCTACAAAATTAGTATCAATAATTTTTTCACAAAATTGTACTGGAAACGAGATATTTACAAAAAACAAAAGCTAGTCGCGCAAAAAACTTGTTTTTTTCAAAAATATACGCACCTTTACGACTTTCTACCTCGGTACCTATTAGAGATTGAAGAAAATTGTTTTCACAAAAGTAGTAAGTAATTGTATGTTCTACTTTAATTGTTTAGCTAATTTAGCCGAAATTTGCATTGGGAATAAGATATTTTGGAAAAACTAGATTTTGGAGCGATTTCGGCCGGTTTTTTTCAAAATGGCGGCGCGAGCACAGGTGTGCCAAGGTCGGAAACTCAGATTTTACATCAGGGGACCAGTTTATAAAACATGTAAAAAAATTGGGACTACCGGAATAATTACGATCGCGAATCCGTAATTGCCCTGGAGTATTAGTAATGAAACGAACTCTTCACAAACACTTTATTGAAATATAAGAGAATACCACTCCTTAGTAAAAAAACTCCTTTTATTTTACCATAATTTATTAGATATTCCATTGTTACAACTAACATGACTGTATAATTAGAAATTAATGTAAAAGCCCAGTAGGGCGTAAATAAATAAAACTAGGAAAACGATTCTAGTGAAGGGGCACTCTATAACATTCTGTGCCGCTGGTTGTGACAACCGGACAGACAGCCGCGTCGCGTGAGAAAAAAGATTAATAGTAAAAAAGTCTACTTGGGCTAGAAATGATATATAATAACATAACGACAATACTTTAGTGTCATCTTTTTTCTCAAGTGCCTACACATTTACGCATTTAACAATGTATTCTTTTGTATTGGTTATTATTTATATTTATATTTATTATTTATATAAAAAAACCTTTACTCACTTGAGGAAGAAGTTAAATTATAAAAAACAGAAAATTTCACTAATAGATTTCAAAGTAATCGTTTGATTAAATAAAAAAATACGTAAAAGAAATGACCGAAGCGACGGGCCGGGTGACACAACCTTACAGGCCGGAACTTTCGCGGCGTCTGAATCAATACGTAGTAACTCCTTGTCAACCCGCACACAAATATACTACGCACAATAGAGAGTTTTGAAGTAATGGCGGTCGTTTTTCGTGTATCTGGCCAGAAATTGGATTTTCGCGAGTGTTTTTATTTTAATTAATTCTTATGAATACATTAATAAAATCTCTAATCTTTTGTGAGGGAGTCGTCGGGAAGTTACTAATTCATCGTCTAGAAAAATAAAATCTGGTACTTGCCGCTTATCTTACAACATTTTACATTTAATAAAATGTACTTATCGTTTTACATAATATATTTAATTGTAAGGTCCTGTTTTTATTAATCTTAAATATAAATAACTTGCATCCCTTCGAATCCCTCTAGAAACATTTAAGATTTTAGTAATAAGCTCATCAGAAATAATTAAAATGTGAGCGTCGGGGCAAATCCCCGTTATCAGGGTATTGTGTCGCCTTAAGTTCGAGATGCCAACTTGACGGCGTTGTTAATTGCACGGACACGGTAGGTACACACCAATTAGCCGGGCGCCATTTTGCGGCTGCATCGAGTAGGTACTGCGTCGCCCTAAACTTTATATTATTATGAATATAATTACAGGGTGGCTAACTTTGGCGTTTGAAGGCTGGCAACAACATGGTTACATTGTAAAGGAGATTCATTGTACGGAATAATTGAGGAAGATTATTAATATTGTTAAGTTGGCGTACCTATTGATGGGAGGCAATATGCTCGCAAATTTGCAAAGTTTGAGTTTGACACAGTTAGAGCAATGTTTACCCACCCTTTTAATGAGGGTGTTCTATGTAAGCAATCATTGCACTGAATAATAAGCTTTAAATAAATCTAGCCTTAAAAAAAGTTTTTTTTTACTTTAAAATGGAAATGTTAATATCTTTTAAAAACATTGGTTGACTAAGGATTGAACCTTCCTACACGGGAACTTCGGTCGAAAACCCCAGACCATCGGATAGGACCGACATTTATTTCGTATATTAAATGCTATAATGTCATCCGATTTCAGAGAAATTTGCCACCAAAAGCTGATAGGATATCTAGTCTTGATCGCACGTCGGGAAGTGGATTAATTTCCGCTTCCGAGATTTGCATAACGGATCCATGACAACTCATGAAAAGTGAAATAAAGTAATTAAAAACGACAAATAAAAGGCCTAGGTGTAAACGTAACCTAACATAACATATTCAACCTAGTTTTTTCATCACTTTTCAAGAGTGTGTTGAATAGTTGAATTGCCTCTGTCTTGAGTTGCCCGGTTAGCGCGATTAATTGCATTTTTTCTTCTTTTTATGTATATTTAATTTAGGTATGAAATTTTACATTTTATATATATGTACGAGCTAACATACTCTCCAGGAGATTCAACAGGTGCAGTCCTCCGGTGCAGGAGTACCTATTCCAGACATATTGCATGAACTTTTACATCAGCGAACTATGAACAAGATACACACAAGGCACCATGAACACACTCCGAGTACGGAGCGTTGTTAGGCCTCCCTTGGCGATGCAGCGCCTCGCAGATGTTCATAGAGGGAAGGGAGAATGAGTTCCATGCTTTGATGGTAACCTAGAAATGGATGCTTTAAATAAATACCGCGAGTATAATACATCAGCGAGTATTTTTTACATAAGTCTTTTTATAAGCCCATAAAAAAATAATTTGTAAGGCAAATGAAACTGCTTTAAAGTTCTAAATTTCCTACTTACGAACCCATTTTCGGTTATGGTTTTATTGTATAATGTGAAAAATTAAGTTATTTATAAAATTATCGGAAAACATTCAAATATTTATGCCTGAACATCCACAAAATAAAATAAAAGGCAAATATGGCCATGTTTTTTTTCTCGCCTAAATCAAAACAGCTGGATGGTGTTAAGCGGAAATTTAAGCCTTATCGCCATCTACGTAAGAAGTGTTATGTGATGGCGGCTCGATTCAAAATATTACACGACATAGTGCATCGCCTTAAGTAAATATGTAAATATTTTATATCTCATGTTCATTTTTAAATCCTGTAATTCATAGATTTATTTGTTTCTTATATCGTATCTTTTTACGTTAGAATTTTTAACCTCACTAGGACAAGCCTGTGTCGAGATATTATGTAGGTATGCTCTTATGGCAAACAGAGTATTGCACTTGGTGATCTGTTCAACTGAATTAAATAAACATTATTATATCTAAAGCACATATATTCTAAAATTACTATAATAATATTCTATTATATACGTACTAAAATTAAATTATTTTACAACGATAATTCCCAATTCTTACCTTCTCCTTTTAAATAATTTCACTGGCCCGGCAGACTCTCGACACAATGATTTAATAAATTTAATTTTTTTACAAAATGGTTCTATTTCTAGACCACTCTAACGTTTCTTAAAAATACCCTTCTAACGACATCCGCAACAACGACCCAAGTCTCGAGGGAAACCTAAGATTCAGATGAAAAACAAACTAAGTATTTTTATACTCCATAATTAAATTGCGTAATTAATTCTCCTGATTAATTACGCAACGGAGTTACCTGCAGGTAACTCCATTAATGGAGGACTGAACGCAGTTGGCGCTATCGAAAAATTGTCCTAAGAAGCGAAGTTAGCAGTCCACGATGGAGTGCTGGTACCTACCCTGATGTATGGACGTGAGGCGTGGAACTGGCAAAGAAAGGATGAAAGTAGATTGAATCCTGTTGAAATGAGATCCCTGAGGCGTATGTGTGGTAAAACCATGTTCGATCTTGTGAGGAATATGGACATCCACAAAGAGTAAGGTTAAGAAAGGGACGCTTAGATGGTTTGGTCGTGTAGAGCGAATGAGCGTAGATAGGAGTGTAAGGAGGATATATGGTGCAAATGCGAATGGTAGCAAAAGTCGGGGACGCCCGAGGAAGACATGGCACGATCAAGTGAATCAGATACTCGAGTCGGGCCATGTCAAGAGACAGAATAATAGAAGAGTATGTATGAGACGATGTATGAATGTGAATGAGGCAGTGTGTGCAAAGAGCGAGTTGTTTGGCGGTCCGTCCTCTCTGCCTACCCCTGCGGAGAAACGGCGTGATGGTTACTTAGTTAGTTCTCCTGATCAAATTATTTTTTAAATTACTTCTGGGGGTCCTGCACTAGTGAAATCTATATCTTAACAATATTGGATCGATAGGCGTAACTACATACGATTTTATTTTATTTTACTAGCACGGTCGCTCAATTGATATCCAGACTGATATTGATAATGCAAATCGACGTACGGTGACAGGTGATATCTCACAAAAGCGGCGCTATACAAATTGTCCAATAAATAAATAAATAAACACTGGCGAATCTGTCTATGAATTGACTGAACTGACTTCCTAAACGTCAGACATAAAACAGGCTACATAAAAGTTAAACACACTAATTAATTGTCGAATTGAAATAATAACTTAAATATACATTGGTAGTCCGCAAGTAGGTACTTTTTGACACAAACAAGGGAGTAAATGAGTTTGTAAGGTCATCATCATTGTAACTAACAACTTTCGTTTCTCGGTGCTGGAACGGAATCAATTGATCGCATCGTACATGAATTAATGAAGTCTATGGATCGTGTGATCAGTAAGTTCACCCCACTCCCCAAGGAAGTTATTTTGCATATCGAACGACATTATCCAGAAAGTTGTGAATATTGACAGCTTATCCGACACCGTGGAAGCCGCGCTAAAGGTAGCGGCTTCTATCTACCGATTGAAACATATTCTGGCCGTGCTCGCAAATATCGCTATTTGACCATGGATGTCAGATTTCGTCAATATTGTATTGACATGGGGCTTTGGTCGATAGAGTTCTCCTGGAGAGGTCAAAGGATCTCTCTCAACCAGTGCCTTCCGATTCGGCCCGACGCGACGCGTAGAAGGTAGACGAACGCATGCGCCGCCAAAACCAAGACAAACTTCACCCCATGACCTGTATGCCAGAGGTGTTGATTTTACAATAATTGGTTCCCGGGCGGCGGTACCCATACCCGCCTCCCAAATTGCATATATCAAAATCAAAACCAAAATTACCTCTGAAATCATCAGATTTGGAATTAGGTAAGTACTTAAATTCATACTTACGTAATTATAAACCACAATACTAATATAATATTTTCAGTAACATTTTTTTTAAATTTTCACATAAGGAAAAATGTACATAATTTGTCTAGAGAAACGTCACTATCTCATTGACAATTATTTTTCAACCTTTCTTCCGGCAGGCAGGTAGGTACTAGGTACTAATATTGACTAAATTGATAAGAGTACGATAATGTTGATTATTCCAATTTGACAGTTCGTAGAATGGCGATTTTTTACATTGTCAATACCGCACAAGAGTCCCAACTGCTCCCTACCATCTGGAGGCAGTGAGACTATGGCATCCCCAATTGGGGTATCTTGTAAGGCTGAAGGTAGTGGGGTGGGAAGGAGATGCGGGAGAGGAAGTGGCTATTCAGATTTGGTCACCAAACACGGCTAAAGCCATTTCAAGCAAGGTTTCAATTCTGAATGAACTTGCACCAGGGCGATATCACAGTATAGGATACTAAATATAATTTTAAAATAATAAATTGTGAAATAGTATAAATTAATCAAATAAAATTTATTTGCGCAGGCCATTATTTGAACCAGCAACCTTCGGCTTGCTAGTCGAGAGCTTTACCTCTCGATCATGGAGGCCGTCATGCGGAATCTGACGTGATAGAAATACAGTATACAGCATGGCCACCACCTTGAAACGATAGCGGAAGGTTCATAAAAAATTACAGACAGACGAAATGCCAAACGGTCGAGTTTAAACAAAATGAATCGTTATACTTTATTGTATTCTTCATTAAAAGTACCTGCTGAACGGCCAAAACAGTTTGTCAGCATTATATAATCATAAGATATCATAAGATTTAATAATTATGCAGAGGCAGCTTCATACTTTAAAATTGATTCACTGAGTGTACAGAGGCATCATAAAGATGCACTATTCCTGTATAAAGTAGATAACAATAATATTCAATGCCCAGAGTTGCTAAACAAGATTCCATTCAATGTACCTGCGCGTTCAACACGCTCTTGTGTCATGTTCAGGGTTGATCAATGCAAAACGAACTCTAAGCAGAATTCTTGCCTGAACAGACTATGCAATAATTACAATAGCGTATTTTCCAAGGTTGATATTTTCAGTTTCGAACTTACCAAAGACAAGAGGTCCATAAAAGAATATTTCTCTGATGGTTTGTGAATAATGTTTATGTCTCTATTGTTTATATCTCCATTATGTTTTTTATTTATACCTACAACCTCTCTCCACGGCTATATATGTATTGTTTTGTAAATTTTTCGTTTAATATATAATATTTGTTTTGTATAATTTATTTAAATAACTTATTCCTAATTATGCTGTCTCAGTTAAAGTCACAAGGAGGAAATCCATAATTGGTTTTATTTTAATTATGTACAAAATGAATAAATTTAAACTGTCGATTGCCCGAATTTGAATAAATAAATAAATTATATATATAAATATACATTTTTTCCCTAAGAGACAATCTACCTGAATTGGGATCGAACCTTGGTCTGTGGGAGCGCGAAGCGTATTGCGTATGCCCTGACACCCTGCCCTAAACCCCACCGCTACAAAGGCCTAATAATTCATTCATTAATATCACAAAACGAATTGTCGGCGACGCCGTAAAGCCCACATTGTGTGCGGCATAATGCCCGTGCAAATTACAAGAGAATATCATAATCTGCGTGTTGTGGAGACTAAGTAGGGGATGAAAGAAGGTCTGGGGCAGGGGTGGACGACAAATGGCACGTGTAACGAACTTGCCAGCAGTGGTACAAGTCACTAGCGATAACCCATATTGTCAACTATTCCGCCTACCGAGATAATGCAGCGTTACAGAAATGTCCACACTTTCAGAGCATGGGAGGCTTGGGCGTCCCAGACTTTTTTTACCATTCACTTTTACGTGATATATTGATTTAATTTTCGGGAAATCGACAGTTTACATTTAATCAGTTTATACATAAGTAGAAATAAAACCAATTATGGATTTCTTCCTTATGACTTTACCTCTACTCACTGAGACAGCATAATATGGAAAAAGTAAATTAAATTTGTAAGAAAGGAATATGAATTCAAAAATTTATACAAAACAAAATATTATATAAAACGAAACATTTACAAAACAACACGTTTATAGCCATGGAGAGAGGTTGTAGATATAAATCAAATCATAATAGAGACATAAACATTATTCACAAACCATCAGAGAAATATTATTTTATGGACCTCTTGTATTTGGTAAGTTCGCAACTGAAAATATCAACTTTGGATAATACGCTACTGTAATTATTGCATAGTCTGTTCAGGTAAGAATTTAAATAGAAATATTTTGTTTAAAAATATATATTTTGCAACAATCATTCCGGGTTTAACTACCACTTACGTGCACCTATTTCTCGCCTTCGTGATCTGGGTAACAAATTGATCTCACATATGGACAAGTTTATTATAAGTCTACCTCAAGAAAAAGAGGTAGATTAGATTACCTTAAGGGGTACGTGAATGAAATTTTTACCTCATCGCAATAGGAAATATATAACCCGAAGAAAATTTTCTGTCTCGTTTTAGCAGAATGATCATAACATATTATTTCCCATCCCTGCCCAAGAAGAAACGAGATATAATAGATACCGACGCGTCCAGTGTCCATTAATTATGTTTTAAAACTGTAGATTAGAGGCGCCAGTTACGGCAAAGTGGCCCAGATCAAGCCGAATTGACGCCGAGAACAAAAGAACATATTGTTTTGTATGGCGTATGGCCCGTGGCCCCACTTGTGGGTGTCAGGAACTTGAGACAATGCTGTGCAAGCTTATACAATCACTTTGTATTATTTATTTCGTTACATTGTAGGGTATATTATTTATTGTTGTTGTTCCTCGTAATATTTATGTTTAATTACAGGCAAAACGTGTTTTGCAGTTTAATTAAAAAGTGTACTCGTCTGTGAATCTAATATTGTTTTTTTTTTACATTAACCCCACATAAGAGGCCATGAAGAAAATAATTTCAGGCCTCAGGGCCTAGGTGTTCTTTTGGGATGAGGTGACGAAGGTCATTTTTAAGGAAAGGAAGGAGAGGAGTTATGGGAAGGTAAAAGGTATGAGGGTTGGGTAAGAATCTAGGGATCAGTATGTCCAGGAGTGACGGAAATAATGAACATATCCTTGTCGTTGTTCAACTTGTCTAAAGACAAGTTGGAGAAGTCAAATGGTCTCCACAAACCAGCCTCTCCCGATCTGGTTCGCCACACAGCTGTGGGGCAGAGGCATCCTGAACACACCTCAACCAATGAACCCGAGCACCCCTGCTAAATCTCCAATCGTAGCGAACCACTTGGGGTGACCTATGACATAAGTGTTGGTTATCCAATAAATGCTTCCTGGGATTGATTTTGTTTTAATTTAATCATTTAGTTTAAGTAATCGTCAATTCTTTGCATTTTGCAATCGAATAATATACAAATGAGAGCCAGAGTTTGAGCAACGGTTTGTTAATAAATAATAATAATTTAAAATCTGGTCCGAATTTCTGCTGACGCATATAACTTACTTCCCTTGGACACTTTAAGTTTTTGAGTTCATCAAAAATATGTGTTATTTTTTAAGAGAATATCTATTCAGATGCTGAGTTGAAAAAGTAATTATATGAAATTCCCTTGATGGAAAAAATCTCAAAGTACGCCTCAAAAAAAACTAGTTTTGTTATTTAACATGAACAAATTCACAATGTTTCTTAGTTACTTAAGTTACATGTCGAGAGATTTTTGCTCTATTTTAAAAAAGTCATGTTTTATTAAATATTTTCATTAATAGGTTGCAGAAACGCGTGAAAGATAATACATACAAAAAAACAACACCTACTTACGTACCAGTGACGAGTCATATTTTTTTCTATTTATCTCGATTTGCCGGAAGAAAACTTGGGCATTTGAAATCTACATTAGGTATCCAAAAACACCCTGGTATGGATTTTATGACACCAGAACTCACAATTTGAGAGATTTTGCGGTTCAGAAAATATTTACTTATAATAAATAAATAACTGATCATTTTCGCGTGGCAGCAAATGGCTAAAACAAATACCATTCTTTTGAATTAAATACAGGGTTAAAAATTGTAATAACAAATGCAAAGAGATTACGAATAGATAACTTTGAAATTATAGAAATTATAAGAGGTGTTACTTGTCAATTTATTATTAGGAAAACCATTTTTTTCATATTTATAACTACTGATAATATTTTTTCACATTTACAACTACTGATAATATTTTTTCACATTTATAACTACTCAAAATATTTTTTCACATTTACAACTACTCATAATATTTTTTCACATTTACAACTACTCAGGATATTTTTTCACATTTTCAACTCATAATATTTTTTCACATTTACAACTACTTATAATATTATTTCACATTTATAACTACTCATAATATTTTTTCGACATAATATGATTATTGGCGACTGGTCTATTTTTTTTTAATTCCAGAAAAATGTCCTATTTTTAATAAGGCTTTCCTTTAGTGAAAAAGTAACTGTTTTTACGGTGGATATCAATTTAAATTATATCTCATCTTTTTTGAGTTGCCGTTTTAATTTTGTGGACCTCACCCCAACATTATGTGCTGTTCTTATCAATTGAAGTCTCTGATCCCCTTACGACTTCGCTCCTACGTCTTTCAAGATAGGTATATTTTCGACATAGGGGTTTATATTGAATCGCGAGGTAACCGTACGCGGTGGGAAAGTGTACGCGGCGATGTCTGCGATGAATTCGTGAATGATTAACCTGCGCTTATTCCTCAATTCTGGTTTGAAAAGAAAATAAAAAATGGACATGTTTTCTTATGTGTGTCGCCTCTGTTACCGATCGGTGCTATTGTGCTATTCAATTGTGTCAGAACGGTGTGGTCCATAACAATTTCTTATACAATATTGTTAGTTTCATGGTTGCAGAGAGACAATTACATTCATTCATTTGTTTGATTCATCTGTTTTCTTTTTTGAGGTTAATTTTATTTTGTTGTGATCTGATAAGTGTACGCGGATATATATGTATATATATCATCTTATGTTTAATTCTTATGGAGAAATATTCATCAAGTTAGAAAGCCAACGTATAGGTCATTTTGCAGCTAAAATCAGATTGAAAGCAAAATGCGAATTACACTACAGTATGGGTATACTTACGCTGCCTATGGGTCAAGTGTACGCAACCGACATGGATGCGAATTTTTCAGTACAACTTTACAACCGTATGAGGGTTGTGTTCGTTTGAGATACCTTAATAATCAATAATAATATTAAAGAAATAAAAAATAATAATTAAATATCTAAAGCTTTTAAATGCAAAAATTATGATATAAAAAATTTGTACGGTTACCTTACGTGACTCTAAGCTTCTTATGGTGTAGCATGAAAACCTATCAGCTAAGCTGAAGGTTCTAAAGAAGAGACATTTTAAAACCGAGCAATGATTGCGTAATGCGTATGGCGCGGTGAAAACTAATTATTTGTTCTGGAAGTGTCATAATTATTGGACACTTATTACCCAAAGTTCAACTTTAGAAAACTTTAAGCCCAACTTTAATTAAATTATTGCAATGATTAAACCTTAATTGGTCTTAAAGTCTTTTTGCAATGGGAATTAAATATTTAATTTTCTATTGAGTTACCCGTATTATGTGTGCAACCTAAATCTTATGCAGTTTCAATAATTGGTACAGGCTAAGCGTATTTTTCAAGATATTAGTATTTTAGTATTTTAAATGCGCTACAAATTTCTTATTTTTAAGTTGTCGTTAAAACAAATACCATTTTAGAAACAAAATAAAATAATCTTTTGGATTTTTGTATTTGAAAAAATCTTTAATATTTCTAAGTAATAAAATTTGATTAAAAGTTATTTTTTATTGTTGTTTAATTTGTAGAACCCAATTTAATTTTTGCTTTTTACTTCATATAAAAACAATTATAATGTATAATAAACAAACTCAAACTTGAAAATGATAATAAATAGATTATCTAAACATTTTGACAAGAAATCGGTATTTAGAAAAGAGTTTTCTTTTGTAAAGAGAATTGGTAAGAAAATTATCACTTCACTGTCTATGACTTTTACACAACAATAAAAAATATAAATACTGTTCAAACTTACAATTGTCAACGAAGGAATCCCGCTAAATTACACATGCATTTTAACAATTTTAGGATTTTATCCACGAAATGCGTATATATGTCTGAGACAAACTAAGATGAATAATTATTTATCTGTCTAGTTGAGAATAAATTACATATTTCTTTTTACAGAAAAACTAAATATATGGACCCAGGGGTCAGATCTGTACCTAAGATGCTCTAATAAGATATGATGTTCGTACCTAGAAAAGTTAAGTAAGTGTAATTCTCTTCACGTGTAATTTGTCCTTGTGTACCATGTGTCCGTCCATTTCTAATTTCATTTCATGCCGTGTACTTTTCTAGCAGTGTAATATTGATCCGCGTGCATTTCTCATAGTGTAATTTATTTATTTATAAAGACGTACACAGTACAATAAGATACAGTTAAGGATATTTTTCGTTATTACATAGTTGTAGTACCTATTGTGCATGTTCATAAAATATCATTACGTAATTTCGCCTGTGATTATTCTAAAAGTTAACTAATGATTTTAAGATAAAATCAGTGAGTTTAAATTTAAATTAATGTATGAGTAGGTAATAGTTATAAAGGGAAGAAAGTGTTTGGTGAGAAAAAAAATTGAAATCAAGAATTATAATATGCTCACGAATTGTAATTCACTATAATACATATACGTTTTTAAAAATGAAGTGAAAGAAATTTAATAAGTTAGTTTTGTATGACCGGTCGGTGGCCGAGTTGACATCGAGTTTGGGTCCCACCCAGGCGTAGTGTGTTCAATTCCTCGGCTGGATAAGTCCTCCATCACAACACAAGCATCATTTTCAGCTTACTGTGGTGGTAGTATGAGATTTTCAAATATTGTCAGGTTACTCGTAACCCGGGAATGTTTGTCTTTCTTTTTAGAAAATAAAAATAAAAATAAATGTTATGGCAGTTTGATCCGTGTGAATTGCTAACAGTGTAATTAATATTGATCTGTGTGCATTTCTAACAGCGTAATACTGATGCGTGTGTAATACTAGCAGTGTAATATTGATCCGTGAAAATCACTCCTGTGTAATTTCGTCCAGGCACCCTCACTGTCTACATCGACAATAATATTTAGGTTAGCATAAAGAAAAATAAAATTCCGGAAAATATTTTACAGTATCGGTCAGAAATCAATCACTGAAGGGTTGTAAAATGGTAGAGAAATCTACCCTTCAAATTCATTTATCTAAACGGTTCCAGATAAAAGTTAACTCTCGGCTTGTTCCTAAGGAGGGTGGGTCGTTTCAAAGAACCTTTACGGGTAGTGTAGGAGCGTTGAAGGAAATTGTGAATACTTTAAGAGGGGATCCTTCAAATGGTTTTCGGAAATTCAAAAAAAAAAAAATTGTATTATTCTTTCTACTTACGTACAGCACATGATTATCAATGCCAAACAATATTTACACGATCATCTCGGTACTACATTATATCTTAGCAGTATTGAAAAAAAACTCAAAACTCTTCTAATTTCTGTTGTTTAAGACGTCATCGCATTTTATTTCGCCTGAATACTTAAAAAAATGTGCATTTAAATCTATCTCTTTTACTTTTGTTTGCGGTAATGTATGAATTCAAATCTTGAATTCATACATTAACTGACCTGAAACTCGGCAGATTTCTTTTGGAGACAATCACGTACACACCCTTGGACGTATACGCATTTCTCTGAAATCGGAAAACATTACAACAGTTAATATAAGAAATAAATGTCGGTCCTACCAGATCGGCATTTGGCGAGGTTGGTATAGTTGACGACTCCAGTTCCTGGGTAGAAAGGTTCAGAAAAACCAAAAAAATATATATATCCACGTTTTTAAGTTTAAAAAAAAAATTTATAACTTATCTATTTTACTAAAGTAAAAAGAACTATAGTAAAAATCACGGGTTATTATAATTGCTGAATAAATTGTGAAGTTGAAAGATCATTTATTACCTTAAAAAAAAGCATCGTTAATTTTATAGTCGATCAGAAATTTATCTGTCGAAGAAACACTATTAAACTTGAGAAATTACGGTACCCGTCAAAAACAAAAGAAATACAGATTTAAAATGAAACATTTTTAATTAGTGAATAAAAACAAAATTTTTACCTACTTTATCGCTAGTCTGAATTGTTCCCACAATCAGTTCCAATATTAAAAATGACACTTACATTCAAAGCCAACCCTAGTTCTATTATAGAGTTCATTGTACAGACAGAATTACAACTGAAATCAGTATTTTTAACTAAGTGAGTTGTTGTATCAATTATTGTTCTCACAAAGTGAGAACATCAACTATAAAACCCCAACTATAAAAATACAAAAATTCACATAGATACAAACATTTTACTACATTTCTCAAAGCCTATTTTCTCATAATGGCCAGTTGAAACCTGCTGTGGTAAAAAAATTATATGTAGGTACTTTTCAAATATAGACTTTATTTTTACATGAATATTATAAAACAGGGTACAGCAAAACAGACAGTGCAGTTTTGAAAGGTCGGTACATCCCGTGAGGTGGGATAGGAACTGTGAAAGGTTTCATTGAATCGGGAGGGTCGTGCTGTTTTCAGTCGTTCCGCACGTTTCTTGAAAATGGCCGTTCTTTCATCGCCACCCAGCGGGACTTCCGGCTGCAATTTGCTACTTCTTCCTGTGGAGCTACCTGAAGGAAAATGTTTTAAAAAATCGGCCTTCACACCTTGGAAGAACTTACAGATCGAATTCGGGAGAAAATCGGGATGTCAATTTGATGAATTCAAAGGTTCCTGCCTATCTGTTTGACAGATTGCAGTGGTCCCGTGACTCTCATACACATAGCACGCGTCAAAGTAACCACTTACTCGTTCTCACCAAACATAAAACTACTGTGTTTGAGGGTAGTTATAGCTATTCTTCATCTAAGCTATGGAACGAAGTACCACTGTCAATTCGAATTTCGATTTCGTTGCATTGCTTCAAAAATCTTTGCTGCGAATGATTGCAATCGTTTCAATGAAGGGGATACTTAGGTACATGTTGTTGCGATTATTGTTTATTATGAATTTTGGTTGAAAATATTATTAATTTGCCTTGATTTGTATACCTACTATTTCTATTTTATTTTAATTTGTTTGTGTTGATTTGATTTTTTTATTGTTTATATTATTTCATTGTTCATTATTTTACCTAAATTTTTTTTTCCGATTTTATGTCCGGGTTAAATCTTCCCCATAGCAAAAACTAAACCCTTCCACACACTTTTCCACAAATGATCATCTAGTCAATCAACATTATGCAAGTGCCTTATATATAAGCAAAATAAATACAAAAAAATACAAGAAAAACACGTCAACCCACCAGAGATCAAATAGGAAAATAATTCACCGACTCCAGATATTTTCATATCAGAGGGTTCGGCTCGGTAGAACTCCTAACAGGGCCTATAAATCCTACTGATCCCTCAACATAAATATTTAAAAAAATCTTTCGTTATCCTACATGTATTCAAAATGACCGACTTTTGCATCTTTATATATAATTTTTTTGATAGATCTAATACGCCTAAATTTTTAATGAGAGAGCTAGGTATAATGCCAGTAGCCGAAATAACAAATGGTCACAGACATAGGAATTAATAGACGAGAAGATAAAGGCGAGGGGTAAAATCAACTGTTGAAGAACGAAGGGAGTGAAGATGACTGTGATTCGTCAATAAATCAATCTGACAGTAAATAGGCATCTCGCATTATAATATCACCATTTACTTCTTAAAAGTAAAATCTGCTTTGAATGAATAGACATTTTTACATGGGAGCGCAAATTACTCGCCACGTTATGAACAAATTTGCGAAGTCCAAATTCGGCAAAGTAAGGCAGCTTCTATATTCAGAGTCGTAGTTAGTTTCAGAGTATTTAGTTAAGACACTTTTATAAATGTTCATAATTTACTTCCCAGCAACCAACCAGCTTTGTGTTTCGCGTCCAGATGTTTCTCGATGTGATAGTACCAACTGATTCATATTATACGATGTGAATATGCTTAAAATAAAATAAAATAATGCTTATATATGGAATGTAATACGACAATTGGGTTTATTCTCTTTTTTCGCATCTATTTTTACCAGTTTTCATAGTACAAGTAAACATTTTGCCGTGTTATTTCGTAAAATGAACCGATGATGCCTCGACCATAGTTCGCACAAGAATGATGACTTCACGTTTTCAAATATCACTTGAGGCCGTACGCGAGCCCAGCCGGCTCAATGGAACCGGTATGGGGAGTGGGGATAATACGCTTTTAATCACTTAGGGCAGGTCTACTAATATTCATATGTCTATGCAAATGGTAATATTTTTATTGTTTGAGAATGCCAAATTCTTTTTATCTCATTTTATTATTATATTATATTGGAGGCACTGCTGAAAACCAGCTGCATTCCCGGAGAGATCCGGAATGCATAGCTGAGCAGTGACCTTTTTGTCAATAGAATTTATGTTAAAAAATATGTAAAATTTATCTATTGGAAAATAAATGTTTTTATTATTACTATGTGACAAAATGCGGTCGAAAACCGACAGAAATCGCTGTTGTAAATGTATCGCTGCTGGGGGCTATCATGTTTCTGATGTCAATCTTCAGGACTTGATGCATAAAACGACATGGTGTACCGAAAAAAAAAAAAAATTCCCATTTCTGTTTCGCCATTTTTAAAAAATTAGAACCTTAACAACTGCACTGTCTGTTTTATCACTGTTTTGCCGCACGCTGCGTACAGGGAGTTAAATGACGTAATTGATTTACTTTAACCAGTGATTCCTGATATTATTTGGATTAAAAAAATGTAAAAAAAAATTTGGCCTCCGGTGAAATATTTTATGTTTTTTACGGATTGATTTTTTAACAAAACTCGTGATGACTTTTCACTCCACTGCGAAGAACGCCCCCAGTGAACAGATGACGAGAAATGTTTTGGTAATATAGTATCAAATAAATTTATTCTATACCCTCTCTGCAGCAGAACTTCTCTCTTAACAATAAAACTTTTCGAGAAGAAATTCTTTTCCGATAGGTGTAACTAGAAAGATTTGCATTCATTTTGTATCAATAAGAGAGTTTCTTACTCGATGAAAACGTGTAAAAAGTATTCTGATTTTTGATTTTATTTTTCTAATTAGCTTAAAAGGATAGCCCTTTTCAAAACTGTAAAACTAAAGAGGCGGGGAATCGTGTACTTGAACATGAAACAGTTAATTTATTAGCTAACGGGTAGTGGTTTTCTGCAAGTTTACTTTTAGATGAAAAATATACACATGTGAATACCGCATAACAGTCCTAACTGCGTCCGGAGTCAGAACTGTTCACCAAATATAATAAAGTTATTTTAATGATACTGAGAGTATTTACCACAAATTAACATACTATATTATTAAAAAATAGCGCAGACCCGTAAAAAGTCACGGGAAATTCTTAATCGGATTCTTAACAAATAAGTTCGAATTTTTTTTTAAATTACTCAATGACGATGTCATCTTTGAGAATGTTGTGTGTATGGTCTTTTTAGGGAAATAATGTTCTGTGAAGGAAAATCCTCACCTCATCCAATGAACCCGAGCACCCCTGCTAAGTCACCAAACGTAGCGAACCACTTAGGGTGACCTATGGCATGGGTGCCAATAAATAGTTCCCGGGGGTTGGCGGGACCCAAACTCGCCTGCCAATTTGTAAAGCAAAATTGAGATCATTGAATCAATTACGCAGGACAGACACACAGACGAAATTAGTATTTCGATAATTATGTATGTTTAAATATGTGAAATAACACATACTTATTTGATTAAAACTTAATTGCGTAAGATCTGTCGAAATTTAAAATTTGCAGACTAAAATTAAATTAATATTTCCACTTTGATTTGAACACGTGGCTTCGAAAATAAAGCAAAAATTTTATCGCCCTACCCCAAAGAGCGAATACAATGCAACAAAAAACGTTGCATTTGATTTTATCGCCCTACCACAGAGATTGAATGCAACAAAACGGTTCTCACCTAACCTCACATAATATTATTTAATTCAGTAAAACTTTATTTTGAATACTGTACAATGTGGAATAGTATTGTGTAATATTCGATATTATTAATTGAATTGCACGTCCGAAACTTATAACGATCTGAACATTATTTTGTCCCTCCAGTTGTCATTATTACGACCGAAATTATGTTTTCCGACAGCTCTCTGAGAATTACTTTTCCCGTACTGTTTTCCACGTGGGTACATCGTCAACTTGATACTATGGGTTTGTCCGTATGAAATCGTGGCCAGAACTATCAAAATCAGACGGGATGGGCCTGAAAACTTCAGCCGTAGTTGTCACGACTTGTTCAAGATACCACACGGCAGAGCAGATGTTCTAGCACAGCGTAGCTTGACAAGAGGAATGATGCCCAAATATGAAGAATATTAAAAATGAAACCTTATGTAGATGATTAATTTGTTGCACAATAACTGACATGTATTTTTTATTTTTATTTCTGTCCTGGCACACATTCCTTGGCCTTGCTTAATCAGATTCATGATTCATGCTGTCCTTGTTCTACCGGTATTTCAATGGAAGATGCTCCGAGGAACTAGCGTCATTGATCCCTTCGGCAACGATGTATAGACGGGAAACACGCGAACATTTGTATTCGGTTGAAATTTTCCATATGAGAAAGGTTCATTTCTACGACTCGTACTTGAGTTCAATAGAACAGTGGCTGTGGATTCCACAGAGGCCGGCAAATCATTCCACACTGTGTTTCACTCCTCCTGTTCCATATTTACTTCCACCTCTCCTACAAAAGGACCCTCCATAAAGCATCCTCAAATATGATAAAGGACCTGAGGGACATTATTTTCCTCAAGGCTGAGAAATATTTCCCTGTAAATTTATATATTAAAAAAATTACCCGACAAGTATTTGAAACTTGATCGTGTTATGCTTTATTCGGGAGTCAACGACTTCCTCTTCCATTCGTTTTCGCCACATATAATCTCTCTATCTTTTTCATAAGTGTCTCTATCTTGAATATTTACATTCCACTTAGGTACAGCTTTGAATTATAATTCAAAGCTGTACCTAAGTGGAAAAATAAATCAAATAAAAATAATTATTTTTGAATTTCCAAATTCGTAATACGGTCTTACACGGAAAAAAACTTACTGTTAAAAAATATTGCTAATTTATAAATTATTATTCATCCAGTTAAAAACGGGATTGCAGGCCATTCGAGAATGAATTGATAGGTATCCTGATAAATTTTTAGTGAAATACCAATATTTTCGCATTTCTTTAATATATATTATTACGACAAACGCAGGTGCATTATATTATAACGATTTTACTAAAAGTTTATGAGTAAACGGCCTGTAGTTCCGTTTATACCAATAATTTGAAGAGATTTTTAATAAACCAGCATTAGGTATATATTTATACTACACATACCTACGTCTTTTAGCATATTTTTTTCACGCTACATAGCAAAAGTTATTTCAGAACGGGAGAAATTTACAAAAAATCAGTGGGAGATAATGCAATTTTGTATATTTTAAGAGAAATAAAAATTATAAAATTCACATTAAGGCCCCGTAGTAAGCGTTTAAAAACGGTTTGAAAGGGAGATAGTATGTAAATACGAATGTTAGAGGGAGCGCGCTATTAATATAATAATTAAGTGAAAATGGAGAAAATATTTAGTAAAACACCATCTTTCGCAAATGCTATAGTTGCATTTAAAGATACACTGAATTTTTAATGCTTACAACATATTAAATAACAGAACGAAATGTGTTTTTAAGAATTTTCGGAGTTTACTTTGCGATTTTTTCATATAGAGGGAATTTTAAATACGTTTCGGAATAAAAAATGTATTGATATTATCTTAAAAAATAACTTTTTTTCCGGAACTTCATAACTTAAAGAGTTAACGAGAAAGGGTATGCGGGGGTTTAACAATGCAGTAATAGGTTAGGTAGGTACTAGATACCCAATAAATTTAACTCCTCTAATTCGTTCGGTTTTGTGAACAAACAGCTATTATCTGTACAGTCGAGTTTTTTTAAATTATATATATATTTATTTATTTAACACCCAGAGGGCTTTTACATGGTTGGTAGTATAATTTTAATTTGACAGATACTTTGAAACATAAAAAATAAGAATAAAATTACATTTGATAAAAGCTATGCAACAAGTCATACAAACACAAGAAACAAAAACAGAAAATTACAACTATTTGTAGGTTTACATGATGTGTTTAGGAGTATTGTTGAAATAAATGTTTTAAATCATCCACAAAACTTGTCAATTTGGTATTGAATATGTCAACATCTCCCAAGATTACATTTGATAAAAGCTATGCAACAAGTCATACAAACACAAGAAACAAAAACAGAAAATTACAGCTATTTGTAGGTTTACATGATGTGTTTAGGAGTATTGTTGAAATAAATGTTTTAAATCTTCCACAAAACTTGTCAAGTTGGTATTGAATATGTCAACATCACCCAAGTAATGATTTCCCATGGTGTGAAGTCGTTGTATCGGAGAGTGGGCAATGTAGTTACGCTGCTGCTGTAGTGTGCTGCTGTAGAATATTGTATTTTGTCGTGTTGTTACTGTGGGTGTATGTATGTTTATAAGTTGCAGGAAATTCCGCTTTTCGGAACAGCTCATTTGGTCTCATACAAATAATTGTCTCCCTTACTGTCATAGTTAGAAATAAATAAATCTGATAATTATTATTATCTGTTTTATTAACAAATGTATTTTCTTGGTTTGATTGACGATTGGATCTTCCTCACTAGGGACTTGACTGAACCACTCTATCACAAATTCTAATTCGATTATTTCGCATATTAACTACCGTAAATGTTTACAATGTCATTCAATTTCAGAGAAATGCGTTTGTGTGCATGAGTACCACCTTTGATAGAATTTATACAGATTTCTGAAAATATATTATTGTATTTTATTCACGTCCTTCTGAAAATACATTATTGTTTTTATTAAGGGTTAGCTAGTGTTTACAACACAAGGGTTTTATGGAAAGCACAAAGGATAAAAAATTGTTAAAAGCAATAATTATTAGCCTGAAACACAATTATAAAGTGAAAAACCTTCCGAGAAAAAATAAATGCCGCCGGCGGGAATTGAAACCGCTCCCCTTAATTGCCAATATTATTATTATTAGTTTATTTTTAACCGACAAATAATTCAATATATATGTATTATTCAATATATGTATTGAATTATTTGGCGGTTAAAAATAAGCCGACGTAGCACAGTGGTTCCGTGCACCTGACCTGCAATCAGAAGGTGCGGGTTCAATTCCCGTCGGCGGCATTAATTCTTTCTCAGAAATTTTTTTCAATTTATATTTGTGTTTCATGCTAATAATTATTGCTTGATATATATTATCATATTTTGTTCACGTCTTGAGACTGGAGTTTCGTACTGGAGAGTGGAAATCAAAATGGAAATGTTTTCTAGAAGGCGTTGCTGGCGATTTTTAATTAAAAATAATTACTAACAAAAGTGTAAAATTATCCTTTGGATTCTTTTTAATAACCAAAAAATACTCAATACATTTGATTAGCATTTCAAAGGAAATGAAAAGATCACCCCGAATTTGAAATGTATCAGATTACGTTTTCAAATGAAATACCCTGCAAAGAAAGCATTTTGAATTAAAGATATTATTATTTTAAATTTTACATTGGATAAATTGGAAGAGTTTCTAGCCAAAATGTTAGTGTTCAATTTATTTGTTGTTTGAAAGGATATTATTCCTGTTACCTCAATCAATGCTGCAATTGCTTCACGATTTTAAAGAAATTACATCATTATTTATCGGTATTTTATGACAGACAAACATATTACAAATAATTCTAAATATTTTTAATTATTTTGAGTTCGAATCTCAGTCGCGACCATACCTCGTTATTTTCTGCGTCGTATTCTGCTAATTCTTCAAGGTAGTGTTTGATGATACTACCTTGATGATGTATCGCAGTGAGGCATGGAACTGACAGAGGAATGATGAAATAAGACTGAATGCTGTAGAAGTGATCCCTGAGTCGTATGAGTGTTAAATCATTTATGATCGTGTGAGAAATATGGAGACTCGCAGAGAATGCAAGGATGATGTAATCATAATGAGTTAAATTAAGAAAAGGCGCATAGAGGTTTCGGGAAGAAAGGAGTGTAAGGTAGAAGAAGTTAAGGACGAGCGAGGAAGACATGCCACGATCAAGTGAACCAGTAAAAACCGAAGAGTACATATGAGACGATGTATGACATGAATAGGCAAGAAGCATCTGCCAATACATTTTGTTTGGCGGTCCTTCCTCGCTGACTACACCTGCCGGGAAACGGCGTGAAGGTTAATCAGTTAGTTATTTTCAATGATCCATTCAAGTGGAAAACCTTCATATGAATTGGGTTATTTTTTTTTTAGTGTACAAATATGACACAAAGTTATATTTTAACAAACGAAGGTGTTATTACTTTGACGTGCTTCGAGCTTTATTAGATACTTTGTTTACAACTTTTGCAAGGGTAGGAGATATACCTTTAGATATATATCGAGGTGTTATAGTTGTTGTTCAGTCTTTCCTCTATTATTTTATAACTTTTATAAACAACACTAAAATAGTAATCAATCGTTTGGTTATTCCAGTCACATAGTTAACCCTTTCAGACCTGAATAAAAACCGAAATAAAAAAGTAATAAGAGATAACACATATTTGATGCTCGAAGAATTTATTTGAAAAAAACTAACAAAGCAACCTTAACTGCGTAACCTAATTAACCTAGTTTGTGCTTTATGACTTTATATCATTTTTTAAAGTTGAATTGTCATTTTGATGAATTATTCGTTCACCGTCGATAATTATTTTAACATATCTGTAAAAATATTTAAGACAGTGTTCATATTTTAGGTGTTTCCCAGCAATACATTTATGTATCGGATAACATAATTAAAAATATATAATAGACCCCTTACTTATAAACGCGGTGTAAATATTACGCGGCGCGTAAGGTCATACCAGTGAAAATCTTGACTTATTACCATGACTTTTGTTTGGTTAAAAGGTTTTTAAACCGGGCTCAAGGCCGGCTTTACAACGTCAACGTTGAACCTGCGTGTAAGAATCTATTAAGTAATATGGCAAGTACTTATCAAACGCAACAGAAAAAATGTCCGTATTTGTTGATAACTTACCGAGTGGTGCAGTAGTGAGCGAGAAGGGTATGGTATTCCACTCACCACGCTATGATGTGCGGTTGTCTGCCGGCAGTAATGGACTATAATTCCTTTTTATGCGTGGTAGAATAAAATATAATATTTTAGGTATATCCATTGTCCATGTGTCCATAAGTAAAATGATTTACATTGGTAAAAATCGTATCCATTCATTTTTATCCAACTTAAAAATTACAACTTTCTAAATTTCTCCGGTACTGTTACTCTATTTACTGAGTACGCAGTACCGGAGGAATTTTTAGCACCATAAGAGAAGGGTTAAATACGCTCGGTACACACTACTCTAGAGGGAAATTTCTCGGGACCGTCATAATTTTAATTATCACCTTTAAATTCTACACACGGGTCGTAAAAAGGGAGTTAAATTCGAAACATTCAGATTTGTTATGCTTGTGACACATCAGGTTTTCATACTTCTTGAAGAATCGTATGTCTCAGAAGAATCTGTTTATTAAACTATAGGGTGAATAATGATAAGTTAACAAACATTATTTGTTTTTGTAGATTATTTTTATTTATTTTTTAACTCTGGCCGGATGGAGTTTAAACTTTATTTTAAAGTAATTCGACTGTTTTTTTTTATTTCGTCTGTCTGCAAATTTTTTTGTACATTCCGTTTTCGTTTCAAGATGGTATCCATTTTAATGGATCGGGAAAGATTATTTTTCAGTTGTTAAATTGTTGTGTTCATTTGGACTTTCTTATTCGTATTTTTTCAATATTTTGTAGAAAATTAAAAAAAAAATTGTCATTGAGATAGCGACGTTTTTTTGGATAATACAATTTTTCATTATTAGATCGGTAGGTTAAACAAAAACAGAACATTTTAAACATTGATATATATAACAGTAGTTTCCAATTGGTGAAGGCGCACGCACTGTACGGTCACTGTGCTATACGGACTGTACAGATCATGGAGGAAATAAGAGAGAGTACATCATGGCATTAGGGCAACCAGGCACAACGCGTCAAATCAACTGAACTGTGCTCAAATGGGCGTTGGTTACTAGGTTAGTTTGATTTCACCGCCCATCACCGCCCGTCGGGAGCAGACTGTCCTTTTAGTTGTAGGTTGCTAAAATGATAACTGTTCCTACATAAATCCTAAATTGACCAAAAATACAAGATCCATTCATCACGAGGTTGACATATAGATTTGTTTGAGATCTATAAACATCACAACATTGTATTTCAAAATGGAAACAAATTCCCAATATTCTGTATTATTATTACGACTGTTCGATTGTCAGTAAATATTATTATTATTTTAACAATGTTTCAATTTAAGTCATCATCGTGGCCATTATTTAATGATCAATTTTGTGGTATCTTACATATTAGTTCGAGATGCTCTTCACAGATGTCACTTGTAGCGGTAAAGTAGAACTGTCGATAATACAGAGATTCAGATATATAGTAATAACTACTAATAACACGAATGCTCAATTTCAACACCTTATGCTCTACTCATGATGAAAGAGAAAGGGGCCTTTTTGGCCCGGAGCTCTGTATGCCATTATTTATGCTACGCATTGATGCAGTCTAATTTAGTCTATGATGCTACGTATACATCCACAAGCTGAACTTCCGAACTGCCAAACTGAACCTCAACTTATGGGAAAGAAACGAAGCAACCGCAAACGGCGCGAAACGCCGCTTGCAGTTGCTTCATTCCTTTCCCGTAATTCGTGGTACTGTTCATTTTAGGGTTCTCAAATGAACACGTACCCTTAGAAGAAGACTAAAAATCAACCCGGCAAATTTTTTTTAAGAACAACTCTTTCGAACTATACTTAATCCACTTGTATTGAAAGAGAAAATTAACTTAACTTAAATGTGCCTAACAAGTATACTCGTAAAATAATTATACTAGTAAAAGCGAGTACTTCTGCCTTTCAGAACTCGCCAATCAACAGAGCGACTCATCGCATTGACCATCGGAATTTTAAACGTCACTTACAGACAGGTCAGCAACTATCATATATCACCTAATAGTTAAAATTCCCCCCTGACCTTTTATATTTATATGTACCCCAAATTTGCGATCTTCTCCGTAATATATTGGTGCTTAACCATTTTATGGAGAACATGAATAAATAAATAAATAAATACCATTGCCATCAAGGTCAGCAACTCTAAATTATTATTTTATTATCTATTATCCTGCTATTTAAGGACACTGGCCTACTGATTGTCCAAGCTCAATTCTTCTAAATGCCACGGTAAAAGTCCCTGTCTTTTGGATACGGGAATTTTTATTGAAGCTAATCAGACGCCGGGAGTTCCGGGTGTCACAACAAAAGCCCTAAAAAACAAATTCCTTCCGTTTCTTAGTCTGGTCATTAACCTTCCTTCCTTCGATGACTTCGGTCCATTCCAAGTTCTGTTTTTAATCACACAGCCACAGTTGGCATCTTCTCTGAAATTCGTTATAGAAATTATTTTATATCTATTTAATTGCCCCATGTCAACAACTAGTTGAATTTGTGTTTCAATTTCACCAAAAAAATTTCGAACGGTGAGTTCTGCCGTCTTGAATTTATCTCTCTGAACTACACTTACCTACCTACTTTCTAAATTAATGGAGCGATTTTTTTAGCTCGTGTACACATTTTAATCATGACTTAAAGCTTTGAAATTTCCAATGAACCTGAACACACATCGACATGGTGGTATAGCACCAAATTCTTTGTTTCTTATTAAAAAAAGATATTTCCTTCAAATTGTGTGGAATGGCAGTGCCGATTGATAGAACAAATTTTTAATTATACACTGCCAATGAGTTGGAACAAACTCGTTGTGAGAAGGACCAAATCGATGAAAGATTTTAAATATTGAGTAAATGTAATTGGTGGTACCTATCAGGAGAATATTTAACACGCTGGTTGATGGAATAATAAGTCGCTGATGCCCAGGAATACACGATGATGAAATTAATAAAATGCTTTAGTTGGTTCACGTCAAGGGACGGAATAACATACGAGTAGTAGTATATTTATATGATAAGATGCATAGATGGTAATGAAACAAGTTGTACTGCATTAACACTGCCTACTTATGCATTACGAATTAAATTTATTTAACCCTTTGTGGTCTTGTGGACTTGACTTGTGGTCGATTTTCACGATACTTTATTTCGTCCAGTTTAAACTTTACATCCGGATGAAAAACGAGACGATAAAAATGGCGGACATTATTTGACATCTGTCGACTGCCTTTGTTTTACGTAACTATACCTATTACGTTTGTGGAAATATTGCTTTTTTATATATGTGTATTTTTGATAATTTATTGACGGCAACGGCAAAGGCAAATGACAAATTCTTTTACGTAATTTATGGGCAATGTTCGAGGTGTTGCCATTTTTTGACGATTTAGTACCTACAGTCTCAAAATAAACTTATTCTCGAATGGCAACTATCTGTATTAATACTTAAATATGAATAATAGTAATGGTTATAATACAATAATAATGACTGGTCAGTAGCTGAGTTGACACCCAGGCGTCGTGAGTTCAATTCCTCGGCATTCAAGTCTTCCATCACGACACAGGCAACATTTTCAGCTTACTATGTTGGTAATACCAGATTTTCAAATATTGTCAGGGTATTCGTAACCCGGGAATGTTAGTCTTTATTTTAAAAAAATCTTCACGTAAAACAAACATTTTTTCATATGGGTCCCGATAATGTTTTCATATGGTGATCGATATGAAAAAAAGTATCGTGTAATTTTTTTTTGTTTAAATCTTTTGCGGTTTTCTTGTTTTCATTCCGTCCGTTTGTGGAATTCAAAACATCACAAATAAATTAATCAATCCTTCTCTTTAAGTCAATAAGTACCAGAGCTTAGTTTAAAATATCGGCTTGATTAAAATTCTGCGGTCAATTGTACTAACTCCAATTGTTTTAGTTTCAATGAAAAAGTACGTAGATTAAAAAAAAACAAAGATTAAGATTTTTTCATGAATAAATCATTTCGTTGATTGGATAGTGGTTAAAAGCGGTTTTGGGATAAAATCAGGATTTTGATCAAAATTGTAGAAACGTTTATCACAATTTCTTAGGTTTGTGTTTTTAGTTTACAGGTAAACGGATTATATTGGATATTGGCCAGAGTTTCAAAAGTTTAAATTGATGTTTGTTCATTTTATGACAGACAGAGGGATGAAATGTAACTACGACTACCAGTATTTTAATGCAAAATGCTCTCAAGAATTTCAACATCGCCTTTATGTTATATAGTGACAGTAAGACTGTGGAATGTTTTTTTTTTGCTTTTGTTTACAACTAACAATATGGGGGTCTCACAATTCTAACAAAATCGAACCGATCGAGTATCCGATGTAAATTTTTATTGCACACGGAGAAGAATGAGTAAAGCTGATTTATTTAAAATATCTTTAAATTATTGGTAATCTTGTTAAAAGCGGGACTGCAAGCCGCTTTCCGATAAAGTGATTCATGATAAAATCTGAACACGTGCTCATACACCTGCGTTTGTCTTAATAATATATAATGATAAAATTAAAAAAAAAGTTATGATTTTAATGAACACGTGTTCGGACGTCTTGACAAAACATTCGTATTTTACTTTAAGTTTATTAGGATACATATCAATTAATTCATTAATGGCCCACAATTCCGTTTTTAACAGGAATATGAGGTCAAAGGGTCTCTCTGACCCGGCGCCAAGATCTCTGCAAACCCCACCACAAGCACCTCTGCACAACAGATGATTCCCATGGCGGCTATTTCCACACCCTCCACCCAAAATTGAAAAAAACCATTAATTTTTTAGCAAAAAATTTTGTACACCGTGTAGATAAGTAATAATTCGTTTTTCTATCATATGTACCTGCAATCTACATATTAATACGTACTAAATTCGCGGCACATTAACGCCTGCAATAAATGTTAACGAGAATGTAAACCAGATGCTTTTCATTTCTTTGCGAGTAGTTTAAAACAATGGGATTTTGCTCACTATCCCCTCTAGAAACCCCGACACCTTCCACAGTTGAGGGTGGGAAAGGGGGAGGTATTTCCACCCTTAAAGCTTCGGTATAAAAGGCTTCTCCGCTTCGGAGAAAGCATCCTTCATCTTATAGCCGTTGAGAGAATAACAACTTGTATCGGGTAGCATCAGTGATATATAACTACTTTTTCAAAATTCACATTTGTTTTAACAAAGTAATCATTTCGTGATTGTCTATTTTTTTTGGATTCTAGAAGTTGAACCTTGTTTCGGTAAGTGGTTATTTTATAAATAAATAATAGATAGTGTTCTTCTTCTTCATTTATCATTCCTGGATGATGATAAAAAATAATTATTAAAATATTAATCCTACTAAGGCCCTTAATAATTATTTTAAATTTAATTTAAAAAACTTGCAACACTTGTAACTTCTTTTATATTTTCTTTGGAGTTCATTTAAAATTGAGTCCTTATTTAAAATAATTGTAATTTTGACTTTTATTTTGGTTTTTGGATTCGAAAATCTTCTTTTAATTAAATGTTCGTGTGACCGTGCCTAAGAAAAGCGTCTTCTACATTTCAAGATCTTACATAATCTAATATTATTTCAGTTTAAACACATATTTGTTTCAACCTAAATACTCGGATTGGTAATTAAATTTTTGGAGAAGTACCTACCTATTTTGTCCAACATTATTTCAGTTTCATTCTACAATATATTGTCTTCTATGTATTTCCAAATTTGAGAGAAGATTATTAAAAACCTTCTATTTTTGAAATCAATTATAATTTGTCAACGATTTTCTACTGTATAATTTTAGGCAGGTAGGTACCTTTGTACAGAGAAAAATGAACATTGCTGATTTATTAAGAATCTCATTATTTTTAATTTCTTAATGTTTACGAGACAAGGTTTTTATGCGTAGGCCAAAGGATAACATATAATTCGGCAGGATTTGAATGAACGTAGCGCAATTTGTAGAGCCTCTGACCAGCAATCAGAAGGTTCAATTCCCGTCGGCGGCATGTATCTTTTCTTTTTTTCAATTTATACCGGTGTTTCAGTCAAGTAATTATTGCTTTAAATAACATATTAAGAATCTCTTCAAATTATTGTAAACAGTTAAAAACGGGATTGCAGGCCTTTAACTAATGAATTAAAAGGTTTCCTGATATATTATAACACGTATTTCGATATCGTGATAATATATTCGAAATGCACTAAAAGTTAAACACGAAACTTGTTATTTGATTCGTTAAAGGCTTGCAGTCCCGCTTTTAACCGGATTACTAATAATTTGAAGAGACAAAGATTTTCTACCACATAATATTATGTAGGTAGGAACTAAATATAATAAATTTTACAACCCAACTAGGGTTGCCAGACGTCCTTTATTTTAAAGGACGTCCTCTATTTCAGACCCAAAAATTGATCTTGTCAAAAATAAATGAATCAGCGTAAATTGATGCATTGTATGAAGAGTTCTGTATATTAAAGCCTCTTCTGACGAAAATTATAGACGATAAAAAGTGAAAAATATTCTTGAAATTTAGATTCAGATTCTCAAATCTACGGATGAAAACAAGAATCTTCTAAAAATAATACAATACGTATTTTCCATCCCCGTTTCTAATGCCCAAGCCGAAATGATTTTTTCCTTGTGTACGAATACGTGGACCAAAAACCGAAATAAGTTAAATATTGATACTGTAAAAGCAGAACTACAAATAAAGTCGAACTTCAACATGAAATGCAAAAAAAATTATAATTTCATTATAGCAAACGAAGAAGCTCTTAGAGCAGCCAAAAGTAATACCAAGTATTAACTTTATTTATTACTTTAAATGCAAAATGAATAATTAAGGTGGTACTACTTACTTGGCTTCGATTAAAATTGTGTATTAACATTGTTTTTTATTAATAAATGTAACTACTGATACCATAACAGCATTTTATTAAAAAAATATTGATTTCCTTTATTTTCATCATATATCCTTTATTTAATCGTATCAAATCATCTAATTCATAAAACGGGAGCTGGCAACCCTAAACCCAACGTACTTTTGCCCCATAGAAATAAACTCAAAAATTTTTCCAAATTTAAAATTTGAAAATGTTGAAAATAGAACACATCATATTGTAAAGAAAATTCCTTATAAAACGTTAGCTATAGGTGTTAATAAATTTTAAAAGCTTTTATGCTATTTTGTATAGAAACTTTGTAATGAATTGATGTGACAAACGACATATTTCAGGGGCTTAATGCTAGAAGTGCCTATGTAAAATTTGAAAATCGCTTTTGAGTGAAGATTTTTAAAATTTCTTAGCGTAAAAAACGATGGAACAATATTTTATTTTCTACATTAGATAGGTCACAATTTCATTAACATTTATTTATTTATTGTTCTTCAAAGTATTATCCCGTTAAACTACAATTAAGCAGTTTGTCAAGTGGATGTACATGTTCAATTAAAATGACAATTTATATAAATAACATTATTACCAATTATAAATATACGTTTTATTATAATTGACACAAAAATTCTAAAGCAACACTAAGGACGGCTTGTTTCAGAGAGTTAGTTTAGAGAATGTTAATTTTCAAGTTCTGTGAAAGATTTTTTCAAGTTATGTTATTATTTCAGTTATGTCAAGCAACTAGCCTATAATGATATAAACCTTCACAGAACTTGAATATCAATTTTAAATTTGATGAATTGTTCATATTCTGTAAAACAACCCATACTAATGAATAACAACAACTATTGATTGATGGTGATAACTAGTATGTCTAAAAAGGGGCAATATTTTCAACATATATTTGAATCTATTTAGTAATTCACAGTTTTTGATGTTACTTGGTTAAATGTTGAATATTTTGAGCACGTTATACTGTAGGGTTCGCTGTCCGTATTAGAGTTAGATAAATACTAAATCAATAATTTGTCAAATAGTAAGGCCTGCACAGGCAAGATATTTGAATTCAGATACAAAAATGAAAAGTTTCGTCTCTGACAAAAAATATTTTTTGAACATTTAATTTAGTCGAATTTTGTACTGATTAATGTAATTTTAATTGGTTTTAATTCCATATCGGAAAGTAGATTCAGCGATTTAAATAAGGTACCTTGCAGAGTACTTTATGAAACCTAAAAAATACCAAAAATTGACTTAGGCACTTCTAGCATACTAGCATTAACCCGGAATTTAACAAGTTTCAAAAAGTTTTCATATAAGTTGAGCACAGGGATTTTCAATAAAAAAATTGGCAATAGTTTCTATATTTTGATATTAGAGAAAAAAAGTTTTTTAAATTCTACCTACTCCTGTTAAAAATCAACCCGTAAAAATAAATATTTTTTTACTACAATGTAAAACTCCTAAAACTCTTTAAAAGTCTTTTATAACTTTTTTTGTTTGACTGAGGATTGTACCTTCCTTCCCAGGGTTTGGAGCTATCCGCGATAACAAGATCGAGAAATGCCGATCGCGTAGGACCTACGCTTATTTCCTATATACAGCTGTAATGCCATACAATTTCAGAGAAATTTGCTATTTTGATAAATTTGCTATTTTGATAAATTTGCTATTTTGATAAATTTGCTATTTTGATAAATCTTTATAACAAATTGGTGTACATTATGAATACCAAAAATATGCTTTAGATAAATTGAAGGTTTTCATATCGTTTCACTTGAATAGAATACAAAAAATATATATTACTCAATAAAAACTATAAATGTAAACTACTAAAAATTTTTTTTTTCAGTATAAATGTATGAACGCGTAAAGGAAACAACTTGAACAAAAAAAAATAGTATAGTAGCTAAGATTATCTGTGACAGTTTCACTTGATTAAACTTTTTGCTTTCTTATAAAATTATTTACAAAATAGATAAAAACCAATTTTGTGTTTGACTCTGTTTGTGAAGCGATTTTAATGCCTATTACCTACAATATAAGGTATACCAAGAATATACACATCTTTGGCTTGTAGCTTCCTCTTAGAGCAAACGGAAGATACTCTCAGTATCGCTCTGGTGTAAGACCACCATTCTGATTGAAACATTGCTTAAAATGGCTTTAGCCATGTTTGGTGACCAGATATGAATAGCCAGGTAGTCTCCCATCTTCCTCTTCCCCATCTACTTCCCCTCTACAGATCCTTCAGCATCACAACATACCCCAATTGGGGATGCCATAGTCGGTTGGTAGCAGTTGGGACACAAAAAGCCCAACATTTCTTCTACTTTCATCCGTCCTCTGCCAGTTCCATGCTTCACTGCCATACTTCAGGGTTGGTATCAACACTCCACTGTAGACTGCTAGTCTCGCTTATTTTAACATATTTTACTTAAAAAATATATACGAGACATAGGACGGGTTACATCATGGAATTTGAACAAGTCGTCAAATTTCAAAGTCGATTAGCAAGTTCTGTGAAGGTTCTATTCAAGTTTTGTTATTATTTCGGTTTTTTGAAGCCGTAGAACTTGAATAGAACCTTTACACAACTTAGAAATTTGATGTTAATTGAATTATTGTTGACAAATTATTCTAAATTTCGTACCATTGTTCCTTTTTCTAAGTTAAGTACCCACTCAACTAAAACTGTACACAACATAGTCTATCTTTGAGTACAAAAAATGTGTTTGGTGCTAATTTATTAATAAAATCACTCTAGAAAATTTTCATATGAAATACCAGTGAAATTTCACATCACACTGAGAGGACGTTTAAATTAAAATCTCATCTCCTTAAATAAAAGCGACTTGAACATGGTTGAAGTAATTTTATTTGATTTCCCCACATATCGCTTTATTAAGCCCGCAAGTAATAAATTTATTCAAATCTATGATTCGAAAAATGCGCAGGTAAAAAAATAACTGTATATCAAGTAGGTGGTGGCGGAAAATTAAATTACTGTACGTACCTACCTGCAATGTCTTTTTGAAAAGTGAAAATACACAAAAATCTGTGTAGGTACTGGCAATAAAAAAAAGTGTTACAACTGTTCCCAACCGTCTATAGCCAGTTATAAATTATGTCATCCCCAATTGCGGTGTTTGTGAGACTGGAGGTAGTGGGGGGGGAGGAAATGACTATGTGGAAGGTGGGGAAGTACCTTTCTATTCAGATCAGGTCACCAAACAAAGCCAAAGCCAAAATCAACCATGTTTCAATTCTAAATGGTGGTATTATTACACCAGGGTGAAACTGAAATTATCTTGCAATGTATTTATCTTAAATCAGTAAAATGCGAAATAACACAAATTAATCACATAAAATTTACTTGATTTGAACCTGTGACCTTCAGATTGCTAATAGAGAGCCTTAGACCACAAAGGCGGAGGATACTTTGAATGTATTTGGCGCAAACGAAAGTTTAATAAAAAAATCCGAACGAGTTTGAAAAATTCACAAAAAGGAAAATGTTTCTTGAGCAGAAAATATTTTCACTTTTCCTCTCTGGGGCCTGGGAATCGAATCGACTTATGTAAAATTGGTCACATCACACGGAGAGATATCAATTTTTGATTTATTAATAAAACAAAATTTTAAGATTGTCTTATCAATTTAGCAATACAAAAAAATCTAACTTCCTGATATTAAAAATTGCTAATTTATAAAGAATCTCTTTAAATTATTCGTAATCCGGTTAAAAACGGGATTGCAGGCCCTCAATGAATGACGTCGAAACACGTGTTCATAAAAATTCTAATATTTTCGCATTTTGTCATTATGTATTATCAAGGCAAATGTAGGTGTATGAACGCGTGTTCCGATATATTGAGAATTTACTAAAAGTCTATCAGGAAGCGGTCTGCATTCCCATTTTTAACCGGATTACCAATAATTTAAAGATAATTAGCAATATTCATCTTAACTCCGTGCAGTTTTATTACAATTTCGTTTAGATTACACTTCTACGAATTTTCTGATCAGTGGTTTCATCAATCCAATGAACGTTTGGGTTTATCATTTTGTATTGATAGCGATTTAAATTTAAAAAAAATAACAATCTCATTATAAATACGCCAAAATCACAGAATTAAATTTTTTTTTGTAAAAATAATACAATTAATTATTGTAAAAATTATTAAAAGTGTAGTTTCTATTCAAAGAACAGCCTTATAATTCTTAAGGTATTATTTGACATGGTCACGTATTTACATTAACAAAAATAATGGAAAGATCTTCTAAGAAAATATTTTATATTGTTTGAAAACCATTCTTCCATTGATATATTAAAAATATAATTTGTTGGAACTTTTATCAAATTTACAGAGAGTTGTATTCTTGAATGATTCCACACAATGAGTCTAGAGAATTTTAGTATTATCAAATTGTTGCTTTGTTTTTTATACTTGGGAGGAGATTCGAATGAAAGTGTCAATATTTCTCTGTTTAGTGATTTGCGAACTATAAAGGATATCTGCAAAAATAACATGATAGTTCTTAAATAATAATTTAAAGTAAATAAACTTGAATTAAACTTGGGTGTCCTGTCAACTCAGCACGAATCAAATGGTGCCTGGATGAGCCTGAATTTTGTCATCGTCAATGTCTCTTGCTCTTTTTAGTTCTTCAACGAGTTGTATTATTTTGATAACTCCATGAACGTACTCTTCATTCGGACATTCAATAATAGTTTTTATAATATTTTTTTCATTTTTATTAAGTGTACCTGTTCTGTTAGTGTGGCTGCCTCTTCGGTCATGGCATTCATTACTTAGTGGTCTACGCATTTAATTTAGATGCTTCCTGATTCCCTAACGGTGCAAAAAATACATGGACTTCAGATGCTCACGCTCACCCCTCTTTCGAAAGATTAACGATATGAATTGTACGCTTTATGTCTCCGTAAGAGGGGCGTGCAAGTTCAAAGGTATCCCGCTAACAGACTCGTTGCAACATCTAAATTTAAATGACGAATCTAATAAAAATAAAGGTTATAATTGCCCTTCCTTAAAAATAGCATCTAGTCGACACCAATTGAGCTATTCTGATCAGCGTTTCAGATAACCTGCTACATTGATGTTTTGTGTTATGAGTCAATACGATACAATACAAATTGAAAAATGTGAAAAACATTAAGAACCGGTTGAGCGGACTCACAAAGACTATCGATTTTTTTAATAAATGAAAACAAGGTGGAGAGAAATGATCTCCATAAAGAAGTTGTAAAAGAAAACATGAATTTAAAACACATTGCCAAATTCCCTTGATACATCACTTGACATCAATGGAACTGACGCAAAGAAAGATGAAAATCCAAAAATTCTAATATTTCACATCTTTGAAAAAATAGGGTGTAAAGACTGACTTGATTATATACGATAGGGCCTCCAATCTACTATCGGCATCTCCAAGCTAAGCTTAGGTATAGAATCAGCACACTGTCTTTCCATCATTTGAGATGATCCACCGCTTTCCCGACCGTTCAAGGTAACATGAGTTACTCCTTCAAGGCATTCTTAAGTACTATAATTTTGTTAAAGGAGGCTACATTTGTATTGCACAAATCTAGATCCTTGAGTGTCCCTGCACGAAATAAGTATTATGGAACCCACCCATCAATAAAGTAATGACATTTCCAGCCATCAAAATGAACTCCAACCTCGCCTGTTTCGTGTTCCTCACCGCCTTGCTGGCTGCCTTGTCGGCCGCTGACGGGCAGACCTTCCAGTATTCTCGCGGCTGGACCAATGGCAAGCGGAACGGGCTGGGAGGTGGCAACGGTATCTATGAGCTCAGCCTGATCGACAAACTGCTCGCCAACCCCTGCCAGCTCGAGAAGCTGCGCTACATCCTGCAGGGAAAGCCTCTGAACGAGAAGGTAAAGTTTGGGCTTTTCAACAAATTATTGTTTTTTATAAGTTAGATTTTTGCCCGCCTAAATTTGACCTAATATACTGCAAAGCTGTTCGGCGTGCTCAAGAAGGATAGTGCTCAAGAGAAAGCGCACACGGCTAGCCTAAAACTACCCCAAAATTCAAACACCTCTAAACATAAACAGGTAGATCAGCACTGACCTTTTTGCAAACAAGTGCATACTTGTTTTCTGCAACTGATTAAAGTGGTCTCTTTAGCTTATTTAGTCTGATTTCGCTTAACACGATGGAACGAATATTTTATTCCCTTTCGTTTTTTAAAATCATTATTATGATGGTGCTATATCCTAGTTCCCAGGGTGAGATTTTACCTCCTCCACAAATGTTCTTGGCTGGATCCGGCCCCTCATCATTCATCTATATCGCTCTTCCATGATTCTCCAATCCATTCAAAAGCAGTGTCTCCAGCTCTCAATTTGCCCTTGGATAGCTTCCACGGGGACACCCACTTGGTCTAGATTTTCAGTATCTTGTCATCTAGCATTTTTTCCACACAGCTCCCAAGCCCATCGCAGTATTTCGAACCTAAAGCAATTTCATGCTCAAATACACGTTTCCAAATACATTTTATTCATGAATTTAGGTTATCTATTCAACGGTTTGATTTTTTTTCTTCTTTTTCTTAGTTGATGGTGCCCTGCGAACTTCTGAGCATGGGCCCTTCGGAGAACGAACCCGAATCTTCCGGACTGCGCCTGAGAAGATCTACCCCTGACTTCGAACCCAGGCCCCAGGAAAACCGATACAACTTTGTCTGATCACATTAAATAAACAATATTAATTTAAAGCGAAGTATGATATTAAATAATATGCTCCATTTCAATATCGTCACAACAATAAATTGATCGAATTACTTTTGATTAACTTGAAGCTTTTATTACAGAGTTTCTTTGAATGTGTAATTTAAAAATATTTTTTGCCAAAAATAAATTCGTTTTCTAGAATTCTTCTTTGATTTAATGAAATTCTATAACTTACAGTTATCATTTTTCCCTTATACCCTACATTCTTTGGTAAATTACTATTAACTTTGAACGCTTGATACAAATTCATTGAAAACAGGTTATGATTGAACAAGATTTGACTGACGATTCAATTAAGTCTTTCTGTCAGTTTTAAAATTCATATTTTAATGGAGAAACGTGGTGGGTCTGAGGTTGTCACAATAGCTCAGCGGTTATAGCAGTTGCCCTGAAATGTAAGCTCATGAGATCAAACTCTGGTTGCGACTAAAAAAAATTATTGTGGGTTCCGAAAATAGCTATCAGAATTACCTGATTCTTTTAATTATTCATTAAAATCATATGAGTAATATGTAGTTTTTATTTAAACCAGAATAGTTTGTAGTGTTCCGCAAGGTTTTGCTTTGGTACCTTTTTAATTGATATTTTTATTTTCATATATTCCTTGATTGATGAAAAACTTGACTTTGGCTGGGTTATCGGGTTTTTTAAATATCTCTGTATATTAGTATTTTGTTAATGTGGCGATATTCAAATAAACGCGTTATTTTGAAACTAATATTAACGATAACATTTTGATGTTATTAAACGTGTATTTTGTAGTTTACTATTTAATTTGCATGATATAGTGCAAAATCTTGTAATACCTACTAAATTTTATTTTGTCTGAATAATAAATTTGTATTATGAAATAATAAATCATAAGGCAACGAACATTCTGAAAAAAAAAATTTTATTTCTTACCCCTTTTACACCCCTTCGAAATATTTGTTTTTTTAAATCTCATTTTTTGAATATAAGAAGAATATAAACAAACTTCGATGAATTTTAATATCTATGATTGTTGAATTAATTGGAGGAACTCATAGACAGATAAGACATGAGATTCTAGGTGTAGGTTAACCTTGAAAATATAACATTTTACTCGTATGTTCATTGTCATGTTAGTCTCATTTTTAACAGCAATTTATTGAAGTCATAAATAATATGTTAGCACATATACAACATGTTATTTTTTATGTGAATGCCAGACAAGAATCTCAACTGCTCTCAACCGTTTGGAACCAGTGAGACTATATGGCATCCCCAATTGGGGTATGTTGTGAGGCTAAGGTAGCCATGAGAGGAATTTCAATGTTGTTTTCTTGATTCAATTAATGAATGGAATGGGATATTGGAAGTGGAAATTAACCTACTTCTGGACATCCGATCGGGCTGAAACTCGCCAGATCGACTCGTTGTCGATGACAATGCATTCTGTTCAGTCAGTGGCACTCATGTACACAAACTCGCGCATACACGCATTTTCTGAAATTGGTAGATATTATATTTAATTAATTTATTTGTTAATATACGACATAAATGTCAGTATTATCCATTTAGGATTTGGCTTAGGTGTTAGCAGTTTTGACTCCAGTCCCTGGGGAGGAAGGTTCAATCCTCGGTCAAAACGAAAAATCTATGAAATTGGCTGACATGTACCCGGCGTAGCTCGGGATTATAAGTAGGAATTAGAAATATACCACCGTGGACTTTTATGTAGACCTTTTTAAGGGTTCCATGATAACTCCTCAAAATTCAACACACCAATAATAAGTGATACAATGTTATGAAAAGTGAACACTTTTAACAGGTGTATTGAATCGTCATTTTGATGAGTTATCCGGTCACCCTTTTTAAGATATACAATTCCGTAGTACATTATTTTAAGGTATTTCATAAGGCTTAGCTAGCGATAAGATTACAAAACATCGACTTTTCTCTACTTTCTATAAACCTATCATGCATAAATTATGTATATATACACCTTCCTGAAGGAATTTTCTAAATTATCGTGAAAACTCTATCGAAATCCGTTGCGTAGTTTAGAAAAAATAAGCGCACAAACAGACAGAAACGGATAGCGACTTTATTTTATACATACCATTCTACTATTAATATGTAAATAATATGTTAATGAAAGTCTCAGCACAGGAGATCCCAGTGAGGATACCATTATATCTACGTGTTACAAAAAAATCTTTATTTTTAATTTCCGACTTTATGTCCGGGTTAAATCTTCCCCACAGGAAAAACTAAACCCTTCCACACACTTTTCCACAAACAAATGATCATCTAGTCAATCTACATTATGCAAGTGCATTATATAAGTATAATAAATACAAAATAATACAAAAACAACACGTCAAATCACCAGAGATCAAATGGGAAAATAATTCACCAACTCCAGATATTTTCATATCAAAAGGGTTCGGCTCTGTAGAACTTCTAATTGGACCTATAAATCCTACTGATCCCTCAATATAAATATTTTAAAAAAAATCGTAATCCTACATGTATTTGAAATGAATGATATATATTTATATATATAAATATTATATTATTATAATTTGCTTTCTCCAGTTAGGTCTGTGCTTCATTTACAAGTATGTCTAAAAAGTTTTCTCACATGAGGAGGTCAACATCATTTAGAAAAATGTGAATAATGCCTCAGTAATAAAGTTTTGAAGTGAGATTCTGAAATCGGTAACACGAGTAGGAGGACACCTCTTCGAAAGGATGAGTACCCACTAGTGAAAGTATGAAAACTAAAATAAAAGACTTGCTAGCATATTAATTTGCTATAAATAATTTCAAGTCAAAGCTTTTGAAGGATATTGTATTAGGTACTTACAAAAACCTCACCCGAGTAAAAAAATATTGGATTGATGCGTGAGTTGTTATCGTTTTAATTTACAGGGTGTTTAATGCTATATCATATTTTGTTTTGAAAATTTGATCCTTTAAAAATATTTTAAATGCTTTAATTAAATGCTACGAGTAGAACACATCTTGCTTTTCGTTTACGGTTTTATTGTATAATTTGGAAAATTTAGTTTATCTGAAATATATAATTTTATTTAAATTATCGTAAGACATTTAATTATTTGTGCCTGAACTTCGCAAAATAAAAATAAAACACTCTTTTTGGCGATGTTTTTTCTTGCGTTAGTCAAAATGGGCAGTTGGTGTTCGTAAGGATTTTTAACCTTATCTCTATCTACATAAGAAATGTTATTGTTAGTGACCCGAATCCAAATCCAACACGACGTGGTGGATCGAATTAAGGCGAAGCTTAATGCTAAATCACTATTTTGATTAATCTTTATAACGAATTGGTGTACATTATGAATAACAAAACAAATGATTCAGATTAATTAAAGGTTTTCCTATCGTTTCGCTTGAGTAGAATATAAATAAATTAACAAATTACTCAATAATAAATAATGTAACTACTAAAAAAAATATTTTTTCAATAGAAATGTATGAACTCATAAAGGAAACAACTTTAAAAAAATACTGTATTATAGCTAAGATTATCTGTGACATTTTCACATGATTTAATTTTTTACTTTCTTATAAAATTATTTACAAAATAAATAAAAACCAGTTTTGTGCTTGAAATCGAACGTTTCTGGACTCCGTTTGTCAAGCGATTTTAATGCCTATACCTACAATATAAGGCATACCAAGAATATACACATTTTTGGCTTACAGCTTCCTCTCAAGAAACGTACCTGATTTGACTTACTTACTTACTCGACTGGGCGACCAGTGATATGTGAATGTTTTTTGTTGTTGTTTTTTACCATAATTTCATTTAAATGTTTCAAATCCAAGTAATATCAGGAATCACTAAAGTAAGTACGGTACGTCCCTTTTCTGTAAATTTAAAAAATCATAATATGGCGATGTTGGTGAAGAAGTAGTGTCAGGCGTAATTGTCACCAATGCCAATCAGCGCCATTTTGTTTCTTTGACATTTTAAAGGTCCCGTTAGAGTAGGTTTCAGCATTTTAACTAATTGTCGTGTTTTCATGATTGCCAAATGATATAAAATTTGAAACGAACCTTGAATCGTCTTTTGACGGGGACTTTACAAATGTAAAAAAATGGCACTTATTGCTTACGATTGATTGATGAGAATGTCTCATTTTAACGCCAATTGAGTTTGAAGAGGTTAATCAACCTGTTAGTAACATATACTAAATACTTACAAGAAATGACAAAAAGATAAACGAAAAGATTCAGATTTGAAACAAGCCTAAAAATAGGTAAATTATGTCTATGGTAAAATATTAAATATTGTTTTGTACGAAATATCATGCAAAACAGAAAGGAGTAAGGGATATTTAATTATGTGAGCAAAATTATACACACAGTCACTGTTCAAAACTAATTTATTTAATCCATGGAACTTAGTTCAACATATTCTTCTTTATACAAAGCTTAAATGAACGTAATTTAGGCGTGGCAGGGATTAAAATATTTGGAAACGAATTAATTTTTATCTTCGTGATCCGTAGTTAGTTTTAAGCCGTAGAAACGATACAGATTCCATGGCCTAATTTTTCTATAGAGCTTCCAGTGAAGGATCAACTAAGTAGTCAAAATAAACTAGAATTTTTTTTATTTATTAATTTTCGGGAAATCGACTGTTTACATTCAATCAGTTTGTATAATAATTATATAGCCAAAATAAAACCAATTATGAATTTCCTCCTTGTGACTTTACCTCTACTGTGACATAGGTGTCCGGGATCAAAGTGCAGTAACTTCGGTAGGTGATTCTACATGACTTATGAGTTATGAGTATTGGTCAATGCAAAGGAATCTTATACGCATCATGACTTAGCCTATTTCAGCATATCGCTCACCATACACTACCAACGGAAATGTATGGCGAGCGATATGCTGAAATAGGCCAAGCAACGAAAATATAGCACGTTTATACAATACCAGTAACAGCTTATAGCGTGGTCTGTTATAGGATTAAATTTGAAATGAGCACCTGTTACTAAAATTCGTGACATTGTTGAAGGACATTGCGATCATAAATAACACTCTGTTATGATAATCTTAACTCCTCCAGCGTTTTAGAGTTATATTTGTAAATGTTGTGTTCGCACAAACAGTTCTCCAACTCGTCGTAGAATGAGTTTATAATAATTGGTTCTGACTCGATAGTCGACCTAACTAGAAGCTTGCTAATTGGAATCTGGCCCAGTGAGATTCTCTGAGAGCCTTCGCACTGGCCCTGGCGACTACTGGCCACTGGCTCCATCTTGCGGACTTTCACGTAAGCTCTATGCACTGCCATCTGTGCGTGCATCTATGAAGCTCTTACTTCCTAACAGTAAATAATAATTCTTTCCAGTTGAACTCAAATATTCATACTGGATGCCATTCATAAAATCATAGAAATAGCCAAAATAAATCATTTTTATTTCGAGTAGCTATCGCAACAATCGGTTTAACTTTAAAAAATATTTTTTTCTTTATGAACGAGATAAAAGTGAAGTTCGCAGTTTTCTTACAAATTCTCTAAACAAAACGAAGGTGTTTTCGAAATATCGAGTTCTCTCAATTTTTCTACAATAGTAAAAAAATATGCAAACATGTGTTGAGCGTTTTTGACAACCTTTTTTCTCCTTTGATATTAAAATTTTATTATTTATATATAGTAATGTTTATTTTCATCAGTTTATTTTTACTTTTATCAGTTTATAAAACAGTTTTTTTTTACGGAAAATCAAAAAAAAAGTTTATTGGGTGTCCGGAGGTAAAGTGCACTAACTTCGGGGGATGATTCTACATGATGCTAGAAGTAAAAAAGAAAAATAACATTTTTAGAAAAAAAAAAAAACTTTTTTTCCCATTCTAAAATAATTATCCATATAAGAATATATTTTCCCACACAAACAATTCAACTTTTCTACCTTAAACTATTTTAATGCGTTGGAATTTCGAAAAAGTTATTTTTATTTTCTACTTCTAAAATCATGCAGAATCACGCAGTGTATAGCGCTTTTGAAATACACAGAAAACATTGCAAACTGAACAAGTGTTGAAAGTACCGAAGGATTAAAATGATAAACGGTGGGAAAATGAATCATAAGACTAAATTATTTGTAATAGGTATTGTTGTATTCATTCTGGAATGAACAGAATTGATTACCTTCTGGATTTTTTTCCATATAAAAATAAAAATCAATACAGATAACAACCAACTTCATTCCGGTACCTACCTATTTGTGTTGACTATTCATTAGCCTAAAAATAAATTGGAGAAATATTTTCGTCACTGGCAACACCAGAATTTTCTTCTCACTTATCAATCTGACAATCTGACGTATGAAGTCAAAAGAAAAGTTTAACCTATCTTATCTGCTGCCGACTACTGCCGGTGACCCAATTAACAATAATAACGCTAATAATTGGTCAACATGTCTTTTGTACTTCGTAATATTCTGAGAAAGGTTAAAAACGCCTATTTTATACGTCTGCTAGTTTCATTTGATGATATTTGCTTCGATTTATTTTACCTACCTACATGAACATGACGATTGATTTTTTCTTTTTTAGGTTTCTGCTCCTAGTGCATTTCAATATGCAAATTCGTCGTTTATTCATACTTGTAAGTCATAATTCCTGTTATCTATATTTATATCTATTTATACACTTATCCTATATTTCTTCATGGGGTTGCTTTTATAACTTTGATTTGTTATTTTTCTCAAATAAAATTATGCTAAATAATCACATATGTGACGGTTATGAGAATTATTCACAATTGTGTAATTGTTACGAAATAAAGGCTTCCCGATTTTTTTGAAGAATCTAGCAGTTTTTCAGAATATTTGTCATCTTTTATAGTTCGGTATTTAATTACCAAAATAATTAAAGTTATTGTTGTGCTTAAACTAGCTCTTAAACATCCCAGAGACGGTTAATATAATCTCTAAATAGTATAAAAGAAAGTCGCTATCCGCGTCTGTCTGTTTGTGCGCTTAGTTCTTCTAAACTAAGCAACGGATTTTACTAGGATTTTCCTATCATTTAGAGAATTTCTTCTTATTTTGAACTTTCAAAAAAAATTGGAACCTTAATGTATCTTTTACCATCTCCCCGTCATAAATAATTGTTTCTTGTAGTAATTAAGTTGGAACTAAGTGTTATTTGAATAATTTGTGCATATTATGGAGATTGTAGCAGATTTTTAGAATATTACCAGCATTTCCATTTGAGAGTGATGAAAATTTTAATGTACTTATAACTTTTAACCTCTTTTAATTGATATGTTTGTAATTATTTCCCTAATCACCACACTTTTAGGCACAGAAATTACACTTTATTTCAACAATTACTACAAGAAACAACTATTTACATGCACAAAATAGGGTATTTAGATCGAAACAAAACTTTCGCAAGTGTCACTCAACATAATTCGAAAATGGCGGCAAAGGGATTGTTTTGTAAAGTAAATTTTGAACTTTGACTGAATAAAAATGGAATTATAATGCATATTTTACCATCTCGCTCCACGTAAGTCGTTGTTTCTTATAGTAATTAAGTTGAAACGAAGTGTAATTTCCATAATCTGTGCCTATTAAAAGTACGGCGGTTAGGGAAATATTTACCTATATGTTTTATCACTGCGGGTTGTTCAGCCGTGTTATGCGATTTCTCCTTAATTTTGAGCTAAGTTCTCACTCAGCCTTGCCGTGTCCATCATTCATTCTAATACCCACATCTGCTGTGATGGTGAACAATGCAGGGTTGTCTGAAACGTTAGCTCAAGAAGGAGGAGAGCGCTCTACATTACTCGTAAACAAAACAGCTGTAAGAATCTTATTCATACATGATTGATTAAATATAATTATTTTGTTTTAAGGTCCTCGCTTGCTCGCTCCTCGAGTCCAGAAATCTGCCCCCGAGTTCAAAGGAGTGGCCGTAGTCAATGGGGAGTTTAAAGATATCCAGCTATCAGACTACAAGGGGAAATACTTGGTGCTAGTCTTTTATCCACTGGACTTGTGAGTTTATTTTTAATGAGAAAACTACGCAAGACTCCCCCTTTGGGACAACGATTACTTAAATCTTTGTATGCAATTTGTAACCAGTAAAAACTGGACTTGAAAGCATGACCGTATAAATCACTTCCTATCTAGAATATTGCTTAATTTTTCACTGGTTATATTTATGTACCAACAAAATTAAATATCTGTACTCGAGAGTTCCTATGTGCCCCAATGGTCCTATGTTCCCAATGGTCATTTATACACATTTAATAGGAGGCCGTTCATAACATAACAGTTTTCAAAATTGGTTTACCTCTAAATCTATCTACTTTTTCTTTTTAAAATAATTACATAAGTCCTGGAGGTTTGTTAAAGATATCTTCTTTCGCTATCTTTCATCCTAATCAAGCTATCAGCTTTATAAAATATAATAAAGTTCCCAAACAATGAGTTTATTATTTGTATTGGTGAGTTGAAGGCCAGCAATGGAAAGAGATGAACTAATAATGTGCATCATTTTCCAGCACTTTTGTGTGTCCTACGGAGCTGGTGTCCTTCAGTGACAAGGCCAAGGAGTTTCGAGACATTGGATGCGAAGTTATCGGAGTCTCCACTGACTCCAAGTTCAGCCATCTTGCATGGACACAAATTGACAGAAAGGTCTGCTTATATACATTTTACTAAATATACAGTTACAATAATACTTATGGTTCCATGATAACTCAGCACAGTGATTATTCAACACACATTTAAAAAGTGATATAAAGTCATTAAAAATGATGATTTTTTTTTTTAACCTAACCTAACCTAACCTACTTAACCCAGTTAAAAAAGTTTTTGTTTTATCACTTTCCATGACTTTATATAACTTTTTAAAAATGTGATGAATTATCATTTTAATTTCAAATTAAACAATAACTTTGTAAACATCACTTATAGGTAAATACTTAATGCCGACCGGGTTTCGCTACAACCGTAGCTTCATCAGGACAGTATAGTAGTATTATACTGCCCTGATGAAGCTACGGTTGTAGCGAAACCCGGTCGACATTAAGTATTTACCTATAAGTGATGTTTACAAAGTTATTGTTTAATTTTAAATTATAATGTCACATCACAAAGTAACCGCTTCATATGAAGAAATTATCATTTTGATGATTTATCCAGTCACCTACATCATGCTGCAAATCTTCAAAGTGTTTGGATTGTAAAAGTAATATTTATATTGAACTCTGGTAGATAGGCCTTAGTCGTAGGTCAGTAGATACGTGCCCTAATGATGGATACTGTAATGCTGTCCGAAACAAAGACCAACAAAAATAAATCACTTTAAGACATGATGGTTAGTTAGTTAATAAGTCTCTATTTCTGATGACCATCAAAGGCAGCTTCAGTATATTGTACATTTATGAGGAGAGAACAAGGGATGTTTTTTATATTCTAAAAAGGAGATTTCAACAGAAGTGTAATATGTACCAATTGTGGTACTTCCAAGTTTTGTACAAATGTCCAGCTTCTGTGTGGCTTTCTGTCAATTAAAACTCTGTTCCTGAGCTGGTCTCTTCAAGTCATTTATCTTTTTACAGGATGGAGGAGTAGGCAAACTGAACATCCCCCTTCTAGCTGACTTTAACAAGGAAACAGCTAAGGCCTATGATGTCCTGATCGAGGAAGAAGGAATTGCGCTGAGAGGTAAACATTCTTCTATCATCCTTTTCCTTCTAAGGTCAAAGGGATTTCAACATTGCAATGCCTTCGTTTTAGCAGCGTAATTTAGGCTGGAGTGTTTCACAGAAATTCAAATATAACATTGTCACCAAATAGCCAATCACTGCCATTTTCTATTTTTGACATTTGAAAGGTCCCCGTCAAACCTCGATTATAGATTCTTTTCAGCTTTTGAACAAATTATGTTGAAATGGACCCAGAATTGACATTTAACGGGGACCTTCCAAACGTCAAAACAAAATGGCGCTGATTGCCCATTCGATGACAATGTTACATTTGAAACACCCCAATCTATATAAATAAAAATGTTAGTGTTTGTTTGTTTGGTCTCCAAAAGTACTTCACCGATTGCTTTTAAATTTTGACACAGCGTTGCATTCAAATACGCATGTGTTTTTATATACCTATATTACGTAGATGTCACATGTGACAGGACCAAAATAAAATCAAAACAATCCCTTTGCCGCCATTTTCGACTTTTGTTATATGGAGTGACACTTACACTAAATACACATAAATTACTTAATAAACACAAATACCATATTTTGTGCATGTAAATAGTTGTTTCTTGTAGTAATTGTTGAAATAAAGTGTAATTTCCATAATCTGTGCCTAAAAGAGCGGCGATTAGGGAAATAATTACAAACATATCTGTTGCGCCATCTGTTGGACATAATAGCAACATGCACCGTTGTTTCTTTATCTGCACAGACTGAGCCATAGCAACGCGTGGCGGGGTACACCTAGTTCTTAATAAATTTAACTTATTTCTTTAATCCAGGCCTCTTCATCATCGACAAGGATGGTATCTTGAGGCAGATGACCGTGAATGATTTACCCGTGGGAAGGTCTGTGGATGAAACCTTGAGACTGGTGAAAGCTTTCCAATTTGCCGATAAACATGGAGAAGGTAAATTTTATTTAATTTACTTGCAATAAATAAAGGTGACACCAAAACACATCACAGCATAACACATGTGTTACAAAACTTTTCCTGAAGAATTTAAATATTATTTATTTTAAAATACACCGTGTTTTCATAGTACAAGCGGAAAACAGGTGAATCTACATCCAATAGAAAACCCAAACATGTTTTTCGATCTGATTATTCCGATTTAAAAAAAGTTTTTTTCTAAAAAAACAATTGATATTGACCACCTAAATTCCAATTTTCGACTCGATTTACTAGAAAACGAAAGCTCAAATTTATTTATTTATTTATACTGTGCTTTTACAGACGATCTCACTTACGTGAGAACAATCCAGTAATAAAAACTCAGTTAATATACAAATAGGTATAACAGTTTAAAAAATCTATTCAGACATTGGATACATTAATTTTCATACATTCAAAACAAAAATTCAAAATTATAAAATTATATGGAAGACAAATGCCCTTGTATTATTTTTGAATTAATTGAGAACTAATAATAGTCAATGCGATTGGTTTAATTTCAAACACTCAGCCAATAACAGTAAAGGTGGAAATTTAATAACCAATGAGAGATCTCCGCATTGACGACACTATTTTGATGACCAATGAGAGATCTCTGCGGTGACGACACTACTTTGTCAATTCAATATTTATGTTAATTGATGTTTATCAGCGCTTGTAGATCAGATAAATAATTTTACTTTGTAGATTGAGAAAAACTGTATCGATTTAGTACCGCAGTTTTAGATTAGGATACTTATTTTTATCGATAATCACAATAATTACAGAGACCAATGCTTATCAACTGTTAATGGATGCTTTAGAGTTTTGTAGCTTATGATGAAAATGAGGTTGCAAGCTAAAAATAATGTTTTTTATTGGTTAAAGAAACATACGTTATAGTCTATGCATTTATGGATGGCGCTGGTTTAATTAGTTTATGAAAAAAAAACACTTTTTTCTAGTTATGCTTTTAAATATTAACATGATTTATTTGTTTGTGCGTGTACATACGTAAAATGAATACGACTAGATAGTTTTGTATAAAAACTCAATTCTTTCAAGAAAGGCATACAAATTTAACATTGTTTCAATGATTTAATTCATTAAGTATTGTATTTGTATGCCTTTCTCGAAAAAAAAAAGTTTTTATATATGCAAAACTATTTATTCATATTCGTATTGCGTATGTTTTTTTGTTTGTTTGTTTTTGAATCTTTATTTAGATGTACGCAAATTTTTTCATACTTACATCTAGTAGGAAAATATAAAAAATACAAAAAATAACAAATTTTAAGAGAAAAAGATAAATACACAAAATTATATTATATAAGATATCTAGGTGACTAAAATAATATTGGTGAGTATGTTCAACAATCAAAAATTATTTTTTACATATAAAGCGCATGTCCTACGAAAAGTGCTAAGGCTTGTGGCTTCCTTTATGACATTTGGTAGGTTATTATAAAGTTTTTGCCCTTTATAAAACGCGCTGTTTTGTGTGCATGAAAGTTTAGTTTTGGGAAGCCTAAAATCTCTGCGTCTTCTCGTAGGATAATTATGAACATTTTCATGGTACATAACATTTCTTTGCAGATAATTTGGGAGCATATTATTTTGAAGCTTATACATCATTGTTAACGTATTATATATTATATGTTGTTTGGTTGTCATCATATTTAAATTTTGTAACATAATTTTAACTCTAGTAAAAATGTTGCGTTTTAAAATCATCCTCATCCCCCTATTTTGTATAACCTGGAGTTTATTATTTTGGGCTTCGTTACATAAGAATAAAACACTAGAACAATAATTTAAATGCGGAGTAACAATAGAATTGTAAACAAGGCGCGTTGTCTTTAGATCCAAGTTATTTCTAATCCTTTTTAGGATCATTATTATGTGCGAGCGCAAACAATTAATTCTTCTTAATATTTTAAAACACACCTTGCAAAAAGGGTATTTTCATAAAATATTAAAATTAGTGCCGTCCATAAATGTGTAAATTATAACATACGTTACGTTTACCGTTAAACTTAGAAATTCCAAACAGAAAATGCTGTGCAGTTTTCACGACGCTGGTTTACTGTTTACTTAGCAGAACATTTTACGTATTTTTATTTTCCAGTTTGTCCGGCTAATTGGAACCCGGAGTCTAATTCAGCCACCATCAAACCTGACCCCAAAGGAAGCAAGGACTACTTCAAGAAAGCTAACACTCATTGACCACAATTATTGTGGATGGCTATTGTCGAACCAGATATGTACTACAATAATTATAATTTAGGAAGCTCTCTTCAATTTGTTGCATTTCATAGATCACCAATCATTGCATTGCCATCTAGGCATGCGAATGAGAACTAACTATGAACACATGATTATTTTATGATAATTAAAATTTACTACTGATATTTTGTTTAGTTCCCTGCCAAAAATTTGCCACTGATTATTCTCAGTATGTTTTTCAACTGAGCTTCCTTTATTGTTAATATTTCATGGCTTAGTGTTTAGGTATATATATAAAAAAATGATATTGTATTGATAATTTAATTATCTTCAAGGCCTTTTGATCAAATCACAGAGTCTCAATCTCAATATGTATCGTTATCATTATGTTAGCATGTTGTAACTTCTATTGTTTCTATTTTAAGGAAATCTAGTGATGCCATTGTATTTATTTTCAAATGTAATTGTGTATTTGGATGTGGAAAAAATACAATTTTTTGATAATTTTAGAAATTTTGTTTTTCATTTTCCTATTTTATGCAAATCTAAAATTATCTATACAAAGCTATAAAAATATACAGTTAGAATTGTGGAAGATTTATTTTATTTTTATTTTATATTATAGAAACAAACAGTACATGATTTACAGAGATGAAACAATATACAGGAATAAGATACTTCATGTTGTGTACCTATGATATGTTTCCTTATAATGTCTGCTAGTGGTATGTTTATTCCTTAATTACCAGGTGACTTGTGTAGTTTATAGGTGTGTGTGTGTGACGTGTGTAATGTATGTGTGAGTGTTTGTGTGTCTGTATGTATGCGCATTGAATAGTTTAAATTATTGACATGATGCCACATTTGATTTTGGGCAGGGAATCCGAAAAAATGTCAATGTTAGAGTTAAGACAAATATTATTTAGAGCAGTCATACTCAACCTGCGGCCCGCCGAGCTATTTTGTGCGGCCCTCCATACATTTAATATCAGGAACATGATTTACAAAATCTGGCATTCTATATCACGTTAATTTGAGATTAATTGCGACTTTGACGTACAGACGTTGAAACTCGAAGAGGATAGTATAAGTATAATATACTATCTATATAATATAATATTCTATAAGAGTGTTGCTACTGCACACCATAACTGCACACGCTAGATCTATCTCTAAAAAACAAAAATTTGACAGACAAACATGCGCGCAAATAATTTTGCCCGTGGCAACACATAAAATTTTGACAGTTCTAAAGTAAAATGGTTACCAGTGTTACTACCAACGAAGGCTATAATATAATATGATATAATATTTTTCGCGGCGGGAAATTATCGAAAATGGAATTCCGTAGCTACCCCTCCCCCCATGGATTTCGAAAAATTGTTGTTGGGAATTACATATGATGTCTTTGGCTGTGCGGAATTTTTTTTCAGCGAAGTTCTGTGTAACAACCCCCCCCCATGGATTTCAAACATTTTGTGGGGAGCACTCATTTTGAATTTTTTTGTGGGGAATTATTATGTTTTACAGAAATTCTCTAACACCCCCCCCCCCATGGATTTCGAATAATAAAAGGGGGAATCAAGCTCACACCGTTGGCAACACTGACCAGTATAGTGTTGCGGCCCGCGTAGCTTTACAAACATATGAATGTGGCCCGCAGAAGAAAAAGGTTGAGTATCACTGATTTAGAGTATGAAGAGCTCGGTTGATTGTCGAATTAGATGCTGCATTTGTTTTATAATTTAGTTTATAAAGTTGGGTATTTAACAGTGGCGGTCGGTGACTTTTTGTAGAATGGATGCTAGACATCAAATGTTTATACTTGTACTTACTACGTACTTGATATCAAATATGCACAACTAGACGCTAGCCCACGAACAAGATACAATTAGGTACCGTCTAAAATTATCTCCATAAATCCATTAAGCTCCATAAATCAATATGTCCAGTATCCAGAATAAAGCATTAATGATTCAGTTATAAAACCACACAATTCACTATTATCATTTAGAAAGCATTGGCGAAGTATCCAATCTCAAAGCAAACTGTCAAAGCAACACGCACATACAATCCAATGGATTAGTAATAGAGTATACGATTCTGTGCATTATACATATGAGCTTTAAAGACAGTTTTTGCACGTTGGATGCTGTCATTAATATCGTATAAAGTTGACGAAGATATTGGCTTGCGGGTCTCAGTGCGCACGCGTCACGTGCTTTGTGTCGTTCTTTGTGCGTACACAGGAACAGGATGACAACATGCACAATGCCTTATAAAAATAATATTTGTATGATTTTATACAGCGCCGTATTTGTAAAAAAAATCACATAATATTAAAATATTTAAATTGCAGTATTACTCTTTACGGCTAGAAGTCCAAATCTTTTTACTCTAAAATGCAAGGGATGCGGACCGCGCCTGCTACTTAACCCATAGGGGCAGGCAATACAATACAATACTTGATAAAGTGATTTTATTTTATTTTGTCTTTAACTAACCCAGTACAGGTAATATCCGAAAGCAAAATCAATGAAAAAAATCATGGGCACGATTCGTCAACACTGCAAATGCAGGGCTCCAGTGCCTAGGAGTAAAGGAAGTAATTATGAAAAATAAATCATGGAAATTCAAATGTTCTCTCTCTTATTATATTTCAAATTAACTTCAGGTTGCTTCTGTTGATTTGTGATAAAGCAAAAATGGTATTATTACGAGGAGCATTCTTTCGAATTGAGAACATAATAATTTACCACAAAACATTATTTTGAATAAAAAAAATCTAAAAAGGTTTGCGTCCAAGATAAATAAATAATACTTCAATAAATAATTGCAGATGGCAGTAGTATGCCTATTAAGACAATTTCGCAAACGCGCAATCAGGAATCTATTCTTGAAAAAATTGAGATTTGAATGTCGTTATGGTCATGGCAATTGGAGCAGTACGCTCCGGGCGCCGAATCGCCAAGGCGCTGATAATACCTAACAGTCCTAACACAACGCATTTGAGATTATTTTTCCGAAAAACGAGCTTACACAAAAAACAAATCATTTGAATATCATATTATTGATTACAATTACAAAATGGAAATTTTTAAAGAGGATATAAAGTTATCAATCTCGGTAAGTGGTGTTTGCGAACTTATCGAAAAATGCAAAACTAGCCTGTCACGACACAGGATATCCCTAGAAAGACAGACACGGTAAAACTAGCCTGTCACGACACAGGATATCCCTAGAGAGACAGACACAGTAAAACTAGCCTGTCACGACACAGGATATCCCTAGAGAGACAGACACAGTAAAACTATCCTGTCACGACACAGGATATCCCTAGAGAGACAGACACAGTAAAACTATCCTGTCACGACACAGGATATCCCTAGAGAGACAGACACAGTAAAACTAGCCTGTCACGACGCAGGATATCCCTAGATAGACAGATACTGTAAAACATATAGGTACGTGAACTATAAACCTTATATTTAAATACAGAGTTTTCCAATAAGAGGTGTTATTTTGAATAGCCCGCTATTTCGGTAGATGTTACTTTTGAAGCTGTCATTTTTTGACATTGGACAAGTAGAAACTACGCCATTAATAAAAATGGAACGATACACGCTTCAACAATGCATTGAAATTATTAAAATTCACTTGAGTGAATCAAATGCAAATCATCTTGAGTGATGAGGCCCATTGCAAGGTACATACATAATTATGTCACAATCGCTTTCAGAATCGTAAACCATTATAAATATAGCATTTAGTTTCAACCGCACGTGTTAACAACGAAAATCTGGAATAATTATTATCTTATCTATGGGAGGTAAATATGTAAAGTAATAATAATATTTGGATGATTTGTAAAGCGCCGTTTTTGTGCAAAATCACCCAATGGATGCTGTGTACGCAATGTATGCATTAAAGCAGGGGTGCTCAAACGGTCGATCGCGATCGACCGGTCGATCGCGAGTGCTTTTTGAGTCGATCTCGAGAAAAATTTCCCATTTTTCATGCCTTCTTTTTTGTTATTATTTGTAGCTTGTAGAAGTCAAAATATCGCAATCGACTAACTGACGAACATAAATTTCATCGTGCTTGCGATTAGCACTCGGTAATTTCCTTACAACTTTACGAGAGCGGACGTGTTTTAACCGCTCCGGTTTGTTTAATCCTTTCAGAAGGTTTCCCTTGTTAAGAGATCGCTGAAAAACGTTCAGCATCCGTGTTTTATATAGTGCTTACCTTCTTATTTCACGAAATGCGCGTAACTTCTACCGTTTAGCTGGAATTTGCAATTATTATAGCATTTTAAACCGATTAAATTTTGAAAGTGAAGCTAGAACAGAGATTCTCAATGCAGTCGAAGATTTTATACCTGACTCAAGTGTCAAGTGGTGTCGGGATTTACGGGACCTTTTCAACCGAGGATGTCTGCCTGGAGGACAGATAAGCCATATTTTGATTAAAGTTTTTGTTTTTGTTTTTATTTTCTGTTTTTGTTTATGTATTTTGTTACAGATAACACACATAAACTTCACTTTGACTTTGGTTCAAGATTTTGCTTATGATAGCCTGCGATTAGCGAGCCCTAAGGGTCTGAGACAGAGGTGTGAAATCGTCGGATCACGACAATAGAAAGATTTTTTTTTTTTTTTTTTTGCTGGATTTTATTTAGGTATTGGAGCCAGGAAGGAGTCTGAAAGGGTCGAGAGGATGCACTAGGTAGCATGAAAGGCTGGGAGGTGACTGGAGAGACTAAGGTAGACTAGGATGAGGTGATTTTGCACAGCGGTGCTGCCAAGGTCTGTTATCTATGTGAGGATGTTGTGTCGGCGCTCTTTATTGGCAGCAGACACATGTCAGCGCTATATTAGCGGCGGACACATGCCTGAACGGATGACGAGCCTCGTGCTGGCACAGTTGGTGGACGGGGTAGTCTCTCTCCCTGCAGCAGCTGGTACAGTTCCTTCGCTACCTAGGACTCATCTATCTCTATCTCTATCTCTATCTCTATCTCTATCTCTATCTCTATCTCTATCTCTATCTCTATCTCTATCTCTATCTCTATCTCTATCTCTATCTCTATCTCTATCTCTATCTCTATCTCTATCTCTATCTCTATCTCCATCTCCATCTCCATCTCCATCTCCATCTCCATCTCCATCTCCATCTCCATCTCCATCTCCATCTCCATCTCCATCTCCATCTCCATCTCCATCTCCATCTCCATCTCCATCTCCATCTCCATCTCCATCTCCATCTCCATCTCCATCTCCATCTCCATCTCCATCTCCATCTCCATCTCCATCTCCATCTCCATCTCCATCTCCATCTCCATCTCCATCTCCATCTCCATCTCCATCTCCATCTCCATCTCCATCTCCATCTCCATCTCCATCTCCATCTCCATTTCAATTCCTATCTCTGACGTCATCCCAATTCTTAAATCCAACATGATTCGCTCCTGGGAAGAAAATTGGACTAATACGAAAACCCGAACTGGTGCTTTTTATGGTGTAATACAAAATCATATTCCAAGTAAACCTTGGTTCCACGGCAAGAAAAAATCCAAAAGATTTATATCCTGTATCTCGAGAATGAGAATTGGTCATTGCTCCATTGCATCCCATTTGTTTAAAATCCGGGTCCTAGATAGTCCACTCTGCCAGTGCGGCATGGAAAATGAGATTCTTGATCATGTTTTCTTTAATTGTAAAAATCATTCATCTTTCAAAGGCATTTATGGTTTACTTATAAAAATCACCCACCAATCTCCCCTTAGTATTCCTTATTTACTTTCTTTAAACAATTCTCGCATTTTCTCAGTTCTATACAAGTTCATAGACTTGAATGACTTCAATATTTGAGATTTCCTATTCCCTTATAGATTTCCCATAAAATTATAACCATCTCCCTTAACTTTAACGGCACACAGCACTCTCTTTAGGGTGAATTGTCTAATACAAAAAAAAAATATATATTTTTATTTTTTTCAAAAACACAAATACTGTTTTAGAAACTTAATAAATATTTTATCTTTCGGGGTATCTAGCACGTTCGATCCATAAAGGTTTTATCAATATTGTCAGTAAATGGTCTTCGCTCCCGAGCTTGAACGCAGATCGCTAACGAACAAAAACAGTTCAAAATAACTAAGTGTTCTTAACTTGTTCGATGTGAACTTGTTCTAATTTGAACGTGTTCTTAATTTATTCAACGTGAATTTATTTTTAATTGAATGTGTTCTTAATTAATTCGACGTGTACTTGTTCTTAATTGAACGTGTTCTTAATTTATTCGACGTGAACTTGTTCTTAATTGAAAGTGTTCTTACTTTATTCGATGTGAACTTATTCTTGATTGAACGTGTTCTTCATTTATTCGACGTGAACGTGTTTGTACTGGACGCCAGTGACATCGACATTTTGTTACTAGCTGAAATCCCCGGTATTGCCCAAGGCTTCACGCAGAGTTTTTCTAAATCAGATGAAGAGATTAATTTTCCTCCTATCTTGAACGTCAAGTGTGCAAAATTTCATCAAGGAGAATCAAAATTCTGCTGTAAGGGGTGGGAAAAGGAAACGGAGAGGCTTTAAAAATGAATACTTGGATAATTTGAATAGTGCTATTTTTCTAAAATATCTCCCAACAAAAAAGAGTATAGAGTAGCGTTCGATTGAGCCGTGGTACGATGTACCAGGAGTCGTAGGAATATGTCTCATTAAAAAGAGCTGGCTCAATTGTGCGGCTCGCTCATGAACAACTCATTGCTAGCCACAACGCTATGTCAAAGATTATGGGAAAACTTGATATCTTCGTAAATACGGTCTTCATATCATTGCTGAGAAACTAAACAGTGTAGATGTTCATCCTCTTCAATTTCTTGCAGATGTTCAAAAGAACACAAATAATGCTTTTCAAATAGAAGCGTATTTTAAAGGAAATAATAACTTATTTGTTATTGACATGCCTTTGATCAAACGAGTAACATTCCTATGACGTGTTCAAGTTCGATTATTAGACCTTAAAATATCCTCACGCGAAGAACAATGATAATTACTTGCCTGACTTCAAAGAATGATTCAACTTGACCTGATTAATAAAGCTACACAAATAAATTGAGCGAGTTTATTGATCTGACAACGAAAATAAAACCATAATGAAATATTGATATAATTTTTATTGGAACGATCGAATTATTAAATCATATAAGTAATAATATAATATTTTACAAGCAATAATTATTCGCCTGAAACACTCATCCACATTGAAAAATCTCCTGATAAAAGATACATGACGCCAACGGGACTCGAACCCGTGTCCCCTCGATTTCCGGTCGACAGCTCTGACCACTGAGCTATGGCGGCTTATCTCTTATCCGCGAAATAATTCAATATATACTAGTGTTTCGTTCAACAATTACTGCTTGTTACATTTTTTCACCTGAAAACAACCAACTTTATTTTATATGAGAAAGGCATTGTAAGTGCTAACTCTCTCACTAGATGGCGTCGAGACAAATTGTCTACATTTTTATGTGAAATACTAGAACTTGTCAAATAATAATTAATAATATATTGTTAATAATAATAACAAAAGAATAATGCAAGATTTATCGATAACAGAAAATAGTTAAAAAAAATAATAGTAATTGACAGTTTTAAGTAACTTTTCAAATTAAGCTGAAATTTATAAATATTTTAGATCATTTTTAGATTTAAAGGAAGGTTGTTAAAATAAATTAATCGTAGTTAGATGTGGGTATTTTGAACATGCTTTATTTTCAGTTGAGATATTAATGCTTTTTCATTGTTTTTCTATCAAAATTTATATAATAAAATTATTTTTCTATTAAATTACTCTTCACACGTAACATATTTCGTAAATATTTTATCGTAACATATGGCTAGCTTTAGACTTGTAAGTTTTTTCGTAAATTTACGACTTCTAGCCAATGGGCATATTGCATTTTGAAAATCCAATATGCCCATTGGCTAGAAGTCGTAAAAAACTTACAAGTCTAAAGCTAGCCTTACAATAATAATATATGGATTGTTTCGATAGCTATTGGAATATTTCCGACCGCGAGTTTCTTGTGTATCAAATATAGAAAAGGGAATGGAATGGAAGTCTTAGGAGATTCCACCAGAATATTGAAATTCCTACCTTTGGTCTTGGTGTCATCAGTATTCCTTCTCTCTGCCAGCAAAAAGTACTCCACGGTGGATTGTACGTAACCCCGAATTGCACTTGCAACCTTTGGTCAGTTGCGTGGCAGAAAAGGTACTGTTTTGGTACTTCCCGTCTACTTGTGACAAAGATTATAGGACGGGTAGGTGGGAAGTAAACTATTGGAGATAACAATCGGCTATATGCCCGAATATGGATGATTTTAATAGCGCCGTTTTTGTAAAAAATCACCTCAAGGGCGCTGTACAAATATAAAATATATTTATATAATGCTCTATCTTATTACTAACTATGACAGACTATTATATCAACTGACTGTAATATGTATAATGAATTTGACCAATGAGCCTTTAAAATGTACATTTAATATTATTTATTTATATTTTGTGGTATATCTTAACTGGTTCACTTGAAATTAAAACGGTTTATTGTTTCTTAGTGAAATTTAGATACAGTTCGACCGCAGAGGACATAATTTTTGGACACGTGTTATTGGAAATACTATTATTTTTACCTGCAATACCAGGATATGATAAATGTGTCTTAATAATACAACCCTTTCGGACCCTGTACTCACAATTGTGAGGGTAATAGTTCAATATTTAATTTCGGATGGTTCAAATGCTTTTATAGGTTTGGGACCGGGCTAGATTTTATACGTATTTTAATGAATATATTGAGCAAAATCTTTTAAGAAAAATACCCATCCCATTTTCGATGAAAACACAACTAATAGTTTTTTTAACATTTCTAAGTAGATCAAATCGTGAATTGAATTTAAATAGTACAATTTTATTTGTTGTGGTATCATTAACATACTTGGTAAATCCCGCCATAGAAAATCAAATGTTGATTCAAGTTATGCAAATGTTACAACCGCAGAATTAGCATAGAAAACAAAATAAACTTTCTTGTGCCTCGCTCTTGAAAAACGACAATAGATAATTTAATTTGTAAACAACGTCACGCCTACTTTTACGAAAGGATAGTGGGAGATCAATAAACTGCACATTTGGGTTAACCCATGAAATATATACTTATTTAATATTCATTATATTAAGGGGGTATTTCACTATGTCGGGCTAAATATCTGACTAGCTATCCGTTGGCTGGATTTAAAGATCAGAATAACTTCGTTATTCAACGGCGACCGTTTCACCATTGTTTCTAGCTTTCGGATAGATAACACTCGAAATAGTCTGGCAACATCGCAAAATGTTTGAGTTACTCCATCTACTGCCACGGCTGTCATGCGTCATAGTCCGCACACCGCGAAGTGTGCATTTGTTTGGTTATGTTATGTTGATTATCAGGTCATTTTAGATAGATTCGTGTCGAATTAATACATTGTTTCTTATTTTGAACACAATCAAATAATTCAGGATGGATCATACAAGCATTCAAATTCATTCTACAAAATTCGACTCACTTCTCAGCTGTTAAACTCGGAATGTTTTGACGCCATCTTTGATTCGAGGAATAGCGCCTAACGTGAAGTTCGAGCACTGATTAGTCAAATCTAACATTAACCCGAGCGTTAGCGTTATTCAGATATAGTGAAAACGAAAAAATGACTATTCCGCGGATTAGTGCTTGGTCAGAACATAATCAGAGATAGTGAAATACCCCCTAAGTTAGTTTGGTATAGTCAGGTTTTATTGAGTAAGGTCTGATTTCAAATGATGTATCTCGTACGACTGTACGCAGTACGTTAGTACGGAAAATACAAAAATTATTACAAAATTATTTACACATCATAGTTATACCTAAAAGAAAAGAGTAATTTCCGCAAATCGGGCGACTGCTCTAAACTATTGAGCGACATGGCAAACATCCGATGCCGCAATCTTCTAAAGCTCAGATATTTCAAATATTAAGCTATAAACATTTTTCAATTAGGTTCAAAAAGTATTTAGTTGAGTGTTTCCTCGTTCCTGCTGCCCTGGTAAGATACCATCATTTGAGTTTAAAATGGATTTCGCTATGTTTTACACGATGTTTTTTTTCATCAAGTTTACGGATCGTCTTTTTATTTTGATGCATGATAAAAAAAGGACGTGTTTTATTTTTATTTTTCGTACTATTTGACATTCTGTCGTTTATTTATTTTTTTACTTAACTATGTTATCTGGAAGTATTGCAAGTTTATTACGTTTTCTATTTAAAAAAAATGATAAAAATACTATAACACAAATCAAAATCATTTTTTGTGAATATGTATGTATTACTGTTAGGTACTGTGATTTTTCATGTGTTTTCAAAAAGTTAAATGACCGATGTTTTCATTCGATCTACGGATATGTTTAAGGTGTTGCCATTTTTTGACGATTTAGTACCGTCTCAAAATATTATTTCTTCTTTAATGGCAACTATCTATATGAAATCGTAAGTATGAAAATAATATTCGTTGAAAGCAAAGATTTTCCGTGTGGGTACGGATATAGTTTCTATATGGGTATCGGTAGAATGCTTCGTGCAAAAGACACACTACCCACATTTGGGATGCATTGTTGTACAAACTATTAAAATATATTAAAAAATTCATTCAAAATTTCAACAACGATATATCGTTCCTAGCAGCTAAAGGGTTAATACTATTTTCATCACACAGCATACATAATTAAGTACCAAGAGATTGTCGGTTAGAATAATATTAACATGTTGATGTATCTTAAAGGATATTACATAGCGTAAATTCACGGTACATATTTAGCTCTATTGATTAGCGTTAATTTTAATCAGCGAGCAGCAGATTTGATTGTGCTGTCAATCAAAGAGCGATTTCCAAATTTTGACACGTTTTTTCATAGTACTACGCAGCTTCGAGTATTTTTTGCAATCAAGATGAACCGATTATGTAAGAGTCGAGATAAAAAGTTCACAGAAACTCCTTTCCAATATTTTCGCTTCAGTATTGGTGTATTCCAACTCTTAAAGTAATTAAAACTAAAATAAATATTTTTTTGTTTTTTTCAAAATGGAAAATGCAAAAGTAAAATAAAAAATTTTTTTAGCAGTTAACATTTAAAAATAAAATAAATTCGCCATCATAAAATGAAGGATTTTTTTTGTACACTTATGTACCTATATATAATATTTTATACGCCCATGGTGCATTTCTTTTAGATATATGAAATGCTTGTAATTTTTTAACGGTTAGTAGGTATAATATGAAATATACTAACTACATAACCTAACCTAACCTACCCATAATGTAATCATTTGGAATCAAATATGTGACCTCAGCACGGGTAACACCAATAAATTTAGAGTTATGAAATTAATAATATATAAAGGTGTCCGGGGGTAAAGTGCGCTAACTTGTGGAGTTGACAGATGATGGTAAAGTAAAAAAGATAAATAACCTTTTTCCCCATGCTAAAATATTTTTCCATAGAAGAATATTTATTTTCCCATACAAGCATTTTAACATTTTTTACCTTAAAACATTGGAATTTCCGTTTTTTTTTTTTTTCATTTTTTAACATCTAAAATCGTGTAGAATCTTCCCGAAGTGAGCGCACTTTACCCCTGGACATCATGTATATATATATATATATAAATATATGTATCGGACTTTATGTTTTTTTTCATTGAACAATAGATTGTAAAACGACAAATAATAAAAACGACTACTATCATTGAACAGTTCTGCTAGGACGTAAATACTATAACATATATATTTATGTACTCATAAGTAGTTAGTTTTACATGTGACATATATTTCACCTAACTAAGTTATTATCATTCAACAAAACAAAGATGAATATTTATCATTTTTATTTAAAACTATGCATATTGAAACAAAGGCTGTTACATATTAGATTTATGACAAGGTGCATCACTTTACTTACATCGCATCTATGGTCTTGGTGTGTGGGACTATTAAGTACCTACACATTGTCATTTTGCTATTGGTCAAATTGACAGCCCTGGAATTCTGACTTGGAGAGTTGCCAAACCTGAGGGTGTAAGGATCTGTGATTTGCATTGGAAGCAGTCGCCATTCTTTTATCACCAGCCCAGAGCACCGGGCATTTCCTCTTGGCTGAGGTTCGACGAACACATTTGCCAATGTTTGTGAGCATCAGCTTTGTATATGGAGCATTGAACATTGGATTCGGATGGCATCTGCCGATCCTCATTGGTTAAGAGGGACCCCTTTGGAGACCAGCAGCGTGAGGCTGTTTTGCATTGGACTACAAGATTATTTTTTTGGATAAATTATAAACTGGAGTTTTTTTATTGGTTTTCAAGCTACAATTCCGTTAAACTGCAATAAAGCAGTTTGTCAACAGGATGTTAATGATCAATTACATACATACACACATTCTATTATTACTATAACTATACAATTAACACACCTAAATTAATATAAACTATCTCTATTTAGTAACCATTATTTCAGCATATATCTCAATCTATTTGTAGAATCGCAATTTTTTATATTAATGGGTAACATGTTAAGCATTTTTGGCACGTTAAATTCTAGGGTTCGCCGTCCGTATTTATTATTATATTTCGGAACAAGCATTCCTTCATTCTTTGTAAACCTTGTATTATATTCATGTTCCACTTTCCTTTTATAATCAGACTCAGATATATGTTGAATCAATATTTTGTACCATAATAAGGCCTGCACCGGTAATATTGTTAAATTCCGATACAACAATGATATGTTTCGTCTCTGTGAAAAAATATGTTTTTGAGCTAATAACTTAACCATAGAATTAGTTATTATTATATATTTATATTAACTTCATAGTTACTGTGAAAAACCGGAATCTACTACTTCGCATCAAGAACGAACTGGTATCAAACCTTCATTTTACCTATGTAAGCCCTTTGCCAGACAGATTATATAGTAGGATGCGAATTAATTTCTTTTTATTATGTCTTTTTTTGTGGTAATATTTTTTTAATATTCTTAAATGTTTTTTATTTTTTATTTCTAGATAATACACCCATCCTTACGGTAACAAGGCTTCATAGCTCATGGTGGAATTGATGTTATTAGCTAAAAATAGTGGCATCAATCTAGAAATTCAAGAAAAAAAACACAATTCATGACGCTAGATCTCACCGTTCGAGAGTTTTTATCGCTTGATACAAAAATTTTCTGCTTTATATTATTAAAATCAAATTGTGATTCACACATAACGAGGACAACTAATTTATATCATCCGTCGGACATGAACCCGATTCATTGACCTCTCTTCAACATCATCCAAAACTGGTTTTTAAAAATAGATTACTTGCAGTGTATACATATCCACTTAATATTTGTGTACAAATAATGCGTAATGATCATTAATACGGATATGTGTATTTATTTTATGATGACTATATGTTACAAATAACCCACCGGCAATCAGACTTGTGACTGAATCAGCGACCGCTAAAATCAATTAGTAGATGTCATTTATTGTGGTTGTGGATAAATGTGTAATGGCCATTATTTCATTTAAAGGTATGTATAAATATTTTTAATAACTTTAGAACTCAATTTTAGTAATAAAAATGACATTGGGTAGTATCTCGATATTCAGATTTGGTCACTAAACACGCTTAAAGCTATTTCGTCAATTTTTTGTTAATTAATAATTCTTTATTTGAGATGTATTCAAATGTTTTTCTTAGATTATTGAATAGAGTAAAAGGTATAGTCGACATACTTTAGCGGGTCGTTCATATAGCTATTTCATTCGAATCCTTTTCACTAGAGATTTAACATTTTTTAGATTTTTTTATATTAGCTAAATACAGGAGACCCTGAAAAAAAATCCCTCAGGGCGTATGTCTTCTTTGGGGATGCTGTACGGAGAGTCTATTTAGGGAAAGAAAGGAAAGAACATTTTAGGAAGGAAAAAGGTATGAGAGTTGGGTAGGAATCTAGGGGTCAATGTGTCCCACTGCAGTGCAGGGCGATGGGTCGAGAGAGTCCAGCTGGTAACATCAAAAGGTCTCCCACAACCAGTCTCTCCCTTTCTGACCCACCACGCAGTAGGTCTGCAAGACCTAGACAAACCACACCCCATGAACCCGGGTACCACTGCTAAGTCACCAAACGCAGCGAACCACTTGGGGGTGACCTATGGCAGGGATGTTGGTTATCCAATAAATGGTTGCCGGGGCGGCGGTACCCATACCCTCCTCTTAAATTGATTAGTTCGAATACAACATGTCTTGTATTTTTATAATGTCATTTGTAGATGTCGTAATTGTTCATATTTATTAACATTTGAAAGGTATAGTTCTTCCTTTGGAAGGCAATGCGTCAAATATATTTTTAATCCTTTCTTCGGCTTCACAAATCTTGCAAACATAATATCCCGTGATTTTTTACGGATCTGCGTTAGTTGCTTACATTGATTGTCAGAATGTTTTCACAGTGGTTCTAAAAAGAAGCATTTGAGATTTCTAGTCAAAATTTAATTATGTTTGGAACACACCAATTCTGAACCGGCCGCGGCATTTAAGATAAAAAAAACGGTAAGCAAAAAAATATTTCGCATCTTTTAATACTAGTACATGATTTCTTGAATTGAAACACGATTTGTTTTGCAACAAGATAGCAGGTACCTACCTTGTAAATCTAGCAAAAAATGATTCGCAAAATTAAGTCGTATCATGTGAGTTCACGTGTTATTATAAACTGCGAGATATTATAAGTAATATTGTCCCACCATTGTAAAAGAATTCACGAGAGTGGACTCAACTTGTGTTAGTTAACAGATTTTGTGATGTACTGGAAAATCAATTTGTATTTTTTTAATGATATACAAACATTCCCGGGATACCCTATCATATCAAGCGGATTACAATCTTTAGAGGACATGGGTCAGGTAGGTACGCTGTCTGTTTTAACAGTATTACCATGGAAGATGCTCGGAGGAGCTGGCGTCATTCAGCACCAGCGTATAGACATTTGTCACATGAGGGTCGTGGCTGTTGGACGATTTGGCGGCCTCTGTGTTTCCTCCCTCCTACAACATGGGTCTCTTCAAGTCCCATGTTCACTTAAAAAGACTTTTTTGAAATTCTCCTTAAAAAGACTCTCCACACAGCATCCTCAAAGATGACATAGGCCCTGAGGAAAATTATTTTCCACAGGGCCTCCTGTGTGGAGTTAATGTATAAAAATAAATGCATATGTAGCGTATTCCCCTAAGCAGACTGCATATATAAGTATGTCGTATATTGTTATTCGGCCGTCTTCCTCTCTGCATATCCCTTCGGGGATTCTCAGATAAATTATAATATATATGCGTATTAGTAAAAGTTCAAAAAGCAAATAAACTCAGTGAAATTGGATAATGATATAATGTATCCCTTAATATTCTTTTACTTAATCTATACTATCTAGCATTTTTTAAAATTTTTGGCTATTTTTATAATCTAATTCTCTAAAATTGTGTACATTGAATTATGTTTTTAGTTAACTTGAACATTGAATTATGTTTGTAGTTTACTTGAATATTGAATTATGTTTGTAGTTAATTAGAATATTGAATTATATTTATGGTTAATTTGAATACTGTAGTATGTTGAATTACGTTTGTAATTATTTAATAAGAGGTTGAATATTGTTTACACATAGCCTTTTAAGCATTATTTTCTTTTTGTATATACTTTTAATCCTTCCATAAACATGAACTCCTGGAGCTCACTTTATGAAGTAGTAGAATAGTATATGCAGTAGTATAGTATATGCAGTAGTATAGTATATGCAGTAGTATGCAATAGTATATGTACTATTCGTACATACATATAGTAGATGTAGCGTATTTCCCTAAACAGACTACATATATATGTATATCAACTTTTGCCATGGATTAGTCATCTAACTACGGTAGTGGATAGTCGTGCTCTGTGTTTGACGAATTGCCTACCTGCTGTCGCGGACTTCGTACAGATAAGAAAATATTGTTACATTTTTGTTTTCTATTATTTGTTTGTTATATTTAGGTTTTGATAAATAAGTGTGTACAGTCAATCAAATAGACTGTATTATTATTTTTTTTTGTTAATTAATTAATTATAAATATGGAGGAAGATGAAAATCGACCTCCTGACCCCGAGTCCATATTTAATATTGGAGATGAGTATGAATCGGATGTTTCTATAATACTCCCTTCCAGAAAACGAAGACCATCGCTCTGTCTTAATGTACCACCCAAAATTAAACCTTCGCAATCCGATGAAACCTCAAACCCTAAGGAAAGTCGTAAGGATACCATATTATCAGAATCTAAAAATACTGAACTAAGTTATTCCCCATCTTCCTCGGCTCCATTCATTGTCAATGTCCAAAGTACTGAACAAGGAAAAATCATTCATCCTCTGGATTTCGGGAAATTCATTTTTAGTTCAAAAAACAGTAACCTTGGCATAGTTAACGGATCTATTAAGCCGGAAGGCCGCTATAAGTTATCCCTAGAATTTAAATCCGCAAACTTTGCAAATGAATTTGTCCAAAAAATAGATACGCTTTCACACCACAAATTTAAATCTTATATTCCAACTTACAACCTTACTAGAATGGGCCGAGTGAGAGGTATACCAACCGATCTCTCAGAATCTGAAATTGTTGATGCACTTAATGATTCTCAAGTGACCCCCAAGGTTTTAAAAGCACGTAGATTAAATTACAAAGATACATCTAATGGAACCACTACATGGAAACCCTCACAATCGGTTGTTATTACTTTTGAAGGCCAAACTTTGCCATCTCGGGTATTTATTTATTACAACGCACTCTCTGTGGAAGTATATAAATTCCCGACGATCCAGTGTTTTAACTGCTGCCGTTTCGGACACTCAAAACCCATATGTCGTTCCCCTCCACGTTGTTTTCATTGCGGAGAAGACCACCCCTTTGATCTTTGCCAAAAATCATCGAATGATCCACGTTGCATTAACTGCAAGGGAAATCATACAGCAGTTAGTGTGGCCTGTCCAGAATTGACTAGACAAAGGAATATTAAACAATCAATGGCTTCAGACAACATTTCATATTTCCAGGCATCAAAATTATTCCCACCTGCAATAAAATCGTTTGCAGAGGTAACATCTACCTCAATTCCTAGCAATCTATCTTACTCTAAATCTCCTCCATCATCTTCTCACAGGGAAACAATTTTTATACCACTAAAACCAAAACCAAAATTTATTGCTTCTATTGATAAAAATCAACATAATGATATTTTGTTTAACCCAAATGGGAATTATAAATCTCAGACACTCAATGGGAGTGCTTTAAATAGTTTCCAATCTTCCACTAATTTAGGGAAAGTGGTGAATGAAAATTCTGCTTTCATTCAGACTTTAATTACCCTCTTAATTTCTATTCTTTCAAACAACAATAATATACCGTCCAACGCTGCCGATTGCATTAAATCATTATTATCCTGTCTTCCTAATGTCTCCGAAACTGAACAGAATTCTTCAGTGGAATATCAGAAGTCTAATCTGTAATAAATTTGAACTTGTAAAATTACTCGATGAACATGAAATTTCAGTTGCCGCTATTTCTGAAACGTGGTTTAAACCCTCGTATCTATTTAAGATTTCTGGATATAATTGTCTTAGACATGATAGACTGGATGGTAAAGGTGGCGCTGCCTTAATCATCCATGACTCTATCCCTTTCAAACCAATCATGTTTCATACTCTCTCTAACAATTTTCAGATAGTAGCAGCTGTTGTATGTGATATTACAATACTATCAATATATGTCCCTCCCTCCACTATTTTTGATGAAAACGAATGGTCATCATTTATGTCTCAGATCCGTCCCCCGTATATGTTACTGGGCGACTTTAACGCTCATTCTACCTCTTGGGGTAGTGAATTAACGAATCGTTCGGGCCGTAATCTTTTAGATTTTATTGATTCCCATAATTTATGTATTTTAAACGACGGATCTCCAACCCGATTCACCCCCCCTCAACAAAGGAAAAGTGTTGTTGATTTATCTCTCTGTTCATCTTCGGTGATTCGTAAATGTTCTTGGAACATACTTAAAGACCCCCTTTCCAGTGATCATTTCCCTATTATAATCCTCTTTCACTATCTAACCACCTCGCATTCCTTTACAATTAACAATAATTTTAAATTTAAAACGAAAGATGCGAACTGGAGATTTTTTTCTTCTGTATTAGACTCTCTTGTTCACTCTGTAAAATCTTCTCTTGGGAACATCAGAACACAATGTGAATTATTTCCTAGTATAGTTATAAAAGCAGCAGAAAAATCCATTCCAAAGCGTAAAGTTAACATTAAAACTAAACATTCGACTCCGTGGTGGGACGAAGAATGCACTCGTGCTGTTAACTCTAGAAAAGAAGCAGTTTCCATTTACCGCAAATGCATGTCTTTTGAAAATTTCTTATCAGTGAAACGCGTCCAATCAGAAACTAAACGTATTTTGAAAAATAAAAAGCGGTCTGGATGGCGAAAATTTTGTGAAAACTTGTCTCCTGAAACTCCCCAGTCATCTGTTTGGACTAATTTAAAAAAATTCGGTTCGTCATATGCTCCGGAGCGTACCAAACATATTCCGGAGGAAATTATTATGGGTTTTGCTGATAAGATTGCCCCTCCTTCAGTTGCCAGATGTGAAGAAATGCCCTCTTTTATTTCATATCCATCTCACTCTAACTGGCTAGACTCTCCTTTCTTAGTTAGTGAACTAAAACGAGTAATCAAATCTCTTTCTGACTCTTCTCCGGGTCCTGATGGAATATTATATAGCTTCTTTAAAGCATTCTCCGACATGTCGGTTGAATATTTCTTATCCTTAATTAATAACATGTTTGAAACAGGATTTATTCCGGATGTCTGGAAAGTTCAAAAAATCCTCCCGGTTTTAAAACCAGGGAAAAATCCGTCCGAAGTCTCATCCTATCGTCCTATTGCTCTTTCGTCGTGTTTAATTAAAGTAGTGGAACATTTGATAAAGAACAGATTAGAATGGTTTGTTGAAAATCACAGTATTATCCCTCCTAATCAATACGGCTTTCGTAAAAAGAAATCTACTATGGATAATTTAAGTTTGTTAACAACAGATATCCGTATTTCTCAATCCCTTAACTCTTGTACATTGGCCACATTTCTAGATCTTTCTTCAGCTTACGACGATGTATTAATTGATGTTTTGAAGGAAAAATTAATTAAAATAAAAATCCCCATAAAATTAGTTCAATTTATTATCAACTTGCTAACAGACAGAACCATTATTATCCACTCTTCCTCAAACATATTGAAGCGCAAACTTTGGAAAGGGCTACCCCAGGGGTCTGTAATCAGTCCATTATTATTTAATATTTATATAAGTGATTTAGACATTGTAATCCCTTCGTCTATTAAGCGACTTTATTTTGCGGACGATTTTCTCATATATTTATTTCACAAAAATTTATCGCATGCTGCGAAGGAATTAAATTTGGCCTTACATAATATTAAAGTTTGGATGTTGACAAATGGAATGAATTTAGCTACCTCTAAAACCAAGGTAGTGGCTTTTACTCGCAAAAGAAAACTGCCTAACTTTACAGTCTCTTTTGATAATTTCCCCCTTCAAATCGTTAAGCAAATAAAATTTCTTGGCCTGCTTTTGGACCATAAGCTTTCCTGGCTCCCGCATATTCAGAACGTTTCTGCTAAGTGTGAAAAGGGGCTTAATATGATGCGAGCTGTTTCCAGAGTATGGTGGGGATCCCATCCTACTACTCTTAAACTAATGTATAATTCCCTCGTTCGAAGTCACTTGGATTATGGCTCATTTCTTTTCGACCCACTTCCTAAATATCTGGATAAAAAACTTGAAAGAATCCAATCAAAAGGGCTTAGAATGATTATTGGGGCAATGAAATCTTCTCCAATTAATGCTCTTCAGATAGAATGTGTAGATCCTCCCTTATTTTTGAGAAGACAATACCTCGCGGATAGATATATCTTCAAAGCGTTATCTTTATCGCGTCACCCATTGGAACAGAGTCTCGATCGTTTGTTCAGTATTTTAAATATCAGAAGGAGGGTAATAGATAGAGATCGATTCCCTCTCTTATTAAAAAGTTTTCTATCATTTAGACATCTGTCTTCTTACCTTCAAAATCTACAAGATGATCCAATCCTTCCTATTTACAGTACCCCGTTTAATGCTATTAATTTTATCCCAAACGTAATAATTTCTGACTTCCGGACGAACATTTTATCATCAGCTAATAACTTTCAAAATGTTGAAGAACATTTTAAAAACTTTATATTTTCAAAGTTTCCTGGATTTTCCCTCATATACACAGATGGTTCCAAATCCGACCACAAAGAATGTGGCGCATCGGTATATATTCCTGAATTCAATGTTAATCTGTCTTATAAATTGCCTAAAGAAATTTCCATATTTACTGCAGAATGCTTCGCAATTGAACAAGCTTTAATTCAAATCCAACTCCTCAATATTCGTCGAGCCTTGGTGTGTACTGACTCTCTAAGTGCAGTATTAAAAATTTCCTCTAATATCGTTCGATGTCCAGAAGACTATGTTATTTGTAATATTAAAAAAATCCTCGATTCTTTAAATGAATCTATGTTTGAGACAATACTGGTTTGGGTGCCTGGCCATCTAGGAATTGAGGGTAACGAGAAAGCTGATTCTCTCGCTAAACTTGGAACTGTATCTGGTTCTATTCCTTTAGATTTTAAAATTCCTGTCTCTGACGTCTTCTCTATTCTTAAATCCAACATGTCTCGTTCCTGGGAAGAAAATTGGACAATCACGAAAACTCAAACTGGATCTTTCTATGCTGGAATACAAAATCATATTCCAAGTAAACCCTGGTTCCACGGCAAAAAAAAGTCCAAAAGATTTATTTCCTGTATCTCGAGAATGAGAATTGGCCACTGCTCTATTGCAACTCATTTGTTTAAAATTCGGGTGCTCGAAAGTTCATTATGCCAGTGTGGTGTGGAGGATGAGACTCTTGACCATGTCTTCTTCAATTGTAAAAACCATTCTTCTTTCAAAGGCATGTATCGATTGCTTATTAAAATCACCCACCAGTCTCCCCTTAGTATTCCATATTTGCTGTCTCTCAACAACTCTCGCGTATATTCTATTCTTTATAAGTTTATAGATTTGAATGACTTTAATATATGATATGTCCAGTCCCCTTATAGATAATTCACATCAGTTTAACCATATATCTTAACCCAATCGGCACAAAGCACTCTCTTTAGGGTGAATTGCCTAATACAAAAAAAAAAAAAAAAACTTTTGCCATACGGCTGTATATCCTCGCATGCTTCACCAATGAGGACATACAGAAGAAATAATCGTTCAGGGGATCAATTGTCGTAGGGATCAAGTGGCAGTGGGTTCACGTGTCCTGGGACTAACTTTCCGGGGGATCAACTGACATGGAATCATAACATATATACTCATTTATTTACTAGAGATGTTATTCATAATACCTATCAATTTGAAATAAAACTGCTACAAAAATTTACATACTAAATTCAACTCTTAGGGCCCAGACAGGTCGGTACAATAAATATTTTCTAGAAATATTTTGATATTTGATCAAATCTTTGTAAGTATGGTTATGTTCCCCTCATATATAACTCACAAAAATCGGTTTATTAGTTCAGTGATTTGAGTGAATGATGATTTATATGACAATACTACAATACACATTATATATACACTATCCCAACGACGCAATGAAGTCGGTTTTGGTACCGTAAATACCAATCTTGTACTGTTTATATCTATGCTATTGACATACTAATAGTAGTTCCACCTTTACTCTAAGAGTTCCACGGAATACGTTCTTTTAAGTGCCTTTTTTATGTTCAAATTAGGTACCTACGTATACAATTCCATGAGAAATTCATTTATGTTCTGTGAAATGAGTTTTTAGTTAGGTACGTACATATTGTTTGTGACGTACACAAGGTAATTAATATTAAACGACGTTAAGAGGACACAATACTCTAAAATAAAATCGGCATCTCAACTACATAAGTGAAGAAGGCAAGCACAAAAATATGTGGCGCCCAACATAGGTCGATTTTGCTCTGGCAGAACTAGAATTGTCCGCGGGGTACATTTTAATTGCTTTTGATAAATGTATTACTTAAATCTTATATATTTCTGACAGAATTCCCTAGGAAGTTACTAATTCATATGTTTTAATAATTTAAAACTTACTTTGTGTGGTCATTTTAATTTAAATAAAAAAAAACATTAAACCGTTTATCGTTTCTTATTATTTTTATGTTTATCGTGACACCCTCCGTGGTCGAGGGGTAAGGCTCTCGACTAGCAAGAAGGATGTCGCAGGTTCAAATCTCGGCGTGCGAAAGTAAATTTTATGTTATTAAATTAAAACAATGTATAGTATATTGTTGCAGAGTGAAAGATTCTCCCAGTACTACTACGGTGTAAGATCACCATTCAGAATTGAAACGTCGCTTGAAATGGCTTTGGCCGTGTTTGGTGACTAGATAATAGTCAGATACTTACCCATCTTCCTCTTACCGATCTCTTTCCATTCCCCACTACGTACAGCCTCACAACATACCCCCATTGTGGATGTCGTAGTTTCACTGGATCCTGAAGGTTGGGAGCAGTTGGAACTCTTGGGCGATTTCACATAAAAAAGAAGAAACCGTTGGTTTTGAAACATGTCAATTCTTTTTATTAAATAGTGATGTAAACAAACTTATTTATTTCACTTAAATTATAATAATTTATCTTCTAGAAAAATTAAATCTGGTAAATCTTACAGCAAATTTTTATAGTTGAAAAACGTATTACAATTTTTTCAAACCATTTTACGTGTATTTATAAACGGCAATCACTTTTTTTATTATTCTTAAATTTAAATAACTTATATCCCGTGGGTATCGCTCTGAAAAAGAAAATATTAAGAGCCTCGAGCAACATCGGTTATTAGAGTCTACTTGCGTCTTAAGTTAATTCCGAATTTCTACTGACTTATTTCTATAACATATTTCTTTTGAACACTTTAAGTTTTTAAGAACCTCTAAAAATAAGTATTATTTTTTAAGACAATATTTATACATTTGTGAATTCGAAATAGTAATTATATGGAATTCCCTACATAGAAAAAATCTCAAAGTATGCTCCGAAAATTATTTAAAACACAATATGTTATGTTACGTAATATTTTATTGGTATGAAATAATTCTCAGTTTATCGTTAAAGGTAAACATAGATATTTATTTATTTAAAAGCATACGACAAACATGTGCCATTAACAATTCTTCGTGATATTTTTCCTTAAAGGAAAAGTTCCTTCTTTAATTTCATTTTTTTTTTTTTTTTTTTTTTCATTTCCTTGTTTTATCTATTAATATTTCTTTAGTTTATTATATCAGCTAAACAATAGAAAAAAAAAATGTCGTGGTATAACTGAAAGTATACTAGATTATGAATATAAATTTGTATTACTTTACCAACAGAATTTCTTCAATTCAGTTTCATTTTCAAATTCATTTTCTTGTTTTTATCTTTTAATATTTCTTTAGTTTATTATGTCAGCTAAACAATAGTAAAATATGTCGTGGTATAACTGAAAGTATTCTAGAATATGAATATACATATGTATTATTTTAACAACAGAATAGTCAACACTATAATTTACTATAATTTACATGTAAAAACATTATCATATTGGAATGTCCTAAAACGGGCAATCGCCTAGTTGGACATTTTAAGTTCATTAATTGTATTATGTAATATTTACAAACAAACAATAAATAAATAAAAATAAAAATAAATAAATAAATAACATATTTATAAACAACTATACTTTGCATATGTATGAATTAAGAGTTTGAATCGACTATGTGGGTTTCATTTATGCATTACATATACAGGGTTCTCCAATAAGAGGTGTTATTTTGAATAGCCCGCTATTTCGGTAGATGTTACTTTTGAACCTGTCATTTTTTGATATTTGACAAGTAGAAACTACGCCATTAATACATATGGAACGATACACGCTTCAACAACGCATTGAAATTATTAAAATTCACTTGAGTGAATCAAATGCAAATCATCTTGAGTTATGAGGCCCATTTCCACCTCGGTGGCTTCGTCAACAAGCAAAATTGTCGCATCTGGGGCTCGGAAAACCCAAGAGTTATTGTTGAAAAGCCTCTCTATCTTCAACGTGTGACTGTTTGGTGCGGTTTATGGTCCGGCGGAGTCATTGGACCTTACTTTTTCGAAAATGAGGCTGGAGCAACAGTTACGGTGAATGGATTGCGCTACGATAGATGATTAATGATTTTTTTATGACCGGAATTGGATGATATTGATTAAGACAACGTTTACTTTCAACAAAACGGCGCTACGTGCCACAAAAGCAACGAAACCATTGTTTTTTTTACGATTGAATATCAAAATAACACCTCTTATTGGAAAATCCAGTATAATATACTATATAATTTAAAAATATATGAAATACATTTCTTACAAATCGCAAAATCGATTTTATAATTAATTATCTTGTTGCAACGGTGTTTTTCAAAATTTGATTCATTGAGTGTACATAAACAGTTTGCAGATATTATTTTATAAAATCGTAAAAAACTTTACCTTATTGAATTATTAATGAATTGAATTGATAATACCCACAATAACCAGAAGATAGTAAAGAAGTAGAGTTGTGTTTTACTAAATATTTTCATAATTTTTGCATATTTATTATAGTTTCTAATAATTAGCATAGTTATTCCTCTAACATTCGCATTTACATATTTCATGTCAGACATGACAATGAAATCAAAGTAATTTCAGTTATTTAAAAAAAAAACTGCAACGCCCACCTTCAATTTGAATCACATGATTGCATTCTGGACAAAGGGTGATCCTGGGACATAAAGCATTGTTCTTTTTTATTCCGTCATTTTGCATTAAATACGTTCTTATAGATCGTGTTCTAATTTATCATCAATTTAATAAATTCTTATGGATCGTGTTCCAATCTATCATCAATTTAATACATTCTCATGGTGCGTGTTCCAATCTATCATCAATTTAATACATTCTCATGGATCGTGTTTCAATCTATCATCAATTTAATACATTCTCATGGATCGTGTTCCAATCTATCATAAATTCAATACATTTTCATGAATCGTGTTTCAATCTATCATCATTTCAATACATTCTCATGGATCGTGTTCCAATCTATCATCATTTTAATACATTCTCGTGGATCGTGTTTCCAATCTATCATCAATTTGAATTATTTTTTGTTAACTGTTTATTTCATTCACTGCCGATGCGAAGACACCAAAGACGTCATAAGTTTTATTTCCGAAAACAATCCAATCATTTTTAATTAAAGTCAGAGTACCTACCTGTGACGCTATCAAGTCAATAACGCACGAAGAAAACTGATAAAATATTGCTAATTTATTACAAATTTCTTCAAATTATTTGTACTCCTGTTAAAAATGGGACTGCATGAATGAATAGGCAGATTTCCTAATCAGTAAAACACGAATGTGTTATTATTCCCATCTCGGAACTCTTGTTCAAAAAAATTCTAATATTTTCGCATTTCGTCATTATATAATAACAGGATAAATTCAGCTACTGCGATACGATGTGTTCATTTCTACAAAGCCCGGAATAACTATTCCTCTTGGATAGAGATTTGTGTACATAGCTGTTGAATATTGGTTACTAAATTATAGTAGGTATTGTATTTTAATGAGTGGGTTAAAGTTACATTATTTTTTTATGGAACTGCTTTGGTAGGTACTTATCGCAGAGCGGGAGATACTCTCAGTATCGCCCTGGTGAACGATCACCGTTCAGAATCGAAATGCTGGCTGGTTGAAATGGCTTTAAACTTTTTGTTGTGACCAAATCTGAAGAGCCAGGTACTTCTCAACTTTTCTTTCTCCATCTCCTTGAACGCCCCACTACCTGTAGTCTCACAACTGGGGATACCATAGTCCTAGTGGCTCCGGACAGTTAGGATTCGTGCGGCAGGTATTCCACATAAAAAAAATTGCTAGGTAAGTCATAATTAATAATGCATTCAATTTGATATGTACTTTTGAGGAGAGTGCTATTTATGGTAGAGTTTTAATATAACAATTTAATGAGCCAGTGGTATGTTATGAAATGTAAAAACTTACAAAAAATTGTTACCATTTTAAATCCCTGCGAAGAATAAATAAATTAAAGTAAGTACTTTTGACAAACGTTAATATTTTATAACAATTTTAATAAAGTGTTGCGCGTTTGTTTGATTCTGACAAAAACAATGTAACATTTCAAAAGCAAAAAAAGTCATTACTTCCCCCCCCCATAGTGATAAAACTATTATATTTTTAATTTTAATATGCATATATTTATAAATAAAATATATTAATTGCTCCCCTCAGAAGAGTCTTTATCTAGTGAAACCGAAAACAAAATATAAAAACTTTCCCTCAGGGCCTATGTCATCTTTGGGGATGCTTTATAGGGTGTATTTTAAGGAAAGGAAGAGGAAGAAGTTCTGGGAAGGAAACAGGTAAGAGGGGTGGGTAGGAATCTAGGAGTCAGAGGGTCGAGGAGTGACGGACGATTTAATATATCCCTCCCACTGCGGCGCAAGATGATGGGTCGAGAAACCAGTTGGAGAGGTCAAAGGGTCTACCCAATCCAGCCTCTCCCGATCTGGCCCGCCACGCAGCTGGTGGGCAAGCGCATCCTAAACACACTTCACACGATGAACCCGGACACACCTTCTAAATCACCAAACGTAGTGAACCTTTTAAGGTGACCTATGGCAGAGGTGTTTGTTATCCACTAAATGGTTTCCGGGGCGGAGGTACCTAAACCCGCCTCCAGAATTGAAAGACTGATAGTATAAACACAAGAAAGTTCAAACTTTGCCAAACACCAAACACATGTAAACACTTCAGTAGTTTCTTAGTAAGGTACTGATATAATTTTTACATAATATTTATATGAACTGAAGTGACTTCAACTCCACCAAGTTAAAACGACATGATTGAAATACCTGTTATGAACGCTCCTCGAAGATATTTATCATACAATAGTTCCGTTAGGTACACATTGACCAAACAACGACATGTATTTGCTTCAACAACTTGAGTTAAGACTTGGGATGTAATCTGAAGTCTGTTTTCGTAATTTTTATGACGATGGATGCGTGCTACAGAATCAAAATAAAATTGATACAAAAATATTGAGAAATTACACCTAAGTATATGTTTTATGATATTTGATCATATTCTTGAGGTGATTTTGCACAAAAACGGCGCCATTCAAATCATTTTAATATTATTATTGACTGTAGGTATTTAACAAAATGCGTCTGAAAAAAATACGTTTGAAAAATCCTCTAAAATTGACATTTTTTTACGAATATCTCCTCGTTTTATTTGTTTATGCCATATTTTCCCACATTTAACAAAAATCACATCTAAAAAGTGATACCCATCACACTCTAACCATATTTTGCCACACTTAACAAAAATCATATCTAAAAAGCGATACCCATCACACTCTAACCACATTTTGCCACACTTAACAAAAATCACATCTAAAAAGCGATACCCATCACACTCTAACCACATTTTGCCACACTTAACAAAAATAACATGTGAAAAGCGATAACAATCACCGCATTCCTGTCTCCTAACCGCTCGGTGGAAGTAAGACTACATCCTACGTCTCCAGCAATCAGATTTACGATTTATATATGTATTCAATTTAGAGATTATTGTGACGTTGATTGAGGAAAGTTGAGAGGCGATGGAAACGGGGAAAAGAAAGATCAGAAAATATCTAGCTATCCAAAATTTTCTAATTAACAAATTAATTTTTTTTTTAGAAAAAGTCTGATTTTGAATCGTAGTATCTGACAAGGGCGCTACAGAGATTAACTTGACTGTGGTATAAAAATACATGCCGCAATGTTTTCTTCAAATTTCAATTGTATCAAACAAATTTCAAAACTGTGCGTTATAATATACGCGTTCATCGATGGCGTTAATTTAATTATTTTACGAAAATTAAAATTTTGCAAGTTATGCTTTAAAATGTTAAGGCGAATTATTTATTTGCCCCCATACATTCGCAATATGAATATGAATAAATAGTTTTGTCAGTATAAAAACTAAATTCTTTCAAGAAAGGCATACAAATACATCATTTTATCTGCTATTTAATCTAATATTTTACTTTATAATGTTAAAGTTTATATGTATGGTAGTATTACTAAAATTATTTAATATTGATAAACTTAAGATGACCCCCCCTCCCTAAACACGAATTATTCTCAATTAAGGAGGTATTAATTAACAGCTTGGAACATATACTACACACTTACCCCTATGCAGATTATTTTAAATAAGAAATAACATACTGTTGTACACCGTCATTTGTCGGTTGAAATGTATTCTTTGTTATTACTGTGAAGTTTTCTTAATTTATTTTTTTTAAAGAAAAACAAAAATTCCCGGACTACGAATAACCAGACAACGTTTGAAAATCTCTTACTACCACCACAGAAAGCGGAAAACGTTGCTTGTGTTGTGATGGAGGAAGCCAGCCGAGGAATTGAACAAACTACGCCTGGATGGGACACAAACGCGATGTCAACTCAGTTAACCCTCTGTCTGTTATACACTTACTGACTTCTATCATAATGATAGAATATAATTTGTTCCATTGTCATTTCAAAATTGATTCAATCCAATATAACAATTCATATTATCAATATTGGTAATATGAAATAATAAATTGAAGTACAATAAAATAAAATTGATAGGAATCAAAAAAATACAACAATAAAGGTGGTAATAATAGTAGGTATCTTCCACCATCAGCCTAGCATGGTGGTCAAAAATTCTAAATGACTGTAATTAATAATGGACTGCATAAAGACAAACTTAACAAAATTATATTTAAAAAATCGGCAAATAATATTATGAGGTTGTGTATTAAGTATATAATAGATTTGTTTCTTTTACGTTATATATTTTTTTTGTAACATTGACTTTTGTTCTTTAATCCATCATTTAATTTTGTTTTCGAAATGTTTTTTTGTTTCCTCCAATTTTCGTATCGAGTTAAAGATTGTTGAATTTTTTTTCACTTGGTATTTGTGGTGTCTTAGTCCACAACCCTACAAACATTACTTTGTATTTGATAAGGATATAATAAAAATAAAAAATGATTAATTAAAATAATTTTGCACGTTTGATACAGGCGATTTTGGAAAATGAACAAAAAATCCTCCCATTTTTATAATTGTCATTATTTTTCGAAACGAAAAATGGAAGAAGTCCTAATTTAACTATTCTATTCACCAACAATAATTTTGCTTACTCATGTATTTACGAAATTGCAGCTGATGACGTCAAACATCAGTAAATTGGTGTTGCGAAGTTCACCATCTTTAATTACAATAATAGCGTTGATTGTAAAAGTATAAACACATGAAAATTTAACAATTCAAAACATATTAAATCTCAAAGGTACTATGGTCGTCTCATTAATTGTTGTCATCATTTTTTGCAGAACAAAAGTCATTTTGCAAAAGTGGACTTCGTACCATCACAAACTTTATAATCAATTTGGGACTACGTGTAGTACGTCAAAAAAGATAACTGTTAAATTTTAATACATCTTTTTTCTCCTTCCTTCGTGCGGTGGGGGAATAGAGGGGACTTACCGACTCACATGCTCACAAAACATCATTGATTGGTAGCAGATTGATGTAGTAACAAAGGTTGCCAACAGGTGAGAACTAAAAAGGATGTTCGGCGTCAGATGCGTTAAAGCCGCAAATAACATGCAGATCCATGGATACTCAAGGCAGTCCCAATTGAAACTTTTGAAAAGTGGTATAAAGTCAATTAAATTGGCCTCTAAATCTAACCTAACCTAACATAACCTATTTAATCTAGTTTTTTTCGTGATGCTACGTCAATTTTTTGATAGAATATTAATCATCCAGAATTAATCGAGAACACGTGTTCTTTTCCTATTAAATATTATGATGGAATGCGACAATATCAGTATGTAACTATTACTATCAGTATTTGTACGAACACGTGTTCCGCCGTCTTCATAACACATTCGCTTTTAACTGATACTTTTTTTATGAACTCTGTCAATTTATTCGTTGAAGGCCTGCAGTCCCGTTGTTAACAGAAAAAATAATAATTAGACCAGATTTTTAATAAATTAAAAAATTAATAACGTACTAATATTAGTTTTTAATATCAGTAAGTTTTCTCCGTGTACTTTTCATCATTTTTCAAGAGTGTGTTGAATTTCCACTTTCCCGAGTTTCCCCGTTAGATAATTTGGATACATGGAGATCTTATTTTAGAGTGTTACTATACTATTAGTATAGTTTTATTATGAGAAAGTATTAGGAAGACTTATGTCCAAAGTTGGACGTCAGAAAACTTATGAAATAGTAGAAATAGGTAGAACTACCAAAACTCCTCTCTGGGCGCAGAAATATTCACAGGAATACGCTTACAAAGGGAGTATTGGTAGTAACCTTTTCTACTATTCATCTTTGGACATAAGTCTTCCTAATACTTCCTCATAATCAAACTATGTTAATAACTCTTCTGACGTCCAACTTTGGAAATAAGTCTTCCTAATACTTCCTCATAATCAAACTATGCTAATAACTCTTCTAACGTCCAACTTTGGACTAAAGTCTTCCTAATACTTCCTCATAATCAAACTATGCTAATAACTCTTCTGAAGTCCAACTTTGGACATAAGTCTTCTTAATACTTCCTCATAATCAAACTATGTTAATAACTCTTCTGAAGTCCAACTTTGGACATAAGTCTTCTTAATACTTCCTCATAATCAAACTATGTTAATAACTCTTCTGAAGTCCAACTTTGGACATAAGTCTTCCTAATACTTATCAAATTATTAATCAAACTATGCTAATAACTCTTAGGACGTCCAACTTTGGAAATAAGTCTTCCTAATACTTCCTCATAATCAAACTATGCTAATAACTCTTCTAACGTCCAAATTTGGACATACGTCTTCCTAATCCTTCCTCATAATCAAACTATGCTAATAACTCTTCTAACGTCCAACTTTGGAAATAAGTCTTCCCAACACTTCCTCATAATCAAACTATGCTAATAACTCTTCTGACGTTCAACTTTGGACAAAAGTCTTCCTAATACACTCTTATAGTAAAATTATGGTAGTATTATAATGACATTAAAAAAAACCAAACAATTATGTTAAATTGTCACTGTACATGATACAGAATAAGACACAAAAAAACCAAAAAGATAACGGTCTCAACTGGGAATCGAACCCACGATCTCTGGCTATTATTTATCTATGAGATATACCTACTATCTAGGTTACAAACCAATTCTTTAGAACTTTTTAATCATTAAAAATATGGTAAAAAATAGTTGCAAGATTGTATCGTTATTTCTGGATTTGAAATGTGAGATCGACAAAAATGACGTTTAATAATTAGGTCCTACTGGTCGTAAAATAGAATTAATAAATCGGGAATTTATCGAAATTGTGGGATTTTTTATTAAAGGGTATTAAATTGAAAGACTGATAAATTAAATAAACATTTTTTGTGCCTTACAGACTGTGTGTCCATTTACAATACACACATAACATTAACTTTATATTTTTAACCTTATTACAAACTCACATAACCTTGACTCCCGCAGTGAATACGCCCTTGGGATGATATTGATAAAACTCATGCTGTAGAAAATTAGCCAATCATTATTATTTGAGGGTTTTATTTTTTAAATCGGTTTAAATTGCAGTTTAAGTGGATAATTTTACGAAAAATCAACATATTATTTAAACTAAATGTATGTTAATTTTTCTATACCTTACCTTTTTATCTAGTTCTTATTACAAAGTATTTAGTTATTCGGATTTTGTAGAATTTTAAGCTAAATTAAATAGAAAAACAGCGTAGATTTTCAGATCAATAACTGTGCATAATTACAATACCCAAGCAAGAAATGTCTTATAAAAACATTGCTACTATACATATTAAACCTTTACCATGTATAAAGTATGTTTGAACTAGGATATGGAAATCCCGCAACTTTTTCAAATCCAGTGGGATTGCGGAATAGAATTAAGAAATCCCGCGGGATTGCGGGATTTTTATTAAAGGGTATTAAATTGAAAAAATGATAAATTATGCAAACATTTTTTGTGCCTGTGTGACTGTGTGTCCTTTTACAATACACAAGTAACATTAACTTTATATTTTATATGCATTATTTAAAAGATGAAAAAAGAAGAAAAAAAGGAAATATAACATAATATTAGAGGGGGTAATGGGTTATGTGTTATATAAATTTCTTTAAAATTGTTAACAGTCTTGAAAAAGTTAAAACGTTTATTTAACATCGCCATACCTCTTGTCATGCTACGCCGAGTCAGTTATTATATGGTTCCAATCATTTTTTATACTTGTATACTGTGCTAAAAGACATTAAAAGTACCATAGTAATTTAATCATTATAATCATCATTGGGACTAGTCATATGATGAAAATATATTTGAAAGGTAAAATAATAAGTATTTTAAGAAGACTTTGAAAATAAAAGGTTGTAAATAAATAATATAAACATAATTGTCACTGACAGGATTCTTCAAAGTCGTTTGAGATCAATAAATCAATGAGATTAAGATCAATCAATCAATGAGATCAAGATCAATAAATCAATGAGATCGAGATCAATCAATCAATGAGATCCATATCTATCAATCAATATTAATCAATCCATGAGATCAAGATCAATCAATCATTGAAATCAAGATCAATCAATCAATGAGCTCAAAATCAGTCAATCAATGAGATCAAGATCAATAAATCAATGAGATCAAGATCAATAAATCAATGAGATCGAGATCAATCAATCAATGAGATCCATATCTATCAATAAATATTAATCAATCAATGAGATCAAGATCAATCAATCATTGAAATCAAGATCAATCAATCAATGAGCTCAAAATCAGTCAATCAATGAGATCAAGATCAATAAATCAACGAGTTCAAGATCAATAAATCAATGAGATCAAGATCAATCAATCAATGAGATCAAAATCAATCAATTTGGTACCAGTAACATTATAAAAATACATTGAGAATGTAACTTGACAAAAATTCTCGAAAGTACTTACATTTTAAGAAGATTTTGATAAAAAAACATGATCGCGAAATCAAGGAATGCTGTGAAAATTAATAAAACATTTTTTGTTTTATTATTTATTATGTTATAAGTATGAAAAAAATCACAGTGTTTCTTTAAATGCAACTGCATAAGTTTTGCTCTATTTTAAACGTGTTGTGTTTTATTAAATTGCTTTAGTTAAGTTTCTAAGATCTGAATAGCCATGTACTATCTTACCTACCTCTCTTCTTCCCCTCACAGAGGCGCACAAGCAACTTATATATAGAGATGCATGTATATATATATAAGTTATTGCATTCGTGCAAAATCGAATCTCCTCTAACACTAAAACTTTCTAATAATACAGTATTTGATCTGATTCAATTCCCGTCAGCGGCATTTATTTTTCTCGGAAGATTTTTATGAATCATATATTTTTGTTTCAGGCTAATCATATTTTTTAATACTGTGTTTATCTGAAGTGACCTGCCAGGTAAGTAAGTATATGTCTGAATGTATATACATATATATCTGTTTGTACATACTCGTAGATATGCGCAATAAAACGGCGCTTACAATTATGTAATTATTTGTATGATTAGTGTATAAAAACGATGCAGTCAGTTCCAACATAAATATTGTTTGTTTTTCCAGACTTGATGCGACGTTCACATCATCGAACATTTTTTTCAAACTCCACAGTTTACAATATAAAATGGTTATTTATTTTTAAGCATGTGACTAGGCTGACTCATCCATGTTATTATTGTATTATTAATAGGATAAAATGATTACAAAACCAACCCGTTTTCAGTCAGGTTGCAATATATTTACATAACTAAAACATCTTTTCAATATCAATTATTCAAATACGTACAATGTACTTAGTAAATTCAATAAATGCATTGGCGTACATTGCTTTTTTTCCATGAATATTTTTTTGCTTTTCCTGTGCTCTTGTTCGAATTAAGTTTTCATCACAGACATAGGAATTAATAGACGAGAAGATAATGGCGAGGGGTAAAATCAACTGTGAAGAACGAAGGGAGTGAAGCTGACTGTGATTCGTCAATAAATCAATCTGACAGTAAATAGGCATCTCGCATTATAATATCACCATTTACTTCTTAAAAGTAAAATCTGCTTGTGAATGAATAGAAATTTTTACATGGGAGCGCAAATTACTCGCCGCGTTATGAACAAATTTGCGAAGTCCAAATTCGGCAAAAAAATTCGGTTCAATTTTCAGAGTCGAATATTTCGTTTAAGTATTTAGTTAAGACACTTTTATAAATGTTCATAATTTACTTCCCAGCAACCAACCAGCTTTGTGTTTCGCGTCCAGACGTTTCTCGGTGTGATAGTAACAACTGATTCATGTTATACGATGTGAATATGCTTAAAATAAAGTAAAATAATGCTTATATATGGAATGTAATACGACAATTGGGTTTATTCTCTTTTTCACATCTATTTTTACAAGTTTTCATAGTACAAGTCAACATTTTGCCGTTTTATTTCGTAAAATGAACCGATGATGCCTCGACCATAGTTCGCACAAGAATGATGACGTCACGTTTTCAAATTTCACTTGAGGCCATACGCGAGCACAGCCGGCTCCAATGGAACCGGTATGGGGAGTGGGGATAATACGCTTTTAATCACTTAGGGCAGGTCTACTAATATTCATATGTCTATGGATTCACCATATTTTTTGTGTTTTGAAAGTTTGAATTTTTTATCAGACAAAAGGTTACATATTTTAGGAGTTAGGAAGTTTTAGGTATGTAGTATAGGCACTGTGTAGTGTCGGTTGGTTACAGTTCTGGTGTTGGAATTTTATTGTAACAAGAAGAAAATTAAAAAATAAATCATTCTTTGTTGTTGTTGTTTCTTTTCCGCCTGTAAAATTGAGTATGTGAAACTGGAAAAATAAGTCTGGTGTTTGCAAGAAGAATTATTGGAGCAGGCTGTTTTATCCACTCGAGCGATTGGTGTCATATATAAACATTTACCATATTAATTAATTGATTCCATTCCTCAAAATATTAATAAGAAAACATATAAAACTGCTTACTGTGGTTTAAAGCCAATAAATCCACCTAAATTTCACCATTTATCGCATATTTTTAGCTTCTATAAATTTGGCACATAATGGCAATCGATTGCTCAAAACTTTTTGGAATAATATGACAAATATCGCTCGAGAGGATGTAACGCTTTTCCTCAGTTCAATTTTCTGTTAAAGGATTTAGTAGTTGTATAAACTAGGTTGTACTTTACCGAAATTCTACAAATAGGTGAATAAAAAAATCATTTTTATTTCTTGGACATTAACTATGGAACAATTTCTAGACATTTTTGTTTTTTTTTGAAAATTTTCAAAAAAAGAAAAATTAAATAAAAATCATAGGCATAATTTTGCTAGCAAAAATATTTTTTAAATAAATAGTAATTATTAACGATAGCGGTAAAAAAAATCTAATCGTCGCTTAATTACATTCATACATCATCATGACGCTTTGCCATGTGCAATATATGTACTACAACCCTATCAGGGAAATAATGTTTTTTTTTGTATTTTCGTTCTTGTCCGTGCGTTGATGTTTTTTCAGTTTGCATTTTGCAACAGTTGCCAAAAATAAACCAAAAAAGGCACCGATTTAAGGCCCCGTAGTAAGAGTTAAAATATGGTTTGTAAGGGAGATATGTAAATACGAATGTATATGAATTTAAAATGAAAATGGTGAAAATATTTAATAAAACATAACTCGTTTGAAGTAACGCAAAAAACTATCGAAAAATGATTTAGTTGCATTTAAAGATGCACTGCGAATTTTTTCGTGTCTATAACATACTAAATTACAAAACGTGTTTTTAATAATTTTTGGAACTTACTTTGCGATTTTTTTGAATCGAGGGAATTTCAAATAATTGTATAAATATTATCTTAAAAAATAACTTTTTTTTTTCAACTTAAAGAGTTAAAACAGACATGTTATAAATCGGTAGTAATTGGGTATGCACAATTACACATAATATCAGCTCGTCACCGCTTCTCCTCATTTCACTAGCTTGTCCCGAGGCGAGGCGATGCCGTTACGATGATAAGTGTCGGTATGAAGTTTCACACAAAAGAATACAAGACGACCCGAATAGAGTCGATGCCGGTTTAGTGCCAGGGTGCTATGTCTGCGAAAACCTTTAATATCACTTTCCGTCATTTTGTGCTTTTTATAAATCAGTAATCATAAACAAAATGATTTGCTTAAATCTAATAAGAAGTTAAAGGGAAGAGGAAGATAGGAACAAAAAACTACACGGAGAAAACTTACTGACATAAAATATTGATAATTTATTAAAAATCTAGTTAAATTTTTAGTATTCCTTCTAAAAACGGGACTGCAAGCCTTTAACAAATTAATTGACAAGTTTCGTAACAAACTGTCAGTAAAACACGAATGCAAGTTTCAATTTAGTGACGATTTACTAACGTTATCATCGTGCACGGAGAAAAATGAGTATTGCTCATTTATTCAAATCCTTTTAATTTTTATATATTCAATAATATTATTTTAAGATTTATAAAAAGAGTTTATTTTAAGTTCTGTTGTGTAGTTATTATTACGCGTGACAGCTGTTTTGCCTCCAGAAGGCGAACTTGTTTAAAAATAAACTGTTTTTATAAATCTAATAAATTATTATTGAATTTATAAAAAATAAAAATTAAAATGGAGTTCTACAAATTAAACTTGATAACAATAAATATTCAAATCCTGTTAAAAGCGTGATGGCAGGCTATTTCCTAACAAACTATTAGTACAAATAATACATCGGAACACGTGTTGGTGCAGCTGCGTAAATATATTGACAACATGCGAAAATATTAGAATTTTTAAAATCTCCATAATAAATTTAGTTTTGAAACCTCGATTCATTTGTTAAAGGCCTGAAGTTCCATTTTCAACCGGAATACGAATAATTTTACAAGATTTTTAATAAATTTGCTATATTTTATATCAGTAACATTTTTCCGTGTGTAATCGCAAAAAAAATTACGACAAGGCCTTTAACAAATTATTATAAGCAAATAATTATTAGCCTGAAACACATATATAACTTGAAAAAGTGTTAAGGAAAAAATAAATTCCGACGACGGGAAAAAAATGACAATGACTTTAGTTAATATTTCTCGAAATTCTTTTGACGTTGATAATTCCAATATAATTTAAGAAAAAAAAGCTTTATTTGCCATTATTTCTTACGCAATTGCATGGTCAACGCAACATAGAGTAGTCGCATCACCTTATATGGGTTAACCGTGCGTTGTTAATTTCAGGTTGGATTTTTTTATGTTCTCCTCCGCTGCTGCTGTCCATGGCAATTACTTTTGAATTATACCTTTCCATCCATCCCGATGTATATTTTTAGCCAGCAGGTTTCTACAGAGGTTTTCAAACAAGAAGAGATGAGAAGAAGATATACAGATTTGTAAATGGGGTATTATAACGAACTATGAATATCGACCGTTAAAAATGTGTGGAAGACTTATATTTTATTTTTCTGGTTGATTATCGTTCTAAAAATATGTAATTTATGTATTTACATGAATTATTATTGATGCTGATGTCTACTGATGATGCGGTGCTGATTGCTAAGAGTATGGAAGATCTATAGTATCTCGTATCTAAGATAAAAGAAGTATGCATGAAGAATGAGTTAATGATGAATGTAAGTAAGTCTAAAGTCATGGTTTTTAAAAGGGAGAGTACGAAAACAGTGTGCAATATAGTTGTGAATGAGGAATACTTGGAGCAGGTTTTTTTTTATTTTTTATTTTTTATAGTGAATACCTCACAGAGTCCCAACTGCTCCCGTCTGGAGCCAGTGAGACTATGGCATCCCCAATTGGGGGATGTTGTGAGGCTGAAGGTAAGTGGGGAAGGGAAAGAGGAAGGTGGGGAAGTACCTGGCTATTCAGATCTAGTCACTAAACACGGCTAAAGCCATTTGGAGCAACGTTTCAATTCTGAATGGTGGTCTTACACCAGGGCGATACTGGTAGTATCTTCCACTCTGGAACGTGCCGCAAATATACTATATATTATTTAAATTAATTAATTGTGAAATAACACAAATTAATCAAATAAAATTTATTTGCGCACGCCGGGTTCGAACCCGCGACCTTCGGAATGGCAGTCCAATGCGTTACCACTGGACTATGCCAGCCGTCAGGTGGATAAGTTTGTGTATTTAGGACGTATGTTTACGAGTGATGGGAAGAGTGACAGAGATATCGAAAGAAAGGTAAATGCAGGTAACTCCATTAAGTTAGTTTAATTATTGATTTCTAAAACGATCTTCAACCGCACATTCCAAAACGGTTCCAACTGGCTATAACGTCATTATGACATAGATAATGTCTGGCGAGATGTCAACGCCGCCGAATTCGCAAATAAAAACGAACATATCGTTTTGACGGCAAATAGACAAAGGCACATTTTAAATCGTTGTATAAAAATGATTCGTGAACATAAAAATAAATTTAAAATACATTATGTATCGTTATTTTTTTAGAGAAGTAAAAAAACAGTAAAAATACCCTATTGACGAGTTCTTTTGCCTTCTAGAGTGGATAGTAACTTCTAGGATCTACCTTTTAGCCACATCCCAGAACTTCTCATCCTTCCCTTTTCTTAAATACCCTTCCACACAGCATCCCCAAAGATGATATAGGCCCTGAGGGGAATTATTTACCTCAAGGGTAAAACGGTTAAGTGTGAATTTATGTATGTATAAGAAATACCGCATTAAGAACGTTATGTGATTGTCTACGTTTAGTTTTGTTATAGCCGATTACTAAGAATAATTAAGCTTGGCCCTGTCTAAAATTTATTGGATTTTGTTATGATTTAGATCTAATGTGTCTCACAACCAGAATATTCATAATTTTAATCATTAATTATTTTATTTTATATATGCACTAGCGCACATTATACCAATCACGTGTTGTTTACATCGACTCTTAATTGCGCGACTCAGAATATTTTATTTGATTTTAAAAGTAAAAAGGTAGATACATTGTTGCTACAAAACGAACACACACCTAACCTGACGAGAAAAACTAAAGTTGAATATAATATATACAGGATGTCCGGGGGTTAAGTGCGTTAACTTCAGAAGGTGATTCTACATGATAGTAGAAGTAAAAAACATGAAAAACTTTTTTTGAAATTCTAATATAATTTTCACATACAAAAATATTTTTCCACAGAAGAATATTTTTTCCCATACAAACAATTCATATTTTTTTTCCTAAAAACTACCTTGAAACATAAGAATTTATAAAAAAGTTTTTAATATTTTTTACTTCTAAAATCAGTTAGCGCAACTTACCCCCGGACACCCTGTATAAATATAGTGAACTCGTGCTTTCAAAGATGGATAAATGATTATATATATGTAGAGGTAAAAAAATCATTACGGGGAATACCACTGACTCGGGTTTTTGCGTCATTAATGTTTTTTCGGCGCCGAGCTCTCATCCTAAATCATTTTACTTGTTTTTTGTTCCAATCATCAATCATATTATTATAGAAAAAAGTTACTACCAATGCGAAATAAATACTATATTTTTTTATTTATTCGTAGAAATGGTAGATTTTTGGCCTAAGTAAGAAGGTGTGTGGCAAAGCCATAAGTTCCTTGACTCTGAAGACAGAATGGGTCGCGGACTCTTACCCGGCGCAGGTAAGAAAAATAATAATTTTTCAAAAATAAAATTATCTAGCTGACGTGTTCCCAGCGTCGTTCAGAGATTAGAATGGTTTGGAGTAAAATTTTGACCACACCAATAAATATTTTTAAATGCCTTCCTCGGACGTCTCCGTCTTTTTCTACCATTCACTACTGTGTACAACATTGTTACTTTAGAAAAACTAAATTACATAACCTTAGTATCTCATTCCCGGACAGAGATCATGCTTAAGAGGAAGCTACAAGCCAAAAATGTGTATATTCTTGGTATGCCTTATTTTGTAGGTAATAGGCATTAAGGCGAAGCTTAATGCCAAATCGCAATTATGATTAAACTTTATAACGAATTGGTGTACATTATGAATACCAAAAAATATGCTTTAGTTAAATTGAAGGTTTTCCTATCGTTTCACTTGAGTGGAATACAAATAAATAAAAAATATAAATGTAAACTACTAAAAAATATTTTTTTTTCAATGGAAAAGTATGAACGCATAAAGGAAACAACTTTTAAAAAATACTGTATTATAGCTAACATTATCTGTGACAGTTTCACTTGATTAACTTTTTTGCTTTCTTATAAAATTATTTACAAAATAAATAAAAAACAGTTTTTTGCTTGAAATCGAACGTTTCCAGACTCCGTTTGTCAAGCGATTTTAATGCCTATTACTTACGATATAAGGTATTCCAAGAATATACACATTTTTGGCATTTGTAGCTTCCTCTTAAAATCGCTTGACAAACGTAGTCTAGAAACGTTCGATTTCAAGCACTGTGATTGCATACATTTCTATTGAAATAAAATATTTTTTAGTAGTTTACATTTATATTTTTTATTGAGTAATTAATATTTTAATTTGTATTCTACTCAAACGAAACGATAGGAAAACCTTCAATTTATCTAGAGAATATTTTTTGGAATTCATAATGTACACCAATTCGTTATAAAGATTAATCAGAATAGTGATTTAGCATTAAGCTTTGCCTTAAATCTTCTTCGGGCGTCGTTGACTTCTTCTACATTTCAAACTACTCTCTAAAACTTCAGGAACTTATAAGAACAAACTCTGAAATTTTCAGCGAAATCGATCCAGTAGTTTTGTAGTCTATAGGAGACAAACAAAGAAACATTCGTTGTTATATATATATGTATATTTACATATATTAAATTTAATCGACGAAGTGTGGTCACCCCAAGTGACTCATGGATATTGCGTGCCATAAATAAACCACTCACTTGCGTGCGTTCGGTGAAGTGCGGTCGTTCAGTTTTCAGTGCAAAAAGTGTAAAGAAATAAATGCATCGCTTATGGTTTGTTGCGGTGAAGAGAGGCAGGGGTGTGCCAAGTGCAATTTTCTAGCCAGAATTAAAAAGTCAACTACACATTTTTTTTTTTTTTTTTATTTATTTATCTATATACAGTTTTTTATAAGTGGTTTTTCGATGCCTGTCTCACTAGGGTAAACCTGTGTCGAGACAGACATTAAAATGAATACATTGACCGTGATACACATACTTGATATTTTAATTTTGTTATCCCTGTTTTCATATTATTATAATATATATTTTTCCCCTTTTCTAAAAGAAAGAAACATTTCCTGGTTACGAATAACCTAACAACATTTGAAAATCTTACACTACCACCACAGCAAGCTGAAAATGTTTTGTTGTGATGGAGGACTTAGCCAGCTGAGGAATTGAACACATTACGCCTGGGTGGGACCCAAACGCGATGCCAACTCAGCCAATGACCGGATGAATTATTTTGTAATGAGCATGTATGTGTAGGCATGTCAGTATACATTTGTATAAATTGCATAATAATTAGGTACATGTACATATACATGTAAGTTGTATATACTTACATACATGAACTTACTGATATGAAACATTAGACAACGGGACTGCAGGTCTCTAACGAATAAATTGACACATATCATAAAAAAACTAAAAAAAATTGTGAAACATGAACGCGTCATGAGGATGTCGGAACACGTGTTCTTAAAAAATATAATATTTTCGCATTTCGTCGTTATATTTATTAGGATAAGCGCAATTGCAGGAACAGGTGTTCCGATATGTTCTGAAGTTTTTAACAAGATTTTAATAAATCGGCAGTACTTATTTTTCTGCGTGCGTACATATCCCCCTTAAACTTACTAAGTAAAATAAGCTTTCTGAATGTTAAAAGCACCCATTGACAAACTACTTAAATTTAGTTTTATTAAATTGTATTATTTTTCTTTTTATATAAATAAATTAACTACATCTGACAAAGCATGGTGATATAATTGTACCTACAAAATTTATTATAAAATCAACTGAATTGAAGATTATTTTAAAAAGATAAAAATTCCTGGGCTATGAAAAACCTTATAGTATTTGAAAACCTCCAAATACAGTCATTTTTTTTAAAATTATTTTTTATTTTTAATAATAAGTTTACATGGTACATAATTCATTTTACATCTTGTATTTTTTTACTACTCTTCCATTGAAAGCATTTGCTTGTGTATGGAAGGGGAGTGTACATAAATGTTGTTGTTAGTTAGTACTTAAATAATTCTTTTTACATAAATGTATGTTTGCTGTAGTATTTTTGTTGATAGTAGTGATGGATAATATATTAATTTATTAAATTTAAAAAAGAAAGGAAGTTATGGAAAACTAAGGATATTTGTGAGATTAATTAAATGACAGTAGTTTTGACAGTAGCAGGTGAAAGATGTTGCTTGCACAGTGATAGCAGACTTGAACCCACGAACCTAAAGCATTTGTCAATTCAACCACCGACCGATCAAGCGTGTAGCATTAATAAGGAATTTAAGTCAAATACGAGTGTTCACTTTAATAACAGTACTTTTTTCAATAAAAAACGTCGATTTCATGGTTAAAATAATTTTCAAAGATTGCATTTTTCAAAACTGGCCAAAACGATCGAAATCTGGCAGGGTACGCGTGACGTACCTCAGTGTCGTCGGTTAATAGTAAGGTCAATCCCACTCGGGTAGGTATGAAATTATTGAAACCCAATTTAAATATTTAGCAATATTTCCAAAAAAATATTTTTTGATATTTTATACGCCGCAGTGGTGAACTGTGTGCGAATCTACGCAGTGGCACAAAATTGCAGGCCTGTGAGGTAGCGGTGTAAGTTCTGCCAGAACCCGCCGAACAATCACATGGCGTTCAAGTCTATCACGGTTTTGACCGTTTTTAAATGAATATTTTTCAAATCTACGTATGATAAAACGTATATTTTCAGAATCAGAGTTTGTTGATCTATATAAATACACTAGTGGGCCCAGGAAGACGTTGTCCTGCCACAGACCGCCTTCTATATAGGGAAGTTAAATTGTGTGATTGGATGTATTTTTGGATTTGAAATATGATTTTTTTTTGTTAATCTCAACAACATCGGGTCCATCCTATATCCACATACACATTCACAAAATTTCATTGAAATCGGTTGGTCGGTTTCGGAGATTAGCTTGTACAAACACAGTGACATGAGTTTTTAATATATTAAGATATTTTTTAGGCCATAATATTATTCACTTTTGTTTCCTTGGAAGGAAATTCATCATAGCAAAAGTAGCGTTTATTTTTTCAGCACCGCAGTTGGGCCATCCTTGAATATTTCAAGGACAAAAGTAATGTAATAATGCACGCTTGGAGAATTCTAGTGTAGAGAAGTACCTACCTGGTTATATAATTCTGAACAACATTGTAGCTCTGCAAAAACATTGTAGCTTATATCCAAGTTCAAATAACTCAACTTACAATAAGTATAGATATTTTATGGAACAACTTGTTGTTACTAGTTACTTCACAGCTTCTACCGAGATAATAATTTTCTTGATTGCTTATAATTTATTTAAAATATTGATCAAGCAACGGCGGGTGTTGACTATGACAAGGTGACATTTTGACAGCTAAATAAATATGTCGACACTCCGTAACCCATGATGGAAATGACAGATTTCTGTGATGATAATTAGGTACAAATCATAGTAATACAATAAATGTATCTTTGAATTTTAGTTGTCTCTCGGAGAGCATTTGTTTTCAAAGATTTCCAGAATTTTTCGAGCAGCAGATAAAATGTCACGTGTCTAAAAAACAGCCAATGATCAATCGTTTTGCGGTCTATAAATTGCATAAGTCTAGACTCTGATATGAAAAAGTCTTGAGATGGTATAATTTGGAAAGATGAGAAAGGAAACATAGCTACAAGTAGCGGTTGTGGGGTCGAAAAATGAAGAGGTATAAATATATATATTTAGAATTATGCATGTATACCTACCTACATTAATAAAAATTTTGTTTTTTAGAAATGTCAAGACTTATTTCAAATACAAAAATTTCAAAGATAATTTTATGGAATTTCTAAAATGATATTTATTTTTACGACTACTTAAAAAATAAGAAATATTTAGCATATTTTATATACCTCGGGAGTATTCCAAAATTCCATTATATTTCACTCTGTAGTTAAAAATATTAAAAAACCTGAAGGCTTGACCATGAACATGGAAATTACCTAAGTCAAACGTCAAACTTTTTTTTTTTTTTTTAAAAAAGAAAGACAAACATTCCCGGGTTACGAATAACCTGACAATATTTGAAAATCTCCTACTACCACCACAGTAAGCTGAAAATGTTGCTTGTGTTGTGATGGAGGACTTAGCCAGCCGAGGAATTGAACACACTACGCCTGGGTGGGACCCAAACGTGATGTCAACTCGGCCACCGACCGGTCAATAAGATGTCAATAGATCAATAACTATGATAATAATGTGCATTAAACGATTTAACACGACCAAGTTAATTACCTAAGTGAAAAGTCAAAATATGATAATAATATTCAAATATTAAACATTAACAAGTTAATTAATCGACACAGAAATGATTGACCGTAAAATTCAAATAATTCACTAAAATATCCGTAACTATTACGTCCGAACTGCCGCATATCGCAAAACCAATCGTAATTGATCGGTGGTACTTCAGAACTGTTTGTTGTTTGAGGCGCGCCTCCAGCTAAAGATGACATGACCACATTGGTTACCTTTTATTCCGATTCGATGTGACTTCCCCACCGCACCCGCCTAAATGAAATCAGCGGCTCTCTGAGGCGGGCGTTATACCTGCCTCCTGACATAGATGGGTACTGCGTTGTGTAGTGTTTTTAGCGGGAGTTTGCGTGAGGCTGTCCATGTGCATCCATAGAGAATATATTCTTATATTATATCATAAATGGGATTGCAGGCCTTCCTGAAAAACTTTTAGCAATTTTCGAATATATTATCACGCTGTCAGAACACTTGTTGAAACACATTCATTCATTCGTCAAAGGCCTGCAATCTCGTTTTTAACTGGATTACAAATAATTTGAAGATATTCTTATAGCAATTCTCATTTATCTCCTTGTAGGTAGGTAGATTACAACAAATAAATGTTTACATTGGAATATTTATTGCCTATAATAAATTGAATTAATTTATTGTGGATATTAATATACAGGGTTTTCCAATAAAATGGGTTATTTTGAATAGCCTGGTATTTATGTAGATGTTACTTTAAAAATGGAACGATACACGCTTCAACAACGCATTGAAATTACTAAAATTCACTTGAGTGAATCAAATGCAAATCATCTTGAGTGATGAGGCCCATTTCCACCTTGGTGGCTTCGTCAACAAGCAAAATTGTCGCATCTGGGGCTCGGAAACCCCAAGAATTATTCTTGAAAAGCCTCTCTATCCTCAACATGTGACTGTTTGATGCGGTTTATGGTCCGGCGGAGTCATTGGACCTTACTTTTTTTCGAAAATGAGGCTGGAGCTACAGTTACGGTGAATGGATTGCGCTATCGAGAGATGATTAATGATTTTTTATGGCCGGAATTGGATGGTATTGATCTGGACAACGTTTACTTTTAACAAGACGGTGCTACGTACCACACAAGCAATGAAACGATTGATTTTTTACGATTGAATATCAAAATAACACCTCTTATTGGAAAACCGTGTACTTGGTGTTTTCTGATATATATTTTTGAAAGTAAAAATGTAACAAGTTTAACTTTTGAAAAGTCCTAACGTATCGCAAAATATTTACTAATCATAAATCACAAGCAATAAATTATTTCATGTAAACAGTTTTGTTTTATGGGAAAACCACCATGGTTAACCGCTTGAATGATATTATTGTTTCTTAATCACCCATTCATTAGTCATATCATTTGCTGGGCGTAGCGAAGTCTTTATTTAACTGGACATTTTGCATTTTGTCTGCCCGTAAATTAGTTTGTACGTTCCGTTTCCGTTTCAAGTTGCAGTTTTAATGGTTCAGGAACTTTTCTTTCTTTCGTAGCTATCTACCTACCTACCTGAACGAATAGAGTTTTAAAAAGTAATTGTCAATTCCTTATTTTAAATTTAAAAAAATGTTTGGTTTATAATTAAGCAGGTAGGTATTTAAGTAGGTAAATACTTACAAATCATAATATCAGTTTTGGAGGTGGTTATGGGTACCGCCGCCCCGGGATCCATTCATTGGATTACCAAGACCTCTGCCGTAGTCACCCCAAGTGGTTCGCTATGTTTGGTGAAATAGCACGCTTTCCCAGGTTCATGGGGTGCCTCCATCCAGCATCCCCAAAGACGGCAAAGGCTCTGATGGAAATTGTTTTCCTCAGGGCCTCCTGTGTGGATTTAAACTGAGTATTGCGAATCTGTTAAAATTATTGGTAATCCGATTAAAAACGGGATTGTAGGCTGTTTCCTGATAAGCTTTTAGCAATCTGCTAATATATCAGAACACGTGTTCACGCACGTGTATTTGTCTTAATAATATATAATGACGAAATGCGAAAATATTAGGATCGTGATTCGTTATTTACGAAACGTTTATCAGGAAACCTGTTAATTCATTCGTTAAGTCCTGCATTCCCGTTTTTAACCGGAATGTCAATAATTTGAAGGGACTCGTAATAAATAAGCAATACTCTTTTATCTTTACGTGCAAAAATATAATACATGATTTCAAAGATTTTTAATTTCGATTTATTAAAAAATAGAAAATTAGAATCATTCTTATTTTGACGCGAGTTCATATTTAACTATAGAAAAAAAGGTTTATTATAGAAAAAAAAGTTTATGACTTATGTGTGACATTGTTTGTGGTGAATTATAGAAAACGGTATTCCGATAACCTTTTCCAACCTATTCACCCTAATAACAAGTATTGTTAGTACCGTATGTGGGTTTATACAAAGCAATTTTCTTAATAATATTATTGAATGACATGATTATACCGAGTAAGATCACACAGATGGCATCGTAGGATAAAAATACAAATAAAATAATTGATGGAGAAGTCGGGGACGTTCCATGAAGGCAATAGGTATCGCACGATTAAGATAATCATCATTTAAAAAATATATATACCGCAAATGGGTTCCTACTGCCCAGGTCCAGTGGGATTGTGGCATTCCCAAAGGGTAAACGAGGTGGATAAGGGGGAGGAAAATGAGAAGAGAAGTTTGAAAGTACCTGGCTATTCAAATCTGGTCACTTAACACAACTAAAACCACTTTAAATAACTTTTCGATTTTGAAAGATGGTATTTTACTGATGGGTTAATTTTTTTTGCTGCCGCACGGAGAACACTAACTGATATGAAACGTTGCAAATTTATTAAGAATCTCTTCAAATTATTCGTATCCGGTTAAAAACGGGACTGCAGCCTTAACGAATGAATTGATAGGTTTCCTGTTAAACTTTTAGTTTAATAGGAATGATGTTGGAACACGTGTTCATAAAAATCTTAAATATTTCCGCATTTTGTCATTATACAGGGTGTATCGGCACGTACCCGACATATTTTAACCAGTGATTCCTGAGCATATATGGAGTAAAAAATGTTACTACCACTTTGCTGTTCGTAAACGTTTTTTTTTAATAAAAAAATTATTAATCATATTTTTACCACTTGTCACCACTGTTTTATCCTTTGTCAAAGTTTGAAACCCCACCTGGCAATATTTTATTCGAGTTTTGTTGAATAATGTACGTAGTATGTACCTACATTGGCGCGCTTTTACAATCACAACGAAATGGCACGGCACCATTCGTCTCATTTTTAACTATTAGTATTTAGTGTGTACGCAAGAGCGAAGACGCTTTTCGACATACTTGCTAATAACAGCCGTTGAACACGAGAAGCAATGCCAATGACAGTGACGAAGTGTGGAAATTATTATTTTTTTTGTTTTTAATTGAAAAAAATGTTACCGGACAGCAAAGTGCTCTTAACATTTTTTACTCCAAAAGTGCTAAGGAATAGCCGGTTAAAGTTTGTCGGGTACGTGCCGATACACCCTGTATATTATCAGGGAAAATGCAGGTGCAAGAACACGTATTCCGATATATTAGGAATGTAAGAAAAATTTAACAGGAAACGGCCTGCAAATGGTAGAAAAGTTGTTTGTTTGGAAAAATAAATATACTTCTCTGGAGAAATATTTTTGTCCGGGGAAAAATCAATGCTATAATTCATCTTTTTTTCTCCTACCATCATGTTGAACCACCTCCTGAAGACAATCCACTGTACTCCCGGACAATCTTTATAGATACGTAATTTAAAAATTTCGTTTATGGATTAAATTTAATGGTCTCTTGTTTCCAGAGGGCCATCGAGGGGACCTCATCCAGGGAGCCATGGAATTGCTGATGTTTTTATTGAACTGGCGTAGTCTGTGCTATAAGCTTTCCATGCGTTTGCAATTGCTCTGAAATAATGCACTCGTCCATAAGGATTCCGAAACGCTGCAGTACCTGCAGCGTATTGAGTGCTTGGAATGGATTGCATATCCTTCAGTTGGTGCCACAAGCCAATAGGATACAGCATAATGGTATTTATATATATTTCTGACCACTGAATGAATAAACCGACAGAAATATTTTGTGGGCGTATCTAAGCTCATTTTTTCTTTTTCATTCCAATTGAAATTTAAAAAAAGAAAAAAAAAATAATGTGAATTCCGCAGTCCTAGTTGTTAAAAGTCTTATGAAAATTGGCAAATGGCATTTGATTAAAGTACATTGTGTCATTTTATCATGTAATTAAGATCTATGACTCATCTGACACTCAGTCACCCATCTGATCTGTCATCTGTCACCTGTTACAATGACAGCTGTGGCGAGCAAGCTTTGTTTAGAATTACTCGAATACATTATCTTATTTATAATTGCGCATTTTATGGGCGCGTTATCAGTGACTTGGTCATATGATTATGTCTTACCTTTGTGTCTAAGTAACTGGAACTAATGATTCTGTTGGAATAGTTATTTTTCATGATGTGAGAAGGAGAATTAATGCACTGGTCATACATTGTTTCATTAAATGGGATGTCGCTAGAATTGCGGGCGAATAATGCACCAGAAATGTGGAGAATTTAAATAAAATAACGAAGAAAAAATGCGAATATTACAAAAGATGAATCATTGACGGCGTCCGCGGTTGAGTGTAACGATTCATGGCTACGAATTCACAGTTGTTTCACAATTTATTAATTTAAAATAATATATTTGTAGTGTATTTGCGGCATGTTTCAGCGTGTACTTGCGGCATGTTCCAGAGTCGTAGAAATTCCACCAGAAAGACCACCACGTTGCTTGAAATGACTTTCACTATGTTTACTGATAATGAACCATGTTCACTCCTTACTCCTTCAGGAACAAGTTCTTGGATAGATCCTTGTTGTAGGAGGTAGTAAACTGTTATATAGCGGAGATATTGATCTCTGGAACGAGTCGTTCTCATATGACAAATGTCATCCGTGGACAAATGTTGGGCGCGCTTGACGTATTTCCCTGATATGCGCCGGTGACGAAGGGAACAATGAAGCTAGTTACTACCACTGAAATGCTGGTAGAACATGGACAGCATTCACACCTGACGCTTGTGCTCTAAAGATTACAATTTGTTTAACCCTTAAGTGACGCTGTAGGACCATGCGACCCAAATCGATACTTCCTCATCTACCTCTCTCATGCTACACAGACCGAGTCCGCGCGTCTCAGTACCCACCTATATTCTGTCTGAGACAGCTCTTTCACATAAGTACAAAGTGCATTTACGAGAGTCATTCGGGTCCCCTGGACCCACGACGTCACTTGAGTACATTTTGTTATTTTTCAAATTTTATTAATTTTTTCCAGTTTAAATTTCAAATAGGAGAGGTAAAACAGTGTACTAAGTACTTTAAATACCTATTTACCTCAAATATAGACACTATCAGGCTTTTGCTATTATTGGAGGAACTCTAAAACGAAGTATAAATTGAAGGTTCAATCCTAGATCGAGCGAGATATTTTGCATTTACTACAAATATACGTATAAATTTTCATTATTTTATTTTTAAAGTTTCATTCATTTATTATATGCAAACATAATTTTTAGTAACGAAGTTGTCATATTTTTGTAGATTTAATTTATTGTCATAGATTTGATTTTATGGAAGGAATTTTACCGTCTTTAACAACAGTGAAAACATATCAATCACAAAGATTTGTGATTGATCTATAGGTAAAAAAAATATGCATGTAACCTATATTTCAAGTAGTTTTAAACCCGGTACCCACACCGTTATTTTCGCATGTTTTGTTCACCACGCCACTTAAAGGTTAAGATAAAGGAATTGTATAATTAAGCAAGGTTAAATTAATAGCATATTACATCAAATTCAATAATAACAACTCTACACATTTACTACATTATAATGAATTCACGTACTATATCTATTTGTAAGAAACATCAATGTAACAATGTTATTGTTCTTTCAAAATACTTTTATGTTATTTTTATATATCTAAATAACCATCACGCCGTTTCCCCGCAGGGGTAGGCAGAGAGGACGGACTGCCAAACAACTCGGTCTTGGCACACACTTCTTACCTCATTCACATTCATACATCGTCTCATACGACATCATTCACTTGATCGTGCCATGTCTTCCTCGGGCGTTCCCGACTTCTGCTACCATTCGCATTTGCATCATATATAAACAAACTTAACATCATTACAGCGGCGAGTAGCAGGCGTCCCCGGTGCGGGCCAAAACTGTTGGTAAATTTTGCCAACATTCGCGGTCTGCACACTAATTTAAATTCAGTTCATCACCATCTTTTGTCCCAACGTCCCAACCTTCTTTTCCTATCCGAAACTCAGATAGCCGAGCCGTCAGACTCCTCCTATCTGGACTGCCCGGGCTTTACCCTTGCAAGCAAGTTCCGATTCAAAGGAGGAGTCTGCCTCTATAGTCGAGCTGACGTCAACTGTGTACGACTATTGAGTCTGGAAAACTCAAGATTCGACGTAATGTGGGTGCGCGTCAATCTTGCCAGTACGGCAAGATTCTACGCATGTCTATACCGCTCCCCGAACCATAGCGAATCAGACACTTCCGAGCTCTTCAAACATTTAAGAGATACTATTGATGATCTCTTGCCCCGCTACCCTTCGGCCGAGTTTATTGTTCTGGGGGACTTCAATGTTCATAACGAACCATGGTTGAAGTTCTCTGGCCTTCACAGGCGGAATCCTTTGCCATTTGCTACGGATTAGAGCAACTGGTTCAGGAGCCTACACGGGTTCCTGATGTCCAGACTCACCGCTCCAATCTGTTAGACCTATTCTTAACTACTGTGCCACACAGTTATAAGATTGACGTCACAGCGCCTCTGGGATCATCTGACCACTGCCTAGTGACGACATCAATCCCCGTTAACCTCAGACAAACCAATGAGAGGCTGAGGAGAAAAGTGTGGCACTATAGGTCAGCAGATTGGTTCGGTATGCGGGCCCATTTCAACGCTTTTCCGTGGTCAGCTGTTTGTTTTCGGACTTCGGACCCTTCAAGATGTGCCCAGGAGATTGGTGAAGTCATCAAATCGGCGATGGATGGCTTCATACAATCGACTACTAAAGAAACTGGTGTGGGCTCAAAGCCGTGGTTCAGTCGACAATGCTCCGAAGCAGTTCGACGAAAAAACGCGGCTTACCGAGCCTACAACACATCTCGAACGCCCGAAAGCAGATCAGCATACAACAAATCGGCAAAGGAATGCAAGAGAATCATTAATAGGTCAAAATTCGAACACGACCTGCAGATCAGCAAAAAGCTGGCTGCCTGCCCGCATGGCAACAGAGCATTCTGGTCCCTTGCGGGCTCAATAGGTCGGAATTTTTGCAAACCCAGTTTGCCACCTCTTACCAGACCTGACGGCTCACTAGCAAACACCGCCACCGAAAAGGCTAACTTATTAGGGAAAATGTTTGCGGAAAACTCGACCCTCGATGACGGAGGTGCTGTTCCGCCGTCGGTTCCTCACTGCGGCTTTTATATGAAAAAGCTGAGGATCCGGCATCGGGATGTACTCCACGTTATACGGGGGCTCGATGTTAACAAAGCTAGTGGACCTGATGGAATACCTGCCCTGGTATTGCAGAGGTGTGCTGCGGAAATAGTTCCAGTTTTGACAAAGCTCTTCAAAATGTCCCTGAAGTGTGGCACTGTGCCCTCTGGTTGGAAAAAAGCGGTCATTCACCCTATTCCCAAGAAAAGTGACCGCTCCAACCCGGCCAACTACCGCCCCATAGCGATCACATCAGTTCTGTCCAAAGTGATGGAACGTGTGATCAACGACAAACTGCTCACATACCTCGAGAAGAACAAAATTATCAACGACCGTCAGTACGGATTCCGGCGGAACCGCTCGTGCGGTGATCTTCTCGCGTATGTGTCGCATGTTTGGGGGCGGTGCCTGGAACGTCACGGTGAGACCCAAACGGTCGCACTAGACATATCCAAGGCCTTTGACCGGGTCTGGCACCGAGGACTTGTCAACAAATTGCCTTCTTACGGACTTCCCGCATCCCTGTGTACGTGGATTGCTGACTTTTTAAGGAATAGGTCGATTCAGGCAGTTGCTGACGGTTTCACCTCATCCTCACACTCTATAAATGCTGGCGTCCCACAGGGATCGGTTCTGTCTCCGACTTTGTTTTTGTTGCACATCAATGACCTTTTGACATGTGCACCGATTCATTGTTACGCGGGTGACAGTACAGTTCATGATAGCTTTTTGTTTGACAAGCCCCCAAAGGGCACACAAACTCCAACGGCTCGGAGGGCTTTGAAGCAGAGAATGGACGGTTATCTCGAGAGTATTTCCTCCTGGGGTAAAAATAATCTCGTCTAATTTAATGTTTCAAAGACCCAATCCTGTCTGATTACGTATAAAAGGGATCCAAATGATAATCTAGTCTCCTTCAACGGAAGCAATCTTCCGAACAGGCCTTCCATTGATATGCTTGGTGTAACTATAAGTGACCAGCTCAGGTATGGGGGCTCCATCGAAGCCAGAGTAAAGCTGGCCTCTCAGAAGCTGGGCGTACTGTACAGGGCCCGCAGATACTTTAATAGTACACAACTGCTGACCCTATACAAATCGCAAGTGCGCCCTACTGTCGAATGTGGCAGCCATCTCTGGTCCGGAGCTCCTAAATACCTGGAAAAAAACCCTTGACTCTGTGCAAAAACGGGCGGTCCGTTTGATAGATTCCCCAATCTTAACAAACGGACTGCAATCTTTAGAGCACAGGCGTCAGGTAGGTATGCTGTCCTTGTTCTATCGGTATTACAATGGAAGATGCTCTGAGGAACTAGCGTCATTGATCCCTTCGGCACCGGTGCGTAGTCGGGATACACGCCAAACGCGTGCCCAACATTTGTACACGGTTGACACTTGTCACATGAGAACGGGTCGCTTCTACGATTCGTTCTTAAGTTCAACAGCTCGGCTGTGGAACGAACTGCCGGCCTCTGTGTTTCCTCTCTCCTACAACATGGGACTCTTCAAGACCCATGTTCACTCCTTCCTCTCCACAAAAAGACCCTCCACACAGCATCCCCAAAGATGACATAGGCCCTGAGGGAAATTATTTTCTTCAGGGCCTCCTGTGTGGAGTTAATATAAAAAAAAAAAATATATCCTCCTTACACTCCTATCTACGCTCCTTCGCTCTACATGCCCAAACCATCTAAGCGTCCCTTTCTTTATCTTACTCATTACGCTTACATCAGCCTTGCATACTTTGCGGATCTCCACATTCTTCACACGATCAAACATGGTTTTATAAAATTACTAGATGTACCCTGCCATGCGTTTCTGTGGCTCTGTGTGTCTGTGCAGTTTGAGAAACAATATCGTGTGTTAAGTTTACGTCCAACAGATGGCCCTGTTTTTTTTAAGCATGTTTTTACCTGTCACAGGTGAAATCTATATAATATAGGTATATAAAAACACACGCGTGTTTGTATCAAAATTTCAAAACAATCGGTGAAAAACTTATTCTCTCGCATAATTACCGTTTCGGATTTACAAATGTATAGATATTATCTTAAAAAATAACCCTTTTTTGGACATTAAAAACTTCAAGAGTTAACGGGAAACTTGTTATAAATCCGTAGAAATTGGGTGTTCGGGGTCTTAAGGGGTGGATATTGGGGATGTTTTTGAAATCTTACAAAAACAGTGACCTTACTGATCTTGAAAAAAAAATTTGGTTGAAATTTTCATTAACTGTGGATAAAAACTGTAGATTTGAATTAAACAAGTAAAGCTACACCACCACACCAAGACACTCTTATATATTTATTTACTATTCATTTATTTATTTATTATTATTACACGTCCTAATGGGCTTTTACACACTACAAATAGATAGATACTTAGCAGAAATCCTCCATGTTGCCCGGGTTTTATGCAGAATTTTTCGATATCTAGTGAAGACAGTAATTATCCTCTAATTTTGAACGACAAATGTTCAAAAATTCTTAGTAGCATCAAAATTCTGAATTAACTGGTGGGAAAAGGGGACGAGGGTATTTTTTCGTTTTAAGGTTGAGTGTGCGAAATTTCATCTATCTCGGAGTAAAATTGTAGATTTCTATAAAAAACCGTCACGCCCGGACTATGTAAATATGTAAATATTATTGGATGTTACTGCTTCGCTATTGCTAATGTCTTTCTCAGGCTGTACTAACTTCTTCCACCATTCACTACTGTATACCACAATATTACTGTTAAAAAAACTACATTACATCAGCTTTAATTCTACTCCGTTTCTCATTCCTGTGTAATTATATTGCGTTAATTATTCCTCGGGCGTCCCCGACTTCTTATACCATTCGAACCACTCTCTAAACACTCCTGGCACTAATAAAAACAAACTATGAAATTTTCTACGATATCGGTCTATTACTACTTTTGGAATTTTCCGAGCACAAACATACGCAGACCGAATTTTTATATATTAAGAAGATTTAGCTGATTTCCCCGGCGTTGCCCTTGCTTTATGCAGTGTTTTGCGAGCACAAACATACGCAGACCGAATTTTTATATATTAAGAAGATTTAGCTGATTTCCCCGGCGTTGCCCTTGCTTTATGCAGTGTTTTGCGAGCACAAACATACGCAGACCGAATTTTTATATATTAGAAGATTTAGCCGATTTCCCCGGCGTTGCCCTTGCTTTATGCAGAGTTTTGCGAGCACAAACATACGCAGTCCGAATTTTTATATATTAAGGAGATTTAGCTGATTTCCCCGGCGTTATCCGGGCTTTATGCAGAGTTTTGCGAGCACAATCATACGCAGGCTGAATTTTTATATATTAAGAAGATTTAGCTGATTTCCCCGGCGTTGCCCTTGCTTTATGCAGAGTTTTGCGAGCACAAACATACGCAGTCCAAATTTTTATATATTAAGAAGATTTAGCTGATTTCCCCGGCGTTATCCGGGCTTTATGCAGAGTTTTGCGAGCACAAACATACGCAGGCCGAATTTTTATATATTAAGAAGATTTAGCTGATTTCCCCGGCGTTGCCCTTGCTTTATGCAGTGTTTTGCGAGCACAAACATACGCAGACCGAATTTTTATATATTAAGAAGATTTAGCCGATTTCCCCGGCGTTGCCCTTGCTTTATGCAGAGTTTTGCGAGCACAAACATACGCAGTCCGAATTTTTATATATTAAGGAGATTTAGCTGATTTCCCCGGCGTTATCCGGGCTTTATGCAGAGTTTTGCGAGCACAATCATACGCAGGCTGAATTTTTATATATTAAGAAGATTTAGCTGATTTCCCCGGCGTTGCCCTTGCTTTATGCAGAGTTTTGCGAGCACAAACATACGCAGTCCAAATTTTTATATATTAAGAAGATTTAGCCGATTTCCCCGGCGTTATCCGGGCTTTATGCAGAGTTTTGCGAGCACAAACATACGCAGGCCGAATTTTTATATATTAAGAAGATTTAGCTGATTTCCCCGGCGTTTCCCTTGCTTTATGCAGAGTTTTGCGAGCACAAACATACGCAGGACGAATTTTTTATATATTAAGAAGATTTAGCTGATTTCCCCGGCGTTATCCGGGCTTTATGCAGAGTTTTGCGAGTACAAACATACGCAGGCCGAATTTTTATATATTAAGAAGATTTAGCTGATATCCCCGGCGTTGCCCGGGCTTTATGTAGAGTTTTGCGAGCACAAACATAAGCAGGATAAATTTTTATATTTAAGGAAGGTTTAGCTGATCTCCCCGGCGGTGCCCGTGCTTTATGAAGAATTTTTCGAAATCAGATTTAGATGGTAATTTTCGTCTTATTTTGAAGGTCAAGTGTGCAAAATGTTTTCAAAAAGTATCAAAATACTGCTGAGTGTGAAAAGATTAGGGGTAGTTATTCCTCTTGTTTTCCTCCTCTTTTTTGAGGTCAAGATTGCAAAAGTTTTTCATCCTCGAAATAAAATTGTTAATTTGTATACAAATCAAATCGATACCATTCGTCACTAACAAACAATCAACTTTATATATTAGAAAATAAATACAAATATAGATATTGATAAATATGTTATTCTTATATTCATGGTAATAATGCAAATGTAAAACCGGTCACTATGAAAACAATAAACCTGCCACACATTTTTAATGTTTGCATGCTGAATACAAACACCAGAAGTTATATTGAAGGTTGAAAATTATGCGCTCATATAATCAACTAGTTACTTAACACTTATATAATAATACAAAGCAACGTTTATAAACAAATACAATAATATGAAAATAATAACCTAACAAAAAATGCTAAAAAAACTTCTCGAAAAGTAATTTGTATTACATTTATAAAAGCTAGGCACCTACCATTGTTCAAGTTTTTTTAGGTTATTTTGATATTTTTCGACTTTGATTCAAAAGTATTTAAGGCTGGCCGCATACATACGTTTTTCGTATTCGATTTCCGAATTCGTTTTCCGTATTCGGACATCCGAATGCACGGAATCAGTAGAAAATACATTAACTGCCGCACACGTTCGTTTTAGTTCCGAACGGAACAAATTCCTTACGCACGTTCCGAATGCCAGCCGGCGCGTTCGGAGAAAACGAATGGAAAAAACCTAATGACGTCATGTGGAACGCAGCTATTGCATACAGTTTGTTTGTGCCGACGCAAACGTACGGAAATTTCCATTCGTAATTCAGTGTTGCCAACGGATCTTGACCTAATATCGCCGTTTCTCATACATAAGGTAGCGTAAAGTAGCCGAATTTGCTGTTAGGTGGGACATGTTTAAAATTGATGTTTTTACGTGAAAATAAAAAAATTTCGTGGGGGGTTGGCTAGAGAATTTCAAAAAAATAAAATCTGTCCCCAGAAAATAAAAAAAATTCATGGGGAGGGTGGCTAGAGAATTTCAAGAAAATATAAAATTTGTCCCCAGAAAAATAAATTTCATGGGGGGGGGGGGGGGTGGCTAGAGAATTTCGGGACATGTTTAAAATTGATGTTTTTGAAGTAGCTTAATTGGCGACCAGTCGCCTTTTAGATTTTCGGCGCCGATTCTCGCTCTGAGTAGCCTAAATGGCGATATATCGCCCTTGTTGGCAACACTGGTTCTGACGTTTATACATTCCGAATGAAGAAAAACGAACGTTTGCGCTAGTCTCACGGAATTCCGAATACGGAAAACGAATTCGTAAATCGAATACGGAAAACGTATGTATGCGGCTAGCCTAAAACATTATTACGGCATTTTATACTAATCATCTAACGAGCTGATTTCAGGATTTGATTTTTATTATTTATTTATTTATTATAATAAGAAACTAATCACAGCAAAAATATAATTTTCATGACAAATTAAGAAAAAAAAAATTATGACTTTATTTTCTCTTCAAATGAGGAGCACACATTTCATGAAATTTATATATTTTTTTTTACATAAACACACCTCTTCACCAACGCTCTTCCATAACGTCTATTTCATCATAAGCTAAAGAGCTTTCAAATATGTAAGTATAACTCTAATTAACTCTTGACATGCCAAGATGCCAAACAAAACGTCTGTAACCAAGTGGTTCTTCCGACGACCCCATGCATTTTTACATAAAAACACCTCTTCATCAACGCTCATCCAAAACGTCTATTTCATCATGAACTAAATAGCTTTAAAATATGTAAGTATAACTCTATTTAACTCTTGACAGGCCAAGATGCCAAACAAAACGTCTGTAACCAAGTGGGTCTTCCGATGACCCCGTGCATTTTTAGATAAACACACCTCTTCACCAACGCTCGTCCATAACGTCTATTTCATAATGAGCTAAAGAGCTTTCAAATGTGTAAGTATAACTCTATTTAACTCTTGACAGGCCAAGATGCCAAACAAAACGTCTGTAACCAAGTGGGTCTTCCGACGACCCCATGCATTTTTCTGTCTTATAGGCTTTTAAACTATAGAAATCCAATTATTCAGTCAATTATTATTATAAATATTTGCGTAGAAATACGTAAAATAATAGAAAGATATGTCAAGTGTTTAAGCTAATATAAGGAGGATAGTAATTTTGGGTACTGCCTACTCCCTCACTTGGCTGCGGGATAGTTAAATGAAATTTGACGTCGTGAAAAGATAAATTTTAAAAGGATAATTTTCTGTTCAATTTCGCATTCAAATTATCTTCTTTTTTTCACACAATTCATAAGTCAAAACACAACTACAATGATCATTTTGAACTGTTTTGGTTCTGACGCAATGGCAGCAGCGATTTGTAGCAAAGAATGACTTTACATTGCACCATTTTGAAATTTATTTATTTACGCCCTTAGAGCTTTTAGACAAAACAAGTCTTAGTAAATTACATTAGTGCAAGAACATAATAATAATAAAAATCATAGTATTTTTTTCCCATCTACCGGAATGGGATATGTTATGTATACCTATTGATTAATAGAATGTATAAAAAAGAAGGTAACAAAACGAATCAACGTAATACGTCTCGTAATCGCAACGAATACAATTGTAAATACTTTGTGCTAGATTTACCACCAGCCTCCTCCCGAGATTTACCATCCGTTTTCTCCCAAGATTTAAACTGAATTTTTCGAAATATTTTGATGAAAAGTTTTATTGTTTTTATTTCCTTTTTGCTGGAATTCGAACACGTAACTCATTTCAATGTGGTTTGGAGAGACCCTTTGACTTCTCCAAATGTTGTCTTGACCCATCGTCTTGCGCCGAAGTGGGATGGATATATTCTTACATCTGTCACTCCTTGACATACGGATCCCTAGATTCCTACCTAACCCTCACACCTTTTACCTTCACAGAACTTCCTCTCCTTCCTTTCCTTAAAAATAGCCTCCTCACAGCTTCTCCACAGAAGATATGCCGTGAGGCAAATTATTTTCCTTAGGGTCTCCTCAGGGAGTGGGGTTAACGTAAAAAATATTAAAAAAAACTCCACCACCTACTCCTACCCATTCTCCTTTCCACTACCTTCAGTATCACAACACAATTAAGGAAGCCCCAAGCCTTAGCACTTTTCGTAGGACATGTGCTTTATATGTAAAAAATAATTTTTGATTGTTGAACATACTCACCAATATTATTTTAGTCACCTAGATATCTTATATAATGTAATTTTGTGTATTTATCTTTTTTCTTAAAATGTAATTGTTATTTTTTGTATTTTTTATATCTTCCTACTAGATGTATGAACAAATTTGCGTACATTTAAATAAAGATTCAAAAACAAACAAACAATTGGGGTTGCCATAGTCTCACTGACTCAATCGTTTGGGACTTGTTCACACAAAAAAATAAACGAGCAAAGATGAATTGTAATCATAAACGAAACATCACTTACTATTAAAAGTTCTTGTTTCGTCTATTACATAATTTATTTTATTTTGTGACCTCGAAAAATAATTTAAAATGTCCGTAAAATACGACATTGAATTTTCGCCAATTTTTTTATCACTTGTGCGAAATCCTAATTATTTACAATACATCATATTATCACGTTAAAAAATCATTCAAAAAGTGTTGCAATTTGTGTAATAATTCTACGTGACTTCCGCCGCTACCATGCGAATTGTCATACCAAGCAAAATAATGTTTGTATTGTAAAATTTTATTATTCAAAGGGAAGTGAACGAATCGCGAATTATACGCTATTAAAGCTTTTTTTGATAAAAAAAACCCACTACGTGATTTGGCAAAATGTGGGAAACATAATGGGGTTGAGGGAATTTTGACTCTAAGGCCACGTCCGCACAGGCAGGCGGCTTGCTTAGCGCCTAGAGCCTAGTGGCTTGCATTCTGGCTACTTGCTAGGATACACGGTGTCCGCACTGAAGGTGGTTTGCGTGGTGGGTCGCTAGGTGTTTTGGTCATTTGCTTGTGGTCTAGTTGACGAGATGTCACTTTCAAAAATAGCTCTAAAACTGCTACTTACAGAAAATTCATCTTTAAAATATACAATTTCACGGCCTTATCCATCATTTTGGGTTCATGACATAAATAAGTCACGGTCAAGTCATTTATTTATTATTTATTTATTTACTGGACAATTTGTATAGCGCCGCTTTTGTGAGATATCACCTCAGGGGCGCTTTACAGTTGATGCAGGTATTACAAAAAATATAAATATTTTAAAAAATAAACTGAATTTAAGTTAAGTAAAATGAAGTACAGAAACAGGTGACACGAAGATAGAAGATGGAGACTCTGCAGCAAGAATCCCAGGTGGTGAGGAAACTGGTCCAGCTGCTGCAGCGAAAGAGTCCACCGCGTCCACCAACAGTGCCAGCACGAGGTTCGTCATCCGTCCAGGTATGTGTTTGCTGCTAACAAAGCGCTGACACAATATCCTCTCACAGATACCAGACCTTGGCAGCACCGCTGTGACGTTCGACGAAGATAGAAAATGGAGACTCTGCAACAAGAATCTTTGGTGGTGAAGAAACTGGACCAGCTGCTGCAGCTAGAGAGTCCACCGCATCCACCAACAGTGCCAGCACGAGGTTCGTCATCCGTCCAGGTGTGTGTCTGCTGCTAATAAAGCCCTGACACCTCAGATAGATAAGAGACCCTGGCAGCACTGCTGTGACGTTCGGCTAGTCCATCATTCATCTCCATGTAATCCTGTTCCTGGTGATTTTTGAAGTGGTGCATTCTACCCGCAATAAAAAGCGACGGGATAATAAATTACCCTGGGCTTAGCAAAACACTTGCTTGGTCATGGGCAGTTTAATGTTCTGCATAAACAATTGCGTAATTTTGACGAAAAATTTTACCAGTCCAGCCCAGAGAATCATTTGATATACTTCTTAGTATACATAATCCAACGCCATAACCATAATTAACGTCTCATTGTAAAAAAAATTATGACATACTTAATATTTTTTTTTTTTTTTTAAGACAACTACATTTTTATGTAGTTCATTAGCTGGATTCCACAGAGGTTCTCTTTTAAAAACAGATGCAATTAATATTTCGTCCATTTTTCTCTTCAAAAATGCCTCGCGCCTAGTGACAAAAAACCAACACGTTCGTTCACTTCGATACACGCAAAGCGACTAGCATAGCGACTAGCTAGACGCCAAGCGCGCAGTGCGGTCAGTCGCGAGTGTTCTAGAACGTTTGTTTTACTAAGTTACTCGATAGGTGACTCGCTAGACTCTAGGCGCTAAGCAAGCCGCCTGCCTGTGCGGACGTGGCCTAACTTTGATTAACACAGACTTAAGGCGATGCCATACGTAGTAATGCAAAATCATTTGTTTTTGGTTTGAAAATTTGGTCGCCTAGAAATGTTTCAGATGCTTTAATTAAATACTGCGACTAGAATACATCTTGGCCTCAGAAATAATCGAGTATTTTTTAGATAAGTCTTTTTATAAGCCCAGAAAAAAATAATGTAAAGGCATATGAAAACTACTTTAAAGTTCAAAATCTCCTACTTACGAACCCATTTTCGGTTATGATTTTATTGTATAATGTGGAAAATTAAGTTATTTATAAAATGATAGAAAAAAAAAATTACATTTTTGCCTGAACATCCCCAAAATAAAATAAAAGTCACTTTTTGGCCATGTTTTTTTCTTGCATAAATCAAAACAGGCGGATGGTGTTAAGTGGGAATTTAAACCTTATTGCCATCTACGTAAGGGTTGTTATTGATAGCGGCTCAATTTAAAATATTACACGACGTAGTGCATCGCCTTAGGGCCAAAACACACTGAGCATATCTTGCGCAGCTCATTTTACATTGCGTCACAAGTTTACATCGCGCTACATACAAAATTTCCTACACGGCCTCACCATGCGTATTATATAGGGTACAGCAAAACAGACAGTGCAATTCTGAAGGGTTATTGAACGATACAAACTACTGAAATGGGATTTATTTTATTTTATTCGGTACATCATTTAAGCATCAAGTCCTGAAGATGACATCAGAAAGATGACGGCCTCCAGCATCAACACATTGATGAAGGCTATTTCTCAAGGTTTCTGCCGCATTTTGACACTTCTCGGCGGGTATATAGCGACGATTTCCTCATGAATTCGATCCTTGAGTGTAATTCCAAAGTATGAGGCAGATGTTTAAAAACATCTTCCTTCAGGTAGCCAGCTCCACAGGGAGAAGTCGCAAATTGAAGCCGGAAGGCCCACTGGGTTGCGACGAAAGAAAGGCTATTTTCAAGAAAGCGGAAACCGAAACTGCTAGTGGAATTTGCGGAAAAAAAGACAAGAGACAATCTTCTTTCTAAAAGGAAAAATATTAATTATGCAGCTATAAAAGATATCTCCACCGAACCAATCTATATTGCAGAGGAATTGAGCCCATATCAAAGGGAACTGCTCTGGAAAACGAAAAAATCTGCCAATGAAAAAATGTACTCCTACGTTTGGTTCAAAGATGGAAAAATAATGACGCGAAGAATGCCAACCGAAAAAATAATTTATATAAAACATGTAGATGATATAAAAAATATTGTATAACAAAAGGGCACAAAAACGATTACGAAAAAAATATAAAAATGGCTGACATTATATTAACCTCGGAACCAAATGATCTATCGAATTTAAATAACAACTCTTTCAATATACTACACAAAAACATAAGAAGCATAAGAAAAATTTTTGATGAATTGCAAATTTTATTGAAATATTTAAAAGTTAATTTTCAAATAATAATACTTACTGAATGTTGGATAAATCATAAATACATGAAATTGGAAATTGCTGGATATACAACCTACTCAAGTTTGAATAACAAAAAACAAAACGATGGTGTAATTATATACATTAAAAACGAAATAAAAGCCGAAGTTGAAGAAATTATTATCACAAATGCCAATTGTTTAAAAATTAAAATCAGTAAAGAAAAAGCTATATTAGCAATCTATCGATCGCCCTCAACAAGAAACATCGACCCATTCCTTAAATCCGTAGACGAGGAACTCTGCCTTCTTAAAGAAACGAAAAACATATTTATTATTGGAGATGTAAATATAAATATTTTAGAAAATGGACACCCTAAGCGAATTCAATATCTGCAGATGCTAGCATCCCATGGACTGGAAAGCTTAATAAATGTTCCTACTCGAAAAGTGGACAACAGTGAAAGTTGCATAGACCATATAATGAGTAAAACAAAAGACATTACTCAAACTGTTGTATTTAATTCAACTATAACCGATCATTATACAACTATGCTTTCAATAAAAATAAACAAGTCAAATAAAATGAAGAAAAAACCATTAACAACAGAAAAAACAGAAATCAACTGGAATATCATTAAACATAATCTACAATGTACCGATTGGAAAAAACTGCAAAGTATGAACAATACAAATGATGCATGGAATTATTTCATAGAACTTCTTCAGAATAATATACTATCTAATACCACAAAAATTACTAAGAAAATCTCACACAAAAATGTACATATTAAACCATGGATTACACAGAATGTTATAAACTGCATAAGAAAAAGAGACGAGTTACACAAGAAACTTAAAAAAATTCCATACGATATACACATGTTAAGATACTACAAAAGATACAGAAACATTTGCAAAAAAGTTATTATGTGTACAAAAGAAACTTACTATAAGAAAAAAATTGTAGATTGTAAACAAAATCCCAGGAAAATGTGGCAAATAATAAATGAAATAACCAGTTCTAAATCTGCCAACGTTACATCAATTGACGTGCTGAATATAAACAATGTTCCCAGGACATACGCTGATAATCCTGACCAAATACTTGAATACGTCAATAATTTTTTCATAAATATAGGATCAAATCTAGCAAAGCAAGTTACAAAATGTAATGAAGATGTACAAATAAACGAACCACCTGAGCAAGGAAATCAGCTCAATTTTAAACAAATTACAGCTGACGATATCAAAAACACAATTTCTTCTTTAAAATCAAATATTTCTTCGGGGGAGGACACAATCTCAACCAACGCAATAAAATATCTCTGTAAAGAACTTATCGAACCACTTACATACTTAGTCAACATGTCTATAACGAATAGCATATTCCCTACAGCCCTCAAAAAAGCGATTGTTATACCAATATTTAAACAAGGATGTAAAAATGACATAAACAATTACCGACCAATAAGCCTACTAAATGCATTTTCAAAAATATTGGAAAGAACACTAAAAAAACAACTCTTATCCTACTTAGAAGACAATAAAAAATTATCAAAAACTCAATATGGATTTAGGGAGAACTTAAGTACTAGTGACGCCATAGAAAAAATTACCGATATGATCACTAAAAGTTTAGACAGTGGAGAAAAAACTTTGGCAATCTTCATAGACTTACAAAAGGCTTTTGACACAATAGATCACAAAATACTTTTTTCAAAACTTTCAAAAATTGGTATGTCATGTACAACACTAAACTTACTAAAAAGCTATATGACGGAGCGTACACAGAGCGTCCAAATTAACAAGAGAAAAATCAAACCTCTCCTAATCAACCATGGAGTACCACAAGGAAGCGTACTAGGTCCGATATTATTTTTAATATACATTAATGATATCTGTAACCTAGAAACAAGAGGAAAAATCATTAGTTTTGCTGATGACACAGTAATTTTATTTAAAGAAAAAGATTGGATAAATACCTACAAAGAAGCTGAACACGGACTTGGTCTCCTGCAAAACTGGCTTAAAAGAAACTCCCTGACGCTTAATGTCAATAAAACAAAATATCTGACATTTTCTAAAACAGCCAGAGGGCAGCCGTCAGAGGACCTTAATCTCAAATTACATTCATGCCAAGGAATTTATCAAAAAAATCAAGGCTTATCATGCCTCTGTCCCACTATAGCACACTCCAAAAGCATCAAATATCTTGGAATTGAAATTGATGATAATCTCCGTTGGAACTCACATATAGATGTAATTACAAAAAAACTAACCAGGTACATATACTTCTTTAGAAACATTCGCAATATCCTCAATATAAACGATATTAAAAAAGTATACTATGCTTTGTGTCAATCACAAATAGAGTACGGAATAACTGGATGGGGGTCTGCCTTGAGCACTCACACAGAGCGGCTCAATATAGCACAAAAAGGAGTATTAAAGACTATACTGAAAGTTCCGCTTAGAACTCCGACAGAAGAAATATTCAAAAACTTCAATGTTTACAATGTACAGAAACTATATTCAAAAAATATTTTATTTAAACTGAAAAAAAACATATCCGAATACTCCACTGCCCAACATAAATACACAACCAGGGCAAAAAGCGAAAATATCCTGATTACTCCCAGTTTGAACACATCCTTTGGACAGAGAAATAATAAATTCCATGCTATAAAATTGTTCAATGCTCTACCAAATGAAACCAAAAAAATAAACGAAATGAGTATATTTAAAACAAAAGTCAAAACATGGCTTAGAGATCAAAGTAATAATCAACTTACAAACATTATGAAGACAATGTAAAGACAATTCAAAACTAAATACAAAAATTTAAGAAAAACTACAGGCCGCCTCAGAACAGGAAACCCTAGTGAGGAGGACTGTGAAAAAAATACAAAAAATATACTTATATTATACTTTAAACCTACATAATGTACAAATTTTGCTATTGATATTAATAATAAAAAAAAAGATATGCTGCAACTTGCGTGTCGTTAAGTGGCGCGTAATAGGGCCCACAAGTCTCGCGCGAATATTGCGTTTGATGCAGTCAGTCGTCAATTTCTCAAAATGCACACTGGATGGCCTTTTTACGAAACTTAATATATTTTCGGCGGCTACAACTTGCGTCGCGTAGCTTGCGCAGTAGGGTGCGCAAGATACGCTTAGTGTATTTTGAGCCTTAAACTATATGTTTTAACGCTTTTAACCGTTTGAGTGCCAAAAAAATTCATAGAGTTGCTTGTAAATTGCCACCAAATAAACATGATTTTTTATGAAACTATATATTTTTTAAAACCCCATAAATTCTTTGAATTTTCAAGGATTTCGATGATTTTTTCGGTGTTTTATTAAAGAATATTGGTTTAGAATCACGCGGAGGAGGATCCCGAAGTCCGGTCGTTTCGAAAAAATGAGAATTTTACGTACCGACGTACGCGCGAATCAGAACACTACTGACGCAATCGCTGGAAATCGACGATCAGCAATCTTCGTTAAAACACGAATCGACGAAAATCGACGATTGGCACTCAAACGGTTAAGTATTCATACAGAATACAGTGATGTCATATAGAATGAAAGAAAAGTATGGGAAGGAGGAAGTTTGTTCCTGGATACTCCGATCTGGTCATCAAACAGGGCTAATATGTCATTTCACGTTACATTTACACTGTTATTTATTTCACTTGATCGTGTCATGTCTTTCTTGGGCGTCTGCAACCTCTTCAATCATTCACTTCCAAGTCATACATTCTCCTTACATCTCTTTCCTTGTTCACCACTTACGTCTCATTTAACCCAAATAATTATTAAATTCTTGTTTGTTTTATCGCCAACTTTTTCCACCATTTATTTCGTAAAGTATCGCGAAAATCACATTGTTACTGTTAAAAAACTAAAATATGTCGACGTTAATTCCACTCCGTATCTCTTTTCAGTGCAGAGATAAAGCGTCCCCGACTTTTTCTACAATTCAAATCACTTTCTAAACACTCCTGGCACTAATAAGAACAAACTTAGAATTTTTAAGCGTAATCGGATGAATGGTATAGGAACGCGAATGGGATAAACAAAGAAACATCAATTTATTTATAAGAAAACCACATTGTAAAACGACTACATAATAAACCAATTAATTTACATAATTTATCTATATATAAACAAATAACACATAGTTATTCATCGATGTATGGGTGAATTTGCAGAACTTTAACTGATTTTTAAGTCCTTAAATTGTATGAGAACCATCTATATTTTACTAGTTAGAAGTCAAGTGGAATATAATTAACCTATTTAGTCCCCTTTGAAAAAAGTTCAGTCTAACAATATAAAAATATTTTAGCTCAAAATCTTACGTACGTCATTCCAATTGAATACATTAATTATGTCAGTTTGATGAATCAATTGCATCTAATAACGCTGTCTGACAGGAGAATTATGTTAGAACTGGTTGTGTTAACACAGATTCATTAACAACTTAATTGACAGCCCTAATAAATTCGACGTGCCGACTAGGAACATATAACCAAATATAATATTCTTCTGCAATACATATACAAATCAGACAAACTCACCAACCAATAGGATGCACGATCTGGGCAACAAATTTCAGGGTACTATTGACATATTTATTGACTCCATTCATAGAACTAAGCGTAATCTATACCAGCACTTTGTTGAATCCTACAAATTATGGTAGCATTAGTATTGTAGTTTTAGTGATTTGTCTTTACAGGGTTTTCCTATAAGAGGTGTTATATTGATATTCAATCGTAAAAGATCAATGGTTTTGTTGCTTGAGTGGCACGTAGCGCCGTCTTGTTGAAAGTAAACGTTGTCCAAATCAATACCATCTAATTCCGGCCATAAAAAAATCATCAATCATCTCTCGATAGCCCAATCCATTCACCGTAACTGTTGCTCCAGCCTCATTTTCGAAAAAGTAAGGTCCAATGACTCCGCCGGACCATAAACTGCACCAAACAGTCACACGTTGAAGATAGAGAGGCTTTTCAACAATAACTCTTGGGTTTTCCGAGCCCCAGATGCGACAATTTTGCTTGTTGACGAAGCCACCGAGGTGAAAATGAGCCGCATCACTCAAGATGATTTGCATTTGATTCACTCAAGTGAATTTTAATAATTTCAATGCGTTGTTGAAGCGTGTATCGTTCCATTTTTATTAATGGCGTAGTTTCCACTTGTCAAATGTCAAAAAATGACAGCTTCAAAAGTAACATCTACCGAAATAGCGGGCTATTCAAAATAACACCTCTTATTGGAAAACCCTGTGTGTAGTATTGTTCTAGTTTCATGTTTTATTAATATTGTTTCGTATTCAGTTTATCAGCTTCACGTTATTTCCTTATTCAAAAACTTTGTGTATAATATTTGATAGCTCACTAGGTATATTCTATTCTTAAAATCCACGTAAATACCCGGCTGGGCCTAAAACAAAATAATAAAAATAAACAACAGACCAAATAAACAATAAGAACAAAGAAAACAGTAAAGATGAGTATCTATAATTTTTGCATCGAGAGATAGATTCAGCCAGTTTGATTTTATATGCATGTTATTTATGTATCGAAACTTATTTATAACAAGAAAAAATAATTATTACAACGCCAGCTCTAGATGACTGCTAAAAAGGACAGGTTTAGTATTGTAATTTGTGTTCGTAATTGTTAGTCATCGTACTTTGAAGCATTGAGTTGTTTTCTTTGTTAACATCTTTTAGATCACTTCGTGTCTGCTGACACTGACCGCAACATGACTGATTAATAATTACATAAAACGTAAACTTAAAAATTGCTGCGATTATTGTAACGAAATAATATATGACAAAATTACATCGTACACAATCAAAGGTAAGTTGCGGAATTTTTCGTATATAATAAATTCTTAACATTTTGTTTTAGAAAAGTTTTATGCTGTTTTCTGTGTGTATTTGTATTTTCTTATTTATTAATACTTCGCTACCGGATTCGATACATCCGTATTAATAACTAGCGTTTTTAAAACTAACTTAAAACTACAGAAATAATTAGATAATAAATTATCGAAGTAAGCAAACACTTTGTGGCTTTACATTATACAAATGAAAAATCTTTGTTTTAAACCACTTTATTCGAGTTATACAAGTCGACCGGTTTCGGTTGATCTCAACCTTCCTCAAGACATAAACTGTTATAGGTTTTTGTCCTGAATAAGATTGAGATTAACCGAAACTGATCGACCCGTATAACTCAAATAAAGTGGTTTAAAACAAATGACTTTTAAAATTCGTAATTGGATATTTTTAGTGGTTAGTTTGGAGAATTATGTTAGAACTGGTTGTGTTAACACAGATTCATTAACAACTTAATTGACAGCCCTAATTAATTCGACGTGCCGACTAGGAACACATAACCAAATATAATATTCTTCTGTAATACATATACAAATCAGACAAACTCACTAACCAATAGGATGCACGATCTGGGCAGCAAATTTCAGGGTCCTATTGACATATTTATTGACTCCATTCATAGAACTAAGCGTAATCTATACCAGCACTTTGTTGAATCCTACAAATTATGGTAGCATTAGTATTGTAGTTTTAGTGATTTGTCTTTACAGGGTTTTCCTATAAGAGGTGTTATATTGATATTCAATCGTAAAAGATCAATGGTTTTGTTGCTTGAGTGGCACGTAGCGCCGTCTTGTTGAAAGTAAACGTTGTCCAAATCAATACCATCTAATTCCGGCCATAAAAAAATCATCAATCATCTCTCGATAGCCCAATCCATTCACCGTAACTGTTGCTCCAGCCTCATTTTCGAAAAAGTAAGGTCCAATGACTCCGCCGGACCATAAACTGCACCAAACAGTCACACGTTGAAGATAGAGAGGCTTTTCAACAATAACTCTTGGGTTTTCCGAGCCCCAGATGCGACAATTTTGCTTGTTGACGAAGCCACCGAGGTGAAAATGAGCCGCATCACTCAAGATGATTTGCATTTGATTCACTCAAGTGAATTTTAATAATTTCAATGCGTTGTTGAAGCGTGTATCGTTCCATTTTTATTAATGGCGTAGTTTCCACTTGTCAAATGTCAAAAAATGACAGCTTCAAAAGTAACATCTACCGAAATAGCGGGCTATTCAAAATAACACCTCTTATTGGAAAACCCTGTGTGTAGTATTGTTCTAGTTTCATGTTTTATTAATATTGTTTCGTATTCAGTTTATCAGCTTCACGTTATTTCCTTATTCAAAAACTTTGTGTATAATATTTGATAGCTCACTAGGTATATTCTATTCTTAAAATCCACGTAAATACCCGGCTGGGCCTAAAACAAAATAATAAAAATAAACAACAGACCAAATAAACAATAAGAACAAAGAAAACAGTAAAGATGAGTATCTATAATTTTTGCATCGAGTGATAGATTCAGCCAGTTTGATTTTATATGCATGTTATTTATGTATCGAAACTTATTTATAACAAGAAAAAATAATTATTACAACGCCAGCTCTAGATGACTGCTATAAAGGACAGGTAGTATTGTAATTTGTATTCGTAATTGTTAGTCATCGTACTTTGAAGCATTGAGTTGTTAACATCTTTTAGATCACTTCGTGTCTGCTGGCACTGACCGCAACATGACTGATAAATAATTACATAAAACGTAAACTTAAAAATTGCTGCGATTATTGTCACGAAATAATATATGACAAAATTACATCGTACACAATCAAAGGTAAGTTGCGGAATTTTTCGTATATAACAAGTTCTAAACATTTTCTTTTAGAAAACTTTTATGCTGTTTTCTGAATGTAGGTATTTTCTTATTTATTAATACTTCGCTACCGGATTCGATATTAATAACTAGCGTTTTTAAAACTAACTTAAAACTACAGAAATAATTAGATAGTAAATTATCGAAGTAAACAAACACTTTGTGGCTTTACATTATACAAATGAACAATTCTTTGTTTTTAACCACTTTATTCGAGTTATACTGGTCGACCGGTTTCGCTTGATCTCAACCTTCCTCAAGACATAAACTGCTATAGGTTTTTGTCCTGAAGAAGATTGAGATTAACCGAAACTGAACGACTTCTATAACTCAAATAAAGTGGTTTAAAACAAATTACTTTTAAAATTTATAATTAGATATTTTTAGTGGAGATTTAGAGTGGAGATTTAGAGGGGGTTGGTGGGAGGAGTTAAAATAATGAAATTAGGTTAGAAAAGGTGATTTCCAGGGTGCTATTATTTTTTTTACCGTAACATTAATTTTTGTTTTTATTATATCTAATGTTCTAAGAGGGACAATTTAAAATATTAATTAATGTTAGTATGTTTAAACATAACTTAAAAATTTTAGAAAAAATAAAAAATAGGGATCGAAGTTTACTTTGATGTTTATTTTACTAGACAATGTTTTAAACGAAAATTTGAAATAGAAAAGGGTCGCATCTAGGACTTGAACCAAGGACGCTCGCCTTGCCGGGGTGCCGCTCTACTATTTTCTGATTTTTTTGTTTCAAATTTTCGTTTAAGGCGATGCACTACGTCGTGTAGTATTTTAAATTGAGCCGCTCTCAATAACAACCCTTACGTAGATGGCGATAAGGTTTAAATTCCCACTTAAAACCATCCGCCTGTTTTGATTTGTGAGATTTTGTGCCTTTTATTTTATTTTGTGGATGTTCACGCATAAATATTAAATTTTTTTCCATTCATTTAATAAATAACTTAATTTGCCACATTATACAATAAAAACATAACCGAAAATGGGTTCGTAAGTAGGAGATTTTGAACTTTAAAGCAGTTTTCATAGGCCCATACATTATTTTTTTCTGGTCTTATAAAAAGACTTATATAAAAAAACCTCGATTATTTCAAAGGTCAAGATGTATTCTACTCGCAGTATTTAATTAAAGCATCTGAAACATTTCTAGGCGACCAAATTTTCAAACCAAAAACACATTATTTTGCATTACTACATATGTCATCGCCTTAAGGATAGCTTATATTGTCTTCAATAATTAAACTTTATTTTTTGTTATCAGATAATTCATCAGAGCTTATACAGAAATGCATAGTTTCACTGTCTCTCTGAACGATATTCTGGGAATCGGATCGATCTGTACCTGATTGATTATGCGTAGTTCTAGTTGCTATGACACGCCGGTACAAATTGTACGTCAAATGCAGCGGTTTTATTACGAGTAATTATTGGTTATTAGTGGTTATTTACGTCCCCTCGAGTGGTCACTGGCCGGGGGTCGCGTGACATAATAGACGGCCAATAACCAACTGAGGCATTTAGTCTTTGTTTATCCTTGGCAAGCTTGAGGCAAAGTAATGGGGTGGTTCCGCAGATAGTTAGTCGACAAATGGGGTATTTTCACAAACTTTATTTCGTATATTAACTGCCGTATTGTCATCCGATTTCAGAGAAATGCATGTATGACCGCTTGCATGTACGTGATTGCCACCAAATGATGATGAAATAAAAATCATAATGACAGAATACATTGTCATAGATAACGAGTCTATTTGGAGAGTTTCAGGTCGATCGGATGTCGGAAAGTGGGTTAATTTCCGCTTACAAGATTTGCTTCCCGAATTTTCGATTCCCGAAAACAAAAGTTAAATTGAAATAGATGTATTTAATAAAAAAACATCGCGTTCTGATGTGATGTCTGTACCGATGTGGATGAGTGCAAGCGAGATGGAATGCTTGCAAGATCTTATAAAAGGCGATGCACGTTAGTTGTGCGCCCTCTTTTGTTACAAGCAGCTCCCCAATAAATACCAGTACAAGATCACCTAAGAGTATTATTGCATACTACCCGACACGCTACAATAAAGGAACAATAATACTCCATACATTACACCTGAGACATAAAGGTCCAAACCTCGCCCAAAAGCATTTTTTTCTGAAAAGGGAGAAAATCGGTACCCGATGTGTGCGTCGAACTCCATTTTTTTAATATTTATCTATGCAGTGTACCTGCAGCAGGACTGTGGGCTATGAAATAGTGAGGTTATATAATTCAATAATAACCCTGAGTTAGGTGCAATTTTACTAATTATACTTAGGCCCGGTATATCAGTCAGTCCGTATTCTCGCTATGTGCTACATTTCTGGATCAAATTTAAGCTCGTTAAATAGGCAACTTAAGCCTTGGTAAGCCGCAGAATAGTTCTCCTTTTAGACACCGAAGCGCTAGCAGTTACAAATGTCAAACATGACGTTTACGTGATTAATTACGTACTTTCTTCTCACTGAACTATATGAAAATCGCATAATTTCATCACTATGGACTATTATATTCATCGAGCGATGAGGGATGTTGATGTTATTAATTGATAATCAACGGCCGGCATAGTCCAGTGGTAACGCATTGGACTGCCATTCCGAAGGTCGCGGGTTCGAACCCGGCGTGCGCAAATAAATTTTATTTGATTAATTTGTGTTATTTCACAATTAATTAATTAAAATAATATATAGTATATTTGCGGCACGTTCCAGAGTGGAAGATACTACCAGTATCGCCCTGGTGTAAGACCACCATTCAGAATTGAAACGTTGCTCCAAATGGCTTTAGCCGTGTTTAGTGACTAGATCTGAATAGCCAGGTACTTCCTCACCTTCCTCTTCCCCTTCCCCACTTACCTTCAGCCTCACAACATCCCCCAATTGGGGATGCCATAGTCTCACTGGCTCCAGACGGGAGCAGTTGGGACTCTTGTGAGGTATTCACTATAAAAAAAAAAAAAAAAAAAAATAGTCTGAAAAGGTATTATAGGAGGAATTTTTCAATATTCTGGTAGTGTTATCAGCGGTTTGTTCGTCATATTTTCATGAATAGTGCGATGACTCCAGCAAAAAATGTTATTTAAAATTTATTCATCACAATGCTTATTGAAGTGGGGAACTTTATCCAAAAATCATCTTGCAAATTAATCCCTCTTAACACATTAGACATTTTGAAAGCTCGCGATCTTCTGATGACAGTTGAAATCACAGATATACCACTCACGTAGACAGTAATTTGGTTTTACATAGAAAAAATAAGAAAAATCCCCTATTAAAATCGAAGACAACACGCGTAATATTACAAATATCTAGCTTTTTTACCTATATACGGATTTTGTTCCAAACCGCGCTAAGCTCGACATTCCAACCGAGCCTAGTTTTAAATCAACCGATATACCGGGCCTTAGTACCATTACAAGATCGGATACAAGTAATAAAAAATGTGATTGTTTTAGAGAAGTTCATTGTTAAGTTTTTTAATTGGCATAATTCACTGGACACACTATAAAACCATAACAAACATAATAAGCGATGCGATTTAAGAAAATAAGTGAATGATTTCAGAAATTCTATGTTTGTATTGTTTCAAATATCTAACAGTGTGCATTGTTATTTCAGAATAATTCAATATTATATTTAGCTGCTAACCCTGTACAAATCTCAAGTACGCCCATCGATCGAATTTGGGAGCCACCTCTAGGCTGAAGCCCCAACAGACCGATTGCCATCTCTAATGCACACACGCAATATGGGAATGCTCAGTCTGTTCTACAGGTATTTTAATGGAGCCTGCTTTACACGAGCTGAAAACCCTTTCACAGATGATGTTGGCTTCATGAGAACGGGCCGCTTCTTTTTTTGTGCAAGACGGCTCGTACGTAGAACAAGCTACCGGCATCTGTTTTTCCTCCTTCATATAATCCGGGCATCTTCAAGACCCGCATTAACAAACCCCTTCTTTATGCTCATACCTTAATCCGCCTCGCAGCGCTGCCCAACCAGGTGGAGGCATAGCTACCCTGTCTTTATACTGTGCAGACAGGGGCGCACTTGTGAGGCGTTACATAAAAAATAATGGAATTAAATTAATTTTACATATAAGTCTGTCTTAATTTCCATAAAAAATACATTTTATTTAATCAAAATGCGTCGATCCAGACCACATTTTATGTTAAAATGATGTATTGTGGGTTTCTGCAGGATTTCTTATCGAAAATATCAACAAAAATATTAGTCGCAATGATTATTATAATTTTTGAACAATGAAAATGACTTTGAAATTGAATTTTTTTTTTCAGATTTAGGCGAATCCAAGTACCTACCTCATTTAATATTGGTCTATGACCAACCTAGATCAAAGGGACAGGTCAAGGTTCTGATAAAATTAACTGTAATTAAACCGTAAACCAGTTTTCCCGAAAACTGAACGTACTCGTAATGATCGCCATTGTTTAGAGAACGCTATTTATAATGTCGTCATAAGAACTTTGTAAAGTCATGAAACGTCACTTCTTTACCCGATCAATATTTACCTTTCATGATGATGACATGTTGATAAAATTTATTTTTTATTTATTGTATTTTAGACAAACGTATTATGGCGTTACTAAGTAAATATTTCTTAATATTTATCATCCTGTTAAGTGGCCTTTGTGTTTAAAACCATTCAACAAATACTAATAATAATATAAAAAATGTTGTGTCAATATTACGCGGCGCAAGACACAATATCCTAAACTAATGTCGCAATCTTAACGACGTAAGTGAAGAAGGCACGCACAATAATATGCGACGTTCTGCGCGGTGTATGGGGCACAGCTACCGTTGAATTTGCCCTAACAAATCTCTAACATAAAGTGGAAGCTTAACGATATAAGTGTTGAAGTCATGTAAAAACAATATACGGCGTATTGGGTGGACCTATGGTCGAATTCAACGAAAAAACTGAAATCTTCAATATTACGCGTACATTGAACATTTGTGTTATAAAAATATCACTTTAATAAAGTTCTTATAAGATACAGACCATAAAACTCACTTTATGAGACAACATGAAAGTAGATTTTACAAATGCAATTATTATGTAATTTTTGTCTAAAAATGACAAAAAATAACACAAATAAGTAGTAAATATCTTGATGAATATAATGGTAAATTGACCATTTTATGAACAAAACACGATATGTGAAGATATTTCAAGAATACATAAAAACAGCTGTCAACCGCGGTTTCCACGCTTCAAGAATCTCCGGAATCTCGTAATGCGCATGCGTGAAGTTATTGCTAGATGAAAAAATAATTGTTGCCAGATTAAAAAAACAGAGTCAAATGTATTTTTATATAAGTACCATCTCGAATCTAAACTTTCACAGGCTTTATACAATGTGTTACAAAAAAACCGTTTAACGAATGTGAAGTGGGTATATTTAGGCTGTACTCTCTTGTTTAGCCCAAGAGTCGGGATTTTCTAGTGAGAGGAGCCAAATATTATGTTAACAGAATCCCGCCATATTCGAAGAGCCGAAACATATTTTTTTACTGTGGTGCTAAGAATGCTAAAACAATAATAGGTAATATTAGGTGATTATTATTTTCGGATATTGTGCCGTGTTGCGTTTCCTTCCAAGCCAACCCAGTAAGCCAGGTAAAAAATGTTTGGTTAATGTGAATACCGTCGTCACAATTCGCAAAAGAACGGGTCATTAATGACTTGTTTTTGATCATTATATACCTATTAACACACCTCGTATAGCGTTTGAGGCAGTTCCCAAATAACATTGTTATTTCAAATTTCAAAATGGCGAACGAAACCAATAAATCATGTTGCTTGTAATAACATTTGGACCTGTGCTATTCTTAATACTCAGGTCAGGACGGACCTAATACTGCACAAGAGTCCCAAGTGCTTTCAACCATTCGGAGCCTGTGGCACTATGAAATATTGGGGTTTATTACAAGGTTGAAATGTGTGGGGAAGGGAAGGAGATTTGGAAGAGGAAGTTGGAAACCTGGCTATTCAGATCTTTTTTTTTTTTTTTTTTTTTTTTTTATAGTGAATACCTCACAAGAGTCCCAACTGCTCCCGTCTGGAGCCAGTGAGACTATGGCATCCCCAATTGGGGGATGTTGTGAGGCTGAAGGTAAGTGGGGAAGGGAAAGAGGAAGGTGGGGAAGTACCTGGCTATTCAGATCTAGTCACTAAACACGGCTAAAGCCATTTGGAGCAACGTTTCAATTCTGAATGGTGGTCTTACACCAGGGCGATACTGGTAGTATCTTCCACTCTGGAACGTGCCGCAAATATACTATATATTATTTTAATTAATTAATTGTGAAATAACACAAATTAATCAAATAAAATTTATTTGCGCACGCCGGGTTCGAACCCGCGACCTTCGGAATGGCAGTCCAATGCGTTACCACTGGACTATGCCGGCCGTCAAACTCAACTAAAGCCATTTCAAGCAAAGTTTCGATACGGAATGGTGGTCTTTCACCAGGGTGATACTGAGAGTATCTATAATAACTTGCCGTAACCATTTATGTTTATGTGTACCTATAGGTACGTACGAGATAAAATGGCAACGCCTCGGTTTTCATTACTATTTTTATTTTTTTTATTTAACGGCAATATGTAAAGTAAAAATATACAATATTAAGTGACATAAAGATATAAAGTGATGTAGTTTGTTCTCAGTCCTCCTCACTAGGTATTCCTGTTCCGAGGCCGACTGTAGGTTGCTGTATGTGTGTTGATCATGATTTCCTCATCTTCTAATTTGTTGGTTCCCACAAAATATGAAATAAATTAAGCAAAAAAGGTTGCGTTGGGGTTACTTCATAAATTTAATGATTTCCTCATCTTCATGTTTAGACCATGGTGTTTTTAATTTCAATAGGAAGGGCTAAGAGCTAGAACTATCAGTAACTTGTTTTATTGTAAGCGTAGGTTAATTGATTCACTAGGCCGCGTTGTTGCAGATCGAAGCGTCTTGAATCTGATTACTATTTGTATGTATTTATAAGTGAGGCCAATACAATTATTTCGTAGAAATGGCAGAAAAGTCAATAGGTGTCGCAACATTAAAATAAAAATAAGATATGTTTATCTAAAATACGCTGTGTAGATTGCATTTAGTTCGGGTTGAATCTTGCGATCATACATAAAGTAGTTGCAAATAAAAATTGTGCGGTGAGAAAAATAAACACTATATTAGTTTTGTTTGCACATGCTTTGTGTATCTTCTACATAATCTGTTTTATCATGAATTGAGTTTTGTGTAATTTTCCCAGTTTGATAAGACATTATTAAATTCACTTTTCACAAATGACATTATGACGTCATAGCAATCTTGACCTTTCCCATTGAAATAAAGAGATGCAGTTGTAGAGGGTGACTGGTATGCCATGCAATTAATGAAGGGTGTGATTATTATTTGAGAAGATTTATGTACACGAAAACGTTCATGCAGTTGAATATAAGTTAATTAATGTTGATGAAAAGTGAAAATATTATCAAGGGATTATTTAATAACATTATTATTGTAAAAACAAGCTAATTTTCTTAATATATTGTCAAATTAAGTGTTATGTCTCTGCTTTACTTGCAGATTTCTGTGTTGGGAACTCTTTGATAAAGTAAAAGGTTCTACTTATAATTGCGTTTATTTACATTACAATAAATTGGTCTGGATTTAGCTACACTGTTCATTACCCGAGGGTTGGTAATTCTCTGTCTCTGGAAGCTTGTTGTCTGTCAATAATATCCCACAGGCAATTGCTACACCCTAGCGACATCTTTCGGACTCTGGAGTAAGCTCTATGACTAGTGCCATCTATCGCTTGAATACCCAACTTATTACCAAACATCACTCGTGTTACGCGTGAAAATGAGTCATGATTAAGTTCTCCATTAATTAAAAAGATTATTATCATCTGATCTGCAGGTAAGGATTGGTTATAGTCTTCTTTTTATTTCATATGATGGTGTGGGTTGAGTCAGTCTAGGGACTATGGGCGTCGACCTAATCAATCCCGCTGGGTAATAAATGCAGCGGGCATTCTTTGTCCACATGTTTTCTTATGTGCATCGGACCACATTAACACATCGCTGACTCTTTAAGGCACCCCACCTGTGAATTTTTGGGAACAGCGGCTGTGTAGGAACTTATCCTGTTGATAGTGGACCAGAGTTTTGGAGGTAGTGAAAATACACTGTATCTCAGTGGGATCGTGCACGAGGTGAGCATCGATGGATTAAATTGAGTGAGTGGTAATCTTCTGGAGTGAGAACTAATCGAAGGAGTAGCTCTCCTTCCATCCAGAAGGGTTTTCGGGACTTGTAGGGTGAGAGACGACATCATCGTGCAAAGGTATTGCGTTTTTCATAGCACCTTCGTGTATTCCCAACATCGACCATGGAAGTGTGGGCGCTTCTATCCCATACTGGAGCACAGTATTCAGTTGTTACAAAAACCAGGGCAATGGATGCCGTTCTTAAGGTGTTAGCGTCGCTTTCCAGGTAATTCCAGCTAGCTTATTGATTAAGTAAAACCTTGACCTGATTTTTTATCACTGTATGCATGTGTTACCTGCAGTTCAGGCTCAAATCATCAAACTGTACCCAAAGTTTAGTATTCGCCTGTGAATTGCTAAGATGAAAAGCTGTCGCAACTGTTTTCAACCCGTTTTGCTTTAGTCACCATTTGACGAAATATTCTTTTAGGTCAGTGTTAAGGGTTTCTACTGCCACTTTAAGGGTTTTGGTCTGGGCTGTGACGGTGAATTTGCGTAGGCAAATTTTCTGCCTTCAGTGTGAGGAGCGTCTGGATGTAAATGCTTCAATGATGGAAGTGCCACACACAGAAACCATAGATAAAATGCAAGTAAAAGGATCCACACACCATGTTACGCTTCCTCTCCCTTTAGCCAACGTTTCGGACAGCTTTACAGAATATATTAATATACTGAGTTAATTTTTCAATAAGATTGGTTAAGTAAATTGCACATGAATAAATCAACCGTAACCACAGACATATGAATATATATACTAGAAATTAAAGGTGAGGGGTAAAATCAACTGTTGAAGAACGAAGGGGGTAAAGCTGACTGTGATTCGTCAATAAATCAATCTGACAGTATATAGGCATCTCGCATTATAATATCACCATTTAGTTCTTAAAAGTAAAATCTGCTTTTGAATGAATAGACATTTTTACATGGGAGCGCAAATTACTCGCCACGTTATGAACAAATTTGCGAAGTCCGAATTCGGCAAAAAAAAAATTCTTCTATTTTCAGAGTCGAATATTTTGTTTACGTATTTAGTTAAGACACTTTTATAAGTGTTCATAATTTACTTCCCAGTAACAACGATGCGCACACTTGAGAATCGCTACATTCGACCAATGTTGGCTCGATGTGATAGTATATGTTTCTACAACTGATTCATATTATACGACGTGAATAAGCTTAAAATGATGCTTACATATGGAATATAATACGACAATTGGGTTTATTCTCTTTTTCACATAATATATTTTTACAAGTTTTCATATCACAAGCCACTATTTTGCCGTGTTATTTCATAAAATGCCTCGACCATAGCTCGACGCTAGTTCGAACAAGAATGATGACGTCACATTCTCAAGATTCACGGGAAGCCATACGCGAGCCCAGCCAGCTCCAATGGAACCGGTATGGGGAGTGGGGAATAATACGCTTTTAATCACTTAGGGCAGGTCTACTAATATTCATATGTCTATGACCGTAACTGTTGATTGCCCTAAATTAAAAATAAATAAACACATTATAACTCTATTGACCACTCGATCGATTGGTTGAATATTTATACATTTAACATATTATTTAATCAATGTCTAGGACAGTCTAGAGTCTAGACTGTCTAGAGTCTCGAGACTCTAGACTAATGCGCAGGACTTAAAATATAAAAACATTTTCAATATTCCATAACATCTTCCAGTCACTCTGTAAAATCTCAGGCGATCTCTCGATTATGCGTTGTTATGTAATAAACTGATTAAAATGAATTTATTATACTGATAACAAGTAGTTTTCCATAATTAAAATATATAATTGCTTATTCTCATACATACAAATATTATAAAATTAAATATAATAAAACTATATGACACTTATTTCGCGTACTATATATATATGTGTAAAGACATTATCTATTTCTGTTTCCCGACCACGTTACCCAATCGAACGTACTAATTTTTGGTCTTCTGTGATGTGAAGTGTTTCTGCTCAATTTACTCAAATTTTCTTTAAACAGTGTAATTTTAAAAATTGGAACTGATTGTTCAGACAATTTATAAAGTAGGTAACTAAATGTAATTGATTTTTATTATTAAAAAATATGTTTTTCTGTATTTGAAAAGCGTATTTTTTTTGTTTAACTTTTTGACAGATTTACCCGACAGGTAAATCTAATAAATAAACACGCAGTATGACCAGATGAATAAAATATTTGAGTCGGGTTTTATGGACACAGGATGAGACGATGCATGCGTGTGAATTGTGTGGTTAGTTAGTTCATAAGTTGGCTTATTAGATTAATGCCTTTTTTAGCTAATGACGTTCCAGAGTGGAATATATCCTCTGTATCACCCTGATGTAAGACCACCATTCGGATTTGAAACGTTGCTTGAAATGGATTTAGCCGTGTTTGGTGACCAGATCAGAATATTCAGGTCCTACCCCGATTTCCTCTCCCTACTACCTTCAGCCTCACAACTTGGTCTCACTGTATACACATTATTTTTTTCATAAATGTTTGGGAATATTATTGAAAAAATTAATTGTTAATTAGTGTTGGAATGAACGAGATTTTTTTAATGCATTTAATTATATTTTTTAACCTTTTGGTTTTGTCCTGCATGGAATTTTACATGGTAAAGGAATGACCGAGATATTATAACAACAGCATTCGGATACATACATGTAGGTACATATTATATAATCGTAGTTTTTTAAAAATTTTTTTCCATTATTTCTGGCTTTCACCCTTCAAGGGTGTTCTTGGCCATAATTTAAAATTATTGAGAAATCAAATGTGAATTTAAATATTAATTTTATTTAAACAGGCAAATTTCAAAATTATAACGAAAATTGGAGTCGAGTTCAGACTTAGAAGAGATGAGATGTTGAATGGAGGGGAGGCAATTTTAGATAAGGCTTGATAGAAGAGAGGATATTTGTTTAGAGAGGGACAACCAAAAAATATGTGATCTAAAGTTCCCACTTCTAGACCACAGAATGTACAATCTGGGGAGTCAAGGATGTGAATTTTAAAAAGATGGGAAGGAACGGAACAATGTCCGATCCTCATTCGAATGAGTGAAGAAATTTCTTTTTTGGAAAAATGAGGGAATTGCTGAAACCACGGTTTTGATGGAATAGTCCTTTGTATTGAGGCATAACAGGCTCCCTTGGATTGACTAGCAATGTGCCAATACTCCGAGCAAACATTGCGGGATCTATCTTTGATGATGGAAAAAATGTCAGATAGGGGAATGTGGTTTGCGAGGGTAACAACAGGGTTGGACGCTCCTTGTTTTGCCAAGGCATCCGCAATATCATTACCCATGAGTGATGGATAAATTCCCGGAAATTTATCTGTGGGGAATATTCCCGGGAAAAAATGTGAAATGATAGACTGAGGTTGTCTCCTACAAGGAAATCATAAAATATCGTGACTTTGGGGAATATTCGGTGAGTAAATTGGGGAATATTCCCATTAAATAATTCAATATTGAATGATTTTAGAGGCAATTTTGGTATTTTTTGTAATCACATATTATTGTAGTTATTAAAAAATAATTTTGGCCTACCTACTGTTTGAATAAAATGAAAAATAAAATATAAAAAATAAATACAGTGAAAAACATTTTATGGGTAGAAATTTTAATTTTCGTAAATAAAAATTGTGTTCCACAACGTAAATCGATGGCCTGTTATTTAAATTCACTCTCATCAAAATATGTATTTTTTATTAAATCAGTTTTATTTTATATTTCAAAGTAAATAGAGGAAATTATTTTTTTAAATAAATTCAAATCATCATAATTATCAAATATGATTTAAGATTTTCACGGCCAAAAGTATTTTTGTTATTTGTTTTTGGGGTATTATGCCGTGTTGCGCTAACTCCTTCTTTAGCCAACGTTTCGGACAGCATTGCAGTGTCCATCATCAGGGCAGATGTCTTGACATCTGCCCTCTGATGATGGACACTGCAATGCTGTCCGAAACGTTGGCTAAAGAAGGAGTTAGCGCAACACGGCATAATACCCCAAAAACAAATAACAAAAATCATAATTATCAATTATAATTGTCAATGTTGCCTCTAGAATCATGATTTTTTTTAAATTTTACATTTTATAATATACAATACAAATAAATAAAGTAGGAAATACCCGTTCTACATATTTGCTGTGTCTTTGGATTAAAGAAATAATTTTTCAGTTTGATTGAGGCTAATTTTGGCCAAAATTTAAGTTTTGTATGAAAAGGGAAACTTTTGTAGGAAAGGGAATTAATTTGTGGTGAATATTCCCGGAAAAATTTTGAAATCCCAAGATTAACCGATGAGGTTATCTCCTAAAATGAAATGAAAAAAATCACAACTTCGTTGGGGAACAAATAGGGGAATATTCCCGGGAAAATTGTGAAATCCCCAGACTAACCGATGAGGTTGTCTCCTACAATGAAATGAAAAAATATTCTGACTGCGGAATATTCGGTGTTTGAATTGGGGAATATTCCCGGGTGCGCATCATTAAGCATAGTACCCTTATTTTATGTGAAAAGTTGCGGTGTTCTTTCTTTTCAGAAAATAACATAATATTTGTGTAATTTTTCAAAAATATCATTGGAATATAAATTAATTGTCGTCTACGCAATTTTTTAGAGAAACGATGCCGTGTTTCGCAGTCATTGCAGTTTTTTTGTTTTAATTTTAATTTCCACCATCGGACTTTTCAGAGATTATAATTTTCCCTTTGTACTTAGTTTTAAGAAAGTTTTTATTTCTTATTTACATCCAAGAATAAAATTCGAGTGAGTACACATTTCGGGAATACGTGTTTTGATCTCGAATACTTCTTAATCCTTATCACTGAATACTAGCGATGTGTCATGACTCATTTTATATAGAGCGGGAAACGATACCAGCTCATTATTTTCGTACGGCTCAAAGAGTCGACTCAAATGAACGACGGCTCAATTGAACGAGAGCCATGAGCTCAGATCGTATGACCAATGAGAGGGCTTCCCCGATACTGTTCCCCCGGTACGGCTCCCCCGATGCGGCTCCCAGGGTAAGCGCATGAATTATCGTATGATTCTTGGTACCCATACGCCGCCTAGCACCACGAGAAAAATAAGATGATAGATAATTGGTAAGTGTAGGTATATATGTCCAAGTCCAGATGTCAGACTGTCAGACGCCGTTCACGTCTCTGAAATACTTGTATCATTAATGGCGTTATTTTTCGAAAATATCTCCTTATAAAAAGAGTCGTGGTAATGTTGTACGAAAACGGCTCATCAAAAAGAGCTACCCCAATTGTGCGGCTCGTTCATGAACGACTCATCGTTACTGGATACAGATGTTTCAGACACGCACAATGTGAAATTGGACCATTAAAATGATGTCTGTTAGACCACATAAAACCCGACACGACCAGAGAACATGCCTCATGGACTCTAAATAAAGATAATAATCGTTTCTAGCAGCTAAAATCAACGGGGGTATGCATTCGATGATGGATGAATGTAAATTTAGTTTGCGATAAGCAGTCGAGTTGAATGGACGTATTCAAATGCATTACACGCGCAGTGTTGTGGTAATAACAAAACATAATAATTTACTAGCAGCGTGAAATTATCTACCTCTTGGTCTAGCGTGCGGCTTTTTTTTGCGAACATGAGTTTTTTTTTACAATCTTTGTGTCTTTGGTTGTGTGGGTGCAGAATATACAACGCTCTATTATATTTTGTTTATTTATTAAAAAATAGTGTAAAAGAATAAAATCATGAGCCGCTCAATCACCAGGGCATTCCCGTGTCGAGACGTGCAAGTTAAAAAATATATAAATTTTAAAAAATACACACAAACTTAATTTAATATTAAAAATATAAACCAACAAAAACATCACAAAAATGAAAACTATATGCAGTTAATCAAGATGACATTACAGCTGGGCAGTTCGTTGATAGTGTGCAATAACATGATGTAAACTTATTAAGTATTACAAAGTACCCGTGTTGGCTCATCAGCTACAATCATAGGGTGACCATGTTGACAATGACAATACTGATAGTATGAATAATTAGGAACAAATGGAAACGCATATATCCACAGATATATCCACAAATACCTACCAACACACAAAAAAACGATCAAATATATTGATCTAGGCTACAGACATTGACAAATCGATTTATGTAAAAAATAAATAGGTATTGTGTAGGTAAACAAAAACTATATAAAAAAAACTATTTTGCGATGTTGAAAAGTGATCTTACAACTGTTCTCAATTTCACAAAAATGGTGCTATAAAAATAGCAAAGTTTTGAAATGAACACCGACAAAAAACACAATGTTATTGTTAGCGATATCTATTCCCGCCTCTTAAATTTCGATATGCAAATAAAATAAACAAATGAAAAATAGAAGGCACTATGTAAAAAGGAATCACTTTATATATTGACGTGAAATAATAAGATATAAATTTTATGTAAACTGACTTTTTCAGGTAAGTAAAAACAACTTTAAGTAATATTAGTATTACATAAATTTCTTGAATTGTGATCAAAACTGATTTGAATAAATTGATAGTAGTTCAAAATTTTAATCGTATTTATTTTATTAGCTATTCTTAAACGAAAATTTGACACAGTAAAATCAGAAAATATGCGGTCACATCTAGGACATGAACCCAGGATTCTCGTCTTCGCATTTAAATCGTACAAAACTTAAATTTCTATTTGAGGCTAAAATATCCTACTAAAGAAAATGATAATTTTTTACAATAAATATCTAGTACATCTACTTCTAAAAATCATGAAAAGTGTAGTTCTTTAATGACCTATGTTTTATAATTTAAAACACAAATAAATAAAGTAGCACATACCCGTACTTGATATTTGCATTACCTTTGGAAAAAAGAAAGATTTTTCAGTTTGGTTGGGTATTTTGGCTTGAAATCGAACTATAAGTTTAGTATGAAAAGGGCCTCCGTTCCTTTCAAGGTATTATATTTTTTAGGTTTCTTGAAAATACTAAGTGGAGAGACAATAATTTTTCTTGTATTATTTAACATTTTATTTGAATTGTGTGTTCGTTCGTTTATTTAAATATTTTCAGTAAATTTAACACTTTATTACTACATGTAAAGTTTCTTAGTCGTTGTTGCCAATTGGAATTGGATTTTTCGTGAGTCGGGCTGCGAATTTTGAATATTGTTATTTTATTATTATTATATTCTTTTTGAATCTTGTTGAAGAAGCCATTTCTGTCAGGCGTTACATTCGGTGCGGTCATATTTTAATTCACAGATTCCAGTATTTTTAAGTATCGGTTAGGGTGTAACTTTTATAGTTATTGAGAGAATATACATTAAATTATTAGTACCTATGTAAATTCTAAAAATTTAACTTTAATTTTACAATTTTTATAGATATTTTAAAATTCCAAACTTGCATTCCAAACAGAAGTTTGATGGTGGCTTTGAACGCCGAAACAACTGTCATAATGATAACAAACTAAAGTACCTACTTGCAGAGTTAAAATTTAATTTGTTTGGAATAATTTTAAAACATGTTAAAAGGAAATAAGATAAGGGTGAAATTGTACCTAACTCAGAGTTAGCTCAGTTTTGATTGGTGAGAGCGGCCGTCAAAGTTGAAATTGAATCAATGCTGAGTACCTTGAACTATAATTATGCAACTGCAAAGTGCAATTACGGACTTGCTCTGCTGTACTGTTGGCTTATTGCCAAAACTAGAAACGTTCCCACACCCATGATATAAATCACAATAGATTGGCTTTCCGCTAAACAATGAAAATAATAAATACAATATTAAAATTTATTGAAAACCTCAAATTGTATTATTTATATTATTTAAAAAAAATCATATTTATTTAAATATATAAAGTATATATATAGTATATATTTATCCAAGACACTGTCTAGATTGCATTTATTTCGGGAAAAATCTCGCGATACAGTTTATTTATTTATTTATTAACGGACATCGTCCAAATTACAAAATAATAACACGAATACAGTAAAATGAAAAATACAGGAGTAGACAAAGGTACATGAAAGCAAAGACATAAGGCAGATATAATATAAGAAAATAAAGTGACAAGTCGAATCAAGTCAAGACTACGCCGTGGGTCAGGACCACAGGACACTTATAATATTCCGTCACTTGTTTAGCGACCGGCAAAAATCATTCAGACTTATCCCAAAAAAGTTAAGGTTTTGACTTGAGTTAACCAGTCTACACATTCTGGACAATGATGAATAATATCCAAAATTTGTCGAATGATGGTTGAGGAAGAGCAGTTCATTATTTCTGAGTCTGTGCGAGGGGATATTGAAGGGAATGAGTTGCAGTAGAGTAGGTAAATCAGTAAAAAAATTCCTTTAGTCATTTTTAGTTAAAAATGACCAAAGGAAATGGGGTCCGAATACCTAAGTTGGTAGAGCAGAGCCCCGGCAAGGTTAAGGTCCCGGGTTCAATTCCGAGATGCGACCTATCTTTTTCAGATTATTCTGTTTCAAATTTTAGTTGCTAATATTATCTTCAATAATTAAATAAAACATTGTTTTATTCTGTTGCACGGGTGAAGGTCACTTTTTATGTAAGTTGGTAGGTAATACTTTATGAAACATAGTTTCGTCCACTTCGTTCATATATACATATATTTGTTAACCTTCTAGTTTATTAAATATTCAGGGCGTTTTACAAATACTACAAAATAATAATTAAAATAAATATATAATACAACAATTGTTGCTGAAAGAGATTCTATTTCAGTTCATATTCTCATTAACATGTACAGACATGAACAGTGACATTGTATAGTGCAATATAGACTTACTATTCCGTTGTACAGACTTGAACAGTGACATTGTATAGTGCAATACAGACTTACTCTTCCATTGTACAGACTTGAACAGTGACATTGTATAGTGCAATACAGACTTACTCTTCCATTGTACAGACTTGAACAGTGACATTTTATAGTGCAATACAGACTTACTCTTCCATTGTACAGACTTGAACAGTGACATTGTATAGTGCAATACAGACTTACTCTTCCATTGTACAGACTTGAACAGTGACATTGTATAGTGCAATACAGACTTACTCTTCCATCGTACAGACTTGAACAGTGACATTGCACAGTGCAATACAGACTTACTCTTCCACCGTACAGACTTCAACACTGACATTGCACAGTGCAATACAGACTTACTCTTCCATCGTACAGACTTGAACAGTGACATTGCACAGTGCAATACAGACTTACTCTTCCATTGTACAGACTTGAACAGTGACATTGTATAGTGCAATACAGACTTACTCTTCCATTGTACAGACTTGACCAGTGGCATTGTATAGTGCAATACAGACTTACTCTTCCATTGTACAGACTTGAACAGTGACATTGTATAGTGCAATACAGACTTACTCTTCCATTGTACAGACTTGAACAGTGACATTGTATTGTGCAATACAGACATACTCTTCCATTGTACAGACTTCAACACTGACATTGCACAGTGCAATACAGACATAATCTTTCATTGTACAGACTTGAACAGTGACATTGTACAGTGCAATACAGACATATGCCTGTATGGCGTTATTTTCTAAGGAAAGATTTTGCTTTTAACCGACCAATGATCTGTTCTCGCGGTGACACATGTGTCTAATCAAAAACATGTATCTAAACATGTAACATGAATCTAATCAAAAAACGAGTAGTTCTGTGAACAGTAGGCCTGGCTTCCAAAAAGTATGTATTTTTTTTTCTATTTATCTAATTATAGTAATAATATGTAACCGCATTATCTCTGCACTGGAATTAGGTACGGAGTCGATAAAATATAATTTTCAACAGTAACAATGTGGATTTCACAATACTACGTGGAGTGCATGGTAGAAAAAGTCGAGGACTCCTGAGGAAGACATGGTTTGATGAAATGAATCAAATACTGTGTGGTCAAATGTGGGCGCCCGTAAACTTTTTTATTTCTTTACGATAATGTTATTTCCACCTGAATGCACCTAGTTTTCTGGTACACTAAAATCAAATAGAAAGCCCGTCACAAGTCCGCGCAACGCCGGGTAACGCCAACACGTCAGCTAGTATTTTATAAATTTGAGTTGAGTTAAAACTTATCATTTCGAAGTTATTTTAAATAAACAATTAATTTAATTAAACAATTAATTAAATTAAATAATTAATTTAATTAAACAATTAATTTAATTAAACAGTTAATGTAATTAAACAATTAATTTAATTAAACAATCAATTTAATTAAACAATTAATTAATTAATTTAACTAAACAATTTTTTATTTTTTATTTTTATTGAAATATATAAACAAGGTTACAATTTAATGACAATATAAACACCAATATTTCAATCACTCTCCTAATAAAGCAGCTGCTTGTGTTTAGGAGAGGACAACAAAATATTTTTACATTTGTTTAAATTAAACTAAAAATATTTGTAATTTAACAAAAAATAACAATAAAAGTAATAAAAATATTGGTTAGTTAATAGATGATTCAAAGAATTGAAAAGGCAAAAACAAATTTCTAAACAATAAGTAAAGGTATGAGGTGGTACAAGAGTATTTTAATTTAATTTTTTTTAAATATTTTTCGTAGTTTTCTTCCGATCATATATCAAGGGGTAATTTATTAAATAATTTTACACCCTTGAATATATAGTGATGCTGTGCTGTTGTGGTTCGTGCTAGTGGCACGATTAGTCCTCCAACAGATATTATTCTTTTGCTAATATTCAATTGTGGTAAATTATTTTTACTAAAGAAATCTTTATGTATTTGTAGAAGTGCAATTTTGTCATAAATTTTTGTAAGTGGGGGAACCGGGAAATCTTGAAAAACATTTATAGTTGGGTAGTAATATGGCTTTTTTAAGATGATTTTTATTAATATTTTTTTAATAGTTTCCAATGGAAGTAGGGATGATTTATATGCACCCCCCCAAGCCACGATTCCATATTGTAGTACAGAGTGCGCAAGTGCATAATAAATATCTTTTAGTATTTTTAATGATACAATATTTCTTAGTCTAAAAAATATATAGATCAGTTTTCTCATTCTGTCTACTGTGGAATTTTTTTGACTTTTCCATTTGATGTTACTATCAATAATTATTCCAAGATATTTTATTTCTTCTTTACTACTAATGTTTATACAGTTTAAGTTACAGGGTGCGATTTTAAGGAGGCAATTTCTTTCGTGAATTTTTATGTTAAGATTTACATTTGAGATATTCCCTGTTAGGCTATAAGGTATAAAATGGGTTTTTTCGATATTTAGTGTCAATAAGTTTTCGTCAAACCATAGTTTAACGATATTTATGGCATTATTAGCTGATACTTCGACCTCATTCCAAGAATTTCCTTCAATAGTTATCACTGTATCATCTGCGTAAGATATAATGTTTCCAATGATTGGGAGTTCAAAAAGTTCATTTACATATAATATAAATAGTAAAGGTCCCAAAACCGTTCCTTGTGGAATTCCAAAATCTATATTTTATATTTCACTTAATTCGTTGTTTACTTTAACCTGTTGAGTTCTTTGATAGAGATAACTTTTTAACCACGTTCTAGCTTTGCCAGTAATTCCTATATTATTTAGTTTATTAATTAATTTTGAATGTGAGACACTATCAAAAGCTTTACGGAGGGCAATGAATATACTTAAGCACTTTTTGCCTCTATCTAATGTCTTGTAAATAAGCTTAGTTAATTCTGCAATTGCGTCTTGTGTGCTAAGTTTATCTCTGAAACCGTATTGACTACGGTTAATACATTTTTGGTTATCTGTATAGTCAGTAATTTGTTTTTTTACTACTTTTTCGTGTATTTTTGCAATGTTGGATAATAAGGATATTGGGCGGTAATTGTTTACTTCTTTTGAATCTCCGGATTTATATACTGGGATTATAATGGCTTTTTTGTAGTTAGACGGGAATATTCCGTATTTAGTACTTACATTAATTATATGCGTAATCGGTTTGGTTAGAAAATTGCAGTATTTTTTCAAGATTTCTGTAGTTATACCGTCGTATCCTGGCGCACTACCATTTTTAAGTGATTGTATTATGTTTTCAATATTTTTTTCTGTAGTCGGTTTAAAAATTGAAAGATTGCTATTTGTTATTTTATCTTCATGTATGTCATCAGGTTGATAATTTTGGTCAATTTTATATGCAAGTTTTTGACCGACGGTAGCGAAAAATTTGTTGAAAATATTTGCTCACATTTTTGGTTCACGGATAGCAATTATTTTAGTTCCATTATTGTTTATGACATTTATTGTAGACTTATTTTTATTCATTATTTAATGTATAGTGTTCCATGTTTTTTTAGGGTTTTCCTTTGTGAGGATTATTTTCTCCCTGTAATATTTTTCTTTTGTGTTGTTCTAATTAAACAATTAATTTAATCAAAAACCATAAGCGTTGAAAAGTAGATATTCGAATCAATTAAAAATATGAAAAAATTTAGTACCGTATTTGTTACATATATATATTGTGGCTGTGTTCAACCTCATTTATTCTGTAACAATGGTAACTGTAATTCTGTAGCAATGACATTGAGGCCTTATATTTGTCACAAAGTTATCAACCATCTTCATAGACGCTACACAAACTAATTGAGTATCCAATTCAAATCAATCTGTATCATTTAAAAATGTATTCTCGTAAATTAACTGATATTGAATACAATGCAAACACAACATCTTAATGTATAATTATTTTTACATTAACTACTTTGGGGATGCTGTGTGGAGGTTCCTTTTAATGAATGGAATGAGATGAAGTTATAGGAAGCAAAACGGTACGAGGGTTGGAAGTCGATGTATTCAGAAGTGACGACGCGTCGTCTGTATGAATCCATACCTCCCAATGCGGTATATGGCGATGTGTCGAGACAGTTCGGTTGGAGAGGTCAAACGGGAGACCTGGATAAATCTCACCCCATGAACCCTGGCACTCCTACTGAGTTACCAAATGTAGCGAACCACTTGGGGTGATCCTTGGCAGAGGCGTTGGTTATCTAATTAATGGTTTTCGGGGAGGCGGAATCCACACGGAGAAAACTAACTGATATAAAATATTGGTAATTTATTAACAATCTATCTCTTGTTAAAAATGGGATTTCAAGTCATGAATTGATCTGTTTCCTAATAAACTTTCAGTAAAACACGAACATGTTATCGCGATGTCGCAACACGTTTTCCTAAAAAATCAGTTATTGTATATTATCATGAAAAACACGTTTTCAGATTTATTATTAAAATACTAAAAGCTTAACAGAAACCGGCCTGCAATCCCGTTTTTAACCGGATTTTAATAAGTCAGCAGTGCTCATTGTTCTCCGTGCATACGTATTAAAATTAATTAAAAAATGTTCACATTTGTCATATTTGCGGCATTCCCACTGAAGAGATTAGTCGATAGAGATTTGTTTTGGGCGTGTTCGTATGCCCGAATAAACATTTTTTTTCCTTAGTTCTGCGGAAATTTATTGAATTTTTTTTCAAATATTAAAATCCTTTCTAGGGCCTGGGATTGAAAGCAATTACATAGGCCTTTCAGATTGGCATAGATGGGTTTCTAGGGAATGTCTGTTCATTGGTTATTCCATATAATAAGAAGGTATTTAGCATTTAATTATAAATTGATGGATGTATGGAATCAAACATGGGTTTTTAGAAAATACCTAAAATTATTAAATTAAAATTATTCAAGTTCAATGAACTTTTAACTGTCAAAATCGGAACTGATATCTAATAATAATGTATCAGACAAGTTATAAAGTAGGTACCAAAATTATTTTATTGATTAATAAAGACCTATTAGAATTGTGCATTTCTTTCGTTTAAATGTTTGACAGATGCTACGATGAATTAATAGATTTAGTAGTTAAACTTTTCTCCAAACCATTCATAAGCCCGAAAGCGCTGGGTCAGCTAGTTGTAGATATAAAGAAGAAAAAAGTATATTTTTATATTCGTAGGTGTACCCCGCCACGCGTTGCTAGAGCGGCGTCCAAAAGATGGCACTGTTTAAAAAAAATATGTTATTTATACAACATAAAACCACACGCGTATTCGAATGCAAAGTTGTGTCAAAATTTCAAAGCAGGTGAAGAAATTTCGATTTAAGATTTTGAACAAACGAACATTTAAATTTTTGTTTATAAAGATAATTTGTAAATGTTTTGGAATCGATCTACTTTAGTCGTAAAAAATTTGATTGATTTTATCAATTATTTTAGTGTACGGTATAAATTATAAATACTTTGGTTCGGGGAAATATTCATTTGTGGGTAATGCTTAATTTTAATTGACCGTTCGGTTTTGCTTGCTGTCGTGACGTCGACATAAACAAGTGTAATATATTTTTGTTGTTTGTTTTTGGGGTGTTATGCCGTGTTGCGCTAACTCCTTCTTTAGCCGACGTTTCGGACAGCGTTGCAGTGTCCATCATCAGGGCAGATCCGGTAGATCCGAAGATGTGAGATCACATCTTCGGATCTACCGGATCTGCCCTGATGATGGACACTGCAACGCTGTCCGAAACGTCGGCTAAAGAAGGAGTTAGCGCAACACGGCATAACACCCCAAAAACAAACAACAAAAATGCTTTTGGCCGTGAGAATCTAAAAACTTAAGTGTAATATACTTATAATGGTAGGTATATCGATATAGGGTGATACCATCTAGTTAAATGGCAGCACGATATTCTTACACGATTAAATGGTGACCGGAAATTCATGGGTAAATTATTGGATTTGCCGAATTGAGCGCAAATATTTCTTGCAGTTTTGCCACCTGCAGCTTTTCTCTCTACTAAAAATATACTAATGTGATAGTGCCATTGATTTATTTTATTTGATTTTATTTCATTTTAATTCATTTTATTTTATTTTATTTTATTTTATTTTATTTTACTTTTTTTTATTTTATTTTATTTTATGTTATTTTATTTTATTTTTATTTATTTTATTTTATTTTATTTTATTTTATTTTATTTTATTATATTTTATTTTATTTTATTTTATTTTATTTTATTTTATTTTATTTTATTTTATTTTATTTTATTTTATTTCATTTTATTTCATTTCATTTTATTTTATTTTATTTTATTTTATTTTATTTTATTTTATTTTATTTTATTTTATTCTATTTTATTTTATTTTATTTTATTTTATTTTATTTTATTTTATTTTATTTTATTTTATTTTATTTTATTTTTTTTTTTTTTTTTTTTTTTATTTTTTTTTTATTTTTTTTTTTTTTAAATTTTATTTTATTTTATTTTATTATATTTTATTTTATGTTAAAACTTTAACATAAAATAAAATAATGTAGTTACATTACCAACGCCACTGTGATTTGTAGTTCTATAAATTGGGTAAAATTTATCAATGGTACCCCCAAACTTGTTGCCCAGATCATGCATCCTGTTAGTTAGTAAGTGTGTCTTATAGTTGGTTATGTATGTATTGCAGAAAAATATTGTCTTTTGTCTTTGATTCCTAGTCGGAACATAGGATTTAATAGTGGTAACGATGGCAGGGATGTCAATTAAGTTGTTAATGGCTCTGTGTAACACAACCAGGTCTGACACAATTTTCCTGTCATACAGCGTCATTAGATGCAATTGCTTCATCAAACTGACGTAATTAATGTATTCAATTGGAAATTTGAGCTTAAAATTTACGTACCTAAGAAATTTGTGCGGAACTCTTTCAATATTTATGTTAGAGTGTAACAAACACATTTACAGATGAAATGCTAAATGGTCGAGTTACAGCAGGTAATTAGGCTCAGTCTTAAGAAAAAGAATCAAACTAAAAAGTGTCTTTCAATAAATTAGATTATCGTTTTAGCGGTTTACATTCAATTACATTAATAAGCCAAGGAATTGTCTATCTCTTATGTCTATTTTCCGTTTTTCATTACACTTATTACATAATTTCCCCAACACGTTACTCCAATCTCAAACCATTCTCTACCTATTGATTTTCCCCTGAGCCGTGTTATCCCTCTAATAATTCTGAAGTTGAAGGTCGCTCGTCAACTTTTACAAAAACGAGTTACAAGTTTGCATGTGACAAAATAATGGAGATTATCCTACGATAACGAAGTAAGGTCATCTCATAGGTTAGAAGTCACCATATTCAGAATTCGAATTTATATTCGTTTTGTTTAGATACAATGCGTACCTTCGGAGTATTGATTCCGTATTAGGAACAGTCAACATTGTTCTTTGTCTTGTTACAATTGAATACAAACTTTCAAGGGGTAAACGTCAAACAAAGTTGTCTTCAAAAAACGTTTTAGGGCTTAAAATACTTTAGGGCCTTGTTATTTATTTCATGTTGTTCAATTGTTCATTTCACGTCAGTAACCTCTAATGCATCTCGGATGTCTTATTTAGAAATATTGACAAGGGTGACCTGGCTGATGTTGCTTATTTTGACCCAGAAAAAGCATTCGACAAGGTTACGGACGTACCCATCTATTTAAATATTGGGCAAGACAAATTACCAATTCTTCTAGACACGTAGATGTATTGGTGTACTGGTATATTTGCTTATTAAATCATCGACCAACTAAGTATAGCCAAGGCGAATGGATGTTAAAAATGCAACCAAAACCAAAAATTTGGTTAAAAAAATTGGGTTACGAAAACATTTATCAAAAATAAAGTGCGTTATTTCGCAATTAAAAGATCGTAAGAAGCATTGTTTTTTTTTTAACTTTGGTTGGTCTGCAAGGATCAAATTTGTCTCCCGAGGTATTATGCTTTCGAAGCGAGCTGACGGAATCAGATGAGAAACGAGGAGTTTCACTCGTGAGTAATTTTATAACCAAAGAGAATAGAATTTGTGAAATTAACTAAATTAAATAGAGTTGATATATTGATGTCTTAAATACTTTTATCTTTTAAAAAATTGATATTTATTTAAACGTGAGATTCTGTGTGAAATTAATTTATTTGTACAATAGTCTCACCCTTGAAAACGTCACCATAACCTCCTGTACTAAAAAGCTAGCCGCACCAATTTATTTATGAACTCACCTGTGGGAGAGCCAAGTACTTAAATGTGTTGGATTTATAGATTTATACGTTTTTCATGTCCCGTGACCCATTTACACATTTTTTGGTATTGAAAATACACTGTACAAACGGTACTATTCTAACGACTTCGACATTAAATTTGTAATTTTATAAAAAATTGTACAAGTAAAATATCTGAGATTTTTTTTTTGAAAGCTTAATAAAACCGAATAGTTCTGAAAAATCAAAAATATGTTGCGTGCATCAAAATAATAAATTAATCAAATATTTTCTTCGGTTATACCACATATTTCCAAGCACCTTGTACAACACTCTTGGCACCGGAGTGTCGGCCGCTAGACCAGTATGTAGTGTCTTCTAGCCCGAAATCAACTTTAGTGCTTGTCTGCAATTTCTGGCGGACGGTCGTGTGATCTTTGGTCCGTCATTCCTCGTTCGGGAAGCGAAACTAGTTTGACTTGTATGAATTATTACTAATTTATTTGACGAAGTACATATACTGATAATTGTTAACAAGACGTTGAAGTTGTGTTATTAATAATTTGAATATTGAACACAATTTTTTAAATATAAAAAAAAACTGTGGTTTATGATTTTGAGTGTTAAAAAGTGTTTTGATGTGGTAAGTTATAAGTGCATTTAATTTTGTTTATCGGTATTTACTGTTTTTGTTTAAAAATTCAGTTTGCTTTAATTAATTTGAGGTGATTTAAAAAAATCTGCCGTTACGAAGTGATTTAACTAAAAATATTTTAAAACTTCGCAGGGAGCTGCTAGATCTATTGCATGTATTTGTATGAGAAGGAGATGGGGTAGAGAAGTGATTAGACGCATCTGGCTAATTAGATCTAGTCACTAAACGTAGATACGTGAATATGCACAAAAGTGGCAATTGCTCCCGACCGTATTAGGTTATATTTCAACAGGGTGATATTAAGAATAATAGTCTACTCTGGTTCGTATCTAAGGTTTTATTTAATTGATTTTAGTTAACCAACAGTAAACACGTTATATTTATATACTTACTAAACCAAAGTCAATAAAAATCTAAAAATCAATAAACTGGATATTTTTCGATCATGATAAATGTAATTTACGATATTACAGCAATCAAAAGTAAATTAATTTCGATTGCCGTAATATCGTAAACTAATAATACATATCATAAACTTTTAAACATTAAATTATAGTTTGGTAATGCAACAACATAAAATAAAACGTAACAATAATAATGCAGGTTATTGCAATAATTCAGTTGATAGATCGGGTAAAGATTGAGTGCCAATCTAGAGGATCGGGTTAGATAATATACAGAGCGGGTACCCGCTTACTCCCTTTTTACTCTTTTGAGAAAAAAGGAATTTAAAAAAAAAAACTTTTTATTCTGATGTAAGACAAATGATGTATTAGACAAGATAAAAATATGTTTTAAACTATATAAATAAAATTCAATGTCCATAGGTGTGTGCCATATAGACTCTAACTATTGGACCGTTTTGCTGAAAATTTCTCTTTCAAAAAAATTTGTTCTTATTAGTGCCAGGAGTGTTTAGAGAGAAGTTTGAAAGGTAGAAGAAGTTAAAAAAGACAACGCAATATCTCTGCATTGGAATGAGATACGTGGTCGAATTTTTTTATAATTTTTTTTTTATAGTGAATACCTCACAAGAGTCCCAACTGCTCCCGTCTGGAGCCAGTGAGACTATGGCATCCCCAATTGGGGGATGTTGTGAGGCTGAAGGTAAGTGGGGAAGGGAAAGAGGAAGGTGGGGAAGTACCTGGCTATTCAGATCTAGTCACTAAAAACGGCTAAAGCCATTTGGAGCAACGTTTCAATTCTGAATGGTGGTCTTACACCAGGGCGATACTGGTAGTATCTTCCACTCTGGAACGTGCCGCAAATATACTATATATTATTTTAATTAATTTTTAATTAATTAATTGTGAAATAACACAAATTAATCAAATAAAATTTATTTGCGCACGCCGGGTTCGAACCCGCGACCTTCGGAATGGCAGTCCAATGCGTTACCACTGGACTATGCCGGCCGTCAAATTAAAGTAGATTCACTGTAGTTTTTCTTAAGGCGAAGCTTAATGCCAAATCACTATTTTGATTAATCTTTATAACGAATTGGTGTACATTATAAATACCGAAAAATATGCTTTAGATAAATTGAAGGTTTTCCTATCGCTTCGATTGAGTAGAATACAAATAAAATAATAAATTACTCAATAAAAAATATAAATGTAAGCTACTAAAAAATTTTTTTTTTCAATAATGAACGCGTAAAGTAAATAACTTTTAAAAATACAGTATTATAGCTAAGATTATCTGTGACAGTTTCACTTGATTAACTTTTTTGCTTTCTTATAAAATTATTTACAAAATAAATAAAAACCAGTTTTGTGCATGATATCGAACGTTTCTAGACTCCCTTTGTCAAGCGATTTTAATGCCTATTACCTACAATACAAGGTATACCAAGAATATTCACATTTTTGGCTTGTAACTTTCTCTTAATAGTAAAAATGTGATATACAGTGGTGAATTGTAAAAAAAGTTGGGGACAATCAGTAAATTAAATATTTAACATCTTCAATGTATATTTTTCTTCGTCAAATTTCGAACTTATCTTATTTCCCTCTCTTCCCGTAGTATAACTTGATAAATTTACATTATTATGTTATTTTAAACATTATGATTTTTAATTTAGGGTACCTTATTCACTCACTGCAAAGTTGGCAAAATATTTGCAAATTCCGCCACACTGTTAATATACATAATTAGCAAAAAACGAAACTAAGAACCTAAAAACCTATTAAAAAAAGGTACTTAGTTTGGCTTATTAAAAATGAAATAGCTTAAAAATCGTTTTATTTATTATTAAAGGTTTTAGTTCTATCAACGTGACAGTACACCGCCATGCGTACATATACCATAAGTACGTAAAAATACTATACATACCTAAAATAAACCATAAATACGTAAAATTAATATACTAAATGTACGTAAAATATACTAAATATACGTAAAATAAACCATAAATACATAAAATATACTAAATATGCGTAAAATATACCACAAATACGTAAAATAAACCATAAATACGAAAATATACCAAAAACAAGTAAAATATACCACAAATACGTAAAATAAACCATAAATACGAAAATATACCAAAAACAAGTAAAATATACCATAAATACGATAATAATTATACCATAAATACGTAAAATATACCTTAAGTACGTGAAAAATACCATTAATACGAAAATATACCATAAATACGTAAAATATATCGTAAACGCGAAAATCTAACACAAATAAGTAAAATATACCCTAAAAATGTAAAATATTAATTTGGAAGAAATAGCTATTCAAATGCATTATTTTCCATTTCTAGTAAATTTATTATTTTTTTCTTACTATTTGAACGAGATATTGTTTTTCGATACACAAAATTACATGCAATTCAGGATAATAAAATTACAAATTTACAGAGACCCAAAATTCGTCAATTTTACTCGAAAAACTCAAATTTTGCCATTTTCGCGAAAATCATGCGATATTCGCAATTTTCAAGCAAATAATGCGAATTTTCAAGTTTTTCTAGCGATTTTCTGATATTTTAAAAAACAGAACGCAATAAAATGCTGCGTATAACGATCCACGAATAAAAGAAAGGAATGTTGATAGTTTTTTAATAGGTATGTTTAGCTATAAAATGGAAAGCAACTTACTTCACTTCGAAAATTCGTTTTTTGATATTGTCAAAAAATTTTAACCCTTTTTTGAACATTTTGAAAAGCAAAAAAAAAACGACGTTACACCAGTTTTTTTTTTGCAAAATACCACTTCTGCTACAAAATACCACAGTTTTTGCGTAAAAATCACACCGGCAGACAAAAAGTAGCGCGAATTTAACCAAAAAATAACGCGAACGTGTAATTTTCAAATACAAATTCAAATTCAAAAAAAATATTTATTGCACAAAAATACAGAGTACATACAATGGGTATAGCTTATAGGTTACATCCTATTTCTTCCAGCTAACCCAACAAATACACATTATATTACATAACCCAACAATTACATGTTAACAAATGTATGTAAGTAATATGTACATAAAAAACAGAGGTATTTAATTTATGTAAGGTATTCATTTAAGGTGTAGTGACATTTGTTTAAAATAAATGTTTTTAGTGATGATTTAAATTTAAGTATGTCGGTTATTTGTTTGATGCTACGTGGAAGGTTGTTATACACGGTGTCCGGAAACTCGTAGTACAAGCGGGAAACTGGAGAATCTACACCACATGGGGAACCCAAAAAAACATAAAGTTTTTTGATTTGAACATTTTCAAAAAAAAAAAAAAAAAAACCAAATAAAAATATTTTTCGGCTATTTTAGGGTTAAAGTTTTTTCTGGTGTTTAGGGTTGAATAACAGATGTTTTAACCCTGCAGAGCAGAAATATTTTATGATTATACCGGGTTAAATGAAGGGTGATTTCAAAATAATGCTTCAAATCCGAGTTTCTTCATTTGTTTTACTTTCAAATAGTTTTAATTAGTTGGGTACTTTGATCTTCAGTAATAATTTATAAGAATTTGATTAAAAAAAAAAAATAAATAAATAAAATAAAATCAACTTCAAACTCGATTTACTCGATAACGAAAGCTCAAATAAAAAAAAATATACTACAAAATCGACTCCAAATGTGATGTAGATTCACCAGTTTCCCGCTTGTACTACGAGTTTCCGGACACCCTTTAATGGCCTTGTAGTGTGGACATTTTTGAAATATAGTTTTGTTTGCTTTTGGGATTAATAAGTTTTCTATGAACCTTGTAGCGTGTTTATGTGTTGAGTTTTTTTGTGGGAACTTTTCTGGAGATAATCGAACTAACAGGCATAACATAATGAAAGCTGGAACCAAACTTTCTGAAAACTATGAATACCGCGCAAGAGTTTCAATTGCCAGGAGTCGAGAGAGCGGAGAGGGGGAAATGATAGAAGAAGGTTGGGAATACCTGGCTATTCAGAACTGGTTACGTTACACGACTTTGAAGCCACGCTTCGTTTCTGTACGGTGTTACCAGGGCGACACTGAGAGTAGTTATTTACATTCTAAGTACTAAGTAATCAATTAATACAACATAATGTAATATAGTATATTTGCGAAATGTTTCATAGTGGAAGATACTCTCAGTATCACCCTGGTGGAAAGACCATCATTCAGAATTGAAACGTTGCTTGAATTGAGTTTGGTGATCTCCTTGCCAGCATAGTGATATCCTGAAGGACGTGCCTTCAGCCTTACAACTTATAAATTGGGTTAATAATTAATTCTTACTGGCTAAAGACGTTTGGGAGCAGTTGGGACTCTTGCGTGGAATGTATCCAGATCAGAGATGTGCTTTATTTCAAATAAATCCATTTCAAATGGAAATGCAAAATGGGTATTTTCCATTTTGCATTTTAAATGCTTTTCTAAAAACCATTTTGCATTTTGCATTTTAAATGCTTTTCTCAATGCATTTTCCATTTTAAATGCTTTTTTGCAAGATTCTTCCTACTATCTCCACTCACCTTTTTTCATAAGCCCCAAATATCAGTCGGTCCTCAACCTCGCTATGAGAGATAATTTACATTTGTCGAGTTGCTCCCTGGTAGGAGTCCTGGCAATTGAGAATACCATTACAAAAAATATTGATTCAAATACTGAACATGGGGCCATGACGCTGTAATATTAAATGTTAGATAGCATTTTCTATGTTTTTACGTTGGCAACATTAGTCCCGCGCAAATTTTTTGTGGTTTCATAATCTGTAGTCGTGGTGTTTTTGGATTTACCATCATGTAATATGTTTGTTCTACGTTGATGTCCATTATTAAATGACAAAATTGTTTAAAAATTCTATTATTATTTTAATTGTTTGACCTAAGAAACTATTTTTCATTTTGAAAATAAGTATTTTGCATTTTGCATTTGAAATGCTTTTCTAAAAACCATTTTGCATTTTGCATTTTCAAATGGAAAAGTTTTGACCCATTTCCATTTTGCATTTCAAATGGTTTTGGGTACCCATTTTGCACATCTCTGATCCAGATAAAAATATGTATTTTTAGCTTCTGTAGTTATTATGCTACAATTATGCAGTCATTAATTTAATATTAGATTTTCCAGTTCGTTTATTTATTTAAAATTGCTTTGATCTAATTGATACTGACGTGGAGTCAATTCACATTCGTCGAATCCTGCCAAAACAATTTTCATAATTCATAATCATACGCCCATATCTCAGTTTAATGTAACGTTATTCGATTGAAAATATATTCACGTAATAAGAGGTGGATGTATTTATTTTGGCAATTATTGAATTTTGCATATCCGGGAAGTTACACACGACCTGGTCATTTTCTAGCAATGGAAATTAGAGATTAGTTGTGTGACTCCTCTCTGCCTGCTCCTGCCGTGACTAATTGCAGTGTTGCCAACTCAACTACTTCAAAATATGCTATATTGATGGGAAAAATATGCCAGAAATATGCTAAATTCCTTTAAAAAATGCCAAAAAAGCCAACATAAATTTAACTTAGTATTTGTTGAGAAATAGAGTGATGGGAAAAATATGCCAGAAAAATGCTAAATTACTTTAAAAAATGCCCAAAAAAACTAACATAAATTTAACTTAGAAATAAAATCAGTGAAATAAAATATCAATATCTTCATCCTCATCTTCTTCTTCTTCATTAACAGCAGCTGATGTGGAAGGCTGAGAGACGGAGTCGTAACTTTCTTTGGTCCCAATGCAGCGTAGTACTTCGTCAGGAACAGTGTAAGAATAACAGCACTTTCCTGCTCTCTTTAGGCCAAATCTCACGTACAAAATGGCATTCAGAGTTTTCATCGCCAAACGATTTCGGAGTTTTGTTTTGACCAGACTCATTTGGCTAAATACACGTTCAATGTCCGCATTTGAATGCGGCAATGTTAAAATAGACATTGCAAACTGACATAAATCACCGAAGGGGTTATTATTAGCTGCATCTTTATATTGCATGACTTAATTCCAAAACTCTACAGTGGAAGTCAAGGATTCCCATTTAATGTGAACTATGTTTCTCCATTGAGACACCAATTTTTCAATCGATATCGTTTTTGTTAGTTAAAAAATTGGTTTTTATTATTTTCATGTTTCTGTAAAAATAAGCCAAATAAATATGCTATATGCTAAAAGCATAATAGTCATGCTAAACATGGAGTAATTATGCCAAATTTAGCATTTAATATGCTAACTTGGCAACACTGACTAATTGTTACTTTTAGTTTGAGATAATGGTTCATCATATTACCAGTCCTTACCACAAATGTTTGAACATAAGAACATAAAGCTGATATTAAATACAGCACAGCGCCTGAGTTTCGTTTTTATTTGGACATAAAAATTACATAAAATAATTCATAAAAATTGTGCCAGCGTGTGTTTGTGTTCGCTGAACTCGAAAAGTAGTTAACCGATATCGCTTAAATTTGTCAAAGTTTGTTCTTATTAGTGCCGGGAGTGTTGAAAGAGTTATTTGAATGGTATAAGAAGTCGGGGACGCCCGAGGAATACTTAACACAATATCTCTGCACTGGAATGAGATACTGAGTTGAATTAAATTCGATGTAATGTAGTTTTTGAACAGTAACATTGTGGTATGCAGTAGTAAATGATGGAAGAAGTCGGAGACGCCTGAGTAATACATTAACAATAGAGAAGGATTGCAGGGGTCCTCTAGTTTGAAAGGAAAAAAACAGGGTGTCCGGGGGTAAAATCCATCATCTTCGGGAGAGGGTGATTCTACATGATTTTAGAAGTAGAAAATATTAATTATTTTTTTGAACTTCCAACGTTTTTAGGTTAAAAAGGTGAATTATTTGTATGGAAAAATATTTTAGTATGGGAAAAAAGTTATTTGTCTTTTTTACTTCTGCCATCATGTAGAATCATCTCCCAAAGTTAGTGCACTTTACCCCCGGTAACGCTGGCTAAACCTTATGAGATACATCAAAATAATATACTAAGGAATTTTATATCTTAAAAAGGCCTACAGAAAAGTCCGCGATGGTTTATGTATATCTCCTATGGATAACCCCCAGTAACGCCGGGTATAGGTCAGATAGTTGAATATAAATTATTTATGATGATGCTAGTTGTAAATATACTGGTTTTGATTTAAGTGCATAATCAGAATGCATAAACCAGTAATATTTGCTTTTATTATCACTCTTTAGTAAATAAAGTACCTACTTTATTAATTTGACCTGCAACAAACTAATCTGACGTCATCGTGATACTTCAATACAACAGTCATAAAGGTTTTCTAGTTAAACCAGCCAAATCAGAACTAAATAAAAAAATAAAATATATTTAAAAAAAATATACATATACATATAAAAAATAAATATAATAAAATATAAAACTAGATAAAAAAAATTATGATAGGTTAGGTTAGGTTTTTAGGTTACTTATCGTCATTTTATGAGTTCGTATCTTTTCAATTGTTATGATTTATAATTTTTTTTAATGCTTAACTGCTCCCAACCGTCTGGAACCAGTGAGATTATGGCATCCCCAATCGGAGTATGTTGTGAGGCTCAAGGTAGTGTGGGCAGTGGGGAAGAGGAAGGTGGGGAATTACCTGGCTATTCAGATCTAGTCACCTAATAGGTCAAAGGCATTTCAAGCAACGTTTCAATTCTGAATGGTTCTCTTACACCAGGGCGATACTGAGAGTATCTTCCACTTTGAAACTTTTGTATTGTACAACAGAACATTCATTCCAGTTACAGTACAATTTTACATCATATCAGCATTTAGCTAAGTGACTCTTCAATTATTGTTTTAGGTAATTTAGAGAACAGTCACTTACATCCAAATTCTTTGCTAGTTCGTTCAACAGCACCACTCCCCTCGTCATGCTATGCTTTGCCAGGACGTCGCGCGTCGGTTTTGCCTTTTGGTACTCTGAATAAGTCATGGTATCGACTTCGGCTATAGTGGTCTGGTACATATAAATCATAGCGAATGAATCAAGAGGAATGGGCTATCGATAAAATTGTTCCAAATTTTGGAAGACATAAAAACTAGACTTGCTTTCCGCCTAGTTTCCAGACTCACAGAATTAGTTTCCTAAAGTAAGTCGATATGGTGCATGAAACTAGGATAAGTTCCATGCGTCCGCATATAGACATACCTGAAGAATTTCTTCTGGATTTGCTCTATCATATCAATGTACTTCTGGTGGTACGGTGCCCAAACATCGCTCGCATACTCCAGCTTGCTTCTCAGTATGCCATCGAACAATTCTAACATGGCATCTTGGTTATTGAACTGCTTGCATGTCCTAATGACGAACCCAAGAAGTTTGTAGCAAGACTGAGTGAGCTACGATATGTGGTCAGAGAATTTCAGAGAGATCCTTTACGGAATTTACACGTGATAGTGTTTCGCCCTTTATCTTATAATCGTAAAGTATAGTAAGTCTACGTTGCCGCAAGTATTAGCGGGTTGCAGACCAAGAGCTAAGCTAAGTTAGTTTAGCTTAGCTCGCGTAGCTGAGGTGATGTGTGCAGACCGCAAACTATGTAAGCTAAGCTATGTGAACTACCCGAAATATGCGAAGCTAAGTTAGTTGTGTATGCCGGCCGATGCTAGCTGAGCTAATCTGGCTCGCCCGCCTCACCCCTCGCGCTCCCCTTTGGCTCCTTTCGTTAGTGTTGTCCAGTGTTGTCGAGTCTTTCGCTTAGTTGTTGATGTGCACGCGAACAAATTTCTAGTTTAGCTATAGCTGGCTTAGCTTAGCTGACTTTGCTTAGCTCCACCACAGCTTAGCTTTTGGTCTGCAACCGGCTTAGTTACGATTTTTTAAATGAGTTATTTGTGAAAAATAACAAAAATTAATCAATAAATTTACTTGCGTGCATAAATATCATAATGGAATGCGATAATATCAGTACATCAATATCAATATTTGTATGAACACGTGTTCCGCGTCCTCAGAAAATATTCACTTTCATCTGATACTTTGTTAGGAACTCTGTCAATTCATTCTTGAAATGCCTGCAGTCCCGTTTTTAACAGAAGTACGAATAATTTGACAAGTTTGTTCATAAATCAACATGATTTTATATCAGTAAGTTTTCTCCGTGTGAAAATGCATCAGAGAAAAATTAAAAAAATACGAGAATCATAACTTTTTTTTAAAGTTATTTTTTTTTACCGAAGTTATCATTTCACTTCTAACATGAATTTTACAAGCATTTTTGCCGTTTCAAATAGATAAGCAAAATCAATTTGTCCCACAACAATGTATATTTTTTTCAACCATGGTTGTAAATTTAAAACAAGGAAGTAAATGTAAGTTTTTAGATTCTCACGGCCAAAAGCATGTTTGTTGTTTGTTTTTGGGGTGTTATGCCGTGTTGCGCTAACTCCTTCTTTAGCCGACGTTTCGGACAGCGTTGCAGTGTCCATCATCAGGGCAGATCCGGTAGATGATGGACACTGTAACGCTGTCCGAAACGTCGGCTAAAGAAGGAGTTAGCGCAACACGGCATAACACCCCAAAAACAAACAACAAAAAAGGAAGTAAATAATTATTTTCAAAATGTTAAATCGTAATTGCTTGGATCGACCAAAAACTGATCTCACATCACATAAAAAGCAATCATATCGGAATTTTTTTCGTAATTTTCGTTAAAACGATTGAAAAATAAATATAGGTTTTTTCCTCAATTAACTTTAATTACTACCTATAATAATGAGACACAATTGAAACATTTTGATAAACAATAATTATTTTTTGAAGAGTAACACTTGACTTGGTGGTCTTACAACAGGGCGATACTGAGAGTATCTTCCACTCTAGAACGTGCCACAATTTGAACATATATAAATTGTGAAATAAAACAAATTGATTAATTTATGCTGTTTCACAAATTACTCATTAAAAATAATATGTTGTATACTTGCGGCGGTGACCGGATAAATCATCAAAATGATAATTCATCACATCTTTAAAAAGTTATAATATAAAGTCATGGAAAGTGATGAAACAAAAATTTTATTAACTGGGTTAGGTTAGGTTAGGTTTAAAATTGGTTTTTCATCGTTTCTAATGACTTTATATCACTTTTTAAAGGTGTGTTGAATTATCACTGTGTTGAGTTATCATGGAACGGTTGCGGCATGTTCCAGAGTGGAAAATACTATCAGTAACGCTCAGAACCATTCCGAATTGAAAACTTCCTTGAAATGGTTTAAGCAGTGTTTGGTGACCATATCTGAATAGCCAGATACTACCCTACCTCCATCTTTCCCATCTCCTTCCCCTCCCCAATACTTTCACGTCCAAACATACCCCAATTGGAGTTGTCATTGTCTCACTGACTTCAAACGGTTGGGAGCAGTTGGGAAACTTGCACGGTTTCACAAAAAAGAAGAAAAAAATCTTGCGCACGCCAGTATTTGAACCCGCGACCTTCGGCTTGCTAGTCGAGTGCCTTACCCCTCGACCACGGAGGTCAAACTACTATTTAAATGAGACATTTAGTTACTAATGCATCCAGATAGGTTTCGATTGTGTTTGTCTCTCATCTTTCTCATTCCATCACAGTAATTTAGAGCCCAACGAGAAAATTTTCCAAAGTACTTTTCCTTCCAGACGTTCATGGAATCAGCCAACCAATTCTGTCAATTAAATTAAAACGGTCACTATGCGAGAAAGGAACTTATCATGTACATATACTTAAATGCAAAGCAGAATATCTCTGATGAAGAGGAAAAACTTACAAACTTGAGCTCTGGTATTGTGAAAATCACACAGCTCATTATTTTTAAATTCTAGGTTGACGCCATTTTTTGGCACATTAACTGAGTATTCTTAATTTATTAAGAATCTATTCAACTTATTAGTAATCCAGTTAAAACAGGGTGTTTCCTGATAAACTTTTAGTAAATTATCCATATCGGAACACGTGTTTATGCAGCTGCATTTACCTTGAAAATATATAATGACGAAATACAAAAATATTAGTATTTTTAAGAACACGTTTTCCAACTTCAATACATTCTTACCAAAAGTTTCCCAGGAAATACATCAGGTCTGAAATCCACTTTTTAATCGGATTACGAATAATTTGAAAAGATTCATTAATAAAATAGGAATACTTATTGAACTAAAGAAAAATTGTGTCTACAAAGTGTTTTTTTTTAATCGTCTCTCGGGCGAAGCCGGGAAGTAAATTATTTTATGCTGACATCTCTATTTCCTTCGTAAGCTACGGAGCTTTGTAACATCTATGAAATATATAAGGAAATTGCAATGTCGTAACGTAACAATAGTTAATTATTAAACATTATTAAATAACTTTCAAAGGACTTTTCTGTTCTCAACCTTATTAGCTATGGTTTAAAAGATTATAAATTTATTTTAAGTAAAGTTCAGTTTAACCCTGGTGGAAAGCTGCCAACCGGATATGTTAAGAGAATATATCTTAAACCTTACAATATTTATCGTAATCTCCAACATATTACACAGATAGTCTGATGGAGTCCCCTTGATGCCTTGTATATATGTAGATTGAGCCAACATAGGCGTTCGAAGTATGGTCCACAAACATCGGTTCATTGTCCGCTGCACAGACATAGGAATTAATAGACGAGAAGATAATGGCGAGGGGTAAAATCAACTGTTTAAGAACGAAGGGAGTGAAGCTGACTGTGATTCGTCAATAAATCAATCTGACAGTAAATAGGCATCTCGCATTATAATATCACCATTTACTTCTTAAAAGTAAAATCTACTTTTGAATGAATAGACATTTTTACATGGGAGCGCAAATTACTCGCCACGTTATGAACAAATTTTCGAAGTCCAAATTCGGCAAAAAAATTCGGTTCCATTTTCAGAGTCGAATATTTCGTTTAAGTATTTAGTTAAGACACTTTTATAAATGTTCATAATTTACTTCCCAGCAACCAACCAGCTTTGTGTTTCGCGTCCAGACGTTTCTCGATGTGATAGTAACAACTGATTCATATTATACGATGTGAATATGCTTAAAATAAAGTAAAATAATGCTTATACAGGGTGTCCGGAAACTCGTAGTACAAGCGGGAAACTGGTGAATCTACATCACATTTGGAGTCGATTTTGTAGTATATTTTTTTTTTATTTGAGCTTTCGTTATCGAGTAAATCGAGTTTGAAGTTGATTTTTTTTTTTTTTTTTTAATCAAATTCTTATAAATTATTACTGAAGATCAAAGTACCCAACTAATTAAAACTATTTGAAAGTAAAACAAATGAAGAAACTCGGATTTGAAGCATTATTTTGAAATCACCCTTCATTTAACCCGGTGTAATCATAAAATATTTCTGCTCTGCAGGGTTAAAACATCTGTTATTCAACCCTAAACACCAGAAAAAACTTTAACCCTAAAATAGCCGAAAAATATTTTTTTTTGGTTTTTTTTTTTTTTTTTTTTGAAAATGCTCAAATCAAAAAACTTTATGTTTTTTTGGGTTGGGTGGTGTAGATTCTCCAGTTTCCCGCTTGTACTACGAGTTTCCGGACACCGTGTATATGGAATGTAATACGACAATTGGGTTTATTCTCTTTTTCACATCTATTTTTACAAGTTTTCATAGTACAAGTCAACATTTTGCCGTGTTATTTCGTAAAATGAACCGATGATGCCTCGACCATAGTTCGCACAAGAATGATGACGTCACGTTTTCAAATTTCACTTGAGGCTATACGCGAGCACAGCCGGCTCCAATGGAACCGGTATGGGGAGTGGGGATAATACGCTTTTAATCACTTAGGGCAGGTCTACTAATATTCATATGTCTATGGTCCGCTGTGAGATACCACGGGATTCAGTCGGATACAAGTGCTCGCAAGGCACAGGTCTCCGGAGATAACATTGAAATTCCGACATGCACGCTGAGATATGGTATAAGTCGTACTGGTACTGTCGTGATTTCATCGGTAAATAGGGTTTAATCAGTAGTCGTGTAAATTGTTTTTTTAATGTTGAAATATTCTAGGAGCACTTGAAGTTGGCGCGCCGGTAACCCAAATGTTCCGTACGCGGTTGGAAGGTTTCGGGCGACATCGGCAGCCGCCACACCCCCTTCCTACTTCACGCACATTAACAACACTTACACTGATTTTGCAAGGAGTATAGACTCCAATCTATACAGTATGTAAATACCTCATTACCTTGATGGTCCTCCGGAGAATATCAAATTTCTACAATAAACATTTGGACATATTAATTTTGTTTTTTGTACATATTATGAATTAATCAATTATACGTTCTATGAATGTGAATTAAGCAAGAATTGTTTGCCAAGACCTTGCCTACCCTTGCGGGGAAATGGCGCGAAGGTTGGTTAATTTAGTTATTAGTTAAGTATTTAAGCTTTTTATTCATTTATTTTTTCTCATAGTATTATTTTTTTTTTTTTAAATTAGTGTCATTATTAACGTAAGTATTGCCATTGTACTACCCCTGAATTGCATTCCTTCTGAAATAAATAACTATATTATAATTATAAATCAATTAATTTCGAATTTATTTCAACAATCATAAATAAATCAGGCATTATTTATATCTTTGTATCTATATCACGTGTTTTCATGCAGTTTCTAAACACTAAGATGATAGTTTAATCTGCTTTGACGATGTAATTAGTGTTGAGTAACATAAACGATTCGGTATTTATCTTTCTCTGTATGAAAACGTGTGGCCATTTGATTTGGTAAAGTGTTTTGGCCTAGTAAAAATACAATTTGATTTACAATCATTTTATTAATGAGATGTCGTAAACTGGGGTCATGAAGAAACGATTACATAGAAAACAAAGAAAACATTGTAGGAAACTAGATCCACAAATCAAACACGGTTTACATTACTTTGTAGAAAGAAACATAAAAATAATTTGCACAATTGCATATCAGGTAATGTAATATTGATGTATGTATCAGGGGCGTATATATATACAGTCATATGACTGTATTTATTGAGGAAGCTACAAGCCAAAAATGTTTATATTCTTGGTATACCTTATATCGTAGGTAATAGGCAGTAAAATCGCTTGACAAAAAGAGTCTAGAAACGTTCGATTTCAAGCAAAAAACTGTTTTTTATTTATTTTGTAAATAATTTTATAAGAAAGCAAAAAAGTTAATCAAGCGAAACTGTCACAGTTAATCTTAACTATAATAATTTATTTTTGAAAAGTTGTATCCTTTACGCGTTCATACATTTCTATTTAAAAATATATATATTTTTTAGTAGTTTACATTTATATTTTTTATTGAGTAATTTATTTTTTTATTTGTATTCTACTGAAGCGAAACGGTAGAAAAACCTTCAATTTATCTAAAGAATATTTTTGGTATTAATAATGTACACCAATTCGTTATAAAGATTAATCAAAATATTAATTTAGCATTAAGCTTCGCCTCCTTGGCTCCTTGACTCCTTCGCACCCATGAACCTAAAAGGTCTTGAACAGAGTTATTCGAGTACAATTTGAAGCCGCGGAGTGAGGGGGAAGATGTATGAAAAATGTCCCCTGTCTCATCGAATACTGAAAAAAATTCTTAAGCGGTAATAATTTCATTGACAATATAAAAATAAAATAGTTCATTTTATACCACTTTGTATACATATCATATCAAAATTTTGTTATACTAGATGGCTGCTAGGCGATTTCCTCTCACCCTAGATTTGGCTTTAATGTCATTCATACAAAATTGCACCAATGCTCTGTCCAGATGGTCCAGCTCTCTAATCCTTTTTAGGTTCATTTGGCGCTTTGGCAATTCGGCTCCCGGAGTATACTGCATCAATTGCGCCTGCACGGTGCCGGCCCTATACCTACTACCTACCTACATTATTTTTACGCTTCTTAGAAAACAAGATTTATGTATTATGAAAAACTGTAACTTTATGTACGTTAAACTTTGTAGAAGGAATTTCTACAAATATAACTATAAATTGCCGTAACTTTCCATCAAGTATCAATAGCACTCTTCCGATATCGAACTAAAAACTATTGCCAATTTAGTGGATTTAAAAAATAAGATAAGGATTATTATATAAAGAATGCTACAACCAAATAGACATAATTTCTCTTCACCATCTACCAGAGGTACCTTATATAACTTATAGCGTATTATTATTTTTTATTTTTAATGGTTTTTATACTTTTATGTGCATAATTCTGATGAAGTATTTTTTGCGTCACAATTTACAAAAACAGCACAATTTACGATGATTTTGTCTTATAAATCAGGTGTCTATCATCACCTGGACGGTTACGAACAAAGACTTACATTTTTCAAATTAGAGAGTCTAGTTAAAAGACGAAACATAGTGACCTCTTAATGTTTTATAAAATGTGTATAATCGAACAGATAGTAATTTAGTCAATCAAATCAAGTTATACGCCAAGCCACCATATTTACAAGAAACCCTATCATATTTTGGACCAAAAGTAAAGACAATAAAGCTGCCGACAGACGTAGCTATAAAAGATCAAAAGTTATTTGGCTTGGCGTATTTCGGCATATCGCTCGCCATACATTTCAATTGGAAATGTACGGCGAGCGATATGCCGAAATACGCCAAGCCAAATATCTTTTGATCTTTTATAGCTACGTCTGTCGGCCCCATAACACTGGATATTTTAATGCTATGTCTATAATGTCTCGGTCGTACAAAAATCACAGCTTCACACACTACCATAGATATTTTTTCAAATACTAGTTTGTTTCAAGAGATACTCCTATCTCCATGATTTCTGATCTGAAAAACTGTAATAATTTTAATTTATATTGATAATACTCCTTTTTAACTTATTTTATATGAATATTGTTTGTAAATTTGTTTTCTTCAGTGATAAAGTATTGTGGTGGCGGACATGTAATCTGCCGTGGCAAGTAAATATAATAATATTTGGATGATTTGTATAGCGCCGTTTTTGTGTAAAATCACCTCAAGGGCGCTGTACAAATATATAATACATTTCTACAATGATCCATGTCATTACTAACTATATATGGAGATAATATACAGTACCATACTTACCTGGTAGGTCACTTGGGATTAACACTGTTTTTTGCTTAACAGTGAAATTTAGATACGGTTCGCACGCACATGACATTATTGGAAAATTGAACGTAATTAGATTTTCCGGTATTTATTTTAATAATATATATTTATGTTCCAATGAGCGTGTTTAGGAAATTAAAAGCAAATTTTATGCTGGGCGGTACTACAGTACAATGTTTTGATCAGAATTCACTTTCCTAAATGTGAATCATCTCTCGGTATAGGACAGATTATTTCGAATAATCCAATAATACACAGTAAGGCGATGCCATACGTAGTAATGCAAAATCATGTGTTTTTGGTTTGAGAATTTGGTCGCCTAGAAATGTTTCAGATGCTTTAATATACTGCGAGTAGAATACATCTTTTTATAAGCCCAGAAAAAAATAATGTATAAGGCCTATGAAAAATGCTTTAAACTTCAAAATCTCCTACTTACGAACTCATTTTCGGTCATGATTTTATTGTATAATGTGGCAAATTAAGTTATTTATAAAATGATCGGAAAAAAATTAAATATTTATGCCTGAAGATCCACAAAATAAAATAAAAGGCACTTTTTTGCCATGTTTTTTCTTGCATAAATCAAAACAGGCGGATGGTGTTAAGCGGGAATTTAAACCGTATCGCCATCTACGTAAGGGTTGTTATTGATATCGGCTCAATTTAAAATATTACACGACGTAGTGCATCGCTGTAATTCCCAAAATTAGAAAAAAATAGTTGAAAATGGGAAGTTATGAAGTACCGAATTTACTATGTTTTACGTAAAAAATAATTTAATGATACAATTTTTTTTGTATTAAAAAAGACGATATTAGATCGATATAAAGACGATATTTAATACAAGCCGATTTTGCTAATAAAAATAATATTATAAACGCTGTATGTATTAATGGATTGGCCCGCCGCGCCGTTGCAGAACTGTCATATTTTATATTTCGATTTTTAAACACATTGTAAAGAAATGTGAACCTAGGAAAAGTCGTTACATATTTTCCTTCTAATTGTTTAAAAATATGGCTTTTGTTTCAATTTTCAAAGCTTTAAAATAAATGATTGTCATCTCTGTATGATTGTATCGAAATTATACATAGCGAGATATCGTTTCTGCTACAGATGAAAACGAATTCAGCATTGAATTATGCTTCGGAAATTGGACTACATCCAAAAAATGGCGTTCGGTCCTCGACCTAGGCCTCTTTCCAATAGCTGTACGGAAATTAAAATATCATGCCGACCTCCAAGAGAAGTCTTTATGATATTACAAACATCACAAAATAACATAATTTCACTGTAAAAATGCTGCAAAAGTGATGCCAAAAAAGCTTTCGCCATAAAACGATATCACTGCCATCTATGGAAAAAGTTTCATAAATTTTTTTGAGTTACTTGATTGGGTTTTTTCCCGCTAGGGGCGGTAGCGTAGGGGATGTTTTTCTAATACAATTCGCATTACATCAGCGATTTTCTCTTGGTTTTTGGTCTATCATTTTCTTTCTTGGTATTATTATGAACGGCTTTGAAGGTTAGTTGTTCTTTGTGATTCAACATAGTGAATATCTGTGATGCTTGACATTGAAATGAGGCTAAAATTAGAAATAGAGATATACGCGTGCCACGGTTCTGATACGAAATACATAATGGTAAACGTCACTCAGAAAATGTGTCATCAAGTGCATTAATTGAAATGACAGATACTACATTGAAGTGAATGTATATTTATACTGTTCAGTGTTAACCACTAAAATTATAATAATTCGTTGGAATATATAAAAAAAAAAAAAAATTAAAACTGGGTTCTTTTTTGACATCAATAATGGTAGGTACGTCATAAAAAATATTATTTCACGTAGGTAGATACTTGTTATAAGATCAACTTTATTTATATTTGTTAGTTTTAGGTAAGTTTATAAACTAACAGTAGTGAACAATTTTTTTAAAAGAAAGACAAACATTCCCAGTTTACGAATAACCTGACAATAATTTGAAAACCTCCCACCACTGCCAAAGTCAGCGGTAAATGTTGCTTGTGTCGTGATGGAGGACGGTTGGTCGAGTGGTAGGGCTCTCGATTAACAAGCTGTAGGTCGCGGGTTCAAAATTTTATTTGTTTATTTTGTGTTATTTCACAAATTACTTATTAAAAGTTATATATAGGATATTTCACGTTCCAGAGTGGAAGATACTCTCAGTATCGCCCTAGTATAATACCACCGTTCAGTATTGAAACGTTGCTGGAAAAGGCTTTGGACGGGTTTGGTGACTAGATCCGAATAGCCAGATAGTTCTCCACCTTTCTCTTCTCCATCTCCTTCCCCTTCCCACTACCTTCAGCCTCACAGCATAACCCAATTGGGGGATGCCATAGTCTCATTTGCTCCAGACGGTTGGGTGCAGTTGGGACTCGTATGCATTTTCAAATAAAAATAAAAATGAACTCACGTCGCCAGTTGGGACTCTGACCGGTCAGAAATTAAAGTTGAATGTTTAAAATGTATTCCGAGTAGATGGGTGCTAATAAATTAAAAAATGTTTTTAATTTTTTTTTTTGCGCAAATCTCACTTGAGGTGAACTATCACATATCTGCTCTATATAAATTATTGTTATTGACTGAGCGCAGATTAAAGTTTTGAAAAAAATAATTGTCTCTGAGATAATGGCGTTTCTTCGGAAAATTGAAAAAAAATACCTTTCATAAAAAATATTGTGGTTTATAATTTAAATAGGTAGGTACCTACTTACAAATCTTCCGATTTCAGAGGAAATTTTGGTTTTGATTTATTGAGAGAAAATTTTGAAAAATACTACATTGGAAATCTAATTTTCAACAACTTTATTCGTAAAAACATGTGTACTTATTTTTATAAATAAAACTATCAACCCTGATATGAATGTAATCCTGATGAACATCAGAGCTTCGGACGTGATCCATCCACTGCATCAACCGCCTTAAATGTTATCCGCCTTACTAAAAATTAACGTATAAATATGTTTATTTTTCGAAATTAAATAATAATTGCAAAACGTTATTGTTTATCATAATGAAATATGTATGTAATAGTCGTGATTTATTTCCAACTATTCATAGCTAAAAAGGGAGTTACCGGTTAGTGGCTGAGTTGACAAATGCGTCTGGTTTCCACCTAGGCGTACCGTCGTGGGTTTAATTACTCTCATAACTAATCCTCTATCATTGCACAAGCAACGTCTTTCGCTTATATTAATGGCCAGTAGGAAGAATTCAAATATTGCTAGTTTATTATTGTAACCCGGAAATGTTTACCATTCTTTAAAAAAAAATACAAAAATAATATTGGGGTGCAGTTGCAGTGTCAATTTCATTTTAATTTTTTTTCCGTTTGAATTAATGTTATTTCTAATCAATTCTGGCCTTGATTGTATATTGTGTCTTACGCTATATTGTGGTCAAATTTGAAAGGAAACAATATCTTTTGAGTGAAGATGATTTGATAATCGTGTCTCACTCTTTTGAAAGACCGAAATGTATTTTTTAAATGGCTTTAGCTATACTTTGGTAGTTGCCAAACTTTCTCTTGAAAACTCTTACCTCTTCTCCACATTAAAATATAAATTTTCTCTTCTATTCAAAAGGAACTTCAACAGATCATTAAATTTTAAAAAAAATGTGCGTATTCGTGTGGTACCTACATTACCTACGATTATATTATAAGAGAAATAATTATAGATTTTTTCTTTGTTTTACAGATAAGGACAGAAATAATAACATCCTTCTTTCGTGAAAACAACTTACACAACTTTAAAACCATCGCTTCAATGGCGTCCCAAACTGTAAAATAAATTTTCTTTTGTGCGACCAAACTTTTTTTAATACCCCCAAGGCTGTGAAAAGTGACTTACATTTATTATCAAGAAATTGTAACAAAACTAATTCAAGATGGCGATGGCCCAAAGTGCTTTGATAGTGGACTACATAGTGTTTATAATATTCATAGTTGGCAGTTCTCTATGGCCCCTTTGGAACAAAGTGAAGACACCGCAGACAAAAGAGAATTATGTGTTTGCAACTGGAGGCGGTATTTCTATGGTTGCCATGATGTTGTCTATTGCTAGAGGAACTCTTGGCGTCCGATCCTTTCTTGGTAAGTGTGATTATTTTATTCATTGTGTATAACTCTAAATAGTATAACATAAAGTCGCTATCCACGTCTGTCTGTTTGTGTGCTTAGTTCTTCTAAACTACGCAACGGATTTCGGCAGGGTTACTTTAAAAATGATTAATAAATTATTTGTTGTACTTTAACTCGAGCAATATATTGCCTAAGGGTATCAAGGTGTTCTGTTGCCTATATCCATGTATTTCGTTAATGTTTAGCTAAACCTATATTTTCCTGGGAAGTTGGGGAGGGGAAGGAGATGGGGAAGAAGATGAATGAACGGGGAAGGTGGGGGAGTATTTGGCTATCCAGATCTTGTTACCAAACATGAGTAAATCCATTTCGAGTAACGTTTAAATTCTGAATGTTGGTCTTACACCAGGGCGATGCTAAGAGTATCTTCCGCTCTGGAATGTGCCGAAATATATATTATTTTAAATGAATAAACTGGGAAATAACATAAATTCATTAAATAAAATTTTCTTGCGAGCGCCGGGATTTAAACCCACGACCTTCAGATTGCTGGTGGAGAGCCTTACCCCTCGACCACGGAGGCCTGGTCGTCATGATGAGGTAATATCAAGATAGTGGCTATTTCTGAAAATCAAGGTATTTTCGGAGTTTGCATCATTTTTACATCGATTTTAAATCTTATACCAGGGTTATTAACCATCGAATTACACGTTATAAGACTAGCCCCCTGACTAAATGTAGTTGAGATAATGTTTTTTTATGGAGAATAAGATTTTTCTTAGGCCATAGGCCCATTGTGCTTCCATCTCCCATTTTACCTCATTCCACAGTAATCCGGTCCCTTTAATGAAGTTCACCAGGGTTGTCATTGGATATGTGGTTATGTCTTCTGGTTCTACAATGTGTCCAGATATCTGAGCCTTATTCCCAACAGGGCGGGACATTGGCACCAAAGGTGAATTGGAGTCTCTTCATCCTCTTCACATTTCCTGCATCTGTCTGTGTTTTCCACTCCCAACAGTTGCATGTGTCTCCTGAGATGGCAGTGTCCCGTTAATAGTCCTACCAGTTCCCTCAGTGAGTTTCTGTCCATATTAAGTAGCAACAGATGGTTACGCCTTGAGGGCTCTCTCAACGATTGTATTTTTTTAAATAAAGGAAGCTACATTTATGCTAAACTAATTTTGAACCTCCAATGCAGAGGCATAGCATTAGTTAGTATCATGTACAAAGTAATGGATTAGTTTAAATTACAAAATGTCTTGCAAATAAAACATAACATGAAATACTGGCATTGAGAAAACAACCTGTTGGAAAAATATTGCTAATTTATTACTAATCTCTTCAAATTATTCGTATTCTTTTTAAAACGGGATTATAGGCCATTAACGAATGAATTGATAGGTATTCTGATAAACTCTTATTAAAATACTTAATGTTTTTTCATCATGTCCGAACATGTGTTCATAAAAATCCACACTTTTGCAATTCGTCATGATATGTTATTAAGACAATCGTAGGTTGATGAGCACGCATTCCGATATTATTATGAATTTACTTTACCAGGAAGCGGCTTGCAGTCCGTATTTTAACAGGGTTACCGATATTTTTAATAAGTCAGCATTACTCACTTTTCTTCGTGGGAGTGCCCAAAGGCTCCTTAACAGGGCCATACCTATTAATGATTTCATGAACTAATTTTTTTTCCGTTCTCGACTAGGTATCCTCAGAGATTCCTTGAAGTGTTTTGCCTATGTGTAGGAGATATACCTGTGTTGACTTATGACACAGGCACCTTGCAAGTCTGCGGAGTAAATAACACCAATAATATACCTTTTAAACACTAATCAATGAAAGCTTACTATGTTTATGCTTTTGACCCTCACAAGAAAATATATTCACATAAATCTATAAAATATAAAATTGATGTGTTTTTCATTGCCTCCGCATACAAACCAAGTCTGATTAAATAAGTTTCCATGGAAACTGAATGACGGAAACCAATATTATCACCTTGTATGAAAAATACAAATACTCGTCGACATGTGTGGTTTGTACGCGTCACCTGCTAAGTAAAGATTTACAAATCTCGTGAAGATGAGTCTTTACGATTCGTAGTATCAAATAGATAATTTTATTCTTATTAGCATTGCTTATTTTATAATTTATCACGTTATTATCAAACGGGGACTAATAATAAAAAATGAACAAATTGTAAATATGAGTAGGTAGTATGCTAGGGTTGGTGGTATTTGCCAAGAGACAGGGCTTTAAAATCAAAGCTACGAAGCTCAACCAAAACTAAACTAATTATTTTTTACCAACACACTTTTTGACATATTTTGGGCCGTTCTTACGACTTGTTGTTTTCTTATGTGAACGCTGCACAAGAGTCCCAACTGTCAAGATCCAGTGGAACTATGACAACCCTGATTAGGACATGTTGTGGGTCTGAAAGAGGTGGGGCAAGGAAGGAGATGGGGTAGAATAGGGTTGGAAGGTTAACGCTTTATCCGTGTTTGGTGACCAGATCGGAATAGCCGCTTATTCCCCACCTTCACCTTCCCCTCTCCACTACCTTCAGCCTCACAAGGTACCCCAATTGGTGATACCATAGTCTGACTGGCTCCAGACGGTTGGGAACATTTGAAATTTAAAAAATCTACTGCCACGATCATGATAGACCGCCCGTCATAGTTCATGATTGCTGATTTATTAAAATCTTGTTAAAAACGGGATATTTCTAATTCCTAATCAACTTTTAGTACATTTAATATATATGGAACACGTGTTCATTCACCTGCGTTTGTACTGATAGTACACAATGACGAAATGCGAAAATATAAAAGAAATATCAACACGTGTTCCGACATCGCCATAACACATTCGTCTTTTACTGATAGTTTAATAGGAAACCTGTCAATTCATTATTTAAAGGCCTGCAGTCCCGTTTTTTACCGGAATAAGATTTTTAATAAATTAGCACTATTTTATTTACATCAGTAAGTTTTCCCCTCGTAGCATTATTTTTTTGTATTTTATTCTGACGACTTCTGAATAATGTGTGTACAAAGGTACTCAACCTTTACCTTGAACTCAAAAAAAGTATATATCCGTGTAATATTCAATTTAACATCTACCTGTGAAATTAGTACTAATTGCTGTACCTATTATAACCGAAGCACGGTATGGAGTTTAAAAAATATTGATTTTAACCAGGAAGCACAGAATTAACAATGACAAATCAATATCAACCTTATTAATTAACAATATCAGCAGATATGTATCTACTTGATATTCAAATAACCAGGAAAATTAGTTTATTTTGAAAACTAAGCACTTTACGAACGGTTGTGCAAACTTTTTCATCGGGCCCCCGCATACCCAATTTCTACCGATTTATAACAAGTTTCTCGTAAAGTTTAAGTTTACTGTCGAAATCGTAGCCACGACCTATTCTGTATACCGCAGGGTCGGACAGATGTCATTGCCCAACATAGCATGACAAGAGGTATGACCTTGCTAAATGCCCTACCAGCGGATATAGATGTGTTTAATATCACTATACCATGTTTAAAAAAAAATATGTACTTGTATTGTTAGTTATAATAAAATTGTACCATAATTGGACTTACCTGTCTGTCGTACAATAAAAAAATAAAAAAATAAAAAATTCAAAAAAAATATATATGTATATATATATGTTATTTTTCAAGATAATGTCTATACATTTGTTATGCCGATAGAAAAAAATCGCAAATTAATCTTCGAAGATTATTTAAAACACTTTTTGTTCTATTATTTAATATGTTATAGGCATGAAAAAATTCACAGTGTATCTTTAAATGCAACTTAAGCATTTGACGAGATATTTTTGCTCTTTTTCAAACGAGTTGTGTTTTGTTAAATATCTTCACCATTTTCGCTAAATTATTTACGATTTTTAATATTAGTGGGCTCCCTCTAGCATTCGTACTTACATATCTCCCTTTCAAATTATCTTTGAACGCTTAGTACGCGGCGTTAACTATTTGTTTTCAATTGCAAGGTATACCACAACTATGCGTACCGCCGCCCCGGGAACCATTTATTGGATAAACAACACCTCAATGATTCGCTAATTTGGTGACTCAGCAGGGGTGCCCGGGTTCGTGGGGGTAATGTTTGTCTAATACCTGTTGCGTGGCGGGCCGGATCAAGAGAGACTGGTTGAAGGAGGCCTATTGACCTCACCGGCCGGATTCTCTCAACCCATCGCGTTGCCCAGTTAAAGCGATAGATTCATATATCCGTCACTCCTGGTCACACTGACCCCAGGTTTCTACCCCCCGTACCTTTTTCCTTCACAGAACTTTCTATCCTTCCTGTCCTTGAAAAGACCCTCCACACAGCATCATTTAAGATGATGTAGGCCCTGAGGGAAATTATTTTATTCATCGCCCTCTGTGTGGAGTTATGTAAAAAAAACACGGTGACCGGATATCTAGGCAAAACTACAATTCAACACACCTTTAAAAAGTGATATATAACTAATGAAAAATAATGAAACAAAAACTAGATAAAGTATGCTAGGTAAATACACTAGCATTTTTTATCCCTATACTTTATATCACTTTTGTAAGGTGTTTTGGATTATCATTGTATTGAGATATAATGGAACCACCAAATATCTAGTTGAATGGTCATTGTGTTGAAATTTAATGGAATAATCAAAAATATAGTTGAATTGTCATTGTGTTGAGATATAATGTAACCACCATATATCTAGTTGAATTGTCATTGTGTTGAGATATAATGTAACCACCATAAATCTAGTTGAATTGTCATTGTTTTGAGATATAATGGAACAACCAAACATCTAGTTGAATTGTCATTGTGTTGAGATATAATGTAACCACCATATATCTAGTTGAATTGTCATTGTTTTGAGATATAATGGAACAGCCAAACATCTAGTTGAATTGTCATTGTTTTAAGATATAATGGAACCACTAAATATCTAGTTGAATTGTCATTGTGTTCAGATATAATGTAACCACCCTATATCTAGTAGAATTGTCATTGTTTTGAGATATAATGGAATTACTAAATATCTAGTTGAATTGTCATTGTGTTGAGATATAATGGAACCACCAAATATCTACTTGAATTGTCATTGTGTTGAGATATAATGGAACAACCAAATATCTAGTTGAATTGTCATTGTGTTGAGATATAATGGAACAACCAAATATCTAGTTGAATTGTCACTGTGTTGAGATATAATGGAACAACCAAATATCTAGTTGAATTTTCATTGTGTTGAGATATAATGGAACCACCAAATATCTAGTTGAATTGTCATTGTGTTGAGATATAATGGAACCACCAAATATCTAGTTGAATCATTGTGTTGAGATATAATGGAACAACCAAATATCTAGTTGAATTGTTATTGTGTTGAGATATAATGGAACCACCAAATATCTAGTATAGGTGTGAGCTATTTTATTTATTTGTGATTTAAATCATAAACTATAGACCATTAGAGAATTAAATTTGTCATTATTTTAGATACTACTCTGGCCATTTTTTTTTGTTAGTTCATAATATAATAACTTACTCTCCTTCCTTTCATTTTTCACTTTGCAAAAAAAGAATGCAAATCTTTGAGGAAATTAACCCAATACCCGACTTACGCTCGAGCTACAAATTCTGCAGATAGACTCGTGGTCGAAGAAAATGCATTCTATCTAATTTTTGTACACACCGCGGACATACTTATACGCATTTCTCTGAAATTGGATGACATTAATGAATGTCAGTCCTACCCGTTCGGCATCTGGCAAGATCGGTAGCGCGGTTGACTCTGGTCCCTGGGAAGGAAGGTACATTCCCCTGCCAAACTTTTTTTATGTTTTAAAAGACATTTTAAAATAGATGTTTATGTTAAAAAAAACTTTGATTTTTTATAAATGATTTTACCGCAGCCATCCTCGGGAATTTAGTTTCTTCTGTAATCAGTAGGTAAATACATTGTTTGTAGTTGAATTGTAATCAAGAAGCTAAGCACAAATGTTTAGTTCTATTGTTTTGTTGCAACGAAATATTATCACGCCATGCCTGTGATATTGGCTATTATTTTTATCACTGATATCATAACTATAAAGTTAAAATCTTTTGTTGAAGCAGTCCACACTCTCCGATGTCAGTAAGTTAAAAGCGTTCTTTTCAATATGATGAAAAAGTTTTTCGAAAAGGTAATAAATAAAAATAGCAATGAAATCCAGTTTTGATTACTAATGTTGTTTTTCACCTGCCTCTGTGTTTCCTCCCTCCTACAACATGGGACTCTTCAAGACCCATGTTCACTCCTTCCTCTCCACAAAAAGACCGTCCACACAGCATCCCCAAAGATGACATAGTCCCTGAGGGAAATTATTTTCTTCAGGGCCTCCTGTGTGGAGTTAATATTAAAAAAAAGTGCGATGCGGAGAGCATCTACCATTGAAATAATAAATTGATTAATAAAATACACTTTGTTCGTATTAATTATTGTGAAATAACAAGCACACATATCCAGCTTGTAAAGGCGACCGTGGCTTTGTAGGAACATTACATGGAGAAAACTAAAAAAAATATTGTTAATTTATTAAAGATCTGCTCAAAGTATTCGTATTCCTGTTCAAAACGTGCCTTTAACGAATGAATGAATTGACAGATTTTCTAACAAACTATCAGTAAAACACGATGTGTTATGAGGATGTCGGAATACGTGTTCATAAAAATTCTAATATTGTCGCATTTCGTCAATATGTTTATCAGGAAAAGCGCAGCTGCACGAACACGTGAGCCGATATATTCTGAAGGGACTAATATTGTATTAGGAAATGGCTTGCCATCACGTTGTAAAAAGGATTTTAATAAATCAGCCATATCCATTTTTCTCCGTGTAGGAAGATAGTCAATTTTTTATTTATCAACTTTCAAAAAACAGTTTTTACTATTAAGTCCCGTTAAAATGATTGATATCAGTTTGTCAACGGGTTCTTTTAACAGCATATACAATTTTAACAAGTATATAAAATATACACATAATTACATTTGTACAAAAAATTCTTTCACATAACCATTTTTTCATACATATCCTTCTGTGAGTCAATTTACGCTTTTTATTGAGTTTGGTAACATGTTGTAAATTATTGGAACGAGGTATTCTAGAGTTCTTTGACCGTATTTATTCAGGTATCTGGGAACTACAAGTCCATCGTTTGCAATTAGTCTTGTATTATGAACATGTGTCACTATTTTATTATGTTCAGATTGAGATGTATGCTGACTCGCAATTTTAAGCCACAATATAGCACGAACAGATAATAAATTTACAGAATTGTATAGTAATGACGGTTCCATGATAACTCAACACAGTGACAATTCAACACACTTTTCAAAAAGTGATATAAAGTCATTGGAAACTATGAAAAAATATTTTTTTTTAACCTAACCTAACCTACTTAACCCAGTTAAAAAAGAAATTGTTTCATCACTTTCCATGACTTTATATAATTTTTTTAAGATGTGATGAAATATCATTGTGATGATTTATCCGGTCACCAGTAATGACATTGGTACGTTATGTCGTTGTTCGTATTTAGTTTTGTTTAATAATTATTTTACCAAAGAATATTGTACATTTTGGACTGAAAGAAGATTTGTTTTTGTTGAATGTCCCCATGAAATTATTCCATATCTTATTTTGGGATTCCGCCAATGACAGGTATACTATTCTATGGGTATTTGGTGGAACAAAAAACATATTAATTTTCCTGATAAATGACAGTAACAATCGATTTCCAATTTATTGGGAAAAATGCACATTTCTTACGTGTGTAATGCGCAGTATTCACCCACGGATCCGCCCTGTATTACTCAAAATTGCCCTTGAGAATTTTGACTACAAAATCCAAAATTTTACAATTTCCCTACATTTTGTGGTTTTTCCCTTTTGTAAAAAGTTTTTCCCCACTAGATTTGGTCAAATTTTTCATCACTGTAATGTGAAATGCTTGCTTTGGCGGATTTGCTCGGCGTACAGATCTGCCGAGCAGATCCGTGCGTGCATTATAATCCTATTATAGGGGTAATTATTTTGAAAGAAGTGGTGATCATTCTTATCTCGTTACAGGTTGTGATACCAGATTTGAACATTCTTTGAAAATGCCCCTTAGGACCGAAAATTCATTAAAATTACACGAATTAGTCTCACGCTTGTACGGTGATAATATTCTTATCAAAGATTTATCACCGTAGGAATGCGTGAGAAATTATTCAACAGAATAAACTCACGACTCATTAGTGATCGGTGTTTAGTTAATTTTTAAAATTCAATACGATGCATGTCATGTCCGATATACACATCTCTAAATAGTATAAAATAAAGTCGCTTTCTGCGTCTGTCTGTTAGTTCTTCTAGACTACGCAACGGATTTTGGTTGGGTTTTCACTTTTCCGGAAGGTTTATGTATATATATATATATAGTTCCTTTCTTATGAATGTAGAGTGTAGGTATGAGTAATAATAACAAATATTATAAATAGGAAGAAAGCGTGTGGAGAGATAAAATAAATTTTGTAATCAAGGTATTGTTAGATTATATGCTCACGAATTGTAATTGACTAAATAAAAGTTTTATTAGTTTAAAAATAATTTATATCACGCTAAAAAATTAATAAATTGCTTTTGTATGTTAGCAAAGAATCATGAAATATGTGTTCATTTTTCATGATTTTTCGTAGTGGGTATATTATATGTTTTGATGGTGCGTGTAATTGGTGTGTTATTTGCATTTACATAAATACAAAGACGTGTTATGTTCATACTTAACGAACAAAAATATGGTACGTCCCTGTTTCTAGATTGAAATCGAATAACGTTAAGCATATGAAAAGAATAGATACATCGAATATGTCTGTATGAATGTAATGGCTTCAAATAACATCATTCATAGATAAATGGAACGGAACGCACTAGAAAGAGATAGCTATTCAAATATTATGTGTAAGGGTGAAACAGCTATATTATTATGAACGCCCCTAGTTTCTGTACGCGTTTCTCGCGACACCAGTTCCTACGCTCGTTTGTTTGTCGAGAAGTAGATAAAAAGCGGCCCACTGACGGGCGAGCATGTCCGCGGCAAGCATGACATCACAGACGAGCGACGAACATTTTTATCCGGCGGACATGAATGTCTGCCAGATAAATCGCGTGACATCATGCCCAGTACAAACAAACAAGCGTAACAGTAGTAGAATACGACGTACGCACTGTCACTAGGTTGTCCTTTATACGCTTATGAGTTTCTGCGTTCGCTGTCTCACTTTATTTTATTTGAGCATATGAATAATTGTATTTATTGAAATTACCAGTGATTTTTGAGTACATGCAAATGGAAATAAATTCTATCAAACAGCTTGTCTGACCGACGGACTTATGTACGATACTAGACAAAGTAAATCACAAGTTTGTCCATTGGACGCTCGTTGTCTCAGTAACCTATCTTCCATTTTAATTAATCTAAGGTTATTTGCTACATTAGCATAAATATACCACTCATATTAGTGTTGTTGGCTTCTATAAGAATAACAGTTATGTTATAGACAGAGATGTGCTTTATTTCAAATAAATCCATTTCAAATGGAAATGCAAAATGCAAAATGGGTATTTTCCATTTTGCATTTTAAATGCTTTTCTAAAAACCATTTTGCATTTTAAATGCTTTTCTCAATGCATTTTCCATTTTAAATGCTTTTTGCAACATTCTTCCTACTATCTCCACTCATCTTTTTTTCATAAGGCCCAAATATCAGCCGGTCCTCAAACTCGCTATGAGAGATAATTTACATTTGTCAAGTTGCTCCCTGGTAGGAGCCCTGGCGATTGAGTGATACCATTACAAAAAATACTGATTCAAATACTGAACACGGGGCCATGACGCTGTAATATTAAATGTTAGATAGCAGTTTCTATGTTTTTATGTTGGCAACATTAGTCCCGCGCAAATTTTTTTATGGTTTCATAATCTGTAGTCGTGGTGTTTTTGGATTTACCATCATGTAATATGTTTGTTCTACATTGATGTCCATTATTAAATGACAAAATTGTTTAAAAATTCTATAATTATTTTGATTGTTTGACCTGAGAACCATTTTGCATTTTCAATGCATTTACAAATAGGTATTTTGCATTTGAAATGCTTTTCTAAAAAACATTTTGCATTTTGCATTTTCAAATGGAAAAGTTTTGACCCATTTCCATTTTGCATTTCAAATGGTTTTGGGTACCCATTTTGCACATCTCTGGTTATAAATAACAGTTTTATTAGGCTAGGTTACTAATGTAATACACACAATCCGTAGCACCATTCAGACATTTTATATTATCTACTTTGTATGTTGAATTTTCCGGTATGAATTGTGTTCTGGTGGGCAACAGTTTGAATTCTCGAATTTTTTGTGAACCCATGCACCCTTTTTTCAGCGAACATCTGCGAGGCCATAAACCACATCTCTAACATACGTATAATTGTGACAATTTACTACGGTTTCTGGATATAATTCTGTTATAAATAGATTGCACACCATTGGTAACTCTTGTGCTTTGTTAGCTGATATTTTTAATGTGAATCTATTGAAGTATGAATACTAATTAAATACTAATTTTCGCGGTGCATTTATTAATGAGGTCACAGCATAACAGATTTTTTGTTTTTGTTTCTTCTTCGTTTCTTTCATTAACTTTGTACTAATGTTTATTGTTTTTTCTTTTGTTTCGTTTACTTATATAATCTCATCATTTTTCTTTCTTTTCTTCTTTATATATTGCACTACGATTGTCGATAACTATAATCGATAAATGACACTTGTGCCGTTGATTCTAAATCTATAAAAATAAAAAATGAACCTGTGGTGTGCCAGGAAATTCCAAGCTCAATTTAATTCCAAAATCAAACGTCAAGTGTCCGCTTAATTTTTTTTTGTGTCCTATTAAATAAGTATATGATAACAATTCTTCCAGATTTCGGTAGTTTATACAACTGTTGTTACTAATTATATTATTTTGTACAAGAAACCTGTAAATAAATAATGCTACAAATATAATTATTCATTATGACATAAAAATTTTGACATTTCTTACGAAGTTAATTTTCATCACTTTTCTTGGCTGAAATATTATAAAAATTACATAAAAATAATGTAGATAAAAATATCTTTCTGATGATACCTCAAATCTATTATTTCCACAATCAATTTATATCAAAAATAATGAAAGAAGACGCTTTGACACTAAAAACGCGGCAAATATTTCGTTGGCATTCCACAGAAAAATTCTTTGTAAAAAATCTGAAAAGCTAGAAGTCATTCCGGTATTTGCTGCGTAAAGAACGAAAATAGCCCAAGCGATTGTGACCTTGTTCTTCATACAAATTCCTTATACATAAGGGTCAAAATCGCACATAATTTTTTTTTTTAAATTCGTAGATAATGTGCAGCACTCACATATGCGGTCCCGGCATATGACAATGTTCAAAATCTTAAATCTCCGAAAGTTTTTCGCCGACTGCTCTGAAATTTTGACAAAACTTTGCATTTGAATACTCGTGTGTTTATATACAAATATTGTACAAATGTCTCCTGTGACAGGTAAAAATAGTTTTTTTTAAAAGAGCGCCAACTGTTGGACGTAAAAGCAATATGCGCTATTGTTTCTCTATCTGCACAGGCAGACTGAGCCACAGCAACGCGTGACGGGGTAAAGCTATTAAATAAATAAATTTTAGAAATTTGCGATCATTCAAAGAGGTAGCTGCCAATATTATGGGAAAAATTAGTTTCGAGATAATATTGTTAATTCTGAATTTGAAATATGAGAGCGACAAATAATATGACGTTTAATAACCAGGTCCCAATGGTCGAGTGGTTAAGAAGCTGCCCCGATAAGACAAAAGATCTTGGGTTCGATTTCTAGTTGTGACCTTTATCTCTTTTTTTGTGTCTTGTTCTGTTTCATGTTTCGTTTAGATTTGTGTAATGTATGGTAAAAAGTTGGGTATTCAAACGATAGATGGCACTAGTCATAAAGCTTACTCCAGAGTCCGACAGATGTCGCTAGTGTGTAGCAATTGCCTGTGGAGTATCCTTGTCAGACTTCAAGCTAGTAGAAACAGAGAATTACCAACCCTCGGGTAGTGAACAGTATAGCTAAATCCAGACTTAATTTATTGTAACGTAAATACACGCAATTAAGAGTAAAGAACTTTTTACTTAATCCATAGTTCCCAACACACACTAAATCTGCTAGTAAGCAGAGATATAACAATTTGTTAGCATGATCTTCTTCTTCTATAAAATAATTATTTATTTATCTTTCAGGCTTTCCATCAGAGCTGTTTTACCGCGGCAGTGCCATGTGGGAGACCCTATACGGCATGATCTGCGCCTACCCCATTGTGTCCCTGGTCTTTGTGCCCATCTACTACTCGCTGGGCATCACATCCGTCTACCAGTACCTCGACCTCCGCTTCAAGTCCCGAGCGGTGCGCTGCTTAGCGTCAGCCACCTACATCTGGCGTCAAGTGCTCAATCTTGGCGTGACGATCTTCACACCGTGCGTCGCGCTGAACACTGTCATAGGTCTACCTTATTGGGCGTCCATTTTAGGGATCACGGCCATCAGCATTCTGTTTACGATATTTGTAAGTACCTGCCTATAAACCCTTTGTTTCATCCTTATATAGATAGATATCTATGGTTTTGGATGATATCTAAGATGTCTATGGTTTTACATATACCTGGAAACAGTTGATTTATGCCTGGAACTCCGCTGCAAGTTCCTTACGGTGCGCTGCACCTGGTGGAAATTGGTCAATTATGCGCTTAACACAATAATTAGACCATTTTGGCCATTACAGCTATGACGACTTTCGTGGTCGAGGGGTGAGACTCTCGACTAGCAAGCTGGAGGTCGCGGGCTTAAATCCCGGTGTGCATTAGTAAATTTTATTTGATTAATTTGTTTTATTTCACAATTTACTCAAAATATGGTATATTTGCGGCACGTCCCAGAGTAAAGGATACTCTCAGTATCGTCATGGTGTAAGACCACCATTCAGAATTCGAAACGTTGCTTGAATGGCTTTGGCCATTTTTGTTGCCAGATCTGAATAGCTAGGTTCTTCCCCACCTTCCTCTTCCCGATTGGGGATGCCATTTCACAGTTGGGAACAGTTAGGACTCTGGTGCCGGTTCACATTTTTAAACATATTCATATTAAACATTCACACAATATTTGTAAGTAAGTACTGACTTTATGTGTATTATGTGCCAAAACTGCTCTCCTACATCTCATCCATAATAATCTTCATATTACAAATCAACCAAAAGCCATAATAAAAACCAGATTATCAACAAATAAAACACTGAACATTCCGATAACACACACCACACACGGACAAAGACACTTTCAATACTAACTTTCTCAAAAAACATATCGTAGCCTGGATAAAAAATCAAGATATTCACTTTATTCAAAAGATTATAATTCCAAACCAAACAACCAAAATATAATAAGTAAAATTAAATATTATACACGTTCTTCAAGAATTATCCAAAAATACATACACTCACATATAAATGTGTGTTTTCATGTTTAAATATATGTCTGCGAAAAAAAAAAAAAACTTTCTACTACAACACATAAATACCTGTCACACTTAATCACAAACACGTTAACACCTCAGCACAGGTTCTCCTAGTGAGGTGTTCACGTAACATACAATATCACCCACACACAGTTTTACCTATATCAACCTATGTTCTTTATTTTTTATACCTTTTTTCTGTACTTTTTTCTATGTACCACAATATAAACCACTGTAATCATTTGTAAAATGTGTATTCAAGAATAGACATAAATAAATTATCTTTTTGTGTATGATCGGAATGAACATCTGCGAGTCAGAAGTTGCACATTTCATCAGTCTGATTCGAGGAAGGTTCGAAAATACGACTTCCATGGAGAGCATTAATATCTCTGTTCCCGAAGGTTATCTCCGTCCTCCATCACCAAGACTAACATGCCAATGGTCATATTGCCGGTGGGGAGGGATATCTTTTTGCCTATGGCAGACCCTGCACGGGCGCCTTTGGAGCAGTCTGCTCCAGGCGCTGAATCGCTAAAGCGCCGAATTGTTAAGGTGCCGAATTTTTAAAGCGCCTAACACCTAAAACTTGTGCGTCGACAGGGTGCGGCGGATTAAAAAAATATTTAAAAAAAATTATTTGGTGTTTATTTTTACATCCAAACAGGAGGCCGTGAGGAAAATAATTTGCCTCAAGACCTATGTCATTTTTGGTGATGCTGTGTGGAGGGTCTTTTTAAGTAAATGAAGGAGATGAAATTCTGAGAAGAAAAAGAGTATCAGGGGTGGGTGCGAATCTTGGAATCAGTGTGTCCAGGAATGACGGACGCATGACTGCATCTCTCGCACTGTGGTGCAAGGCGATAGGTCGAGAGAGTCCTGCTGGAGATGTCAAAAGTCTCAGCCATGCAGTCGGCGGGCAGAAGCATCCACCGCCAAGACCTAGACAAACCTCACCCCATGAACCTGGGCACCCCTGCTAAGACACCAAACATAGCGAACCACTTTAAGTGACCTATGGCAGATGGGTTGGTTATCCAATTAATGGTTACCGGGGTGGCGGTACACATACCCGCCTCTCAAATCGCTTTAAATTGTTAACTGCTGCTGTCAAATGACGTCACTATTTTCTACTTTTTCCTCGAGTGATTTTCAATGAATCACTCGAGGCAATAATGCCTTCATATATCATTTACATTTACTACACATGATTGATAATAATTGCCTAAACTTGTCTAGAACCAGAATTCTGTGTTGGTAATCATTATTTGATGTTGGCTCTAATTCGACGTACAAACACATTTTAATGTATCAACATTATAGTTGTGAGATTCTTTGCCTATTTATTTGAACAAAACAAACTTGAATATGGTAACCAAGTAACCATGTTGTGAAAACTAATGTCAATATTACCTTAAAAGCGTAATTTATTTCATTGATTGAAATCGTATCCATTTTTATCATGGGGTCTAGCACAGTGAAATCGATAACTTTATAATGTCGGTCGATAGGCGTAACTACCGATGATTTTATTTCGATCCATAAAGCCCTATTTCAAATAAAAACTTATCTAGCACAGTGAAATCGATAACTCTATAATGTCGGTCGATAGGCGTAACTACCGATGATTTTATTCCGATCCATAAAGCCCTACCTATTTCAAAGAAAAACTTATCTAGCACAGTGAAATCGATAACTTTATATCCATAGGCGTAACTACCGATGATTTTATACCGATATATAAAGATAATTTAAAAATTTAAATGGAGTTTCACAAATCAAACATGATAAATACACATTCCTTCGATTATTTTACAATATCTTGGCTTCATGCGAAATTAAAAAATAAAGTCAGAGTACCTATTCAAAAACTAAAATATTTCATTTATACAGTTTGACACACTTAACTTTTCTGTCGGGGTCGTCACTACTGTAGATATTTTTAATACGGAAAAACAGCATATTATTTTAACTATGCTTAGATTTAGACTTACCGAATTCGATACTTCGTTTGTGTGAAAGCACTAAGAAATAATATGTGAATAAAAATAGTTCATTTGTTCGTTAGTTCCACGTTTGACCGCCTGTGAAATTGAGTATATATCGACATTATGTCAAACTGTAGATGGTATACTATATTGTACACAGTTAAAAAAAGAACTTTTTTCCTATTTGTTTGGCAACTTTTGGAATCTATGGTCCTATGTTTTGTACCGACTCATGTTAAAAGCCATAAAACTGATATTAACCCCCTAGTGACCGATTTTTCACATTTGACTTTAAAAAATCTAATCTTGGACTAGATTTATTCAAAAACAAAAGCCAAAAAGTTGTACCTAAAATCGACTTGAAATGTGGTGTAGATTCACCACTCTCCCGCTTGTTGTACTACAAGTTTCCGAACACGTTGTATAATGAACACATCTAACTCAGTGAAAATAATTTTAAAAAAAACATATGGCGGTATTATGTCCTCTGAAGTTTAAAATCATCCTCAATAACAAATTTGTTTTTATTACTGTATGACAGATCAATTATCCATTTACCGTAAAAGATTTCTTATTTTAACATTCTTAAAATTTGAGAAGATAGGTATATAAAAAAGTTTTAAGGTTATTTTAAGAGTAATTTTACATATCTATTGTTTTAGAAATTTAATTGATCGAGCACTGTCTGCTCTGCCATGTGGTATCCATTATTATTATATATTCTATTATTTCCAGGGAGGCTTAAAAGCAGCCATCAAAGCCGACGTCATTCAAGGAGTGACCATGATCCTGATCAGTATAGCCATCTTGGCTCAGTGCTGCATTGAAGTAGGAGGCATCAGTCCCATTGTCACCATCCCGGCTGAGCGAGACAGGCTGAAGTTCTTTGAGTAGGTTTACATAATATGTTTTTGGAAAGGAAGGAGAGGATGTTCCGGAAAGGAAAAAGGTATAAAGGACGTATGACCGCTGCTGTGAAAGACGATGTCTCTCTCAGACTCTCCATATCTGGCCTGCCACGCAGCTGGTGGGCTTATGCATTCGTCACCAAGTCTGACCTGGACAAACCTCACCCTATGGACCAGGTCACCCCTGTTAGCTCATCAAACGTATCGAACCACTTGAGGTGACCTGCATAGAGGTGTTATCCAATAAATGGTTCCTGGTGTGGCAGTACCTATACCGCCTCCCAAATTAATTAGATTTCAGCTCCCGGTGGTTATTATCAGCAATCAAAATTGAGAGCACAAGATGACATCAACCAAAGTGATTCCACTGTACCATACATTTGTTATTTTCACCACAAGCCTTTGAAAGCCAATCTCCCGCTATTTGCCTTCAGTTTATTGTGTCCAAAGGAGCAGTGTTCATCTTCCCATTGTACATTTACCTGCCTCCCATTATTCCTTGGTCCTGCATGCTTATCACATAGAATCCTCTTCGGTGGTAGGCTTTCTTTCATCCTAGTTTCGTTTCCTGCATAGTGAAGTCGTCCAAATTTGATTAATCCCGCTATCGACAACTCCTCTATCAATTGTTATAGTCACCATTGGATCATCTACTAATTTTTGTCAAATTTCAGTTTCAAATGGGATCTGACAGTGCGAGTGGACACAATGTCGGCCTGGCTGGGACAGATGTTCATGTCTCTCTCTTTGTACGGCTGCCAGCAGAACTTCGTGCAAAGATACTGCAGCATGAAGTCACAAAAGAGAGTTAGGAAGTAAGCATGTTGTGGTTATATATTAGCTATAAATGACACATGCCAATTCATCCATTCATTTATTCATCTATAAAATATTTGTTGATATGACACATAAAATGTATCAAACTGCCAGCAAGCAAGCATATGGGTTTTATTGCTTATTCATCAAACTGCGTTCGGAATTTAAAACAATTTACATATTGGAACTTCGCCGAAAATCAATTATTATTATTTAGTTAAGGCTTGGTTACAGTGCGATCCAGCATGCTTGTTAGCTATGCGAGTTACTGCAGTGCAGCTACTTGCACCGTGCGACTGCATAATACGAGTATTATTACCTGTGCGAGTCAGTCAATAGCTTGCATTCATGGTATTATAATATTTTTTGTTTTCAAGGCAGCAACTCGCACAATTTTGGAAAGGCCAGTAGGTCATACGCTCGGGCCCGCGTGTTTTAGTTTGTTTCGGTAGTCAAAATGCAGAGATGTGCAAAATGGGTACACAAAACCATTTGAAATGCAAAATGGAAATGGGTCAAAACTTTTCCATTTGAAAATGCAAAATGCAAAATGGTTTTTAGAAAAGCATTTCAAATGCAAAATGCAAAATACCATAGACATATGAATATTAGTAGACCTGCCCTAAGTGATTAAAAGCGTATTATCCCCACTCCCCATACCGGTTCCATTGGAGCCGGCTGTGCTCGCGTATGGCCTCAAGTGAAATTTGAAAACGTGACGTCATCATTCTTGTGCGAACTATGGTTTAGGCATCATCGGTTCATTTTACGAAATAACACGGCAAAATGTTGACCTAATGCTATGAAAACTTGTAAAAATAGATGTGAAAAAGAGAATAAACCCGATTGTCGTATTACATTCCATATATAAGCATTATTTTACTTTATTTTAAGCATATTCACATTGTATAATATGGATCAGTTGTAGAAACATGTCTGGACGCGAAACACAAAGCTGGTTGGTTGCTGGGAAGTAAATTATGAACATTTATAAAAGTGTCTTAACTAAATACTTAAACGAAATATTCGACTCTGAAAATAGAACCGAATTTTTTTGCCGAATTTGGACTTCGCAAATTTGTTAATAACGTGGTGAGTAATTTTCGCTCCCATGTAAAAATGTCTATTCATTCAAAAGCAGATTTTACTTTTACGAAGTAAATGGTGATATTATAATGCGAGATGCCTATTTATTGTCAGATTGATTTATTGACGAATCACAGTCAGCTTCACCCCCTTCGTTCTTCAACAGTTGATTTTACCCCTCGCCATTATCTTCTCGTCTATTAATTCCTATGTCTGTGCAAAATACTTATTTTCAAAATGCATTGAAAATGCAAAATGGTTTCTCAATTAAAATAATTATAGAATTTTTAAACAATTTTGTCATCAATGGACATCAATGTAGAACATATTACATGATGGTAAATCCAAAAACACCACGACTACAGATTATGAAACCACAAAAAATTTCCGTGGGACTAATGTTGCCAACGTAAAAACATAGAAACTGCTATCTAACATTTAATATTACAGCGTCATGGCCATGTTCAGTATTTGAATCAGTATTTTTTGTAATGGTATCACTCAATTGCCAGGGCTCCTACCAGGGAGCAACTTGGACAAATGTAAATTATCTCTCATAGCGAGGTTGAGGACCGACTGATATTTGGGGCTTATGAAAAAAAGATGAGTGGAGAAAGTAGGAAGAATGTTGCAAAAAGCATTTAAAATGGAAAATGCATTGAGAAAAGCATTAAAAATGCAAAATGCAAAATGGTTTTTAGAAAAGCATTTAAAATGCAAAATGGAAAATACCCATTTTGCATTTCCATTTGAAATGGATTTATTTGAAATAAAGCACATCTCGGTCAAAATGTCTGCAGTCTCGGGCAGAAGTTACTTGCCTGTGTTATGGCAGCTAATCTCATTGTGTGACCGGTCTGACCGAGTATACAATGACAGGTTAAATAGATGTCTACTGTCAGGTCAGCAGCTTGCAGCCCATTACTTTAGTAAAACTTGCATGTTTCAACTGACCCAGTATCTTATTATACACACTTTTGGGTCATTATTTGAAGTTTCATGTAGGCAATCTTTTAAATAAATTATTATTAATCAATACATATTTCTGATTATTCCTGTACGCTAATATCAACACTAGAGACATCTAGCGTCTGAAACCTAATGCTTATCTTAACTGAAGCAAAAATAACAACAGATTTTTCATTATTTAAATCATTACATAAATAAAACTACCATTTCATCGTCTCCTACCCCTTTAAACATTTTTATTTTTTATTTTTTTTTATTTATTTATTATTTAACATTATAAATGATAACAATATGCAGACTTATAAATAATTTGTTCATTATTATTCTATTTCTCCATAAGTTGAGCTCCAGGAGCTCGTGTTTATGGGAGGAGTCTTTACATTTAATTCTAATGATTTTTTAAACAATAATCAAAAACTTTTGAAATAAATACAAACATAATACTAACATAGGTACACAAATTAGAAAATTGTTTTTTTAAAGATAATTAAAATAATTCATCTTTTTACAGATTAAGTAAGCGTGAGGAAATTAAGGGTACAATATATCAAGAAAAATTTAGAAAAGTAGTTTTTTTTAAAGACAATCAAATTAATATATATTTTTTACAGATTGAGTAAGTGTGAGAAAATTAGGGGTACAATATAACATTATCCAATTTTAGGGACTTAATTAACTTTTTGAATTGTTCATAATTCACAGTTTCGGTTACACTAATTTTATTTTATATTATTTTACATACTTTAACTTCACAAAATATCCAATTTGGGTGACACATAGCCTAGCAGTTGGAACCCTTGTGCGGTATACACATAAAAAAAATTTAAAAAAACTAAACAATGTCACTTTTATTTCCAGCACCTTGACGCTCATAATCCCCGTAATAACGGTACTGTTCAGCCTCTCGTGGGTGTGTGGAATGGGCATATTCGCCACTTACGCTGACTGCGACCCACTGACCAGTGGCTACACCAAGAAGATGGATGAAATCATGCCGTTCTTTGTGGAAGACAAGTTCACTTACCTGCCCGGCCTGATGGGACTGTTTTTGGGCAGTCTCTTTAATGGAGCATTGAGGTAAATATAGTTTCATGTAACAATAGTTGAAGTCCTTCGCGTTGCCCGGGATTTACATTATACATTACATTGTGTCAACAACAAAATGTTTCTTATTTTTCTTTCTAGTCTCTCAGTGTCAAACCTTAACTCCCTTGCCACCGTGACCTACGAAGACTTCCTCTCCCAGTCTCCAGCCTTCAGCAACCTGAAGGATCGCCACCAGCTGGTGATGATAAAGATAGTCGGTGCCATCTATGGGGTCATCATCATGGGTGTCAGCTTCGGAGTGGGTCTTCTGTCAGGAGTCATTGAGAGCAGTATGCTGATGACTTCTGCCACATCTGGACCTTTACTGGGAGTATTCTTACTGGCAATGCTGGTACCTTGTGCAAACAAAAAGGTAAAAAGTTATAACTATTTGACATGTGGGGGTTCTTCATAGTGGGATAATGGGGTCCATCCCCACCAGATTTTCCCAAAACCTACTTAAAGAGAAAAATGTTGAAATTTTGTCTTCATAAAAATGAATAAATTCCTTAAACATAAAAGAAATTAGCATTTGAAGAAATATAATATAAAAAATTATTTCACATTTTTTCAAGCTCTAAATTAAAACAGTTTCTACGGAGGAACTGACTTCCGCTCCGCAGCCTTCCTTGTAGTTTACTAAAGCATACATTCAAAATAACACAATAATACAAAACCCAAAACTTGATCTCAGGACACTGAAGCCGATGAGCATTGGCCATACCCAGAGCGTACAGCGCATTCACCGAGCTTTTTCATGCTCACTTGTATATGAATATCTAACCGTCTTACTCATAATAGATAATAGCACGTTAGTAGAAAACATTACACATAAACGTAATGCGTATACTGACCATAATACCGCAGTATTAGTGGCTGACAGATTTTTAAACTGCCCGACACCCAGGATTGGGGACGTATTACTATGGTATTAAGACCATAAAGGTATTGAGGGCAATGAACGGGCTGACGAACTAGCAAGAAAAGGGGCGAAAGTACCACTTGTAGGATCCGAGCCGGCCGTAAGAGTAGCAGCTTGCCACACAAAATTACATATTGATAGGTGAGTCAAATCCCAGCACTGCAAAGAATGGGAGAGGGCACCTGGAATGAGACAATCCAAAGTACTCATAAAAGGACCAGACCCTAGACGAACAAAGAAACTACTCGATATGGACAGAAACTCACTGAGGGAACTGGTAGGACTACTAACGGGACACTGCCATCTCAGGAGACACTTTCAGATATTGGGAGTGGAAAACACCAATAGATGCAGGAAATGTGAAGAGGATGAAGAGACTCCAATTCACCTATGGTGCCAATGTCCTGCCCTGGTGGGAACTAAGCTCAGATACTTGGGGAGACATGCAGTAGAACCAGAAGACATAGACACATACCCAAAGACAACCCTGGTGAACTTTATTAAAGGGACTGGGTTGTAGTTAAAGGATTGAGGTAAAATGGGAGATAGCACAATGAGCCTATGGCCTAAGTGCTCACAGGAACTAAGTGTAAACCGTCTCCGCCCTTAAAAAAAAAAAGTGTTATTAAGACGGAAAAATCTTGTTGATTTGACAAATATCGATCGGTCGCGAAATGAAAATGTAGAAAAGTAGTAGTACCCATTGGCAGCACTATTAGATGAATATTTTAAATCGAAGCAACGTGAAGTTAGTTTTTGAGAATTGAGAAAAATTTTGAGTAAAAAAATGTTGAATGAATATTATTATGAGTAAATATTTACACCATTTCACCGTATAGCTATACCAGCGCTGCGGTGGCGTATTAGGGAATCTTTATAAGCAAGTAAGTTCTGTCCTAAAACAGGTAATCTCCTAGTTGGACAGCCAAAGATCACTGTAATATGTAATATGTCATGTTTTTTTTAAAAATTAATAAATAATAAAATAATAAAAGATGATAGAGTTTGGGGACAGTCTTTAATGTTTTAAAGTCCCCCTGCCTAAAATTGGACAGTTTGCTAGTTTCGGGCGGGAATTATAATTCTGTATTATAAATTGGTATAAATCTATAGAGATTTAAAAAAAAGTTATTTTGTGTTTAGACAGCTGATTAGGTGCATAACTTATCCGTGATCATTTTTGTTTGAGAAATTATATACATATATTCTTCGGGTAGTGATATTTTAGTACACATTAAAAAATTCGGCCCTCACCATCGAAAAAGTGCTCGAGCCGCCACTGCTATTTGATAATTTATCCCTCAATTCTTATGGTGTTTTACTCAGCATGAGGAATCCATTGTTGCTCTACTTAGCTTCATATTCAACACCATTCGCATTGATCAGGACTAATAATTCAAAGTATGACTTCCAGGTAAGCTGAGTGTCGTTATCTCATGCGGTCATCATATTATCATAAAAGATGGATAGTAAAATGAATTATACCGAGTACTAGATACTTGTTGTGCCTGTGTACGAATCTCCACGCAGATGTATGACGGTAGTCACCACGATACTTGAATTATCGACTATCGAATATTTGCGTATCCTAGTGAAAGAAGGGCCTTAGAGTGCCGATCTATCGCTGCATCTAGACTGCTCTAAATACCCCCTAACGCAGATCTGTCACCTGTATTTGATGTATCATTTAAAGTACAATAATAGAGGAAACACAGTAATTTGTGAAACATTCTGTAAGGCCTAGTTTTTTTGCAGAAATTCAAATGTAACATTTGTTATCAAATGGCTATTCAGCGCTATTTTGTTGTTTGACATTTGATAGGTCCCCGTTAAACTAAGATTCTAGGTGTATTTCAGCTTTCTATCAAATTGTAATAATCTGACAAGCATGATATTGTCCTCTTCTGCTGATCACAATTTATTCAAAAACTGAAACAGACTTAGGACGGGTTGTTTCGGAGCATTTGAATGTTAAATTTCTTCAAATTTCAAAGTTAATTTTATAGTTCAGTGAAAGATTTCTTTAAGTTCTGTTATTATTTCAGTTCTGTCAAGCAACTAGTCTATGATGATATAATAACAGAACTTGAATAGGATTTTCACAGAACCCGGAAATGAACGTTGAAATTTGATGAATTCTTCAAATTCTCCGAAACAACCCATCCTTAGAAGGAAACCTTTCAATTGTAAAAACAAAGGACAAAATGGCCTGAATGGCCAATTGATTGATGCATGTGAATTTCTGCGAACTAGCTTGACCTTCGTTTTTTTAAGCTGCAAAATGTGTGATACTGAAATGGTTATTTGAAATGGGAACATATTGTAAAATATTTACCTTTTATCTGTTGTTTCCAGGGAGCCATAGTAGGCATGATCCTCTCCCACATAGTGACCATATGGGTGACAGTCGGCCACCTGATGTATGACACGAAGGACGTGAAGCTGTTGCCCCTGTCCACCGCGGGTTGCACCAACGAGACCTTCTCCCCGCACATCATGAAGCCGCGCCAGCAGTGGCCGCTGCCCTCCTTGCCGCTGGAGGTCAACCTGAACACCACCCACTTCCTGGAGCACTTCAACCATCTGAATGTAACGGCAGAACCAGCAGTGGACACGTATGTTTCAAATATTAATTTTTAAATGTAATATATCATCACAGAAAAGCAATACTTACCGCCAAAAACCTTATTTTATATTGAAGTAAAATTCAAATGAAATTACAAAAAGATGATTTAAAAAAAATAACAATATTTATAATACAGAGTCAATCACAGGAATGGCATGGTTTTAAAATAAGATGTACTCGGTCAGTTTTGTAGAGATAAGCATAGAGATTAACTATGAACATACTTGTATACTTTTAAAAATACATTTCGCAGTCAGTGGTAAGATATAAAAATATTACAAAAAGTTTATCACAAAAATTGTTTATTATCCACTCGAGTGATTTTCGACATATTATGCCGAGTTTGCAAATTATCTTTAGTGATTTCAATTAATCTTCCTTATGTCTTCCTTAATATCTTCCTTGGACTTCTTTAATTTTTTCTTCTACACATTTCTAACAATCCTTTATTTTTTCTCTTTCAGAAATCCCTTCAAGCCATTCTACATGATGACCTACATGTACTACGCCCTCTTGGGCACATTCATCACGGTCTTCTTTGGCGTCGTAATCAGTCTAATTTGGCCCGCTACCGAGGATGAAATTTACGATGAAAATCTTCTCCATCCCTTCATCCTGAGGATGAGCAGAAAGTTCCCTGGCAAACCCAGAAAATACCTGACAAGAGAAAGCAACATTTCCGCAACTCTGACGAAAGAAACCAGTCAAAAAGATGGAAAAGAAGTCGATAACCCAGCGTTTGAGTTGCACGACACGATAGACAAGCACAAAGTTGAAGTTGAGATATCGAAGCATAACGGAGATATTTCAAAGATTAGAAATTCAGATCCTGGAAAACACGATGAAATCCAGTCTGTCAGTCGCCATTTTGAAAACTACGACAAGAAAACAACGGCCATCAAAAGAAATACTTCAAAAGCCCCGCACTTGCAAACCTTCAGAAATTTGACAGATGAAGAAATCAACACAGGACAAGTGACCAAGTTTTGATGACGTACTGAAATAAAGTGCAACTTCTGTTTTGAATTGTGAACAAATTATTAATTCCATTCGGATTAAGTGACAATTTCATTAATTTCTTTGATTAATAAGTGACATTTTTGTTAGGTTCTTTCAAAATGGCAACATTGTTGAAAGATTCTTTGACGAACAAGTAACATTGTTAGATTCTTGAATAGGTGACAATGTCATATTAGATTCCTTGACGAAAAAGTTCCAAGGTAATTGTTATTACTTAAGTATGACATATATTATCTTGCGTGATCTGCGTTGTGCAAAAGTGTACTTAAGTTACCTAATAGGAGAAGCAATTTCTATATTTTTAAACTATATTTACATATTGACTTCTTACCATGCAAATGTTTGAGCAAACGGAGATTTGAATCTACAAGATATTATAATGCTTGATATTTTGGTTAACAATTTTTAAAGCCGTAATACTGTTACACCTGTACAATTATTTTATAAATTTATTAATTATTTTATAAATGGATAATTATTTTATAATTAATGTGTAAAAGCCTCAAATTTCCTTATAAATATATGTAGTTGCCTTTTAATGTTTACGCTTCCTGCCAGATGTAATTAAGTATTATCATTCCAGTAGTATAATGATTTTAATCACTTATCTAATTTTGTAGGTTTGACAGTAGAAAGTTATTATTTATATATGTATGATTGAATTTAATACAAAATTGAACAAATTATTCTGATTTCACAGGACATTGACAAATTGCTTGTAAATGAGCTAAAAGAAACAATATTTATTATGCCATGTTTTGTAAGTTTCAGCTGTTTTTGTATTAATGTCGCCAGGTCCGGTCCTGTAAAGGCGCAATAGGGAACTCCAGTCCATTTTATTAAATTTTTTATCAATAATGACCTTCTAAAATAAATACCAGTATATATTTTATTGCTGTAGTTAGTCTTAATAGTTAAAATAATTTCCACAGTTTTAATTTATCAGGTCTCCCAAAATCGCACCAAATCTATGGACGTGCCTTTCAAGCAGCGCTCTATTTTGTATGGGAGTTGAGAGGTCTTTTATTCTTGAGATCATCTGTTTTTTAACATTGAAGAATGCTAGGTAAAATGTTAACACCTTGTAGTGTTATTGTATTAAACCAAAGTGAAAAATACACCCATGACCGCACGTGATGAACAATTTTCCGGTGTTTTTAATACCTGCATTACTACGAAAGGAAAATACATTATAGACCATAGATATATTATTCACGAAGACTGGTTGTATTGTCAGAATCAGCAGATTCAGTTGTACCAACCAAACATGGTGTTCAATGCGACTATTTTTTATTAGTTTTTAAATGACGTTTTATAAATTCTATGTATAATGATATACGATAAAACTTATGTATTCAGAATCAGCGTTTATTGATTCGTATGAATATATTTTTACTAAGCCATAATATTTTTCACTGGAGTTCCTTATTGGAGCAGTTCGCACCGGGCGTCAACTTGCAAAGGCACAAAGGCCCCAAGGAGCCAAGAAGCCAAGGCATTGATAATAACCTAATCCGTAACACAGTTTTTACTAGCGCCCGACGCCGTTTGGCTCGATTTTGTGCGCTTGTGGTGATAGTATGTCTTCAGTCCCTTATGTAGATAGCGTATTTTATAAAATTTGGTACAAATAAAAAAAAATGGTATACTATAGCTAGACCACAAGCATAAGAAGGTGCACAGACGCACGTCTCTTGCCATGTGCAGAAAGGGTGTGATTTATTATTAGTTCACTGGCGTTCATTGGTGGCTTGCCACGCCATATCGCGCTTCATTCCGGATGACGGTAGGAAACGGTGTTTTGTTTTTGATTGAACTCAGATAAATTTTCATTTGTAATTGTCGTGTGTTTATGCCACAATGACTGGCCATTTTTGGGTCTCTGACCTTATATTATGTTGGTGCTGTTGGTCTGGATGTTGTGAAGTTGATTACATATAAGTGTCGATGGATATCAAATATTGTTAAGTTCATTGAATGACAAACTGAAAAAAATGACATAATCTGTTATTTGGAACAATTTTGTCTCTGATTGGCAGAAAGGGACATTTTTTAATTTGATTCAAATCACCATATTTAGTTTATGGACTTTACGACGTTTGAAATACATCGACATATAAGATCTTATAAAAATGGCTGTAATAATGTTGCAATGAATATTGAGAAAATAATGTATGTTTTAATCTGTATTTTAAAATGTCAATATGCGGTTAGAAGACGTAAAACCATAACATAAATTTGTGTGTGTATATCCAAGCTTGTAACCTTTTACTAATAAACGTCCTTTAAATTTTACACAACTGATAAATACCCATTTGGTTGTTTATGAGTTGTGTAAAATTTAAAACAAGTTTATTAGTAAGGCCCTTAATTTTAATAAAAAGCAGGGTTTTGTTTCATGTTCATACCATGAAACTTAGGGTAAATCATTCGTGATTGTTTGATCGATTAGTGGTTAGTTGATTGAGTGGTCAAAAGGGTATGGCTCCCATCCGGGCGTAGCAGATTCAATCCTTGTTTAGCTAAGTCCTCCATCAATGCACAAACAACATTTTCCGCTCATAGTGATGGTAGTAGGAGGAGTCAAACTATTGTTAGGTTGTTCTTACGAATGAAAAAAATATCTTTTTAATACCATAAAAAAAACCTTGCCAGTATTTTTAGTATATCATCAACTCATGCAATATAACTTTAAAACTATGGAATAGTCAAATAATTATAATAGTGCCTTTAAAAAGTCGAAAATAATCATCTTTTTTTTTTATAGAGTGAAGACGGTTTACATATAGTTCCCGTGAGCACTTAGGCCATAGGCCCATTGTGCTATCTCCCTTTTTACCTCATTCCTTTAACAACAACCCAGTCCCTTTGACAAAGTTCACCAGGGTTGTTATTGGATATGTGGCTATGTCTTCTGGTTCCACAATGTTCTCATTTCTCCTCTCCAATCCCCCTTGCTTCCCTTAAGGCCCCAAAAGGGAAGAGAGCCTCATCTCTCCTCTCCACTCCTCCTTGGTTCCCTAAAGGCCCCACGATGGAAGAGGACTTCGTCTCTCCTCTCCACTCTTCCTTGGTTCCCCGAAGGCCCCATGGCGGAAGAGTCCACTCTTCCTTGGTTCCCTGAAGGCCCCACGAGGGAAGAGGGTCTCATAGCTTCTTTCCACTCCTCCTTGGTTCCCTGAAGGTCCCAATAGAGAAGAGGCCTTCGTCTCTCCTCTCCTCAAAAATCGTCTCTTCTCTCCTAAAAAAATAGTCCTCACTTAACACATTTAACATATGTCACAATGTCTATTGACATCGATTTAGAGGAGATGTGATATGTCACAATATCTATTGACATCGATTTAGAGGAGATGTGATATGTCACAATATCTATTGACATCGATTTAGAGGAACTGTGATATGTCACAATATCTATTGACATCGATTTAGAGGAGATGTGATATGTCACAATATCTATTGACATCGATTTAGAGGAGATGTGATATGTCACAATATCTATTGACATCGATTTAGAGGAGATGTGATATGTCACAATATCTATTGACATCGATTTAGAGGAGATGTGATATGTCACAATATCTATTGACATCATTTTAGTGGAGGACGCAATTTTTGTTTGTCATATCACAAACTTCTGTTTTCCGGCATTTTCCAGCAAGTGTCTATTAATATGTTAAATAAAAATAGAAAAAAGTTTGTTACTAAGCCTATGGTCTGGTACTGTAGGTTGTGATGCCATTTACTGTTTCAAATAAAAATACATATTATTTTTTAATTTTGAGTTTAGCAGTAATATTTTAATGACTAAAATAAAAGTTCCTAACTTTCACATTTGGACATAGGTACCTAATACAATAAAAAAGATATTTTTCTAAATATATACTGTGGATAACTCACTTGTAAAGTTAGCTTATTTGAATCCTGTCACATTTGATTGAACATAAGCAATGTGTGATTTGATATCTGAACGGTCCCCGTTAACCGCTGATTATCAATCATTACTTGATCAAACCCTGAAAAGGGATGATAATAAATGGTTAACGGATACTGTTCGAATGTCCACAATTCAAAATGGAACTAATCATTGATTTGATTGACGAACAAATATGACAGGAGCTTAATACACAAATCTAAATTTTGTCATTTTAATGAATCAAAAATGCGTAGATAATTTTTAAAATTTTTATTTTTTTTAAATTGTGAATATTGAAAACAGTTTTTGTATGGGCAGGCAAATCTTAAATAAACTGTAATATGATATTATTTTAAGAACCACCTCGAAAAAGTAGGTGATAAAGAAAGTAAGTTTGATAGTAGCAATTTTTTATTTTTTATTAAGGTACAGGAAGAATTTGAAGAACAATTTATTATTACTTAAATTGTATTATAAATAATGTATTATCGATAATTATTACTACTAAATAATACAATGTTATGTTTATCTAGTGAAACTAGAAAAAAAAGCGTGATATTTTGTGCTTGTAGAAAATCTACGTGTAATTAGGATATATGTATGTGTAATATTAATCATTAAGTGCCTATGTACGTATTTCGAAAAATAAATAAAATATCTATATTTTCTAATAAATTTATTGAGACGACTTTGTTCTAGGGGAATATGTTAATTTTAATAAAATTAATGTTTTCTGTTAGAACAGGAATGATGTTGTTTATATGAAAAGAAGAAAAGTGAAAGTAAAGAAGTTTTATTGTAAACTGACAATAAAAACACATTTTATGAAAACTGTTTTTTAATTAATAATATGATTATTTTACCCCCAACCAGGTCATTTTAAGATATACAATTCCGTAGTTCATGATTTTGATATATCTCATAAGGTTTAGCCAGCTTTAGCAATGTAAGCTGCTGAAAAAATTTTTTTTCGATTTTATTACAAAGCTTGGACTTTTCTCTACTTTATATAAATATAATACGCATGTATTATATGTTTAAACCTTCCTTAAGAAGTTCTTCAAATAATAGTGAAAACCCTATCAAAATCCGTTGCATAGTTTTGAAGAACTTAGCGCACAAACAGAAAGATGCGAATTGCGACTTTATTTTATACTATGAGATTGTAATGAAAAACATTCAGAACCATTATACAGGTGTCCGGGGGTAAAATGCATTAACTTTGTTGGGTGATTCTACATGATTTTAAAAGTAGAAAAGGTTAGTAAATTTTTCGAAATTCCAACGTTTTTATTTAAAAAAAGTAGAATTATTTGTATGGGAAAATAAATATTCTTCTATGAAAAAATATTTTAGTATGGGAAAAAAAAGTTGGAATTTCGAAAAAAGTTATTTTCTTTTTTACTTCTATCATCATGTAGAATCACATACCGAAGTTAGTGCACTTTACCCCCGGACCCCCTGTAGTGATTTATTTTTGGGGTAATACGCCGTGTTGTGCTACTTCCTTCTTTAGCCGACGTTTCGGACAGCATTTATTGAATGACAAGATTTCTAACAAAAAACTTGATCAACTTTGTTGAAAGAATGTTCACGCTTGTCAATATGCTTTCAAGTGTTGAGTTGATCTCGATATTACTGGGTTCAGACCTTTCATTTTGAGTTGATCAACATTTATAGAAATACAAGATTTCTAGCAAAAAACTTGATCAACTTTGCAATATGCTTTCAAGTATCGAGTTGATCAATGATCAACTAAAATCAAAATATCTGAACCTGCTATACAGGGTATTAAGGGAAAAACATGACTAATTTTAACCAGAGATTATTGACATTATTTGGACTAAAAATGTAAATGAAATTTTGGAATCCGGTGACTTTTTTGATACTTTTTATTTTCGTAACCAAGCAAAAAAAATTCTTTCACATGTCGTCACTGGTCACTCAGCCTAGTAACCGAAGAACCCCTCACATATACCCTAGCTGTTCAATTGCTACAGATTTTTCAAATTTTTGTTAAAAAAAAAAACATAAAAATGTCACCGGTGACCAAAATATCACTTACATTTTTAATCTCCAAATAATGTCAGGAATTGCTGGTTAAAGAAATTCAAGTACATCCCATAACACCCTGTATAGATTCGATTTAAACTGAAATGTCTAAACAAAATCTTGTTTAATTTTTTGTCATTCAATAAAAGTTGTTCAACTAAAATCGAAACGTCTGAACCGCCATTATGCAGAATAAATCTTAAGTTTAAAAATTTTTTATATTTTATGTATGTATTTTTCAACACAACAATTTAAAAAAAATACATGTTTAAATAAAATGAAAATGCTTAAATTGTCTGAGAGAAAGATTTTTACTGACTTGGTATTTCTATATAAAATTCTAAATGATTCGAGTCATTTGCGAGTCCAGAATTGAATACTAGAAGATTTATTTCATTGCAGAAATTCTGGGATTAACTTCCATATGCATTCCTCATTTCCCAGAATACTAGATGATTTAATCGATCGAAATATCATGGACAAATCGATTGTTAAAAATCCTCACACAGTTTTCACAATCGTTTTGAAAATCATTCGAAAGCAAAGCTGTCACTTTATTTGTCAGAATTCACTCGACAATGTAAATGGATTCCCAACTCTCAAAAATATCTCGGACTGCTTGACAAACGAGATATTATTCCCGTAGTACATTATGTTACGTACTACACGAAATGATTTGATATCTACTGGAGACTGGGAACTGGGATTACGCAATTATTCTTTGCTAATTTTCAAATGTTCAATTATGATATTATTTAACAACCGAAGAAGTTACGAGTATGTGAACAGTTCATTTATATTTTAGGTTGGGATTTACGACGAACGTGCACTTGTGTGTGTAAAAAATGGCATTCTGACTGATAATAAGTTGGGAAGGTTATTAAATCAAAAATTCATTTTTATAGTGCCGTTTTTGTGAAAAATCACCTCGAGGGGCTCCATAAATAATGTTAAGGTTTAATGTATGTAAGGTTATGTATGGTTTATTTATGGTATGTATGTATTTTTTGGGAAAGATGGAATCGGCCAGATATTATATTCGGTATTGTTGTTTTAGTGTCTAGGTTTTTATGTCCGTAGGGATGAAATATTCAAAATATTTACCATTGAAAATTGGTTTCAAGGAATAATGATAAATTTGAGGAGATTTAAAACCTCCAGTAGGAATATTCAAATATATTATAGTATTTCCTTATAATTGGAAGTAGATACGGAACTTATTTGTGTTATTATTTAGTTTAAATGTAGATATTAGAAAATTTAACGTCGCATTCAAATTCGTAGTCATCCACATCATCATAATAATATTCATAAATATACCACTCTATAATATTATTACCATTACGTTGCCATCTGCATAAATAAACCACTCCCTAGATCGATATCTTCGGGCTTTTTGTATGGCGCCATTTTGTCACCCCCTTAACCACAGACGACCACAGATAAAACGGTCGTTTGGTCCAGACAGGTAAATATATCGTGGACCATAAATAAATCTCAAGGCCATTTAAAAAAAGTGGAACCATAAACAATATAACTACACCCAGCGAACATCGTTGATTCAATAGCCCACAAAAATTATATTTTAAAAATAAAAATATTGGAATGCAGGAAATGGAAAATAAAAAAAACCCACAGCTATGCACACATAAAAATACTTTTTATTTTCAAAAAGACAATGGACAGTAATACAAAACAGGGTCAGTACAACCGATGTATTGAGCATTGATTTATCATTGAAGTAGAAGATAAAACTAATATATCTAAACAAAACATGAAACAGAACAAGACACAGAAAAATAAAAAGTAACGGTCTCAAATAGGAATCGAACCCAGTCTTACTGCAACAACTTAATAGGATTTAATTTTACCTTGCACAAAAATTCAAGAATATATACACAAAATACAATATTCAACAAATGTAAGTGTTCATTATTATTGCCACAGCACTAGAAGTTATTCAAATTCTCCTGCAAGGGTTTCATATAATTTCCACAGCTCTGTCGTCAGCAAACATCATGGAAAATGCTGGTTAAATCTGAATACTTACATGATGCAATTCTGGAGAGGTTTAAATGACCTTGTATGATGTAATCGTGGCTTTTTTTAGCAGTTTTAGCATCCTAATACGTGGTATTGTATCGCGTCGGAATACGGATAGGTCTGAAAAGGAAAATTAATTAAATTATTAGCCAATGAAGTACATTCAGAAATCAGGAACATTGTATCAAAGAACGAAAGGTTAGTACCTGTATTTTACAACGGGTTCGGGTCCTTCTTTCAATTGGTGGGGATAGACCGGATAACACACTTTAACACAACACGGCATTAATTTATCACCTTGAAGAATTCTAGCACGTAACATTATTTTTAGATGGGTGAAAGAAAATTCAAAATATTTACGTAAAAACATCAACTGACTTTTCAACTTACGAAATGGCGTCTTGGAAATTACCGTTAATTTTTATCGGAGCATAAAGCATGCTTAGCTTCTCTTTCTGTCGCTATGGTAGAGAGCGAGAGATCAAACTACAATTTTTGCTCTAAGCCAATGAGATCTGAGCTTTCAGCCACAACAGCTTTGTCTATAAGAATTTGGGTATTGAATAACTCCTCCCATCAGGGTTACAAGGTCATGCGGGAGTTATACGCCCCTGGCCATCTGCAAGTAAACAATAAACATCATTGCCAGTATGAAAACACTGGCTTAGCCCATTTTTTGCAAAATCAGAAATTACCTACCAAAATTTTGGCGTCTTTCCTTCGGTTTCAAATAATGGCTCAGAGCATAAACCCAAATACATGGCCCATAAAGCGGCCGCTACACTGCTCTCTTCGACGCTTCGACGAAGTTCGAAGTGCGTGCCCACACACTCGTGTACTTCGCGAGTAACTAAGTCCAACCAGTCAGTGATTGGTTTATTTATGCCGTGACGCTTCGAGTCCTTTGACTCGGGCGCATTTACCGACAACAATCGGAAGTCTTGCGAAGCGAAGCGAAGATGCCCGAAGCGAAGCGAAGTTCGTGCCCACACTATCGTATTCGGTCAACTTCGATCAACTTCGCGAGTAGTGTAGCTGGGCTATTAGGTTCATGCGGGTTCGTGGTTGAGAGCTGAGAGTGATATTTACGTCTATCTAGTTGCTCTATGGTAGGAGTCCTGGCATAAATAAACCATTTTCAGTCCTGGCAAGATATGCCTAGGGCCAATATCCGGGCCATGATCCGGGCCACAGTGAACCTGTTGCAAACTTCAAATCCTAAATTCGGGATTTCCATGGATTTAAAAAGCCTAGACAAAGCATTAGTGCGATTTTGTATGAATGGCATTGAAGCCAAACCTAGGGTGAGGGGAAATTGCCTGGCAGTCATCTTGTGAGATTAGTTTGATATGTCCCTAAGTATCTACGTGACTTGAATTCACAGAACGACCAAAGCGAACACGTGCGCCCTCATCTGTCTCTGTAATTTTACACGCAGATTGAGGTGGCAATTCGCCTTATTATACCTAAAATATTTAGTGAATAGCCTGGCCGGCAAGCGCAATAAAAATTTATAAAGCCAACTTAGAAATACACTCATAAAGTCGTAAATCTGAAATGGGAAACGTTAAGCCAGCGACCCGGAAATAAAAACCTTCGCCCAAGGCTAGACTATATTGCAATTGTTTGAAGGTCTTTTGTACAAATGTAATTTTAACATATTTTAAAATAATAATAACTATAGGGTAAGAATGGCGATGCCAGCGCCACGGACTCAGACAACGTACCAAAGTGGTGTAAAGCGGAACCACTTTAGTTCCAGCACCCCACCACAGGCGTGCTACGGTTGCCGGATCGCGCAGCTGAAGACTGATTCCGCAACCGACAGTTAACAGTCCCTAGTCAGAGAGTGATCATCTCGCCGCCCCGTGAGGCGGTCGCCGAGGCGCTTCCGCTCAGGAAGCTGCCATCTCGGCAGTTCCGATTCCGCAACCAACAGTTGATTTTTTGGCACTCGAGAGTCATCATCTCGCCCCCTCCTAGAGCGGTCGCTGAGGCGCTTCCGACCAGGAAGCTGCCCTCTCGGCAGTTACGATCTCGCCTCCGCCGAGAAATATCCTGCCCTCCCCCTTGGAGCGGCGCCGTGGCTCTTCCGACCAGGAAGCTGTCCTCTCAGGAGTTACCGTCTCGCCTCCGCCGAGAAACCTCCTGCCCTCCCCCTTGGAGCGGTCGCCGAGGCTCTTCCGCCCAGGAAGCTGCCCTCTCAGGAGTCGCTGCGTGCTGACTCCGCCCTTCGGAGCCTTGGCCCAGGCTGAACTAATTCCGCCCTTCGGATCCAACCCAAGTTGCCGCTTGTGTTATCGGTGATAAGTGCGAACGTGGAGATCCGCGGTTCCAGATAAGAATTATAATTTAAGACTTTTATTAAGCCTAGATTAAGACTAACCCTTCTTTTACATTTTAAGTAGAGCAGCATGGAAAGACTACGTGTGCAGTAATTGTATTATTCGTTCAGTATAACGTGTGCAGTATACAATAACATCGTGCCTACGATATTTGGCCTTCCCATATACTACAGTGCTTCCAACATGATCACGGAGGGGCGAGTACCGGGATGTGCAGCCCTCATAAGAGTCCTGGTAGCAGGTTTAGGAGAGAAAACAAACAACTCCATAAATGTTCTTATCGTAGAATCCCGCTAGAGTCAAAACTCAAGCATCGTAGTACACCGGAGAAAAGTGTTGGCCCCTTCAATCTAATGATTAACGTCTTAAAAATAAAAAAAAGAATATGTTAGTTCCTATTATTGGATATAATCGCATACTATATTGAAATATTATTGCAAGAGTTTTGTATTATTACTGTATATATGGGATGTGTGGGGTTGTACATACTTCCCCACATTCTAGAATAAACTCGTTATTATTTTAATAATTTGATGGAACAAGGAAAGGTATACGTCATTAAAAAAATAGGTTTTGGCATTTCCATTCATCTTCCCCCTAACCTACCGGGTTTTAATTGTTTTTGAATTGCCCGGTCAATGGGGATTTCCTCCACGCAGCCTATGCAAAATCATGCATCTGGCAACACCGCCACCACAGCGCTGTCTTTACGTATTTCCATTTCCATGTTTTATCAATCGCACAAAAATGGCGGAGGGCAAGGATAAGCCTGGGGGTGAAATTAATTTCGAAATGACTTGTCGGACTTGTTTGGAAGAATCCTACAGTCTTAAATCCATATTTTTAAGTGCTGAGAATTTCGGCTCGACCACTATAAGCGAATTGGTTAGTTCGTGCACACAACTCAAGGTTTGTTTGACCCCATATTGAAACGCTTGATAACTGTTTTTGGTAAAATTTCCCGCTTAATCCTTATTACACAAAATATTTATATAACACTTCGTTACACCTAGATAAATAGGAGTAAATGAGGAGCGCCTTATACTCAATACTCACAAATTATTTAAATAACACATGAATGGTTTATTTATGAATACCACTAATGTCCAGAGGCGCGTCTCGTTCATTAACACAGATTATAATCAGGAACAACTATTTCAGTGTACGTAAAAGCAAAGTAATGCATTTTAAATAATATTTCATCTTAAATTAAATAAATATTGATATTTGCGTTATTTTACTCTCTTGTGACATTTGACAGTAGTTTTAGGTTAGTTTTTTCAACCCAAACTAAAGACACACTTGGTTTTTTTTTTTTTTTTTAATTTTTAATTTTTTCATTAGTGGTCATGTCATCTTTGGGGATGCTAAGTAGTGGGTTTTTTTTGGAGGAGAGAAAGGAGTCCCTAACCGCCGCACTTCTAAGAGGTACAGATTGTAGAAATTACATTTCGTCTCAACTTAATTACTACAAAAGACAACGATTTAGGTCGGGATAGATGGTAAAAGATGCAGTATGATTACGTTTTTATTAAAATTTCAAAATTTACCATAAATCGGCCCATTTGCCGCCATTTTGTATTTTTTTTCTATGTAGTGACACTTGTTAATGGTTCGTTTCAATCTAAATACGAATAAATTACTTACTTAACCCAAACTAAGAACCTATTTTGTGCACGTAAATAGTTGTTTCTTCCAGTAATTATTGACACAAAGTTTAATTTCCACAATCTGTGCCTAAAAGTGCGGCAGTTACATTGAGTTATATATAAATAGAGTATACATTCCTTGCAATATGAAATATTGTTCCCATGCGGGAAGTAGGATAAGTAGTAAGCTGTCGATGTCGCCTGAATCCTTCCGACCGCGAACGAACTCAAGTCGAAAGTGACCGGCAGCCGCGCGCCGCCGAGCAAATGCTTCACGAATTTTTAACATCAATAAGTCAATTTACACGACTGCTGATTATGGTAAAACCCTACTGACCGATGAAAGGTTAAACCAGAGGTTCCCAAACTTTTTTGCCCCGTAGACCACTTGCCAAAAAATTTTTTTTTCCGTAGACCCCCTGTCTGCCGAATATTGAATTTTCCTAAAACTATTAACGTCCCATGTGATAATCATTTATTTTTTTCCTAAAAGATTCCGTTACCTTGCCTGTCCAACAACCGGGTGGCGGTATAGTTCTTCTGTCTTTACACTGTGCAGACAAGGGCGCCCTTGTGAGGTATTACACCAAGTGAAAATGTAGCAGGATAAGCAACGGGAATTTCTTTCTGTAGCTGGCCCTACAGGACTGCCCCTTAAGTTCTTTGTCAGTGCTTATTCTGGTCAGTTCTTCTTGTCACATGATATCTGATTCTTCAACGTTCCATTTCCATAGTCAAAATGTCCTCAAACTTAGTTTTGAAGTGTGTGCGAAGTGCATTTAAATGTTGAACGTCATTATTACCCTGGACGTTTTTCAAAAACAAGTTGGGGTACTAGGAAAATTTGCGGTTTCCAATATGCAATGTTTTGCTTGAATATATTAATTCTGACGAGAAAAGGAATGTAGACTCTATTTATATACCTAAATTAACAACTTTACGAAATATAAAAATACAAATATCAAATAAGTAATTTATTAGTCTATTATATTTGTGCTAGGTCTATTGTGTCATTTACGGAACTCCTAAACGTTGACTTGAGGTAAATGGTGGTCCGCTCGTATGTACCCCCATTTGAATCTCGTGGACCCCCAAATTTTTTTCTCGCTGGCATAGACCCCCAGCAAGCCGATATCGACCCCTGGGGGTCGATATAGACCACTTTGGGAAACTCTGGGTTAAACCATTGCTTTCCCTGTATTTTCCAGTACGATAGTTGGGACAGATGTTGTTTTTCATTAGTTGGGATTATCAAGGTTCTACTATATATTATATACTAATGCTCTATAATCCGAACATATCGCGAGTTTGAACAGATGTTGTTTTTCATTAGTTGGGATTATCAAGGCTCTATTGTATATTATATCCTAAAATTTAATTTGGTATGATAGTCCTCAGAGCACCCACCATGCAAAAATATGTGAACACCTCAGCACAGGTTCTCCTAGTGAGGTGTCCACAAAACTCTGCTACTATCCTATTTACATACAGTTACTGATTATTTTTATTTTCTTATATTATCTATGTAAACTGTGATTCAAAAATAGAAAGGAAAAAACATCGGGAAAAAACTTTACAAACATGTTATTGCAACACTATGAAATGAATGCTTCATTATCTATACAGAGAGCGATTTGCATTTAAAATTTGTAACACATGTGTCATTTGTATGTCTGTTTTTATGCCAATGTTTTTATAATTTCAGGCCTGTCACACTGGCGTGGTTTCAGTCTAAGTCATAGCGATACACCCCCGTTGGGCGGTGGGGTTTGAGGCCATTGGGTTAATATCCACTAATCAAAACCTGTTTTACTATTATTGTAAAAGTTCATCTTCCTTCTTGAGCCAAAGTTTCGGACAGCCTTGCAATGAACATCAATCAATCAATATTGTTATTTATATATTGGAACTCACCTCTATGTTCATTTTCATTTATAGATAGCGCGGGGAGATGGCTTGCCCGCACACATGTGTATTCCGTGCATTGACAGTGTACATGCGGCTTTTACCTTCAAACAACAAGCCGAAAGAGCGGACGCCAAGTTGCGGGACTATGTAATTAGGAAGCTTCCGGATTTACTGACATCATGGTGCACTGTCATCGGTGACCAAATCAAAAGAGAGGTCATTAATATTCAATAAAATCATCCTAACTAACTAACTAACCATCACGCCATTTCTTCGCAGGTGTAGGAAGAGAGGACGGACCGCCAAACAACTCGGTCTTGGCACACACTCCTTGCCTCATTCACATTCATACATCATCTCATACATACTCTTCTATTATTCTGTCTCTTGACATGGCCCGACTCAAGTATCTGATTCACTTGATCGTGCCATTTCTTCTTAGGGCGTCCCCAACTTCTGCTAACATTCCCATTTGCGTCATATATTCTCCTTACACTCCTTTCTTCGCTCATTCGAACTACAGAGTTTTCCAATAAGAGGTGTTATTTTGAATAGCCCGCTATTTCGGTAGATGTTACTTTTGAAGCTGTCATTTTTTGACATTTGACAAGTAGAAACTACGCTATTAATAAAAATGGAACGATACACCCTTCAACAACGCATTGAAATTATTAAAATTCACTTGAGGGAATCAAATGCAAATCATCTTGAGTGATGAGGCCCATTTCCACCTCAGTGGCATCGTCAACAAGCAAAATTGTGGCATCTGGGGCTCGGAAAACCCGAGAGTTATTGTTGAAAAGCCTCTCTTTCCTCAACGTGTGACTGTTTGGTGCGGCTTATGGTCCGGCAGAGTCATTGGACCTTACTTTTTCGAAAATGAGGCTGGAGCAAGAGTTACGGTGAATGGATTGCACTATCGAGAGATGATTAATGATTTTTTATGGCCGGAATTGGATGATATTGATCTGGACAACGTTTACTTTCAACAAGACGGCGCTACGTGCCACACAAGCCATGAAACCATTGATCTTTTACGATTGAATATCAAAATAACACCTCTTATTGGAAAACCCTGTATATGCCCAAACCATCTAAGCGTCTTACCCATTACCAGTGGCGGCTTGTCTATGGAGGTCTTTTGGTCAATGACTTCCCAAATTATGCCGCAATAGTATTAATATAAAAAAGGATTTAACAAACTACCCGATTATTAATTATTTTTAATATTCGTACGGCAATAGCGACTTTCAGTGCCATCTAGCGTCCAAATAAGAAGCTACTGTATGTACCTAGCGTGGGTCACTTCAAGTTTTGTCCCCAAGCTATCTCCTTATATATTCTCTTTGCTATACAGACAAAGGAGGTAAACACTATCATGTCTGACGTATATGTACTTTAAAAAGTTAACTTTAAAAATTTATTTTAAAGGGAGTTTCGGACATGACCCCAGTGAGATAGAGATATCTACGACCTAAGATTATTAAGATATTAGAGGGAGATGTGAAAATATGTCGGTCGTAAGTTTTTTGTGTTACAAATGATAGCCATCTTGAACTTGAATAAGTTTGCGAAATTATGTTTATCTATTGTTGACGTAATTTGCATGGAATAATTTAAAATGTCAAATTCTGTGGATATCGTATCGAAAGGAATTGCAAACAATTCATTGAATCATAACAAACATATTCAAATAAAGTGACAATTAGTTTATATTACAAGAGAAAAATATAGAGGTTAAAAACAAAAGTTATCATTTTTATCAGTGCACTTGCAGGTGCAATAAAATAAACCTATAGGTACTTTTCCTTTTATTGTTGACTTTTTAAGTCTATTGATATACAATGACTGAGTTTGAAGTTAATACAAATTAAAATCAAAACTTTTAATATGAAAAGAGCTTTCAAAGAAAAGAAAAAAAAAACATTAATTAGTTATATGTTTAAATAAATAACCTAAAATTAAACAATATTATACTATGTACCGGCTTCAGAATAGGTAGGTACCGGCAAATTAATCACATACTTTGGAGTTTTTATAATATTCACCACGCATTAGCAATATGTATTAACATTTCATATTAATATTTTTTTCTATTGACTTTCCACTTCTGGATCCCTGGAGCCTCTGCTCATTACGTTTACATCAGACTTGCATTCTTTACGAATCTTCACATTCATCCTAACCAGAGATGTGCAAAATGGGTACCCAAAACCATGGAAATGGGTCAAAACTTTTCCATTTGAAAATGCAAAATGCAAAATGGTTTTTAGAAAAGCATTTCAAATGCAAAATGCAAAATACTTATTTTCAAAATGCATTGAAAATGCAAAATGGTTTCTCAGGTCAAACAATTAAAATAATTATAGAATTTTTAAACAGTTTTGTCATTTAATAATGGACATCAATGTAGAACAAACATATTACACAAAAAACACAAAAAATTTGCACGGAACATATGTTGCCAACGTAAAAACATAGAAACTGCTATCTAACATTTAATATTATAGCGTCATGGCCCCATGTTCAGTATTTGAATCAGTATTTTTTGTAATGGTATCACTCAATTGCCAGGGCTTCTACTAGGGAACAACTTGACAAATGTAAATTATCTCTCATAGCGAGGTTGAGGACCGACTGATATTTGGGGCTTATGAAAAAAAGATGAGTGGAGATAGTAGGAAGAATGTTGCAAAAAAGCATTTAAAATCGAAATGCATTGAGAAAATCATTTAAAATGCAAAATGGTTTTTAGAAAAGCATTTCCATTTGAAATGGATTTATTTGAAATAAAGTACATCTCTGATCCTAACAAACTATAAAGCAGGGGGCCTACTCTGTATCTTTCGGGATAACAAACCAGTAAGTTCGGGGTTTAACCTTTCCTTGCCGGTGCTATCAACTGGGTGAACATCGTCTATAATTAATAAAATATCTCTCTAAATATACTAAACACAGAGTTCAAATTTGAGGTATTCCTCCACAATACATTTATGTATTGCATTAACACGTTGAACCCCATGTAGGTCACTGGTGACCTCATAACGAAAAACATCATTTTTCTCCCATAGCGCCACGACGGTCACCGGTGACCGCAGTTAATTTTCTTGATTTTCATGGAAAATTTTGGTCAAAAAAAAAAAGAATATGTTTTCATGGTCGAGTATTTTTTTTCAAATTTAAAATGGTAATGTTTCTTCATTTCCACAATGGCGTTCAACGTTTTAAGTAATTACAATACATAAATATTTACCGAGTGTATAGTACCGGATTACGAGGAACTTTTTAATACCGTAAGGGAAGGGTTAATACTGGTTTGTGACGTGGCTAAACCGGTGGCAGGAAAGTTTAGAAAGATACAGAGTAGGCCCCCAGATCTCAAAGCATTTTCGTCTGATGATGTAATTTTTATCACGAGTTGTCGACATTTGTGATATCTCCTTAAGGCGATGCACTACGTCGTGTAATATTTTAAATTGAGCCGCTATCAATATAACAACCCTTACGTAGATGGCGATAAGGTTTAAATTCCCGCTTAAAACCATCCGCCTGTTTTGATTTATGCAAGAAAAAAACATGGCCAAAAAGTGCCTTTTATTTTATTTTGTGGATGTTCAGGCAAAAATAATATATTTTTTTCGATCATTTTATAAATAACTTAATTTGCCACACTATACAATCAAATAATAACCGAAAATGGGTTCGTAAGTAGGAGATTTTGAACTTTAAAGCAGTTTTCATAGGCCTTTACACTATTTTTTTCTGGGCTTATAAAAAGACTTATCTAAAAAATACTCGATTATTTCAAAGGCCAAGATGTATTCTACTCGCAGTATTTAATTAAAGCATCTGAAACATTTTTAGGCGACCAAATTTTCAAACCAAAAACACATGATTTTGCATTACTACGTTTGGCATTGCCTTAACCTTTAACTATGGACGTGAAAAAAAAATCACACTCCCATGGACGTCGGGTCATACAGACCCCTTCATAAAATTCTTCTAATTTTCAAACCTGGACCAATCTGACTTTAGCAAGGAGTTTTGTATGTATAAAGTATTTATAAATAAAAGATCGAGTAATAAAAATAATCAACTTTTATTCATATTTTAATAATTATCTCCAAATTTAACAAACCTAGTCAGTTTTCAGTCTTAATTGACTTGAGATCATATTAAGGCTCCTCAATTCTAGTAGGTATTACAAAAATCAAAACCAATAATTTTTCCTAGCTAATAAAAGAAACAGTAACAAAAAATCATAAAAAAAACTTCTAAAAAATAAAAATTCTCACAAGGATCAAACTTATGTAAAATTACTGGCACTCAGAACATAGAGGTTTGGAACACTGAAGACAAACTGGCTTCTTGCAGTTAATACAGGCATGGGTTGTCTTTCTAGAGAGCTTTGATGGGCAAAATCTACATCTTTTACGATTTTTAGGACCAACTTCTTCAGCCTGTATTGCCGCTGGGGGCACATCTGCACCTAATATTCGAGTAATTGTCAACCTCAATTCTCTAGGCAACTTTGTGCATAAAACTCGTCTTTGAGCATGTGGCATGTCTAGAGACCTCGCTAAAGTTTTCAAAAAATCACCTCTTTCTATTTTCTTTTCCTGTTCCTGATTGAAAAAGACGTAAGCATTTACTCCACTTAAATCTAGAACAAATTAAAAAAGATTATAATACTAAAATGTAAGAAAATTATAGTAGACGGGTCACATAGGCCCGAGTATATTTGTATGGAAATTATAGTCAACGGGTCTCCCAGGCCCTGATCAAATTTTAAATGATTATTACTCACGTAATAAGTGCCGGATGACGCGACCTTCTCCCTCCTTGGTCATAACACAACTAAAACTGAAGCTACTGAGACGCGCGGGGATGGCACGCGCGGGGAAGGTGTTTATTCCGAGAAATTGAAGAAGGGGTTGGGCCTCTGAGACCCGACGTCCATAGTTAAAGGTTAATATAAAAGTGCTTATTAATAAATATTATGGATATACACTAAAGAGTGGAAAAAATCTAAAACATGCACATTTAAATGCACACCAGCAAAAAAAGCAAAATTATGCAGAATTTGCAAAAATGATTAAGATTTAAGTGAAAAGCATGGCCACAAGAAGCATAAAACACACAGTAAACTAAACAGTGAAAACACAATATTAGAACCTCACATTTGAATTATGCCTCGCTTTTTATTGTAAAAACAGTTACCCAAGTATTTTCAAAAGTTTTCCAGGAGGATATTGTGCCTTTTGACGACCTCCTTGGTCGAGTGGTAAGGCTCTCGAATATCAAGCTGGAGGTCACGGGTTCAAATCCCTATGTGCGCAAGTGAATTTTATTTGATTAATTTGTGTTGTTTCGCAATTAATTCATCTAAAATACTATACAGTATATCCACTGGATTGCTTTTGGTAATATAAATGCGCCAATTTAAATGCCTCCGATTGCTTTATTGAAAAAAATTGCAATTTATCTCGTGATTTCAAATCCTACAAAAATGAAACAAACGGTAAAATACAGGTTAACTCATTGGCTATATAGCACCATAACACAGACATATGATTTATATAGACTAGAAATTAAAGGTGAGGGGTAAAATCAACTGTTGAAGAACGAAGGGGGTAAAGCTGACTGTGATTCGTCAATAAATCAATCTGACAGTATATAGGCATCTCGCATTATAATATCACCATTTAGTTCTTAAAAGTAAAATCTGCTTTTGAATGAATAGACATTTTTACATGGGAGCGCAAATTACTCGCCACGTTATGAACAAATTTGCGAAGTCCAAATTCGGCAAAAAAAAATTTCTTCTATTTTCAGAGTCGAATATTTTGTTTACGTATTTAGTTAAGACACTTTTATAAGTGTTCATAATTTACTTCCCAGTAACAACGATGCGCACACTTGAGAATCGCTACATTCGACCAATGTTGGCTCGATGTGATAGTATATGTTTCTACAACTGATTCATATTATACGACGTGAATAAGCTTAAAATGATGCTTACATATGGAATGTAATACGACAATTGGGTTTATTCTCTTTTTCAAATCTATTTTTAGAAGTTTTCATATCACAAGCCACTATTTTGCCGTGTTATTTCATAAAATGCCTCGACCATAGCTCGACGCTAGTTCGAACAAGAATGATGACGTCACATTCTCAAGATTCACGGGAAGCCATACGCGAGCCCAGCCGGCTCCAATGGAACCGGTATGGGGAGTGGGGAATAATACGCTTTTAATCACTTAGGGCAGGTCTACTAATATTCATATGTCTATGCACCATAACAAGTTTGTATGACTCCAATGTAAAATTCTAAGTTATGGTTTTTTTAATGTGGGCGAAAAATTTAAAAAATGATCGCCTGGATATCTCGAGCAATCGAGGCAAAAATTTTTATTTCGCGTGGTCGCTCCAGTGGATATTTGCGGCATCCTCCGTAGTGGAAAATACTCTCATAATACTCGCCCTGGTGTAAGACCACCATTCAGAATTGAAACGTTGCTTGAAATGGCTTTGTCCATGTTTGGTGGCCAGATCAGAATAGCCAAGTACTTCCCCACCTTCCTCTTCTCCACCTTCCTCCTCCCCATCTCCTTCCCGTCCTCACTACTTTCACAACATACCCTAATTAGGGATGATATGGTCTCACTGGCTCCAGATGGTTGGCAGCAGTTGGGACTCTTGTGCAGTATTCATATAAAAAAATAGTGTGATTGCAAATCAAAAAACTTAAAAAAGTGTGACGAGTGATGCGAAGAGAGACTCGGTCAGATAATTTTTAGCATAGCTTCTTTAAGCCATGTGCCCCGACTAGTTATGGAGAGGTAACTAAAGATTTAGAAATTTGTCTTCTAATTTTTTTTTTTAAAGTTAATCAGGTCATTTACCGTTGGAAACTGTCATTTATTAGTGGAAAAATGCAAAATTTACAATTTATCCCTTTCAACTCCTCAGGCCTTATTTTGACAGAAGGTAGGAGTATTTTCCCTCTCCAATAAAATCCAAATAAATGGAATATTTCTAAAGGCATTCCAGCTTTTCAAAGGTGATAAAATACACTTTATTATTATAAATAAACCTATATTTTTTGATATACAGGGTTTTCCAATAAGAGGTGTTATTTTGAATAGCCCGCTATTTCGGTAGATGTTACTTTTGAAGCTGTCATTTTTTGACATTTGACAAGTAGAAACTACGCAATTAATAAAAATGGAATTATATACGCTTCAACAACGCATTGAAATTATTAAAATTCACTTTAGTGAATCAAATGCAAACCATCTTGAGTGATGAGGCCCATTTCCACCTCGGTGGCTTAGTCAACAAGCAAAATTGTCGCATCTGGGGCTCGGAAAACCCAAGAGTTATTGTTGAAAAGCCTCTCTATCCTCAACGTGTGACTGTTTGGTGCAGTTTATGGTCCGGCGGAGTCATTGGACCTTACTTTTTTGAAAATGAGGCTGGAGCAACAGTTACGGTGAATGGATTGCGCTATCGAGAGATGATTAATGATTTTTTATGGCTGGAATTGGATGGTATTGATCTGGACAACGTTTACTTTCAACAAGACGGCGCTACGTGCTACACAGGCAACTAAACCATTGATCTTTTATGATTGAATATCAAAATAACACCTCTTATTGGAAAACCCTTACGTTTTTTGAAACTAAAATTACTGATTATGATAAAATGTATAAAAGAACACAAATTTTACTAGACAAATGTATTACAAACGCCTGTCACTGTCACCCCACTTTTTTGTTGTTACATATAAAAATAATTTTAAAAATTCACAAACAATCATATTTTTTTTATAAAATTGCTTTCAAACCTTTGGTTTCATAAAGGTTCACACTTAATTCTTCTGTGTTTAACTTCTAGATTTAAATATAAAGCGTGGTGTTTTCTCTTTGCAACACCGTTTAGATCATATTTCTCACCATGAGGGTAAGGGAGATGCAACGATTTTTATGAGACCAGTTATTCCCAAAAGCGATCAAATTAGCCTGAAGATTACAATGTGATATTTTGTAATAATTGAAGAATTATTATTCTCATTTTGTCTATCGAGTTGAACACGGTAAAATCTATTTCCTTCCTGCTATCCGAAGTTAAATTTTTTTTTTTTAGGTAAGTACTGTTATTCTTTTATACTTGGAAACTAATTTCATATTATCTGCTTATTTTTTCAGGACAATCAAGAAAGTCATGATGTCAAAGTAATATATGAATTAAAGACTGGAGATTTCGACAATAATTATTTACCTGTGGCAGATTTAGAATCATTTCCTGATCATTCTGATGACTCTGGAGATGACAGCAGACCTCTTAAAGGTAACACATATTTAAAACACAAATGAAAGAATATCTTTGTTCTAAACCACTTTATTGTTTTGAATAAAGTGGTTTAGAACAAAGATATTCTTTCATTTGTGTAATAATGTCAAGCCACAAAGTGTTTGCTTCCTTCGATAACATATTTAAAAGATTAGTTATTTGAATAAAATTACATTGGTATTATATAGATCTAATGCTTCCAGTACACGTTGTACAGGACCACTTGGCGTATATTGGCCGTTGCGCGTGTTGGCCGGCAACGTTGGCCAACCCGATTATTGTCGGTTTTTTTGTATACATATCGAAGGATCTTGGCGCCGATATTGGGCCAATGTGTACTAGGGGCTTAACCATTTCTCATGCCAGGTTTTAAACAACTATAATTGCCTGATAACAACACTAATCTTAGATAATAAAATTTTATAGTCTGTGTCAGTGCGCCAGCTGATTCTATTTTCGTAACTACTTACTTTATTTTTGCAAAATAAAGTAATTTGTTAATATTTTTGTAAATTGTACCTCCTTACCAGATAATGAATGTATTTATGCTGGGTGTCGAGGGGTAAAGTGCGCTAACTTCGGGGGTTGATTCTACATGACATTACAAGTAAAAAATTAATAATTTTTTCGAAATTCCGTCGTTTTTAGGTAAAAAAGTTGAATTGTTTGTATGGGAAAATAAATATTCTTCCATAGAATTTTTTTATCATTGGACAATAAACATAGTATTTTCGAAAAAAGTAATTTATCTTTTTACTTCTACTTAGAATCAGCTCCCGAAGTTATCGTGCTTTACCCCCGGATACCCTGTATATGTATTTATAAAAAAATTGTATATAATCTAGCATATGTGCGAGTAGTTTCCCCAGAATAGCTAGCTACCAGTGGTGGCTGGTCGCATAGTGCGTTCGTGTGCAGCACTATCTAAATTGTAATGGCTAAAATTAATTTATAATATCTTACTGAAGACTATAAAATCTATAAAAATCATTTAAAAATAATACTTACCAATACAATGCAATGAATATTATCAGGAAGAGCAATTTTAATCTCTCCAAGTATAAAGTATGGCCGCTGCGCGGCGCTCGAATCTGCCGTGTGCACAGATTTGCAAACGGACGAAAATACATTTTTGTATGTATTTTTTAAAACATTGGGAGCGCGTCAATCTAGCCATTTCTACCCAGGAATTAGCTGATTCTCGTGTGACACACGCCGCCGACATAACCCGATCATTGCCGAAGATTACCGATCGATGAACCTTGACCCGAGGTTACACGAATACATCTGAACTTCATCGATAGTGGACAATAGATCACAGATCAGCTAGCGTTGTTATAGCGAGCCGTGACGTAATTATTGTCATTGTTTTGGTATTGATTTATCGAGTAATTTAATCAAGCTAAATACTGAACTTAATCCTTTTAATTTGTAACTTTATAAGAAATAAAAATGAGTGTAATCAGTGTCGAATATATAAGAAATAATAACAGTTTGTTTGAAAATAAATTATTAATTATAATATTAATTGAAAAATGCATTCAGACAGTTCGTGATTCCATAGACCGAACAGGTGAGCCCAAAGCAAAAAGAAATAAAACGGTGAACTATGCAACTTCATTGAAGTATGTGATATTATCTTACAACAGATCAAAGACAGATTCGAGTTTACTAACCATTTAAAAGCATCAAAATTATTTGATTGTAAACACTTTACTCAATATAAAGAAAAATTTCCTCAAAGTGATTTCAATGAAACAGTGAACACGTACACCTTTTTAGATAAATTTAAATTGAAAAATGAACTATGTGCTATATACGGGAGAGATGATTTCTCTAACGCCGATGGTGCAGTGGCAATCTTGCAAATTTTTATAAAAATAATTTTGTCGAGTCGTTTTCGGAGTGTGTGAAGCTTTTAAAATAATATGTATAATACCTATGACATCTGTGGAAAGCGAAAGGTGTTTTTCTACCCTAAAACGAATTAAATCATTCTTGCGAAACACGATGAGTCAAGACCGTTTGAATGCTTTATCTGTACTTAGTATTGAAAAAAATTTTTGCAAACAATCCCAAATTTCACTTCAAAAGTGATAGAAGTTTTTACTCTTCACAAACAACGTAGAATAGACCTTATCTACAAATAAGGTAGGTGGAATAATTACTTTTACCCATCTTTTTGTCATATTGTTTTTATTTTGGATTGTCAGTGAACCACCACCTTTTTAGGGCAGCGGCCGCCACTGTTCTTCCCTTAGGTCGTCAATAGGTGTTGGACCTCCCAAAATTATAGACAACAATAATAATAAATTATGTGCATCAAAAAAACTGGTATTATTCTTAATTTATTTGAAATGTACCCCAAAACGAAACGAAATGAAAGGCGGTGTGCAGTGACGAGCAGTGACATCTGTTGACTCTAATAGAAGCTTTCATTCACAAGTCCTCACGATTCGCTGGGTCAATTTAAAGAATGTCCCCTTTGGCATCTTCTGTCCATAGTATAAATGAGATAGTACTATGTCTTTCGTCGAAGTAAATATTAGGTACCGAAGAAAGCTTAGGGACGCTTAGGTCATGGCCGTGAGCGAGACAGTACGATGAATATTATATGTTTTAAAGAGATGGTGACATAAACATTTGTCGGTTTTTAATTTTACACGCTTGTCGTGTGTGAAACATTGGTTGTTTTTCAATTGCTTCGCACCCAGTATCTTTGGATAATGCCGACGGACATTTCAAACTCTTATTTTATTTACCTTAATGTTGTCAAAAAAATGTTCGAAAAATACGAAGAACTCGATATTCCAACGGTTAATTTATCCAAATTATAATAAGTAATCTCCATTTATTGAGCTGGTACCCAATGAAAGAAAAACTTTGTTTCAGATTTACAAACTGACAAATATAAGTCTGTACGAAGCACGGAGACTATATCGGCAGATAACAAAATGGAAAATTCATTTTTATGTGAATTCTGTAAACAAACTTTCTTGAACTCACTGAGTTTAGAAATTCATAAAAGTAAACAGCACATCGGTAAGCACATCAAATATAATGAAATATTTTTATAATTAAAGTTTTGTTGTGATTTAATATTGTAATCCCTTTTTAGGTTATGTTCAGTGTGAAATTTGCTACCGAGCTTTCACAAGTACATCTTACTTGGACAGTCACAAGAAAGCAGTTCATTCTAAAATTCCTCCAAAGAGCTTGGAAAAGAAAACTAATTCTAGTTTGGAGAAAAAATCTAACGCAAACTTTGTGTGTAAATTCTGCGCCCATACATTCCAGCGGGAAGAACAGCTAATTTCCCACTTGACTCTGTCGCATAGTGAAAAGTGTGGCCCCAAGAAGCGTGGACGACCACCCAAAAAAGATATTTTAGCCAAAAAACTGCGTCTAAATGAAACATTAAACATTGTAAGTACCTACTTTTAATTTTTTTTTTTAAATAGTCCCAATTGCTCCCAACAGTCTGGAGCCAGTGAGACTGGCATCCCCAATTGCGGTGTGTCGTGAGGCTGAAGGTAGTGGGGAGGGGAAGGAGATGGGTAAGAGGAAGGTGGGGAAGTACCTGGCTATTCAGATCTGGTCACCAAACACGGCCAAAGCCATTTCAAGCAACGTTTTAATTCTGATTAGTGGTCTTACACCAGGGAAATACTGAGAGTATCTTCCACTCTGGAACGTGCTAAAATATACTATGCTAATTCCAAAAAATGTTCGTACTTTGTGTCTTTTTTTGTTTTGTTGGCTTTTTACAGCAGAATTACAACATTTCATCTACACCAAATTAATACAATCACATAGCAGTTTTATCAGTCTGCGTACATTCAATCTTATAACAAAACAATTACAAATAATAAATAATAAACAATCACATTTGGAGAGAAGAAAGGACTTCATTCAAACTTAAAACAACTCAATTACTGTCAAACTTGTTGTGAAATCAGATATGAGCGCATCAGCAGAATGCTGCCTGCTCATTACATAATAATAATAATAATAATAATAAATGACTAATAAAACATCACATTATGTAAAACATTTAAAATTATGGATTAATAAGTTAAACGTTGAAACACTGTTTGTATAAATTCGTTGTATTTTATTTTGTTAAAAGAGTTTATTTTTTATTTATTTAATTTTTTATTTTTTTTTTATTTTTTATACTACTCACGCACAGGCGGTGCCTTTGTGGGTTCCTATAACATTAATATGTATGTAATTTTTCATTCAGAAATTGTGTATAAAACTTGTGTGTAAAAAAATATAAGAAAAAAAAAATTCTTGTAAAAAAAACGTTTGTATACTTTTCACTCTTCTTCTTCGTAAGGTGGAGGACAGTTGGACTTTGACAGAGGTCAAAGTGGGGTGATCAAAGGTTATTCAGCCAATCAACGACATCGGCGGTCACTTCAACAGTTCAGCACAGATGCGCCTTTTGGAAATTGATGAAGGGAACATTTTTCAGCGTTTTGTTGTTTGAATATGTCCATATTCAAACAATTTATAATCCTTTAGGCATGCGTAATGCGCAAAACGGCTGTGACTCCACCGGATGCGGTTTAGAATGTCTTCCATGTTCCCAGGGAGAGAGAATTAAATGTCCCATACTATAAGATTTCATCTTTCTGCTTGCAAAAACATCTAGATGCCAGATTTCAGCAAAACGTTTATTGCACTAAAATTTTTTAAAAAAATCAAGGATTCGGGCCCAATCTTGGCTAAGACCATAAGTTTAACCGTTATCGCACAATAGTCGTGAAAAAGTCATAAAACTTTTTTGTTGACATTTCTCCAAATGAACTGGGAGGTTTTTTGTTTCCCCTGTAAAGTTTGGTAATACTAACGTAGCCGGTCGTGCGATCGCAACGATGACAGAAATTGCCATCTTCAATATGAATGTGTTTATAAGCATCAAACAAGTGTTTTTTTTATAACTCCTGTTTCTATACTACGTCTTGTAGTTGTTTTTTGCATCTCTAATTGTTTGGTCTATGTATTCTGGTTTTAGATGAAGATAAAAACTGAAGACAATGATGTGGAGAGGAACTCAACTGAACCAGAGTCTGCATCTACCAATGATAACTCAACAGTGAATCTACTGTCCTCCAGCCAAGTTGTAGAGATGGAGATTGCTGTAGGAATGGAAATACTATCTGAAGATAAAACTGAGAACTTCTGTAATATCTGCTCCAATTCATTTAGTTCTTTTTGTTATATTTAAGAAACACATTAAAAGACAGTTGGATTTATAGGCTGATCCTAATTAGACAAATCCATATTATATTAATTTGATTCTGACCTTTTAAGGGCCTCCCCCAAGCAATTCCTTCTATCATCTGGATTAGATTATAAATATTCAGAAGAGACGTGTTGGGTCATAAAGATGTCAGAGATGTATCCTGTTTAAATCTATATCTACCCAGTTTATTAAGGTTCTGATGGGCTTCCAAAATTACATTAATTCGTACACTGGTCTTTAAAATCCCTTTCACAATGATTATAAAATGATATGTTATTGTATGCTGACTACGGTTGACTGAATATGATTTTTTTGTTGTTTTAGATACCCGGCCATCTGTATGTAAAATTTGTGATAAAAGTTTTACAAAATTAAAGTATTTAAAGAAACATCTTCTTACCCACAAGTCTCTGGAATCTCTTGCTTGTACCGATTTGAAGAAAAAGATGGCATTAATGTCAGATCATGAAAAGGTACCTCCAAATAATGCTTTTGACTTTGCGTAAATATTAAATCAACAGTTTCTATTATAATTATTAAAAGATTGTGAAGTGGAATCATTATGTAACATATTTTTACAGGTAGTTCTCATGGAAAGTGAGGATATTACAGATGAGATCCTGTCGGATATAATGATAGAAGATATCCGGGAAGGAAGGGTGGAAAGGTACATCAAAGAAACCAAAGTAGGAGCAATGAATCCTGACTGCGATTCAAATGATGGTGGTGATAATAACAATATCGGCGATGATACCAAATCTGAAGAGAACATGGTAAGTTACATGTATGTAAAAGTAAATTTTTTAAACTCCAAACCTCCCAACATCACCTTAACCCCTCTGGCTAATTTGTTAGATTTTGGTAACAAATAGCTATTAGTCAGTATTACATTATGTAAAAGTATATTTTTCCCTTAGTCAGTTTGTTCAGTTTTAGGATCAGCTCTTGTGGTCTCGTAGAAATCGTTGTCCCCCTTACTGCCACTGTGAGAAATATGATCTAAACGGTGTTAGAAAATGAAAACACCACGCATTATATTCAAATTAGTATCCTTAATTAGTATCTATCGAAATTCCATCGGAAAAGTCACTTTGCACTTTGAAAACAAACTCTTCTTCACTACAAATTAGTAAAAATTATTAATTATCAGTAATTATTGTGACAAATGAAAAACAGAGCAAAAAGCACAACCTATCGCCAGCGGGTACTGTATACAACTGAATAGAACAACCCTTTATTTTTTAAACAATAAAATGTATACCTATTGTTTATGTCACCGCTGCGGCGCCATCGGAGTTGTTAGAATGTTTTTTCTATGTCGCCGTGGCGGCGACAATGAAGTGCAAAAGGTTAGATTATATTCACAATATTTTGTTCGTGGTTATTTGTCAATCCTCCCTGTCTGAGGAATTATTTTTCACAGCTCCGCAGAGGTCCAAATGAGCATAATGTCACATTATTGACATCTTGCAACAATTAAACCGGCCGTGGTGACATCTTGGGATGGGTACATTAAGTAGGTAGGACGATTAGAGGATTTGATATTAAGGTTTTATATCCAACAAGTATTTGCGAATGCGTACCTTTCAGTCCCATACAATCCCATACATATTGTGTGAACAAGTTCAGTGTTTAGACGAAAAAACGTGAGGTGAGCAATTTTTAACTTTTTTATATTTGCACTCAAAATTTTTATTTAAAAAAAACTAGCTGTACCCCGCTACGTGTTGCGGAGGCTCAGTATGTCTGTGCAGATATAGAAACAATAGCGAATGTTGCTTTTAGGTCCAACATAGGGCGCCGTTTTAAAAAAAAATGCATGTTTTTATCTGTCGCAGGTGATATCTACATAATATAGGTAAATAAAAACACACGCGTATTTGAATGCAACTTTGTGTCAAAACTTCAAAGCAGTCGGTGGAGAAAATTTGGATATTTAAGATTTTGAACAAATTTTCTAATAATACAATATAAAAGGTTATTTCATCATCTTTCAAAAACAGTTTTTAGTTTTCAGTTACATTTAGAAATACATATTCCATTTATTTGGATTTTATTGCATAACGGAAATAAAAATTATACAAATTAAGACAGCGGAAATATAACGGTCAATATGCCAGAGCCCTGAGAGGTTAAATAAAAATACTAGAATAGGTATTATATTGCATTGACTAGGATTTTTGTGATAGTTGTGTCACCATTTCCTTGAATTTTTGAAGGTTTGATCGTTTTTATTAACATGTTTAAAGCTATTTTTCACTACAGAGCAAAATGGTGGGGAAAACTAATCAAGGAGCAAACCATAAGACCAAGGAATATCGCTTGCATAAATGTTCGTTGTGCGACCGAACATTTACAAGAACAAATCATATTATACGACACATGTCGGCACACAATTATGATTTTCCGTTTAAATGCGATAAATGCACAAAGGTATGTGATATTATATAACAAGTAAAAATGCTTTCAGCTATTAACTCAACGCCTACAACCGGGGATTGTTAAAAAAATACGACGATCTTGACGACTCTTAGCTGTAAAATATTATGCACTAATTACTAAAATGTTTTGAATGGCTTGTAGTAAAGTTTGGAAGTTATAAATTCTAGTATACTTGAAAACTGAGTATATTTTTAACCCATTGGCCTCCGAATTGTTTTGTACCGAAGTTTTAAATCTGCAGTGGTGTACTAAATCTTACATAACTTTTAAACTAAACATACAAACGAAACAATTTTTTTAAATTTACTCGTTCATTGAATTAAGGTATGCAAAAAATATATGCAGTTTTTTAAAAAATAATAATAATATGATTAAACGAGGATATAAAAATATTTTTTTTCATAAAACCCATTTTTTTTTCTTTTTTTTATAATTGGATTAAGAAAAGTTTTACATTAATCATACTTATGACCATAATATATTTTATTTCAATTTGGGCTGATGTTAGCCGCCCACCACGCATTTTACGAACAAGCTTGTCAATTCCCGAACCACACGCTATTTAAAAAAAAATTCAATGACGCTGAAATATAACAAAATTTCAATCGTAAATATCAGGAAAAAACTGTACCAACGGAGTCCTGCCAATTACTACGAAATGAATGCTTAATTATCTACAGAGCGATTGGCATTTAAAATTTTAAACACAGATGTCAATAATGTATCCCTTTTTCGTTTTTAAGCCGACGACACCAGACCCGCCAGGATGGCGTCGTTTGAGGCCAATGGGTTAAGGTGGAAATAATAATATTCTAAATAATTGAATAAGTTTACTTTTTAAGTCTTTGTTTCATTTGGTTATACTACGACTTTCTCAGGCATCCTCGACCTCTTCTACCTTTCACTTACACATCTTTCTTCATTCATGTTCATCACATATGCCACATTTTACCACTCATAAGTAATTGATTTATTTATTTATTATTTATTAATGCCCTATCGGGCTTTTACATAGTAAGTTGACAGTATATGTATGTAAGGGGCCGTTCAAGTATTACGTAAGCAGATTTATTACAATTATTTACCCCCTCTTCCCCCTTGTCACCAAAAGTAAGCAAAGCTCTTACCCCCCCCCCCCTCCCATGCTTACGTAAAAATTGGTACCTATATGCATTTTTCTGTTAATGTATTCTGTTTTATACACAATTCAACTTTGGCGAAAGAGGATCAACGGTAACACAAATATTAACTTGCTTTGATTTGCTTACAACACGTCAAATCGTCAATCGTACTGAAACGAAACAATAGATTGATGGAAGAAATTTTGACAAGTGAGTAGCGCGCGAATTCGCGTAATTCCCCCATTCGCTTCTAAGCGAGTACCTAAACGTATTAATTATTTGTGGGAATCCCCGAATATGTATTCGGTTTTCAAACATAGACAATGTGTGGGTTGCCAATGTGTAAAAAAAAATAACTACTGCTGAGCAGTGCTGACGTAATCACTATCTCGACCCCCCCACCCCCCCATGTCATCAAAAATAAGCAAAGCAAAAACCCCCCTGCCCCCCTATAGTGCTTACATAATACTTGAACGACCCCTAAGTGTAACAAGTACATGGATAAAATAGCTAAATATAATTTACTCATAAGGTAATTAGAAAATAATATGGTGAAGTAAATCAAAGTATGAAAGCAAGACCTTTTTTTAAAGCCATTAAATAATACACGTCAATAACTAGCAAACAGGTCTAAAATTAGTTGCCTTTTGAAACTCACAAAGTTATTAACACCAAATATATCAATAAGTTTACAGTATTTGTTTGCAAGGTGATGAATTCTTGGAATTGGTGAATACAAAGAGTAGTTAGTATTGAGGTTATTGTTACATTCAAAAGTGTCTTTGCTTCTATTTGATCATGCCACGTCTTCCTCGGGCGTCCCCTACTTTTTCTACCATCCAATTCATGTAGTATCATTTAAAAAAAAACATTACTTCAACCTTAATTCGAACCTACATATCTCATTCCAGTGTAGAGATAAGTTTTTTTTTTAATCCGTCCATAGACGGTGTGCAACAGAAAGTTATTTCAAATGATCTGCATAAGGGTAAGTGTGTAGTATATATTCCAAGCTGTTAATTAATACCTCCCTAATTGAGAATAACTCCTCTTTAATTATAATTTGAAAAGTCTTCCTCGAATTTTTCAACCATTCACTTCTATACACGGTGTCCGGAAACTCGTAGTACAAGCGGGAAACTGGAGAATCTACACCACATGGGGAACCCAAAAAAACATAAAGTTTTTTGATTTGAGCATTTTCAAAAAAAAAAAAAAAAAAACCAAAAAAAAATATTTTTCGGCTATTTTAGGGTTAAAGTTTTTTCTGGTGTTTAGGGTTGAATAACAGATGTTTTAACCCTGCAGAGCAGAAATATTTTATGATTACACCGGGTTAAATGAAGGGTGATTTCAAAATAATGCTTCAAATCCGAGTTTCTTCATTTGTTTTACTTTCAAATAGTTTTAATTAGTTGGGTACTTTGATCTTCAGTAATAATTTATAAGAATTTGATTAAAAAAAAAAAAAAAAAAAAATCAACTTCAAACTCGATTTACTCGATAACGAAAGCTCAAATAAAAAAAAAATATACTACAAAATCGACTCCAAATGTGATGTAGATTCACCAGTTTCCCGCTTGTACTACGAGTTTCCGGACACCCTGTATACCGTATTGCCACTATTACAAAACATTCCATCGTTTATTCGATTCCGTATCTCATTATCTCTGCACAGGAGGACTTACCACTATAACTACCATTCAAACACTAACAAGAACAAACTTTGGAATTTTCAGCAAAATCGGACCAGTTTTGAGTCTATAGCGGACAAAGAAAGAAACATTAATTTATATATAATATATGATACATTAGAAATGTATAGACATGGATTGTACCTAGTTATTTTCTTTTACAGGTTTTCCCAAACAATGAAATACTATTGAAGCATAAACGCAAACAGTGTAATAGTCTCACAAAACCATTCCAATGTGGTGCTTGTGGGCTTATATTCACTTGTGAGATGTCTTTGAACAAACACATCCTTGAGAACCATAAAGAGGAATCTGTGCCTGTTAATTTTATAGATCCGTCTCACCAGAAGAAAGAAAAGACCTTCATCTGTCTGACCTGCAACAAAGGATTCTACAAGTAAACCTTATTTATTTTATGTTATATAAATATTGGTTACATTTAGTACCTGTGATATGTTTCCTTGTAATGTCTCATATATGTGGTATGTATATTCAGTAATTACCGGGTGACGCATATAGTGTATAGGTGTGTGTGTGTATGTGTTCGTGTATATATGTATGAACATTGAACAGTTTATAATATTATTGACATGATGCCACTTTTAAATTTGGGCAGTGAAAAAATGTCGATGTTAGAATTTAGACAAATATTATTTGTACTGGACGGGAGTCCGCACAAGACTGTAGATTTGGGCGCCGGTTCCAAACCGTGTCTTTAACCGATGAGAATGCTCCTTTACGGCCGATGATGATGATAGTAGAAATATTTATGATGAAATCTGCCTCCCGCACCCAGGCTTGGTGAATGTTGGGCACTGGCTGTGCTTTCGTCTCTGCTCGCTCCTGGCGTTGGCGGTTTTCCAGAGAAGGGCCGGCTGGTCTTGAAGAGGTAACACCAGAAGGTTTGGAGCAGAAGACTTGGCGAGGTGAGGCAGATGGTGGGCAGGAGTCACTTGTAGATAATAAAACGCTTGGTTTCGGTGGTAAAGATGAACTAATTTTTATTTTTTTATGTGGCTGCTTATATATGCGAGTCACGCAATAAGCATGACTCGCACGCGACATTGGGCTGCGAGTCAAAAAGTGGTGGGGGATTCTATCCGCGCCAGTATTGTGTTTATATGCCCCGGCAAAATGTCGCATATTCATTTTGCCGGTAGCATAGCCGAAGGTAGACGCTTGAATTTGCGAGTTTGAAAAGATTTTGAAGGCTTACATGAATAACAATTACATAGTTTAAATGCATAGTAGTTATAAGAATGTGTATCTTGACAACTAGATTTTTTGTTTGTCAAGATACGACAAAAAATAAGAAAAGTTTGTAAATGAAAGTGTAAAAATGATCTTGAAGCGATCAAATTTGTAAAATATCGTTAAGTTAGCATTTTTCCCAGGTCCCCCGTAACATAGCGCTCAGAAAGAGATAAGATTCACTATGCCACGAGGTTCCTGGATTTTTGTACACGCAAAAAAGGTAAAAAACATTGTTCAAAAATGGTTATACATATATATGAAAAACAGCTTTTTTAATATCTCCTCAGTGGTAGCACATAGCAAATAGTGTTTATTTTACTACCGCCGAGGAGATGTACAAGTAAAATATAGACATTTGCAACATTTAAAAATTGATTTTTCCTAGTAAATTTTACATTGTAAAATGTTGAACATCTATCCGCTCGGCCAAGATAGACGCGCGATGCGGTATCGACGCCGTTCGGAGACAGAGTTTTCAAGCCGCCTTGGCCGAAAATGGGAACAAAATGACCAGTGGCGAGGAGTGGTGATTTCGCCAGTGGCGTGGGGTAGGCACATTTTATAAATGTAAAACATATTTTTATGAAATTAAATAATGTGGCCAACTACGTCCGTTACATTATTGAATGTATGAAGAGCACGGTTAATTGGTGAATTAGATGCTGCATTTGTTTTGTAATTAAGCATGTGGAAAAGCGCTGTGTGTCATGTACGTCTCAAAGGTATGTTAAAATTAATTAGGGACATAAATTCGGTACAGTCGATGTTATTGTTTAAAATTCTATCATACATGTTAAATCAGCTACCACTGCAAAGATTGAAATATACCTTGAAAGTTATTGTTGAATTTGGAGGTCAGATATTTTATAAATTTGTTTTGAATACATTCAATGCATATTCCAGTGTATTTCTGACTAATCCGAAATATAACATTACAATTGTACGTGGATGCCTGAGCACTTACTGAACAATAAAAATAAAACGGTTATTTTGTTTAAAACCACTATTTTTTATTAATTTACTGATTGACCTGTGTGAATTGTGGTTTTAAACAAAATAACTCTTTTATTTTTATTAAATATGTCAAAAAACAAAGTGATTGCTTTCTACAATAACTTACTGAACACTTTACTTACACATGGAAAAAAACAAAAGCATTTCATACTACTTATTAACGATTGAGTCAATGTACTTATTAAATATAAGTTTGCTATCAAAGTAAACGCCAAGGTCTTTACATTCCATTTTAGAAATAGCAGGTTCGTTGTTGAGTGAATAAGGGTACTTAATTACATGTTTATTTCTTGTGAATGTCATAGTATGACATTTGGAAACGTTGATATGTAAACAGTTAACTTAGCAATACTTGCAAAGCTTATCTAGGTAACTTGGTAAAGGTTCACAGTCAGATAGAGAACGAATAACTTTGAATATTTTCATGTCATCGGCATAAAGTTCATATTCGGAATTTTGATAACGTGATCCAATATCATTTATACAAATGTTGAAAATTGGTGAATTTGAGTATACATACTTTTGTATATTATATTTTTTTTGTCAACTATATTAACCCCTTGGGCCTAATACCAGTTCTTAAAATATTTCAACTTCAAATTTTTTCTTTTTTATGAGAAACGGCACAAGAATCCCAACTGCTTCAGTCAGTGAGACTATGGCATCCCCAATTTTTGTGATATTGAGGGAAGGGGGGAAGGGAAGGAGATGGGGAAGAGAAGGAGATGGGGAAGAGAAGGAGATGGGGAAGAGAAGGAGATGGGGAAGAGGAATGTGGGTATGTACCTGGCTATTCAGATCTGGTCACCAAACACGGCCAAAGCCATTCAAAAATGTTTCAATTCTGAACGGTTGCTTACACCAGGGCGATACTAAGAATATTTTCTAATCTGGAACCTCTTGCTTGATATTTAATTTCTTTAGATTCGCTGTTTTTAATGTAATTCTAAATAAATAACTGTTTTAGAAAGCAAATGAAAAAGTCTTTAAGATTTTAGTATTACAAATCGACATTATGCAATTAAAAATATAATTTTTTTTTGATTGAACATATAAATAATAGTTTTTAAAGTAGCTTACTGGTAGTTTTTATTGTGTAAACTGTAATTACCACCTTACACGAAACTAAAAAACATATTTAATTGGACAAAGGTATTATAAAAGTTATTGTGACCTCACTTTTTTCGTTTCATATTAAATTTATTTTTAAATTTTTAAAAGAAAGACAAACATTCCCGGGTTACGAATAACCTGACAATATTTGAAAATTTCCTACTACCACCACAGAAAGCTGAAAATGTTGCTTGTGTTGTGATGGAGGACTTAGCCAGCCAAGGAATTGAACACACTACGCCTGGGTGGGACCCAAACGCGATGTCAACTCGGCCACCGACCATATATAAAAATATTCAGTAAAAAATTTGCACACCTTCACAAATATTTTTCAGATGATAAATATTGTTTCATAGAATTATTTCAAATTTTTCAGCATTGTCTATGGTAAACTTTTAAATGAAAATACAAGGCGTGGTGTTCTCACTTCCTAACACTGCATAAATCATACATCTCACCGTAATACAGAATGAGAAAGCATGACTTTTATGAGTCTGTGTCACACTGAGAGAAATATCTCCCAAAGGGGTTTAAATTCTATGTTTCTCTTTTATTGGTTTGCCATGAGCTAAAAAGAATTTAACAATATTGAATCTTGTGAATGACAGGATGTGCTTGTGCCACTTATAGAAATGGAGCAACAGTTTTCCTTTTTTGTTTGTAGGCAAGGAGATTTAGACAAACATTCCAAAATACATTTGCCAAATGAGAAGAAATTTGAATGTCTGATATGCCAAAAGAAATTCCACCGGAAAGACAATTTAAGGTAAGAATGCCATTGTTAGTAATAATTGCCATCTTTAATGCGCAGACTCAAGGCATCCTGAGTCTGTGCTACATGCATTTTAATGGAGCCTGCTCCAAGGAGCTAGCAGCATTGATCCCTGGTGCACCGGTGCACGTGCGTAAAACTCGACGGACACAAGTGGAACACCCGTTCATAGTAGACGTTGGCTTCATGAGAATGGGTTGTTTCTTCAACTCATTTATGTGTAAGTCGGCTTGTGTGTGGAACCAGCACTGGCATCTGTTTTGCCTACTTCTTCATCTTCAAGACTCGCATTTATTAAATCCCTTCCTACAGCCCCTACCTTAACCCGCCTCACAACTGTGTCCAACTGAGTCGCTGCATAGTTACACTAAAAAAAATACAATAATTCGATCTACTTGACACATCCAACACCACCATGCGTGACACTCCAATACTACACAGTGTCCGGAAACTGGTAGTATATGCAGAAAACTGGTGAATCTACATTACATTTGGAGTCGATTTTCTGGTTTAACTTTTTTTTCTAGTGTAGAAGATTTCTAGTGTAAATGGTGTTACACAACTGACGTTAAACAATGGAAGAAAATGAAGGACATGCATAATTTATCTAATAGAATTAAAATTTCATTGTTTTATCTAACCCTAATGTTAAAATTGTATTTATTTTCACTAAAGTACATTTACAGCGAACTACAAATACTGGCATATGTTTTTAAATAAAAAAATCTAAGAACATTCTTGAGAAGGACATACGAAATTTTGTATGAAACCAAAACTAGCACTCTATGTTTATCAAAATATTTAGTATAGGTACTTATCGACCAGGAAATCAACTGATGTTTCAACTACCTATGGATAAATTATGCAAAGAATTGCATTAGTTTTGCAAAATAACTTTTTTGTATTTTCTTATATTTATTTTTTGTTACAAACGTGACGGACGCCTCTCAACATTTGCAAAAAATTTGGATCTGACCCAAACTCGTTATTATGTTCGTTTGCTTTTTCAGTCATCAGAACTTTCCAGGGGTTATTAACCTCTCAGAAAAGGACTTTTATTTACTTTGTGTTCCTTTGCGAACTGTCAAAACGCGAAAATTTTTGTGTTATTCACGAGTTTTGTTAAAAGCTTCATAACTCACGTTTTGGGAAACGTAGCCTCATTCTAAAAAATGTTTTGGAAAGATTATGAAATTCACTATCGTATTGTTTTGTTATAAGTAAATATTTGCGTTTCTAAATATACATTTTCTGAAAACGTCAAAAATATGTAAAAATCGCTGACCATTATTTCAAAGCTGTGAAAAATGTACTATTTTCTGAGTATCATAAAGAAATAACACTTTATATATTGAAGAAATATAATTAAAAACTATTAGTCACCTCAAAATATTAACCGTCCAAACTAAAATATTTTTAATAAATTATTTAAAAACGCAATAAATTATGAACGAACAAGATGACAAGTCCAATCGACTTAGATAATGCACCTCGAAATTCCATAGATATTCTTGAATGCAGACGCGTAGCGTTATTCATTATCGATACTCTGTTTTTTAAATCATGGCAATCCGTATACTAGTGATGGAAATAAATCGATTTTTGTAAAATCTCGCGCGTTTACGTGAAAAGACGTATTAATGTCTTGACCGCTTTTATCATATTTACGTCTTTTGACGTTCTAATGATCCGAGTGGTTAATAATTTATTTATTAAAAAATAATACAAGATTTCAAATTATTTATTTATTGACGCCCTATTGGGCTTTTAAGTACATAAAAATTACAAATTTCATTTTTAGCAACAGTATAAAACAAACAATACAAAATCGAAATAAAATATAATGATTTCTCATACATTATTTACATTTAAAAAGTGGTGGACTAATTTGGCTTTAAATGTATTGAAGTTTAAATTAAATATGTCAGCGACATCACTTAGTTCATTGCCCAACCTATGTATTCTTTCTAACACAGAATTCGTAGTGAAGTTATTGTTGTAGAATAAAATATTCCGTCTAGTATATTTTGGAGGTATATGTAAAGATAGCAAGTTTATAGTGTCAGGGCAGTCTAACCTTGAATGAACAATTTTATATAATAAAAGAAGATCAAATATTTTTCGCCTTTCAGATAATTTCGATAAGTTAAGTTTACTGCGTAAATTGACATAATTGATTTCAATAATAGGAATACCAATTTTGAAATTAATAAAACGTAAAAATTTATTTTGAATTTTTTCAATTTGTAAACAATGAGAGTTGAAATGAGGACACCAAATGGTTGCATTGTATTCAACCTGACTTCTAACCAGAGAAGTGTATAGTAATTTTATAGTTTTTATGTTATTAAAGTCTTTAGCGATTCTGAGAATAAATCCAAGCATTTGTAATCCCTTACTGGTAATGCTATTAATGTGATTCAAGAAGCGTAATTTGGAGTCAAAGATAACTCCAAGGTCATTGAATTCAAAAACTCTTTTTAGATTGGCATTGTTAATTGAGTAGTCGAATAATAAAGGGGTTTTAGATCTATGGAAACTGATCGTTTGGCATTTGTTGATATTAAGGTGTAATTTGTTTACGATGCACCATTCATAAAGTTTATTTAAGTTCATTTGTAGAGTTAAACAATCAGAAGAATTACCGATCGATTTAAACATCTTTAGATCGTCGGCGAATAGAAGAAAGTGAATATTATCGAAAATTAGTGAAATGTCATTAATAAATAGTAGGAAAAGAATTATGACAAGTTTGCAAAATATATATTTTTTCCTAATTATACTACTACTTCATAAGGTGAATTCCAATTGTATTGTTCTTGGTTCAGATCTCACACTAAAGTCCACGAGTTCAACAAGGAAGAGTTGAATTCCAACAGCCTCTGCGTGTATTGCGGCCGCTCCTTCTCCAACTCCTCCAACCTCATAGTCCACATGCGCAGACACACCGGCGAGAAACCATACAAATGTGACATATGCGAAAAAGGTAGACTCTTTGAACTTTCTTGTAAATTGACGTACATTCGGTATTCAAATATGTAACATTCGACCCTTTCAGGTTTTACCGTGATGAAGTGCTCGGCCTCATTGCTAAAAGGAGTTATTTTAGAATGAGTCGATTTTGACCAACTTGATATAGAACCAGACAGGACATAGTAGCCCAGCAATTTTGCCAATTGTCTTGATAGACTCAATGGATTGACTTGATTGATTGATTGATTAATTGACTGTCACTATTCACATTTTCTCAATGGTTTATAAGTATTGAAAATCCATTTGTGTTATTGACTACTGCCTTGCAACAATTTCCATTCTGTAACTGATCGACAAGAAGAACTGCCTTGCAACAGTTCTCATTCTGTCACTGATTGACAAGAAGAACCGCCTTGCAACAATTCCCATTCTGTCACTGATTGAGAAGAAGAACTGCCTTGCAACAGTTCTCATTCTGTCACTGATTGACAAGAAGAACCGCCTTGCAACAATTCCCATTCTGTCACTGATTGAGAAGAAGAACTGCCTTGCAACAGTTCTCATTCTGTCACTGATTGACAAGAAGAACCGCCTTGCAACAATTCCCATTCTGTCACTGATTGAAAAGAAGAACTGCCTTGCAACAGTTCTCATTCTGTCACTGATTGACAAGAAGAACCGCCTTGCAACAATTCCCATTCTGTCACTGATTGAGAAGAAGAACTGCCTTGCAACAGTTCTCATTCTGTCACTGATTGACAAGAAGAACCGCCTTGCAACAATTCCCATTCTGTCACTGATTGAGAAGAAGAACTGCCTTGCAACAGTTCTCATTCTGTCACTGATTGACAAGAAGAACCGCCTTGCAACAATTCCCATTCTGTCACTGATTGAGAAGAAGAACTGCCTTGCAACAGTTCTCATTCTGTCACTGATTGACAAAAAGAACCGCCTTGCAACAATTCCCATTCTGTCACTGAATATTTTTTTTTTAGATATTTGACTGATTGCCTTTTTGCCTTTACACTGGAATTTTTATGATACTTACATGAATAAGTCATTACAAAATAAAATTTCAATCATTGTTAAAAGATGATACTTAACTGACAAACAACCATTAACGTATCGTGTCGCGACCCTGACTAAAAAACATATTATGTATGCTGTATCTGTGAATGTGTTAATTGATTTTTTTCTCACTTTATGACCTGGTCTGCTCTGCTCCAGGTTTCCCGCGCTCCTCTGACCTGAATTGTCACAGGCGGACCCATACAGGAGAAAAACCTTGTTTGTGTACCGTTTGCGGAAAAGGTAAAGTCCATAAATTCTATTTAACAAGCTAGTGCCATACTTAACCCGTCTCAGGCGTCTGGAATATTGACTGTTATATTTCTTAAAGATGCTGTCAGAAGGTCGGAGAATTTGTGTGTATATCCGCTTTGCAATAAAATCCAAATAAACAGATCATTTCTGAATGTATCCCAAAACTAAAAACTGTTTTTGAAAGGTCATTTTATTGTTCAAAATAAACATATAATTTTGAATGCAAACGTTAAAAAGTTTAAAAAATGGATTAACTTAAGTTTTTACATTTAATAACTAAACTAAAATTACTGATAAAGAAATAAAAAACACATCTTTTTATAAAATATTAAATATTTATAAGTAAACCATAGACAAAATGCGAGAAATAATTAACAAAGAATCTGCCTCAACACAGGTTCGCCTAGTGAGGCAGGTTATGCACAACTTAAAATATAGTACATATAATATTATGCCACTCATACATATTTACTTTTTCTTCTATTAGAAACTGTTCTATTATTGTAACATTAGTTTTTCAACAATGTCATTGTTACTAACTTACATAAAGGTATTTTACTTACTAATGATATATTCTGTAATTTTTTGATGAAATAAATAAATTTAATATAAAAATGTATAGGCGCCTCAATTTCTTTGTTTCATACTAAATAATTTATAAAAAATTCACAAAGCTTCATAAATTTCAGAATAAGATCAGAAACTTTGCTTTCATAGAGGTGCACATTTTAACACTTCTGTAGTTAATCTAGATTTGAATACAAAGCATAGTACAGTTGAACTTGGTTATAATGAGCAATTACAAAATGATATTTTAGTTCAGCCTTATCTTAATATAATTGTTGACTCTTATAACGAGGTTGATTCACTGATATAATAGTTTAATAGGGAATTATTCGAGAATTTCCTATCCCGTCAGATACATATTCTTATGGCACTACCTGTGATTGTCGGCTATGTGAACCATTGCTATCTATCGGGAAGAATGTAAAATTGTCATAAAATCTGCGAAAGTCATGCAAAATTTGAGCTTCGCAAATTTGTTCTCTTTTTACGTCTCCTTTTGTATTACAACAAATCGTCAATTTTGTTTTAAAAATCAATAAATATGTTGATGAAGTTACCTAGTTATGAGTACCTACATCCCTGCACGGGGTAAATTTATGATAGTGATGCACAACTTTTTCAGCAGAGGTTTAGCTTTGCCTATTTTTCAAACAGGCCGCGACCTACAAGCAGATTTTTTTTTGAGGTGAAGGGGGTTGACAGCGATATTCAAGAGTTAAGGTTTCTGTTGATTTTTTGAATTTCGTGTAATGCAAAGCGGTTCTTTAAATTTGGTTCCATTTAGCAAATGCAGTATAAATCAACCAAAACTAAAAAAATGTTCTCAGCCAGGGTTTTCAAGAACTTCCCCAAACATTTAAATTTTCTCCATAGCCAAGTGGGCCGTATGAAATTGACACGCGGGCCGCAGGTTGTGCATCACTGGTTTGTGACAAGTAAAATTTCACAATCAAAAACCAAAACAATCCAGCAAGCTGGTTATTTTTATGATTGCGATGAAGTTCTGAAGGTACAGTACGCACAAGGTAGTGATATTTTTCTTGGAAGCCTTGAACCAGGTGATGATAGTTATAATGCTTTGAAGCCTTGAACCAGGTGATGATAGTTATAATGCTTTGAAGCCTTGAACTAGGTGATGATAGTTATAATGCTTTGAAGCCTTGAACCAGGTGATGATAGTTATAATGCTTTGAAGCCTTGAACTAGGTGATGATAGTTATAATGCTTTGAAGCCTTGAACCAGGTGATGATAGTTATAATGCTTTGAAGCCTTGAACTAGGTGATGATAGTTATAATGCTTTGAAGCCTTGAACCAGGTGATGATAGTTATAATGCTTTGAAGCCTTGAACTAGGTGATGATAGTTATAATGCTTTGAAGCCTTGAACCAGGTGATGATAGTTATAATGCTTTGAAGCCTTGAACTAGGTGATGATAGTTATAATGCTTTAAAGCCTTGAACTAGGTGATGATAGTTATAATGCTTTGAAGCCTTGAACCAGGTGATGATAGTTATAGTGCTTTGATTGTTTTGAAGAGGAAATTGAGAAGCGTGAAAGCGAAATCTTTAAAACAATCAGACTTTTAAAAACCTATTTAGGAAATAACGATTAGTGGGCTACAAGGAGCAAATTTAGTTGGTCACCTCGTGCTCATTATAACTAAGTTTGACTGTATTTTCTCTTTCTAACTTCGTATATATCTATGACAGTAAGGGAGACACAATGACTTCTATAAAACCATATGAGCTGTTCCCAAAAGCCAACAAATTGACTCTTCGGGTAATATCGGTTTGTTTGCAAAACCAAACGCATTGGCCTGAAGGGTTAGTAAATATTTGTCTAGGTTTTCATATTTTAATGCGATTTGCAGTGATTAGGATTTAGTCTTCTGTATACTCAACTGTTTATTGGTACTCTTGTCTTTTGCTACATTCTTCAACTAGAAAATACAAAGAATTTTGTGAATGTAATTTTGTGTTGAAGGATTCTCACGCTCCAACAAGCTGGTGAGGCACATGCGCGTCCACACCGGCCAGCGACCATACAAGTGCATCTTCTGCGTTCGCGCCTTCACGCAGTCCAACGATCTGACACTGCATCTCCGGCGGCACACGGGTGACAAGCCCTACGTCTGCGGCGTATGCGGGGATCGCTTTATTCAGGTATGTTCAATAGATTGAAGTGAATCTATGTATTGTACGATTTTATAACCACTATATCTATCTGTCTGTCCATCTTAACCACTCGAGCGATGAGATTTCCGTTTGTGTTCGGTTTCGGTTTCAGCTATTTAATTTAATTAATATCATACCCCTGAATATTAACACGGAAAAACATTAACTGCTTACTGGGTTTTAAAGCCAATGAATCCACCTAAATTTGACAGTTTATCCCATATTTTAGGTTATATCAATTAAATTAAATTGAAAGTGGGTCGGTGATTTGGAGTCCACACCAGGTAAAGTATTCTCTCATGTTGGAGAGAGTTCAGAAGAAATTCTTGAGATTTTTCTACATGAGGGAGTATGGCTACTACCCGTGGCTCTATCCCACTGACTTTCTTTTGGGTATGCTCGGAATGAACTATCTACGGGTCAGGAGGGATGTGCGCATTGCTACACATTTCTTTAGACTGATTCGTGGATGTTTTGAAAACTCGGTCATCATGGAGAGCATTCATTTCTATGTTCCCGATGGTTATCTACGTCACCGACAACATAGACTATTTTATCTCCCGGCCTGCAGAACTAACTTGCCAATGGTCATGCCTGTGGGGAGAGCAATCTTGCTGTTGAACAGAATCAATTCGGTTATCGACATTTTTAGCATCAATGAAGCTTCCTTTAAAAGGCAAGCTCTATTATTACTGGTATAGTTGATATACACACTTCATATTAATCTACGAATTCTTATTACAAAAATATTTCAAAAACGCATTGAAATTAACAATTTTGTAATGTTTTTGAAATAAATAAACAAAATTGAATTGAATTAAAAAAAGAGGGTTAATTTATAATTCATGAAAATCACCTAAGTACGTAAATTTGGGTAGCCGTCACTCAAGTGGTTAGTATCAAACAATGTTATCTACAAAACACTCAGACAAATCAATTGTAAAAAAAAACTTTATTTTTAAAAATCAAGATTTTTTTTTGTATTTTTAATTGCATATGTCCGTCTGCAGTATTAAAATTTTATAGAGTCCATCTGTTAGATGAAACTTGAAAAGCAAATCATTGGAAAATTAATGTCAACCGGGAATATTTCTACATAAATCATGAATCTGACAGATCATTATTTAGTAACTTAACGAAAAAATGTCAGAGTAAATGTAAATGTCAGAGGAGCTCCTACTGTTTGATATTGTATGTATATTTCAATATCCTGTCCATAATTCATGTACTTGAGAAATAATATACAATGTAATGTTAAACAATTTACAATTCGGGAGGCGGGTATGGGTACGACGCCTCGGGAACCATTTATTGGTTAACTAACACCACTGCTATAGGTCATCCCAAGTGGCAAGCTACGTTTCGTGACTTAGCAGGGGTGCCCAGGTTCATGTGGTGTGGTTTGTGCATGTCTTGGTGGCAGACGCGTCTGCTCTCCAGTAAGAGAACGCAGTAGCATGGCAGGCCAGATCGGGAGAGACTGGTTGATGGAGACCCTTTGACCTCTCCATCAGAACTCTTGCATCGCGGTGGGAGGGATGGATTCATATGTCCACTCCTGCACACACTAACCCCCAGATTCTTATGCATCCCTCATAACTGTTTCCTCAAAAAGACCCTCCACACAGCATCCCTAAAGATGACATGGGCCTTAAGGAAATTATTTTCCTCAGGACATCCTGTGTGGAGCTAATGTAAAACAAAATGTCTATAGCGTTGCCGTTTATCGTTATTAATGGTATTTTTTCCTGTATTCAACGTCTGACCTTATTACAGGGCACGGCGCTGCAGGCACATAGGAGAATACAGGACCATTACGAGCAAGTGAACCAGCCTACTCCATTTGCTGCCATCTCGGTCAATAATCCCAGTCAGGATAATGGGCCCCACAGGGTGGCAAGAGTGGAATCGTTTAAGCTAGAGGTTAGCATTCTATTTTTTCTTCATAATACTTAGAATGAGATCACCGGCACCTCAGGATGAAGAGACTCCAATTCTCCTATGGTGCCAATGTCAGGCTCATTTACTTATTGTTAAAGGAATGAGGTAAAATAGGAGATATCACAGACCTGAGTGCTCATGGGAACTATGGTAAACCGGGCACGCTGTGCTAGTGGGTGGATATCCAGTAAATTCACAGCAGAACATTCACCATGGAGAAAATTATTTGCCATTATTGATTTGGAAGGGTGTTTTTAAGCAAAATAATTTAGTGCAAATAAAAGCCAAGTATTAAAAAAAAAGAAATAACAGTTAGGTTAGGTCGGGTCGGGTCAGATCGGGTCAGGTTGGATCAGGTCCGGTTGGGTTATGTTAGATTAACTCGTTACTATCAATGTAATACAAACAGTCCTTAGCACCATTCATAATTTAATTTCATGTGTGAGGTGAACTTTCCACGGTGAATTGTGGGCAGTGATTGTTCCTAGAAACCATTGGGCACCAGGCGAGAGTTGAATCGTTTAAGCCAGAGTTTAAAGAACGAGTGTAGCACATAAAAGCACTGAACCTATGCACCTTTCCTTCTGCGGACATCTGGGAGGCCATAAACCATCTCTGTAACATTTATATTTATCTTCCAGGCTTCTCATCAGAGTTCTTCTACTGCAACAGCGCTATGTGGGAGACCCTATACGGCATGATCTGCGCCTACTCCACTGTGTCCCTGTGAACATTGTGATCAGTCTACCCTATTGGGCGTTACAGATATCAGTATTAGTGTGTTTATTATTCTTTTTTTATTTCATTGCTGCGACATCAATATTTAATGGCAGGTAATCTCAATGCTCGACTAAGCTGTTGGAGCTGATGTAATTGGATATCATGCCAGCCATTATTCCTATGCAATGGTGAAATATTTTTTTTTATTAAAGTTTAATAATATAGTAATTAATACGTCTAAATGTTATATTTTATCTTTACACTGCTTGAGAATGTCTGGACATAGGTTGCCAAGTGATGAACAGCTAAGAATAAAGTGGATTGTTCCTTAAAATCCATCAATATAAACCAATGTAAAACTCTCATATTTGTAATATGTAGACGTTTTATTCTATCAGACTATGTGATGCCTCTGAAATCAGTTATTATCTAAGTACCTATGTTCTGATTTGATCAAAATGCTATTTTAATAACAATATAAATAAGCACTATTTCAAAACTTTACCTCACTTTTCAATATTTTACCTCAGAAAATTTTTATTTCTGTTGCAAGCCACCATTTTGAAAACACTGCAAATTTGTTTCTCATCTTATTCTATTAAAAGAATGTGTAGATATATACCTTCATAGGAAAACAAACTAAAATTGGTTTCATCCTTTGTTATTGTTTTGAAGCGTTTATTTGTGATGTGTTTGATATGATGAGTTCATCTGAAGTTCTGGTTTATAATGATTCCTAGATATTTTATTTCGTTAGATTTTCTAAAGTAGGGCAATGGCAGAAGTTGGTATCTATGCATTCATGTGTTCTTATGTAATATAACAATATCTTTTAAACTATACCACACCTCTGTCATATCATGCAAATGATATTCAACCACACCAGTGCTATCTGCTACGAGCTTTCCAAATTACCTGAAATTGCATGTATTGTGGTCAACTGTTTGCGGTAAGTTACTTTTGGTGTACTTAGGTTGTACCTTATTCCTTTTAAACAAACTTGGGTTTAATAAACAAATTTGAACTTTGTCAATTTGATGTATCAGTAATATTTACTTTTATTTCTAATATGGTTTTTTTTTTTTTTTTTTTTTTTTTTTTTAATGTATATTTTATTTAGTTATAAGAGTTTACATCTTATACCTAATATATTATTTTCTATGACTACTACAATATTATTTACTTCTTACATAAGTACTAAAATTTAGATTTAACAACATTGAGACATAATCCACGAAAAACTGCAAGACTTTTAGCTTCCTTAACAATTACCGGGAGTTCATTGAACAACTTGATTGAGAAGAGGTATCTGCGACTAATGGAATACTCTTATTTATGTTTTCGACACTAAGTACAAAATTTGTGTTAAATTTTTGGGCTATTTTAAGTGTATCATCTTCAACTCCATCGGGAAACCGAACTTCCTTAATGTTTTCCCTCTGTTTGCCGCTTATAATTTCTTTAAGTGTAGTCCACATTTTTCTTGAGTCACTTTGAGAGGTAATTATTTTTTGCCTGATTTACGAATTTTTGGTATGTTTTATTTCTGTACTGTACATGTTTCTAAGTTTCTTATAAGTTTCCCACCTTTCTTCAGTGAATTGTATTTTACAGGCTTTATAGGCTGTATCCCTTTGTTTTTGTAGAATATGTAGGGATTTCGTATACCATTTATTTGTATCTTTTAATATAATATTAGTTAAAGGCATTAGCTCATTTACTACTGTTTTCAGATGTCCTACTAGTTCATCGGCTTTTCCGTCTAAATTTCCTTGGGTATCGCAGATCCATTTTTTGTTTTGTAATGCTGTACACAATGTATCCTTATTATAGTTATTTTTTTTTTCTATACGTTATATTTCGTATTCCCTGTGGCTTCGGACTTGTGGTCGTTTCAAATATTGTTAATATATTTTCGTGGTCAGATATTTTTGGAGTATCCATAACATTAACATTCAAGTAAAAATGATTTGTTATGACTAAATCAATAATGCTTGCTGATGTATTTGAGATTCTAGTTGGTTTGGTCACAAGTTGTTTCATTCCTAGGTTTATATAATGTACTTTTTAAAATTTTGTTTTACCATAACAAGTCCCTTTCCCATAGGTTTTATTATTTGTTGTACGAAATATTATTTTGTTATTCTTACATAAATCATGTACGACTACCATAATACGAGCATGAACCTTGTATGGTAGTTGAGAAAATCATCAAAATTGTAATCTTTTTAAAATAAATAAACAAATGCATTGACTATTCCTTAAAATTGCAAAAAAAAAATCCTTTTTTAATACATATACAAAAAGGTTTTGTATGGAGAGACCAATCTCAAAAGTTAACTAATATTCATATATTTATTAAACCTTGAAAAAGTACTTTATAATACATATTATATTAGTTTGATCATAGCAGTATTTATTTTATCAAGATATAGGAAGATTTCGAAGAACAGTATTACTATTACTTAAATTGTGTTACAGATAATGTATGAACGGTAATTATTATTACTATAAAATAATTCAAGATTATGTATTATTATAATAAATCGGTGACCGGATCGGTAACATCAAAATGACAATTCAACACACCTATAAAAAGTGTTATAAAGTTATAAAAAGTGATGAAACAAAAACTAGGTTAACCATTTAATGCTTTTGAACGAGCGGTGTTCGCGGACGGCCCGTGTATCGTACCACGACAACCCGAACACTGCTCGCGTCTTTTGACTTGTTTGCGTTATACAAGATAAACAAACAAACTGCGCTCGCCAGATTTTTTTATTGTTTTTATTTTTTATTATAGTTAGTCTTGTTTTATTTTTTTTGAATATTGTTAAGTTTTTTTACATTTTTTATTGCTTGTTTTGTTTTTTTTTGAACTGGTCAATTTTTTAAAAATTATGTTAACATTTTATAAAAAATAAAATAACCTGATGTTTTTAGTTTCATTTTTGTTAAAAAAAACCGAGTAATTTTGTACAATTAAAGTAAATTCAGGATAATTTGTAATACATGATATTCATTGAACATTTCATCACCCAGTTAGTAGAGAAATCTCGGGTCTAACTGGGGAACTATGTAATGTAAAAAAAAAAAAATATATATATCTAACATATGCAACTATTTAACTTAGTTTTTGTTTCATCACTTTTAATGATTTTACATCACCTTTTAAAGGTGTGTTGAATTGTCATTTTGTTTTTCTCAACCCAAACAAAGTTTTTTTTACTATAATATATCTATTTTTATTATTTAGTGAAACAGTTTCGTCTTTCCGCCACGGTCCTACGCATCGAATGGCTCGACGTAGTAGGGCCATCATTTCATCCAATTTCAGAAATTTGCATGTGTACGCTACTATGTTATGTGCTATGCTATGTTAATGCCACCAAAAGAAGTTAGAATGTATAGTCATCGACAATGTGTCCATCTGTCTAGTTTGAGCTCGATTGGATGTCGGGAGTGAGTTAATTTCCACTTCCAAAATTTGCATTCATAAAAAAAACAAAAGTGATATTCAATTAGATGTATTTATAAAGCGTGATATATTGTGCTCATAGAAAATCTACAAATACTTTAAGTGCCTATGTATAAAAGAGGGTAATCACAAAAGTAGTCTCCTACTTTTTAGAAATATAAAGAATCATTTATTTTTTGTTGAAATTAATAAAATACTTCGTTTTTACCACTTAATTTTTTAATCATTTTTACATCTTCAAAGCTTAAACATTTATCTAAATTTTGTACAAGATCGCCATTTCGATTATTTGCGATGCATTTTTGTAAGCGCTGTGGTAATGTGTTGTATACCTATGTCATACTAGCTCGCCGCCATGTCATTGAAGAAGCTGTTAACCTTACCTGAAGCGCGTTCCGGGCAAATGTTTTTTCAACACAGGAAACAAGTGATAGCACTGGGTGCCAAATCCGGACTGTAGGTTGGGTGAGTGATGATGTCCCAAACTGTTGCAGGAGAGCGACAGTTTGACAAGCGATGTGGGGCGAGTGTCGTTATGGAGATGCTTACGCCCTCGCTCAACATTCCTCTTCTCCTGTTCTGAATCGCCCGTCTGAATTTTTTAAGTGTCTTACAATACCTGTCTGCGTTTATTGTGATTCCATCCCCATAGACAGTCGCAATAACTTTACCGGCAGACTTGAATTTTCGCAGCTCGGGCCACCACCCAGGTTTCGTCACTCGTAAAAATTGAATCAATAAAGTTTTTCTTTTCGTCTGCATGGTGGCAAAGAAATTCGCGGGAAGAGTCAACTCGTCGTTTGTGGTATTCTGTGACCATTCAAGGGACCCATCTTACGCACACCTTCCGATATTGCAACTTTACCGTCAAAATCCTATGAATGCTGTTATGGGAAACCTCAGTAACCAAAATGCAGCCATCATCCTGAGTGATCCGCATATCTTCGCGTCTGTTTTGCTCAACCTTCGCGACTGACTCTCCCGCTTCTTTGATATTCACTTACGGACGTTTTACACATCCATGCATGACTGTCATACATTTCCGTCAATTGGCGTGAATTTCAAATGGTTTAACATCTTTTGCAACAAACACATCAGTGTTGCCAACAGCTGCATGAAAAGTTTCCCTTTGCCCCCAGCGCTTTGGAGTCTTTGGTTTTGGGATTGTGGAATAAAGATTTCTGTTCTCGTGCTCGCTTGCGTCCAGCGGCGGATTAATTCGAGTTAGTGTTGCCACATGTGGGAGGAAATAAAGTAGTCCCACAGGATTACCCTCAATTTAGAAAAATAAAGAATTATAAATATGTGTATTTTCTTATAAATTTATTAAGGTGACTGCGTTCCAAAGAAAGTGTTAATTTTAATATACATATTAATGTTTACTATTTATATTTTTGATACTGACAATTCGTGATGGAATTCCATTATAATAAAAGGTTTTTAAACTTTTTTCCACAACATTTTATTTTCATCTGAAGATGGCCTTAACAGGCTGAAACTGGTTACTGTCAAAAATAAAATATAGTGGAAAAAAGTTTTAAAACCTTTTATTATATTATATTATTTTAATGTTTACTGTTAGAATAGGGATGATGTTGTTTATAAGAAAAGCAAAAGAACTGTTATTGCAAACTAATAATAAAAATACATTTTATGAAGACTGTTTTTAATTAATAATGTGATAATTTTACCTGCCTGTACCTAAACTTTGCTACAAGTAGGAACGCTTAATAATGAAAATGAATGGTAAAATAAACCAACAATAAGTTAAGTAATATTATTGTGAGGTTAATGTGTAATTAAATACTATTATTTATTCCAAATACCCATACTATTATAGATAAGTACTGCCTACCAGTAACACACTACAACATAACAACTGTACTTTGCAATTCACTTCAGGCAATGAAGGGGAATATAATTAATAAATAAATTAAGTAGACCCATAGAGTGCTATTTTTGTCATCTCCATTTCGATTATGGTCAAACATAGGATATACGTAAACAGTTTAGAAAGAGAGAACATCAAGTTTTATCTTTGCATTTCAAAGTTTACCATAGATGCTCTTGAATAATTTTTTAAAACCCAAATAATTATTTAAGGCGATGCACTACGTCGTGTGATATTTTAAATTGAGCTGCTATCAATAACAACCTTTACGTAGATGGTGATAAGGTTTAAATTCCCGCTTAACACATTTATGCAAGAAAAAAACATGGCCAAAAAGTGCCTTTTATTTTATTTTGTGGATGTTCAGGCATAAATATTTAATTTTTTTCCGATCATTTTATAAATAACTTAATTTGCCACATTATACAATAAAATCATAACCGAAAATGGGTTCGTAAGTAGGAGATTTTGAACTTTAAAGCAGTTTTAATAGGCTTATACATTATTTTTTTCTGGGCTTATAAAAAGACTTATATAAAAAATATGAGATTATTTCAAAGGTCAAGATGTATTCTACTAGCAGTATTTAATTAAAGCATCTGAAACATTTCTAGGTGACCAAATTTTCAAACCAAAAACACATGATTTTGCATTACTACGTATGGCATCGCTTTAAGGCCGGTCAGTGGCTGAGTTGACATCGCATTTAGGTCTCACCCAGGCGTAGTGTGTTCAATTCCTTGGCTGGCTCCAGTCCAAGTCCTCCATCACAACACAAGCAACATTTTCCGCTTATTGTGGTGGTGGTAGTAGGAGATTTTCAAATATTGTCAGGTTATTCGTAGCCCGGGAATGTTTGTCTTTCTTTTTCCAAAAAAAATGCCAAAGATTTTACCCAATTGTTTAAGGTTTGTCAACTTTTAAAAAATGTATTATTTTTATGTAAAACGGAATAAAACTGAATTGACAAAATCAAATTTTAAAATATTTTTGTTTAATTAAATGTGTTTTTATTTTGTTTCATATTAATTGTTAAATAAAGTTTACAAGAAAAAACCATCGGTTAGCAATTTTAAAATCTTTAGCTATGTTTGTGTTCAAAATGTTAGTATTTTTTATTGTATATGTTTGTTTGCAGTGTTACAATCTGAAAGCGTCTTTATCTTCTCCCAAAAACGGTATTATTTTTGAGATACATTAAAATTCAGCGTATCATTTGAAATTAAATGGCAATCGGGAATATTTCAAAATAAATCTTTGATCTGACAGATGTTTATCTGATAACTGACATGATAGGTAGGTACTGTATTTATAAACTGTGACAAATAATATAGATAAAACAAGATGACGGTTAGTTATTTTTACTATATTATTTTACACACCATTTTCGTCATCAGATTAAGAGTAATATATTTAGAAAGGTATTCATATAGCCGATTGTGTCTCTATATGGAAACATATCCCCGCTGCAGTTGCTGAATTTAAAAAAAATTCAAGTAAGGCAAATTTGACAAAAAATATCACAGATTTGTCCTAGTGAGGTTAAAAATTCTAATGTAAAAAAAAAATGGATGTACTAATTAAAAATAATTTATCGATACAGAAGTATTCGAAGAATGCATCAGTAGAACAGGTGTTCTGCATAATGAAAAAACCCAACTTTGTTTCAGCACTGCCAAAAATTTCACCCCTACTTAAAATCATCACCTGATATTTAAGAAATTTTGTTCATCGATACTATATGAATGTACATTCCAGCCAAGAGCACTTATGTCCCGGTGTGACAGGTATGGCTGGAGGCACTTTTTGTTATGACTTGGAAGACAACCTCTGAGCATGAGAAGGACGTTGGAATTTAATGACCGGTGGGTATACACGGCAACTTAATAAGCCCACATTGGAATTTAGGATGGGCAGGAATAAAGTAATTGATTGAACATTGTTTTTTTCTTCTTTATGTCTTTCTTCTTTGTGCTTCTTCTTGTCTCTCCCTGGTTCTTCTTGTCTTTTCTCATCTCTTCTTCTTTCTTGTCTCTTATTGCTTCTTCTCGGTTCCCCTTGTATCTTCGTGCTTCTTTTTTACTCTTTTTAGCTCTCCTATTCTATTCATGCATATTATTGCTTCATCCTGCACTCTCTTGGCCTTTATAGGCTCGTCTTCTCTCTTTTTATTTCTTATTGGCGTTTCTTTTTGTTTATTTCTCCTTTGCCCTTCTCGCCTCGTTTTGCTTATTCTTTCCTCTTCTTACTTCTTTCTGCTTCTTCTTGCCTCTTCTTGGCTCTTCAAAGAAACTTTGTACACCAGACAGAAATATTAAAACATTTTGAATAAACAAAGAGAGTCATTTATCTCAAAATAATTTGTGGGTAGATACATTATTGCTATGTTATCATCTAAAACGAGGAATGTGAATTATTGCAAAACATTTAGTAAATGTGATTGGTTACGAATTTAGACTTATGATATTTGACTGTTCCTCCTTCTTTAGCCAAAGTTTCGGACAACCTTGCATTTTTCATCTTCCTCTACCCTGACAATGGTCATTATAATAAAGCTATCCGAAGCATCGGCTCAAGAGGCAGAAGGAAGTACAGCTAATTTCCTAAAAGTCATTCAAATGCGCTGCCCTGGTAATCAACACCGCTACACTATCGCTATATTAGGTACCGCAATACACCCTCTTACCTCAAAAGTTCTTCATTGGAACTATTTCTGGGGATGCTGTGTGGAGAGTCTTTTTAAGGAAAGGAAGGAGAGTAAGTTCTGGGAAGCAAAATGGTAAGATGGGTGGGTAGAAATTTGAGGGTCAGCAGTGTATTGGGTGCCAGTGACGGACATTATGAATCATCTCTCACACTGCGGTGCAAAGAGATGAGTCGAGAGTCCAGCAGGATTGGTAAAATGGACTTCCTCAACCGGCCTCTCCCGACTCCTGAGACCTGATCATACCTCACCCCAAGAACCCGGGAACCCCTGCTAAGTCGCCAAATGGCATAGGTGTTGGTTTAAAAATAAATCTTTCCCCGGGCGTCGGTATCCATAACTACCCGCCTCCCAAATTGATGAGGTAAGTAGGTACCGCGACATGCCCTCTTACCTCGCCAAACAAAACTTCTTAGGTATTAAAAATAATATCGGTAGAAGGCTGATTAAAAAACTCACTTAAAACCAAGTAGGTACTTGTTTATATTATTTAGTCATTGATGTTTGATTATTATTTAGGCATTTTTATCTAGTGAATTGACCAGTTTTCGGCAAATTTCCATTGATGCGTCAAATCGATTTAACAATTGACAAGTACAATTATTTAGATTCAACGATTAAATTAGTGATATGGTCAATAATACCAAACAACGACGTATTATAAAATCAATCAATTAATCATGTGTGTACCAACTATACGTCAGTCAAAACCTCAAGTTGACCTTTGAAATGAGACGAAAATATATATGTATTCATTTGAGATTACTTCTAGCCAGTCGCGGTTCTTAATAAAGGACACTGAGGACCTGGGGATGATCCCTACCAGATATTTTCGAAACCTACTAAAATATTAAAATAGTCGTGGCTTTGTCTTCATCAAAATGAATGACTTCTAACATAAAAGATAATGCCATTGCATAAAACAATATAAATATTAAGCCGCGTCTCCAGAGATTGTTTCCACAAAATTAATTTAAACTTTGCGGCAAACATTGCCTCCATAAATAAACCACTCAAATTGCCTCAAACATTCGAAAAGGGGGCGTTCCCATCTATATTTTTGTTCGAAAACGCAATATTCGTATTTTCCGTGGCCGATGGAAAACATTATCTTTCACGATCCGGCCTGCCATGCAGTTGGTGAGCAGACAAATCCGCGCCAAGACCTGGACAAACCTCACCCCATGAACCTAGTCACTTCAAATACTACATAAAAATAAAATAGGAATACGTCTCAATAATTTAGAATCATTGGAAATCTCAAAAGCAAATAAAAATAAAAATAATTACCCAATTTTAAACAAACAGATAGAACTAACTAAAAGCCCTATTTTAAAGATGTTTCCTTTCTCCCTGGGTAATCCCCACCCCTCCCCGACCCCACTACCTACTACGCTGCCCTGATGCTCTCTCCCTCACATTTATATACTTTCTCTTTCTTTATTGTTTACTCAAAGCGGCCGCTGCACTACTCGCTTCGACGCTTCGACGAAGTCCTCGACGAAGTTAGCCGAAGTTCGAAGTGCGTGCCCACACACTCGTGCAACTTCGCGAGTAACTCAGTCCAACCAGTCAGTGATTGGTTTATTTATGCCGTGACGCTTCGAGTCCTTTGACTCGGGCGCATTTACCGACAACAATCGGAAGTCGGGCGAAGCGAAGCGAAGTTGCCCGAAGCGAAGTGAAGTTCGTGCCCACACTATCGTATTCGGTCAACTTCGATCAACTTCGCGAGTAGTGTAGCTGGGCTATAATAATCTTCCTCTGTATTATATTTTAGTTTATATTTGTACTGTCCTGATGAAGGTTGAGTTCAACCGAAACCGGTCGACGTATATAAATGTAATAAAGTGGTTTAAAACAAAGATATTCTTTCATTTGTGTAATAATGTCAAGCCACAAAGTGTTTGCTTCCTTCGATAATCTAATATTTATTGCCTAAAAATAATACATTGAATTCACATAATATAACTGCATGTTATACACAATAACCCTTGATTTTGATAGTACCGATTGCTCTGAATTTGATCGTATCCAGGTGGTCCATTGTAATAGTTGTATATCGGAATAATAATCGTCAACGAATCGATCATCCAAAATAGGTTTGATAGACTCTTCAGTGATTGAACATGATTTCCAATAATTCATTATTTAAAGAACGAGTTTATTCGTGTACGAAGCATATTATCTACCCAGATACGAATGATATCGCATGTCCAAATAAAGCTGCCGACAGACGTAGCTATAAAAGATCAAAAGTTATTTGGCTTGGCGTATTTCGGCATATCGCTCGCCATACATTTCAATTGGAAATGTACGGCGAGCGATATGCCGAAATACGCCAAGCCAAATATCTTTTGATCTTTTATAGCTACGTCTGTCGGCCCCATAATTATTGTTCAATGTTCTGACTATTGATTGAATGTAATCAACCGTATGGAGTTTATGAAATTTGGTAGATACGTAATTATCTACCAAATTTCGTATAATAATTTTATATCTGCCTAAATTGGCAATATTTATAAAGTCTTTTTAGTTGTGTGATGGTTTTCACATTTTGCCAAATTTCGAAAACATGTCATTTTGTTTTAATATTGCATAATTTTCGCCGATGGTGCTTTGGGGATCTGGTGAGGAGGCACGAAATGAAAGATGTTGTGAAGGTCACAGTGTTTTATTTGAGTCAGGTTGCCGTATGTGAGACAGTGGCGGATCCAGGGGGGGGGTCACGGTGGTCATGACCCCCCCCCCCTGGGCCCCAGCCCAGGGGGGGTCATGACTACCTAGGTCCTGGGCCCATCCAGGACCTAGGTGGACCACTAATTAAAATTGTTAAACATAATGTTTTTATATATTTTTTGTCACAATATAAATTTTATTTAAGTACTTTCAATATTTAATTAATTTAATATAATACTTTGTTTGACGGCAAACGCATTATTCGGGAACAAACGCATCGAAAATTCGAATGTTACCGCGTCACCGCGCACCGCCACCGGCGCGCGCTTCGGCCGCCACCTTTCATATTATTATGACACATTTCGTGTAACCACGTGTGACGCTTGCGCGCGCTTTGTTTCGACTGACGTCTAGCGTCTAGCGAAACCTAACTTCAATCGGAACGACTAAACTTTATTAATAAAGTGTTTACTTTTATTTGTTTACTAAGTTAAAAAAAATAAGTTCCAATATAAGTAATAGTGTTCTTAAAAATTGTTGCTGCAAATTCAATTCATTACAAGAAATGGTAAGTAATCTAATCAGTTTCTTCATTATGCCAGTGTATGTGTGTTTAAACTCAAATGTTATTTGTTAATGTTCTAAGGCTGGGGTTAGACTCGTAAGTTTTTTTCCTGTAAATCGCTCTTGAAGGCGAGTTTGGCCAAATTCCCAATGTAAACGACACCAAAAGTCACTTAACGTAATTTTAGTAAGTTACAGAACATATTCTTTCGGAAGTGTTTTGACAGGTCTGGACAGGTCTAACGCGCCCGCGCGAATTACCAGCCTTCCTATACTTCCTAAAGCAATTCTTAAGGCGAGACACAACCTCGTTCATCGAGGTTTTGCCCAAGGCTAACATTTTAATTTATTTCGGCGAAATTATAATTGAATTTAAAAAAAATAAAATTATGCCGCACGAGGGATGCAAGTTATTTATATTTTAGATTAATAAAACAATACCTTACAATTAATCGCTGGGCGCTTCTTACGTATTGCAAGCACCGCGTCATGGCAACAATATTTATTTCAAATTACTTGCCTCGTGCAAATCAGGCCAAAATATGACGGTGCAAGGCGCTCGGTTTTAAAATTTATAAAGCACAAGAATCGAAATATTTCCAGCGTTTATATTCCTCTTAAATATGGAAGTACAGTACTTACATTTATTAACAACATTTGCTGCACACGATTGGTCCTAAAGGAGTCCAAATTTTTAATTCATTCGGCCTCACTATTGAGAAGAGCACGCTGGAAGGCATTATTCTACTCTTCGATAGACTGGATAGACACTTCATACCTACAGTGAATATTACTGTGGAACGATTCAAATTCTTTACCAGGAAGCAAATAAATAACGGTCAACAAGCTGTTATTATTTGTCTATTTTGTCGTGACAAGCAAAGTGTTACAATAATAATGTCGAGTCAAATTCTGCAAATGCAGAATGCTACGGATATGGTTGGCGAGTGGAAACGTTTTAAGCAATCATTTCTTTTATATATGATGGCGAATAACTACAACGAGGAAAAGGAAATTCAAAAAGTTGCAAGATTCCTACACACAATACTATGTTGAAGACACACCTGACACCATGTTATATTGTGGTGAAATAAGAACACGATTAATAATTGTAATCTGTACTGTATTGGTTGACAATTGACATTACACGAGCCTACGCCGCCCGGGCTTGCGGAGCAAAAGACAATCTTAGTGATATACCTAGTGTTACCATATCCAACAATACCTACTTTTTACTTGTATATATTATTATCAAAATTAAATTATAACTTCTTGTAACTGTAACTGACCGGACCTAAGTCCTCCATCACAACACAAGCAAGCATTTTCGGCTTTCTGTGGTGGTGGTAGGAGTTATTGTTGGGTTATTCGTAACCCGGGAATGTTTGTCTTTCTTTAAAAAAAAAAAAAAAAAACTTGACCACGACTACGTGACCCCCCCCTGGCGCCAAAGCTGGATCCGCCCTTGATGTGAGATGACTTGAGGACCGATGATGAAAACTCCGGATGCAGGCGGTGAAGTGCTGGTCAAGCGCGGGTCAGTGAGTCGACGCCGCTGCTGGTGACCGGACTCGTTGACTGTCAGGAACTGGTGAAGAGCGTGGGTCTTCCGGGTGCTCCAGTGCTGAACAGGGTAGCCGAAAAGTGCGGTGGACCTGGTCGGTGGTTGTGCGGGAGATGGTATAGACCGGCGAGGATGCCGCGTGGTCTAGATGCGTAGATGTAGCGCTGGTCAGATGTGCTAGAACCAGGGCGCTATGATCCGGTGTAGCGCTGGCCAGGGCGCTGTGTTGATCCCGATGGAGTCCATGATCGAACCGTGCAAAGCCGGGTTTTATCGTGCCCACGCATAGAGAAGGGGCGCGGGTTGTCACTCGCGAAGTCTTGCTAATTGTTGAACGACTGATGGCTGACTGACTGTCGAGTTTTTTTTAATATCTAATGGATTTTTTTTCCGAGGTGCAAAGTCTCTTGTTAGGAGCTTTTTTTCTCGTTGTCTGAAGTGCGCAGGTACCTGGAGGGGGGGTTTTGTGCCATATGTGCGGGCTGCCTTTAGGCGACTGAGTGATGTGAGATTGTTTTTTTATTTTTTTTTTATTTTAAGGCGGAGGTACTATTTTTCTGTACAATACTAATTGTTTTGTATTTTGGTATGTATGATTTATTTATTTATTTTTAAAAATATATTGTTTTAAGCCCGCACATTAGGGGGGGAGTATAATGGAGATGGGGTATGGGTATTTGGAGAGGGTGTCGCTTGGGTTGGGTTTCCCCAGGCTAGAGATGCTGGGGTTGGGGTTTGATGATAGGTTGCTGAAGAAAGTTTTGGCCAGATCGACTATGTGTTTCCTAAGTGGGGGGATTTTCGTGCCTGAATTTATTATCGAGTTTCTGACAAACCATGGACTTTTGGTGTATCGTCTGAGCGTTGCATTTTGGAATTGTTCCAGACGTTTGGTGTTCCCCGTGGCCCAGATGGGGGAGGCGTAGGTAATGATAGGTCTGATTTTAGAGCGGTAGATGGTGAGTTTATTGTAAACAGAGGTTTTTGAGTTTGCATGAAGGAGGGGGTAGAGGGCACTAGAGGTTTTCCTGGCCTTGTTAAGCGTTTCTGAAATGTGGGCGGTCCAGGAAAGTTTTTTGTCAAGGGTCACTCCAAGATATTTGGCGGTGTTGTGCCATGGTATGACTTCGCCGTGAAGAGTTACAGCCCTCCAAGGGGTGCAACGGTTCTTTCTATGGGAGAAGAAAACCGCTACACTTTTGGAGGGGTTCACATCGATGCGCCACTTGTCATACCAGTCTTGGAGTTTGATGATGTCTTAGTCACGAGTTCCTTCACGTTGTCGCTTTTATAAGGTGAAGAAGCTTCTCGAACATTTTGGTTGCTATGTAGATATTGCCAAACTAAAATTAAAAAAATAAAAGAACATCCAAGAAGCTTGTTTGGAAAAAGCCGAAACTTCTAGAATGCCGTTCGAATCAAGTAGTGGCGTACCACTACAGTGCTTTCATAATACTCGTATACTAGCTGTACCCAGCCACGCGTTGCTATGCTCAGTCTATGTGTGCAGATAGAGAAACAATTGCGCGTTTTACTTTTACGTCCAAACAGATGGCTCTGTTTTATAAAAGAAAACATGTTTTTACCTGTGACATCTGTATAATATATGGATATAAAAACACACGCGTATTCGAATGCAACGTTGTGTCAAAATTTCAAAGCAATCGGTGAAGAGATCTGAATAGCCAAGTACTTTCCCACCTTCCTCCTCCCCATCTCCTTCTCCTCTCCATTACCTTCAGCCTCACAACATACCCCGATTGGGAATGCCACAGTCTCACTGGCTCCCGATGGTTCGGAGCAATTTAGAAAAACAACAAGCCACGATAAAGAACAGCTGATATACTAGGCGTATATGTAAACGTCATTTATACGAAATAAGCGTGATACAGATTGATGCAATAATTTAAAATTAGAATTAATCAATCATAATACAACCTCGACCATCTCTTATCTAATACTATTCTTTTCGAAGGTGATTAATTATTAAATAACGCTTTCGTCAAAACACAAAGTCACTACGTCACTAATTGCACTGTTATCACTGACCACTGATGAAGCATGTCCCTTCCACGTTTTTTTCTGCATAAATACCTACATCGTGAAAATCATATTATTCCAAAGTTCAAATTTTCATTACATCAAGTTTTTGATCGTATTGATTGTAAGATTGAAACATGATCTTTTGATCACCCGATTGTATTGATATGATTTGAGATTGATTTAAGTTTTATTTTTGGGGGACTGTACCGTGTTGCGTTATCTCCTTATATACTACGTATTACAGTATAATTTACTGCACAAAACAACAAAAAATCTTCGTGTACACATTTGCCCTGTTGATCGACTCTATAACGCAGCCAGAAACGTTGGCTAAATAAGGAGGTAAAATATACCACCATAACATGATTGTTTGTTTATCCTACTAACTGCCTTTTGTGTGTGTATAATATACTCCCAAAAATTCCAACTGGGGGCCCACTCTAAAGGAATGGTTAATACGTCACAAACGCGTATTAACCCTTCCCTTAGAGTGTTGAAAAGTTCCCCGTCCTCCGGTACTATACACTCGGTAAATACTTATATATTGTAATTACTTAATGCAATGCATATATGTATTGCGTCGGAATACCTGAAATTTGAAAACTGTGTTTAAATATATTTAGAGAGATATTTTATTAATTAGAGACGATGTTCACTCAGTTGACAGCACCGGCAAGGAAAGGTTAAACCACAAACTTACTAGTTTGTTAACCTGAAAGATACAGAGTAGGGGGTCTCAAATGTGGTATATTGTGAGGATGCAGGTAGTGTGGAGGCGAAGTATCTGGCAATCAGAAGGCTGCGGGTTCGATTCCCGTCTTATGTGGCTTAAAATTTATTATGGCTGGTTTATCCCCGTAAAGAAAATCAACTGAATATAAAAAGGTTACATATTTTTATTTTCAACAATGCCAAACACATCCTTAACCTTTACAACACATGTATATCCATCTCCGAAGCCGAAAAAAACCATTTATTATATTTCTGTTGGGAAATAAGAGCTTTACAGATGCACTCATAGAGGGTAGAGCATAGAGCAGTGCATAGAGCTTGCGTGGAAGTCCGCAAGATGGCAGCCAGTGGCCAGTAGTCGCCAGGGCCAGTGAGAATGCTCCCCGACAAACTTACTGCTTCAGATCTCAATTAGCCAGCTTCTAGTTAGGTCGATTATCGAGTCACCATTGTAATACGCGAAGTATTAATAAATCCCTGATTTATCACAAAGAACCATTTATTTGTTATCTCCTTCCACGACGAGTTGGATAACTGTTTGTGGGAATACAACAATTTCCAACCCTTCTTCAATATCATCTCTAGATTTTAAAGCCCCCATAACATTTCTTAACAGTTCTGAATATTTTATCATAGCCACAATCGATTTCATTTATCTTTTTGACCGGAACATCATTTTGTTGATAGTTGAGAATGTCTTACACACTAGCTCCTCTGGCTAATTTGTTCTGTTTTTTAAACAGCTCGTATGGCTCGTATAACTCTGTGTTAGAAAGAAAAAAGTTACCAAGATTTACATTCAAATATAGATGTTAACAACAGAAAAATTAAAATGTACATCTCTATGAAATCAAACGTTCGTTTCATTTGAGAAAAAAATTATGAATCTTTGTGTTTTTTTATTAATTATTTTTTTAATGTGAAATGACAAATAAGTGATATGGTAGTAATGTTTATAAAACATTTTTTTATCTAATAAAATATGTTTTTTTCGTTATTGGTAATTTTAGTTTTACATTTAAAAAAAAAATATTGATTTAAAAAGTTACAAATATTTTACGTTTTTTTTCTAATAATAAAATTTGAAAGCGTATTTCATTACCTTTCAAACACAGTTTTTTTTCGGATATGTGGAAATTTCCCTTTTTTGTTTTATTGAGAAGCGGAAATACAAACGAATTCTTCGATTTTCTGATAGCATTTTTAAGAAATGTAACAGTCAATACGTCAGATGCCTGAAGGGCTAGCTGCGGGCATTCTGTACGAAACTAGTTGGGAACTCTACAATTCCGCTAACTCCGGATGGTTAAACTCCGTGTTGTATACACCTAAAGATAATTAAGGATATAAAACTATTAATACCCAAAATTCTTAACAAAACAGATTACAGACATTTTCGTAATACCATTTTTTTGTTTGCTTTATAAATTGCCGAGACTAAATTAGGCTGTATCCAAAATCGAGCAGACTTCAGTATTCAATCCGTTGTTCGCGGAATTACCATGGAGCTTAACACTGCATGGAAATTGCTAAAAATAATCATGTGTAATTAAATAAAATGAATGGCTTTCCGAAAAATATTCATGGACACATGGACCTTGCAAGCAAATTTAATTTAATGCAGTCCGTTGTGTCCAGGATGAACGAATTATGTACTCGTACGCTAAATGATTTATTTATTGTCATTATTATTTCCAAATCTGATGTATCTACTGTGATCTCCTCTCCCATGGCTAATATCATGAGCTGCTTCAAAATAGTCTAATACTTTTGCACGACGATAACCTCTCTCACTTTGCACGCGCGCCGCCTTGATTCCCGAAATGGCTCCTCCGGTTAGCTCTCACTCCAGAAGACAGGTGGAAACTTGAGTGGCAATCGGCTGAAGTAAGTAGTGCCGATTTCATTAAGGACCCCACCTGGCCCCACAGCCTGGCCATCTCACTGTCTCGTAAATTCTGATTCTCCATCAATAGGATATAGTGCTCAGAAAGCGGTTGTGTCCACACGATAGGGTCTTAAGAGTCAGCGATCTGTGAATGCGGTGCGGTGCAGACCACCGAACATGTGGTCAACGAATGCTCGCTCCATTTACTCGTTGGTGAGATTCATAAGGCCTACAGAGGTTATTCTGCACATACCTGGACGGATAACGATCCTCGTGCTCGCACTGTTGGTAGACGCGGTGGACTCTTTCGCTGCAGCAGCTGGTCCAGTTTCTTCACCACCTAGGATTCTTGCTGCAGAGTCTCCATCTTCTATCTTCGTGTCACCTGTTCCTGTACTTCATTTTACTTAACTTAACTTCACTTTATTTTGTAATATTTATATTTCTTGTAATACCTGCATCAACTGTAAAGCGCCCCTGAGGTGATGGCTCACAAAAGCCGCGCTATACAAATTGTCCAATAAATAAATAAATGATGACTCCTGAGGTCCTAGACTGGCTCGCAGACAAAAATGCCCCTTCTGACCCCTCACCATACGAAAGAAGAAGAGAATTTAGTCCAAAGAAACCATGTAGTACTTGTAGATACATATTTGGGAACGGTGAATCCTTACAGGCAATGGATTGATGTGGGTGTTTGGGTAGTAGGCACGTTCGATGGATACAGTAATGCTGATAATGGCGAATAGAAGGGTGAAAGCCGAAAATTCAATTAGTGGAGGACTGAAAACAGCCGTCGCTAATGCGGCGTGGTCAAAGGGAGAAACTAGCCGATAACAATGGGGACACGAAGTCCTGTTGTAGGTAAGGCAGTGAGGCATGAAGCCAGAAGACTGATTGCAAGTAAGAATGAAATCCTTGCCGCAGGCATTTGAAACATGTGGATACAGGCATAGGTATATAAACGCATCTTCAAATACCCTGTTTAATTATTTACAAACTCTTCATTTTATGTAAAACCAAAATCTGTAAAAATGTAGGTACTACCTATAAAATATGACTCCAATATCTTGGTCATATTATAAATTACGAGAAATACAAAATTACCCAAAAGTGGTCCCGAATACATATGATGTCGTATGTTCAAATCCCGGCGTGCGCAAGTAAATTTTATACGATTAATTTGTGTTGTTTCACAATCACTTCATTAAAAATAATATATTATATAGTTCCAACGTTTGAGGTACATTCTAGAGTGGAAGATACTATCAGTATCGCACTGGAGAAAGACGACCATACGGAATGGCTTTAGGCGTGTTTATTTTATTTATTAATTTAATTTTAGTAATTTGTACAACAAAGTTAACGAATTACAAATTAATTGTAACTTGTGTACTTTTTTATATATTTTTTTCTTGCTTAATGTTGCTCCAACAAAACATCTTGAATTTACCAGTTAGTGCAGACTTTAAAGTTTCCGGCAACGCGTTAAAACACTTCATTCCTTTGTCTATTAAACTATTTTGCGTATTCGCTTTATCTTTTTTGATTGCCTTGATTCGATGACCAAGTAATAGTATCCCGGGAATACGATAATTCGATGGCCATGTTAAAGTACTAGATCCCTGGGAATACGATAATTCGATAACCATGTTTAATTACTAAATCCTTGGGAAAACGATGATTCGAGGACCATGATTAGATACTAGATCCTTGGGAAAATGATGATTCGAGGACCATGATTAGATACTAGATCCGTGGGAATACGATAATTCAATGACCATGTTTAGGTACTAGATCCCCGGGAATACGATAATTCGATGAATATGTTTAGGCACTAGATTCCTGGTGATATGATAATTCGATGACTTGGTAGTATCTACCTGATACTTTTTGTTATTAGTCACCTACTTAGTTTTGGGAAAAAACTGAAAGTAATTGTTTCAGTCACTCGTACAGGTAAATAAACTATTCGAGATAAATTGAGTAAGTTATTGTAATTAGTGAACATTATTCACAGTTGTGGTGTGTTGTTAATGTATGACAAACTGTCACGAAAAATACAATACCTCAAACAGGGTTGCCAGCAATATTTCTTGATAATATTCTAATTTCGAATTATGTAGTTTAATTTCTGATTACAGATGGCACATGGTTTCGGCTGCGCCAATTTGTAGCGGACTGGATCCTCTTTGATTATATTTGGTGTTCTTCTGGTAGAGATTCAGTGGATGACGTTCAGTTTTAATAATTCATACCAATGGAGTGTAGGTACACTATTTACACTTTATTGTCGCACTAGTGGTACATGTTATTTTGAAGGAAGCTACCGGTAAAAAGATATGAAACAAAAAGAGACCTACCCATTTATACTAGACGTCATAATGATGCTGTCTCTTTCTATGTTCTTCCTAATATGGTATTTACACTGTTTTTTTATTCTAGAATAAATTTCGAAAATGACGGTGTTTTAATTAAATTTTTCTGATGACAAATAAATTTTGTGCAATTTACGAAAACAAAAGTGAAATTCAAATTATTTAAAAATGACGACATAAGTGCATATGATATAAGTATTTTCATAAGAATAGTTGCTTATATTCAGAGAAATGTTTTTTTACAGTGCCTATTGGCTACTGCAGCGCACGACGGAATAAAACAGCCACCATCTTGAATCGGAACCGGAATGCATAAAACAAATTTATAGATAAATGCAATGCCAAATGGTAATTTTTTTTATTTAACGGCAATATAAAGTAATGTAAAAATGATACAATATTAAGTAAAAAAAGTTATAAAGTGATGTAGTTTGTTCTCAGTCCTCCTCACTAGGTATTCCTATTCCGAGGCGGACTGTAGTTTGTTTTATTTGTGTTGATCATGATTTCCTCATCTTATAATTTGTTGGTTCCCACAAAATATAAAATATAAAGCAAAAAGTATTTATGTTTGTTGTCTGTAGGTTGCGTTGGGGTTGCTTCATAAATTTAATGATTTCTCCATCTTCATGTTTAGTTAGCCATAATTTGATATCTTTTTTAAACTTTTCTCTATCCTTGGTGTTTTTAATTTCAATAGGAAGGGCATCAAATAATTTTATTGCATGGAAATAGTGGTTCTTCTGGCCGAAAGATGTATTTAATTTTGGAATGTTTAGTAGATTTGAGGATTTCGTTCTTGCAGTGTAGGTGTGTTGTTCAGCAAGGTGTTCATATTTTTCTTTAAAATTGAGTATTGCATTTTTTGACTACAGTTTTATAATGCTGAACACGTTAAATTTTTTAAAAATTTCTTTTGTTGAAGTCCTTATGGGTACTTTCAGGATTATTTTTATTATTACTTTTTGTGTTTTAACGAGCTCCTTCATGTGAAAGTTTGAGGCAGATCCCCATCCAATAATTCCATATTCTAAGCGTGATTGGCAAAGAGCATAGTAGACTTTATATAGATCATTTTTATTTAGTATATTGCGTACGTTTCTAAAGTAGTACATGAGCTTTGTAAGTTTCTTTGTAATGCTATGTATGTGAGTGTCCCATCGAAGATTTTCATCGATTTCAATTTAAACAGGACTTCGATGCGCTCAGTTAATAAAAAACCAAAAATAATAAAATCTGGTTCTCGCCTTTTTATCAACATCATAGAATCTTAGAGTGAGTTTAAGACGTAACTACTTATGTATATATTATATTATTTTTTATAGATCTAGAGGTAGAACCACATTTAACCCTTCGATGGCCATAACACTTTTACCCCTTTTTATGGCCTGGCCAGCCCATACAAAAGGTGTGAGCTATCAAATTAATGCCATACAAAGGCAGGTGTGCAAAAGGTGTGTATGAACGTAATCAATATGTTGTATATGTGTATATAACGGGAAAAAAAACACCCTGTTTGTGCGTAGTGCCAACGATGGCAAGTTCCTTTTCCACCAAAATTCTGGCCAAGTCGAATAACCTAAAAAGCTATCGGCCGGTATTGCGATACTTGTCAACTTAATCCAACACCACTCGTGCTCCTTGATTCGATTCACGATCTGGCTGGTAATTAGTATCCGAATAGCAGACCACTATGACCTTGATACCATATGTCCTGGCCATGTGGTAAAGTTCTTGAAGTTTTGTCTTATTCTAACAACTAAACGCAAACTCATCGGCAGTAGCACTATTCGACGCGACCCACCGAGAACAGTATATCGATAGGGCTTGCCAAAAAATCAAGGGAAAAAAATAACCTTTAAAAATCAAAGTGGCCTGACCAGGCCAAAAAATATCACATTTGACAATCAAAATGGCCTGGTCAGGCCATATTGCCCTTTGGAAGGTTAAGTACTTCATCCCAGCTTTACTTCGCGTACAAATTCATCAAGGATTCGCTCGATAGATGGACAATCAAAACACAAATCTCAGAGTTCATTAGTTCTCAACACGAACAGAGAGAGAGAGAGACACCTTTAGGCCACCTTTAAACCATCTGGATCAACGAGATATTCAAGTAAGATTTTAGCCAGATTTACTGTCTGTGTAGCGTAGCGCTCCATTCAGATTTCGTATTGACTGAGTTAGGCGGTTGTGGTTTTCTTTACGTACATTTAGCCTTACTAATAAACGTGGTGAAAATTTGATTCAATTGATACATTACTATTAATGTAGAAACTACAATAGTCCAGGGAAAGATCTGTACATTGCTGATCAAACCAAAGAGGGTTGTTTATCTGTCGTTGAAACATGAAATAATAATACTTTCCAATAGAATTTCTGGAGGTATTTTAAGTGAATTATATATATTTATTCATTTTGAAGCTTTCATAAAGACAAAACCTGTCTCTCAGAGATATCGCAACGCAACGAAATATTCCGTTATTTTTAAATTTTTTTGTTTCTTTTTTCAAGTTTATTTATTTATATTTTATGTGAATTTATTGGTATATCTTTTTTATATTATTATTTCTAACACAGGTAAAAACATGTGTTCAATTAATAATGTATCACTACACGGTGTCTGATGACAGGATGTCCCGAAAGTCAACTTTATCCTTTTGAGGGCTGATAGGTCAACTTATGACAGACCAGAATATCTTTATAATTTGGCTTTAGTAAAAAATCGTCAGTTTTCGAGATACTCAATGAATTTCGTGAAATTTTGATAAGCTTTTCGAGTGCAACAGCTAAAAACTTCCATTTTCTAAGATCCAAATTTTTAATATGCAAACCTGAATAGTCTTGCTATTTATTGGTCACGGTCCAAAATAAAACTGACAGTGCCTATACATTTGAAAAAAAAACAGCTTTGGCGATTCACGAATATTTTTTTTTCAATTAGCAAAATTCGTCTAATCATACTATAAAAAAATGTACCATGCTAACCTTGCAAGTTATTACAAAAATTCTTATTTGGCCAAGTTCTTGAAATGGTATTACATGTGCTATGTTTTACTTTAGAAAAAAAGGCTTCGCAATTTTTTTGAAAAAAATGTTCACTGTTAATTTTAAAAATTAGTTTCCATGGTAAAGTTTGTACATGATGTAAGTATAAAGCAATATATAGGTATATATTCAAAGTTTTCAAAGTCCTCCTCACTAGGGTTTCCTGTTCTTAAGTGGCCTGTTATTTCTTTTGAAATATGTTTGTATTTAGTTTCTAGTTTTCTTTACATCGTCTTCATAATTTAGGAATTCCATTGAAAACACTTGAACAGAAGAATCCAACAACGATTTTACTTAAAGTTGGTAATGGTGATGATAATTTTAACAAAGACAAAGTTATGGAATGTACGATCTAATAATGGGAATATGTTGTGGGGAATCCAACCTAGGGTAGAAGGGTATGGAAACGGGGACGTGTCACGAAACCATTCTGTCAATAATTGGCTATCTCTGGTAACAACTTGGTTTCCAAGAATTTACAACTTGCATCGAAGATATTACATTAGAATCGAGACTGTGCATCTTTGAGAATTCACTACATTTTCTATACGCGCTAAAATTACTCAGGGTTAAAAAGGATTTAATCATTGGAGCGATTTTTTATATATTATACATACAGAAAGTATCAGCACGTACTCGAAGGATTTTAACTAGCGATTCCTCATTTTAAAGTCCGATTATATTTATTCAATTTGGGAGGCGGGATTTTTCTAAATGCCGTTGTTTTTTTCCAATTTTTCAACAAATGAATATTAGGTAAGTTTTTAGATTCTCACGGCCAAAAGCATTTTTATTGTTTGTTTTTGGGGTGTTATGCCGTGTTGCGCTAACTCCTTCTTTAGCCGACGTTTCGGACAGCGTTGCAGTGTCCATCATCAGGGCAGATCCGGTAGATCCGAAGATGTGACATCTTCGGATCTACCGGATCTGCCCTGATGATGGACACTGCAACGCTGTCCGAAACGTCGGCTAAAGAAGGAGTTAGCGCAACACGGCATAACACCTCAAAAACAAACAATAAAAATGAATATTATTTTATCTATATAAACAATTCAACTCTTGTACCAGAAAACTAAATTGACATTTCGCAAAAAAATATTATCTCTTTTACTTGTGTAAAATCACCTCCAAAAGTTTGTGCTCTTTACCGCGGTCATACATTTTTTTATTTTATAGAGTTGTCGGTCCAGAGTGTTGCGATGTCAATTTAACGTTGTGGTCTACTCAGGTCACTGTTTAATGGCCACCAGACAAAGAGCCAATAGTAAAGTCGCTTGATCCGTGGTCGATTACGGACGGGCTACGGCGCGGCTATGGCTAGGCGATAGCTCCTTGTGCTTTTACCTCCGACATGGGAGTTGGAACGTAATCGCGCGGTTACTGCGAGTCAACCAAGCACCGCATGACATTCTCTAGCTTGTCCCGAGGCGAGGCGATGCCGTTACAGAGTTGATAAATGTGCGTTGCAGTACGTAGTTTCATACAAAGAATACTGAACGGTTCGAGGTGAGTCGATGTTGATCTGTTGCCGGGCTGATATGTATGTCGCCCGATTAGGTATATTAATGGATTTATTATTTTATTGTATCGGTACTAGGCGTCGCGTCGGGCACTGGGTGCTGGGACGCAATGCGTATTTTTACCTTTGGGAATATTTATATTTACACTTTGTTTAATGGTATTTTATTCCAGGTTAAAATTATTCAAAGTTATCGGAAAATTAACTAATCTACAAAGCGTAATATTAAAAGATGATAAGTTTTTGAGCAAATGTATGGTTCGATGTTTCATGCATAAGCATATATGTATATGTGTCTTTAACAAAAGTGTGGTTCGATGTTTCTTGTATAAGAATGTCTGTGTATGTGTCTTTACCAAAAATGTATCTTTAAGCAGAATTCTTGCCTGTACAGACTATGCAATAATTACAATAGCGTATTATCCAAGGTTGATATTTTCAGCTGTGAACTTACCAAATACAAGAGGTCCATCAAATAATATTTCTCTGATGGTTTGTGAATAATGTTGTGTCTTTATTGTTTACATTTCTAGTCTGATTTGATTTATATCTACAACCTCTCTCCATGGCTATAAATGTATTGTTTTGTAAATTTTTCGTTTTATATAATCTTTTGTTTTGTATTAATTTTTTAATACATATTCCTTTAGTAGATGTAAAGTCACAGCGACGAAATCCATGATTGGTTTTTATTTTGAAATATTCAAATCCAACAAAAAACTGCAACAATTTTTTCGAATTTTTAAGATAAATTTAGTTTTTGTTAAATTTTTAAGTCGTCGATTAGTACCAATCCATACAGCCGTTCGATAAAATTATTTAACTCTTTGGATTACTAGGTACCAATAATTTTAAATTAAAAATATTGATCAAGTAAAATTTTTATAGCACACGTTTGTCTTCATGTTTATTTTCGAGATCTTCCCAAACTACAAAATAATTTTTTTCATTCAAAATTATTCATAATCTGCTCTTTCATAGATGGCGATAAATTAATTATTTCACTTAAATACACCTTTTGCAAGTTACGCTTTCAAATATTAAGACGAATTATTTGTTTGCGCCCGTACATACGCAATATGTTTATGAATACATAGTTTTATCCGGATAAAAACTCAATTCTTTCAAGAAAGGCATGCAAATACAATATTATATTTGTATGCTTTTCTTGAAAGAATTAAGTGTTTTAGTACGAACAAAACAATGTATTTATAAACATATTGCGTATGTACGGGTGTGAACAAATAATTCGTATAATATTGTAAAGCATAACTTGCAAAAAGCGTATTTTGATAAATTAATTTAACTAACACCATTTTATGAACGCGTAAATTATTACGAACGTTGCGTTTAAGGCGATGCCATACGTAGTAACGCAAAATCATGTGTTTTTGGTTTGAAAATTTGGTCGCCTAGAAATGTTTCAGATGCTTTAATTAAATACTGCGAGTAGAATACATCTTGGCCTTTGAAATAATCGAGTATTTTTTAGATAAGTCTTTATAACCACTGAAATGATGTAAAGACCTATGAAAACTGCTTTAAAGTTCAAAATCTCCTACTTACGAACCTATTTTCGGTTATGATTTTATTGTATAATGTGGCAAATTAAGTTATTTATAAAATGATCGAATTTTTTTTAAATATTTATGCCTGAACGTCCACAAAATAAAATAAAAGGCACTTTTTGGCCATGTTTTTTTCTTGCATAAATCAAAACAGGCGGATGGTGTTAAGCGGGAATTTAAACCTTATCGCCATTTACGTAAGGGTTGTTATTGATAGCGGCTCAATTTAAAATATTACACGATGTAGTGCATCGCCTTAACCTTAAATTCAAGTTTTGTTAATTTTCATTATGCTCCAGTTGTTTCTTCAAAGAACTGAAACAATAACAGAAATTGAACAGAACTATCAATTTAATATTAACTCTAAGATTTGATGAACTGTTCAAATTCTGTGAAACACCCCGTCCTTTTTTGTTATTTATTAATGTGGTTATGATAGGTAGGTATTTTGTTGTAAAACTGTTGTGGCAGCCCTAAAGCGTTTTTCACTTGTTTGTAATGCGGATGACGTGAATTAATTATCTGAGAGGGGGGGAAATTCTGCGGCGGATTCTGTTTGGATTTTCAGATAATAATTCGGATGTCTCTGCCAATATAAATCAGTGTCGTCCGAACTACCAAAAGGTAAATAATACATCTTGTTCCTACCAAAGAACTAAAAAAAGTATTTTAGTTCAGACAGTGTAAAAAAAATTACAATTAAAATCAGTGATAAAAAAATTATTATTTTTTTTATTTGCCGGTGAGTAAAATTATTCAGTCTAACTAATTAGATTCTTACATGCCCGTTCAACGATGGTGTGGTAAAGCCGGCCTTGAACCTCTTTTAAGACCATTTTAATCAAACAAACGCAGTACGCGCCGCACAATTTTTACACCGCATTTAAAATTAAGGGAGAATGTATTTGGGTATCCATCTAACTGATATAAAAGAAAAAAATAATTAAAAAATAAATAATTAAGTATCTACTTCATGCAAGTTTAAAACATTACTTGGTAATTTTATTTTAAATTCTTTTGTGATACCGTAATAGAGTTTCAATTGATCAAAGCCATTTTTTAACAAGAAATTGGGATTTTTTGCACTATAAATTGTTGAGTTAAGTTTTAAAACATTTAACAGCGCTTCAATTTGATGTTAAGAGCAGAAATGTTTCAATAAAAAAATTGCATATATGCTATTTATACATATTGAGAACTCTGTTGTAATTTATTTTAGTTAGAGAACGCGAAAAAACAATAGCCCCCTTAATACTAAAAGTGTTTTAAATTGTGCAAAACTGACAAACAACCATTTATGAATGGAAAAACAGTTATTTATCAACTTCGTATCATTTAAAACAGGTTTATTGGTAAGGACCTTGATAGTTAGGTACCATACTTTTGAATGTAACCTAACTTTGTGGTTATCTATTATAAATAAATTAATGAAAAGTTAATTTGTTTGAACCACTAAATATATATATTTTTTTTAACCCTTCCTAAGGGCAAAATTTACAAACTTATCAATACAAAACAATATGTGAATATAATATATTACTAAGTGTTGTAGTGGGGGTGGAGGCGTGACAAGGGATTAGTGAAGAGTGGGAGGAGGAGGTGGAATGGATGGTGAATATAAACGTTTCCTTGCAATGTAAAGTTTAAATTTAGTAGGCGGGTATGGTTACCGCCGCCCCTAGAACCATTTATTGGATAACCAACACCCCTGTCATAGATAACCCCAAGTGGTTCGCTACACGGAGAAAAATGATCCCGTCAAAAAATTGACAGCATGCTAAATTCCTGATAAAATATTATTCAGAATATATCGAGAACATGTGTTCTTTTCCTAAAAGATATCACGACAGAGTGCTACATTATCAGTATCAATATCAGTATTTATATCAGGATAAAACATTTGCTTGTCTGATACTTTGTTACGAACTCTTTCAATACATTCGTTATAGGCCGCAGTCTCATTTTTAACAGGAAAACCAATACTTTGACCAGATTTAAATATTTTTTTCCGTGTACGTTTGGTCACTTAGCAGGGATGCCCGAGTTTGTGACCCTCTATTTATGAATTGAATACGTCCGACACATTGAACTCCAAATTCCTATGCACCCCTCATATTTTTTTCTTCTCCGAACTTCATCTCCTTACTTTCACTAAAAAGACCCTTCACTCAGCATCTCCAAAGATAACATAGGCCCTAAAGGATGTTTTTCCTCAGGGTCTCCTGCGTGGATTTAATGTATACAAATGTTTGTGTATTTTGCCCTGAGGAAGGAACTATTGTTCCGAAATCGGTCGGCGTATATAACATAATTTTAAATAGGTATATAGTGATTGATAATGTACATTTTTCAAAAAAGTATGTTTCTATGTTTTTCTTTTTTAAATTTAAATATATTTTTGAAATAATAAGATTTGTAAGTAGGTACCTAAGTATTTAATTACGTAACTACTTGATTAAAAATCATATATTTCTTGTAACATTTGAAAAAAATTCAAATGAGGAATTACACACTTTGTTAAAAAAACGTCACGATCGCAATGACAATTAAGTTTTCATAATTTCTTCAGGCAGATAAGTACCATAATATATTATTAAAAAAGCACGAAAATTTCCCAATTCATAATTTTTCCTGAACTATTACTAAAACGGTCACCATGTTGAAACGGAAACGGGACGTACACACATTTTTACAAACATACGAAATACAAACTCAGTCAATAATATTTTATAACTTAGTGAACAACCAACTGACGTATTGTATTATTTCGCACTTATAATCGCATTTTATGGATAATATTCGAAGTAATACCAAGTAAAAATATATAATAAAATATTAAAGCATGACGTCAAACTACAACCATTTTACTATATTCTACCTTGTACAGTAGAATTAATGATAATCCAAATAACCAATTTAATATTAAAATCTCATCTAATTTGACAACACAGTTTCCTGTATTTACCACTGTAATTTATACACAAAGTTGTACCGGAACAAGAACGGGCTACAATAAAATTGCTCGCATAATTGATATTTAATAAATTATTCACAGTTTTCTAGCAGACCTCAATCAAATTATATGTTGCCAAACTAAACGAATATTATGATGGAACTTATATTTCGCTATTTCATTATATTTTATTTAAAATCTCTCCAAATTATTACACGGTCGGTGGCTGAGTTGACATCGCGTTAGGATCCCCAGGCGTAGTGTGTTCAATTCCTCGGCTGGCTAAGTCCACTGAAAACCTATTGATTCATTCGTCGAGTTCTCATTTTTCTTATGTTTTTGTATTTTGTTTTTGTAATGAAGGTTAAACTCACTGTTCACAGAATTGATGTAATATACTTTTCAATGACTTTAAATCTGTAGAAAAAATGTATTTTAACGTGTTATAATAATTACATGTATATGTTCAAATATATACTAAATTGACTGAAGTTTTTTAATAAGTGTAATGTGAATAATAGTATATTAAAGTATAAGTGGATAAACAGGTCTTTAAAACACGCGCGATTTTTCGAGCACGACGGCGTAGCCGAGTGCTTGAAATAAAGCAAGTGTTTTAAAGACCAGTTATCCACGAATACTTTACGCTATTTTTTTATTGGTACACTTTGAAAACATAAATATTGATATTATTATTAAAACATTGGAAATAAGAACTATTAATGAATTCGTGATGTGACATCACAATATCTTGTTGTCATGGAAATGAAAAACACAAACATTAATTTGCAATCTGTCACATAAGATTAATAGTTGGATTTATAGTTAAACTTGACAGACTTCACATTTTGTTGATTTGTTGATGTTGCCATGGTAACTTTAAAAAACGCGCGTTCCATAAAGTGCGATTTAAACACGCTAGAGCGTACTTTAAATGATTAAAAAAGGGCACCAATAAAAAAAAATACATTTTTTTTACTAACCACTTTTCCCCGGGAAGATTTTTCAAATTTTACATTTCACTAAATTATTATCGTTTATAGTTGGCTAAAATAATAAGGAAATGTTAGTGTATACTCCGCTCAATTTAAAGTCAAATTGACAGGAAGAAAACGAGTCAAATGCTTCGTGTTATAGATTGAGTCGACAAGATTCGGCCCTAAAAATATTCATCTCTCTTATGAAAAGGGCTAAATATTTTGTTTAGATTTAACAGCCCTCTTCGCCAGAAATTCTTTTTAAAGTGTGTGAATTAATCGAAAATGTAAACTTTGCCCCCTTACCATAAATAAACATTTCCATCGTTTTCGACGAGTTCCAATGTAGCCTGAATATATTGAATAAAGTAGAAATTATAACATGAAAATAAAAGATGTATTTTCATTATTGCAGCAGTACCTACTGCATTAAATATTTGTTTATTATATATTTAGCTAAACTAGCATACACCTCAATTGAATCATAGATTTAGGCAAACTTGCTTACATCTCAATTGAATCATGGATTTAGCTAAACTTTTACAATATTTTGATTGCAAATGGGACTATAAAGATACACCTTTATTTATAAAAGGTTTTGTTCAAATATTCCAAAATTTTTACAAAAAAAAATTACGGTAGATATTATCATCTCAGTAATAAAGCAAAACAATTTGTTTAGATAATGCATCTACAAATTGACAAATCGAAAAAATCTAATAGTATTTTATCCGAATGATCTTTTGATATCACGCTGTTTACAGTACATGATTACATGTATGACGATTTTAAAGATATATAAACAATAAATAATTTGCGCTAATGTGTTGTAATAAAAATCAATCGATTTTTGTAGGTATTATTACATGCATTAAAAATATTACCTCAGATATGCACATACAACATCTTTTTTTAATTAACCCGACACAAGAGGACCCGAGGAAAATAATTTCCCTCAGGGTCTATGTCATCTCTGAGGATGCTCTGTAGAGGGTATTTTTAAGGAGATAAAGGAGAGGAAGTTCCGGGAAAGAAAAAGCGATGAGGGGAGAGTAGGAATCTAGGGATCAGTGTATCCAGGAGTGACGGACGAATGAATATATCACTCCCACAGTGGCGCAAGGCGATGGGTAGAGACGAGTTGGAGAGGTCAAAGGGTCTCTCCAAACCACGGTTATAAATGGACTACTGATGAAATCCATGGTACCTCCTTGTCGACAACATAACTTCACCAAAAATTATCCAATCTGCAAAAAAAAAAGAATCTTGTAAAATCATGCAGTTGTAATAGTCATGGAATCTTTCTGACAATATATAATGTAGTAGTAATAGTCAGGTAATCTTTCTGATAATACATAATGTAGTAGTGATAGTCAGGTAATCTTTCTAATAATACAAAATGTAGTAGTAATAGTCAGGGAATTTTCTGATAATACATAATGTAGTAGTAATAGTCAGAGAATCTTTCTGATAATACATAATGTAGTAGTAATAGTCAGGGAATCTTTCTGATAAAACATAATGTAGTAGTAATAGTCAGGAAATCTTTCTGCTAATAAATAATGTAGTTGTAATAGCCAGGGAATCTTTCTGATAATACATAATGTAGTAGTAATAGTCAGGAAATCTTTCTTTAATTATGGCTGAGTGGTTAGTGGCGTTGTCCCGGTAAGATAGAGATTCCGGGTTCAATTCCCAGGTGAGACCGTTGCCCTTTTATACCTTAAAAAAATACTAAAAAGAGTTAGTCAGGTAAAATTTAATTTCACTGTACTTAAATTTTTTGTAAGCTCTAACCTAATAGCCTTATTAAAATTTACATTCACTTGATAAACGACCGTGTGTATAAAAACTTTAGTAATTGAAATTTGCCATCGAATTCGGTAATATTTAGATGTTATTTTAAATGTGCTATATACTTCTTCTATTTGAAGATATCATAAAAACAAATACTTTTAAAATCTAGAGAAAATTGCCTATTAGAATTTCGTTTATAAAATATACGATTGAAAATTGGAATATTTTAATGCGAAAAAAATGAAAAAAACACATATTCTTACTCCAAGCGTCAAAAATTGTAGAGAATGCGAAATTATGAAAACGCATACCTTTTATTTAAGGAATCTGTAAGAAAACTGTCACATCTCGTTGAATCTCGTTTACATAATAAAAAAATAGATTCTTAATTAATTGTAAGCGTAGTAAAATCGACGATTTTTATGATATATATTTACCTACACATACATAAAACATTTTTGTTATTAAAAAAACTCACCACTTTCTCAGTAGATTAAAAAATAATATGTCGGAAATAACCTCACTTTTTCAAGGCTACAATTCCACGTGTCAGTTTGCTGAAATGCGACGTTGTCAATTCTATCGGAGCCCAGTTAAAGATATTTTTTATTAGTACCAACTTGAATCTAAACTTTTACAGCCTTTAAACAATGTGTAACAAAACACCGTTTAACGGCTGTGTTGCGTTTAATTATAAAACCATTTTAGGAACATTATTATCTACTAATGAAATAAATTACGTTTATTTTCAGAATGCGCCGTTGAACCGAAAAAATAAACGCATTGCAAAAGTGTAGTGACCAAAAAACTAAATTTTTTTTAAAATTTCTTCTACCTTTTTCCAAAATATATTTTTTTTTTAATATATTCAAAAATGTCTGAGTCAATAATGGGAGTGGAATACACTGTGTTCGTATTGTTTATAATCGGGAGTGCTCTTTGGCCATTGTGGAGTAAAAATAAAGAGAAGCAGACAAAAGCCAACTACGTATTTGCCACTGGAGGAGGAATATCTATGGCTGCTATGATGCTGTCTATTGCAAGAGGAACTTTAGGAGTCAGATCTTTTCTGGGTGAGTAAAAAAAAACACATATATTATGGTGTTGTCGATCAAAATTTTATGTAAAAAAATTCCCTGCAGTCATTCACTCAATTGTGATTAATATTTTTTTACCAATAACGGAAAATTTAAAAAATCAATAACCTATAATAACTAATCATTTTGAAATAACAAGTAGCTAATTGGCCCAGCACCTTGAATGCCATTTTATCAGTAATGCTTGCCTCGTTTTTTGGATATTCCAGAGTCAAAAAACATGTCGATATCTGGATTATATGTAAATAATTTTACCTACATTACGCGGAATAAATTTATCGTGGTTTAATTCTGCACTAACGCTAATCAATCAACATACATTCGATAAATAATTTTCCAATAAAAGTATAAATTATTTCAGTCTAAATATTCCTTCACACATTATTTATTTTAGTATATTGGGGAAACAGATAAACTTACGTTATTATTTTTTTTGCATGTTAAATGGTTGCATGAATCTGTAAAGTTACTGCTTAAGATTCATATTATATACAGAAACACAAATGGTTAAAAAAACACAAAGTGGAATTGATGGAAAAAATCTAAAAAATATGCAGAAAATATATAGATAGATAGTGTAAAAGAAAACGATATTAAATTAAACTATGTAAAAATAATGTTAAAAAAATGATCAAAGATAGTGAAAATAAAGAAAAAAAAAAACACAACGAAAATGAGAAATATGTATATGTATACTAGTGGATCCACCGCAATGCTATGCTATTGCTATTTCTCGGGCGCCTCCGACTTCTTCCACTATTCACTACTGTATACCACAATGTTACTGTTAAAAGAACTACATTAAATCGTCTTTAATTCGACTCAGTATCTCAATCCGGTGCTAAGATATTGCGTTAAGGCGATGCACTACGTCGTGTAATATTTTAAATTGAGCCGCTATCAATAACAATCCTTACGTAGATGGCGATAAGGTTTAAATTCCCGCTTAACACCATCCGCCTGTTTTGATTTATGCACGAAAAAACATGGTCAAAAAGTGCCATTTATTTTATTTTGTGGATGTTCAGGCATAAATATTTAATTTTTTTCGATCATTTTATAAATAACTTAATTTTCCACATTATAAAATAAAATTATAACCGAAAATGGGTTCGTAAGTAAGAGATTTTGAGCTTTAAAGCAGTTTTCATAGGCCTTATACATTATTTTTTTTTGGGCTTATAAAAAGACTTATATAAAAAATACTAGATTATTTTAAAGGGAAAGATATAGTCTAGTGGCAGTATTTAATTAAAGCATCTTAAACATTTCTAGGCGACCAAATTTTCAAACCAAAAACACATGATTTATGTATGGCATCGCCTTAAGTATTCCTCGGGTGTCTTTGACCTCTTTTACCATTTAAACATTTCTAAACACTTCTGGCACTAATAAAAAAAAACTTGACCCTGTGTAATCACTGTAAACAGCGTTGTAGATAATTTTCAATAAAAAGTTTTGGCGAATATATTTCTTCCATCTTCTAGTGTTGATAATTTATGGAATGCGAATAAGTCTTTGAGTTGTTCATTTAAATGCTTAAAAAAATACGTGTAAGGTTTCTATGGGTATCAATTTGATTTATGCGGCTATTGAAGGTGAATTTGTATCAAAACAAGATTAGAATATATAATATGACTAAACAAAATTCACACCTTTCATAAATTTGATAGCTAAAATAGGTTTGTTTCCATACAAAGGCATTTCAACAAAAAAACTTTTTTTATAGCTAAATCAGCAAAAAAGGTAAAATAATTAAGTAAAATACATCATTGTTAAACGAAAAATATCAATAAGTTGAGGTCGATCAATCTTAGTCGGAAAACACATAAGATTACATCTAACTAAACTCAATAGAGGCGCTGGCTTATATCTGTCTAATGGAAGTCAGATCCTTGTCTGGTAATAGCACCACAGTTTATCTTATGACTCATTATCATAAAGAAGATGATTGTGTGATTTGACATTAATTTCTGTGTCATATTAAATCTTAGCGTCAAACTGACAACTTCAATCAATTCGTTGTTTCAAACATCGCGTGTTCATTATTTGGAATGTAAACACGGTCTGTTATTATCTGAAGTTATTACTATAAATAATATTAAGACGTACGTAAACGTAAAACCATCCACACATACGAATTTTTTCGCATGCGAGATTATATTCGTAATGCGAGATCCGTTAGCCCTCGTTCGCAGTATCCTGGAAGATACCTCCATTATTTGGGCCCCCCTGAACAAACCATATCCTAGAAATAGAAAAAGTACAAAAGAGTCTTATGCGTTACCTATATGTGAGAGAATATACGTGCTGTCTGTTTCTGTATATATCATCGTTCTTAACCGGAATGCTCGATTTCAACAACTTTCAATATAAGTGGATTAAGTATAGTTCCAGAGATTAGAGAGTGACTTAATCCACTTAAGTATAGTTCCAAAGATTAACATTCTGGAGGAGGCCCACCACTTCCCCGCCCTGTTTTAGGTACTGATGGTACCCCTTCAGAGCTTTCGCAAGGACGCTAATTTTTTTGAAAAAACGAGTCTACATTTAAAATTTCAAAACAAGACCTCCAAAATGTCCATGCATACGATGTTATTCGCAGTATGCAAGTGCTGTGTATTAATAATTTTAGTAAGTTCTATTCTACTTGGTTAATATAATAAAAACACATTTACAAAATGTCAACAATAGGTAGAGAAGAATTAAAATAATACACAGCCACCTGCAAAAAGAAGAAAAAAGAAAAATGGTAAAGTATGCGCCTCTTTCTGTGGTGAAGGGGGTGTCGATACCCACTAACAGGCAGACCTAGGGAGAGAAAGCTGGGCGTTGGATTGGCTTCACGAGAATCAGGTTCCGCGCCCCTAAGCCAGGAAACCGGTTGTGCCTCGACGAGAAGTGTGAGTTGGGGTTGGGAATATCCCGAAGACCATGAGGAGAAAGCGTCGGAATACCTGGAGGCAGGGCGGAAGGTCGCCAATCCACGTTCGGCCCATTCTCAGTCCAGTTCCTGACCTCAGGGGAGGCGCTGCGAGCAGACGATGACACAGATCCCTCATCGTGATTTGATCTTGAAGTTTGGTATGCACGGACGAGGTCTTCCAAAGATTAACAGTTAACATACACGTCCCTAAGACGTATACTTGTGGCAGATCCCATGCACTCTTTTGTACTCCGAAAAAGAGGAATTCAGAACTCGCCAATCATCAGAGATATCATACATACAATCAGATATCATACAATCATCATAGATTGCTCAAAGATTCTGCATTGACCATCGACATTTTTAACGTCATTATTTTTTTAATGATAAACTAATGTTTATAAGACAAGGTTTTTTATGCATAGCACAAAGGATAACAAATTATTATAACCAATAATTAGTCGCCTGAAATATCAATACAAATTGAAAATATCTCCCGAGTAAAAAAAAAATGCCACTGACGGAAATTGAACCCGCACCTTCTGATGTCCGGTCGGATGTTTACAGGTGGATAATAAATTAAGCTGTAATTGTTGATTGAAGTACTAGTACATATCGAATTATTTGGCGTGTTGGAAATAAGCCGACGTAGCTCAGTGGTTCAGAGCAACTGACCGGACATCAGAAGGTGCGGGTTCAATTCCCGTCGGCAGCATTTATAACTCGGGAGATATTTTCAATTTGTATGGATATTTTAGGCGACTAATTATTGTTTATAATAATTTTTTATTTTTAACGTCACTTACAGACAGTTTAGCAACTATTTTTGGACGCATGTAACAAAATAATCAGTTATTAATAATTATTTCAGAGAATAACAAATAAGTTGATATAAATCGGAATGAAGAGATTTTTGCTTGTGTGGTGGTGTACTTAAATGATAAAAAATAATTTATTATTATATTTTATTACTATACTAACTGTAACTGGTTGCGCCGGTTTGGCACCTACGTCTGTATTAATTGGTTTGAAAAAACATTCGTTCCTATTTTATAATCTAATTCCCGAAACCCCTATCAAACACAAACATACATCAGTGTGGGTTCTCAAATGTGTACCTACTTGTTGGTGAACGCAAACGCAAAAATCCGAATACTGGTCAAATACACGAATCACTCACGCCCAGCCAGTGAACGCACCTCTATGAAAAACACAACGTCTATGAAAAACCCACAAAACCATCGTATCGTGAATCCGCTGCATTCAATCTGTAATATTATGGCTTATGTGTTTAAAATTCATGTTGTGACCACCAGAACAGGTATTGAGAAGCAAGCAACGGGTCAAGCGGCATTTCTCACCCCTTTACTTTCTGATCTCTGCATTATTTTGATCATAATTTAAGATCTACAAAGCATATTTTTGAGATAAACGCAAATAAAGATTGGAATGCTCATATTGAATACCGGAAACTTAAAAGGCTATAAGTGCCAAAAACACCTATAGCGATTTTATTTAAGAAATGGATAGCATGTGCCAAGGCCAATGTCCTACAGAAGGGTACAAGTGCAACAGATAACGTAAATAATTCTAAAAAAAATTGGAAGATGGCGTTGGTTGTAAGTACCGAACGTCATTTCCCCTTTAAAAGGGTCCAAGTGCCATCGCCAGTCAGACGCGTTAGTATCAAAATGGGTGACAACGAGCCGGTTTCTGCGCAAGGCGGTGGCATAAAAAGGCGTAAAAATGGTGAAAAAAGTGTTCAAGTGGCCAGAAAGAATTTGAAGGATTCTGGACAAGAATATACTTCATCAAGTAGAAAGTTGATTCCTGCAAAACGACCGCCAAATCAAGAGGTTAGTACGTTGTTTTAATCTCCAACGGTTTTCTATGCTAGGTGACCAATCACTCTATAAGCGCTAGTGATGTGCTGACCTGTAATTTTTTGTCAATACCTATAAATTTACATAGAATATTAAAAAAATGTGTTATTAACTCATTATTTATAATAATACTATCCAAATTATGGATAGCACTGGCGTAAGATTTTGTTAAAGGGAATGCTTTGGTATTTTATCTGTTTTGCTTTCATTTACGTAATTTTTTTTTTTCAAGTGTATCTGCAAATGCCGCTACAAATGCAAAGAAATAGCTGCCGACCAAAAGCTGTCATTGTTCACGGATTTTTATGGCTTGTCGAATAATGAAAAGCAATCTTCTTTTCTCATGGGGCTTATTCAACTGACGGAAATTAAAAGGAGAAGGCACGGAACCTATGAATCTCCTGCATTAAGTAAGCGACAGTGCACGGCATATTACATGCTTCCAGATGGCAAGGGAAATGTTGTCAGCCTGTGCAAAGCAACATTCATGAATATTTTTTCCCTTTCTCCGAAAAAGATTCAGGTTCTCATTAATAAAAAAAAACAAGGCCACACAACATTTACGGAATCAAGGGGAAATATTAGTAAAAAAAAACGAATATATACCAATGAAGATGAGGATGACATTAAAAAACATGTAAATATGTTTCCCAGACTTGTAAGCCATTACGGTCGTGCAAGATCAGAGAAATAGTATCTAAGTCCTGATCTTAATAAACATCGGCTGTTCAAATCATTTCAAGCATCATTCCCGCAGTCAAAAGTTGCCTATAAATTCTATTCAAAAATTTTTGAGAAGGAATTTCCAAGCTTAAAATTTGGCCAGAAACGAACTGATACGTGTGCAACTTGTGACCTCTATGTTGCTAAAATAAATGCTGATCCTTCAAATAAAGCAACATTTAAAAACCAACTGGAGCTTCACCATCGAAAAGCCGAAAAAGCTACAAAACAGATGTCACTTGACATTAAAAAATCTCAAATTCCGAGTAGCAATACATGCACTGCCGCCATGGACTTGCAACAGGTTTTATTGACGCCATCTTTAACGCATGGGCCCATGTATTACTCTCGACAATTGTCAAATTTTAACTTGGGTGTGCACATTGAAAATACTGGTGATGGGTATATGCACATGTGGCATGAAGCCATAACAGGAAGAGGGGGAAATAAGATAGCATCATGCATTTATAAAAAAATTTCCAATAACTTCTTACGAAAGGAGAATCTAATCATGTGGAGTGATAATTGCAGTGGGCAAAATAAAAATAAAATGATGATATTCTTATGGGCCTATCTTGTATATAAAGGAGTTTTTAATACGATAGAACATAAATTTTTAATGAGCGGGCACTCATTCCTCAGCTGCGACAGAGACTTTGCTCTAATTGAAAAAAGGAAACGAGTGATAAATTCCATGGTTCCTGCAGATCTTATAGATATGGTGCAAAGTACTCGTCACAAGCAGCCTTTCCACGTCATTTCAATGAAAACAGATGATTTCTTGGATTTCAAATTGGCCGCCGAAACATTTTTAAACACCACCACCATGCAGCTAACGAAGGCTCATCGCTTGAAATTTGTAAGCGACAACCCTTTTGTTGTCAACATAAAGGAGACGCACAACACTTTGGAGCCCTGGAAAATCGTAAAATTATTGAAAAAAAACAAAAAATTATCCGATTTAAATAACTATTCCATACCAGTGCTGAATTGCAGAAGCAGAATAACGGAAGAAAAGAAAAAAGACCTAACCAATTTAATTCCTTACTTACGCGCGCAGGAACACAAAAATTTTTACAACAACATTTTATAATTTTTATGTCTTATAAATTGATTTTCATACCTTGCTTGTATGCGCAGGAACACAAAAATGTGTACAACATTTTATTATTTTTATGTCTATTGAAATTATATCTTACTTGCAAGCGCAGGAGCACAAAAAAATTCACAACATTCTATATTTTTTATGTCTTTTATATCTAATTTAATGCTTAACAAGAGCATACATACAATTTTTTTTTAACATTTCGTAATATTTATTTTTTTATTCATGTTAAACATCATCCCATTGGGATGATCCCATCCCTATTGGAGATGGATAAAGCAGTTGGTATATTGTTTTATTGTCACTGTGGCACTAAAGCCCTTTATTGCTTCAGAGAGTATGGCACTTGGGCCCTATTAAAGGAAACTACGCACGGCACATGAGACTTTCTCTAAAATGATTATTTTATTTGATTTTTTACTTACTTTAATATGTCTTTTCATAATATTTTTTATCAACTGCATTAAGATTTGTTCATTTGTTGATTTCACACAAAAATAAAATAATGTTTTCTTTGAATTTTTGAGTGTATTTTTAAATTCCCGTCTACCTCCTTTTCTTGTCAATGGTACTTATACCCCTTTAAGTTTCCGGTATTCAATTATGTCCATCTGTGTTCCCAGCTCATATGCCCAACTGTAGGTATCACTTAGGCGGCTACAAGATAGAGCTTCGTGTCACTAATAAATATGATTATGGCATTATCGAAAACAAGCAATCAAAACACCAGTTTATGTAGTTAGGCCCCTGTTATCGTAAGTCCCCGTGTTTTCATCGCACCTGCAAAATTAACGTGAAGTATTGAACCAGCGCAACTAGTAACTATAACTAACTAACAATAGTGTTTTTATGTTATGATTTATATATTAATAATAAAATAATAATAATTAAAATAAAATACGAACAGAGGATTAACATAAAAACCAAAAACCAAACCAAGAGATGTGTAAACAAGAGATACGACAAATTTAGTAAAATTCTCGAGGCTATAGCTAAATATTTTAAGATTTTAAAATTTCACACTCAGCTGGACTTTTACATTTTTATTATTTTTTAACAGAAAGAAGATTTAAATGAGCATAACTTCACAAAAACAATATACTCCAACATCTTATTTCAAAAATAGTATATTGGGAATACACAGTACAGTTAATAAATTCAATATTAGATTGGGAATACACAGTAGATTTAATAAATTAAATAATACATTGGAATACAGAGTAGGTACAGTTTATAAATTAAATAGTAAATTGGGAATACACTTTACAATAAATAAATAAAATAGTATTAGGAGAATACACTAAACAGTAAATAAATTAAATAAAAGATTGGGAATACACAGAACAATTAATATATTAAAAAGTAGATTGGCAATACGCAGTAAAATTAATAAATTAAATAAATTTATGCAGAGCTAGGCTGTTTATTTAGTTTATTTTTGTGTCATCCAGTAAATACGGTGAATATTATTATCAAATTAATTTTATTACGAACTTATGTGGAACACATCAATAATGTGGAATATCTTTAAATCCTATTCACTCATAAAACAGTTGGGTTAAAGTAGTAATATTTATACAGCTTGTTGTTTTATTTGGGACATAACGTTATTCAAATTTACTTTTTACGCTGTATAATTTGATTCTTCTGTGAATTTAATGATGATAAAAGTATGTATTTAATCAATCCTTACCAGAACGAGTTTCAATCCCAGTATTATATGAAAACCACCTAAAACACGTGGTTTTAATTAAACGTACCTACCTAAATAATCAAGTTTATTATGCAAGCTCTTGCAGACGTGCAGAATCAAAATTGTAGTTGTTAGATAGGTTCAGCCAAATAGTAAAAATATTATAAATGAATGATATTACGCAGTTTTCAAATTAATTACTCGGATATTTTCATACTATCTTTCTTACCGTTTGTTTCCTAAAATCTAGTTCAAAAATCTTAAACGATTAAAAAATATAGATCAAACAATACGGTGAAGCTTTTGACAATTAAATTAATAGTGTTAGAGCACGTGGCATAAATTAAAAATTGTGGAATTAACATTGCGTGCTGAAAATACTTGCGTTGAATTAATTTAAGGGTAGAAAAAATTGTCCAAATTTCGTGACGCCAATAGCTAACTGTTAGAAGGCTTTTAATGAGAAATTCAAAAAAATTTAACGCTTTAAGACAAGGCTGCCCAACCTTTTTAGAAGTTGGGCGAAATTGACGATTTTGAATCACTGGCGGGCCACTGAATACCTGACGGTTCCTATTTCCATGGGGTGGGGGGGTTGTTAGAGAATTTCTATAAAACATTGTGGCCCGCGGGCCTGGGGTTGGGCAGCCTTGCTTTAAGATATAGATGCAAATCTCGTCACAAAAAAAGTGCAAATATTAACTTACAATAATCATTTGGTACATAACAAAGCGAAAACAAAAAATACACAGAAAAACGAAATGCGCATAATTAATATTATAATAATATGTATGTACTTGTAGAATTTTTGTTGGACGTCCAACATGCTTAATGATTTTTGTTGGACGCCCAACACTTTTAATGATTTTTTTCGGACATCCAACATTTTCAGTGATTTTTAATGGGATGTCCAACATACTTAATTATTTTTGTTGGACGTCCAACATGCTTAATGATTTTTGATACACGCCCAACATTTTTTATGATTTTTGACGGACATCCAGCATGCTTAATGATTTTTGTTGGACGCCCAACACACTTAATGATTTTTGTCCACAACTAAAGAATTTCTGTATTTCTTAGTCGAATCGTAATATAATCATATTTTTTAGACCTGATCAGACTTTAATACGAGAAATGGCGTAATATACTGGAACATTAATAATCTTTAAATTTAATATTTTTTTAAATATTGTAAATATCTTTAATATTGTATACAATCAATAAACAATTTATAAATGCATTACATTTTTTTATTGTAACATTAAAAGTGTATTTTTATAAAATAACTGAAGCCCGTATTTTACAATTTTATGTGACAAATCATGCATGTAAATAAAATGGACTGTGTTGAAATTATTTTAAATTAAACGATTTTAAATGAAATATTAAGAATTAAAATAATATAAATAAAATTAAGTCAAAAATATTTAAGGCATTTATGAAAATAAGTAATATGTAACCATTGATATTAACAAAATAATGAAAATTATGCAAAACCTTTACGGAGCAAATTTACCGATACAAAATATTGTTAATTTATGGAAAAAAAACTGGTCAAATTATTAGTTTTCTAGTTAAAAACAGGACTTTAAACGAATGAATTGACACTTTTCATAAAAAAATATCAGTACAAAACGATTGTGTTTTGGGAAAGTCGGAACACGTGTTCATAAAAAAAAAATTCGGACAAGGCCAACTCCATTGAACACGTGTTTAGATATATTCGGAATGACTCATATTTTTTCAGGAAATGATCACGGGTCACATTTTTATCAGCATAGTGATTAAAAAGGTGTAAAAAATTTCTCCGTGTTGTAAATAAATTTTTCAGAACCCACTCATGAAAACAAGTCACTATGTAATCGTTTAAATTGATTCTGATAGGCACTTAATCAGCTGTAAAGATAATAATCTTGACATCTTTGAGAGGTTTCGATCGATTTTTTTATGAATGATTCATCTATTACTTGAACTGATTATACACCTTATTATATGACATATATTTCAACTGTAACTTGAAATTCAACTGTAACTTGAAATTCAACTGTAACTTGAAATTCAAATGTAGCTTAAAATTCAACTGTACCTTAAAATTCAACAATACCTTAAAATTGAACTGTAACTTGAAATTCAACAGAATCTTAACATTTAACTGTAACTTGAAATTCAAATGTAGGTACCTTAAAATTCAACTGTAATTTGAAATTAAACTGAGACTTGAAATTCAACTGTAACCTAAAATTCAACTGTACTTTGAAATTCAACTGTAACTTGAAATTCAATTGCAACTTGAAATTCAACTGTAACTTGAAATTCAACTGTAACTTGAAATTTAACTGCAACTTGTAATTCAACTGTAACTTGAAATGCAACTGTAACTTGAAATTCAACTGTAGCTTGGAATCCAACTGTAACTTGAAATTCAACTGTAACCTGAAATCATTTAAAACGCAGCTCACTAAAATGATAACTAAAAATACTTTTTTGATGAAAATTATACAATGATCATCTGTAGTTTTTTTTTTGTTTTGACAGTATAATCATGCGAAAACTGTATTTATTTACTTGTTTATAATATTACGTACATCTTTTACTCTTTTTTTTTACATTTTAAACATATTGTGGAGGTACAAATAATAAATCAATAAAGGATAAAATATTATTTTTAAGCAATAATTATCAGCCTGAAACACCTACATAAATTGAAAAAATCTTCCGAGAAAAAAATACATGCCACGGACGAGAATTGAACCCACAACCTTCTGTTTGCCGGTCAGGTGCTCTACCAACTGAGCTAGGTCGGCTCAATTAAAACCCGCCAAATTATTCAATATGTACTGGAATTTTTTAACTCAACAATTATTTCTCATTAGAGTTTAGGTATTTTTTTTCGGATTTTTTTTTTCAAAATAACGTGTTATTTACTTACAAATTCCGAGCTTACTGTTCCTAACTCGAACCTATGATTACTATATAAATAAATTCGTGGTTTTCACCATCCTCTTGATAGCTTATCTATAGAAAGAAACAAATAAATACTCGTAATAGGTAGAGAACTCGGCTAACTTATCCGATAAGTAGCCACTATTCATAGGTTCGAGTACCGCATAGTAATAAATCCAAACGAGACACAAAATTTAAAAAAAATAATATTCTCAACTGGGAATCGAGCCCAGTCTTACCGGGACAACGTCTTTATCTACTCGACCAATTAGGATTCCTAGTTCAGATAGTTATCTTATATTTCTGTTTCATGTTTCGTTTGGATTTGTTAGTATCATCTTCTTCTTCAATGATACATGAAAGTTGAAGAAAAGTGTTTACAATAAAAATCGATTATTTTACTTAATATATAAAAATTGATTGCATTACTTATTTTAAAAATTGATTGTTTTACTTACTATAACAATTGATTGTTTTACTTATTATAAATATTAATTGTTTTACTGATTATAAAAATTGATTGTTTTACTTATTATTAACATTTATTGTTTTACTTATTATAGTTATTGAGAGGATGGTGAAATAACCCGTTGATCTGATACTTATGAGTTCACTGATCGATATATTTTTGTAAGCAATCCGATTTTATGCATTAGAGTAACGATACTCACAAGTAAAATAAAGAAAAACCCATTAAATGGAAAATCGTCGAAAAATTTCGAAGAATTATTTTTGAAACGATCAATACAACTCGGTTAATAATGTATCATTATGTTCCCTTCACCGGAAAATGATTTTCATTCAAATGCTAAATTATTGTTCTCTTTCCGTCTCATTACTTTATCGTTTAAATCGATTGTGTTTCTAAATGACACATTGCTTATTTATGATAATTTTGGGTTTTCGAGTGCGACTACCTGCAAACTGTGAATATGAATGGACTTCTAGAAACCACGTTTTTCCACAATAAATTAGCGTAATACTGTATTATTTAACAATAGAGTAATACGTAGAATTTTAGAGCGTTAAAGTACCGTAATATAATTCTTACATTTATTATTTATTCATCTTTATTTAACTCCTCAGACCTGAGCCATATTTTGTCGAGTATTTCCGCTTTGACATAAAATCAAAATAAATGGCATGTTTAACTATCTAACTAACTAACTAGCAGTTTTTTTGAAAGTTGAATATGTACGCTCTCATATTTTATTAATTTAAATAAACATATATTTTTTGAAATATTAAAATATTTAATGCAAGTTTTAAAAAAAGCTGACTTTAAGTTTTTTGTAACTAAAATTGCCGATAGCGAAAAATATATAAAAAACACGCATAATTTATTCGAACACACATAATTTTATTAATTTATTTGTTGTTTCGTATAAAAATATTTAATTAATTTTTTTTTCAAAGAAGTACAAATTTCAATTTGTTTGTAGTAAACGTGTTAATTTAAATATAAAGCGTAGTGTTTTTTTCTTCCTTTTGACACCGCTTAGATCATATTTCTCACCACAAAAGTAAAGAAGTGAAAACGATTTCTGTGAAACTATAAGACATGGAACTAATTCTCTTTGCCGTAAGAGTTGTTCCCAAATGCGAACAAATTAGCTTGAAGGGTTAAATATTACTAACTACATGGGTGAGTGTGTTAAGAGAGGGCGCAGTTTACAACACAATATAACGATAAAAACACGATCAACGTCGTACCATTGGTTGATAAGGAGGTTTGAAAAATCGTTGATGTTTGATCTGTCTTGGCAAGCGATTTATATTTTATATTCAGCGTAATTTGTGTTCTGTCTAATGGCCAGTGGATATTAAATGGAAGTGCATTGATTTTAAAAAAATATTTTTATTTTATGTGAATACCGCACGAGAGTCCCAAGTTGGGAGCAGTTTGGACTCCCAGATCTGGTCACCAAATACAGCTTAAGTCATTTCAATCAACGTTTCTATTCTGAATGGCGGTCTTACACCAGGGGCTCTATTCCCGAATCGAGGGCGCTCGTAATCGCCGTCGAAAGTACGTACGTTGGTCGTCGTTGCTATTCCCGAAATTGGTCGAAGGTACATACTTCGACGCCAAACGTCAAAAGTCATTCCACACAAGAACTACTGGGTATAACCAGTAGAAACAGGGCAGCGAGTGGTAGGTTGTTGGCGTTTCTATGGAATTGGCTGTCAAAATCTAGTCTAGCTGTCAATTTTTGTTTTACCGCGCGGATTCCGTAAATGTAAAAGTGGGTGAAAATTTCCCACTTACTAAGTCTTTATCGGAGCTTACAAGCTCAATTAAGAGTTGCTTTTGGCAATTTGTAATATGTCCCGCAGCCATTTCTGTTTTGAATAACGAATAACTGTTGTCTGTTTGACAGTCACACCATAGAAATCCCAAAAACATCAGGAACATAGACAATATTCACAGGGGTGCCAATATAATCATCTCTTCTACCAACTTCGACCGTTCGACGCTCAAGAATATGTAAAATTGAAACATTCGAAAAAGTTAGTCGCGTCGACTAGTAGTTTTTCTTCGAAGACGGCGCATACGAAAACGATTGATCGTTTAACTCCAGAATCGCAGGCCAGGGTGATACTAAAAGTATCTTCCACACTGGAACGTGCCGAAAATATATTATTTAAATGATTAAATTGTGAAATAACACAAATCAATCAATGAACGTGGGCCCGCCGGATTTGAACTCGGTACTTTCAACTTGCTAGCCTTACCCCTCGACCACGGAAGCCCGTTTAACTTTGTTGCAAAGTATCGAAATTTTTTTTTTATAGAAGTGGTTTTGATCTGGTATTACGAGAAGTTTGAAATTTGTCAAATAGAGTTGTGTTTGAAAAGCTGTATGATTTTGGCGTAAAGTTACATAATAATTATAACACCAATTCTCATAAATATTTTCATGTTGGAATTCGTTCAAAAAGGGAATCTATTTGAAATTGTATGTCATGCTTGAATATTTGATAATATGTTATTTTTTATCTAGCTCAGGGGTTAACACAGTTTTAATTTAACATTTTCTGTATTTAAATCATATTTGTTTTTCTTTTGTTTAAAACATTGTTTGTTGTTTAAAACTTTGTTTGCCCACCTTTAATGAATATAGAAATCGGAACGAAAAAAGTTTTAACGAAAATACTTAAAAAAATGGAATAACAGAAACAGACCAAATATTCAACATGTTTGTGTACTAGATATAAACCAACTATACATAAAAACATTTGACTAAAAAAACGAATTTCTACAAATACAAACTAATATAAATAGAGCTGTTAGACAAGCGCACCCATAAAACATAAAAATTCCGTTGACAGTCAATAGCTTTGGACAAATAAACCATAAATACCTGATAAAATTTTTTTACAATATCACCCTGAATACAAAACAAATACATAATACACAAGATACACAACCTTTCAAATAAAATACTGCATAGTTTTCATTACAACCTATATTATTTTGTTGATTGTTTAGTGAGACAATGTGAGGTGATGCGCGTGGTTTTAGTGATCTAGGTCCAGTGGACACACTTTAGCGGCCCTTTCACATACTTACATATTCTTTGAATGGCTGAACTTCAATAAGCGGTGAAAATTTATTTGTTCGATTAGTTGAAATATAACGTGTCTTGTGTTGTTATAATGTCATTGGATATATGATGTAATGTTCCGAGTTAATTAACATTCGAAAAGTAAATTTCTTATTTTGAAAGGCAAATATTTTTTTTTTTAATGCTTTCAGCTTCACATATCCTACAATCATTTTAATAATTTAATGATTCCGTCACTAATGTAACACAATTTTTGTTTCAGGTTTCCCATCTGAACTAGTATACCGCGGAAGTGCAATGTGGGAAACAGTATATGGCATGGTGTGCGCATACCCTCTGGTATCTATCATTTTCGTCCCTGTCTACTTCTCTCTTGGCATCACGTCAGTCTATCAGTACCTGGACCTCCGCTTCAAGTCTCACACAGTCAGGTGCTTGGCATCAGCCACCTACATCTGGCGGCAGATCCTCATCTTGGGAGTGACTATTTTCACACCCTGTGTTGCCCTCAAGTCTGTGATTGGTGCACCCTACTGGGCCAGTATTTTGGGGATCACTGTCATCAGTATACTCTTCACATTGTTTGTAAGTCTTTTTTAATTTTTAATGTGAAACATCTTTTTGAGCGTCTAGGGGCTAAAACTGACTATTGCTTAGACGGGACGACGTTCTTGCACGGAAAAGGGACAACGCTCTTGCACGGAACAACGCTTGATTCAGCCAGCCTCGTTACTCGTTGGCTCCTTTTGCCCGGCCGCCAAAACTCTGTGCGGTTTATCTGTTTCCATTCTCATTAAAATCGGCAATGGATCTACTTACTCCAAACGATGAGGGCTATTATTTCTTTAAAACGAAAGACATTCCCAGGTTACAAACAACCATAACAATAATTTAATTCCTATTTATTATTTTTATATTATTTAATTCTTGGAATTTTTTTTTAATTCCCAGCAAAATAAATTTGATAGTCTTGATATCAGGTAAGTATGGTATTGTATAGTATCTCTATATATAGTTAGTAATAACATAGATCATTGTAGAAATGTACTAAATATTTGTACAGCGACTTTGAGGTGATTTTACTCAATAACGGCGTTATAAAAATCATCCAAATATTATTATCATTATTGTCAGGATCTGTTAGCATTTTAGTTTTTATTAATGTAACAGCTGTTCTGGCGTTAATAAAAATCAATTATAGAAATATGGTATTAATTAATATGGTATTATTTTGGCTATATAATACTTATGTACAGACTGAAATAAATGTAAACTGTCGATTTCCCGAAAAATAATAAATAATAAAAAAAGTTAATATTTATATAATATTTTTCCGTACCCTATTTTATTTGTACATTTTTGGTTTTACAGGGTGGTTTGAAAGCTGTTATCAAGGCTGACGTGATTCAAGGCGTAACAACTATCCTTCTCACAGTTGCTGTCATTGTACAGGCTTGCATCAACGTTGGGGGAGTTGCTCCATTATTCACGGTGCCTGCAGAGAGAGGACGTTTCAACTTTTTCAAGTAAGATTTATAAAGTAGCGAATGTAACGAAACGAAACCGCGAGAGCCCGAACACGATCTCGCTCACATTTAAATACGGCATACTTATCTACAAACGAAGATTTGGTCGAATTGGACGCACAGCTTAAAGTTTACCAACCAGTGGCTCACCCTCCTGCGCACAACCGATGGATTTACCGCTAGCGGCCTATAAAAGCGAGTGCACGGCCTTGAATCAAGCAGAGATCACGAGCCGGTTGCAGGCCCAAGTCCTGGTACTGGTAGTGAGATGTGTCGTTCCTTCCAGTGAAGTCTTAAATAAGTCCTAGGCTCGATACCTGATACTGAAAGCGGGATATATCGTCCTTTTCAGTGAGGTTGAAGAATGCTTAGGGGAATTAAACAAATTCGCCCAACATAGATTGTCGCCAATTTTATGATAGACATAATGAGTGTTGTGTTTAAAACATTATTCTTTCTCATAATAATGCTTAATGCAAACATGTATTTTGTTTGCCCAACCCTGATTCAATACTACTTTATCGATTTTTATGCCAGATTTTCGATGCATATTTCAGTTTCACGTGGGATCTTAACGTCAGGGTTGACACAATGTCCGCGTGGATCGGCCAGCTGTTCATGTCCCTGTCGCTATACGGCTGCCAGCAGAACTTCGTGCAAAGATATTGCAGCATGAAGTCTGAGAAGGAAGTGAAAAAGTAAGTTGAAAAAACTCTCAATTAAAAAATACCTAAATAAAAAACAAAATATCCAAAACAAGTACTTTTGATGAAAGACGTTGAAAACGTCACAAATGTTATCTCTAAAATAATAAATTTTGTGTATTTATTTATTAATAAATTAATAGAGAAAATATTATGTAAATCACCATACTAGACAGCTGCCTGTTTCATGGTGGCCATTTGAATATAGATAAAATAGTAATAATAATATTTTTTTTGATATTTATATATGCCCGCATTTATATACATACACACATATATAACACGCAAAAACGAGATTCGTGACCTTGGGGTGATCTTCGAAGCAAATCTCTCTTTCAAATCCCACATATCTGACATTGTCTCCCGCGCCAACAAAATGCTTGGATTTGTTCTTCGTAATGCGAGATCATTTACTAATGGAATTGCAATACGGAGAACATATGAAGCACTTGTCCGCAGCATCCTGGAATATAGCTCCATTATTTAGGCCCCTTCTGAACAAAACCATATCCTAGAAATAGAAAAAGTACAAAAAAGATTTATGCGTTACCTATATATGAGGAAATATACCTATATACTATCCAATCCAGTATCCATCCTTGTTCTTAACAGGAATGCTCGATTTCAATACATTAGAAGCCCGCAGAAAAATATTTTTTTAAGTTAATCTCTGGTACAATACACAATCCGCCTATGTTGAAAGAGGTTAACTTTTATGTCCCTAACAATTACACTCGAGGGAGATCCCATGCACTCTTATATGCTCCGAAAGCGAGGACTTCTGCCTATCAGAACGCGCCAATACAGAGCGACTCAACTGCTTAACAATTCTGCATTAGCCATCGACATTTTCAATGTCACCTACAGACAATTCAGTAACTATCTTTTAACACATGCCACAAAATAGTAAAACTGCCTCTGTAAACTTTTTAATTTGTAATCTTCTCCATGATATATTGGTGTATAACCGTTTTATGGAGAACATGAAAAAATAAATAAATAAATACATATTACATACATGTATGTAAAATATAAATACCACAGACTCAAAAAGCACTCGAAAACCCCTCAATAAATGAGAAAGACAATGTCAACAACCCATCTCTCCCACTCAAACAGCGCACACTCATACGTATGCAGGGCAAGGTGTTGCTGGCAATATTGTCGCATCTCGTCAAGATTGTCGTATCCCTTCAAGACTGCCGTACTGCACTAGCCAAATTCACAATACTAAAATCTCGTGTAATACTCCACCAAACTCAATGATTTCACGATCGTATTGGAAGCGGGTAGGTAATGAACAGAGACCCTCATGACCCATATATGTAACTGAGTGAGAAGGAAATTGATTTTTCCCGGCAGTAATGTCATAGTGTCGGTAACTGAGAGAACTCACCGTGTACCAAAACAGGGTAACACGTCGACAAGAATAAGCAATACACGACAATCTTGCTCAATCTTGGCCGACAATACGAAAATCTTGACGGACATACCTTGCCTGCAAGAAATTGTTGTAAAAAGTTGCTGGTTCACCACAAATTTTACACCAGGTTGACACTATGAATCCTGCACTCTGGATTGAGATCCATACGAAATAATACGTGAATTATAACTACTAGATCGAGACGCAACGACCTCACTAATCTGCTATGTTGTCGTGTGTTTTATTTGAAAATAATATTTTACCCAAAAGTGGTAAATACGATGCGATGGTTATTAGGTTAATGATGGTTCCATGCTAACACAGTGACTATTCAACACACTTTTAAAAAGTGATATAAAGTCATTAAAAAACAATAATTTTTTTAACGTAACCTAACCTACTCAACCCAGTTAATAAAGTTTTTGTTTCATCACTTTCCATGACTTTATATAACTTTTGAAAGATGTGATGAATTATCATTTTGATTATTTATCCGGTCACCGTTAATGAAACCTTTTTGTTCGTAAACCAGTTAAAATGATGTGATTTGAAATTTTCACGACCAAAAATATTGTTGTGATAGATTTTTGGGATATTATAACATGATATAAATCAATAATAACAATAACTAGTAATATTTAATCAATAAAAAGATAGGAAGACAGGAATTGTGAATTTTTCAATCAATTTTTCTTATGGTTCTTTCAGGACCCTGTTTGTCATAATGCCCGTGATCCTCGTTCTCTTCAGCCTGTCCTGGGTCTGTGGGATGGGTATCTTCGCCTACTATGCTGACTGCGACCCTCTGGAAGCTGGATACATCAAGCGAATGGACGAGATCCTTCCTTATTTCATCCAGAATGAGTTTGCCTACCTGCCGGGAGTGTTGGGACTGTTCTTGGGCAGTCTCTTTAATGGAGCTTTGAGGTGAGTTATTTATTCGAGAAAGAAAGGAGAATAAAGACGAAAATCGCTATATTATACTTATTAAGAACTACTTGGAATGTAACCTTCTAAAGAGACATCTCTTTATTGTGCCTGAAGGACGATTTGAGAGCCCTTTGCTAATAATGAAGGATCAGCAGTTGTAAACTTTGCATCCTTAAGTATTAGAAGTCAAAGGACAGCAGAAGACTAAAAGTAAGCAATATGCGCGAATAATGGACCAATCGCCCAAATGCTTATTGACAGTAAAATAATGTAGTGTTAACCAATTAACTAACCGCCAAAATCTGGGTCTTGACAAGCACTCCTTCTTCATTCACATTCATACATGGTCTAATAAATACATACCCTTCGGTTAATCTGACCCTTGACATGACCCGACTCTAGTATTTGGTTCAGTTCCTCGAGCATCCCCGACCTCGTTTACAATTCAAATTTTCTTTTTTATTTATTCGTTTATTTATTTATACATTTCTTTATTCGTTTAATTGTTCTACATGCCCAAATCGTCTAAGCCTACCATTCTGCATCTTACTCATTACGCTGACTAAGGGATTTAATTTTTACAGCATTCAGTTTACTGAATTCCTTGCCTAACTGCCATACATCAGGAAACGTTTCTTCATCAAATGCAGAGTTCTTCATCAAATTTCAAATAGAACAAAACTAATCATTTTATTTAAAAAAAGTAAAATCCTTTATCTCGGTCATTGTTAAGGAGCAATACACAAAAGAGCAACCAACTGATAATCCTGGGGAAGATTGATGGGAAGAAGTAGAGAAAGACAAAAAAGGTACAAGGGCACTTCCACTGAGCTGATACTAGCCATTTTATGATAAAAATGGGCACCGTAAGGATGATTCAGGAGCTATGTAGACAGTAGTCGAGTCAGCTATAGTAATATTACTTATCTTCCTGAATTTTATCAAGGTTTCATAAATATTATCTCATCGGCTTTAGTCTCAAATTCTAAATGCATCCAATTTGATACCACTTCAATGAAGTAAATACGTTTTTTCTTTTCTTTCAGCCTACAGGTCTCAAACCTCAACTCTCTCGCCACAGTAACATTTGAAGACTTCCTATCCAAGATCAAGTATTTCAGTAAGTTCACCGACAAGCAAGAACTGTGGACTATTAAGATCATCGGCGCTATCTACGGGCTGTTGATCATGGTGGTTAGCTATGGCATGGGCTTCCTGTCAGGAGTCATTGAGAGCGGCCTGATGATGACCTCAGCCACATCGGGACCTTTGCTTGGCGTGTTTTTGCTGGCGATGGTGGTGCCATGTGCAACTAAAAAGGTGAGAGCAGATTTAATAACCGTTTTTAAAATAAATGGCTGAATCTATATTAATAATATTGAAACTAAAATACAGATTCATAGTCTGTTTTTAACACTAATCGGTATTTTTAAATCTCCTGCGATTAAAACACTGATAAATATTGTTTTGCAGGGTGCCATTGTTGGTATAATTATATCACACGTCATCACTACTTGGGTAACGATTGGACACATCATTTACGATGACAAAAATGTTGAAACGCTGCCACTGTCAATTGAGGTAAGCACTAAAAAATATCGAAAATATTTATATTTAAATTTTTTTATTTAATACTGTTTATAACTGAACCTTATCCTTAAACATTCCATCTTAGTCCTTCTCTAAAAGAGTCTAGAATTGAAATGTGTTTGGAGACCATTGTAGCATCTGTTGGTTAGGATAATTATTCTTACAATCTACCAGTTTAAATGTCATTTTGTTACATGGTGAGAGTTCAGATGTAAAGAGATTCAATCATTGCTTCAAATTCACAGTCATACATTTATTGTGAGCGTCTTTTTAAGTTGCCTCCATAGATATTTCTGCATGATCCAGTAAATACAAAAAAATATGTTCTATCACGACAACATTAACCTACAATAGTTATTGATTTTGTTCTAGGGTTGCCCAAATAATGAAACAGTTCACACAATTCACCCTGCATCATTTTTCGATGGTTATGGACAGGAATCTAATTACACTCCAGCGATAATTCAGAAAGTTGAATTACTTTATTCAGACACGTAAGTTTTGGTTTTCTCTTTTCTATTGAATGCTTGCTAGGTTAATTTGAACTAAATCAGTAACAAGGAGGGAACACCGTATCACTGAGGTGGCCATTTTCAGAGTGCAAACATTAAAACAAAACTTAGGTATTTCAATTACTATGTCATAAACGGTATATATAAAAAAATATGAATCTTTGATAGCTTAAAGATTCATTTTTTTTATGCTAGAGATAAATATTTGAAATTTTCGATATCGCGTACGATTAGATATCCGCTACACCACGCTTAAAAAATCTTTATCGTAGTACTAGATTTCGCAAGCAATCGACCATAGTAGATCTCGAGTAAGCACTTCACCATATTGTAGGGGTATGTTATTGAATGCAAACTCTCAGGTGTCAAAATATCTTATATTGGCGCTGCTAATAATTTTAAAATATCTAAATCAAATGATTTTGCATTCTTAAAAATTATTTTTTTTCGTTTTTATCATTAACTTAAGACATTTGTCTTTCAGAAATGCCTTGCTGCCATTCTACAGGATGACTTACATGTACTACGCTCTCATTGGTACTTTCATCACCCTTATTATAGGCATTATTGTGAGTCTCATCTTCCCAACAACTGAAGGCGACATCTACGAAGAGAACCTGCTCCATCCTTGGATCTTAAAGCTGAGCCGTAAGTTCCCCGGTAAACCCAGAAAATTCTTACCAGCAAGGATACGACCAGTTCCTTCAGAGAAAGAAACTTTGGAAAAGGAATTTGAAGTAGACGAAAAAATAGAAAATGGAATTGACAACGTCACATTTGAAAAAGGTGATGATTCTGACTGCTGTAAAAAGGATCAATCACCTAAAGTAAGCATATTTATTGATCCGGAAGAACAAAGGTCGAGAAAAATATCAAAAATTAGTGGGAAGGTCAACTTTGAAGGACCAGATCTGAGCATTAAACAAAGAAAACAGAGTAACAAAGTAAAGACAGATGATCAGTTAAGAAGTCAAGGAGAGTCCAAATTCTGAAATTGTTCGGATTGAAATTTTTGGATGTGACATGACTCTTTTTTTAACTAAAGAATCAAACGATTCTTCAAACAATGATGTCATCAATTTTTTCATCATAACATTTCAACTGTTCATTTTTAGACAGATCTCCTAAGTGTGTCTTGAATTTTGCCAGTTCTTGTAGGCTTCGATAAATTCGAAGTAAGCAGTCAGGTTGGTAGATCATCTCATTTGTAGGTTTTGTCTTTTCTTTTCTCTAACTGATGATATTGCGCTTCAAACAATCAGCTGTTAATGGTGCAAAGTGTCAAAGATATTTCCACATAAGTGAAGAAATTGTTCTTACAACCGAAGAAACCACTCGCAGAAATGATTTGAGATACTTGAAAAATAGTTTTGGGATGGTGAGTTACGTAGGTTTTGTCTCCATCTTTTGCGGATGTTTCAGAAAACCTTGTATTATCCATCACCTATAAGACAGTTACAATGTAAAATCGTATCAAATCTACAAACCTTCGTTTTTATTCAATTGAATATTGTACAATGATCAACGAAATTTGATTTTTTGGAAATTTCAAGAATTCACGATTAACTTAATATAATTCAAATTATTAAGTATATTTTAAAAATGTATATTTAATTTGTATGTTCAAAGGCTGTGTTAGATCCTGGAAAAAGGATCTTAGAATAGGTAGTATTAGATTTAAGTAATACCTACCGATGTCCACAAAGTAATTTTAAGTTAGTTTTAATCATTACTTTTAGGAACCATGTAAATATTAATTAGTAAAAACTATTAGTAATATTAATCTAATTTAGTCATTTTAAATGCATGCAGGATAACGAAAGATTATTTAAATATTTATGTTTAGGGATCAGTAGGATTTATAGGCCCTGTTAGGAGTTCTACCGAGCCGAACCCTCTGATATGAAAATATCTGGAGTCGGTGAATTATTTTCCCATTTGATCTCTGGTGAGTTGACGTATTGTTCTTGTATTGTTTTGTATTTATTTTGCTTATAATGTTGATTGACTAGATGATCATTTGTGGAAAAGTGTGTGGAAGGGTTTAGTTTTTCCTATGGGGAAGATTTAACCAGGACATAAAATCGGAAAAAAAAACTATTTGTTTATAAAGATTAACTATAACGATTCTACCTCTTATGAAATTTTAAGTTGATATTTATTGTAAAATTGACACGAAGAGTATGAAAATTTTATAAGGCTTTCATGGTTTTAATCATTTATAAATTTTTGTGATTAATGAGTCAGTGTAGCTTCTTTCATTTCGTTACAAAAATAATGTGATAAAATTATTAAAAAAACCGTTTTTGTAAAATTTTCAAGATTTTTTTTATGTAACACTAAAAGAATGTAATATTTTTTTAAATTTCAGAATTGAACAGTAAAAACCGACAATGCCATTACATATTCCACACCTTAAATTTTTTATTTGTTTTATTGATTATTTGTTCGCAACAATATTTAAAAAAATGCGTTATTTTAGAGTGAACACCACTACAAAAACTACTTATATTGTGAGAGGTATTACACATTTTTCATATTAGTTGTAGAACTAGAGAGATTCCTGTCACTTTACGGACAGATTGCAATATTTGGAACTTGCCTGCATGGCAGGAATGTTGAGTTGTTTTACCGGTGTTTTATGTGAAAGTGCACTGTACAATTAGTGTCATTGATTGCACAACCGAAAGACATGTCAAACGAATCTCTGTTGTTTGTAAACGGTGCACAAGAAGGATTAGTGAAAAGTCATGTTATCTCTGTCCCGCTTTAATTTCGTTAGCGGCCCTAAATACAACCGATAAATTATATTTGTGGCACGTTACAGATTAAAATAAACTTTCAGTATCACCCTGGTCTAAAACCACTATTCTGAAATGAATCGTTTCTTGAAAAGGGTTTGGCCCTGTTTGATGACCAAATCTGAATAGACAGGTACTTCCCCACCTTCCTCTTCCCTTTATCCTTCCCCTTTCCGCTGCCTTCAGCTCACAACATGCCCCAATTGGGGATGTATTACCGCATAGTATCACTGGCTCCAGACGGTTGGGAGCAGTTGGGACTCTTCTGTGGTATTCACATAAAAATCTTGGTTTAATCGATGTTTGTTAAATTAATAATACAGGGATTTCCAATAAGAGGTGTTATTTTGATATTCAATCGTAAAACATCAATAGTTTCATTGCTTGTGTGGCACGTAGCACCGTCTTGTTGAAAATAAACGTTGTCTAAATTAATACCATCCAATTTCGGAAATAAATATCATTAATCATCTCTCGATAGCGCAATCCATTCACGGTAACTGTTGCTCCAGACTCATTTTAGAAAAAGTAAGGTCCAATGACTCCGCCGGACCATAAACCGCACCAAACAGTCACACGTTGAAGATAGAGAGGCTTTTCAACAATAACTCTTGGGTTTTCCGAGCCCCAGATGCGAAAATTTTGCTTGTTGACGAAGCCACCGATGTGGAAATGGGCCTCATCACTCAAGGTGATTTGCATATGATTCACTCAAGTGTATTTTAATAATTTCAATGCGTTGTCGAAGCGTGTATCGTTCCATTTGTATTAATGGCGTAGTTTTTAATTGTCAAATGTCAAAAAATGACAGCTTTAATAGTAATATTTACCGAAATAGCGGGCTATTCAAAATAACACCTCTTATTGGAAAACCCTGTACTTGTCCCAGTGAGAGATAGTACTGACGTCATTGATGTTGTTCTTACTTCTCACGCGTCTTGTTTGAAAAATACAAAATATACTAGAACGATGACGTTACGTACGATCTCTCGCCGGGACTAGTATATTCGACGTTGTCAATAAGTGATCTGGGACTAGTCGACAGAACGTCTTAAGTTTATTCGTCGATATATACCGGGTAAATTTTAATGAAATAAATTAATGCTTACATTAAGCCATGTTCAATGAATATATTGTTTTGTTATTATTGAGGAATATTCTATTATACAGAGAATTCGCAAGATGATCAAGTATTTTTCTATTAAGTCGATTGGAAACATTTTGAAGTTTGAATTTAAAGATTATGTTTTAACTAATTTTTTTAGTGTAAACAAGCAGATAATAGAAAAAAATAAAAGGAAAAAAAATGGATAAAATATAACAGAAAAAATAAAATATTGTAGAAAAAATATAATAGAAAAACATATATGAATGTGGCAGTCGAAAAGCTTTACAAATTCGCAAACTTCTCCGTTTTAACTGTTTTATAAATGTCGTGTAGTAATTATTCTATGGTATTACTATTAAATGTAGTATCTACTATATCGAAACTTTAATTATCATAGTGTAGATAATGGCCTTTTCTCATTGTAATTCGGGACACGTTGTAGTTAGGAAAAGTTCACAAAAGCTTGTGAAGTAGTCGAACAGGGGATCAGGCTTGTTATTGACTGCTAGTTTGCTTTTTACTTCCTGGAGTCGCAATCTTTTCTGTGAATCAATTTGTGGTTTCATTGTGGACTGTAATCAATATTTGACACAACTATTGTAGTAGCTGTGGTTAACAGTTAGAATTGGAAAGGGATTGTAACTTACTAATCTTTGGTATTCGTCTTGTTGCAAGTCAATTTTATGGCCTTGAGTCACTTTGATCACTGCGAAAGTTTCCTTAATAAACTCGAATTAAACGCACTTAACATGCTCACGGCACAGGTTTTCTTAACAGACTGGTAGTACCACTGTTGGAAAGTCGCTGTAGGTATATAGGCACCCACATTTAAAGACAGAGACAGGTGAAAATGTTAAAGGGAGATAGACAGACAGTTGCATCAACACTTCCAAAATATCTCATTTTACAAGTAGGTACTATACAAAAACTGTTCTCATTTCTACAAAGGTAGCTACACATTATGAATTATTTCTAAGTTGATTAAAAATATCGTCTGAGAGAATATGTTTCAAAGCTATGAGATTTAATACTCTTATTGGTAGTACAATGGCTTCTATCAATCTTAACAAGGTTTTTAAAAATAATTGTAGCTATTTGTCTTTCGATGAATAATTTATAATTTCTACATAATTTTACTAGACAATCCTTTCCTTCCTAGTATTTTGCAAAAGAACCTATAAATTTATATCGTAAAATGTTTCTGTGTCAATTTACCGTTTCCATGCTGTTCATGTCATTAAAAATAGTAATTTCGATTGTGACTCTGTCTGTAACTCCGATTCAATGAATTTAAGAACTTGGATTTGATCCGATTTTAAAAATTGGAATCGATTTAGACAAGTGATAAGGTAGGTACTAAAAAACGTTTTACTTTAATTAATTCATTCATATTTCCAAATTTAAAATGTGTACTTTACTTGTTTAAATTTTTTAGAGATGTTGTAAATTTCATGTTTACTAACGTGTGATGAAAGGCTTTAAATCACAGTGAAAGAAAAAACAGATAAACCATAGCTGCAAGAAAATATGCAAATTATTTATGAAAACGGACATGCTAACGACATCTGGCGGAGAAAGAATTGATCCAGCTTGCTTGCAGTAGACTCCTGTAATAGTTGAAATTATATCGAGGTTCTAAGACGAAAGCAGAGAGGTCGTAAAATCGTCTAGGACGACTGGTACTTCCCCTTTTCCTAGGCCTATAAATAAATATTGAATTTTGTCAACCAATAGATCTGAACAAAGAGCTATAAAATTTTGAGTAACCAATCAGTGAGCGGAGGGAGGTGTGTCTACGACGGACAAAGGAATAAACTTTGGATCGGGCAATAAAAAAAAAGATAATTAATGGCTTCTTCTTTCCCACAGAAATTAGAGGTGAACGCACTTTAGGGTCAACGTCGACTTTCAAGGTGACAAACTCCTGGAAATGTTTACAATAACTGAGGCATTTAGGTGATGGCGAACCATTGAAATCGAGTGCTTTAAAGATTTTACAAGTTGAAAAACACACACACGAAAATGCAATGGAAAAACTATAAACGTGATAGTATAAAAAAGGACGGGAAAAGCGAAGGAAAATCACTGGCAGAATTTTCAACTGTAGTACAATTATTTATGATAGAAGGAGGGTGTCATGTTCGATAAAAATCGTACTAAAGAGAGGTGAGAGTTTTGGAAACAATGGAAATTAATCGTTATCAATTTAAGATGAAACGGACATATTGGTAAATCAATTTTGAATGAAAAATCTCGCAAAAAAAATACACTTTTAGAAAAGTGCGGCGATCGAATGGAAGGATAGTACAGGGATTTTGGACTGCTACGAAGGTCCTAGGGACGTGAAAATCGAGTAGCAGAAGAAGACAGTAAAACTAAACATAATAGCGATAGATTAGATTCAGGAAAAGTAGACATTTTACATGATTATCAGGGTAGATATATATTAGAGTTACCCAATATTACGGAGGGATCGAAACAAGACAAAAGGTTGGCGGTCTCATGTATATTTTGAAGGGTAAACAATCGAAATCCGAACATGATTTTTATTTACGTTAAGGTAATAAACGATTAGAAAAGCGATTAACTTTAACGTGGACCTTATGGAAGTATTTAGATTAGTCAAAAGAGATTAAAACTAATAGGTTTGAAATTAAACTAAATTTACGAGTCTAGTACCAAAATTTTAAACATAAACAGATGTCAATGCATATGTTTTATGTGAATCCTGGTATGAGAAAGATAGAAAATTGGGCGGAGATTGGGTCAGGCAATAAAAATGACAGATATCCCAGAGTCTAATTAGGTATATCTCCCATAGAAGTGTGGAAAACTATATATTAATTAATAATAAATGAAGTATGAAATTTCCCAGGAGACCACACACATCGGGAAAAGTGAAGAAAAGATAAAAGGAAGGGTAAAGAACGGAGATAGGAAATGATCCATGTGGAGAAAAGCGATACAATTCGAATTTATCCGTGAAATTAATAAATACGACTTGGAAAATGAGTAATTATAAGAGTTATGAGAAATGACATAAGAATCAAGAAGAAATTGTGCAAGAAAACGTCGCGGATAAAAGAAAATCCAAGAAGATAAGGAAAAATTCAAATCTGCGGCATTAAAAGAGAATGTACTGGTGAAAATGGAAAAGCCCATATAAGGGACAATAAAATTGAGTAGAATTCAGACGAATCGAAATTCAAAAATGCGTAGTAAAGATTTCAGCATGGATTTAAACAATTTCGCACGAGATGCATAAAATTGAGATCTATATATATGTTATTGAGGACGGACCTATCGCGAATTGAGAAAAAAGGGAACGCAAAATCATGAGATTTTAACTACATTTTTGTATGAACAGAGGACAAAGGGAGCTTGGGCGATTAACACAGACTTACCCGATTCGGACCCTATCGACTTAGATTTGTGAGATAAAAACTAACTACCGCCCAGAGCCGGAAAGCAGAACATCTTATGGGAGGACAATCGAGATTGATGGAAGGGGTGTTTGGATTTACGAGTTGATAGGAGATAGAATTAAGCATCAAGAGAAATTCAGATACGTCTTTTGGAACCTGAGAGGGGTATAAAAGATGGAACTCATCAGTCAGGAGGGCAGTCGCGCCGAGGGTTTGAAAAGTTGTTACATGGCAGTACTACGTCTATTGGTAAAATTCTAGTGAAATAATCTAAGTGTTAAATTCTGAACAAGTACCTGGACTTAGAAAGTTTTGTAAAAAGTCTTAAATTCAGTTTCTAAATTCTGAAAACCCCACCAGTGAAGTTTTGTTAAATCAGTTTAATTTGGTTAAACAGTGAAAATAAATATAATTTAAACTCAGTGCTTAAAAGTGTTAAGTGAAGTGCAAAAAGTGAATTGTGAATTAATTAAAAATTTAAAAATAATTATTTCATTCAAAGTGAAAACATTCAAATTAAATTTAAGAGTTTGTTATCGTTAATCTAAAGTGAACGTGATCGCGTATTGATATTTAAAAATAGATTATAATTTAACGTCAATTTGGTTAAAAAATAATAATAATAGTAATAAATACTTCATCTTAGGTTAAAAGAAACACAAAAACAAAAAAAAAGGATTCGATAATAATAAACGTTTAAACCTTTGTTCTAAAATTAATAGTAAGAGGAAAAAAATTTAATTTATTAAGAAGTTAATTAAAAGTCTGCACAATTCGGAATAAATTTTCTTATCAATTTATATAAAAAGAAATTTAGAATTAATAAATTGTTCAATTAAAATCCATCGTGCGTATAGCGACAGTGTTAAAAGTGTTTGTCATTTTAACCGGAATTCTAAACATCAATCTACCATTTCGAAAAAAGTATTTTAACAGCTATCATTCAAAAGTCTAAACTAGAAAAGTGTTATTAAATCAACGGGTTTTCTGAATTAGGATTTCGTTCGGAAGAAAAATTAAATATCAGCTAATTTATACGATTCAAGCGAGAATAAAATATTAAATAGGAATAAATAGTCGAAAGGATTTATTTTGAAATTAGTTGAAAAATACAATTAATTAGGTAGGATTTCTTCATCAAGGTTGTTGTGTACTACCCGACCGGAAATACCTTGACGTGGGTGAGTTTTCCTTTTATAAATAATTTTCAGGTCCCAGGAGACACAGAAGGGCTGTGAAGTGGAAGTATATCAATTGAATATTAAATTAAAACAACAAAACAAAGAATTACACATTAATATATGTATATTGTATATTTGTATATATATTTATCTATATAGAAGTAAAGTAAAATATTGTATATAAAGTATATATATATGAGTAATGTAATTATATATATGTATTTTATTTATTAATCGAAACATCGAAATGGTAGCGATTTTTAATACCTACCCGAGGACATATCTATATTATTGAAAAAGAAAATATGTATTTATTAATATTCAAGACCATGTAGAATCATATATTTTATATTTATTTATTAATATATGTACTCTTTTTTAACATATTTTGACAATAGAGATATGTGTACTTAAATATATATTTATATTTATTCTTCATTTAACCTAGTAAATTTACTAAATTCGGAAAATGAAATAAATAGTTTAACTTCAATAAAGGAATTAAAAATATTTAAATTAACTATGCACAATAAACGGTATCATAACTGAATCAGTAAAGAGGCACAAATGACTTCTAAGGAATTTTAAAATAAACAAATCTCACATTTAGGTTAGTGTGTCAGGAGATGTTTATATTATTTGTTTACAAAACAAAGGATCACTGGAGAATTGGGTCAACCGCATAGTTTGAAAACGACCTTGGCCATAATTAGTTAGTCACAAAGGATTTTATTAATTACCCGAAACAGCTGGAAGATGCGTGTTCTCAAATACTTATCAATCACAAACGACAATTGAAAAATCACGGGTTAGCCAGATTTATATCAAAAAATTACATGAAACATTTGAATACCATTGATTAGATAATCGCACAGTTTTTATTGGTTACCTGAAACAGCTGGAAGCTGCGTGCTTACAAATACTTATCATTCACAATCGACAATTGAAAAATCACGGGTTAGCCAGATTTATATCGAATAATTATACGAAACATTTGAATTTTATTGATTGGGTGCTCATACAAAACCCCATCAGTTGCCTGAGATATTTGAGGGTCGAGTACTCTCTAATGTGGCAATCAACCACTTGAAACAATTGGAAAATCACGGGATAGGATGAACAAAAATTAATGTTGAACCCTGGAGGTAAAATTTAAAACAAATACAGTTCATCAATAGGAGGCAGTGGTCGCTCCTACAACAAGACCATTAACCAAACCAAATAGAGATGACGATTCTCTTAAATAAAAACGTCAAAACCAAACAAACAAAAGCTTGGAGTTCGATAGCTCTCCAAAACAAACTATCAAATATGACCTTATTCTACTAGTATTTATTAGTATCACCTTATTAGTACGTATATATTCGGTTACCAGACCTAGAGCTTCGCAGAGTTCTTGGCGCGAGATCCGAGCTCGGGATGCGAGGTAGATAGCCTCGTATTGCGAGTTATAAACCTTTCCCAAACTGTATGTATACATATATTTATTCGTATGTACTGTTTACTGGAGAATGCGGACCTGCATACAGCTTGCATTTTAGGTCTTATAGACCACCCTCGCATTTTCTCTTAAACGTGGAATGAGGATTCACGACCCGTAAGTCCACACCAACCGTGAGTATATGATTGTATATAGGACGAAACCGGTTCGCCCTAAGTAAATTGTAGTCCAAGGAGGGGTCGGAATTTGGGGGTATCGGGACCCGGGGGGAAACTTGAATGCAGTACATGATGACGTGGAAGGCTTCTTGGGACACGATAACTTAGGTATCAATCAAGGAGCCGTGTCAAAGGATTGTGCAAATTTCTAGTCCACTCCCGATCATCTCGTTTACTTGATGGAGGATTGGAGCCAAATTATGCCAGCAAATGGGCTATTCCGAGTTCGTCAAATATGCAACTAACTAATTACATTAACCTACTAAATCAATCTTTACATGTACCTTATAGCAGCAGAATCATAAAGGAGTGGTGCCACACAGACACAAAAGTTCACCAAAATCAAATTTACTAACAATTAATCATTTGAGTTATATTAAATTACCTGTCCAAATAAACATGTATAATATCTTTTATCAGCGTTTAACTACGATTTTGTTAGGGTGCAGGGAATCAGAAAATTACAATAGGAAAGTTAGCTCATTCAGAAAATTCATTTAAGTCTAGGTTTGCAATAGAAAGACTAATTCAACTTTGAACTCAACACCTCGATCAGAACCAAGAGGGTTACCACAAAAATGAAAGTAATTAAAATCCTATATCATAAATCAAAAAAATTACACAACGTTTGATGGAATTTAATTACAATATAAATACGGGTATATTTGCGTTCAAGATCGTAAATAACGTATTAATTAGTTAAGTACATATGTCTATAAAGATATATAGTACAAGAGAGCTTTAAGTAGCTTTCTGTAGATATCAAAGAAGAGGGTCCAATTTTCATGGAGGCTTATGTGTTGTAGGGGAGGAATTTTCCATCCCTGCGAACACATATGCAAAGCCTTAGAAAAAAAAATTAAACATCGGTCATAGCCAAGAGAGAAGAAAATTTTATATTGTTTTAAACAAATAAAAATAAAAGAAAATGGTGAAAAGTGAAAACATTACAACTGAATAGCCGTGTCCAGGAGGTTCAGGTTTTATAAGTCTTTGAGAGAAAAAAAAAACAAAGTTATTGGCCAACCTATTGCAAAAACGGAGAAAATAATAATAATAAATAGGACGAAATTAATTAAAGAATTAACAAAAAAAAAAATTTTATCAGAAAAGTGCGACATTACATAAATATACAGTAAAATTTAAAAATAATAATAGATTAACGTAAACAAACAATAAATCCAAAAAGAAAGTGTAAACGAATAAATCTTATAATACAAAAAGTGTCCTTATAAATAAAAATGTGTTAATTCAAATGACCGTGAACTTTAGAGTCAATAAAAATTCTTTTCATACGATAATATAAACAATAAGAAAGGATATGTGGGTTAATGATGTCATTCACTCGAGAGGAATGCGTTCCGTAAACAAAAACATTGTTTATGTTTTGGATTCACCGAACAAATCGGAATGTTGATATGAAGCAAGTTTAATAAACAAGACTAACACGAAAAACATCGAACGTATTGTGACAGCAAAGAACATCGAAAAATTGATAAGAAAAACATCGGGCGTAAACACATCGATGTTTTTAAAAAAAGGTCGGAAACATCGTTAAATAATACGTATCACTCTGAAGAACAAAAATTAAATAACAAACGTCGAGATTAAATAAACAATGACCCAAAAACGAGATAACATAAACATTGCATTTGGATATCGTGAAGTATTAACGTAAACAATTATTGTTTATCTATATCCGAAAATACAGACCAGCGGCGGGCCGTGGTACTTAACAAATTATTCAGAAAGTCAGGAAAAGATGTTATTATTTCATCGTTAGACATTCGACAGATTTATTAGAAGAATAGAAAGGTTTAGACAAATTAAATTGATTAATGTTTTGCAACACCCAATGTACCTTACTAGATATCATTGGTTTTGCAAAAATAATGATTACGAAAAATATAAAATTGATTAATATCAATTGATAAACAAAAGAACAAAAAATATGTTTTTTGATTAACATTAATATCATTATAAAACAAAAGAAAAACAATTATTTTGAGATGTTGGGGTGTAATATATTAGGATCATGTTATAACATAATAAATAGCGGAAATATTACACCCATATCATGTGATAGATAGATCTATAATAACAATAATATCAAAATAGAAAAGTGTAATTGTATTACATCATAGTTAATCATTAGGACCACGTGTTAGATTCAAATGGTCGCGCTACGTGCCGCCAATGTAGATACTTGTTGTCAGGATCACAAATCTCGATAATCGGCAGAGACATTAATGAGGGTGAAACATTTGATGTTTTGTTTTGTGAGGTAAGATTAATCTTACATAATATAATTTACCATATAAACGGGTAAGTTGAAATAACGTAAGATTTACTCATGATAATTTTGTTGACATTCGGATCAGGTTGTTGACTAATAAAACATATTTTAAGACACAGAGAACCCAGTCAATGGATTCGATAAAGAATTCAAGTATAGGCCAAACAAATAAACGTTGTTTTGAAAAGACAAAGTGTTAGTTGAGAATTCGAGTTTCAATTTCAAAGAAAAAAAAAACAATTCAGAGTTGGCTCGAGATTTTAATGTCGTTGACGAATGTTTATGATGGGATATATATATATGTGTATATATATACCTATTGAAAAGAAATTCATGTTAGGTATTGAAAAAAAATCATGTTAGGTATTTCAAAAAAATCATAATAGAATTTGCAAATTTTGCAAATTGAATATAGATTTGAACTCAACAATAAATAAATATGGCAGAGAAAAGAAAACTCGATGACGCGAAGGTAAGCCCCGAAACAGTTCCTTTAGGTGATGAACTGAGAGAAATATTCAAACGATCGCGAAAAAGTTCGTTACAAGTTGAAAATCTTAAGGCACCTGAAAATATGAGGCAGTCAGAGGGGGAGGCTAGAACATATTCGGATATCAAACAAGACGAGGGTATACAAGAGAGTGATGTGAAAATCATAAACGAACTTGAAATTTTACAGGAACAGTCAGGTGATGAAATACAAGAAAAATCTAGAAAAACAAAAAAAAAAATAAGAAAAACGAGAAAATTTGAAAAAAAATATAGAATAAGAAAGGCAACATATATATAAATAATTAAGAAAATTAAAATAGGAATATTAAGGTTGTCGCTTAGTAAGAAAAAAATATAGATACATAAGCCGGTAACACTCGGAAGAGCTAAGAAAATGGTGGGAAAACGTGGAATGGGGAGGCAAACAGAAGCTTTAGTGACGGCAATCGAGGAAAATGATACAGCTGGGACGTCAGCAGTGAACATCGGAGATATTACTACAATAATTCAAGCAGCTTTAGCACCGCTTGTTGATAAAATGCAGGAACTTGAGAAACAATTAGGAAGACCAACAACAGTGGCGGTGACAGGAGAGGATAGTGCGCCGAAAAACGTTCTCCAAGTAGTGGAAATGCTACCGCAGCAAGAACGACCTTCATTTTCCGGTGGAAATCAAAACCCCATAAGTTTCTTAGAAGATATAAAAGAATACACTAGAAAAGTGAAACGTACAGATCCATTAATTGTCGTACGGGAAAATTTGAAGGGAGAAGCAAAAACGTGGGCCAAGTTATACAACAAGCGATGGGAAACAATGTTGGATTTCGAAAGAGATTTTTTAGCTACCTATTGGGGAGACATAAAGAAGAATGAGGTTCGCCGTCGTCTTGCAGAAGGGGTATATGATGCCAAGAGAGATATATCCATGCTCACTCATTTCGCGAATTATTGGGATTTAGCGAAAGCATTAAAAATCACAGAAGCACCGTTAGGCGTAGTTGACAAAATTATGAGACATTACCCTAAAGAAGTTCAATCGCTATGGTTTTCAGGGCAGTCAGGAGATGAGATTGTCGCTGCTGAGTTTCTTCGAAAACTAGATACAATGGTTTGCACACCGGAAGAACGGAATACAAAGAAAAGGAGTGGGGAGGAGTTCGCCAAGAAGGACAAATACCGTGACCGTTACCACGCTATAAAGAAGAGAATTCACGCAATAGAGAGTGTGGAAGGAGGCGCTAGCTGCAGCAAGTGTGCCGAAACTACGACATCTTCAAAGGGAGGTTCTACAATAACTACAAGCGGCAAGGAGCTAGTCATCGCAAACAATTCGGGAAACGGCCGAGGGTTGATTCATTAGCCCTCATGAATACGACTCACACAGGGAGAGGGACGCCGGCACCAAAACACAACACTGCATTGAAGATTATGATGAAATGGGGGTGGAATCCAATGAAAGGACTGGGAAAAAATGAACAAGGTATGATTGCCCCAATAAAAGCAGAAAGGAATGTGAGAAGACGAAAGGATGGAGCGGAAGAAACGAGAACGGAAGCGGAAATAGATGTGGAAGTATGTGTCAATTCCTTACAACAAATAACGGATGAATGGAATCAATTGAAAGTGAACGAAGAGAAAACAAGAAGGGAAATTAGTGGGTTCAACAACATTTTCGAAGACAGAGATTATGAGGAAGTAGAAAAGGGTAGCACTTTACCGTTATTACCGGAAGCCAAAGCACAGATAGATAACACGGAAGTTCACTGTTTAATAGATACCGGAAGTCAAATCACGTGCGTTTCTCAAGAGTTTTATGAAAATTATTTAAATGATCAAACAATTTATCCTATTATGCCTGTAACGACTATACAGATTAAAGTAGCGATAGGACACAAAAGTCAGAGAATATCTAGGTTGGTTCTAGTACCGTTGCGATTTGGAGATGTTATAATAAATACGCCGTGTTTAATAATACCAAAGTTAATTAGGCCAATTATATTGGGTATCAACTGGTTAGACGAATATACAGCTGAATTTAAATGTGGAGAAAACAGAAAGTTAAAAATAAAAACAGGAAATGGGAAGAAGGAAATAGAGTTAGTAAATTCAACCGTAATTCATAGGAAACCTAAACAGGAGGTTAGAAATCAAAATTTCACAAGTGGAAAAATAATTAGTATTGAATTAAACCCTGAAATAAATAATACGGCGTGCCTCGAGCGTAGAATAACGACCTTTGTGTCTGAGTTAAATTTAGATTCAAAAGGAAAAGAAGGGTTAGAAAAGATTTTAATTAAACATAAGAATGTATTTATAGACAAACCGGGCCTAACTACTTTGTACACTCACGAAATAAGAATGACGGACGAGACGCCTTTCGTTAAGCGATCCTACCCAGTACCATTTGCTTACAGAGATAAGATTGATGAAAAAATTAGAGAATTGGAGTCATTAGGAATCATCAGTAGAGAGGCCACGCAGTTTTCTAGTCCTCTAACATTTACCTTGAAAAAAGATGGGACGGTTAGGATACTCTTAGATGCTAGATTCTTAAACACCAGAATGCAGGCGGAAGTAGAAAAACCACCATTAACTTCAGAAATTATACAGCGTTTTCATGGTGTAAAATTCATAACCACAATAGATCTAAATTCAGCTTACTTTCAAATACCTATCAGTCCAGAAAGTCGCAAGTATACTGGGTTTGTATACAATGGAAAATCTTACGTATACAAGGTATTACCGCAGGGGTTAAAAACATCAGTAGGGAGTTTTTCAAGAGGAATGGACAAAATTCTAGGACCAGGGGTGAGGGAATTCTGCGCTAATTACTTAGATGATTTAATAATATATACGTGTGGTAGTCAAGAAGATCATTTTGAACATGTAAACGCAGTGCTTGAGAGGTTAAAGGAAGCAAACATGACTTGTAAACTCGAAAAATGTCAATTTTTATTCACAGAAGTACGTATGTTAGGACATATTATAACGCCTTTGGGAGTTCAAATGGATCCGGAAAAGATTGACGCCATAAAAAATTTTCCGGTACCCAAGAAAATAAAACAAGTTAGAGCCTTTCTTGGACTTTGTAATTATTACCGTAGATTCGCGAATAAATATGGGGAAACAACACGGGTTTTGTGCGATTTACTTCAGAAAAATAGAACCTGGCGATGGGGTGACTCAGAACAGCGCGCATTCGAGAGGGTGAAAACATTATTTTTAGAGACAGTTATTTTACATCATCATGACCCAAATAGTACTTATTATTTACAGACAGATAGTTCGGGGTTCGCCATAGGAGGAGAATTATATCAGTTGGATGAGGAAGGGAATCACCACGTTATTGGATTTATTAGCAAAGCTTTAAGAGGACCGGAGTTGAAATGGACCACGTCAGAACAAGAGTTATGGGCGATAATATATGCTTTACATAAATTTGAGACATATTTAAGAGGAGTACACTTAATAATTAGAACGGATCATCAAGCATTGACATTTTTAAAGAGCTGGAAGATGTACAGTGGCCGACTAACACGGTGGATTTTATATTTAAATCAATTTAACTTCACTGTAGAGTACGTCAAAGGGAAGGAAAATATAGGGCCTGATATTTTATCTCGTTATTCTTGTGATGAAAAAAATGTACAGGAGGAGAAAAACACGTGCCCAGAGATAGCAGCTTTTGCAGTGAAAGGTAGACAACAGATTCGAAAACACTTAGAAAATATAACTGAACTACAAAAACAAGACACATTTTTGGGAGAAATTTCCGGATATTTGCGCAAGGGAAAATTTGGGCCGCCGACAAAAGATGTTAATAGGTATTTGAAAAATTACAAAAAAATAGGCAAGACTTTATATTACACAACAGGACTAAACAAAACGGTGTTAGCAGTACCACAAGAGTTGACTGAAGAACTAATAAAAATGATACATTTAGAAATTGGACACGGAGGAGTTTTTAAAACAGGGACAGCTTTGGGAGATAGGTATTATTGGCCAGGCATGCACCGAGATATAAAACGCATAGTGAGAGGGTGTCACCTATGTCAGCTGGCGAAGCGCGAAATTCGACCAACTGTAGGGCCGAGTAGATCCATAATTACCAAAGAAGTAGGACAATTAGCTATGGCAGATTTATACGGACCTTTACCGAGAGGAATAGGGGGGGTTAAATTCATTTTCGTGATCCAAGATTCATTCAGTAGATTTGTAAAATTATATAAATTGAGGATAGCAAGTACTAAGACCGTGTTAAATTGTGTAGAGGATTTTAATAAAACAATACAAATAGATGCTTTGTTAACTGACAACGGATCCCAATTTACATCGAAGAAATGGGAAAACAACTTAAATAGGATGGGCATACGAATCGTACATACTTCAATACGAAATCCCGGACCGAACATAACAGAGCGCGTGAATAAAGAATTAGGTAGAATTTTCCGTATTTATTGTCACGAAAAACATACCAAGTGGGCGGCTTTCCTTAAAGAAATAGAACAAACCTACAATAATTCGATACACTGTTCAACAGGATTCTCACCTAATGAAATAGCTTTTGGGAAATCACCAACTTATAGTTTAGACAGGTATACTCAAGGCTGCGGAAAATCTACGAAAACAATAAATGAAATAAGATTAGCAGCACGGAAAAATTTAGAGAAAAGCGCTGCAAATCGACAGAAATACTATAATCTCAATAAAAGATTAATAACTTATGAGATTGGGACCCTGGTCAAGTTGAAAAAATTTACACAATCAAACCTACTCAAAAAAGAAATAAAAAAATTCAATCTGCTTTACGATGGACCTTATGTAATTGGGTCAGAAGTTTATAGTAACACGTATACGCTAATTGATCCGGTAACTCGGGAAATAAAAGGAGATTATAGCGCAATTCATTTAGCGAAATACTATACATGTAATAAGGAACAAAAACCGAGTTTAGAGATAGTGGAAATCAACGAATAAAATGCGAAATTTACAAATATTTGAAACTTTAAATAAACAAACGATTGAGAAATACAAATAAAAATATGTTAGGATACGATATAATTTAAGGAGGGAGGGAGAAAGAAAATTACTAAAATATTAGACTATCAGTTTGTTTGCGAGGGGCGGGTCGTCCTTAAGTCTTTAAGGTTGAGTGAACAAAAATTTTAATAAGCGACAATCATATTCTAATTTACTAATAGAGTAAGAGAAAAATTTTTCGATAATATTGATTTTCTAGTTTAGAAAAAAATTTTGTGTGTTAGTGTGTAGGAAAATTTTGTTAGATAAGTAAGAACACAGAAGGAAAACGTATAGGAGCTATATACCCACAAAAGGAACTTTAAAAAATATATATATTATAAATAGGATAGGGTACGTTTTATAAAACAAGATTTTAAATTGACAATGCATAGAGTTAGAATTTTTTTTGAAAACTTGAAATAAGGTTGTCTATAGATTTAGAGTAGACATTAGGTAAAGATAAAAAGGGAACATTAGAAATTACGATATCGATAGGTTAAATTTTCAAAAAAAAAAATTTTAAAGGGAAACAGGAACGATGAGAAAATTGGAGGTTAGTTAAGAACAGTTATGAAATTAAAAAATTAGGATGGACAACACCTAGGCTAGAACAACTTGTTTGAATGATCTATGAAAAGACAATTAGAAATTACACAAAAAATTTTTAGCGAATAAGAAAGAAAAAAAAAAAAAAACAAAATGCTGGAAAAGTTTAAATGAAACATGTATACCACTGATTGTCGGATTGGGTGAGGTCGTGCAAAGATATACATTTCACAAAAATATAATACTTACAAAACCAAAACAAACGATTATTTGCACACCAAGAGACCACCCGCCCTTCAGTTGGTCAATAGACCGCGAGATTGCAAACAATCTTTACCTGAATCATTGTGAGGGAGGTCTTAGTCCAACCAGGTTGAGGACCACCTAAACACGCGAGTCGAGGGGCGTGTTTTTTTTCCCAGAAAAAAAAAAGAGATTAATTTTGAGTTTATCAAAATTAGAGAAAATTCCATAAAATAAAATCTACGCGAAAAGAAAATAGAAAATACAATGTGATTCAGAGTCAAGGTTGCTAACAATCCAAACAGAATGAGGGGGGGGGGAGATAGGAAATAACAGAATGGAAAGAGAGATAGGAAATAACAGGATGGAAAGAGAGATAGGGAATAGCAGAATGAGGGGGGGGGAGAAAGGAAATAACAGGATGGAAAGAGAGATAGGGAATAGCAGAATGAGGGGGGGGGGAGAAAGGAAATAACAGAATGGAGAGAGAGATAGGGAATGATAGAGTGAGGTAGAGAAAGGAAATAACAGGAAGTGATGTAGGAAAAGGAATAACAGAACGAAGGGGGGAGAAAAGCTAGACTACATTTTGAACACAATTTCGATGTCTAAAGTAGTATACAACGTTAGCCACAGCAAATTGAGTTCAGAGGGGGGAACTGTGATGAAAGGCTTTAAATCACAGTGAAAGAAAAAACAGATAAACCATAGCTGCAAGAAAATATGCAAATTATTTATGAAAACGGACATGCTAACGACATCTGGCGGAGAAAGAATTGATCCAGCTTGCTTGCAGTAGACTCCTGTAATAGTTGAAATTATATCGAGGTTCTAAGACGAAAGCAGAGAGGTCGTAAAATCGTCTAGGACGACTGGTACTTCCCCTTTTCCTAGGCCTATAAATAAATATTGAATTTTGTCAACCAATAGATCTGAACAAAGAGCTATAAAATTTTGAGTAACCAATCAGTGAGCGGAGGGAGGTGTGTCTACGACGGACAAAGGAATAAACTTTGGATCGGGCAATAAAAAAAAAGATAATTAATGGCTTCTTCTTTCCCACAGAAATTAGAGGTGAACGCACTTTAGGGTCAACGTCGACTTTCAAGGTGACAAACTCCTGGAAATGTTTACAATAACTGAGGCATTTAGGTGATGGCGAACCATTGAAATCGAGTGCTTTAAAGATTTTACAAGTTGAAAAACACACACACGAAAATGCAATGGAAAAACTATAAACGTGATAGTATAAAAAAGGACGGGAAAAGCGAAGGAAAATCACTGGCAGAATTTTCAACTGTAGTACAATTATTTATGATAGAAGGAGGGTGTCATGTTCGATAAAAATCGTACTAAAGAGAGGTGAGAGTTTTGGAAACAATGGAAATTAATCGTTATCAATTTAAGATGAAACGGACATATTGGTAAATCAATTTTGAATGAAAAATCTCGCAAAAAAAATACACTTTTAGAAAAGTGCGGCGATCGAATGGAAGGATAGTACAGGGATTTTGGACTGCTACGAAGGTCCTAGGGACGTGAAAATCGAGTAGCAGAAGAAGACAGTAAAACTAAACATAATAGCGATAGATTAGATTCAGGAAAAGTAGACATTTTACATGATTATCAGGGTAGATATATATTAGAGTTACCCAATATTACGGAGGGATCGAAACAAGACAAAAGGTTGGCGGTCTCATGTATATTTTGAAGGGTAAACAATCGAAATCCGAACATGATTTTTATTTACGTTAAGGTAATAAACGATTAGAAAAGCGATTAACTTTAACGTGGACCTTATGGAAGTATTTAGATTAGTCAAAAGAGATTAAAACTAATAGGTTTGAAATTAAACTAAATTTACGAGTCTAGTACCAAAATTTTAAACATAAACAGATGTCAATGCATATGTTTTATGTGAATCCTGGTATGAGAAAGATAGAAAATTGGGCGGAGATTGGGTCAGGCAATAAAAATGACAGATATCCCAGAGTCTAATTAGGTATATCTCCCATAGAAGTGTGGAAAACTATATATTAATTAATAATAAATGAAGTATGAAATTTCCCAGGAGACCACACACATCGGGAAAAGTGAAGAAAAGATAAAAGGAAGGGTAAAGAACGGAGATAGGAAATGATCCATGTGGAGAAAAGCGATACAATTCGAATTTATCCGTGAAATTAATAAATACGACTTGGAAAATGAGTAATTATAAGAGTTATGAGAAATGACATAAGAATCAAGAAGAAATTGTGCAAGAAAACGTCGCGGATAAAAGAAAATCCAAGAAGATAAGGAAAAATTCAAATCTGCGGCATTAAAAGAGAATGTACTGGTGAAAATGGAAAAGCCCATATAAGGGACAATAAAATTGAGTAGAATTCAGACGAATCGAAATTCAAAAATGCGTAGTAAAGATTTCAGCATGGATTTAAACAATTTCGCACGAGATGCATAAAATTGAGATCTATATATATGTTATTGAGGACGGACCTATCGCGAATTGAGAAAAAAGGGAACGCAAAATCATGAGATTTTAACTACATTTTTGTATGAACAGAGGACAAAGGGAGCTTGGGCGATTAACACAGACTTACCCGATTCGGACCCTATCGACTTAGATTTGTGAGATAAAAACTAACTACCGCCCAGAGCCGGAAAGCAGAACATCTTATGGGAGGACAATCGAGATTGATGGAAGGGGTGTTTGGATTTACGAGTTGATAGGAGATAGAATTAAGCATCAAGAGAAATTCAGATACGTCTTTTGGAACCTGAGAGGGGTATAAAAGATGGAACTCATCAGTCAGGAGGGCAGTCGCGCCGAGGGTTTGAAAAGTTGTTACATGGCAGTACTACGTCTATTGGTAAAATTCTAGTGAAATAATCTAAGTGTTAAATTCTGAACAAGTACCTGGACTTAGAAAGTTTTGTAAAAAGTCTTAAATTCAGTTTCTAAATTCTGAAAACCCCACCAGTGAAGTTTTGTTAAATCAGTTTAATTTGGTTAAACAGTGAAAATAAATATAATTTAAACTCAGTGCTTAAAAGTGTTAAGTGAAGTGCAAAAAGTGAATTGTGAATTAATTAAAAATTTAAAAATAATTATTTCATTCAAAGTGAAAACATTCAAATTAAATTTAAGAGTTTGTTATCGTTAATCTAAAGTGAACGTGATCGCGTATTGATATTTAAAAATAGATTATAATTTAACGTCAATTTGGTTAAAAAATAATAATAATAGTAATAAATACTTCATCTTAGGTTAAAAGAAACACAAAAACAAAAAAAAAGGATTCGATAATAATAAACGTTTAAACCTTTGTTCTAAAATTAATAGAAAGAGGAAAAAAATTTAATTTATTAAGAAGTTAATTAAAAGTCTGCACAATTCGGAATAAATTTTCTTATCAATTTATATAAAAAGAAATTTAGAATTAATAAATTGTTCAATTAAAATCCATCGTGCGTATAGCGACAGTGTTAAAAGTGTTTGTCATTTTAACCGGAATTCTAAACATCAATCTACCATTTCGAAAAAAGTATTTTAACAGCTATCATTCAAAAGTCTAAACTAGAAAAGTGTTATTAAATCAACGGGTTTTCTGAATTAGGATTTCGTTCGGAAGAAAAATTAAATATCAGCTAATTTATACGATTCAAGCGAGAATAAAATATTAAATAGGAATAAATAGTCGAAAGGATTTATTTTGAAATTAGTTGAAAAATACAATTAATTAGGTAGGATTTCTTCATCAAGGTTGTTGTGTACTACCCGACCGGAAATACCTTGACGTGGGTGAGTTTTCCTTTTATAAATAATTTTCAGGTCCCAGGAGACACAGAAGGGCTGTGAAGTGGAAGTATATCAATTGAATATTAAATTAAAACAACAAAACAAAGAATTACACATTAATATATGTATATTGTATATTTGTATATATATTTATCTATATAGAAGTAAAGTAAAATATTGTATATAAAGTATATATATATGAGTAATGTAATTATATATATGTATTTTATTTATTAATCGAAACATCGAAATGGTAGCGATTTTTAATACCTACCCGAGGACATATCTATATTATTGAAAAAGAAAATATGTATTTATTAATATTCAAGACCATGTAGAATCATATATTTTATATTTATTTATTAATATATGTACTCTTTTTTAACATATTTTGACAATAGAGATATGTGTACTTAAATATATATTTATATTTATTCTTCATTTAACCTAGTAAATTTACTAAATTCGGAAAATGAAATAAATAGTTTAACTTCAATAAAGGAATTAAAAATATTTAAATTAACTATGCACAATAAACGGTATCATAACTGAATCAGTAAAGAGGCACAAATGACTTCTAAGGAATTTTAAAATAAACAAATCTCACATTTAGGTTAGTGTGTCAGGAGATGTTTATATTATTTGTTTACAAAACAAAGGATCACTGGAGAATTGGGTCAACCGCATAGTTTGAAAACGACCTTGGCCATAATTAGTTAGTCACAAAGGATTTTATTAATTACCCGAAACAGCTGGAAGATGCGTGTTCTCAAATACTTATCAATCACAAACGACAATTGAAAAATCACGGGTTAGCCAGATTTATATCAAAAAATTACATGAAACATTTGAATACCATTGATTAGATAATCGCACAGTTTTTATTGATTACCTGAAACAGCTGGAAGCTGCGTGCTTACAAATACTTATCATTCACAATCGACAATTGAAAAATCACGGGTTAGCCAGATTTATATCGAATAATTATACGAAACATTTGAATTTTATTGATTGGGTGCTCATACAAAACCCCATCAGTTGCCTGAGATATTTGAGGGTCGAGTACTCTCTAATGTGGCAATCAACCACTTGAAACAATTGGAAAATCACGGGATAGGATGAACAAAAATTAATGTTGAACCCTGGAGGTAAAATTTAAAACAAATACAGTTCATCAATAGGAGGCAGTGGTCGCTCCTACAACAAGACCATTAACCAAACCAAATAGAGATGACGATTCTCTTAAATAAAAACGTCAAAACCAAACAAACAAAAGCTTGGAGTTCGATAGCTCTCCAAAACAAACTATCAAATATGACCTTATTCTACTAGTATTTATTAGTATCACCTTATTAGTACGTATATATTCGGTTACCAGACCTAGAGCTTCGCAGAGTTCTTGGCGCGAGATCCGAGCTCGGGATGCGAGGTAGATAGCCTCGTATTGCGAGTTATAAACCTTTCCCAAACTGTATGTATACATATATTTATTCGTATGTACTGTTTACTGGAGAATGCGGACCTGCATACAGCTTGCATTTTAGGTCTTATAGACCACCCTCGCATTTTCTCTTAAACGTGGAATGAGGATTCACGACCCGTAAGTCCACACCAACCGTGAGTATATGATTGTATATAGGACGAAACCGGTTCGCCCTAAGTAAATTGTAGTCCAAGGAGGGGTCGGAATTTGGGGGTATCGGGACCCGGGGGGAAACTTGAATGCAGTACATGATGACGTGGAAGGCTTCTTGGGACACGATAACTTAGGTATCAATCAAGGAGCCGTGTCAAAGGATTGTGCAAATTTCTAGTCCACTCCCGATCATCTCGTTTACTTGATGGAGGATTGGAGCCAAATTATGCCAGCAAATGGGCTATTCCGAGTTCGTCAAATATGCAACTAACTAATTACATTAACCTACTAAATCAATCTTTACATGTACCTTATAGCAGCAGAATCATAAAGGAGTGGTGCCACACAGACACAAAAGTTCACCAAAATCAAATTTACTAACAATTAATCATTTGAGTTATATTAAATTACCTGTCCAAATAAACATGTATAATATCTTTTATCAGCGTTTAACTACGATTTTGTTAGGGTGCAGGGAATCAGAAAATTACAATAGGAAAGTTAGCTCATTCAGAAAATTCATTTAAGTCTAGGTTTGCAATAGAAAGACTAATTCAACTTTGAACTCAACACCTCGATCAGAACCAAGAGGGTTACCACAAAAATGAAAGTAATTAAAATCCTATATCATAAATCAAAAAAATTACACAACGTTTGATGGAATTTAATTACAATATAAATACGGGTATATTTGCGTTCAAGATCGTAAATAACGTATTAATTAGTTAAGTACATATGTCTATAAAGATATATAGTACAAGAGAGCTTTAAGTAGCTTTCTGTAGATATCAAAGAAGAGGGTCCAATTTTCATGGAGGCTTATGTGTTGTAGGGGAGGAATTTTCCATCCCTGCGAACACATATGCAAAGCCTTAGAAAAAAAAATTAAACATCGGTCATAGCCAAGAGAGAAGAAAATTTTATATTGTTTTAAACAAATAAAAATAAAAGAAAATGGTGAAAAGTGAAAACATTACAAACGGTATTCATTCTGATCGTCTCTTTGACGATATTTGTTTTTTTCAGCTTCACAAATCTTACAATTATAATGTACTGTGCTTTTTCTAAAGCGTAACGGAAAAAATGTAGTTTCTATTCCAATTAAGACGCTCCTGACCTATTCCATGATTTTTTTAAATGATCCCATTTTCCTAAATAATTTACCCCATTTCAAAAGTATTTATATCGAGAAACACTTTGATTTGTTGTAACCTAATAAAATCATCGGTTATTTAGTTGTAACCCAATAAAATCACCGGTATTTTAGTTGAAACCTAATAAAATCATCGATCTTTTTGATGTAACCTTAAAATATCATCGATCTTTTAGTTGTAACCTTATAAAATCATCGGTCTTTTAGTTGTAATCTAATAAAATCATCGGTCTTTTAGTTGAAACTTATTAAAATCATTGGTCTTTTTGTTGTAACCTAATAAAATCATCGGTCTTTTAGTTGTAACCTATTAAAATCATCGTTCTTTTCGATTGGTTTTATATTTTTCCCTTATTTAGAAACTTCAATTAAAAAGCCGACCTATTAAAATCATCGGCTTTTTAGTTGTAACCCAATAAAATCATCGGTTTTTTAGTTGTAACCTAATAAAATCATCGGTCTTTTAGTTGAAACTTATTAAAATCATTGGTCTTTTTGTTGTAACCTAATAAAATCATCGGTCTTTTAGTTGTAACCTAATAAAATCATCGGTCTTTTAGTTGTAACCTATTAAAATCATCGTTCTTTTTGATTGGTTTTATATTTTTCCCTTATTTAGAAACTTCAATTAAAAAGCCGACCCAGTTTATAAGTTAGCTGTAAGCCCCAAACTAAAGACAAAACATCAGCTTCTCTTTAATGGGGACAAAAAGGGAGCGTTGACAAAAGGTCCCGAAATTAGAGCAGACGATCACAATGGCAATTCAAAGGATCGGACCCTGCTGAAAATAATAATAACGTGCAATATTCAAAGGCCGTAATAAGGAAGCAAATGGAAATTCACATCGTAAAATGGAGTTAATAAATTGGAATTTCAAGGAGTTTTTGAAAGGAGACTTTTTGAATGTTGTTCCGTGTGGAGCTAATGGATGTGGCATTCACAATTTTGAGAAATGTTGTAAAGTTGGAAGTTGGTAGGCAACTAAATATGGAAATGAAATACATTTTAGATTATTTTTATTACATTAGCTCCACACAGAAGGCATATTTGGGGGTGGTGTGAGGGTCTTTCAAAGGACATGAAGAAGAGGAGGAGAAATGGTGGTGGAATCTGGAGGTCCAGGAGTGTGTCCAGGAGTAACTAACATATGAATCCATTTCTCCCGCTGTAGTGTTAAGCGACAGGTCGAGATGATCCAGTTGGAGAGGTCAAAGAGTCTTTCTTAACCGGCCTCTCCCGATTCGGCCCGTCACGCACTTAATAGGCAGGCGCATTCGCCGCCAGGACATGGACAACCTTCACCCCATGAACTCGGGCACCCTTGCTAAGTCACCGAACGTTGCAAACCACTTAGGGTGACTTATGGCAGATGTGTTAATTATTCAATTTATAGAATCTGGGGCGGCGGTACACATACCCGCCTCCCAAAATTCATTGACTAATTTGAGATAAGCGCTACAATTTTTAATATCACCCATTCTCTGATATACTTTCTTTAAGTGATAAAGCACAAAAATAGTGCATTGTTAAACTTTATCAATTTGGCAATTGAAGGAAACAGAACAATACACAGAAAATAAAAATACACCTTTTTTATTTTCTATGTTTTGTTCTGTTTCATGTTTCATTTAGATTTGTTAGTATTATGTTCTTCTTCAACGATGTATTGATTATTCCATTATAAAACCTGTTAAATTGCTGGAACAGTTGTCGGCAGGTTAATTTAAAATAATAATTATAATGCAAAAGCATAATACAATGAGAAATCATTATTTAATTAACATCAGACGTCTTTTCAGAACTGTTCCATTTTGCGACTACTTTCTTAGTAATTTGTAGCAGAAAAGTTTCCATTGAAAGGCTTTTCATCATTTGGTATACTGCACAAGCCTCTTGAGAAGCCAAAGAAGAAAATGGCAAAGAAAAAAGTCGGCAAATGCCATTGAGCAAAAATTTCAGTTGTTTCTAACATTTTCAAATATAGAAATAAGTAAACGTTTCTTAAACCCAATTCTAAACTTTCACAATTGTGTTCGTGCACATTTCAATGCATGCATATTATGTACACGCAACTTTTACGCATACCCAGGTAACTTTTAGCGTAGAGTATAGTCATTAATGTTTCATAAATACTCGCACCTTAAAGTAGTACTTGTAGGTATTACCAAATACCCTATAATATTAATATTACGTTCAGTTAAATTGATATAGTGGCAATATCAACAACGCTAACCGCTAGAGGCGCTAGTGTAGTAAATTGTCTTTAAAATAACTTTCAATAGACGGTGGTTTACGCTTTATAATATGAATTTTGATATTATGTATAAAAACGTCTCAAAATATAGGTTCTGTATGTGCAGCTTAGGGTGTAATAATTACAAGTAACAAAATACACCCTGTCGTTTTTAGGATTCCAAAAAACGCTGAAAGATTATTTTTTTAAATATAATACGAGTTCGATAAACAGTGAAATCTATAAATAAGAAATTAAAAATAACTTATTAAAATTATATAAGTATTTTATTTCATTTATAAACCATCAAAGACAGAGTTAATAAATAGCCTTTTTAATATTTTTTGAGTCTGAACAAAAAAACGGTAAAACCGTACGTACGTTGCGTAATTTTTGTTTTTCTGTTTCTCTGATTAATTAAGGTAAAATGAAGAATTTATCACACAAACTTGTAATCCATTAATATTAGGCGTTAGTATACTATGTGCGCATGTTGTCATCAGAATGTATTGGAAATGTCAGAGGTTGAACGTATAATTAATATTATAGGATATTTAGTACGACTATAATCCACTTATTGACATTATTTGTCCATGCGTTTACTCAATATCAATAAAGAAAATAAATTCAAATTAAGTTAAAAATCAAAAGCTCATTTATTTAGCAGAATTTAAAAAAAAATTCTCATTTTCTCAATTTCAACAAGAAAGACAAGGGTCCTGGGTTCGAGTCCCAGATGTGACCGTTTTCTTTTCTGATTTTTCTGTTTCAGATTTTCGTTTAGAAATCACTAATATTGTCTTCAATATTTAAATATTAAAATTTGAGGTTTTACTCAATAAAGTTATTCCGAAAAATAAATATTCATTCTAGACTTGCAGAAAAGTCAATAGATGTCGCACATTAAAAATAAAAAATAAGATAGGTTTATCTAAAAAGACGCTGTCTGGATTGCATTTAGTTCGGGTTGAATCTTGCGATCATACATAAAGATAGTTGCCAATAAAAATGTGCGGTGTGAAAAAATGAAGACAATGTTAGTAGTTCCTATTCGAAGTATGATACAGTTAAAAGTGACCGAGGGGAATAGGGTCCCATTAGCTAAGTTGGTAGTAAATACAATTTGAGGCTTTACTCAATAAAGTTATTCCGAAAAATAAATAAAATAAAATACTTTTACTAGGAATTAATTATCTATAAACATTTATTGAGCACGAATTAGCCCAGCAAACGTAGTTACGTGACGTAGTTTTATACGGAACCTCCTCGCTTGCAGCGGACTCTTTAATCTGGAAACTATATTGGTAAAGCTCATTTCACCGTTATAAGTCATGGAGCTTTGATAAAAAATAATTTAATTGTTATAAAATAAGACAAGTGATGTGTTGTCACTATTTATTTAAAACCGTAGCCAAACTCATCCTATTCGAAGGTCTTTAAAATGATGCACCCTTAATATGAAGTAGCTAATATCCACCCCTGCCTCGGACTCCATGACGGTCCGAATCCTCCCTCCGTCCCCGGTTTCTATCGCTCTGCGTTTGGCAGTTTGCCTATACGGCCAGCCTGTGGAAGGAAATTGCATCTTGATTTTTTTTCTATTTTGCGACCTCGCAAAGGCTTTGCATATAGGGGTGGGTAAGAGCGACCAGCACGGGTAGTGGTAAGAAAATATTATTAGTGATATATATTTTTTCGATTTCTAATGTTCACACGTAGCGTCTTGTTGAAAGTAAACGTTGTCCAGATCAATAACATCTAATTCCGGCAATAAAATATCATTAATCATCTCTCGATAGCGATCCATTCACCGTAACTGTTGCTCCAGCCTCATTTTCAAAAAAGTAAGGTCCAATGACTCCGCTGTACCATAAACAGCACCAAACAGTCACACGTTTAGAATAGAGAGACTTTTCAACAATAAATTTTGGTTTTTCGAGCCCCAAATGCAACAATTTTGCTTGTTGACGAAGCCACCGAGGTGGAAATGGGCCTCATCACTCAAGATGATTTGCATTTGATTCACTAAAGTGAATTTTAATAATTTCAATGCGTTGTTGAAGCGTGAATCGTTCCATTTTTAATAATGGCGTAGTTTTTACTTGTCAAATGTCAAAAAATGACAGCTTCAAAAGTAACATCTGCCGAAATAGCTGGCTATTCAAAATAAAAACTCTTATTGGAAAATCTTGTATAATATAAATATAAGATTTTGTCGATAGTGGCGCTACATTCACCTTGTTTTTTTTTTCGAATTACCAGTAAAATTGATTTACATTTCCTCTTATTCAAGTCCATTCATTAGCTGGTCTATTATTAGTAAGATATTCATTTTCTGCAATAGAATAAACGCAATTATATTGAATTATTTCTGTGCAGTCAGACGAATCACTTTACTGGCTATTTAATGAGTGTTTCAAAGGACCAGCTTAATTACCAAGTAAAGACCGAACTAATGGATATTAAAATATTCACACAAAAATTCGTTTTAATTTATTCTTAGGTTGGCATTAAAATATATCATCAACATTAAAAAGTGTTTTTTCAACTTTGAGGATTTAAAAAAAAAATCACAAGTTGCGCCACAATACGAAGTATGTCAAAAAAATAAAAATAAATAGTAGTATATCTGTGTGTAAGGATAGAATGTCCAACCTTATGATTCCAGAGATAGCCTCATTATTAATGCCAGTGCCATACAAATTTTTCTTAAAAAAATTATAAAACTCCTTCATTTGTTCACGCAATTGCTTCATACGAAATTTTATAGAATAGTAATGATCAGCAGAATCCATTTCTAGTCAAAAAAATACCCTTGAAAATTCAAGTCTCTATGTCTATGAAAGCCGATTTTCAGCCCACTGTGCGATGTGGAATTATAAGATTGTGTTAAGAATAATTTAGACAAGCGATAAAGTAGGTAAAAGAAATCGGTGCAGCGCTCTGCCAAATTGAAAATCTTCAAACAAAAAAATTGAAAAAATAAATTGTTTTGGTCTGAGCAACATCGAAAGTGTCAAATATTCCAAACTAAGCCATTTATCACACACAAGAGTCACGAGCTGCCACTGTCTTAAATATAATATTTTGTCGGAAAATTATTTTAAGTATCCGAAATTCGTTATATATTTTTCAAGGGTCTACGCTGTCATAAAACATACTAATTTAGGTTGTCTGTGATGAACGTTATTCCTGCGTGATTATTATTCACGTTCAATGAACTCAAATTTGCTTTGAATTACCTACGTGTCGTTTTGTGATAAGTGGTTATATAAAAAATACTGCAGATAAGTAATAACGTACCTTAAAATATAATATTTTGACAAAAAATATTTAATTACCTATTTTTGTCTTCTTCAAAATTCGAATTATAATATCCCGTGATCATCAAACATGCTTGATTATAATTCAAGTTCAACGAACTCAAATTTGCTTTAAATTTAATTGTCACTTTTAAATTTGGGACTGATTGTGTAAAGGATAATTGAGACAAGCAATACAGTAAGTACCTACCTAAAGTATAATATTTTAACAGTTTTTATTTTGGAATTATAATATTACGTGATTTTTCACGGGACCGGCCAGTAATAAATAATGCGAAGAGAAAATAGAGTGAAATTTCTTTGAATATAGTATACGCCAGCACGTCGCCCTTAAATTTTCGTGTTGATGAATACATTTTACAGAAAAAAGGTAATGTTTCTGAAAGTTTTATCACTCACGTCAACGCGCGGTCCAGAATTTGTTCATCAGGTATTTTATATGAGAAAAGTGCTGAGTCAGGGTTTAGGAAAGTATATTTTTAGTGAAATCTACTAGATGGGTAACTGTTTATTTTTCTTCAGAATTTCATCAAAATAAATTAAATTTATTTTATGTGAAACCTTAAATTTTCTTTAAGGGAGTAAGGTACTTCTATTATGTTATCCACCGGAGACCGAAAACATTTACAAAAAAATTGCCTTAAACGCTGGAGATGCCGTAGGTTAGATTTTGGATTCACCCGCGCTCTTTTAAAAAATCCTCCCTCCGAATATTAATTCCATGATGATGTATATATAAGCTTAATATATTAGCTTTGACAAAGCTTGAGATAAGCGAAACACGCTTTGCTGTCATTTATTAATTCAATAAGAGTGGTGAATTACAATGTGTGTTTTTCATTTAATAAATCTATTATTGACGTAAACAAAAATACATTGTTTTAATCTCGACATAGGCATATAACGATTAATATTTTGTTAAATATTTGGACCCTTTGATCTGATACATCATCTGGCATGTTTTTGATGCGCAAAATGTTATGCAAATTATTTCACGACAGGTTATAAAAAACAATAATTAATCAATTCCATCAAATTTATTAGGTATTGTGTAAGGTTGTGAAGATAGTAATTAAAGATTATAGAAGATATGTAACGTCAAATGCCATCTTAAGTAAGGGAGAAATATTAAAAAAGGCCACTCTTGTAAAGTTATAACATTGCTTTGTTGTGAAGAACACGTGTTTCTTTATGAGAAACATTTAAGACCAGAACAAGTTGTTGTAAACAAACAACTACGAACAACAACACCGTGTTTGCGACTTGCCCATCGCGTGAGAGATGAACAAAACAATATTGTGTTCAACACATTCTGTCGACCAACTTGGGGAACAGTAAAGTTGAACAGGAGTATAAAATATTCCTTCTAGACACTCTTAGCGAGCTTTCTACTTGGTGAAACTAAAAACTGAGAAGACTGAAAATACAGTGAAGTAATGTGAAAATTTCTTTGGTTTTAATATCTTCGTAATCTTAGTATTGTCTCTTGTTTGTATTTTTTATGTGACACTTCACAAGAGCGCCTTTACGGTGTAAAGGCAGGGGAGCTAAGTCGCTACCCGGTTGGGTAGCGCTGTGAGGCAAGTAGACGATGTATACGATTTCTTGCTTTATTTAGGTGTGTGTAGGTATGTACCTATACATGGTTTCCGAAAACTAGTCGTAAAAATAGGTAAGGGGTAGCTGGTAAATCTACATCACATTTAGTAATTTGAGTTTATATTGTAATTTTTAGGTAAAATTTGAACAAAATCGTTTGCCACGGGGTTAGGTACTATCAACCAATTATCATATTTTAAAATGCGACGATGCACTGAATTGGCTCCACAGATATTGAATCCTTTAGATTGTGAAAAAAAGTAACAAAAAAATATGTTTCATTTAGTTAATATTTAGTTAGTTAATTAATACTTCGCGCGTGTCTATATTGATTGATCTTGTAATAATATTATTTTCAAATTTATGCAAGTAAGGTTGGTTAGGCAGTGCTTGTGTGTCTATATGGACGGCACGCCCCGGATGCCATAATAGGTACGTAATAAATATTCGAATGAGGGTGAAAATTGAGGGTGAGTTGTAAAAAAGAAAGCACCCACTCATGTTGGCACAAAAGTAAGTAAGTAAGTAAGCAAAATATACATTTGTTACACATGCAAAAAAATATCGAACTGAAAGCTCTGTTGGCATGAAAATTTCATCGCTTTTTCTGTTAATTCATGATATTTTATCTTTTAAATATTATATTTTGCATACTTGGGGCGTACCTTTAGTTTCCTATTGGACCGGTTTTTTTCAATTCCACTCTTTCTTTCAAAAAGCATACATACATGATTAAATGCTTTTGGTATATTTTTTAATACTAGCTAGTGGTGCTTTGTAATAGTGCTTAAACGTAAAAAATAAGACCATCAACCACGTTATGTTTCTTAATTACTTTTTAAGATGTTCAAAATTATTAATAACTGCAAATTGTATTCGTGTAAAATACGATAAATAATGGTCGCCGCTATTTAACAGCAAAAAATTGAACGGCACTATAGTAATCTATAACTTCCGGCAACGAACAAAAAAACATTGACAAAAGCTCTGAAAAGCTATTTCCTAAGCAGTTTTATTAATAACTGAAACATTCTTTCTTAGGATCTCCAAAATAACTTCTGATTTTATTTATTTTAATGTATCTATGTTGTCTTGTCTTTAATATTATGTTGTCTTTCCCAAGATGAGTTTTGTAAACTCACTATGAATAATACATTTTAACTTATTATTTTGTAAAAAAAAAAAAAAATACATAAAATAATGTCAATAACTATATAATATGAGGTCGCAAATTCTTTGGGAATCAATTTGAGGTAGAATATATGAATCATCAATATTTTTAACATTTTAAATTGACACTACTACTTGGGATAGCTGGTTAACAGTTATTAGACTTTGGAAAGGAGTCTGTCTTAACTCTTCTGAAAGAAAGGATATTTCAGACTCCTTTCTGAAGACTTTCTTCTGAAGAACTTGCGAATTGATATTCTTCCTTTAGGAAACACCGTGGGTTTGCGTAATAGATTCGATATTATACACACTGAGAGCCCATGTTAACTGTCCTCATTTTCTTAGCAGACTGACGAGGTATCAATAAAATGTTACAATTGTCACTCATGTAGGTATTCCAAACTGTCAGTAAGGGACTGGTAATTGGGTAACAGGTTGTGTGAGGTAATGCAGGAACATATGTTAGGGAGAGATGCATATATGCATACATTTTTGACAAAAAAAAAACAAATTTCAACATATACAAAATATCACTAACAGACTAGTTAGACAAGCGTACAAAGAAAACTAAAAAAACTCCGACAGTAAATACAAGCTTTGGACAAAGAGACTACGAATGCCATGCTTTAAAAGCATTCAACAGTCTAACACTTGAAATTAAAATTGAGGAAAACAAAAATAAATTCAGATACAAAATTACAAAATGGATAAAAAGAACAAAAAAACAATATTACCAAAATTTCATAACATAAATTTAAAAAAAAACCTACACGTAACACACAAAACCAATATAACTCACACATCACTCACAAACATACAAGATTATATTTTAAATGTATTATTTTCTCTTTAAATGTATTATGTAGATTATATTTTTATATTATAAAATGAAGGCCTCAGCACGGGTAAGCCACCCAGTGAAGCCAACATTACTGGATAACTTCCGCAAGTACAAAAATCAGTACCTAAGTACCAAAACACGATGTTCCGAAACTAGTGGTATAGTCACAAAACTAAATAATAAGCAAAATGGATTCATACGATATATTATTCAAAAATTGTCTCCTTTGGATAGACAAAATGCACTTGTGTGCGTGATGCTCATTAGTTTGTGTGTGTCGAAAAAGGCTGTGCCTTTAGGTTCAAATAAAGAAAATATCATAGCAATCAGTGCCATCTGTTGGTACCTCTATTAATTTTTACAACTTTTCTAACGAAATAATAATTATCACATTATTGTGTTGGCTTCATTGTTAAACAAATACAGAACTTTTATATATCCAGTTATCGGCTTGGAATATGCATAAATAAAGTGGTGTTTGGATGAGTAATTCTAACTGTTGTGTTCCCAGTTCTCCAACTCGTCGTGAAAGCAGATTTTAAATAATAGTTTCTTTGTGTTAAATTAGAGATTTATTAATACTTCGCGTATTACAATGGTGACTCGATAGTCGACCTAACTAGGAGCTGGCTAAATGAGATCTGAAAATACCAATATTTATTTTTCGGAATAACTTTATTGAGTAAAACCTCAAATTGTAATATTTAATTATTGAAGACAATATTAGCGATTTCTAAACCAAAATCTGAGATGTGACCGTATGATGCGTCCTAGATGTGACCGTATCCTCTTCTGATTTTTCTGTTTCAGATTTTCGTTTAGAAATTGCTAATATTGTCTTCAATAATTGAAAATACCAAGTTTGTCGGGGAGCATTCTAACTGGTCCTGGCGACAAATGGCTACTAGCTGCCATCTTGCGGACTTCCAAGCAAGCTCTATGCACTGCCCTCTATGAGGGCATCTGTGAAACTCTTACTTCCTAACACTAACCAAAGGCTCAAGTCAATATCTAAGACACTCTTCACGAAAACTCTCGATGTCTGTTGTAATTTTTTTAAATATCAATTAATTTGTGAGGCAGGTATGGGTACAATCACCCAACGAACCTTTTATTGGATACCCAACACTTCTGCCTTAGCACACACCGAGAGGTTTGCTACTTTTGTTGACTTAGCAGGGGTGCAGGGGTTCTTCAATGAGGGTGAGGTTTGCGGCCAGCTGCGTGGCGGATCGTGTCTGCTCGGGAGAGTGGTTGAGGAAGGCCATTCGACTTCTCCAGTAGTACTCTGCACCGCAATGGGAAAGATGAATTTGTATGTCCGTTATTCCTACATAATGACCTCAGGTACCTACCCACCCCTCATATATTTTTCTTACCCAGAACTTCCTCTCATTCCTTTCCTTAAAAAGTACCTTCACACAGAATTCTCGAAGATGGCATAGGCACAGAAAAAAAATAACTTCCTGAGGGCCTACTGTGTGAAGCTTCTGTAAAAAAGCTGTATATGCTTTTGCCTACCCTGATTATTAAACCTGTATACGCTCTAAGTGTAAGCAACTATTTACCCGGTGTATATACGTGTTTGCTCTTACTCTAAGTCAAAGAGACAAAATGGAAATTACATTACGTATTCCGAGTCTAAGGAAGATACTGTTTGAATTGCTAGAGTGTCACTAAAACTTCGTCTTAAATTACCTCAAAAATTAGTCTCACAACGGCTGTATGTTATCCTCCTCGCTGTAAATGTGAAAATCACTAATTTTATGTTAATTCTTTGTGAGTGATACCCTTCTCAAAAACTTGCTGTTCATATTATTTAATGTCATATTTGTCTATATAGAAATTAGCTAGAAAATATTTTACCGGAGTGCCATAATTTTTAATTTCTCTATCGTCGCCAATCTATTTTCTGTAACAATAAATAATTTCCCAGTTTGGCATGTGGAAGATTATTATATCAATTGGGCGTGTTAATTGTCAACAATTTTCAGAGAGAAAAATCGGAAACTGTAATGAGAAAAGCAAACCTACCTCCTCCAGAACATGAAAAAGGATCACACGCTGTATTACGTCATGTTAAGGGTTAAGACGAGACAATACCCTAAAATAAACTGAGAATCTTAACGACGTAAGTGAAGCAGCCGTGCACACAAATATGTGAGGCGCGGCACTGGTGTGTTGAGCTAACCTGTGGTTGAATTTGTTCTATCAAACCTCGTAAATAAAGTGGGAATCTTAACAACATGGGTTGAGTAAAAACAAAACGCGCTGCCCGGCGTAATAGACGGACCTACGGTCGACTTGCCCGAGCAGGTCTGGAAAATGGATCTTTTCGTGGGGTTTTTTCGAATTATTTCTGATGATCGTATTACTAAAATCTCAAATGATTCTACTGGAATCCCTCGGGAAGTTACTTATTTATCGTCTAGAAAAATAAAATTGGGTACTTAACGCTGATTTTATAGTTGAAAAAGGTTTTATAAAATTTACAAACCTTTTTAAAAAAAATAGTTTAATGGTAAGTAAGTGTTCGAAAAAGGCTGTGCCTTTCGGTTCAAATAAAAAAATGTCATAGCAATCAGTGCCATCTGTTGGTACTTCTATTAATTATTACAACTTTTCTACCGAAATAATAATTATAAAATTATTGTGTTGGCTTCATTGTCAAACAAATACAGAACTTTTATATATACAGTAATTGGCTTGAAATATACATAAATAAAGTGGTTTTTGGATGAGTAATTCTAACCAAAGGCTTATGTCAATATCTAAGGCACTCTTCACGAAAACTCTCGACGTCTGTTGTATTTTTTTTTTTAAATATCAATTAATTTGTGAGGCAGGTATAAATATATGTATAAATAACTTACATCGGTAGGGATCCGTTTAGACACATTTATGATTTTGGTAATAAGTTCATCAAACATAATTAAAATGTGAGCGTCGAGCCAACCCCCGTTATCAGAGTCGTATGTCGCCTTAAAGTAACTGAAAATATATGAGACAATGAATGAATACTAACAAAGAAGTAAGGACCGTGTGGGAAGACAGGAACGTGTAGCGGCCCATCCTCTCTGCCTACCTCTGCAGTGCAGTACAGGCTTGAAGGATAGTTAGGCAATTAAGTACTCAAATCTGTTTACAGATTCACATTCGTCGATTTTATTGTAAAGTGAATTTGAAACTTGATCAATACAGGTATGATTTGAGATTTGAGCAGATGTGTGTTATTACACATCTGCCCTGATGATGGACACTGCAATGCTGTCCTAAACGTTGGCTAAAGAAGGAGGTAGCGCAACACGGCATAATACCTCCAAAACAAATCACTATAATTGATCAAACCGTCTCAAAATAATTGAAAAAAAAATGTTATAAAAATACAAAGATATAAAAAAAACAAGCCGGCCAATTACGGTGTTTAAAAATTAACAATATTATATTTTAGAGTTCTCGCCTAAAACGACTCTTCGCACCTTCATAGTCTATGTTGAAAATGACAAGAGATTCACTTTTCATAGTAAAATAGTTCTTTAATTTTTATTTTCTGTGGTAAACTTCTAGATTTTAATATAAAGCATGGTGTTTTCTCTTTCTAACATTCTTTTTATCATATTTCTTACCATAATAGTAAGAGAGACACAATGATTTCCTTGAGACAATCTGTGCGGTTTCCAAAAGCGAACAAATTAGCCTGAGGAGTTAAGGTCAATTGACTTAATTATATATCATGGTGGCTTTATTTAAAAGCGGCAAAATTATTACACGAAAGGAATTTAAGAACTGAAATATTTTTCACGCAAAAATACCAAATATTAAAAACCTTCCATAGACGCCATTTAATTATTTATCTTGGTACACTTTCAATTAAAATAAAGCGATCAGGCATTTTTAATATCGGCACAGGTATGCCGATGCCTTCAGGCTATTTCAATATCGGGCCAAGTTGTTTGAAAAAAAAATTTAATTCTACAATAGAAATTTTGATAGATTCAAATTTGATTGAAAAATAAATTGAGGGATTATACACTCTTATTAACGGAAATCTATAAAGTATTTTAAGGTTATATTGTTTCAAGCTTCCATCGCATTTGATGACCGTCAAATCAATGATAAGCATCATATTTAAAATTCGATATTTGAACAAGGACCGTTTAACGCCGATTCTCTTAATTGATTCTCTCGCGTAATTTGGGCGTGGCATATGCTATGTAAACTACTATATACTACGTATATACGTATAATATGTTTTGGGTGACACACTACGCTATAATCTTACCCAGAAGATGGGGTCAATTCAATTCAATTCAATTCAATTCAATTCAATTTGTTTATTTCTTTAAAAACATTAAAAAATTACATTTTATTTCGTTTTTAAGTATATTTGTAAAATGGTATTACATAATAGTTAGCGGTGTATAAACTATACCAGCATCAATAGAGCTTGCCTTTTAAAGGCAGCTTCACCGATGCTAAATATGTCGATATCCGAATTAATTCTGTTCAACAGAAAGACTGCTCTCCCCACCGGCATGACCATTGGCAAGTTGGTCCTGCAGGCCGGGAGATAAAACAGTCTATGCTGTCGGTGACGGAGATAACCATCAGGAACATAGAGACTAATACTCTCCATGATAGTCGGATTTTCAAACCATCCACGAATCAGTTTGAAGAAGTGTGATACAATATGCACATCTCTTCTGACCCGTAGATGGTTCATACCGAGCATGCCCAAGAGAAAGTCAGTAGGATAGAGCCACGGGTAGTAGCCATACTCCCTCAGGTAAAGGAATCTCAGAAATTTTTTCTGCACTCTCTCCAACATAAGGGAATACTTCACCTGATGTGGGCTCCAAACCACCGACCCACTCTCAAGCCTACTCCTAACCAACGCAATGTATAGCACTTGGAGAACCCGGGTGTCTCTAAAATTCCTCGCAGTGCGTAGGACGAAGCCCAGCATTTTCAGTGAAGCACTACACGTCATTTCGATATGAGCGTGAAATGTCAGCCTACTATCAAACATGATGCCAAGATCTTTCATAGTGGAGACACGTTTTAAACTTCGGGCATTCATGGTATACCGGTAAAACCGAGTATGACGTGCCCGTGTGAAAGAAAGAATGAAACATTTAGAAACATTGAATTCGATCCGATTCCGTTTACTCCAGTCAACAATTCTATTAATGTCCGATTGGAGTCGAATGCAGTCTTCTAAAGTTTTAATTTCCAAGAATAGTTTTAGGTCATCAGCAAAAAGAAGTGACCTGGAATGCAGAATATTTTCTGTAATATCGTTAATAAAAATCAGAAAGAGGAGCGGTCCTAAATTAGAGCCCTGTGGAACGCCTGACAGCACAAGGAATAATTTTGACAAGAATATTCCATGAGATACAAATTGCTTTCTTCCAGTAAAATAGCTTGCAAAGAATATGAGAAACCGTAAAGAAAAACCTATAGTTGACAATTTATTTAATAATATGTCATGGTTTACGGTATCAAATGCCTTCGAGAAATCATTATATGAGCAATCTACTTGGTAGCCCTTATCTAAAGATTTGGAAATATAATCTGTGAGTACCAGTAGGTTAGTATCTGTTGATCGACCTTTTCTAAACCCATGCTGTTCCGATATTAAGAAAGGCTCTACTTGAAACAGCACATGTTTATGAATTATCGATTCGAATAACTTAGCCGGGGCGGAAAGTATTGCCACTGGCCTGAAATTTTCGACAGATGTCTTTGATCCACTTTTGAAAATAGGACAAATTTTTGAGACTTTCCAGGAATCAGGAAATATACCAGTATCTAAAGATAGGTTGAATATAAAACTTAGTGGCATTTTTAAAAATTCAACACATCCTTTAAAAAAAAATACTAGAAGAAAGTCTGGCCCAAGTGAATGTGTATGTTTCATGTTATTAATTGAAGATTTAACATCTGATTCGTCTATATGACTTATATCAATGTTTTGGGCTCCCTTCACATTCAACTTGGAAGCAGAAATGGGATTTAGTAATGGAGGCTCATTACTGTACACTGATTGGAAATGGGTTGCAAATGCATTGGCTACATCCGCTCCTCTAACTTCCCGATCACCATGCATCATGATGTCTGTTATACCACCATCCTTGCGCAGTGATTTTACGTAGTCCCAAAATGCCTTAGGATCATGCTTGATATCACTCTCTATTGAGTCGACATACGTTCGGAATGCTATATGAACATTTCTTCTAACAACTGCTCTGAGATTACTGAACATTTCATACTCATTTTGGTCACCAGTAGCTTTCCATTTTTTATGGTGAGCATGTTTTTTCTCAATGCTCCTGATGGTATCTCTAGTGAACCACTTCGGATATCTACGTCCACCTCTGTTGGGAGGTTTCCTAGGGAAGCAAGCGTCAAATACATTATATATACGTGAATAAAAATGGTGTAGCGCCTCATTAACGGTATTGAATTTAGAAAGTTCATGCCAATCCAATTGGCTCATCATCTGATAAAGTTTGACAAAATCACCCCTACCAAAAGTCCATCCCCGCAAAGTGCCGTCTGTAGTTTTATGTAATTTGGTAGTCTTCGGAGGCTTTTTACAAGAATACCGGAACTCTAATGCGGGGTGATATTTGTCCTCATATACGAGGGGAGAATCGCTATGTATGACATTTAATTCAATGTTACACAAAACGAGATCCAACATCCTCAACTCAGAATTGGGAATACCATTATTCTGGGTGAGCCCAAACACTTCGCATAAAAAAATGAGGTCATTTTCAACATCCTTGCCGCTACGCGCTGAATGGATGTTGAAATCTCCCAAAACAATAATATTCCTTCCTCCGAGAAGATCCACGTTTTCGTGAAACTTATCGAAGAATAGTTGATATGTTTCCAGAGTTGATGCCGGTGGAAAATATATTACACATATAAAAGTAACAAACAAATCGATTGTAATTTTTATCCACAAGTCTTCGATGTCAGCTTCCAGATCAGGCATGTGTTCGGCCTTAAACTTAGTTTTGACAGCCAAAAGGCAGCCTCCGCCTTGTCTGTGGCCACTACCACTATCTCTGTCTTTTCTGTACACTTGAAAGCTGTCATCGAATAACTCCTGGTTGCACACACTGGAGTTCAGCCAAGTCTCAGTGAGCCCTATTACATCGTAATTGTTTACCAAAACGTTAGAATAAAATAGAGAACATTTAGTTTTCAGTCCCCTAACGTTTTGGTAAAAGAAATGAAAACTATTGTACTGTCAACTAGGTTTAATATTTGGTAGCCGTGGTGTAATTACCTTATTGACCCATTCTTTTAAGAACGAATGCTTAGGCCAATGCTTAGATTGCAGTAATTCTGCCACCGCTGACCCGGGTACACCGATTTTAAATGACGCATATTCTCCCCTCGTTTTGATTTTTGTTATCTTAAATGAGGAGATACTGACAGATTTACTTATTGTTTTGAGGTGCGATGTTAAGTCATCTACTGTAGTCTCTGGATGCAAGGGGTAAAGATGGAAGTATTGCACTTCCTCCTGGTCCTTTTGACTACCTCGTACGGTGATGGGACGCCGTTTACGATTACGATTAATCAAAGTCCAAGGTTGACTTCCTGGAGTTTGACGTAAGGGCGGTGCATCTGCTTTAGCTCCATCGGGCGGGGGCGGTGCATCCACATCAGTTCCACCGGCCGGGGGCAGCGCATCACTATCAGATGGCGTATAGGTAGGCGCTGTGGAGGTAGACGCAACGGGTGTCACATCAGGAGTACTTCGGGATGAAGCATAAGCGGAAGAAGATTGTCCCTTGTCTGAAGCGTTACTCATTTTTTTCCCTCTTTGGGAGGCTTTTGCAGCCTGAGAGCGGGTTATTATTTTTCCGACGGCCAAACTTGTAGCGTCATCTGAGGTACGAGTCGGCTTAGTAGACGGGGCGACGTGCGGGGGGAACGGAACGGAGACATCGGCCCCGGCAGTTGCAGTTGTATTGTCTGCGGTAGTAGCGAGCGGGGGCGGTGAGGTGGCGGTGACGAGGGGCGCGGGCGGGCCGAGTATGTCGCCTGTAGCGTGAACGGGAATCTTGTGCACACATGTACCTGCAACCGCAGTTTCACTATTGTACAAACTACCGACCATTACTGGTGACGTTTTTAGAATATTTTTAACAACATTCAACTCACTAGTTAAATTGTCCACTTTAACCGAGAGAACTTCGATGGCCATCGTTAGCAAACGAAGCGCATTCGTTTCCTCGTTGATATCCATTAGGATAAACTTGTAAATTATTTAATAAATTAAAATTACGGCGCGCGGCGAAAAACACGTACGTCCTGCCGGCGAATTTAGAAGACGATATGGGTCAGATCAATTGAGGAACTGCCGTCGAGTATCATTTCTTTGTATGGGATCTGTCACTTTGACAGATGACAGCGCGTAATTATGGCGCTCCGTAAATTGTTCTGACCCCTTCTCCTGCCGCATTATTTTCAAATATAGCCTGGCTAGCAGATCACAGCGTATATCTTCGCCACGCCCCCACATATAACACATCAACTTTTTAGGTGAGATAGGTCTGGATATGTAGATATTATTATTATTATTACACGCCCTAATGGGCTTTTACACACTACAAGTTTAATAGTAGAGTATCACAGTTATTATAGATTCTACACAATTAAAACAATAAAGGAAACATGATACAACGAAAAAAGAAAAAATATTAAATGTTACAACAAAAGCATATAATAAAATAAGATACATTAGTAAAAATGATAAGAAGTCTCACATAGGAATAGATATTCAAAATAAAAATAAAAATATATATATTGCGGAAATTATAGATGTCTATTTGTGTCTCGATCTATAAAAGAATTGAAATAAACAATATTTATATTGATTATTTTTAAGATGAAATATATCTTCCAGATCAGAGTATTTATTTCCGAGACTGTGAAGTCTTGGAATTGGGGAATTTTGATAAGACAGTGTCCTGGTGTTGTAAAAATAAAAGGGTAGTAAATTTCGGCAAGATCTTTTGGGTATGTGGATGCTGATTAATTGGAGTAACTCAGGACAGTCAATTTTGTAATGAAGTTTTTTATGTAGTACTATTAAATCTGTGATTATTCTTCTTTCAGAAAGTTTTAATAGGGAAAATTTATCTAGTAAGTAGTTATTATCAATTTTTTCTACAGGAATATGCAATTTATAGTTTATATACTTCAAGAACTTATGTTGAATCTTTTCAATATTATCGGAATGAATATTGTAAAAGGGAGACCATAATGTAGAGTTATACTCTAGTTGGCATATAACAAGGGTTTTGTACAACATGATAAATGTGCCTAAATTATTGAAGTCTTTTGAAATTCTCAAAACAAATATATAAAATGCTTTGAACTTATAGAATAATCTGTCACTCCCTTTAACCAAACTGCGACCAGCTGCTATTATTGAAGAGTAGGTGTTTAGCGGGGACTCTTTAAATTTCAAATTTTGAATAGTCGATTTAATAGTCATCAAATGTGAAATAACCCAACCATAGTGAAATATGATTTAAGATTTTCACGGCCAAAAGTATTTTTGTTATTTGTTTTTGGGGTATTATGCCGTGTTGCGCTAACTCCTTCTTTAGCCAACGTTTCGGACAGCATTGCAGTGTCCATCATCACATCTGCCCTGATGATGGACACTGCAATGCTGTCCGAAACGTTGGCTAAAGAAGGAGTTAGCGCAACACGGCATAATACCCCAAAAACAAATAACAACAACCATAGTGAGTTTAAAGTGACTTACTAAAAAATGTTAAAAAAGGTTTGTTACGGTATTCTTTATACTTTTGACAGCTGTAAACTCATATTTTTTGGTCCTGTGCCGATGAAACCAACACCTATTATATATGGCATCTGCGCATTTGACCAGGAATTATAGCGCGCTCATGGTATTACGCAAAAATGCATCCCAGCGTATGCACCGCGCTGTAGATACCCGAAGAAACCAGGAAACCCGACACATTCTCATCTTTTGGAAACATTTTTTTCTTTTTAATATTTTGGGTACAGAAAGAACCCAGAGATATTTTGCTTAAATACATTGTTATATTAGTTAGTTTTATTCAGAAATTCAAAAATTCATCAATCTCAGTTTTATTCAGAGATTGATGAATTTTTGCACACTTTACCTGTAAAATAAGAGGAATTCCCGATCGTTTCCCATCCCTTAGCAGAAAGTTGATGCTAATTAAGAATTTTTTGCACACTTGACTTTTAATTTAAAATAAAAATATTACAGTCTTTTTAATATTTTAACATTGGCCTACCTCGTCTTTGGGGATGCGGCACGGAGGGTCTTGTTAGGTAAAGGAAGTAGAGGAAGTTCTGGGAAGGAAAAACGTATTAGAGGTAGGTAGGAATCTGAAAAAAAAAAAAAAAAACATATGAAAAAATATGCTAAACAAACATCAACTAAATTTATGTTTTAATCTATTTTTATTTATTTTTAATCTTTTATTTCTCCTTTTTCTTTTCTGGCCTTTTTTTATTTGTACAGTTTTTTGTACAAATAATAAATAATATTTTGTAATGCTAAATTTTGTCAAAACGGGAATTCCTCCTAGTTAGACGGTCAAAACATTTACCATATACTAAATAAATAAATAAATTAATCCATCCAATCCAAGAATCCATTCCTTCCACAGTGGTGCAAGGCGATGGGTCGAGAGCGTCCGGCTGGAAAGGTCAAAGGGACTCCCTAAAACAGTCTATCCCGATCGGGATAGACTGTTTGACCCAGGTGGGCAAACGCATACGCCACCAAGACCTAGACAAACTTCACCCCACGAACCAGGGCATCCCTGCTAAGTCACCAAACGCAGCAAACCACTTGAGGTGACCCATGGCCGGGCTTTTGGTTATCCAATAAAAGATTCCCGAATTTATTTTGATTTCGAAAAACTCCCATTAAAATTCGGTCATCGTAATATTTGTTTTTTTTTTGTCTTGTTAAGTTTTCAATTACTCGCCCAGATACGACGTGTCAGCATCCTCGCAGAAATATTAATTTAATACTTTAAATTAAAATATGGAAATGCACAAAAACAAAGGTGGATTTCTCGTTTCAAGTTTAATTTATTTTCCAACATTTTGGGAGTCGAAGCGCACTGAAGAGTGACGTTAATTAATTCCGTGGTCGCTATCGCTTCTATTAAAGTTTAATCCCCTTCGAGTTTCATTCAATCCCTATTCGCTGACACAAGCTTATGAGAATTGTCATGAATCTGAGGATTTCTGGAAATTAATTGTATTTGAATGAGTTTATTTTGTTTTCAAACGATTATATATTTTTTAATACACATAAAAAAGCATTATTTTTGTGAGTACTGCACAAGAGTCCCAACCGTTTAAAGCTTGTGAGACTACGGCATCCCCAATTGTGGGCATGTTGTGAGGCAGAAGGTAGTGGAGTTCTCTGAAGGAGAAGATAAAGACAAAGGTTGGAAAGAACCTGGCAATATTTTTTTTTTATTTGTGAAAAATATTGTCAGATATATGGCTAAAGCCATTTCAAAAAAACCTTCGATTCGGAATGGTGGTCTTTCATCAGGGTAATAATGAGATTATCTTCTACCTTGAAGCTGCAAATATAGGTAACCACTACCTGTATAATTATTTTAATTGGAAAATTTCTCGCGCTAGGTTTATTTTTTGTGCATTTCCGTGAGCGCAGCGTAGAGTCTGTTTAAGAGGAAGCTACAAGCCAAACATGTGTATATTCGTGGTGCATTTTATATCGTAGGTAATAAGAATTAAAATCGCTTGACAAACGGAGTCCTTGAAACATTCGATTTCAAAAACAAAACTGGGTTTTATTTATTTTGTAAGTAATTTTATAAGAAAGCAAAAAAGTTAATCAAGTGAAACTGTCACAGTTAATCTAAGCTATAATACTTTATTTTTTAAAGTTGTTTCATTTATGCGTTCATACATTTCTATTGAAAAAAATTTTTTTTAGTAATTTACATTTATATTTTTTACTGAGTAATTTATTTTTTTATTTGTATTTTACTCAAGCGAAACAAAAGGAAAGCCTTAAATTTATCTAAGCATATGTTTTGGTATTCGTAATGTAGGTACACCAATTCGTTATAAAGATTAATAAAAATAGTGATTTGGCATTAAGCTCCGCGTTAATATGACGTATGACATAATATTTACATTTTTAATCAGGATGTGTCCATCATATTAGCTTTGTGGTTGAGATCCAATCGTGCCAATGGTGATTTACGCAGTAAACCTTTGAAGACGTAATTTTTGTCGTATATTGCGTTAGAAGGCATACTTTTTGACTACAGCGTGCAGGTAGCCGGTGCCATCTATCGGCAGGAAATGACAGAAAGCAGAGTTAACCGGGTTACTTTGACGCTGGGAGCTGATTGGCAGTTAGGCGATCATTAAAACCTCGTTTGTGCGACGAATCGAACAGGGGTGCTCAAATAAAAACGAAAAGGTTTCCAATCACAATCGTTATATGGTGTAGATTCTCAGATAAATAAATCGAACATTACCTTTTATTATACATATTTTTTGTATCTTTACACACGAGTTATTAAATTAGATACACACATATATGTAATGTATTTATTTTATTTCTTTTTATTTAGGAAGCAAACAGTCGTACAGTAAAAAATTATAACAATAAACATTCATATGTTCTAGACCAATTAAGTTCCATTGAGTTAAATGTCGATTTAGTATTTTTTACCTACACAACATATTAAATGGCAAAAAAATAAACGTAATAAAGAAATATATATCAAATCAAATCAAATCAAAAATTATTTATTGTAAAATTAAAATTACAAAAGGTATAGCTTATGGGTAGACCCCATTTCTTCCAGCTAACCACATTTATTTAATTACAATGTTTATACAGATAAAATAACAATATACCAATGAAAAAATAAAAAAATACAAATATATATACCAATAAAAATAGGTGTTTCATTTACGTGAGGTATTCACTCAACGTGTAGTGACATTTATTAACAAGGAAAGTGTTTAGTAACGTTTTGAATTTGTGTGTATCTTGTATTTGTTTAATGTTATGTGGAAGGTTGTTATATACTTTAATGGCCATGTAGTATGGTCCTTTTTGGAATATTGTTTTGTTTGCTTTTGGTATTAGTAAGTTTTCTGTAAGCCTTGTAGCGTATTTATGTGTTGAGTTTTTTAGTGGGAACTTGTCTGTAGATAGATGATCGCACTAACATGCATAACTCCAATATATATATGTCTGTGACTGTCAGAATTTTCAGATTTTTAAACATAGGTCTACATGAATCTAAACGATCAGAGTTTGTAATTTTTCTTATGCATCTCTTTTGTATGATGAAAACATCTTTAGCGTTTACCGAGTTTCCCCAAAAAATAATACCGTATTTTATTATTGAGTATACATAACCATAGTATGCGGCTATTACTGATTCGGTGTTTAATATTTTTCTTAAGGTACCCAGAACATAAGAAAAACTACTGATTTTTGCAACAATTTTTGAGACATGTTCTTTCCAGTTTATGTTTATATCTAATTATAAAATTAAACACAAAGAAAAAATACAACTTTTCGCATAGCTATACTATTCACTACGGGTGATAATAATCGACGGCCGGCATAGTCCAGTGGTAAGTGGTAACGCATTGGACTGCCATTCCGAAGGTCGCGGGTTCGAACCCGGCGTGCGCAAATAAATTTTATTTGATTAATTTGTGTTATTTCACAATTAATTAATTAAAATAATATATAGTATATTTGCGGCACGTTCCAGAGTGGAAGATACTACCAGTATCGCCCTGGTGTAAGACCACCATTCAGAATTGAAACGTTGCTCCAAATGGCTTTAGCCGTGTTTAGTGACTAGATCTGAATAGCCAGGTACTTCCCCACCTTCCTCTTTCCCTTCCCCACTTACCTTCAGCCTCACAACATCCCCCAATTGGGGATGCCATAGTCTCACTGGTTCCAGACGGGAGCAGTTGGGACTCTTGTGAGGTATTCACTATAAAAAAAAAATAATAATGAATTTTCACAACAAAAAAAATCGAATAAAATAAAAGTATTTTAATTTATTAAGCTGAATTTTATATGATATCAAGTTATTGTTGGAAATGTCTACATCTCGTAAGGCATTGTGAGTTTCACAGATACGTACTATTACAGAGCTTTGCGCGTATTTGGATTTACAATGTGGTATTCTAAATAAATCGTTCGATCTGGTGTTTTACTTGGGGCAACGAAATGCAATCCTTTCTAACAGATATGATGAATCAACAAGGCAGTTCACGATTTTGTATAAGAATAATGCATCAGAGATTTTTCTGGTTGTCGCCCGTTTCTTTGTTTCCTAGGAACTCTATCAACGGCCCAAACAAATTGTGAACACGAGCCAAACGAGTACCTTTTGACAGCCTGCGGAATTCTGTGTGAAGCAGCAATCGGTTGAAATCTTCATCATTGGCAATGCAAAGCCGACTAAATAATCTGCCATTCAAAGACATACTTCTGATTTTATTAACTGCTCTTATAACATATTGCAGTGATGTATGGAGGCGTTCACTCAGATTATTTGAAAACAAATGCTGGCGATGAATTACCCAATGCACAACAAGCACATCAGGAACATTTTTTTAAAGCACACTATGAAGCCTTTGTGATGCCCTGTCATAGCCGGTATTCCATCCGTAGCAACTGACAAAATATTATTAAAAGGAATTTTCTTTTCGTCAAAAACTTTTCCAGTGTATTAAATGTGGTTTCTCATTTTGAATCTGATTGCAAATTTGTAACAAAAAATAGTTCTAGAAATACTTTCTCAACTTTGATGAACCTTACGTATGACAATAACAATGCTTCCAGTTCATAACCGGGGTTTCTAAATATTCGCACATTTCAGAACACTTTCGTAACCTTCACTCGCTCAAGTGCCCTGAAAGAATCCAGTACAAATTGTGCTGGATGGTGTTTAAATTCATCAATGAAATAACCCTACCCTACATCTCTGAGCTATGCATCCCAGAAAACGCTGGTCTGAGGCAGTCAAATCTTAGATCAGCAACATCATCAGCTAAAGGAAGACTGATGAAAACTAAGTGCAAGCCAAATACTAAGCTTGGTGATCGCGCTTCGGAGCATCTGGGCCGAAGACTTGGAATAAACGTCATCAGGAACTAAGATCCATAACAAGTAAAACAGAATTCAGGTCTAAACTAAAAACTTACATTTTTAAGCTGTCATCATAACCTTAAATTAAATATACCATTCCTGAGAGAATGTCCAATGATATACAATTTGCCAATTATGTCCAATCCTGTATCTACGTTTAGCTAATAAACAATTAGTTAATGTTAATTAGGTGTAAATCTCAAGTGACCTATCAGGTAAGTATGGTACTGTATATTATCTCCATATATAGTTAGTAATAACATAGATCATTGTATAAATATATTAAATGTTTATACAGCGCCCTTGAGGTGATATGGCACAAAAAAGGCGCCATAAAAAACATCCAACAAACATTCATTGGTTGGTAAAGTAGACTCATCCAGCAGAATATAAAAAAGACAAGTATGAAGATGATTGCACAATGATTCTTCAATGTTTTCAGCTCATCAATTCGTCTTTGCACAGAACTATTATTGCTCAAAGGAATTTTTCGGATAATATCTGGAGCTGGTTTATGAAGCACAGTGGTTATTATTTATTTTACTGCTGGTGAATTTGAATCTTTCGCAATATTATGCAGTTTGCCTGTTCTAGCAATCAACAATGAGATATTGTACAAAGCTCAAAGTCCGTCATCGTCTTGCTTAGAATCTAATGAAAAAAGTTTTGATCTAGTTGGCCGAATTTCTTTCAAAATTTTTCACGCATTGAAAATAGGTCACATATTTGTCTTTCCTATCCGGGCGTATTTTATTAAAATGATCTTGAAGCCTAGAAAGCATCATCGCTTCATTTGAAAATGTTTTTAGAACAAATGGCACATTTGTGATAATGGATTGGTGGAATTTTCGATAAATACGTCATTAATATTATCCACACTGTACTGTCGTCTATTTTTTTAGATTTCTGACACGGTTTTTACTTGACAAATATGTGTGTAAAAAATCAAGTTTTAAAAGCCTGTTATCAGTCGCGTGCGATAATGTTAATGAAAATAAAATGAACGATCACTGCCTTTAAATAGGTTTGAAAAATATAAGGGTACGTATACATTTGCGAACCTAAACGCGAACCGTACCACGAATTACGTGAAAGGAACGAATCGACGATTCGCGCCATTTGTGGTTGTTTCGTTTCTTTCCCATAAGTTGAGGTTTAGTTCAGCAGTTCGGTTCGCAGATTGCGACTGCCAATTGCCCCGTAGACACCACGAAAGCTTTCAATTTTGACCGAAGACGTTAAAATATAAAAATTCTTGGCTTGCATTTTTATGTTGAGCTCATTATATATGCAAGTTTTACTACCCATTCTTCTCTTTTAACTCAGAAGCAAAATCTAAACCCTGGGCCTCTAAAAACGTCTGGGACTCATTTTTTAGCTCGTAAATCCAAAATAGCACTTTTCCGCGAGAAAGCCATCGTACTTCTGTATGAACAGAAGTGACTAATGATCTGCACCCATTTGCTTTCTTATTATCTTCACAATACCTTGAATTTTTTCCGCGGCACACCAGTGTGTCGCGGCACACGCTTTGCGGAACACTGGTCTAGAACATACGAATTTTTATTGTTTATACTTAAATAAATGCCCATTTGTTTCCTAAATAAATAATATAAAAAAAGTATTAAAAAATCCGAGGAAATAATAAGAGCGAACTTTATTAAATTTATCAACAAGAAAAGACAATTTATTTACACAAACAAAAGAAAACAAACAAACAGCAGTATGGGGGGGGGGTATATATATTATATATTTGATACGTATCCGAGAAGATTTAATGAAACAACACATGCAAACATAAACACAAGATAAGAGGGGAAATAATTTAATTCAAAATTGTTAAATTGGAGGATATTATTGCTAAATAGCAGTTGAAAGAAGATTCCAAATCGAACACTATGGACGGGTTGTTTCGGAGAATTTGAACAATTTATCTAATTTCGACGTTTATTTTCGGGTTCTGTGAAAGTCCTATTCAAGTGGTGTTACTATATCATTATAGGCTAGTTGCTTGACAGAACTGAAACAATAACAAAACTGAAAAAAATCTTTCTCAGAACTTGAAAATTAACTTTGAAATTTGAAGAATTGTTCAAATTTCGAAGTTGATTTTCAAGTTCTGCGAAGGTTCTATTCAAGTTCTGTTATTATAAAATTATTGGCCAGTTATTTCACAATATTGACATAATAACAGAACTTGAATAGAGCCTTCATAGAACTTGAAAATCAACTTTCAATTTTGATGAATTGTTCAAATTCTCTGAAACAATCCATTCTGAGCACAGTTTTTTCTCAAAAATTCACGTGTGACAAAGTCATCAAATAACCATTCAGTACTATTTTGACTTTTTACATTTGAAAACGCCGATTCTAGGTGCGTTTCACCCCTCTGAAATTGTACTAAGCTGACAAGCTCAACAGATAGTTCTCCTCTTCTGCTGATCACATTTTGTTCAAAATCTGAAACGGACTTTAAATCTACATCTAACGGGAACCCTTTGACTTGAGAAAAACAAAACTGCCCTGAGTGGCCATTGGATGACAATGGCCACTCAATGCTTTTGGGCTAGTCATATAATTAATTTCAAAGTTAATATTCAAGTCCTGCTACTATTTAAGTACAGTAAACAACTGAAACATATTGGAATTTAAATATTAGATAAGTTTTGTGAAAAAACTTGATTAACAAAAGTTATTCTAAAAGGAATTAATAAGAATAATAAAACATGTAGGCCTATGTTGTAATATATTATAATATCCCTGTTCGAGAAATTTAGCAGAGACGATCTTGTTTATATGGAAGGTACCTACCTACACAATATTCATCAAAATGAAGGTATAAGAAACACGAAGAAAAAGCGAAATAATATTAGGAAAAAGAGGGTGTTTACAAAAATAAAGATGGATCTCCCAATACATTTTAGGAGCGACGCTTTGAAAACAATGTTAAAAAACGAAAGAGCGGGACAACAACTTAAAATTAATATTATTTTGAAGAAATAAGTCTTCTCGATTCTTGCAAAATATTTTAGGTCTACTAAAAAAAAAATTGCAAATAATATAAAATTCTAGTTATTTATTTACCTTACAAGTCCCTTCGAATTCAATTGCATTTTCAATAATGCGATACGAGAGTCCATACCACTCTATTGAAACGTCAACCAAAATTTAATTCTAAAAATGCATCTAACAGAAAGAGCGAGGACAAAGGAGTTCTCAGCGGCCTTACCAAAATGCAGCGATACAATTATTTCTAAATATACAGTTAATACTTGCCCAGTATCACAACAAGTGTTAGATAAGACCTAGTTCGTACCTTGAGGACGGCAGATCTTCAAATCGATTCGTTGAACCAAATACTTACAATAATAATAACTAGCAATTAAAAACCCGCTCCGCGGGTTTTTTTCAGTGAGGCCCTAGTTTGTGCTTTGCCCAGTTTGAGTGACACAAACAACAGTACACCTATAATAACCCAACCTAACTTAACCTAACCTATCATTTTATTATACATATAAGTACATGTCATAAGTACATGTACATTATATTATGCATATAAGTACACGTCGGATTAGAGATTTGTTGGCTAATTTTACAATCAACGAAGCGTTTCTAGCTTTCGATTGTGTTTCATGTTTTTTTTATTGGGTTGGCAGTGCCTACACTTCCTACAAACAAACGCGTATTATGCGATCGATCGTCTCGTAACTTCATATCGATTTTCTGTCAAAATGGTGCAAAATTATTATTTACGTAAATAATATTATAAATCAATATTTTTAAAAATCGTTAATGCAAAGAGTTGTTTTATTGTCATTAAGTTGAATCAAATGTTTGATTTATTTTTAAATGCGTATAAGACGGTAGTTGTACATAAAGAATAACCGTTGTTTGAATAAATGAAATTGTACGTATTTGTTATGGATTATTTCAAATGGAACACTATTATTCGCTATTATACCGCCAGATGTGCGCTCTGTCGGCCAATAGGGAAACTACTCCAGCGGCAGAAAGATTTGAATTTGACCAATCAGAGGGCCGAAACCGTCCAGACGTTAGCGTAATAATAAAATCAGATATCTCCAACTTCTGACATTTTCCTTAAATTTCGATGACAACATGCTACGCTGGCGCCTCCTAGCGGCTCGAATTGTGTCCCCTTGGTTTTCTCTCATACATTTGAATGGATTTAATCTGCATTTAATAAATTAGAGAAATTGAAAAAGGTGACCTACGTATGATTTTACCGATTTTTTGCTCTCACCTACAAAATATTTAAAATATTGCTTAGAAATGTAATAGAATACTCACTTTGATTTTTTCGTAGATATCTTTTTATGTAATCAAAAATTTTTATTGTCTAGCGTATTCTATTTCACCAACTAATCTGTCAACGTTTTTTGACATCCTTAAGACCTGGAGTGTTTTCGTTGTTTGTAATTATTATACCCGTAAACTGCACACGCAGAACCTACGTTGTGGGAAATTTTTATATATAATATCAAAATTCCTATTATAAAGCTCGGTTGAACCCTCTCGGTCAAATAAAACCTACGAGTACTATAATCGCGTCTTTAGTATTTTCGGATCGGTCATCTGGAATAAGCCTCCCCAAATATTTCTATCATCCGGATTTTAAAAACCAAATTATTTCAAATCTAATGTAAAACATGTCATATTAGTTTATAAATATTATTTAAGGAGCATCATTTAAGGATGTGATCACCGCGTTAGGTTACTAAGTCATCATTATTTGTGGTGAAATGAAACAAAACTCCGCTACACAAATTGAATGTTTTATTATTATTAGTTCCTCAAGGATCTACTTTGAGACCGTTCCTGTTTACAGTTGATATTAAATGTAAGAAACCATCTTCTAACGACGACAGATAAAATTATATGAAGATATAGCATTGTTTAACGAAGACATAAGTTCTGACTGCCCAAGATAATAAACTGAATATAAACACTGTAAAAACCTAATGTAAGTGGTCTTACTGAGAAAGTCGATTAAACAATCGAATTACTGTCTGAAAACTTAGTAAAGAAGATACCAGTTTAAGTGCATAGGCTCAACTATTATGACAGACGGCAGAGTGCTCTAAGATGTTAAAAACCGAATAAAAATAGTTTTGCACAAACGAAGGTACTCAGCCACTGGAGTAGCTCGATAAAAGCTCGATAAAATGTCGCAGTAAAACTCAATAGTAAAGGGTAAATAGCAGTTTTGTGCGAATGGCTGAATGTGGGTTAGTGATGGGCATATTATTTGTAATTAAGATAACTGTAAAGACTAGGTTTGATTTAGGAAAAAAATTGAGTGAATTATGAATTATTAATTTTTTTTGTAAACAAAGATCGATTACATCGTTTATTTCCGATACAACTGACTAAAATATATTCTGTTCGAGTGTATTTGAAATTGAAGTTTGAATTTTCACAATCATTTGATCATTGTAACGTCATTTTTGTCATGTATGTCACGTCACTACCATAGGTAGCGAAGATATTACTATCGTCTGTGATCTGTTTAAGAAACATGTCTAAAATAGTCTGGATTAATAAAGTCATATTATAACAGTTAACAGTGTTTCACATAAATCATCATAAAACAAAACAATACAATTATGCTCATCGCTGTTCGCTACGCAACAGTAGAACATGCTATATAGCAAATTTAGGTGACTTCAAAACATTCAGCCAAATACCAACAAAATGGCTACTGAACAGAATTCTGTTTGGAGATATCTAATTTGTGGCTCCAGTGAAAGCTGAGGAAAACTGCAAAAGCTGTAGAAGGAGGGTCCAGGATTCTATGGATTGGGTTTCTGAATTAACATGAAACAGGGATGATGCCAAAACAAGGATTTAACATTAATGTTCTTACGTCTCGAATTTTGTCCTTAATTTTTTGTTTACTATTTTATTATGACCGTAAAATTTTCTCAGAAGGAATTGAATATGAAAACTATCGGGGAAAAATAGATTTAAAACAAAAATATACAGTAGAAACCCTTGTCGGCAGATGAGATAATGACACGGTATCGACCAGTATGAAATAAGGGAGAAACTTGTAATTTGTTGAAATACTTAGTTTTATAAATCAAAGCCTTTCAATCAAAGAGGTTGTTTTGAGTTCATAATAATATTAAAAATATAAAAGAAAATAAGGAAGATGACAATGAGGGATCATTGGATCATCAGGGATACAAAAATGATGGAAATTGTCTTGTGCTCATTATTATGCGAGACCTCACGTTTCCAACTCGTTCTCAAGCTGCCGATACCAACTGTAAATATTTGTCCGCTCAGTTTCTCACTGGTCAAAGACAACGTAATTCGGAAATTTATAGACAAAAAAATATTGTATTTGTCAAACATTCAAACAGTTTTATCCATTGTTTGTTTGAGTTACTTTATGGATACAAGTACATATGTGAGAAGATGGCTCTTAAAAAATTTGCGAATGGGAAGTTTTATCGAAAGTGCCTAACTTTATATTGTAACCTTTTGTGGAAGGAAAATGGTGATTGAACATTTAATGTTACCAATAATCGAGACAGTAAATCTTTTAGCACTTTTTGTTTTTAATAGTGTTTACTTTATATTATGTCCGTAACAACGTTCTAACCTCTAACACCAACGACAAAGTTTGGAGGGGTCCAGTGAATTTGTTTATTTATTTTATTTGATGTTATAGAAACAAACAGTAAATGAGTTACAGTGATGAAATAATATACAGGAGTGTGTGTGTATGTGTGAGGGTGTGTGTAAGTGTGTGTGTGTGTATGCGAATCGAACAGTTTATATTATTGACATGATGCCACGTTTGAATTTGGGCAGTGAATCCGAAAAAATGTCAATGTTTGAGTTTAGACACATATCATTTAGATTATGAAGGGCTCTGTTAATTGGCGAATTAATTTGTTTTATAATGAAGCGTGTGGAATAGCACTGTATGTCGTGTACGTCTCAAAGTTATGTTAAAATTAATAAGGGACAGTCGATGTTATTGTTTAAAATTCTATGTATGAATGATAAGGCAGCTTGTACTCACCTTTGAGCAAAGTTCGAAATATACATTCAAAGGTATTGTTCAATTTGGAGGTAAAATATGAGATTATATATATATTTTTTGATACGTTGTTTGTAAAGTTTTATTTCTTTAATAATTTAAAGATAAATATTCGGCATCATTTCGGGTAAATAATAAAAAATCAATAAACGTTTCGAAACAGATTTTTTCAATCAATAAACGTTTCTTCATCGGGATACATACATAGTACATTTAAAAATTAGAATGATGTATCGGCATGTACACCGTACACATGACAAAATTATAGCAATCAGTTGTTTTATTTAACTGTTTTACAGATTGCATTAATAATTTATAGAATACCCAACTAACTAACAAACCATCACGCCGTTTCCCAAGGTGAGGTAGTACCCGGCAATTCAGATTGTGATGGTTTGAATAATCACGAAAATAAATAAACGATAAATAATAAACGAACGTGCTCAAAAAAATTTTTTTGTTTAGACAACGACGGAAGATTTATTGACAGACAGGCCTGGAGTAAAGACATTCACACGGGACAGGGCGCAGGTACAGGCAGTCGAGTCTTGAATTCGGATACGTTGACAGCCCCGAGAAATGAATACAAACCAGAAGTGATGTGTGAGATTACAATTAATTAGTGAATTCAGATGAAGTTAGAAAGCTTTGTTGGTTTCTGAATTAAAGTGAAATATTATTGAACCGGTTTTTGTGTGAAGTGAAAGTGGTTGGACTCAGTGAGAAAACAATTAATAATAATGACAATAATAATAATTGGAAAATTTGTAGAGCGCCGTTTTGTAAAAACCCACCTCAGGGGCGCCAGGTGTTGTGCAATCGCGATTGTGTTATAAAGTTGTGTTGATTTAAACGTGATTTCGTATACAGTTCGAACTAGATTGCTTGTCTTAAAAACATGAAAATAATAAAAATAATGATTGCGTTTTTAAAACAGAGTGAATGTACTTAAAGGCGGGAAGTGTTTAATCGGGCTAGGTTATTGATTTGGCGAGATGGCATTTATCCACGGAGACCGAAAACCAGAGAAACAAATATATCATTAACTGTGGGTTCGAATCCTAACAGATTAGGGAGGTACAATTTTATTTACAGGAATATTTAATTACCCTTTTAAAGTCTTAGGGAGGGGACTAAAAGTGAACAAATTGCCAGGATTTCACTGAAAGGAAGAAGGAATGCCGGTAGGGGGTAGACCGAAAAATTAAACTGATTTAGCTATATAGTGTGTAACCAGGTAAGCTTCACACTAGGATTTGGAGGTGACTAACAGGGTGAGTTTTTTTATATTATTTATTAAACAACAGAAGTCCCTTTTAAAGGACGGATACAGCATCCAAGTTTACAACCCCTGTCGTCCAAATAATGTTTCGAAAGGGAATGTGTCAATCAGACTATCTACCAGCTGAAAAAGGGAGACGGGCCGATGACCTTTTCATATATAGGCCGAGGCGCGGTGTACAGTCAGTCAAAGGGGAAGTTTTGCTAGCGTATGACCGCCCAAATAGAAAGCGATCGGATGCAACCAGATAGAACAAAATGAATATCTTTCGTCTGTTATTTGACTTTTCTAATTTAATACTTTTCATCTATTGTTTGACTTTCTAAGTTACGAATTGGGATGCACAAAAACAAATCTAAAGTCGAAAGAGGGAGATGGTAATCTCCGAAATAAAACTACCAACCGAACAACTTTTCTCAACAGGTACCTTTCGAGAGGTAGGCAGCCTCTTTAAATTAAATGCAAAAATCAAACCAATTATCCGTTTATACCTACCTGAGAGGATAGGTATTCAGTAGGAGTTACCCATACCTAATACACGAGGATGCTAGTAACCTCATAAAACAATTACTAGAACCGAATATTAAAATACAGACAGTCCTCATCCTAAATTTGGCATTTCGAGTAGACCTTACATATATCTCACATGATAATTGGCTGAATGGGTAGGCACACAACCTATCGTTAAAAAGCAGGCTAAATGTCGACAAGATCGTCGTGTGTTATCTATGTATTGACCTAGAAAGGGATGTAAATCCCCGACGGCGTGGGAGTTACAACGTTTTCTAGAGGTGGCACGTAACTTAGGACCTTGCGTGTCACATTTTCGCGACTAGATTCGTGACAAGGGATGTCATGGTTTTCCCCTTCTACACTCAGTAAAGTAGATTTTCCTGGAGGTGTATGAGATTGGGGCAATTCTGAAATTGGTGATGAGACCTAGTTTTCTTTATTCTGGCGTGACGGTTGCCGATTTGGAACAAGGGGAGACCCGGCCGGTTGTGATATCCAGACACGCAGATATCGATCGCCTTGCTCAAATTATCATCCATCAGTTTTGTTTGGTAAGAGGAGGAGTCAATCTTAGCTTGAAAAAAATTCATTTCCTTTCCTCTCCTTCTCCTCCTAAAATATATACATGGATGGCGCCGACAACTAACACCATAAATTTATCGTATGTATATCACATATATAAAATCTAACACTTTATTATACACACATTACCCTATGACAGGTAGAATCACGTAGCTAGTTTGAAGAGCAGGCGACCTCAGAAAAATAAGGTTTATGAAATGGCTTTAAAACACAGCGATAATGGATCCAACTCACTCTATCTCAAAAGAACCAAGGGATACCACACATACATAGATAACTAGGTTTCTAAACCGAGAAACAAAAAACCAACACAACGTTCGGTGAAGCCTTTTTATACTGAACCGTCACGTGAAATGAGTACGTTCAAGGTCGTACGTCACGTGGACAAACTAGGATGTACACACTTGAAGGGGTGTGTAATAAAGAGAGGAGCAAAGGCTTGTAGAGACGGCAGGGGAGGAATTTTCCATCCCTGCGAACACATATGCAAAGCCTTATGGAAAAGTTACCTATGGGACTTTAAAGAAATTTATCGTAGAAAGAAGAGAAGGAAAAGTTTGAAGTAGAAAGGGCGGATCATTACAAGATCTAGTCACCAAATACGACGAAAGCCATTTAAAGCAACGTTTTGATTCTGAATGGTGGTGGAACTCTGAAACGTACCGCAAATATATTATTATTTAAATTTATAAATTGTGAAATAATACAAACAAAATTTATTTGCGCCGACTAGGATTTGAGCCCGTGGCTTACGGATTCATAGTTGAAGATAGTAACCACTCAACCACAGAGGCCGTCTGCTCTCTTCTTTTGAAGGTTTGCTATCATCATGGCAATCACCCCATAGACGAAAGATTAGAATAATTCCAGACTGACAAAAGTGGACAGAGAAAAATGAGTTTTGCTACATTATTAAAAATATCTTAAATAAATCCTGTTTAAAAACAGGATTACAGGTCATACCCTGATAAACTTTTAAGTAAATTCCTAACACATCGGAACACGTTAATTCATTCATCTGCATTTTTCTTAATATACAATGACGAAATGATGAAATATTGCGATTTTAATGAACACGTGTTCCAACGTCGTGATAATACAATCGAATTTTCCAAAAAAAATTAGGAAACTATCAATTAATTCGTTGCCTGCGATTTTATTTTAAAATGGATTACGAATAATTTTAAGAGATTCTTAAAAGATTAGTAATTTTTTTCATTAATAATACAAAATATGACATGAAATTTATACTATAATTGCTTGGACTCAACTTTCACTATTTGCTTAAGAATTTCATAAATATTACTTTTAGAGATTATCTTAATATCCTAGAATCATTATTATTTTCCATAAAATAATTTGAGTTCCAAAATAGAAATGAATTCCTGCTTTTGAAAACGAACAAATACATTTAATTATTTTCAGCGAGTAAAACTTTTCTCATGAACTTTTACGAGTAAAGTAGTACCTCCTTTAATAACTAAATTGATATCAACCTAACTTGAAGGATGTATAATTTCAACTTTTATTTACACATAATATATATTACGTAAGTATTACCAGCTTTGTTATTTAAATATAACGTTTCAACACTTTCAGGCTCGCACGTGATTATCAATTAGAGTTGACCCAAGCAACCGCACTGAGAATTGTGTTTATTGGTGCGTTTGAATACACTTCCGACAGTGACGTCTTAGCGAAACGTCACTGAGAAACAGCATTTTGTCTTGCTTACGCCAACATATTGTTATAAAAAAAAAATAGAAGCGAAAAATAATCAACGATGGATTGTGAATATTTTCAATTTATTATTCACCTGAAAAAACTAATTAAGTAAAAAAAATGTAATTAAGTTTATCAAATTTTCATTGCGACTCCTCTAAGTAAAACTTAATCAAACATACTAATTTTGGTTGTCTGTGATGTGCGTCATTCTTGCGTTGAATATTCATGTTCAATGAACTCAAAATTGCTTTGAATTTTCATTTCAAATTTAGAACTTCTAATGCTTTCGGGTGCGGTGTTAAATATCCAAATTAGGCGATGTGGGTAGTTTTAATTCAGGTGTTTACATGGGAAATAAAATGAGACACGCATTTATACTCTTTTTATGAACTGGAAAACATTCCATCTTGCTTGCACACATGCTCTTTCATTCATACTTCAACTGTCATTGTTTCAATTGTCTTTTAAAAAATTATTTAAGAATGTCGCGTTATTTTTAAGTCCTTACTCTAAAGACGTGTAAATTGAAATTAAGTTTTCACATGCCCAAGTATTATCTGTGTTGTTTCTGAAAATTAACATTTCAGCACCTTACCGCGAGCATCTGACACCTAAAACAAGAAATTAAAGTCAATAAATAATATTTACTGTAGGGTTGAAGGGGTTAGATAATAATTATTAGGTGTTATGGAAGTTTGAACGAGGTTTTACGATAACGATATCCTTAGCTCTTTAATCGTGTTTAGTTTTCCTTTTAATTCATACTTAACGGGTGGAAATGTTTGCGGAGGATTAGGCTAAGCAATATTTACACAAGTAAAACCGACCGAAGATTGCAAATACGTGCGGTGAAAGTATCTTAGATGTTTGCGGCAAATTATAGTTTGTGGAAATGGAAAAATTATATTCGATTTCTTGGAAGCATCAACACAACGATGTGCGAAGAACAATTTGTTTTGTAGAACTGTGTACTCATTTGGAGAAATTGACGAGGCTTCAAAAAGTAAAAGTCCGGTCTGAAACAACCGTTCCTTTCTACCCGGAGTGCTTTTAATGATATTTATATATTTTTTCAATTAACAGATATACAACGTCGTAGACCACCCTAAAAAATTACGTTCTAAAAATATCGCTTTTCCTGATAACTCTATTAGACTGGACTTTATGAATAAATGCAAAACTTGGTAGCGTAAATTACGATTTTTGGAATGAATATTTATTTTTATATTAACCCCACACAGGAAACACTCAGAATAATGATTTCTCTCAAACTATGTCATCTTTTGGGATGTTATGTGGAGGATTTTTTTTAAAGGAAATTAAGTTCTTGGAAAGAAAAGGTATTTTTTATTTTATTTTATTTTTTATTTTTTTTTTATGTGACACCTCACAAGAGTGTCCCTGCCTGTGCAGTGTACAGACAGGGGAACTATGTCACCACCCAGTTGGGCTGCGTTGTGAGGCGGAATAAGGTAGGGGCTGTAGGAAGGGATTTGTTAATGCGGGCCTTGAAGAGGCTCGGATTATAGGAGGGAGGAAAAACAGATGCCGGTAGCTCGTTCCACATACGAGCCGACTTACACAAAAACGAGTCGTAAAAACGGCCCGTTCTCATGAAGCCAACGTCAACCGTGAACGGGTGTTCAGTTCGTGTCCGTCGAGTTTCGCGCACGTGCACCGGTGCATCAGGAATCAATGCTGCTAGCTCCTTGGAGCAGGCTCCATTGAAATACCTGTAGAACAGACACAGCATGCCTACATTGCGTCTACGCATTAGAGAAGGCAATCGGTCTGTTAACAACGGATTGTCAATCAGACGGATCGCTCTCCTTTGCACAGATTCAAGCAGGTTTATCAAGTATTTTGGGGCACCAGCCCAAAGGTGGCTCCCAAATTCAATAGTTGGGCGGACTTGAGACTTGTACAGGGTCAGCAGCTGGTCACTGTTGAAGAATCTCCTAGCCCTGTACAAGACGCCCAACTTTTTGGAGGCCTGATTTACTAGGGCTTCTATAGATCCCCGATACTTGAGCTGGTCTGATATAGTAATTCCAAGCATTTCAATGGAGTCTTTATTGGGGAGAGTGCTCCCATCAAATTGCACCAGACAGTCATTGATCTCCCTCTTTGCCGAAATCAGACACGCTTGGGTTTTTGAGACGTTGAAACTGACCAAGTTGTCCTTACCCCAGGCACGAACCATCTCGAGGTGGTGGTCAATTTTTTGCTTTAAAACTTCCCGAGCTGTTCGGACATCATAGGTATGTGGTTAGGGTAGGAATCTAGAGATCAGTGTGTCCAGAAGTGACAGACATATGAATATATCCCTCCCACTACGGCCAAAGGCTATGATCGAGAGACAAACTAGCCTCTCCCGATCTGGCACCCACGCAGTTGGTGGGCAGGCGCATCCTGAACACACCTCACCCGATAAATCCAGGCACCCTACTAAATCAAACAACGTTGCGAACCACATGGAGTGACTTATGGCAGAGGTATTGATTATCCAATAAATAGTTCAATAAGTAGGGCGTCGGTACGCAAACCCGCCTCCCAAACAAAATACAATTAATAAATTGTTGAGAAGTGAGTTAGCTAAGAGCTTCACAGATGCACTCATAGAGGGCAGTGCAAAAAGCTTGCTTGGAAGTCCGCAAGATGGCAGCTATTAGTCAGTAGTCTCTAGGGCCAGTTAGGCTACTTCCAGACAAACTTGGTGTTTGCAGCTCTAATTTAGTCAACTCCCAGTTAGGTCGACTATCGAGTCACTATTGTAATACGCGAAGAATTGAATAAATATTTATTTTTTCGGAATAACTTTATTGAGTGAAACCTCAAATTGTAATATTTAATTATTGAAGACAATATTAGCGATTTCTAAACGAAAATCTGAAACAGAAAAATCAGAATAGGATACGGTCACATCTCTCGATAGAGCGGTGTCCCGGCAAGACAAGGGTTCTGGGTTCGAGTCCTAGATGTGACCGTATCCTTTTCTGATTTTTCTGTTTCAGATTTTCGTTTAGAAATCGCTAATATTGTCTTCAATTATTAATTATTGAATAAATCCCTGATTAAACACAAAAAAACTTATTCTTTATAATCTTCTTCTACCACGAGTTAGAGAACTATTTGTGGGAACATAATATATATCTACCTTTCTCCGATCTTCGATTTTATTAGTGCTTGACATACATTATTCGTGTGAAAATACTTATAACAAAATGGAGTAAGAAATTTGGTGACAAAATTTTTATGTTCTCATGTAAATAGTTTTAAACCAATATGTATAATTACATAGGGTTTCCGTGGAACCTTACGATAAAGATTGTTTTGTTTAGTTCCTAAGTTTGTCGAATGCTTAAGTTTGTTAGTGTCCTTATCATTTTCCGATACAGAAACTTTTAACGGGGACGCTAACTTAATAAGGAAAGGGAAAACTTCGCCAATATCAAAATAATGACATCAAGTTTTTATTACAAACTTTGAGGAAGCTGTAGCGGTTTTTTCTGAAGTGCGTTTCTGCAGTTAACTCCTAAAAACAAGTTGAGATGATAAAACAAAGTTGTAATATAATTTGACCACAATAAACAGCGCACTATTCAAATTCTGTGCTTAATTAAAAATTCACCCGTCCATATTAATACTGCCGGAGAGCGAGTCCCATAGGTGCATTATGTATTAAGCAACTATGGCACTTTCTTTTGTATTAAATGTTTTTTTTTTAAACAAAACAAACGACCGACGCTTCAGCGTACAAACTTAGGAATCTGTCAACTTTTCCGTGTTCAATACGAGGCATTACTACCTCGAAACACGCACGGGTTTGTTACGCTAGTTCTTTTTCTAAACTTTTGTTCAATTCCAGGCACGCGTCCTCTAATCGTGCACGGGTTTATAATTACCATTTGCATTGAATAAGTGCGTTGCAAACCCGTGTACGATTGTAGAAAGTGCGTCTTCGATTATACATTAAACACAATCGCGTAACAAACCCGTGCATGTTTCAAAGTAGTATTGCCTCCTATTGAACACGTAAAAGCAACTACGAGATTTGTGTACACCAAATTCGTACGGAATTGTATTTTGGACGGTAGTTATGGTCACAGACGCTTGAATAAATCGCAAAATTGAATGAAGACCAACATAGGATTTACGGAGGAGGGATTTTTTTTAATCTCCGTTTGAACTCCCAATGAGATAGGTTACGTACCGCTACTGGTAGGTAGAGTGAGTGACAGAGAGAGAGAGAGAGAGAGAGAGAGAGAGTGAGGTAGGGAGTCAAGTTTGTTGAATGCAGAGTAATTCATTAACTCCCCGACAAACGAGATGTCTGCCGTATTTTTTTACTGCAAAAACTTCACTTCTGAGTATTTTAAATGCATTTTAACCCTCACTTCCCTTACGTGACAATTTCGTCAAAAATATTCGTTCGATATGATTTATTTTGAAGTATTTGGCTAGAGTGATATTTTAAAAATTTAAATCTGTTTTTATTATACCGCACAACTTATCGGAAACCAGTGAGACTATGTCATCCCCTATTGGGGTTTTCATGAGGCTGTGAGGAAGGAAAAGGGACAGGGAAGTGGAAAGTGGAGAAGAACTTGGATATTCAGATATGGTCACCAAATAGGCTAAAGCCACTGTTCTAAATGGTGGTCTTACACCTGGACTATACTATCTTCCAATATGTATCTTCCAATGTATCTTACTATGTATCTTCCAATCTTCAACGTGAAGGTTAGATAGTTCTTGATATTACTAGCAAAAAATCATAATATTTTTGAAAATTCTTTAACCCTTTAGGCCTCAACATTTAGGCATATTGACCATAATCAAAACAAAATACATATTCGTATCCGAAAACTAAAAACTGTATTTGAAATGTGATAAAACGTGTTTATTAATAGAAATAAATACAAAACGCTTAAAATGTTAAATTTTGAAATCACAGATAACATTTTTTCGCTGACACAACGAATTAAAATTACAAATAATGAAATAAAAACATGTGTTACTGGAAAAATGACACTTTCAAAAATTATTGCCACCGCACTTTTTTTTGTTATGTCATTTAGAAATAATTATAAAAAAATTCACAAATTTAAAATTTTAATAAGTGCGGTCGGAACTGTGATTACATAGAAGTATACAATTTAATTCTTCTGTTGTTAACTTCTGGATTTGATTATAAAACGTGGTATCTTTCTAACACTGTTTAGTTCATATTTATCATCGTAAGAGTAGAAGGAGATATAAGGATTTCTATGAGACCGTATGAACTGTTCCCAAAAGCGAACAAATTGACTCTACGGGTAACTTAATGTTCGCAAAACCGAACAAATTTGCCTGAGGGGTTATCATAATACTGCAATCAATTCACATCAATATTATATAAAAAAAAACACCGTAGCACAGGTACTCCTAATATGGTATAATTTACGATACATAAAACGTAATTTTAATTACATATTTTTACTTGAAATCATATTTTAAATATCATCATATTTAAAATTATTAATTGAAATTACATTTATAATAAAATATTACTAATTTAACTGGTGGTCAAGGGGTAAGGCTAGTCTAGTAATTTTAAGGTGGCGGGTTCAAATCCCGGCGTGCGCAAGTAAATTTTATTCGATGAATATGTGTTATTTCACAATTTTTTAATTGAAAATAATATATATTATATTTTTGGCACGTTGCAGAGTTGAAGATATCCTCAGCATCGCACTGGTATAAGACCACCATTCAGAATTGAAACATTGCTTGAAATTGCTTAATTCGTTTTTGGTGACCAGATCTGAATAGCTAGGTACTCCCTCACCTTCTTCTTCCCCACTTCCTTCCTCTACCTACTACAGTCAGCCTCAAAACATACCTCAATTGGGGATATCATAGTTTCACTAGCACCAGACGGTTAGGAGCATTTGGGACTCTTTTGCGCTGTTCACATAAAAAATTATATGTATTATAATTGAATTAATATAACAGTAAAATTAATAGAAATATATAAAAAAAAACATATGTATATTCAACTTCCTATGAAGACTATGAAACATAACAAATATTATAAGCTTTAAAAAAGTTTGATGACATTCAGCCAGGACAATCTGGTGAGACAGGTACACCAAGGGGCACTCTTTCGTGAGGACTTGAACAAGTGCTCGGAGGATTGGAAGGAGGTTGGGGTTTAATCGATCGGTATAAGTTGCAATCTAATAAGCCAATATCGGAATTTGGAATGGGCAGGAAAAAAGGAATTGATTGAGCGATATTGTTTCTTCTTTACGACTTCCTACTTCTTGCCTTTTCTTACGATTTCTTGCCTCTGCTTGGCTATTCCTGGTTCATCTTATCTCTTCTGGTCTTTTTTCGTCTCTTCTTATCTCTTCTTGTTTCTTCTTGTCTCTTCTTGTCTCTTCTTGTCTCTTTTTGTCTCTTTTTGTCTTTTCTTGTCTCTTCTTGTCTTTTCTTGTTTCTTCTAGTTTCTCTTGGCTCATTGCGCCTCGTCTTGACTCGCCCTGGATCTTTATACAAATTTTTGCGTCTTCTCACCCCCTCTTGGCTTGTATTTTCTTGCATATGCTTAAGTCGCACCGCCCCCTCTAGTCTCATCTTTTCTTGGCTCTTCTTGCCTCTTTTTGCTTCTTATCACTTCTTACTGCCGCTTCTCTTCTCTTTTATTGTATTTCAGTCTCTTCTAGTCTCTTTGTAGTTATTCAGGATACTTACTACATTTTCTCGACCCTTTAAGGTTCGTCTTGTCACGTTTTGTCTCTTCTTGTCTTTTCTAGTCTCATCTTGGCCCTTCTAATCTCTACTTATTGGATTTTATTGCTTTTTCTTGTATTTTTTCGTCCCTTCTTGGGTCGATTTGTCTCTTCATGGCTCTTCTTGTATCTTCTTACTGCTTGCTAACCCTTAGTATTATATTTCTGACTCTTCTAGCCTACTTTTTATGCTTGCTTCTTATTGCCTCTTCCGGACTCTTCTAGTATCCGTGAAATATAAACTAATCAAGAAATTACAAAGGGAAATCTCTAAGGTTCATGTATTGAAGGAAATTTGCAGGAGGAATGGATGGAAAAGTAATTTGGTTACTTTTGAAAGACTGATTAAATCTTGGGATGACAAAGGTAAAGTGCCTATATAAGACGGGATTGAAAAAAAAATTACAAAGAGATATCAGCTAACAAATACTTTGCACGACAGATTATTGGGTTTAATTTTGCACAAAAAAAACAGGTATATTAACAAAAAAAAAGATCGAAGTCCAATCAGAATTAATAAGTAAGCAAATTCAGAAGTGTTATGCTTTTGTGAGATGTTTTTACAGAAAACTGAGGTCGCCAATTAAAATAAGAAACATATTAATAAACAAAAAATATTTTAAAATATGTACAAAATTGACACACCTTATACATACAGAAAAATAAGGAATTTAAAACCATTGTTTTGTTTCAAGGGTCTACAAACTATTAAATGACATATCTCGTTCATTTCTATTATTACTACTATCAGCGCCCTAGAGATGATTTTTCACGAAAACGGCGCTATATAAATTAAAAAATATTATTATTATTATTATGGACTACTAGGGAAAAAGTAAGTATAAAAAATACACTAGTGCACAGCCAAAGCACACGTTTTACGGAGAACAAAGGTCTGAAAATTCTACTAATATGTAATAATTATGGAGGCCAGAATATTGTGTACCAGTGATTTTTAATGAACTAAAAAAAGAACTTTGTGCTGGAGGAAAATGAGAAACTCAACACAAAAACGTAAAAAGGTGGATAATAAACGAAAAATCCAAGCATATGAAAAATAATTTTTATTTTTCATAAGCACACAGCCTAAAACATTAGTCCATAACTTTTAATAGTAATTTTTCTCTGATTTTGAACGTCAAGGGTGTAAAATTTCTCAAGTCTTAAAAGGAGTGGGAAAAAAAGCTGGGGCGGTTTTTCGATGAAAGTTCCACTTGTTTTGAAGGTTAAGTGTGCAAAATATCATAAATAATATGTCTATTTTTATTAAAAGATGAATTTGAAACATATTTTTTTATTTGACTGTGGATTAAACTTTGTCAACCTGGGCACGATCGATCGATAAAGGATTTATAAATTATTTCGATAACTCGTCATTGTTCCCGAGCATGACAACAGATCGCTAACGTACAAACAACATTTCACATCGAATACATTATGAACACATCGAACAGACGTTGTGAACTGCAATTTGTTTGTTGACGATCTACAGTCATGCTCAGGGATGATGAAAAAATACCGACACTGTCGATAAACCTTTATCGATCAACCGTGGTAGATACCCTGAGGTCAACCGCTCTAACTACATTAATTTCATATATTAACTGCTGTAATATCATTCGATTTCACAGAAATGTGTATTTGTTCACGTGTGTATGTGAGATTGATTGATTGAGTGATTGATGAGTAAGTTGATATGATGCATTGCTGACTTTCTGCTCGATTAGGAGTCGGAAAGTAGGTTCATTTCTTCAAAGCCATGTTACCGTGGGATTAAGTGGCAACAAATAAAATTAAGGATGCGTTTATTATCTAAAAATAAAAAAAAATATTTAAGAATACTAAAATGTATTACCACAAAAAAAACATAGTAAAAAAGTCATTAATTAGCATCCTTCTATTAAATTTGTCTTGCAAAGGGCTTGCATGGGTAAAATTAATGTGTGATACCAGTTCGTTCTTGATGCGAAGTAGTAGATTCCGGTTCTTCACAGCAACTGTCCCAGTTTATAATTTATCCAAAAAATAATGCTGTAGGCCATTGCAAAATAGCCTCGCGCTGCTGGTCTCTAAAAGGGTCCCTCTTAACCAATCAGGATCGGCAGATGTCATCCAATTCCATCAATCCAATGGTCAATGCTCCACATGCAAAGCTGATGCTCACCAAAAATTGGCGAATGTGTTTGTCGAACCTCAGCCAAGAGGAATGTCCGGTGCTCTGGGCTGTTGATCAAAGAATGGCCACTGCTTCTAATACAAATCACAGATTTTAGCTCCCTCAGGTTTGGCAACTCCCCAAGTCAAAATTCCAGGGCTGTCAATTTGACCAATAGCAAAATGACAATGTGTAGGTACTTAAAGGTCCCACACACCAAAACCATAGATGCGATGTAAGTAAAGTGATGCACACACCTTGTTACAAATCTTATATGTCTTAAACCTTATAACACTTGCCCACCAACCGTCTTTATGTAAATAGATAATAATTATTGAAAAGTCATTTTTTTCTTATCCTAGCACTGTCTCCTATGGGAGTTTGACTATCTTCAGGCCTATCTTAGCTCTATGGAGCTGATCTTGTAACATTTACATGGATTACAAAGTTGTGAAGTGCGACTTTTACTACCAATAGTCCCAGGAATCGATTGTATAATGCAAGATTAACCAATTTTCATATCGTTTTTCTTTCTTTGTTCTTAACACATAACACATCATATTATATAATATTCCTGGTATTTTATTATTTTTCACCGCTGAATAAATCATTTTGAATACAAATTTTCTCCTTAGCCGCTTTTGTCCAATATACAAGCTTAAATAATAGGTACTACATTCTACTGTCTGTTTCTGAAAGTAATGTTTTCGCTAACGACAGATAGGTTCTCCTGAAATCTATCGACGATCGATAATGATGGACGTTTGCATTTGTTTATTTAAACCCAATGAATGTGTTGTAAAGTACTTTTAAAAATGTTTTAAAATTTTAAAAAATATATCCCGGAAGAACCTGCGTCAGCCTATTGAAGGGTTGAACGCAGTTTATAATGGAATTCTCGAAATTGGACGGCCCGCCTGGGAAATGAGGATACGAGAGCCGGCTCTAGGAGCACATACGATCACCCCTATTTTGGAGCAGTGGATCAGGCTAATGGACTTTTTAAATGGATTTCAAAACTACCCATAACGCTGGGAATACGCCCCTTGCAAGTTACCTGAAACCGGTAAACTGAAATCTTCATTTAAAAGGAATGTTTGATGAAGTTGGTTCGCAGGTAACATTACATGTTGATGTTACTTCAGAATGAAATTAAAAATATGTAGCGTCAACAAGTTTTTCGTTTACTTATAAGCTTTTAAGCGAGTATGAACCGAATGCGAAGTTAGGAACCCAGTATCTGCCTAGGTAATATCGTTTTAAAAGTGTTTTATTTTGACGATAAACTACTGGATGGATTTTAGTAAGTAGTACAATGTTGTTTTTTCATAAGACTCGATGGATTTTTATTTATACGAGTATTATAATAAATATACCCTTTCGGGTGTAAAACTAACTACTTTAATACACACATAAATATTACTCTGGATACCTGAAAAAAAAAATTTTTATAAAGAAGTTTCATTTGAATATCACACATGAGTCCCAATTCCTCAAAACCACCTGGAGCCTGTGATGTTGGATAAGCTGTCAATGTGGACGCCTTTTTGGATAATGTCGTTCGTTATGCAAAACAATTAGCTAATTAATTAATGAAGGTGTACTAACTGAGCTATTACAGATAAAAAAAATCGTATTCAAGGTCCACGGACGATCGCGACGCGATCAATTGATTCCGTTCCAGCTTGGAGGAACAAAAGTTGTTAGTCATAACCAAAGATCTCATGAACTAATTAACTCTTTTTTTAGTTTCAAAAAGTACATGCGGACTTCCGATATATATTGAAGTTATTATTTCAAGTAGACATTGCCGATTTATTAGGATTTTTTATTTTATTTTCACTTAGCCGTCTGACGTTGAGTAACATTTGCCAGCTGCCAGTATTGCCAGCGTACGTCGATTTGCATTACCGATATCGGTCTGCGGATCAATATTTGGCTGATTTAGTGCGACCAAAATCGCTATAAAATCGTCGGTAGTTCCGGCTATCGATACAATATTGTAAAGTTATTGATATATACTGGCAACCTTGGACGTATTTGTCCAATTTGACGTTCTGAAACATAAAAGGTCAGTTACATAAGAATATTAATAATTTGGTAATTTTGAATTAAAACAAAAACCAAAATATGCATTGGCAGTCCGTATTTACTTTTTGGCACTAAAAAAGAAGTTGATTAGTTAATGAAGTCTCTATTCACAACTTGTTAGGTGAAAAACCATCGTTTCCACGAGCTAATTAATTATTTAAAAAAACAGTTAGATTCTAACAAAGACTTTAAACCACAAAAATTATTTAAACTGTCGAACGGATCACTCGTCAGAACAAAAGAGGAAAAAAACAAATCTAATAATATCCCTTGCGCTGACGAGGGAAAAGGTCTTCTAAAACCACTCGACGGTTTAAACAAAATTAATCGTTATATTGACATTTTGTTATTTTAGTAATAAACTATGTCTACTAAACGATTGAAATGAAAAATTATTATCTAATGTATAAAAATTTAGCCTCTCGAAATCTCAAAATCAATCTTAAAAAGTAGGCAGCCGATATCGCTGACAAGTTTGTTCTTATTAGCGCTAGGAGTGTTTACAAAGTCGTTTGTAATGGTATAAGAAGTTGTTGACGCCGAGGAATACTCTGAATGAGTTACCAAGTCTAATTAAATCGATGAAATGTAGTTTTTTATCAGTAACATTGTGGTATACAGTAATGAATGCTAGAAGAAGTCAAAGACGCACAAGAAAGACATTAGCCACTAGTATTTAAAGAAATTTATTATAAAGACACTTCATCGAAATGTATTTATTGCATTTTCTAGAATTTTTTAGAATCCTTCGAATTCCGTCACATTTTATAAATATTTTTAACAATTTAGCAATTTCAGCTCTACATTGATATTTTCTAGACTTGTTATTACCGGAGGTGAAATTTCACTACGTAATAATAATATTTTGTCGATTGGTTTAGTTTCAAATTTAAAAAAATAACTTGTAATTTATTTTAATTTTTTTTACAGTTTTATAGACTGTAATACATCTATTTTAGAGAGATTGGTTTGTTTAGACATTTTGACCTTTCTGGTCACTGGTAACTGGTCTCTCTTGACTTATCGGCTTGCGCCACAGTGCGAGGAATAGGTTCATTCATCCGTCACTCCTGGACACACTGATTCCAAAATTTTTTTTTTCCACATAACATCCCTAAAGATGACAAAGGCCTTGAGGGAAATTATTTTCCCCAGGGACTTCTTTGTGGGTTAATGTAAAACAAAATGTCTCTTAAAAGGTAAAAAATATATATTTTTTTGTTTGACCGACGATTGATCTTTCCTTTCAAGAAAATGGAGTCAACCACACTAACAACCTCACCAAATGCTGTAGGGTAGGATTGGTAGGACCGACATGTCATCCAATTTCAGAAAAAATGCATGTATGTTCGTGTGTGTGTGTGTGTGTGTGTGTATGTGATTACCACCAAAAGTTGATAGAATACACTGACATCGATAACGAATCTATCTGCCGATTTCTGTGGAAGTGGCTTAATTTCCGCTTCTAAGATTAAGATTCATTCATTCCGAAAACAGAAGTGAAATTCAAACGGATAAAATTTAAAATACATATTTTTATATATTTGGAATGTCGCTGTCACTCTTAAATACATAAAGTTCGTGTTTATATGTTTATTATAAAACATTGTTCTTATTTTAGGTTTCATCTTTTATAAGCGAAATTATGTGGATTTTTTTTCAATCTGAGGACGCAATTGCTTTTTTGGATCATTAAGAAGGTGGTTAGAGACGGAAACCCTGTTTGTACCCTTTTAGACTTACGGAGGTATACAGTGCTGATTTGCCTAATGCGTAAGTAATAACGGGCTTCCAAAGCTCAGAGGTAACCCCCAAGTCCCCTCCTCACTTCCTTCCGCATCACAACCTTCCTGAATTAAGTAGCCGTTACACTGCTAACTTCATGCAATGGACACTAAACTTGCATTTTTTTACTGTCCCAACTGGTCCCAAGCATCTGGAGCCAGATAGACTATGGCATCATCACTTCGAGCATGTTGTGAGGCTGAAGGTAGTGAGAAGCAGATGCAGATGAGGAAGGTTAGGAAGTACCTGGATATTTAAATTCATCACCAAACACGACGTATCTGCTTACAACGGGATTTGAACCCGGGACCTCCGCAAGTCGAGAGCCTTACCCCTCGACCATGTAGGCCGATATTAAATTAAATAAATTAAATTTCCAGAATAACTTTAGAAACAATTTTTTAAATAAGTTTTGATAGTTTGTTAAACGGTTAAAGATTGCTGCCTGCTGAGGGTAGTGACCATCACTGTAATTGTCCTAATAAACCAGTCTACTCCACTATAATTGAATTTCCCCATTGTGTTTTTTTTTTACATTTTTAATCGATGTTTGTCTATGATTTCTATTTTTTTAAATGGTGCAGTTTTATTTCTAATAATATCTTTAAATAAAAATTTATAATGTCACATTGAAGAAATAAATTGCATTTAGTTTTCGGACTTTAAATTCTTTAAACAGAAGTTCATTTTCATTATTCATTTTTGTTGGTATTGTGTGTTTTTATAAGTTCCACCCATCACCTTATCCATTAATGCCATAATATACAATTGATCAGCAGAAGGCAAAATACGTCATTCTGAGTGAATATTTATTTAGAATATGTCTTAGACATCTAAAGATGTGTGTTTGTTTCCTTACTCAGTCTTTGAGTATGTTTATGTGTTGAAACCATTTAAGACATTAGTTTACTACATAATGTCTAGTTATTTAATTTTGGTTTTACTATTGCTAAATACGAGATATCATATAGGTATTATTAATTCCTTTTACCGTTGTCAAGATTATGTGTACGTTGATGTTAAAGAAGGGTGATATTAAAATTTACAATACATATTTCTGTTATCTAGGACCAAATTCAAAAACACAAGTTAAGTCAATATATTAATGTATTAGTTAAAACAAGCTGTATTTATTCCAATAACGTTAGTGCAAAATAATATAAGCAAATGTAAATCTCGCCCCTGGCACCATCTGTGGGAATTAATTCGAAGCTCGAAAGCGATAAATAAATATTACATTCTTTGATAATCTGATTCCGGGAGAAATGGAAGAATGAATATTTATATTGAGATTAAGTGCTTTGTAAAATTAAGGAAACTTCGCCGTTTATTTAAGGAGGATTTCAGATTTGTGCGAAAAGTATTTTTGTATTTGAGCCTTTAAATTTACGGATAAAATTTTGAATCATTTCTCACATAAATTTAATATTAAGCCAAGTTTACATGAATGTTTTCCTTTTAAGAAGTTTGTTGGAACGGTTTTATTGCGTATTTTTGTGAAAAAAAATTTTCAATTGCGAACCACGTAAGGAAAATAATGCTAAACACGAGTATTTTGCACGTGTTCGAAATCTCACAATTTTATCTTTTTCTCAATACATATGAAAACATAATACTCACAAAGGCGAAGCCCTAAATCAAAGGATTGATTCACGCGTTTGGTTTAATTTTTTTTTTAACGTGAAACTGCACAAGAGTCCCAACTGCTCCTAATCGTCTGGAGCCAGATGGACTATGGCAACCTCAATTAAGTATATTCTAAGGCTGAAAGTAATGGGGAAGAGGATGGTAAGCAAGTACTTGGCTATTCAGATCTGGTCACCAAACACGGCCTAAGTCATTTCAAGCAACTTTTCAATTATGGATGGTGGTTTTACACCAAGAGCAATCCTGAGAGTATCTTCTACTCTGCAACGTGAAATTTCACATAAAAAACTCTCCACACTGTTGCATGCATGGAAAGAACCTGGAATCTGTGTATTCTAGCATTTAGAATGTAAGTATACCTATTTTTTAGTGTGTGCGTGTTGGTTAAGTCTCCGAGGACGGGAATTGCAAAACAGTGCACAGCTGAAAAAATAAACCCAAAGCTTTTTAAAACTTAAAAATAAATAATGTTATATTTTTTTACCATATAAAGCAAATATGAAGGGACTGCACCTGATATACATATCAAAAAATATATTTCAGATATTTATTTTAATACGGAATAAATGAAAATATCAACGGAATTGAATATATTTCCAAGCCTTTTTTGGAATGGGGAACGATTGCAAAAGTTAGTTTAAGATGAATTAACAAAGAACATGAGAATTTTAAGTTAAGTTTGTTAAGTCAGGTGAATCCATTAAGCCATTAACTAAATTGTATAAAATTAGATTCATTTGTAAGTGGCTCATGATTATTTTGCACGATCAGTCGGTTAAATTAACTAAATTCATTTACAAATAATTAATCGCCAGAATTGAAAATATCTCCCGAGTAAAAATAAATGCCACCAACGGGAATTGAACCCGTACCTTCTGATGTCCGATCAGGTGCTCTGAAACCACTGAGCTATGTCGGCTTATTTCCAACCCGCCAAATAATTCAATATGTACTAGTACCTCAATCAACAATTACTGCTTATTTTATTTTTTCCACCTATAAATAAACAACTTTATTTTTGTAGGAAAGGCTTTGTTAGTGCTAAATTTCTCACTAGATGGCATCGAGACATATTATATCTTAATTTGTTGGCGAAATATTTTAACTTGTGAGACTTGTCTTTATCACTAGGGAGATATTTTCAATTTGTATTGATATTTCAGGCGACTAATTATTGCTTATAATTATTTGTTATCATTTATGCTATGCATAAAACCTTGTCTTATAAATATTAGTTTATCATTAAAAAAAAAAATCATTAAATTAACACAATTTATTTGTTCAATGGGTATGGATAGTTTGAAAACCTTAAATAATTCATTTTAACTCTCTTTTACTTGGTACCCGTCTATATTTCATAGTGGTTTTATCTTAGTGGAAAAATAAAAAAATCGTAAAAGCTAAAAATAAAAATACAGGGGTCAGTTTACTTTATAAAAACAGAATAAATCAGGCTGCATAAATTTGATGAACTAGAGTTACTGATAGCCAAAAAAATAACAAGCAAAGCGATCAGCAATCAAATCAACCAAAATAAAAGTCCTATACTTAGGTTGTTCCCTATTGATAAAATCCTCCCCCTACTCCTATTTCCTCGTCCACTTGAGCAAAACCCTATTTTTTGCAACACTTTGTGAAAGCTATTATATTGGTAAAATATGTTATTTGTAGATTTTAGCTTTTAGTGGAGTATTCTACCGCCCTGAAGAAGCTACAGTCGATATCAAATATAAAAGACATCAGTAGTGGACCAAGTTATTATTTTATTTTAAATTAAAATAAATAATAACTAATAGCAAGGCAAATTGTGTTATATTCAGATACGTTAATTTTTCGAAACTCCGAAACTCAGGATGGTAACTTCAGTCGAACGTAAAAAAAATAGTTCCCACATAAATTTTCCCGACAAAAATTGTTTTTTTTTTCCACCCAAAAATTTACAACGGCAGAGCTTAAGTTCACGAGATTTTAGTTGAACATGTTAACAGATTTTTCTGCTTTATATTCTGCAGTACTAGATTTTCTTTTTCTATAGGTTACTAAAAGGTACAATCTATATTATTTATTTCTTAACTTGCAGGGGCTTTTCGCCCCATGGATAGTTACCCCATTCTTCTCACCCCCAAAATAGAATTCAAATCTTGTCTAAAATCCCCATAAGGGTTTACACCACAATGACGCTCCAACTTTTTCATGTTCGAAATTATATATTGCAATTTTAAAATATGAACATTTATTTAAAATATAACAATCTAAGGGGTAATTTTATACAGCATATTTAAAATACCTAGGAAATATTACGAAATTTGATAAGAAATTTCGGTTTATACAACAGACAACCCTCTTTGGTTGTATAAACGTCTTTGATTCAATAATTTTTTGGTACAATATTTTTTATATTTCAGAGTTTTTGGCCTCACTGGGTGGCTTACCCGTTCTAAGGCCTTGAGACATTGAATATACCTTTCCATTAACTATTTTACATATGTGAATTTCTGTACGAGCGATGAATTAATTAACCTTGTCGTTTATCAATTGAAATAAATGTTCACCTTTTTTGTTTAAATGTATAAATATATAGTAATAAATGTGTATGTATTTAGTTATTTGAAAAAAATAAGTAAAAATTTATTGTCATAAAATGTTTATTTCATTTTTTTCTCAATATAACTTTAACCACGATGTATGAGACATCCGGAATTTTTATGGAAATTTATATTTATCTGTTCTTACAAATAAAACGATGATTTTTTTGTTCTCTTTCGTTTACTTTAAATCACCCTATTTAAATATCTGAGTTTTGTCCTCGACCGTTGGACTTGAGTAATTAATTTTTTGCACTATGTTGCTTTTGAAAAACGTTTTTGTTCCTTCACGCTGCCATACATTTCTGTTTAGAGATAAACATAATTTAAATAACCCTATTAACGTGTGCAGACACTATAATCAAACTGTAAGCCAAAAAAATAAAGAAGCGACTAGCCCAACCAGTCAGTTGTCCGATGACATTCGTACATTCAGCATTTTGTTCGTGAATGCTTACCCAAGATACCTCAAAGGAAAGCCGGCAATTTACAGCCAATGTCACCGGTGTGATTATCGAGTAGACACTCTTTTTATGGTCCTTCGAGCCGGATGTTTAAAATTTTTGAAAAGTCCGCAATGGAGTGCTGGTACCTACCCTGATGTATATAAGTAAGGCATAGAACTGGCAGAAAAGGATGAAAGTAGAATGAATGCTGTTGAAATGAGATCCCTGAGGCGTATGTGTGGTAAAAACATGCATGATCGTGAGAGAAATGTGGATATCCGCCAAGAGTGCAAGGCTGATGTAAGCGTATGAGTAAGATTAATAAAGGGACGCTCAGATGGTTTGGCCACGTAGAGTGAATGAGCTAATAATGGAGTGTAAGGATAATATGTGGTGCAAATGCGAATGGTAGCAGAAGTCGGGGACGCCAGACAAAGATATGTTACGATCAAGTGAATCAGACACTTGAGTCGGGCCATGTCAAGAGTTAGAATAATAGAGTAGTATGTATGAGACGATGTATGAATGTGAATGAGGCAAGAAGTGTGTGCAAAGACCGAGTTGTTTGGCAGTCCATCCTCTCTGCCTACTCATACGGGGAACGGCGTGATCGCTAATTAGTTAGTCTGTTTAGGGATTGTGTTCAGGGTGAGTGTTCAGTATACATGATATATAATTCGTCAAATAGTATTAAAAATTGACCATCAGCGAGCCTTACAGGTCTCTAATACATAATAACCCACCGCAATCTTTCTTCATTAACCTAAAATTTTATACTCACAATACACAGCATCCAGCAGCGAGGTGTGTTTAGTTTTTAGCCCCCAGTCTCATGGCCTGGCCTTCAATTTACTGGCGGGAATGCTAACGAGCTCCCTTAAAACAGCTTTCGTGCCTGTACCAATTAAGTGGCGAAATTTCTTTGTCAGCAGAATTAAATTCGGCGAAATTGTTAAGCGCAAAACTGCCGACAAATTTCGGAAATTGAATAGATCGAAATAATTTTTTGAAAATTCCACTTAAATGTAATGTAATGTAGGATGGTGGTAATTGATAAAGTCGAAAACGTGTATCCAGGAGCAGCAAATATCGCATTAAAGCAACTTGATAATAATACGTACCTGCAAACAATTGATAAAAATTCAACATTGGAAAGTAAAAAAGGAAATATAGTAGATTCTCAACTATCGTGGGATCTTCACATAAATCATGTAAAAGAGAAAATTACCTCCATAACTGGCGTACTATATAGACTTCAAGGATGACTACCCATTCCTTTACTAACTTCAGTATATTATGCTATGATACAATCACACATTTCCTATCTTTGCTGTATCTGGGGCTTTGCCTCAAAGATATTGATTGCTGACCTACAGGTGGTTCAAAACTGAGGTCTCAGAAATGTTCTTGAACTTTCACAGGACACTCATGTCATGGACATCTATCTAGTTTCTGGTATCCTTCCAATCACAATCCTTCCTAAGCATCAAATCACCAGCACCATCCTACAAATTACCCAACAATCAACTCACACTAACATCAAGCCACTTTACAATCAAGACATCCACAACCACAATACTTGAAATAACAATAAAATCCACATTCCTCAAACATACACTACAAAATATGGAATAAAATCTTTAAACTACATTGCCTGCACACTTTATAATTCGCTTTCAGAAATGTAAAAAACCATTGACAAAAATGAAAAAACTCATAATGATTAGAAATATTTAAAAAAATGAAAATCAGTAAATCCATATCTGTATATTTTTGATTGTTCCTTTATTTGTTTACTCTTTTTTTGTTCTACTTAACCTGTCCTTTAAAAAATATTATGCAGTTTTGTATTTTTGATATTTTGATGCCAATGTAAAATTGTATGTACTGACTTCTGTATGTATTATTCTTTTGTATTATTTTCAGACTAATGTATTGTAATTTCCTCCCGTCGTAAAATGAGTTTTGTAACTCATCGGGATTGCTTTAGCAAGAAATAAAATAAAGAAAATATGTAAAAAACGCATATTTTTTACAGATGTTGTTATTTTTTACAAACATTAATTTATTGATAACAAAGAAAAAGTTTCTACAAGTGTATTGACAAAAAATTAGTACATTCGGCCAATTGTAAATATTTCATTTAAGGCGATGCACTACGTCGTGTAATATTTTAAATTGAGCCGCTATCAATAACAACCCTTATATCGATCATTTTATAAATAACTTAATTTGCCACATTATAAAATAAAATCATAACCGAAAATGGGTTCGTAAGTAGGAGATTTTGAACTATAAAGCAGTTTTCATAGGCCTTTACATTATTTTTTTCTGGGCTTATAAAAAGACTTATCTAAAAAATACTCGATTAGACCAAGATGTATTCTACTCACAGTATTTAATTAAAGCATCTGAAACATTTCTAGACGACCGAATTTTCAAACAAAAAACAAATGATTTTGCATTACTACGTATGGCATCGTCTTAATTATTTGTGTTATTTTAAGTAGTGATATTTTTTATCATTTCCTAATACAATCCTTATACATAAATAAATAACTTCACAAGCGTTAGACGGTGTTTTTGTTACAAATTGTATAAAGACTGTAAAAATTTAGATTCTAGTTGGTACCAAGAAAATTTTCTGGCAAGATTGCCTTTCGCCTCTGACAATAAAATAACGAATGAGCATTGTATTAATATTTCCGCCGAGATGCTGCAATTAGTTTGTCACTTTTTTAATGCATTCAGTAATATAATCATAAATCCGGTTTTTGTTCATAAAATGGTGAATTTAACGATACATAACTTATTTATGCAATTTTTGTCAAGCAATAATACAATAATTACTTGTTGTAAAATGTACTTTCATTTTACGTCAAAAGTGGGGTAAAACGGTTATACAAATATTAAAATTAAATGAATTTTTTGGTCTTTATTTAATAAGAATTTTATTAATTTTTTCATTTATTGCATCTCCATAAATCATGTTTTTTCACATAAAAATCAACCTCACTAGTACTAAGCCTGTATCGAGGTTAAAAAATTACATTGGAGTGAAGGAAAATAGATTAATCACAAACATAAAGTAATACTATATACAAACACAAAATATTTCAAAAAGAAACAAAAAAAAGTATTCAATGAGTTACCAGATGGGTAATTTGACATAATATGTTGTAAAAATATTTGAACTGTAAGTACATATTGATCCCAAGAAGAAACAAGTAGATAACAAAGACGGGTAGGGTGACATTCAGTTTTTAGTAAATGGGATAGCATTAGAGCGATGTTTTTATAACATATATGCCCAATGCACGTTACCATGTATCGAAGAAATGAACTTCTTAAGATATGCAAAAAATGCTTTCAAAATGTCTGTTTTTTGTTGTTGATTTGCGGGAACCATAGTAATAAAAAGCAAGTTCATATTTAAAAAATATTTTTAAACGAGGTGAAATTTAAATATTCAAATATAATAGGTAATTTTAACTAGTTTCTAAAAGAGTATTTGTTTTTACGGCATCCTCAAAATGAAGAAATATGTAGAACATTTAAAAACCTTGGCAAAAATTCAGAAATTAGATAAGAAGATAATATTATTTAAGGTTTATGCAGCAGATAAACAACCCGGTTTAGCAATGTGTTTTCACATACACTGTGGTTTATAAATTGTTGTATTGTTAAAAAAACGATTTTCAAAATATATCATTCCTAATTTTATTTCTTCTGGTAATTTGTCAAATACCTTCATGGCTTTGTACATCAACGACTTTTTATTGTGGGTTGTTTTTCTAAGGGTCCATCAAGTTTTTCTTTCTAATTATTTAATTTATTTTCCTCATCTTATGTGTGTTTTTGTGCTGGGGGTTTTAATGTTTGAATAGAAATTTAATTGATGTGTGGCCATTATATATTTTGTAGATTAAAAATAAAGTATTCAAGTAAATAATTTATTAAATTACAAGACATTTGACTCATTTCCTTCTCCTTCAGTATAATTCTCATAGCTCTATTTCATAGCCTTGTTATTAGTTCATTAATTCGTCGTTGGTTAGTAATAGAATGTTGCTTCAGTAATTAACGTGTTGTAAAATAAATATGCTTAAAGGTTAAATAAAGCCGTAAATACTCGACCATTCTTGAGAATGGCTTCCAACGTAATTACCGAGTCTCTAAATACATTTATTTTTGAATTTTAATTTTGTTTTCGGTAATGAATGAATTCAAATCTTGGAAACGGAAATTAACCCACGACAGGATGACAATGCATTCTATTAATTTTTATACCCATCCATGTACACACTCGGACATTAACTCATTTCTCTAAAATCGGATGACATAACAGCAGTTAATATTCGAAATAAATGTCAATCCTACCTGATCGGCAATTGGCGAGGTTGATAGAGTTGCCAACTCCAGTTCCTCAGTAGGAAGGTTAAATTCTCAGTCAAACGATTATATTATTATTTTTATTATTAAAGGTAAAATTGTGTTTAAAATACAAGTTTACCTTTAATAAAAAAAATAACATTAACAAGTCCAAAAATTTCACCATTAAGAAGCTATAATATATCTCGACGCCACCTATTGAGAAATTGAGTATTTAACAATACTTTTCCAACAATCATAATTGGTTGTTTAAATATCAAAAAACAATAATTGTTGAATGAAATTTTGTGTTGAAGCCGACGTAGCACAGTGGTTCCAAGCTCCTGACCGCCAATCAAAAGGTGCGGGTTCAATTCCTGTCGGCGGCATTTATTTTTTTTCAAATTTAAATTTGTGTTTCAGGCTAATGATTGTTTAATGATTGAAGACAATTTAAAATAATGTACTTTGTTTAAAATACAAGTTTACCTTTAATAAAAAAAATAACATTAAAAAGTCAAAATATTTAACCATTAAGAAGCTATAATATATCTCAACGCCACCTATTGAGAAATTAACAATACATTTCCAACAATCATAAATTTGCTTGTTTAAATATCAAAAAACAATAATTGTTGAATGAAATTTTGTGTTGAAGCCGACGTGGCACAGTGGTTCCAAGCTCCTGACCGGCAATCAAAAGGTGCGGGTTCAATTCCTGTCGGCGTCATTTTCTTTTGTCAAATTTAATTTTGTGTTTCAGGCTAACGATTGTGTGTAATGATTAAAGACAATTTAAAATAATGTATTTTACTAAAAAAAACTATTTTTTAATGGTTGATTTTTTTCTTACCACGGCGTAGGCACATTGTATTTTGTGTATTTTAACCTTTATTGCTCACAATGTTAAGGACGTTGAGAGGTGATATTTTTTCTGATTATTGGGTAGTATCTGGTTAATATTATATAATTATATACAAATAAAATATAAATAAAAAACTTTTTTGTGAATTTAACAAATAAAAATAGCGATCAATAAATATTGCTTAGTGTCTTATTTCAACCTGTATGTGGTTGAGTTGGCATGACTTTTCTAAATAAGTTTTGTAATATATATTTCAATACGTATTTGATTCGAATATAACAATAAATTATTAAATCAAATGAAAGTTAGGTACTAACTAAACTAATCTAGTATCTATCGTACACTCCTCCATGATATGTTCCTGCACGAATGGAAATGAAATTCCGAGTAGGTTTATATGTATAATTAGAATTCAAAAACTTTTGTAATTAGTTTCGTTAGCTTGGCCTCCATTCATCATTTATTTACCGTACCTTCCTACCGTGTCTATTTAAAAATAAAACAGATAACTTTCTGGAAAAACAAAAGTACGTAACTAGACTATTTTAGAACAAACGTAATGCCTTTTATACATGCCACAAAATATAAATAATGTTTTCCCCAGAATTTTTTATTTATCAATTGTTTGAATTCAGAAATTTTGAAACGTTTATTGTATTCTACAGTATGATATATAACAAACTAACTAACCATCACGCCATTTCCCCGCAAGGGTGGGCACAGAAGTCGCATTGATAACAAACCATCATGAAATTAGGATGTATTTTTTGTAAGAATTTTCTAAGTCAAGGCCATACTTTATATATCGCAAAGGGTTCCATGATAACTCAACACAGTGACAATTCAACACACTTTTAAAAAGTGATATAAAGTCATTAGAAACGATAATTTTTTTTTTATCCTAACCTATTTAACCCAGTTAATAAAGTTTTTGTTTCATCACTTTCCATTACTTTATATAACTTTTTAAATATGTGATGAATTATCACTGTGATGATTTATCCGGTCACCATCGCAAAGATAAGTTCTGTGCAGCGGTGGATATTTGATTTCGATTTAATTCTCAATGATTTGACTTGACGCAATTTTTTTTCTTGAAGTTTTCTTGACAAAAAATCAAATAATTTTTCACCTAAAGTAATTGATGAAAAAAGTTTTAGATTCTCAACATTTCTTTATTCATAATAATATATTTTTATTTCTCCTTAAATTTTATTACAACATATTATAATTTCTTGATATAGCTGATGATTGTGTTCAGGAGAGGAGGATGTTAGTATATTTTAGTATCTACTACTTAACTCTGTAGTACAAAAAGTATAAAAAACCCTCACCTTTTTTAACAATATGACAAAAACCCAAGAAACTGCAGCATTCAAAAGTGAAACGTTAATTTGATGTGAAATCCGGTTAGAAACGGGATTGTAGGCCGTTTCTTATTAAACTTTGAGTACATTCCATTTTAGTATTATATCGGAATACGTGTTCATCTACCTGCATTTGTCCTAATAATATACAATAACGAATTGCGAAATTATTAGAATTTTTATGAACTCGTGTTCCGGTATCGCGATAAAACGTTCGTGATTTACTGAGTATTAGGAAATGATTATTTGTTAATTAGTAAACCTATCAATGAATTCGGCGGACAATCCCGTTTTTAACCGGATTATGAATAATTAGAAGTGATTATTACAAAAATTGCAATATTTTATGTCAGTAAGTTTTCTCTGCGTAGGATGATAACTCAACACAATTACAAATGAACACACCTTTAAAAAGTCAATAAAAGCAAACAAAACTTACTTTTACCTACACCTAATTTACGTAACCTATTTAACCTAAATTTTGTTTCATCACCTTTCATGACTTTATATCACTTTTTAACGGTATGTTAAAAATCATTTTGATTAGTTATCCGGTAACCTGTTATAATACTTTGGTCTAGATAACGTCCTAGGTACAGACTAACTCATTTATTTATCTACTTTTTAAAATATATTCCTTTAGACATAGTATTACATATCCTTTATTTGAGAGGAAAATGGTGCGTTTTATTCCAGAGATAACTTCACTAGAACCAAACAGCAAACTTTTTAGTTTTCCAAGAGGCAAGGACAACCTACCAATGAACATGCCTCATGTGAAAATAACTACTTATACTACTTACCTTGAGATTGAACATGACTGTCTTTAAACAATATTTTTTTGGAGATAGATATTTTTCAGTCAAACCTCAGTGAATTCAAGATTAGAATAAGTATTAGCACGAGACTGTATCTTAATGTAATGTATATAATTGATTATCGTACTCGTCTGTATATTATTAATTGTAAATTATGTGAAATTTTATTAAAGGTACTGTTTTGGCAATAAAAATTAAATAAGAAAAATGCACAAAATATTTTGATTCTTAAACAATGAATGTTTTTTTTCTTTATTTGAAGCAACTTTATGTAAGTAAGCCTAATTTAAAGGGGAATTGTTGAAAATATTTAAGATACATTCGAACAAAATGTCAAGTTAATTTGAAATACGAATTTAATATTATAATGTAACCATTTAGTTCTAACGTCGTGGATAGGGTTGCCAGATTATCCAGATAAAAAACCGAACATTTTTTATCAAAGGGTCCCACTTTGATTTTTTTTGGTATAATGTTTAGAAAATCAAAGGTTCCTTTAATAATGCGCCGGTGGCCGAGTTGACACCGCGTTTGGGTCCCACTCAAGCATAGTGTGTTCAATTCCTCGGCTGGCTAAGTCCTCCATCACAACACAAGCAACATTTTCAGCTTACTGTGGTGGTAGTAGGAGATTTTCAAATATTGTCAGGTTATTTGTAACCCGGGAATGTTTGTCTTTCTTTTAAAAAAAATCATAAGCCCCTTTGATTTTGGCCAAAACAAACAGAGAAAATTACCAAAATTTTTTTAGTGTAAACACAATTACACACTTAGTAAACATTAAAACTGATATTTATTATTACTATTGGTAAGCAAAAATCACTTTTTCTCATATTTTGCACTAGATACTACTGCTTTAAATATTGAATATATGGAATTTGTATCATTAAATTTATTGCAATTTACATTTAAATTGAAGAACACACATTATTCGCTTTTTACGGTATTCACACCAAGTCGATTTCTTTCGTCAGTCCATACATTACCCTTACACTAAAAAATCTTTCTACGAAGTCATTAGAGACGGGAACACTGCACATATTGTACCATTTTCAACAAATTTGAGCAAGCCTTGCTACCACCCGCCAGAATCGCTCACAGCTTTTACTCTGTTAGTTATCTCGTGAGGTATATATGTCGCTTATTTAAAAAAAAAACCGACATTCTACGGTTTTCCAAAATTTTCTAGACCGGACAGCCATTCAAAATACCGTACTGGTCCAAAACCGGACATCTGGCAACCCTAGTCGTGGAACGTGCTAAATCTAAAGTTGAAATAATCTTGAATTACGATGAGGTCTAGACGATGTTGTGTTACAAATTCGTTGGCAAAGTTTTTGATATCTTCGCGAAAAGTTAAAATGGTTCTAACTTACGCACTGTTAATTTAAACAAACTGCTCTTGTCTCTTGATAATGCTGCGGGGTAGTAAACAATGCCAACAGAAAGTTTTACAATGTAATTGTTTTGTGAACATCTGTAAAATAGGAACGGCGGTAATTAGACTGAATGAGAACATGTTAACATGTTAAATTTCACATAATTGTAAGACTTGTGAAACTGAAAGTATTTATTAAAAAGAAAAAATTGCCTCAGGTTACCCACCAAATGTTGAGCTTGAAAAATTACTACGTCTATCCAATATCCAGTGACATTATATTAAAATTACGACATCTTTCCAGTGAAATGATATAAAAAATTACGACATCTTTCCAGTAAAATTATATAAAAATTACTAAACCTATCCAGTGACACTATATAAAAATTTTGACTAAGTTTCTTCAATATAATACATCTATTTTTTTCTTAGTTATCATTCAAATCTGTTAAACTACTTCTGTAGTTTGTTAGCAGTTACATAAAGGTAAATGGTACATTTTCAAACGATATACAAGTTGTGCGATAATCGCGCAGACTATCGACACATGGGTTAGATTATAATGGTTATAATCTAGGAAAGTATGTGCCTATGTGATGACTTACGGAAGAGTTGGTTATGATGTCCGATGATATGGTTCTTTTGGTAGCGCTCGTATAATGGAATTCACAGGCACTATTAAAAGATTGAGCTAATTATAACTCCGGTTAAAAATCGAATTGACACATCGGTTCTTTTATCGGTACGGTGTTTTGTCAACTGGTATTGTCTACGACGCCGGTGCGGGGGCACGATTCAACTCAAAGCAACACTGCGCAGATTCAAACCAGTAAAATTTGAATCCTTGCCTCCTTATTGTTTGAAGAGGAAAAGCGTTGAAACAATTCAGCGTCACGAAACAAATAATGTATAATAATGATTATGATGATAAATTAACAGTAAGATTAATGTGTAAAATTAACAGAATTGTATATATATATATATATATAAATACGATTTTTTTATATTGCCGGTAACCCGGTCGTTTATTAACATAAATGGTTATGTACAAATCATTCTAGTTATTATATGATAGTTCACTTAGCCTATTTGGTCCCCGTTTTATAAAGTACATTCCAACAATATTGAAAGGGTACAACACAAATTTTTAAGATTTATTAACTTTAAACTAAATATTCCAATCCAAAATATAAATTATATCCAACTCATGCATCAACTAAATTTGATTACGCTGTCAGATAGGCGAATTATCTCCGACCTTGTTCTACTAAATAAAATTATTAATTATAGAATCGACAGCCCTAAAATTCTTGCCACAATAAAATTATTTGTACCTTCCAAAAATACGAGACAAAATTCCACCTTTTTCTGTAACAATTTCAAATCTAATTATCATGCGCACATATCGTTAAATCGAATACAAAATTTTGGTAATACATTTGGTAATGTTGTTGATATATTTAGAGATTCCGTAGCAGTGCTCAAACGAAATCTACATAAACACTTTGCTGAAATGTATGACTTCTCCACTCCATAGTAAAAAACCCATTTTTTAGCTTCTGTTTTTTCACTCTTTTCTTTTATGACTTTTTAACTTTAATATATATGTTTTAACTTTACAAATTAATATTGTAATTTAAATAACAATTCGAATATGATTTTAAGTCCCTATAAATGCTGATTAATTTCAATCCATTTATTTTTCTAAGTAAGTAAAAAAAGAAAAAAAAAACTGTTCTCCATAATGGTATTCTGTATTATTTGTAAAACATTTATGTACTACAGATATAATAACTATTTTATTTATATATGTACGTAAACTTTTCAATGTCACATAGTTAATGTAATAACACTAATAACAATGTATGTAAAAGCCCAATGGGCGTTTAAATAAATAAATAAATTAATGGAATTAAATAAAACTGCATGAAAGCAAAAGAGCTCATCAAGTAAAAAAAATATTCCAAGATAATAATTTCCCAACTTCATATTTTAAATTTTTAAACTGAATACGGTAAAGCCATGACTTTACCAGCGCAATTTTCTAAAATGAAAACTTCTGAACTGTGAAAGTATTCCATAAAACAAGAACCAAATTTGAAAATATTTCATCAAGCGATTCTTTTGTACAAAACACCTTTTGATTATTTGTGTGAAGTCAATCGTCCTTTGTTCCACGTCTGTAAAACGATATTAAATAACTAAAGATTGGTCCTTGCGATTTAAAACTGATCCACCTCATCACGATCAATACGGTAAGTGAAAAACTGTACTACCTATTTTGGGAATCTCATGCGAAGTGTTGAGTTTAGCAAAGAAATAAAAAATTTAATTTATCATTTCAGATGCTGACAACGTTACCGTTTTGATAAGCATAATATTACTCATAGGATTTTATTCCACACAACGTATTTTGGCCTAAGGCATAAGTTTTAAAATAATAAAATAAATAAATATTTTAAATATTTTTGTAACACATATAGAAAATGATAGACTCACCGAGATCCCCCATGCTGAAGATTTTTTAACATATTTAAAAAATTTTGTATTAGAATAATTTGAATTATAAATACATCATGTAGTGTTTTTTCTGAAATAATTATAATTTTGATATTTTTTCGTGCAATTGAGTGGTTTTGTTTTCAGTAAATTTTCTATTTCTGATCTCATTTTTTTGTATCCTGTCTTTTATTTGAGATTTAATTGTTGTAATATTTTTATAATTTTTGAATGAGAGTTGGATTTTGTTGTAGAATTGTGTCAAAGTTTAGGAAGCTTTTTTGCCCAAATTACTGTATTTATAGTTGGTTGTTGGATATGCTTTTGACACTGAGATGTAGTGTTTCTTATATACGTTTTGGTTGTGGTTATGTTGTGGTTTTTGTATTTATAAATACAAAGGATGATTGTTTTGGAAAATACTTATTTAATTGATATGATGTTATATTGTTGAAGATTTCATCATTGTTAGTTCTTACAGGGACTTTCATGATAATTTTCCTTATGTCTTTTTGCGATGAAATATAATATTAATATGTATATTTGTAACGAATTATATTTTTAAGGTAAAATAGTGACATACCTAATAATTAAATTCCTAAGCGAAAAAAACGGGCGAAGCTCCCCACAAAACACAGTTGATTCGAACGACAAAAAACAATAGTCTTTTTGAGAGATATATTAGACTGACAAGGTCTCATATATGCTATGCTATCTCATTAAAAATTTCGCTAGTGAATCTGTCTGTAACTCTGGTTCAGTGAAACCTAGAACGTATGCATTGAATTTACGTGTCGTCATTATCAAAATTGGAAGTATTTGTTTAAGAATTCAGACAAGCGATAAAGTACCTACATATTGTATAATATTTTTTTAAGATTGCATTTTTCAAAAGTGGAACTGATTTGTCGCAAACTCAGTGTATCCGTGATTTTTTTGCGGGTCTGCGCTAGTTTTAAATATACACGTCCAAATGTGAACCTGTCTTTGGGAACAAAACATCTGGAGCATATAAAAATGAATGGGTATTTCCATTAGTTTAGTACATATAATGAACATTTATTACTCAGAAACAGGAAATGTTGAAAACCACATATCAAGGAAACCATTCACATTTATTTAGATATATATGTACATATTCTGTCTGCATTAGAAAGTAGTACAAAATTAGTTCGTATAAACTTGTGATTATCAACTTGTTTCGATTATGTCACCTGAGTAATGATCGTCAAGCGAGGACCGATCAATATTATTTTATATCACTGGTATTCATGTTCGTGACAAAGAAGATGTCTACTTTTGTTCTGCAAATCAAAATCTGTCCTCAGAAATACTGTTAAATATTCTGTACCTGTAAACATTGAAAAACAGGGACAAAATTAATCTTAGGCTGAGAATTAATTGAACGCTGGAAACTATGCGAAACAATGGTAAGGTGTTAATTAGTGAGGGTGGGTGGATTGAAATTAAAATTTTTGAACTTTTCATATAATAAAAATAATGCTTTAAGTCATTCAATTGTCATAAAAATAAAACATAAGTACTTCAACTATTACTATCCATTAAAAAACACTTCAACTATCACTATCAGTTAAAAATATTTCAACTATTTCTTAAAAACACTTCAACTATAACTATTCATTAAAAACTTCAACTATCATTATCCGTTAAGAATACTCAACTATCACTATCCATTAAAAAACTTCAACTATCACTTCCCATTAAAAAATACTTCAACTATCACTATCCGTTAAAAATATTTGAACTATCACTATCCGTTAAAAACACTTCAACCATCACTATCCGTTAAAAACACTTCAACCATCACTATCCGTTAAAAAATACTTCAACTATGACCATCTATTAAAATTAAACACAATCCATTAAAAACACTTAAACTATCACTATCCGTTAAAAATACTCAACTATCACTATCCATTAAAAAACTTCAACTATCATTAGGTATCCGTTAAAAATACTCAACTATCACTATCCGTTAAAAATATTTGAACTATCACTATACGTTAAAAACACTTCAACCATCACTATCCGTTAAAAAAACACTTCAAATATCACTAACCGTTAAAAACACTTTAACCATCACTATCCGTTAAAAACACTTCAACCATCACTATCCGTTAAAAAATACTTCAACTATGACCATCTATTAAAATTAAACACAATCCATTAAAAACACTTTAACTATCACTATCCGTTAAAAATACTCAACTATCACTATCCATTAAAAAACTTCAACTATCATTATCCGTTAAAAATACTCAACTATCACTATCCGTTAAAAATATTTGAACTATCACTATCCGTTAAAAACATTTCAACCATCACTATCCATTAAAAAAACACTTCAAATATCACTATCCGTTAAAAACACTTCAACCATCACTATCCATTAAAAAAACACTTCAAATATCACTATCCGTTAAAAACACTTTAACCATCACTATCCGTTAAAAACACTTCAACCATCACTATCCGTTAAAAAATACTTCAACTATAACCATCTATTAAAATTAAACACAATCCATTAAAAACACTTTAACTATCACTATCCGTTAAAAATCTTTCAACTATCCGTTATAAACACTTCAACTATCACTATTCATTAAAAAAACTTCAACTATTACTTTCCGTTAAAACACTTCAACTATTACAATCCGTTAAAAAAATACTTCAACTGTTACTATCCTTTAAAAAATACTTCAACTGTCACTATCAGTTAAAAATATTTGAACTATCACTATCGTTAACTATCGCCCTTTCTTCATAGTTTTTTCTTTATGACGATCTTCCTAAGCCTGCCAAACAGAAATATAATATAGCCTTCATAACTTGGAGAATCCTCTCCTATTGATTTACAACAGTATGTTCCAAATAACACGTGCATGTGCATTCCATGAGCAAAATGCAAAAGATGTGAAATGACCGAGGCATATCGAAGACGACCAAGATGAGATTCGTCCTTATTCCCCCATATTTTTTAAATGAAGACAACGAAAGGAAGCGGATAGACTCCCTCAAAATGTATTAAGACGGAGAACATTTCATCAAATTTCAAAGTTGATTTTCAAGCTCTGTGAAGGTTCTACTCAAGTTCAGTTATTATATCATTATTGTATATTGTGTATTATATAGATGTTTTATAAAACTAAACTGATGAATGTACTTGAATAGAACATTCAAAGAATTTGAAAAGGAACTTTGAATTTTGATGAATTGTTCAAATTCTGTGAAACAAACCGTCCTTAGAATTCGAATGAGTTCTCAGCATTCTATGGACATAGACAGTCAGGCGCATTAAATTAATAATTCCAGAAGATCTAGTCATCAAAAATACGTTACCAACTGTCTGCTTACAACGTTGACACTTATTTATGATCGTCTAGTTTAATTTGTTGAACACACTTATTTTTAAGGTTTTATTTTATTTTTTCGATAATACAGGGTTTTCCAATAAGAGGTGTTATTTTGATATTCAAACGTAAAAGATCAATGGTTTCGTTGCTTGTGTGGCACGCAGCGCCGTTTTGTTGAAAGTAAACGTTGTCTAGATCAATACCATCCAATTTTGGCCATAAAAATCATTAATCATCTCTCAATAGCGCAATCCATTCACCGTAACTGTTGCTCCAGCCTCATTTTCGAAAAAGTAAGGTCCAATGACTCTGCCGGACCATAAACCGCACCAAATATTCACGTTGAGGATAAAAAGGCTTTTCAAGAATAATTATTGGGTTTTCCGAGCCCCAGATGCGACAATTTTGCTTGTTGACGAAGCCACCGAGGTGGAAATGAGCCTCATCAAAAAATGACAGCTTCAAAAGTAACATATACCGAAATAGTGGGATATTTAAAATAACATCTCTTATTGGAAAACCCTGTATTTCTATTCAATTTATAAAAAACAGTTAACTTACTAACAGTATTTGCTGTGTAAACAAAAGATTTACACAAAACAACAACTGAACTTGTTTAAAACTCAACCATTTAAAAAAAAACACTGAATAATGGTATTATTGAATGTATTAAAAACAAAAAAAAATTAGACACATTGCTCGCTAAAGTGAGATCATAAAAGTGGTGTAGTTTATGGTTACTGGCAAAGTAGACACTGAAGGAATTTAAGAAGGCGCTGCAAAATAGCGCGATAAGTTTGCACGATGATGTCGTCTCTCACTCTGCATGCTGCATAAAGTCCCGAAAACTCTTCTGAATGAAAGGAGAGAGGGTCCTATGATTATCTATCACTCCAGTCAACAGGTGGGAACTGTAGTGGTAATCGGCTGACGTGAGAAATATCCATCTCGAACGCGAACCCATTGAGATAAAGCCTGTGTTCTCACTGCATCGTAAACTCTGGTCCTACGTCAATAGCAGAAGATGCTCCCATAGCTGGCAGATTCGGCGATGTGTGAATACGATGCGGTATAGACCACCAAATACGTGGTCAACGAATGCCTGCTCCATCCATTCCCGGCAGGATTAATGAGTCCCTCTCTTACCTCTCAACATACGAAAGAAGAAGAAGATTAGAAGACTGGCAAGGTGGAAGGCAGGATATGAAGATCACTGATACATTGTCAAGTATCACGGGCGTCCGTCGGTGTCCTCGGATCTGTATGCAGTGCAGAACATGTAGAGGAGAAAGGAAGTGGAGTCTGGTTTATCAGGACTATTGGAGTGGGGGTCACAATCCTCAGCAATTAGATGACGACTCAAGAAGAAAACATTTCATTATAATTTGTAAATGAAATAAAAATAAAAATACTTTGTTCGCAAAATACATTGAAGCCGTCGAGTTGTAAAGAACAATCCATAAAATAAAAAAACAGTAACTTTTGATCTTTTTACTCTCATTCTGTACCAGGCTTTACATAATGTTCTGAAGATTCCTAATCTCAATATGTTTCCCAATATCTTCAAATTTGAATGTCATTATTATTACTCACAACTAATGTAAGCTTTAGGGAAATCCCTTACGAGACGGGACAGCCAATTTCACAAAGGGTGTAGCAATTAGGGATAACTAACGACACATTAACAGCTACCCTAATTACGCTGGCAACTTATTGCAACATAGTATTATTTTAACCTCTGAAGGTGGCACAGTCATATCGGTAGCCATTAAATTAGGAGGCACCTAGTTCAAAAGTTAATAATTTTGCAAAATGTCCCTTGCTTTAGGGTATCTTCAATAAAAGTTAGATTTTTCAATGGAACGATGATTTTAAATATCTACACTAAAAAAAAGCTGATACCAAGGTAGTTGGAAGGACCACGCTTACTCTGTGGTTAGTAATGGAGAAGGAAGATTCTAAGAAGCACATAGTTATTAAAAAAAAAACGGTTTGTTATTTTTGAATAATAACAAAAAATGAGCAGATCTCTGCTATATCAAACTAAAAAATGCCCTGATTTAGCAAAGTTCAAAACCTCAAAACTTAATACTTACACCGAAAAAGGTCAGCATTAGCTAATTATAACATCATCCACATCAGGAAATCACCCGAGTTGTGAAGTTACAAAGAATTATGGATTACTCAGTTTCAGAAATATACTTTGCACGTATGTTTTTCTTCCATACAGCTTTTAATGAGCTTAAATCAAACTACTTTTGGATACAAAAGTGTTTTCTTCTGAACAGAAAAAACTTAAAACACAAAATTTAACCAAACCGAATTTGCAGGGCAATTGAAAAATCTAGGCAGATCGATTTAATGATGCAGCTCAAACTCTTGGTTGGACCCTGATCATAAAATGTACACCGCTAATTTTGTCTCTATTGTCTAGGACTCTAGGATATTTTTTAACATAAAAACCCATTTTTATCAAGAGCTACTGAGCATTAAGATGGCAGTTAAACTCTTAAAAGACGAAAAAAATAAATTATGGTTTATTCAGTAATTGCAAATCAACTTTGATACGTAATTTAATTAAAAATTATATCTTTGTAAAGGTTCCATGATAAATCAACACATCGAAAATTCAACACACCTTTAAAAAGTGATATAAAGTCATTAGAAACGCTAAAAAAAAATTCAAACCTAACCTAACCTAACCTAACCTACTTAACCCAGTTAATAAAATTTTTGATTCATCTTTTTCTTCAAGACTTTATATAACTTTTTAAAGATGTGATCATTTTGATGATTTATCCGGTGACCCTTTGTAAATACCATTAGTAATAATATTTAATATTATGCAAAGTTATTTATTTAATTAAAATTTTTGCTTGCTTTTCAATAAATTTTGTTCAGTTGTAAGAAGAAAGTTGTGTCGTAACTTGAGCTAAACCGGGTATTAACATTGTATTTGTGTACACCGACAATGGTTCAAATCGGTTCAAAATAGGTTGAAACACCTGTCTGCAGTCCCCTCCAGTCCTACGATACAGTATATTAATAAACAAGCAAGAATATCTTTAAAATGATTCTATTGTACTTGGTATAAGATAGTAAAAAAAATGTTATTATTTTTTAAGGAAAGATAAACATTCCCGGGTTACGAATAACCTGACAATATTTGATAATCTCTTACTACCACCAGAGTAAGCGGAAAAATGTTGCGTATGTTTTGATAGAGGACTTAGCCTGCCTAGGAATCGAGGGTGGGTCAATAAGTCCTTAGAAAAGCCGACAGGTGGCGCGACTAGTACTGTAAGCGGTTTGTTTTCATGCAGCGGCACTACCGATTCAGTATGCTGCGAAGTTTCAAGCAGATTGGTCGGGTTGTTGTGTGTTTCTCGTACATTTAAAAAAAAATATTTGCTTGTTTACAAAAATGGAAAAAATTGAGTTTAGAGCTGTTATTAAACATTTTAATATTTTTTTTTTTATTTTTTTTTTTTTATTGGTTTTCAAGTTACAATCCCGTTAAACTTCAATAAAGCAGTTTGTCAACAGGATGTTAATGATCAATTACATACATACACACATAATATTATTACTATAACTATACAATTAACACACATAAATTAATATAAACTATCTCTATTTAGTAACCATTGTTTCAGTATATATCTTAATCTATTTGTGGAATCGCAATTTTTTATATTAATGGGTAACATGTTAAGCATTTTTGGCACGTTAAATTCTAGGGTTCGCCGTCCGTATTTATTATTATATTTTGGAACAAGCATTCCTTCATTCTTCGTAAACCTTGTATTATATTCATGTTCCACTTTTCTTTTATAATCAGACTCAGATATATGTTGAATCAATATTTTGTACCATAATAAGGCCTGCACCGGTAATATTGTTAAATTCCGATACAACAATGATATGTTTCGTCTCTGTGAAAAAATATGTTTTTGGGCTAATAACTTCACCATAGAATTTTGTACTGATTGCAGGTGGTTTAAATTAGTTTTACAAGAGTGACCCCAAGTAGTTAAACCATACCGTAAAGTTGATTCTGCGAGTGATAGGTAAATAATTTTTAAAATATTCACCGGAACGAAACATTTCAGTTTGTATATCCTACCCACTATCGCTCTCAGCCGCTTGCAAGTTTTGTTTATTTGTGTATCCCATTTGAAATGACAATCAACAGTCACCCCCAAATAAACGTATTCATTTACCAGTTCAATACTTTCACACATACATGGCTGTAAAATGTTTTGATGAATACATATAAAGTTATGTGAAATTATTTTAGGCATGATCTGAAATGAAGCATGTGGAGACCGTATGTGCATCAATTTAGTTTTCTTGGTATTAATGATTAGACCTGCGTCATGTGACCATTTTATCAGGGACGTAAAGTCATGTTGCATATATTTAATCGCAATGGATAATTGTTCATCAGATATGACAAGAGCAGTGTCGTCAGCATATACAAAGTGTCTTACATATTTAAATAATTTTTTCATTATTGATACAAATATAATATAAAGGGTTGGACCCAAAATCGACCCCTGCGGGACTCCAGCACAGATTTTTTTCCTCCCACTCATTTTTTCTAATATTTTTACACATATATGTCTATTAGATAAATAATTTTTAAACAAATTAAGTAGGTTACCTCTAATTCCAATTGCTTCTAAGATTTTTAATAATTTTTGTGGGTCAATTGTATCAAACGTTTTGGAGTTATCTATAAATAGTACTAAAACATGTCTTTTATGGTTTAATTCATTATTAATATAATTTGAAAAATCCTGTAATAAATGCTCTGTGCTTTTTTTCTTTTGAAAGCCATATTGTTTTTGGTCTATAATGTCAAATTTTTCTAAGTATTTATTTAATTTTAAGGAAATATATTTTTCAAAAATTTTTTCAAGTGCAGGCATTATACTGATAGGTCGATAGTTTCCTATTTCTGAGTGCTTTCCTCCTTTGTATATAGGTCTAATAATAGCACATTTAAGATCATTTGGCAATTCAGCTTCTATAATAAGTCTATTAACTAAGTGCGTTATAATAGGTCCTAAAATATCTATATGTCTTTTTATGTCGTACATTCTTATGTTGTCCATTCCCAAGGATTTTGAATTTTTCATTTTCTTAACAATATTTTTTATCTCAGTGAGAGTTGCCTTTGGTAAATACATACTGTGAGGTAATTCTATTTGATTAACATTGGATGCCTTAAAATCACATCTGTGCAACATTTGGCTTATACTATCTGAGAAATAATTTACATATTGGTTTGTTACACTTTCCACCGTTTGTTCCTTTAACACATATCGTGAGATGACTTCATCACAATTACTTTTAGTTTTTCTTCCCAACAAATTTATTTATTTCATCCCATGTTTGCTTAGTATTATTGAAACTACGTTTGAATTTATCTTTAAAATAACAATTTTTTCTTTTAGTAATTAATTTGTTGACATTATTTCGCATGTACCTGTATTCATTTTCATAAGTTTTATTACAAGGAGAATTTTTCCATCTTCGAAACAATAAATCCCTTTTTTTTATTAACTCTAAAATATCTGTAGTTATCCATTTTTTGATCGCATGTGGTCTTTTGGTTGGTTTTTCAAAAAATGACACAGTGCTTTTTTCATATAAATTAATGAAATTATTTTTAATTTGATGATACAAAAAGGTACTTTCTTGTTCATTAAGTAAAGAATTCCAATGTATTTCTCGGATGTGATTATCAATATGTTTTTGGGACAAAATGGTTATCTTTTTCATGTTTTTTAATGGTTCTTTTTGCACATCATATTTAATATTAACGGCTGTCATATAGTGATCTGCTATGGAAATCTCGCATACACACGCTGATAGCGAGTCCACTTTTTTAAGCCCGTTACTGTACCTAACGTATATAATATGATCTATGCATGATTGTGTTATGCGCCCGCTAACAATTGCTTCACGCGTCACACAGTCTATGCATTTGATCAAATAATTGCTTGCAAGAATATTTTCATATGAGTTTACTACAGGATCATTAAAATTCATCAAGTTTATATTAGTGTCCCCAAAGAACAAAACATTGTCTCGAAGGCCTATGAAATCCGTCAGAATAGATTCAATTTCCCTGATAAAAGATAGTTTGTTAAGATTCGGTGGTCGATATATCGCTAATATACTCAAACTTTGTTTATTTGGAAGAGTAATTATACCAAAAACATTTTCAAAATAATTTGTTTCTAGTGGTGATTGTTTAAATACCATACTGTTTCTTATATATAGCGATATGCCCCCACCTGATTTATTATTACGACAATAGTTGTAATTTGAATAGCCCGGAATCTCATACATATTAATTTGGTCAGCTTGTATATTTGTTTCGCTAATCATTATAATATCTATACGCTCCCAACAATTTCTTAAATAAACATGCAAAACATCCCAATTCTTACATAATGATCTGATATTTACATGAATACAAATTAATTCCCCTACATCACTTTTTTTAATATTTATCCACTGTTGTAGATCGTTAGTTCTTAAAAAATCTACTTCATTATCTTCTTCTAAATAATTACTTAAAGCAATGTTTTATAAAATAATTAGTTCAAATTCTGTGCTATTAATATGATAATTTATTACAACCTCTCTGGTTACTATACCTAAGTATTTATTTGAGTAATGATTGAAAGGTAGGTTTACATATGTCATTTTTATATTTATTTCAATTTTAATGCAGTTTGTAAGAATTATTGGGTAATCTAAAATATTAACAATAATGAATTTCGTCAGAATGAGTACTGCAACACCTCTATTATTATTTTTGTTTATTGTCGTCTGAATATATTTAAAATAAGAGTGCCGCCGTTGATAAGCAATCGGCAGTGACTCATGATTTGTAAATGGCTTGTTTAACACTATGCCGTCAGGCTGAATATTTAAATTATTGATTTTAATTAAAATAGTTAATTTATTCTGCATTGTAATCAATTTTTTGTTTGGCAACTTTTAACATATAATTTGTAAACTTACATGCTATACTATTTGGTAGGTGATCCGTAGGGATGTTTCTTTTGATTAGAATCCCAGCAGTTGGCACATTTGGGGGGGCAGTCCAGAGATTTGCATTCCCGGTATTGGTGGTCTCCGGCGCAGTGCATACATCTTGGATCCTTTATTTTATCTAGGCATTTATGTGCAGTATGGCATATAAATTCCTAGATAAAATATAATATAAAAGGGTTAACAGCAAAGGAAATAAAAAATGAGTTGGATTTAGTTCACGGCACATCTGCTCCTTTACTTGCAACTATTTATAACTGGTTAAATGAATTTAAACGTGGTCGTACATCAACAAAGGATGAACCACGCTCAGGACGTCCTGTAGAGGTGACTACACCAGAAATGCTCAATAAAATCCACGATATGGTGTTAAGTGGCCAAAGATTAAAAATGAGTGAGATAATTGAGGTTACAGGGATCTCAAAAGGTAGCGTCATTTCTATTTTATATGACAAATTGGGCATGAAAAAAATTTCTGCAAGATGGGTGCCGCGTTTGCTCACAGTCGACAATAAACGCAATAGGGTGGTGGCCTCTAAAGCCCTGTTGTCGCTCATGCAACGCAATCCGGATGAATTTTTTCGTCGCTTTGTGACTGTAGATGAAACATGGATACACCACTATACTCCCGAGACGAAAGAACAGTCAAAGCAGTGGATTGCGAAAGGCGAACCATGTCCAAAGAAGGCGAAAACCGTAAAATCAGCTGGTAAGGTTATGGCTACTGTATTTTGGGATGCACGTGGAATTATTTTCGTTGACTATTTGGAAAAAGGAAAAACAATAACAGGGGATTATTATGCATCTTTATTGGACCAGCTAAAAAACAAAATTGAAGAAAAACGGCCTCATTTAAACAGGAAAAAAATCCTCTTTCATCAGGACAATGCCCGTGTTACACACAAATCGAGTGTGTATCAATTCGAACTTCAATTGACAATGTTTACGATCAATGGCTAAAATTGAAGAATTGAAGTTCGAATTGGTCGACCAGCCACCGTATTCGCCAGATTTAGCCCCCACTGACTTTTTCCTTTTCCCAAACTTAAAAAAATGGCTAAGTGGACAACGTTTTTTTTCAAATGAAGAAGTCATCGATCGGACAAATGCTTATTTTGAGGACCTTCCGAAAACTTATTTTTCTGACGGTTTAAAAAAAATTGAGAAACGTCTAACCAAGTGTATTGAGCTCCAAGGAGATTATGTTGAGAGATAAAAAAAAAAAAACAAAAATACAAACTGTTTTAATGCTTTTTTCTAAGGACTTATTGACCCACCCTCGTATTACGCCTGAGTGGGACCCTAGCGCGATGCAAACTCAGCCACTGACTGGTTAACTAGTCTATATTATAGAAACAAACAGTACATTGGTAAGAGTGATGAAAAAATTCAAATATATTACATATTTCAAGGTGGGTACCTATGATATGTTTGCTTGTTGAGTCGTAAACGTGGATGTAATGGGTAGGTGTGTGTGTGTGTATATGTGTGAGTGTGTGTGTGTAAATACATGCACATTGAACAGTTTATAATATCATTGATTTGATGCTACTTTTAAATTTTGGCAATGAGTCCCGAAAAAAGGCCAAGTTAGTTAGAATTTAGACAAATATTATTGAATGTGTGATGAGAACAGTTAATTGGGGAATTACATGCTGAATTTATTTTGTAATTAAACGTATGGAATAGAGCTGTATGTCATGTACATCTCAAAGGTATGTTCATATTAATAAGGAACAACATTTCGGTACAGTCGATGTTATAGTTTAAAGTTAAACGTTTAAATGTTAATCAGTTATCACTAACCTTTGCTGCAAATATTGAAATGTTCAATTTTATTGTTGAATTTGGAGGTAAGATATTTTATAAATTTGTTTTGAATGCTATGATTCTTTTGTTTATATTGTAGATATCAAATTGGCCAAGCATATTCCGGTGTACTTCTGACTAACGCGAAATATAACATCACGATTGTTCGCGGATTATGGTTAAAAAAAGCATGAGAACGTATAAATAGCTGTAATTTTTGCAAAAGAGTAATTTTCTTTAACATGTATATGCATTAAGTTAAAGGATAAGATGCAATCTTTTAGTTGTATTCAGTAAATTAACTTAATCTTAATTAAACGTAGCGCAGTCCCTAACCCAACAGGCCGCGATGAAAATCTTAGCGAAATTAAAAACAGTCTTAAAACTCACACAAATAGGGGTAAAAAACCAAGCGGGCAAAGCGCCGCAAGGCGAGCGGCGACTATCACCTTTGATGCCAGCTTAACGTTAATCCAACTTTAATTACGAATGATTACTGCTTACCCGGAGCCAGCTAACCCCAACCTCCCCATTTCTTCTCTTTGGTTAATATTATGATGGCTTTATGTTTTTCATTTTTATTTAAACCATTTTTATCGCTGCTTTTGTCAGCGTAAATTGGATGAGGTGAGAATATGACTTTAATAAGATTAATATATATTATATTAAGACTAGTGAGCTGCAACTTGTCTACTTAATATATGACAAAATTGAAAGAATACATAATATATAGACGCGTTGTTGAGCTCTCAAAGTGGTAAGCAAAATAAACGCTAATTGTCGTGCTTTAGTTTTCTTAGTTTTAGTAATAAACTGTCACGCTTCGCATAAATTTACGATCTGAGTAAATTGTGTAAAAAGTGCCAACAAGTCCTTGCGTGTGATGAGAAAGCAAGCACTAATAAAATGCATTGAAAACCTTTATTTCGTAAATACACGCAAATTACTTGTTATTATAAATTATTCAATTATTTCCCGAAGTTTTTAAGCGCCATTATGAATAGCGAGATACGAGTGAAAGTAGCAAAACGTCAGTTTAAGAAAAGCAACTTTCTGGCAGTAGTTCATCTGATATAGCGTTGCGTATTCGTCGTAGTGTAAGCGAGTAAGCGTATCTTGTCATCCTAATCACACCCATGATGTAGAATGTAGTATTCGATGCAACTTTTAAATGCGAAAATGCTGCGCTGTCCCATTTCTATTTCTTTCACACACATATATTCTTTGAATATATCCGTCTTTGTCGCTCATGAATAACGTTTGAATTAGGAATTTACTGGAAACATGTATTTACATTTACTGAATGTTTCTTACTAGCCACATTTTTTCTTAATTTTGTGTTTCAATAACAAGTCTTGATATATCTATCCTGAAGTCGTTAAGGCGATGCACTACTTCGTGTAATATTTTAAATTGAGCCGCTATCAATAACAACCTTTACGTAGATGGCGATAAGGTTTAAATTCCCGCTTAACACCATCCGCCTGTTTTGATTTATGCAAGAAAAAAACATGGCCAAAAAGTGCCTTGTATTTTATTTTGTGGATGTTCAGGCATAAATATTTAATTTTTTTTTTGATCATTTTATAAATAACTTAATTTGCCACATTATACAATAAAATCATAACCGAATATGGGTTTGTAAGTAGGAGATTTCGAACTTTAAAGCAGTTTTCATAGGCCTTATACATTATTTTTTTGTGGGCTTATAAAAAGACTTATCCAAAAAATACTCTATTGTTTTAAAAGCCAAGATGTATTCTACTAGCAGTATTTAATTAAAGCATCTGAAACATTTCTAGGCGAACAAATTTTCAAACCAAAAACACATTTTGCATTACTACGTATGGCATCGCCTTAATAAATATTGAAAAATAATAGTTAAAAGTGAGGCATTTTCCTTGCTTTATCAGCATAAATTAAATGGTTTCCCCAATTGGGGAATTTCGAAAGGTTAAATGCCGTTGGGAGGGAAATAAGATAGAGAAGAGGAATGTCAAGAAGTATCTGGAATATCAAATCTTTTAAACACAGCTAAATCCATGCGTTCGATTACGAAGAATGATCGCTGATCAGGGCGATATTTAAAGTATCAATCACTCTGGAATACGTTTATATCTAATAGGATGCAATAACCTATTTATTTAAAGAAGTGTGTCTCTGGCGGACAACGGGAGGGTGAAGCGGATTTTAGTTGTATACAAATCTGCAGTTTCATTCCGAGACTGAAGAAATTTTGCACACTTGACCTTGAAACAAATGGAAAGTCTGCATTTTATTTCGAAAAATTCCGGGTACCTACTTCGGTGATAATATAAAGTAACAAAGACAAAGCAGAATATTAAATGAAGAGAAGTGTTTTCAATGAACTAATAATATAAACTGGTATTTTTTCTAACTTATTTTTAAATTATTAAAAAAGAAAACAAACAGAAATAAATTTTAATAGTAAATTATCGTTTTTTTGTGATCAAGAAAATTGTATTAGGACATTCGAACTCGATAAAATTTGATCGTTTTGAACGTTTTCCGTATCACGGCTCTTGAAGTCTGGTGGGAAATGAGTAAAAGAATAAATATCTGCGAACGCGCTCTAACGAGGTTACACAAAGGACTTCGTATCCTGTCTGATCGATCCTGAACACAGAATTAACATGTTACTAGAACTGTCTTAACCCGGATTATTTAAATATCTTCTTCGTGTGTTAGAGGAGATAAAGGGCATTATATTCTTCTTCGTAAGACCCGAAATTAAAAATTTCTATCGATCAACAACATAATTTCGTTGGACTATTTATAATTTAAAGCTTTTAAAAAACTATTTTTGAAGATAATACCTATAAATTTTCCGAGCCGAAACGGTAATTATATGAAAATGACGGTAATTCCGAATGATTCAATATACTGGCAAATCTATGGTTTTTAGGTCAAATTTATTTCATACAAAAGCCCGAAGATATCGATCTATTTAGTGGCTTTTTTATGATCAGCTTGATTTTTTTTTATTTTTTTTTTTATTTTTTATTTTTTTTTTATTTAAAGAAAGCAAGACAAAAAATACATATTACAGTAAATAATAAAAATAAAAATACAGAAAAAAATAGAAAAGTTCCAATAAACTACTTTTCAGTAGTTTGTCGATGGCAACTTTTCACATAAAAAATATTTAAAAAAGATAAAAACTTATTTTACTTAATGACAACAGTGATAACAATAAAAATAACAATTTGTTTTAAAAATATAAAAACATATAAACAACAGTGATAGTATCTACCTATAGTTTGTATTAGACTCTAATACAAACTATTTCTTTCAGCGAGCCAATTTTTCAACATAATATTTGTTTTTACATTTGTACATTTTTTTATTTCAGCAGGTAACATATTTAAGCACCTAGGTATCATGTAGTCCAGTGTTCTATGTCCATATTTGTTTAAATGCTTAGGTACAATTAGTCCTTCATTTAACGTAAAACGAGTATTGTAAGTGTGGTCCAGTCTATTTATGTATATAGGTATTAATGGTAAATCATTTTTTAAACGTGTTTAAATTGGCCATTAAAACGTCTATTTCATTATTAGAGCAGTGTTATAATTTGTTGATGCTCGCTGTACAGGGGAGAAATATGCTGCGTTTGTGTGGAAGGGTTTAATATTGAAAATGTATTTTATATCTTTTATATACAATTATTTCATAACACATTGTTTATCGTTTTTTTTATATTTGTTCTCGCTGTGTTATTTATTGGTCGATGATAAAACTTCCCTAACGCAATTAAATATGAACATATAAAGACTGTTTATAACGCAAAAATAAAATAATAACTGTATCTTTTAGCATCCATTTGTATATAACATACGCGCAGCGACAATGCGTTCACCGGATGTAGTTTACTGAGTTCCACGGCATCTAAGGAAGAGAAAACTCTGGCAGTCAAATAGTTGGGTCTTCATCAAATTCACGGAGAAAATTAACAAATAAAAAACATTGCTAATTTATTAAAAATCTCTTTAAATTATTCGAAATCCGGTTAAAAACGGGATTTCAGGTCTTTAACGAACGAATTGATAGGTTTCTTAATAAATTTTCAGTAAAACACGATGTTGATCGTATATCGTGATAATTATTTTACAAGCAATAATTATTCGCCTGAAACACACATCCACATTGAAAAATCTCCTGATAAAAAATACATGACGCCAACGGGACCCTTCGATTTCAGGTCGACAGCTCTGACCACTGAGCTATGGCGGCTTATCTCTTATCCGCGAAATAATTCAATATATACTAGTGTTTCATTCAACAATTACTGCTTGTTACATTTTTTCACCTGAAAACAACCAACTTTATTTTATATGAGAAAGGCATTGTAAGTGCTAACTCTCTCACTAGATGGCGCCCCGTTGGTTTCATGTATCTTTTATCAGGAGATTTTTCAATGTGGATAAGTGTTTCAGGCGAATAATTATTGCTTGTAAAATAATTGTTACCCTTTGTGCTATGCATAAAAAATCTTGTCTTAAACATTAGTTTACCAAAAAAAATAATAATGTATATCGTGATGTTGAAACACGTGTTTATAATTTTATTTTATATTTTGTTATTGTTTTTTATCAGGAAAAACGCAGGTGCATAAACACGTGATCAGATATATTTATAATTACTAAAAAAAATTTAGGAAACGACATGCAATCCCGTTTTTTAAAACAGCAATACTCATTTTTCTCCGTGTTAGTGCTTGTTTTATCGTCTAAGTTCTGTCACTGAAAAACTTAAATATGTAAGATATTTCACAATTTCTATTTTATCGATAGTTATACATTTATTATACATGTTTTATGTGACTTCATCTCTTGTATTTTCCACTATAATTTTGAGTTGTCACCTGCAATAATTGGGTTGAAATATTTTTTAATTGTCTATCCGTAAAGTAAAAATCTGAAGCTTTCGAACTATGAGATTCTAGTATTTAAGTTTTAAGCCAAAATTTTTTCTGACAACCCACCGATATTTCCAGGATTTTTAGGATTAGACACCTAACTATCAATACTGTTCGATTCATTTGGTTTGTTAGTTCGATTATCAAAAAGTTCAAAACCGTCCTAGACTTTTGTGAATTCTATGGTGCTGAAGAATTTATTTATTTCCTTAATAGAGTTTGTTTTTCACCATGGCGCAATAAATTCAAATAAAACGTTCGATTAATAGTCCTTCGGGAAAATAATTTGAATTTTACTGATGTCGAATAAAATGGTGACGACAACACGCTTCGTGGGAAATGTCTGGAAAAAAAAATCGGAGGCTGGGAAGAAAATGACGGAAATATTTGTGGTAGGCGATAAAAGTAATTGGAAATGGATTATGGTGCCATTAGTTATTGTGAAATGCCAATAAAATATTCAACGCGTGTTAAAGTTGACGTTTATAATGAAAAAATAAAACGTTGAAGATGACATAAATTTGCATTTAAAAATTTAATCTAAAAATTATCGGTGTCGTTTAAATGTACTCGTGATAATAGTAAAATGGTGCAAAACTATAAAACTTAGATATTCGTTAAAATTAAAAATTCAAAAAAATATTTACTGCACAAAAAGAGTACAAAGGGTATAACTTATAGGTTACATCCTATTTCTTCCAGCTAACCCAACAAATACACATTATATCACATAACCCAACAATTACATGTTAACAAATAAATAACAGTAAATAAAAAATAAAAAAAAACAGGTATTTAATTCATGTAAGGTATTCATTCAAGGTGTAGTGACATTTGTTTGAAAAAAATGTTTTTAGTGTTGATTTAAATTTAAGTGTGTCGGTTATTTGTTTGATGCTACGTAGAAGGTTGTTATATATTTTAATGACCATGAAGTGTGGTTCTTTTTGAAAAATAGTTTTGTTTGCTTTTGGGATTAATAGGTTTTCTGTGAACCTTGTAACGTGTTTATGTGTTGAGTTTTTTTGTGGGAACTTTTCTGGAGATGATCGTACCAACAGGCATAACTCCATTATATATATATGTTCGTCACTGTCAGAAGTTTCAGATTTTTAAAAATTGTTCTTCATGAATCCCGGTGATCAGAGTTTGTAATTTTTCGTAGGCACCTCTTTTCGATGATAAAAACATCTTTGGTGTTTACTGAGTTTCCCCAAAAAACTATTCCGTATTTTATCATTGAGTATACGTATCCATAGTATGCGGTGATTACTGACTCGATGTTTAAGATATAATTAGTCAAATAATTCTTATTCTGCTCTTTCATAGATAGCGCTAATTTAATTATTTTAGAAAATACCATATAGCCATCACGGAACGCCTGGCAGATGTGAAACATCGATATTGATTTTTATTTTTAACAGGGAGCAGACTGACACTACTATAGTCACTGTCACTCTTATTTTAAATAAATAAATACTTACAATGTAGTGAAATGTAAACAGCACTCTGCTCGAAGCGACACTATTGTTTTTAAATTCACTCTGATATATTTACAAGAGTAAAGCGGTGAACGCCCAGTAGAGGAAATGACAATAGCCGGAGTTGACGGCAGGGCGGAAGGAGCCAGCGAGTCATTTTTGTCGAGTTCTGTGCAAGAGCATCGTCCCGTCTATCTAGCCTCAAGATGTTTCACATCAAAAAAAATGTTTGCAAGATAAGCTTTAAAACAATTAAGGTGAATTATTTGTTTGCGCCCGCACATAAGGTCGTTATTTGATAACGATAAATTCGTCGATCAGCGCATTTTTGAAATGTTGACACAAGAACGGTTCATGTTAAACAAATATTTTTGGATCCTTTCAGCTTTAGATCAAATTGTGATCAGCTGACAAACAATTTTTGCTTATTACTGATTTTGATCCAGCAACCAGGACAATTAACAATTTTAACGCATTTCAAAGATTCCCACCTCATGTTGGAAATAACATGGCAAGTTTAAAATATTTGCCTCTACCAATATATCAGACGAGCGACACTAAATTTTGTGCTAATTTAGAGATAATATTATTTCTGACACTCGAAACGGTTTAAGTATCTCCACACATCTGCGCGGAGGCTCATACATAGGCATACGTTGCCGACATTTTGTAAACTCGTCGGCGACGACAGTCTCACTAGCCGGGCAAGGTGGTTTCCACTCACCTCGTTGTCGACTTTAAGCATGGCGTCAAATGTTTCATTTTATATCAATGCGTTCGTTTTAGATCAACGATTAGAACAAAAATATCAAGAATGACATAAAAAGGACATATACAAAAATGACAGCTCAAACAACTGTTTGATTGCGAGTGAGGTTCTGAACGCATTCTAGTTTTGACGTTTCAAGAATTCACCAATGATTGGTGGCAACGCGGGTCTCGTGATTTCAGTAGCGATGATGATAAAATTATTATCGGATAATTACGTATCCCTGTGGAAGAAGTGGCTTAAATAAGCGATAACACCACGCTACTAATTAAGCGATCAACAAATTTCATTACACACAAATTGTCAAGTGATAACAAAAGTATAAAAATATACGCAGACATATAATGAAAAACATTGGCTGACTGATAAATCCCCAGGTTATTTTCCTCTTGGGTAATTTTATAACCCTCTGTCACACAGATTTTTCTACAAACATCCTAAATTCTTTTATATAGGACTAAGGACATCCGATTATTATTATTGCTTTGTATGTAGGTATGTACCCATACCATTTATAAGTCGTTTGGTAGGGATCCGGTTCGAAGGACCAAATTTTGTGGTGTTTTTTTATGTGTGGAAATTATTGTAAATTTACGGTCTACTTTATGAGGGCTCTTGGGGATAGGAATGGGTGTAGGAATGCTATCATAAAGTGAATCCTGCTTTTTATTATGTTTTCTGGCAACTTCATAAAATCAATCAAAAATAATAATGTCTTTGAAGTAGCTGACTTTGATTTGAGATGTTGTAATTATTTTGTCCTGCACTTTGTATTTGAGTGAAAAAATGAAATGATATTTTTTATAAGTTAGTTGGTTAGTATCTTACATGGTAAATGTTGTAGAGTTGAAGATATTACATATAGGCTCTCGTCTAGCAAGCCAGTGACCGTGGGCCTAAGTCCCGGCGTGCGCAAGTAAATTTTATTTGATTAATTTATTTTATTTCAAAATTTACTGATTTAATAAAAACCATAGTTTATTTGCGGCACGTTCCAGAGTGGAAGATACTCTTAGTATTGACCTTATGTAAGTCCTTCATTCAGAATGGAAACGTTGCTTGTAATGGCTTTGGCTGTGTTTGGTGACCAGATCTGAATAACCAGGTATTCTCCCACCAAATTCTTCCCCATCTCTTTCTCCTCCCCACTACTTTTAGTCTCTCCAACATACCCCAATGGGGGAGGCCATAGTCTCACTGGCTCCGTACGGTTGGGAATCAGATGAAACTCTTGTGCGGTTTGATGATTTGAATGATTAAAATAATGCGTTATGAAAACACAGAATAGTAAAAAAAGGTTGTTAGCGTGATGGTGACTAAATTTGCAAACTTTCGCCATCCCGGCATTTGTTCTAAACACTGTGCTAGCACACCACACATAAAACAAAAATTATTCGAGAAATACGTTTTACGCAAAGTACCTACTCCCGAATGTGAAGTACGGGATTCAATATGTGGAGAACAAATCATCAGTACTAACTATTTAAAAATCTTAGATGGGACCTACAAGTCAAAGGTATCACGGAAAACCTTAAAAAACTTAAATAATATTTCTTTAAAAATCAAACAAATGTACTAAATAAAAAGGACATCAAAAAATCTATTACCCTTTATGTCATTCTCGTATTGAATATGGAATTATAGGATGGGTATCTTTTGTATCTAAGTATATACACAACCTTAACACAATTCAAAAAGGAATCATAAAGACCATACTGAAAGTACCCATTAGAACTCCTTCGATTGAAATTTTCAATAGTTTTGATGTACAAAATGCACAAAAAATTTATGCTAAACATATACTATTGAAACTATTCAAAAATACTGAATCCTCTACAATACCGCGTATTCATCATACTTGGTCAAATGACAATGACGTAAAAAATATTCCAGGTCATAATCAACCAAATTCGGACAAAGAAATTATATTTATTTTGCGACAAAACTCCACAATATACTTACCCCAGATATAATGCGAATAGAAAATTTGAATATTTACAAGAATTTAAATCTGGCTGAAAGAGATTGATAAAAAACATTAAAAACGACATAGAAACCTAATATAATAGACGGCCGGCATAGTCCAATGGTAACGCATTGGACTGCCATTCCGAAGGTCGCGGGTTCGAACCCGGCGTGCGCAAATAAATTTTATTTGATTAATTTGTGTTATTTCACAATTAATTAATTAAAATAATATATAGTATATTTGCGGCACGTTCCAGAGTGGAAGATACTACCAGTATCGCCCTGGTGTAAGACCACCATTCAGAATTGAAACGTTGCTCCAAATGGCTTTAGCCGTGTTTAGTGACTAGATCTGAATAGCCAGGTACTTCCCCACCCCTTCAGCCTCACAACATCCCCCAATTGGGAATGCCATAGTCTCACTGGCTCCAGACGGGAGCAGTTGGGACTCTTGTGAGGTATTCACTATAAAAAAAAAATAGAAACGAATAACTTTAGTCATCCTCAGCACAGGTCATCCTAGCGAGGAGGAATAAGAAATAATATTTAATATACCTACTTATATTCACTATCATATTTTGTATGTACAATGTTAAAATAGTCATTTTAATAAAAAAACTAACCATGACTCCATTTCTCTGCAGGAGTAGGCAGATAAGACGGACCGCCAAAGAACTCAGACTTGGAAAACACTCACTTGCCTCATTCATATTCATACAACGTCTCATACATACTCTTATGTTATTCCGACTCTTGATATGGCCTAACTGAATTATTTGGTTCACTTAATCGTGCCATGTCTGCTTCGGAGGTCCCCGAATTCTTCTACCAGTCGTATTCGCGTCATATATATAGCATCTCCTATCCTCTTCCTATTTTCCCCTTCCTTTAACAACAAATTATTTTTAAGATACTAAAACTTCATTTCTAATGCACTTTAACATAAGAAACTTCTGTGGCTTGACTTCAGTCAACTTGTATATTTATATCTATCATTGTATATTTTATAAAAGCTGTTGGTTTCTTACAAAATAAATAAATAAATATATTCTCCTTATACTCCTTACACGTCCCAGCCATCTAATCGTCTCTTTCGTAATCTTACTCACTACGCTTACATCAGTCTTGCATTATTTGCGAATCTCCACATTTCTTGCACGATCATATATGGTTTTATCACACATGTGCTGCAAGGATCAAATTCGTGCTATCGTCCTTCCTCTGAATATGAAAATAATATTTTTTCTTCTACTCTTTGAAAACTTATCAAAATATTGAATAAAATAGCCTTCAAAAACATTGCAAATTTCTTAAGCTAGCGCTCATCGTTCGAGAGATTTCAATTCTTTGTGCATCATACACATAATTTTCTGATTATTATTGAACTTAAAATGCTCTTTTGATTTATCTACACTATAATTAAAAGCTTTCTCGCAATTAAATAAGTTTAAAAAGTTCACTCCACTCGTAACCTCGAATTAAGTTAACAAAGCGGTCCCCGTCTGAGCTCAGTTCATGTTTATTCAACAGGACTCCTGGCCAAAGCCTCTCAGTCCTAATTTGTGGATAGGAGCCCATAATACATGGGCGGGTTCTGAAACGGGATCCGGCTTAGCAAGGGACAAAAGACTGGACAGGCGGCGGCTGGAGTGCCGGGTGGGAATAGGAACGAAGAGAACTTTGGGAATTTAGGGAACTTTGGGAATAGCATTTCTGATCCAAATGGGAATACACAGTGAATCCAAATTTGGACGACTCAGTAGGTTTACGGCTTCGAATATATTTTTGAAGCTTAAATTATCGAGGAAGTCATAAAACGATATACGTACAAAATATTGCTTGCTAATATAATAATTATATTATACTAACGCAGAGCCGTAAAAAATTACTTAATAGTCTGAATTTTTAAAAAATAAATTCCATTTTATTGATTATTAAAATAATAAATGTCTTTTTAAGTCGTATATAATATATGTACAATGGGTACAATATCGCCTGTGTGAATCTTCACAAATCAGTTCCAATTTTTAAAATTACACTTAAACTAAAAAAAAAATTGAGGCAATTGACCGAGATTTCACGCAGGACTAACACACAGTACGGACAACCGAAATTATTATGTTTGATGATAACGGATGTGGAGGTTGTTGACCTGTGATCTGTGACCTCAACCTCCTTGGGACGAAGAAAAGTTAACTCGTTGATATTATGGTGATAATGTGTTTATTATTTTGTCATAGTTACTATATACATTGCATAACTTTGATTAATAATAAAAAATATGGCTTTACTAATAAACGATTATTAAAATTTTACATAAATTATACATAACCATTTAACATACATTAATGTTTATTAATTTTTTAAAATTTAAAACATCTTTATTAGTAAGGTCCTAGAGCTGTTACTTATTAGATTCTTACAGGCCCGTTCAGCGTTGGTGTGGTAAAACCGGCCTCGAGCCTGGTTAAAGATTGTTTTAACCAAACTAACGCCATGGAAATATTTATTTATTTTATTTATTTATTTGTTTGTTACAAAAATATTACAGCATAGATTTTGACTGTCCAACTAGGAAGGTCTCCCGTTCTAGGACAGTCAAATTGACAGTGAATATACTTAATGGTGAAATCACCGATACAATTTATTTTGAGAGATTACAACAGTGAAAGCGAGGATACATGTAGCCTTTATATTACTATATTTTAATACATAATAAAATAAACAGTAAAATTAAATGAAAATAATAGAAATAAAATTAAAATAAAATTAAAATAAAAATTTAAATTTGTAATAAAAATTTAAATTTGTAAACAGAAGAAATAAATCAGGCGCTTGTATCACATAATTATCATACAATATTTTTTAACATCGAAATAAGACTATAAGACTTAAGAAATAAATCAGGCGCTTGTAACACATAATTATCATACAATATTTTTTAACAGTATTTCTGAATCCAACCTGCCTAAGTCTAGTAACCATTTTGTTATTTTTGGGCCAAAGGATGGCATTTCACACAGTTTTAGTTGCGAAGGAATTTTGTTATATAATTTTGGTCCCAGGTATGAAAATATTTTTTGATAAGACGCTGTGGTACTTGTTGGAATATAAAGGTCATTTCTGCCTTTGCTTCTGGTTTGATGTTAGTGTTCGATTGTTTTCATTTTATGTTTATTTTTAAGAGCCTAGATTATTATCTTCTTTATGTAACTCTGACGAACATCGAGTACATTAAATTATATAATATATCAAGTTGTTCACTACTCTGACCCTACGTGCCGTGTAATTTAAAAATAATAATGTTTATTTCAGCTGACAGAGCGGTGTGTGCAATGTTCTGCCTGCTATAAAAGTTTACATTTAAGTTAATATATAAAAAATCAATAAAGAAATAAACAAATAAAAAATGAATAAATTGATGAACACATTAGGACTATATGGTGGCTTGAGTGAAATTTTCCATCTCTGGCGCTCCCTGCCACTGGGCAACGGCCTGGACAAGAGTTTTGTCCGATCTCTGGTAGCGCTGGCTCGTCACGGCTATATATAGATCACGATTTTTAGTAAGGCTGATGATGTATTAGTTGAGCAAATATGTAATTGGTTTCTCATTTAGCATATTGCACATGTATAAACCAAACACATTGTAAACTGTTGTTTTCCTTAAAATAAAATATTTTTTCGTTTCGTATAAGCTAGTCGGTATAAACCAAAGATATTATGGTAAAAACTGTTAACTTGTAACACCCCTGACGAAAATTTCTGATGAACTATTTTAAAAAAGTTTTTTTTATACGTATAAAGGCTAATTACCAAAGATATTAGAAGAACGAGATATGCTATGTTGGCCGCCGGACCGTAGCCGGAGTACCATAAATGAACCACTCACTAGATCAATATCTTCGGGTTTTTAGTACTGAGCCCATGGGTCCTAATGTTTGCCATAGATAAAAGTCTATAACTGAAAAATATACGTCACTACTACACATACTCACCATCGACTAGGATAGAAACTATAAAAAGGCGTAACCATAGACAATATAATTCTCATTCGGAGCCAACCCATTGGCTAGCCTAAAATCGGCCAATGACAGCGGCCTATAAACATGCATGAAGTTCGTGACAGCGGCCTATAAACATGCATGAAGTTCGTATTGGTTTGTGGAAAATATACGTCACAAGTTACCCATAGAGATTACCGTTTCTTTTTTTCTGACCCACTTTTTTCTCGGAGTTATACCCCCCTGCGGAGTACTAACTAATTAGTGTACTTTGAACGGTATCGGGACGTGTACGCACAGAAATCGGTTCTATGTATTAGTGCGGATACCTTAGCGATGCCTTAGCGTAAGCGAAGGTGTGCAGTAGTATTGGTGAACAAAACCGGCGACACTCGGCAAAACAATTCCACTCAGTACGAACTGCGCATAGCACATCTCGTTCTTCTAATATCTTTGCTAATTACCCTTTGTTCAAATGTTTTACCAAATTAATAATTTAAAATACAATATTTACAAGTTATCATAAAAATATATATTAAAATCAAAGTAAGCCCACCTCTGCTTTTCACTGAGCTTTTCTAGTTCATAACCACTGAAAAAAATATTATAAATTCCCTGAAGCCTTTCTTTCTTTAACAAACTCGTCCATATCACGAAAAATTCCTGCCCGTAAATCTCGTATGTGGTGCACGTAAAACAAAAAAATAAGCTTGATGCAGGTTCGTGCGAAAAATATTGAAACTGATATGAATAGAAAATTAAAAATAAAAATTATTGTTGTGTTCGTGCAAACAGGTCTCCAACTCGTCTTGGAAAGAGTTTATAAATAATTGGTTCTTTTAGATAAATCAGGGATTTATTATTACTCCGTGTAAAATAATGGTGACTCGATAGTCGACCTAACTAGAAGCTGGCTAATTGGAATCTGGAACAGTACGTTTCTTTGGGAGCCTTCCCACTGGCCCTGGCGACTACTAGCCACTGGCTCCATCTTGCGGACTTCCAAGCAAGCTCTATGCACTGCCATCTGTGCGTGCATATATGAAGCTCTTACTTCCCAACAATTATCTTTAAAAAAAACTCCAGAATGGTTATACCATTCTTATAACACAAATAACTTTATTTACATCACTTTAATATATATATATACAACCTCTACATGTTTCATGGACAAAGTTCACCTCATCAGGAGCAAGTATATACTGATGAGGTGAACTTTGTTCATGAAACATGTAGAGGTTGTATATATATATATATATATATATTAAAGTGATGTAAATAAAGTTATTTGTGTTTTATTATAATAAATAAAGACATCACAAAGTGATCAGCTTTCAGAAGAAATTTTCTTCGAAAAATGTAATTTTGCATTAGTTTGTAACGCGTAGCCTTTAACCCAATATGCAACTTAAAACATGTAGCCAATAAATGCATCTCAACATTTCATAGACTTTCAGACTCTGGTATCAGTCAACTCGTGCATTAATTACCCCAATTAAGAATGTATTTGGCTCACTGTCTATCTAGTAATACACCCATGACGCCATCGTTCAAAAATTCCAAAGTGATTTACATACTTTCTAGTTTGTACGGGGAGAATCAAAGTGCTACGCCGCTAAACAAAATTGGCTTCACAACTATTTCACCTACAAACAAACCAGATTTTTCGGAGCGTGGAATTGAAAAGTGCCCACAAGTGGGAAGCATATAACTGAAGTTTACATTTTAATTATTTATTTAATAAAAATACTATGAGCCTGTACTTCAACTCAACAACTACTAAGTACCTAATTACATTTCACGATGAAAAGAAACTGTTACATTGAATGAATACATAAAAATGGTTTCCTGTAAATAATTCAGACGTTAATCTTCTTCTTTCTTATGGTGGGGGGGGTCAGAGGGGGACATCTAGGTCTGCAAGCAGGTCTAGGACCTCAGGCGTCACCATATGAACCTCATCAATCCCGCCGGGAAATGAATGGAGCGGGCATTCGTTGACCACATGTTTGGTGGTCTGCACCGCACCACACTCACACATCGCTGACTCTTTAGGGCCCCATCTGTGCATCATGTGGGCACAACGGCTATGGGAGCACCTTAACCTATTGATGGCGGACCAGGTTTTGCGAGGCAATGAGAACCCAGGCTGTCTCTCGGTGGGGTCCTGTAGGAGATGGGCATTTCCCACGTTGGCCGTTTGCCACTCAAGTTTCCACCTATCTTCTGGGGTGAGATGTAATCGATTCCCTTGGCTGGGAGACCTATCGGTCTTCGGCCCCTTAAATAGCGGCATAGCTTGTAGTTGGAGGCCCACCTTATTTGGTATCCGCTTCACTCACTGCACTACCTACACGCGCGGTAACACAGACGTTAATATAACAAGGCTTTGAATGCAGAACAAAACATTTGGTTTCATTTTTCTATTTTTTTATTGTTATTTAAATTCTTCTTCTTTATGTGCCGTATCAGGTCCCCCCGACGTTGGCGATGACTCTAGAAAATGTCTCATTGTCTTGCGCTGCCCGGAATAGCTCCTCCACACTTCTAATGCCGGTCCACTCTCGTATATTTCGCAGCCAAGACATTTGTCTCCTACCAGGCCCTCGCGACCCTCTATCTTGCCTTTCAATGTTAACTGGAGCAAGCGATACTTCTCCCCTCGAAGTACATGACCCAGATATGATTTTTTTCTGATATTTATTAATCTAAGCAGTTCTCTCTCTGCTCTAGCCCGCCTGAGAATTTCTGTGTTGGTGATCATGTCGGTCCATGGGACTTTGAGTATTCTCCGGTGAAGCCACATTTCAAAAGCCTCTAACCTGTTCATGGTATTTACTTTCAAGGTCCATGTTTCACATCCATACAACAAGACCGACCACACATAACATTTTAGCATTCTCTGCCTTAGTTTTAAGCTGATATTATCATATCATTATCATATTATTATGTTATTCATCATATTACATATATTATATTATATTATTATCATATTATTATGTTATTTAAATAATATATTATAAACGGAACCTAAAATGAACGAATTTTTCACTATAAACTACACTGTCTGACAGCTAGATGTAAACTTTCTGATTTATTTCTTTTGCATAAAATTATATACGTATCAGTTGATGTACCTAACATTTTATCTCAAATTAATATCAAAACACCATCAAGAAAATCAACAAAGAGGATGAAAGAAATTTTCAATATTAAAGCTTACCACACAAATACAGGATATTTCTCCCCTGCACCGCAAACATAAAGAAATTATATTACTGTATATACAGTAATCTAATAATGAAATTGACATTTTTAATGAACAATTCATTTAAAGACAGGCAATGTTATACCTACCAATTCGGTGTCTCATCACGTGACAAAAATAAAATGTTTATGAATATATTTAAATCCGTTTTAATTTTATTTTTATTTATGTAAATTTTTGGGCATCATGCCTGTATTATGTACTGAAAATAAAATAATACGAGTTACATTTACAAATACAATATATTATATTTGGGGCATTCTTCGTCATGTTTCCTTATTAGAAAAGAGGGTCTCTTACGCCTGAAAAGGGAGTCAAGATTTGGTTGGTTCCTATTTCTTTTTATTTTATTTATAAATGTTTTGTTTGAAATATTTACCCGTGAACGTTTTAAGTATTAGTATCTAAAGTATTTCATTTAATTAATTTTTTCTGATTGGTCATTGATACGGCGAATTTAACTTGGAAAATTACATTTCTCATAAGTTTTAATAATTCCTGATTTTCTTTCTAAATTTTATTCTACATACGTACAAAATTGCTGAAATATTATATCAACATTTATAACTGGAAACAGTTATAAAATGGATTTTGTTGAGAGTTTAGATTTTTAAAAAAATGTTAATAAGCTCTTTATTGTAATTCATGGATTAAGTATTTAAAAAAAAAAAAATTATCGCTATTGTGGAGAGCTTTTTATTTTGTATTTTAGTGTATTGAGATAACACACAGTTTTACAATTTTATATAAATAATTATATTTTACATGTTGCATTAAACAATGAAGTTTCCACATAAAATCCAAGTTACATACCGGTTTTGACCGGTCGGTGGCCGAGTTGACATCGCGCTTTGGTCCCACTCAAGTGTGTTCAATTCCTCGGCTGGTCCTCCATCACAACACAAGCAACATTTTCAGCTTACTGTGGTGGTAGTAGGATATTTTCAAATATTGTCAGGTTATTCGGTACCCGGGAATGTTTGTCTTTCTTTAAAAAAAAAAAAAAAAGAAAAAAACATAAATAAACAGAAAAACAAAAATAACTCCTCAATGAGATATCTTTATGAAACTTTAATGATATTTTTTGTGTAATTTTTATTGAGTTGAGATTGTTTTTATAAGGCCCTCCTCAACCTGTAATTCCTATAATTCCAAATTTTTTAATTTCAATCCAAGAGTTATTCTTATATTCAAAAAAAATTAAAATTAAAATTAAAAATGTTTTTTTTTTTAATAATTATTATTATATTCATTTCGGAATTAAGTCACCCAAAATTTTTGGGAAGTCGTAAATTTATATAGTTGAGTCGTTTTTTTTTTTATTTTTTTTTATTTTATTTTTTATTTTTTATATATTCAATAATATTATTATTGGGTTTATAAAAACAGTTTATTTTTAAACAAGTTCTGCTGTGCAATTATTATTACGCGTGACAGCTGTTTCGCCCTCTGAAGGCATTATCAAACTCGTAATAATAATTGCACAGCAGAACTTGTTTAAAAATAAACTGTTTTTATAAACCCAATAATAATATTATTGAATATATAAAAAATAAAAAATAAAATGGAGTTCTACAAATTAAACTTAATAACAATAAATAAATGAGTCGTTTTATTATTATGCCCTTTAAATTCTATTGATAATACGATGTTCTCAATATCTTAATCTAAGATTAAGGAAACTTCTAAAGACGTAAAATCTCATGAGATCCCATTTATTTTATCAAATGTCACTAAAACTCGACGTTTAAACTTTTGAATTACTACAAACTTATGAATTACTTACGTAAACCTGGGAAAAGTCACGGGATGTTATGTTCGTAGGATTTGTGAAGCTGAAAGTAATATCTGAAAAAAATATTTCGCTAAGGATAATATTTTTTTATCATTTTTCCTTATAAAATAACATAGTCTTTTATTGATAAATAATTAGAGACACGACTAGAATTACCTTTTAAATAAACACAGTTAATAAACTGTGACCGAACTTTTAATTTACAATAAATAACACATAAATTTGTTTTTGACCACTATAGTTTTATTTTCACTCTACCGGTTTCGGTAGAACCCTTCCTTCGTCAGGAGAATATAAAAAAAAAACTGTTTTTTTCAGTTTTTTTTTATATATTCTCCTGACGAAGGAGGGGTTCTTCCGAAACCGGTAGAGTGAAAATAAAACTATAGTGGTCAAAAACAAATTTATGTGTGTTTTATTGTAAATTATGATGAGCCACAAAGTGAATGCTTTTTATAATTACGAACTTTTAATTATTCATCAAATCAAATTAAATTAAAATTAATTTTAAAACTTATTAGCCACTATGAATACTATTAAATTCTTCACTCTGTAAACTTAACTCGCCATAACACAGGGACATCCCTAGCATGGCGGTTGAAAAACAATTCAAAATGTATCATCCAATTTAAATTTAAAAAAAAAGTATTAGGATAAAAACGTAGATCTGTCATTTTATTATTAATACAATATAAAAAAAATTAAAAAGAAAAACTAATTTTATTTTTCACTACCTTCGCCATGAAAAAGCGCATAAAAAATAACAGAAACACCCTCGGAAAGGGTTTGGTGTTCCAAAGGTTAAAGGTAATTTTTGTTTTCAATCATCTAGCTCCTCGAAAAGCGTCTGGTGTTCCAAAGATTAAAGGTAATTTTTGATTTCAATCATCTAGCCTCTTGGAAAGGGTCTGGTGTTCCAAAGGTTAAAGGTAATTTTTGATTTCAATCATCTAGCCACTCTGAAGGGGTCTGGTGTTCCAAAGATTAAAGGTAATTTTTGATTTCAATCATCTAGCCCCTCTGAAGGGGTCTGGTGTTCCAAAGGTTTAAGGTTATTTTTGTTTTCAATCATCTTGCCCCTCGGAAAGGGTCTAGTGTTCCAAAGGTTTAAGGGAAATTTTGATTTCAATCATCTAGCCCCTTGAAAAGGGTCTGGCGTTCCATAGGTTATATGTAATTTTTGAAAAAGTTCTCCAATTCTAAAACTGAAAAAAAGATAACATTAAATTTTAAAAGAAATATCAAATCTTATTTTACCACTTGTCTTCTACTTAGCGCAATGTCGTAGAGGTTAGAATGGCAACTTTAAAATCATGTTATTCCAATGTTTTTGATGCGTCGTCCTCTGATACAATATTCTATATTATCCAAGCTTAATTTGTCTAATAGGAGCTGGAGTTTTTGTAAAATTAACTGCCATGTAAGTGTATTAAATTATATCATTGGTCACATTTGTACAGCACTCCTGAGGGGGTGAAATCGGTGCCATACAAATTATCCAGTAATAATAATTATTGTGATTAAAGTTACAGAGATGGACGAGACTCTTCAAAGGCACATACATAATATAACAATGACTTAATTGATTTGAATATATTTTTGATATACTTTTTAAGACAACTTAAATTTATCTGTGTGAGAAGAGACTACAGCAGTTGCGAAACCACTTCGGCAATGGATATGACAAATAAAACGATATAAACAAAGCTCTGGTTTAATTTTAAATTGTAATGTCACATCACAAAGTAATGTTATCAACACTTCTTCTCAAATTTAATGTCTCGTTGTAATTACTGATCAAAACCTAAAGTGGAACAGCCACATTACAGAACGAATACTTATTTTACGGTTAAAAATAAGCTGACGTAGCACAGTGGTTCGGTGCACCTTAACGGCAACCAGAAGCTGCGGGTTCAATTCCCGTTGGCAGCATTTATTTTTTCTCGGAAGATTTTTTTTAATTTATATTTCTATTTCAGGCTAATAATTGCTTATTATAATTTTTTATGCTTTGTGATTTGCATAAAAACCTTTTCTTGTAAAAATAAGAATACTAAATCTAGATAATTTTAATTATAATAATAAAATAATATAACTAGTAGCAGGACTAGTACAAAAGGTAAAAAGAGGTACAAAATCGTTATAAAAGTAATTCTTAAAAATTCATCAAAATCATATTTTGTAATGTTTCAAGTACGAAATGTCGAGGACATATTTAAGCAAGCTTACGTTAAAAAAATATGTAAAGAAAAAAATATCAAAGAGTATTTAGAATTCTACAAACTAATGAGAAGTTTAAATCAAGTTATTACACCTAATTTAAAAATAAAAATGCAAAGCCAAAAAAATAACAATAACATCCCTTCTGAATTTCCTTGTAATATCAACCGATCAGAATAAATAAACAATTCTTAAAAATTAAACATTATAAAATTTATGTTTAAGGCAGGAACAACCTATCAATGTTCATGCCTATGGAGAGAATGAGTACGCTTTTAAACCATCTTCTTTCAGAGATGGACATGTTTCAGTCAAACCTGAATAAATTCAAGATTAGAAAAAGTATTTCATATAACACGATTATGCATCGCAACTGATTGAATAAATGTATATAATAGATCAATGTACCAGGAATATGATAAATAATTGTAAATGTTGTGAAATTTCAAGGAATCACTGTTTTTCACAAATAAACAAAACATACTATAGTTTCGAACCTAACTAAGAATCTTGGTTCCTCGATCAGGCGCAAGAGTTCTTCTTTTTGATAAGGTATACATGACCAATAATTACCAATATAATGTGTTGTAATATGTATGTACAATTTAACCCATTCTTTACATTACAATAATAATAAAAACACTGCTTCGCCTAAAACGTTATTTTAATTGAACTAATAAATTATGTACAATTTAACCCATACTTAACATTATAATAATAATAAAAAAAACTGCTTCGCCTACAAACGTAATTTAACTTGAACGATTAATTTTACTCAGGATAATAATTCAACATATTTGACATATTCAACATGTTTACAGGTGAAAAAAATATAATAATGCTTTTCAAAAACTTTGTCTTATAAACATTAGTTGATCATAAAAAAATATATTTATATGCATGTGTCACTGTACGAACAACATTCCCGGCCATAGCCCAACCAAATTTGTAAAAGGAATTAAGGAATTAATTAAGTAATTAAAGGATTAAAGGAATTTGTAAAATTAAGAATACACCAAGTTAGTTCAGTCTGAGATTTCTATCAGTCTGTTCTAGGGAACCCAAACAGACGTATTGTGATAATACTTTGACGGGAATTAGGAGTAGTTCTAATAGTCCATAAGAACTTAGCTTGACGGATCCGTCTTCGAAGGAATTTTGCTGATCTATGTATATAATGTACATTGCATATTTATAATTAGACGACTGAAATTATGACTCGATATATAACATACTATTTGGTTTGATAGATAACTAGCTGAAGTCCCCATACCTTTCATATACACAGTGGCCTTCATCTCGTTTTGAAGGTCAAGTGTGCAAAATTTCATCAATCTCGAAAAAAAAACAGTAAATTTGTATAAAAATTAAATACACGCCCCCCGCTCACGTAGTCCAAACAGACCATACACACCATAGACATATGAATATTTACACACCTTTTATGTAAATAGAATACAAAACCAGATCAAACTACCTATTTAGAGTAGGTACCACACCATAAATAGAAATATGGTCAAAAATCTTTAATAGGTTATGTATGTGAAACTAAAAATTCCTCACGAGATGTAGACATTTTCAACTATAACTAGAATTTTAAATATTAGTATCATTATCCGTTGTTTATTTTATTGTTTTGGATAATATAATTAGATAAAACTATATTTCTTTACTTGTTTATAATATTGTGTGTTTCTTTGAAACGTTTATTTGTAATGTATGATGTAGGTACAAATACTAAATCTACATTAAACTTAATGGAATTTTATTTGTCTAGAACATGCGAACGTTCATTGTTTCTTCATGAATGTACGACTGTTTATTTCCTAAGTAAAGAAATAAAATAAATAGTTGGATTCTTTCATTATTCAAAACTAAAAGTTTCTTCATCAGGATTAACATGGAAACGACATGAAATAAAATGGACATTGAAACATACTCAAAATAAAGACAATTTAGATAAATACGTACAATAAGTATAAAAAATTTTTTGAAATACTAGTGTAAACAATGTCGGTTGATGCACAGAGTAATTTAGCTATCGTGGAGAATTTTATTGTATTTGGTTAATTAATTCAATTCATTATGTTAGTATCAATCAATAAACAATTATGTAGGTACTATAAAATAACTTATCTAGACACATTATTATTACTAGCACAAACACTCATTAATCAAGATTATAATTAATATAAACTTGAGATAACAATATTCAATTCTAATAATCGCAAATGATTTTGAATTAAACCACACCTTCAAGTTAACAGTCGACAGCACTAAATTATGTATAATTTAATTATCTTTCATATAACATAACAATATTATAGCCTTAACAAAAGTTCAACAGTACGTCAGGTATTAAATATACAATGTAGAAAAGATGACGCTTTCAGTCTGAAGTTGTAGATTTTATTGTAGACGAATTGAATCATTTTATGCCGCACGTAAAGCAGGAAACTCTTGTAATTAGTCAAGAGAATTAGCAGAGGGAAAACGGAATGGTGGTAATTTTAGAAATTACCTACGCAATCTTGACAGCTTTGATGTGGAAGCAAGAAATTAAGGTTTCCTTCTCAGGAAGTATTGAAATGACATCCCGGTTTTAATTTCCTTAACTCTGGTGATTCTCATAAATAAATACATAATCCAATACGAATTGATGAAATCAACTTTTTATTGCTGTACTCAACTGATTTAAGCCTGTATTCAAAGTATCAGCCAGATTTCGTATAATCTCTAATCTCTAAATAGTATAAAATAAAGTCGCTATCCGTGTCTGTCTGTTTGTGCGTTTAGTTTTGCTCAACTACGCAACGGATTTTGATATGGTTTTCATAATCATTTAAAAAATTTCTTCCGGAAGGTTTATATATAAAATACATGCATATTATATATTTATATATAGAAAGTGGAGAAAAATTGTTTTGTAATCAAGTCGTCTTCTTCTTCTTTTGTATGGTGGGGGTCAGAGGGGGACATCTAGGTCTGCGAACCAGTCTAGGGCCTCAGGCGTCGCCATGTGGACCTCATCAATCCTGCCGGGGAATGAATGGAGCGGGAATTCGTTGACCACATGTTCAGTGGTCTGTACCGCACCACATTCACACATCGCCGACTCTTTAAGGCCCCATTTGTGCATCATGTGGGCACAGCAGCTATGAGATACATCCAAATAATATAATAGGGAATTCTATTTAGTAAAAAGGCCTCACAACCTCAAAACTTTACTCCAAACCATTTATAAGTCCCCAAGCAATGCCGGGTACACGTCAGCTAGTCATTTATAAAACCAATTGATTTTAACGGCCCCGTGGTTGAGGGGTTACGATAAGGAGATCGCGGGTTCAAATCGCGCCACGCGCAAGTAATTTTATTTTATTTCACAATATATAAATTTAAAATAATATTTAGAATAGGTACTTGCGGCACTCTCCAGGGTGGAAGCTATTTTCAGTAACGCCCTGGTGAAAGACAACCATTCTGAAATTTGGTTTGGTGACAAAAAAGAATTCTGACTGGTCACCCAGGTGGAAAGAGAAAAGTGGGAAGACCCAGACTGAGGTGGGAAGATGAGGTAAGAGGGGATTCAGCACAGCTTCTCCAGGTGACAAACTGGAAGTCAGCCGCTGAGGACAGGGGGAGTTGGAGGCGACTGTTGCAGGAGGCCAAAGCTCGATATGGGCTGTAGCGCCATCGAAAAAGAAGAAGACAAGATATGAATATCTAGTTACTTATCTCCTTCCCTTCCCCACCACCTTCAGCCTCACAAAATACCCTAATTGGGGATGTCTTAGTCTCACTGGTTCCAGACAGTTGGAAGCATTTTGGACTCTTTTGTGGGACTTACACGAACAAAGAAATGTTATGGGTAAAAAAGTTTTAAAATACTTGTTGACATAAGTTGTATTGATATACCGACAAATTGCATAACCATAAACAATAAAGGTGCATTGATAGATAGTAAAATATCCTTATTTTAAATGATAAACTAATGTTTAAAAGACAAGATTTTTATGGGACAAAGGATAACAAATTATTATAAGCAATTATTATTCGTCTGATATATCCTTTCTATTCCAGTCGTTTAAGTACTCTTATGTTCCATTTAGGAAGAGAATTGCCAATTGATGTGTAAAAAAGGTACCGGCAGGTGTGCAGCTTAGTGACTAGGAAAAGGTTTTTGTTTATAGTATTGGCTTTAAAAACAAAACTCAGCAGTCCACTTCGAGTGTTAGTTCTTCTTAGATCTGTTGGTCTATCACCCTTAAATCTCTCCCTAACCTCGCCAAGGGTGTAATTCCAAAACCAAGAACTGAGTAAGTACCGCCTCCACTGTAGTCACTGTTTACCTAGCAAACACTTGGCGAGTTCATGCCATTATCTCCCCTCGGAACAGTCGAGGATAATTCCTCAAGTTAAGAGGGTCTGTAGGAGTTTGTAGTCCAACAAGTTCTAATGTTCTTCTGCTTTGAAGACCGAGACAAAATTTTCGTACGTTAATTGTTCAATAATTTGTAGGTACTTTGGCCGATCTGTATAATTGGAGATTTCATGAGAAGGCTTAACAGAAGTTTTGAGATTTTCAAGTGTCTGTTCATAATTATTGTCGTTGTAAGCATAATATCATAATTTATCTATAAAAATGTGACTACCACTAAGCTCAATCGACCATATTTCCTTTGGTCATATTTAACTATATCATGCTTCGATTAAGAACTACGAACTTTATCTTCATTTTCTTAATGCATTTTTTACTGGCTGCTATCTTTATGTACGATCGCAAGATTCTTCCAGAAATAAATGCAATCCAGACAGCATATCGGATAAATATATCTATTTTAATTTTAATTTGTGACATCTGCAAGTCTGGTGTGAATTTTTTTTGGAATGATGTGTGATCGTGAGTAAATCTCAAATTATAATATTTTATCATTGAAGACAATTTTAAATCATTGAAGACAATATTAAATCATTGAGAACAAAATTAAATCATTGAAGACAATATTAAATCATTGAAGACAATATTAAATCATTGAAGACAATATTTAATCAATGGAAGACAATATTAGCGATTCTCAAACAAAAATTATGAACAGAAAAATCAGAACAAAAAATACGGTCCAACTAACTGACTAACTAACCATCACGCCGTTTCTCCGCAGGGGTAGGCAGAGAGGACGGACCGCCAAACAACTCGGTCTTGGACACACTTCTTGCCTCATTCACATTCATACATACTCTTCTATTATTCTGACTCTTGAAAAAAATACGGTCAACTCTAGGAATTGAACCCAGAACCTTAGCCTTGCTGAATTCTATTCTACCACTGAGCTAATCCGTCGTATATAACTGTATCAAACTTCCGAATCTTTTTCAGTTTCAAATATTCGTTTGAGAATCTCCAATGTTGTCTTCAATGATTTAATATTACGATTTGATATTTTACTCATAAAGTTATTCCCAAAATAACAAAAACACTTTATTTTAATTAAATAAATGTGAATTGTTGAATGTGAACACACATTGGTGGATACTATTAATTTGAGTTCGCCACTGTTCAAATCTGATAACCCCAAGAATAAATAATTTATAAGCAAGAATTAGTCGCCAGAAATATTAATACAAATTGAAAATATCTCCCGAGTAAAAATATATGCCGCCAACGGGAATTGAACCCGTGCCTTCTGATGTCCGGTCAGGTGCTCTAAAACCACTGAGCTACGTCGGCTTATTTCCAACCTGTCAAATAATTCAATATGTATTAGTACCTCAATGAATAAGTACTGCTTATTTTATTTTTTCCACCTGTAAACAACCAACTTTATTTTTGTAGGAAAAGATTTGCTAGTGCTAAATTTCTCACTAGATGGCGTCGAGACATATTATATCTTCATTTGTTGGTGAAATATATTTGACTTGTCCAAATATGAATTTTTTTTAATGATAAACTAATGTTTAAAAGACAAGGTTTTATGCATAGCATAAAGGATAACGAATAGTTTATAAGCAATAATTAGTCGCCTGAAATATCAATACAAATTGAAAATATCTCCCGAGTAAAAATAAATGCCGCCAACGGGAATTGAATTATTTGTTATTATGTGTTATCCTTTATTATATGCATAAAACCTTGTTTTATAAACATTAGTTTTTCTTTAAAAAATAATACCCCAAGAATAGGTTATTTCACAGAATTTGGATAATTCATCAAATTTCAAAGTAAATTTTATTATATTATTATTTCCAGTTTTTTCACATAATTGAAATAATAAGAGAAATTGAATAGAACATTTACAGAACGTGAAAATTTACTTTCAAATTTAATGAATTGTTCAAATTCTGTGAAATGGCCTATCATAAGATTATATCCTATAAAATAGGATCCAAGATAAATAATAATAGTTTCGTCTTTTACTCGACGGTAAATATTTGCTATACATCTAAAAATATTATCTCTCTTCGCTCAGATAATTTTTGATTTCCCGACCTACCACTATAAGTCGATCACAGTTTCATCAAGAGTGTAACTACCACGTCTTTGAAACGATCTGCCCTCTCAAGTGCCTCCTTCAAGGAGGCACTTCCTTTCCCATCACTTTAATACTCCACTTCTTCACTCCTTCACACCTTAAACCCTTACCTTTCCCCACACAACCCTTACTCACTTGAAAACAATACTACGTATCAATGTTTAAATATATACATTTTACCTTAAAACAGCATGTGATTTTTTTAAAATACGATAAAATTTATGAGAAAATCTAATTTATTTATTTATTTGATATTATAGAAATAAACAGTACATGAGTTACAGTGATGAAACGATTTACAGGGATATTTCATGGTGTATACCTATGATATGTTCCCTTGTAATGTTTGTTTAGTGGTAGGTATATTAGTGGTAGACAAAGTTTTCAGGTTGGGGTGATGATAAGAGTAAGGCTGCCCGCACACTACAGACTTTTTAATCGGTCGATAGTTTCGTCGGTTTAGACTTCTAGCTCGCACACTGGGCCAACTAAACAGTCGGGTTGGTAGTGAGTGCGCGGATCAGACAGACTGCTCTCAAACAATTTGCTTATTGGTAAGCGGCATTTGTAGAGAGTGGTCACACAATAACAGGTAATACAATATTGGCTAAAAATGTTATTATTGCTTTCACACAACGGAGGAGAAAGGACCAAGAAGAGAAACCGAGAGTATTAAGTGCATCCCATCCTTATTACATAGCATTTATTCTGATTCACATCAGAGTACTATATTTTTTTTATAAACGTTGGTCTTTTTTTAAATTCCTCTATTAAATTTACAATCGACGTTTCGATAAGCAGCGATGGAGTAGAATTGAATGAAAAATACGAAGCTAAAGCTAGAAGCTTTCTGAACTAGCGACCGAGTTGGCCAACTAAACAATCGGAAAGGGTGGGCGCATGGAGGAACGCCACACAGATTTAGCAGTTGGCCGAAAGTGTACCGACCAAAGATATTAGAAGAACGAGATGTGCTATGAGCAGTTCATACTGTGTGGAATTGTTTTGCCCAGTGTTGCCAGTTTTGTTCACCAATACTACTGCACACCTTCGCTTACGCTAAGGTATCCGCACTAATACATAGAACAGATTTCTGTGCGTACACGTCCCGATAGTATCCAAAGTACCCTAATTAGGTAGTACTCCGCCTACGGTCCGGCGGCCAACATAGCATATCTCGTTCTTCTAATATCTTTGGTACCGACAGTTTGGTTTGAAGGCAATCGTGTAGCCCATCAAACTTATTTTTCGGCCGATACCGAATCGTTGTAATATGCGAAAATGCATACATATTTGATGCAACTATCGGCCGAAAATCGGTCTGTAATTCGTGGTTACTCTAATGTGTAAATGAAAGTTGTAAGTTGTAATAAGCCAAAACCAAACATAATAAATGACGTAGAGGAAAAGAAAAAGCGAAGTTATTATCATCACTCTACAGTATAAATGAAGGGTAGTTTTATTACACTGACTTTTTCCAATTTAGTTAGTAAATTTGACCTGTGAATGCAATAGTTTTCTAAATGTATTTTTACACAATATTTTAAAAAAAGTTGCAATATGTTGTAATACTCACATATTACCATAGAAAAATAACTTTTCTTATTCTCTATGTTACTATCAAAACAGGCGTATTTCATTTCAGCCAATAGAGACAGAACATTTTGTCATACGATAAAATGGCCGCCGAGTTGATTTGAATGAAAGTTGCTGTAAGTTGTGTTATATGGCGTTTCAAAATCAGCTCATTCATAGACAGTTGGTTTCAAAACAGGATTATTGGATTTCAGTCAATAGAAACAGAGCATTTTCAGTATGAAAGTTGCTGTTAGTTGTGCAAAATGGCGTAAAATCAGCTTACCCAATTGGGCTATGTTGTGAGACTAAAAACATGGGGGGGACGGAGACGGGGAAGATGAAGGTGAGGAAGTAACTGGATATTTGAATCTGATCACCAAACACGGCTAAAGCCATTTAAAAAAAAAATTTTTTTGAACGGTGGTCTAACATCTTATGCTGAGAGTATCTTCCACCTTGGAAAGTGCCGCAAATATACCTACTTCATAGTATTTTAAATGATAAAATTATGAAATATCACGAATTGATAAAATAAAATTTATCTGCGCACACCGGGATTTGAACCGGAGACCTCCGAATTGCCAGACTTACCTCTCGACTACGGAGGTCGTTCTAATGTTTATTTATTATCCAAGTCGAATATTATTAAACTAATCTACCATATAAAAAAAAACACAAAAAAATCAGTTTTTGTAGATTTCTAAAGAAAGTGTTCAGGTAGAATAATTCAGTTTTGAAAAAAATAGCCCTAGAAAATTATTTAAATAAAGTTGAAGGCCTGGATAAATTTTAGGATTCTAAAACACATAAAATATTTTACATTATTTCGAGGCTGTAATTGAAATGAGTGAGACTGTATTTTAGATTTACAAGATTTCTACGTCTTAGAATGATAATAATGAAGCACTGGATTGTACGGTAATTTGGCAGGGATCACATTTCAAATTCAAAAGACATATCTTCTGTTCTATTACCCAAACCTAAAATTATGCGAGTTATTATTAATAATTCTCGTGTGAGAAAATGTTGAAATGAAACTTAAATTAGATATGGTTCAGGATTCACCAGACAAAATGTCATATGATGACCTCCATATGACAATGGTAACGAATCCTTACAAGGGTACAAGCGAATTTCTTTGAAGGTTAAAAATAATACTTAGTTATACATATATTTAAATTCTTTTAACATTGATAATATTATTAAGATAGATGCCTTGAGGAAAGGCCGGGCAAAATTGTGTTTAATCTACGAAAACTAGATTTTTTTTAAAAATAAAGACACATTCCCGCGTTGCGAATATTTGAAAATCTCCTACTACCACCACAGTAAACGGAAAACGTTACTTGTGTTGTGACGGAGGACTAAGCGTTAGTTCAGACACGGCGTATTCCGCGCGGATGCAAACCGCGAGGTTCCCATCCGCGCGGATTGAAAGTGTTCAGACACGCGCGGTGAGCGTGAGGAGTGGGGTAGTGTGATAGGGTGACGGCCGCTTCATTTCAGTAATGGAAGTCGAAGAAGCAATATGTGTGTAATTACTCCTAAAAAAAAAAAAAAAACGAAAGTATTGGGTGCATCCAATTTTGCGTGATCGGCTCACCCATGATCAGTTTATGACTTTATACCCAAAGTTGAGGAATTTTGAGCCTAAATTTTTTAACTATTTAAGAATGTCTACAAATTCGTTTGATGAATTACTTGAAACGATCAGTGAACAAATTGCGTTTTCGGATACCCATATGAGGTCGAGCGTGTCAAAAGACGAAAAACTCGTGATTACTTTAAGGTAAGGTCTTTATTTTTACATAATATCAGCATATATATTTTGTATGATAGAAGACTGTGAGTCAGTGTTAATGCTTGATGAAGGAGATGGAGACGCTGGTGGGATTGTATATCCAGTAAAATATCCTAGTGGGTTCGAGTACTGTTGACTCTGCAAAAATCCTGTATTAGGCATGTTTTGTTGATTTATTATACGAACCGGCGATGGTAATATCTGCCCCTTCTCTATTACCTTGAGCAATTCGATTTTGGTAGCCAAACGCTTGTTTTCTGGAACTTTTTTTAGTTCCTTGTGCAGCGATAAACAAAAAAGCTTATCATCATCTTGATTAGAAATATTATCATTGATTTGTCTCTGTATTTTATCTCGTGACTGAATACTCTCTTCTAATTTGCTAGCCAATCGATCTTTTTTTTATTTATTTATTTTTACATTAGATACATTTAAAGCAGACATAACAGTAATAACATAGCATTATGAGAGCATATATTTAAAATGAGTAGGTACAAGTGTTATTACGTTTTGTTAGGTCGAATTTAGTTCCTAGCTAGGCAGATTGCCTGTTCTAAGGAACCAAATGTTTGTAAAATGCCAAATGTAATTTAATTTTAACTCTTTTAAAAAAAATTAAGTATACTTATATTAAGTTTTTACTAAATTTAACATTAATAGGTAAACATGTATAGTTTTAAGTGATATTATATAATAGTTTTTCAGTCTTATATTAAGTTTTTACTAAAAGTGACATTATCTTATATTAAGTTTTTATTAAATGTGACGTTAGTAGGTAAACATGTATAGTTTAAGCGACATTATATAATATTTTTTCAGTCTTATATTAAGTTTTTACTAAAAGTGACATTAATAGTTAAACATGTATAGTTTTAAGTGACATTATATAATAGTTTTTCAGTCTTATATTAAGTTTTTACTAAATATGACATAGGTAAACATGTATAGTTTTAAGTGACATTATATAATAGTTTTTCAGTCTTATATTAAGGTTTTACTAAATATGACATAGGTAAACATGTATAGTTTTGAGTGACATTATATAATAGTTTTTCAGACTCCTCCCTACCTAAGCCAATCAACTATTTAGTATATGCGTTATGCGTTTAGTATATGCGTTTTAAGCGCGCTCTACACTCGCGGCGCGAACGGCCGCGAAGGCCGCGAAACACGAGTGTGGATCTTGTTTTACGCCTTCGCAATCTTCGCATTCGCGCTTCGTGCCATTCCCCGATTTTTGTCGGTTTTTTGGCCCGCGACAAAGGGTTTGCGGCGAACAAAACTGAAGCTTTGCGAGTGTGGATAGACACAGTTCACGCGCGGATCGCGGCGTATATTCACGGCGTGAATTCGCGGCGCGACTTCGCGCGCGATTGTAGAGCCAGCTTTAGTATATTCGTTTAAAACCATTTTATTTGATATTTATTATGTATCTTAAGATCATTGGCATATAGTTACAATTGCAAAGAGGAAGATTAAACAATAATAATATGGTAATTTATGTTGTTTGATGGAAGTAGATGGAGATAATGCTTGTGCTTGGTTCATATCGCCCAATGTTAATAATAAGAATAGTGCAATAATTTATTCGTGTGTTCTGTAAAAGGAAATAATGTGATAAATATATTTATCGAGTTTTATTTCGGTTTGAATACAGTTAGTGTGTAATATTGAGTGTTCTAAAATCGTAACAATACTGAATTTCCTGTGGACGAATACTGAAATTCCACTATTTTTATTTATATTTATTTTTGTCGGAATGTATGTATAGTTAGGAAGCTGATAAGCTGGTGACTCATCATTTGTGAATGTCTCTGTTGATATTATGCAGTCTGGTTGAAATATTAAGTTATTGATTTTGATACTAAATTCATCAAAGTTCCGGAAAATACTTCGAATATTTTGGTGTAGTATGAATAAATCGTTATTTTTTTTTTTTATTTTTTTTTTTTTTAAACCCAAAAACAATAAATAAATAAATCGTTAAATTTGTTCGATGTAGTATTTGGTAGATAAATGGTTTGAAGATTTTTTAGTTTTTTTTTTGGTTAGAATTCAAGTGGTTTGTACATTCAGGGGGGAACGGTCCAGGGATTTACATGTCCAATATTCAATACATATTCTCAAATATCCGATGTTAATCTGTTGTTGAACTATAATTATTACACATAGTAAAAGTATAACAATATAAATAATTATAATATAAGAAGAACCTAAGAAATAAAATTGTTGTTTATGAGATATTTTATCTGTTCGTATTTCGTTTAGTTGATGTTCAGGATGTGACAGCTGTTTAGTTCGGTTGAAAGTGGTAATATCGTACGAAAGAGTAATAAAAATGACAGATAGTCATATTTTTGATAGAGCCAATTCGGAATCTATTAGGAACGGTCGTGAATTGTCATCCTTCTTAATGAATATTTGACCGGCTTTAGACCAAATGTATTTGAACTTACATTCTGCTGTGAACTGTCGTGCTAGGTACCATAATCGTTTAGCGCGTAAGGTAAAGAGTTCAGAAACATATATTGGCGAGCAGGGACCCGATAATCCAATTATAACATTATTTAGTTTATCACTGTTTTGTTCACAAGATCTGTTATATGTTTTGATATCATTATGTAGTTGTTCTTTTAAAGCCGTTGAGTTACAACGAATTATCACTGTTCTGGGTTTCACTGTTGGAGGTATATTTTTATTTCGTGGAGTGACTCTGTATATATTCTCTATGTTGTTGGTTTTGAGGTCGCATTTCACTAATTTGCTGATGTTGAAGATGATGTCCTTCAGGGATTGTGTTGTTTCCTCTTTAAATTCCGGAATTCCTCGGAATTCTAAACATGTTTTATTCGATTCTCTATTTCTTCTTTCTTGGTCTTTTTCTATTTCTGTTATTCTTTTTTCTAATTCTTCATTTAGTTTGAATTTGGAATCATCTTGAATTGATATGATTGTTGATTGCAGGGAGGATACATCTTCTTCCAGTCGATCAATTTTGCTCATCGCCTGTTCCAATGATTCGAATCTTTTTGTAAATTCGTTTAATTTTGTATTGTTATAGTCGACAGATTTTTTTAATTCCGACATACCTTCCTTCACTTGATTGTTGAGAGTTTTGAGAGAGGTGAGTTCAGAGGATATTTTTATAATTCCAATCATCACGTCTTCTATGGAGTTGTTTGGAGTAGCAGTTGATTGGGGTGAAGTTTTGCAGTTTGGGCAGCGCCAGGTTCGTCTTTTCTCATTATTTGCTTTGCGAAATGTGGTTTCAGTTGTCCCTCCTCATTCGTAGTGGAACTGCTTACTGCAGGAGTGACATGTGACGCCATCGCTAATAGTCAGTTGGCATTTGTAGCAAAGCATATTGAGAAAGGTTGGTCACCTCTGGATTGCACCGATTTGTATAAAGGTAAGTATTTATTATTACAATGTTCGGAGTTGTCGATTTGTTTTTGCCTTTGTTGACACAGTACACGAACACTTTCAATGGAAAACACTATTACGTTAAAAATATGTGTTTCTTGTTAATACTTGATGATACTTATGTGTAATGATTCACTTTAAATAGGTTAAATGTTTAATTTTGACGGGAGTAGATCAAAACATATTAACACTGTCAAAAGAGTATTGTTGTATATGTTGTATATATTATTCGATCTTCTGATGCCATTTTAATTTTCTTTCTTTTATTGGGCAGGGAGCGTATTTCACGTGCGTTGACAAAATTGTTTTGGTCTTTGTTAATGTCTTCACTTTCCTCAGTTTTTGCTTCTTCTATGTTTGTTGTTGTTTTTTTTGTTTTCTACCGACTTTTGAAGAAAAGAAAGCCGTTCAAAATACATGTATTTTGAACCTTTACATGCACCTGAACCAGAAGGAATTGATTTTCCTTTCTTGAATTCCTTATTGTAAGCATCACGTATGTTCTTCCACTTTTTTGCAATGATACACCTGTAAAAAATATCACTATCGTTAAGGAATTGTTTAGTCTTATAAATTTGTGTTGTTATTTTATTGTTTCAGATATCTGGGTACTGGTTGTTCTTTTGGAGAACTTCATTACAACTTTCGTCTTGGCAAATCTACAATTACGGGAGTTGTCCGTGAAGTATGTCAAGCTTTGTGGAAAACAATCGCCAAAAAGCTCATGCCCGAACCAAGTGAAGACACGTGGAAGAAAATAGCTAGAGACTTTGAAAAGTCTGCAAATTTCCCGAATTGCATAGGCGCCATCGATGGCAAGCATATAAGGATTACAATGCCTAAAGATTCTGGATCTTTGTATTATAATTACAAAAACTTTTTTTCTATAGTGCTGCTGGCACTTTGTGATGCTAACTATTGCTTTACTTTTATTGACATTGGATCGTATGGAAAAAGTAGTGATTCTGCAATATTTAAAAATTCAGTATTTTATAAAAGATTAATAGAAAAATCATTACATATACCAAAACCTACACCAATATCTAACACAGATCCTACACCATTACCATATGTTATAGTTGGCGATGAAGCGTTTGGTTTATCGGAAAATTTAATGCGACCCTATCCAGGAAAAGGGTTAACATATGAAAAAAGAATTTTTAACTATAGGTTATCTAGAGCCCGACGTAATATTGAGTGCACTTTTGGGATTTTAGCAAACAAGTGGCGTATTTTTCATAGGCCTATAAACGTTAACATAGACTTTGCCGAAGACATAATAAAGGCATGTTGCGTGCTACACAATTTTGTAAGAAAAAGAGATGGTATGCAGTATGAAGGTACTTTATACACTGCGCCAATGAGTAATCTTAATAGATTACATGCAGGAAGAGGTACACCGTCATCTTTAAACATTAGAGATAGATATGCTAATTACTTTGTAAATGAGGGTCGTGTAGAATGGCAAGACACAAAAATATAATCTTACGTATAAGTTGGTATCTATCACAAAGAATGTAAACTACTTAACTTAACATGTAAAATAAATAAAAATTACTAACCAAAAAGTGCCTTTTTTTCTAATGAATCCTCGTTTTCACCGAAAAATTCCACTAGCTCCTGCCAAGCTCCATTTTTGACAATTTTATTAGAATACTCTGCGCACTGGATGTCCCACAAAGCTGGTCGTTTTTCCACTTCGTCAATGAATAATTCGGTGTCGAAGCGATCCATTGTAACACGACCGATACGCGCGGATTTCACGAAGCAACTGAACGCGCCGATGGCACGTCATAGAAATAGATCCGCGCGGCGTCCGCGCGAATTCATTTTCTGGCGGTCGAGTGGCGGCTACCGCGCGGATGCGTGGTCCGCGCGGTATTGTATGAACGTTCTAGTAGGATGCCATATTATTAAGATCCGCGCGGTCGATCCGCGCGGTTTGCATCCGCGCGGAATTCGCCGTGTCTGAACTAGCTCTTGCCAGCCGAGAAATTGAACACACTACGCCTGGGTGGGACCCAAACGCGATGTCGATTCTGCCATCGACCGGTCAACATTTAACATTTAATAAAACATAATATTAAGCAGGTTCCAGAGTGATAGATACTCTCAGCTTTGCCCTGCTGAAATAATGCCAATACAAATCATAAAGTGGTTTGAAACGACAGTATTTGGTGACCAGATCTGCACAGTCAAGTACTTCCCAACCTTTCTTTTCCCTATCCTTCCCTCTTCCCTCTTCCCTCTTCCCTCTTCCCTCTTCCCTCTTCCCTCTTCCCTCTTCCCTCTTCCCTCTTCCCTCTTCCCTCCACCGTTCAACCTCAGAATATACCCCAATTGAGGATATTTTATATGCCATAGTCCTATTGGCTGGTTCCGGACACTTAGAAACAGTAGGTTGTGCTATAATCATTTTTTTCGTTTTTAATTTTTCTTTTATATTTTCAATTTTTTTTTTAAATATTAAAAAAATGCATTTCTTTTCTATGCAGCCTTTATACCTGTAATTTATTTGATTTCAATTAATTCTAATTTTATTAAATTTTAAAATTGGCATCTCAGCACATGTAAAGCACCCAGAAAGGCACACATTATCAAATAATGTTATAAAATATTTAAAGTTATTGTAACTAATATATTTTTTTAAATCACATATAAAAGTCGATAATTTGTCACAACACACATATGTACCTACTGCATGTTAAAAATGAATATAAAAATTTTGGAAATGGGTATCTTACGATTTTCCCTTTTTGAAATTTAGCTGCTAGATAATGTATCATATATCAGTAAGAATATTATAATACTTCGGGAGTGAGTTTTCTTCAAAGCATTTCAAACCCCTTGGGTTAAAAAAAAGGAATCCAACGTACATAGTGTCATATAAGTTTTATACTTTCACGTCACAATCGAATTTCACTTGTATCATTATCATACAATAGCATAGCATCGCGACGTGAAGGGATTCAAATTCAAACACAGCCAAAAAATACAGCGTGATTCGTTGTAGATACATAATATAATACATAATAGGTATTTAGAAGAAACTTTAATACATTGAATTTTAAAATAATATGTGTATATGTCATCAATAACATTTTTATTACGTGTTATCAAAATGTTAATGATTTTATGATAACATGTCAATGAAAATCTAAATTTGAACCACAAGAAGGTGTCTTCACTACTAATATATCAGATCATGGTGCAATATTGCTGAAATTTATGAGCTTTAGATTAAATAAAATAGCAAATGATAATGAATAAAATAAAAACCGTCACAGATAACAATCAAGGTCAAATTAAAGGAGGAATCATGGAAGTCCTGTCATCATAAAATGTGTATTCAGCTGCTAAAAAAATTACAATATGTTTAAAAAATGGGTGTGGAAAGTTGTTAGTAGTAGTTGTGTTAAAAAATATTTTATATGTTTTTTCTCATCCTTGTCCGAAATTAATCGCATAATGTATAGCATTTTTCTTCTACATTTCATCTTTGTTCTTTTAAATTATTAGCAAAATATGTTATTTGACATGGTCACCCTACATGTTTACTAGTCTATTGAAATAGGTTACTTCAGCTTAGTCGGTACTCATTATTCATGCAACAATATTGTTGTTTCAATATACATTTTTTTTATAGAGCGGAGACGGTTAACATATAGTTCTCGTGAGCAGTTAGGCCATAGGCCCATTGTGCTATCTTTCATTTTACCTCATTCCTTTAACAGTCACCCGGTCCCTTTATAAAGTTCACCAGGGTTGTTATTGGATATGAGGCTATGTCTTCTGGTTCCACAACGTATATTTCCAGGTCTCATTTCTCCTCTCCAATCCCCTTTGGTTCCCTGAAGGCCCCGCAAGGTCAGAGAGCCTTATCTCTCCTCTCCACTCCTCCTTGGTCCCCTAAAGGCCCCACGATGAAAGAGGGCTTCGTCTCTCCTCTCCACTCTTCCTTGGTTTCCTAAAGGCCCCGGGATAGAAGAAGGTTTCGTCTCTCCTTTCCACTCCTCCTTGGTTCCCCGAAGGCCCCGCAACGGAGAAGTCTACTCTTTCTTGGTTCCCTGAAGGCCCCATGGCGGCAGAGTCCACTCCCCCTCGGTTCTCTGAAGGCTCCACAAAGGAAGAGGGTCTCGTCGCTTCTCTCCACTCCTCTTTGGATCCCTAAAGGCCCCACGATGGAAGAGGAATTTGTCTCTCCTCTCCATTCCTCCTTGGTTCCCTAAAGGCCCCGGGATGGAAGAGGGCTTCGAATATACATATATTATTACTTTGTGTTATTTTTATTATTTTGTAAAATTATTATAACACAGGCTAGTAGTCCTAGTCAAGTTAATAATTAAACAGTGATACCGCATGGAAAGAAACAATAAATAAATAAATGTCAACTCGAAAATGTAAAAAAGAATAATTGGGGTACTAAACCAGCAAGTTAAAGTTATTCTTCAGTAATACAAAAGTTTGTTTCTAAAAATCACCAAATTTTAGGGTGAGTTTAAATAGGGCATTTAATTTACATGATTTCCTCGAAATGTTAATTAATTAACTGTGCTTTAGTCAGACTGGAATGAAAATTTGAATTAATGAATTATAAATGGTCGTTTATTTGATGAATCAGAATTATGAACATTTTTAAACTTAATTTAGAAGTCTGAATTCCAACCTGTAAAAGCATGGTTTATTACCACTGAATAGTAGATTTACACACACCTTAAAAAATAAATGCCATCCATGTAGATTTGAAATTTTATAATCCAATGGCGGTACTGACTGAGGAAAAAATTCTTTCACGGCCTACGTCTTTTGGGATTTATTTATTTATTTGAGGAATATAAACAGTCGTAATATAATATACATAAGAGGATAACAAAAAAAGAGAAAAATTATTAATGTTCACAGATAGATATTCAGAAACATAAAAATAACCGGTAAACTAGAATATTTAATAAAAATAGAAAAAAAAAACAGAATAAAGCAGCAAATAAGAAAAATAATAATACGAATGTAAATTCAAAAAACGATAAACCTATAATATACTTACCATAAACAGCAATAAATAAAAGTGATTATAACTATACTTAAATAGACTTGGGTTGGAACGGGAAAGGGAAGGAGAGGGATAAAGAAAAGTTGCCACGATAAGGGATGCTGTAAAGCAAGGAGAGAAAGTTTTGGGATGGAAAAGGTATGAGGGGCGTGTAGGAATCTGGGTGGTTAATGTGTCTAAGAGTGGCAGACGCATGAATCCATCCTCTCACTGTGTCAAGAGAGAGTTCATCTGGAGAGTTCAAAAGGTCTCCCTTAACAAGTCTCTCCCAATCCGACTCGCCATGCAGTAAGTGGGCAAACGCAACAAATCTCACCCCATCGTAAGTCTCCAAACGTAACGGACCACTTGGGGTAACCACTGGCATGGGTGTTGGTTATCCAATAAATGGTTCCTGGCCCCGGCGGTACCTATACCCGTCTCCCAAATTAATATGTATCCTGATAAAATTTATCTGTCCGAACATGTGTTTACACATAGCTTGTAGTCCCGTTTTGAACAGGATTACCAATAATTGGAAGAAATTTTTAATATATCAGCATTACTCATTATTTTACTCACCTTTTGACTGTTGGATCGAGAAAGCCAATCAACATTGCGTACTCTGTCTCTCTTACACTGTCTGAGAACGTATATCGAGGTTTAATTTGTTCTCAGGGACTGAATTTCTAAATTATGAATTTAAGATCAATTCTAGTGACTTCTTTATTCTTTGTTTTTTACCTGCCCATCACAAATTAATATTTTCTATGTGGTGAATTCTGTAACAATGTGCGGCATTTTAGGCAACCTCTCTCGTTTGCATGTTCAAAATAAATACGTCTATATACGTTATATATTTGAAATACTCGGGCTTAAATCCGGGCATTGGCGTTATTTCATGAATAACTTTAAAATGGGAATATACGCATAATATAATACATACGGAAAATCACCTTGGTTAAAGACGACATTAGACAGAGAAATGGCATCAGACGTACTTGTCGACCAAATGTAAACAGCCAGGTTCCCCTCTTCCCTATATCCTTTCCATACCTACTATCTACAGCCTCAAAACATACTTCAATTAAGGATGCCGTAGTCTCACTGGCTACAGGCCGTTGGGAGCAGTTGAGACTCTTGTGCGGTATTCAGATAAACACTTTCAACCTCAAAATATTAAATATTAAAAACAGATTTACTAAAACAACCCTGTATGCTTGATAAACACCAACCCCAAGTGATCACGTCTCGAATATATCGTCTATACTCCCTTTACTTGCACCCTGAATGCTTTTAGGTGTATTGTATTGGCTGCAGTGCAGCCAGTGCATGTCGTGTGTTCTGGTGCATCCCCAAGCTTGATTTGCATATCCCTGAACTGGGACCCTGAACAAGATGCTGTTAGCTATATATACCAGCTTCATGACGATTGTAATCCATTTACGATGGCGTTTCAGACAAGGTGACTTGTTGAACAAGACACGTTTGACTAGAGGTCGGGTGATTAATGACTAAACACTTAGCGCGAATTGTTTCTCAGAATTTGAACAAAAATCTATCAAGTTTCAAAGTTGAAATTTATGTTCTCTGAAAGTTCTATTCAAGTTCTTTTAATATTTTATCATCGGTCGGTAATTTAACAATTCTTGTTAGACAGTACTTGATTAGGACTTTTACAGAATTTTAACAGTTCTTAGATATCATATTATGTAGATGAATGACTGCTTCGACCGGTTCACTGCTTTGACCAGGCGTCATGGTGAACATTTCCAAGTTATTCGTAAATAGGGAATATAGATTTATCTTTCTAAAAAAAGAAAAAAAAATGCAATCGTAAAACTCATTATAAAAATACACGGTTAATATGTTAGCTGCATGAAAAGTCGCATTATATTGCCTAAGACTTGAAATCTGTTTATCAAACTTTGCAACTTCGTCATTCTTAATTCGTCATTCTCAATTCGTCCATTCAATTCGTCATTTTCAATTCGTCATTCTCAATTCGTCACTCTCAATTCGTCACTCTCAATTCGTCATTATCAATTCTTCATATTCAGTTGGTCATTCTCAACTCGTCATTCTCAACTCGTCATCCTCAATTCATTATTCTCAATTCTTCATTCTCAATTCGTCATTCTCATCATGAGTTTTGAATTACTTAACTAAAAAATATCGCATTCTGTCATTTATCATCGTTCAATTTTGGGCGGTATTTCATCCAACCCGTAAATAAATAGTGATATATATATTTTTTCGACGGTCATGTATTTTTGATACGCTTACCAGGTGATAACAATATGGTCAATGCCTAAAACGAAACAAGTTTCAGTGTTTGGCGGGGTTCATTTAAAAATGGACATTACATTTGATATGCTTTTAGATTTTTGCAGCTAAAAGTATTATCATGATTGGGTTATTATGCCGTGTCGCGCTTCCTCCTTCTTTAGCCCAGGCTTAACTTAAGGCGGCCTCTTTGGCCGACTAGCAACCCGAAAGTGGCGTGTTCATGTCTCGGCGTGCGCAAGTAATTTTAATTTTATTGATTTGTGTTATTTAACAAATTAATTAATCATGTAACAATAATCGCAGTGACAACAGTTCGTGTTTACACTTTGCTCTTGCAAAAAAACTAAAAAAAACCTCCGGATTCGTGTGCAAACAGTATTTATATAGAAAATTTAAGTGCCAAAAAAGTTTATTTGATAAAACAGTAATAAAATAATACTATTCTAGCGGATTCTAAACATTTTATCGAAAGTTTTAAAACAACCTAAGATTGTGTGTTTGTTATCATTGAAATGTCCATCCCACCGATGCCTGATGAATGCTGCCATCGGCGTAAAAAAAGAATGCTGGACATGATGACGTCCCCATTACAAAAAAAGGCCTCTGGAATGATTTCTCCAGTGGTTGAAGATGAGGAATCTGACGGAGCATCGGACTATTCCGACGTGTCAGAAAATGTGAGTGAAATCCCAGTGTCCTCAGTCCAGATACTGAACGACACTGAAGCAAGTCTAAGAGCACTCCAAGATGTCCTTGCTGAAAAGCAGTCAAGAGTCTCAAAGGACCAACAACTGCGGATAAGCGCATATGTATCCGCTGTATTCAAATCAGTTTCACAGCTGTTATTGGAACGAGGGGCTTCAAAGCTGATCTGGCAACAGTCAATGCCAAATTAATAGTGGCAAAGGGAGAGATTGCGATTGAAAAAGCAGAAAACCAACACAGGTTAGAAAAAATATTGCAGTTGGAGTCGGATCTAGGACCAGTAATGCGTAGAGTAGCCGATGCCACGGAAGTAAGCCTATAGTTTGCCGATATTGTGAAAAATGGCCCACAGAAGATGATACCATCAATCAACCGCTCAGGACTTAACGTTGGGACCCCCAAACCTGCTGTATGCATCTTCCCAAAGCTGGATTCTACAAAAGATAGCGACGATACGAAACAGCTACTAAAAGATACATTACGACCATCAGAACTTGGAATCCGTGTGACGGGCATTAGGAGCATTCGAAACAAAGGCGTTGTAATCCATACTGCAACACAAGAAGATCAGGATAATATTCTGAAAACCCCATGTCTAGCAAACTCGGACACTCTAAGCGCTAGATTACCAACAAAACGGCTTCCAAGGGTGATCTTCTTCAACGTTCCTCGTGACCTAACGGACGAGTGCTTCCTAAAAAATGCCTTAGCAGGAGCCCAGGACAAAGCAGGCCTAGATTTCGCAGTAAAAAGTTGCAAGCTAAGTCACCTTGCTGGCGCTCGAACTGGATCAACTTGCCACCGGGTCTTCGAGGTTCCTGCCCACATTCGTCACGTGCTGGTGGAGCAGGGGAAAGTCTTTGTGGACTGGAATGTGTGCCGTGTTCGTGACTTCATTGGACTTACAGTGTACTCCAAGTGCCAAATGATCGGACATTCCTTCAAGTTTTGCAAGGACCAGCATAGATGTGGACACTGCGCAGGCGAAGGTCACGCCCGGATAAACTGCCCAAAAGCCGCCGCCGAGCCTGTCTGCGCCACCTGTACAAGATTTGGGAAGCCCGCTGCATATCCGACTGGAGACAAGGACTCCTGCCCGGCCTACAAGGCTGCCCTTGCCAAGGACTTTGCAACTATTGATTATGGCGTCTAATTACATTGAAGAAGATGACGAGGTAGATTACGAAAATACTCATAATTTCTGTGATTGGCTAAAGTTTCATAGCAACTACAATATGGAAAATATTAATATTGTTCAGTTGAATGTTAGATCGATTTATAAATACTGGGATACTTTGAATGTCTACTTAAATACTTGTTGGAAGCATATTCATGTGTTAATGTTATGTGAAACGGCTATAACACAGAATCTTGTCTGTATTTATAATATTCCTGGATTTAATTGTTACAACTATTGCCGAACTAAAAAATCTGGAGGAGGTATATTGCTATATGTTCGAAATGAATTCACATTTCAACAGAAAACAATAGAAACAAATCATTTTGAATGTGTGCTTGGCTCTATGACACTTCCAAACAAGAGTATTTTAAACATCATATCAATATACCGCCCCCCCAACTCTAGCCAACCACAATTTCTTAATGAAATATCTGCCATTCTGCATACTATAAGCCCCAAAGAAAATGTTTTACTTATAGGAGATATTACTCTAGAGTTGTTAAATTGTCAAAACCCTATTATTATGGCATATGAAAATATAATGTCGGATAATTATTTAATCAAATGTATTTGTGACGTAACTAGAGAAGCAGTTTTAGCAGGAAAAGTTACTCGTACTTGTTTAGACCACATATTTGTCCGATTTAACAGTGGATGTAAGCGATTCTCTTTCCTCATGTGTATGTAATAATATTACTATAGCGGATCACTTTTTAATTGCAGTTAATATTAAATATAGTGCAAGGAAAGAAGCCCCAGAACACGGGGAAAGAATTTCGTTTTTATCGCAAAACATAATCGACAAAACCATTCATAATTTTAAGTGGCACTCCTTGATTGAGGAACAAGATTGCAATATACTATATAGTAAAATTAAAAACAACTTTAAGAATTTGTATGAACAGAGTAAAATCGTTATGAATTATAAACCCAAAAAAAGACCTCTGTCAATAAAACCTTGGATAACTTCTAATATCTTAGAAAACATTAAAAAAAAAGATTCATTGTACAGAAGGTGGAAGAATTTTCCTAGCAATCAATTCTTTGAATTGGAATATAAAATTTTCAGAAATAAGGTGACAAAAGAAATTATTAAATGTAAGTCTACCTTTTTTAACAATACATTCAAAAATTATTTTGGAAATACAAAAAAAACTTGGGATGAAATAAATAAATTATTAGGACGCAAGTCCAAAAGTAGTTGTGACGAAATAATCTCGAAATATATGTTAAATACGAATAATGAAGAAACCGTAGCAGATAAGTTTGTTGAATATTTTACAAATAGTGTTAGCTCTATGATACATAAATGTGATTATTTAGCATCGACCGTCAGGCCGAATGAAGTGCAACATAGTATGTACCTACCCAGAGCTACCTGCCAAGAAATCAATATTATTGTTAGCAAATTAAACAATTCAAAGTCACCAGGGATTGACAACATTCGAATGTTTGACATTAAGACACATATTAATATTTTAGGGCCTGTTATTATGACACACTTTATCAATTTAATTTTATCGCAAGCAGTAATACCAGATGAACTAAAAAGTAGCATCATTAGGCCAATTTACAAAGGGGGCAAACATACAGATATTCAAAATTATAGGCCAATAAGCATATTGCCAGCCCTAGAAAAAATACTTGAAAAATACATTTCCATAAAACTTAATAAATATCTAGAATCTTTCTCTTTGTTGGATCCCAACCAATATGGATTTCAAAAGAAAAAAAGTACGGAAATGCTGCTTCAGGAATTTTCAAATCACATAAATTATGAATGAAATCTAAAAAAACAAGTGTTGGTTTTATTCATAGATAACTCTAAGGCATTTGATACCATTGATACAAATAAACTATTAGAAACACTGGAGGCAATAGGAATTAGAGGAAAGCTGCTAGTTTTATTAAAAAATTTACTAACTGATCGACAAATACGAGTAAAAATTCTTAAAAAATTTAGCAAAAGAAAATATATCTCAACAGGTGTTGCACAGGGGTCAATTATAGGGCCAACCCTTTATATTATTTATGTCTCAATTATGAGAAAATTGTTTTCATTCGTTAAACATTTTGTATATGCAGACGATACGGCGCTCGTAATATCGCACGATCTGGTTACTGCAATGAACCTTATGCAACATGATTTTATTGCCCTACTAAAATGGTCGCATGATGCAGGCCTCTTTATAAACGCCAAAAAAACTAAAATTATGCACACCAGATCTCCACACGCCAGATGTAATGTAATTCCTTCATTATATACACACACATTTGACTGCATACATAAAAATGTTGCACAGCCCTGTTCATGTGAAACCATTGATTTTGTCAAAAGTTATGTATATTTGGGTGTTACTATTGACTGCTACATGAAATGGGATGTACACATTGCTAATGTTTGTAAACGTCTACGAGCTATTGTGGGTAGGATTTATAAAATAAAATATTTCGTGCCTATAAGTACTTTAAAGTTAATCTACTTATCTCTGGCTGAATCCACTATACGTTATGGAATTACTTCTTGGGGACATTCTTGTAAAACTAATATAAGCTATATACAAACATTACAAAACTCCATTATAAAATTGTTAATCCATAAATATGACAATCAACACAGAAGTAACATTAAATTAATATACAAGTCTCTGAATATTTTACCTGTCAGAGGATTATTGTTTTATAATATTGTAAGTCAACATGTTATATTGTCTGATTCATTGTATAGGGAAAGAGTTTGCCATAAACATAACACAAGATTCACTCAAAATGAAGGACTGGTAGTTCCGAAATGTACTAATAAATATGGTGAAAGAACTTTAAACTATATAGTACCCAAAATTTTTAACCTATTACCAATGACAATTAAAAATAATAACATGTATACTGCTAATGTTAAATATAATCTAAGGAAATGGTTATTGGATAATAATGATCTATACTGATGCCCCTGAAATGGAATTCATATTCTTGACTACCTACCTCTATTTATGAAACTATTGATGTACTTGTTGATAATACTAATTTGTTCATACATTTATTTTTACTTGCTTATTATATAAGGCTTTTATGCTGCTATTTAAACTTTTCTGCAATGTAACCAATTTATGTAATTATGTAACGTTCAAATTGTATCTTATGAGTGTATAAATGTTGTCTCTATGTCCCTGCTGACAAACTACATAAGTAGTTTAGCGGGTTTAAATGTGAATAAATAAAAAAAAATAAAAAAAATCATTTAAAAAATATAAGGTAAATATGCGGTACGTTCACGAGTGGAAGATACTTTCAGTATCGCCCTGGTGTAAGACCACCATTCAAAATTAAGACTTAGCTTAAAATGGCTTTCGCCGTGTTTGGTAACTAGATTTGAATAGCCAGGTAATTCTGAATCATCATCTTTCCCATCTACTTCCCCTCCCCACTACCTTCAGCCCTACAACATACCCCAAATGGGAATGCCATAGTCTCACGGACTTCAGTTGGTTGGGAGCAGTTAGAACTCTTATGCGGTGTTCACATAAAAAAGAATCACTATAAAATCAAAATTTGCTTATCGTCGATTTGATGATCATCAACTGTGACGAAAGTTAAAACACCACTTAAATAAAAAATAACAAGCTCATGATTTTAATAATGTAAAATTTAACTTCATCAAATGTAAGGATTGGATTTTAACAATCAGAATGAAATAATATATTATTTAAATTTTAGTATGGAATAAATGAAAATATCAACGAAACTGATTTTATTTCCAAGCCTTTATAGCCTTTGGACTGGCGAATTAATAAAATAGTTGATTTTATATGAATGAACAAAGAACAACTCAGGAAGTCTCGTGTTATGATTTTGTACTCGGAACTTTATTAGTTCAGTTAAGACCTCATTTTAGTAAAATTACCTAATCGCTCATGGTTCTTCTGCAAGATAAGTCTGTTAAAGCTAGTAGTTTAATTAAATGAACATAATTAATTTGGTCAATGGATATGGATAGTTTGAAATTGATGAACCTTAAAAAATTATGTTGAACACTCTCAATTTTATTATGATATGCTTTATAGTATGGAGAAGATATAGTGAAATTGTATTCCACCCTCTGATAGTTGGAATATAATATTTAAAAGGATTCACACACCTTGTTATAAATTCTTTATGTAAAAAATCAATCTAGTTATTGTTGTTTTCATTAATTGGCGAGTCCTAACAAAACTTCAGTAATATTGTTTTTCTAAATATATAATTATATTTAATGGTTTATTTGATAAATTATATTTCCAACGCGTTTATTATAAACTCGGTGAGTGAGGCGGTGTTCTTTGTCAAAAAGTTGGATTGTATTGATTTATTATATAATATTATCCCACCCCACATGCCAAAGTGTCTACTGTCTACATACAATATATATATATAGTCTCTAATCTTCATGGTTTTCTAGACGCCTCCATTATTTCAGAAGGATGATGGTATGAAACTTTGTGCATACATCGACTTCCTTCCTTTCTCGTAAATATTTCAACTTTAACCTCGTTTAACTACCATCTTACCTCTCTACTAATATTCATATTTCCCTCTCGTATGAATTTGCACCAGTGGCGTATCAATTTCCAATGAGTTTTAACTATTACTTCCACTATCCGTGTAAATATTATTGTTTGGGTTCACGGAATTGTTTAGGTGATATCAGGTCATCAGACATCTCAAGTCTGGAGATGTTTCCATAGCAGAGTAAGACCGGTACGATCCCAAATAAATTAGCGGAACAAATTTATATAAATAGATATTGACATCTGACAATATTAACAATTTTTTTTTGTTATATTATTAAAATCAACCCCCACTTAAAAATTAAACATTTATTATGTAGAAACAAAAACAAACGTGAAAGTTTTTATTTCAAGCGTATACCAAAGCTGTCAAAAAATAAATAAAAATAAATCTATTAGTTTTAGTAGCTGGTATAAGAAACGCTGCCCCGAAAATCATTTATTGGATAACCAACACCCTTGCCATAGATCATCCCTAATGAATTTCTATGTTTGATGACTTAGCAGGGATTCCCGGGTTTGTGGGGTGAGATTCATCTACGTGTTAGCGGCGGATGCGTTTGCCTTCCTATTGGGTGGTGGGGCGGATTGGGAGATTGGTTCAGCAAGACCTTTTGATCTTTTCAGTCATACTCTCTCAACCCATTGCCTTGAACCGTAGTGGGAGGGATGAATACATACTTCCATCATTCCTGGATATATTGACTACCAGATTCCTACCCACCACTAATAACCTTTTCCTTTCCAGAACTTACTTTCCCTAAAAAGATCCTCCAAAATGAGCCTCAGAGCCTCCTGTGTGGAGATAATGTAAAAAACAAAATTAAATTTGACACAATTTTTACAAAATGATGATTAATACAACTACCTTCAATCAAGTTAATTCCAATGGTAACGGAATATTATTGTTCGAAATAATATTTTGTTCATCGTCAAGTTTGGAATAAAATATTTTTTCATTTTTCTGGAATAATCCATTATTTTATTTTTTATTATACGTATAATTATGTCCTTTTAATCTACCAGCTTTTACACCTAATTTTTGTTTTAATAAATCCAATAAATCATTGATTATATTTTCATTATTATTACTATCAAAGCTTTAATAAAATTTTCTTCCAATTTCATCTACATGACTCAAAATATCCCTACCTCTATTTCCATTTTAATTTTCTATATCTCTAGTTATGTAACTTTTTAAAAATAAAATATCATTTTCTAATTTAATCTGCCATTCTGGTTTACTATAACTATATGATCTATCATCAGAGGACGATAATTTCATTCCTAACTTATTACATATAATAATAGCACTAGCATATACTATTGTATGAAGATCTAAAAAACTAATGTCATTAGGTATGATTCTAATTAAGCACAAAAATTATTAGTTTACACGGTTAATCCTTGTTATAATTTCTCATAATTTACTAGAAATTAATTTTTCTGGAAGAATAAATACTTTTTTCTATTCATTCCATTCAAATCGTAAAAAAGTCACGGCACGCCTCTGATTCTTACTCAACCCCAGTTCATCACCTGGGGACACATAGTCTTGTAAGAATTCTCCTTCCATACGATCCATTTTCACTTGAAACTTTTCCAAGCGACGGTAACTCTTCTTAGAAAAAAACTTTTCTAAAAAAATTCGTTCCTTTTGCACTAAATAGATTTACTTCGTAAAAAATCATTTCTAAATCTATTTTTCTGTCTTATTTCTAAAACAGGTCATTTTTTTGGAAAGATTTTATTCTGGTATCCACCAGGAATATAAACTATCTTCGAAGTGGATATTTTTTATTCCCTTGGTAGCGGCATGTGAATCGAATTTGCGTTATCGTAGAAATTCATACTGTTACTGTAACAGATGCTATGCTAAAATGTATGATAAAGGAAAATGGAAAAATAATATTGAAAACGGAATCGTATTATTTTGACTGAACTACAGTATTTTAGGTTTAACTCAAGAATATATATTTTTAATATTTGTCATATACTATTTCATCTTAGGGAACACTGTGTGGACGGAGGAAAAGGAGTTCTTGGAAAGAAAAGAAGTAAGAGGGGTGGGTAGGAATCTAGTGATCAGTGTGTCTAGGAGTGACAGACAAATGATATACTCGTATCTCTCTCTGGTGAGCGGTCAATGAGATCAGTTCTAGAAGTCAAAAGGTATCCCCAAAACATTCTCTTCTAATCCAGAATGCCATGTAGCTGGTAGGCAGGCGCATCTTGAACACACCTCACCCGATGAACCCGGACACCCTGCTAAATCCCCAAACGTAGCGAAGCGCATGGGTGACCGATGGCAGAGGTGTTGGTTATCCCATAAATGCTTCCCGGAGCAATTCGAGAATAATAAAATATATACAGAGTGTTATGATAGGCTTGCTTATACTTGCTTCAACCACTGATTCTTGATATTATCTGGAGTAAAAAATATAAATTTTTGGTGTCCGGCGACATTTTTTTTTTCAAAAAAATTGTTCGAGCAAAACATAAATCTTTCACATTTCATCACTCGTCACCCAGTAGAGTAACCAACCAACATCCACCCCGACCCTAACTGCAAGTTTTTATCCAAAAAGTCACCGGAGACCTAAATGTCATCAACATTTTTCACTATCATAATTTTAAGAATCACTCGTTTAGTTTGTCCACGTATGTTGTTATTGGAAGAAAGGTACGTCAGATCAGTCAGGTACCTGTTTCCCAACGTTCCTCTCCACAATTTATTTGGACCATTGACTAAATACAACCACATCCATGCTTATCTACTACTGAGAAATTAGTATAAACATTCCCATTCTCACTGGCTACTAACGGGGTTTTTAACGGGGTTTTTAACGGGTTTTACGGGTCACGGGTTTGACGGGTCACAGAATTTGAACAATTCATCAAATTTCGATGTAGATTTTAAAGTTCTGTGAAAATCTAATGCTAGTTTTGTTACTATCTCATTATTAGCCAGTTGCTCTGAAACTGAACTAATAAATGAAATGCCAATGAACTTTCAAAGAACTTGAAAATTAACGTTGAAATTTGATGAACTGTTCTTTTTTTATTTGATGAAATTCTGTGAAACATTCCGTCCTGAGAATTGAAACATTTGCGCGATATTCAAATGAAAAAAAAGCAAAAATGGTACTTACTGAGTAACGAAGACATTTTCTGGAGTGTTTAAAAAAGATAAGCACCCTATTTATTTATTTTCATTTACTTAACAGTTAAAGTGAAATATAATTTTAATAATATTTAATCATACAGGGTGTAACAGCAAATCGATGCAAATCGATAGTGTAATCGATGATATATTTTTCATCATTTAAAAAAAAATCTATTAAACGTCGCTACCGGTCACAATGCTACGCATCGCGATGGATCACGTGATTCGCGTTCTGTCTCGTCTATTACCATGCTGCTGGAACGAGACGAAGTACGATAACAAAACAATATCTATGCTTTTAACACCATATTTTCTCTGGAATCGCTTATTGAAATCATTTGGGTACGTGATGATACACCCTGTATATGCAATAAATTAATTACTTAATAATTATTCTCGCTTCGTCTTAATCTACATTCTACATTCATACATGAATTGTATAATTTAAAAAAAAAAACTGATTTTTTTTAATATCATTTATGTCATTTAAAAAATATTCTGTTAACAAAAACCCGACAACCACTCTGCAAATTGATTTAATACTTTCATGGCCAAAAGTATTTTTGTTTTTGGGGTTTTATGCCGTGTTGCTCTAACTCAGTTACAGTTTTCTATCATCACACATCTGCCCTGATAATGGACACTGTAACGTTGGATAAAGAAGGAGTTAGCGCAACACGGCATAACACCTCAAAAACAAATAGAAAAAAAACTCTGTAAATTGCTTTCTCAACACACGCACTTCACACCTAGTGAGATGGACAATACCTCAGTAATGTAATTAAATGAAATATAAATAGAATAAATTAAACAAAATAAATGTAGTTTTTACCTACAGTAAATAATTGATGTACTTTAGTGTTTACCGTGAATACCTAAATCCAAATACCAAAAAAATGGATGGCTTCATACAATCGACTACTAAAGAAACTGGTGTGGGCTCAAAGCCGTGGTTCAGTCGACAATGCTCCGAAGCAGTTCGACGAAAAAACGCGGCTTACCGAGCCTACAACACATCTCGAACGCCCGAAAGCAGATCAGCATACAACAAATCGGCAAAGGAATGCAAGAGAATCATTAATAGGTCAAAATTCGAACACGACCTGCAGATCAGCAAAAAGCTGGTTGCCTGCCCGCATGGCAGCAGAGCATTCTGGTCGCTTGCGGGCTCAATAGGTCGAAATTTTTGCAAACCCAGTTTGCCACCTCTTACCAGACCTGACGGCTCACTAGCAAACACCGCCACCGAAAAGGCAAACCTATTAGGAAAAATGTTTGCGGAAAAGACCCTCGACGACGGAGGTGCTGTTCCGCCGTCGGTTCCTCACTGCGGCTTCTATATGAAAAAGCTGAGGATCCGGCATCGGGATGTACTCCACGTCATACGGGGGCTCGATGTTAACAAAGCTAGTGGACCTGATGGAATACCTGCCCTGGTATTGCAGAGGTGTGCTGCAGAAATAGTTCCAGTTTTGACAAAGCTCTTCAAAATGTCCCTGAAGTGTGGCACTGGGCCCTCTGGTTGGAAAAAAGCGGTCATTCACCCTATTCCCAAGAAAGGTGACCGCTCCAACCCGGCTAACTACCGCCCCATAGCCATCACATCAGTTCTGTCCAAAGTGATGGAACGTGTGATCAACGACAAACTGCTCACATACCTCGAGAAGAACAAAATTATCAACGACCGTCAATACGGATTCCGGCGGAACCGCTCGTGCGGTGATCTTCTCGCGTATGTGACGCATGTTTGGGGACGGTGCCTGGAACGTCACGGTGAGACCCAAACGGTCGCATTAGACATATCCAAGGCCTTTGACCGGGTCTGGCACCGAGGACTTGTCAACAAATTGCATTTTTGCGGACTTCCCGCATCCATGTGTACGTGGATTGCTGACTTTTTAAGGGATAGGTCGATTCAGGCGGTTGCTGACGGTTTCACCTCTTCCTTGCACTCCATAAATGCTGGCGTCCCACAGGGATCGGTTCTGTCTCCGACTTTGTTTTTGTTGCACGTCAATGACCTTTTGACATGTGCACCGATTCATTGTTACGCGGATGACAGTACAGTTCATGATAGTTTTTTGTTTGACAAGCCCCCAAAGGGCACACAAACTCCAACGGCTCGGAGGGCTTTGAAGCAGAGAATGGACGGTTATCTCGAGAGTATTTCCTCTTGGGGTAAAAATAATCTCGTCGAATTTAATGTTTCAAAGACCCGATTCTGTCTGATTACGTCTAAAAGGGATCCAAATGATAATCTAGTCTCCTTCAACGGAAGCAATCTTCCGAACAGGCCTTCCATTGATATGCTTGGTATAACTATAAGTGACCAGCTCAGGTACGGGGGCTCCATCGAAGACAGAGTAAAGTTGGCCTCTCAGAAGCTGGGCGTACTGTTCAGGGCCCGCAGATACTTTAATAATACACAACTGCTGACCCTGTACAAATCGCAAGTGCGCCCTACTGTCGAATTTGGCAGCCATCTCTGGTCAGGAGCCCCTAAATACCTGAAAAAAACCCTAGACTCTGTGCAAAAACGGGCGGTCCGTTTGATTGATTCCCCAATCTTAACAAACGGACTGCAATCTTTAGAGCACAGGCGTCAGGTAGGTATGCTGTCTTTGTTCTATCGGTATTACAATGGAAGATGCTCTAAGGAACTAGCGTCATTGATCCCTTCGGCACCGGTGCGTAGTCGGGATACACGCCAAACGCGCGCCCAACATTTGTACACAGTTGACACTTGTCACATGAGAACGGGTCGCTTCTACGATTCGTTCTTAAGTTCAACAGCTCGGCTGTGGAACGAACTGCCGGCCTCTGTGTTTCCTTCCTCCTACAACATGGGACTCTTCAAGACCCATGTTCACTCCTTCCTCTCCACAAAAAGACCCTCCACACAGCATCCCCAAAGATGACATAGGCCCTGAGGGAAATTATTTTCTTCAGGGCCTCCTGTGTGGAGTTAATATATATAAAAAAAAAAAAAAAAAAAAACCTCACAGGGAGAACATGTGCTAAGGTGATTCTGCGTTTTAAAAAAGTATATAATTACTGAAGTGAATTGATTGTTTATCATAATAAAGAATATTATAAGCAAGAAAAAAATGATGACCAAGGTAATATTATTTAATGTAAATGTTATAAATTATTATTTTTTTGGTAAACTAATGTTTTAAGACAAGATTTTTTATGCATAGCACAAAGGGTAACAATTATTTTATAAGCAATAATTATAAGCCTGAAACACTCATCCACATTGAAAAATCTCCTGATAAAAGATCGAAAGGACACGGGTTCAAGTCCCGTTGGCGTCATGTATCTTTTATCAGGAGATTTTTCAGTGGATGAGTTTTTCAGGCTAATAATTTCATAGCATAAAATAAAAATAAAACCTACACGTGACACACAAAACCAATATAAACACACATCACTCACAAACACACAAGATTATTTTCAATGTACTATTTTTTTTTTAATTTGTAATATATTATTATGTATTTTTAATTTTAAATGTATAATTTTTCTCACTTAATGTATTATATAGTTTATATTTCATATTATAAAATGAAGGCCTCAGCACGGGCAAGCCACCCAGTAAGGCCTACATTACTGGAAAACTTGAATTGTAAAAAATATTGTACCTAATAAAAAAAAATAAAAAAATAATAATAATAAAAAAAAATATATATATTGCTTATCAGGAGATTTTTCAATGTGGATGAGTGTTTCAGGCTAATAATTATTGCTTATAAAGTAAATGTTATTGTCTGGTGTTACTAAAGTTACGAAAAAATCTGTATATTCTGTTTTCATCCAGACCAAAACATTCCTCACTCTTTGAGATCTGTTAATACAAACCAAAGCTTTCTCAAAGCAGTCAATTATCTCTATAATAAATGTTAGCTCGTTAGTCGTTCATACAAACATTTATACCGATGATTAATATCATAGAAAATGGCTTACCATGTGTAAGTGATAGATGAGAAGTGTGTAAAATATCAAAATAATATTGTTGTTGGCTCACATTATTTGTTAGCGGCTATTTTTTGAAACATAATATCTATTACATATCATCAATACTGTTGAATCACAATACATGCACGACTACCACGGGTATGGGCTATTGAATCCTTAGACACATAACGCTAGATTATGCGCGCATAATTTGGGCGTGTCATTTTATGTTGGAAGGACAAACAACGCTTTAATATTCCTCAAGAGATGGGGTCAGTAAATTGGGGAACTGCCGCGGAATATCATTTCTTTGTATGGGATCCGTCGCTTTGACAGGAGAGCAATTGGCGGGAGAGGTGGTCTCATAATTTTCAAATATAAAATATTTTAAAATATCTTTTTAGGTGTGACAGATGTGTATGGGATTGTATGACGAGCAATATGAAGTTAGATAAAACGCGTTGAACTTGTAGCGTAATCTGACAACCCCTTAATAGTATTTGAGAAAATCACACAGAATTGTATTTTATAAAATAAATTTTAAAAGTTGTGGGAAACAGCGTGATAGATAATTTTTCGTTGTTGAACTCGCAAAGCTCATATTTCAGTTACTGTTCACAGTTTTTTAATCACGGTTCTACTGAAAAATTGGAAGGATACGATCAGATTAAAATTATTTTTACTAACAAAGATAAAAGAGGAATGCTCACATTAAAAATACTAATTCCGTCTTTACGTCCGCTACAATGAACTTTAGAACTTTTGCTTTGAATTTAAATGACATCATCTTTAAAATTGGAAGTATTTGTTTGGAAAATTCAGACAAGTGATAAACTACATACCAACCTATAATATAATAATTTCAACAGAAAGTTACTTATTTATCAACTGATTATTTTCAGAATTCAGACCATCTTCTTTGGATGAGACACAAATCAAAAAAATGGTTGCACTTTTTTAGCTACAATTATTCTAAATTGACTTCCAAAGCTCTAACGCCGAACAACGGAAAACTATCAATTCTAGTCTTTCCGCTAAACTATGCGCATTATAATCTAGGAACACGTTTCAACGAGATGTAAATATGCAATATCACCTCTATGACCATCCTGTGATTTATCTACTTACTAGATAGTAATGAAAACCCAATCATGCGTTGATGGGAGTATAATATAATCAAATGTCAACGTTTTATTAATGCATCCAATGAAATGATGCATTTCACCGGGTTTTAAAATTCAAAAAATTATCTTATCGTGGAATCAGATAATATATCTCGGACTCAAGCGTCGCAGCACACTCGAGAAAGGTGTTGGCCCCGTCAATCTAATGATTAACGTCTTAAAACAAGGAATTTATTAGTTTCTGTTATTGTATATAATATTTTTACTATTGTTACATTAATGTAAGATTTTTGTATTATTACTGTATATGTTTTATGGAATGTGTGGATTGTACAAACCTCCCCATATTCCGGAATAAACTCGTTATTATTATTGCTTTAACGAATTTGAAGCCGAACCTTTAAGCAAAAGTATTACCATTTTGCTTACCAAATTATATATTTCCTGAATAATTTATAGTCCTTATGAATCCCAGGATTAGAGCAAATAATCTCCAAACTTTCGGATTTGATTTATGTTCGTAAACCGAGACATTTAAATGTCACAGATCTTATTAATTTCTATCGATGATTTCAAATGTCAAAGTTATTATTTTCTTTTGATAGATTTCAAAAAAAACAACAATTATTTAAGAAATACAATTTTAATGATATAAAATTCATTAACGGCGTCAGCAAAAAGTTGGGAAAAAGTTGCTTGGGCAACAAAGCAGGACTTAGCTAGGCGGAGGATTGGACAAACAGCGACCTTGGAGAACCCGATGTTTTAGACCACTTGACCATCTAACGGGTATATTAACATCTAAGATGTCAAAAGATTTCTTATAAATACATGTCAGTGACTTTCAGAGTGTTGAAAAATTCCTTTAGTATGCGAAATAACTATTTTCAAGCTGAAAATATCTGTAGATAGAAAAATTCATAAGCTTAATCCATACAACGTACACCGACAATAACGACAAAGAAACGATAATATTTACACATTTCGTCACTATATATTATTCAGGCAAATGTAGGTGTATGAACATGTGTTCCGATATATTAGGAATTTACTAAAAATTATCAGGAAACGACCTTCAATCACGTTTTTACCGCATTACCAATAATTTGACGAGTTTCTGAATTAATTAGCAATACTCATTTTTATTAATGCAGAGCAGTGAAAATCAAATCCCGAATGAACACTTAATGAAATGTTAGCGTATGATACAATTCCTAATAAAAATAATTTAAGTTCCGCAAATTATTTTTGGCAGATAATCGTATGATCGTATTTATCCGTTTTCCATTATCCTAGTCCCAATAAATCGATCCCAACTGGCCCGGGCAATATGAGACAACAGCATCCCCAATAATTTGAGTATGTTGTAGGGTTGACGGTAGTAGGGAAGGGAATGAGATGAGATAGGGGAAGGTTGGGAAATACTCTGTTATTTTACTATCTCTCACCACTACCTTCAGCTTGACAACATATCCTAATTCGGGATGCCGTAGTCTCAATGGTTCCAGACGGTTGGGAGTAGTTGGGACCCTTGTGTGGTTTAACATTTTTTTAAATATTTTTATAAAAACCGTAAGCTAAAATCATAGTTTGTACGTGGCTCGATCCTGGTTACCGTGTCTGTAACAGGAACGGTTACAGCTTGCAGATGAGAACGCGGCTTTAGGCACAACATTCACTGCGAAACATATTAATTATCAGATTTCAGTGATAGGATCGCTATTGTAAATTATTTGAATCAGCAGCGGTTTGACCTGAATTAATCCCGCCTGGCTTATAATGTTTGTGTTGATATACTCGGATAACATTATCAATGCTTTAGCCTATTGGAATAATATCCTGCAGACAAGGTGATTAGTGATTACGTGTTAGATTAAGCATTCATAATTGATTTTCAAAATTGGTATTCCTATTATTGAAATCAATTATGTCAATTTACGCAGTAAACTTAACTTATCGAAATTATCTGAAAGGCGAAAAATATTTGATCTTCTTTTATTATATAAAATTGTGCATTCAAGGTTAGACTGCCCTGACACTATAAACTTGCTATCTTTACATATACCTCCAAAATATACTAGACGGAATATTTTATTCTACAACAATAACTTCGCCACGAATTCTGTGTTAGAAAGAATACATAGGTTGGGCAATGAACTAAGTGATGTCGCTGACATATTTAATTTAAACTTTAATACATTTAAAGCCAAATTAGTCTACCACTTCTTAAATGTAAATAATGTATAAGAAATCATTATATTTTATTTCGATTTTCTATTGTTTGTTTTATACTGTTGCTAAAAATGAAAATTGTAATTTTTATGTACTTAAAAGCCCAATAGGGCGTCAATAAATAATTAAATAAATTATTAGAACTATAACAGACATTGTTTGTATCGATGACTTAAAGTTAAAATATTCTCAATAAATCACAATATTGGGAGAACTGACAATTAAAGCTTTTAAACCATCACTAAGTCACCAGACATAGCAAACTACTCGGGGTAACCTTGGGTGAACTGAGGTGTTGGTTATCCTATAAATGGTTCCCCGGGCGGCGGTACCAAAACCCGCCAATAAATTGTATTGTAAAGGAGATACAATATGTATTTGCTCAAAAATTGCCTGGAGGAATAAAAACATTTTAAATATGCTATTTAATATGTCTACTATTTTAGAAGTTTCACTCAATAGCCTATTCCTCTTATCTTACTACGCCAGAACATCTGTTCTGCTGTGTAGTATCTTAAACAAGTCGTGGTGACGACTACAGCTGAATTTATTTAGGCACGTAAGGTTTAAAAAATGAACACAAATTCTTTTTAATCTACAGAAGGCAAAAGGAACTTAGCAACATTTATAAAAATGTCACAAGTACTAGAACACTATTCAAGACAACGTAATAAAATATATTGTACAAAAAGTACAGTAACAGTACTGTTAATACATATCTCCTTCCCGACAGCCTCAAAACATAAAATCGAATAAATAAATAAAAAAATAAAATAAAAACTCAAGATTAGTGAACAAAACTAGGTACTTACTTTATTTCGGAATAGTTTTAAGATAAGATATTATGTAAAATAATTACAGTTTTATTAATATAATATATCTTTGAATTATGTAATTAGTTAGAAAGCAAAATCTTAATATACATTTAAAAAAAATAATCTTCATAATATATGTTTGTGCTCGCAAAACTCAAAAAGTAGAAGACCGATATCGCTGAAAATTTCTAAGTGGAGAAGCAGTCGATTTAAAATTAATGTGAATTCATTTTTTAAAATATAAAAATATATGAATTAATTTATTTTTGATATATATATAATGGACAAAAGAGACATCTCTGCAGGTGAGTGATAAACGAATTACCGACACCTTTGCTTTGATGATGATTTGACCTGATTGATCAGATGGATTCATCCAGTTTGTATCATTTGTCAAAAGAGGTCTATTGAAGACTAAAATGTTTGAAATATTTTTTGACAATAATGTGCAGTGCGTATTATTACAATGTGCTGATTCATCATCATTAATAATTCTACTCTCTTGAGAGCTGTTGACATCTTATAATCTCATAGTGCGAATTCAAATAAATATTTTGTGCTGATCTGCCGTCTGCCACCGAATCTGAAGACCAAGAAGAAGAACTTAATTGCAAGTGCTATTTTCTGGTGAGTCTTTCTGTTTATATGTATTTTGGTGGCTGGTTTATAGGTTGTCTTCTCCTGCACAGTGAATTCATTGATCAATCCATTTTTTTCATAGGGATTTAAAATATTCCCTGATGGTCTGTGCTATTTAAACGCCAGATTATCACTAAATTTGTTCTTATTAGTGCCAGAAGTGTTTGGTGAATGGTCGGAATGTAAGAAAAAGTCGGGGACGCCCCAGGAATACTTAACGCAATATCTCTGCACCGGAATGAGATACGGAGTCGAATTAAGGTCGATGAATGTAGTTTTTTAACAGTAACACTATGGTAAGCAGTAGTGAATGGTGGAAAAAGTCGGAGACGCTCGAGAAATAAGTTAACAATAGCGAAACATTGCGGAGTTCACTAGTATTTATGTATTTCTTTAACGATGATAAATAAATAAAAATTATTAAAAATGACTTGGCACATTTGTGCTTCGTTTCGATTATTCCGTCATCTTGGCTCTTGATAGAACCCGACTATTTTTAATTTAAACCACTACATAGTTGTGTTATATTTACTTCAGGCGTAGATATCTGACTTTTTCTACGATTCATTTTCGCGTCATATGTAGGAACATTTTTTTTTTTTTTTTTTTTTTTTTTTTTTTTTTTTTTTTTTTTTTTTTTTTTTTTTTTAAAGAAAGACAAACATTCCCGGGTTACGAATAACCCAACAATGTTTGAAAATCTCCTACTACCACCACAGAAAGCCGAAAATGTTGCTTGTGTTGTGATGGAGGACTTAGCCAGCCGAGGAATCGAACACGCGACGCTCGGGTGAGACCCAAGCGCTATGCCCACTCAACCACTGACCGCATGCATCATATTTTCCTAGCACTCCTTTCCCTGTTCATCTGCTCTACATGTCCATACTATCTACGAGTCAAACTCATTACGATTAATCAGCCTACCATTTTTCTAGATGTTCACATTTGGAATACAAATATTTGGAACGTACGCGTGATCTGCCTGAAGTGCAAATATTTAAAAACTACGCGTGATCTGCCTGAAGTACAAATATTTAAAAACCACGCGTGATTTGCCTGAAGTGCAAATATTTAAAAACTACGCGTGATCTGCCTGAAGTACAAATATTTAAAAACTACGCGTGATCTGCCTGAAGGACAAATATTTAAAAACTACGCGTGATCTGCCTGAAGTACAGATATTTAAAAACTACGCATGATCTGCCTGAAGTACAAATATTTAAAAACTACGCGTGATCTGCCTGAAGTAAAAATATTTAAAAACTACGCATGAAATGCTATTGAATTGCCTACCAATGGACAATGGACAATATCAGCGGGAACATAACACGTCAATCGGTTTAATTGTTTGCAGATGAATCATTTAAATGCGTTAAAGATCGACGATTAATTTCATTCATTCATTTAAGATATATTTTCAGCTAATTTTAAAAACACCCTAATATAATAGAACTTCCTCCTTCTTCTGGCGCTTGTAAAATTAATTTTAGTTATATGTTTCTACATATGTAAATATATATTTTATTGAGATAGTAGTTATAGGCCTTAGTCGTAAGTCTCTAGATATAAGTCTCAGACGTAAGTCACTAGTTCTAGTATTAACTATTTAAGAAATATATTTGTACAGCGTCCTTGAGGTGATTTCTCACAAAAACGGCGCTATATAAATTGGCCAAATATTATTATCATTATAAGTTCAAATATTTAAAAGTAGAAGTACAAATATTTAACGCAATTGTAAAAAGCATTCACTTTGTGGCTCATCATAATTTGCAATAAAAACACATAAGTTTGTTTTTGACCACTATAGTTTTATGTTCACTCTACCGGTTTTGGAAGAACCCTTTCTTCGTCAGGAGAATATAAAAAACTGTAAAATATTAAAAACTCAGTTTTTAATATTTTCCTGACGAAGGAAGGGTTCTTCCGAAACCGGTAGAGTGAAAATCAAACTATAGTGGTCAAAAACAAATTTATGTGTTTTTATTGTAAACAAATATTTAAAACTACGCGTGATCTGGCTGAAGTACTAGGTTTTCTTTTAAATTCATTCCGTCAGTAATGAATTATTATACTTTTTAATTATTTTTCATAGCAGAATGAAATATTTTGTAAAAAAATATTTGACATTAATAAAATAAAAACACCGATTTTCACAAAGTACACATTATTTGGTACCTATCTTGATAGGTAGGTAAATCTCAAAATATTTTTTTCCATCTGAATTCGGGACAGTGGCAATTCAACACAGTTTTGAAAAGTGATATAAAGTCATCAAAAGTGATGAACAAATAAAAACTGTCTTAATCTTAATCTAATATTACATTCCCATTTAACTTAGTTTTTTTCATAAATTTTTATGACGATATCTCTTTTTATTCACATGAAGCAAATACTTTGTGATGTGATATTATATTTATAATAAAATAAAAACCTAAAAGACATTATTAGTAAATTGGTGTTTGCCATGTTATTGTTTTATTTTAAAATTTAATTCAAGGTGGAAAAAAGTAATGCATGTGCCATAATTTTTGCAAATGTCGTCAAATGTCATTGTGCTTTGAATTTTATTCTGTAAACATATAAAGAATTAGTTGAAAACAAGCAGTGAAACTATACATACTTGAAGATCGTGAAATTATTGTTACAGCTTATTTGACCAATTTCCGGTCAATTATGGCACATTCACATTACGACATTAATTTTGCCTCACCTTGTATCTCTTTTCAAGAGGTTGAATCGCCACTGCATGAGTTTCCCGGTCACCAAAATTGTAGTCATATAACTACACCATTAAGGCGATGCCATACGTAGTAATGCAAAATCACGTGTTTTTGGTTTAAAAATTTGGTCGCCTAGAAATTTTTCAGATGCTTTAATTAAATACTGCGAGTAGAATACATCATGGCCTTTGAAAAAATCGAGTATTTTTTAGATAAGTCTTTTATAAGCCTAAAAAAAATAATGTAAAGGCCTATGAAAACTGCTTTAAAGTTCAAAATCTCCTACTTACGAACCCATTTTCGGTTATGATTTTATTGTATAATGTGGCAAATTAAGTTATTTATAAAATGATCGGAAAAAATTTTAATATTTATCCCTGAACATCCACAAAATAAAAATAGGCACTTTTTGTCCATGTTTTTTTCTTGCATAAATCAAAACAGGCGGATGGTAATAAGCGGGAATTTAAACCTTATCGCCATTTACGTAAGGGTTGTTATTAATAGCGGCTCAATTTAAAATATTACACGACGTAGTGCATCGCCTTAAGTCTTTTAGTGAATTTAGAATAAATTGGTAAAATTACCTAACTTCTGAAGAATAACTGATATTGGAGGGGTCCCATGACCACTCAACACCCCTTTAAAAAGTGATTAAAAACGATGAAAAAAAAACAAAAGTGTTAACTATTTAGTTAAGTTTTTATTTCATCAATTATCATGAATTTATATCACTTTTAGAAGTGTGTTGAATTATCATTTGTTGATTTATCCGGTCCACATGTCAGGAATAATTTGATATTATTATCAATTTACTTGATCTAATTAATACTAAATACCACGTATTAACAATTTGCTATTTATATAATTTTCATAATGATCTGATTAGGCATCATAAATTATCCACAAGTATTAATCGGTAATTATGAGAATTAGTAAAACTAAGGATATTGCGGTTAGCATTAATCTTATTAATATTTGAACACTTTGTATTAATTATTTGCGTGAAAGAGGTTTATAAGATAAAAAAATATTTTCCAATAAGCACTAAGTAATACAATATAATAACGACAAGGTATATTAAATAATACAAAACCTCATATTAAACAACACAGTTTTATTGAAATGTTCATTTGCGAAAGATAGATGGCTCATCTGAGTTCGGAGCAAAACTAAAGACTGACCTTTTCAACTTGTCGAATCAATTTTTTTTTTAGTATTTTTTCATTATTCATTTTCCTTTACCTTTCTCCTTGACTGCCTACATTAATTTAACCTCTCGAGTGATCGCGTCAATAATTAAATCAATCATTACTCATCAAGAAGCTGGAAAAGTTTGGCATAAATGGAAATACTTTGAAATGGTTCGAAAGTTACATTACAGAAAGAAAACTGCAAGTGGTTGTAGGAGGGTACTCCGCGGATCTTTTTACTGCAACGTCGGGAATTCCACAGGGCTCGCATCTTGGACCTTTGCTATTTTTAATCTTTATAAACGACATAATTTTAAGAATAAAAACATCAAAATATCTCCTGTTTGCCGATAACCTTAAGTTGTACAAAAAAATTACTTCATTAGAAGATTGCACCGATTTGCAAAAAGACTTATCATCACTTCATGAATGGTGTACACTAAATGATTTATATTTTAATGAAAACAAATGTGCCGTAATTTCATTCACAAAGAACATTAATAAATTCTCAAACACATATCACATTAACAATATCCCTTTACTAAAAACAACTTCAATCAAAGACTTAGGCGTGACATTTGACTCGTCACTTAGCTTCAATAAACATGTAGATACAATTTCAAAAAGTGCATCACAAGTATTAGGATTAACGCTAAGAATCACAAATTGTTTTAAAAGTACAGAATTAACTTTGACATTATATAAATCAATTGTGCAAATTATTCTCGAATATGCATCAACAATTTGGTCTCCCAATTATGAGATTCATAATTATAGGATTGAATCCATACAAAGGAAACTAACCCGTGTAATTGCTTATCGTGAAGGTTTATCTGGTCAATTTGGAACTTATAATGACCGAATTTTGCACTACAAACTACACTCACTGACGGTCAGACGTAAACTTTCTGACGTACTGCTCCTATACAAAATTATACATGCATCAGTTGATACACCAAACATTTTATCCCAAATTAACATCAATATTCCACCAAGAAAATCAACAAGGAGGATGAACGACATTTTCTTTATTAAAGCCTACCACACAAATACACGATATTTTTCCCCTGTACCGCGAACATTAAGAAATTATAACATTATACATGGCTCTAATAATGTAATAGACATTTTTAATGACCAATTTAAACACTTCAAAAAAAATGTATTACCTTTAATCATATTAAGCTGATATTGTGATGAAACCCTTTATTTAATGAGAAGCAACATTGTACCTACCTAATCAGTGTCTCACCAGTACAGGTGTGACAATAACAAATCGTTTATGAACATATTTGTATTTACCTTTTACCCATTCTTATTTGTTATTTACTTCTGCATATTTAGCTTATTCATTTTGTTACTATTTTTGTTGTTATTATGTATTTAAACATCCATGTATGTAAATTCTTGGGCACCATGCCTGTTTTATGTACTTAAATAAAATAAAAATAAAAAAATAAAAAATAATTGGAATATGAGATGAGTGATTGGCATTTAAGTTGAAATTTCTCGCCCGCATTTAAAAATAAAATCACACCTCTGAATTTTAATACGAAGACATATAAACTGATTATAGTTCTATATAACCAATGAATTCACCTATATCTTACCTATTATCATGTATTTTTATGATTTATTAAAAAGTGCGCGAATTCTTCATGTTAAAAATGGCATATACTATGCCGAAAATCACTCGAGTGGATAGTAACCAATTTACGTGCTAAAATTTTTTGAAATATTTTTATATATTACCAAAGAAGCGAAGTTAGCAGTCCACAATAGAGTGCTGGTACCTACCCTGATGTATGGAAGTGAGGCATGGAACTGGCAAAGAAATTATGAAAGTAGATTGAATGCTTTTGAAATGAGATCCATGAGGCGTATATGTGGTAAAACCATGTTTGATCGTGTGAGGAATGTAGAGATCCGCAAAGAGTATAAAGCTGATGTAAGCGTAATGAGTGTGATGAGATAGGTTTCCTCCAAAAGAAAATGTATTTAATGACAGCTAAACCTCAATTACGAAGAAATCATCACACTAGAGACACCTAGCGAATTTTATTGAAATAAATGCAGGAGACTGTAATTGGAAAAAAAAAGGCGTTCTAGTAGGATGTGCCTACTCAAATTTATTACTAAAATTAGCCAATCACAGTGGGCTTTTGACAGGACAAAGAAGAAATCTACATTATTTATTGACCTGTGAACGAAGACATCGAGTCGAAGGGTAATGCACTATAAGGTAAACATGTTCTCACGGGGGAAACATTGGTCATAAACTTTCGGTGTAAGAAACGAAGAGAGATTGATACAAATGAAAAAAAGGATTGATTGTCATTCGAAATCAAATAAAGTATGATAGACTGTTATCTGGAAAGAACAAGGAACTTTTAATAAGTGAAATTAACGCGTGAGGGTAGAGTAGACTCAGGAAAACCTGGAAAAAACTGTGTAGAGAGGTGAAAACAAAACAAAACTAAGTGATTTAATTATAGTTTGGGATGATGGAGGGAGACTACATCTACAGATCAACAAGAAAAACGCGTAATCGATATGCAAATTTGAGAGGATCGTACTAGGAAACTACCGGCCGAGGAACCAATGGTTTTGGATCGGTGAGATTGAATACAATGGCCTGATTCATAAATACATATTTTTGTGTTGAAATAAACAGTACAAGACCCACGATCATTAGAGAGACGATTAAGCTGGAATTAGCCATTAAATTTTAAATGGGACATATGGAACTGTTTATTTAAAACCAAATGCATTAGATTGACAGGCAGACACATTAGCAACAATTGATGGCTGAGGTACAAAGATTTCATAATAATGAGTCCATATAAATCAAAAATTAATGACTATTTTTGAGGGAACAAGATGCAATACGGGTAACGCCTTAATATTTAATTAATTTTCAGTGGCGAAACGGTGAAAAGGGGCGAAAATAATGTTCATTTCGGGTCTAATGACATTAAGGTGGATAAAGATTGAGATGGTAAGGAGTACTATCCTGTACGCTTAAACTGAGATAATGCATAAAGATATAAATGAAAACATTTGAACTCTGTTTTCCAAGCGAAATTTGAATAGGAAGTTTGGCCTTGGAAAAAAGGACGCATACAGACCGACAGATTGGCAAGAACTGGAATATACACGAAAATAGCAACATTATGAAGTTGATTTCGGCTAGATGCGATGAAAATACAGTGATGGGGGGGTTTTCGCACATCATAGGAGCGTGGAGACGAATTTAAAGTGCCATAATAACCAGAGGAAGGGTGAAATAAAGGTAAACACTAATAAACATGATTGGATTGAGGGAATCCAATGCGAACATGAACTTGCCTGCTAAGACAGGAACAATAATGACTGAATTATGAAGCGCAATCCCGAAAAGAACAAAAATTAGAGGGAAAATTTTTTATAAGATAAAGAATTAGATAAGGAACGTTGAATGTGAAGTGTGCGTAGGGAGTACGGTAATGGACTGATTATATTCCCAGAAAAATAAACGAATTTAAGCACAGCTAGAAAAACACATCTAACCTTACGACGAACTCTATGAAAACAATTAAAGGATGCTGATCCGGCCCTGCAACTGCAGAGGACAAAGACAGTAAATTTGAAGGCGTAGCCGAGAGATGACTATGTCGTATGAATAAGTGACCAGATTTAAATAATCAAAATTAGTGGCACATATGTTCAACTTTACGAGTTGATTGATGATCTAATTGCCTGAAGGGTGAGATCGACTTAAGTCATTTTGGTATTGAAGACAGTATAAAAGCAAGCGCACGAGAGGATTCGGGAGAGTTCTCCGGAAATTTTGTGGGGTTGGAAGTACGGGAGGTGCGAATTACGCGTGTGTGTACGTAGAATCAGGTAATTAATAAGTCCCTGGACTTAGAGGTTTTTGTGAAAAGTAAAAGTATTTAATTCAGTTTTAAGTCTCTTTGAAAAAAATCCCATCAGTGAAATTTGAAGAAGTCAGTTTTAATTAATTAAACAGTGTTAATAAAATGAGTTATATTCAGTGATCTTCAATAAAAGTTAAATTCAGTTTTCTAAATCCCCTTTGAAAATCCCATCAGTAAAATCTTATAATAAAATAGAGTCTAAACTCAGTGTTTAAGAGTGTTGTGTGGAAAAGTGGAAAGTGCAAAAAGGTGTTCAGTAAATTATTTAAATTCTAAACTAATTATTTCATTCAAAGTGAAAATCATTTAAACTCAATTTAAGTGTTTTATCGGATATCTAAAGTGAACGTGATCGCGTATTGATATTTAAAGATAGATTATAATTTAGTATCAATTTTGTAAAAAAAAAATATATTAATAGTAAATACTTGCATCTAAGCTTAAAAAGAAACACAATTTAGACAGTTCGAAAAGTAATATCAATGATTAGATTTGATTAAATTTAATCCCTTCGTGATTTTATTTTTCAGTAAAAATAAGTACGTAGAGAATTCGGAAGGATTAAAAAAAAAAAAAGTGAAAACGATAAAAATAAATATTGTCTCTTTGGAAAAAAAAAGTATTAATGAAATAAATTTGAAAATAAAGGATTCATCGGATACTTTAAAGTTATGTTTAAAATTAAAATAAACGTTACCTCTTTGTCTTAAAATAGTGGTTCGGGAAAAATAACAATAATCACTCTCCTTTGTTTCAAGATAAAAGTAATAGTAATAATATGACTAGTTTAGATTTTGTATAAATAATAATATTAAATATCTTATCATTGTTTGCGATATCTTTTGGAAAATATTAACCTCAGTCCTTACGTCAATCAACATTTACGAAAACTAAATCAAAACTTTAGAGCCGCGGTCAAATGAAAAAAAGGGTAGTCACGAATAAATTTAATTATGACTACATTCTAAACAGCAAGTAGGTAGGATTTTGGAACCTTGATCGCAAATTTCGTGTAAACCCGAATGGATATATTTGCATGATCGATTAAGGTAGGTGAGTCAAAAGAAATTAAAATATAAAATAAAAATTCAGAAATCATAAGACAACGTTCCTGAGAGCTGAGAGGGGAGAAAAGCCATAAGGGACAACGTTCCTGAAAGCCGACGAGGGAGAAATAAAAAAAAGTTAAATATTATAATATTTTATATTTTATATACATAGGTTATAATTCGGTCCAGCCTCTGGTTGCGATATTTCAGCAACTAGATCTATCCCAAGAATTAGGTACATATGATACCTATAATATGGTATAACCTTGTACCATTTCACATATAAAGATGTATATATCACGAATACCTATTATCACACTTGTGTCATGCACAAATGTCTACTTCAAATACCTATTACCACATTCGTGTCAAAAACAAATACCTACTTCTAAATATCCTTTCAACATTAGGTAAACCTTATTTACCAACATGTACTATGAAAATCCAAAAACGATAATGTACGATTGGTCTTCTAAACTATCAGCTGATGTAGATATTACGTAACTGATATCAGATAAAAATATAACCCACATAGAATTCATAAGACCCTAAAATAGGTCAAATTCCTCTTAATTACACGAACTGCATTCCAGCCGAACTTTAAAATAAATAAAACATCGTGTCTGATAAGGGCAGGTTTCTCAAAGCTCGTTTTTCACACCAAATCACAACAAGCATATTCATGTGTGTTTTGTACACTGGCTAGAAGTCAAAATAATATCAACAAGAAAACATCCTAAAATACCTAACTACGTACGTCAGAGATGAATAGCTCACTCAAGATACCTACTCGGTTAATTATGGTTCAATTAAGTCGCACATACTAGTTATGTGATCATATCCAAAGTGGCCAAATCTAAGTGTTATAATGATTTTGTACGTATGAGTACGACCTATATCCACACAATGTCAAATAACTCAGTCAAATTCAACCAGAAGAGGAGGGGGTGGTCACTCCTTATAAAATCCATCAACGAAAACAAAAAAAAAATGTGGTTGTCAGGCCGCGATACCAAAACTGTCAAACAAACAAACAAATATATTACTTAGTATATCGTATTTATTCGTATTTCCTATTAGTATTTATGTATCGAGATATCGGACTCAGGACTCGCAACCCTGGGATTTGAGATTCTTGGTTCCCAATGTTTCATGTGAGAAAATGTTACATTGTGAATTATAAAAATAAAAACGTATGTGTACATATATATATTTGAATGTATAATCCACTGGGTGATGTGAACCCGCCTACAGCTGGCGTTTTAGGCCTAAGAATGGTCATGTCACATCGCTTCTTGGAGTGGTGGCAAGCCTAGGAAACTTGTCATTACAACAACCGTGAGTATATGATTGTTCAGAAGACAAAACCGGTTCGCTTCAGTAGTCGTAAATCCGGAGGTGATGGAATTTGGAGTGTACTGGACCCGGGGGAGGTTCGATCGTAGCGCTAGAGGGTTGCGGATCTGGAGGTGTGGGAAAGCCTCGCAAGTAGGTACCTATCACTAGAGGCACCTGACGACGGTGTGAAAGTCTTATTCGACCTTGGTTCACCCGGTTACATTGCAGGAGGAGGCGCCAAATTTTTAACAGCAATATTGCTTTCCGAGTTCGTCTTCGTACAAGATCATAAACACTAACCATACTTACAAAAATTAAATCAACATGTATGTACCCCACAGGTCGTCGCAGAACTGGAGAGGATTTCGGAGAGCATATGATTCACAACTAATATTGTACTAACCTATATTCGATTGATTTAACTATATATGTATGCTATGACACTAAATTAAATGTTATGTATTTTCCACAGGTTTTACGGTTTCTAAAGGAATTAGAATTAGGAGATAGGGATTATCAGAAAAATTTTAGTTAGGTTAAATGATACCAGCGTTCGCAATATCTCGACGTAATCCAAACTCCTTACCCAATCACTAACCTGAAAAGAACCAAGGTTACCACAAAATGAAAGTAATTAAAATCCTATATCATAAATCAAAAAAATTACACAACGTTTGATGGAATTTAATTACAATATAAATACGAAAATATTTGCGTTCAAGGCCGTAGATAACGTATTAAATTAGTTAAGTACATATGTCTATAAAGATATATAGTATAAGAGAGCTTTAAGTAGCTTTCTGTAGTTATCAATGAAAAAAAAGGGTCCAATTTTCATGGAGGCTTATGCGTTGTAGGGGAAGAATTTTCCAACCCTACGAACACATATGTAAAGCCTTAGAAAAAAAAAATAACGATCATAGCCAAGAGAGAAGAAAATTCTATATTGTTTTAAACAAAAAAAAAAAGATAAAAATATTCACACCACAAAAGGTAAAAACATCACATGAGTAAGATTAAGATAGGAACGCTTAGATCGTTTGGGCATGTAGAGCGAATGAATGAAGATAGGAATGTAAGGAGGATATATGATGGAAATGTGAATGGTAGCAGAAGTCGGGGACGCCCGAGGAAGACATGGCACGATCAAGTGAATCAGATACTTAAGTCGAGCCATGTCAAGAGTCAGAATAATAGAAGAGTATGTATGAATGTGAATGAGGCAAGAAGTGTGTGCTAAGACCGTCCGTCCGTCGCGATCCGTCCTATCTGCCTACCCATGCGGAGAAACGGCGTGATGGTTAGTTAGTTAGTTAGTTTACCACTGACTGAAAAATGTATTTGTAAAAGTATAGTAAATCTCTAGTTGTAAGCCATATTATAGCAGTGTTGTATATATACCCACTGGGTAACAAAAATATGTATAGTTTTAAGTCACTAGTTATAAGTCTCAGTTGTTAGTCACTAGCCACTAGTCACTGACTGTAGTAATTTTAGTTTTAAGCCACTAGTTATAGAGGAGATGTACCGAATATGGCATACGTCCCTAATATGAGATGGTCATGTTTCTCAAAATGTATGCGAGAACAGCTTCTATAACCCAGCGTTCCCTATTCCCCACCGAACGATCTTGAACATGTCAGTACTCGTTCGGACGCCGGCCACAACACACGCGCCTGAGAGAGTGATCAAGTTTTTGTGCCACACCGGTATAATATTTATGTAAGTTTCACTCTATTCTTTCTCAAAAGATTTTCTCCACAAAATTGACAATCTTTCACTGATCGACCAAATTATTATTTAAATTTTATGTTTTAAAAATGTTTTGAAGTTAAATTCAAGTAGATTTTGTTCTATAAATATATTTGTTTGAATTGATCTTGTTCCAAATATGGGATTTTTGATGTCCCTAATATGGAATACTATCTCATATTAGGAACAGTGTTTCCAATATGGAATTCTAGTAGAACTAAATTTCTTTTTTGATATTCCAGGTTTATCTATTTTGGCCTACACTAACCTCAAAATGTCGAAGACAAAACAGCGGAAGACGTGGGATAAAGAAAAAATGGTTAAGGCTATGGAAGCTGTAAAGACGAAGACCATGGGTTATCAGAAAGCCGCTATTCTTTACGAGGTTCCTCGAAGCACTTTATTCAGATTATGCAAGCCGAGCGCTGAAGAAGATGCTGTTGAAGCTGCGCTGGGACGAAAGTCAGTCTTGGGACCAGTTTTAGAGGGACAGTTGCGGGATTACCTATTAGAAATGGAAAAGCGGTATTACGGACTGACAAGGAAAGATATCAAAAGACTTGCATATCAACTAGCAGTTCGCAATAATCTACAGCACCCATTTAAAAACGAAACAGCTGGGAGAAAATGGTTAAAAGGATATTTAAATCGCCACAAGGAAATTATTTCTCTTCGTAAGCCAACAGGCACATCGTTTGCTCGCGTTAAGGGATTTACTGAAAATAATGTTCGTTCATTTTTCGACCTTTTAGAGAAGGAATATGAGAAGAAATCCTTTCCCCCATACCGAATTTATAACGTCGACGAATCAGGCCTATCGGTGGTGCAGTCCAAACTTCCAAAAGTTGTAGCTATGAGGGGGAAAAAACAAGTCGGTGCCATCACCTCTGCGGAAAGAGGATCACTTATAACGATTTGTCTCAGCATGAATGCCGCCGGAGATTTCGTTCCGCCAATGATAATCTTTCCCGGGAAAAAAATGAACGCTTTACTTATGAAAGGAGCACCGGCAGGATCCATCGGAGGATGTCATCCATCAGGGTGGATCCAAACAGAACTATTTACGGACTGGTTCCAGCACTTCATCGAACATACGAAACCAACTGAGGAAAATCCGATTCTGTTAATCCTTGATGGACATTATAGTCACACACGCAACATTGATCTTATAGATAAAGCTCGTGAGAATCATGTCACCATTCTGTGCATACCTCCACATTCTACCCACAAATTGCAGCCCCTCGACAAGACAGTGATGGGAGCTTTAAAGACGTATTACAGTGAAGAAATTCGGCAATGGCTTCTGATGAATCAGAGGCCTTTGTCAGTCTTTGATATCGTGGAACTTTTTGGAAAAGCATACCTGAAAATACAATGTGCAGCTTTAGCCGTGAACGGTTTCAAAGCTACTGGAATTTACCCCATCAACCGGAATATCTTCAGCGAGCAGGACTTCCTAGAAAATGAGGATCAAGAAAATGATTGTCCCAACTCAATCAGTATTTCAACTAGCACGTCTCTTCCATCTGCTGATCCCAAGCCTGTCCTCATAAGCCCAAATATAATTGCACCCTACCCAAATAAGAAAAAGACAGTTTCCACTAGAGGAAGAAAAGCAGGAAAAACTTGCATAATTTCGTCGTCTCCTTATAAAATTGAGCTGGAAGGCATGCAGAAGAAAAGGGGCATTGTGAAAAAAGGCACGGAAATATGCGATCAGCCCTCCACTAGTGGGGTCCAAGTGAAAAAAGAAGTCTTGAAGAAACCCATCAGAAGGCTACGATACGACTCTACGTCTTCTTCTGAGATGTCACATATGTCGCTGTCATCCCATTCTTCTGAAGACATTTCGACAGCAATCCAACCTCGTGATGTTGAGTCCGATGCGGTTTGTGCTTATTGTTCAGGACTATACAGCCATGATATCAGAGGCGAAGAGTGGATACAATGTATAGCCTGCCGCCATTGGTGCCACATTGAGTGTTCGGGAGCCGAAAATATTGATTTTATTTGTGATTATTGCTTGCAAAATTAACAAAATCCGTGCATCCCATAATAGGAGCACTTTTTTCGAAACCTGTTTTTTCTATTGTTTTACTTTTCGTCCAAAATGAAGACCTTTTTGAGTTTATTTTAATATTTCGTAAACATTTTAAGTTACATAACTATATTTCCAAAAAATTCAATGTGTAATACTCAATAAACGATTTAATTATAATTAATGGGATATTTTTTAGCTAAGCTATCCCATATTCGGTACTTCTCCTCTAACTTAAAAGTCTTAATTGTAAGTCATTAGCTATTGATATTAGTAAAAGTATTATTATTGACGTATTAATGAATTTAATTTATTATTTTTCAATCTGTACAAACCCATAAATAACCGTTCAAGTTACAGGTGATTAGCGTAGCAATCTATTTGTTGTCAGAATAACCAGTTAAAATTGGAAATTTTTCAGTGTAATTCTGGTTCTTCTTTTGCGAGTAATGCTCTTGTTCGGATAACAAAAGGGCCACCCTCACATTTCAAATCTTGCAGCAGACTGAGTGTGAAGAAATAAGTATGAAGGTTTGTTTACAAAAACGCTTTGTTAACCATACAAAAATAAGAAATTTAACATTTTTTTTTTGTTTGTGCACTAATTTATCTTAATTTTTTTCGTAGATAATCACCCCCATAGATTCGCGCTATCAGCTTGGAACACGGTGTATGACCGTTTGTCGACTACTTTTGTTTGAAAAAATCATTTATCGCTGAAATACGTATCCTTCATCCGACAAGCACACCTATTAGATCAAAATTAATTGAATACCTACTTCTAAATAATAGCTCAAATACTGACTCAACCACAAAGTCGTATAAATATTTCCACGAACGAACTGTACATATTATACACGAAAAGAATCTAACCAACTATCATTGACTATAACGTCAAAGCCAATGCACCAGTTATTCGCTTCAAAAGCGACCAGTTCTACTAATGGGCTCTTTACTTGTATTCCCCGTAGGGCCAGCCCTACGCGGGCGCAATTGGAGCAGTGCGCTCCTGGCGCCGAATTGACAAGGCGCCAAGGCTCTGTTAAAACAACCTAACACTCATCACAACATCCTAACACATCGCCCTTTAGATTATTTTTCACAAAAAACTTCGCTATATAAAAATACAAATCGTCTGAATATTAATGATTTCAGTGATCACCTAGACTGGTTTTGACAAGAGGCGCCAATATCTTACTCGCGCCAGGCACCGTTTGGCTCAGGGCCGGTCCTGATTCCCCGTACAGTGCAAGAATGATTTCTCGCAACCACTGCAATTGAAATTGGCCCCATACTTCACGTCATTTTATACAACGGCACAAAGGTCCAATTGGCGATTGTAGTTGGTCAAAAATATTTTCAAAAAAATTGAGATCCAATTTTATTGTTGTTTTTTTTTTCAAGAAAGACAAACATTCTCAGGTTACACCCAACCTGACTTAACCTAACCCAACCTTACTTAACCTAACCTAACCTAACCTGAAAATATTTCTATTTCTTCCACTACCATCATGTTAGAGGGAAATAATGATTTAATACTTTTTTACTAATAAAAAAAAAAATTAAAAAATACCTACAAGCTTTTTTAACTTTATTTTATTTCGTTAAGAGCGGAGATAATGATGTCCTCATTGTGATCTCCCGTACTAAAGATATTATTTACAAATTAGAATTTAATTATCTGAAGTTTTTATTTTTGTTACCTGGTTTCTATTTTTGATCTCCCTTTGTTTTGTATCCAGATTTTCATTTGAGTTGAAATGTTATTGTGATTTTTAATGAGAGTGGGATTTTGTGGTTAGCGTTAGTATAAATTATTTTTCTTTGCGTGGAAACTCGACGCTTTGGAATGAATTTCAATAATCACATGTCTTGGAAATTTCCTAGGTACAACTTTTCCAAGCGAGTTTGAATACAAAATAATTTGAGTTTATTACTTTCGGCTGTAGTTGTAGGTAGCAAACGACGATTTTTATAATTTTTTTTGAAACCGTGTAAAAATCGTTGTAATATCTTTAAATGATGAATTAATCAAATATCATAAAAAAATACAGAACTACACAAAGCCAATATTTATTTTATGTCTCCGTGACAACAATTTGTGCATCTGAAATAACCGATAGCGTTATTGGAAAATGTGAGATACGAAACTTTATTGTTGTTTTAAATATAATGAAATATATTACGCAAATTGAAACAGACCTATTGTATTTATACAAGTTCTAATAAATGGCCAGTCAAAATATATTCGATTTAAATAAGTACATCATTGTGAAAAAAATTGATTAAAAACGTAAATATCTTAAGCTTGAGTTTTTCGATCCAACATGCAACAACTTTGAAAAACTGTTTGGAGACAGGTTTATCTTCGATCCATATAAATAAAAATGTTAATGTTAGTTTGTTCAAAACCCTAAATCTACGAAAGATATTCCAATTTTTTTCCGTAACGTTGTAACATGTGGTTTTAAATATATAGAATTCTGTTACATACTAATTATTGAGTAATTAGGAACATTTAAATACAGTGGAGATGAGTATAGACTGATAATAAATATAAATAAAGGGAAAAACAGGCAATTATTTAGTTAATTATCTCTGAAAGTGAAACTTCAGTTTTATTTTAAGTTTGTTGATATCCTTTAATTTATTTATTTCAATCGGAAGGTTGTTGAAATACTTTATTCCTAAATAGGTATAGTTATTTTGCATTTTTTTGGTATTACATATTGGTATTTTGATATTGTATTGATATCTTTTTGATAGGTGGGTTTCAAAGTTTTTGATTATATTATCTTTATAAATTTGGATAATTGCATTTTTCTTAAAGATATCCTCTACTCGGGGCACCCCAAAATCTGGAAATAGCCTATCTGTTGGATATGTGAAGGGTTTCTTGAGGATTACTTTGAGGATTAGCTTTTGACCACTTTGATCGGGGTTAGAATCTTATTGTATGACCCCCCCCCCATCAGATAATTCCATATTGAATTAGCGACTGGATTAGTGCGTAGTACACTCTTTTTAGTATTAAGATAAATATTTCTTATTCTTATGAATATATACACATACTTTCTGATACGCTTAGCCAATTCACAGATATGACTCTTCCAATTCATATGTTGTTCTATTATCACTCCGAGATATTTAATTTCTGATACTGTGTTTAACATTGAACAGCCTTGGATGTGTTTTTATTACATTTGTTATTGTGAATTATTATTTTAGTGTTAGAGAGTGTTTTTAGTTTGATTATTGAGAAATGTATATAGTATGTCTTGTTAATGTTCAATGAGAGAAAATTTGTGTGAAACCATTGTTTTAATGTGTTCATGCTATTATTTGCTTGTTCTTTTGCTACATTCCAGTCGATTCCATTCACTATAATAGCTGTGTCGTCGGCATATGATATTATGTTTGCGTTAAGTGGTAGTTTGAAAATATCTTTAAAATAAATTATAAATAGTAGGGGGCCTAGGACTGTGCCTTGCACTATCCCAAAATTACTTGTTAGTGGTAGACTAATTGAGTTGTTTATCTTGAATACTTAGTATCGTTCAAATAAATATTTTTTTATCCATTTTAGAGCTTTATCGTTTATCCCAACACAAATGAATTTTTTAATAAGTTTATCATGAGAAATACTATCGAAAGCATTTTTAAGATCTATGAATATTCCGAGGCATTTCAAAGGTTTGCAAATGTGTCCTGAATTATGTTCGATAATTTGGCAATTGCATCTTGGGTACCGTGCCATATTTTTGTTAATAAATTCAGTCCACCTTTTTTGATATTTTTTTAAAGATTTTCTTATATAAAACATAATTTTCGTATATAAGGTGTCTGATTTAAAAATATTTATATATTTTTGACTTTTTTTGTTGGTATTCAGGCCTTCGTGCGCTGTGGTAAATTCATCCATCGATTTCATTAGAGTACATGTCAGTAGTTGCATTTGACTGCTCTCAAATTATTTACAGCACTTGCCAAAATAGCGACGTCGAAATTTCGGCATTCAATTTGGTATTAGCTCGTACGTCGTTGAAATTAATATTATGTACTTGCAAAATGATTTTTCTCATAACTTTCTAACAAATCATTCAATAATCTGTATTTCCTTCTCTAAGGAAATGTCGTATTGTTTCAGAGAATTTAAACAAATTTGAATGTTAATTTTCAAGTTCTGCTATTTTTAATTATTTATTTTGGTACAATATTTAACATGCTTAGTACAATTCAGTAATGTTGACCTCACTACGTGGCTAACCTGTGCTGAAGCCTCCGTTTTATAATACAAAAAATATACATAATACATTTAAAAAAAATGTATAAAATGTTGGTGAAAAAAAAAAAGATTAAGATAAATTTAAACTAAACATATAGATTTATAATTAAAGTAAAATAAAATTTAAATAAAAAGTAATTAAATGAAATAAAGTTAAAATCGGTAAAAAATAAACTGTTCATCCCTCTTACCACTTTCAAATTATTATTTAAATAAAAATATAATATGCGTTAGCCTAGCTGCTCTACCCTTTTCGGCTGTATATACACAAACAGCCAGAACCAACCGAAGAGATGCTAGACTTAAGAAAATGAACTGTTTGTACAAGCGGAAGCCATCCCGTACGGTAATGGCATCGTTGATTGAATGATAGATTTTTCAGTAAAAAAAACTGTAAGCGCTTCTTCTAGAAACTAGTTTTTACTCGCTTCGATAATTTTTTCTCCGGAACTACTGAACCGATCATTACTAATTTAAGTTTGCCACATTTATGACTACTGTTAGAACGAGAATTATTTGAAAATTTTCATATCACTCAAAATCGGTTTATTTTTGGAGATTTTTTTTCAACAACCGCCAATTTGTAATTTGTGTATAAAAAATCATAATTTTAGTTTGGACAGAAGCCACAACCATACTGAACTCAAATCTTTTAGGTTTTTGGGTTTCAGATAAATATACTCAGAAATAACATCAACGAAGCTGACATCGCTTTTTTTCGAGGTGTTATGTAGAATGTAGATGCTGCTACCAGTGATACATAAATTATGTAAAATAAATATTAAAACACAAATAACTTTGTTTACATCACTTTCATTTATATAACCTTTACATGTTTCATGAACAAAGTTCACCTCATCAGGAGTAAGTATCTAAAGTCAAAAATTAAATATAGATTACAATTGAACAGTGGAAGGAGTGGGGAGGGGTAAGACCTTCCAGACATTCCTTAGAATAATTAATAATGTCATCAAGAAGTGATAAGCTTTCAGAAGAAATTTTCTTCAAAAAATTAAAATAAATAAAAATAATATTTTCATACAAAAGACTTACATCAATATCTTGTAGATGAACCATACAAAAAAGCCGTCTAAAGTGGGACAAACCGTTAATCTTAAGATAAGGGAACAAAATTATAATGTCCTTTAATGTAGAATAAGAATATTTTTGTATTATCACATAATTGTAATTTATTTCGTGAAATTCTAATTGTGACATAGTTCTTATTTATGTAGTTAGTTAGAAAGCGAAATTATTATATCAATTATTTATGAAAAAAAAACTAGTTTCTTGGTGCCAGATCTGACCGTTCAAGAGTTTCTGCAAAAAAAAATTGTTTTATACTTAAAATAATTGTAAAACAAACATATACGTAATTGATAAAATAACTTGACAGAATCTAGAAGTTTTTAACCAATTATTAAAGTTTCAATAGGAAAGCAGGTATCAATTAAAAAATAACCAACCCAAATGTGGATTTGCTAGTGGATTTTAAATAATATATTTGCATATCCGAACATATTTGGATAACGCTGAAGAGATAGTACCCAAATTCTATTGAAATAAGCCATTCAAACGTAAAGGCCACATTTCAATAAGCCTTTGAATAGATTCATAAATATGGAATGAAATTGTGCATCCGCTGTATACATACATTTTTAATACATTCATATTGTATACATACATACATGCATACAAACATATTGTATGCATACATATTTAATGGCGACCGGATAAATCATCACAATGATAATTCATCACATCTTTAAAAAGTTATATAAAGTCACGCAAAGTGATGAAACAAAAACTTTATTAACTAGCTACTTAACCAGCTTAGGTTATGTTAGGTTAGGTAAGGTTAGGTTTAAAAAAAATTTTTCATCGTTTCCAATGACTTTATATCACTTTTTAAAAGTGTGTTGAATTGTCACTGTGTTGATTTATCATGGAACCATATTTCATATGTGTTATTATGATTCATGAACAGGGTGGCGAAAAATTTAACACAGAAACATATTCAAAGTCGGATATTTTAAGTAAATTGCAAAATAATAACGAAAGTAAGAACCTTAAATAACCAATTTTTTAAAAATAAATTGAGGATCATTTACGCCTGAAGCATACCGTTTACGGGGGTGAAGAGAACCAGGTGGAGTAAAGTTGAATACCGAGCTTGCATTGTCTTGTGAACGCTATTATAGCTCCGTCAACCGAATTGATACACTAGTATCTTGGAATTAGATTTTAGATTTGCCAATGCAGAGGTCGGCTTTGTTTTGTACCAGCGCGAATTTATCAATTTAATTTCGGGTAAAATAACTACTACACATCAGAAAGCGAAAATATATTGTAACTAAACTTAATTATATTGTTTGCTTATATTTTACCTAAGTTCCAAAATATATTTGCTTCATTATTGCTTTTTGGAAACATATACAGTGCGTTAATTATTAAGAAATATATATTTTTCAGGGGTCGAGCGGATTATGTCATAAAAGAAGCAACTAGGAGGTCTAAAATGTTCATAATTATTTTTTTGTGTTTTTTTCTACCTTTGTTTCATTACAAAATAAAAAAATATTAAATTATTTTCCAAAAAAAAAAAATCAATTTGGAACCATTCGATTATTTAAATGCAGGGAAAATGGTTATTAAATAAATAAACATAAACATGAAATCTAAATAATGGTCCGCTTCTCCCAAAGTGTGGGGTGACGAGAACCACTTTAAAATTTAATTTAAAAATAAATAAAACAATTGTACATACTTCATACACTATACTCTTTAAGTACTTTTTTTAAACAAACTCCTGTCCAATATTAATTATGATTTATATCTAAATTTTTATAAAAAAATATTTGTACACTTTTATTTTAAATTGAGCATTGTGTATATATAAAATAATTTTCTTGTATACTTTTTCCCTATTTACATGCAAAAATATATTTTTAATTGTTATCTACCAAGTCCATCCGTGAGAAATAGTTAGGATGTAGGCGAATTCTCAAGTTATTGTTTTATAAAACTTAATTTTAATTACTGTCTGTTTCTGTGTTTTCTCCTTATATAAATAAAAAAAATATATATATGAACAAAATTAATGCTCAGATAGGGTTTTCCAATAAGAGGTGTTATTTTGATATTCAATCGTATAAAATCAATGGTTTCGTTACTTGTGTGGCACGTAGCGCCGTCTTGTTGAAAGTAAACGTTGTCCAGATCAATACCATCCAATTTCGGCCATGAAAAATCATTAATCATCTCTTGATAGCGCAATCCATTCACCGTAACTGTTGCTCCAGCCTTTCGAAAAAGTAAGATCCAATGACTCCGCCGGACCATGAACCGCACCAAACAGTCACACGTTGAGAATAGAGAGGCTTTTCAACAATAATTCTTGGGTTTTCCGAGCCCCAGATGCGACAATTTTGCTTGTTGACGAAGCCAACGAGGTGGAAATGGCCCTCATCACTCAAGATGATTTGCATTTGATTCAATCAAGTGAATTTTAATAATTTCAATGCGTCGTTGAAGCGAGTATCGTTCCATTTTTATTAATGACGTAGGTAGTTTCTACTTGTCAAATGTCAAAAAATGACAGCTTCAAAAGAAACAACTACCGAAATAGCGTGCTATTCAAAATAATACCTCTTATTGGAAAACCCTCTATAACAAGAATTTTTCTAACCTAACTTACAGTTATATTAATTATTCAATTATGAGGTGATTTTTATCACCTCAAAATCAGCTTAATATTATTATCATTGTGTAATTTCATCCATGTAAAATTCTCGCATATATAATTTCGTTTCTACAATGTTTTGTACAGTTCAAAATAAAATGTACTCATCCAGTCTTAAAATACAGTTCGGCGGATGACAAAATTACACGCACTCGCGGGTAGCGGCAATATACGAGTATTGTAGCGGGTTTTATTTGCTTCTGTGTGTAAATTGACATTATTAATTTTGTAAACGCTGGCAAATATTCCCCCGTCAATATTATTTGACAAGGATTTATCTCGCATCATGAATATGAATTTAGATAATTGATTCATTAGCAAATATTAAATTAAATTTAATACGTGACTGGTTGTAAGCAACGAAGTGGAACCAAGCTTTCTGTTTTAGATATTTACAATAAAGGATTGTACTCTCAGTATTACTGGATATCAAAGAGTAGTCACTTTATTAAAATAATATCATATTACATATTTAAATGTGTTACATTTTACACCAACTGAAAAGTCCCAGTCTTTACCCAGAATTTTTCAATATCAGATATAGACGGTAATTTTCCTCTCATATTAAGCACGAAGTGTGCAAAATTTCAACAAGAATTCTGCTTTAAAATTTAAAAAAAAGAAGATGGTTGTGGTTTTTTTAAATTTTGTGTAGACAGTGACCTTCCTTTTTGAAGGACAAGTGTGCAATATTTCATCAATCTTGGAATAAAACTGTAGGTTTGTATAACAAACAAAGCCCCGTCGCCCGACATAGACACTCATCATTAAATATACATAAAAAGAAGATAAATTAGAAAATAGAAATTACGCTAATCACAAAGTTTTAGAAAAAATACTTCGCACAATTGCCCACTGCAACATTTTCTGTATTTGTATTTGAATTGAAAAATTTTGAAAGGTTATAAAGATTGTCTTTATAAAAATAAAAATGAGATTTTATTCATAGAGAGCCAGCTCTTTGGACTTGTATGACCAATAGGAAGTTGATCCTAAATATCAAAAGCCTGAACAGTGACCAATCTATGTTAATTTGAGTGTTTGCTGTTCCCGTTGTTTGCCGCATCGATTTCCAAACGGCCGTCTCGCAATCATCCCCACCAGGTATGAACCGCAGCCCCAGTATGATGGTGTTGCGGTCTAGGGTTCGGGAGGGGTGGGCGGTCAGGGGGTGGTGAAGAGGTGGTAAGGCTGTCATTTGCGGCGAACCGACCAATCCCAAAATCTCTGCCATTTCTGTCGGAAACAGGCTTTTGTAACGCGGCTGACACCATGTTTTACGTTAACAACTTTCGCGCGTTTTCGCGATGCAGGCTTCGTAGCGGACGTATTTCCGTCCCGTTAATAAACGATATTCAGACCGTGTGCAATCATCGTATTTATGGTGATTTTGATTTTTTACATTTATATACTGGAAAAGTTGCCATATTTAGATTTCAAAATTAAAATCATAAACAAATAATGTTTATTGCATACACAAAATCATAAACAAATGATACTTATTGCAAACGCAAAATAAATTAAACAAATACATCATGTAAACGGAAAAAACCTGATACGAAATATTGTTAATTTATTAAAAATCTGGTCAAATTATTCGTTTACCTGTTAGGAAAATGGAACTGCGGACCTTTGACGAATGATTTGACAAATTTCATAACATAGTGTAAGTAAAACACTAATATGTAATGGGGAAATCGGAACATATATGTTTTTCAGAATACTATTAGTTTCGCATCTCGTCGTAAGTAATAAAAAAAACACCTGGTTCTGTTATTTAACTTGTTACAATTATAAAAAAAATCACAGTTGATGTTTAAATGCTAATTTGTCCAGAGATTATTTTACTCTTTCTTAAATAAGTTATGCTTTATAAAATATTTTTGCTTACGCCTATTAACTATAAACGTTTTTGTTAATCTATGCTAACTCTCTCTTACTTCCGTTTTCTTCTTAGACCTGACTAGAAATTACCGCTCGATCCTTTGAAAATTTCATCCAATGATTTCCTTCTAAATATGTCAATTTTTCCGAAAAATTCCCACAAATATGATCTCTTTCAAACATCCTAGTCCCTAGTTAAATTGTAGAGAAATGTAAAGGGTTATTTTTAACGTTTTCAGATTTACTAATAATATTATATTTTGCTGCTCTGTCGATAATAAAAGACCAGTACTCAACGTATTTACTAATAATTTGGGCATTATTTTCGGAACTTGGTAGAATAATGTTTATGCAGAGTTAACGTGAGCAACTTTTTTACGAAACATTTTTTTTTCAACAGGTCGTAGTCATAATCTTTCCAAAACTAGTCGCTATCCACGTCTTTCTGTTTGTGCGCTTAGTTTTTCTAATCTAAGTGAAGGATTTTGATAGAATTTTCACTATTTATTTATTAAAGCCCTTTAACAGGGCTTTTACATGAGAATATTAAGAAATATACATTATTTATTGTAAATACCTGAATTGCTTCATTAAGAAAATTTTATATTTGTTTAAAGATAAATTGAAGATGTCCACTGATTTGGTATAATTGTTTCCCTCCATAACTATTCTGGAAAAAGAGGAATACATGTGGTAGTTAGTCCCAGAATTTCTGCACTGAATTAATCCTGACTTCTAGTATTACGTTGTGGAATCCGAAAGCTTATCAATTCTAGCAATACCGGACTATCAACTAAATCATTTAGAATTTTATATAGAAATAGCTAGTCAGTGAAAATTCTTCTGTCTGACAATTTGAGCATATTCATATAATTTAACAGAGTGTTGTAGCTCAACATAATTGCAAGAATACCCAATATCATTTAGAAAATTTCTTCCGGAAGGTTTTTATATATAATACATGAATATTATAAAAAATAGATTAAAGTCGATGTTTTGTAATCAAGTAAAAAAACAAAAGTAAAAAAAAATATATTTTCGGGCGCTTACATCAAAATATAGTCGGCGCTTACATCAAAATAATGTAAGTGACCACGTGTTCCGATATATTAGGAGTGACTAAAATTCTATTAGGAAACGATCAGCCAATTCACTTAAATACTCAATTTTCTCCGTGCATGGTTTTAATGTACAAAAATTATACTTTTCACGAAATAAAAGTATTTAAGTTTTTCAGTTAATCAGCTTAGTGAGCTGAATTTTACGTGACATCAAGTTACCACGAAAAAGAATATTTTGAATAAAATCATCAATGTAAGTTTTTTACTTGCTGTACAATATTGTTCATTTGTTGCTCAAAGCTTAATACTATATCATCACTTGCGCAACAGAGCAAAGCGATTCAAAGCACAGGTATTTGAAACTGTATTTTTACACCAAAACTCCCCAAGGAATGTTTCAGACGCGTCCTTTCAATTATGTGAGGTTTATTTTTATGAGAGAAAAACATGTTTTATGTGAATTGAGATGCAGTAAGTAAATAAATAAATTACCAACTAATATCTTGAAATTATTATCTATCTTTTTAAGCTTCTTCAGTTCATACTTTTTATGTGAATACCGTACGTATATCTGCTCCCATCTATACGTTTATTTGATGCCATTGTCTCTCCATCTGGAGACAGTGAGACAATGGCATCCCCGATTGGGGTATGTTGGGTGGCTGAAGGTAGTGGGGGGGAAGAAGATGGTGAAGAAGTAGCTGACTATTCAGATATAGCCAACAAACACGGCTAAAATCTATTCAAGTGATTTAAATTCTTAATGGTGGTCTTACACCAGCTCGATACTGATAGTATCCTCCATTCTGGAACGTGCTGAAAATATACCTTATAATTTTTTGAAATTATTATATTGTAAAATTACACAAATCGATCAAATAAAATTTTGTTTTTGACCCGCGACTTCCGTATTGCTAGTTGAGAATCTCACCCTTCGGCTACGGAGACCGTCATCAATCATGAAATCCCTAACAAAATGAATAAATGTTTCGCGGATCACATTTTAGTTTTTGCTAACCACCAATCGATCACGGATCACCGGTTGAGAACTACGGCATTAGACCCTCCGTGAGTCAATAATTGAGAAAATCGTTTCATTATGCATTAGAAAATCTTGTAATGTATCCCTAGAAAAGTTTGATATGGGAGGACTTGAAATCATGTTTACATTCGTGACAACCAAAATTGATTTCATTAATTAGTATATAATATAAATCAATCTTCAACCGGTCTATGGCTAAGTTGGCATCGCATTTGGTCCAATCCTTGGCTAGTTAAGTCCTGCATCACAACATAACCAAAATTTTCCACTGTGGTGGTATAAGAAGGAGTTCAAATATTGTCACGTTTTTCGTAACCCGAGAATGTCTAACTAGCTAATGAACTAACTAACCATCACACAATTTACCCATAGGGGTAGGCAGAGAGAAAGGACAGAGAGAAAGGCAGAGAGAAGGAAACCAAGTAGATATAATCTACACTGATTACTCTGAGGCCTTCGATAAGGTAAACCATTTCATTCTAATTCAAAAATTAAATAATTAGGCATCCATGGTGACTTACTCCGGTGGCTCACTTCATACTTTTGGAGTAGACTTCAAAGTGTCTTAGTTGAGGGAACAAAGTCCAGCTTCTTCTCTGTGCCCTCCGGTGTACCGCAAGGTTCTCATTTAGGCCCATTATTATTTAATGTGTATTTATACGATATTCACAAATGTTTTTTAAATGCTAATTACCTAGCATATGCAGATGATAAAAAATATACTTAATTATTAAATCAATCAACGACTGTATTAAACTTCAAGAGGACCTCAATCGTCTCGTTGTCTATTGCGAATTAAACAAAATTGTTATTAACATCGCAAAATGCAATAAATTAACATTTACACGTAATAAAAATAAAATATCCTTTTTATACACACTAAACGGCACACACATAAATGCAGTAAAATATATCAGGGACCTTGGGGTAACACTGGATGTTAAATTAAACTTTATCCAACACACTGATGACATCATTAACAAAGCCAATAAAATACTGGGATTTATAATTCGCATAGCAAAACCCTTCCACAACATAAACACTCTATATTCTCTTTACACCTCATATATTCGCCCGCACCTGGAACACTGTACACCGATCTGGACTCCTTTATACCAAGCCCATATCGAAAGAATAGAAAGAATTCAAAAAACATTTTTTAAACACATAAATTATAAACTAAACTTACACTTCTCAAATTATACCGAGTCCATTAAATTTCATAATTTTAACTCCCTCCAAACAGGATGTCTAATTTCTTATCAAATCTTATTATTTAAAATCCTAAATAATGGTCTGGACTCACCAGAACTTTTATAAATCTAATTAATAAATCTTCATATTCCAATTTAATAAATCTTTATATTCCGTCTAGATCAACCCGACAATCTGATTTCTTTTATCTATCCTCGTGCAGAACAAACATTCGAAAAAATTCCCCAATTCCTCGTATATGTGTATAATATAATACAAAATTTTACAGCATTGACATTTTTGGTAATCACCTAAAGAAATATCGATATGAAGTAATGCGTACGATCGATTATTAATATGAGAGTATGGAATGTATTGGCAGCATCTCCTATCCTCTTCCTATTTTCCTCTTCTTATCCCCTTCCTTTAACACCAAAATAATTTTAAGATACTAAAACTTCATTTCTAATGAACTTTGAGATAAGAAACTTCTGTGTCTTGACTTAAGTTAACGTGTATATTTATATCTATCATTGTATATTATATAAAAGCTGTTTGTTTCTTACAAAATAAATAAATAAATCTCATTCACATTCATAAATCATCTCATACATACTCTACTATTATTCTGACCCTTGACATGGCCCGACTCAAGAATCCGATTCACTTGATCATGCACATTTCTTCCTCGGAGGTCCCCGACTTCCGCTAGTTAGTATAATATAAAAGAAATATTCGTGATAGTTAATATAAAGAAGGTTACTAAAGAGTTAAAAAAAATATATTTTTCTCTTGAGAAGAAATTTTATAAAAGCAATATCACGAAATGTAATAAAAATATTATTTGAAGTAAATGGAAATACTGTTTGGTTGTGAAATACTGGAGGGTATTAAGGAAAAAAACTTATAAATACAGTGTTGTACCTATATTCAACTAAGGAATAAATACAAAAAAAAATTAAAAAAACCAAACATTTAATTTTTTTTTTGAAAAATAACGAATTTGGACAGAAAGCATCATAAAATAAATGCTTTGAAGCCACTTTTTGCACTTTGGCGTACACCATCGGGAGATTTAATGGTGAATTTCTGATGTAGCCCCTTGACGCGTGAAATGGAAATTTAACATCAAAATGAGCTACACAAAAGGTTTATTGCTCTATTGAGAATTTCCGAGTAGGCACCGCATAATTTTTGGGTTATGTTTGATAAATCTACCGCAGGGTTAGGTGCGTAATTATGTACACTGTACATTCATACATGAAGTGGGTTATTTGTACGTGAAAAATTTTTGGATGCGCAGCATTTTTCCATGTTCACAAGGCACGGGAATTTTACTGGAACGGGCAAAATATCGCAGCGTTTACTTGCGAATATTCTAATTTTAAAATTAAAATATTGTTGAGTGCCCGAAAAAAGGGTAAATCAATCAATTTAAAAAAAATAGACCTATGTATTTAAAAAAAATACTTTGTTAGATTCTATGATATCGTATGATTTTTGTATCTTTGTTTCCATCGGTTCTAGCAATCTTAACTTTACTATAAAACACAGAGTGATCTGCGATAGTCATGGAATATAAAACTTAGCTTTTATTTTGAAATTTATAGATTAAACCAATGATGTTAGCTCTAAAAATCATTTAACTCTTAAGCTATGTAGCTTTCAAAATTATTATTTTACTGCCAAAAACTAATTGCAAACGTGCGTCGTATTCTACAGATTTTTAACGGCAAAAAGAGAAAAATTTCTCTGGTAAAATCAATGTTAACTTTAAATTATGTTTTATACATTAAAGCCAATGAATGTGAAAACCTCGAAACATGTTTGCGAAATGACAAAACAGTTAAAAAAACAACAGTAGACAACAATCGTATCAAGTATTCAATAAAATGTTCAAGAAAGTAGTCTTTTGCAAAGTTATTAAAGTAGACAAAAGTTGGGTTTCATTACTCTGACTAAAAATATGAAAGAAGTAATTAAAAAATATTCTTTGAACTTTGTGCGCAATGAAACTGCAATGGGAGGTGAAAGACTCCAGAATAGTCCAGAGCGGTTCCATTTAGCGAAGTGTATATTACTAAGACTTGTTTAATAATATTTTTAAAATGTTTTAGTCGTCCATTCAGTTTAAAATACAGTTTTTGTGAATTTTATAAATAAACAATGTTCCTATTTCGGTGAATATTATTGAAAAGAGGTCCATTTTAAAAGAGAGTAATCAAAAACGAGGTAATACAGTGTTTTAGAAGAGGCATAATCAAGTGAATCAGATACTTTAGTCGGACCATGTCAAGAGTCAAAATAATAGACTATGAGACGATGTATGAATATGAATGAGGCAAGGGGTGTGTGCTAAGATCAAGTTGTTTGGCGGTCCGTCCTCTTTGCCTACCCTTGCAAAAAACGGCGTTATAGTTAGTTTGTCAAGAGACTTTCTTGATTTACTTTAACCAGGGATTCCGGATATTATTTGGAGTAAAAATTGTGAACGAAATTTATGGAATCCGGTTGACTTTTTTGGTGTTTTTTAAATTTATTTTTTTTTTCAAAACCAAACGAAAAAAAACTTCAACATATTGTAACTGATCACTAAGTCTAGTAACCAACCAACCTCTTACACTGATCTTAACTGTTTTTGTAATAATATCTGCTGATTTTTATGTTTTAAGTTAAATAAAAAATGAAAATCATTAATGTCACCAGATTCCAAAATACAGGTTATATTTTTTACTCCAAATAATGTCAGGAATCACTGAGTAAAATGGGTTCTCATTGCCTCGCAAAACCTGATTCGCCATCAATAGGTTAAGGTGCTCCCGTAGCCGCTGTGCCCACATGATACACAGATGGGGCCTTAAAGAGTCGGCGATGTATGTATATGGTGCGGTGCAGACCACCGAACATGTGGTCGACGAATGCCCGCTTCATTCATTCCCCGGCGGAATTGATGAGGTTGACATGGCGACGCCTGAGGCCCTAGAATGACTCGCAGACCTAGATGTTCCCCTCTGACCCCCCACCATACGAAAGAAGAAGACTGGGTAAAGTTAGTCAAGTAGTCCCATAACACCCCCTGCAATAATGAGATATTGGAAACCTCTCGCTCTACCGGCGACTGCCTGATCTAACTACTGAAATACTACGACAACTATTAAATCCAAAGCGCTTCTCCAATAACTATGAATTGTCTCCGTGGTCGAGGAGTAAGGCTCTCGACTAGCAATCCGAAGGTCGCGGATTCAAATCCCGGCGTGCGTAAGTAAATTTTATTTGATGAATTTCTGTCATTTTACAATTTATTCATATAAAATATTATGTAGAATACTTAGGGCACGTGCCAGAGTTGAAGATACTTTCAGTATTGCCCTGGTTGAAGACCACTATTCAGAATTGAAACGTTGCTTGAAATGGCTTAAGCCGTGCTTGGTGACCAGATCTGAATAGCCAGGTACTTCCCCACATTCCCCTTCCCCCCTAATAGGCAGTGACCTTCATCCTCATAACGTACCCCGATTGGGGTTGCTATAGTCTCACTGGCTCCAGACGGTTGAGATCAGTTTGGACTCTTGTGTGGTACATAAAAACAAAAAATGCCACGCGTGAGTTTTTTATATGCTTCAAAATAATGTTCTTAAAAACGCTTATCTTAAAGAAATTATTAAACTTTAAGGCGATGCACTACGTAGTAATTTAAAAAAAATGTGTTTTTGGTTTGAAAATTTGGTCGCCTAGAAATGTTTCAGATGCTTTATTAAATACTGCGAGTAGAATACATCCTGACCTTTGAAATAATCGAGTATTTTTTAGATAAGTCTTTTTATAAGCCCAGAAAAAAATAATGTATAGGCCTATGAAAACTGCTTTAAAGTTCAAAATCTCCTACTTACGAACCCATTTTCGTTTATGGTTTTATTGTATAATATGGAAAATTAAGTTATTTATAAAATGATCGAAAAACATTTAAATATTGGTGCCTGAACATCCACAAAATAAAATAAAAGGCACCTTTTGGCCATGTTTTTTTCTTGCATTAATAAAAACAGGTGGATGGTGTGAAGCGGGAATTTAAGCCTTATCGCCATCTATGTTATTGATAGCGGCTCGATTCAAAATATTACACGACGTAGTGCATCGCCTAAAAAAGCATTCATAATTTTCTTTTCGTATAAATTTGAAGATTTCAATGTGTTATTCGGATGGAAAATTGTGTTTGGTCTGAGAAAGGGAGAGTTTTATTAAAATAACATTAAAGTAACAATAATACATAATAGAAAACATTTACTTTAAAAGTAATTTGGATCTCTTCTAATGTTACTAAAGTCTACGAATGTATATTTAGAATTGTAATATTTTTGAGATGAAAGCAAAAAAAAAAACATTTCCCATTTGTAATTATTTGAAAAATGTCTTAGTAAATACATCTCGTCTCACATTTCGGAGACACAATTGTTACGATTCGAAGAAAAATTGCCATTTTTCACTCTGTTGATGGAGAATAATGATTATTGATGATTAATTATTATAGATTACCTTCTGTCAATGGAACAGAAAATACCAAAACCACTTCGAAATATCATGAATTAATCATTAAAAATGTAATTCCATTTACTAAATATTATTTTCATTCTTGTAAGATTAATCCATTAAGGACGGGTTGCTTCACAGAATTTTAACAATTCATGAAATTTCAAAGTTGATTTTCATGTTCTTTGAAAGTTCTATTCAAGTTCTGTTATTATTTCAGTGTGGTAAAACCACTGGTCAATAACGATATAATAACATCATTTTAAAAGAACCTTCACAGAACTCGAAAATGAATATTGAAATTTGATAAATTGTTAAAAATCTATGAAACAACCCATCCTAAAGTTTCAGATGCAAACAAAATTGTAAGATTTTTGGAAATTCAATGAATTCATGTTGTCGTAGAAAGAAATCACTTAGTGGTTTTGAGACTTACTAAACGAAGCAAACACTTCGTTTTAAGCCAAAAACTTATTTATCAATCTGTTGGCTTAAGCTTTATCAAGGAAACAATTTATCACTTAACTGGTATACATGGGTCAAAATAGACCCGGATAAACCTTTAATCGACTTCACTGCAATTCAAAAGTCGTTCGATATTCACAAACCCCGTGTCTAATATACCCCAGTCGTACAGAAAGCTACAGAACATTAATTGCAGTATGCTTGCAACTTGCAAAAATTGTTTGTAACTAAGAAGTATTTTTTTTAAAATTTTCGGCTAATGTTCTTAGAATGATTTCTTATATCTAATATAATACAATCACGAAAAAGGATAATTGTTATTTTTACCTTACTTCTATTTGATTAGAAAAAATAAGTGTGTTTATGTTTTATTTATTGTTATTAAGTTTAATTTGTAGAACTCCATTTTATTTTTTTATTTTTTATATATACAATAATATTATTATTGGGTTTATAAAAGCAGTTTATTTTTAAACAAGTTCTGCTGTGTAATTATTATTACGCGTGACAGCTGTTTCGCCCTCTGAAGGCATTATCAAACTGTGGGTAGCCCACTTAAAGACGATAAATTTATATTATTTCTAGGTAGGTATTTTAATTTCATTTACTGATTTCTTAATTGATTTCTAAGTAAAATATCAAAAATTATTAATGGTTATTACCCCAGCAAAGTTTCCCCAATTAGTGTAATGTTTAAATTTGACTGAATGTCTTTATGTTAGTTATTCCCAAACGATGACTCATAGGGTTATTTTAATAGCATAATTAAGTACTTCATAGTGCACTCATATTTGCATTAGGTTTGAAGATATCTAGTAGGGGTGAACGAATTATATTTGTTTGTTCATTAATTAGAATAGCTTTTGGATTATTAGAGTTTTTGTTAATTTCTAACTGCTCTAAAAGATTCAGTTTACGGCCTTTATTTTGTATGTGTAACGGAGTTGGTTTATTATTATCATTAAGTGAGTGATTTTCATCTAGGAGATGTTTGGCAAATTGAGATTGTATTTTATTATTATTTTTAAAAGATCTTATATGTTCTTTAAACCTAGTGTTAAAGGACCGGCCCGTTTGTCCAACATAAACAGCGTTGCATTCGTCACACTGGAGTTTATAAATGCCACTATTGTGTGTTTATGTTTCTAGATGTCGCAATTTTAGTTTGGATTAGTTAGTTTTAGTCTAAAAGATTTTTATTAGAAAACAAATAAATTAATTGATTGAAAGGGGGTTCATTAGTAGAAGATTTCATCCTCGAAATCAGTTTTAGTAGGCCGGATAGTTAATTTTGGGCTTATTAAAAGACGTTAAAAAATATGCTTTTCAAAGACCTTGCTGTGCATTATTTAATTAGCATCGTAAATATTAATAAGCAAACCAAAACACGTGATTTTGCATAACTAAATAGTGCTTCGCCGTAATATTCATGTTTCTTTTTTCCGAACAGAGAAAATATGATGTCAAAGTTTTTTAATCAACTGCATCGTCGCTTTCAAATATTATGTACGTGTCACGTATTATTACTGTGTTCCAGTGGAGGTTCTTCTCTTAGGTAAATTGGTGTTTGACCCCTCAAAATTATAAGACAACAATAATAATAAATTACGTGCATCAAAACATTTGGTACTATTTTTAATTTAATTATACCGCAAAACAGCAGAAGTGCAAGCGGCGGCGCGCGGCGAGTGACAAGCAGTGACATCAGTTGTCTCTAATGAAGCATTCATTCACAAATTCACGCGATTTGCTGGGTCAATTTAAAGAATGTCCCAACTTTGGCATCTTCTGTCCCTATGCGCGCCATAGAATAAACAAGATTTTTTAAAATTTAATATATATATATATATATACACGGTGTCCGGAAACTCGTAGTACAAGCGGGAAACTGGAGAATCTACACCACATGGGGAACCAAAAAAAACATAAAGTTTTTTGATTTGAGCATTTTCAAAAAAAAAAAAAAAACAAAAAAAAATATTTTTCGGCTATTTTAGGGTTAAAGTTTTTTCTGGTGTTTAGGGTTGAATAACAGATGTTTTAACCCTGCAGAGCAGAAATATTTTATGATTACACCGGGTTAAATGAAGGGTGATTTCAAAATAATGCTTCAAATCCGAGTTTCTTCATTTGTTTTACTTTAAAATAGATTTAATTAATTGGGTACTTTGATCTTCAGTAATAATTTATAAGAATTTGATTAAAAAAAAAAAAAATAAAAAAAAAAAAATCAACTTCAAACTCGATTTACTCGATAACGAAAGCTCAAATAAAAAAAAATATACTACAAAATCGACTCCAAATGTGATGTAGATTCACCAGTTTCCCGCTTGTACTACGAGTTTCCGGACACCCTGTATATAAGTGGGTACAGGGTATAATATGAGTAGGTACATAAAAAATATATTTACATTACAAAATATATTTATGTTCGCAATTTTACCAATGAAGAAACTGGTTCTTGTGCTTGGTGAGAGAGTTACACTAATTATCACAAAAATAGAATATCATTATGCTATAAGTAAGAATATATATATATGATAGGAACAATATATAAAGAGACAAAATCTAAATACAGTGGAGATGAGTATAGACTGATAATAAATAGCAATGAAGGGAAAAACAGGCAATTATTTAGTTAATTATTTCTGAAAGAGTAACTTCAGTTTTAGTTGTATGTTAATATCTTTTAATTTCTTTATTTCAATCGCAAGGTTGTTGACATACTTTATTCCTAAATATTTATAGTTATTTTGCATTTGTTTGGTATTAAATTTTGGAATTTTGATATTGTATTGATCGTGTGTGGAACATTGGTTGTTCTTCAATTGCTTTGCACCCAGTATCTTTGGATAGTACGGACGGGCGTTTTAAACTATTTTTTTATTTACTTTAATGTTGTGCACAACTGCATTAAAACGTTATCTCTTTAAAATATTTTTTTGTGGTTATTTCTAATTTACTATATTAATATAATATATTTATTTATTTATTTATTTATTTATTTACGGACAAATAGTCCATTAACAACATATTAATTACACGAATAAGTTTTATAAACAGAGATGACAGTGAAAGGAGAGCATATATAAATGAGGAGCGAAGACAATAACAATGACAATAATAATATAAAAGTAAGAATGGGAGATAATAATAAGTCAAAGCATGAAGATGGTTCAAAGGGCATTAGAAATTAGACATTGCGTATTGACTGTCGAAAGTCATTTAGGCATATACCACAAAATTCAATGCTTTGACTTGACAGTGAGTTGACAAGTCTCGACATTCTGGACAAAGGAGAATGGTATCCATAATTGGTAGAATGTTGATTGACGAACAGCAATTCATTATTTCGGAGTCTACGGGAAGGGATGTTGAATTGGATAAGTTGCAACAAAGCAGGTGAGTCTGTAATACCATTGATAATCTTGAATATGCAAATCAGATCAGTGTCCCTTCTACGTTTCTCCAAAGAAGAAATGTTTAAAGTTTGTTCAACTTCATCATATGAGTACTCTCCTCTTTCAAGACCCAACCTCCAAGCGATTCCTCGTAGGAAGCGATGTTGTACGGATTCTATGTGACAGATGTGGACAGCATAGAAAGGAGACCAAATAACACTAGCGTATTCAAGGTGAGGGCGAACTAACGAGCAGTAAAGAGTTTTAAGGGTACTTATATGTTTAAAGTCAGAGGTTATTCTATGAACGAAGCCAAATAGTTTAAGTGATTTGTTAACAATGTTGTTAATGTGCTCACGGAAAGAAAGTTTGCAGTCTAGAGTGACCCCAAGATCCTTGATAGATGTTACAGTAGATAAACAAACATTGTTTAATTTATAATCAAACTGAATTGGTTTTTTGGTTCTATAAAAGGACAAAATTTTACATTTATCAACATTAAGTTCCATGCAGTTTATTTTGCACCAATTATTAAACGAGCCAATATCACGTTGAAAATGTAAGCAGTCAAGGTAGGATTTAATTATCTGAAGAATCTTATTATCATCCGCAAAAAGCCAGAAGCGTGTATGAGAAAAAACTTTGGTGATATCGTTAATAAAAAGGTTGAAGAGAAGCGGGGCCAAATGAGCTCCTTGGGGAACGCCGGACGTTACATCAATGTTAAAGGATTCAAAGTTGTTTATTTTAACCCTTTGTTTTCTATCGCTCAAGTAAGAGCGAAAGAATGATAACAACGGGTTTCTAATGCCTATAGCATAAAGTTTGGCCATGAGAATCGAGTGATTTACTTTATCAAAGGCTTTGGAGAAATCAGTATAGAGTACGTCAACCTGAGTGTTGTCTTCCAAGGCTTTAACAATGGTATTTGTAAAGGACAATAAATTAGTTGTTGTAGATTTCGCCGATCTAAATCCATGCTGTTCATCAATCAGAACATTTTTGAATATAGGAGTGATTTTCTTTGTAATTATCGACTCAAATATTTTATATTTAGAGTGGCGGAATTACAAATTGATACAGATAATAATGGAAATTTTTCACAATATCAAATAAAGATTAATCACACATTTTTTTTAAATTGACCTACTACGCCTGGATGTCTAAAGCCGCCCCTGCTGTGTACCTATGTTCAAATATGCAATAATCCCCACAATAAAGATAAACAAACTGCGATACAGAGAGCAGTCGCTCAGCGATTTAATGATGCAGCCAGAAAGCTAAGTAGAAACGTTAAGCATAAAACGAAAACACAACTTCACAGCAGACAGCTGCCAGATGAATATAATACCCCAGAGAAACTAATGTCAAAAGCAGGCACCAATATTATTTGTCACCGAGAAATGAGGAACGGAGTAGATAGATAATACACACCATGGTCCACGCTCATACCACGAAACTTTGAGGTATTTAAAATAAAATTTGGTTAACTTTTTTTTTCATTACTTCAAAAAAATTAATTTAGAATTCTATATCTATTTAAAAAATCTGTAGTCTAATTTAAATAGAACTGTTTTCATAGTTTTTCTTTTCTCAACTCCTACCATCACCATTTCTTTGAGCCCCTCGATATTCCTCAATTGGATGTTTCTCATTTCCCACATATGTCACATAAAAAGTATCAAAGGAAAAATATTGGAACATTGTGCGTCATCTGTCGGATTTATGTGTGGAGAAAAATAAGTGTGTTTTTAAATTTATGGGCTTAAATATAAAAACCAATCAGAAAGCATAATTTATAGTCAAGTTGATGTATACTTGTATATACACGTTCAGATTTTAAACAAAACGCGGCCAATCAAACAAACGCAATACATACATTTCGGATTTTTACAAAAGTTAACTTTTCAGATTTTGATATTGTTTAATTATGGAAATTTAACTGTAAATAGTATCTAAAAGTACAGATATAGAAAATACTAGAAAATTTTAAGCATACCAGATCACCGAATTGGATGAAAATATTATGATTTTTGTGTCAGAACACGATGGACGGAGGCTGAATGACGCCTGGGGGTGCTTTGTCGAAGCGGTGAGTCCACGACCCGACTAGGGAAGGAGAAAGAAAATAACAGCCACGAAAATGATGAGCGAATTGAAAACTCTGTATTAAGTTCCATGGAAAAAATACATCGTTAACTCCAACCCGACATCTTCGAGTCACTTTGTACAGGAGCCTGAATTACTGACAACACTTGGAAACAGTGCGAAAAAGAAAACGGAACAAGGCTCAGCATAGACAACAGCTGGGGATGCGACACCAACTTGCTCAGAACGGCATCCATTGCACTGGTTTTCTCAACAGCTCAATACTGCGATCCAGTATGGGCTTGGAGCGTCCACACTTCCATGGTTGACATTTATCTTAATGCCACAATGGGGGCAATCTCACCTGCGGTACTCTATAATTTACTCCCCTCTCTGAGAGCCATTCTTGCAAACAGAACTCCACCAAACAGGCGAGTTATTTTTGCAAAATGGTGTCGTCTCTCACCCTGCATGCTTTTTAAAGCCCCGAAAACTTTGCATTGAAGGAGAGCCGCTCTTTGAGATAACACTTACTCCAGATGATAAGAAGAAACTTGAACACTGTCCCCACTGAGAGGGCCGGGGTTCTCACTGTCTTGTAAACTCTAGTACTCCATTAATATGATGCTTCAACAGCCGTTGTACCCATGTGATAAATAAGTGGGGTCTTAGAGTCGATGATATGTCAGTCCATTCATTCCCCATTAATGAGGTCCACAGGGCTATGTCTGAAGACTCGTAGACCTAGATGTCCTCCACTGAACGTCACACCATGCGATAGAAAACGAAATGAAAATGTTTTTTTAAATATGAGTATATCAATATTAAGAGTTGGAACCAACAATTTTTATACGTGTACCTACTACCTACTCAAATTTTGCTGCAAAAACTTGATTTTTTTGTAGTAAGTCGTAATTTTGGATAACATAAACAATAAAAGTTGTTAAAAGTAAGTGATTATTATTATTAATCACACACCAGACTTGCAAGACATGTTTCATTGAACTTTCGCGTGTAAAGGGTTCTTAAGCATATCTTTGCCGTTTGAAATTCAGACTGTTGCATCAAAGCATGATAGCAAAACATAAGTGAGCCGCTTGGTGTATAATCTGCACTTAGTATTCGGTTCGCGTACGGCAGATTGAATCATGCCGAAAAAGCAACTACGTGATGTGAAAGCTTAAATTTTCAATGCGTTTTGATATCGAACTTTTCAACGAAACTTGTTTTTATTTTTACTGTTATTTGTTGTGAGTAACTATAGTACACTAATGAGCTTGCAAGATTATAAAAGCATTAATTAGTATCATTCCTAAGAATTTTTAAAGGGTGTTTTTTTACTATTATTTTTTTGGTAAAATAATATTTAAGACAAGATTTTTTATGCATAGCATAAAGGGTAACAATTATTTTATAAGCAATAATTATTAAAATTTAAATATTGAAGACAATATTAGTGATTTCTAAACGAAAATCTGAAACAGAAAAATCAGAAAAGGAAACGGTCACATCTGGGACTCGATAATTATTAGCCTGAAATACTCATCCACATTGAAAAATCTCCTGATAAAAGATATATGACGCCAACGGGACTTGAACCCGTGTCCTTTAGATTTCCGGTAGACTTATTTGTAATCTTGATTTGATTTATATCTACAACCTCTCTCCATGGCTATATTCCATATTCCTTTTTTACAAATTTAATTTACTTTTTCCATATTATGCTGTCTCAGTAGAGGTAAAGTCACAAGGAGGAAATTCATTATCGGTTTTATTTTGGCTATATAATATAATATGTAAAAAATGATTAAATGTAAACTGTCGATTTCCCGAAAATTAATAAATAAATATATCACTTTTCAAAAGAGTTCTGATATGTCACAGCCCTGATTTGTTATGGAACATTTTTTGTTTTTTAAATAATCTTCAAAGTCTTAAAAATATCGTCCTCGGCGGTAAAATAATCATAAACAGTTCTTACCCGTTCTTCATTATTGTTATCAGCTTCCGAACATTTAAAACCGAAATCCCTTAAACGCTTTGAAAATTATCCATCGCAATTTCTGGTGAAATCACAAAGTCGTTATATAAGTCTTTCTCAATTTCTAGGATCTAAATTTAATCATTATTAAACACGAAAGCCCTATGTTAGATAATTCTTAATACCCAGCCATGGAAATATTGCTGGCCCTATCTCAGAAAGCCATCTAAGAGATAACGTTTACAATATTTTACTTTCAACCCTTTGAGAATAAGGGTGGAAGTTAATAAATTATGACGATATTTTGTAAGTAAGAAGGTTTAATCATTAAAACCATTGTTAATATAATATCATTACCTCACAAACGCAATTACAACCATAAAACTTCAATAAATCATTTAAGTTAAGAGTGATTTTTTTAGAACTTAAAACAAAAATCAACCCCTAAAGGTAATTATGCAGGCTTAAGTTAATCAATATAGATCCCTAAGACGTTTGTGTGAGATAACCATGTACCTTTATCCGTGTTAAAGATAAATTAAACCGATATAAGACTCTAATTACGGGTGTTTGCTCGACGCTCACATATTAATTATATCTGATCAACGTATTACTAATTGCTCAAATGTTACTAGAGGGATCCCTACGGATGGAAGTTATTTAGATTTAAAATTGTTATGTAAAACGGTTTGAAAAATTTATAAAACGTTTTAAGACTATAAAATTAGTATTAAGCACCTGATTTTATTATTCCAGAGATAGCCTCATTTTTAATGTCAGTGCCATACAAATTTTTCTTTAAAAAATGATAACTTCTTCATTTGTACACGCAATTGCTTCGTACGAAATTTTATAGCATAGCAATGATCAGCAGAATCCATTTCTACCCAAAAAAACCCTTGAAAATTCAAGTCTCTATGTCTATGAAAGGCGATTTTCAGCCCACTGTGCGTCGTCGCATATTTTTGTGCACGGCTGCTTCACTTACGTCGTTAAGATTCTGGCTTCATTTTAGGATGTTGTTTCATCTTAATGAGCTTCAGAAAGACTTCAAGACAGATGTAGACGTAATAATTAAGATTATGAAAGTGACGCTTAGATCGTTTGGGCGAGTGCATAGAGAGGATGAACCAAAAAGTGTCTTTAAGGAGAATAAAAGACGTGAATGTGAACAATAGAAGAAGCAGTAGAAGTTTTGTTTTAGTTAGGCCACGTCAGTCATAATAAAAGAACAGTATGTACGAGACTCTTTGCCGAAATAAACGTTACAAGACTCTCTGTCACATTAAACCATGTTTGCAAAAACGTTTTGCCATAATGTGTCAAATTTATGGAACCTAAAAATATGAGAATCAATGTCTTTAAACCGCAATAAGGAATTTCATATGTTTCCATGTTAAATTTTTGAGATATTCATTAACTGATGCGGTAAATTTATATAGATATATATAAAATTTACAACCAATCACTCAATTGGATGTTAATTAATATTTTATTTTATGCATCATTTTATACATTTGTTTTCACAAGTTTTGATATTTTTCATGACATTTAACAACTGCTTATTATTATTTTTTTATATTGACTCCACAAAGAAGGTCTAGCTAATGTGTGGGGGTGTTTTTATTGAAACGAAGAAGTGAACCTGAGTTTTGTATTAAATATTGTAAGATCTCAATTTGCCAAACATCTCCTAGATGAAAATCACTCACTTAATGATAATAATAAACCACCTCCGTTACACGTACAAAATAAAGGCCGTAAACTGAATCTTTTAGAACAGTTAGAAATTAACAAAAACTCTAATAATCCGAAAGCTATTCTAATTAATGAACAAACAAATATAATTCGTTCACCCCTTCTAGATATCTTCAAACCTAATGCAAATATGAGTGCACTATGAAGTACCTAATTATGTTATTAAAATAACCCTATGAGTCATCGTTTGGGAATAACTAACATTAAGACATTCAGTCAAATTTAAACATTACACTAATTGGGGAAACTTTGCTGGGGTAATAACCATTAATCATTTCAAATATCTTACTCGAAAATCAATTAAGAAATCAGTAATTGAAATTAAAATACCTACCTAGAAATAATATAAATGTATCGTCTGTAAGTGGGCTACCCACAGTTTGATAATGCCTTCAGAGGGCGAAACAGCTGTCACGCGTAATAATAATTACACAGCAGAACTTGTTTAAAAATAAACTGTTTTTATAAATCCAATAACAATATTATTGAATATATAAAAAAAAAACTTTATTAGGATTTTTTTCTTAGATTATCATGAATAACCACCCCCAAAGTATCGCGGTATGTGCGCTAAACAAGGTCAACGTATTGTTCATTCATATTTTTATTTTACAAGGGAGTGTATAATTCCTCCAGTGATGTAGTGGAAATTTTACAGGGGTAAGTTGGTTAATTTTAACAACGGAGACTTAAATTAATAGTATATCAGATATGGGCAATTAAAATTTAAACGTATTTTAGAAATTTAAACAACTTCCAACACAAATAAGAAAACGTCGTTTGATAATATGGAAGAAAAAAATGTTTAATTAGAAAGATTTCAACCAGTTCCATGTAATATGTATTTTCCGTCCGTGTGTAATTCTGGCAGAATACTATTGGCACTTGAATTTCATTCGTGTATAATTTCGTCATAAATGTTACCCTTTGAACCATCTAACCCTGCCAACCACCCCTTCCACCCAGAATCTTCTCATGTTACCCGTTCACTGGTCGATACAACTCCAGAACTGTCTGATTAATAAGTCCTTGGTTAAGTCCTTGCGGTATTGCGGTATCTTTTTATGAGCTGCTAACTCCTTGTCCAATTAATAAGGATATTTAGTTATTATTACCTAATAAGGTATAATACCTGCAGCAATGTACTTATACTTACATAACATTCCCAAAGGATGGGAGCTTACGTTTTGCAGTTAGAGATTAGTTTATTGTGCCAAGTGTCCGCACACCGCGCACCTGGCGTCCGAGGCGTTCACTAGCAATATTCAGGTTTTTCCAATAAGAGGTGTTATTTTGAGTAGCCCACTATTTCGGTAGATGTTACTATTGAAGCTGTCATTTTCTGACATTTGACAAGTAGAAACTACGTCATTAATAAAAATGGAACAATACACGCTTCAGCAACGTATTGAAATTATTAAAATTTACTTGAGTGAATCAAATGCAAATAATCTTGAGTGATGAGGCCCATTTCCACCTCGGTGGCTTCGTCAACAAGCAAACTTGTCGCATCTGGGGCTCGAAAAACCTAAGAGTTATTGTTGAAAAGCCTTTTTATTCTACGTGTGACTGTTTGGTGCGGTTTATGGTCCGGCGGAGTCATTGGACCTAACTTTTTCGAAAATGAGGCTGGAGCAACAGTTACGGTGAATGGATTGCGCTATCGAGAGATGATTAATGGTTTTTTATGGCCGGAATTGGATGGTATTGATCTCGACAATGTTTACTTTTAACAAGACGGCGCTACGTGCCACACAAGCAACGAAACCATTGATCTTTCACGATTGAATATCAAAATAACACCTCTTATTGGAAAACCCTGTGTATTTTTTTGGCAGTCTAAATTTTATTTAATAATTCATTTATTTTACCTTTCAGTTTGCACAATGAGTATCAGTTACACAAAAAATATTAATAACCAGTAATTGTATGTTTTAGTAGAAATGTTTTGTTCTCTAGGAGAACCTGTGCTGATGTGTTCACATATTTACACAAGTAAAAACACAGCATCGTCCTTGATATCAAGAAGGATACTGTGGTTCCACCTATAGCGGCTGTATTGTATACATACATTGATGTATTTTATTTAGATGAGAAAAGTAGCGAAAAAATAGGTTCCGCTTTTTAATCTCCAACTGACCTCCAACTCTTCTAACGCTCTAGCTAAAACTACCGAATATGGTCTACGCGCACCGCTTATCGCGTTCTAAAAGTGGAACAACTCTCGACCAGATATTAGTACGCAGTAGCACCTCTAATTATAGCTCCATGCATACATATTAGTTAAATATATTTTTTTTTATTGGCAATTTTTTGATACATACAGGTACATATATAATTATACAAAACATAAGACAGTAACAAAAAAATCCCTCAAAGGCGAAGCCTGTGCGTGGGCATTATATGTTATGTATTCAAAACAGTGGTGGTTACATTATCTATGGTTTAAATGAAAAAAAGAAATATGAACAAAGAAAAAAAATAGTACATATAGTTAGATTAATATGATTTTACTGGAGTTTTTGCGTATTTAATGAAAAAACAGTTTGAAAGAAGTAATTTTTTTATATAGATGGTAATGGCATATTTTAGGTATCATATTCGTAGTATAAATTATTGAAAAAAACTCTCATTTCCAGATACTTTTTTACCCAGCTTTTGACATTTATTTCATAAAAAATTAGGTTTTGGCACACCTTGATGGAACGCGGCAAGGAATTAAACAATTTTGGGCCAATATAATTAATGTGTCTTTGGGCTAGCCTAGTTTTGCAGTGAGGTACTGTGTACACGCATATGTTGTGTCTATGGTTAGAACGATTAGGATTTTTACAAAAATTATAAGGACGTGTGTATAAAAATTTAAGACATTGGACACAGTAGATCCGTCTTAGTTCCATAATGTCAGTTTCCTGAACAATTGATCAATTGATCTATCAATTCATTCATTAATGGCCTACGATCCCAGTTTTAACACTGATACGAATAATTTGTAGAGATTTTTAATAAATTTGAAAGATTTTATTGAAAAAGTTTTCTCCGTGACAATGCAATGCGTTCACAATATGCAAAATCAAATCAAAATTTTTTTTTTCTAAAATCATAAGATTAATTTGTAACTAGGTAGTCTAGGTACTTACTTAAATGCCTATCTACTTATTTATTGTTGTAACTAACTAACTAACAACATGACAAACTAACCATCACAGCGTTTCCCCACAGGGGTAGGCAGAGACGACGGACCGCCAAACAACTCGGTCTTAGCACACATTTCTTGCCTCATTCACATTCATACATCGTCTCAAACATATTCTTTTATTCTGAATTTAGAATTTATTTATACTATTTAGAGATTTACTGAGAGATAACAATGTGCTCGTACGGCTTTTATTAGCAGGCGGTAGGAATGATTCTGGGACTTGATCCTGGGTTTGCAAATCGTATGTAATGAATTTCGATGTCTCGTGTACGAAACTCGTTGTCGATGAAAATTAATTTTTTATCTATGACGTATAAGCATTTCTCTGAAATCAGATGACATAATGGCAGTTAATATACGAAATAAATTTCGGTTCTACCCGATCGGCATTTGGCGAGGTTGGTACAATTGTTAACTCACAATAATTCCTACATAGCAAGGTTCAATCCGCCATCAAACAATGTTTTTTTAAGTTTAAAGAGATATTAAAATACATGCATGTAGTAAAAAATCATTGTTGTTCAAACTTTCTGCAGGCAGGTAGGTAACATAATATTAAAAAAAAGTGAACAAGACCGTTAAAAGTACATAATGTAGGTACAATAATGTACCTGTATATTATGACGATGATGAAAAATTTCTCGATTAATATTTATACCATTAATCAAATGAATTTCTACAAAAAATTTAAATGGATCGAGTAGCGAATTTAAACTTAATTTCATTAAATTTACCACTCCCATTTATAACCTTCTCGAAACTGAAAAAAAAGACTTGAATAAATAAACCGCTAAAGATTTATGACAAAAAGCTTAGTTCGGTTTTGATTTAACTTAAAATACAACAGTATACCTTTAACTTTTCAAATTTGTTCCCTGACACTTTGGATTAATCAAGACCTCAAAGTAATCAAAACTTGTATAGAGAATGGTTGTTCCACTTGTCAAGCTTCAAACAATGTTATGCGAAGTAAAATCATCCGTTGATAGATCCGTTGGAGTCCCTCCCTCCTTTTCGTGAAAGATGTATCTAGCCAAGGGAGAAGCCAAAACGGTGCTCATAGCGGCAGGTCCATACCGACAAGTTTTAAGTAGAAAACAGTAAATACTCACCAACAACTATAATTTAAACATTTTGAAATTAATATAACGTTAGATATATCGTTCAGAGTTTTGATTAAGATTTCGTATACATTTAAATTTTATTGTATGAATTAATTTTGTGGAAAAGTTTTTTGAGGCTACACGAAAATCGATTCCGTTAGAATTTGAAAACATTTTTTTTTAAATTTAACCGTAGTAATGGGTTCTTACTTTGTAATTACAGCACAAGTAACAATTATAAAGAGATAGTGGCACTACGGCATCTCTAATTCGGAGTATTTTTTGATGTAGATGGTGACGACTGGGAGGTACCTGGCTACTCAGATCTCGTTATCAAACACGATTAGCGCTTTCAAGAAACGCATTAAAATACTCAATAATTTGGAATAGTGGTCGTTTACCAGGCAATCATTTCGTAAAATCGCGCGAAAAAACGATAATTCGCGTTATTTTTCCGAAAATTGCAAATGATTGAATTAGATTTCACTTTTTCGCGTAAAAATGATGAATTTCCTGTAAAAACTAGCATTATTGCAAATGGGACATTTGCAGGTAAATAATAATTAAGTAATTAATTAATTAATTCCTCCTTTGTTCGATTTGGCAAGCGCATAAAATGAGGTTTACTGTAACAATGATGTGGTTAATTAATGACAAATAACAATTTTTTTTCAATATTTACTGAACATAACTGATGTGTACCGAAAATTCAGAATTGAGAAAAATCCGAATAATAACTAATAATTTCCTTCAGCTCAGAAAGGGCTGCTGAAAGTTTCAACAGAAAATCCCTGAGACGAAACTTTCTTCACGTGAAAACGTTCTCCGAAGTTTCCAAGCCATCAAACCTTCTTAGGCTGTTAAGCGAAAGAAAAGTTGCAGAAGCACTAGGTAAAAAAAGTTGTTCTCATTGTACAATTCAACGTATTTTTTGTTGAATACAGATTAAAATATTAAATTTGTTTTTGAAAACAGCTGTAAATTGTTTCAGTGGCGATTAATTTTAAACTAGATGTTTTATTTCAGACAAATTAAATTTCCAACCCGTGAATATTTATCTACTAACTGTGTAATAAAATTAGGTAAAATATTATTAATTTCTGTGTTTTCTTTATAATTTCATTAAAAATACTCTTTAATGATTATTAACGTTTCAAAATTTACATTAATTGTTAAAGATGAATAAGAAAAATGTTTTGCTATAATATTGTCTAACACAACATTTTTTTATTTTAGAATATATATTTTCAACCTTTTTTGGCAAACTTGAATTTCGTCAAAATTGCTTGCATCCTAAAATAATCCGTTATTGAGGCACTGCTGTTAAAAAAAAAATTAATTTGGAGATTGTTTGTAATATTTATATGGGTCTGCAAACGGTTGGGTGTTCTTAAGTAGCATGTGTAGTTGAATACTTACATTAATTATTTTTTTAAATTATATCATTGAAAAAGAAGATTATACGAAGAAATCTAAATAAAACAGAACAATACACAGAAAATAAAAAAAGATAATGATCTCAACTGGGAATCCAACCCAGGATTTCTGCTGAATCGGGAAAACATCTTTATCGACTTGACCATTGGGACCTAATTATTATACGTCATATTTTTCGATCTAGCATTTCAAATTCAGAATTAACAATATTATCTTGCAACTAATTAATTTTTCCTAAAATTTTGGCAGCTACCTTTTTTAATGATCAAAATACTATAAATAATAAATTTGTAATCTGGATAGTGTCTCAAATATGCATATCCGATTTTTATTTATACGGGGTACTTGTTGACTTTTCCTCAAAGTTTAAATGAATATTCAATTTATTTTGGAACCCCTTTTCTTTTTAACTTTTAAAGGTTATTGGAGGTTTTTAACTATTGAAATATTGTATTATTGAAGAAGCAGATAATACTAACAAATCTAAACGAAACATATAGCAGATAATACTAACAAATATAAACGAAACATATAGCAGATAATACTAACAAATCTAAACGAAACATATAGCAGATAATACTAACAAATCTAAACGAAACATATAGCAGATAATACTAACAAATATAAACGAAACATATAGCAGATAATACTAACAAATCTAAACGAAACATATAGCAGATAATACTAACAAATCTAAACGAAACATATAGCAGATAATACTAACAAATCTAAACAAAACATATAGCAGATAATACTAACAAGTCTAAACGAAACATATAGCAGATAATACTAACAAATATAAACGAAACATATAGCAGATAATACTAACAAATATAAACGAAACATATAGCAGATAATACAAACAAATATAAACGAAACATATAGCAGATAATACTAACAAATATAAACGAAACATATAGCAGATAATACAAACAAATATAAACGAAACATATAGCAGATAATACTAACAAATATAAACGAAACATATAGCAGATAATACTAACAAATATCCACAAGCTAAGGCTTTTAATGGAAGACCAGTAAAATTATAATATATTATGTTGTTTATTCCATTAAATATAAACGAAACATATAGCAGATAATACTAACAAATATAAACGAAACATATAGCAGATAATACTCACAAATATAAACGAAACATATAGCAGATAATACTAAAAAATATAAACAAACATAAAGTTACGGTCAAAACAAGGATTCGAACCCAGGATCTCTGTTTTACTGGGACAACGTCTTTATGAACTCGACTATTGGGAAAAAAAGTATTATACTGTTATATATTTAGGAAATGAGATTTAATACCATTGTCAAGGCAAAGGTATTTGTATAGCATTTCACGCATGTAAGCGGTTAAGAAGCGGTGAAGTGAGTAGAATATATGGGACTTTGTTAGAAAGGATTGATCCCGCCACGCTTGATTGGGAATCCAACGCTTTGGACTACTCCAGCCACTACTTGTTATTACTAAGTACACCCATATCTTACGGGTAGTTCTAAAAACTATTTTTTTTTTTATCCGTCATCTATTGAAAAGTTGATTATCCCCGGTCAGAACTCGTTGCGTGCCTTAGAGACAAATTTTCTTTAGATAGAGTCCTCCCTTGACGCCACTTGACAACTTCACTTCGCACGTTCATTTAGCTAAGGGAAGTCTCATTTAATTACCTTTCCCATAGTTACGGCAATAACTGTTTATGTGAGTAGTTTCGGTACGAAAAACTGGGTCAGAAGTAAAGACCTTGCCTTATTGATGTAATTATAATATGGCCATGGGAAAAAGTATATCCTCTCAAATTAATACTATAATATGTGTGAATTAAAATGAGGGAAATGAGGTGACCGGGATATGACAAAACAAAACCATGAACCAGATTCAGAATATATTTTCATTGTTTATTAAGTAAAACTGCTTTGTTAACGAATTGAGGTTTTTGTTTTTGAATACGAACAAAAGTTTTAATGGTCCGGAGTCATACAGAGAAAGCTTACTGAGATAAAATATTACTAATATTTTAAAAATTTCTTTAATTTCATCGTAATTCTGGTAAAAAAGGAACTGCAAGCCCTAATGAATGAATTGATTGGTTTCGTGTTAAACTAAAAAACGTTATGCAGTTATATTCAACTGAAAAATGACCGTGTATATGAAAACCTTACTAATTGAAACGTAAAATAGGAACTGACATTAAATAGTTCATGGAAAAATACATAAGATGTATTACATACTTTTCCAGTCATCTAGGGTTGTTTATCTCTTAATATACTTGAAAGATTAATAATTTCTAATTGAATTTCGGAATTTTTTCAAGGTATTTTAAGTACACTATACATTTCTTCATTTGGAAAATGTCTTAAAAAAATACCATTTTAGAAACTAGATAAAATTACTTTTTAATTTTTTATATTTAAAATATGCCTTAAAATATTTAAAAAGTGCAATATTTTCATTTCCAACACAAAAAAGTTGAAAAAAAGCTTACCACACACATTTTTAATCAACACGAAACAAAATTTAAGAGAAATTAATATTTATAAAAAACACAATCATTTAACGTCAAATATTTACTAGAAAATTGTCACTCCACTTTTTATATTGCAATTGGGATATGTTACGAGACTGAAGGTAGTCAGGAGGGCAAAGAGACGAGGAAAAGAAAAGTGGGGAAGTACCTGGCTCTTCAAATCTGGTCACTAAACACCGCTAAAGCCAGTTAAAGGAACGATTCAATTCTGAATGGTGTTATTACACCAGGGCGATAATGGTAGAATTCTCCAATCTTGAACGTGAGAAACACAAATTAATATAATGATTTCATTTTAAAACACAAATTAACATGAAACTGTGAAACATAGAATAATATAATGATTTCAATGTGAAACACAATTTAATATAATGATTTCATAGTGAAACACAAATAAATATAATATTTTCACAGTGAAACACAAATAAATATAATGATTTCATTGTGAAACACAAATTAATATAATGATTTCATTTTGAAACACACATTGATATAATGATTTCATTATGAAACACAAATAAATAAAATGATTTTATTATGACACAATCACATTTAATAATAAAATTATTAAGTTCTGCAAGTAAATATTTAAGGAAAGATTATGTTTGCCAAACAATGTACATGTTTATAAAACTATTAGCACACACGAAGATGTGAGCTAACTTAAGATTAATAAATAAATAATAAATAAGTATTTTTTATTGTTTGAAAGCCGAAACAGCTGTAACAATAACAAAAACCAAAAAATACTTACAGAACTTAATTTGATTTTAATAAAATTAAAAAAATAATAGTAATAATTATTATTATAATGATTTCATTGTGAAACACAAACAAATGTAGTGATTTCATTGTGAAACACAAATTAATAAAATGATTTCATTGTGAAACACAAATAATGTAATGATTTCATTGTAAAACACAAATTAATACAACTATTTCATTGTGAAATACAAATTAATATAATGATTTCATTGCGAAACACAAATTGTTATTTGATTCCGCGACGAGAGTGATGACAATGTTTTATTGCAGTTGAATGTTTCTAATCGAAATATTACTATTTTATTTGTTGTTTAATTTGTAAAAATAATTAAATTTTATTTTTTATATAGCGCCGTTTTTTAGCAATGAACTCTAGAACTTGGATTTCGAAAATTTGAACAGATTGTCGGAACAATTCGGACAGGCGTTTATTTAGGTACAAAGAAAATTTTATTTAATTCTATATGATTTTGAAATGCGTATTTTTTTAAATTTTACTGTCATAGTTATTTTTTACACTTTTACTAACGGTGTTCATTCCAAATGTAAATTTGTGATCGATTGTATCTAATCTTTTGACAGAAATGATAATTATATTATGAAGAAAAAAAAGTCAAAAGTAGCAAAGCTAGCAGTTCACAATAGAGTGCTGATACTTACCCTGATGTATGGCTGATGTACTGTATATTTTCTCCATAAATAGTTACGTAATAACACTGTAGAAATGTATTATAAGTTTGTACAGCGCCCTTGAGGTGTTTTTGCACAAAAACGGCGCTATAAAAGTCATCCAGGTATTATTATTACTATTATTATTATTATGGCAGTAAGGCATGGAAATGGCAGATGAAGTAGACGTGAATTTGTTTAAATTTTTGTCAAAAGTAAAATAATATTATAACTTCTATATATATAATGAATTTTTCCCCATTGACTAGAAAACTACTGGACCGATTTCGCTAAAACATTCAATGTTTGTTCTTATTATTGTCAGGAGTTAGAAAGTGGTTTGAACGGTAAAAGTAGTCGGAGACGACCGAGGAAGACTTAAGGCATTATATCTGCACTGGAAAGAGATATGGGGTCGAATAATCGATGTAATGTTGTTTATTAAAAGTAACAATGTCGTGTACAGTAGTAAATGGTGGAAAAAGACTAGAATGCTCGAGGAATTATCTCTGCACTGGAATGATACAGAGTCAAATAAAAGTCGATGTAATATAGATAACAGTAACAATGTGGATATCATGATTCCACATGGTAAATGAACTAAATGGTAAAAAAGTCGAGAAGCCCGAGAAAGACATGAATCAAATAATTATTTGTGGTAAAATAGAGTGTACGTGACGAACGAAGAAAGATGTGTAAGGAGAATGTTCGGGCATATATACCGAAAAATATTTTCAACTATTATATCCTACCTACCCGTAAGGAGACTGTACGACGTGTTTGTGAATGGTAGAAGAGTCGAGGACGCCCGAAATAGGCATGTCATGATCAAAACAAATACTTCAAAAAGTAAAACTTTTCAGGTGTTTACAATAATATCATTTCCATCTTAAAAAAGCACCCAGTTATTAGTTACATCAGAATTCCCAAAACTCAAAACTTCATTCAAAATCTTTAATAACCCCGATAAACGCCAGGTGCACGTCACTTAGTAATATATATAGTATACACTTTACATACAAATTTATATTTATTTCGTACTGCTCTGCTCTGTCACGGCATTATATGTTGAAAATTATTTATTTTAATTTTTGTTAGCTCTACGCAGTAGGCCCTGAAGAAAATAATTCCTCTCAGGGCCAATGCCATATGCGGATCTTTTAAGGAAAGAAAGAAGAGTGAAATTTTGGGAACAAAAATATAGGAATCTGGTGGTCAGTGAATCCAAGGGACGGACACACGAAACTATTACTCCCACTGCAGTGCAAGGCGATGTTTCGAGAGAGTCCCTTTGGAGAGGTCATAAACCGATCCCGATCCGGCCTTCAATGCAATCGGTGAGCTGACAATACCCGAGAAAACCTCATCCCATCAACCCCCATTAGGGGTGACCTATGGCAGAGATAATGGTTATCCAATAAATGTTTCGAGTGGCGGCGGTACCCATGCCCTCCCTACAAATTGAAAAATGCAATTTAATCAGACAAGTAGCATGAAACAAATAAATAGAGTTATGTTCACTCGAGCTGTGATATTAATCTCTACTCCATTCGTAAAAGGTCACATGCAAAAATTTTCGATACTTATTTACATATTAGATACGTGACCATTCAAAAGGAAACGAATAGAAGAATGGATGCTTTTGAATTCTGAGTGTACATTATGTCTTATGCTGAAAAATACTAAACAAAATCCGAATAGTAGTCCTTTCAGTATCTATCTTTCTTTTTCGTTTTCATACAAGTAAGAACGAATACTTTTATGTACGAATTTTAGGACGATCATCGATGATGTTCTCTCTCTGGGACTAATTTACCTAGACTAATTTTACTACTCAAGGTTTACAAGTTTATCAGGAAAATAATATACAATGAAAGAAAATGTTTTATTATGATCACGGAGTAGGCACGATCTGATGTTAATTTGGACATAATTTTACTCGGAAATTATTATTCGTCGCCTTTTCTCAATCAATACTCGACTTATGAGAAATTATTTCACAAATTAAATTATTTTTAATTTTGTGATACCAATAGCTACATATTATAAGGTATTTGGTGTTAATATTGTTTATCATTGTTGTACTTATCTTTTTAATGTATTTTGTTGAAAGTTTTGAGAGTGAAATTTGGTTGATAAGTAACCTAATTGTTCTACCTAATATTTATATATTAAATATTTTTATACAATATTTATTTATTTAAATAAAAAAGTAGCTTTGTTTACATCACTATTTAATTAATATAATCGAAATGTTTCAAAATCATTTTTTTTAAAAATTAATGCGAATGACATTTAATAATGTTATTATTAAGTTCTGTAAGTATTTCAGTTTTTTCTCAATTATAGTGATAGCTGTTACGGCGTTCAAAATCATTTTTAAACTGTGACTAGGCCACCTTATAAATAAGTCGTCTCCATATGGAATTTAATAATGAAAAAAATAAGAATGAATTCTAAGAATTAAACACAAAAACAAATAATAATATAATAACATTGGCTATCCAATCAATGAATGGTTCCCGGGGCGGCGGTATCCATATTTGCCTTTCAAATTCGCTTAATCGTTAATAATGATTGGTTGAATCGCCCTTTAAATACAAGTATCGTAATGAAATAGGCCTGGATTTATTTTGTTTATTGTGAATACCGCACAAGAGTCCCAACTACTCCCAACCGTCTGGAGCCAGTGAGACTTCGGTATCCCTAATTAAGATATGTTATGAGGCTGAAGGTAGTATAGAAGGGAAGGAGATGGGGAAGAGGATGGTGGGGGAGTACCTGGCAATTTATATCTGGTCACGAAACACGTGTAAAGCCGTTTCGTTTCTGAATAGTGGTCTCACACCAAGTGATATTGAAGGTATCTTCCACTCTAGAAAGTACCGCTTGTATGCTATATATTATTTAATATGAATAATTTGTAAAATAACACAAATTCATAAAAAATGCCTAATCAGATGAGTTTTACGATTTCGTATATTTATTTTGTAAGATTGGATACATTCGCCCATTCAGAACCTTTCCAAAAATGTTGACGAATACCAAATTCCTAAACCGATTTTCCAACAAAAGTGAATGTCAAGCACTCTATCAATAGTGAATCATGGCCACAACCTAATATTATTATATTTTAAGACACTGCAGAGATAACCCGATAGAAGTTCGTTGAAGGCGTTTCCATGTGTCTAAAGTGGGCTCAATTTTTGATTACTGTGATGTATGGTTATTAGGTTGAGTACTCGATAGATGGCGGTAAACATAAAGGTTACGCCAGGGCCCAGCCAGAGGACCCTAGTACCTATAGCAGGTACTTGCGAGATATATTATCGGACAGTGCAAGCGTCTGGAGGTTCTAGAGAGATTTACCTACCCTCGGGTAACGAACAGTGTAGTTTAGCCAGACAGGTTATTGTAACGTAAATTAACGGAATTATATCAATAACCTTTTACTGTATTAAAGAGTTCACAACACCCGAAGTCTGTATAAGTAAAGGCAGAAATAACAACTGAAACAACAATTACCTCGGGTGAAATTGATCAAAATTTAAAATATCGAAATTCATTCATAAACGGATAATCAATTTCATTGGCCTGTCTAGAAGTCAAAAGTCAAAAAAACACGACATGAAAAAACATTCTATCTTATAAAACTACATTCTGACAAAGAAACTTATTATGCAACAAAACTTCACAGCCTTCAAAATCCTTCCCTCGAATAGAAAAGTTTAACAAGTGTAATTCAAGAATTAAAATCTGGCTGAAAGAAGCGAATGAAAAAAACAGAATAAAGCAATAAATACGACATAGAAGACGTACCTAAAATAATTTAATAATAATCCGCCTCAGCACAGAACTCTCTAGTAAGGAAAACTAAAAAAAACACCATTAATGGAATTAAATAAATATTAAATGTTATAAATTGTCGCAAATAAAAAAAAAATAAAAAAATGCCACAAACGTTATCTTTTAAATGGGTAAAGATCACACTTCTGGGTGAAACATGTTCAGAATTTTAAACCTTCCATCGAATACCCTATTGGAAGAACGAAATAGTTCAAAAAAGGTCTAGTTCTCTATTTTGATTTGAAATGTCATTCGGGACGAGATGCCTGTGACATTTTTTTTAAATATTCCCCAGAGGCCTTAAGCCTCAATCCTCCATGCGCCAATAGTCACGGGAAAGTACCTGCCTACCAAATTGAGTCGTTTTATTTTTGCCTGACGGTAACCCATTGACGTTGGCAACATTTCACTCCAACGTTACTTTGTTATTTTTTTCCTTCAATCTTATCGATTGATCGTAAAGTTTATGTGTATTTTTCTTGGTCTAAACAGCCAGGTAAACAAAACAAACCTCCATCTTCCCTATTTATTTCCCTTCCCCAATGATTACAGCCTCATAATTGGGGAGACCGTTGTAACACTTGCTCTGGAGAGTCATGAGCTGTCGGGATTCTTTTGGGGTATTCAATTAATGATAATTAGCCTTTATCATTCATAATAAACCAAAAAAATTATATCAGTTAGTGTGAAATAGGTAAACGAGACTGAATTCCTAATTCTGTTGCATTTTAGAGATTTCGTGTATCGAATTCTTTGGGAAGAGTGGTAATCTAAAATCATCAACAGATTTGGCGTACAAAATATAGAAATATGTACTTTTGACACCCTATGAGAAAGTGCATTTTGATTTCGATCTATCCAATATTTACGTATTGTGATTTGAATTGTATCATTAAGTTTGATTCTTGAAACAAAGCGAGGGGAAACATTTATTTATTGCACATAATAAAAAATACTGTCATAATCAATTTATGTTGATATTATTGAAAATATTTTTGATTGTTATCGCTTATTAAACTGCACCTACAAACTCGATTGCGACCACTCCATCCGTTACAACAGATTATTTAATTAATGCACTGATTGATACATTTCCCCATTTTGCCTATTCCCCAGTACCCAGAACTCACATCGCTCGGAACATTAAAATCTGGGCATACTGGAAAGAAGCGTAGGAAATTTGACATCTTGAAAACATCAACCCTTTAAGTTTTCAAGTTCCTTAAAAATATATGTTATTATGAAGATAATATTCATACATTTGCAAATCCGAAACGGTAATTATATGAAATTACTTCGATAGAAAATATCGCAAAATATGCCTTTAAAATTATTAAAAACACATTTTATTCGGATATTTAATACATTATAGGTACGAAAAAAATCGTAGTTTTTCTTTAAATGTAACTTTGGCATTTGTCTAGAGATTTTCGCTCTATTTTAAAAGAGTCGTGTTTTTTAAAATATTTTCATAATTTTTGCTTAGTATCGTTTTTTTAATATTGGCGCGCACCCTCTAACATTCATTTTTGCATATCTCCCTTTAATGCCATCCTATTCTTCTTTTTGAAAGCTTACTACGGATCCTTAAGCCGCAGATACACAGGCTAGTGACTCACTCAAAAGCATGCCTGTACCGGCCTTCAGCGTTCATGCTAGTAAGAAGTATGGCGTTTGATTATGTGCGGATGAATTTTAAGGGAAACAGATATAAGTCCGAATTATACATGTTTTTTCCGCAGATTCCGAGTGGTAACATCCATATCTTTTTTTCTGTATGTTTATCTACTTCATGATAAGTTTTGAATAGTATTGAATATTATTCAATGAACAATTATTAATTATGGTACGTAATATTGTTGCACATATAATAATTTGTTATTTTTTGAAGAAGTAATGAATAATAGCTTGAAAAGACTGAAGCCGTGTTAAAAAATGGTTGTTGTCATTAAATACTCTCCAAAACTCGATTCTGTGACATTTTTTCCACTTTGTAATAGTATTACATAAAAAAACGAATTATCGAGATGTATGACAGCAAACATACAAAAACGCTAAAATTCAACTTGCAGTACGTTAATGGTGATTTATTCCAAGAGAAAAGATGGAAAGCTTTCTACTAAAAACTTTTAATTAGGTTCACTCAACGGAAGTGTACTCCATTCCATCTGCGAGTTTATATGAAATAAGCCTGCCTCTTTACGAAAAGTGGAAAAGTTTGAAGCTTTTGGAGTTGTGAATGTGCAGTTATGATTATGAGTCCGTGGTTTTCATTAAAAATATATATTTTCAACATCTGAATTGAAGCGGGATATTGTGGGCTGATTGTAATGAAATCATGGTGACATTTAAAAAATAGTTTATCATCATATTGTCTACATCAGTGTTCCGCAAACTTTTTGTGTTCAAGGTACACCTATCAAATCAACAAATTTTAGAGGTACACCAAAGAAAAAATCAATATTTTTAGCGCACATGCGATCAAAATTTGAAGCAATCGTTGATCAGGCTGCTCTCATCTCTTCGTTGATCACGCTCAGGTGTTCTTTTTTTTCGATTTAATAGTAGTGAGAGTTGAAAATCCCAATTCGCATACGTAGGTTGTGGCAAATGGTAATATATTTTCAACAGCATGCTTTGAAAGCAGTGGATACTCATTTTTTTATGCAGTCATAATGTGCTAGCTCTACTTTGGAAAATTTTTAGTTTTAATGTCCGATCAGTTTTTAACTCCATGAATTCTTTCTGCTCGTTTATCGATAAGTGTCCAAGGGAAATATTATCCGAGACTCGATTTCGTACCCAGTCCATAGGTTGTAAGTCACATTTAGGAAAATAACAGTTAATTTTTTCTGCTAATAGCTCCAAGTTTTTTACTATCAAAGCCTGCACTTGGTTTCTGAATCGGCCGTAATGAAATTTGAAAACAATTCCATTACTAGCATAGACAGCGTGGCTGATCTATAATACCAACTTAGCGCGAAAGCTTTCAATTTTGTCCGAAGACGTAAAAATATAAAAATTCCTGCCTTGCATTTTTTTTTGAGTTTATTTAAATGAGGGAATATGTCCGCCAGATATGCATGTTTTACTACCTATTCTTTTTTTTTTAAATCGGATGCAAAATCTGAACCCTGGGCCTCTAAAAACGTCTGAGACTCATTTTTTAGCCAGTAAATCCGAAATTACACTTTTCCGCGAGAAAGCCATCGTACTTCTGTATGAACAGAAGTGACTGATGATCTGCTCCCATTTGCTTTCTTATTATCTTCACAATACCTTGATTTTTTCCAGGGCACACCAACTGATGACCACGGTACACCAGTGTGCCACGGCACACGCTTTGCGGAACGTACTGACTGGAATATTATTTTGTCTGAGTTGATAGAGTTTCTTATGGTTGAACCTTTTAATTTTCAATTAGGCTTACTTTGATTGAAAATAAAAATTTATTTATTCAAAGTTTGGTAAAGCCTACATTTTTTAATGAAAATGGTCAGTAACATTGTTTCTAAATAGTCAGTTAATCTAACTAGAATTTTATTTTTAAGTTTATTTATACAAATGAAATTAAATAAATTAGGTGTGTGCTCGCAAAACTCGAAAAGTAGTAGACCGATATCACCAAAAATTTCAAAGTTTGTTCTTATTAATGCCAGGAGTATTTAGATAGTGGTGTGAATGGAAGAAGTCGTAGACGACTGAGCAATACTTAACGCAATATCTCTGCACCAAAATGAGATACAGAGTTGAACTAAAGTCGATGTATTGAAGTTTTGGTAACATTTTGGTATACAGTACTGAATGGTAGAATAAGTTGAAGACGCCGGAGAAAGACATTAGCAATTGTCAAATATTGCGGGGTCCACTACTTAGGAAATAAAGTAAAGTAAGTGGTCTGACTTAAGTGTTCTTGTACATGAGTTTTCTTAGACTCTTAAGACGGGTTGTTTCGGAGTATTTGAATAATTCATCAAATTTAAACGTTCATTTTCAAGTTCTGTTTTTATTTCAGTTCTGTCAAGCAACTAGCCTACAATCAAAGATATTAGAAGAACGAGATGTGCTATGAGCAGTTCGTACTGTGTGGAATTGTTTTGCCGAGTGTCGCCGGTTTTGTTCACCAATACTAATGCACACCTTCGCTTACGCTAAGGTAGCCGCACTAATACATAGAACAGATTTCTGTGCGTACACGTCCCGATACCGTTTAAAGTACCCTAATTAGGTAGTACTCCGCCTACGGTCCGACTGACAACATAGCATATCTCGTTCTTGTAATATCTTTGCCTACAATGATATAATAACAGAACTTGAATTGGACTTTCATGGATCCCAGAAATGAACGTTGAAATTTGATGAATTGTTCAAATTCTCCGAAACGACCCGACTTTAGTGTTCTAAGACTTGAGTGTTCGTAGATTTGAGTGTTCTTAGACTTGATTCTTCTTAGACTTGAGTGTTCTTGGACTTGAGTGATCTTGGACTTAAGTGTTCTTGAACGTGAGTGTTCTTGGACATGAGTGTTCTTAAAATTGAGTGTTACAGTAATCTTGCTACAGCGTAAAATATTTTGTGGTTGGTAGGTACCAAAAACTCAAATTTGGGTTGGAAAATATATTGATCACATGTTAACATTATTATTTTTTCTACCGTTATGTTCCTTTTGTCCGTCAGTCACGCAATATAAAGATAACATTACGGCTATCCCTGATTTTACTACCATATAGATTTATTTATTAACAGGCCATAAAGGTCATAATTTAAAATCTAACCTTTAACCTAGGGATACAAATGCAGGGATCGAATACCTGAGTTGGGACATGTAAAGAGTGAGAATAACAGAAGATTATGTATCATACGAGGTAAGAATATGAATAAAGTAAGGAGTGTGTGCTAAGACAGTTGCATACTCTCTGTCTACCACTGCGGGAAAACTGAAATATGGTTAGTTATTTTGTTTGGTAATTTATTTATCTTCTTCGGTTATGGTTTGTTTTAAAAGAAAGACAAACATTCACGCGTTACGAATAACCTGACAATATTTTGAAAATCTTCTACTACCATCAAAGTAAGCGGAAAATGTGGCTTGTGTTGCGATGGAGGATTTAACCACCCGAGGAATTGAACACAATTCGCCTGGCTGGGACTCAAACGCTATGTCAACTCAGCCACCGACCAGTAAAAAATCTATTTTTAAAATTTAATTATGTTTTTAGAAATAATTACCTAATACATAGGTATATTGTTAATTATTATTTAACCTTTTTTTTTGGACGGCTTTTGAAGAGAATGAAGGCAGGTGAGTAGTTAGAGGCGTTGTCCCGGTAAATCAGAGATCTTGGGTTCGATTCCCAGTTAAGACCGTTACTTTTCTATTTTATTTCTTTTCTTCGATTATATATTACATTGATGGAAATAACCTTCGTAGTTTTCAAAAGAAAAGTTATTCCAAATAACTAAATATCTATAATAGGTATTAAAAATTGTATACCTATATGGTATATTTGCTGCACGTTCCAGAGTGGAAAATACTATCAGCATCCCTCTGATGTAAGACCACCATTCCGAATTGAAACGTTGCTTCAAATTAATATCCCGGTACTTCCCTACCTTCCTCTACCTGATTTTCTTCTCGTACCCAATATCTGAAGCCCCATAACATACCCTAATTGGGGATGCCATAGTTTCACTGGTTTCAGTAGGCTGGGAGTAGTTGGGACTCTTGTGCGTGCATTCGCATAAAAAAACATACACTTTATTTATTATGCGCTTCTTAAGAAGATTGAGAAAACCGAAACTAGTTGACAGATGTACCTACTTATAAAGTAATTCAATACAAATATCTTTATATTTAATGTCAAGGCAAAAAGAGTTTGAATTTTAGTTTGAAGAGTTTGAAGTTTGAAAATTCCTGTCATGCCTTCGTCTTAAATCCATTTCTTCGGTAAAGTGTTCAAATCTTGCGAATTACAAACCCACACTTTCTTGACAGCTCCTACATTTCCAAATTTTGTATTCCCCCATAGATATTGGAACATAATATACGACTTTTATGGAAGAGAAGAGTGGTATGAAAGATTCTCACTCAGGATGTCGGTACATTATTAGTTAAGTGTTGTCAGTTTGTAAACCTTCTCGGTGAACAGAGAAGGTTTATTCAGAGCGATAACATTTTTGATTTATTACAAATTATCAAGAGATAAGCGTAAAAGAGTTCAATCACATGGGAGGGTTTCACATATCCTTGAATTTCTGCCATTCCTGCCTAAACTGGACTTTATATTGGCTCACAATTCTAAACATTCTTACCTAGTAACTAAGAACTCGGATTCAAGAACGGTGCTATTACGTCAGTAACCGTTTTCTGAATGGTGGATTGCTGATTATGCGTAGATTCCCGCGAGGAACGGGGCGATTATGTCAGCGCTCATTTAGTTTTCTGGACCCTGAAAGATGGATTGATGGTGAGGGGTAGATTTCCATTTCTGGTAATTTTGCAGGGCGGTTACGATGCCTCTCAGTTTAGGTCACGCAAAGCTTAACTGATCGGTAAGGCCACTTAGAGAGAATTAGGAACGACCACTTTCGCAACATCGGCGAGTACACCGTGCAAGATGCGCTTCTTTGTACTGCACCCATTCAATCCGGCTTCCGCAACTGCACATCGACCGGGTGCAATCCGCTTCCTGTGTCTGTGCGATCACGTGAGTCTTTCCTGTTCAACACTTGGGCCAGACACACCATACTCGTATATCTGCTCTGTAATTGGTTGTCTAGAAACACCTGATTCTCAAGATGGTCTTTAACCTTAATGGCCTCAAACTGTTCGGTTTTAACCTTTCTGGAATTGTGTGGAAAGGGATAATGCATTTCTACACATTACAAGATACAAGATACAATGTACTCCTACGTTTGGTTCAAAGATGGAAAAATAATGACGCGAAGAATGCCAACCGAAAAAATAATTTATATAAAACATGTAGATGATATAAAAAATATTGTATAACAAAAGGGCACAAAAACGATTACGAAAAAAAAAAATAAAAATGGCTGACATTATATTAACCTCGGAACCAAATGATCTATCGAATTTAAATAACAACTCTTTCAATATACTACACAAAAACATAAGAAGCATAAGAAAAAATTTTGATGAATTGCAAATTTTATTGAAATATTTAAAAATTAATTTTCAAATAATAATACTTACTGAATGTTGGATAAATCATAAATACATGAAATTGGAAATTGCTGGATATACAACCTACTCAAGTTTGAATAACAAAAAACAAAACGATGGTGTAATTATATACATTAAAAATGAAATAAAAGCCGAAGTTGAAGAAATTATTATCACAAATGCCAATTGTTTAAAAATTAAAATCAGTAAAGAAAAAGCTATATTAGCAATCTATCGATCGCCCTCAACAAGAAACATCGACCCATTCCTTAAATCCTTAGACGAGGAACTCTGCCTTCTTAAAGAAACGAAAAACATATTTATTATTGGAGATGTAAATATAAATATTTTAGAAAATGGACACCCTAAGCGAATTCAATATCTGCAGATGCTAGCATCCCATGGACTGGAAAGCTTAATAAATGTTCCTACTCGAAAAGTGGACAACAGTGAAAGTTGCATAGACCATATAATGAGTAAAACAAAAGACATTACTCAAACTGTTGTATTTAATTCAACTATAACCGATCATTATACAACTATGCTTTCAATAAAAATAAACAAGTCAAATAAAATGAAGAAAAAACCATTAACAACAGAAAAAACAGAAATCAACTGGAATATCATTAAACATAATCTACAATGTACCGATTGGAAAAAACTGCAAAGCATGAACAATACAAATGATGCATGGAATTATTTCATAGAACTTCTTCAGAATAATATACTATCTAATACCACAAAAATTACTAAGAAAATCTCACACAAAAATGTACATATTAAACCATGGATTACACAGAATGTTATAAACTGCATAAGAAAAAGAGACGAGTTACACAAGAAACTTAAAAAAATTCCATACGATATACACATGTTAAGATACTACAAAAGATACCGAAACATTTGCAAAAAAGTTATTATGTATACAAAAGAAACCTACTATAAGAAAAAAAATTGTAGATTGTAAACAAAATCCCAGGAAAATGTGGCAAATAATAAATGAAATAACCAGTTCTAAATCTGCCAACATTACATCAATTGACGTGCTGAATATAAACAATGTTCCCAGGACATACGCTGATAATCCTGACCAAATACTTGAATACGTCAATAATTTTTTCATAAATATAGGATCAAATCTAGCAAAGCAAGTTACAAAATGTAACGAAGATGTACAAATAAACGAACCACCTGAGCAAGGAAATCAGCTCAATTTTAAACAAATTACAGCTGACGATATCAAAAACAAAATTTCTTCTTTAAAATCAAATATTTCTTCGGGGGAGGACACAATCTCAACCAACGCAATAAAATATCTCTGTAAAGAACTTATCGAACCACTTACATACTTAGTCAACATGTCTATAACGAATAGCATATTCCCTACAGCCCTCAAAAAAGCGATTGTTATACCAATATTTAAACAAGGATGTAAAAATGACATAAACAATTACCGACCAATAAGCCTACTAAATGCATTTTCAAAAATATTGGAAAGAATACTAAAAAAACAACTCTTATCCTACTTAGAAGACAATAAAAAATTATCAAAAACTCAGTATGGATTTAGGGAGAACGTAAGTACTAGTGACGCCATAGAAAAAATTACCGATATGATCACTAAAAGTTTAGACAGTGGAGAAAAAACTTTGGCAATCTTCATAGACTTACAAAAGGCTTTTGACACAATAGATCACAAAATACTTTTTTCAAAACTTTCAAAAATTGGTATGTCATGTACAACACTAAACTTACTAAAAAGCTATATGACGGAGCGTACACAGAGCGTCCAAATTAACAAGAGAAAAAGCAAACCTCTCCTAATCAACCATGGAGTACCACAAGGAAGCGTACTAGGTCCGATATTATTTTTAATATACATTAATGATATCTGTAACCTAGAAACAAGAGGAAAAATCATTAGTTTTGCTGATGACACAGTAATTTTATTTAAAGAAAAAGATTGGATAAATACCTACAAAGAAGCTGAACACGGACTTGGTCTCCTGCAAAACTGGCTTAAAAGAAACTCCCTGACGCTTAATGTCAATAAAACAAAATATCTGACATTTTCTAAAACAGCCAGAGGGCAGCCGTCGGAGGACCTTAATCTCAAATTACATTCATGCCAAGGAATTTATCAAAAAAATCAAGGCTTATCATGCCTCTGTCCCACTATAGCACACTCCAAAAGCATCAAATATCTTGGAATTGAAATTGATGATAATCTCCGTTGGAACTCACATATAGATGTAATTACAAAAAAACTAACCAGGTACATATACTTCTTTAGAAACATTCGCAATATCCTCAATATAAACGATATTAAAAAAGTATACTATGCTTTGTGTCAATCACAAATAGAGTACGGAATAACTGGATGGGGGTCTGCCTTGAGCACTCACACAGAGCGGCTCAATATAGCACAAAAAGGAGTATTAAAGACTATACTGAAAGTTCCGCTTAGAACTCCGACAGAAGAAATATTCAAAAACTTCAATGTTTACAATGTACAGAAACTATATTCAAAAAATATTTTATTTAAACTGAAAAAAAACATATCCGAATACTCCACTGCCCAACATAAATACACAACCAGGGCAAAAAGCGAAAATATCCTGATTACTCCCAGTTTAAACACATCCTTTGGACAGAGAAATAATAAATTCCATGCTATAAAATTGTTCAATGCTCTACCAAATGAAACCAAAAAAATAAACGAAATGAGTATATTTAAAACAAAAGTCAAAACATGGCTTAGAGATCAAAGTAACAATCAACTTACAAACATTATGAAGACAATGTAAAGACAATTCAAAACTAAATACAAAAATTTAAGAAAAACTACAGGCCGCCTCAGAACAGGAAACCCTAGTGAGGAGGACTGTGAAAAAAATACAAAAAATATACTTATATAATACTTTAAACCTACATAATGTACAAATTTTGCTATTGATATTAATAAAAAAAAAAAAAAAAAAAAAATTCATAAATGTATTCCCTTGGATTTTTCTGAGCTGACAAATTGGATAAGATTGGACAATTGCAAATTGGACAGTTACAAATTGGACAAAATTGCCTCTCGGACACAAGATCACATTGACAATACCACCAAAAACTTTCCGTAAAACTCCAATACTTATCAAATAATCTTAAACACGATGTCTGAAACATTAAACAAACCTTTGAAAGTAAGTTTAGATTAGGTTGAAAGTACCTTGTCAGAAGCTCACGTTTCAAAATACTCACTCTACTCCATTTGAAAATAAATATCTTTAACAAATTAGTACTGAACTAAACATTAATAAAATTTGATGTCAAAGATAAATCAAAAGCATAAGTTCCGGAGAGTTAAGAATATACTCTTAATTGTGTTTTAAACTAACTTACTTGATTAGTTTAAGAAGTTACGGGCACGAAAGAACACTTAATATAACTGTAGAATCTGAATTTTTAGCCGATTCTACTCTTAAATATTTTCTATCGTTTTTGAGTTTAAATTTTTAAAATTCTACGGTTCCAACAAAGATTAAATTTATAGAACAAGAATATTTTTTAGAGTTTTTTTAGTTCTTTCGTATTTATTAAATACTTCCTGAAAAATAAATAATTAACATCTACCTAACCGTGAAACAGGTGCTTTCCTTTTGAACACAATGATATTTATTCATGCAATAATAAACAACCTATTACCAAAATACTTTTCAAAGAAAATTATGTACAATAAGGACATTCACAAAGATAATACAAAAATGTGGTACATATGTTTTGGTATAACAAAAAAGGAAAAACAGTTGACTGTACAAAGGAATACAATATTATATTGCGCTGGCGAAAATCATAAAGTCTGCACCAATTGATAGACTCAAGCTGGATTGTAGAAGCCATGTAATAAAAATAAAATGCAATAAATAATAAAAAATTTAAAATGCAAGTAATTAATAAATGCTCAAATAAAATTAATCTGTAAATAAACATTTTCAGAATTAAAAAAACTAAAGTATTAATTAAAAGATAATAACTAAATAAAAGGTTTTCTCGGGACACTGGCATATGGTGAGCCGAACACAAACAGTATCAAGTACCCACCAGGCGTATTATTGACTTGCTTAATTAAACTAGTCTATTAGAACTATCGATGTCACAAGCAAAGGTCATTTAGCAGAGTTAAGGGGATAAATTGATAATAAATTGTTCTAGCTAAAAAACTTCAAAACTTATTCCACTATTCAATTCAATTCAATTTAATTTATTTATTCTTTTTAAAACATTACAATATTACATTTTTATCCGTTTTTAAGCACATTTGCATAATGGTATTATATAATAAACAAGCGGTGTATCAACTATACTAGCATCAATAGAGGTTGCCTTTTAAAGGCAGCTTCACCTTCAGCTAAATATGTCGATATCCGAATTGATTCTGTTGAACAGCAATACTGCTCTCCCCACCGGCATGACCATTGGCAAGTTAGTCCTGCAAGCCGGGAGATTGTAATATTTCGCCTTTTTCACCATTTTCTTTTTTTTTATTTGTTTAAAACAATATAAAATTTTCTTCTCTCTTGGCTATGACCGATATTTAAAAATTTTTTTTCTAAGGCTTTGCATATGTGTTCGCAGGGATGGAAAATTCCTCCCCTACAACACATAAGCCTCCATGAAAATTGGACCCTTTTCCTTGATACCTACAGAAAGCTACTTAAAGCTCTCTTGTACTATATATCTTTATAGACATATGTACTTAACTAATTAATACGTTATTTACGATCTTGAACGCAAATATACCCGTATTTATATTGTAATTAAATTCCATCAAACGTTGTGTAATTTTTTTGATTTATGATATAGGATTTTAATTACATTCATTTTTTGTGGTAACCCCCTTGGTTCTGATCGAGGTGTTGAGATTCACAATTTAATTGGTCTTTCCATTGCAAACCTAGACTTAAATGAATTCCCTGAATGAGCTAACTTTCCTATTGTAATTATTCTGATTCCCTGCACCCTAACAAAATCGTAGTTAAACGCTGCTAAAAGATATTATACATGTTTATTTGGACAGGTAATTTGATATAACTCAAATGGTTAATTGTTAGTAAATTTGATTTTGGTAAACTCTTGTGTCTGTGTGGCGCCACTCCTTTATGATTCTGCTGCTATAAGGTACATGTAAAGATTGATTTAGTAGGTTAATGTAATTAGTTAATTGCATATTTGACGAACTCGGAATAGCCCATTTGCTGGCATAATTTGGCTCCAAATCCTCCTGCAAGTAAACGAGATGATTGTGAGTCAACAAGAAATTTGCACAATCCTTTGACACGGCTCTTTGATTGATACCTAAGTTATCGCGTCCCAAAAAGCCTTCCACGTCATCATGTACAGCCTTCAAGTTTCCCCTCGAGTCCCGATACCCCCAAATTCCGACCCCTCCTTGGACTACAATTTACTTAGGGCGAACCGGTTTCGTCCTATATACAATCATATACTCACGGTTGGTGTGGACTTACGGGTCGTGAATCCTCATTCCACGTTTAAAAGAAAATGCGATAGTGGTCTATAAGACCTAAAATGCAAGCTGTATGCAGGTCCGCATTCTCCAGTAAACAGTACATACGAATAAATATATGTATACATACAGTTTGGGAAAGGTTTATAACTCGCAATACGAGGCTATCTACCTCGCATTCCGAGCTCGGATCTCGCACGAAGAGTTCTGCGAAACTCTAGGATTGGTTACCGAATATATACGTAAGAATAAGGTTATACTAATAAATACTAGTAGAATAAGATCTTATTTGATAGTTTGTTTTGGAGAGCTATCGAACTCCAGGCTTTTTGTTTGGTTTTGACGTTTTTATTTAAGAGAATCGTCATCTCTATTTGGTTTGGTTAATGGTCTTGTTGTAGGAGCGACCACTGCCTCCTGTTTGATGAACTGTATTTGTTTTAAATTTTTCCTCCAGGTTTCAACATTAATTTTTGTTCATCCTATCCCGTGATTTTCCAATTGTTTCAAGTAGTTGATTGCCACATTAGAGAGTACTCGACTCTCAAATGTCTCAGGCAACTGATGGGGTTCTGTATGAGCACCCAATCAATAATATTCAAATGTTTCGTATAATTATTCGATATAATCCTACTAACCCGTGATTTTTCAATTGTCGATTGTGAATGATAGGTATTTGAGAGCACGCATCTTCCAGCTGTTTCGGGTAATTAATAAAAATCTATGCGACTATCTAATCAATGATATTTAAATGTTTCATGTAATTTTTTGATATAAATCTGGCTAACCCGTGATTTTTCAATTGTCGTTTGTGATTGATAGGCATTTGTGAATGACCCAAATCGCTGCACATTGCACAATAACATCCTGATGATTATCCTTATAACTCTGATAAATTATCTAGTTACGGCCAAGGTCGTTTCCAAACTATGCAGTTGACCCAGTTCCCCATACGTCTTTATTTGTAAACAAATAATATAACCATCTCCTGACACACTAACCTAAATGTGAGATTTGTTTATTTTAAAATTCCTTAGAAGTCATTTGTGCCTCTTTACTTTTGTTGTGCATTGTTAATTTAAATATTTTTAAATCCTTTATTGAAGTTAAACTATTTATTTCATTTCCCGAATTTAGTAAATTTACTAGAAATTAGGTGAAAATAATATAAATATATATATGTACACATATCACGATTGTCAAAATACGTTAAATAAGATTACATATATTAATAAATAAATATAAGATATATGATTCTACATAGTCTTGAATATTAATAAATACATATTTTCTTTTTCAATAATATAGATATGTTCTCGGGTAGGTATTAAAAATCGCTACCATTTCGATGCTTCGATTAATAAATAAATACATATATATAATTACATTACTCATATATATATTCTTTATATACAATATATTATTTTATATTTATATATATATACATACACAAATACTCAATATACATATTTTAATGTGTAATTCTTTGCTTTGTTGTTTTAATTTAATATTCAATTGATATACTTCCACTTCACAGCCCTTCTGTGTCTCCTGGGACCTGAAAATTATTTATAAAAGGAAAACTTACCCCAAGCAAGGTATTTCCGGTTGGGTGTACACAACAACCTTGATGAAGAAAAACTACCTAATTAACTGAATTTTCCAACTAATTTCAAAATAAATCTTTTCGACTATTTATTCCTATTTAATATTTTATTCTCGCTTGAATCATATAAATTAGCTGATATTTAATTTTTCTTCCGAACGAAATCCTAATCCAGAAAACCCGTTGATTTAATAACACCTTTCTAGTTTAGGCTTTTGAATGATAGTTGTTTCAAATTCTTTTTCGAAATGATAGACTGATGATTAAAATTCCGGTTAAAACGACAAACACTTTTAACACTGTCGCTATACGCACGATGGATTTTAATTGAACAATTTATTAATTCTAAATTTCTTTTTATATAAATTGATAAGAAAATTTATTCCGAATTGCGCAAACTTTTAAATAACTCGACTCTTAATAAATTAAATTTTTTCTAACTATTAATTTTAGAACAAAGATTTAAACGTTTATTATTATCGAATCCTTTTTTTTTTTGTTTTTGTGTTTCTTTTAACCTAAGATGAAGTATTTATTACTATTATTATTATTTTTTAACCAAATTGACGTTAAATTATAATCTATTTTTAAATATCAATACGCGATCACGTTCACTTTAGATTAACGATAACAAACTCTTAAATTTAATTTGAATGTTTTCACTTTGAATGAAATAATTATTTTTAAATTTTTAATTAATTCACAATTCACTTTTGAGCACTTCTCACTTTTAACACTTTTAAGCACTTCACACTTTACTTTTAAAGCACTGAGTTTAAATTATATTTATTTTCACTGTTTACCCAAATTAAACTGACTCAACAAAACTTCACTGATGGGATTTTCAAAGGAATTTAAACTGAATTTAAAATTTCTAACTTTTCACAAAACTTCACAGGGACTTGTTCAGAATTTAAACTTAGACTTTTTCAAAATTTAACACTTAGATTATTTCACTAGAATTTTACCAATAGACGTAGTACTGCGACGTAAACTCCGTTTTCAAAATCTCGACTGACTCCTCGAAAACTGATCTGCACCGCCATTTTATACCCTTCTCAGATTCCAAAAGACGTATCTGAATTTCCTTTGGTAATCAATTCTATCTTTTACCAACTCGCAAATCCGAACATCCCTCCCATCAATATCGATTGTGGTTCCATAAGATGTTCTGCTTTCCGGCTCAAGGCGGTGGTCAGTTTCCATCTCACAAATCTAAATCGATAGGGTCCGAATCGGGTAAGTCTGTGTTAATCGCCCAAGCTCCCTTTGTCCTCTGTTCATACAAAAATGTAGTTAGAATCTCATGATTTTGCGTTCCTTTTTTTTCTCAATTCGCGATAGGTCCGTCCTCAATAACATATATACAGATCTCAATTTTATGCACCTCGTGCGAAAATTGTTTAAATCCATGTCGAAATCTTTACTACGCATTTTTGAATTTCGATTTGTTTAAATTCTACTTAATTTTATTGTTACTTATATGAGCTTTTCCATTTCCACCCGTACTTTCTATCTCCATGACGCAAATTTGAGTTTTTCCTTTATCTTTGAATTTTATTTTTATCCGCGACGTTTTCTTGCACAAATTCTTCTTGATTCTTATGTCATTTCTCATAACTCTTATAATTACTCATTTTCCAAGTCGTTTTTATTAATTTCATGGATAAATTCGAATTGTATCGCTTTTCTCCACTTGGATTATTCTTTATCTCCGTTCTTTACCCTTCCTTTTATCTCTTCTCCACTTTTCCCGATGTGTGTGGTCTCCAGGAAAATTTCATACTTCATCTATTATTAATTAATATATAGTTTTCCACACTTTTATGGGAGATATACCTAATTTGACTCTGGGATATCTGTCACTTTTATTGCCTGATCCAATCTCCGCCCCATCCTCCATCCCTCACTTACAAGATTTCACATAAATTATATGTCTGGACACCTGTTTACGTTTAAAATTTTGGTACTAGACTCGTAAATTTAATTTAATTTCAAACCTATTAATTTTAATCTCTTTTGCCTAATCTAAATATTCCATAAGGTCCACGTTAAAGTTAATTGCTTTTCTAATCGTTTATTACCTTAACGTAAATAAAAATCGTGTTCAAATTCCGATTGTTTATCCTTCAAAATATACATGAGACCGCCAACCTTTTATCTTGTTTCGATCCCTCCGTAATATTGGGTAACTCTAATATATATCTAACCTAATAATCATGTAAAATGTCTACTTTTCCTGAATCTAATCTATCGCTATATGTTTAGTTTTACTGTCTTCTTCTGATACTCGATTTTCACGTCCCTAGGACCTTCGTAGCAGTCCAAAATCTCTGTATTATCCTTCCATTCGATCGCCGCACTTTTCTAAAATGTGTATTTTTTTTGCGAGATTTTCATTCAAGATTGATTTACCAATATGTCCGTTTCATCTTAAATTGATAACGATTAATTTCCATTGTTTCCAACACTCACTCCTCTCTTTAGTACGATTTTTATCGAACATGACACCCTCCTTCTATCATAAATAATTGCACTACAGTTGAAATTCCGCCAGTAACTTTCCTTCGCTTTTCCCGTCCCTTTTTTATACTATCACGTTTATAATTTTTTTCATTGCATTTTTGTGTGTGCGCTTTACAACTTGTAAAACTTCCAAGCACCCGATTTCAATGGTTCGATACCCCATAAATGTCTCAGTTATTGTAAACATTCCCAGGAGTTTGTCACCTTGAAAGTCGATGTTGACCCTAAAGTGCGTTCACCTCTAATTTCTGTGAGAATCGAAATGTCGTTAATTATCTTTTTTATTGCCCGATCCACAGTTCATTCCTTTGTCTGTATTTGGTGTACGCCTCTCTCTTCACTGATTGGTTACTCAAAATTTTTATAGCTCTTTGTTCAGATCTATTGGTTGACAACCTTCAATGTTTATTTTTAGGCCTAGGAAAGGGGAAGTACCAGTCGTCCTAGGCGATTTTACGACCTCTTTGCTTTCGTCCCGGAACCTTGATTTAATTTCAACTATTACAGGAGTCTACTGCAAGCAAGCTGGATCAATTCTTTCTCCGCCAGATGTCGTTAGTATGTCCGTTTTTCATAAATAATTTACATATTTTCTTGCAGCTATGGTTTATCTGTTTTTTCTTTCACTGTGATTTAAAGCCTTTCATCACAGTTCCCCCCTCTGAACTCAATTTGCTGTGGCTAACGTTGTATACTACTTTAGACATCGAAATTGTGTTCAAATGTAGTCTTACTATTCCCCCCCTCGTTCTGTTATTCCTTTTCCTACATCACTTCCTGTTATTTCCTTTCTCTACCTCACTCTATCATTCCCTATCTCTCTCTCCATTCTGTTATTTCCTTTCTCCCCCCCCTCATTCTGCTATTCCCTATCTCTCTTTCCATTCTGTTATTTCCTTTCTCCCCCCCCCCCCCTCATTCTGTTATTTCCTTTCTCCCCCCCCCTCATTCTGTTATTCCCTATCTCTCTTTCCATTCTGTTATTTCCTTTCTCCCCCCCCTCATTCTGTTATTCCCTATCTCTCTTTCCATTCTGTTTGGATTGTTAACAACCTTGACTTTGAATCACATTGTATTTTCTATTTTCTTTTCGCGTAGATTTTATTTTATGGAATTTTCTCTAATTTTGATAAACTCAAAATTAATCTCTTTTTTTTTTCTGGGAAAAACACGCCCCTCGACTCGCGTGTTTAGGTGGTCCTCAACCTGGTTGGACTAAGACCTCCCTCTTCACAACAAGCGTTTCTTGACGTTTTATTCTTCAATCTTTTTTTTTTTCTTTAATGAAAAATTTTTTTTTTTTCAAATTCCAAACTGTTGAGTACCCCTGCTCCGTGTTATCAGTTGCTGCAAATTCCAATTCTACGCGCTTCCGTTTATTATTTGTCTAGACCATTTTATTTATTTTCATTCACTGTCAAGTGGCTTATCTCGGTGCCGTCTGAATTGTAATTTTTCTTTGAAATTGAAAGTTGAAATCACCACTAACACTTTTGTTGTTTCAAAACAACGCTTATTTGTTTGATCTATACTTGATTTACGCTCCGATGTGTGTATTTCATAATAAGTGTCCGCAAATTCTAAAACTTTTATCCCGTTAGATAAATCATAATTTATCTTTTATCTTTATCCAATGTTTATCCTTATCTATAAGGATTATTTACGTTATCCTTCGTTTCATCTGGATATCACTTTTATCTTATTCTTTTTCGTTTTGTTTATCTTAATGTGTCACCCGTTCGTTCATGAAGGACCAAGTTGGTTTACGTTTAAAATTCCTTCGCGTTGAATCCAAGTCGTAAATTTCTTACTTTGTTTATATTCTCAAAGGCGCGAGGGTTAGTTTTATAAACAATATGAGTCCTATTTTGTGGGTTCACTGTCCCGTCATAATGAATCGTGTTTAATTGCTTTCGTTTGTTTACGTAACGCAGTCTGTTGCATGCGAGCACTTTTTCACTTTTATTTATATTTTATTTATTGATCTATTTTATTTTTAATATCACTACACTATTTCGCAGTTCTCTGGTAACAATATTTCCCTTCTCGTTTTTCTATTTTTTTTGTTTTTCTAGATTTTTTTTCTTGTATTTCATCACCTGATTGTTCCTGTAAATTTTCAAGTTCATTTATGATTTCCACGTCACTCTCTCGTATATCTTTGACTTCGACATCCGAATATGTTCTAGCCTCCCCCTCTGACTGACCCATATTTTCACGTGCCTTCAAATTCTCGACTTGTAACGAACTTTTTCGCGATCGTTTGAATATTTCTCTCAGTTTATCAACTAAAGGAACTGTTTCGGTGCTTACCTTCGCGTCATCGAGTTTTCTTTTCTCTGCCATATTTATTTATTGTTGAGTTCAAATCTATATTCAATTTGCAAAATTTGTAAATTCTATTATGATTTTTTGAAATACCTAACATGATTTTTTTCAATACCTATCACGATGTTTCCTCTAAATAGGTTTATATATACACATATATATATATCCCAACATAAACATTCGTCAACGACATTAAAAATCTCGAGCCAACTCTGAATTGTATTTTTTTTTCTTTGAGATTGAAGGTCGAATTCTCAACTAACACTTTGTCTTTTCAAAACAACGTTTATTTGTTTGGCCTATACTTGAATTCTTTATCGAATCCATTGACTGGGTTCTCTGTGTCTTAAAATATGTCTTAATAGTCAACAACCTGATCCGAATGTCAACAAAATTATCATGAGTAAATCTTACGTTATTTCAACTTACCCGTTTATATGGTAAATTATATTATGTAAGATTAATCTTACCTCACAAAACAAAACATCAAATGTTTCACCCTCATTAATGTCTCTGTCGATTATCGAGATTTGTGATCCTGACAACAAGTATCTACATTGGCGGCACGTAGCGCGACCATTTGAATCTAACACGTGGTCCTAATGAGTAACTATGATGTAATACAATTACCCTTTTCTATTTTGATATTATTGTTATTATAGATCTATCTATCACATGATATGGGTGTAATATTTCCGCTATTTATTATGTTACAACATGATCATAATAGATTACACCCCAACATCTCAAAAGAATTGTTTTTCTTTTGTTTTATAATGATATTAATGTTAATCAAAAAAAAAATATATTTTTTTTTTGTTAATCAATTGATATTAATCAATTTTATATTTTTCGTAATCATTATTTTTGCAAAACCAATGATATCTAGTAAGGTACATTGGGTGTTGTAAAACATTAATCAATTTAATTTCTCTAAACCTTTCTATCCTTCTAATAATTCTGTCGAATGTCTAGCGATGAAATAATAATTTCTTTTCCTGACTTTGTGAATAATTTGTTAAGTACCACGGCCCGCCGCTGGTCTGTATTTTCGGATATAAGATAAACAATAATTGTTTACGTTACACGATATCCGAATGCAATGTTTATGTTATATTTGTTCCAGCTATCTCGTTTTGTGTCATTGTTTATTTAATCTCGACGTTTGTTATTTAATTTTTTGTTCCTCGGAGTGATACGTATTATTCAACGATGTTTCCGACTTTTAAAATCTCGATGTTTATCTTATCAATTTTTTAGATGTTCTTTGTTGTCCCAGTAAGTTCGATGTTTTTCGGGTTTGTCTGTTTATTAAACTTGCTTTATATCAACATTCCGATTCGTTCGGTGAACCCAAAACATAAACAATGTTTTTGTTTACGGAACGCATTCCTCTCGAGTGAATGACATCATTAACCTACTTCTTTCATATTGTTTATATTATCGTATGAAAGGTATTTTTATTGACTCTAAAGTTCACGGTCATTTGAATTAACACATTTTTATTTATAAGGACACTTTTTGTATTATAAGATTTATTCGTTAACACTTTCTTTTTGGATTTATTGTTTGTTTACGTTAATCTATTTATTTTTAAATTTCACTGTATATTTATGTAATGTCGCACTTTTCTGATAATTTTTTTTTTTTGTTTTGTTAACTCTTTAATTAATTTCGTCCTATTTATAATTATTATTTTCTCCGTTTTTGCAATAGGTTGACCAATAACTTTGTTTTTTTTTCTCTCAAAACTTATAAAACCTGAACCTCCTGGACACGGCTATCAGTTGTAATATTTCGCCTTTTTCACCATTTTCTTTTTTTTTTATTTGTTTAAAACAATATAAAATTTTCTTCTCTCTTGGCTATGACCGATATTTAAAATTTTTTTTTCTAAGGCTTTGCATATGTGTTCGCAGGGATGGAAAATTCCTCCCCTACAACACATAAGCCTCCATGAAAATTGGACCCTTTTCCTTGATACCTACAGAAAGCTACTTAAAGCTCTCTTGTACTATATATCTTTATAGACATATGTACTTAACTAATTAATACGTTATTTACGATCTTGAACCCAAATATACCCGTATTTATATTGTAATTAAATTCCATCAAACGTTGTGTAATTTTTTTGATTTATGATATAGGATTTTAATTACATTCATTTTTTGTGGTAACCCCCTTGGTTCTGATCGAGGTGTTGAGATTCACAATTTAATTGGTCTTTCCATTGCAAACCTAGACTTAAATGAATTCCCTGAATGAGCTAACTTTCCTATTGTTATTATTCTGATTCCCTGCACCCTAACAAAATCGTAGTTAAACGCTGCTAAAAGATATTATACATGTTTATTTGGACAGGTAATTTGATATAACTCAAATGGTTAATTGTTAGTAAATTTGATTTTGGTAAACTCTTGTGTCTGTGTGGCGCCACTCCTTTATGATTCTGCTGCTATAAGGTACATGTAAAGATTGATTTAGTAGGTTAATGTAATTAGTTAATTGCATATTTGACGAACTCGGAATAGCCCATTTGCTGGCATAATTTGGCTCCAAATCCTCCTGCAAGTAAACGAGATGATTGTGAGTCAACAAGAAATTTGCACAATCCTTTGACACGGCTCTTTGATTGATACCTAAGTTATCGCGTCCCAAAAAGCCTTCCACGTCATCATGTACAGCCTTCAAGTTTCCCCTCGAGTCCCGATACCCCCAAATTCCGACCCCTCCTTGGACTACAATTTACTTAGGGCGAACCGGTTTCGTCCTATATACAATCATATACTCACGGTTGGTGTGGACTTACGGGTCGTGAATCCTCATTCCACGTTTAAAAGAAAATGCGATAGTGGTCTATAAGACCTAAAATGCAAGCTGTATGCAGGTCCGCATTCTCCAGTAAACAGTACATACGAATAAATATATGTATACATACAGTTTGGGAAAGGTTTATAACTCGCAATACGAGGCTATCTACCTCGCATTCCGAGCTCGGATCTCGCACGAAGAGTTCTGCGAAACTCTAGGATTGGTTACCGAATATATACGTAAGAATAAGGTTATACTAATAAATACTAGTAGAATAAGATCTTATTTGATAGTTTGTTTTGGAGAGCTATCGAACTCCAGGCTTTTTGTTTGGTTTTGACGTTTTTATTTAAGAGAATCGTCATCTCTATTTGGTTTGGTTAATGGTCTTGTTGTAGGAGCGACCACTGCCTCCTGTTTGATGAACTGTATTTGTTTTAAATTTTTCCTCCAGGTTTCAACATTAATTTTTGTTCATCCTATCCCGTGATTTTCCAATTGTTTCAAGTAGTTGATTGCCACATTAGAGAGTACTCGACTCTCAAATGTCTCAGGCAACTGATGGGGTTCTGTATGAGCACCCAATCAATAATATTCAAATGTTTCGTATAATTATTCGATATAATCCTACTAACCCGTGATTTTTCAATTGTCGATTGTGAATGATAGGTATTTGAGAGCACGCATCTTCCAGCTGTTTCGGGTAATTAATAAAAATCTATGCGACTATCTAATCAATGATATTTAAATGTTTCATGTAATTTTTTGATATAAATCTGGCTAACCCGTGATTTTTCAATTGTCGTTTGTGATTGATAGGCATTTGTGAATGACCCAAATCGCTGCACATTGCACAATAACATCCTGATGATTATCCTTATAACTCTGATAAATTATCTAGTTACGGCCAAGGTCGTTTCCAAACTATGCAGTTGACCCAGTTCCCCATACGTCTTTATTTGTAAACAAATAATATAACCATCTCCTGACACACTAACCTAAATGTGAGATTTGTTTATTTTAAAATTCCTTAGAAGTCATTTGTGCCTCTTTACTTTTGTTGTGCATTGTTAATTTAAATATTTTTAAATCCTTTATTGAAGTTAAACTATTTATTTCATTTCCCGAATTTAGTAAATTTACTAGAAATTAGGTGAAAATAATATAAATATATATATGTACACATATCACGATTGTCAAAATACGTTAAATAAGATTACATATATTAATAAATAAATATAAGATATATGATTCTACATAGTCTTGAATATTAATAAATACATATTTTCTTTTTCAATAATATAGATATGTTCTCGGGTAGGTATTAAAAATCGCTACCATTTCGATGCTTCGATTAATAAATAAATACATATATATAATTACATTACTCATATATATATTCTTTATATACCATATATTATTTTATATTTATATATATACATACACAAATACTCAATATACATATTTTAATGTGTAATTCTTTGCTTTGTTGTTTTAATTTAATATTCAATTGATATACTTCCACTTCACAGCCCTTCTGTGTCTCCCGGGACCCGAAAATTATTTATAAAAGGAAAACTTACCCCAAGCAAGGTATTTCCGGTTGGGTGTACACAACAACCTTGATGAAGAAAAACTACCTAATTAACTGAATTTTCCAACTAATTTCAAAATAAATCTTTTCGACTATTTATTCCTATTTAATATTTTATTCTCGCTTGAATCATATAAATTAGCTGATATTTAATTTTTCTTCCGAACGAAATCCTAATCCAGAAAACCCGTTGATTTAATAACACCTTTCTAGTTTAGGCTTTTGAATGATAGTTGTTTCAAATTCTTTTTCGAAATGATAGACTGATGATTAAAATTCCGGTTAAAACGACAAACACTTTTAACACTGTCGCTATACGCACGATGGATTTAAATTGAACAATTTATTAATTCTAAATTTCTTTTTATATAAATTGATAAGAAAATTTATTCCGAATTGCGCAAACTTTTAAATAACTCGACTCTTAATAAATTAAATTTTTTCTAACTATTAATTTTAGAACAAAGATTTAAACGTTTATTATTATCGAATCCTTTTTTTTTTGTTTTTGTGTTTCTTTTAACCTAAGATGAAGTATTTATTACTATTATTATTATTTTTTAACCAAATTGACGTTAAATTATAATCTATTTTTAAATATCAATACGCGATCACGTTCACTTTAGATTAACGATAACAAACTCTTAAATTTAATTTGAATGTTTTCACTTTGAATGAAATAATTATTTTTAAATTTTTAATTAATTCACAATTCACTTTTTAGCACTTCTCACTTTTAACACTTTTAAGCACTTCACACTTTACTTTTAAAGCACTGAGTTTAAATTATATTTATTTTCACTGTTTACCCAAATTAAACTGACTCAAAAAAACTTCACTGATGGGATTTTCAAAGGAATTTAAACTGAATTTAAAATTTCTAACTTTTCACAAAACTTCACAGGGACTTGTTCAGAATTTAAACTTAGACTTTTTCAAAATTTAACACTTAGATTATTTCACTAGAATTTTACCAATAGACGTAGTACTGCGACGTAAACTCCGTTTTCAAAATCTCGACTGACTCCTCGAAAACTGATCTGCACCGCCATTTTATACCCTTCTCAGATTCCAAAAGACGTATCTGAATTTCCTTTGGTAATCAATTCTATCTTTTACCAACTCGCAAATCCGAACATCCCTCCCATCAATATCGATTGTGGTTCCATAAGATGTTCTGCTTTCCGGCTCAAGGCGGTGGTCAGTTTCCATCTCACAAATCTAAATCGATAGGGTCCGAATCGGGTAAGTCTGTGTTAATCGCCCAAGCTCCCTTTGTCCTCTGTTCATACAAAAATGTAGTTAGAATCTCATGATTTTGCGTTCCTTTTTTTTCTCAATTCGCGATAGGTCCGTCCTCAATAACATATATACAGATCTCAATTTTATGCATCTCGTGCGAAAATTGTTTATATCCATGTCGAAATCTTTACTACGCATTTTTGAATTTCGATTTGTTTAAATTCTACTTAATTTTATTGTTACTTATATGAGCTTTTCCATTTCCACCCGTACTTTCTATCTCCATGACGCAAATTTGAGTTTTTCCTTTATCTATGAATTTTATTTTTATCCGCGACGTTTTCTTGCACAAATTCTTCTTGATTCTTATGTCATTTCTCATAACTCTTATAATTACTCATTTTCCAAGTCGTATTTATTAATTTCATGGATAAATTCGAATTGTATCGCTTTTCTCCACTTGGATTATTCTTTATCTCCGTTCTTTACCCTTCCTTTTATCTCTTCTCCACTTTTCCCGATGTGTGTGGTCTCCAGGAAAATTTCATACTTCATCTATTATTAATTAATATATAGTTTTCCACACTTCTATGGGAGATATACCTAATTTGACTCTGGGATATCTGTCACTTTTATTGCCTGATCCAATCTCCGCCCCATCCTCCATCCCTCACTTACAAGATTTCACATAAATTATATGTCTGGACACCTGTTTACGTTTAAAATTTTGGTACTAGACTCGTAAATTTAATTTAATTTCAAACCTATTAATTTTAATCTCTTTTGCCTAATCTGAATATTCCATAAGGTCCACGTTAAAGTTAATCGCTTTTCTAATCGTTTATTACCTTAACGTAAATAAAAATCATGTTCAAATTCCGATTGTTTATCCTTCAAAATATACATGAGACCGCCAACCTTTTATCTTGTTTCGATCCCTCCGTAATATTGGGTAACTCTAATATATATCTAACCTAATAATCATGTAAAATGTCTACTTTTCCTGAATCTAATCTATCGCTATATGTTTAGTTTTACTGTCTTCTTCTGATACTCGATTTTCACGTCCCTAGGACCTTCGTAGCAGTCCAAAATCTCTGTATTATCCTTCCATTCGATCGCCGCACTTTTCTAAAATGTGTATTTTTTTTGCGAGATTTTCATTCAAGATTGATTTACCAATATGTCCGTTTCATCTTAAATTGATAACGATTAATTTCCATTGTTTCCAACACTCACTCCTCTCTTTAGTACGATTTTTATCGAACATGACACCCTCCTTCTATCATAAATAATTGCACTACAGTTGAAATTCCGCCAGTAACTTTCCTTCGCTTTTCCCGTCCCTTTTTTATACTATCACGTTTATAATTTTTTTCATTGCATTTTTGTGTGTGCGCTTTACAACTTGTAAAACTTCCAAGCACCCGATTTCAATGGTTCGATACCCCATAAATGTCTCAGTTATTGTAAACATTCCCAGGAGTTTGTCACCTTGAAAGTCGATGTTGACCCTAAAGTGCGTTCACCTCTAATTTCTGTGAGAATCGAAATGTCGTTAATTATCTTTTTTATTGCCCGATCCACAGTTCATTCCTTTGTCTGTATTTGGTGTACGCCTCTCTCTTCACTGATTGGTTACTCAAAATTTTTATAGCTCTTTGTTCAGATCTATTGGTTGACAACCTTCAATGTTTATTTTTAGGCCTAGGAAAGGGGAAGTACCAGTCGTCCTAGGCGATTTTACGACCTCTTTGCTTTCGTCCCGGAACCTTGATTTAATTTCAACTATTACAGGGGTCTACTGCAAGCAAGCTGGATCAATTCTTTCTCCGCCAGATGTCGTTAGTATGTCCGTTTTTCATAAATAATTTGCATATTTTCTTGCAGCTATGGTTTATCTGTTTTTTCTTTCACTGTGATTTAAAGCCTTTCATCACAAGATATAACAGTCAATGCTGTCGGTAACAGATATAACCATCAGATACATAGAGACTAATACCCTCCATGATAGTCGGATTATCAAACCATCCACGAATCAGTTTGAAGAAGTGTGATACAATATGCACATCTCTTCTGACCCATAGATGGTTCATTCCGAGCATGCCCAAGAGAAAGTCATTAGGATAGAGCCACGGGTAGTAGCCATATTCCCTCAGGTAGAGGAATATGTGATGTCTGTACAAATATGGATGAGTGCAAGCGAGATGGAATGCTTGGAAGATCTTATAAAAGGCGATGCACGTTAGTTGTGTGCCTCTTTTGTTACAAGCAGCTCCCCAATAAATATCAGTACAAGATCAAGTATCATTATTATAGTATGAGTACGACCTTCTCTCGCTGCCATAATCAGCCTCTACACCACATCGGCATAGAACTACATTTGGCATACATTACAGAATCTCAGAAATTGTCTCATCTAAATACATCACTGGTTTAAGATGATTACGAAACTTAAGTGAGTTGGATATCTACGACATAAGGCGAGAGTAAGAAAGACAAAGGGCGTGTTAAATTTGTATGTAAGGTATTTCTAGTTTTCTTCTTTATTGTATAGTCTGTGGACGCAAATCTATGCGGAAAACATAATGAAGTATGTTTAGAAGAATTATCGTGTCCCAATGATGACATCTGTGCAAGCAATATCGAAATTTATGGAAAATAATTTTCCTTTAATTTACTGACGTAATAAAATTTATTTATTTATTTTGTTACGCCTGTATTTGAATGTGTGGTCTGTTGAATCCCTAAAAATAATGTTGGTTTATTATTGAGTATCATTTCATCGAAATCTATTTACTAATCACTTTCGGCTTATCGGCGAGTGGAATAAAAGCTCCACTTAGTATTAGCCATTGTTGTTGAGCCTAAATGGATAAAATCGTAAATAAGCCAAAAAAATATAATAATTCTGTAGAACTCATTCTAGCCAACACACAACACAAAACAAAAACAAATTGAAACAGAAAACATTTATAACAACCCAATGGGAGTAATCAAATCAATATCACAAAATATTAAATATCGTAGTAATTTTTAAATCGTTCAAATATGTGTATGTTAATAATCGTTTCCTTAAAATAGATAATTACAAAAAAAAAGAAAAACAATGATATTTTTTCATTCCTAAAATGTTATTATATTTTATTCAAACAAAATAATGCGTACCATAAAAAAAATATTTTAACTAGAAGACAAGTGAATATCTTATTTTCATTTATTTTATTAATTAATTTGTTTATTTATTTATACCTTTTAGGTCTTTATACTTATTTAATTTGTATGTTGTTTAGGAGTACATCTATAACAGTTTATAACAAAATAAATTGAGTATGAACGATATATGCAGGTAAAATACAATTTAACATTCAAAAGATCTGTTGTACAAATTTAGAGTTCAATTACCACAAGAATACAAATTAAGTAGTTTAGATACAATAAAAGTAGAGGGTTCAGCAAAACAGACAGTACACTTATTAAGGGCTGGTACATATCGTGTGGTGGAGGGGTTTCAATGTGTCAGGAAGGTCGTGCAGTTTTTAGTCGTTACCATTTTTGGTCCGGACAACACAGGGGCGTGTTTTTTAGTTAGCAAATCTAGATATAAATTAGATTATACGTAGCTATATTATACGAGTATATATACACACAAATCATATATCTCGACCATCTTCAGACTGGTACAAATTTTTCGTAAACTTTTTATTTTATTTATAGTCAGACTATGGCATCCCCAATTGGGGTATGTTGTGAGGCTGAAGATAGGGAGGGGAGGAGATGGAAGAGAGGAAGGTGAAGAAGTAGTAGATTTGTAGAGGGGATATATACATACAATTTTTCGGGAGGGGGTTTCAGATGTGGAAAGGTTTGTAAATTTTGATCTGTATCTACCTATAATATTAACAGGAATTTTTCTATGTAAGTAAGTAAATGATATTTCCTTATTTCTGTTCCTAAGCATGATTTCTAATTTATATAATTTTTTAATTGTAGGTATCTACCTACCTTCCCATCTATTAAAAAAATAATAGCTTAGAAAATAATTATCTTGTATGTATTCACTAAAAACTTTACAATTCGACCGAATTAGGTATTAAAATGTTAAGATGTTTAAAGGCATTTAGCGAATACAAGTACCTACATAATAAATGTATGAAAAATATGGAAAAGTATTCATGTCATGGCAATGGGGCTAAATTTTTTTTATTTTTTGTGATTTATTTTTATAACTTCTGTAGATCTGTAGGTAATGGTAAGTAGAAACAATTGTAGATGTAGAGATGTATCGCTGTGTCTTTTTTATAAATACGGTTTTGGTAGTATGCATCAAAAATTGTATTACTTAAATTTTTTTTTATAAATAAAATAAAACAGAAAAAAAAAAATGCTTCTGTACTGTGGTACTGCCATTCTACAGTACCGCAATTATGTATTGTACCGAATCGTATCTCGTGTGACGTCACGAGACATCATTGTATACGTTTTACCGATGTTCACTATGAAACTCATAACTTTGTCATTTTCCGATATATCGAAAAATTAATTTTACGCTTGTTATTAACTCCTTTAATATAATACAATTTACTTTTTTTTAAATAGGAAATAACTTGATTCATACTAACCTGTGATATTACACGGATCTGTGATAGACTACAAAAATATTAATAAAGTTATAATGTACCTTCTGAGTTCATGTTTCTAAAACATGCTACGTACTCATAGCATTCCTCTTGACTAAGATATTGTATTTATTTTGTGGATATTGGAAGGATGCGATATGGGTACCTCTACAAACTTTAGGTAAGTAACTGAATTTATACAATGAAAATGCACAAGTGCACAGAGCTTTCGTAAACATGGAGACATGCTTCACTTTGCTTAAAGCAATATATCTCAGTACGATCCATGGGTTCATGAACTGGAGACATTTTATTCTCTAGGCTAAGGGTTATTTCCTTCATTCTAGTATTCATAGCTTCATTGTGGGGACCTTTTCACGCGATAAAATAATATTTGTCGGAAAATAATACTGAGAAAGGTTTTTATTGTTATTTTCCTTTTCCGTCGGGACCCTCGTCATATTAACTGACTAGCTGTATGCCCGTCATTTCGAATAGACATACAAATATTTTTTATACTCGAATGCTAAAATATGATATTGAGATATAATTGCATTTGTGTATTTGGATTGAATCAAATAGTTTCTCCGATATCTCTTTAATGGCACTCCACTAGCGACCAAATTCTTATAAAAATATTGTGCAATATAAAATTCAGATTTGTAGAGAAGTTTAAGAGTCTTCAAGATTGACAGCGAGAAAACGCTGATATTCCCACAGCTTCTAGAACCATCCGGGCGGCTCCACCAAGATGCATATGTAAAACGTCACACCCCGCGCTTTAGAATCAGTGCAGTGTTACTCACCCACTCATATGAGTGTCGACATCTCACCAACCAGTCTAGTCTGGCATTCAGTATAGACACGGGCGTCTCTGGCCTCCGGCACTAGTCTCCGCCCGCATGCCGTCGAGCTACCAACCTATTTCTGCGAACTCTGTGGAATTTGCCACTTCTTTCGATGTTGAAGACCATCTGTGATCTTCACGACCAGCTGACTCACTGCATCACTGAGCACAGATCCACAGCCTAGCGCGATGTTACCTACAAGAATCGCATCGCTGTATTTTTAATTTTACTGTATTCGTGTTATTATTTTGTAATTTGGACGATGTCCGTTAATAAATAAATAATACTACTTGATTATGTGCAGAGGATCCTTCTGATTGACAATCAATTCTTAGAAAACCGAATGCCATCGCTAATGCACATACGAAATTTGGGCATGCTGAGTCGGTTCTACAGGTTGTTTAATGGTGTTTGCTCGAAGGAGCTAGCAGTTGATCCCCGGTTGATGCACGTGTTGTGATTGTTTCATGAGAACGGGCCGCTTCTTCGACTTGTTTTGTGTAAGGCGGCTGGTATGTGGAACGAGCTACCGGCATCTGTTTTTCCTCATTCTTATAATCCGGGCGTTTTTAAATCCGTTCCTATAGCCCCTACCTTAAGGCGAAACATAATGCTAAATCACTATTTTCGATTAATCTTTATAACAAATTGGTTTGCATTTTGAATACCGAAAATATACGTTTAGATAAATTGAAAATTTTCCCATCGTTTCCTTTAAGTAGAATATAAATAAAAAATTAATTACTCAATAAAAAACATATTTGTAAACTACTAAAAAATATATTTTTTCAATAGAAATGTATGAACGCATAAAAGAAACAACTTTTTAAAAATACAATATTATATCTAAGATTATCTTTATTATTATTCTCTTGATTTAATTTTTTGCTCTGTTATAAAATTATTTACAAAATAAATAAAACTACTTTTGAGCTTGAAATCTAGCGTTTCTAGACTCCGTTTGTCAAGCTATTTTAATGTTACCTATATTCGTGACGATATAAGGCATACCAAGAATATACAAATTTTTAGTATGTAGCTTCCTCTTAACCCCCCTCGCAACGCTGCCCAACCGGGTAGCGACATAGCTCCCCTACCATTAGGGGCACTCTTGTAAGGCGTCTCAGAAATATATTTTAAAATCAAGAAAGATGTTCCAATGATATCAGAAAAGTTCGTTAAAAAACAGTTATGAAAAACTCTTCTGGTACAATACAAATCGATGCCCTCAAAATATTTCATCCTTTCAACGCACCGCCTGGATACCGAAATATATATTGGACATGTCAGCTAAATTAAAAGAGCGGTCAACGTCCAAAAAGAGGGGTTCAAAGGGACAACGGTGCAAAACGACAGAGGTTCGTAACCCTTATCTTTTTCACAGGATTAAACACAACACCTGACCTGGACTGCTATTGCCTTTTACGTTATTATATTCCGTGTTTTTACGTTTCTCTGGTAACCTTGTTAAAAAAATAATACTTTTTTGAATCACCTCTTGGGACATAAACAAAATAAATAAAAAAATCGTTCGTACAAATTAACAAACACCATTTCATTAGTTTATGCAGCGCTTCTGGCTTGTACTGGAGAGGTAAAAAATGAAGAGTTGGCGTCGTACATTGAAGTGAATATAAAAGGTAATTTTGTATTTTTGTTGTTTAGGGTATTTGTTAATATAATGAACAATAATAGTTGGCTTAGATAAGTTTTCCATCGATGTTCAATCAAAATTTTTAGCTTATTTCGATGATAGTAGAAGGTAAATAATGTGCGTAATCTGGGAATATATTATTACGAATGTCATTCTTTTAATAAAGTATTAATGAATGAAGAAAATTAATTGCAACATCGCTAAGCCACAAGTTTCAAAAATCCTACTCTCTCTAAAAAAATACAAAAACATTTTAATTTTTAAAATTTAACTAAAAAGTAAAAAAACCTAACATCCCTAATTGTGAGGCTGAAGATATGGGGAAGGTATTGCGATGGTAAAAAGGAAGGTGGGGAAGTACCCGGTTAAACAGATCTGGTCACCATTCATAGCTGAAGCCATTTCAAGCAACGCGCAAAGTTTCGATTCTGAATGTTGGTACATCACCAGGGTGATACGTTGAAATTTGAACCCGCTCCCTACGGATTCTTAGCTGAGGATCGTATGAAACACGGAAGACCTTTTTTATAAGCTTTTATAAACACGCTAAGGTCTAACGGGAGAGGGAAAAGAAATAAAATTGATACATATAAGCAAAGTTGATACCTATTGACAAATTGATACCTATAAGCACAACACAAGCAACATTTTCCGCTTACTGTGGTGGTAGTAGGAGATTTTCAAATATTGTCAGGTTATTTGTAACCCGGGAATTTTTGTCTTTCTTTTAAAAAAAGTAATTTATGCATGAACGAAAAGTGACGTCTATTAGATTTTTGAATTAAAGCGTTTAAACTAAGAATAATAAGTAAAAGACTGAAAAATATTTAATTAATAAATAAATGGTTTTATGGTTCGCTCCTTCTGAAGGGGTAGGCAGAGAGGACAGACCTTCAAATAACTCGGTTTTGGCACACACTCCTTGCCTCATTCACATTCATACATCGTCTCATATATAGTCTTCTATTATTCTGACTCTTGACATGGCCCGACTCAAGTATCTGATTCACTTGATCAGGGCATGTCTTTTTCGGGCATCCTTTGTCTTCTTCTACCATTAAAATTTGCGTCATGTATTTTCCTTACACTCCTTTATTCGTTAATTCACTCTACATAAATGCCTTAACAATCTAAGCGTCCCTATCTTAATCTTACTCATTACGCTAACATCAGACTTTCATTATTTGCGTATCCCCACATTTCTCACACGATTATACGTGGCTTTAACAACAACATTACCATAATCAAGTGACAGTTGTGTTTTACTCTGTTCCCTAAATTAATTACAAAATACTATGTTATAGTGAACATTTTGCACAAACGTCGCTTTCTGTTTGCTTGGAAGAAATTTAACAAATTTAAAAGTAACGAATTTGAGTGGATTTAGTGATATTACATTGCAGAAATCGATTTTGAAGTAAATAGTCATCACAGTGATAATATTGTTGCCATCAATTTACCCACTATGAGTTCTACCTGCAACCAATGTAACAAGGCAGTACAAACGTCTGACTGTATGAGGTGTATAAGTTGTAAAAACCAAATGCATCTCAGCTGTGCCAAAATTACGTCTGCAAATTTTAAGAAGATGTCGGAGGAGAACAGGGAGTCATGGACGTGCACTAAATGCAAAACAGGACAATCACCGCTCTCCAGCAATCTCAACTCTGTCGACTCTTCAATCCTTCTTAGCGAAATCAAGAAACTCTCCTCCCAGCTCCACTTAATGAATTCGAAACTATCTTCCTTTGAACAGACAATCGTTCATAATAATAGCACAATCGAATACTACACGAACAAAATTTTGGTTTTAGAAGAAAAATTAAAAAAAATGGATAAGCTTGAAGCCGAAGTAATCGAATTAAAAAAAATCGTAACTTATCTGGACAAAACAAACAACGAAAGAGAACAGCAGCTGCTCCTCAATAATATTGAAATCTTTGGTCTCCCCGAAAATAAGAATGAAAACCTAGCAGACAGTCTAATAAAAATCGCATCTAACGTTGGACAAATCATTAAAGAAGAGGACATTGAATTCATTAGTCGAGCCAAACCTCGCCAACATTCTCAAGACGGAATAGCAGCAGCTCCCCGTGACGCCCGCCCTCGAAACGTGGTGGCTAAATTCATCTCCAAAAGGAAGAAGGACGAACTACTTGCGGCCATTAAAAAGAAGAAAGGGGTCGACTGCAAGAGCGTAGGTGTTGCAGGAGGTAAAATTTTTATAAATGATCACCTCACCAGAAAAAACAAATTGATACTAAGATCAGCAAAAGAATTTAAAAATATAAACCAATATGATTTTTTATGGGTACAAAACTCAAAAATTTATATAAGAAAGAATGTTACCTCTCCTGCTATCCTCGTCTCTGGTCAAACCGTATTGAACAACTTAACTCAATGATTTCTTCTAAACTTAATTTTAATTTGATTTTATTTAACTTTTGCTTTCAACTTATACCACTTTTGTACTCAACTCTAATTCTATATACACACTACTCAACTTACTCAAAACACTACAACATAATACACTCACATCTGCGCAAATCGAAAACCATGCTCACCCCAGTGGACTTTTGGCTGTTGAGTGAACATAATAATATGTATTTATTTATTTTTTTACATATTATTCTATTTACTTCGAATCAAAATTGGATAGTAGTTTCTCTTTTACATAATGCATAACAACATTATAATTCTTTTATCAAAACGCACGTGGCCTCCGATCCAAGACTAAAGAATTCTATCAAAACGTCCTGATCAACGAATTCGACATAATATTAATTAGCGAGACGTGGTTAGTTGACAGCATATCCGATTATGAGCTGTTTGATTGCCGGTATAACGTATATAGAAATGACAGAGATACTAATCGAACGGGTAAAACTAAAGGGGGTGGCGTTGTTATAGGTATAAAAAAAGACTTTAAAGTTCGATCTCAAAAGTCATGGACATCAGAAGCCGAGGATATTTGGATCTCACTATTACTAAGGCATTCAAAACATTGCATTTCAAATATTCATATTTGTTGCTCTTACTTACCAGGAGTTAGTCCTAAGTTGTCTAATGCACAGCGTTTCTCTATTATCAATAGTCATACAACTACCATATCTGACTTAACTACTGAATTTCCAAATGACATTTTTCTAGTAATAGGCGATTATAATATGCCAAATGTGAGCTGGAACTCTACGTATCAGCCACGTAGTATTGACCTCTGTACCTCTACCCTCCTTAGCTGCCTTTCGTTTTCCAATTTAACACAGTATAACGAAATTTATAATACTCACGGACGAATTTTAGATCTCGTGCTTTGTAACACTGCAGTCATTGTCTCCGCGGCTGACTCGCCACTAGTAATCGAAGATGCACATCATAAATCTATTATAGTTGAACTAAATATTCCTCTCCCTGCTACCACCTCAAAACCCCAGATAGTCAAAATGTTAAATAAAGTTAACTACGAGGTAGTTAATGATGCTCTCAGAAACAGTGATTGGTCATCTGTCGTTAATGCACAGGACGTAGATGCTGCAGTGCATTATTTTTATGGTATTATTGATGCCCTGATAGATGATCTGGTTCCAAATAAAGTAATCAAATCAACCAAATTCCCAATATGGTATTCGGCGGCTTTAATTAACATAACTAAAGAAAAATTAAAGTTTTTTCGTGCCTGGAAACGGTACAAGAATCCTCTAGATTACCTATCTTTCTCAATACTTCGCAAAAGACAAAAGAAAATTTCTAGTCATACTCATAACGCCTACATTGCTCGATTAGAATCAGATATACAAAATAATGTTAAAAAAATATGGAATTATGTTAAGACGCAAAGAAAATCTCCCACTATACCAGAACATATGACCTATCATTCGACAACGGCACACGATAGCAAAGAAGTTACAGACTTATTCGCTGATTACTTCTCAACGGTCTTTAGAAATGAATTTCCAACACTCAACGTTAATAATAAGGAAGATCCTCTGAACAACACATTAATATCGTCAATTAAAATTAATGAAGAAATCACCTTGAAATACCTTTCAAACATAGATATTAAAAAAGGACCAGGAATTGATAGGCAACCCGGAGTTTTTATACGCAACTGTAGTAAGTATATCTGTCTTCCGGTTTGCGCCATCTATAAAAAATCATTGACAGAAGGAACGTTTCCCCTCAAGTGGAAATCAGCAGTTATCACACCCATCTATAAAATCGGTGATAAGCATGACGTTAAAAACTACCGTCCAATTTCCCAACTTCCTATTTTAAGCAAAGTTCTAGAAAAAATTGTCTTTGATCAATTATACTCGGCTATTTCCACAATAATTACACCGAATCAGCACGGATTCATGAGAGGTCGGTCTACGACATCCAACCTGGCCCTTTTCATTAACTTCTTGCATAGCAAGATGGATGACAAAGAGCAGGTTGATACTATGTATACAGACTTCTAAGGCTTTCGATCGCGTAATACACTCAATTCTTTTGAAGAAGCTTGTCTTATTTGGTATACACGGTGACCTATTTAGATGGATCAAATCTTACATTAGTAACCGTTATCAAGTAATCTTAATCAACGGCGTCTTCTCAAAATCTATCGAGGTAAAATCTGGTGTCCCCCAAGGGTCCCACCTAGGTCCGCTAATGTTCAACATTTATATAAATGACATTGGATCATGTTTTCAAAATTCCAAATATGTACTTTATGCCGATGACATGAAAATATTCAAAGTTATTCGTTCTCTTTCTGACTGCGAAGCGTTACAGAGTGACCTTGATAGGCTTTGCAAGTATTGTAAAGTTAACTGTCTAGATATAAACGTTTCTAAATGTCACACTATGACATTCAACATAAATAAACTCGTAATTAAGTACTCATATTCACTCAACAATGAACCTGTCATCTCTAAAATGGAATGTAAAGACCTCGGCGTTTACCTTGATAGCAAACTTATATTTAATAAGCACATTGACTCAATCGTTAATAGGTCATATAAAATGCTTGGTTTCGTGCTACGTGTAAGTAAAATATTCAGTAATCCGCGTACAATTGTAATGTTATATTTCGCATTAGTCAGAAGTACACTGGAATATGCATCGCCTATTTGGAATCCGCAATATAAACTTTAAATAGATAGTATAGAACGAATCCAAAACAAATTTATAAAATATATTACCCACAGATTCAACAATAATTTTGAGTGTACATTTGAAACTTTGCAGCGAAGACGAGCAGTAGCTGACTCAATATTGATACACAGAATTTTAAACAATGAGATTGACTGTTCTGAACTTTTGTCCCTTATTAACTTTAATATACCTTTGAGACGTACACGACATACAGTGCTATTCCACACGCTAAATTATAAAACAAATGCAGCATCTAATTCGACAATTAACCGAGCTCTTCACACTCTAAATAATATTTGTATTAACTCTAACATTGACATTTTTTCGGATTCACTGCCCAAATTCAAACGTGGCATCATGTCAATAATTTAAATAATTCAATGCGCATACATACAGACACACACACACAAACACTCACACACACATTACACACGTCACACACACACACCTATAAACTACATAAGTCATCTGGTAATTAAGGAATAAACATACCACTTAGCAGACATTTCAAGGAAACATATCATAGGTACACAACATGAAGTATCTTATTCCTGTATATTGTTTCATCTCTGTAAATTATGTACTGTTTGTTTCAATAATATAAAATAAAATAAAATTAAAAATAAAATTTACCATATATACGCCTCAGGGATCTCATTTCTCCAGCATTCAGTCTAAACAGTGAATAAATAGTTTAAAACTAATTATAAATCCCACCAGTTTCGAGACCTCTTTGGAACTGCAATCTAGGCGACGAAGATTTGATTTTGGAGACTAAATGACGGAAGACGGATATTTAGGAACGGAAAGAAAAGGTACTTCAAGCCTAAGAGGATGCCACCTGAATATTAAAATAGACATTCCTGGTGGTGTATGTCTTTTTGTCCCCTCATTTGCACTAAAACTCCACCGCGATTTCGGATTACTTCTATTGACCGTAACGCAGCATTGATCTTGCCACTTATAACTCATTGAAGGATTGAAATTGTTCTAATTACCAGTACTATTTCTCCTCAAGGTGACAAAAATATTGGAAAGGGAGTGGTGGGAGGCTTCAGTTAGATATCAAAGTAAGAATAAATAGGTTGTGCCCGAATATTATCTCTAAGTTTATACTAGGTATGAAGAAATCTCCGATATTACTTGAATACCTAACATACGTAAATGAAAGTTAACGGTTCTTGCATTCAATACGTATTACAGATATTATTTTTATAGATAAACAGTTAAATATGTATGAAAATAGACGTGATTAAAAGGCTCAATTAAATAAAAGGTTTATATTTGTTGTGGTTAAGGATATTGGTGTCTCATTTCTCGAAATTACGAAACAAATGTTTATACTGTAACTTTTGCACAGTCTTGTAAGCTGGAGTGTGTAGAATAGAAATGAATATATTTCTTGTGTTTTAACATTTATTCCTCTAGTATTTTACTTACATAATGTAATGCATGTAGACACTACCTACCTAGCGGGTTTTATAATAAAATTCAGGTGAGTTGGAACGGTATCCTTGGGGAAAACAGTCGGGACTTAGGGGATTTGGAAAAAGTTTCAATTGGAACGCTGGAAATGTTTCAAAATAAACAAGGTTGGGATTTGGAGTAAAGAAAACCTTTTGCCTTGTGCATTTCGTCTGTTATACAGATACCAATTCATTAAAGTAAACGCTGGTTTAAATTAAAATAAAGTTGAAATTGATGTTGAAGTAGATAGTGAAGTTAACACTAAAGCTAATAGTAAAACTAATAAAATAGTAGTGATGTTGCTATTTGAGCTGATGGTGAAGTTGACAAAGAATTTGGTAGTGAGGTTGGTAATGAAGTTTGTAGTGAAGTTAACAGTAAAGTTGGAAATTAAACTTATATTGATTTAGGTACCGTGATGATAGTGAAATTAGAAATGAAGTTGGTTTTTAAATAGGCACGTGTTCATGTTGAAATATTTGATAGTCGAGTTGATAGTCAAGATGTAAGGGAATTGATGTTGAAGTTTAAAGTCAAGTTGATGGAATTCATAGTGAAGTTGATAGTGAAGTTGGTAGTAATATTGGTAGTTATGTTGGTAATGATGTGAAATAAAAAAAAAATGTTAAAAATCTTGTCCTTACATTATTTTTACGTTTGCCTTAACTCTTTCTATTTACATAACTCTTAAAATCTCACAGCTGTCAGATAATTTGTCCAACAAAATTATCTCAAATCACCATTTTATGAAAACCAACGTTTCAAGTGGCCGTATTAAGCCAAGTAACCAACTAATCCAACTTGTGAACAAACTTGTTTTATCCAGTCCTTTACGCGGTCCCTCATATAAAACCCTAATATACGAGGTCCAAACGAACTACTGACTGCTAAATCCGGCCGAAGAGACCCAGAAAAAAATAAAGGATTATATAGTCAACACTATTTCAATGCTTACAATGAAATTTCTCCGCTTATATTCAGAGCACAATCCCGCCAGTAAGGCGAATGGAAAAAACTGTATGATTTTTAAAGTAATATTTTGTGAAAATATCGAAATCTCTGCCAACAGATAGAGGTACGTGCAGACCGCGGATTTGAGTTCAAACAACCTTGGGGCGCCAAGAAAATTTCTGATTTTGTTCTAAAAGCTTAGTTATTCGATGACGAATGATAAAAGCACGTGCTTATAACGAATTTATCACACGTTTTCGATCTTTTTATGCAAATGATTTTGTCGCCGAAAAGTTTTCATAAAAGTCGATAGTATTGTTTATCTAGATTATGCGTATGTAAGTGATCACCTATTAGAATGCATTAAAACAGTAAATTATTACGCCTTTTAGAGATTACCGCTTATCATACGTCTCATTAGTTCGTAGACATTTAGAGTATAATTCCGTTATTTGGTCCGCTTGCCATAAAATTTATATAAAGAAAATGTTCAAAGAATTCACCAAAAGTTCTAACAATTTATTAATTTTTAAAAATTCCCCCTGAAGGAATTTCAGAGTGAAAGATACTCTTAGTATCGCCCTGTTGTAAGACCACCATTTAAAATTGAAACGTTTCTTAAAATTGATTTGTCCGTGTCTGGGTGACCATATCTGAATCGCCCGATCTTTCCCCAGCTTCCTATTCCCCATCTCCTTCCCTTCCCTACAATTAGAGATAACATAGTCTCACTAGCTTCAGATGGTTGGGAGTAGTTGGAACTTTTGTGCAGAGTCACATAAAAAACTACATTTTTATTAAATTTCTTAAAAACACACACACTTGAGAAAATCGTAAATTCAGAGCTAGACTGTTGTGAATTTTTGAGTCTGGTAATTTTAAGAGTTCCTACTTGACGCACTACGCGGACCTATTTGAATGTCACCAATGTAAACAAATTAAGCAGCAAGTCGTCAATTCCTCGCTAGGAGCAAATAAATATACCAATCATATCGAAATTTTTATTGAAAAAAAACAATGTTAAAACATGCACTATTTTTATGTTAAGATATTATTTCTGATAATTTAAGTTAAAAATAATAATTAAAATTGTAAGCCACTGTATTTTTAAAAAAATATTGGGAACCATTGTTAAATACCTTATGTTCAAAATTGTAAATATTTCAATGTGCCAAATTTAAAATCCCCAATTACATATAAAAATATATAAATGATGGTAATCATTTTGAAACGTATTAACTGGCGCAGACTCGCGAAAAATAGGAGACAATTCTGAAGAGTCTGAATTCTTGACAAATCCGTTCTAATTTTGTAAATGGCAGTTAAAAATATTATAATTTCAGATTGAATTATTAAAAAACAAAATTCATATTTTGAAAATGATGGCACTTAAATTCCAAGCCACAATTCTATATAGAGTTTCTTGCACCGGAGATACAGACAAACAGAGTCACAACCGGAATTAGTGGTCATTATTTAATATTCCGAGTTGTCTTGGACGCACCCAAACCTTTTTCTTTTCTGCATGTTCTGTTATTGACTAAATTTTTGTTTTGATAATTAATGTGTATTTTTTTAAACTGAAAAAATAATTTCTATTTCCCAAAAAAGGTTGATAAAATACTCAAGATTTTTCATAATAATTCATTTGTCATAATTCCCCACTGCGTCCTCTTGTTTTTTGAAAATAATTTGAAATATTGTTAAGAACTGTCAATTGTGTGAATTTATTTAGAATTGACGACACAAGTGTAACATAGACAGAAGTAGAATAGAAAGAAGAAAGAAAAAATATATTTTAAGATTATAAGTTAACGAAACAAAAGAAAAACCAAAATATATTTTAGTACAAGATTAATGAAACCAGTGGACAAAAAAATATATATTGTAATGCTGTGACCACGTTAACAAATGTACTGCCAAAGTGTTTAATTAGTACAGCATGTTAAAAAAATAAGAAATATTAGCATAAGAGTAACAGATGGTGTTGATCTCTTTGTAGTATTTTTATTGTATATCGAATGTGTAAATTCAAAAGAAAAAAACATAGTATTTTTAATGACCACCGATTGAAAAATTTTCCTGTTTCAGCACATTATTATTTCCAATGTAAAAACATGGTATTTTCGGATCTTTAAACAAGTATAAATTATCATAATAACATGAAAAACACTTTGAAAATTCACCGGCTTAGCAGAGACTGGAATGAACTATTTTATATTCATAACGGTATGTTTTTAAACGACAAAGCTACTAGCTTAACAGTCTAACAACGACACTAGCTTAACACTGCTGTGTCTAGACGTAGTTTTCAGAATACGAAGAACAGGAAATTTCGTCGGTGACCTTGAGTTTGTCGGTGAATGATGTTTTGAAATCATACTTTCACACAGTGTCCATTATTTAAACATTTTTTTACCACCAATATTACAATGTTTTTCTATTTGGTTAATTTAAATTAGTGGTTAAACTAATAAAAACAATCGGATGATTTGTAAAGCGTCTTTGTGAAAAATCACCTCGAGTGCGCTAAACTATGGAACCAATTACCGATTTACAAAATAATTAAACAGAAATACTAAGAAAAACGAAAAATATTACTAAGGGAAGTATATGAAAAAGAAAAGACAAAATACAAATGTGAACATAAGAAAATAAAAGTTACAAGTTCGAAAGTTCGAGACCTCGCTGGAAGTGATACAAGTTATAAATGCCAGTGACAGACAAATATAATTTAGACAACTTATGCCAAACAAATCAAGAAATTGACTTGAGTTGACTTGTCTACACATTCTGGACAGTGGAGAATAGTATCCATAATTAGTTGAGAGTTGATTGAGGAAGAACAAGTAACTATTTCTGAGTTTACGGGAAGAGGAGACGGGAAGAGAGAGCTTTAAAGACCCCGTGGATGAGTAGTTACCATACTTGGCTTTAAATTTGAAGGTGGCTGATTCAAATCGTGTCGTCCGCAAATAAATTCAGTTTGCAAATAAATTTAGTTTGATTTTTTCGATTTATTTGCGACATGTTCCAGAGTGGTAAATAATTTAAGTTACGTTCTGGTAAAAGATCACTATTCGGAATCAAAATATTGCTTGAAAAGGCTTTAGCCGTATTTCGTAGACACCTTCTTCTTCCCATATCATTCTCCTCCACACTACCTTCACTCACAACATCTCAATATTTAAGGGTTATAATCTCAACAACAGCTCCAGACGGTTGGGAGCAGTTAGGACTCGGTATTCCCATTAAAAGCTTAGGCATTGCAGGTTCGTTCAGGTTCATCAGGTTCGTTCTCTTACAAAGTGTGAAAGAGAAGAAATATAACGTTGAATTGCTCTAAAGTTTTGTGATTTACGTGGGTTCTAAATAGCCCCATCCTTCGACAAAAACGTAAGTCAAATTTCGCAAAGTGAGGTATTTTCTAAAATGATTACCACACGCGAAAAAGTCATGCAATAAATAAAGTTTTGATAAAGAAGTAATGCTTCCCATAAATAATTTGAATTTGATATACTGCAAGTAACGTATGGCCACTAAATATTCACGCCTGACTACCTCCACGATAACGGGTGATTTTTCTTTTGTTATTTGTCTTTATTCCTTGGTAACATCTTGCAAATATTCAGTTAGTTGGAAACTTTTAAATTTCTCATTCTTAGATGGCGAGATTTATTTTATGTAAAATTTACAGCATGGTAAACACCTTACAAAAAAAACGTGTATACGGTTTCATGCACAGCATAGAAAAAATATTTTTCCTATCATCACTTCTTTTGAATGTCACCAGATTTATAATTTTCCGAAAATACTTATTTTTCATGCCTGACTTTCTGAACCCTTTTTAAATGTTATTTCCTCTCTTTGGTCTAATTTCTTACTTAGTGAATGGAAAAATTGTCGAAAACTTAATATCTAATGATAAAAGTGACGCTGCAAGCTGAAAACCGTTATTTCGACCTCGATTTCTAAAATAAAAATGGGCGAATTTCACGAAAAAAGAACTTAATAGAAAATAGATATCTTCTCTGCGTCAAGATAAAATCTCTTACTGATGTAAAAATAATATTGAATAGTGGGAAATTCTGGAGAAAAATGACACAGATTCGGGTCAGTATCAAATAGGCAGTTTAATGTTTTTGATGCCTTCATACTAATTTTATATAAAAATCTACGTTTTAAAAGATAGATATTTAAAGAATTAATAAAACTTTCTATAGAAAACAAATCAACTAAGCTCTAGAGACCTGCCACAATAAATAAAATAAATATTTAAACGTGAACATCCCAAATGATTACGATAAACGGCACGCAATGTCAGCCGTAATCGAGAATTAAAACGAAAGTCATATTTTTATTTCTCATTGGAAAGAGATATCTCGAAATAAATACTGGTTACAACCGAACAAATACAGGGTTTTCCAATAAGAGGTGTTATTTTGATATTCAACCGTGAAAGATCAATGGTTTCGTTGCTTGTGTGGCACGTAGCTCCGTCTTGTTGAAAGTAAATGTTGTTATTATAATAATAACATCCAATTCTGGCCATAAAAAATCATTAATCATCTCTCGATAGCGCAATCCATTCACCGCTACTGTTGCTCCAGCCTCATCTTCGAAAAAGTAAGGTCCAATGACTCCGCCGGACAATAAACGAAGCCACCGAGGTGGAAATGGGCCTCATCACTCAAGATGATTTGCATTTGATTCAATCCAGTGAATTTTAATAATTTCAATGCGTTGTTGAAGCATATATCGTTCCATTTTTATTAATGACGTAGTTTCTACTTGTCAAATGTCAAAAAATGACAGCTTCAAAAGTAACATCTACCGAAATAAAGGGCTATTCAAAATAACACCTCTTATTGTAAAACCCTGTATTATTTATAGGTATAAGAATTAGACTTGTGTTTCTATTATGTTTCGTTGATTTCTTAAAAAGATGCATATATTTTTTTAATATGGATAATGCACAAGATTCCTAACTGCTCCCAACCACCCGGAGCCAAATAGACTGTGTCATCCTCAATCGGGATATGTTGTGAGGCTGAAAGTATTGGCGAAGAGAAGGAGATGGAGAGGAGGAAGGTGGGGAAACACCCGGCTATTCAGATCTGGACACCAAACACGGCCAAAGCAATTTTAAGCAACGTTTCAATTGTGTAGTATTTTCCACTCTGGTACGTGCTGTAAATACACTATATATTATTTTTAATAAATTAACACAAAAATAATCAATATAAGCGATTTCTAAACGAAAATCTGAAACAATATTTTACATAATTTTATTCATAATTTAAAAGCCTTAATAGGCGTGAAATAAATAAATAAATAATATTGTAGAGGTTTTTTTTATTTTATTTTTTTATTTTTTTTTTTATATATACAATAATATTATTATTGGGTTTATAAAAACAGTTTATTTTCAAAAATAAACTGTTTTTATAAACCCAATAATAATAATATTGTATATATAAAAAAATAAAAAAATAAAATGGAGTTCTACAAATTAAACTTAATAACAATAAAAAAAAAAAAAAAAATAAAAAAAAAAGTTGTCGAGGTATTGCTCTTTGCAGATGACATCAAACTATACAAGAAAATAACTGATGTAAATCATTGCCATATACTACAATCAAATATTAGTAAGCTTAGAGATTGGTGCGTTCAAAATAATTTATTTTTAAATGTAGTAAAGTGCAAAACCTTGACTTTCTTCAGAAACAAAAATCCTGTTTTATTCGAATATTCCATCAATAACAAAGCTTTATAAAGAATCACGGAAATGAGAGATCTTGGAATTATTTTGGACGAAAAACTAAGTTTCACCAATCATATCCATCAAATTGAAAACACTAGGCTTCGTATTAAGAAGAACTAAAAACTTTAATTCTTTACAAGCCATTTAACTATTATACGTATCTCTAGTAAAAAGTCTAATTGAATATAACTCAGTAGTTTGGTCTCCATCTTACAAAATTCACATTAACAACATTGAGCGAATGCAAAAAAAATTTCTACGTTTTATAAATTTTAAATTATATATCCCTGTCGAAGACTTAAAATACAATTTCTTATTAAATACTCTAAAAATACATACATTAGAAGATAGACGTAAAATAAACGATTTAACGTTCTTATTCAAAATACTTGACTCTAAATTCGACTGTTGTGAACTCCTCTCCTCTGAAAGGGGTCTCCAAACCTTTCAGCCGGAGGGCCACATTGACTACTCCAGTGAGTTCGGAGGGCCAAAACCGTTTTAATTTCTAGACATCCTTATTTTCGTTCTAGGGGGGGGGGGATAGACAATAGAATTTTCAGGGATGAAAATATAGCTTTAGATAACGTAGCTTTGAAGATAATTTTTTTTGATACACGTTTCTCAGACCTTGATATCATTGCGAATTAAATGAAGATTTTTCAAAAAAATCCTCTTGATATATACACGGTTTGCGCCCGTATTTTTCGCGCGATACTTGTGGACGCAATGTATTGGTGCCAAGTACCTCGCCAACGAGCATATATATTCGCACGAAAAAATTCGCGGAGTTTTCGAGCAAGGTCTTAGCCATTAGCTATCGCGGGTCCTTGATGACACTGGTCATAAAATGTCGCGGGCCGGATGGATGACACTGGCGGGCCGGATACGGCCCGCGGGCCGTAGTTTGGAGACCCCTGCATTAGAAGATAGACGTAAAATAAACGATTTAACGTTCTTATTCAAAATACTTAACTCTAAATTCGACTGTTGTGAACTCCTGCAACTTATAAACATACATACACCCACAGTAACAACACGACAAAATACAATATTCTACAGCAGCACACATAAGCGTAACTACATTGCCCACTCTCCGATACAACGACTTCACACCATGGGAAATCATTACTTGGGTGATGTTGACATATTCAATTCCAACTTTGCAAGTTTTGTGGATCATTTAAAACATTTATTTCAACAATACTCCTAAACACATCATGTAAACCTACAAATAGCTGTAATTTTCTGTTTTTGTTTCTTGTGTTTGTATGACTTGTTGCGTAGCTTTTATCAAATGTAATTTAATTCTTATTTTTTATGTTTCAAAGTATCTGACAAAAATTAAAATTATACTACCAACCATGTAAAAGCCCTCTAGGCGTTAAATAAAAAAAAATAATCTGAAATAACATTTTCATCAATAATTAATTGTAATCAATTGTCTTCAATAATTAAATATTACAAATTGAGGTTTTACTCACAAAGTTATTCCAAAAAACAAATCATCCTAAACTTGCAGAGTAGTCAATAGATGTCACACATTAAAATAAAAATAAGATATGTTATATCTAAAGACGCCGCTGTCTAGATTGAATTTAGTTCGGGTTGAATCTTGCGATCATACAGAATGATAGTTGCCAATAAAAATGTGCTGTGAGAAAAATCAACACAATGTTTGTAGTTCTTATTCGAAGTATGATACAGTTAAATATGACCGAAGGAGATAGGGTCCCATTAGCTCAATTGGTAGAGCGGTGCCCCGGTAAGGCAAGGGTCCTGAATGTGAGTCCTAGATGTGACCGTATCTTTTGCTGATTTTTCTCTTTCAGATTTTAGTTTAGGAATCGCTAATATTGTCTTCAATAATTCATTACAAATTAATCATATAAAATTTACTTGCGTACGCCGGGATTTGATTATGCGACCTCCGGATTGCTACCCGAAGTCTACCTAGTTGAGAGTCTACCCCTCGATCAAGGAGGCCGACATGTATTTGCACTAATAAGACTCTCCCACAAACACAAATAGTTTTTATTTATCATTGTGGCATTTTGAAATACAAAAATTTTGACGAGAAGAGAATAAATTTTTGTTTTTTATTATTCTACAAATATACATTTTTTAAGCGTTCGTACATTCTCCATAACCAAAACCAGGGGCATTCTAATTTGATCACAAAAAATATTTTAATATTACGACAAGTACCTTTGTAGTTAATAATCTGAAATATGTTCAGTAAACAGTATTTATAACAAACAGATTTACTTTGCAAAAGAAAAAAGAAGTACTAAATAATACATTAACTTTGAGTAACCATGAGTAAATATGAGCGAAAAAGAAAAAAATCAATTATTTTACAAAAAATGATATTTTGGTTCCCTTGACCCTTGATAAGAATGTTAAGTTGCAACGGATTTTCACTCATATGAAATGTTGAGATCTTATAGCTAACGCTTCGTGTAGGTGTTACTCTAGGTTTGTACTCTAGAAGAGAGGAAGCTAATGTCATTATTTGACTTACAATCTTAAAAAAATAAGTTTTTTATATAATTCTCAGAGACCTACGACATTTTTGTTAAAATTAATGTAGTAAACAAGAATTTTGATGTTCAGAGAAATTAATCATTTCATTGTTTTGAAACTTTGTTTACAAATCCATTAGAATTGACTGACAGTACCGAAAGCGATTATATCGTAACGCTGAAAAGAGTTCAAAGCATTTCCAATTTTAGCAAAAGTTGAAGGTGATGGCTGATGGAAGTGGGAAGAGAAATAGTAAGGTGAGGAGGTGGCTTGTTATTCTTGACTGCCTTATTCCAACTATTTATGTCCAACTCTTTTCGGTAAAAGGTTATTGTACCACTAGGCTAAAAAAAACATAAAAAAAAGAAAACTTAAGACGTAAAAAACTTTTACTTTAAAATTGAAATTGCTACCCGGTTTCACTCGAAAATTTATTAAAGCTCTCAAAACGAAACTAGTCTTGCTTTTGACTGATTCGTAAAACAATTCACTGTACAAGAGAATGAAATATTACAATGAGCTGTCGGACACATGCCACATGAGCGAGAGAAATGTAAAAGCATGTAAGTTTTTTTTTATTTTATTTTATTTTTTTTATATTTTTTTTATAGTGAATACCTCACAAGAGACCCAACTGCTCCCGTCTGGAGCCAGTGAGACTATGGCATCCCCAATTGTGGGGATGTTGTGAGGCTGAAGGTAAGTGGGGAAGGGAAAGAGGAAGGTGGGGAAGTACCTGGCTATTCAGATCTAGTCACTAAACACGGCTAAAGCCATTTGGAGCAACGTTTCAATTCTGAATGGTGGTCTTACACCAGGGCGATACTGGTAGTATCTTCCACTCTGGAACGTGCCGCAAATATACTATATATTATTTTAATTAATTAATTGTGAAATAACACAAATTAATCAAATAAAATTTATTTGCGCACGCCGGGTTCGAACCCGCGACCCTAACGCGAAGTTATAATCAATTAGTCATTTGTCACCTAAATATTCAAATTGAATGAAAATTATTTTAAAAAATCAATATAAGCAATAATTATTAGACTTGAACCTGCACCTTCTAAAGATAAGTTTACTTTTGATAAAAAAATAATAAAATTAATTTCATTTAATTAATTTAATTTCGTGTTTGGTTTTGTCTTGTTCGTTTTCTCTCCTTTTCTATCACATGTATTTTTAACCTAGCATAATCTATTTTGACCAATGTATTAGTGGATAAGTACCTTTTTGTAAATTACTACATTTACTTTGCGAGTATATCTCTGTTTGTTTGTTTTTTTTCTTTTTCTTGTTTGTTCTGCTAAACCTCCCTTTTTCTATATTTGTACTGTTTTGAATGTGAAACTTATACTTTTGATATTAAAATACCAACGAAAAGTTATACCCATTAACTTCTACATATGTATTGTAAGTTCCTCCTGTTCTGAAATGAAAATATCAATTATATTACAAATTCTTGAAAAAGTGTGACGAGCAATATTGAAATTCAATAAATTATGGGTAATTTGTTAAAGCTTAAAAATCTACTTGTATAATTTACTCATTCGAGAAGAAATTGGCTGCTTTTATAATTCCTACGAATAAAAAATTTCTTAATTTTCCAATGGAGGAAGCAGATAAATGTACATTTTTGCACAACTGAGATAAGGAACGTACGTCTTATGCTTTTTTTGAGCCGTTGCCGTTGGTTCCCTGATAACTAAATTACAATTAAATACACTTTTAAAAGTCATGAAATTATTGAAAGTGATGAAAAAAAACTAACATATAAACATTACCAATGTAACTTAAAGGTTAAACCTATTGTTTAAAGGTGAGTTGAATTGTGATTTTGATGAGTTATCTGGTGATAACTGCACGAATACTAATAGCGCCCAATATCAACAAATCTCAATTAAAATATGAAACGGTTAAACATAGAAAACAAAAGTGAGAGACAAGAGAAATTTATTGGAAGAGACGCCGATGTAGATCAGGCTAAAAGATTTGTTGGAAGAGACGCCAATGTAGATCAGGCTAAAGGATTTGTTGGAAGAGACGCCAATGTAAATCAGGCTAAAGGATTTGTTGGAAGAGACGCCAATGTAGATCAGGCTAAAGGATTTGTTGGAAGAGGCGCCAATATAGATCAGACTAAAGGATTTATTAGAAGAAACGCCAATGTAGATCAGGCCAAAGGATTTGTTGGAAGAGACACAAATGTAGATCAGGCTAAAGGATTTGTTGGAAGAGACGCCAATGTAGATCAGGCTAAAGGATTTGTTGAAAGAGACGCCAATATAGATCAGGCCAAAGGATTTGTTGGAAGAGACACCAATGTAGAACAAGCTAAAGGATTTGTTGAAAGAGATGCCAATATAGATCAGGCCAAAGGATTTGTTGGAAGAGACGCCAATGTAAATCAGGCTAAAGGATTTGTTAGAAGAGATGCCCATGTAGATCAGGCTAAAGGATTTGTTGGAAGAGACGCCAATGTAGATCAGGCTAAAGGATTTGTTGGAAGAGATGCCAATGTAGATCAGGCTTAAGGATTTGTTGGAAGAGACGCCAATGTAGATCAGGCTAAAGGATTTGTTGGAAGAGACGCCAATGTAGATCAGGCTAAAGGATTTGTTAGAAGAGACGCCAATGTAGATTAGGCTAAAGGATTTGTTAGAAGAGACGCCAATGTAGATCAGGCTAAAGGATTTGTTGGAAGAGACGCCAATGTAGATCAGGCTAAAGGATTTGTTGGAAGAGACGCCAATGTAGATCAGGCTAAAGGATTTGTTGGAAGAGACGCCAATTTAGATCAGGCTAAAGGATTTGTTGGAAGAGATGCCCATGTAGATCAGGCTGAAGGATTTGGGTTCGAGTTCAAGTTGCAACCATTACCTTTTTATTTCCCGTCTCTATCTTTTTCATACATTCATTGAAAGTTATGGTTGATTAAATTAGTGAATATTACATTACAAGTACATTTTTTTCATAATTTTAAAAGCTACGTAACTCATGATAGGAATAACGTTATAAATTGAATTTAATAGGTGCATTGTCCGAGAAGAAAAACAAATTATTTTCAGGACGTCAAAGCTTTCCATTTGACAGTTTCTGTTGCTACATGCATTCAAATTGCTGTAAAATTTAGATTTTATTAAACTCCATGTCTAACTCTAAATAATTTTAATCGTCAAGCTTATAATCCGTCTCGCTTGTAATAATATCAATAACAATGATAATCCTTCCAGGAATCTGCCACGAACAAGTAAAATACGGCCGGGGTTTGGCTTACCGGTGGCGAGAGTGAAAACGATACAATTCCCTAATCCCTGTCGGGGGTAAACGAATATTAATTTCACTTTCAATATTATAATAGCATTAATTAAGATCGTGTTGGTTCTGAAAATGGTCAGTTTTTAATTATTAAGATAAATTACTGTATTTTTTAGGTCTAATAAACTAATTTTTATCTTAAAAAAAATCCCTCAGTGTCTATATCTTTGAAATTACAGTGTGAAGGGTCTAAAGAAGAAGAGAGGAAGAAAGAAAGGGGATGAAGAAAAAATGTATAAGGGGTGGGTTAGATTTAAATGCGTTTTGGTCAGCTTTTTCCAGTGTCGAAGACAGTTTCAGAATAGTCTAGAAAAAAAAGTCTTAAAAATATGTCTTTTAATACGCTTAATTTAATTTTTTATTTAAAAAAAAACAAACATTCCCGGGTGACGAATAACCAAAAAAAAATTCTAAATCTCTTACTACCACCATAGTAAGCGAAAAGTGTTAATAATTTGTACCCTGAAGATGCTTGAGTAAAGCAAACCGGTCGGTTATAAAAATTATTAAAAACTCGTGGTTTTAAAACAAAAAGTATTTTATTTTATTGAAAATACATTAAAAAATATATAATGACAAAAACCAAACAAAATAAAATAACTTTGCTTTCTCCCGGCTTAAAATAGCGCATTTAAAATATCCTTAAAGTTGTATAAATCATACAGTTATACATTTGGTAGACAATACGTCTACCTAAATAAACCATAAACAACAAATTAATAAGTGATCCACTGAAAGATGGAAGGAACTGGCTCAGGAAAGTACTGAGCTACAGAGAACGATTCTACGCCAAACAGTAACATGGCAATTGCACATAGATTTTGAGGTGTCTAACAGACATAAGGTCACCGGCAGAGGGCCTTATGTCTGTTAGACACCTATATAGTTATAACTGTGGACAAACGGTTCGAGAATATACAACACTTCATCCAACAAACGTTTTGATCTTTATCGCATCGAGTACTTACGACCTTCCGTTACACCCATTGCATAAAACTAATTCAAGTCATTCCAAATAATATGTGTTCTTTGTTCGACGGTAAATTCTTTTTTTATAAAATTCCCTAATCCAATCAATTACAGGTTTCCGAAACACAGTAAAATCTTTTCTGAACATAAAAGCATTCTAAAATCGCATAAACAGCTCAGAAGCCTTACAAAACTCTGGAAAAAGCCCGAAAATAAGCTTTTCTTTCCGCGGAAAACCTATTGCTATTTGGAAACACCATAAAAACTATATATAGTACATCAAAACGGCACATGACAGGTGATTTCGAATCGATTCAACTGGAAATTTATTTCAGTTATTTTATCACAGAACAGGAGTATAATAAAAATACAAATTAATTTTCAACTACCATAAAAGAGACAAATGATTTGCAAATCAAATAAATCTGAAATATTTATCAAGTTGCTCATTTTAAAAACGTTTTGAGGATTTTCGGTTTAACCCAAGTAAAGCAGTTCAGTTTTCTTAATCATTATTATTATTTATAATAGTTACATAAATATAAATATTTCACTTTCTAACTAACAACATAAATAAAATCTATGTAATTTTAATAAAACTATAATAATAAAAATTTAATTTTTAAATAAAATGAACTAACTTACTAACAAACAAAGCATCACGCCATTTTCCCCGTATGGTAGACAGAGAGGATAAAACATCACATAACACGGCCTTGGCATAAACTCCTTGATTCAAATCAAATTTCCTTTTCGCCTTTTGTATTAATTATTAATATTTTAAATTTGAAATGCGCCGTGTTTAAAACCTTGAATATATTTAACATAAATAAATAAATGCTAAAAATAGGCAATTATTTTGCAGCTTAAATTTGTAAATAGGTTTTCTTACAACTTTTATATTTATTTTTTATTATTTTTATTTCTGGCTAGAGCAATCCCGATGAGTTTCAAAATTCATTGTAGGACGAGAGTAACTTACAATACATAGGTGGGAGTTAAAAGGTACAATTTCACATTGGTATTTCGAAATCAAAATTATGAGTTTCACATAAAAAAAAACAGTACACAAATAAAAGAAAAAGGGAGGTTAAGTAGAACAAACAAGAATAAACAGGAATGAAACAGACATTGATATACACATTAGCACAGAGCCAAGGTAGAAATTTAGAAAAAGGTACTTCCCCACTGATACATCGGTAAAAACAGATTACAAATACAGGGGATGGAAAAAAAGTGAGAAAGAAACGTAAGAAATATAACTTGAAAGGTGTATTTTTTCCTTGATACGAGTAAGTAACACAAATGTGTGCCATAAATTAATGTTTAAGCATAACGATAAAAAATAAAAATAGTAATTATAATAGTTTTATAAGTTTGCAATAATGATAAGTATAATAAGTGTTTATGTAACAAATAGATATAATGATATCGTAACTGGGATTATCCCGAGCTCAGAATTTAATTTACAAATTGTTAATGTTTTGTAGTATGGATAGTATAAAGTAATTATATATATATTAAATAGTGTTTTTTTCTGAAATAATTATAACTACATGGTGATTTTTGTTCAGTTGAGTGATTTCGGTTTCAGTCTGTATTCGGTGTAAGTATATTATCTATTTCCGATCTCTCTATGTTTTGTATCCAGACTTTTATTTGAGATTTAAATGTTAAAAAAATTGTGAGTTTTGAATGAGGGTAGGATTTTTTTGTAGATTATAGGAAGCTTTTTTGCCCAAATATTTTATTTATCTTATAGTAGCTTGATGGATATGTTTTTGACCTTGAGATCTAGTGTTTCTAATATACGTGTTATTTTTGGTGTTCTGTATTTATGAATGAAAAAGAGTATTATTTTATGCAATAGATTACACTAGATCACTATCTGTTAACAAATTAAAGATTTTATATAACCTTGTCTTCGATCTGGTATGAAAACGATTTGAATACCGACAAACACGTAGTTTTAACTTTGAACAACAAAACGCCTTTAAAAATCAGTCACTATTAGAAAAAAATTTAAAAATATTAGGAATGAATAACTTACTCAATCATCAATACGTTGAAACAACATAGTGGGTTTGAAAGTTGATACGATAGCTCAATGGTTAGAGCAGTTATTCACATATGACAGAACTGTTGAAATTCAAGTTAGGCTAATTTCCGAAGCTGAGCCAGAAGGCTTACGAAGAAGTATGTGATTTTAAGGCATTATCAAAGATGTTATTTCGGTTGTTACCGACATTACACTATACCTTAGTTTTCCGTGAGTGAAATCAGCTTCAATGAACTCTAATTTACTTTGAATTTTGAAATAGTTCTAACTCAATATTCTAAATAGAAACTCATTGTTGTTTGAAGAATTCAGACTAGTGATAAAGTTCCAACCTATAAAAATATAACATAATATTTTAAACAGAAAATTCTTCAAATTGCGATTTTCTCGAACTGATTTGTAGATTTGAAGTAGCCCGTGATTTTTTACCGGTCATTTTATAATTTTAATAACTGTATGTTACTTCATGTCTCGTGTGTTTAGATTAAATAGCTGGTTTATTAAACAACAGTGTAAAATAAATTAAGTACGACACAAAATAAATTTTGATGTCTTTCAACATTCTGAGAACCACTTTTGATTACGCCGTTTCGTTTTCTTCTATGAATTTTCCACAAACGTAGGAGAGTAATAATTTAATTAAATTTACAAACAGGAAGGTGTTGACTGGGTAAATTAAATTCTTAATTTACCTGGTTGAGATGTTTAATATTATCTTATGAAGGATATTATTTAATAATTACAACTAGGCTGAAAAGCAGCGCTTTATGGTAAAATGATGTGTAAAATGATGTTTGAATGTGGTGCGGTGCAGACCACCGGAGATCAACGAATGCCCGCTCCATTCATTCCCCGGCGGGATTGATGAGGTCCACCTAGTCTCCTACATGTCCCCCTCTGACCCTCCCACCATACGAAAGAAGAAAAAGTGGTAAAATGCTCGACTCTTAGCCCAGACCCTCTCTTCTGACAGATGAAAAGAGGAGGATTATGGAAAATATATATAGGATATTTATGGAAAATTATTATTTCATTATACCAGACATACAGCACGAGCTTTTACAGTAGTGAACTATGGACAAAGTATTCATGAGTACAGTATAACTACGTATACAGGGCGCTGTTTGGTCTACCTTGGCGATGCAGCGCTTCACAGATGTTTGCAGAGGGAAGGATACACGAGTTCGCTGCTTTGATGCGCCGGACATCAGCTAGCGGACAGCTAGTGGCATTTCTCCATCGACCAGGATCCGATTATACGGCACTCTTCTGTCCTGTTAAATGCCTTCATTAGCGTAACTTTATAAAATGAAAATTGTGGTGATTTAGTGAGCAATCTTAGAAAAATGTATATTTTGTTTTAGTAAAATACGTACCTACCTGAGGTCTGAAGATTGGTTGGCTAAGTTGCTTAGAGCAGGCACCCAGATGGGAAAGAATTCATGGTATATAACAACAATACACGATAACAGAACATGATAACAATATACAGGTTGTCTGGGGCTAAAGTGTACAAACTTTGGGAGGTGATTTTACATGGTGGTACACAACTTTTTTCGAAATATCATCGTTTTAAGGTAGTTTTCACGTACAAAAGTTGAATTGTTTGTATGGAAAAAATAATATTCTTCTTTGGAAAAAAAATTTTGTGTGGGAAAAATAAAACGGAGTATTGAAAAAAAAGTGATTCATATTATTTACTTCTACCATCGTGAAGGATCACTTCCCGAGGTTTGTGAATTTTAGCCTGGACACCCTGTATATATCATAAGTTCATTACATTTCTAAGTGATCACTGCCATGGAGAAATTGAAAAAAAGGAAGAATATTTTTTAGTTTATTTTTTTATGGAAAATTTTTGATGCATTGGATTATATATTATGAAACATACCGAAAAAACAAATCCCACAAAAGCAAAGGCTATGCGTGCTTACTCTAATATTTTTTATCACATTTCAATGATTTAAGACTTAAATTAAAGATAAGGAATTAATTTTCTTTTTCAAGAATAAATTAAATGAAATGAAGTTATACGTGATAAAAACGCTGATAAAGAGCAAAAAATGACAAGTTAGTTGGTCTAGCAGTCAAATCATCGGGCTCCCACTCAGGTGTCTATCCGACATCATTGCACAAGCAACACATTCTATTTATTGTAATTTTATTGTGTTAAATTGTATTGACGGGTTTTTTGTAATCAGTTAATGTGTCTTTTAAAAATATTAAAATGTTTAATTCAAATACAGCAACAAAATTGTTATCTTTTTGAACTTGCCAAAATTTGACGCCAAGAACATCCCTAAAAGTCACAACCATTATTTCAGGAAACAATTAACCCCAACAACCTGCCCTATTGTCCAAAACAATACAACATAATACATTGCTCGTCTACCAGCATCTCATCTAAGAATACCATAATACATAATACAGATGTACAACGGGGTGTCAGAAGCAGCCAGGTTTGAGCATTATTAAGGGTGACATCCTTACTATAAGCTGAAAGCCTCTTAAAAGCCTTCACTTTGCATCGAAGCTATTGATGTTGGTATTATAAATATATCATACCCTAGCGATCGTGGCTTTTTCTTTGTCGAGTTCAGCGAAATAATAATAACTTAGAGGAAAGACGGGAGCTTTTCTAAGTGGTTTCTGTTATGGTTTTGTGTTTTGCAAATTGTGTTGTTATAATATTATACTTATGGCAATGCAAACACACTTTTCTTTAAAGAGGTGGGAATAATAGATTTCCGAAGAGTTCATAGCCATTCGTGATTTTGTGTGTTAGTTATTGAACTTACTTTTTCTTTTTGTATCAGGCAGGCGATTAAGAGAGTATTTCGTCATCATCTCGATAAGTTGTCAAAAGCACTGATAACGTATATTTTCGTTCATCGAGATTACTCTGACGGTCTCTGTGGTCGAGGAGTAAGGTTCTCGACTAGCAAGCGAGAGATTGTGGGTTCAAATATGGGAGTGCGCAAATAAATTTTGATAAATTGGTGTTATTTCACAACTTTCTAATTAAAAATAATAAAAAGTATATTTGGGGCACGTTCCAGGGTGGAAGATAATCTCAGTATCGCCCAGGTGTAAGACCACCATTAAGAATTGAAACATTACTTGAAATGGGTTTGGCTGTGTTTGGTGATCAGATCTGAATAGCTAGGTACTTTCTCATCTTCGTCTTCCACATCTCCTTCCTCTCCCTACTACCTTCAGCATTACAACATACCTCAATTGGAGATGCTGTACTATCACTGGCTCCAGACGGTAGGGAACAGTTAGAAAAATATTTATAAAGTCCGAGCTTACTATTCGGCAGTTGGTACTCGAAGCTGTGAATAGTTTCTATATTTATCGGATATATTCGACCAGTCAGTAGCTGAGTTGACATCGCGTTTGTGTCCCATTTAGGCGTAGTGTGTTCAATTCCTCGTTTGGCAAAGTCCTCCATCACGACACAAGTAACATTTTTGGCTTGGTGTGGTGGTAGTAGGAGATTTAAAAATATTGTTAGATTCTTTGTCACCCGGATATGTTGGTCTAACTTTAAAAAAAATATAAATCGAATTATTTACGTATTTATTTATTATAATGGATATTATTTATCAAGAGGATAGTGAAATACCTCCTAAATTAGATGAATATCAATAATTAAGTATTGATTTTTTGTTATTAAATTAAATTCGCGTGCACTGAAAACGTATTACAGGCATGAACTTATGTTTATTTTTTTATTAAACAAAATAGTCTAAGTAGAGGTGTGGCAATTGTTTACGTAATTGTGGTATGTGGTGAGGTTAAATTAATTAAGTTAGTAAAAGGGGCGAGGAAAAGACGGTGAGAAGAAATTAGTATCTAAATAACTATCTACCAGAACATATAGATTTAGTCACTAAACACGGCTTAAGTCATTGGTGATGATCTGGCTTGTAAGTCACACAGACCATCAGGGAATAATTAATTCCCTATGAAAAAAATGAATTGATTACAAAATTCACTATGCAGGAAAGGTAACAAGTTATAATCCAGCCACCAAATACACAAAAACAGAAGACTCACCGAAAATATCACTCGCATTGAGTTTACAGCGATTCCTTAAATCTCCAAATTCGGCAGCGGACGGCAATCGGCACAATAATGAAATTAAAATCGGTCAGGACCAGCTCTCAAGAGAGTAGAATTTAGAATTATATTGAATTAGCACATTGTAATTCCAAAAGTACTGCCACATTATTGTGACAAAAATATTTTAATCCTTTAGTCTTAAATCGACCAAACAAGAATAGTTGTGCCCTCTTTTGTCGAACAATATAATTCGGATGAATCCAGCTGATTAATGCATTGATGACTGTAATTCATTATCACTTTACCTGCAGAGCAAAATCTATGCGAGAATTCCAAGAGATGTCTATCCTATCCACTATTTTTGAATTTAATTTTAAAATTTTATTTCAAACTAATTTTAAGTCTAATGCTTCTCTATTCGTTTCAAGCAATGTTTCGATTCTGAATGGTGGTACTTCAATAGGGCGATTCTGAGAGTATATATAATAATAAAATTATTTACAGATTTTTTTTTTACATTTATTGAAAAGAATGTGACCTTACTGGAGTACCCCGTTTAGGTCACGTGGTACATGGTAATTTTTTGAATTATAAATTGTAAATTTCCTCAGATTTTTTTAGTACAAAGTTACGTTTTAGTACCTGCACGTCTAAAACGTACCTCAAATATATTTCATGATTGATTAGGTACTGATGTTTAAGTAAATCATACAGGATGTCCGGTGGTAAAGTTCACAAACTTCGGGATGTGCTTTTACATGATGGAAGAAGTAAAAAAGATGTAGTTGTTTTTTTACCAACACAAAAAATATTTTTCCATAGAAGAATATTATTTTCTCCATACAAACAATTCAACTTTAAAATGTTAAAAACTACCTTTAAACGTTGAAATTTCGAAAAAATCATTGAATGTTTTCTACTTTCAATATCATGTATAATCACAACGTGAAGTTTGTGCACTTTATTTTTTTTAATTTTTTTATTATTGATACATTATTTTACAGTATTTCATATTTTAATTCAGTAATGTTGGCCTCACTGGGTTGTTTACCCGTGCTGAGGCCCCCAATTTATAATATAAGAATTTATACATTTAAACAAAAAACAACATTAAAATAAAGATAAATTTAAACTAAAAATAAAGATTAGAAATTAAAATCTAATTATCGCACTAAAATAAAAATATTAAAAGAGAATGGAAATCGGCATTTATAATGATTTATGTGTTTGTGCGTGTTGCGTGTTTTATATATATTTTTTTGTGTTGCGTGTATATGTTTTATTCTTTTATGTTATAGAATTTTGGAAATATTGTCTTTTTTGTTCTTTAATCCATTTTTTTTATTTTGTGTTTGAATTTATTTTTATTTTCCTCAATTTTCGTTTCAAGTGAAAGACTGTTGAATGCTTTAACAGCGTGGTATTAATGGTACCTTTGTCCAAAGGTAGTGTTTACCGTCGGAGTTTTTATGTTTTTTTTATACGCTTTTCTGACCGGTCTATTAGTGATATTTTGTGTTTGTTGGGGTTTGTTTTTTTGGTCGAAAATGTAGTTTAGTAGTGTTTTCACATATAATTGGCGTATATCAAGTATGTCACAGCTTTTAAATATTTGGTCTGTATCGGTTAGTTTATGTTTTTTGAGTATTACCTTTAATATCGTTTTCTGTGCGATTTCTATTTGAGCGGTAGCTGCGTTTGTTGCTCCTCCCTTTATCCCCGGACACCTTGAATATTCATACTAATAAAAGGGAAGTAGTTATTTTTTGCATTTCAGTCAATGACGTTACAATATTATATATATATAGAAGCGCTGTAGAAATCGAAAAGTGATAAGCTAAAAGTACGTCAATTGTAGTGCTCTAGATGTTTTAGTAATAAACTGTCATGCGTTATGTAAGATGGTTTGCTACCTCAAAGTAAATTTCTTTAAAAAGTTCCAGAATGGCCTCGTGTGAGAAAGTGTTTTAATCACTCAAAAAACACTAGAAAGTGCCAAAAAATAATATTTCGTTCAATACAGTTGTTTCCCATACAAAAAATGTATGCGTCATAGAGAAAATGCAAGGCCAATAGGGTCTGAGTAAACAGCCAAATTACGAAGTCAGTGCTGTCACCAAATAAGAATAGTCTGATTACTCTGTTTATGTATGCGAAATTCATATTCTCCTGTCTGGAACCCACATTATAATATACATGTACAAGCTGTTGAAAGAATACAAAACAAATTCTTACGTTTTATAATTTTTAAAATGTATATTCCAGCAATTATGTTGAACTACAACACTCTGTTAAATTATATGAATATGCTAAAATTGTCAGACAGAAGAATTTTCATTGACTTGGTATTTCTATATAAAATTCTAAATGATTTACTTGATAGTCCGGTATTGCTAGAATTGATAAGCTTTCGGATTCCACAACGTAATACTAGAAGTCAGGATTTATTTCAGTGCAGAAATTCTGGGACTAACTACCGTATGTATTCCTCTTTGCCCAGAATACTAATGGAGGGAAACAATTATACCAAGTCAGTGGGCATCTTTAATTTATGTTTAAACAAATGTTAATGAAGCAATTCAGTTATGTACAATAAATAACTTATATTTCTTTATATTCTCATGTAAAAGCCCCAATGAAGGGCGTTTATAAATAAATAAATAAACATAGAAATCATCAGAAACAACGAGTATCAGCAAGAAACGCAGCCATTTGCAAACCGTCGTTGCTCTATTAAGCCACGGCTCTTATCACTTGACACCTCAAAATCCGTCTGGTGCCCAGGCAACTCTAGTCGGGTTCCATCAATTCAACGCTCTTAAAGTGATATAAAGTCGTTTATTATTATTATTTAAAAGCGAAGTAAAAAAAATTAAAGTAAAAACCTAACCTACTTAACCTATATTAGTTTTGTTTCATCACTTCTCATGATTTTATATCACTTTTTAAAAGTGTGTTGAATTGTCATTTTGATGAGTTATGTGGTCACTCTCTAGTCGGCCTTGAGGTAGTATTCGAAGCAATTTTTCACATATATTTTTCGAATGCTTATTTTTGTCATATTTATATAGAGAATCCCTTGAAACATGAGTGTTTCTTATTTGCTACATATCATCTTAATTTTGTGTAGCAATAACAAGTCTATATACATATAAGGTCATTGATTTCAATGGAATCATTTAAAGGATGTAATCCTTTTTCAATTTAATGTTTAATTGGAAAAGTAAGATTATTTATAAAAATCAAAATCAGATTATAATTATTATGAGACGTCGAAACCACATTTATGAATAATTATCACCTCCCATAAACTTCATATATTTCTTGAAAATGATGCATTATTACAGCCGGTTTCGTGGAAATGCAACATTATTTCTAGTATTATGAAGTAGAAGTTTGTCTGGCCGTTACAAATAATAGTGTAGGTACGTAATAAATAATTACTTAGATTTTCATTAATATATACTTGCTCCATTTTTAAAGCGTAATAATTATTGATCCCAGTCGTTGGATGGATTAAATATGAAGAAAGGGAAAGCAGGATAATACCAGGATATTTTCGGAAGTTAAGATTATATTTTAATTAGTTATTTTTTCAAACTTATTTGCAATTTTTTATTTTTCTTGTATATTACTACTACCTCTCTAAGTGATTTATGAACTAAAACCAGTAGTTCTTTGACATTGTGTCCAAAAATATGTGATTCTAATTTTTCTTATTTAATAAATCAAAACCAACATTTCTTCTGTAATCATAAGATTTGTAAGTAGGTTACCTTACTTACCTTACCTGTAAATACAAAATACGTCACGATCTCAATGATAAATGTTTTTCAGGTAGGTGGGTACAAAGGTGTTGAAAAAATATAATAAACTGATATTAATAAATAAATTTTCGTTCTGAATACGTAGGTACTTAAGAACGGCAGTGAACGTTTAAATATTGGAACTGATGGTGGTTTAGAGATTTTTTTATTTAAAGAGTCTTTTCATTAAACACGACTTATTCTCAATTCCGAAGGTATTAATCAACATCAAGAAACACATATTATAAATTTATCCTTCAATTTCACGCGAGGCCGCCAACACAGGCTTCTGGTTTTTCCCAGGTTCAAAACTAACTTATCAATGCTGATGCCTCTGGGAAGACTCATTAGGTTAATTAACAGCTTATTTCTCAATACAGGCTTGTCCTAGTGAGGTTAAAAATTCTAACCTAAAAAAGATACAATGTAAAGAAAAAATAATAATAATAATTGTATGACTTGTATAGCGCCGTTTTTGTGCAAAATCACCTCAAGGGCGCTGATAAATAAATAAATCTTTTTTAACCTTATATATTTGCTATGCTAATTAATTTTATTTGTAATTTTTTTATCGCTTTTGCGAGTATTGGTTTTAGTACTGTTTTTTCAAAGTAACTAAATAAACAATAGACTCGAGTGTATTAAGTTTCTATAGTCTATTGTGAATACTTTCCAGACTGTTCGTCAAAATAAAAACTGTTTTGTTGTGTCTAAAATAAGTCTAGTGTATTCTAACTCTTTGGTAAAACACAGCAATGAGATTTATAGCATATGAATTCGAAGTGAACCCTCGGGATTGTATTTTGGAATGTACATAGTATCTTTAGGTCTTATGGGAACTAAGTGGCATGGAATTCCGCACAACTAGAATATTATTTATGCGATGGCAACACAAGGCAATAAATTTAATCATACATAACGAATAACAACATAATGTTGGTTTGCTAAATGCAAAACAAGGAGATTACACTCGTAAATAAAATGAATTTATCTAATGGCCGTTCACACCAGCGACCAATGATTTCGTGCAAAATTATGGCAAAATTTGAGACTTAATTGAAGATTTAATATCATGTGATGTAAATCACACAAAAAATAATGCCTTTTCGCTTCATATTTAAATAATATATACGTGCAAATATATTTCTTCTTTCAATTTTTTGTTTGTTTGAATTTCTATTTTATAAATGTAAATACCTTAAAATGAGCAAGTGTTTGACGTTAGCAAAAATGTTTATGTGAAGTACTGTCAGAACATTTTATTTGTGTTGTTTAAAAGTTTATTAGTTATAGATTTAAAAAATCTGTTGGTTTTCCTAAATAAATAAATAAAAACCGAACATATTTCTATTTAAAAAAAGTTAGTATAATTACACCGATTTAGTTCTATTTATTTCTTTCGGCCAAACCGGTTTTGGAAAATAACGTCTATCTTCAGACTGGTAGCTACTTAACCTATATGTGGACGTGATTGTTCGAAACCGGTCTGGTCGGAAAGTAATTAGGTTGGATAACAAAAAAATTAAAAGGTTTAGCTGTATGTACTTACACACTTTATTAATTTACGACGGAGTTCCAGAAAGTATAGGCAATTGAAAATGAGGTTCTATGTTAGGTTAGGTTAGATTGACGTTGCAAAGTTTTTCGACTTTTTTGCGATGAACTGCTTAAATATTATTCGAATGAATCTCAAATTTTACTAACACTCCCCACCAAACAAAAAAACCAAACCTACCCTTCGTAATTTTTTAAGTTTCAACATATCCCAATTGGGGATGACATAGTCCCACTGACTCCTGAGAGTTGGGACAATTCTGAGGTATTCATATAAAAATACAAAGATTTAACAAAACACCAACATAATCCATTTTCAAGTACAAACATTTAAATCGACCCCAGTACACATAAATTGACCTACATAACGTACATTTAAGTAATGTGGGTGTCACATCACATAATTAAAATGTCAGAATATTTATGTCACAGCCTTGAGCTAAATATTACACATCAAAGCTTTTAATAAAGCTTCCATATAAACGTTTAAAAATTATTTTCCGAGTTTAGCTTTAAAATTCACTTGTTTCGATATCTGTGTTAAAATTTAATGTCAAGTCACTATACCAAATTGGTTCTATGGAACGATATGATTACACACTATGATTAATTTCTAAAACATTATTCTTCGTATTTTTTGGGCTGAGAACTTCAAAGCATTGAAACTGCGGAGGTATGGATAGACAAAACAAAAGAACAAGAAATGGTAGTGTAAGTTTTTTTGCGTCAGTGTTTACTTTGTGGAACATCGTTTATGTAGATTGAGGTGGTGGGTAGGGCGCGTGGTTAGCAGTTAGATGGGTTGCTTTTCACAACAAGTTTTTTTTATGTTGAAAATATATGTATCTATAAAAGATAGACTGTTGAGATTCATAGCTTGCATAGAAGTACACATGTTCTCTAAGGGTACGTATACATATGCGAACCGAAACGCAAAACCGTACTACGCATCACTGGCCTCTCAGAAGCTGGGCGTACTGTACAGGGCCCGCAGATACTTTAATAGTACACAACTGCTGACCCTGTACAAATCGCAAGTGCGCCCTACTGTCGAATTTGGCAGCCATCTCTGGTCCGGAGCCCCTAAATACCTGAAAAAAACCCTTGACTCTGTGCAAAAACGGGCGGTCCGTTTGATAGATTCCCCAATCTTAACAAACGGACAGCAATCTTTAGAGCACAGGCGTCGGGTAGGTATGCTGTCCTTGTTCTATCGGTATTACAATGGAAGATGCTCTGAGGAACTAGCGTCATTGATCCCTTCGGCACCGGTGCGTAGTCGGGATACACGCCAAACGCGCGCCCAACATTTGTACACGGTTGACATTTGTCACATGAGAACGGGTCGCTTCTACGATTCGTTCTTAAGTTCAACAGCTCGGCTGTGGAACGAACTGCCGGCCTCTGTGTTTCCTCCCTCCTACAACATGGGACTCTTCAAGACCCATGTTCACTCCTTCCTTTCCACAAAAAGACCCTCCACACAGCATCCCCAAAGATGACATAGGCCCTGAGTGAAATTATTTTCTTCAGGGCCTCCTGTGTGGAGTAAATATTAAAAAAAAAATTAGGTATTACATTACTACCGTTTCGCGCCATTTGCAATTATTTCGTTTCTTTCCCATAAGCTGAGGTTCAGTTCGGCAGTTCGGCTCGCTGATGTATACGTAGCATAAAGTGTTGGTGCTCCTGGCTTTGCATGATTGAGTGTTATGGATTATGGAAATTTGTAAATAATGTTCGCCAGTTATTGTAGCGCCCTTCGTGGCAGCAGGACGCGTCCTAACGCTTCCTCCAACCGCTTTGTGTTTTTTTAGTATTTTCAAGGGAAATGAGGCAACATCCCTTTGAAATTATTTTTAAAATCAATCCATCAACATTTGAACTTAAATAAAAATAAACTTAATAATTATTAGAACTTTATAATATGTGATTTGAGTGCAGTGTTTTAAAGTGAATATTCTGAAATTTGCTCAAAAATTTTTTGACTTTCGAAACGAACGGCGACCGGTAAATTCACTCCAGATGTCCAACCGTCGCTTTTTATTGCGGACAGAATGCACCACTTCAACAATTACCAGGAACAGGATTACATGGAGATAAATGATGGACTTGCCAAACGTCACAGCGGTGCTGCCAGGGTCTCTTATCTATGTGAGGTGTCAGCGCTTTATTAGCAGCAGATACATACCTGGACGCTGTTGTTGGACGCGGTGGACTCTCTTACTGCAGCAGCTGGTCCAGTTCCTTCACCACTTAGGATTCTTGCTGCAGAGTCTCCATCTTCTATCTTCGTAGAACGTCACAGCGGTGCTGCCAAGGTCTGGTATCTGTGAGAGGATAGTGTGTCAGCGCTTTATTAGCAGCAGACACATACCTGGACGGATGACGAACCTCGTGCTGGCACTGTTGGTGGACGCGGTGGACTCTTTCGCTGCAGCAGCTGGACCAGTTTTTTCACCACCTGGGATTCTTGCTGCAGAGTCTCCATCTTCTATCTTCGTGTCACCTGTTCCTTTACTTCATTTTACTTAACTTAACTTCACTCTATTTTTGTAATATTTATATTTTCTGTAATACCTGCATCAACTGTAAAGCGCCCCTGAGGTGATATCTCACAAAAGCGGCGCTATACAAATTATCCAATAATAAATAAATAAAATAAATAAATAAGTTTTTAAGAACTCAAAAGTACGACGATTGTGATGAAAAAAGGAGTTGGAAAAGAGTTAGGACTTATCTACCATTTTTTGTAAGCAATTCTCAAAATTGACTACCTAAGTTTATTTATTCATTGACATATAGTACACATAATTAGTACTAGTTAAACAACGATATTAAATGTCAGTATCTGTATTTGTTATTAGGATTGTTTTGTGAACACCTCAATAGGAGAATCTGTACTGAGTTGTTCCTTGGGTGACCGAATAAATCATCAAAATGATAATTCATCACATCTTTACAAAGTTATTTAAAGTCATGGAAAGTGATGAAAAAAAAATTTTTTTTAACTGGTTAAGTAGGTTAGGTTAGGTAAGGTTAAAATTTTATTTTTTCATCGGTTTTAATGACTTTATATCACTTTTTAAAAGTGTGTTGAATAGTCACCGCGTTGAGTTAGCATGGAACCGTGTCCCTGAGATACTCAAGGAGGATATTGCGGTTCCAACCATGGCGGCAGTATTGTATACATAATAGGTTAATAGTTGTTACATCATAATATTAATTAAAACATAGACATAATTTAGTGAAAATACAGTTGAAACGAAATAGAATAAAAGAAAACAGAAGAATTTATTGTTATCAAAATTAAGTTGTAGTCCTCCATTTTAATTTTGTTTTTATTTTCTTTTATATACACACCTGTTTCGCCATCTGAAGTCATTATAAAATTGGAGGAAACCTTCAGAAGGTGAAACAGCTGTTACGAGTAATAATAATTACATAGCAGATCTTGTGTAATAATAAACTGTGTTTTGTAAATTTGATAATAATACTATTGAACATATAAAAGAAAAACTAAGAATCAAAACAGAAGTATTAATGCAAGTAAAAAACATCATTAAAAAACAAGAAACACCTAAAGAAATAAACATAATTATCCACTCTGTGAAAAATACAGAAAACCACAAATGCAATATGTTATGCACAAACATAGAAAGCAAGACCGATATTAAGTACCTAGGCATAACAATAGACCAGCGTTTAAAATGGTCCCCACATATAAATATTCTGAACAACAGAATAAGGAAACTAACATATATATTTAGATGTTTAAGAGATATTTTAAACGAAAAATTACTTAGAACCACATACTTCGCTTTCTGTCAATCAATTATACAATACGGCATTATAGGCTGGGGCGGTACATATAAAAATCAAACTCAAACAATTTACATATCACAAAAACTAATAATAAAAACCATATTAAAAAAACCCTATTCATATTCGTCCGAACTTTTATTCAAACAATTTAAGGTCAGAAAATTAAGTGCATTATACTTCTACCATGCAACATTACAAATTTATAAAAACTATATTCAAAATAAAATTGCACCCTTTAAAAATAACAGAAATCTTAGACAAACGTCAATACTTCCTACTCCTAAATGTAAAAAAACAATAGGACAGTTCAACCATGAATATCTCGTAGTTAAATTTTTTAACTCATTACCAGAAAAAATTAGAAACATGAATGCAAATATAAACGAATTCAAAAGCCACCTTAAAAAGTATTCCGAACAGTTGAACTGAATCGTACCAAATATAAACAAATATAACAACACCCCCATACACACAAGCCCTGCTTATTTATGGGGTACATCGAATACTTATATTATGTAATTAATAACCTACTATATTGTGTAATTTTATTATGTAATTGTTATATTATGTAATTCGTGTATCTTTTTGTTACTAATAAAAAAAACTAAAAAAAAAAAAAAAAAAGTATTTAAATCATTACCAAAAAATAATTTATTTAGTTTAATTAAAAACACGTGCTAATTAAGTTGTGTTTTATTTGGTCTGGGGTGAGTATGTTTTGTTAAAATAGTGCTACCTTTAGTTTTATCCATTCTACGATCTGATTTTTCAGTTTGTGTATTGGTGAATTATCAGCAAGTTGTTCCAGGTTAGGTGGCGAACTAAAGAGACAATATACTTAAATAAAGCCAGAAACTTAACGACGTAAGTGAAGCAGCCGTGCACAAAAATATGCGAAGCGTGGCCCTGGCGTATTGGGCAGACCTGCGGTTGAACTTGCCCTATCAAATCTCTAAAACAAAATGGGAATCTTAACAACGTAAGCGACGAAGTCGTTTAAAAACAATATGTGGTTTGTAATGGACGGAACTATGTACGGTCGACTTTGCCCAGGCAGGCCTAGAAAATCGATCTTTCCATGGGGTTAATTTGAATTATTTCTGATGAATGTATTACTAAAATCGCATATGTTTCTATAGGGATCCCTCAAGAAGTTACTAATTCATCGTCTAGATAAATAAAATCTTCTACTAATTTTATATCTACGTTTTCAAAACGTTTCACGTTAAATATTTTAATTGTAAGGTCCTGTTTTTATTAATTTAAAATATAAATAACTTACGTAGGAATCCCTCTAGAAGCATTTAAGATTTTAGTAATACGTTCATCAGAAATGATTAAAACGTGAGCGTCGAGCTAACCCCCGTTATTAGAGTCTTGTGTCACCTTAGGATCTATGTGGAATTAAGCGTTAGGTTTGTTGAAGACCTGGTTATTATTGAGGACTGAAATTCTAAGGGAATATAAAGTTTACATTTGAAGAGGCGAAGAATCGAACAATTGACGCTCTGGCATAAAGTTGTCTAATTGACAAAACGTTGAGTAGCTTATAATATAAGAAGGTACCTACAATGCAAAATACATTTAATGCTGAAGTGGGCTAATAAGTAGAACTATTGACTTTGCCAATACAGAGTGAATCTAATAGAACAAAGTAAATAATAATGTGGTAGGTGCTTCGACCTCTCTCACATCCAAACTGCTAGATAGCCAAGACGTATCCCTAATCCCGTACTCGGTCTGAAAAATATAATAATCTATCTAGGAGTATTACTTAAGGTCTGTCTTTTTTTATATTTTTTTATAGTGAATACCTTACAAGAGTCCCAACTGCTCCCGTCTGGAGCCAGTGAGACTATGGCATCCCCAATTGGGGGATGTTGTGAGGCTGAAGGTAAGTGGGGAAGGGAAAGAGGAAGGTGGGAAAGTACCTGGCTATTCAGATCTAGTCACTAAACACGGCTAAAGCCATTTGGAGCAACGTTTCAATTCTGAATGGTGGTCTTACACCAGGGCGATACTGGTAGTATCTTCCACTCTGGAACGTGCCGCAAATATACTATATATTATTTTAATTAATTAATTCTGAAATAACACAAATCAATCAAATAAAATTTATTTGCGCACGCCGGGTTCGAACCCGCGACCTTCGGAATGGCAGTCCAATGCGTTACCACTGGACTATGCCGGCCGTCTGAATACAATATATAAACAACAGTAACTCAACACTTTCGTCTGAGATTTCTTACAACCAAGCTAATTGCTGAGTTTTGTAAAGATTTGTGTGAAATAAATAATGTAAATAAAATTTCTTTAAACTTCTAATAATCCACAAAGCAATGCTTAAGTTTTAAATTTATAGTTCTTTTATTTTTCTGTTTTGTCCAAATCCTCTAAAGTTACATAACCCTTAATACTAGACATTTACTAAACATTTTCTTAGGATTCCACCGTGGCAAGAAATTATTCATGCTGCACGAAGTTCTTTCTCGGGTTTTCTAAAAATAGGAGAAGAGGTAGATGAAGGTATAAAAGTTAAATCACGTGGGACACATAATAGAGGTGCAGGGAGAGGATAGAAGGAGAGAGGAATATATGCAAGCGCACGAGATTTATACGGCAATAAGTTGTTCTTGTGCAAGGCGTGCATTTGTAGGGTGATGAGAACGTTTCTGATTTCGTTGGAAGTGATATTTTTTGTTAATCCCGGAGCGTGTTTTATACGTGATATTTACCATATTATTTTAATGATACCATTCCTTAAAATATTAAAGAGAAAATATTTTTAGGTTCTATTAATCTGGTACATTATGTCAAGCGACCTCACAAAACGTTTTTGTAAAATGGAAAAATATGCCAAAAAATCACTCCAGTGTTTTAAGAAAGTTATAAAATAATGAAAATCGGTTAATCCCATACAACTGGCCAAATTCACATTAAAATATTGCGCAATATACCATTCAATCGAAGATTTTTTTAATTTTATTTCAAAGATCCTTTTCGGCGACATAAGATTGTAATAATGGGGGTTTGCTCGACGCTGTTAATTCGCAACACATCTGATACACAATTAAAATATCACCCCAACGTAAATATGATTTTGTTTTCCTTTACCAATGCATTATATTTATAATTTATTTTAAATAGCTTTCTTAGAAAGCGGATGAATTGATAATATGTTTTATTATTATCTTATTTTAATTTATTTATTTAGTATTAACGGTATTGCCATTTATAAACAAAATATTTCTTGACAGTCATAGTAGCAAATAGAAAGAAGAAAGAAATGACAAATTATAAATACAAGATTATTTAAGTCGAAAGGAAAAATGAATTTGAATTAGTACAAAGTTAATGAAAGCGATGATAAAAAAACACACAACCTGTTATGCAGTAACCTCGTTAAAATTTGCACTGCTAAAGTGATTAATTAGTATAGCTTTATTCTTCAATGGATGTATACTAAAAATATCAGAAATATTAGCACAAGGGTTAATATTACGTAGTATAATAGTCTTTATAATATATACTAGGCAACCTATATCTAATGGTAGGAAAATGAAAATCAATCAGGGCTATCCAACTGAAATTAAATATTTTATAAAAAAAAATATAAGATTTTTTCTGTCACATAACTTCAACGATTTGTGTAAAAAATCATAATCTCTTGATTATAAAGGAATTCCGAATCTAAATTGAATAATAAAATAATAATTCAACACACTTTTAAAAAGTGATATAAAGTCATTAGAAACGATGAAAAATATATTTTTTTAACCTTACCTAACCTAACCTAACCTAACCCACTTAACCCAGTTAAAAATGTTTTTGTTTCATCACTTTCTATGACTTTTTAAAGATGTGATGAATTATCATTGTGATGATTTATCCGGTCACCAAAATATTACCGACATTGAGTTTGACACTTTCAAGTTCAGAGGTCCTCTAAAATAGAGTCAATAAATGTTGTGTCCGTAAAGGTGTTAATATTTTCATATTTGTGTAAAAAAATATTTTATGGTAAACTTCACTTGTTAACGTAACCACGTATATAAATACTCAAAATGTCAAAATGTATATGCAACTGTATGTTTTACATAAAAAAAGGTTTATACCGTCTGCATGAGAGTGGTACGTTTGTGGAATGAGCTATCGACATCCGTCTTTCCTTCTGTGATTAACTTAAGCTTGATGTTTGTCTTAACATGCCTCAAGCCTTATGTCTCTAAACTTTAGCTGTTATGAGTGCAGTTCCACAATGTTTATCCAAGAGACTGTCTGAAAACTGAAGATACCGCTGATGACAGCTTACATCCGATAAGACAGAGAGCTCTAGAAGAAGGAAAAGAAAATTATGTCCATCACAAAAGTCATCAGAAAGCCGAATAAGAAATTATTTTAAAAGGCCACCCTGTTGCAACAAAAGAAAAATTAGCAAGACTGAGTCAACCCTCCGAGGCAAGATTGTATCAAGCACATAGAAAACTTTAAGCGGGGGTGCTTTAAACCCCGCAAGCCGTTGCACTGTTTATTACTTCTTTAGAAGGTACAGATGTATTAAACTTATGCATTCCCGCAATTTCGAGATTACTTAGCTGGCTGCTAGCAGAGGATTAAATTAATAAAGCGACAGTCTGCTAGCTTGTAGTTGGTTTACATCACTGAAGGCTTAAACCGATAGAAGTGTGTAGTAGTTTTGGCAGACACAATGTCAATTTTCATTTCAGCTCTTAATTGGAAATTGATCAAAGTTTTTACAATACCAAATCTTTTTCTTAAACTAATAATCAATTTCACTGACATATCAGAGGTATGGGAGTTATCATGGCTGATATTATATCAAATAAGAACGTTATGACAGGTATTTACAGGTACCTACATTGAAAATCAATTGACATACATAATTTGTTATTGATATTTAAACGAGAAGGTGGTGAGCAAATACGGAAGAGCCTCGCACGGCGTGGAAATTTTGGGATTCAGGAACGGGCTCCTTCGGCCCGTTACAGTGCTAGGACCGTGCCAGTTATAATGTCCGCTATTGGTGGATGAGTTGCCAATAGAAGGTACTCCGTTGTGAGATCGCCGCTGTGTTCGCTTGTTATATAAATGTAGCGAGATCAATTTTCGTTCAAGTTGGCATAACGATCGCACTTCTAGGAGTATTCAGTTCGGTAGTTTACCTAAACTAAAGATCTGGTGTAGTCTGCACTCTACAGGTTCTTGCCTTGGAAAAATTAAGCTTAGCAAAAGAGTTTGTTTTACAAATAATTTAGTTTGAAGGGTGAAAAGGGAGTTTTGTAATAATAATTTGTTAGATGTGACAGCTTATTAACTAAGCAGCAATTACAAAATGTTACCGCATGGCTAGACAGAGAGTATGAAACTCCAGACAACCCTGCCCCGACTAACACAATAATTATTTTTTCTGAATATTTGTTGCATCCATATAACAAGAAAAGAAAACACAATTCGCAGCGTTTTTGAATTGAGTTCTGTAGTTTGAATTTCCAATATATATATAATTTTAATCTATTGAGCAGGCAGCATTCGAGTTAATATAAAAAACTTACTCCTGTTTTGACTATAAGAAACATCTAGAATTATTAAACATTATTTAAAAAATATATATAATCATTCAAAATGAAAAAATATATATGTGAGCGTCGACACCAAAATCAAATTTCTTTTCAATATTATAAACAAATGGAGAATCTTCCCTGTTTGCCACAATCAAAATGAATATCAATCACCAACGTGATTTACTCCATATCTTTTCTGTGAATGTGTCGAGTATTTAACATCTGCAGTGACTGTAGTGGCAAGATTCCACATATATTTAGCGATGGCCTCTAGATAGAAATATTTAAATCTCATGTTTTCACTTATCTTTTTTTGACTCAAATTTGACCTGCTCTTGTTTTGTTGATGTTTTATATACCAATAGTCTTATTTTTTCCACATTGTTGTACAGCGTTATTGGATGGTAGATATTTATTATTTATGCATCGCGGTAACAAGTCAGTCGGTGAGTGAGTGCTATCCGAGCATTAAGCTGCTATTGAGAACTGAGGCGGCCGGTCGGCCCGTCCCGCGCGCTGGCTCTCACACCATGTACCGCCTCTGCACACTGCACCTGCATACTGCAGGAAGTCCACACCCTGATCTTACCTCACTGCACCGCCATGAGCCACGAACCTACTATGCCCGGCGTTGCACGCACTTAAAGGAGAGGCTACAATTAATCATCGACTCCGCGGGAAATTACAACAGCGCCTATGAATTGTAAAATTTTCTCTGGCTTGCGCCCTCCATGCGCCTAGGCCCGGCAACATCTGTATCTCCCGCACAATGAGCACATTCACGCTCGCATCATTTGCCGACCAGGTCCAGTACTTTCTGCTTACTTCAAACTGGAGTACCTGAAGACCCATGGTCTTCACGAGTGCTGAACATCACCCACCGAGTCCGGTCTCCACCAACGCGGTGTCGAGCCACCGATTTCATAGATATAACCATTGACCTGGAGGATTCGTTGACTACATTCACCAACGCAGTGTCGATTTTCGGCCTGGGAAATTCGCCACCAACCACTTCGACTTCGAGTTATCGCAACGTCAACATCACTGACTTAATAAACGCTGTGATTCTACACAACATCATTCATTCGTCATACCTTACCACAACCCCAAAACTTTAATCCTCTGTACATTACATTATCCAATACATTATAAATAAAAATCAACGAAATTTTTTGTTTAAACGGAGACGGTATAATATACACACTTGCTGGCCCCACATTTTACCAAACACGTTTAGGATTTCTCCGTATCAAACGGGAAACCACGCGACGCTTAAACGAATCACAAAGATTTGACAGTAAATAAACAGACAGCATGAAAAAATATTTATTTTTATTGTGACCAGTATTTTTTAAACTTTTATTACTGTAATATATTTAGAATTTAGAATATAAGGAGGGTGATCAAGTTAATTCCCAACTTTCAATCACGTTTGTGATGAAAGGCTTTAAATCACAGTGAAAGAAAAAACAGATAAACCATAGCTGCAAGAAAATATGCAAATTATTTATGAAAACGGACATGCTAACGACATCTGGCGGAGAAAGAATTGATCCAGCTTGCTTGCAGTAGACTCCTGTAATAGTTGAAATTAAATCAAGGTTCCGGGACGAGAGCAGAGATGTCGTAAAATCGTCTAGGACGACTGGTACATCCCCTTTTAACCAATAGATCTGAACAAAGAGCTATAAAATTTTGAGTAACCAATCAGTGAGCGGAGGGAGGTGTGTCTACGACGGACAAAGGAATAAACTTTGGATCGGGCAATAAAAAAAGATAATTAATGGCTTCTTCTTTCCCACAGAAATTAGAGGTGAACGCACTTTAGGGTCAACGTCGACTTTCAAGGTGACAAACTCCTGGAAATGTTTACAATAACTGAGGCATTTAGGTGATGGCGAACCATTGAAATCGAGTGCTTTGAAGATTTTACAAGTTGAAAAACACACACACGAAAATGCAATGGAAAAACTATAAACGTGATAGTATAAAAAAGGACGGGAAAAGCGAAGGAAAATCACTGGCAGAATTTTCAACTGTAGTACAATTATTTATGATAGAAGGAGGGTGTCATGTTCGATAAAAATCGTACTAAAGAGAGGTGAGAGTTTTGGAAACAATGGAAATTAATCGTTATCAATTTAAGATGAAACGGACATATTGGTAAATCAATCTTGGATGAAAATCTCGCAAAAAAAATACACATTTTAGAAAAGTGCGGCGATCGAATGGAAGGTTAATACAGATATTTTGGACTGCTACGAAGGTTCTAGGAAAATGAAAATTGAGTATTAGAAGAAGACAGTAAAATTAAACATATATCGATAGATTAGATTCAGGAAAAGTAGAAATTTTCATGATTATTAGGTTAGATATATATTAGAGTTACCCAATATTACGAAGGGATCGAAACAAGATAAAAGGTTGGCGGTCTCATGTATATTTTGAAGGGTAAACAATCGAAATCCGAACATGATTTTTATTTACGTTAAGGTAATAAACGATTAGAAAAGCGATTAACTTTAACGTGGACCTTATGGAAGTATTTAGATTAGTCAAAAGAAATTAAAATTAATAGGTTTGAAATTAAACTAAATTTACGAGTCTAGTACCAAAATTTTAAACATAAACAGATGTCAATGCATATGTTTTATGTGAATCCTGGTATGAGAAAGATAGAAAATTGGGCGGAGATTGGGTCAGGCAATAAAAATGACAGATATCCCAGAGTCTAATTAGGTATATCTCCCATGGAAGTGTGGAAAACTATATATTAATTAATAATAGATGAAGTATGAAATTTTCCTGGAGACCACACACGTCGGGAAAAGTGGAGAAAAGATAAAAGAAAGGGTAAAGAATGAAGATAAAGAATAATCCAAGTGGAGAAAAGTGATACAATTCAAATTTATCCGTGAAATAAATAAATACGACTTGGAAAATAATTAATTATAGAGTTATGAGAAATAACATAAGAAAAAAAGAAGAAATTGTGCAAGAAAACGTCGCGGATAAAAGAAAATCCAAGAAGATAAGGAAAAATTCGAATCTGCGGCATTAAGAGAGAAAGTACTGGTGAAAATGGAAAAGCCCATATAAGGGACAATAAAATTGAGTAGAATTTAGACGAATCGAAATTCAAAAATGCGTAGTAAAGATTTCAGCATGGATTTAAACAATTTCGCACGAGATGCATAAAATTGAGATTTATATATATGTTATTGAGGATGGACCTATCGCGAATTGAGAAAAAAAAGGAACACAAAATCATGAGATCTTAACTACATTTTTGTATGAACAGAGGACAAAGGGAGCTTGGGCGATTAACGCAGACTTACCCGATTCGGACCCTATTGACTTAGATTTGTGAGATAAAAACTAACTACCGCCCAGAGCCGGAAAGCAGAACATCTTATGGAAGCAGAATCGATATTGATGAGAGGGATGTTCGGATTTACGAGTTGATAGGAGATAGAATTAAGCATCAAGAGAAATTCAGATACGTCTTTTGGAACCTGAGAGGGGTATAAAAGATGGAACTCATCAGACAGGAGGACAGTCGCGCCGAGGGTTTGAAAAGTTGTTACGTGGCAGTACTACGTCTATTGGTAAAATTCTAGTGAAATAATCTAAGTGTTAAATTCTGAACAAGTACCTGGACTTAGAAAGTTTTGTAAAAAGTCTTAAATTCAGTTTCTAAATTCTGAAAACCCCACCAGTGAAGTTTTGTTAAATCAGTTTAATTTGGTTAAACAGTGAAAATAAATATAATTTAAACTCAGTGCTTAAAAGTGTTAAGTGAAGTGCAAAAAGTGAATTGTGAATTAATTAAAAATTTAAAAATAATTATTTCATTCAAAGTGAAAACATTCAAATTAAATTTAAGAGTTTGTTATCGTTAATCTAAAGTGAACGTGATCGCGTATTGATATTTAAAAATAGATTATAATTTAACGTCAATTTGGTTAAAAAATAATAATAATAGTAATAAATACTTCATCTTAGGTTAAAAGAAACACAAAAACAAAAAAAAAAGGATTCGATAATAATAAACGTTTAAATCTTTGTTCTAAAATTAACAGTTAGAAAAAATTTAATTTATTAATAGTCGAGTAAATTAAAAGTTTGCACAATTTGGAATAAATTTTCTTATAAAAATATATAAAAAGAAATTTAGAATTAATAAATTGTTCAATTAAAATCCATCGTGCGTATAGCGACAGTGTTAAAAGTGTTTGTCGTTTTAACCGGAATTTTAATCATCAGCCTATCATTTCGAAAAAGAATTTGAAACAGCTATCATTCAAAAGCCTAAACTAGAAAGGTGTTATTAAATCAACGGGTTTTCTGAATTAGGATTTCGTTCGGAAGAAAAATTAAATATCAGCTAATTTATACGATTCAAGCGAGAATAAAATATTAAATAGGAATAAATAGTCGAAAGGATTTATTTTGAAATTAGTTGAAAAATACAATTAATTAGGTAGGATTTCTTCATCAAGGTTGTTGTGTACTACCCGACCGGAAATACCTTGACGTGGGTGAGTTTTCCTTTTATAAATAATTTTCAGGTCCCAGGAGACACAGAAGGGCTGTGAAGTGGAAGTATATCAATTGAATATTAAATTAAAACAACAAAACAAAGAATTACACATTAATATATGTATATTGTATATTTGTATATATATTTATCTATATAGAAGTAAAGTAAAATATTGTATATAAAGAATATATATATGAGTAATGTAATTATATATATGTATTTTATTTATTAATCGAAGCATCGAAATGGTAGCGATTTTTAATACCTACCCGAGGATATATCTATATTATTGAAAAGGAAAATATGTATTTATTAATATTCCAGACTATGTAGAATCATATATTTTATATTTATTTATTAATATATGTACTCTTAGTTAACATATTTTGATAATCGAGATATGTGTACTTATATATGTATATTTATTCTTCAATTAAACCTAGTAAATTTACTAAATTCGGGAAATGAAATAAATAGTTTAACTTCTATAAAGGATTTAAAAATATTTTGATAAATAGTGCGCAATAAAAGTAAAGAGGCACAAATGACTTCTAAGGAATTTTAAAATAAACAAATCTCACATTTAGGTTAGTGTGTCAGGAGATGTTTATATTATTTGTTTACAAATAAAGAGCTCACTGGAGAATTGGGTCAACCGCATAGTTTGGAAACGACCTTGGCCATAATTAGTTAGTCACAAAGGATTTTATTAATTACCCGAAACAGCTGGAAGATGCGTGTTCTCAAATACTTATCAATCACAAACGACAATTGAAAAATCACGGGTTAGCCAGATTTATATCGAAATATTACATGAAACATTTAAATATCATTGATTAGATAGTCGCATAGATTTTTATTAGTTATCTGAACCAGCTGGAAGCTGCGTGCGCTCAAATACCTATCAATCACAAACGACAATTGAAAAATCACGGGTTAGGAAGATTTATACCGAATAATTATACGAAACATTTGAATATTATTGATTGGGTGCTCATACAAAACCCCATCAGTTGCCTGAGATATTTGAGGGTCGAGTACTCTCTAATGTGGCAATCAACTACTTGAAACAATTGGAAAATCACGGGATAGGATGAACAAAAAATTAATGTTGAACCCTGGAGGTAAAATTTAAAACAAATACAGTTCATCAATAGGAGGCAGTGGTCGCTCCTATAACAAGACCATTAACCAAATCAAATAGAGATGGCGATTCTCTTAAATAAAAACGTCAAAACCAAACAAACAAAAGCCTGGAGTTCGATAGCTCTCCAAAACAAACTATCAAATATGATCTTATTTTACTAGTATTTATTAGTATCACCTTATTAGTACGTATATATTCGGTTACCAGACCTAGAGCTTCGCAGAGTTCTTGGCGCGAGATCCGAGCTCGGGATGCGAGGTAGATAGCCTCGTATTGCGAGTTATAAACCTTTCCCAAACTGTATGTATACATATATTTATTCGTATGTACTGTTTACTGGAGAATGCGGACCTGCATACAGCTTGAATTTTAGGTCTTATAGACCACCCTCGCATTTTCTCTTAAACGTGGAATGAGGATTCACGACCCGTAAGTCCACACCAACCGTGAGTATATGATTGTATATAGGACGAAACCGGTTCGCCCTAAGTAAATTGTAGTCCAAGGAGGGGTCGGAATTTGGGGGTATCGGGACCCGGGGGGAAACTTGAATGCAGTACATGATGACGTGGAAGGCTTCTTGGGACACGATAACTTAGGTATCAATCAAGGAGCCGTGTCAAAGGATTGTGCAAATTTCTAGTCCACTCCCGATCATCTCGTTTACTTGATGGAGGATTGGAGCCAAATTATGCCAGCAAATGGGCTATTCCGAGTTCGTCAAATATGCAATTAACTAATTACATTAACCTCCTAAATCAATCTTTACATGTACCTTATAGCAGCAGAATCATAAAGGAGTGGTGCCACACAGACACAAAAGTTCACCAAAATCAAATTTACTAACAATTAACCATTTGAGTTATATTAAATTACCTGTCCAAATAAACATGTATAATATCTTTTATCAGCGTTTAACTACGATTTTGTTAGGGTGCAGGGAATCAGAATAATTACAATAGGAAAGTTAGCTCATTCAGAAAATTCATTTAAGTCTAGGTTTGCAATAGAAAGACTAATTCAACTTTGAACTCAACACCTCGATCAGAACCAAGAGGGTTACCACAAAAATGAAAGTAATTAAAATCCTATATCATAAATCAAAAAAATTACACAACGTTTGATGGAATTTAATTACAATATAAATACGGGTATATTTGCGTTCAAGATCGTAAATAACGTATTAATTAGTTAAGTACATATGTCTATAAAGATATATAGTACAAGAGAGCTTTAAGTAGCTTTCTGTAGATATCAAAGAAGAGGGTCCAATTTTCATGGAGGCTTATGTGTTGTAGGGGAGGAATTTTCCATCCCTGCGAACACATATGCAAAGCCTTAGAAAAAAAAATTAAACATCGGTCATAGCCCAGAGAGAAGAAAATTCTATATTGTTTGAAACAAAATAAAAGAATGGCGAAAAGGCGAAAACACTACACGTTGCGGCGTCAGTAATGTAAGTGGAGGGCAGTGTAATGGTTACCCAGATTTAAATATAAGTCGATCAACATAGATGGCATCGGTGGTTCTATTCCTGAGCATTACCTCAGGCTAGCTCTCATAAAGGCATGTCGATTCTCTATCGAGACATTCAGACAGCTATCAATTCCTGCTACCATCATTAAAAACGGTACAAGGGGTTCAGTAAAGATAAAGGAGTTAGGTTACAACGTTGTATTATACCAAAGGGTAGCGTCAAAACTTACAAAGGATTATCACATGGAACACATTTTATACTCACGGGGCATTGAAACGTTATGAGTACAAAATATAATCATAACTAAGTTCAATCTCTCTCCCTGAATTTAAGTTATGAAATCAGCACTGAGTTTATGAAAGCACATGGAAAGGGGATAAAATGGTCAAGCTTAAATGGTTCTTCAAACGGTGATCGGAAGTTGTGGGCGGGAACGTGCTCGCAAGTTAACACGTGTGCATACATGTTAGTTTCACTGAAAAGTTCGGCCAATAGTTTATACTGTGTCACCGTGTTAAAAGGCAAGGATTTGTGTGTTATTATCCAGACTTTAGTGTAGTTACGCTGGCGTGTGGCGAATTTGACTATTAATCTTATTTACTATGATTTAAACCGCTACGTAACAATACATACATGTTTTTTTTTTCAAAAGTGAATCAATTTTCATATTTTTGGTATCAAATTAATAAAGAGGCTACGTTTAAACAATCTTACTAACTTATTGTTGTTTTATGTAAACAAAAAACTGACCGCTTTGAAATAAGATTCAGTTACATCTGAAGATATTCGTGGATATTTTACACTAAAAAAAAAGTGTATTAAAAAAATTGTACTAATAGAAACGGAAAATAATAAGTTAAAATTTGACATACAATGCTTTTATAAAATAATTTAGAAATATATTCATATTGTATTGACAATTTACCTCATTTCTTTGAGTTTGTTTCATGTAAGAATCCCTGTTTTCCCCCCATATGGATAGCGGTAGGGGTTTTCCAACGAGAAATCGTTTTTCTTAAAAAATAATTAAAAAACATATAAATAACAATAGCGGTTTTAAATTTCATTTTGATAAACACAGTGAAAATATAAACTGAATAGTTTAACGTATACATAAAGAAATAACGCACATAATAACACATCCCCCATACACACAGGCCTGGCTTTAGTTTATGGGTAGGTAAATCAAAATAAATCGTAAATGATGTAACGACATTTATGTTGAATAAACATATAAAAATAAACAAAATGACAGTTTAATTTAAAATTGTTACAAAAAAGTACCTAAATTATAATGAATTATATTTTGTTAAATATTTTTTCCTTAGCCCTTCTCGTTAAAGGGTCCTGTGCTGAGGTGAACCAAAGTTAATTAATTTAAGTAATCTAATAAGAAAACTTATCAGATTATTATTTAAATACAACTACAACTGAATATTGATACGTGATAAATAAAGTAAAACTTTAGGTTGATAAGGGATAATTTAACTAAAACTGTAGATTTATACATGATAAATTTAATAAAATACTAGATTGATACGTGATAAATTAACTAAAACTGTTGATTGATAAGTTATTAATTAACTAAAACCGTAGATTGATACGTGATAAATTAACTAAAACTGTAGATTGATAAGTGATAAATTAACTAAAACCGTAGATTGATATGTGATAAATTTGGTAATTTGTACCGGTGAATAAAAAACCTATTTATTGGCAGGAGATTCTTTTTAAGTATTCAAAGTCTGTCTCAGTTTTAAATTTTTATCCAGTCATCTCTTTTTATTTACATAGCTAACAACTTCCAAATAAATTACATTACCATGAAGTCTTTTTATTGAATAAATCAATAAATAGACACAAAATAATGTTTCAGAAAATAAAACATCGAGTCTCATTAGTTCTCTTATTCATTTTGAAAAAATAAAATGAATTACCATTTTTAGTGTTATGGATGAAAAAATTTCCTTTGATGAAAAATTTTACAAAGGTTTGAATTTGTTTTCGATTGAAAAATAAATAACATTTTTTCTTGCCTTCGGGAATTTTAAACGTTGTATTTATTTTCGTCACCTTTGATAAATTTTGGCACCGGCTATAACAAGTTATTAAAGTGTAGAGCTAAGAGTTTCGAAGGTTGCAAGATGCTTTGTTGTACCGTTGATAACTTCTTTAAACCCAGGGTTAACTATATTATAACTATATTATAACGTTACATTTACAAGGTCCAAAGATACATTCCTGTTCCCCTACCACATTAATAAACATGAATTAACACGTAAAAATGAGATTCGAGACCTTGGCGTAATTTTTGAAGCAAATCTCTCTTTCAAATCCCATATATCTGATATTGTCTCCCGTGCCAACAAAATGTTTGGATTTGTTCTTCGTAATTCAAGATCATTTACCAACGGAATCGCAATCCGAAGAACGTATGAAGCACTTGTTCGCAGTATCTTGGAATATAGCTCCATTATTTGGGCCCCTTCTGAGCAAAACCATATTCTCGAAATAGAAAAAGTACAAAAGAGATTCATGCGTTACCTATATATGAGGGAATAAATGTACTACCCTTTCCTGTATCCATCCTTATTCTTAGCAGGAATGCTCGATCTTAATACATTAGAAGCCCGCCGAAAAATATTTTTAGGAAAACATTTTTTTAAGATAATCTCTGGAACTATACATAATCCACCTATTTTGAAAGAGATTAACTTATATGTCCCAGACAAGTATACTCGTGGAAGGTCCCATACCCTTTTTATGCTCCAAAAGCGAGGACTTCTGCCTATCAGAACGCCCCAGTCAACAGAGCGACTGAACTGCTCAACGAGTCTGCATTGACCATCGACATTTTTAACGTAACCTACAGGCAGTTTAACAATTATCTTTTGCCGTATGTCACAAAGTAGTGAAACTGACCTTTTTATGTGTTTTGCTATACTTTTTGTCTAATTTGTAATCTTCTCCATAATGTATTGGTGAATAACCGTTTTACGGAGAACATGAAAAATAAATAATAAATAAATAAATAACTGCATTAATTGAGTATAAATTACCAATCATAACTACATTAAAAATATATTATTTTAAATTAAAAAAAAATCTTTTGACATCTGAGTTTGGTGGCATTTAAAGAAACACTCCTTTTTTCATACCTAAAACATGTTTGTAACAGAACCAAAAGTGTTATTTATAATTTTCGGAAAATTCTTTGCAATTTTTTTCCATCGAGAGAATATCATATAGTTACTAAACTTGTTCAACTCTGGATCTGAAAAAAGATTATCTTACAAAATAACGAATATATTAGCTTAGTGTTCAAGAAAAGTATAAAGTTGGAAGTATTTTAGGTTTTAAAAGAACTAATGATATTTGTAAAGAAGAAATAGATTGGAGAATTTAACACATAAATTCAAAATAAACTTTATCTTTTCATGGTTACTCATCGCCATTTTGGGTTGAAAATTGAAATCTGTGTATCTAAATCTGTTTGAGCTTTACATAAAAATAAGGTTAGCTGGCAAGCATAACAATACGAAGTGTGTGCTTTTCTGCTTATAAAACGTTGTTAAAAAGCTATAATGGATCTAGAAATAAATTCATACCTACTTCCCAAACACGTCCTATCCTTTTGGTCTCCAGGAGACGAAGAGTTACCGCTTATTGTTTTCTATCGCGCAACCGACAACGAGTTCAAATACGTGTTGCATGTAAAGTAAAGCAATTGGACATTTTTTTCCTCAAGGCAACAGAAAGGAGACCATCAAAAAGATAGGAGATTTCAATATTCTCGTGGTATCCTCACTTTAGTAAAATTTCCGTTACCTTTTCCCTCTCATTTCGTCATTGTAACTCGCGGTCATAGATAACATTTAAAAAAACTATAGAAACACAAAATATAATATCTTTTCTGAAATGTTAAACAAATAAACATACTTCTAGCTATCGTCATTGAAAAATCAAAGTGTCACCCGGCTTTCAATAAAAATGTGGAATGAAAAATGACCGCCTATGTTTGCAGTGATATTATGTGTCGGCCGGGAGTTAGGTACACTTAAAAAATAATTAAATTAAAATAAGTTTAGTAAGACTTCTAGAAATTTTAATAGTAGATTTAAAGAGCTTCCTAGGTGTTTGAATATCTGATTGTATTATTATCTTGACTCCACGGCTTAAGATTGTTGTAAACGGAAGTGGAGCCCTCTATTATTTAAAAAAAAAGTTAAACTTTTTAAACCGTTTTATTATAGTAGTTTGTTTTATGGGTCAATTTTTCATCTTGTCTATTTTACAATTTGCTAATTTTCATATAATCAAATTAAAGTTGCTATTGTAATTTTCGAGTAGCATTTTACAATAATTTCTCACATCCTTTACTGAAATAGCTGGGGGATAAATGATATTATTTTGAAAAGGTGGCATTTTTGACTCTAAGGTGAGGGGTTAACATTTTTTCGTCGGATAAATGTCGTATTTTATACACATAAAATAAATAATGTCAATGCCTTGTTTTCAATTTCGCTTTTACTGTTTTGGTATCAGGTACCTATATTTTTATTATACAGAAGCTTTTGAATTTCTTATTTCGTGCGCCTTAAAAATTGTATATCGAATTCTGCATGAAGAATCTAAGAAAAAATCCTCGATCGATGATTTATGGTTAATAGTAGGAATGTAACAGCGGCTCCGCATGGCAGGACGTAAAGTTACACGCAGAAAACTTACATTAAAAATCTGGTCAAATTATTCGTATTCCTGTCAAAAATAGGACTGTAGGCCTGTAACGAATGTATTGATAAATTTCCTAACGAAGTCTATGTAAAAGGCGAATCTTTTATGAGGACGCCGGAGCACGTGTTCATAAATATACTAATATTGTCGCATTTTGGCATTAAATTTATCAGGAAAAGAACACCTGCATGGACACGTGTTCCCATATATTTCTCTCCGTACAGGATGGAATCTTTAAGCAGGACAACCGGGAAAGTTAAATTAAATTTAAATGTACTATTTCATTTAAAATATGATACGAAAGTGAATGCATTAGTGGACGCACGAAAATGATATAGCACGATCAAGTGAATCGAATTCTAGAGTCAGAATAACAGAAGAGAATCTTTTAATGTGAATGAAGCAAGAAGTAAATTAAACATGCTAATGTTTAATTTACATGGTGTCGATGCCTTGGCATTATATTCCTACGTAATTCTTAAAATTATTCCGGTTCAATTAAATTTTAAATTGAACCTTGACCTGATCGGCATAAATCATGTTAGAGGTACCAGCATTATTTACTCTAATAACGGGGATTCACTCGAGGCACACATATTAATTAATTCCGACAAATTCGTACTGATAATACATATTTTTTAGGGCGATCCCAACGGATGTAAGTAAGTTATATTTAAGAACAATAAAAACAGTACCTTACGTACTAAGTAATATGTGCATCAGAAATAATTAAAATAAACCCCATATATTGATCAATTTTCTAGGCCTGCTAGGGCAAAGTAAACCGTAGGTTCGTCCATGGGCAGGGTTGCGCTCCGAATATTGTTTTTACACGACTACATCACTTATGTTGTTAACATTATTTTATAAATTTGCTAGGGCAAATTCAACCTCTGTCTAATATACCAGAGCCGCGCGTCGCATATTTCTGAGCATGGATTCTTTACTTACGTCTTTTAGATTTTGACGTTATTATAGTGTATTGTGGTAATTAAGTATAATTATTCTTTGTTTGAAACGTATATTTTTTTGTTTAAATGTTTGACTAGATACTTATATGAATTAATAGAGTTCCACTAACTGAACTGGGTCCAATGAATGTACTTATACTGACCGTTCATATTGTTACTTAATTAGTACACAAGATATTCTATAAATAGCTATTCTTTTCATAAGCGGTTCTACAGTTTTTGTTAATTTATTTTTATGGGTAATCCGCGCAAGAGTCCCTACCGCCCCCAAACACCTGGAGCCGGTGAAATTATGGCATCCCCAATCGGGGAGTTATGTTGTGGGGCTGAAGGTTTGGTGATAGGATGAAGATGGGGAAGAGGGTTGGGGTGTTTTAATTTAATAATATGTCTATTCACTTCTGGTTAAAAAACACGGCTGAAAGCATTTCAAGCAACGTGACGTTTCAATTCTGAATGTTGATCCTACACCAGGGCGATACTGAGAGTATCTTCCATCCTGGAACGTGCCGCAAATATACAAAATATTATTTTAAATTAATACACTGTGAAATACCACAAATTAGTCAGATAAAATTTTCCGGCATTTAAGTCCGCGACCTCCGGATTGCTAGTCGAGAACCTTACTCCTCGACCAAGTAGTATGAATTTAACGTGTTTTGTAATTTTATAATGTTATTTCATACATGAAGTAATTTTTAAAGCTCACTAAGTCGAAAAGGTAAATTTCTTTTTTCGAAAGGCAATGATCCTGATGTAAATATAATTTATAAATTCAAATATGATTTTTATAATAAATATAATATAATGATTATTCAGCTTCACAAAAAATGCATTTATAATAATATGTCATATTTTTTCACGGTTCTGTGCTAATTTATAATACAGAAGATATTTGTAGTTGCATTTAAAGATATACTGTGATTTTTTAATAACAAATAACAGAACAAAACGTGTTTTAAATAATTTTCGGATATTCATTTGCAATTTTTTTCTATCGATAAATTTTCATATAGTTAACGTTTCGGCATAACAAAAGTATAGATATTATTTTTAAAAATAATTTAATTGTTTTTAACCTAAAAACTTAAAGAATTAACGATAAATCGGTAGAAATTGGGTATGCCTTAATATTTTGTACATGCATATTTTTTCTCATCAATGATTCAGATATGCCACCAAACACTGTATTCATTGACTTTACAAGAGGTGATAAAAATAAAATATGTATCAATTTCCATAAATAATAACCCTTTACCTATCGAAAGCTTTTAGGGGTAGCTTTAAATATTGTATTCGTAAGTACGATTATTTGTAATCGATGACTAAGGAAGGTTGGCGCTTTGAGCTAAGCGATATTGAAATATTTACGGAAAACTACCAGTGGGGTAGAGACATTCTATGGGCCCCCGGGCAAAAATTCTCATTATTTTCCAACCTTAGCATTCAATATCCACGCAAGAGATTGGTGTCATACATATACACTAACCGGCCGGCGGCGTGGTCTAGTGGTATACGCTTTTGACTACAGATCCGAAGGTCGCGGGTTCGAACCTGGCGTGCGCAAATAAATTTTATTTGATTAATTTGTGTTATTTCACAATTAATTAATTTAAAATAATATATAGTAATATAGTATATTTGCGGCACGTTCCAGAGTGGAAGATACTCTCAGTATCGCCCTGGTGTAAGACCACCATTCAGAATTGAAACGTTGCTTGAAATGGCTTTAGCCGTGTTTGGTGACCAGATCTGAATAGCCAGGTACTTCCCCACCTTCCTCTTCCCCATCTCCCTCCCCTCCCCAATACCCTCAGCCTCACAACATACCCCAATTGGGGATGCCATAGTCTCACTGGCTCCAGACGGGACCAGTTACGACTCTTGTGCGGTATTACTGTAAAAAAAAAAAAACCATATTATTTGATTAATTCTATTCCTAAAAATATTAAATAAAACTGCTTACTGCGGCTTGAAGAATGGATCCATCTAGATTTCGCCGCGTATCCCGTATTTTTAGGAATTAAATTTGGCACATTATGGCAAACGATTGCTCAAAATTTTTTGAAAACTTTACATAATGTTCCACAAATCACTCGAGTGTGTATTTAAGAAAATACCGGCTATGAGATCCAACTAGCTAGTTGGAGATAGTTGAATTGACTATCGTGTCCATAAATTGGGGAAAGTTGACAAATACCTTTCACATCCTGATTAGATTTAGACCTGATTATAATAGGGAGGAGAGCAAGCCAAGTGAGTAGTGCAGGGAGGTGACATGGGCGTTTCTCTATCAGGATTTGTCAATAAGTGAATCCGATAGTTTACAGGCAACTCGCATTGTAGAATCACTTATTTAGTCTTCGAAAATAAAATCTGCTTACATTTTAGTTTGTATTCATTTTTTGTACTGTGACTAGCTGAAATGCCTAACGTAGCAACAGTAAATTTCCTCTCATTTTTATCATTAAGTGTGCAGAATTTCATCAATAAGTATGAGAATTCTGCTTTATGGGGTGGATAAAGCGAATAGGGTGGTTTTTCAAATTTCAATTTTAACAGTGACCTTCTTATTGCTTGAAGGTCAAACGTGCAAATTTTCGCAATGTTTTAATAAAACTGTAGATTTGCATAAATAAAATCTACACACATAGAAGATTTAAAGTGTTGTTACGCCACTGAAAAAAGTCCCCAAGTATTAAAGCCTGTGTCAAAGTATTTTATGGGACATTTAGATAATGATACGGATAAAAAGCATTGAAAATATTTTTGTATATTTTGCAGTTGAGTTAAATTCGTTATTTCGAAAATAAATAACCCATAATTTTATTGAATTGCTTTACTCTATTATTATATTGAAATGGTTGATTTTTTTTAATGCGTTTGCAAGGTGGAGCAAAAATAATGTGAGTGTGCCATATTTTTTGCAAATTGGGTCAAATTTTATTGGGCTTCGACATCATCTATGTTGTCGACAGATAGAGAATTAAATGACACCAAGCAATGGAGCGATGCGACACTGACGAACGCTCAATTTTGTTAGATGGTTTGGTCATGCAGAGCGAATGACCAAAGAAAGGAGTGAAAGAAGGATATATGATGCAAATGCGAATAGTAGAAGAAGTCGGGGACGTCCGAGAAAGATATGACACGATCAAGTGAATCATATAATCAAGTCAGGCCATGTCAAGAGTCAGAATAATAGAAGAGTATGTGAGAGACGATGTATGAATCTGAATGAGTCAAGAAGTGTGTGCCAAGACTGATTTGTTTGGCGGTCCGTCCTCTTTGCCTACACCTGCGGGGAAACGGCGTGAAGGTAAGTTAGTTAGTTTAGTTAGTTAGTTAGTTAGTTAGGAAGCTTATTTGACCAATTTTCGGTCTGTTGTTTTAATTACAACCAATCTAGGTCAGTAACATATCTATCGATTTAAACATCCACATCAGGATTGCCACTTCTTCTAGTAGGTACATATTACGCAATTTGCGGGAAATATCAAAGATTTTCAAGATTTTGGATTTATTTTTGGGAAAATGCGGGGATTCTAATTTCGATTTCTGATTTAGGGAATGCGGATTTATTTTTGTATGGTAAATGCGGGGATTTTGAGCGTTTCTTGGTTATCCACCCATATTGAAAAATTGCTTACAATAATTTTGAGAACACAATGTTTAGTTTTTTAAATTTTTTTTCTTTAAATATGACAATTATTAAGAACTGAACAAATAGTCCAGTCAAGTTAAACATGAAAAGGGGGTTGTGCTTGCAAAAGGTCCAGTCATTCTGAATTTTTTATATGTTGTTAGGACTTAAACCAGTATTAAAAAAAAAAATTTGCAACTTCGAAAGTGCTGTGCAAGCGGCGGTGGACCTAAAAAACCAGGAAATTTTCAGATTTTTTTCAGTTTTTGCTCAATATCTCAGTAAAGGAAGAGTCTGACCGGTGTAGTCGGTAGGTATACTTTTAAAGTAAACTAAATTTTCTATAATTTGAGACCAAAATAAGCTATATAAAACCATTGGTTTTCAAGATAAAGTTCTTCAAAAATAGGCAATTTTTTCCAAAAAGTGAAATTTTTTCGAAATGGTCACTTATTTTGTAAAATAACTTCTAAAATACGCATCCCACGTCAAATATTATAGAAAATAAAGTTGTTGTAAATTTAATTAACTTTAATTTAAAACTAGATTAATATCTGTAGATTTAACGGTTCTCTCAAAAATGGCAGATAACCAAAAACAGTCATAAGTGGATTTTGGGTGAAATGCAAATAAACTGTTCTCACGTCTTTTTATGGTTTTATTTATCAAACAGTTAACAGATTTTTGATGAAAAAAAGAAAAGATATTACATCTATCGGGAATAACGTCATCTTCAAACATTGTTTTATATACCTACATACCAAAATGCTTGTACAAACATCATGATTGTACCTACGAAGCGAAGCGTCGTGCTCTGTCAAGCTATCGTTAATAATAGTAAACAACTTTATAATAAATCCGACGGAAGATAAAACGTAATCGTCGTTAAAAACAACGAAAGTTTAACACGTGGTAGTGTTCTCCAGTGACTTTTTAACATTTTACCATTGTTTTTTTAATAAAATAAACTATAAAATTCACTGCATCCCAAACCAAAGTGTTGTGTACAACGGATAAAGTGCGCGGATTGGCCGCTTTAATTATGAGCTCACCTTTCAGGGCTCCTATTGGTTGCGTTTGTGTTGTGAATTTGTCATACCCCTTGTTTACAATCGAAACTATCTAAATTCTGTGTATTAAATCCTTTTAAAGTGACAATTGTGCGTCGAAAGAGATTACTCTCATCTCGCAAAATACTTTTTAGTATACATTTGTGTATTTTTTCTTTTAAATAAAATTATCCAGAACCTACAAAAAAACATATCCGATAATTTCGTGAATAAAACAGAAACTTTTCGGTAAAACCGATAGTGGATTTCGTAGATACATTCATAGTGATAAACTGTTTAAAGTTATTTGTGCTCAATTAGTGCAAATATAAAAAAAAATCGTGATATACAAACTCGATACGGCGACTTTTGTTTTGATTTACATAGAGCTAGACCGATTGCCCACCTACGAATTTTCAGGCGCAAAGCTGAACAGAACTAATACTCTGTTTCAAACATTGTTTTTTTTTATGTGTCCTTATAAAGTAGTGTTTAATAATGAATCGTCCTAAAAAACGACACATAAGCACCATGATGTCTCCTAGTCCAGAGGATATAGGAGGAAAGTGCGTCACGATTGAGGATGCGGATGAAAACAGCTCGGTTACGTCATCCAAAGGCTCGGACGTCACCGAAGCGGAATATCCTTGCGCTTCAGGAGTAGATGTGCTCAATGAAACCCAAGCACATTTGACAGCTCTTCAACTTGTGTTAGCAGAGAAGCAATCTAAGGTCTCAAAAGACCAGCAGCTGAGGATCGCTAGAAACGTATCGGAAGTTTTCAGATCCGTATCTCAGCTGTTGTTGGAGCGAGAGACGATGCGTGCGGATTTAGCTACAGTTACAGCACAACTTAGAATGGCAGAAATAAAAATACGCCACGAGAAGAGGGAAAAAAGGCACCTTGAGCAAAAAATCATACAATTAGAGTCTGATCTCGGGCCTGTAATGCGGAGAGTGGCAGTGGCAACGGAGGCTACCCTCTCTTTTGCTGACATCGCCCGAAAACAGCCATATGATGCTCACCAACCCCCACCAATCACTCAACAAGGACATCGCGTCGGACCACCAAGACCTGCCGTTTGCATCTTTCCAACGGATGCGGACGCCACAAAGGACAGTGACGGTACGAAAAAAATTATTGAAGATACAATTCGGCCATCTGAACTAGGCGTTCGGGTCACGGGAATAAAAAAAATAAGAAATAAAGGCATCCTGATCAATACGGCAACCACGGGCGAAGAACAAAAGCTATTAAATGCACCTTGCTTCGACAACTCGAGCAAACTGAAGGCCCGACTACCGTCGAAGCGTCTACCGAGACTGATATTCTTTAATGTTCCCCGGGACCTGACCGACGAAGATTTTTTAAGGATGGCTCTCACTGGTATTCCCAACGTTGAAGACATTGAAGAAACTATTGCAGGCTGTAAACTAAGTCACCTGGCTGGTGCTCGCACAGGTAACGCTTGTCACCGTATCTACGCAGTACCCGCTACCGTACGTAAATTTCTAGTCGAGCAAGAGAAAGTATTTATAAGCTGGACTATTTGAGCGTCCGAGATTTTATTGGCCTTACTGTCTGCACCAAATGCTACATGATTGGTCACTCATACAAGTATTGCAGAGATATCAAACCCACATGTGGACATTGTGCTCAACAGAATCATACTGGTGAGTCCTGCCCAAATTCCACCATCAAACCAGTTTGCGCGACATGCACCAGATTTGGTAAGCCTGCTGATCACTCAACTGGAGATAGGGACAACTGCCTGGCCTACATCGCTGCACTCAAGAACGACCTTGCAACTATAGATTATGGAGTGTAACATACATGAGCATAAGTGCCTCACCATCGAGAATTATAATCCCGTGACGAACTGTCTACGAATAATGTATATGAACGCGAGAAGCATCCTTAATAAGTTTGATGAGATCGAAGAAAAAGTAAGAAGTTCGCGGTACATTGTACACGTGCTCGTCATTACGGAAACGTGGCTTAAGATTGGAGAGGAAAAGTTTTACTCCCTGAATGGTTACAAAAGTGTTTTTTCTTCTCGCCCCAACGAAGGAGGAGGCGGCGTAGCAATATATGTGATTGATACTATGAAGTGTGCAATTATTGAAAATTTCTCAAATGAAAATTCCTTTTTAGGTATAACGCTTAGTAGCAGTGATAGGAAACCAGTTAACATCTATGCTATCTATCGAAAACCCAACACAAATATGCAGGATTTTCTAATACATCTAGAAAAAAATACTGAACGAAAGTAGACAAGATACATTAATATTCGGAGACTTTAACATTGACATATCCATATCCACACATTCTTCATTAAATTTTTGCAACATCTTACAATCTTACAATTTTTCAATACATAACAAAACATTTCCCACGAGAGTCACTGATACAAGCTGCACCTTAATAGATCACATCTTATCAAATAGGCAAAACATTCAGACTACTATATCGAATATTGATGATCCACTTAGTGACCATAATATACTTATTGTTGATTATAAGAACAACTTAAAAAAATGTTTTAATAATAGAACCAAATCCCGGATTACGAGACCTATCATCAACAGTATGTCAGTAAAATCCTATCTTCTTGATAACAATTTCACGATCAACTTAAGCAACTCAGAAGACCCTTTTATAAGTTTCAATTATCACATTAAAAAGGCAATAGAATCAGGTACAACTACACCAAAAACAGGATTAAGAAGTCGGGTACAACTGAATACTCCGTGATTTGATTCCAAATTAAATACATTAATCAAAGAACGAAACCAGATTCACAAGCAGTGGAAACAAGACCCTGGTAATCTTACTCTTGTAACACTTAAAAAGAGATTGAGAAATACCATTACTAATTATAGGCGAAATCTAAAACACAAATATTATGCGAACAGCTTTCAACAAAACCAAAATAACCCCACTAAAACCTGGAAAATCATAAACTCTATTCTATCAAACCGAACACATAAACCAACTAACGAAATAGAATCCCTCGTGGTAAATGACTGCGTAATTAAGGATCCGAGCCAAATAGCATCCGCATTTAATGAGTTTTTTCTCTCAATAGGAAAAAAGCTAGCAGCTACCATTCCGTCATTCCCGGATGACTGTAATACCGTTTTTGTGGAACCGAAGGCTTGCCAATCCTTGTACATGGCTAGGACAAACAAAGATGAGGTACTGAGGATCATCTCTAAAACTAAGCTGAAAGCAGCACCGGGACTCGATGGAGTAACACCATCAGTTCTTAAGACTTGTAAAGAAGAATTAGCGGGTCACCTTACAGAACTTTTAAATTGGTCACTGTCCTCGGGAAAGTTTCCAAATGAATTAAAGTTAGCGAAGATAATACCTATACACAAAGGAGACTGTAAAACATGTATCTCTAACTACCGTCCTATATCACTTCTATCGGTTTTTTCAAAAGTATTTGAGACCATAATCAAAGATAGACTCCTAAAATATATATCTGCGAATAATATCCTTACACCACAACAATATGGCTTTCGGAAAAATTCTAGAACTCAATGTGCCGCCTTTGATTTTATCTCCAACCTTCAACAGTATATAGACCAGGGTAAATATGTGGCAGCCATATTTATAGATCTCAAAAAAGCCTTTGATACGGTTGATCATGAAATACTCTTAAAGAAATTGGAATATTTGGGAATTGTTGGGAAGCCCCTAAATCTCCTCCGAAGCTACTTAGATGATAGATTTTGTCTTGTTGAAGTCAAAGGTGTCTCGAGTGGCTTAGGTAAAATCACATGTGGAGTGCCACAGGGATCAATTCTTGGGCCTCTGCTTTTCTTGCTATATGTCAATGATATAACTAAATGTGGTATCTCTGGAAACCTCCAACTTTATGCGGATGACACTGTAATCTATTATCACAGTACAAGCCTGAGTGACCTGGAGTCTCAAATGAATGTAGATGTCTCAATTCTAGCTAATTGGCTGCGTATTAATAAATTGAGCCTCAATATAAAAAAAACGCACTACCTAACTTTCGGTAATAAGGATTATGTGCCAATGAATATCACACTTGGAACTGAGAAGCTCCAAAATATAGAAGTCACGAAATATTTAGGGCTATTAATAGACTCTAAACTTTCGTGGAATTCCCATGTTGAGCATGTGAAATCTAAAATATCCCCAATAACCGGCGTACTGTACCGACTCCAAGGTCTTCTCTCTACATCTCTACTAAGGGCCACATACTATGCGATGATTCACTCCCATCTGAGTTATTTAGTTAGTATCTGGGGCACTATTACTAAAAAACAAATATCAGAAATACAAGTGATTCAAAATCGAGCAATAAGGAATATCTACCGTCTACCGTGGGATATACATATCAAAGATATATATTTAAAGACAAACATACTTCCTTTTACGGTTCTACCTAAATACAATATCACTTGTACAATATTACAAATCATACATAGATCCTCACACACTAACATCAAACCAGCATTTAATTCAGACATACACCAGCACAAAACACGGTCCCAAAATCTAATACACCTAGCATCGTCTACCCACACAAAAAAATTTGGTATTAACTCATTACAATATATTGCATATAGACAATACAATGCATTACCTAATGAAATAAAGCAATCAGTAACTAACAAAAAAATATTAGTTAAAACGCTTAAAGATTATTTCCTGAAAATGTTTTTAAACCAGTGAATTTTTGCTCGCTTTCATATGTTGGTTTACTATGTTTCATGTGTATAGATGTCTCTCAGTATTTCTAAAATCTCTATTCTTAACAATGTATTTTTCCTTTTTTATTTATTTTTCTTTTCCTTTTCAATATGTTGTATTTTTTTAAAAGTGTAATATCCTTAAATGTAAATGTAAAATGTATTTTATGTGTCTGTACTTCCTGTAATGAGTTTTATCTCAACTCATTGGGAATAATGTGTTACTTACCATGTTTTTTGTAATACATTATAAATAATAAAAAAAGTATAAGTATAAGTAATAAAAAAAAAATGGTACCTACTATAAGGACAAATTACATGTACACAAAAAATAAAACTAATATAAATCATGTAGGTATTGTGTCTTGGTTGCCAAATCATGTTTTTCTTTTTATCTTAGCTGGGAGAGGCGCCCAGTCTGTAGTCGGGTCATCTTCATCGTCCGAGCATTTCAGCTCCACATCCGGGACGTTAATGCAAAATTTGCCACCGCATGACTGACAGAGGACTGAGCAGTGGAGCCTAGCCTTTCTACACGAGCAGCTCCCAGAGCATCGTTTATTGCATTTACACGAAATTTTTCGCAAAAAAGCAGGAGGTGCGGGATCCATCGTGGTGGGGATGGGGGTGAGTCCTTGAGAAGACAGCTTCCACCCCCATTCAGTGGGATTCAAGTTGACTCCCCGCCACTTCTGCACTTGGAGGTAGCACCTTGCTGCATGGTGGCCTGCAGCATCTTCCGTCGGTGGCAAACGGGCGAGGTTTATGTTTGTTGAAGTGACAAATGTCTTATACCTCAGGAAATCCAAAGCATCCCTCGCGATGTCACCCCCATATAGAGCCACGAAGCACTTGATGCCTGTTTCACTCACGGCTTGTGGGTAGAGTCTGGCCGAAGGAAGACCTCCACTTGCTCAGCAAGTGGTTCACTCTTGCTCAGAAGTGTGCTGATTTTGGTCTTTCCTTGGCCAAACGGTGCTGAGGTGGTATCGCACCCGGCAAACGCGTGGGTAAATATTACTGTTCCTGGTAATTGTCGGGAGTCCTGGTTGTTGTAGGAGGTCGTAGAGTAGTGACAGCAACCAGCTTCACCCTTCGTGCTCTTCAGAAGATAGACGTTTGTCTCTTCAGCGCCTTAACCATTGAGAAGAACGAGCAGGTCGACATCTTCTCCCACTATGACGACCCGATCGGCATCTGCTCTTTTTGATAACGCCATCATGACGATCTCTCGATCAGCATCTTCTTTGGCAACAGCCACTTCTACTCCCTTCTTCTGAAAGGCGTCACAGAGAAGAGTTATAAGGCGTCTCTTATTGTTTTCATTACCCAAAACATGCTCTTGAGCAATTCGAATTACTGTGGATTCATCGAAAGTCAATTCGTAGCTGGAATGAGCTGCGTAGCGCCGGAGTCGTTCTGCTGTTTTGGTGTTTTTTTTTGGTAGCATCTTCGGGGTAGCCATCAAAAACGATGGAGACGTTCTTCCCAAAGTGGTTTCAGAAGTAGGTTGTATAACGCGCCAAAAGTGCTCGAACCGTGCTTTTTCGCTGCCACACGATCTTGTGCAAGAGGTAGCCAACATCCAAAATGACGTGAGTGCTGGCATCTATCGGCGTGTGGCTGGAAAGAGGAGTGAAGGCAGAGCACAGAGTAGATTTTGTGCCCTTGCGCATCCCTTGTTCATTGAACAGAGACATCGGGAACGGGGCCAACTCATACTTGAAGTCATCCTGTAAATACTGTTCAGATTTCTTTGCAATACACACTCGCTGAAAAATTGTGAGCGGATCCACAGCCACTCTTCTATTTTTGTCCGGCAGTTTAACGGTTGAGGTGATCGATGCCAGCGTGGTAACTTTATTTTTCCGTTTTATTACTACCTTGTCGTACATTTTCCCCACAATTTTCATTACTCCTTCCGTTCCAACTCTTTGAGCTGTGTGGCAATTAATTTCAGGACCTGCCAGTAAACCACTACTGATAGAAATTAAACTGTCAGTTTTGGGAAATGGAGGGTGGAGAGCAAACCAGTTTTTTAGTTTTTCCACATCACTATTATCTCGGATGATTCGAGAAGGTCTCATGTCTACATGCTGCTCTCCAGTATGACATGATAAGCTGCAAAAACTTTCCAGTTCTTCACAAATGTTCAACTTAAACACCATTCCTGTTGTCCACCTTGCCAGAACACTTTCGGAGATTCCCCTTCCTTGGGTCAACCCACCGTAGGTTTTCATGGATCGCATCAGCTTCTGCTCAATTGTTAGGTCTGACCACAACCCAGACCAAAACTTGTCAGACCGGCAAATGGTGAAGGATCCTTTTGTGAACATGTCGTATTCACTTTTATCCATCCGATCTTATAGAGCCATCATATCCTGAAGATAGAGGTGCGCGCTCTTAGCATACAAAAAATGTCCAGCTGCGTGGAAAAAAGGGAGCATCTTGTGGACAGTGTACAAATGAAGGTTCCAATCACCAGCACGCTCTGCCTGGATGAATAGTTTTATCAAAGTGGTCATACGAAAGCCCACAACTGTGATGTTGGACCATTCGCTTTAATTTTCTCCAAGGCACTTTTAAATTTTGCCTTTGGTATTTGGTAGGTATCAATTTCTTCTGCTGATATAGTGAGAGACCTTTCAGTATCTCGCAGCAATTTTTTGGCCAGTGTGAGGTTTGCCAAAATGTGGGCTCAAACAGCTCGTGAATATGCGTGCCCATTCATATGGGTACCCATGGGTATAGGTACTAATGGGTACTTGAAATTTGAAAAAGTCGTAATTATATTATAACCCTAGGATAAGCCCACGATGATTAATGGATTTACTTCACAGCACAATTAAACCATAAAAGAGTGAAAAGACGCGAGAAGAGTTTATTTGCATTTCACCCAAAACCCACTTATGACTGTTTTTGGTTATCTGCCATTTTTGAGAGAAACGTTTAGTCTACAGATATCAATCTAGTCTCAAATAAAAGCTTAATAAATTTACAACAACTTTATTTCATACAATATTTGACGTGAGATGCGTATTTTAGAAATTATTTTACAAAATAAGTGACCATTTCGAAAAAATTTCACTTTTTGGAAAAAATTGCCTATTTTTGAAGAACTGTATCATGAAAACCAATGGCTTTATGTAGCTTATTTTTATTTCAAATTATAGCAAATTTAGTTTTCTTTAAAAGTATTACTTATTACTACACCGGTCAGACCCTTCCTTTACTGAGATATTGAGCAAAAACTGAAAAAATCCGAAAATTTCCTGGTTTTTTAGGTCCACCGCCGCTCGCACAGCATTTTCGAAGTTGCAAATTTTTTTTTTTAATACTGGTTTAGGTCCTAACAACATATAAAAAATTCAGAATGACTGGACCTTTTGCAAGCACGGATGTACATCTTGACTGGACTAAAAAGAGAAAATCCGAAAATGAGAACAAAAAAAAAATTGTATGTAAGATAAATTGTGGGGAATTTAAAAATCTCTTCGTTTCTTTTGTGTATTTTAGAACATAATATGCATTGCCAAGTTTGGTCCTCTTTCATATTTGAACAGTTCAAAATATTTTAATGCAGGTTTTAAAGCACAGATAAAATAATTATTAGATGCAGTGAATGAATGATTTTTGCGTATTTATCAATACGATAACATAACTATTAAAACTAACTATAACAATAAAAATATACAAGTATTTAAGTTAGAAGGTCATTATTGATTTAAAAAAAATTAAAGATGCAGTGCAGTTCCTCATTATATCAATTAATTAATGTCACGAATACAAAATAAAAGGGTAACCATAATTTTTAATTCGAAATATGAATTTTGTGTTAATTTATTTAACTTTTTTTTGGCTTTTAAGTGCAATTTAAATGTACATGAAAACATAATTTTTTATAAGAGTGTCTAGACTAGATATAAATAGATCGTCTACCAGCAACTGTTTGAAAATGTCGACGGGAGGTGAAAAAGCTGTCACGAGTACTAATTATTTTTAATTGCAAATATAATATGGCTAATACTTTCTTGTTTGAAAACATGAATTAATTCTTAGTTAATAAGTTTATTTTTTGTTCTTTAATGTGATGCATCCAAAATATTGTCAAAGGTTAATTTATTGAAGAAACACTGTACCACTGTAAAGTTTATATATTTTTAATGACATAAATGTTTTTTTAAGATCTCTTTAAAACAGTCGGAAATAGAAACATCGCGAAATAATAAATTTATGTAATTAATCAATCACTTAAAAAAAACTATTGGAAGGAAAATTGGATTAAATTCAAGTTGAAATAAAAAGACGAATATTTCAACTTATTTATGTTTTACAGAAAATGAATATAAAATATTTTTTACTAAAAATAGCATTGTGAACAAATTTGGTAATTTATAATTAATTTAAATTGAGGGCAAATTTTTAAATTGAAAATAAGATGACAGGTTTTATAGGCACATATATGATTTGAGATTTTCACGGCCAAATGTATTATAGTGATTTGTTTTTGGGGTATTATGCCGTGTTGCGCTACCTCCTTCTTTAGCCAACGTTTTGGACAGCATTGCAGTGTCCATAATCAGGGCAGATGTGTAATTATTAATAATGTATAACAAATTACACATCTGCCTTGATGATGGACACTGCAATGCTGTCCAAAACGTTGGATAAAGAAGGAGGTAGCGCAACACGGCATAATACCTCAAAAACAAATCACTATAATAATTTATAGGCACATGTTTTATAAAGTTAAATTCATCTTCTGCATCCGGTGTCATCGCCATTCGGTCCCGAAGTCATCTCCCATGCTGCATTTTCATTGTGTATTCTCACCAGATCCCCTAAGATATAATAAGACATAATTGAGTCCACAAAGATCCGCTGCTTACTCACAGGGGTCAGATATAATATGACATAATTGAGTCCACAAAGATCCACTGCTTACTCACAGGGGTCAGATATAATAAGACATAATTTAGTCCACAAAGATCCGCTGCTCACTCACAGGGGTCAGATATAATAAGACATAATTTAGTCCGCAAAGATCCGCTGCTCACTCACAGGGGTTAGATATAATATAATAATTAATAAAAAATAATATTTTTTCTGGAATAAAATACATCGCAAACAGTTGCTGTGACTGACAGATCTGGAACTGTTTATGGGAAGTAGAGGTAAAGAAATATGGACCCCTTGATGATAGGCTGGGAAGTCATCTTGGCACGTGGCTAAAGAGGTGGATCAATAATACACGTGAAGAAATCCCATGGGAGTGATATCGTTAAGATCAGTAACTAGTTACGAGTCTAGGTTACTGGCCATATTTGGTAAGTCATTAATTATTAGCTTGGTGCCTCATAAATATGGTATTTAACCAATTTGTATTAGTATCTATTGCTAGAAAAAATGGTTGCCCGGCAGTCTATTTGTGTAGTACGTACACACATACTTATTCAATATAATAGCTTCTAATCAATATAACATGTGTGTTTTTTATGGACTGTAATGGTTTTAATTTATTTTTTTTACGAACGATTATTATTAAATTTACGGTACAACATCCTTGTGCCATTTTGTACTAGAATAAATGTTCTGCTATCTTGTATCTTGAATAGATCACGGTGACGACTACGGCTGAAGTTTTTGGGCACGTATAAGCCATAGCATTCCAAGAAGAACGGGCTGTCAATAGAGTTGTGAATTATATTAAAACTTAAGTGTTGCAAGATTTGCATAACGTCTGGTTTCTAGGCTAAATCTATTTGTTGCCTGATATATATAAATATTATATATGTATTGCGTATATAATGGAAAATGTTAATTTGGGGAAAGTTACTTTGAGCCTGTTCCCAAACTCTCCAAATGTCTCCGAAGTATAGGCGCTCGAAAATCTGTCCTCATTCTATGCTTCCCATATATGTCGTTGACGCCAATATATGTTTTTTTCTTAGTACTGATGGTAGGTGCTCTTTCTACGATTTACTTTAGGCACAACCACAGATGGGAATCGTTAGTAGTATAGAATATTATCGACCAAGAATGAATATGGTGAAATTTAAAATTGAATCGATTTTTGAGATAATGCGATATTTGCGAATTGAAGGAGACCCATAAAGATTCGCTCGTTGGTATCTAGATTTTTGCGGTTTGATGAAAGATAATTAATAAGCAGTAGGCGGTACGGTGAGGTTTAAAGCCCTGCATGCCGAAGTACTACCGATTTACAAAATACTTCTCTTAAAAATGTTAAGTTTTTATGTTCCCAAAAAAATATATGTTGTTTTTGAAGAATATCTACACATTTGTGACGCCGAAAAGGTTTTGTATGAAATTGAAAAACACGTTTTATTCGGTTATTTAATATGTCATATGTAAGAATAAAATCACAGTGCATCTTTAAATGCAATTTAAGCATTTGTCGAGAGATTTTTGCTCTATTTCAAACACGTAGTGTTTTGTTAAATATTTTCACCATTTTCGCTTAATTATTATCGTTCATTAATATTAGCTCAGTCTAACATTCGTATTTAAATATATATCCTATTAATATTAAAACCTTAGCCTTATGGGACTTGTGTACTGGGCGGCGAGGGAAAATCATAAATAAACCACTTACTGTAAAATGAACTGAAGGTTAACACAATATTTTCTCACTCGTGGAACTAGTCACGATTATCCTTTTTTTATCAGTTCCGAAAAAAAATTAGTTTAGTTATGCTAGACGTACAAAATAAACAATGCTTACATTTGGTGGCAGCATAATTATGAAGCCAATAAAAAGGTAAGAATTTTTGGCGTAATAAAATAATTTTCTGTGTTTCATCATCCTCTTGATAGCTTATCCGTATGATAACGTAGGTATATTAATAAATAAACTAATTGATACTCGTAATAAGTGGAAAACTCTGCTAACTTATCCGATATAGCCACTATTCATAGGTTTGGGTACCGAATAGTAAATTGGACATATACGTTATCCAATGGATAAGTTATCAATAGATTCTAAATCATTATTAAAAGGGTTATAACACTCGAATGATCTTATTGAAATTTAATAACCACCTCTGGTTTGTAATGTTTTATTGAATGACCCCATTTTATCGGTATGACACTTATGCCCTGAATTCGATCCGAATAGTCGGATTGATATTCTATTAGTAAGTACACGAGACCAGTGTCCGGTAACTGATAATATCTGGCATTGCATCTCTATTAATAGGACCCTTATCCAATAACCGATTAAGGGGTTTAAATTGAGGCGTTATAATATCATCATAAAGTTGTAGACAAATGAAAATTCTTTAAAATTATTTTTTTCAGTATTTTATATTTTCTACCACTGTTCTTTTAGTGCTTTCATTGATTACGTCCAAGCAAATAATGGACGACGTGTGTTTTTATTAAAGCGTCACCTTTTTAATAAATTTTAATTCATACGAAAAAAAATTGCTAGTTTGATTAAGAACTTCAAATTTCAAAACATGTGTTCGACATGGCGATAATGTATTTGAAATTTACACAAAGTTTATCAGAAAACCTGTTAATTCACTCGTTAAAGGCCTGTTATCCCGTTTTTAAACCGATTACCAATAATTAGAAGATTCTAAATAAACTAGCAAAACTCATTTTTCTCCGTGCATTTAACTTTATAAACATGTGCCTATAAATTATTATAGTAATTTGTTTTTGGGATATTATGCCGTGTTGTGCTACCTCCTTCTTTCTCCTTAATTATTTATAATATATAACAAATTACACATCTGCCCTAATGATAGACACTGAAATGATGATCAGTAGAGATGGAATGTTCAATTCTCGCAATGAGCATCAGTGGGGACATGTCAACCCTCATGCAAGGCGACCCAGACACTTTCAACATCGGTGGTCTCTCAATGTTTGGGCGGGGATCATTGGCAACAAGGTGTTGGGGCCATGTTTTCTACCTGCAAGGTTGTCTTCACAACTTTACTTGAATTTCTTGCAGAATGACCTGCAGTTGAAGACATTCCTCTAATAACAATAAGAAATATGTGGTTTCAGCAAGACGGTGCTCCGCCTCACTTTGGGCTACAAGTTCGAAGATTCCTTGATGAAGAACTCCAGGGCCGCTGGATAGGACGTGCTGGACCTACCGCATGGCCAGCAAGGTCACCTGACCTGACTCCAATGGACTTTTTTTTTGTGAAACTTTATAAAAGCGAAAGTCTACAGAACAGATTGTCCCGATGTTGATACTCTAAGACTTCGTATCATTGATGCCTTCGACGAGGTAAAAATTATCCCAGACATGATACAAAGAGTGCAAGAGTCCACCATCAGACGGACTCAACTGTGCTTGGAAGTCAACGGTGAACATTTTGAACAATTTTTGTGACGTGTTTGTGTTTTGATTGTAAGTACCTACCTATGCTAATAATAATTCCTATCCGTTGCGTCGACGTCGTCACATCGAATAACGAAAAAATTTTAACCATGAAATAGCCGAAAAATATTTGTTTTTCGTTTTTTTTTTACAAAAATGCTCAAATCAAAAAACTTAATGTTTATTTGGGTTCCCCATGTAGTGTAGATTTTCTAGTTTCCCACTTGTACTATGAGTTTCCGGACACCGTGTATATTATTTATAATTGATAAAACACATTAGATTGGATTAGAACCCGCAACCTTTGGCTTGCTAGCCGAGAGACCTTACCGCTCGACCACTAGGGCTGTCATTAAATTACCAAAAATTTGAAGAGACTCTTAATAAATTAGCAATAAGTACTCATTTTTCTCCGTGCAGCATTGCGAATTCTGATTCATAACATATTTTCTTTAAACACTTCAAGATTTCCAGCACTTGAATTTAAAAAAAATTATGTATTTGAAGATATCAATCCATTGATTTAATTATTCGTCAATTTATCAATCTCCATGTATTTGCTGAATTGAAAAAGATATTGCTAAATTCCTTCGATAGCAAAAAATCGCAAAGTATGCTCCAAAATTATAAAAAAACACTGTTATGTTATTTTACATATCACAGGCATGAACAAAATCTCAATGTTTCATTAAATGCTACTTCAAACATTTGTCGAGAGATATTTGCTCTATTTTAACTATGTTATGCTTTATTAGATATTTTCTTTTACGCCTAATAATTAAATAACAACCTTCCAAGTAAAAACAATATGAAATAGTTTAACAATATAAAATGAACAATATAAAGACCAGTTGGTGGCTGAGTTGACATCGCGTTTGTCCTCCATCATAACATAAGCAACATTTTCCGCTTTTTTTTTTTTTTTTTTTTTTTTTTTTTTTTTTTTTTTTTTTTTTTTTATGAAAAAGAAGATTCTGTGAGTTCAGTTTACGAATGTAATAATTACAAACAATAAAAACACTCCACTTAAAAAAAAAATCTTGACAAAACAAATTTTGAGAACATTGTTGATTGCATTCAAAGTGACAGGATGGTTTCTTTATCCTTGAAAGAATCGCAAAGATGTAATTTATTACCAGGGTCAATTTGGATAACATTAGTAATTGCATTCAGAACAGATGAATGGTTTCTCTCGGGAGAATCATCACAAGTATCAATCACAATCTTATCACAAGTCTGAAATAAAAAATAAACTGTTTTTATAAACCCAATAACAATATTATTGAATATATAAAAAAAAAAAAAAAAAAAAAAAAAAAAAAAAAAAAAAAAAAAAAAAAAAAAAAAACATTTTCCGCTTTCTGTTGTGGTAGTAGGAGATTTTCAAATATTGTGAGGTTATTTGTAACCTGGAAATGTTTGTCTTTCTTTTAAAAATAAGAAATAGTTTGGCAATATCAAATAGTATAACAATATAAAATAGCATAAAAATATAAAATAGTATAAAAATATAAAATAGTATAACAATATAAAAATATAAAATGGTATACCAATATAAAATAGTATTAAAATTTAAAATAGTGAAACAATATAAAATTGTATAACAATATAAAATACTATAGCAAAATAAAATAGGAAAAAAATATAACAATATAAAATAGTGCAAAAGCAAAATATTTAAATCCATATTATTTGTTTGAAAACGTTCATTGAGTTGTTGAGTTATCAATTATCCTCATTGTTAACATCGAGTTAAGTATTTTTTTGTGTGTTAAGCATCGAATTTATACTGGAGCGTTAATTAATGGATTGATTAAATAAATTCACGTTTAACTAATTTGTCGATTCAACCGTGCGTTACAATAGTGTCGAATTTCATACCTGTTTATTAATTGGAATGGTAATAAAATAATTACTTGAAATGTTTTATTTCCTCAAAACTTTCATTTATGTAGAATGATATCAAATTTATTTAAATGGGTTTTAGCAAATACCTTATAATATTATTAATACGTTCAACTCCGGTGAAATATTGGCAATATCAACAATTCAAACCTCTAGAGGAGCTAGTGTAGCATATATTATTGACCTTGACATTCCTTTCAATGGCGGCAAATTGAATTTATTTTCTACTTGGTGGCGGTGTTCTGCGCTTTCTAATTTGTACTTTGATCAATAATGATAATATATATGTATGTAAAGATATACCAAAAAGAAGATTCTGTGAGTTCAGCTTACGAATGTAATAATTACAAACAATAAAAACACTCCACTTAAAAAAAAAATCTTGACAAAACAAATTTTGAGAACATTGTTGATTGCATTCAAAGTGATAGGATGGTTTCTTTATCCTTGAAAGAATCGCAAAGATGTAATTTATTACCAGGGTCAATTTGGATAACATTAGTAATTGCATTCAGAACAGATGAATGGTTTCTCTCGGGAGAATCATCACAAGTATCAATCACAATCTTATCACAAGTCTGAGATTCTTTTCAGGGCATTTTGGAAAACATTTACAATTGTATATTTAGAATTTCCACATTTATAAATCGGTATATGACATATGAATCCTATAGTACTATATTTTTTAGAGTTTCTTAGGTTATAGAAATTACACATAACTAGACCAAAATATATGTCGTATGACATATGAATTTCCATTTGTTATACGGCAATATTGTATTTCACATAAAATAAAAATAAAATAAATGTATGAAAGAAAACTAAGGCGCACAACTCATGCCGCTGGGAGCCGGTAGTGTAGCATGTTGCCGAATGCAGAATGTGGAATGTATGGGAAATTTCAGAAGTTGGAGGTATTATTTATTACAGGGTATTTGGTTTCAGTGACATGTGTAGTTGATAGTGAGCTGAAAGAGCCTTATAAATTCGAGTAAGTGGGTAACTTTAAGTGCGACATCGACACACGAGTGATTAAATTAATATATGTATTAAATTATCCTTAAATGTAAGACTTTGAATTTTGTGAAGTTGCCTTTTGATCGTTTGGGTTTTGAATCATATTATTATTAGTATGATTCGAAATTTGTTTTTTCTGCATATAGAGGGTTTCAAAAATGAATATGCACTTTGATACCTCATTCAGTCTAATTTTTTTCACCACTATCATCGTGATATGAGAACTTATCTGCATGAAAATCTACCAAGCGATGGGTGCCATTGAGCGACTGGGTGCCATTGAATGGCCCCCGGGCTTTCCAGACCTCACATAACTGGATTTTTTTTGTAAGGAGTCATAAGGGGAAAGATAAGGTTTATCTGTCAAAACTGGCAGTAGTCGATTAATTGAAGGCGGATATGTATGGAAAATGCAACGAAATTACCAGTGAAATGATTCAACACATTTGCGATCGCATTGCTTCGCGTTATCGGTAATGTTTGGATAAAAATGGGCATAAATTTGAACATTTGCGCTGAATAAAAAATTCCTACATCTGTCTTCTTTACTTTGTACTTTTATTGATGTTTCTCGTTGGAACTGCCTGTGGTGCACCAGAATCTAAGGCTGTTGCTTTTTCCTTTGTATATACTTATTTATAATTGTTGTCTCTCCAATAGCTTCAAGAACAATAACAAACTGCCTTTGAATGAGAATACTTTAACATTTTTGGTATGTATACATGTATGCTGTGCCGTATAGGAATATAATCATTTAATAGTAGATTCGTTAAAAAAAACAAATGTAGATTATTGACAAGGAACCCGATAGAGGGACTCATCTTATACTTAAAACGGTTCGGGAAAGTGGTAGGTGTGGACTGTACCTTTATTCTGTAATACATCACGCAAAGTGCTGACACATTTTTGGGACGCCCTGAATTATTAAAAAAATATATATAACTAAATAATATAAATATGTAATAAATAATAAGTAACTTAGAAGGCCACTTAATGGTTTTTTTCAACACAGTTGTCAAAACACATTTATAAAAATGTGCATTGGTTCTTCCAGATATATTACTGATCATAATATGTATGTATCTATTTACCTAAATGACTTTCTTGAAAGTTTTCAAAAATTCAAAATATTATTTTATTTATATTTATAAATTACTGTGGATTAATCATGTTTTGAAGTGGTTCAAAGAATGACGAGTTTTTAGATATGTTTACAATGTTTGACCATGCCACGAGTCTTCAATGGTCACAAAGAATTTCTGAAATATTAGGTTGTAACCGAGAATGTTACAGATGTCGTTTTAATTTGTTTTGTCGAGTTGTGACCATAAAATTAAGAAGAACGCAAGAAATGCGATGTGGGCGTATTTTGAATTTCATAAGTTTGACCATTATTCGCTTATTTCATAGGCGCAACTTTGTTTTATGGCGATATACCATGTCAGGCGAGTGTAATAAAGACAGAGTGCGTTCTAAATAGGATAGGACCAAAATGTACTAAGTCAGTGGCAATACTGATTTCCTATCAAAGCTAAATTGAAAGCATTTCTGGTGTTCTTCTTTATTTACGTATTAAAATATTTCTTAATTATGATATTAAACTGCTATACATATCTAATAATATGTTTTCTCGTATTATAATTTTTTTAATGTTTTCAGTTTAAATTAATTTATTATATTTGCTCTTTTTTATTTTTATTAACTAACACTACCGGGCTTACTGCATGGTAGCTGTTCTAAACCAAAGATATTATTTTTTTATTTTATATATATATAATTAACCCTTTCAAGGGAATGAATAGACCCTGACCCTGCCATTACTAGGCACAGAAAATCTGAAACAGTCAACTCATAGATCGCTGGCCCCTCCCCCAACGTTTTGAGTATGAATGATGAATGTTTACACAAGTCTGATGTTCTCCTTCTTGTAAACCACTATATTTCTCTTAGAATATTTAAGAGTTTCTACCCTCTTATTCAATTCAGATTTCTATGTAAAAACTCTCGGTGAACTGATTTTAGGTTTGATTTGTTCGCTACCAGGCTAATTATAAATCGTCTTAATGGTGGAATAGTCCTGTGATAGTAAATTGAACTGCCCTAGCTTTCTTATTTTTTTTTAAATGTGTGTATCAATTTAATTGTAAACATTTATCTTCATTTTTTTTTAGATCAGGTAATTAGGTACAGAAATTATTTTTTTATTTACCTACTGTGTATATTATTGATTGTAAATATATTTACTAACAAACTGTGTGCAGGGACACTGGAAGGTCTCGAGTCATTCATAATAATTCACTGTAGTTTTGTTTTATTGAAAACAAATAGAATCTTAATGTGTACGACGAATGAGATAAAGAAACAGTTTCCTGATACCATCGTTGGCAAAATGGTGGGACCCCATCAATATTATTCTTTATTCAATGGCGTTACCTATTTTTATCAACTGAAGGATTGTGCACAGAATGGCGAAAGCGTAATTTTTCAAATTATTTTAATTTAAGCAAAAAAAATAAAAAAAAACTTATTTTTAAGTGATGGGTTTTTTAATGTTTTTTTTTATTTACTAAATAAATGGATTTTTTCACACTTTACAAAATACCGCTGAAAAACTAAAATTTCTTTTTATTAATTATATTTTCCATCTTCGTAAAATATAATTAAAAACTTCCAATGAACACAGCTCCTTTAATATATTTGATTGGTTATTGATTTATAAAACAATTAAAATACGTTCCATTAAAGCTAATTTAAACCCTTAAGTATGGTCAACAAAAGTGAACATATTTTTATTGATTGATCTATTAAATGATCACCTCAGAACCGTCTCAGCCTGGAAGGGTGATTTATATGTATAAAATAATAACAATGTATTTTCTTTATAGTTTCTATAATATGTATTATTTTCCCTATTTAGTTCCTATATGAATTTTCTTTTCCTGAAAACTTAAGTGAAATATGTACATTACATGACATTTTGTTTATGAATTTTTTTTATTTTATTTTTTAATTTTTTTAATTTTTAATTTTTAATTTTTTTTTTATTTGTATATTACAGACTGTGTGTCCATTTACAATACACATGTAACATTAACTACACAATGTAAAGAATAATAAATAAATGATACGAAACAATGAAAGAAAAAGAATAGAAATAACAAGTTATAAATAGTAATTTTTTGCATTCATATGCCTCTTGAATTCTTCAAGGCTACTATTAAAAATATCGATAGTCTTGGAGGCGTTGTTTAACAGCGCCATACCTCGTGTCATGCTATGCCGAGCCGGTACGTCCGTTCTGCCACGTGGGATACATAGCAGATCATGGTGCCGTCCCTGGCTGTAGTTGTTCGGTACGTATAACTTATAGCATTCCAGAAGGTATGGGCTATCTATTAAATTGTTAAGAATTTTGTACGCCGTTACTGCAAGGGCCACACTCCTCCTCGAGTGGAGACTTTGGTAGCGCGTTTCGGCAAGCAATTTTTCGTGATGCATGAATCGCGGGTACTCTCCGTGCATTCTCAAATACATGTATCTCAAAAACTTTTTTTGAATCTGTTAATAATAATAATTAATCTAATTTTTCAATGTATTTTTGTTTGTATGGGGCCCATACAGCGGAGGCGTATTCAATTTTAGACCTTATAATGCAGTTGTACAAAGTCATCATTGCCTCGGGATTGGAAAATTGTTTGCAGAGTCTTATGACAAATTCCTTACTTACACAATGTACCTTAATTTTAATAATTCGCTACCGATCTCACCATGATGTCCATGGCGACATCAACTAGTTACCGTTTTAAAAAATTAAGTTCGATTATTAAAATTAACACTGTATACATTTTTAGTAATATATTTCCTTAACGTAATAAAACTCTTATTAACAATAAGAAAATTTATTTCAAACATTTCTTTGGTTTAAGATTATATTTAATAGTCATAATGCGTCAGTATAAAAATATGGCCCTGTGCCTCCCTCCGTCTTATATTACGGGTTTCGTTTTGCATTATGTGCAATCGAATATGCAGTTTGCCCAAGTCTTTAAAACCGCATGTTAATGCATTCATATCCACAACAGTATTATTATCTATGTTCACTATTATAATATATAACTATATTATAATATGTAAATAATATATAGTACACATGCAGCACGTTTCAGAGTGGAAGATACCATCAGTATAAGACGATCTCTGGTGTAAGACGATCATTCAGAACTGAAACGTCGCTTGAAATAGCTTTAGCCGTGTTTGGTGACCAGATTTGGATAGCCAGGTACTCCTCCACCTTCCTCTTTCTCATAACCCATCAGGATGACCTCACTACCTTCATCCTTACAACAAACTCTAATTGGGGAGTCTCATTGGCTCCAGACGGTTGGGATAAGTATTCATATAAACAAATGGACGTGAAAAACAATTTATGATATTTTTCCTGGTACCGGCCATGTCGCAAATTCGCAACAGAATGGAATTCATTTTTCAAGAAGAGAAAAATTTAATCTTCGAAAATCAAAGCAGGAAACTTGAAATGGAAAGCGCACTCTCGCTATGCTATGATAGATTAAATTTTCAGGTTTTCAGAACCTGTTTAGCTATTGAAGAAAGCATTTCCATATTTTACTGTTTTGTGAGGTGGAAGTTACAAACACAGAAGTAAGGTACTGTGAAGAAAACAAAAATTGATCGAACTGACTAAACTTCTTATCGCTTAATTAATATTGCGCTACGTTTTGTCTTGACGGCGAATATTTCAGAAATTAAATCACATTAAAAGGAAAATTAAAACATTTTAATATACTGGTTTTTCTCATATATTTTATTTTCCTAGGCACTGTTGTTTCTTTACGATTTTTTTGTAATATTTCAATATAATTGAAACCGGCTATTACATTGGATTCGTGCCTAAAGTCCAACACGCATCGGGCGCGCCTTAATCTAAATCCGCAAAACCCTATAAATACTATACTTCTTGGTATCCGGTCATTGATGTAGTATATTTAGATGAAGCAAAAAAATGGTTTCAAATTTTTACCTCCAAGTTACCTCCCAACGCTTAAACTACCGAATCCGGTACACGCGCACCGCTTATCGCTTCTAATAGTTGAACACGTTTCAAGAAGATATTATTTGTACGCAATAGCGTCTCTAATTACATAATCTATTCAAAAAAATATATTTTATTTTGCAAAGTGCATGTAAAAAAAAAATGTTTTAATTTTTTTTTTTTTTTAATTTTTATTCCAGTTCTCGGGGAGGGTGGTGCAATCCCACGAGCTCCGTATTATACATAGAATATATATAAAGTAAATATAAAAAAAATATTGTAAAATAATACACACACAATAAACGAATACAAAAGACAAAGTATTTTGTACACAACTCAATTTGCCACATTATAAAATAAAATCATTACCGAAGAGGGATTCTTAAGTAGGAGATTCTTAAGTAAGAGAGCAGCTTGGAGATGCCTCATACTTTTTTTCTGGGCTTATTTATTCTAAAATTTTATCGAAAAATGCTTGATTTGAATGTTTCCATCTCGTTGAATTTAATAAAACCATCTAAAACATCTGTAAGCGGTCAAATTTTAAAACCAAAAAACATGATTTTTATATTACTTCGTAGTGCTTCGCTTTAAGGAGAAACACAAACTAAAACATTGACTGGGGAGTTGGCCTGCATCCTAATCATTTCATATAATTAAAAAAAAATACAAACTAGTAAAAATATTTCTTATATAAATTTAAAGAAAAAAAAATATTTTATCTTATTAAAATGAAGAAAAGTACACAATATCTTCAAATAATATTTCGAAAAATTTAAACGGGAAAAATAAGCTTTAAAAATGGTGTTATACAGAGAAATGAGAAAAGTGTACAATATATATACGAAGTATGTTAAAATAGTTGTTTTTCTTATTCTTTCATCGAAAAATAGATTCAATTTTCTACTAAAAGAGTATGTATCAAAAAATATGCAGGAATCCTTCATGTTTTGATTTTTATTAAATAATTCACACATTCTTCTGTTTGCGTCCGGCTCAGTGGCGGTTCTTCCTTTAGGTCAATTGGTATTTGACCCCCCAAAATTATAAGACAACATAAATAATAAATTATGTGCATAAAAATTATTGGTATTATTCTTAATTTATTTGAAATGTACCGCGAAACAAAACGGAACGGTAGGCGGTGATTGACGAGCAGTGACATCTTCTGTTGTCTCTAATAAAAGCTTTCATTCACAAGTCCACACGATTGGCTGGGTCAATTTAAAAAATGTCTCCTTTGCCATCTTCTGTCCCTCTGCGGGACATAGAATAAATGAGATAGCACTATGTATTTCGTCGAAGTAAAAATTAGGTATCGAAGAAAGCTTAGGGACGCTTAGGTCATGACCGTGAGTGAGACAGTACGATGAATATTATATGTTTTAAAGAGATGGTGACATAAACTTAAGTCGGTTTTTTTTATTTAACACCCTTGTTGTGTGTGGAACATTGGTTTTTTCAATTGATTTGCACCTAGTATCTTTGGATACTGCGGGGAAAACTAAATTAAAACGTAATCTCTTAAAAATAATTTGCTGTAAGTACATGGATTGTGTAGTTATTTCTAATTTACTATATTAACTTAATATATATTTAGAGTCGCGGACCTACAAATTGATATAGATTATAATGTATCGGCATTTTTCACAATATCAAATAAACCTTTAGTCACATATTTTTTTCAAATGATCTACCATTCCTGGATCCCTAGAGCCGCCTCTGATAGGTAGTGTTTTAAAGTTTACTGGTTTGAGTAAGTCAGAACAGTCAAAAATGTTATTGCGGACTTTGCCACGAGGTCAAGGTCTGTTCACTGGTTAGAAAGAGTAAAGACGTTATATTTCGAGAGCATATTTATGTATTCCCGTTTGGGTGCGCTCATTCTGTAATTGAGGAAATGTAGAAATTTATTTCGGATACTTTCAATATTGTCTTTATAGATACCGTAAACTTATGTGGAGTCCATATTATGGGGGAGCAGTGCAAAGACAATTTATTTTCTTGTAAGCAATGGAAGAGAAAAAATAATGATTTTGAATGTTTCGTTTACATCAAATGAATACAAGGATGGTTGAAGAACTTTGTAGAGAAAAAGTATTCGAATAAATCTCTTGAATTTACGCTATAATCGGGCAGATGTTTTTATAAGAAAACTCTAAGAAAAACGATAAATTAAGTTTGGTTTCTACTCTCAAGTTCAAAAGTTAGAATTATTCTAACTTCATAGACACTTTTGACACTGACAAATACGCATTAAATCTTGCGATTATAATAAAACTATCCATTCATTGTCCTCAGATGTGAGGCAGAGGGGTAAGCTATTAGACATACGTTAAATCATAGACAAATGTATAATACATCAATGGATTAAATACATAAATATGTTCAATGTTTAAACAGCTTCATTCACATGTAGAAATAACGCATCAACCTATACACGGTATCCGGAAATTAGTGGTATAAGCGAGAAACTGAGAGAATCTATAGAATAGAGAAAAAAATATCGATTTTAAGAACGTTGGAGATTTGAAAAAATAATTAAATTAATTAAAACTATCTGATAGAAGACTCGTTTCCGACATGACTTTTATTATTAAAATTGTAAATTAAATTATAGACAGCCCTGATTTATTGAGCCTAATCTCCTTCAACATACCAACTAGAACTACTTAATCCAAAATTATTTTTAATTACAACAACAATATCAGAACTGAGTCAATTAGATACTCACTTGTACGTAGATTACACGCAGTTTGTGTTGACTCGACCTCCTAATTGTCCTAACTCGCTTGAATGAGGTTTTTATACCTCTTTCTCTCCAGCGTTCAGTTTTGCTTTTGCAAAATAATATCGTGCTGAGCCTAGCTAACTCTGAATATCCCCCGCCCCTGTGATATTGCACATAGTAAAATAAGGCCTTCGCTTTGGGGTTGATCTACAATAAATCCCTTAACTTCACGTTGTGTGATTTGTTAATTCGAAGCCCATCGTTATGGGGTGGTAGGTATTTAATGTCTCCTTTCCATGGTAACTCCCGGTTCTTTTTAGCCAAAGTGTGGGGTAAACGTCCAACGACCCTCAGCGAGTTCTACAAGAAACGAGTACGTGTCTCACCTAACTTTTGAATACTGGACCCTATTACTAATTGACATAATAGTTTCTATCATATCTCTACAATTTCCTTGTATCCCCGTCCTTACCTAATGTCCCCGTGTTTATAAATTCTAGATTGTGAGTACATCACCTGAAACTCCCATAGAATTTGGAGTTCCCCAGGGTTCTGTCCTAGGCCCCATTCTCTTCCTTCTCTATACGAATCGTCTTGAACGACTAATTCACTCAGCTGGCTTTGAATCACAAGGCTACGCAGATGATCGTTTGATTTTCAAGTTTTGTTCTCCGGACGAAAAAGACGTCCTTAAAAACCAGGTGGTTAGCCTCATTAACACAATCTCAAGTTGGATGTCTGTCAATAAACTTAAACTAAATCCCACAAAGACAGAATTTATGTGGATAGCTTCCCCTGGAAGGCAAGCTCTCCTTGACTTCAGTCCAATCCGTATTCAGGATACGGATATAATCCCTTCTGCAGAAATAAAATTTCTAGGTTTCACTATGGACAATATTCTTTCTCTTGAATCGCAAATTTCAAAAGCTGTGAGTTCTGGTTTTTTCCATTTAAGGCAGATAAAATCAATCAGGAGATGCCTTCCCTCTGATGGAGCAAAGTCACTCATAAATTCGTTCGTCGTCTCACGTATGGACTATTGCAATAGTGCATATGCCGGCCTACCTCAGAAACAAATCAATAGAATCCAGTCAGTTTTTAATGCTGCGGCAAGAATGATTTTTGGTGAACCTAAGTATTGCCGTATAACCCCACTTCTAAGGGATCGCCTTCACTGGCTTCGATGCCCTGAAAGAATAGAGTTTAAGATCTGCTTAATGACCTTCAAAGCATTGCAAGGAATGGCGCCAGCATATATATCGGAACTATGTATCCGACAAAACTTAAGCAATAGACAGCTTTGACGGCCGGCATAGTCCAGTGGTAACGCATTGGACTGTAATTCCGAAGGTCGCGGGTTCGAACCCGGCGTGCGCAAATAAATTTTATTTGATTAATTTGTGTTATTTCACAATTAATTAATTAAAATAATATATAGTATATTTGCGGCACGTTCCAGAGTGGAAGATACTACCAGTATCGCCCTGGTGTAAGACCACCATTCAGAATTGAAACGTTGCTCCAAATGGCTTTAGCCGTGTTTAGTGACTAGATCTGAATAGCCAGGTACTTCCCCACCTTCCTCTTTCCCTTCCCCACTTACCTTCAGCCTCACAACATCCCCCAATTGGGGATGCCATAGTCTCATTGGCTCCAGACGGGAGCAGTTGGGACTCTTGTGAGGTATTCACTATAAAAAAAAAAAAAGCTTACTCTAAGGTCAGCAGATCTAGATATTAGAAATCGTCTAATCGAACTTTCTAGGTCAAATCGAGCTGTTTACTATGATCGTTCTTTTAGTGTAACAGGCCCTCTCATCTGGAATAGACTTCCCTCAGCTCTTACTAATCTCCAGAATTTGGCTGAATTTAAACGAGCTTTAAAAACAAAATTATTTAAAAAATCTTACCATTTATAAATTTTAACTTTTTTTCAATATTTTATAAAAAGCCATATTCTAAAACTTCCGGTAATTGTTTGGTTTCAGTTGTCTCCTTATTTTATCTTTTTAGTGTCTGCTCAGAAAATTCTCATTTCTGAGCACAAACTGCCTCCTGTTTTATGTTATGTTTTAGTTTTAATATTCGTGTTTTGTCCTGTCCTACTGTTATTGTTATTCTAAGTTTTGTCATCACTTTGTATAAACAGTGTATTTAGTGTTATAATATTAGATCTGTATTGGGTAAGGCACACTGTAGGAATAATTTTAAGAACTATTAATACTGAATTACCATTTTTTTAAAGTTTGTTATACGAGTAGTTAAGCGCACTTGAAGTGAAATGACACTAAACTGCGCTATATAAATTCCATGTTATTATTATTATAGAACCGTAACCCCCTCCTTTGTGTACGCGCTATTAAACCCTTCGTTGAATAGGGTGTTGTTTCCGCATAAGTGCTGGAACTCCCTCGTCGACCTCTGTAATGGTGTACTGAAACTAGATAGATGGATTTAGCTGTGGTTAGTAAACTTTGGGTGTTGCGGATGGAAGTGGAAACGAGAGAAAAAGGAGATGGGAACGGATTGAATGACGAGAAAATGTTTTTTTTGCAAACTGGGTCGGCACCTCACTGCCCCGAATGAAATGGTCGCTATTCTTCCAAATGCAAAACCCCAAGAACCAATACGTGTCTGGCTTTCCCCGAGGTCTGGTCTAACTTCTTCTTATTGTCGCCCTGACACCTCCGGACCGCTCACGTCAGAGGGAGAGGTAATGCACCTGTTGGAATATCCCAAGTCACCCCGCCCCGCTTCCTCCGACGGACTACGTTACTGACTGTAAAAGGGGGATTTCATTGCGTCCCTTGTCATGATGCTAAACGCGTGCATGTTTCAAGTAGGTTTGTTCTGGTAGGGCTTTCAACGTCCACTAGCCGCCAGGCCTACTATCCACCTCACGAAGGCTGCTGCAAAGGATCTCGAGGGATTTCCAGTCGAGTTGCATCAACCTCCGGGTAAGCCCCGCTTTAGTATGTGTTCGTCCTCCGATTTTGAACCCTCGTTCATCACGCCGACGTCTCTTCCACGCGATTTTGAAAGACTTGGAGCCCGTTCAATTAAACGCCTTCGCAGCGAACCAAGGCCCAAACATTCAAACTTGACATTAATATTCATACTGCCTCTCGTGTCCTCTCACCCGACCCCGCTCCGCGAAAAGGGATGACCTTCCGAACTCTTCGTGATTCTCCATACAAAGTTGACGCCCCGAAATCGCGTGATGAGGGAAGTAGAAAATCTTCTGAGCCGAGGAAGTTGTGTGCTTTCCCAAGACAGCTTACGGACAACATACTCCAACGGCGAGTTCTAAGCCGAGGCCAAAGGTATTTAGGAATTTGTTAGTGAACATATAAGGTTATACAAATATTATTAATTTTATTTTTTTATTTGTTTTGAGCATGAGTTGGTTGCAGCTAGTCGCTTCCATGTTGATTTGAGGTGCCTCTGCGTGGCTGCTAACTCGGTAGAATGTACGACTTTTGTCGTCAGACACGATCGTCAAGTGATTTATGGGGGTCCCTTTTCTTCCTTTTGGGTCGTGCGTCGACACTAACTGCTTACAAATAAGTAGGTCATTGGCCTCGTGCTAAACACAGCTGTTAGAAGCAAGCAAACAGTTCTAAATGTGATATTATCTTATCAGTACCGCAGCCCTGTCCGAGCTGCTGGTTGCAGCCCCATCTTCGTCGCAATTTTAACGTTCTGGAAATATATATTCATGCGAGGTCACTTACCCAAAATCGTAATATTACCAGTCTAGTCGGGATATCGACGACATGTACATTAATCCACGTCCAGGAACTGTAGGTATGAGTAGAAGCCCCAAGTGGTACTCCTCGTAGTGCGACACGTATACTTCCTTAAAGGTCCCCGGCGATTTTGTGACGAACTATCTCAAAATTCACGAAAAGACTCCAACCCGTGAATTTAGTATTGTCTAATTATGAGTCTACCTTTTTTTTGGTTGAATCTAATTAAATTTTAAAACACTTCAATTATTCCAATTAATATTAAAACCACTCTAACTTCGTGAACATACCTTGATTTTCTAAATACACAACTTCACTACCTTTAAAACTCTATCAGTTTAGTTTAAAATGGCACACAAAAGCTGTCGCGACGTTAGGATCTCGAAGACTGACTCCAACCAAGTTAAAACGAAAAAGCCCCGATTTCCTCCAAACAACGCTATTTAATCATGTTTTCTCTTCGAATAAATCGACTTAAGATTTGTGCGACTTTCGTCTTTATGAATTCGAGGTTTCACTCCCCGTTAAGTTTAGAATTGCATAACCCCGTTTCAGGTTTTTAGGTTCCCGCCTTCCGATTTGAGGTAAACACCTACCAACCTGCCGAGGCGGGTACAGACGCGTACTCGGTGGCCTGACCTTCGGGCGCCCTCCCGTAAATGATTTCCGGCAATGTAGACTATTGCGCAAAATTATTTGATTATTTTTTCTCGTACACGTGTTGTGTCCGTAATATTGGTTGATTTCCGGCCTATAGACTAGGTGTAGCTCATTTCTATATCGTTGTTTTTGAAATCTTTCCGAGAAATTCGCTATTGATATCGATAATATAATCGACAAATTATCCCAACTAACGGAAGCTTTTCACCCATTATGTCCAGCGCTTGCGCAATACAGTATCCTTCCTTGTGTGCTGCCTTCTAGCATTTGATTGGTGTCTACACGATCCGTGGGTGATCCCAGGACACATATACCTTCCTCTCGGTGATGACATACGTAGGCATTCGTTCCAAAATTCGACACGTTTTTGTAATTTCGCCTACCTGTTTTGACTCTTTTCGTGATATCCGCCGCATATCTTCTGGTAATCTTTCGTAACCCATCGCTGTCCACTACCCGAGTCGTTAAAACCCCTTCCATCATGAGCTAAACTACCTTTCGGGTTTCTTTTCGATTCCCGGTCCTTTCTTTTCGGTGATCTACGCCCATTACTTCCCTGTTTTTACAGTTTTTTTGCGTCTAGTTTTAGTCCAACCCATATACTCTTTTCTCGCTTCATCCAGGAATTTCAATATATTATCCTCGTAACTTTGTTTACGCGCAAAACAGGTCGTAAAATTTTGATCGTTAATCAAAGACTTCGTGACCCATTAACTTTTATGTCTTTTCTTAATTACCCAACTTGCATCTCCCCCGTGTTAATATAATTAGGCAATTTCGGCCAAACGTCCTATCTTAAGTTAAAATTTGTGTTCACTATCGCCACTTGAAACAACACTCAGAAGTTCAGTGAACGTAAACAATTCTCTCTTTTTTTTTTTTTTTTTTTTACAGTATTACCGCACAAGAGTCCCAACTGCTCCCGTCTGGAGCCAGTGAGACTATGGCATCCCCAATTGGGGTATGTTGTGAGGCTGAGGGTATTGGGGAGGGGAGGGAGATGGGGAAGAGGAAGGTGAGGAAGTACCTGGCTATTCAGATCTGGTCACCAAACACGGCTAAAGCCATTTCAAGCAACGTTTCAATTCTGAATGGTGGTCTTACACCAGGGCGATACTGAGAGTATCTTATCTCTACAAGGATCAACTCGTAATATGTCTTCTGGACCAAAACATTCTAAAACACCCTCTTCTCCCACCAAACCGTCACCCCCTTTTTTCGATATCGATGGTTGGGTATCGCTTCGTTTCTGCCTTAGAATGCAAATTTATCGTCGATTCCCAAGTGCCTTTGCACGCGTCGTGAGACCGGATCCCAAGGTTAACTCAACAGTAAATCAACCTCGAGTGTATCGAGTCTTAGACCGCCCTTAATCTCCGTGATTGGCGAAAAATTATTTAATTGATTTTGGGAATGATCTGATTCGTTGAGCCCCATCACGCCTCTTTTCAATTATTACGTGGTTAACACCTATTACCGACGTAGGTTTCTATAATAAAGCTTCTAGTATGTCCCAAAGATGTCCATAGTCTGTTCGTTTCTCCCTATTCTCTGAACGTATTTTAATTTATGAAAAAAAAATTCTTTACGTTCTTATACCCCAAACAGGTCCATTACAAGTTGACAATAATTTCGCATAAATTGTAGATGTGTTCAACTGCACGGAATATAGTTACAAGAAGACTATATTAACATTCTGAATTTATTCTTAAATAAATTAGTATTACAAAGGTATAGTACATTGTCCTCCACGCTAGGAGTTCACCTGTGTTGTGGAGGACTTTTTCAATTGTAAAGTTATATAATTTAGTAAACAATACAGTGGAGATTAGTTACACAGAGAAACAATAAAAATTAAAATATAATTTAGATTTTTGCATAGTTTTAACAAAAAAAATGCGGAATATAACAAAATTAAATAATTAAAATGATTGTAACGAGTTCTATATGAGTTTTTTGTATTCTGTAAGAAAAGATGTTTTATATTGTGTTGGAAGTGAATTGTATAGTTTTATAGCCTGGAATCTGTAGTGTTTTTGTCCAAAGGATGTGTTGTTTTTTGGTATTAGTAGTTGGTGTGCATGTCTTGTTCTAGTATTGCAAGAAATTTGTGAAGTTTTAAATGTGTTTAGGTTCTTGTAAAGGAAAGTAAGTATTTGTTTTGAATATAATTTTTGAAATTAAATTTTAAATTTAAAAATTCCCAGTATTGATACTGGGAATTTTTTGAATATCATTAAAGTGGGTGTTAGTATAGGTACTTTGAGAATTACTTTTATTAAGGTTTTTTGAGCTTTACCTCAATAATATTAATAACTAAGCTAAGCATAATGCTATTGTTTTGCATTGAATTTCTATATAAATAATAGCAAACTATTATTTTTTTATTACTGTTGCACTAAACTATTATGCAAATCTAATGTTTATAAAAGCCCGTGTGGGCAAAGAATACATTTAAATAAATAAAGTCTGTATTGTCTTGATGAGAGATAATTTTTTTTCTAAGAACGTATCTTAGGCACGTTAAGTGAATAAATATGAATTCGCAGACATTTTCTACCCCTTTTTTTAACCAAACTCTTGTTCGGTAACAAAACATAAAATGTAGATTTATTATTATTAAGAATTTCACACCCTTAAACCAATCCAAGACAAATATTGGATTACAACTTTTTCCTTAATCTAGGACCCGGAACGGTCCTGAACCTGAACCTTTCCTAATCGGACTATTCCAAACCCTTATCAAGATAAAACATTATATTTTGTTTATTGTCATTTGTTTCATAACTTCCACTATTTGAATTTTTGTAGGTAATACTGTCAAAACACAGGTTTTGTTTTCATGAAGATTTAGGTTTATGTAAACTTTGGGTTTATGTAAAATTAAATAAATAAAAGTAAGGCATATTGATGAGATGTTTTAAATTTTTAAATTTATTTATATAACCCTATACATATCATTACTTGTATAGACCAAGAAGTTAAAAGAGTTTGTAAAATCTGAAAAATGCATCCGGCATAAGTACTCTCGGAAATATACCCATTCACATCCTAAACGTCTTGGACAAGCATGCCCAACCTGCGGTCTATGGGCCGCATGTTGGCAAATGAAAAATTTTTTGCGGCCTAAAATAAATTTTTGAGCTTTCTATGTTTTGATTTTTTGTATTCACACAATAAATATATCGTTCTTCTAAATGCATCAAATTTATATTATATTTGATGAAGTTAGAACTTTCTTGTTATTACAACTCGGACTCTCGATGGGGACTTTGATTTATTGCTTGAAAAGTGCCAGGCGCATAGCCGCACTAGGAATTCATTTTTGTAATCAATTCCAAGTACATTTTTTACGCACATTTTTCTTAAGATCGAATGTAACTGAACTGATTTTAATAAGTGGAGGGTAAGTGCAAAGAATACACAAAGACATAGATCTTTTTACATTTTTCAACGCGCAAACAAATGGAATATGCAGTATTTAAAAAAGATGTTTTTTATTATAGTAAATACCTCCCAAGAGTCCCAACTGCTCCCGTCTGGAGCCAGTGAGACTATTGCATCCCCAATTGGGGGATGTTGTGAGGCTGAAGGTAAGTGGGGAAGGGAAAGAGGAAGGTGGGGAAGTACCTGGCTATTCAGATCTAGTCACTAAACACGGCTAAAGCCATTTGGAGCAACGTTTCAATTCTGAATGGTGGTCTTACACCAGGGCGATACTGGTAGAATCTTCCACTCTGGAACGTGCCGCAAATATACTATAATAATAATAATTCTGTGGAAATATAACATGCATCAACAATTCGTTTTTGGATGTATCGAGAAATTAATCAAAACCCCTATCAAGAGTCCGTGCCATACTTGTTATGCTTATACCGGTTCTCACACTGAGCGAGCGTGTGGAGCCGTCAATACTATAGCGAGAGTGAGAGACCTATACTCTGAACGTTGACCAATAAATTAATGTTTTGACCCTTTATCTAGGACATCATATCACGCACAGACTTTTGAATGATTGAAATTTATCAATTTTGTATAATTTACGCACAATCCTTGGTTTCGAAACAATTTTTCATAATTTTAAACTGTTTCAGAACCAAAATCTGATAGATTTCTAGAATCTCACTACGTTTTTCACAGCTGGAAGTAGTTAATATTATATTATCTCAGTTTTCGTGCATCCCAGAAACTCCATAATGACGTATTTTACTTGGGATATATGTATTATCTTGCCTTCGGGAACACGATAATTATTAAATCAATAGCTAAACTTACAGGATAATCCCTACCATCTGATGTGAGGTGTGTGTTGCACAAGTGAACTCATGTTGTAATAAACAATATAGATTTGTGTTACCTGCTGCATGCGTCATGAGATAATGGACACCAACGTTGGCACTAATTTTGCAAACGGGCTGAATCGGATCGGATTCCAACTAATTCTAACTATAATCGGATATCGTAGTATGTAACTAGTTATCTATTTATCATGATAAACCGTATGCGTAGGTTATTAGTGATTGGGTGTGTTTATCTTCTAAGAAGGTTTAATTATATTTGAGTCATTAGCAAATAAAGTTATTAATCAAACTGCAGATAAAAATCAGCACATTTTTACAGGTCTAGATTTTTTGGGTTAGCTCGACCAATTAAGGTTCTAAATGACTCCCACTATGATTAACATTTATAATTACAAATGTAGTTTTGTAATAAAATTTTGAGTAGCAATTGATAATAGACATACTTTTGCTTTTTTAATATCAACCACAAAAATTGCTTTGTGAAAAGGGTTTTGAATCTCGGGAACAATCTGGAAGTGAAATGAAAAATCCTAAAAATAATCTTTTATTTTTTTGGTAAACTAATGTTTAAGACAAGATTTTTTATGCATAGCACAAAGGGTAACAATTATTTTTACAAGCAATAATTATTAGCCTGAAACACTCATCCACATTGAAAAATCTCCTGATAAAAGATACCTACATGACGCCAACGGGACATGAACCCGTGTCCTTTCGATTTCCGGTCGACAGCTCTGACCACTGAGCTATGGCGGCTTATCTCTTATCCGCGAAATAATTCAATAAATACTAGTGTTTCATTCAACAATTACTGTTTGTTAAAAATTTTTTTTCAACTGAAACTACCAACTTTATTTTATATGAGAAAGGCATTGTAAGTGCTAACTCTCTCACTAGATGGCGTCGAGACAAATTGTCTACATTTTTTGGTGAAGATACTAGAACTTGTCAAATATTAATTTTTTTTTTCGGTAAACTAATGTTTAAGACAAGATTTTTTATTCATAGCACAAAGGGTAACAATTATTTTTACAAGCAATAATTATTAACCTGAAACACTCATCCACATTGAAAAATCTCCTGATAAAAGATACATGACGCCAACGGCGTCATGTATCAATTATAATCTTTTAACTTAGATGAATTGGACCACACATGAAAAAGTGGTTGAGGGGTAAAGCTTTCGACTAGCAAGCCGAAGATCGCGGGTTTGAATCGCGGCGTAAGCTAGTAAATTCAATTAATCAGTGTTATTTTACAATTTATTCATTTATAATAAAATATAGTATACTTGCGGCACGTTCCAGAGTGAAAGATAATCTCAGTATCACCTCGATGTAAGACCACCATTCAGTACTAAAACGTTGCTTGAAATAGCTTTGGCCGAGTTTGGTGACCAGATCCCAACAGCCAGGAAGTCCTGCATCATTCTCTTCCTCATCTCCTTCTCCTCTCCACTACACTAAGCCTCACAACATAACCCAATTGGGGATTTCATAGTCTTACTCTTGTGTGGTACAAAAAAAATATTTAATCTAATCAGCTCAAACCGTCATTATTATCGTGAGTTATGCTGATTGGAATACCATTTATTTATCTATTCAAAACTATAGACACCACGACACCATAAAACAGATTGCCTATCATCCACAATACCAAAAACTAATTATTACATTACATATTATTACATAATGATTAAATATTTCATTGATACTTATAAGCTTCAAATTCATGAGATACATAAATAATTATCTACTGTATACAACAAAGCTCACACATATACCAATTAAACGTGCAATTAACACGTCTTCTATTAAATTTATCGATAGATAAATGGATAAATTAATGGATTAAAAAAACAGACGCAAGAGCTTTCAAACATTATTATCAGAATAACCCACATATTTTAACCAATTTGTAAGACAGATAATAACGAAAATTACGACAAACTATTTAAGCCTATTCTACCAAAATTTGTAACCACGACATGGAAATTTGGTTTACTCGGATTAATGACAGAAGATCTATAAATCCTTAACTTTTGAGAATTTTAAAGGCTTATTTTATTTTTTGTTCTAAGAATATAGAACTTGTTACTTTGATTTTCTTATCTAGTTAATATTATTTTCAAGGTAAAACCATTTAAATAAAAATATGTCTACTTTTACCAATTTGATAAAATTTTTAACTAAGTAATTTTACCTACATTATTTGGTCTCAATTTAACTATACAACAAATGTTGATTTTTAAAACATACTTTAAATATATGATTAAGAAATATTTACGTATAAAAATTAAAGGTTTTATTTTTCAAATGACGCTAATTCTACATTCAAATATAAAAGTCCTAAAAGCAGTGGAGTAACTCCTGCAGTATCTCTGCAATTCATTTTAAGGATAATTTTCCTCATCCTCACAATTTCAATAAATTAATCCACAAGGAAAAAGTTACGAAAAGTTAAATAAAAAAAAATGTGTTGGAACAAGATGACTTTCATTGGAAGGAATTCTGAATTTAAATTAGGTCAAAATAGTTGCCAGTGAGAAAAACGACACTGTTAAAAAGTTATAACATGCCAATTTACTGGTAAAATATTAGTCATTCAGAATATATTATCGAGAACACATGTTCTTTTCCTAATAAATATCGTTACAGACATATCAGTATTTGAATTAACACTTGTTCCACCATTCTCATAAAACATTCGCTTTTAACTGATCTTTGTTAGAAACTCAAAAGCAAACAATTAAAGACCTGCAGTCCCGTTTTTATCAGGAAAACGGATAATTTTACCAGGTTTTAAATAAATAATCAGTATTGGTTATCAGTAAGTTTTCTCCGGGTATGCCAATATTACTCGTCAAAAAGTTACATTGCACGAATTCAAGCGACCATTTTTTTTTCGAAAAAATACGTACACACAGGCGTTCTAAAAATATGAAGAAATTGTTTTTTTAACTCAGATTATTGTGACAGTAGACGATTCTTCAAATGTTCTTGCAACATTTTAAGTTATTTATTAATTAAGAAATATTCTATGTCTATATTATTTTGTTCAAATGATTTCAATATTATGATAACTTCTTTTGCGAGGTACTATCGACGGTATTGGCCGAGCGGTTAAGATCCTTTACTATGGGTGATGGGTTTATCTTGCGAAAATAAAATTGTAATGTTTAAATTTTTTTTAAATTTTACAGTTTTAATAAAACAATATATATCATATAAATGCTCGGTAGATATTGTCAGTATGGTCCTGGTGAAAGACGACCATTCAAAATTTAAAAAAATGATTGAAAAGTAATTGGCCTCGTTCAGTAACCACATTAATGTAATGCAACTTCCCAAATCTTCTTTTCCGCCATATTTAACAGGACTCTAACGTACCCATCGCCTTACACTACGGTGGAAGATATGTATAATTACTTCCGTCACTCCTAGACACACTGACCTCCAGATTCCTACTCACTATCTTACCTGTTCTCTTTCCAGAACTCTCCTTTATTTCCTTAGAAATACCCTTTAAACAGCATGCCAAAACATAGGCCATTATTTTTCCTAAAGCCTCCAGTGTGAAGCAAATGCAAAGAATGTCTAATTTTTTCTCCCCTCCATTCAACCTAACAACTAGAGGCGGCTCGTGACGGAAATTGCCAGTAGTGCATTGCCTAGTATGTAATACAAAGGTAGCAAATTCATTAACGGGACTTCTACAATTCATTCTCTCTACACATTTGTAAAACAATTGATGAAATTGTACTGCTCTATCAGCGTTTGCAAAATCAAGCATTTGAATGCTGAAACCATTTAAATTTACTGCGCACGGGTGCTAATGTGTGAATGTTGTAGCGCTAGAATTTTAAATTAGTATTCCTAAATGAATCCATTCTAGACACATCAAAGTGGTGCAATATTCATTTGCCTTCAAGGCGCTTCGCCCATGCGTCGATAGCGTATGGCATGAGTTATATGTTTGCACTGCTTCAATATGTGGTTTGCCATCACGAACGAATTCTGTATGGCTTATGTAATCGTTTCGGTCAGCCGCACTATATCGATACCGCCCGTAAAACAAAGTTTTGTGCACAACAAAATACGCACGACTCGTTTGCGCTAGAAGATGGCATTAGTTGAGCTATACTTGGCGAGAATTATGACTGGAGCATATGTTCTTTTATCGAACATATGTTCTTATATGACTGGGGCACAGATGTCGTTATGTGAAAACTGAAGACAAGTAGTGCAATGCACGTACCAATGAAACTTTGCTTACAACATATCCAAAATGGGGATTCCTAAGGGACTCTTTTGATTATATATTTTTAAATATGGCATATCAAAAAGCGGATTGGCTCTGTCACAGTCTGTTACAAGGCAAAATCGTCTTATTTAAGTAGTCTATAATATGCTATCTACACAAGTAACGATCGTGTGTATGTTAAAATTGTACATCGAAACATCAATTCCTTCTTAAGAAAAACTCAGTAATGTTTATATTGACAAAAAAAGTTTACGACTTTGTCCAACAATGGCAAGAATTCCCTTTCATCGAGGTGGAATTCCCGTGAAATGTCCAATAAACAATTTCCCAGCATCCCGGGGCAGGCGTATTAAGTGTTTAATATTTCGTAAGATGATACGGAAAATACAAGATTGGTATATTTTCATTGAAGAAACGACCTTATAAATGTGATTAGCAACTTTTTAAAAAGTAACTGAGTGGATAAATGGATCGAGTTTCTACCGAGACATCGTGGGTTCCATCCTTTGCAGACTATCATACCGCAGGCCGTTTATAATGATAACGATGGTCGGAGAAATCAATTTTTTTTCAGCTAATAAACAAAGTAGGTATAATAAAAAAATTTCCCAACACTTACTTGCTCTCAAAAATAAAATTTTTATCATGCTTTATTTATGATGAAGTTCCACCAAGTAAAAGTTTAAGACGTAGAGATTATGTCAGGTTGTTCGTAATTTAATTTGATAAATTCGTGTTATTTCATTTTTTTCATTTATAATAATATATTATACGTGTGAAGCGTTCCAGACTGGAAGATACTCACAGTATATACTCAAATCTGAATAGCCAGGTACTCCGTCGCATTCCTCTTCCCCATCTCCTTTCCTTCAGCCTCACAATATATCTTAATTGGGGATACCATAGTATATGATAAGGGATAAGGGATACCGTCTCACTGGCTCCAGACGATTGAGAGCAGTTGGGACTCTTGTGCGGTACTCACCTTATATGTCAATTACTCACCTTATATTTTTTAAAAGAATGTAAGTAATTAGGTAAATAATTCGCCACTAGAACTGCGACTTGCCGTTATCGGATAAATTTTTCTATTTGACGCCTTTTATGCTTATATAGTGACATTTAAAAAAAATTAAAATTACGTGGAAATTGATTTGTGGAGTGTACGACAAGGTAACTCTAAATTATGCACTTTTCGACCCGCAACACAGCATCCCCAAAGATCGGTTTATAGTTGGGTGAGCTAAAAGGTCAGGTTTACACCCAAACGTTACATTTTCCATACCTCAATCATAACATTCATGATATTAGAATCTCAATACTTCCTATTATTAAAAACATAATTGAATATAAATAATACAGCGTAGGGAGTGTGGCAAACCCATTGCTCAGGGAGTGGACACACGACCTGCAATAGCCATCCCAAGCTAAGGTATGATCTACCTTGCACAGGCTGAATGACCTTGGAAACAGGTGCCTCCGAGAAATAGGATCGCACCTCATAGTATTTAGACCTTAACCCAGCACTGGGGGCTCTGCTTGAGTAGACCTTCTATTATCCTAGATACTAGAGGGTCGAAAAGGGGACCATTCGAAAACCCCCTCTTCCCTCGTGGGGCCTTCAGGGAACCAAGGAAGAGTGAAGACGAGACCATCTCGAAACCAAAAGGGAGTGGACTATTCCATCGTCGGCCTTCAGGGAGCCAAAGAGAAGTGAAGAGGAGAGATAAAGCCCTCTTTCCTTTTGGGGCCTTCAGGGAATCAAGAAGGAGTAGAGAGAATATATGAGGCCCTCTTCCTTCGTGGGACCATCGAGGGGGGAGTTGATTATTCCATCATGGAGCCTTCAAGGAATCAAGAGAGAGTGGAGAGGAAAGATGAGACCCGTGATGGAAAATTATGAAACCTGAAAACATAGCTTCATATCTAATGACAACCCTGGTGAACTTTATAAAAGAAACCCGATTACTCTTAAAGGATTGAGGTTAAGTAGGTAATAGCACAATGGGCTTATGGCCTAAGTGCTCACGGGAACTATATGTACCTAAATCGTCTCGGCTTTAAAATAAAAAAAAAAATTATATGTGAGGTTATTCGTTTACTAAGAGTGAAAAAAATTGCGCTCGATATCACAAGAGAAAATAACATCAAAATCACCATAACACAATCAAACTTAAGAGATTATCGCGACAATAGTGAAACGTGTGTATTAACCTAATCTAATCATTTTTGTTTAAAATTTGAATTTATAATTAAGTAAGACAGTTATAAACGATAAAAAATTTTATCTGCATGTATAACCGTATTGCCAAAGGTTATTCTTTTTACCAAAATAGCATTTATCAGTGCGAAAAGTTGAGTTTTATGGAAAACAGTTTATTTAACTTCTTCTCCCTATGAAACCCTCTTTAAAAAGTCAACCGTGGGTAAAATGGTGATGCCGTGTTGAGATAATATAAAAAACATATAAAACAAGGCGATAAAAATCTACACTGAACCGTCGGTTTTCAGCTTTTCAAATATACAGAATAGTTTTATAAATAATAAATAGATTTTCATTAATATCATCAATTTTTGGTTCTTAATTGGAATACAATTTTTCTTGCATCATATTGATTTTCTTCAACAAGTACGTAGGTAGGCACTTAATAATAATAATTATATTTGGATGACTTGTATAGCGTCCTTTTTGTGCACAATCACCCCAAGGGCGCTGTACAAATATATAATACATTTCTACAATGATCTATGTTATTACTAACTATATATTGAGATAATATACAGAACAATATTTACCCGATAGGTTACTTGAGATTAACACTTAATCAACAATAACTAATTGTTTATTAGCGAAATTTAGATACAGGATAGGACGAAAATGGGAAATTGGATATAACTGGACTTTCTCTCAGGAATGGTATATTTAATTGGAGGGTATGACAGCTTAAAAAGGTACGTTTTTAGTTAAGACCTGAATTCTGTTGGACTTGTCATGGATCTTAGTTCCGGAGGGAGTTTATTCCAAGCCTTCGGCCCAGATACTCCGAAAGCGCGATCACCAAATTAGTATTTGGCTTGCGCTTAGGTGCATCAGTCTGCCTTCAGCTGATGATGTTGCTGATCTATGAATTGACTGCATCAGACCATTGTTTTCCGGGACGCAAATTCAGAGATGTAAGGTGGGGCCATTTCATTGATGGATTTAAACACCATCCAGCACAATTTGTACTGGATTGTTTCAGGGCACTTGAGCCAATGAAGGTTACGAAGGTGTTCTGAAATGTGCAAATATTTTGAAACCCCGGTTATGAGCCATGCTTCTGCATTAAATACTGATTGAAGGTTGTCAATTTGATATTTTGGAAGGCTGGCATAAATGCATTTGCAGTAATCAAGACGTGAGCCTACGTAAGAGTTGGTAAGTAGTTTTTTTTTGGTTCTGTAGGAAGATTTCTTTGGACAGACTTGAGCTGTCTTAGGTGAAAAAAACCGATGCTTACAGTTCTATTTATTTGACTCTTAAACGAAAAGTCTGAATCTAAATTGACACCGAGAAGTTTGAATGTTGTTTTTGGGATGATATTGCTGACAGTGAATATAGATGAATTGTCAGAGAAACTCAGTCTTAGGTGGATTCAGCTTCAGCTTGTTTGAAGACATCCAACGAGTTATACCTTCTAGACATTCAATAATACTGATCTTGAGACTATTGATGTCGTTTGGAGCGCAGTAAAAATAAACTTGCTGATCGTCAGCGTAGCATTGAGGTAAGAAACCGAATGACTCGATTATTTTGGCGACATCGTTTGTAAAAAGGATGAAGAGAAGTGCACCTAAAACGGATCCCTGGGGTACCCCTGAAGAAAGTGTACTTAATTAAATTAAAAAAGGTATATTTTTGATACAGCATTATATTTCCACCTGAAGTATGCTACCCTTCCTAGAATTCATCTGTCAAAACCAACAAAATTGCTGTAGTAAACTTTTTTTTTATGGATAATGCATCGGTCTTTTAAAACTAAAAAAAATATTAAATTTGGTTTGACTGACGATTGAACCTTCCTACCCAGGAACTGGAGTCGACATCTCTACCAACTCGCCGAATGCCGATCGTGTAGGATCAAATTTTATTTCGTATACTAACAAGCGTTCATTTTCTGTCATCCGATTTCGGAGAAATACGTATATGTCCGTGTTCACGTGATTTCCACCAAGTTGATAGAATTCATTATTATCGATAACGAGTATATCTGCTGATTTCGTCTAGCTGAGTATATCTGCTGTTCGATCGGATGTCCGAAAGCTTCCAAGAATTGCATTCATTCATTACCAAAAACAAAAGTGAATTTCGAATAGATGTATTTAAAAAGAGAAAAAATTTCAAAAATAAAAAAAAATGTTAAAAAATTTAGATGAAATGACAAAACTTTTTTGTATTATTTATGACAGTCAAACCTAAGAAGATTTACTATGGCCAAGCGTACGTGAGCAACCTGCGTCAGGACGACTATTTTGAAATCATAATAATATTTCATATACAGTAAGCTTCACGTCAATCTCACGTCGAGCATATCATGTTGAAGGATTTATAATAATTAGAGTAAGTTCAATCAAAAAAATTCACAAACCTTTAAAATTTTCAAAAATTCAAAAACGTTTAAATTGAACATAAAATTTTTTTTAAATACGTTTCTTATCGGATGCGAAATGCTTAGTATTGAAAAACTTTAAGAGGAAGCTACAAGCCAAAAATGTGTATATTCTTGGTATACCTTATATTGTAGGTAATATGCATTAAAATCGCTTGACGAACGGAGTCTAGAAACGTTCGATTTCAAGCACGACACTGGTTTTTATTTATTTTGTAAATAATTTTATCAGAAAGCAAAAGAGTTCATCAATTGAAACTGTCACAAATAATCTTAGCTATAATACTGTATTTTTTAAAAAGTTGTTTCCTTTATACGTTCATAAATTAGAAAAAATAGTTTTTTTTGTAGTTTACATTAATATTTTTTATGGAGTAATTTATTTTTTTATTTGTATTCTACTCAAGCGAAACGATAGGAAAACCTTCAATTTAGCTAAAGAATATTTTTTGGTATTTATTATGAAGGTACACCAATTCGTTATAAAGATTAATCAAATAGTGATTTGGCATTAAGATTCGCCTTAATGGTTATTAAAGCAGCCGGTTCCTACCTGAATTATCCTATTCTTTGTTTTTATTCCATTTTCTAAAGGTCTTACCTTCGAAAAAAGAAACGAGAAGATTTAAAAAATAGAAGGCCAAAAGCAAGTGTCTTTTGTTGATATATGTTAATTTCGTCGTTGCATATTGTTGCATATTTGTCGCCCCCTTCTAATAATTGTCGGAAACCAGTTTAAATTATCTGCCCTAATCATCAAATATTGAAAAAGTGTTGTATATTATCGAGAGTGATCAAGGTACCGTTCATATTGTGAAAAAATAACTATTTGTGATTCTAAAACCGTCCATATAGTGAAACAATATAGATGTACATTTATAGACTGTAGTGCTCACATAAAAACCAACATTCAAGACCAAAATCAGAACTTTCAATTGAAGCTACAACATTCACAAGGTTAAGCCCTTCTTCCAACTCCTATTTTTTCCTTGTGATAAACACGATTATTTATTCTTATTTTCTCGTTAAAAATTACAATCCATTCGTCGAGTACAAATCGATTCGGTACACAACACGAAATGATGAAAATGTGTCTCCATGGACCATATAAATCTTGATCAACGAATAGATAATATTTGAGTCCAAGGATGATAAGACCTTTTTAGATAATTCCTATTTTTATTGATAGCCCGTAACTATTACACAATATTTATTTCAGATGTCCGTTAAGAGTTACTCGACCTCAGGACATTTTTTTATATTCGTAAGAGCAATACTAATCATCTTCGAAAAATATATAAGAAGAACCTGTAGCACTTTAATCAGCACAGACATCGATTTTTTTAACACGAACTTCACTAAATTCTCAACATTCCATAAAAAATAACATTCCATCGTTAAAAACTAATATTTTTTTCATCACATTTCCTTATTTTTTTTCTGTTTTGCTTTCAGTTTGAATAGAATGAAATAAGTTTGAATGACAACATAACACCATAATTGAATAAGACCAATTTCTCTCATTGTTAATATTAATACCAATACCCATACTAATTTTAATATAAACCTTGAAATATTTCAATAATCACTTTTTGTACATTTAATTAGTTGCACTTTATCGGAACTATTTATACTATATTGTTATGTTTTTTTCGTTTTAAATTTAGGCTTAAATTTTTAATGACGTTATTTATTTCCTAACACAACATAAAATTTTAATGTATGAAGAAGTTTATAACGAAAATAAAACAATACCGTAATGGATTTTGAAATAGTCGCGCAACTGTCGCGTCGCCTCGTGTGCGCCCAGCCTAAAAAAGCAAATATGTATCCAAGTATTTTTAACATTCAATACAATTAAAAAGGACAAAAAAAATCGTACTAAATGTTGGATCATCACTTATCCCCGTTGGTATTATTGAAAGATTTTCCTTTGACTCTGTTTTAAAATTTCCAAAGTGTACCTAGTGTCGCCTATATCCAGGTAAAGACTACGCTTTTACCTGAATGCTTTAATATTTGCCCCTAGGCAATACTCGACATTTTTACGTTATGGATTTTTGCCTCGTCCTGAATTTTACTCTTACCCCAAGGAGGGACTTGCTCCCTTATCATTTTTGAAGACAAAATAAAAGTGCTCGAAAAGTTTTCCACGTAATGTAATTTTATCTTGAAGTGACAAATCGGTACTCAACTCTTTTTTTCTTGTGAAAAAATGTTAAAATAAAGTCACACTAAAGTGGTAAAACTTTTCGTTTACTGCGTTTCGAAAATCATTTTTAATTTAATTATTTGGGAAAACGTTGGAAAAAGACATCATTATATAGCAATAAGAGTTTTTTTTAATCTACCATACATCGAATACCCAAAAATCTTTTCCGAATATATTTGAATTGAAAATATTACAATATATATATATCGCCAACTCTAAAAAGTGTTTTTCGGATTTATCCATATGGTTAGAACCATTTAAACATATATATATATATATATATATATATATGCACCAAAAATTTAGTGGTTCAAACAATGTAGAACTTTATTATAATGTAGAACTTTATTATTTTAATACTTCATACAGTGAATTAGACTTATTTAACTCAGCACCCCACAATTTCAAACCTAAAATCAATAAATAATTATATTATCATTTTTATTTTTTATTACGTACATGCTACACATTACACAGACTAGATCCATCCCATACCCCTCCCTTCCCCATCCCATCCCTATAGGCTAATGTAACTTTTTTTCTTACATAAATATTATATATTCACTAAATAATTAAAATACTTAAGTGAAAACCTATTATTGGTTAAATAATAAACACTTAATACACCATACTTTGTAATTATTATAACTGTTGGTTTTCCAAATAAAATAAAATAAAAATAAGCAATAATTACTCTCCTGAAATAGAAATATAAATTGAAGAAATCATCCTAGAAAAAATAAATGTCGCCTATGTGAATAATTGAACACGCGCCCTTCTGGGCAGCTCAGGTGCACATATAAAACATTATAAAGTATCACTCTTTCACTTATTTACAATGGATGAAATTACGTTTTGGCATACACTCCTTGCCTCATTCACATTCAAACATACTATTCTATTATTCTGACTCTTCACATGCATCTGATTAACTTGATTGTGTCATATATTACTTGGGCGTCCCCAACTTCTTCTACCATTCACAAATGCGTCATATATTTTCCTTACACTCCTTTCTTCGCTCATTCTCTCTACGTGCCAAAAACATATAAGCGGCCCTTTCTTAATTTTACTCAGTACGCTTACATCTGCCTCATGTCCACATTTTTTTAACACGATACACGGTTTTACCATATATACGCTTCAGGGATTTCATTTCTACAGCATTCAGTCTACTTTCATCCTTCCCCTGCCAGTTCCATGCCTCACTGCCATACATCAGGGTAGTTACCAGCACTCCATTAATGGAGATACCTGCATTTACCCTTCTTTTAATATTTCTGTCCAATACACAAACTCATTCACCTGCTCCAAGTATTTCTCATTCACAACTGACTTTAGACTTTTATCATTAACTGATACATACTTCATTCATCCTAGACACAAGAGACTGTTGATCTTCTGTACTGTTAGCAATCAGCACGCTATCATCAGCATACAACCAGGCAACATACTTTCAGATTACATAAATTCGAGGCCAAACCCACCTCTTTCAATTGTTATCCACGTACAGATTGAATAATCACGGTGACATTACGCTGCCTTGTTTAACACCTTTTGTGGTAGCAATCCACTCCGTAAAACTGCTATTCACCCTAATACATGCAACTCTTCCCTCATAATTGCCTGTGTAAGATTCGTATTTACTCCATATTTGGACAATATTTTCCTTAACCTTTTTCCTGTCGATTCGGTCGTGTGCTTTTTTTAGATCTACAAAGGCACAGAAAGGCTTCTCAGAGGGTACACGCAATGAAAATATCTGGTTCATGCACCCCCTCCTATCATAAAAGCACCTTGCACATCCCATATTTTATTCTATGTTTCCTTTCTTATCCTTTCAATCAAAATTCTATCATACAGCTTGCCAACTGAGCTTACCAGGCTAGTAGCCCTGTGATTCCCACATTCCATACGCGACCTTTTACATTTCTATAACGGCATGATCACAGCCCTTCTCCAATCTAATGGCGTGTAACCATTTAAACACTGGTTAAAAAGTTTGATCAAACATGTAAGAATTTTATGGCTATCCCCATTTAAAATATTCCGCGGCAATATTATCGAAACCAGCAGCCTTAACATTCTTCATACATTAAATAGAACTTTTTATCTCATCCATGCTGATTTCGGTAACATTCACCCCATAATCATTCAAATCTGATCCGCCACTGGAACCACTGTCACTCAGGTTGCTTTCGAAGACTTCCTAAAAATATTTCATAAATCTCTCATTTATTTCTTCCACATTCGTCAACATTTTTCCAACTATCAATTTTATCTCTTTCATGCTTCCTTTTTCTGGACCACTCCGGAACCTTTTGACTTCCTTCCAAAACAGTTTAATGTTTTCTTGGAAGTGGTCTTTCATTTTGATTTCCTCTTTAATTCCTCCTTTCCTCTTATTCTTTTCTTACACTTCTTTCGCTCAATTCATTTCTTCGCTGGAAGCACTGCCAGCCGCTATCAGACATAACCAGTGCTTTAATCTCATCATTCCACCATAATTCACCTTTCTTTCTTTTGTTATAATCGTATTATTAAATTTACTGCGTTGTTTTGATTTCAACTTTACGAAAACACAATCATATTTATTTACGTCGATTTGTTCGGTTGGCAGACAGTATATAAATTCATCATAGAATTTAACTCTTTCTGTCTCAAAGACCTACGAGTAGTTCATAGAAATTTTTGGATATAATCCTGTTACTCAAATCAAAATTTTCAATAAATTCATCATTCCATTGTTACATTGTTATTATAAAAGAACGTGATTTAAAAATAATAGCATTAACTATTTATTTTTTTTAATCTAGGAATAAAAATTATGTAGTTAAATATTACACGCATTAGCGTCAGAGTCATTTTTACTTTTATGTTTCGAAAATAGTTTGAAGGCCGAAGAGACCTTGGTGTTGTAAGACAGTGACAATGTTTGGAAGGCCGAAATAGATCTCAAACACTTTGATCATGGTTGGAAAGCCAAAGCGGTTTTTAAAAAGTTTGAAGGTCGAAACGGTTTTTTTTCAGTTTTGTAATGGATGGAAAGCCAAAACGGCTTTTATAAAGTTTGATTATATTTCGGAAGCCGGGACGGAGGCCACGCATTAAGAACATTATTGGCAAAATAGTATAATATAAAACTTTCAATGATATAACATTCCATGCTTGTATATGAAAAAGCAAAATAAGTAGAGTTCACAAACTATCCACCAAAATAACAAACGAAATTTTTTTTTTTTTAATTTATTTTGGAATAACTTAATGGAACCTTAAACTTAAATACAATGTTAGCGATTTACAAACAAAATTTTTGAAACAGAAAAATCAGAAAATGGTACAATTTTAAGATGCGACTAAATCTTTTTATGATTTTTCGTTTGAGAGTCGCAAACATTATCCATCAATGATTAAATAAAAGATTGTTTCCTTCAGGAAGTAAGACTAGTATCCTTTTCATGTTTTGAAGAAAAGAACAAATAAGGTGAGATCAAAATGTTATGTCAAGCTAGTGGTTACCTACAAAATTTCCCTTCCTAATACGCTTGTCACAACCAAAAGGTTACGTCAAGTCTTGTCAACTTGTGATACCTATTATAAAATAAATTGACACTTCACTCCCGTGGTAGTCTCCTTTACAGTTTGCCTACAAAGGAAGATTGACGAGAAAAGGGTTTCCATAGGAAGAATAATATTATGTTCAATGAATAAAACAAATGTATTTAAATACCAATAATTTACATACAAATTTATTACTTATGTTATTCACTAAAATATAATTTTATTTTTTTCTTCAGGAATTTCAGGAGGCTAGTGCCTAGTCCTACACATCCCATAAACCATTATATCTTTATTTGGAATTGTTATCAAGTTTAATTTGTAGAACTCAGTTGTAATTATTGTATTTTATTATTTTTATTTTATTTTTTATATATTCAATAATATTGTTATTGGGTTTATAAAAACAGTTTATTTTTAAACAAGTTCTGCTGTGTAATCATTATTACGCGTGACAGCTGTTTCGCCCTCTGAAGGCATTATCAAACTGTATATATAAACTTGAAAACAATTTAAAAAAAAGTAAAAGTAATTATTGTAAGTATTCAAAGAGTCAAAAAGTCGAATAATTTCTTAAAGAAGCTGTCAAAAAGTCGGAAATTTTTTGTTTTATTCCGGTTCTCACTAAATCCAAATAAATAGGATAATTTTGAGCGTTTCCCGAAAACTAAAAACTCCCTTTGAAAGGTGATAGAATAGACTTTCAAAATTTATGATTAGACATAAACATATAATTTTTAAAATTTAAAATTTTTGAATCCAAACATAAAAAAAGCATTAAAAATGGCTGGACGTACGTTTTTTGACTTAACACTTACGTAAAATTACTGATAACAAAAAAAACATATTTTGATAAACAAATGTATTTGAAACATTATAACTACCACACTTTTTTGTTATTTCGCATAAAAATAAATAGTAAAATAAAAAATAAATTTGTTTCAAACTGTGTTGGAACCTTTATCTTGATAGAGGTGTACATTTTAATAAGTCTGTGGTTAACTGCTAGTATTTAAAATAAAGCTTGTTGTTGTTAGACTTGCAGAAAATTCAATAGATGCCGCACATTAAAAATAAAAAAATAAGATAGGTTTATTTATTTTCCGGAATAACTTTATATTGAGTAAAACCTCAAATTGTAATATTTAAATATTGAAGACAATACGGGAATAGGGTCCCATTAGCTCAGTTGGTAGAGCACTGTCCCGCAAATACAAGGGTCCTGGGTTCGAGTCCCAGATGTGACCGTTTCCTTTTCTGATTTTTCTGTTTCAGATTTTCGTTTAGAAATCACTAATATTGTCTTCAATATTTAAGATAGGTTTATCTAAAAAAACGCTGTCTAGATTGCATTTAGTTCGGGTTGAATCTTGCGATCATACATAAAGATAGTTCCCAATAAAAATGTGCGGTGAAAAAAATTAAGACAATGTTGGTAGTTCTTATTCGAAGTATGATACAGTTAAAAATGACCGAGGGGGATAGGGTCCCATTAGCTCAGTGGTAGAGCGGTGTCCTGGGTTCGAGTCCTAGATGTGACCGTATCCTTTTCTGATTTTTCTCTTTCAGATTTTCGTTTAGAAATCGCTAATATTGTCTTCAATAATTAAATGTTGTTTTCTTTTTAAAAAAAAATCATATTTTAATAGTTCAGTTTTTTTTAAATATGACGGTAAGGGGGAGTACATGAGTTGTTAAAAAAACGAAAAATTGACTCTACGGGTACTCAGCACTTGTTCCCAAAACCGAACGAATTAACCTGAGGAGTTTAACAGATATAGTAGTAATATGGCAAACTAAGAATGCACTATCTTCCTAATACTGTTGGATTCAAAACTTAAATTAATAAATTAAATCTCGAAATGAGAAGATGATTTATTTTGTAAGCTTTGCGTTGCCATAGTTTCATAGACTTCATGCAGGTGAGCTCATTTGCGGTATCGGATAAGATAAATTATTTTATTATCGGTGAACGTTTCAGAACCACTTTCGAATAATTTATATTGAATTAATAAAGTATTAATCATTGGCAATTCAAAAACCATGTTATTCGGCGTGTGGGTAATCCATTTTATAAATTGATTAATGCCTCCACATTTGTATTGGGATAAAGGTCAATGGAGGACTGACCTGAGAACTTGTGACTAAAGTAAAGTATTAACCTATTATCAATTTGTTTTCAGTGATGAACTTGGTTTTCCAGAAATGATAACTATCTAAACAACTAACTAAAGGTAGGCATAGAGGATGATGCCAAACGTCTCGGTCTTGGCATACACTCCTTGCCTCATTCACACTCATACATCGTCTCATATATACTCTTCTATTATTCTAACTCTTGACATGGCCCGACTCAAGTACCTGATTTACTTGATCGTATCATACATCAGCCTTACATTCTTTGCGGATCTCCACATTTCTCACATGATCATACATGGTTTTACCACATGTACGCCTCAGGGATCTCATTTCTACAACATTCAGTATAGAAATAATATAAACCGTAAAACCATGCTTATGTCCACTAGATATAAGTCTTAGTTAGCGTAAATCCCAGTCGTAAGACAGCTAAATATATTAATAAATACATTTATTTGTACGGCGCTCTTGTCGTATATTCTCCAAGCTTAAACTATCTAAAAAAATGCGTTTATCTGAAGTGACCTGCCAAGGAATTATTTTTTTCCGTATCTGTAATTATAAATAGTCTAAAATTGAATAGAGCCAATGATATCACACAACATCGACTTTGTGGTATTTTTCAAAAACGGTGCTTTGGCAAATATCCAAATTTTATTATTATTTGAAAAAAACATAACCATGAGATCTGACAAATTGTCGCTTGGCTTCTTTCAGTAATTAAGACCGTTCGTAGGAACTCTAATTTAAACAAGGCAAGCAAATTACATCATCCAACAAGTGGTTTCATGATAAACTGAAGAATTTCTCCGTGACCTCAAAAATACAAACGAATTAGTACTTTCATTACAGTACATTCTCAACATAATTACAACAGTAGAAATCGCTTTGATAGCTTAGACCCTTCACTAGGATTGTTGGAATGCCTGGTTTAAGATGTAGTGGCTTAGTGCCGAAATTAGCTTGGTCCGTCAGTCTCCCCCGAATTTAGCTGAAATAATTAATTGATGTTTGCTGGTGGTGTTTTATAATATTCCGATCAGTTGCGGTTTGTGGTCTAAATCATTGGTAGTTAGGTAACATTAAAGTGGTGTAGAAAGGAAAGAAAACCGCATTTTGTGAGCAGTTTAACTTCTTCGTCGAATATAATATGGAGTTACATCAATTTAAAAGAATGCAGATCTGAGAGACCGTTTCAAAAATAATTATTGCAATTATTTGTGTATGAAGCGTAAAAAAATAAAATTTCATTGCAAAATTCCTCAAGAAAATATCAAAAAAATTTTAAATTTGCTGTAACGAAAAAAGACTATATTTAAATATCTCAAAATGTCAAAAAGTTAGATTTTATCGAATAATAAAATATCCATTGATTTTTTAATACAAAATTCATAACAATGCTATTGAGACATTAACGCAAATCAAAGACTTGGGCATCAATTTTCAATCAAATCTTTATTTGTTAACCACATAACAGAAATCTCTAATAAGGGCTTAAAAATGTTGGGATTTATAACTAGGCTAACCAAAAATTTTAACAATATAAAGTGTATTTAATTGTTATATTTTGCCTATGTAAGAACTCGACTTGAGTACAATTATCCTGTCTGGAACCCACATTATAATATACATGTACAAGCTGTTGAAAGAATACAAAACAAATTCTTACGTTTGATAAATTTCAAAATGGGTGTTCCAGCAATTATGTTGAACTACAACACGAATATGCTCAAATTGTCAGACAGAAGAATTTTCACTGACTTGGTATTTCTATATAAAATTCTAAATGATTTAGTTGATAGTCCGGTATTGCTAGAATTGATAAGCTTTCGGATTCCACAACGTAATACTAGAAGTCAGGATTTATTTCATTGCGGAAATTCTGGGACTATCTACCATATGTATCCCTCTTTGCCCGGAATACTAATGTAGGGAAACAATTGTACCAAGTTAGTGGACATCTTCAATTTTTCTTTAAACAAATACAAAATATTCTTAATGAAGCAATTCAGTTATGCACAATAAATAATGTATATTTCTTAATATTCTCATGTAAAAGCCCCGAAAAAGGGCGTTAATAAATAAATAAAAATATCAATACCTACTAACAGCGACTTAAAATAATAATGCGTCAAATAACTAAAACATTTGGTACTTGGAAAAACGAATAGGAAGTGGCACTGAATAAAGTAATTTTAAATACTGTTCAAAATGCAGTAATATTAAAATCGAAGTGAGTCTTGTTCACCGTAGTTTTTCTTTGCGGGTTCACTGCACATCCACACATCAGAGAAAACCGTGTTAGCTTTTGTGAACAAGTTATTCCCCCTTTGCGTTATTCCATTCGATTATTCTTCGTACCCCTCTGGATTTTTAAGGGCTATTTTTTATTCCTAACTCGACAGAAGAGGATGTGACATTTCTTTCAGGACCTTTGATATTTTTAGAGAAGTTTTACAAAGGGTATTTTTAATGACCTCAGTTCTTGTATTAGCAAAAAAACTTACGATAATGTATTTCAAAATCTATGATTCATTTGATGATGCAATCATCAATGTATTAATCGGGCATTCCCGGCTTCTTCTTTCCTTCTATCTATACATTCATGTCTTTCTTAATCTCTCGATTCAAACCATCTAAGCGTTCCTTTTCATATTTAATCCATTATTTTTACATCAGCATTGAATTCTTACCGAATCTCCACATCTTTAACAAGGTAATACTAAAATATTGTGGTTTCAACTTTTCAACGTTTCTACTTTCAACTTTTTCTGATAGTTCCTTGTCTCACTGACAAATATCAGGGTTAGTACGAGTAGTGAGCACTCTGTTATTAACTGCAAATTTTGCTTATTTTTTATTAACGCCAACTAATTTGGGGGCGGGTTTGGATACCACCGCCCCGGGATCTATTTATTGAATAACCAACACCTCTGCCATTGGTCAACCCATGTGGGTCACTATGTTCGGTGATTTAACAGGGGTTTATCAGTTGACGTATGTTCAGAATGCGCCTGCCCATAAGTTGCGTGGCATGTCAGATCGAGAGAGGCTGGTTTGGGGAGACCCTTTGACCTCTCCAACTGGTTTCTCTTGACATATTTGATCCCTAGATTTCTACCCACTCATCATACCGTTTTCCTTCCCAAAAATTATTTTTATCCCCTTTTTATATTCCCCCACAAAATTTATAATTTTAAAAATATTACTAAGAATGCACATAAATCTAGAAAATTCTAACTAAAAATAGCAGCTTTGGTAACGAGTATCGTTATATTTATCATTAATCAGCAGAATAAGGAAGACAATAAAGATAAGAACTTCGCGGTAAGTATAATAAAAGGGGATTGATGTCGGCAATTAACTGAATAAAAGGTGATAAATGAGTTTGCTAACAATATCATCAACTTTATGTAGGTCATCTGAAAAGATAATATATTTTATTAACTGATAGATGTCTTGACTACGTTTTAATTTTTTGCTTCCAGACAATAAAATGAGGTGAAAAGTAACACATTGTTCGCATCTTGCGCACGACTGGCTTAACCCTAAAGTTGAAGAATAAAGTTGAATGACATTAAAAATTTGGCGTTTAACACCTAAAAGATCGGGTACTGTTTCAAACCTATGAAAACAGCGACCGTCATATTGACGGCTGATCACATGTTAGTCTAACTTTTGGTATAAAATAAAACAAATAAAAAAAAATAATGAAATAACTTACTTTATTTATATGTAAACATTTGGGAAAACATAATCTACAAAAATACAAACGAAAAGAATATTCGGCGACATGAAATACGTGCGCTGAATAAAAATCAACATCAGAATAACTGACACCAAAGACTGTGACCAATCAACGTACAGATCGAGTTCAAATGATATGCGATACCTAAAGAAAGAGACATACAAATTACTACTATCATTTTGCGAGGTGGAATGGCTAATGGGTATGTTATAAACTGACCCTAAAAATTCACACTGACCGCGGCAGTCTTTGAAGGTATAAAACATTTCAAAAATGTAAATAAGATACGTACCTACCTGTTTTTCCATCTAGTCGTTAAATCAAGAATCATGAAAAGTAATAAAAAAAATAAATGATTCAAATTTTAATCAAAATATGGTCACATTACCATTATCAGTATCTATGGTTAAGTCTTACATATAAACCATATTCTAAACAGCGTCTACACTTATTACATAAAACATAATATAAAGCAAACAGTGAAGTGCTATTTTAACTTAAGGTACAGTCTTAGGTGACTAAAAGTGCAGTGAGTTATTATCTCAACCACAAACGATTGTTATTAATCATAAAATTTTTTCAATTTCTTGGACTGTGTTGTAGTGCAATGTGAAGGTACGCCGTATATTGTCTTCAGCCGGCGTCTAGCCGCTCGTTCCCGATTAAACCCGCTACTCGCTACTTGATTCTCGCTACTCGCCACTGAGATATTTAATTATTCATTATTCAAATTACAAACATTATATATGTTTCAAATACATCTTTTTCAAAAACGGAAAATTACTGGCACAAAAATCTGAAGACTCACTCATAATTGAAATAAAAAAATCACAATGACCTGGAAAATAAATTGATGTAAACAAAGCATTGTTTCTACACCCATCTACAATATAATATGTACAACAAAATGGACGATAAAATGGATGAGCGCACAACTGGAAAGCAGTTTCAAAATCAATGAATTCTAGAGTCAAAGTGCAAAAAAGTACAACGAAATCATCACAGATAGTTTCTCCGGTATAGAAATACTTCATCTTAATATACGGAGCCTTCAAAAAATATAGAATAATTTAATCTCAATTTAAATAATCTACAAGTAAAGCCGGGCGTTATAGTGTTAACGGAAACGTATACAAATAGTACAAATAGTAGGACTATGCCGGTTGACGGCCGGCATAGTCCAGTGGTAACGCATTCGACTGCCATTCCGAAGGTCGCGGGTTCGAACCCGGCGTGCGCAAATAAATTTTATTTGATTAATTTGTGTTATTTCACAATTAATTAATTAAAATAATATATAGTATATTTGCGGCACGTTCCAGAGTGGAAGATACTACCAGTATCGCCCTGGTGTAAGACCACCATTCAGAATTGAAACGTTGCTCCAAATGGCTTTAGCCGTGTTTAGTGACTAGATCTGAATAGCCAGGTACTTCCCCACCTTCCTCTTTCCCTTCCCCACTTACCTTCAGCCTCACAACATCCCCCAATCGGGGATGCCATAGTCTCACTGGCTCCAGACGGGAGCAGTTGGGACTCTTGTGAGGTATTCACTATAAAAAAAAAAAAATAAAAAATCATTATAATTTATGTGATTACACTTACGTACAAACAAACAAACATTAATAAAAACAGTGGTATCGCATATTCATTATTATCAAATATGACAACATTGTATCAATATTAGAACACAGTGTAGATTCAACTTACTGAATAGAAATTCAACTCAGCTATAATAAAATGAATTATTATTTAATAACAACCTATGAAACTCATGGATCTAATGCCAAATTATGTATCGAACAAATATGACAAAAAAAATCAAAATTCAAAAACAAAACTTGAATAATCACCGGGGATTTCAATATCAATATTAACAAAAATATGGAAAGTGCTCTTAAACATGATTATTTAAATTGTATGACAGAAAACAATTTTAAATCATTTATAAATGAAAATACGCGGAAAATTCAAGGTCAGAAACCATCATTTTTGGACAAATAATAACATAAAAGATATCCATAAAAAAACCGTTGTCTGGAAAAATAACATTACCGACCAGCACACGTGTATATTTTTGTATAAGGATGAAAAAAAAAACACAGACTAAAAACTTGTTAGTGAACAATTCGCATACCAAATCAATTAATTGATAACTTTAAAACTGAACATTGGCAGCCTGTAATCAATTGTGAAGAGGTTGAAATATGCTCAAAAAACTTTGAAAACATTTTATCCACGAATATGGAAAAATCTAAAACTGAAATTCCAAATCGTAATCTTGTAAAACGTAAATTCTTTAAAATGTGGATCCCTCAGAGTCTATTAAATTAAATAAGAGACAAAAATAAGCTTTACAAACAATCAATTAATTTCCCAAATGACATAGAACTAGATTGTAATTACAAAAAAATATATAAATAAATTGACGCGACTAATAAAAATCAGTAAAGATGACTACTACAGACATAAAATAATAAGTTCTTTTTATCTTCAGTAAAGATGACTACTACAGACATAAAATAATAAGTTCTTCTTATTATTTTATGTCTGTAAACAACCCTTAAATAATCTGGCAAAAAATCAACTGTGTAATAGAAAGCAATAAACAAAAACAGTCAATCGATGAAATTAAAGATCAAAATAATGTAATAATAAATGCCAAAGAAAACCCAAAAAAATGAGCTAATGTTTTCAACTCCCTTTTCGCACAAGTGAAACAAAACCTAGTCAAAAAAATGATTTTACAAAAGAATCGAATAAACAACCAATTATTGAAAATGTACATAATCTAAAATCATTATTCCAATTTAAAATGATCAGCAAAATAGATATTTTAAACATAATTGAAAATATAAAGGAGGGTCGTCTCCAGGTTATGACAATATAACAATTCAAATATTAAAATCTTTTAAAAACCATGCGATAAAACCATTAGCTCACTCTCAAAAATAGAATATTTCCGTCTAATTATAAGAAAAAAATGATTTCATCCATACAATAAAAGAAAAACAAAATCACCGCTTTTTAACTGAAAGTCGTACTCCTAAAAAACTAATTATTTCCAACACAAAAATGTAACACCACTTTTGCTCAACATCACATATATCTAGGGAAAAACTACGTCAACGGCCTACCCGAAAATATATGAACAATTGAAAACGATATACACCTATTAAAAGCGATTAAAGAGAAGTTCAGTGTAAGAACAAAAATTATGAAACTATCTTCTTAATTAATTATAACATTTAATATTCATATTTCCTTAAATCGTAATTGCAAATACTAAATATTCTTCATCTTTTTTTATTTGTATTAGGCAATTCACCCTAAAAATTCTTCATCTTGATGCTCACCACTCTTCTAGACATAAGCGCAAGGTTCTATAGAAGAGGAACATTAAAAAATCAAAAACATTGAAAAATAATTTTATGAATTATTGTAGTTAACAGTAATGATCAAAAAAAAAACGGCTAAAAGTTGTTTTTTTTCAAACACAAATAGGTGTTGAAACCTAAATCAGTCATTTGTAGTTGAAATTTAAACCCTTTAAAATAATTTAGAAAAATTAAAATTTTATCGTCATATTTACATTGCCAAATAAAATATTTAAAAAAAAATTTTTAACACTTGAACAGTTGCCATTTTTTTCTCTCTAAAATCATGAAAAATCAAATTTTTCAATTGCTTACATTAAATAATTAAAAAAAAAAAATAAAATAAATCACATCTCCCAATATTTATGAACATGATATTAATTCTGTTTATCTTGGTCTGAAATTCAAAAATAAGTTTTTTTTGGAAAAATAACACAGTCGTTCTTCAATATAAGAATATTTTTTTCTATGACTATAAAATAAAATTTTACCTTACAACTAACCAAATATAAAAACCATAAAATTATGAAAATGAATCATTAAGCCTTCATATAATGGAATATTCAAAATCTTAATTAGCATTAAAATTTATTGAGGTCAATCACTTATAAAATATCCATAAGATAAATGTAAGTTGCTCTACATAATTCAGAGCCCTTACCTCAAAAACCTTTCAACATAAATAGTGGTTTAATGTTACCCTCAAAATCGCCATTACCCTCCCCTTTCGATTTATCGCACAGTTAATAGAAAACTGTATTACCATTGACATTCCCAATAGCAGACGAGCACTTCAAAATACTAAAAATTCGTAAAAGTGGCAATTATGTATTTCAATTTTAGTGTTATAATATTTTTTTTGTGTGAACCATTATTCTTTTTTCTTACTTTTTATATTATTTTTTTATTATTTTTCCATTAATTTGATTTTACGCCTTGCTGGGCTTTTACGATTGCATTGTTATCAACGAGATAAATACACAGTAAACAAGTTATTTTTTCGCTTTTTGCGAAAAGGTTGAATTGCTTTTCACGAAGCGTACTATAAAGCGTAAGTAGCACATAGGGTGAAGTTTGCCATGGCGATATTCAACTTTAGATAGAAAACGGTGACAGAAGAAGAAAAATCTTATTTCATGAAGCTCAAAACAACTTTCATGATGTAAACTGTGACGCTGTCCGAAACGTTGGCTAAAGGAGGAAGAAACGCAACACTGTATAATAACCCAATCACAAAAACATTTATCTTTTTAAAAAGCTGGTTAAACGATATATATTCAACTCTTTGAAATTTGCTGGATTTTGGATAAAATATGCTGCTGACTTGCATATAGGGTGATGCAAATGCCCAGACAATAAACCGAGTCAGCGGTCCTGCGGGTTCGAAGTCCAGACGCTACTCCAACCCGTAGCAGACGAGAACAAAGGAATCGGCAGCTATATAAGCGGTGGAGGACCTAAGTACATCAGTCAGTAGTCAGTAAGTCATCAATCTGCCGCCAACGATTTACTAATCTCACGAGTGACAACTGGGGGGAACCGCGCCCCTCCGCGAAAGACATATACCCGGCTTCGCCCGTACCATCATGGACTCTATTGGGACATCATCATAGCGCCTTGTCCGGATCGCCGTCCCTGGCAAGCGCTACTCGGATTACAAGCGCCCTGGTCCCAGCATCTCTGACCAGCGTTTCTTCCACGCATCATGACCACCACGAAGACACACAGCATCCTCACTGGTCACACCGCGCCCGTTCAACCGCCTACAAGGTCCACCGCACCTTTGGCCGTCTCGTCAGCACTGGAGTGCCTGAAGACTTACGTTCTTTGCCAGTGCCTGACCTTCGTCGAGTCCCGGTCACCAGCGCCCGGCGTCGACTCACTGACCCGCGCTTGACCACCACATCATCGCAGCAACCGGAGTATTCAACATCTGTCCTATATCATCTCCTCGTCACGGCAACTGACTCAATAAATGTATTATCCTGACTCTTAATAAACACTGCAACAACAACATCTTTATCTTGCATTGTCTCACTACCAATTCCCAAACACGAAGTATTTTTACTTTAAGCTTTATTTTAAACTTTACTTTAAAAAAAACTATAAAATTCACTTTCAACTGAATATTAAATTTTACTTTAAACCTGACTATAAACTTAACTTCAAACTTAACTCCAAACTTCATTTTGAACATTACTTCAAACTTTAAAAAAAAAAATTGCTTTAAACTTTGTATAAAACTTAACTTTAAGCTCGCTTGATTTATTTTAAACTTCAAGGCATTTAATAAAACCTGAGAGGTTTTAAATGAAAGTTTATTTACGTAATTAAAAAATATATATCTACGACCTAACAATGTATTTAAATATTTATAATGAAAATACATATTATTATAGGCAGTAACATTTAATATGTTACGTCGTGTTGAAAATAAGTAAACTTAAAATGGATGTATCTCCGGATCACATTATTACTTTGTACTTCAGTTGAATTAAAAAATTTCAACAAATACTTTTCGTTGAAGCGATTGATATTAAATATTCTATATGTTTCATTCAAATGCAAACTCTGAACACTCGAAAAGATTAATCAAACAGTTAATTAATAAGATACGAATTGTATTACGTACCGTCTACATTTTTTGCCTAAGAAATTTAATTAAATTAAGTTATTTTACTGTTCACTGAAAAAACATTCTGTCTATTTTTGAAATTAATACAATATCGACGCTTTTCCAATAATATATTTCATTACTAAATCGTCAAGGGTGAGCTCACAAAAGAACCAAGTGAAATGTACAATTATTTTTATAAATAATCTGTTTATAAGTAACCATGATTTAATATGGATTCTAATAAATATTATAACTACTCAGATCTGGAGACTAAACACGGATAAAGCAATTTTCAGCAACTTTCCAATACCGAATGGTGTCACCTATTTATTAGAAGTTACAAATTATTATACAAAATAAAGTAACAAAACATGTATTTAAATATTCAATTAAAAAAATAAACACACTTACAAAAAGAAACTTGGCCTAATTTACAATTCATACACAAAACCATGTAAAATGCGTCCTTACAGCGGATAACCCCAGTAAGATTACATTCTTTTCAACATTAAAAAAAAAAGTGTAATATAATCCCTTTTTCCTGTGAGATTCTAGGATTAGGTCCGGACCTGTCAGCAGTCCGCTCCGGGCGCCGACTTGCCAAAGCGCCAAGGAGCAAAGGCGCTGATAATATCTAACACCTAATAAAGCGCACTTGAGGTTTTTACTAGCTCCAGGCGCCGTTTGGCTCAGGGCCCGCCCTGATTAGGATATTCGAAAGCATTTTTTTTCTTAAAACGTTAAAGTAGGGTATTTATTTTTCATTGACCATAAATGCCGTAAATCAAGGCTAAGTTGGCGCAAGCACTGGGATTAAACGCGGCGGTTTTGAAATAGCTGAAAACGCCAGCGCTGCGTTTAATCGCAGTGCGTGCGCCCACTTAGTAAATAATTTCTTAATTCCGGCGCCTAAATACAATACAGATTTGACGGAAAATATGTTTTAAATATTTTACTAACCGGCCTGAATTACTTGTCATATAGTAGATACTTACTGATTTCTCTAGATTGCTCGTGTTTATTCTAGATTACAAAGACCAACGCTGCTGTTGGTAGGTACTTATAATCGTATGTAAAAATGTTTATTAAAAACGCTGTAAGTGTGGTGGCATAAAGCTATGTATTTGTCATTTTGACAGTTTATTGGTTTACTGGTTGGCGGAGGTTAATTTATGTGAACTTTACTTGTAATGATGGATAAAAATCATGCTCGTCAGCACCGAGATTGAGCATTTATATCGATCTATTTGATTGGTGAAAGGGTTACTCTGTAAAAAAAATAATGTAAAAGAAGTAATATATTTTCTTATTTAGTAATAAAAATAAAAATAAAATAAGAAAAAAACACAAAAGTCAACTATTAAACTAATTCTTACATACGACGCTGACTCAGAGAAAATTTACAAGCTGCTCAACGTTTTGTCAATTAGACAACTTTATGCCAAAGCGTCCCCTTTTCTACCCCTCCTCAAATACACACTACATATTTCCTTTCATTCTCAGTCCTCAATAATAACCAGGTGTTTAACAAACCTAACCCTTAAAACTCTCCATCCACAGACATAGATATAAGTACTATTCTATCAAACTATACAATATAATTGCTTGGCACCTAATCTGATACAACCTGCCGATAATTCACCAATACACAAATAGAAAATAACAGATCACAGAATGGATAAAAACTAAAGATACAATATTAATCCAAAAAATACTGACCCCAAACCAAGCATTACACATTTTAATTAGCATGTATATTATGTTCCACTAAATAAATTATTGTTGTATTATTATTTGTCCTACATTTTAAACACTTGCTTTGATTATCATCTAATTCTGTTTTGTTCTAGTCTCTTTTGTTTTCATTATATCTTAGAGTACACTTCATGAAGTATTCTTTTCTTTTCACGAAACTATGTGTATGTAATATGTAACGTGATTATTACAACTATTAACCTACTATGTATACATTGCTGCCGCCATGGATGAAACCACAGTATACTTCTTGAATACCTCAAGACTGGTGATGTATTTTTACTGACGACGGCATAATAACACTTTCCCAATATACGCGAAGATCTCAGTACAGGTTCTAGTGAGGTGTTAACAAAACTTATGTATACTATATAAAAAATAATAGAAATAAATAAAAAATATTGTAATAATAATCTCACTTTTCTATTCTAACTTCCGAAATGTCTTTTGTATTGCTAAATAAAGCCACCGAAAAGCGATACAGCTTAGTCACGCGTGTGATAAATATATTTTTATTTCTATGCTATGCTGCGTGTACAAATGTAATTATATTCAGTAAAAAAGACTTTGATAACCTACCCACGGCTACATTTATGGTACTATTTTTATGACCAGTTTTTGCCCTAATTTCAACAGTCTAATTCCACATATCATTTTTTGAATGATGCTCAAACTAAAATAAAATAAATAACAAAGCAAGTTGTCAAATTTTTGTGAGATAAATGGATAGTTCTTAGCTTCACAGCTAATGCTGTTGCGATCTTTATCAGCTACGTCGAACATATATACCTTCCCGTCTCCTTTCCATCCCAGCTTCAGAACACCTTATGGTGTGGAGATGCCATAATCCTACTGGATCCCAACAGTTGTGACTGTTAATTTTTTTTTTCTTCGTCTTATTTTCATCCCGTTTCTTTAAGCATTACAATTAATCTCGAAATGAGTTGTTATGGACACACTAGCGCTGGTTATTAAAACGCTTAGAATATATTTTTTTCATTAAATGTGTTCATTTATCGACCAGAAAAGCCTTCTTAGTATTTTTATATCAATGAACACATTGGTTTATCCCCCTATAAATAATTATTTCCTCCAACTTTTGAAGTAAAAGGTAGAGCAAAAATGGTTTGCGAATCACAACTTGAAACTGTGCCGAAGCGACGAGGCGTTTAATGATAGTCTTTTTTAGCTGAATTGGTACGTTCTTGAATAGGTAACTACTATTTTAAAGTGTAAAAGTTTTTGTTTTAAACTAGAATAAGACACTCCGCTATTTTATCTTATTCAATAACAACAAGTGTTTCGAACAATATAAATCTTAAAATATACGTGGGCAGTAAAGGCACCCAGATTTAAAAAAAAGTATTTTGTACGCAACGACGGCCTACATGGGCGTAGGTTTCCAATGACGGCCTTTTGACGGCCTCCGTGAAAAATAGGTAGGGCACTCGACCAACAATTCGAAGGTCGCATGTTCAAATCTCGGTTGGGAAAGCAAAATTTATTTTATGAATTTGTGTGATTTTATTAAAAATAATATAAAATATAGTTGCGGCACGTTCCACAGTGGAATATAATCACAGAATCACCTAGGTTTACGACCGCCATTCAGAATTGAAACGTTGCTTGAAATGACTTTAACCATGTTTGGTGACATGATCTGAATTGTCAGGTATTACCCCACCTTTCTCCTCCGCATCTCCTTCCCATTTACACAACCCTCAGCCTCACAACATTCCCCAATTGGGGATGACATAGTTTCAATTGCTCCAGACCGACGGGAGCAATTCTCTCTCACTCTTATCCTCTGCCCGAGGCTCCAATTGTGACGGGAGAGAATGCCTTGCAAAGGGTTCCTGATGTGAGGATTCTTTGGGTAGGAGTAGAACGTACCGCCCATCATTATGGTTGGTAAACACTTCCCACAGCTCTTGTTCAATTTTTTTAATTATCAAAAAGTTATTGTATTCAGCTCTAAACAAGAAAGTGTCCGACTTTATGCTCCAATCGGAGTATAATAATTGCAATGGTGTTGTTTCAAAAAGGGCAATGCTAATATTGACCGATAATAAAGAACTCAAATATTTCATTTGCTAAGATACACTGTAAATATATTTCTATTGTTCATGTCACGTCCTCTTGAAATGTTAGTCTTTAGAAAAATAATGAAATATAACGCAATTCCCACGCCAGCCAAGGCGCGGGAAACGGTCCTACTAAGGTCAAATTTCTTAATGTGTTTATATTATTCAATTGTATTTTTTAGTTTAAAAGATCAGATACCCCCAGTATCTTGAGTGTTGTAGTTGAGCTTAGAGGTATAGAAGTACATACGGATTGGGAAATTAGACCATGAATTATGAGTTTCACGATCGTGGAAGATCACAGAGTACTGTTGGCTGGGGTGATCGGTAGTTGAGTACCTATAGTTTAAGAGAAATTAGACCCTTCATCTGAGTTCTTTAATCGTAGAAGATCATAGAATACTGTTGGCTAGGGTTATTGTTAGTTGAGTACCTAAAGTTTTAGAGAAATTAGACCCTTCATCTGAGTTCTGTGATCGTGGAAGATCATAGAATACTGTTGGCTAGGGTGATTGGTAGTTGAGTACCTATAGTTTAAGAAAAATTAGACCCTTCATCTGAGTTCTATGATCGTGGAAGATTACAGAACACTGTTGGGTGGGGTGATAGGTAGTTGAGTACCTATAGTTTAAGAGAAATTAGCCCCCTATATCTGAGTTCTATGATCGTGGAAGATCACAGTACATTTTGGATACTGTTAGCTGATAGGTAGTTACGCACTTAAAGACGAAGGAAAATTAGACCTTTTGTCTTACTGTCTTTTATTGAAATAAATTGATGTAAAGAAAAAGAAAAAAGTGTTTTCCTGTTGGCGAATCTCGTACAAAGATAGTGGAAACATAAATTTACAATGAATACTTTTTTTATAAAATTCGTGACATCGTTGAAGGACATTGTGTTTATAAAAATACCAGGCCGTTCGACAAATTACTTTATTTGGGGAATTGGAATTTATTTTTGCAGATGGGGAAAAAATATAATGTTATTTTGATAATGAAAACGGTGGGAAAATATGGATCTTATGAATAAATTATTTATAATAGGTATTGTCGCATTCTGGAATGAACACTCACAAAATGAAAATTATCTTATTCCAGCTACTTTGAAAACACGATTAAATGCTAAATAAATGGTAAAAAAACGTTTTGTTGGGTATGAATTTACAATTAGTTATAAATGAGATAAATTAGATTTCTTTCAATTTCAAGATTTTTTTTTAAGAAAGACAAAAATTCCGGATTTCGAATAACTTGACAATATTTGAAAATCTGCCACTACTAGGTACCACAGTAAGCAAAAAATATTGCTTGTGTTGGGACTTAGCCAGCTGAAAAATTGAACGTGCGACGCCTGGGTGCGATCCAAACGCAATACCAACTCAGCTACTGACGGGTCGAATTATTCAGTTTAGTTATGTATTTTATTAGCCTTAAAACTGATCGATACTTTTTTATGCAACGGTAACTGTTTGATTTTTATAAGCTGTTGTAACACAAAGCTTTAAAAAAAAAAAAAAGCAATGGTTTGTTTAAACCAACAGAATAAAAACTTAGGACACAAATCTCCACTGGGACATAAAGGCGCGTGTTTGTTTTATCACCAAAAATTCAACGCACCAAGCACGTAGCTGAAAAGTGAAAGTTTATCTATTCAAGACTTCAACGACAGTTTTCCGGAAATTCTGGTTTCCGGAATAGTTTGGATGACGGCACTGATGGTATGTACTTGACCTAGTTAGTGAACCATTAACACACGCAAACAAATTTTTGGTTAATTCACATGTAAAAAAACTTTTTTTTAACTAATGGGTAATGCAAGATTTTCGTAAATTCAGCAAATGTTTTAGTTTTGTGAGAACATTATTCGTAAGGGAACAAATATTTTTTGCTTTCCGAGTGAAATTTATTGAAAATAACACTTCATTAATACCGTGTAAAAGTTACTACAATTCAGAAGAAGAGAAATTATGGATTATATTTTAGAAGCAGTGCGAAGAAGGGAAAAAAATGAAATCCTAGTAAAAGATATTTACCGCAAAATAAATAAAAACAGTAAAATTCTAACAGTTTTAACATGACCGTTCTGATTTCTTCTGTATGTAAATTTTGTTTTTAAGTTCCGTTTACTTTTCAAGATGGTGACCGTTTTAATGATTTCGTAAAGGTTTTTTTTTCAAATGTGAAATAGTCGTGTTAGTTGGACTTTATCATTATTTTTTTATTTCTTGCTAGAAAAATCCCGATAAGTTAGAAAACTCATTTTTGGAAGAGATGAACTTAAAATACATAGGTGAGAGTTAATAAGTACAATTTTACATTGGTATTTTGATATCAAAATTATATGTTAAAAAAGTAAAAGTTTTGATTGACATTTAATTAAATCATTTGATATTGACATTTATTAACCATTCCTTTAATGAAATTTATAAACAAAATGTTACATGAAACTTATGGCTTACTTTACTAGGTAGGTATTTAAGTATATATGTTCAAATTTTATGTGTGATTTTCGAGGAATGTTTGGTTTTAATTTACGAAATAAGAGAAAATTAGAAACATACTTTTTTGGATGCGGGGTTTACTGTTCACAGAAATACTAGTTAATGTAGGTACAACTGGCGTAGTTTTTAGGTTAATTCTATAACTCTTATTTTTTAATTATAGTTTATTTATCAAAAGAGAAGAGGAGGTATATGTTGATCGATATCGAGAAGATTTTAATCAAAAGAAAAAGTGAGGTATTATGTTGATTGATATCGAAAAGTTTTTTTATGAAAAGAGAGAGGGAGGTATTATGTTGATCGATATTGAAAAGATTTTTATGAAAAAAGAAGGGGAAGTATTATGTAGATAGATATCGAGGAGATACTTATGGAAAGAGAGAGAAAAGTATTATTTTGATCGATATCGAGAAGATTTTTATTTATTAAAAAGAAGGGGAGGTATTATGTAGATCGAAATCGATGAGATATTTATAGAAAGAGAGAGGGAAGTATTACGTTGATCGATATCAAGAAGATTTTTATGAAAAGAGAAGGGGAGGTATTATGTAGATCGAAATTGAGGAGATATTTATGGAAAGAGAGAGAGAGGTATTATGATGATCGATATCGAGAAGATTTTTATGAAAAGAGATGAAGAGGTATAATGTTGATCGATATCGGAGAATTACATATTTTCTGTGAGGCTTTTATAGAAGAATTTGAAAGAGTATTCAAAAATTAACCTACAAAATATTAAATTTAGGATTATAAAGCTTTAATTTTTTTTCTTGTTTACGAGAAAGTCGACACTGTTGCATCATAAAAATCTGCAATTTTAAAAAGATGCGAAATCAACGTTGTCCGTGTTTGTGCGCACGCCGCAACAAGTGTTTTAGCACCAGCGTCGGCTTTGGTCCGCACCCTAGCCTCAGTCGCTTCCCGCCTCTACGACCCGCGCCACTCGGCTTCTCCAACGGCTACATAGAGCGTCGCGGTGCTCCTAACGGAAATAACGGATTAAAGCGCGACGAGCTACGCCGTTTTAACGAATTTAAAAAAATAAATATTGATTATTATGAAATTAGTAGCGGTGGTTGATTATTATTTTTTGTCATTGTGAAGATTGATTAATATATAATTTTAAGTAATTAATTATTCAGATCATTGTGAAAAGTTTTAGGCATGCAAACAATCAATTGAAAAAAAAAACATTGTTTTGAATTTATGGTGTTGGTAATGTTTTGATGACAACTTATTTTGAAGTGTTTGTGCAGTGTTTTCAAATCAATTAATAATAGCAGATATTAATTTGTTTAAATTGTAAACAAATTAACTATGCGTGGTGTGGAAATATAAGATGAATATTTTGACTTCAGATATTCAGTGAAATAATTTTTTTAAATAAATGTTAATCGTAACTTTTGATAACTTTTGTGCAGTTTGAAGTTCTGCAACTCCCACGGATAGGTAAGCTTTATATATTTTAATTGTTTTAATATTACTGATGTGTCCATGATTTTATTTAGGTATACATAAATCATGGTATTTATTACCCATTACGTATACTAGATTCTAACTGATACGTTACACAAATTATGTCAACAATATTTGTCTTTTATGGCAGTAACGCTTAGCATAACTACAATAAAGATGTTTTAAAATGCTACAATAATACAAATTCAAATGTAATATTTAAAAACCATATTTTTGCAAACTTCAAACAAATCTTATTATGCGTTTCGTGATCAAAATGGAAAAATTACGAAATATATGTTTTTCTAGTACCTAACAACCGTTGAAGATCCTTAGTTTCGATATGATTTTTACGGTTACAACTTAATGGTTACATTCTCCTTTTGATAAGGCATCGTTATTTTAATTATTATTAATTCCGGTAACCCTCAACTTTTACCTTATCCATTTTGCAACCTTCTTCGTTTTCCTTATCTACCATCTACTGCTCTTTCACATGACAATATTCTCCAAATGGAGATGTTAATAGTTCCACTGACTCCAAGCAGTTGAAATACGTGGAATTAAATTAAATAATCTATGAACCTATTGCCTTCTGTATCTTCAGGTAAATTATCACGTTATTATAAAGTGAGTTAGAGGCGGTGAATTTAGCGGATAAAATGGTATTCGCTAAATTCACCTCCCGCAATCCACTGCGGAACATAGAACATCTAAATTCACTGGTCGCAATTCAATGAGAAACATTCACCGCAGGGAAAATTATTTGGAACTAAAAAAAATTAATAATAAATAATTTAAAAAAATAATCTGTAAGTTTTAACTCATTCCTATTAATATAAAACAGTCCTCAGCAGCAGTCCGACATTTTATTTTGTCTATCGAATGCGTTGAATTTGCCGCGGTTGATTGTGGGAGCTGAAAATTGCCCGCGGTGATTCCGCGGTGCGTTATCGACTTTGAATATTCCTAGAATCGGATTAAATAAAGACCTGGCTCGAGATCGTCTAATTTCGAATATCGTCTTTATAATATATGGAAATAATGAAAGAAAATATGTGCCTCAGGTGGACAAAGCGCAGTCAGTTCAACCCCAACATTTCAAAATATATGGCTCGATCAATAAACGAACGGATAGTGTCCTCATCTCCAACGGAACCGAGTTACATATTTTACAAAACACCTTATTATAAGATCAAGGAAATGTTCTACAAAATTAAACATTTATAGATATGTAAATTGTTAATAGTTAAGGTTTGCGATTCGGAATAAAATGGTATTAATAATTTTGATTACGTGGTCGTCTTCTATAATAGTTCTGCAAAGCTATTAAATTCGACCGAAATCCTTGTTAACAATCGCATTGTCATCAATATGCAAATGCTTAATTATATGTGAATAATTGAAACATATTATACCACAGACAAGTCACATTACTCGTATATACATGATTTTACAATATATATTAGCTTGTTATCTTTTATTCCAAAAAGTACATGCGTATGACCCCCACTTACAAGAAGGAAAATTAGTAATGCTAATTTATTAAGAATCTTTTCAACTTTTTGGTTATCCGGTTAAAAATGGAATGCAGGCCGATTCTTGATAAATTGAGTAAATTTCTAATATATCGGAAGACGTGATGCACTTTCAATTTCCTTGAATATATATAATGACTAAATGCAAAAATTTTAGGATTTTTAAGAACGCACAGTATGAAAATATATTCGTATTTCAGTTAAAACTTTAATAGAAAACCCATTAATTCATTCGTTAAGGGCCTGCAATCCCTTCAATAACAGGATTACCAATAATTTGAAGAGATTATTAAAAAAATTAGCAATACTCATTTTTCTCCGTGTATAAACATAATAATGTAATTTCGTTCAAATAATTGCGCCAGATAAAGTTAAGAAGTATGTTGATTTTACATTGTACAAGTTTACATTGCACTTTAAGTCGAATTTTCTTCAATTCAACCTACTCGCCACGATCACATTAATATATTGATAGTTAATTCGTAAAACTAGGCAGCAATAAAGATTTATCGAAGAATTGTGATATTAAGTACTTATTTTGGGAATGTTTTCAGAGTAAAAAATTGGAGATGCCTTAGTTCCACTGGCTACGAGAAATCGTCACTTTATTGAAAGGAACCAATAAAATAAAATGATTCATTATTATGCTGCCCTGATGAAGCTACGGTTGTAGCGAAGCCCGGTCGGCATTAAGTATTTACCTATAAGTGATGTTTACAAAGTTATTGTTTAATTTTGAATTAAAATGATTCATTTCAAGTTTCACTTACAAAAATTAACTCAAAAATTCAATGAAGTTGTAGCTGAAAAAATCGAAACACAAATTTGGTAAGAAAATACAATATTTAAAAAAAAATTAAATCATTTCTTACACGTTCTTCTTGCCAGTGAATCACTGTTTAAGAAGGAAAACGAAAATAAAGTAGGTTAGACCTCGATGCTTACATAAACAGTTCTTTCAATTATTTCTTTAAAAATCTATGTCTATACTTATACAACATTATCCAACTTACATTAAAGGATAAGTAAAAGTTAAATAACTAACTAAAAATAACCTATTCTTTACAGAAATGGTCAAAGACGATAAAAAAACAAAAAATCCTATCTTTCCTTTTAACACATTCTTTGCTTCCATAATATTACCTCTGTGTTACTTCTACTATTGGCTTGACCCAACCCACGCTTTGGATTTGCCTGATAGTAGGTACTTTCTGATACTGGATTTTAACGGCTTTCTTTCTTCATCAATGCAAACCAGCGTTTTAATTTCCTCTAAACGACAAAAAATCAGGAAAAAGGTACAAACTTTCTTGCAAAGAAGAAACTCTACAATAATTATTTACTTTAGTGTTTCTAAAATGTTGACAAAAAGAAAACTAGTCACTACTATTTTCTATATTCTCTCCGACAAAATTCCCAAACCACAAATAATTAAACTGTCCCACGATGCAACAAACCAGACTATTTTTAGTGTCGAGGTGTAACTGAGATAAGTTTTTACACACTTCCCTTCGTTCGTGTTTTTTAAACATTTGAATAACAAAGTTTTTTATAAGGATGCGAATATTATGTTTCCTTTGGGAGTTCAACATTAAAGTAATGTAAAAAAGGAAATAAAAAACTTCCTAGGAACAACTTTTCTTCTTCATCGACTATATAAAGTCGCGTAATTTAAAATAGACTGCAGATCTAGAAGACCGTTTCGAAAAGAATTGAAGTTTACAAATAATCGTAATTTTTTTTTCGATAATTCCCTACTATGATAGCGACTTGAAATAATAAATTCATTAACTAATACATTTGTGGATTGGTAATATGTATAACCAGTGGCATTGAATAAATTTAATTTACATACGAAGATAGCAGTTAACTTAAGATCGGTGCGTTTTAGCAGATTTATAGGTACTGTCAAACTCCAAATAATTGTTGACATACAGAAAAAAGAAAATGAAATGTGTGAATATTTACTTGATAACAATTAACCAAATATTCTCAAGCACGTAATATTATCATAAAGCTGATTAAATCTGTGTGGCCAATTGGGCCACCCAAATGAATTCGGTATTTTTGGTAAGGTTTCGTTTCCAATGCCATCGCGGCGTACAAAACGAATTTTGGTCTACCTATACCTACTAGCACCGTTCAAAACAGACTAATGGTGCCGACAGACGTAGCTATAAAAGATCAAAAGATATTTGGCTTGGCGTATTTCGGCATATCGCTCGCCGTACATTTCCAATTGAAATGTATGGCGAGCGATATGCCGAAATACGCCAAGCCAAATAACTTTTGATCTTTTATAGCTACGTCTGTCGGCCCCCTTAATGTTGTATAAAATATATCATAGGATCTTTGAACTTCCTTGTGCGTTCTGAAATCTGTGCTGGGACATGTTGCCGTTGGTGGATTTTTTTACTATGGAGTTGTGGCGGGATGTTCATTTGTACGGACGGATTTTTTTTTACTTTGGAGTAGTGGTACGCTGTTAATATTGTAATCCAAATGAGACTTGTTCATCATAGTTATTCTTTGGTGGTTCACCGCTCATCATAAAATTAATTGTAAAATTGTAAAAATAAGTTGTTAAATAATATTATCATCTTACTATCGCAGACCCGTGCAAAAATACGTGATATTATAATCGTACGATTTGTGAAGCTGAAAAAATATACTATCGTATGTTAGTAAACAACATCTATCCAATGATATTTACAAAATACAAGATACGTTAGATAGTATATTCATAATATATAACGTTAGATAGTATATTCGTTAGATAGTATATTCATAATAATTGAACAATAATTGTAGTACCGCTTATGAAATGGATAGTCACTCAAAGAACACACATACGAAGGACCCGTTTAATTATGTCCACTGGACCTACATAGTTAAGTGAAACCACGCCCGTTGTCTCACACACGTATCTTCTCTATATTAATTTATTATTTAATGAATTTAAAAAAAACACTATTTTGGTGGTTTTCTCAACTACTATTATAGGCACCATACATTTAAACAAATACGTATTGCAATGTTTTCGTCAATTCATTACGTTTTTTCAATTGAAGAGTTCACGCGCTCTGGTCATTTAAATGAACATGCACTTTAAGATTAGCATCTTATCGCATATATGTATTAATTTGCTTTGAATTAGTTAGGTTTTTTTATTTACGATTTGTTTAAATTTTTTTTATTCAAATTTGCTAAACTACAAACTAAGTTTTTCAGCAGGTTATGTTATTATTGACAACATTGTATCTAATTACATGGTACATTTTCAAACGATATAAATATGTTTAGTATTTACGAAGATTGATTTACAATTAATCATTGGGTTAAGTTAACAGAGTTTATAAGTAGATGTATAAGAATAATAAAATAAATAAGTACAAATAAGCAGAGATGTGCAAAATGGGTACCCAAAACCATTTGAAATGCAAAATGGAAATGGGTCAAAACTTTTCCATTTGAAAATGCAAAATGAAAAATGGTTTTTAGAAAAGCATTTCAAATGCAAAATACATATTTTCAAAATGCATTGAAAATGCAAAATGGTTTCTCAGGTCAAACAATTAGAATAATTATAGAATTTTTAAACAATTTTGTCAATTAATAATCGACACCAATGTAGAACAAACATATTACATGATGGTAAATCCAAAAACACCACGACTACAGATTATGAAACCACAAAAAACTTGCGCGGGACTAATGTTGCCAACGTAAAAACATAGAAACTGCTATCTAACATTTAATGTTACAGCGTCATGGCCCCTTGTTCAGTATTTGAATCAGTATTTTTCGCAATGGTATCACTCAATTGCCAGGGCTCCTACCAGGGAGCAACTTGACAAATGTAAATTATCTCTCATAGCGAGGTTGAGGACCGACTGATATTTGGGGCTTATGAAAAACAGATGAGTGGAAATAGTAGGAAGAATGTTGCAAAAAAGCATTTAAAATGGAAAATGCATTGAGAAAAGCATTTAAAATGCAAAATGGTTTTTAGAAAAGCATTTAAAATGCAAAATGGAAAATACCCATTTTGCATTTTGCATTTCCATTTGAAATGGATTTATTTGAAATAAAGCACATCTCTGAAAATAAGTCACATCAATAGTTTCACAGATATAGGAAGGTATATATGAGTTATTACAAAATTTTAAGTATTAATATAATTTCTAATTATCAATACAAGGGCTTCAGTAGGACATCAATTGAATTCGTCTGTATTTAATGGCCAATTTTTAGATCATATTTAACTTTAACAGTAAAAGTGCTATTATTTTTAATTATCATTGGCAGTTTAGTAAATATTTTGGGTACAATATCGGTAATGGTTCTTTCACCTAAGATTAGTTGCCAAATTATCATTGATTGTTTACTAAAAGGAAAATAATATAAATGATCAATTAGAATACTTTTACTCGATTTTAAATACCTCTATAGAACAATTTGTTCCCAAGGTTAGCTTTACATCATCTAATTATCCGAAATGGTTTACAAGGGAACTAACTAATTTAATTAATAAAAAAAAATGTATCCACAGAAAATATAAACATACCAGAAATTCTAACGATTATATAGCATTTACTAAACTACGAAAACAATGTAAAGAATTATCAATAAAGTGCTATAGTGACTATGTTAACGTAATTGAAAATGAGGTACATCATCACAATGTGAAAAAATTCTGGAATTTTACTAAATCTCAACGAAAAGACAACTGTGGATATCCTAATAGCATGTTCTTTAAAGAAAAATGTGCCGACAGTATTGAGGGTATAGTTAATCTTTTTGCTGACTCATTTAAAAGTGTCTACGACAAAGATATTCCCATCAAAGCAGTCTCCAGTACGTCAGTGGAAGAGTCATTAAACCTAAGTCAATGTTTCATAAAATTAGATTCCATAGAAAGAAGCATAAAAGCACTAGATAGTAATAAATCTGCTGGACCGGATGGTATTCCTCCCATATTTTTAATAACTTGCATTGATAGTTTGATATATCCCTTACATAAACTTTTTAACAAATCCTTAGCGTCTGGCTGTTTTCCGGCTCTGTGGAAAAAGAGTTATTTAACGCCCATTCATAAAAAAGGCGACAAAAGCGATATATCTAACTACAGACCTATTTGTATTATGTCTGCTTTACCCAAACTTTTCGAGTCATTAGTATTAGATACCATTGTAAAACCTATCAACAATATTATTGTTCCTAACCAACATGGCTTTATCAGAGGTCGATCTACCTTAAGTAATTTAACTATCTACAATAATTACATATCTGAATCGCTCAGTCTGAAACAACAAGTGGATTCTATATACACCGATTTCAGTAAAGCATTTGATAAGGTTCGACATCATATTCTTATATCCAAACTCCGACTGTTAGGCATCAAAGGTAGTTTATTGACATGGATTATTAGTTACCTCAGTAATAGAGTTCTTTGTGTCAGGATTAATTTTATAGAATCCTATGTATTCGAGGCCACAAGTGGTGTCCCGCAAGGGTCCCACCTTGGCCCAATATTATTCTTAATATTCATTAATGACATTGTAAACATATTTAAAGATGTACAAGTCCTACTTTTTGCAGATGATCTAAAATTGTTTAAAAGAATACGAAATATATATGATTGCCTAATTTTACAAGCTAATTTAGATAAATTTTTTAAATGGTGCGAACAAAATATGTTATTTTTGAACATTGAGAAATGTCAAGTAATACGATTTTCCAGAACTCATTCTCATATCTTACATGAATATAATTTAAATAATGTTAAATTAACACCAGTATCACAAATTCGTGACTTGGGAGTTATATTCGAATCAAACTTAACATTCACAGCGCATATAGATGATATAACTAATAAGGCTTTAAAGATTCTTGGCTTCCTTTGTAGAACCCTAACTGATTTTAAGTCATTGGATTGCATGAAAACACTCTACATTTCACTAGTTAGAAGCCAAGTGGAATATAATTCACCTATTTGGTCTCCTTTCTATAAAGTACACTCTAACAAATTAGAACGGGTTCAACACAAATTTCTTAGGTACTTAAATTTCAAGCTTAAAATTCCAATAGAAAACATTAATTATGTAAATTTGATGAATGGACTTAATTTAATTACGCTGTCTGACAGAAGAACCATTTCAGACCTAATTTTATTATACAGAGTCATGAACAACCTTATTGACAGCCCTGCCATCGTTGCTGCTATTAAACTCTATGTACCGACAAGAAATACTAGACAAAATACAACATTCTTTTGCGACACATATAAAACCAACTATCAGTCAAACTCACTTACCAATAGGATGCATGATTTGGGCAACAAGTTTGGTGGTATTATAGATATATTCCATGATTCCCTTTATAATCTTAAATTCAAATTAAACCAACACTTTGTGGAATCATACAAATTATTGTAATAGATTTAACGATTAGATATGTTATTGTAATGTTTTATATTATATTTTGTTCTTTGTTATTGTTAAATATTATGTTGTTTAAAATGTTTCTTTACGCCATATTCTTCAAAAACTACTTGTATATTTTTTTAAAATTCTTCACTTTTATAACTCTTAGTATAAATTCTAACTCGATAACTTATGTAAAACTTATTTATAATCTATGTAAAAGCCCCTATGGGCGTATAACAACAACAATAAACAATAAACAATAAACTATATAATTTTTCTTCACGAGTTCGGGAATAAAATTAAAACAACAAGTTTTAGAAAAATGCTAGTTTGTTTAATTCTAGGTCTGGTACAAAAATCTAACGGTGTATTAATTATTGACTAAGCTAAAAGTGCCAGTCAATTTTGCGTCAACTTCGTTTCCATACCAAATGCAAATAGGTTATGGCCGGTTTAGCATATTATTTAAATACGAATTGAATATTTTATGCATACGGCGAACGCTTACAGAACAATATTGGTATTATCGTTCGGAAATATAAAGCGTTAAAACATTTAATTTTTCCAGAGCAAGAGTAAATTATATTTCAGAATAAAATGTCAAGGCATTCTAGAAAATATTTCAACAAAACAAAAAATAACTTTTGTTGAAAAAAAATCATTAATACTTGACTTATATGCAAAGATATGCTATTCAACTGTGGACATGTTTAGGTACTGCAGGTGGGTACTGTAGGTAGGTACTATAAGGAAGTTTAAATAGGAATCATGTATCTTATTAGATATCCGAATATCCGATCGTTCAATAAGGAGAAGATTACCATTAAATAATGTTTTTCGTAGGAATTTCATCTATATCTACTGATGCAAATATGAGTGTTACCAATTTTAATATTTTTCAACAAAATATTTTTTTGCTTTCTTAAATTTTGTCGACACATTTGATTTTATAAATGTACGATAGCCCTTTGCGGGGTTTCTCCCACAAATATTTCAAAGGTTAAGAGTGTTTTATTTTTTGAGGTCGTATCTTAAGTCGTGTTGCGCTACATCGTCCTTTAGCCAACCTTTCGAATAGCATTATAGAATCCATCAACATGGCAGATATGAAGTGATCAATTACACATCTGCGCTGATAATGGATACTGTAACACTGTCCGGAACATTTTTGGTCGTTTTTGCTATTAATATACATGTATCTTATGTAATGTAATAAATAAATCTATTTTTGTTACAAGTCTTAAAAAATCTGTTACTTATTAATTAGCTCAATGCAGGATTTAATATAATTTTTAATAAAAGTAGATCGTATCTATATATATTGTCGTTAAACCATGTTTAGTTAAAACTAAAGATAATTGTTTTTCGGTACCAAAGGTCAAAAAATCACTTATTAGAACCGAATCTGTGAAGGCAGAAGAAACTCTTAAAGTGGAATTGGCACAATCATACTCCTCAAACTTCTAATTTTACGAATAGTTGTGACATCTTTGTTAATGTTGTCTGAAAATGTAGGAGAGTATTGGAAGCAAACTATGTTTTACTCAACAAAATAGTTAGTGCCTACACCACCAGTGAGCATTTCAGAACGAAATACGTGAAATTCCATTCCCAGTGGATCGCAGTACTCGCTACGTTTTATATTATTCATATTGATGCGCACAAGTTATTGTTCATTTACTAACATTCATTATTTTAACCTTTCATCCCACTTCTCTGTTTGCAAATTGTAGCATACGCGCGGAACTGGGGACCGCGTTTTTGTATAATCACTACAAAATGATGTATTGGGATTCATTGTTTTTTATTGAGTTTATTTATTTTGAAAAAAACTGTATGAAAAGCGGCAAATAAAATTACTAAATAAATAGTTGGCGGAATAAATATGAATGTTTTATTATTAAAAAAGTCTAAACTTATATTAAACAAAACTTTTTATAGAGTAATAATTTGTTTAATTACATAATTTTCGAGAAACTTGTAGACGCATTTGTAAGTTTAAAAGGTCTGTTTGATGTTTTCTGTTATTTAACCTTTTGAACGCCGCCGTTGCCGAAAGGCACATTTAAAAAAAAATCAATTCTGTGAAAATAAATGGCTCTGGAAAAAACTCAATATAGTAGATCATATTGTTATAAATATATCAACACATTATCGTCAAAGACGGTACAATTTACAAAAAAATATCATTTTGCAAAAAGTATGTTATTACAAAAATAGAATCAGCTGGCGCACAGCTATATTTTAGCATCGGCACACGAAGAGTTTCTTGTGATTATTTAAATATATTCATATAGTCAAAGCTGTAATTTTTTTAATTATCCTACATACATTGTAACATTTCTCCTTGTCTCTTTATCTTCTCGTAATATATAATGTGTTGTAATTGGACGCGGTTCATTAAAAAAATAATATCTACTTTTTCTGTCACTTTTATAAACACTTGCCAATTATCCAATTTGTTATTTTTATAAACTTGGGTCAATAAACCAATTTCGTTAGGCCCTCTTTTTAAATTGAAGCCATTTACTGACTTATTTTTTGTCATTTTTATAAAACGAGCCATTTATTCATTTTCCATTTCAATTTTTTTGTTAGTTTTATAAACTCTTGCCAATTATCCATTTAAGATTTTGTTATTTTTATAAATTGAAGTCAACTATCCATTTTACGTTTTGTCATTTTTTAAACTGGAGCCATTTATTCAATGATGTTTGGTGCAACCACTTGCATAATGAGTTATGTATTCTACCCTCTAATAATTCCAGTAAAATTCAATGTCAAACAAGCGTTACAATTCATATTTTGTGGGCTAAAACAATTTGAATAACGCAATGCTGACTATAATATAATACGTAAAGAAAATCACCATGAGCGTGTTTGAAACACCTAAATAGGGTCGAGTCTTGTGGCGAAGTTATTCGAAAGGGATCAAGACATATCCTTCCATCTATTTCGGAGAGCTAACCAACCCTAGAAGCTATAGATACCTACCTCTCCGGATATAATCAACGTATGGCTGGATGGTAGAGGTAGAGATAGGTTGCTAAGAATGTCGTTTAGTATTCTCTTATTGATTGTAAGGTGAGCGTGAGACGTAGCACGGTTGTTAAATATTATTTTATTTCACGCCGCCCGATCTTAACGTTTATTTCGTTCATACACAAATAAGATGAATTATCTGGGCAACAAGGTTTTGGGTACTATTGACATATTTACTACTTTTTTTTATAAAACTAAGCGTAATATATACCAGAACTTCGTTGAATCCTACAAATTATAGTAGCGTTGGTAATGTAGTATGAGTGATTTGTCTTATATGTAGTTGTTAAAAATGTACGAACCATAAGCAAAGTTCACCACCAGTTACTTTACAGGCTCCTACCTAGCACCTAGCGGTCAGAGGTAAAACTAGGGCTAACAGATAAAACAGATGTTTTGTCTTATCAATTGGCTTTCTTTGACAGTGTTTGTTTACAATTAGCTTGTCAATGTGTTTTACTTGGTTAGATTATAAAAGGCCTCGCCGACTGCATTCCTCCTTATTCTCTCCTATAAAATAGTAACAAGCAGTCATTATGGTCAACAGACATTTGTAACATTAAATAAAGTGAAATACAGTTTTGTGCAGTAAAAACAAAAAAAAAAACATGCGTCTGTTATTGAAGACTTCATCAAGCCCAAACAAATCTTAACAGTAATGTTGTTCTAATCTTTATAATATGTTATACTAATATTGTTTCATATTCATTATATCAGTTTAGCATTATTTCATTTTTTTTAAATGTTGTATATAATATTCGATAGCTCACTAGGTATAGTCTGTTCTTAAAATCCATTTAAAAGCCTGACTGGGCGTAAAACCAAATAAAACAATATTTTTATTTTTGTCATACATTATCAACGTTTAAATTTACATGAAAAATATGACTATTTCTTACTTGCCACATTTTATTTAAAATTTTGAGACAAAAACAAGTCATATATATTGAAACGTCATTGAAAAGGGGTATATTTAAAAGGGTCAGTGGAAATTATTCCAATTTGTAAGAACTAAAGGTGAAACGTTAGAATAGGTTTCAAGGTGGTTGGAGTATAAATGTGCAGTAAATGTATCTTAAAGCATTTTAAGCATCTTTTTGATAATGAATGGTGATCTTTCACATAGGCGATATTAAGGGTGAATATTTTTCAATATGTAACAAAGTACAAATACATGATATTTTTTTATTTTGGGAATGTACAAAATATTTACCCTTCACAGCGTTTAAAGCAAATTTAATTTTTACTCAAAACTCGTACCTATCACTTCCTCAATAATAGAGAAGAAGTCTGTTAACTGAAGAAGCTTTTTTCTTTATCTTGAATTTCTAAAACAACCTATTTTTATTGCTGTCAAGAGCTATGAAGAACTGACATAAGTAAAATTATTTTATGAAAATTCTTGACGGACTAGTAGGGACAATGTTGTTTTATGCATTTAATTTAAATTAAAATTTTAAAAAAAATATTCACTGGAAATAAAACCATCTCCTTTAAAAAATACATAATGCCTCTGATGGGGAGGCAGAAACTGGACTCGAATACTTACATAAATAATTGTAACTATTAATATTTTTTCATCAAACTTATAATTGATAAGTAAAGAAGACTGAAGGGTCTGCGATTTTTTCTAAACAAAACTACTATAAAACAGCAAAAAAACCAGAGGGTTAAATTTTCTCCATTGAAAAAAACTTTGTTGAAAAATCTATTTGGCAACGCCTTTTAGAATTTTGATTTTGGAGCAAGATTGGCTCCTTTAGATTACACGCTCAATATGGGGACAGAAGTGAAAGCAATTTGACCTGTCTTTTGACTTCTGACATCTGAATTTATCAGCTTTGTTCGGATCCCAACTTTTCATTTCAGACCATTTTCTGTGGAAGATCGATTTGGAGGTAGGTTTCAATGGGACGAAGCATTTTGGAAATATTAAGCGAATGAAGGAATTTGAATGGTGGTGATAGCTCTGAAGCCTTATCGAATATTTTTGATTTTGTCTATATCGTTGGTAAGGATTTTGACAGCTACAAGGATGGGGAACATTCTGATTTTTGCTACTATAAATAAAAACTAATGTTTTTAAATTTATTTAACCTTTCCATTACCAAGCTCGATATCTAACTTCCTCTCCCAAGAAGACACACTGGCGTTACGGAAATATGCGTATTATTTACAAGTTCCCTAAGAAAAGTTAACATATTTTAAAATTAATGAACGTCATACTAGAGAGATGCATTTAAACCTGAAAAAAAAACACCAAAATAGATTTAAAATCTGTCTTCCTTTGAATTTCATAATATGTTTCAGTTCCATTTTTACCAGCTTTCTATAATTTGTTTTTAACTATTGCGAATGACATTAAAAAATTTAATTATTTTAAATAATTTTTTTTAAAGAAGAATTAAAGTTTATACCTAAGGATGGAGATATTTCATTATTTATTGAACACCCGTAGGGCTTTTACAGACACTATACTAGTCGAATAATAAATAATACAAGCATAATAATGTAGAAATATAATATGTAAGTACTAAAAATAAATATCATAAGTTACAGTAAATACTTTTCATTTTTTCGTAGGTAGCAATCACTTTGTGGTTAGACATTATATAAATCAAATAAAACACTTTGTTTATTAACCATGACTCTTTTATTATTACGATGTAATGATAAAAAAGTCGTGGTTAATAAACAAAGTGTTTTATTTGATTTAATAAATACTTTTCATGTTAATTTGTAATTACGGTATCGTAAAATGCATTAAGAAGTAGAGCAAGCTCACAATTTTATTAATTTATCTTTTTACTCCCGTTATATTGACTTTAACATAAATATTTAGTTATAAACCACCATCCATAAGTGACTAGCTATTAAATTTAGTTATAAGCCACAAGTAATAAATGATAAGTGTTAGGGAATAACGGAATAGATTAAATGCATAAACTAAGTTGTTAAGCCCCCTTGAGGTGAGTTTCGCACGAAAACGGCGCTATATAAATAATCCAATCACTAAACGAGAAAAAATAAACAAATATTTTTAATTTATCAGTCATCAACCAATTTCATTTTGCACATCCATAGTTCAACAATTTCAATAAATTATTCAGCTATATTTTCAGATATTTCATACTTAAGTAAATAAGTAAGGTAACATCCATCGCCATCTTGGAAACGGATATGTATACAAAATCTTAACCAATGGAACCGTTTATCTTCCACATAAGTCAATTTATTACTCATTATTCAAAAATGTAAGTTTTATTTAGTGAAAAATTGTTAAAGCCAAATAGTTTGTAATTTCAGATATCTAATTGTATTATCGGCATTAGGAATAGTGCCATTAACAAAGAATTAATTCCTTTTGAACCGGTTTTCATTGAGTCCGATATAAAATCAAATCAAAATTTAACTTCATTGAGAAACCATCGTAAATCTATGCTGTGATAACGATATACTTGTCTACGTTTTAATTGATTGACTTTGGATGCTTAACGACCTTTTCGCTGACCAGATTGACCCTGTTACAAGAGGTCATCTTATACCAGTCTGGGAAGGGCAAATAAAAATAAATTTGCCTTCATACAATAATGTAATGTTAAATTACACCAATTTAAAAAAATATATATTTAAACCTCGTTTAGATTAGAATCTAGTCTCCTTCAACGGAAGCAATCTTCCGAACAGGCCTTCCATTGATATGCTTGGTGTACTGTAAGTGACCAGCTCAGGTACGGGGGCTACATCGAAGCCAGAGTAAAGTTGGCCTCTCAGAAGCTGGGCGTACTGTACAGGGCCCGCAGATACTTTAATAGTACACAACTGCTGACCCTGTACAAATCGCAAGTGCGCCCTACTGTCGAATTTGGCAGCCATCTCTGGTCCGGTGCCCCAAAATACCTCAAAAAACCCTTGACTCTGTGCAGAAACGGGCGATCCGTTTGATAGATTCCCCAATCTTAACAAACGGACTGCAATCTTTAGAGCACAGGCGTCAGGTAGGTATGCTGTTCTTGTTCTATCGGTATTGCAATGGAAGATGCTTTGAGGAACTAGCGTCATTGATCCCTTCGGCACCGGTGCGTAGTCGGGATACACGCCAAACGCGCGCCCAACATTTGTACACGGTTGACATTTGTCACATGAGAACGGGTCGCTAATACGATTCGTTCTTAGGTTCAACAGCTCGGCTGTGGAACGAACTGCCGGCCTCTGTGTTTCATTCCTCCTACAACTTGGGACTCTTCAAGACCCATGTTCACTCCTTCCTCTCCATAAAAAGACCCTCCACACAGCATCCCCAAAGATGACATAGGCCCTGAAGGAAATTATTTTCTTCATGGCCCCCTGTGTGGAGTAAATATAAAAAAAAATAAAAAGAAATCTTCTTAACCACCAATATTCATATCCAACGATAAATAAATACATCTTGAAATAACTTCAACTTTATTAATAACTTAAGGTATACATATTTTTAGTAAAAACTTGCAGGAGTTTTCAAGCATTAATATTTATTATAATTCTGTTTCCTTTCTCGTACATTTTTTCTCAAGACTTTCAGACACGTAGCAAATTCCAACAATTGGGGATGACATAGTTTCACTAGATGAAAGTACTTGGAAAATTTATGAAGACTCGCATTAAAATATCTACAACCCTACCTTAATATCATTCACTTCTTTTTACGCTGCGGTTTGCGCAAGTTCGGTTTCATTTTAATGAGGTTAACACTCAAACAAAGATGTAGATAGAACTATGTTTTATCAATAACTTCTTCTTACGCTGTGGTTGTCTTCCGTCTGTACTTTCATTTTAGTAAGGTTAACACTCAAACAAAGACATATCACACAACGTTATAACAATCACTTATTCTTACTTACTTACACTTACTGTGGTTCTCCTCCAAGTGTGGTCCTACTTTACAACACTCAAACAAAGACATATACCACACTACATTATATCAATAACTTCTTCTTACGCTGTGGTTCCCCTCCAAGTGTGGTTTCATTTTAATAAGATTATCAATTAAACGATGACATAGATCACATATTACTAAGGCAGTTATTTTGTTTGTAACCACAACATATCAAATTGAAAAGTTAATGATTTCGCACCCCGCTTCAATGCAAATAAATATTTGTAAAACCCATATAATTTTTACGGCGCCATTTTTGTAAAATATCTATATTATAACAATGAATTAAAAACATATTCTTGCTAATTCCCGTAAGTGTGTTAAATCGCATCCGAACATCTTTTGGGGTGTGAAATGCGGGGATATAAGGGAGAAAGTGTGAGGGAGAGAGTGAAAAGTGCTAGGGAAGGGGTAGGGTAGCTCGCGGCATTAAATTATGTATTAATAAGCACCCAGCCGACCGCAGATGTGTGAAATTTGCTTTAAATTTACAAATGAGATACAGAAATTATTCCTAAATATCTATAGGTGCGTATTAATTGTAAAAAATATAGTGGTTAAGGTTTTGAAGTACTTAGTCATTGGGGCTGTAAGTATCATCTGAAAAACAATGAAGTACATTTGTAGAATTTTTCAAAATATTGAGGTTTTTATTGTTTTTTTCAACATTATGTGTATTTATGTATATTAAATGTGAATATCGTTCCCAATCATCTGGAACCAGTGAGAAAATGGCATCCCCAATTGGGGTATGTTTTGAGGATGAAGGTAGTGGTGGAGGGGAAGGAGATGGGAAGGAGGAAAGTAGGCAGTTCCCGGCTATTCCTGGCAATCAAAACACACGGCTAAGTCCATTTCAAGCAACGTTTCAATTCTGAACGGTGGTCTAACATCAGGGCGATACTGAAAGTGTCTTTCACTCCGGAACGTGCCGCAAGTCGAATATTTGTTATTTTAAATTAACAAATTGTGAAGTTACCCAAATATATCAAATACAATTTAATTGCTCACCAGCTACCTTCGTATGGCTAGTCGAGAGCTTTACCCTTCACCACGACCACATATACAATATTAATATATAATACTCTAGAGACATTAACACAAATTAGAAAATAAGGCATCAATTTTCAATCAAATCTTTAGCAAAGAATTATAAATGTTTGGATTTATAACTAGATTATCTAGAAATTTTAACAATATTAAGTGTATTGGACTGTCATATTTCGCCTTTGTTAGGAGTTAACTTTAGTTCAATTCTACCATCAGGTACCCACATTACAATATTCATGTTTAGAAAGAACAAAACAAATTCTTCGGCTTTTTATGTTTTAAAATTGATATTCCAGCAATTTTGTTAGATAATCTGAACATGTTTAAATTGTCAAATATAAGGATTTTCATTGTCTTGAAATTCTACTTTAGCTTACAATTGCTAAAGTTGCAACCACGAAATAGTATTTAAATTAATCAATTACTAGAGTTGCAACATTAAACGAGTATTTAAGTTAATCAATTACTAGAGTTGCAACCGGTTCCATGCTAACTCAACACAGTGACTATTCAACACACTTTTAAAAAGTGATATAAAGTCATTAAAAACGATAAAAAAATATATTTAACCTATCCTACTAAACCCAGTTAGTCAAGTTTATTTTTCATCACTTTCCATGATTTTATATAACTTATTAAATATGTGATGAATTATTTGATTTTGATGATTTATCCGGTCATCGTAAATGGAGTGATATAATGCCAAGTTTATAAAATATTTTCAGCTATCGCTTGTCATGATGTGCAATTTTTTTAGAACCTAATACACTAGGATAAATTTTGAAATCTAGGTGAATTCATTAGCTTTAAGCGACAGTAAATATTTTCGTATGTTTCAATATGTATCTCATTATAAGGAATGGTATTAATTAAACAGTATGTTAAATGTAATAAATATATATACTACACCAATCGCTCGAGTGGATATGTAATAATGTTATTAATTATCTGACATTATTATCAAAGCATTTGAATTACTTATCCTGTGACATATATGAATGGATTTTCTTAGAACGTGTGGTGGTAGAATATTTAAAGCCCACATTAATTTTCTCTACATAAGTAATGTGTATATCTTAATTATACTCTATTATTCAAGAAGCTTCCTTTAATGCCGTACCTTTAAGATGATAAACTACCCAAGGCAGTAGATAACTCGCTGAAGAAATCTCTGTAGTGCAGTTTGCCAGCCCTTATAGGGTGATATTAAATAATTAAATAAATGAGCGAAATATGAGCACAAAAATATTCAAGCCGAAAGCTGAAACCTTCCGCTAGGAGATTCGTTAAAAGTGTTTAAATTCAGTAATATGTAATTATTTTTATTTTTGGTAGAATATCTTCGTTGGCTTACAGAAGGCAGAAAGCTTAATTTAGTTGTGAAAACATACGTTTGTTTGTAAATAATGGTTTTTCTTCTACCTCTGATGCACACTTCTATCGGAGATTGGATAGCATCGGAGGAAATTTTAACGTGTAGTAATTGATTTGATATTGTTGTAAAAACTTTTCACAATATTTAAAGCTCAATTTCTATGCCGTGTGACCTGCTTAACCCATTCGATCGGAGAGCTCTAGCGTCGTGCAATTTTTACCGTTTTTTAATCTTAATACAACTATTTTAGCAAGCGGATTGAAATCTTTATAGAACAAGCATCAGGTGGGAATGCTGTTCTTGTACTGTAAATATTTCAATGGAAGAAGAAGGTGCAAAGTCATGCTAAACGCGCGTCCAATGTTTGTACATGGTTCACATTTGTGAATTTAAAGGATCTTTTCTCCTTATTGTGGCACTCCTTTCCAAAAATACAAGCACCATTTTACATTATGAAAGAATATAATAATGCACAACATTGTGCACTGCAAAATCTGTTGTTGTTTTTTTTTTATTATTTTTTTTTTATTTATTTAAGGAGAAAACACAGATACAAACAGTAATTAAAAGATAATTTTGTAAAACAATAACTTAAGAATTCGCCTGCATCCTAACTATTTCTCACTGATTGACTGGTAGATAACAATTTTAAATATTTTTTACATATAAATAACGTAAAATTATTTTGTATAATATAGATAATGCTCAGTATCAAATAAAAGTGTACAAATATTTTTTATACAAGTTTAGAGATAAATCAAAAAAAAGTACTGAAAGAGTATAGTGAATGAAGTAAATACACATTTTCTTCTTTTTTTATAGTAAAACAGACTTCAATTTCCTACCAAAAGTACTATATGTATCAAAAAATATGTCGGAATCCTTCAGGTTTTGGTTTTTATTTTAAAATTCGCACATTCTTCTGATTGGATCTCTGACACCAGCATTTGTGCGCGTCCGGCTAATATGGAATAAGTCGTTAAGCCTCATCGTTCTGAGTGGTATTTTAAAGTTTATTAGATTGAGTAAGCCAGGACAGTCGATAAAGTTGTTACAGATTTTGTACAAGGTCATTAGGTCAAGGTAAGTCCACCGGTGAGTAAGAGTGGAGACGTTATATTTCGAGAGCATATTTGTGTATCCCCGTTTAGGTGCGCTCATTCTGTGGTTGAGGTAACGCAGAAATTTCTTCTGGATACTTACAATATTTTCTTTATAGATATCGTAAAGTGGAGTCCATATGGAAGTGCAGTATTCAAGTTGAGAACGAACCAGCGTATAGTAAAGCAGAAGGTAGGTTTCAGGCTTTCGAAATACGCGGCTGTTTCTGATAACAAAGCCTAGCATGCAGTAAGCTTTGTTCACAATGTTTTTAATGTGCGCATCGAAATGAAGTTTGGAATCAAAAAGTACGCCAAGATCCCTTATACAGTATACACGATCTAGTGAATAGTTGCCTATGTAATAATTGTGTATAATAGCGTTATGATTTTTAGTGAAGCTTATTTGTTTACATTTATTGTAACTTAGGTAAATTTTGTTTTCATTGCAAAACGCTTCGAACCTTACTAAGTCTCGTTGGATGAGCAGACAATCATTTAAATTCCTAACAATAGCAAATATTTTTATGTCATCGGCGTACAAGAGAAATAAACAATGCATGAAACATTCAGAAACTGTATTAATAAAAAGTATAAATAAAAGCGGTCCTAGAATTGATCCCTGTGGTACGCCAGAAGTAACTGGTTCCCATACGGAAGTATGTCCTCGTAACGATACAGCTTGCTGTCTTTTTGTTAAATATGAGATGAACCAACGTAATAAGTTTCCCCTAATTCCGTTATACATAATTTTTTTAATAAGAATAAGGTGATCAACCTTGTCAAAAGCCTTTTTGAAATCGCAGTAAATTGCATCTACCTGATGGCCTCGATCCGTGCTAGTAAACAAAAAATTAGAGTAAATAAGTAAATTACTCACGGTAGATTTGCCTTTGACAAACCCGTGTTGTTGTTCTGTAATTTTGGCAGCAAGCTGGGGATATATATTAGTATGGACAAGTCTTTTCAACAGTTTAGGGATTGCCGATAGAATGGATATTGGCCTGTAGTTTTCCACTCGTTGACGCGAATCACCCTTGTGGACCGGTATGATGTAGGCCAGCTTCCACCTGCCAGGGAAAACCCCATCACTCAGACATTTATTGAATATTATGGTAAGCGGCACACACAGTGACGACGCAGCAGATCTAAGGAAAAACGCCAGAATTCCATCGTGACCCGCACCTTTATTTATGTCTAGCGACTTTAAACTTGATTTCACTTCTTGTTTCGTTAGTTTAATCGTGTGAATATGCGCAAGTCCTGAGTCGTGAACTGATTCAAGTTGATCAATGTCGGTTCAAATGTTGACTTGAAGAATTCAGAGAACATATTACAGATTTCCTGGGCATTATTAGATTCACGTCCGTCAAAGGACATAGCAGCAGGATATCCGTCGGACGACTTTAATGAGGATATGTATGACCAAAAACTTTTGATATTGTTTTGCAATGAACTTTCGACGTTGTCGAAAAATATCTTTCGAGATTCACTAGACAACTTCTTGTATGTTGCACGTAAGAAGGAAAATTCACGATAGTCAGAAAGACCTTTGCATGTCTTCCATTTGAGCCAGACTTTGTCCTTTTTCCGTGATAGCCTAATAATTTCGGGGGTAAACCATATGGGAAATTTTTCATTTCGTCGTGCCATTAATGGAATAAACTTATCAATTACATTGTTTATTATTAAATAGAATTGGTCTACTGCTTCTTCTGCTGATAAATTTGCGATTTCAGACTTCCAATCAATACAGTCAATGTCATTATTATTAATTTGCGTGTAATGTTCATGTAACATATGTAAAAAAATTGCCGACCTTTGCGTTTTCTCCCTCCTACGTATTTGTTCAAGACCCACATTCACTCTTTCCTCTAATCAAAAAGACTGAATCATTGAATACTCCTCTTGCTTGGAGAAAAGATTTTTTTTAAACAGCAATGTCATTATTTCTACAATTATCTGGTTTTGAAATATTCATGTTTTTTTAATACTGTTCATTAATAATTTAATTGATAAACGTGTTTTATAAAATAACACGCCTCTACTAAAATATCTAAAATAACTTATCACTTTAGGTTATTATTTCTTTCAACTAATTAGAGTGGTATGATCACTAAATTATTCTCCTAATAAATTAACGATTCAATAATTGTAATTGTTACCAGTTCAATTATGTTTACAGCTAAGTTAGTTTGTTGAGTAAATTGACTTGAGTATGACTTGTGAGTTACATCAGCAATAGTGGTTGTTGTTCCAAGTTGAGAGATTGAATTGTTTCTAGTGATCCCTCGCCTGTGAATGGTTCCACGCAAATCTCTCTCTCTCTCTCTCTCACCAAACACAATATGAGATGCTCGAAGTTGTTAAGTTTTGCTAAAGCTAACTCTATAACTAAAACTGTTTATATCGAATAAAACAGCAGCGTGGTTGTTAGATGCAAATTTCCACACCAAGCTTTATCACACAAATTATAGTTTTTGGTCATGACACTGTACACGCAACCAAGGCAACACTTAAGCTTAATGATACATAAAAAAATGATAAATCTTAAATTTGACATGACAAAATCTGTTTAATATATATTTTTAAGGGGTTGATCACGGTTTCAGTTTCAACACTTTCAGTCTTCACACTTTGTACGCGGAGATATCGCATGGGTATTGTTTCATACTTATTTTTTTAAATAAGAACCAGGGTGGCAAGACTGAAGGGAAGGAAGAACAACTCCAGAAATGTCCTTATTATTGAATCCCGTATGACTCCAGAATCGACCATCGAGGAGCGCTAGAGAAAGATGTTGCCCTCCATAATTGAAACCCCTTCAAACAGCTCTAATAAAAACCAAGGTTTAAGGCAGAGGACAAATAACCCTGAAAATATCCTTATCATGGAATCGAGACAAACTCCAGACTCAACATCGCAGCGCACTGGAGAATGTTGTTGGTCCCGGCAATCTCTAACACACAGTAACACATACATCAGTACACATACTATATATATTATAAAGGACCATCAATGAAATTATCAGTAACTTATATGCGTGGCGATAAAACCGTAACACAAATCTATTCATCAATCATCCAATTCGTCTAATTTTTAAGACAAATGGGTAGACATCGTAATTGTTTAATATTTTAACACCTTTATGATCATTCTATATTTTAGTTCCTACTCAGATGACCTTTTCCCTTGTTTTTGTTCCTTTCCCAAAAGTATTTCCTTGGAAGAAAGAAAATTTTAAAAAAGACAACCGAAGTGTCATTTGTTTTAACGTTCGAATTTTCGTTGCGGAAAGTGCTTGTTGTTTTCGCTCCTCGCATCCATAATTTCGTGAAAAGTCTGTAAAATAGTGTAAATTATCAAAGTTACATAAATAGTGTTGTGTGAAGATTATAAAATAATTATAATAAGATGTACATCTAAGAACTATAGTGCCTACGGAATCTTCCAGAAACCACAAGAACTCCAAAATAAACAAACATCATTCACAAGGTGAAGGCCTTCTTTTCTTCTCTACTAATATTCCTTGTGAAAAATAAACACAATTTCTTGAACTTTCTTCCCGTCAAAATACAGTCCATTCCAAGTACCAATCGTCGCGCGTCGGTACGGAACAGTAATCGTGTGTAAAAATACACAAATATGCACTAAATATGATGGAATATGCTCCAATGATTACAAAATACGAACTTATAGTGGCAAAATATAAATAGGTAGGTACAATGAAAACAAAAACATGTTTCGAAATTTGCACAAATATTCAAAAAGCCAAAAGCTTATAGAGCTTTTTTTCCTGATCTATTCCTTCAACAAGGAAAATTATTTATTTATTCTAATTTTGTGAAGTTAACAGTTCATAATAAGGTTGGTTTATAGATGTGCAATTTACTTGATTGTTGAAACCAACTGAAGATATTATCCTTATTTTACTTATACTTTGTATTAAACAAAACATTATAATTAACAATTAACAGGTATTAAATATATCAATAAATTATAATATATTATTTTAATTAATTATTAAAATGAGTGCCTCAACACAATTTTTACTAGGCTAGCCTAGTGAGGCAGATTATAAGATTCCTAAATTTTATCTAATTTCGATGTATTCTATCTATTTACTTGTTTATGGTTGGAAATTTATTGAATAAAGATATTATTATTATTGTTGTAATTTAATTATAAACACAAATTTCTACTCCCACAATAGGGCTTATACCTAGCGTGGTAGATAAAATGCATGTCAAAAATGTATACAAAAATTTACATTAAAAAAAAGGTTTTTTTTAATTTTCGTGGGAATATAACAAAACATAAAAATTTACAATATATTTTTCAACAAATGAAACGACTTTGTCTGACTTAAGTAAATAGATAAAATCGCTTTAAAAATAGTTATATAATATGTTTTATGCTTATTATACCATGTTATGGTTTATTTAGTTCTAGCGTCTTCCGCTTTATCTTACCTCCGTTAAAATTTCTCTAAAAGTTAAGGGTTCTAATGGATAAATTTTACGAGCAAAAGTTTTTTTTATTAAATTTTAAACATTTTCATGCGTTTCGCTAAGTTTGTTTTCATTGTTGAACGTATCGTTAGCATTCGTGAAAGCAGAAACAAGGTTAAAATAAAAGCATTACAAGCCATTGACATGGAAAACAATGTATGGTTCACTGCTTACGGAAAATGACAAAACGTGAAAACTATACAACAATATAGGTAGGGTATTAATTAAACCAGGTAACAGAAGCAGAAACTTGATTATCTGCAACGTTCTTAATTGTATTGTTAGTGCATTCCGCTACTTGGTATATGTTTGGTTTTCCCGCTGGAACTCTCGGCTCGCAGTGTATGGCACTGTAGATATTCACTATTGTATCGTCAAACTAAATAAATAGTATTGAATTTTTATTGGAACAACTTTTCTTTTAAAGGTTATACTCATCAATGTAATAGATCATTGAACAAGAAAAAACATCTAACAAATCTAAACAAAACATGAAATGGAACAAGATACAGAAAACTAAAGGTTAATCCACACCAGGAGGAATATTCTCTCGTATTGGAGCGAATTCAGAATAAATTCCTGAGATTTTTCTACATGAAGGAGTAAACTTTGCTCTATCCTACAGACTATATTTTTGGTACGCTTGGAATGAACCATCTACGGGTCAGAAAGGATGTACACATTGCCATACATTTCTTCAGACTGATTCGCGGATGGTTTGAGAACTTTTTTTATCGAGTATTCACTTCTATGTTCCCGATGGTTATTTTTGTCACCGACAGCATAGACTGTTCTTTTCCAGCCTCCATGACTAACTTGCCAATGGTCATGCCGGTGGGAAAAGCAATATTGCTGATAAACAGAATCAATTCTGATATGGACATTTTTAGTATCAATGAAGCTGCCTTTAAAAGGCAAGCCAGGTTATTATTAGTACAGTTGATATACCTACTGTCTAATTTATGTAAGAATTTTCCTAAGTAAATTTATTTGAAAACGCATTAAAATTAACAATTTTGTAATGATTTTAAAATTGATAAATGCATTGAATTTAAGTAACCATTCGACCATTGGGACTTAGAATATTAACGGCATATTTGTCAATCTCATATTTTAATTTCAAACTTAACAATATTATCCTAAACTAATTTTTTCCTATATTTTTGTCAGCTGCCGTTTTGAATGATCACAAATTTCTAATGAATTGGTTTGTAACCTAGATAGGGTCTTGGATAAACATATACGATTTTTATTAATATGGGATTTAATTTAAAATTGATAAGATTTGCTAGTATTATATTTTTCTTCAATGATATATTACGCTGATGGGTTTATACTTCAAAAGTTCAGGAAAATTTGTGTTCACTTAGTCAATTCATTTAGATTTTTAGAAAAAGTCAATAGGTATCCCACATAAATAAAAATCGGAAATGTTCATCCGAGACACTATCTAGATTACAAACCAATTCAATGCAAATTTGTGATCATTTTTAAAGGTGAGTTGCAAGATAATAATGTTAATTCTTATTTTGAAATATGAGATCGACAAATATGACGTTTAATAACTAGGTCCCAATGGTTGGGCGATTAAGACAAGATATTTGAGTTCGATTCCTAGTTGTGACATTTATTTTTTTATTTTTTGTGTATTGTTTTGTTTCATGTTTGGTTTAGATTTGTTATTAATATCTTCTTCTTCAATGAAATAGTATTGTAAAGATAATCCATATAGTATTTAGATTTAATTATTTTACATCTAAAGACAATCCTTTCCACTCACTTAAGAGCACATTACAATTTTAATTAAATTCAAAAATATCACTTCAGCCTGTCTTGTAAGTTCATATACACTTATTAACATTTATAAGTTGCTGACTCTTCGATTCATAAATACTGGTAGATTTAAAAAAATGTTTTCCAGTTATTTTAATTTAATTTAAACGTATCAGAATGTACCTAATACTTACCTGTCCATCAGTGGAAGTTAAGTTTCTCCTGAGCCGTTAGAATCACTTTCATCAAATAAACGCAGTTCCAGGTTGTTTTAGCAAAAGGTGACTGTTTTTACAAGTCCTTCTAGTGTGTATACTCGTGCCATGGGTTGTTCTCCCGTGATATCAGAAAATCCGTACTTTATGTTGAAATCACAGAATAAAGATAACACATGTATTTCTTGATTCAACGTACCATGATAGTGTGTTAATTATATAATATAGCATTTCTCTCAAAAGAAAAGAATTTTAGAGCTTTAAAAACAGAACTTTAATGAAACCAACCTTACACGTTATAGAAATAGGTGAAATGGGTAGTCACCTAGAATGTTTTTTGTCAATGCTACCTAAGCCGAGAGAAATCCAATGAAAAAGGAAAATAAACCTTGAATGTTTGTTCTTTAATACCCTGAATCTGAATAGAAAATGGTTTAAAAAAATGACACCATAAAAAGTTGCTAACGAAAAATTAAATATTTGAATGAAAATCTAGCAAATAAAGTTTAATGTTGCGTTTAGTGTTTTTATTCAGAATGTTAATAAGGGAGTCCCGTAATCACTGTTTCATTAGAACAAAAACACAACAAAAAATAAAACAATAAGAACCAAAGTACTAGTACTGAGTGAAGTTAATATCTTTTTTGAAGGAATATAACGTGCATTATCTGGAATACCCCAGGGGTCTAACTTGGATCCCCTACTGTTCGTGATATTGATTGACGTCTTTCACGAATGCGTTCAAAATACTGCTTGCTTACTTTTTACTGATGAGGATGTTGTGACGTTAAAAAATGATTCCGATCTTCAACGACAGATGAGAATAAACCTTTTTCAATATTAAAAAATGTGTGCTCGCGTTTAAAAAACCCAACGAAATTCTATTACAAGCTAAATAATTAAATATTTTTTTCGATGAAATCCATAACGGGCTTCAAGGACACATTTGATGCCAAACTTCGGATCTTCGGACTTTCGGATCACATACTGCAGTAATCATCATAGTTTTTTTTATTTTTTTTTTTTATTATATATTCAATAATATTGTTATTGGGTTTTTAAAAACAGTTTATTTTTAAACAGAACTTGTTTAAAAATAAACTTTTTTTATAAACCCAATAACAATATTATTGAATATATAAAAAATAAAATAATAAAATTGAGTTCTACAAATTAAACTTAATAACAATAAATAAATCATCATAGTGTTACAAACTTTTTGACCTTGTGATAAGTAGAAGCAAGCCAATGTTCTATTACACCAAGAACTGTCGCGTTATATTACACGTGAAAGAACGGACGTGCTGGCTCAACTTAGAATGACAAGAGGTATTGAGCTGCTAAATGATGATATAATCTCTTGGGCTCTAGACGTTTTCAACAATGGTAATGAAGGTTTCAAGAGTTTTATTTATTAGGCAACATTTTTTTCTTACATATAAATGAAACACTTTGTTTACACAACCTTTAATTAATAATACTCTACATGTTCAAAAGCCAATGACTTCTTCGTCAGAATTATTAAAACATAGTAAATGATATATATATATTTGAAGTTGCTAAATACGAGGAAATTGTCTCATATGCAGATGACACAGTGCTTCTTCTAAAATCAAACACATGGTTAGAACTGAACAAAAAGGCTAATTCAGACATCAATGAATTGAAAACATGGTTTGACAATAACCTTCTAACGTTAAACTCTAAAAAAACACACTACGTACCATTTTTCATAAACAAACCAAATACGCCGCATGAAATAAACATTCGAATTCACTCTGCACCAAGCACTCAACAACACCACTGTAACTTACTATGTACTAATATTGAAATTAAAACTTCAACCAAATATCTAGGGATCACTATTGACCAATGCCTAAAATGGATACCACATATAACCATTCTCAAAAACAGAGTACGAAAATTAACCTTAATTTTTAGCTGCTTGAGACATATTCTAAATAAAGAACTACTGAGAATGACGTACTTCGCATTCTGTCAATCCATAATCCAATATGGTATAATAGGATGGGGGGGCGCCTATAAAACTCACACACAACCTCTTTACATTGCGCAAAAACTAATAATTAAAATAATATTAAAGAAATCATTTTTATATTCATCTGAACTCATTTTCAAAGAATTTAAAGTCAGAAAATTAAATACTCTTTTCCTGTATCACGCAACCTTACAAGTTTACAAAGATGATATCCTAAACAAAACCGTACCATTCAAAAACATAGCAAATCTCAGGCAAAAATACATGTTACCAATTCCGATTTGTAAAAAAACTTTGGGTCAGCAAAACTACAAATACTTAGGAACAAATTTCTTCAATAAATTGCCAGAAAATATAAGATCACTAAATGATAGTTTCAAAGAATTCAAAACACAATTAAAAAAATATACTGAAAACCTAAACTAAATTTAAAAAAAAAAAAAAAAAAGAAAAACAAAAACAAAAAATTAAATAAAAATCTAAGAAACTAAACAAATAATACCTCATCCCATACACACAAGCAATTGCTTTTTATGGGAGAACATTGAAAAATAATAAATATTAATCATATCATAATATCTTATCTTACTAGTGAAATATATATATGTATATCACACATTATAAATTTATTTATTGAATAAATTGAATTTGTTTTAAAAAAAAAAATAGTGTTTCATTTATGTATACTTAAAATGACGCCACAAAGTAATTTTACTACTATTGAAGAAGTATATTCTTATTTCGTATTTTTTATGCATTTTCCTCTTGTATATTTACGCAAATATTGACACGTGTGTAATATAGGGTTAGTAAATTTGTAACCCACAAATAAAAATTTATAATATTTTTTAAGTACAATTTAGATAATATTTGTAATATTGTCTTGCTGTGACAAAGCTTTGACGATGTTGAAGACCAAGGGTCTTAACGGCCTCCGAGGTCGATGAGCAAGGCCCTCGACAAGCAATCCAAAGGTATTGGTGTGCGCAAGTAAATACTATTTAATGAATTTGTGATATTTCACGTCTCATTCATTTAAAATAATAATCAAAGAACACTTGCGGCACGTCCCAGAGTGGAAGATACTCTCAGTACCACCCTGGTGTAAGACCATAATTCATAATTGAAACAATAATAAAAATGCTTGCTTTATCCGTGGTTTGTGACTAGATCTGAATAGTCAGGTACTCCCCCATCTTCCTCCTTCCTGTCCCCCCACTCCCCGCTATCTTCAGCCTCACTACATATCCTAATTGCCATGGTCTCACTCGCTCCAGACCATTGGGAAAAGTTGGGACTCTAAAAATAACATATTTTAATTTGCAATAACATTTCATACCGATTTTATAACAACGTATTGGTATTGTCCGCCATTTGGACTAGAAATGGTGTTTAATGTCAGTATTTAGTTATATCTGAATAGCGCCGTAATTTGCAACCTTCCACTTCCATTTTTTTAACTGCTCATATTTTTCAAGGGTGTCATAGTCCCTTTGATTTCTCATTTCTCCCTTCAGCCAGTGGAACTTTTGTGTGGTGTTAGATTATTTCAAAATAAAGCTTTAACTTCCAATGAGAGCTCACTTACGCTTCAATAGGTAAACTCATGGGTAGCCGATGAAAATACACTATGTGGTAGGCAAACCTAACTAAACATAAAAATACCCTTTCCATGATTTTTTCAGAAATATTTACTTTAAATTTCATAACAATCGAGACACTTGTTTTTGACTGAATTAAGTCTCGGAAAGCTAGGAAATAAACACGATAATGTAATATCAAATCAAAAATAATGCAACTAAGTCGAAAACTGAATTATTTTAAAGTAGAATCAAAAGTATTTGCAACCAAACGCACACACATTTTGACGGATTAACTTGCATTTTGATTGTCGCAATAGTTTCAAAAGTACGAAACAAAGAGCGTTAAAACAACGAACAAACATCATAAATGTCAACCCGGATCTACGCTACCTACATCATAATAATCCCTACGAAATCATTGTTTATTAGTACATTCACGGATTGGTAAAAGAGAGTGGATTCGAGATTGCAGCATGTTGTTCTGCCGAAATTTACAGTCACATAAATTTATTTATTTGAAACCCAAACAGGACATTACTATTCAAATATAAATGCATCTATGCTCAACCTTCTGCAGCATTCAAATAAACATACAAATAAAAACTTACATCTAAAATTTGTCACTAAAAACGTGCAATCAGAATTATTAAACTTGACAACAATATGTCCACGCATATTGCTGTCAAGTTTAATTTGTAGAACAAAATTTCAAGTTAATTTTATCTGAAGTACTCAGTAATATTATTATTCAATTAATTTATTAATTATTAATTATTTTATTTATTTATTTCATGCGTAAAAAAATTGTACATAAGATAACATTTATAGTATTTTTTCACCCGGCGTTATTTATAAATTAACCTTTTTTGATGAATAATTTTTTTTTATGTTTATTTTTTTTATTTTTTATCAAAAGTATACAATACAGAATATAGTATATTATATAAAGCATTGTGCTCCCAGGAGTTAATAAACTCATTGCGGGAATGATACGCATTACATGAAACATATAGCTGTATGTATTAAATGGACATATGATGGGACATACACAACATTATTATTTCAGATAGTCATTAATAAGATGAAGTTTGAGCATATGTTAGTTTGGGTCTTTTTACATTGACTTGCACATTTGATCTCGTTGGGTAGTTGATTATATTTTGTGTGAGCTATGTATTCTATTCTAATAAAATTATTGTGAAAATAACAGTAAAAAACTTAAAAATTAGAAGAATTATTATTTGTTCAATCGCGTGTTACAGAACCAATCGCCCGTCCTTCTTAAATTAAAATTTTTGTAAATGTTTTGCACAATACTTAAAATTCAATCGAAGATATTGTAATCTATTAAGTAGAGAAAGATCAAAAGTACAGCATTGCGCTTAACATGAATATTGTATTTATCTGTCGACTTTCATATTTATTTTCATTTCTAATTTTACTGACCGTTTTCTATTTAATCTAATCTTTTTTATAGTTTCAAAACGGTTTTAATAATAATATGTCTTTTAATAGAGCAGACCCGTAAAAATTTTTTAAAATGATAATAGGATTTATGAAGCAGAAAGTATTTATAACAAATAAAAACATTGTAAGTTAAACAAACGATCAGAAATTTACTTTTCAAATGAACGCCGTTAGTATTTCGACGAATCACGACATTTGTCTGACAATTTAAACAAATGAAATGAATTTCAAATAAAGAATTATTAATTAAAATAAATTAATTTTGGTACCTACTTTATCGCTTATCTAAATAATTTAGAATAATTCTTAATTTGAAATTAGCATTTTTCTTGTTAAATAATTGTTCACACAATCACAAAAACACACATATAGTAGAAATAAGTATTTTAAAGCTTCAAATTAAGCGATATCCATGACATCTTTGTGCAATTTTTATAATATGAAAACGAGAAACTGGGTGACTGAAATTTGATTTAATTTTTTGCTACGGACCAATATTGAAAATTTTCATACAGAGAATATGCTGTAGTTACGTTTTTACTGTTCCTGAAATAAAAAAAATAAAAACAAAAGTTGAATAAAAATAATTTACCAACAGATAATTTTGTAAAAATACGTTTTTGTAATAAATTAGTATAGATACGGTGTTTTATTAACTAAAGGCATAAAACTAACAATAGACAATAATATACATAATATAACAATATTATGTAGGTAAAATGTAAAGGGAATTAATATTTTTGCAGTTTTTAATTTGAAATTATTTATATTTATGTATAACATTTGTTTAAATACTACAGTCCAATAATAACACTGTACGAAGAACATAACACGAACTTGGAAACAATAGGTATGAAAGAAAAACTATTCATATCACTCATCACTAGTGCTATAACCTAACTGCCAATAGGACGGGACACGGAATTTGAACACTTTCAAGTTCTATGTAGGTTCTATTATTATATCATGACTGGCCAGGGGCTCACAATACTTAAATAATAACAGAACTTGAATAAAACTTTCACATAACTTGTTAATCGCATTTTAAATTTGATGAATTGTTCAAATTTGTCAAAAAACAACCAGTCCTTAGGACTTTGGTATATTTTCAAAACATCTGCGTCTTTCATCAAAGCAAAAATAATTAGCTGTCAATAGAACAGAAATTATTTCGTATTGTGTTTGTACATTGAAAAGTATTTATTGTATTTAATATATGGGTAAAAATATTTTTTATGATTGTTAATTTTCGACTTGTATAAAACAACATTGTAAAAGCCTTCCGGACGTCCGCGGACGTTCAATAAACTAAGAAATTTACAGAATATAGGTACCTACACCAGAATAATAGCAATAATAATTGCACGAAAACATTAAAATATTGTTATATCTTAATATATACTCTTTGTGTTATTTTTTTTATAATTTTGTAAAATTATCAACCCCAACACAGGCTTGTCCTAGTGAGATTAAAAATAACCTAACCTAACCTTTCATAAAATCTACATACAAAAATAGTCTACTATGACACATTTAAGCAAGCCTCCATTATAAAAGTGTGCAAAGTAAAAAATAACAAAGAATACCAAGAATTTTACAAACTAATGAGAAATGAAAATTAATTTATTAGACCTTATTTTAAAACAACACAAATGCAAAACCATTACGTTTACCAAGCCATAAAAATAATTTCCCTTATGAACTGCACTGTATTGTCAACCAATTGGAACAGTTAAATGAAATGAAAAAAATAATAAATCAAACATTACATTGAAAAATCAATTTTCTGTACAAAAATATTATAATAACATAAAACTCATGTAAGAATCGTGGTTTCCTTATCAGGCGCAAGAACTCGTCTTTTCCGATAAGGTATACCTTATGTTTACATAACCAATGATGATCTAAAATGTAATATTGTAAAATATTTATTCCTTATATTACAATAAAGAAATAAATAATAAAAAAAATTAGGTATCTACAAGTGTTGAGTGAGTGAGTCGATATTAGTTGCATATAGAATGAACTTATGATGTTATATTATGTATAGTAATTTATTTTTTTCTTATGGTACGCTCTCCTTTCGAAGGTTGTGTTGACTCGACCTCCTAATTGTCCTAACTCGCTTGGATGAGGTTTTTATACCTCTTTATCCCCAGCGTTCAGTTCGCTTTTGCAAAATGATATCGTGCTGAGCCTAGCTAACTCTGAACATCCCCCGCCTCTGCGATATTGCACACAGTAAAGTAAGGCCTTCGCTTTGGGGTTGATCTACAATAAATCCCTTAACTTCACGTTGTGTGATTTGTTAATTCGAAGCCCACCGTTATAGGGTGGTAGGTATTTAATGTCTCCTTTCCATGGTAACTCCCGGTTCTTTTTAGCCAAAGTGTGGGGAAAAACGTCCATCGACCCTCAGCGAGTACTACAAGAAACGAGTACGTGTCTCACCTAACTTTCGAATACTGGACCCTATTGCTAATTGACCTAGTAGTTTCTATCATATCTCTACAATTTCCTTGTATCCCCGCCCTTACCTAATGTCCCCGTGTTTATAAATTCTAGATTGTGACATAGAACCGTACCCCCCCCCCTCCCTTTGTGTACGTGCTACTAAACCCTTCGTTGAGTGGGGTGTTGTTTCCGCATAAGTACTGGGACTCCCTCGTCGACCTCTGTAATGGTGTACTGAAACTAGATAGATGGATTGAGCTGTGGTTAGTAAACTTTGGGTGTTGCGAATGGAAAGTGGAAACGAGAGAGAAAAGGAGATGGGAACGGATTGAATGACGAGAAAAGGTTTTTTTTGCAAACTGGGTCGGCACCTCACTGCCCCAAATGAAATGGTCGCTATTCTTCCAAATGCACAACCCCAAGAACCAATACGTGTCTGGCTTTCCCCGAGGTCTGGTCTAACTTCTTCTTATAGTCGCCTTGACACCTCCGGACCGCTCACGTCAGAGGGAGAGGCAATGCACCTGTTGGAATATCCCAAATCACCCCGCCCCGCTTCCTCCGACGGACTACTTTACTGACTGTAAAAGGGGAATTTTCATTGCTTCCCTTGTCATGATGCTAAACGCGTGCATGTTTCAAATAGGTTTGTTCTGGTGAGGCTTTCAACGTCCACTAGCCGCCAGGCCTACTATCCACCTCACGAAGGTTGCTGCAAAGGATCTCGAGGGTTTTCCAGTCGAGTTGCATCAACCTCCGGGTAAACCCCGCTTTAGTATGTGTTCGTCCTCCGATTTTGAACCCTCGTTCATCACGCCGACGTCCCCTCCACGCGATTTTGAAAGACTTGGAGCCCGTTCAATTAAACGCCTTCGCAGCGAACCAAGGCCCAAACATTCCAACTTGACATTAATTTTCATACTGCCTCTCGTGTCCTCTCATCCGACCCGGCTCCGCAAAAAGGGATGACCTCCCGAACTCTTCGTGATTCTCCATACAACGTTGACGCCCCGAAATCGCGTGATGAGGAAAGTAGAAAATCTTCTGAGCTGAGGAAGTTGTGTGCTTTCCCAAGACAGCTTACGAACAACATACTCCAACGGTGAGTTCTAAGCCGAGGCCAAAGGTATTCGGGAATTTGTTAGTGAACATATAAGGTTATACAAATATTATTAATTTGATTTTTTTTATTTGTTTTGAGCATGAGTTGGTTGCAGCTAGTCGCTTCCATGTTGATTTGAGGTGCCTCTGCGCGGCTGCCAACTCGGTAGAATGTACGACTTTTGTCGTCAGGCACGGACGTCGAGTGATTTATGGGGTCCCTTTTCTTCCTTTTGGGTCGTGTGTCGCCACTAACTGCTTACAAATAAGTAGGTCATTGGCCTCGTGCTAAACACAGCTGTTAGAAGCAAGCAAACAGTTCTAAATGTGATACTATTTTATCAGTATCGCAGCTCTGTCCGAGCTGCTGGTTGCAGCCCCATCTTCGTCGTAATTTTAATGTTCTGGAAATATATATTCATGCAAGTTCACTCACCCAAAATCGTAATATTACCAGTCCAGTCGGGATATCGACGACATGTACATTAATCCGCCTCCAGGAACTGTAGGTATGAGTAGAAGCCCCTAAACCGTTTAAGGTTCGTATTAAATTCGAAATCGATTCTCTATGTCACCCGTCTACTCGCCAGTAGGAACTATAACCATATTGTATCTAATTTTTCTAGCTAAAATTTCTATTTTCATACGCCGCCCCGTAGATAGCACATAAATTACCGAATACTAGATTTCGGAATGTTTAAGCGGATCATTTCTTTCAATAGAATATCTCTTCCTCCCTAACCGTAAGTTGATAGTTGACATGCATAGGTATTTGTTGGCCTCCACTGTACCTAGTCTAGATATCTCTCCCTATCGACTATTTTAGAGTATCTAAGTAAGTATTTGCCGAGATCTACCCAAAACCCCCTTCCCCTCCCTAGAACCTTTCATATATTATCTGCCACGTTCACTTCGATTTTTTCACTCAATTCTTATATCGTGTAGACCGTTAAAATCCTTCCCGTGTTCGCAAGGAAAACACTGTCTATACCCCCAATTCAAATGAGCAATTTACTCTACGTTTTATATATTGGAAATTAATTATTATTAATTTTGACCAGAAGGTCCACATGTGATTTACGAATGATGTATTTAGCTCTTATTAAATTCTTCTCTCCGAGTAAATTCATTCGCCGCGTTTCTACACGATTTTTATTATTATTTTTTGATTAATGTACGCTGTCTCTTCAATTTCACAAAAATTTTAGAACTTTGTCTTAGCCGTTTTCGTCAGGTCATTTGATAATTATTATGGTTCTCTACTTTTTCCTCCTCTAATGGCACACGCGTTATTATTAAACATTACTGCAGTTGAGTTTCATCGTTCTATATTAGTCCAAACCAAGAGACTCCAACCCGTGAATTTGGTATTGTCTAATTATGAGTTTACCCTTTCTTTGGTTGAATCTAATTAAATTTTAAAACACTTCAATTATTTCAATTAATATTAAAAGCACTCTAACTTCATGAAAATACCTCGATTTTCTAAACTCACAACTTCACTACATTTAAAACTCTATCAGTTTAGTTTAAAAATCGCACGCCAAAACTGTCGCGACGCCAAAGATCTCGAAGACCGACTCCAACCAAGTTAGAACGAAAAAAGCCCCGATTTCCTCCAAACAACCCTATTTAGTAATGTTTTTTCGAATAAATCGACTTAAAATTTGTGCGACTTTCGCCTTTATGCATTCGAGGTTTCACTTCCTGTTAAGTTTAGAATTGCATAATCCCGTTTCAGGGTTTTTTGTTCCCGCCTCCTGATTTTGAGGTAAACACCTCCCGAACTGCCGAGACGGGTACAGGCCCGCACTCGGTGACCTGACTTTCGGGCGCCCTCCCGTTAATGATATACGGCGATGTAGATTATTGCGTAAAATTATTTGATTATTTTTTCTCGTACACGTGTTGTGTCCGTAATATTGGTTGATTTCCGGCCTATACACTAGGTGTAGCTCATTTCTATATCGTTGTTTTTGAAATCTTTCCGAGAAATTCGCTATTGATATCGATAATATAATCGATAAACTATCCCAACTAACGGAAGTTTTCCACCCATTATGTCCAGCGCTTGCGCATACAGTATCCTTCCTTGTGTGCTGCCTTCTAGTATTTGATTGGTGTCTACACGATCCGTGGGTGATCCCAGTACACATATACCTTCCCCTCGGTGATGACATACGTAGGCATTCGTTCCAAAATTTGATCCGACACGTTTTTGTAATTTCGCCTACCTGTTTTGACTCTTTTCGTGATATCCGCCGCATATCTTCTGGTAATCTTTCGTAACCCAACGCTGTCCACTACCCTAGTCGTTGAAACCCCTTCCATCATGAGCTAAACTACTTTTCGGGTTTCTTTTCGATTTCCGGTCCTTTCTTTTCAGCGATCTACGCCCAGTACATCCCTGTTTTTACAGTTTTTTTGCGTCTAGTTTTAGCCCAACCCATATACTCTTTTCTCGCTTCATCCAGGAATTTCAATATATTATCCTCGTAACTTTGTTTACGCGCAAAAAAGGTCGTAAAATTTTGATCGTTAATCAAAGACTTCGTGACCCATTAACTTTTATGTCTTTTCTTAATTACCCAACTTGCATCTCCCCCGTGTTAATATAATTAGGCAATTTCGGCCAAACATCCCATCTTAAGTTAAAATTCGTGTCCATTGTCAACACTTGAAATAACACTCAGAACCTCAGCGAACGTAAACAATTCTCTCTATGAGGATCACCTCGTAATATGTCTTATGGTCCAAAACATTCTAAAACACCCTCTTCTTTCACCAGACCGTCACCCCCTTTTTTCGTTATCGATGGTTGGGTATCGCTACGTTTCTGCCTTAGAATGCAAATTTATCGTCGAATTCCAAGTGCCTTTACACGCATCGTGAGACCGGATCCCAAGGTTAGCTCAACAGTAAATCAACCTAGAGTGTTTCGCGTCTTTAGACCGCCCCTAGTCTCCGTGATTGGCGAAAAATTATTTAATTGATTTTGGGAATGGTCTGATTCGTTGAAACCCAACGCGCCCCTTTTCAATTATTACGTGGTTAACACCTATTACCGACGTAGGTTTCTATAATAAAGCTTCTAGGATGTCCCAAAGATGTCCATAGTCTGTTCGTTTCTCCCTATTCTCTGAACGTATTTTAATTTATGAAAAAAAAATTCTTTACGTTCCTTTACCCCAAACAGGTCCATTACAAGGTTGGCTATCATAAATTATAATTGATCTCTTCCCAACCGGAGTACAGACAGAAGATACACAAAACGCATGCCTAACTTGAATGTTGTTGACATCTGCCATGAGAACAGCTCCTTTTAACAACTCGTTCTTGAGTTCAACAGACTCTTTTGTGCCAGCCTCTGTGTTTTTTTCCTCCTAAAATAAGGGATACTTTTCAAAATCCAAACTCAGAGACTCTACAATCAGAATCCCCAAAGAAAAATGCGTGAAGCTAATTAAAAAGTAAACACTTTTATTTTAAGTATAAGTAAAAATGTTAAACATCTTTAGGTATTTTTTTATAAAACAGCACTGCACTGCATTTGTTTCTGGCATAAAGCTCTAACCGACATCCCATTCTTTAGAAACTGCATTCTGCAACATGCATACTGGTTTTATTACATTTTTGTGCATTTATTATTATGGTATCGTTCGTGTAAATATGAAAGTTTACAATGGTAACACGGAAACGAAAGCTCTATGCAAATACGGTTCATTGTAAATTTAATATCACCATGGGAACTTAAAGCTTCGAGGAACAACTAGACAGCATGTTTTTAAAATTATTATCCTAAACTCTATAGTATTCGAAAATATAACTAGGTATTTTTATTATGCAGTTAATTGTAACCTGTACTAAATATATTTTATTGTTATCGCGTTTAGTTTGTATAACTCCACATTTAACAATTTATAAAAAAATCCATATATTAATAAACAAGTTAATTTGTGTAATTTAACAGGAATAAAATCATTCAGAGCGCCTTTGGTTTACCATTATTTTGTTTACATAACCGTACATTAAATATTCGTTACAAAATAAATCTTTTTTTTACATTGAATAATTTCTTCTAAGGCCTATGTCATATTTTGAGATGCTATGATGTGAAAGGGTATGAGGTTTGGGTAAGAATCTAGGGATCAGTTTGTCCAGGAGTGAAGGACACATAAACAAATTCCTCCCACTGTGGCTAAAGGCGATAGGTCGAGAGACCAGTTAGAGCTACAAACCGGCCTCTTTCGATGTGGCACGCCACAGAGCAGGTGAGCAAGCGCATCTTGAACACACCTCACCCGATGAACCCGGGCACCCGTGCTAAATCACCAAACGTATCGAACCACTTATTGTGACCTATGGCATTGGTGTTGGTAATCCAATAAATGGTTCCCGGTGCGGCGGTACCCATACCCGCCTCCCAAATTCATATCTGATAGTATTATTACGTTAGCGTCTGTACGGTCTAGGCCCTCTGATTGGTCGAATTCAAATCGTATGTTTCGGGTAAATCCCGCATGGGGGATCTGCAGGCAAAATTCAACCACTCTGCCCCTCTGGCGGTATAAGAACGAACCAAATGACTGGCGCGAATATTTTTATATGCAGCTAACAATACGCATAGTTACGCAAAATCACTTGACCATTAACAAGCGTTTAATAAGAAGATTTCTTCTGGAAGCTTATAACTTTGTGATGGCATTATTTATTTTATTAAAACATAAATAACTTTGTTTACATCACTTAATTACATACAACCTCTGCATGTTTCATGAACGAAGTTCACCTCATCAGGAGTAAGTATACATTGAAGTCAAAAATTAAATATAGATTACAATCGGAATGAAGAAGTGGAAGGAGGGGGAGGAGTAAGAGTGGCCGGAGTTTATCAGAATTAGGAATTACAATATTCGTAGACGGGAAAAACCAGTTGCTAACTGCTAGTTTAACCATAATACTACACGGGAATTGTACCTATCTCCCAAATTAAAAAAAAAACTCACAAATCTATGTTTTTAAATAATCATTAAAATTGAGTTAGAAACGAGAAAAATTCGTATTAACTCATCCATGTTTGCACAAGAAACATTTTTCGACGTATAATGATGGAAGTAGAAGGATTTCAAATATTGCTAAATAGATTATAATTTTGTAAAATACGACTTGAGTTGCTAGACTTTTCGAATTCGAATACGATTTTTCAGCTCGAGAAATCTGGAGCTTTATTGCGGAAACTAGGATAAATATTTGACACCGTGCAAATTTATGCAATCCGAAACCCTGAAGGATGGTGCAAGTTGCTTGGTAAATACAGTCTTTTTAATAGGGGATGATCTGGTCGGAGTGGATGGAAAATGTACTCAAATAGTAGTTTTAATTTTATTTATTTAGGAAAACTAACATCTTTTCCTTCTATAAATAATTAATAAGATTATAAACAATACAAATAAAATCTAGTGAAAGATTTTCAGGTAAAAATCAAATGGGCTATCCATGATAAAACATCTACGAAAATTGAAAATTTTAAATAATAAAATATAAGAAAAGAAATAAATTACAATTTATTTAAAGAAATCATCTTCCCTACACAACAGCAATAATCACTAATATACCTTCAAATAAACAGATTTTTTTTAAATAAAATGAATGATATGCAAATTAACAGGATTCAAAGCAACAACATGATAATTTGCAGTACGTTATTAAAAATTATTCAAGCTTATTAGCTAAGACATATTTTTTAAATGTTCTCAAATTACACTAAAATATGTTAATATCATTAAAAATATTATTAAATAAGTAATTATAAAAGAATGACTAAGCGCTAGTGATTGATATAAATGAAGAAAAAATATCGAGAAAATTGTTGAGAAACCTTTAAGGAATTTTTTTTGTGTATACCCCAAAAGAATCCAACTGCCAGTCCAGAACCATTGGGACCATGGCACCCCCAATCAAGGTATGTTTTGAATCTGGATGGAACGCAGAAGGGAAAGAGAAAGAGACGAGGAAGGTTGGAAAGTGCGTGATTATTCAGATTCAGTCATCAAAAACGGTGAAAGCCATTTCGAGCAATATTTCAATTCTTCAAAGTGGGTTATTTTAGTAGGGCGATATTGAGAGTATCTACCATTTTGATGTTGTCTAAACTTCTAAATGAGCAGAATATGAAAAGGGGAAACATTTATTTATTATGTGGTAATTATTCAGGTTCGCTGCCAATGCTTAGAACGAACTTTTTTTTTTATAAGCCTATTGATTTAACTTAATTACTATAAAAGGTAACGCTCTGGATTTGTGATTTTTTAAAATTAAGCATTCTAATTTTTAATTAATTGATAACCATTCACAATAATTTATTTTGATGACTTTTTCTTATGTTGGTATTCCTGATACCAAGCAAATGGCTAAAAGAGGCGTTATTACCATTTAATTTATGCATATAAGGTTGTACAAATTGTTTTCATTTACTTAATAAATATTTTTAAAAAGGCATTATAAAAATTAATTAATTAATTATCACGTAAAAAAGGTTAGGTTAGTATAGATTAGATTAGGTTAGGTTAGGTAAGGGGAGGTAAGGTTAGGTAAGGTAAGGTAAGGTCAGGTAAGGTTAGGTAAAAAGTTTTTTTTTCAAATAACTAATGATAAAAAAATCTTTTTCTTAGGTAATTATTTTATTTTTCTTACTTACATGACTTTATTATCTAAGCACGAGTTCTTTCACCAAACACAAAAGCCTTTTCTCTTTATAATGAGAAAAAGCTATTGTAAATTTTTGTAACATGTAAAACTATTTTGTGTATTTATATAATCGTATATTTGTAAATATTGAATAATTAAATATTAAAAATAGCATTTCCCCAAAACCAATCATTAGCCTTTCTGAAAATTTGATTAACGACTAACGAAGAGGTCAAAGCCAGCCCTTAAATCTTACCCCTATACTAGGAAAGTTAGCGGGAAAGTTCAAATTTTACCTATCACGTGGGCACACGGGTGGATGGTGTCAGATTCTGTTGCCCAACTAGAAATTGAGATGGAAATTTATTTCAGGTAATACATTATATAATATTAGGTATCTTCGTTTGATAGTAATGAAGACCAGTTCTCACACATAAGTGCCGTACCTACTTCACTTAAGAGGAGCGGCTGCGCGGCTTTTTTCATACAAAATTTTAATTTGGATTATACTCAAAATACCCAGCCTAATTAACCTTACCACTCGAGTGATTTTCGGCATATTATACCTCGTCTTTATCTTAACCACTCGAGTGCTCGCGTCAATAACTGGAATATGAGTTGCGTGATTGACGTTGGAGTTGGAAATTGCTCGCCTTTGTCAAAAAAAATCATTTAAAAAAAGAGTCTTAAATGGCATATTATGGCGTGCAATCACTCAAGACATTTTGCAAACTCGGCATAATATGCCGAAAATCACTCAAGTGGTTAGGTTAGTTACACATATTTTTTATACATACATTTTTTTGGCATAACACAATTTTTTTTACACATGTTCTTAACTTATATTTATTATCCGTTACTGTTTTAATGTTTTTGTTTATGTCTTATACTATTAGTTATATTATTTAAAACCGAAAGGCGTTAATGATACAAATTTTTTTTTTTTAGATCGTAGCAGTAATTGTAAGGGAATGTACATCGACATGAGCAAAAATATAATTATTTGCTAACAAAAGTTTGTAGTTCGAAAATGGCCAGAAGGAAGGGGTAGGTAAAGGTTACACGCCAATTAATTTTGCACTCGAAAATTAATATTTTTAATGAAAACTGTCTCAAAATGGCTTTACGAATATTCATAGAAAATAAAAAAAAAACATTTTAAGTCTGAAAAAAGGCAATCAAGAAGCTCTTCAAATAAAATGCTTATGTGGGATTGCCGTGCTGCTAACTTTGACTTATAAACTAACCAACTGACCAGAATAATATATTCCGAAATTGTAAGCAGAGATGATTGAACGCCACACATTGTTGTGGTGGCGTACACTGCTGTTGTAAGTATAAACATAGTAATGACCAAAATAGTACAGGAAGTTACCAAGTATCGAATTTCTCCTGTTTTACGAACCTTTAAGATTTCAAGAGGCATACAAACAATATCTGTCATATTTTATACGTAGGTTCTAGGCTTGAACTTACTTTAAAATTAATCGTTTTTTGTATCAGAAAAACAGGATATTGATTGCGATATAATCGCAATTTCACCGCTTTCTGTAAGTAAGAACGCGGTATTTAGAAATTACTGCGATTAAAGTTAAATTTACGAACTTGTATTTGAATCTAAAATCATGGAATACATTCTATGAAAAAAAGTTCTTCCAACCGGTTATCACCTTTTGACAGCATTATTAATTTAATTAAAAAGGAAAATAACTTATTTTACCTCACTTTATTTCTTATATACACAATCTATACGTTTCGATGTTAACGATGTTCGGAGAAAATATACAATATAACTAAAAATGAAACATCGATCACATCATTATTAGATAGGAAAAACCGTTTTTCACTTGACTTTATCTTTCAAGAAATGCAAATATTTCAATTTCTTAACTTAAAAATACACGTATAAAATCTAAATATTGTTATTGTTAAGTGGGAAAAAATAAACCTTCTATTAAACATACTCCCCCCCTCTCCCTCTACTAACCCTCTCCAAATTTTATATATATATTTATAACTAAAAGTGTACACTTTCTCCTGAATAAGTGAACATTGTTCGCGTAACATATAGATTGTGTATATAAAAAATAAAGTGATGTAAGCTAAGTTGTATATCTTTTCAATAAAATAGATTTTCATGCCGCACTGTCTTTGACTCTCCTCCCCTTATTCACATTTAAGCATTGTCTTTTACATACTACAATCATGCCATGCATCCCTGGGGCATCCCAGACTTAATGCTCTTTTCATCTGCACGTCGCGGATTTTCTTGATATCTACTCCCATTTCCGTCCATCTGTTCTTCACATGAAAGAGAATATTTTTATAAGGATTCTTTTACATTGACCTTCTGAAATGAAAGCAGATGCTCATATCCTAGTACCTGTTAGTAGTTCTGTGAACAATAGAACTCGGATCTAAAAAACGTTTCAAATTTTCTATTTAAAAAAAAAAAAAATTTCCCCTGAAATCACAAAATTTGTAAGTAGGTGCTTAAATATCTACCTACTTCATATTAAATAAATTTTTGATTTTCTGTTTTAAATTTCCGTTTGAGAATCGCTCACGTTGTGTTCGATAATTAAATATAACAATTTGAGGTTTTACTCATTAAGCTATTTAAAAAAATTAAAAATTATTCATTCCATTTGTGTTGTCAGCATGTTTTAAAGTTTGGTAACGAAGAATGCTAAAACCTTCTATGTGGAGATAATGTAAGTAAGCAAAATTATATAAAGAATTTTTCTAGAGAATTCGTGAAATATTCGTATGAAACGGTTCCAACTGCTTTCAATATTGTTTTATGTGGTTTCTGTAAAATTTTCGAAATGGAATTTGTTTTAGCAACAATATTACCACAATTATCTAATATACATTTTGAAAAATTGTTCCTGTGTGTATTTGCATATGTGTGGGAATATATTTTTCAATGATCGTATAAGTGAATTTGTAAAAAAAGTTGTCTTTCATTTAAGGATGTCAATTAAGTAGATATGTCAAAAATTTAGTTGTTTGTTGGGACTTTAAGAATTTATATTAGTGGAGAAATAGTTTTTTATGTGAATACCGCACAAGAGCAATTGTTCCCAGTGAGAGCAAATGGAGGCAGTGAGACTATGATATTACCAATTGTGGTATGTTGTTAGGCTTAAGGAAGTGGAGAGGAGAAGGAGATATTGAGAATACCTTCTCCTCCTGAACATGCCGGAAAAATTATAAATATTATATGAAAATTAGTAATTGTGAAAAAACACAAATAAATTCAACAAAATTTGCTTGCGCACGCTTGGATTTGAACCCGCGATCTCCGGATAAGAAGTATAAACCATTACCCCTCCTCCACTGAATTCGTCAATCAACTGGAATGTTTACCTGGAAATAAATTCACTTCAATACTATCCTCTTAAAATGCAACGAAGCCAGATTGCAATCTAGGTAGGTACCGAATTAACTAAATTGAGTTGAGACCATGTTTCGCCAAAATAGTAACATGTTATATCAATCATTTGTAAAATCCACAGAAATTAAAAATTTTCTTCTAAGTTTTATAAAAGGACCCTATCTCCTTCAGTCGTATTAAACTGTATCTACTTCGAATAAGAACTACCAACATTATCTTTATTTTCTCATCGCACTTTTTTTATTGGCTGCTATCTTTATGTATGATCGCAAGGTTCAACTCAAACTAAATGCAATCTAGACTGTGTCTTGAATAAAACATATCCTATTTTAAATTATTATATTACCCCCGCACATGCTTTGTCTTTATGGAATTTTTTTGATTATACTTATTTTTTAAACATTTGCTGGTATTTTTGGTATTTTCATTCTATCACCCTGTATTTTTAATAATTCCAAAAAAAATCAATAAAAACAAAAAAGCAAAGACATAATTTCAGAAAAGTGCGATGTTACTTTATGTATTAGAAATCTGATAATTTACTGAACAATTTAAACAAGTACAATAAAATTACAGCCCCAAAATAATTACTTTGTCTCGCCGTGTATAGGTACTATGGGAATTCACGTAATTCCGCCGATAGAACGTTTCACTTGTCGAACTGAATAACGAACTTTAGCACTGTAAAAAAAGGTGCCAAGTTACTAAAGTTTTTACGCGTACAAAATGGCAGGTTAGGAATATTTTATCGTTGAAATGTTTCTGTGGTATGCGTGAGAAAATATTTTTTCTCATAGCCTATGGATGTATCTTTAGGCGGACGTATAGATACATCCCTCCGTACGTTGTCGGGTTGAGAGAGTCCGGCTGGAAAGGTCAAATAGTTTTCCTCAATCGGCCTCTCCCTGTTTGGCCCGCCATACAGCAGGTGTGCAAACGCATTTACTGCCGATAACTGGACAAACTTCACCCCATGAGCCCGGGCGTACTTGCTCAATCACCAACGAAGTGAACCACTTGGGAGGATATTTGATAGAGCTGTTGGTTTTCCAATTAATGGTTCACGCCTCCCAAATTGTTTGAATATAACAATTAAATAATATAGCTTTTTTACAATCTGCATTCTCGTATTAATTGTCCACTAAATACTGACGTTCGTTAATTTCACTACACGCGTTCCATTCCACATCAAATAACTGATTTACGCTCGACTAGCGATGGACAATGGGCGTATTCAAAACACCCTTTATCGAAATAATGCAATATTCGAATTATTGCTCGGATACAGACAACGTTAGCCAATTCAATATTTTTTGCCCATTTTTAATTCTGGTAAACGAACGACTATCGTTTGACGAATTTTCCCGCTACTTAATATTTTTTTATCGAATGATGATAAATGTTATGAATACCTACTTTATCGCTTTCGGATATGATTTATACTATTCTGTTTCAATTTGAAAAAAAATGGAATATGAATTATTTAATAGATTACGCGTGCATTCACACATTTAGTCATTGGTAAGTTTAATTATTTCATTAATAAAGAAAAATATTTCCTGCAAAATTTAAACCAGAAAAATTACGAACATTTTAAATATTACGAATTTTCTTCAAGAAAGTCCTAACACCAATTTCTTTAAATTATTATTTGTCCCTTGGCGCCGCGCCGAACCGTTTCTATTGGTATTTGAATTCCAAATCAGAATCAATTAGGGTTATTTGTCTTCCGTTCTTTGTTTTTCCTTCCTTTCCTACGAGACATTTGAATTATTGTTGAGAATTTAATGATTTACACGAGGGTTTAACGGTGTCTTATATTTGTTCCTTTACCTAGATACCTTTTAAGTAAGTATGCAAATACCTTGATATTTAGATATAATTATCATTAAACGGAAAGATTATAATATTATTTGTAAAACAGTGCTTCAATTAACGATTTTAGTGATGTTATGATTCTGACTACCTAACTAACCGTCACGTCGTTTCTTTGGTGAGCTAGATAGAGAGAATAGACCACCACACAACTCTGTATTGACAGCTCCAATTAATCAGCTGACAATTAACGCTCCATTTACATGCATCCTGTCATACATATTTTACTCTTGACATGATCCAACGTCAATTATTTGATTTTCTAGGTCATCCTTTGTCTTCTTCGACCATCCCCGACTTTTTCTGCCGCTTATTTCAACGTAGTATATTTTCTTGGAACTCTTTTATCCTTTTATTTTCTCCAAATGTCTTTCTAGCTTATTCACCAGGCATTCTTCAGCCTTGCAAACCTTCCATGTGACCACATAATATTATTTGCAATACGGACACACATGATTTTACCATTTCGTGGTCTTTATTTTGTTAAAAATTATATATCAATTAACATAATAATAATTATATTTTTTGTGAAAAATCACCTTATAGGCGCTGTACAAATAAAAAATAAAATTTATATAATTGACATACAAATAAGACTTCCACTTATAACTAGTGCCTTAAATTATTTGAATTCAAATAAATTACAGTATTGGTATTTAGCAATTATTTATGAATTAGTTTTTTTCTATGTAAAAAACTAATATTATTTTTCTTCTTTTATAACATTAGTTTATAGTTCACGAATAAATTATTTTCTCGTTTTCAGTTTGACAGGTTTGGAACACACATGGATAATTGTATGCATATACGAATGTACAATTTACATACTTACTTTATATTTGAAACTTTGCTTTATTTACAATATCAGATGTTATTATTTGGATTTCATGTTAACCTTAGTATTAGGATTTGAATTCTTTGTTTTTTATAGTTATGCTATTATTCATATATCCTGTTTACGTAAATAAATTGTTAATTTTCCTTGATTAAATAAATAAATTAAGATTTTCTAGTATGACGTCTTACGTAACTTATAATTACTGGCTTAAAAGTAGTGACTTAGAATGACATTCATCTTTACAACTGTGACTTAAAGTTAGAGACTTACAATTCGTTATGTACCTTGACAAAATTCGTAGTTGTTAAATAAAATATTTTTTTAAATAATAATAATTAAATAATATTTACTAAAAACCAATACCTTTGCACAACAAGGGACGATTGTAAAATTTTCGCTAATAAGCGTAAAACGTAATAGCATACTTTTTCACAGGATATACAAACAATGTTCAGAAAATAAAGGGCGAGTAAAAAAAAGTTGTAAGCAAAGAAAAAAAAATGGCACACGGTTCAGCAATATTATCACAAGACAGTAAGTCGGAAAACTGTATTTTCTTTGTATTCATCGATATTTTATAATAACAGCATTTATCGTAAAATTTTTTTGTTAACTATTTTTGGTATGATTTGAGATTTCCACCGCCAAAAGTATTATAGTAATTTATTTTTGGGTATTATGCCGTATTGCCGTTACCTCCTTCTTTAGCCAACGTTTCGTACAGCGTTACAGGGTCCACCATCAGGGCAAATATGTGTGTGTGCCACATGACGGACACAGTAATGCTATCCAAAACTTTAAGGAAACGCAAGACGGCATAGTAACCCAAAAATAATTCACTGTAATTATAATAATTTAAGAAACATTTTTTTAATTTTTATGTGTAATCGATCATTAAACTTTTATCCGATTCAATCACGTACCTACCGTCAAGATTTTGTTGATTTTTTGTTGTTGAGTTTTTTTAATGATTTTATTTTTCGGTTTATTTTTTTTTAAGCAGATCTTTTCTTTGACTGCATTACTTACTCTTTAAAACAATTTTCCGTAAGTTTTTTTTTTGTTATTTGTTTTTGGGGTGTTATGCCGTGTTGCGCTAACTCCTTCTTTAGCCAACGTTTCGGACAACATTGCAGTGTCCATCATCAGTGCAAATGTGTTATTTAACAAATAACACATGTGTAATAAAATGTGTTATTTAACAAATAACACATCTGCACTGATGATGGACACTGCAATGTTGTCCGAAACGTTGGCTAAAGAAGGTGTTAGCGCAACACGGCATAGCACCCCAAAAACAAAAAACAAAAATACTTTTGGCCGTGAAAATCTTAAATCATATTTAATTTTCCGTAAGGATTGATAATTTATGGAATTTTGAGTAACTCTTACTTCTAGGTACCTACATCTTAATACACACCCCTCTGTTATGGATTATTTAAGGAATTTTGATTAAAACTTTTTGATTAATTCACCCTACGCTTTTAATTATCTACGCAATTTCGGGGAAAACTTTTGGCTTTGCATTCGCCTTCATTTTTGAATAATGTATGAAATTTAAGTTCTTCAATATACTGTTATACCGAAACACCTATATTATCCTTATATTAAACTTCCACATCACTTAGACACATAAAAACTCTAAAAAACAAATAAGTATAATAAAAACATTAATTTATTCCGACAACAACTAGTAAGAAATAAGTTTGTTAATGTTAATGGCAGCCAAATTGCCATTATTTTCCAATGATTTATCAAATTTGGTCCAATCCCCTTCAAGTTCTCCCGATTCTCGAAAGTTTATCTGCAAATTACTCGTTAATTACAACAACTATTGATTCCACGATCGCAAAATATCGACAAAAACTTTTCTCGGTTGGTTCGTTTGGCCGAGTAATTATTATTTAACTTAATTTGCGAAAACCATTAATTTTCTCTATTTATAAAACAGATTTTTTTCTTTATATTTAGCACCTAAATCAAATTTAATAATTTTATTTGTTCTGCAAGTTTTTTCGTTTTAAACAAATACAGTTTTTTGCATTTATTGTGTGGTATTTTATTTAATGTGAAATAACAGTTTTTATTTTACAATTTTGTGCTATATTATTATGCACTACTATAAACTTGCGTTTGTACTTAGGAAAGGACTACCTGCTAGTTAATATAAACAAAATAAAACTATCGAATAAACAAAAAATTCAGCTTAGGATAGAAAAATATACACAAAAATTAAAATTTATTTGAAAAATTACGGAAACTCGTAATAATTACAGGGTTTTTTGAAGGAAATTGAAGTCTGTCTTCCTTTAAAAAATAAAAAAAATTTGTACATTTTTCATTCACTATACTATTTAAGTACTTTTTTTTTAAACAAACTCCCTTTTTCCCTATTTACATGTAAAAAATATTTTTGAATTGTCGTCTACCGAGTCAATCCGTGAGAAATAGTTAGGATGGAGGCAAATTCTAAGGTTATTGTTTTATAAGACTATCTTTTAATTACTGTCTGTATTTGTGTTTTCTCCTTAAATAAATAAAAAAAAGTATTTTGTAATGATCATTACAAGATTTCTTAAAATAAATACAAGTTAAACTAAGTAATTACAACTTTATTTCAATAAAGTACACATTTGAAGAATTATAAAGTGAGTAGGAACGTTTTTAATTAATTTACAAGTGGCTTTGAGGCAGATTCCACAAAAATTGCACTCTTTATTTTATTCGAGCGTTAAAACAAATTCGCTGTTGATAAAAAACTGATTAAACTAGAGAAATAAAAAAAATGATGACACGAGAGCGTGTATTTTAATTAATTTGTACAATCTCGCAAAATCACTTGCATGTGCAGAATGCACCACAACGCGATATTTAATTTTTCAATGGAAGGCATATTTATATGTTACGTAGTTTTTTTTCTTTAGGATTTTTCCCTTTTAACACGGGATATTATAATAAAAAAAATATTGTCAATTTTATGCTATGTAACGATTTGAAATTTACCATTTGAATGAACTGTTAGTAAACTTTTTTTTTATTTTTTTATTTGTTTTTGGGGTGTTCAAAAACAAGTGTTGTTTGGGGTGTCCAAAAACAAATAACAAAAATACTTTTGGCCGTGAACACTTTAAATTAAAAGAGTATCCAAATTCTAGAGTTCATTGAACTGGAATAACAAACAGAGTTACAACCAAATTTAGTATTTTCAATAAACAAAAAACAAAAATAGAACAATTTAAATTCTGTAACTTTTTGAGATCAAACAATTCTGTCTTTGTAAAATGATGACACATCAGAGAGGAATGTTCTAATGAATCATGTACAAACGTTCGTTATCAAATAATCAATATAATTTTGTCAGGACGAAAGTACACAAATTTTACACTGCTATAATAACAAACGGACGTAATAACGCATGCCCGATATTACACTTGGAAAGAATATCACTTAGCGCAATTACAAACGTCAAAACAAATGTTTTTAATACATTTATTGAATTTTCCTTTTGTTTTCGGTAATGAATGAACGCAAATCTTGGAAGCGTAAATTAATTCACTTCCCGATATCCGTTCGAGCTGAAACTCAGATGGACTTGTTGTTAATGAGAAAGCATTTTTTTGAAAGTTTTTTTTTTATATTTGTATAAAGATTACATACAATATTATTTACACCCGCTAAGCTACTGCAAGTAGCTTGTCAGCAGGAGATTAGTTGCACCTATAATAATAGTATAGTATATAAAATTAAATAATCATCAACGCTTTAGCGTAGTAATACATACATATCTACAAAAAACCAACAAAATAAATAAAAAATTGTGTAGTACTTTAAATTTTAAAATACAGAAACAGTGTTATGGGGAAAAACAGTGTAACACAGTATTAATACATGAGGTTACTCCTTAGTAGCCATAATTTTAATATTAAAGAGAATTTACTAATGGAGCAATTTTCTTTTAATTCATATGACAATTTGTTAAAAATTAAAGGTATTGTGTATTCAAGAGTTCTTTGACCATATTTGTTTTAAAACACAGGTACTTTCATTCCTTTATTTTGGATGAAACGTGTATTGTGTACATGATCCACCATTGTTTTATACGGACTGTCAGATATATGCTGTAATACAATTTTTTGCCACATAAGGGCACGAATTGGTAATACATTTATTGATTTATACATAATACTAATGTCTTTCTTCTGATTATAAACGGTTTTGCTTACGGTTTACGGTTGTGCTAAACGGTTTTTCTTTCAACTTTTGGTGTCAATCACGCACACACACGAGGACACATACGCATTTATCTGAAATCTGATGACACTACAGCAGTTAATATACCAAATAAATGTCGGTCCGGTTCCGATCCCTGAGAAGCATTAAATATTTGTCAAGTTTGTATAAGTAACAATTAACACATTTTTTACACAGAATTTTAGGGGTTGAATATTTAATCACCCCCGTAATATTCACGGCACGCCAAGCCCTTTGTATCGATAGTAACTAAAAATAGATACATCTATTTTAATAACCTTTTTCAAAATGATTGATGAATTTGCACCAGGATGACACTGAAAATGAAGCAATATTCTTAAAAACAGTCAATATTACTCTTTAGCTAAAGTTTATTACTACCCAAAAGGCATTGTTGTCCGAAATTGTCCTGAAGAGTGTCCTTCATTCAACCCTTTCATTAAATTGGTATCAGCTGCGGACAGTGGTTTTTTGTCTTGTCCATATGTTGGCTTTGCCTAAACGTGTTATTTTCTACCCGCCAACACACATTATTTCACCTTTTTGTGAAATTGAACAACACCACCGTTGGTAATAAATCTGTTTGGCGGCGCTCTGCGGTAGAACACTGCCCGTTCGAAAAACAATTATTCCGTATTGATGTTAAAACGAGTGTTTCTAAATTAACATTTAAAATTATTCCTACAAAAACTTTGAAAGAAAATCGTTTAATTGATAAATAAAATAAGTGTGGATCATATTTTTGGGCGTGAAAATGCATTTTTAACATTATCCCCACACAAAAGGCCCTTAGGGCTAATGTCATCTTTTTGGATACTGTGTGGAGACTCTTTATTATGGAAAAGAGTGAGAAGAAATTCTGGGAAGATAAAAGGTATGAGGGTTGGATGGGAATCTGATGATCAGTATGTCCAGAAGTGACGGACATATAAATGTATCTTCCCACCGCGGTGCAAGGCGATGTGTCGAGATACCAGTTAGAGAGGTCGAAGGGTCTCCCCAAACCAGCCTCTCCCGATCTGGTGCGCTATGCAGCTGGTGGGCAAGCGCATCCTGAACACATCTCACCTGATGAACCCGGGCACTCCTACTAAATAACCAAACGTAGCGTACCACTTGGTGGTGCTCTTCCAGGGCGGCAATACCCCAACCCTTCTCACAAAATGCCTCAAACATCACATCATTTAGATTCTTACAACATTGTGTATTTTTATAAGTTTTTCAATAAAGTGTGTGTTCAAATAATTGACATAATATATTGTAATATAATATCAGAATCTTAATACTTGGAGCAGGTGGATGAGTCTGTGTATTTACGAAGCATGTTTACGAGAGATGTAAAGGCTGACAAAGATATTGAAATAAGAGTAAATGCAGGTAACTCCATTAATGGAGGAATGAACGCAGTTGGCACTAACAATAAAATTATCCAAAGAAGTGAAGTTAGCAGTCCACAATGGAGTGCTGGTACCTACCCTGATGTATGGAAGTGAGGCATGGAACTGGCAAAGAAAGGATGAAAGTAGATTGAATGCTGTTGAAATGAGATCCCTGAGGCGTATATGTGGTAAAACCATGTATGATCGTGTGGAGATCCGCAAAGAGTGCAAGGCTGATGTAAGCGTAATGAGTAAGATCAATAAAGGGACGCTTAGATGGTTTGGGCATATAGAGCGAATGAGCGAAGAAAGGAGTGTAAGGAGAATATACGATACAAATGTGAATGGTAGCAGAAGTCGGGGACGCCCGAGGAAGACATGGCACGACCAAGTGAATCAGATACTTGAGTCGGGCCATGTCAAGAGTCAGAACAATAGAAGAGTATGTATGAGACGATGTATGAATGTGAATGAGGCAAGGAGTGTGTGCCAAGACCGAGTTGTTTGGCGGTCCGTCCTCTCTACCTACCCCTGCGGGGAAACAGCGTGATGGTTAGTTAGTTAGTTAGTTAATATCAGAATCAACAACGTTATTCATCCATGTCTCCTTTAATCTTGCCTAGACTGAACTCATTGCAAAAATATGAATCAAAGAAAGTATATGTTTTTTTACTAATAATTTTTCCAGCTAAGAAATCTTCGTTTTATTTATTCACTGGCCTGAAGAAACTACAACAGATGGGGACAAGCAAGAAACTACGACAGATGGGGCCAAGAAAGACAAAGTATTCCACTTAAAAGTGTGAACGATCTGTCTTCAATACATATTTAATGTTGCCCGAAATGCTGAAAAAATGTACAAACTTGAGTATCGACGGCCAAAGTTAAATAATTAATAAGGCACATCTCTCTTTTCGCAGAAACTCATAATATAAACAAGGGATGACAGTTTGCTTTGGGTTCATCGGTATAACATACCCAAGAATGTCGATCAGGGTTTAATGTTATAATACCATGGTTTCTCAATATAATATATGATACTGATACAGTGGCGGAACACTGGGGACGATTCCCACCAAATAATTCCGAAACCCACTACAGTAAAAAATTTTGTAGAACGTGTGGTTCATCAAAATGTAATTTTTTTTCGGATTATTTTTAAGCTCGAAATTCGAACAGTTTCTACGGTCGAACTGACGTCCGCTCCGCGTACTTCCTTATCCAACCTACTATTAAATAATTGATTTTGAGTTTTGACGGCTCGTGACTTTTGTGTGTACTAGAGTGCTAAAATTACAAATAGAGGCATCATTGATGTTGTTGTAGCTGAAAATTTTTTTTTTCGAAAATTCGGTTTTTTCTATTAAGTTTCTAGGAAATATAAAAATAAACGAAATTTCGCAAAAAATATATTAAAAATTGTTTTGTACTAAACAACATTATTAATGTCAAATTTTTAAAACTCGGCACTCTATCTCACTAATAAGTCCACTGCCTACTAACACACTCAACTTTGAGGTCATCGCAGCGTCGTGCGCTGACAGAGGACGTCACCGAACTTTTCCCCTTGAAATTCGTTTTTTCGTTTTCTTTTCCCCTTGAAGTGCGTTGAGTACGATTTTTAGTCATTCCGCGAAACCGAACTGTACTTGTGTATGAATTTAAAAAATCTTGTGGATTACAGACGTGTGCAAATTGTTAGAATTAAACGATTTTTTTTCTTCAGTTTAAGCTCCATTGAAAAAAAAACTTTAATTGCTTTAATGGCTTATATCTAGTATTTGTTCAATATTCCTTTGTTCTTAATAAACTATTTTGAAGCGCCAAATTTTTGAAGCTTTTTTATTTCTTTGTTATTATTTTTATCTCTTGAATGAGTTTCTCGATGAGTGATTATATTTTATCTTCAATTCTTTCTTCACAATTGACCACAGATTTTTGATAGAGTTCATATCGAGGCTATTTTCAGACTGCGGAAGCGTTGGAATTGAGCATATCTCAGAAGGTATTTGTGAACAACATTGGCACTGTGGCAAGGAGCTTTGTCATGCATATTGTTCCATTACTGTTTGGAATTCAGTATATAAAAAATATTACATACAACTCTATTAAATACAAATAACTAGTTGAGCAAATTATAAAACGCTGGCGCTGGTAAAAAATAAGGCCTTAGATGAAAAACATGTGAATTTGTGTTTGAGTCTAGTAATGAAAACGTTGTCCAAAACGTTGGCTAAAGAAGGAGTTAGCGCAACACGGCATAACACCCCAAAAAAATAACAAAAATACTTTTGGCCGTGAAAATCTTAAATCACATTTGAATTTGTTTTGGTTCAAGAAAAAAAGACATGCTCTTTCAAAAAATTTTAAAATTTGAAAAATTAATATTTATTTCTGTAAAAATCCTATCTAAGTTCTGTTACTATCCAAGAACAGTGGAACAACCGGCACATGATGAAATTAAAATTTAATTTTTTAAATATGATGAAATGTTCAAATTTTGTGAAATATATTGCGTTTTTTTTTATAATACCTACTAAAAAAATCATAGAGATTTAAATTTATATTGTACATGACTTGAACATATTATAATTTTTTTAAATATATGCTCAAGTATTGAGATGTGCACGTTAAATGTTGGTCACCACCATTGAAAAAATAAATTGCTCGAACCGCTACTGTTATATAGGCGTATCCTCAGATTGCCAAAAAATACAGGGACTTGTAGACATCCAAATTTATAGACTTGCCCTAACATAGAATCTAGGTATCATTTCAACGAGCTGTGGGAAAGCATGTGACCATATTGTTGTTACCAGGAGGGTTCGAAAGTGCTTTGAATAAACTACGACATCATTCGTAAATTGATCGCCCCAGAGCGCACATTGAAAGAGCACACTGACTTTGTGTATGAATGTCCATCTTCAACCCAACCGCCTAGCGTAGCGACGCTGAAAATTAATAAGGCGGGTAAATTATGTGAACATTTGTAAAAGTTTCTATCTTAATAGTCTAACAAATTATTTAATTTTGGAAACAATACCGAACTTTTTTACACCCGATTTGAGTGTCGTATTTAAGATTTTTACGCATCCTGAACTTTGCGCGCCATTGTAAAAAGGACTAGTGATTCGTAAGCAAGTTTTATTTTCGAGAAATAAATGGTTATAACTACAATGCAAGTTGCTTTTATACTATCAGGTTCATTTAACCACTAACAAATCATAGAAATGGAGACGGTCACGCCGCCTCTCTTCTCCGCGCAAACTTCGTTTGTTCCCATTTCCTTGATTGGTCTATCAATGTGAATGTGTATGGGATTCGTCATCGGATGGCCAAAAATTTTGAGGTTGTCTTAGATTTAAAAGAAAAGAAATATCTCGACAGTGTCAAGAAGAATGACAAATAAAAATTCCCCAACTGATAATTCAGAGAAAGATTGATGGTTGTGGGAAAAGACGCAGAACAGTGTGGGTTTGATATTTATATAACTGGAACAAGTGCGGTTCTGAAAAGTTATTTCCAGCTCCGATGTGCTGTCTGGAAGATTGATCTGATTACAATAGTCAACCTTGGATTCGAAAGGGCATCAGAAAATGATTTATCACAGTTTTGTTGTTGCGATAAGTGCAATTTTTTTTAATAATGGTTTTTCCGCCAATACGACGATAATAACTACAATATCGTGAAGCCAAAAAGTACGTCGGTAATTATAAAGCATTTCATAAATTGAAAATAATATTTTCATTCCACAAATATACCTACTACGCACAATTTTCCTGTCAATTTATCTTTAATTTTATTTTTCTCTCATTCATATTTCAAATCAAATTCTTTGCATATCATGACAGTTTGAAAATACGAGTATGTAAAAATAATGGGGTATTCTTACAAACTATGAATATTGTCAAAAACGTGTGGAGGATTCATTTAGTTTATAGTTCTGAGTGTGATCGTTGTACTTTAATTGTGTACTTTTTTATATTTTCATTTATTTATTTTAAAAACATTTATTTTAAAAACGATCTAAAACCGCACATTCTTAAATGGTTTAACCTGTCCTGTGTATAACGTTATTATGACAGAGAAAACGCAAATGTCACCCGGCGTGAAGTCAACACCACCAAATTCATGAATAAAAACAAAAATGTCGTTTTGACGGCGTATCGAAAATGGCACAAATGATTATAGAAAATTTGTTCGTCAACATAAAAATTATTTATTATTACAATATAATTATTGATAACTCAGTGTACTTATGCGGATAAGTTTTCTATTTTCTGTATCAAACGACCTGCATTATTTATAAAACCAAACAGTTTTTTTAATAACTGTCAAGAAAACATGTCGCACTTTCCAGTTTCCGAGAGTTGGTCAAAGTTTTTTCTCATTTTCCCTAAGCCACCGTATAAAAAAAAACCTTACTAATATTTCATTAAGTGCCTCTTCGTCTCACGCAGCCGATTTAAAAAATACGTCACGTTCACCCACAGTGAAAAAGTATCCCTACATTTCTCTTTTATATTATTTAAGTAGTCTTTTCTCATATGGCGTCAAACATGTCGGGAACATCAATAATGCATGAGTATTGGACACGCTGGGGACACTTTGCCTGAGTCTGGGTTTTTTTTTGACTCGGAAGGATTACCTTTTTTTGCGGAGAGCGCTTAAATTGTATTTTTTTTAAGGATTGAATTATTTGTCTAGATTTATTTTTCTGACCTGTAAATAAAGGTTTGCGCGAATTGGTGTATCCCTTTCGGATAAATTGAAATTCGTTAAAAATTAAATCTTTCCGTTTTTTTAACCACGATTACTCCAAAAAATTTCATTCTTATTCATTTTATTAACTCAAAATTTATATTTATTTATTTATTGCATCTCACTATACATAAAACACGTTTTTTTCACATAAAAATCAACCTCACTAGGACTAAGCCTGTATCGAGGTTAACAATTTATATTTGAGTGAATCAAACATAAGAGTAATCACAAACATAAAGTAATTCTACACACAAACACAAAATATTTCAAAATTAAAGAAAAAATAAGTATTAGATGTGTTACCAGATGGGTAATTTGACAATATATTGTAATTGTTGTTGTTTCAGCAAATTTAATTTTGATAAAAAATCGACAAAATATTTGAGTGATATATAGCTGTTTTGTGCACATAACATTACATTCCTTATAAAGTAGGTTGGATGGATAACAGAATATTTTTTTGGGCATCACTTTAAGGATCAATTTTTGAGTAATATTTAGTGGTTCAACATTGGACTTTAGACATGATCCCCAGCATACTATGTTATAAGAAAGTCGAGATTGGACTAAGGCAAAATAGACAGTATTTAATTTCTCTTTGTCCAATATGTGTCGAAGTTCTTTAAAACTAAATGTAAGTCTCCTGATATTCTTTTTTAACATATCGATATGATCATTCCATCTTAAAAGTTTATCAATCTTTATACCTAGATACATGATACAATCTACACTTTCCAAGGGGTGGCAATTACAATTTAGCAGATAATTATGTATAATTTATTAGTTTAACTACCCGATTTCGCCTAAATTTCAGCGGACATTTTGAAACTATGAAACAAATTTGGCGACCAGTCTTATTTAAGGTAGTAAAATAGATATAAATTATTTAATTTAGGAGATAGTTCAGTTAAGCTCCGGTGAAAAAAACTGCGCAAAAGTTCATGACGCCGTAGTTCACAATCCAAAGCTACTGATGAGATTGATTGACTTCAGCTTCACTGTCGCGATGTTATTTACCTTAATCATTTTTATTTTCAGCTTCCAGGACAGAATTTTATTATAAATTCATTAAAAAGAAATTGAATTCCGCACGAAAGTCCTAACTGCTCCTGACCGTCTGGATCCAGTGAGACTATGGAATCCCAAATTGGGGTATGTTGTGAGGCTGAAGGTAGTGGGGAGGGGGAGAAGATGGAAAAGAGGAAGGTGGAGGAGTATTTGGCTATTCAGATCTGGTCACCAAACACGACTAAAGCCATTTCAAACAACGTTTCAATTTTTGAAAGATGGTTTTACACCACGGTGATACTGAGAGTATCTTCTACTCGGAAACGTGCCTCAAGTATAATAATGTAAATTTTTGAATAAATGAATTGTAATATAACATAATTTCTCAAATAAAATTTACTTGCGCTCCCCAGGACTTAGACCCGCGACATTCGGATTGCTAGTCGAGAGCCTTTTTCCACGACTACGGAGGCTGAACTTAATATTATTTTAAACTTGAAGTTATTAAAACCTGAACCAGTAGATGAATATTTTCAATTAATAACCCATCAGCATTCTAAAACATTATAATTAGTTTAAAGAAATATTTAGAGCTACGGAATTTAGAATTATAAGCAAAGTTTAAAGTTTGCAATGAAGTTTGTTAAATTTCCTTTCCAAATTCTCAGGTATTCTATCGTACAACATAATAATGAATAAATATTTATACAGCTACGATAACCCAATTAAAACACCACAGTACGTTTCTGGCAAATATTATTTAGTTTAAGAATTTTAAAAAAATAGTCTGTTATAAGGGGATTATATTAAGATATTAGTGATCTTGCGAACTAAGTACCACAACCCAAACCACGAACTAAGTACCATCGCCACTTGGAAAGTTAAAAAATTGTAGTTTTGCACTTTCCAAGTGGATACATTAATTTACTGTAAACAATTTTTATTCATTCTAAAGCTTGCATTTTTAAAACACGAGGTTTTAAATATTCTCACTAAACACGAGGTTTTAAATATAACACGAGGTTTTAAATATACCAGTTTTAAATATACTTAAAACAGGAGGTTTTAAATATACCAGTCTGAAGATGGCTTTGACGAGCTGAAACCGGTTACGGTCAAAATAAAATTAAGTGGAATAAAGTTTTTTATTTGTTTTATTATAATATATTATAATGGAATTCCACCACGAATTATCGGTCTCAAAAATAGAAATGTTTTAAATATGTTATTTGAATCAATAAGCAACCGTATGGATTTTTTACTTTGATAAAATACGATATATATGTAAATAAGAGTCCCAACTTCTCCTAACCGAGTGTAGTCAGTGAGAATATGGCATCCCCGATCGGCTGATGTTGTGAGGCTGATGCAGTGGGGAGGGGAAGGAGGTGGGAAAGATGAAGGTAGGTTTGTACCTGGCCATTTAGGTCTGATCATCAAACACGGCTAAAGCCATTTCAAGCAATGTTTCAATTCTGAATTGTGGTCTTAGAGTATCAAAAAGTATCTTCCACTCTGGATCGTGCCGAAAGTTTAATTTATATTATTTTTAATTAATAAATTGTGAAAAAACACAAATATATCGAATAAAGCTTACTTGCGCACGACGGGATTTGAATCCGCGTTCTTCAGCTTGCTAGTCGAGAGCATTACCCCTCGACAACGGAGGCCGTTAAAAAGATAACCGAAAATCACAGACATATGAATATTAATAGACGAGAAGTTAAAGGCGAGGAGTTAAACCAAGAGTTGCGGGACGCAGAGAGGAAAGCTGACTGTGATTCGTCAATAAATCAATCTGACAGTAAATAGACATCTCGCATTATAATATCACCATTTAGTTCTTAAAAGTAAAATCTGCTTTTGAATGAATAGACATTTTTACATGGGAGCGCAAATTACTCGCCACGTTATGAACAAATTTGCGAAGTCCAAATTCGGTAAAATATTTTTTTTCTATTTTCAGAGTCGAATATTTTGTTTACGTATTTAGTTAAGACATTTTTATAAATGTTCATAATTTACTTCCCAGCAACCAACCATGAGCACACTTGAGAATCACTACATTCGACCAATGTTGAAGGGTTGTCACAACCGCTCTGTTCCTATTAATAATAAAACAATGAAATCTTCAAGAAAATATATAACATTTCACTTTTAAGAAGATAAAAGAAATGTAAAACAACTGAAAAAACAAATGAAATTATATACACACAGCTTTTACCAGCGATTCCTAAGAGTATTTGGAGTAAAAATTTGGAAATCATTTTGCCGTCCGATGACACTTTTTCAATTAAAAACAAAAACATGTTTTTATATCACACATCGCCACTCGGTGCATTACGTGATATGCACTCCTTCTCGTTCCAGCAGTATCGTATGTGCGAAATAACGCGCGTACCTAACACGTGGTCCGTTGCGACGTGTGATAGAATGTTCCAAAGATAATATATGATCGGTGGCGACGTGCGATAGAAAAATATAATATTTTTAATTTGAATAGATAAATAATATCATCGGACAGCATTAATGACACATACATTTTTCATTCCAAACATGCTCACTGTATCCAAATTTTACTTCCAAACATACCAATTTTTCACAATTGATAACCAACCATTTATCCTATATTAAGTGTTGTTTATCAGTTGTGTAAAATTCAAAACTCGTTTAGTAATAACGCCATTAAAGTGGAATAAATTTAAAAATGATTCGTTTATTATCCTTTATTAATACGACGGAGTTCCAGCAAGATATAACAGATGAAAAAATAGAAGTTCCAAATGATACGATTATGTATGTTATCAAAGCGCAAAAGGCGAAGGTACATCCCTGATTCTCATGCAAACAGCTTTGTGTTTTGCGTCCAGACGTATCTCGATGTGATAGTATATGTTTCTACACTGATCCATATTATACGATGTAAATAATCTTAAAATAAAGTAAAATAATGCTTATATATGGAATGTAATACGACAATTGGGTTTATTCTCTTTTTCACATCTATTTTTACAAGTTTTCATAGCACAAGCCACCATTTTGCCGTGTTATTTCATAAAATGAACCGATGATGCCTCGACCATAGTTCGCACAAAAATGATGACGTCACGTTTTCCAAATTCACGGGAGGCCATACGCGAGCCCAGCCGGCTCCAATGGAACCGGTTTAGGGAGTGGGGAATAATACGCTTTTAATCACTTCGGGCAGGTCTACTAATATTTATATGTCTATGCCGAAAATATATATTTTGAAAACAATTAAATATAAGATATTTATTACGAGCCAACCAACTCGTAATTTGGATCAGCCATTTTTACGACCATAAATAATGTCATTTCACTTTGTAACATGCGAACTAAACCTGCTTAGTCAGATTTTTTATTTTTGATTTAGGCTTGGCAAACCATTATTTTATCTCTGTAAAAAAGACAGACATAATTTAATAAATAAAAAGTGCGATAATGGAGTACATGGCTAGCTGGGGATTAAAATAGCCACCCCTGTGTGGGAACCCTATGGCTGTTACCACTCGGCTATTAACAAGTCAATTAAATCCTGTAATAAATTGCCTATATCCAATTTACCACGAAATAACAAAAATGCACGGACATATCGTTAATTTAAGAGAGTTTTAAAAAGGGTTTTTATCACAGACATAGGAATTAATAGACGAGAAGATAATGGCGAGGGGTAAAATCAACTGTTGAAGAACGAAGGGAGTAAGGCTGACTGTGATTCGTCAATAAATCAATCTGACAGTAAATAGGCATCTCGCATTATAATATCACCATTTCCTTCTTAAAAGTAAAATCTGCTTTTGAATGAATAGACATTTTTACATGGGAGCGCAAATTACTCGCCACGTTATGAACAAATTTGCGAAGTCCAAATTCGGCAAAAAAAATCGGTTCTATTTTCAGAGTTGAAAATTTCGTTTAAGTATTTAGTTAAGACACTTTTATAAATGTTCATAATTTACTTCCCAGCAACCAACCAGCTTTGTGTTTCGCGTCCAGACGTTTCTCGATGTGATAGTATATGTTTCTAAAACTGATCTATATTATACGATGTGAATATGCTTAAAATAAAGTAAAATAATGCTTATATATGGAATGTAATACGACAATTGGGTTTATTCTCTTTTTCAAATCTATTTTTACAAGTTTTCATAGTACAAGTCAACATTTTGCCGTGTTATTTCGTAAAATGAACCGATGATGCCTCGACCATAGTTCGCACAAGAATGATGACGTCACTTTTTCAAATTTCACTTGAGGCCATACGCGAGCACAGCCGGCTCCAACGGAACCGGTATGGGGAGTGGGGATAATACGATTTTAATCACTTAGGGCAGGTCTACTAATATTCATATGTCTATGCCGAAAATATATATTTTGAAAACAATTAAATATAAGATATTTATTACGAGCCAACCAACTCGGAATTTGGATCAGCCATTTTTACGACCATAAATAATGTCATTTCACTTTGTAACATGCGAACTAAACCTGCTTAGTCAGATTGTCTATTTTTGATTTAGGCTTGGCAAACCATTATTTTATCTCTGTAAAAAAGACAGACATAATTTAATAAATAAAAAGTGCGATAATGGAGTACATGGCTAGCTGGGGATTAAAATAGCCACCCCTGTGTGGGAACCCTATGGCTGTTACCACTCGGCTATTAACAAGTCAATTAAATCCTGTAATAAATTGCCTATATCCAATTTACCACGAAATAACAAAAATGCACGGACATATCGTTAATTTAAGAGAGTTTTAAAAAGAGTTTTGATGAAAAAATAATGATTTCATTACTAAAATCTCTTTCATATTGCCTTCAAGTTTATTTTTCTCTCCTCTGTGACTATTTTTAATTCATCATACAAATCTGAATATTTTCACATCATAACACTAAAAAATGGTAATTATCCAATGAACAATTTCATTTAAAGCTCTGTAAAGTGTCTTTGAGGAGAAATATCGAAATAATTGCGCTATAAAAATTAATAGCAAATTATTTTTATTGAGTCATTTTTCCTAAGTGGGAGTCCAGAGATAACAATATGACTCTCCCGTGAACAATTTATAATGGCATTTCTAACGGACTTTAGGAAGCATGAGCCGTAATTATTCAGTTAAAAATTAACATTTCTGATGTGTGACCGAAAAAAATTATTAAAAGTGCAACGCCAAACGATAGCCGTTTATTCAGCCTTTTATCAATATTAAACGAAATACCATCGGTTTTTTTTTACATGCATGGCGTGCACACTTTACAGGTTGAATTTAAACACTGAAAGGCTTTTGCAAACAAAGTTTGACGATTATTTTTATGGAGATATTGTGTTTGTATTTCTATTTAAAGCTGGAATTTATTCGTTAACTTCAATTTTTCGCCAATTGAATAACTACCATTTAATCTAGAACAATAATCTATTTACATAGAAAAGTGTGTAGAACGGGCAGCGTAGGTTTGATTTTTACACAAATCTACAGTTTTATTCCGAGATTGATGAAATTTTGCACACTTTACTTTGAAAACAAGTGGAAATGACGAAAATAAAAAGCAACACCTCTTCAGCTAGTTGAATATAAAAACTCAAGTTTTATTAGTTTTTTAATGTTTCTAAATGTTATTGCAAGATGAAAACAGATGTATTGCATCTAATAACACTGTCTGACATGAGAATTATTTCAGACCTGGTTGTGTTACACAGAGTCATTAATAACTTAATTTATAGTCCTGCCATCGTTGCCACTATTCAACTCCATGTGTCGACTAGGAATACAAGACAAAATATAACATTCTTCTGCAATACATACACGACCAACTATCAGACACACTCAATGACCAATAGGATGCATCATCTGGGCACAAGAATGGGGGTTCTATTGATTTATTTATTGACTCCATTTATAGAATTGAGCATAATCTATACCGACACTTTGTCGAATCTTGTAAATTAGAGTAGCGTTGGTAAATTAGTTTTAATGATTTGTCTCATATGTAGTGTTGTTGTAATTTCTTTTTTACTTTATGTTACTCTTACGTTTTACTAATACTGCTTCATATTTAGTGGTTTTTTTTATTTAATTTTCTTTTTTTTTTAAATCATTTCTTAATATTTTCTCACTATACTTGTCATCATAATTTTACAACTGTGTATTTTGTACCTACTTTACAATGGATAACATCTATTTACTGTCAATATTTCCTGTATAATACAGATATTCTCATCTGTACACTGCAACATGTATCACTTTTATGTAAAAAGCCTTTTAAGGCGTATATATAAATAAATAAACAAGTATTGACTTAAATATTTTAGACTGAAAGATTTCGAAAATATCTAAAAGTTCTCACAGATTTTACAGACACATATATACAAACATAGATTCAAAGATTTCACTACTTTCCCATGATCCCACTTTTATGCGTAAGCAGTTCAACATAATATTGATAAAGCGTAACGTTCTGTTTGCTTTGCAAATACACTAAATCAGTCCACTTTTATATACATTCAAATGCTTCGATATTTTCCAGAAGTAATGTTACTCGTCTTAAAATAATGGCATATATGTATCCCCCGTTATTTGTATTCACAATATAGGAATCGCGTTTCGTTCGAAATGCGTAGAATAAGACAATCAATATAAACTACCTTGAATAATATTCAGGATAAGAAAATTGAAATATTATTTACAAAAATTCCTTTTATATCTTTCCCAAAGAGTGTAAATAAAACAACGAAATGAATGTGAGTTGTTTCACCGATTGCATTATTTACTGCTTCTGTTCGAACCAATATTGGAATTTTTAAAATATTTTTCCAAAAATATATTTATTTCAATTTTGTGGTGTAAAAAGGTGTTCCTAATACACGAGTACCTCTAAGTCGGTAATGGAGCGATCTTGACAAAAAATGATTGACTTTTAATTGAATTCCGAAAAGAGGTGAATTAGAGGAGTTTATGTTTTTGGTGGACTGTTCGATGATAGTTAGTATCGGCGCCCTGGCGCCTTGGCAATTCGGTGGCCGGATTGGACTGCTCCAGATGCGCCTGTTTAGATCCCTGTAGATACCCAATATTATGTGATGTAGTTGTCGAAGGAGGAGGATTTTAAAAATCGCCAGGTTATTCGTAGCCTGGTTGATTGTCTTTCTTCTTTAGAAAAGAGAAAACTCAGTAAAATAATACGTGTATTTAGTTTTCTTTCATCCTTTAAATGTTTTGTTAGATATTTTATAATGTACATTTTATTGTTTTATCCATGGGACTAAAAGTTTAAAGATAAGTTTAATTTTATCCCGATTCAAATAGTTAACATACTTAATAATGTGTACCTATGTGTAAGTTTTTAAAGCTATCATGTATAAATTATTGAGCGATATAATTCAGGAAAGTCTTGGCTCAATATCAATTTGTGACGTCCGTGAAATATTCCGCATAGCACTGCTATTCGTCGCTACCTTCATAAATATTCACACAGTTTTAGAGTTTACGGAGTTAACTCTGATCCAGACCTGTTAGCTATCCTATTTTGTGACTGGGTAAGTAACATGTCAACCAGTACAGGATTTAGTGTAAGGAATATACATGCATGTTTAATATAAAACAAGGCTATCATCTACTTCAATGTATCTGAAAAAAGAACCATTTAAACAATAACAATAAAGAAACAAAACCTTTAACGTGAGTTAAACCACCAAAGACGTTAGAAGTTGTACTATCACTTCAATTTATCAAGATTGTTTATATCCACTTCTATTTTTTTAAACAGGGTTTTCATCATCAATTCTCCAAAAAATCAGAATATCGACATCAATTCATCAGTAAACAGTTGGAAGCCATTCGTTTCACGAATAGTTCATGTTAACTTTTGTCCACATCAACTTACCGTAATAAGCAAACATGTTATTTTTTAAAGGAAAAAGAAATAAATCTTATCACAAATTACTTAAAACGTCGATCAGCATCTCTTACTGATGCCATATACAAGAAAAATAAAATGTTAATACGAAGGCCCAAGCAGGAACAAATCAACAAATACTTTAAATCTGATAATATAATCTTAAAGGAAAATGACATACTTTGAATGGTAATCTATGATCTAATGAAATACTTGTGGTAACAAAAAACTATTATGTTTATTAATGATTCAGTTTTGGCTTAGAAGTTTTAATGCTTCACAACTTGGTAAAAAAATGCAACTTAGAGGAAAATAACAAACAATAAACCAGTAAAACATTTCGCTTTCTTTGTTGCCAGGCCAATGACGTGACAAGAAGTCGCCCTAACAAAACAATAAAGTAAAAAAAAAACAACTGGCTTCAAATATAATAAATTACACACCATTCTAAGTTGACAGAGAAAGACAAGCCAACTTTTAAAATCGGTTCGTATTCCTTGTGACCTTTATAAATCATTATTAGTGTGATAGCATTATGGTTAGTAGTCTAAATCAGCATTGGATAAAAAAAAGTTTAATTTCTTTTCATGAGTTAAAATTAAGGTTGATTCACGATATTGACAAAGCAAAATTAATCCAACAAGTTAAAGGTAGGCACAACAGGACACCTACCGGGAGAAAGTTGAACAAAATAATTTAATTTGAAATCATCAGACAAAGAGATCGACCAAAGAGTAAACTCTATTCAATACCTTCCACAACTTGTCGGCCCTGGGGTCGAATGAAAAGAATAGAGCAGAAAGACGACTGAAAGAATTTTTCAATAACTTTTATTACTCCCGAATTCTTCTTTCCTTTTCTTTCGTTTCGTTTGACTTAACTTTATCAGGTAAAGAAAATGGAATGGACCTGGTGAGCACATATCTTATATGAAATACGGTTTTAAAAGGAATTTCAGGAAGTTTCGCAAATATCTTGATTAAAGTCTACAGATGTCGATTTAATAATTAAACTGATATATTAACGTGAACGCAGAAGTCATTTGTTTTGTGCATTGATGTATGACTGATTAGGCAATGCACGAGTGTATAAAGTAACTTATAAGGAGCAATTGATGAATACACGAAGAAAAAGGCCCTGTTAAAATAAGTGATGAAATATTAGTCATTCAGAATATATCGAGAATATGTGTTTTTTCCGAATAAATATCAAGAAGGCATGGTACAATATAAGTGTGACAGTATCAATATCAGTTTCTGTATGAACACGTATTCCGCTGTCCGCATAAGACATTTGATATTGACTAATAATTTGTTACAAACTCTTTCAATTCAATCGTTATAGGTCCGCAGTCCAATTTTAAACAGGAAAACGAGTAATTTGACCAGATTTTATTTTTGAATTTTGATTTGATTTTGACTAATAATTTTTTACGAACTGTTTCAATTCAATCGTTATAGGTCCGCAGTCCAATTTTTAACACGAAAACGAGTAATTTGACTAGATTTTGATTTTGAATTTTGATTTGATTTTGACTAATAAATAATTTGTTACGAACTCTTTCAATTCAATCGTTATAGGTCCGCAGTCCAATTTTTAACAAGAAAACGAGTAATTTGACCAAATTTTTAATAAATTATTTAACAGTACTTCATATCAGTAATTAAAATATATGAATAATCATTTTTATTTTATTATTATGAAACGTTGCCAAATACTTAACATTCTATTGGTGTCGATAATTTTTATGGAAAAATTCAAATCTTTATAAGTGACTAAAAAATCGCCATATTTCTTTGCAAGAGTAGGCAGAATTAATTGAATTGAGCTTAACACAAACCGTTTGCATCATCCACATTCGTACATCGACTCATATATTATAGTTTATTCACTTGATGTTAAATATTTTCCTGATACCTTTCTTCACGCCTTTCCACTTTGTCTTAGTATTTATAAATTAGTTCTCATTTTATTAAAACCATACACTATAGTTTGATTAACGTTGAATTAAGATGAAGGTAGCGCAACATGGTATAATATCTCAAAAATAAATCGCTATGATTGTTTTGAGCAGGAAAATCCCAAATAATATACATTTAAAATTTGAAATCCATATAAAAATAAAAATGAATTGGTTGCGATATGAATAGGTATTCATTTTTGATCATTGAATAGGTATAATGCAATCTTATTTCACCTGTATTATGTTTTTATTAGATCAATTATTTTGAAAAGCAGGTGTGTTAAACATGCTCCGAATAATATCAAAATATTGTACATTCAACCGTACTGTCTCGTAAATCGTAATTTGAGCTTATTCTATTCAAGTTGTTCAGTGTACCGGGCGAAGGGCGTTAAAGCGTCGCCTACGCACAGAAAAATATGTTTTCATGTGGAATATGCCCTGTCATTTGACTTGTTTGCGGGAATAATGTATAATAAATAATACGTAATGATTTGCTGTTTGGCAATAAAGTCATGGTAACGTACCATCAAAATGTTGTTTTTATAAACACTCTTCCAATCACAATAATACATCAACGGCATCAGTATATGGAAGGTTGTGGGTAAGATTTACACAGCCAGTTTGCAATAATATTTATTTAATAATTGTTTTAAGGAACATTAACAGTCTTAATATTAATATAATACAGAAAGGAAGATGTAAAGGAAACAGACCAATTATAAATTTTCACAGATGGTTGATTTGGTTAATATACAACTAAGTATTTAGTGAATGTAGACTAGAATATCAAAAGCAGGAGTAAGTACGAGTAACAAATTTAAAAGACAAACTAAGTAACAAGTATAAAATGGGAGTAGAACAAATGTAATACACCTATATAATGCATTATACAAGAATATATGTGTTTATAAGTATACAGGACGGATGTGGGAGTGAGAGACAGGTTTTGGCGTTGTAGCGGGATGGGGGAGCAAAGGGATAAGAGAATGTTGCCGCGCAACTGAACTTAAAAAATAATACAAGATAAAATAAGGTACAGTTAATTTAATAATTTTTCCGACTTTATGTCCGGGTTAAATCTTCCCCATAGGAAAAACAAAACCCTTCCACACACTTTTCCACAAATGATCATCTAGTCAATCAAAATTATGCAAGTGCATTATATAAGCATTAATAAATACAAAACAACACAAGAACAACACGTCAACTCACCAGAGATCAAATGGGAAAATAATATTATTTATTTTTCTTTGGTGCAATCTTCACTCATATACGGAATAATAGGATGGGGCGGTGCGCTTTATGCACATATAAAACCTTTACAAATAACTCAAAATTATACCATCAAAGTTATTTTTAATCGGAAAAGAACATTTTCAACAGATGAGTTATACAAAGAATCTGAACTATTCTGTCTCGTTAAACTATTTATTTTGCAAACTATGAAATACATCTTTAAAAACAAAAATAAATTCGAAATAAATGAAAACAGAATCAACATTAGAAATAATAATGTATTTTATACTCCCCAAACGAACACAAAAAAATATTCAAGTGATTACTAAACTTCCTCAATATTTAAAAGAGTTAAAATTATGGCTTTTCGATACAGCAGTTGAAAATTTGTTTTATAAATTGTCAGTTTGGTGATCTGCAAGAGTGGTAAACCATCAGTTTGGAAATTTATCGTCAAACCATCAGTTTAGTAATAAATTAGAGTTGTAAACTATCAGTTTGGTAATCTATCAGAGTGGAAATCCATCAGTTTTGGAATATATCAGAGTGATAAACTAAATATATTAGAGTCAGTTTGGTAATCTATCAGAGTGGTAAACCATCAGTTTGGTAATCTATCAGGGTGGTAAACCTTCAGTTTGATAAATTTCCGGTTTGATAAACTTGGTTGAAGTTGAAACATGTTTGGTATACTCCTATACCCAAGTCACATTAAAATTTGGATTTAATGGGAATAGGAATGAAAAGTAACTTGAATTTTCGATAACATTTCTCAAGCAAATCATAGCGTCCAATAATTATAATGAACCTATGTTTCTTCTCTGTGGAAATCAGATCTCAACTCTCCCTTCTAGTTTTCTAAATTTCAAGTATGATAAAATGTTTGATTTATAGCTTTTAAATTGATAAAACCGTCAGTTTAAAAATTTGCTAGTTTGACGACCTGTCTGTTTGAAAATCTGCCAGATTGATGACCTGTTAGTCAAATAAACTGTGAGATTCCTAATTTATGATTTGGATACTTTGAAAGTGTTATCAAGTGATTAAAAAGTATTAAAATGTTAGTGTGATTAAAAACATAGATGAAATAATAATATGACAGTAAAACTTCTGAAAATTATTTTAAATATAGAACCAAGCAAATTGGGCAAGTCGAGATTTGATTCAATTATCCTGTAATTTCGGAGGAAATAATAATCAAAACGAAAATTTTCTAAGCAAGTAGTTTGTACTTTGATTTATGTTTTCTTCGTGGAGATATAAATAATGTTAATGAATTTCCTCAAAATAGAATTAAAGTTCATGTAATTAATTGGGAAAAAAATATTTCTAATTATGGAAGACAATATTAGCACTTCCTGAGCGAATATTTGAAACAGAAGAAGGTATGGTCACATCTAGGACTAGAATCCAGTACTTTTGATTATATCAATAGATGTCGCACACTAAAATAAAAATAAGATATATTTATCTAAGACACTATCTAGATTGCATTTAGTTCGAGATGAATCTTGCGATCCTATTTATGCGATTCCATAAAAAATGTGCGATGAGAAAAATGAAGGCAATGTCGGTAGTTCTTATTCGAAGTATGATACAGTTAAATATGACCGAAAGAGATAGGGTCCCATTAGCTCAGTTGGTAGAGCGGTGCCCTGGCAAGGCGAGGGTCCTGGGTTCGAGTCTTAGATGTGACCTTATCTTTTTCAGTTTTTTCTCTTTCAAATATTCGTATAAGAATGTCTAATATTGTCTTAGATAATTAAATATTACAATTTGAGGTTTTACTCACTAAGTTATTCCAAACAATAAAAAAAATATTTCTATTTCAATTTTTACTAAACATAACGTAATGTATATTATAATTACCGGTATAGTAAGTAAATAAATTTTCAAACATTTCAAAAGCTCTTAACAATTTTAGAGACCTAATTAAATATCGATTTGAACAACATAAAACGTAATTGCGAATGGCTTACTGTATAGATAGTATACACATGAAATGCCTTCCATGTAGGCTTTAATAGATACCAACGTTACCATTGACTTTGCACCTTTTATTTTTATCACATTTAGCACGCCCTAAGTCTCTCTTGCTAACACTTGTCTGGCATCCATATTTCGTCATCCCATTTGATCGAAATGAAAAAATCATAATGTTGATGAAATTCAGTTATGCATATAAAATTTAAGCAAAGGATGTCATATTGAATTTCTTACGTACATGGAATGGTCGCAAACAGAAATAAAAATTCGAGTAATTCTGCATTTAAACTGCTTAACGTTCAAGTACCAGACAAAAAATGGGTATCATTGGGTTTGGTCCCGAGATTATTAGCATACATTTATTTGGAGTTTCACCCTCAAGGGTTGAATGATAAAATGCCCAAAAACACAAGAGTTATTGTACGGTGGATAGTTTTGGAAGGCAACGCATAAATGCTCAAATACATTAAGTGAAAAAAAAATAAGCGACGCTTAGATGGTTTGGGCATGTAAAGCAAATGAGCGAAGAAAGGAATGTAAGATGCAAATATGAATGGTAGCAGTAGTCGAGGACGCCTGAGGAAGACATGGCACGACCAAGTGAATCAGATACTTAAGTCGGGCCTTGTCAAGAGTCAAAATAATAAAATAGTATGTATGAGACGATATAATAGTGTAAATGAGACAAGGAGTGTGTGCCAAGACCGAGTTGTTTGGCGGTAGTTTATTAGTTAGTTAAAAAAATGTCTTTTGAAATCAATTATTGAAATTAAGATACCAGTCCATCAAGGAATTAACAAGTTGCGAGGAGCGGAGAGGTGGAGTGACCGTCTCACTTTCGGTGATTTGTCAATAAATTATTCTGACAGTATACAGGCAATTTGTGTTGTAATATCACCATTACTTGTCCTTTTTACAATGGCGCGCAAATTGCTGGGTGTGTAAAAAACGTAACTGCATACCTATCTCAAATCAGGTAAACAAAAGTTCGGCCTTGTTTGCAAAAATTTAATATTATGTTACACTATTTAGTTAGACACTTTTACATATTATGTGTTATAATTTAGCCACCTCGCTCAGTTATAAAGTCACTGTGTCAGGCAATTCATTTAAGAACGAACCTTGAGATCGTGCTCAGAAAAATCCCACAATGGACAGCGAAAATCTTTGCCTTTCTTTAGTGAACTTTAATTTCTACGCATGCTCTGGTTATTTCAATGTGCGCTCTTCGGCGGTCAATGTGCGACCGATATTTTAGTGTATTCAAAACATTTTCGAACAGAACAGATTTCATTTTAGAGCAAGTCCATCAATTTAGATCTCGATGGGTATATATATTTTTTTATATTAACTCCACACAGGAGGCCCTGAAGAAAATATTTTCCCTCAGGGCCTATGTCATCTTTGGGGATGCTGTGTGGAGGGTCTTTTTGTGGAGAGGAAGGAGTGAACATGGGTCTTGAAGAGTCCCATGTTGTAGGAGGGAGGAAACACAGAGGCCGGCAGTTCGTTCCACAGCCGAGCTGTAGAACTTAAGAACGAATTGTAGAAGCGACCCGTTCTCATGTGACAAATGTCAACCGTGTACAAATGTTGGGCACGCGTTTGGCGTGTATCCCGACTACGCACCGGTGCTGAAGGGATCAATGACGCTAGTTCCTCAGAGCATCTTCCATTGTAATACCGATAGAACAAGGACAGCATACCTACCTGACGCCTGTGCTCTAAAGATTGCAGTCCATTTGTTAAGATTGGGGAATCTATCAAACGGACCGCCCGTTTTTGCACAGCTCAAGGGTTATTGTACTATGTAAAAAAATACCTTCCTTTATAAATACTTATAATATTAAGAATGCCTACACACGGGGTGTTTTATTTTATTTTTATTTTTTATTTTATTATTTATTTGCAAAAACAGTACAAAAACCAATACATTGCAAAAGCGGTAAACAAATTATGGAAGAAAATTTTATACATAAGTATACAGTTTTACAACAAATACAATATTTCGTGCTTAAAGTCGTTGTAGGACATATGGAAAATATACAAGTTAGCTGGAAGGGAGTTAATTAACCTAGTGAGTCTTCCCAGGGGCATCACCATTGGTAAATTAGTTCTGGACCTGGGAAGAATTAAAACCCTGTGTTGGCGGCCTCTCGTGAAATTATCCGGGACATAAAGTCCTATTTTTGACAGAATGTCTGGAATCGATAGTAAACCATTCAGAAGCTTGTAAGCCATCAACAATAATGCGACGTCCCGTCTGGAACTGAGGCTGCAGATATTCAGCATTCCCGAGATAAATGCTGTTGGAAACAGCCATGGATAAAAAACAAACTCTCTCACATAGAGGTATCGTAAATTTTTTTTTGTATTTTCTCGACCATTAGTACGTAGACAGTGTCCTCTGGCTCCCATACCTGAGATCCACTCTCGAGAATGCTACGCACTAAGCTAAAGTAAAGCAGCCTAATGACTGCAAGGTTTGTCAGTTCCTTTGAATTGTGTATGACAAAACCTTACATTCTTGTAGCTGATTTACGGATCTTTTCAATGTGAGCGTGAAATGTTAAGCGAGCATCATACACAATTCCTAAGTCCTTATAAGTCACCGTATGCTTCAGTCAGTGATGTATCTTTCATTTTGTAATTAAAATATACGATCTTTTGTGACCTCGTAGAACACATAACTGAGCATTTTTGGAAGTTGAGACCGAGTTTGCTGTCAATACTCCAGTCAATAAATTGCATTTATATCTTCCTGGAGCTTTTTACAGTCTTCTAATGATCTTATTCTTAAGAACAGTTTAATATCATCTGCAAAAAGTAAAAAACGGACGAATTTGATTTTTCCCCGAATATTATTTATAAAAATTAGAAACAATAAGGGTCCTAAATTGGAACCCTGCGGCACACCAGAGTTTGTAGGATACGCGTTAGAGTTAAAACCACCATATGAAAAGAATTGTTCCCTTTCTTTTCAATAGTTAGCAAAGAGTTTTATTAAGTTTTCTGAAAAACCAATTTCTTCAAGCCTACTTAAGAGTAAGTGTTCCAGGTTATTTGCTTAACATGGGAATTCTATTTCCCTACTGTGGATATTTAAAAAAAATATCATTACTTTCATGATTGTATATTTGAATCACTTTAGTTTTAGCATGATCTTGAATTGACTCGACACTTCTATTTCATTTCTATTTTCTTATTTTTTACCTGTTTGTCTCTGCTTTTATATACTATCCTTTACTCTTGCATGGTACATTGTCGTGTCGATTTGTAATATATTGGACGTAAGCCCGTCAATTAATTTATAAATAAATAAATGTTTGGAATAGGAGTCAACCCTATAGAGGTTACCTGTTATTTATATTTTTAGATTTAAAACAACAGCAAAAAACTGTTGACGGATATCACTTAAATGACAATCAAAATAAGATTGAGGGATTATAATATAATTTTGACTGTCCTGAGAAATCCTTCGTTCCAGATTAATGGAAGTAGGTAATACATCAAATTTTATCGAGGAATAATATTAATCTAGAAAATAAAAAGAGATAGGTTATTCCAATTAAATAATTTTAGAAATCAAAATTTATAAACTTTTGTGATAGTCACGATATTTTTTTAAAGAGGAAATAAAAGTTTCGAGACATAGCAATGAAAAATTGTGAGATCAAGAAAATGTAGGATGGAGGACTCGTTAGAAAAACTATAAAAAATTACTTATTGACAATTTGGATAAAAGTTTTTCGACTTGTGGTTTATTTGACATCCACTTTAATATCTTGAAAGTTTGGACAGATGAATCAGAATTCCGTACCTACACGTTTACATGACAAAAGTACACATTAAGATAAGGCATTGATGTGTAATAAAATACCTCATGATAGACATCGAATGTGACAAGAGGAAATTCAAAGTAATATTTTAACATTCTTATTTAGTTAATGATAACCCGTAACCTTTAGGGTTCGCTTTTGGGGGGGTTTACAAAACGTTAAATTGATCACATAAATATTAAACAAATTAAAATGGCGTTAATTGAAAGGAAATTAATAAGTCATCAAAATCGGGAAGATTGATTTGCGTTAGCACAAATAATGCATTTGAATGATTGCTAAATGAAAATGTTATTTAAACAAACTTTTAGAACATCGTTAAGGCTAGAGAAATCTTTCCTATTATATCTGTCCCAAAACCCGACCGAAACGGGGTGGCTTTTTAGGGGATGGACAAATTCGGTTTCATTAGTAAGACCTCGCATAAATTAACGCATTTTTGCCCCGGGGCAAAAACTTACCGTAATTTACCTATTTACCAACATAACTTCTAGAAAAGATTATACGGTTGTAACCGACTGTAGGGACAAGCTATTATTTTTAATGCGTCATGGATAATAAGGCTAATTGAGTTTTATGTAGTTTAATATAACGTGACTTGAATTATTTCCTGAGATTTTTTTAAACTTTCCGCATCAAAAGCTTTACAGCGCTATAGAATAGTAGTATTATACTTTTGGAAAATGTTATTTCTAGATCCGTTGTTTGCCTTTGGATTCGAAAAATAGACAACATTCCTTGAATTGCATAGAAAAAAATGAATTAAGTCTACAATCTCATTTTATTTACGTGACTTCCTTGAAGTGAATGTCCATTGTCTATAGTTTTGTTACGTGAATAGATTTTTAAAGCTTTGTTTTTCCGTTTCTTCAAATTTACCCTATCTTTTTTCTTCCTGTTGTCAAGATTTTATTTTTTGTTTTATACGGAAAAAGTAAGGGCGTGATAAAATGATAATGCTATGAAAACAAAAGGTTTTTGGACACATTTTTATTCCTAGTTACTTTCGAAAAAGCGTGAAAACCTGGTTATTTAAAATACCTCATCAAAATGATGACATTAATATTAATATTTAATAAATTACTTTATATTTCAAGAACTTCACGGATTTACAATTTTGTAGAAACCAAAATATATTTACATTCTAAATTTAGAATAAAAAAAACGTTAAGGAACATCGTGAACAAAATAACGCAACAAACTTTACCTCTGCTTCGAACCACAAACCTCTAAAAATATCAGATAAAAAACGTTCGTACTAACATGCTATTTTTATGTCAAAGCAAGAAACGTCCATGAAAGGTATTTTATATCGCAAGAAAAACATGCGAACAAAAGATTACTTGCCTCCGTAAAAGGCTCAGTTTGTACCTTATTCATGAAAAATCTTATAGTTTGCGTGCATCTCTCAAAATATCTCATATTTTTTTTGTTTATTATGCAAATTTATACGATTTCTGTACCATACTGAATATTGTATTTAATAATAATACAACATAATTTGAATAATTTACAAAACGTTGTTTTAAAATGAATCAAATGACGCTAAATACTTTGACAAATTATTAGAAGAAAATAATAAAAAATTTCTTTCTAGTATAACCATGATTGGTACACACAAAAAAAATCTTCATAAATATAACTAATTACTTGAAGCTTACAATACTGATGAGAGTGGTACTGTACCCTATCTAACACTTCGATGAAAATCAGTTAAGGGTAGGTGACGCCCCAAAAAAAACACATACGAAGTAAAAAAAAATGTCTTTAGACGTATTTTTAATGTAAAACGAAACATACAGGAAAACTTGATTTTACAATTGACATCCCAATATTATAAATCGTTTCATGTAAAAAATCCATTTCGTCTTTGATGTATTTAACGTTATTCCTTACGCAGCACTAAAATCTGACCGATTTTTTAATGAAGGAAAAATGTTATATATTTTGATATAGATATTACATTATGTTTGAAAAGACGTTTCTGAAATACCCTTTTCAAGGAACGCAAATAAGTCAACTTGAAAGCATTTCCATGGAAGACATTATTATCACAGGAAGATACGTTATATTTTTTTGTTGAAGCTACCAGTCTACAATGGAGTTCTGGTACCTACCCTGATAAGCAGAAGAAAGATGAAAGTAGACAGAATGCTATGGAAATGAGATGAGCATTATTTGCGGTAAAACCATGTATGATCTTGTGAAAAATGTGGAGATCCACAATAAATGCAAGGCTGATGTAAGTATAATGAGTAACATTAAGAAAGGAATACTTAGATGGTTTGGGCGTGTAGAACGAATGAACGAAGAAATAAGGGTAAGGACAATTATAATATATGACTCAAATGTCAATAGTAGAAGTCGGGGACGCCCAAGGAAGACAAAGCACGATCAAATTAATCATATACTTGAGTCGGGCCATGTCAAATGTCAGAATAATAGAATAGTATGTATGAGACGGTGTATGAATGTGAATGAGGCAAGTAGTGTGTGCCAAGACCGTTTGAAGAGTTGTTTGGCGGTCTGTGATTTCTGCCTACCTGATGTCTGTTAGTGACCTAGTTAATTTACCTATAAAGGAATCAATTAATTTATTTTTGCACCAGCTAAATGTGAAATATTATTTGCTATCTAGATTTTACGTCGTCATGGTGATTAGTTACATAAATTTCATTTTTGATAAAACGTAATACCGCTCAAGAGTACCAAAAAATCACCCACATTCAGTGAGACGATATGAAAATGAGAAAAAAGGTTTAGAAAGTAGGGGAGACCATTCCAAATTGTGTATCTGGGTAAAATAGGGTAGCATAGCTACTGTCCACAAATGACGTTTAATTTTACCGCCAGAACGCCCATTCGTCGCGGCCATTTGCATTTAGCCTGTCAACAAATGCTTGACGCGGCGCGTACGAGTTGTACCACGTTCCGGCTGTACCAGTTTGTGTAGTTACTCACACTTTTTCTATTATTTCGAATTTTGAAGTGTTCGAGATTCGTATGGTGTATGTTATATTTTCTTCTGGACAAGACAACTTCCATGCTGCAAAATTATTTGCCGTGTTATTTTGTTTTCACTTCATACCACGTGTTAAAAATGGGTTACTACATCATAAATGTTAGGTTTGGTTAAAATCGGGTAATTTACCCGATTTCACCTCTTATCTGTTATAATAATTGAAATTATTAACTAGGAAAACCAGAAATTTCAACAATGTTAAGTGTAATAAACTGTTATATTTTGCATTTGTTGGAAGTCAACTTAAATAAAATTTTCCCGTTTGTACTAAAATGGGCATTTCAACAATTTTTTAACAACAAAACTATTTTAAATTAAATGAACATGCTCAAATTGTCTGACAGTAGGATTTTCACTGACTTAAATGTCTAAATGATGAATTTGATAATGCAGAATGGTTTGCATTGATAAGCTTTTGGATTCCACCACCTAATACTGGAGGTCAGAATTTATTTCAGTGCAGAAATTCTGGTACTAACTACCATATGTATTCTCCATTGTACAGAATACTTATGGAGGGAAATAATTACACTGAGTCAGTGGACGTCTTTAATTTATCACTTAACAAATACAAAAGATTGTTACTAAGACAGTTTAGTTATGTATATTAAAAATATGCCGTATTATTATATTTTTATACTTTTTTGTGTAAAAATCCCTAAAAGGCCGTAAATTTATTTATTAACTTTTCGGGAAATCAACAGTTTACATTTATTTCAGTTTGTACATTGATATTATACAGCCAAAATAAAACCAATTATGGATTTCCTCCTTGTGACTTTATGTCTACTGAGACACCACAATAAGGAATATGTAAATTAAATATGTAAGAAAGGAAGATGAATTCATAAATTTATACAAAAGAAAAGATTATATAAAACGAAAAATTACAAAACGAAACATTTATGGAAAGAGGTTGTAGATATAAATCAAATCATAATAAAAATATAAACAATAGATACATAACATTTTGCTATTCACAAACCATCAGAGAAATATTATTTTATGGACCTCTTGTATTTGGTAAGTTCGCAATTGAAAATATCCACCTTGGATAATACGCTATTGTAATTAATAAAGTAATCAATGAACAAATAATAAATTCTGCCCGATTTTACGTTATAGTTGTTAAGTTGGGTTAAAATCGGATAACATTGTGAACCACTCAGGGTGACCTATGGCGGGGGTGTTGGTTATCCAATAAATGGTACCCGGGGCGGCGGTACTCAAATTAAATTTTTAGTTAATTACGAATATATTATCACAAATACAAACAGGAACTCACGTTCGTGAAAATCCGAATATATATCAAGGCAAATTTACGGGCATTTTTTTCCGCGCACTCAATGAAAATCCGAATATATATTAAGGCAAATTTACGTGCATTTTTTCCGCGCACAATGGGCTATGGAACCAGAGCTATAATGAAAATTTCTTATATAGGGGAATTCCTTTAAGAAATGGGATAGTTTTGAATAAATATTTTTTCAAACCACTTTTTTTCTCTCCGGAATTCAATGATGTCTGATAGCAACATAAAATTACACGTGCTTAGCGCACTATTACGGACCAGTTAATTTGTTCAATGCTTTGATCTAGTGCTCCAAGTGGCAGGAATTTGATATTCCTGGCATCATTCATTGCTTCTACGAGATTCTGATTTAGCCCTATTCAGTATGCGCACATTCATTGGGGACCTTCCTACACTTTACAGCAGTTGCAATTCCATCTATTCAATCTGTTAACAAAAGGTTACATTTAGTTTTTTTAAACCATAGCCAGGTTTCGAATTTCTAATTCGTGAACTCAAACCAAAGCTTATTTTTTTATTTTATTTTATATTATAGAAACAAACAGTACATGATTTACATATACGAAACAATATACAGAAATAAGATACATCATGTTGTGTACCTATGATATGTTTCCTTGTAATGTCTGCTAAGTGGTATGTTTATTCCTTAATTACCAGGTGACTTGTGTTGTTTATAGGAGTGTGTGTGACGTGTGTAATGTATGTGTGGGTGTTTGTGTGTGTGTCTATGTGCATTGAATAGTTTAAATTATTGACATGATGCCACGTTTGAATTTGGGTAGTGAATCCGAAAAAAATGCTTGTACCGCTTTGCTGGCATTGCAATCCTTAGAGCATAGGCGTCAGGTGGAAATGCTGTTTTTGATATACCGGTATTTCAATGAGAATACTTCATCACCTGTACATATTCGGTAAACACGTAAGATTTTTACATTGTTGACATTTGTCACCTGAGAACGGTTTTTTTGTCTGTGTTTTCGCTCTCCTACAATATTGATCTCTTCAATACACTTTTTAAGTCCTCCCTCTCCTAAAAAGACCCTCCCAACAGCATCCCTAAAGATGACATAGGACCCGAGAGAAATTATTTTCCTGAGGACCTCTTATTTGGAGTAAATGTAAAAAAATGATTCATCATTTTTCGTAACTTCGATTTGCAGGTAGTGTTTTTATATTAAAAATACTTCTGGATAATTAGGTGAAACTAATACATAATTTTGAACCTATTTTGTTGAAAAAATTGTAAAACTTGTATTCTTTAGCTTTTTGTTAGAAATTATAGCTCTGTACACGGAGAAAACTAACAGATAAGAAATATTGTTAATTTATTAAAAATTAAGACAAATTTTGCATTATCCTGTTAAAAGCGGAACTGGAGGTCTAAAAGGAATGATTTAATTATAACAATAAGAATAAGACAAGTTTCATAAAAAACTATCAGTAAAGCACGAATACGTTATTGCAGCATCTCGTCCATTATATTTATTCGTACAAGGATGCCTTCGTAAACACGTGTTCAGATATATTCTGAATAGCTAATATGTTATAAGGAAATGGTTATGCAATCACATTTTTAACATTATCTTCATTAAAAAAGCCGAACTCACTTTTCTCCGTGCACATACTATCAAGCACGTAGTCGACAAATGTACAATTCATGCTTTCCGGACGGAATTTAGGTTAACCAGGCCACGCTTGGGGCACTAGATTGGGTCTGGGTTATTGATGTTCATCTACAATGTCTCTTGCATAATAAATAATGTCGTTCTTGTCGGTGTGCCAAATTACGTTTAGTATCTTAGTACCTTACAAATAAACATCTTTTAAATATTACACAACTGATAAAAAATCATTGACGCTGGGTAAATGGTTATATATATCTTGTGAAAATTTTGAAACACGTTTATTTTTGTATGTCAAAATTGTTGAATAGCTAATGTTCATATCTCGGTTAAACGTCACGAGAATAGAGTTCTATATTTATGAATGGTATAACTTCATACCTGAGGTGAATCTCATAGCTTAGGTTTGTCGTATTGGAAATGCTATACCTTTGTAATTATTAAACTTGGTTCGTAAAGCAATCCAGTGTTGTATAAAAAAGGAATAACAGATTAAAAAAAACCTTTGATTTTTCATTTACTTATTTTTATCGAGTTTAGTTCGTAGAACTGGCGTTTTTATGTATTAATTACTAGCTGGCGTGCATCCAGCGTTGCTCTCGGTTATTATTTTTTTATTATTAATTTGGTTATTAATTTGGAAAAAGTTTTGAGGTTGTAAATTCTAATGTAGGTACCAGAATGCTGGGTGCATTTTTAAGATGGAAAAGTTTTTGTTTCACATGATCGTGCCATATCTTCATATACACGTCACGTATTCTCCTTACATACCTTTCTTCATTCATCTTATTTTACCACAAAAAAATATTTGATTCATGTCTTCTTTGGGCCTCTTCGACTTTTCTGTCATTCACTTCGTCTAGTATTATGAAATCAACATGTTGAAAAACTACATCACATCAACTCTAATTCGACACAGTATCTCATTGCAGTGCAGAGTAACGTGTTAAGTCTTCACTAGGCGCACCCGACTTTTTACCGTAATGATTAACAAAAAACTACATTATATGGTCTTTAATTCGACTCCGTATCTAATTCGAGTTCCGAGATATTGATAGTATAATATAAGTCTTCTGCGTGCGTCTCTGACGTCTTCTACTATTCAAACTATTCTTTTAGCACTTCAGGTACCAATAAGAACAAATTTTGAAAATTTCAGCGAAATTGGTCCAGTAGTTTTGGATAAATAAGTGTACAAACATTCGTTTATATATGTATGTTATGTAACGGTGGAAGTAAAAAAATTAGTCCCGGATTTTGACTTCCACCGCTACAGAAGACGAGTACATATATTTATATAGCTCATGTTATTATTTTTTACAAAAAATCAGTTGATTTTTCATTGATCATGCTTTAAGAAGGCGAAACCACTGTCACGCGCAATAAAAAACTAAATAAAAATAAATAAATAAATTTTATTATAATCTTATACGCAGATGTAAAAATAAAATTAAGAACAACTTTAAAAAAAAGAAAAAACAGAAACTGGCAAATAATAATTGAGCTTTTAAAATTTCTACGCAGGGAACTATATCTCCTCCCGGTTGGGCAGCTTTGTGAGGTGGGTTAAAACAGGGGCTAGGAAAGAATTTGTTAATATGGGCCTCAAAGAGATCTGGTGTGCGATTATCGCGTAGACTATCGACACATGTGTTAGATTATAATCTAGGCCGGTAAGTGCCTATGTAAATTAACGCTGCGTTCGCTGAACCAAAAAGATAGGTATTCGCAAATGTGACTTACGGAAGAGTTGGTTATGATGTTCAATGATATGATTCTTTTGGTAGCGCTCGTATGGTGGAATTCACAGGCACTCGTATAAGATTGAGCTAATTATAACTCCGGTTAAAATTCGAATTGACACATCGGATCTTTTCTCGGTACGGTGTTTTGTCAACTTTCATTGTCTACGGCGCCGGCGCTGGCGGCTCGATTCAACTCAAAGCAACACTGCGCAGATTCAAACCAGTACAATTTGAATCCTAGCCTCCTTATTGGTTGGAGCGAAAAAAAGCGTTAAACCAATTCAGCGTCACGAAACACCTGGGATATTATGAAGGAGGAAAAACAGATGCTGGTAGCTCGTTCTACATACGAGCTTTCTTACACAGAAACGAGTCAAAGAAGCGACCCGCTCTCATGAAGCCAACATCATTTGGGAATGGGTGTTCCGCTCGTGTACGTCGAGCTTCACGCACGTGCACCGTTGCACCAGGAATTATTGCTTCTAACTCCTTAGAGTAAGTTCCAATAAAATATCTGTAGGACAGACTCAGCATGCCCACATTGCGTACGTGCATTAGAAATGGTAATCGGTCTGTTAACAATGGATTGTCAAAGAGATGGACCACCCTCCTTTGTACAGAATCGAGTAGTTTTATCAAGTAATGTGGGGCTCTAACCCAGAATTGGCTCCCAAATTCAACTGTAAGACATGCTTGAAATTTCTATAGGGTTAGCAGGTGGTCACTATTGAATAATCTGGTAGCCGTACAAGACGCCCAGCTTCTTGGAAGCCAAATTTACTATAGCTTCTATAGAGCCCCGATACTTGAGCCGCTCTGACATACTTACTCTAAGCTTTTCAATCGAGTCTTTATTGGGGAATGTGCTTCCATCAAATTGCACCAGACAGTCTTTGATCTCCCTCTTCACCCAAATCAGGAAGGTTTTTAATTAGTAAAGAACATTTATTGTGAAGTAAATTGGAAATAGCAAAGTCGTATTTAATATAAAAAAAATATATAATTTTAGGTAAGTTTTTAGACTCTCACGGCCAAAAGTATTTTTGTTGTTTGTTTTTGGGTTATTATGCCGTGTTGCGCTAACTCCTTCTTTAGCCGACGTTTCGGACAGCGTTGCAGTGTCCATCATCAGGGCAGATCCGGTACATCTTGGGATCACACATCTTCGGATCTACCGGATCTGCCCTGATGATGGACACTGCAACGCTGTCCGAAACGTCGGCTAAAGAAGGAGTTAGCGCAACACGGCATAACACCCCAAAAACAAACAACAAAAATATATAATTTTAATTTGTTACTGATGCAAAGTTTTATTGAATGGTAGGAAGCTTAATTATTTAAAGTTACAAGACCGTCCGCGTGTTCTTGTGCAGTCGAAAGGAATGTAAATGCAAGAAGTTCGGTAGTTGGTGGGTAGTGAATAGGCAGTGGGCAGTGAGATTATTCTACGTGGCATTACAGAACCGAGGAATCAGATTCCAGGGTTGCATTCTCCACCAACTTGAAACTGATGCTGAAAGACCACAGAAGAATATGTTACATCATCTGTTAGTATTAATTAGATAATATCGGAGCACGACCCTATGAATCTGCGTTTGTTTTCATAATATATAATTACGAAATGACACGTGTTCCGACATCGTTACCAATACATTAGTATTTTACTAAAAGTTTATCACGAAACCTATCAACTCATTCGTTAAGGGCCTACAATCCCATTTTTAACTGGATTAGGAAATATTACAGTGATTTATTTTTGGGGTATTATGCTACTCCCTTCTTTAGCCAACCTTTCGGACAGCATTACAGTGTTTATCATCAGCTATTCATTTGCCCTGATGATGGACAGATTCAGGGCAGATGTGTGTCTGATGATGGACACTGTAATGCTGTCCAAAACATTGGCTAAATAAGGAGGTAATAAACAAAAAATAAATCATTTAATACTTTTGAAAATCTTAAATTATATCGGATTACGAATAATTTTAAGAGATTCTTAATGAATTTGCAATTTTTTTGTATTTTTTCTCCGTGTAGATCAAAGCTAAGGACGAAGAAAATATATTTATTTAATACGTAAATATGTACCAAAATATATTATTCAATGGTGGTAAAGTCGATTTTACATGAATTTGCATAAATAGTAAGTAGGAACCTGAGTAACTTATTAATGGCTTTGTCATGACTTTGCAAATAGGTAACAAGATTTTTGCTATTCATTTTACGCAATAGCTTACAGAAAAAAATATGTAGTTGCAAAGGCGAACATGTTTATTCAAGGAATATACAAAGTCATCACTGTTTTCAGGCAATGAAAATTAGAGAAAAAATAAAAAGGTAAAAAATTTACGAGTAGTCTTATCGCTCTGTTTATACTGGCGTTAAACCGACATACAAATCAGCAGTAATAACACCAATTGTCGCTTTTTGCAAACTGTCGTTGCTCGATGGTACTGACTTGATAAAGTGAAACGCGTCATGGACAAAAGGTAGAAGGATTCAATTTAGTTTCTACTTGTTTTGACTAATTTATTCCTTTCTAACGATGATTTTTTTCATTTTCGCTAGTAGTTCACAACATTTATATAGTCTTCTTGCGGCAAACGATGTAAATACACCACAAACTTTAGGTGCGCCGAGAATTCTCAGCTACGGGGTTTTCCGGCGACTGCGTCTAAGTACCTTCCAACTAGGACATTGTTATGCTTTTAGTCCTTCGCTCGGGTTGCTATAGTGTGGTCAAAGAGATTTGTCTCTATAGATCTTCAATGGACCATTATGGTTATAGAAGATCTTTGAAGCAAAGCAGGAAATTGACAGACTTCCTCGGTTCTGACAACAATTTTATTGTACCCTTTTATTAAATTGACGATATCTACATATAATGATTATTATAATTATGCCAATCTGGTTGATATTCCTCTTAGCGAAAGACCACAATCCAAGTAATTTTTAATAATTTATTTTAAAAAAATACATTCAGAATATAAGTAAAATAGATAAAATGGGCTGTAAACCATGTTACACAAATTATTAAAAGGATCGGTACCGATGACATGATTTTTCTATAAAACATCTGGTGAGTTATCACTCCCGCCCGGTAAAATGTTGGTTGCATACTATCATACAACCTATATTTTACCGGGGGTGGTTAACATAAGCCAGGGAATGATTTGGGGTAAAGATAAACGATATGGTAATTAGTACAATCTGTCGGAACCTTTACCAATTAGTACACGACTACTAATGAAATAATGACCCTGTGTTTATTTAGCGGAAAAAATCGATTTTTCATGTCTTCAGTAATAGGCTTGTTTATGCGAAGATGAACGATTAGGTTTATAAAATCCCAACTAAATCGGCAACAGTCAAGAAGTTAAGCCATTCTTAGCAAAAACTTGTAAGAAAAGAGTTGACAGTGGTATATTTTTTTAAATATTTTTCTTTCTGTCCGTCCTAATACAAAGCTGTATGCACACAACTAGTTAGTGTATTACTATGTTAGTGTATTACAGTGGAGAGCTGTGAGTGCGTATTGATTAATTAATGAAACATGTTTTACTCAAAGGACGGTAGATAGTCAAAAATATGTAGAGAATTGCGTTGGAACAAAGATTATTGCGTGTGTGGAGAACAAGGGAAGTTGGGAAGTTTGCAGCATTTGTTTTGTTGTTTATGTGTAAAATAGTTAGGTGTATCGAGGTTAATTTGAGACTGGAGTTTATTTTATTACCTAGGATTTTAAACAAGAAAAAACTATTGGCTTCCGTTTGCCTTTGTTTCAGAGTTTGTAATTTCTTAGACTGGGGCTATTATGTTCCAATCCTCAAAAAACTAGGTCATTTTTGCATTTCGGGTTTAGTTGCTAACTTTGCGTTTCATCACATGACATTTGTGATGTCATTTATCCGGTATGCTTTGGATTGCTTGGGCAATTTGATTTTAAATATTCATCTCTCTGACATTTTCACTGCGCGACCGATCTATATTTGTCAAATCAACCAGATTGTTAACAACATCTGCGATCTCCGTATTAATACGATAGTAATACGTCCCTAATCTTGGGGGTCGGGTGTTTTAAAAATCTGTATTCCACCAATATTGCGGTATTACGGTCGGTATACGCAGTACGCAAACGCGTGATTATGAGTTTCGTTTTCTACTAACCTGTACTTATCCCTCCGCATTATCTACCACGAGTAGGACAAAATGAATTTATTTACTATTCGTTCTATACTATTGATTTATAGCATGTATACGGTATAATTATCCCTAAAGGTGTGTGAGGAAAATACATAACTAAATAAATGGAAGAAGATGTTGGGAACGAGAAAGATATGAATTCATCACTAAATCATCTTTTTGAGTCGGTCGAAGCAACAAATGAGTTGGTATGACGATGTAAAAATGATGAAGAAAGCAATGTTTGCCATGAAAGCGTTACTTGGCAATTACTTGGCTCTTTTTGTCTACTCTCATAGAGAAACGGCGTGATGATTAGTCAAACAGAAAACATCTACTATTAATAAAGGCATTTAAAACCAGAACGAAAAAGTTTTAAAAAGTGTTACATTTGAGTGACTTGAAATCTTCTAGAGCCCCCGAACAAACATAAACGTTTTGAATTGACAACATTCAAGGATGAGCTTTGTGTGGAATATAACAGTATGTATCGGAAACCCATAGTGTGCATTGGGGAATAATTCTGTAGATAAAGCTGTCCACATACACCGCTTTCACTCTCTGAGCTATTTGAATTGTAAATGTAAGTATATATGCAATAATTTCAAAATAGTTACTGTGTTATTTTTACTTACCAACAGCGGTGAAACTGTGATAACTCCAAAACAATACGGCCTTTGTAATACGAATATGTTAAAACATAAGTTATTAAATTCGATAGTTAATAACTTCTCCTAACCAAATCATTTTGGCTAACTAACTAACTAACTAAACATCACACATCAATTTCCCCGCTGGGATATGTAGAGAGAACGAAAAATCAAACTACTCGGCACACCTCCATGCCTCATCCACATTCATACATAGTCGCATACATGATTTTATATTATTCTCACTCTCGACATGGCCCGACTCAAGTATCTGGTTCTCTTGATTGTGCTACGTATTCCTCAGGCGTCCCCGACTATTTCTACCATTTACATTTGCGCCATATATTTTTCTTACACTCCTTTCTTCATTCATTTGCTCCACATGCCCATAAAATTTTATCGTCCCTTTTTTAATCTTACTCATTTCTCCACATTTCTCACACGATCGTGCATGATTTTACAACACATACGCTTCAAAGATTTCATTTCTACAACATGTATACTTTCACTTATCCTCTGCCAGTCCTATGCCTCACTACCATAATCAGCTTAGATACCAGATCTTCATTGAGGATACTAGTGTCACTTTTTTGGACATTTTTATGTAAGCGCCAACAGTGCTCAGACCTCCATTAATGGAGTTCTCTGCGTTTGCCTTTCTTCCAATATCTTTAACGGTGACCGGATAACTCATCAAAATGACAACTAAACACGTCTATAAGTGCTATAAAGTTATGAAAAGTCATGAAACAAAAACTAGGTTAAATAGGTTACATATTTAACTATTTGACCTAGTGTTATTTAATGACTTTTCATAACTTTATAGCACTTTTTTTAGGTTACAGCCTTTCTATCTCTCGGAAATATGCATCCCAAATACATCAAATTATTCACTTGCTTCAAACATTCATCATTTGCATCTATATTGCAGACTGTTTTCGTTAATTTATTTGCTTATTTTCGTAATTACTGTCTTTTTACTTACCACGGCAGTATTGAACACAACAATTAAAAACATACACAGTTTTTCAACTAAAAACATACACAGCATATGATGTACTCACATGGAATTACCATTGGTGTAAATTTAGACGTTTTAGTGGAAAATATCGCACTTCATTGCTTCAAAACTAAGTAGTAGTTTGCACCAAAAACATTTATGGTATGTGTACACAAAATAGCAATACTAGAAGTGCCTACCATACAAAATTAAATCGAAAAAAATGTTTCATTTAACCTAATAACCGACCGCTCTGTCTGACATGATATGTAGTGGATGATACTCTGAGTATCGTCCTAGTGGATTACCACTATTCAATTGAAACGATTAAGCATTATACATAGAGTTGCAAGAAATTGGACTGAGTTCCAGCGAACACCAGTTTCCAACCTTCTACCTACTCAAACAACCTCATCCACTTCTTATCTTCAATGATATATTATGTTGATGGGTTTAACCTTAAAAAGTTATTAAAAAAATCAAAAAATATTATAAGCATCAATTACACGCCTGAAATATCCATACACATTAAAAATATCTCCTGAGTTAAAATAAATGCCGCTGACGGTACCGCCGAGGGTGCTCTGTACCACCGAGCTACGTCGGCTTATTCCCAACCCGCCAAATAATTCAGTATATACAAAAACTTCAACCTTAAAATTATTGTTTATTATATTTTTTCACCTATAAACGACCTAATTCATTTTTGTGGGAAAGGTTTTGTTAGTGCTGAATTTCCCAATAGATGGCGTCTAGATATATTATATCTATATTTGTTGGTGAAATATTTTGACTAATTATGAGTAATTGATGCTTATAATAATTTGTTATCCTTTGTGCTATTCATTGACAAAAACATTGACTTATAAACATTAGTTTATAATTAAAAAAATAAAAATTTTAAAAAAAATTTTAAAATATATTTTATTAAATAAAAATTCACTATCATTGCGAGCCATTCTAGTGAGACAAGCACCAATGGCCTTATGCGATTAGTTTTACCCCCCGTAACATGCCTTGGGGGGCGTCACCTATAAATACTGTAAAGAATTAGTCTGCCTGAGCGCATATTCAGGCGATCTGGCGGTAACGCCACGCGGGCGCGATAAACTAAATGGAGGCTTTTGCGGGAAATATAGCTGAATATTTTTTCAAATAAATGCTCGATATCAAGTCTCTTTTGTGATAAAACACCTTTCAGAATCGTGCAATGGGGTCGGCATACAAATAATAACCTTGCGGGTGTCATTGCAAACTCAAAGGAAGGTTTTTATATTCCACCCTTTAAGTATCCCGGTATAAAGTTTATTTTACATTTTCCCCGTAAGGGATGTCGGGAAGATTTATTATACTAGGTCATATTCAAAAGGTTAAGATGTCTGCTACATTACATAATATTGAAGACTTACTAACCCACGAGTTAACAACGTTTTGTGTGACTCGAAGAAAATTGTATATATTTATTGACTGAGCGAATATAGTCCTGCTTGGCATTTCATATGTCTGAAAATTTGTTTGTACGTTAGTTTCCGGTTTCGAAAACCTGTTGCATACAATATATTATTGAAGCAATCTTTAATTTGACTAGATTGCTATCTTTGACAAGGTGTCTTACTTTGACTTTCAATTTTATGATACCTTCCTACATGAAGAATGTTTTTAAAATTAATTTGACTCAGATAATTACGTTTCTTACGCTAAATCGTAGGTGAGTATGTAAATACAATCGAAGAAATCTTTATAATTTTTATGAAACGTTGGTTTTATTTTAATAAATTAGAACAAATTAGAAGCATACTTATTTGGACACGAGGACTACTGCTCACAGAACTTACAAGTTAGTTCCAATGTTTCCACTGACTGATTTCTTATAATATCACATAAGTATTATTGTTTAGCTTCGTGCGAGGTAATCAAAGCAGTATTAGAAAGTAGCAACAGCTCGCTTTGTATTTGCATTTAAAAGTTTACCATGAACATTTACAAATGATTGTAATAAATTCCAGAAAAATCGTCGGCCGTCATTGATTGATCGTTTGTGAAAGATTTGAAAGATTCAGGAACGGTTATACTTATCAATGTAATTTATTATTGAAGAAAAGTATAAAACTAATGAATATAAATGAAACATAAAACAGAACAAGACACAGAAAAATAAAAAGATAACGGTCACAACTAGCAATCTTATCCAGGATCTCTCATCTTACCGGGACAGGCCTCTTAAAACACTTGAACATTGGGACCTATTTATTAAATGTCATATTTTGAAAGATTGTGAATTTTAATAATTTATTATTTATTATGGAACGAAAATAAGAAAAAGTAGCGAAAAATTTTATAATTCTTTCGTGTAATGAAATATGTTCTTTTTAGTCTGGTATGAAGTGGATTTTTTTTGGTTTACAAAAAAAAACAACCGGTCAGCGATATAACAATCACTAAACTATTTTCGAAATCAAAAAGGTTAGATATGTAATATTCGAATCAACGCGAGTCTTTCATCTGCTTTCAAAAACAGTATTTCATTGTTGATAATATTTTATTTATTAATTAACGCTCTTTTTCGGGGATTTTACATTTACATAACTGAATTGCTTCATTAACAACATTTTATATTTGTTTAAAGATAAATTGAAGATTTCCAATGACTTGCTTTAATTATTTCCCTCCATTAGTATTCGGGTAAAGAGGAATACATATGGTAGTTAGTCCCAGAATTTTTGCACTGTAATAAATCCTGACTTCTAGTATTACATTGTGGAATCCGGAAGCTTATCAATTCTAGCAATACCGGAATATCAACTAAATCATTTAGAATTTTATATAGAAATACCATGTTCGTGAAAATTATTCTGTCCGACTATTTGAATAAATATTTTAAAATTTATAAAAAGAAAGAATTTGTTTTGTATTCTTTCAACAGCTTGTACATGTATATTATAATGCGGATTCCAGACAAGAGAATTGTACTCAAGTTGACTTCTTACATAGGCAAAATATAACGATTAAACACACTTTATATTGTTAAATTTTCTGGTTAGCCTAGTTATAAACCCCAGCATTTTAAGCCTTTATTATAGATTTCTGTTATGTGGTTAATAAATGAAAGATTTGATTGAAAAGTGATGCCTAAGTCTTTGATTTGTGTTAATGTCTCAAGAGCATTTTTATCAATGTTGATATCAAAAATCACTTGATTTTAATTCGAGAAAATTTAACTATTTGACATTTTGAGATATTTAAGTAAAGTATATTTTCGTTAAACCAAATTAATGATTTGTTTATATTGTCTTGAAGAATGTTTAATTACGTGTGAGATAATTATGGGTTCAAAAACAGTATTTCATTGTGTGAGATACGTTCAAAAAAGAGTATTTCACTGTCTGAGATACGTTCGAAAACAGTATTTCACTGCAGTAGATACGTTCATCAAAAACAGCGAATCTATTTGAAAATTAATCTGAACCGAGAATATTTCTAAATAAATCTGACGGATCTTTAAAAGTAAGCTGGCGACAAATTCTCAAAAACTTTTGTATGTTATCGTATGTTTAATTTAATTTCTAATCTTTAAAGTAAAGTTGTTAAATAATGTACTAATTATTATTTGTTGATTCTCCAATAGCATTATCCCCTGACACCTTGTCTTACAGAAGGCATATTCAAACATATGAAAACAGGTATCTAGGGTTATGCTATCGGCTTATAACTACAAGAGCGCGAGGCAGCTAATCACACCATCAGCTTCTGTTAGAGTTTGGAGAGGGGTGGGGATAATTGGAAAATGATGGGAGTAGGGGAGAAGTGGTAAGGGATGAATTTACTGGAAAGGGGTGGCGGTAGATGGTACGGTACACTGCCAGGCAAAACCTTTACAGTATTCTCGGACAGGAATTTTAATAAGAGATTAGGCTCTCATTTTCAGAAAGAGATAAATGTATTAATCAATTTAGTCGCATCTGCGAAATATTACTAATTTTATAATTGGTTTTGGAAGATATCATCGCATTGAGGCAATTACATTTTTCACAATTTTTTGCAATCAACGAAGTTGCATATCATATAACGTGGAAAACGTTGCTTCTTATGTTTCTAACAACTTGGCAGATAGCGGTTCGATTATTTTTATGTAAAGAATATATATTTTTTCGTTCCATTATAAATCAACGCAATGAAATTTCAACACACCTTTAAAAAGAGATATAAAGTTACTAAAAGCGATGAATAAACAATCCCATAAACATAATCTACGTAAACTATTTAATCTAGTTTTTGTTTCATAACTTTTCAGGACTTTATATTACTTTTTAAATTTGTATTGAATTGTCATTTTGATTAGTTATTTAGTTGCCATATATTTTTTTAAAGAAGGATAAATATTCTTGGATTAAGCATAATTACAATTACAATAATTTTAAAATACCACCTACCTATTACTACCACAATAAGCGGATGAGAATGTTATTTGTGTTAGGATGAAGGACTTAGTCAGCCTTAGAGTTCAGTTCAAGACGCCTGGGTTGTACCTGACCGGTCTTACTTTACTAGTGAGGACGTACAGCAAAAATAATCTTTTAGGGATCTAGTGTCCAAGAGACTGCATTTCGTTTTACTAATTCTTCGGAAGGCTATAAAGCCTTTTTGCGTAGAAATACGAATTCAAAGCAGAATCTTTCAAAAGTGGAAAATGATTTTCAAGAATAAGTTATAGTGAGCTTTCCAAAAGCAATAAATAAAGACAAGAAAAAAAAGAAAAGAAGGGAAAAGTTAACTGATCGGGAAAATTGTTTTAAGTGAGCATTATTTATATTTCTTAACGTAAATTTGAAAATTTTCAGCAATAAAAATCTTATTTTGGCGTTTTTTCGGTTTTATTGCGAGATTTTACCAGCAAGCCTAACATTTAGCATAAATTTAGAAAAGTTTCTTCTTTTTTAGCTTCATATGTAAAAGCCATTACGAATCGCTGGAGTTTTTGTATAAAGAGACCTGATCGCCTTATACAGGTTGATCTAGTTGCGATGCTGTGTACTCGTATTTTATTTTTTAAATTTGGTTTTAGACCAGATGGATTATAAGAACAAAATTTTCTTAGTGAGCTATAGAAAAACATACTCAAACGTTTTAAAAGCATGTAATAAAACTGATAAACTAAATATGAAATAATATTAGTAAAACAAATAAAAGTAAGATAAAATAAAATAGGAACACATACAATAAAAATTATATTAGACAAATAACTAAAACTAAATTACCAATGCTACTATAATTTAAAAGATTCATAAAGTGATGGTATGGATTAATTGTATAAACGGAGTCGGTAAATATATCGATAGTTCCCTTAAGCTTTTTGTCCATATAAAAGATCCTATTGATTGGTTGAAATGTCTGGTAGTTGGTTGTGTATGTATCGCAAAAAAATGTTACATTTTGTCTTGTGTTCCTAGTAACAGGCACGGTATAGGTTTGACAGGGCTGTCAATTAAGTTGTTAAATACTCTGTAATATAATATAAATGATAATTTCCTAAGAGGCAAGAAACTGCATGAATACCCTGAAGCTGAAAAATGTAAAATGAGTTGTTGACACAGAATAAATTTTCAAGAAAAAGTCATTGATGCCTAATTTAACGTACGGAACAGATTTGAATTTGGAACGAAACGGAGTTTTGACGTTTATTCTGGAGATATCACGTGTTATAGCTTACAAAATATCAGCAAATGCCTAAATAATTTAAAATAAACATTTTAATTTTTTGAAATAACTTTATTGAGTAAAACCTCAAATTTTAATATTTAATTATTATATATCCTGGGTTTGAGTCCTAGATGTGACCGTATCCTTTTCTGATTTTTCTGTTTCAGATTTTCGTTTAGGAATCGCTTGCAAATATTGTCTTCAATAATTAAAATAAACAATTCAATCCAAAATAATATAAACATATTTGTCGATTCGTATTGATAAAATTAGATACAGTACGTGCTAAGCCATATATGAAATACGTCATTCGCTGGGCATTATTTTTTCCTCTAATATTGATATTGATAAACTTACGTCGATAGCTTAAATAGTCGCACCATTCTGATAAGTTGTCGATATGGTAAGGCAAAATCCTTGCTCCACATATTTTTCATCGTTTTGATGTGTTCTGTGCGATGGTAAAACTTACTTAATATCGATTTTCGTAATAACATTTTTGCATCACTGAAAACATTTTTTCATATGAAATTTAATTATAAGTATGGCGTCATCGGAACAATTTGAGAAACGGGTACGTGAACCACTTATCACATACACTGCCCCAAGTGGTTCGTTACGTGTGGTGACATAGCAGGAGTACCCGGGTTCATGGAGTGAGGTTTGTTCAGGTCTTGGCGACAGATGCGTCTGCCCACCTACTGCGTGGAAGACCGGATCAAACGTTACTAGATGAGAGAGAATATTGGCTTGCACCGAAGTTGGAGGGATATATTCATAAATCCGTCACTTCTGGGCACACTGACCCACAGATTCCTACCCAACGCTCATACATTTTCCTTCCCAAAACCATCTCCCTTCTTTCCTAAAAAATGCCCACCACACAGGATCTCCAAAGATGACAAAGGCCCTGAGGGGAATTATTATCCTCAAGGCCTCGTGTGTGTTGGTAATAAAATAACATAATATTAATAATATTTAAAAATTATGCAGAGGCAGCTTCATACTTTAAAATTGATTCACTGAGTGTACGGAAGCATAATAAGGATGCACCATTCCTGTATAAAGTAGTTACAATAATATTTAGTGCCCAGAGTTGCTAAACAAGATTTCATTCAATGTACCTGCGCCTTCAACACGCTCTTGTGTCCTGTTCAGGGTTGATCAAAGCAAAACGAACTCTAAGCAGAATTCTTGCTTGAACAGACTATGCAATAATTACAATTAGAATGATTAGCGTATTATCCAAGGTTGATATTTTCAGTTCCGAACTTAATACAAGAGGTCCATAAAATAATATATCTCTGATGGTTTGTGAAAAATGTTTATGGCTCTATTGTTTATATCTCTATTATGATTTGATTTATACCAACAACCCCTCTCGATGGCTATAAATGTATTGTTTTGTAAATTGTTATTTTTATATAATCTTTGTTTTGTATGACTTATTTAAATAACTTATTCCATATTATGCTGTCTCAGTTAAAGTCACATGGAGGAAATCCATAATTGGTTTTATTTTACAATATAATACTTACAAACTGATTAAATGTAAACTGACGATTTCCCGAAAATGTATAAATTAATAACGTTAAAAAATGCAAGCAACGTTAAATCTAACTAAAATATTATATTTTACCTGGATCATCCTGTATAAGGGTCAGTTTGTACTCGTGGACAGGCCAAAGGGCATTTAATATTATGTAGATAGGTCGTAACATCGTAAAATACTGGCCCTATTTGGCCCTACGCTGATTTACGTTGTTTAGTGCTTGTGTTTAACAGCCGTCGCGCCGTGTGAAATGCAGATGGCGTTGAATTACCATACCTTTGTCTCTTTTAAGCCGAACAATTGATTCAGTGATCCGATTTTAATACCTGCGCTGATTACGGGTGAAAATTAGTTCAAAGTTAATTCGCGATGAAAGAATAAAATATGATTGATTTTATAATAAATACTAGTTGTGAACAAATATATGTTCTAATGATTTCTTACTTTATAAGTTCTGGGAATGAAAAATTTATGATAGGTTGGTAGGAATCTAGGGATCAGTGTCTCTAGGAGTGAAGAATTTATTAATCTATCCCTCCAGCTGTGGCGCAAGGCGATGGGTCGAGGGATCTGTTGGAGTGGTCAAAGAATCTCCCTAAACTAGCCTCTCTGATCTGGCACCCACGCAGCTTGTGGGCAGGCGCATTTTTTTTAATATTTACTCCACACAGGAGGCCCTGAAGAAAATAATTTCCCTCAGGGCCTATGTCATCTTTGGAGATGCTGTGTGGAGGGTCTTTTTCTGGAGAGGAAGGAGTGAACATGGGTCTTGAAGAGTCCCATGTTGTAGGAGGGAGGAAACACAGAGGCCGGCAGTTCGTTCCACAGCCGAGCTGTTGAACTTAAGAACGAATCGTAGAAGCGACCCGTTCTCATGTGACAAATGTCAACTGTGTACAAATGTTGGGCGCGCGTTTGGCGTGTATTCCGACTACGCACCAGTGCCGAAGGGATCAACGACGCTAGTTTCTCAGAGCATCTTCCGTTGTAATACCGATAGAACAAGGACAGCATACCTACCTGACGCCTGTGCTCTAAAGATTGCAGTCCGTTTGTTAAGATTGGGGAATCTATCAAACGGACCGCCCGTTTTTGCACAGAGTCAAGGGTTTTTTTTCATGTATTTAGGGGCTCCGGACCAGAGATGGCTGCCAAATTCGACAGTAGGGCGCAATTGCGATTTGTACAGGGTCAGCAGTTGTGTATTATTAAAGTATCTGCGGGCCCTGTACAGTACGCCCAGCTTCTGATAGGCCAACTAAAAATATCCTAATATATAGGAGCATCCTAATATTAAATCTTATAAGAATGAGCACTGCGATGTATTATTTCATATTATCTCTGCATAATTATTTGCTTTTAAATCATAAATTAATGACATAAACATAGTTTAAAATGGATTTTATTTTCAATTTTTAGTTACCTACTGTTACTAACATTTTTCTGTTGATCAAGCTTGACGGTCTCAATGATCGAGAGGTGAGGTTCTCTACTAGCAATCTGGAGGTCGCGGGTTCAAATCCAGGTCTCCAATCCAGGCAATCCAGGGCTCCATGCCTGCGCCAAACTATGGTATATTTGCGGCGGTGACCGGATAAATCATCACAATGATAATTCATCACATCTTTAAAAAGTTATTTAAAGTCATGGAAAGTGATGAAACAAAAACTTTATTAACTGGGTTAAGTAGGTTAGGTTAGGTTAATTTTTTTTTCATCGTTTTCAATGACTTTATATCACTTTTTAAAAGTGTGTTGAATTGTTTCTGTGTTGAGTTATCAATCATGGAACCGTTCATATTGTCGCATTCCGTCATGACATTTATTAGGAAAAAGACCCTTGTTCTCGATATATTCTGAATGACTCATATTTTATCAGGAAACTGACATGATATCATTTTTTTTAATAGGATAATTTTTCTCCTTGTGGTCTTACACTAGGGATATACTGAGTGTATCTTCCACTATAGGACGTGCCGCAAATGGTTCCATGATAACTCAACACAGTGATAATTCAGGAATGCGACAATATGAACATATGTTTTTACATGAACATGTATTCCGCCGTCCTCATAAAACATGTGTTTCTAACTGACACTTTGTAAGCAACTCTTAATTCATTTGTTGAAGCCCTGCAGTCCCGTTTTTAACACGAACTTGATCAGATTTTTGATAAAATTATAGTATTTTATATCGGTAATTTTTCTCCGGGCACTATTCAGAATTGAAGCGTTGCTTGAAATTGCTTGAGCGGTTTTAGGAAACATATCTGAATAGCCAGTTACTTTCCCACCATTCTTTTCCCCACATATTTTCCCTCCTTACTCTATTCTGCCATTCGTCCTACATCCCAATTAGGGATGCCATAGTTTCACTGGCTCCAAACGATTGGGAACAGTTGTGACTCTTGTGCGGTATTCTAATTAAAAAAAATATCACACACACAGAGTAGACAAGAGACTTTTATCAATTAATTATTAACTAAGTTTATTTTTTCCATTACGGTTTCAATTTTGAACCATCAATTATATATGTGATATATTCATTGATATATGTGATTACATATGTGAATGATTCACTATAGCGTCCAACTTCATTTATTCAGTAAATGTTCTCTGCCGAAAATATATATTTCTCACTCAAGTAACCATGTTTTCTCAACTAAGTTTTCTTCTATTTGGTATTTTCTGGGTTATTTTCTGAGTTGGGAGCTTCAAGAGAAAGAAAATACAAACAATAAAAACCAATTTCAGATCGAATGTTGTGGATAATGGAAGAAAGGGAGGATGTCTTAGTATTAAGTCGTAAAAATATTGATAAGTGAAGGTGTTTGGTTTGGAAATTTCCCGCCCTCTATCAAAAAAAATGTGTAGGTATCTCCGAATATCAATTTAGAGACAAACTACAATATAAAGTGCTTATATTGCAAGAGCCATTGGAATGGACCCACATTTGATTGTTTTTTGAATATTTGTAGAATTCATGAAAAAAAATTTAAATTTATAAATCGTGAATTCTGCTTATTAATTACTTTAAAATTGCAGTTTGTGGTAGCTTATTTGAGGAATATTAAATATTATGACTTCTGTATATTGCCTATGGCCTAGTTGATAAGCACTAATATAAATTTAAATTCTCAAACGCATTTTTTAATATGTAAACACATGATCAACGATTTGTAAGAAAAATATTTCAAAAGATTCGGTTCATAGAATGCATATAACAAATAAGTCAGAAGAGATGCGAAACATAGTTTTATTTATGATTAATCTAAGATTCTAACGCGCTGGAGTTAACGAAATAATTCCAATGAATGTTTTAATAATAATAATAAGAATTTATTCCAGAATGTATGCAGAATAGTGCAATGCAATACATTCCATATTTGAAATAATATCATAATAAGTAATAATACTAAGGTAGGTAATAACATAGGTGATTCCGACAGGTTCAAAAAAGCGGAATTTAAGTGAAAAAAGATAAACACAAAAATGTGTGTGAACAGCCGTTTATGGGGGATTTTTGCACATCTCCCGTCTCCAGAGTGTCATCAGAGGGGACTCCATCCAGGCAACCATGACAGTGATGATTTTGTTACTTTATTGGCGTAGTCTGCGCCATAAGCTTCCCATGTGATAGCGGAGAAGCGCTCTGAAAGAGTGTACTCGTCCCTCCAGGAACATTTCCGTTGTGCTGCAGTATCTCGGTAGGCGGAATAGTTGGCGATAAGCATTATTGTAAGAGACTTTTAGCTTATGCCATTGGGCTGCAGTGTAATCCACCCCACTAATTGCCCACATTTTGTATAGTGTGAATTCGCGGGCGTTTGCAAATTGGCCAATATGTGGTCAAATAAGGTCCAGTGGATGACTTCATTGTGAAGTTTTAGCAATTTTCTTGGAATTAAGTACATCCAAAATTAAAATATATACTTTCAGTATGTTTTAGAAAAAGATTTTATCTGAACAATTGCTTCACATAGATGGACCGAGAAACAATTTCCTTCCGGACGCATCTCATTTTTAGAGATGCTGTACAAAAGATTTCAATATGGCCCCCCAGATGGTTGGACGGACGGTTGATAAACCTGAAACAACTACACCCCATAAACCCAGTCATTAACTAAGTCACAAAACGTAGCGAACCACTAGAGGTGACCTATGGCAGAGGTATTGATTATCCAATCAATGGTTTTCGGCACAGCGGTACCCATACCCGCCTCCCAAAATGAAATATTAAAGAAAATCCATTTGAAAAAAGTTTAGTTATTCTTGAAGCTTCTAAAAACCTAACCTAAAGTTTGGAAAAAAATATTGTTAACTGAAAAAAATAGTGATAACTAAACGTTTGTGTACAATTTCATGTAAAAAATATATTTTACCTACTTATATTTAGTCAGCGACGGATGCCAAAGCTTCTTTTGGTAATTAAAAAAAAAACGGTTTTTACTTTTTTTTATATGAAATAGTTATCAATATATTAAATTTGAAAAAAATGTAAAGTTAAAAACAATTTACTTAGACTGTTCGAGATTAACCACACTGCCCTAGAACACATGCAGTTTATTTCACTTCATAAAAACTGTATTATATCACAACACTCAAAAAACATCCAAGAACGGATCTTTATCATATGCGACCACCTACTTTATCACAACCCCCCTGCTACAGCATTATTGTTTTTGTTTTTTCCGATAAGAGGTAACATCTGGCAGAATACGCGACAAGATTTCCCAGATGTTCTGGTAGAAACCTACTTTTATTATGCCTTGTGCTCTGGAGCGAACTGTTCACAAGAAGGATATAATATATGAGGGTACTTAAGCACATTATTACAGCTTTGGTGGAGACGTTGGAGTAAGTATTTCAGTAATTAACATGTTTTCTTGCTTTATTGCCTATGCGATAGCTTACTTCAATCTGAGTTACGAAACAAGTAAATAATATTTTCAGTATCATGAATTTAACTGATTTTAAACATCTTTTAAGCTATGTGGGTAATTATAAAACAGGTTGGTACCTACATTACTCTTTCCATAACATAAAAAATAATGATTCAAGAGGTAGGTAGGAACAACACGTATGTAACACCCCCTAAACGAGAGTTTTGTTCGATATTAAATTTATTTTTTACTATTTCGGTATTCCGGGAAATACTAATCAGTAATATTAACTATTTTTAATACAAGTAATATCTATCTAACGCTGACGATATAACTCACTAAAGAGCTACAAAAATAATTGTATTTGAGTTATCTCGATTTTAAACTATCGTTTTAACCGTTCTGGATTATTTAATGATTGCTGGGCGAAGATGAGCGACGTCCAGTTAATACGGTAGTTAAATTTTTTTAACTAGTATTTGAGCATTAATAGAAAGGGCAAAATTAATATTAAGAGACACGGTTGATCCACCACACATGGGGGACTATAAGACCTTCGGGTGTTATGTGATATTTACCTCCAGGTTAAAAAGTCAGGATAAGAAAGTTCACAAAGGCGTCATTACATAAGTGAACGGTATATTATTTCAGCAAACATGTTTAAACACTCAACCTAAGAATACAGTCGAAGGAAAAATCTAGAATAGTTGGGACAAAATATTCAGAGTAAGAAAGTTCACAAAGGGGTCATTACATAAGTCAACGTTTTATTATAATATAAGCAAACATGTTTAATCACTCAACCTGAGAAAACAATTGAAGGAAAAAATTTGAATCGTTGGGAAAAAAGAGTCAGGATATGAAAATTCACAAAGGGGTCATTACATAAGTCAACGGTATATTATAATATCAGCAAACACGTTAAACCACTCAACCTGAAAATACCATTGAAGGGAAAATCTAGAATCGTTGGGACAAAATAGTCAGAATAAGAAAGTTCACAAAGTGGTCATTACATAAGTCAACGGCATATTATAATATCAGCAAACATGTTAAACCACTCAACCTGAAAATACCATTGAAAGAAAAATCTAGAATCGTTTGGACAAAATAGTCAGAATAAGAAAGTTCACAAAATGGTCATTACAGAAGTCAACGGTATATTATAATCTCACCAAACATGTTTAACCACTCAACCTGAGAATACAATTGAAGGAAAAATCTAGAATCGTTGGGAAAAAAGAGTCAGGATAAGAAAGTTCACAAAGCGGTCATTGCAGAAGTCAACGGTATATTATATCAGCAAACATGTTTAAACACTCAACCTAAGAATTCAATTGAAGGAAAAATCTAGAATCGTTGGGAAAAAAAGCCATTTCCATCTTGACCGGATGTTAATTAGTCATTGATTAAAACCAACAATAAAATTGATGCATATTTAAATTATAGTCTCTTCAATTAACAGTCGTTCATTTCGATTCAATCAAATTTTATTAAATCACGTATAGTAGTAATAAAAAACAATTTTTTTACACATTCGAAAGCAAAAAGAGGATGTCAGAACTAAAGTAAGGGAGTCAAGCGAGAGATTTATAGACCAACGTGGTACATGCCACCTCTGTTTATCCTGCGCTACCGTAAAGGGTGTTCACATCGAGAAATCAAACTTTCAAAATACTGGTAAATTTGATCAAAGATAAAATGAAAAAGCTTGCTTACTTTCTTTTGGTTTAAACACGATTGACGTCCATTAAAAAAAATTGGTGATTTGTGGAACTAGATGAGAACCCTTGGTAAAATTTTTGACTGCAAACTTTTGTTGACTTTGTTAACTGTCCATATTGTTATAATTTATATCGGTTTACGTAGGTATCATTAGCTATGCATTTGGTCTTATTTAATTAAAACCTTTGTTAGTTGTTTTGTGAACAGTTGGCATTACGATCATTAAAGCATGTTTCTAATTTCTCTTATTTAATAAATCGATAATATGAGGTTAATTCCTCCTAATTATTTTAATCCATTTATTTTTTCAACATCAATTAGGTATACAATTTGGCCAAACATAACGATCTAAATGAAAATCATTTGTTTGAAACTTACTTCAGGCATGTAGGTAGGTATTACAATATTGAAAAACTGCGGATAAGAAAGTCTAAATAAACACGAAGATTTACAATTCGAATAGGAATCATCACTGAATCATGATAACGGTCACTATCTTGAAACGGAAACGAAACGTAGAAACAATTTTACAGACAGACGAAATTTAAAACGGTCTTTAGTTAAAACAGAGCTTCACCACCTTCGGTGAATTAATTATTATTGGAGTCTTTCCATAGCGCCGCTATCATGAGAAAATTACCTTATATAGGTTTAAATAAATTCTTCTGGTAGGCTCCTTCTGGTCATATCAGATTTAAGAAAATAATTAGAATAATAAAAAGAAAATATCGTTACTGACTTCAAGGTGTTCAAAAGGAGCGATAGGTACTCCAAAATATCTGATCAAAAATTATTTTGAGACTGTTTTCTGAGAGTCACTCAGTCGTTAAAGTTATCGAGTGATTTATTTTGACTTAATTAAATGTTGAAAAATACATGGTTTTATAAAATTTTGAGGTTTTTACGCCCCTATATCTTCGATATCAATCAATTCATCATCATTGGTGTTCAGAATCATTGGTGCTCAGAATCATTGGTGTTCTGCTATCAATTCGACGGTTCCGAAGAACAACGTCAAATGTGCAAATTTGTAGTTTTGCAGTAGCGCTGTTCTTAGTGTTGTTTCTGCATTCTTACTGTTTTTGAGATCAAGAAATATGGTGTTATTTGTTATTTTGCACTCCCTGTTTATTTAATTGGAGAAATATACTGTCAAAACAAAACTACAAATTTGCACATCCGACATTTTTCCTCGTCACCGCCAATTTTTTTTTATTTTTTTTTTTATATTTACTCCACACAGGAGGCCCTGAAGAAAATAATTTCCCTCAGGGCCTATGTCATCTTTGGGGATGCTGTTTGGAGGGTCTTTTTGTGGAGAGGAAGGAGTGAACATGGGTCTTGAAGAGTCCCATGTTGTAGGAGGGAGGAAACACAGAGGCCGGCAGTTCGTTCCACAGCCGAGCTGTTGAACTTAAGAACGAATCGTAGAAGCGACCCGTTCTCATGTGACAAGTGTCAACTGTGTACAAATGTTGGGCGCGCGTTTGGCGTGTATCCCGACTACGCACCGGTGCCGAAGGGATCAATGACGCTAGTTCTTCAGAGCATCTTCCATTGTAATACCGATAGAACAAGGACAGCATACCTACCTGACGCCTGTGCTCTAAAGATTGCAGTCCGTTTGTTAAGATTGGGGAATCTATCAAACGGACCGCCCGTTTCTGCACAGAGTCAAGGGTTTTTTTCAGGTATTTTGGGGCTCCAGACCAGAGATGGCTGCCAAATTCGACAGTAGGGCGCACTTGCGATTTGTACAGGGTGAGCAGTTGTGTACTATTAAAGTATCTGCGGGCCCTGTACAGTACGCCCAGCTTCTGAGAGGCCAACTTTACTCTAGCTTCGATGGAGCCCCCGTACCTGAGCTGGTCACTTATAGTTACACCAAGCATATCAATGGAAGGCCTGTTCGGAAGATTGCTTCCGTTGAAGGAGACTAGATTATCATTTGGATCCCTTTTAGACGTAATCAGACAGGATTGGGTCTTTGAAACATTAAATTCGACGAGATTATTTTTACCCCAGGAGAAAATACTCTCGAGATAACCGTCCATTCTCTGCTTCAAAGCCCTCCGAGCCGTTGGAGTTTGTGTGCCCTTTGGGGGCTTGTCAAACAAAAAGCTATCATGAACTGTACTGTCATCCGCGTAACAATGAATCGGTGCACATGTCAAAAGGTCATTGATGTGCAACAAAAACAAAGTTGGAGACAGAACCGATCCCTGTGGGACGCCAGCATTTATGGAGTGCGAGGAAGAGGTGAAACCGTCAGCAACCGCCTGAATCGACCTATCCCTTAAAAAGTCAGCAATCCACGTACACAGGGATGCGGGAAGTCCGTAAGAATGCAATTTGTTGACAAGTCCTCGGTGCCAGACCCGGTCAAAGGCCTTGGATATGTCTAGTGCGACCGTTTGGGTCTCACCGTGACGTTCCAGGCACCGCCCCCAAACATGCGTCACATACGCGAGAAGATCACCGCACGAGCGGTTCCGCCGGAATCCGTATTGACGGTCGTTGATAATTTTGTTCTTCTCGAGGTATGTGAGCAGTTTGTCGTTGATCACACGTTCCATCACTTTGGACAGAACTGATGTGATCGCTATGGGGCGGTAGTTGGCCGGGTTGGAGCGGTCACCTTTCTTGGGAATAGGGTGAATTACCGCTTTTTTCCAACCAGAGGGCACAGTGCCACACTTCAGGGACATTTTGAAGAGCTTTTTCAAAACTGGAACTATTTCCGCAGCACACCTCTGCAATACCAGGGCAGGTATTCCATCAGGTCCACTAGCTTTGTTAACAGCGAGCCCCCGTATGACGTGGAGTACATCCCGATGCCGGATCCTCAGCTTTTTCATATAGAAGCCGCAGTGAGGAACCGACGGCGGAACAGCACCCCCGTCGTCGAGGGTCGAGTTTTCCGCAAACATTTTCCCTAAAAGGTTTGCCTTTTCGGTGGCGGTGTTTGCTAGTGAGCCGTCAGGTCTGGTAAGAGGTGGCAAACTGGGTTTGCAAAAATTTCGACCTATTCAGCCCGCAAGCGACCAGAATACTCTGCTGCCATGCGGGCAGGCAGCCAGCTTTTTGCTGATCTGCAGGTCGTGTTCGAATTTTGACCTATTGATGATTCTCTTGCATTCCTTTGCCGATTTGTTGTATGCTGATCTGCTTTCGGGCGTTCGAGATGTGTTGTAGGCTCGGTAAGCCGCGTTTTTTCGTCGAACTGCTTCGGAGCATTGTCGACTGAACCACGGCTTTGAGCCCACACCAGTTTCTTTAGTAATCGATTGTATGAAGCCATCCATCGCCGAATTGATGACTTCACCAATCTCCTGGGCACATCTTGAAGGGTCCGAAGTCCGAAAACAAACAGCTGACCACGGAAAAGCATTGAAATGGGCCCGCATACCGAACCAATCTGCTGACCTATAGTGCCACACTTTTCTCCTCAGCCTCTCATTGGTTGGTCTGAGGCTAACGGGGATTGATGTCGTCACTAGGCAGTGGTCAGATGATCCCAGAGGCGCTGTGACGTCAATCTTATAACCGTGTGGCACAGTAGTTAAGAATAGGTCTAACAGATTGGAGCGGTAAGTCTGGACATCAGGAACCCTTGTAGGCTCCTGAACCAATTGCTCTAATCCGTAGCAAATGGCAAAGGATTCCGCCTGTCGGCCAGCCGAGTCCGTTGGGCCTGAGAACTTCAACCATGGTTCGTTATGAACGTTGAAGTCCCCCAGAACAACAAACTCGGCCGAAGGGTAGCGGGGCAAGAGATCATCAATAGTATCGCTCAAATGTTTGAAGAGCTCGGAAGTGTCTGATTCGCTATGGTTCGGTGAGCGGTATAGACATGCGTAGAATCTTGCCGTACTGGCAAGATTGACGCGCACCCACATTACGTCGAATCTGGAGTTTTCCAGACTCAATAGTCGCACACAGTCGACGTCAGCTCGACTATAGAGGCAGACTCCTCCTTTCAGTCGGAATTTGCTTGCGAGGGTAGAGCCCGGGCAGCCCAGATAGGAGGAGTCTGGCGGCTCGGCTATCTAAGTTTCGGATAGGAAAAGAAGGTTGGGACGTTGGGACAAAAGATGGTGATGGACGGAATTTAAATTTGTGTGCAGGCCGCGAATGTTGGCAAAATTTACCAACAGTTTTGGCCCGCACCGGGGACGCCTGCTACTCGCCGCTGTAAAGATGTTAAGTTTGTTTTTATGTATATTCATTATTTTAATTTTTTTTTTTTTTTTTTTTTTTTTTTTTTTTTTTTTTTTTTTTTTTTTTTTTAAGGGTATGAAGTGAAAGGAAGGTCTGGAATGGAAAGGTATGAGGGGTGGGTAGGAATATGGGGTTCAGGCTATCCAGGAGTGATGAGCGTTTGGTTCCAGCCCACCCACTGCGGTGCTAGGCGATAGGCTGGGAGAGTCCGGCTGGAGAGGGCATCCAATGCGCCCCAAACGCTGCTGCTGGGTCCCCTCCGGTCACGAACCGGCACAACAGCAGTGGCAGGGTTTTTTCACTCGCTGATGGGGCAGCCCACCCTTAGTCGTGAGCCTGAGGGTCGGGCCCCTGTACTATCGAGCGGCCCGGACAGCGGTAACCGGTTGTAAAGGGTCTCCCTCAACCAGCATCTCCCAACCGGCCCGCCACGCAGAAGGTGGGCCGACGCACCCGCCACCAAGACCTGGGCAAACCTTAACCCATGAACCCGGGCACCCCTGCTAAGTCACCAAACGTAGCGAACCACTTGGGGTGACCTGTGGCAGAGGTGTTGGTCATCCAATAAATGGTTCCCAGGGCGGCGGTACCCATTCCCGCCTACCAAATTGTAAGATTGATCGTTTACAGAGACAATTGAAGCGATTTTCATCTGAGACATCAAATTGATGACGATTGATTCTAATTTTGTAATATTATTTTAAATGAGTAATTTGTGAAATAACACAAATTAATCCTATAAAATTTACTTGCGCGTGCCGTGATTTGAACCCGCGACTTCTGGTTTGCTAGTCGAGAGCCTAACCCATCAACCATGGCCTCCGTCTATATAAAAGTAAAGTGTAAGAAAATTAAATTGTTAAAAAAAATTGTTACCAAAACCTAATATATATTGAGAAAGAAACTTTCGAAATGTTAATTTTTCTGTCGAAGTATGTTACTTCCCCTGCTTTTATTTTTTTTTATTAGTTTCTTTGGCGAAGTTTCCAGTTCACCATGTATATTTTTCATAGCTGTAGCCTTAGTTCATAGTCACCCCAACACGGCGGAGGCTCATCCATCGTCAACAACAAGTCCCGGGGGTATTGTTCTGGTGTAGGCATCATCGGAATTACGTAATTCAAGCAACGCCAAGTGTTGTCAACAGATATTACGTACGAGGAACGAATTAAATTAGCACAACTAGGGAAAGCATTAATAAACTACATTTCCAAATTATTGATAGTGACTTATTACTTTTATTGATAAACTAATGTTTATAAGACAAGGCTTTAATGCAAATATAACAAATTATTATGAGCAAATATAGCCTGTAACCCCCATACAAATTGAACAAATCTCCTGGGAAAAAATAAATGCCGCCGACGGGAATTGAACCCACAGCTTTCTGATTACCGGTCAGTTTCTCTACAAATTACTTCGGCTTATTCTAAATCCATATGCACAAGTACTTATTACATATTTTCACCTGAAAATAACCAACTTTATTTTCGAACGAATGGTTGTGTTAGTGCTGGATCTCCCACTAGATGGCGTCGAGACATATTATATATTTATGGGTAAAATATTTTTGACATGTTTAATATTCTTATGACGTAGAGTAGAGCTAATTCAATAAAGCTAAACGATTCCCGTCGGCAGCTTTTTTTCTCCGAAGATTTTTTCAATTTGAATGGGTGTTCTAGGCTAATAATTATTGCTTATAATATTTTGTTTAATAATGAGTTAATTTTGTAACAATATTTAAAAGTGGTATAGAATGAAACTATTCAAAAATAATATGGTTTTTTTGGATCATATAAAAACAGTTATTGAAATATTAAAACTTTGAAGTAGTAAACCGTTGAGTAATCATTGAAAGATATGGTTATTTTTTCGTTAATAATATATATTTTACTATCTTTCTTTTTTGTAAAAAATGAAATCATTTTTTACTATATTAACGACCTTTTTATGGAATTTTACATATGATTAGTTAAAATTATATATTAACATAGTACATATTTACTAAATATAACTAAACTGTCTCAGTAACAATCTTAAGTGACTCGGAATAATTATTTCCCTTCAAAGTATTCTGGGCAATGAAGAATACATATGGTTGTTAGTAACAGAATTTCGGCATTGAAATAATCCCAGCTTATAGTAATAAATCCGAACTTTTAGTAATAAATCTCGACTTGTGGTAAATAGATATAATGATATCCTCAAGGAGATTTCTAATGCTGAGGATTAAATTTACATATTTTTAGTACTATGAAAAAAATGAAGTAATCATAATTTTTTTTTTTAAATAATTATTAATATGTTTAATAATTACGTGGTGTTTTTTAGTGCAGTTGAATGGATTCGGTTTAAGTCTGTTTTTGATGTCAGTATATTTTGTATTTCTTTCCGATCTCCCTACGTTATGTATACAGCTTTTTAAATGAGATTTAAATGTTATAATATTGTTGTAATTGTTGAATGAGGGATTTTGTTGAAGAATTTAGTACCATATTATAGGAAGCTTTTTCGCCCAATTGTTTTTTTTTTTTTATATTTGCTTGATAGAAATGTTTTTGACCCTGAGATCTAGTGTTTCGAATAAACGTGTGACTTGTTATTTCTTGTATTTAGTACTAATAAATATGAATGAGAATTTATTTAGAGTAGAGTTGTAAATTCCCTTGAAAAATTTTTTGAGTCGACGTAAAACATGAATACTACTAAAAACATGACGTCATCGGTGGACAAAATTTCTCCCTACTAAAGGCCAAAGTTATCAATCTAGTGATTGGTTTATTTATGCCCCTGGCTAGCAGTTGACAGTTGTTTACGATTTCGTTAGTGCTAGTTTCAGGGAATTTCAGAATAATTTTCATTATGGGTTTTTGTGGTTTGATTAGTGCTTATAACATTTTAAGGATACAATTTTAGGATTGTCATTTGCACTGTCCCATCCGAAAATTCCGTATTTTAACATTGATTGGCAAAGAGCCATGTAGATCTTGATTAAGTCTTTTTTAATAGGGATTTCCTGATGTTTTTGAAAAAAAGGCTAAGGTTTTTAATGTTATTATATAAAAAGTTAAAATATGTTCAGTTCACCATACATTTTTATCATTTTTTACACCCTAATACGTTGTATTATGGTCAACGTATATACACATAGTTTACTATTTTGTACTAGTTTCAGACATTAAGGTGGGTGCTCTTTTGTATAAAATAAACTGTTACACAAAAAAAATTAACTGCGTATAGTAAAACAGTTAGTAGCTGAGTAGACAACTACGTCTGGTTTTCACCCAGGCGTTGTGAGTTAAATTTACCTGCTCGCTAAGTCATCCATCATTGCACAAACAAAATTTTGCGTTTGTGATAATGTTAGTAGGAATATTTAAAAAAAATACAGTAACCCAAAAATGTTAGTCATTCTTTTATAATTGTTTTTTTTTGTTAATCAAAACAAATTTTAACAACAAATATCAGCTGTACCGTATCCCAACTGCTCTCTCAAAACGGGCCAGTAAGACTGTGGAATCCTCAATAGTTGGGGTAAGGTGTGATGCTGGGTATAGGGAGAGGAATGAGATAGGAAAGAGGAAGATGAAGAAAAATCTGGCTATTCAGATATAGTCACCAAACACGGCTAAAGCCATCATGAACTACGTTTCGATTCTGAAGTGATCTTTCACCATGATGATAGTGGGAGTATCTTTCACTCTAAAACGTGACGTAAACATATCGTTAAAAAAAGGACAGTATTTCAATGATTTACATAACTGCATTTTTAATCGTGCAAGGATTTAAACATAGGACTTCTAGAATATTAAATACTATTGATATTTCTCATTCAAACACTATCTTAGTATGATGGGGACAACAGTACTTTTTTAATTAAAAAGAAAAATACCAATCATTTGAAAAATACAGCGTTTTAACAGCTGTTCAATTTGGTATTGGGAGTAAAAATATTTGTTTTATTATTTGTGCTTACTGATTTTAAACAAAGGGATTGACCCGCAAAGCTAAGCTAGGAAGCATGGAATGAGGACAGTTTTTCTATATATATATATATATTTAGTCTATTGAGAAAATCTCGGAATGTCACACCCTTCGTCTTAGATAAGAAATAAACAAGTACCTACCAATCAGAGATTCTTACCACAGAGCTGTTTGCGCGCCAGGTTTAATATTCGTTTATTTCCTTCCCATTGTTGATTGATGAATTACATTGAACGCTGAGGCGGAAACCTTCCAAGTCATACAGTCGGAAATAACGAGATGATTGATTTTCCATTCACCGTTAATGGTAATTTTGTTTGTGCAGAACCTTCCACGCAAACCTGTGTTTTTTTAAAACATAGATACCTAAATCGAAATTATTTTTAAACTGATCGATCCGTCTTTAAACCATGTAATACTACACAGTTTTACTTTTGTAATTCCCTGGAAATAAAAAAAAGACTTTTTGTGACTTATCTAACAGAAATAAAAAAATATGTTTGTCTCGTAATCAGCTTTACAGTATGGAAACGTGTTTGCAAAATAACGATAATTGCTTTGATCTTAAAATAACAGACAAAGTTCATTACGTAACAACTCCTGCCGACAGTATTGCTTTTTAAGTGCACAAATTTTCTTCTTCATATTATGTACCATTCGAACACAAAACAACCCTTGCATAGTTTCGCACAAAGACGATTGCATATTCTTTTAATCCAAATCCGGAATAAATCCATTATTACGATGATGACTTTGTAATGTTATATACACAAACGTCATTTGACTATGTAAAAGCAGTATAATAGGTAAATAAATACGATACAAATTTTTATTTTTGGAATTAGTAAATGAATATAACCTCATATTGTAATACTTAATTATAGAAGACAATGTTAGTGATTTTTAAACGAAAATTTTAAACATAGGCAGAGGAATACTCTGTACTTGCCGAATGTAGTTAGATTAGATCAATCAATCAATTAGTTAGATCAATCGTATTTAGACGGTCACACTATGGAATCCCCAATTTGGGAATTTTTGGAAGCTAAAGGAAGTAGAGAGGGGAAGGATGTCGTGAAGAGGAAGATAAGGAAGTATCAAATGCAACATTATAAAAAAATAAAGATCACTGTCACTCTGACGGGACGAAATTTTGAATGCATGCAAACATTATTTTTGTTTTTTTTTTGTGTATTACAAACTGTGTGTCCATTTACAATACACATGTAACATTAACTACATATAGATGATACGAAACAATGAAAGAATAGAATAGAAATAACAAGTTTTAAATAGTGGTTTTTGGCATTGACATGCCTCTTGAAATCTTCAAGGCTACTATTAAAAATATCGATAGTCTTGGAGGCGTTGTTTAACATTGCCATACCTCGTGTCATGCTATGCCGAGCCAGTACGTCCGTTCTGCCACGTGGGATACATAGCAGATCATGGTGCCGTCCCTGGCTGTAGTTGTTTGGTACGAACAACTTATAGCATTCCAGAAGGTATGGGCAATCTATTAAATTATTAAGAATTTTGTACGCCGTTACTGCAAGGGCCCCACTCCTCCTCGAGTGGAGACTTTGGTAGCGCGTTTCGGCAAGCAAATCTTCGTGAAGCATGAATCGGGGGTACTCTCCGTGCATTCTCAAAAACTTTTTTTTAATCTGTTCTAATTTTTCAATGTATTTTTGTTGGGATGGGGCCCATACAGCAGAGGCGTATTCACTTGTTCATTTACAAAATATCAAGTTAATTTACGAAATTGGGGAATCTATAGGTAGTCCTTTTTCAAATATCCAAGATTACTGATAATTATATATTGACCAAGTAGTAATTATCGTATCGTAATAATTCTACTATATAATTACAAAGTGTGTTTATTTATTTATTCACGTTCTCTAAAAAAAGGTTGTGCACCAATATATTACGTGGAACATTACAAATTTGAGGTACATGCAGGTATAAAAAGGTCATAGGGGCAGTTTTACTATTTTGTGATATGTGTCAAAAGATAGTTGCTGAACTGCCTGTAAGTGACGTTGAACATATCGATGGTCGATGCAGAACTGTTAAACAGTTACTCTGTTGATTAGCGCGTTCTGATAGGTAGAAATCATCGCTTTTGGAGCACAAAAAAAGTGTATGGGATCTCCCACGATTCTTAACTTGTTAGGCACATATAGTTAACCTCTTTCAGCATAGGTAGATAGGCATAGTTCCACAGGATTACTTAAAAAATGTTTACTTTAAAGATTTTTTCGGAGTCTTTAAGGTATTAAAATCGAGCATTCCTGTTAAGAACAAGGATGGATACAGGAATAGATAGTACCTGTGTATATTTTCTTATACACAGGTAACGCATAAAACTAATGTTTACTTTTTTATTTTACTAAGGTGCGTTTTTTTTATTTTTTTCATAAAGAGCCCAAATAGAGGACCTGTTGAGCTTAGTTTATTTGTAGATCATTATGAACTAAAATTATTTTTCCATTTTAAAGCAATCCAGATATTTTTTTAATGTCATAGGTCACTTGAATAATTTTTGATAACCACTTAGAGCAACTTGAAAACTGGGCCATTTCTGTAATGAGTCTTTGAACTTTAGATATTTTTTTTTGTAAAAATTTAACAAGGAAATCGGTATTTATTTATTTATTGACGCCCTATCGGGCTTTTAAGTACATAAAATTTACAAATTTCATTTTTAACAACAGTATAAAACAAACAATAGAAAATCGAAATAAAATATAATGATTTCTCATACATTATTAACTTTTAAAAAGTGGTGGACTAATTTTGCTTTAAAAGTATTGAAGTATACATTAAATATGTCAGCGACATCACTTAGTTCATTGCCCAACCTATGTATTCTTTCTAACACAGAATTCGTAGCGAAGTTATTGTTGTAGAATAAAATATTCCGTCTAGTATATTTTGGAGGTATGTGTAAAGATAGCAAGTTTATAGTGTCAGGGCAGTCTAACCTTGAATGAAAAATTTTATTTTATAAAAGGAGATCAAATATTTTTCGCCTTTCAGATAATTTCGATAAGTTTAGTTTACTGCGTGAATTGACATAATTGATTTCAATAATAGGAATACCAATTTTGAAATTTATAAAACGTAAAAAATTATTTTGAATTTTTTCAATTTGTAAACAATGAGAGTTGAAATGAGGACACCAAATGGTTGTATTGTATTCAACCTGACTTCTAACCAGAGACGTGTATAGTAATTTTATAGTTTTTATGTTATTAAAGTCTTTAGCGATTCTGAGAATAAATCCAAGCATTTGTAATCCCTTACTGGTAATGCTATTAATGTGATTCAAGAAGCGTAATTTGGAGTCAAATATCACTCCAAGGTCATTGAATTCAAAAACACTTTTTAGATTGGCATTGTTAATTAAGTAATCGAATAATAAATAGGTTTTAGATCTATGGAAACTGATTGTTTGGCATTTGTTAATATTAAGATGTTATTTGTTTACGATGCACCATTCATAAAGTTTATCTAAGTTCATTTGTATAGTTAAACAATCAGAAGAATTACCGATCGATTTAAACATCTTAAGATCGTCGGCGAATAGAAGAAAGTGAATATTATCGAAAATTAGTGAAATGTCATTAATAAATAGTAGGAAAAGAATTGGTCCTAGGTGGGAACCTTGGGAGACCCCACTTAAGACAAAAAAAGTGTAAGAAGTTGTGGAGGTAATTTTTACAGATAATTTTCTGTATGATAAGTAACTTCTAAGCCATTCGAGAAAGTTGCCGCTTATTCCCAATTGTTTTAAATTTTTCCTTTAAAATGCGATGAGAAACAGTATCAAAGGCTTTGCTAAAGTCAGTATAAATTGTATCAACTTGAAGACCCTGAGACAGTGCATTAGAAATAAATTTTTCTTAAAGCAATAAGTTACGTGACGTAGATCTGTCTGCCATAAAACTATGTTGAAATGTTGATATAATTGGTTTAATTTGATGCATGATTTTACTTAATATAATCTTTATTATATTGGTAATATTGATAATAAAATCATAAAATACTTCCAGTAGAATAATACGATGATTTAATTGAATTGTGCTTTTATTCTACTGGAAATTGAGTGTTAGAAAAAATATTATTTCTTTTGAAATAATTTTATTTATGCTGCTAACAAATTTCAAAGGAAAAAAGTGGTAAATTTTAATATAAAAAAAACTAAAGAAGAACATAATGTTGACAAGTTTCAATGAAATTTAATATGATACAAATACACAGAAAATAAAAAGGTGACGGTCGTAAGTTCTCTCTCTAAAATTACGTCTCGATGAAAAGCCAAATAACTACTTTCCATCTTCCTCTTCCTTATCTCCTTCCTCTTCCCCATCTCTTACCCTTCCCCCTAAACCCTACAACCGTTCAACCTCAATGGTATTGGATATGAATTGGCCTCAGTTTTAGAAAAATATATAGAACCACCCAGATTTCTCGCCGACAATAGATAAAGTAAGAATATCTGCCTGGGAAATTAATTTGGTATTCACTCAAGCAAAAAAAACTAATCCAAGAACAAAAAAGTGACTTAAGTGTTCTCTTCACTGATTTTAAAATAGTTTCAAGGCTTTACTGAGAACACGCTTGAAGTTTTTCAAAGGGTTTGAACCGTATATTAATAACCCTTATCTAAAAAGACAGAAAAAAACTTTTCCCAAAAGCTGCTCGTCGACATATTATTTTTCGCCCCACCTAGCACGGTGAAAGGGTGGGCCGATTTGAAATACAGGGTGAACACTGCAGAGGAAATGACACATTTGAAGGGGTGATATTATGGAACGTCATTTGGGTTCATATCGCAAATCATATTTACATTTTTCGCAGTGAGAAGTAAAACATAACCTTGAAACCCAGCCCGGCTTAGCCTTATATGGTATGAAGTTGAAATGATCGTAAGTTCATGGTAAATCACAGTCAAAAAAATGCCGTATTCCGGGGTTATAATAAAGCCCAAAACTCTTTTTGTATTACTGAAAATTACAAGATGCATGCAAAGAAATGGTTTATTTTGAAATCTAAGCGGAGAAAAATTACCCTTTTAAAAGAAGTGCCAATACCATGCCAATTTTCTGATAAAATATTAGTCATTCATCATATATCGAGAACACGTATTCTTTTCCTAATAAATATCACGAAGAAATGTGACAATATCAGTATGTCAATATCAATATTAGTATTTGCATGAACATATGTTCCGCTGTCCCCATAAAACACTTACTATTCACTGATACTTTGTTAGGAACTCTGTCATTCATTTGTTAAAGGCCTGTAGTCCCGTTTTTAACAGGAAAACGAATAGTTTGACCATATTTTTATTAAAAGAAGTTTTGCCGTCAAGTAAACGATGTTATTATAGCCATAATGTTTGTCAGGAGACAATGGGACTGTGGCTTCCCCATTTGGGATGAGGATTGAGATTAGTAGGTTAGGGAGTGGAAAAGGAAAGGAGATGGGATAGACGAAGGATAAGAACATTCTTGCTTTTTGGATGTAACTTAACGTGGCGCTCTGATCCAATCAACAAATGCATGATTTGCTCCAATTTGAATAATCACTGAAAATATTCCCTTGGACGGGTTGTTTCGGAGAATTTGATCAATTCATCAAATTTCAACGCTCATTTTCGGGTTCTGTGAAAGTCCTATTCAAGTTCTGTTATTATATCACTGTAGGCTAGTTGCTTGATAAAACTGAAATAAAAACAGAACATGAAAAAATCTTTCACAGAACTTGAAAATGAACGTTGAAATTTGATGAATTGTTCGAATTCTCCAAAACAACCCGTCCTTGACAGTTGTCATTACGCCTTGGACAGATACTGTCCACAAACCGATTTCCTCAAATTGTATTTGTGGTAGCATTAAAATACATACTGTAATTCTTGTGTATACTAGTACAATAAATGAAATAAAAATGTGAATTTGATGTCTTTAATTTCATGATGTTTTTGTTTAGGGTGTTTTACTTAAATCTGATGTGTGACGATGCTTATTATTAATAGTTTTTTTCTTGTACGGGCCCACACGTCTCGTAGTTATGGTTGTTTTGATTTTTATACAAGTCATTGAAATAGATGAGTTTACGTGTAACGATAGATAATAAGTGAAAAATATTATGGCTTAATGTAATATGCTCAAAATATGACGTATTTAGGTACATGTCTCTTAAGATGTAAACTTATCTATCATACGAAATAAAATTTCTTCCATTTTTTCAGCCTAGCCAAGCACGTTGTTTCATTCAGAACCTATTTAATGTTATATTATTAACACTTAAAATTAATTCACATAGATATAGACCAATGAACGCTGATTTTGAATATTATATATGTCTTATAATAAAATATATTTAGCAAAGGATAAAACAAATTTCATTTAAAAACGTTTAAACCATAAAACACTCACTCAGATGTCCTGTGATTGGTCGGCAGGTTCTGACTTAGACCGCTTCCTCACGGGTTGCATTACGAATGCGGGAAAATTTGCACGAGGCAACGCTGCGTTAACCCGCACACCGGTCACCAATATTGTATTAATCTGTTTTCAAAAGCGTATTTAAATTAAGAGTTATTGATCCGAGGAAACCGAGGTACGTATGACGTCAGCGTACCTACCACGCCGAATTTCGACCGTTTTGGCTGGCTTTCAAAAATTCTTTCGAAAAATAGTGGAATATAAGTATATAGAATGGGTGAATACACATTTTAAGAAAATCGACTAGAATTCCAATCGTTCTGTCTTCCGCTCGCCGATTACCGGCCTGAATAAAATGTGGGAATTGCGTAGTATGCTGAAAAGAGATGATTTAAAATTATTTTTCAAATTTTCCAAATAGCAAGATTTTTGTTTAGTTTTTGTAGTGTCTTTATTATTTAAGGAGTTTTTTAGGGAATTTTAAACCGCACAAGAACCCCAACTGCTTCCAACCTTCTTGAATCAGTGAGACTATGGCATCCCAAATACTCCGATTGGGGTAAGTTGTGAGGGTGGAGTTAGTGGGGAGGGGAAGAAGATGGGGGAGAGGAAGGTGTGAAAATACCTGACTATTCAGATCCGGTAATTACAAAACGGCCTTTTCAAGCACCGTTTTAATTCTAAATGGCGGTCTTACATCCTGGCGATACTGAAAGTATCGTATCGAAATTACACACATTAATTAAATAAAATTTACTTGCGCACGCCAGGCTTTGAACTCGGGACCTCCTTCTCGCTAGTCGAGAGCCTTTCCCTTCGATTAAGGAGACTGTCATGTGCTATTGTTAATAATAATTAATAATTTCCTTTCTATTATATTCTATTATACACTCTGTATGTTAGCTTGTGATTCGCTCAACTGTGTTAGGTGGAGATAAATGAGGGGCTGTTTTAAATAAGGGATGAAAATACATTACGTCTGCTCCTGAACACATTAGTGAAATTCGTCACTTCATTATTGCGGAGATTTTTTAAAAATTAAGTTATATAGTTTACGTAAAAAACCTATGGGTATTCTTACAAAATAATAATAATCGATTAGTATTATTAAAAAAAAAACTTGAATTTTGTGGAACATAAAATTTAGCAGAACTTCATTTAAAATTTAACTGTTCTGACATGAAGGATGAAATAACTATCACACATCACACCTAAACAATCCTGTATTATTGTTTTTCTCTGGGGACCATGTTTAAATTTTTAAGTTCTAATTTAGTTAATGTCGTACTCTAGCTTTGTAACTGGATTAGTAAGTATGTAAGAGTTCTGCACATTCAATATTAGAACATTTTTAGCACCTTTTTCTAAAACTAATTTGGGAGGCGGGAATGGTTACCGCTACCCCGTGAACCATTTATTGGATAACCAACACCTCTGCCGTAAGTCACCTTCAGTTTGACTACGTTTGTTTACATGCAGAGGTACCTGGGTTCTGGGCGGCGGATGCTTCTGATCGGATCGAGAATGACTGGGTGAGGGAGACCGCTCCAGCCGGACTCTCTCTACCCATTGACTTGTACCGTAGTTAGAGGGATGGATTCACGCATCCTTCACTCCAGGTTACACTGAACCCCAGATTGCTACCCAACTTCATACCGCATTCGCCTGATATAGGCCCTCACGGAGAAAAAAGAGAACAGTTTTTTACCAAGATACTCTTAAAAATGTGACTGCATAACCATTTTATAATAAAATATTAGACATTTAGAATGCATCTGAACACGTGTTCAACGCAGATGGCCTTATCCGTATCAATACAATGGACGAGATGCGAAAATAAATATAATTTTTAAGAACACGTGTTCCGACTTCCTCACAACATATTCGTGCTTTACTGATAGTTTGTTATGAAATTTGTCAAACCATTCATTATAAGCATCTAGTCTCGTTTTTAACAGGTAAACGAAAACTTTTACCAGATTTTTAATAATTAACAATATTTCATATCAGTAAGTTTTCTTCATTCTGAGGGAAGTTATTTTCCTCAGGGCTTCCTGTGTGAAGCTTATGAAAAAATAAACTTGTGTTTTTTTTTGCTTACGACCTCAAAACTTGGCGACAAGATCGGACCACCGTTTTAGATATTGTTAGTGGATTTCAGCAGCATGAGAACAATGCTTCGAGATTTACTGACATCTCTTTAATCTTTCCTCCCTCAATATAGACTCTAGAACTATACTAGTAATTCTATTTACAGTAGACCTCGCCTCTAAAAATGAATATTTATAATATACTCTTATTTATTAAACCAAACACCAAAATTTCTTCTGAAATCTTAATATTTGTAAGTAGGTACTTAAATGCCTAACTACTTTATTTATTATAAACTATAATATATTTTGTTAGATTTGCTTTTATTTCAAATAAAGAATTATGCAATTTATTCAAAATACGTCACTTTATTAATGATAATTGTTTTTTCTATCGTTTCAGGTAGGTAAGAACCATATTGACGCGAATGAAAACCATTGCAACGGCTACCATCTTGAAACGAAACGGAAAGTACAAAAAACATTTTAAAATTTACTTCTTTTTTATATTTTCTTTAAAATTTATATTTTTTCATTCAGTTTACTATACTATGGATTATGATTTATTTATAAATAGGTTTTTTTTTCGTATGTTTCACAATTTGTTTCTAAAAATATTATTTTCATAGTCATTACATTATAATTTAAACAACGTACGTGATTAGTCATCGAACTACGGTAGTGGATAGTCGTGCTCTGTGTTTGACGAATTGCCTACCTGCTGTCGCGGACTTCGTACAGATAAGAAATTATTGTTACATTTTTGTTTTCTATTATTTGTTTGTTATATTTAGGTTTTGAAATTTGTGTGTACAGTCAATCAAATAGACTGTATTATTGTTTTTTTTTGTTAATTAATTTATAAATATGGAGGAAGATGAAGATCGACCTCCTGACCCCGAGTCCATATTTAATATTGGAGATGAGTATGAATCGGATGTTTCTATAATACTCCCTTCCAGAAAACGAAGACCATCGCTCTGTCTTAATGTACCTCCCAAAATTAAACCTTCGCAATCCGATGAAACCTCAAACCCTAAGGAAATTCGTAAGGATACCATATTATCAGAATCTAAAAATACTGAACTAAGTTATTCCCCATCCTCCTCGTCTCCATTCATTGTCAATGTCCAAAGTACTGAACAAGGAAAAATTATTCATCCTCTGGATTTCGGGAAATTCATTTTTAGTTCAAAAAACAATAACCTTGGCATAGTTAACGGATCTATTAAGCCGGAAGGCCGCTATAAGTTATCCCTAGAATTTAAATCCGCAAACTTTGCAAATGAATTTGTCCAAAAAATTGATACGCTTTTACACCACAAATTTAAAGCTTATATTCCAACTTACAACCTTACTAGAATGGGCCGAGTGAGAGGTATACCAACCGATCTCTCAGAATCTGAAATTGTTGATGCACTTAATGATTCTCAAGTGACCCCTAAGGTTTTAAAAGCACGTAGATTAAATTACAAAGATACATCTAATGGAACCACTACATGGAAACCCTCACAATCGGTTGTTATTACTTTTGAAGGCCAAACTTTGCCATCTCGGGTATTTATTTATTACAACGCACTCCCTGTGGAAGTATATAAATTCCCGACGATGCAGTGTTTTAACTGCTGCCGTTTCGGACACTCTAAACCCATATGTCGTTCCCCTCCACGTTGTTTTCATTGCGGAGAGGACCACCCCTTTGATCTTTGCCAAAAATCATCGAATGATCCACGTTGCATTAACTGCAAGGGAAATCATACAGCGGTTAGTGTGGCCTGTCCAGAATTGACCAGACAAAGGAATATTAAACAATCAATGGCTTCAGACAACATTTCCTATTTCCAGGCATCAAAATTATTCCCACCTGCAATAAAATCGTTTGCAGAGGTAACATCTACCTCAATTCCTTGCAATCTATCTTACTCTAAATCTCCTCCATCATCTTCTCACAGGGAAACAATTTTTATACCACTAAAACCAAAACCAAAATTTATTGCTTCTATTGATAAAAATCAACATAATGATATTTTGTTTAACCCAAATGGGAATTATAAATCTCAGACACTCAATGGGAGTGCTTTAAATAGTTCCCAATCTTCCCCTAATTTAGGGAAAGTGGTGAATGAAAATTCTGCTTTCATTCAGACTTTAATTACCCTCTTAATTTCTATTCTTTCAAACAACAATAATATACCGTCCAACGCTGCCGACTGCATTAAATCTTTACTATCCTGTCTTCCTAATGTCTCCGAAACTGAACAGAATTCTTCAGTGGAATATCAGAAGTCTAATCTGTAATAAATTTGAACTTGTAAAATTACTCGATGAACATGAAATTTCAGTTGCCGCTATTTCTGAAACGTGGTTTAAACCCTCGTATCTATTTAAGATTTCGGGATATAATTGTCTTAGACATGATAGACTGGATGGTAAAGGTGGCGCTGCCTTAATCATCCATGACTCTATCCCTTTCAAATCAATCACGTTTCATACTCTCTCTAACAATTTTCAGATAGTAGCAGCTGTTGTATGTGATATTACAATACTATCAATATATGTCCCTCCCTCCACTATTTTTGATGAAAACGAATGGTCATCATTTATGTCTCAGATCCGTCCCCCGTATATGTTACTGGGCGACTTTAACGCTCATTCTACCTCTTGGGGTAGTGAATTAACGAATCGTTCTGGCCGTAATCTTTTAGATTTTATTGATTCCCATAATTTATGTATTTTAAACGACGGATCTCCAACCCGATTCACCCCCCCTCAACAAAGGAAAAGTGTTGTTGATTTATCTCTCTGTTCATCTTCGGTGATACGTAAATGTTCTTGGAACATACTTAAAGACCCCCTTTCCAGTGATCATTTCCCTATTATAATCCTCTTTCACTATCTAACCACCTCGCATTCCTTTACAATTAACAATAATTTTAAATTTAAAACGAAAGATGCGAACTGGAGATTTTTTTCTTCTGTATTAGACTCTCTTGTTCACTCTGTAAAATCTTCAGCAGATATCCGTATTTCTCAATCCCTTAACTCTTGTACATTGGCCACATTTCTAGATCTTTCTTCAGCTTACGACGATGTATTAATTGATGTTTTGAAGGAAAAATTAATTAAAATAAAAATCCCAATAAAATTAGTTCAATTTATTATCAACTTTGCTAACAGACAGATCCATTATTATCCACTCTTCCTCAAACATATTGAAGCGCAAACTTTGGAAAGGGCTACCCCAGGGGTCTGTAATCAGTCCATTATTATTTAATATTTATATTAGTGATTTAGACATTGTAATCCCTTCGTCTATTAAGCGACTTTATTTTGCGGACGATTTTCTCATATATTTATCTCACAAAAATTTATCACATGCTGCGAAGGAATTAAATTTGGCCTTACATAATATTAAAGTTTGGATGTTGACAAATGGAATGAATTTAGCTACCTCTAAAACCAAGGTAGTGGCTTTTACTCGCAAAAGAAAACTGCCTCACTTAACAGTCTCTTTTGATAATTTCCCCCTTCAAATCGTTAAGCAAATAAAATTTCTTGGCCTGCTTTTGGACCATAAGCTTTCCTGGCTCCCGCATATTCAGAACGTTTCTGCTAAGTGTGAAAAGGGGCTTAATATGATGCGAGCTGTTTCCAGAGTATGGTGGGGATCCCATCCTGCTACTCTTAAACTAATGTATAATTCCCTCGTTCGAAGTCACTTGGATTATGGCACATTTCTTTTCGACCCACTTCCTAAATATCTGGATAAGAAACTTGAAAGAATCCAATCAAAAGGGCTCAGAATGATTATTGGGGCAATGCAATCTTCTCCAATTAATGCTCTTCAGATAGAATGTGTAGATCCTCCCTTATTTTTGAGAAGACAATACCTCGCGGATAGATATATCTTCAAAGCGTTATCTTTATCGCGTCACTCATTGGAACAGAGTCTCGATCGTTTGTTCAGTATTTTGAATAACAGAAGGAGGGTAATAGATAGAGATCGGTTCCCTTTCTTATTAAAAAGTTTTCTATCATTTAGATCTCTGTCTTCTAACCTTCAAAATCTACAAGATGATCCAATCCTTCCTATTTACAGTACCCCGTTTAATGCTATTAATTTTATCCCAAACGTAATAATTTCTGACTTCCGGACGAACATTTTATCATCAGCTAATAACTTTCAAAATGTTGAAGAACATTTTAAAAACTTTATATTTTCAAAGTTTCCTGGATTTTCCCTCATATACACAGATGGTTCCAAATCCGACCACAAAGAATGTGGCGCATCGGTATATATTCCTGAATTCAATGTTAATCTGTCTTATAAATTGCCTAAAGAAATTTCCATATTTACTGCAGAATGCTTCGCAATTGAACAAGCTTTAATTCAAATCCAACTCCTCAATATTCGTCGAGCCTTACTGTGTACTGACTCTCTAAGTGCAGTATTAAAAATTTCCTCTAATATCGTTCGAAGTCCAGAAGACTATGTTATTTGTAATATTAAAAACATCCTCGATTCTTTAAACGAATCTATGTTTGAGACAATACTGGTTTGGGTGCCTGGCCATCTAGGAATTGAGGGTAACGAGCAAGCTGATTCTCTCGCTAAACTTGGAACTGTATCTGGTTCTATTCCTTTAGATTTTAAAATTCCTGTCTCTGACGTCTTCTCTATTCTTAAATCCAACATGTCTCGTTCCTGGGAAGAAAATTGGACAGTCACGAAAACTCAAACTGGATCTTTCTATGCTGGAATACAAAATCATATTCCAAGTAAACCCTGGTTCCACGGAATAAAAAAGTCCAAAAGATTTATTTCCTGTATCTCGAGAATGAGAATTGGCCACTGCTCTATAGCAACTCATTTGTTTAAAATTCGGGTACTCGAAAGTTCATTATGCCAGTGTGGTGTGGAGGATGAGACTCTTGACCATGTCTTCTTCAATTGTAAAAACCATTCTTCTTTCAAGGGCATGTATCGATTGCTTATTAAAATCACCCACCAGTCTCCCCTTAGTATTCCATATTTGCTGTCTCTCAACAACTCTCGCGTATATTCTATTCTTTATAAGTTTATAGATTTGAATGACTTTAATATATGATATGTCCAGTCCCCTTATAGATAATTCACATCAGTGTAACCATATATCTTAACCCAATCGGCACAAAGCACTCTCTTTAGGGTGAATTGCCTAATACAAAAAAAAAAACAACAACGTACGTCTACCATAATACGAGCCTAGTATGGTTGTTAAGAAAATCACAAGAAACTACAATTTATAACATTTATTTATTAAAAATTATATTTCTTATTTTTTACAAACAGGCGAAAAGAAAAAACGGTTCACTTAAAACAGGACTTTGCCTTGCTCAATCAATGAGTAAATCCTTTCTTTATTTATTAAAAAAATATATTTCTTATTTTTTACAAAAAGGCGAAATGCAAAACGGTTCACTTAAAACAGGACTTTGCCATGCTCAATCAATGAGTAAATCCTTTCTTGCAGCCCCCTTACATAATCCGCCCCACAAATTTGCCCAACTGAGTGGTGATATAGTTACCCTGGTTAAACATAGTAAGGACAGACGGGAGCCTTTGTGAAGTGAGGTGTAACAAAAAAATTTTGATAGAATGTTTTAAGTTCATAAGTTCAAATTTAAAATTTATTTTTATTTTTTTTATTCTTTTTAAAATTTTTAAAAATATATCATAGATATTATTGATCCGTTGAGCGATAACGAATTGAAAATAGTATCTCCGCTGATTCCCCTTGATAACACAGAGCTTTAAGCTTTTATAATATCCAGGCTGATGGGGACGCTAGTACATATAGGTTTATAACGAATACTGTGATATTCCCACTTAGCGTCTGATATCTGAGCGTTTCTTCGCTTCATTTGTCAGGTTCCAAGTGAAGTAATAAATGAAGAAGGTTTCTTATCGAAGTTTCAACCCTTAACTAACAGTGTTTATTTTGAATTCTCTTCCTGAATGTTTAAATGTGTAAGAACACGTAAGGATTCTTAAACCAGTAGTAGTAAAATACACCTCCACATGGTTAATTTATCCAAGCTGAGTGCCAATTCATAAATATTCAAGAGTTTTTACAATGAGACGCGCAAATTATGAACATTTTAAGGCAGGATGATAAAAATCTAATGTGTTTAGTGGCATATCATGAAAAATAATAATTTCGTGAAATATTCCTTCGTTTTCTCGATCAATTAACTTTTGATACCCAAAATTGAAACTGATTTTGATAACAATTCAGACAAGCGAAGAAGTTGATATAAAATATTTATATTTGATTTAATTATTAATAAATAAATGTTGATTTTTTTGAACTCATGGTAGATTTAAGACGTGCATCTAATTTGCCAAAAATTCCATTTATTTTTTATGATTAATGAAACCTCCAAAATTCTATTGAAAATAGTATTTAGTTTTATTATCTATTCATTTTCGGACTTTTCCTATAGTGCGTTCTCGCAATTATTTTGAATATTATTTTTCAATATGATTGGATATTAAAAAAACATTTCCCCACAAAGAGGTTAGCGCCACAAAAAACCCACCTAATAAAAAAATCTTAGAAATTCCCCACAATTTGATTTTTGAAAGGCTTGATCAAGAGACTTTTTTGTTGTTTGTTTTTGGGGTGTTATGCCGTGTTGCGCTAACTCCTTCTTTAGCCGACGTTTCGGACAGCGTTGCAGTGTCCATCATCAGGGCAGATCCAGATGATGGACACTGCAACGCTGTCCGAAACGTCGGCTAAAGAAGGAGTTAGCGCAACACGGCATAACACCCCAAAAACAAACAACAAAAATGCTTTTGGCCGTGAGAATCTAAAAACTTACTTGATCAAGAGATTTTTATTTTTTAAACAAATTTTCACAAAACCTACAATTATAATATGCATTTATTTATATAATAAACTTGCTTTCTGATTTGTAATTTAATGTTATAAAAATACATTGTCTTATAAAGGAAGAATAATAACAATTTTTTTTTTCTTCTGTGCAATGAATTTATAACCATTAAAAAGAATCAATGTTTTTTCACTTCACAATCATATATAACGAAATGCAATAATGCATTGAAAATGTACGAAAAACTAAAAAAGAAGAAAAAATCAATATTTTATGTGTGGATGGCCGAACGACATCCAATATCTGTAGTTTGTTTATTGTAATCTCAGTCGTTACGCAAATAAATTCTATAAAATTTGCTTTTTAAGTCTACGTTGACTGTTTACCACATCAGGTAAGATGACGGTAAATTTTATAACGGTAAGTATTGATGGAAAATGCTACTTTTTACGTAAGATATGGGTATCTTCCCGGAAAAGAAAATTTGATTCGATAGCATTTCATTTCTAGATAGAAATAGAAAAATAATAAATTACATTGCGCATGCATAATTTAGAGTACCTATTCTTGTTTGGGCAAAATAAAAAAGTGGTTGTTTCTTAGACAAGAAATGTTGACAACTAATTGTTAGTATTAAAATAACTAAGTATTAATTAACTTCGGATAAGTGGGAACCGCCAAAGACCAAAACAACTTGAGATATATAATGAAAATCCTCTTGCATCAACCGCAGGGGTCACATAGTGCTATATCTGTCACCAAATGACATGTTCTCGTAAACATTGTTCCATCTTTTCTTTTATGGTCTATACAGCGTGTTATGTATTGAATTTGATTTACTTTTACCAGTCATTCCTGACATTATTTGAAGAAAAGTATAAATGAAATTTTTATCTCCGGTGGTATTTTTTTATTTTTCAATTTTTTTGTCCCACTTTCGATTTGAGTCTTTCGCTTCTTTTAATTTGAACAATATTTTATTTTAAAATATATTAGAAAACAATGAAAATATTCGAAATTGAAAGTCAAGCGAGAATATTTTTATTGTTTATACCCGGGCGTTAATTTGTTTCCTCGTGAAATTTTCGTCAAAATTATTTATTTTTCAACATTCATATAAAAGCTTTTATATATGACATAATGAATCATAATTACAAGTTTTGATTATCTAGTACTTAAATTATTAAATAAATTAAACGAAAATGCTTTGTTTTATGTCACTTATGTTTCCACTGTCTACCGGTTTCGGTACCTCCGTACCATCATCAGGGAAGTTATGAAAATAATGCTATCAAATACAGAAGTACATACATATACACATATCACAAAAAAATAATAATTTAACGGTTTTTTAATTTCTGACATTAAATTTAATTCTTCTTAACCCTAGATTCATAACCATTCGTCCCACAGACCGCGCAAAACGTAAATTTTTTCTAGTGTCTCTAGTGAAAGAGATAGAATGATGACCTCTCAAGTACCTTCCTAGATCGCTTGTTCATTAGTAACGCGGGTGCGTTTGCCTCGCAGTGAAGTCTTGTGGACAAGTTATAGACCTTTGAACATCTGAGAGACAAATGTTTATGAATAGTGTAACTTTTGACAAGACTGCAAGTTATTTTGAAAACATTGTTTTTGATGAGTTCTGGTTGTACAGAGTAAAAGTAAGTATATGATATTATTCTATATGAGTTATTATTTATAGTTACATCTTATTTTATCGTTCAAAATGTATTATTGTGTGTATTTTACATCAAATCTTTTTATTTTATTTTAGAATGGATGATCGGCAAATTGATGACTATTTGAATCGTTTATCTGATTCTGGTGATGATTATTTTACCAGTCAGCAAAAGGATGTAGAAATCAGTGATGTCGAAGATCATGTGGAATTAGATTAAATGGTCCCGACAGATTCCGACAGTGATAACGACATGGTTACGTAAAAGACACGAAATGCCAACTTTGAAGAGATGCCTAAAAAGGAAAATCGCCGAATTTTTAGATGAAATGCCTACCATTGCCACACCTGGTCTAAGTAGTACTCAAAAAAGGTTTGTGGTTATTGTGATTATAAAAAACGGCATATGACAAGGTTCCAATGCAAGCAATGCAAAAAGTATATGTGCGTGGACAATCGCGGCCTCATGTGTGTTGAATGTACCGATGAAATTTAATTTTAACTCGTTTTTTATTTTTTTGTTACCTAACTAAACATATTAAAGAGTGCCATACTTAATTTATTTATTTTATTTACAAGTACCCCAAAACTCGTCACTTAACTTTAGTCGTCTGTGAGATGAATGTTTATGAATAATGTTCCTCTTAGATAAGGTTATGAATCTAGGGTTAATTAAATTTAAAAGTCAGCCCAATTCTAAGTGTGTGTCCCATTACTTCACTTATCCCACACACGCCTCCCCCACCTCTAACCCACAACTAATGCACTGTCCCACTCGAGTATACTGTCCCTTGCTTTTTTGATAAGATGTATACATATATGACGTGTACTTCTGTATTTGATAGCATTATTTTTATAATAATCCTGATGATAGTACGGAGGTACAGAAACCTGTAGACAGTGAAAATATATCTATAAAGTGACTTAAAACCAAGTATTTTCCTTTTATTTATTCAAAATGACAAGTCACAATTTGTTTGCTTCTCTTTTTACCCAACTTTTCAAAATAACTGTCATGATTTTCAATAGGTAGGTACTTTAAGAACCCTATGAGTTAGAGATTTTGAGTTTCTCAAAAACACTCCAAAAATAACTTGGATTAAGAAAACGACTGGCCTTTCTATTAAGGCGTATAATGCGCCAACCCAAAAAAGAACCCAATTTTGGCAATTAGGCACAACATTAAATACGTATCTTCTGCTGGAAACGTTGATTTTTTTTACATTCCTCTTACTAATATATTATTTCGGTACCACGCCAAGACCTGAGAAGCTACTTTATCCTGATAATCAAATATAAAGCGATGAAGCAATAAATATGATTTCTTCGCAGGACGAGCCTTAAAAATCAGAAAATGTCCATTTATTTGCTTTGATTCTATTAACTTAGGCATTCTAGAAATATATGATTAAAATTGACTAAAAGCTTTAAAGTAGTAGGTACTAAAGTAGTACCTACTTTAATAGCTTCTGTGAAAGAGATGTGAATGTCACGCAAATGTTACATCACCAAATAATAAGTATCTTTTAAAATTCATAAAAATGGTTATTTCTGAGGAAGATCAATACATTTTCGAAAAGTACAGTGTATTATCATTTTGTCTGCTGTGTGCCCCATTAGGTTAGACAAATGGTTATTTCTGAGGAAGATTAATACATTTTCGAAAGTTACAGTGCATATTCATTTTGTCTGCTGCGTGCCCCATTAGGTTAGACAAATGGTTATTTCTGAGGAAGATCAATTCATTTTCGAAAGTTACAGTGCATATTCATTTTGTCTGCTGTGTGCCCCATTAGGTTAGACAAATGGTTATTTCTGAGGAAGATCAATTCATTTTCGAAAGTTACAGTGCATATTCATTTTGTCTGCTGTGTGCCCCATTAGGTTAGACAAATGGTTATTTCTGAGGAAGATCAATTCATTTTTGAAAGTTACAGTGTATTGTCATTTTGTCTGCTGTGTGCCCCATTAGGTTAGACAAATGGTTATTTCTGAGGAAGATTAATACATTTTCGAAAGTTACAGTGCATATTCATTTTGTCTGCTGTGTGCCCTATTATGTTAGACAAATTTTTAATTCTGAGAAAGATCAACACATTTTTGAAATTTACTATTTTGTTTGCTGTATGCTACATTGTTCGGTAGAAAAATTGGTCACATCCGAAATATGTCTTCTGACGAAAAATTAAGTTATTTGTTTTCCTTTCTATAAAAGCTTTGTACAAAATTATTGGTGACCTCGTCAATTGCCAATAAAACAAAGTTTTCGAGCTTAAATTATAGAAAAAAGTCAGCACAACTCAGATCAGCCTCTGTGGTCGAGGAGTAAGGCTCTGGATTAGCAACCCGGAGGTCACTGGCGCAAATATATTTTATTTCGTTAAGTTATATTATTTCATTTTATTATTTGATCAACTAAAATAATAAGTTATATATATGCGTGAAATATGCTCTCAGTATCGCCTTAGTCTAATACCACCATTCGGATTTCAAATTCCTTGAAATGGCTTTAGCCGTGTTTGGGGTCACAAGATCTGAAGAGCCACGTACTTCCTCACCTTTCTCTTTCCCCTTTCTCTTCCCGCTTTATTTTACCTTCAGTCTTACAACATACCCCAATTGGGGATGCCATAGTCTCACTGGCTCTAGACGGTTGGGAACCTTATGTGCTTATAATCACCGAAATAGGTCCAGCGGACATACTTTCCCATATCAGACGTTTCACGTACATATTCTTTGAGTGAACTCTCCTGCCATAATAGTATAAGTTCCTACTCAATTTTTCTGCAATGTTTTTTTTTGTATTTCATTAAAGGCAAATTGACATTCAGTAATGAACCATATATCTATCGTGAAAAGGGTTACATCTAAATAAAATACAGGTATGATTAATAACATCCAGAAAGAAATTTTTTTCTATGTACATATCGAGTCAGTTGAAAACCATGTAAATTTCAGATACCTGCCGCTGTTTTCGTATGGGTTCATAGTTATGAACTGTTTTATGTGATAAAACAAACCAATACCCGCAAATGAAAAAAACTTACCCTTTTCAGGATAAAATTTAAGCGCAGTATTAATAAATTAAGCGAGCAAGCCTTACATTACTAGTTAAAGCTCCTTTTTTAACACGGGACCAAAAGGAGAATTAATACTTCTTATCGTTAGTGGTAACTACTTTCAATTCTTGTCTTAATTTTTTTTTATAAATAGGGCATAAGTAACTAAAATGATAAATTAATTAATGATGATTTTTGTTTAGCTTTTAAGATAGTTTCAGTTTAAACATTTGTGAAAATGTACTCTGAAAATGTACTATTTGGAATGAAATGAGGAATGAAAAAATATTTGATGGAACACGAAGCAAGAAGACTCCGTTTTCCACTCCTGTATTTTCATTTTTTAGAAATAATTAATTTTGTCTTTTTTCGTTATGTTGAAAATTTGGCTGAAAAATACTACTAGGCAATTATTAACGTCGGTACCTAAAAATTATTTGCATATAAATGAACACTCAGAATTGATCGTATTTGTATATTCTAATTCGCCTTTGGCGTTATTAGCAATAGGATCGATCGGCATGTAAAAAAAAGTGCATTGTCAATCTTATTTTAAACAAACACCAATTGGTATTTTATTTATCCAACATAAAATTATCTTACTTTGACATTTTCAAGCAAAACAATAGTCTTTTAAAAATTTGTGATATTTTTTTATGTTTTCTTACGGTCCGTTGTGGTTATTTTCTTCATTCAAATGAATCATTTTTATACGTGCTGCCAAAATGAAGCAACATTTTACCAACTCACGTACCAACGTTCTGGATATTATTTGGATGCGTATCTCTGGGAAAATGTTTTTCGTAAATTTAACCTAATGAAGGGGTAATAAATTTGCGTACGCGGCCGCATTTATTTGATTTATCAGTTGAAACATCCCAATAACAATCGGTCCGAGATTGTTATAGAATAAAAAATTGTACTCGTCTCTCGGGAGCCGTAGGTTACCAATGCATGTTCAGGAACTATAAAGGGTCATAAGAATTTTAGAACTTTGGTGAAAGATTTTACCTCTGCCCTTCACCTTTTCAAAAAGACAATTTCCTACGCGATCCTACAATAACTTTGACATTTTTTGTCAAAGCTTACCCTTGATCATGCCAAACGCAAATAAATACTTGGGATACCACAAAGGGTGACTTCCACACAGTTTTTTGTCTCAATGCCATTTTGTATATTTTTTGTTCATAAATTTTATTGAAAATGAATATTATGGCTTACACATTTCGGAAATTCATCAAATTTCAAAGTTAAAATTCAAGTGCTGTGAAGGGTGCTATTCAAGTTCTGTTCTGTGAAAAAACTGTCCCATTATGAAATATATTATTTGTTTTACGTTTCTAATTTTTTTATTAGTTAACCCTCGTAGGACCTTATTTTTTTGAACATACATTTAAGCTGCTAGTATCTTTGTATTTGATAATTAAGAAAGGTAATAAAACACAGAGAAATTTTACAAAAATACATCATAAATATTTAATTAGTTAAAATGTTGAAAATATATATATATATATACAGGATTTTCCAATAAGAGGTGTTATTTTGAATAGCCCGCTATTTCGGTAGATGTTACTTTTGAAGTTCATTCATTTTTTAACATTTGACAAGTAAAAACTACGCTATTAATAAAAATGGAACGATACACGCTTCAACAACGCATTGAAATTATTAAAATTCACTTGAGTGAATCAAATGCAAATCATCTTGAGTGATGAGGCCCATTTCCACCTCGGTGGCTTCGTCAACAAGCTAAATTGTCGCATCTAGGGCTCGGAAAACCCAAGAAATATAGTTGAAAAGCCTCTCTATCCTCAAAATGTGACTGTTTGGTGCAATTTATGGCCCGGCTTAGTCATTGGACCTTATTTTTTCGAAAATGAGGCTAGAGCAACAGTTACGGTGAATGGATTGCGCTATCGAGAGATGATTAATGATTTTTTGACCGGAATTGGATGGAATTGATTTGGAAAACGTTTAATTTCAACAAAACGGCGCTACGTGCCACACAAGCAACGAAACCATTGATCTTTTACGGGAAAAAAATCTTTGAATATCAAAATAACACCTCTTATTGGAAAACCCTGTATATCAGCATATTTTTCACACACAAAAATATGTTTTGAACATTGACGATGTTTTGTAACTTCAACATAGAATGCTTTATGGAACTAGTACTTAGATTGTGTTAAAATTATATTTTCATGGTATAATCCACATTTAACGTAATTAAGAACATTTTATTTGTCGGGATTTAATGAACTCATATTATATTTCACCAACTATATACTGTCAACAGTTGTAATTATTATATCTGTAAACTGCACCACGGAACCTCCTTTTTGGAACATTTATTTATATTTTGTTATCAAAATTCATCAAAACCCAATTTCAAAAGCGCAAAACACAGCCACCAAGTACTAATTAAATTCAATTTGCGGCCATTGAAATCAAAGTCAAAGTCAAATTCAATAAGCTACACAAGCAACTCTAGCGGCTTGAGTTGTTGATATTGCCACTATTTCACTGGAGTTGGATATATTACTACTATTATAAGGTATATGCTGATGGACATGAAAAAATGAATCAGTTTTGCAGGAGAAATCGGACTATATACATATATATATATAGATGATGACTTTCTTATGTTTCCTATTTTTGGTGTTTTATGACGAGTCGAAAATCTCTTAAATTATTTATTAGCGGTTGGCAGTCACTTTTGCAGCTTACTCAACTTTATTAGTTCCATCAAATTTGTGGTAAAGCTTGTTCATATGTTTGGCACTGCAGTAAGTTTGTGTTATTTCTCGTTTCACCAGTAGGTACAGCAAATTTCCAGTTTACCAGTTTCCTGAACTTTTCGTATGTTGAGTTTTAAACTTTGCCGTCTGCGTTTAGTAAAGTTCAAGATGTCGCAGGCAAATAGTTTTACATTTGAGATTGAAAACGGGATTTATTTTATAAAAGAATTACGTTAGTATGCCCGTCACAAATATTGATGATTTGTTTTTGATTTAGTGTGTATAAATTAAAAATATTTAAATAAATGCCCAGCAATGTTATTTTTTATGTTATTATGTTAGTTCTTAAGTTTCTTCAATTATTAGCACACACGAAGATGTGAGCCAATATAAAATCAATAAATAAATATCTGTTATTACTATTGATTCTTTGAACAGTACTGCTGTGGTAAGTAAATACAAAGTGTCTTCCTTGCGACTTAAAACAAAAATTGTTGTGAATACCGCAAAATAGTCCCAACTGCTCCCAACTGTCTGGAACCAGTGAGACTATGCATCACCAATTGGGATTTTGTGAATAAGAAGGGGGGAAAAGGGCATGGGGAAGAGGAAAGTGGAAGAGTACCTGGCTATTTAGATCTGGTCACCAAACACGGCCAAAACCATTTCAAGCAAAATTTCAATTCTGATTGGTGATCTTACACCAGGTAAGATAGTTACTGTTACTGAGAGTATCTTCCACTCTGATTCTGAGGCACTAAATGTAGACATTGTGTTTGTACTTACCACCGCAGTGTAGACATGGCTTCCAAAAATATATTTTTTAATTAAATTACAACCAAAATGTGGTCTGAAATCATGAAATTCCAAGGAGTAGGTACTAAAATACCCAACTTTTTAAGCTTAATTTAACAAAACACTTTTTTAAATTTCAAATAAGGGATCATACAATTTATCCAAAGAAATGTCACCTCTACCATAATATTGAAAAAAATGCGAATTAGAAAATCCAAATAACCACGCTGCCAATTGAAAAAAGAATCTTTACTGAATTATTACAACAGTTACAATCTTGAAATGGAAAAGGAATGTACAAACAACTTTGCACACAGACGAAATGCAATGGTTGAGTTTAAACAGGACTTCGCTACCCTCAGTTTACATTGCAATTTCATCAAAACCAGTAAGTTACTTTATTCCACATTTTATTATTAGACCTACTGCAAGTAAATACAATATATTTAAAAATTGCCTTGTCAAACTTTTCATCTAGATGTATAGTGAAAAAGACCACCCTGTTGATCTTCTTTCTTTCTACCTCTTTTCATCATTCACCATTTCTTCTCGTCGCTTGAGAATACGTAAAGACAGGGTTTGTTAACAATGAACTAGGCGAAGCCTTTTACGATTTCTCCGATATAAAGCGCCTTTATTTCAAGAGAGCTTTTAAGGAGGTTTTAAAGTCTGAATTATGAGCTGTAACTCGGTATAAGACGGTGTTAATATTAAGTAATGCGTATGGATATTTCATATGAGTTCGTTCAGTGGTTAAGAACAAGGTTTACAAAGGATTACGTTTAACCGATTTAAAAATATAACACGTGTTTCTTCCTTATAGAAATAATATTCCTTTATGTGAAAACGCGTTCTCAGGTGTCAGCGGGACTGTTTCCACGTGTAGGTATTTCAGTTGAAGTCCACACAAGTACTTAGTAGACGTAGACATCTTTTTTTACGAATAACCAGAAAATATGTAATAAAAAACTCCCGCTCTCATCATTATAGATTGCTAGTGCAATGGTGTAGACCTAAGCTATTTTATAAACTGTGTCAATGATGGGGATGCCTTGTTAGAAACCAGACGCATTTGTCCACTTAGATACTACAGGTCATACAACCTTAGAAAACCAAACAAATTTTCTTAATTATTTCTGATGCAAAAACTCTGTGCACACCAGTAGCGTGCACAGAGTTTTTAACAAGGGTGGACAATAGGACAAACAGCGAATTATTTGTTTTAAAAAAACGTGCCACCGACGTGTTAAGTTTTCGATATCAATAGACATCAAGCTTTACATCAAAAACCCAAATAACCATATCCAAATAGCCTATTTCAAGCCAATTACTGGAGAGGTATATAAAAATTTTAATCATAGTAAATTTTAAGGCCTACATTACTGGAAAACTTGAATTGTAAAAAAACTGTACCTAATAAAAAAAATCAACCCACTCAATTGTATGAAAGAAATCTTACCTAATCCGAATTTAAAGTTGTTCCAATTAATAGAGTTACAAACAGATGGAATTTTTTGATACATTTGTGATTTTTACAGAAAAAATACGTACACAAACGAGTCTTCCTTGAATGTGCATTACATTAATGCAGTGAACGTTTGAGGGCGACATGTAAATATTTTTTTAAAATTGATATCCTATTTTTCAAGGTTATATATAGTAAGGCGGTCGGTAGGGCCGGGCGGGCGCTGTTATTCGACTTGGCGCGTATATTTGAAAGCGTGGATTTCTTGCCATAATTGTATGAAAAATTATATTTTTATGTGAAAACGTTAGGGTAGGCAGTGATTATTTGCCAATATGGATAACACGCCTCTACATATGATATTACGCAGCACAACTTAAAGATTTTTTCTTTTCAGAATTGTCTTGTTGTGCGGAAAAAAAGAAACATCATGATGATATTAAAACATATTTTCTTTTATTCTTTTAGGAATTCGTATCTGTCAAGTCGCTTGTAGCATAGCTCAGATAATAAAGGAAAATAAGGAAGTGCATTAATACGGAAATAGTTCAACTCGTATTTACCGGATGCCTGTCATGCCCTTCCACATTCAACACAGCGAGATGAAGAAATAAACCCCAACAATATTTTTAACGTACAATATATTATTGCAAAAACCCCCTCCTTTGCTATCCTTATATCTTATATCACGGGTTAATAAAGCGAGATCATTAATGTCCCAGTGATTACAAATACACGTGGAGAGCCTTATTTATGCAATTAATTTCTAGATAATCTTTATTCTTGGTATCATAACACGAACGCTAAAGGATATTGTATATAATCATTTGATGGTGATAGGTTGTTTATCGTTTATCATTTAATTTATCTCTCAGGCAATAGCTAGGTAGAATTTTGTACTTATAGCAAGGAGAACATAACAAACAACGTCTTCACTTTATATTGATTGATATTATGGTATTATGGTAGTGGTACATGAATGAACATATGATAAAATTTAAGGGAAAAGAAAAGTTTAAAGAAAATAAAAATTCAAAAATACATGATAGTTTTTTCCAAAAAAACATAACTCAAATAATAAAAGAAATAACAAAATCACAGCTGTTTAACTGAAAGTCGTACTCGTCAAAAACATTTATTTCCAACACAAAAATTTTACACCACTTTTGCTCAAAATCATTATATATATATCTAGGGAAAAAATACTTCAACAGCCTACACGAAAATATCAGAACAATAGAAAACGATAAAAACCTACTAAAAGCAATTAAAGAGAAGTTCAATGTAAAAATATAAAATTGATGAAACTTTTTAATTTTTGTTGTTTGTTTTTGGGGTGTTATGCCGTGTTGCGCTAACTCCTTCTTTAGCCGACGTTTCGGACAGTGTTGCAGTATCCATCATCAGGGCAGATCCGGTAGATCCGAAGATGTGTAAATTTTGGTTGTCGAGTTTGTGCTTATTTGTTTGTGGCCTGGGCCCGTCCAAGTGCGAAATGCCAACGGAAGTGGCGACATCTTGTGGCGAATTCTGAAAGCACAGTATTTATGTTAGCCTGGAGCCCGTCCAAGTGCGAAATGCCAACGGAAGTGGCGACATCTTGTAGCGAATTCTAGAAATAGAAAACCGATTGACAGCGGTTAAAGTAGATGTACCCAGTATCAAGGTATAAATACTATGGTTTTATATTGTATTATTATATGGTATTGGAGTATAATTAGACATGTTATTTGCGTTTAGCTTTGGTGTAGCCGTCAATTACCGGATACCAAGAGCTGTTGAGCTTAGCTCCGTCGTCTCTGTTGATATTAAATGGATTTTTGTAGATGTTCTGCTATCCTTTTGGAAATCGTCCGCTCTGTCTGGCCTATATAAACCTTGTCACAACCAGAGCAGCTGAATTTGTACACTCCATCTGCTTCCAGAGGAAACTTAGTCTTTGCAGACCTCAGTAGGTCTTGGATTTTGGTTGTGGTTCCGAAGACAGTTTTGATGTTTTCTTTTCTCAACAGCCTGGCAATTCTGTCTGTCACATTGTGAACGAAAGGCAGGAAAGCACAGCCTTTTGAGTCTTGTTCAACTCTGTCTTCGTTTGTTGTAGATTTGGCTCTTAAAATTTGCCTTGTCTGACTTGCCGGGTAACCGTTGCGCTCCAGTGCATTGGTCAGTTTTATAAATTCTGCTCCAAGTTTTGTTTCTTCACATATTCTGGTCGCTCGGGTCACCAACGTATGGATAAGTCCTCTCTTCTGCGCTGGGTGGTGGTGCGAATCAGCGTGTAAGTATCGATTCGTATGAGTTGGTTTCCTATAAACGGTATGTCCTAGGCTACCATCGTGTTTTCGCATCACCTCCACATCTAGAAAAGGCAGGATTTTATCTTGGTTTTCCAGCTCCATTGTGAACTTAATTTTGCTGTGGAGAGAATTAAGATGGTCCAGGAATTCGTTAAGTTTCTCCGTTCCATGAGGCCAAATAGCGAAGACATCGTCGACGTAGCGCCACCATACTTTAGGGACAGCTGATAAACGCAAATAACATGTCAAAGTATACTCCAATACCATATAATAATACAATATAAAACCATAGTATTTATACCTTGATACTGGGTACATCTACTTTAACCGCTGTCAATCAGTTTTCTAATTCTAGAATTCGCCACAAGATGTCGCCACTTCCGTTGGCATTTTGCACTTGGACGGGCCCCAGGCTAACATAAATACTGTGCTTTCAGAATTCGCCACAAGATGTCACCACTTCCGTTGGCATTTCGCACTTGGACGGGCCCAGGCCACAAACAAATAAGCACAAACTCGACAGCCAAAATTTACACATCTTCGGATCTACCGGATCTGCCCTGATGATGGACACTGCAACGCTGTCCGAAACGTCGGCTAAAGAAGGAGTTAGCGCAACACGGCATAACACCTCAAAAACAAACAACAAAAATGCTTTTGGCCGTGAGAATCTAAAAACTTACCAAACTTTTAAATTGATTATAACTTTTAATATCAATAATTACAAACAATAAATATTCTTCATCTTGATGCTCACCACTCTTCTAGACACAAGTGCCAGCTTCTATAAAAGAGGAACATTAAACAATCAAAAGCAGTGAAAACTAATTGTATGAATGATTTTAGTTAACATTTTTGATTATAATCTGTAAATTGATTAATTATTTAATTTAATAAAAAAAATATTTAACATATTATGGATACAATATCAGAAACAAAATAAGGATTAAACTGAAAATAGAAATAAATAAAAAATATTTAATATATTATCGTTACAATATCAGAAACAAAAATAAAGATTAAACTGAAAATAGAAATAATTACAAAATTTTTCAAGTACGATTAATAGGCATGCAAAATTATACCAATTATTTCATTTCAATATATATATAAATTTCAACACAGGTACCACGACACGTACGTATTTAAAAGTTCTAAGACATTTATACAGATATTTAAATGAATCCTGCTTGAATGAGCTAGCAACATTGATTACAGTGCGCTGGTGTATGTACACGAAACTCGACCTACACAAGTGAAACACCACTTCACAGCAGTTCTTGTCAGCTTCATGAGAACGAGTCGTTTTTACAGGTCGTTTTTGTATAAGTTGGCTTATAAATCCCATCCTACAGCCATTACCTTAATCCGCCTCACAACGCTGCCCATGTCATCCAGGAATAAATTAGATGTAAATTAGTTCATTTAAATTACTGTTCTAGTGTCCACAGATGAAGAAATTGCAAATGATTCAAAATAGAGGTATGCGAGCAGTATTGAATTGTAGTAGGTATTCCAATATAATTATTATGCTGAAAAAATTAGGAATGATAAGTGTGAGTGTTAATACCCTAATTTTTATATTTAAGCTAAAAAATAGAAAACTCCCAAAATACATGTTTTTTTAATTAATATTTTTTTTATTCTAGATAAAAGAAAATTACATTTTTCACTTATTTAACTAGAAATAACATATATATTACACATAAATATATTACACACCGGTATTATTCACTTTCATTGTTTTGTTGATTGAGCATAAAACTGAACAATTTTTTTTTAAATGTACCTATACTTTTTTCATTTTTAATTTCGTCTGGGAGGCAATTATTGCTTCCCTCGTAACCAATGGATTGCTTGCCATAATGAGTATGTATGGTGTTTAAATGTATTTTATCGTGTCGCCGTGTAAAGTGTGTGTGTACTTGGGACGTTTTGATGAGTTCTGTATTTGTATGTATGAGTTTATTATTTATTTTGTAAATAAGGAGACATGTATTATATTCATATAATTTTCTTAATTTTAATAGTTTTGTTTCTTTATATAATTTTTTTGTTGATGTTCTAGGTTAGTAGTGAAATAGCTTTTTGATTACTTTGTTTTGTGTTACCTGTAGTTCGTTTTTATATGTTTCACATGTATTTCCCCAGATTTCAACCAAGTAGTTTAAATGTGAGTGTACGAGGCTATAATATAGACCTTTTTTAATTTTATTTGGTAACAGATATGATATCCGGCTGAATACGCAATACGTTTAAGAATTTTAATTTTAATTTCGGAATACATGGCTACTGTGGAGATTTAAGACCTCTAAAAACAAATTTGTTGGGAACCCAAAATAATTTTTATTTTAAATGATTTAAGATTTTTTATGAATTACCGACAGATGTTAAAGAAGCTAAGAGCCTTGCTGCTTTTCATGGTTTTTTGCCTAAATGCGATAAAGAATAAGTTTTAAATGTATTGTAAAGTGTCTTAAATGAAATAGAAATAAGTAAAATAGGTTTTATGCTAAAAAAATAATTTTGTAATTAAATAAAATTCATGCAAAAAAAATATTAAAAAATATTGTCCCCTTATCTTTAGACTGTACAAAAAGGGGCGCTCTTGTGAGGTGATATCAATAAATCGATTCGCAGTTTTCGAAGGAAAAAAAAGAAACTGACCTTCTTGTAAATAGTTTTTTTTTAAATATATTGACTCTATGTTAGTCTAAAGTCTAATCTGTGAAATAGAGAATTAACTGGGAATCCGGAAATCACCACATCCTAGACAGACTGCTAACGGAAGAGGAAAACTTCTTGTCAGGATATTTCCGCTTTATTTTATATGGAACGGTCGGATTCGTCGTTTCAGAATAATCGTGATTGTCTACACTTTCAAAAATATTTTACTATTTAAATATGTAAACCATATATATATATATATATATATATATCATTCGAGCTTGAAATTTTACAGAAAATGCGACACATAAAAAAAAAGTGAAAAAACAATAATTTCAGTAGGTACTGTGGAACTCTGGTTAAGAACTGATTGGCGGAACGATACACACAAGCGTTACAGTAGGTACCATAATTATTTTATAAATAATACTTAATTCTATATGTGAAATGTCAAAATCTTTCGTGATACATATGTTCACCTGAAAAGTAAATTTCAGATTTTGGTAGGCAATGATCCTGAGGCAAACATTTTTTTAAAACTTTCTGCATAACATTTACAAATTCTACAATTATGATATTTCGTGATTTTTTACGGGTCAGCGCTGGTATATTAAAAAAAGAGATCCCTGAGGCGTGTGTGTGAGAAAACCATGTATGATCGTGTGAGAAATGTGAAGATCTGCAAAGAGTGCAAGGCTGATGAAAGTGTAATGAGTAAGATCAAGAAAGGGACGCTTAGATGGTTTGGGCATGTAGAGCAAATGAGCGAAGAAAGGAGTGTTAGGAGAATATACGATGCAAATGTTAATTATAGCAGAAGTCGGGGACGCCCGAGGAAGACATGGCACGACCAAGTGAATCAGATAATTGAGTCGGGCCATTTCAAGAGTCAGAATAATAGAAGAGTATGTATGAGACGTTGTATGAATGTGAAGGAGTGTGTGGTGTGACCGAGTTGTTTGGTGGTCCGTCCTCTCTGCCTACCCCTGCGGGGAAACGGCGTGATGGTTTGTTAGTTAATTACTTTAAAACTGATAAAATATATTTTATTTTCTTTTAATTTTTCATTCAATATAATATTTCGATTATAAAAATCTGTAAAATAAATTATTAAACGTTCACTTATAAATATAAATAAAATCAGACAGGTTTGCTCTCGGTGGAAGCTTTAGCAAAAATTTTAATGAAAAATCAATGGAACAATATTAGCCGGTTTCTTTCCATATATGCTCAGAAATTTTTCTTTTATTCAATATTATGAAAGCAAATCTGAAAAAAACGTTTTCATAAGACGAATAAATGATCAATCAAGGTACTAAAATTTTAAGAACATAACATTTGGCAGTCATTTTTGACACTTTTTGATGGATTCCGTGAAAAAAGGGCAAAATTTATAAAAGTCGCATTCATAAATCGACAGGTTGCCGGATAAAGGCTATATAGAATTTTAAAAGTATTTTTACGATAACATAAATGATAGAGGGCGTTTTTTGTTGCTATTACAATACTGAATTTTGGTTTTTGTTATGTCACCCCAACCTATAGCTTAAACACTTATAACCGTCTTACCAATTAGATTATACACGCACGTTCAACGTTGGTGTGGTAAAGCTGGCCTTGATCCTGGTTCAATTCCGTTTTACCAAACACACGCCACAGTAATAAGTCAAGTTTTTCACCTTCCCGACCTTACGCGCTGTGTAATATTTACACTGCGTTTTTTTAATAAGGCTATCAAATTAATAAATTAATAAATCTTTTTATGAATCTAATAGCAAATGTTCAGAAAGTAAGTCCATCCGCTCACGGGGCAACTGAAACTGGTTGGCAACTGCCCGTTGCAAATTGGCTATCGATCATCTCTGACAGTGAAACTCAAGTTGAAGATTTCACAAATTATCTAAATTATCTTGCTTGGGTTCACTCTTTTATTGAAAGAAATATCAACTGCAGAGCATTCGTTGCTGATGTAATCTGAGAGTTTTTTAGGCATGGACGAATCGCAAATGTCTTGAAAACTGACATATCTATGGGTAACTGAAACGCGCAGGCGTCGGTTGCGTCGCCGTTAAAAACTGGTTGCGCCGTGCGGGGACCGCCATTGAAATACAAAGGTTAGCAACTTGAGTTCCCAACTGGTTTTTTTTTATGTTGCCCCGTGAGCGGATGGACTTAAGGTTAGCGAATTTTGAATTCCGTAAAATAATTTTGAAAAGAGAAAACTAACATTGCTCTGTATTTTTAGAATATTTAGTATTTATGTAAAAAAATGAGCACTTTGTAAACACCACTATTTAATCAGGATTTCAAACAGGTTTCTATTCAAACAAGTTTCTTGGTCAGGATAAACAAATTCATATAATGTTACATTTTAATTCAAAATAGATTAAATAAAATGTGCTGCTTTTATGAATAGGTTTTATAATGTAATACTTTTGGAAAAATTCGATTTCATTAAATATAAACAATACGTTAACGGTATATTCAAAGAAGTAACACAACGAACAAAAAGTTATTATAAGCAAATGAAAATCCGTGTTTCATGAATTTAATATATTTGTGCCTAATTCAAATTCGCGTCAACATTTAATGATAAAGGGGATTTTTGCTGGAAATTTACATAAACAAAATATCGTTTTATTGTACGAAAAATGAGAAAAATTTTAAATTCTTTTGGTTTGTATTTTTGGAGATTACTTTTCAATTCTAGGAGCGATTGTAAAAAAAGTTTATTTACTTTGTAGCTGTTTTTTTAACACATCCGAGATTATTTGAACAAAATTTAAAAATTATTATTTTCATTTTTTGGGGGTAATTTCGATAAGTAAATATTCCGGTGAGTTGGAAAGTTGGTAAAATCCTGCATTTTTTTAAATATTTTAAGAATAATAATTTAGTTCGGGAAGAATCTTGCAATCTTTCATAAAGATAAAGACACAATTAAATATGACCGAAGGGAATAGAACCAAATTTGCTCAGTAGTAGAACAAAGCCCCATCAAGGCTGAGGTCCTGGGATTCTGGTCCTTGAGTCCTGGTTTAGATTTTCTAGATGCGACCAAACTTTTATCTCATTTTTGTTTTTTCAATTTTTATTTTATTTTGAGAGTGGTTTATATTGTCTTCAATGATGGATAAAATTGCATTTATAAATTCTTTGAAAACTGTTTTCAATTTTCTTTTTTAATACGCAAAATGAATTTTCTTCCAGCATAATTGAGATTATTTGCTTCTACTCCTTTACAATTAGTCGGATTCTAACTAGTACAAACATTAAAAATATTAACGTTAAACTCTAAAAAAACACTCTAAGTACCATTTTTCATAAACAAACCAAATACGCCGCATGAAATAAACATTCGAAATCACTATGCACCAAACACTCAACAATACCACTGTAACTTACTATGTACTAATATTGAAATTAAAACTTCAACCAAATATCTAGGGATCACTATTGACCAATGCCTAAAATGGATACCATTTATAACTTTTCTCAAAAACAGAGTACGAAAATTAACCTTTATTTTTAGCTGCTTGAGACATATTCTAAATAAAGAACTACTGAGAATGACGTACTTCGCATTCTGTCAATCCATAATCCAATATGGTATAATAGGATGAAGGGGCGCCTATAAAACTCACACACAACCTCTTTACATTGCGCAAAAACTAATAATTAAAATAATATTAAAGAAATCATTTTTATATTCATCTGAACTCATTTTCAAAGAATTTAATGTCAGAAAATTAAATACTCTTTTCCTGTATCACGCAACCTTACAAGTTTACAAAGATGATATCCTAAACAAAACCTTACCATTCAAAAACACAGCAAATCTCAGGCAAAAATACATGTTACCAATTCCGATTTGTAAGAAAACTTTGGGTCAGCAAAACTACAAATACTTAGGAACAAATTTCTTCAATAAATTGCCAGAAAATATAAGATCACTAAATTATAGTTTCAAAACACAATTAAAAAAATATACTGAAAACCTAAACTAAATAAAAAAACGTAAATAAATAAATGAAAAACAAAAACTTAAAAAATAAAATAAAAATCTAAGAAACTAAACAAATAATACCTCATCCCATACACACAAGCAATTGCTTATTATGGGAGAACATTGAAAAATAATAAATATTAATCATATCATAATATCTTTTATCTTATTACTAGTGAAATATATATATATGTATATCACACATTGTAATTTTTTTTATTAAATAAATATAATAAAAAAAAATAAAAATAAATATTTAATAGAATGAAGTGTGTGTGTGAAATTCGTTTAACAACGAATTGAAGAACTACACGTATTTTTTTTAAGTATCTATGTGTACTGGACGGGAGTCCGCACAAGACTGTAGATTTGGGCGCCGGTTCCAAACCGTGTCTTAAACCGATGAGAATGCTCCTTTACGGCCGCTGATGATGATAGTGGTACAAATCTATGTCAATCTGCCTCCCGCACCCGGTGCTCGGTGATTGTTGGGCACTGGGTGTGCAGTTGTCTCTGCTCGCTTCTGGCGTTGGCGGTTTTCCTGAGCAGGGCCGGCGGATCTTGATGAGGTAACACCAGAAGGCTTGGAGCAGAAGACTAGGCGAGGTGAGGCAGTTGGTGGGCAGGAGTCACTTGTTGATAATAAAACGCTTGTTTTGGTGGTAAAGATGAACTGATTTAATATTTTTGTGTTGTTGCTTATATGCAATAAGCTTGACTCGTAGCCGACATTTGGCTGTCCGCCGAAAAATAGTGGGGATTCTATCCGCGCCAGAAACGCGTACATATGCCACCGCAAAATTTTGCATATTCATTTTGCCGGTGGTATAGCCGAAGGCAGACGCTTAAATTTGGGAGTATGCAAAGATTTTGCAAACTCGCCTGAATAACAATTACAAAGTTTTATTACATGGCAGTTATAAAAATGTGTACCTTGACAACTAGATTTTTAGTTTGTCAAGATACGACAAAAAATAAGAAAAGTTTGCAAATAAAAGTGTAAAAATGATCTTGAAGCGATCAAATTTGTAAAAATGGTTAAGTTAGTATTTTTCGCAGGTCCCCCGTGACATAGCGCTCAGAAAGAGAAAAAATTCACGGTGCTACGAGGTTTCTGGATTTTTGTAGAGGCAAAAAAGTAAAAATGGTTACACAAATATGTTAAAAACAGCATTTTAAATATCTTTTCAGTGGTAGCACATCGTAAATAGTGTTTATTTAACTACCGCCGAGGAGATGTACAAGTAAAAAATAGGCATTTGCAACATTTAATAAATTGTTATTTCTTCGTAAATTTGTACATAGGAAAATTTGAACATCGTACCGCTCGGCAGAGGTACGTGCGCGATGCGGTACCGATGCTTTTCGGAGTCAGAGTTTTCAGGCCGTTTCGGCCGAAACGGGGTACAAAATGAGCAGTGGCGGGGAGTGAGGATTTTGCCAGTGGCGTGGAGTAGGCACATTTTATAAATGTAAACAAATTTTGATAAAAAGAAATAATGTGGCCAACAACGTCCGTTACACTATGTTCTGTTTAGAGCAGATAATTTACGCAGCCCACAAAATGTACCAAAAATATTAACAAGAGTGAGCAATGGGCTGTACTAGATTAACCATTTTTTTACTAAACTAGTACACAAATTACCATAATTAAAACACTTTTTTGTAAATTGCACATATTTTGATCATTTTGATGCAAGATCGCTAAATAAAACAGAAATATACAAAAAAAAATCAAAAGAAAGCTAATTCTTTGTAATCGCAAGAAAAAAAAATCAACATGTTTGTTGGTTTTTCTTTTATAAAACTATGCAAATATGTATCGCAGTAAGAATTAACTTTTCTTCAAGATGCAATGTGATTAAAGCATGTAAGCACATTGAAGAATGAAACGTTCTAATTTAAAAAAAACTTTCATGCCACCAATCCATTCCATAATTACAATCGCTTATTATAGCAATTTCACAAATTGCTATAAATAATTTAAAAAAATGGTGTGTTATAACATTTACCTACTTACAAAATTATTTGCGGACTTTTTTCACAGATTAGCCACTTATCAACCCTGCGTATTTGTCCAAACCCTTTCCATCTTTTTCATTAAAAGCTCTACCTTCTGCATACAAAATCTACAATCTCTTCCATTAAAGGATTAAAGACGTTATTTTCACCCTCCCCAGCAAATTTTTATCCCTTTAAATATTTTTCATTTGCAAACTCCCAGCGCAGCGTGTAAAAAAGAAATCATCCCCATTCTCGCCATTTCCTAAGGCAGGCAGCAGCGGATCGTTGTTGATAGAAGCTTCAACGCCTTACTTTAATTCTCAAGTAAAATTTCTCGGAAGTTCTTGTGAATATAAATAGGTTCAATTATACAACGTACTGTAGAGAAGTTTTCCTAGGATATTATGCAATAGCAGGTAATCTAAAATGCTCCAAATTGCCTTTGGTGCTGACCAAAGATATTAAAAGAACGAGATGTGCTATGCGCAGTTCGTACTGAGTGGAATTGTTTTGCCGAGTGTCGCCGGTTTTGTTCACCAATACTACTGCACACCTTCGCTTGCGCTAAGGTATCCGCACTAATACATAGAACAGATTTCTGTGCGTACACGTCCCGATACTGTTCAAAGTACCCTAATTAGGTAGTACTCCGGCTACGGTCCGGCGGCCAACATAGCATATCTCGTTCTTCTAATATATTTGGTGCTGACGTAGTTGGCGACCAAGCCGACAGTAAATCCTTGTTTATTCCTATGCAATGAGGAGAGTTTTCTACACAAGTTTAATAATAATCGTAATTAAAATACCTCAATATTATGTTGTGTCCTGATACCCCTCAAAAACGTTCGGATTTAGGTTTCCAAGTGATGAGCAATCACAACAAATTAAAATTCATAGCGGGAATATCTTCGTAAGTGCTTATTTAGATCGGTTCTTCTTTTCATATCATATGCGATTTTTCAACGTTCGATTTCTATAGTCAAAATGTAATGAAACATTGTTTTTAAGTATGTTTAAAATACATTTAAATATTGAACGTACACCTAAACGTCATTCATTATCCTAGACTAGCGGTCACTAACGACTACGCGAGGAAACTTTGAAAGTGAAATTTCTTAATTATTCCTTGGTAGGTTTTGGTGAAAAGTAGGTACTAAATATCGTATTATGGCTGACAGAGCTCAAAGAGAGTTGCTACTATTTTTTACCACTAATAGATGCAAGAGTGATTTCTCAACTTTAGTAACAGTAAAACAAAAGCCAGAAACCGTCTCAATGTGGAATATGACTTTGTAGCAGTCTCGCTTGTTAAGTACCTACCGTACTGACAGTCAGCATTCTCAAGTTGCCGTCTTGTTTTTGCGAACTACTCTGAAGGACGCTGCGCTGCATTGGATTTTGGTTCTGTCAGTTGTGGCTCGAGTCTCGTGTGATAAGGAACGGGGAAAGACTTGCCGACTTTGGCGGACCCTGAATATACGTAAGAGGCTCTCTAAAATTGAGATTGATATTTAATACTTTAGTTTCTTAGGGATTACTCTGACAATATATAAATTTGTTCAGAATTATCTAATTCTGAGCTGGCGCCCATTTATTTCTTTAAAACATCATTTATTCTCTCGTAATTTTCAACTGACATGACTTGCATTTTTTTAACTATCGAGAAATCTATCTCGACACGCCTTGAGATATAACCTTTTATATTGAGTCTCTTGCTTTATTTATTAACTTCCTCGAGCTATGTGTTTAGTAACCGCATCTTATATAATAAATGTTATATTTGTTATAAAAGTTTTTTATTGCTAGTGCAAGCATTTAATCTACCCACATGTATCCTCGAGTTCCTTTTAGGGAAGTATTTAAAACTGGTAAGATTAATTGCTACAACTTAAGATGCGCTTTAAGTGAATCGAAACCTGACATGACTTATTAAGTACATAGAAATTGTACCGGACAGCATATGGATGTACCTAAATAATTATTGAAATAATTAAGAAAATGAATCTGATATTATACACTTTACAATGCCGAATCTTTTTGAGGCTTATGTCGCACGATGAGTCATCTTGATAAGATTTTAAATCACCGTACACGTGTCATATCACCATTTTAAGAATGAATTACTCGCACGACAAAACTGTGGGACCTTAGTAATTAATTCTCGGTGCTATGACGAATTACAATATTTCTGTTTAGATATAAGAACAATTGCTCCACATTAACACTTGCAGAAATTGTTGAATTTCAACTCAATAAATACGCAAATAACTGGTCCAATCAGTCAGTGGTCCGACGATATTCGGCGAAGTTGTGTTTTATTGCAAATCTTTACCCAAGGTACCCCCGAGAGGAAACTGGCATTTTACAGTCAATGTCACTGGCTTAGGTGTCCAGTACAGAAATTGTAAGAACATATATTTTTTGCAATTTATTACATAATTAAAGAATATTTGTATTTGCACGTATTTTTTTCTTCAATAACATTAACGGGGCAAGGGGCGGGGGTAACATGACTGAAAAGATATGGAACCGCTGTCCTAGACGTTTGTCAAAGACAAGTTGGGGATCGGAAAAAAATCACGCCTTCCAATGTGCAATATTTTGATACAATATATTAATTCTGACAAAAAAGGAATGTAAACTCTATTTATATACCTCAATGAACAATTTAACGAGAGACCATATAAGTAATTTCAATGTCTATAATTAGTAATAATATTATGTAAGCTGCGTTAGGTTTATTGTGTAATTTATGGAATGCCTAAATGTAATTAACCCCTTGGGGTCATTAAAGACCACTTAGGGAACCTCTGGTCTAAGCGCAGTGACTTGCATACGCAATCAGTTTTGCAAAATTTTGGACAAAAAATACGTTTCACTGTGTGACGTCCATAAGACAGCAACTTGCATGAGAAAGCAGTTTGTGCAAACTTCGCAATCATTCGAAGAGAATACGAGCTATTTGCTCACTACACAGTTTTTGCGTCTTAAAATAGTTGCTTTCTAGCGCAAATTAGATCAAAATTATTTTGTCAAATTAACGTTCGTACATACAAACGTGCAAATTAAAGTTTGTGCAAGTAAGATTAAGCGTGTGAACGGACCTTGCATAGGAATCTACGTGTTAGAATTTATGAATAGCTAATGTTTTAATAAAACACTGATGAAAAATTCGACTTAAAACTAGCTGTACAATAAAAAGTTTTTAATTACTGTTTTTTTTTCAATTCAGTAAGAATGATCAATTTTCTGACCACCTCTGTTTTTACATCTTCTGAAATAAAAAAAATAAAAAATTGGAAAACTTGTTTATGTCTAGTACAATTTTCAATAACGAAACGAAATATTTCTTAAAATGGCTTCAAAAACTTACGTGTAGATAGTGTTGATTTTATACTTGGATATCTTTGGTCTAGAATTAACTAACATCAACATTAATTAACAGTACAAGTACCATTAACATGCAGTGCTGTTAGCTAATAAAATAAAATATAGAAAGAAACAAAGGAAAGAAAAATTGCAAATGTAGGTAACCCAAGATAATTGAGAGGTTAACATTACAAAGGAAAAAAAATAAATGCGTCATTACAAAGTAAATGAATTGAATGATGAAGATAATCCAACATAAAAAAGTATCCCAAAAATTATGCAGGGTTCTAAAATAAACTCAAAAAAATCCCTTAGATATTATTTTTTACTATTCATAACTATTTTATGGTTGGTATTTTTTAATATTAATTTTTACGTCCTGAATGCAGCATTAATCTATTCAAGCTTTTCGCATAAGCTTCTTTGCTACACGTTCTATTCAAACACCGTCAAAATTAATGCATTGACATCCATTTCCCTTAAATTTTCACCATTAAATATGAGTATTTTCCATTAAAAATTTTCAATGTGGGAGCAAAATCCCCATTACAAAGGATTCCCCGCTTTACACTTTAGTGGCGAGAATGTTTCTCACGGATTATGTTTTTCCCTGAATGTAAACGAGAATTAAAGGAACAAAAATTTGTTCACTTTTCAACACTGATTTGTAACAGATACAGTATGCCATGGCGGATTAAATTAAAAACCATAAATCTTACAACCCGTTTAATTTTTGTGTGCGCTTAATTTGATGGTATTGTTATTTGTAGAAATTACAATTTCACGGTGCTGAGATTTGAATTCAACATCTTTAATCATATTAAATAAGAGAACAAATGTAATGGAATATTTTCATGTTTAACAGATAAATACTCGTACATAAAAAAACCATGTTAGTTGAAGATCGCAATATTCTTACAGTTGCGACTGACAGATGTTTTTATAATGCGCATAATTTTTGGATTATAACAGAGAGGGACATTACACATAAAATTACCGAAGAACTAAACATTTATGTTTTATTTACGTTTCAAATCTTTCATGTTTAATTCAGATTAAATTAAATTGATACGCAATGTTTAAACATTTTTTTGTTTAAATATTGCGTATCAAATTTACTTTGAAAGCAAAACATTTCTCCATTAAAAAAATAAGAATAACATCAATGTCACCCAAATCAGTTAGAGGGAATGTATTTATTTTATTTTTATTGATTCGAAAGGGTTTCATCAAAGATATTATAATACAAGGAGTTATGCTGTCAAGAATTTTTACTACAGAACCGTATGTCGCCGATTTTGTTAACCAATGCTAGTGCACACTATGGAATAATTTATGTGAAAATATTAACAAAATCTATGCAGCAATATTACCATTCTGGCGTTATAGATCGTGTCTATGCCTTCAGGATGCAATTTACCTTGCTTGTCAGTTAAAATTAGAAGATTTCTGTGGCTTGGAGATTAATTGCGCGTTTAATGTACCGCCTTAAGGTATTATTAGAGCTTTACAATAACAATTTAAAATAATAAAAAAATTAAAAAAAATGTTGTTAGCTTCCAAAAAACAAACACACAAATATAATTCTTTTATTGCTTCATTTTTATTAACATTTGAATAAAACAAGTATACGTTGAAATGATTACATTTGAAATAACTACTAAAATTTGGTGTAAACAAAGCTTGTTATTTTAATTTAGTTTTAATTATTATGAAATGTCTAGCAATCTGCATATACGAGGAAAACGTTGTTTAATGTTTATTTTTCTGTATGATTTTATTAGAATTGTTTTGTTATCTTGCATTTGCATACACGCCGGCAAAAACTTTATTTAATTTTACACAAAATGCAAGTCAATGTTTTCTATTGTTATATTAATTTATGATTATAAAACAATAGATACATACCTTATATATTTATTTAAAAAAAACCACACAGATTCACTCAACACAACACATTAGGTAATAAACCTTCTCGAAGGTATACTAAAATGTATCTGTAATGCCGTTTCCATCAGCAATAAACTAAATAGTCATCAAATTGCAATGTTCTATTAAGCCAATACATGGCATATATTTACTTAAATTTTTAACAGTACAAATATGCGCTTTGTAATGTGTAACCAAACCGGTTAAAATTTAAAATGTTACATTATTTGATTTTTTACTAGTAAATTAATATTAACATACAGTTCCACCGCCAATTAATAAATCAGTTGAAATAAGAAATTAAATAATTTATTAACTAACCGTCATGCAAAGCACAAAGGACGGACCGCCAAACAACTCGGTCCTTACCTCATTCACATTCATACATCGTCTCATAAAATATATAGCTACACAACATTGTAAATTTTTAAAATTTATAAAATAGACTGTACGCACAACCATATTATGGTATATAAATAAAACAAAAAATAGCATCCCATTTTCCAAGGAATTTTCTTACGAGAAAAATGCAAGTCAACCCTAAGATAAAACATGACATAAACCTATCATAACTCCTTGAGATATGACAAAATTCTGCATCTTTGACAGAATAAACTTGTAATTTACGATAACGGCATCTGTTGGTGCCATTATCTGTGGCTTGGCCATCGCCTAGCCAAGAAGTGCCCTAAGGTTTTAGGGGGTGCGGCGACCGCTTGGAAACCGGAATCAAGAATAATGCCTGGGGGTGTTGGGCTAGACGCTAGGGGATGTTCGTAAGGGTTGTATGGCAGGAGACTTGAGTGCTCTTTACAGCGGTTCTGAAAACATTGCTAAGAAAATACACTTTTTATAAGGATACAACTCTGATACATCGGTGTTGTACCTATGTTCTCAATGTTTTCTTTCATTTTTAAATTATAAATATACAGCAGCACGGAAGCGAAAAACATGTATTTCAAAAACTGATATTGAATTACCTACCTACTTAAAGATTTTTAGAAAGGATAGTTTTAAGGTGTTTTTTATTATTTCGTACATTCATGTTTATCTGTCGTATTTTTGTATTTATGGATTTTGACTTCGGGTTTTGTCTTCGGGAATTTCGTCATTTAGGATTTTGTTCTTTCGACCTTTTTCAATCATAAAAATCTACTGAAACTTATTATGTATGATATATTTTTTAACATATTTATAATTGACCTAATGTCATAATTTTTATGTCAAAATACTTGTAGACACTTGTTCTATTACGTGCTTTAAAAAGTTTGTAAAATATAAAAATATTTGTAGAAAATATGCGATTTTATGTTTTTACTTAGAAACTTTTTACTTAGGTATTGCCTAAAAGTAAGAGAAAAAGCAACATAATGACAATATTCGCAACTACGAAAGATAGCGCGTATGTGTTAATTTAACCACCACTATGTATCTATGAAATAGGTTTACTGTTTCATAATAATGCAAGTGGGAGAAAAAACATTTCATCTATTTAAAAAATCAAACATATATTTGATTAATTTGAGATTATCACCGCCAAAAGAATTATTGTCGTTTCATTTTGATAATTATGCCGTGTTGTGCTTTTTTATTTTTTCCCCAACGTTTTGGACAGCGTTACGGTGTCCATCATATACCATCCTACCAACAGAGCAACAAACTCGGCTATCAATTACACAGAAACATAATACTAAACAAAACATAGACTGACTGATACAGACCAAATATTCAACAGCTGTGACGTAGAACAGACCAGTTAGACAAGCGTACAAAGAAAACATAAAAACTCTGACAGTAAATTCAAGCTTTGGACAAAGACACTACCAATACCATGCTATAAAAGCTTTCAACAGTCTAAAAATTGAAATTAAAATTGAGGAAGATAAAAATAAATTGACACGTAAAATGGATTAAAGAACAAAAAAGACAATATTACCAAAATGTCATAGCATAAAATAAAAATAAAACCTACAAGTAACACACAAAACCAATATAAACACACATCACTCACAAACACACAAGATTATATATTAAATTTATTATTTTATCTTATATTGTAGATTGTATTTAGATTATATTTTCATATTAAAAAATGAAGGCCTCAGCACGGGCAGGCCACCCAGTGAGGCCAACATTACTGGAAAACTTTGAAATGTAAAAAAATATTGTACCAAATAAAAAAAAAAAATAAAAAAAATATTGGACACTGTGACTGGCATAATAATTCAAAAGTAAATAAAACAATACTTTCTAAGCAGTAATACTAGGTATATACATTTAATTTCCCATTTTGGATTTGGAAAAACAAAAAACAACTGATTAAATAGCATGGCATCAGGACATAATACTGAATAAATATTTACACAACAAATGACTCTGATTGTGATGAAATGAAATTATTTAAAAGATATTGCATTAAATTGAATATGTGTACTGGTGTGTAAAAGTTGTTATGTTATGTTGTTTTAGGGGTGTAGGAAGGACCTTGAATGTTGGTGTAATTACCACTGCACGTAAGACAATAATATGTTGTATGGAAGAAAGGACTCACCATTTTAGAACAAGGGCACTCGTTTTCTTCCTGTTAATCCTCATCAGGGATCACGGCGGTGGCACTGAACGAATTACGGTTTTGCACGATATCGGCGCGGAGGTAAAGATGTAATAAAATAAGCGAGGTAAGATCTTGCGCGGATGCAGTTTTATAGTGAGCTATGTGGGTTATTGTAACAGACTGACTGCAATGTGCACAGAAAAGTGTAGGAATAGAATATGAAGATAGGACAAAGAAACAAAATATTCTCTCAATACAGTGGTCGTATTTATGTACATATGGATGAATAAGATTAGTATTTAAATTGATGTTTTATTGCGTATTGGCGCAACCATGTACAATTAATTCAGGTTTTCTTTCAATCCATAGAAAAAATATTTAAATTCAATCCATTAACACTGATTGCATAAAAGAGTTGTAGTAAGTTTTATAAATGGAATGCTATCGCGAACATATTTGTCTGTCAAAACAAATACAGTTCTAATAATTAGATTCTTACAAAGTTGGTGTGATAAAGCTGACCTTGAGCATGGTTTAAGACCTTAAACGCGATTGTAATAAGTCAAGTTTTTCACTATTACGACTTACGACGCATAATATTTGCACCACTTTTTTAGTAAAGCAGATAATATTGAGACAAATTTGAGTATAAAATTTACGATTAAACCAAATAATACCACTTAGATTAGTTTGAGAATCTTTCTTATCTACTTGGTCATGTGCGAAGCAATGCTTACCCAGTAAAAATTGAGTGCGTTACTGAGAGACAAATGAAGTTGAAAAAAGAAGGACATGATCGCATGTTCTCGAGGTTTTTATGAACACACCCTCTGAAAACATAGCCTTCTGAAAGGGTTTACTATTTCACCCACTCAATAGAAGTGTCATTTTCAGGTTCTTTCGGAGAATTGCTTGAATATCAGATGATTTAAATACACAAATTTATTTCAAAATGAAATTTTGTGTGAAAACAATATTCTTTCACGTAATCATTCAGCTTTGTTAGACTATTAATTCGGATGTCTACTTTGATTATTAATGATAAATTATGTTAAAAATAATACCAGCAAACAACTGGCCATTAAAATATATACTTCACAATGGATTTGGCTGTGTTTGGTGACCAGGTCTGAATAGCCAGATTGTTTTCATTCTTTCATAGATGTACAGAATTTCCCAATGGGGAATATCATAGTCCAGACTTTTGCGAACAGTTCTTGTTCAATAAATTGTATATAACTTCAAAAATTACACTGAATCGATATGTACCTACATAGTAAAATTATCCTAACCGTAACGTAACCCTATTCACAAAAGATTTTCCCGTTCATCCCAGAATGTCAATATTACCTTTATTGAGATACGAAAAACAATGTCAAGAAAATCGAGCAGGAACTTCAAAAACTATTTTAACAAGAGAGTTGACGTATTTCTGGAAAATTCGTTTTGAAATATTTATATATTAGACAACGAATAGAATCCTAACCAGAACTATTGTTTGCATGAGAAAATCCAATATAATTCTGAAAGATCGTCATCTCGAAGATTTTTTTAACACACTGATACTTAACTGCCACTTGTGATGTGAATTTGACTAACATCTTTGGTGACGCCGGTCCTACGCACCGACTTTTTTTCAACCTAAGATTTTATTACTAAGCAATACTCCACCTTATCTACCTTTTACTAGGTTAAATATTAAAAAAATATATATTTTTTAACCCCTCTAGCATGAGGGTCATTACGTTATAAAAATACAAAAATAATTTTGGTTCCTACTTTATCGCTGCTCTGATATGACACATCACGCCCTTGAGGTGATTTTTCACAAAAACGGCGCTCTACAAATTATCCAATTATTATTATTATTATTATCAATAAGAAGTTCCAATTTCTGAAATTAAAACTTAATTGAATAATAATACGTCGCTCGCGTGCGTCGGTCGTTTGGGTTTTTTTAATATGGAAAAATAAGTGTAGTGCCACGCGATTCACTACGCGCTGCTTACGAAGACCATCGGTCCAGCTCGTCAATGCAACATCGTCGGTCGACCGGCGGTTGAAGTGGCTATTACCAGCCTAAGATGTACTTTTCAGGTAAAATTGTTGATTTTTTTTTGATATGGAAATAACCGTTTTACGCGGAAATAAATATCTGAAAAAACTACAATGATATTTGATAAAAAAGTTGTGTGCATACTGACTTTCATACTTCATATTTAGTTCATGAGATCAAAAAAGCTTCTTTTTATGCCTTCTGTATGTACATAAGTAACTTTTCAGAGGACAGCTTTTGCAGTGAGATCATTATAATTGAACAAGTGCTTAATATCTTAACTCTGGCTAATATTGGCGACCCGTAATACAATTTCAAAATTGAATTAAGTTATAAAAAAACGTGATAACACTTTATTTATGTGATTATTTACTTTATCTCCAATGAAGCAGTTACGATGAAATCGATGGACGTAACTATTAATATCCTGAAATAAGGGACCATATTTATTTAACTGCAGATTGATGTACCGCAGACATAAAACCCAGCAGATATGCTTACTGCTTCAGATAAAAGTGGGATTTGATGTGTTTTTTATTAACAACAGAAATTTTAGCTGAACCATAAAATTGAAAGGATGCCAAACTTTGTGGTTTTATCAATGCTTCCAAAATGTGATAAAAAATCATGATTTGTGAATAAATCTGCAAATTGATGTGATGATTACTGCTTTATTTTTCTGTCGAGATTTTTGTATAATAAATATAATAGTTGTTTTAAATGTCTCACCCGAAATATTGCAAAATAAAATCGACCGCAAAGAAAATAACGATTGTAGATCTGTGTAATTGGCCCAATTGGAAAGCATTGACGATTTTAGATATTCGTTAAATTTAACGGATTATTTTGACAAATAGCTTTGTATTTTATCTCCAACAATTGTCAGGTCGGTGAAATTTTGATTAAAAATATTATTTTTTATTAAAACACAAATAACATTGTTTACATCACTTTATTTCGATACAAAATCTCAACATGTTTCATGAACCAAGTTCACTTCATCAGGAGCACAAGTATGCTCCTGATGAAGTGAACTTGGTTCATGAAACATGTTGAGATTTTGTATCGAAATAAAGTGATGTAAACAATGTTATTTGTGTTTTAATAAAAAATAAATAATGCCATCACAAAGTGAAAAGCAGTTAGAAGAAGTTTTCTTCGAAAAATTAATAAAAATATTACTTCAACTTTGGTAATTTACGACGTATTTCACCTAATTTAGCTAAGGACGGGTAGTTTCGGAGAAATTGAACAATTCATCAAATTTCAACGTTCATATCAGGGTTCTGTGAAAGATTTTTTCAAGTTCTGTTATTATATCGTCATAGGCTACTTGCAAGACAGAACTGAAATAGTAACAGAACTAAAAAAAATCTTTCACAGAATTTGGAAATTAACTTTTAAATTTGAAGAATTGTTCTGAAAAAACCCGTCCTAACAAACCATTTTCCGGAGAAATTGACTGAAGAAATTGCAGCACAGAATGTCGCAACCATATACTGTGATAGTGCTGCTCGCTTCATTCACAGTCAAACATTATTTTTATTAACTCCATTTTGTGTTTTCTTATCTTTTTTTTTCTTAATTCCTTAATTATGTTCACTTAATGTAGTAACCTTTTCTTTTCATTACGTTGTCACTATTCCTGTATGCTATTATAATGTGTTCACAGCTACTAACCTAACCTAATATAGAATAACAATATATCTAAAACGTGCGAACACCCCAGCACAGCTTATCCTAGTGAGGCGTTTACAAAACATTGCTACACAACCATCTATTAACAGTTACTAATTCCTTCACACCCTACTAGGTAATATATTTTAAATTAGGAAACTTAATTGATGTATTTATTTACCTGTAAAGTATACGTAATTAGACAGAAATTTAAAAAAAAATACTTCTATATTTGAGAACATCTCTTTACATTACCTGAATCACATACATACGCGGTTGATAGCGCCACGTTAACTTGATTTATAACTACCCATCTGATTATAGAATCCATGAAATTATTACAAAATACATTGGGTAAAAAATATTTCGGATATTACAAATTTCTTTTAACGCTAGGAAATTCAAATTTACACCAAAAAATATTATTTCGTAATTCATTCAGGACGCCGTAAAAGATTGTTATTATTTATTCGACGAATGACTTATTTTCATATTTCACATTGATTATCTCTCAGGGGAGGATGGTATCAATATAGGGGTTGGGGGATTTCGGAGCTTCTTTGGTAAGGCTTTCACACATACGTCTTCTTTACAAATATTATAAATGAAGCTTCTTTTGTGTACATTGTAAGCTTAGCAACCCGCCATAAAATCAAATATATTTCGTGGATTTTACTTTCTTTTGATAATAAATTATAGCGCATGATATATTCATTTTCGCAAGAAAACACCTCTGGGAAGTAAGGCGTCATGAGTTTTGAATTGAAATATTATTTTTACCGAAGTGTTTTATTTTTATTTTTATGCAACAATAATAAATGAAAAACATTTTGAATAGAAGCTAAACAGCTAAATAAACAGCTTTGAATCCACCACTTCACTGATATTTTCTGAATTTATTTGATATTATAGAAACAAACGGTACATGAGTTACAGTGATGAAACAACAAACAGGAATTAGATATTTCTTGTTGGGTACCTATGATACGTTTTCTTACATGTCTTGTAATTTATATGTTTATTCTTTAATTACCAGGTGACGTGTGTAGTATATAGGTGTGTGTGTGTAATGTATGGGTTAGTGTATGTGAGGGTGTATATATGTGTGTGTGTGTGTATGTGTGTTTGTATGCGCATTGAACAGTTTATATTATTGACATGATGCCACGTTTGAATTTGGGCACTGAATCCGAGAAAAATGTCAATGTTTGAGTTTACACAACTATCTTTTAGAATATGAACGCACGGTTACTTGGCAAATTAGATGCTGCATTTGTTTTATAATTAAGCGTGTGGAATATCACTGTATGTCGTGTACGTCTCAAAGGTATGTTAAAATTAATGAGGGACTGAAGTTCGGTACAGTCGAGGTTATTATTTAAAATTATATGTATAAATGTTAAGTGAGCTACTAATCGCCTTTGCTACAATGTTTCAAATGTACATTCAAAGTTATTGTTGAATTGAAGGAAAAATATTATATAAATTTGTTTTGGATACGTTGTATACTATCTATATAAAGTTTATATTGTGGATTCCAAATTAGCAATGAATATTCTAGTGTATAAAAATAAATATATAAACCCTCATCCAAGTGAAAGAGCTATATAATGTGTATAAACCGAATAACAAAATACTTAAAGAATAAAATTGTTTTTAATAAAAAAAATATACATAATTATAAAACCAGAAAATTAAATAATTAAATGTGTAATAAAATGCTTGAAAATCTCCAGAATTAATTAATTTTAAAAAGTTTTCATGCACCTGTAAAAATATAATTTTTCGGGTTCATTTCCCGTTGGCGGCATTTATTTTTACGCGGGAGATATTTTCAATTTCTATCGATATTTCAGGTGACTAATTATTGCTTAAAATTATTTGTTATCCTTTATGCTATCCATAAAACTTTGTCATAGAAACATTTGTGTATCATTAAAAAATAATAAATTAACCTGGTTAAACAAATCACTGGTAGAAGTTCTGCCCGTAGGTATCGCAAACGTAATTACATAAAAAATTGCGTAACATCATTTTAAATTCCGATGCAGTCAGTGATGCGATTAACGTGCCCTATTTTTTCTGCAGTAATAAGGCTTTCGAGAGAGCGAACTTTTTCGGAGCTTTCATAGCGAACGTCAGCTAAGTACATCTTAATTGGCTGACGCTGATTGGTAAAGAGAAATTCGTAAAGTTTTTCATTAGAAGGAGTGTTATAGAGATAGTTTTAAAAAAAAATATTAAATTTAATTTTGATTAGAAATTTAATAAGTAGCTATTTAGATAAACTTATTTATTCGAATAGAAATATAACTATGTTGGTGACTCACAATATCAAGTGCAGTATATTTTCGAATTTTTTCCGGGTTGTAGTGTCGAGTCTCTAGTTTCCACCCTTGTGAAATACCGCAATTCAAGTTCGATACGTTCAGATCTAAATATCCAGGAACTTTTCAAACTCTTAGCTATTTTTTTTTCCATTTCCCTTTAACTTATCTACTTACCCCATTTGGGAATGTCACAGTCCCGCTGGTTCCTGGTAGTTGTGAATTTTGTGCGGTATTATAAAAATAAATTGGCAGCTTTAGATTTTAATGACTCTTGGATATCAAATTTTGGAGGCGGGTTTGGGTACCGCTGCCCCGAGAACCATTTATTGAATAAAAACTTTTTTATAGGTCACCCCAAGTGTTTCGCTACGTTCGGTGATTTATCAGGGGTTTATCGGCTAAGGGGTGTTCAGGATACGCTTGTCCACTTGCTGCGTGGCATGTCAGATCGGGAGAGGCTAGTTAAGGGAGGTCTTTTGACTTCTCCAACTGGTCTCTCCTGACTCATCACCTTGCACCGCAGAAGGACGGATATATTCATACCTCCGTCACTCCTAGACAAACTGATCCCTAGATTCCTACCCACCCCTCATACCTTTTCCTACCCAGAAGTTTCTCTCCTTAATTTCCTTTAAAAGACCCTCCACGCACGATCCCGGTAGATGACAGACCCTGAGGAAAATGATTTTTTTCACGGCCTCCTATGTGGGGTTAATATATTTAAAAAAATACACAGGCAATATCTAGTAGCAAAATGGAAAACAATTAGGTTATGAATAAAGGTAAGTAAATCAATTCTTATGAAGCTGAAGGTGTGCCCGGAGATAAAGTACACAAACATCTGGAATTTATTTTACACGATGGAAGAAATGAAAAACATCGGTAACTTTTTTCGAAATTCCGTTGTTTTTTAAACATACAAAAATAATAATAATTTTCTCCATGCAAACAAGTTAATTTTTATATCTGAATACTACCTTAAAACATTTCGAAAAAAGGTGTGCATCTTTTTTAGTTGCAAATATTTTGTTACTGTCTGTTATTCTTTTTTTATAGTGTGTAATATTTTTTCTCCCTCTGTCTTTCTACGTGTACCTATATATTCTATAACTGTGTCTCAGTATTTTGTTATTATAATATTCCTAAGAACCTCGCATTAAGCGGAACCGGTCGACATGAAAATTAAATAAAGTTCCTGGTTAAATATTTGTTTTGTTTAAAAATATAATGCCTAAACACACATTAATTGCTTCGTACGAAAAAAAAGTTAAATAAGAGGGTTTTTTTAAGGAAACGAAGGAGAGGAAGATGTAGGTAGGAAAAAAGGTATAAGGGGTAAGGAAGAATCTAGGGATCAATGAGTCTAGAAGTTGATGGACGTTTAAATTCATTCCTTTCATTGCGGTTTACAGGGATGGGTCATGAGTCCCGTTGAAACAAACCCACAAAAGATGGCCAGCCGACAAGACCTAGAAAATTCTCACCTCATGAACCCGGGAACCCCTGCCAAGTCACCAAAAGTAGCAAACCACTTGGGGTGACCTATGAATGGCAGAAATGGTGGCTATACTATGAATGGTGTCCGGGGTGGCAGTCCGTATCCCCCTCCCAAACTACATCATATTACCAAATAACCACATCCATTAAATCTTGATGATGGTCGCTCAGAATTTTTCCTTTTAATAATCAGTATATACATGAAAAAAACCATGTCAACTTTTATGGCCACAAAGAAATAATAAAAAAAATCCCCACAGTTCCATCAAACGATTAAGACTCCCACCGTTTTATTGAATTACAGACCTGCGGCCTATTTCCAGACGTTGAGAAATTGACCAATATCATTGATATTCCGCTCACTACAAAGGCCCTTCTGTTAATGAAAGAAAGCTATAAATCAAAAATAGCTGAATATTATTCACTTATTTGGTTCCCTTTGTATAAAGTTTTCTAACAATATAGAACGAGTTCAGGACAAATTTCTTAGGTATATTCATTTTAAACTCCAAATTCAAATTGAATACATTAATTATGTCAGTCAAAAGTGTGTTGAGTTATCATGGAACAATTATTTTATGTTACTGTTACGTTTTACTAATATTGTTTGGTATGTTGTTTAATGTTTTGATTGTTTTTCATTATATTCTCATTATACTTGTAATCACAGTTTTATTTATAAATACTTTCAGTTATAAAATATTTTCCAATTTTTAAAACAAATAAAGCTTCTTTTAAAGACACGTTATTTTTTTTAATACCTTTATGAGTAAAACCTCAAATTGTAATACTTAATTATTGAAGACAAGGCAAAGGTCCTGGGTTCGCGTCCTATGAACATAACTATATGAATACATAACTATAATTATACTGAAAATTTCGCTTTAGAAGTAATTCTTATAAGGAGTACCTACTCAATTGAATAAATACCAACTAAGTTAAAAGCGGGGTGTCTTTAACAGTCAAGAAGCGCCTTTAACTAGCATGATAGTCTACAATATGATATCACTAACTGAAAAAAATTATGTTGTTTTTACAACTACCAGTCTTGGTAAATTTCGGTCAATGCTCGGAATAGTACCTATTTTAGCTCACCTTGTGATTAGTTCTCAGGTCACGTTTCCTACAACGACTTGACCGAAATGGGGATAAAATGTTGACATTTTATCAAAATGCCTAGCCTCATTTAATGCACCGATCACGTACATGCGAAATTATGGTGTGGACCCAACGACCTTACGACTTAGTATGTATCTAAATTATAATACGTTTTAAATGTTTTATGGAAGTTTATCGGTTTAATTCAGTTCTTCGCCCATAATTAACCCACCATTGGTTACGTAAATGTCTGTAAAACCTGGTGATTCGAAAAAGTTGAAATTTTTTTTTACCCGCCAACGAATTGAGTTCGCTGGCGGTGATTTCGTGTACTTTCCTCATTCAGCGCCCCCCACCATTAGTCCACTCTGTGCAGGCGTCGCAAACGCACCTCTTGGAGTTTTGACGCCAACTTGGTTCTTAAGACCGGGGTCACAGACTACATAAGTTAATAGTCACAGTTTATACTAGACAAGATATACTTGCTAATGAAATATTTGTGTCTATAACATGTAGTGCACACATGCAACAGCTACTTTGAAGAAGAATATTTTTTTTTGCTTGTAATGATAACATTTTTTGAAGTTCATAACGTAGCAAGACTGACGAAGACTTATGGCTGATTTAGCCATAAAAAATATGTTTGATAAAAATTTGAAAATAAGCATTAAAAAACACTTGGTAATTTTTTATGTTTAAAGTGCACAAATGTGATTAATGATATATCTTTGTTTTATCGTTAAAATATAATATATTTTTTTAATTTTTATATTTCATCTCTAGTTTAGACGATTGAAGTAATGATCATCTATTGTTTCATAGTGCATTCACACAAACGAAGTATTCAATTCTGTAAGTCTAAACTTAAACTTTAGGGTGCACAGTTTACAGCTGCGCTGTGCAAGCGGGTTCTCTACAGAGCATTGGACCATCCCATTCGGACCATTTGAGTAGCTTGGGGTATTGCTTATTAGAAATACCTAGGTTGAAAAACCCGGTGCTCAAATTTTAATTATTTCTGATAAACGTATTACTAAAATCTCAAATGTTTCTAGAGCGATGCTTTGAAATCGGAATTGAATAAAAAAAATATTATTCAATTTAAATAGAAATGTTTTTCAAAGGTGATTCTTATTATTGTAAATTTGATATAGAAATTATATAAATTACACATAAGGTCAAATAATGTAATAGAATATTGGACATGTGCACAAGACATGTATGAAATCAAAAGTACACTGTACGTTGGTGATTATCTGCAATGCATATGTATTCAGGCGTGAATACACTATATTGATCGATATCCAATAAAAAAACGCTTTTTTACCATTATTGATTCTTCTTCCGGGGAGATATTCAATTATTTTTTTCAGATAGTAAATTCTTGAATTGAAAGCATAAACACACTTTTTGTACAGTAACCTGGTAACAGTAACATAAGTTCTTCGCCAAAAAAAAAAAAAAAACAGTCATGCAATAAGTTTAAGGACAACATAACTTCATATCTCGAACACAAATAACAGCGCTAAACATTCAACCGAAGAGCGATGTTTTCAAAATATATATAAACACGTTCAATATTTTTCCCTCTTTCCAGTTTATCGTACGTGTTCAGGTGAACGGTTTACCTGAAAGTGTAGCTGAAAATGGCAACAAGGAAAAATAAGGACAACTCGTTCACTGCCGTTACCCTGTTTCCCTGTTAGAAGTGTAGCCTCCACACAAAATACAGCTACCATGCTTTGTACGGTTCGGTGCGCAATCAAATCAATTTGCTCAAATCATTCGCTACCATTGGCGTAACTTTACAATATCATTATAAAAATGGGTCAAATTATTTTATACGGTTTTTTTGATACTGATAAAAAGTTATTTTTTAGCAATTCATTTTAGTTTTTTTTCCCTAGTCTCCGATTTAAAAAATCAATGCTCACAAATCTCAAAACACGAGGAAGATAAAAAAAAAATTCATATGATTATGTTGATTGCAGGGTGGTAACTTCTTATGCACTTGTCATGCACGGAGAAAAATTATCCTGTTAAAAAAGCCAACTTCCTGATTAAATATAAGTCATTCAGAATACATTTTCTCAAAAGATATGATTTTGGAATGCGACAATATCAGTATGTCAATATAAAAAACAGTATTTGTGGGAACACGTGTTACGCCGTCCTCATAAAACATTCGCTTTTGACTTATACATTGTTAGGAAACTCTTTCAATTCATTCGTCGTAGGCATGCATTTCCATTTTAACAGAAAAATGAATAATTTGACCAGATTAATTTACAGTATTTCATATCAGTAATATATCCGTCCAATAATATTTTTTGTAACCCGGTCTGTTATTGTATTGAAAAAAAGTTTATTTATATTAAAAGTTTTTTTTTTTTTACTTATATCTAGTGACTAACGACTAAGGCCTATACATATGTAAAGACTTACAACATACATAATAACATTTAAAAATAAACCAATAACTTTTTAGAGGATATTAAATGATAATATGACATTCATACTACAGATAAATGTAATAACAAATAAAGCACTGAAATATCTCAGTTTTATATTGAGATCGTCCAAAGAACTAATGTATGCTTTGATTTCGTAGTGACAATCGAGTTAGTACTTGCATTTAATGACAGATAGCGCTGGGGTGCGCTGGCAATACGTGAGTGATGCGTGCGCACATCAGAATCCGAATGGTTCCGACCAATTCCGAACCTATCCGATCGTGGCCAGGAGGCGCTTAACCTTAAAAACGCTGTACATAACACTAGTCAGAAGGTTTCTTCAATATAATACCTCTCTCTTTGGTTACCTCCTACAACATAAATCACAAAAAAAGTAAACAATAAAGTATACATTTTTCACAAAAAGTATAAACAACGTACTACATTTGATAATAATAATTATAGCTATTTGATGCAATAACTTAAACTAAACGAATTCTTTTATTGTCATTTGAAATCAGTTTGTTATTAGTTATAACGATTTTGTTTTCTGTGTTCTCTGTATAGACCCATGGGGCTTTTGCATTGGGTACATTGAAATTTTTACAATTTTGTACATGGGTTATAAACAATGGTTGCAAAAAATATTGCTTACGGTGGTTTTCAATTCGTTAGACTTAAAAAATAATAATAAACTGAAATAAAATAAAATCAAATCTTGACATAAAACAAGATTGTTTAAGCATGTTTTATACATTTTATTTTTGTACAATCGACTTTGTTACATAATTATTTGCGTCATTGGTATATTAATTTGATAAACTATGTAGGAAAGGAATTGGCAATGAGTTTGATACATCATTTGTATGTAAATGGCGAAATTAAAATAGATCCTTATGCCTTGTGTGTCGAGTAGGTACTCTTAATTGACCAGCCTCAAAAAATTGCGGTGGCGAGCGCCGAATTTACAATTTTGAAAAAAAGCATTGGTGGCTTATCCTACATTGATCCTCAACTGTTTGTATTTTAAAGGTATTTATTAAAAAGTGTATTTAATTTGTTCCCATAGAAATTTAATAAATATTTAAAACATTAGCAGAATTCTTTCAACGTTTCGTGGTGTTGTGAATTTTATGGTGAGGTAACCAAATAACGGAATTATACTCAAATTAAGTACAAACTAATGAGACAAATAAAATTTTCAAGTCAGGTAGTGAAATAGAATTTATAACGTTATCAACAATAATAATAATAATAATAATATTCGGGTGATTTGTATAGCGCCGTTTTTGTGCAAAAATCACCTCAATGTTTTGATACTAATTTTTGTAATGTGATTTGTGTAGTAATATCTTTATTTGAGTGGTGTACAAATTCTAGTTTTTCATCAAATCAAACTCCGAGGTCTCTAATTTTAACAAATTATCATAAGCAATCATTATTAGCCCTAAACATAAATAAGAATTGAAAAAATCTTCCGAAAAAAAATAAATGCCGCCGACAGGAATTGAACCCGCACATTCTGATTGCTGTTCAGGTGCAAACCTATTTTAGTTAATTTCTCCAGTTTTTATTGTAATTATATGATTATTATGACCATTGTGTACTTTAACATCATTTTATATGATAGCCCAATGAGTTTTTAATTAAATAAATACATAGAATAATGTATATTATGTGAAATCTGTAAAGAGTAAATAAAAGGGGGAAACAACAATGTGAGTTGACAATGGGAATAAAAATGTTATTATTATTTTTTTTATATTTTCCACAATTTTTTTCTGATAATTCAGCAGCCAGAAGTACAGGTCATTTTTATTTTTTTGAATAAGAATAAACCATTATTTTTTTTACATCCCTGTACAGCGTTATACAACATTATAAAGCCTCGTCGAAGCCACGGTTGTAGCGAAACCCAGTCGGCATTAGGTATAAAAAAATTAAAGTGGTGTTTACCAAGCTATTGTTAGATTTTAAAAACATAGTGGCTGACTACCAGCTAGGTTTTTAAAGGTTTACGACAAAATAATTTTACTACTTTTCCCGTTAATTAAATTAAGTGGACTTATAATTCTAAAATTTTGTCATAAACTACTAAAACAAGATCCTTTGTTTGATTTGAATAAAAACCGCCGAAACCAGAGCGTGGAGAAATTCATTCTCTAGCTGTGAGTATTTCCCCGCAGGCGTCGTCCCCGCGACCGGGGCGGAGCTCACGCCACTGTCCACATGAGCGATGTTCTCACGCCGAATTTACTCGCACCCAGTGCTAGCTAAACCGCTTCAAAGGGAATAAACGCTGCACCCCTTCCCCTCCCGGTTCGTTTCCGTCCGCATCCAGGAATAAGGGAGGAACTTGTCCAAATTCAACCCCAAACATAAATGTAAATGCTCGCCGGAGACAATTGATAAAAATATTATTTGCGACAATTTACATTTCAAATCCATCATGTCGGAAGGACCTTCTAAAGCATTTTCTCATTCATCGTTTGATATTTTATTAGTCATAGAAACGTAAATTTTTAGAAACCCTTCCGTATACTGATATCGCTGTCCAACATAATACACATATATAGATTGTCGATTTCAAATATATACTATGTGTAAACTAACAGCAGCTTCAAACGCTATAAATTATGTCATTTTGAATCAGAGCAGCGTTAAACATATTATACCTACCCTCAAAATAACAAGGCTACACTGCTACAAACATTAACATATAAATACATTTTTGAAGCGCTGTGATATTGAATTTTATATCTGATAATAAGGTCTTCACTCATTAATGAATAGTAAAATAAGATACCAGCCAGCATCCCCGCATGACAAAAAGATTTTTAAAATCTGCCAATAACGGAGAAAGCCTTTTCCGCTATTTTAGATTTGTATTTAAATTTCTGTACCGTAATTCCGGTTTCTTTAATCCACGCACATTGTTCCTTCCCTGCTCTCTTTCTTTTATTTATTATTGTGCCCTACCCCATCAGATTTTACCAGAAAATTATTCCACCCAGATTCGGTCCTTATAATATGATCAAGATGTCTGAGGTATTTTTTTACATTGAGTATAATTTCATGATATTTGTTACCCTATCTGTCTAGGGTATTTCGAGGATGCACATTTACATCCACATTTCATTAGTCTTTTGTGTCAATGCTTGGAACCATAATAATATACCTTCGAATCATGAGGAGATCATTGATCATCATGAAGCCACGAGGGGCCACCTTAACCGTGGCTATACATACTTTCCCTGAATTATTTATCAGCACTCTGCTAGCAACACTGGAGAGTGGGTCGGCTGTTTGGAATCCTAGCGAGGTGGATTGCTCCCTTATCTTGGAGAGAGTTCAGAAAAAAGCTTTTGAGATTTCTCGACGTGAGAGAGCGCGGCTACTATCCCTGGCTATAACAAATAAAATTTATTCTCGGATTCCACTTCCTGCAGCTAAGAATATAGTGGAATGCTGCTACCCACTTTTTTGGATTGCTGCAGAAGAGAATTCACCTATTTTGGAAAACGTAGGTCATCATACACATATATTATTGATCTATATTTTTTTGTTCTTATCTCACCAATTTAGGTCTGAATAAAATTTCTTTGGTTATAGATGTAACACGTATTTTGCGTCAGTAAGGAAAGATTCAAAGTGGAAATCCTATTGATTCTTGCAAGAGTCTCGCCCCGTTGACCCAATTTCCATCAATGTCTGCATTTTTTTTCTTTCAATCTAGCTGTTGTAATATTATGTAGTATATTTTCAAATTATTAATTTGTTTGTTATGTATAAGGTATCTATAATTTTAATGAAAATAAAATACATTGAACACACCACTATTTCATCAAAATAATCGACAAGATTCCAAACCGATGGTTTCTTCATCGGGATAAACTATAGTATATAGTACTATATGAACCTGATAAACCTGACAAAATTAGCATTGGTTTTGAAACGTGTCAAATATTTTGATTGTATATATAAGTATTTTTAGCGGTGGACAAAGTATTTGTTTTAAATATGATTCTAGTATTAATAATGAGTTACATTGAGCATACATATTTTTATATTTTAGCTCGTTATTTGTCAAGTGTACCATATCAAAAAATAAACGTAATATTCCTGTTACGAAAGCCACAATTCATACCTAGGTTATATATTTTGAATAATAGAATGCAATTGTTATATTATATAATGCATTCTTGCAATATACCGCTTTCAATCGATCCGTAATATTTCACCATTTCTTAAAAGTCTTAATATATTAATCTCTAATCTTTCCTATTCTTAAAACTTTAAAATTATATACTGTTTAAATATCAATATCCTCACAAATAACCCATACCACTAATGTAAGGACTACTTGAATTTAGATTTCCATGGATTAATTAGTTCTATCGATTATTTAATGAATCATTATCCTGCATCGATCAAGTAATTGTTTAAACTAATAAACAAAACGAAAACTTCATTTACAAATCAACAATCGCAGATCATCACAAAACAATTTTCAAATTGCAATCCGACTCCATAACAAAATAGAAAACATCAAGTAATCGTATACAATAATATTAATAATGTCATTTTCAAAAACATAATTAAAAATAAATCTCGGCAAGAGATTTTAAACCCTTCAAATCGTACATAAACAATTCAATTATCAACTGCATTCATAAAAGAAAAGTTCTACACAAAAAAATTAAAGAAAATCTCTACGACATTATATTATTAAACATCTATAAAAGATATACAAAAAAACGTGCGGTGATATCATTAGAAAGACACAACAAATCTTCTACAAAGACAAAATAAATGGAAGCAACAACAATCCCAAAAAAATTCTAAGATAAGACACAAGAAAACTCTGTATTGATGGAAACATTATTGACACCTCAAAAAAAAAGCTCGTTGCGGGTCACATTAATCTCTTCTTATATTGGCTCTCGTTCTTCTCGTTTCTCGTTTACCGAATTGTGAGAATGATCAACTTACAGGACTATAAAACTTCAAACCGTGTCAGGGAAAAGATTCTAAAAATAATTAATTCGCCAAAAAAACTTCCCCTGCCGGAGTTGATGAGATAACAACCAAGATTTTGAAAACGCTGTTTTCGGAAATTGCATTGCCCCTAGAATATTTAATAAACCTCAGCACTACTTAGCGACACTTCCCCGCAAACCCTCAAACAAGTTATTGTTATTCCTATATGCTATGTCAGTTGTTGTATCTGCCTTTACTTATGCAGACTTCGGGTGTTGGGAACTCTTTAAAACAGTAAAAGGTTCTTAAATATAATTGCGTTCATTTACGTTACAGTAAAAGGTCTGGCTAAACCACACTGTTCGTTACCCGAAGGTAGGTAAATCTCTGAGCCTCCAGACGCTCGCACTGTCCGATAATATCTCTTGCAAGTACCTGCTTTACCAGCGACATCTGAATGGGCCAGGGCGTAAGTTTTATGTCTACCGCCATCTATCGATAAAGTACTCAACCTTATTACAATATAGCACACCATACATAAAACAGGTAACAAGAGAGATATAAACAATAACAGACTAACAACTCTACTAACCATTCTATCTTAAGTATTTGAAAAAAAATTCTTGAATGCACATTGAATATTTACGATTGCTTAATTAATATAACACACTGTCGCCTTTCATTTGGTTATTTTATACTAATTGACATGTTTTCGGTTGTTTTTTTAGCGCTGTTATGTGCTCGAGAAATGAAGTTATGTTGCCTTTAAACTTATTGCATGGCTGTTTTTTTTATTTTTTTTATTTCGCCAAAGAAACTTATATAACGAGCTGACGTCAACTGTGTACGACTATTGAGTCTGGAAAACTCCAGATTCGACGTAATGTGAGTGCGCGTCAATCTTGCCAGTGCGGCAAGATTCTACGCATGTTTATACCGCTCACCGAACCATAGCGAATCCTTCCGAAAACTTCCGAACTCTTCAAACATTTGAGCGATACTATTAATGATCTCTTGCCCCGCTACCCTTCGGCTGAGTTTATTGTTTTGGGTGACTTCAATGTTCATAACGAACCATGGTTGAAGTTTTCAGGCCCAACGGACTCGGCTGGCTGACAGGCGGAATCCTTTGCCATTTGCTACGGATTAGAGCAACTGGTTCAGGAGCCTACAAGGGTTCGTGATGTCCAGACTCACCGCTCCAATCTGTTAGACCTATTCTTAACTACTGTGGCACACGGTTATAAGATTGACATCACAGCGCCTCTGGGATCATCTGACCACTGCCTAGTGATGACATCAATCCTCGTTAGCCTCAGACCAACCAATGAGAGGCTGAGGAGAAAAGTGTGGCACTATAGGTCAGCAGATTGGTTCGGTATGCGGGCCCATTTAAACGCTTTTCCGTGGTCAGCTGTTTGTTTTCGGACTTCGGACCCTTCAAGATGTGCCCAGGAGATTGGTGAAGTCATTGAATCGGCGATGGATGGCTTCATACAATCGACTACTAAAGAAACTGGTGTGGGCTCAAAGCAGTGGTTCAGTCGACAATGCTCCGAAGCAGTTCGACGAAAAAACGCGGCTTACTGAGCCTACAACACATTTTAAACGCCCGAAAGCAGATCAGCATACAACACATCGGCAAAGGAATGCAAGAGAATCATTAATAGGTCAAAATTCGAACACGACCTGCAGATCAGCAAAAAGCTGGCTGCCTGCCCGCATGGCAGCAGAGCATTCTGGTCGCTTGCGGGCTCAATAGGTCGGAATTTTCGCAAACCCAGTTTGCAACCTCTTACCAGACCTGACGGCTCACTAGCAAACACCGCCACCGAAAAGGCTAACCTATAAGGGAAAATGTTTGCGGAAAACTCGACCCTCGACGACGGAGGTGCTGTTCCGCCGTCGGTTCGTCACTACGGCTTCTATATGAAAAAGCTGAGGATCCGGCATCGGGAGTACTCCACGTCATACGTGGGCTCGATGTTAACAAAGCTAGTGGACCTGATGGAATACTTGCTCTGGTATTTCAGAGGTGTGCTGCGGAAATAGTTCCAGTTTTGACAAAGCTCTTCAAAATGTCCCTGAAGTGTGGCACTGTGCCCTCTGGTTGGAAAAAAACGGTCATTCACCCTATTCCCAAGAAAAGTGACCGCTCCAACCCGGCCAACTACCACCCCATAGCGATCACAACAGTTCTGTCCAAAGTGATGGAACGTGTGATCAACGACAAACTGCTCACATACCTCGAGAAGAACAAAATTATCAACGACCGTTAATACGGATTCCGGCGGAACCGCTCGTGCGGTGATCTTCTCGCGTATGTGACGCATGTTTGAGGGCGGTACCTGGAACGTCACGGTGAGACCCAAACGGTTGCACTAAACATATCCAAGGCCTTTGACCGGTTCTGGCACCGAGGACTTGTCAACAAATTGCCTTCTTACGGACTTCCCGCATCCCTGTGTACGTGGATTGCTGACTTTTTAAGGGATAGGTCGATTCAGGCGGTTGCTGAAGGTTTCACCTCTTCCTCACACTCCATAAATGCTGGCGTCCCACAGGGATCGGTTCTGTCTCCGACTTTGTTTTTGTTGCACATCAATGACCTTTTGACATGTGCACCGATTCATTGCTACTCGGATGACAGTACAGTTCATGATAGCTTTTTGTTTGATAAACCCCCAAAGGGCGCACAAACTCCAACGGCTCGGAGGGCTTTGAAGCAGAGAATGGACGGTTATCTCGAAAGTATTTCCTCCTGGGGTAGAAATAATCTCGTCGGATTTAATGTTTCAAAGACCCAATCCTGTCTGATTACGTCTAAAAGGGATCCAAATTATAATCTAGTCTCCTTCAACGAAAGCAATCTTCCGAACAGGCCTTCCATTGATATGCTTGGTGTAACTATAAGTGACCAGCTCAGGTACGGGGGCTCCATCGAAGCCAGAGTAAAGCTGGCCTCTCAGAAGCTGGGCGTACTGTACAGGGCCCGCAGATACTTTAATAGTACACAACTGCTGACCTTGTACAAATCGCAAGTGCGCCCTACTGTCGAATTTGGCAGCCATCTCTGGTCCGGAGCCCCTAAATACCTGAAAAAAACCCTTGACTCTGTGCAAAAATGGGCGATCCGTTTGATAGATTCCCCAATCTTAACAAACGGACTGCAATCTTTAGAGCACAGGCGTCAGGTAGGTATGCTGTCCTTGTTCTATCGGTATTACAATGGAAGATGCTCTGAGGAACTAGCGTCATTGATCCCTTCGGCACCGTTGCATAGTCGGAATACACGTCAAACGCGCGCCCAACATTTGTACACGGTTGACATTTGTCACATGAGGACGGGTCGCTTCTACGATTCGTTCTTAAGTTCAACAGCTTGGCTGTGGAACGAACTGCCGGCCTCTGTGTTTCCTCCCTCCTACAACATGGGACTCTTCAAGACCCATGTTTACTCCTTCCTCTCCACAAAAAGACCCTCCACACAGCATCTCCAAAGATGACATACCTAGGCCCTGAGGGAAATTATTTTCTTCGGGGCCTCCTGTGTGGAGTTAAGATAAAAAAAAAATTAAAAAAATATATAAAGGTTACCAGGTATTTAAACAAAAAAACGTGTTTATGCTTTAAATTAAAGAATTAATCCTTAAAACAAGTAATTGCATACCAACCCGGAAGAAGAATCTATAAAGGTCATCTGTATTGCAGATTATCCCCGCATCATTTACATTGTTCGGCTTTACATGTAGGTAACTTATTAATGTTCTGTATCAAATATGAAATAAATAAATTGCACTTGAGGTACTGGAAATTTCAAGATTTTTTTGGAAACGCAGGTGTTATTAATATATGTGATTTTTTTTTCTTCGCGTTACTTAAATAAAGTGGGAGTCGATAGAAGAGAATACTTTAAGAATCTCTATTGAAAAAATCTCTCCTATTGAATAATTGTAATAATATTGTTGGAAATTATTCCAGTCAGCCCAGTAATGTGAAAGTAGGAAAATTAATGGTTTGATCAGTAATGCTTTTATGTATTTTTTACGGAAAATATTCTTGGCCTACAAATAAACCGACAATATTTTAACTTATCCTGCTTCTATCATTATAGTGAGAATATTGTGTAGGTTGTGCAGTGATGGAAGAAGTAAAGACTGAACTCACGATGGTGGGCTTTGTGATATTGCACCATCCTAAAATATTTACAAAAAAACCAAAAACCTTTTTTTACATGAACTCATTACACTATTAAGCTCAAAATCATTTCTATCATTACCTACGGAGCTTTAAATATATATTTTTTTCTTCTCTTCATTTGTTATATTAGTTTCTTTTATTTGTTTGTTTCTTATTTTCAATCCTATATATCCTTCAAACTCTGGAGTGGAACCAGGATGCATTTTTGATATGATTGTTAAATACAATTTTTTTACATTAATTTTTTCAACCTGATTTTTTCCAATATTTGCGAAGAAATCATTTAATGCATTGCTCCTTTTTTAGGTTCCTCGATACAGTATATTACTATTTTTAGTTTTCTACTTATTTTCCAAGACTTCATTAATAATAATACAAACTCTTTTACTTTCGTTTTCAGAATCATCATCTTTATAATATTGTACTTTGGTGTTTTTTTTTAAAGAGGCTGATTTATTTTTGTATTCCCTAAAATGATTTTTTTTAAATTTCAGGTCATGTTTTTTTTGGAAGTGTCTTTGTAAAACCAATCTTTATGTTTTATGGACACAACTAATCCATGAGTTTCCTCTTAGAATATATATTTTTAAATTTTTAACTAACCTTGATATCAGAAACTTTAATAATAATTACGAGAGAAATTTGGGTAGTTGTACAAAAACTAGACATATCCATTTTATAAAACAATTAGATAGATCCAAAATATTTACGGTAAGGGTGTGGAAATATCTTTATACGACAATAAACTATTAATTCAGAGGTCATGTCCGTCAGTACCAAATTCTCGTTAAATTGGTCCATTGGACACCAGAATAAACATAGGAGATATCGGTTACTCCCGCTGCGAAAATGTTGTACACACTGACAAGTGACGAGGATAGCTTGTCTTAGATTAGGGCCCTGTAACGAGCAGGTATTTCATTAAATAGAGAAAATGCGTTGAGATTTGGAACGGGAAGACACTGATTTATTGGCAAAGTGGTGATATTGCTTTTCAATCGGAATGTTGATTGGTTTTCAATTTTTTTCTTTAAACCAGCTTAATTAATTATATATAATTCAATAGTTACAGCCCTGCCTCATTCGTTATTCTCATCTGACAGTATGTTTTTTTTAATGCGGTGGTTTTGCGACAGTTATATGGGTTTTAAAAAAACAATCAATTAAATACCAGCTGAACTATGTTGATTTTTTTACATCAGCTCCACACAGGAGGCCCTAATACAAGAAAATCCCTCAGGGCCTATGTCATCTTAGAGGATGCTGAGTGGGGGCTCTTTTTATGGAAAGCGAGTTCTGGGAAGGAAAAAAGTGTGAGGGGTGGGTAGGAATTTGGAGATCAAAGTGTCCTGGAGTATGAATCCATCCCTCCCACTGCGGTGCAAGGCAATGAGTCAAGAGAGACCCGTTAAAGAGGTAAAAAGAACTCTCTCAACCGGTCTCTCCAAATCTGGCCAGCCACGCGGTAAGTGGGCAAACGCATCCGCTGCCCAAATCTACACAAACCTCACTTTATGAACCCGGAGACCCCTACTAGATCACCTAACATAGCCAACTAATTGGGGGTGACCTATGGCAGGGGTGTGGGTTATCCAAAAATGGGACAACGGTACCTTTACCTGCCTCCCAAACTGTCAACGGAGAAAAGTCCTATTTTAACACAACTTTTTGGTATTTCATCAGTCTGTTAATTTGCTTGTTATGTTTCGGTTTCTGTTCAAGATATTGGCCTTATCGAATACTACCTTTTTATTACGCAAGAAATCGCAAAAATGAGATGTATACATCCGAATAATAAATATTATCGTACCTACCGGCCTGTAAAATGTTTGAAAAAGAATAATTGTCATTGAAATGGAGACTGAATGCGGTAGAAATGAGATTCCTGAGGCGTATGTGTGGTAAAACCATGTATGATCGTATGAGAAAGGGATGCTTAGATGGTTAGGGTATGTCGAGCGAATGAACGAAGGAGTCTAAGGAGAATACGATGTAAATGTGAATTGTTAAAGAAGTCAGGGACGCCCGAGGAAGACATGGCACGAACGAGTGAATCAAATAATTGAGTCGGGCCATGTAGAGAGTCATAATAATAGAAGAGTATGTATGAGACGATGTATAAATGTGCATAAGGCAAGGAGTGTGTGCCAAGACCGAGTTGTTTGGCGATCCGTCATCTCTGCCTACCCCTGCGGAGAAACGGCGTGATGGTTAGTTAGTTAAGCAAATGGTGTAATTTATTTATGAAATAAATGTGAGATATTAATGCATTTAAAAGTACTTAAAAAAATATTGCATTAATTATAATATGGTTTATAATAATTTAGTAGGTAGACATTCAGGTACATTATAATATATCTTCCGACTTATTTAATAACAGAAAATTGGAAACTTACTGCTTTTTGGTTGCAGGGTCTTTTTCATAGAACAACAAGTTTTTTTTATGATAAAACTTTAGCCATGGTTAATACGTGGAAGGAACTGACTAATCACATAATTTTTTTTTTTTTTTTTAAAAGAAAGACAAACATCCTCGGGTTACGAATAACCTGACACTATTTGAAAATCTCCTACTACCACCACAGTAAGCTGAAAATGTTGCTTGTGTTGTGATGGAGGACTTAGCCAGCCGAGGAATAGAACACACTACGCCTGGGTGGGACCCAAACGCGATGTCAACTCGGCCACCGACCGGTATAATACATTTGTATTTTCTACCGTAACAAAATCACATTCATTATAGGTACTTGAATTATATTTACACACCTGAGTTAAGCTTTGAATAATAATGGTTCTAGATGTTACTGTGCTTTTGCCTCGAGAGCTTTCGCCATTGTTTGTACTGAGAAAAGCTTTGCCGAGTAACTGAAAACTACTTTGGTTTTTGACTGTTAACCCACTCGTCACCACGCGAAGTCAAGTGTTTCGTACTAGAAAGTCCTTAATCGCAATACACAATTATAATTAAAAGACCGAAATTAATACTTACATTGATCGGTCATAATATGAAAATTAGTTTTGAGTCCTAAATTTTAGAGTTTTAAAGATCAGTTGTGGGATTATATTAAACAGAATATTATAATGTATTTTAAAAAAATGTATTATTGTTAAGCTGCAAAACTGACTGGAAAAGGTTTTGTGAATGAAATAATTCTTATGTGAACCTTTTTAACTTTTGGAACACCAGACCCTTTTTGAGGGAAATAAAAAATGGAATAAAAAATGAACTCTCTTGCACTTGAAAGTGCAAGCGATTCTGTTAAAAAATGTATGCACTTCCTCATAGCATACATGATTAAATCGCTTATCCGAAAAATCGAGATAGGGCGAAATTCCAATGACAGTAGCGCATGAACGGTTTGTCGGCGGGAAAAATTCCTGTCACTCGTGCACGAACGATTTTCCAGATAAATAATTTTGAAGACGTCGCTTCAATGGCTTGATACGTATCATGGAAGTAAGATAGATATTTACTTCGACAAGATCAAAACCAACAGCAATTACATATATTAAAGTATTTGTTTTTGTAACCATTCTCATCTCTTTGCAATATATTTCACTTCAACACTGTCTAAATTCTAAGTGTTTCTTTATGTACGCTCTAAATTTTACTTGCATACAGAAGTAAAGCTCTTCTGAAACGTTTAAGAGTATAAATAAAACTGTGGTTAAATCAGAGTAAGCATTTGTTTGTGTTAAGTAGCAATATATATCTTCCAACCTACGCTTGTAAAGTGCCTTAGAGTATAAAATCTTCATCATGTCACTCCGTACAGTGTTCGTCGCTTGGCCTTAATGTCACTTGAATAAAATGGAGAAAGTTTTAGCTATTGATTAACGAGAGGTGATTAAGTAAGTGTGATTTTTTTGCGTTCGCTTTCATATTATGATTGTTACGTTCTTCTAATATTGTTTCATATTTATTTATTTTATTATTATTTTCAATATAGTTGTAATAACAGTTTTATTTTGGTGTATTCAAAGAACTTATTTTTATCTATTTTTTTATGGATTACATCCACGTACTGTTATTATTACCTATATAACGGACTGTAAGCACCGGTTTTTTTCACCTAAGACAACTCAAGTCTGTCCAAAGAAACCTTCCTTCAGAAGCAACAAAACTACTTATCAACTCTTACGTTGTCTCACGTCTCGATGACTGCAACGGCATTTATGCCAGCCTTCCAAAATATCAAATTGACAAACTTCAATTAGTGTTTAATTCAGAAGCACGGCTCATAACCGGGGTTTCAAAATATTCGCACATTTCAGAACACCTTCGTAACCTTTACTTGCTTACTTACTTGCACTGAAAGAATCCAGTACAAACTGTGCTGGATGGTGTTTAAATCCATCAATGAAATGGACCCACCCTAGATCTCTGAACTATGCTTCCCGGAAAACACTGGTCTGAGGCAGTCAACGCTTAGATCAGCAACATCATCAGCTGTAGGCAGACTGATAGAACCTATGCGCAAGCCATATACTAAGTTTGGTGATCGCGCTTTCGGAGTATCTGGGCCGAAGGCTTGGAATAAACTTCCTCCGGAACTAAGATCCATAACAAGTCCAACAGAATTCAGGTCTAAACTAAAAACTTACCTTTTTAAGCTGTCGTACTTTTAAATTAAATATAATAATCCTAAGAGAAAGTCCAGTTATATTCAATTTTTCAATTAAGTCCTAAATCCTGTATCTAAATTTCGCCAATAAACAATTAGATAATGTTAATTAAGTGTTAATCTCAAGTGACCTACCAGGTAAGTATTGTACTGTATATTTTCTCCATAAATAGTTAAGTAATAACATAGATCACTGTAGAAATGTATTATAAGTTTGTACAGCGCCCTTGAGGTGTTTTTGCACAAAAACGGCGCTATATAAGTCATCCTAGTATTATTATTATTATAATATAAATGTGTGTAGACTGCTTTAGGTATCAATTTAATGTAAAAGGCTTTCTAGGCGCATACATAAATAAATTAATATAAGTATCGGTGTAGAGTATTGACACAAATAATAATATTTAATTTTGGAGGGGGGTTTGGGTACCGCTCCACCATAGGTCACCCCAAGTGGTACGTTACGTTTGGTGATTTAGCAGGGGTGCCCGGGTTCATCACGTGAGGTGTGTTTAAGATGCGGTTGCTCACCAGCTGCGTGGCGTGACTAATCGGGAGAGGCTGGTTTGAGGAGACAGCACAGACCCTAAAAAAATCACGGGATATTACAATTTTAGGATTTAAACGCCTCAGGATCGCATTTCGCCTTTCAAAAACAAGTTTTGAAAAAAAAAATATTAGAGACATAAAATAACCATTGGGTTTTTACATATCCTCATACAAACACTACTTAATTAAAACTGTCTGTCAGCGCTTCTCAGATTGACTGTAATCAAATACAGTTTTAAAGTTTTAATTTCTTAACACTCATTACATAATATCCGGGATTTATAATATGTTGTATTGTATTTATAATAACCTACTCATTGTACTTTTTAATGGTAATACTACTATTTCTATTGTTCTCTTTTATGTATTTTATATTTATATTTTTTTTATCTATGTATATTCTGTATTCATATGTAAAACAATTGTTAATCTTTTGTAAAAGCCGCTATAGTTGGCGTTAATAAATAAATAAATATTAAGAGATTTAATACTACTCTTCCATAGAAGAGTTGGGTTGTGTTTGGAAGAGCAGTGAACAGTACACTTTTGTAATTATTTATAACTAAATAATAATGTTCTTTTTTATATGATTAAATATTTTGTTCTGAAGAAGACCGTTAGGAAACTTGGAAAATCATTTTGTCAAAAATTTAAACAAAATAAATACACCTTTCAAACATCGAATATTTAATACATATGAGTAAATTTTTTAAATATTTAGAATAAAATTATTTTGCTGGGTACCTTATATACAATCAGTTCCAATTTTGAAAATCAATAGTTCATTGAACGTAAATAATTTCACGCGGTAATATTTTACATCGCATCATGTCATCACAGACAACCGAAATAAGAAGTTATATTTTACCATCAACTATTATCAACCCTCCCAATATCATTATTTAAACAGTAGCAGCGGTGATGTAATGGATTTGAGTCTTTCAATTCACGTTAACCGTTTTTACGTTGTTTTCAACGATCAGAAAAAATGGCCCATTAAAATAAGCAGAGAAAGGGTTTTTGTTTAAAGATGGTTTTTTCTTATTGCAAATTATAATCGAGGACAAGAAAATTAATTTATTTCTCGGATAAATAAAGTTATTAATCACCATTAATTATAGCCAGATTTTGCAATGGGTTATAGAAGGGTTAGTTAATTACTCTCTCTGATCACTTATGAAAACAAGCATGTTGTTGCGAAATAATTTGTGTTCAGTTTAATGTACACAAAGGCATGCATTACTAGTGGACCAATGGTAATCCGTGTTAAGTCTTGTTTTTGCAAGGCCCTTTTTTCAGCAATGTTTTGTTGATTTTTGGGATGAGATAGGTTCATTAAAAAGCGTATATTATTTTATATTAAAAGAGCGCTTGAGGTGTATACTATATACATCTGTTGTTATCATTACTAGTGGAGACCCGTGAAAAAATCACGGGAAAATCTGAATTCTTAATAAATCAGTTTCAATTTTAAAAATGACAAAAATTCTGTTGAATATTTTATAATAAGTATTATATAAATATTGTACCTACTTTATTGCTTGTCAGATTCAATCAGTTCAAATATTAAAAAATACACTTCAATTCAAACGAAATTTAAGTCAATTGAATCAAATTTCACGCAGGATTAATACAAAGCACAGACAACTCAAATAATTGTTTGATTAGCAATTGCTTCTACCCAGCCTCGCTTGAGTTATATAACTGTATTTTTTAATACTTTTTTGTATCTAATTGGAATAGGAACTTGTTTACTAAAGTAAATATGCATAGGTTCTGTTAGCAATAATAAAACGCTAAGTAAATGGTAATGATGAAATATAATATTGTATTCACGATCTATGACAATAATAACATCCAATATTCAGTAAGGTTAAATCAGTTCAAAATCCCACCCGTTGGTTGTTGGCAGTTCGGACGGGGGCTGCTCATTCTTGGGTGTCCAGTAGGTACAGTTTATCCCTTCTTTACCGGCCGATACGCACCGCAGCTGGAGTAGTTTCCCTGTCACCTGCTTTCAGCGCCTCCCCTAAGATCAGGAACGGGACTGAGGATGAGTTGATCGTGAATTGGTGACATTCCGCCCTGCCTCCAGGTTCTCCGACGCTTTCTCCTCATGGTCTTTGAGATCTTCCCAACCCCAACTTACATCTTTCGTCGAGGCACAACTGGTTTCCTGGAACCTGATCCTCGTGAAAGCTATCCAATGCCCTGTTTTCTCCCCCCAGGACTGCCTGGGAGCGGGTGACGACATCCCCCACCACACAATGACCTGCACATTTCACAATTTTCTTTTGTCTCATTTTTGCAGGTGGCTGTAAATTACTATTTTTACCTGTTATGTTGATACCTTGTACATATGACCTGTTAAACTAACCAAATAGAATAGATCTTACTAACAACTTACTAATACGCAACACTTGCATACTGCGAATAACATTGTATGCATGGACATTTTGGAGGTCTTATTTTGAAACTTTAAATGTATACTCGTTTTATTAAAAAATAGCGTCCTTGCGAAAGCTCTGAAGGGGTACCATCAGTATCTAAAACAGGGCAGGGAAGTGGTGGGCCTCCTCCAGAATGGCCGACAGAGCGCACCTCTGGCGGCATTAGAGCGAACCAAATGACTGTGGCGCTAATATTTAAATGTACAGCTAACAAAACATACATAATACAGAACTAGAGGTGGGTCCTATGAGTAGTTTTCGTTACTGGGTACAATGAGTACAGGTACGTAGAAATACCTGGTAAAAATAACGGTGACAAAAATACCTGGTAAAAATAACGGTGTCAAAAGTATTTAATACTGACATGAGGATTGATTCAGAATAGGTCCTGAATTCTTGATTCTCCCATTAATTACACTGGTCAACTCATTTTTTATTCCTTTAACGAAAGTATCCAAATTTGACAGGAAATTTTACGCTGATTTCAGATAAGTGTTTAATTTTTTTTCTATCACGTCAGGTTTTTATGGGTTTTAAGTTTTACTAAAATGTGTAGTAATTCATATTTATTCGTGAGTTATCATTGATTTTTTGATTTTTTGACCATCCATTCCACTTGGTCATGCTGCAAACATGAAAGAGAACTATGACAACATGAAACTGCTGTTAACAAAAAATAAATTTGTAAAATACGAATGGAAAATATGTGGTGATCTAAAAATAGGGCTTCTACTAGGACTGCAAGCGGGATACGCAAAGTATTGTTGTTTTCTGTGCGAGTGGGACAGCAGAGACAGGAAAAACCATTATGCCAAGAAGGACTAGCCTACTAGAAAGCACCTTAAACCTGGCACGAAGAATGTTCTACATGCTCCCTTAGTAAATTCTAAAGATATCTTACTTACACCCTTACACGTTAAATTGGGTTTGATGAAACTTTTTGTAAAAGGATGGAAATGGCATGATTTACTTACAGCAAAAGTTTCCTAAGATCAGCGACGCAAAAATTAAAGAAGAAATATTCGTGAAACCACAAATAAGGGAAGTCTTGACTGATCCGAATTTTATAACAGTGTTGAGACCAGTCGAGCTAGCCGCTTGGTCAGCCTTCAAGAATGTTGCCGAGGAATTTCTTGGAAGTCATTAAAGTGAAGACTATATCAGCATTGTGTCTGAAATGCTCATGGGATGTAACGTCACTAAAAATACACTTCCTTCACTCTCATTTGATTTTTTTCCCAGAAAATATGGGAGATGTCAGTGAGGAGCATGGCGAACGATTTCACCAGGACATTGCGGCTATGGAAAAGCGATACCAAGGAAAGTGGAGTCCATCTATGCTAGCAGACTATTGGTGAACCCTGCAGAGAGACTCTCAAGATACTCACAAGCGCAAATCAGGAGCAAAAAAAAAAAAATTGAATCAGTTTTGAAATTTTGTTAAGTAAGTACCCGTCATACTATGAGAGAATTATGTGAAAAAACTTTGTTAAATAATAAAAAAACCTGACCTATAAATATTTTTTTGTTTCATTTCGTGTTTACAGATACTAAATACATATAAAAAAATTTGCTATGCTCAAGGGACTGAACTTAAAAAAATAAATGTCGACCAGTGTTATTTTCTAAATCCATGGGGGGGGGGTTTAAGAGAATTTCTGTAAAACATAATTCCCCACTAGCAAAAATTAATATGTTCAATTCTATATTCAATTCATATATTCCCCACAATAATTTTTCCAAATCCATGTGGGGGGGTAGCTAATTCCGATCACAAAAAATCGTCATAAAAATTACCGGTCGAAAATATCCTTCAAAATTACCTAATGAAAAATACCCATAACAATACTTTCCAAAAATACCCATTAAAAATACCAATAAATAATACCTATTAAAAATACCCATCAAAAATACCTATCAAAAATACCTGGTAAAAGGTTAAAAAAAATTAAAAATATTTTGTCCCAGTATGAAATACTTGTGAGTATTTTGGAGATTTGTCACAACTACAAAGTATCGCAAGAAAATAATCCCACTTTTACTGGGTACGATAAATATGCCTCACCTCTAAACAGAACACACTACTTGAGTTCAAGACGCTATAGACAAATTCGTATTCAGTGCGTTTGAAATGGTTTCCTAGGTATCCCGCACGCTTTTCTTTCTCATAAAGCTTAGGAACAGACTTAGAAATCCCCTCCCTAGAATCATACGGTTTGTTAGTATCGGGCGGAAATTGCGTTTCTTCAAATTCGATGAAAATCTTGCAAGATATTGCGTTATTTTTATTATTCCATAAAACTTTCAATAAATTAATCATACAAATTACATTTTTAATTTTCAGCGATATTTGAATGCTTAATAATTAAGCATTCAAATAGTGATTTCTCGCTGTTCTTGTTATAACTACAATACGGTTTGCTGGAGCAATAAAGCTTTGCGAAAAGGAGCTAGCTTTGTAATACGAATACAATAGTAGCACTTTGTTTTCCTTTCCCGTTACAAAAACGTATTGCATTTTCATTACAATTTATGAAGTATTTAGGGGATTTATTTTTTTGTTAGATGCAGTGCAAATATAATAATTTAATGATTCGCTACCTTGGAAAGCTTGATGAAAACATTGCTCTTGTGATACACGTAGTAAAACGTATATATTTGATTGCAAATAAATGTAAAATCTTACCCTTCATTGGAAGCGACAGACCCAACAAGCACTCTATTTACACTGTTAGTGTACCCTTGAGAGAGCAGCTCAGATACGACTCAGTTGACGACAGGGTTAAACCATCCTTTGGGAGGGCGAACGTAGGTATTAGGTAGGTACTGTACTGAACCCGCACGTACAAATATAACTCTAGTTGGTAGGTAATAGTAACATTAAAGTGGAACAATCCTATTATTTGATAATATTAACAACTCTCAAAACGAAAAATCAAAAGGAAAAAAAATCTTTCACATTTATACAATAAACCCAGGACCTCATCCTTACCGAGGCTTTGCTCTGCCACTGAGCAAATTCGAAAGTATATGTATTATCTATCTATCTATATATGTATTTTCCTTAGGGCCCCCTCAGTGGGGTTTATGAAAAAAAAAATAGGTAAAGATTCGGTCACATCTTATAATGATAGCAGTAATCTAAATTTGGAGCAGGTGTTTTTTTTTAAATGAGCTATGTACATAGACATACGAATATTAGTAGACCTGCCCTAAGTGATTAAAAGCTTATTATTCCCCACTCCCCATACCGGTTCCATTGGAGCCGGCTGTGCTCGCGTATGGCCTCAAGTGAATTTAGAAAACGTGACGTCATCATTCTTGTGCAAACTATGGTCGAGGCATCATCGGTTCATTTTACGAAATAACACGGCAAAATGGTGGCTTGTGGTATGAAAACCTGTAAAAATAGATGTGAAAAGGAGAATAAACCCAATTGTCGTACTACATTCCATATATAAGCATTATTTTACTTTATTTTAAGCATATTCACATCGTATAATATGGATCAGTTGTAAAAACATATACTATCACATCGATATACGTCTGGACGCGAAACACAAAGCTGGTTGGTTGCTGGGAAGTAAATTATGAACATTTATAAAAGTGTCTTGACTAAATACGTAAACGAAATATTCGACTCTGAAAATAGAAGAAATTTATTTTGCCGAATTTGGACTTCGCAAATTTGTTCATAACGTGGCGAGTAATTTGCGCTCTCATGTAAAAATTTCTATTCATTCAAAAGCAGATTTTACTTTTAAGAACTAAATGGTGATATTATAATGCGAGATGCCTATATACTGTCAGATTGATTTATTGACGAATCACAGTCAGCTTTACCCCCTTCGTTCTTCAATAGTTGCTTTTACCCCTCATCTTTAATTTCTAGTCTATATATTCATATGTCTGTGGCTATGTAGTATTTAGTTTATCCCATAGTATTCTGAGAAAATTTAGTATGTGTAGCCTCTGAATTCGCAAATTATCGAATTAATCATTAGCAGACTTTGAAACATTATAGATAGCAGTCTTACGCGTAGGTACACGTAAGTTGAGAAGGCTCATTAAATTCATGGCGTCCACTATGCCATTCGCTATTGTTAGATAATGCGTTTCCACGGAATCGAACCGCGTATATAAATGTAATATATCTTCAAGAATACCTGGCTAGCTCAAGCAGGTACCGTGTTTTTAGTTCGTTTGAGTTAAGAGAGATCAGACGCCTTCTAGGAGGGGACAAAACGAAGGGATTTCTGGAAATAAAACACTATTATTGTGGTGCTTTTAAATGCCTTCAATAAGACCTATATTACAGCACTGGAATCTACGCGTAGGAAAAGCTTAAATCTCTTTGTGGATGGTTAAAAGAATGAAAAAATGATGTTAAATTAATAAGAAGAAAGCAGAGGCAGAAATTAATAAAATAAAGCATGGAACGATACCGCAGGTAGTTTTGTAGACGTCCAGGGGGCAGGCAGTAGAAAAACGAATCGAAATATACTAGTAATCAATTGACAAACACTGTAGAAAGAATGAATCGAAATATATTAGTAATTCATTGACAAACACTGTTTAGCAAAGCAAGTCTCGAATTCAAAGCGGAGCACGTAACACCCTCTCGCAACCAGAGCTAAAATCCAAGAGAACTCTACCCGCCTGGAATTTTGGTGACCCGCGGCTTCGCCCCCCCCCCCCCCGAAATGGTCACACCCACTTTAAACATAGCCACGGGGTGGCCATATGAAAGATTTTAAAAATACAAAGTACTTGATTTTAAGAAAATATTACGGGGTTGAATGTTTTAATTTTAAGAAAGTTCATTTCATAACACTATTTTGAAAAGACAAACTAAGTCGGTCATTGTGCGCCTTGATTTTTTTAATTATAACATTCCCAGGTTACGAACAACCTGACAATATGTAATAATCTCCTATTACAACCACAGTAAGCGGAAAATTTAGCTTGTGTTGTGATGGAGGACTTCCAGTCTAGGAATTGAACACACGACGCCTGGACGGGACCCAAACGCGATGCCAACTCAATCACTGACCGTAAGTCTGTAAATTTTAGTAAGTCCATTAAAAAGGTGTAATAAAGATCTTCGATTGGAATTCATAATTTATATTTAATAAATCTCAGAAACTTATGCTGCACTCACATTTTTTGCAGGAACCCAGATTGAGGAATTATACTCTAGATTGCTTGTGACCAACCCAGTAAATAGTAATAAAGTAATTCATTAATTTAAAGTCTTTCACCGTCCTCAAAATAAACCCAAAATATTTTAACGACCTTGTTAGTTATTTCATTTATATGAGGAACAGAAGTTCATTTACTGTCAAAAACAATATCAAGGTCCTTTATTTTCTTAATTTAATGCTTAATTTTGCTAAATTTTCAATTAATCTTTACTTTATGAAATATAACACACTGGTTTACATTATGAATACCATACAAAACCAGTAAAATAATATGCTTTGGATAAATTAAAGTTTTATCCTATAGTTTAGTTCGAATGCAATTAAAAAATATATATATTGCTAGATAAAATATATGCGTAAACCATTAAAAAAGTGTACTTTCATTAGAAATGTATGAACACACATGAGAAACAGCTTTTCGAAAATACAGTATTGTCGCTTAGATTATTCGTGACAGTTTCCATTGATTTACTTTTTTCTTATTCATTATACTCCGTTTAACAAGAGATTTTTATGTTTATTACCTCTATTTGTGGTGATATAAGACACACTAAGAATATTCAAAGAAAGCTGGATAAAATGTATTCTCCGATCAAATTTCAAGAATTATTATTCCACAGTTCTTTCGCCTTTGTGATGGTTCCCAATTGTGCCGGTTGAGCCATGACTAAGTGCATCGGAGATCCACTCTAGTTGAATGCACTTAGAATAATGGGGACTAGAAATTGGATGCATCCTGTCAGCGAGAAGAACAGCAGGATTAATCCTTTAGGCAAAATGGAATTGGCTTTATTTTGTAAAAGAGAGACGATTCCCGGTACTTGATAAGGAAATTATGCTTACTCAAGAAATTGACTTAAAATATTAAATACTTTTATTTAATTTTGTTCTCCTATTGCCAAAGAAATATTATTTAAACCACAATATCTAATTATTGGGATTCAAATGATACAGTGTTCTTATAGAAGCTCAGCACCGAACTGATATAAGGTCAAGAAGGAATCGAATTTGAGTTCATTCATCTGTGTGCCATGAGAATTGAAAACATCTGAAAAGCAAGGTAGTTTCCAACCTTCCTTTACCTATTATCTCTTACCCTTTTACTTACAACAGTCAATCAAAAATCCTCATTTTGGGAATGCTTCAATCCCATTGGCCTTGGGCAGTGTTAATACCGTAAAAAAATCTACCATTACTTTGTCAATGTGTCTGTGGTATCTCCATTAGCGGTATGTTCCCAAGCTAGACAGATTAAGAAGGGAAATGAGATGTAGACGAGCAAGGTCGAGATGTGCCTGACTTTTCAGATTTGGTCATCAAATACAACAAATTTCTAGCAAAGTTTTGATACTTATGCGTAAGTCAAATAAAAAATACCTAACTTCGCTTTATTACCGACACAATATCGCATTGACAACCTCGTGGCTGAGCAGTTAAGATCCTAGGCTCGTGATTCATTCTCCTGACCCTGATTCATGGCAGGTTCAAACTTGACGTACATAGTACGGTCAAAATTGGTAGGTACCTACACTCAGTATCTTCGTGGTAAAAGGCTACCATTTGGAATCGGAACTTCTTTATAACGTCATGTTTGAATGGCTAGGTACTTTCATACCTCTCTATTACACGTATCTTCTATCTCTGCACTTCCTGAAACCTCCAATTCGAGGATGCTGTAGATACAATAACCCTGCAAATGGAACTCTCATGCGAAAATCACGTAATATAAAACGTAACCATATATTGGGCACATTAAAGGTCAATAAAACATCGATTTTCAAGGTAAAAACTCAAAGTTATAAAAGATCGATAAATTTATTCGAATCTTCGCTGTCTCTCGACGGTATATCAGGCAATAAAAAGGTTTTAAATTACATCAATTCCCCCCACCGTCTCGTGTCCCCGAGGATCAAGTTTCACGTCTACTTACAAATCTAGTTATTGCATCCCCGTGATAGACGGTCCCGTTAACGTTAAAGTTAACGTAGATTTAAAGTAAACGTGATAGAACGTTCCCGTAACGTTAACTCAATGTAAATTTCGCATGAAATTTAAAAGTTAACTTGCACTCTCTATTTCCGATAACGATGTAAAACGGTTTACGGATGTGATTATTGTAGAGACTCTATTCGTTTTTGTCATTTACGCACAAGTCGAGTTAGAAATCTTCGTGTTTTCGTTAATTTCTTACTAGAAAGTATCCTATTAGTTATTTAGACTGAAACTAACATGAATAAAATAAAAAAGTGGTAGATAAATATTTTATTTTAATGAAACAGATAATTCTAGATGGAATTCCATTTTGTATGTGTCAGGTATAATTGATTCCCTTACTCTACCGGTATTTTAGTGGAAGATGCCCCAAGGAACTAGCATCATTAATCCCTTCGGCGCCGGTGCATGGTCAGGAAACACGCCAAACGCGCACCAACATTTGTAAACGGTTGACTTGGTCACATGAGAACGGATTGTTTCTACGACACGAAAAGTCGCAAGGTAATTTTAATTCTTGTTTTCCGAAAAATTATTTTTATTTTGTTACTATGGTTAGGTGTATTTTATCGTTTGTCTGAATTCTTCAGAAAATAACCGATATCAACTTTAAAATGGAACTTAAATTTAAAATAAATTTATGATCTGGTGTGACTATCAGTAGATTAAGGACGAGTTGTTTCACGGAATTTGAACAATTCATCAAATTCATGTTTGATTTTCAAACTTTGTGAAGGTTCTATTCAAGTTCTATTTTTATATAATCATTGGTCAGGGGCTTCACAGAACTAAAATTATACCAGAACTTTAATAGAACCTTCACAGAACTTGTTAATCGACTTTGAAACATAAGGACTAGTACAAATTCTGTTAAACGACCCGTCCTTAGGACGGTTTATTTCAGAAAATTTGAAAAATTCTTCAAATTTAAAAATAAATCTTCAAGTAACTACCATCCTAAGGACAGGTTGCTTCAGAGAATTTGAAAAATTCTTCAAATCTCAACGTTCATTTACGGGTTCTTTGAAAGTTTTCTTCCAGTTCAGTTATTATATCATTATAGGCTAGTTGCTTGACAGAACTGAAATAAAAACAGAACTTGAAAAATTCTGTCGCAGGAATTGAATATGAACTTGATGAATTGTTCAAATTTTCCGAAACAACCCGTCCAAGTAGTTATGTTTATTGATTATTATTGGAAACTATTTAATTATAAAATTTCAAATAAACGTAGGTAACTACCTATTGACAAATCATAATGTATTGATCCATCAACTTTTTGAAGCAGAAACAAATGAAACCGTTTCGTCTTTCCTTTGACAGCTTTGATGCAACAGAAATTAACATATTTGCGAATAAAAACCAATGGAATGGATGAAACATTCGATGTTCTTCCTCTTTACAACGATAACGCCCTAAAAAGGCGAGAAATGACGAGACTGACCCTTGGAAACAACCCGGAACTGAAAGAGCAGTGGGAAGTATTCCTGAAAAGGAGAATGTATCACAAATCTGTTCCAATGCTCTTACCAATGAATCAAGATATGCATTTTCATATGAATAGAATTCAACTTGTTCCAAACAAAAATATTGATAAGCATGTTGACTGTGTTATGAAATTAGTTGCAAAAATTGGCTTTGATGAGAAGGGTAGAATACCATTTCCCAGCGACATGTACTTTCGTAGATCAGAAGCTTCTTGAACATCAAAGCAAAAGACAACGTGATTTTATAAATTGGTTTTCATATTGTTAATGAAATTACTTGAATTTTAGATATAATTATAATTTTTATGCTAGTGTAATGACTGTATTTATGTTTTTAATAATAAAGTTTATCGTTAGATTTTTAATATTGTATCCGTTTATATTTTTGTAAAAATGAATAGAATAAGAAGTTATAGATATTGCACCAGGGCATAGTACGATCAAGTGATTTGTGTTTGTTATCAACAATAATTATTAATGCGAATTATTCAGATTAAAGTTATACAGGTACCCCAATAAAAAAAAACCATACCAAGAAATGAACTCATTGAAAATTAGAAAATTGTACGAATACATACCATATGCATTTTAATCTACAAACTACAAGATGGATATTCCGATTGCCTGAAAACGGAGAAAAGAATGAACATTTTTTTAAACTGTTCAGCCATAAGCCCCCGCATACCCGATTTATAACAAATTTCTCGTTAACTCTTAAGTTCCAAAAAAAGGTGTTATTTTTTAAGATAATATCTATAGATTTTTTATGCCGAAACGATATTTATATGAAGTTCCTTCAATATAAAAAAAATCACAACATAAGCTCCGGAAATTTTGTTTTAGGCATCTTATAGGCAACAGTATTTATTTAAATGTAACTAAAGCATTTAACGAGAGATTTTAGCCTTATTTCAAACATGTTTTACTTTTTTAACCATTTTCGCTTAGTTATAACATACCTATTTTTTAATATTAGCGCGCTCCCTCTAACATTCGTATTTACATATCTCCCTTTCAAACCATCTTTGAACCCTTACTTCGGGGCCTTAAGGTTAAACGCAACGCTCGTTATATTCTACGTGTTCACAGATGGCGTTAATTAATTAATATTGTTTAAATACGCTTTTGCAAGGTATTGCTTTACTGTATCAAGACAAATTATTTGTTTGCGCCCTCATATACGCAATATGAATATGAATAAATAGTTTTGTCCATGTAAAAACTCAATTCTATCGAGAAAGGCATACAAATACAATATTGGATTGAATCATCGGTAAAATATTGTATTTGTGTGCCTTTCTCGAAAGAATTAAGTCTTTAAACGAACAAAACTATTGATTCATATTCATATTGCGTATATACGGGCGCAAACAAATGATTTGTCTTAATATTGTAAAGCAATACCTTGCAAAAGCGTATTTAATCAAAATTAATTAATTAACGCCATCTGTGAACACGTAGAATACAACGAGCGTTGCGTTTAACCTTAAGATAACTGAACAAAATTTTAATGCATCGAAATTTCGAATGCTTTTTAAACTTTTTTTAATTTACCTAGCACTATAGCATTGAATTATGTAGTTAGAAAGTGTGATTTATATATTTCTTTATCTATCGTAAATAATTCATTTAAAATGCATAAGCCACGGCGATAGTTGAGTGTTTATTTTTAACGACTCGTAGCGTATCAAGAATGAACATGATCATAGTTTTCATAGAGAAAGGTCGTACGTGAAGTCATCGGTAATAATTGCTTGCATAAAAATCTTCCTTCTCATACGTCTTGCATGAAAAAGAAAAAGACAGAAGATACTAGAACATCACGTGCCGACCTGTCTTTAGAGGTTTTACGAAAGTTGGTTCGCTTTCGTCTAACGGGTTTCCTTTTAAACTTCGGTTACTGAGAAATTTTATCTGCTGAGATGTGGAGGTGAGCTTATGTTAGGTTGTTTTACATATGGTTGAGACACGAAAATGTCAAAAAAATAACGAATCGAATTCAATTAAATTGTGTTTGTCAGGGCGGATAAATTATGTGGTAATTAATCTTTTCTGAATATCATGAGGAATAAATGTGGTGATTTTAGAAAAGTATTCAACAATGACTACGTTATTTAAGCAATAATTTTTTAAATCATGTAAAATGTTTGATTTCAAAATGAGACCCATTGGAATTCTTAGGACAGTGTTTAGGAGTTAGTGGTATGTACTTCTTCTTCTTTCATATGGTGAGGGGGTCATAGGGGGACATCTAGGTCTGCGAGCCATTCTAGGGCCTCAGGCGTCACCATGTGAACCCCATCAATCCCGCCGGGGAATGAATGGAGCGGACAATCGTTGACCACATGTTCAGTGGTCTGCATCGCACCACATTCATAGATCGCTGACTATTTGAGGCCCATCTGTGCATCATGTTGGCACAGCGGCTATGGGAGCACCTTAACCTATTGATGGCGGACCAGGTTTTGCGAGACAATGAGAACCCAGGATGTCTCTCGATGGGGTCCTGTATGAGGTGGGCATTTCCCACGTTGGCCGTTTGAAACATAAGTTTCCACCTATCTTATGGGGTGAGAGGTAATCGGAGGAGCCTCTCTCCTTCCGCCCAGAAGGGCTTTTGGGACTAGTGGTATGTTTTTTTTTTAATATTTTTTTTTATAGTGAATACCTCACAAGAGTCCCAACTGCTCCCGTCTGGAGCCAGTGAGACTATGGCATCCCCAATTGGGGGATGTTGTGAGGCTGAAGGTAAGTGGGGAAGGGAAAGAGGAAGGTGGGGAAGTACCTGGCTATTCAGATCTAGTCACTAAACACGGCTAAAGCCATTTGGAGCAACGTTTCAATTCTGAATGGTGGTCTTACACCAGGGCGATACTGGTAGTATCTTCCACTCTGGAACGTGCCACAAATAAACTATATATTATTTTAATTAATTAATTGTGAAATAACACAAATTAATCAAATAAAATTTATTTGCGCACACCGGGTTCGAACCCGCGACCTTCGGAATGGCAGTCCAATGCGTTACCACTGGACTATGCCGGCCGTCCTGGCCTCGAGTCAAAAACAATTCACAAAATGCAATTTTTTATTACATTAACGACGCTAATATTGTTAGGCGGAGGCAATCTAAACAGGGCATTCATAAAAAAATATTTGTCACAGCAATATTAAAAATTCTTTTTACGATGATTTATACAGTTTTTGTGATTTCTTTACAGCCTTTCATCATTCCCGGAGGCAATGATTATAATTACAATTTTTCGCATTTCGTCAAAAAAATAATGTAAAAGCAGGAATTCATTAGACATTTTTTAACCGTAAATCCTTCTTTCTGATATGTAAATAAGTTCTCGAAAACATTTCTTCCTCCGCCAAAGCTATTCGAGACATAAAAATAATTTATCTCGTGCAAATACCACAAAACGCGAGGAATTAAAAAAGGGAGCTGACGTAAAGATCTCATCTTCCAAACGACACGCGAAAGCTTGAAAATCGATTAAGGCGCGGTGCTTCTTGTCTAAGGAGAAGTGGAAGAAGAAAAATACGATTATAAATTTAGATGTGTTCATATAAATTATTGTTGACAATCTCAAAGTAGGTAACGCTCAGATTGATTACCAACGACAAATAAAATACTAGAAGCCTTTAAAAAACGTGGTGAAAACTTTATTCAATTGATAAACGACATTGTATGTGAAAATATTACTAATATAGAAACTGACATGTAATAGTTCTTAGAAAAATATATATTGCTTATCTATATATGTTGTTTTTCTGTTGTGTAATATTGAAATAATAATTTCTCATAGTATTTTAACTGTTCAACTTTTTTCATTTTGAATAAGCCGTAAAAAAATATTATTGTAAAAACTAGATAAGGTTTTCTTTAAGATTTTTTGATGTTTAAAAACTGCAAACTGTTGATCGCACATATGAAAAAAGTTGATAGTAAACCTAATTGATAATCACATACATTTTTATTTATTATATTGAAAATTTAAAACAATTAAATTAAAAACACAATCCTTTTATTTAAGGAATTTTCAAGAAACTTGTCACTTTATTTCTAATTTCGTTTATAGAATTAAAAATAATTATAAATAATTACAATATCTAATTGTATTTACGTAATGTATAAGGCATTTGTTTTCTAAAAAAACATTACTTTCATGGAAGTTTTATCGAATTCAGTAAGAGACAATTTGAAAATGGAATGTTCGAAATAACCTTTTTTTGGAAAAATCAAAAAATATTTTTATTCGGTTTTACGCCCGTCCGGGCTTTTAAATGGATTTAAGAACAGAATATTATAACCTAGTGAGCTATCGAAAGATATACACAAAATTTTGAAATCATGATATAACAGTAAATTGATAAACTGAATATGAAAAAATCTTAGTACAAACATGCAACAGTAACATAAAATAATTTACAAACTAGAACAATACTACAAATTAGACAAATCACTAAAACTACATTACAATAATATAAGTGCTGGTATACAGTACGCTTAATTTAATAAATGGAGTTGTTAAATAAATCAATAGTGCCCCCAAACTTGTTGCCCAGATCATTCATCATATTGGTTAGTGAGTGTGTTTGATTGTTGGTTGTGTATGTATTGCAGAAGAATGTTACATTTTGTTTTGTGCTCCTATTCGGCACATGGAATTTAATAGTGGCAATGATGGGAGGACTGTCAAATAAGTTGTTAATGATAATACAACACAACCAGGTCTGACATAAATCTCCCAACAGACAGTGTTATTAGATACAATTGATTCGTCAAACTGACATAATTAATGTATTTTCGACCTTAAAATTTACGTACCTAAGAAATTTGTGCTGAACTCTTTCTATATTATTTAAGTCAACTTAATTCAAATGGGAAAAAATAGGTGAATTATATTCCACTTGACTTCTGATTGTTGAAATATAGAGGGTTCTCAAACAATCCAAGGACTTAAAATCAGTTAAAGTCCTACAAAGGAAGCCAAGCATATTTTAAGCCTTATTAGTTACATTAAGTCTGTAAAATTTGGCAATGGTATACATTTCGTGTTCTTTGATATATTTTTTAGTCTTCAGTAAATAGCAGTTATTAATTGTAATCAAATATTCACAATTAGGCATTGTTAATGGCTTCAAACTGACGAAGAACATCTGACAAAATCCTATATTGTCAACTCTTCTAAGCGCAGTAAAAGTATTTTTTTATCTATATAAATGTTCATTTGTTCAAAATCTTAAGTCTCCGAAGGTTCTTTGAATTCCAATACGCGTGTGTTTTTATACATATTATGTAGACATCACATGTGATGTAAAAGACGTAAAAGCAACACGCGATATTGTTTCTCTATCTGCACAGACAGACTTAGCCACACCAACGTATGGCGGGGTACACCTAGTAATAATAATTACAATTAAAATTGGACAGTCTTTGTACAGTGTGTAACAAAAGTGCTGTTTAACGGTTGTAAAATGATTTTATTTAAATAATAAGACTGTAAATGATCAGTTTATTATTATATTTCTTATCCGAGGTTACTTTCCTGAGAGTGAAAATTCAATATATGTTTTGAACATTATTCAAAAATCTCACTGAATTTATTCAATAATTAACTGTTCTTTATAAAAGAAATGACCGATAATTATATAAAAATGTGTTACTTCGAGACAAAAGCAAGCGACACATTAAAGATCAATAAAAAACGAAGATATCTATTACATAAAATCATTGCAAAGGTTCAAGAATCTTTGAATCCTTGAATAAGGTGCTAAATCAACTGAATTTTAGGTAAAGCAAACCCACAAGTTTTTAAAGAAGACATCTCAGGGATTCTATTCAAATGTATTATCCTTTGTCATGCTTAGACCACCACCTTACATTATGTTTATATCGGAACAAAACAACAATGACGTGTTTATCTTTTGAACACTTCACAAAATAAACAAAAACACGGTTTTTTAATGCAACAAATCTAGCAAAAATATGTTATTTATCCTTGGAATAACTTACTACCAAAATTTTATAAAAATATTCATTATATTATATATTCGATAAGGAAAATCATTAGTAACAGAATTAAGCCTAATATTGAAAATCCCTCGCAAAACCCTTATCTCGTCAAAACCTTTATCCCTTCCAAAACCCAAAGTTCCTCCTTAAGCGCATGAACAAAAAAATTAATATCTCTTTATTTTATTAAAAAAAATTACCCCGTATTTTGTGTATTGCTTGTGAAGGATATTGCTTTATTTTTTTATACAAGGTCTCAACATTAATTTCAGCAACAAATACTGTAAATAAAATGACAGCTCCAGCTTTGGCTTTTTTGCTTGAACTGGGATCCAATAAAATTTGTTATATTCATATTTGTTCAAATTTATATATTTTTTAAATAAAATAATTGAATTAAATAAAATATTTTTTAAATTTACTTGCGCACGTCGGAATTTGAACCAGCGACACCTAGCTCACTTGTGAGAGACACCCGTTGACCACCTTATTACTTACATGTTGTTATAGTTGTTATTATGTTATTTGATTCCTCAATCTTAAATACCTTGATAGTGTCAACCTAAAGATTTTTAATTATACCATTTAAATTTATTTTTAAGTGTAGTTGATACACTAACGGTAATCGAAAAAAAGGAAATATAATTTTCTTTAACATTATTCAACAAAAATTATATAATCCACTGCCTAACATTAATATGCAACCAGAGGAATAAACCAAAATAAATTGCTTACTCTCAGTTTGAATACATCTTTTGGGCATGAACATATTAAATTTCATGCTCCAAAACTATTTATAATGCTTATAAATCAAACATAATAATGTTTTTTTTTTAAGAAAAGACAAACATTCCCTGATTACGAACAACCTGACAATATTTGAAAATCTCCTACTACTACCACAGTAAGCAAAAAATTTGGCTTGTGGAGGACTTGGCCAGCCGAGGAATTGGAACTACTACACCTGGGGTTACTACTACTAAATCCTGGGCGTAAATGGGACGCGATGTCAACTCAGCCACCGACCGGTCGATTGAAAACGAATAAAAACATGGTTGAGAAAACAGAGTGATAATCAACTTGCAAAGATTGTAAAAATAATGAAAAGACAACACTAGTAGATAACCAAATACAAAAATATAAAAACTTCAGCCACCTCAGAACAATAAACCATAGTGAAGAGGAATGCGAACACTTTATTTTATTTTGTATATTTACTAGCTTTTTTTTATTTATAGTGAATACCTCACAAGAGTCCCAACTCCTCCCGTCTGGAGCCAGTGAGACTATGGCATCCCCAATTGGGGGATGTTGTTAGGCTGAAGGTATGTGGGGAAGAGAAAGAGGAAGGTGGGGAAGTACCTGGCTATTCAGATCTAGTCACTAAACACGGCTAAAGCCATTTGGAGCAACGTTTCAATTCTGAATGGTGGTCTTACACCAGGGCGATACTGGTAGTATCTTCCACTCTGGAACGTGCCGCAAATATACTATATATTATTTTAATTAATTAATTGTGAAATAACACAAATTAATCAAATAAAATTTATTTGCGCACGCCGGGTTCGAACCCGCGACCTTCGGAATGGCAGTCCAATGCGTTACCACTGGACTATGCCGGCCGTCAATTTTGCCATAGATACTAATTAAATATATATATATAAAAATAAAAGCGAAGAAAAAATAAAGCACTTGTAAGTGATCAACACTCGGAGGATATTTTTAAATAATACAGGGTTTTCCAATAAGAGGTGTTATTTTGAATAGCCCGCTATTTCGGTAGATGTTATTTCGAAGCTGTCATTTTTTGACATTTGACAAGAATAAACTACGCCATTAATAAAAATGGAATGATACACGCTTCAACAACGCATTAAAATTATTTAAATTCACTTGAGTGAATCAAATGCAAATCATCTTGATTGATGAGGCCCATTTCCACCTCTGTGGCTTCGTCAACAAGCAAAATTGTCGCATCTAGGGCTCAGAAAACCCAAGAGTTATTGTTGAAAAGCCTCTCTATCCTCAACGTGTTACTGTTTGGTGCGGTTTATGGTCTGGAGTCATTGGACCTTACTTTTTCGAAAATCAGGCTGGAGCAACAGTTACGGTGAATGGAATGCGCTATCGAGAGATCGTTAATGATTTTTTATGGTCGGAATTGGATGATATTGATCTGGACAACGTTAACTTTCAACAAAACGGCGCTACGTGCCTCACAACCAACGAAACCATTGATCTTCTACGATTGAATATCAAAATAAGAACTCTTATTGGAAAACCCTGTATTTCCAAATCTGTTCTGCCTAAATCTATTAACCGTTTAGTTTTCTTTGAACCAGAGAATTACAATGTGTGAAACAGTTAAATAATTCAAAACTAATACCCTTAATTAAATGGTCGAATAACCAACGTAAATAACACATTTTATAATAAAAACGAAAAACAATTATATGTTCGTGAAAAGCAGATACTTTGTTGCTTTCCATAATTATTATAGGACTAAATGAAATAACAATTATTATTTTGAATTCAACCATTAAGTTCAGACAAAGCTGTTGTTAACAGAGAACTTATTTCATTTACATAAATAATTAATGATTATTCATCTGGAAAACAAAGAGAATGTTCATTTAGAGATACGAATCGTTAGTTTTTTTGGCATGTTTATAATTTGATTCCACAGTAAACGTTTTGTGAAAATTATACTATGAATTATATATTAATTTTACCCGTAGACATTACAAAAGAGGTTTTTTTTTCTTCTATGATTCACGTTTGTAAATACAATATACGTGTGTTTACTGCATGCTAAATACTGTAACTATTTAAAGACGGTCTCTGTTTGAGGGGTAAGGCTAACAATTTCGAGGTCGAAAGTTCAAATCCCTGCTTGAGCAATACATTTTATTGATAAAATTGTTCTTTTTTGGAATAATTTAATTAGTGAAACCTAAAATTGTAATATTTAGGACTGGTTGTTTCGGAGAATTTCAACAATTCATCAAATTTCAACGTTCATTTTTTAGTTCTGTGAAAGATTTATTCAAGTTCTGTTTTAATTTCAGGTTTGTCAATCAACTAGCCTATAATGATATAATAACAGAACTTGAATAGGACTTTCACAGAACCCGGAAGTGAACGTTGAAATTTGATGAATTATTCAAATTCTCCGAAACAACCCGTCCTTAACTATTTAAGAGAATATTAGCATTTTTTAAAAGATAATTTGAAACAAAAATACCAGAAAAGGATGCGGTAGCTTTTAGGCATTAAACCCTGGACCTTCGCCTCGCCGGGCCCTGATATACCATTTGAGCTTATGGAAGTCTATATTCTTCGAATAAAAACTTCCAATATCATCTTCATTTTTCACCGCACATTTTTACTCCCGGCTATCTATTTTTTCACAGAAAATTAAAGAGTGGATGTATTTATCGAAGACACTATCTAGATTGCATTTATTTCGAGATGAATCTTGCGATCTTACATAAAGATAGCAGCCAATAAAAATTTGCGGTGAGAAATAAAGACAATCTTTCTAGTTTTTATTTGATGTATGAAACAGTTAAATATGACCGCAGGATATAGGGTCCCATTGGCTCAATTGGAAGAACAGCAGCACCCCGCCAAGGCGAAGGTCCTGTGTTGAAATCCTAGGACCCTAAAATTTTATAATTTTTATGTTTTAAATTTTCTTTGAAAAATTGTTAATACTATTTTCAATAATTAAGGATTACTTTGTATTATTTTACGATTCATTTATTTAAAATAATATATAGTATATTTGCGACACGTTACGGAGTGGAAAATACCCTCAGTATCACCTGGTGTAAGACCACCATTCAGAATTGAAAGGTTTCTTTAGCCGTGTGTGGTGACCAGATATGAATAGCCAGAAACTTCCCTACCTTCCTCTTTGCCATCACAATCTCCTCCTCATTACCTTCACCCTAACAATATACCCCAATTGGGGATGCCATATTCTCGCTGGCTCCAGACGGTTGGGAGTAGTTGGAACTGTTGTAAGGTGTTCATATAAAATAGCGAATTCACCATTTTACGCCGTGCCTTCAGTAGTTCTGACTCAAGAACCATGTGTCAAATTTACTCTCATCAAATAACCTCTCTTTCAAGCACCACCAAAAATGACATGGGACTTGAATGAGAATTATGTTCTTCATACCTCCTGTAAAGAGTTAAGAAAAAAACGTTTTCCCAATTATTATTATCATGAGTGAGTTGTTTGTGTTTTATTTATATAAAGTTCTTTATTGAACATAATATGTCTTGTCCTGTTTTTATTATAATACGAGATATTGCCTTAATAGCACACTTTCAATTACACCAGAATAAACATCATAAAATAAATGTTTTTTTTTTACTTTTCAAGAGCACGGTTTCGTTTTTTTTAATATAATTTTCTAATAAATTTCAATATATTTTTATTATGTTGTCTTATTAAAGGCACTTCGGAGGAAATGGGTTTTTTTTTATTGCTATACTACACATGTACTAGCTGTTAAAATATAGAATAAATATAACTGTAACAATGTCAAAATTGAACAAATGAAAACAACATTCATAATTTTCAAGAAGTACGAATTTGACAAAAATGGCGGTGAATAACAATTTTTTTTTGATTGGTGCCCTTTTTTACTCATTTAAAGTACGCTCTAGCGTGTTTAAATCGCACTTTATGGAACGCGCGTTTTTTAAAGTTACCATGGCAACATCAACAAATCAACAAAATGTGAAGTCTAAATGTCAACTTTTAACTATAAATCCAACTATTAATCTTATGTGACAGATTCCAAATTAATGTTTGTGTTTTTCATTTCCATGACAACAAGATATTGTGATGTCACATCACGAATTCATTAATAGTTCTTATTTCCAAATTTTTAATAATAATATCAATATTTATGTTTTCAAAGTGTACCAATAAAAAAAAATAGCGTAAAGTATTCGTGGATAACTGGTCTTTAAAACACTTGCTTTATTTCGAGCACTCGGCTACGCCGTCGTGCTCGAAAAATCGCACGTGTTTTAAAGACCTGTTTATCCACTTATACTTTAATATACTAATGTCCCACGATTGAGTCTTTGTCGCGCCCTAATTTTCTCTACCTTTTTGATATTTTCATTACCTTTAAATACTATTGATTACTACATACTTATACCAAATGGCGGCAAAATATTGCTAGTCTATCCCCTACGCCCCTACGTCAGATAAGGTAAAGGGTAAATAAAAAAGGTTAAAACTGGCAATTTGAATCTTTAACCAACCTGCTAGAATTAAGGGCATGCGAACTGTGAACAAAAGGACGTCACATCACCGAAGAGTTCAAGAGGCATTGGCGAGCGCCGTTCAAGTTTGCCAACATCCACGCTCTGCACGTACAGATAATTGATGTTCCTAGATAACTTTTCTCGGTGAGCGATATGGAATTCGCTCACACTTGAATGTTGAATTTAACTTAATACTTTTATATTATTATATTAATTACTGTTATTTGCTTTGATTTTTTATCGGTTGATAATTATTATTTTGAAATTGAACGAGATTTTGGGAGTGCATTTCTCCAAATCTCATTAGCGCTAGCCGCCACTGCTTATTAAAAAACAAATAAATATTTATTTAATATTTGCCCTGTGCCAAAAAATCTTTTATTTCCACGGTGAAACTGGGCTGGTATAATGATAATTCCACCATGCAATGATGAGCACGTTATTTATCTTTACTACAACCAAAATTCTCTGTTATCTAGGTGCTTCAGCTAGTTTTATAGAGAATTTTATGATCGAGGGTATAAATTACAAGATAAGAGTTATCTGAAAAACAGTTAAAGTTTTACTGTCAAAAAGCCCATTGATTTCAGATATAAAGTATTATTTAATACCACAAAAAAACTAGCAATTTTCACCATCTGGTCATCATGAAAAGCATTTATTCAAATATTTGACTGACTTGCTTGCTTAACTGGGAGTTGGGTGGACAGAGTTTAATTGCTACTTTTTATGATGGTAAAACATCACAAGTTGAAAATCAGTTTATCTGATATTTAACAAAAAGTGTTATTTGCTCAGCTTTTTTCGCTTGAATTAAAAAAAATAAATGTTATTTTACTATCTTGAAAGGTCTGATTAAAATGTTAAAAATTCAGACAAGGTGCATAGGTACCGATTTTCTAAAATGTTTCAATATACTTTTGTTGCTGAGAGTTTCAAAGCATCGAGTTCCCACTCAGGCGTCGTGGGTTTAATACTCTTCTAACTAATTTAGTAATCATTGCACGGGTAACATTTTCTGCTCATAAGATAAAAAAGGAGGAATTCATAAAGTATTTGTAACGTTATTCGTAATACGACAATATTTGATCTTTCTTAAAAATAATAATAAAAAAAAATTTTTAGTAAGAAATGTCTTTTTTATTAGTATTTATAATTTCTCCTTTCAAAAACATGCATTTCATAAAATATAAAGTAGCAAATTTAGAGTAGTTTAAAATACTTCAGAATCTAGCCACGGGTGAAGCCTAGTTGTAAAAACGTGTATACACACTAAGGATGTAAATTGGCAACAGTGAACCTTAAATGCGATGATATTTATATATTAAATAACAAGCAACCTCTTGCAAAAATACTTTCCAAACAAAATTAGATATAACAAGTACATTTACAGACTTTACACAAAAGACATTCACAAACTAAATCAGGCTACCAAAGGACAAAGCGAATAGGCAAAATAGTTTACTATTCGAATGGATAAAAGGATAACTGCACCAATTGTTAGATTCAACATGTATTGTAGAAACCACATTAATCAAGCATTAATTCTTTTTTTCTAAAATAAACACAATCTTATTTATTACACGTCCTTCCGCAACACGAAATGTATTTCCCCCTTTCTGCAGACTTTAGTCCGAACGACGTTCAATAAATCAGGCAGCGTCCGGATTTTAAACCGAATTATGTACTATTACTTATGCAGTATGCATGTATTGTAGCAGATGGCTGCATTTTCAGCGGAATATTGCTTTCGTTCCTATGCTGCAGTAGATTAAATTAGCACTGCATGCCCCCGCCTTATTCAAACAAGCTGTCAGCGAAGACGAATGAAGTGCAAATTAAATGCATTTGCCTGTTTATGAATGTGCGCAATTTGAGTATTGTTATCTTAATGACTGTACAGCTAAGGATTGTTATAAACGGAAGTGGCGCCCTCTGTTATTTTTATAAAGAACCGTAAAAGTTTACAAACCGCGGCAGCGAGTTTTTATCTGCTAATTATTATTATTTTTGAATTTAGGTAATATATATGCTAATAAAACAGATGTATAAAATATATCACTGACACAACATATACATATTATATAAGCTATATCAACGACGAACTAATTTATCTATGGCTAATATAAGTACTCTAAGGGGAAATCCTTTCGCAAATGTGTTAAACTATATCGTTAAATATATTATAGACTTATCTACCTACTATATTTTAGTAATTCAAATTATGATTTAAAGAAATCGAATATAAACCTTACGTCCTTTTAATATTATAAAATTATTTTATAACGTTTTTTTTACCCATCTTCATGAGTTCAAAATTTTAAACAGGTACCTAAGAGGCTATTTTTTGCTTTGTTATTTACAGATATTCTTTATTTATCTTTGGTTTTTTAAGAGTTATTAATTATTTATATTTTTGTCATTTCTTGAACCATTTAAAATAACTGGTTATTCTGACAACGCTATTTAAGTCATCCTGTAATTTGATAATCACTTACGTTATTTATGGGTTTGTAAGGATTGGCATCATCGGATAATTTGGGATTATTATTGATATTTAATTATATTATTATGATCATCTTACTGATTATTATTTTATAATATTATTTAAAGTTGAAATGTAATGATTAATTCAAAAATTGCGCTAACACTTATATTTTTTGCGCTTTATACTAAATATTTATGTAAATGACACATGTTGTGCCATTTAAATTTAAATAAATAAACCAAAAACAAATTATTCTTCCTACGATTTCTACTGTGAATCTTTTGGTAAGTTAAACAAAAGTTGAAATAAAGTCAATAGTTTAAATAAGTTTAAGTATTTGTTCGCATTCCTGGTATCCTGTCAAACAGAGAACATATAGATCACAGAGAGACGATATGATTTGAGATTTTCACTGTAAGAAGCATTATTTATTTTTGGGGTACTACGCCGTATTGCGATACCTCCATCTTTAACCAACGTTTTGGACAGTATTACAGTGTCCATCATACTATATATTCTACATAATGTAATAATTACCAAGCACAAATATAAAATTATAAAAAAATCTTTTAAAAACTTATGTATAAAAAAAGGTAAAAACAAAATTGCTCTGGTGATAGACACAATGACGATGGCGCTATGTTGATATGTTGGCTAAAGAAGAAAGTAGCGGATGGCGCATCGCGGCATAATACCCCATAAATCACAACGGTCTAATTTTATGCATTCGAGAATTTGAGCGCTGTTTTTCGTATGTTAAAGATTATTTTAAAAAGCCTGTGTGAATATTGAATTTGTGATAACAAATTTTGAAGTCACGACTAACACTTCTGTTTAAAATTTAATTTAAAAACTAACGTTGCATGTATTTTATTTGCAGATCTAATGGAATGATGAATACTTCACAAGTGCGTAAAGTACCAGAGATCTGAACCAAATCAATGGTAAGTAATTTTTTTACGTTTTCCTATGATTTCATAAGGTTTTTTACTGAGAGGATATAACATGCTTTACAAAATAAAAAAGTTTGACAATTTTTTTTTTCAATATTCATGGATTTCATTCGGAAACAAATAAGTAAGTACAAAATTCGCTTACCGCTAATAAATGTTTCCAAAATAGATCCACAATATTGTGACATACCGGAGTCGTTGAAATAGAGTTATTTATTAGTTGGAGAAGCAGTAGAATTAAAATTAGTTAATTTAAAATAAGAAAATTAAAAACAGTGGACAGGATAGACATCTCTGGTCAGTTATTGTATAGATTTTGCTCTGCAGGTAAGTGACAATGAAATACAGTCATTTGTGCATTAAGCAGCTGGATTCATCTGAATCATATTGTTTGACAAAAGAAGGCACCACTATTCCTGTTAGGTTGATTTAAGACTAAAAGATTTAAATATTTTTGTCACAAGAAAGTGAAAGTACTTTTTGAATTTCAATGTGTTTATTCAATTTTATTTTAAATTCTACTCTCTCGAGAGCTTGTCGTGACAGATAATTATTTCATGGTGCGAATGCAAGTGTTATTGTACTGGTTACCGTCCGCTGACGAATTCGGAGATTAAGGAATCGCTGCCAATCTCAATGCGAATGATATATTCGGCGAGTTCTCTGTTTTATGTATTTGGTGGCTGGATGTTAATTTGTTACGCGGCTTGCAGAGTGAATTTTGTAATCAATCTTTTTTTTTCATAGGGAATTAATTATTCCCTGATGGTCTGTATGGCTTACAATCCAAACCATCACCATTGTTGTTAAAAACATGGCTGATAATTTATTGGACACCGGTGTAACTCTTTTCAATTAGGTCACATTACAATAAAATCTTCGGTGTTTCAATAAATTATCGAATAATAATGAAAAAAAAACGTTTATAATGTCTATTTTATGCCTTTGCTCAGCATCAAAAATCTTAATATTAAAAAAACTCATCTGTCCTGTTTTCAAACGACGAAAATCAATTAGTCGTAGGATATTTATTTGAAAAGAACGTCTTTTGAAATAAAAGAAAATGGAAAATCAATTGCTCTAAAAGTTCTCATTTTAAAGGGCATTAAAATGTGATTTATCGTGAAAATGATATCTGTTTGAGCCATTGATATAAAATTTACCAGATGAGCTTTGCACTAAAAAGTTTAAGTAGCTTTTGATCCCGGGTGTCAACATTTTTTCGGAAATTATTTTTACTTAAGGCTTTCAAAGGAAATTACATTGGGGGCTGAAAAATGTAAAAGGAGCTACTTTGAATTAATAATTTATGTCAACAAAAATATTCTTAACGCCAGAGTTAAAACCCTTTAATGAGTTTTTCCGCGACAGGAATTGAGATTGTTTCTTTAGAAATAAAAATTCCATGACAGGCCTTGGTATTTTCCGACAGGTTGATGACATCTTTGAAAAAGCTGTAAAGATTGACTTCTTAATTTAATGAAGGAGTAAGCACTGGTTTTGTGAAGAAATATAATCGCATAAAAAAAGCATACAGAAATCCGTAACGATTTTCGATATTTTAGCTTTTGAATGTAAAAACGTTTTGATACATCAACGATTTCTCTTTGGGAAAAAGATATATTTCTAAGTGAATATAATATTGTAATATCAGAGAAATGAATACAACTAACGATTACAATTTTTACAAAAAGAGGGAAAAAGACATATTTTTAAATAACATTTTTGGGACCGAATTATATAAGGGATTTATTTTTTATTTTTATGATTACCGCACAAGAGTCCCAACTGCTCCCAACCGTCTGGAGCTAGCGAGACTATGGCATACCCAGTATTGGGGTATGTTGTGATGCTTGAAGTAGTGGGGAGGTAAAAGCGATGGGAAAGAGGAAGGTTGTGAAATACCTGGATATTCAGATCTGGTCACCAAACACAGCTTAAGCCATTTCAAGCAACAATTTAATTCTGAATGGTGGTCTTACCAAGGCGATACTGGAGTATTTTTCACTCTGGGACGTTCAGCAAATATAATATGTATTATTTTTAATTAATAAATTGTGAAATAACGCAAATGAATTATATAAAATTTACTTGCGCACGCCGGATTATAAATCCGGGACCTCTGGATTGCTAGACGGAAGCCGTCAATTTTGGTCAACTTTCCATCGACACTGGCTTATCTTGCATATTTTTTTTCTATCAATTTGAGATTCATAAATAAAGTACTTGAACATCTTTAAGATGGAAATCAAATTTCCAACCATCTGGCTAATTAGCGGAAAGAAATTTCGGTTAGAAAATACTTCGTCTTTGAGGCTGGCCAATTTAGTAATTGTATCAAAGAAAGGAAAATTATTGTGCCTTTGACGAAAAATAATCACGAACCAATAAAATTCTCTTTAAAATTTGAATAAGGAATTAAGGTATTTAGTTTTCCAATTCAAACACAACTTTCTAAACGGTTGTTTATTCGCATGGTAAGTTTAGATTTTTGTTTTAGAATTCTGTGAAAAAAGTGATAGCATGCCAATTTCCTGATAAAATATTAGTCATTCAGAATATATCGAGAACATTTGATCTTTTTCTAATCAATATCATGACGGAATGCAACAGCATAAATACATTTTTATGAGCACGTGATTCGGTGTCCTCATAAAACACTTGCTTTTTACCGATACTTTGTTAGGAACTCTGTCCATTCATTCGTTTAAGGCCTGCAGTCCCATTTTTAACATGCAAACGAATAATTTGACGAGATGTTGAATAAATTAACAATAAGTTTTCTCCATGCATTTGGTAAAATTTTACATATTGTTTCAGGTGGGCTATCCGTAAAATGTCGGATTTGTTTGTTATTATAATTATTTGAATCTATCTTTCGAATTATTCCCAAGTACTATTATGAGTAGAACTTTACATATTTTGAGTATAGCCCTGGTGAAGTATAGCTCTGGTGAAGGACCATCATTCAGAATCGAAAAATTGTTTTAAATGACTTTGGCCATGTTTGATGACCAGATCTATATACCCAGGTATTTGTTAATCTTCTGTATCTTTTACCCCCGCCACGCTATCATTATTCTCACAACATGCCCCAATTGGAGATGCCATAGTCCTATTGGCTTCGGAGAGTTGAGAGTAGTTGGGATTCTTGTGAGGTATATACAAAATATTTTTTATGTCAAGGGATTGGCATTTTCAGCGTGGGCCGTAGAAAGTAAACGAATGGAAAGTTGTGTTCATAAATATATAGGTACAGCAAGAAATCATTTATATGAAATACGAGTATTACATTTCAATTTTCTCTAATGGGTAGAAAAAAACTCAATATTTTCTCGTATTGAAAATATTATTATCTAATGACATCCCAAGCTTCACAGATATTACTTTACTTTCAGTAAATAATATATATTGTATTCATACGAGACCGTCAACCATATATCGGATTTCTGGACAAAGGGGACTTTGTAGTCGTCATAATGTTCAATAGCCATGTTTAAGGTGGTCATATAGAAATACACATGTAACTTTCTATCCGTAATTGTATGGATTTCGCCTTCCGATGACCACAAATTACGAGTTTTTTTGAGCGTAACAAAGGTAAAAATATATTTCGTCGATATCAGATAAGACAACCTTAAATCAGTTTCAAAAGGTTTTTTGTCTGAATATCTCCGCAATGGGGGGAAGTCTCAATTATCTAAATACGCAATGGAAAAAAATAATTATTTTTTTAGCGCATTGATTTCATCACAATAGTTTCTATTATTTTGGTGCGAGAACACCGCTGACACGAATAAAAAAACACATTTTATTCTTCACATTTGTTTATTTCAATAAAAGACAAATACAAAAGGTAACTATCAGCCGCAGCCAAAATGTACTGCGATCTCAAAAATCTCATCTCAGAAAAATGGTGTCATTTCCCTTAGTGTGTGTGCCTACATACCTATCAGTTCTAATCAAAAACTTTTTGAACTCGTGGCCTTCGGAGTGCTAGTTGAGAACCCTACCCATCGACCACGGAGATAGTCAAATCTAAATGGATGTGGAAATTATCGCAGCCGCAGCAATGTATTTGTACAATACGTTAAATTATTAATTATAGTAATTTGTAAACGTAAATAAGTATTCACGCAATAAACATTCACAAAAAAACACATTTTATTCTTCATATTTGTTTATTTCAATAAAAGACAAATACAAAAGGTAATAACTATCAGCCGCAGCCAAAATGTACTGCGATCTCAAGAATCTCAACTCAAAAAATGGTGTCATTTCCCTTAGTGTGTGTGCCTACATACCTATCAGTTCTAATCAAAAACTTTTTGAACTCGTGGCCTTCGGAGTGCTAGTTGAGAACCCTACCCATCGACCACGGAGATAGTCAAATCTAAATGGATGTGGAAATTATCGCTGATTAAATTATTAATCATTGTAAACGTAAATAAGTATTCGCGCAATAAACATTCACGCACTAATCAACACGACCGCCACCACTGAATGCAAACGCCAACATGTAAACGCTCTTTGCGAGTCGGCTCCAAGATCCTTTGAAGTGTGCACGAAAACCGACAAATACTAGATTGACCCAATGCATTGGGCCAACGTATACAGGCGCCATAAAATTTGTAGCATTCTTATAAGCCATTTCGTTCTAAATACCAGGGCGCAAAAAAAATAATTTTATTTTATGTTTGAAGTGGACTTTATTTTTCTAGATGGGGGGAAAAGATTTGTGATAATGTTAAAGTAAGGAATGGTGGAAAAATATGAATCTTATGATTAAATTGTTTGGAATAGGTATTGTCGCATTTTGAAATGAACAACAATGACTTGACATCCCATAACGAATAACCACTCTCTTTAAAATAATTGTATAGAAGAAGAGACACTTAAAATTTGATAGAAATAAAAAAAATATATATTTATTCAATTATTAGGAATTACAGTTTTTGACTACTTTTCTAAGAAATAAAAATTTTTCGTCTTAAAATTTTTCTAAATAATTTCTTTCCTCCGGTAATCGAAAGTAAAGTGCTGTTCGATTTTCGTCTGTAGTGTTCAAAGAAATAATTATTTTCTAGCTTTGACTGAAAGGTTACTCGACCAAAAAACACTAACCATAAAGCTTCTTATGAAAACTAATTGAATATTTTAGAAATATAAATGTTTAGGTATAATCTAAAAGATTCAATGTGAACTATTTACCACCAGGTCAATAACAAAGTACTCAATGACAAAAGCTTTGCAAATTGGTTAGAAAAAATAGTTTTATGGAGTATACATCTTTGCAAGGAGTAAGCAAAGAAAGTCTCGACTTTGTTCTAGACTTATTATTGTACTCGTACAATCCGAATCCGTGATCAGATATAACTCCTCGATCTGATAGATCTCCTTGATCAGATAGATCTCCTTGACCAGACAGAACTCCTAGATCAGTTAAAATCTGTGATATTTTTGACGCCATGTTTAAATTATTGACATGATGCCAGGTTTGAATTTGGGCAGTGAAACCGAACGAATGTCTATATAAGTGTTTAGACAAATATTATTTAGAGTAAGAAGAGCTCGGTTAATTCACGAATTAGATGATGCATTTGTTTTATGATTAAGCGTTTGGAATAGCACTGTATGTCGTGTACGTCTCAAAGGTATGTTAAAATTAATAAAGGTTAGAAGTTCGGTACAGTCAATGTAGTTGTTTAAAATTCTGTGAATAAATATTGAATCAGCTACTACTCGTCTTTTGATGAAGTCGTTTTGAATATAATGACCACATAGTTTTATAAAATTCATCTAAATACTCCTAAAATTCTATCACCTCCCACTACCATCATTATTGGCGAAAATGTTACTTGTGCAATGTTTGATGACTTAGCCAGCATACAAATAATTCAGCGAATCCGAAGACTATCGAAAAATAAGTCGTAACTATTACAGGACCATCTTACGCATAAACCATCTAACCCACACATATATTTACATATATATTTTACATCACTGTGTTGGTACAGAATTTATAATACACATTTTATTTTAAATATTACATTAAAGAAGCAATGTACATTATGCATCATAGGTATCCAAAATCATGATAATTGGTCTATAAGGTTACAAGGTTACGTTAATTTAATAGGCTTAATAAGCTTTCGGAAAATTAAAAAATGTAAGCTTTTGTATGGTTTTTATATCTTCTACTTCAAATTAAAGCACATACAAACCAGATTTTTACTGTAATATTTTGTGCATGAAAATAATTTTCATGTGAAAATGCTGAAAGCTGTTAACCCGCGCAGATGTTTTTAGTGATCATTTTTTATTGAGTCTTCAGCAAATAAAAATATCACTTATATTGACGAAGTTGAATTATTCATCTGAAATTTCGCAAATCGTGGATTGGATGGTATATGTATTACATGGTTCAATTAGCTTAGGCTAATCACATTAGCATAAACTAGACGAAAGAAAGCTCTGCAAATTTCATGATACCATAACAATAAATTTTGCTGCTTAAACAATGCATTTATGATTAATAAATATGCTATAGTTCATTGTAAATTTCGGGATTATATGACATAACGTAACTTTATGCCTCAGACGTCGCAAATACAACATTTTACCAAGTCCTTCTGGTTGATAAAATAACTTTTTTCTCCGGTTTGCGGTTTCTTTGAGAAGAACGTTTAAAACTTGTATTAACTAAGAAGAGTTACTTACAATTATTTCGATTCAACTAATTAGAGAGCTTTACAAAATGATGAGACTGATAAAGTCAGAATACAAAGTCAGTAATTTCTCATCGACAGCAGTCCGCAGCCAAACTCCTTTGATCTACGAATTAATCTTTTGGAAAATTCTTTCAGGTAATATTACCAGTAATTACTCGATAAGAAATACCAATTCACTCGAATCAACTGGTATTTATTTTTTTCTAACCAAGCTTTGAGTTGATATTACCTAACTTTCATAACTATAAAAGCAATGATTTAAAAAATTGTTGGCCGTAAATTTAAATTATAAATGACCAATTTACGTTTAAACAGAAATTTGTCGCAAATTTATTTGTTTAAAGTACGGTCAAATCACGTAAAAATGTTGCAAGCTAAAATCATACGATATTGAATTCTATAATGGCTTATATAACATAATTTAAAACACAGAGATATAAAATAGTACATATCCTTACAAGATATTGGCTGCACCATTTGATTAAAAGATAGATATTCAGTTTGGTTGGATATAAAGGCATGAAATCCAAATTTGATTCTGTTTGAAAAACGCCGCGTAGCCACTTCTAATGTTTATTTTTATAATAATAGCAACAAATTTACACAAAATTGCTCTTTATATACTTTCATAGTACATAATTACTTCTTTTGTTCTTTTGATACTTGTTATGTGGCCGTTTTCTAAGAATAATAAAAATGCACACGCTATCGGAGTCCTGGCAGCCACTTTTGGAACTAACCAAAACAAAACTAAAACCAAATTCAAAAGAATGTCCAGACTAATATCTGATACGCACCATAAAATCATTATCTTTCATTAAGCAATAGAGTATAAATTCCTGCCTGGATTTCTCAGCGAATCTAATGATGCTGCTTCCTGTTCCAACGTGCTCGCAGCGCGTGGCACAAAATTGCGGCCTCACCACGCATCACCGATAGAAGAAAACCAATATAAATCAGAGAGAGAGAGAGAGAGAGAAAGAGAGATCGTAACTAGATAGAATAATCATGTATCCGTGATGATTACCATGTAAGTTTATAATAATCTGTGTTGTTCACTTGTGTGTCGGTGTACAAAGCCCTGCCATATTATATCGTTGTAAAATATCACTCTATTGTCATTATCAAACCCCTATCCCTCTCTGAATGAAGTAACAGAAAAAGATAGCTGGCCTCCCGGCTTGAGTGGAGTCGATATCGTGCTTGAATTGAGCTAGTGGATTGATGTAGGTTGACTGGTACTCAAACCCGCATTCCGCATTATATGGCACTGCCACCCTTTGTGTACTGCACGAAACACGTGGCACAATGTAACACCATCGCCCAACGGTACGTTCCCGTTTATGTAGCACTGGCTTCCAACGTAAAGGGGCAGTCTCCCATTTATATAGCATACTATAAACACTTGTAGAACTCCTTTGTTAAACTTTCTATGATAATTGTACGGGACGTGTTTGCCTGTACAAAAAAAGACTGTAAATAATAAGCACCGGCACAAATCAGCCCTCAACCTGGGTAATGATTTAAGTAAAACACCGTGAGGTGTTCTATCCAAACCACCATAAAAGAAAAATGATTCAAATCAAAATTCACATTTTAATTATACGTATTGTACTGGTATACAGAACGTACAAAGGTGTGTAGCTTATAGGTACTTCCTATTTTTTTGGATATATAGATTCGATCACATTGTGCATCATCGCGCCATACGATATAGCAAATGACGCAGCCAACTGCTGCAGAAGTGGCCAGTTCAATTGGTAGCCAGCAGGAATTGGCGAGCCTTCAGTCGATCAACAACGGTGGCAAGCAGCAAGAATTGGCCAGCCTTTAGATTGTCAGCATCAGTGGCTAATTCAGTCGGTAGTCAGGAGGAATTGGCCAGCCTCTACGTTGTCGGCATCAGTGGCTTATTCAGTCGGTAGCCAGGAGGAATTGGCCAGCCAGACAGATCGCATTGTTACTGGCGTTGTCGATCCTCCTAGTTTTAAAACTTGAATCCACCAATATTTTATTTTAATGGGCTATTTATAATATCTCCTACAAGCGTTTGAAAAACATGTTTACGTTTTCAAATGCAGGTGTTCAATATTCATTTCCGGCTTGAATCGCCTAGTAACAGATAATAATTGTGCCCTTTTCAACTGGTAAATATTATGATCTGTAAAAAGGGGTCATCAAACTTGCAGGTGTGCAACTTTAGCCACAAATGATATTAAATGCAATAAAATCATTTTTCATGTTTGATTCAATAATGTAAATACATACTTGTATTACCTGTACCTACTTATATTATATGTAAGTAGATACAATAGGCTTATGTAGTTTTAATGTTATGTAGGTACACACTTATTACTTTATCATTATCATTTGTACAACTTACCCAAGTAATGTATACATATGAAAACCTTTAAGCCATAAAAATATTAATAATTATTTGACAATTATTGTCAGTATTTCACAATAATGCTCAGAATCGTCCTGGTGTAAGACCACAATTCAATGAATTGCTTAAAATGGCTTTGGCCATAGTTTCAGTGGCTCTAAAGTCTAAACCTAGACGGCTGGGAGCAGTTTGGACTCTTGTGTGGTTTCAAATAAATGTTCGAGTCCCAGATGTGACCGTTTCCTTTTCTGATTTTTCTGTTTCAGATTTTCGTTTAAAAATCACTAATATTGTCTTCAATATTTAAATATTACAATTTGAGGTTTTACTCAATAAAGTTATTCCGAAAAAAAATAATATTTTAGTCTTTTTAAACAACCTACATTTTAAACCGAACAAGATTATTTTTTTGTAGGAAGAAAATAGCTCGGGTGTGAAAAATAAATCAATCCCATTGCAACACCATTAGTGATATCAAGTAGAATGGTAATTTTTTAGAGAATATGATAGTGTTTAACACAAAGATGGTTTCATGATTGGATTTTTTCAAACTTTATAAATCTGACAATTGTTATGGACGCAAATTAACAGAACAAATGTTAGGATTCACAAACTTGGCATTGAATTAATAGATGTCACTGATATTTTTGTTATAAATTTTGATACATTTAGAACCAAATGAATTCATCACTTTTCAGTAAATGTCAAAAACGAAATATCATAATCTGTTTAAATGATCCAAAGTATTCATAATGACAGAATATTTTGTTAAATTTTTATTTGAAGCGTTCTTCCTATAGCATTTTATTAAATATATTGTTTTTTTTTTATTTTTATTTTTAACTTACTTTTGTTAAGTATCGAGAAGAACCCGAAATATGTAATAACAATGAAATTCTTCTAAGAATTAAAGCAATTATTTTCATTAAAAATTTCAAACAAAATAAAAAAATGAATGATTCGGAACTTGTTCACGAAGGTTATACAAAATAAGGACTTGAGTGAGAATTTTCAGTATTGACGTTTTAATCAATCGAAATTGTTGCTTCATGCTGATTGAAAAACATGTGTTTAAATCCAACCCTTAGCTACGAAAATAAATGAATACCTTGGTATATCCCGCAGTATAAATCGTGGTATTGATCATTCGTTAGCCAATGCACGTTCAAATAAGGGTGGCAATAAATCTGGATCAAGGGTAGTTTGTCGTGATGGGAATACAATACATCCCCAGTATCAAAGTGTTACCCCTCGAAGGCAATGTCGATGGTCATAAACCTTATTCGTTCAACTGAATAAATGGATATTATTAGAGATGTTAAAGATGTCCTAGAACTTACGACGATGTTATTCTGGGGCGATATTATAAGGATATAGAATTCATCGAATCTGTCACCTACTAAAAATAATTATTCTTCACGATAAAATTGAAAGTTCATTTGTAATCATTTTCACCAGAAAAAAAATGATTCATATGTTTTCGTATAACTGCAATGAGTTTACGACTTTCCATATGAATTTTGAGATCAATAAATGGCAAAATTACTAGTTTATCGATCTAAATCTACTTGTTTCGTCTATTCACGTTCGATTTTTTGCATTTTTAATAACCTAAAACCTGTCTAAAATTTGCTATATATAAAAATTAAACTAACTAGATAATTTTTAATCTTCAAAGTTAAGCACAGATGATTAAATGCCGCATCATTATTTCGTGGTACCACTTCTTGCTTACTATAATTATCAAATACACTTTTCTCTTAAGATAACTATTGACGTTACTGCTGTGGCATTTAACAAATTATAGTAAGATATGACTTAAATATCATGTGCAACATTATTTGACAGTGATGAAAAATCATGGGATATTATAATTGTAGTATTAGTGAAGCTGAAAGTATTTATTAAAACATATTTGCCCCAAACATGAAAAATTACTTCATCGGTCAAAAATTTTAAAACATTTAATATACAAAATTATGGAATAAGTAATTAATTTTGTTACCTACTTTATCGGTATGATATTTAAGTCAATCGATTTCCGGCGTCACGCGTTACAACATCTGCAAAATTCCTAAATTTGATATTCACCATTTCTGCTCTTCTGAATTTTATTCTTATTCCTAGTGTCGTCACTGGATACTATTCTTAACTTCTAATGATTCGTCAAGGTTTTCAATTAAAACCTCTGCCAATTCTGTGCCGCGCCACAAAACACAATTGGTATTAGAAATCTATTTAGGACTACATTCCTTACTTGCTTTGACATTAAGGCTGGCCGCATACATACGTTTTCCGTATTCGATTTCCGAATTCGTTTTCCGTATTCGGACATGCGAATGCACGAAATCAGTAGAAAATACATTAACTGCCGCATACGTTCGTTTTATTTCCGAACGGAACTAATTCCTTACGCACGTTCCGAATGCAAGCCGGCGCGTTCGGAGAAACCGAATGGAAAAAACCTAATGACGTCATGTGGAACGCAGCTCTTGCATACATTTTGTTTGTGCCGACGCCAACGTTCGGAAATTTCCGTTCAGTAATTCAGTGTTGCCAACGGATCTTGACCTAATATCGCCGTTTCTCATACATAAGGTAGCGTAAAGTAGCCGAATTTGCTGTTAGGTGGGACATGTTTAAAATTGATGTTTTTACGTGAAAATAAAAATTTCGTGGGGGGGGGGGCGGCTAGAGAATTTCGAAGTAGCTTAATTGGCGACCAGTCGCCTTTTAGATTTTTTCCCTTGTTGGCAACACTGGTACTAACGTTTATACATTCCGAATGAAGAAAAACGAACATTTGCGCTAGTCTCACGGAATTCCGAATACGGAAAACGAATTCGGAAATCGAATACGGAAAACGTATGTATGCGGCCAGCCTAACTCCTTTATTAAGGATGTTAATAACTATCATAACACGCGTATGTTTCCGTGTATATAGGATCAATAATAAGACATGCCTGTCTCTTCTAATCCGATACATAATAACTTTTCGAAAGCACTGGTCGATCCAGCTACACGAACACCTTCGAATAAATTCTTAGTCACAGTTAATACAGTTAAATATGACCGAACGAGATAGAGTCGAATTTGAGCAAAGCCGGATAAGGTTGATGTCCTGGGTTCATTTTCCAGATATATCTATGACCGTATCTTTTTCAGATTTTTCCGTTTCAAATTTTCATTTGAGAGTCACTTATTGTGTCTTCAATATTTGAATACATATTTTATTTGTGGACCAACATTTTATTTGTAAGATTTTCTTTTATGTATTCAATAATATCGTTATTAAATTTGATATAAGTTCTGCTGCGTAATTATTACTACGCGTGACAGCTGTTTGGCCTTCTCTGAATGTATGATAAAACTGTCAACTGTAAGATTGATAATGCCTTCAGAAGGCAAAACAGCTGCCACACGTAGTAATAAATGTACAGCGTAACTTGTTCACAAGTAAACTGTTTTTTTATTATATGAATTGAATTATAGTATTATCGAATATATAAAAGAAAAAATAGTAATGAAAAAGAATGAAAGTAAATATTCTGAAATTAACTTAATGTATTATATAGACTCTCGAGTAACAGGTGATGAAGAGGAGACATTGGACAGTCGGTCATACCCTTTTAAAGTTCTTTCTATTCGCCTTCTCGTGCCATCTCTTTCATACTATACGCTAGTTGCACTTTCATTACAGTAAGATGTCCAGTTTACCAGAATTCTAAATATCAACCAGTCTTCGGGTCAATTTATTCAAAGAGATCTAGTCTTGAGATTAATAATATATGATAGAAGGAGAGTTGAAGAGAATTGCGATAATAATATTGGCAGTGACGCCAGCAAGAAAACATCGTTTATTCATCATTGTAACCTCTCTTTCTATTACATGCGTCGTTTACTAGAAGGAGGGAGATATCACAATAAAGCTGTCGGCGGTAAGCCAATACGTAATGCAAACGTAAGCGAAGGTTAGACATTTAGAAGGTTCGGTCACGTACAGTGGATGGACGTGGAGAGGAGGGTTAGGAGTAACATATGATGCGGAAGTAGATGAAAAAAGAAATGAGGGCATTCTAGGAAGACAGGTCACGATCAGTATAACCAAATGCTTGAGTCGGGTTATCTCGAGATTACGTGTGATAGACGAGTTTGTAATAACGTGATTAAAGCATGTTACCGAAAAATAGGGTTTTGGTAATTTATTTTACCTCATTAACCTTGATCGAAAACTGTTTCATTGTTTAGTAAGTAAGCACCAGTTAAAACTTTTATGTAATGCTATAAAATAGATTTAACAACCTGAAATCGGTGAGATTATGGCATCCCCATAGACCGGTCCATGGTTGAGTTGGTCTCGCATATATTTTTGATGTTATTTGCGATGTAAACAGTCTTTGTACATGAATATTTTCCTGTATTAGAAATTGGTTATATCGTTGATCAATAAAATAACGAAATAGAAAATTAAGACAAAATATAAAAAATAAAAAAATGTTTACCAATAAAATGTAAGCAGTTCTGATAAAGTGCAATTACTAAATAATACAAAAGTAATTTTTTGAAATAATGTTTTTACACGGTGTTGAGATCGTGAAGCAATTACACGATTAAACCAGAAAGAATATTAATAAAAAATAAAAAAGGTAATAGTACGGTAGTATTATAATACCCGTAACATGTACCTGGTATTATGAAGCAATCACTCACTAAGAGCTTATGCTCGAGAAGATAACAAATAAAAAAATAATAAAATGGTGTTAATATAATATACGTAACTTGTACCTAGATTTATGAAGCAATTACTCATTATATGGATCCTACCCAGGTGTTGTGAGTTCAATTCTTCGGCTGGCTAAGTTCTCCATCGTGACACAAGCAATATCAACTTTGACTGTGGTGATAAAGCAGGAGATTTTCAAAGTATTGTCAGATAATAGAAATTAAAAAAATGTCTATGGGCATTTTCAATTTTGGGGAATGTTGCTCACCTACTTCACGTAAGATATACGGTGATTTTTACGCTCAACCGCGAAACTTTGGGGGTTGATAAATCAAGAAATCTTTGGATTTTTTTTTGTTACTGCCCAAAAAAATTATTATTTTAAATTGCTTTAATACATAATTTTTCTGTTCCATTTTTAAGAAGGGTTGAAATCTACAGAAAGTATTAAGCGAATATTATTGACTGAGTGTAGCAAAGTTCTGCTTTTACTCGATCGTTTGGAATCTCTTCTGTCTGTGAATTTGTTTGTGTGTTCCATTTCCGGATGGATACTACATTTTAACCCTGCTAAGTTCGCATGAACGTGGATTCTACTACGAGCTGTTAAATCGGAACAGTTAGTATTATGGTACCTACCCTGGTATAGAAAGTTTGAAAAAAGAATTGCCTTTTGTATTTTAATATTGCCCCGGACAGGAGGCCCTGAGGAAAATTATTTTCCTCGGGGCCTACGTCATCTTTGGGTGTATGCTGTGTGGGGGTTCTTTTAAGGAAATAAAGAAAATAAGTTCTGGAAAGGAAAAAGGTATGAAGGGTGGGTAGGAATCTAGGGATCAGTATGTCCAGGAGTGACGGACCAATGATCTATCCCTCGCCTCCCAAATCGTCTTTGAAATAGTAACGTTTCTTTGGGCAAGTTGTAGTTAAATTTATTTAAAATTAAAAAAAAATATTTATATACAACTAAACAGGTATGTATTTAAGTTGCCACTTATAAACCTCTTGATTTGTGAGATATTTTTGGTTTCTATTTATTAAATAAAAGTAAATTAGAAACAAACTTTTTTGGACGCGAGTTCTATTGGTTATGATTTGAGATTTTCACGGCCAAAAGTATTATAATGTAATCTGATTAAACATCTGCCCTGATGATGTACACTGCAATGCTGAAGGAGGTAGCGCAACACGGCATAGTACCCCAAAAACAAATCACTATAATAGCGAGTTGTTTTGTTCACAGAACTACTAGTATATATCAGCACATATGTAAAAAACTTTCTTTTTGCTCGTAAACTCTGGTCCACCATCAATAGGATAAGTTCCTCACATAGCCGCTGTGCTCACATCATGCACAGTTGGAGCCTTAAAGAGTCAGTGATGTGTGAATACGGTGCGGTGCAGACCAACGAACATGTGGTCAAAGAATACTCGCTGCATTCATTCCCCGGCGGGATGGATTAGGTTCCTAGGGTGACGTTTGAGGCCCTAGACTGGCGCACTGACCTAGATATTCCCCTCTCACCCCCCCCCCATCATACGAAAGGCGAAGAATGTATTACACTTGGTGACAGGATAAATCATCACAATGATAATTCATCACATCTTTAAAAGTTAATGGTGTTGGTCTTGTATTGTTTTGTATTAATTTTGCTTATATAATTTTTTAATAATGCACTTGCATAATGTTGATTGACTAGATGATCATTTGTGGAAAAGTGTGTTTTAGGGTTTAGTTTTTCCTATGGGGAAGATTTAACCCGGACATAAAATCGAAAAAATGGGTAGAGTTTATTTTTTTATTTGTATTTTTTTAGAGATTTATTTTTTTATTTGTATTCTACTCCAGCGAAACGATAGGAAAACCTTCAATTTATCTGAAGCATATTTTTTGGTATTCATATTGTACACCATTGTTATAAAGATTAAGATAAAAATAGTGATTTGGCATTAAGCTTCGCCTTAAGAACATTTAGAATGTGAAAAGTATTATTTCATAATCGGATGCTGGGAGTATTCAAGAAAGAACATCCTAAATATTTTCATACTTACAACCTTCAGCTACCTATATCTTATTAAAATTACCATTGTTATTTGGTATAAATCTCCGTGAACACAGACCATAATTTTCAGATTTTCTCGCGCATCCATCTTGGCTGTATACCGGTGACTGGTGTCTCTCCTAAGCTTTTTGACAAATTACGTAATATAAATTCTCAGTACAGTGTGCCAAGGATATAAAGGAACGTGGAGATTGAAACACTACGGGGTCGCTGCTTGAACATAACTTGCGGTACCTTCCTGGGATTAAGGATTATGGTTTGTGTTCATGAATTACGCGAGTGCTGGCAACATTACATGAAGCAATGCTCTAAGCGTCGATTAAATACAATTGTACACATACGTGGAAAAAAAGTTACTTTCCACTGTTCGAAGATGTGTTGTTTTCGGCGTTTCGACCATTCGCTTTGCTTATGTGAACACAGATGTTGAATTCAATATTAATTTTAAATATATATGTTTTTAAGTTGTATATATTAGACTGCAAAATGATCTTTAAGGGGAATTATCACGAAATTTATACTAAATTACACACCATTGGTAACTTGAATGCTATGTTAGCTGATATTTTTAATATGTCTCTATTGAAGTATAAAACTGTAATGCATACTTTAACGAGGTCACTGTGTAATAGGTTTTTTTTAATTTTTTTTTGTAACTTTAAATACCTGTGGATGACAAGGAAAATAAATTGTTGAAAAATTAATATCGAATTTGAAAAATGTTCCATCGAATTCACCAAAAGTAAGAAAAAATTGAAACTGGTTCATTTTTTTACTTTGTCTTCACACCACTTCACACAAAGGAAAACAGTTTCTCCAAGATCCTTTTCCACCTTTGGAGATGTTGTGTGGAGAGCATTTTTAAGGAAAGGAAAGATATTATATGAAGGGTTGGTAAAAATCTATTTTTTAGTGTGTCCAGGATTGAAGGACGTACAAATTCAATCATCTGATTTCGGTGCAAGTAACTCCCTTAACCGGCCACTTCCGATTCATCCCGCCTCACAGTTGGTAAGCTGACACACCCGCCACCAAAACAAGGACAAATCTCACTCCATAAACCTGGGAACCCCTGCTAAGTCACGAAACGTAGCGGACCACTTGGTGGAACCTCTGACAGAGGTTTTGGTTATTAAATTCATGTTTATCCCATTTATTTTCTACAGTAGTTTTGCACCATTCATTAGCTTTTGATTTGCCTAACGAGATGTCTGTTTTCATACGTTAGTTGTGATTATATGCGTGTGCTACGAAATTAAACAGTTTGGTTGAGTGTGCTATGGTTAATTAATATAATACGAATAGACATCAATCTACAACAACTATCTATATATAATGATTTGAACAGATATTAACTCAAAGTGACATTATTGACGTTGGATGCTTTGATTAAATTTATTCCACTTGGACGTGTACTACACTGAGAACGGTGATGAATAATCGATTGTAGTTTAAATCAGTGCCAAGTAACAACACTAATATCGTCAAAGAAGGCAGAAATAATGTTTTTACCGGCTTTCTGTACCTACATATAAACATTTGAAAATTATTATTAAAGGTTTAATTATCATTTTAAAGGCGGGTATGGGTAGCACCGCCCCGGGAACGATTCATTACCAACACCTCTGCAATAGGTCACCCCAAGTAATTCGCTACGTTTGGTTACTTAACAGGGGTGCCAAGTTTCATTGGGTGAGATTTGTCCTGTTTTGGTGGCTGATGTGTCTGCCCACCAACTGCCTACCCTTTTCTCATCACTGTTTTCCTTCCCAGAACCTACTCTTCTTCATTTACTAAAAAAAACATCCACAAAGCATCCCAAAGATGATATAGACCCCGGGGGAAACTTTTTTTCCCATGGTCTTCTGTGTGGAGCTAATGTAAAAAGAAATTGGCTGGAACACTCTTGTTGTGTAAAAAATTGTTTTTTTATGTGATGTCATTATTATCATAATGAGGTAATTATAAATGTTTTTTAGTCCTGGGTGGGTTAAAAATTACATTTAATTTGTACAGGAAAGAGAAGTGTTTTAAAAATACATAATTTAACTAATTTAAGAAATCGGCTATGTTTTTTCGTGTCACAGGTGTCATCTATATGATAAAGATCCTATATAAAAACACGCGTATTCGAATGTAATGTTGTGTGAAAATTTCAAAGCAATCGATGGAGAACTTTCGAAGATTTTGAACAAACGAACATTAAAATTTTTATTTTTATATATTTAAACTAACTACAGGATTTTCCAATAAGAGGTGTTATTTTGATATTCAATCGTAAAAGATCAATGGTTTCGTTGCTTGTGTGGCACGTTGCGCCGTCTTGTTGAAAGTAAACGCTGTCCAGATCAATACCATCCGATTCCGGCCATTAAAAATCTTTAATCATTAATCATCTCTCGATAGCGCAATCCATTCACCGTAACTGTTTCTCCAGCATCATTTTCGAAAAATTAATTTCCAATGGCTCCACCGGACCATAAACCACACCAAACAATCACACGTTGAGGATAGAGAGGCTTTTCAACAATAACTCTTGGGTTTTCTGAGCCCCAAATGCGACAATTTTGCTTGTTGACGAAGCCACCGAGGTGGAAATGGGCCTCATCACTCAAGATGATTTGCATTTGATTCACTCAAGTAAATTTTAATAATTTCAATGCGTTGTTGAAGCGTGTATTGTTGCATTTTTATTAATGGCGTAGTAAATCAGCCCGAGCGTAGTAAAATAGCCCGAGTAAATCAGGCCTCCAAGAAGTTGGGCGTCTTGTACAGGGCTAGGAGATTCTTCAACAGGGACCAGCTGCTGACCCTGTACAAGTCTCAAGTCCGCCCAACTATTGAATTTGGGAGCCACCTTTGGGCTGGTGCCCCAAAATACTTAATAATCCTGCTTGAATCTGTGCAAAGGCGAGCGATCCGTCTGATTGACAATCCGTTGTTAACAGACCGATTGCCTTCTCTAATGCATAGACGCAATGTAGGCATGTTGTGTCTGTTCTACAGGTATTTCAATGGAGCCCGCTCGAAGGAGCTAGCAGCATTGATTCCTGATGCACCGGTGCACGTGCGCGAAACTCGACGGACACGAACTGAACACCCGTTCACGGTTGACGTTGGCTTCATGAGAACGGGCCGTTTTTAAGACTCGTTTTTGTGTAAGTCGGCTCGTATGTGGAAAGAGCTACCGGCATCTGTTTTTCTTCCCTCCTATAATCCGAGCCTCTTCAAGGCCCGCATTAACAAATCCCTTCCTACAGCCCCTACCTTATTCCGCCTCACAACGCCGCCCAACCAGGTGGTGACATAGTTCCCCTGTCTGTACACTGTACAGGCAGGGACGCTCTTGTGAGGTGTCACATAAAAAAAAAGTTTCTACTTGTCAAATGTTAAAAAATGACAGCTTTAAAAGTAACATCTACCGAAATAGCGGGCTATTCAAAATAACACCTCTTATTGGAAAACCCTGTATATATGATTTTGATGTAATTAGACTTATTAAGGTGTAATTCTTAGGATTTTTATGCTAAAATGTAATTATCATTCTTTTTCACATGAAAATGTGAAAAAGTGATAAAAGAGGCTTCAAATATCTTAAATTCTGTATATTTATTTATTGCTGGAGTGACTTTTTAGATTTAAGAAACCGTGTTGCTAGAAAGCAAATTAGCAATATTTACAATTCAAGAAATGCTTAGCATTTTTAAATTAAATAACCGAAGATATAAACTCATACTCTGAGAAAAAATAATTTTGCTGATGTATTAGAATCCTATTAAAACGGGAAAGCACGCCGTTTCCTAATAAACTTTTAGTACAATCATAAGATATCGGAACACGTATTCATGCACCTAGGTTTGTCCTGATGATAAACAATGACGAAAAGCGAAAAATTAGAATTTTTTTGATCACGTGTTCCGAAATTGTCATAAACATTCGTATCTTACTGATAGTTTGTTAATATAACTCTCAATAAATTCCATAAAGGCCTGCAGTCCATTTTAACCAGAATAATTTTGAGAGATTTTCTGTGTTCTACAGTAAGCTTTTAACAATCGTTTTAAAGAACGACTTGTTTGAATTCAAATAAGCTCCATCATTAACAATATAGTTGGGATTAGTTTTTTTCCGCCTACCAATACTTTCCTACTTTCCATCTACTCCCCACTCCCATTCGTTTTAGCCTCACAATATACTAAAACTAAGTATTTCATAGTCCCACTGGCTTCGGGAAGTTGGGACTTTGGTGTCGAAGTTCTTAGGTTTATTCTATTCAAACATTTCAATGATTTTCAACACATTACTTCCAGCCAAGACAACAAGCTACAAGGTACTATCATTGCAGTGACTATGGTAACAGCACATCCTTAGGGGAAAACACTCCACTTTAGCCGGTCTTGCACTAGCGTTGCCGGCCACATGAATCTAAACACACAGCTGGGATAGTAAATTCGGTGGTAGAGAGCATTACTAACTCAAATAATAGAACCCCATCCTAATAAATTATCCTAGCCCAGATTCTAGCTAAATGGCTTCCTCAGTAGCAAAATAGGTTTAAAACAAAGCTAGTTCTTTTTAAACATTAGCTTGAGTTACTAGCTCGCAAGGTTCCTGACAAAAGCTTGCTATCCTAGCTTAAAAATACTAGCCTCATGTGACTCGGGAATACGGGAAAACCGAAGAACTTGTGGATGGAGCAGATTTTAGAACAAAATTTCAGGAGAAAATTAAAACCTCCTACGAAATAAACGCCCAATGAGAAGAGTCTTGTTCAACACCAACTGAAATTTTCATCATCAGTGTATTCATTACCTTAATTAAAACATAGCAATTACTTCGAAATCTTAATTAAGGGTTTTTGGCGTCTATTTATTGAACCTTTGAGAAGTTTTTAGGCTTAAGTGCTTTCGTTTAGGAAACGTTGAAATGCCTCGATGATTTATTCGAGATATTCATTTGGACAATCGAAAATATATTTTACCGACATAATTTGAGTTCGACAATCACAGAACAAAAAACTCCTACAAAATTTATTCATATTTATTAGAAAGAAATCCGATATCGCCGATGTCGCCAATTTTGCCAGACTTTCGACTCACTTACCCCACATAGGCCAGTGAAATTAATTAGTTATATTTTCAAGAAATAGTTTCGATATTTGAAAAGTTTTGATAAATTTCACCAGAAGTAAGGGAAATTGATTTTGCTTCTTGAACGATACAGACACGCCCACAACACACGTCTATTGTTATATCTCTCCAAGAAAGCTGCAATCTTGATGACTTTGCAAGCTTACTAAGATAACAAATTTGTATTTTTTATTACTAAAATGAAGTCGTTGACTTTTTGCTAAATCACGGCGCAAGTTAACGTTGCAAGTAGGAAAACAAATGTAATAAACATAATAATTTAATAAATATAGAACAATGTAATAAATGGAATAGTGCAATAATGTAAAAATGTAAAAAATCTTATAAAGTAACTAAATAACTTACCATCACGCCATTTCCCCGCAGGGGTAGGCAGAGAGGACGGACCGCCAAAACAACCCGGTCTTGGTACACACTTCTTGCCTCATTTGCATTCATACAGCGTCTCATACATAATCTTCTATTATTCTGACATAAATTTAATAATGTAATACATGTAATAATTTAGTAAATTTTATACTGTATAAAATAATAATTTAATTAATGTAATGAATGTTATAATGTAATAATAAATTAAATGTAATTATGTTATAAATGTAATAGTGTAATGAATGTACTAATGTAAAAAAAAAATTGAGTAATTGATATTAATCTATTGATGTCATTATTTAGTGCGTTGTATATTTTAGGTGCAATATATGAGTATTGTCTCTGTGAAAAGATATTCATGTATTTATTTCTTGTGTTCCAAAGTAAAAAGGTGGTATGTAATTTAACTGTACTTCCTTCAAAATGTTTAACTTTTAATTTTAATATTTTTTAACAGATGTTCAGTAAATATGGTAATTTTTATTATTATAATTACCATAATCTTACAAATAATTGGAAAAAGTTAAATTTAAAACCACGAAAAATTTGGTTTTTAATGGCTTATATTTCAAAATATGAAATAGTACAAATGCATACTAGATATTATCTTTACCGTCAGATTAAAATTATATTAAAATTAAAATATATATTTTTGTTTGGTTATCAATTTTGGCCACAAATTCAGTTTTACGTTTTGCTTGAAAAAGGCCACGCGGCAGTTCCCCTTCACTTTACGATAGTAGTTATTCGATAGTTGACTCAAAATAGTTGCATTCGTGGAGAAAATCTAGACCGAAAAATTTAATCATTTTCATAACATCAGAGTTCAACATTCGAGAGCTTTTGTTACTCCAGCACAAATACTTTGAGCTTTATATTAAAAACGTAATAAACTCAAAAAATTTGTAAGGTTGTCTGACAAAGAATTTTGCTATAACTTCCACCCTTTTTAATTATTTTTCTTATCTAACCCTACTAATCCAGCCCTCACTAGGCTTAATACCAAACAATTACGGCTTTGATGTTACCACGATACCAGTTATCTCTGGCTATGCATCATTATGTGAAATGGGATGACGGAAGCTGTGTGAAATGTATGCAGATTGATGCTTGTCAACAGAACACTGTATTCAATGGGGATTTAACGACAACTCATGGATATGGTATGTAGATTTATCAGAAGGAACATACTTCCCTCAGAAAAGGATGATTTGTATGTAAATTTGAATATATTTGAATACGAGCAAAATGATTAATATTTTCCTTGGTAACTTTGTAGCCCGAGAAAAACCAGCCGAACTAAAAGATGGATAGGTCGAAAATCGAAAATAGATATTTTATTGTTAAAAAAAACTTTGTTTTTACGGGATGTGGGATTTGTGATTTTCACGGCCAAAATTATTAATTACCAAAGTACTCGTAAATATATTAAGACAAAATCGCAAGGATACTAAGGAAAAAAAACATCAAGACTGTCTTCGGAACCACAACTAAAATACAGGACTTACTAAGGCCTGCAAAATTAAGTTTCCTCTGGAAACAGACGGAGTTTACAAACTCAGCTGTTCCGTATGTGACAAGGTTTATGTAGGTCAGACAGAACGGACAATCTCCAAAAGGATATCTGAACATTTTAGAGATTGTAAACTCAGCCACCCTGATAAATTGGCATTTTGTATTTTTTTCCTGAAGTCCTGGGGAGACTCAAAACATATAGAGCACGGCTGTTTACAGAGCCAATTGAAATTCATAAAAATCCTGTAATTATTAATAGAGACGATGGAGCTAAGCTCAGAATTTCTTAGTATCCGGTAATTGACGGCTACACCAGAACTAAACGCAGAAAACCACTTAAATATTATACATTCATTTCAGCTGCTAGAGGGTTGGAGCTGGCAACACGATATCGCATCTTCATACATAAGCACACATTTCACTACAAACTTTGACTACACATCTGCCCTGATGTTGGACACTGCAATGCTGTCCGAAACGTTAGCTAAAGAAGGAGATAGCGCAACACGGCATAATACCCCAAAAAGAAACCGCTATAATTTGTTTTTACGGGTAATTTTTTTTCTTCTCTTCTGTCAATATTTCTTTTTCATTAATTAAATGCTATTACAATTATTCATTAACCTTTTTTCTATCCTACTTAATTGTGTAAACAGTGTGACGTATTTATTTATTAATTTTTTATAATATTGATTACATTTTCTGATTTTGACTGTCCAACTAGGAAAGATTCCCGTTTCAGGACAGTCAAATTTACAGGTTTCTAGTTATCGTAGACGAATACAGGATTTAAGACTAGCTAAAATAAGTATGTTAAAACGAAGATGCATAAAAGATACATAAAAAGATACATAAATATACATAGAGGCGTTCGTGATTTCAAATTACATATTTCTGTTTTAGTATCATTTCGGAATCAGTCCTGCCTATATCCAACAACCATTTTGTCACTCTTGGACCGAAGGTGTTATTATGGCAAAATAAAACGTTTAACAATTTGATACTGCCACAGTGATGAATTATTCGAAACTAGGTTAACCTTAAACTAACGCATGCCAAATTAGCATATTTAATACAATCTGGATCTAGCTAATACACTTTAAGCATAAATTATTGTCATGTTTCGAGGTTTGCATATCTATATATACCTTATTCAATAGTTGTACAATTACTTTATGGAGTCATTTTGTTTATATTTAAATGAAACAAATCATTATTTTGATATTAATAAAGGGTTAGAATTTCTGCATACGAATACATTGGGTTTATAATTGGATAACTTTAGATTTTTTAATTAGAAAAAGTGTTAATAGTCAATTAAATATCATTAATTACCAAATATTTTTTTTAATAGCTCTTTGATTCTTTATATTGATAACATTTTAAATTTAATAATTTTATTTTTGTTATTTATACATCTTAGTTACTCTTTGATTATTTTTTTGTTCAAATATAAAAGATTTCAATTTATACACAAAATATAAATTGAAAACTTAATTTATTTAAAAAAAATTGCAATATACATAAATTTAATAATTAACTTCTTCATGACAATATTTTTTTTTTAAATTTTAATTAATAATAATTAGTAAATCACCTTTCATTGTATTATGTATGTCTATATGTTCTTATTTATCTATACTTATCTATTTTTAAATTCGTTCATTTTAATCCTCCTGACGAAGAAGCCATTGGCTTTAAAACATGTATATAATTTTTTTTAAATTAAAAGTGATGTTAACAAAGTTTTTTATTTATTTATATATAATCGATGAATACCTATTATATAATTTTACAATATAATGGAGTGTTTACGTTTCTTCTCACTAACTAAGTCATGACATAAATAATGTGAATTTTTTTTTTACGATGAGTTTGGAAAACTAATTCGATATCACCATAGACATATGAATATTAGTAGACCTGCCCTAAGTGATTAAAAGCGTATTATCCCCACTCCCCATACCGGTTCCATTGAGCCGGCTGTGCTCGCGTACGGCCTCAAGTGATATTTGAAAACGTGACGTCATCATTCTTGTGCGAACTATGGTCGAGGCATCATCGGTTCATTTTACGAAATAACACGGCAAAATGTTTACTTGTACTATGAAAACTGGTAAAAATAGATGCGAAAAAAGAGAATAAACCCAATTGTCGTATTACATTCCATATATAAGCATTATTTTATTTTATTTTAAGCATATTCACATCGTATAATATGAATCAGTTGTTACTATCACATCGAGAAACGTCTGGATGCGAAACACAAAGCTGGTTGGTTGCTGGGAAGTAAATTATGAACATTTATAAAAGTGTCTTAACTAAATACTCTGAAACTAACTACGAATCTGAATATAGAAGCTGCCTTACTTTGCCGAATTTGGACTTCGCAAATTTGTTCATAACGTGGCGAGTAATTTGCGCTCCCATGTAAAAATGTTTATTCATTCAAAGCAGATTTTACTTTTAAGAAGTAAATGGTGATATTATAATGCGAGATGCCTATTTACTGTCAGATTGATTTATTGACGAATCACAGTCATCTTCACTCCCTTCGTTCTTCAACAGTTGATTTTACCCCTCGCCTTTATCTTCTCGTCTATTAATTCCTATGTCTGTGGATATCACAGATTTGAGTCCATACCAAAGGAACAAAATGTACTAGAGAGTGAGGTCTCACATGACAAAGAAATGTTTAATTATATGCTGGATCTCTGCCAAATTATCGAAGTCAATTCAAAATCTCGCATAAGTGAAAGCAGTTGAGAAGCAAATCTACATAAAAGCGATTGTTTGATTTTTAGAAATTTCTAGGAACCAGCATTTTGATTTCGACATTCTATAATCCGTGGGGGAAATGCTTTGGAGGAAATATATTGGAGTTTAATAATACTGCCCTTAGTATAAATATTAAAGCCTCAATATAGTCTAACACGACTTTTATGGAAGAAGAAAACTTGGACGTTTATCTCCATGTCATCATGAATAGTTAATTATTCATTTATTTGGATAAAGTAGACCTAAATACTACATTCACTGTAGAGTTTGGGGATCGAAAATAATTTGGTACAAAATACTGCTCGAGTTTCCTATTTGTAAAAAAGGTGTACGCGCGCATCTCAACAAAAATCTCCTAGAAAACTCGAGAACTTTCGTGTTCTAGTGCGGGAGCCAAAACCTTTACATCAACACGGTTTGTCTGACTTATTACATTCTTACGCGCCAGTTTGGCTTTGGTATAGGTAGTTAAAGTAACATTAGACGGGAGTTTGCTCGATGCTCACATTTTAATTAATTCTCTGAACATATTACTAAATTTTAAGATGTTTGTAAAATGATCCCTACGAATGTAAATTATTTATATTTAAGATTAATAGAAACAGGACCTTACCATTAAATATTTATGTAAAACGATTTAAAAATTTTGTATAACGTTTTTCAACTATAAAACTAGCGGTAAACATCAAATTTTATTTTTTAGACAGTGAATTAGTAACATCCCAAGGTATCCCTCTAGAAAAATTTAAGATTTCAGTAATACAAACATTAAAAATAATTAAAATAAACCCTACAAGATCGATTTTCAAGGCTTGCTAGGGCAAAATCAACCTTGGGTTCATCCACTACGTTTTTACAAGACTTCATTGCTTATGTCGGTAAGATTCCCTTTTCATTTTAGAGAGTGTATTAGGCAAATTCAACGGCGATTCAATCCAATACACCAAGGCCGCGCATCACATGTTTTTGTGCACGGCTGCTTCACAAACGTCGGATTCTGGCTTAATTTTGGGCTCCATTGTCTCGTATTAAGCTGGCCGTTTTACCTGTGCCGTGATAATAAGTCTTATTTTTCAATATATTTTTTAATATTTACATGGTGATTAAAAGTAAGGAGAAAGGGTAAATAAATCGTATGAATTTTTTAAACAAACATAATTGGGTGCGGAGTATTTAGTTTAAGGTACGTACACAATTCAGTAGCGGCACAATTATAAAAAATATTAAAAGAATATATTTGAAAATGAAAACCTTGTCACTGCCTCATCTAATGTAAGAAATGTCAATGTTTTTCACGCATAGCACACTCACGCACACACCTCATTACGCCCAAATTCAGCCGGTAAATATTTGGCGGCGAATGTAAATTTGACACGAGGGAAGAAATTCTACTATTCCAAGGATAACATCTAGGAAAAATATTTAAAAACCTCTTGAAAACAATCAGGGACTCTGCCATATATAGATTAAAGGTCGGAGTATTTTCACTTTGCAATAAATGCAATTAAATGGATTATTTCTGAACGTATCCGAAAACTAAAAACTGATTTTGAAAGATGATAAAATATGCTTTCAAATTGTATTATTAAAAATCTTTGATAAATCAAAGTTGTTAATGTGAAATAAAAAGTAAATAAAATGGCTAACCTTATTTTTTTTTAATTAAATTATAATCAAATAAAATTATATAATGATTAAGTTCTGCAAGTATTTTTTGTTATTATTACAGCTGTTTCGGCTTTCAAGGCCATTTTCACCACATTTAGACGACTTATCAAATGATTCTATTTTACTCCTTCCCAATTTAAAATGATTTTTTACCGGTTAATCCAATTTACTAATAAAATAATTGTGATAATTTTTGTTATTTGTTTTTGGGGTATTATGCCGTGTTGCGCTAACTCCTTTTTTAGCCAACGTTTCGGACAGCATTGCAGTGTCCATCATCAGGGCAGATGTCTTATTTCAGGTTGTGTTAAAATGTGAGCTTAAGTATGAGGTTGTGATACCGTGTTGCCAGCTCCAACCCTCTGAGCTAACATTAACGTATCATTTTTTTTTTATTTAAAGTGGTTTTCTTCGTTTAGCTTTGGTGTATCCGTCAATTACCGGATACCAAGAACTATTAAGCTTAGCTCCATCGTCTCTATTGATGTTTACGGGATTTTTATGAATTTCAATGGCCTCCGTAATCAGCCGTGCTCTATAAGTTTTCGGTCTCCCCAGGATTTCAGGAACAAATCCAAAGTAATGCCCGGTGTCAATCAAATGCTCGGCAATTGCCGATTTGTCAGGGTGGCCGAGTTTACAAGCTCTGAAGTGTTCCGAAATTCTTTTGGAGATAGTCCGCTCTGTCTGGCCTACATAGACCTTGTCACATCCGGAACAGCTGAGTTTATACACTCCATCTGTTTCCAGAGGAAACTTAGTCTTTGCAGACCTCAGTAAGTCCTGTATCTTTGTTGTTGTTCCGAAGACAGTCTTGATATTTTCCTTTCTCAAAAGCTTGGCAATTTTGTCTGTCACATTGTGCACATAAGGCAGGAAGGCACAGCCTTTCGACTCTTGTTAAACTCTATCTTCGTTTGGTGCAGATTTGGCTCTTATGATTTGCCTTGTCTGACTTGCTGGGTAGCCGTTACGCTCCAGTGCATCGGTCAGCTTCGTAAGTTCCGCTCCGATTTTATGTTCTTCGCATATTCTGGTCGCTCGGGTCACCAATGTATGGATAAGTCCTCTCTTCTGCGCTGGGTGGTGGTGCGAATCAGCGTGTAAGTACCGATTCGTATGGGTTGGTTTCCTATATACAGTATGCCTTAGGCTACCATCGTGTTTCCGCATCACCTCCACATCTAGAAAGAGCAGGATTTTATCTTCGTTTTCCAGTTCCATTGTGAATTTAATTTTGCTGTGGAGAGAATTAAGATGGTCCAGGAATTCGTTTAGTTTCTCCGTTCCATGAGGCCAAATGGCGAAGACATCGTCGACGTAGCGCCACCATACTTTAGGGACAGCCGAAGCTGTGTCGAGTGCCACTTCTTCAAACTTCTCCATAAAAAAGTTGGCTAGTACTGGCGATAACGGACTGCCCATCGCAACTCCCTCCAATTGCTCAAATAGTTCACCCTGAAATGCAAAGTATCCCGTTTTGAGGCAGTGTTCAAAAAGTTTGCAAATGTCTTCCTCATATATCTCCCTGAGCATTGTCATGGAGTCTTCTAGAGGCACATTTGTGAAAAGTGACACGACGTCAAAGCTGACCAGAATATCTCCTTCCTCAGTCTTAACTTTCTTGAGCTTACTTATCAGATCTGTTGAATCCTTAATCCACAATTCAGTTTTACCAGTTTGCATCTGCAGTAATCTTGAGAGGTATTGGGAAAGTTTGTATGTAGGAGCGCCAATAGCGCTGACAATCGGTCTCATTGGGATTTCCTTTTTATGTATTTTTGGGAGACCATACAGGGCAGGAGTTCTAGAGGCTTTTACAAAAAGCTTAGACCAATCCTCTTTCCTGATGCTAGAAGCTTTCACTAGTTCCCTTGTCTTTATGTCAATCTTGTTGGTGGGGTTGTTTTTAATCTTCTTATAGGTGCCTGAATCGCACAAGAGGTCTTCCATCTTCTTTGTGTAGTCTGCCGTATTAATCACGACAGTGGCATTTCCTTTATCGGCTGGCAGAACCAAGATTTCCTCATTGGCGCGTAATTTTTTTAGGGCCATAAACTCTCCTTTCGTGATATTGGGGCGGGGTATTTCAGCCCTTTTCAAAATATGGCAAGTCTCTTGCCGGATGTCCTCTGCTTGCACCTCTGACATTTTGTGTACTTTCATCATTGTATGTAGTGCAGTATCTACACCACATACGATGGATTCTACAGGTATCTTTTTGGGGGCCACTGCAAAATTCATCCCCTTTGCCAGTACAGAAGTTGCGTCTGGGCTCAACGCAAGGGTCGAAATGTTGATGACAACTTTATTTTGATCGAGTTGTTTTTGCTCACCTTTTTGGAACGGAGAAACTAAACGAATTCCTGGACCATCTTAATTCTCTCCACAGCAAAATTAAATTCACAATGGAACTGGAAAACGAAGATAAAATCCTGCCCTTTCTAGATGTGGAGGTGATGCGGAAACACGATGGTAGCCTAGGGCATACTGTATATAGGAAACCAACCCATACGAATCGGTACTTACACGCTGATTCGCACCACCACCCAGCGCAGAAGAGAGGACTTATCCATACATTGGTGACCCGAGCGACCAGAATATGCGAAGAACATAAAATCGGAGCGGAACTTACGAAGCTGACCGATGCACTGGAGCGTAACGGCTACCCAGCAAGTCAGACAAGGCAAATCATAAGAGCCAAATCTGCACCAAACGAAGACAGAGTTGAACAAGAGTCGAAAGGCTGTGCCTTCCTGCCTTATGTGCACAATGTGACAGACGAAATTGCCAAGCTTTTGAGAAAGGAAAATATCAAGACTGTCTTCGGAACAACAACAAAGATACAGGACTTACTGAGGTCTGCAAAGACTAAGTTTCCTCTGGAAACAGATGGAGTGTATAAACTCAGCTGTTCCGGATGTGACAATGTCTATGTAGGCCAGACAGAGCGGACTATCTCCAAAAGAATTTCGGAACACTTCAGAGCTTGTAAACTCGGCCACCCTGACAAATCGGCAATTGCCGAGCATTTGATTGACACCGGGCATTACTTTGGATTTGTTCCTGAAATCCTGGGGAGACCGAAAACTTATAGAGCACGGCTGATTACGGAGGCCATTGAAATTCATAAAAATCCCGTAAACATCAATAGAGACGATGGAGCTAAGCTTAATAGTTCTTGGTATCCGGTAATTGACGGATACACCAAAGCTAAACGAAGAAAACCACTTTAAATAAAAAAAAAATGATACGTTAATGTTAGCTCAGAGGGTTGGAGCTGGCAACACGGTATCACAACCTCATACTTAAGCTCACATTTTAACACAACCTCAAATAAGACATCTGCCCTGATGATGGACACTGCAATGCTGTCCGAAACGTTGGCTACAGAAGGAGTTAGCGCAACACGGCATAATACCCCAAAAACAAATAACAAAAATACTTTTGGCCGTGAAAATCTTAAATCATATTTGACGAACCTCTATGTGGAGGAAGTTCACACACTGGTACGACGATTGGAGAATCTGAGAAAGAAAAGAAACCATTTTTTGGGCAGCCTTGCTTTTCTCAAGAGGTGTAAAGAAGAATCGATTGTACCAGTACACATCCAAATAAAAAGACACATCACATCCCGGAAAGCAGATAGAGTATTCCAAAGAGCGGAGGCTGCACTATTAAGGGAGAGGATCCACAATGTGCGAGGCGAGCTGGATGGAGTATCTCGGGACCTTTTCGCTCTACATCTGCACCTAAGTGCAACCCTTACCGAAGAAGACTGGAGAAAAGTTGACAACATGACTTACCAACAAGCAGTAAGATCTAAGCAGTCAACAGATGCGAGACGGAAACAAAAGTTTGAAAGGCTCAACCGAGACAAAAAAGGTGAGCGAAAACAACTCGATCAAAATAAAGTTGTCATCAACATTTCGACCCTTGCGTTGAGCCCAGACGCAACTTCTGTACTGGCAAAGGGGATGAATTTTGCAGTGGCCCCCAAAAAGATACCTGTAGAATCCATCGTATGTGGTGTAGATACTGCACTACATACAATGATGAAAGTACACAAAATGTCAGAGGTGCAAGCAGAGGACATCCGGCAAGAGACTTGCCATATTTTGAAAAGGGCTGAAATACCCCGCCCCAATATCACGAAAGGAGAGTTTATGGCCCTAAAAGAATTACGCGCCAATGAGGAAATCTTGGTTCTGCCAGCCGATAAAGGAAATGCCACTGTCGTGATTAATACGGCAGACTACACAAAGAAGATGGAAGACCTCTTGTGCGATTCAGGCACCTATAAGAAGATTAAAAACAACCCCACCAACAAGATTGACATAAAGACAAGGGAACTAGTGAAAGCTTCTAGCATCAGGAAAGAGGATTGGTCTAAGCTTTTTGTAAAAGCCTCTAGAACTCCTGCCCTGTATGGTCTCCCAAAAATACATAAAAAGGAAATCCCAATGAGACCGATTGTCAGCGCTATTGGCGCTCCTACATACAAACTTTCCCAATACCTCTCAAGATTACTGCAGATGCAAACTGGTAAAACTGAATCGTGGATTAAGGATTCAACAGATCTGATAAGTAAGCTCAAGAAAGTTAAGACTGAGGAAGGAGATATTCTGGTCAGCTTTGACGTCGTGTCACTTTTCACAAATGTGCCTCTAGAAGACTCCATGACAATGCTCAGGGAGATATATGAGGAAGACATTTGCAAACTTTTTGAACACTGCCTCAAAACGGGATACTTTGCATTTCAGGGTGAACTATTTGAGCAATTGGAGGGAGTTGCGATGGGCAGTCCGTTATCGCCAGTACTAGCCAACTTTTTTATGGAGAAGTTTGAAGAAGTGGCACTCGACACAGCTTCGGCTGTCCCTAAAGTATGGTGGCGCTACGTCGACGATGTCTTCGCCATTTGGCCTCATGGAACGGAGAAACTAAACGAATTCCTGGACCATCTTAATTCTCTCCACAGCAAAATTAAATTCACAATGGAACTGGAAAACGAAGATAAAATCCTGCTCTTTCTAGATGTGGAGGTGATGCGGAAACACGATGGTAGCCTAGGGCATACTGTATATAGGAAACCAACCCATACGAATCGGTACTTACACGCTGATTCGCACCACCACCCAGCGCAGAAGAGAGGACTTATCCATACATTGGTGACCCGAGCGACCAGAATATGCGAAGAACATAAAATCGGAGCGGAACTTACGAAGCTGACCAATGCACTGGAGCGTAACGGCTACCCAGCAAGTCAGACAAGGCAAATCATAAGAGCCAAATCTGCACCAAACGAAGACAGAGTTGAACAAGAGTCGAAAGGTTGTGCCTTCCTGCCTTATGTGCACAATGTGACAGACAAAATTGCCAAGCTTTTGAGAAAGGAAAATATCAAGACTGTCTTCGGAACAACAACAAAGATACAGGACTTACTGAGGTCTGCAAAGACTAAGTTTCCTCTGGAAACAGATGGAGTGTATAAACTCAGCTGTTCCGGATGTGACAAGGTCTATGTAGGCCAGACAGAGCGGACTATCTCCAAAAGAATTTCGGAACACTTCAGAGCTTGTAAACTCGGCCACCCTGACAAATTGGCAATTGCCGAGCATTTGATTGACACCGGGCATTACTTTGGATTTGTTCCTGAAATCCTGGGGAGACCGAAAACTTATAGAGCACGGCTGATTACGGAGGCCATTGAAATTCATAAAAATCCCGTAAACATCAATAGAGACGATGGAGCTAAGCTTAATAGTTCTTGGTATCCGGTAATTGACGGATACACCAAAGCTTAACGAAGAAAACCACTTTAAATAAAAAAATGATACGTTAATGTTAGCTCAGAGGGTTGGAGCTGGCAACACGGTATCACAACCTCATACTTAAGCTCACATTTTAACACAACCTGAAATAAGACATCTGCCCTGATGATGGACACTGCAATGCTGTCCGAAACGTTGGCTAAAGAAGGAGTTAGCGCAACACGGCATAATACCCCAAAAAGAAATAACAAAAATACTTTTGGCCGTGAAAATCTTAAATCATATTTAATTGTGATAATATATTTCATATTCTGTGGGGGTATTTTGAAGTCTATTTTAACCACATTAATGTTATCATAATTTTTCAATAATGATGTAGTTGCTTTTAATTTATTTAAATGCGTTATATTGTTTAGCATTCGTTAACATACTAAGAAGCGGCAAATAAATAATTTTCCCAACATTATGAATTAATGTTATATTAGGGTCATTGGTTCTTTTATTAATTTCTAAATGTTTCTAAAAATTAAATGAAGCTAACCTTATGTTTTTTTAAATTACTGATAACGAGCAAATATAAAATATATTAAGACGCACGCATTTTATTAAATATAATTAATTTAAAATATCACAAAGTATAATTTTTTTTCAAATTGTGTTCAGGACCTTTGGTTTCAAAAAGGTGGAAACTTTAATTATCCTGTAGTTAACTTCTGTATTTGAATATAAAGCATGATTTTTAGAACATATTTATTACCATGACTATAAGGGAGATACAAAAAGTTCTATGAGACCATTTGAGTTGTTCCGAAAAGCAACGAATTAGCCTGAAGAGTTAAGTAATATTAAATTACCTAAAATTAATAAAATACACGATATAAAAATAATTCCCTTTATTGAATATTTTGGTATAAATATATTTTTTTTAAATGTTCGTGATAATATTAGTAATTCTTGAATTGAAATATGAGATTGATCGAAGTTACCGAATTTGAATAGGTTTCAGTAGTTCAATCGATTGTGTTGGTTCCTGTTGTATCGGAGGATCTAGGTTCGAATCTTATTATAGCTTCATATTATAAATGCACAATATTATAATGAGGTTAAAAACTTCCAAAATTAAAAGCATTCTAATTTTGATTGTTGGTGCACGAGTAAGTAAGCAAGGTTTTTTTTCTCATTTATTTGTATCCGCAAAAAAATCCCAACTGATCCCAACCGTCTGGAGTCAGTGAGACTATGGCATCCCCAATTGGGGTATATTGTAAGGCTGAAGGAAGTGGGGAGATGAAGGTTGGGAAGTACCTGGTTATTCAGATCTGATCACCAAACACGGTTTAAGCCATTTCAAGCAACGTTTCAATTCTGAATGTTGGTCTTACACCAGGGTATGTAAACTAATATTGCATAATGTGTAACATTATTCAAGTCCAATGAACTTCCAATTATTAAAATTGGTTCTTCATATCAAATCAGACAATCTTAGCGGTAAAGTAGGTAAGTACTAAAATTATTTGATAAATTAATAACTTTTTTTGAAATGCGTATTTATTTTTTTCAAATGCTTGACATATGCTTAAAGGAAAAATAGATTGAGATACGTCACGTTTAACTGAACTAGGTCCAGAGGAAATACTTTAGCGGCTCATTCATGTAAATACATATTCTTTGAATGGCTATCTTTTCCAAAAGCGGTGCCACATTTTTTGTTCAATTTGTATGAAAATTACTTGTCATCTATTTTTTATGTCATTTGATACATTTGCTAAATTTCTTCCCTTGAAAGACCATTGAAGCAAATATTTTTTTTTAAATATTTCACATATCCTACAATTATAATATCCCACTTCCGCTGTGCTCACACCCCGCGTCTCGTGACTTTTGGGTGTGCCTATCGTGTGAATTTTAGAGCGCTAATATTAAAAAAATGGCATTTTTGATGTGGTTCAGCGATTTTATTTTTTTTAGAAAATTCGATTTTTTGTATAAAGATTTTCAGGAAATCCTGAAAATCTTCACACAAAAAATCAAATTTTCGAAAACCAAAAAAATCGTTCTAAAGAACATCAATATTGAATTTTTCAAACTTACCACTCTTTCACGCTGAAACGTCACGAGCCGCCACATGTGGACATGTGGGCCACATGACGTACAGGTGAGGACTTGAAGAGGCGGTTATGTGTGAATGTGATGCGGTACAGACCACCAAAGATATTGTAAAAGACTGCCCGCTGCATTCTTTCCCCGGCGGCATTGATGAGGTCCTCCTGCTTAAAAAGTTTGTTAATATTTGCTTAAAAAGTTATTTATTTTTATTATTAGCTATCGGATCAACTAGCAGAATACACCTCATTCTGTGTTCAACGTAAAAAAGTGGAAAATCAATAAAAGGGTGATTTTCGCGGCGGTAGTTCAGAATTAGATTTGGCCCTCCGTTTCCTCTCTGACGCCATTTTCATCCGCAAATAAGATCGAAAATTTCTAAGAACGTATTACTATTCGGTATTGGAGTTTGGCGCTAGGTACTTGCATAAGTTTACCTTAGCTGCTTCTGGATAATGAAAATAATGGTAAATTAACTTTTTTAATTTAATTTTTGTTTTTTATAAAGACTGCCATTCAATCCCGGGTTACGAATAACATTGCATTATTTGAAAATCTCCTACTACCACCACCACAGTAAGCCAAAAATCTTGTTTGTGTTGTGATAAAGGACTTGGTCAGCCGAGGAATTGAACACACTATGAATAGATGGGACCCAAACGCGATTAATTTTATAAACCAAAATCTTTGACAATCCAAATAGTTTATAAATATGTTAGAACGAGTATAACTAGAACAGTACTAGAATACAGTTTGTAATACAGAACAGTTTCACAATGTACACTACATATTACAAAGACACATCATAAATAAATGTAGTAATAAAAATAATGGGTCTGCGCTAAATTCTCGAACTAAAATCGAACTAAATTCTCGAAAATGTAAAATTTAAATAATTTTCGTCTTAAAAAATTATGTTTTAGCTGGTAGGTGGTACTTTCCCGTCAGAATTCTCCAAAAGTTTACTTCAAATTTATAAAAAAACACTTAAATTCAAGTCATAACGAATTATTGATACGTATTATAGATACCATTCGTGTTGTTTTTTTAGGTATTAATAATATGATGTACCTTTATATTCATTAATACAAAACACAAGAAATAACAACTAACCCGTATCTTAAACTAGATCTCAGGGTCAAAAAATTATCCAACAAACAACTAAAAAAATACAACACTTCGGCCAAAAATCTCCTATACTATGGTACTAAACTCAACAGCAAAATTTTACTCTCATTCAAAGCTTTGATCTGATCCGATCCGATCCGATCCGATTCGATCCGATCCGATCCGATCCGATCCGATGCGAACCAATCAGATCCGATCCGATCCGATCCGATCTGAACCAATCTGATCCGATCCGATCCGATCCGATCCGATCCGATCCGATCCGATCTAGTCCAATCCAATCAATCAATTGATAAATCAATCAACCGATCACAGTGATGAGAACCGTACAATTTTTAATTTACGTTTGTTCAAACATCGTTGTTTATAATACGACATATATGTATGGTTTATTCTCAACTAGCTGATGTGACTGGGGAAAACTAAGCGGACAAATAGACATACGTGGATAGTGACATTGTACGGTATTAACGCTGATTTGTATGTATTTTTCCACTAAAATGTTGTTACTCGTATATATTTCCTTTAAAAGACCCCACAGAAAGCTTAAATAAATATTCCAGCGAAGAGTACACAATATATATTTAATGTTGAGGAAAATCTAAAATTGCTTACAAAGAGTAAAAATTATCAAATTTATGTGAATGACTTAGTAGAAGGTAGTATTTAACTGTATCTTACAACATAAGACCCCAATTATGGTCGTCATTCAATGCCATTTAGTTGGGATACTTATAACTTATGTTATTATGGCAATAGGGTGACAAAATAATATTTTTGACTAAAAATGATATGGTTTTGTATTAGTCTCTTCCCGGGGCTTGAGGGTTGATAAACAGCAGAGGGGTGTTATCACCGGGAATATTATCACGCACAAATATCGCATCACGCAGTTCAGGAGGACATGGAGTAATTTAAATAATAATTTGTTCTCAACACGTATATTTCTGTGGAGAAAATTGGATTTGAAGAGACTCTCCCATGTAAATACCGAGGTTAATATCATACGGGGGAATGCGAAAAAGGTTGGAATTGAAACGATGATGTTTTATTTGTAAATAAACAAAATTGCAAAGAGATGCTCAGGATTACCCGACATTTTTAAAAATTTCATCCAGGTTATAACTAAATGAAGTATTCTGTTTGAACGTAACAAACATTTAAGAATACCGTTTTAGTAGAAGATAAATAATTACGTACAAAAATATACCAACAATTTACACCAATCTCAATATGAATATAATAAAAAAAATAAATACTCATATCAAATGGTAAAACAAAAATTATTACGTGTTTTTCCGTATTTTTTAATTTATTTTATTTTTTTAAACTTATAAAATCCTTATAAAAATAACAAATAACGCATTTTAGTTTGCTCGTTATTGTTTGTAAAACACGCGTAATTAAATAAATATACATAAAATAAATCTACTAAGAAACTAAGGACGGGTTGTTTCGGAGAATTTGAACAATTCTTCAAATTTCAAAGTTAATTTTCAGGTTCTGTGAAAGATTTTTTCAAGTTCTGTTTTTATTTCAGTTCTGTCAAGCAACTACCCTATGATGATATAATAACAGAACTTGAATAGGACTTTCACAGAACCCGGAAATCAACATTGAAATTTGATGAATTGTTCAAACCCTCCGAAACAACCCGTCCTAAGTCATAAAGGTTTAATTCACAAATTCAGACTAACAATTAAATTGACCACTTAACCGAATTTCGCACCATTAAACTACACTGTTTCACAGCCAGACGTAAACTTTCTGATTTATTGCTTTTGTATAAAGTTACACATGCATCAGTTGATACATCTAACATTTTATCTTAAATTAACATCAGGACACCATCAAGAAAATCTATAAAAAATATAAATTTTCTATATTAAAGCCTACCATATGAATACATGACATTTCTTCCTTGAACCGTGAAAATTAACCCTTTAAGCCTCTGGCATACTGACCGTTATAAAAAACGAAAACTGAAAACTGTTTTTGATATGTTATGAAATACGCTTACAAATTTTATTTTTAGAAATAATCAAAAAAAAAGTTTTTTTTATAAAATTTTTTAAATCATCCATAAAAAAACCTTAAAAAATTGCCCAACTTAAAATTTTTCGTCTAAACATTGAACTTACTTACTGATGCATATAAAAATGCAATTTTTACTTTTAAAATATTATATATATTTTAAGTTTCATGGATAAATAAGCTACGATTTCTATCGAAGAGTTGAATATCTGAGGGCAACTCAACTGGAAAATCTGGAAAGCTATCTAGAATAGTGACGTCGTAATAAATAATTGTCGCGGAAAGTACTCACGTATAATATCATTATCTATACTAGTTTGCAAGTCGCCGTATTCGTGCAAAGGTGTTTCTATATGGGTATGTAAAATCACGTCGTTTCACCAGAGAACCAAGTAGATTAGATAAGAGAATGCCGAAAGCACCTATTCATGAGTGTACTTCAGGTTTCCATCGTGTTCATACAACTTCCCAAGTTTTCTCGTGGACTATTTAAACTCTTCGCCAAAAGGAATTTGGTATATTCTTGATGTGTCGAGCAGTCGGAGATCGGAGGATTTCCGTTAATTCAGAAATTCTCACTTCCTCCAAACATCCATGAAATTTTAAAGTCAAACTACTCCATTTGAATCCTTATTCATTGAAATCTTTTAGGTTTCGCTAAGCCTTAAGTTTTAAAATGACAGCACATTTTTTCACTTTTAAAAATAAAATAAAAATAATATTATTGTAGAAAGCAATCACTTTGTGGTTTGACATATTTAATAAAATAAAATACTTTTTTGTTTTAAAACCACGATATTTAAATATCGTGGTTTTAAAACAAAAAAGTATTTTATTTTATTAAAAATAATATGTAAATAACAGATGGAACAGGTATTTCCTGAAACCCTCTGATTTTTCCGACCAAGCCCTGAACTATCAAGTTTAATTTTTTATGTGAATACCGAACGAGAGTTCCAACTTTTTGCGTTCCATTGCTAGCTGGACTAAGGCGTCCATAATTAGAGTATGTTGTGAGACCAAAGGGAGTTGGGAAAGAATGGAGTTGGAAAGAGTTAGATAATTCATGGTCACGAAACACGGCAAAAGCTATTTTAACCAACGGTTTGATTCTGAAAGGTAGTATTTCATAAGGGTAACATGTGGAGTATCCACCACCAATATATTAAATCTCCATATTGTGTTGATAACATAAAATCTAATATTTAATGCAAGTTAATAACTTGTCCACATAAAGTGATTAATTTTTTTAAGGGGAGGTAGTCAAAATAGTCACAATGATTTCATGACTTTGAGACATCAATATTTCAAAACAATGTGCAATATGAAAAAAAAAAATTATCCGTCAAAACAATTTTTGTTGCACTATCAAAACCAGAAGCCTTTTATTTTAATAACACGTCATGTTATCAGTCATTTTACGTTAAAAACAATTACTTTGCATTTGCTTGTTTCATCGAAATCCTTTCTGAAAATGACATGCATTTGCCAACTAATCATAGCTCCTGTTTGAAAAACTGACAGAAAACAATCACCCTTACAACGTGACACTGTTGGATGAAAAACGTTGATTGCAGGTAGTTGGGAGTTGCGGGATTTATTTTTTTCTTTACAAAACCGGTTGCTGTTTGAATATGTTTTTTTTTTCCATTTTGGCTAGACCAGAGAAAATTTTTGACAAAAATTATGTTTTCCTTGTCGCAAAGCCGCAAAAAATAGACTTGCTTTATTTCTCCGATCTGTCTAAGTTACTGAAATAATGAATTAAATGTGACAGTGAGTGAGCATTACTGCTACGTAAAGTTAACGATTTATTTGTTGATTAAATTATTTTGTCACGCTAAGATGTCTCACACAAACATACCACAAATACTTATAAGAATAATTAGTTCGCTGACTTTCACCATTCAAAATTTCGTATAAGCAATGCTCAACATTCTCGTTTCAGAGAAATGTGTGGTACGATTAAGAATATAATATATCGTTGCCTTAGATCATGTCATAAGTTAGATTAACAGAAGATAATTTATACTTTGAGAGAACGTGTGAATGTATATTTAATATGACGTGTATGCCAAGACAGACTTCTTACCCACCCCATGGGAAATGACGTACTGATCAATTTCTGAACAAGTAACCTTCTTTAACTCAAACGGCTGCGTGACCTTTTTGACATAAAAATTAAATTTCGATTTGAGGCTAAAACAACCAACCAAACTGTATTATTATTTATTCTATATGGAAAGGTAGAGCAAGTATCTAGTGCTATTGTGCTGCTATCTATGTGCTGTATATGTGCTGCTGTCTATGCGCTGCTATATTTTTGCTGCTGTCTATGTGCTGTTGTGTATGGGCTGTTGTCTACGGGCTGCCATCTATGTGCTGCTGTCTATGTGCTGCTTGATTTTTACAAAATATATAAAATTAAATAATTTAAATTTGCGTTATTTTAGAGGCCGTTTTGCAATTTTTTGTGAGTTTTTATAAATTGAAAAATAATCTAGCCCTAACTACTATGTCAATATGAATAAAAATAAATTTTAAAATGATCTTAAAAAATGTGTTTTTGGGATTTTTTTAATATTTATGATGGCAACTTAAAAAATACAGTGTGTGGCAAGCCTACGCACGACGAAAGTGAAACTTTTAGTATTCTTCTCTCTCTCTTTTCATTTCATTCTCTCTTTTTTTCTGTCTATTGACATATTTATAAGTAGCATGTGATAAAAAAAAATTAAAAGTTATAAAAATATGGCATTCGAACCCGAGTCCTGCATAACGAGTGTCGAACGCTCTGCCTCTAGACCGCGAGGCAAGATATTTCGCGCGACGTGGCGTTATCGGCCTTGATTAGTAATTTTAATGATTCAAAATAAAAATATTTTATCAAAATTTGTAAGCTATATTTCGACCAAAATATCATAAAGGTACCGTAAAGTAAATTAAATTTAAATTAACAAATTAATCTAATTTTTTACTACATTATTACAAATCGTTGATAAAAAAAAATTAAACGTTATAAAAATATGGGATTCGAACCCGGGTCCTGCATAGCGAGTGTCGAACGCTCTGCCACTAGACCGCGGTTATTACGTATTCGACCAAAATATCATATAGTCAAAATATCTAAAAGTCGCAGCACGAGAGCATTTTATCACTTTTAAAAAATTATTATTAAAAAAATCACAAAAAGAAAAAAAAATTAAAAGTTATAAAAAAATGGGATTCGAACCCGGGTCCTGCATAACGAGTGTCGAACGCTCTGCCTCTAGACCGCGGTTATTACGTATTCGACCAAAATATCACATAGTCAAAATATCTAAAAGTCGCAGCACGAGAGCATTTTATCACTTTAAAAAAAATTATTATTAAAAAAATCACAAAAAGAAAAAAAAATAGTTAAAGCGCGGATCGAACCTCGGTTCTTCACGACAACAATCGGGCGCTTTGCCTCTAGACCGCGAAGCTGAGTTTGGAGAGCGACCGAAAGTAGATATATAATATTGGCTAGGCTCCTATAGCGAAATGATCACGGTTTTTGATGACGGTCATGAGTTGGTTTTACTCCGGTCCTCGAAATTGCATAACGCGCGTAAAGAAGTTTCACTTCAATAAATAGTTCGTAATTTAAATAAATGCAAACCATTATTATTTTTAAGTATATATTTTGAATTTAATATTTCATCATATTTGTATACTTAATAGAACAAAACTTATATTTAAAAAAAAAAATCATTAACCTTACCATTCTCAAAAATAATTGCCAAAGTTGCCTCTAAAATCACGAAATGTCGACCTTTAATGGCCTATATTATATTATGTATAACACAAATAAATAAAGTAGTACATATTCCTACTAGATATATGCTACACCTTTTGACATAGTAAATAATTTTTCAGTTTGGTTCTGCATTCTGGTCTCAATTCCAAAATTTAATTTTCTGTGAAAAAGATCGTGCAGCCATTCCTCTTGTGTTTTAAATGTAATTCCGTTAAAGCTTTATTTAAAAGCTTGGTAAAAATCATATATATTTTTTTGCTGTAGTAAAGACTTATTTAGTAATTAAGGTGACATATTTCGAACATAACCTCAATTACCACACACGCAATGTAGTTACGGGCAGAGAGATGGATTCCTGACATGCAAGTGTATTATGCCGTGCGTAATGAAAATATTTTCGATACCTACTCTTCAGGTTAAAATAAAGTTCACGCAATTTTATATATTTAACACTTTTTGTGTGTCTTAATGATATTTGAATGATGTCGTCACTGATCACTTAAATGATAAAAATGACATAGAATGACAAAGAAGAGTATTGAACGTGCGAGCCAACATACTCGCCAGGGGATTCCACAAGTTCAGTCTTCCAGTGAAGAAGCAACTAATTAAAACATACTGCATAAGCTTTTATACTAGAGAGCTATTGACAAGGTACACACAGGGCATCATAAACACACTCCGAATACACTATAACCAAGCATCAAGGGCGCTGTTCGGCCTCCCTTGCCGAAGCAGCGCCTCACAGATGTTGGCAGAGGGAAGGGTGCATGGGTTTGCTGCCTTGATACCCCACAGAGTAGCCGGGATGAGTGAGCGCTGCAGGAGATCGGAAAACACTCTTATCCAGGCTGTCGCCCAGTGGCAGGGCGCGCCCCTACACCATGAATGGAAAATTGCACCCAAGCCACCGTAGTACAATTGCTAAATATGTTTAATTATATTTTATTTTCAACTTGATATCATGTTATTTATTTATATGTAAGCTGATTAAATACATGCAAATTGAGCTGTGTCTAAATTTCTTTAAAATTGAAGGTCAACAAATTCGTAAACCAATAAGTATTATGAAGGTACTTCGATAAATTGCGATCCGTGTTAAATACAGGAAGATTTATTAAAGCATACTTTAAATAATTGATTTTATTTCTTGATCTGTTGAATATCATCAATTCACTAGAAGCAATATTTAATTTAATTGCTTACAAAAACGTGTGTATCATGAGCAGATGATCTTTTCTGCCCGTGTTTTACTATAAATTCATGAGAAAATTTTAAAGCAAGATATTCGTTCACACAATACATCTTGTAGTAATTATGTGTCGTGGCCGACAAATTACTCAGATTTATTATTCGTGATAAATAAGACACGTAGGTACTTTTACGTTCTTTATTTCTATAAGGTGTATAATGCAAGGTTGTTCCGTTGGAATCTGAGACAAGAGAGCGACAATGGACAACGTACGTACTGTTTATACTGCCATTCATCTGTCTCCCTCAGACACGCGGTTTCTTTCATATTTGCAAACATACGATCACCACAAATCTTTTGTGAAATTTAAGAAAAATTGAAACACAAACGACATCTTTTCAGCACTAAGAAGAGCCGTGACACGTGAACTTGGACGAAATAGCGTTAAACTCAAGCAACACTTTGCAAGGATACGATGATATTTTGTTGTGATTGAAAAAATAAGATGTTTTATAAAAAAATGTTAGTGTTATCGAAATAAAAGTTAGTAGTCATATTATTTTGCTTCCAGATACATCCAAATTTCATATAAGTGTGCAGCGAATGGACATTTTGGTATGGAATGGACTAAACTCTAAAATCCTTGACCAATTATTTGTAATTTAACGTTCTTCTTGTATATCTTCCATAAGCAGTATTATTTGCTTGATGTGTAAATTTTCGTTATTTTTGATATAAGAAATCAAGGTACAGTCGATTGGAGGCCGTTTGTAACTGTTTGTTTTTTTCTGATACATTGTATACCTACAAGGTAAAGTATTGAATTACCGTAAGAAATTATCATGATTTTTCAGAAATTATCGATATTGCGAAAGTAACATTAAATTAAAGTAATAAGAAGACACGTTTGTTTTTAATAGTTTCTGCTTTTTAATGCTCTTTATGAGTCATATTACAAACATGAGGTTGATCATTTGTTCTACGAATTTCATTTCATAGAAGTCCAAACAACAGAATGGGTTTTTTCTTGCGTAAGAATTTTCCGAACTCAGCGTCGAATTATAAATTTTACGCCTTTCCATCAAACTTTACACCTTGAATTCTTGAATAATAAAAGCCAATTACAAATAAAATAAACAAGGTTTCTGATTTTCGAGATAACGTAAATTTTACTGTCCAATACGTAGAAAACATCAATTTAATTGGTATCGCAAATTTAACATTTTCTTAAATTAATATTTCATTCAATATAATCCAAACACTCACGGGAATAAACTTATTTTCTCAGAATTTTCTACATTCCGTGTTTGTACAAAATTTATCGATTTCAAATAAAATATCTTTGACAATTTTCTAGCTGTCAAAATTTTCACGACATTGCGCTGATCAAGGTATAATGACTGCTTTGAGTGCCTATTAATTTAACGGACTTTTAATGATCAAGTTAAAATGACGAAGAAATCCTATATAATTTAATAGTTATCTAGCAGGGAAAAATAATTATTGGAGTGAGCTCTTATGAAGTGATGTGGAATATATGGAAGTTATTCTTTAGAAAAACTTTATTTAATACTTTCACAAATATTTTCAGAAGCAAAAATAAAAACCCGAACAAAAATCCTCCCATTGTAGTTTGTCTACAAAACAAAGATAGTAAAGACGTAATCATAACACATAAAAAGAAATATGGTATTTTATGTGCAAAAAACATAAATTTTGAAGAAAACAACACAATATATATTAACGAACAACTGACCCAATACAATAAACATCTACTTTACCTTGCTAAATCTTCAAGGCTTGGGTACAAATTTATTTGGGCAAAGAACGGAAAAATTTGGATGAGAAAAAATGAAAAATCTCCCATCATACAAATAAACAGCACAGAAGACATCCCCTCCGAATAAATAATAATAACACCACATAGCAAACACCAATCAACCTTTAACATGGCTGAAGAAAACCATATACATGAAAATTATAAATGTACAAACCCAAATGAACTAAATCTACTTTTTAAAAATGTTAATTTCTCTATTTTAAATATGAATATTAGAAGTTTAAGGAAACACTTCGATGAGCTCTGTATCCTTATTAATAACCTAGATTTTTCTCCAAGCGTAATTGTTTTGACTGAAACACAAATGAAAGATGTTATTCCATATAACTTATCAGAATATACCACAATTTCCTCTGCCTGTAAGCATACTGGTCATGATGGAGTCACTGTCTTCTTTCATAATACTCTGAAAAATGTTGCCACTGAATTTATTGAATTTAAGTCAGCCAATGCAATAAAATTAACCTTTTTTCAAAACAACTATAAATATCACGTACTAGCCATATACAGATCCCCATCATTAAATGATTTTTTATTTGTAAAAGAACTAAAATCTTTTGTTAGAAATCTTGACAGAAACAATTTTACTTTTTCCATTTTGACAGGTGACATTAATATAAATATTAATGATAACAATATAAATGTAAATTGTCAAAATGAGTATCTAGATTGTTTATCAAGCTCTGGATATACGTCATATATTAGCTCACCAACTAGAGTAACCTTAAGTAACTCTGCATGTTTAGACCACATATTTGTCAAGTCGCACAAGGCGACCAATATTATCTCTTCAATTCTTGAAACTAATATCACAGATCATTACCCGACCTTTTATGGACACCACTTCAAAAATACACCTCTAAACCAAAATTCTGTAACTCTAGAAAAAGTAGACATTGATTATAAAACTCTAAACTCTTTACTTCAGTCAGAAAACTGGGAAAATGTAATATCAATAGAAAATCCACATTTAGCATTAGAGAATTTCTATAATACTCTTAGAGAGTATATTCTAAAAAGTGAAAGTAAAATAGTTGTCACTAACAGAAAATATAAAAAAATTAAACCTTGGATTACAATTGGATTAATTATATCAATTAAACAAAGGGATAAATTATATAGAGAAATGATAAAATATCAAATGGATTGCCAAAATAATAATCTCAGAACAATGCCTTACCTGAAAACAAAATATCTAATGTACCGAAACTTACTAAATAGACTGATACGAAACTGCAAAAAGAAATACTATTGTGAACAAATTGAAAATGCTAAAAATAATACTAAAAAAACTTGGAATATTATAAATGAAATTGCCAACAAAAAAATTATGTCTTCAAATATTGTAAATGAGGTTAAAATAAATAATGAAATAATAACTAACAAATCGACCATTGCAGAATGTTTTAATAACTTCTTTACAAATATAGTAGACGAGGTACTTCAATCTTCCGGCATTAATGTTAATCATGATTATATGGAGACATCTCCTCTATTAGACTCTAATAACGATTCAATTAACTCAATAGAATATTTTTCTCCTATTACATTTAATGAAATTGAAAAATATATTGATAACCTAAAACCATCCAACTCTAAGGGAAATGATGGCCTATCATGTGATACATTAAAAAAAATAAAACAACATGTATTAACGCCATTACAACATATCTTTAATATATGCCTCAAAGATGGTCATTTTCCAGAACAGTTTAAAATCTCCACTATAATACCTATTCATAAATCTGGGGATACGCATAAATTAGACAATTACAGACCAATATCCCTTGTTTCAAACCTATCAAAAATATTCGAAAAATGCATCAAATTTAGAGTCATTGAACACTTAGAAAAATATAAAATTCTATCGAAAAACCAATACGGCTTTCGTAAAGATCTAAGCACTGAGGATGCCATATATGAATTGACAAAAAATATTTATACATCTATCGATAAAAAAAAGAAATGTCTTGCCATATTCCTAGATTTAAGAAAAGCTTTCGACACCGTTAATCATAATTTACTCATTAAAAAAATAACTCAACTGGGCTTCAAAAAACACACACTAAAATTACTATCAAACTATCTTAAAGACAGAACACAAAAAACAAAAATTGGGAATAATTATAGTTCAGAAACACAGATAAAAAACGGAGTTCCGCAGGGAACTGTTCTTGGCCCGATTTTATTCTTAATTTATATTAATGATTTATGTAATTTTGTAATCCCTGGTAAAATTGTTTCTTACGCCGATGACACGGCAATAATAGTGGATGGTAATAATTGGACAGAAACTTTTTCGAATGCAACTGTATGTATTTCACTTGTTTCAAAATGGTTAAAATACAACAAACTTGTCTTAAACTACAGCAAAACATTTTACTTACCTTTTTATAAAAACATCAAAAACAAACCAAAAGACAACCTTAAAATTAGAATCCATAATACAACTTGCAATCAAGAAATGTGCTTCCTGTGCAACGAACTCGCTAATGTCAAAAATATAAAATATTTAGGAGTATCAATAGATATTAATCTTAATTGGAAATCTCATATTAATCAAACCGCTTCAAAACTAAGATATCTAACCTACATATTTTATAGACTCAAGGAAATTTTAAACGCTGAAAAATTGAAAATGATCTACTTCTCCCTGGTGCAATCTGCAATCACTTATGGCATAATAGGATGGGGTGGTGCACCTGATACATTTATTAAGCCTCTACAAATAATTCAAAAGCACATAATTAAAGTCATATATAACAAAAATAAAACATTTTCGACCGACCTATTATACAAGGAATCTAAATTATTTAACATTCGTAAATTATTTATATTACAAACTATGAAATATCTATTTAAAAACAAAAAAAAATTCAAAATAAATGAAAACAGAATGAGCAAAAGAACAAATAATATATTTTACACCCCCCAAACCAATACTAAATTAATGCAGACGCATAGCAGTTTCATTGGTCCTCGTACATTTAACCTTCTACCACTACAAACTCAAATGATAAATAAAAAGATAGAATATATTAAAGAGGTAAAATTATGGCTGATTGACGCAGATATTGAAACGCTTTTACTATAAATTTATTTATCCTTTCTACAACTCACTTGCTGAAACTTTATAAATTATTGTACATAATGTTTTTCTCTTTACTTTTTATAATAACTATAAACAAAAAAAAACTTTTTCTACTAATGTATATTATACTTTAGGTACTTGAAATATAGTAATCGTTTTATATTACCCACACTCAGGCAGTCAGTGCCTTAGTGGGTTTTCATTTCTTTTGTAAACTATTTGGTATTATATATTATGTTATTTTATACTATCTATTAATATGTATAATATGTGTAAAGAAATGAAAATAAATAAAGTAAAAAAAAAAAAAAAAAAAAAAAAAAAATACATTCACGATTGACATTGTGTTACACCAGAACAGATAGCTTCAACGACCCGTTCTTATGTTATATAAGCAGGTAATCTTCTTTCTAATCCACAATGAGCCTATGAGACTACAATCACCTAAGTGTGTTGTAAAATTTCACCCCGCAAAAGTTGGTGTAGGTTCTTTTAACCTTCGGCCAGATGAAAACAAAACTTGGTATGCTACGAGGAATAAATTTTATTGCAAATTAATCTCATGGCTTAGACATTATCCCCCTTACTTATAAACGCGGTGTAAAATATTACGCGCTGAGTAAGGTCAGAACAGTTCAAAGCTTGACTTTTTACCATGGCAGATATGATTTGAAAATTTCATGGCTTAAAGTATTATCGAGATGTATATTTGGGAAAGTATGCCGTGTTGCGCTACCTCTTTCTCATCTCCTTCCCATCTGCCCTGATGATGGATACTGTAATTCTGTCCAAAACGTTGGCTAAAGAAGGATGGAACGTAACAAGGCATAATACCAAAAATAAATTACAATATTACCGTGGTGTTCGATTGTATGGTTCAAACCCTCTTAAGAAGGCTCAAGGCCGGCTTTACCCATAAACTTCCCATACAAGCTAGGTGACCGATTTGATTCAGTGTCTCGGCCTTGTGATCTAGGAGGTTTTGCTCTACCATACCAACGTTGAACCAGCGTGTAATAATTTAATTGGTAAGACGGTTTTAATCTATTTTCATGAAAAAATTATCATAAAGTAGTTAATTTTATAACAACTAACTGCTGCGATAGGAATGGTTTGCTTGCTTGACGGGTGGAATTGTACGGTGAGTGACGTTACCGTGCTCCCTCATGCAGCTTTTGTAATAGCGCGAGCGAGTGAGAAGGCGCACATCACCCACGGAGAGTCACTGCTTGCAATAATTTTCTCTTCCTCATAAATTGATTAACGTGCCAACTGATAGAGAATGATCTGCTGCGCATATTGCATGGGCCAGACGAAACATTATTTTTGCAAAAAAGGATCAACAACAGGTTGGAGCACGTTCTTATTATACGTTAAGGCAATTTTTACCATAATCTTTAAGGTGAGAATGATTTGTCAGTTATACTTTCTTGGGTATAAAGCCCGTTTTTGTTGGGGCTATTTACATGCTCCAACATGATTTGCCTTTGTACCTTTGATAAATATTTTGATAATTTTAATTTTATTTACCCATGCAGTCTAGGGTGTTTCATTGCGTAGATAAGACATTTTCTCATTTATTATTTAGCGAATATGTTACAAAATCAAGTCTGTTTGAAAATTTATGAAAATCTTTTTAAAGTCTCAGAAAGCTTTTTTGGAAACTATAGAACTTTATAGCATTGTTAGCTTAAACTTTATCAAGTTTTCTATTCGAATGGAGTAATATGATTTTAAAGCGAAGGTTTTTACTTAAATTTGTTGAGTTTATCATTTTAACTAAATGCCTATTTAATTGAAAGAAAAATAATGATGATGGGCTATACACAAGGGGCCGAGGAAACACTTATAATAATTGCTACTTTACATAAAATTCTAAGATCAACTGACAAAAACATAGGTCTTAACAATGAACGTGTTTTAAATTTTATACAACCGATAAGAAACTATTTACCCTTCATCACCATTAGTTGTGTTAAATTTAAAATAGGTCTTTCAGTATGGCCCATAATATACAATCAGGAATTTTGGAATCAAAACAGGTTACCCGTTTTAGTTTAAAAAACAAGTGTTAATAATATAATAATAACAATATTTGGATGATTTAAATAGCGCCCATTCTGTGCAAAATCACCTTAAGGGCAAATTAACAATAGATAGCATGCTTGATAAATTTCACCTAATGGGATAGTTAATACATTAAAATGGCAAAAATTTCGTCGCCGTATATGTCAAGGGATCCAAGCCACAAAATCATAAATCACAGAAAACAGCGCACAAAGACTTTCGTTGTTTAAATACACGTAGAACGGTGAAAGTTTAAACATAGATACAGTGATGTTATCTTTTCATAATTTTGATTGAATAACTACAAAAATAGTATTTTAGAAGTTATGCGTGCTATATCTCTTCACCACTGGATACAGATGTTTGTAGGCAGGATACTGTGTGATAGTCAAAAAAGTAAGGCCTCTTATGCCTTAATTTATGGACAAAGCACTAAAGTTTTGTGGAGATTCTCTAAGAAAGTTTCTCAGTTGCAGGCATAAAAATGCATTTACATGGGATGTTAAGGAGATGCGCACGATAAACCTTTTAGTTGCGACTGCCGGCTACCACAACTTTCTCCGCGGCTGAACGATAGCAAAATTTTAGTTGCGACTGCCGGGTACCACAACTTTCTCCGTGGCTGAATGAATAACATGTCTAGTTTTCGGAGACTTTTCCGAATTCAAATTTTACTCATACTATGGCACTTGCTCCAAGTATTTACTACCCATATTGTATAAATACTGTACCAATATTTTTTTGTGTGCTCCTAACCATCTGGATCAAGTGAGACTACGTCATCTCCAATTAGTTCTGTTGTGAGGTAGAAGGTAGTAAGTACCTGGCGAGTGAAGGTGGGGAGTACCTGGCTATTCAGGTCTGGTCTGGATCTGGTGGTATTAAACCAGAGTATTTACTCTCAGAAACTAGCCCCATGTATACTATATATTATTTAAAATCGATAAATTGTGAAATTAAACAAATTAATCAAAAAAAATTACTTGCGCACGCTGGGATTTGAACCGGCAACCGTCGAATTGCTTACCAATCAACCACGGAGGCCGTCATAAAAAAATCTAATCAAGTAATTTCAAAAAAAAATATCTCTATGCCTGTGATAGACCATGCTATAAGCGCGCTATATATTATCGTGGCTTGGCCTATTTCAGCATATGGCTCGCCATTCATTCCAATTGGTAGTGTTTGGAGAGCGATATGCTGAAATACGCCAAGCCATGATGCATATAGTGTAATGTGTCGCCTACCTTAAGATTTCATTCAGAATTTAAAAGTCAATTACTCCGAAATGTGTCTGAAATTTATCAACAAAATCTAATGACCCAACATTTTTGGGTTCAAACCTTCACAAAGTTGATGTAAGTATAATTGAGTACGGAACCCACTGCGGGTATCGACCGACTCCATTTTTCAACAGTTTTGCTGATTGAATACTATTTTTTATTCCACTATGAAGCGTAAAAAACTTCAAGAAAAAATAATAACAGTTTGCATATTCAATGAAAAAACTTTATAGGCATTGCATGACAAAATCTCATTCCAAGACTTTCGCAAGAAACCGAAACAGATAATCAGTAAACTTTTCGAAAAATTTATTTCAAAATTATGAACGTTGCCACTACAAGGTTAAGAAAAATAATAACGAAATATTTTAGCTAGTCCAAATGGCTGTTGTATTATAAAGTTGAGCTTTCTTCCATTTTACTGAGTTATGTAAGTAAAACCCTGCTGCCTATCTGATGGAACCAACGGCGGAACAGAATTAGATCAAAGATAATTGGTTCAGTCTAAATCTCTATTGATTATGGTGATACTGGCTGACCTACAGGCAAGCCTTGGGATAAAAGGCTGGTTGGAAATTCACTCAACATGCGGAAATTCAAAATATTGGAATCACAAATGTAATTACCCATGATTAAATTACCTGGTTTTGTGTTTTGAAATATATATAAACAAAAAGTTGACTAAAAATGTGCCGCTAGCAGTCCACAATGAGCAGTTGGTACCTATCCCTTTGTATGACAGCAGGTAGAAAAATGAGTATCACTTTAAAATCCTGTGAAAAACGAGATTGCATGCAGTTTCCTGGTAAAAAATTTAGTAACTAACTAACTAACCATCATGCCATTTCCCCGCAGGGGTAGGCAGGTAGACGATGCACCTCCAAACAACTCGATTTTGGCAAACTTCATTCACATTCATACATCGTCTCATACTTACTATTCTATTATTCTGACTCTTGACATGGCCCGACTCAACTATCTGATTTACTTGATCGTGCCAAGTCTTGCCCGGCTTCTTCTACCATTCACATTTGCGTCATATATTCTCCGTTTAGTACATTCATGATATATTATTACACTTGTTCATGCACCTACGTTTGTCCAGATAGTACACAACAACGAAATGCGAGCATATTAGAATCTTTGTGAATACGTGTTCCGATATCAACGTAAAACATTTGTGTTTTACTGATAGTTTATTAGGAAACCTTTGATCTCATTCGTTAAAAGCCTGCAGTCCCATTTTTAACCGACATACAAACAATTTGAAGATATTTTTAATAAATTAGCAAAATTTTACATGAATAACTTTTCTTCCGTGAGCGAGGCTTGGAACTGACAGAGGAAGGAATTGGTACACTGCAGGCTGGCAAAATGAGACCCCTGAGGCGTATGTTTGGAAAAACCACGTATGGTTGTGTGGGAAATGTGGAGATTCGCATATAATACAAGGCTGAAAAAGATGTAAGCTTGGTGAGTAAGATTAATGAAAGGGACCCATATAGTTTGGTAATGTAGATCAAAAGAAGGAAGAAATTAGTGTAAGAACAATATATACGCGAATGTTAGAAGATGTTCGAGGGATGTTCGAGGAAAATATGGTCCGATCAAATCAATTTGTGCTTTTTCACAATTTATTAATTCAAATTAAAATAAAGTATACAAGAGTGGAAAATCGCTCTGGTGTAAGACCACCATTCAGAATTGAAACATTGCCTGAAATGGCTTTGGCGACCAGTTCTGAATAGCCAGGTACTCCCCCACCCCACTATCTTCAGCTTGATAATAAACCCCAATTGTGGTTGCCATAGTCTCACTGGATACAGATAGTTGGAAGCTGTTGGGATTATTGTGCGGTATTCGTAAAAAAAACGATTTCAGGTGAGTGAAACAGAGTGCTGAGCTGTTGAGCTAAATGGATCATTTGTTTCTATTCAAATTTGTATGGAAGGCACTTTCAGTTTCCTTCTTTATGCTACGGATAAACCAATTTCAAACTAATCTGATAAGGTTTTTGTAAGTATGTACATGCTTAGAAGTACTTTTCGGTTGAGGTTCCTTGAAGTATCTGTGCTGTTTTGTGCTTTGAAGCTATTACACATTGGGAAATGCTATCAATAGTAATATATGACACATTCTTTTTAAAGCGATGATAAAAACGGAAAGAACTATCTCCAGCCATCTGAATAAATGAAATATTTTTTCAATATCAAGCCCAATAAGCAAATCAAATTTGATCGCTATTCCTTCTAGCTCAGTAGGAATACGAGATTTATGACTAGGCAATTTTTCAGCAACTAGAATTAAATTTTTGTTATTTTAGTCACAAAAGATTTTTACGTTTTAGAACAACAGAATGAAGTTAATTCTCCGAAGAGCAGCAGGTAATAGCGAAACAGGCAAAACTTCGAAACAACAATCAAAACGGTAAAACATTGTTTGAATAGAAAAGGGTCCAATTAAAGAAGTAAGTAGTTAAATATTTCGCAGAGAGCGAAAATGATGAACGAAATAATTCTGCAATATCGTAATTAAAAAACTTTGTTTATTTTAGACTGGACGTAACAATCAAGCAATGGGCTTAAGAATGGTACAAACTTCCTTATCATCTCAAATCTTTATCATCTTAAATCCGTATCATCTTAAAGCCTTATTATTTTAAATCATTATCATCTTAAATCCTTATCATCTTAACTCCTTATCATCTTGAGTCCTTTTCATTTAAATATACACATAATAGCATGATTACATCTTAACAATAAAATGAAGTTCCACAACGTAATGACAGTTAAAAAGGTGTAATTTTAGATAGTTAAAATATACGAAAAGGAAAAACAATTAAATATTGAAGACAATATTAGTGATTTCTAAACGAAAATCTGAAACAGAAAAATTAGAAAAGGAAACGGTCACATCTGGGACTCGAACCCAGGACCCTTGTCTTTCCGTGACAGTGTTCTACCAACTGAGTTAATGGGACCCTATCCTATTCGGTCACTTTTAACTGTATCATACTTCGAATAAGAACCACTAACATTGTCTTCATTTTTTCACCGCACATTTTTATTGGCAACTATCTTTATGTATGATCGCAAGATTCAACCCGAACTAAATGCAATCCAGGCAGCGTCAATTTAGATAAACCTATCTTATTTTTTATTTTAAATGTGCAACATCTGTCGACTTTTCTGCAAGTCTAGAAAGAATATTTATTTTTCGGAAGAACTTTATTGAGTAAAACCTCAAATTGTAATATTTAAATATTGAAGACAATATTAGTGATTTCTAAACGAAAATCTGAAACAGAAAAATTAGAAAGGGAAACGGTCACATCTGGGACTCGAACCCAAGACCCTTGTCTTTCCGTGACAGTGCTCTACCAACTGAGCTAATGGGACCCTATTTCCCTCGGTCACTTTTAACTGTATCATACTTCGAATAAGAACCACTAACATTGTCTTCATTTTTTCACCGCACATTTTTATTGGCAACTATCTTTATGTATGATCGCAAGATTCAACCCGAACTAAATGCAATCCAGACAGCGTCTATTTAGATAAACCTATCTTATTTTTTATTTTAAATGTGCGACATCTGTTGACTTTTCTGCAAGTCTAGAATGAATATTTATTTTTCGGAAGAACTTTATTGAGTAAAACCTCAAATTGTAATATTTAAATATTGAAGACAATATTAGTGATTTTTAAACGAAAATCTGAAACAGAAAAATTGGAAAAGGAAACGGTCACATCTGGGACTCGAACCCAGGACCCTTGTCTTTCCGTGACAGTTCTTCAATTCTTTGGAAAAAATCCGAAATTCTATTAGAAATTACTATTTAAACTTTATACAACTGACTGGATAAGTAACGTTATGAATTTTTCCGTGAAATTTTTAAAGTCAAATTCGATTTTCCGTTTAAATTAGTAAGGTTTTCACATATATGGTCGTTTATCGATTGAATAAAATTTTCACCATGTTTTTAGTAAGACCGTTGATATTTAGATTACTATTATGACAACGCCATGTCCAATGTGGCCCTAAAATAAGGTACTCCAGTACCTAAGGGTATGTTTCTCTTCTTTTGTTATCTATATAAAAAAAAATTATTAAAGGACAATTTTGGACAATTGTCTTTAAAATTTCCTCGTCAAAGCACAAATTGGAAAGCTCTTGGATAGATTTGCGTTACGTCAAATAGATTGTAAGCACGAAAAACTATCAGAACACTAAAGCAGTTATCTGATTATATGAGCCAGCAAAACTTTCTGCGGTGAGCTCTGATATCGTGAAATATGGAATTTGTTGATTACTAAAACTAGTTTTACCTAGCAATATCTTTTTAAGCATTAGCATAAGCTTTGAAATGTTCATTTCAAAGCCACTTATTTGAATTTTTTTGATCTTTGCCTCTTTTAGCTCTTTTTCTCTTTATAGAAATACCCATTTAACTTTAACAAAATAACGCAAGACACAATAAGGTAAAAAATAATAATGATTAAGATTAATACGTTATTCTAGCATTTTAGATTTTCTATTTTAAAAAGAAAAAAAAAACTATGATTACATTTGTCTCCGTTTGAAAATGCGTGGGTAGAAAGTAATTTATTGCGTATTCAGGAAGCCCAAAAAGTCGCAAATCGTTTTTTAAGCCAAACACTCTTCGGGTAACGATATTTTATCGCGATTTTATACAACATGGTTTACTAATGTGGGTATAATACATGTTTTAAGAGTAGATAGGTAGTAAATAATTTAGAAATGTTTGAACTTTTTAAAGCTGTTCAAAAACTATTTGGTTGTATTTAACATGATCTTTGAAAACTGTTCGTTTATGAAAATTTAACTCCATTCAGTACGTCCTAAGGTTGTCTTTGCCGTTGATTGTTCATGACACTTTCATATGTGTTATGTTGAATAGTATTTATGTCTATTATCTATAGGTACCTAAGATTGTCTTTGCTTCGGAACCTCTTCCTGTCAAACACTTGTAAAACGATTTTCAAAACGAATGGTTTATTAAAATAATAATTGTGTTCTTATTTCACTACAATATAACATCTTTAAAATAAAATACGGAACTGTGTCATGTAAATACAACTTTGTTGATGGAAAAAGAAAACACAGAGACCCGTAAAACATTCCTATTATACGTTAGAAATAGTAGAAAAACAACCCGTTATCTCGTCGTAAATTAATGCTACGATTGTTGTTGGGCAGGCGTTTGACTAAAGGATTAAATACTCTAGTTTTTTTGGAGCAAGCTTCCAAGAAGACCGGTTAATAGTCGAGCGGACAATTGCATTGGGCTCTCACCCAGATGGCGAGATCACACCTCTGCTATCTATATATATATATATATATATATATATATATATATATATATGCAATTATATATATATATATATATATATAATTGCAAAAGCAACATTTTCCCAGAACGAAGATAGTAAATAATGTATTGTCAGGTCACTAACTACTCCTATCCTAGACCGTTCGTTTTTTTTTTAAATATATTTATATCGGGAACTTATCTATAATACAAAATTATCGTATTTAGGTAATCATTTCCACCTTTTTTTAATTCCTTAAATAATATGTACCGGTGTTTGTTTATTTGTTTATTCACTTTTATCGGCCAAAATTCGTGTGACGTCACGGGACGTGCGTGTTCTTGTCGGTATTGAATCACTGCCATTCAACTTATGAATAGATTGCACTGCGTGTGACTTTACAGTAAACTATTGCAAACATTTAACCGATTTTCGCTTTGAAAGCTCATAACTAACATTTTTGGAGAAATGAAAATAGTATTTATTTTTTTTATTGTAGTTTAAATAGAATAAATCTAAAATTAAATAAAATACCAAACATTGTTTAAAACACCACACAGTAAATAATATTGACACGCTTCAAAATCAATCCTTTCTTCATTAGTATTCAATTATTCTAAAAATATATACATAAAGAATAAAAAAATAATTACCAATACACTGAAAATATGGTGCCCGGATGACTCATCAAAATGATAATTCATCACATCTTGAAAAAGTTATATAAAGTCATGGAAAGTGATGAAACAAAAACTTTCCTAACTGGGTTAAGTAGGTTAGGTTAGGTAAGGTTTAAAAAAAAATTTCATCGTTTCTAATGATTTGATCACTTTTTAAAAATGTGTTGAATTTTCATTGTGTTGATTTATCATGGAACCGAAAATATTACAATAAGCGACGATTAATTAGTTATTTCCGCAGAATCCAAATCGCCGCTGAACTTCTCTGTTCTGTGTATCAGGTTCTCCAGCCGCATTAAAACGCGTAAAAACTGCTGAGTATGTCGTGCCGCCAATACATAATAATCTATAATACGCTTTAATCCACTCCGCAATCCGCGTCAAAAGCAGTGAAACAAACTAGTACCGAGAAAAGAATCATTTTGCAAATACGCGGTGGGTCCTTATGATGCATATTTTCTCCTTGGTGCAATGGTTTAATCGTACACTAATTTATTTCAATGAAAATATTTATTTTATTATAACTGTTTGATTACTTAGTATAAAAATATTTAAAAAAAGAAACCACAATATCTAGAGTGGGACGCTTTTTCTCTGTGCAACCAAGTTTATACATATATGTTTCATTATTCACCAAGATCCTCAAAAGTTTATGAAATATTATCCTTAATGTAGACGTTTAATTTCTATTTTCTTCGGGTGATTTGGAAGAATCAAACTAATTAACATATTTACTGCTTGTTCTCATCGTAAAATACCTACGCAAAGGAATATCATCTTCGGAACGAATAAAATAATGTATTTTCCTAGAGAAGTGATCACTTCGAAGTTTGACATTTAAGGCAAACTACGAAGAAAAGTAAAATCGTGTATTTTTTGTTTGAAAATTTGAGCGCTTACAAATATTTTAGAAGCTTTAATATTAAGTACTGAGCAAGTTAAACATATTTTGGCATCTTTTGGAAGTCTTTTAATATGCCGAAGAAAAAATAATGTATTAGGCCTATAAAAATTCTAATTTTCCTACTTGGAAACCCATTTTCGGTTATGGTTTCATTGTATTATAGAAAAGTTTTTTTAAAAAGGGTTGGAAACATTTTAAATATTTGGGCCTGAACTTTGAACCCATCACATCGATGTAGGTACCTACGTTATTATTATTAATATTTTTAAATATTATGGAATAAAAATAATCGACCATTGGGTAGGTCGCTGTTTTGGATTTAAAAAGACCATTTTTATACAACAGTTCCATTTTTTTAAAAGTCAAAATGTTATTTTATTGTTCAATTGTTTTGTTATCCACCGGACTATTCAGTGTTCATGCTTTGACCAGTATAATAACTATTAAATGACTGCCTCAACACAGGCTAGCCTAGTGAGGCAGGTTATGAGAATCCTCAACTTTATATAATTGTTATGTACTTTATCTATTTACATGTTTATATTTGCAAATTTATTAAATAAAGATATATTATTATTATTGGTAAAAAAAAATTTGGCGACATTTTTTGTTGCCGGCGGACGGTGTTATGTAGGAATTTAAACCTTATCCCCATTTACATAACGGGTGTTATTGTAAGCGGCCCGATTCCAAACGTCACACGACGTAGTGCATCGCTTTTATATTAAATAAAACGCACGCTTAGTAAGAACTACAAAATTGTTTAATGTATTATTGTAGCTTACCGGTTTCAGACTATACCAGTTGAAATACGAAGCGAAAAAAATGTTCCAATCTTTTTGCCTTCAAACAGTTCAATTTGACCTCCAACGCTCTCTACGTTCTAACGCCGAACGATAGAAAACTAGCGAATCCGGTCCCCGCGCACTGTGACTCGCGTGACAACAAAGGAACACGTTTTGACCAGATACGTAATAGCGTTTCTTTGATTAACCCGTGATTTTTCACGGGTCTGCTCCAGTGTCAAATAATTATCGGACAAAGTAGTGTAAAAAATTTTGAAGGAGGTATACGATTGGGAATTATCAATACTTTGGAAAATGAGGAGAGAAGTTGATTGGTAAGAGGAAGGTTATAGTGGGCTCTTCAAAATACCTGATCGTAAATAAAAAATTAAGCCATGTTTGCAACGTTGCGATTCTCTATTATAAATTTTAAAATGAAATACTGACCTTTCTAAATAAATAATAAAATGAATTTATTTTAACAAGTCATATTCGGAGTTAATAAAATACTTAATTAGTCTTCCTAGTCCTCGGAGGACTCGGAACAGAATGAAAATTCCATTGTCTTTGAAGGTCGAATATTTGAATTTTGTACACGGATTTGGGAATTAATAAAATCAGCATACGAATAAATTAAAAGCACAAGTCTGAGGCAACAGAAAATAAAACAATTTTAATAAAATGATATACCCTTTAAATATATTGCATGACAACGCAATTACGTTTACCCCTTATACATAATTGTATTCTGTTATTCCAACTCTCGGTATGACTGGATTGAGATTTAAAATTTTTCATCACTTGGTTTGCTATTTTCCTGGTATGACCCAATTTTTATGTTTATAATTTTAACGAAATACCCGGTTTTCATAACTTAACACATCTCATTTTATGATAAAAACTCTTTTATGAATTTTTAATATTTATTCAGTTCGCAATCGAAAATGTCCACTCTTGATACCATGATATTATTGTAATTATTACATGTTGATGCAGAAATTCCGTTTAAAGCTTTTTTTTATACAATTTTACTGGGACAGAAGAGCGTGTGGAGCGCGCAGTTACATTAAATTGGATCTTATTTAGCAACTCTGGAAATTGAAAATTATTGTTTACTATTTTTCAACTTCTTCGTCTCTTATTCTTTAATTTAATTTTATTTTAGCATTATTTTATAATTCTTGTTTATTTCAGATCTCTTTCTAGGCGGGTGGTGCAATCCCATGAGTTTCAAATCAGACATATAATATATGAAAGTAAAAATAAAAACATTATAAGCCATCTCCTAAGCATAGAATAGACAAATAAAAATATATACAAATAAAAGAAAACAGAAAAAAAAGAAAATAAGAATAAATTTAAACATTTAGACATCTATGGCATCAGGGATTGGCTCCATTTGCTTGTTAATGGGACTCTGCCAGAAGTCTAGTGCTGCCATTACAAGTGCGTTTTTACTTGTGTCTAGTCGCGTTCTGAAGCTGGTTATCCATTTTCTGATTAGGGCTCGGAATCCGGAAACCAGGACAACAGAAAAAGCATTCGTATTCTATTTCCATTATTTTTAGAGACGCTTTATTGTAGTTGGTCCACAGCTCCGCGTTATATAAGCTGGTGCAGTGTGTCTTAAAAATTCCCCTTTGCCTCTGGGCTACGCTTAGTAAGTCTTCGAGATATCATAAATATTGAATTTTAAAAATTTTACGGATGGGACAACTGTTGCATCTTATTTCAATGATAAGAGAGATAATAAAGCCTTTAAGAAATGAAAATTTTTGGGTATTTTCATAAATTCGAATGAGTTTAATATTTTTTTTCCATCTCATCATATGTCAAATTATACGCAGTCACTGCAAAGTTTACAGCTTCAATTTGGAGAAAGGTTTGCGATTTTTTTATCTCATATGAATTTGATATTATTATTTTAATTTCATTCAAATTTCCGAATAGATTTTGGCTGGTTCCAATTCTTCCTCTCTCTGTTGTTGTTTACATATAAACTGGCTGGTTTCATTTCTTCATCTCTCTGTTTGCATACGCAAAAAAGATATTTGTCTTATAAAAATGGTTGCATCGAACTAGAATTTCCGGACAGAAAAACTGCACGAATTTTTAAATTTTTGTTTTAATTTAAATACAGAACAAGAGTCCCAAATGATCTTAACCATCTGTAGTTAGTGAGATTATGGCATTCCCATATGGGATATATTGACAAGCTGAAGGTAGTGGAGAGGGGAAGAAGATACAGAAGAGGAAAGTACCTGGTTATTCATATCTGGTCACCAAGTAATACGACCAAAGCGATTCTGATATTATCTTCCACTCTGTAACGTACCGCAAATATTATATGAAAGTATACTATTTTCATTATTATTATTTTTTCAATGTTTTTTAAAGGAAAAAAAAACATTCCCGTGTTACGAATAACCTGATAATATTTTTAAAATCTCCTACAACCACCGCAGTAAGCGGAAAATGTTGCTTGTGTTGTGATAGAGGACTTAGCCAGCCAAAAAATTGAACACACTACACCTGGGTGGGATCCAAACGCGATGTCAACTCAGCCACCGACCCTGTGAAATAACATAATTTAAATCAAAAAGAGAAACCGTTCCCTCCGGATTGCTAGTCAAGGGCCTTACCCACCGTCTTTTTGGAATTATTTCAAAATCAAGGTTTGACATTTGAGAGTTTTTAGCGGGACACGCAAGCTAACATGGTATTTAAAAAAATAATATTGAGGTATAAAATTAAGATGGACGGTTAAAGTACATAAGTAAATAAGTAGGTAGATACAACGGGAAACCACTCGGTAATTAAAATTAAAAATTAGTGGTAAGTCTTCCAAAAGTTACTATTTCAACAACCTCATTATTTTTGTTTTCTTTTGATTCTTTCGAAACATAAAAATGGTCGTTTCCAGGTATTAAATCACTGACTATTGTGCTCTCAACAAAAGGCTTCCCACAATGGGCAGCCTTTCGCAAATAGGCGAAATTCCCCAGAAGAAAAGTTACAATGATCCCCATTTATTTCAATAAAATATCACGCCGTGTTAACCGGATCTATGAAAAGCCATTTTGTTACCGTTTTTAGGGGTCTGAATAATTTCAAGACGTGCAAGACTTTCCTGACTAGCCTTTATTTGCTTGGGTTTTCTACATTTCAACTGCCACTGACTGAAGGTCTTTATTTTAGAAATACTGCCAGTTTTGTACCTCCATTTGGTGTATATTAATTTAAAAGTATTTTTATTTTTGCTTTGTTGTTATTTTTTACACTTTTTGACAGATCTATTTATTTTGTCTTCTTATACTCAAGATGGCAACTTACGTTAACCGTTAGCTTCGTAAGCTAAAGGAATATCGGTATTTAATCTTAGATTTACCTTCAAATATGTATCTAAACAACTTATTTATTTATTATAAATTTAGTTGCCTTGGAGCTGTTTTGTCGAAGCGATGAGTTTCGACATATAAATGTGACAGATGTATATAAAAATGAAGTCATATAGTATTTCACAGATCTGATGAAGGATTGGTTTATCCTAATTAAAGGTTAAAGTGCAAAAAAAAATTACGCTCCTTTAATGTACATTGTTTAAAGAATTAAAACTTTTATTTAATTTTTACAAAAATAATAATAATTTCATTTAATATATTTATACAGAGCAGTTTTGTGAATATCCAGATCCAAGTACTACTTACATTTTCACCAACCTAATAATGTGTATATTATTAAGAACAATATATCAATGATAAATATGTATGTGAAAAACTTATTAAATAAGATAAAAAGTTCGGTAAGACTGGCGTGTTATCTTGGCATCGGAAATAAAATTTTGAGCTCGGTAAGGTGCAAGTTAATGAATCATTAATTTTAAGTTATTTTTTAGGTTTCGTACTAGTTTTCAAAATGTTTCCAATAATGAAGATTTTACGGTTCAAGCGCCAAATAATAAAAGTAAGCTCGTCATTTTAGAATGACTTAAAAATATTGCATTTAAGAAAATTGAAATTCCCAAAAATATAAATAATCGTATCGAAAGTATTTTGCATCCAGAGATCAAACTCTCCGAACTCAACGCAAAATGCAATCATTTCAATATTGATCCATTCCGGCAACAAAAATTCAAATATCCTGACTTCACGATCTAAACTGAACCATTTCCCCATGAAATTCATTTTAAATCGTTTTTATCATTTTCGTCGTTTTTAAAACCGTGCAACATCTGCAAAATTCAACGCTTCTTCGAACTATATTTCTACCGTTCCGAAATCAAGTTTTTGTACGTTTTCTAATTCTACAAATACAGATTTCAATTAAGCAAATTTCTGTAAATTATCATCTATGGCAAAGTATGAGAATTATTTTTTTTTATTTTAATATTTATAGATATTTATTAAATTAAAGTCTTTTATAAATTATTATCTTACTAGTGTAAGGCTCAAAAAAAAAATTCTAGAAAATCATTATTTACAAGCCTGGAGTTTTCAGAATTATGTTAATCGTTCCGAAAAAAATTATAACTTATTTCCTTTGGTATTGACCAGCAAAATTTCCTTTCACAAATGTTTATAAAAAATAATTTACTATTAAAACATCAGTAACAAAGTGGTGAATTCACTATCGAAAAGTATTTTTAGTATACTCTAACATTCCAACCTTTACAAATCTAAGAACTGAGTTCCCCAGTAATATCTCATTTTTATCCTTGCGTATTGGAATAAATATAAAAAATAAGGCAGCGAATCTTTAAAAAAAAACTTGTGTTTCGAAACTAACGCATTTAATAAAGTTCCAAAAATAAAACTTGGGTAGGGGTGTACCTATGTTAAAGTGTGATTATAAATCAAGGTCGATGTAGGTCCTAGCAAAAATAGATACGTAATTAAAATCTAGATAAAAACGGTACCCACACAAAGAAGTAGAAGATAATAGCTCCATTAATTTAAAACACTTAAAAGAACGACATACACTGTAAACAATAATCTTTGATCAAAATTTGAATTCCCCATCGTTTTTTTTCAAATTTAGCTTCACTCAGGTCCTTTACCAACTTAAAGAATGTTGTGGATACTTTTAAAAGAAATGAAGGAGAGGAAGTTCTGAAAAGGAAAAAGGTATGATGGGTGGGTAGGAAACTGGGGGTCAGTGTTTCCAGGAGTAAAAGACGTATGAATCCATCCCTTGAACTTCGGTCGATGCAAGTCGATATGTCAAGAGTCCGGCTGATGAGATCAAAAGGCCTCCGATCCATCACGAAGCAGGTGGACAAATCCATACGCCGCCCAGACCTAGAAAAACCTCACCACATGAATCCAGGCACACCGGTTAATTCACCAAACGTAGTTAACCACTTGGAGTGACCTATGGCAGAGATGTTGGTTACCCAAAAAATAGTTCTTGGGGCGGCGATATCCATACCCGCCTTCCTGTAAATCCTCCGTTACGATACTAGTTAAATTTATGCATACTTTGATTGTAGTAGAAGATTTAAACGTTACCCGAGAATGTTTGACTTTCCTTTTAAAAAAAATGTTATCTCACATTCTTTCTGCTAAAAAACGTTAAAAAGTCCCTCTAATAGTCGATTCCCACTGCATAAATAAAACTATTAACTTGTACTATCCACAACGTAATACATTATAAATCTCCCGTTACAACTGAAAACACAAACCAAACCACGATAAACATAAAAACACATAAAAGGACCCTTCAATTTTCCAGGTAAAGATAACTTCAACTATAAAAATTCGAAAACCCGAGTGAAACGAACCAAAAATCAATTTTCGGGCCAGTGAAATTGCTCGCATGTTGAATTTACCGGACTTCGAATTTTCGCCAAACGGAAAAACGTCGCTAATATGACTGGCCCTTCGGGTCAAGAAATCCCAGAGAGATTTTATGTGGAAGAGGGTCCGAACATGATACCCCTATCGGCCGCATGAGTAACTAATGTTCTAAAATTGTTCACGCAGGGGTGAGATCAAATAGATTTTCACGAATGAAACGAAAAACTTAAACAGAAAATAAAGATCGCATTTTTAACCGGTAGCGAATTTTACAGAGATTTAAAATTATGAAATATTTTATTATAATCTTATTCTGCAGTTCACTCATCATTCACTTATTGCAAAAGAACAATAATATATGCACAAAAATCATAATAACAAGTAAGAAATTCTTAAAGTCATTTATTGTTGGAGTATTATGCCGTGTTCCGCTAAATCCTTCTTCAGCCAACTTTTTCAGCCCTACATTTGCCCTGATGATGCACACTGTAATGTTGTCCAAAATGTGGGCTTTAGCGCAACACGGCATAATACAAAATAAAATAAATCACTATAATACTTTTGGCGGTGATATTCTTTTGGTTTTGATTAACTTTTCGGTACATAAGATTTTTCCTCTGTGGGAAAGTTATGAAAAATATTTTATAAAATTTTTTATAACTTTCATGTTTATCATAATATTAACTGTAGGTACGTACACCTGAAGGATTAATTAAACATTTTTATATCGAATCGGTCTCTTCAGAGACATGAAAAAAATAGACGCGCCAATAAGGGTAAGAGGAACAAATGAAGTAGCGAGGAGGTGTCGCCCTTTCAACAACTGATCAATAAATGAATCTGACAGTTAACAGGCAAATCTCATTATACTATCACTTTTGAGACCTCAAAAATAAAATCTCCTCAAAATTTAATAAAACTTTTTACAATGGCGCGCGAATTGCTAGCAGCAGTGATAAACATTATTGCAAATTCCAGATCCCGCGATAAAGTTTGACACGTTTCTATAACGCCTATGGAAAATACATTTAGGATTGTCACACAAACAACGGTCATCTCTTGTAATTTTAAATAATTCATAGTAATTATTTCTCCCATAAATAAGTGAATTAAAATACACAAATAAATAACACCATGAAAGCAAAAGCAACAATAATTACGTATATTTTATTAAAGTACAGAAGACATATTCTTGATTCACCAGGAATGTATTTACATTTTTGTATAACTATGCAATCCGATACGCAGTAAAGTCCTACAAAGGACTGGGCTGTAGACATTGATTTTCGCTCAATACACAAATTATATCGTATTTCATTCAAGATATATATTTTTATTTTTTTATTTGTGCATTACAGATTGATTCAATCCTATTACAATACACATGAAATATACAAAGCTTTAAATGAAACATTTTATAACAACCAATATTTTAGAGTTCTTGCCTAAAATGACTTTTGAAATCTTTAAGGCCAATGTTGAAAATGCCAAGAAACCTAGAGGTATCATTTAGCAGCACCATACCTCTTGTCATGCTATGCTGGGCTATAACGTACGTCCTTCCATGTGGAATACAGAGCAAGTCGACGGTAGTTGTTCGGTTCAAACAATTAATAGCATTCGAAGAGGTATGAACTGTATATGTAATAGTGATTTTAAAAGCTGTTACTTGAAGGGTCCCATTTTTCCTAGATTGGAGACTTTCGTAGTGCGTTTCGGAGAGCAAATCTATGTGATGCATAAATTGTGGGTATTCGCCATGTGTTCTCATTTAAAGACATCTTAGAAAAAAAATTGAATTTGTCCCAGACAGCAGAAGCGTATTCTAATTAAGATCGTATAAGGCAGTAGATCGTAAATGCTGGAACCCTGTTGGTGCAATTGATGATTGTCACGTGGTTTGCCTCCAGTTCATCGAAATTATTCTCGGATGTTGTGTTATGGCATGCTGACTGTTTTTTAAGTTTATGGGTCTAATAAATGATGTATGAATGTACACGAGTTTCACATTTCGATTAGCTTTCAATATTAAAATATAGAAGTTACCGCGTGAAAAAATTGTTTTATTTATGACATTAATTTAACGTTAGGTAAAGTTACCGTTAACGCTAATAATGGCTAATTGTCGTTTCATAGAGAATTGTTTATGGCAATGAATTTTGTTCCTGAACCCCGCTTTCCTCTCCTTCATACCTTTCTTGTGTCCGGGAGTCAGTCAAAAATCAACAGCCATGACGCGAAGTAAACATTATTACCCATAACGCATCGCATAGCAATAAAAATCATCTTAACGCATCGCAATAAATAAAGTTTCGCTAAACCAAAACTACAGTGGAATTAGCATCCCAACAAGTGTGTGTTCCTCCACCTCTGTAAGTACCCTTTTACCTTTATAAAACTCATTTCCAAAGAAGAGTTGATTATGTTATTAAAAGTTTCACAGCTTGAACAGTTACAAACTTCAAAACAAACTGAATTTAATTAGAAAAGCTTAAATATATTGTCACTTTGTATTGTTTATATTAAAAAAATACTGAAACTATGTATCGTCGATAACCATCTTGACTAAGGAAACCTAAGAAGTAAATTGTGTCTAATAATACTAAGTTGAAGACAGCGAATCTTATGAAGGCGGAATTAATTATTGAAGACAAATCATAACTTTTCAGTCACTAAATAGTTAACCCCTAACTTGATTTTGTATCTTAAAAACACTATCTAAAATGGCTTGTTAATTCTTCCTTCTTATTCTATTTATATTTTTTATGGTATTCTAATATGGTGTCAAACTACTGCTAGTTATATTAAAAAAAATCGTTTACTGATGCCATCTATCGAATAATTACAAACGGATTTAATCGCCTAAAAACTTGATTCTTTTAATTTTTACAAGTTTATTGCAAAGGTCCTTTTCAAAAATTTAATAAGTTCACAAATCAGGTATTTTCGGAGTTTCTGAAATATAATATATTTTAAACGTAGGTCATATTAATATTCTCTCACACGTTTATTTATCGGGTGATAATGATTGGAAAAAAATTGGCAATGTAAAGAAAAAGATACAATCTGATAAACGTGCTTACAATGATATTTTCTTTATTTTCTGAAATAAATTTCAAATAAAATGCCAAATGTAGAAAACCTAGTTTTTTTTTAATATTTCTGTTCTTGCCTTTCTGTTCTTAACTTGTTAAAACTTTAATTTTAAAAACATTACTTATTTTTATTATTCATTATAAATACCCGCTAAATTGGAAAAACAGTTAGTCAGAAGGTGTTTTTTTTCAATATAATTATAATACTAAAGCATAAATAGAATGATAAATTACAAAATAGAAAATAGAGATGAAAGAATATTATTATAAGTGACTATGATAAGAAACAGTTAATATGTTGACCAATCAAACAAACAAATTAATCAGAGTGGAAAATTCTCTCGGTATCGCCCTGTTGTAAAACTACCATGCAGAATTTAAACGTTGCTTAAAATGGCTTAAGCCGTGTTTGGTGATCAGATCAGAATGATTAGGTACCTCCCGATCTCTTCTCAAACTCCTTCTGTACCCCATTTATTTCAGCCACACAACATACCCCAATTGGGACTGCCATAGTCTCTCTGGTTCCAGACGCTTAGAAGCAGTTGGGACTCTTGTTGCTGTAATTAATTACAATCCGAGCATTAATCAAATAAACTGGCAAACAGAAAAACAAGACTGCAATATACAGCACCCAAACGATGATAACAAATCACAGTAATAACATATCGTATCTACGTTCACATTACTCCCTTGTGGGAAGAGAGAAGATGGGAAGATACTCGCAGTACACTGTGTTATTTCACTCTTGTAATAAAACATCTACGTGATGGTACTGCAAATCACTATCAGAAACAGCTCGTTCATCTTACAGGGAAAGGATTACAAAGAGAATGAAGTAAAACGGAACTTTTGTATGATATCTAACTGTTGCTGCTCTTATGATAGGGTGTTCAAAATACAAAATATTTATATACATGTCTTGGAAAAAGACTTTTTAATTAATGAGAATTCAAAAACCTACATTCCAAAATATGAATGCATATATATTATGATATCCAACTGTCGCTACGATTATGATAGGGTGTTCAAAATACAAAATATATTTATACATATTTTGGAAAAAATTCATTTCATAACATGTATATATATTATGATATTTAACTGTTGCTACTCTTATGATACGGTGTTCAAAATACCATATATATATATGATAATGATATCTAACTGTTGCTACTCTTATGATAGGGTGTTCAAAATACTTAATGTGCATTTGGAATGTAGGTTTTTTAATTTACCCAAATTTGTACATTGAGTGTACAAACGGTCTGGTTTTATCTTGTTATCCATCACCTAAAATATTATGTTATACCTAACTACTTTTATACGGATTTTCGACGTTTCTACAAAAATCTGTTTTGTTTGTAAGGTTCATTGGTTAAAATTGTCTCACATTACAATAACGAAGCATACACATTTAAAAAATATATATTTATTTTGTAAACAAAAACGGAATGCGGCTAATATTAATATAGATCTACGTGTGAATATTTACTCACGAAATAAAATATATCATTTAGTATTTCTCAAGTATGGTTGATTTTTAGATTAACATAAAAGAGAGGAGTTTTATAGTAAATAAACTTGTTTCGTATGTCTCCTTTTTATGTTGTCTATATTCGTCTTACTGAACTCATTCAACATAAGTTCTTAAAAGGGATTGCCAGAAAGCTAGAATGAGAAGAAGACAAATACTCATACTAAGAAATTGAACTACTAAACCTTCCACCTTCAGAAGGTGTAGGTGTACAGTAGGAAAATAATGATCTCATTTGTTTGTTCGAAATTGATAATTGTATTTTTTATTCCACTACTTCACTACAGCTCACCCCTTTCAATATGTACTTCCGACTTAGAAATAATGAAAAAGCTTAAATCAAATGCAAAAAAGACACTATTTACAATAATTGAACAGAAGAATATATGCAGTGAAAGCAAAATTAAAATTGATATTGAAATAATTTTTATTAAAGTCTCCCTATTTAAGGGCCTTTACAAATAAATATTAAAAAATTAAACTTTTATTAAAAATTATACCATAATAATATTTATTATACATAACAAAACTGCCTCAGTAACAATCTTGTATATTTTAAGGATGTCCACTGACTCGGTATAATTATTTCCCTTCATTAGTATTCTGGGCAATAAGGAATGCATATTATAGTACAATTGATTGGTACATTATATAAGATATCAAGCAAACCTATAACAAACATGCTGGGTATACATAAAAAATATTTTATTTTTGTAAAGAATTTGTAAAAAAAATTCCAGAAAAACTACAATCACTATATACTATATAACTCTATTATTGCTCCAGATTTTAACTATTCTTTAAAAAAAATAGTTTAAATTTTCTAAAATAGGGCAATGAGAATTAATTGGGGTAAATGGATTTTCAAAATCAACTAAAATACTACAGGAACTTAATTAGCTATACATAGATGTTGACCTTGAACGTGATGATTTTTATACATAAAATAATATAAAACCAATTACCAAAATACTTTTCAAACATAATTATTACAACAAAGACATTCCAGACATGACACTAGAACGTGCAATGAAATTAGGCTATCAAAAAAAGGACAAAGTCAATACACAAAACAGTTAAGGACAAAGTTAATACAATGGAATGCAAAATTTTAATGCACTACCGGAATCTATGAGTCTGCACCGATTGATTTAAGCTGGATTGTACGAGCTATTTTTACTAACTTAGAATTAACGGCACTAGTGCCATTTACAAACATAAGTTTTTTTTACACATACATGGTACAGTATTGAATTTTGATGAGTGAAAAATTAAAGAATTAAATTAAAACACGACAAATAAAATAACAGTAAAGAAAAGAGCAATAACATAAACCTGTTATGTAGTGACCTCATGAAAATAAATGGCGTTAAAATGTGTTATTAGTGCAGCTTTATACCTCACAAGGGTCATGGTATCTGCGATTTTAGCATTAGAGTTTCCAAGTTTGTGCAATCTGTTTATAACTGAGTTATATCCTGAGACTGGTATAATTGTCACAATAATACATACTAGAGGACCTTCATTAATATATCAGGGCTATCAAACTGATAATGTATAATTTTTATAAAAATATAAGATTAATTATCACTTAATCTTTTTTTTTATGCTTCCGATTTTGTTGTCCGGGTTAAATCTTCCCCATAGGAAAAACTAAACCCTTCCACACACTTTTCCACAAATGATTATCTAGTCAATCAAAATTATGCAAGTGCATTATATAAGTAAAATAAATACAAAACAATACAAAAACAACAACACGTCAAATCACTAGAGATCAAAATAAAAAGCAATTTTAATTAATGTAATAAAAAAATCATAATTTATTGTTTCTTAAGGAATTACAAGCCTTAAATTAATACACCTTAAAAATTTGCATTGGACTCTTTCATTGGTATTAATGTGATTATTAAAGACAGGTGACCAAATTGAAGAGTTGTATTCTAGAATACTTCCAACTAGATATGTGAACACAATTTTTAATGTGTTGGTATTTTTAAAATCCTTCAAAATTCTTACTATAAAACCTTACATTTTCATAGCCCTGTCAGCGATAGAAGTTATGTGAGATACAAAGCAGAGTTTCTGATCAAACATTATGCTATATTAATAAATAAAAAAATATAATAACAATAATAAAATGTATGTCTGAGAGATATAAAATTAGATATTAGTAATCTTGTATGTACACATTAATAAAAAATAATAATCGGCACTCAATAAATTAAGGATATTATTCACCACTTTCCAGAAAGCGTAGACTGGTCATCTCAAGTCATCGATTTAAAGCCTAGTTTGTCACTAAACAAGTGAAGAAATAATTGAAATATTTTGTTTATCTCTGCCTTTTGTCTTTGTTTTTGTATACCAACTTATACTCTTCAATCAACATTTTTATTTGCTTTTGCTTAGTGATTTTGTAAATTGGACGTAAATCCGTTAATAATAAATGAACAAAGTAAAAATTCTATTTGCAAAATAAGTGAAGAAAATATTTTTTAATGTAGTATAAAAATTGCACAATGTATTTAATGCGTAATAAAAATTCAAATCATATTTTAAATATTTGGGCTCCTTTGAAGTACGTAGGCACACAATATTCATCCGATGTGCCACTTTTCTCTTGGTTACTATCATTTATAAATATTTCCGGTGAAATAATTTATTTTTATGCCTATTGTAATACAATATGTATATGTTAAGAGTAAAAACACCAAGGTAACGTTCGTTGTTATGTTGGTGACGTGAAAAATGATGTGTTATTTTTACTTAAGTCTATTAATTAACTTGGTAGAGTATTTAAAAGTATGTTGAAAACACTGTCACCGTTGAATTTATAGGAAATTTATGGCCCGATTGACTAGACTTGGATCACGAAATAAACCTATATAGCATGTCTTGTGTTTTCTCTATTCTATGTATACGTATATAATTCCTATTTTTTTGTACTACACAATAAGCCAGATTATTTTTAATCACCGCCGTATTATGCTTTAGAGCTGCCAACACAATGTTCTGACACATTTCATTCCGTTGGACAGCAACTCACGTTAGAAATACACTCAAGCAATAAATACACGTTCGTATATCGGAGTTGGCTTGTTTACGTCTTTGAATTTTCCTGAACAGGTAAGCGCACATAATCCCACCTGGAGTGCTACGGTGTACCGTTTAGAACAAAAAGAAAGAACAATCTTAAAGAATTCGTGACTGGTTTTGAATTAAAGATTTGTATCATTTCACGATCGTCCTGTAACAACTTGCTTTACCGTAAGTATGAGTGGAATGATTTATTTATGCAACATTAACTTATTGGATTAACGATTAATTGGATCAACGTTAACTTATTATAAGGTATGGAATCACAGCTTGGGGACTTTCATGTAAAACAAATATAAACCATGTTCAATCAGTTCAAAATTCACTAATTAAATTATTAGCTCATAAAAGTTTATACGAACAAAAGCATAATGTTCCATACCTTTATCAAAATCTTAAAATTTTCTCAGTAAGATCAATTCTGTGGTATAAAATTATATTTCAGCATATGAATAGCCCTATATACATAAATAGACTGGACCACACATACACTACTCGTTTTACGTTAAATGAAGGACTAATTGTACCTAAGCATTGAAACAAATATGGACAAAGAACACTGGACTACATGATACCTAGTTGCTTAAATATGTTACCTGCTGAAATAAAAAAATGTACAAATGTAAAAACAAATATTATGTTGAAAAATTGGCTCGCTGAAAGAAATAGTTGTATATGTATTAGAGTCTAATACAAACTATTGGTAGATACTATCACTGTTGTGTACATGTTTTTACATTTAAAAAAAAAAATGTTATTTTTTATTGTTATCACTGTTGTCATTAAGTAAAATAAGTTTTATCTTTTTTTAATATTTTTTATATGAAAAGTTCCAATAAACTACTGAAAAGTAGTTTATTTGAACTTTTCTGTTTTTTTTCTGTATTTTATTTTATTATTACCGTAATACATATTTTTGTATTGCTTTCTTTAAATAAAAAAAAAAAAAAAACAAATCTATGCCTTAAGTTTTATTTTTTTTATGAAAATACAGGGTATATTCGTTGATTCTCTTAGGAAACTGGCTGATTTTGATTTAAAAGTAGTTATTTTAATATTTATGTGATAAAACCTATGGACATTAATATATCACCCTGGCGAAATATAGGAAACATCCTGAACTAGAATAAAAACCTGACTAGAAGTGTCTTTCGCTATATTTGGTGTCCATTCATTTGAATAGCCAGGTACTTTCATCCCATTACCCTCACCATATTCTTTTCCTCCCTTATATCACTACCCTCACCATATTCTTTCCCTCCCTTCTATCACTACCCTCACCATATTTTTTCCCTCCCTTCTATCACTACCCTCACCATATTCTTTCCCTCCCTTCTATAATTAGCCTCACTACATTCTTCAACAGGTATGTCATAGTTCCATTGCTCCAGATCAAGGCTGCCCAACCCCAGGCCCGCGGGCCATAATGTGGCCCGCGAACGAATTATAAGTGGCCCGCGTGAACCATTTTCAAAAAACCCGCCAATCCGCCAATTTGAAAAGTGTCGCGGGCCAGCGGGCTTGCAAAACAAACAATGCCGCTTGCGCGCGGTCACCAGTGTTGCCAACGAAGGCGATTTATCGCTATTTGGGCTACTCAGAACGAGAATCAGCGACGAAAAAATTTAACCTGTTTAACTTACCTTTTAAACAAAAATACACCGGTTTTGATATAGTATAGGAATTTTTTCTCAGCGAAGTTCCGTAACAACCCCCCCCCCCCCATGGATTTCAAATATTTGGTGGGGAGCACTCATTTTGAATTTTTTTTGTGAGGAATTATGTTTTATCGAAATTCTCTAACAACCCCCCCCCCCAAGGAAATAGGAACCGTCAGGTATTCAGTGGCCCGCCAGTGATTCAAAATCGTCAATTTGGCCCAACTGTTAAAAAGGTTGGGCAGCCTTGCTCCAGATGGTTGGTACTTCACATAAAAAACTATCGTTTGTTACCTTAATAAATAAAAAATGAATACCAAATAAAAAATATATACAGGCTGCTAAGTTCCCCATCAGGACTTATGACTGTCGCACATCAACTAAACTAGAACGTAAATATCACACCAAGGGCAAAACAATCTACTATTTTTATTTTTTATTTAAAACCTTAAAACATTTTCATCAAATAATGTAAGCATTCGGATAATATGTAAGTTATTAGAACATCATAAAATAAGTATTGAATTCAAGAAAACATTTAAAAATAAGTAAATTTTTGTAGTTTGTACTGTTAGTAATCTGAATTCAATTATAGTTAAAATTATATCATTTATTATGTACAAGACAAGCAGAGGTCAATAGATGAGATGGACTAACGAACAAATACATATTTCGGAGATTGGGGAGAACATTAACAGATCGGTAAAAGAAGGTTAAGGAAGAAAAATAAGTTAGACGAATCCACGTAAATTTATATACATCGTTTTCATAGAATTTTTAGTAATAGATTAGAAAATTTGTAGGAATAGAATTTTTACTAAATTGCTCACGATTAATTCACTCTCACTCATAGTGAGAACCTGACTATTTTTCAACATATTTAATTTTTCCTCGAAACATGGATTTTGCCGCTCTAGTGACGAAGGAATCATTGTATTTCCTACTCACCGCACCAAACGTCAGTCTAAATTTCCTTGAGAGGTGGAGTAGCAGCACGTCTTTGGAAAAGTTGCCCTCTAATATAATATAATAATAGAGGGTACTTTCGCAAACGTCACTTTCAAGTCAAAACAAAAGAAACACGATCTTTCTCATTGACTTAAAAGTCTTCTTCCAACATAAGTTAACTTATTTCCTTTCCCTAACTTAACCCATCACACCCAAAGGGAATATCATTTACAAATAATAATGAATCCCGCAACGCTCACAATACACAATGCTATAATGTGGCTATCTTGATTCTTATTAGCTATCTGTGGGTTTAAATATTTTGATAATTCAGTTAATTATTGCACCCGTAATAATTTCATTAGTTCAACGTAAGGAAAAACGCTATTTGGTAGATGCTAATAAATGATCAGGTATTCTTAACCCTAGAAGGATACTATCTCCTCATAGGTCCGTGAAGGATAGTAAATAGGACGAGTAAATTTTACTTAAAAAGCTGTTTTTTTAAAACTTTTGTTTAAAGAGTCGTAACTGCTGCCAACCATCTGGAACTAGTGAGACTATGGCATTCCCAATTAAGGCATGTTGTGGAGGTGAAGGTAGAGGGGAGAGAAGGAGATGGGGAACAAAGAGATGAAGTAGTACCAGGGTGTTCAGATCTGGTCACCGTTTCAATTCTGAATGATGGTCTTACACCAGATAGATAGTGATAAGTATCTTTCACTCTGTAACGTGCTGAAAATTTACCTTTAATTATTTTAAATGATTAAATTGTGAATTTAACAAAACATTCACTTGCGTACGAGAGGATTTAAACCAGCAACTTCTAATGATTGCTAGTCGAAAACCTTACTCCTCGAAAAACAGTATGTTTTCAATTTAATAAAGGACAAACATAGTGCTTTATTAATTTTCCTATGTATAATATGACTAAGAATTAATGCAAAACAAAAATTTAAGCATTTCTTTTTAAAACAAGGGTAAAGATTATTAAACAAAAAAATAAAATAATAATACATTATTTACTTATACATCATTTTTATGCTCCCCACAAATAGAAATATTGCATTTTTGCAATAGGCTAGGGTGGAGTGTATCTTTGCTCTGGAGAAGTATGTATTTGTGTAAGTTTATGGGTTTTAATGAGTTTGAAAAATATCCACCAAGTTTTTCCAATTGTCTTGGTACAGTTCAGCGAAATCCCACTATCCATCACTGGTTTGGGCACAACCGAGTGAAGAAAGCATAACAGGAATGGTAATGACGTACTAGTAAGTAAATTTTACCCACAAATGCTCTTCAAGTGTTAAGAAATTTGGATGATGTGACATTGTACAAGAACGCTCCTGTATGTACAGTGTAAGGGTAGGGGAGCTATCTCGCCACCTGGTTGGGCAGCATTTTGAGGTGTGTTAAGTTAGGGGCTGTAAGAGGGAATTTATGAATGCGGGTCTTAAATAGGCTCGGATTATATGAAAAAAGAAAAACGGACTGAGGGTTACAAGAGAGGTTTTTAAAAGTTTAACCAAGTATCGCAGTTCTTTTTAGTTCATGCATATTGACTTTAAAACTCCAACAAGGTGTTGTGGAGTTTCCCGGGATCGGTAGAAATTAATATCGTGTTCCGTGTAATCCAGAGAATTAAACCAGGTAAGAAAGATGAAAGCAAGATCTTCATTGGAGAACGCGTTAGTCTTTTTTTTCATACTGGCAAAACTTATTCAAAGCATCCTGTTTTGAAACCCCTAAGCTATTTCATATTGCATTTCATCGGTTAACGTTCTCACTTGAGCATTGTTACTTAAAACAAAAGGACCGGAACATTGTTTGTACAGCTTCTGTAGAAGTTTTGCAGAATGGACGTTATGAAACCGGCTTAGCACGTAATACTAGAGTTTTAAAATATGTTTTCATAACAAAGTTGCAATAAAACAAATAAACAAGTTGAAAATATGATGTTGGATTTTGCGTGAGTTATTGTGGTTCGCAGTTTATAGAACGTAATGGAATAGAAACATTCTATTTGGTACCGAGAATAAAAACCTCGTTTCATTAAAACGAAAAGAAGAAAAAAATTCTCTTTAAATTTGAAAACATGTTATTGGCAAAATATGTCATGACTCATGATAAATACAGTTTTTTGAAAAGGATTGAATTCATTTTTCTTACGTTTAACCTTTTTGTAAGTTGATAAGTGTTTAAATTGTTAAAAAAAGACGAAAATCGAATAAAAAATAATCTGATAATATAGTATAATATTGTGTGGAAAAGATCATCGAATGCTTGCAATATTAGGATTGCGATGCTCAAACACATATTGAATGTGATATACTCGTATTGTGTTTTAAATCTGATTTAAGATTTCCAGGGCAAAAGTATTTTTTTTATTTGTTTTTGGGGTGTTATACCGTGTTGCGCTTGTGTTGTTGTGTCCATCATCAGGGCACATCTGCCCTGATGATGGACACTGTAACGTTGTCCGAAACGTTGGCTGAAGAAGGAGTGCAACACGGCATAACACCCCAAAAATAAATAACAAAAAGTATTGTGTTTTGCTTATGTGGTTGTACATGTTTTTTTAAGTTTAATGACTATTATTTAAAAAAGTAAGTGATTCAGTCTAAATTCGGATGACTTTTTTATTTTCATGTCGGATACACTTTAGGATTATAATGTTTCTTCAGATAAATAAATAATTACGTGCAATAAATAGTTTATACTAAAAAAATAATATGTAAACCATAATTATTTTTAAAAATATATATCAGATCTTAATCATCCCGCAGCCAAGAGGTAGGTAGTACCCAAAATTACTTCCTACTTATATTAGCTTACATACTTGACATATCATTTTGATATTTTACGTATTCCTGCGCAAATACATAAGTTACCATTAATGATTGTCTGAATAATTGGGATTTCTATAGTTTAAAAGCCTATAATAACGGGGTCGTCGGAAGACTCACTTGGTTACAGACGTTTTGCTTGGCATCTTGGCCTGTCAAGAGTTAATTCTCTCTGTTGAGGTGAATTGGATTAGCTTACATTTGGATTACCCCAATATCGGACACACTTTTGGACTTTCGTGATATTATTTAAGTTTCATTATTATTTTTTTAAGTTTTTAGTTTTGTAATTATCTTTCTTGCTCTAATGATATTTGTAATATGTTATTTATTTGAGTTTCTTTTAATTATCTTTCTGTTTGGTGATGATATTTGTATCATGTCATTCACCGAAGCTTACTATTTGAAGTTTATTATATTTCTATTCTGTTACACTATAAAAATTAGTATCAATCGTATTATGTTATTTAAATTTATCATTTAGTTTTATAACTATTGGTTAATTATTATATAATTCAATTAATTGAATTTTACATCTTTTGAACAATAATGAGGCCACTTCCTCATTTAAACACAAGAATAATTTCTCAATTGAGATGGGAGTTTAGTTTAAAAAAATACAATTTTTCCGAAATTTTGCGAAATATCTATATTTGTAAATTATTGAAATATGTTTGAATATTTAATAAAAATAAATGTTAAATAGCGTGGTTAGTTGGGAAATAGAAACATAAGTAACAATTATTTTACAAGCAATAATTATTCGCCTGAAACAATCATCCACATTGAAAAATCTCCAGATAAAAGATACATGACGCCAACGGGACTCGAACCCGTGTCCCTTCGATTTCCGATTTCTCCGATTTTTAATAATTATTGCTTGTAAAATAATTGTTAGCCTTTGTGCTATGCTAAAAAAAAGTATTGTCTTAAAATAATAGAAATATAAGTTGTGAAGTGTTAACAATTTATCGTTTAAATTCGTAACAACTTTACGAGTGCATATTTTTTTTAATAATTTTACCAACAAGACTTTTAGAAAATTAAATATGGAAAATTACACAACTGAGCAGCGAACATTTTTATATAAACACTAAACAGGAGGCCCTAAGCATAATAATTGTCATTTTTATCCAGAAGTGACGTACATATGATTATATCCTTCCCACTGCAGCGCAGGGCGATGGGTTGAGAGACCATTTGGAGAGGTCAAAGGGTCTCCTCATACCAGCCTCTCCCGATCTGGCACGCACGCAGCGGCTGGGCAGGCGCATCCTGAACACACCTCACCGATGAACACGGCCACCCCCGCTAAAATCAGTAAAAGTAGCAAACTACTTGGGGTGATCTATGGCAGAGATGTAGGTTATCCAAAAAATGGTCCCTTGGGCAGCGGTTCCCAAACCCATGTCCCAATTTGAAATAATCAACAGTCAATCATTGTCATTATTTCCTCTTACATTAGACATAATTATTAGAGTGAAAATAATGAATCGACTGACAGATGATTATTGTGATAAAGATAAATTAAGCCAATTTTCCTACAATCAAAAGCTACGGATGTCCGGAGCAATTAATAATGACGAAGTTGACGTAGTGTAAATCAGATCGGAGATGGAATTAAATACTAAAAGCGGACACCATTTTCATATTGATAATAATATAATGTTTGATTTGGCTGTTTGCTGAAAAACTCCGAATGAGATAAAATTATCGAATCGTTTTTTTTAAACCACTTTTTGTCGTAAACCTAACTTTACCATCTATTTTATCCTTACATTTTTATTAAAACCAAATAAAATGAATCCTAACTTCATAAAACCATTTTGCATTCTGCCCTACTAAAATATCCCCAAAAATGAACTTAAGAGGCGAGCTAACAATTTATTATGAAAGCATGCATAAATGTTGACATTCTATTAAAGTTCCATGAATCCTAACCTGCCATGTTATGTCAAATGATGTAGATTAGTAATATTTATGTGCAATTAAGCATGAACGCAACGTGGGTAGGTTATTTTTCCAAATGTTTTTTTTTACGCGAATACCGCAAAACAGTCCCAAGAGACTTTGGCATCCCTAATAATTGGAGTATGTTGTGAGGCTGAAGGTGATGGGGGAGAGGAAAAGGAAGATGGAGAAGTAACTGGCTATTATGATATAGTCACCAAACATGGTCAATGCCATTTCAAGCGACTTTGACGAATTCCGAATGGTTGTCTTATACCTGGTCGATACTGAGAGTATTTTCAACTCTGAAACGTGCTGCAAGTATTCTATAAATTATTTTTAATTAAAAAATTTTGATATAACACAAATTCATTAAATGAAATTTACTTGCGCACGCCGGGATATGAACTTGTGACCTTCGGATTGCTAGTTGAGAGCCTTACCCCTCTTCCAATGTTGATTTGATTTTCTTATTTGTCATAAAGCGGCGCTATATAAAGTTGACCATTAAATACTTTTACTACTTTACATTTGAAGACAATATTAACCACTCTCAAACCAAAAGTGTGAAAAAGAAAAGACAGAAAATAATGCGGTCACGTCGGGAATTGAACCCAAACCTCTGCCTTTCCGGGGCATTGCTTTAACCACTGAGTCAATTCGCCCATATCAAATTCCGTCATTTTTAACTCTGTCATACTTCAACTGTGATCCATAGGTACAATAACAATTTGTGTGTGTATATATGTATTTTTGTCGCACCGTTATTTAAAATTTATTACATGAGTTCTTCTCACTCTTAAAAGGTAATAATGAGTGATCCCGTGCTCCAGTATCTGATAAACCACATCCTCGAACAAATCAAAATTATTAATGCGTTATTGATCCGTGTAAAGTGCATAGAAGTGGTATTGAATCAGTAAGTATCAAATAGAAGCAGCGACAAAAATGTATTAATTCCTACACCTCCGGCCACCGCTGGGCTTGCCCGTCTTCTAAAACTGTCACGAAGCTTCCTCTTTCAGATACAATACAGTTTCCGAGCCTGAATTGGATTCAGCTCCGTCAAATAAAGAAAAATGAATAATTATAAGCAATAATTAGTCATCTGAAATACTAATACAAATTGAAAATATCTCCCGAATAAAAAAAAATGCCGCCAACGGGAATTGAACCCGTGCCTTCTGATGTCCGGTCAGGTGCTTTGTATCCACTGAACTATGTCGGCTTATTTCCAATCCGCCAAATGATTATTATGATATTTTTTTAAGTGTTCCACGGATATACGAACATAAACAACGTGTGAGTTTAGTTTTTTGTTTGTCTTTTTTTATATCGGTTTTAATTTAATTGTGCTGTATTTCATTATTGTGTATTAAAATTATATTTAGTAAATTGTGTATTTATCACACTTAAGCATTGTTTCATTTTCAGTGATGATTTAAACGTTTCTTGAAGCTAGAAAATTGAAGATTGGATGGACGATAATTCTGCTTCGTAATTTAAGCCCACCAAAATTATGCAACGGCACACGTTTGGTCATCAAACGGATTACCGGAAATGTTATTGAAGCAACCATTTTGAACGCAATGTTAAAGAGAGAAAAATTTCTGTTGCCAAGTATCCCAATGATACCATCAAATACTACAATTACATTCAAACGGCTTCAATTTCCGATTCATTTGCAATATGAAAATCAACAAATCACAAGAGCAGACCATGTCCATTTGTGGCCTAGACCACATGTTCCATGTTCTACATGTGATCTACTCTCGAACTGACCGATTCCCTACCTGAAATGTTAAACGTGATTTATTTCGATGTCGGTCCAAATTTACGTAAAAACTGTTTATTCCAAAAATATATTATAAGCTATTTCAGACACACAAAATTAATCTTATACACCAAAAATTGCCAGCCAAGAAATTAATCACACCACGCCTGGGTGGGACTAAAACGCGATGCTAACTCAGCAACTGACCGGTCTATTTCATTAAATGTAGAATAGTAATTGGGCATAGTAAAAGACACTCAACCCTTCGACTTAAATAATTAATTAAAAATATATACTGGTTCGATATTGACATTTAACTCACTAAATAGAGTCAATCAATAAATTTGCATGCTTAAAATACATACCTTTCCACATTACAATAAAAAATCCAATCAAAAGTAAAAAACGCCATGTCCAAATATTGAATAATTGAAATATTATGTACCATAGGGCACTGTTAAGTACAAGCTATATTTAATTTATCAATTGTGTAATTCTCCAGGACGTATATATATTTGTACCAGATTGTAAATTCAAAGCAACTTACTTCCATAAATAGGTACCTTTCCTCCAGTCCCAGAGGCCGCAAACATAAATTCCCAATTAAATTCACCTTGTTTAACATGAAAACTTCAGAGATTTGTAACATACATAGACTTCCTAACAACCCTGTCCTGTATTTGCCTGTCCATTTGCAAAGTAAATTCAGTCCTCCTCTCCCTGACCACACGGTACCAATTAATTTCCCGCTTAAGTCAATATGAAACTTAATTTGTAAAGACTTTATTGCTGTTTACTCTTTTAAATTAACTTAACAAGATTACCTGTAAAATTGCGATGGCGTTTCGTAATAATTTATGATTTACAAAGTTTTATAAGGAGCGAAAGTTCATTTTTAGAAAGAAACATTTAAGAGTTCATTTTAATGCTTTAATCTGCTAGGCGAATCATTGTCGTATCATAAATGTAAAGCTTTAATATGCTTGGCGAATTATTGTTGTATCATAGATAAAATGCTTTCATTTGCTAGGCGTATTATATGTGTATCATAAATTTAGCCCTAAACCCTAAAATTTAGATTAATTTAAGCCCTAAACCTTTAAACCCTAGGGCCATAGGGTCCCAATAGCTCAGCGGTTGAGCGATGCCCCGGCAAGGCAAGGGTCCTGGGATCGAGTCCTAGATGTGACCGTATCCTTTTCTGATTTTTCTGTTTCAGATTTTCGTTTAGAAATCGCTAATATTGTCTTCAATAATTAAACATTACAATTTGAGCTTTTACTCAATAAAGTTATTTCAAAAAATAAATAAATTTAATGCCTTAATCTGCTAGGCGAAATACCATATTCAAAAACCTTTTTTGTTCTTCTTTGAAAATTATAAATGTTTTTCACTGTGATGTTGGAGTGATTTTCGTTTTTTTTAAGATCATTAAAAAAGATTTTTTACTATTAATGGTAATTAAAGTACATTTTGACGGCCTTCGTAGTTGAGGGGTAAAGGCTCTCTAATAGTAGGCTGGAGGTCATGGGTTCAAATCTTTATTAGAAAAACTTATTTGAATGTTATTGCACAAATTACTCTTTTTAAATAATATTTAGAATATTTGCCGTACGTTCCAGAATGGAAGATATTCTCAATACATGGTTTAAATAACTATTCGGAATTGTAACATAGTAGACCTCCTCACAAAGGATTCCTGTTCCGAGCTGATTGAAGGTTGCTGTGTCGGTGTTACATAACGTTTTTTTCACCTCCAAGGTTGTTGATTTCATCATCTTATCTTATATTGATATTTGTTGACTGTGGACTGTGTTTGTGTTATTTCATAACTTCTTTTTCAACTACTTCATCTTCGTGTTATCTGAGCCATATTTTAAGTTATTTTTAAATGGGTTTAAACATCTCCGTGGTGTTCTAATTTCATTAGGACGGACATTCTATAATTTTGTAGCATAGAATTTATGATTTTTCTGGTCAAAAGATCGGGCATTGATTCTCAGCGAAGTCATCCCACTCAAACAAAAAATGGTTCGACTCACTCGTCGGTCGAATGACTTTTCACGTTTTGCGAATGTAAGTTTGTACCTTCAACGAGACACAAAAATAAGAACGTCGACCAATGTTTGTACTTTTGACGGCAATTGCGAGCGGTCTGGATTGGAGAATCGATACCAAGTAAGAAGGTAAATTTTTGTTACTTGCGGTGTTAATATGTTTGTCAGTGACGTACTCATTTTTCTTATGGGTAACTAGTTTTACTTCACTAATTTACGATAAACATTCTGGTTTTTTAACTATTTTTATTATTTATAATGGTATATATTCACGTTCAAAAAATAATTGCATATTTCTAGAAATTCCAGATAGACAAACTCTACGAATTTCATGTTGAAAGAACTTTTATCATTCGACAGTTTAGATGTAGCTTAGGCAACTGATTTTCTGATTTTAAAAATTAACAATATGTTTTTTGGAGTAAGGCCACATTTTATTTTGGATTCTTTGAACACTTTGGGTAAAAGCTAAACAATTTAAAATTTTGAATATCATGATACATTTTGTTTGTAAGAAATAAGGCCATTTAATACAAATAAAGACCAACAAATTTTAAAATTATTACTTACACAAATTGATGTGCAGTTTGAACTCTTTAAAAGGTTTTACACAGTGAAATCTTATTTATTGTGTGATTCCCTTTTAATACGTTTTCTTAAAAATTTCAGATAAATTAAATGTTTTTAGGAAACTTCTTATTCAAAAGATCCAGGAAATAATGTTATTTTCGCTTACTTAAGCAAGTAGAAAACGTATGAGGCGTAATGTTAGAATTTTATTAACTCTAGTGAAGGACACGCTATAACATGATTAAGATTAACGCTTGAGTTAGCAAATTAGATTGTAACTTAACGTAAGTTGCCACTAGTTAGAAGCATAACATGTTTAAGGCACACTTTACTGCCTAATTTAATATAAATCACCCGTTCATATAGTGAAATAAGTTAACCCTGTTGATGTTTTATTTTCTGTATTAAATGCTGTTTTTTTCATTCCTTACATTTTATCACACAAATCACAACAAGTCTGCTATTATCTGTTGTTCTATTTATTATTTAATTAGTAGTTTTCGCTTGTTCTATGTATCTTTAGTACAAGAAAAGGTTTTTTCATATTTTTTGACAGCCTCTTTTATGTAATATTTCATTAAAATAACTTTCTGAAAAGAAGCTAGTATTACTACCAGAATTATCAATAATTTAAATACAATTCTAGAGAGTTTTCGCCACTATACAGTTTGTGGGGAGTAGTGCCACTATAATTTTTTAATGATAAACTAATGTTTATAAGACAAGGTTTTTATGCATAGCATAGAGGATAACAAATAATTATAACCAATAATTAGACGCCTGAAATATTAATACAAATCGAAAATATCTCCCGAGTAAAAATAAATGCCGCCAACGCATTTACGCCAACGCCCAATTGGCGGCATTTATTTTTACTCGGGAGATATTTTCGATTTGTATTAATATTTCAGGCGTCTAATTATTGGTTTTAATTATTTTATTAAGTGCCATTATAGTTTATGTTGTGTAGTATGGCCATTATTGTTTATGTTGGGGAGTAGCGCCATTCATGTTTAAGTTGGGGAGTAGTGCAATTTTAGTTTATGTTGTGGAGTAGCGCCACTATAGTTTTCTGGAGTAGTGCCATTGAAATTCAAGCTGGGGAGTAGTGCCATTTTAGTTTATGTTGTGGAGTGGCGCCATTATAGTTTTCTGGTGTAGCGCCATTATAGTTTGTAGTTGGGGAGTAGCGGGAATAGTAGGAAGGTAAAAAATAACATAATTTAGAGTATCTAAATAAGATCAAATTTTAATAAAATACAATAAACTTTAAATAACAAACACGAATTAATAGCACTAAATGGTTTAGTCCCAAGTACTCACGACCGTCTAAAGCCAGTAAAACAATACGTCTCCAATTGGGGTATGTTGTGCGGCTAAAGGAAGAGGAAAGAGGTGGGGGTAAAAAGGGGGGAACTACCAGATCTGGTCACCAAACACGGCCAAAGCCATTTCAGGCAACGTTTCAATTCTGAATGGTGATCTTACACCAGGGCAATACCGAGGGTATATTTCACTCTGGAACGTGCTGCAAATCCACTTTATATTATTTTTAATTAGTTATTTGTGAAATAAAACAAATCAATTAAATAAAATCTACTTGCGCACGCCAGGATTGAAACCCGCGACCTCCAGCTTGCTAGAAAAGAGTTTTACCCCTCGAGAACGGAGGCCGTCAATATAAATGGTTCATTGCCGCCTGATTTCTGGAAGGACAGTATTTTGTGAAAGCCTTCGCATGAATATTTGAAAACTCGGTTACAGAGTTTCTGAAGGATTGGTTCAAAATACAAGGAGTAAACTGCTATGTAATTCAACGTGTATCGTTGGTGTGAACATTGCGGCTTTTCAAACGTAATTATTTAGATGGTTTCAGAAAACTACTTAATTCTGTGATGCGTGTCTTGTTTATAATAACCAATTTGTATCAGGGATTACACAGGCACTTAGACATTAAAATTAAAAAATTTAATTTCACTTTAAAAATTGTACCATAATTGGACTTATTTGTCTGTCGTACAATAAAAAAAAAAATGAATAAATAAATAAAAAGATTCCATTGCTTTTATTGTTTTTCTCAAATGTTAGATTGGGTTATAAAAATAAAATAAGGCAATATCGGAAAATTGAAGAACAATCATTTCATTTGATTTTGTTATGAAGGCGCATATTGGTAAAAGTACTAGTTAATTTTCCGTAATTAAAGAAAACTGAAAAATGTGATGAACGATTTTTATTGTTCTTTGAGCATCACATTTATTCTAAAAATAATATTTTTTTTTAATATCTACTATGTAAGTAATTAGAAAAACATCCATTATAATATATCTCAATTTATTATTGATACAGTAGTTATTTGATCATAAAAGTCGTGTATAAATTTAATTGGAATAATTTTCAACTTGATTAATTTTGTTTATTTACGGAACAATGCCTTATTTAACGTAAAGATTAGATCAGATCATTCATGATTCCTTTCTAACATACAAAACTAACTTATTAAATTTCTTAGCATGACATATTTCAAAAATATTTTCACATTATTTTTCAAAACTTCTATGTATTAACAGTCAATTACAATTCGTGAGCTTATTATAATTCTTGTTTTTAATTCATTTATTATTATCTATCCACATACTTTCTTCCTTTTATAACAATCTCAGGCGAAATTACGTAATGATATTTTATGGAGATACGTAATAGGTACTACAACTATGTAATAACTAAAAATATATAACTGTATCTTATTGTAGGTACTGTGTATGTCTTAACAAATAAATAAATAAAAATAATAAATCAGTGCTTCCCAATAGTAAGTACTATCCCTAAGCATTTTGTTACGTTAAACTTTTTTGTTTAAAATAAATTACATCGCCAACAATCCTGATTGACAAAATCGTCACTGTTAATGATATTTTAATGTTTTTGAAGTATTCTGAACCCCTTGAATGTGGGATCTATTTTATGAAATGAATAGAATATTTTAAAACACGGAAATTAATAATACACATTCTAAAATTCAGTACTCAAAACACGAACGCCTGTGGTGTAGCCCGTTGTTATAATATTTGCAAAACAAATATTAAATTACACGTTGAGCGTGATGTTACACAGATTTTCAGAAATTACTAAACAGTAATAATTAATAAGGACCTATCAATAGATATGAATAAATCTGAGAGCTTCCTTATTCATTGTGTGACACTGAGAAACAATAATATTATTATATTACTTATTCTAATTCCTTGGGATAGCTGAATTGTTTTTTTAGTTAATGTTATTTATAAGATGTTTACCTGCACAAATTATTTTTCCTCAAAAAATTAATTACATGACAATTTTCTACATATTTAAATATCACTGGCACGAAGATCAAGTTATTAATTTTATTTTTTCATTAGAACCTAAAAAATATAATTAATATTTTAGATAAGCAGTTCGTAGAAGGGAATGGCCGACACAGGTGTCGATGAGGCTCGCTATTCATCACATCGCCAACCCTTTGGTGGCGCGAACAGGAGGAAGGAACTCGAACAATGTCGAATTGGTATGGAACTGGCAAAGTAAGGATGAAAGTAGATTGAATGCTGTTGAAATGAGACCCCTGAGGCGTATGTGTGGTAAAACCATGTATTATCGTGTGAGGAATGTGGAGATCCGCAAAGAGTGCAGGGCTGATGTAAGAGTAATGGGTAAGATCAAAAAAAGGACGCTTAGATGGTTTGGGCATGTTGAGCAAATGAGCAAAGAAAGGAGTGTAAGGAGAATATACGATGCAAATTCGAATGGTAGCAGAAGTCGGGGACGCCCGAGGAAGACGACCAAATTCAGTCAGATACTTGAGTCGGGCCATATCAAGAGTCAGAATAATAGAAGAGTATGTATGAGACGATGTATGAATGTGAATGATGCAAGGAGTGTGTGCCAAGACCGAGTTGTTTGGCGGTCCGTCTTCTCTGCCTACATCTGCGGGGAAACGTCGTGATGGTTAGTTAGTTAGTTAGTTAATATTTTGCTGTCCAACTGGGAAGGTTTTCCGTTTCAGGACAATCAAATTGATGGGTTTAGTTCATATGAAGTAGGTAATATAACATTAATACACAACAATTAATTAATATAATTGTAGAAATTACTTTTTACATAACATTAAATTTATAAAATTGTGGATATTACTTTCATGTTTTCAATATTACAGATTAGTTAGGTAAGCAACTTAATTTTTTCATTGTTTGTATGATATGTAATAATATATGTGTAAGAATTATTATTTTAACTGATTTAAGACGTGCTTGTATTACATATTATTTGAGTGTGTGAAGTGTGTTGAGTATTTTTGGTCTAGAAAAATATTAAATCATTTTAAGAATTAACTATTTAAAAAGGTGGGGAACTGTTGGAGTTGTTTTTTCTTTTTCAATATTTTCAAATGCTTTCCGGCATCTTATTTTACAATACTTTTCCAAAAACTATTTATGTACAGTCTATGAAAAAATTTTAATTAAAAAAAGAATCTTTATTCATTCTGTCGCGAGCCAAGATCTATTTACGTCCCTTACAATATTATATTTTACCCTCCATATTATTTAACAATATACGTAATGAGAATATCATTTATATGACCCGCGGCATTAAAACATGATTAGAAATAGGAAGTTTAAAAAATTATTGAAAGAGTATGAATTTTTATTTATACAGTCGCGAGCCAAGATCCATTTATAACCCTGAAATTATAAAACCTTCAGCATTATTTAATAATCTACCTTATTAGAATACCATCTATGTGACCTGTGGCAATAATACATATTAAGTAATGTGAATTAAAGAAAATTATTGGAAGCGAATTTTCCGGTTGGGGTTTTTCGATTTCTAAATACGGTCGACATTAACATGTTGATTAGGCTTATATTCCCCTAGCCTTCGCATCAAACTGCTCCTTAACATGAAAAAGGCATTATTTTGTTCAATTCCAAAAGTCCGAATTCATTCCTTGGCTTAGCCGAACGTTGTTTAAGATTACGCATGATTAGCTTTGCGCTACTTGGGAATCCAATATAATTAGTCCCACCCGAAGAAAGAAGAGATAAATAAATAAAATAAAACTGGATCTATATTAACGATAACATACAGGGTGTTGAGGGACATGCTTGACTTACTTTAACCAGTGATTCTTGGGTGAACGGATCAATCATCACAATCACATATTTAAAAAGTTATATAAAGTCATGGAAAGTGATGAAACAAAAACTTTATTAACTGGCTTAAGTAGGTTAGGTTAAAAAAAAATTTTTTTGTCGTTTCGAATGACTTTACATCATTTTTTTAAAGTGAGTTGAATTTTCACTGTGTTGAGTTATCATGGAACTCTGGATTCCTGACATTTCTTAGTAAAAACAATAGTAACGAAATTTTGGTCTCCGGTGACATTTTTTTTTTTTTTTACCAAAAACCATAAAAAATAAATGGGAATTGGACAGCTGGGGTAGATATGAGGGGTTGAATCATACTAGGCTGATTGACCGATTACAACATATTGAATGTAAAAAAATATATATCTTAAAAATTAAAAAAAAAAAACTTTAAAAAGTCACCGGAGACCAAAATATGATTTTTATTTTTTACTCAAAATAATGTCAGGAATCACTGGTTATAGTAAGTTAAGTACGTCCCTGAACACCCTGTACAGGATTAATATAAGAATAAGTATAATGTTAATAATCTAGAAAAACAGGGTATTATGAAAAAATTACGCCTTCTTCTCATTATAACATATTTGATATCTATAAGATCAACTAATGAAAGTGTATTATGGCCTTCGCAGAAATTCAGCTTTATTAAAACAAAAATAGATTGAAGGCATGTAAGCCCGAAAAAATAGTGAAAATTATCTGCATATTGATAAATGATTATAATTTTTTCCCTCTAAATTAATTAAATATTAATGAGGCATTCTTTAGCAACAAAATAAATAGTTGGTTTCCACAGTACGGGCATCGTTTAAAATAAACACAAAATGTTTGTAGTCTGAAGTAGCGGAAATTTTCAATCAACGGCTTGATCTGTCACTGCGGTCTGATGTCGATCATTATTTGAATCACATTAGATCACGAGATCATTTGCTAACAAAATCGCAATACGAAGAACATATCTATGAAGCCCTTGTTCGCAGTATCCTAAAATATAGATTATTTTGGCCCCTTCTAAACAAAATCATTTCATAGAAATATAAAAAGTACAAAAGAAGTTTATCCGTTAACTGTATATGAGAGAATAAACATACTATTCATTCCTCTATCCATCCTTCGTCTTAACAGAAATGCTCGATTTCAACACCATAGAATCACGCTGAAGAATATTCTTAGGTAAACATTTTTTTAATTAATTTTTTAACCACCTAAATTCAAAGAGGTTAACTTATGTGTGCATTACAAGTATAGTCGTGGGAGATCCCATGCACTTTTTATACTCGGAACACGCCAATCAACAGAGCGACTCGACGGCTTGATTCTGCATTGACCATCAACATTTTCAACGTCACTTACAGACAGTTAAGAAACTATCTTTTTATGTATGTGACAAAATAGAAAAACGGCCACCGTTACCTTTTATACTTACATGTACCTGAAAATTGTAATCTCCTACGTGATATTGGTGCGTAACCGTTTATGAAGAACATAAACAAATAAATAAAATAAGGAATTGGAAAATCGGCTGTATTTATACTGTAAAAAAATCAGTATCAATATTGAACCATAGCCGCTTTATTGAAATATAAAAAGCGGATTTTAGTGGGCTATTTTAATAATCTATATAAATAAAAAAGTGAATGTTCGTTTGTTCAAAATCTTAAATCTCCCAAAGTTCTTCACCGATTGCTTTGAAATTTTGACACAACTTTGCATTCAAATACGTGTGTGTTTTTATATAAATATATAGATGTCACCTATGAAAGGTAAAAATATGCTTTTTGAAAATCTGCGCTATCTGTTGGACGTAAAAGCAACACGCGTTATTGTTTCTCAATCTGCACAATCTGCACGTGACGGGGTACAGCTAGTAAAAATGAATAAATATTTGTTTAGTGTGAAAAATGTTTCTTTCATTCCATAGGATGTTCGAAACCAAACCTTTTTTAAAGAAAATTTCACAATTTTTTTAATATTATATATTTTATTACGATCACATCAGTTCTGTCCAAAGTGATGGAACGTGTGATCAACGACAAACTGCTCACATACCTCGAGAAGAACAAAATTATCAACGACCGTTAATACGGATTCCGGCGGAACCGCTCGTGCGGCGATCTTCTCGCGTATGTGTCGCATGTTTGGGGGCGGTGCCTGGAACGTCACGGTGAGACCCAAACGGTCGCACTAGACATATCCAAGGCCTTTGACCGGGTCTGGCACCGAGGACTTGTCAACATATTGCCTTCTTACGGACTCCCCGCATCCGCATGTGTACGTGGATTGCTGACTTTTTAAGGGATATTCGATTCAGGCAGTTGCTGACGGTTTCACCTCTTCCTCACACTCTATAAATGCTGGCGTCCCACAGGGATCGGTCCTGTCTCCGACTTTGTTTTTATTGCACATCAATGACCTTTTGACATGTGCACCGATTCATTGTTACGCGGATGACAGTACAGTTCATGATAGCTTTTTGTTTGACAAGCCCCCAAAGGGCACACAAACTCCAACGGCTCGGAGGGCTTTGAAGCAGAGAATGGACGGTTATCTCGAGAGTATTTCCTCCTGGGGTAAAAATAATCTCGTCGAATTTAATGTTTCAAAGACCCAATCCTGTCTGATTACGTCTAAAAGGGATCTAAATGATAATCTAGTCTCCTTCAACGGAAGCAATCTTCCGAACAGGCCTTCCATTGATATGCTTGGTGTAACTATAAGTGACCAGCTCAGGTACGGGGGCTCCATCGAAGCCAGAGTAAAGCTGGCCTCTCAGAAGCTGGGCGTACTGTACAGGGCCCGCAGATACTTTAATAATACACAACTGCTCACCCTGTACAAATCGCAAGTGCGCCCTACTGTCGAATTTGGCAGCCATCTCTGGTCCGGAGCCCCTAAATACCTGAAAAAAAACCCTTGAATCTGTGCAAAAACGGGCGGTCCGTTTGATAGATTCCCCAATCTTAACAAACGGACTGCAATCTTTAGAGCACAGGCGTCAGGTAGGTATGCTGTCCTTGTTCTATCGGTATTACAATGGAAGATTCTCTGAGGAACTAGCGTCATTGATCCCTTCGGCATCGGTGCGTAGTCGGGATACACGCCAAACGCGCGCCCAACATTTGTACACGGTTGACATTTGTCACATGAGAACGGGTCGCTTCTACGATTCGTTCTTAAGTTCAACAGCTCGGCTGTGGAACGAACTGCCAGCTTCTGTGTTTCCTCCCTGCATACAACATGGGACTCTTCAAGACCCATGTTCACTCCTTCCTCTCCACAAAAAAACCCTCCACACAGCATCCCCAAAGATGACATAGGCCCTGAGAGAAATTATTTTCTTCAGGGCCTCCTGTGTGGAGTCAATATAAAAAATAAAAAAATAAACTAAAATTACCTTACTCTTATTAACTTTTTAATTTTGCATCAGTGGATGCACCTGACTTAACAAAGCCAATAAGGTTCCGAGTACCAAATCGTAACATTAGACTTCCAGAGTTGTTCTTTGTTAATTCGTCGAAAACAATCTATTTCATTCATTCCCCGGTGCAAAGGCTACATTTCATGTGCTTGATTATAAATTCAGTTCTGTTAATATTTACATTAAAGTTTCACATTAAAACTAGACTCTTATATAATATACTGTAACACCTCATCTACTCGCATTACTTTTTCATTTAGTGTTGATTTTGATGTTTACTGTTATTTTCTGGATACTTTTATATTATTGTATAATGATTTATTTTTTCCACTCTTATTTTTTCATATTTTACATACTTCTTTAATTCTCTAATGTAATAAACACTATCATTATTTAAAATCCCCAAGGGCATACATAGGGGAATAAATATTGTGTCTTCCATAATTCAAAAATTACTTCGTTGTAATGTTTTCATTTTATAAATGAATATTAATTACTGCATTTTAGATTTTTAACTGAATAATTTAGTTACTCTGGTTATATTTGGAAACGTTAATGACTTTTTAAATAATGTAGGTAGTCACCATTTTTTTAATAATAAATGATTCTTTATTATAAAATTTGTACTTTTGTTTAAATTTTAGACAGATGTCGTAAGTTTTCAAGTTAACCAACTGTGTTTTTTCGAAAGGTAAATTTGTGAGAATCTTTTAAAGGCAATAATCCTGAAGCAAATATTTTTTTTTCAGAAATAAATACTTTCAGCTTAACGAATCCTGCAATTATGATATTACGTAATTTTCCACAGGTAGGCGCTTGTTTGAATTGAGATTCCAACACGACGACCTCCTTACAGAATTCAATCGATGAAACTAGCGGGAACACGTCCGGTAGGTCACCCCAGACAAAGTTGAGGAAACAAATCTTGATACTTCTGGCCTTACTATGTAATAAACGTGTTTTTAATTTTACATAAATAATATACAAACATTAAATTTTGGTAAATGGTTGTTGATCAGTTAGGCAAAATTTAAAACACGTTTATTAGTAAGGGGGTAAATGTATATTTCGAGGCCACCAAAATGGAACAAGGATAGGAACGCCCGAAAACACCTTGTCTAAACAATGAGGACCCGACACGATACGAAAATGAGAATGCCATATTATAAGAAAAAAATAATTGACTTTAAGTTTACCGTTTTGCATTTAGTCTGACTGTCAAATTGTTTGTTAGTTCCATTTCCGATTCCAGATGGTGGCCAGTTTACTGGTTCTGTAAAGAGTATTTTTTCAAATAAAATCATCGTGTTTATTTGGACTTTCTTATTAGCATTTTTTTCCAATTTTATTGTGGCTGAAAAATTAAAAAAAATGAATTAACTCAATAGTAATTAAGTGTGTCTTAGGTTCTTCAAATCTTATGATTTCAGAGAAAATTTTGGTTTCGATTTATTAAATAAAAGAAAATTAGAAATAAACTTTTTTGGACGTTATATTCGCTTTATATATTAATTCGCCTAAACTTACTGAAATAGGCTAAGCCATGATATTATAGCGCTTGTGTGACAGCAACATTACTGTTCATAGAACTACTAGTGTTAAGGTTGTAATCTTGCTGAAGATGGCATTGTTAAAAATTTATAAAAAATTACATTTTTCAGTATGTAGTTACTATTATATCATCCATCTCAAGACGTAAGGATTTCACCACTTTTCCACGGGGAATATGTGAGTAATTATAATTTTATAATGGTAACGCTGGCGTGTGATCTTGGGATCGGAAGTTTTCTAATTTGGTAACGGAAAGGTTGAAAGTGACACAGGTGATTTGGTATTCTAAGTAAAAAACAGTGTTTGACAAAGTTTCTGTCTAGGTGTGTGAAATCTCAAAATCTTCAACCATTCCCACTGAGATTTAAAAGTCTAACAGTTTACCAGCAGTTAAAAGTAACTTTACCGTTTATCGTCTTATCAGATGGATTATCGCTCATTTGGAATTGAATGTCGATTTTTGGAGCTTTTCCACCAACTTGGGTAAACTTTCTTCTGCGAAAGTTCGATTAAGCCCTATTCCATAAGTTATTCTGTTATTGAAAAGTCTTTCAAGTCTTGAAAATGATGAAATGTGTTCAAACCAAATTTTCTCTAAAAGATATTTGAAAACAACAAAAAAATCAAGTTACGGGTAATTATGCTTTATCCACATTTATAAATCACTAGATAATGACATGTCTTCTTTGGGCGTCTCCGACTTCTTCTGCCATTTACCTTCGATTCATACCAACATATTATATTCTCCTTAAATTAATTTCTTAGTTCATCCGCTCCTCGTGTCCATACTACCAAAGCGACCCTTTCTTAACCTTATTCATTACATTAAGACCGGCTTTGCAATCTTTCGCGCTCTCTAAATTTGCATTACGGTGATAGTTTTACCACACATGTGCCTCAAGGATCTCATTTCTACAAAGAGTTCAGAAATTATAAAATAGTAAAATATGATTTAAATAAATAACGGTGGCATTTAGGAATAACCTGACAGCGCGGAATTGTAGGTGTATTAAATGAAATAGACGTTTTGTCACGTTTTGAGAAAACCAGCCATTATGATTGTTCACATTATTATTATTGCAATATGTTCATGACGGTCGTGTTTTGGGTGTTAATCAAATTGCAATATGTTCATGACGATCGTATTTTGGTGTTAATCAAATTGCAATATGTTCATTACGATCGTGTTTTTGGTGTTAATCAAATTGCAATATGTTCATGACGATTGTGTTTTGGTGTTAATCAAATTGCAAAATGTTCATTACGATCGTGTTTTGGGTGTTAATCTAATTGCAATATGTTCATGACGATCGTGTTTTGGTGTTAATCAAATTGCAATAATGTTCATGACGATCGTGTTTTGGGTATTAATGAAATTGCAATATATTCATGACGATCGTGTTTCGGGTCTTAATAAATTGCAATATGTTCATGACGATCGTGTTTTGGGTGTTAATCAAATTGCAATATGTTCATAACGATCGTATTTTGGTGTTAATGAAATTGCAATATGTTCATTACGATCGTGTTTTGGGTGTTAATCAAATTGCAATATGTTCATGACGATCGTGTTTTGGGTGTTAATCAAATTGGAATATGTTCATTACGATCGTGTTTTGGGTGTTAATCTAATTGCAATATGTTCATGACGATCGTGTTTTGGTGTTAATCAAATTGCAATAATGTTCATGACGATCGTGTTTTGGGTATTAATCAAATTGCAATATATTCATGACGATCGTGTTTTGGGTCTTAATAAATTGCAATATGTTCATGACGATCGTGTTTTCGGTATTTATCAAATTGCAACATATTCATGACGATCGTGTTTTGGTGTTAATCAAATTGCAATATTTTCATGACGATCGTGTTTTGGGTGTTAATCAAATTGCAATATGTTTATGACGATCGTGTTCTGGGTGTTAATTTAATTGCAATATGTTCACGACGATTGTGTTTTGGGTGTTAATCAAATTGGAATATGTTCATGACGATCGTGTTTTGGGTATTGATCAAATTGCAATATGTTCATGACGATCGTGTTTTAGGTGTAAATCAAATTGCAATATGTTCAATTCTTCATGACGATCGTGTTTTGGGTGTTAATCAAATTAAATACCGTGATTTTAGAAATCGAAAGTAATAGCATCTTTAACAGTATTTTCACAATTAAATGAAAATAACTAAAAATGCAGTCATCACTCTATTTCCAAAGATTATCGAACTTTTGTAGAATTTCTGATTAAAAATGACCTATTTTTAAGAATACAAAGTTTTTTATCCTTGGAGTTGAGAAAATAAAATTATTTATTAAGCTTCGAAAGCTTTAGATAGGGAAGTGATGGATTGGTCTGTTTTAAAAGCTTTCAAATTCAATTCTTAGCGTGAAAAGCTCGACGAGAAAGGCCAGAAAGGATTGGTAAAGTATTTTTTTTATAGAAATTAATTTAAAAAGCAAATTTTTGAATAATTCACTTTACATAGAAATTGTAATTACATTAGTTTTTCTTTCATTTTTATTCGGCCACACAAAAAAATAACAAAAAATCGTTTAATGAATTTTAAATATTCATATAGTATTCCTGACCGTTCCTTTATAAGGTCAATTTATTTTAATGACTTGGGAAATATTCAGAAGATTTTTTTATTACTTAGCAATCAAAAGACTTATGCGGGTTGAAAAAGGTTGAATAAAATTATGTCAATAATGTTAGTTTTTCAATTTGGGAGGTACGCGAATTATTTATTCAATAACCAATACCTCTGCCATAGGTCATACAAGGTGATTCTCTACGTTTGGTGACTTAGCAGAAGTGCCCGGATTCATCAGGTTAGGTGTGTTTGGGATGCACCTGCCCACCAGCAGTGTTTATCGTGGCGTGCCAGATCGGGAGAGGCTGGTTTTGGAAAGTCTGCTAGCTGGTCTTTCGACCAATCGCCTTGCGCAGACATGTTCATTCGTCCTTCAAATGGACACCCCAGATTCCTACCCACCCCTCATACCTCTTTCTTTCCGAGAACTTCATCTGATTACTTTCCTTAGGCCGACTTATTCGACTTAGGCCCTGAAGAAAATTATTTTTCTCAGGAAAATCCTTCCAATTATAACTAAGATACTGTACATCCATTCACATTTTTATTTCATTTGTAAATAATAAATTAAGTCATAAGGTGTAAGTTATACAACGTTTTCTGCCTACGTAGCACCTTTCACATATTCAAAGGTTAAGATAAATTCTTTATTTCTACTATTTTAAGAGGTTGCGATGTTTCAGCCGATTAAACTTGGTGGGACATAGATAAAATCTTTGCTAAAAACCGAAAAGGTAACCGGTTACATATTCAATTGAAAAAAGGTTTAACAGACTTGTGCGCTTGTTTAAACAGTATTTTTGTTGATTCAAGTTTGTTTTACACATTTTTTGCAATTATAAAGTTTTTTTTATTAAATATTAAACAAATATTATTTATCACTCATTTAAAAAATAAAAACTCTGCCTTATTTGAAAAGATTTGAAGAATTTTTCAAGAGTTTAAAAAAAAAAAAGTTAAGACGGTGATAATCCGATAGTAAAAAAATAAACAGCTTTTTGCTTGTCTCACAATATGAATTATGAGAAGGACCAAACATTTCAATTACATTTAATAACTGCGCTTTATACGTATAATATAAATATATTTTTAGGGTGTGAAGCAGACTGTGTCAATTTATTACACTGATGTAAAGTTATCAAAAAATGTATGTATTTATAACTAAATATTTCGAGAAAAATAACCAATAAGAAATTTTATCCTCTTAATCACAAATGTTTTTTTGTATAACAAAATTAACTGTTGTGAAATAAAATATCTTACTAAAACATTAAAAAAACTCCAAATTTATTACAGAAGAGTTAAAATCCAAACAATGCTTTCATCCCCAGAATTCGGGAAGAGCTTTCTATCTTTCGCCAAATGAATTTCTTTATTCTATAAAGGGTGTTCTTTTATTTGCTCAACTAATTGTTTGACGCCTCAGAACATTATTTTTCTTTGAGAGCTTTAGGACACAAAAGCTCGTTAGAGATCTCGGACAGGACTAGAGATAAATTTCCTGTATTAGCTTCACTAGCAATTATCTCACGGAGATGATGGATTTTCTACGTGAGGAGTTTTTTTATTGTACTCAGCTTTTAGATATATATATATATATATAAAATATAACGCACACTACATGAAACAAACGTAAGATGTGATATTTACAAAAAAATATTTTACAATATAAAATTTATAGTAGATTTATTATTGTTCCGTTTGTACCTTGTTATATCGAATGTTCCTTTTTTTATTTATTTATTTAATAAAAGATAGATTTTTTTTTAAATCTACCACTTAAGCTTTATGTTACGGCTTGTTTCTTTACCGGAGACGTATATAATTTGTTATGGTATGTTTTAGAAAAATGTATAGGAAAATGGATTTTTTATTTACATTGCAAAATTCAAAAGTCTGGTTGTAAAACTTTTATGTGTAAGCAGTGAATAATATCGTCACTAAATAAGCCATTTTTTACGGCTGAAATTTGCAAGTAGATAATTATTTTTAACCTCCAACATCATTCCCATAAAGAGTTTGTTTTTTTTCACGCTGACCAAAAATAAAATTAGGTGTCCTCTTGTGAGTTCTTTTATTTTCTCAATTAGTCAACAATAACAAAAAAATATCTTAAAATCTCTGGTAGTTATAGCAATAGAGGAGCGTTTTCACAAATACAAATATCTACCCCAAACGACTTTTTTCTTTCTTATTATCTACGTTTGTTGGTGTCTACGAAACGGGTAATTCAGATAAAAAAATATAAATTATAGCTGCATTTTTATAAAAGAGAGTAGGCATTTAACGTAAAATACCCATGATTGTCATATTTTAATGTATCTGAGAAGGCTACTAGTTACAAAAAAAAAACTATTTCTGATTCTGATTAGTAATGCATTTCAGCATGATCGTATCAATGGTAAAACTTGGGATGCGCGAATGGGTACCGTTTATTGGATAACCAACACCTCTTTCATAGGTCACCTCAAGTGGTTAACTGCGTTTAATATCTTAGCAGGGGTGCCAGGGTTTATGGGATGTGGTTTGTTTAGGCTTTCCACCGTGCGTGGCGGATCGGATCGGGAGAGTTCGGTAGAGGGAGAACTTTTGTTCTCTCCAGCCGGACTCTTCACACCTATTGCGATGCACCGCAATGAGTGGGATAGATTCATACGTCCGTCACTCCTAGGCTCACTGTCCTCCAGATTCCTACCGTATACACACCTTATTATATACAACATCCCCAAAGATGACTGAGTGAAATTATTTTTCTCATGGCCTCCTGTACGGATAAAAAAAAATTATTTGTTTAATTTTTATTTGCGAATTTTATAATAATTTAAGGTGTTAGTAGATACTTTAATTATAAAACTAACTTTTATTTTTATTTAAAACAATACTTTATTTTGGAATTAAAATTTATTGATATTACGCATTGTGATTTTTTTATCAAATATGTAATTGGATACTGCTTTTTTTTTGTTAAAATTCGCAAATGTTGACATCTTTTTAAATAAAGATGGGTTTTTACTACATAGCAATTAAGGTTTTTCTTAAAATATGCATTAGTCTAACAGTTCATTGAATTTGCAATTAAAGCTTTTCGCTTTAGCTTTTAGCTTTAAAAAAAAAGATTTTAGTTCATATTTCTATTTGTGAAAAGGTTCATCAATTGTTGTAATATTATGAACAGTCAGATGTTTCAGAAATTTTCAGTGAATTTATAAATAAAAAAGATTAAGTTGAGTGTATAACATGAAAGGAGATGGATGAATGAGTCATGGACGTTCGAAAAAAAATATTGAATTGAATACTTGTATATACAATTACAATTAAGCAATCTGGGCCCACATTCAGGAAATTTCTATAGTAATGGAAAAACGACTTAATTCCTTTAATACAGTGAAATAAACTCTAAAAATGAGTCTGTGCAACATTAAAAAAATCACAGTGGTTCCTACTGCAAAGGATTTTATCGAAGACACAGAAAAAGAAGGGAGCCTTTTAAGCCAAATTAAAAAGAAAATATTAAATGTGCTTCGATTCCATTTGTGTATATGTTTGTGGTAACCTTTCAAAAACGTGGTCTATTTTTTTAGAAGAATTATATACTAAATCTTGGATGTGCAAGAAAATGTTGTATTTTAATTTATATTAATATTTTTTACAAAACAAAATTTATTTAATTCAGCTTTCATAATAATTCAACCGACCGGTCAGTGGTTGAGTGGGCATAGCGCTTGGGTCTCACCCGAGCGTCGCGTGTTCGATTCCTTGGCTGGCTAAGTCCTCCATCACAACACAAGCAACATTTTCGGCTTTCTGTGGTGGTAGTAGGAGATTTTCAAACATTGTTGGGTTATTCGTGACCCGGGAATGTTTGTCTTTCTTTAAAAAAAAAAAAAAAAAAAATTCTTTTCAATTCATATTCAAAAAAAATAATCAAATTTTCCCTTTTTTTTTTAACTAGAATTGGTATCTCAATAAATATATTACAATAATATATACAATAATCATTTTTGTCAATTTAATTTAAGAAAGATTTTTTTAGAATATGCCTTCTAAAATATGGCAAATTTACTAATATCTTTCAACATAAATATATTTTGAACTAAATTATTATTATGATAGATTAAAAAATATTAAATGCAATGACCTTGGAAGTACGAGGCTATTGTTATCATTATCAAATCTACTCAAGTAACCCTTGCGATCAAAACAACAAAAATAAAATTCGAAAGAGGTCATTTGAAATTCAGATTTCTGAGTGAGTTTTAATTTAGGATTCAAAGGATGGATAAACTTGAATGAAAAAAAAATATTTGAGAACGTATCGGGAACAAGAGGGAGAATGATGGCAGAGCTTTCAGAGTAAAGTGGTCCTGGAACAAGACACTGAAGACAAAACTTATTCAATTATCTCAATTCTTTATTTCCTCCGGATAAAAAGTTCGCAGCGTGAGATTACTAAAGGAATTATAATATCAGCAAGGTGGATAGATTTGAGATGAATTTGTATGGAGTGGATGAAAAAAACATAAATATTCATTACAAATTAATTTTTTGCAAATAAAATTATTTTGTTCCGTTATAAACTTTTTATCTCTAAGAATGATACTCATAGACTTTTAACTAGGTAGTCCACCTACCTCAGTAACAAAACTGGTGGATAAGTGAAATTTTATCATGTTAACTCGGCTAAGTAAGATATTAACTGTTTTTTTTTCTGTAAGATAGGTCAAATGCGTAGCGCAGTTGAAACAAAACGAAATGTTCGGATATCTGGCAAACATTTGCTGATTACTTCTCCGACAGCATCACAATAATCATGCCCGAAAAACCTATTGTTTTTTGAGATATTGAAACTTAGAGATCAGGACAACGTTGAGGCAAAATAAGCATCGTTGGCATGTGGAACTAGAGAAATACAGCAAGAGAATATACATGATGATCATATTATTACTAATGCAGACATGTGAACAAGTCTGAATTCTTAACAAATCAGTTCCAGTTTTTCCAATTCATATTACAACAGTTTATATAATTTTCTGTAAAATTATATAAAAGGTAGATACTTCATCGTTTTCCTGAACCCTTTACACTATCAGTTCCAATTGAAAATCACACTCAATTTCAAACGAATCCTAGTTTTGGAGAGCATTAAACCAGAGTTATCTAGGACACACGCACAACTAAAATTAGTATGTTAATAATAATTTGTGATTAACTTGTGGAAAACCAGTTCTTAGTTTTCCTATGTTTTTTAACTAATTTAAAAAAAACACTTATTAAAATGAGTTCTACTGTGTCCGGTTTCTGAATGGTGACTGGAATCGGTAATAAAAACCAAGAAATCCCTATTTTATAAAAAAACACATTTGATTCTATTATAATACTTAATTACTTAAGTTCGTTTTGTTGTTATAAATATTGCGTTTAAAATACAATTATTATATTATACAATAAAGAAAAGAACAAAAAAGAAAAATTTCTGAAACGTGAATAAAGTTTTTTTTCTTAAATAATTAAAAAGTTTTTTTTAAATCATCCTAAAAACAGTTAATAAATATTTCATCTATCTCAAACAGCAAAATGTGTATCTATAAAAAGCATCACCTATGAATTAATTTACAAAATCATGAAGTATTGCAAAAATGAACTGAATACTCTTAGATAATACACACTAGAAATATGTACATATATGTACGTATTTGAAATTTAAACAAAGAAAGTTCAAACTTTGGGGTAAAGAAACACGCCGACATCGCATTTCTTCATTTTATCTTTATTCTATGCATGAAGAATATTTCGTGTTTCATTCTTCCATTAAAATAATAATCACAACAATTGAATTGAATTGCGGAAGAAAATAATAGTAAAAAAATAATTTCAACTTATTTCAGAAGTCTAATAAATGATGTGGGTTTTTTAACAACAAAATGTGTTGCTCATTATAAAATGGCTCACACGGTAGATACTTATAAACAAAATTTTCACAGAAACTTGGAAAGAATTTGTGTAGGACTTAATGGATGTTCCGAAAAAATCGCCTTTTTGTCATCTGTAGATTTTCTCAGGATCTAAAATGTACGTAATCATATTCTTTATGGGTGCCTACTTATTGAAACTTTGAAAAAGGAGAGTTGCATGAAGCATAAACTGATCTATCTTCTGTGGCCATTCTTTGTTATGATAATCATTATTGATTTGGTTTTAGTTGTGTTTAGAAATGTGGAGTAAACGCTCTTATTACGTAACTAGGATGAGATAAACTAACTAACTAACCATCACGCCGTTTCCCCCGCAGGGGTAGGCAGAGAGGACGAACCGCCAAACAACTCGGTCTTGGCACACACTCCTTGCCTCATTCACATTCATACATCGTCTCATACATACTCTTCTATTGTTCTGAATCTTGAAATGGCCCGACTCAAGTATCTGATTCACTTGGTCGTGCCATGTCTTCCTCGGGCGTCCCCGACTTCTGCTACCATTCACATTTGCATCGTATATTCTCCTTACACTCCTTTCTTCGCTCATTCGCTCTACATGCCCAAACCATCTAAGCGTCCTTTTCTTGATCTTACTCATTACGCTTACATCAGCCTTGCACTCTTTGCGGATATCCACATTCCTCACACGATCATACATGGTTTTAGCACACATACGCCTCAGGGATCTCATTTCAACAGCATTCAATCTGAGATAATAATACACCAAAACTTAATGATAAGAAACCTTTCATTTTACTTTTGACAGCTATTTCACCAACCGATAACATCGATTGCCAAACTATGTTAAAGCTACTAACAAAAATTATCTTCACAAAACTGCAGACAAAATTTCTCAGTGTATTCACCATATTTTTATTTTTTTGTTTAAATTATTACACGACAAATTAATTGTCCATTTACGGCACAAGATTTATTATTTTTACATTCTAAAAATTTGGGAAGTTACTTACAAAAAAAGTTTTTTGGAAATTATGAGTGATTAAATATGCTTATCTATATTTAGAAATATTATTTAATTGAGTCATTTCACTTTCTAAGCTGTTCTGTACTAGAACAGCTGTTCTGCCGTAAATACAACTACTACTCAAGAGCGGGTGAACTCGGCTCAAGGAAGGATAGATGTTAAGTATTCAAATACATATCATTGGCTGAGTTGGCATCCCGTCTGATTACCATCCTGGTTGGCAACTATGTTGTGAGTTCAATTCCTCGGCTGGCTGTCCTGTAAGTCCTGGAAGTCCTGTACCACAACACAAGCATAATTTTCCACTTACTGGGAAGGTAGTGAGAGGTTTTAAAATTTTATCAGGTTATTCGTTAACTTTGTTCTTATTTTAAAAATATTTGTATACAGAGAAAAACGTTCTAATTGAAATAAATATAAATTAAATAAAAATATTACCTTTGCTTAAGCCACAATTTTATAAACAAATTTTATCAGCATGTTTCAAAACCAAAAATTGTTTCATCAAGATACAAAGCATACTAAAAATTAACACATAAATATTGATAAAAAAGTACCAATTGATAGACAAAAATATAAAAATTAGCGGTTAGAGAAGTTAATTAATTTACATTCGTTTTAAAAAATTACTATGTAAAATGAAAATAAAATAATTATGGCATTTATAATAAAACCAAAAGATTTGTAAATTTAAACAACAGAATCAATGAGCAGCCAGGATAACATAAATAACAAAACATATTATTAAGCACATTCATAATTTTTATTAGAAAAAGTGATTTCTGAAAATGTTGTTATTTTCAATTTAATTAAAAATAATGTCACAAAATGAATTTGATATAAATTATTGATAAAATAAATACATACGTTGTTATACTGTCGTTAAATTTTTTTTTTAAAACATCCTACAAATATTATTTGTTAGTGTCACAAAATTTCATATCTAAGTGTTTAATTTTTAAGAAAATGTTTTCATTGCCTTCATAAAAGTCTTGAAAAGAAACCTGAGTATCGCAGGAAATCGTGAGAAAAAATGAGATTTTTATTCATCGTATAAAAAGGAGCTTTATGTTTTCGCCTTTCCTGGAATAATTTCTCATAGGCCTTCCCTTTAATATTTAGGGGAGGTATGTTCTATTAACCAAAGATGCGGTGATTGGAAAAATAACAACCTTATAATATTACCATGAATCTAGCACATCTTCTCTCCGGTTACATCTGTTAAGTGATTAATTATTTTAATTAAATAAAACAATATATCTTGTTTACAGCTATGCTTTCTAAATAACGCGGACTAATTTTGCAATTACCATTCCTTCCTTAAGGCAATATTACGAGTACGTACTAATTTAACATAATAATATTATAAAAATATATGTGTAAACATAAAATATAAAGTGTTGAAGTGGGGGTGGAGGCATTACTAGGCATAAGTGAAGGGTGGGGGGAAGGGTTAGAACGGGTGGTCAATGGGAACACATATCTAAGATAAAGCTTTATAGTAGTATTTTAAAAAAACCTTTATATAACTTAAAAGCCTCGGAAAATCAGAAATCTGTTTAAAAAATCTTGTCTCGAAGACGTTCCTCTACAAACAAACAAAAAAATTCGAAGTTTTTATATTACATAACGCTCAGTGTTTGATGCATCGTAAAAAACTGGTTTATGTTAAAAAAAAAAAATTTCAAAAAAAAATTTCAGTCCACACTCAGAATCATGATCGGCGTGACTTTTCAAAATATTTCAAGATTACAATGAATTTATATCTGTTTCCTAGCTCAAATTTCCTTAAATATCTGGATGACTTTTTAACAAAAATATTGAAACGACTTAACTTTGCATATCCGAATTGCTTATCATAGATAAACTCAGGCCCAGTTTCAATACGATAATGATCTACATAATAAATCTAATCAATAGTTCAGGTTTTTTGCGCAGATGCGCTCTTTGATTTCACACAAATGGTGGTTTTAAAAATACGCAATGACCGTTTTCAATTTTTCACCCAGTTACTTTAATGTCACAGAATAGTTAAATGTTTTTGGAGAAACGACGATAGTGTGAGCTTTGATCAGAATTTTTAGAATTTCAGCCTACAAACCAAAAAATATTGCAATATTTTCAACCAATTTAAACATTTTTCTGAAATGGAAAAACCAATTTTTTTTAGTAAAAATAATTTTAAAACTCAAATTACCTAATGATGAGTAAAAAAATGCTTGATGGACATCGGTTCAAAGACTTTTCTCAGTTCTTGGAAACACTCCTTCATGTCTGGTACAGAAATAATATAATATAATAACTCAAAAGCACCCGAAAAAAATTCCCAGAAATTCCATTGGAAATAGAATACAATCGATCACCCCCTATCAATTTGTACCAATCTCCAGTAAAGATTTGATCGCTTGCTTGTTGTGTGTGTGATTTAGTGTGTTTTAGTGAGGGTTACTCAAGTGAAATATTCAATTGAAGGAATAACTACTGTTTAGTATTGAAAAAGTTTTGTCATTATTCGACATCCCAATGTCCTGTTCAAATTGTCATTTACTTTTTCCTTTCCTTCCTGAAAGTCTTGCCTAGGAGGAAACAAGAACGAAAGAAAAGAGAAATACACAAGTGAAATTCAATTGTTACGAAGACACATTATGTCATTTGTTTTATGATTCATAATATTGTCCTCGTTGATAGTGCACCTTGTCTCGCTGCTCAGGTTGCATCCGCAAATTCAATCATCATTCAAATCTGTCATTTGGTGAATTCAAACGGAGCCATGTTGTGAAAAAAATAACATTTATTGAAATTTATTGAAAAATTAAAGGGCTTCTCTGGTTTATTATAATTATGGATAATGCGGGAGAAAATGTGTGCAAAAAGACATTGGTGCATAGTCACAAAACAAGATTTACTGAAAACAAAGGCCTAAAAATTCCACGAATATCAAATAAGTATGGTAGCAGAACACTTGACTATTTGATACCTGTGATTTATAACAAATTTAACGAAAACTTTAACTTAAAAAACAATGAGGAACCCTGCCCTAAACTGACAAAAAAGTGGTTAGTAAATGAACAAAACGTTTATCTATCCTAAACATTATATTTGGTATTTATATTTAAACTTAAGCTAATGTGTATTATGTTATAACATTAAATGGTAGAACCTACAGACAAGCTGATTGTCACAGCTTTGTGGGACTACCCATATCTTATATTGTATTAAATGTTATTATATTCAATTTAATAAATAAATTTTTTTTAAATAAAAAAAATTGTATGAGGTGTGCATATATAAACTGTAGTTATTTTACATTTTCAAGAAACCGTTATCATCATATGGTAAGGAGAAGGTACGTAAAGAATTTGTAACACGGTGTGTAGAACCTTTTACTTAATTTATATGTATTGTTTTGGTGTGTAGCACCTCCAGTATTATGGCATTAATCATTGTGCATTGAGTAGATTGCCAACAGTGAAGTTTTTCGGGATATATCGTTTGCCACACCTGCATCGGATCACAAAACCTGAGGAATTCAAATTGAATCAGCATTAATTCCTTGTTTGACAGCTCAGAGCAGTGAGCATCCTTTTGGCTGGTGACCGATGGATCCGCTCAATTTCGTCATCATTAATTTGAAACTGAATTATTCATCCTTGAAAGAGGAGGAACCGTAAAGCACGTTCTGATCCTGCACTATCACGGGTTTTTGTATTGGGGACAGCATTGACAAGGAGATTCTAGAATTGAAAAGTAAATTTTTTGCTGCATTTCAAGCCGAAATGAGTTTGCTGCCGCCAGCTGTCTTCAACCACGCTGCAATAGGTATGATGTTCAAATCAAAAGCAAGTCCCTTTTGGCCAGACAGTTTTGTTTCGGATTCTTATTGAATATAATTCTTAAATCCACAACTCTTTCTGTTATGTAAAAAAAATCCCATCCTCTATGGAGCATTAGTTTGTATTTTTTCAATTGAATTTTATAAATTGTTGCCACCTAATTCCACCGTAGCAGCTTCTTATACATTTCTCATCGTATTGATAAAAAATATTATATTATTTGAATGATTTTTATGTCGACGTTTTTGAAAATTTACTATTCACAATTATTGTAACACGATCGAATGAACTTCTTTTTTTATCTATATCGAGTCCATTTGGCATCAAACTTAATAAAAAAGGGACATTTTTCGGAATTTTTCCGATTAGTCCGTTATTAAATACTCGGTTTCCTAAAATATTTTCAGGAAAAAAAATGAGTTGAAGATGTAATTGACATTGTTCAGAAAGACTTATCGTATTTTATTCTGATTTTGAGACTTTATAGGTACTGGATTTGAAAAACAATTGCGAACTAATTCAAGCATACGGATATGGTAAATTACGCAGTTTTTATGTCACTTTCTTACCTAGACGTGTTTTCTGAATGATGATATTTTGCTTAAATGGGTAATTATAAAGGGCAATACATATTTTCACCTGAAATCGGCAGTTTTTTTAAAACGTTATATATTTTACATTCACCCCACAAAGGAGGCCCTGAGGAAAATGATTTTCCATTGGGCCTTTGTAATATTTCGGGATGTTGTTTGGATGGTCTTTTTTTAAGTAAAGGAAGGAAAATAAGTTCTTTGAAGTAAAAGGTGTGAGGGTTGGGTAGGAATCTAGGGATCACTGTGTCCTAGAGTGATGGACGTATGAACATATCCCTCCCACTGCGGCGCAAGCCTATGGGTCCAGAGACCAGTTGGAGGGGTAAAAGGGTCTCCCCAAACAAGCCTATCCCTAAACCCCCGGCAACACACCTCACCCTATAAGATCGCTAAATTACCAAACGTGGAAACCACTTTAGATGACCACTGGCAGGAGCGTTGGCTATCCAAAAAATGGTTCCCGTGCGGCGGTACTCGCTCTGGGTTATCAAATCTGCTGAAAAGACATTTAAATAAGTAAGCAACTTAAATTATATTCAATTTTGTTTTTATTTTTTCGGGATCCCGCTAGATGGCACTAGTTTATTTTACGGAGGTAGCCGAATACTATCGAGTGCCTCCGAACGCTAAGAGGGTTTCCACTACATCAATCAGCAGCGGCCAGAAGTTTTCTAACTGCAGAATAGATCAAAAGCTCATTGCTCCGAAGATATTTCACTCTTTTATCGTTTTATTAAATAAATGTATAATTGAGATGAATCATTTATATCCGAAGACAATTCCTTGCTCTCACAAAAAGAAGAAAATGACATAAGAAAACAAAAAAACCATGCATCTTTGATCTCGTCCTTAGATTTTGTGATAAAGTTATTATTATGTATGTGCAAACGGGCTTAGTTATGGATAATATCTTTATTATAATGGTAATCAAACATAAAGAAATACATTTAAGGAACATTTTTTATCTCTGTATACCAATCTCTAACATGTCGTGTTCTGAGCGTCACGATATTGCGCGAGTTTAACTGTAATTTATTCCTCCAAAACGATGTTTTCGCAATTGCTTCATAACAGATTATACTTAAGTTATAACAGATCATCTGATCTTAACGTTCACTAATATATCATTTGAACATAACTAAAATGTAATTAAATGATGGTTTTTAAAAAAAAATCTTGAAGCGTTATTTTCAATTCTAATCACGTAAAATCAAAAATATTCCGGGCTTAAGGATTATAAAAAAATAATTATTAATTGGTGGGAATACAAGCATTGTTTTGCCTTCAAAATTTTGACGTTTGAAAGAAAGTCTCTTTTAATTTTCACAATGAGTAATGCACAAGGTCAACAAACGCGATAATAAAAATTATTATCATACTTTTTGACTTTTTTTTAGTTACTGTCGCACACAGTTGAATCCGCTGATTTATTTTATTGAATTGATTTAATTTGTAACGGGATTTTAAAATAAATTTACAATTTTAACGGTGAACACAAATTAGTATTTATTGTGGGAATAATCGATTTACAAGTAGGTATAACACGTATTTATAGCAGTTCAACAGTAGAAAGGTAGTGCAATAAACTTATACAATCAGTTTTTGGGTTCGCTAAAGACAGGTAACTCCTGTATCGTTCCTTCCAGAGGAACGTAATATGTTACGTTATCCCTATATTTTACCAAAGGGTCTCAATGGGTCTCAACGGAGAGTCGATGGTTTACATGGCATCTCTTAGACCAAACATACCAGAGGTGTCCAAGTTAAGTAACTTATCTTTACAGAACAAAAAAATGACTTTTTATCAGTCATCACAGCTAAAACATCCCCTACAGCGATTATATCCATAAGCTTTATCGTGAGGTGAAAAACTAATAGCATCCCTCGTCTTAATTAGTGAGAGATGAAGCAATGCGGGAATGAGAAAATAAGGCTCGGATATATCAAAATAATTAGATGTTTGATAAAATTCAAAATTGTTAAAAATTAATAAAACCATTGAAATTGTAATGTAATATAGTTCAACGAAATTATACTTAATTCATGTAAATAATGATGAGAGTGCATTCATTTATTTTAATCATCTGTTTGAATTTTGTGAACTTGTATCTTTTATTTCTTTTTTTAATTACGAAAAGCTAATATCAATGTAACTGCATCAATAGTTTACACAGTTTTCAGTCATAAATTATGATACTTTTCTCACAGAAGGTAAATAACCCATCACTTAACCTCAAGTCGTTTAAACTAACCGTGATTCAAATTTTGTACCAGTTCAATATACCAAAATGTTTGACAAACACTGGGTTTGCATGCTAAAATTATCCTGCCATATAATACATAATCTGTTTATCGGTAGGGACGTTATAATTATATATTTTTTCAAAGAAATTAAGGATTTAAAAAAATTATTCATATGTTTCGTAAAATGTCTCTAAATAAAAATTATATTCCAAAAGGACCGAATACAATTCTGAAACTTTTGCATTATCCGAAAGTAACCTCGTCTATGACGCGTATGCCAAACGGGAAAGACCAAATGTTTAACAATTTGTAAGAAAAAGAAAATTGAAAGAAATTTTAAAGTTTTCGAGGAGCAATAAAACTGAAAGCTCTCGGCTGTAAAAACATTGACGTGACAAGATATTCGTACAAGCAAGACCGAACTTTGTTATACTTAAAACATATTATATAAATGTAGATTCTAGAGTTCTGAGAGTAAACAGGAAAATTTTTGAAAGTTAAATAATTTGTCTGAGGCGGTTTCCATTAGTTTTATTCTGAAAGTTTTTAAAATTATTTCCTGAGTGATTCCAAGATGGATTTCAAGTGTTTCACAACAAAAATCATCTTCAAAAGAAAATAAAATAAACATGAACTTGTATTGTGTCTCATTTTGAACAAAAAATGAGAAATATTCTGTTTTTTGTTTAGTTTAACATTATTTAATATTTGACGTTATGTTCATTACTTGAAATCGTCATAACCAACTAATTAGGCTTTGGACAAAAGCTTTAATTTAATACTTATTTTACAAAAAACATTTTAATATAATTTTTTTACTCTTCATTTTAAACATCCACTAAACTCCCAAAAGCAGTTTGTCAGCATGTTAATTTAACATTTTTAATTACATCACTAAAGCACATATCTAACAATATAGAAAATTGATAGAGAAGAAAAACATTTCAAGTAACTATAAAACAAAAGCTTAAATATATAGAAAGATAGATATAACACATTTCACATGTTCGTAGGCATACACACACTCAAAGGCACAAAACACACTTATAGGCATATTAACACAATTTATGCATACAACCGGTCTGTGGCTGAGTTGGCATCGCGTTCCCCACTCACGCGTAGTGTGTTCAATTCCTCTTCAAATTTTTCCAATTCTCGTTCATAGTCCTCCATCACAACACAAGTAACATTTTCCGCTTACTGTGGTGGTAGTAAGAGATTTTTCAAATACAGTCAGATTATTCGTAACCCGGGAATAATTGTTTTTCTTTAAAAATAAAAAAAATAAATCAATGAGTAATGTATTTGCAAACAATATCGAAATAAAATAATCTTGATGTAGGTACTAACCATTTTTTTAAGTTGAGTGTTTCAATTTGATAGGCTGTTTGTATGCATTGGCATCTTATTAATCATATAAAGTAGGTCTTAGAATGGAAATAACTTCATTTGACTAAATCTTGTGATATTAAATATTTTTTAATAAACCAGGTTCATGAACAAGTTATGCGGTTAATAATAATAAATTTTATTTTCACTACGCGTGACAGCTATTTCGCCATTTGAACGTATTATCAAACAGAAGTGAGGTCAGTTACAGATAATCTATGTGTATAATATTTATATTTCTATCATTTACGACAATTTACTCAGAAATCAAAAGGGCATTGGTAATAAAATGAAAAGCAAATTGATTATCATTTTAAGTATCTGTATAGAAGTACGCGTAATTTTAATTACACCGTAGCACTTGTTTATAAATAAGCTGCTATTCCAAAATTAAATAATACTATCATTAAATTCAAAAACACAACTAAACTGGAGTTGTGCATATTGAAAACAATATATAAACATAGGTTCAGGTTAAAAAAGTTGTCTTTCATAAATATACCTGTGTAAAAATGTATGGCTGATTTATTAAAATCCTATTAAAAAAATAATGGCAAGCCGTTCCCTAATACAATATTAGTATATTCAGAATATATTGGAATTTGTTTTCATGCAACTTCGGTCATCCTAAAAATATAGTGAAGAAATACGACAGTATTAGAATTTTTATGAACACGTGTCCCGAGTCATAACACATTCGTATTTTACTGACAGTAGTTTGTAAGGAAACCTGTCAATTCATTTGACAAAAATTAGTTTTTACTATATTTAAGTTACGTTGCCTTTACTTTGGGCTGCTCAAAGAAATTTAACGAGGCGTTATTATCAAATAAACGAAAACTAGTTTTTACAAGTCTTGCTGTGAAATGGCTTAGATTTGTGGGATTTAAGGATCAGAGCCGTCAAAAATAAAAATGTGAAAAAGGAAAAGAAATTCTGAATTTGAATAATAATTTAGTATGAACAAATCTAACAAAATGTGAATGGTATGAGTTTTTTGACATTCAGAAATGCGGAAAATAGTACTCATTAAATACTCAAGTTATTGCTGATAAACAAGTGGAAAAAAGAGAAAATATTATTTTTATTTAAAATACACTTTTAGTCTACAATTATGATACGATTATTAAGTCAGGGAAAAAACCAACCAAAAAGATTAATATTTAACAATTATAATAATAATTAGAAAATTTATTGATAGCTGTTTTTGTGAAGGATAACCTCAAGGGCGCTGTACAAAATTTACTCCCAGCGCTTTACCCAATTATGTACCTATAAACAGATACAAAAATCAAACTTACACGGCAGGTCACAGATAAACACAGTTGGAATAGAAAGTTATTTTATTTTTTCAACATTTAACAATTACATGTTACATTTTTTGACATTTTTTTAACTACCATACCAGACTAATAATTTTTTTAACTGCCCGTGTTGTGGTAGTTATACATGAAATAATAATAAAAATAACATAAGAGAACTAAAAAAATACTATTTTATAGAAACATAAGTATGCAAATATGAATCATAGATGAAATAATAATAAAAATAACATAAAAGAACTAAAAAATACTATTTGATAAAAAATAAGTATGCAAGTATGAATCATACATGAAATAATAATAAAAATAACTTAAAAGAACTAAAAAATACCATTTTATAGAAACATAAGTATGCAAGTATGAATCACACATGAAATAATAATAAAAACTAGCAGTTAAAAACCCGCTCCGCGGGTTTTTTTCTGCTAGGCCCTGCGGGCGGCTCTTGGTTGGGCTTCGCCCAACACGGCATAACACCCCAAAAACAAACAACAAAAATGCTTTTTGCCGTGAGAATCTAAAAACTTACCAGAATGACAGTTGTTTGAATAAATGAAATTTTACGTATTTGTGATGGATTATTTCAAATGAAACACTATTATTGACTACATGTCTACAACTGATATTAACTGTTATCTTAGGTACCTAATATAATTAGCTCATTGGAGACTTGCAGTGCTTAAATATGTGTTACAACCGTCAATGTCTATAAGTTGAATCAATATCGTTTAGTTTGTCACAATTAAAGATAGTTATAACAAAGTTGACTTAAATAATAGATTATTACATATTGATTAATTGTACCCGTGTTTATGAATAAAAGGAGGGTAATTGTGCGATGAGATTAGAAGTCGGTTTAATTAAAAGGTGTTAATTTTACTCCAACTGGTGGTAATTCTTTACCTACAACTGTTACTGTATCTAATAAAGTTTAAAGTTAGATTATATATACAACATCATCAGGAGAGTAAAAATCTATATATAAAGGTAGATTATTACAATATAGCGCCCCTGAGGTGATATCTCACAAAAGCGGCGCTATGCAAATTGTCCAATAAATAAATAAATATAATGTTTACATTTTATTGTGTATACACCGAAGTCAAAAATTAAATATAGATTGCAATTGGGAAAGAAGAAGTGGAAGGAGGGGGGAGGGGTAAGAGTAGGCTGGGTTTATAATAATTAGGAATTACAATATCGTTAGACGGGAAAGACCAGTTGAGTGGGAAAATATTTTCAGGTCTTAAAATAAGTATTTTAAGACCTGAAAAAAAACAAATAGCATACAACCATAAAACAATATATCCATAAGACAAATAGCATTTTTTTTTTTTTTTTTTTATTTATTAAATTTAATATAGTTACATTTTATACAATATAAGATATGGGTAGTCCCACAAAGCTGTGACAATCAGCTTGTCTGTAGGTTCTACCATTTAATGTTATAACATAATACACATTAGCTTAAGTTTAAATATAAATACAAAATATAATGTTTAGGATAGATAAACGTTTTGTTCATTTATTAACCACTTTTTTGTCAGTTTAGGGCAAGGTTCCTCATTATTTTTCAAGTTAAAGTTTTCGTTAAATTTGTTATAAATCACAGGTATCAAATAGTCAAGTGTTCTGCTACCATACTTATTTGATATTAGTGGAATTTTTAGGCCTTTTTTTTCAGTAAATCTTGTTTTGTGACTATGCACCAATGGCTTTTTGTACGCATTTTCTCCCGCATTATCCATAATTATAATAAACCAGAGAAGCCCTTTAATTGGGAGTAGGCCCTCAGAGCCATACAGTAATTTTAAGTTGTTTCTTTGTTTGTAAATGCTAGGTTTAACAATTTTTTTAATTATAGCAGTTTGTAGATTTTGAATGTATTTAATATTAATATTACTCGAGTGTCCCCAAGTTCGAATTCCATATCTAAGTATTGATTCGACCATAGAATGATATATAAGTTTGAGAGTACATCGAGGCAATACAAATATTAATTTATAAAAATTACTCGCCAAACATCGGAGCTGGTTACAAATTTTGATCACACTTTTGTCCCATTTAAAGTTAATGTCTACGATTATGCCAAGGTAAGTATATTCGTTTGCAAAATCAATTTTTTCACAGCAGCAAATATTATCCATTTTTTTATGTATACAATCAAAATTATGTGCAGTTATTTTAGGTAAGTTCCACATTTTCAAGCTCGGTGATCTTATATACATGCATTTAGTTTTTTTGACATTAATAATTAATCCTACATCATGAGACCATTTAAGTAGCTCGTTAAAGTCAATTTGTAATTCTTGAATAGCTATTTCAGGGTTTTCATTAGAGACAACTAATGCAGTATCATGAGCAAAAATAAATCTACGGGCTATTTTAAAAAGTTTAGACATGGCAATTACATATATAATGTATAATTTTGGTCCTAAAATTGACCCTTGTGGCACCCCTGATTTAATAAATCTAAAATTACTCATTACATTCAAAATCTTTACATACATTTTTCTATTTGTTAAATAGTTTTTGAAAAATGATAGGAGTTTACCACGGATTCCTATGATTTCGAGTACCTTGATTAATTGTGTATGGCTGAGTGTATCGAAAGCTTTTGAGAAATCAATAAATAATACTAGTACATGTTTTTTTGAGTTAAGCTCTGAATTTATATAATTGGAAATTTTTTCGAGCAGTTTATCACAGCTTTTTTGTTTTTGGAAGCCATACTGAAATTCATCAATAATGCCCAAATTATTTAAATATTTATCCAAATTTATAGATATATATTTTTCTAATATTTTTTCTAATGCGGGTAATAAGGAAATAGGCCTATAATTATTTATTACGGTGTGATCTCCATTTTTAAAAATGGGCCTTATGATGCTGCATTTTAGTTCAGCTGGAATGTGACTTGTGTCAATAATTCTGTTAATTAGGTGAGTAATTATAGGACTAAATAATTTAACATATTTTTTTAGATCATACATGCGAATTAGATCGACGCCCGGTGTCTTTGAATTTTTCATTCTTCCGATAATGCATTCAGTTTGTTCTGTATTAGCTCTTGGTAGGTACATTGAATGTTGCAAATGTTCTTGCTTCAACTCAGACGCTCGAACATTGCATTCGTGCAATAACTGATTTACACCTTCGTCAAAGAATTTTGCAAAGTTTTCTGCCACCACATCCGCAGTTTGGGAATTTAAGAAATATTTAGATATTACTTCATCACAATCGGATTTATTTTTCCTACCCAATACTTGATTTACTTCATTCCATGTTTTTTTAATGTCCTTGAAACAATGTTTAAATTTGTTATTATAGTATATTTTTTTTGTGTTTAATATTTTTTTATTTAGTTTATTTCTGTATTTCTTGAATTCGATTTCATATATTTTATTGTTAGGCGTGTTTTTCCATTTCCTCCATAATGTGTCACGTAGTTGTATATTTTCAATAAGATTATAATTTATCCAGCCCTTTTGGTTATTACGCTGTTTATTTGTATTTGATTTTGTTTCAGTACTTTTTTCGTAAATATATTTGAATTTCGATTTAATTTCTTCATAAATTAAGTAAGGTTCCGTTATGTTTAGTATTTCATTCCAATCAGTGATTTCAATAAGTAGGTCGACTTTTTTTTCCGATATTACAGTATATTTTGTATGGTGCGATTTATTGGTGGTACCTGCCTCATAGGTAGAGAAACGCATCGTTGTTGCAATAAGGTAGTGATCCGCTATTATAGTTTCACATACACATGAGCTGATTTCATTTGTCTCTCTCTCTCTTACATAGATATGGTCTAGACATGTAGCCGTTACATAGTTAGTCAGTATGGCTTCACGGGTAACGTCATTAATACATTTTAAAAATCCAAATTTAGCCATAATGTTTTCATATTGCATTACAATTGGTTCCTGATAATTTAATAAGTTTATGTTCGTATCCCCAAGTACCATAACGGATTCTTTAATTTCAATATTTCCCAATATTACATCTAGCTCTTCGAGAAATATTTTTTTATTTGAATTAAGTGGTCTGTATATTGCCAATATATGTAGACGTTTATGTTTTTTGACCGAAATAGTTCCGTAGACACATTCAAATTTAGTTGGCATTATGTTAATTTGTTCAAACGTTAGGTGATCTTTCACATATAAAATAATCCCGCCTCCCGATTTGTTTTTTCGACAAAAGTAATGAGAAGTAAAACCCAATATTTTGTATAGATGTATATTATTTTCATTAATCGACGTTTCACAAAGCGTGATTATATCAATATTAGTTAGAGAGCTAGAGATAACGACAAGAAACGTATCCCAATATTTTGATAAGGATCGAATGTTTAAGTTGATTGCAGTTAAATTATTATTTCCCGAAACATGTTTTTTGATAATCCAGTTCTCAAAACTTTGTGTGCGTTCATAAGCGATTTCAGAGGTGTCAAAATCTACGTTCAAATCACCCATATTGAATAATATTTTAATAGGCTGCAATAGTATATAAACAAGTGTGAAGATTTATCAAGGCAAATAAATTGTATAAATATTTTTACGGAAGTAAACATTACCAATATATTCCTAGTTAGATATTTGCTTTGTTCAGAAAGTTTTTGGTTAAATAATTGACAACAATAAATATTTTTTCTACATGTATGAGTATACCTAGGATAAACTAACATCAATATACATTTCAATACTCCCGTGTTAACACTATAGATACCGGACAATAAATTAGAATATAATATATTTAAAGAAGAAAAAAATATCAAAGATATGAGATACTCATATTTCGGAAGTAAAAGATATACATTATTGTGCTTATCAGCAGAAGATGTTAAGTATTTAAATAAAGTTTTGGTTAGAAGCATTGATTTTTTAGAATAATAATACATATAAACATACCTAATCATAGTCTATGCGACTTTGCGCGATATGCATCATCTTTTTAAAGTAAGTGCAGTTTGTGTTGTTTGCTTTATGATTAGTGTTAAGGGTCATCTTAAAAGTATTGTTTTGGTAAATACAGTTGCTACATGTTTCTTCCGAGTTTTTGTTTGGGCATTCCTTCCATTCGTGATCCTTAGCACAATGTAAGCAGGTCGCGCTTTTGTCTTTGCTCAAACATTTCAGTGCAGTGTGTCCAAATTTCAAGCAGTGGTAGCACTGCGTCAGGGGGTTTGCATCTTCCACTCGTACTCTGCTGAATCCTATATTGATTTTTTCCTTTTCAATGAGGTAGGACCTCAGTGCTCCGCTGGTTTCTAGTATATAGTTCGTGAGTCCATTTTGTACTTTAGGTTTAAACATTTTTATTAGTTTTACAGTGTTTTTTGTATCATTTTCCATTATATCTTTGATACCTTCATTTTGGGTTTTTAAAGCCTCGATTATATCTTCTTCTGTGAGATCTGCCTGTAGATTTCTTATGAAAATTTTTGGGTTTTTCTTTTTTAGTTCTTCCGCAACCATATTTTTTTTGAGCGTTTTGTTAATTTCATCCGTCAATTTTTCTGCGTGGACTTTAGTAGGGCAAGATATTATCAGTTTATTTTGGGCGGCTTTACGAACTCCATTTACTGCAATGCCTAAATTTGCTATTTTTATTTTTTTGACAATTTGTTCTTTTATTGCGTCTGATGTCATATTTGAATTTTCACTTTTAATAATCAATGAATATTTCGATTCTGGGATTTCTTTAAGTCGACTTGCATAGGTTTTTTTTTCCATATAACTTGAATTTTCAATTTTTTTTTCTAATTTTTCTATAAGTTTGGTTTGCAGAGAAACAATCTCGTTTTGAAATGAAGTTTTTTCGTGCATCCATTTTTCTTCTAGAAGTTTGATGTTTGTTTCCAGATTAGTTTTGGCCTTGGAGTCCTGTTTGGTAGAAATATTTGAGATTTCTAGTTTAATATGTTCAATTATTTGTAGCACATCCATAATGGGTTGGGTTTAGTGACCGCAGTCACCTCACTCGCGGCAAAATACTAGTAACGGTGTAACAATACTCTAATATTGTAAAGACGAAAGTATTTACGTATACGTCCACACACCGCCGCTGTGGCGAGTGTAATTTAATAACGGTTATTCTAATAAATTGAAAGTTGAAATACTAAATAAAAAAATTAAACATATTCTCTTCAAACGGTCTTTCTAAAGATAGAAATAAACAATGGCGTAGAATTCTGTTTGTGGATAACGATACTTCTAAAATTATATATAAAAACAATCCTGGTACTATTCAACTGGCGTTTTACACTAATAACAATGAAGAAATATATTCTTAATAATAAAGATAGCAAAATTCGAACAAAAAAATCAGGAGTTTAAAAACTCAACTGCGATGATTGTAATTTCTTTTACAAAGGTAGAACCAATAGAAATTTTGAAGTCAGAACTAAAGAATATCGCACGGCTCTAAATGGAAATAGTGAATCTGAGTTTGCAAATCATCTTTTGAATAATGATCACACTTTCGATAAAAAATTCAGGTCTTAAAATACTTCACTCAGGATATAAAAAAGCATCGCAAATAAATAATTTTGAAATTTTAGAAATTAGAAAACATGTCAATATAAAATCAGATATAATTAATAAACAAAAAAAATATAAATAATAATGAAAAATGCCATTACAAAGTGATAAGCTTCCAGAAGAAATCTGCTTGTTAATCGTAAGTACTCAAATATTGTGAGCTGCATATTTAAATATTCGCGCCATTCATTTGGTTCGTTTTTAGACCGCCAGAGGTGCGCTCTGTCGGCGATCTAATCTATAGCCGTGCGTATCGGCCATTGAAGGATCGCGTGATTTTTTTATAAACGTCAAACATAATTACGTAACTGTGGATAATTTTCACTGTAATGTAATTAATCCAATGGATTATGAACTTTCTAAAACATATTTTCTTTGATATTATCTAAAAATTATATGAGGAGAAACGATGCTTTTGAAGAAATCTCGTATTATTATGAGGCGATCCTATTTTAGTATGAAATCGTGTCTTAATTTTCAAGTTAGCGGAATTTAACCGAAACAGACAATTTAAATTTGACCAATCAGAGGGCCTACACCGTCCAGACGCTGGAGTATTAATAATATCAGATAATAATAATAATAATAATAATACTTGGATGACTTGTATAGCGCCGTTTTTGTGCAAAAACACCTCAAGGGCGCTGTACAAACTGATAATACATTTGTACAGTGGTCTATGTTATTACTTAACTATTTATGGAGAAAATATACAGTTCAATACTTACCTGATAGGTCACTTGAGATTAACACTTAATTAACATTATCTAATTGTTTATTGGCGAAATTTAGATACAGGATTTAGGACTTAATTGAAAAATTGAATATAACTGGACTTTCTCTTAGGATTGGTATATTTAATTTAAGGATACGACAGCTTAAAAAGGTAAGTTTTTAATTTAGACCTGAATTCTGTTGGACTTGTTATGGATCTTAGTTCCGGAGGGAGTTTATTCCAAGCCTTCGGCCCAGATACTCCGAAAGCGCGATCACCAAACTTAGTATTTGGCTTGCGCATAGGTTCTATCAGTCTGCCTACAGCTGCTGATGTTGCTGATCTAAGCGTTGACTGCCTCAGACCAGTGTTTTCCGGGAAGCATAGTTCAGAGATGTAGGGTGGGGCCATTTCATTGATGGATTTATTATTATATTCATTTTTTCAATACAACAATTGAGCAGTTACCAGCTGTCAAAGTATCTTCCGATATTTTTTTGAAATCTTTGAGAATTTGAAGTGAAATAGTAACAGAAAACTGTTCTAGTGAATTAATCCTAAATTGATACACAAGTTAGTGAATCCTAAATAAAAATAAACCCAATAGAACAAACTTTATCTGACAAATTCTAACTATCTTTGAATAGAATTTGTCAACACTATATTTTTCAGTATCCAATAAGTGCAAATGTAAAGTGAACAAAACAGTGGCTTTCCATAGCAATTAAATAATAATAATCAGCTGATTAGTTCAACATAAAGCAAAAGAATATCAGTTAAAAACTTTTATCAACTTAACCTAGAAATTGGCAATAACAATTTGGACAATTAATAGTGGATACAAAAAGTGATACTCAAAACAATCAATTTGACATTAAATCATCTGCGGTTTTACTCATCATACATAAAAATTAATAATTAAGTATAAAAATAAATCTCAAATGCAATAAATAATACTAAAGTTGATATTGATTATTTATTTTTATCTTATCACATCTATCGACCAACAGACGAAGCTTAATCTGCTGCCAAAAACACCATAAATAGTTGCTGCCAATAGATGTCACTCTAGCCCAAAATTGAAATTTTATAATATCCAAAATAATATAAAAATCATTTAAAAATGGCTCCCAAAAGTGATTCAATGGAACAAAAATTAGAATGTTTCAAAGAACAATTGTTACTAACAATGAGTGACAGAATTGACCTTCAACTAAAAAATTTTCTAAAAAAAGATGTCAATAAAATATTCTTAGACATTAAAAAAGAAATTCAGGATATAGTTAAGAGCGTAGAATTCTGCTCTAACAAAATTGATGATTTCGAAAATGAATTAAAAAAAACCAATGAACATCAAAAAAAAAATGAATCGAAAATTGAAGAACTACAAAAAGAAATAAAAAATCTTAAACAGTCAGTAAACCATATCCAACAGAGCTCACTAGAAACATCCATTGAAATTCAAGGAATCACACTGAAAAAAAATGACGACATCAGAAAACCAGTAGAAATGCTGATGTCGACACTAGACTGTAGTGACCTCCTAAAAAATAACTCATTGGTGAATTACTATAACAACCCGGTGAAACAAATTATTACTATTCAATTTGATACAAAGGAAACGAAGGATAAGGTCATCAAACAAAAAAAAAATAAAGGAATCTTCACTCCCAAGGACATCAGGTACTCAGAATCAACTGAAAAAATATTCATAAATGATAAACTTACCCCAAAGAATAAACAACTTCTTTGGTTAACAAAATCTACCAAATCTTTGGGATATAAATACGTTTGGACGAAGGATGGAAATGTATTACTGAGAAAGAACGAAGAATCCCCTATAATAAGAATAAATGATGTTAACGACATTCCAACCCAATAACCATGTACCTACTAGAGTAAGAAATTTATATAATTAAATTTGAAAATGGATTACTATGACGATTTTTCGGTCCCAGACACTAAGGTTTATGAAAATATGACAGAACTAAATAACTACATAATTGAGGGAAATACAGATTTCAATTTAATAAATTTAAATATAAGAAGCATACGCAAACATTTTGATGATTTCTGTATTTTCCTCAATTCTCTAGATTTTCGTCCAAATGTAATCATACTTACCGAAACGCAAATGCGTGACTCAATACCCTACCACATCTCCGATTATGAGACTTACTCACTACCCTGTAAACATACTTCTCACGATGGTCTCTCAATATTTTACAGTTCAAATAAAATAACTAACGTAATAATTAATATCCCCAAATTTAAGTATTCTAATGCCATACATTTATCCTTCACACATAACAGTAAAACATACTCTATACTTGCTATATATCGCTCCCCTTCCTTAGACTCTAAATCCTTTATTACAGAACTTAAATATTTTATAAATGAAAATAATTGCAATCAATCCGATTTCTCATTTATTGTAGGTGATATAAACATCAACATTGATAATTCGATCCTAAACCCTATTGCAAACGAATATCTAAATGTAATATATAGCGAGGGTTATCTGTCTTACATAAATAAACCCACTAGATATGGCCATCACGCTGATTCTTGCCTCGATCATATATTACTCAAAACTAATAAAAATTTTATACCCAGATCAGCTGTCCTAAAATTCGATATCACAGACCACTACCCAACCTTTTTCGGTCACAGTAAATTAAATTTTCATCATACAACTAAAGAACAACAAGTGGAAAAAAATAAAATTAACTACCAAACACTAAACAATTCTCTAAAAAAAGAAACTTGGAACCAAGTTTTATCCAATGATGACCCAAATCAATCACTGAATACATTCTATTCTATATTAAATAATAATATCAAAAATAGTCTAGAATTAACACGAACACCTAAAAGAAAACATAAAAAAATTAAACCATGGATCACGCGTGGACTGATAATTGCAAGTCAACACAGGAACAAACTGTACAAAACTTACAAAAACCATGAGAATTACTGTATGGTAAAAGGTGTACCATCTAATGGAAATTTACGTCAGCAATACATAATCTATAGAAATTTTTTTAATATTCTTATGAAGAAATGTAAACAAGAATACTATGCAAACCAATTGCAAAAAGCTGATAATGATTCTAAAAAAACATGGCAAGTCATAAATGAAATAACGAATAGAACACACAAAATAAAAAGATTTCCCGAAAAAATTGTAACAGACGATAAAATAGTCATAACGGATGTAGGAAAAATCGCAAATAAATTCAATGATTTCTTTACAAACGTTGCCGCAGATTTAATAAATAATAATCCCTCATTTCAAAACAGTATACATAAATCAACCCAAATAGACATACCCACCCCCGAATATACTCCTAATTTATCTCAATTTAAACGGATAACTGAATCTGAAATTATAAAACACATTGACAATCTTAAAACAAATACAGCCAATGGTCCAGATGAATTAAGCTGTATCACAATCAAGTCTATTAAACAACACATTTCTATGCCCTTACAACACATTTTTAATTCCTGCCTTGAAAAAAACATTTTCCCAAATGCATTTAAACTCTCAATTATTGTACCCATACATAAATCTGGATCGATCTCTAAACTTGACAACTACAGACCAATATCGCTGATATCCCAACTTGCAAAGATATTAGAAAAAATCATAAAGATACAAGTACTAGAGTTTCTAGAATCTAATGCACTCTTGTCACCACACCAATATGGTTTCAGATCAGGTCTTAGTACTGATGATGCTTTATTTAATCTAACAAAAAAATTATACACCAATCTAGATTCAAATATGAAAAGTTTAACAATATTCTTAGACCTAAAAAAGGCTTTTGATACCGTCAATCATAATAAACTGCTTGGAAAACTTAATAATATGGGAATCAAAAACAATTGTCTGTCACTTTTAACAAATTATTTACTTGATCGCAGACAATCCACAAAAATTGGCGTAAATATTAGTAAACCAGCATCTATGAGACATGGGGTTCCACAAGGAACAGTTATAGGTCCGCTTTTGTTTCTAATTTATATTAATGACCTATGTAATATTAGTATTCCGGGAAAACTTTTCTCGTATGCTGATGATACTGCAATCACAGTTCATGGTAAATCCTGGGACGAGGTCTCTAAAAATGCAAATAAGTGCACAATTATTGTCAAAGAATGGCTCAATCAAAACCTTCTAACTCTGAACTGTGAAAAAACTATATATATTCCTTTTTATAATACCAAAAAAGCGGCACCCTTAACTCATCTAAGTATAAGGTTTCACAAAAATACTTGCAATCCTGTCCTATGCACTAACTGTACAGAAATGAAATCGGGGAATACAGTTAAATATTTAGGAATTATAATAGACAGCCAACTCAAATGGACAAATCATGTAGAAAAGCTTGTTAATAAACTTAGATATTTAACTTATATTTTTAAACGTTTAAATAACATAGTAGATATCAAAAGAATCAAATTGGTGTATCATGCATTGGTGCAATCATCAGTATCTTATGGAATAATTGCATGGGGGGGGATTTATAACACCCATATTAAGCCACTAGAAATAACACAAAAACTAATACTAAAAATAATGTTGCATAAAGATATGACCTACCCCTCCTTGCAATTATTCGAAGAGGCTAAATTGTTAGAGATAAGAAAAATTTACTGTACACAATGTTTAAAATATATATTTGCTCGAAATTTTCTTTTTATAAAAAATGAAAATCGGTCTAGTAATAGGGTAAATAATGTATTTAAAGTTCCACTGTGCAAAACAAGGCTTGCGCAAAGACATGCTTATTTTATTACACCAAAAATTTATAATGCACTCTATACCAATACAGAAATCAAATGTGAAAATATATCATCCTACAGGAAACATAAAAATGTAATAAAGTCTTGGATAAATACCATAGATATTAATATTTACCTGCTGTAACATCTGATCTTAATCTCTATTAACTTTTAACAAATCCTTATTAACTTTTATTTTTCATATTTAATCCCGTAAATACAGTAAATAATGATTTTACTATAAATATTTTCATTCTTTTCTTTTCAATTTTCTACAAAGATAAAATATGTATATTTAGAGTAATTTTAACTGAACTGCCTTAAAGAAACACAAGTATACCCACGAACTGGCGATGCCTATGTGGGATTTTTTTGCTATCATACATTTATGCATATTATTATTTTTATGTATATGCTGTTTATGAACTCGTGTGTGTGTACGTGTATTGTGTGTGTATGTTATGTATGGTGTGTAATACACTATATATGTATACATATGTGCATGTGTACATATACTTTTCTGTAATTCGCATTGTTTCTTTCTTTTTTTTAATATGTATGTAAAAAACATAATTTGTATTTTAAAACCATGTATGTAACAAAAAAAAAAATAAAAAAAAAAAAAAAAAAAAAAAATTTAAACACCATCCAGCACAGTTTGTACTGGATTCTTTCAGGGCACTTGAGCCAGTGAAGGTTACGAAGGTGTTCTGAAATGTGCGAATATTTTGAAACCCCGGTTATGAGCCGTGCTGCTGCATTAAACACTGATTGAAGTTTGTCAATTTGATATTTTGGAAGGCTGGCATAAATGCCGTTGCAGTAATCGAGACGTGAGACTACGTAAGAGTTGATAAGTAGTTTTGTTGCTTCTGAAGGAAGGTTTCTTCGGACAGACTTGAGTTGTCTAAGGTGAAAAAAACCGGTGCTTACAGTCCTATTTATTTGACTTTTAAACGAAAAGTCTGAATCTAAATAACTTAAAAGAACTAAAAAATACTATTTTATAGAAACATAAGTATGCAAGTATGAATCACATATGAAATAATAATAAAAATAACTTAAAAGAACTAAAAAATACTATTTTATAGAAACATAAGTATGCAAGTATGAATCACACATTAAATAATAATAAAAATAACTTAAAAGAACTAAAAAATACGATTTTATAGAAACATAAGCATGCAAGTATGAATCACACATTAAAAAATAATAAAAATAACTTAAAAGAACTAAAAAATACGATTTTATAGAAACATAAGTATGCAAGTATGAATCATACATGAAATATCATAATAACATCATAATGTTATGGAAAACTACTGGACCCCGCAATGCTACGCTATTGATAATTGCTTTCTCGAGCGTCTCCGACTTCTATCACTATTCACTACTGTATACTAGAATGTAACTGTTGAAAAACTACATTATATCTACTTTAATTCGACTCCCTATCCATGTTCTAAGAATTCGATGACGCCCGAGATAGAAATTAGAAATAGCGAAGCATTGCGGTGTCCAATAGTTCTCTACACCTTTCTATTCCAAATGTGTTCATCTGTGACCTGCCAGTTTAGTTTGTTTTGTGCAAGAAAATAAATAAAAAATTGTTGAAAAAAGTATGAAAATGCACTTGCATTAAAAAATATGATGTCCGGTGTGCAGGCCGGCACTGAGCCAAACGGCGCCGGGCGCGAATAATGTTTTTCTTGCCCCTTGTCAAAACTAGTAGACTCATAGATAGGTGATAACACTGTAATCAATCATGTTCTCAAGATTAGGGTTTTTGGAGATTTGTGGAGGGCTGTTAAGTATTATCAGCACCCTGGCAATTCGGCCATGATTGCGGCCCTGACGGTGTGTGGATGATGAACTGGTGTAAATGACAATATTTTGGTAGATAATTGAAGGCACTTTTATATGTATGTATAAAGCTGTTTTCTTACTCAATTTATTTTCATCTCAGATTCATTCTCTTGAATGAAAACCGTTTTTTGAATGGACTAGTTTATTAGTTGATTTCTATTAAGTTGCAAATATATCTATGCTCTGATGAGTAAACTCAAGTTGTCTGCATTTCGGTGAACCGAATCGGTTAAAATATCTGATAATGTTTACCTAAATTTATTTTCATGCGTGGAAGAACAAATTAATACGATTCCATGATAACAATAAAAACTAACTAAACCTTTTCTAACATTGTTTCTTCGTCAAAATATATATATTTTAAATGACAATGTGTTAATCAATATAACGCAAGTTTAAGAGGAACGACTGGGCGATCTTTTCTTTACAAAACCGAAATTTGGATTTGAGGCGAAACATAATAATTATTTTTTAAACAAAAATTTAAATTGAATATCTGCTAATTTATATGTACTCATTTTTGGTTTAACTTTTTTTTAAATACAGGCTATTAAAGAAATCGATTTTTCATGATTACAGAGGCAATTCTTGGAATTTAATGAATTAATGATTATTATTTAAAAATAATAATTGTGCTCCATTTATCATATGCATACATAGACTAAATACAACTAGACTAGCCGTGTAACCATTGAAAAATAACCTCAACACAATTTTGGTTTGGTTTACGTGCACATTTATGAAAAGGCGCACGCATTGTGTCGCAATGCGAAATGGGCACTGTGCATTGCGTTTTACCTTTTGTCGGTCTAGAGTTAAGCTATTTTTCTTGTCAGCTATGCTGGGCAAGTTCATTTTTTCAATCACGAAAATAACCTAGTTCCAAATATTTTAGATTGCACCTATCGCGGACTTTATTTTAGAAAATTTAATCAGCTATCTGAATAAAAAAAAATATAAGTACCTTACCGATAGATTGAAGGCAACGAATTAACAAATATCAGAAATTAATAGAATTTCACTAACGACAAGTAAATTTTCTGACGTCATCTTTAAAACTAGTCACAATCATGACGTCATGCAGTGTGTTATACACTTTTAACGAATACATATAAACAATAATACATGGAAAGAGCTTGCCGCATGATAATTATTGATGTGTTGGTTAAAATCACGCGTTTTTACTTGATGCGCGCAAAAAACTTTAGAAGTATTGGTTATTTTTAGTCTTGTCTCTATTCAGGGTTGTATTAAGTCCACAATTATTTGCGTGTTAAATTATATGAGAAAATCGCGTCGTTGAGTAATTTATTTTGTGTTTACTATTTTAATAACATTTTTCTTTTCATTGAAAAAATATACATTACAAAGTATTTATATATATAGTACACTTACCTTTTTTATTATAACTATTGCTGTAGAGGTGATGAAGGTGGTGGAAGATATGTTACATGAAAAGGAACGTTCATGTAGGCTTAAAATGTTAGGTACAGGAATAAATATTTTCTATATACATTCCGATAATTATTCTTAAAATGTCTTATTTTCGCTTAGGTTTCCCCACAAACCGAGAAAAAATTGAGAAATGGATATAAGCAATCCGGATTCAATTTTGTGAAAATAACATTCGAAAAAATTCCCCAATTCCTCGTATATGTGCACAATCTAATACAAAATTTTGCAGCATTGACATTTTTGGTAATAACCTAAAGAAATATCGATATGAAGTAATGCGTACCATCGATTATTAATATGAGAGTATGGAATGTATCGAGAGCATCTCCTATCCTCTTCCTATTTTCCTCTTCCTCTCCCCTTCCTTTAACTCCAAATTAATTTCGAGATATTAAAACTTCATTTCTAATGAACTTTAACATAAGAAACTTCTGTGGCTTGACTTCAGTTAACTTGTATATTTATATCTATCATTGTATATTATATAAAAGCTGTCTGTTTCTTACAAAATAAGTAAATAAATATTAACAAATACGGAAAAAAGAGTGTTTGCTAATTTATTTTTAAAAAAAGCGGATTGCAGGCCTTTAACGAAAGAATGAACAGGTTTCTGGTTGAACTTTTAGTAAATTTCGAATACATTCATTATCACGATGTCAGAACAGAGTTTTTCTAATTTATTTAAAAAAAGGATTGCAGCCCCTTAACGAATGAATAAACAGGTTTCCTGTTAAATTGTTAGTAAATTTCGAATACATTAATTATCACGATATCGGAACACGTTGACCGTACCATCATCAGGAAGCCATTTGTGCTCAAATCATTTTCATCCCAAACGTTTAGACTGTAATTTCCTTCAGGTCCTTAATAATCTTTGAGCATTTTGTGTGGAGGAGAGAATGTAATATACCCACAAATTAGGTATCGTTGCTTAATCTGAGAAAGGTTATTTTAATTACTGGTTGTTATTGTCTAGCTTTGATTAAGCACCATCTATATATTTTACAAAAATGGTACTACAAAAATAAACTGAATAGGCATTTCTCTGAAATCGTATGACATTACCGCAGTTAATATACGAAATAAATTTCGAACCGATCGGCATGCATTTGGCAAGGTTGTTGGCGCGGTTCACTCCAATCCTTGGGAAGGAAGGTAGAATCATATTTTTTTCCGTAGATATGTAAAGTTGTGCCTATATTAAAAAAAGGAGACAAACACAATGTAAAAATGTAAAAGCTTATTTAATGGGCATAAATAAATTGATATTATTACTATGTAACCCCACCCTCCCTTGTCCCACCCCACCACACCCTCTCTGAAGCTCTGTCCTCGTCTAATATGATTTCTCTCGCTTTATTTTGATATTATATTTTATACATTATTAATAAGTACCTAGACTAGTTTTTTATAATGCTGTCTTATAAACCTAACGAAGCGGTTAAAAACAAAATAACTTTTCATTTGATTAAAGTGTCAAGCCACAAAGTATATAAATAATTTTGTAAATTCATAAAACTTCTACTCAATAGTAAATATGTTTACGTTTCCCGTTTTGGTTCAATATGTAGTGTACAGAATCCAAAACTTAAAATGTGAAAATAAAAATCATTTTGTGTTATTTATAAGTCCTTTGCCCGATTCAGACCTGGTTAACCAAAAAATATTATTTTGGTGACGGTTTTGTATTCAAATTACAACAACAACTCGGTAACAAAATGAACGCTGTTCCTTGGTTTTGCTTACGAGTTTGAACGTTTGAACAAGGAGTTTAAATAGAGTTGGGTTGTTAAGTTCATCTCCATATTTGTGACGTACGCTATGTGGTGTCATTTTTAAAATGAATTTAACTAGACAAGGCTAATCTAGTATAAATACATCAATGTATGCATATGATGAAATGCAAAATTAAAATAATGTAATTTATTAAAAAATAAAAACCCATTTTTATTTTAATTGAAAACGACCGGTTTACTGGAATACAAATTTGTAGTACATAAATCAAATGTTCTACCCAAAAACGCTTACTTAGGTAAATCAGTATATAATCACAGTAGTTAAGTCACGATTTTTTTTTCTAAAATAATTTTAAAAATCTGAAATCTGTAATGGCATATTATATATTATAATTAAAAAAAACTTGCTTATAAACTTATCCGTAGGTACTAGATATTAACTATATTTTTTTATTAAAAATATAATTATTCAGTTGGGTTGGGTATTTTGGTTTCAAATCAATATTAAAGTTTTGTATGACAAAGGACGACCAGAATCTGAAAAAATACCGCGGTAGAAATTAAATATTCAGTGCTCATAAGTTATTATTACATAGTTTGCTTGGTTTTGCTATCGAGTTTTGAAAATACAATGTTGTTTGTCTGACAATTTGTGGTTCAGAGTACCTATTAAGTTAATCTGACACTGTGACCCTATTCTGTCAGTTTTGTTTCCGATTTAAGCGTCACGAAAATTGAGAACTACTACAATAATAATAATGATTCGTGCTCCTTTCGGAGATGAAATTCGTTTACCTTGGGTCAATCGAATTTTGTATCCTTGTATTGTACCTACATGATGTATTGTATTTATGCTCAAATGTGTATTTGAATTCAGTTTTCTTGTTTTTATTTATTTGTAGGTTTATTTTGGAATGAATAATACATTTTCACTAAATATAATGGGTGTGATAGATATGTTGTTTTTTATCACCGTTATCATTGTTATCCTCAAAATATTTTTGAAAATATCTTTCACGTGTCGACTCTGGTCACTCAGCCGAGCAACCGCCAATCCTTCTCAAAGGTGATTTTTGAAAAAAAAAAAACAAAAAAAGTTGCCGGAGAAGAAAAGTTCCTTAAAATTTTTTACTCCAAATAACGCCAGGAAGGTTAACGTTAGTTATGTACGTCCCTTGAAAACCCTATATACAGGGTGTCCGGGGTGAAAGTGCAGTAACTTCTGAGGCGATTCGACATGATGGTAGAAGTAAAAAAAACAATAATAATGCAGTACGCATACGTCGGCGCAATTTTTCGTTTGCAGCTGAAAAGTACATCTAAAAGTTGAAATTTCAAAAAAAGTTATTTTTCTTTTTTACTTCTACCATCATGTCGAATCGCCTCCCGAAGTTACTGCGCCTTGACCTCGGACACCCTGTATATCCTTTTTTGGTTTGATAGAGAATTGAACCTTTCTCCCCAGAGACTGGAGTCAATCACGCTCAAAACTGAGCTTAAACCGATTTGGTAGGGCTGACATTTATTTCGTACATAAACTGCTGTAATATCATCCAATTTTAGAGAAATTCGTATACGTCCACGTGTGTACGCTTGATTGCCATCAAAAGTTAATAGAATGCATTGTCATCGACTACGAGTCTATATTAAAGCAAAATTAAGTAAGCATGAACATAGGTATGATAATAAGTTGTACATTTATTAGGTCAGTATCTACCCTTGACTTTGCTGAGTAAATCACTGCATCAAAAATGGTTATAGAATTAGGTCGAAGGTACTTGCTAAAATAACAATTGCAGTATGAACCGCTTGCCCTATCTAACCCAGTACCAAAATAACCCAAACATCGGGCGCCGAACCCTTGAAATGAATATTTGATATTTTAATAACGCCGAGAACCTTCCTGAATATAAAACTATAGCGGGCGAGTTGGACCCGTCATAAAATAGCCTATTTCAGAAGAGTATGATAATCAAATTGCACGTGTCTATAGTCTGGAATGGATGAACAGGAGGACTTGAAAATTTGATGGATTAATTTATGAAAATAATTTGGCAAGGTGGTTTTATAATGTTGTAATTTAAATTTGAAACAATGCATCGCAACCGCTATTGAAAGTAGGATCCAAAACCAAAATTTCTGTAAAATCGTAAATATTTTCAAAATTTGTAGATTTCTTTTACATCAGCTCCTCACAGAAGGCTCTAAGGAATAAAATCCTTCAGAGTCTATGTAATCTTTAAGGATGCTGTGTGGATGGCATTTTCATGGAAAGTTTTATTTTAAGTAAATTCTGGAAAGGAATAAAATGTATGAGGACAATGTGTCCAGGAGTGACGAACGTATGAATCCCTCCCACTGCGGTACAAGGCGATGAGTTGAGAGAGTCTGGATGGAGAGGACAAAGGTCTCTATCAACCAGCGTCTACCGATTCGGCCCGCCATGCAGTAGGTGGACAAAAGCATCCATCGCTAAGACCTAGACAAACCTTACACCGTGAACCCGGACATCCCTGCTAATTCAAAAAACTTAGCGAACCACTTGGGGTGACCTATGGCTGGGGTGTTGGTTATACAATAAATGGTTAGTTTTGAGTTTTCTACCTCCTACGACTTGTGTGTCACCAGTTTAATCCACTATCTGTAAAAACCCTTTGCTCACATTCCCACATGTGTTACGTTTATTTACATGACGTAGGTACATGTATAAAGTTACAAGTATTTACAAAATTAAAAGTTGTATTACTTTTTTGGTGTCTTGTCGATAAACATGTATTTCCGAAATGATGTACCTAATTACATAAAGACATTTAGCACTTTGTAATATTGTAAAGCATATTACCATTATTAGAACGTCGCACCATAACTAAACTATTTATAGTCATGAGAGAAGTCGAGAGACAATGAATAAAATGCGTAGTTAAAGTACGTAGGTGTTACTATTCATAATTAGAGCACAAAATAATAATTCAATTAGATATTTTGTAAAGAGAGTAGATGGAGAAGAAAAAAACTGTTGAACGCTATTCTTCGTGTTATTGCGTCGAACATTACTATAATATTTTCTTTTGAAACGCTGGTGTTAACGCATTTATTAACCGTAAATACAAATATTTCTATGGTCTGCAAGTTATTACGATGTACATAACTATAATATTTCGTTTATAAACCGAAAGATTCTATGTCACCTTGATGTTTTAGCCACCCCGCCAAATTCCACATATTCAGGTTGCCTTGTTGTGATTGTGTGCAAATAAAACTCTGAACCACAATTCCTTTGAGTGTTCTATCAATAACCAATTTCATGCGTGAATGAAACGAAATCTGGAAAACTCAAAGCTGATGGCGCTATTATGGTCGGCGGTCAATTGCATGATATGACAGCTATGTGATAAGGCTTAAAATGTATTGTTCTAGGGATTTATAAATTGATAAATTTTGTGGTTGGAGCAAAAAAATTATTTTCTTTACCATAGTTTTTACAGTAAGTCACCTCTTTGGCCGGCTGGAAGCCAATTTTTTTTTTTGGTTTGTCTGAGGAACGACCTTTCCTCCCCAGGGACCGGCTTTCAGCCAGCTGTGATTTTTTTCGGAGGTTGCCAACCACTTTTCCACGGCGTTCTAAGAAAAAATATGGTTTCCTCCTTCACCGAACAGTCAAGACTCACATGTTTCCCTCAATGTCCAGGAATGCAGTGTTAGTAGGCAGTATGCGAGTTCTTACATGTTGTTAGTCATCTAGATAAAATTTATTTAAAAACATAAACGAAAATAAACTCTTCTCCCCAGGGACTGAAGTCAACACTTCTAACACTTAACTCAAATCCTATACCAGATAGTGCTGATATTAGTTTTGAAAGTGGTGCACGAGTGCTTATGTGAATTTAAATACGATCATGCTAAATATTGAATTAGACTGAACTTATGATTATAAAATATTCCGGAGGCATCAGATGGAACAAAATGTTCATTACAAAAACGATAACTTTTTATTGTTTTATATTTATGTATTTTAAGGCACAATCCACTTTTTTCTTCAGTTTTAAATCACTTGAAACCTATTTACAGATCTTTGTGAGAACCATTAAGGCACAAAACAAGATTGAGGCATTTTTATTACTATTATTACTAAGCTTTTGTAAAAGAACTTTCGTTATTGCCTGGGAATAAACCAAGATTGGCGGCTATGTATCATGACCGCCACCTACTAGCGCCAACGGCAAATTCCAGCAATCCAGATTACCTGCCAATGGTTTAAATAAAAATTGAACTATCTGCACTATTATGCAAGCGTTACTTGCCTTCTTAGCCTAAACATCCCTCAAATAAATATTTAAATAACAGAATTTATCTATAAAAATTGCATTAAAATTTAACAATCATCGGTAGTTAAAAATCAAATAATATGAATTAATTTACCCTATTATTTCTTAAACACGGCCAAGATCGGCCCATACTGGGATAAAGAAAAAAAATTGAAGTTGTCGCGATGTTCACGGGGAAACTATTATTTTATTGATTTATTATTTTAGACATTTATACATCCAAGTACACAAATTTCTAATTTATTACGAGTATAACTTATATACATGTTTATTATTAATTAAAATTTCTTTCGATTAATATGGCTCAAACAATTCTGCGTGAATTCTTTTGTATATATAGTAAACACTTTTGTGTATTAGCTTTGTCCTTTCGTGGTAGTCTAATTTCATTGCAAGTCCTTGTGTTGTCAGTATTATACAATATACGTATAATGTACGTAATTTAGATGAAAATTATTTTGGTCACAGGTTATTTATTATTTTATATATACTCGTAAATATCATCACGTTCAAGTTCATCATCCGTTTCAGCGATAGCCAATTTCGTTCTTATAACTTTAAAAAATCTATTTAATTCTCATTTTGGAGAATTTAAATCATATTTTGTTCTCTAGCGTTACAAAAGAAAAGAATTGTTGAGCACTAGTTAAAATGTGGAGCAATAATAGAGTTATACTGAATGTAGTTTTTCTGGAAATTTTTCGTCGAATTCTTTCCAAAAAAGAAATCTTTTTTCCAATTTTTATTTTGTGTATATTTAGCACTCTTGTTAAAGGTTAGTTTGGAATCTAATATAACTAGTAAGTATTTTTATATCAGCATCAATTTCAATTTTTATGTATTTGTTTTATTGAGCCTTCTCTTGTGCTTTAAATTCTTGTAATGTCTTTGAATTATTAATCACCTATTTAAACGGGACTGTAAGCCATTTCCTGTTAAAGTGTTCATCCATCTGCGTTTGTCTCAATAATATATCAAGACGAAATGCAAAAATCTTAGAACACGTATTCGGACATCGAAACGTTGGTATTTTACAAAGAGATTCTAAATAAATTAGCAGTATATTTTATCGGGAAATTTTCCGTGTGGCAATAAGTGTTTTTTTAATTCATGTAACATATATAAATTGTGTTTTGCTTCATCCGTGTTCTAAAAATCCTTAGTCCGAAAAGGAAATGGCAATAAACCGATGGATACAATTGGTAATCGTTTAACGTCTGCCTACTGGTTACACTTCCAAAAAAAATATTCCACCCACGGTCTTCGAATAGTAATGAATAATTATCTTTATTTTAAGAAAATAAAATTAGATATTACCAAGTCTGCGATCGCTAGCGGAACAAAGAAATAGTCCAAAGAATAGGTGCGGTAAGAAAAGTGCTAAGTGGTTGGCCCTTTATACTGCATAGCATCAAGAAAAACTGCACCATCACCGGCTTTCACCAATCAAAACAGAATAGACACTAAAAGCTTAGTTAAGTAAAAATGCACACTTTACAAAGAGAGGATAACAATTCACTTTTTTCATTCGTTTACAATTTTCACAGTCGAACTTAAATGCCAGAATTTTATATCATAAAAGAATACATTTTTTAGATGTCTGAGTTTTAACCTATCCCATAATTTTTTTGTTTGCTTCTCACAGAGTTCAAAGTCTAATTTTTTGCATTATAATTAACCTCACTAGAACTAATTGCTTGTATCGAGGTTAACACTACACATCTGAGTGAAGCAATATAAAGTAGCCACTATTTGCATAACCCCAGAATATTACAATGATTAAAGAAGAATTAAAAAAAGTTACACGAGTGGCCAGTTGGGCACTATGAGAATGCATTGTAATAATATAATAATAATAATAATAAAAATAAGCCTTTTATTCTGAACTTCTGTTAGGTACATTAATATTAGAAATGTTTTGTTTATTTTAATATATCCCGAAGCTCAGTTTGCCTCTTGGCATAGGCCTCCTCTAACAATTTCCATTGGGACCTGTCACGCGCTACTCTTCTCCATTGATGTCCAGCCGTGAGTTTTAGGTCGTCTTCCCATCTCATGTGTTGACGTCCTCTACTTCTCTTGCCATCTCTGGGATACCAGTCAGTGACATTTTTACACCATTTCTCTTGTGGGTCTCGGATCATATGACCTGTCCATCTCCATTTTTGTTGGTCTATTCGGGTAACTATATCGGCAACATTAGTTATCTCCCTTATTTTGCTACATATCACTCTGTCCTGTTTTCTTATTCCTGTCAAACTTCTCTCCATGGCTCTCTGGCAGCGTTCCAACTTTTCTCTGTGGCGTTTGGTGAGTGCACTCACCATTGTAATAATATTTGAACCACAAATAAATCATTATTATCAAGAAGATAAAAAGTTAACATAAAAACTACAAGGGTGACGCTTTGTATTTATCACATGGAACTTACACAATATATTATAATATAAGTCCTCTGTCAATACAAACATCTAAAGACAAGACAATACCCAACAATTAATCCAGAATGTTAACGACGTATGTGAAGAAGCTTTGTACAAAAACATGCGACGCGCTGCCCTGGTGTATTGGACAGAACTGCGGTTGAATTGTCTTTATCAAATCTCTAAAATAAAGTGGGAATATTAACGAAATAAGTCATGAAGTTGTGTAAATACGATATTCGGCGCGCAGCCCGGCGTAATGGATGGACCCGATGAATACGGTCGAATTCTAGAAAATCTATATTTCCGTGTGGTTTATTTTAATTATTTTTGATGAACGTTCTACTAAGATATCATATGTTTCCAGAGGTATCCCTCGGAAAGTTACTGATTCATTGTCTAGAAAAATTAAATCTGGTGTTTACCGCTAAATTTATAGTTGGTTTTATAGTTTACGTAAAATATTTTTATGATAAAATTCTGTTTTTATCAATCTTAAATATAAATAACTTAAATTCGTAGGGATCCCTTTAGAAACATTTGCGAATTTAGTAATACGTTCATCAGAAATAATTACAATCTGTGTCGATCAAACCGGCGCCGTTATGTCGTTTTGTATTGCCTTAATTTTTTTAAAAATTTAACCAAGGGAGTGAAACACTTAACCCGGGTTGATTTGTTCGCTTTAGGAAACAGCTCATATAGGCCTCACAGAAGTTGTTGTTTCTCCCTTGGATATCCAAGTGAATGAAACACTTAACCAAGGCTAAATTGTTCGTTTTTGGAAGCAGCTCATATAGGACTGATAGAATTTATTGTTTCTCCCTTAGATGTCATGATGAGAAATATAATCTTAACTGTGTTGGAATCACGCTTTATATTCGAATCTAAAAGTTAGCCCCAGAAGACTTAAAATGTACGCCGTTTTGAAACCAAAGTTTCCGACAGCGATCTGAAAAAAATTATGAAACTTTGTGAATTTTCGATTACTTATTTTTGAAAGGAAACGACAAAAATGAGATAATAACGTAGAAAAAAATGGCCTAGTAAAACGGGTGCGTGTTTTTATTTTTTATACATTATCAGTAATTTCAGTTAAGAAACATGTAAGGTGGAGCCATTATTATTTTTTTTAAATAAATGTTTATTTCTAATGATAAAACTTAAAACTGTGTTTCATCACCTTTCACAAACAGTTTTTTAAGTTTTTCGGATACATTCAGAATTGTTATTATTTTGATTTTATTGCAAAACCAAAATACTCTAACCTTCTGACAGAATATGTCGGAGGTCTCAGGGGTTAATGGACCCTGAAATTAATAGTTTCTTTGACCAAAAGATAATTTAATATTATATTGAACGTGTACAAAAACGTATATTTATTTCATATATTCAAAATCAGAGTTTGTTTTGCTGTATGAATGTACATATTTGCTTATTTTAGACTGGAGCTCATTTATAGTTTGTAAGTCATTCAGTTTTAAAAGAAAGTTTAATACTGCATTATTTGCAAAAAACAGTAATTTTATTGCACTTGCATTATTTTTTAACTTTTTCTTCATGAATATCTGAAATTGTTCGTATTATGATAATCGCTTTTTTAGAAAAATATTAAAAACTTGTTTATTTTTCTACATAAACCAAAAACATAAACTATTTTGTTATATTCATTTGCTCAGTAATATCTCATATATCAACAACGCTTGATTACTAATTCAATTAATGTGTTCCTGTTAAGATGTTGTAAATACGTTGAACGTTTTAGATGTTTATCGATGTTCATACATGGTCGTAGAACAATCAATAGTTCATCTCTGCCAGATACCTGCATATGGTTAAATGTCAATTTTTAATTTGGAATAGAAGCAGAGCAGTGAATATTTAACTGCATTAATTTATAAAAAAACAATTAAAAAACGTACGAGTTGTCATTATTATTTTTACTCTTATAAATCAGTATGTTGATCGTCATTAAAATGTTCTTCGTCCTTAATATTGTCATTACACTAATTTTATAAACACATTTACATTTAAACAAGTTGTAACGAAGTGCAACGCAGTAGGAAAGATGGATTCATTTGTTCGTTACTCTTGGACCCACTCACTCCCAGATTCCTACCAACCCCTACATTTTTACATTTTTCCATCCCAGAACTTCCTCGCCCCCCTGTCTATAAACAGATCCTCAACAAAGCGTCCCCAAAGATGACATGAGATTTAAAGGAAAATATCCTCCTCAGTATCTCTTGTTTGACAAAACCATAAGAACATTTTCAGGAAAAAAAGAGGTACTTTCATCTGATACAATAATTCTCCAAGTGAAGAAGGGATTTCTTCGCCTCGTCCATTTTACATCAACAACATAACACCCAACCACTACCTAATTTTACTAACCGTCAAAAGCAATGATAGTTGAACATAAAAGGACATGCAGTGAAAACAAAACTGAAATTCATGGTGAAATCATTCATCATGTTACTGATATGAAATACTTAGGAGTTATATCAGATTCATAGCAAACCTTTAAAAAGCTTGCAGAGTATACAGAAAAGAAAATTAGAAAGAAGATTTTTTTCTCAAGAAGAATAAATACAAAAATTCCAGAAAAACTACTCTATTATTGCTCAATATTTTAACTACTGCTCATCGATTCTCTTCTTATGTAATGGCGGAGAGTTAAATACGTTGCAAATTCTCCAAAATATAGCAATGAGTAACTGAAATGTTAAAGGAACTAAAATGGCTAGCAGTGGAATAGATGATGACCTTAAACACGATGATATGTATGCATAAAATAATAAACAACCCATAGGCAAAATACTTTTCTAAAAAAATTATCCAGAAGAAGGACAATCACAAATATAATTTAAGAACGTGTCACGAAATTCGGCTACCAAAAAATGACAAAGCCAATATACCAAACAGTTTACTGTACAAAGGAATACAATATTATAATGCGCTGCCAGAAACCACAAAGTCTGCGCCAATTGATAGATTTAAGGTGGATTGTAGGAGCCACATTAATAAAAATAAAATACAATAAGTGACATAATCTATGTATGGAATTAGTAATAAATCAGGCATTTTTAAACTTCGATGTACAAATGGCTAAAATAAAATAAATAATGTAGGTACCTACCTACGCCAGAGTTTCGATTGGCTTTATGGAGTTAGTTGACTGAATTACAGATTTATCTGTGCAGGTGGTCAACAGTAAAATAAACAAACAACAAACCAATATTACACTGGTTATCACAATATCCACAGATTCGTAATCACCAAGTTTTTCGCCTTTAGTAAAAATCCTTGAGCAATGTCCAATGAGATTTCTCCTAGTAGTGTGGGTGTGAGGTCTTACTTTGCTCAACTGAAATTTTCTATCAAGCTAGGTATAAAAGTTTAAAAAAAATTTTTTTTTTTCATTTTTTTAATCTCTGGGACAATATTTTCACGTGATATCAAAATAACACCAAAAAAAATCTCATAAATAAATTTCAATTACAAACAGGCATTTGTTCCTTAATCACCCAATTAAAGTAATCACAGTGAATACATTTGAAATCGCTCTCCTGAATAGTTGAAAAGTTTAACTTATACTTCTTATGCTTAGCACGGTAGATTTATTATATTATCCTCTGTTATTTATTTGAATAAAAACAAAAAATGAATGTAAAAAAAAAGTTATGGTCCGTGAAGGACTCGAACCTACAACCTCCGGTAGTGATATTTTGGTGCTCTAACCTATTTAGCTAACGGGCCTACGAAGCAAAGCGAGAAATTCACGTATTATAAATAAAAATATGCGCCCTTGGGGTGATTTTTTCACGGAAACGGCGCTATACAAATAATCCAATGATTATTAATACAATCGATCGACAGAAAACTATGAATCACACCGCTGCCAGGTTAGAAATTCACTAATAAGCAAGTAATTTTTGAGTGTGAAATTTAGTTGTTAAAAGCAGAAATCCGTCAAGTATTTTTTCACATAAATTGCCCGAAAATAGGAAAAAACCTTTCCAGGTTGCGGTACATTACGCGGTACGTGATCTCTGTAATACCTACTAACTATTGTATGTATTATATAGTAACAAAACAATGTTGGGAATTTCGGCAACTTCAACATCATTCCGTTGGATATTTGAGATTCCAGAAGATAAGTGTTTTTCTTATCCGATGTTTTTTTGAAACCTCAAAATTTCACAAATTATTAAACCACCATTGTGTGAACTATCGCATTGTGAATTCAATATCTTCTGGTTTCCGTCAAAGTAGAAAAGAGCAGAAAATTTGATAGCATAAAACAGATAAAACGCTAGGGTGGTGAGCTGTGGCAGTATATTTTTAAGCTGCAATTTCTAACCAATGTACCTATCAACATTTTTTCAAGTAGTTACGTCGTCTCCATCATGACAGAAATGATGACATGATATATTAATTATATTTCTACAATTATTTAATACTGTAATATTATTCTTTCAGACTTTTACGTTACTATTGGGACCAACAAAACCGATTACAGTACGCGATCAAGCCAGTGCCATCGAGCATCGACAATTTGCAAACAGCTGAAATTGTTGTTGATAGTAATTGTTACTGCTAATTTGTGTATTATCATTCCTCAAGCATCATAAATAAATATAATGAGTAGATTATTTTCAACAGTGAAGTAAACCTAGCGACAGCACTGGCTTGGCTAAATGACCGAAGTGTTATAGATTGTTATTGTTTAATATGTGGTCAAAGTCAAACGAAAATAAACGTATGTACTCTAAAAGAATTTCTCAACTTAACAGATGTTCAGAGAACTTCGTATAAGGAAACATTTATTGTTTTGACCGACATTCCCAAGGTTCTTTCAAGTGCTTACCTATACATTTCCTAAATCTTTTCTCAAGTCATAAAATTAATCCCATTATTACGACTCGCAAACTTTTCAGCATTTCCCCTTTCCTTTAGTCTTTCGGCGAAAAAACCGTTAATGTCAACACAAACATAGTACGAAATGACATCTGGCGAAAGTTTGGCGAAGCCTGCGGGTTATGTATGCGAACAAAAATAGAACAAATAGCTTAAAGCGAGATATTGTGAGAATAATGGAATTTCATTCGCTAAAATATAATACGTTATTCGCATATCAACATGACTAACTTTCTACATCACGTCCTTTCCCCTTCAGAAGTAGATAGATGAGTTGCAAACATCTTAGTTCTGATACATTCTCCTTGATCTATCAACATTCATATATACCAGGGGCGTGCATTGCTCCTTATAACGTCTTATACATATTTAGCAGCAGGTTGTTCCGCTGAGAGTCTTATTAGTTTGGGTGCTATGTAACACAGCTTTTTGTACGGTGATGCGTTAGATCGCGCCATGTACGGGTCAGAGAAAAGGATTAGGGTTCTCTCTCTAACCAATGCAAACCTGTAATTCCTGCAGGATTGCACCGACCCAGATCAAAATACAGAGCAATACGCAATATTGTACTGACTAGCCTTGGTTATCTTGATGTGTTGATGGAAGTGGGGCCAGAACTCTGATGTTCTTAAGATAAATCGGATCACACGGAACACGGTGATCAATACCTGCAAGGATTATGTTTTTTCATAACGTTTACGGTGTAACATGTCAGCAGATACTGATACAGAGCTTTCAATATGCAAAATTGAACATTTTACCAGCAATACACTCGTCGAATTCTCACGTCGTGAAAAGGTCCAAAGTTGATGCAGATCCGTGGCCGCAGGCGACAGACAATAAATGCGCTCTAAACTACAGGTTTGAATCCTGGCTTTGTGATTGGCAGAGAACAGAACAAAGCTAGCGTGAACCAATGGCGTTACAAAATACTTTTACAAACATAATACTAGACTTCGTCTTGCTGCCAAAACGTTTTTTGGCTAATTCTAACAAGCAATAATATAAAAATACCTACCACCTTTCGAATAATAAAATATTTTTCGGTTTTGTTGGGTATTTGGCTTTAAATTCAAAATTGAGTTATGGACAAAAAAAGCCGCGCAACCATTTCTCTTAAGGTTTATCTATAAAAGTTTTCAGTTGTACAAAATGTCAGCATTCATGGGCTCAGTGTACTCACGGGAATAATTTAGTTTATTTTTTTATCGAATAATGTTTGGATTTAATCGATCGAACCCCAAAGAAATATTTCGCATAGCAGCACCAAAAAGGTCAAATATATTACGAAATAACATAATTTCATTCAATCTGATTTTTCGGAGTTATGGTTGTACTTGGAGCTCATTAAATTTAATTAAAATATTAACACCTATCGAATGTACTTTATGGTCGAAAATGATTTATATTTTTAACATATTTCAATTGCTAATTAATTGATAATATTTCTAAATCTTTCAATGACAGTGATTACTCAAATGCCTAAAAATTTTTATATATATTTTTGGAATTGGAATCAAATTTTGTTTAATTTTGATATCAAACTTCGCCAGAAAATATGTAACTCAATTTCGAAATCTTTTTCTCATTTTTTTTTTCAACTTTAACAGCTTATCTTTTTTATCCCATAATTGTTATTTTATTGCGTAACTTTGAACTTTTAATGATTTTAATGGCCTTGCAAATAATTAATAATGCTTGAATATAGAAGTTTGGCTTTAAACACTTTGCAACTCCTGTTGCTGAAAAGTTTTTATTTGCTCTTCTGTCCCCATAAAACTTTTAGGTCGTTCTTACATTCTCATTTTTATTTGGTTTTTCTAAGAGATAATTTGATCAGGCCGGAAAATTATGGAGAGAATGGGATTGGAAATAGAAAAGTGTTCATCATTGAAGAATAAGAAGATAATACTAATAAATCTATACTAAACAAGAAAAAGAACAAGACACAGAAAAAAAAAAACTGGGACTTTTAACTTCTTAAACTGAATGGTTACCTTATCCCTTAATCTATATAAATAAAAATGTTTGTTTGTTTGTCCCCTATAGACTCAAAAACTACAAACGACCGATTTAGCTGAAAATTTCAAAGTTTGTTTTCATTATTACCAGGAGTGTTTAGAGACTAGTTTTAATGGTATAAAAAGTCGGAGACGCCCAGGGAAGATTATCTTAACTGTAAACATAGACCGAGTTTTCAGGTAAACTAGAATTTACAACCTCTTAACTTTTCTCAAAACCATTCATAACCCCGATCAATGCCGGGTACATGTCAACTAGTTTGAAATAAATAACGGTTTAATTTTGAAAATATATTGATCACAAAATAAAACATATTTTTTATTTGTTTCAGATATTGCGTCCACCAGTACCAGTCATACGAATCGAATAACGAACAAACGCAGTGGTGCAAACAACTGTTGTTCATACATAATAATAATAATATATCATTGCATTAATTGGAAATAAACACAATGGATTCACTGGTCCAGCTGCTACTGTATTTTATTCAAGTGATAACATTAATATTATGAATGACAAAAAACAATGACATTTTACTGAATTGTCATAAAATAAATATATGCCATTGATAGATAAAACATATGATTGTATTGCAATTGAATAATAGTGTTGGTTTACAAACAATAGTGTTGTTAAAACAAATTAGTTGTGGTTGTGTTTCGAAAGAATCGGTAATAATATATTTTGAGTTGTGAATAATTAACATTTTAGTTATTGCAGTGTTATTAATGTTACGCAAAAAATTAACACTTTGAAAATGGACCTTTAATATTTCAAATAGAGTGTCTTTTAAAATAAATAAAAAAGACGCGTGTGGAAAACTGTGTTTTCGTGTTGTATTTTATGCAAAAATAATAAATAATTTTTGTCAACGTGAAGTAAAAATATTTAGTTTTAAAAAAGCGATATTTTTCAGTACAAAATGATACAGTTTTAACGAGGGTTATTCCGAAACAAGATGGACTACTACACTTCAACGGTAAGCACTTATCATTATTAATTTTTTTCAAAAATCTCTTTATATTTGGTTTGATGTACACTTTTATCGTCACTTAAATCTAGGCGAAACAAATAAATTAAATAACATGAATAAATTGATTGCTGTTCATTAAGCTGAGAGTTTATTTTATGAGTGAATGATAAATATTTAATTTGGATGAGAAAGTTGATTAAATCAGAGTGCCTCATAATTTTATGATGAAGTTTATTAAGAAAAAAATACCTTTTACGATGTACATTACTAAAATTGCTTATTAAGGGTAAACATAAAATAATTCATTATCTGTTCTTTCATAGATGGCGCTAATTTAATTATTTCACTAAGGCCCCGGCATTCTGAATTTGTACCGATTCATAACAAGTTTCTCGCTAACTCCTTAAGTCTTGAATTTCCAAAAAAAAAATCATTTTTGAAGATAATATCCATACATTTGTTATGCCGAAACGTTAATTATATGAAATTCCCTCGATAGAACAATCAGCTTCCAACGCCTTGTAGCGAACGAATTTGAATCGTAAAAAACGGTATCCCGTTTTATACAGTTTCAGAAATTTGGTTTTAAAGTGGAATTTCTGTAAAAGTTAATTCCTACGATTAAAATCTTAAGGTGGTATTTAAGAATTGGTAGCGGCAGATAATATTTATCGAAACTTCACATTCACTTCACAAAAATAGTTTTTGTTGGAACAAAATATCAATAAAGCTGGCCATTCCATCTCATTTTAAGAATATGAGACCACTAATACTATTTTTTTTTATTTAGGTTTGTCAAAAGTGATTTATACCAAAGCTCTCGCAAATACAATAACATATTACATGGTTAAAACTATCACTAATTACAGACAAACACAACATTGATGACATACACACTCACATATGCATTAAATTCATACGTACACTTACATATACATTACATAAACGCAATAAGTTTTTAGAACAACACGATAGGGAACTTTAAGTCTTGTTATAGATGATTTGAAGGTGGCCAATGCAGACATTGTCAAATCGATGAAATCACTTTTGTACGTCTCGTTTGTCTTTTTGAACTCGCTCTTTTCACTGAATATGAACTTTCTTGGTTGGACTCCATATAGAACTTGCGTACTCCAACATGTTGCGGGTGAAGGAATTCTACAGCGTTATTTTTGATTCGGGATTTTGAAAATATTTACTATTTCGTTTGATAAATCCTAGCGTTTTCAGGGATCTAGAAATAATGTTGTCAATATGAAGCGTGAAAGTTAGTTTTTTTTATCAAATACTACGCCTAGGTCCCGAATGGTTGCAACTTTCTGGAGTTTGGTACCGTCGATAAAATACTGAGTTGAGATAGAGTAAAAGTTATGTGGACACATATTAACGAATTCAGAACCATTCTATTGTCGATGCACCACTTAGAAATTCTGTTGATATCATTTTGAAGAAGTATTGAATCGCGAAATGTGTGGATAATTTTAAATATTTTACAATCATCAGTGAACAGTAAAATTTCAGAATTTAAAATAACACAGCAAAAGTAATTTATAAAAACAAGGAACAAGATTGGGCCCAAATGGGACCCTTGAGGTACTCCAGACGGCAAATTACCGTTTTAAAGTTTGTTATAGTGTATGTCCCTTTAATTGGAATGACAACTGCGCTATATAAATGCTATGTTATTATTTTTATTCCATATCGTGGTACTGAGAAGTAAAACTTTCGTTTTACAATTAAAAGAAAGGTATTCATTTGGAATAAAAAACGTATGGTAACATAATATATTAATAACATAATATAATAATAAATATACGAGGACTGTGCAAAATAGGCTTGTCGGCTCTCAGTAGCAAGAATTCAACGTCGTGATCGCGGCATGTGTGCCCTTGGAGATTTAATTTATGTTTGTTATTTATTTCCCTACCTGGAGGTTCCCACCTTATTTATTATGCACTTGGTCTCTAAAATACTCGACAGCTAACGCCATATATGGTTAATTTAATGGACTAATATCTAGCGCCATCTATGGGAGTGCTCTTACACTAATATATAGGATATAACAGTATTCTAAGACGATGAAGGGCTTATCTATGAGCTCTTGCAAAAAACTTCTTGCAGAAATGTATTATAGGTCTAGTCGTTCTTCCACCAAACAATAATACAAAAATTGTAATAATGGTAATAAAGTTGTAAGACCTTCGATCTCATCAGTTTAAAATATTTTCTAAATTATGAATTCTTAATTATCATAAGTTATTGAAAAATTCTAAAATTCCTTTCTTTCGCAAAAATGTCAGAAATTTTAAAGAAGTGTTGCTTTATTATAAGAAACATCATGGGATGTTTTGTATTTTTTCCGGTGTGTTTATCGAACCCCTATAATTAACCTAAATCAGATGAAGCAATTCATGTAAAACCTTCATGACTTAAGTAAGTCAGAAATCTGTAAAGTTTTTATTTCCATTAACTGAACACAGGAGGCCCTCAAAAAGATAATTGCGCTGTGGGTCTATGTCATCTCTCATATGATGTGTGAATGGTATTTTTAGGGAAGGAAGGATATAAAGTTCTAGGTAGGAAAATGGCACGAGGGGTGGATTTGAATATGAAGCTCAGTGATCCAGGAATGACGGACGTGTAAACCCATAGACCCACTGCGGTGCAAGACGATGTTGCAAGAGAATTCTGCTGAGGTCAAAAGGTCTTCCTCAACCAGCCTCTGGCAACGTGCCACGCTGTTGGTGGGCAGACGCATCCGTAACCAAGACCCGGACAAAATATATAACGAAATATTAACAATATCAGATACACACTATTTAACATTTACCTATGTCTGAATAAATAATTAATAAAGAGAGAAGGATTTGGTTGATGTAAGTATCTACCAATCTTCATATTATATTATCTCAGAAAGAATCAAACAGCAAGACATTATTTTGAACAATCGCTTTACCTTGTAATGAGAATATTTTTTTTGTACGTAAATCATAAAAAAATTGTTGGTAATATAATACTATGCTAGTGAAAACTTTTAAAAACCAAGTGATATTATAATTGAAGGATTTGTGTTGCTGCAAGTATTTGGAAAAAAAAATCCGTTCAGATCACTGCTATTCAAAAGATGATGAGAAATTTACATTTCGAATGAACACCGTTAGTAAACTTGAAAAATTATGGCATCTACCGAAAATTTAAACAAAAAAAATACACATTTTAAATAAAGAATTCTAAAAGCCTCCGTGGTCAGGGGTAAGGCTCTTGATTAGCAAGCTAAAGGTCGCTGGTTCGAATCCTGGCGTTTGTAAGTAAATTTCATTTGATGAATTAATTTTGTGATCTTTAACAAATCACTTTAAAATAATAAAATAACATATATTATATTTGCGGCACGTTCCATAGTGGAAGATATTCTCAGTATCGTCCGGGTGTAAGATCGCCATTCAGAATTGAAACGTCACTTGAAATGGCTTTGGCCATATTTGGTGACTAGATCTGAACAGCCATGTACTTCTCTACCTTCCTCTATCTCCTTCCTCTCCCCTCCACGTTCAGCCTCACAAAATGCCCGATTGGGGATGCCATAGTCTCACTGGCTCCGGAGCTTAAGTACGGCTTTCATATAAATAAAAATAAATAATTTTCTTTTATACTATTTTGTTTCCTAATTCGCTTATCTGAATCACTTCTCCAATCAGTTCCAATTTTGCACATCAAAGCAAATCCCAGAGCAAATTCTGAACCGCAAAGATATTCGACTGAAGTAATTATTTATATTTCTTAAATCACATTTACACTTAATTTCAATATTTTATTTGTAAAAGCTGATTAATTTTTTTGAGCAGCACGCAAAATCAACAATATCTATTATCTTTGCCTAAAATAATGTTATTTTTGAACGAGAAACATTTTTAGCGAGTAAAAACTTAAGCAAATTAAGCATAAATACCATCAAATATATTAGTCTAGGCAACAAGTTAGAACTTTATAATAAAAATTGATCGCGTTAGTACTATTCTTGGAGTTCAAATTTCATGTAGGTACGTTCTGGCTTACTTCGAGAATAGTCTTTAGTAAGTCTCTGGTTATCGCAACGCAGAGTGTTTCCGCTCGCAACTGTACAGCCTTCGAACAGGAAGTAGGCTCTTTCCTTCCGAGGGTGGGTCATTTTCCGGAGGAAGTACTCCCGCTGATATTTCAACTGAGATAAAGAAATATAAGTCAGTTTAAATGTTTAAATGAAAAGATTGAAATTTTAAATTTACCTAATTTACACGGTAATGATTTATAAGGCTTTGCTATAATATTTAGCAAAGTTTCACTTTTGAGTAACTCATTTAATCTATTTAGTAGCTTAAGGAATAAATAATGCCATATTTATTACACGCAATAAATAGTCTCCTGAAATATCAATACAAATTTTGGAATATCTCCCGAGTAAAAATAAATGCCGCTGATGGGAATTGAACCGGCACCTTCTGATGTCCGGTCAGATGCTCTGGACCACTGAGCCACGTCGGCTTATTTCCAACCAGCCAAATAATTCAATACGCACAAGTACTTCAATCAACAATTATTGCTTAATATATCTTTTTCACCTGTAAGTATCTTTATTTTAGTAGGAAAGGCTTTGTTAGTGCTAAATTTCCCACTAGATGGCGTCGAGACATATTATATCTACATTTGTTGGTGAAATATTTTGACTTGTCAAATATTATTATTTTTTAATGATAAACTAATGTTTATAAGACAATGTACTACGCATAACACAAGAGATAACAAATTATTATAAGCAATAATTAGTCGCCTGAAATATAAATACACATTATAAATATCTCCTATCGGTTGGAAATAAGCCGACGTGGCTCAGTGGTCTAGAGCGTCTGACCGGACATCAGAAGGTGCGGGTTCAATTCCCGTCGGCGGCATTTATTTTTGCTCGGGAGATATTTTCAAATTATATTGATATTTCAGGCGACTAATTATTGTTTATAATAATTTATTATCCTTTGTACTATGCCTAGAACCTCGTCTTATAAACATTAGTTTATAATTAAAAAATACTGCAATGTTTATTTTAAATTATTCTGGTGGATCTTAAAATTAGTACGTAAACATAACAACTTTATTAATTATTGTTTTTTTTATAAATTACGATCATCCGTTTGCATTAATAGTGATGTACTCAATTTTATTCAATTCGAAACGACCGTGTACATGAAAAACTAATCGAAACGTAAAGTAGAAACTGTAATAAAATAGTTACTTAAAAGATACATAATATATTTACATTGCTTATCCAGTCACAGAGGGTTGTTAATCCGTTATATTCTTGAAGTAATGATAATTTCTCATCAAATGTCGGATTTTTTCCAGGGTATTTCAAATGTTTTATACATTTCTTAATTTGAAAAAAAAAACATTTTTATAAACTAGATGATATTACCTTTAATTTTTTGTATTTTAAATATACTTGAATCTTTAAAAAAGGCAATATTTTAATTTTTAATAAGAAAAAAGTTGAAAGAAAGAGCTAAGAAAAATATTTTTGATCAAAACGTCGCGAATTATCAGAGAAATCAAAATAAAAAATCTGTCATTTTTGCACAATATAAACGTCAGTTACTTATACATGCATAAGGCATTTACGTTATTTAAACACATCACTTTAATTGAATTTTTAAAAAAATTACGCGGTAACAAACGATTAAAAAATAATATATCTGAATTAAATTTAATTTTTTCTAATACACAAAACGACATTATTAATGAGTTAAAAATGACAAAAATAACACAAATAATAGAAAAAATATTAAATTATACTAATATAATAATGAATTACAATCACATGGATGAAATGAATCACACATCTCAAACAACAAATCAAAACTGTCATATTACTAAAATTGCCAGGAAAATAATATTTTTAATAATTTGAAATAGATATTGTTCAGTCATTGTGCAATGTGTAGCAAAAACACCGTTAAAAGGTAGTGAAATTATTTTTTTGATAAGTGAGGCTTAACGAACAAAAAGAGCCAAAAGCGATGTTAGCGATGATCGCGTCAATAACCCAAATATGTATCCAGCGCTCGGCACTTTGAAGCGTTCGTTTTGAAAATATCCAGCCCTCGTAAAAAAATTGTTACCTCTGAATTTTAATATGCAGACGTATAAACTGATTATGATGCTGCATAGCCAATAAATTAACCTATATTTTGATCTATAGTCCGTAATATTAAAATTTAAAAAAAAAAATCAAAAACTTTATCAACACGCGAAATCTGCGTATCAGTTCTTTTAAATTTGCCGTACTTAACACTTGTTTGGTTCAACATTGAAAATTATATATTTGTGTGTTTTTTATGGCCAAATTCATATTCACAGTTAAAAATATATATTACGAGGATTAATTTTTAATTGTAAGCAGCTATTCTAAAAGTTTTGTATGAAAAAAATATTTTAAAGAATTTGTGTCAACTTGGATTGGCGAACTATAAAAATTGAATTCACTAAATTAGAATATTAAATACTTTCACCACAAAAGACTGGTATTGCTTAAGAAACATGCGTTCACTGTACAATAGTCTCGATTCTCGCTTTATTTACTTCGATAAAACGTTTTATATAGACATCCATTTACATGACATTACATCACATATATTATTAACTGTAAAAGACACGTAGCATAGAATTCTCACTTTGATTAGATAAATATGGAATAAAAACCACTTGGCATGAGTTAAAACCACGTTAGATATATGGGTTATTCAATTACATATGCACTGGTGTGTAAATATTTGATATACATTGAATAAAACAAATTTTCCAGCCCGCGCTTCGAAAAAACTTCAGTTCAGAAAGAAATAAAAACCTTTTAAACTATGAATTCTAGAAAAATCCACTTCAGGCTTTAACCAGCGGAATTGAGACATCTATTTTTAAAATAGGAGAGAAATATATAATCTTTCTACCAATGATAACTGTGATACGTAGGAATGTTTGAAAAAAATCAAATAAATGTTTTACAAAAGTTGAAGAAAAATGGCCCATTATGACATGCGATTGAGAACTTCGATTGACTTTTTAGAGTAATTTACATAGTTATTTTAATAAAACTATATATTTTTAAATTTTAGTATCAATTTTATAAAAAACAACCCGAGAATAAAATAAATAATCAAACAACCTGTAATGTTTTCACCCTCCCCTCTGTTCTTAACGGATTAATATTTCGTCACGTTTGATTTGCAACTTCTCGCGGTACATCAACCCTTCAATCTTAACGAATTAATATGTCACGTTGTGTCAATTTTTTGTTTCGACAGGGATTAATTCATTGAAGGATCCTTTTAATTGGTTGTGGTAACTTTGGTTCTTTTTAGATGAGGCGTGTTACATTCTGTATGGTTTGAAAATAAGACAATGGCCGACTACCCTGTTTTTCACCACCTTTTCCTACCTTGTTTGCTCGCCCAAACGTTTCCGGTTGCTGCAGTCGGTAAAGTGCTAATATAATGAGACAATTAATTACAAGTACATGAAATTCGCTATACATAATTCAATTCAAGATGCACAAGATTCTAAGTTAATGATTTGACTATGGTTTGTTAGTTTTGTGAGTTATTTCTATGAGTAGGTATTTTCGGGAATAGCTAGAGACAAAACATGTGTTGCTTTCGATTGGTCTCCGTCCAAATCCCATCCATCAACGTGACCAGCTCGAGAGCAGCCAAGTTGATGGTCCAATCCCAACACCTCCAGAAATGAATTGAATATCGCTCAACGACAGATGAAATAATGACATGTTTTGCCTCCTGCCGGAGGGTGATGAAGGTGGAATGTGGGTCCTTGGTGGTAACTGTTGATGTTGATGTTGATGATGAATGATGAAGATTCATCTTATACCGTTAGGTACAAGGGCTGCTCCGGTCCGGTGGCATGATTGCCTGGTGTCAGGAACCATTTGGGTCACGTGGGTAGCGCGAGGTCTAGGTCGCGTCAACCTCCCCCAAATCGATGATGAGTTAAGCTTCGCCAGCATGCCGAAAATTAGGAGTCCACTCTACTAACCTCAAACATAAACATATACTGAAGTGGTTTGCATCAGCAACGTCAGGAGTTCGGGAGTCCCGTGAACACCCCTCTGGTTTACGCTCGTAAGGATAATGATGAATTCAGCTTCAGTTTGTTCGACTTCGCCTCTGCAGTCACGCTACTCCAAATAGCTCCTGGCTCCAGTCTATACAGCTTCTCGTTCCAGTAGAGGTAATGACACATATTTATCATATGTACAATACAGAACATACTTCAAGTCTTTCGTCCACACTCAAAATAGTCATGTCAATATTTAATTTGGATGAAGGCGTCCATCCGACATAACGAATGTTTCCTAGACGGGAGATTTTACCCCACTTCAAAGTCATGGTCATTCGCTCTATCGTTTGTTACCCTCCGTTCGCTTCAAATATCAAAGAATGGTAGAAATTGATATCCTCGACTTCCGGCGCTAAGGATCAGGGATACTGGAATCATCAGGTCGTGAATCTGAAATCATCCGATCTCCGTCAGCTCAAACGGTTTCAGTCGGAGTCAATTTCCAACTTAATTCTGGATGACTTCTCCTCCTATAGTGGGGTAAGTACTTATTGAATTTAACAGGAAGGACGTCAGAAAGCGCCGAAACAACTTCATATTCGTCACGATCCCTTCGTTCTGTCAGCGAGAAAATCCTCCCCATACGTCAGACAAGAATAGCATAGCCATTACCCGCTTCGTTCCTTCGTCTACCAGCTAACTCAAGTAGGAAAGCCCATTAGCAATTTTCGTTCGTTTAGGAATGCCAGACAGATGCATTCTCTCGGCGGCTAGCCTCAATCCGCTGCGTTATCCTGATTCAAAAATGAATGAAAAGAGTGATGTTTGAATAAGTTATATTTAATTAAATATATTTTATGAATTCCGTATAACCTAATCGTTAAATATTATTACTGGAGAATTATTAAATCATTTTAAATTGCAGAAAAAAAATTGTCTAACTCATAAACAATGTCTATTGTCGAATGATCTAAAGCGGCTTCAGGGTAACCGCTCTTCGTCCCTTTTTTAATAGCCAAGACCCGGTCACTTCAATGCAATAGGTGATTTATGGCCTCCCTTGCTAACAGGTCCGGACCATTGTCCCAAGTTCTTCCGTTCAAGACTGTAACATAATTACCTATAGTACTCAAGTTAAATACCCTTATTTCAAAATACAATTGGATTATTTGGTTTACATTAGGGAAATAAGTGTTAATAATTAGATTATAATAGACTTACCGATACATCTTAGTGTCAACAATCCAAATAATTATAAAAAAAACAAACACAGTCACATGCAGTAAAATACTCATGCTGTTAGAAAACCGCACCTTCTACACTAAATGATTTTAGCCGTGTTCGCGTCCCGACGATAAATTCTTGTTGACGCGCTTCCTAGTTTTTACTAACTCGACTATCTTGAACCGCTTTTTCTAACCACCGACTATCGACTTCCCTCTTCCGTTCTTCAACGCTGACTGTCTTGACCGTCTCCCCGCGCTTTCAAATCCAGACTCCCTCTCCCCAAACCAACCCCCCAAATCACCATATGCGATTTCTAATTTATGTTCTTTTGAATTCTGAATGCTTTTTGTTTTCAAAAGACAGAAATGCACTAAAGGAACACATCAATTATGGCCCTAGAACCTGTCACATTAATTTTAAATCGTTTCAAAACCAATAAATTGTTACTTCTCCAGTAAAATGTCTAATTCTTTGTTCAAAGGATGAAACTTGACTACCCCCAGTCCAGTGGCGTGTTGGCCCACCAGCATTTTAGCTCGGCTTACTATTATCAACCACCATCACGGAGGTCTCTGACGAAACAGTGCATGTTCCTATTTTTTTTTCTCTACCCTAATAAATCTAAACACTTGTTTTAAAATCAGTTGTCCAATATCTGGTAATCTCCAATGTCGTGAGACCAACTGAAAATTTCTTTCCCACCATAATAAATCAACAATAAAAAAATTTATCCCAGGGCGAGTCCATCACAAACCTAATTTATGTTGTGGGTCTATCTGAGAGTAATTATAACTGTGGTTGAATGAAGTCGGATTTGCTTCGAATTTTCGTGTCGTTATCAATAAAATTATTATTTTTTGATAAATTATTATTTACGAAGAAGTTATATTTGGTCATTCAAAAAAAAAGATTTTGTTAATGATTTGGCTTGTGATTTTATTTTTAAAAAGGCTTCTGTTTAGTGGTTATTTATTTTTCTGTTTGAATTCAAATTTCGATTCGAATTCGAAATTCTATTTTTGGCGCAATTGAGATTCTAACCAAGAAACATAATCTCCTGGCACAGGACACATAATGTCATTCAGTAACTTCGATAACTAGAAGCTTTGAAGCAGAAACCGGAAGTTACAGCGAGGGAGTTTACTTTTGGGGTAAAAAGCAAACAACCTCATCGAATTTAACGTTTTGACAGAACCTGAATATATATTACAGAACCTTTAAAAATTCAACTTACAGTCTACGTCGTCATTCAAATTTATTATGAATTGAGAAAAATGATAATTAATTATTTAGCCTTTATTTCCGGTTAACATGATATGGTCAATAGTGCACGTTCAGAGCAGACAAACTATTACATTGATACATGTAAATGGCTGAAACGTGTAAATTATCTTCTTTTCAAGTTGGATTTAATAAAATTTTGTATGGAAAAGCCAGTCTGCCTAGCTAATTAAAATAATGTCAGGTAATCTGGGAAGATAATATTTCAAGAATTCAAGATCTCTTTTTAAAATGGTTGATATATACGAGTATGGTGGTTGGAGTGACAAATAACGAATTGAGAAATATAAATTTAAAAGTAATTGAGAAAATAAATACTTAGTTTGTTTAAAACCACAACTTGTTTCAGATTGTTTTCCTATGAACATATTCATTGACATTATTTTAACAGAATAAGATGATAAATTAGTTTTGTCGTTTTCGGATTGGCGATTAACGGCAAAAAATACAATTTTCATGCGATTTTCACAGAGCAAAAATTTAGAAAAGTGAGGTTAACTTATGTTTTTAAATATTGATTATATGTATTAACATTGAAATTAAAATAGCGTTACGATCATAACATAATCCAGAAGTATCACATGGTCTGATAGAACAAATTTTTTGTTGCATATACAAGAAAATTCTATCAGCTCATATTTATATATTTTTAAGGCATATCCAATTTTTGCAACTGTTCATCACTTGTAAATCTATATCCAGAAGTCTCTGAGTAGTATGAAGTCTGAATACAACATTGAGATATTTTAACAACTATTATTACTAAACTTTTGCCATTTTTTTATGTATTTTTTTTATATATAATATAATATTGATTACATTTTATGATTTCGACTGTCCAACTAGGAAGGATTCCCGTTTCAGGACAGTCAAATTTACAGGTTTCAAGTTATCCTAGACGAATACAGAATTTAAGACTAGCTTAAATAAGTATGTTAAAACGAAGATACATAAAAAGATACAAATAAAGATACATAGAGGCGTTCGTGATTTAAAATTACATTTTTTAGTATCATTTTGGAATCAGTCTTGCTTAGATCCAACAACCATTTTGTCACTCTTGGACCGAAGGATGACAATTCACACAGTTTTAGCTGAGAGGGGATTTTATTATATATTTTAGGACAGAGATATGAGAATATTTTTTGATAAGCCGCTCTGTTGCTTGTTGGAACGGAAAAGTCATTCCTTCCCTTACTTCTGGTTTGATGTTTGTGTTCGGCTGTTTTCATTTTGTTTTTATTTTTATGAACACGGATTACAATTTTTTTTACATAGCACTTTTGCGTAGGAATAATGTCTTGCGTTTCAGATTCACGTCATTCACTGGGTTCTTTTACAATATAAAATAATACAAACAAGTGTTTTTGCAGTGATAAATGCATATTTAGTTTAGCCGATCTTCTGCGAAATTGCCATTTAATGTGGGATCAAAAATAAGGGTTTTCTCTCACGATTTGTTTACGGCCACACAATTGTGATTGGAGTTTGACCAATGACATCTGACAAAGTTGATCTATCATCCTTTACGCTAGATGACGTCAATCTTTCTCCGTTTAGAGGTAACGATTTGTTAAATTGTGAAAACAAATTCAGTTTTCTGGAAAATCACGGATTATTTCAGGAGCTTTCAATCTTGCTGTTTGGCTGTGTTCAGAGCTGTTCCGGGCGCAAAATGATCGATTATTTATTTATACGCCCATTGGGCTTTTACATACATAGTTCCCCTTTCAGTAATCATTTAAAAATTAAAAAAGGATAAAAACACCTTTTTTTATCAATGAATTTTATTTACTCAAAATATATATCCTCATATAAAAGCCATATTCGGGCCCAAAATGGGACTAAATATCGATGTTGTGGTGCATAGTGTGAAAAAATAATAAAAAATTTTCTTTAGTATGAATTCCGAATTCTGGCACATAATAGCCGCCCGAGTATACTCGGGCGTGGTCCTTAAGAGGTTAAGAAAAATATTCTGAAGATTGTAAGTTCATAATAGCAACAGTAATAATACATTTAACCATATCCCTTCGACATATTATAACAGCAAGTAAATAGTAAATGCATACAATAATTATTTGTATTATAAACCTCTTGTACAATAATAAGAATAATATATTGTTAACAAAATATAGAGCGTTTGACTGTTTATCGTGGCCTGTTAAATCGAGGGCGTTCGGTCTGCCATTTTACATACATATTTTAAATAGTTTATGTAAAAAAAATATTGTGAAGATTATAATTATAAAATAGTAAAAGAAATAATATAACCTTCACCATTTGACCTATAAAAGCAAGACAAAAGCAAATGGAAACATGATAGTTTGTAGGTACAAGCCTGTTGTAAGAAAATAAGGATACGCCTACTTCTAAGGTATAAAGATGAAAATTGTTTATAAAAATGTTACGTTTTGTAATACTCGGTAGTAGTTCTATTAACATAATATGTATGCGACACATAAAAGCTAGTGTATATATTGGGTGGATGCGTATTAGGTTAATATATGTATCCAGATGGGAGACTCTAGTGATATGTAGATCCACACAGGAGGTTCTGAGGAAAATAATTCACCTCGGGGCCCATATCATCTTTGAAGATGCTGCGTGGAGGGTCTTTTTCAGGACGAGAAGGAGAAAAAGTTCTGGGAAGGAAAAACTTATAAGGAGTGGGTAGGAATCTGGAGGTTGGCGTGTCCTGGAGTGACAGACGTATGAATTTATTACTCCCACTGTGATGTAAGGCTAAGTTATCAAAAAAGTGGGCAGACGCATTCATCGCAAAGACTCGAACAAACTTCACCCGATGAACCCGGGCACCCCTGTTAAGTCACCAAGCAAAGCGAACCACGTTGAGATGTTGGTTATCTAATAAATTATTCCTGGGCGGTGGTACAGATACCCGCCTCCCAAATTGTAAATTAAATTGATACTTGTTTTTCATGAAGACCACGCCACACGTTTCATCTATTAAGTTTTTAGATTTTAAGGTGCGCTTTTAAAACACAGTTATTTTAATTCAATATTATGACAACATTCAATTTGGGATAGTAGCCAATTTTCGAAAGCAACGATCCGCAATTGTTTGGCAAAATGATTTTAAGTGTAACGAGAATAAACATTAATTTTAAGCAATGACAATATTACAAATGTCGAACACTTAATATCTCACTGCCGAGTAGATAGTATATGTTGGAGTCATTTTTGTTCTTTTTTGCACGGAAGACTTTGAAGGAAAGAGAATAACAAGGGAGATGACAATATTCTAGACAGGTCCTTAGGATATGGAATAGTCCCAAAGCTGTTTCAATATTAGACGGAAGCGTTTTTTGTTTCTAAAAAGGTAATAGGTATCTGAATAAGTTTAAACTACTTATTTTAAGTGGAAGACTGCAATCATTATGGCATGAAATAATGGTTCATAAAGTGCATGAATTAAAATTCTAAAATGAAAACGCTATTGAAATATATAAAAGATCATAGAATACCTATAATGGAAGTAAATTAACACATTCTAAACTCTTCGAAATAGATATATTGTCTGAATATTGAACTATGTAACTCTGCAGCAGAACGGCAGACTCATAAGCTCTGAACCATATTGTCATGGGGTTTTATTCGAAAGAACTTATGAGAATATAGAAAGACAGAAGAGATCAGAGAGTTGGTTTCGGTTTTACTTTAAGGATGATGAATTGTCCTTAACCTTAAAATAATCAGTTTTAGCTGTCATTCGAGAGAACTGGAATCGCAGTTAATATAAGAATCTATGATATTTTTAAAGTTAAGAATACTTTATTAAAACCCGAATCTCCCCTCTGGATACTTAGATTTACCTAATATGCATCCACCAAAGTTTACAGTTAAAAAATCGATCATTTTGCGCCAAGAAGGCTATATCATTTTTTTCATTTTTTCTATTTTTTTTTAACGTGATATAATGAACTTCGAAAATCGATTATGATTTACAGTCCAAAAAATACACTATCGTTAAACCGCCACTTGTGCGTAAAGGGCTTATTTTAGCAATATATTGCTCCATCAGTGAAATCAGGAAGCGACATTTCTACAACCAACTATTTTCAAATAACATTTTTAATTACTTCCTCTATTGACTTATTTTGTAATTAGCCAGGTACTAGGTGACTTTCCGCCGCTCTCGCTGGCCGAAACCTACGCCCGTTATTGACACAGCCTATTTATAGAGCGTTCGTCTCCTGCCGGCCCAGCGAACTATACTCGAGCCACCACCGTCACTACACCCCCTACACCTACAACCTACACATCCCTATAATAAACCTACAGCCAAATGATTATAGCCACAACTCCGCGCGCAATCCCCGATGACACAAGGGGGGGGATGAATCCGTTAGAGGTAGCAAAATACTCTCCACGTAAATCAGGGGACAGCAATTTATCGATGGAACAACCATTGAAAAATGTACATAATAAAGTATCTGCTTAGAACATTTTCGTGTGTTCTATCTATTTTTGTAGGTTTCCGGTATTTAATTGTAAAGTTTTACCAAAAATCACAGTTAGAAAAATCACAAAAGGAAGCTGGCTCGACAATATAAAGACACTGTTGAGTATAAACAGTGCCATAAAACATAAAGCAATAGGAATATGTTTTGTTTTTTTTATCATTTATTGTTTTCCAAACATGTTTTTCAATTTTTATGGTTAGTTATTTCCATTTCATCTTTGTTTTTATTAAAGACGTTAATTTGTTCTTAAAAATAACACAGGGCATTTGAGTGTCTCACGGTTTTAGTCGTTTTTATATATTTGTGTCTTTGCCATTGCAAAACCAGTAAAGCCCAATTGCATATTAATTTTATCTTCCCTTAAATGTACAACACACTTATTTGAACTTTTGAGACATTGTTACTGCAAAACATTGACTATCTGTAGTAGTACTCAGTGTTGTTTTTGATTTTACAAATATGACTATATTTATATATTTTTATTTTCAAATCTTTTTGAAAAGCATTAGTAGGTACCTTATTTTTTAGCCTGGTTTAAAACTTCTGCTGATATTGTCAAATTTTATGCAGTATTTTGTTTTCATGTCATTTAGTGTTTCTACTTTTATAACTCAAATATACATTATTTACCATCAAATAAAACGTACACCTTATTTTCATGTGTTATTCTTGTATAATGAGAATTGTGATAATAACTTCTTTAATACCTACACACATCGCACAGGCTTTGGCTTTGTGGGAATTTTTGATACACACTACTTTGTAATTTGACGTGTTAAACTATATATCAAAATTCCCAAAAAAATTTAGTTATAAATGCGAATATACTCTGAGTGGGAAGGAAGGCAAGGAATTGTCCTTGTTGTTCAAATGAAATTATAATTTGATTTTTTTTTTATCAAATTGGATGTATTGAAGAAATGCGGGAAGAACCTAATGTAAAACACTTTAGTTTTTAGAGTAGAAAAACGATATAGAAAACAATTTAAAGACCACCCGCAGTATATTTTAGTCTGGGTAGAAGTAGAAGAGAATCCCACATACACACAGACGAAAAATTAATATTTTCAATATGTTAACGTGCAATTAATGTTTCAGACATTTATGATAGCTAGGTAATCCCGTTATATTTAACATTAGGAGTGTCTCGTGAAATGATCATGGTTTTCACGTGACGATTACCTTGTTTTATTTTTGAAAATTATAATGTTAGAAGTAATCCTTACACATTGTACTACATGATAATCACTATAAAAAATAATAAAATTCAATTTGGGAGGTGGAATTGGGTACTGTTGCCCCGGCAACCATTCATTGAATAACCAATACCTTTACCATAGGTCATCCCAAGTGGTACACTGCGTTTGGTGATTTAGCAGGGGTGCCCGGGTTTATCGGGTGAGGTGTGTTCAGAATGCGCTTGTCAACCATTTTCGTGTCGTGCCAGATCAGTAGAGGCTGGTTTGGAGAGACCATTTGTCCTCTCCAACTGGTCTCTCGACCCTCCTTTCCAGAACATCCTCTCCATAAAACACCACTCCACACAACATCGCAAAAGATGACATAGAGCCTGAGGAAAGTTATTTTCATTATGGCCTTCTGTGTGGGGTAATTATAAAAAAAAATAATAATATTGAGGAGAACGGCTGCCGAGCTGACAAAATGTTTTTTGGGCTCGATGCTAAATAATCTTACTAAAATAAATAATCTCAATAAGATCAAAATAAGTGCAAAATAAATCAAGAAAGAATATACATACTTTAAATATGTCGTATATACTCGTAATATAATTTTCTGCTACGCAAAAGTGTGTTTTATTCTTACATAGGTACCTATAGCACTTAACCTTAAAATATGGGCCATATAAGATGCCAATTTTCCTTTACTCGAAGTTTTTTTTTTGAACAATCAATATTTTTTTTTGTACGGGACGTGTTTGTCTGTACAAGAACAAAACTGTAAATAATAAGCAATAGGCAACTTTGTAATGATTTATGTAAAACACGGTGAGGTATTCAATCCAAACTAGCAGTTAAAAACCAGCTCCGCGGGTTTTTGCTGCTAGGCCCTGCGGGCGGCACTTCTTCCACGGCACTGATATTAACTGTTATGGTACCTAATATAATTTGCTCATAGGAGACTTGCAGTGCTTAAATATGTGTTACAACCGTCAATGTCTATAAGTTGAATCAATATCGTATAGTTTGTCACAACAATTAAAGATAGTTATAACAAAGTTGACTGAAATAATAGATTATTACATATTGATTAATTGTACCCGTGTTTATGAATAAAATGAGGGTAATTGTGCGATGAGATTAACAGTCGGTTTAATTAAAAGGTGTAAATTTTACTCCAACTGGTGGTAATTCTTTACCTAAAACTGTTACTGTATCTAATAAAGTTTAAAGTTAGAATATATATACACCTTCATCAGGAGAGTAAAAATCTATATATATAAAGGTAGATTATTACAATATAGCGCCCCTGAGGTGATATCTCACAAAAGCGGCGCTATGCAAATTGTCCAATTAATAAATAAATATAATGTTTACATTTTATTATGTACGTATGCATTGATATACAATGGAAATAGATAAAATAATGTTATCCTATTAAACTTTATTTTATTAAAAAACAAATAACTTTTTTAACATCACTTTATTATATACAACCAATACATGTTTCATGAACGAAGTATACACCGAAGTCAAAAATTAAATATAGATTACAATTGGAAAAAAGAAGTGGAAGGAGGGGGGGGGTAAGAGTAGGCTGGGTTTATAAGAATTAGGAATTACAATATGAAAGACCAGTTAAGTGGGAAAATATTTAAAAGAGAGTTTATAAAAAAAAATTCTTGTTAATTATATCTACTTTTATAAACATGTTCTCTTATTTCTAAAATTTCGAAATTATTTATTTGTGATGCTTTATATCCTGTGTGAAGTATTTTAAGACCTGAAAAAAAAATGCATAAAACCATAAAACAATATATTCATAAGACAAATAACATTTAATAACGGTTATTCTAATAAATTGAAAGTTGAAATACTAAATAAAAAAATTAAACATATTCTCTTCAAACGGTATTTTTACCCTATTTCTTAAGATATAAATAAACAATCAGGATTAAAGCATCGCAAATAAATAATTTTTAAATTTTAGAAATTATAAAACATGTCAATAGAAAATCAGATATAATTAATAAGCAAAAAAAAATATAAATAATAATGAAAAATGCCATTGCAAAGTTTAAATAAACTTCCAGAAGAAATCTTTTTATGAAACGCAATGGTCAAGTAATTTTGCATATTTAAATATTCGCGCCAGTTATTTGGTTAGTTTTTACATCGCCAGAGGTGCGCTCTGTGTCGGCCAGCAATTGCCGGCCATATTGAATGAACGCGTGGTTTTTTCGTCAAACGTCAAACGTAATCACGTAATTGTGGATAATTTTCACTGTAATTTAATTAATCCAATGGATTATAAACTTTCTAAAACATATTTTCTTCGATATTATCCAAAAATTATATGAGGAGAAACGATATTTTTGAAGAAATGTCGTATTACATGTGGCGATTCTTTTTCAGTATGAAATCGTGTCTTAATTTTTAATGTCTTATTTTTTTTGTATCCAGTCGCCTGCAAACCGAAATGAACCTTACGGTTGCTTAAAATTGAGGGGCAGATTGGTATTTTTTGCCTGCAGACCCCCAATGCAGAATTTATCCGAATCACATAATATGAATTTGACCAATCAGAGGGCCTGCATCGTCCAGACGCTGGGACAATAATACTATCAGATAATCATAAAATTAAACACTTTTCTAATTAAAATTCATATTTTAACTACATATATTTTACTGGTATACAGAACGTTCAAAGGGGTGTAGCTTATAGTTAATTTCTATTTCTTATAGCCAACGCAATTCACAAGAAGTAGTATATGTATTTAATACGACTGTGTTTAAATACAAAAATAGAAACTGTTGATTAGATCAGCGTACCAAACAATATAACAAATGGCGCAGGCGACTTCTACGACAGATGACCAGTCGGTAGCCAGAGGAATTGGCCAGCCTCAGGTGATCAGCAGCGGTGGCCAGTTCAGTTGGTAGTCAGCAGGTATTGGCCAACTTTTGGGTAGCCAGCAGCGGTGGCCAGCTTTTAGTAGCCTGCAGGAATTGGCCAGCCTTAGGTGATCAGCAGCGGTTGGCAGCAGTCAGTAGCCGGCAGTAATTGGCCAGCTTTAGGTAACCTGCATCGGTGGTCAGCAATCGGTTGCCAGCAAGAATTGGCCAACCTTAGGTGGTCAGCAGCAGTGGCCAGCAGTCGGTAGCCAGCAGGAATTGGCCAACCTTAGGTGGTCATCAGCGATGGCCAGATTTCAGTAGCCAGCATGAATTGGCCAGCCTTAGGTGGTCAGCAGCGGTTGTCAGTTCAGTCGGTAGCCAGCAGGTAGTGGCCAGCCTCAGGTGGCCAGCAGATATTGACCAGCAGTCGGTAGTCCCAGGACATCAGCGGCTTATCATTATGGACGTAGACGCCACACTATTGTAATGTCTTGATAGAGATGGGTCCGGCTCAATTGTTGGAGTGCCAGCAGTAAATAGCTCGTCGCATGTAGTCAAGCAGCGGGCGGTTCAATTCAGATGTCCAGGTAGCTATGTGAGAAAGAAATGCAGCTTTTAGTTAAGAATCAGGAATGGTAATTCAAGTTGTAGACAGAGATCGCGTTTTAAAAATGACACATAAATTTGAGTTCATTGAACCAGATTTTTCACACGATTAACTAACGCACATCAGAGAAAACAGAAATTGATAAATATGAACATTAAAATCAAAAAATGTAACCGTCAGCCATTCGTAATGAGACCATGGATTTTCATTACTTTAAGACTAACCTATGTATTATGATGCTAGTTTTCAAAAATTCACTTTTTATGTATATTTAAGATTGGAAAGAGATCACGCGAACCCCAAAAAACTTATTTTAGAAGATTGTTTCGCTTCCCACAAAACTCGTATCCTTGCTTGGTGTGCAATTTATTTTGTTACCTAGCTGTTAATGATTTCGTTGTTCGTGAACATCATTTGCAGCGCACCTACAATAAATAGTTCATCACGTAGCTGGCTAACACCTAACGTATAGACTATAGACGCTGAACACACAACATCAGGCTTTAGTTTTAATGCTCTACCATGTAGTTTACTACCTGTGGGAGGATTACGATTGCAGAAGGCTTTTAGGCAGACCCGACGGCAAGTCGTCATTAGAAAAACAAACCACGCAAGCGGTTAGTAGCTTTTGCTTAAAACATAACATTGCTTGAACAACCTTTTACATCTCATCTATTGGGATTAACCATTTGTAAGTCGGGTTTAGTTATTTATGGTGTCGTTACAATAATACTTAAAATGTATGTTTTGGAGAGTAGTATATCACGTTGGTTAACATCGTTTTAAAAAAAAAAAATTTAGTACGTGGCCTAGTAAATTAACACATCGACTCGGTGCGGTGGTGGTTACAGAAAACACACCGAAAATCTAATTAAAGTATTTTTCGTGCAATTTATAGGCTGCAATGCGTGTACAATGTGAGTGCCGCTTAAATTCAGAAACGAGTCTCGGTACGATCAAGAAAATTATATGGCATGGTAGCCCTCTGTCCCCCACCCATGAAGAAGATTTCCGTTTTTACCTAAAAGGCGTGCTTTTGAAGTGATAAGGGCTGGAAGTTTTGCCCCCCAGAAATTTTTAGAACAGACCAGAACATTTGAGAGTCTTCACAACATCTCGGATCATTACGGAATGTTGTGGAATTTTCGGTAATAGTCTGGAACATCCTAGTATATAAAAATTCAGCCTGATTATGTTTGAGTTCGCAAAACTCGAAAAGTAGTCAAACGACATCGGTGAAAATTTAAAAAAATATTTTTAATAGTGCCAGGAGTATTTAAAGATGTTTAGATGTAATTCAGTTTTTTAACAGTACCATTGTGGTATACAGAAGTGAATGATGAAAGAAGGCAGAGGCGCCTGAGAATTACATTAACAATAGCGAAGCTTTACGGGGGATCCATAAGTATTTTTTTATCTAAAGTAGAGTGGCTGTTGTAGGTTGGACACCGGGCGGGCGGGTGGATTTGGTTGACACACCTAACTGACTAAAACAAGAACAAGGTCACTGACTACATCTGCATTAAAAAGTTAAGTCCTGGGCAACGCCGGGACTTCAGCTAGTATCATATATCACAACCGATAAGCACAATCTTTTTTTCACATTTTTTTTATGGGTAATAAGTATCTGCTTGAATATTTGATACTTCGGGAATGTAATTCAAAACCCGACATGTCATAAACGAATATTAGTTCAAGCATCTAATGTTTTTTTCTTATAGGTTACTTGTCAACTGAACATCTCTCACTCAAAGATGATCCTAGTTAGATGATGCCCGAACTATTAATCGAATTATTGCACTACTTAAATTTCTCCCTGATACCGCAAACGAGTTACTCAGCGAGCAGGCAATTATCTTTAATCAATAAATGGTATTAAACAAATATGCTATCTGCGGCTGTCTGTTGTGGGCTTAGTTCTTCTAAAATACGCAACAGATGTTGACAGGATTTCCGCTATCACTTCTTCGAGAATTTTGTTCGGAAGGTTTTTGTATATAATACGTTATTCATATTGTAAATACTCCTCCCATAAACACGAGCTCCTGGAGCTCAACTTATGGAGTAGTAGAATATTAAAACTAAAAAATTATATATTTATAAGTCTGCATATTGTTATCATTTATAATGTTAAATAATTTACAAGTAATAAATAAATTTAAAAATTTAAAAAAAATATATATATATATATATTTATTTAAAGTGCAGAAAAGTCGATGCTTTGTAATCAAGTCGTAAAAAAATATTTTCGGACGCTTACATTGATAACGCTGGCTAAACTTTATTAGATACATCAAAACAATATACTACGGATGTGTATATCTTTAAATGGCCTACAGAAACGTCTGTGATGTTATATGTCCAAGTTAGTAAAGTTTTTGTTTCATCACTTTCCATGACTTTATATAACATTTTAACTTTATATAAATTTTACCTGAGAATACTTACACATAAGTCAGTGACGCGCATAGTACTACCAGGTGATTAGACCACTGTCTAGTTACGAAAAATATTTACAAACAAATTATGAGATGAAAATACATTACGATGTTGATTGGACTGACCACCGACCCCTCGAACTAACTTTAAATACAAATGGAATAGTAACATCGGAACTATTTTAATCTATATTAAGGGATCCAGCATTATGGAATCCGAAAAATATACGTGATATCGGAATTTATAATTAATGTTCTCAAGGTTATCTAGCTAAAATCAAGCCAAAAAATACATCTCGTGAGGACGGTGGCAACCCTGAACGTGCCAAAATAAAACACCTCTACGGATGTATAGTACAAGCATTACGATTCAGTGCCTCTTGTATATTTAGAAATACTACTACACCAAAATATAAGCAAGTTTGTGGATGGAATGAATTTGTCGCAGACAATTATGAAAAATCAAGATAAGTGATGCTCACCTGGATTGATAATGGGAGACCGCACAATGGTCCCATTTCGAAGGATAGAAGGAAAAAGCGTGCCGCCTTCAAAACAGCTCTAAAACAATGCCAAAAGAAAAAAAACGCCAAACTCCAGATGGATAAAATAGCAGCGGACTTAGATAATCGGGATTTCAAATCATTTTGGAATAAGTCTAATCAAATGTTGAACATGCTTTCCAAAGTCTCGTGCAACATAAACGGAGAAACAAATCCTGAAGTAATTTCCAATATTTTCAAAAAACATTTCGCGACTGACATTGACCCCATAGTCACTGCAAACATGGTGAAAACCGCCATTAAAAACATGAAATCCTGAACATCAGCAGGACATGACGGCTTAAGTACCAAACACGTCAAACATGCAGGGGTAGCGATTCTGAAACTACTGGCAGCATTGTTTACCGATATCATAAAGAGTGGTTATCTACCCAAAGACATGAAAAAGACAATCATAATACCGATAGTAAAATCTAAACTGACAGATATAACTTTACAGGAAAATTACAGACTGATATCCATCGCCACCGCCACCACCAGAATATTTGAACGAGTTCTCTTAGATCAAGTCGGACCCCAATTAAAAACGAAAGACAATCAGATGGGTTTTAAGACAGAATGCTCCACGGACTCAGCCATATTCTGCGTAAAACGGACGCTGGAATACTACAGGAAGAGAAAAACAACAACTTACGCATGCTTTCTGGACCTTTGTAAGGCATTCGACAGAGTTTCCCACCCCCTACTAAGGAAAAAACTAAAGGAAAGAGGGATACCGTGAAAAGTGGTAAAAATTCTCGAATTATGGCACCGTCAACAACAAAACCTTGTAAAGTGGAAAGATGGATTCTCAGAACCCTATTTCTTGAAAAACGGGGTCAGACAGGGAGGATGTATGTCCCCAGTACTGTTTAACTTATACATGGACGAATTTACCCACAAGTTAAACAATGCTGGAGTGGGCTGCCACATCGGAGGTCTATGTGTTAACAATATGAGCTACGCAGATGATATGGTTCTGATGGCACCGTCAATACGGGGATTAAGAATTCTCCTAAAAATCTGTGAAGAATTTTCTCACGAAATCAACATGATCTATAATGCGAAAAAAACAGCACTGTTGGTCATAAAACACGGGGAAGGCCCAAAAAACATTCCCCCAGTCTTTTTGAATGGTGAGATTCTGAAAACAGTAGAAACCACAAAATATCTAGGACATTTCATCAACAACAAGCTAACGGATGATGAAGATATTGACAGGCAGAGGCGTGTACTGAGTATAAAATGTAACATGCTCAGTAGAAGATTTCGGCTTTGTAGTCCACGATTGAAAAGGACGCTCTTCTTAGCCTTTTGCACCAACCTGTACACATGCGAGCTCTGGGCTAATTTCAAGAAAAGAACAATGGAAAGGCTTTGGGTGCAATATAACAACGCTTACCGATTGATGTTCGGACTCCCCAGGCACTGCAGTGCCTCCTCGATGTTTACAGAAGGGCGAGTTCCAGGATTTACAGCTCTGTTAAGAACCAGGATTGCAGGACTGAGGGAAAGGATAAACCATTCCAGAAACATTCTTATCATAGAATCCCGTCTGACTTCAGGATCGAGCATTGAAGACCATTGGAGAAAGATACTTGCCCCCACAATCTTAGATCCGATGGATTCCCGTGCTTCTCTGCTTTAATTTATTTTCATTTTCAATTTAATGTTAATTTTTTTTTTGAATCTCTTTTTATTTATTTTACTATATGTAAATACTATCTGTACTTATATCCTCTATGGCAAGGCTGCCCAACCTTTTTAACAGTTGGGCCAAATTGACGATTTTAAATCACTGGCGGGCCACTGAATACCTGACGGTTCCTATTTCCATGGGGGGGGGGGGGTTGTTAGAGAATTTTTATGAAACATAATTCCCCACAAAAAAAATTCAAAGTGAGTGCAACCCACAAAATATTTGAAATCCATGGGGGGGGGGGTTGTTACGGAACTTCCCTGAGAAAAAGTTCCGCGCACCCAAAAACATCATGTATGATTCCCAACAACAATTTTTCGAATTCCATGGGGGGGGGGGTGGCTACAAGATTCCATTTTTCGGACGCCTAAAATATTATATCAAAACCGGTGTATTTTTGTTTAAAAAATAAGTTCAACAGGTTAGATTTTTTCGTCGCTGATTCTCGTTCTGAGTAGCCTAAATAGCGATTGTTTGTTTTACCGCGGGCCCGCGACACTTTTTCAAATTGGCGGATTGGCGGGTTTTTTGAAAATGGTTCACGCGGGCCACTTATAATTCGATCAACCTCCCCACATCCTGGAATAAGGAATTTATTATTATTATTAAAGATGTGATGAATTATCATTGTGATGATTTATCCGGTTACCGTTATATGTTTATCCCCTAAAGATAACCATCCCCGGGTACTTATCAGCTAGCACTAAAAATCACTAACGGCGTTTGTTCGATTTTTTCTAAGCTACCCAACGGATTTTTGCAGGGTTTTCACTTTTATTTAGAGAATTTCTTCTGGATGGTTTATATATATATAAAACTTGCGTATTATATTTATAAAAAGTAGATAAAAGTCTTCTAACGCCGGGTCAGCTAGTATGATACTAATGCATTGTTTTGAGTTGATAGCCGGATTTAAGTAAGTGAAAAAACCTAATATACGAGTACTCTATTTTAAAAAGAATCCTTTGATTATAAAAACATTTACTTATTTTAGGATAGTTACCTGTACTTTGGTACTCGTGCTTATCTACTTAGAGAATTTTTTAACGTCACTGCACAAAGAGGAGAAAATATAAGAGTTTTATATTTCGCCATGTGAATATATACTTTGATATGCCTACATTAGATTACTATTTCAAATTTCAAGTTCATTAGAGGTACATAGGATATGTGTCCGTTTTGTTAGTGAATGGATATTGTTTTATTATTCTTTCTACTTGTACGCACATGTGTGTTAAACAATAAAATAAACTAGGTACGACAACCTAAATAGGGTAGAACCCGAGAATAAAAATAGATTGAATTCGAACTCGCAAACTTGTTTTTATTCTCCTAACCTGATTGAACGAAAGTAATGCGGCTGATTGAACACTTAATTACAGACCTTTGTTTGGGAATGTAACGTTTTTGGGACATAAAGAAATCGATTACCAATTTGGATTTGGACATTGAACATTGGACCAAATCCATGGTCATGTATAGTAATCCGAATTTTAAATGAAAGCAGAATAAAATTATAAATTCAAATTGCCAAGATTTTTGGCAGCGATTTTTTAAATTTAATACTTGGTCCAATCTTACAAATTGCTTTTTTACTTCCAAAATTATAACTGTTTTAATTGCATTAATTAATTATTTATTGAACGCCAATAGGGTTTTTACAAACATGTTACAAGTCAAAAATGTCGGTACAATAAATAATTATCATGCTTCAAACATAATACATGCGAGCTTTTGAATATATCTAAAAGGTTTGTGCATTTATTGGCAGTTCGGTGAAATTGCTCTAGTGGTGAGTGACACGAAGTGCTATGGTTGTCACAGTGGAAATTATATTATCATTATTTGATTTGCAGCCAATTGGAATTCTGTGAATGCCTAAGAGGCTATTTATTTGTTAGTAGCATTACATAACGCGATGTAGCCTAAAATGGATTATAATTTACTTTATAGAAATAGATTGGTAAAAGAAAGAACACATAAACAAACTTTTTAAACTTATTTAATTAAGAAAATCGAACAATGTTCTTCATTGCTACATATAATCAGTGTTGCCAAGTTAGCATATTATATGCTAAATTTGGCATAATTACTCCATGTTTAGCATAACTATTATGCTTTTAGCATATAGCATATTTATTTGGCTTATTTTTACAGAAACATGAAAATAAAAACCAATTTTCTTAACTAACAAAAATGATATCGATTGAAAAACTGGTGTCTCAATGGAAAAACATAGTTCACATTAAATGGGAATCCTTGACTTCCACTGTAGAGTTTTGGAATGAAGTCATGATATATAAAGATGCAACTAATAATAACCCCTTCGGTGATTTATGTCAGTTTGCAATGTCTATTTTAACATTGCCGCATTCAAATGCGGACATTGAAGGTGTATTTAGCCAAATGAGTCTGGTCAAAACAAAACTCCGAAATCGTTTGGCGGTGAGAACCCTGAATGCTATTTTGTACGTGAGATTTGGCCTAAAGAGATCAGGAAAGTGCTGTTATTCACTGTTCCTGATGAAGTACTACGCTGCATTGGGACCAAAGAAAGTTACGACTCCGTATCTCAGCCTTCCACATCAGTTGCTGTTAATGAAGAAGAAGAAGATGAAGATGAAGATATTGATATTTTATTTCACTGATTTTATTTCTACGTTAAATTTATGTTAGCTTTTTTTGCCATTTTTTAAAGTAATTTAGCATTTTTCGGGCATATTTTTTCCATCACTCTATTTCTTTATAAATACTAAGTTAAATTTATGTTGGATTTTTTTTGGCATTTTTTAAAGGAATTTAGCATATTTTTCCCATCACTCTAGCATATTTTGAAGTAGTTGAGTTGGCAACACTGCATATAATTGTGATGTTCTATTCCCTGTGAGATTGTTGACAATACGTAGTAATGGAGAATCGTGAACACATTAGCGATAGGTCATGACTCTTTTTATTGAGCGGGAGCCACGGTACTAGCTCAATATTTTCGTACGGCCCAAAGAGCCGACTCAATTGAACAGGAGCCGTGAGCTCAGAGCGCATGAGCAATGATAATATTGTGCTCGCCCGATACGGCTCCCAAGATACGGCTCCCAGCTCCTAGCTCCTAGCTCCCAGAGTATAAATTATCGTATGACTCTTGTTACCGGTACGCCACCTCGTAACAATAGATAAATAAGATACTAGGTGGTTAGTAGGTGAAGATACATAAATCCAAGTTCAGATGTCGGACTGTCAGACGCCGTTACCCCGACACAGGCAGCGCCTTGGTGGGGCCCTAATGCTTCTGTAAATTTGTTTGAAGATGGTAGTCATGTTTGATTGTACCTTTATATTCTGCCAGAGTGCATGGGTGTTGCGACTGATTAGAACTGCGATGTCGGGGTAATCAGCTGTGCGCTACCAGTTATTATTAATTACGTAAAAAAATATATGTGGGTAATCCTTAGTTTAGGAGTTTTAAAAAAATCAATCTGTAAAAAAGTAATTTTACTTCAATAAATCAAAATTTTTTAATAGATGTAGGTATTTATTTTTTTGTTTTGGTTTGACTGTGGCACAGTGAACCTACCTACCTCCCCAGGGACTGAGCTCTTAACTGCTGTGAATTTATGTACGGGATTTTCCAATAAGGGGTGTTATTTTTATATTCAATCGTAAAACATAAGTTGTTTGTTGGTTTTGTTGAAAGTAAATGTTGTCCAGATTAATATCATCCAATTTTGGCCATAAAAAAATATTAATCATCTCTCGATAGCGATCCATTCACCGTAACTGTTGCTACAGCCTCCTTTTCGAAAAATTAAGGTCCAATGACTCCGCTGGACCATAAACCGCACCAAACAGTCACACGTTGAGAAAAGAGAGGCTTTTCAACAATAACTCTTGGGTTTTCCGAGCCCCAGATGTGACAATTTTGCTTGTTGACGAAGCCACCGATTTGGAAATGGGCCTTATCACTCAAGATGATTTGCATTTGATTCACTCAAGTGAATTTTAATAATTTCAATACGTTGTTGAAGCGTGTATCGTTCCATTTTTATTAATGACGTAGTTTTTACTTGTCAAATATCAAAAAATGACAGCTTCAAAAGTAAAATATATCGAATTAGCGGGCTATTCAAAATAACACCTCTTATTGGAAAACCCTGTATTTTAAAACATTAAAAAAATATACTTATACTTTTTTGGTTTGAATGAGGATTGAACCTCTCTCCACCGGGAATGGAGTCTGGAACTGATCCAAATCACGATTGGATATGACAGACATTTATTTCGCATATTAACTTCTTTACTGTCATCGAATCTCATAAAAATACGAATATGACCACGTGTGTATGCGTGATTGCCACTAGTTGTTGGAATGCATTTTCATCGACAACGAATCTTACGAAATTGGGTTAATTCCCACTTCCAATATTTGCATTAATTCATTCTCGAAAATAAAATCAAAATTAAAATTTACCTTTTAATTCACCCCATCACAATAACAGTTACCTTGTGTTTGAGGAATTGTTTTTTTTTTATTCATTTGTTATTTACAAATTGGCTGACATGGCCAATTTGTGGAGATCCAAAATAATAAGAAGAAAAAAAGATTTATTTAGCATTTTGTGTTACTTCATCCCATTTACAATCTCACTCCCATCTGAACTAAAATAATGTTTGCCTAAATGTCGCAATATTTATTATTCCACTCTCAATAATGGCCTGTGGACGCAAGTCATTTCAAATAAAATTAATCGTTGTACTGAAGTTATACTGTGTGACTTGACTGTATGTGAACAAATAACGAAAGTGCTCTCGGAAATTCCATGTCAAATATTTTCCGACTCAATTCATCAACCTTAAATTTATATGTTAGCTAGCTGTCGTAAACCCGGCCTGGATCGGGGTCTTTATGGTTTTGGGTAATGTTTTGAAGTTGTTAGTTCTAGATTACCTGACAACTGGGTGCATTTTTAAGGTTGAAATAATATTTATTTTTTCTTTCTATTTTCGAAAATGACATTTGTACATTTCTTTTCTATTTTTAGAATATGGTCGAGAGGGACCACATAATGGACCTATATTTCAATATATAGCGTATTATCCAAGGTTGATATTTTCAGTTTCGAACTTACCAAATACAAGAGGTCTATAAAAGAATATTTCTCTTTTGGTTTGTGAATAATGTTTATGTCTCTATTGTTTATATCTCTATTATCATTTGATTTATATCTAAAACCTCTCTCCATGGCTATAAATGTATTGTTTTGTATTATTTTTTTAAAATTTATATTCCTTTCTCATAAATTTAATTTACTTATTCCATATTATGCTGTCTCAGTAGAGGTAAAGTCACAAGGAGGAAGTCCATAATTGGTTTTATTTTACTATATAATACTTATGTACACTGATTAAATGTAAACTGTCGATTTCCCTAAAATGAATAAATAAATAAGATACCTCAAAAAGAGCTTTAAACAGTAGTAGATATATTGGTTAAAATTCAAAATTCAAAAAAATATTTACTGCACAAAAAGAGTACAAAGTTAGGTATTACATCTCAAAGTTTCACTTAACATTCTCATTCCCAAAATCTATTGTCTTCAGACTTGCAATATATCCACAAAAATACTTTGAAAAAAACCTATATTTTTTCAGATTTCAGACAGCTGTAAGTCCATTGTGACATTGCATAAATTATCGTATTTATATAACGCCAGTGTTGCTTTTCACACAAATAAAAACACAGACTCTAATATTATTTTTAATTAAATTCGTAAAAGAATAAAAAAAATCCTTGTGTAATTTTATATTTCGAAATATATCGTCGTAAAATTTAGCTGATATTTTAATAAAATCTCGATAAATTCCATATGATTGTAGTTGAAATTAAATACGTCGATTTTTTTCATAACATATGTGGGAGGGGGAGAGGGGTGGTCTTCAAGGGTTAATATATGTTGACTGCCATTAATCCCGCATCGCACTCAGCATAAGTTTCATACTATGTATCACCAGCATAATATATCAAAACAGTTTTATTTGCTAATGCAACTGAAGTACCAGAGAACGGCAGCTTACAAAAAAAATGGACCTAAAACACGACCTTGAGCAACACCATATAAAATTGATTTATTCGGACTAATGTAATCATTAGTCATTACTCTCTGTGATTTTATTTCCAAGAGAAGTTCTGAATCAATGTTAAACTTTATTAAAAAATACCCATTGAACTGAGTTCTTACGAGTAAACCATTTGATACGGTGTCAAGTGCCTTAGATAAGTCTAAAAAGACAGCAATTACTTTTTTGCCATCATCTAGAGCAGTGGTTCTTGACCTTTTTGGAGGTACCGAACCCCACCAGTTACATATGCGCATTCACCAAACCCCTTCTTATTTGAAAAATAAAATTAGATTTTTACAAATTCAAAACATGGTATTATATTATATAGGTGTACAAAATTAAAAAAAAAAAACAAAGATCAAAACATTTAATTTTAATGGTTCAATCAAAACATGAAACATATATTAATTATTATTTACTTTTAATCAGTGTGAATTCTGCTGTTGCCTTTCAGAAACCGATTCAGAAATTCGTGGCTTTACCTTGGCAAGTGCCACTCTCATGTCATTTTCACAACAAAGTCTATTCCTCTTCTTCGTTTTTTTATATCCAGCATCTTCGAAAAGGATTGCTCGCAAAGATATGTTGTAACAAACGGTATAAAAATCTCCAGAGCTTTCTTAGCAATAACATGGTATGTTTCCATTTGTTGACACCAAAACGTTGAGAGCGATGTTGTTCTGAAGAGTTGCTGTTGAACCTGGCTCTGCTGAATTTCAATGATTTCATCAAATATAAGTCGAGGGTCTTGACCTCCACCAAACCCCCGAGACTGACTCACCGAACCCCTGGGGTTCGATCGAGCCCAGGTTAAGAACCACTGATCTAGAGCTTCTACGACTAAATACTGCATCACTAGTTCCCATGTTCTCTCGGAAGCTAAATTGAAAATTTCATATCATTTTATATAAGACATCAACCTAATTTTAGCTAATTTCTCTATTACTTTTGATAAAGTGTTTAGCAGGGAGATATAGATTATTAACATCTAGGTTATCACCTCCTCTAAATAAAGGTATGACAAGCCATTATCAAAGCTAACATTAACAATGTATGTAATAAGTGTAACTAGTTCAGAAGCATTTTTTTGTAGACCATTGAACTTATACTGTCATTTCCACTCGAAAAACCTGATTTAAGATCATTAATCACCTTTAGAACTTCAACACAATTCGTCAGATAAAATTCAAAACTGGCATTTTTCATAAACGTGTTGGATTACAATGTTTAATTAAAAATTCATCACTGCACAAAATGTTAGACCTATATCACTCAAATCCCAAAATATTCACACGGTTAGTAATAAGGGTTGGATTATCATTTCCATATACAACATACAACATTATTTTTTATTTTCAGTTTATTTATTGCTGCTGATTCTTTTTGCATATCCAACGTTCGTTTTATTTTTTTCCCATTCTTGCTTTATGTTGCCTTTAACTTCCGGAAATTTCGCTTAATAAAATGACTGTTTGGTCATTTTTATAATTTTTGAACACCAATTACTGTATTTTCTATAATACGCAAACAGATCATTATTTTTTTGTTTTTTTTTCGACAACTATTGTGTAATTTATGACGTTTTATGAGGCAATCAATAATTCCAGAAGTTATCCATGGTTATATATGCTTTTTTAACAATGGTTTCTCTTTTTAGATGGGCAAATTTCAATATGTTATTTTAAACATTTTATAAAATTATCAGTGGCTCTATTATAGTGGCGGATAAAACTGTATTCAATGTTTTGTCCTTTAGTTTGGAATCTAGCAGATCTTTATTTATTTTTGGTGATTTTATTTCTGAAGATTTAGGATATTTCTATATTGTAGCAAAATTATCTGTAACAATGGTCCTTAAAACAGCACTCTGAGGATAATCTTTTGACTTAACCATAATGTGGTCTATACAAAATTCAGAACTTAAAGTGACTCTAATATTATTGTATTGCAGTGAGTATTTATTTTACTTGATCGTGCCATGTCTTCCTCGGGCGTCCTAAACTTTTTCAACCTTTCACTTCCAAGTCATACATTTTCTTTACATCTCTTTCTTCGTTCATCACGTTTTGACACAAATAATAATTATTTGATTAATGTCTTTCTCAGACGTCCCCAACTTTCTCTACCATTCAATTAATAAGGTATCATGAAATCTACATTGTCATTGTTAAAAAACTACATTGTGTCAACTTCAATTCGACTTTGTAGCCCATTCCAATGCAAAGATAATGCGTTAAAGGGAGGGAACAATCACACCCCACGTCTTAGAATTTGACACAGCAAAAAATGGCATTACAGTGTGGGATTCTAGGTTTCAATCCTGGGAAACAAACCAAAGAAGGTGTCAAATTTTGAACTTCTTTTAGAGACGTGATTTGTGAGTTTTTGTGTAGGTATTTAATTTTTTTTTCAATATGTCTGTATTATTATCTCAATTTTTTTAATTAAAATATGCAAAATAATGTTTTTTCCATAAGAAATATGACTTTTGACTATCCAATATATGGCGCTATTAAAAGAGTTGAAAATAAATATATTCAAAATAAAATGGATGCTATACTTTCGACAGAGCTTGTCGAATGTTTAACATATATTATAAGTACACAATAAATATTTAATCTCAGCATAGTTAAAAAAATTTAATATTGTAAATTCCCTTTTTATGTTGAAACTAGAACGTGAGATAAAATATTCATTAAATTCAAGGTAAAATGGCGACAGCAAAAATCAATTAATTAGCGTCGTTGCAAAGTGAATTGCTTTTTATACATGTAGTTTATGCAATAGATTTTTGGTGTGAAAATATTTTTTCCAAATTCAATTAGATGCTGAATCGCGTCTAAAAGAAAACCTAAAGAGACATTGATCGATTAGTTGGTCGAATGGACCAAAGTGTCGGGTTCCTAAGTTTCTCAAGTCTCTAGGACTAGATCAATAACACTCTCCGCTTATAACCTAGGTTATTTGTGAATGTTAGCCATTCTTTAGCCTTTCCTTATCTGTGGTGTGTATTTACTACACATTGCATCTAATAACTTTAATAACTCAATAAATATAATAAATTCTGGGTTCAGATTTTAGCTATTCCTCCGTTATAAATTTATTCAGAGAATTAAAAAATAAAATTTTACATAGTTTTCAAATTCAATTAAAAATCAGAGATTTTGTTAAAAACGGGATCAAATACACCAATACAATCAACAGTGTGACAATGCTATGCGAAGAGTGTGCGAGGAAATGACACGCTATTGATGTCCCTCTTTAGTTCGCTATGCGGGAACATGAGAAATCCACACGTCCGCAGTTGTATTTAGACCATCGATACCTCCTCCATAGACCGCATAGCTGTGTGTGTGTGCTAGCCGCCAGCCAGTCAGTCGCGGACCCTCGTTAGATGTGGACCCCTCGCACGTTTTTTTAGCATCTGCCGATGCTTTCTTTATGTTTTCAGCAATTAAATTATAATTTTTATCACTCTTGATATAAAATATTATAAAAATAAACGATTAGCTATGAATATTCATATTTTTCCGATATTTAATCGCTTATTTTGAGATATGTATTGACTACACAGCACCGGAACGCGTGGATATTTTTAGCACAGTAAGGGAAAGGTTAAAAACAAAATAGTAACATGGTATCTACATCCTACACATTAAAATAAGTGTAGTTAAAATGTAGTCAATGATACTTAAAAATAAATTAGTGAATACCTGGTAAGATAAAAACGTTGACAGAATGATTATTCGGAAAAAAATCTAGCGTCATAATAACTAAGCTGTTTACTAGATAAAAAAACGTGTTGTTTTCAGCGCCTACAGCAATATTCCCGTCATTATTGACGTGTTTTCATCTAAGGCTATTACAGGCAAAGATATAAGGATGATGTAGTGTGTGGTTTGGTGGCATGTCATACGGACCTAATGGGTGGGTGAATCGATAGAGTGTAGTGGAGCGAGAAGGTTATGGGTTCGTTAGCTGCTGCCAATTGATTGCTTGCTCTGGTTACCTGAAAGGGTAGACGTAGATAACTCTACCTACAAAAGGGTATCATTTTAAATACTCTCGAGTATAGCCATGTTGAAGGGCTCACCACCCTAAGGCTTATTCAAAAAGTTTTCAGGAGCAATAATAATATTTGAAAATAAACATAATCTGAAATATTTTTTTCTTATCTATTGTGTAAAACAATTTTAAAATGTGAAACATTTTTTATAGTTAAATAAAAAACAATACCTTTCTACTACGCTTCCAACCAAATTATTGGTAGTGCTAATACTCCTAATTCCAATAGTACCAATTGTTACATACCTTCCTGAGGTCGGAATAATCTAAAATTATGAATAAAAAAAGTTTTTCTTTTAATTTCATATATCGTTAAACGCTTAAAACTGAGTATTATATTATTTTGATCTCTGTTTGTGGCGGCGTGGATTGATTTTTAAACAAATCTACAATTTTATTCCGATATTGATTAAATTTTGCGCACTCGATCTTGGAAACAAGATAAAGTTTATTGTTATATGAGATTTATACGGACGGCCGGCATAGTCCAGTGGTAACGCATTGGACTGCCATTCCGAAGATCGCGGGTTCGAACCCGGCGTGCGCAAATAAATTTTATTTGATTAATTTGTGTTATTTCACAATTAATTAATTAAAATAATATATAGTATATTTGCGGCACGTTCCAGAGTGGAAGATACTACCAGTATTGCCCTGGTGTAAGACCACCATTCAGAATTGAAACGTTGTTCCAAATGGCTTTAGCCGTGTTTAGTGACTAGATCTGAATAGCCAGGTACTTCCCCACCTTCCTCTTTCCCTTCCCCACTTACCTTCAGCCTCACAACATCCCCCAATTGGGGATGCCATAGTCTCACTGGCTCCAGACGGGAGCAGTTGGGACTCTTGTGAGGTATTCACTATAAAAAATATAAAAAAAAAATAAAAATAATCCCTTTCCCCATTTGTCACCACTTTAGCCCCTATATGTATGCAGTCATTATACCAGCCATTTGTCTATGGAATTCTAATATTGTACCATATTTTGCGGAAGCAGAATTAGATTCTTCTTGATGAAATTTTGCAAATTTGTCATTCAAGATAAGAGGAAATTTACAGTTTTTTAAAGCCCAAAGCTTCAGCTAGTTATTTATAATGCAAACCAAGTGTTTGTTTCTTCGAAAACTTTATGTTTAAAAACTACACAATTTCTTGTGGAAATGATGTAGAATGTATACTCTTAATTTATTTGGGAACACTCTTTGAAAGATAGCAAAATTGGTTTCTATAAAAAAATATAAATTATGATAAAAGTTATAGATTTAACATGAGATGTAATTGGTTAAAAAAATAGTTTCTCAGTGGAAGCGTGACAAACCCTAGTAAACAAAGCTTGGGCAATAGAGTTAAAATAAACAAACTTGAATTTTGATCACCTAAAATGTATCCTTATTGATTGCACAATTTATAGGCTGCCATTGAACCAATTAGGAAGTTGTCTAACTTTTAAATTATTGTGTGTAAGCCAAATTGACTACTTTCAACAAAGAGGGTGAATTTATTCCTTTTATTTATGCGTAGCGGCGTTTACGAGAAAATGGCTCCGATGATTTTTAATCGTAGCTTTGCCCATTAAGGACTGTATTGAATACATTATTTTAACAAGTTGACAGAAATCTAGCAGATTGATTGGTGTTTTAATACCAATCATAGCTTTGGTAGACGTACAAATGACAGAATGAGGCTAATTTTGAAAGTATCTGTACGAATGATCATGGTAAAAAAGGTTTAAGGCTATGATATCAAGATTTTGCTGCTGACTATTAATGAAACTACTTGTCAATATATATGTCTCTATTGTTACTATGATTTATCAAAAGAGCAGTATTGGTAACATGACTAAAGTAACTGTTTTAAAATTGGAAAAGTTTCCTGTCTTTTTCTGTATGTAATCAAATTTTATCTCATCTACCCATTTTCCCTGATGATGGACACAGTAATGCTGTCAGAAAAATTGGCTTAAGAATGAGGTAGTTCAACACGGCCCTAAAAATAAATCACTTCAGAAATAATTCTGCTGGGAAGCAGAACGAAGCTAGCGTGACCAATGGCATGACAAAACAGTCGCTTAAATGCGTTTATTAATATTATATGAAAAACTAGATGCACAGAATTTATTCAATGTGTTACGAAAATACGGTTTAACGATGGGGTAGAGTTTTTGTTACTTAAGCTGGAAGTAATTAAGAATTATAAAAGAAACTTTTAGATGGCTTGGGCATGTACACGTACACAGTGTATTTAGGAAGATTTCGTGACGCTCAAAATAATGGAAACGTTTAATGACGTGTTAATATAACTCAATAAAAGTACGCCTGGGACGACATGAATAAAACAATATTATGACGTAAAGATGTCAATGCGATAATAATCTTGTAGCTGGTGAAATTACGTAGAAGTGTTATTAACTAAAATATGAAATATTCAAACTGTTGGATCATCGGGTAGTATTTAGGTTTACCTCTTTTATGTGAAATGGTAATCTTTTGATCAATTGATCAATAGCTTGGGAGGTCCTTGGGGTTCGAATGATTAAACAACATAATATACATTCAAGCTGTCGAACGTCGAAGACATAACCAGGCTCCGATGACAACTCTGCGGACATTAACAAAGGGACTGAGCTATACTGTCAAGGGAACAAGGTGGAAGCAAGAGATAGCCGAATAGGCTAAATAATATGTCCCAGAGCATATGCTTACCAGTTCTATGAATCTATTCCTAAAATCATGAATATTAATACTTCATAGGAGGAAATTCATGTGAATTCTGTAACGTTGAGTTTTAAAGTCACGAAAGTGCACTGCTGGAGTTTTTCGGTCAACGCATCTCTTTTTAGCTCTTAACTCCTTAGTAGGGTGTATCGATTTTTAACTTTTTTTTGTTTTCAAATTCCAAGTCGAAAAAAAGTTGCTACTAGGTACCACAACTTACCACAAAAAGTTTTGTATTTTTAAAAAAATGTTTAGGTCTCCCGCACAAGGCCTAAAGTTTTAATTTTTTTCAAAAAATATCAAAATTTTTTTTAAATTTAAAAAAATAAAATCATAACTTTTGTGTTTATTTCAAGTTGAAAAAACAGTAATATTAGGGCATAGAATAAGTAAGAAACGAAGAAAAAAAAAAGATTTTTTTATATAAAACATGGATTTAAGGTCTCCCGCACAACCCCTAAACTTTGTTAATTTTGATGAAATTTTACAATTTTGTGTACTTATAAAAACCATGTTTTTTTTAAAGTTTAAACTACTTATTTATTTTTATGCTCTAATATTATTGTTTTTTAACTTGGAATAAACACAAAAGTTACGATTTTATTTTTTTAAATTTAAAAAAAAAATTGATATTTTTTGAAAAAAATTAAAACTTTAGACCTTGTGCGGGAGACCTAAACATTTTTTTAAAAATCCAAAACTTTTTGTGGTAAGTTGTGGTACCTAGTAGCAACTTTTTTTCAACTTGGAATTTGAAAACAAAAAAAAAGTTAAAAATCGATACACCCTACTCCTTAGGCCTCAGGCCTATTTTTACAGAAGAGTATTTCCGCTTTGCAAATAAAATCCAAATAAATTGAAAAATTTTAAAACGCATCAAAACTGAAAACTGTTTTTTAAAGTTGATAAAATGTGCTTTCAAATTTTATTATTAGAAACAAACATATGTTTTCAAATGTTATTATTTTGACGTCAAACATAAAAATCGATTAAAATGTTTCTTTTTACGTTTTTTGCAATTAAAATTACTGATAATGATGTTCACCAAATATTTATTTTACTAGAAAAATGTATTATAAACGCTAATGTCCCCTCATTCTTCGTCGTTTCAGATAAAAAATTATGTATTACAAATTCACGAATTCACGTTTCATATAAAAATGATGAATTATAAGTTTTTTCAATTTTCGTTTGGAACCTTTCGTTTCATAAAGATGAACATTTTAATTGTACTGTGTTAAATTTTTAGATTTGAATATAAAACGTTGTGTTTTTTCTTTCTAACACCGTTTTACTACAACAGTAAGAAAGATACAACGATTTCTATGAGATCTTATGAGTTGTTCCCAAAAGTGAACAAATTAATTAGCCTGAAAGATTAATACAAAAATTTCACCGTAACAATAATGCCAATACCAATTCTTTAAAAACTCCCTTATACCATGCATACACAGCTTACGAAATTAATATGCAGAAGTAGCAGATATTTTTAATAGCACTGAAAGAACTTACAAAAAAGCATTTCACTTTTACACTTAAACAGTTATTAGTTTACAAATAAATTAAATGTAAATTTTAGTTAATTTCAATCACATTCGAATGCTTACACTATTATAATTATTTTGTAAAATTTTTTTGGAAAAAAATAAATTAATAAATTTTAATGTTGAATTCTAAAATTTTTATTTATTTTACTATGACGTGATCGGTGACCAGATCTGAATAGCTAGGTACTTGTTTCCCTTTCCCTTGTCCTCTCCAATTTATTAAGCCTCACAAAATACCCCAAAATGAAGATATCTACTACAGAGAGAATGTTATTATATTATATTGAACACGATCTAAACATTTTGATTCGAATTGGTATACAATGTTTTTTCATTAAAAATAAATCACTAATACGTGAGCTGCGTGGATATTTTCAATTCAATTCCATTTAATAATGCAGAAAATTCAGTTAGTTAAAGTTGTTTACGATTTTGTATAATAATGTCTGCAAACTATTTACGTACACTCATTCAATCAAATTTTGAAAAACACAGTTGCAACAAGATTATTAATTATAAGATCGATTGTGAGATTTGTAAGAAAAAAATTTCTAGATTTATTTTCTGATTAGATTGAATTTTATTTATATTATATTTTTTATACTATATATTATAATATGTAATTCATAAATAAAATCCACATAGTCTATTCAAATTCTTAATTCCTCTTTGTATGCAAAGTATAGTTGTTTATGACAATGCCTTATATATTATATTATATATTATATTTCTTTTTATATTTTGTTATACTTTATACTTTGTTCTTGTAACTTAATACCTATGTTAGTAGCACATGTTGTACCGTATATTTGTTTAAATAAATACATATTGGGGGTGCCATAGACTCACTGGCTCCGACAGTAGGGACTAAGCGAGGAATGGAAAGCTTGTAAATAATAAAAGTCAATATATAAAAAACAAAAAACAAAAAAAATAATAAAAAATAGAAAAATAATAAAAATCGTGTACATAAATAAATTAACCCACCCAATTTACCAAACGAAATAAAACATTGTAATTATTACGTGTTTGGGGAAGACACTTGCATAATACGCGCTGACGAGTTTCTACAAAAAAAATCTGCAAACATATCTAAATAATATATTTAAATGGTCCCACAATAGCGGAATTTTTATTATTGATTAAAAAAAAACTGAATACATGCTTATACAATACACTCTTCATATGCAAGTTGTCAGGATAAGGACTTGACCGGTCGGTGGTCGAGTTGACATCGCGTTTAGGGCCCAGGCGAAGTGCGTTCAATTTTCGGCTGACTTAGTCTTCTATCATTCTTCAACACAAGCAACATTTTCCGCTAACTAACTGTGGTGGAGTAGGAGATGTTTATCTTTCTTTTAAAAAAATATATATAAAGACATACATACGACACTTGGCAGAGATACCAATCTTAAATCCAATGTACTTAAATGCCCAAACATAGAAAAAGTAAACATACGTTGGACCTGCAATAGATGTATCTTTAACTGCTCAAACCAAATTGAAAATATATGAAATAGATCAATATTAGGAAAATTTCACCACCATAAAAAATGCTGTAAAAATATATTGTACTTAAATAAAATAGAACACATACAACTAAGTTTTCTAAAACTGATATCTGGCTAAAAAAAATAAAATGTATATATTATAATAATCCGATTATGTGAAGGCAATAATAAGAAACGTGTTTTCTTTATGTAATGTGCTTCCTACAGATATGTAGTAGGGTAAATTACCAACTAACGTTGGATGAATTTTGGAATACACAATTTAAAAAAAACTGTGAACCACAACTATCTTACTAGGCATACAGAAGCAGAAATGTTTATTATTAATAAATCGCAAAACGTGTACGGAGATACGAGAACAGGAAGGCATAAAATGCTTAAAGTATTTCCTGAAGACATAAAAGACATCTCCTTTGAGAAGTAAAACGAGAGTCAGGTCATTTTACCTCAGTAGAACATGAAAACAGGAGTCAGGTCATTCTACCTCAGTAGAACACGAAAACAAGAGTCAGGTTATTCTACCTCCGTAGAACATGAACAAAAATTCTTTGTATTTGTAAACAAATTCGTAGACCTTGTTTATAATTTTTTTTAAATACAACTTTTGATATCGCACTAAAATACCTACATCTTTTAATGTTAAGTATTTTAATATAAAGTTAAGTTTTATAATCTTCGGTTAGGTACTAAGATATAAGGGATTATAAGTTACGTATTATAGTAAGTAATTTTTTTTGTGTAAAAAAATAAATATGACAAATGAGAGTTCTTACAACCAAACTGATTGCTCAGTTTTGAAAAAATTGTATAAAATACAATATTGTACGTAGAAAAACAGAATAAAAACAATTATGCAAAGCTAAGTACCCCAGCACTCTGCCATAGTCGATATACCCCCATGTCATAAAGAGAAGAATTTGTCTGAATAGTTAATTGATGAATACTGTTTCCCAACGCTTAACTTTTTCGACGTGTTATTTCAGAGCAAAACTATAACCTTCCTAGCTAATATACGTCGTATATCACGTCAGAGACCCGGTATTTCGTTCGGCGGATGCAAACATTAAGTATTGCCAATAAAATTTTACACCAGTTGAATTTTATGGCCTAAACCGCTCGAGACTATCAATAAGAATGAAAATTTTGAAAGGTTGCTAAGACATAAAATTTTTAAGTAAAATATAATATGTATCCTGTTAGGAGGCGGTAGCGTGGGGTGACTTTTCTGCTTTTTAGATACATGGAGTCATTCGTAATAGCGAACGATTTTTCTTTTATCTTGGGTGGTTTTGTTTTCGATACTCGACATTTGCATGTATTTTCATAAGTATTTTTTTTATTATTATTTTAATATACATCATATGGGTTACATTAATACATACATATTTTGCAAAATATAATATTAAGGTTCATAATTGGTCATGTATACCTTATCAGAAAAGAGGAGCTCTTGTGCCTGATAAGGGAGCCACGATTCTTACTTAGATTCAATGTTATAATATTATGTTATGTGTAAAATATATAATAATAATAATATATATATATTTTTTTAATATAAGTTTTTTTGGAAAAAAAGTTTGATTTTATTTATTTGTTTTGTTGGTTCGTAATACAGCGCAATTCGGAAGGGAGATTATTGTAGTTTTTTATGGCTTAGTAAATATAATGGTTTTGCATTTGAGTTGTTTTAAAGATTGGCGTAATAAATTAATTTCCATTTCTCATGAGTTTGTAAAATTCTTGATATTCTGTGTTATTTTTTTCTTTACACATTTTTATAATGGAAGTTTGCTTAAATATATCATCAATATTTGGTACTGTTTTTGAGTTTTTTTTTAAGTATTACCTTTATAATAATTTTTCGCGAGACTTTTACTGAGTTTAGGTTGTTTTTATAAGATCCTCCCCAACCTATGATTCCGTAAATAAGCAGGGAGTGGACAAGAGCATAATACACATTTTTTAGTATTTTCACATTTAAAATATTTCTTAACCTAACAAATATATATTTACATTTCCTTATTCTCTTTACTAACTCCCTAATATGGCTTTTCCATTTCAGATTTTCATCGATGATCACACCAAGATATTTAATTTCAGAAGAAGAGTTGATTACAGTACAAATAGGATTAAGTAGTTTACAGTTGACATTGTCATAATTTTCATCATGGATTATGATATTTACTTTGTGTTTAGGTATTTTTTGTATTGAAAATAATACATATGTTGTTTTTTTAGCATTAAGTGTGAGCAGGTTATTATCAAACCATGATTTTAAGATATTAACACATTCATTTGCAAGTTTGTTAACTAGTTCCCATGTTTGACCTTTTATTAATAAACCAGTATCATCAGCATAAGAGATTAATTCACCTTTGATTTTCTGTTCTATTTCTTCAGAACTTTGTAATCATTCAAAAAAGAGCGCAGCTAAAAATATAGGATTGCTAATTGAAAATAATACAATTAATTCTGATTTTGAAATATGAGATAGTCGAGTCGAGTAGTTATAGGCATTGTCCCGGTAGGGCAGAAATCTTGGGTTCGATTCCTAGTTGAAACCGACCTTTTTATTTTCTGTGTCTTCTTCTGTTTCATGTTTCGTTTGCATTTATTAGAATTATGTGTTTCTTCAATGTTATTTGTTGTGTCAGTTGTTATATCTACCTTTACTTATGCAGACATCGGGTGTTGGAAACTCTTAATAAAATTGCGTTTATTTACATAACAATAACCTGTCTGGTCAACTACACTGTTCGTTACCGGAGGGTAGGTAAATCTCTGAGCCTCCAGACGTTTGCAGTGTCCGATAATATCTCTCGCAAGTACCTGCTATACTAGCGTCATCTGGTTGGGCCCTGGCGTAAGATTTATGTCTACCGCCATCTATCGATTAACTACTAAACCTAATTACCATACATCACATTATTACATTACATTGATGGGTATAATCTCTTAAAAGTTATTAAAAAATATATTCCAGTATAATTTAATATGAATTATAAATATGAATAAAAATTTGTTAAAAATGTCACATGTAACGAAAAGTTTTTTGTGTGTATCTCAATATTAAAAGGTAGTAAAGTCTTGAATGTAATTTTATATCACTTGATCATATTTTATTAATTAGGAATTTGTGGAAATCCCTACTAAAATGTAAGTTCAAAAGTCGTGTTAATAAATTAAACAACAATCTGCAGAAGTTGACATTTCCCTTCAAAATTTAAAACAAAGTTTCCCGTACCATAAATTTATTTTTCAAACTCAACGTTGAAACGATTGTTTATACTTCGGAAACTTTTATTAGAAAGTTTGGCAGAAAATGGATTTTATCAAGCCAAGCGGTAGAGAACTGTTAAGCTGACAAAACAAAAAAAATCTTTTAGACCGAGAAGAAATAATGATATAAAAATAACATAAAGAAATGATTAAGGGTATGGTTTGAAGTAAAACTGATGGAAAGTAATTTTTTTGGTGCACGGCTTCAAACTGGCCAATTTACTCTGGTTATCAAACATGATTAGCCTCGCTAATACAATATCATTTCCGAAACGTTAAACGGTGTTTTTAGTTGTATAAAGACCGTACAATTTTAGATTTGATTGGTACTAATAAAAAACTCTATTTTCCCGGTAGAACGGTTTTACCGTTAGGGTGACAGTTCCATTAATGTTTCCATAAATCGTGCTTTTGTTCATAAAATGGCAAATTTACTATACATTCGTGTAATTCAATATATTTAAAACGTATATTATGCGTTATTTTAGTTTTAGTCAAGTGAATATACAATAATTACATATTGTACATTATTTTATGTCAAAACGTAGGGTTATACGGTTTAAATTTTATAAGAATTTCATGAAAGTTGGTTTTTTTTGTCTTTTTTTTCAGGGCAATAAAAGCCAAATGCATTTTTTTTGCTTTCTTCCAAGTTCCTTAAATAAAAGGCCTGTAATTTTTTGAATTTTGAATTATTCAATTTTTTTTGCGTTTTGATTCGAAATGTTCGTCTTGAACTATTATTAAAAAAAAATTTCATGTTTGTAATGATATGCCCTTTCTACTTCAAACTTTTCCATCTCTTCTTTCTACGATAAATTTTCTTTAAGTCCCATAGGTAACTTTTCCATAAGGCTTTGGTTATGTATATATCCGGGGTAGGAATGTCCTCCCTGCCGTCTTTCAAGCCTTTGCCCCTCTCTTTAATACACACCCCTTCAAGTGTGTACATCCTAGTTTGTCTACGTGACGTACGACCTTGAACGTACTCATTTCACGTGACGGTTCAGCATAAAAAGGCTTCACCGAACGTTGTGTTGGTTTTTTTTTGTTTCTCGGTATGGAAACCTAGTTATCTATGTATGTGTGGTATCCCTCGGTTTTTTTGAGATAGAGTGAGTTGAATCCATTACCGCTGTGTTTTAAAGCTATTTCATAAATCTTATCTTCTAAGTCGCCTGCTCCCCAACTAGCTACGCGATTCTATCTATCGTAGGGTAATGTGAATAAAATAAAGTGTTAGATTTTATATATGTGATATACATACGATAAATTTATGGTGTTAGTTGTCGGCGCCATCCATGTATATTTTTTTGGGAGGGGAAGGAGAGGAAAGAAAATGAATTTTTTTCAAGCTAAGATTGGCTCCTTCTCTTTACCAAACAAAACCGATGGATGATAATTTGAACAAGGCGATCGATATCTGCGTGTCTGGATATCACAACCGGCTGGGTCTCCCCTTGTTCCAAATCGGCGACCGTCACGCCAGAATAAAGAAAACCAGGTCTCATCACCAATTTCAGAATTGCCCCAACCTCATACACCTCCAGGATAATCTACTTTACTGAGTGTAGAAGGGGAAAACCATGACATCCCTTGTCACGAATCTAGTCGCGAAAATGTGACACGTAAGGTCCTAAGTTACGCGCCACCTCCAGAAAACGTTGTAAATTCCTCGTCGTCGGGAATCTACATCCCTTTCTAGGTCAATTACATAGATAACACACGACGATCTTGTCGACATTTAGCCTGCTTTTAGCGATAGGTTGTGTGCCTACCCATTCAGCCAATTATCATGTGAGATATATGTAAAGTCTACTCGAAATGCCAAATTTAGGATGAGGACTGTCTGTATTTTAATATTCGGTTCTAGTAATTATTTTATGAGGTTACTAGAATCCTCGTGTATTAGGTATGGGTAACTTCTACTGAATACCTATCCTCTCAAGTAGGTATAAACGGATAATTGGTTTGATTTTTGCATTTAATTTAAAGTGGCTGCCTACCTCTCGAAAGGTACCTGTTGAGAAAAGTTGTTCGGTTGGTAGTTTTATTTCGGAGATTACCATCTCCCTCATTTGACTCTAGATTTGTTTTTGTGCATCCCAATTCGTAACTTAGAAAGTCAAACAATAGATGAAAAGTATTAAATTAGAAAGTCAAATAACAGAAGAAAAGTATTCATTTTGTTCTGTCTGGTTGCATCCGATCGCTTTCTATTTGGGCGGTCATACACTAGCAAAACTTCCCCTTTGACTGACTGTACACTGCCATAGCCTAAACGCCTCTATCCCTCATAGCGTTCGCTGTTTCAATTGTACGCCAGTGTTGTGGTAGGTACCCTGTAGATAGGTATTTTTATACTGCAAATTTATATTGGTTGGCCTAATTTGTAATAGGTATTTTATGTTTCGTCGGCGATTCAATACCTACCGCAGGGACAACGTCATGATTTGATTCGTAATGTTTTAAAAGAATAACAGATCGGCAGGTAGGTAAATTCTCGATATTATGACCCTCGGTCCAAGGCGTTCCCCTAAAACAAAAGTTATCGGCCTACATATGAAAAGGTCGTTGACTCGTCTCTCGCTCACAGCTGATTGACAGTTCGCCTAGCACATCCCTTTTAATGATAACATTATTTGGGCGGCAGGTGTCGTAAACTTAGTTCCTGTACCTCGGTTGTATCCGTCTTTTAAAAGTGTCCTCTGAAATTTAATAAATAATATAAAAACTCACCCAGTTAGTCATCTCTCATTCTCAGCGTGAAGCTTACCTGGTTACACTATAAAGCTAAATCAGTTTAATTTTCGATCTCCTCCCTATCGGCTTCTTTCCTCATTTTAGCGAAATCTTTGCAACTTGTTCAATTTTGGTCCCCTCCCTACGCCTATAAAAGGGTAATTAAATAATTCTGTAAATACAATTGTACCTCCCTAATCTCTGTTGGGATTCGAACCCGAGTTTATGATTTGTTTGATTCTCTGGATTTCGGTCTCCGTGGATAGAATGCCATCTCGTCAAATCAATTCCTCCCTAGCCCGATTAAAAAACTTCCTGCCTTTAAATACGTTCACTCTGTTTTACAACGCAATCATTATTATTATTATTTTCATGTTTTTAAAACAAGTAATTTAGTTTAAAATACATATTTACGAAATCACGTTTAATTTAACACATTTTATATTATAATCGCGATCGCCCAACTCTTAGCGCCCCTGGGGTGATTTTTCACAAAACAGCGCTCTACAAATTATCCAATTGTTCCTATCTCCACTGAGTACAACCACTTTCACTTTACACAAACACCGGTTCAATAATTTTTCACTTTAATTCAATATACAACAAAGCTTTCTAACACAATTTGAATTCACTAATTAACTGTAATTTCACACAACACTTCTGATTTGTATTGATTTCTCGGAGCTGTCAACGTACTTACGTTCAAAAACTGACTGTTCTGCGATCTCTCTCTTCCTTCCCGTGGGAACATGTGTATTTCAAGCCCGCCTGTCAATAAATCTTATCTGTTAGCCCAAACAAAAAATTTTTGGAGTACATTCATTTCGTTTATTTATGTGATTGTTCAAACCATCACATGTTTGAAATTAAAAAAAACCTTTTTTTTAATATATTTCAAAAAGAAAAATGTAAAATATAATTTTATCTTGTCTCTAAAATGATAAATTTTGACGACATCTTTAAAATGATGAAATATATTATAGAAAAATTAAAAAACCTTTGAAAAATTCCGAAATTCAATGCGAAATTATTATTATTTAAAGTTTAAATAACAGATAAACAACCCTCTTTGGCTGGATAACCAATATATTTATCTTCATCTTACTGGTTTTTGTCAGTTTCTATATTAGTAAGGTGTTCACATACACGGTCGTAACTCAATTGAATAAAATTTTCACCACGTTTTTAAGTAAAGCTATAACAGTATTTTTATTGTTAGTAAGTATATTAACAATATGTAAGCCAGTGCCAGGAGATAACGATCTACAAAATTTTGATATTACTCAAAATCACTAAACTTGTATTTCATATATGAATTATTGTTTCCTAGGATATCTACGATAAAGTGAGTAAAATTATAAAGTTTTTTTCATAGATATATAAAAATTTCATTATATCCGTAAAAAATTATATTCTAATACAAAACAACCTGTGGTATTTTTCACTGATTTGTATTTAAACTTTCAATTTACCATATGTTTTATTTTAATTGTGTAATTTGTGTATTTAATCAGTTTTACAATATATCATTTAAAATTTACACAAAATTAACAGAATTTAAAGGCCGAAATGGTCCAAGAGATGTCCTTTTATAATTAATTAAAATTTTCGGGTTCATGAACTGAAAGTATTTATATTATAAACGAACAAAGGTTTTGCACCCCAATGCCAAACGTTCATATTTTAGATTTAATTAAAACTTAAGTTAGTATAATTATTCTTAACATGTGTAAATCCACTTTGGAACATTGCTCAGATTGTAGTAACATTTGATTAAGGTTTACGGGATCAAAAAATATTTAAGTGCTTTTCGGGCGACTTGAGTTACTTTTCCTTTCAGAAATTTTATTATGTGCGGTGATAAACTGTAGGAGAAATTAATTTAGATGCTTGATCTTTGAAATTTAAAAGTATTTATCGTACTTTGTAGTAAAAGGTTACATTCATTACGATTCGTTTTCTTTTTTCAGGTTTTAGAGGTAGGCGCAATTTTGAGGTGAAATTATTATGTAGGAAGATTAATAAAACAAATATAAAAACAAAAATTCTCACTGTCCAGACATAGTTGATGTTAAAATGCAAAATAAAATTGTGTTCAAATAATTTGCAATTAATTTATTGTTCTTGTTTTCTAACATTAGAAAACATATTTTCAATCAAAGTAGTTGCCAAGACGATAAAAATCGATAAATATTACTGTTGGAAAATAAAATGTTTGATTTTGAAATCGACATAATTGGAGGTTCAAGAGGAAAAATCTCATGTCAGCATTGACAAGTCTAATTCAATCAAGTAAAATATTGTCAGTAGTTACTATAAAATTATTTTTAATCGAGAAATTTTTTAGCATCCGCAGAGAAACTTTACGTTGAAAATTTTATGATAAGTTAAATCAAAAGTTATTTTTACGATTCATGAAAATTCTAGCTATAAAAATAACCGCCGCACTTTTCATATCCCGGAAACGGTTGACTTTGACTACTCATGCGATGGTGGCGTTACATAGCAAAATTTCGCTATTTATAACTGTGTTTTAAGTTTGAAAATAGACGTGAAGTAATTAGTACAGTTAACTGACCAAGAAAAATCTATATTAGTATGAAATACCGCCTCCGCTCATTTCCATAATGATCTATTTCATATCAATTTGCCAAGCACAAAATATTCCTCTAGTCAATAACTCTACTCTAGGTAAAATTTGATAATATCTATTCGTGAGAGACGTTTTGTTTACAAAAGCTATTCTTTGCCAACTTTCAATCATATGTTATAAGGATTATCTCTCACAAAACCATCATTAAACACTACCGAGAGTGCTAATAAAGAGAGGGTTATGAAAAGAAAAATATGTACTGGCGTTATACTTGTCTAATTAACCTATTAAACATCACGTAGCTAAGTTTTTGCAAGGGTAGGCAGAGAAAATATACCGCCACATAGCTCTGTATCGGCAAACTTTCTTGCTTTATATTTTTTTAATATGTTTTTTGTATTTTTTAATGTAGAATTTGGCAGTTATAATATCCGAAAATATATATAATTTATATAGTATCATTCGAAATAGTAATGAAATGTAAGGAAATTTAAATTATTATCAGTGTGCTTTTAAAAACACTGTCATGTTCATAGGCAAAATTATATTGGGTGGCCTAACGGTCAAATAGACCACTGTGGTGGTTTTATTATATCAAATAATAAAATTGAATTTACATAATAATTCCTTTGCTTTTCAAGCTGACTTTACATTGAAAATATGAAATATGCGAGTTAATTTATGGTATCCCCAATTAAGTCATGTTGAGTGGTTAAAGGGAAGGAGAAGAAGAAAGTAAACATGGTGATTGAAAAGTGTCTGCCAATTCAGGTCTTGTCATTAAATCAAAATTATTCCCTTTTTTACATTGACCCGACACAGGAAGCCCTGCGAAAAATAATATCCCTCAGGGCCTATGTTCATATTTGAGAATGCTGTGTGGAAGGAAGGTATTTTTAAGGAGTGGTAGGTGAGGATATTCTCGGAAAGAAAAATGTATGAAAGGTGGGTAGGAATCAGTTTGTCCAGGAGATAAGTATAAATACGAGTATATCCCTCCCATTGTGGTGCAAGGCGGTAGATCGAGAGACCAGATGTAGAGGTTAAAGGGTCTGCCAAAACTAGCCTCTTCCAATCTGTCACGCCACACACGTGGTGGGCAGGCGAATCATGAACACACATCAATGAACCCGGACAACCCTGCTAAATCACAAAACGTTGCGAAACACTTTTATTTTATTTTATTTGTGTACAAAAATTTTTACAACATTACAGATATTTTATCTAACTAATTGTAAAAGTACCATTTTCACAGTGAGAATGTAGCGCCAAAAACCTTACAAACTCATTGAATTTTCCGAAGAATATGTCAAAATTTTTATCTAATATATTTAAATAGCGTATCGCTCTTCCCATGGGCGAATTCGGGTACAGATTTGTACGACTCAATCGGCAATATAATATGTTATGGTGACGTGCCCGAGAGTGAGACTCTGGGACAAATAGAGACGAGGCCATTGATTAATTGAAAGAAATATTTTAGCAACGCAAAACATCTACGAGTTTCTAGAGAATGGTAGTTAGTCATACCTAGAATAAATCTCGATGGATATAAATATGGATATGTTCCATAGAGGCGTAAAAATAAAAAAAACGTAGAAATTTTTTATGAACTCTTTCAATGTTTAAAATATAGGATGCTTCAAATTGGGTTGACCTACGGCAGAGGTGTTAGTTACCCAGTAAATGGTTCCCGGAGCGGTGGTATCTAAGCCCGCCTCCCAAATTGAATTGAATTACTTTTTAAAATAATGCGCATCAATCAAAATCATGAGATTTGTAAGTATAGTGCAGTAGAGTATTTAAATATATTTTTTTTTATTTCAAAGAAGTATTTTTACAATTGATTCTTTTAAAATACTTAACATTTATAATATCGTTCCAAAAATACATAGTGAATGGCATAAGAACCGAATAGTGAACAAAATATGTTTTTTAGTATTTCTACCCAAATGTAGAGGAACAGCTCTTGAGTTTGGTGTAGGAACCTACCTACCTACTTAATTATCATCCATAGGAAACCAGGACAGTAAATTTTATAACTTGCCCATAGAAACGTCACCACTTCAATGAAAATTATTTTTCAAACTTTCTTCAGGCGGATATCTACCGTGACATTAAAAAAATGCTAGTAAGGAACTACAAATAATTACGAATTTTTCACATTTGAAAAAAAAAATCTTTACTAAGCTATTAAAAAAAACCACCATCACAACGAAAACAGAACGTATACATAAATTAACAGAAAGAAAAATGCAAAACGGTCGAGTTAATACGCTCACCTTCAATCATTCTTTCTCTTAAACCAATAAGACACCCAGAATTGCTAAGCGTTCAAAATGTAAAAACAATTCACTTCAAACGTTTTTAATCAAAACGACATTAGAAAGGCAATTATTTTTTGCTCAGAAAGTTCGAAGTAGACAAAACAATTAGTATTTTAGCCATTAAATAAATAAATCACGCAGAATAGCAAATCGTTTACGAAATAAAGCCAAATCCCTTCTTCAAATAAGAGACGTAATCCGCATAAAAGAATTAAGCTATCAATACCAAGTTGATTAATTATTATTGCCTAGATTAATCGAGACCTTTTAGACGAGTGTATGGCCACAGTTTTCCGATAGAGGCCCTTTATTTATTGGATAACACACAAGGGCGGCTTAAGGGCGTAGAAAATAACAAGCCAAAATCTCTAGGGTATGAAAAATATTAAGTTATTAAGACCATCGAGTAAACTGTTATTTTGAGCAATGCATTTGTGTATTGGATGATTATTGGCAGAATATTGGCCGAATGCTTTAAATTGTTCCCATTTCAATTTATTCTCTCTAGGCATTCGAGCAACGGCTATGCGGCCGAAATTTAATGTCAAATTTCAGGCCAATATACATACCGATCTGAATAAATTATTTTTTAAAACAAATGTATAGAAAATATTTGGTACCGATTTGATCGATTTTATTTATTACTGTTTTACATTGACGGCCTCCGTGGTGGAATTGCGCAAGTTAATTTTATTTGATGAATTAGTCTTATTTCTAGATTATTGGAATATACTCTCAGTATGGTCCTGGTGTAAGACCACTATTCAGAATTGAGAAGGCTTTGGCCGTGTTTGGTGACCAGCTCCGAATAGTCAGGTACTTCCTCACTTTCTTCTTCACCATCCTCACTACATTTAGCCTCACAATTTACCCAATTGGAGATGCCATAGTCTCACTTGCTCCAGACGGTTCGGAGCAGTTGGATTCTTTACGGTATTCACAAAAAAAAAACCTATAAATAGACTGTTCTGACAAAAACATTTAAGCCACATTTTTTGGGAATGTTAATTTTCAGTGGCTTTCTTATTTCATCATTTCGAATAAATTATAGATGAAATTACTCAACCCCAAAATGTCTAATAATTTTACATAGAATTGCAAATATTTTTCTACAATATTTTGAAAAACAAATAAACACTTTCGTACAAAAAATCATTATTTTTAGTTAAATATTAAAAACGATTAAATATTCGATTTTATCCTCTCCCGTGAAGTTTCCCTTTTGCGGCTTGAAGCTTAAAGTCCGATTTGCCGAAGTTTTGTATTTGTAGCTGGTATATTACATCAATTAATGACTGTTGCATGCATTTTATAGCCAATACTTGATTTTATACCATTGAATGTCTTATTCTTCTTGTAAGACAAAGGTTATGGGTTCGATTTCCAGTTATGATCGTTAACTTTTGTTAATCTTTGCGTTTTTTTCTGTTTCATTTGAGATTTGATAATATCTGCTTCAATGATTAAATTTATTTTTTCTATTTATATGTTTGTTTGAGACTAATAATTATTACTTATAATAATGTGTTTTCTTGTAAGTGTTGCATAAAAACCTTACCTTGTAAACATAAGTTTATCTTTAAACAAATAATAATAATATTGATACTTAATTATCGAAGACAATATTAACAATTAATAAATGAATATTTGAAATAGAAACTCAGAAAAAGATACGGTCACATCAAGGACTCGAACCTACATGTGACCGTATCTTTTTCTGACTTTTATGTTTCAAATATTCGTTTAAAAATTGCTTATATTGTGTTCAATCATGAAATATTACAATTTGAGGTTTTACTCATTAAGTTATTCCAAAAAAACAAAATAATTATATTCATTATTTAGTTCGGTTTTCTTTTTTTTTCTACTTTTGCAAACCTATTAGGACAAAGACTTATTTTTAAATCTGCTGTAAGAGTACAGAGTTTTACATATTTAAAAAAATTATTTATTCAAATATTCCGTTTCTTACAGAGTACATGACATCATATTATAGTTAATATAGTTAAGTTTTTTATCTAGGTTTATTATTATTTACTTCAATTAATGTAACTCTTTTAAACACCTTGTACGGATCGTTTCGCATACAACACGCAGTATACTCAATAGGATATAATGTGTATCGTGTCGCCTCAAAGGAAATGTTAAATGCTAACGGCAAGTTATGTGGGAATGTAAATATCGTTACAAGTCGTTCACCTCGCCTTGGTGGTTATATCTAATATTTGGGAATTTATCTTTACCTGTGCGATATAAAATATACGAGTGCCATTATTATTATCAGTGATTCTGAAGTGGCGGCTCGTGACTTTTTTGTGTATTGGAGTGCTAATATTAGAAAAATCGCAATATGGATATTATTGTAGCCGAAAATTGTTTTTTCAGCAAAATTTGTTTCTCACGGCCCAACCGAAATAACCAAAAAATCTTCATTCAAACAATAGAATTAAACAATTTTTTTTGACCAAACAAAATCAATAATGTCGAATTCTGAGGTTGTTTAGAGTATAACGTGAATATGACATTTTGGTATCCTGAAACCAGTTGGGTGGTTACTCGACAGATTGATCAGAGACAAAAAAAATAAATTTAAAAAAATTCAACGACAGTGAGGATAATAATGAGAGTGCGCCTTAACGCCCGTAAAAAAGTATTGTGATTTTACGTGTTAAATGTTTGTTACAGAATTAAAAATATCACAAATATCTTTTTCATTGTCACTCATCATAACAAAATGACAGTTCTAATCAGAGGCGGATTTGCAGTCTTGGCCGCCCTAGGCCCCAGACCATGTAGCCGCCCCTTTCTCAGTACCCATCATATTGACCAGGAGTATCCTAACTTTTCAGTAAGTTCCTAGGGTCAAAACCGTTTTAATTTTCCTGCCATTATCATTCATGGTTCATGGGTGAGATTTGTCCAGGTCTTGGCGGCGGATACGTCTGCCCACCTGCTGCGTGGCGGGCCGGATCGAGAGAGACTGGGTGAGGGAGGCCTTTTGACCTTTCCAGCCGGACTATCTTGACCCATCGCCTTGCACCGCAGTTGGAGGGATGTATTCATACGTATGTCACTCCTGGACATACTAATCCCCAGATTCCTACCCACCCCTCATACATTTTCCTTTTCATAACTTCCTATCCTTCCCTTCCTTAAAAAGACCCTCCACACAGCATCACCTAAGATGACATAGGTCGTGTGGGAAAATATTTTCCTCAAAGCCTTCCAAAGGATTGGAAATACGCGAGCGGGCGAGCGAAGGAGCATGATAGGTGTGGCGAGGGCGGCTGCGGAGCGTGGGGGCGCGCTGTGTGCTGTGTGTGAACACGCTCTTGCATATCGCTATTTCGTACGTAGAATATTTAGGAAGTAATTTCTTGTTATCATCTGTGACTTTTTTGTCACGATTGGCCGCCCCTAATATCTGGCCGCCCTAGGCCCGGGCCTACATAGGCCTAAGGGCAAATCCGCCTCTGGTTCTAATGAATAATCGGAAATGAATTGTGAGAAATCACTCGATTTAACAAATCCATCAGCAATATTTTATATGGACTTTAGTCCATAAATAAACCACTCACTAGACTGATAACTCAGTGCTTTTTTATTATTTTTTAATGATATCTAAACTAATGTGTATAAGACAAGGTTTTATGCATAGCATATTTCACCCATAAATGAAGATATTATATGTCTCGACGCCATCTAGTGAGAAATTTAGCACTAACAAAGCCTTTCCTACAAAAATAAAGTTTGTTGTTTACAGGTGGAAAAAATATAATAAGCAGTAATTTTTGATTGATGTACTAGTACCTACATATTGAATCATTTGGCGGGTCGGAAATAAGCCGAAATAGCTCAGTGGTTTCAGAGCACCTGACCGGACATCAGAAGGCACGGGTTCAATTCCCGTTGTCGGCATTTATTTTTACTCGGGAGAATTTTTCAATTTGTATTGATATTTCAGGCGACTAATTATTGCTTATAATTATTTGTTATCCGTGCTTTTTATTTGAAACACGTTGGTCCACTATTTAACCATAGATATGTCAATATTTAGACACATTTGTGCTAGCAATAATTCTTCTATGTCATACACCATCGACGAGGATAGAGGAAACCAAAAAACGCACTACCATAGACAACATAATCCGAATTCCAGCAAACTCCACTCATTAGCCTTAAATATTTTAAAAATAAAAATGTTTAAACTGTCAATATGTTCCCTGACGATAACAAGAATATAAAGTGTCTTTCTTTACAGCTTATTTTCTTAGGACAGCGCTTTGTCAGATGAAAACCTGTTGTCTTGTTGAAAACCAATCGTGGTGTAGTAAAAATAACCTAAAATTACTTAAAATTTGAATTCCTTTAAATAAAACGAAAAACATTTTCAAATACGATGGTTCTTTTCTACGACAGTATCGAATTTCGATATTTCTCTGCTTTTAACTGAACAATTAAAAACTCAGTGTTAAGTACTATTATTTCAGCGAGACAATAAATTAAAGATAACAGGTTAAATCATTATTGAATAAAGTATAACGATTTAATTATACCATTCATGATATGATCACAATAAAGTACGGCATACCAATACACCTCAAACTAGCAGAAATACTGAGGCAGTCTGAAAAAGAAATTAGATTCATTTCTGTCGTGAAGTTTAGTTGGCTATTACAAATAAAAAAACAAACAAAGAGAGAGAGAGAGTTGCACCTGTTTTTTGTTTACAATCACGGGCCCTATTTTGTTTTCTTGTGAAATCTGGATATTTTTAGATTTCAAGAAAATTGCATTTGCAACGCGGAATTTCTCAACACATAGCCTTTTGCTTTCAATTAATAAATGAGAGCTATGCACTGACGGACGTTTCGCTAATATTAATTTTAAACAGTATATCAAAATCTGCTAAATCTCCTCGACCCAACGACAATTTCAATTGTATAGTTCAAGATTTTAAACCACTATGGACATACCATTCAGCTGTAAAAAATTTTCCATATGCATTCACAGTTTTTATTGGTCAATGTGAGTAACCGAATATGTGACGTCGCAAGTGATGGAAATTAGCGTATTTTCTCTTCGGTTCCAATTTTCGATCAAATTTATTAAAGTCAAAGTCCCCCGTTAAAGCCCTAATGCAATTTAATTGATAACATCTTGCGTTTAAGATTTATAAAAATATTTTTTTTAATGCCTAGTAAACCATATGTTAAAGAAATAATTGTTTAGGCTGGTGTGTATAGGAATTCATTTAAATGTGAATCGGAAGGTTTAATGAAGCCGCATTCAATGGAAAATAGTCACCAACCATTGGTAAGCATGGTGAATAGTCCATAGAATTGGAGGTTAAGGGGTTGAAAATGATCACGTGATTTTTATTAACTGTAATTCCTTTTTAATTTAGTGCTCGGTATCCTTTACAAATCAACAACAATGATAGTCTTACTCGATTGAATTTCCTTTTTCAATATGGCAATAAATAGACATCTCTGAGTAAGTAAATAAACTCAATTAAGCCGATGGTTTGGGTCCTTGATTGAAATTGAGAACGGTAATATTGGTTCACCACTTGAATCGTGAATAGAATTAAGAAAGTAATTCAATGTTATGAGTGACCCTTGAATAGGCGAATTATGGCAGATGATATTACCCATCGTATTAACTTTGAGATGATATTATATTTGAGTAGTTTTAGCTGGTCTCTGTCATTTAAATATTTAATTTGTTTACATCGCGTTGTTACCTCCTTGATGCCGATTTTTTTTATCAGTGCTTTATCAAAATGTTTTATCAATGCTATTTGGCAGATTCAACTAAATAACTAGCCATAACGTCAGTTTCTCCACAGGGGTACGCAGAGAGGACGGACCGTAAAACAATTCGATCTTGGTACACACTCCTTGCCTCATTCATATTTATACACTGTCTCATACATACTCTTCAGTTATATCGACTCTTGGCATGGCCCGACTATCTGAATCACTAACTTGATCGTGTCATGTTTTTATGCCCCCATTTCTATCAGTGATAACAGGCTTTCAATTTTCCCTGAAAATCGCTTATTTATTTAATTTTATTTAATCTATGTATTTAATTTATTTTATTTAAATTATTTTTTTATTTATTTTATTAATTTTATTTATTTAAACAATTTTAATATTAATGTAAAAAAAGAGGAGGATGGAAAAGAAACAGACCAATTATAAATATTCTTGGATGGTTGATTTGCTAATACAAAACTAATTTATTTATTTTATTTTATTTAAACGCCCATAGGGCTTTTACATATAATAATGTACATCTTTATTTTTTTAACTATACAGATTACATAAAAAAATCAGTGTTAACAAAATATAGGTTACATAAAAAATAACAGAGTTAAGAAAATATTTTGCACAAAATATAAGAGTTAAAAAAATATAGGTATGGATAGAGTACAAATAAGTGAGACAAAAATAGAAAATCTACCAAAATCCTCCAAATCAACGATAATGATAATAAGAAAGTATAACAATAGTTTACAAAGTAGGTAGAAATAGTTTGCACATACTCCGTTTAAAGTTTGCCATGTCAAATTATTGTCAAATACATTTATATTGTTTGAGTATTTGTTACCAAGACTGTTTAAACGTTGTATTGGAGAGTGAAAACTATAGTTAGAATGAGATAATAATAATAATAATATTTGGCTAATTTATATAGCGCCGTTTTCGTGAGAAATCACCTCAAGGGCGCTGTACAAATATATTTCTTAAATATTTAATACTAGAACTACTGACTTATCTCTAAGACTTATATCTAGTGACTTACGACTAAGGCCTATAACTACTATCTTAACGACATATACACGAGTATTTACATATTTGGCAACTTACAACTAAAATTAAAATTAACAATTTAATCTTACTAACGCCAGAAGATGTATATATTATGTTAAAAATTGATATATGCCTAATTGTTCGTGTAGGTATGAATAGATTTATTAAATGCAGGAGTTCACAACAATTGAATTTAGAGTTCAATAATTTTAATAAAAATGTTAGGTCGTTTATTTTTCTTCTGTTTTCTAATGTTGGAAATTTTAAAAGATTTAATAACGACTGGTAATTTATGTGTTCTAAAGGGATGTTAAGTTTAAAATTTACGAAGCGAAAAAATTTTCTTTGAATTCTTTCTACATTATGAATATGTACATTGTAGAATGGCGACCAAACTATGGAGTTATACTAAATCAGGCTTCTAACAAGGGATATGCACAATAGTCTTATGATTTGTAAAGATTCATTTTTTTAATTGTTCTTAATATAAAACCTAATGTTTTCATACCCTTATTCACAATTTGTCGAATGTGGGCCGTAACGTCTAGTTTTTCATCCATTATTATGCATAAGTTCACGCATGTCCTTTACACTTTCTTTCATTTATTGAATAGCCAAAAAAATTCTTTGTTTTTTTAGGAAAAGGTCAAAATTTGACATTTTTCGATTTATTGAATGTATACTAAAATATGAAAAGCAGAACTAAGTAACAAATATTAAAAAAATATAAAATGGATGTGGAACAAATGAAATAAACCTATATAAATTACATAATGCATTAAACAACAATATATGTGTTTATAACTAACTATACAGGATAAAGTGGGAAACAGGTTTTGTCATTGGCGTGGGATAGGGTAGGAAAGAGATGAGGGAATGTTGCCGGGCGAGGGAAATAAAAATAAATAAAAAAATAATAATAAAAAATAAAAAATTTATAAAAATTTATTAATTAATTAATTAAAATTAATTCAATCATCACGATTTTGTATTATTCAGACCTAAATGTGATACAATTAACTTTTGTAACTATAGTAACTAGCCGTAAATATGTCAGCATGTACGTCATGTACGAGTATGTCTATATTTGCAAGGTTCTGTACATACATTCATTTTGATTGGAGTTGATGTTGCATTTTTAAATATAGAAAAGGGTTTTCTATCTGCTTTATCAAAGCGGTGCGTTAACATTTATTTTGTTTACCAACTCCGGGTAGTCAACTTTCGTGTTTGTAATAATTTTGTAAATGAGCGACAAGCTTCCTGTTGAGTAGTTTCGTGATTCCAAAACGTTTCTCGATTTCTTTGTAACAGTTGTATACGTTAAATGATTTAAAATTAAGGCATTTGAGAAATCGCTCCTGAACTCTATCTAACCTGTTAACATAAACAGAATAGTGCGAATTCCAAAACTGTGAACAGAATTCCTGGTGTGGACGAACATATGAATTATAGAAAACCAGATAGGTAAGTAGTGTTGTAGAAGAATTTGCTGTTCCCATTACAAAACAAAGACTTTTTGTTGCTTTGGTGACAGTATGATCAACGTGTTTCTTAAAGGTATGTTTAGACTCCAAAAAAACCTCAAGATCACTTATATAATCTTTACTTTTTAATAAAAATCCAGAAATGGCGTATTTATGCGGTATTTTTACATGGTTGCGTGTGAATGTGACTTTGCAACATTTCTTCATTTAAAATATCGTAAAATGTTGAATTTGAACTACTTTGGTTTATTTATTTATTTATTTATTTATTTATTTATATATATAATTTGTACATTTATTTATAACAATTACAGGTAATAAAGCCTAAGACGTTATAATTGTACCATTTATGCAGTGTATATGCAATGCCAAAAATCTCGTAAATGCGCTATAGGACACAAAAAATAAATCTAATTTCTTATCTACCGCATTCAAAAAGCACGTAGCTCTCCCCACAGGTGAGTTCATTAATAAATTAGTGCGGCTTGCTCTACTATATAGAAGATTGTGATGACGTCCTCGAGAGTGAGACTCTGGTACAAAAAAATTTAATTGGGCCAGTATCTCATTATTAGATAAGTGACCGTTTATTAGTTGGAAAAAATATTTAAGCAAAGCAATACCTCTACGTGTCTCTAGGGAGTGGTAATTGGTCATGCCTAATATATAAATCGATGGGTAAAGCCAAGGGTAACGTCCATAGAGCCTCGAGAATAAAAACCTTAAAAATTTTTTATGGACTCTTTCAATGCGTAAAGTGTATGTTAATTCATGTGTATCAAAAACAATACATGATAAGTCCCTGCTAGTGTTCGGTAATTTTTACTAAATAAGTGTGGCATCAAGAAATCAAGGAGGAGCGGGAGTGAATTTAAGTTTCATGCGCTTCGCGTCTAAAACAATCTGCGACTGTCTGTCTTAAAGAAAGTTACTAGAAAGAGTTGCAAAAGCAAGAAAAAAAAGTCCAACACGTACCACCAGAAATAATACTAATAAAAGTGACTTAAACTGCGCCTTGTGGGGAGCTCTAAAGAACATATTGGAATTTCGAAATTGTAAAAATAAAAATAATATCACTTCGCCCTAATGTGCATGTAACTCAACAACTCTCGTTGATTCATTTGCCGTAAGTTTGCCTTCGGCTAATACTTTGTTTTTATCGTATCTTTCGTGAAGTTGCATATTATATAATGTTATTAAGTGAAGCCTCTCAAAATATAATCTTTTTATAGAAGATAATATATAAATAGAAAATTCAAACAATCTCTGTCGATAACAATCTATTATGATTAAAGTATGTCTTCTTTCTTCTTCATTCATACTTATATGCAAACATTTAAAATACGATATTAATGTTTACATACCGCCCACTTTGTAATTCATTCCATGTTCCGTTCTTTATTACATCCGTACGTCATCAAAAGTTATGTATGTTAATATTTATGAACAATATATTTTTTGTTTTTGTTTTATTATTTTTTTTTACAAATGTTTTTATCAAACAAACAGGTTGTTTTCTGTGAACCATGTAAAAACTACCCATTAAAAAAGGTATATCTATATACGTATGCATATATTGTCCAATAATAATAACTAAATGGTTGATGATTGGCTTGGATAAAAGGGAGTCAAAAAACTATTGAATTATGTCACATAAAAATATACAAAGTTACCTATTAACGGCACTCTTTGCACAAACTTAAACGGTTTTAATAAAAGCATTTTTTATATCGTAGTTCATTATCATTTTCATCAGCATTTCGTTCCATAGGTAATCTTCCTAGGTAGGAACAAATATCTATCTGACACGGCATAATAACACTGGAACACATTTAATCAAAATAAAATTAAACGCACTGTGTATGACATTGAAAGATTTCGTATATAGTTTTTATGTAAAGCCATCAAAACCATGTTTAGAATTCTTAAGGCGATGCCATACGTAGTAATGCAAAATCATGTGTTTTTGGTTTTGAAAATTTGGTCGCCTAGAAATGTTTCAGATGCTTTAATTAAATACTGCGAGTATAATACATCTTGGCCTTTCAAATAATCGAGTATTTTTTAGATAAGTTTTTTTACAAGCCCAGAAAAAAATAATGTAAAGGCCTATGAAAACTGCTTTATGAGGGTTCAAAATCTCCTACTTACGAACCCATTTTCGGTTGTGATTTTATTGTATAATGTGGAAAATTAAGTTATTTATAAAATGATCGAAAAAAATTTAATTATTTATTCCTGAACATCCACAAAATAAAATAAAAAGTACTTTTTGGCCATGTTTTTTTCATGCATAAATCAAAACAGGCGGATGGTGTTAAGCGGGAATTTAAACCTTATCGCCATCTACGTAAGGGTTGTTATTGATAGCGGCTCAATTTAAAATATTACACGACGTAGTTCATCGCCTTATTACCGATGTACGTTTTGTCATTGCTATATTACACTTGTACACATTGACTATTATTTCTTATAACTGGGCGGTAACATTGAATATTATTTCTTTGGATTTCGTGTAATTTTAGTTCTAATAAATCATCATTATTAATTGAAATAAAATAAAACGCTTTTTTACATTACCTCCACACTGGAAACCCTTAGAAAAAAAATCCCTCTGGATCTATGTCATCTTTGGGAATGCTGTGTGGAGGGTCTTTTTAGGGAACCGTGCCCGTCTATAGTGTTCACGTTATTAATTAATTTTTGCTTTAGACTGAAAAATTAGAAATATTAATATATGACTTTCTACTTATGTGTATAGCTCACATTCACAGGGCTGGACTATACAAAAGAATAGAAAAACTGATAAAAATGATATTGCATGAAACATGCGTGTCATCAACACATGTATGTCATCAACACATGTGTGTATGTAATCAACATATTTGTTTTCAAATATTTCTGGCTTTCAATCTTCGGGGGCGTTCTAGGTCATCATATCAAATTATGTAGAGAGGGAAGGTGAATTTATATATTACTAATTTTGTTTAAATGGGTAAATTTCTAAATTATATGGAAGATTGGAGTCGAGTTCAGACCATACGAAAGAAGAAGAATTTCAGAAAAGAGGGGTGGAAATTTTGGATAAAGCTTGATCGAAGAGAGAATATTTTTTTACAGAGGGGAAACCAAAAAATATGTGATTTAGAGCTCCCACTTCTAGGTTACACAAATTACAGTCCGAAATCGTAATTTTACTGATGTGAGTTTTTGTGCAATTTTTTAATGATTGAGTCAGGTGTAGATAATTTATAGCATTAAATTAGTTAAATCTCACTGGCTGGTAAGATGGCTGTCTACAACATTTCTCGGCTTGACGTCAAATTCCGCCGAATTTACGAATAAAAAAGAACATGTCGTTTTGGCGGCAAATTGAAAACGGCATTTTAAATCGCTACAGAAAAATTATTCGCCATCGTAGATACCACTGTCTTCATTCATTTTTACTATTTTTTAGTTCATGTTATATGTTGTATTTTTTTTCATGTGAACTAGCACAAGAATTTGAACTACTCCCAACCATCTGGAAGCAGTGTGACAATGGCTTCCTGAATTGGGGTATGTTGTGATGCTGAAGGTAGTATGAAAGGGAAGGAGATGGGGCAGCAGAGGAAGGAGGGGAAGTATCTGGATATTAATCTACTCACCAAATACGGCTAAAGCCATTTCAAGTATCGCTTCAATTCTGAATGGTGTTCTTACACCAGAGCGATACTGAAAGTATTTTTCACTCTGAAACGTGTCGCAAAAATACTGTTTATTAGTTTTAATATTTAACTATGAAACGAGGCAAATTAATCAAATAAAATTACGTGGCCTCAAGTTTGCTAGTCGAGAGCCTTACCCCTCGACCACGGAGGCCGTCAAATGTATTTTACTTTGTTATTATAGTATATATAAGTCAGTAACACATGTAATATGAATGTAATGTAATGTTATTTAAAAAACAAGGAGACAATGTAGACCCTTTAATCATTCTATTCTTAAAAATTCGTTAAACCTTTTCGTAGAACGAGCTAGAGGTTTTTAATAAATAGAACACAAAAGAAAATGGGAATAACAAACGAATTAACCACTCCATTGCACTTCATATTCCGTATTGCATCGGGAAACCTTTTCTAACCACATACGCACACGTAGCTCCATAGGATATAGGGGGATGCCTCTAAAATATATTTAATAACTGACCAAGGTTATTTTATTTTAAATGAAAAATAAAATTATTGAAAATTAAAAATTTTACATGAAAGAAAAGCGGCGCAATAACACTAAAAAATAGAATGATTAATATTTATTTATTTATCTTTATTTATTATAATATTGATTACATTTTATGCGTCCAACTAGGAAGGATTCCCGTTTTAGGACAGTAAAATTTACAGGTTTCAAGTTATCCTAGACGAATACAGGATTTAAGACCAGATAAAATAAGTATGTTAAAACGAAGATACATAAAAGATACATAAAAAGATACATAAAAAAGATACATAAAAGTCGTTCGTGATAAATAAATATCAAATATTACAAAGCTTGTTTGTCAAAGACGTTTTCACATTAATAAATACCACGCCCGCGTTGGCAGCACAATATGGTAATTTCACAAACTATCAATACCGTTTAAAGTGTTTGGATGATTTAAAGTTTTTGATATTACTAATCTAATCTTATATGTAATTTTTTTATTTTCACTAAAAATTATTGATTAAAAAAAACCGCACATTCTGAAATGGTTCCAACTGGCAACAACGTTATTATGACGTAGAAACTGCTAGTACTTATTTATTCATTTACATACTTTTTTATTTACAGTTTACAAAATTTTTATTATAACCTCATTAGGAAAACCCGTGTGAGGTGTTGCATGTATTGGTAAAGTTTACTAAAGTAGGATACGGTGGTTTTATCTATGGTGGCAGTAATGTATACATAATAGGTTAATAGTTGTTAAATCATAATATTACACAGTACATAGAAATGTTTTCGTGGAAAGAAAAGGATACTGCATGAAGTTTATTTAAAGATACATTTAAGGCGCAAGAGAAATTAAATTAGTTAAGTCTCGCTGGCTGGTAAGATGGCTGTCAACAACATTTTTCGGCTTGACGTCAGATTCCGCCGAATTTACGAATAAAAAAGAACATGTCGTTTTGGCGGCAAATTGAAAACGGCATTTTAAATCGCTACAAAAAAATTATTCGCCAACGTAAAAATATAATAAAAAGACCTTCACCATTGAAAAACTTCCTAGTTGTTACCGTTTTCTTTTTTTATTTTGTATCTTTTTCGGTTTCATATTTTGTTTAGATTTATTAGTATTATCATCTTCTTCAATGATATATTACCCTGACGGGTATAATTTTCACAATAAGAAAAAAAAATCATGAATAAACTTTTAGTTATAACATGAAGCAAAGAGGAGGATGTTAAAACGCTTAACTTCATTGAAACCTGTACACTGTTGCCAAGAATACGGCAAGGAGCATCATTCGGAAATGATATTATTCTCATCCCGGGACAACCAACTTCAAAAGACAGTATTATGGGGCAAAATACCCACTATTAAATAATACAAATGAACTGCTAATGAAATGAAAAGATTTGTTGGAGTTATAAAATTGCCGGAGGGGCTATCAAAATCGCCTTGCTACGAAATAAACAAACAGAAAAGGATGTTTTCTAAATAATACTTAAATTTAATTTTTCATTATAGGTAGGTACTACACGTTTGATTTAAATGATGAAAGATGAACTCGGTATTGTTAATAACCATTTCAGCAAACTCTAGGAGGAAATGAAAGATGGACTTACCGACCAAGAATCGTTTCTTTCGCGGCGTCTTAATTAATCATTCACTTCCTCCACGGGTGTAGGCAAAAAAGATGTACCTCCACACAATTAGTTTTTGAAACACAGTTATTACTTTGTTCACATTATCATACGTAGAAACTGTTGTGTTAGACTCCTTCCTCGGGCATCTCCGACTTCTTCTGCCATTTACTTTCGCATCACATATTAAATCTCCTCACATTCCTTTCTTCATTTATTCGCCCTATTTGTCCAAACAATCGAAGCATCCCTTTTTTAATCCTTATCACAATGCCTAAATCAGCCATCCTTTCTTTCACATTTAAAGTTAGTAGGTATGTACATTATTTTACACACATGAGCACCGAGGAAGTTAGTTGTTAAACCACGCAGTTTGTTTTCGCTTACATATTTTTTCTTATCTCACTGATCCCATCACTTATACCCCAGGGTTAGTATCAGCACTCCATTAAGAACTGCTAGCCTCGCAAATTCAGATCATTTTTATCATCCTTATGTCCTATAATATTACAATCAAAAGATTCTACACTTAAAATGCCGCAACTATATGACACATAATTTTGGGATTCTTTTCATCGGAATCATTACCTATCGATTGCTCTGTATATTTATACTCGTATATCCTTGACAGTATAGCACCCTGTATTGTGAATCGAACTGATGATCATTTCCGTCTCCGTAATCATCCCCTTTCCACGACCTTCCGATGACGTCACCCGTTTTACTTTGAATAAGGAACGTCGTTAGTCTCAAAGGGGTTGTTTATGCCTGATTAAAAGTGCGCCTGATTCATGAGTCGGGGAAGGTTCTAGACGAGCAAGGGTTGAGAAAATAAAGCTGCTAGCTAGCAGCCAGCCTGTGAGAGAGGGTTATGATAAATACCGTTCTGCAACTTGCAAAAGATAAAACTTACCCTGAGCAGTTTATTGCGACGTAATTAAACTGGCACGATATCTCATAAAATACGTATAATTAAACCAGACACTCTTTTAGATAAAACCGTATTCAACGAATATTTCAGATAACTGCTTTTGCCGTGAAATTACAAAATTTTCATGACATTCTATTTTATTGTTTAGCAACTGACAAATACAATAAAGACGATTCAGATAAAAAAAAATTAAAAAAAATATCACTTTATAAACGATGGTTGAAGAATGTTAAACCGAATACAGATAGATATTTTAGTAACACAATATGCTAACTAACTAACTAACTAACCATCACCCCGTTTCTCCGCAGGGGTAGGCTGAGAGGACGGACCCCCAAAAAACTCGGTTACACCACACACACCTTGCCTCATTCACATTCATACATCGTCTCACACATACTCTTCTATTATTCTGACTCTTGACATGGCCCGACTCAAGTATCTGATTCGCTTGGTCGTGCCATATCTTCCTCGGGCGTCCCCGACTTCTGGTACCATTCACATTTGCATGGTATATTCTCCTTACACTCCTTTCTTCGCTCAAACCATCTAAGCATCCCTTTCTTGATTTTACTCATTACGCTTTCATCAGCCTGCACTCTTTGCGGATCTCCACATTTCTCACACGATCATACATGGTTTTACCACACATGTATGAAGAATGAGTTAATGATGAATCTAAGTAAGTCTAAAGTAATGGTGTTTGAAAGAGAGAGTACGAAAACAGTGTGCAATATAGCTGTGAATGAGGAATACTTGGAGCAGGTGGATGATTTGATATATTTAGGAAGTATGTTTATAAGAGATGGGAAGGCTGACAGAGATATTGAAAGAAGAGTAAATGCAGGTAACTCCATTAATGGAGGACTGAACGCAGTTGGCGCTAACAAAAAATGTCCAAAGAAGCAAAGTAAGCAGTCCACAATAGAGTGCTGGTACCTACCCTGATGTATGGAAGTGAGGCATGGAACTGGCAAAGAAAGGATTAAAGTAGATTGAATGCTGTTGAAATGAGATCCCTGAGGCGTATGTGTGGTAAAACACAATATGCAATGCATTAAGGGTTGCAAATTACCATAGTGCTCATGGCTGTTCGATGCGCAGTTCGTGCACATCAACGTACACACTGTGGTAATTTATTGCAATCTTTGTTACATTGCATGTTGTGTTACTAACATCTTTACTTCACTTTAGGAAAAAAACCATAAAATTGTTTAGTAAAAAATTTGTAACTCGCTTACATTTCACTTCCTCCATATTAATGTGTTGGCTCGTATGATTGACGAAACTGTAAAGAATAAATATATATATACTTATCAGCTAATTCAATGGAATTATTGTTGAAGCTACATGGTTTTCCAATAAGAGGTGTTATTTTTAATAGTCCATTATTTCGGTAGATGTTACTTTTGAAGCTGTAATTGTTTGACATTTGACAAGTAGAAACTATGCAATTGATAAATTTTTAAATTTCAAAAATGCATTGAAATTATTAAAAATCACTTGAGTGAATCAAATGCAATTCATCTTGAGTGATGAGGCCCATTTCCACCTCGGTGGCTTCGTCAACAAGCAAAATTTTCGCATCTGGAGCTCAGAAAACCCAAGTTTTATTGTTGAAAAGCCTCTATATTCTCAACGTGTGACTGTTTGGTACGGTTTATGGTCCGGCGGAGTAATTGGACCTTAATTTTTCGAAAATGAGGCTAGAGCAACAGTTACGGTGAATGGATTGCACTATCACGAGATGATTAATGATATTTTTTGGCTGGAATTGAATGGTATCGATCTGGACAACGTTTACTTTCAACAAAACGGCGCTACGTGCCACAAAAGCGACAAAACTATTGATCTTTTACGATTGAACATCAAAATAACAACTCTTATTGGAAAACCCTGTACCTACATATACAGTTTACCACGTTAAAGTATAATAGCGGGCTCAATGCCAGATGGGAATTTCGACTAGCCAACCCTCAAACATATAATTTCTTTAGCCATCAGCAAATTGTGCCTAAATGGATAATTCATGTTTGATTTCAATACGAGTTTTTTTCATAAAACAACAACCGAGAAAATTAAGATATTAAAGAACACAATAAATGCGATGTGGCCGTGTTTCGTGGTTCAAAAATTTGTCAAATCGGGCCTTAAATTTTCGAAAAACTTTGTTTCATCACCATTATGAAATTCTAATTTGATGGCGATATACGACATCAGGCAAGCATAGGAGAGGCAGAACTCGTACGAAATAGGTTAGACCTACAAGATATCATGTCAATATTATAACAATTGAAATTTTTATTTAAAAACAAAAATAATTTCAAATTAAATGAAAACAGAATGAGCAAAAGAACAAATAATATATTTTACACCCCCCAAACAAATACTAAATTAATGCAGACACATAGCAGTTTCATTGGTCCTCGTACATTTAACCTTCTACCACTACAAACTCAAATGATAAATAAAACAATAGAATATGTTAAGGAGGTAAAATTATGGCTGAATGGCGCAGATATTGAAACGCTTTTTATATAAATTTATTGATCCTTTCTACAACTCACTTGCTGAAACTTTATAAACTATTGTACATAATGTTTTCTCTTTACTTTTATAATAACTATAAACAAAAAAAAACTTTTTCTACATATATATATTATACTTAGGTACTTGAAATATAGTAATGGTTTTATACTACCCACACTCAGGCAGTGCCTTAGTGGGTTTTCATTTCTTGTGTATACAATTTGGTAATATATATAATGTTATTATTTACTGTCTATTATTATGTATAATTTATGTAAAAAAAAGAAAAAAAAAAGTAAAAAAAAAAAAAAAAAAGCGTGTAACGAAGCTTTTTATAGTGTTTAACTGCGATTGAATCTTATTATTGTTGTCGTTTAGTGGAATATATTTAAAGGATCTTCCTGATTTTGGTTTCCTTGCAAATAACATATTTTTTTATGTTTTTTTGCTAACGTATGATTGGGTATATAAATCGCGTTTAAAGCACGAAATATTTTTTTTATCGTTATTATCTACCGCATATTTCTGGAAATTCAATATCGGGTTTTCCCGCTTCATTGTAAACGCGTGCATATTTGACTAAGCGTAGCAAAGTCCATTTCAAGATCGTGGCCATTTTAAAATCAAGATTTTTTTCAAATGTGAAATTTTCGTATTTATTTGCAGTTTTGTTTCTGCATTTTTTCAATATTATGGTACCTACATACCTTCCTGAAGGAAGTTTGAAAAAAGATTTGTAATTAAGGTAATGAGAATTTATATTTGAAAAAGATTAAAAATATTATAATAATAATAATAATAATATTTGGCTAATTTATATAGCGCCGTTTTCGTGAGAAATCACCTCAAGGGCGCTGTACAAATATATTTCTTAAATATTTAATACTAGAACTACTGACTTATCTCTAAGACTTATATCTAGTGACTTACGACTAAGGCCTATAACTACTATCTTAACGACATATACACGAGTATTTACATATTTGGCAACTTACAACTAAAATTAAAATTAACAATTTAATCTTACTAACGCCAGAAGAAGAAGGAAGTTCTATTATATTAGGGTGGATTTATTGTTAGCTGGATATATTATATGTTAAATGAATTAAATTAATGAATAAAATCAATCAATCGCCAATCTTAAACGCATTTAGATGATTCATCTGCCAACAATTAAACCGATTAACTTGTTATGTTCCCGCTGATATTGTCCATTGTCCACTGGTAGGCAAGTCAATAGCAAAATTGAATGAACGGAATCGCTAGATAATGTAACAATTACGGTATAAAAAAATGAAAAAAAAGAAATATTTGGATAGAATGACGGATTTATGGAAATGAGTGTCTGAAAAAGTGAGTTTTTAGTTTGGATCTAAATTCTGTTGGGCTGGTTATACATCTCAATTCCATAGGAAGTTTATTCCAAGCCTTGGGGCCGGATACTCCGAATGCACGATCACCAAACTTAGTGTTCGGATTTCGCTTAGGCTCTTTCAACCTTCCAATTGCAGATGATGTCGCTGATCTAAGAGTTGACTGCCTTAGACCAGTATTTTCCGGAATGCATAGCTCAGTAATATACGGTGGCGCCATTTCGTTGATAGCTTTAAACACCATCCAGCATAGCTTGTACTGGATCCTTTCAGGACACTTCAGCCAGTGAAGATTTCGGAGGTGTTCCGAAATGTGCGAAAACTTGGGTACCCCGGTGATAAGCCTTGCTGCGGCGTTGAACACTGATTGTAGTTTATCAGTTTCGCATTTAGGAAGATTTGCATAAATGCCGTTGCAATAGTCAAGACGTGATACTATATATGAGTTCACAAGTAATTTAGTTGCCTCTGTTGAAAGGTTTCTACGAACTGACTTAAGTTGTCTAAGGTAGAAGAACCCCGTGCTAACGGTCTTATTTACCTGACTTTTTAAAGAAAGGTCTGAATCCAGATAAACTCCCAGAAGTTTGACGGTTGTTTTAGCAGTTACGTCGTTGCCGGAAATAGCGATTGGTGAGTTTTCTATTAAATGTTGGCGTCTATGTGTGGCTGCCCAGAGAAACTCCGTTTTATGAAATAATGTTATATTATGGTTTGTAGTTAAGAGTATAGGGAAGTATTTAAGTGTCTACTGGCGAGTCTTATGATTTCAGAGGTAACTTTAATCATTTATATAAAAGAAAATTCGAAATATTATATTTTGGCCGTGAGGTAAATTTTTCACAAAACTAGTTTTTATTGATAAAAAAGAAACCGTAAACCTAAAAATTTGAATTACCTTCAGATAATTTCGTGAAATGAAAGGGAAACCAGTCAGTGACGCAATGTGAAAATTGGTTTTTTGTTTCTCCGTTCAGTGGTTGAGGATCCTTCTCTTGATTTTTAGGTTTGTTTTCCATTTCTCCCAAGTCAGCCTCACGATGGAGCATATTTCTTGGTAAATATTCTTGATTGGTCTTATGGACTGGTCATAGACGGCTTGATTTCATAAACGCTTTTCGTAGCGTCTTAGGCTTAACATGCACTGCGATTAAATGCAACGGTTTTGGGATAGCTGGAAACGCCAAACCACTGCGTTTAATTGCAGTGCGTGCACCCAATTAAGAGAATTTCTACCTTCCTTCGTTTGTTCTGCAAAATGGCACTCTCGCGGATAGTTGACTTGAAGCGTTTGTGATTCAAGGACAGAAAGTATTATATTAATAACGTATAATAATGTTAGGTATTATATTGCTTCCGTACTTTAATACCTTTATTAGGTATAATATTGCCTACGTATCTCCATTTCCGTACCCTAACACCTTAATTCAATATTAGGTACTATACTTTCTCCGTATCTCCACTTCATTACTCTAATACCTTACTTCAATTTTAGGTACTATGCTGCCTCCATATCTCCACTTCCATACTCTGTTTTTTATTACATAGTTTTAGTACCTATTACGTATGTCCATAAAACATTATAATGTAATTTCGTCTGAGATTGTTCCGAAAACAAATGATTTTAAGTTAAAATTAATGAATTTATTGTTTGAGTAGGTAATAGTTATAAGAGGAAGAAAGTTTAGGGAAAAGAAAAAAATAAATTGAAATCAAAAATTGTAATATGCTCACGAATTATAATTGACTGTTAATACATAGATGTTTTGAAAAATGAAGTGAAAGTGTTTTTGAAATATGTCACGCTAAGAAATTTAATAAGTTAGTTTTGTATGTTAGAAAGTGTTATTAGTAATTTTTCGTAGTGGGTGTAAGTTGTGATTGCGCGATTAATTACCGAGTTATTTGCTGCATTGGTATTGTTGGCTTCAATATGAAAAAAAGTTTAGTGTGCCTGGTACGCCGGAACTGGAACATGCTGGAACATTTAAACTAATTCGGGACTGTCTATTTTATTATTTATACCTTTTATTCAAATCGCGAACTTTTCTTTACTGTGACTACTACGTAAAATATGACAGTTTTTATAAAAATATTTTATTTCAATAATAAACGATAAGTCCAATACATTAGGCTAGTTGGTTACACATACTATTTCCCCTCAAGTGTTTTTGACTAAAAATTTGACCATAAAATTATATTGCTTACATAATTTTAAATGAAAAAGGGTGTACTATTTGCTGCAATATTTTTTACATTAGCTCCACCCAGTAGACCCCGAGGAAAAAAACCCTCAATTAATCCCTCCCACTGCGGTGCAAGGCGATGGAGTCTGGCTGGAAAAGTCAAAGGGTCTCAAACAGTTTTTTTCAGATCCGGCCCACCACGCATCAGGTGAGCAAACACTTCTTCTTCTTCTTCAATGGCGCTAGAGCCCATTTCGAGCCTTGGCCTCCTTTAACATGAGCCTCCACCGCCCTCTGTCCTCGGCCGTCGTCTGAGCAAACACATTCGCCACAAAACGTAGAAAACCACTTGGGTTACCTAAGGCAGGGGTGTTATCCAATAAATGGTTCCCGGGGCGGCGGTACACAAACTTGCCTCCCGAATTTCATTCGTAAAGATTTATATTATGTTCTCAGATGAAATTAATAAATAATTGCGTATCTAATCACTTTTCTACAAAGCGCAAAATATGCTTACATGTTTTCTGAAGCAGCAAAAAATATTGAAGAGTGAGATATTGCGTCTTGAAATGTAGTACATCTTTTTCAGTCTCCAATATCTTTGTTAAGACAATTTATTTTAGTCTTCACATATGATACTTAGAAATTCGATTTATTTTTTTGGACAGACGCCTGATTTAAATATTTTTTTACAAGAATGAAAGAATGGTTGAAACACGGGTACACCCGAGTTGAAAGACTATGTAGTGAATAATAGAATAAATCATTTACGCCCTTATCACAGACTCGGATATTATTAATTCCGTATTACATCATTGATTTTGATCATCCAATTTGCTCATCCCTTCTAAATGAGCGTGGGCCATCACACAGCTCAGTGAATGTTTGAAATCGGGGAGGTATAGTCATTAAGGGTAAGTCGGCACACCTGCCCTTCCGTAAATAAATAAATAAATACTAACGGCGCAAAACGCTCCGATCAAATTTCATGAATGGTTTTTGGAAGTGCTTTAAGGCTGTATTGGAATGGAGGGTCGATAGGGTAGGTCTAAAGGCTGGAGGCAATGACGAAGAATAGGGTAGATGATTCCTTCATTAAATATAAGCATGGGGTATTTTCAATATATACCAACATTATAAAAACATAGGTCCCCATTTAAATTGAGGTAACCTTCAAGTGTTTTACTCGCCTTTTCACTAAAATTGCCCGATATCGGTATTTTAAAGTAGTTTAGGATTTTTTTTCAATTTTTTTCTATGGAGTTCTGTTCCAAGTGATGTATTACGACGGCTCTATATTAATTCACCTGATACTATAAATTACTACCACTTGATGAAATAATTAAAATTATTAAATCTCTCCGATAGAAAACTCATTTCCTTAATTTTTGTTTTAAAAATAATAAATGGAATTATAGACAGCCCTGATTTATTGAACCTTCTAACCTTCAACATACCAATTAGAACTACTCGATCAAAAATTCTATTTAATTATAACAATATCAGGACCGAATCATTTAGATACTCACTTATCCCTAGATTACATTCAGTTGGCAATAATTTCTCAAAAATTATAGATGTGTTCAACTGCATGGAATGGTTCCATGATAAATCAACCCATCGACAATTCAACACATCTTTAAAAAGTGATATAAAGTCATTAGAAACGATGAAAAAAAAAAATTTAGGCCTAACCTAACCTAACCTACTTAACCCAGTTAATAAAGTTTTTGTTTCATCACTTTCCATGACTTTATATAACTTTTTAAAGATGTGATGAATTATCATTTTGATGATTTATCCGGTCACCGCACGGAATATAGTTACAAACAGGCTATAGTAACATACCTTAATAGTATTAATCACTAAGCTAAGCACAATCCTATTCTTCTGCATTGAATTTCCATGTGACTTTAGGGTTGTGGTTGTGTTATGGTTGTGGTAAGGAGACAAATCAAAATGTAGGTTGTGATGTCACAGCGTTTATTTGAGTAAGTAGCGAAGTTGTGTTAGATGACTCCGGACCGATGATCACATAGTTGGTGGACGTAGATCGGCGGTGAATTCCCCGGACCAAAGATTGACACCGCTTCGATAGAAAATGTCAGCGGTGAATCTTCCATGTCAAAGAACAACACCAGGGTAAGCCGCGATGACGTTGTTGGAGTGGTCGAGGCGTTAAAGTTCGTGGCTCAACATCACGTTGGTGGAGACCGGACTTTTATTTTATTTTATTTATTAGCGTTATAAACAGTCTTTATACATGCATATATGACAGTAATCAGAGTATTTATGTCATTGACCAATAAAATAACGACAAAACAAACAATAACAGAAAAATACATAACAACATACCTAATACAAAGAATTCTGATAAAGTACATCAATTATCAAAAATTTATTAATCAATTGATATATTTTTAAAAAAATCAAAGAAATATTAAGTTTTTTGGTTAAAAAAGATGCAGTATCACTTTTTTACGGATGCTGTGAATTTAGCTAGGTTCGTGTTAAACACATTGATGTTTGGGCATAATCTATTAAATGTGCTACAGCTTCTTCGTATAAGTACATTTTTAAGGTAGTTTGTATTGCTTTTAGGAATATAAAACGTATCCAGAGATGGCGTAACTCTTTTTGGACATTTGAAATGAATATTTTGTAGTAAGTATGGGCTATCAATAAAGTTATGAATTATCTTATAGAGCATTAATAGGTCTCTGATATCACGGCGTTGTTCAAGAAATTTAAGGTTTATGGGGATATAGTATTCATCATTTCACACGCGGTAAGAGACATATTTGATAAACTTTTTCTGAACTCTTTCTAGATTTGCTCTGTAGAACAATGAGGGTTCCACACTGTTGAAGCGTACTCCAGGTGGCTTCTGACGAAAGATATGTAAAGAATCTTAAAAGTTTGTGGATTATTGAAAACTGAACTTACTCTAAGTGTTAATCCGAACATTTTCAAACCCTTCGACGTGCTATGCTCGACGTGAGATTGAAAAATAAGCTTACCGTCCAATATAACTCCAAGATCTCTTATGTTTAAAATATTATTCTTAATTAAGTTCCTGTTTAAAATATTGTTCTTAATTAAGTTCCTGTTTAAAATATTGTTCTTAATTGAGTATGGATATAATATTGTGTTTTTCTTTCGAGAAAAGGAGATGACGTTACATTTATCTGCATTCAGAAGAAGACAATTTTCTAGACAATATACATTAACCAAAGAGTTCAGATCATTCTGGAGCTCCATAAAATCCATCTCAGACTTAATTATTTTGACAATCTCTTTGTCATCCGCATATATATACAGCTGAGAGTTATGGATAGTTTCGTTGACATCATTTATAAAAATATCAAATAAAAGGGGACCAATATGAGAACCTTGAGGAACTCCTGAGGTTACGGGGACAAAACTAGAGCAGAACCCTTGTACCGTTACAGCTTGAGTACGATTGTATCATCTTTTCTTGAGTACGATTGGATCATCTTTTCTTTAACTTAACGGCTTAACCCATCGATGTAATAATACATCATTGACAAAGATAATACTTAAAAATCTAAACGAAACATGAAACAGAACAAAACACAGAAAATAAAATAATAACGATCTCAACTGGGAATCGAATACAGGATCTTTGTATTACCGGGACAACGTCTTTATCTACTTGACCATTGGCACATAGTTATAATTCGTCATATTTGTCGATCTCATATTTCTAATTCTGAATTCATGATATTAACTTGCAACTGTTTTTCCCATATTTTTGGCAACTATAATCCAAAGTCTGTGTAAGACAGAGATCCTTGGTTCGATTCCTAGTTGAGACCGTGATCTTTTTTTAATTTTCTGTGTCTTGTTCTGTTTTATGTTTCGTTTAGATTTGTAAGTATTTTTTTCTTATTAAAGTTTGTAAGCAGTTTGTTCAAACCACTCGAGCAATTATATTTATATAAAATTTACCATATAATTTAAATAACACCATTCCTAAAAATATAATTATGGAAATATATAAAACCGCTTACTGCGGTTTGAAGCCAATGAATCCATCTAGATTTCACCGGTTATCCCATACTTTTATGTTCTATAAATTTGGCACATTGTGACAACCGATCGCTCAAAACGTTTTTTCAAACTTGGCATAATATGCCAGAAATTGCACGACTAGATATCATGATTTATGGACATGGACAATATTTTAACTCTAACCATTGGTTTACGTATTTTAAATAACTTATATGGCTCTATCAAACATGAATATACTTTACTGCTTCTGGTTTATTAACAGTTTTCAAGTTCCTCTTTCAATAAAATCTGGCTTAAGCTAAGCTACGACTAGTTTAAATTAAGCTGGACTAAGCTGCAATACCAGGTCTGAGAACGTCAGCTTAACAACAAAGATGGTTATGATGTCCTTTTTGGAATTGACGAGGGATAATAACGTTTCCTCTTTCATATGAATATTACAGAGAAGAGTAATGCAACCCATTTGCTATTTTCAGAGCACTAAAGCTTAGAATCAACTCCTATGTTAAGACGATTTTGAAGGCTCAACAGAATTATAAAGCAGGCCATTATTGGAGTTACTTTGGGTTGTTAATATTCATTTTACTAAAAATCTTAGTGCCTTTATAAGACAGGTAAAGATTCTCGAGTAGCATTACTAATTACATAATTAATGATACTTTAATGATGTATTTGTCTGCAACTTTATTTACTCCGTTAGAGAGCAATGACTGCCATCTTCTTGATCTTGTTTGCTGCCTGGAGCCCCAAGATACTTAAGGTTTTTACCATTGACTCTGTGCGGAAACGTGACGTACTTTTGATAAACTCCCCCATCCTAACAAACGGATTACAATCTTTAGAGAACAGGCATCAGGTTGGAATGCTGTCCTTGTTCTACTGGTTCTTCTATGGAAGATGTTCCGAGGAACTAGCGTCAAAGACCCTTGGCGCATAGTCGAAAAACACGCAATACATGGCGTGACCAAAATTTGTACACGGTTGACATTTGTCACATGAAAACGGGTCGCTTGTACGACTCTTTCTTCAGTTCAACAGCTCGATTATATAACGATTTTTCAGCCTCTCTATTTCCTCCTTCCTACAACATGGCTCTTTTCAAGACCCCTGTTCACTAAATTCCTAAAACTCATTCACTCGTTCCTCCAAAAGACCCTTCACACAGAATCTCCAATATTAATGATGGAGTTGATGGAGTTTATTTTCTTTTAGGCCTATTGCATTAATTTATCTTAAAAAAGTTAATTCTGCTTTGCTAATGGGTTGAACTAAAAAGCAGAGCCTTAGTTTTAGAAATTATTTTAAAATATAACACATTAAGATAGCGGCCAATAAAAAAGTGCGTTGAGAAAATGAAGATAATATTGGTATTCCTTATTTGAAGTACGATACAGTTAAATATGACTAAAGTCAATGGGGTCCCTGTACCTCAGTTGGTAGAGCAGCGCCCCGGCAAAACGAAGGTGCTGAGTTTTAGGTTAGTGCTGAGGTTAGGTATATATAAATATATAAATTACAAACAATACATAACAAAATTAACCTTGTCTGTCCAACTGGGAAGGATTCCCGTTTCAGGACAGCCAAATTGTGTATTTAGTACATAATATTCTTACAATGGAATGGCGATGCTGTCAAAACAAATTTTGAGAACATTGTTGATTGCATTCGAAGTGACAGGATGGTTTCTTTATCCTTGAAACAATCGCAAAAATGTAATTCATTAACAGGGTCAATTTGGATAACATTAGTAATTAGATTCAGAACAGATGAATGGTTTCTTTCGGGACATCACAAGTCTGAGATTCTTTCCAGGGCATTTTGGAGAAAATTTACAATTGTAAAGTTGGAATTTCCACATTTTTAAATCAGTAAAAGACATAAATTGTCTACAATCATTCAAAATATTTTTGGTTTTACCATATTAAAAAATAGCAAAGTTTATATTTTATAACTTGTTGAAAAATAAGGTTGGCCGTAAATTGCTCTAGATTTCACAAACAAACGTAATTTATTTGAAAATAATCTGTGTTAGTTTACTAAACAAAAACCATAAAATATTTTACTGCAGAAACAACTGAACAAATAATCTTGTCTTCCTTCAGCAAAAATCAACAAAAAATCCGTGAAGTGTATAAAAACATATAGAACAAGTAGTAAGCGCATAGACAGATGATATAAACACGAAAAAGATTATGTTGTTCTTCCTGTATTTTTCTATTAACAATGTGCACAAAGAAAAGGATAATAATATTGCACATATAATACTTTTATCTCTTTTTCCAGGAACTATGGATAGCCAATGCAACATCCGGGGGCTTCGAAGAAGAAGAACCGGATGCAGTAACCCTGCTCTCCGTTCTTCTCGTTGGTAAGTTAATAATATTTTACTTCTAACACTGTTCATTCCAGTTCATTGTATCGACATTTTGATCCGAGTTATTTTCCGGATGAAGACTTTTCAATGCTCTATCTCTCTCTTTTCAGTTTTATTTTTTATTTTTCGGCGTAACACATCCATTTTTTAGTGCCCACACTGATTGGTAGGAGGTGAGATAAATACAATTATTCCTTATCTTCAATAAATTGGCTATCAGCAAGGCATTTTCATCCCGCATGCAGCAGCCGGAAAGTACTCGGCTGAACCCTAATCAATCCAGTTTTCTTCCATCATATAAAATATTACGTATTGAAGTACTTTACCTATAAATTATAATCAAACAAAACAATTGATCATCAAAATTAAAATTATTTATTATATTACTTGTATTTCTGGGTAGTCGTTGTACATATGACCATAAGGCGATGCAGTTCATCGGGTAATATTTTAAATTGAGCCGCTATCAATAACAACCCTTACGTAGATTGCGATAAGGTTTAAAATCCCGCTTAACACCATCCGCCTGTTTTGATTTATGCAAGAAAAAAACATGGCCAAAAAGTGCCTTTTATTTTATTTTGTGGATGTTGAAGCATAAATATTAAATTTTTTTTCGATCATTTTCTAAATAACTTAATTTTACAAACTTTATAATAAAATCATAAAAGAAAATTGGTTCGTAAGTAGGAGATTTTGAACTTTAAAGTAGTTTTGATATGCCTTATACATTATTTTTTTCTGGGCTTATGAAAAGACTTATCTAAAATTGAGATTATTATTTAAAAGCCAAGATGTATTCTACTCGCATTATTTATTTAAAACATCTGAAACATTTCTAGGCGACGAAATTTTCAAACCAAAAACACATGATTTTGCATTACTACGTATGGCATCGTCTTAAGGACCTGCCGCCACTTCTTTAACCGTGATTTTCCCACATAGAAAGTAGAAGTAATTTAAAGTAATTAATTGAAATGGTTCCACCAGATATTGTACAACTACTATAAAAATTGGTATTATTTTGCAAAAGATTATCGAAACGAATGATGCTTAATTCGCAATTAAAATTAATTTAATTTAATTTGAATTATACGCATAAAAACCGCCAGTATTTTTGTACCAACTCACAGTTATTAACAAACAATATTGTTAGTGTAGACATAGCAGGCTGATTGACATTCACACTACAGATTGCCCGCAACAATTATAATACATTATAGACAGAAACGTGCAAGGATTAATGGATTCAATAAAATACGGAAATTAAAAAATGCTATCAAAGAGGCGAAGCAACGCAAAATATTCAGAACAGGATATATGTCAACTAGATGAGATATGTGCAGTGAAAAACTACTACTACAAGAAACAATAATTGAACTACAAAAAAACGCAGAAAAATATACGTTAAAAATTAAAAGTTTTTAAGGGAAAAAAGAAAGAATCATGTAAATAATAAATAATAAATTATAAATTGATCATATTCTGCCATAAAAAGAATCACGCAAAAAACTAACGGAAGAAATAAATACAGTACTCAAACATAAATTGTTCATCAGGAACTTACCAATCGATTTATCGGAAGAAGAAATAATAGAATCATTACAAACGCAAAATTGAATTAAAATGATCATGGATGAAAATCCAAAAAATCCAGTCCAGCTAGTGAAAATGTTAAAAACAAAAGCACAAAATAACCTGAATAATTAAATAATCGAAACAAGTGGTCAACTAAAGGAATTTCTAGTCTCTGAAGAGAAAATAAATATTGAATACAGCAGAGTAAGATTGGAGGATGCAAATCCAACAATTCACTATTTTCAATGCTTAAAATTTGGTCATACTGCTATCAACTGCTTAAAAAATAACAAGAATGCTACGTATCTACACTGCGCTTTATAACAAAAACAGAGAAGAAAATTGTGAATTCCAAAAAGATTAATTTAAGTTAACAAACAATACAAATCATAAAGCAACTAGCAAAAATTGTAAATACCTATTTAAAAAAATGTTGATGACTAATGCCTAAAGTATTCTTAATTTATACGCTTTAAATTCTATTTATCTATTTTAACTTCTTAACATTAATAGCCCTCAAACCTCGTGTATGCTTCCAATTTTAATATCTCTACATCCATTTTTTTATGGTAAAAAATGTATTTGTCTTCTAAAATATTTAATAACTTAAGTTTCCTTTTTTGTCAAACTTTAAAAAGAAAAAGAAGCGTTATGATAACATACTTTCAAAGTCTTCAAAAATATCAATATTTTACCTTTTTCTTTAAAACTTTAAGACAAAAACAAAGCATTACAACACTAGCCAACTCTTAAAGTGTTAAAGGTTGTTAAATATTATCTACACAAAACCAAATTAATGAATTTCATTCTCTATCTCAATATGATAATATTATTACTATAAACATAATGCCAGGTTATTCTATATTGTCATCAAATCAGAGTCAAGTACCTTAACATTTTTCCATCCACGGAAATAAAATGCTAATTTATTTGCGTTGGTATCAAAATGCATTGCATTGTTCATCAAAATTTAATAAGTAGATATAATATGTGTACGAAAATATTGGTTTTAACTATAATGATAAATATACACGCTTATACTTATTTATATAATCTAATCTAACTGTATCATACTTCGAATAAGAACTACCTACATTGTCTCACCGCACATTTTTATTGGCAACTATCTTTATGTATGATCGCAAGATTCAACCCGAACTAAATGCAATCTAGACAGGGTCTTTAGATAAACATATCTTATTTTTCGAAGTATTATACAGTTAAATATGACCGAAGGAGATGGGGAGATGTTTCAGATATTCGTTTAGGAATCGCTAATATTGTCTTGAATAATTAAATATTACAATTTGTGGTTTTACTCATTAAGTTATTCAAGAAAATAAATAGATAATAATTTCAATATAAACGAATATGTTTGTAAAACTGCCGCCGATTGCAATAAGACTAAAATGAATAATACCAAATCAACTTTCAATGCTCCATTTGAACATTCGTAGCATAAATCGGAATTTTGAGGGTACAAGACTTTAGAGTTATTAGTAACGGAGTATGCTCGACGCTCATATTTTCATTATTTCCGATGAACGTATTATTAAATTCTCAATGGTTTCTAGAGGAATCTCTACTGATGTAAGTAATTACATATTTAAGATTAATAAAAACAGGACCTTACCATAAAAACATTTTATGTAAAACTGTTTGAAAATTTTATAAAACTAATTTAGGTAAACATTAAATTTTATTTTTCTAAATAATGAAGTAGTAACTTTCCGAGGGATCCCCCTAAAAACATTTAAAATTTTAGTAACGCATTCGTCAGAAAAAATTAAAATAAACCTCAAGAAGAAATATATTTTCTTGGCCTGCTAGGGCAAAGTCGACGGTAGAGGCGTCCATTACGCATGGCCGCGCGCCAAAAATTGGTTTTACATGACTACATTTCATCGCTAAATTCGATAAGATTCCTTATTTATTTTTTTGAGATTCGCTATGGCAAATTCAACCGCAGGTCTGTCCAGTTTTCCTGGGCCGCGCGTTGCATATTTTTGTGCACGGCTGCTTCACATACGTAGTTAAGATTCTGGCTTTATTTTATGGTATTGCATCGTCCAAATTAACGTATGGTATCGATAAATTCCCCAAACGCGCAACACTCAAATAGAAATAATCCAAACAACTCCGAAATTAAAAATAACTAACTACAAAATAAATAAAAACAGTGGAATAGTGGTCGATATTAATCTTAATTCTCCAACATCAATGTAAAGGAAGTTTCAATATGTAATGTTAATTGTTTGCAAATTAATTTTAATTGGAGTAATATTCATTCACATTTAATCGCAATGCATCGAACGCTTACTTCTAATATCACTATTTTTAATGATAAACTAATGTTTATAAGGTTTTATGCATAGCACAAAGGATATCAATAGGTTCATAAACCTGTAGGTTGTTGTATGTGTGTTGATCATGATTCCTCATCTTCTTATTTGTTGGTCCCCACAAAATATAAAATAAATTAAACAAAAAGTGTTTTTGTTTATTGTCTGTAGGTTGAGTTGGGGTTACTTCATAAATTTAATGATTTCCTCATCTTCATGTTGAGTTTAGCCATAATTTGATGTCTTTTTAAAACTTTTCTATATCCATGGTGTTTTTAATTTCAATAAGAAGGGCATTATATAATTTTATAGCATGGAAATAGTGGTTTTTCTGGCCGAAAGATGTATTTAATTTTGGAATGTTAAGTAGATTTGAGAATTTCGTCCTTGTAGTATAGGTGTGTTGTTCAACAAGGTACTCATATTTTATTTAAAATTGAGTAGTGCATTTTTTGAGTACAGTTTTATAATGCTTAACACGTTTAATTTTTTTTTATTTCTTTTGATGGAGTCCTTTTATGTACTTTCAGGATTATTTTTATTATTACTTTTTGTGTTTTAACGAGCTGCTTCGTGTGAAGGTTTGAGGCAGATCCCGATCCAATAATCCCATATTCTATGCGTGACTGGCAAAGAACATAGTAGACTTTATATAGATCATTTTTATTCAGTATATTGCGTACGTTTCTAAAGTAGTACATGAGCTTTATAAGTTTCTTTGTAATGCTATTTATGTGAGTATCCCATTGAAGATTTTCATCGATTTCAACGCCGAGATATTTTATGTTTCTGGAGTGTGGTATGGTGGGGCAGTGACATGATTGCGTTAAGTTAAAAAAAGGATAAATAGAAAAAACAAATAAAAAATCGTTTCCATGACGTTCTTTTGTAGAATTTTTTCCTGGAATTGCTAGGTAAAACTAATATTTTTTTATAACAATGAAAACTAGTGATAAACTAAGGGGTCAATGAATTAAGAATGAAATTTGGTTTTAATGCTGCAATTTATTCGATAACGAGGCCCCCCCATAAAATATTTATCGATTATCTGAACAAAAGTTCATTTCGAATGATAAATTCGAACAATTATTTTAATCTGTTACTAAGTATAAAAAAGATATCTCCTGAACTTTCGTGGGGCTTACGGAAGATGTTTAATTCAATTTAATTAATGTAAAGAATAGCTAACACTTATCCCTTAAGACTTAAAGCTCGTTCTTCGGCAAGTTTAATTTGAATTTGTACGAAAACCATTGTGAAACATGAATAATATCGTTTTATTTCATCTGCAAGTAAACTAGGGCTAGAATAGATATAATCTGAAGTGATGTAATAATAAATTTAACTCATTTCATTTCAAAATGACGACTAATACCTTCGTGGTAAAATGGTAAGCTCCTTTGCTCTGAGCCCAGATATGGTAGTTTCAAAAGTAGGAGAAACTTCATCGAACCCTACTTATTTTACTTGTAGTATACGAGCGGTATGATACGCTAGCGAGAAATCACCCTACCGAGAATTAGTCACGTAATTCCTGGCACCGGATATGCTCAGTTCGCAACCTGCGACTGTCAAAGGACAATCGCCTACCACTCGTGTCAGCAGCGTGTTTGCGAGGTGCTCGTTCTACATTCCGCTCGAGCGCGACATTCGCGTTAATGTTTTAAATCCACAGTTACAAGAGAGCAGAATTTACGAAGCGAAGAGGGGTTATACATGTCTAAATGTTGCCGTGATGAAGACGCGCGCAATCAGTGCAGTATGTTCCGCGAATAAGTATTGTAAAATTGATTGATAGTTGCGGATGAATGAAGTAAGGAGTGTACGGAGAAAAATATGTTATGACCTACAAGTGGATAGAAAAAGAAGTCAGAGACGCAGTGAAACGACATGACACGATCAAGTGAATCAAGTGACCAATTAATGGTATATGGTGATTGATTTAAATAAATTAATTATTTTTTGATAAAAAAAAATTAAAAAAAAATGAATTTTTTTTTTAAATAATTTTTGGATCATATTTTTGATGAAATTTCATGTAATTACTCTTTAAACTCGGCATAAGATTAGACATTATCTTAAAAAATAACATGCATTTTTTAAGAGCTACAACAACTTTACACGTTGATAGAATTTCTGACTGCGGGGTCCTAAGTATTTAAAACTTAAAATTGTTTGTTGACAGGTACCTAAATTCAAAATGGAATTTACCTCATGTTATGATAACACAATACAATGAAAACAGCACCTTTCTTCCAAAGTTCACAATACCTCAAGGGCCTCAACGCCTCAAAAGAAATAGCATTTTGAGACGTTTTACTCAATTAAATTATAAACAAAAACAAACCACGGTCAGTATTTACACAATTCAGCCATTTTAAAGTAATGAATTCAGATCTTTCAGTTGAAATTTCTGTAAATTTGCTTTTCTCGTGTTCACAGTTAATTACACTTTGATAGCCGTTGTGAATTGCCTGCCCGACAAAAAGAAGGGAACGTAGGCCAAAATTCTTTGTATTTCATTCCAAAATTTATTTTTGTATGATTTTATCTGTCAGCCATTTCAGATTATCAGATTTCTTTAGATATATATAATCGATGAAAACATACTTCATTCTCCCCATAACACATAATAAACCTATTATGAGTCTAGAAAATGGCGAATTTCCCAATAACTATAAAAGAGCAATTATAACACCCATTTATAAAACAGACTGTCGGAAAGATCCACAAAATTATCGCCCGATTTCATTTCTATCGAATATATCAAAAATATATGAAAAAATTGTAAAAAAACAAATTTGGACATTCTTAGAAGAAAATAAAATAATTAATTATAACCAATTCGGATTCTAAACAAATAAAAGTACTCACGACGCGGTAGAAAAATAACCAACTACTTATATACGGCCCTAGATTCCGATAAAAAATGTATCGGCATATTTATAGGCCATAAAAAAGCTTTCGACAGCATATCTCATTATAAGAACTCTCATTTCTACACCGACAATAACTACAATTGTATCAATATTGAAAGACTACTGAATGACACATATATATTTAATATATTAGCGATGCACACAATACCACCTCCTGGCTCTATCACTGTATATGCACTAATAATCTTAAGAACAGAATAGATAGTCTGAAAATACACTATGATACCGACTGGTCCGATCACCGGCTGACATCTTGCGTAATCGCAGCTGAAAAATTACCTGCAACTATTTTTAATATTCCACAACAGCCTAATAACATAATATGGAGAAGGAATAATAATAAGAAAATCAGTGAATATACGTCTGTAGCACAAGCATTAATTAGTGTAATCTATCAAAGACACTCCGAATCCGTTTGTAATTCGGATTCTATATGTGATAGATGCGACCATATACAAAACATGTACAATATATACACAGACATCGTTGAAGCCCTAAGTAAGGCTGCCAATATTGTATTTCATCGGGAGAGCGATCAAAGCAAACCAAAAACACATCGTGACATTTCTGGGTGGAATTAACAAGTTAAGGAAAACTACGAAAATTCTAGATCGTTGATGGAGTGGATTAAAAATGGGAGACCATTACATGGTCCCATTGCGGATTACAGAAAACGAAAAAGGGAGGAGTTAAAACTAGCTCTTAAACACTGCCAAAGCTCTTCTGAACAAACAAAATTGGATGATATCGTAAAATCACTTGACACCAAGCAGTTTGCCCAATTATAGAAGAAAAACAATAACCTAATCAAACCGAAAAATCGAATCGACAGCCAAATTGATGGGTCCACAAACACGGAGGAAATTGCTAATATCTTTAGAAGAACCTTTGCATATATTACCGGAAATGAAGTATCGTCTGTCCTTGATATTATGGAATATGATGGACAAAACGTTTACCTCTGGCACTAAGGCTGGCAAGTCTCCGGGACATGATAACTAAGTATTGAACACATAAAATACGGAGGTAGATACATATCCAAACTACTAAACATACCATTCGACGCAATACTTAAACACAACCATATACCGGGTGCAATGGCGAAAACGATTATAACTCCAATCCTGAAATCGGGACAGCCTGACATGACTAACTCAAGCAATTACCGGCCAATATCTTTAGCAACTATAACTGCAAGATTATTTGAAAGGGTAATATTAAATGAGATACATAATAAACTAATGTCTAAAGATAACCAGATGGGATTATAATGTAGATTATCCACTAATATGGCAATAGAGACTGCAAAGCAAATAATAGTATCCTACAAGAAACGAAAAACTACCGTATACGGGTGCTTCTTAGACCTAAGTAAAGCCTTCGACAGGGTCTGTCATAAAACATTATGGGATAAATTGAAAGCTAGGAACATACCTACCTTATTTATAAACTCACTATCTCGATGGCACTCCCAGAAGGAAAATATTGTACGGTGGGCAAGTACGTACTCCAAGCCGATATATTTGCGGTCAGGAGTAAGGCAAGGAGGGTGTATGTCCCCCATTCTATTTAATGTATACATGGACGAGTTGTCAAGTCGCCTGGACATCAGAGCGGGCTGTCGTGTTAACAGTATATGTATGAATCATATAAGCTACGCGGACGACATGATCCTCCTAGCTCCGCCAATCAAGGGATTAAGATTACTGCTAAACACTTGTGAAGAATATAGAAAACAGCATAATATGATGTACAACCCAAAGAAGATGGAATTGATTGCGTTCCACCACGGAAAAAAATCAAGATACAAGTAAAATGTTTCCCGTATACCTTAACGAGGCAAAAATAAATACATGTTCGAACGTAAAATACTTGGGGCACATTATTAACCAAGACCTATCGGACGATGGCGATATCGAACGACAAAGGAGAAGCCTAAGCATAGTGTCTAATACGATTGCCTGCAGATTTTGCAAATGCAGTAATACCGTTAAAAAAATACTATTCAACGCATTCTGTACTGGCCTGTATACGTGTAAGACATGATGTCACTACCGAAATTGCTCGATGGAACGACTCCAAATTCAATATTTATGGGGGTACATCAAATACTTATATTATATTATGTAATTAAAAACTGTATTTTACTGTATTATGTAATTCGTGTATCTTTTTTTCATTTATAAAAAAAAATTAAATAAATATAGAATATATATTCTACAAGCACAAATATCGACGAAAATGTCCTGAAATCAGATTTTCAAATTTAAAACAATAAACTCTTGCTGCTACTATGCGCACGGGCTTAAACTTTGCATGCCAACTTCCGAACAAAGGTTCCACGGAAACCGTCTTACCATACGATATATGCATTATAGTCTATATACCCTTCTCCCCCAGTTACTTCAATAGCTCTAACAAGGATTTACGATCCAACGTGTCAAAGTAACGCCTAGTCTTAATTACCAGCTGTGCCTGCGGGAAGGGGATGGGCTCGGATATTTGAGGCTCCATTCTGACAGCCTCCAACGCCATAAAAGAGGGAATAACTTATTATTTCACGGGTTAATAAAATAAAGTCAAGGATAGGTCATTACGAAGTTTTGGGATCATCATGCAGTTTACATTATGAAGTTTTAAAGGGTGTTTTATCGGTGTTGTAACGAGCTGGAACGCGTTGAAAGTTTCGCTTGATGAAAACGAATATGACCTCAAGTAAGCTTGTGAAGTATATTATATGGCGTGAAAATGCCTTTTATTTTTTTAATTTATGTCAGTAAATACATATTTATTTTTAGCATTAGTGAATTATTAGAATTGATTGGCAATGTCACGTATTATTTATTTATTGACGCCCTATTGGGCTTTTAAAAGTACATTACAATTACGAATTTCATTTTTAACAACAGTATAAAACAAACAATAGAAAATCGAAATAAAATAGAATGATTTTTCATACATTATTTACATTTAAAAAGTGGTGGACTAATTTGCCTTTAAATGTATTGAAGTTTAAAGTTCATTGCCCAACCTATGTATTCTTTCTAACACAGAATTCGTAGCGAAGTTATTGTTGTAGAATAAAATATTCCGTCTAGTATATATTTTGGAGGTATGTGTAAAGATAGCAAATTTATAGTGTCAGGGCAGTCTAACCTTGAATGAACAATTTTATATAATAAAAGGAGGTCAAATATTTTTCGCCTTTCAGATAATTTCGATAAGTTAAGTTTACTGCGTAAATTGACATAATTGATTTCAATAATAGGAATACCAATTTTGTAATAAATAAAATGTAAAAAATTCTTTTGAATTTTTTCAATTTGTAAACAATGAGAGTTCAAATGAGGACATCAAATGGTTGAATTGTATTCAACCTGGCTTCTAACCAAAGACGTATATAGTAATTTTATAGTTTTTATGTTATTAAAGTCTTCAGCGATTCTGAGAATATCCAAGCATTCGTAATCCCTTACTGGTAATGCTATTAATGTGATTCGAGAAGCGTAATTTGGAGTCATAGATAACTCCAAGGTCATTGAATTCAAAGACTCTTTTTAGATTGGCATTGTGAATTGAGTAGTCGAATAATAAAGGGGTTTTAGATCTATGGAAACTGATCGTTTGGCATTTGTTGATTTTAAGATGTAATTTGTTTACGATGCACCATTAATAAAGTTTATTTAAGTTCATTTGTAGAGTTAAACAATCAGAAGTATTATGAATTAATGTTTTTTTCAGATTCAGATTTTGGCTTTTTCTACAAAATTGAAATCTAAAAATGATGTTTCAAGCAATCAGATTTAGAAATTGGATTGAAAATTACCTAGCGGATAAATTAAATAACACATCTGCCCTGATGATGGACACTGCAATGCTGTCCGAAACGTTGGCTAAAGAAGGAATTAGCGCAACACGGCATAACACCCCAAAAACAAATAACAAAAATACTTTTAGCCGTGAAAATCTTAAATCATATTAGCTGATAGATTCATTGCTGTTTTTCTCTTAAAACTAAATTGGCCACATCAAATTTAAAAATACAGATTAAGGCACGCAAAAAAATCGTTTATTTTTATACATGACTAAACTGTCCTAGTATCAATTTTTGTATTCGGTGATAAATTGAAGGTGTACACAAATTCGGCATAATTGTTTTCCTCCATTAGTATTCTGGGCAATGAGGAGAGTTGGTTCATATTATGGCGGTGGGTCCCAGTTTTCTACATTGATATAAATCCCATATTTAATTAATATTAAGTGGAATCCGAAAGCTTATTTATCAATGCAAGCAATTCTGGACAGACAAATTCATCATTTTGAATTTTATTCAGAAATACCAAGTCAGCAAAAATTCCACTGTCTAAAAATTTTGCACATTCAGATCATTTAAAAGAGTGTTGTATTTCAATAAAATTGTTGAAATACCCATTCTAAAACTAAAAAAGAGTGAGAATTAATTTTCTATTATTTATTTGGCTTGCACATAAATATTATAATAAATTAAGTTTTTTTTAATAAATAGACCTTCATGGTTTTATTTTTCAAGTCTAAACTATTTTTTTCGGTTCTACATGTGCTAGAAAGATAATCATTAAGGCGATCAACGAATATTTACGACATAGATTATACGTGGTTCCTAGTTAAACAAGCTCTAACTGATTTTATTAATTAAATGTTTTGTATTAATATAAATTATAACCTGGAGAATCTGAGTTCAAGTTGTCTCCAATGCAGTGTAGAAGGAACATTCTTGAGATGGTGAGTGATATACAAGCTCTTTGAAACATTTTGATTAACTCCATTATTCAAAATGCCCTTGGTATGGACTCCCGTTCATTCACAATCGCAGTTGAAATACCTCAAACATGAAATCAGGTTGCCAGCAAAACTGCCACGTAACAATTCTCAATAGAAAATTCCAGAAATAAATCGGTCAGAGGTATGCAATGGACTGAAGTACCGCAAGTTAGAGATGCCTTGGTGCACCTGCTACCAACTTAAAGATGCCTTGGTGCACCTGCTACCAACTTAGAGATGCCTTGGTGCACCTGCTACCAACTTAGAGATGCCTTGGTGCACCTGCTACCAACTTAGAGATGCCTTGGTGCACCTGCTACCAACTTAGAGATGCCTTGGTGCACCTGCTACCAACTTAAAGATGCCTTGGTGCACCTGCTACCAACTTAGAGATGCCTTGGTGCACCTGCTACCAACTTAGAGATGCCTTGGTGCACCTGCTACCAACTTAGAGATGCCTTGGTGCACCTGCTACCAACTTAGAGATGCCTTGGTGCACCTGCTACCAACTTAGAGATGCCTTGGTGCACCTGCTACCAACTTAGAGATGCCTTGGTGCACCTGCTACCAACTTAGAGATGCCTTGGTGCACCTGCTACCAACTTAGAGATGCCTTGGTGCACCTGCTACCAACTTAGAGATGCCTTGGTGCACCTGCTACCAACTTAGAGATGCCTTGGTGCACCTGCTACCAACTTAGAGATGCCTTGGTGCACCTGCTACCAACTTAGAGATGCCTTGGTGCACCTGCTACCAACTTAGAGATGCCTTGGTGCACCTGCTACCAACTTAGAGATGCCTTGGTGCACCTGCTACCAACTTAGAGATGCCTTGGTGCACCTGCTACCAACTTAGAGATGCCTTGGTGCACCTGCTACCAACTTAGAGATGCCTTGGTGCACCTGCTACCAACTTAGAGATGCCTTGGTGCACCTGCTACCAACTTAGAGATGCCTTGGTGCACCTGCTACCAACTTAGAGATGCCTTGGTGCACCTGCTACCAACTTAGAGATGCCTTGGTGCACCTGCTACCAACTTAGAGATGCCTTGGTGCACCTGCTACCAACTTAGAGATGCCTTGGTGCACCTGCTACCAACTTAGAGATGCCTTGGTGCACCTGCTACCAACTTAGAGATGCCTTGGTGCACCTGCTACCAACTTAGAGATGCCTTGGTGCACCTGCTACCAACTTAGAGATGCCTTGGTGCACCTGCTACCAACTTAGAGATGCCTTGGTGCACCTGCTACCAACTTAGAGATGCCTTGGTGCACCTGCTACCAACTTAGAGATGCCTTGGTGCACCTGCTACCAACTTAGAGATGCCTTGGTGCACCTGCTACCAACTTAGAGATGCCTTGGTGCACCTGCTACCAACTTAAATCTGAACCGATCGAGTAAAATTTTTAATTTATTTAAACAAATATAGTTTTCGTCTCCTGTTAAGACCTGTCGGTTATAAATAAATTATTCAAAATAACAATTTACGTAACTTCTTACTTACTTGCTCTATGCTCACAGCGTTCGAACTTATTTTGTACAAAAGTTTGTCGAATATTATTTCCCTCCATCCAAATGTCGTTTGAGTATGTCGATACTTGCCTTTCTAAAAGTGTACCGGAAGAATGTAAATTTAAGGGTAAAGTGATCTTTAAGAGTGGTTCTTTTCCGATTACACTGGATAGAGTTTTCCAATTTCCGAATTCGGTATAAAATAACAAAGAACAATACAATGTTCTTGGGAGGGTCAAAAACTGGACCAAAATATTTTGAAAGGATCCACTGCCCACTTTTTATAGGAAAAAGTGAAAATGTAGCTTTTGGTTTGACTAACCAAAAAAAAACACCTAAAAAGATTTGTAACAACCTCTGGGTAATAATTTCCGGATGTATTCAAACTTTTTTATGGAGAAAGGCTAAAATTGCTTATGGTACGAATAGCCTGTTTTTCCTACATCAGTCATCAATATTAGCTGAAACTGTTGCCTGCGCAATGGTGAAGGACTAAGCCTGCGGAGGATTAATCGTTTGAAGTCAGGGTGCAAACCCGACGCTTTTACCCACTTGACCGTAAATATATCATTCATTCAATTATCAGGTTAGATAAATTTATTGAAACCTAAAGAATACTATAACAGACAAAAATAGCTGTCTTTTATAGTATACTTTCAAAACAGATCACGTTTCTTCCTCCGATTGAATTTATTAATTGAATTCTGTTAAAATCTTGAATAAAGCACAAATTGAATTAAAAAGAGGTAGGTGGTAGTAGATTACCAACTGACTGCGCTGTTTTTAATTTGTAGTAACGTATATCGTTAAATTAATAGGCGCACTAGACCAATATTCTATATTTATACTTGTTGTGGTTAGAGACCACTAAAAATGCACTCTGCATTTTTAAATCGTTTTTGGTAAATAATTAATTTTTTACATGATGAGTGAACCTTTTTACATTTTTTCGCTAACAGGTAACATTTTTCCAAGGTAAATAACCTTAAAAAGTAATTCTGTAAGCTCCAACACGCATTCAAATTTATCAAGACAAATTTTTAAATCTTCATTTACCTCCATAACTTGTTGAAGCATATGGATTATAGCAGGTACTAATATACTAATAAAAGTATAATTGACAAACTGACTGACTCCGCCACTCCCCATAAAACTTGAAAGATATCAAAAAACATATAGAACAAAAGAAACATTTGATATTTTATAGTATAAAAACTAAACATTTCGTTATTTGGAAAGTACTCGTACATTAGTTTGATAAATCGGATTGAATCGATTCAATGATTGTAAAAACGTTAGGTTAGTCTTACAATTTACTGAAATTTCTTAAATTTCTGTTTTGTTTTTTATTTTCAAAAACATGCTTCCTAAAAACTGATAATAATTAATCATATCAAATAAATGGTACGAGTCGTTTCACAGAATTTAAAAAATTCATCAAATTTCAAAGATAATTTTCAAGTTTTGTGAAAGTCCTATTCAGGTTCTGTTATTACATCATTATAAACCAGTTGCTTCACATAACTGAAATAATAATACAACATGAAAAGAACTTTCACAGAACTTGAAAATCAAATTTAAAATTTGATACGTTCAAATTCTGTGAAAGAACACGAACTTTTTTTAATATTCTCGATGTACTGGGCGCTTTAAAACGGGCGCATCCAGAATCCAGATGTACCTACTCAGACTTGTAGGTAGATGTGCGCCGAATACTAGCATCGTATTTAGAGAATTAGCTAGCTACGATGAGTTTTGCATTGGCGAACGTTCCCGAATATTCCACTAGCATCGCTACAAATTGTAAGGCGTGATTTAAATTTATGGTTTTAATATTATTTTTTACTGTTCTGTTTACTGTGTTCCTTGAAATCAACACGGAAATTTTATACGAAAAAGACAAGGGTCCTGGGTTCGAGTCCCAGATGTGACCGTTTCCTTTTCTGATTTTTCTGTTTCAGATTTTCGTTTAAAAATCACTAATATTGTCTTCAATATTTAAATATTACAATTTGAGGTTTTACTCAATTAAGTTATTCCGAAAAATTAACGGAAATTTTGTATTTTTCTTCTAAACACTAGTATTATTTATCACTTTTTAGTGCATTTAAATGCCTATATTCTTGATTTTTCGTTGCATTTTTTCCGCTCTTTAGTTATATAATGACAAAAAATGTATAATAAGTAGATTGTATTACTCGTATGTTCGATTCGAATAATTACGTCCAAAATACCAAACATTTCTCAAAATTAACTAGCAAAACTCTGTCATTATATGAATTAGAGTGGTAGAGACTCAGCTTGAATATATATCAAACTATTTTCAAAAAAGTGAGATATTTTATGATTTCAAAGGAATAAAATAAAGGAAATCTACCAGGGAAAATTCCTGTCGAGCGATTCCAGATTTAAGTTACGAAGTATGTCCTGAGTATTTTTTGTCTGGTTATTTACTAACCAAACTCTTTCCTATTCACCTTCTCATCACTCTTTCCATTTCTTTCATCTTCACGTCATTCTACAATTTTAGCAAAACTGTCATGGCCGCTTGCACTGGCAAGTGAAACAGTTAAATTTCGACTATTTTTAAGTCAAAATATAAGCATACTGTAATTAGATTTCCACCACTCAAAAGGTAAAGAGGCTCTTGTATGTAATGACATGTTTGGTGTGCCTTAAGTAAGATCAATGATACCTAACTTCATGTGAAACCTTTTTCAAAGACAAATCTTTTTCATTTTTTTTTTGTAAATACTTAATGTTAAATTAAATTTTTTATTGGCTGCTATCTTTATGTATGATCGCAAGATTCGACTCAAACTAAAGCAATCTAGACCGTGTCTTAGATAAATATTTCATTTTTTATTTAATGTGTCAAATCTATTAATGTACTTAAAATAAAAATAAGATATATTTATCCAAGACACCGTCTACATTGCATTTAGTTCAATTACATATACATAAAGATAGCAGCTAATTAAAATATTCAGTGAGAAAATGAAGATAATGTCTAAAGGTATAAAGGCCCCTGCACAGGTAAGCCACCCAGTGAGGCCAAAATTACTGGATAACTATGAAAAATATTTTACCAAATAAAAAAAAAGTGGTACTTCGTATTCGAAGGATGATACATTAAAATATGATTGAAGGAGATAGGGTCCCAATAGCTCAGTTGGTAGAGCGTCACCCCGGCAAGGCGAGGGTCCGGGGTTCAAGTTTTAGATGAGACAGTTTCTTTTTCTGACTTTTCTATTTCAAATTTTTGTTTAAGAATCGCTAATATTGTCTTCGTTAATCAAATATTTTTCTTGAATTGTTAATTAATAATTTCTGTGGTCTGATTATGATTAGGCGTCAAAAGGTCTTATGTTATTTGGCGACGTCACACTAATGAATATTATTATTATATTTAATCGAAGGTTTATTGATTGATTACCCATTTTCATAAAAATGTAACATTTTACTTCCACTTTCTTTTTGTAGATGAACATTCAATAAACTACCAACTGAAAACACAAATAGAAATTTTTTTTTCACAAAATAAAGTTCTGTTTCAAGCTCCACTTTTCATCCCCAAAGTAAAACGAAGATATTTCTTCAGGTCGCTCTCTTTTTCTTTGTCACTTTTATTCCGGAGCGCCAGAGAAATAGTGTCCCTTTTAATTAATACCTAACAAATTGCTCGGTTTGAAGTTTTATAAACCCCGCCACTTTCAGTTACGGCGGAAAGTTTGCCGATAAAATGGAAACAGTCCCCTCCAGAAACGGCCATTTTTTCCTAAAAGCGGAAACGCAAACCTGTGCTTCGGAGCAGTGGCGCAGTGAGATATATTTTTAATTTATAAAAGCCTAAGGGTGTACGTGTTTTGTTTAAAGTTAATGTGTTTTTTTGTTAGATTATAGGTGACATATGGTCCTAGGTAGTGAATTTCACAAAACCTAATTAATTTCAATTATCTCCTACTGCTTTTGATTTACAATATCTGGCGCTATTTGGACGTCAAAAGTGGAAGGGGTCTGGTCGAAGAGATAACCATTGTGAACGGTGCTGTCATCAACAAAGCAGTGAGTTTGTTCACATTCAACAATCTAGTTGATGTGAAAACAGTGTCGGTTACAGCACAGATCCTTGCGACACTCCTGCATTGATTTGGTGCGGAAAGAAAGAAGAGCCGTCAACTACGTTCTGTATTTTTATTTCCTTGAGAATGTCTGCAATTCAACTATGCAGGATTTGATTACGTACGATCGTAACTTCTAACTTCCCAACAAACGCCCGGTGCCAGACCCTATCAAATGCTTTGTAGATGTCCAATCCGACCCGACGACGGTTTGAGTTTCTCCAAAAGTTCCAAGTACGTGTCGACGCTTATATTTATTGAATTTCAGCTCATGTAAATTTACCAAACTTTATAAACCGACCTCGTATTTCATGGTGAAAGAGTTCACAACTTGATAGTGTTAACTGCTTTAGAGAAAATAGTTTAACATCGTAGTTCAGAAACTTGCGCTCTCTCTGACCAATTTTAAGTAATTTAGCATTTTTCTGTTGTATCCATCTATTGAAATGCCTAAAACTAAAAAAAAAAAAAACTATTATTATTTTTTCAAACATTTTTGTTTTCTACCGTACCACCATCAATGTATTATGACTTGAATGTTTTACGCATAACTGTGTTTTCAAGTTCATTATTAGATATATTTATTAAAATAAGTTAAGTTGAAAAATAAATAGAAAAATCACCTACCACCACTGTCAGAGGTTCGTGGCTGATCCCAATTTTAGCTGAGAAACGCAAATATGCTCAAATACGGGGATTTGAAAGGGGTTTTCTAAGCAGAGGTGTGGAAATATTCTTTTGGCAAATGAAATAGCGAGGACACAATGAAAAACTTCCCAGTCCTGTATGAGGTGCATAGTTTTTGCATAAGTAATATGGTTTTATGGATTATGTTCTGTACCATTTTACGGGGATTCACAAGCTTAGATACCAAAATATTCAAAACGCGATATTGGCGTATTGTGCTCAGTGATTTTTTTTTAATATTACCAAGCGTTGAGATATAATTCGTTGATTTTCGTTAATTTTGTGAGAATTCGGATATTTTTTAATTTTATTTATTAATTTCATTGTAGCGATTTCTACATGGAAGTTTACAAATGTCTAATTTATTATCAATTACGTAAATACGTTATTTCATTTTTAATATTTTTTACATTATGTTTTTATAAATATGGCTTCAACAATTCAACTTCAATCTATCAATTGGTGCAGACTTTAGGTTTCCGGCAAGCATTTTAATATTGTATTACTTTGTAGAGAAGACTATTTTGTGTATTGGCTTTGTATTTTTTAAAAGTCTAATTTCATGTATTTATTTATTTATTTTTATACAAACATTACAGTGTTAAACAAATTATTTACATTTGTATATAATATATATTTAAAGCATTTGTTAATATGGTGTTTATTTTATCCTGGGTGTAAGGTAGGTTTGAGTATTAAGCATTCATTACACGTTCTGTTTGTGAATGTCATTGTTGAAAATATTTTTCCTTAAAATTTATTTTGCCTACGTATTTTTGCTTAACTGCTCTATTTTTGAAAATTTTGCAAATTATTTTGTTCTTCAGATGGGTACCTAATATAGTGATAGTAGGTTTTAGGAAACTTTTTTTACGAACAGAAATATGAAAAATATAAAGAGTTTTAATTTAGTTTTATTAGTTACATTAAGTTATATTTATTCTTCGTGATAAAAAGGTACATATTATAATGTACCCTTTCAAATGTGAAGACCGTACAAGACTCCCAACTGGTCCCAACCGCCTGGACTATGCCTTCGGATTGCGACCACATAGGCCGTATACTATTAAGGCGATGGACTACGTCGTGTAATATTTTAAATTGAGCCGCTATCAATAACAACCCTTAAGTAGATGGCGATAAGGTTTAAATTACCGCTTAACACCATCCGCCTGATTTGATTTATGCAAGAAAAAAACATGGCCAAAAAGTTATTTTATTTTGTGGATGTTTAGGCACAAATATTTTTTTTTTCAATCATTTTATTAATAACTTAATTTGCCACATTATACAATAAAATTATAACCAAAAATGGGTTCGTAAGTAGGAGATTTTGAACCTTAAAGCAGTTTTCATAGGCTTCACACATTATTTTTTTCTGGGCTTATAAAAAGACTTATTTAAAAATTACTCGATTATTTCAAAGGCCAAGATGTATTCTACTCGCAGTATTTAATTAAAGCATCTGAAACATTTCTAAGCGACCAAATTTTCAAACCAAAAACACATGATTTTGCATTACTACGTATGGCATCGCCTTCACACCAATTTACAGCCTTTAAATGGGTTTATATGGAAAAAAAATCACTAGTGTGATTCCAATCAAAAATTACAGCAACTCTTTCCAATAATGGAGAATATTACTTTCCGTCACTACATTCAATTCAAACACAGTTGAATAATTGGCATTTATGACTAGAAATACCTACCAAAAGAAAATTTGATTTGGTATTTTTGAAGTATTTAATTTCACCCGTGTAAATAAATACACAATCCGAAAATCAAATTAGTTACGAATTCAAATAAGTAGATATTTCTTAAAATTCTTTAGCTTCGAGGATGATAATTGAATTCCAGAAGGAATTCAAAATTAATAGCTAGTTCGTCGATTTAATTTCAATTTTGTTATTTTCAATGCTCGTGTAATGGAATACTGCAAGCTTTTTTAACCCTTTAGGTTTTAAAATATTTTAACCAACAAGTCCCAAGGACACGTTGAAAATTCATGAAATTCCGGAATGCTCTCGAGGTAACTATAATGTGCTTCATATATATTTGAAGTTGTCGTAAAAAAATACCATTCTATGTAGAAACATTTTATGAAATGTCATAAACATAAATAATATCAAACATGAAAATGTAAACAAAAAAAATAACCGGAACATTTTGATTCGAAACGTCCATAATTTTGAAAAAATTGCATATTTAGAAAATATATTCCTTTTGTTTATGGAATTAGTAAGAAAACTGTGACTTCACTTTTCAATCCGTTTATGCAATAAAAAATAAAAATAAATTAAATTCTCAATAAAAAATCCTGCCATTTTGAAATCAAATACTTTTTTGAATTTCATCCACGTAAATATGTTTAAGTATTTAAGACAAACTGAGATTAATTAAAATTATTTATTTTCCAACGTCGAACAAATCACATTTCTACGCATTATACAGAAAAAAAATAAAAATACTTTTTTAATGTATGAACGTCGCGGTCAGAGCTGTCTTACAGAGCCTCCTATGGAATATGATTTTTGTGGCGAGGAATATCCTTCAAAGAATTGAAGAGTTAAATAAAAATTGTAGCTTTCTTGTAGACCAAAAATAATTGAAGTAGGCAACTTCGTAATAAAAATAATAATGTACCAATTCTAATTTAGTCTCTTGAAAATAATTTTCTGTTTTAATAATAAAGGCGATGCACTACGTAGTAATGCAAAATCATGTATTTTTGGTTTGAAAATTTGCTCGCCTAAAAATGTTTCAGATGCTTTAATTAAATACTGCGAATAGAATACATCCTGGCCTTTGAAATAATCGAGTATTTTTTAGATAAATCTTTTTATAAGCCCAGAAAAAATAATTTATAGGCCTATGAAAACTGCTTTAACCCTCCACCCGTCGCGACTTTTTTCTAACGCGAGGAGTCGCGCGGGGTCGGTAAGGACCCCAAAAATAAATATGATAAAATTGTTGTTATAGCAAATATTTTATATTTTATTTTGACTGATTATAGTCAGAGGCTGCATTTTAATAAGAAGAAATAATTATATATTTGCTTTTGATATGAAAGCCGAAAAATCAAGAAGGCACATTTTTTATAATTTTGAATCATACTTATTTTAATAGTTAACTTTTTAAACAAATCTTAACAATTTCTATATAATTTATAACTATTTCAGTTCAATATAGACTTACTATTCAACAAAAACGAAATCAATAAAATACAATGAAAAAACATATGAACTTTTCCTTATCTAATTAGTCTTAGTTTTCTCTTAGAACGCAGTTAGTGCACATAGTTTTGGTATGAATCGGACAAATTTTGCCCTTACAAAAATGACAAATAGATTTAAATTTTCTGTTTATCTTAGAAAGTGAATAAAGCGCTTTCTCATTGGTACGAGCTCATTATTATCATCAGGTGGCTGTTCTTGAAGGGGAGGTGCAAACCGTCTTATGCACTGTTTGAATTCACGTGGCAAAGACAAATTAGTTGCTCGTGATTGAAATTGAGGTGCACATAACGCAAATGCCAATGATTTCAAGTGAATTTTACGCTGCATATTGTTTATATGGTTGGCCAAGTCCAGTATTATATGTGCATTGAGTGCACCAACATCCAAAAAAGTAAATGACAGATGCAGTAGTCATCGTCGGCAAACTCGCGCAATAGAGTAGATACCAATAAGCTTGTCCACTACATCAACGCCCCCTTTGGTTTAATTATAAAAACACATCATTTATGGAAGCTCGTCTTGGGGAAGATCATCATCGCATTCTTGCTCTGACTCTGTATCGTGCTCACTAATTTCGTCAGGGTTATCCACATTCTCATCTTCATCCTCTTCACCACCAACTTCTTCAACAATTTCCTCTTCTAACCATCTTAAAATTTGTTGATTTTGTCTCACGTCATAAAAAAGTAATCTAAAACAAAAAAAAAAAAACAGAATTGTAAAATAAACTTTGACAAGAAATAAAAACAAAGCACGACAATTTTACTTACGTCACTCGTCGCGCGAGGTCCCTCAGAGCCTCACGCCGAAACTCACGTCTGTATCTCACAGCGCACATGCGCAGACAGCGCAGACTAAATTTCAGTGGCGCTAACGTCAAGTATAGTCCCTTCTAGGAAGCTATTTAAAGTAAGGAATCAATGGGAACAATTAAAATGTAGATAATTAGCATTTCTGTAAAGCCTGGGCTTTGAAAGACCCCACGTGACGGGTCGAGGGTTAAAGTTAAAAATCTCCTACTTACGAACCCATTTTCGATAATGATTTTATTGTATAAAGTGGCAAATTAAGTTATTTATAAAATTATCGGAAAAAAAAATATTAATCCCTGAAAATTTACAAAATCAAATAAAAGGCACTTTTTGGCCATGTTTTTTTCTTGCATAAATCAAAACAGGCGGATGGTGTTAAGCGGGAATTTAAACCTTATCGCCATCTACGTAAGGGCTGTTATTGATAGCGGCTCGATTTGAAATATAACACGACGTAGTGCATCGCCTTGAGAAATAACATTTTGGAGATTATGTGCGATACTTTTTATATGACATTTAAAGTAATTTGCATTACTTCCATTGAATAACAACACTACATTTGACGAATTATTTGTTAGAACACGTTGAAAGTCTTTTTACTTTCACAGTTTTAATTAAATGCCTTCGGAATTTTTAATAACACAAACTTTTTATGTTCCGATATGTACTTTCCTTAATTATTGGCTAAAGAAAAGCGGGTTTTAAAATGTTGTGATAAAGTAATGCTCAATTTATAAACATCACAAGTTGCATAAGGGAAAAACGATATAAATAATATCATTAGAGCGCTAACATGACAAAAAACTACTATTCATGAAAACGGTTGAAATATTTCATTATAATCAAATTTTGCTGATTATCTGATTTTTATCTTTTCGCTCTCTATTCTATTATATCATTAAATAGCGACTCTACTTTTCGAAATGAGTTTGAAAATTTGTTTTACCTCACAACCACGGCATTTCTTCAACAGTATTGTCAAAATACTGTTTTGCGAAACAATCCGTCCTTAGTTAACTTGTTTTTATATTCTCGACGCACTGGGCGCTATAAAACGGGCGCATTGAGATGTACTCAGACTTGTAGGTAGATGTGCACCGAATGCTAGCATCGTATCTAGAGAGTTAGCTAGCTACGATGCGTTTTGCATTGGCGAACTCTCCCGAATATTCCAGTAGCATCGCTACAAATTGTAAGGCATGATTTAAATTTATTATTTTTTACTGGTCTGTTTACTGTGTTCTATGAAATCACCACGGAAATTCAGCAAATTTTGTATTTTTAGACAAAATACTGTTTACTGTGGTGATTTAAGAACCCAATTATTTATGTCATTTTTGTCGATCTCAAATTTCAAATTCAGAATTGATAATTATGTAAATATAAATCAGATATGGATAAATTAAACATGTTGCCCCGGACACCCTGTATAAGTAATATATAAAATTTGAAGAGATTTTGATACATTTCGTAACCATAGAACGTCTCTATGTATATCTGAATGTATCTATCCTCTTTCGTTTCTCATTCCCTTTCCTGAATAACCTTCCATTTCCAACATACCTCGCTAAATGGGTCATCGGAACTCACTTAAGTGGAATCATTATCTTGTCCTCCCCACAAAAAAGTAAAACCAATTATGAAATTGGTTGATAAAATCCCATCAAAATAAAAATTCAATATCCTGTACCCGGCCTTATCAATTTCAAAATTAGTCTTCAATTTTCCGGAAGGCAAAACCTTTTGCATCAGGAAGGTTTAAAGAAATTGAGAAAAAGAAATTGAAAAGTTCAGACTCATCAAGTTTAACATTGAATTAATTAATGATTGCTATAAATATGAACTTCCAGTCGCATTTCGGTGTCAGTTCAAGGTTAAAATAAATTTTCGATATTGAATTTCATAAATTTAAAAGCTTTTAGTAAATTAGAACTGTTAACTATCGTTTGAAGTTACGAAGAAAGTTTACTAGTAGGTAAATGCAAATTCACCATCAAAAGGTCACAGTTGTTTCACTCACGTGGAAACGTTGTTTCTTTATTTATTTTTTCTCATTTTATTTAGATCATTTGATAAAAGAAAACATAGAATTGACCATAACGTTGCTTCCCCACAGCGATAGCGATAGCTACGGTCTCCTCGATATACACTCCGCTCATAAACTATTTCGCCTTTTGACTTAAACGTACCGCTGCAGTATATCAATGATATTGATCCCACCGTCCTCTTTCGGGGTTTCGCCGACCTATATTAATGATGTGATGTGTAATAAAAAATAACCAAAAAATATTTAGTCATTTTTTGTCATGTATCATGGATCATTTTATTTATGTTTCTCAGACAACTTTTTTCAATCACTTTCTCCCTTGAGGACTAGATTTAAAGTGATTGAAGGGAGATTTTCACTATTTTCAGTTATTATTATGCTATATCTCTTCAACGAATACGTCGATCATGTTAGTTTTCTTTGCCAAACTCAGGCAAACAAGAGCTCGCACGGATTGACCGTGATATGGGATAAATGCGGCTATTTTCTATATGCTACTATTGATGTTGGCCAGTCTGCGCAGAACACAAGGTAATACTATAATATGGATCAGTTATTTTACTTAAGATTCATTATTTTTATTTTAGAAGAGTGAACCTTCTTAAGCTAGATATGGAGAACGGAAGAAAAAACTTTTAATTTCGTTAATTCTTTAAAAATTTATCTATGTAATTACTATATACCATAGACGATTTTGTATTTTTATCCTTGATATAAAGTTACTTGTAAAATAACGTACACGTTTGAAATCTTTGTAGACAAAAATATATTTTTTAAGGTTAGTAAGTTAGTGGTATGTAATTTGTGTAATTATGTGTGTCGAAGAACCATTTGATAATGAAATTAGTGTGAGAACAAACCACTCCACCAAAGAGAAATATGTCGCATAAGAAAAGTGAATAGGACTTACCGCGCATCTGTAGAACAATTCTCTTCTTGGTACTGGTTGGTATCACAGCCTTTATCTCGGGTTGAATGGCGGAATAAATCGTATTACAGATTATAGGCGGCATAGCACACCAAAAATGGTTTACGCGTTTTGAGAGCCTAATGATCAAAGCGGTTCAGCGGTAGTTTTAATCGGCGGAAGTGACCGACGAACAATCAGAACAAGGTGGGTTATTAGAATTATGGAAAGGCAATAATTTTACTATCCTCCAAGTACAGCGGCTTCTCTAAATAGTATTAAACAAGGTCGCTATACAAGTATGTCTCCGCGCTTAGTTCTTCTAAACTACCCAACGTATTTTGATGAAATTTTCACTATCGCTTAGAAAATTTCTTTCGAAAGGTTTATATATATAATGCATGCATATTTTTAATAGAAATTTAATAAAAAGTCAGCTAGTTTATGTATAAATCAGAGTAGTTTAACCAGTTATTCTTAAGATACAAAAAATAATATGTTTAGTCTTCTAAATAATAGACTTGCATATCATATTTTGAACTTGACAATCAAGTTATTATTCATCAATCCAACGTTGGTATCCAACAATCTAAGTAATAAAATATTTACATATTCATAAAACTGTATCCATTCAATTCCTCTTGAATCTCTGCATTAATAATTTGGTCATACCTAAATTATGGTAAAAACAAACTAGTAGCCCTAGAGATCTAATACATTTAGTCTACATATATTCGCCCTTTGTATCCAAATTCTACTATTTAATGTTTTACATAAGTGATGGCACAAAAGCTCTATAAAAACTCTATACTAAAGTGCAAAAACATTCCAGTAATATTGCAGAAATAGTTTGATTATCCACAAACATGAAAAAGTAATATTGTTTTAATAAAATAAATACCACGATAAAATCGTTATTCTTACACTAATAACGTGACTTCACATTGACGCTTGGTTTCATGCTATCGATTCTCCAACCCAGGACGCTCGCAATCGCCGTTGAAAGTATACTGGTCGTAAATTGGTCGACATTCTTATTCTTGAACTCGTCGAAGGTACATAATTACACACGTCAAACGTCGAAAGTCATTCCACTTGAATAACGAGTGGTCCGACCCACTCGAGGCCCTGTACTCCATTACTAATGTAATGAATGTATTAAATGGCATCAAAAATTTGAATTGTTAGTATATACATACCCAACGACAAAAATACTGCGGGATCGAAGTTTTTTTTAGAATTTATTTATTTAAAGTACCGTCATATACATAGAAAAATCGTTTTTCTGGAACAATAATTTTGTACAAATACATCGATATTTAATAATTACAAAAATATTTTTTTTAAATTTGAGGATGGGAAGAGTTTGATACAGTTAACAATTGCTTCTAGTTGTCGCCAGTAAAATTATATTACGTTACAAATCAGCTCAAGCAGGGGTTGAGAACTACCGGCTCGCGAGCCGGATGCTGTCCGTGAGACTAAATGGTCTAGCTCGCGAACATATTTGGTCAGGCACGTTGAAGCCACCGCAGGAAAAAAAAAGTCAATATTTAAGAGCACTGTCTGCGAGAAAGCGCGTGAACATATGATTTTCTAGTCCAGTTTTGCGGCTTCGTTTACATGTATGTGTGGAAAATTCAAAACTATTATTGTTTAGATTACCGCAACGAAATATTACTGTCCAAGTGGACAGAGAAAAATGTACAAACTACCTGCTGTACAAATAAACAAAAAAATATATTTTATTATAACCAACGACAGATATGGATAAACTGGTGTTCAATCGAACAAACAATTCTTCGAAAATTTCTAAAAATACCAAAAATATATCCATGAGAAGGTAAACGAATATCCAGAAATATTCACAAATTTCAAATTGGACAAAACGACAACTATTGGACAAAATTGAACAAATTTCAAATAATATCTCAATTTTTGTGTATTTTTTGATATTTTTTTAGATATTTTTAAAAAGATGATTATAAATTTATTTACTATAGCCTTCCTCCTTTTTTCTTAGTCGGATCGCGACTGTTTTAATTCCATAATTTAGAATATCTACAACTACCCGAAAATAATAACAAATATCCGAAAATAATAAAAAATATCCGATAATATCCACAAATATCCGCAAAATTCATAATTTGTTATCCAATTGGACAAAACTGAAAATTTACACAAAATTGATATCTAAAAATATCAAATTGGACAAAATAATTTTTTCATAAAAACAGGTGCAGCTCCATGCAAGATTTTTTTACACAACAACGCCTGCATAAAATTGATCATTCACTTTTACGTAAAATGCACAACACACTTTAAAAATGTAGATAAGCCTTGAACTCAAAATTCAAAAATAGGAGCTCTTTTCGTTATGGCTTCACCGAAAGCTCGGCGTAGCTTTGACCCGTTCAAATGGTTCACATTGCAACCAAAGTGAAATAAATCTACAAAGCCGTTTCGTATGATTTATTCATCCACCTCAATGGGGTAAATACCCTCATACATTCTGAAAGCCATGTGGTTATCGGGTTATAAATTGATAATGGGGTGCTACGATGCTTGCTAGAAATAATTTCGCATTGAGGATTTATTTCCAGGAACTAATGGAGAGTTTTATTTTGAATTATAAATTTGATCGGTAACAACATTGTTTTCAAACAACTTCTTGAGGACATTTTAATAAAACTAAAACCGCATCTCTAGCGACAATATTACCACAAACATTGAACCAAATTTTTGTGGAAACATGAACAATTGTGGCAGGCAACTCCCCACTATACTCTTTGGTTCCCTGAAGGCCCCACAAGGAAATAATTCACGGAGGCGGCCTCATCTCTCCTCTCTACTTCTCCTTGGGCCCGAGAAAAGGGCCCCACGAGAGAAGAGGGCCTCATCTCTCCTTTAGAGTCACGTTTATTTTCCTGAACGCCTCACAATGAAAGAGTTCATGAAGGTGGCCTCATCTCTCCTCTCCACTCCTCATTGGATCCCTAAAGGCCCCACGACGGAAGATTTCACTCCTTTTTGGTTTCCAAAGAGCCTCGAGAGGGAAGAGGATCTTATATCTTCTTTCTACTTCCCTGATGACCGCACGAGGGAAGTGGGCGTCATTTCTCCTCTCCACTCCTTGGTTCTCTAAAGGAAGATGCAGTTTTCGAATGGTCCAAATTTTGTCCTATGCGTATTTAAATAGAAGAGAAAGAAAAATAGAAGGTCTACTCCAGCAGAGCTCCCAACGTTGGGGTAAGGTCTAAAGTCTCCAAAGTGATCCTGTTCCTTGGAGGCACCGTTCGTGACACTGTTCCCCAGGTCATTTAGCCTGTGCATGGTAGCTCACACCTTAGGTTGGGATGGTTATTGCAGGTCGTGTTTCCACTCCCTGAGCGATGGATTGCCACACTCCCTAGTCTGGTGTAATATTAATTATAAATGTTAATGTTTCACATCTGCCAGGCGTCCCGTGACATATATATTTTTAATGTGAATACGGTATGTCCCAACTGCTCCCAACTGTCTAGAGACAGTGAGACTTTTCAGTAAAATTTTTTTTGAAATATAGTAGTAGCTTACTAATTTTATGTAATAATGGATTACCTGTCTTTTTAATGTCGTATAACTAAAATTAGTGGTAAAAAAATGATGTTTGGAGGAAATGGAAATATAGAGTAGGGTGGTTAGAATAAACCTAGTTATTTATATTTGGTTTCTTAACATATTAAACAAAATGCGTATATTAACTCCACACGTGAAGCATTCAGGGCAATCATACCATGAGTCGTGAGTCTTAAAGATATCAGTGTTGTAGGAGGGAGGAAACATAGAGACCGGCTAGTCATTGCTATACATTAGGATGGAGCGACATTGCAAAAATCAAATCTCGGTATTGTAATAGCTGCCAAAAGATGCTTCATGTCATTCATATTCTCGTAAAAATACTTAAAAAAATCTAAACTTATGTCTTCATTCAACAACCTAGCGATTTCGTAACGTAAAAAACGTAAATTTAGCCTTTTTTTTCCAAAATCTGAGTACAGTCTCAAAAATATAAAATAATATCCATTACTTTCAATTGCATTTACCTTATTTAACATTACATGTTTTATAAAAAAAAGACACTGCATAAAGCTGGGTCCAGACATGTTCTTTTGTCCGTACCGTACCTCCGTTTCGTATCAGCGTCGCGATCAAGAACGCTAGTTTGGACGCCCGTTCGGTACGGTACGGTGGTACGGCGTCTCGATACGGATAGAGGTACGCTCCGATCCATCGCGAGTCGGTTTTTCGACCCGTTCAAAGGCGATACGGTACGGGTCTGCGCCAGTCTGGACGTGTTCGCGGCGTGCGACATCTTTCTCTGTTTTTGAACAATTCTAACTCCCACCAACGTCGCCTTTTTTGTTTTTTTTTCGTTATATTATTGTGAATAACAATGAAAGACGCGCAAGCAATCGTCAAATTCTCAAACACTTCCGCAGTCGACGACATGGTGGGAGGAAATGAACACGCGATGATCGCAGCGACGTTACGGAGATACGGGCTCTTGATCGCGACGCGGATACGAAACGGAGGTACGGTACGGACAAAAGATGATGCGTCCAGAGTTTTTGGATCGCGACGCTGATACGAAACGGAGGTACGGTACGGACAAAAGAACATGTCTGGACCCAGCTTAAATTGCTGTTAAACTAGTGAGTTTGTGAGCGCTGTGGAGGTGGGGGGGATAATTTCGCTCCTATTGTTTCGTCGCAGAAACTAGATGCGACTTGCATCTAGTTTCGTTTCGGCTACCGCTGACCGTAGACGTGTTAGAATCCTTGTCCGATTAAATTTTAACACATATAATTGTTGTGAAAATGAATGCAAATTACACGAGAAGCAAAATTTTATGTCCAATATTCGGGGCACCAACTGAAATGAACTCTCAAGTGTTACCTACTGTCTCAGAAGTGATTAAACATTATTTGTTCTTACGATATGAGCGTAATCTTAACTCTACAAAAAAACCGTCAGTATTTGAAATAAAAAGTGTTAAATAAAATAAAATCTGCAATAATTGTTGAAGGAATTTGGAAGCGCGCTTCTATTCCCATTGTTTCACACAATCGAGTGATGAAACTGATCCAAGATCATTATAACGAATACTTAAAACTTAAAAATTGGCCAAAAAAAAGTGTGAATTATTATGTTAAGTTAAATTCTTGTAAAATCAAAATGAATAAACTTTTCGATATTGCTTCATGCAAATGTAACAATCTGAATATGTGTTCCTGCGAAAAGACCCGCAAGGTACCCACCAAAGAACAAGCATTCCTTCAAGACCAAAGATTCTCGAGAAAAATGATGCTGGGAGCAATAGACACCGACACAACAAAAAAATTACATCGGAAAATGAGGATGCAAGCTCGTTTATCTGAACTTGCTTCGAAGGTCAGCTCATCTACAGCATCAGCTACAAAACCACGTCAACCCTTTTTTGATGAAAACCAATCATTTTCTTCACATTCTTCGCAACCTCCAGAAAATTCCCGTATGATGTTAAAACTCCCCACTTTGGCCAGAATCTGCGATCAGTATGGTTTGTCAGACAGGTCGGCATCAGCTGTTGCAAGTGCTACATTACAAGATTTTGGCATAGTAACCGAAGACGACTCTAAAATGGTGATTGATAGGAGCAAACTCAAACGAGCTAGACAAACGTGTCGCACTTCTTTAATAAAAACATGGCAGATGTCTTCGGAGTCAACAAAAATTCGAGGTCTATATTTCGATGAAAGGAAGGATAAAACACTGTCTCAGGAAAAAATAGGGGATAGATATCATCGGAGAACGATTTCAGAAGAACATTATTCCGTTTTATCTGAGCCGGGGTCTCAATATGTTGGACATGTTACACCATCATCAGGAACTGGCAAAAACATCGCAAAGAGCATGTTACACCATTTAAAAATGAACGGTTTTAATTTGAATGATTTATCAGCGATTGAATGTGATGGGACTGCTGTCAATACAGGCAAAAAATGGAACTATTAGATTCATGGAATTGGAATTAGGTCATTCGTTACAATGGTTTATCTGTCAGCTGCATGCAAACGAACTTCCCCTTCGCCACTTGTTTCAACACTTAGATGGTGCTATAACAGGACCTAAAGGGTTTTCAGGACCTATTGGAAAACTTCTTTCAAGCAGCTCTAAAAACACCGTTATAAATTATTCACCAATACACTTTGAGTTGCACAAACTCAACGCAGAGGAGTTGAAAAATTTGAGCACGGACCAAAAATACTTGTGCAAAATATGTTTTGCAGTTACAACAGGTCACTGCCCACCAAATTTAGCAAACCGTCATCCAGGTAGTATTTGTCACTCACGCTGGTTGACGACAGCAAACTCAATACTTCGATTATATATAGGAACAACTAACCCTTCAGTGAACCTAAAAATTCTTGCTGAATATGTTGTTAAAGCATATGCTCCGACATGGTTTGAGATAAAGAGGCACCCGTCGTGTAAAGATGGGGCATTACATGTTTTTACTATAATAAAACTCACCCGATATTTGAGCACCGATCTACGAGATATAATTTATCCAGTAATTCAAAGAAACGCCTATTTTTGCCACCCGGAAAATCTGCTACTATCCATGATAATGGATGCCAACCTTATTGTAAGAGAAATGGGTTTGAGACGAATATTAAAGGCGCGAGATAGATGTCCGAGTCCATCTGTTGTTACAGACTTTATTATTCCAACAATAAACTTTTCAGCAAGTAAATATTACAATATTATCAACTGGCAGGAATGCGAAGTTACACCGCCACCAATACTATCCAAAATCAGTAATGACGACCTAGTCAAAATGATAAATAATTTCGGTGAAGAAAAGGACAGTATTGAATTTCCCAGATTTCCCTGCCACACTCAAGCAGTCGAGAGGTGCATCAAATTAGTTACCCAGGCATCGTTGTCTACAGTTGGGCCTGAAGCAAGAGATGGATTCATTCGGGCGACAATAAAATCTAGGCATATAATGCCCGAATTTCACACCAAATCTCATTTCAAACACGATAAATATTATAAAACTTCTATAATGTTTAAAAAAATTCTCTTTGTTAAAGTATTTTATTTAATAAAAAAACATGTTTCTCAAAAACACGAAAAAAACAATAAAAAATCAATAATCCTCTTCAAAAAACCAAAAATAGACCCCGCCTTGAAACAATGGTAATTTTATATTTATTTTCACATGTGTTATGCACCTTATTAGCTATAAAACCACTGATAAAATTGTATTTTTGCTATGAATATCGCTTGTTTATAATGCTTGGCAGAGTTTTCAGCGACTTTTTTCATACAATTTTTTTCTAAATATAAATGTGCTGGTTGTTGAATAAAGGAATGTTTCGATCGAGTTGATTTTTTTAGACGAAAGAGGTGTTATATAAAGGCAACTTTTTTTTGCTATTACAGTACTGGCAACTTTAAAAAAAAAAGTCCCATACAACGTCACTCCACCCTACTATACATAGCTGTTTAGCAAATGTATTAATTCTGAATTAATTAACGCCCCAGCTGGAGGTTATTGAGACCATCTTGCACGTGAAAAAATGCGTGGTGGATACAAATCTTAATAAATCGTTTTCAATAAAATTTATTTCAGTAAATGAAAATATTACTTCCAATTCTCAATGAAATTTTGAAAATTGAATAAGACACGGAAAATAAAAAACGTAGGGTCGCAGCTGAGATACGAACCCAGAACATCAGTCTTACCGGGACCAATACTCTGACAATTGATCTACTGAGATCTAATTAAATTTGGTCATTTTTACCGATCTCATTTTTCAAATTTAACATTTACTAAGCTAAATTATTCTTTTGATTTGAGTTCGAGTCCCAGTTACGACTGTTATCTTTATATTGTCTGTGCCTTATTCTGTTTCACAGAATTCACCATTAGTTTAGTTTTATTATGCAACATATCTTCCGTTTTGTTACCTTAACAAAATCAGGAAAATTTAATGATAAAGCATGAAAATATTTTTCCACACAGATACGCGAAGTTTATAGGGGTCATCGTGGTGTTAATATTATTTATTAGCACTTTATGTTGGTTTCCTAAGTCCCCACCCTTCACTTTTGACCAAAGATTTAGGTCAAATGTTCCATTAACCCTTTCACTACCGGTGACAACAAAGCAAGGTGTATGGATTTTATGTATTATTTATTATGTACGCTCATATGAAATTATAATATTACATACATTATTTTTTTATGACGATACATAAAATAATAGTGATACATTTGTGAATATGAAAGAAATTGATCGACTATATTTTGTACCGAACAACTACTGCCAAGATCGACACCTCAACAAGCTAAGTATTCCACATGGCAGAAAGGATACGTACTGTCCCAGCATAGTATGATGAGACGTGAAGTGCTGCTAAATGATATTATATCAAGATCACTTGACATTTTAAACATTGGCCTGGAAGGTTTCAAGAGACATTACGCAGGAACTGTAAAATTAATTATTGTTGTTAGATTCTTGTTTTTTGTAATATTATTGATAAAGCAAAACAGCAAAAATACAACAACAAAAAATAAAACAAAAAACCACCAACTTTTAGAAATTTTTCACGATTTGAAATTTTTAGTTTATTTATTTCATTATTAAATTTTGTTTTATTTGCCTTACTTTGCAGATTTAAGTGTTGAGAACTCTTTATTAAAAAATAAAAGGTTCTACTTATAATTGTGTTTATTTACGTTACAAATAATAGGTCTGGATTAAGCTACACTGTTCATTACCCGAGGGTTGATAATTCTCTGGTTCGAAAAGCTTGTTCCCTGTCAATCTCATCTCACAAGTAATAATTGTTACACTCTAGCGACATCTGTCGGACTCTGGAGTAAGCTTTATGATTAGCACCATGTATCATTTAAATACTCAATTTTATTACCGTCATAACAAACTTAAAATAGACACCATAGTTACTTTCCATCACCATGTCATTAAAAAATTAGGCAAATTTGTCTTAATTATTCAGTAAAATCATATGTTTCCTAATCGAATTATAATGAAATCATCACGTTGTCAGTTCTATGTCAGATATTTCCCTATTGAACTTAGTTTGACACACAACTGTAACCATTTAGAATTCAAAAAAGACACATTTGAATCGTTTCTTTACTGAACGATTAAATATTATTATATTAAAACACTAAAATATGGAATTCTATGAATCCAAATCAGACTTCAGAATGGATTGTATTAGAAGTTCGTTGCATAGCTTTTCTAGATTGTTATTTCTGTGGTCTAAAAGTGAGAGCTTTAGAACACATTCTTTTTGGTTTTTCGTCTCTAAACAAATGTCTTCTCTTCTGTCAAGCCTTATCTAAAATAATTGTTTTTTATCACATTTTATAGGAGTGGTTGCTCGACCTTTTTCATGCAAACATTAAATTTGATTGAGGATATTATTAGGATTATTTTTCGTGCTTAACCATTTCCTATAATATGGTGATTAACTCTACAATCCAATCCCACTCTCATTCAAAACTTACAACAATATTTCAGTATTTAAATCTCAATTAAAAAACTGGATACAAAACATAGAAAGATCAAAAATAGATAATATACTGACACCAAATACAGACTGAAACCAAAACCACTCTACTGAACAAAAAAAACCACGTAATATAATTATAATTGTTTCAGAAAAAAAACACTATTAAATATATTTAGAATTACTTTATATTATCTGTTCGGGCATTTAACCAATTGTTATTTCCAACAATTTATTCCCTATCTTACCGTCCTGTTTTACAATTGATTCCCTATTTTACCACTTTTTTGTCACCAGAAGACGGGAAGTTCCCCAGTACAATGTCTGAAGTGCGTCTGTTAACAAGTTGATACGTCACGCTCTTGTTCTGGTGGCATCCTCTCATGGTTTCATTTCGTTCCCCTTTCGATTATACAGGGTGTATTGGCACGTACCCGACAAACTTTAACCAGCTATTCCTTAGCATATTTGGAGTAAAAAATCTTATGTGCACTTTGCTGTCCGGTAACGTTTTTTTTAATAAAAAATTTACCATTCATATTTTCACCACATGTCACCACTGTTTTGTCCTTTGTCAAAGTTTGAAAACCCATCTGGCAATATTTTATTCGAATTCCGTTGAATAATGTACGTGTGTACCTATATTGGCGCGCTTTTACAATCAATAAATTTTATTTGATTAATTTGTGTTATTTCACAATTAATCAATTAAAATAATATATAGTATATTTGCGGCACGTTCCAGAGTGGAAGATACTGCCAGTATCGCCCTGGTGTAAGACCACCATTCAGAATTGAAACGTTGCTCCAAATGGCTTTAGCCGTGTTTAGTGACTAGATCTGAATAGCCAGGTACTTCCCCACCTTCCTCTTTCCCTTCCCCACTTACCTTCAGCCTCACTACATCCCCCAATTGGGGATGCCATAGTCTCACTGGCTCCAGACGGGAGCAGTTGGGACTCTTGTGAGGTATTCACTATAAAAAAAAAAAACAACGAAATGGCACGGCACCATTCGTCTCATTTTCAACTATTATTATTTAGTGTGTGCGAAAGAGCGAAGACGCTTTTCGACATACTTGCTTATAACAGCTATTGAACACGAAAAGCAATGCCAATGACAGTGACGGAGTGTGGAAATTTTTAATTTTTTTGTTTTTAATTGAAAAAAAAAATGCTACCGGGCAGCAAAGTGCCGATAACATTTTTTACTCCAAATGTGCTAAAGAATAGCTGGTTAAAGTTTGTCGGGTTAGTGCCGATACACCCTGTATATATTTTAGTAAGAAACTCGGAGCCGGAAATATATCCGGTATATTTCCAAGAGCTATCGAAACATTTTCCATATTTTCATTTGTAAAAATCAGTTGAATCATTTGTATATGAAATCATTATATCTATTTGTTACAAAACAAAACACACACACACACACTATAGTTATATCATTCTTATTTTTATTTATATATTGTCATTAGGTATATTATTTTAAACATAAACTTTGTCCAAGTATCAATATGTTTTTCTCTGGTCAAATGTAGAATATCTGTCCTAATTGAATATTATGTAGGTATGCTTCCTTATTGGAAGGGTATATAATAAATTGCAATGCTCCCGGATATTAAAGTACCGCTGATGGAGGTAACATTAATCAACAGTTAAGCGGTCCTATCGCACCAGGCATCCATCATATTATTTTAGAGCACCACTAAATCACCGAGATGGTTGAAATTGTTTCACTATATAGTAGGTGAAGAGTTTCTGAAATAATGGACCGACTTAATCTATTGAACTGTGTACACGTGAAAAATCCAGAAAAAGAATAATAGTCAATCTATGATGATAATGTTGTCTCCCACAAAGAAATTTTATGTTTTTTACAAATGAATCACATTAATTAGTGCATGCTGATGACAAAATGATTATTGAATTTTTGGAAGTGCTTACCTGCGTACCAAAAAAATAAGGTATTAAAATGTTGATATCTGCGACCGCTGAAATTCTTGTGACATCACGGTACATTTGCGGTGGTACTGCAGCACTGACATTCGACTTATGAGTTGTACTCAACCGTGTCTCGTACGAGACACCATTACAAACGTTTTACCAGAATTCACTTTGAAAGCTCAAAACTTTGTCGCTTATGAAGATGCCAAAAAACTTATTTTAACGTCGTTATAAACTCTTTAAAAATTGAGACAACATCATTTATACATAGTTTATCTTCCATTTTATTCGTCTAGTGCAAGGCTGCCCAACCCCAGGCCCGCGGGCCACAATGTGGCCCGCGAACGAATTATAAGTGGCCCGCGTGAAACATTTTCAAAAAACCCGCCAATCCGCCAATTTGAAAAAGTGTCGCGGGCCCGCGGTAAAACAAACAATGCAGCTTGCGCGCGGTCACCAGTGTTGCCAACGACGGCGATTTATCGCTATTTAGGCTACTCAGAACGAGAATCAGCGACGAAAAAATCATCTAACCTGTTGAACTTACTTTTGAAACAAAAATACACCGGTTTTCGACATAATATTTTTTGCGTACTTATTTTTTTTTTTTTTTTTGTGGGGAATTATGTTTTATAGAAATTCTCTAACAACCCCCCCCCCCACACGGATTTCAAATATTTTGTGGGGAGCACTCATTTAGATTTTTTTTTGTGGGGAATTATGTTTTATAGAAATTCTCAAACAACCCCCCCCCCCCCCTATGGAAATAGGAACCTTGAGGTATTCAGTGGCCCGCCAGTGATTCAAAATCGTCAATTTCGCCCAACTGCTAAAAAGATTGGGCAGCCTTGGTCTAGTGTGTAGTTTTTTTTTGAAACCACACAAGAGCCCCAAGTGCTCCCAACCATCTGGAGCCAGTAAGCCTATGGTGTCCCCAATCGGAGTATGTTATGAGACCGGAGGTAGAGGGGAGGGAAAAGAGATGGGGAAGAGAAAGTTGGGGGGGTAACTGGCTATTCAGATCTGGTCACCAAACACGGCCAAAACCATTTTAACCAACGTTTCAATTCTGGATAGTGGTCTTATACCAGGGCGAAACTGAGAGTATCTTACACTCTGGAACGTTCCGTAAGTATACTGTCCATTATTTTAAACATATAAATTGTTAAGTAACACAAACGAATCAAACAAAATTTACTAGCGCACAAATTTATTTTTTTTTGTAAAATAGCCACATCCGATATTTTTAAAATCGTTAACAATTCTAGATTGTATGTTTTGTTCCTAATATTTATACTTACGCCATCATATTCCAGGAATGTTAAATGTTCTTGACGTTGTAAAAAAAAATATTTCCATTTCATTCCGTTATAAAAACACTTCAATGAATATCAAGAAGCAATGCTTTTGACATGTAGCGGAACAGATAAAATTTAATATCCGGTATATTTTTGATAAAACTCACAGCGGTAGAGAGGTACTTAGCTAAGTCGTTTAAGAATGCAATACTTTATAACCTTATATTTTTATGGCGTCGTTATACCGTCACGGAATATGCTGAATGATATTGTAGCACCGGAGAGTAAAATATCATAAACAAAAGCCATTACTTTGAAGACAAACAAAAGCGCAATCATTTACATAGAGCTGAACAAAAGTACCTACATAAAAACTGAGAGCTGCGGTGTTGAAAACTAAGCCTTGAACATCATATTGTCTGAAATGCACCACTTCCCCAGACTGGAAAACTTTTTGCATTATTTATTTTTTAAATCATTTATATTCATTTCTTACCCTAAAACTGTCTAGGTTTTTAATTTTTATTTTCTTTTTATATAGAAAAAAAAACATATTTATATTTAAGAACAACTTTTTCTTAAACTTATTTTGAAGGTCACTTATAAATCTAAATTACACATTAAATAGAGCAGGACACAGAAAAATAAAAAGATAACGGTCACAACTAGGAATCGAATTCAGGATCTCTTGTTTTACTGGGACAGGCGTCTCTGACCACACAACCATTGGGACCTATTTATTAACAGGACAAGAGATTCTGGGTTTGATTCCAATTTGTAAAAGTTTTCTGTAAACTGTTTTATTTCATTTTTCGTTTATATTTTATTGCATTATCTTCTTCTTCGATAAAATTGTATTTATTTCTTACAATCAAACTGACTAGGTAACTAATTTTGTTGGATTTTTTAAATGGAAACATAAATTTATTTAGTTATTTAGACAAATGTAGCATATTTTATTCCGTAGTAGGTACTGTGATAAGGTTGTTATATTAAATTTTACTTACATCCTTATAATATCTTAGTTATTTATAACTTATTAACTAATAAATGTGGGTTTGAATGAATAATATAATGAAGAAAGAGGGTAGAAAGATGAAGAGAAATTTTGAAATCAAAAATTATTATAATTTGCTTAATAATTTTGCATGATAATAATGACTTTCAATAAAGATTTAATTAAAAATTCATTGCAAGTCCCTGGTTTTAAATTAATTAATGTCACGCAAAAAAATGGCTGTCAAAGAATCATGTACTATGTTTGAATGTAATAATTTTGGAAAAATAAATACATTTTAAATTTAAAAAAGAAAAGAAGTGACTTTCATATGATGTGATCAAGCAAATAAGAATTATTGGAATGTTATTTGCTGCATTATTATTGTTGGCATTCAGAAGCGTAGTGTAACTCCTACGTCTCATATAAATTTACCAGAATTTAAGGTGAAACCGGATCAGACGATCGATTTTGAAAATAAATCAGTAGGCCTAATTGACATAGGTTTTAGTCAGAAATTGACGTAAAGTGCAATTCCACCACAAATCAAGATTTTTTTCATTGTTTAATGAAACAATAACAGGAGATAGTAATAAGTTATCTTGATGAAGCTTGATTTAAGCAAAACCGGTCCAAATGTAAAATGCAAAATATTTTCATTTACATCCAAAATTAATGTTGAGCTAGAGTTTATTATCCCTTCCATTCAGAAATAAATAAATGTCTAACTGTCTTTTATGGGACAAGCACACGATCCAACTTGAAGAACCTTTTACGGGCAGAACTGCCGACTGAATTATTATTTTATTCCTTTTTCGGGTCGTCGGAATAATAATAATTTAGTTGGCGGTTCAACATGTTGGGTTCTGCAAGTCGGATCTTGTAGACGGCCTATAAAGGGCACTATTCACCGCGAATGAAGCTAAGCTAAACATAAATATCATTATAAATTATAACAGGTGGCATAATGTTACAAGGCGGTGGCATAAAATTATTTATGATCAAGGGCAGGTTGTAGTCTTTTCGATTGAAATTGCCTGCAAAGTTGTGTTGATAAAGGCTTCAATTTTTGATGATTTCAAGATGTATCATATTTACTGAAAAAAGCTAAAATTACTATCCCAAGGAAATTAATTTTTATAAACATGCATGTGCCCGGGTAGGTTGCAACTGAGAAGTAGAAACGTGCAGATACATTCAAATTCAAATTCAAAAAAATATTTATTGCACAAAAAGAGTACAAAGGGTATAACTTATAGGTTACATCCTATTTCTTCCAGCTAACCCAAAAAATACACATTATATCACATAACCCAACAATTACATGTTAACAAATAAATAAAAATAAATGACAGTAAATAACAAATAAAAAAAACAGCGTAAATGACAAGCGTTTTAACAGCGTAAAACTTTTGTCATTTCCAATCATTTTTTATGCCCTATTTGTATTAAAGTAGACTTTTAACCCTATATGGGCTACATGTCACAGCATTTTCAAGTTATCATGAATCATTTGTAGACTGATTCATTTGACAACTTATTACAAAGAAAAATGCAATTTATTCCAACGTTCCAGTAGTGTTCATGCATCCTCCCCGTTTCTCGTTAACATTCTTCCTACGTAAGTCATCAAGAATATCAACTTCAAAATATCTTTGTTTATAATGCATAGTGCTTTCGTTTACTCTCTTTAAAATAAAAGCACTTTTATTATATTCAACCATTCACTTCACTACACAAGTAAATACCGTATTTTCTCTTTTGTTGCCGGCTCGTTGATATTGCATTATTTGTCATAAAATGAAATCAAATTTTTTTCCTGTCTATGAAAAAGAATATGCTTTAGCTAAAGCAGAAAATTCTCAAACTGTTCTTTAAATGAACGTGATTTTTTCAGCCACCACGAGCAATTTGATAATTTGTGCAAGTAACACATTTTCTAAGCACTTGTGAAATCTTCACTAAGCGTTTTATAAAATCACAAATCACAAGTAAGCTGAAAGTTATAAATTTTCTTGGCACAACCAAAAACTTAAACAAGTCAATCGTCAAATATAAAACCAAATTCAGAACAGAGATATCAGAGTCACTTTTGCATTGTTTATATTTAAAATCGGAATAAAGGTATTATTAAAAACCAAAAAAGTGTAACAATATGATTAAAAAATAATATTCCGGTCAGAAAATCTGAAATAACATAAAAATATTAAAACGATTATTATTTTACTGAAGTTTATTATTTATAATTAACTTAAGATTTTTTTTAAATTTTTTAAATATATGATACATGCATATTGCATGTATAAGAAGTAGAGAAAGCCGATGTTTTGTAATCAATGCATAACAATATTTTCGAGCTTCTAACGCTGGCTAAACCTTATGAGTTACATCAAAATAATTTACTACGGAATTTTAGAACTTAAAAAGGCCTACCGAAAAGTTGGTCGTGTTGTTTTTCTATTTCATAAGGATCACCCCCTGCAAAGCCGGGTACACGTCAGGTAGTAACATTATAAAAGAAAAAGCTTAAGATTAAAATGGAGTTCTTCAAATTATAATTGATCACAATCAATTTACGCTTATTATTTTAATGAATTATTTAACTCCATGTCCAGGTCAAAATGCTCTTATAATTACTGAAATAACTTGGCAAATAAAATTTTCCACAACACAAACTACAGCAATAATTTAAATGGAACTCTGACGTTTAATTATATTTATTTCAACAATGCTTTTGTTAAATTTGTTTGCAGACGTGATACTTTCTTTCCGGTTATTTTCTTTGTACCTTATTCTAAAAGCTGCATTTCAGACCGTGGAACACAACATTATTTAAGTTGAAGGCATCTCGAGAATATTATATAATTTTCATTATTGTTTCTCTCCTTGTTACCACACCAGAGTTGTAGGAAGATGAAAAAATAATAATGTGTTGGGATGCAGAGTGCCTTAAAAAGTACAGGAAAATTATAAAAACGTATTATATAATTATTATTATTCACATGTGAGTGAGAACAATCCAATTAAATAACTCAAAAATTTTAATAACATAATATTTGAAAAACCAAAGGAAATAAAATTGAGAATAGCAGAAACAAATAAAAGCAGAGGATTTTTTGTAGCAGAACATGTCATTGTCATCCTCAGCATCCCACTTTTATCTCCACCATTAGAAGAAGAAAAAAACGTAATTAATGTTCAAAGACAGTTACTTATTTACAAATTTATACTGTACACATTTTCTAACGTATGCTTTTGTTACTAGTACCAAAACAGATCTGCAGTAATATGTATGCATTCGGTCAAATGAGAATGGATACCTCCGCCAGAAATAATTTTTTATTGGATAACCAACACCCCAAGTGGTCCGGTTTGCGGAATGAAGTTTGTCTAGGTCTTGGCGGTGGATGCGTCTGCCCACTTGCTGCTTGACGGGCAGGTTCGGGAAAACCTTTAAACTCTTCAACAGAACTCTATCAATCAATCCATCGCCCTACACGGCAGTGGGAAAAATGGATTCATACGTTCTTCACTATTACACAAACTGATCACTAGATTCTTACCCTCCCCTCTTCCTCTTTCCTTTACAAAACTTCTCTCCTTTATTTCCTTAAAAAGAACATCCACACATCATCCTCAAAGATAACGTGGCCACGATATAAATTATATAAAATTGTGACACATTCAACCGCATGAACAAGACAAGTTACGTCTGTTTTTGAGTTTTATGTCCATGGATACACAATTAGTAAATATTTGATCCATACATTGATATACCTATCTCTGCTGGGCTTCTAAAGGGGTTTAAAAAAACAGTCACCTATTTTTATGATGGATGAATGGGTTTTTGTGCACTCAAACTACGACGATCCAAGGTGACACCCCCGACTGCACATGTAAGATTGTAACCATTGAATCATTACAAATTTGCAAAAATGTAAGCACGGGCGGCCACAAAGGATCATACTCCAAATTAATGATAATTTTACACAACCTGCAGTATCTATTGTTAATCCGTTAGAATTTTTTATAGAAATAATTAAAAATACTAATTTCGGGTGTGACTATGTCTGTAACTGCGGTTCGACGAACTTTTCCTCTGAATTTTAGATTCATTTTTTTAAATTTGAAGTGTTTGTTTAGAAAATTTAAATTAACGATAAAATAATATTTATTTGAAAAAATTCGTTTTAATTGCCATTTTCAAAATTCGTACTGATTTGTTGAGAATTCAAATCCCTACTGATGATAAACGAAACAAAAAAATGGTTCCATTCATTTACCTACAATTATTCCAATTTGACCGCCAACGCTCTAACACCGAACGACCGGAAACCAAGCCCGGTCCCAGTGCACTGCTACTCGCGTGATAATATTGGAACACGTTTTTGTCGAGATATTAGTACGCAATAGCGCCTCCATGAATATCTCGTGATTTTTCACGGATCTGCGCTAGTGTTTAAAAAATTTTCAACAGAATACAATTATTTTTATATGTATAATTTTATTAGGTAGGTCCTATTGTATTGTGATACGAATTAGCAAAGAAAATCTGTAAAAAAAGTTTACTAAATGTCTTATCTTTCAACAGAATTAATAACATTTTTAACATTAAAAAATAGATTTAAAAAATATATATATAAAAAAGACGGCCCGTGAAGGATTCGAACCTCCAACCTCCAGTTTAACATTAATTTGGCGCTCTAACCTATTGAGCTAACGGACCTGTACTGCTCCCGCCACTATTTGTGTTTATAAACGGCTTAGTCACTTGTAGGAGAGCGCGTCATCATTTCATGTTGTTGTTCGTCATTATAGCGTCATCGTTCAACACGTAGATACTTCTCATCGATTTAATTCATAATGATAACGAGTAATGACTAATAAATAATGAAAATGGTGATAAGAACAAATATTGATAGTAGAAAAATACTTATCGACAAATGAAATAAGATAAGAATGATAAATTTTACTGTAGATAATTGTTCTAACCGATTTTTTAACGATAAAATTTTTCAAATATAGAATGCCATAATTTTTCTAAAACCTAGTATACAGGCATAATTTTATTTAGTTTCTATTTTAATTTTTATTTTTGTTTTTATTTTTACCGATTTTATTATTATACATAAATTAGAATTTTATATATTAAAATAATTTGGACGATTTTTATAGCGCCGTTTTTGTACAAAATTACCTCAAAGGCGGTGTATTTCTTACTACATAAATAACGCTATACACATGACAATAATTATTTAATATAAAATAAGAATAATACAGCATATTTTTACAATTATTCTACATAAGAGAACATTATAATCTTGTTAACTTAAATTAAGATTAATTAAATTATTTACTTAAATAATATGTTACGTTCTCGGACCCACACAAATAACTAACTAACGACATTCAAGTTCGATACGAATTAGGCTGGTATTGTTGTTGATTCACCGTGGGATAAAAAAGGTAAAAGTGTCTTGAAATGATCAAGTTATTCAACAATCGGTTTACAGCAAAAAAGTCTTCATTTTTTTGAACGCACCTTAAAATATTTATCTATTGCTTAGATCATGTTCAGTTTTATTAAATATTTTTGACAGTAGATACGTAAAAAGAGTAAATATATATTTTTTTAATTTGAAATTTATAATATGCTTTTTAATAAGGCTCGTAATGTTTCCGTCCCATAAATAATTAAATTTCCAGTTTTGACAAAGAAATTTGTCGAGGTTATGAATAATTAGTTTTCTCTAAGAAACGGGAATCTCGCATATGAAATTGTTGTCAAGTGCTTGTGCAACATCCTTCTACATTATTATGCTGTGTAATCTTGTCAATATTGTTCTCCCCAGAACAGAGCGTATTTAGCAGTCTGAGGTTTCCTTCTTTACAACCCTGCACTTTGCGCATCGTCTGACTGGGATTTTTTTAATCTAATAAGATGATGATGAATAACTACAAATTCCAACTTTTTTCGATGTGATAAGTACACAATTTCCGTTAGTGTGGAAAACATGTAATTATTTTTCCACTATATTATCAAGCAGGGTATTAATACTACCATGTCGTGTGAGGAGTAAGAGACACAGTTTTAATTTTTGTTTTGCATTAGCTCCATACAAAAGGCCTAGAGGAAAAATGGGGATGCTGTGTAGCTGGTGTTTTTAGTGTAAGGAAGGAGAAAAATATCTATGAAGGAAAATGTGTGAGGGGTGGGTAAGAATCTCTGGGTCAATGTGTCCACGAGTAGCGGACGTATAATTCAATCCCTCCCACTGTTGTGCAAGGCTATGGGTCAAGAGTCCGGCTGGAGAAGTCATAAAGAATCTGGGGGTCAATGTGTCCACGAGTAGCGGACGTATAATTCAATCCCTCCCACTGTTGTGCAAGGCTATGGGTCAAGAGTCCGGCTGGAGAAGTCATAAAGAATCTGGGGGTCAATGTGTCCACGAGTAGCGGACGTATAATTCAATCCCTCCCACTGTTGTGCAAGGCTATGGGTCAAGAGTCCGGCTGGAGAAGTCATAAAGAATCTGGGGGTCAATGTGTCCACGAGTAGCGGATGTATAATTCAATCCCTCCCACTGTTGTGCAAGGCTATGGATCAAGAGTCCGGCTGGAGAAGTCATAAATAATCTGGGGGTCAATGTGTCCACGTGTAGCGGACGTATAATTCAATCCCTCCCACTGTTGTGCAAGGCTATGGGTCAAGAGTCCGGCTGGAGAAGTCATAAAGAATCTGGGGGTCAATGTGTCCACGAGTAGCGGACGTATAATTCGATCCCTCCCACTGTTGTGCAAGGCTATGGGTCAAGAGTCCGGCTGGAGAAGTCATAAAGAATCTGGGGGTCAATGTGTCCACAAGTAGCGGACGTATAATTCAATCCCTCCCACTGTTGTGCAAGGCTATGGGTCAAGAGTCCAGCTGGAGAAGTCATAAAGAATCTGGGGGTCAATGTGTCCACGAGTAGCGGACGTATAATTCGATCCCTCCCACTGTTGTGCAAGGCTATGGGTCAAGAGTCCGGCTGGAGAAGTCATAAAGAATCTGGGGGTCAATGTGTCCACAAGTAGCGGACGTATAATTCAATCCCTCCCACTGTTGTGCAAGGCTATGGGTCAAGAGTCCGGCTGGAGAAGTCATAAAGAATCTGGGGGTCAAAGTGTCCACGAGTAGCGGATGGAGTATAATTCAATCTCTCTCACTGTTGTGCAAGGCTATGGGTCAAGAGTCCGGCTGGAAAAGTCATAAAGTCTCACTCAACCAGTTTCTCCCGATCTGACCCGCCATGCAGCAGGTGGGCCAACGCTGCGTTCGCCAAGACTCAGACAAAACTCTAAGTTACCCCTGCTAAGTCACCAAACGTAGCAACAACAGGGTATCCACCCCTCCGCCCAAATTGAGTTTTCCGCTATTCCATCAGAAATACAATTTTCGATTAGAAAAAACAATATACGAAAGGTAAACAACCATACTCGTAATTTATATACGCCTAAAATAAGGTAATCCAAATTATCGGACTAAAAATAAAGCTCGTAGGCACTAGTAAAAGTTTGAAAAACAATAAAATAATTTTTTTTAATCCTACTTACATATTTCAATATCATACTCTCATGCAGGTACCTATGAATAAAACATATATTTATTAGATGTGTATTGGGTAAGGCGCACTCTAGGAATAATTTTAAGAACATTGTTATAGTAAAGCGATTCATTATTATTCTATATATATTACTATTCTATACATCAGATTCTTATTATTAAATGCGTCAATTTGAATTTCAATTTTGTGTGGATGAATTAATTAATGCAAGTCTTCGAAGTGTAAATTAACCCACTTCCCGATATCCGATCAAGCTGAAACTCAGCAGAGAGACTCGTTAATAAATGAATTCTATCGACTTTTGTGGCAAGCACGTATACTCATACAGATGTATACGCACATGGATAAAAACGAGTAACGGGATTGCAGGCCGTTTCTGATAAACGTCTAGTAAACTTTTAATAATTTAGAACACCTGTTCATACGCTTGCATTTGCCTCGATAATATATTATGGAAAAATGCGAAAAAATTAGGATTTTTATGAACACGTGTTCCGAAATTTATTATTCATATTCAAATTTTACTAAAAGTTTAATACAAGCGCAATTACATTGCCAATTCTCCCTTACAGAGGTTTAGTTACACTATTGGAAATCGATACTTAGGTAAAATTGATATGCTTAATGTTGACTTGGTGAATTTTGTGAATTTTTTAAAAATCCTATTCCAAATCTATTCCTGAACCTTTGGCTGTCTCTTTGTTAACTTATATAATCAGCTTTCTTGTTTTTTTTTATATTTTATTTCACGTATACGGAAGTATTTTTCTCTCACCGTGTATTTTTCAAAAATTATTATCTTTATTGGGTGTATGTTATCACATTTTGGCACAATTCATCAAAAAAATCAACGTAAAAAACTTCCACTTCAGGAAAAAACGCGTTCGGAAAACTTCGCACGTTCCTTGAAAGAAGTACCGCGTTAGTTTGTTCCAAGCCAAAGTGTTTGTTCGACAAACCAGGCGTAAGTCTGGGAAAGTTTAGTGTTTCGAAAGTTAATTTTGTTTAAGTTTTTCTTTGTGCCGAGCAATGAATCTCATTAACTGGTCCAACAACACCCCGGTCGCTTTTACGATGCAAATCTCAAGCAGTTGAGGCATTTCTTGTTGGCATTCCAACACGCGGAGAATCTTAATTAAGCGTTGGAATAAAATGCCGTTTAATTAGAATGAAACTTTTGTACACAGTCCGACAGACGATGCCGATGCTTTCTATTTGACTTTTTGTCTGCTGCTCGGAACTAGTGGGACTATGGCATCATTCATTAAGAGTAGTGATGCTGATGGAAGGGAGGTGGGATGAATATGGGGAAGAGTAATGTTAGGCAATACCCGGAAAATCTTGTAACTCAATTCATATTAAACTACTTACATATTATTGTAGCTAGTAAGGAATCGCTTCTAAATGACAAACACATTATAGACCCTGGAATGACATGAAGGTATACGAATGCGTCAATTTAAGGAATTTGGTTTCTACGTATGAAAAACCCAGAATTTGTCTTTTCTTTTAGGTTCACATCGGCTTTTGTATACTGGCTTAAAATCAAAATGATTTAGTACCGCTCTGACAAGGAGGTCTTTAAGATGAAATTCATTCAGTTATCCAACCCTTGTAAACTAGATAACTTAATACGAAATGTGTATTATATGAATTTTTGAAATTAACTTTACGACTTATTTGAAAATGAAATCAAAACATTTCAGCAATGTGAAATTTATTTCACAGTTTCAATAGTCTGAATTCTTGACAAATACATTGAAAACGGCTAGTGATGTTTAACCATAAGTAGGTACTATATTACCTGTCATAATTCTTCGAACAAATACAAAAGTATTTAGAAAATGATGACACTAAATTCAATTCATTGAACCGGAGTTACAGCGATACAACCAAAATAAGTTTTTTTTATTTTGTTTGTATTCGTCAGGTTAAGTTGCCGGACCCAGTTTAGAAGCGTAACTTGATTAATAGACAGAGATAATTAAAAATGTGCAATATGATAACTGAATGACTCCTCGTCTAGAACAACAATTTAGCTCAAAATATTATTGTGCTAGATATAAGCACAATAACATTTTGAGTTACTCACTATAGAGGAAAATTTGAGATTTATCAAGAACAAAAGCCTTAATAGCTTTTTATTTAGTGCACTGTTATCGAATGTAACTAACCAGCAGTTATTTAGTTATATAGATGTTAAGCTCAACACAAATGAAAGTAGGGATAAGTTGTTGTAGGAATTCTGAGAGAATATACTACCTACCTTTCGTTGAATCAGTAGTGGCCGTGATATTAGTGAGGCGGGCGATACAAAACGGCCCTGGAGATGTCATGAAGGAGTGTCGTGCTGCGGTGGAGAATGGAAGTTCATTGTTCGCTATAACCACCACACGAGAAAAAACATTCAACAACAATAATTCCATTGTCACCGCTATCAAATGGCGGCACCGCCATTATACGTTCCAGTTACAATCAACGCTCTCTAGGACAACAACTCTACAGGTTCATACAATGTTTTAGTGACGTCATCCACCGCTACATTACGACAGGTAGATATAACCATAGCTTTGGAATTATGGTATGGTGTTATGTTTGCACAAAGCTTGCAAGAGTTAACTGCAAAGTTAAGTATATGCTCACGCGTTGCCGGAATTCGATCATACACCCAGAGCGTGTAAACACACTAGTATATACGCATCTCGGCATGTCTACAATCGGGTGAACACCAATACATACACGTACATCCGCGATGTCTCCGACCTGATATTGGTCACGTAGGCCTATAAGTACCTACAACCAATCATATGGCTAAGATGCAAAACGTGTCCTTATAAGGGCATGGGGCACGCGCCAAAGAGTGGGACAAGCCCCCCCCCGCGAGCGACCAACGCAGGTCAAGTACTCGCGGCCAGCTACCCACGCCTCAGTTCCCTGGGAAGCGCGTGGATTGCAACATGCTGTGTTGGTTCCGAGTTAACTTTTGCCGCTCAAATCTGTGACGCCGTAAAAATGGACCGGCGGAATTGTTTCACCTTGCGTGTCGCCTCTCGAGTACCAGTTCTCCACTTCAAAGGGATCCCCAGAATCACCAGCACCATTACATTATAGAGCTGTGTCCTGTCTCCATCGGCCGCTGGCCACCAGCCCCATACGTTGTAGAGCTGTGTCATGTCTCCCTCTGCCTGAGGCCCACCAGCACGTAACATTATATAATTGGGTCATGTCTCCTCCGTCCGGGCCACATGCTGTCTACGGCCCAGACACCTCTGCTCACCACAGCCGGGTCGTGAAGTACCCCTTTGGCGAACCGACCCGTGCTCCAGCTCTTCCTCGCCTGTTGATGCCGGCCGCCCTTCCTACCGTCCACGCCAGGCTGAGAACAGTGAACTCATAGACCCCTGCCTCAGTCCTGGGCGTCTGCCGCTCCAGCCTGTTTGTGTGGAGCCCCTTGGCCCTCCAATCAGTGCCCCCGCCCTGCTCCATCGTCTCTGCGCCTCCAGCCGCCGCTCTGGCGTCCTTTGTCGTCCAGCGTGGCGTGCCCACGTGGCAACCCTTCGGCTTCCATCCAGCACCCTGCCATGGCACCAGCCCTGGCACCTGCTGACCGTCTCACCGCATCCACCGTAAAGTACACGTGAGCTAATATTATACCTTTGTCAATCAGAGCCCTTAGAGTCAATAGATTGCTAGAAACAAGTCAGGCCTTAAAGAGCTATGTACCTTTTGTAGAACTGTTTGATAACCTGTATTACCTGTACAATAAACACATAGTATCACAGACATATGTTTTCATTGGGAGACTTGACTATAATCCACACCCTGAATGATAAGAGTATCTAGCTCTGCTGCTCTGACTTGTGCGGAGATGACCTTTTATTGTAAATCACCTGTAATATATTACATGGCTATAAACGCTAATGTAACACTGGCGCCACAACTGGATAGTCAATTACCCGATGGAATGTGTCTTTTCTTGTAATGTGTTACTGTAATATTCTTGTCTATTAATGTTTTTATCCACAGCTGTGTGTAATAATTCAATTCTGATCCGGGAGTGTTTGTTCCGTCGACCGGTACACATACGTAGTAATACGCGCTTTGTCCGCCGGGTTACGCATGTACGTAATGCGCAGTTCCAATTTCTAAATACGCAATAAACAAATACGAGAAATTACGGCGTAATAAACATTAAATGTGGTTGTTTCCAAGAGATAGAGGTGTTATTTCAATTTTGAAATGCAATTTAATTGTTTCATATAGAAATGATTCTTTTTGTCAGGTTAAGCTTTGCTTATCTGTTTCATTATAATAAGTTGAAATAATTCAAATACTATAAAGAACTTCCAAGTGTCAATTTGCGATAGGATTAAATTCAGTTATTGTTTTAATTCACGTTCTTTAATAAATATCGTATTGGTTGTTTTTAAATTAAGATCCATAGACTTTACCGGTCGTTCCCATTATTAAACCATGGATCCTCACAATATTGGTAGAATTTTAAATTTTGAAAAAGCGACGGCGTCATCAATAAAAAAATGGTTAATAGAAAGAGGGATTGTTCCAAAAAGAGCCGTGTCATCTCTAAGAGAACAATGTGTGGCATATAATGCATCTCTTAATTTGAACACAGAAACTCCAATTATTTCCTTAAGTTCGCCAGAAGTTAGTACGACACCTAAAACAAGCAGTTCCGGTTCCCACGATGTGATAAACCCGATTGTGGTGCACCATAACGTTGATAGAACCAATTTAAGATACGTCGAAAAGAAAATCGTTAATTTAAATAATTGGAAAATTTCCTTTGATGGCAATACGGACGTTCGTGTTTTTTTGGATAGAGTTACTGAGTTACAATATGCCAGAGGCGTGGATTGGGAAGACCTAGCTAGAGGGTTCATTGACTTGCTGACCGGTTCCGCTTTATTATTTTACAGGAAAATTTTTAAGACTAACCTGAAATGGGAAGAAATTAAGATAGCTTTTTTAAAAAGATTTGAAAACCCGTCATTCCAAATAACTGAGAAGTCGAAGTTATTTAATTTAAGTCAGAAAGTTCATGAGAGGGCGTCAGACTACATTCTGGAGGCATTAGCGATAAATTCTAAACTAAATATACCTCTTCCGGAATCGGAACTTCTATCATTAATCACAAAAGGTCTCCTGCCGGTATATGCGCAATTAAAAATCGGTCGTGAAATCTCTAATGTTACGGAATTGCAGTCGTTATGTGACGAGATGGACAAGATTAAATTCAATTCCGTCTCGAGTTATGTTGAGACCGATACTGCCTCGGGCTCTAAAATTCTCGAAGGTGATTCCAGAATTAAATCTAAATTACACCATTACAAACAGTTATATAATGTATCTGTTAGACAATATGTAAATTTAATGTCGTCTTTGAATAATAAATTAACATCTCCATTGTCCGAGGAAGACTTGGCTTTAACAGTTAAAAATGGTTTATTACACAAATATAATAAACTTTTCTCGTACAATGCACCTAGCTCTTGTAACGATTTAGTTAAAAGTTGTGAGCTCATGGATGAAACTCATCATGATAATTCTCAACTACGTAACAAAAATAGATTGTTTGGCCAGAATAAAAACTCTCAGTTAGCAATGATTACACAAAGGTCGACTGACTTAGCTAACCGTGCTTGTTTCAGATGCAATCAAAATGGCCATTTTGCAAAATATTGTAATGCAGTTAGCAATAGTAGTGTCCCGCGCCGTAGCCCGCGATGGAAAAAGCCGGATGACAACAGAGCAAATGTTATGCCGGATTTGTCAAAACCACCCCCGTTTCAATGTAATAGGAATCAAAAAACTGGTAGACGGTCATTCTAATTCAAAGCCATCTTTAAACACTAGGAAAAAAGAATGGAATGACTGGCTAAATTATGTAAAATTATTTTCGTATACTGATTCCCTAGAAGCTTGGAATGTAACTTGCAGCGGTGATGGTCGCCCGCATGTAACATTTTATGTCAATAATCGGGTGTTATCAGGTTTATTAGATTCGGGAGCATCTTTGTCTTGTATTGGAGGAAATTTACACAAACATTTCTCTTCATATACGTTGTCACCCTGCAACTTGTTAATTACAACGGCAGACAACAAGAGACAGGAAGTGTTGGGAAAAATATCACTTCCAATAACTTATAATGGTATATCACAAACTATAGAGTTCGTAATAATTCCCTCACTGGGTCAAAAAATCATTTTAGGTATCGATTTCTGGAAGAAATTTAACATTGCTCCGAATTTATTCACGTCGGAACAAAATATTTCGTACACTTCTATCTCAGAGGTTAATGTTGTAAAATCTAAAAACGATCTTACACCGGAACAAATGAAATCACTTAGTGATGTAATGGAGGAATTTCAATCCATATCTTTTGCTAAACGCGGTTTGGGTAAAACGAATTTAATCGAACATGTTATTGAAACCGAAGGTTTACCAATTAAACAACGCTATTACCCCTTATCTCCTGTGAGGTTGAAGCAGCTAGAAAACGAAGTTGACAAAATGTTAGAATTAGGCGTGATCGTAAAAAGTAAATCTCCTTGGTCAAATCCAGTGATACTGGTACCCAAGAAGGATGGAACTGCAAGGTTTTGCCTTGATAGTAGACGTCTTAATATGGCTACCAAAGCCCAGGTTTACCCACTTCCAAATGTGCATCGTATTTTGGACAATCTTCGTCATGCAAATTTCATAACATCGCTAGACTTACTTAAAGCCTTCTGGCAGATTCCATTACACATGTCGTCACGCGAAAAAACCAGTTTTGTAGTACCAGGTAGAGGTACATTTATGTTTGTAAGACTTCCTTTTGGTTTACGAAATGCTCCAAGTGAGTTACAACGTCTGGTAGACACTCTTTTCGGTCCAGAATTTGAACCAAACCTTTTTGCATATTTAGATGACTTAATTATTATTTCGCAAACTTTTGAAGAACACATTGAACTTCTTAAAAAAGTATGTGGTATACTTAAGAATGCGGGATTAACATTAAATATAGAGAAATCTGAATTTTGTAAATCAAGACTAAAATACTTAGGTTTTGTTATAGACAGGGAAGGTCTCCGCACAGACCCGGCGAAAATTGAAACTATTAAGAATTTTCCCCGTCCTCAGAATACAAAACAGGTGAAATCATTCTTAGGTTTATGTAGTTATTACAGACGTTTTATTGACAATTTTTCAAACATTGCCGCACCTTTAACTCATATAACTGGGGGTAAGAAGAACCTACCTAATTATACATGGAATGATGAAGTAGAAAAGTCATTTACCACTTTGAAGAATGCATTGATCTCGGCACCGGTATTAAGTTGTCCTGATTTTAAATTACCTTTTATAATACAATGCGATAGCTCAAATTTTGCAATCGGAGCATGTCTCTCTCAACAGTTCGAAGACGCAGAACACCCTGTAGCATATTACTCGAGAGTATTATCAAAAGCGGAAAAAAATTATAGCACCACAGAGCGCGAATTATTAGCCATTCTTGACGCCGTGTACAACTTTCGTTCATACGTCGAAGGGTCGAAGTTCACAGTAGTCACAGACCACTCGAGTTTAAGGTGGTTGATGTCACTAGAAAATCCTTCAGGAAGACTTGCCAGATGGGCAACTCGTTTGTCTCAATTCGATTTTAATATTATTCACCGTAAAGGTTCTCTGCATATAGTACCGGACGCACTTTCACGTATAGAAATTACTCAGCTAGACTCATTATTAAGCGCGCCTAATACTAAAGACAAATGGTACACAGAACTTTATAAAAAATGCGTTGATACCCCACAAAATTGTCCTAACTTCCTGATAAAAGAAAATAAGTTGTTTAAACATTGCAAAGCTGATTTTTCTTTACAAGAAGATTACGAATGGAAATTAGTGTCCCCTGTAGAAGATCGGCAAGCTATAATATCGGATTGTCATGATTCTTCCACGTCAATACATCCAGGCGTGTTTAAAACCTTTAAAAAATTATCATTAAGAAATTTTTGGCCCGGTATGTATAATGATGTGAAGAAGTTAGTGTCTCGTTGTAATACTTGTAAGGCTTATAAACATTCAACGAAACCAGCTTTAGGGTACATGTCGCATCCCAAGAACGTCGACCGACCAATGCAGAGTTTAAGCATAGATTTGATAGGTCCATACCCGAAGGGTTATGACGGTAACTTTCACATTCTAAGTGTGGTAGACGTTTTCACTAAATACTGTTGGTTATTCCCACTACGCCATGCTACGGCTAAAGCCATAATAGAAGTTTTAGAATATAATATTTTCTTACCAATCTCTGTCCCTAGAACACTGATAATGGACAACGGTCGACAGTTCATATCAAACACCTTTAAAGCCTTCTTATCTCAGTACGGCGTCCCAGATATTTATTACAACACATTCTATACGCCTATGAATAATGTAGTGGAACGCTATAACCAAACAATCGGTACTACATTGGCTATTCTAGTAGGCAATGATCACCGTCAGTGGTCAAAACACGTCAAAACGGTTCAAGCGGCGATAAACAATACTGTCAATCTTACGACTGGTTTCACCCCATTTTTTCTTATGCACGGGTTCGAGAAGACAGTACACGGAACTTCACATTGGCGTATCTCGTCTGGTAGTCGAAATGACGAACAACCAGATACAGTAGCAGAATACGCGGAAAAATTACAAGAACTAATAGCTATTTATGACAAAGTGAGTGATTCTATGGCGGAAGCATATAAACAGAGTGCCGCTCGGTACAATACAAGACACAAGTTGGCTTCTTACGGAATTGGTGACATCGTATGGAGGCGTAACTTTGCACAGTCGAAAGCTGGGACGTACTTCTCAAATAAACTAGCGCCTCGTTTTGTAGAAAATCGGGTGAAACAAAAAATCTCTAGCACGGTGTACCAGCTGGAAGATTTAAACGGAAAAACTGTAGGAAGGTTTCACATTAAAGACATAATAAAACTAGGTAACAATGTCACTTAATACGTGTCACTAATCGGGCTGAATTTGTTGTTATATTACAGAAAATAAAATCATTGAACAGAATAAAAACTCGCAACAAAAAATATTACACAGAAAATAAATGTTTGGTCAAAAATAAAACACGCTACGAGCAGTAACTTGATATATCTTAATAATTCACGACTATTAAAATACCGACAAAGGATCCATTCCCGCGTCGCAACAGACAATATTTACGCATAATAATAATAAATATGAATTCGTCAAAGGTCGCCGCTTTCATGTTGATACGTATATTTCATTCTCGCACCCAGTTTAATGCGATATAATACGTAAACTATAATACATATTTCGTGCATTTCTAATAATATTATTTAAATAAACAAGGTGCTATGTGTCATCCAATGTTTATAACTCAAAGACGTCATGAATCTTTGAGTACATCTATTATTGGCTGGCATAGTAGCCACTCTGTTTATTCTATTATGTTTCTGTGAGATTCTGACTAGCTAGCAGACATCTTATAGAAATACAATATAATTTTTTTTTTTTTTTTCTCTCTCTTTTCACCTCTCTCTTCCATAACTATAACTCGTTTTAAAGTGATAATAACAATAAATCGAAACTCAGACACCTTTATCACAGTAAGTGAGTATTGTGTTATAGAAGATATAAGTTGTAGTTATGAAGTAACTACATAAGTTATATAAAATTATATTTAAAAATATACATTTTTGTATATATTTCGTTACGAAACACGACACGTTACATTGATTGAGGGTTAAATTCAAGAACCTTAAGTTTTAGTGGAATTTTTTTTATTATAGTAAGGAAAAAACCGCCTTAAGCATTCAATATCCTGCCCGGGACCGAAAAATAAACTTAATTTATATTTCGTGGAATTATTGTACTAAGAATATATACCAATTTTTAGTACAAATTAAGGTTATATTTGTATATATAATCTTCTTTTCGTTGACAGGAAACGGCGTAAGAAATGTCCTGTACTTTTGAAGTGATGATTTCGTTCTTCATCACTTAAAGTTATCAGTGGTAGATTAGGAACCCATTTTGTAAATATAACTCAAATATCTTGTGTTATAAATTGTATAGTTCAAATGAGAAACCCCGTATGTGGTTTTTGTTCAGACATTCTCTTATATAGAAAATTATGTCAAATGTTTTTGTATTTAATTGGTTACATACCAATTATTTGTTTTTTTTTCTGGAATTTTTTTTCTTTTCTCCTTCTTGCGCAGTGAATACGTGTCGTTATTTTTAAGGAAGTCAATCTCTAGAAATCGGATTATGTAGTTCTCGATTTTTAAATTAAAAAGACTCGAATAAGTCTTATATAACAGAAATTGAATTATCACACACAGTAGTTGTTGAGTGGTATGTAATATGTTTGTAAATTAAAATTGTGTAATTGTTCCCTAACTAATTATTAATTAGTTATGGGTTGTGTATTGTAATTTCTTGTAAACACGTAATTGATTGCCTCGGTATCAATATGGTAAAAAACCAGCGTGTAAAGTCCTTCATAAAGTTGAGACAAAATAAAATTGTGTAATTGTATTATATGTTATGCCATGTCAATTATGGTGTAAATTTTTTTTTAATTGTAAACACGTATTTGATTGCCTCGGTATCAATAAAAAAAAACCAGCGTGTAAAGTCCTTCATAAAGTTGAGACGAAATAAAATTGTGTAATTATAATATGTGTTACGCCATGTCAAGTGCGGTGTGTATGTTCTCATAGGAAGATGAATTATAATATATACCCGGTAAGAAGAAATAGTTTTTGTAAAGATAACGTAATTATGTCTTAGATTTGGAAATCTAAAATTGTTGGTCATTAAGGACAAATGGTGGTTGCATATTTATGTCATTTTGGGACATTATTGAATCTTAACCAATGAATTGGGTTAATAATTGCACTTAAGGTCATTTTGGGTTTTGTCTGGTCATTTGGTGAGAACACTTTATGAGTGTTCTAAAAATTTTGTCGAACGTTTTCGTTACGACGTGCTGGTGTTTCTTGTTAACACCTGGTACAGCGCTGTACGGTTTATAGGAAATAAATCGTTAAATGTCATAGGATAATATTAGCCTTATAATTAATTACATGGTAGGTCTTGGTAGCGTTGACCTGTATAATCAATATGCGATACGAGAGGATTGGTCTATATGCCTAAGAATTATTAGCAACCAGACAAACCATGACTAAATGAGAATATATTGTTAAAATCTTGAGTGGAATTTTTGTTATTTTCCGTTTTTCAAAATTATCAATGGATAATAAGAAATAACATAACATGTGTATTGATACTTGTGTTGTATAGTGTCAAGAATTTCATTGTTAAAGACGCAAATATGGGTTGATTTCGATCAATCGCATGATATAATCAGCGTACACATTCCATAACAGGAATTTTGTGTATAAAAAAAAAACATGTCTAGTTTAAGAATTTCATTGTAAAAAACGCGAAATATGGGTTGATTTTGGTCAATCGCATAGGCGTATAATATTCTCTAACCAGAATATCATTTTGTATAACATTGTACAATTGTGAACATTGTTAATTGTTCTTCTTTTGTGGTTTGATGGAAAGTGTAGGCCTGGTGGTAAATTGTGTACATCCATTCGGTAATACCACATTGTATGCTACATTTGTTGTTTTGGTATTGTCTTTTTTTTAAGAAAAAAAAAAAGGAAGCGAGGTGTATTCTTTTTGTTTGGAAAGAAGGTGATGTGTAGTCTTTTCTGTTTGGAAAAATCGTATGTATTCTTTTCTGTTTGGGAAGAAGGCCATGTGTTTTCTTTTGTTTGGAAAAAAGTTGTGTATGTAAATCATAGCGTGTTTTGTATCGCGCCTTGGAGATCATTTCTGCAATTATTTTTGAAAGAGGTTTGGCAACCCTTGTTCAGTGTACTTGTTAGGATTGTTCAACTTGGCTCTCAGGTAGTTAAATTTTTGTTTTGGCTCGTTAGGGAGTGTTTAAATCTTTGTGAAATGAGGTAGCTTTGTACCTCTCGTACGGCAAACAAGAGGACGTTGCCCTGCTTCAGCCACGTTGCCTGAGATCTTGTTTCATCGACAAGGAGGGTAGTGTTATGTTTGCACAAAGCTTGCAAGAGTTAACTGCAAAGTTAAGTATATGCTCACGCGTTGCCGGAATTCGATCATACACCCAGAGCGTGTAAACACACTAGTATATACGCATCTCGGCATGTCTACAATCGGGTGAACACCAATACATACACGTACATCCGCGATGTCTCCGACCTGATATTGGTCACGTAGGCCTATAAGTACCTACAACCAATCATATGGCTAAGATGCAAAACGTGTCCTTATAAGGGCATGGGGCACGCGCCAAAGAGTGGGACAAGCCCCCCCCCGCGAGCGACCAACGCAGGTCAAGTACTCGCGGCCAGCTACCCACGCCTCAGTTCCCTGGGAAGCGCGTGGATTGCAACATGCTGTGTTGGTTCCGAGTTAACTTTTGCCGCTCAAATCTGTGACGCCGTAAAAATGGACCGGCGGAATTGTTTCACCTTGCGTGTCGCCTCTCGAGTACCAGTTCTCCACTTCAAAGGGATCCCCAGAATCACCAGCACCATTACATTATAGAGCTGTGTCCTGTCTCCATCGGCCGCTGGCCACCAGCCCCATACGTTGTAGAGCTGTGTCATGTCTCCCTCTGCCTGAGGCCCACCAGCACGTAACATTATATAATTGGGTCATGTCTCCTCCGTCCGGGCCACATGCTGTCTACGGCCCAGACACCTCTGCTCACCACAGCCGGGTCGTGAAGTACCCCTTTGGCGAACCGACCCGTGCTCCAGCTCTTCCTCGCCTGTTGATGCCGGCCGCCCTTCCTACCGTCCACGCCAGGCTGAGAACAGTGAACTCATAGACCCCTGCCTCAGTCCTGGGCGTCTGCCGCTCCAGCCTGTTTGTGTGGAGCCCCTTGGCCCTCCAATCAGTGCCCCCGCCCTGCTCCATCGTCTCTGCGCCTCCAGCCGCCGCTCTGGCGTCCTTTGTCGTCCAGCGTGGCGTGCCCACGTGGCAACCCTTCGGCTTCCATCCAGCACCCTGCCATGGCACCAGCCCTGGCACCTGCTGACCGTCTCACCGCATCCACCGTAAAGTACACGTGAGCTAATATTATACCTTTGTCAATCAGAGCCCTTAGAGTCAATAGATTGCTAGAAACAAGTCAGGCCTTAAAGAGCTATGTACCTTTTGTAGAACTGTTTGATAACCTGTATTACCTGTACAATAAACACATAGTATCACAGACATATGTTTTCATTGGGAGACTTGACTATAATCCACACCCTGAATGATAAGAGTATCTAGCTCTGCTGCTCTGACTTGTGCGGAGATGACCTTTTATTGTAAATCACCTGTAATATATTACATGGCTATAAACGCTAATGTAACAATGGGTTATTCGGTTCCATGCTAACTCAACACAGTGACTATTCAACACACTACTAAAAAGTGATATAAAGTCATTAAAAACGATTTTTTTTTTTTTTTTTAACCTAACCTAACATAAACTAGCCTACTTAACCCAGTTAATAAAGTTTTTGTTTCATCACTTTATATAAATTTTTAAAGATGTGATGAATTGTCATTTTGATGATTCATCCAGTCACCGGGTTATTCACATGTTGCGTGGTTATTCGCAAATTCGAATGTTCTTCTTTCGTTAAAAAAAACTCATGTTTTCCGACTGCTTGACAAACTTGCTAAAAACAAAGGGTTTGAGAATGATTTGAATAAACTATGACATTAATCGTACATTGACCACCGAAGAGCGCACATTGAAATAACCAGACAACGTTTTAATAATAAAAGTTCGCTGAGGTAAGATAAAGGTTTGCAACCCTGTCTATTGTGAGGCTTTTCTGCGCATGATCTGAATATTTTTTTTAAGCTAATCGCCTTACATAGCGAAGCTAAAATCGAATAATGTGGATAAATTGCAACACATTTGTAGATTTGTGTCTAACTAAATAGTTTGACAAATAATTATAAAATTTTTGAAAGTTTTTTACGCAGCCAGCAATTTGCGTGCCATTGTAATGAGGACTAGTAATTCGTGAGCTGATTTTATATTCAAAGATCGAATGGCGATATAAAATTGCGAGTTTCCATTCATTCCGAGATTCATTTCAAAAATTCAACACACCTTTAAAAAGTGATATAGAGTCATTAAAAATGATGAAACAAAAACTAAGTTTAATAGTTACCTGTGTAACCTATTTCACCTAGTTTTTGTTTCATCACTTTTCATGACTTTATAATAATAATAATAATAATAATATTTTTTATTCCAGGATGTGGGGAGGTTTGTGCAATCCCACACGTCCCATATAGATATACATTTTTTTTTTGTACAATAGATATAATAAATTATCAAATAAGGAAAACTATGCAGGGTGTGGTCTTGAGTGCGCTTGGGCCCAGCGCTCACTCAGGAGTGGCGCTTGGTGCTGGTAGGCTGTGGTCACCAACGTGTTGGCGGAGGCCATTAGCCGCATCCTGGCTCCAGTGACCCGGTGTTTCATCAGGCCGGCAAATCCATTCAGTCCTAGTTCCGTGAACATTGTCGATGCGCTGCTGTATCTTCGGTATCCAAATATTATTCTACAGGCGTCATTATATTGAATTCGGAGTCGTTCCATCGAGCAAGTTCGGTAGTGACACCATGTCTCACAAGTATACAGGCCAGTACAGAATGCGTTGAACAGTATTTTTTTAACGGTATTGCTGCATTTGCAAAATCTGCGGGCAATCATGTTAGAAACTATGCTAAGGCTTCTCCTTTGTCGTTCGATATCGCCATCGTCCGATAGGTTTTCATTAATAATGTGCCCCAAGTATTTCACGTTCGAACATGTATTTATTTTTGCCTCGTTAAGGTATACGGGGAGCATATTACTTGTATCTTGACTTTTTCCGTGGTGGAACGCAATCAATTCCGTCTTCTTCGGGTTGTATATCATATTATGCTGTTTTCCATATTCTTCACAAATGTTTAGGAGTAATCTTAATCCCTTGATCGACGGAGCTAGGAGGATCATGTCGTCCGCGTAGCTTATATGATTCATACATATACTGTTAACACGACAGCCCGTTCTGATGTCCAGGCGACTTGACAACTCGTCCATGTATACATTAAATAGAATGGGGGACATACACTTTAAATAACCTTTTTGGAGGTGTGTTGAATTGTCATTTTGATGACATACCCGGTCACAAAGAAAGGGCTGGCGGTTATCAATTTACTTAATTTAGAGAATGAAAAAAAGAAGTTATCAGCTAAGCCGTTTTTCCTTTGATCCATTTAATGACGGCCTCCGTGATAAGCCGAAGGTCGCGAGTTCAACCCCCGGCGTGTATGGGTATTTTAGACGAATAATTGTTGCTTATTATAATTTGTCATCATTTGTCGTATGCATATTAAAACAACCTTGTCTTATCAACATTAGTTCATCATTGAAAATAATAAAATTGTAATAATTAATAATAAGATCTGAATAGCCAGGTACTTCCCCACCTTCCTCTTTCCCTTCCCCACTTACCTTCAGCCTCACAACATCCCCCAATTGGGGATGCCATAGTCTCACTGGCTCCAGACGGGAGCAGTTGGGACTCTTGTGAGGTATTCACTATAAAAAAAAAAAAATAAAAATAAAAAAAACTAATTAATTGTAATGAGTATTCTTGCGACACTTTCCAGAGTGAAAGATGATTTCAGTATCGCGATGGTGTAAGACCGTCATTCAGAATTCAAACTTTGCTTGAGATGGCTTTAGCCGTGTTTGGTGACCAGATCTGAATATCCAAGTACTTCCTTAAAATCCTCTTCCCCATCTCCTTCCCCACTTTCTTCCCCTCTTCACTACCTTCAGCTTCAAAACATACCCCAATTGGAGATGTTTTAGTCTCACTGGCTCCAGATGGTCGGAAGCAGTTGGGACTCTTGGGCGGTAAAATATATATGATAAATAGTGCAATTATTTTCATTAGCAAAGAACTCTAAGATATAAGCCACACTATCTAGTGAAATCAGTACCCATATTTAAATATAAAATTTACAATATTAAATTAAAAATGTAACAACATCGCCTTCATTTTTGATTCTCAATATTTGGGGTAAGCTAGATGTATAAAAAAAAATTTAACTAAGAACTATATGTTTGTGGTCTGATTTCATTCTTCTTGATGTTTTACTGAGAACTATATTTTTTAGCCTGATTCCCATGATGTTTTATGGGTGGGCAAGTAAGAATTTTGTGTTATAACAGACGTTCACACAAAACGTGATGGTTCCTGTATGTGTGTTTTTTTCCAAAAGGCAGTCGAAATAAACCATCACTTTGTATAAGCCACAAATTTATGAATAATTTTTGTTGAAAAATTTATTGCATTCAATGCGTCAACTAATATTTTCAATCAATTAGTTGTTCAAGCAGAATGATTATAAACATATATTTAAATTAATATAATATTTAAATGGAAATTTTGTACCGCCAAACGATTGCTTTCCACGAAAATATTAATTATTTAGCTTTTAGCTGAAATCATTCACTAAAAACGTGATATTATCATTATATGAACTTTTCAACAAAAATTACAAAATAATATTTTTTAACTGTATTTGAAGCACACTTATAATTACCAATATTTTACGGTTACTTTTTATCAACATAAATTAGTTTTTCGGCAAAATTTTGTTCACTAAATTTGAGGGTTTTTCCATTCTCACTCATTCTTATCAAGGGAAAAAATAATATTTCACTTTAATTATTTAAAATATATGGTATATTTGCGGCACGCTCCAGCTTGGAAGAAACTTCCGGTCTCGCCCTGGTGTAAGAACACCTTTCAGAATTGTAATAATATATCCAGGTATAACCCCACCATCCTTCTCCCCATCTCCATTCCACTACTTTTAGCCTCACAACATACCCTGATTTGTGATGCTATAGTTTCACTTGCTCCAGATGGTCGGGAGCACTTGGGACTCTTGTGCGGTAATCACATATAAAAAATATCAGTAATGCAGTTTTTTTCATCAATCTATACCTAAAATTAAATATGCAATTTAAAATTATAGTACATTGAAAAGATAACAACATCGCCTTCATTTTTGATTTTCAAAGTACGCTGAAGAAAATGAGCACATAGATTTACTAATAATTTACCAGGAAACCTAATCATTTATTTGTTAGGGGCCTGCAATCCCGTTTTCGACAAGATTATAATTAATTTGAAGAGATTCTTTAAAAAATAGCATTATTGAATAGCGTTTACGAATTACGATCAATAAAAAACATAATTACGATAAAAATTAAATTGCGATACTTATCAATTTAAAAATATAAAACAAAGATTGTGCTAAACATCTTACACAGTTGCCCTGACGATGGACACTGTAATGCTATTCGAAACGTTGGGTAAAGAAAGAGGGAGCGCAAGACGGAATAATTCCCCGAAAATAATTCACTAAACTACTTTTTGCCATGATAATCTCAAATCATTTCGTAAAACAAAATTGTTTAATTACACATTTAGTTGGATTAATCATCAAGTACTTTAATTGTTTAATTACACATTTGATTGGATTAATCATCAAGTACTTTAATTGTTTAATTACACATTTGATTGGATTAATCATCAAGTACTTTAATTGTTTAATTACACATTTGATTGGATTAATCATCAAGTACTTTAATTGTTTAATTAGACATTTGATTGGATTAATCATCAAGTACTTTAATTTATATTATTATTTACGGTGTCAAGTTGAAAAGATATAATAAATAATGCTTTTTTTGACGCTTTAAATTAGGTCCGTCTCTTAAAATGAACTTTCTTCATAAATGCTATCTTTTGACAAATTGAATGTGCGCTTCACTTCTTTCGTAATTAAACTCAAGGCGTAAAATTTCACGCTGTGCTTCTTCCAATCCTCTGAGTAATGGGGTAAAAACATGCGATTCGTGCTGCTGTTATTGTTTTGGGTGATTTAAATTTCCAGTCATAATTTTATTTGCATAAGCAAACAAACAAACAAACAGATTCTTGGATCGTAGGAAGTAGTTGTATGTGGTAAACACTTACTGAGATGAAACACTGTTCATTTATTAAAAATTTGGTAAAATTATTCGTTTTTCTATTAAAAACAGGACTGCAGGACTTTAACGAATAAATTGACAGAGTTCCTAACAAAGTATCAGTTAAAAGCTAATGTTTTATGAAGACGGTGGAACAAGTGTTCATTCAAATATTGACATACTGACATTGTCGCATTCTGTCATAATATGTATTATGAAAATAACACATGTTTTCGAATATATAAATATTTCGATGACCAATATTTTATCAGAAAATATACATGCTATCAAAGCGAATAATATAATACAAACATTTATTTTCATAGTGCAATCCATCTCTACGTAGATGTAGGCATGGAATGAAACGCCACAAATCGGACTTTTCTTGCCTATCTTTGTTTAAATACCCAGGTGCGGACATGGTGACCGCTCCCGGGTCGCGCACTGTTTCTTTTGCAATGTTAGAATTTAATTCCCATCCGCTGTCACCGTTACAATAATTTTCCTTCGTTCTAGAGTAAATTATTTTTTGTCCCTTTTTAAATTCACGAACTGAGCTGTACTATACAATTTTAAAGGAGAAAATTGAAACGAAATATTGAAAAAAAAACCACAAACGACAGGTTAGAAATACGCAAAATATGTTCCACATGTGATTCAAAAAGTGCAAAACATATCATGTTTGTTATAATATATGTAAGCAGTTTATTTATATTTAAAACATAAAGCTAAAGATATTTTGGTTTAATTTTTAAGTTGTTGCAAATTATTTGATCTATTAAATTGCAAATTACGGAAATTTAATATAATATTGTCCTCTTGTTTAATGTTTCATGGTTCAAGAAAATAATGGCATTTTTGTTTACCTTTTCGAGTACGTGTTAAAATTATTCTTTTGTAAAATAATTACAATATTGAAATATTATTTGTAATTATTTATTTCACGCCTATTAAGGCTTTTACATACATAGGTATATATATAAAAAATATTTACGAAATTATACACGAAAATAGTGCAGGAAACGACTATTTAAAACAATTGCAGAAAAATAAATATAATGTCAAAATATCACTGAACTTGATCTACACAGCATGCAGGCACAAAACATAAAAAATCCAAAATATTTTTTTCTGTTTCAGTTGACAAAATTATTATGTGTCAGTAAAATCAAATTAAATACCTTTATTAAAATATTCCACTACTTGATGAAAAATGGGTATGCTTATATATTGAAATTGATGTAGGTACTAAATATATCAACAAATCGTAGTACGTATTTGTTTCCTAGCTGTTGAACCCGTCGCATAGGAGTGTGATATTGGGACGTTGATATATAATTGCTACAATAATATGGTAGGTACTGTCTTGTAACTGACCTGCTTGGAGTATGAAAAGAGATTACATATAATAAATCAGGGATATAAAACATTGAATTAATAATTTTATACAAACAGGTTAAATCGGGAATAATTCTGCAATCAGATAATTTTATTAAATTTAATAAACAAAGTACGTTATCGTAACATACAATTAATAAGCATTTTACTCTATTTTATTTAACATTTCATCTTATTAAAAAGCACCGAAAACTTCGGACCAATTCCAGTTCTACTTAAGGGTAAGGAATTGGCCTTAACGTTAAAATTACTAACCACTTTTTTGTACTGCGATTCCAGTTGTCTCCGAATACAGCAGAATTGTCCGTAACTTAAAAATTAATGACTATTTTACTAACTGCGATTCCAGTGCTCTCCGATTACGGCAAAGTTGTCATTAACGTCGTTTTGTTAACTGCTATTCCAGCTATCTCCGATTGCAGCAGAATTGTTCTTAACCTTAAAATTAGCGACTTTTTCGATAACAGCAATTCCAATTTTCTCCGATTACAGCAGAATTGTTCTTAGCCTTAAAATTAACGACTTTTTTGCTAACGGTGATTCTAGTTCTCTCCGATTACTACAGAAATGTCCTTAACTTTTATTTTTACAATCTTTTTGGACTGCGATTCCACTCTCGGATGACCTTATCCTTTAGCATAACCGGAATTGCCCATCTGGACCTATATGTGATAATTTCACCACCTGTGTCGTTCAGTGTTAATCCATATTTGTATATTTTGTACACCATCTCGTATATCCCTCATTATAATATCAACCGTTGATCGGTATGACCCGATAAAGTAATTTCATTATTAATTAAGGATACCGTGACTTTCTGAAGCATCTTAAATTTTACCTTCGATTCACTTTTCAGTAGTATACCTACTAGTATTTTTCAAACTCTCTTCTCTATAAATCTGTCATTTATACATGTACCTACAGGTTATCTATATGCCTCTTTTGGCAATACTGTTTAAAACTAAAAACTTCGAAAAAATGAATGACCTAATTGCCCTCCTGAAATTATTACAAATTATATGATATCTACTTATTTAGAAAAAAAATGAATCGTTGACGAAACAGTCAGCCGTATGAAACAGTCAGAATAAAAAAAAAATAATTAGAGAGCTGATACAATGAGTTTTAAAAGCCTCGAAATTGAAAAATAAAATAGTTTTAAAAAAATCAGACGCCGGCAAAGGTAGGGTTTTTTTGTTGGTTTTATGGAAACTTCAAAAGAATTAAAATTGGAATGGAACAATGAGCTAAATAATTAAAGTGACGCTGCTACTTCTTCTGAAAAAATAATATTCCGAGTGCTCGCTAGTTTTAAGTGCGACGGGAAAATATTAAACACAGGTTTATTTTGTGGATTTACCTTCGTTTCTACCTTAAGTGCATTAAATTTTAAATATGTAGCTTGGTACCTACTTCATAAATGTATCTACAGTTGAAGTTGCACGTAATAATCTCAAATTCTAATAGGATAATTCAATTAGGGTTTCCAATCCCGCGGGATTGGTGGGAACACTAGATTTAAAAAAAAATGCTGTTGTGATTTGTACGTGCTTGCGAATTAGGAAACACGTGATATGCAAGCGCCAAAATGCCCAGAAGTCAGTTTACACAAAGTTTTCTTAAAATGCTTATTTCGTTACGTTACGGTTACGTTTTCGTTACGGCGGTCGAGAGAGCAGTCAGTGCTTTTTTATCGTAATCGTCTTGTAATACTTATTATGTTTCTTTTTCAATATCTTTTTTTGATAATACTGGTATCAAAGATGGTTGATACGAAAAGTCATCTTAAATGGCTTAATATCTTTCCCTTTCAATATTTTTCTTATAATGTATTAGTATCAAAGATAATTGATGCCAATAAAAAAAATTACGCAGCGTTATTTCAACATTTGCTTGCAAAAACCTTTTGAGTGATCGCTTGCCAAAATGTGCCAAATTTATAGCATCCAAAAATATGGGATATAACGTGTAATCTAGGAGGATTCATTCGATTTAAACCGCAGAAGCGGTTTATTATGTATCCACATTAATATTTTGAGAAATGGTATTTATTAAATAATATGGTAAATTTATATATATTTATATAACACCAATCGCTCGAGTGGTTAGTAAAAATCCCACAAATCACGCGGGATTTCTCAATTATATCCCGCAATCCCGCAGAATTTGAATAAGGTGCGGAAATGCAAACCCTATGTATAATATATTATTACATTAACCTGCCAAACTTTATATAAATAAAATGCTATTTACGTATGAATGTGCCCTACAGACTGAAAAACTTTCCGACCAATATTGCTGAGAATTTAAAAGTTAGTAACGGGAATGTTTATAAAGTACTTTAAATGATATTACAATAGCGAAGCTAGTTGTAAATAACTGTTATTATAAAAGTTCGCACGCATTATTTTTGCCTGTATTATATTTCGTAGAAAATTTAGTAAAACAAATTGTGGTTTTAAAATCGGTTTTTAATAATAAAATTACATTCAGATTGCTAAAATACCACTAGAAAATTAAATAAATTTGTTGATCAATATGTCAGGGTAATTTTACAGGTTATACATAATTAAAAATTAAATATATACAAAATACATAAATAATAATATTATTTATGTATTTATGGTTATATTATAACCCCAATATAGATTAAAATTCTCGATATGATGATTCGTTCCGAAGCGTTCTAATTTTATTCCCCATACAAATGTTAAGTTATATTCTGTATAATACCCAATCTGGAATTATAAAGGTTTCCTAAATACTCACATGCTCAATAATAAACATTTCATACTTATTTTATTAACCACAACATTATTATTCAATATTGTTCCGCTGTTACTTTCATAGTACCTTAAGTACCTATATTGTACTCAATATTATTTACTGAACAACTATTACTTGAATGTACAACATCTCTAAACGACATCTAGTATTGTTCCTGCTTATGTTGTCTGTACTCGGCCAATTATGCTATGTAACATACACTTATTATTGTACTCCTGATCAGCTTACCTTAAACATTGTATAATGTAAAAGCCTTCATGACCCGACGAAATAGATAAATAGGTACTTCACTTCATGAAAGATGATTTTTAAACATATATTGCTCACGCACTTTGAAATTATTATTTTTGGTTTGATTTTTTGTCAAAAAATATATTGCCTACACAGACAAAAATACAATAAATGTTTTCGAATATTGACAAAAATCATATTAACTTACTATTTTTCTCCTGAGAGTGCTTCAACGCTCTCTGCTGAAAATATCCACAGACACCATGGAAAAAATATATTGTGGTCTATTTTATCTTTACGTAGTCCTCGAAAAACATCTCGATTGATTGTTTGTTTAATACTCCACTCAATATTGACTGAGGACACGGAGAAAAATGAGTTTTGCTGATTTATTAAAATCTTTGCTAAAAACGTGATGCCAAGCCATTTCCTCTCAAACTATTACTACATTCAGAATATATTGGAACACGTGTTCATGCAGCTGCGTTTAATTTAATAAATGTGATGACGAAATACGAATATATTCGATTTTTTTATGAACACGTGCTCTGACTTCCCTATAACATATTCGTATTTTTCTTTGTAGTTTGTTAGGAAACAATTCATTCGTTAAAGGCCTGCAATCCCGTTTTCAATCGTTTTAAGAATAATTTAATCAAATTTTAAGTAACTCAGCAATATTTTGTATCAGTAAGTTTGTTTCCGTGGAATTTTACGGTGAATTTTGAACAATTCGCCTGAATGAAGACATCCGTAGGCTAAAATATATTATGTATTTATATCAATTCACTGCTGCGTGAATTAAGACATCCGTAGGCCAAAATATATTTTTAATTTTGATCAATTCACTTCTGCGTGAATGAAGACATCCGTAGGCTAAAAGATATTTTGATTTATTTTTGGGAATTTGGGAAACACTTTTCTCAGAAATTTAACGTCGTTTTTCTAGAATTTCATATTACGTTATTTCACATCATAATACACAAACATTCCGTTGATAATTTATTTATTTTTATCTTTTTTAGCAGTATCCCAGAAAACGGAATTATTACTGCAATAAACCTTTTTTTGTGCGGAAAAAAGTAAAACCGTATATTTTTTTCTTTTTTTTTAGATAAATTAAAACGAAAAATTATCTAATGAAGAAATAATAAAAAAGGTTGAAAGCAGGTTTTGTGAAAATAAGTCGCTACTGTTATTAGTTAAAAAGATTCTTGCTGCAATAATTGTCTTGTGAAGTGGTTACAAAAAAGTTACATAGTAATTAACTTTAAAAATAATTGCTTTGAAATAGCGTTTTGTGGCACGCTCATGAGATGAAGACATATTACCTGAGCGGGAACTAATTATGTCACATTTGATTTGCAATCACGCAGAGGTAGCCAATATAGTATGATATCAGTGCAACGCGCGTGGTATAATTTGCAAAAAAGGCTTGCACACTTTTCATACTGACCTAAAAAGAACAATATTGCGTGACTGTTGAACATTTTATGTAAACGCTAATTAACTAAATACACCTTTTATGTTCTAGCCCCTCATAAAAGCTGGATAGCGGTTAGTGTCATGCTGTAAAGTTTTTCATAAGACACAGAAAAATATTCCATGCATAAATATATTGTCAAATTTAGTACTTTTTTTTTAGAATTCGAATTAGATCAGTTGCTTGAAAGATATATTGTGTTTAATCATCCCACCTGCCTACGTTATAATTAAAGTTAATATATAAAGTAAATGGTTTTCCAATAAGAGGTGTTATTTTGATATTCAATTGTAAAATATTAATGGTTTTGTTGCTTGTGTGGCACGAAGCGCCATCTTGTTGAAAGTAAACAATACCATCCAATTCCGGCCATAAAAAATCATTAATCATCTCTCAATAGCGCAATCCATTCACCGTAACTGTTGCTCCAGCCTCATTTTCAAAAAGTAAGGTCCAATGACTCCGCCGGACCATAAATCGCACCAAACAGTCACACGTTGAGGATAAAAAGGCTTTTCAACAATAATTCTTGGGTTTTCTGAGCCCCAGATGCGACAATTTTGCTTTTTGACAAAGCCACCAAGGTGGATATGAGCCTCATCACTCAAGATGATTTGCATTTGATTCACTCAAGTGAATTTTAATAATTTAAATGCGTTGTTGAAGCGCTTCATTTTCATTCGTTCCATTTTTATTAATAAAGTAGTTTTTATTTGTCAAATGTCAAAAAATGACAGCTCCAAAAGTAACATCTACCGAAATAGCTTGCTATTCAAAATGACACCTCTTATTGGAAAACTTTGTATAATGATCCTTGGTTATAGTATATCTTTATTTTGTAATTGACTTATTTGTGTATGTCTGTGTGACTTATAATATGCCTATGAGTATTTATTTGTATAAGTCTATGAGTATGTTGTTTGTCTTATATATGCATCTTATATCCTTGAATTAAAAATAATAATAATTTTTTGTTAATTTATATATCGCCGTTTTTGTGAGAAATCACCTCAAGTGCACTGTACAAATATATTTCTTAAATAGTTAACACTAGAACTACTGACTTAAAACTAGTGACTTACGTCTGAGACTTATATCTATCTAGAGACTTACAACTAAGGCCTATAACTATTATCTTAATAAAATATATATTTACATATTATGTAGAAACTTATAATTGTTATCATTTATATATTCTTCTGTCCCTGTTTTCTATATCTGAATTTATCGTTGTATTTATGCATTCTCATTGCACTTATTAATGTAAAATTTACCTGCCGACAAACTTCGCTGGCTGTTTTGAGGCTTTTTATAAATGAGAAAAAAAAACCAAAAAACAAATCAAAAAAAATAAACAAAAAAAAAACAAAAACAAATAACAAAAAACAAAACAACAAACAAAACTTTTGAAAATTTTGTAATTTTACGGAAAAAAACTCAAATGCTTTAGCAAAGCTAATTAACAAACTTGATAATAATTTTAAAACTCGAAGCAATTATGAATACAGCGTTTATTTATCAAAATTCAGAAAACCGTTTTATTATTTCATGCGATGTTTGATTAGGAGCCGTCACGATGATGCGATAATGTTGATTTTACAAGAATTTCTCGCCTTCGTGTTCTTGAGGTTTTCCGTTTTTTATTTTTTGTGGTAAAGTCTGTAAGATTAGGAATCTGTCAAAACGTGACAAAATGGGGGAATTTTATTCTGAATGCAGATCTAATCGCTCCGTAAATAAAACACGCAAAGCTTTCGACAAAAAATAAATTTTACAGACAGCTTTCGAAGTCAAATTCTCAAAAGCCTTCATTCGAGCATTTGCACATTTAAATTAAGTTTTTTGTGTTGAATTTAAGACATTTGGCGAATCTTTACTTATTGTATTAGTGCTAAGACTCAATAATGCCATGGCCAAAAATCAAACACCAATCAACTGCTCGGAAGGAAACTATCATAGTTAATAATAAATAACTACTCACCAACTATTCTTAGGGCGCCCGAAGACAAAAGACTAGTCGCAGAAACTATTCGAAAATCAATACATATTTAAAAATTTCTCACTAGTGTTACTTATTGTATTAGTGCTAAGACTCAATAATGCCATGGCCAAAAATCAAACACCAATCAACTGCTCGGAAGGCAACTATCATAGTTAATAATAAATAACTACTCACCAACTATTCTTAGGGCGCCCGAAGACAAAATACTAGTCGCGGAAACTATTCGAAAATTAATACATATTTAAAAATTTCTCACTAGTGTTACTCGTGTGCGTAACTCCATTTACCGTAATGGGGCTGACAGATTACGCCTCACGCATCATGGCTTGACCTATTGCAGCAAATTGCTCACCATGTGTGGTCTGTCACACATATCGATTTTTATGCCCAACAACAACAACAACGGGATCACACGAGGACAATACACGTGAGAATACAATAGTGTCCTGTCCCTGCTGCGTGATCAGTAATTCAATATAATAATAATACCGTAATTTGAACGCGGAACGCTATCAAAATGGATACACGACGACGCAATTTACGAGCGAGTAGAAATATTGTCTTTCTATCGGTTTTTTATACCCAGATGTACTGTAGTGTTTCATTTAGACAATGTTTCAGCCAAAATACAAGATCCGAGTGCCAAGAGCCGAGATACGTACACGCGGAGCGACTGTCTATTGCCTTATTTTCTTGTCAAAACGGGTTTACAAGCGGAAAACGCGGACGGGCGTGGTGGTAAGGGTTTGACACTATCCTGCGGAGATAGCTTGCGCTTCTTTCTCTGGGACAGTATCTTGGTTCATTGTTTTGTCTTCCAAACTACTGTTTACACTAGGACAGTGGGTCCGGAGCTGGGACAAAACAGTAACTGTCCTCGTGTGATCGCTCTATTAGAATGCTTTCGTCTGGGGGTTGCCAAGAGCGGCGGAAGTATTTTAGAATGTTACGCATGTACAACCGAAATATTACTGTTATTTTCAAACCACTAAAATTATATTGTTTACTAGCGCAGACCTGTGAAAAATACGGTATATTTAAAAAAGACAGGTTCGATACCTAATTGCATGTTAGCTGTAATGCGCTTGCCTCAAGGAAATTAAACAGCAGAAATACACACTTAAAATATTATCAACATAATTTAGGGAAGGTAATTTAAGTACTTAACCAATACTAAAAAAAATTATACCCAAGAAATTTATTCATCCAATTTTGAAAATGACACTTAAATTCAAAGCAAATTCAAATTCTATATTTCACTGAACCAGAGTTACAGACAGACTCTAAACCGAAATTAGTAATTTTTGTTATTTTTTATTTAAAAAAAATATATCTATATATATTATATTGTGTTTGTGTTTACTTCGTAGAACTCCATTTAATTTTATTTTATTTTAATAGATATCAAATTAAATAATATTATTATTAAGTTCTGCAAGTATTTTTTTGGTTTTTATTATTGTTTCAGCTGTTTCGGCTTTCAAGACAGTTTGAAAATGGCTTTGAAAGCCGAAATAGCTGGAACAATAATAAAAACCAAAAAGTACTTGCAGAACTCAATAATTATATTTTGATATATATTAAGTAATTTTGATGATTAATATAACTCTCATACAGCTCTAACAATACCAATGCCAATTATTTATGCATGTAAATAAAAAGTAGACTTCTTTCAAGAAGACCCAAATCCAATTTACATAACAATCATCTGATCAGTGGTAAGCTCAGGCCTAGTGTACTGAGCCGTTACAAATAATTAAATAGAGAAAGGGTTCTGGAATATTTTTGAAAAAGAGATCCCTAAAATTGTCTTAGAAGCCTTATTAGGTACAATCACGATCCATATAGAATAGTTTTGTTGTAGGTTAAAAAAAAGGGGGGCTCCGTTGGGCAGGATACATATATGTATAGCAAGGATGGATAATCCAACCATCAAAATAAGGCTTCTTAACCCTTACGTTTGAGAGAATAGTGAGTATCAAATGCAAATCTATCTGTTACAACTGTTGAATGCTTCTACCGAGAATAGTATGTAGCCGCCACGTGTCAACTTAGTGGTCGATAGATTCGTGCGCATGCATCGACTTCTATTATATAGAGTTTACATTCCTTGCAAAATCAGTGTAAAATATTATTCCCGTTCGGGAAGTAGGTAAGGGGTGTGGCGGCTGTCGATGTCACCCAAATCTATATAAGATGATATAAGAATATCGTAAAACCTTGTTAACTGATGGATTCTTATAACATTGATATCTTTTCCAGTAATACTTGTACATTATCGCAGCGTGCATATTATTATCTCGCAGCGGACAATTAACCGATGTTGGTGGCCCATACGAACGCCAATGTTGACTTTATCTATACATCTCAATGGGTGCATGGCGATTGTGATGTAAAGAATTAATACTGACTACTCGTCATATCGTCATTTTTATAGTTTAGTGGTTTGGAGGAGCTTAAATGATTTTATCCAACTTGCGACTTATAATACAAGTAACAATTATTTTACAAGCAATAATTATTCGCCTGAAACACTCATCCACATTGAAAAATCTCCTGATAAAAGATTTGAAAGTTCATTGAACCGGAGTTACAGACAGAGTCACAGTAAAATGTTGTTTTGTTTGTGTATAGTTTGACCAGTCTTCTGAAGGAAAAACGGCTAATATGCTTATAAATAACATAAACTTTCAGAAACAATTATTTAATTTACTGAAAATAAAATATTAATACATGTCGCTTATTTCCAACCCATTCCAAAAGTGATATGTTGTTTGTCCAAAAAAGGGTATTTGGTATAATAAAGGGCACCATGTCTTAATATCTATGTTTTTTTTACGTTAACGTTTACGGGTTGTTTCAGAGAATTCGAACAATTCATCAATTTTCAAAGTTGATTTCCAAGTTGTGTGAAAGTTCCATTGAAGTTCTGTTATTATATTAACATGGTCCAGTCGCTTCACAGAACTGAAATAATAATAAAACTTTCACAGTAGTCCTTAATATTTAACTGTGAAATTTGAAAAACACAGAATTTCGACAATGTTGTCGTTTCCGACGTGATAAGAATGTACCCACCCTATAAATCCCGTCATCGCATCGATGCGTATCACTACTCAACCATCGCGTGATGTTAGAAATAAGTAGATGAATAATGGTTATTATTTGTATGAAACGCGCTTAGCAATATATTTTATCTAAATACCTGTAAGTTAGTCTAGTACTAGGCGTTGACACGTTAAATGACAACGCTGCTATGATTGACCATTGTCAACTGTTGATTAAAACCGTTGGAAATAACTCCGATTTTGAAGGGAACACTAAAAATATATATTTAAATAACTAACTAACTATTCTGCCGATTCCCCGCAAGTGTTTTACAGATAAGACGAACTACCATACAACTCAATATTGTCACATCTTGCTTCATTTCATTCATATACCGTCTCATACATACCTGTTATTCTGACTCTTAAAATGACACGACTCAATTATTTGGTTCCCTCGATCGTATCATAAACTACTTTTGCCATTCATTTTAGGTTCATAAATCATTTCATTCCTAATTCTAATAATGTTACCAAATACCAGCATTGGAGAACCGCAACCAATGTTACCGATTATCTTATAAAGATAAATGTTGGATATATTTTCCTTGCCATATTGCCAGAATCGCTTCGCGATAGGCGTTACTTAATGAAATATTGGAGAAGAAATTCTACAAACACATCTTGTAGGAAGGAACATAGTCAAAAGACCTTACCGAATTACGCATTATATTGTTCACAAAGTATAAACAATCACACTTTCCTTAATTTATTTGACGCCAATCTGCTACCACAACACCACGGTTAACAGCGTTGCGTTGTGTTATAATATTCATATATGTAGTTTAAAATAATATTATATTCAACTGTTGACGCAAATTTTCGTCTAGCTGTTATTTTCAAAAACTTGTTATACTTTGATAACGTAATACTAGCTACCTGCGACGTGAACCGTGATTGACAACTGGGCTGGATTTAGCAAAACACGCAACGTATTTATCTGAATAATTTAGGAAAACGAGGAGTTGGCGTCGTTATTTAGTAAATATGTTAATTAAATGTCGTCGGTTTATACATTATTCACGTCCTTTAAGTGTAATATGATTACTTGAAAATGATTAATATTAATTCACATGCCTGTTAAGCGAATTTCACGTTCTAATTAATTGAATTTTTATGAGCGTGCAGTTAATATATGTTGAGTTATATTAACACAAGCATACTTTTAACCTAAATTATTGTCTTTGGTTGGGTTTTCGGAATATGTACCTACAAGTTTTATTTCAGACACAGCACTCCCGCAGCTAATTGTCGTAAGTCAATAATCGGGTGTTTTGAGAAGTAGATACATTTCTTGGTTTGGTAGTATAATACTATATGTCTTCGAAAGAACGTCTAGCAAAAGTGCTATATCTCAAACAAACATGGATAGGTACAAGGTACAACAATGAATCACTACTGGTAAGCGTAGTTATTTATAACCCTCATCACTATATAAAAATTAAAATCAAACATTTTTTGTTTTTGTTTTTACATTAGCTCCATACAGTCTATATGTCACCTTTGGGGATACTGTGTGGGTATTATGAGTATTTTTATGAAAAGGAAGGAGAAGAAGTTCTTGGAAGGAAAATGTTATGAGTAATGTGTAGGAATCTGGGGGCCAGTGTGTCTAAGAGTGATGAACGTATGAATCATCCCTTTCATTACGGGGCAAGGCGAATCGAGAGAATCCTACCGATCGTAGAAAGGAGAAACCGCCACGAAGTAGATGGGTATCATCAAACCTCATCCCATGAACCGCGGCACCCTTGCCAAGTCACCAAACGTAGCAAAACACCTACGGGGAATCTACGGCAGAGGTGTGGTTTTATCTATTACATGGTCCCCGAGGCGGCGGTACCCATATTCAACTCTTAAATTTGTCTTGATGTAATAATACACATGAAAACTTGAGTCAAGTCACATCTTCGGATCTACCGGATCTGCCCTGATGATGGACACTGCAACGCTGTCCGAAACGTCGGCTAAAGAAGGAGTTAGCGCAACACGGCATAACACCCCAAAAACAAACAACAAAAATGCTTTTGGCCGTGAGAATCTAAAAACTTACCTTGAGTCAAGTTGACGATTTTCATACGGATCTAAAACGTACCTACTAAATAATATTCAAAACTAAAAATACTGTTATCTGAGTTAGACATATTATTTTGACAAGAAGTATTGTACCGAGCTATAAAAGGTGTCCGGGCAGAAAATGCACAAACTTTTAGGGGTAATTTTACGTGATGGTAGAAGTAAAAAAGGCTAAAATCTTTTTTTCGAAAATATTTTTTTTGTGCTATTTTTTCGCCAGCTCTCGGGTCTCGCGACCAACTATCGCAAACCGGATGGTTGGCGGTGTGGTGAGGCAAACGCACATAGTATGTCAGTACCCTAGTATCGCGATCTATTCTAACGACCCGGGTGCCGGGTGCCGGGTGCCGGATGCCGGGTGCCGGGTGCCGGGTGCCGGGTGCCAGGTGCCGGGTGCCGGGTGCCGGGTGCCGGGTGCCGGGTGCCGGGTGCCGGGTGCCGTGTGCCGGTGTGGTGAGGCGAACGTCCACAGATTATCAGCACCCGAGTGTCCCAATCCGGGTGCCACGACACGCTACCCGGTTCCTGTAAAACGATCGATTGACCCTGCTTTACCTTAAAACGTTGTAATTTCAAAAAAGTTGTTAATTTTTTTTGCTTGTTTTGAAGTGAAACTTCTTTAGGCGCGTAATTCGGGGACGGAGTAAAACCGAGTCAGGATCGACACGAAAATGCGGGTACCCCCACCACCGCTCACCGTTCACTGTCCCTCTCTCACCATATGCGCTTGTTGAGGTGGGGGAGCCGCTCACGAACGTTCTCTCCCGACACGGGACAACAATCGATGCAGTTTTTGCACGATTCATTAAGGATTTAAGTGCTCATGTATATATCTCGCACTTTAGTTACCATAACCCAATTATCACGACATTAGGAAATGATATTCATGAAATTGACAATGAAAATGGCACATGATTGGTAAATTGTCATTGTAATTTCTTTGTAATTTTTAATTGTAATATTGTTATTTATGTAATATTGTATACTTGTGAATAAATTGAAAATTTTTGGAACTATACATTAATCGAACGTCATTCATCTATAAGAAAATATTAGAAAAAGCAAATCCATGCTTCGTCGTTGAATTATTTAACCTCTAATTTTCAAACTAACCTAAGAGAGAAAATAGAGATGATGAAATGAAAATAGAGAGAGAGGAATACTAGAAGTTTCACTTCTGTCTTGCGTAGGCTTGACACACCCACTTTTTTGCTTGTATAATCACGCCGAATCACCTCCCGTAGTGCACTTTAGCCCCCGGAAATCTTGTATAATATTCAATAAAAAATATTATTTTAATACATAGTATCCAAAAACTAGTGGTACAAGTAGAAGACTGGAAAAACTAAATTTAATTTTGAGTCGATTTTGTGGTTCAACTTGTTTTCATTTGAGCCTTCGTTTTCGAGAAAATGGAATCCGAAAATTTTTAGGGTACAAACAAAATCTGACCACAATACTGTTATTATAGGCTGCTCATTGTCTTTTAAGCAAGCGTATACAAGCCTCGAAATGATTTTTTAACCCTCAAAATCACCACTGCCCCCCTGGATATTACAAACACCCCCGTTGGGAATCACTGCGTCTATGTAGATGATGAAGTTTTAGCAATTTCCAGAATGTTCCACTAGTTTCCGGACACCGTGTATCTACTCAAGGAGTATATAAATAAGGAGTGACCGTAGAATGAAAGCATTTTCCAATTACGGCGATTTTTCATCACATTAGTTTTTGATTGTTTTCTGGAGAATATCAGTGAGAGTGATGTATATTATAATAAAAAAGCAGTTTTACATTTTATCACAACGGTTGCCGACAACCGCGACATGGCAATATTAATGGACTCTTGCTGTTTTCACCAGCTTAAACAGAGGGCTTTTAAATGTAGGTGGTACAATTTTAATGACAGTTTTGAAACATGAAAAATAAATAATAAAAATAAAATTTCATTAAAAAATAATATATGCAAGAAACTAAATACACTGTAAAAACTCAAACAAAATACATCGTAAAAACTCAAACAAAATATAAACACAACAGACCTCTAAAGGTTTTCACAAAACGTGCATCAATACAATATGAAAGAGTGTTTTATTATTTTGCTTTGCTGAGCATAATGTAGAGTCACGTGGGGTAACCGTGCGCAATTTTTACATTGGGATTTTTGTATTAAAAAGCTTTAGGTATTTTACTCAATTCTTTTGTTTATTAATATGATCGATTATTAAGGCATCTCAAACAACCATAAAAACCTCATATGGTTCATAAATCAAACAGTTATATAAAAAAGTTTACATGCATGTCGATTGCGCACACTTACCCCGTGTGCGGGGTAAGTATACGCATACCGTAGGGTAAGTGTTCGCACCGCAAAGAGTTACTCCCCATTGCAATTATCACACTTAAATTGCCCCTTATCGTAGTCTGTGCAATTCTCATGCCACCATGCTTTACACACAATACATTCTATCCAATCTTCTGTTGGTGGATCTCGATATTTCTCCTTGCATTGTGGGCAAAAATAGTCCTTAGAAGCCTGTTTTTTTGCGCTCTTTAAAAAGTTATGCACGCTGGAATCTCCCGCCTTATGCTTTGTGGTGATTCTTTGTGGTGTGACTTTCTTGAAAAGAGGTGGTCGTCCGATTTCCATGGTTTTAAATATTGGTTTTCCAACGATTTTTGCATCTGCATCTGTCTGCTTCTGCTGAAGTTTATTTTTATAGGGACTTGAGATAATTATTTCAAACTTGCAAGCATTTATCAGTTTGCGTAAAACCGCCGAACTTGAACAACGTTAAACCCAATAGCTCTCGCAATACTTGTGGGAGGAGTCTGTCTTAAAGCTAAAACAGGGTTACGTTTTCGAAATCCATACACCCAATCCTTGCCAGTCGTTTTTGTAATGTTGTCAAATCTGTTCTCGATCTTGTTGATTTCAGCATACTCGTAAACATTTTTTCTCATTGTCTGCATAGTCAGGCCGTAGAACATTTTGTCAGTTATTTTACAATAATCAACGATTTCGGCCTGAAAATAAATGAATAATTATTAGATCAATAGTTTCACAAAAAAATGATATCTGCACGATAAATTGAGTATCTATTTATCTAAAAATCTACCTCTTTATCTGGTGTAAATGTCGGACGATATCTCCCCGTTGAAGTTGCTATTAATTTTAGTTTTAGGCGCTTACGCAGAGTGGCTTCACTGATCCCAACAATATCTGCAGCAGCCCGCTGACTCTTCCCCTCTTTCATAAGCCTTTTTGCAGTTTTTTTTTGCTCTTGAGTGCAAACTGACCTCTCCGGGTGCTTTCTCACGTACACACGTGGCATATTTCACTGTAAAAAAATAACGAGAGTTGAAATATTATGCTATAAAATCAATTTTATCTATCGGGGTAAGTGTTCGCACTCGTCCAACTGCGAACGCTTACCCCAGCACACTTACCCCATCACACCAAAATTCAATAAACTTTAAAAATCAGATTAGTGGTTATCTTTATTAGAATTATCACTTTGCACCCGTCTAACTAACAATATTTTACTAAAAATTACCATAGACCACGTCACTCTGACACAGCTGGTTACACAATAGCACACATCGGTAACAGATGTGAAAAATTTAAGAAAAGCACGAAAAAAAGTAATTTACCTACCAGTTTTTATTGACAAATCAGCATCCACTGTACACATGTCCTGCTTCGGCGCGATCCAGAAGGCTACTGAATTAAGGAACGCGCGGGCGCTTGACAGGCACAATCTTGTCGGAAACATCACTGCGAACACTTACACTCCGCGTACGGTTACCCCACGTGACTCTACTGGTTATACACATTCAAAAAACATTAATCAATTCGGTAAATGCATCGTGCAAAGGTGAAAATAACACCATATGCATGAAAATACTCTTTGCGTTGAAACCTCAAAACAAATCACACCTAAATATGGTATTACGTTGCAACAGCAGTTGGAAATAATAAAATACTGCTGGTCTTTACGTTCTGACATTTTATTGCATTCGACACATAAAACCGCCCATAAACATGATGTTTTATGTTGAGAATTAAAAGACATAACTTCAACGTAAAGAAAGCAACTTTTTACTTTAACCTTTGGTGAGCTAAGGTCACAATCGGTTTTGAAGAGTATGCAATAGTTTGCATTTTTTTCTAAATAATCCACTATTTGATTTTTAATAGTTGATATCTCATACAATAGCAAATGCCGCCAATTCATTTGAAAACTTTACTTCATAAAATACGGTGGGCAAACCAGAGTGGAAGATATATTTGGTACCACTAATCAGATTAGAAACTTTGCTTGTGACCAGATTTATACAGTCATATACACATTTTTATTTTATTTTAATATACTTCATATGGGTTACATTAATACATACATATTTTGCAAAATATAATATTAAGGTTCATAATTGGTCATGTATACCTTATCAGAAAAGAGGAGCTCTTGTGCCTGATAAGGGAGCCATGATTCTTACTTAGATTCAATGTTATAATATTATGTTATGTGTAAAATATATAATAATAATATATATGTATATATATATATATATATATATTTTTTTTTTAATATAAGTTTTTTTGGAAAAAAAGTTTGATTTAATTTATTTGTTCTTGTTGGTTCGTAATACAGCGCAATTCGGAAGGGAGATTATTGTAGTTTTTTATGGCTTGGTAAATATAATGGTTTTGCATTTGAGTTGTTTTAAAGATTGCCGTAATAAATTGATTTCCATTTCTCATGAGTTTGTAAAATTCTTGATATTCTGTGTTATTTTTTTCTTTACGCATTTTTATAATGGAAGTTTGTTTAAATTTATCATCAATATTTGGTACTGGAAACAATTTAAAAATCAATTTTGTTGGGAAAGTAGAGTTTTTTTAAGTATTACCTTTATAATAATTTTTTGCGAGACTTCAAACGAATCAAAAAACATACTGGCGGGTATGTGTACTGCCTCCCCGTGAACCATGTATTAGATAATCAACACCACTGCCATAGGTCACCCCAAGTGGTTCGCTATGTTTGGTGACTTGTTAGGGGTGCTCGAGTTCATAGGATTAGATTTAAATAAGTATTGCGGCGGATGCTTTTGCCCACCTACTCGTGGCTCGTGAATCGGGTAAGTTGAGGGAGACCTCTTGACCTCTCCAACCGGACTCCATCGACCTATCGCCTTGAACCGCAGTGGGGGAAAGATTCATATGTCCGTAACTCCTTAATACTTTTACCCCCAGATTCCTACCTAAACCTCATATCTTTTTCCATCCCAGAACTTCTTCTCCTTCATTCTTTTCCTTAAAGAATCCCTACACATAGCATCCCCGAAGATGATATAGGCCCTGAGGATTTTTTTTCTCAGATTTTGTAAAAAAAATCAAAAAGATCATGCATCTTCGGAAAAAATCATCCTCGGTGATTTGCTAAAATTGGCATTAGTGAGGGAAAGCGTTATATCGATAATTTTATTGTTGTTGAAAACTTGAGTAGCTGAACGTAAATATATTGTGAAATGCAGATGATCGGTAGGTTAAATTGCCAACAACAAATAATTCAAATATGGGTAGGACGACTCTGCAAAAGAACCTAAATAAAAAAAATGTAAAACGGGAATTAATAAGTATTTTTCTCTTCTTCTTGCAGGTATATTTCTCTCCGTGCTGATCTTCATGTCCGTGGCTGGAAACGTGCTGGTCTGCGTGGCAATCTACACCGACCGCGGTCTCAGACGCATCGGAAACTTGTTCCTGGCCTCGCTAGCCATCGCAGACATGCTCGTGGCTGCCATGGTCATGACCTTCGCTGGCGTCAACGACCTGCTGGGTTACTGGGTCTTCGGCGCTCAGTTCTGCGATACCTGGGTGGCTTGCGATGTCATGTGCTCCACGGCGTCAATCCTGAACCTGTGCGCCATCTCGCTGGATAGATACATACACATCAAGGATCCATTCCGGTAACTTGTAGTATTAATTTGATTAGAATACGGTGCACCGATGTAGGAGATCCTTTTTCTTTACGTTAAAAATAACCAAAAGGCCTTGAAAAAAATAATTTCCCTTAGGGGTCTATGTAATCTTCGGGAATTCTGGCATTCTGTTGGGAGGATCTTTTCAAGAAAGGGAGACAAAGGTCTGGAAAGGAAATTGGTATGAGGGATGGGTAGGATTTTGAAGGTAATTATGTTCAGGAGTGACGGACGTATGAATTCATCCCTCGCATGGCGATGGGGCGTGAGAATTTAGCTGGAGAGGTCAAATAGTTTCCCTCAGAAAGATTTTTTCGATCCGGCCCGTTGATGGGTAGAAGCATTTGCCGAACTTCTTGGAATGACCTATGGCAGATATAATGGTTATCCAATGAATTGTTCCCGGGGCAGCGATGTGCCTTCAAAATGTTTCTTAAGTTGCGACTGCGAAAAATTGGTGGTTTGCTTTTGACATGTGTTCCTTGGCGTCATTCTTGAGTCTCACTTAATACATTCAGGACCACATCACCAACATCAAGGGCTCATTAAATCTAAAGGATATAGTTATGAGAAGGTTAAAAGGGCGGTGCAAACACCAGATGAACAGTTGAATTGCTTTCTTTTCCTGCAGTTTTGCAATCCGTATTGCTTTGCTTCTGTCATGTACCCAGTGGCGTCATTATGCTTGTAAGAAATAAAGTTATGGGGACGTTAAATGGTCGGTGCAACGACCGAGATGAAATGTGAAAAAAATTAAAAAGCGCAAATCTTGCACATCTGTTTATTTGCGGCACGTTCCAGAGTGGAAGATACTCTCAGTATCGTCCTGGTTAAACTCTTGATTTACCCGGTGACTTCATAAATCACAATTTACCTGTTGGAGTCCCCAGGACTCCCGGAAATAAAATCGTTAATTTAACATGAAATAAAACACTTTTTTTTAATGAAATGCTAGTTAGATTTGTTTATTATATATTTAGTTTTACAATAGCATAGTTTTTTACTTAAAATTATAGAATCACGACCTTTTATTAAGAAACTTCTACAATATTGCACTTTTTTCTACAAAATTACAATACCTAACTTCTAGTCTCAACATTTCAAAAACAAAACAATTTTTAAAGAAATATAACAAAAACATAATCAATTCTTATAAAAGTTTAAAAAAACATGGTCCAAACAAAAAAAAACGTGCAAGACCTTCCAGTCACGATTGGTGACACAGTCATTGCTTATTTTTTTTTTGTACAACCAAGGCACACAGGCTTAGTACAACTATGGCAAATATATATAGTTTTCATTTTTAGACGCGGTGGACACAGGTGAAAATACTTTCTCTCATTCCGGGGAAAAAATACCGTAAATAGGCTAAAACTGTAACATTAATACCCCGGTGGAGTCCCACGGACTCCACTAACGTGATTACTCACGCACGCACTCACGCACATCGATGTCCGCTCTCCCTTGCGCTTGGCGCGTTACTGTGTGAAGGTATTGGAACGCACAATTTGTAATTCCAAAAACGAACGGTTTATGAGCGCTGAAAGTTTTCAATGGAGTCCCAGGGACCTACCGGGTAAATCAAGGGTTAAGACTACCATTCAAAATTTAACGTAGATATGGCATTAGCCATCCTTGTTGACCAGATCTAAAAACTCAAGTACTTCCCCACCTTACTTCATCTCCTCACCATATACGCCGATTATGGATGCCATAGTCTCACTTGTTCCGGATGGTTTGGAGCAGTTGGGACTCTTGTAGAGCATTAATATTGTTTACGCCAGTAATGGCTAATTGTTGATTCATGGAGAATTACTTTACTGGCAATAAATGTTGTTCCCGAACCCCGTTTTCCTCTCCCTTATACCTCTCCCCTGTGTCCGGGATTCAGTCTAAAACCAACCACCGCGACGCGAAGTGAACATTATTACCTATAACGCATCGCATAGCAATAAAATTCATCACAAACGAATCGCAATAAATAAAGTTTTGCCAAACCAAAACTAGTGAAATTAGCATCCCAACAAGTGAATTTTCCTCCACCTCTGTAAGTACCTTCTACTTTTATAAAACTCATTGCCAAAGTAATATATCAACAAAGAATAATTGATTAGTTTATTAAAAGTTCCACAGCTTGAGCAAATATAAAAACTAAAAAAGTCTCTCTCCTTGACTAAGGAGACTTTAGGTCTATCTCTCTATAATATGTTATATTTTTGGCATGCTGCCGGCACCAATGACCAGCTCAGATGGAAAGTGATATTATTAATCATGGACAAACCATTATAAACATGGAACGTATTCATGAACGGTTTGTTAACAATTATGAATAACTGGTCACTTAACGCGGTTTTAGGTAGCTGCAGTAATGCATCCTTCCTTTTCACATTGTTGGTGCGTGATGAACAAACTCACAATACAATATAATATATTTTTTTAATGTAAGTATTTACATGAGGCACGAAATTGTAAATTAAAAAAATATATTTGAACGATAAGCATTATATTTAAAGTCATTGAAATCTGAAGCAGTAAAATCCGCAAAAAAACTTCAATTAACATTACAGCTGAGCTCTTGAAAAGCGCGTTAACGACACAAAAACAGACACAGAATTTCGAACATGATACACTTTTGTCATAATTCAACAATTAGCTCTGTACAAATTCAACAACTGAAACAAGATTTTTTAAATAAACAGTTCTATTTAGAACAAAGAAAACTGTTTCGCTGAGAACTTCCAATGAATTTTCCAACACCAATTTAATTATCGGCATTACTGTAGAGATTGCATTCAAGCAGGGGCAACGCTTTTCGAAGTATGGTTTGTGAAGGTTTTCCACGTGTATTTTGTACACAACAAACATGGATTAACATAAAATTTTCAACGAATAAGTTAATAGCATTCGTCCAATGATGTTGAATAACAAAAATTATGTCTCAAGATAAATAAAGTTTGGGGCAAGTGAAAATAAAAAAAAAATACATAAATTTAATTTTCTGAAAGAGACAAGTAAATTGAGAGATAAAAATATAATATTCCGAGAAATTAGAGAAAATTTGAAAAGTTCGGCGAACTACCGCTAAATATATAGATTTATCTTGCCCACTACTGGGTAATATATTATTTTATGTAGTCTAGACATTCGCACTAGAGGTTGGTTCTTTGAAAAGCGACAATAAGCGACCTGGCAGCAAAAAATAAATATTTAACTAACTAACTAACTAACCGTCACGCCGTTTCCTCGCAGGGGTAGGCAGAGAGGACGGACCGCCAAACAACTCAGTCTTGGCTAACACTTCTTGCCTCATTCACATTCATACATCGTCTCACACATACTCTTCTATTATTCTGACTCTTGACATGGCCCGACTCGAGTATCTGATTCACTTGATCGTGCTATGTCTTCCTCGGGCGTCCCCGACTTCTGCTACCATTAGCATTTGCATCATATATCCTCCTTAAACTTCTATCTTCGCTCATTTGCTCTACATGCCCAAACCATCTAAATTTCCCTTTCTTAATCTTACGCACTACGCTTACATCAGCTTTGCACTCTTTGCAGATGTTCACATTCCTCGCACGATCAAACATGGTTTTACCACACATACGCCTTAGGGATCTCATTTCAACAGCATTCAATCTACTTTCATCCTTTCTTTGCCAGTTCCATGCCTCACTTCCATACATCAGGGTAGGTACCAGCACTCCATTGTGGACTGCTAACTTCGCTTCTCTGGACAATTTTTTTGTTAGCGCCAAATGCGTACAGTCCTCCATTAATGGAGTTACCTGCATTTACCCTTCTTTCATTATCTTTGTCAGCCTTCCCATCCCTCGTAAACATACTTCCTAAATACATAAAATCATCCACCTGCTCCAAGTGTTCCTCATTCACAACTATATTGCACACTGTTTTCGTACTCTTTCTTTCAAACACCATTACTTTAGACATATTTAGGTACATTTATCGTTAACTCATTCTTCATACATCGTTCATCCTATACACGAGAGACTGTAGATCATCCATACTATTAGCAATCAGCACCGCATCATCAGCATACAACAGGCAACATACTTCTTATCATAATATATTTATGTTATTATCTATCATACCTAAATCTTTAAAAAGAAATAAGAACAATTTTCATCCAAATTACTCAGACATTTTATTGGACGTAATAGGTATCTTAACTATGTACAATTAAGTATTTAGTACCCTATCACTTGTAGTAAAATCCAAAATATCATTTGGTAATTATTTTATAATAATTATTGATGACACATCAATAATCCTTTCACAAGAATTATTGATACGATAATTAACTGCTTTGCTCACATTAATTTTATTTCGTTCTGCCGAGATACATCATACATTATTATGATAGGTTTATGCAAGATCCACAAATAATTAGAATTGGGCATGTTTCCAATAGGTGAAATGGGATAACTATTATTACGTCCAACATTGAGAATCTTTTAAATAATACTGAATTATTGAATCTGTATCTTTTTTGTTTGTTAATAAATATATTTAAATTTAGATTTTATTTTCGTGAGAAGGTTGTGTTCCCACAAACAGTTCTCCAACTCATCGTGGAAGGATATTTTACAGAATAAGTTCTTTATATTAAATCAGGGATTTATTTAATACTTCGCGTATTACAAGAGTGACTTCGTTGGTCGACCTAACTAGGAGCTGGCTAAATGAAATCTGCAAACACTATGTTTTTCTGGAAGCAGCGTAACTGGCCCTAGCGACTACTGACTAATAGCTGAAACCTCTTGGAATTCCAAGCAAGCTTTTTGAACTGCCATCTATGAGTGTATCTGTGAAGCTCTTAGCTAACTCGCATCCCAACAGTGTAAAGGCCGCGAATGTTGTTAATTATTGTTTGTTTCTAAAGTGTACGATGAAGTCATTTTTAACTAAATTGTCGCTTACGTCTTTTTGCCTTTCCGGCGTCGAATTATTAATCATGCTGAATACGATCATAACCATGTATAAATAATCAGCAACCGGAAAACCCCGGTGGTTCGACGAAGGTTCAACAACGTCATTAAATGATGATATTATTCGTGATAATGGTAGTTTAATGTTCAAAAAGGTATGCGTTAATGTCCAACGTCTTGGAATGTCCGCACTTAGGCAATTATAATTACGTGGCGACATAATTTGCATGAATATGTTTTAGTTTTGGCCATTTGGAGTTCAGGGCTTACTCTTGTGATGGGTTGATTATTAATCGTAGCTATAGTCATATACAATGAAGGTATGTATTATACATCGTGCCCTTGGGACAACAAGATTCAAACAGATCTGATTTTTAGCCAAAATTTCCGATTTTCGACCAAGATTCTTAGAATTTTTTTCTTTCTAAAGACCTCAAATTTGTCCAACATTTAAGAATGTTCGCAGATAATCATGCAAAAAAGTTCTATTTAAAATAATTATTTAGAATATCAGAGTACCATTTGCAGTTTAAGGGGTACTTTGTTTTTTTTTTTAAATAAATTTCGTGTTTTTGTTTGAAGCACAAGGTTCCACATACATTTTTTTCGTAAAACCAAGTTCTATCTGCCGTAGTTCAAATATTTTTTGTAGCAACATGAACACAACAATTTATCTGCATTGGGTTCGAGCTCATTCGCTTGAGACAACGAAAAATTCCATATGTCAATTGCGTAAAACTGAGAAAATAATTGAAAAATTACATTTATAAAAAGTGAATATGCAAACGTATTGTTGTTGTACTGTCTTTAGGTTTCAGAAAGTTCTATGCAAAAAACATAACATTTAGTAAATAAAAATTAATTCAAATAATTGAATAAAGCCCCGTTGCTCTGAATTAAGGTTCCATCTGTTTTGTTTTCTTGCAAAGTTGTTTGACTAAATGCCATATGTTTTTATTTTGCTGAGAATGTTCTTAAACTCAAAGATAAATCAGTTTCAACACGTTTTTCATATTTATTTTTTCATGATTATAATATTACGTATTTTCTTGGGGATTCTTGAATGTCAATATTATCTCAGTTTCATCCTAATGGCAGAAAGAATCCTTTTTGTTCCAAGGGAACTATATATAAATATTTTTTTATTTATATACATTATCTTATTTATTGTTTGTAATATTGTCCAAAAACGTAAAGCAAGCAGTCCATAGCAGAGTGCTAATATCAACCCTAATGTATGGCAGTAAGGCAAAAATGAAAGTAGGCTGAATTCTGTAGAAATGTGATGATGATGACTGATGATGTCTGAGGGTAGCAAATGTCTGTAAATTATGACTGATGATGTCTGAGGGTAGCAAATGTCTGTAAATTATGACTGATGATGTCTGAGGGTAGCAAATGTCTGTAAATTATGACTGATGATGTCTGAAGGTAGCAAATGTCTGTAAATTATGACTGATGATGTCTGAGGGTAGCAAATGTCTGTAAATTATGACTGATGATGTCTGAGGGTAGCAAATGTCTGTAAATTATGACTGATGATGTCTGAGGGTAGCAAATGTCTGTAAATGTTGACTGATGATGTCTGAGAGTAGCAAATGTCTGTAAATGATGACTGATGATGTCTGAGGGTAGCAAATGTCTGTAAATTATGACTGATGATGTCTGAAGGTAGCAAATGTCTATAAAAGTCTTTCTAGTAAAGCTTTGTACGACCGTGTTAAGAATGTAGAGACCCGGAAATAATTCAAAATGCGTAACGGTTAAGAAAAAAGGATCGCTTAAATGGTTTAGGCATGTGGAGCGTATAAACAAAGATATGAGTGTTTTTTGTTGTTGTTATTTTTATAAGTATATATATATAAGTTTACAATTTATAAATTATACCTTATAAAGATACTGTAACATTTTATCTCGCTTAATGTGGTTCTTACAATTTTGAATTTATTATATTGTAGTTTTTATAGTTTTTGGCAGATTATATAATTATTTAATCCTTATATTATAAGCTTATTACCTATTTATTCATTCGTTAGCAGGCTACAATCCCATTTTAAACAGTAATACGATAGTTCGAAGAGATTTTTAATAAAATAGTAGTATTTTTATCATAAATTTTTCACCGTGGATGAGACAGTGCATGAATGTGAATAAAACAAGCAGTAAATTACCAGATATAGATGTGTGGTGGTCCTTCTTTTCTGCCTACCTCTGCGGGGAAATGGCATAATGATTAGTTTTTAAAATAAAGTTTAATCATAAATAGGTGTTTTATATATGACGTGGGATTTTCTTTCATGCATAATTTCTAAAGAATTCAAATAGACTTTTATGTTATCTTTCTCTTTTTGGAAAGTAAATAAAAAATTTAATTTGCCTCATAGGTTTTTGTAATACCAAAATATAACGCATTATTTTCATTGTCAGCAGTCCTCTGTCCTCGATAAAGGAATTGGTATAGCGTGTTTAGGGTATATAATCTCAATGTGGTTTTGATGTTTTCCTTTGATGGACACAAACGTTCAACAATTTACTCTTTATCCTGGGGATCTATTCTCTAATCTCCGCTGCTTAAAATCTCCGTCGAAATAACATACATTGGTCGACGTTCTTAATCTCGAGTCTCGTCGAAGATACTTATTTAGATGCCAAAGATAAAGTCATTCCACTCGGACTACGAATGCATTGAATCAGTCGAGATCGATTTGTCTCCGATGACTATCAAAATCTAGCCCATTGTATCCTAACTTATAATCATAGTTTCTCGCGCGCTTTTTAAAGGACAAACATCGTACTTTTTCACAAAGTTGTTTTAAGGTTCCTTGCGATGTCTGATATAATGGAGAGAAATCTGAAGCAGATGCTTTAAGACCAACAAGAACATTTCTTAGTTTACAGACAAAGATTAAGTCATAAATTTTAGGATTAACAAAGCCTTAGTACGTCGGCTGGTAGTCATAACAGTCTCCGTTCATAATACTACCGTCTCGTGCTTCAGATGTCTAAACTAAGTTGTGTGTAAATATAATGCGATGATGTTTTGTTTTTGACATTTCAAGTTCACAGGATAAAAACATCAAAAGCATCAGAAACATTTATTATATTCAATATTTAACTATTCAACAAATGAAACAATTCGTCTAGACGACAAGTAATTTCGTTTGTAGATGAACGAATAACTCTTGATCGCCCGTTGGAGAATCGATTTCCTCTACAAAACACGCTCAGCACTCTGCGGCTGATATATTAAATGCTTCAGCGCTTAAATCAAAGAAAATGGGACGAAGAATTAGTCTATAAAATAGTTCCCACAAAAATTTATAGTAATAGCAGTGTTAACTCATTTACCAATGACAACAGATCGTATTTTAACTCCAACAAGCATGATCAAATGATATCACATTTATGTAAAAAGCAGTGGCGGTTCATGACTTTTGAGTGTGTTCTTTATTGAAATCTCATTTTTTTGTATGAAAACTTTCAGGAAATCGGTGTAGTGCACTGCCAAACTGAAAATTCCTGAAAATTTTCATACATAAAACCAAATTTTCGCTATCAATAATACCGAATTTTTCGAACTTAGCACTCTATCACGCTCAAAAATCACGAGCCGCTACTGTTGAAGAGTGAGTAAAATATTACCAAAATATATATCTACGCATTTTTGACCTACTTTATTTTTTTTATATTTTTTGAATTTCCGGTTCTTCTTTTCTAGTCGAAATATATTTAGGGTTTCTTCAAAAATATGTTTTTCAAGACATTATGAAATAATTTTTACAATTATTGGGTAACGTCAGTTGCCTTCTTGGGAATGGGAAGGATAGTCTCCAAATTAACTCCAAAATAGATGAATTGATATCACGGAAATCTACACAGCATATTCATATTTGTTTTCAAACTATCCATCGTTATTTAGCCGTCATCAGCATTCAGCATTGGTTATGTAAATGTGCATGTATTTTTAAGGTAATTTTCGAAAATGACTAGCCAGAATCTGGTAACTAATGGATTCTGGCGAGTTAGTCAAATTTGGTTCATTCGTGCGAAGCTTTGCTTTAATCATTCCATACTGAGTTTGAAAACTTCCATCCGCTCCCAAGACTACCCGCCAGCTCTACCATATTATGAATATTTGAATTATTTACATAGATGCATATAATTAGATACGATTCTAGTTTCTTGAATTGGCTTCACTTTATAGTAGCTCACTCAAACCACCGTGTTGCATGCCAGGTTAAACAATCCCTGACAAGCTTCTATCGATGCACGAAGTACTGCAAGCCGAACGAGTCTGCCACAAAAAAATATATATATAATGCTGATGCCAATACAAAGACTCTCCTTAAAAGTTTGATTAATTTTTCTCTCTAAAATATATTTAAAATCGTTAAAATAACTGCAAATTAAGCAAGAATCAATAAAATTTCATGCCGCAGCCGAACGCGAGAGTCCTATCCCTGCACCACATACCTACTCGTATACTGAGAAAACGTACTGATATAAAATACTGTTCATTTATTTAAAATCTTGTTGAATTATTCGTTTTTTGTTAAAAACTGGACTGCAGGCGTTTAACGAATGAATTGACAGAGTTCCTAACAAAGTATCAGTTAAAAGCGAATGATTTATGAGGACGGCAGAAGACGTGTTCATACAAATACTGATATTGATACTGACATACTGATACTGTCGCATTCCGTCACGATTTTTATTAGGAAAAGAACACGTGTTATCGATATGTTCTGAATGTCTAATATTTTAACAGGATCATTTCCGTGTATTATAAACACGACTTAACGTCGCGTCCATAACAGCTTAATCTTTTTACAGTGCTTGCAACATGGCCGTTTATTGGAATTTAATTTAGGTACTAAAATGCAAGCATATTAATGCTTGCAGTTGCCTTATTCCTTTTCCATAATTCGAGGCTCGTCTCGCGTGTCGTAACGCAAGTGTATACGTAGCATTACATACAACATGATGATATCTGTTCTAAGACGGGTAGTAGTTAAAATTAGTTAGTTTTTTTTTAAATTAATCTTTTTAGTCTGCGTTTAATATAAATAAATAAAATAATACAAATTAGAATACGGTACATAAATATTTACATTATTTTAACCTCTGTGGTTATTTTTGCAATATAAAATATCAATTAACAATCCTTCATTGAATATTTTACTGAGACAGTTGTCACAAAAACCGTATAAAATTATTGTATATCCTTTGAAAAACATAAAGGGTACTAACTCCCACTGATTACATTACTAGATGGTTCAAATACGGTTATAAAATATTCATAGATATTATTATCAGATTTTGCATGTCTGATCAGACCAAAAACAAACTTTTCCAATTGTTTCTGTAACTCTACCCGACCTTGTTAACCCTATAAAAATGTAAAGGTTCGTAGCATTTTCAGGAATCATTACTGTGGATAAAGGCCATGGCTACAACTTGTCTGATGTGATAAACAATGCAGTTATTCACTTCGATTTTTCAAAAACATTCGATTTTAATTTATTCAAAGGCATTGAACTACAGATAGAATACTTCTTTATTTAAATATTATTCGCCAATATTTTAGACAATTCTGTGGAATAGTAATTTCAAATGTAAAATTTACTAATGTGTGTATTTAGGAAGTATGTTTACGAGAGATGGGAAGGCTGACAGAGATATTGAAAGAAGGGTAAATGCAGGTAATTCCGTTAATGGGGGACTGAACGCCGTTGGCGCTAACAAAAAATTGTCCAAAGAAGCGAAGTTAGCAGTCCACAACGGAGTGCTGGTACCTACCTTGATGTATGGAAGTGAGGCATGGAACTGGCAAAGAAAGGATGAAAGTAGATTGAATGCTGTTGAAATGAGATCCCTGAGGCGTATGTGTGGTAAAACCATGTTTGATCGTGTGAGGAATGTGGAGATCCGCAAAGAGTGCAAGGCTGATGTAAGCGTAATGAGTAAGATTAAGAAAGGGACGCTTAGATGGTTTGGGCATGTAGAGCGAATGAGCGAAGATAGGAGTGTAAGGAGGATATATGATGCAAATGTGAATGGTAGCAGAAGTCGGGGACGCCCGAGGAAGACATGGCACGATCAAGTGAATCAGATACTAGAGTCGGGCCATGTCAAGAGTCAGAATAATAGAAGAGTATGTATGAGACGATGTATGAATGTGAATGAGGCAAGGAGTGTGTGCCAAGACCGAGTTGTTTGGCGGTCCGTCCTCTCTGCCTACCCCTGCGGGGAAACGGCGTGATGGTTAGTTAGTTAGTTTAGTTAGTTAGTTAGTTAAAATTTACATTTCAAATTATATAGTACCCATGCAGAAGAATTCTTTTAAGGCGATGCCATACGTAGTAATTCAAAATCATGTGTTTTTGGATTGAAAATTTGGTCGCCTAGAAATGTTTCAGATGCTTTAATTAAATACTACGAGTATAATACATCTTGGCCTTTGAAATAATCGAGTATTTTTTAGATAAGTCTTTTTATAAGCCCAGAAAAAAATAATGTAAAAGCCTATGAAAACTGTTCAAAGTTCAAAATCTCCTACTTACGAACCCATTTTCGGTTATGATTTTATTGTATAATGTGGCAAATTAAGATTTTTATAAAATGATCGAAAAAAAATAAAAATATTTATGCCTGAACATCCACAAAATAAAATAAAAGGCGCTTTTTGGCTATGTTTTTTTCTTGCATAAATCAAAACAGGCGGATGGTGTTAAGCGGGAATTTGAACCTTATCGCCATCTACGTAAGGGTTGTTATTGATAGCGGCTTAATTTAAAATATTACACGATGTAGTGTATCGCCTTAAGTTGACCTTATTCGTTATAATTACTTCGGAATTTTGTCTTTTTGTAACTATATTTTATGCAGTTGAACACATCAACAATTTCTGCGAAAGTATTGCTAACCGCACGCAATCAAGATACAAGCGAGTACCTGAATGACTGAGTCCTGATATTATTGTTCCATTTCATCAGGAGAGACTGTAAATGTTTTCCGTTTCACGCAGTGAAGCCCATATTACCGAATAATGTTTATAAAAATACTTCTAATGTAGAAATAAACAAATAATAATAATACAATTAATTGTAACAGGATATTACGTGTTTCACAAAAACTAAGAAGTCTTATTATTATCGTATTCACTGTTTTTTTTTTAGTTTACACCCGGGTACAGTTCACAAATAGTTGGTTATTATTAATGTATCTATTTCAAGACGTTTGTGACAAATGTTTAGATCACAGGGTAATATTTAGTATTGAAGTTAAATATAAACAACAACCCTATACCTATTGTATTTTTGTCACGAGATAGAAGGTACGATCGAACCATTTTACCTAGGAGCGAAAAGAGAAGATTGGGAGACCTACAACTATGTATTATATTTAGATGAGACATGCAGCAAAAAAATAATCCACTTTTACCAACCTCCAATTATTGACCTCCATCTGCTATCAAAACTCCAAATACTCTTATGCCGAACGACCGGTAACTACCAAATCCGCCCTACGCGCACCGTTTATCACGCTCTAATATTGGAACATGTTTCGACGAGATATCAGTACGCAATGGCGCGCTTCTAATTGATTGTATGCGTTTATGTGCATGTACTGTGTATTGCGTACGATTTCTTAGAATATCTTATATGATTTCTTCCTCCGAACTAAATGAAGCACTGGAGATATCCTGCGTTGTGAAAATGGAGATTACCTTTGTTTAATCATGATTTTGTACATACCGTCAAAGGTAGTCACCTGTACCCAGAGTCTGCAGATTTCCGTTTCGCGCATTGCATCAAATTTCGGGTAAGAATCATTTACAAAAATATACTAATTACTACTTAACTTACACATATTTTACCCTTCAATTTAAATCAATTTATTGTACGACCAACTGCTTCGCATGGGGTACTTCTTCTTTAGAGACAAAATAAATGATCTTTTAGTATTATAAATATGATGGGTAGACTAACAACGAAATAGGTATAGGTAGGAATACTGTTTACACTGTTTATTGTTGCACTGTTGTGCAAGTTACTTGAAGAAAAAATACTAGTAAAAAGAAGCAATATCAAAGCAGACATACCTTTATTCATCGTCATAATCATGTTATCTCTTTCATACCTTTAGATATACGTTCATTGCAAATATTATGCGATATATTCAGATTAATATTATCATATTTAAAAACGTGAAAATTAGATTGATAGTGCCAATTATAGTTTATATCTGCACACATATCTCCACTGCCTGACGAAGAGCGATGCGGAATTCCAGATTGAATAATTATATTATAAATTGAATAGTCTTCTATAGACCTGCCGCAGAGGTTGAAACTACCACTGCTGCAATGCCCATGTAAAGTCGCTGCATTGATTGACGCATTTGATGCATGGGCTAATATTCGGTGACTGATGAAGCATGCAAATATACAGGGTGTCCGGGGCTAACTTCGAGGCGATTCTCCATGATGGTAGAAGTAAAAAAAATACAGTGTGTGGCAAGCCTACGCACGACGGAAGTGAAACTTTTAGTATTCTTCTCTCTATCTTTTCATTTCATATTATTATTATTCAGAATGCTGTACATTATACTTTTAAAAAGCATAAATTTATTTATAGGCGTATTGTTAACAAATGAACGTTTGACTAGATTCCTAATATTGACATATTTATAACTAGCATGTGATGAAAAAAATTAAAAGTTATAAAAATATGGGATTCGAACCCGGGTCCTGCATAACGAGTGTCGAACGCTCTGCCTCTAGACCGCGAGGAGAGGTATCTCGCGCGACGAGAACCGCGTATACAACGTGTACTCCTCAATTGACTTGTCCCGCGCTTATTTTTATAACGGAGTTTCAAACAGAATTAGAAGGTTCGATCGCAAAAATTCTTAAAAAAAAATTACTCAATAAAAAAATATAAATGTGCATTTTTGACAACAATCATGTAGATATCTTCTTATATATATGCCTGACAAAGTCGCAGCACGAGAGCATTTTATCACTTTTCCTCGTATTAAAAAAATCACAAGAACAAAAAAAAATAGTTAAAGCGGGGATCGAACCTCTGTTCTTCACGACGAGAGTCGGGCGCTCTGCCTCTAGACCGCGAAACTGAGTTTGGAGAGTGACCTAAACTAGGTATATAATATTAGCTAGGCTCCTATAGCGAAATGATCACGGTTTTTCGTGACGGTCATGAGTCGGTTTTACTCCAGTCCTCGAAATTGCATGACGCGCGTAAAGAAGTTTCACTTTCAAAATATACGACTTTTTTATAAATTCAAACTATTTTTTCCAAATATTTATTTTTCCATGAAAATAAATCAACTGTTTTACTTAAAAACTACATTAGAACGTTGGAATTTAAAAAGTTATCTTTTTAACATATTAGTAGAATCACCTCCCAAAGTTATTGCACCCTAACTAGTTACCCCCGGACACCCTGTATGGTTACAAAAGGGAATCTTTTAAAAATTCCCTTTCCAAAGTTACCGTTTTTTAGAAATTAATAAAATAAAGACACTGCTTTACGATTGCTCAAAATGTTACAACGTGTTTGTGCATAAGATCCTGTGGGAGATATTAAGAACATTTACTGTTAAAAAAATTTAAGCCCTTAAATTGATTTGTTAACTATCTCCTAAAGTCTAATAACCTTTAAACTTAAGCAGTCTCAGAAAAATGAAATTAAAAATTCAACACGTTTAGGACATTTAGGTTAAGAATACAAATCATATTAAGGTGATCATTGTGACCAACGAGTTTTTACTTTGCTGAAATCAGTGTGGAATCAATTGTGGAAGATTTTTTTAGTTATGTTTCAATTTTCTATGGTACATTTTTTTTGTGGGTTGAAATAAATAATATTACCAAAAATTGATTAACCATTGTAATGTAGATACAAATTTAATAAAAAGTTACATAATATCTAGATAATTAAAAGGTAAAATTAGGAGATTTTTTTTTTAAATGCAGTGTTTTTGGTGATGGAATATTGGTTATTAAAAAAAAAATACATTAATTCAACATACGAAGTGTTAAATATTGGTCTATCACATGTAGGGAATGCAATCCCGCAAGAAAATGTCAATCCAGGTATTTGCGGGACTGAACAATCTTAGTCCCGCTGGATCCAGGTATTTGCGGGATCCAGCAGAGTGGACTTAGATATCTAATCAATCGTATAATAAAGACCTAATACCTCGATCTACCAACCTTGTTTTTAGACTTTTAAATTTATACCTATAATAAAACAAGTTCTTTGGGACATTTTAAATGATTTATTAATAGGTATACCTTTAGTTAGACATAGGTAAAGTTTAAGTCATAAATTGGCAAAGAATAAGATAAGACATAAATTTACATAACATACCCGCCTCGGAACAGACTTTGTCTAGTGAGGTGGGTAAAAGAAATCTATGTACACAAATGAAAATAAAATAAACGCTCGGATTGCCGGCACTGAAACTTAAACTAAACTGAAACATAAATTTAAATAATAAAATTTACACGATAAACAATATTCTTGTACAATGAGCATCATAAGTTTAATTAAAAATTATTTAGGAAATAGCTTCGTAAAAAAGTTAAAGTATTAATTGTGTCATCTGATAAACGGCTTCTGATATTGGACACAAGGTAGCCAGCGGCTGAAAAAGCTCGTTCAGCTTCCACGCTGGTTGGCACAATAGTCATTAGCGCATTGTAAGTGAATTGAAGGTATGTGCCTTTTAATCCACCGGACTCGAAGTAATTCAGAGTAAGTAAGGGTAAATCTGTAGTTGCTCTCTTTCAGCTTTAAAAGATCTTGAATAATCATCATTTTTAGTGTCTTGCCGTAATTCATAACCATTAATTTGATAGAATTAGACGATGTTGGTAAGTTAAAACCCCCGGCTTTAAAAAGATCTCGCAAATCCGACGAGGTACAGAAAACTCGGAATGGTAAACCATCTTTAGACACCATTCGTGATACCCTCTTTTTGACGGTATTGTTTTCGCTTGAAAAATGGTCAGTGATTTTATGCTTCTTTGCCAAAGTTGATGGTTGAGGTTCACAATGAGCCGATGTAGAAGAACTGGACGTCGATGCAGTTGTAGAAGCTTCTCTGTAATTCCGCCAGTCCAGCGGGATCCCGCAAAATTTTCGACCGAGATTAGTCCCGCAAAATGTCTGCGGGATCTCGGTATTTCGGGATCCCGGTATACCGGGATTGCATTCCCTAATCACATGTTTTGATTCACATATAACCTCACTTATCACCGCGCTTCGTTTAATCCATCATCTTATTATAAAATAATGACAATTAAGGTTAGCATAATCTTCATCTGCGGAAAAGCTCATATCGGCGTATTGTTAATTGTCAATTTGGGAGGCGGGTATGGGTACCGCTGCCCCAGGAATCATTTATTGGAATCTGCCATGGGGTGTGTTTTGTCCAGGTCTTGACGGTGGATGGGTCTGCTCACCAACTGCGTGACAGGTGGGATCGGGTGAGGCTGGTTGAGGGAGACATTTTTTGACGTCTTCAGTCGGACTCTCTCGACCCACCGCCTTGCATCGCAATGCGACTGATAGATTCATACCTCACTACTAGACATACTGATCCTCAGATTCGTATCCAACCTTCAAACTTTTTGTTCCTACCCGAACTTCCTATCCTTAAAAATACTCTGCACAAAGTATCATCTAAGGTGACATAGGCCCTGAGAAAAATTATTATCCTCTGCGACTTCTGTGTGGGGTTAATTTTATAAAAAATAAGATTAAAATAAATTAAAAATACTTTTTTTTGCAGATACGGCCGCTGGGTAACTCGCCGCGTCGCTGTCGGTACCATCGCCACCATCTGGCTGCTTGCGGCACTCATCAGCTTCGTGCCCATCTCGCTGGGCCTTCACCGGCCTCAAGGAGCCGCTCAACTGCCACAGCAACCCCGGCCCACCTGCGCCCTCGATCTCACCCCGAGCTATGCAGTGGTGTCAAGCTGCATCAGCTTCTACGTGCCATGCATTGTGATGATCGGGATATACTGCAGGTATGTCCATTTTAAACATCCAAAAAAAGTTACAATGATCTACATGCCTACACTAATAAAAATGATTGCTGTGTTTAGTTAAGGTCGTAATACACGATGGGACCTCAGTATGATCCCCGTAAACACAAATTAATTTGATTCAACACAACGCTGCACGTTTCGCAAAAAAGCCAAACGCGATTCTTGTGAATCTAATAACGAAAAATCACGCTACTGATACAAACTATGACAATAAGCACTTTTAACAGATAAAAAGCTACAATGGAAATAATGCTTCTGCTTTGAGATTAACTTTTTATATTATTTTTTATTGTTCTTTAAAGTATTATCTTAATAAACTTCAATTAAGCAGTTTGTCAATATGATGCACATGTTCAATTACAATTTAAGTTTTTATACATTATATTATTACTAATTATAAAAATAAGTAATATTGTTACTTCTCATAAGATATTCAGATTATTATTACTGGCACACATAATCTAAAATAACACTGATTCTAAATGTTAATTAATAACAACTATTGATGGATAGTGAAGACTAGTATAAAGTATTTCTACTTATGAGGCATGTTTTCAACATATATCTGAATCAATTTGGGAATTTACAATTTTTATGTTACTTGGCAATATGTTGAACATTTTGGGCACGTTATATTCTAGGGTTTGCTGTCCATATTTATTGTTAAACTTTGGAACATGCATGCTTTCATTATTTGTTAACCTAGTGTTGTGTTCATGTTCTAATTTATTTTTATATTCAGAGTCAGACATATGCTTAATTAATTCAGAGGCAGATAAATGCTTAATTTTATCCCATAGTAAGGCCTGCAGAGGCAAGATGTTTAAGTTTCGATAAAACGATGAAATATTACGTCTCTGTGATATAATATTTTTTTAAACTAGTAATTTAAGCATAGAATTTAAAAGGTAATTTAAATTAGCTGTTCAAGAATTTCCCCAAGTGGTTATCCCATATTGTAGAGTTGATTCTGCACACTGGAAAATAATTTCCCATAAAGTCTAATTTCATATTTGGGGATGCTGTGTGGAGGGTCTTTTTGGGGAAAGGAAGGAGAGGAAATTCTCGGAATAAAAAAAGTATTATGGGTGGACAGGAATTTGGAGATCAGAGTATCTAGGAGTAACGCCAATGTGTGAATCCAATCCTCCTACTATGGTGCAGAGTGATGGGTCGAGAGAGTTTACCTGAAGAGGTCAAAGGGTCTTCTTTTACCGGCTTTTCCCGCCTATCCGCCACTGGCCTGAAAAAACATGAACCCGCGCGCCTCTGCTATGTCATAAAAAGTGGCGAACCACTCGGGGTGACCTATGGCATTTCTTATAAAAAAGTTTTCTTTAAACGGTTGTAGGTATCTTTTTTAATTTTTCTAGTACTTAGGTCCTATTTTATTACTGCTCATAAAACAATGGTACCGGGTGTTATTTCGTAACCATTTTATGATTACGAAAGCAAAGCAAATTTCATGGTGATAGAGAACACCGTTGCTGTTCCAGCGACCAACAACATAGAACACAGCATTGTTTTTAAATGTTCCGTTCAATGCAGCTACACGACTTGGAGAATCCTATCGAGGCTACGGGATGTTTGACACTTTTCTTTCTACCACGTATTGTTTTTTCAGGCTGTACTGCTACGCCCAGAAGCACGTCAAGTCCATCCGCGCTGTGACCAGGACGGTACAACTTCCAGACAACAGGACTAAGAGCATCAGGACACGTGTCCAGACGCACGTGCACTCATCCCCCTACCACGTGTCGGACCACAAGGCGGCCATCACGGTGGGCATCATTATGGGCGTATTCCTAGTCTGCTGGGTGCCCTTCTTCTGCGTCAATATCGTGGCTGCATTCTGCAAAACTTGCATACCAGGTAAAAAAAACATATCGATTTTATTCTGAATGATTCATTGCAGTTGGATAAATGACTATTTTATAAAAGATTTTTAAAAAATGATTTTGTGTGCGGAATTAAGCTATACTTAACCATTGTAGAATTCTGTAGAAACCAAAAAGAGTCACGAGAAGTTGTACAAATGTAATAAATTTGTTGAAACATTAAAGAAATAAGTAACCTCCTTCAAGGGCCTGCAGGGAATCGACATACACCGGATCTGAAAGATCTTACGCAGAAAACTAAAGTTCGCTAAAATAAGGTAACAGTACCACAGTCCATTTTGGGACTTTTCAGCACTCGGGTTATATGTCGATTTCTTACCGTCCCATAAGGGAACCAACTTATTTCTTCAGTGTTTTAACAAATTTAGGGCCGCCTGAGGAGCCGCCTAATCCGAAAGAAGTCAGCTGTAGGCGTTACAATACTCCCGAGTTATGTAATTTATTTTTCGTTTTTACGACAAAAATGCTGATACAAATTTAAATATCGACATTTCTTTCCTGAAAAAATAATCAATTCCATTATTTTTTTCTGGAGTCTGGGAGTTGAAAAGTCTTGTATGTATCGGTGACATCTGTTTTCTTTCCAATTTGAGGAAATTATCTGTAATGTACCATGTGTGGAAAGAATGCCGAATACAAGGTTCAAATAGTCGTAGATACTTCAAAATACTTCAGTAGAATAGACGCAAAGACAGACTGAGGAAAAGGTTGACTAAGTGTGTGGAAAAATATTAGAATGGAAATCAAATATTATTTAATATATAATTAGATATTTGGTAAAGGACAAATTCCATCCCGAGATAAGGCGCCTATGGATAACTCCACTAACGAACAAATTCTAGCCAAGTTATTGTCCAATATATTGTTTTCTAACAAGATTGACTTAACCAAGCGTGAAACATGATACTATTTATATCCGGTGAATTTATATTCAAACGCCTAGGGGATAAATTAATTGACGGCTTAGATTCCTTGTCAAACACGAGAATAATTGTATTACTTCCACGTACATAGTCAATATTCGACACAAAACGCCAAACAATCGAGGTCTCACCAAGGCCCCGGGGAAATATAGCTGTGTTTTGACTGTCCGAAATTTTCAATTTGCCGAAGCATTTTGAATTTTTGCAGTACTGTCTCATTTAGATGGTCGAAAACAATTAATGGGCAGAAAAAAATTCATTTGAAAGAGACCGAAATTCCACAGGTATTTTTTTTTCATTTTATTTTTTATAATTAGCTTTGTTAAATTGTTTCTTTTTTCTTAATATTAAATAAGCAAATAAACATTAATATTTACTTCGGTTGAATTAAATATTTTAATTAATTTGAAAATCAACCAGTTTGTGTTTATAGGATTCAATATACATTTTAATTTCATTGCCTGCTACTCGGGCATTTAATATTTTTCATGTGATGTAAGCACCAGATAAATGATGCTAGTGAGTGTAATGCGGATATTTAAATAAATATCTTTCATTTATAGTTTCGAATCGTTGACAATTTAATAAGTAAGGACAAATGATTGATTGCGTTACATCCAAATCAAGCGCAAAATCCAGATAATTTAAACAATGATGCAACGCCACGCTCACATTGAAACAATTACATTCCTGCTGTAGAAACGAACGATGGCAATAGCATCTTAGATGTTCTTCGAGAAATCAAAAAAAAATCCATTTCGAGAATCTCACGCATCTATCTAACATGAAATTTTTATAATCCATATCTCAAATCTCAACACTAACAACAGATGAGTTTTCTAATAGGGGCGGGTATTTTTATTTTGTTACTTTGATGATTGTCACATTAATCAACCACACCAAATGTTGTTATTTTATAGAAAATTTGAGGCTATTGTTTTTTTACAGGTCTTGCATTCAAAATTCTGTCGTGGCTGGGCTACTCTAACTCTGCTTTTAACCCGATCATCTACTCAATCTTCAACACCGAGTTCCGGGACGCTTTCAAGAGAATTCTGACATCCCACTACCCTCCCTGCTGTGGCTACCAGTCTGTCAAGGGAACCAAGGAGGGGGTCAAGAACGACAACTTCGTCACAGACTATGGCACAAAAACTATGGTTGTTAGGAGAAGCGGGTCTCTGAGGGAATGCTCCTTTGTTGGGGCTACCCCAAGGTCTTCTGTTGAGTCCGTCAGAAATCTGAAAGATAGTCAGATATGACCCGAGGAGAGGGATGGGGCTCATTCCAGTTACAGTGGCTTGCTGGACTCAGTTGATGTTGTCTAATAAATCCCAATTTTAATAAGGTAACCCCTTCTATGTATTTGTGAAAATTTACGAATTTGCTCCCTGCAAATGTGGATCTTATTTGAAATTCTTGTTTAAGGTTTGATGATCATTATTTGCGGTTTTCTCAAGGATTTCAGTTTATCCCTGAATATGGATGGAATGCAATAAAAATGTAGGTAAGAAGTTATTTGTTAGATGAATTCTGTAGACATTTTTCTAAGCAAATAGCACATGACCTCATGATGAACAGCTTGATATTCTCACCAGTTCAAACGTGTAGAACATTTCTTAATTTTAAAAACAGTGAAGTATTTAAAGGTTTATCAATATTTATATCAAGAAATCACGAGTCGAGTCGAACAAAAGTATCATTGTGAATTCAGTCTGTGCTGTAATCTGAGTATTGTCCCGTTTATAAAATAAACTATCCGTTAGTTAAGATGACATGAGTAGAAATGATTCATATTTTTAAGGATTCCTTTTCCCTTTCCCTTTAGATTTTTTTTTACTATAATTCAATTTATAGATAATATCGATTTGCCTAAACTTTTAATGCTACGTTACAGAACTTCTTATGAAATATAAAATATGTACATTAAAATATATATAAAGTTATCAAGTTCACTAATCTCATTATATCAGACGTATTATTCAATGTAAAAAAATATGATACAAAATGATATTCAGTGATAAATTAGCAAAAGTTATTATTCGATCATTAAAATAGCGTATCAAAACGGAGATATTTTCATATTTTGAAAAGGACTGTTGTGACCAAATGGATTAAATGGGTAGGTTTGGAATGGAAGATATTGAGTGCGGCATTGATTGACTTAAGTCTATTTCAAATGAAGTTTTTGTATTGGCAAAGGAATATTATATCAGAGGGAGCAATATAGATTTGATACTTGGAATGTAAGTCTGGTCTGATTAGAAATTGTCATAAATAATAAAAGAGATAACTAATGATTGAATTATACTGTTAGCAAATTATAAATTAATACGATACGTTTTAATCATTAAGTCAAATGGGTAAAAATATGTACAGTGGAGAGTTTTAAATAAATACATTCCAATGCTCTAAAATTCCAAAGATTTTACTGGATCATATAAACATTGGAAAAATATAGTTTGTTTGAAAATAGGTTACTTTGCAATGGAATATGATGTTTATGAGTGTACATTAATGTTGTCATAACTCTGCACCGATGAAGCCACAGAAATGTACACACGAAACTAGTTGGTATGTTTACTGAACAAAGTTATGTACAAAAAGTTTCATTGAACAAAATTATTCACATAGTAGTGATTTAAAAAAAATAATAAAACATGTTTTCTTATAAATGTTAGTGTTTTGAATTGAAATGGTTACTTCATAAATATATAATTTCGAAGTTAATCCTTACTCTGTAATCATTAATTAGTTTCATGGATGGAAATAGAGAGGTTTTCTGAAACCAGAAATTGTACATAATTTGAAATTAAATTATAGCTGACAAGGGTCACCAATTTGATAATTAAATGGAAATTCAACTCTGTGAAATAGAATTAAATAATTTTATTCAGTGTTATTAATATATTTAAATGTGTTTTGTAAATAATATGTTTATGCAAAAGCCATAAATCCAGTTGAGATATTTTAATTAAAATGCAAATTAACTCTGTGGAAATGTATGTAATAAATTAGATTAAGTTACTTCTAACATAATCAATTAGGATAGTAAAAATATTAAAAAACTCTTTAATGGATTGTTTCGATCTCAAGCAAACATTATTCAATTAACAACAGATGTTTTATTTACACGATATAATAATGTGTAATTGAATGATATTAAATGGATTGATATTTTCCAAGCAAATTAACGGGATTAATCAAATACTAAAAGTAAACAGAAATACACATATAAACAAGGTTAAATAATATATTGATATACAAATTGGTAAATTAATATTTGTATTGAGTATTGTTCACATATCATGTTTATTATTGTGCAATAAAGATCAGTAGGTACCTACTTTAAAAAACTGAAACATTTAATTTATTACCACTTTAAGGGTGACCATAATCTAAGCATGTAAAAATACAGGTTACACGAAAGTTTAAAAATAGTAACGTGAAATAAACATAAAAGAGTAGTTTAGTTACCTTGCATTCATTAAAAAAGCTATTAAACAGAAATTGCTAAATTAATCGTCTGCAGAATCTTTGGTGAATTGTGTAGTTATTTGTTCATTACGGGTACACTGTACTGTACATTGTACATACGCCTACTTCAATTTTATCATAACATCTTATTCTAAATAATCTTGTGATCTCAATAGAATGATAAAATAGTTTCAAAATTGTAATGTTTTAGAACTTGATTTTGAAACCTTCATAAACATTCAAAGCATTATATTAACTTTAAGTTCCAAATAATTTTTATGTTACTAAATAATTTTTATGTTTCAAAATATTTTTTATACATTGTAAACTATTTTTTATGTTTGATAATAATTTTTTTGTTGAAAAATAACTTTTATGTTACAAAAAAATTTCATGTTACAAAATAATTTTTATGACACAAAATAATTATTTCGTGGTGCCAAAATATAGGATAATATCTAAAAAAAATACCATAGAGAGTATATACTTAAACACAATTTTGAAAGTTGTATTTGTATTTAAACATTATACTTGTCTCATGTATATTTATATATAGATTTGACAAATTTGAAAGCTGAAAATATTATGAAAAAAAAACTTATAAGCATTAAAAACTGTTTATCAGTCGCAAATAGTAATTGATTATACATTAGTACCTATCTATCTCGATTTAAGTAAATGACTCCGTAAAGCAATATTTGTGTTTTATAATGAATTAGATGGGACGGAAATAACTTATGAAATTGTAAAATATATTTATGAAAATTACAAAATCATATTTTGAAATTAATTTTGCAAGTATATTTAAAAAGAAGATAAACCGTGTTTTTAACTTATATCTGCTTTTATAATAATGAACAAAAACATGGATAGTTGTAGTACCTTCTTAAAAGTTGTTTAAACAATAAAACCAGGATATTTCATTGATATTTTTTGGGACCTCTGCCAAAACAGACGGGATAGATGATAATTTCGTACGTAAACAGTAAAAAAAACACGAATATGAATAACCAAAATTTTACAGTTTCAACATTTGCTTTGTAAATTGCTTAGAATGAAAACCAATCTAGGACGAGTTGTTTCAGAGAATTTGAAAAGTTTATCAAATTTCAAGTTTCATATTCAAGTCCTGTGAAAGTTCTTTTCAAGTTCTGTTATTATTTCAGTTCTGTCAAGTAACTGGTCTTAAATGATATAATAACAAAACTTGAAGACTTTTACAGAACCCGAAAATGAACGTTAAAATTTTATGAATTATTCAAATTTTGTGAAACAACTTACCCTAAAAGATAATATATTTGCCTAGAATACCAGTTTTAAAGCAGGCACAATGATAATTGCTTTCGAATTATAATTAATTTATACGTACCTGATATTCTCATTTCTATCTTAGACTTCCAATTTTTAGATAATTTTAATGAATTTGTGAATATTACAATGAAAATGTACCCATAATATTAGTTACAGTATCAAAGCATAATAGTAATTCTATTTTTAAATTCCTGAAAAGATTGTTGACTTATTAGTAAAACATCCAAATGGAACAGAATATATTTATGTAACACAAAAAAATATATTTACAGGATATAAAATATCATGTTTATGTTGTATCAAATCATTCACATCACACATTAAAAAAGATATTTCAGGAACATTTCATAAATCTGTATTTTTTCATTAATAAAAGCCATCTCAATAATTATAGAATGCCATCAGGGAAGTCACTTTTCCGTAGTTGTTAGTATTTGTATGGAAAATACTATACAACCTTCATATCATTTCAAATGGTGATTAAAAGCTTCCTCGTTAAAGCTCGTAAATGAAAAGTTTCCGATTTTTATTATTATTATTTTTTTTCATTTTACACATACCTATTCAACATTCTTACTAAATACGCTTAAAACACATTCCCTAGAAAATAAATTACTTTTATAAAATTTAAACTAGACTGTTGTGAACTCCTGCACCTCAATGATCTATAAGTAACAAATTGAATTAGCCAGGCAAAATATATAATTCTGCAATGATTATTCCGGGTCTAACTACCACATACATGCACTTATTTATCGCCTTCATACTCTTGGAAACAAATCCCCTCAAATATCGATATATTTAATCCAAGTTTACCATTATTTAAGAACCTTATTAGATAGTATTTAACCTGAATGATGTTATATTATAATATTATTATTTAAAAACGTCGCTTAGAAGCGTTTGCCTATATTTTTATTTTGTTCTTATAGTTTCAAATAAGCCGTCTTCAATTTTTAAACTGTTTTCTATTTTTTCCCCTTTATATTTACTGTCTTTTCTTGAAATAAAATATTCTTTTTTTTATGTGTCATAATATTTTTTTTTTTACCTTAATATTAAAAAAAATATGTCGTCACTGTACAATGCATTTAATCTTGTAAAATTTTTACCATGTTAAAGCCTATCAGGGCATCTGTAATTAAAACAAAAATTCTGATTATTTGTTTATTTTTATTTTTATGCACATTTTAATGAAATACAAAGTAAATTATGAAGATTTCCTTGCATTTTCAAAATAAATCAAAAGACGTTGACCGGATAACTAATCAAAATGACAATTCAACACACCTTTAAAAAGTGTTATAAATTTATCCAAAGAGATGAAACCAAAACTAAGTTAAATAAATTACTTATGTAACTATTCAACCTAGTTTTTGTTTCATTACTTTTAAAGACTTTATAACATCTTTTAAAGATGTCTTGATTTGTCATTTTTAGAAGTTATCATGGAACAATGAAAAGACAATGTAGCACTTATAATTGGTACGTAATTAACGTTTATATATATTACTTATTAGACGTCTACCTGTATATCTACCTGTATATATATTTTTTTGAAAACAGAAAAAAAGATTTTAAATTTTTCAGTTTATTAAATACTATTTATTAAACCTGTACCTTGACCTCAAAATAAACTTGAAAACATATCTTAGTAAATTAATTGTCAACTGGTTGTTTGACTGTTTATCCTTTTCTGATAGATGTATTTATATCAGTGTGAATAGTTTACGTAAATGTTACCTCCGTGTTAGAAAATATAAAATAAAGTCATTATGTAAATAAAATTAATCACATTATGTTAACCATAGGAAAATAAAAATTCTATTTACACGTAAGTTACTCATTACTATCGAGAATATTAATTATATGGATCTAACATTAGGTTCTGGTGTTTAAATTCATGGATGAAATAATATTTATATTATGTCCACAATTGTATCAAAATAAATATTAGTGTTAAATGAAATGTAAATGTAATATATGTATATTATTATAACTATGTATGTATGCATACAAATAAATATTTAATATACAAGTATGATGGTCATAAAACGCGTTACAAATCATTTACTCTCTTTCTGAATAAAACTCTTTTCTTTCAGTTGTTCTTTATAATATTGATGTTCGGACTTCCAAGGCAATGCAGTGCCTCCTCAATGTTTACAGACGGACGAGTTCCAGGATTTACAGTTCTATTAAGAACCAGGATTGCAGGACTGAGGGGAAGCACAAACCATTCCAGAAATATTCTCATGGGTAAATTTTGCACGCCAAATTCAAATACTTGGGCGAGTTTAGTTTAATGAATTAACCTTAACACTGATGACAGAATACCAAAACAAGATATCGACAATTATCCAAATCTTGTCAGTTATAGGGTATTTTATTTATATTTTTTTTATGTTGACAAGTAAATTTTCTATAACGATTAGAAATGTGCATTTTTCTGTTTGCCGTCAAAAACAACATGTTCGTTTGTATTCGTGATTTTGACGGCGTTGACGTCACGCCGGGCGATGTTGGAAAAACCATCTTACCAGAAATTGGCGGTTTTTATGTCGTTATAATAATAATAATAATAATTCTTTATTCCAGGGTGTAGGGAGGTGAGTGCAATACCATATATCCCATAGACAGTATAAGTACATATAATATTTACATCAGAGGTATTATTTTATAAACAATAATTATTAGCCTGAAACACTCATCCACATTGAAAAATCTCCTGACAAAAGATACATGACGCCAACGGGACTTTAACGGGACTTTACAAGCAGTAATTGTTGAATGAAACACTAGTATATATTGAATTATTTCGCGGATAAGAGATAAGCCGCCATAGCTCAGTGGTCAGAGCTGTCAAAGGACACGGGTTCAAGTCCCGTTGGCGTCATGTATCTTTTATCAGATTTTTCAATGTGGATGAGTGTTTCAGGCTAATTATTATTGCTTATAAAATCATTGTTACCCTTTGTGCTACGCATAAAACATCTTGTCTTAAACATTAGTTTACCAAAAAAATAATAATAATAATCAGAGGTATATTATAAATAATGTTAAATATGACATTAAAAAAAATAAGAAAATAAAAAATAAAAAAATCTAAAACTAAAATGAGATCAAAGCAAAGAAGCACAGGAATCCATCGGATCTAAGATTGTGGGAGCAAGTATCTTTCTCCATTGGTCTTCAATGCTCGATCCTGAAGTCAGACGGGATTCTTTGATGAGAATATTTCTGGAATGGTTTATCCATCCCCTCAGTCCTGCAATCCTGGTTCTTAATAGAGCTATAAATCCTGGAACTCACCTTCTGTAAACATTGAGGAGGCACTGCAGTGCCTGGGAAGTCTGAACATCAGTCGGTATTCTTTATTGTATTGCACCCGAAGCCTTTCCATTGTTCTTTTTTGGTTGTAGTCAGTTGCAACCGTTTCAGAATGTGTGGTTTTACATAGTTTTTTTTTAAATATATCATTACTAATGAAATCATTAAAATGACATATATTTAGTACAGTAAGCATAATCAGAAAAATAAACTTTTAATTTTCCAAACATTTTTAGCGGTATTCACAAATTTTGAAAATACCCCATAACGTCGAAACCGGAGAACTTAACCAAGACGAAATGATAGCAGCTTTACGTGTTAAATTTGTAATTTGTATATCTACCTATTCAAATGTAGAGCAAAGATATCTACATACAACCCTCAGAGGATATTCTACTTCTACAAAACCAATATAAGCTTGGATTAAATAATAGGTAGTGGGACACATGGCTTAAAAGGGTAACAACAACCTACAACCTTCGGTCAGCCCACATTTGGTCCAAAGGAATTTATGATGTTCATTTGTTCGCATCGACCTACAAGGTGACCCAAGTATTTATAGATTATCAACTCATTTAGTTCTGATTGAGTGACTTTCAAAATTTTTCATAAATGCCCGAATCTTTCTGAGGCAAATAATTTTTTTAGATATTTTTAACTCCAAAGCCAAATTGATACAAAATAAAAATATAAAAAAATTATTGTCCATAATAAAAATGGCCGGTTAGTGGCTGATTTGACATCGCGTTTGGGTCCCACCAATGCGTCGTGAGTTAAATTCCTAGGTTAGCTTAGATCTCCATCACGACGCAAGCAACATGTTCCGCCTACTGTGGCGGTTGCATCATGTCATTCGTTTCCCGTTAATGAACGTCTAACAAAATTATAAATAATACATGATATTGGGTATTTTGTCACAATATTAAACATTTTATGTAAAAATGAAAAATATTTAAGAAATTATAAAATATATAATTTTATGGAAAGAAAAAAAAATCGTCTAACTGAAGTCACTTTAAAACACTTTATAACAATTTATAGGAAACGCAATAATTATTATAAACTAAAATTTATCTACCGAATGTACGCAATTGTGCGTAAATGTGTGGGTATTTACCAAAGATATTAGAAGAACTAATATCTTTGGTATTTACCATGCCAAAATATTACGTAGAATTATAACTAAAATCATTCATTTTCAAACGTACTTCTATTTTATTTAAAAATAAACATTTTAAATGCAAGAAAACGTGTGTATAGAGACATCTATGAGAAATTTCTACAATCAAAATTACAACCTCAAAACATTTCTCGCGAGGAAAATTTTCATACCATACTGGCAAGACAGATCTCCGTTTTCCCACTGTACCTACGCCATGAGAGCCACAGTGCGGTGGAAAGGTGAACTTCGAACTAAAGAAATTGGCTTGGACTTTATGTGAATAATGGCGTTGTTTTTGGTTTGGATATGTACTCAATGCTTTAAAAATACAACGCAGGTTTTCAAATAAATAACTTTTGTTCTTCGTCCCACTCACAGATGGCCTTTAAACCACCTTTTGTATTATTCAAAAATGTATAATATTGTTTGTCGCATGTCGGTAAAATAGATGATTTTGAAAAAAACCTCATTCTTTAGGAAAAATATTAAATTGTTTAATTTTGTCTGTAGCGGGCTGCGTGGATTTGAGTTTTGTAGAAATCTACAGCTTTATTTCGAGATTGTTGACGTTTTGCACACCAAAACAAGGGGAAGGTCGCTGTCTTTGTGATATTGCATAAAACTTCCTTCTTTCTTGAAGAATTGCGAAAACTGATTTATGTGCGGATCTTTTATTTACGGTTTGGTTGGAGGGTTGGGAAATAAAAATAAGGCCCCATAGTAAGCGTTCAAAGATATCTTGAAATGGTGATGTATTTAAAAGAATGTTAAGGAAATTGCACTAATATTAAAATACGACAATAATTAAGCGAAAATGGTGAAAATATTTAATGAAACACGACTCTTCTGAAATAGAGCCAAAATCTCACTAAAATGCTTAAGTTGTATTTAAAGACACACTGTGAATTTTTCATAGCTTTAATATATTAAATAAGAGAACAAAACTTGTATATAACATTTTTTAAAGCTTACTTTGCGATTTATTTTTATTCGAGGGAATTTCACATAATTTAGACATTACAAATGTATGGATATCATTTTTAAAAATAACATTTATTATTTTAGGAACTTAAAAAAATAAAGTTTTAAAGAGATCAGAATGCGGGGGCTATGGTAAATATTCGGGATCGCTAAGAAAATAGTTTTTTTTTAAAATCGTGTTTAACGTGGACAGCGATGACCAACAATTACCTCAATATATGATATCTCATTCAAATAGAGGTCAAATACAACCCAGGAAAAGATCAAGTAAACAAATTCTTCGTTATTTATTCTTACACGTTAGGTTATGCATTTTAACACTATCGCATTAATTAAAATCAAAGATGTGAAAATAAAAATGTGCCCAGGCATGGTTGTGCCGAAACCGATAGAAATATCAAACGCTTGATTTTTAGCTCAAATTTCGTTGACAGTTCGACATGACTAGGAAACCATCATGCACACACTATAAATTTTACACAGCAGCATGGACATTGATAAAATCCCTATTTCACCAAAATGTTGGAAAACGATATATTGCTAATTTTTCAATCATTCTGGGTATAAGGCTTCTTCGCCGGGCTAAAAGATATACCAATTCCTTCGGATTAGCATGGTTACATGCTGTTTGATCATGATTTGTCAGCAACATAACAGGCGAGTTTTGTTTTGTCTTGAGACTTGATAAATATTGAACATATCATAGACAAATATCGGGATACCAGTGATTATAAACATCAAAGACAAATTAATACTAGAAATGTGGTACCTTTGATAGTTGCATATTTTATATGTAACTATCTCTTGTCTTTGGACTGCGTCTTAATCACTCGACCATTGGGACCTAATTACGTTGATGGGAATAACCTTGAAAAGTTAAAGAAAAGTTGTTCCAATAAAAAATGTTAATTATTATCCTTCATAAGTGAAGTTTACAAAATATTAATTGCCATTGTTTAAACAGAATGTATTGCTGTACTTATATTTATAAATATCATGTGCTCTTATAATTTCCTGTAACATTTTCTCCTATAACGATTATTTACGCGGACAAAACCATTATCCTCGCATAGAAAACTGGCTGAATTTTATGCATTTCTCTCAGCGGCAGACAAAGGCTTTCATTACGGAGATGTTTGAAGGTTAGGTGGGAGGTGGAGGTGTTGTTGGCTCCCGGCACATACGAGAGCCTCATTAGAAGAGACAAAAGATATCTCGAGCCTTCTGTGTTCGGTATTCATTGCCCGGGGCAGATAAAGAGATGGTGGAACGCGGAAACACCCTTTCAGGTACCTAACAGATTTTTTTTTAACTGGAAGAAAAATGTTGTCTCTGTCAATTTTGTATTTTTATTTACAAACGTATTGCGTAATATTTTTACAATATATTTTGTATTTATCTTAAATATTAAGAAAAACACGTTATTGGTATTTCTTGCCGGCATTGTCCAGGTTTCTACAACTGTTTCCTTACTTCTTTTAAAAAAATTACATATTTTTATTTAGTTATTTTTCTGGTTTCTAAAACACCTCAAGGACGCTTTAAAGTAGTTAATTAATACATACATAGATTCCTACATATACATTTAAATATGTTATGTACATATAGTATATAAATTAGAGATGTTCCGACTAGTCGGCGACTAGTCGGTAAAGCCGACTATCCGGCCACTATTGTAGTCGTCGATTAGTCGGCGACTAATCGGCAAAGAGCGCCGACTATCCGGCTTCTTACGTTGTATGTATTTCTCAATAATATGAATGCGGGGAACTACATGAAATAAAAACCTTGATTATATATTATTTTTTTTATTTTATAATCAGTCTTATACATTAAAAAATGTAAAGCAATCTTTCTTTTGGTAATCAGTTTTTAAAATTACTTGCTTGTAAAGAAAACATAATTATGACATTTATTGAACAAAATTAGTGCCTATCCTAATTAACATAATATCTTCTTATCTTCAATGAACATTTATAAGTATTTCTTATTATTAAAATAAAAAGTAGATTTTTTAAATTAACAAACTCAGTTATATGTATCAAAGCAAGATTGTATGTACAAGATGCACAGTAATATATGTATATATTATATATATATATATATATATATATATATATATATATATATATATATATATATATCCAAAAATTCTAAACATGAACTGTTTGATAAAAACAAAAAAAAATGAAAAAAATGAAAAAAACATATTTCTTATAACCATACCTACATAATCTAATCAAATCAAAGTCACAACTGTGACAACCAAAAATATCATAATCTCCTTATATTTTTTATAACTTACTTATATTTTTTAACTAAGGGTAAATTATGATGTAAGAAGACTAAAGTTTCTGCTTCAAACCGTAATCGGCTTAGCCGACTAGTCGGTCTTATTACAACCGACTAATCGGCTAGTCGGCTAGTCGGCGAAAGTCATAATCGGCACATCTCTAATATAAATGTATATACTATATGTACATAATACAAATATGGTATATATACATATATACCATATTTGTAAAGTATGTAATATATAATAAAAAAAATAAACATGCATTATTTACAGATACGGAAAACATACTTACCTGGCAGATCACATCAGATAAACACACTTTTAATAGACATTTTAAGCTTGGAGGATACGATTTTGCCTACAGAGGGCACTCTATTAAAAAAAAACTGACATTACATGATTTTAAGTCTGCTATTTTACCCTCCATTACTATTGATTTTATGTTTATTTGAAGATTAGTGGTAAAATTAAAGTTGAAATTTATTTTTTCTTAATCGTTTACATTTTTTACAACGACGCGGACTGTGAAAGTGATAGATTTCTGACTTTATGGATATGACTGTTTGAATATATTTTCAGTTTATCTCTAAATGCTGTCAAGTCTGTGATCATTCTTAAATCATGGGGCAGCCCATGATTTAAGAATGTACTTCCCCACCTTTCTCTTTCTCTTCCCCACTTACCTTCAGTCTTACAACATCCCTCAATTGGGGATGCCATAGTCTCACTAGCTCCAGACGGGAGCAGTTGGGACTCTTGTGAGGTATTCACTATAAAAAAAAAGCCCATTCTCCGAAAGCACGTTCACTGAACGCAAGAAATATTAATGTTTATTTCAAATACAAACATTTTAAAAATAATATTATCGAGTCTCTAAAATAGTATTGGTATACGACAAAATCAAAAAATGATTGTGGCATATTTTATATAAATCGGGAGCATTTTGAAATTTCACCACGTCGCACAATGCATTGTCCCTTGGACAAAAATACAAAAATCGACATTCGAATTTAAGAATTTTAATTTTGCTATTGTAAAGATGATGAGTCATAACTGCCATGACATTAATCTTAATTACTTTGATGACGTCATTGGCTATTTATGCGCCCTCAACTTAGGGATTACCGACAGCGATGCGCTAATCACATTATCAGTTGCATGTTAGCATAACAATGGAATCTACTGGCACAAGTATGTGCAATGTAATTATTTTTAAATTTTTTTTTTTTTTTTTAGTTGTTCTGTATTGTGTCCTCAAAGTTGTCACCTAAATTTCAAGCCTGATGTTACTCAACTTTGAAGGCATTTTAAAAAATAACACCAAATATCACCTCGTGGTTTTAACGATTTATTAATGGGCAACTAAATAATTTTCATGTCTCAAAAAATTGGCTACGTTTGTCCGCGACTAAGGATTTTATGATTTTTTTCGCAGACGGAGGTAATTCTATCGAAAATTTCGAACTCGCAGAAGTGTTCTTCGAAAGCGAAAAATCCGAAAGACAACTGGCTGTTTTTCAGAAAATATGTTCGTTTATGAATTTTATTGACGTCGATGATGAAAATCGGGACAAGATAAGGACTTTCAGCAGACTTTTTTGTTTAAAATTCAACAATTTGCTGAATGACGTTTCACGCAATCGAGAGAAATTTCGTGCACGCAATGAGACGTGGCTAAACCAACAAATACAGTTACCATTGAGTTTAAAAGGTCTACAAGATATAACCAATCAGCCTGGACCAAGTCGTACCCGCGGAAGACCCCTCAAACCATTCGAGAAAGCTTCGCTCAAGACCAAAAAAATGCGCGTATCGGAGCTCGTGTCTGTAAGAAAATAAGACGAGCTGCAGTTTGCTGCGGATGTGGCTAGGGGTACACCAGAAAAGGATGGGACGTCTTCACTAACTCCTCATCAAGCACTAGCCCTGTATCTCGATCTAGATCTATCAGAAAGTAAATACAAAGTGTTAAGAGCTGCAGTAAATGCTGTGCACCCAAACTGCTTTCCAAGTCTTTACCAGCTTAACAAAACGAAGAATGTTCTCCTGCTATCGTTAATCACAGTCACTGAAACTTCAGCTGAAGTTAATTTACAAGAACTTCTGCAACTAACTGCACGGAGTATTATCAATTTGGCTACATTGGAGGAGGGTAGCGATAACTTAAAACTTGTATGTAAATGGGGTTTCAATGGCAGTTCGGGTCATAGCCAGTATAAACAAATATTCACGGATGCTTCAAGCACTGATGAATATTTTTTCTGATAGCATTGGTGCCATTAAATTGATTGATCTAGATTCTGGACGAGACGTTTGGGTAAATCCAAGACCATCATTGACACTCTACTGCAGACCAGTAAAGTTTATTTTCCAAAAAAAAACGCAGAGCTTGTGCGCAATGAGGAGGAGATGGATGAGAAAATCAGTAATCTGCAAGCTTGTGACCTAGCTACCGAGAGTGGTCAAAGATGTCGTGTTAACAGTGAGATAAAAATAATTTAACATAAAAAACTAATGTAAATCGTATTTTATATGTAATAACTTTATTTTTTTATGTAAAAAAATTATAAATAAAGAAATATTTCTAAGTTTACAAAAATACTAATATTAATAGTTCTACCGAGCCGAACCCTCTGATATGAAAATATCTGGAGACGGTGAATTTTTTTTCCCATTTGATATCTGGTGAGTTGACGTGTTGTTGTTCTTGTATTGTTTTGTATTTATTTTACTTATATAATGCACTTACATGATGTTGATTGACTAGATGATCATTTGTGGAAAAGTGAGTGGAAGGGTTAAGTTTTTCCTTTGGGGAAGATTTAACCCGGACAACTAAATCGGAAGTAGAAAAAAAAAAAAAAAATGAAATGTGTTAAATTATGTATAAATATGTACATTTTTAATATGCGCGAACTAACTATGATGCTAATGACTCTAAATCCGTTTTCTAAATCTTAATGATTTAGAAAACGGCTTTTTTTTTTTTTTTATTCTACGCGTAACCGGTTTTATGATTTTTGTCCTCTCCCCCATACACTTCAATGCACTGTGCGTCGTTGGGACTTGTAGGTAAACATATTTTAAAACCTTAATGATGTTATGAACCGCGTGGGGCGCCAGTGCCGACTTTTGCAGCGTCAGTGAGTAGAATCATGGGACTCTAATTATTTTAGCTCAGGTTTGGGTCGGTAAGAAATGCCTTTACACGGGGAACATTCAACAATCTAGACTCCACTTCCTTCGTCAAATGAAACTCCTATGGGAATGATTGATGAGTGTATTTTCAGTCAAAAGGTTCATAGAATAACCCAAAATGGGGACACAATGTACATCCTAAATTATTTCCTGGCTGATTGAATTGAACGATCTCTTTCTCGTATTTGCTCTGTCTGGCAGACGTGTTTAACAGACATTAAAAGAAGGCACATAATAGGGAAAAGGTTTGGTATACGCTTACATGAGTTGTGCCTGGGAATGCAGGAGTTGCGAGGCCAGCGAAGTGTTACTCCCAGTCATTGTGGAGTGGTAACCAAGGTTGTGATCATCTACACGCGCAAAAAGGGCGCGTGCTAGACTTTGGTAATGTTGTGGAACCGGGGTCCGGCGCTCAGCGTCCGAGACCGGTTTTGGAGTTGCAAACCGCACGTATTGTCGAGACCAAAGCTAGAGTTGGAGTGCGATGGCCGCCGGTCACAAAAATCGTTGGGGTTTTGGCGTTGATGCGTAATTTTTGAAATGCGTTTGAGAGATCTGCTTCGTGACAATGGTTAAATACCATTTAGCAGAGCTTTAACTGGAGTCTTTTCTGGATATTTGAGCCAATTAAGATTTACCACTAACACCTACATCTAAGAGTTATAGCTAGTGAATAAAAACTTTAGTGACTTAAAACTATTCATATATTTGTGACCTAGACCGACAGCTGAACAATATGTGTACAACCAGTAAAAGTAGTTTTTCCTCCTTCGTATAATTGGGTCCTCCGCAAGACCGGCATTAATAAATTCTACAGACTCTACCTTAACACAACGCCGCCCAACAACCGGGTGGTAACGTTGTGCTCCTGCCATTATATTTAAGCAGATAGGGACGCCGGTTTTTTATACGTGACGGTTGTTTTACCTTCGAAGGGTTTGAAAACGTTAACACTATCGGAAAATCTATAGTTTTGTGGTTAAACTACAAAAAGTATCGTTTGAAAATAATGACTATTAAAAAACTAACTAAAGTAATTAAAAAGTATTGTAAATCCTAACATTAAACAGGTTGGGTATTTATATTTTAATAATACAAAATCATCGCTTAATGAACCGTTATACTTAAATATTGGCGATGACAATAGAACTTTCGAAAAAATAGAACGATTTTCCCGACGTCAACGCCATTACCACTCAGATTTTCCAGTTGGGATGGCTTGAATCTTAAATAAATACAAAATCAATGACTTATTCTACAGTGCAGAGAGTTTAAAAATAAAAATAATCGATTTTGGGTGATTTCCTTCAGTCCAGTAAAACAAAAAGAAGAAATTTTTTTAAACTTTTTCGGGACGTTTTTTATGGAAGGTTTTACTTGATGGCATTTTGTTGTGTTTGTTATATTTGATTTGCATGTTATATTGGTAATGATGATGATGATGCTGTTCCATAAAAGACTCCTTCCATGCGAGCAGCGGTGGTCACCCTAGGGGCTGCTTATTGGTGCTCGGTTCCGGGGTGCAGGTGCAGGGTGGCTGTATGGTTGGGGAGCGTGGGATTTGGGCACGTTCACAGGTGTTGAATGGTGGTGAAGTGGTGTGGAGGGAAGCTGGAGGGGGGATATTCGGGTCCAGGATTCGAGGTCGGTCCGGTCATGGTCATGGGTTGAACCCGGATATTAGGGTCTGGTGTAAGCAGTGTAGGCGCTTGTTTAGTTGAAGGACACCGCGGCCTGGATGATCACCGGCGATGTCACTGGTTGCACGTGTCTCAGGCAGCTGGCGCGTCTGGAGTGTATATTATACCCTTAGCTGTGTAGGTATGTCTACTGTAGAGGTTGACAGGGAGTTGGCACGGTACCCCATATATATGCGGGAGGGATAATCGCCAGCGATGCACTGGTTGAGTATGTATACTGGCTGGCTGGCGGATACGCTCTCCATTGTAGAGGTTGACAGGCAGCGACTCGTGGCATGGAATTGCAAGATAACTCGTTGCTTGGACCAGTATACGAGTGTCTGCTGCAAGCAATGTGGGCGCTTGCTTAATTTGCAGAACACCTTGGCCGGGATTATTACCCGCAATATCACTGGTTGCGCAGGTCACGGGCGCGTTATATCCAGGATGAATAGGAATACTGGCTGGCTATTAGGCTGTCGACAGAAGAGTTCGACAGACAACGGCTCATCTCAGGGCTCTGTAGGGTCGGTGAAAGCAGTGTGGGTTGCTAAGTTGCTCACTGGCGCGGTGACTGCGTAGAACACCGCAGTCAGGGTAATCGACATCGAAACCTCGGTGAGCGACAGCAAGCTCAGAGAACCGCTCATTATTACCAATTATCCCACCAAATAAGATATCCCCTAAATAAATTCACCAACAAACGCTGGCATGAATACCTATATATAGTCCCTCGAAAATGACAGAGTACCGTACTGGAAGCTTGCCAAAAATCTCAGAAGTCCAAATACAAAAATATCTCCCCTTCAAGCCTCAAACGGAGTAGTGTTATCTACTCCAGATAAGGCAAAAGCCTTTGCAGACAGTCTTGAAACATAATTATTACATGCAGAGTGGAAATGCTCCTGCATTGAATTTATCAGGTAAAAAAAAAGAAAAATTCAATGATAAGAATCTTATGTCGTGCAAATAAAATAAAAATCTTTGTGAAATTATGATGTATTAATAATAACTCGTAATTTCTTGGATATTGCTGACTACTTGTGCGCACGTAATCTGATTAAATCCCACGCCATGGTCTACCATCTTTACGAAGATGTATTCAGGATAACAATAAATGGTTAGTAGAAGAGAAGACTTGTTATTTAACGGGTAATTCAACAACAATGTCACCGGCCTAATCCCTATCTTTAAAAAGTGCAGCGTAGTGCGCAGCAGGGTTTAAGCTCCTCTCGTCTTCCTGCCTTCACTCCTGAGGAAGTGGAGTGTTTTAAAGAGACCTCGGACTTCTTCGGACTAAACTACTACTCCAGCTCGTGATATATTGCAATAGCGAATCTCGAAGGTGAACAGCTCATAAAAAAGCACCCATCTGTTTCACATACTCAAAGTGTCTTCGAAATCCTCGCTTAAATGAAGGAACACAGTTACAGAGATAAAAATCTGACTATTCACAACAATTCTGAGAATACATCTTTATCTCAGACAGAATCAATAAATAGCCACATAGCACCTATTAATTATTATTACAACAAACCTTAGCTTAAAAATCTATAGATTGGGTAGAAGAAACGGTGACAAACAAAGAGGAATAAAAGTTGAATTTCCGGAAACGAAATGGCCAAAAATACTACTACTAATAAGTAAAAACCATTAATTGAAAAAAAATATCCGTATTTACCAGGGCTATCATTTCTACAGCTGCAACAGTAAATTGACATTAGTACTAAGACATTAGTACTATAAATCATTTTTGAACATTATAGAAATTTAAATGGGTGGGGATAAATAAAATCATATAAATAAGTCGTCGCCGTGTGGACATATCCACAGTTTGATAATGGCCTCAAAAGTTGAAACAGCTGTCACATTAATAGAAACCCAAGGTGAAGACTTGTGGGTGAAAATATCGCATAGAAATGTCATCATTTATATATGTGTTGTATATTTTCCTCCAAATACAACATCTGAACAATATCAATTATTTTACGACAAAACTATAAGTGAAAGTGTAAAGTTACAATCAAAAAATATTATTATTTTCGGTGATTTTAACTTTCCCTCAGGGAAAAACCCAATTGACGTTTTCGATTACTTTTGTTCTTTTTATAATTTAACACAATTCAACACTGTTTATAACATAAATGCACACATGTTAGACCTAGTATTAAGTAATGTAAATTCTAAAAATGCTGTTATCTGCCGCCATGACTCCCCATTAGTCAGAGAGGATATTCATCACCCTTCACTTTCATTCACATTCGATTACACAACTCAATCACATATACAAACAGACACATTGCCTCCAGACATAAACATGGGTTGGATTTTCCACGAAAGCTCAGATAACACACTTAAGAATGCCTTAGAACAACATCACTGGAATCATTACGATTGCCTTGACGTAAATCTAGCTGTCGAAATGTTTTATGAACAGCTCAATAATATTTTCAACATTTGTTTTAAGAAAAGATCTACACGTATGCTCAAAGATGTTAGACAATATCCGAAATGGTTTAATGGGGAAATCATTCACCTCGTACGAGAAAAAACTAAAATGCACTATCTTTGGAAAAAAACAAAATCCGAACATGCCTTAGCTAACTTTAAAACTTTGCGAAAATCAATCAAACGGTTAATTGGTCAGGCCTACACTGACTTTACACGTGAGGCCGAGAACAGTATAATAACAGACCCAACTCGATTTTGGTCTTACACTAACGATAAACGCCGCGGCTGTGACAAACTTAACCACATGGACTACAAAGACAATAAATATGATGGATCGTCTGAGATCGCCGCAGGTTTCGCACACTATTTTCAATCAGTATTTAGCGACAATATCCCCAAACTTGACATATCCTCTATAGCTTCATTGTCATTTAACTCTTTACCTGTACAAATTCATGAAATTAACGATGACGATATTATTACAGCTTTCCATAAACTAAAACCTAAATACTCCGTCGGCCCAGACTGTATTCCACCTATAATCCTCAAAAGATATGCAAGTTATTTTGTTCAACCTCTAAAACATATTTTTAACCTATCACTTCGCAAAAATATCTTTCCGGAAATGTGGAAACTAACGAAAGTAACGCCTATACATAAAAAAGGAAAAAAGTCAGAAATAGATAATTACAGACCAGTAGCTGTGTTGTCAGCACCCGCAAAACTTTTAGAAACCATAATTTATTCACAGATATATAACCAAACAAAACACGCACTCACCGAAAATCAGCACGGATTTCGTCCCACACTGTCACCTTCAACGAATCTTATGAATCTCATTACCTATATTAATAATTCATTTGAAAATTTTGTACCTGTTGATGTGATTTATACAGACTTCGAGAAAGCATTTGATAAAGTCGACCATGATATTTTATTAAAAAAATTAAGTGACATCGGATTCTCTCAGAATTTCCTCGCTTTTATGGCTAGCTACTTACGCAATCGTCGTCAGTATGTCAGTTACGGACATCATATATCTCACGAATACAAAACTAACTCCGGGATTCCCCAGGGATCGAATCTAGGACCCCTTCTCTTTCTCTTATTCATCAATGACATTGGCAACACTATAAACCACTCAAAATATCTCCTTTTTGCTGACGATATAAAACTTTTCAAAGCAATCAAAAGTTACATCGATTCCATTCTTCTGCAGAACGATCTTGATTCTCTTGTCAAATGGTCGGAACTGAACAACTTACCCTTCAGTATTCAGAAATGCAGTGTCGTTACATTTACAAGGTCCAAAGATACATTCCTGTTCCCCTACCACATTAATAAACATGAATTAACACGTAAAAATGAGATTCGAGACCTTGGCGTAATTTTTGAAGCAAATCTCTCTTTCAAATCCCATATATCTGATATTGTCTCCCGTGCCAACAAAATGCTTGGATTTGTTCTTCGTAATTCAAGATCATTTACCAACGGAATCGCAATCCGAAGAACGTATGAAGCACTTGTTCGCAGTATCTTGGAATATAGCTCCATTATTTGGGCCCCTTCTGGGCAAAACCATATTCTCGAAATAGAAAAAGTACAAAAGAGATTCATGCGTTACCTATATATGAGGGAATATATGTACTACCCTTTCCTGTATCCATCCTTATTCTTAGCAGGAATGCTCGATCTTAATACATTAGAAGCCCGCCGAAAAATATTTTTTTAAGATAATCTCTGGAACTATACATAATCCATCTATTTTGAAAGAGATTAACTTATATGTCCCAGACAAGTATACTCGTGGAAGGTCCCATACCCTTTTTTATGCTCCAAAAGCGAGGACTTCTGCCTATCAGAACGCCCCAGTCAACAGAGCGACTGAACTGCTCAACGAGTCTGCATTGACCATCGACATTTTTAACGTAACCTACAGGCAGTTTAACAATTATCTTTTGACGTATGTCACAAAGTAGTGAAACTGACCTTTTTATGTGTTTTGCTATACTTTTTGTCTAATTTGTAATCTTCTCCATAATGTATTGGTGAATAACCGTTTTACGGAGAACATGAAAAATAAAAAAATGAAAAAACTGTTAAAATAACAGAAATACTTGCAGAACTCAATAAGTATTATAACATTATTAAATTTAATTTATTTTAAATTTATAAAAAAAGGACTCTAATGCCTTCACTGAGACATGTCTGAACGACAAAATAATCCTCTTTCCTTACCACCTAGGATTCTTGCTGCAGAGTCTCCATCTTCTATCTTCGTGTCTCCTGTTCCTGTACTTCATTTTATTTAGCTTAACTTCACTTTATTTTTGTAATATTTCTATTTTTTGTAATACCTGCATCAACTGTATAGCACCCCTGAGATGATATCTTACAAAAGCGACGCTATGCAAATTGTCCAATAAATAGATAGTACAGAATTGGGTTTCTTTAAACATACGGCATATAGAGATGATAGAAATAAATGCAATATCGCTAGAGGAGGCAAAGTGTTAGTATCCATTAATAATAAACTAAATTCTAGATAACAAAAACTCATACACACATCTTGAGCAATAATTCATCTTGGTGAATGTTACAGTTCAATAACAATAAAAAATCCATCAACAAAATTGAAAACTTTCAAAGCAGATATGAGCAGATATATAGCAGAACTTTTTGGATCTTTGAGAAAACATCAATGAAATGGTAGAAAAATTTTCCTCAATTATAAACAATGCTATTGATATTTTTGCACCTGTTTCTTAAATCATAGATAATTCCCCGAAATTGTTTACTAAAAATCTTACCAAAATAATATTTTACCAAAGAATTGCTCATAAAGTTTACGGCGATACAGGCGATACTAAAGATTACGCAATATTTTGTGAACTAAGAACCACTACTAAAAAGATGGCTATGTTATGATACTGCAAAAAAATGGCGGCTGCTAAACCTCAGATCATTTACAAATTTAAAAAAAATGCTCAATAATAATGAAACTGGCATTCTCTCTAACATGTATTTAGTTAGTAAAATGGCCGATAATCCCCAAGAAGTAGTTGATTTCTTTGCTGAATTCTTTAAGTAAAGACTATGAAACTGCAAGCGACTCTCCATTGTTAGACACTCCATCAACTAATAATGATAACAATATCGATTTTAATCAATGTAAATTGGAAGAAAATTTTATTAGAACTTAATTAGAATACCTTGATCTTAACAAAACGGCTGGTATTGATAAAATTTCTCCAATCCTTTTTAAAATACTTCACAATACGTAAATAAGTTTTTCATTTTCCTGATAAGCTTAGAAATATCAACATTCAATACTGTCGTATAAAAGCACAATCCTTTACGAACCAACAAACTACTTTGTATGGAGAGAAACTCGTTGAGGGAACTGGTATGACTACTAACGGGTCACTGCCATCTCAAGAGACACATGCAGATATTGGGAGTGTAAAACACCAATAGATGCAGGAAATTTGAAGAGGATGAAGAGACTCCAATTCACCTATGGTGCCAATGTCCTGCACTGGTGGAAACTAGGCTCAGATAGAACCAGAAGATACAACCACATACCTAATAATAACCCCGGTGAACTTTATTAAAGGGACTGGGGAATTCACGGGAACCACGTCTAAGTAATTTTGAATTATATTTACGACGGCTTTTCAGGACGACATGTTTTGTGTTACAAAGCGCCGTCCGGATAAAATGTGCTGTAAGGAAAGCTCATCTTCTCAGTACAGCACATTGTTAGTGGAGCCTTGTTGCCCTGAAAGAACGTTTTGACATTCCAAACATATTATTTTTTGTAAATTTTTAAATACATTATTTTACAAATAATATTTTACGTTGATGAATGGCGGAGGCTCCGAGTGATGATTATATTTTCTATGTCTATTTTTTTGTCTCTACGTCATATTAAAAATCTGTCTAAATATTGGCCGGTATATGGTTAAATATTTCACAAACTTTTTCCATGCAAAAGCCCGGAGTTTTCAATCTAGTGAATGCTTTATTAATAGTTCCCCCTGAGATCTCTGAACGCTACTGAAGTAGATAGGTACGCAAGTGTGTTAGCGCAAGTAAATTTTATTTGACCTACTTACGTTATTTGACAATACATGTAAAATAAATATTCATTATCTATATTTATGTATAAAGTGGTAAATACTTTGATAACCTTGGTGAGAGATCACCATTCAAAAAAGTTCAGTCGCGTGAAATGGCTTTAGCCGTGTTTGGTTACCATATCTGAATATCCAGGTACTTTTTTAACTTCCTAGTCTCCATCCTATCCTACCGCACTTCCCTCAACCGCATAACATACCACAATAATGAATGATGCCATAGTATCACTGGCTCCAGATAGACGGGCCTTTTGTGCGGTACTCGCATTAAAAAACATTATAATAGACCACTCCACTATTGTTCTAGTTTTGATTGTTTAAGGTTTGCTTTGTTATTGATAAATGCGCATGTTATAAATATTATGTAAAAAGGTTTTCATAAAAATGAAAAAATAAAAGATTCTTTTGCATTTTACCTACCACATTATTTGATCATATTCAAACCTTCATCAAACAATGCGTTTATTTTTATATTAGCATTCACAGGTTCTTCATCCAATTGGAGTTAATAATGTTAGTATAGCACACTAATTAAACATAAAATAATACTACTTTAAAAAATGTTAAATATTAAAAGATACGCAAAATAGCTATTCAATAAACCATTGCATATTATTATAACGTTTTTATAACAAGTAAGTGTGATTGAACTATTTTTCAATGTTTTTGTAGTATACAGGGTGTCCGGGGGTAAAGTATACTAGCTTCGGGAGATGATTAATGATGGTAGGTGTAAAAAAAAAAAAAAAATCAGAAATTCCAAGTTTTTTTTCCTATGCAAAAAGACATACCTACTAAAAATCCATAGATTTGAGGTACAAACATACATAATAAATTAGTTGTGAGCTTACCGAGAAGAGGAAGCAACGTTGTAATCGACCCGTATCCATTGAAACCACATGTAAACAATAACATTAGGCCGAGAGCTTGGTGTTAACAATTATGCTACAATTCGTATGTTTTAAACCAAATTGAAAAAAGTAGAATATTAAAATTAACAAAATGTTATAACAATTTGAACCATTAAATTATTTAACTACTAATCACATAACTAATTTCTTGGCTTTTAACTAATGTAGCGAATTTTCAAAATGTCCACTATTCATGTGTATTTTAATCATCATGTAGCCTATAAATCTAATGGATGTCTGCCTATTCTTCGTGAGTGAAGCCAAAAATTGTTACAGTAATTCCAATAAACACAAGGTAAAAGCAAGTCTTTGGAAAAAACACGCACTGAATAAAGATTTTCTTTCAAGTATGTCTTGTAAATGCACCGTTAGATTAAGACGCACTACATAAACAAGTTAATTTGATAAAAACAGTCAAGTTTTTAAAGTTAAAAACTGCTAGATACATTCAATTATCAAATATTTTACCACCAAGAATTATCAACTATTAACTATCAAATATAATACCAGACCTACACGTTTTACGTTTACACAATTTTCCGTTTTGTCCTCAAAAGTGGTTAAGTAGTTGGAATTGCATTTTACCCCCTGACACCCTGTACAATTACAGAGGGAAAAATCATCCAGTGGGGCTTCTAAAACAACGGAATTGTATCTAGTATTGTATCTAATTATATTCCGTTTTTTAAATATTTATAAGGTTATCAAATACTAATAAAACTATAATATTTATATGGAACTAAAAAAACCTCGCTGTTAGTAATATGAAACTCACAAAACTCAAAACTCAGAAATGTAAATAGAATTAGATTGCCGTATACAAAAAACGGTAGTACGGCTAAAAGACCATGACAGGAGTCTAGACGGAATACCTGCCCTGGTCCTTAAGAAGTGTTCTGCAGAATTAACTCCAGTGCCATCAAAACTATTTAAATTCTCACTCAAAAGTAAAAAGGTGTCAGATCTTTGGAAAAATCTAAAAAAGTCTACCACCACCTCGAGAAGGTTCGTGCCTGGGATAAGATAAACCTGGTCAGGTTCAGCGTCTCAAAAACCCAAACGTGTCTAATTTCGATAAAAAGGGATTTCAATGACTGTCTGGTGTAATTACCTCCCCAATCCCCAATAAAGACTCCATTGAAATACTTCAGACCAGCTCAAGTATCGGTTTTCTATAAAAGCCCGAGTGAATCTGGCTTCCAAGAAACTGGGCGTCGTGTATAGCTCTAGCATATTATTAAATAGTGACCAACTGCTAACAACACATCTCAAATACGCCCAACAATTGAATTTGGAGCTACCTCACCACTACCTTGATTAACCTTCTTGATTCTATGCAAAAGAGAGAGGTCAGTCTGATTGATAATCCTTTGTTAACAAACTGATAACCATCTCTAATCTCTAGGTATGTTCTACATGTATTTTTATGGAGCCTCCTTTAAGGACTAGCAGCATTGATTTCCGAGGAACTGGTGCACGTTTGTGAAACTAGACGTATACAAGCGGAACACCCGTTCATTGTTGATGTTGGCATCGTGAGAACGGATCGCTTTTTCGGCTTGTTTTTTTTTTATAAGATGGCTCGTATGTGGAACGAACAACCGGAATCTATTTTTTCTTCATCATTTAATCCGGGCCTCTTCAAGAAAAACATTAATAAATTCCTTCCCATGGCCCCTACCTTAACCCGCATCACAACGCTGCCCAAGCAGGTGGCGACATAGGTTTTCTGCCTAAACTGTACAAACAGATGCGCACTTGTGAGGTTTCACATTTAAAAAAAAAACTAGATTATTTATCATAAGCCTACTTAAATATTATTTAGCCTGCACTTTGAAATAACAGAACAAATAAAATAAATTCCGCCAGAAACATTAATAAAAAAATTACAACACCCCGTTTGAATGCAGCTTAAAACGAACACACTTATTTTGAACATGCAATACAACTTTTCATTGGTCAATCGAATCATTCATATTCAGCACAGCATTCTCAACAGCAGTGGTCAAAATGGAATATTGGTCAAAAGTCCTTATAAAACTTTTTTTATTCACCTGCATCTCTTTTTATTGCGGAGAGGCCAAGAAGAACGTAAGTTAAAAATGCAACTTTCTCAATAGTAACTAATTTATTATATTTTTTGTTAAATTCAATTATAAAACTTAAATAAACAATAAAGATTGAACCTTTTTGAATTTAAAAAATTTTCATCTCGCAATGAAGTACAATACTTTATATTGTAGTTTTTATCTAGTTTCTGAGAAGAAAAAACTCTCTTTTACAGAACAAATATATAATTAACTACGCATCTGATGTGACCGTTTGCGCCGATGATGATAGCCAAGGCTTCATTGAAACGTCGCGTCTGAAGGCGATTCGGTACAACGAGACAATAGCAGTGTTGGAGGGGAAGTTTGACCTTAGAAAGAAGTTGGAGAACTTTGTCAGGGTAAGCGATCCTTTTATCCACAATAATTAAGGTCAAACGTGTTGTGTAACCATTTCAAAGAAGTTTTGACTTAAGACTTATTAGAAATAAGATTATTATTATTAATTACAGTTAAAGTATAGTTCCCGCGAGCACTTAGGCCATACATCATCTCTCATTTAATTAATTCCTTTAACAGCAACTCAGTCCCATCGATAAATATTTCTCGAATCTATTGGTGTTTTCCCCTCCCAATAACTGCACGTTTCTACTGAGATGACAGTGTTCCTTAAGGAGATCTACCAGTTCCCTCAGTGAGTTTCTGTTCATCAAATTGAGTTGTTGCCTGGTTCGTCAAGGTTTTGGTTACTTTAGAGTACCTCATCCCGGATGACCTCCCCTAATCTTTCCAGTGCTGGGATTTGACTCACCTTTCAATATATAGTTTGATATGGCAAGCTGCCAATCTTACGCCAATCCCGTAAGTGACAATTTCGCCCCTTTCCTTGTTAATACGTCATCTCGCGCGTTGCTTCAATATCTTTATGTCATGGTGCCCAGATCAAGGAATATATATTGATGGAGGAAACAAGATAATTTTAATGAAATATTTGATGTTGGAATGTTTTTATTGAAGAAAGACTCGAATCAAATGAGAAATGATTGAAGGAAGACTTAATCCAAAAATATTTAATTTACAAAAGATTTACTACAAGAAAGAACTAAAAATGATTTTTTTTACCTGGGAAGGAAAAAGGCATGAAGGGTGGGTAGGAATCTGGGGGTCAGTGTGTCAATTATTGGCAATTCAGTTAATAACGGGATTGCAGGCCTTGCATAAATTTCTAGTATCAATCGCGTATTCGAACACGTGTTAATGTGTGGTAAGTTTTTAGATTTTCACGGCCAAAAGCATTTTTGTTGTTTGTTTTTGGGGTGTTATGCCGTGTTGCGCTAACTCCTTCTTTAGCCGACGTTTCGGACAGCGTTGCAGTGTCCATCATCAGGGCAGATCCGGTAGATATATACACATCACACATCTTCGGATCTACCGGATCTGCCCTGATGATGGACACTGCAACGCTGTCCGAAACGTCGGCTAAAGAAGGAGTTAACGCAACACGGCATAACACCCCAAAAAAAAAAAACGTGTTAATGTATTCTAAATTTACTAAAAGTAAAAAAAAACAGCAAATCTGTTCATTAATTCGTTAAAAGCCTGCAATCCTGTTTTTAACAGGATTACTTAATAATATGAAGAGATTCTTAGCAAATTAGTAATACACATTTTTTCTGTAATTTTAACGCAAAAATCAACTCAAATATTCATACCGTAAGGTTTGTATATTACGATTTTGGAAGCTGTTGGAAGTTGTTTAACTGAATAATGAAATTTATTATAATATATGTTTTATAAAAATGTCTTTAATGGGCTGATTTAAGCTGAATAGCGTACTAGAAAAAATAACCCCCCTTGGAACAAAAGAAGAAATGGCTTCATTCGAGCTCGAAAACTTCTGTGCCGAAGTGAAAAACAAAAATCAACAGACGATGATTGGACAGTATTTGCGGGCTATCGATTTTCCACCAGAATGTCCAATCGAAGCAGTAAGTAACAATCATAAAATGTATTTTGAAACCGTCGCTATGTTAGAAATAAATATTTATTACCGTGTTTGCGGTAGATATAAAACCCTCCTACAATCCAAATAGGTGGATAAAAATTACTGTCTTCATCACAGAGCTGTAACCTCATTGGCTCTGGACTCGTATTGTCATATATTCAAACTTTCTTTTTTACGTGATGCCTCACAAGTAGGGTTGCCACCTTTCAAAAACAGTAGACCCGGAGATTTTAGAAATATTTTTTTTTTATTAAAATAAAACTCTTTTGGTATGAATTATTTAACTAAGGCAAAATGTCATGGTAATTTACCATTGAAAATGTTTTTTTTTAAATATAAATGACCTAGCTAGTGCTAAGCTGACTTGGACCAGCTTGACACTTAAAACCATATTTTTAATTCTGAAGGGATTGTTTTAAAATCTTTTCTTGCTGGGGTTTCTTCAAAAACTTCAAAACTTCTTTGGCAATTCATATTGTAATTAATCTTCACAATTAACTCTACCTTCACCATGTCCACTGACAACACTTTCGCTCGTCTGTCCACAAATTTTCCATTAAGAAAAGACGCGTTCAACAAAAGAATTGCTTATGGGGATTTAATTTTTTTTTTAAATTATTTTTGGCAGTTCGGTGAAGGTTGAGGTGACTTTTATTATCTGAACCCATCGTAAATAAACAGGAAATTTTGAATCACTAGATTGTACGAACTGAGGAAATACTTGGTTTAATTTTCGGGTCTCGTCATAAAGTTTTTCTTCGTCGACATTTTTCAAACCAAGTGATTCGACAGCTTCCACAGTATCTTCGTAACTTACTGCACTTGTTAGATCGAATTTGGAAAAGATTTTGAATACCGAATCTTCAAAATTATAATATTTCTGTAGGTATTCAATAGTTCTCATGTAAACCTCATTGGCTTCTTTTTTTAATAGATCCTGATCAGAAGGTCTCAAAAAATTTATGTTCTTCATTATTTTGGCACCGTAAAATTCATCATGCAGTCGGCTTTCAACCTTGTATTTTATGTTTCTCATAATTTGGTGCACCTCTATAGCTGTCACGGAGTTTTTTTTCCAGCAATAGTTTGGCTTCTGTCAACATATTCATGTAATGGTGAATGAAATATAAATAACATCCCTGTAGTGTGATCCTTGTAGATAAACTTCTAGCATTGGATTTGCCTACGCCACACTCTTTTACGAATTCTTATCTTCACCGCGACTTTAAAAATACGCTGATACAGCAGGCCACGACAATATCAATCGGTCAACAGCCCCAAACTTAACCATCTAGTTGGCCCATTCCGTAAAACTTTTCTGTATTCAATTTCGAACTCCTCAAAAAATGTTTGTAATTTTCTGCGTTTCGCACTGTACGAAAATTCCGCTAACACTTTAATAATCAAGTTTTCCATGTCGTATGTTAAAGCTTTCATGGCGTTTCTTCCAGCGTTGTGAAGAACGTAAGAATTACAATTTGCTTTTACGACTTTGGTGTCAGAATATTTCAATATTTTTTTGGTTAACGGAATTTTGAGCACCAAAGTTGTGTCTAAGTCATGCTTAAACATAAAATTTTCAAAGTTCTCAAAAATTTTTTGATATGTTTTGTTGGAATCCTCATAAAAATCCATTAATTCATCTTGAACACCTTTTTCTTGGTCAAAGTATATGAGAACTATTGGATACATTTTCTGGGATCCTTTATTTGAGGCGTCGATAGCACTCGGAAAGTGAACCCCATTTCTAGATTGAGACCTTTTTAGGTCTTGTATTGTAGACTCTATTGAGTTCGGTGCTAGGATATTCAAAACAATGGCTTCAGCTTTGTTTCTGCCAAAGTGAACTTTATGTGATAGTGGTGAATCGAAATAAAGAGATGCATTCAATTTAATTCCGCAATCAGTGCTCAAATAACTGTGGTGGTATCTAATTGCACGATAAATCAAGGCTAATTTCGATTGTCGCTACGTTTAGCTTTTCAGAATAATTTTTCTTTGGTAGAAATGCGGTCATCGAAGAATTTGATTGAATATTTCTCACCTTTTTCTTGTGCGTTGTACTGTTGAGGTGAGTTGATAAAGTCTTTTCACCATCCCATTTCGCGTTTTTTTCATCGACTTTTCTCACCCATTTTCCAGCCACGATTGTTGAAAATTAGATCCAAACTTATTTTTATTCGATTTTGATTCTCCGTCTTCCATTATGCTAATTATACACCAATCCTCTACAGCACTAGGTGCTTTTAAAAGAAAAAACATTCAAAAATAATCAATGATTGAAATTTAAAAAAAAAGCATACAACACTGCTGTTTGTGCTGACTGAGCTGAGCTATTGTTTCCGTTCTAACGTTTGTCGCGCAGATGTTCCCCGCCCCGCCATCGCTCCTTGTCACTCGGCGCCTTCGCCCTGCCAACCGGATAGTTGATTTATGCCAACCGGGGTGCGATGCACTCGTCGTCGATGGTCGTCTGTAGCTTCGCTGCCACCGCCCGGTCTGACTCGGAGATATCGATGTTAAGCCCATAGCCCGGACATGCACCATGCAAACTCGTGGACTCCGGGTCAAACCCGGAGAGGTGCAGCCCTACTCACAAGACGCGCCTGCCTGTAACGCAACAAACGCTCAAAGACTGGGAAATACTATATCTGTACCCGTCCGTTGTGCGAGTTGTGAAACGGGTCAAGAAAGAAGCTGTAAGAAAGGATATGTTAATGAAGGACGAAATTAAATAAAATAACAAAAGATGCTAGTAGCTTAATCCACGTAGTAGTATATTCAGCACAAGAAATAAATAATAACACTATCATAAAACAAGTAAAACTCGCACACAAAGCAAAAAAAAATTAAACTATGGATAACACAGGGAATATTAAACTGTATTCGTTAATGAGACAAAATTCACAAACAAATTAAATATACACCCTACGACATGGAACAACTTAACTACTATAAAAGATAGAGAAAAATCTGCACGAAAATTATTAGAGTGGCTAAGGAATTTTACTATAGAGAAAACTTAAAAAAGAAAAAAATAACCCAAAGGAAATATGGAAAATATTAAAAGAAGTAACATACACACAAAAACACAAACAGAAAAATACTATTGAAAATCTAAATATTAACTCCAAAAAATTAGACGTCAATACAAATACAGAAACTATAGCAAATCATGTGAATAACTTCTTCGCAAATATAGGAAAAGTTTTAGCAAACCGTAAATTGCATAACACAAACACACTAACACAACCAAAAGATCAAATATCAATAAAAAACCGACACAACACAGATTTACAATAAAAACAACCTCGGAAGAGGAAATTGACAAAATAATAAACACATTAAAAAACCGAACTGCAACTGGATTAGATGAGATAACAACGGATTGCATTAAAATATTAAAAAATGAATTTTTAAAACCTATAACACACTTAATCATATAATAACACAATTAGTATAACGCACTCCTGCTTTCCTAGTACTCTTAAAAAAGGACTAGTTATCCCCATTTATAAATCCGGAGACAAAATGGCTATAGACCAATCATTCTGTTAAACTCGCTTTCAAAGATTTTCGAAAGAGTATTAAAAAAACAAATTATAAAATACCTAGAAGAAAACAAATTAATCTCGGATAACCAATATGGATTTAGAGACAAAATAGGCACAAACGAAGCTTTGGCATGTACAATAGATTATATACATAGCAACATAGATCAAGGGTACAAATGCATGGCGATATATCTAGATTTAGCTAAAGACTTTGACTCAATCTGCCACAATTCACTTTTTAAAAAATTAGAAAACTTGGGTATCAAAGGCAAGGAACTTCAACTATTAAAAAGTTATATGAGTAACAGAACTCAACAAGTCAAAATTAACAATCATACTAGTAAACCACTGCCGATTACATATGGAGTTCCACAAGGAAGCATACTAGGGCCCGTTCTTTTACTATTTACATAAATGAACTTTGCAGCATGAAAATAGACGGTGAAATAGTTAGCTATGCTGATGACACAGTTTTACTTTTCAAATCTAAGGATTGGAATAATGTATACAACATATCGAATTTGGGAATCTCGCAAGTGAAAACATGGCTAGACTCAAACATACTTACACTTAACATATCAAAGACAAAATTCACAACATACAGTATAAATAGCACGGGACAGCCAAAAAACAACACAAACACCATAAAAATACACAAATTTTTAAACACCAACATCTGCAATTGCCCTCCTCTAGAAAAAACAGAACAAATAAAGTATCTAGGAATCGAATAAGAAACATATATAAATTAAAACAATTGAAAACAAATATATTTTGCACTTTGCCAATCAATAATAGAATATGGAATTATTGCTTGGAGAGGAGCAACAAACTCGGCTATCAATTATATATAAACCGCAAAAAAAACGATCCTAAAGATAATATTAAAAAAACATAGACTGACAAAGACAGATACAGACCAAATATTCAACAGCTGTGACGTACTAGATATACGCCAATTATACGTTAAAACTCTACTAAACTACATTTTTGACAAAAAAAAATTTAAACATACACAAAATAACACTAACAGACCAGTTAGACAAGCGTACAAAGAAAACATAAAAACTCCGACAGTAAATTCAAGCTTTGGACAAAGACACTACCAATACCATGCTTTAAAAAATTTCAACAGTGTAAAACTTGAAATTAAAATTGAGGAAAATAAAAATAAATTCACACACAAAATTACAAAATGGATTAAAGAACAAAAAAGACAATGTTACCAAAATGTCATAGCATAAAATAAAAATAAAACCTACACGTAACACACAAAACCAATATAAACATACATCACTCACAAACACACAAGATTATTTTCATTGTATTATTTTTTTAATTTTAAATGTATTATTATGTATTTCGTATTTTTAATTTTAAATGTATTATTTTCTTTTTAAATGTATTATTTTCTCGTTGAATAATATGTAGATTATATTTTCATATTATAAAATGAAGGCCTCAGCACGGGCAAGCCACCTAGTGAGGCCTACATTCCTGGAAAACATAAATTGTAAAAAAATAATGTACCAAATAATAAAAATATTACACAAAATCATCATCAGTTATGATTTATTCTTTCTTAAATCTAAATCGAAAACTTGTTCTTAATTTGAAATGCCTTAATCTGTATTTTATGTCTCGTTCTGAATACAATTCAAACTTCATCTTCCACTACTTTTTCAGCTTACGTCCCAAGAAATTTAATATTTGTTTTTTGTTACGGAACATTTACGGAGCATGAAGTGCATGCGTTAAGCTTATCTATCTATCACTAGGTAGAGATGCTGCCAGAACCATATTGCCTAATTCAATCTAAACAGTGGATTGAATTAGGCAAAATGGTTATCAAATAATTCAACATGGAATATATATTATGACTCTTTAAATTATGTCTAGGAGAAACCTTAATGTGAATATTACTCAGACAATTAGGTTTTTTAAGTTTATGGTGAATAGTTTAATTTTTTAAATAAGCAAATTGCCATTTTTCCAACGTAGTACGAATAAAGTATTTGAGTCGTTCTTCACAAGATTGTAGTTAGTCGTTTTAATCTAAGATCGAATGATAATCGTGTTAGGTTTTTTTGTAGCTAAGCATAGTCATGTTTTAACTCGACCAATTTGCATCTCACCTATTTGTAAATTTGACCGGATCCGGTTCTAGATGGTTTTGCCGTATTCAATAGTACCCATTTATCCCGCTAGTTTTATTACTTAGTTCTGTGAACAGTTTACATCGCGTAATATTTATAACTCAGACTTAAAAGCTATTTACATTTATTTATTATTTGGCTATTAATTTATTGTGTCTTGTATATATTTCAGGGTGAATATTATATCGACTACATGGTAGCAGACACCAAAGACGTTCCCGTAAGCGCCTTCGCGGAGGGAATGTATACCATGACATTTACCTTCTCAACGTATACATCGTCTGAATCTGGATTGACAGCTAAAAGAACCGACGAGAAAATATTAGGATGCCTATATTTTGATATTTCTGTGGAAAAACTATGAAAACTTTGGAATTGATGGGTGCTTACTGTATTGAAATTTGGATTAAAACATGTTCAATATTTGGCGTTTTATTTCTTTAGTTAAAACCACTTAGCTTCAGTGTGTTTCAATACTCTAAAGCTTAAGGTAGAAACACACTTGGTCGACGTACGCCAGGTAAAAACCGATTAAGATATCTGGAGTAGGTAATTACAATATATACATTCTCATACATGGCATAGAGTGCGTAAAAACGGTGTGTTTCTACCTTTATGGGCGTTTTTCAAGTGATTTTTTCTTCAAGTTTCATATGGGTCACCTTTATAAAAATATAATAATGTATTGTAATAGCGGAAAATATTTGATATCTGTCGTCTGACATTGTTTTACGTGGGTAATAAAATATAAGCAGATGTTGCATATTTATTTAGTTTAACAATAACAATCAACATTCTACAAACCTACAGAAAAAAACCCCAATAGACAAATAAATATGCAATATATCTCTATGAAATTATTTGATCTTCTAGATCTTGCAATAAAAACCATAAAAAAATACTTTTTGAGACATGGATTATGAACACGGTAAGAAAGAATACAATGGTGAAACCTTTCAAAGATTATACTTTATTTTATGTTTTTCTTCTAGAAGCTGCTTTAAATATTTTCTCTTGTAATATTTTACCAAATTTGCAAAAACTTACATACTAATAACATACATACAAATAAAACTTTACACAATTTATAAAACCTCAGGTAATAATACCTAATAGTGACCGTAGAGTGATTAATTCTTAGAGCGTTGCTGTCCTTGTGACATAGTTGTCAACAATTTTGATATTGAGGCTGCAATTATTCTTGTTGCCAAAAAAAAATTAATTCATTTTTTTACCTTAAGTGTCAGTTCGTTTATTTTAAAGCTGTAGAGTTCCTTTAATATCCCGCTTTGTCATGTTCATTAACTAACTTCGGCGTATTATGTCACGGTACATTCACATCTGTCTCTGCTGTGGCTGATGCTTTGCCTCAAATAAACTGATAGCTGACATTGCAGGTGGTCCAAAACGGAGCTCTCAGAAATGTTCTTGGTCTTAAATATGACACACGTATCAAGGACATCTATATGGTTTCCGGTATCCTTCTAATCACAGTCCGTCCCAAAAATGAAATCACGAGCACTAACCTACAAATGACCCAATAATCAACCCACACTAATTTCAAGCTACTTTACAATCAAGACATCCATCACCGCAATACTCGTAATAACAATAAAATCCGCTTTCCTCTAACATACACTACAAAATATGGGAAACAATCTCCTAACTATATTGCCCTCACACTCCTATAACTCTTTATCAAAATAAAATTATTTTAAAATCAAAAAAAGTTTTTCTTGTCGTGTTGTGTTCTGTCTTGGTTCTTTTTTCTCTTTTTCTATCCCCTGTATTTGTAATAGAGCATAATCTATTTTTACCAATGTATTAGTGGGTAAGTACATTTTAATTTAGGAGAGGTTAGGTTAGGTTAGGATAGGTTAGTTTAGGTTATTTTAGTTAGTTTGGGTTATTTTAGGTTAAGATAGTTAAGGTTAGGTTAGGTTGGGTTATTGTAGGTTAGGTTAGGTTGGGTTAAAATAGGTTAGGATATTGTAGGTTAGGTTTCATAAAATAATAATAATTAAATAATAATACCTAAATAAATAATCTATGCTTTTTTAAGTAGGCACTACTTTAGCAGAATATTATATTACACTATTTTTTTAAATTACGTTATTCAACCCTCTTTTATTTTATGTCTTTGTATTTTATTTTATTTTTCGAGTAAGGCCAAAATAGTAACCTATCTAGTATTTGCATAGAGCAAATATTCCAAATTCTAGCCACTCATATTCCACTCGATTCCGAATATTTACCTTTTTGTTTTTCTTGTTTGTTTCACTTAACCTTCCTTTTTCTATTTTTGTTCAGTTTTGTACGCGAAACTTATCATTTCGATATCAAAATACCAATGTAAAATTGTACCTAATTAACTAACGACTATGTATTGAAACTTCCTCCTGTCCTACAATGAGTTCGGTAACTCATCGAGATTGCTCTAGTAAAAAATAAAAAAAATGTATTCGGTGTATTATGCCGTGGTATATTCACATTTATCCTATCTCTGCTGTATCTAATACAATAACCCAACAATCAACCCACACTAATATAAGATCTACTCGTAATAACAATAAAATCAGCATTTCTCTAACAAACACTACAAAATTTGGGATAAAATCTTCTAACCGGTGACCGGGCAAATCATCATAATGATAATTCATCACATCTTTAAAAAGTTATATAAAGTCATGGAAAGTGATGAAACAAAAACTTTATTAACTGGGTTAAGTAGGTTAAGTTAGGTTAGGTTAGGATAGATTAAAAAAAAATTTATCTTTCTAATGATTTTTTTTCCACTTTTTAAAAGTGTGTTGAATTGTCACTGTGTTGAGTTATCATGGAACCCTTCTAACCATATTACCTTCACACTCTATAACTCTCTTCCAAATATGTATTTAAAAAAGTTCAGAGTAATTCTTTAAAATAATATTTTATATAATACATATCAAAAACGAAATATTAAATTTCTTGTCGTGTTGTGTTCTTGCTTCTTTTTCTATCCCCTGTATTTGTAATCGGCCATAATCTATTTTTGCCACTGTATTGGTGGGTAAGTACCTTTTTGTAAATACCTACATTGCTTTTGTGCTTAGGTATATATCCCCGTCTGTTTCCTTTTTTTGTTGTTTCTTGTACTTAACTTCCATTTTTCTTTTTTTGTTCAGTTTTGTATGCGAATCTTAAAATTTAGATTATGTTTCTATTTTTTTACTGTTTCGTATGTAAAACTTATAATTTTGGTATTAAAATACCAATGTAAAATAGTACCTATTAATTCATGTCCAACAATGAGTTTTATTACTCATCGGGATGCTCTGGTTTTGCCTTGATTATGTATTTACAATATATTGTAATGTAATGTGATAATAACTTTGGGACAATAAGGTTGGGAGATTCAATATTTTAAGCAAATGAAATATGGGTTGTGATACAATTCACTACTCATTTTCGACATTTTCGATTTGCAAATCTTAACTCTCAGCGAGTGTTAAATACAAATTCTGAACATGTTTTACTGCTTGGCTTGTTAATTTTTAGATGCAGGCATAAATATTTTACTCAAACCAACAGGAATAATGAATAGTAATAATATGAATTATAATGCATTGTAATTATTTTTTGCTTGGGTTAAATTATTAATTGAAGAAATTTGATGTTATAAAGCCTTCTTATGTATCTTTAACACTAAAAAAATAGTCCATTTAACAGATTGTTTATCACAGAGCTGATTTCAGATTCAAGGATTTTGTTTGTGATTGATGACCAGTGCTGCACGCTGAAGTATTTGCATGTCACATATATGTGAACAATTAAATAATCAGTCCTCTCTGCACATCTATTATAAATTATAACCATCCACATGCAATCTAGGCACTTCCGTGAAAATAATTACTTTAGTTTTAATATTGTTTTCACAAATAAGAGCGTGCATAGAGTTTTTAATAGGGGTAAGCATTAACATGAGAATGTTGGTTTGGATTACCTACCTGTCACGTTGAATAACTAAGTATCTGCTTAGTAATGCATAATATTATATGCCAATTACTGAAAAAATCTTAAAAACGCGTCCCACAAGAAAGTAAACACTGAAAGTTGTGCTAACTAATTGAGGTAACGTACCACGTGGCACTAATTTTTACATCTGTTTTTTGACGTATGCTTTATTTTGCATACATAGTTCATGCTTTTGACACGTAATAGTGGGGGCGGTCGGTATTTTGCAAGCGGCGCGGCTCTTCGATTCGACTTTGTATATTTTTGAATACCTAGATTATTTTCTTGGAAAATTTTTGTAACTTCTTATGTTATATAATTATTTTTATGTGAGAACGGTTAACGATGGTGTAGGCAGCACTTATGAGCCTTTATGGAATGCACAACTCTGAATATGTTAATAACTGACCATTGAACGGAGTCACGTTTTTTTTCCTTTATTCTTTCCCAACAATTTTTTTTAAACATTCTTAAAATAAAAAAAAATTACACGAGCATAAAATGTTAAAAATAAATAAATTAAGGGAACCCACAAAAAAATCTTAATTTTGAAATACTAAAACTCTTAAAATAAAAATAACATACTTTCTCAAGAGGAGAACAATTCAAACCATAGTTGACTACTCTTCTTCCTCTCTGCACCAAATCAATGCGGGGCGCTACAGGTATCTGTGCTGTCACCAACTCTATTTTGTTTCACATTAACGATCACGTTGAATGTACAGTAATTCATTGATACGTTGACAACGGCACAGTTTGCGAGGGTTATCTTTTTGAAAAGCCTCTTCCACTTATGATGTCCGAACAGTTCTGAAAGTTTTAAGAAATAAAGTCAACCAACAGGAAGAAGGTTCCTGCCTGGGATAAAGCAAACCTGGTCAAAAACCCAAACATGTCTGATTTCAACAAAAAGGGATATCAATGACTGTCTGGTGCAATATGAAGGAAGAATCCTCCCCAATAAAGACTCCATTCAAATACTTGGAGTAAATTTCAGACAACCTCAAGTATCGGTGTTCTATAGAAGCCCGAGTAAATTTGGCTTCGAAGAAACTTGGCATCTTGTACAGGTCTAGCAGGATAATTCAATAGTGACCAACTGCTACCACTACAAATCTCTGGGCTGATAAACCACTTGATAAACCTTCTTGATTCTGTACAAAAGAGGGCAGTCAGTCTAATTGATAATCCATTGTTAACAAACTAATAGCCTATAATCGATAGCCATCTTATAATCTCTAAATATGTTTTTCAGGTATTTTTATGGAGCCTCCTCTAAGGACTAGCAGCCTTGATCTCCGATGCACTGGTGTATGTTCGTGAAACTAGACGTATGCGAGTGGAACACCCGTTCATTATCGAGAACGGATCAGTTCATCGGCTTGTTTTTTGTATAAGATGGCTCGTATGTGGAACGAGCTACCGGAATCGATTTTTTCTCTATTCAATTCAATTCAATTCAATTCAATTAGTTTATTCCTTTAAAAACATTACAAAATTACATTTTATTTCGTTTTTAAGTACATTTGTAAAATGGTATTACATAATAAGTGGTGTATAAACTATACCAGCATCAATAGAGCTTGCCTTTTAAAGGCAGCTTCACCGATGCTAAATATGTCGATATCCGAATTAATTCTGTTCAACAGCAAGACTGCTCTCCCCACCGGCATGACCATTGGCAAGTTGGTCCTGCAGGCCGGGAGATAAAACAGTCTATGCTGTCGGTGACGGAGATAACCATCAGGAACATAGAGACTAATACTCTCCATGATAGTCGGATTTACTAACCATCCACGAATCAGTTTGAAGAAGTGTGATACAATATGCACTTCTCTTCTGACCCGTAGATGGTTCATACCGAGCATGCCCAAGAGAAATTCAGTAGGATAGAGCCACGGGTAGTAGCCATACTCCCTCAGGTAGAGGAATCTCAGAAATTTCTTCTGCACTCTCTCCAACATGAGGGAATACTTCACCTGATGTGGGCTCCAAACCACCGACCCACTCTCAAGCCTACTCCTAACCAACGCAATGTATAGCACTTGGAGAACCCGGGTGTCTCTAAAATTCATCGCAGTGCGTAGGACGAAGCCCAGCATTTTCAGTGAAGCACTACACGTCATTTCGATATGAGTATGAAATGTCAGCCTACTATCAAACATGATGCCAAGATCTTTCATAGTGGAGACACGTTTTAAACTTCGGGCATTCATGGTATACCGGTAAAACCAAGTATGACGTGCCCTTGTGAAAGAAAGAATGAAACATTTAGAAACATTGAATTCGATCCGATTCCGTTTACTCCAGTCAACAATTCTATTAATGTCCGATTGGAGTCGAATGCAGTCTTCTAAAGTTTTAATTTCCAAGAATAGTTTTAGGTCATCAGCAAAAAAAAGTGACCTGGAATGCAGAATATTTTCTGTAATATCGTTAGTAAAAATTAGAAAGAGGAGCGGTCCTAAATTAAAGCCCTGTGGAACGCCTGAGAGTACAAGGAATAATTTTGACATGAATATTCCATGTGATACAAATTGCTTTCTTCCAGTAAAATAGCTTGCAAAGAATATGAGAAACCGTAAAGAAAAACCTATAGTTGACAATTTATTCAATAATATGTCATGGTTTACGGTATCAAATGCCTTCGAGAAATCATTATATGAGCAATCTACTTGGTAGCCCTTATCTAAAGATTTGGAAACATAATCTGTGAGTACCAGTAGGTTAGTATCTGTTGATCGACCCTTTCTAAACCCATGCTGTTCCGATATTAAGAAAGGCTCTACTTGAAACAGCACATGTTTATGAATTATCGATTCGAATAACTTAGCCGGGGCGGAAAGTATTGCCACTGGCCTGAAATTTTCGACAGATGTCTTTGATCCACTTTTGAAAATGGGACAAATTTTTGAGACTTTCCAGGAATCAGGAAATACACCAGTATCTAAAGATAGGTTGAATATAAAACTTAGTGGCATTTTTAAAAATTCAACACATCCTTTTAAAAAAAATACTGGAAGAAAGTCTGGCCCAAGTGAATGTGTATGTTTCATGTTATTAATTGAAGATTTAACATCTGATTCGTCTATATGACTTATATCAATGTTTTGGGCTCCCTTCACATTCATCTTGGAAGCAGAAATGGGATTTAGTAATGGAGGCTCATTACTGTACACTGATTGGAAATGAGTTGCAAATGCATTGGCTACATCCATATTTATCATTTAATCTGGGCCTCTTCAAGAACCATATTAATAAAATACCTTCCCATGGCCCATACCTTAATCCGCCTCACTACACTGCCCAAGCTGGTGGCGACACAATTCTTCTACCTTTAAACTGTACAAACCGATGCGCTCTTGTGAGGTTTCACAAGAGCGCATCCTAGATTATTTATCATAAGCCCATGGATCGAGAATTTTCCTACTGCAATAATATTTAGTAGGCACTTTGAACTAACAGAACAAATAAAATGAATTGCAGAAAAAATTTGCAACACCCTGTTTGGATGCAGATAAAGACAAACACAATTATTTTTAACATCAGTCCACCTTTTCATTTGTCAATTTAGTCATTCATATTCAGCACAGCATTCTCGACAGCAGTGTTAAAAATGGAATATTGGTCAAAAGTCCTTGTAAAACTTTTTTTATTCACCTGCATTTCCTTTTATTGCGGAGAGGCTAAGAAGAACGTAAGTTAAAAATGCAACTTTCTCAATCGTAACTAAATAATATTTTTTTTTTGTTAAATTGAATTTATAGCTGAAATAAACAATACAGATTGAACCTTTTTGAATTTGAAAAATATACATCTCGCAATGAAGTACAATACTTTATATTTTAGTTTTCTTTCTAGTTTCTGAAAGGCAAAAATTGTCAAGGTTGAGCTTTAGCATCGCGAATAATTTTGAATAGGTTTCTTTTCCTTGAAAAACCTTCAAATTGGTACACAGCATTTCTAAAGATGAAATTAATCTTTGCGGAATTATTATTAAATTAAAAAAATCGTTTTGATACTAACAACCGATAACACATACCGTTTAAAATCCTTTTTTACAGAACAAATATATAATTAACTACGCATCTGAGGTAACCGTCTGCGCCGATGACGATAGCCAAGCCTTAATTGAAACGTCGCGTCTTAAGGCGATTCGATACAACGAGACAATAGCGGTGTTGGAGGGGAAGTTTGAGTTTAAAAAGAAGTTGGAGAACTTTGTCAGGGTAAGTGATACTTTTATTCACAATGATCAAGCTCAAAGATGTTGTGCAATTATTTGAAAGATGTTTTGACTTAAGAATTATAAAAAATAAGATTACTGTTATTATTGACAGTTAAAGTTTAGTTCCTGTGAGCACTTATTAATTTTAATAATTTTAAATTAAAACTAAAAATGTTTTTAAACAAAATTATAAATTAATTTAACATCATTCTACTACAAGAAGTTTTCATCTTCTCCATACCGTAAGGCGGTATATTATGATTTTGGAAGCTGGTGGCAGTTTTTTAACTAAATTTTTAAGTATAATATAATATATTTTATAAAAATGTATTTAATGGGCTGATTTAAGCTGAATTGCGTCCTCGAAAAAATAACCCCTGTTGGAACAAAGGAAGAAATGGGTTCATTTGAACTCCAAAACTTCTGTGCCGAAGTGAAGAACAAAAATCAACAGACGATGGTCGGACAGTATATACGTTCTATCAATTTTCCACCTGAATGTCCAATCGAAGCAGTGAGTAAATCAAAAAATGTATTCTTACCGTCGCTATTATAGTAATAAATATTTATTAGTGTTTTAGCGGTAGATGTCAAACAATCCTACAATCCAAATAGATGGATACAAATGACGATCTATATCACAGAGCTGTAACCTCATTGGCTCTGGACTGGATGTTTCGTTTTGAATACTCGGACACTTCGAATTTATTCTTCCACTACTTTTTCAGCTTCTGTCCTAAAAACCTTTATATTTATTTATTGTTACGTAACATTTACGGAGCATTAACAGTGAGGACACATTTTTAAAATTAGCGTTTTACAGTGCATGTGTTAAGCTTATTGTTTATCAAAACCATGTTGTATAATTCAATCCACTCTTTTTATGGTTATCAATTAATTAAACATGGAATATTTTAATATGGATATAATTTAAGGAGTCATATATTGTGACTCCTTGAATTATATCCATATTAAAATATTCCATTGGAGAATTAGTATTGGAGTCGTTCTTCAAGATTGGAGTAAGGCGTTTTAATCCAAGATCAAATGATAACAGTCTTAATTTTTTTTTGTAACTTAGAGAATTCCTGTTTTAACTGGACCAATTTGCTTAAATTACATATATATATATATATACATATATATATATATATATATATAAAAAAGAAAAAAAGAAAAAAGAATTTACCGCGAAGCAATTGAAATTCATAAACATAAAAATAATATGAATACCAGAAATGATTCAATTAGAATTCCCAACACCTGGAAAGTTATAATTGACCAAAATAACCCAAAACCGACATTTCCAGAATTCTCAGAAACACTTCCAACAAGTTCAAAGCAACCCAATCAGGTCGCTACACACATACTGCTTGATATTGCCAACCCCGGCCGGCGTGGTCTAGTGGTATACGCTTTTGACTACAGATCCGAAGGTCGCGGGTTCGAACCCGGCGTGCGCAAATAAATTTTATTTGATTAATTTGTGTTATTTCACAATTAATTAATTTAAAATTAATATATAGTATATTTGCGGCACGTTCCAGAGTGGAAGATACTCTCAGTATCGCCCTGGTGTAAGACCACCATTCAGAATTGAAACGTTGCTTGAAATGGCTTTAGCCGTGTTTGGTGACCAGATCTGAATAGCCAGGTACTTCCCCACCTTCCTCTTCCCCATCTCCCTCCCCTCCCCAATACCCTCAGCCTCACAACATACCCCAATTGGGGATGCCATAGTCTCACTGGCTCCAGACGGGAGCAGTTGGGACTCTTGTGCGGTAATACTGTAAAAAAAAAAAAAAAAAAACCCCGCCCCCACCCCCTCTACCGCCAAATCACTATCAACACGCATACTTCGTCCTAGACATAAGAATTGATAAGCACCCACTTGTATCTTGACTTCCGGACCGAACAGACACGCGAAAGCGTTCAGTTTGAGACGAAATTCAGGACATAAGGCCTCTGAAGATGGACAGTGAGATCTGTCCGAAACGTCAGAAATTAAAAAGTCCTTTTAAGGACTACTTTACGCGGGTAAACCGAGAACATTATTCTACATCTTACACCCGTGAAAACCTTAACCATAACATATATACAGGGTGTATCGGCACTAACCCGACAAACTTTAACCAGCTATTCCTTAGCACATTTGGAGTAAAAAATGTTATGTACACTTTGCTGTCCGGTAACATTTTTTTTCTTTTAAAAACAAAAAATAAATAAAATTTCCACACTCCGCTACTGCCCACAGTATAGGGGTAAAATAATTGGCAACGCCGCGCTACTGTCATCTCTTTCACACATATTCTGTCTCAAGTCCCGTGTGGTTCCCGCCACCCCGTCTCGTATCAGTGGTCAGTGCTGTTTTGGGAGTTCGCATGTCATCAAGTTTCTAGTTTCGTTTTTGTTTTGTTATCTAAGTTTTTACTGTTGAAATATGCCCCTCAATTATCCACCTGCCGAGCAAGCAGATATTGTTTTTGTTTATGGATTTTGCAATGGAAATTCACGAGCAGCCGTAAGGGAGTATCGCATGAGGTTTCCTGGAAGACGCGTCCCACACCATGCTACCTTTGTCCAGGTTTGTACCCTATCAATTGTTTATTGAAACTATTTACATTCATTGATAATGCCAAAAAGCGCTTTTGAAATTTAAACTGGGAACATTAAAAACATAACAAGGGGCCACCAACTTTAAAAATGTAAATTGTACTTTAGGTGATTTGTGTTCAGTGGTCACTAAACGGCGTTTTAAAAAGTTAATTAATTTTAATCTCTAATAAATGCATCATTCACTGCAATTGAATTCACTCCCTTTCTCACCATGGGATTATTTAAATTACTTGAATTCAATTTCACCCCTGTGAATCCAAGATATCAACCGTACCTAGTTAAGAAAATTATAATTTAAAACACTTTGTTATACATTTTACTATAAAAAAATGAAATAAATGAAGAGAAAACGTAAGTTTTCTGATATGTGCCTAAAATAAGTGTTCTTTAAAAATAAAATGAGTGAAAAAGCCCGCGATTGTTTATTTGACATTATTACTGAGCTGAATAATAAAAGCAGTTGTTATTTGTTGTTTTGTTTCAGATGTATCAACAATTGCGTGACTGTGGCATCGGACGGATTGAAGGCGCCGGCGGAGGACACAACATCGTTCCTGTGGCAGTTGAGGAGAGAATCCTGAACTTAATTACCGAAGACCCCACGCTGTCCGTGCGTCGGGTCGCTCTGATGATAGGACACAGGGAACACATGGCGGTATGGAGAGTTCTGAAGAAGCACGGGCTCAAACCTTTTCACTATAGGCGCTGCCAAGGCCTCATGGAGAATGACCACTTTTCCAGAGTCGTGTACTGCAGAAGAATGCTGCATAATGTCATAAGAGATGCAGACTTCATGAAAAACATATTGTTTACCGACGAAGCACAGTTCACTAAAACAGGAGTGCTAAATGTGCACAACTTGCACCATTGGGCTGAACAAAACCCCAAGCTTGTTCGGGAGTCGTCGAGCCAGGACAGATTTTCCATCAACATGTGGGCAGGAATCCTGGGAAATCAAATACTCGGTCCAATCGAGTTGCCTCCCAGACTAAATGGACCGATGTATTTGGAGTTCTTACAAGTGCAACTGGGCGAGATTCTGGAAGATGTGAACCTCGAATTACTACGGAGAATGTGGTTCCAGCACGATGGAGCCCCACCACACTATTCGATTGCCGTGCGGAACTACTTGGATGTCGAGTTTCCTGGTCGTTGGATAGGCCGTGGAAGTCCGGCCATTGCTTGGCCACCAAGATCACCCGACCTGACCCCCCTGGATTACTACCTGTGGGGGGCTCTCAAGGAAAAAGTGTATGCTAAGCCAATAGCCTCAAGAGAGCAACTGCTCGAACGAGTGATGGAAGCCGCTGCAGAAATTAAAGCAAATCCTGCAAACTTAAATAATCAAAATATAACAAGACTACACGCTTGCATCGAAAATAATGGTAGTCACTTCGAACAAATGCTCCAATAAAAAAATTAACATAAACTACATGTCCGCATTTTCATTTATTATTTATTGGTAAAATTCTCACAATGTCATTCATTTACACATCAATATTACCTACATATCAATATTTAATAAAATCTGTAGAAGAGTATGCCCGTCGGCATTCAACAAGTTTTTCGACAAGTGTGTCGAAAAGCGTCTTCTCTCTTTCCTACACACTAAATATTAATGGTTAAAAATGAGACGACTGATGCTTGTAAGCGCGCCAATACGTAAAAACAACGAAACTCGAATAAGAATTGCCAGGTGGGTTTTTTAATCGCTTTAATCTGACTTTAAACAATAATTAAACACGTAAAAATTATTTAATATAATATTACAGTACAGTACTTTGAACCTTCGCAATAAATTTATTTGATTTTAAGTTTAGTTTGTAGAACTCCATTTCAATTTAGAGATTTTTTTTATTTTAACAGTCTTATTAAAAAATTTATAAAAACAGTGTGTTTATAAACAAGTTCTGCTAGTTGTAATTATTATTACGCGTGACAGCTGTTTCACCTTCTGACGGCATTATCAAACTTTGGTAAAGCCACTTACAGACGACGTAAGTGATAACTTTCTTTTTTTATTATTCTGGCTTTATTGATTTCCGAGTAAATTGTCGTAAATTATTATTTGCTAATCCCAATATTATTTGCTAATGCTAATAATTAAGTGAAATTTTAAACAATGCAATAATAGGATTATTGCATTGTTAATTTCACTTAATGTCGTTGGTATTTCCAACTGATGACTCAGGGGTTTATTTCCCTGAATAATTAAGTATTTTGGGGTCTAATTATTATGCATTTCATTACATCCGATAATTTAAACAATTTTTATGTTGAATTGGGGTAAGTTTTATGGCTAAGGGAAGGAGTGGAAGGTGAGGAAGTACCTGGATATTCAGATCTGGTCACCAAATACGGCTAGTCATTTCAAGCAACGTTTAAATTCTAAACCTGGATATTCAGATCTGGTCACCAAATACGGCTAGTCATTTCAAGCAACGTTTAAATTCTGAACCTGGATATTCAGATCTGGTCACCAAATACGGCTAGTCATTTCAAGTAACGTTTAAATTCTAAACCTGGATATTCAGATCTGGTCACCAAATACGGCTAGTCATTTCAAGCAACGTTTAAATTCTGAACCTGGATATTCAGATCTGGTCACCAAATACGGCTAGTCATTTCAAGCAACGTTTAAATTCTAAACCTGGATATTCAGATCTGGTCACCAAATACGGCTAGTCATTTCAAGCAACGTTTAAATTCTGAACCTGGATATTCAGATCTGGTCACCAAATACGGCTAGTCATTTCAAGCAACGTTTAAATTCTAAACCTGGATATTCAGATCTGGTCACCAAATACGGCTAGTCATTTCAAGCAACGTTTAAATTCTGAACCTGGATATTCAGATCTGGTCACCAAATACGGCTAGTCATTTCAAGCAACGTTTAAATTCTGAATTAATTAATCAATTACGAAAAAGCGTGGGGTTAAGAATATTTTTTTTAAATTATAGTTGTAATTTATTGTCGATTTTTTAAAAAAATTGCGATATTTTAAATAAAATTTAATAATTATTGTTTAAATAAATTAGCAATCTGGCAGCATTCATTTGCAGGTGGTCAATCCAATGCAGTCATGACGTTTGTGTGAGTGCTTTCCTTTGTCTCAGTGTGTTGCGCAGCAGTTTTATATGAACCGTTTTTTGATTCATCGGGATTGTTTTTAAAACTATACATTCTTTGTACCTTCAAATTAGTGGAAATAAACTTAAGTGTGTCAAGCTGCTCGTTATATTCCGGTAATTCTGGAAGGCTTTTAACATAAGCAATAATATTCATAAATCACATTCCGCGAAGTTGTAAATAACTAAATTTATTAAAAAATATACGTTGTAGGATAGCCTAGCAAGTAACATTTTGACAGAGCACTTACGGTGATTTAAAAAACAACGGCGCTGTTCAAATAATCCAATTATTATTATTGATAAGTACCTAAGTGAGGAAAATTGTTTTTAAAAGTGCTCAGAATTATTGGACTTCGATTATAAATTCAGGAAATCTACTAATTAGTTTCTTAGTTTCAAAATTAGACTATTTAATACGTGAAACGCGTAAGAGGTGAAACCAAAGCATTCCAGAGGTGAAACAATTTAGATACAAAAATAAAACTGATGTGTACAATACAAGAAGACAATCAGTGATTCGCATACGAAAAATGTGAATAATCATTATTGTTAAATAAAATATTTCTTTTCTGGTACTGGATTATGTAATACGGGCTTCGTTCGCAGCAACACGCGAGAGTTGCGATGTTGCTTTCAAATTTTGACAAAGGATAAAACAGTGGTGACATGTGGTGAAAATATGTTTAATTAATTTTTTATTAAAAAAAAACGTTACCGGACAGCAAAGTGCACATAACATTTTTTACTCCAAATGTGCTAAGGAATAGCTGGTTAAAGTTTGTCGGGTTAGTGCCGATACACCCTGTATATATAAATATATATAAACCATGTTTTTAGAGTATTGAACTTTAAATGAATATTCGTAAAATTTCCAAATTTAAGTAACATTTTAAACCACTTTTCATAACAATCAAACGAATTTCAAGCGTTAGTCAATTTAATGATTTTGTATTATTTTTTTTATAAAACCTAACCTTTAGATAAATTACAAAATAATTGTCTTTAAACGGCAGTTATTTAACAGTTTATCTGTTTTTGTGTCGATAAATAGTACCAGATTTCTGCAATGAAATAAGTCCCGACTTGGTTTATCGATACAAGCAATTCTGGACTATCAAATGCATCATTTATTTATTATTTATTTTTTTATTTATTTATTTAACGCCCAGAGGGCTTTTACGTGTAGGTGGTACAATTTTAATGACAGTTTTGAAACATAAGAAAGAAATAATAAAAATAAAATTACATTAAAAAATAATATATGCAAGAAAGAAAATTAAAAATAACGAGAATATAAATTAAAAAATACAGCGATTTGACTGGTTTACAAAAATATAACTTCCATTTAGGAATAGTGTTGAAATAAGTTTTTTACGGTATCCACAAAATTCGCAAAGTTAATATTAAATATATCTACATCACCTAAGTAATGGTTTCCCATAGTGTGAAACCTTTGTACTGGGGAGTTCGCACTGTAATTGCGCTTATGTGTGTTGCATAACATACATTTAGAATTATATAAAGGAGTCAGTTTTAATCATTATGTCAGAAAATTTAAGCATATTCTTTTAATTTAAAAGTGTGTTTTAGATCAACATAATTGCTAGAATATCATTTTAAAACTTAGAGAACGTAAGAATTTATTTTGTATTCTCTCAATGCTTGTACATGAATACTGAAAGGTGGGTTCCAGATGGGAGAACTGTACTCAAGTTGACTTCTAACAAAGGCAAAATATAACAGTTAAATAAATTTAATATTTTTGAATTTATAGTTTAACTAGGTCTAAATCTAAATATTTATAAACCCTTGTTAGAGATTTCCGCTATGTGGTTAACAAAAGAAAAAATTGATTTAGAATTGATGCCAAGGTCTTTAATTTGTGTTAATATCTCAAGAGCATTGATTTATTCATTGATAATTTCAATATTTTAATTAAAAATTACTGGAGTTTTTATTGAAAAAAAAGGGTATCTTATAATATTGTTTGATATTATAAGATACCCAAGAAAAGTCTTATTTAATTCCATCAAATTAACAATATGTTGAAATAATCTTGAAGAATAAAATCTTACAGTGATAATATTTTGAAAAATTTAAAAAATTTTGAGGTCATTTGTAAAAAAGAAGATAAATACACCAAGAAATGTTTTTGTGATATCTTTTATAAATAAGATAAACGATACTAGACCAAGGTGTGAACCCTGTGGGACTCCAATTTATGCAATATTTTTTTCTGAATGCAGAGATTTCATTTTAACATTTTTTGTCTACCACTAAGATAGGCATTTTATTTAGCCAGGCAATTTTCTAATTTACAAATAAGATATTAAGGTGTATGTTTTTTATAGCTCTTTTTCTTTGCAATAAATAGTTATAACTTTTTCATCGAGAAACTAAATTGAAAAGAGTACCTGGCATAAATCCAAACTGGTGGGGTGATATTACAGATTTTATTTTTGTAATTAATTTGCCCAATAGGCTTTAAAAGAGCTTAAGTATGGTGGATTGAATACATATCGATCTGTAATTACAAACATCACTTTTTAAACTCTTTGAAAATCGAAGTCAAGTAACTGACTTGAAGAAAAATTTAATAAGATAAATAGTAATGGTTAATGGAAGAGCAATTACTTTGATACATACTGTCGGGATATTATCCGTTAAGAGAAATACTGGTTACTGTGTCTTTTGTCTATTCCAGGGTGAATATTATATCGACAACATGGTAGCAGACACCAAAGACGTTCCCATAAACGCCTTTGCGGAGGGAGTATATACTATAACATTTACCTACTCAACGTATACATTGACTGGATCCGGATTGTTGGCTAAAAGAACCGACGAGAAGATATTGGGATGCCTATATTTTGATATTTCTGTCGAAAAACAGTAAAATTTTTGGATTTGACGGGTTATTACTACATTGTTTATTTGAATAAAAACTTGTTCAATTTTTTGCGTTTTATTTCTTTATTTATAACCACTTGGCTTCACCGTGTTTCAATAATCTAAAGGTACAAACATACTGGCTCAACGTACGCCAAGTAAAAAACGCATTAAGATATCTGGACTTATTACAATCAATACATGGCATAGCGTGAGTAGAACCAGTGTGTGTTCTACCTTTATGGGCGTTGTACAAGTGCATGTTTCTTCACGTTTCATATGGGTCGCCGTTACAAAAATATTATAATGTTTGGTTTCGGGATGAAAAAAGGAATAGCTTAAGATGAAGCTATAAGTGAAATCACTATTTAGATTAATTTTTACTACAAATCGGTATAGTTTATCAACACCAAAAATATACTATGGATACATTAAAGCTTGTTCTATCGCTTGGCTTGATCAGAATTACAATAAAATTGTTAATTACTTGATGAAAAATGTAAGCGTAAACTACTAAAAAGATTTCTTTTTCAGGAGTTTACTATGAACTCGTATAAGAAACAACTTTAAAAAAATACTGTTTTATGGCAATGTTTATTTGCTACCACTTGACTTGATTAATTTTTTTCCGTTTTTTTTTAAATTATTCACAAAAAAATAAAATTCACTGGCGCTTACGTAATAATTGTTTGAGTGAAACATTGTATTGAATTCTATTAATTCTTCAGAAGCCCGAGGAGAGCGGCATCGAACAGACGTCAGATCTGTGCCAGTATTTTTGACGGTTTCTTTCCTAGTGACATGATTTTAGCTAGGGGCATTTTTAGTTCTCAAACCGTGAGGATAAGCTTGTGTATTTTTCTCATATTATTGTTTTTGGAGACTAAAATATTTTACCTTTTTTATAACATCTATTTGAAATTCACTTTCGTTTTCTTGAAAGTATGTATGAACTACCCGACATCCAATTGAGCCAAAACTCGGCAGATAGACTAGTTGTCGATGATAATGCATTTTGTTGGCACAGAAATGGATATACGAGTATACGCATTTATCTGAAATTGAAAGACATTACAACAGTTAATATGCGCAATAAATGTCGGTCCTATCAAATTGGGATTTGGCTCATTTGTTAGTGTTAGTTCACGCAGGTAACTAAATAAGTGCAGTTGTTGCATGTTTATTTTGTTTGGCAACAAGAATTTACATTCCACAAACCTACAAACAAAACGACATTTGGACAAATAAGCATATTTTTAATTAATCTCTATAAAATTGTATATACTAATACTAATACTAATAACATACATACAAAAAAAAACTTTACCTAATATACTAAACCTAAGATAATAATAGGTACCTAACAGTAGGTACCGTAAATGGGATCAATTCTTGGGCCGTTGCTGTTCCTAATATATTTTAACGACATAAAAAAGAGGGGTATTAAAAGAACTCTATAGCTTTAGGTTCAAAGATTACCCATTCATTAACTAACTTCGGTGTATTATGCACCTCTCCTATCTCTGCTGTTTCTGAGGCTTTGTCACAAAGAAACTGAATTGCAGGTTATCCAAAACCGAGCTCTCAGAAATGGTATTAGTTTTCTATGGGACACACTTATCAAGAAAATCTATTCAGTATCCGGTATCCTTCCAATCGCAGTCCTTCTCAAACATGAAATTACGAGCACCATCCTTCAAATTACCCAACAATCAAGCCACACTTACATCAAGGTACTCTATAATTAAGACATCCATAAAAGCAATACTCGTAACAACAATAAAATCCGCATTTCTCTAATACACACTACAAAATATGGGATATAATCTTCTAACCATATTACCTTCACACTCTCTTCCAGATATGTATAAAAAAATTCAAATTAATTCTTTAAAAAATATTTTTAAATACATATAAAAACGAAAATACGTATTAAATTTCTGTCTTGCATGTTGGTCCTGTCTTGCTTCCTTTTTTCTCCTTTTCTTTTTCCTCTATTTGAAATCGAGCATAATCTATTTTTACCAATTTATTAGTGGGTAAGTACCTTTTTGTAAATTCCTACATTGGTTTTGAGCTCATGTGTATATCACTGTCTGTTTCCTTTTTTGGTTTTTCTTGTTTGTTCTACTTAACCTGTTTTTTTTTCTATTTTTGTTCAGTTTTCAAGACGCGAAGAAAGGTAAAAGTCAAATTGGTACAACTGTCCCCATTTCCCCCTACCTGCACTTCATCGCCTTTGGAATTATTCTCCTAGTGCACTCTTCCTTTGCTACTCCTGAGATTTTCTCTACGTTAAACAATATATTTTATCACTCCAGTGCACTTGGCAGAATGAAACAGACCAGTAGATTAAACAGACCGTTTGAAAATCTAAGCTTTGCTTTCTGTGGATCACAAAAAACACAGTTGGTTGACAAGATTGGGTTGCCGATAGAAATTCATTTCACTTTGGAATCCATAATTATACTATTGTGTACCTAAATTTGTCAAAAAAGTGAATGCAACAAAAGTCAATTTTAAAAAATACCGAAAAGAAAAAATATAAAAGCTATAATATTTATTTATACTGGATGTTGACTCGAGCCCCTTGCTTTAGCGAGAGTGTAGCCGCTAGTGTGAAAGGAAAGAGAAGTGCCATCGGCCGGCAACTGGAAGCAAGCAGTGCTCAGCGGACAAGTGAGTTGTTTATTTATGGAGGACAAGCAACGGAAGAAGAGATTCCTGGGAAGGACTGATGGGTGAATCTTCAGTCGACACGTAATGAGGAGTCATCTTAAATTATGTTATATCTACTCTTTCTGTGATGTCAATCAGATGACACACATGGCGCCCTTTTATGGCGACTATTTATTTTAAGGATGTTTGGAAAACTGCCGTCGGGCTCTCGGAGCAGCCTGACTCGTTTTGGTCGGTCTCGTCTTTCTTCGACAATTACAAGGAAAATTTCATATATTCCGCCCTTAAAAGTGTCAATAAATGTTCCGTACTGTATTTAAGTTGCTCAAGTGTACTAAAAACTAATTTTACTGTGACCAGTGTGGACGTATAACGACTTTAAAAAAAGGTGACAAATAATATTGTTAATCCTTAGATGTGTGAATTCCTGTGCCTATAATACGAGACCAGTGCTTTGAACATTCACCAGATGTGATCATCCCTTCGGCCCTTGCCCCTTGCCCCTCGTCCACCCGCACCAATACTGCGAACCCGGCTGTCCGACGCATACAGTGCTTATACAGTGCCGTTATAGAATGTGGGCCATGTGTGTGGGCCATATGACATTGCTTAGGCCACAGAATCATCGTTTCTCGGAATCTACCCTTAACCCGCACAAGAAAAGAGTCATTTGGCGACTCATGCAACCCCTGCCGCAACCTCCGCTCCCAACAGCTCGTGCCCTTCCGCGCGTGGAATAATGACATCGGAAATGAAGGATGAATCGGACTGAACCCGCGCTCTTTGGTTTGCTGTCTACGGAGTGTTTTAAAACAATTATACAGTGATAAAATATCTATTTTTAGTGGTAGGTTATTTGTTTAAGTTAAATGTTATATTAAGCGTATAAATATGTATTATTTGTTTTATGTGTGTAACGATATGATAAGTTGTATAAGTAAGATGTTTAAGTAGTACTTGGAAAGGAATGGCCGACAAAGATGTCGATGAGGTTCGCTATCCATCACATCGCCAACCCTTCGGTGGCGCAAAGAGGAGGACGGAACGTGATCAATGTCGAATTGGTACATGGAACATTAGAGGAGGAATGGAAAGAAAGATGAACGAACTGTGTGATACTATGGTGAGCAAATTTTTGGACGTACTTTGTATAACAGAGAGTATGAGGAAAGGTAGCGGTACAATGCAGCATAATGATAGGCTCGTCATTTGGTCTGGGAGACCAGATACGGAGAGGACTTGTCAAGGTGTTGCAGCGCTACTGTCTCCCAGAATGATTGAATGTATGTTGCAGTATGAATGTGTAAGTCCGAGAATAATGTGGATCAGATTTAAAATCGGTTTGACAAGGGTGTTTCTTGTTATTTGCTACGCCCCTGTTAATTCTGAAAGCGACGAAGTGAAAGATGATTTTTGGACTGGTGTGAATGATTTAATGAGACAAAAAAATATGAATGAAAGGATTATAATGGCAGGCGATTTGAATGGGTGGGTGGGAATTAGACGTGACGGATTTGATTCGGTCTTAGGTATGTTTGGGGATAAAAGAACGAATGACAACGGGAACAGAATACTTGAAGTATGTTTAGAGAGGAACCTGTTTGTGTCGAATACTTTCTTCGATCATAAAGGTATCCACCAATATAGGTGGGAAAGAGGAAATGAGAGGTCAATTATTGATTTTGTAGTAATTGACTCTGGGTTGAGAGCTGTTACCGAGGACACAAAAGTTTTCAGAGGTGCTGAGGTCGAAACTGACCACTTTCATTTGTAATGTCAAGCGTAAACCTCTTTAGCGGTTGGCGCTCTAAAGTGAAAACGGTACTAACTCCAACAAGAGTCAAAATAGAAAAACTGCAACACGGTAATGTAAAAAGTAAGTATGTGAATTGTGCAGAGATAAGATTGAATGCGTAGTAAATGGATGGTCTAAGCTTAGACAAAACATGGAACCATATAAAATTGTGTCTTTGGGAATCTGCTAGGGAGGTTTGTGGAATAAGTACGCAAGGTAGGAAGAAAAGTGATGCATAGTGGGATGATGAAATTAAAGCACTGGTCTCAGAGAAGAAAAAATCATGGTTATGTCTGATTGCGGCTGGCAGTGCTTCCAGCGAAGAGAAGTATCGAGCGAAAGAAGTATATAAGGAATGTAAGAAAAAAGTAAGAGTTGGAGTGAAAGAACGAAAGAAACGCCTGGAAGAGGAAAAAGGAATGACAATGACAAACCATTTCCAAGAAAAAATTAAGTGGTTTTGGAAAGAAGTCAAAAGGTCCCGGAGTGGCCCAGAAAACAGAAGCATGAAAGTGATAAAATCGAAAGATGGAAAAATGTTGACGAATGAGGAAAAAATAAAAGAGAGATGGATGAATTATTTCGAGAAAGTCTTCGAAAGCGAAGTGAGTGACAGTGGCGTACAGTGGCGTACAGTGGTGTACATTCCGGCGGCGAATCAGATATGAATGACGATGGAGTGAATGTTACCGAAATAAGCATGGATGAGATAGAAAGCTCGATTAAATGTTTGAAGAATGGTAAGACTGTCAGGTTCGACAATATTGCTGCTGAATATTTTAAAAGAGGTAGCCGTATAATTCTCACATGGTTGTGCAATCTTTTTAACCAACGTTTAAAGGAAAATTACACGCTTTTAGATTGGAGAAGGGCTGTGATCATGCCATTATACAAAGGTAAAGGGTCACGTATGGAATGTGGGAATCATAGGGCTACTAAGCTAAGTTGAGGCCTGCTAAGTTCAGTTGGCAAGCTGTATGGTAGAATTTTGATTGAAAGAGTAAGAAAGGAAACAAAGGATAAAATATGGGATGTGCAAGGTGCTTTTATGAGTGGAAGGGGGTGCATGGACCAGATCTTCTTATTGCGTATGCTCACTGAGAAGTTTCTCTCAAAAAACCAGAAACTTTTCTGTGCCTTTGTAGATTTACAAAAAGCATACGACCGAGTCGACAGGAAAAATCTATGGAAGTTGTTGTCCAAGTATGGAGTGAATACGAATCTGACTCAGGCAATTGCGTCTCTGTATGAGGGAAGCGTTGCATGTGTTAGGGTAAACGGTGGTTTTACGGGGTGGTTTGATATCACAAAAGGTGTTAAACAAGGCTGCGTAATGTCACCGTGGTTATTCAATCTATACATGGATAATTGTATGCAAGAATTGAAAGAGGTGGGATTGGGCGCGAATTTGAATAATTTGAAAGTATGTTGCCTGTTGTATGATGATGATGCGGTGCTGATTGCTAATAGTATAGATGATCTACAGTATCTCGTGTCTAGGATGAACGAAGTATGCATGAAGAATGAGTTAATGATGAATGTAAGTAAGTCTAAAGTAATGGTGTTTGAAAGAGAGAGTACGAAAATAGTGTGCAATATAATTGCGAATGGGGAATACTTGGAGCAGGTGGATGAGTTTGTGTATTTAGGAAGTATGTTTACGAGAGATGGGAAGGCTGACAGAGATATTGAAAGAAGGGTAAATGCAGGTAATTCCGTTAGTGGAGGACTAAACGCCGTAGGCGCTAACAAAAAAATGTCCAAAGAAGCGAAGTTAGCAGTCCACAACGGAGTGCTGGTACCTACCTTGATGTATGGAAGTGAGGCATGGAACTGGCAAAGGATGAAAGTAGATTAAATGCTGTTGAAATGAGATCCCTGAGGCGTATGTGTGGTAAAAGCATGTTTGATCGTGTGAGGAATGTGGAGATCCGCAAAGAGTGCAAGGCTGATGTAAGCGTAATGAGTAAGATTAAGAAAGGGACGCTTAGATGGTTTGGGCATGTAGAGCGAATGAGGGAAGATAGGAGTGTAAGGAGGATATATGATGCAAATGTGAATGGTAGCAGAAGTCGGGGACGCCCGAGGAAGACATGGCACGATCAAGTGAATCAGATACTCGAGTCGGGCCATGTCAAGAGTCAGAATAATAGAAGAGTATGTATGAGACGATGTATGAATGTGAATGAGGCAAGGAGTGTGTGCCAAGACCGAGTTGTTTGGCGGTCCGTCCTCTCTGCCTACCCCTGCGGGGAAACGGCGTGATGGTTAGTTAGTTAGTTAGTTAGTTAGTTTGGTTGGTAGTTTTAATGTCACGAAGTAAATCATCAATGTCAAAAGTATCATCAACTTACAAGCGATTCTTGGGACCTTGTTCACACCCTGCGGTAAATTCATTTAATAAAATATAGACTCCTGTTTATGAAGTGTGTCAGTTCTAAAACACGAGTATGTTTCACTTTTGTTAATAAAGCTAAAATTGTTATCATCTTTTTATTTTATTTCTCACGGATGCATAGTAAATTGATGGGAATAAGTGAAAACGTTACAGTTCTCAAATAATAAAAAAACGCTGAACATTACTGATTTTTAATATGCTTACAATTTTGGCATTATTTTGAAATTTTTATTATCAAAAGAAGGTCAATCTCTAGGTTCTACGGTGCAGTCAAACATCAGGCAACCAAGTCTCGTTTCTTTCGTGGTTGCGAATAGTCCTTCTCCATTTTTTTCTATTTTGTAATATGTAAATGTGAGGGTGTATTTGCCCTCCATGTAGGCGTTCAATTTCAGTTGTGATGTGTCGGCTATCAGGTCATTGATGTAATACCAACCCTGAAAATAATGAGCATAAGTTCATAATCATCTAAAAGCAGGTAAAAGGGATCAATGCAGGTAGATTATCAATTTTACTTCATATCCAAAACAACTGAAAGTGTCTTTCTTAATCTTGCTCAGCATGACTAACTATCATCCTAATATGAAAATTGTTTAAAAACAATCTGATTCCATAAATATCTAACCACCTACCGAGTACAGTTGTTAATAGTTATCATTATCACCTTGGTGAAATTCATTTTTTCCTTTCCTAGGCCAATTCATGTCCAACGTATCAAAAATTATAACACGACTCTCAGCAAAAAGCGTAATTATTATATTCACAACACGCGATCACAATTCAAAGAAGTTTATCATTATGATAACTACATATAAACCTATATAAGTACAATACGTTACGATATGATTGTGTGCAGTCAAGAACTGGCAAACAACTTCATATAATTTTTTTATATGGAAACATATTTTTTGGGATCGCCACCCGAAAACAGAGCTCTCGCGAGTTTCGGTCAACGGCCGCCATTCCTGGTTCTCGAGTCCGACTTGGCAGTTGACATTTCTTGGCTCCTGAAAAATCCTTCTGATATTAATTTCGTGTTATAGTGCAACGTACTTCCAATAAACTTTAATTATTAGACTACATCTTTTTACTTTACCACAATCTACACAAAATACATCAAATGGTCGGCGCTGTAAAGGTAAGCTATAGCCCCCATAATTGTATCACCTGTAACGTAATTAGGGTAAACCTATTTACGCAATATACACTTTTGCAAGGTATGTATGCGGCAGGGTAAATTTAGGTAACAGTTTTAAGGTTGGAGTGTTTAAAAATAAAGCACAAAATGTTAAAAAGTTCTAGAAAAAATAGTACATACAGACACACGTAGGCCAGTGCAATTAGCGATCCGCGATCGTAATGATTCTGGCAGTCCCATTTTTTTATTCTTTAGACTGATCCCCTTACATAAAATCTAAGTTGACGACCTGTGTTACCGCCGCCATTTTGAAAAAACCTGATGAAATCGCGCCAAAATCTGTATTTCAACAAAAATCTGTGTTGACAAATTTAGTAGAACCTAAAATTACCTATTACTTTTGTAAAAACAATTTTTTGTTCTATATCTAATAACTATCGTGATACAAAGTCGTAAAAATATGTATAAGTTTACAAAAAAATGTAAATATACTGACACGTTAAACATTGCCAAAATATTTGAAAAAAATGTAAAAAAACAGTTATTCAAATTTATTAAAGAAAATAATGGACGGATGTTTGCTTCCGCAGGGAACTGTACTGGGACCTCTTCTATTTATTATTTATTTCAAAATGTTTTTAAAAACCTATCACATCTGAACTTATCTCTTATGCTTATGACACAGCATTATTAGCTGAAGGTTTAACCTGGGTTGAAAGCGCCCCTGAGGTGATATCTCACAAAAGCGGCGCTATACAAATTATCCAATAAATAATAATAAAAATTGAAAGGCAAAGAAAGGTCGAATTAGATATAAACTTAATAAAAAAATGTTCCGACCAAAACTTGTTATCATGAAATACTGATTTGAAAACATTTGTAATACCTTTCACTCTTAATAAAAATGGTATCCTTGAGAATTAAAACTTATGTATACACTCATATAACTGTAATATCAATACACAAATAGGTATGTAAACCTGACTTTTTTTTTTTTTTTTTTTTTTTTTTATAGTGAATACTTCACAAGAGTCCCAACTGCTCCCGTCTGGAGCCAGTGAGACTATGGCATCCCCAATCGGGGGATGTTGTGAGGCTGAAGGTAAGTGGGGAAGGGAAAGAGGAAGGTGGGGAAGTACCTGGCTATTCAGATCTAGTCACTAAACACGGCTAAAGCCATTTGGAGCAACGTTTCAATTCTGAATGGTGGTCTTACACCAGGGCGTTACTGGTAGTATCTTCCACTCTGGAACGTGCCGCAAATATACTATATATTATTTTAATTAATTAATTGTGAAATAACACAAATTAATCAAATAAAACTTATTTGCGCACGCCGGGTTCGAACCCGCGACCTTCGGAATGGCAGTCCAATGCGTTACCACTGGACTATGCCGGCCGTCACTGATCTGTACTCACAGTTAAAACTAATGTCAAATACATTGGTGTAATTTTAGACAATAACATTAAGTGGAAATTACAAATCAATGCGACAGTAGAAAGGTAAAGAAAATTAATATACATTTTTATACGAAAATTTTAATTCTTAAACTATTGCGAACCATATATTTTTCACTGATTCAATCTGTATTGCAATATGGAATTGTTGGCTGGGGTGGTTCATTCAAAACCTCTCTCTTGCCTTTAGAAATCATCCAGAGAATATAAATAAAAATAATTTTAAGCCATATGATTACCCCACAATCAGATTATTAAAAAAATTAAAGTCATCTAATCATTTAAAAAAACATCACTTTTACAAATTCATAAAGATTCTTTCAACAACGAAAATAAAACACTTTCGAAAAGCAACAGACCAAATGTGCATGGTTCTAAACCACCCCGTGCTGCAACATCACCAACACCAACAATTTTTTTTTTTTTTTTTTTTTTTTTTTATATTAACTCTACACAGGAGGCCCTGAAGAAAATAATTTCCCTCAGGGCCTATGTCATCTTTGGGGATGCTGTGTGGAGGGTCTTTTTGTGGAGAGGAAGGAGTGAACATGGGTCTTGAAGAGTCCCATGTTGTAGGAGGGAGGAAACACAGAGGCCGGCAGTTCGTTCCACAGCCGAGCTCTCGAACTTAAGAACGAATCGTAGAAGCGACCCGTTCTCATGTGACAAGTGTCAACTGTGTACAAATGTTGGGCGCGCGTTTGGCGTGTATCCCGACTACGCACCGGTGCCAAAGGGATAAATGACGCTAGTTCCACAGAGCATCTTCCATTGTAATACCGATAGAACAAGGACAGCATACCTACCTGACGCCTGGCGTGAAATGGTTTAACCAATTACCTCCAGATGTAAGATTACAAAAAATTACGTTAAATTCAAAAACACCATTAAAAATATAATTCAATAGTTTTTCTTCAATTATTACAGTTTTAAAATAATATCATAATTCTCGAAAATAATATTAGATATCCTTTTTTCTGCTTTCTTCTTCTTTCGCTCCTCCTTTTTTCTATTTATTTTTAACAACAAATGTTTGTAATTTTTTTAGTTTTTCTTTGCTTAATATAAAAATATAGTTAAAAAGTAATTAATTACGTTTCTCCACCTTTTTAACAGAAGCGTTTGCTAAAAATAAAGTGTGTTACGATACTGTTCTTGATATAAAAAAATGTAGTATGAATAAATTATAACTGTACCTCTTTAAACCAACAAAGAATTAAAAACAACATTTATTAAATATAATTGTAAATACAAATATTTTCTTAGGACGAATAGGTTTTACAAAATTTGTAATGGCATTCACTGAACGGAGCACCAGTTGTATCGCAGTCACTTATGGTATGAAGAAAAAAAATTTTTTCAACTACTTCAATGTGTTTTGTGTTTCAAATGTGTTGCAAACATTTGTCGGAGTACAACGTATTAGGTGATTTACCTTTACCAAATTTTTGATTATATCAGTTGGGAGGTGAGACAGCTGTGAGAAGTACTAGCAGGTTGATATCTTGATCAATGATTACGACTGCATCATGTTGAGAAGACAACGAGTTTGCTGTGGTTACTATTAGAACGTCAGCATCCACTTCAGCTTGTTTTGAAGTTAAATGGGATCATTCAAATGCAGTTGTGAGTAGGGAAATAAAATAAACTTGTTAATCTCATTTCCCAGAAACCTTTCATTTGGCACAGGTGGGTGCGTGCTTAAAAAAAATAAAACTTCGCGAAAAGTTTTAACTCTGGCATACCGTGCTGTATCTACGCACTTAGTGCTTTTCTTTTCTACCGAATCTGGGTATCCATCGAAGATTCACCTCTTTTGCATTGGATCCATAATGATCTTTGATATATTGCTGGAAAATGGCTGAAAAAAGTTGAGTACACCCCCATTCAACTTTGTGTAGTATATATCCTCCATCAACTACGTGTATTTTACTGCTTCTCAGTTCTGTGTTATTGATATTGTGTCGGCGCTCTTTATTGGCAGCAGACACATGTCAGCGCTATATTAGCGGCGGACACATGCCTGAACGGATGACGAGCCTCGTGCTGGCACAGTTGGTGGACGGGGTAGTCTCTCTCCCTGCAGCAGCTGGTACAGTTCCTTCGCTACCTAGGACTCTTGCAGCAGAGTCTCCATCTTCTGTCTTCGTCGAGCGTCACAGCGGTGCTGCCAAGGTTTGTTGTCTATGTGAGGATGTTGTGTCAGCGCTCTTTATTGGCAGCAGACATATGTCAGCGCTATATTGGCGGCAGACACATGCCTGAACGGATGACGAACCTCGTGCTGGCACAGTTGGTCTAAATAACAAATGTAGATCCTAGGAAATAAATTGTACAGCGCCCTTGAGGTGATTTTTCACAAAAACGGCGCTATACAAATTATCCAATTATTATTATTATTATTATTATTGGTAGAGGGTTGAACAATGCGTAAAATGTGGATTTCGTTCCTTTGCGTATGCTTTTCTCTGAAAAAACCGACAATGGGAAAGAAGAGGTTCACTTTCAGACTTTTGGCAATACACATACGATGGAATGTTATTAATGAATCTATGGTAACAGTCACACTCTGATTTTGACGCTGCTGGTCACTGCCATAAGAGCAACTACTGAGTGTAAGTCTCCAAAATTTTAATTGATAACTTTAGACAGCGAATTTCTTTATTTTTTTCCGAATTTCAGCAATGTGACAAGTTACTTTACCATTCCCCATCGTGCCACAAATAATAGACATAATCACGTTTGTTTCAGGAAATTGTTCATGGTAAGCAAATAAATTAATTGTAGATTAGACGTATTGATCATCTCTTTTAATTTGTATAAGCCTCATCTCCACGTCTTGCTCTGATGTTCCCAATTCAACCCCACAGAATGATTTGACACCCTCACAAATGTGATGCAGATAAAAAAATCCAGCAATCCAACGAAGGATAAAACTGTCTGTCATTCCTTGTCCTTGGGTCGTATCACCAGATGTTTTCATCTCATCAGAGTTTGTTCGATGGTCATATCAGGCCAGATCCCAGACCAAAATTTATGAGACCACCGAACTGTAAAGTAACCCTCTTTTGTAAATCTTTTATACTCTATTGGATCCATCTTATCCTTCCTTGTCAACATGTTTTGAAGATACAGGTGTGCACTTTTGGCTTGATTGAAGTGAGCGGCTGCGTGAAAAAAAATGATCGTTTTTGGACCACTGCAAGATGAAGCTCCCAATTTCCAGTACGTTCTCCTTCAATATTGAAATGATATATGCTCGGGCCAGTTATTGTTGCATAGTATTTGGTTCTGTTTTTCCACCCGCGTTCCGCGCCTTTTTTACCTACATGAGTCAGTTGTTAAAGTATCGCGCCGCCCGCAAGGTTCAACCGACCGCTTCCGCATAACCTATCTTGAGTTATAAAAACCACCGCGCCGCGCTATAACCGGCAAATGTTATACCGCAAAGAACGCCGTGAAAAGTGCATAAAAATAGCAATCTATAACGCATTGAACCATTTCGCAAATCCAATATCACTATTCCTTTTCCTTGACCTCTTCCAATACTAACAATTAACCCCACCGGTGATTACCGCAGTGCAAAGTGGAAAGGTGCCGACAGCTTGGAGATATTGGTAAGTCAAATCAAACAATATCACAAATACCGCAATTACAGTCCATTCACGCCGCAACAAAACTAGATTTTGATGCAATTTTTTCGAAAGTGGCAATTCAAAGTGGTGGCGTTAGGACAAGTGCGCCAAGGTCGACAACTTGAATTTTACATCAGAAGACCAGTTTATGAAACAAATAAAATAATTGAGACAAACAAATAAAATAATTGGGGAATAATTACGATCCCGACTCCCTTTTTTGCGCAGATTGCACTGGTCTAAGGTTATATACAATAGTTTACATCAAGGTTAGTAGGTAAAAAAAAGGTTGGATTCGTGTATTAGCTAGGTTCTAAGCGTCAACAGCAACAACAGTATACTACACACGACTAGCCCAAGGGCTTCGAAGACTGTGGATGAAAGTTTAGGGCATCGGACGAAGGCGGGAAACAGCTCCACGGCTCACAACAGGTAATAGCGTCGGGTCTAAGACTGAGGGCAGCTCTACGGCTCACATCAGGTGAGGTGATGCCACGATACACAAGGAGTACAACTGTTTGTGGTGTAATCACTCGTAAACTCGTATACTTCGGCCACGCGGGCAACGTGCCAGCGAGCACGTGCCGTGTGCTTTCAACGTGTACTATCTCTGACCGACTTTGCTGGCTTTCGGTGGCTCTCTCAGCCCGTTCCTGGGGGCGGGGACGGTCATTACGTTTTTTTCATCTCTTTCGCAATTCGCGATTGGCATGCGTCTTCTCACTGGTTGATTTATATCACGGAGTTTTTCCATTCTCGGTCATTGGATGTGCATGTAATATAATACCGTTTACCATGAAAGAAATGCGTACTTTAACCTTTACGTTATCGACGTAGTTTCTTGTTTTAATCGTCGTTTTGCCAAGCGTGGGCGGTAAAAAAGTATTTTTATATATTAGACGTCACTTATTTCTTAGGATTTGAAATACGTGCTATAAGAATGGAATGAATTTTAATCGACCGGTATATATGGCAACCTAATAAGACGATACTTGAATTTAGGATGGGCAGAAATAAGAAAACTGATTGAGCTTTGGTTTTAGTTTCTCGCTTTCCGCTTCTTTTTTCTTCACGTTTCTCCTGCTTTAAGCATCTTGCTACCGGAACCTACACTTCCAGTTTCCCAAAATCCAGCTTCCCATATCCAGCTGTCCGCTTCCAGTTTTCCGCAAATATCTTTCAATTTTTGTTTATCGCTTTTTGCTTTCCGCTGCTTTTTGCTTCACGTTCTTTCCAGCTTCCCATTATTTAATGCTTTCCGATGCAGGCTTCCAGCTTCCTTTTGCTTCTTCCTTTCCATTTTCCGTTGCTTCATGCTTTTCGCTTGCGTTGCTTCTTGTTTCTCATTTCCTGCATCCCGCTTACTGGTTCTAGGTTTTTATTTTAGCATTTCCAGCTTCCCAATGCTTCTCACTTCGCGTTTCCCGCTACTTCTTGTTTTCCGCTTTCAGCTTCTACTGCTTCTCATTTTATGCTTCTTGCTTGCCTCCGTACTGTCCCCAGAAAAGGTCCATTCAAAGTTATTAAAAGCGATGGCAAAAATATATCCTACAACCTTATCTACGTAACTTAGTGTTGTTTCATCACTTTTTATGAATTTATATTTTTACTTTTAAAGGTTTATATATTCTTTTAAAGGTGTGTTTAATTGTCATTTTGATGAGTTACTCGGTCACCATTGCAAATTTATTAGTTATTTTTAAAAGATAACGTAATAATAAGACAGATTTAAACTTAATTCTGGCCAGAGAGGTCATAGTGTCTTCCTCAGTCGGCCTCTCACAATTCGCCCGACCCAACTTCATCCCATGAATCCCGATACCCAAATCACTAAACTTAACCACTCGATGTGATTTAAGGCATAGGTTTTGGTTATCCAATGAATAGTTTACCGGTTTCCGAATCCAAAACTGGGATAAAGGAAGTGGGATAAGAGAATCTTAACAGTGTTAGTTAATAAAAATCTGAATGATTAAAATCTGAAGTCTACAGCCACAGATAACGCTGACCTACATTACATAAAATAATATTGCATTACCGCTTTTAAAGGACAGTTGGTATAATTCGTGGCTCTAAAGTATTGCCCCTGGACTCTGTTAGGGTCGTCTCTGTGTTTAAGTTCGTCACAATAGTCATGTACTTCCAATGTAGCCATTATCTCTTTACCCGAAGGAAGGTGCTTTTCTATCAGCCATAGAACCTGGAATACATTATTAATTCTTCAATAATTGCAAAATAACTTTTTCGAGTCATTTTAAAATAAATGAAAATTACAAACAATATTTATACCACCATTTTTAATATTAAATATCAACCTGTACACTTTTATAAAATAAATAATGTGTGCTTCTTTGGTTTTGAAACTTGTTGAAATTTTTTTTTTATATTGGTGCAAACAAATTCTTTGTATTTTTTATTTAATTTTAAATTTTTATTTTATTTATTTGTGTGGTGTTAAAGATGTATAAGTGCAATCGAGATTCTATAAAAGTCGATGCATGCAAGTTGAGTGCATCTATATATATAGTCTATGGTTTGTCAATGACAGTTGTCAAGTATTTTCTGCTCCGTATTAAAATAGCGAAATTGATTGAAAAAAGTTTATTTAATCAGTATAAAAAGTTTATTTAATCAAGTATAAAATAGCTGCAGAGTTGAAGAAGTTGTCAAATGAAAAGTTGAAGCAACGAAATTTCAGTCAATGTAATTTTTGTATTGCCTATGCCGGACTGTCTACGTACATTAAAACAGTGAAATAAAGCATAAAAAAGTCTACTAAGCGTAATCAGTTACAGTTGCGCAGTGGTGCGGCACACAGAAGTGAAAAGTACTTTAAATTTGAACAAAATTAACAAATTTTAAACGAAAATAAATAAATTTGAACGCCACAACTACACACTGTACAGTTATCGCTACTTATCTATAGAGGGCAGAAAAACGCGCAGAAATTAAACAAAAAATAAAACAAATAAATGCGTTTCGCTATTCGTCAACAGATGGAACTAAACACATGAATTGTTTCAAACTAATTGCGAAACATATATATTTTTATTAATCCAATAAAATCAAGAAACCTCGCATACAAGACAAATATACAGAAACTGAATAAATAAATACATTATTAAAATAAACGTAAATAATTACAAAAATGGACTGCTTTAGTTGCGATAGTATTATTAGTCCAAACAAGAGCATAAAATGCAGCATATGCTTAAATGCATTTCATTACACCTGCATAAATAGCACCGCAGAAAAATTTAACAAAATGTCTAAAACACTCAGAGACAACTGGAAATGCAATGAATGTAAAACATTGGATCCTAAAATTCAATCACAATCCAATTACACTCCTTCTTCTAGTAAGAACTCTCGGCCTACCGACTCAACATACACTGAAAACCCAGAAAATATGAATTACATTATAAATTACATCGACAAAAAATTCGATGAAATGAAAACAGTGATTTTAAACAAGATAGAAACGGAATCTGCGGACAATAAAAAATCGCTTCAATTTATAAGCGACCAATACGATACATAAATAAAAAAATTATAAAAAATATTGAAAAAATTCCACAGTTAGAAAAAGAAATATCAAAATGAACTAGAACAAAAGAACATAGAATTCAAAAGTATTGTAGTAAAAACAACAGAGATGGAACAAGCGACACTGGGAAAGTACATTGAAATATCAGGTATCCAAAATCATGATCCTGAAATGACAAAAAACATAATAAAATAGATAAATGCTGCGTGCGGAGTTCAAACTGAAGACACAGAAATTTCGAATATAAATCACATCCAAGATCGCCGACCAAACCACCCACCAAAAATAACTTTCAAATTAAATAACAAAAATAAAATGGATGCTATAATATCGTCAAGAAAAGGTCTCACCACGGAGGCAATAAGCCAGCCCGGAAAACAAAACATCTACATTGGAGAAGTAACGACGCCATACTACAAGCAACTGATGTGGAAATTAAAAAACCATGCAAAAATAATCAACTACAAATTTGTATGGTTTCGTAGAGGCCATTTATTAACCAGGAAGACCAAGGAAGAACATTTTGAATACATAAATAAACTGACATAAACACAACTCCACACGTAACTACACTTCACATCATATACTTACACAATAAATCACCAACATGGCGGATTACATGGAATATACAGACTCGGACAACCAACACTACTGTGTAAGTACAAACGATTTTAATCTATGGACAAACATCACAAAAGAAAAAAATAGAATCAAAATACTACACCAAAACATTGGGTCAATTAATAAAAATTTTGATGAATTTACGATATACCTGCAACAGCTTGATAATAATTTTGATATAATTGTGCTGACAGAATGCTGGTTGAACGATAAATATGTACCAAAAACAATCGAAAACTATAACACACACCAGACAAAAAAAACACAAAAATCAAAATGATGGTATAGTTATATACATCAATGATAAAATACACACAATCGTCAAAGAAATACACATAATAGACTCCAACTGCATGCAAATAACATATGATAAAGAAACGTGTATTCTTGCGATGTACAGATCTCCATCCAAAAACAATATTACACATTTCCTAACTGCACTTAACAAAACTCTAAAAAAAATCAACAAAAATAAAAATATCATCGTCATCGGAGACCTAAACATAAACATCTTACAAAACGGACACCCACAAAACATAAAATACCTAACACTACTAGACACTACTAACACAAAAAGTTGTATAGATCATATAATGATCAAAACAAAACTAAAAACCAAAACCGTAGTACTTGAAAGCACTATCACAGACCACTACATGAATATGATAGCAATAGACACCGAAAACACAAAACCCAACCAACATAAAATATTCACAAAAAAATAATTAACTACTCAAACTTGAAAGAAAAACTCAAAAAAATAGACTGGAGTACAATATACCAAATAGAGAACGTGGAAGAGGCCTGGGATAAATTTAATAACATGTTAGCACAAGAAATAAATAATAACATATAATATAAAACAAGTAAAACTCACACACAAAGCAAAAAAAATTAAACCATGGATAACACAGGGAATATTAAACTGTATTCGTAAACGAGACAAAATTCACAAACAAATTAAAAATATACCCTACGACATGGAACAACTAAACTACTATAAAAGATATAGAAACATCTGCACGAAAATTATTAGAGTGGCTAAAGAATTGTACTACAGAGAAAAACTTAAAAAAGAAAAAAATAACCCAAAAGAAATATGGAAAATATTAAAAGTAGTTACATACACACAAAAATACAAACAGAAAAATACTATTAAAAATCTAAATATTTACTCAAAAAAATTAGATGTCAATACAAATACAGAAACTATAGCAAATCATGTGAATAACTTCTTCGCAAATATAGGAAAAGTTTTAGCAAACCGCAAATTGCATAACCCAAACACATTACCACAAAAAATAGATCAAATGTCAAAAAAAACCCGACACAACACAGATTTATAATAAAAACAACCTCGGAAGAGGAAATTGACAAAATAATAAACACATTGAAAGACCGAATTGCTCCTGGATTAGATGAGATAACAACAGATTGCATTAAAATATTAAAAAATGAAATTTTAAAACCTATAACACACTTAATCAACCTTAGTATAACACACTCCTGCTTTCCTAGTACTCTTAAAAAAGGACTAGTGATCCCCACTTATAAATCCGGAGACAAAATGGAAATAATAATAATAATAATAATATTGGATGATTTGTAGAGCGCCGTTTTTGTGAAAAATCACCTCAAGGACGCTGTACAATTTATTTCCTAGGATCTAAATTTGTTATTTAGAAAAGATACCAAAACATACCTACCTGGCAAGTCACTTCCGACAAACACACTTATATTAAAAAGTTTATGCTTATTAAAGATAAAACTGCACGCAGAGGACACTATATCAAAAAACACTGGTCATCGCATGACCTTAAGTCTGCTATAGTTTTTATTTTAATTTAACTGTCTTAAAAAGCCTAAAATTGTAAGTTGTTATCATTTTTATTTATTTATTTTTAATTATTATTTTTATTCATTTTATTTTATTTTTAGTATTTTTTACATTTTGTTAATTTAAATTGCCGTCGACTGTGAAAGTGGAAGTTTCTGAAATTATGGATACGACTGTCTGAAAAGGTGCGTTTAAAGTTTATACCTAAATTCTGTCGCGTCTGCGATCATTCTCAAATCATGTGGCAGTCCATTCCAGGCTTTAGGTCCTGACACGGCGAAAGCACGCTCACCGAACTTAGTATCTGGTGTACGCTTCGGTTCCTTCAACCTTCCGATAGCTGATGACGTTGCTGACCTAAGGGTTGACTGTCGGGAATTGGAATCTTCTGGAATACACAATTCTGATAAGTAAGCCGGAGCCATTCCGTTAAGTGACTTAAACACCATCCAGCATACCTTGAACTGGATTCTTTAAGGACATTTGAGCCAGTGCAGATTTTTGAGATGCTCTGAAATGTGGGAGTATTTAGATACTCCGGTGATAAGCCTTGCCGCGGCGTTGAAAACGGATTGTAATTTGTTGATTTGACATTTGGGGAGACTTGCATATATTCCGTTGCAATAATCTAGACGTGAAACAACATAGGAATTGACTAGCAATTTAGTCGCCTCTGTTGGCAGGTTTCTCCGCACTGCTTTAATTTGCCTTAATTGAAAGAACCCCGTGCTTACAGTTCTGTTCACCTGAGTCTTAAGGGAAAAATTAGCGTCCAGATTGACACCCAGTAACTTGATGCACGTTTTTGGAGTGATGTCACTTCCTGAAATGGTTATTGGGGAGTTTTCAATGTTATGCTGACGTCTGCTTGTAGCAGTCCACAGAAACTCAGTCTTTGTGGGATTCAGTTTTAATCTATTTGAGGTCATCCAGCGAGTAATTGCTTCTATACACTCAGTTATACGAATTTATAGACTGTTTATTTCTTCTGGTAAGCAGTAAAAATAAACTTGCTGGTCATCAGCGTAGCAGTGAGATAGAAGGCCAAATGATTCGATTATTTTAGCGACATCATTTGTGAAGAGGATGAAGAGTAGTGGGCCCAGAACGGACCCTTGGGGTACTCCAGATGAAAAGGTTGCATAATTTTTTAAATAACTAACTATAGACCAATCACTCTGTGTTTAATTTTGTAAAAGATAAGTTTTAATAATCTGGATACAGTCGCCATCTAAGTAATGTTTGAATAGTTAATTATTAGAAATGGTGTGAATCTGCACTAACAGTCTAGACAATTCTAGAGCTCTAGCATTTCGATAATCAGAGCTCTAGCATGTCGATAACCAGTTGCTTCTTACATTGTGTATATCAACAACTGTCAATGGATTAGTATTTTTAATCTATAAAGGGCCTGTTCCCAGTAAAAAAGTGTTCTTTCCTTCAGAAATTTATTACAGAAAACAGTGTTTAGCTGTACAAGGGTCGGGCCCGTTATCAATAAATTGTTATTGTCAACGTAAATATTAGAAAAAGCATGTTTTGTGATACGAAATAAAAGGGTTGAAATACGACAAAAGTGTTTCCAGTAAAGGTCCAAAACCAGAAAAATATACACTCTGTTAAACTCGCTTTCAAAGATTTTCGAAAGAGTATTAAAAAAACCAAATTATAAAGTACCTAGAAGAAAACAAATTAATCTCGGATAACCAAAATGGATTTAGAGACAAAATAGGCACAAAAGAAGCTTTGGTATGTACAATAGATTATATACATAGCAACTTAGATCAAGGGTACAAATGCATAGCGATATATCTAGATTTAGCTAAAGCCTTTGACTCAATCTGCCACAATTCACTTTTTAAAAAATTAGAAAACATGGGTATCAAAGGCAAGGAACTTCAAGTATTAAAAAGTTATATGAGTAACAGAACACAACAAGTCAAAATTAACAACCATACTAGTAAACCACTACCGATTACATATGGAGTTCCACAAGGAAGCATACTAGGGCCCGTTCTTTTTACTTTTTACATAAATGAACTTTGCAGCATGAAAATAGACGGTGAAATAGTAAGCTATGCTGTTGACACAGTTTTACTCTTCAAATCTAAGGATTGGAATAATGTATATAACATAGCGAATTTGGGAATCTCGCAAGTGAAAACATGGCTAGACTCAAACATACTTACACTTAACATATCAAAGACAAAATTCACAATATACAGTATAAATAGCACGGGAAAGCCAAAAAACAACACAAACACCATAAAAATACACGAATGTTTAAACACCAACATCTTCGATTGCCCTCCTCTAGAAAAAATAGAACAAATAAAGTATCTAGGAATCGTAATTGACCATAACCTTAGATGGATACCTCACATCAAACAAATAACAAATAAACTTCTCAAAACAATACACATTTTCCAAAACATAAGAAACATATATAAAATAAAACAATTGAAAACAATATATTTTGCACTTTGCCAATCAAAAATAGAATATGGAATTATTGCTTGGGGAGGAGCAACAAACTCGGCTATCAATTACATAGAAACCGCACAGAAAACGATCTTAAAGGTTATACTAAAAAAACATAAACTGACTGATACAGACCAAATATTCAACAGCTGTGACGTACTAGATATACGCCAATTATACATTAAAACACTACTAAACTACATTTTTGACAAAAAAAATAAATTTCAACATACACAAAATAACACTAACAGACCAGTTAGACAAGCGTACAAAGAAAACATAAAAACTCCGACAGTAAATTCAAGCTTTGGACAAAGACACTACCAATACCTTGCAATAAAAGCTTTCAACAGTTTAAAACTTGAAATTAAAATTGAGAAAAATAGAAATAAATTCACACACAAAATTACAAAATGGATTAAGGAACAAAAAAGACAATATTACCAAAATTTCATAGCATAAAATAAAAATAAAACCTACACGTAAAACACAAAACCAATATAAACACACATCACTCACAAACACACAAGATTATTTTCAATGTACTATTTTTTTTTTAATTTTAAATATATTATTATGTATAATATATTTAAAATTAAATTAAATTTCAAATGTAAAATTTTTCTCATAAAATGTATTATGTAGTTTATATTTCATATTATAAAATGAAGGTTTCAGCACGGGCAAGCCACCCAGTGAGGCCTACATTACTGGAAAACTTGAATAGTAAAAAATATTGTACCTAATAAAATAAAAAAATAAATAAATCTTTTTGTTACAAGCAGCTCCCTAATAAATACCAGTACTTGATTACATATACTGGTATACTTTATTTTGTACTACCAGACACGCCTCAATAAAGACACAACACCACACATTGGAGTCATGTACATTACATTGACAAGTTCGTACACCACAATTTTTTAATTTTTCACTGTTGAAGAATGTGACCTTACTGGGGTACCTCGTTCTAAGGTCACATTGAACATGGTCATTTGTTTGAATTATCAATTCTATCAAGTTTTTTTTGTATGTTAATTTTAAGTAGGTTTTGTAAGCTTGTCTAAATAGAACAAGATGTCAATTACTAAAATTATGGAGAAAATTGTAAAGAACCGTCTCATCCATTATCTCGAAAATAACAACATCCTTTCTAGTAGACAATTCGGCTTTCGCAAAGGTTTAAGCACTGAAAACGCCATCGCTAATTTGACAAAAATCATCTCTAATAATCTAGATAAAGGTAGTAAATGCATTGCACTTTTTTTAGATCTAGCTAAAGCGTTCGACACTATCTCGCACAAAATTCTGCTGAATAAACTACAGCGAATTGGGATGCAGGATCAAATTTTCAAGTGCTTGGTTAGTTACCTAGAAAAGAGGAGCCAAAGAGTGGATATTAACGGTACTCGAAGTGATCCAGCCAATATTAAATATGGCGTACCGCAAGGAAGTACACTAGGTCCCATATTGTTTAATGTTTATATAAATGACTTATGTAATACTTCATTTGCAGACCACATTATTACATTTGCTGACGATACAGTATTTTTATTCGAAGGCAAAACCTGGAATGAGTGTTGCAGTAAAGCTGAATTTGGCATAAACAAAGTTAAACAGTGGCTAGATAGTAATCTCCTCACTCTAAACTCGGATAAAACGAAATTCATCTGCTTCAGTTAAACTCAAGCGGGTCAACCACAAGAAATTATTAACATTAGAATACACCATTGTTACGACATTATTACATGTAAATGCAATACCTTAGAATGTGTGGACAATATAAGATACCTAGGAATTATCATTGATAAATTTCTGAGATGGGACAAACACATAGCCTTTACTTCCACAAAGGTCAGGAAACTTACACATCTGTTTATAGCAATAAGAAATATTCTATGTCTAAATGATTTGAAACGAATTTACTTTGCAATGTGCAATTCCATATTAGACTATGCTTCCTTAGGTTGGGGAGGTTGTGCTAAAACCATACTCGATCCCTTAGCTAAATCCCAGAAATCGCTTATAAGAGTCATACTGAAAAAACCTTTCAGGTACCCCAGCAATTCATTGTTCGCAGAGTTTCGTGTTCTTGATGTAAGACAATTATACATGAGGAAAATCATATTACATACTCAAAAACAGAGGCACTACTTAGCTTCCATAAACCACTGTCATAATACAAGACATGCAAAAAAAACCCAACAGTTCCGCCCACCACTTCCTCATCTTTAGCACAGAGACAATTCTCATACTTAGGCCCTAAACTGCTTAATCTCATACCTGATGCATGGAAGGCAAAGAGTACTAATATTCTGCGTATGCAGGTAAACAATTGGCTTCTGGTCTTGGGGAGAGCTGAATGCGAGAATATGCTAAAAAACAGTAATTGAATTGTAAATTTTGTTTTTTTTTACATTCTTCTTTACATTTTAATTTATATTGGTATTATATTAGCATTACAGGAACTGTATTTTTACATAAAGAAAGTTCGAAAATTGCTCAATTCTTCGTGATATTTTTCCTTAAAGGAAAAGTTCCTTCTTTACTTTCATTTTTTATTTTTTATTTTTTTTTTCATTTCCTTGTTTTATCTATTAATATTTCTTTAGTTTATTATATCAGCTAAACAATAGTAAAAAATATATATATATATATCGTGGTATAACTGAAAGTATACTAGATTATGAATATACATTGGTATTACTTTACCAACAGAATTTCTTCAATTCAGTTTCATTTTCAAATTCATTTTCTTGTTTTTATCTATTAATATTTCTTTAGTTTATTATGTCAGCTAAACAATAGTAAAATATGTCGTGGTATAACTGAAAGTATTCTAGAATATGAATATACATATGTATTATTTTAACAACAGAATAGTCAACACTATAATTTACGTGTAAAAACATTATCATATTGGAATGTCCTAAAACGGGCAATCGCCTAGTTGGACATTTTAAGTTCATTAATTGTATTATGTAATATTTACAAACAAACAATAAATAAATAAATAAATTATAAAGCGAAATAATAGAAGAAAACAGAAAATTATTCAAGAAAAAAATATATTTCGTGGAAAAACATACAGAAGAAAAACAAAACGTTAATCTTTGTTAGGTTGCAACATTTTATCTATATTTTTCCTTCCCGTGTCCATTATCCACGTCTTAATCCTTTTTTGAAGTTGTTTTTTTTTATTAGTTTTTATTGCAAGAAAGAGGATATTACATACTTTTTTTATAGAGTAATATTGCAAATTTATTTGCTCAAAGGTAATTTTAGTAGTAGAATGGTGAAATGTATGTTGTAATGAGGAGCTAGTGAATCGAGTAAAGTTTGTGTGTGTCAAGTTATCATGGCTTTTGAATGCATAAATTAAAATATCTTTTGAATTTAATTGTTTCAGAGACATTAAATTCAGGGAGTTAAAAACAGTTTGTATAGGTTCTGAGATGGAAGTATTAATTTCAAAATTGCCTTTTGTGAGGACTGATTGAAGAATGAAATTGGATGAACTTAACCATCTAATAAGACCATATTGTAGATGAGATTGGCCTAAGGCGTAATAAATTTAAATTAGTTTTCTTTATATAAAATGTTTATTACAGTTTTGAAAAAATGGGATAGTTTTTAAATGTATTCCTTATATGTTCAACTTGGGAGTTCCAACATAGGTTTTGATCAATAATTATTCCCAGGTACTTTATCATTTGTATTTAATTCACTTTTGGGCAGTTGCAAGGAACTTCTTGGTTCAAGTTTAAAATTTTTTCATATTTAGGTTTTTTTTGAGGTTATCTATTTGTTTATTACGGATTTTAAATTTACAATATTTAGTTTTTGTGTCATTTAATGTTAGTGAATTTGAATCAATCGATCGTTTTTCCCTATTCATCCGTACTTTAGCTTTTTCGAATACATTTTCCCAAAACTTTCCATGTAAGAGGAGTGTGTTATCTGTGAAACTAATGACTGAACCGTGACAGTTTAGATTTCATAGATCATTAACATATATCAGGAATAAAATTGGACCTAATACACTGCCTTGTAGAACACCGTATTGGATTTGTAATGGTTGACTTGTTTCAATGTGAATCCTGACTAATTGTGATCTCTCTGATATATAGAGATTCAAGATATTTAAGATATGCGTATCGTCATTAATTGTACCGAATGCCATAGATAGATCTACAAATGTGCAGATACACTTATTACCGTTATTGTGGCTATATTTTATACTGTTTACAACAGAGGCGATGGCATCGGAATTTTTTAATTTATTCTGAAGCCGTTTTGATTTTCCGAAAGTATGAGGTTTGTTTCGAGATATTGAATAGCTGTTTCTTAAAAACTACTAAACTTGAAAGATTATTCAATATTTTTATTGGTCTATAGTAACTGATATCTGTTTTATTTTCGGTTTTAAAGATTGGTATAACTACCTATATATTGGTATAATTGTTATATTGGTAGTGAAGAAAGAGAGATACGCCTCTTGTTGACGGTGATCTGTATATCCCGAATACTGAGATTTCACTATTATTATTGTAACACTGGCTTGCCCTAGTTAGGTTAAAAATTCTAATGCAAAAAAGATACAATGTATAAAATAATAAACAATCTTTATGAATATGTTTATTCACGTTAGGACGGGTTGTTTCGGAGAATTTGAATAATTCATCAAATTTCAACGTTAATTTGCGAGTTCTGTGAAAGATATTTTCTTGTTCTGTTATTATTTCAGTTCTGTCAAGCAACTAGCCTATAATGATATAAAATCAGAACTTGAATAGGACTTTCACAGAACTCGCAAATTTACGTTGAAATTTGATGAATTGTTCAAATTCTCCGAAACAACTGGTCCTTAGTGTCTATGAGTTGAAATTCCTTTACGATTTCTTGGATCTCATTTTTAATGTGGTGGTTCGTAAATCGATACTTTAAATCCGGTAACTTCTACAGAATATTTTAATTCTCTGTGTTCTGATTTTGATTTTTAAAGCAACGATTCTTTTTTCTTTAATTTCCAAGTCATCTGTAATTTTTGGTGTTGTTTCGGTAAATCGTGAATTGAATTCCAATTTTTTACTGATTTCATCATATATATATCATCTGTCTTTTTTAAATCGGCTAATTATTATAGTAAAGATCAACCGCTGTAAATCTATATTTTGTTATTTATCTGAAAGACCTCTGCTCCTTTTTTTTAGTTCTCTATGTAGACGATTTCTGCTTCTCTCTCTTTTTTTAGTTCTCCATGTAGACGATTTCTGCTTTTCTCTCTTTTGTTTTTATGTGAACAACCTCCCCAGCAAAGTTAAAATTGTGTGATTACCTTGATAGTTCCATCCATGTCTATTTTATGTTTAAATGGCCCACGTAGAACGGAAATGGTTTCATTAATTCGTAAAGCTTTTAGTTGAGAAGTGTCCAAGAATGCTTGGCTGTCTGCATCTTCACACATTTTGACACCAGATGCGTGGCCAACAACAAAGGTTTGCTGTAAAAAAAAACAAGAAGTAAAAGATTTAGGGGATATTTCACCATATCTCAGTAAACTACTAAGATTAACTATCCACAAATCACCTAAACCGTACGATTACTATTTCGATAGCTTTTGAATGTTGTTATCTCGATCCGCGAGTTTCTTGCTGACAAAATAAATGTTAAATGGAACTGAAAAGGTACTGCCACTAGAATATTGAAAAGCCCTACATAGTATTTTATATATTTTCTGTTCCCTTTGAAGCACAAAAAATCCGTAGTGAATTGCACGTAACAAGGACTTGAACTTGTAACATGCTGTTGAGTGCGCGGTAGAAAAGTTACTGCCCGGTACTTTTCGTCTCCTTGTGACAAAATATCGGATGGGTAGGATAGGTAGGTAACGATTGAAGTAAATCGTGAAAATAATAATATGCCAGAATAATAATCTTCAATACACCTATAAAAATGTTATTAAGTTAAAAAAAGTGATGAACAAAAACTATTTTAAATACGTTACATATGTAACTATTTAACCTAGTTTTAGTTTCATCACTTTTAACGACTTTATATCACCTTTAAAAGGTGCGATGAATTGTCATTTTGAGGAGTTATCATGGAACCGTGTTATCCTCGTTCTATCTGTATTACAATGGAAGATGCTCCGAGGAACTAGCGTCATTGACCCCTTCGGAATCAGCGCATAGTCAGGAAACACGTCAAACGTGCGCCCAACATATGTACACGGTTGAAATTTGTTACATGAGAACGGGTCGCTTCTACGACTCATTATTGAGTTCAACAGCTCAGCTGTGGAACAATTTGCTGGTCTCTGTGTTTTTTTCCTCCTACAATATGGGTCTCTTCAAGACACATGTTCACTGCTTCCTCTCCACAAAAATACCCTCCAAACAGCATCCCCAGAGATGACATAGTCCTTAAGGGAAATTCTTTTCCTCAGGACTTCCCGTGTGGAGTTAATATATAAAAAAACTAAAAAATACCTTACGCATTCGGCTAACCCATCTGTTCTCCGTCTGTGAGCTTCAAACATAAGCACTATTATAATAATATTATGCGCATATCATTATTAAAAATTCTTAAAACGACAAGATTTATTCCATATATTCGATGAAGAATAAAATCTGGTCACAAAACGCTGTTTTTTTTCCTTTTCTAAATCGCTTTAATGTTGAACTACCAATGATTTACACCACGAACCACCACTGTTTCTAACCAATGCGTTGTGCACACAGTATTGTTAGAACCCAGGTGTTTCTAAAATTTCTCTCAACGCATAGGACGAAATCCAGCCTTCTCAATTAACTCTTATAGGTCACTTCATTATGATCATTAAATATCAGACTACTGTTAAGCACTTTCATCAAACACGATACCAAGGTATATCTATCGTAGTGGAGACACTTTTTAAACTTCCGGCGTCAATGGTATACCGGTAAAACCAAGAATGACATGCCCTTCTGAAATAAAGTATGAAATTATTTTGGAAACATTGACTTCAATCTGAGCGTGTATGATACGATGTATGAATGTGGATGCCAAGAAAGAGTTTGTTTGACGGTTTATCCTCTCTGCCAACCCCTCTGGGGAAACGGCTAGATGTTGAATACGTTAATTTTCGTCGATTTTAAATTCCTTTCTGAAAACTTTTACCAGAATTTGATAATTGTTTTGGATAGTTCATTGCTACGATAGGGACGTGAATCGGATAACATTTAAAGAGAAATGATGGAATGTAATGATGAAATAAACATATTTATATATATTCCACTAACCGTTTTTTTGGGTTCAACCATCTTCAAAACACTACCCAACACTAGTATAAATACAACGCGTAGAAGCAAATTACCCATTTTATTCGTGTAAGTTTTATCTACGATCCTTTAAAAACAGTCAAGACGCGCAACAAGTAAAATATGGAATGGAATTAAACAAACGTATAATTACGACTTATATTGTGTGCTTACAATGGAAAATCCAATGTTTTCTGATGTTAGCGTGCCCGTGGAAAATAAAACAATTTAGCGCACTGTACACACAAAAAGAAGGTCACGTAAGTGATAAAAAAAAATTAACTATAGTTATTTTTCGTGGCTTCAAATGGGCTGATTATTTTTTAACTAACGGACCATGTCCAATTTACATTACATATTACAAGAAGTTCATACGAGGAGAAATGTTACAATACAGGATAGTTAAAAAGTTACTGCCATGACAAAAATAAGGCACGTAAACAATAAAGACAATGTCAAGTCTAGACAAGATCAAGGGCTTGATGGAGTTTACAACTTCTGCCACATCAATATAAAATATTGCTTGCGTAATGACTGACGAAAATCATTAAGGCTTACATCAAAAAATTCAAGGTCCAGACTTGAGTTGACAAGTCTCGCCATTCTGGATATAGATGGATGGTATCCATAATTTGTGGAGTGTTGATTGAGGAAAAGCTAATCATTATTTCTGAGTCTACGGGAAGTCTAAAAAAATATGTTTTCTATTTATTTGTTAGACGTCGATTTATTGCTTTAATTTTTTTAATTTCTTTGAAATACAAATAGAAAAAAATGTAGAAGCATCTCAAAACCTTTTGTATTATCGATCAAGTCACACTTTAATTCTAAACATTAACCCAAGATAAATAAAACTATATTATGTAGCTCCTTTTCAATAATATTCAGGTTGATAATTCATTACCAACCTTAGATTATAGCTGTTCCTTTTTTAACTTATTAAATAATACTTTTTAAGACTTTTATAGCTGTTTTTTTTTAAATTTAGAACTAAGGCATTACCACCAAATTTGGCGGATTTAAAGAAATGTTGTATACCTGCATAATACGAAATGAAACTCAAAGAAGGCCGTAATAAGCGAAACGCGATAAATATTTCATACTTATTTTATTTTAAAATGCACATTGAATTATAAAATTAATACATATAATGGTGTTTTCATCTTCTTAAAATTATTATATTTCTAAATTTAAACATTTCATATTCTTTTTAGCGAATGACGTTTACAAATAGGATAATAATTTACTAATCTTTGTAGAGATCAACCTTATCTCGAAATTAACATTAACATTATTAAAAATTTATAAAAAAAATTGTACTATGTAAATTACACTGTGACATCGAAAATATTAATTTCGTCTTCAATAGTAGGAAAATAACCTTGTGGCATCATTTTGATTATAGATAAAAAAAAATCACTTTATTTACACCACTTTTATTTATAGTAATCTACATGTCTCAAACCCAATGGCGTCTTCATCAAGATAATTCAAATTAACAAATTATTATTAATTTAAAGTAGTGCACACAAAGTGTTAAATATTTTTATATAATATTAATTTATACACACGTATCAAAAAATTATGTTCTAATTTTTTCCACATGTTATAACAGTAATTATATGATAAATACTAATCAATAAATATATGTAATAAGTAAATTACATTATTTTAAAGGCCCTGTATAATATGGTGTATACTTTGTAAAAATAATTGGAAAATAGACATAAGAGAAATAAAAAAAAACATTTGAATCAACGAAACACAACGCAAACGCTAAGCATTGTTATGAGACAACTCGATAAACATTATTCAAATCATAAAATAATTGCATTTAATTATTTTTGCGTGATATTTAATCATCATTTTTCCATTATGCATTTATCTTCACAATGAAAAATTCATTTATTACCATCATTAATTCATGCATTAAATTTATTTTCATTAATTTCGCAATTTTTATGATCACATTTTCACGTGAACAATAGGATTCATTGTATAGTTAATCCTTTTACCTTTGTTTACCTGAATTTTAATGTTGATAGTTTTGTTGAGGAAGTCGATCTAAATAATTTAAAACTTTTAGACAAAACAAAGCTAAACATTACCTACATTGTCAACTCAAGTAGGGACCTTGAATTTTTTGGTGTAAACCTTAATGATATTTGTCAACTATTACGCAAGTAATATTTTATATATTATATCATGTGGCAAGAGTCGTAAACTCCATCAAAACCTTGTTCTTTTTTTATAGTCAATACCTCACAAGAGTCCCAACTGCTCCCGTCTGGAGCCAGTGAGACTATGGCATCCCCAATTGGGGGATGTTGTGAGGCTGAAGGTAAGTGGGGAAGGGAAAGAGGAAGGTGGGGAAGTACCTGGCTATTCAGATCTAGTCACTAAACACGGCTAAAGCCATTTGGAGCAACGTTTCAATTCTGAATGGTGGTCTTACACCAGGGCGACACTGGTAGTATCTTCCACTCTGGAACGTGCCGCAAATATACTATATATTATTTTAATTAATTAATTGTGAAATAACACAAATTAATCAAATAAAATTTATTTGCGCACGCCGGGTTCGAACCCGCGACCTTCGGAATGGCAGTCCAATGCGTTACCACTGGACTATGCCGGCCGTTCTTGTCTAGACTTGACATTATATTTATTGTTTGTGACTTTTTTAACATTTCTCCTTGTATTAAGTACGTGTAATATGTAATGTGTTTAGATTGGACAGAAATAAACAGGTTAAAACTATGGTTGGATGACAATTACCTATCTTACTTACTACAAAACATTTGCACTAACGGAAAAAAAACTTTTTAACAATAAATTGGAAAATTATTATTCATAACTCATTTAAAAATTAATCTGAGAGTTGGAACTCACCAAAATGCTCAACACTGACAAAAATTTTTTTTTTTTTTTTTTGGTTTTAGGCATTTCCCCCTGAAAAGATAGCTTGTGAAATTCTTTCTTTATATTTAGGCATAATAATACACCAACACATTAAATGGACCGAACGTATTGGACAAACTAATAAAAGAATACGAAAATTTAACAATAATTTTACTCAAACTGAGAAATATTCTACAAAATGTTTCAACAAACTCCCTAAAGAAACACAATCTGAAAAACATTATAAAATTTTAAGAATAAACTTGAAATACACTTTACTTCAAACTCATTTAGTTGTTTGGTATATTATTGTATAAAAATAGTGTTCAAAATATATGTATATATATACACAGGAATATTTTCTGTACAATAAATATATATGTTTTTTTTGCAATATTTAGCGTATAGATAGTGAATCTGTTATTCTATTCACATATGTTCATAAGTTTAAAGTTTATATGTACGGCAGTATTCCTAAAATTATTTAGTGGTATAAACTTAAGACGACACTCCCTTCCTAAAAACGGGTTATTCTCAATAAGGGAGGTAAATAAAATGAAACGCCTATTTTTATTGGTATATATATATTTGTATTTTTTTATTTTTTCTTGGTAGGTATATTGTCATTTTATCTGTATAAACATTGTAATTATTATAATAAAACAAATAATATTATATAAACATTGTAATTAAATAAATGTGGTTAGCTGGAAGAAATGGGGTCTACCCATAAGCTACACCTTTTGTAATTTTTATTTTAAAATAAATAATATTTGATTTGATTTGATTTGATTTGATTTGGTATTAATTAACAGCTTGGAAAATATAGTTTATACTTACCTTTATGCAGATCATTTGAAATAACATGATGTATGCCGTTGTCGTGATATAAGAAAGCACCCCAATATTGTGATAATTATTTATAAGATGATCACCCTTTATTAGTTAGCAACACCGGCCGCTTCAGGTCCGACCGGACAGACTAGCGACTGAAGCGCCAATCTGTTTTTGGGCGTCTTGGAACTGACACGTTGTTAACTTTGTAGAATCACTTTCGCTCTTAAATGTTAAACATACATTCCGTTGAATAAATAATTAAACGTGGAAATTTCTTTTACTTCTCCGAGTCAATGGCCCTGCTACCACAAGTAAGTAAGTATTAATGGAGATCTACAATCCACATCCTGAAACTTCCACACCGTCATTGGACGGTTGGTAAATATACTTTGTTATTACTTAGTATTTTTTTTTAATATAAACCCTCTGTCTGCTGTACACTCACTTACTGTTGTTATTACTTAATTATATCAACATTTATTGTTTGTTATCACCCTCTTACTAAAATAAAAAAATCAAAGTTTCCGATTTTCCTTTACTTACACTTCAAAATCCTTTAAAATTCTTGAATGGGGTTACAAAGAAAGTTGTAACGGATTTAAATCAATTATCCCGTTATTTTTAATATTTGAAGAGGACGAGATGCCTTATGACTGGTAACACGGATGAACAGCTGTTCCAAGTTTAGCTGACAGAATGACATGAGAGGAAGATCAGTATTCTGGTGGCGGCGGTTGTGGTGAGTCTTACGGAAGAAGGAGCTCAGCATGATTGGCGATCGACGCGAACATGTGAGGTATCACATAATGCCCCGATTCCTTGATTTTTTACTTTTAAAATTGGCTATAATTTATTTATTTATTAACGCCGATTATAGCGGCTTTTACAAAAGAATAACAATTGTTTTACATATGAATACAGAATATACATAGATAAAAAAATATAAATATAAAATACATAAAAGAGAACAATATAAATAGTAGTATCAGCATAAAAAATTACAATAAGTAGGTTATTATAAATACAATACAACATATTATAAATCCCGGATTAATGGTTAATTAAGTGTTAGGAAATTAATACTTTAAAACTGTATTTGATTATAGTCAATCTGAGAAGCGCTTACAGACAGTTTTAATTAAGTAGTGTTTGTATGAGGTTAAACTAGCAATGTTTATAGGTTCATCCAAAACATATTTATTTCCAAGTACATGCAGGCGATTCATTATGGAATTGAGTTCAGAGTTAGATCCTGTATTGTTGCAATTATAGGATTATTTGAAACGAACTGATCGACTAGGTACATGGAAACATATTAAAAAAAGAAGTTCAGGGGAATTCAACAGGTTGGTAACGATTTTAAATGATAAATTTGCTGCGCCCATTTAATGATCTCCTAATAATTTGCAATATTAAAATCATGTTTGATAACCTACAATTAAGTTAATATTAAATCGCCATGACTGGTAGCATTTTAATATAAAATAAAATACAAACCCACTAATTTTCCGTAGACGTCAGTCACGCTCTGTGATTATCTGCAATTATTAATTTTAGCCCCATGCTAACAAATATAATGTTGCACAATAAATTTCACTGTCTTTTTTTTCATAAATCTTTTACTTAAGAAAAGCGTCCTTATTCTGTACACTTTAGATTCCTAAATTTAAACTGTTACAAAATTATTTAAGACAGGTACGGAAAATGACATAGAAAATTAGAATGAGGTCACTTATTCCAACTGAAATAAGATTAAATATTGAAATGGCGAAAAGAAAAAAGCATTTCCACAGATTTTTCTTTATCATCGTGTAAATGAAATTTAATTTTAAATTTCCTGCAATTGACTTACTGATCCCTTAGACGAACAGGGTTCCATATAACATGGCAATATTCCGAAGCAGTTACCTCAAAAAGCAGTTTCCTCTAAATTCCACTATCCCGGAATATTATTGCGTCAGATGGAACAGCAGATATAAAGTAACAGTTAATAATGACAACAATTTATTCATTAATAAGAAAATAACTTCACGCGTGTGATAATACAACATGACAAGATATCCTGGGTTTGATTCCTAGCTGTGACCGTTATCCTTTAATTTTCTGTATCATGTTCTGCTTCATGTTTCGTTAAGATTTCTTATTAATCCTTCTTCAATGAATTGTTATTATTTTCACAAAGAGACAAAAATTTTAGACCATTTGATGAATAAAATACATATTACCTGGCACGCAAACGGTACAAGATATCGAAATTTATTTCTATTTTTATTAAGTTAAACAAAATCAATAATTTTATAATTCTCTAATAAAAAATTAGCTGTGTCAGTCTCAAGTGATCTCCCAGGTAAGTATGGTTCTAAATATTATCGGCATGTACGGAACGTAAATAAATAATAATAAATCATTTACAACCCATTGAACCGATTCTTGTTGGTCTCTGGAGGTTTTGAGTCGGACGTTAATCGAGTTTTTAGAATAACCTCTTTTGCGTCCCAAGCAAGGGGTTTGTCGCACAGCAATTTGTAGATGATACTCAAATAATGAGCACTTGTATTGTGTTACATATACCTAATTTGGGTAATTGCGTATAAATAGTTCAGATAAACTTGCATTAATGGTGAGATGATGTTGATGCTGGCTGCAAGGCTTTAGAAATGGAATGCATGAATTTTGGCAAGGAGTTGACGACATCCCTTTCCAAGGATTTGACACTTACTCTTCGTAAAAGCATAAACAAAATGATGCAAAGATAATTTCGATGTATAGAACTGAAAGATAAAATGTGACAGCCGTGAAATTTACAGTAAAAAAGTATATTTTTTTTTAATTTATTTTATTTTGTAAGAAACAAAAAGCTTTTATATAATATGCAGTGATAGATATAAATATACAAATTAATTGTAGTCAAGCCACAGAAGTTTCTTATGTTAAAGTGCATTAGAAATGAATTTGGTGTTAAAGGAAGGGGAGAGGAAGAGGAAAATAGGAAGAAGATAGGAAGAGGATAGGAGATGCTGCCGATACATTCCATACTCTCATATTAATAATCGATCGTACGCATTACTTCATATCGATATTTCTTTAGGTTATTACCAAAAATGTCAATGCTGTAAATTTTTTTATTATATTGTGCACATATGCGAGGAATTGGTGAATTTTTTCGAATGTTTGTTCTACACGAGGGTAGATAAAATAAATCAGATTGTCGGGTTGATCTAGACGGAATATGAAAATTTATTAAATTGGTAAGTTCTGGTGAGTCCAGACCATTATTTAGGATTTTAAATAATAGGATTTGATCAAAAATTAGACGTCGTGTTTGGAGGGAGTTAAAATTATGAAATTTAATGGATTCGGTATAATTTGAGAAGTGTAAGTTTAGTTTATAATTTATGTGTTTAAAAATTTTTTTTTGAATTCTTTCTATTCTTTCGATATGGGCTTGGTATAAAGGAGTCCAGATCGGTGTACAGTGTTCCAAGTGCGGGCGAATATATGAGGTGTAAAGGGAATATAGAGTGTTTATGTTGTGGAAGGGTTTTGCTATGCGAATTATAAATCCCAGCATTTTATTGGCTTTGTTAATGATGTCATCAGTGTGTTGGATAAAGTTTAATTTAACATCCAGTGTTACCCCAAGGTCCCTGATATATTTTACTTCATTGATGTGTGTGCCGTTTAGTGTGTATACAAAGGATATTTTATTTTTATTACGTGTAAACGTTAATTTATTGCATTTTGCGATGTTAATAACAAGTTTGTTTAATTCGCAATAGACAAAGAGACGATTGAGGTCCTCTTGAAGTTTAATGCAGTCGTTTATTGATTTAATAACTAAGTATATTTTTTTATCATCTGCATATGCTAGGTAATTAGCATGTAAAAAACATTTGTGAATATCGTATATATACACGTTAAATAATAATGGGCCTAAATGAGAACCTTGAGGTACACCGGAGGGCACAGAGAAGAAGCTGGACTTTGTTCCCTCAACTAAGACACTTTGAAGTCTACTCCAAAGGTATGAAGTGAGCCACCGGAGTAAGTCACCATGGATGCCTAATTGTTTTAATTTTTGAATTAGAATGAAATGGTTTACCTTATCGAAGGCCTTAGAGTAATCAGTATAGATTACATCTACTTGGTTTCTATTGTCTATATTGCATGTTAAATATTCCGTAAAATTTACCAAGTTTGTAAGTACTGATCTTTTTTGAAGAAATCCGTGTTGTTGGTTTTGTATATTACGAACAATTGTTGTGTAAATTTGATCGTACACAATTCTCTCAAAAAGTTTACTAAATACCGTGAGTATTGAGATTGGGCGGTAATTTTCAATGTTAATTTTTGACCCTGTTTTATGAATAGGGATTATAATAGCTTCTTTAAACTTTGTGGGAAATTTACCTTCTTTTAGTGACATTATAAATATGTTAGTTAAAGGGTAAGAAAGATTTGTGGCACATTTTTTGATGAAATATGGCGAGATACCGTCACTACCAGCACCCTTACTAACATCTAAATTTTTCAGGTATTTATTGATCAGGTATTTATTGTCAATATTTATGTAACCAATCGAAGAATCATTATTTACATAAGTAGTACTATCGATTGTGCTGATATTGTTCGTACCCATATCGCTTACGTAGGTGGACTGAAAGTGTTTAGAGAATAATTGACATACTTGATGAGCGCCGGTGCCTGATTCGTCTTTAAGGTGCATGATTTGTGGGATGCCAGTTGTTTTACTTTTGTTTTTAGCGTAATTCCAGAGTTGTTTATTATTATTCTGAATATTAGATTCAACTAAACATATATATTTATTATAGCAATGCTTCTGTAAATGTTTTTGTTGTGTACGTTTGATAGCGAACTCTATGTAATCTATTAGATTATTAGAAGATTTCCATTTTTTATGAAGTTTTTGTTTTTCTTTGATGATTTTGATTAGAGGAGCTGAATACCAGTTTGGAAATTTTTTCTTTTTCACGAGGCGTTTGGGGACAAATTGGTTGGTGGTATTATTATAGATGTTATAAAAGGAATCAACTACTTCGTCAACGTTTGCATTTTCTTGAGTAAATGACCAGTCTATCATCGATAGATGTCGGTTGATTAACTCATAGTCGGCTTTTTCAAACAGGCAAAGTACTTAGGAGAAGCGTTGATGATTGGGAGTGTATCGATTTGTAATATAATTTTAAGCGATGGGTGGTGTGAGTCTTCACTGACAAGAGGATTGCATGCACGAGATACATGGCATTCCTCATTACAGATGATTAAATCTAGGATTCGGTTATTGGAATTTTTTATGTGATTATATTGTTTTAATTCGGAGTAATAAATTGTGTCAGTAAGTGAGGAACTAAGTGTATTTAAGTTTCCAGGTGTTAAGTGTGAATCATGCATTTCCCATATTATAGTGGGCGTATTAAAGTCTCCAAGTACGAGTAAAATGTCGTCAGGATATTTTTATCTTTTACATTAGCGAGTAAGCAAAGGAATGAACTGAGAGCGGTTACATATCCACGACCCTGTGGGAGATATACACAAGCTACATGGATAGTACGTTTGGATGTATAGTTAGAGGGAGGAATAGTGACCCAAATGCATTCAGCATTGCACACTAAGTCTTCGCGAGGGTATGCGTTAAGATTGTTATGTGTTATGATCATCACTCCACCGCCTCGACGAGAATCTTCTTGATTATTAATACTATTCATTGAAATTTTATTTGATCTGTCCCGTCTGAAAATGCTATAAAATTCCATTGGTGCTAGTTCAGGATCGAAAATAGAATTATTAAGCCAAGTTTCAGAAATACCGAATATGTAACAATCGTCATTCAATAAAATATTATTATGAAATATTTCTGTCTTAGTACGTAATCCTCTACAGTTTTGATAAAAAATAGTTATCATTGTAAATTATATAAGTTTTTTATGTGTATTGTTATTTTGATAGATATATAAGGTGAAAAGATGTAGAGATTTATGAATGACGTGTACGAAATTATATACATACGATACTGTAGTACAAAGGTGAGCAGCAAGTACGAGTAGCAAATTGGGATAAAGGGGGGTAAGGAGAGTGTGAGGAAGGAAGGGTGGAATTTTTTGAATAATGAGTACATTGATTATTTGACGAGTTATACAATCCATATCGAGATTAAATTCGACTACTAAAAACAATAACACAGGATGTGAGGGAAAAAGAAGAAATAACAATATTTAACGGAAGGTTAAATAAAAGAAATAAAAGTAAATAAAAAAAAAATAAAAAATAACAATAATAAAAAAGAAAAAGATAGAAATGAAAGCAGTGCGAGATGATCTAGTACGTTTCAAGTTAACAAGTGATATAGCTAGTTTAGCAAATTATTTATGAGGTATATATGTAATTAAGTCTAAAACTACAAATTAAAGTGAGATTGTTGATATAATGACATAATGAAGGAAGTGTAGTGATAAAAAAATTAACTATGTGCAATATTCAATATGTTATAGCTACAGACATTGTTCAAACCAATTATAGATTAAAAAAGTCATATATGATGTTAGTTTAGGGTGAAATCGTATTTAAAACAAATACACGCACACGCATGTACAAGCATATACACATAAATATATACGTACATCCACGCACATATTATAACTGAAATGTAAACGTCACATAAATGATGATGCGCACACGACAACGCACATATTATATGCATATACACACACACACGCACATATTGTAATTGAAATGTAAACGTCGCATAAACGTCACATAAATGGTGCTTGATGTTGTTTTATTTCTATTTGAGTACTTATATAATATTATACATAGGTACCTATGTTATTGTTTAGTATCACTATTATGCACAATAAATATAATAGACGGAAATAAAGCAGAATGTTTTCAATGAAAATTCTTTGTTTTGTTGCTATTGTAGATTTTGAGGACATAATTACGAGAAAATTATTTTACATATTTAAATAACATAAAAAAAATTAACAAAAGTTCGGCCATCTTCATGATAAATGTGTCAAGCTATAATTTGGTAGCTATAAAAGGGAGGTAAACACTATCATGTCTGACATTTGCTTAGTATCATTCAAAATGTATTTTTTATGCGATTTTCAGACATGACCTCGGTGAGATAGAGATATCTACGACCAAAGATTATTTAGAAATTAGGGGGAAATGTGAAAATATGTCAGTCGTAAGTTTTTTGTGCTTTATATTATAGCCATCTTGAACTTCAAATTATTTTTATCCATTGTTAACGTGGAATAATTTAAAATGTTAAATTCTGTGGATATCATATCGAAAGAAATCGCAAAAAATTCAATTGAATCATGATAAACGTATTCAAATAACTTAAAAATTTGTTTATGTTACAAGAGAGAAAAATAAAGAGTTTAAAAACAAAAGTTATAATTTTAATAAAATATAATGCAATGAAATAAACGTTTAGGTACTTTTGCCTTCTTGGTTTACGTTTAAAGTCTACTAATAAACAATTATTTGAGTTTGGAGTTTATACAAATTAAAATTTAAACTTTTAATAGGAAAAGATATTTAAAAGATAGAAAAAAAACATTAATTAGTTATATATATGTAAGTCAATAATCTTAAATTAAACATTATTGTTAATACCGGCTTCAGAATAGGTGAGTACCGGCAAATAAATAACATTTATTGGCGTTTTTTATAATATTCATTACGCATTAGTTATAATATTCATTACGTCTGTCTCGACACAGGTGAACCCTAGTGAGACAGATGTCGATAAATACAAGTAAAAACTTTATATTGATAGATAAATAAATAAATAAATAAAAATTAGCAATATGTATGAACATTTCATTTGAGCCGCCTCTGCCAAAAATATACACTGCCTTAAACACCGATATAAAGCCAATTAATCTCCCTTTTTACTAATATCCGTGTTCAACATTGGCTATTTGAAAGGGGACGAGTCTTTTTTAAAGAACACAGTACAATGTTCAACAATGTTTAAAAAAAATATACACTGCCTTAAACACCGATATAAAGCCAATTAATCTCCCTTTTTACTAATATCCGTGTTCAACATTGGCTATTTGAAAGGGGACGAGTCTTTTTTAAAGAACACAGTACAATGTTCAACAATGTTTAAAAAAAATATACACTGCCTTAAACACCGATATAAAGCCAATTAATCTCCCTTTTTACTAATATCCGTGTTCAACATTGGCTATTTGAAAGGGGACGAGTCTTTTTTAAAGAACACAGTACAATGTTCAACAATGTTTAAAAAATATATACACTGCCTTAAACACCGATATAAAGCCAATTAATCTCCCTTTTTACTAATATCCGTGTTCAACATTGGCTATTTGAAAGGGGACGAGTCTTTTTTAAAGAACACAGTACAATGTTCAACAATGTTTAAAAAAAATATACACTGCCTTAAACACCGATATAAAGCCAATTAATCTCCCTTTTTACTAATATCCGTGTTCAACATTGGCTATTTGAAAGGGGACGAGTCTTTTTTTAAAGAACACAGTACAATGTTCAACAATGTTTAAAAAAAATATACACTGCCTTAAACACCGATATAAAGCCAATTAATCTCCCTTTTTACTAATATCCGTGTTCAACATTGGCTATTTGAAAGGGGACGAGTCTTTTTTAAAGAACACAGTACATTGTTCAACAATGTTTAAAAAAAAATATACACTGCCTTAAACACCGATATAAAGCCAATTAATCTCCCTTTTTACTAATATCCGTGTTCAACATTGGCTATTTGAAAGGGGACGAGTCTTTTTTAAAGAACACAGTACAATGTTCAACAATGTTTAAAAAAAATATACACTGCCTTAAACACCGATATAAAGCCAATTAATCTCCCTTTTTACTAATATCCGTGTTCAACATTGGCTATTTGAAAGGGGACGAGTCTTTTTTAAAGAACACAGTACAATGTTCAACAATGTTTAAAAAAAATATACACTGCCTTAAACACCGATATAAAGCCAATTAATCTCCCTTTTTACTAATATCCGTGTTCAACATTGGCTATTTGAAAGGGGACGAGTCTTTTTTAAAGAACACAGTACAATGTTTAAAAAAAATATACACTGCCTTAAACACCGATATAAAGCCAATTAATCTCCCTTTTTACTAATATCCGTGTTCAACATTGGCTATTTGAAAGGGGACGAGTCTTTTTTAAAGAACACAGTACATTGTTCAACAATGTTTAAAAAAAAATATACACTGCCTTAAACACCGATATAAAGCCAATTAATCTCCCTTTTTACTAATATCCGTGTTCAACATTGGCTATTTGAAAGGGGACGAGTCTTTTTTAAAAAACACAGTACAATGTTCAACAATGTTTAAAAAAAATATACACTGCCTTAAACACCGATATAAAGCCAATTAATCTCCCTTTTTACTAATATCCGTGTTCAACATTGGCTATTTGAAAGGGGACGAGTCTTTTTTAAAGAACACAGTACAATGTTCAACAATGTTTAAAAAAAAATTAACTCTATCATTTATTTTTTTAATATCGTTAAATTCAAATGTGACAAAGTGACCCTAAATAGGTAAATTTCTAGATAAGTACGTACCAAGATTTACCGATTAAAAAGTGATATAAAATAATTTGGTTTAATTTTGCATGTATTTTAATCTTACTTTTAATACTTTTCTTTAAAATATATTTTTGATCAATCTATTTTATTTTTATTACTAATATGGTTTCTATAATAAAAAGCATCTATAAAATTTTTTATTTTACCATAACAATTTCATTTTCCCAAATATTTTATTATTGTTTTTCTTACAAAAATCATGTACGACTACCATTATACGGGCACTACCCTAGTATGGTAGTTGAGAAAATCACAAAATTGTAATTTTATAAAATATATAACATAAATAAAAAAAAATAGCGCAGTATTATTGTATTTTATCGCAATCTTATTGTATATGGGATGTGTGGTATCAAACACATTATTATTATTTCATCGCTGGCATGTCGGATGTTTGTTATTTTTTTGTATTTCATTTACTTTAGCGTTTTCCGAACTAGGTCACTAGATACGCATTGTTAGGTGATTAATGGTAAATTAATAATGACACAGCAGTATTATTTAATTTTTTCCATTGTTTACTTGCAATAGAATAGCTAAGGAAATACGAAAAACTTCATAGAATTATTACGATACAACACTATTAAAAAAATATTTCATAATTAAACTATACAAAATTGTCGTCTTCTGCTTGACAGCAAGTTTCGTCTTTACCACTTCAAATACTTGTAAATCTCATTAAATAAAACCATTAATAAATTTCAATTTACAAAGTGTTTTCATTTGCACCGACCAAACCTCTAAACTGTCTGTTTCAAAAAACTTTGCTTATCTTCGAAATAACGCCATTAAAAGAACCAAAAGAAATAACAGTGCTGTTAATCAATTGTTTTAAAATTAATACATTGAAGTATTTGATATTTAATATCAAACGCCAAAATAGAGCTTAATACCTTTTGCTCGTAAATAAAGCTTCCAGAGCCCTGGTGTGGTGGATTATACCGTATTGTAAGTTAAATTGCTACGTTTGCGTTGGTAGGTACTATCGGCAGTGTATCTTTCATCGCAACTATATTTTTATAAAAACGGTAACTAACGGAACTTCGGAAACACAACAAATTTTAGGCAAAAATACGTGATACAGATTCCGATAAGTAAAAAATGCTTTAGGTCAACAGAACCACAAATACTCTAATGAACTAGAAAATATGAACGGTAATAATAATTTCAAAATATACTGAAAACTTGAACTAAAAAATTTATGTAATTAAAAAAATAAGTTAAAACTAAAAAATTCAACAGCAAAACTTAAAAATTCAACACCTCCCCATACATAACAGCACGGTTTTTTGTGAGGGAACATTTTTAAATGCAAATAAGAAATATTATAAAATTACTTTGTTATAAATAATATTATTATGTTTAGTTTTTTTTTCAAATATATCCAGAATTTCTGTTGCAACACTTTCTAGAAATAGATTTTTTTTTATTTGAACGATAATGTAAAAAAAAGTTTTTAAAATGCAGATCTATTTTAAATATAGTGAATAAAAACAAGATTCTAAATTCTTTGGAACATTTTTTATAAAATTTAATTAAAATCAAATTTAATAATATAATTATTAAGTTTCTGTAAGTATTTTTTGGTTTTTGTTATTGTTATAGAAATGAAATCCATTGTCACAATTATTTTATCAGTAAATTGGTTTAACCGGTAATAAATCGTTTTAAATTGGGAGGGGGTAAAATAGAATCATATAAATAAGTCGTCTGAACGTGGCTAAAACCACCGTTTGAAAATGGCCTTGAAAGCCGAAACAGCTGTAACAATAACAAAAACCAAAAATACTAGCATAACTTAAGAATTATATTATTAAATTTGATTTTATTTAAAATTAAAAAAATTAAATGGAGTTCTACGAATAAAACACAAAAACAATAAATAGCTTCGAACATGTTTATCAAAATGTTTCTAAATACGATTTTAAGGTTGATAAGGTTATAATGAAATGATAAAAAAGGAACCGTTATTAAAAAAATAGATGAAAAAACAATCACAAAAATCGTAAAAAATATTAATATAAATTGTGAAAAATTTCCATACTAGTTAAATAAGCTTGTTCGATATTGTTTTTAAAAAAAAAAAACGAAGAGTTGCTGGAGAAGCATTAGATTTAAAACTTAATTTAAAATTAGTGTGAACTAATTTTTAATATATAAACATAAATTAATTAATTAATTTTTAAGATATAGAATGGACAAAAAGAGACATCTCTTGTCAATTTCGGATAGTATTTTCTCTGCAGGTGAATGATAAGCAAATTGCGGTCACCTTTTACATCTTGTTCAGTAGATTCATCTGAGATTGTGATATTTCGTCAAAAGAGGTCTATTTAAGACAAAAATGAATAAAATATATGTTTTTGTCACAATAAAATGTCACAAAATCTCGGCTGTGTGTTACAATGAATGTGCTGATTCATCTTAAACATTAATAATTCTTCTCTCTTGTGAGCTGGTTATAACCTTATCTAGTGCAAATGCAAAGTGATTGCTGATTGCTGCCTGAAACCGAATCTGATGACAAAAATAGAAGACCTAATTGTGAATGCCATTGTTTTGGGTGAGTTTTTCTGTTCATTTGTATTTTGGTGACTGGGTTTGAATTGTTTTTCTCCCTGCAGAGATAATTTATTAATCCACAAATTCATTTTCATAGGGAAATATAATATTCCCTGGATGATCTGTGCTACCTACACGCCAGATCATCATCCATAATTTTGGTCCTACGTAGCTCGGGTATATTGCTAGCGAAAATTAATTAATATTTAGTGATTTAGATTTGGAAACATGATAAATGGATGTTCTATTCACGTAATTTTTTTGGTGATTTAAGAAGTACCTATCAGTACCAATTTCTAGCATACATAAATAATTTTTCTAGCATTAGAAATTTGCGTATTTTTTTTGGTAAATTTCATTAAAGTCAAATTACTTAATATTATTTAGGTATAGTGAATTTAGTTTCGTTTTTTTACGTATTCTTTGGTAGATTCGAAACATATAATATATTGGAATTGTCGTAATTTTTGGAGAATTCTAATTTACAATACTTACAACATTATTGTATACTTTTTTGGTTAAGAATATTTTGTCATCTCATTAAAAATGCCGAGAATTGCTGAAGAAGTTTCTGGAGATATTCAGGATAGAACGTTGACTCTTTTGACGGCAAAAAAGGAAAATCTTTTTTTGCGGATGAATGAATTGTATAATTTATCAAATAATTTAAATACCTTCGAGTCAAGAAAAAATGAAGATTTCATGACAAGGTCGGATATGATTGAAGACTTGAGAGTTCAGTTTGAAACTGTTATTGATAAACTTAACGACCGTCAGTTGACTTTGGACGACTCATTTAAACCGGATTTCCAACAATTAAATGCATTTGATGATATTTATTTGAAGGTCAAACGAAGTCGATTTAACCTTCAAAACACGTCACGCAACGATTCGCGGGATCATTGTATTATTAAATTGCCACCTTTGGAATTACCATCATTTGATGGTAAAATGGGAAATTGGCCTACTTTCTACCAAGCTTTCAAATCTAATGTACATAATAATAGACAATTAACCGACGCCCAGCGTGTTCAATATTTAATTGGTAAATTGACACACGGCGCTTTAAAGGTTACTTCAGGCATTGTACCTGGAGGTGACACATACAATATAATCTGGAATGCTTTGGTAAACAAATTTCAAAATAAACGTGCACTAGGCACACATTATTTAAATAATATTCTTGATACAAAAAATTGTACAAATACATCTGGCAGTCTTGACTTTTTTATTGAAAATTTTTCTGCATCAGTAGCAGCGTTAAAACAATTAGAGATTGAAAATTTAACTGATTTTATATTATTTCATTGTGCATTTAGAAAAATTGATTTTCAAATCGCACAGATTTTCGAGCTGTCAGTCAGGAATAAAGAGATTCCGACATATGACGATTTAGTCTCGTTTGTTCAAGATCAGGTTAAGATTTTAGAACGTTTAGGCAATTCAAATGAAGCCGGTAAAAAACTGCCCACTACGTCGTCATTTCGTTCTAATAAAAATTTTAAATCGTTTCTTGCTAGCAACGAGAATGTACCTCGGTTTACGGCTTCGCGCACAAATTGTTGTCTTGTTTGTAATAAAACTAATCATACAATTAAAGATTGCGTTAAATTTAAAAATATGAGCTCTTCACAGGCGCGTTTTGAATTTATAAAGTCAAAATATGCTTGCGTAAATTGCCTTAGTGGAGGGCATACAATAAACGCGTGTAAATCGGTTTTAACTTGTGAGTTTTGTAAAAAACGTCATCACACTTTGTTGCATTTTGGCAGTGCTGATGACAATGCTAAAACTCCATCAAGTACCCACGCACACACGTCGCGAACATCTACAGGGACATCTGAAAATTGTGATACACAATTAGAAGAACCTCCGCTAAACATAAATAACTCATGTTCCCTTTCTGTGAAAGCGACACATAATACGATTCTATTATCAACCGCGCAAGTATTCGCAAAGAGTAAAAATGGAAATAAAGTTATTGTTCGGTGCTTAATGGATAACGGTTCACAGAACAATTTAATTACTGTTGATTGTTGCAAGATCCTCAACTTACCAATAATTCCTTTAAACAATTCCTTTGTAAAAGGAATCGGTTCAGCATCGAAACCAATTTTGGGTTACGTTTATTTGGACATTGAGTCCCGCGTGTACCCGAATAATAAATATAATATTTATGCGCTTGTCATTGACAGTATTACAGATCAGCTACCTAATCACTATATAACCAAGGGTGATATGAGTTACTTAAAGGGTATACCTCTCGTTGACTTAACGTGGAATATTCCTGGATGCGTGGATATAGTATTAGGTGCACAACTGTTCCCATATATTTATTTAGGGAACAGGGTTGAATCTGGTAACGGCGAACCTCCGGCATTAGCGACTACTTTCGGTTTTGTATTAATGGGTGACTACCCTAGTAATGTGCTTAATACAAGTACGTCATTTTCGGCACTTGCGCTTAATGACTTAGTACAAAAATTTTGGCTGTTAGAGGAAATACCCAACATGCAATTTCTAAGTCCGGAAGAGACGGAATGTGAGAATTTATTTATATCATCCATTTCTCGCACCGTCGACGGAAGGTATTCTGTTGCTTTACCTTTCTGTAAAGACCCGAAGCAATTGGGTAATTCCCTTGCTACTGCTCAGCGCCGATTTATGGCTTTGGAGCGAAAATTTAAACATTCACCGGCTTTGCGGGAGAATTATAATAAAGTTATTCATGAGTACATTGAAAACGGTTATTTAGCAAAAGTTTCAAGGTCGGATATTACCGATGACGGATATTACATTCCGCATCACGTTGTCACTCGCCCGGATAAACCTATGCCTTGGATTGTACTTGACGCGAGCGCTAAGACACATACAGGATTGTCATTAAATGACGTGATTTATACTGGTCCGAATTTGCAAGCCGATCTGTTTTTGCTTCTGTTAGACTTTCGTCTTTTTCCCATTGCTATTACTGCAGACATAAAACAGATGTATTTGCAGATTGAGGTTCCAAGCAAGCATCGCAAATATTTGAAAATTCTATTTCGGTTCGCGGACAACGATCCCATACAAACCTTTCAATTCAATCGGGTCCCTTTCGGACTAACAGCTAGTCCATACTTGGCAATGCGCACTGTTCGACAGTTGGCCCAGGATATGAGACAACATTTTCCGGACGCTGCCAATGTGGCAGAGTCTAAGTTGTATATGGACGACCTGGTATATTCTATTGTAGATGAACCCAGTGCCGTACGTCTGTCGCGAGAATTGATCTCGTTGTTTAAGTCCGGTGCCTTTGATTTGGTAAAATGGACTAGTAATTCTTCAGTGGTACTTGAGAATCTTCCAGATTCGCACCGAAGCCCTGTGGACTTTACTGTTGGTTCTAACAATGCCGCTAAGGTGTTAGGGCTTTCGTGGGAACCAGCTGATGACAGCTTCTTCTTTACGTCTTCTTATGTTCAGGAGAAGTGCACGAAGCGGAACATACTCTCCATAGTAGCCCGCTTGTTCGATGTTCTCGGCTTGGTCGCCCCTGTCATTCTGTATGCGAAATTACTTATTAAGGATCTATGGCTGTGTAACATTGGTTGGGATGATATACCCCCTGAGAGCGTTATTCAAAGGTTTTCGGCTCTCACACAGGAATTTACTTTAATTTCGACAGTAAAAATTCCCCGCCATGTTGGCGTCCTAAAGGACAGTACAGTGCTCGTTGTCGCCTTCTGCGATGCGAGCATGAATGGTTATGGCTGCGTGATTTATTTGCACACCACTGATCTCTCTGGAAATATTTCAGTGAGGTTATTGTGTGCAAAATCAAAGGTTTCTCCCACGAGAGTGACAACTCTCGCTCGTTTGGAGCTTTGTGCCGCAGTTTTGATGTCAAAGTTGATACGGACGGTTCAAGATAGTTATCGTGCGCGTCTTTCTATTGCAGAAACATACGCGTTTTCAGATTCTACCATTGCGCTCTCCTGGATACATTCCTCACCGCATCGTTGGTCGGTGTTTGTTAGCAATCGTGTAGCTCAGTGCCAGGAAAATTTGTCTCCGGAAAATTTTTACCATGTCGCCGGTATTGAAAACCCGAGCGATTGCCTTTCTCGTGGCATGCTACCCTCTCAACTCGTTTCACATGATTTATGGTGGAACGGCCCATCATGGATTCGCCACCCACCTTTGGAATGGCCAGTAAAACCGTTTCGCCCCACCAATACCGGTGAAATGCCTGAACACAAAGTTAATGTGCTCACTGCTATGGTTCTGAGTGAACAATCGGTTCTGGGTGAACTGGCCCAGCGTATATCCACTTGGGATAAACTACTAAGGAGTGTCGTTTACATCCTCCGATTCATAAAAAAGATATCACCTTCCTCTGGAATTGTCAATAATCTTGTGACTGCTGAAAAGGCTGTACTTCGTTCCGTGCAAAATGCTCATTTTTCAAATGATATTGCTGCACTTCAGAAAGGCAAATTCCACTCCAAAAGGCTTCAGGGTTTGTCTTTATTTCTTGATGAGGACAATTTGTTACGTATCGGGGGACGCCTTTCTAAATCGGACTTACCTTTTGAGGTTAAACATCCGATATTACTACCTAAACATGACTGTGTTGTAAATCTTATCATAGATCACTTTCATGTCATGAACTGTCATACCGGTCCAGGACTTCTTATGTCTATATTACGTCAGCGTTATTGGATATTAGATGCTAGGACGGTTATTAGGGCAAGGGTGCGGAAATGCAACTGCTGCTTCCGCTCAAATCCATCACATCCTACGCCAAAGATGGCAGATTTACCTTCATATCGTATTACTGAAGCCAAAGCCTTCGTTCATACCGGTGTTGATTACGCGGGTCCTCTACGTATTACGCTTGCTCGTCGGAGAGGACAACATTCGCAGAAGGCATATATTTGTCTGTTTGTATGCCTTGTGACTAAAGCTATTCATATTGAGTTGGTCTCTGACTTAACTTCAAATGCTTTCCTGGCTGCTTTCAGCCGTTTTATTTCACGGCGTGGCCCTGTGTCGTACTTGTATTCGGATAATGGTACCAATTTTGTGGGTGCAAAGGCACAATTGGATGACCTTTACAAGTTTTTGGTTGAATCGGAATATGAGCCCGCGTTAAAACGAGAACTCGCCAAGCGTCGTATCGAGTGGAAAATGATTCCACCACGCGCACCCCATTTCGGAGGTATGTGGGAGTCTAACGTGAAAAGCATGAAAACTCACTTATACCGAGTGATCGGAACTCAGCTTCTCACTTATGAGGAGCTTCAGACTGTGTTGGTGCAAATAGAGTGCATAATGAACTCTCGCCCGCTCACAGCCGTATCTTCCGACCCTGATCCGGAAATCATAACACCTGCGCATTTTTTAATGACTACACCATTACAATACTTACCTGCATCTATCCCGACGGGCAGTAAAATTAATTTCGCTCAGCGCAAACAATTATTGGATAGCATGGTTCAGTCTTTCTGGAAAAAATGGCGTGTGGAGTATCTGCACACCTTGCAAGTCAGGCAGAAGTGGGCTACCCCTGATCATCCGATTGAGATCGGAACTGTCGTTCTAGTGGGACAGGAAGATTCCCCTCCGTTGAACTGGCCTTTGGGTGTAATCACTGAGGTCCATCCCGGATTGGACAAAATTGTTCGCGTTGCAACGGTGAAAACACGATTTGGGTTCTTCAAACGACCGGTTATCAAGTTATATCCCCTTCCGACTCAATAATTTGCTCACTTCTATTTTTTGTTTTTATTTTTTGTTATTTTTTTTTTTTTTTGGTAGTTCGAATTATCTCCGACTATGCCATGATATTCCGTTACAGTTAATTGTACTCTGGTCAGTTGAACTTTATTAAGTTTATACTTTTCGTTCTGTTGAAAGCTTTTTTTTGTGACTTTCCGACGTAATTCTTGGATATTATATGTGAATAGAGTCACTTGAAATGATTTAACGTTTATTTATTTGTACGTTGTTCTCTTACTTCTTTGCAAGTTCAGAGAACTTCCAAGGCGGGGAGTATGGAGAAGCATTAGATTTAAAACTTAATTTAAAATTAGTGTGAACTAATTTTTAATATATAAACATAAATTAATTAATTAATTTTTAAGATATAGAATGGACAAAAAGAGACATCTCTTGTCAATTTCGGATAGTATTTTCTCTGCAGGTGAATGATAAGCAAATTGCGGTCACCTTTTACATCTGTTCAGTAGATTCATCTGAGATTGTGATATTTCGTCAAAAGAGGTCTATTTAAGACAAAAATGAATAAAATATATGTTTTTGTCACAATAAAATGTCACAAAATCTCGGCTGTGTGTTACAATGAATGTGCTGATTCATCTAAAACATTAATAATTCTTCTCTCTTGTGAGCTGGTTATAACCTTATCTAGTGCAAATGCAAAGTGATTGCTGATTGCTGCCTGAAACCGAATCTGATGACAAAAATAGAAGACCTAATTGTGAATGCCATTGTTTTGGGTGAGTTTTTCTGTTCATTTGTATTTTGGTGACTGGGTTTGAATTGTTTTTCTCCCTGCAGAGATAATTTATTAATCCACAAATTCATTTTCATAGGGAAATATAATATTCCCTGGATGATCTGTGCTACCTACACGCCAGATCATCATCCAGTTGCTCTGTTTGGTAAAATAGTTCCAGAGAGATATCGTTTGTGACGTCAGGTTATTTTTTTTATATTAATCCCCACACAGGAGGCCTTAATCTGTCCCTACTACTGCGGCGCAAGGTGATGGGTTAAGAGAGACCAATTGGAGAGGTCAAAAGATCTCCCCAATCGGCCTCTTCTATCTGGCACGCCACGCAGCTGATAGGCAGCTGCATCCTAAACACACCCTACGCGATAAACTCGGGCACCCTGCATTGATTCCAAACGTAGCGAACCACTTTGGGTGAACTATGGCAGAGGTGTTTGTTATCCAATAAATGTATCCGGGGCAACGGTATCCAAACCCGCCTCCCAAATTGAAAAAGTTCTACTAACTCCTGTCTTTTTCGTTTTCAAAGACGACGTGTGAGAAGGAAGTTTACAATAACCTTTCTCCTGAACTACTACTATAATATAATACTAGATGCGAAACTGCGGTGAGGAATACGAGTCTAAAACCCGTGGAAGAGTGAACCAACACAGGGAAAAAGAAGCGTTATTGAGATTGGGAGCTGTGTGCTGAAATGACTGCAACATTTAAATGACAAAGCTGACTGTCCAATAGACGTTGTCTTTTACAACGATAATTGCTGTGGACAACAAAAAAATAACTTTTTGATGGCAATGCACAAATATGCTGTTACAACATTAAAAAACATAAAATATATCACTCACAAATTTTTAGTAAAGGGCCACAACCAAAACAAGGTGGATTCGGCTCACTCAACCATTGAAAAATAAGTTAAAAGAGCACTCCGAAGCGGACCGATATACTTACCTTCCCAATACGCCATGGCCATGAAAACGGCAAAGAAAAGTGGCAAGCCTTACCTGGTTCATGAGTTGAGTCATGAGGACTTTTTGATATAAAAGCTCTGAAGGACCCCCAGGTAATTTTACCCATTTTGGACATTCGAATGTTTAAAGTAATTAAAGACGACGGCAATTTTTACTTCAAAACATCCTACGGATCACATGCCTGGGAGGAGGCGAAGAAAAGGAATAAACGGGGCAATGGGAGCGTAAATCCTGTTCTGATGCAAGTTTATTCCAAGAGACCATTGATGAGAAGAAGAAAAATGGTATCCTCGAGTTAGTTACCGCCGGGATAATACCGTCAATTTATTCAGATTTCCATAAACGATTGGGAAACTTTGAAGTTACCAGCAAAGGGAAGAGCAGTTTTATGTTAATTGTTTATAAAAAAATTGTGAAGCAATAAATTATTTTTTCATTGACAACATTATCTTTTTTTTATACCTAAAACAGGATCCAAAAAAAGAAGCCACTATGACACAAAAGCAAATATTACACTGATTTTAAAGCCATACTGGCATATCTGCATTTTACTCTTAATTTAAGCAATTTTCGATTAATTTGCAACTACTACTTCAATAAGCAGTATTCGTCTAAATTTTATTCATTCATAAGGTGGCTTTGAGGTGAACCAAACGGACGTTAAAAGGAAAATATCATATGCGAAATCTTTAAAGCGCTCTGGTGAAAAACTAGCATTTTGCAGATATGCCGGTTTGATTTCACAGCGACGATATATTGGTAGAGTTTTTCTTCGCTGCATAGTACCCACCTACTTAGAAAAATCGATTTCTAGACTTACTCCATTTTATTACTCGTATATAGGAGGGAAATGACTTGCCCTTCCGCCAGAGGCGTGACGGGTTAAGTACTTGTCCCGGGGGACGCTCAGGTGTCGTTTGCTGAAAAAAAGGCCGATTGGTCATGGGCGTTAGTAAAGCGTACTTTCCTTTCTTTTTTATTTTCGATGTTATTTATTACCATAACTAAACTATGATTTGACCACCCTTTCATTCAAATTAATCGCCTCTATTTCTTAATCTATTACTTATTCGTTAATTGGATAAATATCTATCTATTAGGGAAGATAATAATAATTAATTAGCGAATTCCAGTTTTGACGCGACTATTTTGCATTTTGTCTGTCAGTAAATTATTTTTATGTTCCATTTCCATTTCAAGATGGTGGCCGTGTTAATGGTGCAATAAAGATTTTTTTCAAATGTGAAATCGTACAGTTTATTTGCACAATCTTATTTGCATGTTTTTCAATATTTTGGTACCCTACCTGAAGAAAGTTTAAAAAAAAGTAATTTGGAGAGTGATATTTCTTTGAAAAAATTGTGTAATACTTTATTTGAAAAAAAAATCATGTGATTTATAATTAAGATGGCAGGTATTTAAGTAGTATTTTTTTAAATTTTTATTTTATTTATTACTTGTAAATTATTTAACATCATAAATGATAACAATATGCAGTCTTATATATATATATATATAATTTTTTCGTTATTATTCTACTACACCATAATTTGAGCTCCAGGAGCTCGTGTTTATGCGAGGAGTATTTACCTTTAGTTCTAATGATTTTTTAAACAATAATCAAATACTTTTGAGAGTAATAAATAAATAATAATAAATCACTAGTATTGTCTTAATAAATAAATAATAATAAATCGCTAATATTGTATTCAATAATTAAAAACTTTTGATATAAATACAAACATAATATTAACATAGGTAGGTACACAAATTAGAAAAGTATGTTTTTAAAGATAATTAAAATAATATATCTCTTTACAGATTAAGTAAGCGTGAGGAAATTAAGGGTACAATATATCAGGTAAATAAATTAGAAAAATAGTTTTTGAAAGACAATTAAATTAATATGTATATTTTACAGATTGAGTAAGGGTAAGAAAATTTATAAATTTTATAATATATCCATCTATATCTAATAGCAAAGGCAGTTACTAATCAGATTCTTATACGCCGGTTCAACGTTGGTATGGTAAGGTTGGCCATAAGCCGGGTTTAAGGTCGTTTTTACCATAAAAACGTCGAGTCGTGGTAAAACGTTTTTCACTAACTGACTTTCCACGCCGCATAATATTTACACCGCATTTTAAGTAAGGTAGTAGGTGTATACCTATAGCTGTGCACATTATAATATATTTACCAATGGTCACTAGCATAATGTTAACTACCATAATGGTAACTACCATAATGTAAACTACCATAATGGTAACTACGCCAGTTATTACGTTATGAACACAGAAGCTTTCTCGTAATGTAGCCGCGTTTTTGTGTGAAATACTATGTTTTTAATAAATGAACTATATTTTTACGGAAAATATATTCAATGTTTGGTAGTGATTTTGACGTAAATTTTAATTATTTTTGTGAATTACTTTACATTTCGTGCGTCCATGTATTTTCTACCCGCCACCCACAATACCGCACACGCGCTCATTGAAGGTACGCGTGCATTTAAATTTTGTGAGAAAAAAACTTTCGCCACTGGTCTGAGAGACCGGAGGTAGATATTAAGTTTGTGTTGTAATTTTGTGAAAGTACTTTTCAATTGAAATCGTGTTTATGCAAAAGTTGATTACCGAATTAATGAAAATTAGTAACGAGATGTATCTCAATTTCCAATTATGTTGTTTTTTTCTTGAGTTTGTGAAGAGATTGTCATTTATCTAGGAAATACTTTTGATTTTTAACTATTCCACATTTTTAATAAATAGTTTAAGCCCCTGAAATAATTTGTTTTATTTCAAATTATCTCTTATTTTTGCTAGTGCGATATATTGCAGGCGTCTCACAGACCGAGAGTAGATAGTTACACGAATTAAATATGGGGAAGATAGTTAAGATTTAATATCTGTGGTTATTTCCAACACTAAAATTTTTGAGTATCCACTCACCTAACTGAGTTAAAAATTCTTACCTTGTGTTTATATCTTATTTAAATAAATAAAAAAATCCTGGTGAAAAGTTATATATTTTTATGTTCGGTTGCCAAAGATTTATTTTCCGGCTCTATGAAATATCAAAGAATATTAGATGCGGTTTCCAATTACGTGAAAAGTATAATAGTAATATTAGAGGTCACCATTCGATAAAGGAACTCATTGTGTAGAAAAAATATTTCTTACATCAACACGCAAGCGAATCGTTATTGAATTATGAGCGCTGTCTAGCTGCGCGGTGGGTCATAAATTGGGAAGTAGAATAACTACGCACTAATATAAAAAAACTTTCTTCTTTTGTAAATACATCTATTTGAATTTTGACTTTGTTTTTTTGAATGAATAAATAAATTAATGAATTAATGAACGAATGAAATGTTATATTTTTATTTATTTTTTATTGAATGAATAGTTAATACATATCAACAAACAAGTCCTGCTAAGCCAAATAAATTGGCTTGTCAACAGGTGCTTAAAGTTTAGTTACATATACATTTTAGAAGTTATAATGTACATCTTATATCTACAGATTCAACATTTTTTCATACATATTAAAGTAATATTTTTTTCCGATAGCCAATTTTTCACCATATATTTAACCTTATTCATAGACTTACATTGCTTTATAGTCTCATGTAATAAATTAAATATCTTCGGTATGTTGTATTCAAACGTTATCTTTCCTTACTTACTATTAAATTTCAGAACTATTAACCCGTCAATCTAGTGCTGTATTTATTTTCTAATTTCTTTTTATGCTGCGGGGTAAATATACGCTGAATTATAATTTTTTGCCATAGTATAGCCTTGACAGTTAAAATTTTGGCACTCTGAAACAGCAACGGTGTATTATGTCTTTGTTTTAAAATATTAGGGACGACTAGTAATTTTAAAATAGCGTTTTGTACAACTTAGACTTGTTTCAGATTGGTTTCAGTAGTATTTCCCCATGTTGTTGATCCATATCTTATAATAGATTCAGCCATTGTCTTTTACAGGTTTTTTAATAATATGTTTGTCCCCTTTGAAAAAATCAATCTACTGTACCAATCTTGGAAGTGGAAATTAAAACACTTCTCGACATCCGATCGAGCTAAAACTAAAAGAGAAGAGAAGAGAGAGCTAAAAATGCATTCTATCAATTATAGCTATTGTTTCTCCCCAAATAAAGAAATAGCGCAACGCAACGTTAATAACTCAAAAATAAATAACTTTAAAAGTTTATAAAAATAGTTTGGATGCAGGGGAATTCTCCAGTAAATGTTTACTCTTTATATTTGTGTTTTCTCCAATAAACAAAAATAAATAAGTATTTTTTGCGAGACTAACTATATATGTTTGTTTTTTCACGCTCTATGTGTTCCGCAGTTTCGAGCGAGTATAAAAATCGTTCAACCATACTATGCAAGCAGAAGTATTCATTTGTGTACGTTATCTCGGCAAAGCGGTAAAATGTCAAAGTTTCATTTTGATTGAGTTTTTGCTGGTCGGCCGCACTGCAAGCTGACAACATGAATTATATTTACGCCATAAAACAAATTAAAAATAATGGTTTTTGCATTACAGTTCGTTGAATAAAACAGGTTTTCGTAACACGAATAATAGAAATGATTTACTGTTAAAATATTGAAGACAATATTAGTGATTTCTAAACGAAAATCTGAAACAGAAAAATCAGAAAAGGAAACGGTCACATCTGGGACTCGAACCCAGGACCCTTGTCTTTCCGGGACAGTGCTCTACCGACTGAGCTAATGGGACCCTATTCCCCTCGGTCACTTTTAACTGTATCATACTTCGAATAAGAACCACTAACATTGTCTTCATTTTTTCACCGCACATTTTTATTGGCAACTATCTTTATTTATGATCGCAAGATTCAACCCGAACTAAATGCAATCCAGACAGCGTCTTTTTAGATAAACCTATCTTTTTTTATTATTTTTAATGTGCGACATCTGTTGACTTTTCTGCAAGTCTAGAATGAATATTTATTTTTTCGGAATAATTTTATTGAGTAAAACCTCAAATTTTAATATTTAAATATTGAAGACAATATTAGTGATTTCTAAACGAAAATCTGAAACAGAAAAATCAGAAAAGGAAACGGTCACATCTGGGACTCGAACCCAGGACCCTTGTCTTTCCGGGACAGTGCTCTACCGAAGTATGATACAGTTAAAAGTGACCGAGGGGAATAGGGTCCCATTAGCTCAGTCAGATGTGACCGTTTCCTTTTCTGATTTTTCTGTTTCAGATTTTCGTTTAGAAATCACTAATATTGTCTTCAATATTTAAATATTAAAATTTGAGGTTTTACTCAATAAAGTTATTCCGAAAAAATAAAGATTTACTGTTAGTTTCGCTTTGAATATTATTCGTTGTCAGTGGCTTTGAGCCATAGAATGAGGAATAACACAAGACGTGCTTTGTGGACGTGTTTCATGATCCAAATATTTGCCTAATCAAGGCTAAAATTTTCAATATGAAACTGTGTTTAAGAATTTAAACGGGATGGAGATTTGCGATATCAGGCTACTGTAAATGAGACGGAGCGCTGGGCTGTTGGGCTAAATGGAACAAAATTTTCATTCAAATTCGTACGGAAGTCACTTCTAGTTTTTTTCTCTATTCTATGCTTTTAGCGAACGAACATTCAGCAAAGAAATAATTAAATAAAGTTAAATGTTCGTGTAAGCGATAAGAAAACTTAAATATGCTACAAGGTTATTTTGTAAAATATTTAATCTAAGTTTTAATTTTCGATCGGAAATGTTTTTGGTTTTTTGGTTTTAGTAACTTTTTATATCGAGTGAAAGAAATTTAATAACTGTAATAATTTTACAGTTATTAGTTATAATTTAGCATATAATAGCACATCTAAATCAATAATTATGCAGTATTTATAATAAAGTGTCACTAAGCTTAAATTTTCTGTTAACAGTGTGTTTATCTGAATATACCTAACTTAGATAAATCTGTCAAAAATTTAAACGAAATAAATACACATTTCAAATAAAGAATTATTATCAAAATAAATTTGGTACCTTCTTTATCACTTGTCTGATATGATTTATACTTATCAGTTCCAATTTTAAAAGATAAAATATAATTGAACTTGAATAATTTTACTTATTACGTACTATGGAATATTTAAATTATTGTCAGATTTTTTAATCTGACAGTAATTTAAATATTTTATTTTTTGAGAAATATCTTGGACTGTGCATTGATAAACACCTAACTTTTAAGCAGCATATTCAAGATATTAAAGATAAAATCACCCCCTTAATTAGCGTATTCAGCCGGATATCATATCTGTTACCAAATAAAATTAAAAAAGGTTTATATTATAGCCTCGTACACTCACATTTAAACTACTTGGTTGAAATCTGGGGAAATACATGTGAAACATATATAAACGAACTACAGGTAACACAAAACAAAGTAATCAAAAAACTATTTCACTTCAAATCTAGAACATCAACAAAAAAATTATATATGGAAACAAAACTATTAAAACTAAGAAAATTATATGAATATAATACATGTCTTCTTATTTACAAAATAAATAATAAACTCATACATACAAATACAGAACTCATTAAAACGTCCCAAGTACACACACACTTTACACGGCAACACGATAAAATACATTTAAACACCATACATACTCATTATGGCAAGCAATCCATTGGTTACGAGGGAAGCAACATATACAATTGCCTCCCAGACGAAATTAAAAATGAAAAAAGTATAGGTACATATAAAAAAAAATTGTTCAGTTTTATGCTCAATCAACAAAACAATGAAAGTGAATAATATCAGTGTGTAATATATTTATGTATAATATATATGTTATTTCTAGTTAAATAAGCGAAAAATGTAATTTTCAATCGCTGTTGATATCGCTGTAAATTTCAAATTTGTTGTTATTAGTGTCAGGAGAGCATGGTTTGAATGTTAGAAGAAGTCGGACACGCTCGAGGAATTCTTAACGCAATATTTCTGCACAGGAGGTAGATAGGGAGTAGAATTAGTCGATGTAATATAACATGAACAATACCGAACCATTGCGAGGTCCACTAGTATAAAATAATAATGTATCTGTAAATAAACCGTTTTTCAATAAAATAAAAATATTATTATCTAAGTGTTAACAAAAATTTACAAGAATAAATAATAATAAATGAACGAATTTTTCTATATCTTTCCCTTTAAAACTAAAGGTTAAAATCTACTTGAGTCGAAACGATTCTTTAAGGTTAAACGCAACGCTCGTTGTATTCTACGTGTTCACAGATGGCGTTAATTAATTAATTTTGTTTAAATACGCTTTTGCAAGGTATTGCTTTACAATATTAAGACAAATCATTTGTTTGCGCCCGTATATACGCAATATGAATATGAATCAATAGTTTTGTTCGTTTAAAGTCTTAATTCTTTCGAGAAAGGCACACAAATACAATATTTTACCGATGATTCAATCCAATATTGTATTTGTATGCCTTTCTCGATAGAATTGAGTTTTTATATGGACAAAACTATTTATTCATATTCATATTGCGTATATGAGGGCGCAAACAAATAATTTGTCTTAATACTGTAAAGCAATACCTTGCAAAAGCGTATTTAAACAAAATTAATTAATTAACGCCATCTGTGAACACGTAGAATACAACGAGCGTTGCGTTCAACCTTAAGGTGCGTAACGAATCCAATTGAAATTTCCCCGTTCAACAATATGAAAGTGAATATGACCGGTCAGTGGTTGAGTGGGCATAGCGCTTGGGTCTCACCCGAGCGTCGCGTGTTCGATTCCTCGGCTGGCTAAGTCCTCCATCACAACACAAGCAACATTTTCAGCTTTCTGTGGTGGTAGTAGGAGATTTTAAAACATTGTTGGGTTATTCGTAACCTGGGAATGTTTGTCTTTCTTTTTTTTTAATTAAAAAAAAATATAACACTTCAGAATTTCAGACCTACATACGGTAGCATTCAAATAATAATACAGCGATAAGTTTCTTAGCATCACATCCAGAGGTCACGAGTTCGAAGGCTGACGTACGTCGTTACATTTTTAAAATTAATTTATGAATTAAAAACTATATAATAAATTATTTTATTACGTTGATGAATTCATATGCAATTAATTTGATATTTGAAATGCTTATTTATTTAATCATGTTCTCCATAAAACGGTCATATACCAATATATTAGGGAATAGATTACAAATTTGAGGAAAGTATAAAAGGTCATGGATGCATTATTACTATTTTTCGCTAAGCGATGGTTGATAAACTGTCTGTAAGTGACGTTAAAATTGTCGATGGCCAATGCAGAATCGTGAAGAAGGTGACAGATTACGCTATAAGTTCAAAGCGTTTTACATAATTCCATATTTCTCGCCATACAATCCCATATAGACTTTTCACACTTAAAAAGATGATGTTTTAAACGTGTGGGCGTGGCGACGAAATGCGCTGTGATCTGTTAGCCAGACTTTATTTGAAAATTATGCGACAAAGTCTCCTATCCATGGCAGGAGAAGGGGTCAAAACAATTTACGGAGCGCCATAATTACGCGGCTGTCATCTGCCAAAGTGACAGATCCCATACAAAGAAATTTTATCCCCAATTGATCTGACCCCCTGTCCTGAAGAAGGCTATAGCGTAGTGTGTCATCCTAATATATGGAACGTATATACCAAAATTATGCGCACATAATATAGCGTAATATGTCTAAGACTTAAAGCATTGAGTCGCTCTGTTAAGTTCTGATATGCAGAAGTCCTCGCTTTCGTAGTATAAAAAAGTGAATGGGGATAAGTTGTTGAAATCGGGCATTCCTGTTAAGAACAACGATAGATTCAGGAACGGATAGTACGAATATTTTATTGTATATAGGTAAAGTATAAACCTCTTTGTACTCTTTTTAATTCTTGGATGTGGTTATGGTTATGTTCTGTTCATAATGGGACCAAATAATGAAGCTATTTTCTAGGATACTGCGACAACGGCCTCACAACATTCCCAAATTGGCAATGCCATAGTCCCACTTACTCTGGATGGTGAAAAATAACGAAGAAAGTTATTTACTTATTTTTTCACGCATCATATTTATCTAAGCATCTATCTAACATTTAAACAAACGAAATAAACATTTAAAATACTGAATTATAATAAATTAAAAATAATGTTTGTACCTATTTTATCGCTTGTCTGATATGATTTATTCGTATTGGTTCTAATTTTGAAAATTAAAAGTTCATTGCTGTTAGATTTTCCAATGTTTATCCAAGAACAATCTACTCTAGCCACAAAAATAAGATTATACCAAGAGAAGCAAATAAGTTAAAATACCTTTCATAATATCTTTAGTTTATTTTCTTCAGTTTTATGCAAAGTAATAATTACAGTTTACACGATAAAAAACATTGGTAAGCGATTTCTAAAACATTATCGTTGTTAGCGTTTAATTTTTTTTATATTTTAATGATATATGTCGATTACTATTATTGAAATCTTAAAGAGTCTTTCGTCTACTTTCAAAAACAGTACTTTATTTGAAATACGTTAAAAACAGTGAATTTATTTAGAATCGAATTTCCCCCACAATAAGTATTTCGATAGTTAGCTAAAGAGAAATACACCAGAAAGAGAGGCTCTAGTTGTTAAAGTTTTATCAGCTAAACTCTGTTAATGTAACGTAAAAATTACCAATATTTACTTTTTCCTTTTCAGCCGGTCATGAAATATGCGTAAAGGGTAGAAAAAATTAATTATTTTGTTTTGCACTCATTCCGTGATACAACACCGAGTTACTCCTCTGCCATGTGGGCGAAATGGTTATTCCTGGACACCCCCTACAAAGTCGGGTTCTGGAAGCGTGCTGACCCACTAGTCCAAATGAATGTTAATTAGGTGACTGAATATTTAATTAACCTTTGTAAGCACTGACTCTGGTAAAGCTTGAATAATTATGGGCGATTAATTATTACTGTCACGAGACTTCACCATCCGGTTACCAAGTTCTATACTTTCTTATTTCGCAATATGACACGCCATTGGCGTAGTATTTTAGTTATTTTCCTGAATAAAATAAGTAAATTATTTTTGGCATACTTATAGTAGTACATAAATAATGATTTAAGATGAGACAATTAACTATATTCGGCACGTGGCCCGGCGTAATGGACGGACCTTTCCCTAGCAGGCCTAGAAAATCAATCTTTTCATTTTGTTTATTTTAATTATTTCTATTGAAAGTATTGCTAAATTCTCAAATGTTTCTAAAGGGATCCCTTGAGAAGTTATTAATTCATCGTCTAGAAATAAAATCCGGTGCTCTCCGCTTAATTTAAAGTAAACATCTCAAATGTTTCTAAAACGTTCCCTTGGGAAGTTATTAATTCATCGTCTAGAAATAAAATCTGGGGCTTTCCGCCTAATTTAAGGTTTAAAAGAGGGTTTTAAGGTTTTACAAAATTTTCAAAACGTTTTACATTAAATATTTTTACAGTTAGGTCCAGTATTTTATTAATCTTAAATATACATAACTTACATTCATAGGGAAACCTTTAGAAACATTTGAGAATTTAGTAATACGTTCTTCAGAAATCATTAAAATGTGAGCGTCGAGCAGAAGCCCTTTATTAGAGTCTTGTGTTGCCTTAATAATCTATTCATACAATTATATGGTTGTCTGCTGCGGTCGTTGGGCTATCGCCATCGGGCGGATATCAAGCAGATACCGGGCGGACACCGGGCGGACACCGGTGGACACCGGGCAGACACCAGGCATTTTATTTAAATCTAGAGTTTTATCACGGGATTCATGAAATTTTACACCCACAAAGAACACTGTCAAAGACTGATTTTGAAAAATTGCTGTGCAATGCCCGGGCAACTTCGAGGACTTCAGCTAGTATAAGATAAAAACTGACTAAGATAAAATTAAATTGAAATTTTTTATGTGTTTGAACTCCTCAGAATTATATTTGGTACACAGTACATAGGTCTGTATCTATACATAAAATAATACATGTAGTACTTCTGTCACATTCTCCTTAGCTTTTGTTGTATTTAAAAAAATATATAATATTTATTTTCTTAAACTTAAGCAATCATTTTAAAACTAACTAACTAACTAACCATCACGCCGTTTCCCCGCAGGGGTAGGCAGAGAGGACGGACCGCCAAACAACTCGGTCTCGTTCACACTTCTTGCCTCATTCACATTCATGCATTGTCTCATACATACTCTTCTATTATTCTGACTTTTGACATGGCCCGACTCGAGTATCTGATTCACTTGATCGTGCCATGTCGACTTCTGCTACCATTTGCATTTGCATCATATATCCTCTTTACACTCCTATCTTCGCTCATTCGCTCTACATGCCCAAACCATCTAAGCGTCCCTTTCTTAATCTTACTCATTACGCTTACATAAGCCTTGCACCCTTTGCGGATCTCCACATTCCTCACACGTCAAACATGGTTTTACCACACATACGCCTCAGGGATCTCATTTCAACAGCATTTAATCTACTTTCATCTTTTCTTTGCCAGTTCCATGCCTCACTTCCATACATCAAGGTAGGCACCAGCACTCCGTTGTGGACTGCTAACTTCGCTTCTTTGGACAATTTTTTGCTAGCGCCAACGGCGTTCAGTCCTCCATTAACGGAATTACCTGCATTTACCCTTCTTTCAATATCTGTTGTCAGTCTTCCCATCTCTCGTAAACATACTTCCTAAATACACAAACTCATCCACCTGTTCCAAGTACCTATTCCTCATTCACAATTATATTGCACACTGTTTTCGTACTCTCTCTTTCAAACACCATTACTTTAGACTAAGGACGGGTTGTTTCGAAGAACTTGAACAATTCTTCAAATTTCAAAGCTAATTTTCAAGTTCTGTGAAATATATTTTTAAGTTCTGTTTTTATTTCAGTTCTGTCAAGCAACTAGCCTATAATGATATAATAACAGAATTTTAATAGGACATTCACAGAACCCGTAAATGAACATTGAAATTTGATGCATTGTTCAAATTTTCCGAAACAACCCATCCTTAATTACATTAATCATTAACTCATTCTTCATGCATACTTCGTTCATCCTAGACACGAGAGACTGTAGATCATCTATACTTTTAGCAATCAGCACCGCATCATCAGCATATAACAGGCAACATACTTTAAAATTATTCAAATTCGCGCCAAATCCCACCTCTTTCAATTCTTGCATACAATTATCATTTTATTATGAGTAAAAACTAAAACTTAAGACTGGAAATTGTGAAAGCCTACTGAGATATCATATCAAAGTTCGGTTTCTATCTGGAATACCTGCTGTTTAGTATTCCAACATTCCGAAAACATTTATTACATTTTTTTACTTTTACAGAATTTAAGGAAGTTGGTGCAATTCCACATATCCCCATTGAAGTGTATATAGATAGAGCTAACATTGGCGTTTGAAGTATGTGCCACAAACATTGGTTAATTGTCCGCCGTGAGATACCACAGGCTTCAGTCAGTTACGAGCGCTCGTCGGGCAAATTATATTTAATATTCTTCTTTCTGATATAAATTGTTTAATGACTTGTTTATATTTGGTGAATGGTGTGTTTAATATATCAACAACATCTTTATAGTCATTACCCAAATTTTGTATACGGCGAACGAGAGAATAGAATTGAGATTCTGTGTTGGAGTTATCACAATAGAACGGTAGATAATGCCTCGATGTTGGTTTGCGAGGTATATCTATATAAATATAAATCTTCAGCTGTAGCATCCAAAACTGCTAATTTAGAAGGTGAACTGCGTGCATACAAGGATATTAGAGCAAATCCTTCGCAAAACAACTTTAATATTTGCGAGGCAATTTCGGAAATGAATGAACAACAAGTGCGATCTAAAAATATTATTATTTGCAATGTGCCCGAAAGCATTAAAGCGACAGAAGCTGGCAGGATCTCGGATGACCAGGCAGCTGTCACCAGTATAATCGGTGTAATCGACAATTCAGCAAATGAAAATATTTCTAAATTTTATAGGGTTGGAAAATTATTAAATGACAACCAATACAAATAGAACTACAAAATTCAACACAATCCAGAAATATTCTAAGCAAACGAAGTCTTCTCAAGAACAATGTTAGAATTTACCCCGACTCAACACCGGCGCAACAAAAATTTCTGAGCGATCTGAGGGTTCAGCTGGAAAAAAGGAAAGAAAATGGTGAAGATGTCACCATAAAATACATTAACTCCACCCCCCGAATCATGCCAAATCGACCAAAAAACTAGGAAGTTACAAAAATATTCAAGAAATCCCACCTAACCGAACCAGAACCATAAAAATCTATTATCAAAACATCCGCGGACTGCGATCAAAACTCGATGACCTACAAGCAGCTCTACCTTCTCATCATAATGACATCATTATACTTACGGAATCCTGGCTTAACTCGGAAATCAAATCGACTGAACTCGGTCTTACTAACTACAAAGTATTTCGTTGCAACAGAAACGTCAGATCAAGTTCCAAGTCAAGAGGTGGAGGAGTTTTAATTGCAATAAAACAGAAGTTGTCAGCAAGAAAATTAACCACGAAACACAATAACATCGAACATATTTTTGTGCAAATAACGACTCCTCTCGAGAAAATTATATTTGGAACGGCCTATCTACCACCACTTTCTGACCCTCAGTCATATAGAAACCACTGTCAAGACATCGAAACAATTTCATCAAAATATCCTCACTCGAAAATTGTTATTCTTGGGGATTATAACTTACCAAACTTAAAATGGAAAGCAAATAACTGTGGTATCATCATAAACGAAAGTGAAAACGATCGTGCACGTGAAATTTTGGACATGGTAAACTTTCTAAACTTTCATCAACATAATTTTATATATAACAGTAACAATCGCTTATTAGACTTTGCTTTGTCAAACTATCCTAAAATGTCTGTTGAACTCTCAAATGATCCACTTCTACCTATAGATAGTCATCATCCTCCCCTATACATTAAATTAAATATGACATGTGATAATGAAAGGAAACTTTCACAAAGCGTCCTAAACTTTAAACGATCCGACTTCAACTCAATTAACTCCCATTTCTCAAATAATGACTGGTCTTTTTTATCCGATGAAAGCGTTGATGAATCGTTAGATAAACTTTATTTATATTTTTCTAATACTATTGAATCCTATGTACCTTTTTACACACCAAGAAGCTATACCTACCCGGTTTGGTTTTCATCAGAGCTTACAGCCTCTCTTCTGCAAAAAAAGAGTCAACACAAAAAATTCAAACAAAGTAAATCCATAAATGATTATATAATCTTTAGCGAAACTAGGAAAAAATGTAAAGATCTTTCCAAACAATGTTACAAAATGTACATAACCTCTGTCGAGGACACTGTCTTTAAATCCAAAAACCTTTGGAAATTTCTTAAAAAAATGAACAATGAAAACACAGACTACCCGCCAATAATGCATATGAATGGAATCAGTGCAAACAATACACAGGATATTGTAAACCTTTTTTCGGACTTCTTCAAAAATGTATATGATGAAGACACTCCAGATGATAAAATACCCGAATACAAATTTAATATGACCACAAACTTAACAAACTGCCAAATCACACAAAAGTGTTGCGAACAAAAATTACTTTCCTTAGACACTGACAAATCCGCTGGCCCATACAACATTATACCAATATTCCTCAAAACATGCTCTAATACATTATCTAAACCACTTACATTACTATTTAACCGTCTCTTGTCCCTTGGACATTTTCCAGACCGCTGGAAATCTAGCTTCATTACACCGATCTACAAAAAAGGAGACGATACTGACATTGCTAATTATTGCCCCATTTGTATACAGTCAGTATTGCCAAAGCTTTTTGAATCATTGGTCCTTGATGAAATCTATCCCAAATTAATAAAATTAATTAATCAAAAACAGCACGGTTTTATCAAAGGAAGATCCACCGCAACTAACTTAACGGTATTTCAAAACTTCATTATACAATCATTTGCAGAAAATAAACAAGTCGACTGTATATATACAGACTTTTCGAAGGCATTCGACAAAGTATCCCATAAACTACTAATCCAAAAATAATTTGCTCTAGGAATAAGGGATAACATGCTAAAATGGTTTAGTAGCTATTTGTCAAATCGTAAACTGTTCGTTAAAATAAAATCTTGGATGTCGAAAGCTTTCCGGGTTACCAGTGGCCTACCGCAAGGTAGTCACCTTGGCCCGGTTTTGTTCCTCATTTTCATCAATGATATAACCAATTGCTTCAACGATGTCGAGGTATTGCTTTTTGCAGATGACGTCAAACTATACAAGAAAAAAACTGATATAAATCATTGCCATATACTACAGTCAAATATTAGTAAGTTTAGAGATTGGTGCGTTCAAAATAATTTATTTTTAAATGTAGTAAAGTGCAAAACCTTGACTTTCTTCAGAAACAAAAATCCTGTTTTATTCGAATATTCCATCAATAACATAGCCTTAGAAAGAGTTACGGAAATCAGAGATCTTGGAATTATTTTGGACGAAAAACTAAGTTTCACCAATCATATCCATCAAATTGTGAACAAAGGTATGAAAACACTAGGCTTCGTATTAAGAACAACTAAAAACTTTAATTCTTTGCAAGCCATTAAACTATTATACGTATCTCTAGTAAGAAGTCTAATTGAATATAACTCAGTAGTTTGGTCTCCATCTTATACAATTCACATTAACAACATTGAGCGAATACAAAAAAAATTTCCACGTTTTATAAATTTTAAATTAAATATCCCTGTCGAAGACTTAAAATACAATTTCTTATTAAATACTCTAAAAATACATACATTAGAAGATAGACGTAAAATAAACGATTTAACGTTCTTATTCAAAATACTTAACTCTAAATTCGACTGTTGTGAACTCCTGCAACTTATAAACATACATACACCCACAGTAACAACACGACAAAATACAATATTCTACAGCAGCACACATAAGCGTAAGTACATTGCCCACTCTCCGATACAACGACTTCACACCATGGGAAATCATTACTTGGGTGATGTTGACATATTCAATACCAACTTGGCAAGTTTTGTGGATCATTTAAAACATTTATTTCAACAATACTCCTAAACACATCATGTAAACCAACAAATAGCTGTAATTTTCTGTTTTTGTTTCTTGTGTTTGTATAACTTGTTACATAGCTTTTATCAAATGTAATTTTATTCTTATTTTTTATGTTTGAAAGTATTTGTCAAATTAAAATTATACTACCAACCATGTAAAAGCCCTTTGGGCGTTAAATAAATACATATGTAAAGAAATCAAGTATAATAGTTTCGGACTGTCAATTATTGAATTTATGATTTAATAAAAACATTTTAGGTTATTACTTATTCTACGTTCAGATAATTTTAACAAATTGAGTTGACAGGGTAGATAATCATAGTTGACAAATTCCCTTGTAATACCCATTCTAAAATTAACAAATCTTAAGGCGATGCCATACGTAGTAATGCAAAATCATGTGTTTTTGGTTTGAAAATTTGGTCGCCTAGAAATTTTTCAGATGCTTTGATTAAATACTGCGAGTAGAATACATCTTGGCCTTTGAAATAATCGAATATTTTTAGAGAAATCTTTTTATAAGCCCAGAAAAAAATAATGTAAAAGACTATGAAAACTGCTTTAAAGTTAAAAATATCCTACTTACGAACCCATTTTCGGTTGTGATTTTATTATATAATGTGGCATATTAAGTTATTTATAAAATGATAGAAAAAAAATTAAATATTTATGCCTGAACATCCACAAAATAAAATAAAAGGCAATTTTTGGCCATGTTTTTTTCTTGCATAAATCAAAACAGGCGGATGGTGTTAAGCGGGAATTTAAACTTTATCGCTATCTACGTAAGGCTTGTTATTGATTGCGGCTTAATTTAAAATATTACACGACGTAGTGCATCGCCTTAAGAATTTTTTAGTATTCGTTATATCGTGAATGAATGACTAGCGTAACTAGGTGCCCACATTGTCGAGTTGTACAAGTCGTACTGGAAAAGATAGGGATAACAATGGTATAACTTTTAATCGGTGAGCAGGATATTGTCATAATCAGTAGTCGTGTAAATCGGATTTTCAATGTAAAAAAACAAGGAGCGTTTTCAGTTGGCGCGCCAGTAACCCAAATGCTCCAGGCCGTCGACTGCATTCGTTGAGTTCGTTCGCGGTAGGAAGAATTCGCGCGAAATTGACAGCCTCCTCACCCCTTCCTACTTTCCGCACGAGAACAATGTGCACAAATTTTGAAAGGAATATGCTCTCTATTTATATAACTCATGCAGCACCTACAATAACTACATATACGTAAATACATTAGCATATAAAGGATGGAAAAAAATTAAAACTTTTATTTTTTAGTCCAAACCGTCTAGAGCCAGTGAGACTATGGCACCCGCAATTGGGGTATGTTGTGAGACTGAAGGTAGTGGGGAGGGGAAGGAGATGTGAAAGAGGAAGGTGGGGAAGTAGCTGGCCATTCAGATCTGTCAAACACGGCCAAAGCCATTTCAAGCAACGTTCCAAATTCTGTTTATTAATTTGTCACCTCCGCGAATCGTAAAATCAATTTTCTGTATAAACATTGATATTATTATATCTGATCTTCTCTTAACAAACAAATTAAATTATTTGTTGAAAATCAGTGTCCACAAAAATAATCAATTTTATCGGTTTCAAACTATCACGGCCATCTTCAAACCGGTATGATATTTTCTCAAACTACATATGGTATATGATTAAAGGTTTATAATCAATGGTAAATATTTTAGGAACAATTAGAACTGAATGGTTTTCATTTTCATCACCTGGCTCGAAAAGTATTTGAAAATTGGAACAATTTCATTACAATTTCGAGTGCATATGTTTGAAAACTGAAGAATTTTGATTACCTTGGAAACAAATAGTTGGTGTTTTTCGTATTCAAAATTGCGTTTGGAAAAAGAAGAAAATTGACTATCTTGGAATCGTTTTAAGTACTCACTACATTGTGATTGTGTTCGCATAGATACAGTGGTAAGTGATTGGTCTTCTCTTTTTCCTTCTATCCATACCTTTTTCATTTTTACACATACCCAATTCCAACAAACACCATTTCATTTCATCTCGTTTATATTATTTACAGTCCACTTTCATGTTCATTTGAAGCCGTAATTTGTAATCAGTTTCGGATGCAACAATAACACACTAAAGATAGCCGTGTTAGGCGGAAACTGATAACAATCAATAGTAGAAAAGTTTTAAAATGTTTAGTAAATCTTTAAAGTGGAATTTCATCAATTTTCAGTATCAAAAAAAGAAATACAATTCCCAATTACGTAACAACTTGAAATTTTTATAAACTTTTGAGAAATTTTCTTTCCAGCATAAATTAATTATTTTCATATCCTTCAATATTATTTCCATACCCTTCCCAGTAAAATTCCTTTTACTACTTGAAAACTTTATTTGTTTTTCTTTTTAATTTATATAATTCTTGCAAATACGCGGAACAATGTTTTACGCATTATTTTATCAAAATTACGTCTAGTACGTAATATTATTATAACTTTTATCTTAAACAAAGTTTCATAAAATACAGATTTTTTTTAAACAGATAATTTCTTGAAACTGGAGAAAACATTTATTTCTTATATTGCCCTCATATCAGGTTGAAAAATCGTGCATTCTTTATCTTGTGGACTATAATAACATTGACCACACTAGAATTACACATAATTTGGAATTAATTTCGTGCTGCATCTTCCGTCAATCTTCCCCTAAATAAAATAAATTATTAGTTGGGTCATATTTTGACCGTTGTGATGTGGCCAAGATATCTCTACTGCCATTGTAAAAAGCCGTTATTGAAACTTATGCTATGATGGAGGACTTGGTTTAGTGAAAATTGAATCCACAAAGCTTAGGTGTGAACCAGACATTTTGGACCAACTAACCATAATCCAACCATCTAACCAAATTTATCAGTTATCGTTCATATGAAGAAGAACCTCTGAAATAGTCACCCTATATGTCGAGTGTATTATGAAGAGGCCTGCAGATGCACAATCCAAAAGCTGTATTTCTTCCGTATTGATACATTGTTTAATGCTCAGTTAAAAATTATATAGAAGACGCACCAGCATATAAAAAGACTTTTTTTATAGTGGAATAACTTAACCAGTAAAACCTCAAATTGTAATACAGGGTTTTCCAATAAGAGGTGTTATTTGATATTCAATCGTAAAAATCAAAGGTTTTGCTGCTTGTGTGGCACGTAGCGCGGTCTTGTTGAAAGTAAACGTTGTACAAATCAATACCATCCGATTCCGGCCCTAAAAAATCATTAATAATCTCTCGATAGCGCAATCCATTCATCGTAACTATTGCTCCAGCTTTATTTTCGAAAAAGTAAGGTCCAATGACTTCGCCGGACCATAAACCGCACCAAACAGTCACACGTTAAAAATAGAGAGACTTTTGAACAATAACTCTTTGATGATTTTTCGATGGAATTCCGGATCATTTTCACGCATTTCAAGGACCCAATCGAAGCGTGTATCGTTCCATTTTTATTAATGGCGTAGTTTCTACTTGTCAAATGTCAAAAAATTACAGCTTCAAAAGTAACATCTGCCGAAATAGCGGGCTATTCACAATAACACCTCTTATTGGAAAACCCTGTATTTAATAAGTGAAGACGGCTCACAAACGAAAGATCTAAAACAGGAAAGACAAACTGAGATTCAGTTGCATCCAAAGATATTAGAAGAACGAGATATGCTATGTCGGCCGCCGGACCGTAGCCGGAGTACTACCTAATTAGGGTACTTTGAACGGTATAGGGACGTGTACGCACAGAAATATGTTCTATGTATTAGTGCGGATACCTTAGCGCAATCGAAGGTGTGCAGTAGTATTGGTGAACAAAACCGGCGACACTGGGCAAAACAATTCCACTCAGTACGAACTGCGCATAGCACATCTCGTTCTTCTAATATCTTTGGTTGCATCTATAAATTAAACCCAGGACCTCTTAATTGGGAGTGCTCTGACCACTTAGCTAATTCGAACACATTAACTTAGGTCATTTTTAACCGTTTCATAATTAACTTAAAGCTGAGAAAATTTAACGCAAGTCGTTAGTATTGTCTTCAATGATTATGAATTTAAATTCAATTATTAATCCTTTCAAAAGCACACATTGATTACAAATTAATGTACACGAATGCATTCATTAACGATAAATCGGTAAAGCATTAAAAACCTTTATTCTTTACACGGATATGTGATCATGTGGATGGTATTAAAACTATAAGGATGGGTTATTTCACAGAACTTAAACAATTCATCAAATTTCAAAGTTAATTTTCAAGTTCTTTGAAGGTTCTATTCGTGTTCTGTTATTATATCATTATCGACCGATTCTTTCACAAAACTAACAAATTACAGAACTTGAATAGAACTTTCAAGGAACTTGATAAACACTTTTGAAATTTGTTGAATTGTTCAAATTCTGTCAAACAACCCGTCCTTAGTCCACCTACACGAATAAAATTAAGCATGCGACAATTATTTATGTGCCGGGTCATGAAACTGTTTACTGGAATTCAAGAATAAGTTAATCATATTGTGGAGAATCACTTATCAACCTTATAAGTTAATTTTTAGATGTGTAATCCCTAACCTCCATAAATGGTAACAACCCGACGATTTCACGCGGTAGAATAGAAATTTAATATATTCTTGAATATTTCTCTTTTCGATAAATGACAATCAGACGATCAGAACGACTATTGGACCGGAATCCTGAGGAATTACACGGTGAGTTCATTCTTACAATTATTTTCAAATTTTTTAATTTACACTTTGTTCCTGAATACTAAATGCTCCTCAGTAAATATAAAATTATTGTGATTGTTACGACAATTTCAGATATACGAGAATGCAAAACCCCATACTGTGATTTTAAAGACATCCTGATTTTCATGATTTATTTTTTCCAACTAATGATAAAAATGTCTCTTATTCTTTTAAGAATTAAGCTTGCGTAAAAAATCTTTTTCAGTGAGAATTCCAAATCATCTCTACAAGGGTGCATGCAGAGCAGCAATATAGAGTTCCAACAGTGACGTACATCATTGCAGAGAATAGCAACCAAATCTCTTCATGCTACCAGTACTTCATCCCCACGAGATTCTGCAAGCCACAGCAAGCAGCATAGAACGCCGCTGGAGACAAAAGAACCGATACAATCGTAAAGTTTTAAAATTTTCACTAATTTGAGTACCTACATGACTTTGCAAAATGTGTTATTACAACAATATGTTACAACTAAATCCTGACAAATTTTAAATGGGAACAATTTTAATCAACAATTCTATAATTGGATTGGAACTACCTACTTATTAAAATAAATTAAGCAAATTTTTAATCTGGAAAAATATATACAAATATCAATCTGTAAATTAAAGGTTCGAATCTCGGATAATATTACCAAAATATTCCAACAATTTATGACTCTATATTAGTTTCGAAAAAATTACATAGATGGTTCCTTTAAAAAAGTAAATTCCATTGATTTTTTAAAAAAATATCCATCTGCATATTTGCCAAATTTCCACACATTTGCTAATCTCGAACTAAATGCGAAATGACCACACCTGTCAGCCAAGACAGTAACCTCGATAAATTCTTCTCCGAACAAACCTCCGGAACGAGTTCAACGTGTAATCAACAAACTAACAACATGGAATCTACCAACACAAATCAAGACCTCCACCATGTCTCAGTAAGGCTTCCACCTTGCTGGAAGGACAACATTTCATTATGGTTTGTGCAGACAAAGGCACAATTTGCAAATTCACGAATAAAAGACGATTTTACAAAATACAATATCATCGTCGCAGCCCTAGATTCGCAAATTCTACAAAGCGTGAGTGACATTGTCACGAAGCCGCCAACAGCTGAGAAATATGCAACTCTCAAGACAGCACTTATTGACCGTCTCCAAGATTCAGCGGAGAAGCGTCTGACACGTCTTCTCATAGGGATTCAGCTAGAAGATAGGAAACCCACAGAACTCCTACGTCATATGCTTGAATTGGCCGGACCCGCTTTAGCGGAAAGTGAAATAGTGCGAACATTATGGATGCAGCGCCTACCACAACACGCGCAAGCAATACTCTCAGCACTCTCGGAAAATAATATCTACCAACTGGCGTCAGCAGCAGATAAAATAATTGACATATACCAAACAACTGAATGCAGTGCGGTGGATCACAAGAATAGGCAGAGTTCATCAAGAGCGGAACCAACCGAAACATCCATATTGCTACAACTCCAGAAACAAGTTTCAGCTCTCACACACGAAGTATCCAAGTTAAAACTTACCCAGACGAATCGCTCTACAGATTTCCGAGGAAGAAGAAATCAAAGTCCTCGTAGGAACTTCTCATATCATAATGCACCACAACATAACTACACAAGAAGAAGCAGGTCCAAGTCTCGTGATAGACCAGCTGAGAAGAACAATGATTTTTGCTATTACCACACGCGATTTGGGGAAAAGGCTCACAAGTGCTATCAACCTTGCTCTTTTACTAAAAAAACTTCGGGAAACGACAGCGGAACCTCGCAGTAGAGACATGTGAGATTCCCAACAACAAAACTTGTCGTCTCTTCGTGTATGACTTGCAAACACGACAGAAATTCCTTGTGGATACTGGTGCAGATGTGTCTGTCATACCGAGAAATCCATCTTATAACAAGAACAGTTTAACTTCTGACAATTATCCCACTACGCTGTACGGAGCGAATGGTAATCCCATTAAAACCTATGGTACAAGGACCGTCGAGCTCAATTTTGGCCTACGACGGGCATTAAAATGGCGATTCATTGTTGCCGATGTTTCAAGACCGATACTAGGCGCAGATTTTCTACACAATTACAACTTAACGGTTAACCTCAAAAAAGCAATTATCGCAGACCAGTCTACAGGTTTACTAATCAAGGGAACAACTTACAAAGGACCAACTTCTGGAGTCTCTACCATTTCTACATCGCAAAAATATCGGGACATCCTGAACAAATATCCTAACTTAACAAGACCTAATATGAAAATTCCTGATAAACAAAAACATTCAGTAACCCATTGTATAGAGACGAAGGGACCTCCTGTCACTGAGCGTGCTCGTAGGCTGGCACCAGCTCTACTCGAAGCAGCCAAAAAGGAATTTAAGTTCTTAATGGAGCAGGGGATTTGCAGGCCATCAAAAAGTAATTGGGCCAGCCCCTTGCACATGGTCAAGAAGCCAAATGGTGAATGGCGTCCATGCGGGGACTACCGCAGATTAAACGCAAAAACAATCGTAGACAAATATCCTATATCTCAACTGCAGGATTTCGCACACAAATTATCAGACGCTACTATATTCAGCACCATAGACATGACGCGTGCCTACCACCAAATACCAGTGGAACCAGCGGACATACCAAAGACAGCGATCATTACCCCATTTGGGTTATTTGAATTTACACGTATGCAATTTGGACTAACAAATGCAGCACAAAGCTTCCAGCGATTTATGCATGCTGTAACCAAAGACTTAGATTTTTGTTTCGTTTATTTGGACGACATATTAATCGCTTCCAAAAACGAAGAAGAACACAAAAAACATCTAGACTTACTGCTAAATCGTCTTGCCGAATATGATCTGGTAATTAATATAAACAAGTGCCAATTTGGTGTGCATACAGTTAACTTCTTGGGACACACAATCACCCAAAAAGGAATGTCGCCAATTAAAGAAAAAGTAACAGCAGTCACAGAGTTTCCAACACCAAAAACAGCAAAAGACTTACGAAGATTTTTGGGAATGCTAAATTACTATCGCCGATTTCTTCCAAATTCTATCAACACACAGACTAAACTATTCAACAGCATCAGCGGTTACAAAAAGAACGACAAAAGGATACTTACATGGAATCAAGAACTGACAGAAGCGTTTGAGGAAAGTAAACAGCAATTAGCAAATGCAGCTTTACTCGCGCATCCAATCCCATCAGCAAGAATTTCTATAATGGTCGACGCTAGCGACATAGCCATGGGAGCCTCACTACAACAGTTCAACGACAACTCTTGGGAACCTCTAGGATTTTTCTCGAAAAAATTTACACCTGCTCAGAAGAAGTACAGCACTTTTGATCGAGAACTTACCGCCATTTACGAAACTGTAAAATATTTCCGGAACCACATTGAAGGTAGAAATTTCACAATATATACGGACCATAAACCAATTACCTTCGCCTTTAATAAGAAGCGAGCCACTAGCTCACCACGTCAAGAAAGGCAGCTTGATTATATAGTGCAATTTTCAACAGACATTAGACATGTTTCCGGAGAACATAACGTAGTAGCTGACGCACTATCTCGCATAGATGAGATTAATAGTCCTACTTCTATCGACTTTAGGCAGATGGGAATAGCGCAGTGTCAAGACGACGAACTTATGAAGGCAAAAGATGACACCGCCCTCGCCTTACGTCAAATGGTGATACCTGGCACCGAAACTTCAATATGGTGTGACATATCAACAGGTCAAATCAGACCATTTGTACCGGCTTGCATGCGAAAACAAGTCATTGAAAGTGTACATAATATTTGCCACCCTGGCATCCTGGGAACAACAAAAACAATTAAACAAAGATTTGTATGGAATAACATGGCTAAAGACATAAAAAACTTTGTCAAGCAATGTGTAGCCTGTCAAAAAGCTAAGGTCTCCCGACATACTGTTGCACCATTAGCAACGTATATATTACCTGAGGATCGATTCCGAAATATACATATCGATCTTGTTGGACCTCTCCCAATATGTAACGAGTACCCGTACATACTGACAATGGTCGATAGATTTACCCGATGGCCGGAGGCAATTCCTCTAAAAAATATGACAGCAGAAACGGTCGCCACGGCATTGACGACCCATTGGATTGCCCGTCATGGAACTCCTGACAGCATAGTAACCGACCAGGGGCGTCAATTTGAAAGTTGCCTCTTCAAAAAACTTACAGAGAAGTTTGGCATCAAGCACCAGAGAACAACTGCGTATCACCCACAAGCCAACGGTATGATTGAGAGATGGCACCGTACGTTAAAATCATCTCTTATGGCATGTGGAGACCAGAATTGGGTTGAAAATCTACCACTCATTTTACTTGGCCTTAGAGCAACAGTACGTGAGGATTTAAAGTGTTCACCAGCAGAACTAACTTACGGTAGAACTCTTAAATTACCCTGCGACTTCTTCGCAGCAACTCCACGCGAGGAACCAGATACGTATATAGGACGACTCCAGCGGAAGTTCGAGAACATCAAATCAACTCCTGCCAGCGTCCACGGTACAAGAAAATTTTTTGTTCATAAGGACCTACCTACTTCTACACATGTGTTCCTTAGAACCGATGGGGGAAGAAAGCCACTTCAGAACCCCTACGAAGGCCCATTCAAAGTTGAAGAGCGTAATGAAAAAACATTCGTCATTACCGTTAAAGGACAACCAAAACGCGTCTCGATAGACCGACTAAAACCCGCCTTTATACCAGTAGAGGATAATGTACCTATTTCAACATCTATCCAGGAACCACTCCCAGAAAACATTACAAGAACAAGATCTGGTCGCAAAGTTCATTTTCCTGATAGATACCAATCAGTACGCAAATTAATGGAACTATGGCAATATAAATTCATTTCCTTATTAACATTCATACAAACTCTTATCAAGTATAAGTTGATTCATACAAAACAAAATTTTATAGTAACCTATATAAAATACATAACCAAACTCATGGGAATTTCAAAGTATATATATTTTAAATTTACCGAGCAAAAATACTAAAAGTCTACAAAAACTTGATGAAATTTTGAGCTTTAGTATTTAAACTATCATAATTCTTGTAACAAATGAAAATTTTTCATTCTTAAAATCATGTAAATAACATGTAACTAGTTTTAAGTAAACTTTAAAATCGTATATTACACGATACAACATCAATGTCTAAGATATTATCTTACAACCAGCTAAGATAGCGAACACTTTAATATGTTTTACAATAAATGTACCAAGCATAATATATCACGCATTAATATAACATATGTCTTACCATTATATCTTGCCATAACATATAACATGTACTTAAGATAACTTATATATATAAAACGGACTAAATATTGAACATTTATCATGTAAACCGTATACCAGATAAATGTATACCTATATAATAAACATATCCAAGTTCAAAACCATTCCGCTATACGCGTTGAAGTTTCATATATTAAAAAAAAAAAAAAAAAATTTAAGCATTTTTATGTAAGTCTTGTTATGCAAAAATTTTACAGGTACTTTCAACAACTTTTAACAAACCTATGTACTTAGTTTTACAGTAAATTATGTATTCTAATGGAATTGAACATGTTGTTGAAATTTTCTCATTTATATGATACAATAATATTTTATACCATTTCTTTTAATGAAATGTAATTGTTTATAACCTTGTAATATTTTAACCGCATCCTCTCAAGTGTGATGCAGGTAACCTGCATCACACCTGATAGAATGTGTTGTTAAAAAAAACTATTTTATCTAAATATTACTCCTTAAGTGTTTACAATGGTATTAGTAAATTTATCACAAGTTCAGGTATTCAAACCTAGTATATAAATAGACTACACTTGTAAACAGTTGACGAGCTATTATTATATGTTCATAAGAAGCAAATATTTTTTAATATATACTATGTACTCACTAAATTGAATTTTCAGGTTCATGCATTTATAACTTGTACTTTATATTATAAATAGTTTTAATAATGTACTTTATCATATTTCAGTAATAGAAAATTTACTTTATATGAATAATAATAATTGTACAGCTTCTAGTATAAACACACAAGATGTTTCTAGGCTACCTTTACATGACATTCATGCCATCATTCAGCCAATAGCTTGAAATAATTTTGCCCATTTTTAGCCAAGCTCCAAACCAAATGTTGTTGAAGCCGCACTAGTTATAGATTTAATTTTTAAGCTCATGGAATATTTTTATACAACTAGTGATATAGGTGATATACAATAATGCACATAATCTTAAAATCATAATTTTTATTGCATTCAAAATTGTTCATGATGTACAGTACATACAGTAATTTAATAAAGTCACAGACATATGTTTTCAAACAGTATTGTAGTCCTAGGTATAAAGAACCAATTTTAAATATTAAGATTTCTTTTTATGTCGTTATAACTTTATAACTGGAGGGGAGGCGTGTGGAGAATCACTTATCAACCTTATAAGTTAATTTTTAGATGTGTAATCCCTAATCGCAGAGATCTGAACGGCGTAAAGATAACCAGAGATCATTCCGATTCTAATAGCCGTTCTGACTAGTCCTGTCATACGTTTGTCATTCTCCACATTAAAGCCTTTCTATTTTAATGTAAAACTGTAATCTGTTAAAATAAAATTATCCTTCTGAAATATAATCGTATTTATTGGAGTCAAAATATACATGGATGGTGTTGGATTGTTTGTAGCACAGGTAAGTGTTAAATACACGACGTCCTTAACCTCCATAATATTTAAATGTAGCACATTGTCTAAGACATATTTTTTTTTAATTAAGACCTGTATCAGAGCACATTTTGACTCAAAAAATATTATGTATTTATATTCGATAACTTTTAACAATATTCGCATAATACTAAGAAAATCTTAATCTTTAAGGACATGTTTGGATTGCAGGTAAATAAACATAATTAAAAAAATAGATAAATATTCTAATTTATTTTTAATGCTTGGCTACATGCACCATTATCATTGCCTATCAACGTACATATTATCCTGCTATAACCCATGTCCCAACATCTCAAAAATTTATAGAATTTGATTTGCGTGGGAATATTTAAATTTTTAATCTGTTAATTACAAAGACTTCCTTCGCGGTGCCGCTTTGCGCAGTTGTGGTCCGGAAACAAATATTGTCTGAGGAAATTTCATTTCCAAAGCTCAGTCAGTTTTCGAACACCGTCGGGAGAGGGCGCTTTCGCTTTTCGTGAAAAATACTCCGCTAAATCCAAACAATCATATTTACATCAAATCAACATTGTGCAAATGTTTGTTTTGTGAATTTATTCAAACTCAGTTACATTGCCAGTCAAGTGCTTTTCTCTGTTTCGTCACAAAAAGGCAAAATTCAGCTGAAAGGGTAGGTTTTTACAAGCTATTTTATTTGACACACATATATCTTTTAGGGTTTGTTTACATTCTAAATTTCGTAGAAGCGAGTAACTCTGAAATTTTGTTAATAAATTAGAAAAACATATTTTGCGTGATGTATTCATCACACGTAGTACTATTCTGTTTTCCAAGCAGGTTTTATAATATATATTTTTTAGAATTTTATGAAGAAAATTTCCTTTGAAATAACGTTCAAAGGAGAATGAATACGCATTAAGGATTTTATTTTGGAAAATACTCTATTGATTGCTGTTTTTTTTTAATAAATGAATTCGAAATTTATTTTAGAAACAGTTTTTTTCCTTTTACTACCTAAAAATAAAAAAATTTCAAATTCCGAACATAGGTTGATTTGTATATTATTTTAAATGAATTTGAAACTGGTAATTCCGATTAATTAGATCTATATATAGTCAACATGTTTTTTTATCACTACATAATAATAATAATAATACTTGGATGACTTTTATAGCGCCGTTTTTGTGCAAAAACACCTCAAGGGCGCTGTACAAACTTATAATACATTTCTACAGTGTTATTACTTAACTATTTATGGAGAAAATATACAGTACAATACTTACCTGGTAGGTCACTTGATATTAACACTTAATTAACATTATCTTATTGTTTATTGGTGAAATTTAGATACAGGATTTAGGACTTAATTGAAAAATTGAAAAAATAATGTTCCTTATTACGATAAGAATGCGGCTTAAAGATGATTTAGACTTTGCTTTTGATTTTTTTTTGTTTTCTTTGTTGTTTGTTCTACTTAACCTCTCTTTTTTGTAATCTATTTTATTTGAAAGACATATTTTTATTTTTCAAAATGCCTCTGTAAAATTGTGGGTATTGCTTCGCAGTAACATATTTATGCATTGTAAATTCTTCCCGTCCGTAGCACAATGAAGAAAGTTGTTGGCCTCATCAATCTAGTGCTTTAATGTCTTTTTTGCTGTATGTATATACAATAATATAAAAATTATTTTCTACCTGGTACATTTTTATTTTAACGATGATATACATATGCACGTAAGTATTAGCTCATCGGATCTGCTCTTTAGCAAGAAATAAAAATGAATAGTATAAAATGTGTTTTGTTAAATCATACAATTATAGGTAGTTACTCAATTATTAACAAATATATATTTTGAATGAATGAAATTGCTAATAGTCGCCACACGGACCAAAAATCTGTAGCAAGCTAAAATAAAACGTTCAACATATTGTAACAGGAAGAGATTGCGGTCAGGAAACATAAATATGTTTGTTTATCATTTGACATTCTGCAATCTCTATTCTGTTATTAAATAATTGTATACAACGTGTAGGTACACATTACATAATTAAAAAGCAAGCAATTTGAAAAAAAATGGGATTAAAAATATTATATTTTCGAGGTCATCCTTTTGTAACATTTCAATGTGAGGGAAGGCAGTTAATTAGGATATTAAGATATGCGAGTACAACACTCTCTTATTTTTTATATTTATTTCAATAAATAACATAAATATTCAGTTAAAAAGTATAAAGTTAGGTACAAAAATATTTTTGTTATAAGTTATACATTACTGTGATATTTTGACTTTATATTTATTTTTCTGCAATTGTATTAATAGTCGTTTCCTGCACTATTTTCATGTATAATTTCGTAAATATTTTTTATATACATGTATGTAAAAGCCTTAATAGGCGTGAAATAAATAAATAAATAAATTACAATATTTAAATACTGAAGACAATATTAGTGATTTTTTCAAACGAAAATCTGAAACAGAAAAATAAGAAAAGGAAACGGTCACATCTGGGACTCGAACCCAGGACCCTTGTCTTTCCGGGACAATGCTCTACCAACTGCGCTAATGGGACCCTATCCTATTCGGTCACTTTTAACTGTATCATACTTCGAATAAGAACTACCAACGTTGTCTTCATTTTTTCACCGCAGATTTTTATTGGCAACTATCTTTATGTATGATCGCAAGATTCAACCCGAACTAAATGCAATCCTAGACAGCGTCTTATAGATAAACCTATCTTATTGTTTTTATTTTTAATGTGCGACATCTATTGACTTTTTTAGTTCGGATAGATGTCGCACATTAAAAATAAAAACAATAAGATAGGTTTATCTATAAGACGCTGTCTAGGATTGCATTTAGTTCGGGTTGAATCTTGCGTTCATACATAAAGATAGTTGCCAATAAAAATGTGCGGTGAAAAAATGAAGACAACGTTGGTAGTTCTTATTCGAAGTATGATACAGTTAAAAGTGACCGAATAGGATAGGGTCCCATTAGCGCAGTTGGTAGAGCATTGTCCCGGAAAGACAAGGGTCCTGGGTTCGAGTCCCAGATGTGACCGTTTCCTTTTCTGATTTTTCTGTTTCAGATTTTCGTTTGAAAAAATCACTAATATTGTCTTCAGTATTTAAATATTATAATTTGAGGTTTTACTCAATAAGTTATTCCGAAAAATAATAATTCATTTTCTAGACTTGCAGAAAAAGTCAATAGATGTCGCACATTAAAAATAAAAACAATAAGATAGGTTTATCTATAAGACGCCGTCTAGGATTGCATTTAGTTCGGGTTGAATCTTGCGATCATACATAAAGATAGTTGCCAATAAAAATCTGCGGTGAAAAAATGAAGACAACGTTGGTAGTTCTTATTCGAAGTATGATACAGTTAAAAGTGACCGAATAGGATAGGGTCCCATTAGCGCAGTTGGTAGAGCACTGTCCCGGAAAGACAAGGGTCCTGGGTTCGAGTCCCAGATGTGACCGTTTCCTTTTCTGATTTTTCTGTTTCAGATTTTCGTTTGAAAAAATCAATAATATTGTCTTCAGTATTTAAATATTATAATTTGAGGTTTTACTCAATAAGTTATTCCGAAAAATAATAATTCATTTTCTAGACTTGCAGAAAAAGTCAATAGATGTCGCACATTAAAAATAAAAACAATAAGATAGGTTTATCTATAAGACGCTGTCTAGGATTGCATTTAGTTCGGGTTGAATCTTGCGATCATACATAAAGATAGTGTGATGGACTCGCCCTGGGATAATTTTTTTTATTGTTGATTTATTATGGTGGGAAAGAAATTTTCAGTTGGTCTCACGACATAGGGGATTACCAGATGTTGGACAACTGATTTTAAAACAAGTGCTTAGATTTATTAGGGTAGAGAAAAAATAGGAACATGCACTGTATCGTCACAGACCTCCGTGATGGTCGTTTGAATTCTTAGATTTTATTCAGTGGGGTAGTAATGGATTTGCCAGAGTAGGGGGGGGATAGGAAAAAAAAACCTAACGAGATCGATAAGAAACAATTCAACTAGGTTGAGCAATGCTACTAAGTGGCTTTCTAAGTATGAAATACGCCGTTAAATATAGTTACGTAATTTTCTAAGGATTCAGACGAATTATAATTATGAATAGCGAGGTAAATAACATTTTAACAGGACGAGTTTGGAATTTGCCTAATTAAATTAAAATCTCGCAAGAAGATTTAAAAAATAAAACTATCACATCATAATTATTTACTACATTCTAGAATTAGGTTGGTAATTTGAAAAGAGGCTAAAAACTGGTGGGCCAACACTCCACTGGACTGGAAGAGTCTTGTTACATTCTTTTGAACAAAGAATTGGACATTTTACTTGAGAAGTAACAATTTATTGGTTTTGAAACGATTTAAATTGATGTGTTCCTTTAGTGCATTTCTGTCTTTTGAATACAAAAAGCATTCAGAATTCAAAAGAACATAAATTAGAAATCGCATATGGCGATTTGGGGGGGTTGGTTTGGGGAGGGGGAGTCTGGATTTGAAAGCGCGGGGAGACGGTCGAGACAGTTAGCGTTGAAGAACGGAAGAAGGAAGTCGATAGTCGGTGGTTAGAAAAAGCGGTTCAAGATAGTCAGTTTGAAAACGTTGGGAGACGATCAAATACAGTCAAGGGAGTCAGAGTTTCAAGGTCTGGGAGACGGTCAGGAATAATCAGGATCGGTCAGCGTTTTAAGATAGTCGAGTCAGTAAAAACTAGGAAGCGCGTCAACTAGAATTAATCGTCGGGACGCGAACACGGCTAAAGTCATTTAGTGTAGAAGGAGTGATTTTTCTAACAGCATGAGTATTTTACTGCATGTGTGTGTGGTTGTTTCTTATAATTATTTGGATTGTTGACACTAAGATGTATCGGTAAGTCTATTATAATCTAATTATTAACACTTATTTCCCTAATGTAAACCAAATAATTCAATTGTATTTTGAAGTAAGAGTATTTAACTTGAATACTATAGAATAAAATCTTCAACAGAATAATAGAGTGCGGACCCTTTTAGCAGAAGAGGCCATAAATCACCTATTGTGTTAAGACCGCCTGGGCACTGGGTTAGTTTTAACTTTGGATTATCGAACAATGCGCATTATTTTGAGTCATGAGTTGGACTATTTTATGCAATTTAAAATGATTTAATAATTCTCCAGTAATAATATTTAACGATTAGGTTATACGGAATTCATAAAATATATTTAATTAAATATAACTTATTCAAACATCACTCTTTTCATTCATTTTTGAATCGGGATAACGCAGCGGGTTGAAGCTAGCCGCCGAGAGAATTCATCTGTCTGGCATTCCTATTCTATCAAGTAAGATTTTCATTTTTCATAAGTTTGGCGGGGACGAAGTATACGAATTTTCCGTAGGCTGTCCTATCTTATCAAAGCGACAAAAGCGAAGGGAACGAAATTTGTGATTGGCTTGCCTAATAGGGGCTTTTGTGTTAGCAAAGTCGATAACCCTGGATACCGAGATAAAGTCTATTTTCAGTAGAGTAGCGTCGGTTTTTACCCTGCTCAGGTGTGGTTGAGTTATTCCCGTAAAAAGCACCGGTTTCTGTCGAAGGTGTTGGCGGACCAGCCTTAGATAGTCACCCTGAATAGACCCCTGTTTCGAGTATTTTCAGCTGGTGAGAGGACGCTTTCACGGAGTTCAAATCGAAGGGAACGAAAATTGCTAGTGGGCTTTCCTACTTGAGTTAGCTGGTAGACGAAGGAACAAAGCGGATAAGGGCTATGCTATTCTTGTCTGGCGTATGGGGAGGATTTTCTCGCTGACAGAACGAAGGGATCGTGACGAATATGAAGTTGTTTCGGCGATTCCTGACGTCCTTCCTGTTAAATTCAATAAGTACTTACCCCACTATAGGAGGAGAAGTTATCCAGAATTAGGTTGGAAATTGACTCCGACTGAAACCGTTTGAGCTGACGGAGATCGGATGATTTCAGATTCACGACCTGATAATTCCAGTATCCCTGATCCTTAGCGCCGGAAGTCGAGGATATCAATTTCTACCATTCTTTGATATTTGAAGCGAACGGAGGGTAACAAACGATAGAGCGAATGACCATGACTTTGAAGTGGGGTAAAATCTCCCGTCTAGGAAACATTCGTTATGTCGGATGGACGCCCTCATCCAAATTAAATATTGACATGACTATTTTGAGTGTGGACGAAAGACTTGAAGTATGTTCTGTATTGTACATATGATAAATATGTGTCATTACCTCTACTGGAACGAGAAGCTGTATAGACTGGAGCCAGGAGCTATTTGGAGGAGCGTGACTGCAGAGGCGAAGTCGAACAAACTGAAGCTGAATTCATCATTATCCTTACGAGCGTAAACCAGAGGGGTGTTCACGGGACTCCCGAACTCCTGACGTTGCTGATGCAAACCACTTCAGTATATGTTTATGTTTGAGGTTAGTAGAGTGGACTTCTTATTTTCGGCATGCTGGCGAAGCTTAACTCATCATCGATTTGGGGGAGGTTGACGCGACCTAGACCTCGCGCTACCCACGTGACCCAAATGGTTCCTGACACCAGGCTATCATGCCACCGGACCGGAGCAGCTTCTTATACCTAACGGTATAAGATGAATCTTCATCATTCATCATCAACATCAACATCATCAGTTACCACCAAGGACCCACATTCCACCTTCATCACCCTCCGGCAGGAGGCAAAACATGTCATTATTTCATCTGTCGCTGAGCGATATTCAATTCATTTCTGGAGGTGTTGGGATTGGACCATCAACTTGGCTGCTCTCGAGCTGGTCACGTTGATGGATGGGATTTGGACGGAGACCAATCGAAAGCAACACATGTTTTGTCTCTAGCTATTCCCGAAAATACCTACTCATAGAAATAACTCGCAAAACTAACAAACCATAGTCAAATCATTAACTTAGAATCTTGTGCATCTTGAATTGAATTGTGTATAGCGAATTTCATGTACTTGTAATTAATTGTCTCATTATATTAGCACTTTATCGACTGCAGCAACCGGAAACGTTTGGGCGAGCAAACAAGGTAGGAAAAGGTAGTTAAAATCAGGGTAGTCGGTCATTGTTTTATTTTCAAAGCATACAGAATGTAACACGCCTCATCTAAAAAGAACCAAAGTTACCACAACCAATTAAAAGGATCCTTCAATGAATTAATCACTGTCGAAACAAAAAATTAAACAACGTGACACATTAATTCGTTAAGATTGAAGGGTTGATAAACCGCGAGAAGTTGCAGATCAAACGTAACGAAAGATTAATTCGTTAAGAACCTAGGGGAGAAGCTTGAAAACATTACAATAGTTGCCAATAAAAATGTGCGGTGAAAAAATGAAGACAACGTTGGTAGTTCTTATTCGAAGTATGATACAGTTAAAAGTGACCGAATAGGATAGGGTCCCATTAGCGCAGTTGGTAGAGCATTGTCCCGGAAAGACAAGGGTCCTGGGTTCGAGTCCCAGATGTGACCGTTTCCTTTTCTGATTTTTCTGTTTCAGATTTTCGTTTGAAAAAATCACTAATATTGTCTTCAGTATTTAAATATTATAATTTAAGGTTTTACTCAATAAGTTATTCCGAAAAATAATAAATAAATTACACTTTATTTCATACTTTATACTTTAACCCTGTACTTTTTAACATTAACATTAATATTTAGTTACAATGTATAAAATTTAAAGTATAAAGCATAAATAATAATGTATAAAGTATTTTTAAAAACTTTATACTTAATCCATTGTCTTTTACACCTTAAAATTTACACCTTATACTTTACACCTGTAGGTATAAAATATAAAGCATATGTTAAAAAATATATAAGTACAAAAGGTAAGAACATTTTATTTATGAATAATGACGCCAATCTGTACAATCCATAAACCACTCTTCAGGATATGCTCATCTTATGTACTGTTTTGTTATTTCATATTCTTGACATAACCTTCCTTCAGTATTAAATACTTTACTGTACTGACTTCTTATTCCATCCATTTGCAGAAAAGATCTTCTCCTGATATGAAGATACTCATTCACTCACCCTTGCTTAAATAATTAAGATTATTAACACTATTTAATGAAAGCCAATTAGTTGGTATAGTCTGGGTATTACTTAGATTCCAGATCATAAATATTAAGTAATAATATATTCATTATGTTTAAAATAATAATTATAATTGTGTTATTTGTATACTGCCGTTTTTATGGAAAATCACCCTAAAGCGATGCACTACGCCGTGTAATATTTCAAATTGAACCGCTATCAATAATAACCCTTACGTAAATGGCGATAAGGTTTAAATTCCCGCTTAACACCATCCTCCTGTGTTGATTTATGCAAGAAAAAAACATGGCCAAAAAGTGCCTTTTATTTTATTTTGTGGATTTTCAGGAATAAATATTTAATTTTATAAATTTTATAAATAACTTAATTTTCCACATTATATAATAAAATTATAACCGAAAATGGGTTCGTTAGTAGGAGATTTTGAACTTTAAAGCAGTTTTCATATCCATTATACATTATTTTTTTCTGGGCTTATTAAAAGACTTATCTAAAAAATACTCGATTATTTCAAAGGCCAAGATGTATTCTACTCGCAGTATTTAATTAAAGCATCTGAAAAATTTCTAGGTGACCAAATTTTCAAACCAAAAACACATGATTTTGCATTACTACGTATGGCATCGCCTTAAGGGCGCTGTATAAATATGATTTCCTAGGCTCTTTCTAATTTATAGGTTTACGTACGTTTACATATGTTAAAAAAATTGCATAGGCTTAGTTATATTTACATAAGTCTGAATATGACATTATTCGGAGTTATATGGTTTGTAATTATGTTATTGATGAAATATCTATGTGATTATTTTTCTGTTTCTGAAAATACTTGTAGGTCATCAAATAGAAAACGTACATTTTTTGTTTCATTTGCAAAACCGTTCAAGAAATACTACTGCTCCCAGCCATGTGAAGCCAGTCAAACTATGGTATCCTCGATTGGGGTATGTTATGAGGATGATGGTAGTGGAGTGGGAGATGGGGAAAATGAAGGTGGAATAGTACCTGGCTGGTGGTCGCGGGTTTAAATTCCGGCGTTTTGAATATTTAAATATAAAGATTTGAATAATTTGTGTTATTTCAAAAATCACTGCTTTAAACTAATTTATATATATATATATAGAGTATCTGGTGTAAGGGCACTATTCAAAATTTAAATTACGGCTAAAAATGGCCTTGGCAGTTTGACCAGACCAGAATATATTGGGCTACGTTGGAACATAACAAGTCAATCGGTTTAATTGTTGGCAGATGAATCATCTAAATGCGTTTAAGATTGAAGATTGATTTTATTCACTAATTTCATTCATTTAACATATATATCCAGCTAACCATAAAACACCCTAATATAATGGAACTTCCTTCTTCTTCTGGCGTTAGTAAGATTAGATTGTTAATATTAATTTTAGTTGTAAGTTGCTAAATATGTAAATACTCGTATATATGTCGTTAAGATAGTAGTTATAGGCCGTAGTCGTAAGTCACTAGATATAAGTCTTAGAGATAAGTCAGTAGTTCTAGTATTAACTATTTAAGAAATATATTTGTACAGCGCCCTTGAGGTGATTTCTCACGAAAACGGCGCTATATAAATTAGCCAAATATTATTATTATTATTACGTAATACTAATAATACGCCCATGGGTCGAAAAAAGAGTTCGAAAAAATTGTTAAATTTCAAATTTAGAAGTTTTTTGGATTTTCGATAATGTTGCGTTTGGCGCTTGAGGTCGGAAATTTGGATTATTTATTGAGCTAATATCATAAACAACTCGGCAAAAAATCAGAACCATCGGATCTGACGCAAGGTCTAATGTACATGGTTACTGGATTAAATTATTTTTTTAAACTTTCTTCGGGGATTCCATAATATATATATATATATATATATATTTTTTTTTTTTCTTTATTATTTAATAAATGTTTACAAGTTACATGTTTAGACATTTTTTTTAACTACCATACTAGGCTAATGCCCGTGTTGTGGTAAAAGATTCAAGATTATTTTTTAAATGTGTGATATACATATATATTTCACTAGTAATAAGTTAAAAGATATTATCATATGATTATAATTTATTATTTTTCAATTTTCTCCCATAATAAGCAATTGCTTGTGTGTATGGGATGAGGTATTATTTGTTTAGTTTCTTAGATTTATTTTATTTTTTAAATTTATGTAGTATTTTTTTTTCTTTTAATCATTATTATTATTTTTAAATTTAGGTTAGGTTTTCAGTATATTTTTTTAATTGTATTTTGAATTTTTTGAATCTGTCACTAAGTGATCTTATATTTTCTCGCAGTATATTGAAGAAATTTGTTCCTAAGTATTTGTAGTTTTGTTGACCCAAAGTTTTTTTACAAATCGGAATTGGTAACATGTATTTTTGCCTGAGATTTGCTGTGTTTTTGAGGGGTACGGTTTTCTTTAGTATATCATCTTTGTAAACTTGTAAGGTTGAGTGATACCTGAAAAGAGTATTTAATTTTCTGACTTTCAATTCTTTGAAAATGAGTTCAGATGAATATAAAAATGATTTCTTTAATTTATCAGTTTTATCGCAATGTAAGTAGGTTGTGTGTGAGTTATAATATATTTAACTCACACACAACCTCTATTATACTAATATTCTAAATAATCAAGACGATTTTACATTTGAAAAAAATATAACCTAAAATAAGACCTCACTACGCTCTGTCAATTATAATGACTATTAATGGGAGTAAGAGGAATTAACACAAGTTTTTTGGTTTAAAAATCAGGTTTTGCCCAACAAAGGAAAGCTAATAATTTTTTAATGACTGTCTTTTTTTAATGTATATAATGCACAAAAGTACCAAGTATATAGAATCAGTTAGACTGTGTTGCGATGCTGACAGTAAAGGAGAAGCGGAGTCAGAAAATATGAAAGTTGAGATGTCCATGGATAGTCAGAAATGTTCACAGTAAATTAAAGTAATATTTCAATTCTGATTGGTGGCCTTATACAAGTGCGAAACTGACAGTATCGACCACACTCAATCTACTTGATTGGCCATATAAGTATTTTCTCCAATCTTCTCTCTGCCCTCGTTAGAGTGTTTTGTCTGTTTTCACTGATACAGAGATAATAAATAAGCCGATTAATCGATTACGGCAGTCCCTTCGTGGAAAGGGGTGATGTAAGATTGCTAAAACAAAACAAATATTGTCGATGAGATGAACAAAATCAACGTTGGTGGATAAGTAGAATTTACGCGTAAATATAAATGTTATTTCAGCCCGGTAGGGGATACCGGGAATAGTTGGAACACTTTTCTGTATTCTTAAACTCACGTTTGGGGTTTTGTTGTTTCAGGTACAATAATAATATACAAACTACGATATTATTAACTGCAAGATATTATTAAGATATAAACTGAAATTACGGTTATAATGGAAGAATCTGTTAAGAACGCGCATACCTACTTCCTTTGAACGCTAAGTTTTTAAGCTCTTAACCCTTTCAGACTGGTTATGTTCATTTAAAAAATGCGTAGATTTAGGATGTTTCCTTACTATATAGATCTAGTAAAAATGTCGATTATCGTTTTCTAATTGCAGGTATAACTGGCACTATGAAATATTTTTAAAATTTAATTTTTGCTACTAGTTCAGGCGGTAGCCATTTTTATATTTTGAAATGTGATTTTTATTCATAATCTCGACCGATTTTGTTTGTGATATTTTTCAAACTAAATAATTTTTAAATTTATTAGAATGTTTTATTTTAGGTATACCGTATACGATTTGCCATTCTACACGGAACATGTCATCCGGTACCTAATGTTTTTTCAAACGAAAGTAGCATTATTGAAAAAAAAGACAATTAAAAACACCAACATTTTCAAACTTATTTATTTTCAAGCATTAAACATGTTTTACCACTGCCAGTTTTAATTCAGGTCTGAAAGGGTTAAAAAAATTGGATTTGCCCAGTTGAAAAAGTTAATTTAAGAAATTCCCTCGATAGAAAAAAATTGCTAAGTGTGCTCTGAAAATTAAAAAAAATATATAAAGATAATAGCGTTTCTTTAAATGCTAGACATTTCCCCAAAGATTTTTGTTCCATGTTAATGTTTTCATGACTTATTAAATATTTTCATTTAAGCCTACTAACGATAATCGTATTTTTTCAAATATATTACTAGCAGGTTCATCGTATAAAAATGAATGTTGACATATGAACATGTCGAATACTTAGAAAAAAAAGTGGGCGGAAATGATGAATGGCTATAAAGTTTAGTGAAGCAGCAACTTTTTTTTAAATACAATTTTGTTTTATTCGTTGTCAGCTGTCAACATAGATTTATCATAGGCCAATATTATTTTCAGATAAAAAAATGATCTTTGAAACGACGGATATTGATGAAAAAATTTTATATTCGCACCCTTAGTTAAAAATAATGCCTAGTCAAAAAAGACAATTGTTCAGTTAACATTACAGAAACAACTCAATATTTATCATAAATCATAACTATAACAAACATAAGAAGAAATTATAAAGGCAACAACATAAATAAATATTAAAAATATTTGGTTGGCCAGCTGAGGTGTCCCGTCGTTGCCTGGGTTTATAAATGGTTTGGAGAAAAGTTTTGAGGTTTTGAACTTGGTGTATCTGAAAACTGGGTGTACATAGTTTGGGGGTGGACATAATATTATAAAAATTAAAAAGGGTTATTTTTTTAAGTATTTGTTTCAAATGATCGTGCCATATTTTCCTCGAGTGTTCTTGACTCCTTCTACCATTCTCTTCCTCGTCATATATTAACCTTACACCCCATTCTTCGTTCATCACATAGGCAGCATTTTAACACATTTTGATTCACTAGATCATACCATTTATTTCTCGGGCGTCCTTAACTTCTTCTATCATTCACTTTCATTACCATGTCCATGTGCATTCTCCTTCCACTCCTTTCTTTGACTATTTTGTACGATTAATTTTACCGCAAATAATTATTTATTTCATGTATTCTTCAAGCATACCTAACTTTTTCTGCCATTCATTTAATGTAGTATCATGAAGAACACCACATTGTTTCTGTTAAAAATACGTTTTATCAAGTTCAATTCGACTCCGTATCTCATTTTAGTACAGAGACAATGTGTGTAGTATTCTTCGGGCGTCCCCGACATTGCTTTTATTCAAAAAACTACATTTATCGACTTTGATTTCATTCCAGTGCCGAAATAATGTATACCAATCAATCAAACATACATCGTTAAAAACTAACAGCGAAAAAAATCTGTTATGTCCGTCAAACATAAAATTCAAACTCATTATATACATACAGATATACATATATTCTTACATTTCTTAATATTTTCTTCAGACGTGATGCCAACTTAGCCAATAACCGGTTTTATTGTCTGTATCAAACAAATGATGATATGCCATAAGAAAATGTTTTGTGGTCTAAATATTTAGCCGATCCAGCCTTAAATTTTTAATATTTGTTTTACAGTGATCACGAAATTCAAAAGTGAAAAGTTTAAGTGAGACAGAGTGGGTGCTAAATAAAAATCAATTTGTTTCCATTAAAATTGGAATTGAAGGCGTTTCTAGTTGTTTTCTTTATTTTTTGATATCGATGTACAAAGTTATATAAAAAATTCATACAATATATTATATTATTTCGTCTTTATTTACAATACCAACATATTACCGAAAAAAAATAACAAAACAATATCTTCATATTATTTACAAAAAAGTACAATTTCGCATAAAATGTCTATTTTTTTAAAACGATTTCAAATGAACACTGAAGCCAATTGAACTATGGCCTACATAATATAAAAAAAATATTTTGAAGGACTTGGGGGTATTGCACAGGGGATAAATATGAAATAATGGAATGTTCGGAAGTAACTTTCCGATTCTAAGTTGTCGTCTTTTACTAGGGCGTTACTGAGAGCATCTACTGCAAAAATATCTATATATATATAAATATATATACGTATTTTATAAATGTATTTGATCAAAATGTCGGTTTTTTTAAAGGTTTTAGTTACAAGGTTTCGTCACTGCAAATACATGGCATAAACAGTACAATTATAATGATCTAGACCGCAATCTGTAATGTTATAAAATATGTACAAATTGAATAAATAAATAAATATTGAGAAAACATTTTAAGAGAAGTTATTATATTACAGCAGAATGCTATAAGTTATCATTTTCTTTAATACTTCTACATCCTGGCTTCGGCACTGGTGCACATTCGGGTGAGATTTGCGTTTATACGTGAAATAAATCCCAAATGCTTTATTTTATTTTCGGAACTTTGCTCTGGAACGCAAAACTCATGGTATTTGCGTTTATCTTTAAATAAATAAAAAAAACGGCTTACCTTTTCGATTTAAGAATCCGTAAAATAAAAAGCCCACCTCATTAGGAAGTAGGAAGCAAACCATATTTATTTTATAGATTTCATTTCTTCACAGCACCGCGTAGGGGTATATTTCAACCTTCAGCCTTCATTTCTTCACATAACCGCGCAAAGGTATATTTTGACCTTCAGCCCCCGTTTCTTCACATCACCTATTAAGCGTATACTAAGATCTTCAGCCTTCGTTTCTTCACATCACCTCGTAAGGGTATATTAAGATCTTCAGCCTTCGTTTCTTCATATCACCGCGTAAGGGTATATTAAAATCTTCAGTCTTCGTTTCTTCACATCACCACGCGAGGGTATATTATATTAAGATCTTCAACTTTCGTTGCTTCACATCACCGCTTAAGGGTATATTTGGTTTGTTACCACCAGCTTTCATCAGCTTTATCAAATCCACTTTTTTATTGCAGGATTCTTACTTCCATGTATATATTATATCATATAAAAATACAAATACAGAGCGTAGCAGGTCTTAAAATATCAAGGACTGTTAAGAATGGTTATCAATTTCAATAACATTATTTTTGTAATATGTAGTGTCGGTCCTTGATGGAATTTAATTCTGCGTTAGTTCATATACACTAAGAGCTTTACTAAAAAAACGTGGTGTAAATATTACGAGGCGCGTAATATCAGAACAATGAAAAACTTGACTTATAATCATGTCGTTTGTTTAATACGGATGATTTTTACTTCAAATGGACTATATTTCATCAAGAAAAAAAATAGAGCGATCGTGTTTATTTAGTACAAGTAATATAAGAAGTGAGGAAAATGTGGCCTTCACGTTGTTAATGATGTGTGTTTCCTTGGAGTCCTGTTGGTTTCTGAAAAATTCTGTAGGTTGTTTATTATTCATAAATGTACATCTTATAAGCACCGTTATTGTTAGAGATTTCACAATACGAACTCTTCTATAATCACCAGACGACAATATATTATGTATCTAACTTGGAGATGATAATTGTTACGAGAAGCAAAATAATATGACAAGTCTACTGTTACAAAAATTCGAACTCTAAAAAAAATAACACTTGCGTTGGTTTATTTTTTAAATCTTCTTTCTAGTAAAGCAAATCTTTTAGGAAAGGAACAGATAACAAAGGAAAAGGCTATGTGAGTAAGAACTGGAATAAGGAATAATCATAAAACTCTTTCAATATTAAACAGCGTTTGTTGGATTAAAACGGTCTTAAACAAAGCTTGAGGCCGGATTTACCACACTAACATTGAAAGGGCGTTTAAGAATCTAATTAGTAAGACGAAATATATATTGTTACAATGGTAAGGTATGTTTTTACAAACCATTATACTTGGTACATAAAAGTTAAAGAAGATCAGGGGAGTCAAACAAATCGTATAGCCAATAATAAAAAGGTCAGAACTTATTCGTTTTATTGCTATCAAGTTTAATTTATAGAACTTCACCTGAATATAAAGTTTTTCTTATGTTCAATATTGTTGTTATTCAATTTAACCCTAGAAGCCTAATCTATTTTATAGGTACATAAAGCCTTAACATACGTCTCAGAGGCGTGCACATGTAAATGACAGCCTGTAGGCCAAAATATACCTACTTGTGCCCTATTCTTTGATGGAAAGTTAAGGTTGGTATATAAACTAATAATAAAACACAGTTTTATCAATGAAAACTACACTACACTACTATCACAGGTATTTAATACAACGAATCAAATCATTATGCTTATATTCAAACAAGAAAATCATCTTCTTAAAAATCAACTTGAACATATGTTTTTTTTAAATAAATTTATATTTTTTTAACATTAATTTCTTATTCATAGGGCAAACATTAAAAGTAATCATGCTTTTAATTACTTTATTTAATTTTAGAGCAATCTACATAGACATCAACTTTGTGCTCAGAAAATACTGACTTTTTGCATTTACAGCAAACTAATTTCGACATTCTATTTTTTTTAGCAGCAAAATGCTCAGTATTTATGTTTGTTTGGGCTCTGGTTCTCGTGCCTGAAGTTTATTACCTGAATCAGTAGGTTTTGCGAGAATTTGGCTTGTATTTTGTCGTTTTGTCTATATAAGTCGGAGTTTCAAGTCTCATCTCCATCCAAGGCTTAACCGAATCTGTGCTGAGTTGTTTAATGAATTCTCTTTTGTTTGAGGGTTTATTTGATCATTTTGTGGCCATAAATTACAGCAAAATTGACAAAAGCCGTGTTCAAGATGCCATAGAATACAGTCATTGACCATCTATTATTTTTGCAGCTGCACCACATTGAGGAGCACATTTGATCAAATTTATCTACTCCTCCTTTTGTTTGGTTCTAGAAATGAATCATGTCTGGTTTGCCACTTGAATTATTAATTATCGCATTTTCATCACAAGATAAAAGGTAAACCATATTTGCAGGTGGTTTGTACGATAGAAGTGTCACAGGGCCATCAAAACAAAACGTAGAATTGCCAACAGGTCGAGATCTCGAGTTCTTCAATCTTCGTGAATTTCCCGCTTATTTGATTGAATAGTGCCCAGTATGTTTAATTTGTAATTTGAACTGGTCCTCGAGAGGTGCGGACTTCATTCATAGCTGAAGTTCTGTGAGATGATTGACCCCTATGTGTTGACCAAACATCCCGCGTCCATTCTTACCGCGAAGAGTATTTCCAGGAACACGATAATTTTGTCCTGAGTTGGCAGATTGCAAAGCATGAGCAGCATCAAATGCTTGGTCAGCTTTTGAAATTTTGAGTCGGCTTCTTCAGTGGGAGCAGATTCTTGTAAAGGGAAAGCCTCTTCAGTTACATAGTTATTCTCATCTTCGCTTTGAATGTCGTCCAAACTGGCTGTCCTGTCTTCAGGAGCTGATTCTCCCAGAGAAAGACTATCTTCTTAGTCTAAGATTTTTAAAATATCGTTACTGTTTAATATATTAGACCATGACATATTGTTATCTGAAACAATGCCAAAATAAACATAAAATGTATGAAAAATTAACGAAAGTAAAAACATATAATCTTAGTTAAAAGTTACACAAAGCCTAAACATACGCCTCGCAGGCGTACTATACCTCAAAAATGGCTGGAGTTACCTTAGTGATACAGATACCATCGGCGAGCTCCTGTCGGCCACTAAGTTGGTTAAAGAGCACGAGGCGCTAACTTCAACCGTTAAAAAGAGAAATTGAATTTAAGATTGTGTGTACGCCTCGCAGGCGTAGATAAGGCTTCTAGGGTTAATAAAAAATATATTTTTATAAATAAACTGTTTTCAATTGAATATTAAAATTTTTGAAAACGTATAAGATAAACTTAAAATATATGTTCGTATTTATTTTAACCCATTACTTTCGACAGTGAAAGATAACTAATGTTTTTAATAGGAATTTCTTACGCATATTTCTTAAATATTTATGATGGGATCGGCGTACTTATTTTTCATGATATTCAAAAATGGATTACGAACGGTTAAATTAAATTTTAATTAACTAATGACCAGGGTGGCACATAATATTTTTTAGTTTTATTTCCCCTCTGAAACCCAACATTTGCATTATAACGTTAGAAATTAAGTTTTCTCCCCGTCAAATGTTATTCCCGGGTATTTTATTAAAGATGATAAGTTTTGATTATTCATAAAAATGTGGAAACATCAACGGCATTTTTTTCATAAAATCTCGAGAGGCTCCAAAATCGTAGCTAATCAGTGGGTTATATAAAATAGCCTTTTTTACAGAATTGAAAATGATATAAAATCCGGGCTACAACAAAATCGAGGCTTGGTTGACATCGAGACTTATCCCCCAATCTAAACAAAAGTATAATCTAAATCCTTGCAGATCATCGGACCCCTAGTAAGATAAAATGTCGCAACTTTATGTGTAACTTTTACTTAAAATAAAAGCCATGGGTTCAAAGGTTTTCATTCGACTATACATTTGTGTACGTCTACTGGGAAATACCCTCCAATTTTAAGCACGAGGAAACATAATAATTCATTTTTGAGATTTCGTTTAAGGGATTAGCTCTCGGTTTGATGCGTATTGAAAAAACAACAGCTTTTACCCATCTATAATATAAATTAGGTTAAAAATATCTACACAATATATATTTTTAATAATCTGCTTTATTGTTCACAGAAATCCCTGAATTACCTCTTGCCGTTTTCTCACCTCCCACTCCAACACCTAGAAATATATATATATATTATGCCACGACTACTTTTACCAAAAATTCGAACTTAAAACAAAATAACACTTGCGTTGGCCTTCCTTTTCAAATCTTCTTTCTACTAAGGCAACACTTTTAGGAAAAGAACAGATAACAAGGGAAAAGGCTATGTGAGTAGGAACTGAAATGTGGAATAATCATTTATATGGATTGATATCTGAAAACGGAAATCGTAGCAAGATGTTACAACCCGTTACAAACGGCTTAGAATAATTATAAAATAAAATATGAGAAATTAACATTGATCCTATCACAAAATTTTATTTTCTTATTTAATTATTGACATCATTTACGTACCTTAAACATTTATTGATTAATTACAGTAACTTATACATTTTAAAAAGAGATTTTTACGGCCAAAAAACAATAGTACCAGTGATTTGTTTATACAGTGTTGCGCTACCTTCTTGTTAAGTCTACGTTTTATTTTTACAGCATTAACTATACAGATATGTGCTTATGTATGTAGATTCGATACCGTGTTGCCAGCTCTAATCCATAAAGAGCTGATATCAAAGTACTCGTATAATAAAAAATTGGTTTTCTGCGTTAATTTTTGGTGTAGTCGTCAATTACCGGATACAAAGAACTATTGAGATATCCCAGTCGTCTTTATTGATATTAATGGGATTTTTGTGAATTTTAATTGCCTCCGTAATTATGCCTACTTCTTGCGTTTTGGCTCTTCAGGAAATAAAATTTCACTGATGGCCGGATTCAAAATAAAAATTAAACGCTCGGCAATTACCAATTTGTCAGGATGGCTGAGTTTACATGTTCTAAAGTTTTCTAATTTCTTTTTGGAGATAGGATATCCGAAGATATCTTAATATTATTATAGAGTGAGAGAATGAAAGGAATGTTCAGTAATCATTTTTTTTCAACCCTAAAATGTTTTAGTTTCGACACATTTGCACAAAATAGAAGGAAACCATTGAAAGCTTATTTCGTTTCCGATTTGGGCCCACCGTGCAGGGCTTTCCGTTTCGTTATTTTGAAACTTGACAATTTTTTTGCATGTTTATGTAATATTTCAATGTTTACTCTCTTAATCCAATGAAAAAAAACTATAAGGTTCACCAGTGGGTGGGAGATACGGGGGTTCTAGCCAACCTACCCCTCCATCCCAGAATTGCGTAGGAAAAAAAAGAACTCGTACATTACATTTCTGAAAAGTAAGTAGAGTACATTTTTTTCTAATAAATCCCCCCCCTCTTATCTAGAGCCAACCTGGGTCAACCCCCCCCCCCCCTCCATATAAATGTTAACACCGTGGCCTATATCCATTCTTGAGAGACTGATATCCTGCCAAACCCAGCTACAAGTTAGTAGGAGTTCCTTGTCAGCAAGAAGTTCTTCGAAATTTTACAATCTTAATGGTGATTCTTGTTGATGTTTTTTACATTGTTTTTTTTTATGAGATACAACGCAAGAGTTAGGAGCGAGGGGTAATAATTAAGGCTTGCTCGAGGCTCACAACCACAGACATAGGAATTAATAGACGAGAAGATAATGGCGAGGGGTAAAATCAACTGTTGAAGAACGAAGGGGGTAAGGCTGACTGTGATTCGTCAATAAATCAATCTGACAGTAAATAGGCATCTCGCATTATAATATCACCATTTAGTTCTTAAAAGTAAAATCTGCTTTTGAATGAATAGACATTTTTACATGGGAGCGCAAATTACTCGCCACGTTATGAACTAATTTGCGAAGTCCAAATTCGGCAAAGTAAGGCAGCTTCTATTTTCAGAGTCGTAGTTAGTTTCAGAGTATTTAATTAAGACAATTTTACAAATGTTTCATAATTTACTTACCCCAGTAAACAACGATGAGCACACTTGAGAATCGCTACATTGTGATGTGATAGTGTATGTTTCTAAAACTGATCCATATAATACGGTGTGAATAAGCTTAAAATAAAGTAAAATAATGCTTACTTATGGAATGTAATACGACAATTGGGTTTATTCTCTTTTTCACATCTATTTTTACAAGTTTTCATATCACAAGTCAACATTTTGCAGTGTTATTTCGTAAAATGAACCGATGATGCCTCGACCATAGTTCGCACAAGAATGATGACGTCACGTTTTCAAATTTCACTTGAGGCCATACGCGAGCACAGCCGGCTCCAATGGAACCGGTATGGGGAGTGGGGATAATACGCTTTTAATCACTTAGGGCAGGTCTACTAATATTCATATGTCTATGCTCACAACTTATTTAATTCTGGCGAATTCGTAACGATAATATATTTATTTTTAACCGATTCTTACGGGAAGTGATTTATATTAACGACTAATAAAAACAGTACCTTAACATTAAAATATTTTTTGCAAAACGGTTTGAAAATATCTTAAAACGTTTGTTAACTATAAAATTAGCACCAGATTTTATTTTTCTTGATCAGTAACTTTCAAAATTCAATAAATTGAAAATTCAAAATTCAAAAAAATATTTATTGCACAAAAAGAGTATAAAGGGTATAACTTATAGGTTACATTATATTTCTTCCAGCTAACCCAACTCCGAGGTGTTCATCTAAAAACATCTGAGATTTTAGTAATAGGTTTATCAGAAAAAAAAAAATAAACCCGACGGAAAGATAATTTTTCTAGGCCTGCTAGGGCAAGTTCTGCGCCCCCACACACAACACATTCTCACTTTATTTTAGAGATTTGTTAGGGAAAATTTAACCATTGGTCTGTCCAATACATCAAGGCCGCGCGTCGCATATTTTTGTGCATGGCTTCTTTACTTACGTTATTAAGTTTCCCACATAAGGAATTATTTAAAATTAACGACTAATTTGTTATCAATATATTATTCGACGACTTATTCGCTTGAGAGAATCGCCGTCAGCGAAAAAACGTTCATTGTAAGATTAAGGACAATTCCTTAACTTTAAAACTCCGTAGTAAACATTTAAAAAGAAGAAGATTGTATATTGAAAGCGAGGTATTTAAATACGAATGGTGGAGCGCGCTAATATTAAAAAAAAAGTTGATTTAAATTAATTGTTGTAATCGAACATATAAATGCATGAATTCTTTAAAATAGGGGAAAAATCTTCTGTCCGATGTCTAAAATATCATTTAAAGAAAAATTGTGAAATTTTTCACACCTGAAAAATGTTAAATAATAGAACTGAAATATGTTTTTAATAGTGAATCAGAACTCAAGAATTGATTACCATAAAAAAACTAATTAACCAGCACGCCGTTTCTCTGGAAAGGTAGGCAGAGATAACAGACCGCCAAACAACTCGGTCTTGGCACACACTCCTTGCGTCATTCACATTCGTACATCGTCTCATGTTCTTCTATTATTCTTACTCCTGACATGGCTCGACTCAAGTAGTCATGCGTCCCCGACTTCTCCTACCTTTCACATTTGCATCATATACTCTCCTAACACTCCTTTCTTCGTTATTCGCTCTACATGCCAAAACCATCTAAGCGTCCCTTTCTTAATCTTACTCATTACGCGTACAGTCTTGCATTTTTTACGGATCTCCACATTCCTCGCACGATCAAACATATTTTTACCACACATTCGCTTCAGATATCTAATTTCTTCAGCATTCAGTCTATGGAGATTAATCCGTTTCGACAACATGAATAATATTTTTAATTCTGTATTATCTGTAACATTAAATTACGATCCGTTTGTCAATTGTATTTGTTAAATCAGAAAAGTCACGGCCGACTACAGCTGGTAATTACACCCACAAAAACTTTCACGTAATCATTTGTTTGCCGCAAACCATATAATTCGGAAGTTAATTCGGTTTTTACGCTAATGACTTCCAAAAAAGGTTGCCTTTCAAAGTACTTCATTATTTAAAATAATAATTTTGAAACTTCATCGCAAAAACACAAATGTGCTGAAGTTTTTTTTGTTTTATTTTTACCAAAGGGTTCACCTTTATTTTTTTTATAAGCTCGAACCTATGAAAAATCACGGGATATTATAATTTAAATTTTGAATAATACGCTACAAACATTGATATTTCCTTATTTCTCAAATAATTTACGAAAAGAAACGATGTAATTTTTGGATCAGTTGCGTTTATCTTAAATTTTCTATTTGCCTTTTTTATAATATTTTTAGTGTATAATCTTGCCTTCAGGAAAATGTTTGACTAAAAACAAACAAAACGAATCTGGTACGGAAATTATGGATGAAGTATTTCAAAATTCTGCTGTGGATGATGATTGAAGAAACTTCAAGTTCTATCATCACCACGATCAGTTTCCAGGGTGCAAAATTAATAATTGTTGTCCGCCTCTCGTACCAAAATAATGTAAATAAAGAAGAATGTTGAAATCACAATTTACAGCCATTTTCTGAACAAAACTCCTTTACTAATATTTAAATTATACAGCCATCTCCTATTACAAAAATAATTCATGGAATTCGAGTTGTTTGTGTTTTTTTCTACCTCTCTTTTCTACGTCTTCAACCTTTCCCATAAGGAGTATGATTTTTTGCATGAACACCGTACGAGATTCTCAACAGCTCGAAGCAATTCGGATTACCGCATCCACAATTGAAGTAGGTATATTGTATCGTTATATTTGTATTACATTGTTTTTTTATACGAAAATGATTAACATTAAACAAAAAAATGTAAAACTGATGAAAATAGCAAGAAATATAGTCAGGCTGGTGTTGGAAGTATATAGCTATTCAAATCTTATCATCAAACACGGCTAATATGTTATTTAACTCTTAAACCCTACCTGGGGTACTGGAGTACCCCCCTAGTGTTTAAAATATCAACAATTTTAACAATATTGCACTGTTGCAAAAATCGCTCTAGCTAATCTACTCTCGATAATTGGCGCGTAAGTACGTCGGGAAGCCGTAACCGCCCAGCAAGTGTAGTCGCGTCCACAGGTGTTCCGGGGTACCCCAGTACCCCGTGGTAGGAATAGTGTTAGTTCTTCCTTCCAGTTATACTTGAATTATTGGAGTTGTTTTTCGACATCTCTCTGGTAAGTTTACACATTATTTATGATTTACTTTACTTTGTGTTAATGGTTAGAGTACAGTGTTGATAGGAAAGGCCTGCGCCCAATAACGAGACATTCATGGACTAATAATATGTTGTGAATGTGTATGCAGCAAAGATATTAGAAGAACGAGATGTGCTACGCGCAGTTCGTACTGAGTGGAATTGTTTTGCCGAGTGTCGCCGGTTTTGTTCACCAATACTACTGCACACCTTCGCTTGCGCTAAGGTATCCGCACTAATACATAGAACAGATTTCTGTGCGTACACGTCCCGTTACCGTTCAAAGTACCCTAATTAGGTAGTACTCCGGCTACGGTCCGGCGGCCAACATAGCATATCTCGTTCTTCTAATATCTTTGGTATGCAGTGTAATGAGGTGTCTGTATTGTTTTCAGATATGGCATCCCAGACTCGAAGTCTTGGGGGGGGGGGGGGGGGTTAAATTGTAGTTGCTTTTTTGGTATCTGATAACGAAGAGCTAAACCTAGAAGAAGATTCAGAAGATGAGCCCGACGGTGTTATCGAGGATTTCCGGGACCATACTGAAGTCGCACCTCGTAAAGACGGTGATCAAGATAGTGTGGAAGGAGATGAAGAGTATTTAGTGCCTGACAATGACGGGGATGGTATAAATAAAGAAGGTAGGCGCTTGGTTCGTGTGCTAGAATCTCCGTACGGAAGTTCTCTACGGAAAATGTCATAATAATCGACATAAGTGGACTGGTGTTAAGCTTTCTCGCTCAAGAATGTCTCGCCGCAATATTTTGTTGCACCCACCTGGTAACGTCTTAACAGAAACCTGACATGTGACAATTGGTTAACGTCTATACCCACAGCCAAGAAGTTACTGGAAAAACGTAAAACATTAGTTGGAACTGTAAAGAAGAATAAACGAGAAATTCCTCCTGTTTTCTTGGAAATTAAAAATCGAGAGAGATGCACAATGCACATCAATGTTTGCCTACGACGGACCTCTCACATTTTTGTCGTATTGTCCTCTGAAGTCAGCTAAGAAGAAACTTGTTATCATGCTATGACAGCCCTGACAAGGATAATGAAGTGTACCTTCCAGAAATAATACATTTCTATAATAAAACCTAATGCAGGGTAGATGTATTCGACCAACTTTGTAAGAAGTACTCGACGTCCATGAAGACCAAAAGGTGGCCCATGTGTCTCTTCTATGGGTTGCTAAGTGCCGTTAGTGTCAACTCTTGGGTCTGATTCAAGCTGTCAACTAACATTGATAAAGAGAAAATAACCAAGCGGCGTGAATTTCTTAAGATTTTGTCAATGGCACTCATAAAGCCTCATATGAGAGCAAAATTACAATAGCCAAGTTTATCCCGGGATATCAGAGAAACTATACGAGCAGTCTTGAATATTCATATTGAAGATCATAGACCGGTTCCTGATGATCTCAAACCTGGTCGCTGCTGCTTTTGTCCGCGTACAAAGGACAGAAAATCTCGATCTGTCTGTAACACTTGTCGCCGCCATATTTGTGTTGACCATCAATACAAAATCTGTCCTTCATGTAACGACGAAATTGTCTATTAGTTGTTATTAATAAATTTTACTGTCTTTTCTTATTACTTTGCCATAATAAAAATAATATTAAAAAAAATATCAAAGACTTTTATTTTATTCATTTTTTTTGCGCGGGGTACTTCAGTACCCCGTGGTAGGAATAATTACATTCCCAGAGTGGTAGGGTTTAAGAGTTAAAGCAACGTTACGATTCTAAGAGGTTGCATGTAATCAAAAAAATCTTTGCAAAACTTTTAAAGGTAGATTAAAAAAATCTTTACAAAACTTTTAACGGTAGATTAGAGAAACACATTAACTAGCGACTTTTGCACTCAGTTTCTAATTGAATTTCCTGCAGTCATCTTCCTTTCGATATTATTACAATATGGTTTCCCACTATATATGGCTAATGAATAAGCTTCTTTCACTCAACATTTCTAAAACAAAATACTTGACTTTTTGTAAAACAAAAGCTGGTCAGCCAGATAGTCGCCCACAATTACATCTTCACCCCTGCACCAATACTTCCACAAATAACACACGCTGTACTTGTGACAAAATAGATTATGCGGATAATATCAAATATCTCGGCTTAACTGTTGACCATAATCTAAAATGGGATATCCAAATTAACCTTATAACAAAAAAAATCCGGAAACTATCATACATCTTCAAAACAATACGAAATATTATGTCATTAAATCAGCTAAAAAATATATACTTTGCACTTTGTCAAAGTATTCTAATGTATGGTATTTCAGTATGGGGAGTAGCAGCAGACACTCTTCTCAAATCCCTTAAAATTAATCATAAATCAATAATTCGAATTATGTTTAGAAAGCCTTATCAACATCCGACAGAACAGCTAATGATTGAAAATAACTTATTAGACATAAATAAACTGTTTATAAAGAAGATCATCTACAAAAACTGCATAAAAAAATTACCACATCACATAACTCACTCGCAAAACACGAGAGCAATTACACACAAAAAATTACAAGTACCGTATATAAAATCAAATTTCGCTAAAAGACATGAATCTTACCTGGCTCCTCACGTATTCAACATGTTCCTAACCAAAACTAAAACTTACGTCCTACCAAATAATTTGAATTGGGTGTTCAAAAGATTTGTAAACTGGTTGATGGTAAAAGACAGATATTAGAAATATTCTAAACATCTAATGCATTTTACAAAACATACTGCACACAAATTCTATCAAAATTACAAAATTTTATAATTAATTATAATACGAAATACTCATTCCATATTTTTATACATAATTTTTCAACACATATATTACTACACTTATTTTTCTATTTTTATATTACTCATTTTTTACAATTTTTTTTTCTTATTATTTTTATTTTACTATTTTTTACTAAAAATTTGGTTTATATATAAATTGTTAATTACCAGCCTCAGAACAGACTTTGTCTAGTGAGGAGAATAATGAAAAAAAAAACATCTGTACAGAACCAACCTTAAATAAACGACCGGATTGCCGGCACTGAAACTGAAACTGAAACTGACATCTCGCTGACAATATTAATACTTCCAAAACACACAATACACATTCATCCACTTGCTCTAAGGTTTCATATTTGCACGGTGTTTGAACAACCACTATATACACTTCTGTGACTTTCGAGAACCTATTAAAAATTAATCAATTCATTTCGTACGGAATCAAAACATGGCAGACTGTAGATCCTCCATAATTTATGCTGCTTAAATTACTAATTTGAACAAGTCAGAAGTTATTTGAGAAGGAGCAGCATTGAGGTCTTAAATGAGATGCATTCCAATGAAAGGTAGACATTCAAACATTAATCAAATTAGAGGAGAAGAACTTAATGTGATCATAACAAAAAAAGTAATTATGTGCAGTATTTTAATGAGTTTTTAATAACCAAAGACCCAAAATATTTTAGTTAGAAATTGTTTGAGTAAATATTTACATAATTATGATATCATAATGAGTAACAGAACTGCCCAATGAATGGGTACGGAGGTCTAAAACTCTAACTGTATGACGAGTTGTCTGACGGTAGTAAAAGTAAAGGGAAAAATACTAGTATCTACCTTATTATTTATTAAATTAGGTACATACTATGAAAACTTAACTAAATATTTTTTTATCTTCTGTCTTCTTACATAAATAAAGGTGTAAATATTCGTTTGTTCTTTCCCTTACTGTGCTAAAAAAATCCACTCGTTACGGTGCTGTGTGGTCAATACACATCTCAAAATAAGCGATTTAATATCGGAAAAGTATGAATTATCATACTTTATCGCTTATGTTTATTATATTTTATATCAAAAGTGATAATAATTGTAATTTAATTGCTGAAAACATGAAAAAACCATCGGCAGATGCTAAACAAACGTGCGTGGAGTCCTTATCTACCGACGGCCCGTGACCGACTGGCTGCAGGTGCTTGATGTGCGCTGGACTCACACACACAGCTATGCAGTCGTAGGTATCTACGGTCTAAATACAACTGCAGATGTCTGGATTTCTCATGTTCCCGCATAGCAAACTAAAGCGGGACATCAATAGCGTGGCATTTGGGTTATTTGTATTGGTGTATTTGTGCCCGATTTTTAACAAAACACTCTGATTTTTAATTAATTTGAAAACCATGTTTTTAATTCAGTTTATTAATGTATAACAGAGGAATACCTAAAATCAGAACCCAGAATTTATTATATTTAGAGTTATTAAAGTTATAAGAAGCAATTTGTAGTAAATACACACCACAGATAAGGAAAGGAAAATCTTAAATATCCGAAAGTTTTTACCGATTGCTTTGAAATTGTAACACAACGGTATATTCAAATACGCGCAAATACTTGTATTATATAGATATCACCTGTGATAAATAAAAAACAATTATTTTTTTTAAACACCGCCATCTGTTAGACGTTAAAGCAACGGTTTTTGTTTCTCTATCTGTACAGACATACTGAGCCACAGCAATTCGTGCGGGGTACGGCTGTAAATAAATAAAATAAAACCTGGGATGTGATTCGAGATTTTCACGGCCAAAATTATTGAATCTTGATTGTATTTTGATGTATTACGCCGTGGTTTGATGTATTACGTCAATGTGTCGAACGGCCTTGGGGTATTTATTATCAGAGCAGATAATATGTAGGTTGTTACCATACTATTCACCGTAATCTATATGTCTACCCTGATAATGAACAATGCTGTAGGAAACGTTGGTTAAGGGAAGAAGAACAACGATAAAAATACAAATGTACGGCAATAGGTAGTATGTCTGCATTTTCACAGCTAATTCATCAAGTTTCTGGTTAAAATTCATAGTACTATTTATTATTATAGTAACAGCGCCTTAGCTGATAATCAATAAGTAGTGCCCCCGCATACCCATTTTCTACTGATTTTTGACAAATTTCTCGTTAACTCTTTAAGTTTTTAAGTAAAAAAAAATAATGTTAATATCCATACATTTGTTACGCCGAAACGGAAAGTAAGCTTCGAAAATTATTGAAAACACGTTTTGTTCTGTTATTTAATTACAGTGTATTTCTAAATAACTGAAGCATTTTCAAGAGATTTTGCTGTATTTTAAACGAGTCGTATTTTATTAAATATTTTCACCATTTTCGCTTAATTATTATCGTTTTTTTAATATTAGCGCGCTCCCTCTGCCATTCGTATTTACATATCTCCCTTACGGGGCTTTAAGATTTCTATCATAGATGATAAATTTATTATTTTATTACCGACACAAATGCGAGGCAGGTACAATTGATTTTTTTATATCAACCACTACTTTTTTTCAATTTCAATGCCGGCAATCCGGGTGAATATTTTTTATTTTAGAAAATCATTCTCTTCCATTTTAAAACACCAAAACAATCAGTGTGTGTCGGTGGTACTTCTAAAAACTCAATAGGGATTGTAAAGTGATTATAAAATGCGATCTGATTTTACAAAATTTTTTTTGAATTGCAATATGAGAGTAGCCAGAAAATGTCGAACTGCTGTCAGAAACATAAAGGGCAAAAGAAAAACAGTGTACATTAACCACACTATATTTTTCCACGTCAACATGTTCCGTTACGAGGTTCGTCATTCAAATTAATAGCGTTATTATGCTCCAGCCAACTATAGAGCAGGAATTCAAACTCAACGCTTGATTTTTGTACTTTTAACCAAACGCAGCTAGCGAATAATGCGGGAAGTAAGCAATTAACCGTCATAGACTTAACCTTTCCCTTACTGTGCTAAAACGATCCACGCGTTCCGGTGCTGTGTGGTCAATACACATCTCAAAATAAGCGATTTTATATCGAAAAAATATGAATATTCATAGCTAATCGCTTATGTTTATTAAATTTTATATCAAAAGTGATAAAAATTGTAATTTAGTTGCTGAAAACATGAAAAAACCATCGGCAGATGCTAAAAAAACTTGCAAGGAGCCCACATCTAACGACGGTCCACTTCCGACTGGCTAGCACACACACAGCTATGCGGGCGTAGGCTTTGATGGTCTAAATAAAAATACAACTGGAAAGTTGACATCAATAGCGTGTCATTTCATCGCACACTCTTCGCGTAGCAGTATCACACGGTTGATTGTATTGGTGTATTTTTTTTTTTTTATTTTTTTTATTATTATTATTATGTTTTTTCGTCTATGGTTAACTGTAGTGCTAAGATCTGAAATTTCCGCGTCCCTTATAAACTAGCCGAAAAATTAATAGGAGTTGTTTAAAGCCACAATAAATAGATTTAAATTAAAGTTTAAACCTTCTACGTTTTGTGGGATCAAAAGTTTTAGTTAAGATTTCAAAGTGTGAGTGATTTTTGCGCAAAAACTAATTAAAGTAAAAAAAATATTAAATGTCAAGTTGAGTGACTTTGTCTATGCAATAAAACAAATATTAAATAGTGATTTCCACCATCAATTTTTCATCAAGCATAATTAAAGAGGGGCATTTGTGAACTTACTAAAATAGTGATGTCTAGCACACGTAGCAAAACCCCAATAATTTCGGAAGATAAATTGAACATGGATAAGATTATTGAATACATTGATAAAAAATTTGAAACCCTGAAAAAAGATATATTTACAAAAATTGATTTACAAACTACAGAAACTACAAAAAGTATTGATTTTATCAGTGCTCAATACGATGAGATGTTAAAAAAAATTGAGGTCTCAAATAATTTAAATCGAGCGATTCAAACAGATTTTGAAAATATAAAAAAAGACCAAATGGAAAAAAATATGATTATTAAAAAACTTGAAATCCGACTTTCTGATTTGGAAACGTTATCAAAATCTAATAGTTTGGAAATAGCAGGAATTCCACAACAAAACCGCGAACAACCTGTGGAAATTGTTAAAAAAGTTGCTGCCGCAGCAGGAATCCACCTCTTACACACTGATATAACTGACGTCACGAGAGTCTCAGACAGACGAAATGAAGCCCCTCCTAAACTTCTTGTGACCTTTTCCGATAAAAGAAAAAGAGATTCCCTCCTTGATAAGAAAAAGGAAATAAATTATAATGAAATCAAGGATCTGGTGACATCTCGAATCTTCATCGGGGAAGAATTAAGCCCGTATCATAAAGAAATCCTATGGAAAACAAAACAATTATCAAAAGAAAAAAATTACCAATATGTATGGTACAAACAGGGTAAAGTTATGATACGCAAAAAACAAGATGATAAAATTATCTACATTAAGCACCTTGATGATATGGTGAAAATAATTTAGTGAATAATATGAACAACATTACTTAATCCACTTAATAATTTAAATTGAGAAAATGAATAACGCACTAACAACAAACATACCAAACATATCATCCATAAACAATAATTTTAACATAATGCACCAGAATATTAGAAGTATCAATAAAAACTTTGATGAACTACAAATATTGATGAAAAGCTTAAATTTAAAATGGGATATTATTATTCTAACTGAATGTTGGCTAACTGATAAATACTACCCCCTACAAATTGGGAATTATGTCCCTTACTCTACAATAATGAACAACACAAAAAATGATGGTGTCATCGTATATATTAAAAAAGATATAGAAGCTGATGTCAGAGAGATCTGTATCAATAATGCAAACTGTCTAAGTATATCAATCGGTAATGACACAACAATACTCGCAATTTATAGATCTCCTTCTACACAAAATCTAGAACCATTCCTCAACTCCTTATCTAATCAACTAAGTCTACTAAAAAGAACTAAAGATGTATTTATCATCGGTGATATAAATATTGATATTCTTGAAAATGGCCATCCAAAAAAATTTGATTATATGCAAACACTAGCATACCATGGATATAAAAGCCTAATTGATGAACCAACACGTGTATATAATGAAAGCAAAACTTGCATTGATCATATCTTTTGTAAAACTAATAGAAAAACTCAAGCCATTATTTGTACTACCACACTGACAGACCATTATACAATAATTCTATCTATTACAAAAAAAAATACATATGTAAACCAAAAAAAGAAATCACTCCTAACGAAATCTGAAACAAATTGGGAAAACGTCAAATGCGAGTTAACAGTGAATGACTGGACAAGCCTTCTGGAAAAAGATGATACTGATACTGCTTGGAGTTATTTTATAGAAGTTTTACAGAACATTATCCTATCAAACACCAAAACCATAGAAAAAAGTTATCTCATAAAAATTTACACATTAAACCTTGGATTAGTCAGAATATTATAAACTCAATCAGAAAAAGAGATGAACTGCACAAAAAAGTCAAAAACAACCCTTATGATATCCTTACACTTCGATTCTACAAAAGATATCGTAATACATGTAAAAATGTAATACGTTATGCTAAAGAAACATTCTATAAAAACAAGATTGATGAATGTAATAATGATTCACGTAAACTCTGGCAGATCATAAATGAAATAACTAATGCTAAAGCCTCACATAATGACAATAGCATTAAGGAATTAAACATTGATGAGATTCCCACATCTTTTACAGAACACCCGGACAAATTTCTTGACTTTATAAACAACTATTTTTGCAATATAGGCTCAAACTTAGCAAATAAAATTAAACAAAATTCAATTAGTACTATCGAAAATAAAGTGAGGATTGACGATGTAAATCAAGAAAACAGCCTCAATATTGTCAAGATAACAAGTGATGAAATAAGAAATATTATAGCCTCCCTAAATATAAATACTTCATCGGGAAATGAACTGATATCAAGCAAATCAATTAAATATCTACAAAATGAGTTAATCCACCCACTGACGTATCTTATAAATCTGTCAATATCAAATGGTATTTTTCCTGCTTGTCTTAAAATTGCTACGATCATTCCAATATATAAAAACGGTCCCAAAAATGATGTATCAAACTATCGACCAATTAGTATTTTAACTACACTATCAAAAATATTAGAAAAAGTTATAAAAAAACAAATGCTTACATTTTTGGATTCTAATAAAATATTATCATCTACGCAGTATGGTTTTAGGGAAAACCTGGGTACTGGTGACGCTATAGCTAATGTAAAAAATACAATTATTAGAAAATTGGATGAAGGCAAAAAATGCCTAGCAGTTTTCATTGATCTTCAAAAAGCTTTCGATACCATTGACCACGAAATACTGTATTTAAAACTAAAAAAAAATGGAATAACCGAAACAACCCTAAACCTACTTAGAAGTTACTTAACGGGAAGAGAACAATTTGTACAAATTGGTGAAAGAAGGAGCAAAACTCTACCAATTAAGTACGGTGTCCCCCAGGGAAGCGTATTAGGACCTATACTATTTCTAATTTACATAAATGACCTTATGAATCTTCCCATCAAAGGAAACATAATGAGCTTTGCAGATGACACTGTAATTTTATTCCATGAACAAGATTGGACAAGCACATATAAGGAGGCTGAACATGGCCTAACTGTTCTTCAAAACTGGCTTAAAGCAAACTCCCTTACATTAAATGTGAATAAAACCAAATTTTAATTTTCTCCAAAAACAAAAGAGGACAACCAATGAATGAGCATATACTCAAACTACATGAATGTCAAAAAAAATTTCCTCAATGTTCCTGCTCGATTATAACTCAAACCAAAAGCATAAAATATCTTGGTATTGAAATTGACGATAAACTACACTGGGATTCACACATTGATCGAACTTCAAAAAAGTTAACTAAACTCATCTACTTCTTCAAAAAATTACGGAACATTTTGTCAGCTAGGGATTTAAAGAGAGTTTACTATGCTTTATGCCACTCCAAATTGGAATATGGAATAATAGGATGGGGCTCAGCAGTATCAAAACATATAAAACAGCTGAAGGTAACTCAGAATTGCATCATAAAGACCATACTAAAGGTTCCCATAAGGACATCAACAACAGAAATTTTTAAACAATTTGACGTTCCAAGCATACAGAAAATCTATGCCAAAAACATTTTGGTACAACACCTCAAAAATAATTCTCAGGAAAACACCTCACATACTCATAATACCAGAGCCAAACAAACAGAGATACTAACTATACCAAAGTGTAACTCTACCTTTGGACAAAGAAGCTCTGAATTTTTAGCAGTAAAGGTATATAACAAACTCCCACTTAGTATCAAACAAATCAAAACAAAAAACAACTGCATTAAGAACATTAAATCTTGGCTTAAGGAATTACCGGAAAAAGAACTTACTAGCATATTTAAAACATCGTCGTAGAAGTTTCTGGAAACCCTTACCCAAAACATGAAGTCGAACCATAGAAGTCGCTGAAAAATTATTCAAAACCTAGTCCCCCTCAGCACAGGATCTCCTAGTGAGGAGGACTATAAAAATCTATATCAATTAATCATATAAATATATATAATTCTTATAAAAATGTTTAAAAAAATGTAATATAGTAACTAAATAAAAAAAAAAATAAAAAATAAAAAAATTATTTCCGATTTTTAACAAAAATCTCTGATTTTTAATTGAATTTGAAAACTATGTAAAATATTATTTTTTAATTCAGTGCATAAATGTATAACGGAGGAATACCAAAAATCTGAACCCAAAATTTATAAAATTAATAGAGTTATTAAAGTTATTAGAAGCAATGTGTAGTAAATACACACCACAGACAAGGAAAGGTGATCGAAACCGCCGTAAAACGCTGTAAAATCTTTTGATGGTCCGCCGTTTGAGGCAATGATTAATTCTATGTTGAACCGTGTTTTAAATGTGTTATTGATCAACTTCCGTCTTCTCTATACGTGAATTAGAGATACTACCGCAAAACTCATCCTAATATGACTCTTTGGAAAGTACCACGTACCTACAGATAGCATGGGGAGGAGCAAACGCTGCCGCCAGTGATCCAATATCTAAAGCTCAGAATCTTATAATAAAGATTATCCTCAAACTACCAATCATAAGCAGTTCGGATGTAATCTTTAGGAAAATCTGTGTTATGGACATTAGGCAACTTTATGCCAAAAAAATACTAACATACCTCTTCAAACAAAAAAACTACTTTTGACAATATCCATATGCCAAAAACATACTAACATACCTCTTCAAACAAAAAAACTACTTTTGACAATATCCAAACTTCTTACAAATCCCTTTCGCTAAAACAACTTTTGGCCAGAGGACTTTTAGATATTTTGCAACAAAGCTATATAATGCTCTCCCACTAGCCATTAGACTGAATGTTTTTTTTTTGAAATATAAAACAGACATCAAGTCTTGGATCATCAGCCAAGACAGATCCAAGATCAAAAATTTTATAAAAATCCCTTCAGAAATCACTCCAACTAGATGCTGATTAACATATTTATCATTTTTTTTTTTTTTTTTATAGTGAATACCTCACAAGAGTCCCAACTGCTCCCGTCTGGAGCCAGTGAGACTATGGCATCCCCAATTGGGGGATTTTTTGAGGCTGAAGGTAAGTGGGGAAGGGAAAGAGGAAGGTGGGGAAGTACCTGGCTATTCAGATCTAGTCACTAAACACGGCTAAAGCCATTTGGAGCAACGTTTCAATTCTGAATGGTGGTCTTACACCAGGGCGATACTGGTAGTATCTTCCACTCTGGAACGTGCCGCAAATATACTATATATCATTTTAATTAATTAATTGTGAAATAACACAAATTAATCAAATAAAATTTATTTGCGCACGCCGGGTTCGAACCCGCGACCTTCGGAATGGCAGTCCAATGCGTTACCACTGGGCTATGCCGGCCGTCAAATTTATTATTATTATTTGTTATCTTTTTCACAATGTCACTTAATGTAATGAAATATTTTATGTATCAAAAAAAAATGTAAACATTAATTTGTGTATCAAATACGTCTGTCTCGATACAGGTTTATCCTAGTGAGACAGTCATCGAAAAAAAAACCTGTAAAAAAACTTTATATTGATAATAAAAAAAATTTAAAAAAAGATATTAAACCGCCGAAAGACACCACCGTTAAACATAATTATTCACAGCACGTGCTCGCCGATTGTGCGTGTATTAGTTAATATTTAAAAAAAAAATATTCATTGAACATTATTTACCCAAGTAACGGCCCCGCAAGTCATCAATATACGAAAGAATCATCATACCTGGTAAGTGCAGAAATCTTGCAATTACTTTGTGTGTCGGTTAGGGCAGCACGATTCCTACCGAATTAGGAAGTCTCTCTAGAACAGAGAGCGATAGAACGCCTTTCTCTGTCCCAGTTACGGTGACGCAACCTACATACATCAACATATGTCAACGTACATCAACATATAATCCAAATTTTGTACAAATTTTATGAGTATGAAATGACGTTTTTTGCTGAAAGTTCCGCTTAAATTTAAATAAGCACAAATTATTTAAATAACCCCAGCACTAAGAACCTGAACCTTTTTTTATCTCTCCAGTTTTTTCTTGTGCATCAGCATTTGTTACTGAATCATCAGTAAGAACGAAGTGTTACTTAACTAATTTAGGGGTATTTAGAAGTAATTTTGAAATAACCTTAAAGAAAGCAACAAACAATATTTCTATATAGTTACTCGTAATGGATCGGTCACAATTCAATAAAATTACCCAATATTGTTGCGCGTGATTTAAATCCAAATATAAGGTCTGTTGTTACCGAAAATCACCCTTGATAACTTTCGGTCAAGTTAAGGTTAATCGCAGTTCACGGGTCCAATCTATGCGGAATTCGTTATATCGTATATAACCATAGTTAGTATTAGGTAATAAATACAGAAAATTTTATGAAAAAATGTTTTTAAACTGTCTATTTTGGTCTTTTTATGTTTCTTTTTAGATTTTCTTGGATACTTTATTTTTTAACATTAGCTCCATACAGGAGGCTCTTTGGTAAAAATTTTCCCTCGAAGCCTAATTCATCTTTGGGGATGCTGTGTGGATGGTCTTTTTAGGGAAAGGAAGAAGAGAGAGTTCTGGGAATAAAAAAGGTACTAGGGGTGGGTAGGAATTTGGGGGTCAGTTTGTCCAGGATGATGGACGTATGAATCCAACCCTCCCACTGCGGTACAAGGTCGGGTGAGGTCAACCGGTTTTCCTCAACCAGTCTCTTCCTATCTGACTCGCCACGCAGTAAAAAACATTTGCCAAAAAGACCTAGAAAAACTTCAGTCCACAAACCCGGGCACCCCTGCTAAGTCACCAAACGTCGAAAACTACCTAAAATAACCTATCGTAGGGGTGTTATCCAATAAGTGGTTTCCGCGAGGCGATACCCAAACATGCCTTTCAAATAATTGTCCCCATGTTTCAATTGAGTCGAAGACTTTCAAAACCCGCCCTGGTAATTTCTGCTGATACTGATACTTTCACAATACCAAAAGAGTATATGTACCTATATTTTATTTTGTTTATCTTCAATTTCATGCACCGCTGGGCTTTTATTATTTTACTTATACAAATAACATCTTAATTATAATAATATTTGGCTAATTTATATAGCTTCGTTTTCGTGAAAAATCACCTCAAGGACGCTGTAAAAATATATTTACTAAATAATTAATACTAGAACTACTGATTTTAACCTAGTGACTTACATTGAAACTTATACCTGGTGACTTACGACTTAGACCTTGAGCATAACATCACAAAAACGAAATATTCCAGCATTCACGATAGAAAAATAATTGACAGTACAAACAAAAAAATTAAAGAAGTCGAAGCAAATCTAGGAAGTCTATTTAATTAGATTTTTTATTCTGCTTTCCTTAGTAAATTCTACTTAGTCCTGTTTATATTAAGTGATTGATATGTCAACAACATCTCAACCAATATCCAAATTCTGTATACGGTGAACGGGAGTTTACAATTGTGATTCCGTGTTGGAGTTGTTGTCATAACAAAACCGTAGATATTGCCTCGATGTTGGTTTGCGAGTTATATGGAGAGAAATCAAGTATACTAGTTCGAGGCTGTCAATGATTGAATGTTTTTATGTAAACGAGTTGAGTCATTAACTACTTCATATTTACCCCACACAGGAGGCACCGAGGAAAATAATTTCCCTCAGGGTTTATATCAATTCTCGGGCTGCTGTGTTGAGGGTTTTTTAAGGAAAGGAGGGAGAGGAAGTTTTGGGAAGGTAAAAGGTATGAGGGTTGGGTAGGAATCTAGGGATCAAGGTGTCCAGGAGTGACGAACATTTGAATATATCCCTACCACTGCGACGCAAGGCAATGTGTTGAGAGAAAAGTTGGAGCGTTCAAAGGGTATCCCCAAACTAGCCTTCCCGATATGGAACGCCACGCAGCTGGTGGGAAGGCCTTAGAGATCTTCGCGTACTTCACCTACTTTCCCATATTTTTATTTTTATTTTATTGAAGTGAAACTTCTTTAGGCGCGTAATTCGGGGACGGAGTAAAACCGAGTCAGGATCGACACGAAAATGCGGGTACCCCCACCACCGCTCACCGTTCACTGTCCCTCTCTCACCATATGCGCTTGTTGAGGTGGGGGAGCCGCTCACGAACGTTCTCTCTCTTCTCTTCTTTCCTCTCTCTCAGACACCAGCGAACTGCGCCACGCCAAGCATCAGCTGCTTGGTTAGTATACTGCGTCGTGAGTGTAATACGAGTGAAATACGTAATTGATTGTGGTTCATACGGTTTGGTACAGAATTTCAGTGTTAAAAATGAGTAGTGACGAGATAGAGGTGATGAACACATCAGTGGCACAAGAGGAAATATCCCCTGAGAATCACCAAAGAAGAGGAGAGTCTGATTCACACAGTGATGACATTAACATAAGGTAAATATAACCTATAAGAGTTGATAAATATTTCACAATATAGTAGTATTGTTGGAATAGGATTGTTTAATATATTGGCGAGATTATATTAACAGTGAAATATGATGTAGGAATGTCGTTACAATCAAAGCAATGGCCAACAGGCGGTACAGACAGCGGAAAAAAGAATTAAAGCCTCCCAAACCTCAAGCTAAAACGGCAGCAGAACGTTGTAAAGCATACAGAGACCGTCAAAAACTTCGGCAATCTGCGGTAGCTGAAGCTATAACACCTGTTCCAGTTCCATCAAAAAAACGGAAAATCGTTCCAAATTCTACGTGTACTGCGAATTTATTGAGTCCCAATGATGGTCCAGAATACGTCCTACATGCAGCACAAATACATAACCAACATTCCATGCCAAAACCCGACAATATTCACCAGAATTCAATAAGGCAGCAGCAAAATAAAAATTTGCAAAAAAAAACTAATGCCTCCGAAATTGTAAGTTGATATGCCATGATTACATTGTTCGAATAAATTTATTTATTAATTAACATTGAATTAAATTTGGAAATTTACATTCAATATGTATTAATTTTTCCAGGATTTTGATGAGATACAAGAGGCTCCTGTCCAAGAAGCCATAACTACACAACCGAATGATGATGATGCGAATAATGCCAATATTGTACGTATCAATTTCTGAAAAATTGCATTATAGATGAAAAAATTGATTTCGAATGAGTTTTCCAGTAAATTATATTTTCTGTTAACAGAATGTACACGATGACCATGAACTCCCGAATAGAGAATCACTGAGTGATGTTGATTCCGACATGGATATTGGAGAGCATTTCGATGGGCCACCGATAGAATTTGATAATGACTTTGTGCCTCCCTATAGTGGCTATGTGAATCACAAATTTGCACATAAACAATTTCAAAAAATGTTTGTGGAAAATCCTTTCGGCTATGCTTGTAGCGTTTGCGATCGGCTTTGGTTCGAAAAGGATTTAAAAAAGGCGACATCCGCTGATGAAACGATGCTTAAAAAAATAACGGTATGTTTAAAGCATAATGTGGATATTATCATAATTTTCTTAATGTCGTAACTCTTATCAATGTTTGAAATTAATGGTTAACATATTTTCCAGGCTCTTGCGAACATTGCTGATGCAAAACTATGTACTACATGCAAAAGGAGTATGCAGAATAAGAAAATTCCAACGCTAGCGACCTTCAATGGCTTCAAATATCCGGAAAGACCAGCCTATTTGCCTCAACTCAACCTCATTGCTGAAAGATTAATTTCGCCTAGACTACCATTCATGCAAATACGGCGAATAAGACACGTTAACGGTCAGTTCTGCATAAGTGGCCAGATCATCAATGTTCCTGTCTCGGTAGATAATATGGTGAGCGTTTTGCCAAGACATGTGGATGACGATTTTTGCATCAACGTACACATTAAAAAGAAATTAATCCATAAGTCGAGTTATTTGCAAGGGTTGGTGAAAAAAGGTGAAATTAAAGCTTGGTTACGGTATCTAGTTGATCAACCAATGTATAAATTTTATAAAATATCCATAAATAACTCTTTTCTCGGGAATATTGAGCAAGATATTCAAATAGACTACACGCCTGTACGAGAATCTAGCAATACAACGTTTAACAGTGATGAGAATGTCTCTCCTCAGATGTTTGATCATAGGAATGCTCCTCAAGTGGTTAACATTGAGGAATTGAGCGAACATATCCCAATCGAAGAAAGTCTTGTCGCGCAGCAGCATACTTTGCTCTGGAACGAAGACAAATTCTTACAAATCGCACCGGGTGAAAGAAACGTACCGAAAAGTTTGTTATTCGATAAACACGCAGAAGAACTTTCTTTCCCTTCGATCTACCTCGGACAATTTAGAGAGTTCAACCCAGAGATTAGTGTTACGCCTTTCATGATTGCCACGAGTGAATTACGGCGTTCTGACAGGAGAGGAGTTACGCCTAATAAACTTCTTTACGTTGCGGCAAAAATTATGCGTTTGAGGGTCAGCGAGTCTCTAAAGATTACTTTCAAACACATTGGGACAAATACAAATATAAGTAAAGAGACTATTATGTCTCCGGACTACATTAACAACTGCTTAGATAAGAACTTAGCTTTTTTAAAACCGATTCCAAATTCAGCTGCATATTGGTCTGAGCGCAAGCGGAATCTATTTGCAATGATGCGTCAGTTAGGGAGACCTACAATGTTTTTAACAATGAGTGCAAATGAAATCGGTTGGAAAAAATTGTTACAGACTTTGCATTTCTTGAAAGAACGTGTAAAATTGACAGAAGAGCAACTAGAAAATTTAAATTACTTTGATAAAACAACTTTGATTAATGAAGATGCAGTTAGTTGCGCACTCCATTTCGATAAATTAATTAACGTTATCTTTTCAATTTTACAATCGAAAAAATGTAGTCCATTTGGAAAATATAGAGTCATCAATTTCTTCAAGCGCATCGAATTTCAGCACCGAGGTAGTCCACATGTTCATTCACTTATATGGTTAGACAATGCTCCGAACGATCCACTAGGCGCAGATTACGAGGCTACTGTATCCCTCATAGATACTCTAATGTCAGTCTCTCCAGCTGAAGCTTCAGAAAATATTAGACTTCAAACTCACAAACATACATTTACGTGCTACAAAAATAACCAACCGAATCACTCTCCCACTTGCCGCTTTGATGCACCTTTTATGCCCATGCGTAAAACTGTCATTCTCACACCATTGGAGATAGATCATCCACAAATTCGAGAGCTAAAGAATCGTTATAAATTAATCAGGAAAAATCTAGAAGACATTGATTATGACAGCATTAATCATTTTTATGACTGCAACTTAATTACTTCGGATGAAGAGTACATTAACATTATACGAGCCGGCATAATGAGACCACGAGTATTTGTTAAACGACTTCCTTCGGAAAAATGGTATAATTTCTTCAATCCTTTCTTGTTAAATGTATTAGGATCTAACATGGACTTTCAATATATTATTGAAGAGTATTCGTGCGCACAATACGTTGTAGAATATGTCAACAAAACTAATAGAGGCATCAGCAATTTGCAGCGACAAATTGTAGAGGTTATTGACGAAAATCCGGACTTTGATATCGTTGAGGCACTCAGAAAACTTAGTGTTAACGTGCTCAATAGTGTTGAAATGACAAGTCAAGAGGCCGCTTGGTTTTTATTGCGGTTGCCAATGTCTAAAACGTCAGTAGCAGTCGTTTACATACCAACACTCTGGCCACAAGAGCGTGAACGAATTAGGAAAACAAATAAAGAACTTGAAGAACTTGGTTACGATTGCACTGACATTTGGAAACAAAATTGGTTTGACAAATATGAGAAGAGGCCGGAAGAACTCGAAGACGTAACGTTAGCACAATTTGTTTCGAAATATAATGTAGGTCCCAAAGGAAAAATTTCTGAAAGGAGAATACCACGAATAATTAGGTATAGAAATTACGACATGGGAAAAGACTTGGCAGACTATAAGAGGGAGATGGTTACTTTACACCTCAAGTTTAGAGTTGAAGAAACAGATGTTTTAGCAGACATGCAATTTCTACAATTATTTGAACAGAATGAGGCATTAATAATGGAACGTAGAAAAGAATTCGAGTCAAATTTAGACATTGCTAAAACTATGGAAATATGCGCTCAGTTATGTCGTGAAGAACTTCTTTATGATGACGACCGAAATCAAGTGAATGTCCATCAAGAGCCTGATCCGTATGAACAACTCCTGAATGATCCCCATTCAATTGCCAATCTTGATTTGCGGCAAGCATCATTGAACAAACTTGGTGCAATTGCCAGGAAAAAAGATAACATTATGGAGAATGACAAGTTTAATGATTTAATGAGATTAACAAATGAGAAGCAATTCGAATTGTTACAACACTGTATACATTTAAATCAAACAGAAAACGCATTACCCTTACACTTATTCTTAACCGGGCCAGCAGGATGTGGAAAAACATTCACCATCAAATTATTAATGGAGATTTTCAACCGATTTTCTAATACTGATGGGTATTTAAACGCTTATATTGCTTGCGCATCAACAGGAAAGGCAGCAGTAGCTATTGGGGGCACAACAGTTCATACGGCTTTCAAAATATCACCGGCGAATCGAATTCCACTATCAAATGAACTGAAATTTTTATATCGAACACTTTTCAATACGTGAAAGTAATAGTTATCGATGAAGTGAGTATGATTGGTGCTGAGATGTTAGAACGAATAGATTTAAGACTGAGAGAGATAACAGGTCATTATGATTCCTTATTCGGTGGTATGAATATGATCTTTATCGGAGATTTGAGACAATTGCCACCAGTGAGAGCAACTCCTATTTATAAGCAAAAAATACAAAGAATAGGTGGTAATCAGTTATGGAGGAGTATTAAATTTTATGAACTGACAGAGGTTATGAGACAAGAAAATGAATGTTTCTCATCAGCCTTAACGAAAATTGGTAACGGGGAAATTTTGACCAGACAACAACTGGAACTCATTGAATCAAGGTTCGTTACGAATGAGGATGCCCATAATCTTTGTCCCAATGGAGTTAGATTATACTATGATAATTATTCTGCCGATACTTACAATCTTTCTGTATTGAACTCATGTGAGAATAAGAAAGATTCTATCGCTGACGACGAAATAATCGGTTGGGGTAATGATTTTCAAAAAGAACGAGATGCAAGACTCAAACTACATCAACTGTCATCAATTGATACTGGTGGCCTCCCGTACCAAATCGTTTTTGCTTTGAACAAACCATATTTAATCACAACGAATATCGATGTAACAGATGGATTAGCAAATGGAGCAGTCGGTAAATTGGTCTATGTTGAGTTAGATGATCAAAGCCACAAAATTATCAGAGTTTGGCTAATTTTTCCAAAAGGTGTAGGAAGACGGACACGTAGTAAAACAGCTCAATATGCTACTCGACTAGGAATAAGTAATGACGCAACTCCGATAAGTCGTAGGTCAGCGACTTTCCCATTATACAAAACTAAATCACACAGTAAAATCCAAGCAAAGAGAAACCATTTTCCACTTAAGCCAGCATGCGCAATGACTATTCACAAGTCGCAAGGAGGAACGTACGATAGTGTTGTGTATACGTATAGCAAGAAACATTCGCAATCCTTGGTTTATGTAGCTTTATCAAGAGTTACAAGTCCTCAAGGTCTCTATATTGTGCCTGCAGAAAATCAGGTTTTATTCCATCACGGACGACGCGAAGACACATCAGTAGCTCAATTGAGAAGAGAATTTGACAGACTTTCTACGGTTCGTTTAAAAACTCTCGATCTAGTACTGTTAGAAAATATTGAGAAAGGAGATATGACGATATTCTCATTCAATTGTCAAAGTATTAACAAACATGCAACAGATTTACGAGGTAATGTTCTAAAAAATTCGGACATATTGATGCTTTCCGAAACTTGGCTTGACGATGACAGGCATGTTAATGTTGAAAATTTTGATTGCATTGTACAATACAAGAGACCCAGTGTTAGAGCGGGTGGTGTCGGTATATATCAAAATGTAAATAGACTCCAACATGTTGTGGTAAAACATAATGACGTTCATGCCCGTAACCATGAATTCGTTTCTAGTCATACATCCTCCGTTGGGGATTTGTGTGCTGCAGAATGCTCTCTGGCTAATGGGGAAAAAATTATTATGGTGTCAATTTATATCTCACCAGGTAAATCGATTACTGATATCAAAGATTTTATCCACCATGTGCTTCTGCCATACACAGAGGGTGGTTCGAGGCTATTGAATAAGAATTATCACGAAATTCCTATGATCATTTCGGGAGATTTTAATGTTAATTTTGCGAGGGAAGAATCTGTAGAGTTATTGAACTTTTTCAAAAACACCCTCAATTTGGATATTGTTAATGATAGGAACACTAGCACGACTAGACACGGGACAACAATCGATGCAGTTTTTGCACGATTCATTAAGGATTTAAGTGCTCATGTATATATCTCGCACTTTAGTTACCATAACCCAATTATCACGACATTAGGAAATGATATTCATGAAATTGACAATGAAAATGGCACATGATTGGTAAATTGTCATTGTAATTTCTTTGTAATTTTTAATTGTAATATTGTTATTTATGTAATATTGTATACTTGTGAATAAATTGAAAATTTTTGGAACTATACATTAATCGAACGTCATTCATCTATAAGAAAATATTAGAAAAAGCAAATCCATGCTTCGTCGTTGAATTATTTAACCTCTAATTTTCAAACTAACCTAAGAGAGAAAATAGAGATGATGAAATGAAAATAGAGAGAGAGGAATACTAGAAGTTTCACTTCTGTCTTGCGTAGGCTTGACACACCCACTTTTTGAAGTGAAACTTCTTTAGGCGCGTAATGGATTTTCGGGGACGGAGTAAAACCGAGTCAGGATCGACACGAAAATGCGGGTACCCCCACCACCGCTCACCGTTCACTGTCCCTCTCTCACCATATGCGCTTGTTGAGGTGGGGGAGCCGCTCACGAACGTTCTCTCTCTTCTCTTCTTTCCTCTCTCTCAGACACCAGCGAACTGCGCCACGCCAAGCATCAGCTGCTTGGTTAGTATACTGCGTCGTGAGTGTAATACGAGTGAAATACGTAATTGATTGTGGTTCATACGGTTTGGTACAGAATTTCAGTGTTAAAAATGAGTAGTGACGAGATAGAGGTGATGAACACATCATTGTCATTGTAATTTCTTTGTAATTTTTAATTGTAATATTGTTATTTATGTAATATTGTATACTTGTGAATAAATTGAAAATTTTTGGAACTATACATTAATCGAACGTCATTCATCTATAAGAAAATATTAGAAAAAGCAAATCCATGCTTCGTCGTTGAATTATTTAACCTCTAATTTTCAAACTAACCTAAGAGAGAAAATAGAGATGATGAAATGAAAATAGAGAGAGAGGAATACTAGAAGTTTCACTTCTGTCTTGCGTAGGCTTGACACACCCACTTTTTTTATTTTATATGATAGAAACAAATAGTAAATAATTTACAGAGATGAAACAATATACAGGAATAAGATACTTCATGTTGGGTACATATGATAATATGTTTACTTGTAATGTCTGCTAAGTGGTATGTTTATTCCTTATTTATTTATTTATTAATTGCATCTCACTATACATAAAACACTTTTTTTTTCTCATAAAAATCAACCTCACTAGGACTGAGCCTGTATCGAGGTTAAAAATTTACATTTTAGTGAAGCAAACATAAGAGTAATCACAAACATAAATTAATTCTCCATACAAACACAAAATATTTCAAAATTAAAGAAAAAAATAAGTATTAGATGTGTTACCAGATGGGTAATTTGACAGTATATTGTAACAATATTTGAACCATAACTAATCATTAATCATTATTCAAAAGAAGAAGCAAAGTAGATAATAAAGACAGATAGGGTGACATTCAGTTTTTAGTAAATGGAAATTATATAAAATCTTATTATTTAAGAAAGGACAAGGATGAAAAAATATTAAGACAATTGTCTGTCAATACAAAAATCTTAATTAAATTTTTAAATTTAACTAAGGAATTGGTAGACTTAATATGATTTGGAAGAATATTAAATATAAGTGGTGCCTGATATAAATAATTTCTTCGACCAAAAGAAGTTTTAGTATGTACAGCCACAAAGTTCAATGTAGAGCTAATTCTAGTTGTCCGCATTTGTTGTGTTCTTTCAGCAAATTTAATATTGATAGAAAATCGACAATCGATTGCTTAATTACCAGGTGATGTGTGTAGTATATAGGTGTGTGAGTGATAGGTGTAATGTATGTGTGAGTGTTTGTGTGTGTATGTGTGTCTGTGTGTATGCGCATTGAACAGTTTAAATAATTGACATGATGCCACGTTTGGATTTGGGCAGTGAATAAAAAAATATATCAATGTTAGAGTTAAGACAAATATTATTTAGAGTATGAAGAGTTCGGTTAATAATTGGCGAATTAGATGCTGCATATACATTATTCAAGGCAAAACCGGAAAACCAGCTAAAGAGCTTGGACGTTGAACTTGTTTATGGCCAGGATCGCCACACAAATTATTACTGGGACTGCCGGGTGACACCGGGTGCACTATCTGGCACCTGTTTTCTCTAATTTCATTGAAATTTTGTATTCTTTTAATTTACTGTAAATACTTAAACATTGCACATTATCTCTAATACTGTGCAGAAGACACCTGCCTTCAGCTACAACATACTGATTTAATGTTTTTATTAATTCTTAATTGTGTATTATTTGTGTGTGAACAGTAACCTAACAAATGATGTAAACATTTTTTATTGTTTGAGCATATTTAAATGGCTGCATATGCTTAATACTTAACCCAACATAATCAATGTTTTATTTGATGTAATTTCAATGTGATTGATAAAATTTATTTTTTTATCAAAGTATATACTCCAATCATTTACCTCGGTTAGAGTTGTTAGAATTAAGTCATTGTTCGAGTAATCATAAGATAATTGTTTTTTTATTTTTATTTTATGAAATCTCATAACTAAACGTTTGTAACATTAAGTTGTACATTAATATCTTGGTGGCAAAAAAAATTCTACAAATTATTTTACAATGTTGAACAGTCATTAATTTCTTGTTGCTTTATACATTTTCAGATCGACCTCAAACAATAAAGCTTCGTTAAAGATAGTAAGAACGTAATTCGCCAATTTGCAAAAATAAAATAGGTAGCTATGAAATAAAATGAAATCATCAATTTTAACAGCCAATTGCCCAAGTCAACTCAATTCAAAATACTTCTTGCAAAATAAGATATTATTTATTTACTGTTGTGGACTGGTTCCAGTTTGTAGTAACTTAATGTTTACTTCTTGTAATTCTATTAAAAACTTGGTGGATGATTTTTTATTAATATTCGAGATAGGTTGAATTAGAATAATAGAGTGTAGGTACACTTTTCATTGTTTTTTATTGTAATACACTGTTTGTTGTTTCACTAAGTGAACGAGCTACTTAAAAGGAAGGTTACTGGTAAAAAGGCAAAATACGAAAGCAGACATACCCATATACTATACCTCGGCGTAAACATGCTTTCTCATTCATTCACGAATATCTCCTACATGCATTTAGCCGTTCGTCAATTACATCTTTCCACACTTCAAACACATGACATCAACTCAAACATTACTGTACTTAATATTACATTACATTTGACCGGTCGGTGGCCGAGTTGACATCGCGTTTGGGTCCCACCCAGGCTTAGTGTGTTCCTCGGCCTTCATCACAACACAAGCAAAATTTTCAGCTTTCTGTGGTGGTAGTAGGAGATTTTCAAATATTGTCAGGTTATTCGTAACCCGGGAATGTTTGTCTTTAAAAAAAATCTTTATTTCACTATAATATGTATTTCATGTATTATTATATTTCATTTTTCTTTATGTTTATAGCTGTGTAGCCGTCGAAAGTTGAGATTTGTTCCTTGCTGGTTCACATGTGTGAAGTCTGTTGTCTCAACCTTTTCTTCCAGGAAGTTCAAGTTAGCCTCCAGCTCGAACCTGGAATGATAGACATTGCTAAGCTCGGCATTCGATATAAATACAGGGACGTTCAATTCGTCTCCTGATTACTTTGACGTCTCAGACTCTCAGACACGAGAACATGAACGTCTTTATGTTCTCGTGTCTGAGAAGTCGTTTTCCATGAAACACGTAATTTGGATAATTGATCAAAATGGCTTTTACATTACAAAATTCTGCCATTCAAATTTACTTCAATTAAAATAAAGTTTCTTTCTCAAGCAATTACTATTTTTTCCTCGTTTACATTTCTCATTATTTTGATCTCTGAAATCCTTTCCCTTGGCCCGTAACCATTCGATTAATGTAAATAACCATTTATTTATTGCTACTTTTTTTATAGTAAAAATTTTGATATTACTGTCTTTTAGATGTTTTCATATCAATTTTTTCAATGATATTTTCCTTCTCTCTGCCCTTCTTTGGAACAAAACTATTCATGTTCGATCTTAAATTTCTTCCTTACATAATAACTAATAACCAATAGTTCTAAACCCACTGTACAATGTGGTGCAATTTTATAATCAACTAGAAAACATTCCACTCTTTCAATACAATCAGTCTGATTTTTTTCCTATCATTTAAATACGATTTGATAAATTTGAGAGCAGGACCGGTTGCGCAGTTTTTTTTTCTATTTTCCCAATTAGTATTTCATGAATAATGGTATCGAAGGCTTTTTGGAGGTCTAAGAGAATTACTATAACATATTTTGCGTTATCTATGTTGGTTCTAAGTTTATTTATATGATCATTAGTTGCAGGAAAAGTGTTAGACTTTTTTTTACGACCGTACTGTTTAACAAATAAAAATGTTTGTTTTTCAGCAGCTTATCTCATACTATCCGCTTTTAATTTCGCAAATGATGTTTTACTATTTGATTAAAATCTTTTACATAAGTTTTGACTTACCTTTGACTACAGTTTGCTGTATCCGTGGTATTTTGAGGATATGCCCATTGATTCGCATTTCAAATTCTCTCTTCCGCGTCGGTGCTTGATTTAGTGGTCAGGTTTAGAAGCTTTAATCTCGGAATCAACTATTTCAAAAGCTTCTCTCTTCCGCATCAATGCATAGTTTGGTGGTCAGTTTGCTAGGGAATAAACGTGCAGTAATCTCAGAACTAACTGCAGTAGCTTATAGTTTACTATTTTAGACGATGTAGAATTATTTTGAAAGTAGTATCTGTACAAATACATTTAAGTTATATTAAATTTATTCATTGATTATTTTTCACGGACTTCATAAAACGGTTATACAGAGTGTCCTTGGGTAATGTGCAAGAAGTTTTTTTTTCGAAATTGAAGTTTTTAGGTCCTAAAGTTAAATTGTTTTTTTAAGGAAAAATAAATATTCTTCTATAATTAATAAAATACTTTGTTTATAAATATTCTTCATCGGAAAAAAATATTTGCATGGGAAAAAAAGTCGGATTTTCGAAAATTTTTTTTTTTTTTTTTTTTAACTTTTACCATCATTTATATTAACCAACTGAAGTAGGTCCGGGGATCCTGTATAGTACTATAATTACAGAGAAGATAAAAAAAATCATTTTACATAAGTAACAATAAATAAGAAATGGTATTATAGACAAAATATAAACCTATGTATTTTACAAATACTTATAGTAGGAATAACAAATAAGAGTTTAAGTAAATAACATGTACTTGTATGTTGAAGATTTAAAAATACAAACGACAAAAATATCAAAAGAATATGCAAAAAGTAACAATATTGTGTGTTTTTTTTTAAATTCAATAAATTTAATATTTAATTTTAAAAACAATATTACTTATAAATAAGTTTTATTCAAACATCGTCTCATAAATACTCTTCTATTATTCTGAATCTTGATATGGCCCGACTAAAGTAAATAAGTTATCAGGAGACTTTTCAATGTGGATAAGTGTTTCAGGCTTATAATTATTGCTTATAAAAATAATTGTTACCTTTGTGCTATGCATAAAAAATCTTGTCTTAAACATTTATCATCATCACTTTTGGCTCTACAACCCCTGGTGGGTCTTGGCCTCCTCAAGAGTCTTCCTCCAGTCATCTCGGTCCCGCGTCAGCTCTCTCCAGTTTCGAAGCTCCAAGGCAGATAAATCTTTGAGGACGTTGTCGCTCCATCTTAACCTTGGTCTTAAACATTAGTTTACCAAAAAAATAATAATGAAATAAGTTCTGCTGTGTAAATATTATTAATACGCAGTCGAAATTCTTTACAAACTTTTTTTTTCATAGTATACTAATGTTACTGAATGTATAGAAAAAATGAAATTGTTTTCTGCCAATTGAACTTCAAAACAATAAATAAAAGTATTGATGGCCAAGCGCACAGTGTGTTACATGTAGTTTTAAGTGAAAACAATTACGTGTTTTGATAAGTATTTATCAAGATTACTTACTTACTTTACTTTAACAGATATTTAATGAAAAATTTACATTACTTCTCTCATCTATAATCGATAAAGAGCGAAAAATTAACATTAATTTTTTTTTGGTTTTTAATTTTTCCCACTTAAATGTCCGGGTTAAATCTTCCCCGTAGGAAAAACTACACCCTTCCACACACTTTTCCACAAATGATCATCTAGTCAATCAACATTATGCAAGTGCATTATATAAGCAAAATAAATACAAAACAATACAATAACAACACGTCAACTCACCAGAGATCAAATGGGAAAATAACTCACCGACTCCAGATATTTTCATATCAGAGGGTTTGGCTCGGTAGAACTCCTAACAGGGCGTATAAATCCTACTGATCCTTCAACATAAATATTTAAAAAATCTTTCCTTATCCTACATGGATTCAAAATGACCGACTTTTGCATCTTTATATATAAATTTTTTGACAGATCTAATACGCCTAAATTTTTAATGAGAGAGCTAGGTATAATGCCAGTAGCCGAAATAACGAATGGTAATATTTTTATAGTCTGAGAATGCCAAATTCTTTTTATCTCATTTCCTAAATCTGTGTATTTTTTTATTTTTTCATTAACAGATTTTTTAATATTACAGTAATTTGGAATAGCGACATCAATGATATAAGTATCATTATTATTAACCTCGAGAATTCTTATAATTAATATATGTGTGCTCTAGACCAGTGATATTGCGTTACGTTACTTTGGTACTAGATTAAGGTTTGTTGTAAATAGGGCAAAGTAGAAGTGTAAAAAAGGTCATGATCATTTATTTACTCCACAAAATTCTATTATTATTTGGTGTACATTTTTGGTTATAGTATTCTACTATACCTAAATGTTTATTAAATTTACATTTTGATATTATATTATTGCAACTGGCTATTATTGTTTTGGTTCCATTACACTTTTGAATTACATTCAATTATCTTCTTTGAGCCAGATGCATTACTTTCATACGTTAAACTGCAATGTAGATGAATAAAACCATATAAGTTACAATATAAACATATACATTTGTTATCGAACAAAGCAAACACTTTGTGGCTTGACATTATATAAAATGAAAAAATATATTTTTTGTTTTAAACCATTTTATTTTATTGTATACGTGGACCGGTTTCGGTTGTTCCTAACCTTCTTCAGGAAAATAAATATATAAACAGTTTATATATTTATTGTCCTGAAGAAGGTTGGGAACAACCGAAACCGGTCGAAGTATATAATATAATAAAGTGGTTTAAAACAAAAAAATCTTTTTCATTTTAAATACATTTGTTTTTGACCACTTTATTTTAATTACACTCAACTTGTTTCAAGTACCCTTTATTAACTAAATAAGTTAGTATTAATATTCTCCTGGCGAAAGAAAGGTACTTCTGGAACCGCTTGAGTGTAATTAAAATAAAGTGGTCAAAAATGTATCTGTTTATAATGTAAATTTGTTTTTGACAAATTTAATTTTTTATAACTCAACTCAAGTTCCCTTCTTCCATCAGGAAAATATTAAAAAAAACTTATTTAATTAATAAAAGAGTTTTCATATTATCCTGGTGAAAGAATGGTACTTTTGAAACAGGTTAAGTTTAATTAAAATAAAATTGTCAAAAACAAATTTATTTGTTTATATTTTAAATAATGCCGAGCCACAAAGTTAATAATTTTTTTACAAATACGTATGCAATTACCTTTGAAATTTTCGGATTAATGGAGACAATCATTTATCTAGACATTTACCACTTTTATTGATATAGGTACATAATTGTTAATTTTCACCATTATCAAATTAAAACTAGTATTTAATGTGACTATCTCTACTTTTTGTTACAACTTTATTATTATAATGAATAACATATATATTTATTTCATCATTTCGAGTGACAGCAGCAGCTCAATTCTCAGAACTTCTACAAATTTGATGGTGTTCATCATGCAGTGAAAATGTTTTACGTTTCTAGGACCAAAATATTGGGAGGTTGTTTATTCGAAAGGAAATGGAATTCCATGACAAAAATAGGATTTTTTGACAAAACTTGTCCCGTGCCAAACATCTAATAAAATAAAAACGTTCTTTGAATCCAGCTAAATATATATTTTTCAATCTCCAGGGAACTCTCCCGACCTCAATCCCATTGAAAATTTATGGACGATGTTGAAGAAAAGTTCCAGAAAAAAGGATTGGACTACAAGAGGAAAGCTGATTTCAGCAATTTTTGCCTTGGTTTTATCTTGATGAAAAGGAAAAAAATGTTTTTCATCGCCAAAACGAAATAAAGATGTAAGAAAAAATTATAAAAATTTACAATTACGAGAAGAAGAAAAATTCTTGTGACAATTAATTCGCACACTAGTGTTTAAGCTCAGAATCTTCAGTGATTTTTTTACATCAGTTACCCTTATGTTACCTACCTACTCACAAAAAAAGAATCTAGAAGAGTTTTTCAATTTATTTATAATCTTAAAATAGAAAGCTGTTTTTCTATCTTACCCATCGCAGAATTTGACGAAATGAGGGTTCGTAATGGATTTTGTTTCGGTAATATCAAATTCTTTAGAAATATACTCAGCTTGAATAACGACGGTTCCGTCAAATCGATACTTCTACACGAGTTTTTGAGCAACTGGAATTTCTATTATGTTTTTCCGATGGGAACCACTTACCAACTCATATAGCTGCCTATTGCCTACCTACATTATTAAACCAGCAGCATAAAGTAAGTTTTTAATAATGAGAAGCAATTTCAGATTTCTAATATGCTTTGAAAGAGTATTAAGTATCGTTAATATTTGAATAATATAATTGTAAAATATCCAACACGATTCAAAAAACTGTTAAAAATTTCTGTAAAATATGATAATTACCTAAATTAATACGAGTGTCGTAATAATTAATCGCAAAACTCATTTTGATTGTCGGTGATAACACGCGAAATTTCAAATATTCCTGCGTTTTCAACTCAAATGAAATTTGTAATTTTCAAAATTGAAATTAATGCTTATGTGAATTCGGACAGAGGTAAGTATTTTTTTTATTTTTAAAATTTTTTTTAATTTTATGTAGAAAAAATTCACTGACGATTTTTCAAGTTTTTTCTAACGGTGGTCATTCGAAAGGTTAATATCGATTTTTCACTTTGCTTGCGCTGGTATTTAAATATTATTTTATAAACGTCATGTTTCTTTTTAGCAGTGCTGTTCTCCAATTTTTTATTTGGTTTTTCTAGATTTTTTGTGGAATGTTTATGAAATATTTAATTTTAAACCAGAATACATAGTTTTTTTTATTGGTGCCCCTTTTTACTCATTTAAAGTACGCTCTAGCGTGTTTAAATCGCACTTTATGGAACGCGCGTTTTTTAAAGTTACCATGGCAACATCAACAAATCAACAAAATGTGAAGTCTAAATGTCAACTTTTAACTATAAATCTGACAGGAATATTTTTAACGTCAAATATAATGTTTGTGTTTTTCATTTCCATGACAACAAGATATTGTGATGTCACATCACGAATTCATTAATAGTTCTTATTTCTAAAGTTTTAATAATAATATCAATATTTATGTTTTCAAAGTGTACCAATAAAAAAAATAGCGTAAAGTATTCGTGGATAACTGGTCTTTAAAACACTAGCTTTATTTCGAGCACTCGGCTACGCCGTCGTGCTCGAAAAATCGCGCGTGTTTTAAAGACCTGTTTATCCACTTATACTTTAATATACTAATATTTTGCTATACAAATGGTAATGAAAACAGCTGAATTGAGAATTCTTAATATAAAAAGGTAGATATTCTTCATATTTTCATTCAAGAAGTTGGTATTAATATTTTGATAAAGATACGATTGAGAAAGAAAAATGCGGCAACCATAATATATATGAAAAAGTCGGTTCTTTTTGACCTTCTACTTCTCCTTTTCTATTTATAACACTTTTACACAATTTGGGAGGCGGGATTGGGAACAATTTATTGAAAAACCAACACCTCTGCCAGAGGTCACCCAATGTGGTTCGCTACTTCTGGTGATTTGGCAGGGCTGCCCGGGTGAGGTGTGTTCAAGATGCTCCTGCTCACCATCTGCGTGCTAGGCCAGATCAGAAGAAGCTGGTTTGGAAAGACACTTTGACTTCTCCAACTGGTCTCTCGACCGATCGTCTTGTGCCGGAATAGGAAGGATATATTCGTATGTCCGTAACTCCTGGACACACTGATAAAAAAAACCCCCACACAGCATCCCAAAAGATGACATTCGCCCTGAGGAAAAATATTTTTCTCAGGGCCTCCTGGTAGAGTTACTGTAAAAAAGCTTCATTTAATCCCACAACCTCAAAAACAGGATGTCTTAGTACCACGTTATGTGCTTTACTAAAACAAAATCATTGGTATTAGATATGTAAGGAAAAAATAACATCGGTATAAAATTGGCATTTTTTTATGTGAAACCGCACAAGAGTCCCAAACTGCCCCGAACCGTCTGGAGCTAGTGAGTTTATGGCATCCCCATTCGGGGTATGTTGTGAGGCTGAAAGTAGTCAGGAAGGGAAGGAGATGGGAAATAAGATGGTGGAGATGTACCTGGCTATTAATATCTGGTATCAAAACACGTCCAAAGCAACATTTCAAATCCGAATGGTGGTTTTATACGACGGCGATACTGAGAATTCAGTTCCACTTTGGAACGTGCCGCAAATAAACAATATATTATTTTTTTCCGAGTAAATTGTGAAACAACACAAATACATCAAATAAAATTTACTTCCTACATCAAATGAAAACATGCGCGCACGCCTGGATTTGAACCGCTAAACCCGTGACCTCTGGATTGCTAGTCGAGAGCCTTACACGGAGACCGTAAAAGTTGGCACCGCCAAGGCCGGTTAGCTGAACTTGACTCATTTATGCCATAAACATTGATTGTCCTCTTTGATCACAGGCTTCAGTTGGTTTTTGAGCGCTTTCCAGGTTTTATCGGTGTCTCCAGCGATAGCTGAAAATGCCGACCATAATAATATTGACTAATATATAGTATCGTAATGATAATATAAGATAATATACAAGCGACGGTGGTAAAAATAAGAAAAGCAACGGTGTTACCTTTCATCGATAAGTAAGGATTTATTAACGTTAGAGTAAAATGGCTCTTTTAATCTTTAGTGTTAAAAAACTGAAAACAGCGTGACGGGCTGCGAGTATCATGTTCATATCGTTCGGGTATCGCTAGGGACGGCTCGGGTGATCTGTCGGAACTAGCTTGTCTGTCTCATTTACTCTACGCTCGGTCTACTGAGCACGACAGTAATGGCTCACCGCTTGCTACCAGTGAGATTTTCGCACACCCCTACTTCCCACTACCCGCGATGTTCAAATAGGAACGCTGTTTTCGGTTAATTTTACTAAGAATGCCTAATCTATTATAATACCTCAATGGTAAGAATACACATTTGAAAGATTGTAAAAAATATTCTGACAGAAATACGGAAGACGATATAAACATAAATACTTTACCCATCTCAGTTGAGAAATCCATTCTTGTATTTGAGGTGGGGAGCAATGCCATTACTGTGTTTCGAGTAATTCAAGCGCATAATATTGATATATAAAAAATGCGTGTCACTGTGTTCGTACACGCTAATCCCTGAAACCGCCCAACCCATTCAATGAAATTTTATGAACGTGTATGGTTGGCACTAGCAGTTAAAATATAGAATAGTTTTGGATCTGATAGGTGGCGCTGTTATCCAGATTTAAAAAAATAAAAATAATCTGCTATTTAAATTGTTCTTTTGATTTTAGTTTTTTATTAGAGACTATTTTATTGTACCATTGCACACATTTATAATTTTTTTAATGATATTTATTCAGTTATTTTTACATTCGTATTTTATATAGTGTCTTACAAAACTGATTAGTATTCAGTTTGATTGTGAGAAATCTCCAATTTTTACGATTTTTCCATATACAAAGGAAATTTTTTTTTCTAACAATTAACTTTAATTTATTCATTGATATGTATTGTATCTTGATAATCGGATTTAGGGTTTTAATAAAAACAAAAATTTTACGTGATAACATAGAAAATGATAATATTTTGATGTTGTTTTTTAACATTGGGATGCATATCAATTCCTTTGTCTTGAATCTATCGCCAACCGAATCCAATGAGTGGATTTTTTTTAATGAAATATGTTTTCTCGATTTGGAGATTGGCATTTTGTTTGGATAATTTTGCAACTGAAGAGACATTAAATTCTCGAAAATTTCTAATGTAGGGAATTAATGTGATTTTTTTGAATTGTGAATGATTTTGATTATATCTCAAATTTTTTGAAAAAGCTACATATAATGGTGACAGTAATAAAGTAACTAAAAATCAATCGCTCCCCTCAATTTTTTACATTCCGTCGATACAGAATGTTTACCAAATATTATTAGGCTTCAGTAGAACTCCGCTAGGCTCCGACTGAATCCTGTGAAGTGTCACATTATAAAGAACACCTCTGTTATAATACTCGGTGTTTGTTGGAGCATAAAAGGTTATAAATAAGTTACAAAATGTTATATAACCTTTTTAGCATCGCGTGTCAAACTCAATTCCCTTACCAATTACTTTAAAAGAAGAAAATATTTCCATTATACTATATTCGAATGTTGGCTTACAAATACTGTTTGCCATTTTCATTAGTGTCGAAACAGTTCTATGTGATATTATTTAAGCTCATAACAAACGTGATGTCATATTATGACGACTTTTCTTCTCTTAGTTACTGGCTAAGTAGGAAAACAACAAGCCAAAAATTGTTTACATTCTTAGTTTGTCTTATATCGTCACGAATATAGGTAATAAACATAAACACGGAAAACAAAGAAAATTTCAAAAGAATGAATAAAAAATTTATCAAAGGAAACTATCGCAGATAATCTTAGCCATAATATTGAAAAAAAATGTTTCTTTCAATATGCGTTCATACATTTCTAATGAAAAAATACAATTTTGAGAAGGTTAAGCTTACACAATGAAAACGATAGGAAAGGTATCAATTTATCCAAAACATATTTTTTGGTATTGAAAATGTAAACTGATTCGCAGTAAAGATTATTGGATAGTTGTTATTTAGCATTAAGTTTCATCTTTAGATCTTTAGTTATGGATCGAAGTCACAAATGAGTTTTGATAATGTATTATATTGACATGTTTTTTTTTATTTTATTTTTTTTTTTTATCTGAAATTTTATTTTATTATTTACTGTAATATATATTTTTGTCTTGCTTTCTTTAAATAAAATAAATAAATATGTGATATTACAAATGATATTTTATTAATTGATTTAAACAGTTTATTTGTGGCATGGTCCGCAGTGGTAGGTACCGTAAATGTCGTGTTTTTGTCTGATAAACCAGGGAAGAGAAGAGTAGGGAAGAAGATGGTGAGGCGCAGACCGGCGAAGTGGTCGCAGGGTCTAGGCGCGTGAGATCAGCGCTGGCCAGGAACGATAGCCGGAGCCAGGGCGCTGATGAGATCCCAAGCAGTCCATAATAATGGTATACCGTGCAATGCCGGGTGTAGACGAGTAGGTCCTGGTGTTATGAAGAAAGAGCGGGACGCGACGCGCGGGGAACCTGTGGTCGGTGTCAGCCGCTTCAGTAAGCGGCAGGCAGTTGCAGCGCTCGCGAGTTGGTCACGCGTAAAACTTTGAATTAAAGGCTGGCTAAGTACTTCTGGGTGCGTCTCATTATATAGCCGCTCGGGTGCATCGAGGACTCTCATTATCATAAGGCCGGGTTCCCACTACACCGGACCGGCAGATCTGCCGGAAACCAGACACCGGACAAGAGTGTTCACATTACACCGGAGCCGGAGAGATAATGGGAGGACATCACTTCAGGATTCGAAAGAAAAGCCAACTTTCCTCACTGTGTTGGAGCAGTAGATGGCAAACATATAAGAATTTTTAAACCAGCCGAGAGTGGTTCTATGTTCTTTAATTACAAGGAATATTATTCTTTTGTATTAATGGAAGTTGTTGATTCAGAGTACCGATTTATTTTTATTAGTGTGGGCTCATATGGAAAGGAATGCGATTCTACTATATTAAAGGATAGTAAATTTTGGCAAAAGATCAATGATGGTACTTTAAATGTACCAAAGCCTAGACCGCTTCATGAAAACTTGCACGTGGAATTACCGTTTATACTAGTTGGCGATGAAGGCTTTGCTTTAACACCTAATCTCCTACGTCCGTATGGAGGTACACATTTGAATACTGATAAAAAGATTTAAACGAGCAGGGCGAACACGTCTACTTTCTTCAAAAAATGCCAGCCGACGACGAGGGGAGCCCGGAGCACGGGCGCGGCGAGCGGGGACAGCCGGATACCGGCACAAACTCGTTCACATTACTCCGGTCCAGTGGTTCTACCGGCACTTTCGCAGTGACAAAACGCTCGGTAAAAATGCCGGGCTCGGCAAAAATGCCGGACCCGGGATAATGTGAATAGCTACATATAAATTGTACAGCCACTAGCCCTTCCGACAGTTTTACCGGCCCGGCAGATCTGCCGGCCCGGCAGATCTGCCGGTCCGGCATAGTGGGAACCAGGCCTTCACTCTCATTGCTACTAGAGTGTTCCCGCTACAATGCATTTTGTATGGGCGAGCGTTCTATAAAACTCTCTTAGTATTGCTACAGAACTTTAACAATACCACCAAACCGCACAGACCTAAAAGAGCCAAATGAAAAACACACCTTAAGATCATAATATATTGTCTCCTAACCATTCAGTACTTTCAATAGTTTTGTTCAGTTTGAAATGTTTTCTACGTATTTCAAATGCTCTATATAATCTTTTTTTGTTTATTCGTAAAAAATACTGTTTAAGAAACTATAAAAAAATATCTTTCCGGTGTACGCATTTAAAATAAAAATTAGTATTTCTAAATAATAAAACTTTGATATCAAACGTGAAAATTTTTGTCAAAAACGCGAACAAAATTTTTACGTAATTTTTAATCCAATCGTAGAAAAAATGAGAGAACAAGTTCGTGTTGTTTGAGAAATTTATAAGAAAATTGAAACTTCACTTTTATCACGTTCATATAATAAAAGATAAGAAATATTTTTTTAAGTTATACCGATTGTTACGATAGCGGCGCGAAATATGAATTATTTATTTTGGCTATTCTTAGGATTTTATTAACGTCATCCGGTATATATATTTAAGACAAACTGGAAAGAATAATTATTTTTCTTTCTAACATCAAAAAATTATGTTTTTTCGCATGATAGTAAAAAAATAACATACTTCAATAAAATATGGACTCCTTGTTAAATATGACTCTAAAAGGTTGTATAGGTTAACATTATTGAATAACATTATCACCATTAAAAAAACTAAATGATTTTTTTGGCTACCCAAGTAAGAGTCCCAGCTGCCCGGAGCTAGTGGGACTATGACATCCTTTATTCAGATAATGTTGTGATAAAAAATCATGTGCAGAATGGAAACATATATGAGGTAAACGATGGTTGGAAAGTCTGACTATTTAAATCTACTTACTAAACCATTGTTTTGAGGAAAGCAAACTTTGAATAATTATTTTAAAAAGGAAACCTGAAAATTTCTACTAGGTACTCATCATGCAAAGTAGCAGATGACCGTAATTAATATTTACTATACCTTTTCGTATTTCAGTTTGGCTTAGTCTTTTGGCTGGTGAATTTATTCTATATAAAATGAGCAAGGAAAACTTTTACATGTTTATGGCATGGAATTATTTCAAATTCCTTTAAAATATTTTTAAGCCACTTTTCGATTCTCAACTTTGACCTATCACCGGGTCGATCATCAAATGGCCACTCAACACAATTTTGTTTCTTTTTTTAAAATTTGAATGCCGATTTTAAGTCTGTTTAGCTTTTTAACAAATTGCAACCAGCAAAAGAGGAGTTGTCTTCCTTGATAGTATCATATCGTTGAGCTTGTCAGCTTATTACAATTTAACGGGGATCGGTTTTTAATAAAAACCTCCAAGATCACAATGCCGGAACATTGAATCAAATCAGCCTTCTTTTTTAAATATACTTATTTATTTAGGAAAAAAACAGATTTTTTAAAATTTTTAAACAATAAACTTATAAAAAATACAAATAAAATCTAATGACAGGTTTTCACATAAACATAAAATTATAATAACAAAATAAGGCTCCATTACACGTGGACTAAGAATATTAAATAAAATAAAAAATAAAATTAGATAAAAGAACACAAATAAATGACAATATATCAATTTTATCCACACTTGTAGCAGTGCTTATTTCTGGGCGGCGTAGTTCCTACCCGATTAGAATAAACATTGGTCAATTTTCTCCGGTTGGCACTACTGTTTCGAGCTCTCGGTCCGGAGCATACTTCGTCGAGTTCAGTTGCTGGCTGGACTCAGGGGACTACGGTGTGGTTCGTGCGACACTGGAACATGAGGGACTATTTTGCAAGTCACGAAAGGCCTTTTTCTCTTTTAACTTTATAATCATGTAACTTATCATTCTAATAGGGATTACTTATTTAACTTCTTGCATAGTTATTTTATACTACGCTGGCGCCCACTCAGACATTCCTTACAAGATTTTTAATGTTTTAAATTAATAATGTTACCTGCTCTTTAGTCATATTTTTATCAAGATGGCGTTAAACTTACGTACATTCTTGACACGCCCGGAGATAAGATGTTTATTAGAGTCTCATGTTTATTTTTATTGATCAAGAATTTTAATAAATGTTATTTAATAAATTAGCGTCTGTTGATATTTAAAACCTTCTATTATTTAACTTCCTACTCAGATCTCATCTCTACCTACATACATTGTGTCCAGTGCGTGTGCGTAGATGACTAGATTATTGTATTTGGTAATTACCAATTAATGTCACAATCGTTAGATCCATCATTAATTTATACAATTATTCTTTTCATCACCCATCCATTGGCATCAATGTTACACACTGACAACACCAATAATCACTAATATATGTATATACCAAACAACTAAATTGAACAATTGTTTATAAAATGATAATGATAAATTTAATTTTAATATGAGAACCTCCAAACATATACGAGTTTATATTTTAAATTAAAAAAAACATTTTCTTTTTATTTAATAAGAATCAATCGATTTTTTTTTGTAGAAACTCATCTAAGCTAGGAGTCTGCTTTGAATGAGTGTCCAGGCCTTGTAACCTAGAATGTTTTGGTTTAAAAGAGATCTTTCGAATGATGATGATGATGATTCTATTTGATGATGATAAGGTTACATTTGAATTTATGCCAAACAACTGGGCCTAAGATAATCTTTAATCTGATATTATAATTATCAAGAAAAACTTTCTGGTATATAGTAGATAAGCACTAGTAGTACCTATGTACTGGAAAGTTTGCTGATGACAAAATGGAATCCGACATTAGTCGTTAAAGTATTGATCTAGAAATATTTTTACTATTCTTGAGGTGTGGGTAAAACTACCGTAGAGGAGTACTTAAAATGATAATGTTGACTCACTGGAAACACCTCTGGACGCACCCACGCAAAAAATAAACAAACACATAAAAGCCTTGAGTGAGTAATATTTTATGTAAGGCGAAGCTGTATGACAGAATAGCTTCAAAAAAAGAAATGCTTTTTAATAAATTGGACTAACTTGTTGAAGCTTGTGGGATAAATACATAGAGTGGTTGACTGTCAGTACCGGGCAAGACAGATGGGTGACAGAGTTATAAATATGAATTTAGCAGGTAGATCTCTCTCCAGCTGCTAGCTAGTTAAGTCGTACCTGTAATATTTAAATAATAATAATATTTGGATGATTTGTACAGCACCGTTTTTATGCAAAATCACCTCAAGGGTTCGGTTTAATAAACGCAATAATCTATCTCGGAGTAATATTGAAATACTACCATGATCATCCCACACATAACTTAAAACAATAGTACAACAAAGTTTATAAACCCAATTTTAATATTAAATTTATCCATCAACGAATATAAAATTATTTCAAAAGACACAAAAAGTCACAGTTACAGCAATTACTAACTGAGAACAATATTTTAAAGAAAAAAATGAAGGAATATAATTAGGTGTCAATCGCTCAATTGCCAGAGTATTGTAGTATCCCAGTTAAACCGTTTACTTTTTAGATTTTTCCGTCTTTTTCTGTTGTATATTCCGTTGAGGATTGTTCTCTTCTTCACTAATTATAAATTATGTTTTTCTTCTTCTTTGACCCGTTTGTAGCTGAGTGGTCAAAAGGTTTTAGTTCGCTTACATATTATAACTATTTATATTTGATATTTAGATCATTATAGTAGTTTAATTTATTTTATTTTTTTTTAAAGAAAGACAAACATTCCCGGGTTACAAATAACCTGACAATATTTGAAAATCTCTTACGACCACCACAGTAAGCTGGAAATGTTGCTTGTGTTGTGATGGAGGACTTAGCCAGCCGAGGAATTGACCACACTACGCCTGGGTGGGATCCAAACGCGATGTCAACTCGGCCACCGACCGGTCGTTATTTTACAGTGTTGCACTATCTCTTTATTTAGTCAATTTTTTGGACATCATTACAGTGTCCATTATCAGGAGGTAAATGAAATTCATAAAAATTATTTATTATATTACGTGGTACGAACATGCGATGTTCAAAATTTACACAATACGCATAACACTAAAAAAAGTTATTGGACAGCAAAACGACATAAATATATTTTTTTAATCCAAATACATGAGACGAGGGAGATGCCCCATTGTGGTAATGATGAAAGATGCGTCTGGCTCAGTTGATAGAGTGCTTGCAGTAAACAGTTTATTGAACATAGTTTTTAATATTTTAAAAATTTTGCCATGATGGAGTTACAGAAGCGAATACAGCTTTCAGTTGAAACTCAGGAATTTTTAATTTCAAATTATAACACATCGCGCTATAACCGAAGGTGTTCCGTGTACTGCTCTTAATTCTTGAATTCTCCAATATTTTGTTGTAATGGGCTATTTATAATATCTCCTACAAGTGTTCGTGTGACGTCAGCTTGCAAAACATGTTTTAGTTTTTCAAATGCAGGCATTGTGTTGCGAATAATATTTTGCCTAGTAACAGCTTTTTGGCTTTGTCAATATTTCAATTTCGTTTTAGAAAATATCGTTGAACTGTTGCATGTTCGATCCAGTCGTTTTGCCGCTTGGTAACAGATTGATGCATTTTTCAACTGGTAAATATTATTATTTGCAAAAAGGGGTCATCAAACTTGTAGGTGTGCAACTTTGCAATAAAATCATTTTTCATGTGAGATACAGTTTTATTGATAGGGGTAAGCGATTTCAACACATACGATTCAAAATAGAACGAAAATCTCCGGCTAATTTTTTTAAGCATCATTTAAAGAAAACTGAATTATTTTGTACCTTTCACGGTAAATAACAGAACCAGATTTGTTTTTCATAATTTTCGGAGCTTACTATGCGATTATTTTACTAACTCGTATAAAAAATAGAAAAAATTTACAAAAAAACGGATATTTTTTTAAGACCTTAAAAATTTTAAATGTTCAAGGAAAGCATGTTGAGTAATATTTCGGTAGAAATTCGAAATGCGGGTCAAACTAATGAGATTACAAACAAAAATTCATATCTCATCCCCATAAATGTAGGTATTTATGGGATTATTTAATAACGAGTAGAATAACGAGTTGTTACTTTTGACCGTTAATTATAAAAACATTTTAAATAAAGGCAATTATAAAATGAATTTTGTGTAGTTCGTAAACAAATCCACAAGTAAACAATACAATTTTTTTTTTTGTGTATTTCATCTTTTTTCGATAGTGAGAAATGCGTAAAATGTTTGCGTGTGTATTGATGATTGCCCCTAAAAGTTCAAAAAGATGATTTTAAAAATCCTTCATATCTTCTTGTCATTCGAAAAAAGTTGCAATTAAACATGAAAAAAGGCCCTCTAACTGGTAAAAAATTATAATTGATAATCAAGGTATAAAGTACAATGTACATTTCAATGTGGTGCGAGCTATAAAGCTTTTCTTTAACATTCTTTGTGTTATAAAACTGGCATTTCCCTGTACACTGTAGCCATTATTTTATTATGATGTCAAAGAGCAGTGATAAAAAAATGCGCTCATTTTTAATTCATTTACCGTTTTCTAAATAATGTCAAAGAGCAGTTGCTCTCGTAATAAACCGTTAAAGTTATATTCACGTCAAAAGAGAAAAAAAGGTCGCCCTTGCTACCAATTTTATTGGCAGTCTAAATTTTTATCTCTGCATAAACCAGGAGGGTTAAATGAATTTTCCGGATATTCAGCCATTCCCGCTTACCGCTCGTGAAGTAACATCACTAAAATGATATTAATTGTTTCAGAGCGTCATTTTGAAATTCGTGTGCTGGGAAAACGTATTTTAATCCGAAACTTTTATGGTGTCTATGGCAGAGTGGTTAAATGGACATTGATGTGGGAAATTGTTACACATTATTTTCCTTTGACGCCACGTGCCCTTGGGACAGCAAAGTTCTATCTGAAATTTGCATGAAACTGTGATACTTAGGTTCAGAGTAAATCAGTAAATCACGAATAATATACTAGCAAAAGCGAATATACCTTTTTGGTTTAAATAACTTTATTATTTTTCGGAATATTTTTTATTGAGTAAAACCTCAAATTGTAATATTTAAATATTGAAGACAATATTAGTGACTTTTAAACGAAAATCTGAAACAGAAAAATCACTGTTTTGACTCTTGACTGTTTTGACTCTCGAACCCAGGACCCTCAGGGTCCTGGGTTCGAGTCCCAGATGTGACCGTTTCTTTTTCTGATTTTTCTGTTTCAGATTTTCGTTTAAATCACTAATATTGTCTTCAATATTTAAATTTAACTTTATTTTTATTTATTAGTCAGATAGAAACTTGTTGCTTTGAAAATCAGAAAAACTCAGAGCAATGGGGATCTATCTGATTTTTATTATTTTATTTTTTTGATAAATGGCGTGTTTTTTTGGTACAATATTCTTAGCCAATTTCCGTCGACTTGAAAAACTCCCTCCGGAAATTTCTGCTAGTTCTGATACATCTAGAAAAAGTGCTGGAAGTAAATTGAAAATTTAAATATTTTTAGTGAAATATCATAAGTATAGTGTGTGTATAATTATGTTGATATATACCATAAATGTTATACTATTTTTATGTTCAAAGTTTTCCAAACTGTTTTTTGTTTTTGTTCCAAACTGTCGACGACTCATATATATTTTTTTATGTGAATACCGCACTTTAGTCCCAACTGCTCCCAACCGTTTGTAGCCAATGATACTATTGCATCCTCAATTGGGGGATGTTGCGAGTCTGAAGGTGCTGGTGAGGGGGAGGAGGTAGGGAGGAGGAACGTGATGGAGGACCTGGATATGCAGATCTAGTCACCACACGGCTAAATTTCAAGAAATGTTTCAAATCTAAATTGTAGTCTAACGCGGGGGCAATGCTTAAGGTGTTTTCCACTCTGGAAAGTGCCGCAAGTATAATATAATATGCTTTTTAATATATTAATTATGAAATAATAAAAAAATCATCAAAAAATATTTACTTGCGCATGCCGGGATTTGAACCCGTGACCTTCGGATTGCTAGTCGGGGTCGTCGAGATAAAATATTGCCTGCTCCGAGAGAATTTCCCTCGTCATCAATCTAGGTACAAGCGAGTACTTATCTAAATGACTCAGCCCTGATAATGTTGATGCTATTAGAAAAAGTTTTTTACTCAGTAGTTCCAGCCACAACCTTCCATAAATCATTAGTATATATAACTTTTAATATTTTGTGGAAAAAAATCAGAAAACTGATAAAAATTTCCCAAAATATGATAAAGAAAAACGTCATTCAAATTGCATGATTAATTTAACACTCTCTACTAGCAAGCCGAAAAGTGCGGGTTCGAATTCCGGAGTGTGCAAGTAAATATTATGTGATTAATTTGCATTATTTCTCACTTAAAATCACCAAATAATATATAACAAAGTCGCTGTCCGCGTTTATCTGTTTGTTCGCTTAGTCCTTTTAAACTACGCTAAGGATTTCGATAGGGTTTTCCGAATTTCTTCCGGAAGGTTTATTGATATAAAACATGCATATTATATGTGATGTATGGTAATAAGGTTGAGTATTTAAGCGATAGATGGCGCTAGTCATAAAGCTTACTCAAGAGTCCGTCAGATGTCGCTAGAGTGTAACAAGTACTTGTGAGATGATTTTGACAGGGAACAAGCTTCTCGAACCAGAGAATTACCAACCCTCGGGTAGTGAACAGTGTAGCTAAATCCAGTCCTATTATTTGTATTGTAAATAAACACTAACTAACTAACTAACTTACCATCACGCCGTTTCCCCGCAGGGGTAGGCAGAAAGGATGGACCGCCAAACAACTCGGTCTTGGCACACACTCCTTGCCTCATTCACATTCATACATCGTCTCATACATACTCTTCTATTGTTCTGACTCTTGACATGGCCCGACTCAAGTATCTGATTCACTTGGTCGTGCCATGTCTTCCTCGGGCGTCCCCGACTTCTGCTAAATAAACACAATTATAATAATGAACCTTTTACTTTTTACAAAGAGTTCCCAACACCAAAATCTGCATATTAACTTAGATATAACATTATATTTATAGGACGCAGGGAAATTTCTCCAAGCAACGCCGCGTAGATTAACTAGTAATGTAAAGTAGGTGTATTTGCGTCACGTTCCAGAATGAAAGATACTCTTAATATCGTTGTATCTGGTGTAAGACCACAATTCAGAATTGAAAGGTTGCTAAAAATAGCTTTAACCGTGCATGGTGACCAGATCTGAGTATACAGATACTCCCTCACCTTCCTCTTTCCTATCTCCGTCTTTGCCCCACTACACTTTAGCCTCACAACATACCCCAGTTGAGGATATCATTGTCTCACTGGTTCCAGACGGCTGGATGCAGTTGGGACTCTTGTGTGAAGTTCACATAAAAAAATACACATATCAAAAGTTACCTTAAACATTTCAAATTATTTACTTGAACGATCGCCGAATTTTGAATTTCATATCAAATCTGTTAGCGTTCATATTAAATTTATATCGAACCAATATTTCTCCTTTAAACAGTTTGCTAAAATTTGATTACCACAAGAATGGGGATTTGGGGGCTTGCCACAAACGCTGTCAACCCTCATTACATAGCGAACGAGCCATGATATTATTATAAGATTACGGAGAGAACACCATTGCATTACCACTGGATTTTCGAATAACCACGTAAATGCGTTTGACAGTCACGTAGATCTTGCCCTATAGCTCTATAGGGCGTTAAAGGTAAAATTGACTTACAGGCGAAAATAAACAAGAAAGCTATAAATATGCGTAAATTAGGGTAAAACAGATACTTATGATAGTCACGAATCGAATAAAAAATATTAAAAAATTATTTCTTAAATTGTTATAAGCAAATTGAAGAAATCCCCCGAGAAAGAACTGATTCCCACCTGCGGGAATATTTATTGCTTATAATGATTTTTTATCCTTTTTGCTATGCTTATTGTCTTACAAACATTTGTTTATCATTAAAAATAATTAATTATTATCTTCTATCAAACGTAAGTGGTATTTCGACTATAGGCCGTTTTAATGGTTTAGTAAAGTTTATTTTCTTTTTTTCTTTGGACTTCTCATTTTTTTTAAATTTTATGGTATCTACCTGTCTAAAGAAATTTAGTAAAAATGGACTGTTATTTAGCTAGTGACCAAGGCTCATAGAAAACATATTAAACAAAGTTAGATCATCGAGAGGGTAGAGCGGTGATTGGCTAGAAAATCGTGACGTAGATAGAAGCCAATTTTCTACTGGCAGATTTGAATTGACTGCAATACAAGTAGCGTCGAGCGGTTAGGAATGTATTTGCAATGATTAATTTATAATGCATAGGTAATATTATACTAATTTTTATAATAAAACTAATGTTCCGAATAAATGGGGAAAATCCCAGAAATATTTGCGGTGTTACTTATGCATTGCTGGTGTAGAGGGTTATTTATTAGCGTCTTTTACATATTGTCTTTCTTCTATCTTTGTCATATTTCAATTTTGAAATTTAAATGTCTTCACATTCAAATTTTCAAATTGAAAGTCTCATTTAGAAATCCATAATTATACCGAAATAAGTCAAATTCAAACATCAACTCCAAACAGGAGGCCCCGAAGAAAATAAATACCTAAAGATGCAATGCAAAAATGTCGGAGGATCTTGGAAGCTTTTCATAGCTGAACTGCTGATCTCAAGAACGTTACGTACAAACGACCCGTTCTCGTGTAATAAATAATGTCAACCAAGTATAAATGTTCGGCGCGCATTTGTCATGTTTCTCGACTATGCACCGGTGCCTAAGAGATATATGATACTAGTTCCTTAGAGCATCTTCCATTGAAATGCCGTTAAAACAATGACAGCAATCTTACCTGACTGCTGTGCTCTAAAAAACACAATCCCTTTGTTATGAAAGGGGGATATATCAAACGGACCGCCCGTTTATGAAATGATTGAAGGGTTTTTTTCAAGTGTGTTGAGGCTCCGGACTAGAGGTGGCTGCCAAATTCAACAGTGCCCGGCTTTGCTCAGGGTTACGAATGTTTTGGACTAAAGTTTTGATATCCACCTAAAAACTGGGTGTAGTTTAGGTGGAACTACATAATATTATTCTTAAGAAGTATTTGTTTCATTTGATCGCGCGATGTCTTCCTGACGACGCAACGTCTTCTTTCATTCACTTCCACGTCGTGCATTCTCCTTATACCCCTTTATTTGGTCATTACATACGCCTAATTTTACCATAAATAAGTACTTATTTCACTTGATCGTGTTTTCCTTGGGCGTCCTCAACTTTTTCTACTTTTCACTACTGTACACCATATTTTTAATGTTAAAATAAAATATTACATTGACTTTAATTTGTCTGCCTATATCATTACAGTGCAAAAAAAATAGTTATGTCTTCCTCGGGCGTTCCCAATTTTTTCTACCATTTACTATTATATACAACACAGTTATTTACTGTTCAAAATAAAACGTCTTTAATTGGACCCCGTATATCATTTCAGTCAATGATAATGCGTTAAGTCTTCCTTGAGCGATTTTTTCAACCTTTCAATACTGATTACCACATTGTTTTCACTTTAATTTGACTCATTATGTATAAACACAAGTACGAGAAATCAATTTAGATTCACCAAAAAATATTATAACATATTGTACCTAGTGAGAAGTGAAAGAGATCGTTCCTTTCTGAGTCCCAATTGGTCTCCGAGTGACGTCACGAGCTTGCAAGCGGCCCGTTGCGTTTTTTTTCCGAAAAATGCTTGTGTGAGCCTTGTTTTATACATTTTCTATGGAACTTGGCTAGTGAAGTTTCTTTGTACAAAATTTATAATTCTTAATTTAAAAAAAAACGTTACATAAAATATATCGATTTTCATTTAGTAGGAAGGTGTTTGTACCTATTTATAGATCCATTGATTTTAAAGAAAATTTAATTTTCGATTTATTAAACAAAAGAAAATTAGAAACATACTTTTTGGATGAGAGGTCTACTATTGTTCGTAGAACTACTAGTGTAAAGAATGTATTAAGGTTTACCAATTTAATTTTATTGTTATCAGAATTTCCGTTGATATTACCTTTCAACGATTTTCCACCAAAAAAAACTTGAAAACTCCATGGTGATTAGTAAACTTAATATCTTCCTTGATAAATTTACATAGTACCTAACCGTCCACCATGAAAAATCAAAGACAAAAGCGATCCCACAACTATAAACCTTCACCTCAGCTACTTATGTATAAATACATAAAAGCGATGCCAACACTACTTCACTTCAGTCACTTATTTATAAAGACATAAAAGCGATCTCACCACTTTACACCTTCACTTCAGCCACTTATATATAAAGACGTAAAAGTCACCAATTTAAAGGGGGTAAAAGATTACGTGTTCAGTTCAAAGCGTTTTATATAACTCCATATTGCTGGCCATACAACCCTAAACCGACGACTTGAACAGCTAAAATGATGATGTGCTTTAAGTGTGTTGTTAAGTAACGATATACGCTGTGATCTGATAGCCAGGATATATTTGAAAAATATTCACAAATAGGCTGAACAATTTACGGAGCGCCGTAATTACGCATCTGTCTTTTGTCAAAGTGACAGCTCCAAAGATATTGTTCTTCTAATATCTTTGGACAGCTCCCATATAAATAAATTATATTTCGCGGCAGTCCCCTAATTGATCTGACAAACTCTTCTGAGGAAGATTATAGAGTAGTGTGTTAGCCCAACATATAATACTAACATGCCATGCCCAATTAATGCGCTCATAAAATATCGTAACCTTCACTTGAGCCACTTATGTATAAAAACATAAAAGTGATCCCACCACTTTATCCGTTTGAGTGCCAAAAAATTCATACATTTGTTTGTAAAATGCCACCAAAAAAACATTATTTTTTATGAAACTATATATTTTTTTAAAACCCCATAAATTCTTTGAATTTACAAGGATTTCGATAAATCAAAATATGACATTGGTTAAGAATCACGCGGAGGAGGATTCCGAAGTCCAGGCGTTTTGAAAAAATGCGAATTTTCGGTAGAAAAATTGGTTCCGGGAGGTACATTTGAAAATGAGTAATTTCCGGTGTTACTCTCCATTTCTTGGTCACGATCCGAAGAATTACTGGAAATTCGCATCCTGCGGTTGGGAAACACAGGTATGACATCACTGACATCACTCTCATCAGAGCTACTCTTACTCGAACTTGAATTAGAGGAGTGGAAATCGTTGCTCCCGCTGTCAGACATTTCAGAGGACGCCCTCGACGTTATATTTTTTCAATTAACTAAAATAAAATAAAAAAATTAATGAATCTGAAATTTAAACGGTTAACTACGATCTTACAACTATTAAGATAATATTAGAATAATATTTACCACACCCGACGTACGCGCGAATCAGAACACGACTGACGCAATCGACGGAAATCGACGATCGGCAATCTTCGTTAAAACACGAATCGACGAAAGTCGACGATTGGCAATCAAACAGTTAAAACCATCACTTTAAACCTTCACTTGAGCCACTTATGTACAAAGTCATAAAAGCGATCCCACCATTTTAAACCTTCACTTGAGCCACTTATGGACAGAGACGTAAAAGCGATCCCACCACATTAAACATTCAGAATAACCACTTACACCTGAAAAATGTACTTTTTGCCAAATTTTAAATAATATTATGATTTTTTTCCTTTATCTTTGAGCATAGTGAGTTATATTTTTCGATGTAATTATGTTTTGTTGTTGTTTACGTGATTTCATTTGCTTGTATTCACAAGTTACGTGTAAGGAACTGGACGGAGCTATGAACTGAACTCTTTTATAAAAGTAACATTGTTTGCATAATTTTTTTTTTACTAAATTTAAAACTGGATTCTTTTGACGAACTTGTAAAGCGCCATTTGTATATAATATAACACCATTAGGTAATTTTTCTGCGGCGATTGGGGAAATATTATTGAAGTTTGTATTGTGTATTACGTTTATACTTTTATAATTTTTTCGAAAAACTCTTTTTTTCGTTCTACAATCCATCTTTTAATTTTGTGTGTGAAGTATTAATTGTTTCCCTGATTTTTTGGAACGTGTGAAAGATTGTTGTTTTATTGCCTTGTATTTATGATATCTTTGTCCAAAGCTTGTATTTACCCTCGGAGTTTTTTTAAATGTTTTTGGTATGCTTGTCTAACTGATGTATTAATAAATCTTAGCTTGTGTTTGTTACAGTTTGGTTTTTTGGTAAAAATATGCTTTTGTGGCGTTATTAGTGAAGTATTTTTTTTAAATTTTTCGAATAATAATCAATTAAAAATTTAAAGTTTATGATCGCGGCAGCCTTTTTAATTTTTTATTTCAATTTATTTTAAGTATATTTTCAATTACAGTAATTTCTTTCGGAATTTTTTATATAATATTTTATTTTATTATATTACGACCTGGTACATAAAATATTTTCGGGTGCTTGATTTCCCCATGTCGGCAATCTAATAAAGTTCTCGTCCCGTGTCCGTGCATGTCGCGATTGTAATTTTTTTTTTCAATTGATTTTTCTTTTTTTGATAACATGATGCTTAAGGTAAAGTAAAAATTAGTTTAGTAATAGCTTGGCAAATGAGAGAAGGTTTCCTTCTGAGACAAACTTTTTGTGCAGAAAACTGTGTCATATTTTCTATGTCAACCTTCTGAATATTCACAAATCCCCTGAATTCCACTACCATCGTTTCCATCCTCTCTTAATGGTCAGGCTATTTATTTAAGGAACGTACACTGTGATAACTCTTTGTCATTTCTCAAGTACCCTAAACTATCTCGTGTCCAGCCGATTCATTTTCCCACAAAGAAATAAAGCTGACTCCATTTTCGGAAATTCCGAGGAGATAAAAAACTAGATTAATGGAGCTTTCATGGCGTCATAAACCTGCGTCAATAACACCTATCAGGATCTTTTATTTTAACAGTAACTAGAAATCTGACGTTTCATAATGTCGTTATACGGTGATGGTATATTCTGTCGAATAAAGTCATAGAACATTCTTGGAAATATTGTCTCCACAAATCTTTCTAGGAAGCCTTTATCGTATCCGGTATTAAGCTGACAGGGATGGACAAACAGGCAGGCATAGTATTTTTCTATCACAATTCCTGCACGTAAAATTGCATTTCTTGTTAAATACAGCTATCTAGGTATATCCAAAGACAACTTGTATGGAAAGGGAAGATTTATAGAAAACCCTAAAAAAATAACCGTCATGTATTTCGGAACCCTCCATTAACGTGGCGATTGCTCTAGGACACAGTTTTTTAAAAATAGAATGGTCCGCATTTAATATTTCTGTCCTAATATTGTTTTTTTAACTGTTCAACTCATCACCCCAATTAGGATAGGTTTTCTGTTCTCCATTTTTCAAAATAGAGCGATGAGAATAATACTTATACTACACTGATTTTCCAAAGTAACGAAAATGTTAAAAGATCTAAATTGGCTTAGCGTGAAATATATGCTATCATTTAACGCAACGAAAATTGTTTATAAAATAATTAACAACCTGTTGCTTACAAAATACTTTTCAAACGAAATTATGTACAAAGGCATTCACAGACATAATACAAGGACGTGCAATGAAAACAATCTACCAAAAAAACACAAAGCCGAAAATTAACCAACAGTTTATTCTTCAAATGTATGAAATATTACAATGCGCTACCGGAAGTCATAAAACCTATGCCAGTTAAATACATTAAAAAAATGTAAGAATAACATTAAGCAAGATAAAATGTAATATAAGAAATTAAAATACATTTAAGTTACAAATGAATATAAATACATAAGTTAGAATTCTTAATTTCTGTTAACAGTAGTGTAAGTTTTTTTAAAATGTCCTCCAGTTTACAGGCGTTGCTCCAACAACTTTTCCCTATCTGTATGGTCTTCCTATTCCCAAACAGTTATGGCAATCGTTGGCGTGGATCTCACAATTAACACAGTGCTCAAACACTGTGATGGAATCTGGAGTAAGACGGATAAAGAGGCATTATAAAGGATATTAGACCTTTGTTATCCATGAATCCATAGATAACAGAGCTAATCCATGAACAAACTTGACCAGACTTAACGTTTCAGTTCTGAATCAATGTGGTCTTCACTTAAGCAATACTGCGAGAAATTTCTCCGCTTTTCGATCCGTTCTATGCGTAATTTTGATTATGGGAGAGCGGAGATTCGAAGAAGGAAGAGGTATAATAGACGCTTAAGTTAAAAGAACCTGTTATTGAAGAAAACTAAAATTATTCCAAGCATTTCAATATGGAAAAAAACTTAGTCTTCACTCGAAGATAAATTTTCGCAGTTAAACAATAGAATTTTCGTGATTAAAACTCATATTTTCAAAAAAACTTCTTGCTTTGAAGAACAAAATTTGATTCCACAAATAAAAAATATAACTTTGTGTTGAATTTGAAACAAAAGTTGTATAATGTTTTGTTAATATTAAAACGTTGCGAAATTCTCCGCTTTATCAAAATTCAGAAAGGTTTTGATAACTACAATAATACTGAGCTTCATATCCTTTGTCTCTTTTAAATTTATTGTTTCTTATATACTTCCAGGTATGCCCATAAATTCCTGTTTTGTTTCGTGCTTTTGTAAGCTTATAGCTTTTTCAGTGTCAGGTTTTAGTGACAGATAAATTACACAGTTAAATTTTGGGACAAACGGAGTAAGATCGCAGAATGAAATATTTAAAAATGTAAAGTTTAATACAATATTTGGCAAAATTCTTTTTTCTTATTTAAATAATAATCTAGTTCTAAATATAAAGTGATATTTGTAGAATACCAAATGTTAAAAGGTTCGAAAACCGGAGGAGGAGAGCAAAAAAGTTTTTTTTTTTTAAATTTTATATTATTTTTTATAGTTTAATGAATATCTCACATTGTAATATTTTATTATTGGAGTCAACATTAGCGATTCACATTAATTTGAAACAGAAAAAGACTTCAACCTAGGACCTTCGACTTGCCGGGGAGCTGCTTTACGAACTTTACAAGCTAAAGGAACTAAAGGAAATAGGATCCCAATATTGAATATTGAAAATGTCTCTCATCTTCCTTGTTGATTTTATTAATGGTGTGTTCATGTTAATTTGGGATACAAAAATCATTGTATCAACTGATGCTTGTATAATTTTACCGCTCAAGTTTCTTAACTGCCCGGAACAGTAGGACCATAGCATCTCCAATTTAGGGGATGATTTGTAGCTGAAGGACATGGGAAAGGGATGGAGACGATGATGAGGAAGGTTGGAAAGTACTGTAAGTCCCATCAGCCGATCGGATTGCCTAGCATACTAAAAATATATCAAAACATAACTACTGTGACCGGATTTAAGTGTTCCCCTTTAACTCGAACAAAATTGGATCAAGAAAATTTATAATAATTGGTTGTAAATATTAATTAGCCTTGAAATTGGGCTTTTTAGGGAGCAGTTTGCTTCATAAACGATTCTTGAACTTTCTTTAAAAATTCAAATGTTTTTAGGTGAAAAGTTGAATTATTTGTACGGGAAAATATTCTATATTCTATGAAATATTCTTCTATGAGAAAATATTTTTGAGTGGAAAAATAAACATTTAAATTTAAAAAAAAATGAATTTTCTGTACTTTTTTTTTTTTTTTTATTTATTATTTAACATTATAAATGATAACAATATGCAGACTTATAAATAATTTGTTCGTTATTATTCTCTTTCTCCATAAGTGAGCTCCAGGAGCTCGTGTTTATGGGAGGAGTCTTTACATTTAGTACTAATGATTTTTTAAACAATAATCAAAAACTTTTGAAATAAATACAAACATAATATTAACATAGGTACACAAATTGGAAAATTGTTTTTTTAAAGATAATTAAAATAATACATCTTTTTACAGATTAAGTAAGCGTGAGGAAATTAAGGGTACAATATATCAAGAAAAATTTAGAAAAATAGTTTTTTTTTAAAGACAATCAAATTAATATATATTTTTTACAGATTGAGTAAGTGTAAGAAAATTAGGGGTACAATATATCATTATCCAATTTGAGGGACTTAATTAACTTTTTGAATTGTTCATAATTCACAGTTTCGGTTACACTAATTTTATTTTTGGACAATAATATATTGTACCATCTCACACCTAAATACGAATAGTGGTGCTGAGCCGTGGTCGTTCTAAGCATAGGAATGGCTATTAAGCCATTAGTTTTTAATCTATTGCTTATGCTATCTGAGGGGTGAATTTTATAAATAAAATATTCTTTATAAATTTGATATAAGGCGATTCTCTTATACAATTCTGTTATAGATGGCACATTAAATTCCTGAAATATCTCTAAAGTAGGGGAGTCATATGGTTTTCTAAGGATGATTTTTATAATTATTCTTTGAATTGTAATTATGGGCTGTAAAGAAGCCTTAAAAGCCCCTCCCCACCCAATAATCCCGTACTGTAATAAGGACTGAATTAATGCATAATAGACAATTTTGATAGTTTTCTTATTTAAAATATTTCGTATATTATAGAAAATATAGATAAGTTTTCTTATTCTTTCAACAGTGAGATTAATATGGTCTTTCCATTTAACATTTTTATCTATTAAGATACCAAGATATTTTATATTGGATTTATGATTTAGTTTCGCGCAGTCCGTATTACATGTACCGTCATTTACACAATTTTTAGAATGAATTGTTATGTTAATTAGGTTATTTGGCACATCTTCTTGTAGAGTGAAAGGAATACAATATGTTTTTTCTGTGTTAAGTGATAATAAATTGCCATCGAACCAATTTTTTATAACCTTCATATCCTGATTCGCTGCATTGGTAATTTCGTTCCATGTCTTTTTTTCGATAATTATTGCAGTGTCGTCAGCAAAGGATATAAGTTTACCATTAAGTGATAATTTAAACATATGGTTAACGTAAATTATAAATAAAATTGGTCCAATAACAGTCCCTTGGGGAATTCCAAATTCTAAAGTTTCATCTACGCTAAGTGAGTTATTAAATTTTACTTTTTGGTTTCTTTGAGTTAGATAGCTTTGCAGCCAATACCTTACCTTACCAATAATACCGATATCATTTAATTTATTAATTAGTTTTGTATGGGAGATACTATCAAAAGCCTTACGTAAATCAATGAAAATGCCAAGGCATTTATTTTTTTTATCTAATGCACGGTATATAGTTGAAGTTAGTTCTGCAATGGCATCATGAGTGCCTAGTTTCTCTCTAAATCCAAATTGGCTAGGACTAATTATTTTATTATCTTCAATATAGTATAAAAGTTGCTTTTTTACGATCTTTTCGAAAATTTTTGCAATGTTTGAGACAACAGATATGGGTCGATAATTTGATATTTCTTCGGGGCTGCCAGATTTAAAAACGGGTGTTACAATAGATTTTTTATAAACGGAGGGGAATATTCCACTATTTAAACTAATATTTATAATGTGTGTAATTGGAATTAATAATTCATTATAATTTTTCAACATTTCTACTGTGACTCCATCAAACCCTGGTGCAGATGCACCTTTTAATTCACTAATAATATTTTTTATGTCATCTGTTGTTACCGGTTTGAAAACTGACAGATTATTTTGTTTGTGACAGTCCTTTTCGAAATTATCTATTTTATAATTTTCATCAATCCGTGTAGCTAAATTTTGTCCGACGTTAGCGAAATATTTATTGAAGGCATTAGCACATTTTGTCGGTTCCATTAGGGCATTAATAGAATTTTTTCCGATATTAATTTTTTTAATTTGTGTTTTTTTGTTTTTTCTACTATTTATTTCATTTATTGTTTTCCATATATGTTTTACATTTTGTTTAGCCACATCAATTTCATTTTTGTAAAAGTTTTCTTTAGTTGTTTTTAGTAAACAGGTTAATTTGTTCCTAAATTTTTTATAATCTGTGTATATTTTTTTATCTAAGGGAAATTTCTTTGTCAAGCGATATAACTCTTCTTTTTTTCTAATAGACACGATTAAGCCATGTGAAATCCATGGTTTTATTTTTTTGAATTTTGATTTAATTTTTATGGTTTTAATATCTGTTGATGCTGTAATATAATTGCATAGTATATTATCAAAAATATTTGCGCATGTTTCAGCACATGTTGATTCTAATACGGAACGCCATGTTTCTGTTTTTATTTTTAGGCTTAATTTATGATGGTTTAGTGAATTTTTTGTAAAAGTATTGCATTTTGAATCAATATGATTATTAATATTAAGTTTTTGTATATAGATGCAAGTGTGATGATCAGTAATATTATTTTTTAATATTATCGTGTGTAATTTGTCGGTATCTTTAGTGTTACTCCATATGTGATCGATGCAAGATGGACGTTGACCCGTAATTTCTCTAGTATATTTATTTATACACAATATGAAATTCCTTTCCGTCATATAATTGATAAATTCAGTTTTTATTCTGTTACTATTTTCGTTTGAAACATCTATGTTGAAATCGCCGATTATTGTTATGTTCTGTTTATTTTTTTTTGATAAGATAATGCTTCTCAATTCATCCATAAATGTGTACTCGTTTGATCCGTGTGTTCGGTAAATTGCAATAATATTAAAACACATTTTATTTACATTTAGATTAATATCTAAGCAATTAACTCGCTGCATAGGTACTTCTTCCACTGCGATGTTTGAATAGCAAGATTTAACAAATACAACAATACCACTATTTCTGTTAATAGCACAAGATGTTGCGAAGTAGGTATATTCTGGTATGCAAAATTTATTGTATAGGTTGGTGAATGCTTCCGTTAAAACAATAACGTCCGGTTTATGATTTAGTAAATTAATTGAGAGTAAAAATTCATTGAAATTTTGTTTCATTGATCTGATATTTAAATGGAGTACAGAGAATGAATTTGTTATTTTATCCACGATTTTATTACAATCTTTTAAAGTATGACAAATATATTCCGAAATATTAAGCGTTTTATCTAATTCCTCAGTGAAGAAATTATTCATTTTAAAAGAAATAAGGAAATAATATTGCTATAACTAATTGTCAAAAATGAATTTGATTTTGATGACAAACTATAAATTAGCAGCATATGTTCACGGATAATATCAAGGTTGACTTGAAATAGTTTTGGTGACAATATTGAACAACTTAGTATTGTATTACTAGTGATGATATTATGAAGATGATACATACTATGTAGTATATTAATTTTGTTTTGTATAAATAATATTTTACAAACATTAACACTTTGAGAGTAGGCTAATATTTTAATGCTTTGTTTTTGTCTTAAAATTTTACAGAAATAGTTAATTAAATATTTTTTGGATATTACTGATAAATCGTTATCTCTTCGATGGTAGATTAATAACATTGAAATGTTTCTCAATTGTTTTAAAGTTTTAATATTAATAGCTAAATTGTGCGAAAAGTTAGAAAAGTGTGAAAAGTCAGAAAATAAGCGTATTTGAAACAAAAATATAAGATTTGTTATTGAGTTTTTAATCTTGTTAAGAATTTTAAAGTTAGTTATTAAGAATGTTAAAGTAGGTACATACCTATTCATAATTTATACGCCCTTGGGCAATAGTCATCATTTTTTTTAAATACATACAATTTTTGCTATTTGCTTTATGATTTGTATCGTTTGTTGACTTGAAAGTGTTGTTTTGGAAATCACAATTTTTGCATTTCTCTTCTTTGTTTTTATTGGGACAGTCTTTCCAAGGATGGTCCATGGCGCAGTGCAGGCACGAAGCATTCTTGTCCTTATTAAAGCAGTTGACAGCTGAATGTCCAAATCTCAGGCAATGGAAGCATTGCATTATTGGATTAGCATCCTCCACCCGCACTCTGTGGTATCCAATATTAATTTTCTCTTTAGATATGAGATATTTCCTAAGTTTTCCACTTGTTTCGACTATATAGTTTGTAAGATTGTTTTGTCCTTTTGGTTTAAGCATTTTTACTAATTTTACTGAGTTTTTCGGATTTTCATCCATGATGATTTTAATTCCATCATTTTGGGTTTTTAATGATTCTATTATTTCTTCTTCTGATAGGTCGATAGGTAGGTTTCTGATGAATAGTTTAGGATTTTTTTTTTCTAATTCTTTCGCGATCATATTATTTTTGAAGACTATATTTATTTCTTCTGTTAGTTTTTTTGCGTGATCCTTTTTGGGGCAAGAGATGATTAGTTTCTTATTTGATGCTTTTTGTACTCCATTTACTGCAATCCCCAAATGCGATGTTTTAATTTTTTTAACTATCATGTCTCGAATATCATCAGATGTTGTATTAGTATTTTCACTTGCAATTATTAATGAGTATTTGGCCTCTGGTATAGGTATTGAGAGGGTTGACTTGGTGTACGTAGTATTAGTTGATTCCTTTTTTTTCTTTTAAATAATTTTCAATTTTTTCTGAATATTTTTCTTCATTTAATATAAGTTTATTTTGTAGCTCAATTATTTTTTCTTGTAGTTGAAGTTTTTCCTTGCACCATATTTCCTCTAGCTGGTGTATATCTTGTTCTATGTTACTCCTTTGTTTTGCCTCTTTGACAGATGAGCATTTTCCTATTTCAATTTTAATTGAGTCAATTAATGATTGGACACTTCGGTCCATAATGAGTTATTTTTTTTTGCGGGCTGTCTGGTGACTAAACGCAGCCAGCCTGCTTTATTTTTGCAACAACAATATGTTAAACTGGGTATCACTGTGGTTTGTGGTTACTGAGTTTATCGAAATTTCTGTCCGTGCGAGCTGCACGGCAGCAGAAACTAGACTTCTACCATCATGTTGAATCACTTCGCAAAGTTAGTGCACTTTACCCCCAGATACCCTGTATATTATGGTTCCAGAATTAATGAAATATTACAAAATCTTGGCTTTTAGTTATCAGGTATTGGAGAAAACTTAATTAAAATGTATAAGTATCGTAACGGAAGAATAGAATAAGAAATAAAAATTATTAAAACGTTTACAAACTTTGGAGAATATGCCCACCAATAAAATGATAAAAAAATGGTAATGCGGAGTCGTCATACAAAGTACTACCGAAGTTATCCAAGACTAGTAATCCTAAAGAGTACATTGTATTTATTGATTTCAGGCCATTGACGAATTTATCCTTTAAAACTTTAATTAAAAAACCAATTTTTTATCACGATGTCAGAACACGCGTTCAAAAAATCCTAACATGATTGCATTTCCTTATGATATATTATTAATATGGCAAACGCAGGTGGATGAACACTTGTTCCAATGTTATTATTAATTTACTGAAAATTTATCAGGAAGCGGCTTGCAGACCCGTTTTTTATAAGATTACTAATAATTTAAATTACTCTTTTTTCTCCGTGCACACATTCACTGGCTCCAGACGGTTGGGAGCAGTAATAATAATACAAATCTCCTATTGAACGCAGTTTAAAGATCGTACTGAAAATAATATAATTAAAAATGATTTTCGCGCAACAATTAATCAGTCATATAATTAGTATCTCGAATTTATTTTATTTTCTCTCTATTTTTCAGATAAAAGGATCTTGAAAACCACACGGATCATTCACCCTATTGAATACCCATTCTGCGCATTCAAATACCAACGAACGGTTTTCTTTGGATACATCTCAACAAATATCAATTGATAAAACGGTAAGTAAAACCAAATGAACATATAATAATTGTAATTGTTAGTAAGTAAACTATAAGTAATTGTTATAAAATACCTCTTGCCCAAGAAGAGAAAATCATACTCTTTCAATGATGAAGCCTTAGTGAAGGGACAATGTATTCATATACTTTAAATTTTAAAACTTTATCAATGATTTAAAAATCAAAAGCAAAACCTTTCATCACGTAGATTATTTAAAGTCTATAGTGTGTACATTTGGTTTTCCACGAATGATATCAATTATGAGTCAAATGATAACAAAACAAATTAATAATTTACAAATTGTATTCAAAGACGTATGTTTTTTTTATTTTAACTCCACACAGGAGGCCTTCAAGAAAATAATTTCCCTCAGGGCCTATGTCATCTTTGGGGATGCTGTGTGGAGGGTCTTTTTGTGGAGAGGAAGGAGTGAACATGGGTCTTGAAGAGTCCCATGTTGTAGGAGGGAGGAAACACAGAGGCCGGCAGTTCGTTCCACAGCCGAGCTGTTGAACGAATTGAAATTAAACGAAAATTAAAAAATTAAATTAAATGAAATTAAACGAATCGTAGAAGCGACCCGTTCTCATGTGACAAATTTCAACCATGTAAAAATGTTGGGCGCGCGTTTGGCGTGTATCCCGACTACGCACCGGTGCCGAAGGGATCAATGACGCTAGTTCCTCAGAGCATCTTCCATTGTTATACCGATAGAACAAGGACAGCATACCTACCTGACGCCTGTGCTTTAAAGATTGCAGTCCGTTTGTTAAGATTGGGGAATCTATCAAACGGACCGCCCGTTTTTGCACAGAGTCAAGGGTTTTTTTTAGGTATTTAGGGGCTCCGGACCAGAGATGGCTGCCAAATTCGACCGTAGGGCGCACTTGCGATTTGTACAGGGTCAGCAGTTGTGTACTATTAAAGTATCTGCGGGCCCTGTACAGTACGCCCAGCTTCTGAGAGGCCAACTTTACTCTGGCTTCGATGGAGCCCCCGTACCTGAGCTGGTCACTTATAGTTACACCAAGCATAAGAATAGCTTGATAAATTTAAAAATCAATGATAAACAAACATGTTAATTTTCTCCGTTGATATCAAAATCTCTCACATCGCTGATATATTTGATAACGTATTCATTTTTCCGGAGAATTACGATAATAATAATATCCGTACGTTTACATATTACATATTACAAATAATGCCTCAAATGTGCCAATGTTTTTTTCACACTATATGAAAATGAGATTATTTTATTTATTTAAATTCAGTCTTTTACATAAAGTACCCACAGAGTTTGATTTTGAAATAAGAAATGGAACCATGATATTAATTTCGTCAGGTGATGGATAGAGGAAATACAAAAAGACATTTACATTGTAGAATCTTTTCGGTCATCATCAAAGATAATAATATTATGATAAAGAAAATAACTTCATAGTAATCAATTAGGTAGTTATATAAATAAACGGTACATATGTTACACAAGTATGAATAGAACTGTACATTAAAAGGTACATAATTCTTTAATAAATTACCAGAAAATTTAAGATCCCTTAAAAGCAGTGACTAAAAAATATACTGAAAACTTGTAGTAAAAAACAGAAAATTTAAAAAAAATAATAAAACTATCATACAAAATTAACAAAACTAAAAGAATGGAAGCAATAAAAATCTTCCTAATAATTAAATAAATATCATTCATTTCCATATCCACTAGCATAACTTTTTAAAGTGGTAGATTATTAATTACAAATGTTGATATACAATTACGAAAATGAAATGTAACTATATATTTTCCTTATGAATTATTACTCTAAATTATTCTTAAATATTATATGAATATATATATTTATGTAGCTTTGGTTTTATAAAGGTGCACAAATTAATTTTTTTTTATGGATATAATTTATGGATATTTTATTTATTTATTTATTTATTACACGCCCTAATGGGCTTTTACACAATTTGTATTAATTTTTGGAGATAAATATAAAGTGTGGTCTTTTTTCTTTGTAACACTGTTTAGATTAAATATTATTTTTAACCACAACAGTAAGGAAGATACAACGATTTCGGTGGGACAATATGAGCGAAAAGCGAACAAATTAGCCTGAAAAATTTAAGTAGTGCTTCAATTCCTACAGATAAAGCATTTCTCGTAATGTTATTTACTACGAAACCCTAAAACTTTGCATGTATATTAATATAGATCAAAGGGAAAAAGTAGTGCGATTAGATTATAAGGAGCTCAAGACGATGACAAAATTAGTTGTAGAAAATGTAAATTAATTCCTTTAGGGTTCAAACAAGAGACGAGTGTCATAGATGAAGTTGAATAAAGCGAATTTTTTTTCTCATTAACTAAGGAGACCCTAAGAAAAAAATTCCTCATGGACTATCTATGTAAACTTTGGGAAAGCTGTGTGGTCGATCTTTTTATGGAGTGGATTGTGTGGATTTGACCAGCCGCGCAGTAGGTAAGACCTAGAAAAACCTGACCGCATGAACCCTGGCACCCCTTTTAAGTCACCAAACGTAGCAAACTACTTGGGATGACTAGTGGCAGAGGTATTATTTATCCAAAATTGAGGCGCTTATCATATGACATTTATTATTATTATAATTGTTTTTGACTAATAATATGAAGCGGCTTCCTGAAAAAAAAATGCTTTCAATTGTGGATTTTGAGACTATTTGAACGATCTGCATATAATTGCAAACTTCATAGTGAGAAATGCCCATCTCGTACAAGACACCACTGAGAGGCTGCTTGGGTTCTCACCGCCTCGTAAACATTGGGCCTTTAAAAATATGATTAGGTGCTCCCACAGCCTTTGTTCCCACATAATGCATGGGTGGAGCCTTAAAAAGTCGGCGGTGTGTGAATGCAGTGCTGTGCAGACCACCAAATATGTTTGTGGTCAGTGAACTTCTAGAGTGGTCGGGATGAATACATAGGTAGTGTAATTTTGCTTCGAGATATTCAAATGGAAGGCATGAATTTTAATATTATATTTTTTATTGAGATATTATTTTTTTTAAAAACTATCTTATATTCAAGTTAATTTACCAAAAAACCTTTATTGTCTTGAATAGACTTCACGTACCAAAAATTATTGATTTTAATTTTTTAATACCCATTAAATATTTATTAAAAAAAATGTAATTAATAAATCGAGGTTACAAACAAAGTTATTGTTTTATTTCAGTATATTTTTTAAATTTAAATAAGGAAATATACAATTTATCCAAACTAATGTAATCTTCCCTTTTTCAAACTATATTTAGGCCTTTAGGTAGGTAGGTACCTACCATATAATTATTCATTATTCCGATTTGACAGCTCGTAATAGGAATCACTATAATGTGATATCTGGCCGGATAAAGGGTACCATCTTGAACCGTAACCGGAACGTAACAAACACCCACAGATGAAATGACAAATGGTCGAGTGAAGTCGGGACTTCGCTGGGCTCAGTCAAACATGACACATTAATAATTTTCTAAATATATATTAATTTCCGTTTTAGACCAAATTTAACTACCAACCAATTATTACCGCCAATTCATCAAATTGAGTGCTAATTTTCCATTTCGCACAGCAGACATCTTGTTTAGATTGTAGGTGGCAAAAGGAAACCAACCCCATGTGACCCAATTTCTAATAATTTCCACCGCAGGCTGTCAAGCCGCCAGCATTGTTGCCAAGGCCGACGAAGCTACAGGCCTGGGCACACGACGAAGTGTCACGTGTCAAGTGGCACAAGTCAGTGCCATCGAGCAATAACAGTTTGAAGACGGCGGCGATTGATGTTGGTACTCATTGTTACTGCTGATTTGTTTATTTTTTTAACTCAAGCATATTCAATACACACAGTGATTTGATTCTTATAAATAGTCATGTTTATTTAGCCACAGCCCTGACTTCGTAATTTTGCGGTCGCGGGTCCAGGCCTGTACTCTAGTCGGCCTAGTAAAATTTCAAATGCCTTGCGAACTAGTATTTCAAATAGCATGATAATCAATTTTGCCTCATCACATTCTGTACTTTTCTAGGCCTAAAAAAAAAAACGACGTGAGTATTGCCAAAAAGTTTTTTCCATCGCTTGCCATTTTTGTAGATTTTTTGGTGTACACCTTTTACCAACTATTTAATTTTCTTTCATTTTTATTATTTAAGGTCTCAATGGGTTATTCTTTATTATTTAAAAAAAACTGTCACACTGTCAATTGTTAAATTTAAAAAAATAATAATATTTTCATTTTCATATTCATAGTTTGAGGGTACTATTGATATATTTAAACCATTTTGAGAACTACGTAAGCGTAATCTATACGAGCACATTGTTGAATCCTACAAGTTAATGTAGCGTTGGTAATGTAGTTTTCGTGATTTGTCTTATGTGTAATATTATTGTAGTTTAATGTGACTGTTACGTTGTACTTATATTGTTTCATTTATAGTTTTTTATGTCATTTTTAGTTTTTAGATAATAATGATTTTTCATTATATTCTCAGTTGTGTTATATTTTTATATATAGATCTATTTCAACCCTGCTAAAATGGATTACATCTACATACTGTTATTATTTCCTAAGTAATACAGATGTACACTGCATCATGTATCACTTTTATGTAAAAGCCCTTTTTGAGGTATAAAAAAAAATCAAAAAAAAAAATAACATTAAAAAACCATAAAAATAATAATTAAAAATAGTCTTATCAAAACAGCCGAAATGGGATTTGCCATTATATTATCAATATTTATTAGTTTATTTTTATTTCTGTATGAATATCGCACAAGAGTCCTAACTGCTCCCAACCATCTGGAGCCAGTGAGACTATGCCATCCCTAATAGGAGTATGTTATGATGCTGAAAGTAGTGAGAAGGAGAGGGAGAAAAAAGGTGCAGAAGTATTTGGCTATTCAGATATGGTCACCAAACATGGTTTAAGCCATTTCAAGCAACGTTTCAATTCTAATTTGTGGTCTTACATTAGAACCATACTTAGAGCATCTTTCACTCTGGTTTGTTCCGCAAGTATTCTATATATTATTTAAATGCTTATGTTGTCAAATAACTCACAGTTATCAAATAAAATTTACTTGCGCACGCCTGGATTTGAACCCGCGGCTTTCGGATAGCTATTCGAGAGCTTTACCCTTTAATACGGAGGCCGTTATTGCCCTAGCAAGAAAAATATACGCCATGAGAAATATCCTTTACAAGCGATACAAAAAATTCCGGCCCATTTCTTTCACAAAATTTTACTGTATTTAGATAGAATTGAAAGGGTTAAGTGGTTCTTAATAAATTCCTTCTGAAAAATCTCTATTCATCGCTGATTGTGAAATACAGTGAATTTAATAACCTTTCACAAAATTTACAGTTATTTATTATATCGGTTTATACGCAGCCTTAGTTTATTTATCACAATATTATGACTGAAGTTTAACCTAAAAATGTTTACCTCAGAAGGTGGCTTAATAGTGTAGTCACTCTCCTGCAGGCTTGATTAGTAGGTTGATCGTGCTTCTTGGAAAAATATTAAATATATTAGTATACCATCATTTAATTGTCACTTCGCGGTCGCGGGCCCAGGCCTGTACTCAAGTCGACCTTACCTTGTGACGTCACCAAGACTGATTTCGTGGGAAGTTTGTCATTATCGCTTGTAAAGACATGGTGATATTGGTGATGTCTGCTCTGGGAGGGTTGAGATTTGATTGCTGCTTCATTCTGGAATCGAATCACTTTTGGAAATGGGTTTGTGAAATGAATTGATTTGAAGAGGTAATAATGTTTTTTTTCATTCCATTGGGTTATTAAAGCTCACATCTTAAAAACAATTTGGGTGTTAAGTGTAATATTGTTTTATGTTTTTTTATGTTATTTGAAAGACCACTATTCGGAATCATGCTTATGAACCTTCCCCTTTTCCATCCACTTAGCCTTCTTCATTACCTTTAGCCTCACAACATACCCATATTGGAATGCTGTAGTCATACTAGTTCCGGACGGTTTGGAGCAGTAATCGCATAAACAATTAAAATAAATTAAATGTCATAGAAGGGTAAATATATCAGAAAATGGCGAATCGTTCCACAGCCGAGCTGTAAAACACATTTTAAATTATAGTGATTAATTTTTGGGGTATTATGCCGTGTCGCGCTACCTTTTTCTTTACCCAACGTTTCGGACAGCAGTACAGTGTCCATCATCGGGGCACACATCTGCCTTGATGATGGACACTATACAACACGGCATAATACCCCACAAATAAATCACTTTAATACTTGTGGCCGGGAAAATTTCAAATCACATAATATTTATTCGACTTTTACCGCACGCTGCGCTTTTTGATAGAATTTAGTTAAATAAATTATTTTTAATTTATTCAATCATCATATTCCACAATTTTAAAGCATTAGAATTTTTTTAAGTGAATTAAAATGAATACCTAGTGGCAAAATGGATTTTGCAAGATTCCATTATATCTTATGACCGAAATTTCTAAAAAACTTTAATTCATTTTTTTATGACCTAAAGGCTCTATGTTACTTTTATACGCTATCCAATTAAAAATAAAATAAAGATAAAATTATACGATTAATGCAAAGAAATTAAATAAAGAGAGATATCTATAAGAAACAAAAGAGATGATAAGAGAAAACATCAAAATGGCAGAAAACAATACAAGCAAATATGAAAATATTATCTCGGCATGACAAAAATGATTAGGTACTTAATGATAATATTTAAAATGTTTATGTTTTATGGGGACCCGGGGATGCAACGTACACTTCAATGGTGGAGAAAGTACAAAAGAAGTTTCTACGTTATCTTTATCTTAGAGACTTCGGGTACTATCCCTATTTATACCCATCAGCCTTCCTTTCCGGAACGCTAGGTTTCAATAGTCTTCTCAACAGGCGGAAAACTGTGTTGCTGATGATGGCCTATAACTTCTTGTACGGTCACATCATCAATCCAGAAATTTTGAATGAAATTTTATTTTACGTCCCTGATAACTTCACAAGAGCGCGTAGACACAAACCATTCATTCTTCCGAGATGTAGGACTAACTTACCATTAGCAATGCCTCATAGAAGAATGATAGTCCTTTTAAACTCACAAGCCTCTGACATTGACATTTTCCACCTGAGCATTAATAAATTTAAATCGCTAATAAGGCAATTATGATTGTGTATTTGTATAATGTATCTTTGTTATTGGAATTTTTTTCTGTAAACATGTATTTCAAAAATAAATAAAAAATAATTATCAGAAAAACTAATTTTCTTTTTAACGATGTAAATAATTAACAAAAGGGTTATTATTGACATTGTTAAATATGTCAAATTATTCATAACACTGGAATGTTTGTCATTTAAAAACAAATACAAAATATCATTTGTCATGCATCTATTTTCGGCCAATATAACAGATATAGATTAGATCTGTCAATACAGTTTACGCATAGTATTAATGAAGGGTTTCGCCGTAAGCTTATCTTTGTTCAAGCATATTATCGTGATGGATATTTCTAAATTTGATTACTTAACCTTATACATAATTATCTTGTGTAAAATTAAAAAAAAAAACAATACCATTTGAAACATTCCAATTTACGTGAAAGCATGACTTGAATGTGCTTTTGATTTATTTTTTTATCAAGACGTATTCGATAGACTGTAGTTAGTAATTTCTCGTCACATTATATTGCTTGTGAGAAAGACAGACACAATAAGAAATTTGGTTTCACTTTCAACGACGAAATAAATACATTAAAAAGATCAGAAATTTCTTACGAAATACCATTGTAGTATTTTGCGTGCCCTTTCATTTTTGAGCTCATGTACCTTTATTTCATCATATCTGATATAATCAAGTCATGTAAGGTAGCTTTTGTACCAATCAAATCAATCAAAATCCCCTGCCTTTCATTAAATGATACACTTTATTAAATTAAATTATTTTCAGCAGTGAATCATTTTATCCAATGTCTGATTGAAAAACGATTAGACTTAAAAGAAGTAAAGGAGACTTTGATAAATTAGAGAACTTTAAATCACAAGAAGTTAAGCGAAAATCCATGACCAAACGTATTAGTTAATCATTCTAAAACAATTCTAATGAGAGTGTCTGTTAAACTTTAAAGCTTGAAATTATGTAAAGAAAATTGCTAAAATTAAGCTTTATTCTTAAATAAAGTTTTAAAAACTCTCTGTATGTACCTAGTACTCGAGAATCTCAACTGCCCGTATTTGGGACTAGGTTTTACAAATACTTTTTTAGGTCACGTGAATAAAGAACAGAAATTAGTTGATTGAAGGTTATGTTAAGGAAATCGAGAGCGTTTGAAATGGGGTTGCTTTGTTCAATAATGAAGCCTGAATTAATTGATTTCAATTCTGAGTAACGACATATTGAAAGAAGATTAATTTCTTCTGATCTCATTTAGTATTTTGATCCGAGGTTTTCGGTAAAAGATTCGGTTCTTTGTTGGTGTACGGGACGTGTTTGCCTTTACAAGAAAACACTTTAAATAATTAGCACCGGCACTTATCAGCTCTTTACCTGTGTAATTATTTAAGTTAAACACGCTCTCAAATAACAATATGGAGGTCGCGACTTTAAATGCATGTGCTCCAAGGTAATTTTAATGTATTAATTGCGGGTAGTGAATGCCCGCTGCATTCATTCCCCGGCGTGATGAGGTCCACAGAGTGACGCCCGAGGCCCTAGACTGGCTCAGTGACCACTACATTCAGAAGAACTGATTAATTTAATGTTTTTTTCAAATTTTGATAATTTAAAAATGTTGCATTTTTGTGGCACTTTCTGAGTGGAAGACAATCTCAGTATCGCCCTAGTGTAATACTCAAAATATAATATACCAATACAATAATATACAAAAACCCTGATTGGGAGTGGGGATGGATTGAATAACCAATAAAAAATTGTTTTTTTATAAGTTAGAATTTTTTTTAAATATTTTAATACGCACTGTGTGTGAACGCGAAGATCATTTCATTTACCCAACATGAAACTAAGGTTTTAAACAAATAAAACTAGTCGTGGGGTTATTTTATGATTTAAACACTTTCTTGTTTGAAATTCAAATTGAAAAAAAAATATGTACATTTTGTAAAAATCTACCAAGCTAAATGCAGAAATATTCTACTTTATAAGTGTGTTCGTTTTAAGGAAGAGTGAGAGTGGATAGGTTTATCGGGTTTGGCGTTTATTGAATTTTCTCCCCATTCGCCTTGTGATGAAGGGAACCTTAAAAATCTTATCAAGCGGAAAAGGGACAGTAACGTGTCCTAAATTCGTATTCGATTTAAGTAAGCTAAACGAGAACACCCAATTCATTCCGAAAAAATCAGCATTTTGTTTGCATGTCATTGTACCTAATCTTTACTTGAAGAGAGTGTGGCAAAACAGCAAGAACTCTCGATATATGAGCTCTAGCTTAGTGATAATTTAATGGCTTTTCCGTGTAGTATTTGTTGTCGATTAAACTATTATTACGTTGGTATATAAGAGTAAATGGATTTTAATCATATTTTATCATTTGTCATCCACAACTTCTTTTTATTCTCTTTTTAAATATGTAGATACCTATTTTATTATTTTGTTTACCTTCGCTGACTAAAGACTTCTTTCTAAACCATATTTACCATAATGTTTTGTAAAAGAATGTAAGTAAAATTACGAAGTTCCTAAATATATTTAAATCAAATATACCTTGAACATTATTTATTTGTCTCTAATTATTTTTTTTCTTTTTTCTTTCTTATCTATTATTTTCTATTATTCGTTTTATTTTGTTTTGTACTCGTTTTAAACATTAGCTCCACACAAGAGTTTCTAAGAAAATAATTCCTCTTAGGCCTTTTGTCGTTTTTGGGGATGTTGTGTGGGGAAAGAAGGAAAGGAAGTTCTGAGAAGGGCAAATATTATGAGGGGTGGATAGGAATCTGTGTTCAGGTGTAACGGATGTATGAATCCATCCCTCCCATTGCGGTGCAAAGCGACATTCCGAGAGTGCTGCTGGAGAGATCAAAGGTTTCCCTCAACCAGTGTCTCGTGATCGGCCTGCCTCGTAGTTGGTTCGCATACGCACCCTCACCTCACCGGGCACTCCTGCTAAGTCAGCAAACGTGGCGAAACACTAGACCTAAGGCAGAGGTTTTTATTAGCCAATTAATACTCCAGGGTCGGCAGTAACCGTACCTGCCTCCCAAATTGATTTGTGAAAAGTTTCTGAAAAGTTTTTACTTTCTGAAAAGTTATAAAAAATTAAATTGAGAATTTTTTAATTTGTATGTGCAAACTTTATATTCCTACATTATTCCGCCTTTATACAAGTGCGTATCTCTAAAAAAAAAATTATTGTGTAAATAAACTTTTTATCTTGTATCTGCCATGATTATATTTTTGGTGATCAGGAGAGAGGCACGAAATGAAAGAAAGTTGTGAAGGTCACATGTGTTTATTGGTGAGTCAGTGTAGCCGTAACGAGAGTTGACGCTGGACAGAAGAATACACCGGATGCTGGCTGATGATGGCAGGTCAAGCGCGGGTCAGTGAGTCGACTCCGGGCGCTAGTGACTGGGACTCGATGAAGGTCAGGCACTGGCGAAGAACGTAGGTCTTCAGACACTCCAGTGCTGACGAGACGGCCGAAGGTTCGGCGGACCTTGTAGGCGGTTGAACGGGAACGGCGCGACCAGTGAGGATGCAGCGTGTCCTCGTGGTGGTCATGGTAGCGTGGAAGAAGCGCTGGTCAGAGACACTGGAACCAGGGCGCTTGTAATCCGAGCAGCGCTTGCCAGGAACGGCGATCTGGACAAGGCGCTAAGATGATGTCCCGATAGAGTCCATGGTAGTACGGGCGAAGCCGGGTATATGTTGTTCTTCGCGGGGGGCGCGGGGGCGCACCGCCACTCGTGAGATTAGTACATCGTTGGCGGCAGGTTGATGAATGACTGACTGTCTCGCTGCGTCGGGCTTATTTATACTACACGGCCGACGGTAACAGTAGGTAGATGGATGGCAACTAAATTCTAGGCACTCGCACAGACTGTGTGTTTCGGGAACCTTCGATAGTGCGGCGATTATGCATAGGCCGTAGACTCGAACCTTCTGGCGAGTTCTCGTAGTATCCCAGACTGATTGCACGATAGTATTGTCGCGAGTAGATACTTGAAACAGGTAGGTTGCTTTGTTTTGATTTCGGCTGCAAATATGTACCTAAGTAGCAATTAGCAAGTACGTACCTAAGTAGGTCGAGCGGTTTATTATTAATTATTTAATCTGGATTATTCTCGACGCCACATATTATATTACTATTGAACATAATTAAGCATGCACCCTATTGTTAAATTTCTGGTAACAATATTGAATGTACACACCTCTTTCATCATCCATCAATGCTTCTGGGAAAATAAGTACAAATCATAGACATAAAAATCAGTCTGACGCCAATGGAACAAATCATAAAAAAATGTGGTACGTAAAATATAAATTGGATTGTAAAAGATAATTTGTAAGTAATATAAATAAATATTGTGTTTTTTCACATGTAGCAAACACTTTGTGGGTAGACATAAATATAATTTAAAAAAAAATTGGTTTGAAAACCACTTCACAGAACTTTAATATATAAAACTAACCGGTTTCGATTCAACCTGAACCTTTATCAGAAATATTTAAAACATATTGTGTTCATATAACTCTACATATATACAGCTTCCGTGGTCGAAGGCTCAAGACTTGCCATTTTAAGGTAGCTGACTCAAATCCCGGCGTGCGCATATAAATTTCAATTGATGATTTTGTGTTATTTCACAATTTATTAATTAAAAATAATATATAGTATACTTGCGGCACGTTACAGAGTAGAAGGTACCGATAAGAGTAGGTATCAACCTGGTGTAAGACCACCATTCATAATTTAAATATTGCTTGAAACGGCTTAAGCCGTATTTGGTGACTAACTCTAAATAGCCAGGTATTTCCCCACCTTCCTCTCCACCATCTCCTTCTCATCCCACGCTATGTTTAGCCTCACAACATACCCTAATTAGGGATGGTATAGTCTACTTTTTCCTGACGGTTGGAACCAGTATAATAATATAACAATCACATCAAATTTAATCCTGACCATTGGTTAGTTTTATATATTTAAAATTTACAGGTTTTAAGGGACTTACTTGAGTTACTTTAACCAGTGATTCCTGGCGTCATTTTGACCAAAAACATTAAAGAAATTTGGTAATTGGTGACATTTTTTATATTTAAAATCAGTAGTTATTGGACAGTTATAATCAGGGTGAGGGGTTTGGATGGTTACTGGGCTGAGTGACCAGTGATGAAATGTGTACGAATTTTTTTAATAGTCTTAAAAAATAATATCGAGACATCGGATTCCAATATTCAATTTACATTTTTCACTACAAATAATGTCAGGAATAACTGGTCAAAGTAAGTCAAGTACGTCCCTTAAAATATCTTGTTTACTTACAATAAAGGTGTATCGAACATGGAAACGCGATTTTATTGCATTTAATGTTATAAAATTTGCTAGTTGAAAAATGCATCAAAATAATCGGTTACTAGGCGATTCAAGCCGGAAAAAAAAGAATATTGAACACCTGACGCTGACTCATACAAACACCTGCGTTTAGAACAGTAAAGAAGTTTTTTTGTTTCATGCTATTGATGTCACAAGAACGCTTGTTGGAGAAATTATAAATACCCAGTTAAAACATAATATTGGGTCAGCCAAGTTTAAAAATTACCACGAGTGGACGGAACACCTCCAGTTAAATCGCGATCTGTTAATTATAATTAAAAATTATAAATTCCTGAGTGTCAACTGAAATCTGTAGTCGCTTCTGTTCCTCCATCACGGCACAATCATTTTAAAGATTAAAACCATTTGAAACGAGCTGTTTACGGCCGGCACTCTATCAGCTGAGCCGGACGCATCTGTCATCATTACAATAATGGGGCGTCTCCGTGTGCCGGCTCTTATAATCAAATGACCATGCCGCCGCTGAATTCCTGCGACTGAACCAGCCACAGATGCTGACAATCTAAAGGCTGACGAATACCTGTTGGCTACCGACTGAACTACCCAATGCCGCTAATCACCTAGAGGCTGGCCAATCCCTGCTGCATTGATGCTGACAACCTAAAGGCTGACGAATATCTGCTGGCTACCGACTGAACTGCCCACTGCCGCTGATCACCTAGAGGCTGGCCAATCCGTGCTGCATTGATGCTGAAAACTTAAAGGCTGACGAATACCTGCTGGCTACCGACTGAACTGCCCATTGATGCTGAAAACCCAGAGGCCGGCCAATTCTTCCTGGCTACCAAATGAATTAGCCATTGATGCCGAAAACCTAGAGGCTGGCTAATTCTTCCTGGCTACCAACTGAATTAGCCATTGATGCTGAAAACCTAGAGGCTGGCCAATTCTTCCTGGCTACCAACTGAATTAGCCATTGATGCTGAAAACCTAGAGGCTGGCCAATTCTTTCTGGCTACCGACTGAATTAGCCATTGATGTTGAAAACCTAGAGGCTGGCCAATTCTTCCTGGCTACCGACTGAATTAGCCATTGATGCTGACAACCTAGAGGCCGGCCAATTCCTGCTGGCTACCAATTGAACTGGCCACTGCTGCAGAAGTCGCCTACGCCATTTTCCAGATTGTATGGCGCGATGATGCACAATGTGCTACAATCTGAAATTATCGCTGAAAGAATTCCGATTGTCTCAGATTTCTATGTGTGTTTAAAATCCAGTTGTATTGAAATACGTATAACTATTTTTTTGTGAATTGGGTTGGCTGTAAAAAATAGGAAGTACCTATAAGCTACACCCCTTTGTACGTTCTGTATACCAGTACAATACTTATAATTAAAATGTGAATTTTTATTTGAATCGTCTTTCTTTTATGATGGTTTGGATAGAACACCTCAAGGTGTTTTACTTAAATCATTACCCAGGTTGAGGGCTGATGTGTGTCGGTGCTTATTATTTACAGTCGGCAAACACGTCCCATACAAAAGGGGTATTCAAACTTAGTTATTTTATTGGTATTATTTCAATAAATATTATTTTAATATATGTTAATATTGAAAAATGCAGAAATTAGTTTCATTAACAACCAACGATTTGAAAAATCTTTACACATGAATTATTACAAATAATAATAAATTGGTTTGTATGTCTAGTAATAATTCTCGGCGTGAGTTCTAGCACCTTGATTAAGTGAGATTTTTTTACAGATAATTTATTGTTTACAAGTTATTTTAGAACTACATGGATCTATGAAACGATTGCTCAAATGTATGCAGTATTAATGGATCCAAATATTCAAACATAATTTTAAATATCGAAAAAGAGAGAAAGTAATAAAAGTGCTACATACCAACACGGTTACGTTGAACGTTTTCAATAGCTTTTATATTTTAAATTTCGATATTTAACCGAGATGTTTGACAATTTTAGATTTAGTTTTTGTGAAAACGTCTATTTTCAGACCAGGAAAGTTTCAGCGTGAACGATATTCCCACAAGGTTCCATTCCCTAGTAAACATGAATGTCCAAAATCAATAGTTGGCTGTTGATACAATTCGCTTGGATAAATCGCGCTGATTATACGATCGTTCTGACCACTCACTGGACACTCCGCATACAGTGGTATCAGATTTTTTTCTTTTTTAAATTAACTCACAAAGGAGGCCCTGGGGAAAAAAATATTTCCCTCAGTGCCGATGTCATCTATAGGGATCCTAAGTGGAGGGTCTTTTTGAGGAGTGGAAGGAGTGAACGTGTAGTAGGGAGGAAACACAGAGGCCGGCAACTCAAGAACGAGTCGTAGAAGCGACCCGTTCTCATGTGAAAAATGTCAACCGTGGGCGTGTTTCCTAATTCTGTACCTGTGCCGAGGTGATCAATGACTCTAGTTCCGTGAAGCATCTTCCATTGTAATTCCGTCAGAACAGGGACAGCTTACCTACCTGACGCCTGTGCTCTAAAAACTCCCAGATACTTCCTAATTTTTCTCTTTCCCATTCCATGGAGAAAAATTAGTGTTACTAATTATTAATAATCGATTCAAATTATTAGTTATATGTTGACAACGGGATTACAGGCCATTTTTTGATAAACTTTTAGTAAATTCTTAACATATCGAAACGCTTGTTCATGCACCTGATAATATACAATGACGAATTGCGAAAATATTGCAATAATACACATCGTGATAACAAGTTTTTTTTTTACTAAAAGTTTATTAGGAAACCTATCAATTCATTCGTTAAGGGCACGCAATCCAGTTTTACCGGAATACGAATAATTTGAAGAAATTCTTAATAAATTATCAATATTTTTAAAAAGTTTTTATCGTGTCCGATTAAATCCATTGTTCCCATAAACCACAAACTACTGGTTTCGTCATGGTACTTAATAATCAATAAAGTTCTAATATTAGAAATAATTATTAGCTTTATAAGTATCTATGGTTTATTTTAGGAATCGATTTGTTTGGAAGGAATATTATTAATTTTAAATTATTCAATTAAATCCATCGTAATGTCACATAAAATAATTTGAGCAATTAAAAAAGATTATTTCGAAATCAATATCTTGATTAAATTCATCATATTGTGACATTAAATAATGTCATCAGTTATAAATAATTACTTGTACATCGATATCTTGATTAAATAAATTAAATAGATACTTGAAAATCGATATCTTGATTAAATAAATTAAATGGATACTTGAAAATCGATATCTTGATTAAATAAATTGAATAAAAAATTGTGACATCAAATAATATGATCAGAGATACAAAATATATTTTATTATTGACGTGACGTCAATTATGACAATTTTGGATTAGTGACTTTTGCTAACTTGCATAATATATTTCCCTAGCAATTAAAAACCCGCCCCACGGGATTTTTGCTGCTAGGCCCTGCGGCGGCACTTGGTTGGGTTTCGTCCAGTTTAAGTGATACTAACAACAGTTACATTAAGTAGGTAGATATTAGGTCATTCACAGAGAGAGTTGACTGTATTACCTAATCCGATTCTGCAAATGGGTTACGACCCAAGATTACAAAAAAGATACACTTTTCACGTTCTCTTGGGTCCACCCCAGCTTGTATCTCCTTTCCTCCAAAAATGCAAATTGGGGATGATATATGAATGTGTTTAGACTTTCATTCGTCGCTTACTCTGAGAATATTTTTTATATTTTGGTTCAGAAATTAAATTTAACGAATTTTTAAAATCAAAATATCTCTATCTTAGCCATGTTGACTAATTGACCAGTAAAATATTAACTGGTACCTTTTTAACCCTTTCTTGTACTGTTTAAATGATAAAATTTTATGGGATTTCTTGAAATTCTCTTTGTCTAAGTTCGACGTGTGTTCCAGGGGTCGTTAATCTTGTTGTGACTTACCGCAATATTGTAGCTCAAATGTTTCAATCTCAAATATCGATTTTTTTTCTTTATTTTTCTAGTCAGTTATGCTATCTTCAGATTTCCGGTTGACACTCGACAATATGTGTTTCTCAGTTTTTCAAAATCTTATTCCAAATTTAAAAAGTTTTCTCACAGAATGGAAAATGATGTTAAATTTATGGGAAGAGAGCAGAGACAGAAATAAATAGAATAAAACTGGAACAATACCACAGGACGATGATTTTGTAGACGTCCAGGGGCGCAAATACTGATTTGAAATATAATAGTACTTAATTTTTGGTGGCAAACACTTTCAAAACACTGCAAAGCAAATCTCGAATTCCAAACGGAAAAGCGAAACAACCTGTCTTTACGAAAGCTAGAACTCAAGAGAACCTCTGCCCTCCGTCGGAGCTGGGGACTGGGGCCTCGCCCCGCCTCCCCCGATAATGGTCAACGCCCCCAGGGGGTTACTATATGAACATATTTAAATGTACTTGATTTAAAGAAAATATTCGGGGTTGAATGTTTTAACTGTAAGAAAGTTCATTTCATAACATTTTTTTTCTTTTCACATTGTGTTAATAACTTTTTGGGGTGGTTTTTTTCCGGGTGTGAAAAGCTTGGGAATGTTCAAATCATCACATTATATATAAACAATATCTGGGTAATCTGGCCACTTCCAAAATCTGGAATTTCAGAGTCTGACAGGTTAAAACGTGTACAATATCACGTATCATAATCATTAACAATAAAGTCTCCCATATTATATTGGCTTGTGGAGGGTAGAGTCTGAAAAACTATTAAATAATATTACTTAAAATTTTAGATGGTTACCTTTTGATGGCTCATTTAGTAAAAACTCAATATATATTCAATTTGGATAAAAAACAACAATTCTTTAACTTTACAAAATAAATATTTAGCAATTTTAACAGCATTTGGTTCCTTAGAACGGTCAATCTGCCTAGCTAGGAACTAATATTGACCTACAATCCATAATAACCCTTTAACTTATTTTTAATAAATACAGTTATTGCAATATTATTATCTTGTAATTTTTGCAAAATACATGTATCTTATGTAATGTAATCAATAAATAAAACAAAAATTTTCTTTTTAATGATGTTAACTTTTTTTAATATGAATGAAGAATGTGAAGTACCAGATGCTTCCGACTATGCAAACCCAGTGGGAATATGGCATACCCGGCTGAGGTGAGTTAAGATGCTGAAGGGATTGGAAAGCAAAGGAAATTAGAAAAGAGAATGAGGTCGGGAAAAACCTATATTATCAGATCTGCTTACATATAATACAAATCAAAAGCCGTTTTGAATTGTGATCTTTTGCCAGAGAGGTAGTTTGAGTACATAATTATACTATCTACCAGTATACACAGAAATTAGAAGGGGTTTATTTCAGTGAGGCGTTATCTTTAAAGGAAGATGTGTAGGTAAAAAATCAGGGGAAAGGGCATAAACATTGGAATAATTTGTATGGTGATAGTGAATAAATACATTAACCTTAACAAACTGAATTTTTTGCAGAACATGCTTTTTATAACCAAAACACCAAAATTAAAAAACAAATGTTTTCCGCTCGATGTGATTACGTACCTTCGACGTGACTCAAGAATAAGAATATCGACCAATATATCTACTTTTGACGGCAATTGCGAGTTGCCTGTTCGATACCATGTTCGATTGTATCTTATTTTCTATCTATTATTTGAAAAAAAAGTGAAGACAGACGTCTGTGTTCATTATTATGAGCATTTTTTTAAAATCTCTGTTGACGCTTTGTGTGCCTCATTCGGTAGAATGACGCTCAGTTTTGAGGTAACAAAGTTAACACGATTTGACGTTGAAGTAGTAAGTTCAACAAGGGTGGAAAATATCTTGTTTCATTTTAGCTACCTTTGTCGCCCTAATGCTGATCCTACATTTTCCTACGTAAACACACCATAGTAAAAGCTTCGACCAGTAATAATATAAATATTTGAATGATTTGTATAGCGCTGTATTTGTTCAAAATCTCCTCAAAGACAGTTAAGTAAATTAGTTGCGGCGTACTTCGTTACGTGGCTTCTTTTGTTTTTTATACGGGATTTGAAAAGTGAACCTCCTCAAATGTGGGCCTAAAATGTACAAGTAGAATATATTGGCTGAAGCACCCAGAAATGCAAAGGCGTAAGTCTGCTTCATTAGGTGGGAAAAAGGAGACGATGGGTGGTTCTCAAAATCCCACGTAGGTTAAAGAAGTTTCACCATTCATTAGATTTCCAAAGCCAACTTGGGCACGTGACGTATTTTGAAGTGTCACGTGATCAAGTCAGTGCCATCGAGCAACGTAGAATTGCGAATGGTGGAGGCAATTACTGATACTTCTTGTTAATGCTGATGTGTGTTTAAGTTTACCGCAAAAATATTAAATAAACAAAATGATTTGACTATTTTAAAAAGTGAAGTTTACTTAGCGACAGCACTGACTTCACAATTTAACAGTAAGATTATATGATGTCTCGCGAACTGGTATTACGAATATCAGAATATTCAATTATGCCTATCACGTTCTGTACTATCCCAGGAGTAAAAAAGGAGAAGACGTGAAGATTGCCTAAAAGTTTCTATATTATCATGATAAAATCTTGATGAAGTTTTGCCATCGCTGGCCATTATTTCTCTATAGATTTTTCCTACCCGAGCAAACAGTAATACCGGAGAGGTCTTACATTTTCACACGCACAGGTGGAAAAATATTTTTTCCTTTATCATTAGCCACTTACTTATACAATACATGTAAACTTTTCTTTCAGTGCCATATATTCTGAAACATTCATGAACACGTTTCAGCAAAAACATATTGTTTCAGTTTACCTTGGACAAGGGTATAGATAAAACTAGATACCTAAGCAGCTTTTCAAAAAAATATTTTCCATTCTTAAAAAAAAGGTTTTTCAGATGTTATTAACTAAATAGCGCAGACCCTCTACATCAGGGGATAAATTAATTTCAATTTTAAAATGGTAATTAAAATAATTTTCTAATAAAATTGTAAAAAAAGTTATTGGTACGTACTTTATCGCTAGTCGGAATTCGTTCAACAATATTAAATTTTATTTATTTGATTTTATTTAAGTTCATAAAATAGGCGTGATGCTCATAAATTAATATACATGCATGTTTTAATACATAACAATAACAAATAAAGTATCAAAAATAATTTGCAAAAGTAAATGACAAACAAGAATGGGAAAAGGTAGAATACAAATATGTACATAAACAATTTATTATTGTCACCTGTTCTAATGATATTGACAATTGTAATATTAGTATACCATCACATTCTGTTATTATAATATTGAAAAATCCGTGTCATGGAATAGTAATAGTTATGTTCAACAAATTCCTACTACAAGAATTGGCTCTGGCCTGAACTTTATGGCAATTCACACAAAATTTTCACTTTACCATAGACATTATTTGTACCAGGCTCCACTTCTATTTAATTGCCTTCCAAAACAAATTAAGTCATAAAATTAGTTGTGTACCTTTAAAAAGAATGTTAACTTCATTTGCTAGCCGAGGATTTTTTCATCTTTGTCGTTTTAAATTATGGCAAAATATGTTGTGAATGTATATTTATTCATCCCTTTACGTCTTTAATATTTTTTTTCCACTCCCCTTTTTAAAATAATAGTATTTCATACTTTTTTGCATTCTAATATCAATGTAGATCATGGTCACCCTACATGTTTACTACATTATACTGTAATGAATTGGCTGGAATTAGATTAATAGGTACTATGTAGGTACCCAATTCAATATTGTTCTCTTTGTAACAACATTGTTTTCTCAATATATAATATTTGTGTTATTTTTAATATTATTAATCTCAACACAGGCTTGTCCTAGTGAGGTTAAAAATTCAAAAGTAAAAAAAAAGATAATATGTAAAGAAACAATAAACAATGAAAAACCCGTGGTATGTAATTGTAAAAGTTACATTATAAATCCGCGGCATGGAATTGTAATAGTTATATTAAAAATCGGTGGCAAGGAATAGTTAAAGTTATACTGTTTAGTTTTTTATGTACCGTACTACAGACGAGTCCAAACTGTTCTCAACAGTCTAGAACCAGTGAGACTATCGTATCCCAAATTGGGATATGTAGTGAGACTGAAGGTAGTGAGGAGATGAAGGAAATGGAAAGAGGTAGGTGGGGAATCTAATCAAATGGTACCTGTCTAATCAAACCTGGTAACCAAAAATCAATTCAAGCAACGATCCAATTGTGAATGGTAGTCTTTCACCAGAGTGATACTGAAAGTATCTACAAATATTTTAGGCTAAAATTCCATTGGCGATAAAGATTTTTCAAAGAAAATTTCATAAAAGAGTAGGTTCTTGGTAAAATTAAGATAACTGGTTTCATAATTGATTTTTTCCCTTAATTTTCTGCCTCTTTGTGTAAGAAAGTTTCTTTTAAAAAATATTTTTCTATAGTAAAGCTAAAACAATTAAAAATATTTTAACCAAGTTTTATAAATTTTTCGGGATGTTTTTGTAATTTTTTTTTATAAAATGACTTATAGTATGATACAATATTTGGCAGTAAGTTAAGTGCCAATTTTTTTTATAAAAATCAAAAGAATAGTGAAAAATATGAGAAAATATTATGTTAGCGACCGCAAGAATTTTGCGTCTATGGTTCTTAGTCCTCCCATTTATAAAACTAATTTTTAGCCGGGGATGTTGATTAAAGGCTTTTTGTTTTATTATTTGGACTATGGGGAAAACCCTAAAAGGATTTTCATTAGATAATCAGGAAATACGATTATCTTCGTAGTGCTTTCGTTATGGAAACATACTTGGGAAATTTTGCTAGTCCCGGTGTTAATGGGGACTATAGGACGGGTAACGGGTACCGGTTAGTTATTGGTCGAGTTGTCCAAAGACATCGCGGTTCCTGGTTCAATACCATGTTAGGTAAGTCCTCCACATTCTACAAACAACATTTTCCGTTATTGATGATAGAAGTAGGAGAAATTAAAATATTATCAGTTTTTTTGTTATTTGGTTTTGGGGTGTTATGCCGTGTTGCGCTAATTCCTTCTTTATTGCAATAACACATCTGCCCTGATGATGGACACTGCAATGCTGTCCGAAACATTGGCTAAAGAAGGAGTTAGCGCAACACGGCATAACACCCCAAAAACAAATAACAAAAATATTTTTGGCCGTGAAAATCTTAAATCATATTATCAGTTTTGTATTTATTATGCTTATACAATGCACTTACATAATGTGGATTGACTAGATGATCATTTGTGAAAAAGTGTGTGGAAGGGTTTACTTTTTCCTGTGGGGAAGATTTAACCGGGATAAAAAGTCGGAAAAATAAATATTCGTAATGTTTGTCGGTCTGTAAAAAAGATGATAAAATAAGATAGATATAATGAACCACAGCAAAATATTGTTTTAAGCATTTGCTTCATTCACTTTCATATGTATATTGTGACTATTTCCGACTTGCCCAGACTTGAATTTTAGATCGCATGATTATTGATTGTATGACTGTCACTCCTCAGACCACTCACTCGGGTCATATTAAATTATATTATAAAAATCTTAAATCAGTTTGACACTCTTTTCGGATCTCAACATTCAGTCTACTAAATTCTTCTTCTAGTAATTCTGTATTTTATTTTTAATTAGCACAGTTTAAATTTTAATTCTGTTTTAATAGAAAATATTTGTTTAATACCTGTGTTTCAATTAATATCATTAATTTCAAGTAAAAGTAAATTGTTAGACATAGTTTTAAAAAAATGCGTTTCATTGTTATTTAAGGATAACTAAAAATATATTCTATATTTTTTTCTTATTTAATTTTGGTGGTAGATTTACGATTTATTGAAAATTAATATTATAAGAACATAATATAATATAGTAAGGAAAATATTTGATTTTAAACGAGCAGGAGAGAACATGTATTTATGTAAAAAAATTTCAAGTGTAACATTTTTATGCTGTTATGGACAAATGCATGAAATTTGCCTCGTTCCATATTAATAGTTGCACATATAAATATTTTAATTTTTTTTAATATCTACCAATTTTAAACATTTTTTATCTGATTCGATTCTATCGTGACAAAAATCATTTCATTAATGCCAAAAATAGATTTGTATGTAGCAATATGTAATAAATCTTGTTTATCAATCAATATAATCAATCAATCATAAACAACAATACTACATGTAAACAGTGCACGGTTTTGTTTCTGCTCCAGTTCAAACCATAAATAAGAATACTTAATTTTATACCTGTGCGTATAGGAAGTACTAAATTACAAGTGCAAATCGAGTTTTAGTGTAGTGATAGAATTCCAAGTGATTCCAATCTCGCAGTTAAAAGATATATCAAAAACAAAATAATTATAAATCTGTCATCAGAACTGTCGATTCGTCAGTTCGCACTTGTTTCTAGTGTGTGTGTGTGTACGTAAAGTTACCTTCACATTTACGCATACTATCCCGAGTACGTGATCAGGGCAGCTAAACTTTTTCATATTTTATATTTCTGCTTCGATCTACTAATTATGGATTCGTGTGATCCCTACCATTTTATTATAATGGCAAGTAATATAATAAACTCTATGAACAGTACCATTATGGATCCATCGAATAAATTTACCAAAGAACAAATGGCTAAATTAACTCCTAAACTTTCGGAACTTTTGGGGAATATTAGTGTTGTTGGTGCGAAAGTGGGCTTCCTGGAAGGAGAGCTGAAGGCCTATACAAACATCTCACAACAGAAGCCACCTCAGGTCCAACCTCTACCTAACACCATCCAAGACCTACCTGGAATTTGCGAAACACTAGCGGAAATGGAGGAGAGAAAATTACGTTCTAAGAATATTATAATGTTTAATGTACCTGAGTGCTCAACTGGTACTCAAACTGACTGCATGAGGGAGGATAAGAACAAAGTTTTGAGTATTCTAAGCAAAGTTGAAAATGTTGATACCTCTGAAATAAAAATGTTCCGTTTAGGTAAAAAAGAAATGGATAAAATACGTCCGATCAAGATTGAACTGTCAGATCAACATCAAGTGAAACTGGTTCTTCAAAAAAAGGCGATAGACTACAAAAATTTCAGTATTAAAACCAAAAAAGACTTAACATGGGTTCAGCGCCAAGAAATTCAAAATGTATGGAAGGAGTTAGAAAACCGGAAAAATAAGGGAGAAAATAATTTAACCATAAAATATATTAACAACTCACCTAAAATTATCAATGTTCAACCAAAAAACTCCAGCCATATAAACGCCTCATCTACTACCAGAACGTCAGGGGCATCAGAACAAAATTAAAGGAATGAAAAAACATACACTTAGTAAGACACCACTTTATTTTTGAATTAATAACAATAGCCAACCGGGTTTCGCTTGTCCCAAGCTTCATCAGGACTAAATATCAACAAAAAAAAAAAAAATTAAAGGAGTTCAGAGTAAATGCTCCATCTTTCTCAAATGATGTCATTATACTCACTGAAATATGGCTAACATCATCAATCTTCTCAGTGGAGCTAGGACTACATAGGCACCATGTCCACCGAGCAGACCGGAGTCAGAATACCAGCTCCAATACAAGAGGAGGTGGTGTCCTGATAGCGGTCCGCAAAAATATTACTTCGAAAGCACTCAAAATCAAAAATACTGATGTGGAACAATTGTTCGTATTGTTAAGTGGTGATTTCAAGAAAACTATTATTGGAACTGTTTATATTCCTCCTAATGCCAACATATCAATCTATAAAAAAACACTGTGAAGATGTTGAGTTAGTAAAAACAAAATATCCAAATCATCAAATAATTATTTGCGGTGATTATAATTTACCTAATTGCAATTTCAACGTTTTAGACAGTAATTTTAATTCAATACCAGCAACCGCCTGCGAACGAGTAATTCTAGATATGTCTTTACTTTTTAATTAAACCCAATATAACCATGTACGTAATATTAATAATCGTGTTCTTGATCTAGTTTTATCAAATGAAAGCAACGTAATTATAAATGAATCATTAGAGTTTATTCTTCCGATAGACAACCACCATCCCCCACTACCAATACTTATCTCTTGTACTAAAGAAGGCAATCAAAATAATTCAATTCCTACGTATAACTTTAAAAATGCGAACTATCGGGACATAAATGATCGTCTCCACAAAGAAGATTGGTCATTTCTTAAGGAAGGCGATATTAAGCAAAATATTGAATCATTTTATTACTTGCTGGATAAAATTATTATCGATCTCATCCCACTCATTCATTTTAAAGAATCAAAATATCCGAGATGGTTCAATAAAGAACTTGTTCAATTAACTGCCCTTAAAAAAGTTTTACATAAGAAATATAAAGAAGACAGGTCTTTATCAAATTATATTGAATTTAAAAACGTTAGAAAAGATTGTAAAATCTTATCAAAAATGTGCTACAATTCTTTTATTAATAATGTTGAAACTTCAATAAATCATAATGTAAAGTATTTTTGGAACTATGCAAAATCAATGAAAAATAATAACTTAGGTATACCCGCCAACTTGGAATATGCAGGTAAAAAGGCCAAAGACACTCAAAGTATCGCTGACCTTTTTGCTGATTTTTTTAAAAGCGTTTATGAATGTGAGACACCAGTTTCTGCTACTAGTGGTGCTACGTAGTAGTGCTACGAGTGGTGTTCCCCAGGGATCACACTTAGGTCCAATCCTGTTTTTATTATTTGTCAATGATGTATTGTATATTTTCAATGATGTAAATACTGTAAAAACATTATATATGTCACTAGTAAGGAGTCATGTAGAATACAATTCCACGGTTTGGTCCCCAAATTATGAGGTTCATTCACATGCGATTGAAAGAATCCAAAATAAATTTTTAAGATATGTAAATTTCAAAATGGGCATTCCTAGAGAAAACCTAAATTACGATAACTTACTTTGTTCATTAAATTTAATAAAATTATCTGATCGCAGAATTATTTCCGATTTAACCTGTTTGTATAAAATCATTAATTCAATGTTTGATACCCCTGATTTATTATATGTGATCTCTTTTCATACTCCAAGCAGGTCGGTTTCAAGACAGTACCTACCATATTATTGTAGCAATTCTATGTCAACGTCCCAATATCATACTCCTATGCGACGGATTCAACAGCTAGGAAACAAATACTCAGATGTTGTTGATATATTTAGTACATCAATTTCAATATATTATAAGCATACCCTATTGAAGTTTTTTTTTTCATCGAGTAGTGGAATATTTTAATAAAGGTATTTAATTTGATTTGACTAACATATAATAATTTTGTCAACTGAAATAGAAATAAATATTTTGGATTTTTTATATGTTGTGCCTGCATTCTGTGTAGATCAAGTTGAGTGATATTTTGACTTTATATTTATTTTTCTGCAATTGTTTTAATAGTCGTTTCCTGCACTATTTTCATGTATAATTTCGTAAATATTTTTTATATATATGTATGTAAAAGCCTTAACCCTAGATTCATAACCATTCGTCCCACAGACCGCACAAAACGTAAATTTGTTTCTAGTGTCTCGGGTGAAAGAGATAGAATGATGACCTCTCAAGTACCTTCCTAGATCGCTTGTTCATTAGTAACGCGGGTGTGCTTGCCTCGCAGTGAAGTCTTGTGGACAAGTTATAGACCTTTGAACGTCTGAGAGACGAATGTTTATGAATAGTGTAACTTTTGACGAGACTGCAAGTTATTTTGAAAACATTGTTTTTGATGAGTTCTGGTTATACAGAGTAAAAGTAAGTATATGATATTATTCTATATGAGTTATTATTTATAGTTACATCTTATTTTATCGTAAAAAATGTATTATTGTGTGTATTTTACATCAAATCTATTTATTTTATTTTATAATGGATGATCGGCAAATTGATGACTATTTGAATCGTTTATCTGATTCTGGTGATGATGATTTTACCAGTCAGCAAAAGGACGTAAAAATCAGTGATGTCGAAGATCATGTGGAATTAGATGAAATGGTACCGACAGATTCCGACAGTGATAACGACATGGTTACGTAAAAGACACGAAATGCAAACTTTGAAGAGATGCCTAAAAAGGAAAATCGCCGAAGTTTTAGATGAAATGCCTACTATTGCCTCACCTGGTCCAAGTGGTACCCAAAAAAAGGTTTGTGGTTATTGTGATTATAAAAAACGGCATATGACAAGGTTCCAATGCAAGCAATGAAAAAAGTATATGTGTATGGACCATCGCGGTCTCATGTGTGTGGAATGTACCGATGAAATTTAATTTTAACTCGTTTATTATTTTTTTGTTACCTAATTAAACACATTTAAGAGTGCCATACTTAATTTATTTATTTTATTTACAAGTACCCCAAAATTCGTCATTTAAATTTAGTCGTCTGTGAGACGAATGTTTATGAATAATGTTCCTCTTAGATAAGGTTATGAATCTAGGGTTAATAGGCGTGAAATAAATAAATAAATAATGTTTTTGTATAAATTATCTGTTTTTATTTAGCACCTGCAATAATTGTGGAAAATATATTGCAAAACTTATGATGCAAGATATTTCGCAAATTGTTGTGTGTGCGTTCATTGACATGACAGCTAGGTGGGTAGAACGTTGAATATTTTAAAATTTTAACTTTTTAAATACGGATCTAGATATATTGATATAAATATATTTAAATGACGATTAAACGTTGTTTTTAAACAGATAGCAGTACTGAGAATCGTAAAATTTTGCAATACAAGGTTCTAGAATAACAATCACGCCTGATATCAATGTTCAAATATTGTACCTACCTACTTACCTTTGCACTATCTCCCAATGTGTGCTTGAAACAAAAATTTAAGGACATAATTGTTAAATGGATGAAGTTCATTACTTTCATAATTTTACAAAAAAATTTATCATTTAACTGTAATTTCATTTATTTATATAAAATTTTCAGTGTTGTAAATTTTTTTATTTTTTATTTATCATAAAACGTTATTTTTTATTAATTTTATTTTTATGTCTTGCTAGTGAAATTCCGATGAGTTACGAAACTCATTTTAGGACGGGAAGGACTTGCAATACGTAGATGAGACTTAATAGGTACAATTTTACATTGGTATTTTGATACCAAAGTCGTAAGTTTCACATACAAAACAGTACAAAAATAGAAAAAAAGGGAGTTTAACCAGATTAAACCAGGAAAAAAACGAAACAACCAGGGAAAAGCACATATGCACAAAGCAAAGGTAGGATTTTAAAAAAAGGTACTTATTAACTAATACATTGGTAATATTTCGTGACACTGCAAATTAAAGCGATAAATGGTGTTTTTCCTGTGAATAGTGCTGACGCAGAAAGATTTTTTAGTCGCTATAATCAATAATACAATAAATATGTTTCGAGTGGTTTTGCTAATTTAATTTTTTTCCCCTCTTGTCGACTCCCATTCCTTGACGTTATCCTATTTAGCTATAAACGCTATGAAAACGCAAAATAAAGCTATAAAAGCTATTTTTACAATAATTAATGCTACATTTCTTTAAAATTAAAGCTAGGAATGGGTGTCTAGTAATAATAGATTTTGCTCAAGTACAAATATGTGGTATATAAAAGGAGAGAAAATGAAACAAGGTAAAATAAAATATGACAAGAAAAAACATTTTAGTATCGACTGGTTTCACTTAAACCAAGCTTCATCAGAGCAGTTTTTTCTTTAAATAAATATAACATGTTTGCTTCTAACAAATAAATAAATTGATTATAATGTTTTGATGAAACTCGGTTTAAGCAAAACCGGTAGATAGATAAAATAATAAAGTTCGTGGTTAAATAATAACAGCCTTAAAAATAAAAAAAAACACTTCTTAAACGTTAAATGGTGTTTTAGTTGCACTTTGAATAAAGACTGTACAATTTCTATTTCAAATTATTACTAATACAAATATCATGCGCTGCAAAGGAACTGGCAACACCTGATTTTGAATGACGCATGCGCCATGCGCGTGAGTTTCCCGGGACAATGACAATTTTGATTTGTCACTTTTGATGAAGATAAAGTGATTCATATATAGTTTTTGTTCATACTAATAAAGTTCGCGGTTAAATACTAACAGGCTTACTAATAAAAACACTTCTCACCATTAACTGGTGTTTTAGATACACTTAAAAGATTGTACAATTTGTATTTCAAATGATTACTAAAACACATATCTTTAAATAGATAAAAAGAACTGGCAACATCCATTTATAATGACACATGCGCCATGCGCGTGAGTTTCCCGGCAAAATGACAATTTTGATTTATCACTTTTGATGAGTTATTCAAATATAGTTTTTGTCCATATTTACTATTCTAATGATCAATTCACTATCAAATGTGTATAATTCAATATATACATACAATTTTTGTGTTCTTTCGCCAATAATGTCATGTTGTAAATGTAGTTTTATTTTATCGGAAAAAGCGAAGTTGTTTCTGACGAATTTTTCAGTCAACACTTAACACTTCCATAAATTTTTTTTTTTTAATAAATCCAAAATGTCAGATTTTTTGGTTAGTCTTCGATAACTTTTATTATAATCATCAATTGTATGAATAAAAGAAAAAGTGAAATGACAGCTTTCTTGTAAATTTTTTAAGTTAAAGGACTATTTTTTTACAATTCTCCGAAATTTTTCGACGTTTTGATTAAAAAGGTTTGTGGTAAGCTTTTCTCCATTTTTTTCATGTTTTAAATTATAATATTTCATTAACATACACAATATCAAACTATGTACCAAATACAAAAATCTAAAAGTTAATTTTATTTTGTTTCTAAAATTAAAATTTTATTTCGTTGTCTTCTAAATAAAGAATCATGTAGCACCTTTAAAATAAGTGGAAAAATTCTCAAAATGGATAAGAAATTATTATTATTTCAAGTTAATGGACTATTTGTCCGTAAATAAATAAATAAAGTTAATTGAACCCTTTTTAACTGCTAATGTACCTATATATCTTTCCCTGAACTGTTTTGTGTCGATTTCTACATTAGATCTGAATAGCCAGGTACTTCCCCACCTTCCTCTTTCCCTTCCCAACTTACCTTCAGCCTCACAACATCCCCCAATTGGGGATGCCATAGTCTCACTGGCTCTAGACGGGAGCAGTTGGGACTCTTGTGAGGTATTCACTATAAAAAAAAATAAAAATATTGTTAATTTTCACATACACAGTCGTTGATCAATGGAATAATATTTTCACCACGTTTATTAGTAAGACTTTAAGTATTTGTTTTATTTAAAAATAATATTTAAAAATTCAAATTATAAAAAACAGGAGGCTTTATTTTTATTATTAGCGGAATCTTTTTTTAAATTTTTGCTTTTTTTTCGGATTTCATTTTTGGTGTGTTATTTAAATACATTATATATGTTTGTCGTTAGTAATTTCATAACGTTAACTTTCAATAAATTGTCTATAAAACGAGGAAGGCATGGCATGATCAGTAATTTCATAACGATAACTTTCAATAAATTGTCTATAAAACGAGGAAGGCATGGCATGATCAGTAATTTCATAACGATAACTTTCAATAAATTGTCTATAAAACGAGGAAGGCATGGCATGATCAAATCAATCAAATACTTGAGCTGGGTCATGTCAAGAATAAGAATATCAGAAAAAAAGGTTCATAAGAGATGATGCATGAATGCAAATGAAGCGACTAATTATTTCGTTATTTGATAAAAAAAATATTTTTATACAGTTATTCATATACTTAAAAAAGCATTTAGGTCATTGATAAGAGTGATAAAACCTTGTTATATTTCTGCGAAAAAATTCAACCGTAATACAAAAAATAATTTTATCATTCTTTTATGATCTAATTTAATAATAACCCAGTAATACCGTAAACACACATCAATGATTTCATTGATAATTAAAATTTTGTTTAATATCGTGCTTACACACACAAAATATTACACCTTTAAAATTGCTGACTCAACGTCATCAGTCATTGTTTCCTTTAACCCTTTAACTGCGAACAAATTTGCAAAAGAATCGATGCCAGACTTGACGCGAACACAGTACTCAAACGTAATATGCATTGTTTGAATACATAATGTCTCTAACTTTTATTCGACTCAAGAATAGAATCTTTCACAGAACAAAGAACAATACTATAAAAACTTACAAGTGTACAAATTATTACAACAAATGGGTTATTTTTTTTTCATTATTTATGTTTTTTGTGTACAGTTTTTGCGTGCTTCTCGACTACCATAGTAGGCACACACCCATATTATGGTAGTCGAATTTTGTGTATATAACTACTCGTATTTACGAGAAGGACTAGACAAAAGGCGGATTCTCGGTGACTTTTCGAAAGGATAACACCATAGGAAGTATACTTATACAAATTAATAGATAATAATTACTAGAAATGCTATACATGCGGTATGAAAACCGATGTCTAACCGATCGAGATCTTCATATATAATGATGAAACGACTTTTTTACTATAACTTTAAGGACGGTTTGTTTCGGAGAATTTGAACAATTCTTTAAATTTCATTGAAGTTAATTTTCAAGTTCTGTGAGAGATTTTTTCAAGTTCTGTTATTATTTCAGTTTTTTCAAGCAACTAGCCTATAGTAAATTAATAACAGAACTTGAATAGGACTTTCACAGAACCTGAAAATGAAGATTACAATTTGATGAATTGTTCAAATTCTTCGAAACAATCCATCTTTAGTAAACAATGAAAAATACGGAATCCTCCACAATACCAGGTATTCATCAAACAAGGTCAAATCACAATGACATAAAAAATATTCCAGGTTATAAAACCATATTTGGACAAAGAAATTATATTTATTTTGCGACGAAAGTCCACAAGATCCTTCGACCTAATTTAAAGTGAATAGAAAATTTGAATGAATGCAAATCAAGAATAAAAATCTTGCTGAAGGAGATTAATGAAAAAACTCTGAAAAAAACATTAAAAACGACATGGAAAACTAATAAAACAGAAATGAATAACTTTTGACCGCCTCAGGACAGGTCACCCTAGTGAGGAGGACTAAGTAATATAATTTACTATACATGTATTTTGTATGTACAACGTTTAAATGTCTGACACACCCGTAACCCATTTCGTATGTTCGTAATTCTAACGACCTACACATATTTTTATGATTATTTTACTGTAATTATCCCCAACTGCTGCCAGTTGCTCGACTGGAGCCAGTGGGACTATTGCATCCCCAATTGGTTTATGTTGTGAGTGTGAATGTAGCGGAGAGAGGAATGAGATGGGGAAAAAGAAGGTAGAAAAGTACCTGGCTATTTAGATCTGATGATCAAACATGGCCATACCCATTTCAAGCAACGTTTCAATTCTGAAAGCTGGTCTTGCACCAGGGCGAATATTTTCGAGAGTATTTTCCACTTAGGAAAGTACTACGAATATATTATTTATTAATTTTTAATGACTAATTTGTGAAATGACAGAAATTAATCTCACGGAATTTGAGCCCGCTACCTCCCGCTTGTTGGTCGAGAGCCTTACTTTGCTGGGTCTTGAGACCGTCAAAAACAAATAATCTTATATGTGAGGGTCAACCCTATTAAGGAAGTTGAGTCCATTTTTTTAATTTTTTTTTATCAATGTTCGCATTCAAACTTAAATATTTGTATTTTTTTTTTTAAGTCTGTTTTCATAATTAAATTAATTCTCAAAGTTTAAATTTTACTAAGCCCGCCAAAACGAACGGTAAGAGGCGGGGTGTGGGTGTGACGTCATTCAAACTGTGAAATCACGTCCCTTAAACCTTTTGTATGGAAAAATTTTTAATTCTTCAATAAGGAATTCCAGTAATTTTTTTACCAATGTTAACCGTCTATTAGAATTGATGTTATTAAAAAAAAAAGAAAATTGGTTAAGATTTCATAGTTAAATTAATATTTTAAGTTAGAATATTTGCTTCTGCCCGCCCGGCACGGTATTGAAGACGCTATTTGTTGACCGCCGCGCAGAAAAGTAAGACCAAAAGTAAAATAACGGTTTACAGCCCAGTTCACTGTGAGACTTTTCTGCGCGGAGGCCTGAAGTATAATCACATGTAATGTGACATGTATAATAATAAAAACTTCTAAGCGATGCAATAAACAACATATTATTATAAAGCACTATACGAATATGTATCTTTAGAAATCCATTTTATATAATAATAACAACAAATACCTACATAAATATTTGACAATAGATGGGGCTATTTTTTTCACATAGATCCTATTGACAAGGGGGTTTCTCCGGGAATGCAGATGGTTTTCAGCCGTGCCTTATTATATGGTAAACAAAAGATGAAATATTTAAAAGCCATCACCACATTATAATATATATTATAATGAGTAGAGAATAATTATCATGTCATGCGAAATCAATAAATATACCTGCACAAAACTAGTGGTTATGGCGAAATGTCATATGGGTAGATACGCAATGATTATTATACTGTAAAAATGTATTATATTTATCGTAACGTACAAATGAACACAATTAAGAATTTGATATACTTACTTGGAAGCTTTAACTCCACGACCGGCTGTGATTGTGTGGCCCAAAGAAACGTTTGGCCTATACACCTCTCTCATCTAAACCGACCATCTCTCATGTAATAGAAAGAGATGCACCATAGACATTGCGGTGATATACAAGCCACGACACATGTGACGTCATAATTCTTTCGGCCAATCGTGGAGCGTACTCAGTTTAATGCTAATTAATGCCTTTTCAAGAACGTTTAACTAATTCTAAGAATAATAATATAGAAATATTTTTTTTGTTTTTAATTAGTTTTTATTATTCACAATGTACATTTGTTACGTATAAATTTTTTAATAAAATTAGCGACCGGTTTCGACACGTCCGTGTCATTAACTAGCTATTTTAAAACTTTAACTTTAACTTTAACTATAAAAATAAATTAATTGAATCAGGAACGCCAGAGCAACATGTAAAGATGAGGCTTACAAGAATTAAAAGGGATGATCAAGACGTTAAATTCTTTTTTTTTTCGTTTCGTTCTCATTGATTGGTTTGCTTGCTATGACCCGTTTCCTAAAACAAGCGTGATTATGTCTATTAGCAGTGGCACGAACGGGGATAGCAATTATCATTGTGACCGGTCGGTGGCCGAGTTGACATCACGTTTGGGTCCCACCCAGGCGTAGTGTGTTCAATTCCTCGGCTGGCTAAGTCCTCCATCACAACACAAGCAACATTTTCAGCTTACTGTGGTGGTAGTAGGAGACTTTCAAATATTGTCAGGTTATTCGTAACCCGGGAATGTTTGTCTTTCTTTAAAAAAAAAAAATCTCATTTCTGAAAAGATGGGGAAATTTTATATGTCTAAAGTTATCAACCAGAACTTTGAAAACCTACACTTTAAACGTAATGATGCGATAGTTTTTCTTGCGGCGGTAACTAGCAGTGTAAAAAAATTAAGGCGTGACCATGGCAATAGATCCATTAATGCTATTCCATCGTATGTATATTGCCAAAAAGTCTGAAAATGAACTGAAAGAATATTTCCAATATGAAATCTCTCCTGTCCCATTGTCTCTTTTCTCAGAAGAAGGCATGCGCAAAAGAACGAAGTCCATATTTTACTCATCATTCAACCCTCTACCAAATAATACAGAACTAGGAAGTAGTAAAATACACGTAATTGATGGAGAATATTTACTGCGCAAAGTTGTATGGGGTCGTGCTCAACCCTTTTCAGTGATTTTCCAGCAATATGTCAGGTGTGTACAAAATCATTATGGATCCAATGCAGTAGTGGACTTCGATGGATACCCAGATTTTATAGAAAAGAAAAGCACTAAATGGGTGGAAGAGTTACAAGTCCTGTTGAAGTTTTGTTTTTCGGAAGCATGCATCCACATCCACAAGAGGAAAAGTTTCTGGGAAATGAAAAGAACAATATTCGTTTTATTTCCCTGCTCAAAACCTCATTTGCACGATCCCACATAACGACAGTACAAGCTGAAGAGGATGCTGACGTTTTTATAGTAACCACAGAAAACTCGTTGTCATCTCAACATGATGCAGTCGTTGAATAATTTATTTATTTATTTATTTATTTATTTATTTTAGGAACATTAACAGTCTTAGTAATATAATATACATAAGAGAATAACAAAAAACAGACCAATTATTAATGTTCACAGATATATATAGAAACATAAAACTAACCTGCAAACGATAAACCTATAATATGCCTACCATAAACAGCAATAAATAAAAGTGATTTTAACTATACTTAAATAGACTTGGGTTGGAACGGGAAAGGGGAGGAGAGGGATGAGGAAAAGTTGCCACGCAGGTAATATTAAAATATTAGGTACAATCATTTTAACAGTGGTTAATATGAGTTAGAATGTGATACAATGAAATTCTGTAGTGATAGTAACTAGCAGTGAATATGTCAGCACGAGTGTCTATATTTGCAAATTTATTATTATAGTAGTTACATGTCCTTTGCATAAATTCATTTTGGTTGGAATTGGTATTGCATCTATCAATGTAGAAAAGGGTATTTTGTCTGCTGTATCGAATTGGCGCATGGAAATTTATTTTGTTCAGCAACTCCGGGCAGTCAACTTTAGAGTTAATAATTTTATACAAGAGCATCTGATCAGCGACAATCCTCCTGTTGAGTAGTTTCGTGATTCGAAAATGTTTCTCGATTTCGTCGTAAGAGTTGTATATGTTAAATGATTTAAAATTGAGGAATTTGAGAAATCGTTCCTGAACTCTTTCTAACCTGTTAACATAAACAATATAGCGCGGGTTCCAAACCGGTGAACAGTACTCCAGGTGAGGACGAACATGTGAATTGTAGAGAGTCAGATATGTCTTAGTATTTTTGAAAAATTTGCATGTTCTCAGTACAAAACCTAGACTTTTTGATGCTTTGGTGACAATGTTATCAACGTGTTTATCAAAGGTAAGTTTAGAGTCCAAGAAAACCCCGAGATCACGCACATAGTCTTTATTTGTTAAAATCGATCCAGAAATGGTGTAATCATGCAGTATTTTCACACGGTTACGTGTGAATGTGACTTTGCAACATTTAGAAATATTGATAAAAAGCTTATTTCTGAGACAGTAATCCGTCAGTCGATCAAGATCTGCTTGTAAACGCGCAGAACAGTCCGGGGAGCTTATAGGAAGGTATATCTTCATATCGTCAGCAAATAGTAAAATTTGAGCGTTGTGAAAACATGTCGTAATATCATTAATATAGATAGAGAAAAGCAAAGGACCCAAAATGGACCCCTGAGGCACACCGGAAGTAATGATTTTCCAGACCGAGGAAAATCCACCCACTGTCACATAATCGCATAATTGTTGGTCAGGATATTGACCTGCTGGTACGACTCACAGCTCTCTCACCTCTCAACGTATATTACCAAAAAGTTGGTAAAGGTAAATCACCTAACGCGTTGTACTCGAACAAATGTTTTAAACACATTGAAGTAGTTGAAAACATTTTATTCCTTCATTTTATTCTGTCAAAGCAAACACAATTTTTTTTAATTCTTCTCAAGAACCACTCAGTGAATGAACTTGTTCGTGTATTTCAAAATCCAAAAGCAAACCAGAAGCAATCACTTTGGCTGCCCAACAATTATTTGCACTTTTATATGGCGGCAATGAGAAATCAAATTTAAGATACATCATTTTTGTCAAAGGAGTAAAAAAGAACAAATTCAATTTATCCAGGCTTCAAGAACATACTTGCAAGTGCAGACTTGGCTTGGTGACGATAAAGATCCAACTGAATGGGGGTGGAAAAAGGATGCTGTTGGGTTACTAACTTCAGTATCAATGTTGAAGGAAGCTGCACCTCAGGCCTTGCTGAACTTTATATCATGTCAATGCAAAAAAGGTTGCAATGGAAAGTGCACCTACAGACAGTCGGGTTTGAAATGCTCCATACTCTGCATTCAATAAGAATCTCAATAATTGTTAATTTTACGAAAATGCCATTTTTTATCTTTTTTATATACCTTATCATCTTAATTAGATTAATAATCTTAAATTTATTTTGTGATTACGTTGATGGGTATGTCAGACCTAGCTGCGAGTATAAATGGAGTGGCTTGGCCTATTTCAGTGGTCTCCCCATTGGAAATGTATGGCGACCGATAAAACTAGGTCTGATACAGGCATGACGATTGTTATCAACTTATATGATATTACAACAATAATTGTTACAGAAAAATAAAATCAAGAAATGCCAAGTTGAAAACACTTTACCTTTGTTTCAATTTTAGGCCTGCTTTTGTTGGATTAGAGATGGATATGCAATAGAGATAAAAAAACATAAATCATATACCTATTTCTTTTATGAAATTTTATTTTCTACAAAATTAGTATCAAAAAATTTATACTAAAACGAAACGAGGTATTTACAAAAAACCAAACCTAGTCGGGCGAAAAAAATGTTTTTTCAAAAATATACGCACCTTTACGACTTTCTACCTTGGTACCTATTAGAGATATAAGAAATTTAATATAACAAAAGTTGTCGTTAATTTTGTTTTCTACTATACTTGTTAAGTGATTTTAGCCAAAATTTGCATTGGAAGTGAGATATTTGTGAAAAAAATGGATTTTGATGCGATTTCAGCCGGTTTTTTCAAAATGGCGAGCGCAGGTGCGCCAAGGTCGGAAACTCAGATTTTACATCAGGGGACCAGTTTATAAAACATTAAAAAAAAATTGGGACTGCCGAAATAATTATGATTGCGAATCGCTAATTGCACTGGACTACTAAATTTTCAACGTCACTTATGGATAGTTTAACAAGTATCTTTTATATTCAAGTATAATCATATTCCTGCTCTCCATTAAATATTTATTCACCAATATATTAAGGAGAAGGCCGCAAAATAGTAAAACTACCCTCATGAAGTTTTATACGTAAACAAACTTCAAATTTGTCTTCTCGGTTTTATATTGGTACATAACCGTTTGGTGGAAAAACAAAATAAATGTTGTTAAACTATGGTGAGAACATTTTTTACTAGTCATTAATAATTTTAAATTACGCAGAGTTGATTAAAGTTGGCAATAAATATGATTGAAATTGAGCGTTTTCGATAATCGTCATCTATTCTAAGGTTTGTTATAACCATAGTTAATCCTAAAATACTGTTTGACTCAGGGCGTGGTAATCAAAGTTTACTATCATTGTGTTATCTCTACGAGTATTTCCGGAGTACATAATACGGTGTGTTATATAGTTTAAAGATATCGCCATTTTGATAACGCTTTACAATTATTGCTATCTTCTCATTTTAACTATCGTGTTACAGTTGAAATTTCCTGAACAAGGTAGTAGTAGTTTATAAAATCTACATGCAAATAATTCAGAACCAAAAAAATTTGCCGCCATGCGTCGGAATATCCCAAAATTGATCTCGTTAAATTTGAAAACTTTTTTCCTCTATAAGCAACAAAGGCAAAATTTAACATCAATTTCCTTTCTGCTGAGCAAATTGATTCAAGTATTAAAAACAAGAGATAATTGAAACAGAATCGTGGTAATCTATTGACGCGATGTTTGACGCGAGGTTCCGCAAAATTAATAAAAATATCTTAAAAATAAACACATATTCTTAAATTTCTTAAGATTGGCATTGAAAATAATCTAGAATGCTCTAAAATCTTTCAAAGTTAAGTAAGCATTACATTAACTTCATACAGGAGGCCCTGAAGAAAATAATTTCCCCATTAAAGATCGGTATTGTAGGAGGGAGGAAACACAGAGACTGGCAAATCGTTCCACAGCCAAACTGTTGAACTCATGAACGAGTTGTACAAGCGACCCGTTTTCATGTGACAAATGACAACCGTGTACATATGTTAGGCGCGCGTTCGGCGTGTTTCCTGATTATGCACCGGTGCCGAAGGGATCAATGATGCTAGTTCCTCGGAGCATCTTCCATTGTGTTACCGGTAGAACAAGGACAGCATACCTACCTGACACCCGTGCTCCAAAGATTGCAATCCTCCTGTTAAGATAAGGAAAAGTTGGTAGTCTCAAGTACACGAGAATGCGGGTAGTCAGTAATAAGTCAGTTTGTTGTCAAGTACTCGGTATCAACCCAGTCAAAGGCCTTGGAAATGTTCAGTGCAACCGTTTGGGTCTCACCGTAATGTTCCAGGCACCACCCCCAAACACGCGTCACATACGTGAAATTATCGCCGCTTTGACGGTGATCTTAATATTTTTATTCAGAGCCTTCAGAGATATTTTGAAAAGCTTCTTCGAAATTGGAGCTATTTCTGCAGCGCACTTCTGCAATACCAGGGCAGATATTCCGTCAGACCCGCTAGTTACTAAAAGTTACTATGACTAACATCGAGGCCCCGTAAATATCCCGTATCCCGATGCCGGACCCTCAGCTTTTTCGTACAGCACTCCATTCATCGAGGGTCGAGAACCAGCCTGGCTCTGCTGCCATGCGTGCAGGCAGCCAGTTTTATGCTGATCTGCAGATCGTGCTGGAATTTCGACCTATTTATGGTCATTTTTGTTGTTTGTTTTTGGGGTGTTATGCCGTGTTGCGCTAACTCCTTCTTTAGCCGACATTTCGGACAGCGTTGCAGTGTCCATCATCAGGGCAGATCCGGTAGATCCGAAGATGTGATCACACATCTGCCCTGATGATGGACACTGCAACGCTGTCCGAAACGTCGGCTAAAGAAGGAGTTAGCGCAACACGGCAAAACACCCCAAAAACAAACAACAAAAATGCTTTTGGCCGTGAAAATCTAAAAACTTACCTATTTATGGTCATCTTGCTTTCCTTTGCCATTTTGTTATAACTTGATCAATTTTCCTTTGTTCGAGATGTGTTGTAGACTCGGTAAGCGGCGTTTTTTCGTCGAACTGCTTCGGATCATTGTTAACTGAACCACGTCTTTTAGCCCACACCAGTTTCTTTAACAGAAGATTGAATGAAGCCATCCATATGCACATTTGGAGGAATCCGGTAGGATCTGAAGTCTGAAAACAGACAACTTACCACGGAAAAGTATTAAAATGTGCCCGCAGACTAAACGAATCTGCTGGCCTATAGTGCTCTTCTTTTGTCTTCAGCATCTCATTTGGTGGTCTGAAGTAAACAGGGATTAATGACGTTACCAGGCAGTATTTGGACGATTTTAAAGGCTCTCTGACCTCAATTCTGTATCCGTGTAGCACAGTAGTATGAAATAGGTCTAACAGATTGGAGCGGTGAGACTGGACATCAAGAATCCCTGTAGGCTTCTGAACCATTTGCTCTAATCCGTGGCAAAATGCAAAGGATTTGCCTGTCGTCCAGTTGGGTCTGTAGATCCAGAGAACTTCAAACATGGTTCGTTATGAACATCGAAGTCCCCCAGAACCATAACGTCGGCATATGGGTAGCGGGGCAAGAGATCGTCAATAGTATCGCTCAGATGTTTGACTTGCTCGGATTTGTCTGATTCGCTGGGGTTTGGAGAGCGTTATAGACACGAGTAGAGTCTTACCGTTTTTACGTCAAATCTGATATTTTCCAGATTCAGTTGACGTCAGCTCGGCTATGGAGTCATACACCGCCCCCGTGTTGGAACTTTCCAACAAGGGTGCGAAGGCTTCCAGAGGCTCGGCTATCTTTTGTCTACGACATGTCATTGAAATTGTTTGAACCATCCAAGAAAAAATATTCGTTTTTTTTTTTAAATTAATTTCCAATTTAAAAATAAATTTACTTAGGGCACAGGACTTACAGGACACGACCACAATATATAATACTTCTATAGTCTTTTCTTTTTTAGTGACAGATTGTTTTTTAAACGGTAAGCATCATTTATAACTACTGAATGGATTTGTAATATTTGAGATAAAAACATTCGGTTTTGGAAATGTTCGCATAATGTTGAATAATTTTGCTTATTTTTTTTGGGTTTTGTCAATATTGAATGATAAAAAAATACTGCCTTTTTATTTGGATAGACGTTTTTGATAACCATAAAAACACCATATTTTCAAAGCAAACATTAATTAGTAATTTACTTAGGTCACGTGTTCAAAGATACATAATTGGAGGAGATCGCACAGTTAGAGCTAACCCAAACAACACTCAAAAATTTGTGTTTACTAGTGGTAATGTATTTTATTATTATATCTTTGCCAAAGGTCACTGAGAAACACCATTATGTCCTGTTTACGCGTGCTTATTATTATTATTGCTCGATAACATGGGGCAATTGTGTTGCTGCTCTTGAATGGTACCGACAAAATCACTTTATGTTTCAAGGTATTCGCTGCGAATAACTCAATTAATAACTGTGCTTAGAACGGATTCGGTAGTTTTAGTAAGAGCGTTGGTTGCTCCGTGTAAACCGAACAACAAACTAATCCGTTCGAACATTCAATTATAAAAATTAAGTGGAATAAAGTTTTTTATTTGTTTTATTATAATATATTCAATTATCGATAGTTTTTTCTTTGTTTATTTCATTTCTAGTTTTTCAGTGTGCTATTTTCAATATTCGAAAATTTGCTTTTTTATACATCACTTAAATTTTCATCTATTAATTTTTAATTTGATACAAAAACGTTACATATTTCAAAATATTATTTGACAATGTGAGCCTCCTGGGTGCTTCACAGGCTCTTATTTTACAACGCAATAAATAAAAATAAATAATATGGACTAGTAAATATAAATACAAAAAAAACTGAGGTTAATTAAAATACAAAAAAAAAACAAATACCAAAAAACGGCAAATATTATACTGCATATTATCTTCATATGTTTGTTCTATTTTTTACGGTATAAAATATATTTATAATATAACTTTGGTTTTCTTAATCCAAATTTTAGTTTTTTTTATTTTGTTTTCCTCACTTTTTGTATAGAGTGAAAGACTGTTGAATGCTTTAATTGCCTGTATTTGCCATGTCTTTGTCCAAAGATTGTGTTTACCATCGGAGTTCTTATATTTTCTTATCTAACTGGTCTATTAATTCTGTTTTATATTTGTTCAAATTTATTTTGTCTAAAATTAAGCTTAGGTACTTATATGAAATAGAATATTTATGGTCGAATTACAAGCTAGAAATATACTGTTTGCAAGCAATTCATCTGATTGAGTTTCTCTGAAGATCTTCAGGCGATCTCCGATTGGGATATCTAAGAATCATACGATAAAATGTAATCGTCATCCAGAAGGCCAAATACCTACAAAACTCTTGTCACATCTTATATATTGCTATAATAACAGAACGTCATACATTGTCAAGCAATTATTATCAAAAAAAACGATACAAATATGTACGCCCATCATAAAGATAGCAGATTTCAAATAGAAAATACCTTGAAATAATTACAACCATTTCATAAAAATGAAATATGGCTTTCATTATGTAGGTTTACTATTCAACATACCTTATAAGTACTCTCAAGCATTAGAATGATAAGGAAACCTAATCAAATCTTGCCAACATAATGATTAACATTAATTTCTTAGCATCTGTAGTGCTTTATCAGAGCTAAAGCATAATATTCGTAATCATTCAATTCGGTATGTTGTATGTAAGATATTATATATCTATACCAGCTGACCCGGCTAACGTTGTTCTATCATATAAATTATTTATATTGAGTATTTCGGTTGTTAAATAAAAAATAACGTATGTATTGTAAGTGTGTGGGGATGGGATCTATGGCAGAAAGATGAATGGAGCACTGAAAACGATTACCGCCGATAAAAACAAAAAAACACCAACCATTCATTTTCTCAATTCAATTTGTTTCACTAGAGTAACGGACATTATCATTGTTCGATCTTTTAAAACTTAAATTAAAAGTAAAAAAAAATCAATATATTTTTTATCATTAAGTAGGAAAATGAAATAAAGAAAATAAATATTAATTTCGAATAGCAATTTTTTTTATTATCAATATAAAGTTTTTTTACAGGTTTTTTTTTCGATGTCTGTCTCACTAGGATAAACCTGTGTCAAGACAGACGTATTTGATACATGAATTAATGTTTACATATTTTTTGATACATAAAATATTTCATTACATTAAATGACATTGTGAAAAAGATACAAAATAATAAATAATAATAATAAATGATAAATTTGTTAATCAGCATCTAGTTGGAGTACATACTTATGTAGGGATTTTTATAAAATTTTTGATCATGGATCTGTCTTGGCTGATGATCCAAGACTTGATGTCTGTTTTGTATTTCAAAAAAAATTCGTTCAGTCTAATGGCTAGTGGGAGAGCATTATATAGCCTTGTTGCAAAATATCTAAAATTTCTCTGGCCAAAAGTTTTTTTAGCGAAAGGGATTTGTAAAAAATTATGTCCAATATTTTTTGTCAGTCCGTCTTTAGCTAACACAAATAATAAGCCCGATGGTTAGCCCACGCGAGAACATGCCAATCATAATTTTCCATGTGAAAAACATGGCGTGCCGAAATTTAATAAAAAAAATTTAAAAAATGATTTCGTTCAGCTCGTTCCTCTTAAGATTGAGATTTGCTCAATTGCGACATGCTCACACGCACATTTTTGGTATATTGTTGGATTTTATGTCTGTTCTTTCTGCTCTACTATTTTGCATGTTTGTTGCTTTATTCGTTCGACGGCCCAAAATGGGCCCCCTTGCGTCTTGCTGGCATTGTTCATTGTAATACACGCACACAAATAGATAAATTAATATAATTCGTACAAAATTATGCTGGCACTGCGCTGTGATACATAACAAATGCTAAATAAAATGTCAAAATGTCGCGACGCTTCTCGTGAATGACTTGCGCATATGTGGATGAACATTCGATGAGGCGAACTCAGCGCCATCTGTTATTCAACAACGTAAATAATTTCGTTCCGTTTGAAATATGAACAACGGTTAGATTTTTTCATACAAAAATACTAAAATCACAACTAAAAAATGAGGATGAAAATTTGGGGTTGTAGATATTTTTTAAAACTAAATAATAAAAAAATACAAAAATTATTTTGCCAAAAAAAGCAAAAAAAATCTGGATAGAGACACCCTAATCACCTAACGGTATGAAATAAACTTAAGAACCTATTATCATACCTAACAGATATACATTTGACGGCCGGCATAGTCCAGTGGTAACGCATTGGACTGCCATTCCGAAGGTCGCGGGTTCGAACCCGGCATGCGCAAATAAATTTTATTTGATTAATTTGTGTTATTTCACAATTAATTAATTAAAATAATATATAGTATATTTGCGGCACGTTCCAGAGTGGAAGATACTTCCAGTATCGCCCTGGTGTAAGACCACCATTCAGAATTGAAACGTTGCTCCAAATGGCTTTAGCCGTGTTTAGTGACTAGATCTGAATAGCCAGGTACTTCCCCACCTTCCTCTTTCCCTTCCCCACTTACCTTCAGCCTCACAACATCCCCCAATTAGGGATGCCATAGTCTCACTGGCTCCAGACGGGAGCAGTTGGGACTCTTGTGAGGTATTCACTATAAAAAAAAAAAAAATAAAAAAAAAAATAAAAAAAAATTCATAAAAATCGGTTGAGCCGTTTCGGAGGAGTGCGACCACAAACATGTGTGACATGAGATTTTTATATATAACTATATTTTGCTCGTACATATTTGTACATACAATAGAGTTGTAGACTCTAAGTACTACACTGGTGGAAGCCCACCAATCTAAATGGAAATGTCTGAATCCACGTTTAATGACAAGATCTGAATAACCCGGTCGTTCCCCATTATCCCCTTCCCCACCTCCTTCTCCACTACTTCCTTCAGCCTCACGATGGCCACGGCCCTATTTTATTTTCTTATGTGAACACAAATTTATGAAACAAATTTTACTTACGCACGCCGGGATTCGAACCCGCAACCTGCGGATCGCTTGTCGATAGCATTATCCCTCAACTACGGAGGCTGACAAAACCTGATCTCATAACAGTCTCCAATTCGAAATGCCACAGTTTACTAACTCTGAGTAGTTAGACAGTCCGTAATTACACTACAAATGTGAGTGTAAACGTATTAGTAAGTGTATATGATTGTCAATGAAACGAGCAATAAGTTCTATGACAAAGTTGTGTAGTGTATATCCTTTCTGCGTTCCACAGCGGCAAAATAGCATATGTTTAGAGAGTAAATTTATTGAACAATTATTCAGGTTATTGATTTTTTAAATTATCATTAGTTAAATCTCACAATGCTCTCATTTTTTTTAATTTTATATACGTTAACCCCGTAAAGAGGATAATAATTTCCATCGGAGCCTATTTGAAATACACAGAAAACATTGCAAACTAGTGTTGAAAGTACTGTACTAACATTCATTTTTTATGTTTATCTGGGATAGTTGCTTAATAATCCATTATTATCATATCACACTATACTATTAATTAAGTTATCTTTATAGATTTAGTACGAGCATTTTAGACTTTTATCTTTAAAAAATAGATAACACAATATTTGGCTATGATTAATAGGATTATATTCTAAGTACTGCTTACGTTTTTTTGTTATTAAATCAACACTTGTGGATAATAAATGTTTTAGATTAAATTTACTCGTTGAATTAGAATTATCCAAAAATCGTAGTACCCACCTACTCGCAACATAATATTTTTATTTTATTTATGTTACTGCTTACATGATCGCCCCTGTCTCTCATATCTAAACCCTGTTGAGCAGCGTTGTGAAGCGGGCTTAGGTAGGGGCTGTACGGCTGTAAGGGATTTATTAATACGGGACTTGAAGACACCGGAAAAGGATGAAAAAGGAAAAATAGATTTCGGTATTTCGTTCCACATACGAACCGACTTACACAAAAAACCGATTTGAGGAAACAACCCTTTCTAGTGTAACCCATCTAGCCGACAGCAACTGTAAAAGGGTGTTCCGTTCGTGTCCGCGTATGGGCATTTTTGAACAGTGGATCAGTTTTCCAGACTGTATGATAGTTGAACCCAGCCTGTCCAATTGCAATTCGAATAAAATATTTCCAACGTCCTACCCACCTAGCTGTCATGACAAAGAATGCACAAAAAACATTTTTCGACATATCTTGCACCAAAAAGTTTTGCGACATATTTTCCCTTGTACATAAAAATCTATTTTTGGCATTAGTGAAATGTTTTTTGTCTCGATTAATAATTATTTTAACACCCATCTGAAAAAAAAAATGCATAAAGTTAGTTTGTATTGTAAAAAAAAATTTATTTAAAATTATTAATAGGGCACGAGGGAAATTTTAATAATTTATAGTTTTGTGCATTTACTAAGTGGCCTTTTTACATAAGTACTAAAAAATAAATTACATAAATTCATGTTCTGTCCTGCTCATTTAAATTCAAATATTAACAAAAAATATTTCTCTTATTTTAAAACTGTTTATAAAATATCAATTTTCAAAAAATCGTAAATATACCACCAAAAGTTTTTGATCTGTTATAGATACCTATGAAAAAAAAATACATTTCAACCCACACCTATTTATAATAATTTATCATTAAATTACGACGAAGCGTCAATTTACTTTGAAATTGATGAATGGAATTAAAACAAAGGTATTAAAAAATTATTTTGTGTTAAAACAGAATGTAAAATTTGAACTTAAATTGATTTAAATAAAAAATAATTATTCAATGATTTATTTAATAATATTCATTTTTTCTATACCCAAAACGTATTAAAAAATCGCATTCTCAATTCCTGTTCATTATCAAATATACATGATACGGAATCAGTAGAGGGAAAATATAGTAAACTGAATGTTGAGATCCGAAAAGAATGTCAAACTGGTGTTAGCGTGATGAACAAGATTAAGAGAGGGACGTTTAGATGGTTTTAACATGTATGTACGCAGAACATTGTGCAAGGACGAAATTTAATATGACATGTAAAAGTGGGTGATTGGAGGAGTTAAAGTCATACAATCAATAATCACGCGATCTAAAAACTCAAGTTGGGGCGTGTCGAAAATAGTCACAATATATGTATGAAAGTGAATGAAGCAAATAACTTAATACAGTGTTTTGTTCTGTTTCATCCAATCTATCATTTTTTACAGACCGACAAACATTACGAATCCTTGATTGTGAATAAACTGATAATATTTTAATTTCTCCTACTTCCATCATTATTAACGGATTTTTTTCTGTAAAATGTTGGGGGACTTAGCTAACAAAGGATTAAACCAGCAACCTCAATGTCTTTGAACTCAACCGATAATGAATCGGTACCCGTTACCCGTCATATAATCCCCAGTAACACTTTTAACAATAGCACAATTAAGATTAACACGTTAGTCACATGAGGTGTGACTAACTTATTTTTCTAAAAATATCTAAATCGCAGATTATCAATACGTCCGATCGACTCATATCCTGATAAAATCTTATCTTCTGTAGTTCGTATTACGCCTCTTCTATATAAAATAACGTTCAAAAATTTTCAGCCATTGTCATATCGGCTTCACGCTAATCCAATAGTTTACAAAGTTTTTGGTCCCTAAACTGTTTGGGTTTCTGCTGTTTCAGTTATTTTCTTAAAGTTTGAAGTTTTATTAATAAATAATGAGTTTCTCAGAATTTGAAACAAAGTGTTTGGAAGCACATAACAAATACAGAGAATTACACGGCGTGCCGAAGCTTGTCTTAAGCAAAAAAATATGTGCGTTTAGCAAAAATTGGGCGAAAACCCTTGTAGCTAAGGGTGCGATGGTACATAGTACAGGCTCAGGATATGGAGAGAACATTTACTACTGCTGGTCTTCGAACGTTAACCACGTCGTCGAGGGAAAAACTCCAGTAGACAGCTGGTATTCTGAAATCAAAAGCTTCAGGTTTGGAACTGAGAGTGTCAACTACATGGTCACGGGACATTTCACTCAGGTAGTTTGGAAGGGAAGCCAGGAGTTGGGTGTGGGAATCGCGAGAAGCAAGAGTGGCAAAGTGTTTATTGTGTGCAACTACAGTCCCCCTGGAAATTATCAAGGACGGTATGTCGCAAATGTTCCAATGCCGAAACAACGCGTTTAGTCATCATCAAGTAGATGAACGTTTAGCAATGTCAATAAAGTAGCCATTTGATTTTTGTTTGTTGTATTTTTTATCTATTGTAATTAAATTTTTACTATTTCTTCTTATATTTCAAAATTATCTGTAATCTTAAAGTTTTACTACCTACATCTTAAAACCCTCTGCAAATTAAATTGAAAAAAAAAAACATTTTTATAAATTATTACGACTAAAAGCAACAAAATATGAGTAAAAAGTAGACCATTTTGTATCCTCGAATTAAACAGTTACAGATTTTTTATGTCTACGATTGTATTTTATTTTATTATGTTTTGTATTCTGAAGAAGCGACTTTTAAATTACTAAAGTCATTATAAATTACAATTTTTTGTTCTGTTGGCAACATTTATTTTTTTCAAAATTAAATAGTTTAATGTTGTTGACTTTACTCGTAATTAATATAAATTACATAATAAACTTTATATAAAGCTTCAATTTTGACTGCGTTGTCTGTGCGTTTGAACAGTTTTGACAACTACATAATTAATTTAATACAAACTTTTGCGAATATTTATATTCCTAAATATAGCTTCATTAAATGCTTGGGTTTTGTTTACAGCCATATTTCTTAGTTCATTTACTATATATAGATTTATTATGTTTGATACTTTTTATACACCAATAAATAAATTATGAAGATATCTGATTATGTTTTACTATTTCTTATTTTCACTACTTTCAGCCTCACACCATAAATTAATTTTAAATTTCCATAGTCCTACTAGCCCCGGCCAGCAGGAATCTTCTACGGTATTCTCAAATAAAGGTATTTACCTATTATTACATATACATATTATGTACATATTATACATAATATGAGTTATCTATGCATGATAAAGTTTAGTACTATCCGTTTCTATATTCTATCTTGTTCTCAACAGGAATGTTCGATTTCAACACAGAAACACGCCGAAAAATATGTTTAGGCACAATTGCGCTTGTTCAATACCTTTTGCTTATTTTGCGGGTGCGCGGTGAAAATAATGACATTGAATTGTCTAATAATGCACTCATTAGAAAGGAAAGAGTGGAAAATGCCACAGAATTGCCTATATCCGCTTCTTGCTTCTCAATGCATCTTCTTTTAACAGGAATGCTCAAATTAAAAACATTAGAAGCACGCCGAAAAATATTTTTAGACATACATTTTTCTTTCTTTATTCAGTGTTTTTATCGGTTTTTACAGTTTTAAGGTGTGTTAAAACCACCAAGCTAGGCACATGCCCGTGTTATGGTGGTTGATTAAATATACAGTACAAAAAAATAATAAATCAAGTATTAAATAAAAAGAAATTAAAATAACATAAAAAGTATAAAATTTTAAAAAAAAATAAAGAGGATATAGTTTAAGATAGTGTGTGAAATACATTAAAATAATTTGAAAGAATATATCAAAAGATTGAAATATAATAGTACATTTAAAAATGTATAGAATATAAGGCATAAAGTAAATTTTTTTTTCTCGTTTAAATTCTTTACTTTTTATTTTATGTCTTATATTCTATAATTTTTTAAATATTCTATTATATTTCAATATTTTAATATATTCTTTCATATTATTTTAATGTATTTCACATACTATCTTAAACTGTATACTCTTTATTTTCTTTTAAATGGTATACTTTTTATATTATTTTAATTTCTATATGTATATATAGAAATATATATATATATATGTTTAAAATTAAAATTATTAAAATTTATTAAAATAAAAGAAGTTATTAAAATAATATACCTATAGCATCAAAAAGAGTATGTAATAATAGGCAAGCAAATGTAAAAATATGTTTAACAGTTGATAAGTATGTGCGAGTTACAGTGACACATATGGATACATTATTTTTCAGCATTATAGATTCTTGTTTGAACTCCGGCCAATAATAAATAATAATAAATATTGTCACAATATTGTTTTTAACAATATTGTGACAAATTTTTTTATTTAGTCTTAATTCCTGTATTCGTCTAGGATAACTTGAAACTTGTAAATTTGACTGTCCTGAAACGGGAATTCTTCCTAGTTGGACAGTCAAAATCATAAAATTTAATCAATATTATATTATAAAAAAATAAAAAAATATACAACAACTACTGAAGCAATCCTAAAGTACATGAAACCTTTCAGTGGTGTCAAACCAATTTAAATAATTAATGCAAAAAATACTTAATCTGGTTGGTAATTTTAAAATTAAAACTTTTGATGGTGGTATAGATTAATTTTTCCCTTAAAGAAAACTTTTAGTGGTTTATGGATTCATATGTTCCTTAAATAAATGTCGTCCCTTTTCAGATAGATATACATTTATGGACACCGGTTTTAAATTGAGTAATTGATGTCGATATTTTGATGTCATTATCTAGGGCGTTGAATATTTTAGGTGCGATATATGAGTATTGTCTCGGTGAGAAGGTAGTTTTTGTTGTAGGAATTTTGCAGTTTATATGCGTTGAGTAGCATGTTTGTAATCTTTTTGTGTAGAGTTTATCAAACCATTTATGTTTTTAAACTAATGACTGGAACTTTACAAAATCCGCTTGTATTGAAAGAGGTAAACTAATATTACTAACTAACTTACTCCGAAAGAGAGGACTTCTGACAAAATGCGCTAATCAACAGAGCGACTCAACTGCTTGACGTTCATCTTCATTGACCATCGACATTTTCAACGTCACTTATGGACAGTTCAACAACTATCTTTTATATTCATGTATAATTATATTCGTGTTCTCGACACGGTCGAAAAATAGTAAAAGTAGCCTCCGTGACTTTTTATACTCACATGTACCTCAAATTTGTCTTCTCCGTTTTATATTGGTGAATAACATTGGAATATTTTATAAAGGTATTTAATTTAACTAACACATAATAATTTTGTGAACTGAAACAGAAAAAAATATTTTGGATTTTTTATGTTTTGTGCCTGCATGCTGTGTAGATATTTCAGTGATATTTTGACTTTAAATTTATTTTTCTGTAATTTTTTTAAATAGTTGTTTCCTGCACTATTTTCGTGTATAATTTCGTAAATATTTTTTATATTTATGTATGTAAACGCCTTAATAGGCGTGAAATAAATAAATAAATAACCATTTAATGGAGAAATCAAATAAATAAACGTTGTAAACTATGGTAAACACATTTTTTACTGGGTTCCCCGAAATTAATAAGAATATCGTAATAATTACAGAAATTTTCTATAATTTCTTAAGAGGACGCTACAAGCCAAACGTGTTTATATTTTTGGTATGCATTACATCGCACGAATATTAAGTCTAGAAATGCTCGATTTCAAACTAATGATTTAATCAGAAATAAACTCTTATTTTGTATGATTTGCTTTTATTAACTGATAAGAAGTACATTTGTTATACACTCGCTTTGCAATGTCACAGAAGAGAAGAGGAGTACATATATTCTACCTACAACAAGGTCAAGTTAGAGTTACTACAAAAGGGCGGGAAATTTAAATCCATCACTCCCTCTAAATTCGAGCCTTATAATATTAAAAAAAATAACTGGATATTAATTACCCTTTGAAACAAGATATTATACAACTTTCAAAATATTCTTACATAATATTATTTGTAGAATTTTTAATTGTGCATTCCAAGTTTAGATCTTAAAAATTTAAATTTATCCTTTGGCAATGCTTTGGTAAATATATCTGCATATTGATTATCACTACTTACAAATTTTAGATCAATAATTTTTTGATAATATTTTTCTTTAACAAAGTGGTACTTGATGTCGATATGTTTACAGCGTTTATGTAAGTTAACATTTTTGATAACACTGATCGCACTTTGACTGTCTAAATGTAAGCACATTGTATCTTGTTTATATTCCTCAATATCACATAACAACTGTTTTATCCACATAGCTTATTTGGTTGCAGCACAGGCTGCCATAAATTCTGCTTCTGTTGTTGACAAGGCAACTGTTTGTTGTCTTTGGCTAGACCATGTTACAGCTGCTCCATTTTTGATGAAAACATAGCCCGTGATTGAACGTCTTGTATCAGGATCATTGGCATAGTAAGCATCACTATAACCAGTCACTACTGGTGGCTGTGATGTGGATGAGTAATACAGTCCGTACTCTTTTGTATCTTTCAGATATTTGAAGATTTTCATCACGGCATTCCAGTGTGTTTTATTGTAACAATTTAAAAATCGACTCACTAGGCTCACTGCATACATAATTTCAGGTCGACTCACTAGAGCTAGGTGCATGAGGAAACCCACAGCTTCTCTGTAAGGAATGTTCTTTTCTGGGTCTCCATCTCCTTTTTGTAACTTTACATGAGGGTCCACAGGAACACTGTTGGGGTTGGCATCAGTCATGTTAAACTTGTGCAATATCTGTTCCACATATTTAGTTTGATGTATGAATATACCATTGCTGAGTATCTCAATTTGCATGCCTACAAAGTTACTCACTGAATTCACTATTTTTACATCAAATACAGTTTTTAAGTCATTAGTTATTTCTTTTAGTACTGATTCATCTTTAGAAAATAACAAGCCGTCATCAACATACAGGCAAAGGTAGCATTTCTTATTGTTGACTTGACCAAAATAAACACATTGATCAGCTTTGCTGTTGACGTAACCAAATTTCTTTAAAATCGAGTCAAACTTCTTATTCCAGCAACGGGGAGATTGCTTCAAGCCATACAGAGACTTGTTGAGCTTACATACCATATTGCCTTCACTAGGCAGACCTTCAGGTGGAGTCATTAATATAGTCTCTTCAAGCTCACCGTATAAGAATGCGGTTTTGATGTCAAGTTGGATGATTTTAAGGTTATACTGGACAGCCATGGATAATAATAAACGTATCGAATCATACCTTACAGTTGGTGCAAAGGTTTCGGTGTAGTCGATACCTGCTGTTTGTGCAAATCCTTTTGCACAAAGTCGTGCCTTGAACCGTAGACCCATTGACTCCTCCTCTATTCGGAACACCCATTTGCATCCTATCACTTTGGCATTTGGAGGTTTTTCTATCAATATCCAGGTTTCATTCTTCGTATGTGCATCTATTTCTTCATCAATTGATTTTATCCATTTTTCTTTATTTTCTGAACTAATTGCTTCTTCATATGTTTCCGGAATATCAGGAATAAATGAACATAGGTAAGTACTTTCTTCAGGCAAGTTTTTGATTTTGTTTCTAGGTCTCAACTTCACACTACTTACTTCAGGTGATTCAATACTGGTGTCTGGTATGTATTCACTGTCAGAAGTGGATTTGTTTTCTTTTAAAGATTCATTTGAACTTTTTGAGGCACAATCTTCATCTTTTGAACTTTCTTCTTCTGTTTCAATTTTATTCGTGGATAATTCTAAAGGAACAAAGTCTCTTTTCACAGAAGATTCAAGAAATGTAGCATCTCTACTTTTTATTACTTTTCTGGAATTCGGCAGTATGAATCTATAACCTTTTGTGTGGTCACAGTATCCGATGAAGATCATCTTTTGTGCTTTTGGATCCCATTTCTTGCGCTTTTCTTTAGGCAGGTGAACCATTGCCTCACATCCAAATATACGCATATGATTCACATTTGGTTTCAGGCCAAACCATTTTTCCATGGGAGTTTTGAACAACAAGGATCTCGTTGGAGAACGATTGATGATATAAGCGGCAGTGTGTATTGCATCAGCCCAATATAACTTTGGCAGTTCAGCATTGAGAAGCATACACTTTGCTCTTTCCACCAGTGTTCTATTCATGCGTTCCGCTGTACCATTCTGTTCAGGTGTGTATGGTGTGGTTGTCTGGTGTATGATTCCAGCACTTTTCAGGAAATCGGAAATTTTTTTGTTATCATATTCTATATTCGGTATATGTTAAATTCAATTCTATTATTTATCAGGGTGAGCGTGAGGTCTAGAAAATTTAGAGAAGCATTGACACCTACTTCTAGGGTAAACTGAATTAAATAAGAAGTAATTTTTTTTTTTTTATTTTTTTTTTTTTTTTTTTTTTTTTATTTAGAAAATAAATTTTTTACTTGTAAATCGCCGCTCCTAAAAAATGTGCTAATATGGAAAAGATATGTTGACGACATATTTTGTATTTGGTCAGGTACGGATCGACAGTTAAATATCTTCCTCCAGCTTTTAAATTCTTTCCATACCCAAATTCAGTTTACCCTAGAAGTAGGTGTCAATGCTTCTCTAAATTTTCTAGACCTCACGCTCACCCTGATAAATAATAGAATTGAATTTAACATATACCGAAAACCGACTTACACAGACATAACCATCCACAATACTTCTAATCATCCCATCTCCCATAAACATGCAGCGTTCCATTCAATGAAACATAGGTTAATTTCCGTCCCTCTATCTACCAATAATTTCTCAAATGAATTATCAATAATAAAACAAATAGCAGCAAATAATGGCTATGATTCGGCCTTAATTGATAAAATTCTTAATAAAAAACAAAAACATATTTCCACAAACAAATTTCTATATAGCAGTATTCCGCCAATTAATATCAACTCCCCTATTCACCATTGGCGTAGGATTTTATTTATAAATAATTTTTCAAATCAAAGCGTTAGGAACCTTCCTTTAGATATTAAACCTGCCTTTTATACAAACAATACCCTAGGAAATTTTTTGATTAATACTAAAGACAAGGATGACATACTAAGCCATTCGGGTATTTATAAACTCAACTGTAGTGATTGTCCCGCCTTTTACATAGGTAAAACATCGCGCAATGTAAACACCAGAGTGAAGGAACATGTACGGTGTTTAAATGGTAAAGGTTTTTCGGAACTCGCCAACCACTTAATATCAGCAGACCATAGATTTGATAAAATAACAGGTACTAGCCTCTTACATAAAAATAGTATAGGCATTAGGTTAGACAATTTAGAATCATTAGAAATCAGGAAATCTATAAACAGTAACTTATCAGACCATTTATTAAATACACAAGTTAATTTATCTAATCAAAAAAACACATTCTATAGTCCTATATTTAACTTGTTTCCCAGAATCCTTTCCACTCTTAAATAATAAGTTTATGCTTTTTCTTATGTCTTTAAAATGTATTATTATGTGTATAATTCATGTAAAAATGTTAATTGTTATTATATATCTTCAATTCACTATGCCTATGTAATATTTGACTCCTCCCACTTTTATAATGTATTATATTCTGTCTCCCTCTGTTTTCCTATAAATATGCATCACCTCTGTCTTAGTTTTTAGTTATATTTCACATCCTGATGAAGCTCGACCGTAGCGAAACCGGTAGATGTAATAATAATAAAGTCGTGGTTAATAAACAAAGTGTTTTATTTGATTTAATATCAAATTTTACTTGGCCACCATTTCGAATAATTTGACTCACAAATAGCAGGTTAGTTGCTAGTCCATAGACATGTAGAACATTTGTAAACAGAATCCTATTTTCTTGGCCTTTGTCATTATAAACATCTAAACTCACTTCTCCCGAGCTTTGCACAGATAACACTTTATTGTCTGCAACTCTAATGTTCTTTATTACAGGAGTTGATTCCTTTTGAAAGAGATTCTTGTTCTTCGTCATATGAGCTGAGGCGCCTGAGTCTATGTACCAGGCGTCATCATAATTAGACGATGCAATAAACACAGCAGCATAGGATGAGGTAGGTTTCTGTACCTTGTTTTTGGGTTTTGATTTACATTCAGGGCTTTTGTGGCCATATTTGTTACAGGAATAACATCTCGGACCCTTGGTTTGTTTCTTGTCATTGTTATGAAACCTTTTATTTACTGCAAAGGCTGTTGTGCTGTTTTCATAATTTCTCACATCTTGCAACAATTTTGCTTTAACAGAATCTGCAGTTATCTTCGTGCCAGAGCTTTCAATTGCTATAATTATTGGCTGATATGAGTCGGGCAGACCGGAGAGCAGCAAAGTCCCGAGCCACTCATCGTCCATTTTGAAGCCAATATTGCGGAGCTTGTGAGCTGTCGACATTATTTTGCTCACATATTCTTCAATACTTTTACATGCACTGAGCGAGGTATTACACAAATCACGCAGAAGACCAACCCGGCGTGTCAACCCGGAATCATCAAATGCCGCTGACAATTTATCCCATACTCCTTTTGCCGTACTTTCTTCTTCTATGTGTACATAATTAATAGGATCGACAAGAAGAATAATTTTTGTTTTTGCTTTTGTGCCTTTTTTCGTATCAATCACTGTAAATGTGTCAGCTGTTTTAATACAATCCCACAATTCCTCGTGTTGTAGGTAGATTTTCACTGCGAATTGCCATGTCGCATAGTTTTCACGGCCGGTTAACTTTTCGATTAATGCCAATGAACTGTTTGTTGCCATTTTTATGTATGAAAACACAGAGTTCAAACACGAAAACACTTTGGAATATGATTTGAGAAAGTCACTATTTTGTTTTTGGAGTAGAGGTTATGTTTTCACTACGGAGGTTATGTTTTACTAATAGTCCTTTTTTCACAGCTAGTTTATTAGAAAAAACTTTCACTGAATGCCTCTAGGTTATCTGGGCCCATAACCTAATGATTTAATCAGAAATAAACTCTTATTTTGTATGATTTGCTTTTATTAACTGATAAGAAGTACATTTGTTATACACTCGCTTTGCAATGTCACAGAAGAGAAGAGGAGTACATATATTCTACCTACAACAAGGTCAAGTTAGAGTTACTACAAAAGGGCGGGAAATTTAAATCCATCACAAACACAAAAGTGGTTTTTATTTATTTTGTTAACAATTTTTTAAGAAAGCAAAAAATTTAATCAAGGGAAACTATAATACTTTATTTTGAAAAGTTGTTTATTTTATGTGTTCATACATATCTATTGGAAAAATAAAAATTTTAGTAGTTTACATAAATATTTTTTTATTGAGTAATTAAAAAAATATATTTGTATTCTACTCAAGGAAAACGATAGAAAAAGGTTAAATTTATAAAAAGCATATTTTTTGGTATTCATAATGTAATCCAATTTTTTATTAAAATTAATCGAAAATAGTGATTTAGCATTAAGCTTCACCTTAAGATTGGGACTAAAAATAATCTAGAATGCTCTAAAATTCTTTAAATTTAAGTAAGCAATTAATTACATTAACTCCATACAGGAGATTCTGGGGATTCCTGGGGATTCTGTGTGGTAAGTCATCTATGAGGAAAAGAAAAAAATTACATTGATCTTGAAGAGACCCGTGTTGTATGAGGGTGGAAACAAGAGGCTGGAAAATCGTTCCACAGCCGAGCTGTTAAACTCATGAACGAGTCGTACAAGCGACCTGTTCTCGTGTCACAAATTACGTGTACGTATGTTGGGCGCGCGTTTGGCGTGTTACTTAATTATATACCGGTGCGGAAATGATCAATGACGCTAGTTATCCGGAGCATCTCTTCCATTGTGATACCGGTAGAACAAGGACATCATACCTACCTGACGCTTGTGCTCCAAAAATTGCAATTTGCCTGTTAATATAATGGACTCTCAAACAAACCGCTCGTTTCTAGATAGTCAAGGGTTTTTTCATGTATTTTGTGGGGCGCACTTGGCTATTATTAAAGTATCTGCAGGCCCTGTACATTAAACCCGCTCCTATGAAGCTAGCTTGACTTCGATGGATCCTCCGTGCCTAAGCTGTTCACTTAGGCACGGAGGATCCATCGGAGTTACATCAAGCATATCAATGTAAGGCATGTTGACAAGATTGCTTCTGCTTAAGGAGACTAGATTATCATTTTGATCCATTTTAGACGCAATCACACATGATTAGGTCTTTGAAACATTAAATTCGACTAGGTTATTCTTATCCCAAGGGGAAATCTTCTCGAGGTAACCTCACATTCTTTGATTCAAAGCCCTCCAAGCTGTTGGAGTTTGTGTATCCTTTAGGGTCTTGTCAAACAAAAAAGTTATCAGGGACTGTATAGCCAGAGACAAAACCGATTTCTGTGGGACTCAGCATTTATTGAGTGTGAAGAAGAGGTGAAAACAACAGCAACCGTCTGAATCAACCTTCAGAAAAATCGGCAGTCTCAAATACACAAGAATGCGAGAAATCAGTTAGAAGACAGTTTGTTGACAAGTACTCAGTACCAACACGGTCAAAGACCTTGGAAATGTCGAGTGCAACCATTTGGGTCTCATCGTAATGTTCCAAGCACCGCCACCAAACAAAAGTAAAAAGATCAACGCATTTTGTTTTAATCTGATCTCTTATCCTACATTCGAGATGTGTTGTAGACTTAGTAATTTTCTGGGCACATTTGGAAGGATCTGGAAGGATCTGAATTCTGAAAACAGACAACTGACGATAGTAGGCTGGGCCTGACTAGTAACTGACGACAACAAATGGGTAGCGGGGCAAGAGATTGTTAATATTATCGCTCAGATGTTGGACCAGCTCGGATGTGTCTGATTCGCTGAGGTTTGGAGAACGGTATAAACACCAATAGAGTTTTACCTTACTGGCAAGACTGACGTGCAACCGCATTACGTAAAATGTGGAGTTTTCCAGATTCAGTTGACGTCAGCTTGGCCATAGAGACATATACCTCCTCTGTATCTAAACTTTCCTACGAGGGTGAAGCCCGGACAGTCCAGATAGGAGGCATCTAGTGGCTCGGCTATCTGTGTTTAGAAAAGGAAAATAAGGTCAGGACGTTGTGAGAGAAGGTGGTGGTGTACAGAATTAAAATTTGTGTGCAGGCCGCGAATGTTGTAAACATGTTTCAGATTAACAAATATATAGTTATATAGAAAACACTTATACAAATTTCATTTTTTTTGGGAACTTAAAATTATTTATAAAAATCTTTTGTCTACGACATGCCATTGAAATTGTTTAAGCCGTCCAAGAATGAATTTTATTTTTTTTAAATACTTAAACTGGTAAAATAACATAACTTTAGGCATATAGACACGACCGCAATATATAATACTTCTATAGGCTTATCTTCTTAGTGAGAGATTTTTTTAGTAATAAGCATCATTTATAACTACTGAATGGATTATTAGCAAAATAAACATTCGGTATTGGAAATAATCGAATAATGTTGAATTATTTTGCTAATTTTTTGGGTTTTGTCAATATTGGATGATTGAAAAAAAAAATTTTTTTTAATAGACGTTTTGAATAACCATAAAAAACACCACATTTTCAAAGCAAACATAAATTAGTAATTTATTTAAGTCACGTGTTCAAAGATACTTGAAGAAGTTCGCCCAATTAGAGCTAACCCAAACAACACTCAAAGATTTGTGTGTGTTGGTGCTAATGTATTTAATTATTATATATTTGCCAAAGGTCACTGAGAAACAGCATTGTGTCCTGTTAACGCCTGCTTATTATTTTTATTGCTCGATAACATGGGGCAATTTTGTTTCTGCTACTTGAATAGTACCGACATAATCTCTTAATGTGTCAAAGTACTCGATGCGAATAACTCAATTAATAACTGCGCGTAGAAAGGATTCGGTAGATTTAGTTACAGCGTTAGACGTTATTTGGAGGTAAAAAAGTGGAATCTATTTTTCACTTAATGTCTCATTTAATTATAATACATCAATGTCGGAGACATTACTAGAACGAGTTCAATAATAATTACTGTAGTCACTCGAACTTGGCGATAACTAACCTACATATTTGCCAGTCATGCGACTTAGTCGCCGCTACAAAGCGCTTCCATTACTTCGTTTGACATCTCAAATCGCTTGTCGCCTTTCGTAGTTGTTTCCAGAATAAGCTTTAGGTAAAATTAATCGCCATTACCCAGCTACCCACAATCAGTTCCAGTAATTTCTCGTGGCTGTCTACTAGCTGCTACAAGAAGTGTCGACCGATCGCCGCGGCAGCGTAGCAGCAATACAATTGCTCCATGTAAACCGGACAATAAACCAATCCTTTTGAAAATTCAATAATCGATTTTTTTTTTCATTATTTCATAAAAATTTTCAGTGTGCTCTTTTCAATATTATTTTTTTTTTTTTCTTACACTTCTACTTTCATTTTTTTAATTAGATACAATAACATTACATATTTTAAAATATTATTTGACAATGTTAGCCTCACTGTACTTCACCAGTGCTGAGGACCAGAACATTTGAAACAGAAAAATCAGAAAAAGATACGCATCTAGAAATTTAACTCTTAACACTCGCTTTGCCGGGGCACCGCTCTACCAGCTCAGCGAATGTCATATTTAACTGTATCATTATCTAAGTTGTGGGGTAAGTGATGCAAAAAATATTATTTAACGCACAAAACTCTAGTTTGGGGGATATATGTAACTTTATTTTCTTTTAATTTTTAATAGCTACTCTCTTTAAGTATGATCGCAAGATTCAACTCGAACTATCTAGACAGTGTCTTGGATATGTATTTCCTATTTTAAATTTAATATGCGACATCTATTGACTTATCTGCAAGTCTACCAAAAATATTTATTTTTGAAATAACGTAATGAGTAAAAAAACTCAAATTTTAATATTTAATTATTGAAAAGAATATAAGCGATTCTTAAGCGAAATTAAATATGTCTTTTATTTGTAAAATGTCGTTTTTTCCCGAAACGGGTTTTATTAAAATCATTGGGAATAATGTATCATGAATATTTTATTTTTTGTATTACATTATTACCACATTAATAAATAAATAATATTTAAAACAGAAATACCGGGAAAACTAATAATCCAGATCGATTACCGAATATATTTTTATAGGATTATCTAAGTTACCGCATAAAATTTAAGTTTGGGGGATATATGTAACACTCATCCGGTGCGGAAAAGCATAACATATTTTTAACCTTTAACGGGCGAAGGGAGAACTGTAAATATGTATCACCATATATATGTTTATTTAACGACCGAAGTTATCTTTATTTACAAAGCATTATTATTTTAATTTGAGTCATTTATTCCTGAGTTTTTCTTGAAGCCATTTCTCCCAGCTGTGTGGCTTGTTCAAGTTGGTACTCAAACATGTTTTCGTAAAAGCTTCATTCAAATTTATTTTAATTTGTTGGAGAAATGCTTTTTTAAGGGATATTTATTTATTTTCTCTTATTGACGAAACTTCTAGCCTTGTCTATTGTCTTAGGAATTCATGTATATTTATGTTCCTACTAGCAGCGAAACAAATAAATGCCAAAATCAAAATAAAATCATTTCTTCTCCCATGAAATAAGTAGAACGCCATAACAATAACTATTACTTACGTAATAATATTTGTTTACATTAACCCCATACAGGAGGGCAAGAAAATAAGAAGAAGCTGTTCTGGCAAGGTAAAAGGTATGAGGGTTGGGTAGGAATGTAGGGATCAGTTTGTCCAGGAATTACTGACATATGAATATATCCCTCTCACTGCAGCGCAAGGCGATGGGTCGAAAGACCAGTTGGAGAGGTCAAAGGGTCTCCCCAAACAGCCCTCTTCCGATCTGGCAACCACGCTGCTGCTGAACACATCTCACACATAAGAAATTATTAAGAACGATCCTTGTAGCAGAGCGGCAAGCTCTTTAACTCCCAACCTAGGTAGAGGTCACGGATACAAAACACGGCGTGGGCAAATAAATATTTTTCATACAATTTAAATACAAATACACGAGTAGGTACTTGCACAACGTTCTTAGCTCGCGTGGAAGATGTTCCAATCCGAATCTAAAAGTTGCTTGGAATGATTGTTTCCACTACGTAATGCTAGAAATCGAGATTTATTTCTGTGCACAAATTCTGGGACCAACTACCTTCTGTATTCCTCATTGCACAGAAAACTTATTGGGGAAAATAATTATACCGAGTCAGCGGAGAAAATTTCACTTTAAACAGTTTTATTTTCAGAAAACAATTAAAAATACTGAACAAAAATCTAAAGATATTTTATGTGACACATCACAAAAGCGCCCCTGTATCTACAGTGTAAAGGCAGGGGAATCATGTCGCCACTCGGTTGGGCAAGATCGAGAGGCAGGTTAAGGTAGTAGCTTTGGGTTGGGATTCGTTAATGCGGGTCTTGAAGAGGATGGGATTATACGAAGGAAGAAAAACTGATGCCGGGAGCTCGTTCCACCATGCACCGAGGATCAATGCTGCTGGCTCTTTAGAGAAGGCCCCATTTAAAAAAAAACCTGTAGAACAGATTCCGCATGCCCACATCGCGGCTGTGCATTAGAGATGGCAATCAGTTTATTTTCAATGGATTGTCAATCAGACATCAATCCTTTGGAAAGAAACAAGTAGGTTTATTAAGTACTTTGGGGCTGCAGTCCAGAGGTGGCTCCCAAATTTTGGGGTACATTATATTAGTGATTATATAAGTGAGAAAATCCAATAAACGGATTTTTTGAGTTGTAATATTTACCGATTTTAAAGAAAACGGCTGTCCTAAAAGACCTTTCGACTCTTAAAAAAACTGCTTTTTGGTTCTATAAAGAATATCGACATTCGAATATGTTTTATCCATTTTACCAGAAGCAAGGAAAAATAGCAAACACGCCCACAAAACACTTCTCTCGATTTTTATCTTCGAGAAAAAGAACCAGTATATATTTTAGCGTTTTTTCCAAAACAAAAACTAACGCCTAGACTGTTATCAAATGTTTACCGATTGTGTTATTCGCAATGTCGCTTCAAATACACTGGTCGACATTTATTTTTTTGAGTGCAGTCCCTTAAGCATAGCTAATTTTTTTTATATGTATTTAGTATCCATAAACACGAAATAAAACAAAAAAAAATTTATAGGTCAGGTTTTTTTATTATTTAACAATGTTTTTTTACATAATTCTTCCATAGTATGACGGGTACTTACTTAACAAAATTTCAAAGCTAATTCAATTTAATTTTTTTTGCTCCTGATTTGCGCTTGTGAGTATCTTGAGAGTCTCTCTGCAGGGTTCAGCAATAGTCTGCTAGCATAGATGGACTCCACTTTCCTTAATATCGCTTTTCCATAGCCGCAATGTCCTGGTGAAATCGTTCTCCGTGCTCGTCACTGACATCTCCCACATTTTCGGGGAAAAATTCAAATGAGAGTGAAGGAAGTGTATTTTTAGTGACATGTTACATCCCATATTTTATAGGCCATGAGAATTTCAGACACAATGCTGATATAGTCTTCACTTTTATGACTTCTAAGAAAGTTCTCGACAACATTCTTGAAGGCTGACCAAGCGGCTAGCTCGATTGTTCTCAACACTGTTATAAAATTCGGATCAGTCAAGATCTCCCTTATTTGTGGTCCCACGAATATTCCTTCTTTGATTTTTGCGTCGCTGATCTTAGGAAATTTTTGCTGTAAGTAAATCATGCCATTTCCATCCTCAGACAAGCCTTTAAAAAAAATTTCATCAAACCCAATTTAATGTGTAAGGGTGGAAGTAAGATATCTTTAGATTTTACTAGGGGAGGATGTTGAACATTCTTCGTGCCAGGATTAAAGTGCTTTCTAATAGGCCAGTCCTTGGTCTTTCCTGTCTCTGCTGTCCCACTCGCACAGAAAACGACAATTCTTTGTGTATCCCGCTTGCAGTTCTAGTAGGAGCTCTATTACTTTTATATCACCACATATTTTCCATTCGTATTTTACATATTTAATTTTTGTTAACAGCAGCTTCATGTTGCCATAGTTCTCTTTCATGTTTGTGAGATTCAAATGACATTCGAGCCTAGTTTTGCCATATTATAAAAAAAATCAATGATAACTCACGAATAAATATGAATTAATACACATTTTAGTAAAACTTAAAACCCATAAAAACCTTACGTGATAGAAAAAAACTAATCACATATCTGAAATCGGCGTGAAATTTCCTGTCAGATTTGGCTACTTTCGTTAAAGGGACAAAAAATGTGTTGACCAGTGATATTATTATTATTCTCAAATGTCATTTTTCGAGGCTACTTTTCTGAAAGTTTTTTAGCGACCGCTCAAGCGAAATTCATCTCCTGTAATATCATTATTTAAACCATACTGAAAGAAAATTAGAAGAAGTTATTGAGGCTTATGACAGCAGTGACAACTTTTCGTAAAGCCTTAATCAAAATCATTGTTTTATAATTCGATGAAAAATGTTGTTTGTTTGTTAATTTACTTAAGTCAGTATCTAATAACCGACTTTGCCCTTATTTGTTTTATTTTCGAACAGTTGACAAATGAAAAATACGAACATTTAGGTATGCTTTGAGCTCAGAGAAATATTTGCATCTATCTTTCTACCTCATTTGCCTTAAAACTATACATCTATTACATGAAATTCTGTAATTCTTTATAATTAAGTCGTGAAGACAATATGTCAGCCAACAAGAAGTGTATGCAATACTAATAAGTTTTAATTTAATACTAAACCATTATAAAACCTACCTTAAACTGCACTCTTCTTCTTCTCCCTTGGACCTTTATCTTCTTTATTTAATCTTATATAAACATATTATAACAAGATTAAGATTAAATTGATTGATAAAAATATATTTTAATGAAAATAGAAATATAAATCAAAATGTTAAAATACATGGAAAATTTTACCAGTTATTTAAAATAATATTTTTTGTTTAACACAGGTTAATCGTGGTACGTACTTATCTAAAATTGTACCTGTTTACGGTCACATTGTCACTTTAACACAGTTTAATCATGGTACGTACTTATCAAAAATTGTACCACTTTACGGTCACATTGTTACTTTAACACAGGTTAATTATGGTACGTACTTATCTAAAATTGTACTTGTTTACGGTCACGTTGTCAGCTTAATACAAGTTAATCATGGTAAGAACTTATCTAAAATTGTCCCTGTTTATGGTCACTTTAAGACAGGTTAATCATGATACATAATTATCTTAAATTGTTCCTGTTTACGGTCACAGTGTCCCATTTTAATTTAGTGAAATAAAAATAAAAATTAAATGATTACGTGAAAACTTGTATGATATTAGTGAAGTTACAAGGAATATTCAGTGAAAAACAGCAAAATGGTCCCGGGGCGAAAAATGTTGCGTGAATCGTTGGGTAAAATGACCATTTTAACGCTCGATGAATAAATTATTGTTTTAATCTTAAAATATAAAGTACAAAGATAATGTATGGCTTGTTATATGTAGGTTCATCCTATTTCTTATAATAAACCAATAAACCATAAATTTATTTCGTTTAAATCACAAATAATTTTTTTACAGTATCGGTATACACAAATGCATAAAAACATGTCATCTTAAACATACAGTAAAGAATAGCACTGGAAGTGCATTCCGTACAAATTTGAATAAAAACAATTGTTCCATTTAGACCAATAAACCTGCATTTCGTCTCACTTACTTGCACCTGACATCGTAGATATCTATCCATTTTGAAATTTGTAAACACAGTTTTGGACTTTTTGGATGTATAAAAAAGAGAAAACAGATTACTGTGGTGTCACTGAACGAGGTCCAGTGGATGTAGTTGAGATTAATTGCGTTCATTATCGCACATACGTTCAAGCTGTCACCAGCGGCCACAAACACCTTTCTGCGGGCTCTTTTGTGAAAAAGTTCCTTCCTGTGATTTTGAGGGACACAAAAATCATTCTCGAAGAAAAACCAACTCTGATAAAGTTTCTTACCATTCGTGTGTATTCAAAAATCATTTATTATTTCAATAAACATCATTATTCACAAGGATTTTTGATGCCATCAAACGTTAATGTTAAATAAATTAAAATGAGAAAGAAAACGCTGAAACATATAAGTGAATGAAGGACAACCTAGTTAAAGTACATCATATTCTACTACTCTGCTCACTCGGCTTAAAGCGGCCCACTGACGGGCGAGCATGCGCGTGGCGAGCAGTCCGAGCATGACGTCACGCTATTTATCCGGTGGACATCCATACAAAAATGCTTGTCACTAGCCCGTGACGTCACGCTCACCGCGGATATGCTCGCCCGTTAGTGGGCCGTTGAAGATCGCGGCTGGTGTCAAGATACACGCGTACAGAAACGACGGACGTTCATAACAATATATTCATTTCAACCGCACACACTTTTTTTTGAACTGCTATCCCTTTATAATGTTTTCCTTTCTATGCTAAGCAGGCTGTTATACGTAGCTATTTCATCTATTCACACATTGATATTGGCTATTCTTTTCTTATGCGTTTCATTATTCACTATCAATCAAGAACTGGAAGACGCTTTTTTGTTTGAATGATTCACTTTTGGCTCTACAACCCCTGGTGGGTCTTGGCCTCCTCAAGAGTCTTCCTCCACTCATCTCGGTTTGAATGATTAGTGTGAACATATACCGTCTTTGTATTTATGTCAATGGTTTTGGATTAGAAAATTTAAGCCTCGATTAGATAACACGCCCACAAGTCACTTCTCGTATTTAAAATGATTTATATAAATATTTAAACATACCTAAATGCAAATAATTAGTTAAATAAACGAAGAAAAAACACTGAAATATCAAAAATATCCTTCAGGAAAGTGAAGGGACAGGAGCATATTTTATTTGCGGTCCTCCCAGACCATGTCGTACTCCGTGTTTGTCATCTTGTTCAAATTCCAGTACAATTTACCTGCTTGTGAAACCATGAGGTTTGTTGTATTGATCAAGCGCTCGAATGACAGTTTGATTAGTCTGCGTTACCACCGAGCTTGTAATACATTATTTATGCTACGTTGAGCGGCAATATAATATTTGTGTCACATCCACAAAAATGTATTTATTATAATATTATAACAACGTACAAGTGATCATTTAATCATGAATCAAAATTCGAACAAGCGATGGTCCTATTTTTTTTACATCTTAAAGTATTATAGTAATGAAACTCTCACCATCAGAATTGTAACCCAGAATTGTTAACCCTTTGGAAGGCAGTATTTAATAATAATCTCTGTAATTTAATATTTTAAGGTTGTAAAACTTTCCTGGCGCCTTACCTAATTAAAACACACATACTGGAACTTTTGCAATAAAGTTGCCTTTTTCATTGCGCAATTGCTCGGAAAATAGCAGCTATTTAGTTTCACATTATGTAATGTGGAAAACTGTAAACTTGAAATCTAATCGAGAAATTAGGGCGTCACATCATTTTATGAAGTTTCCACTACAAATAAAATTAGACATTTTATTTAACAGCATTATTTCGCTTTATAAATTACTCTACAAAAAGAGAAACAAACAATCACTAAGGTATCAATGATATTTGAACGCTCATTTTCCTTTTTTTTATAAATTTAATTTAGATTAAATTTGATAATATTATTATTAAGTTCTGCAAGTGTTTTAGTTTTTTATTATTATACATACATTCATACAGTTTGAAAATGGCCTTGTAAGCCGAAACAGCTGTCACAATAATAAAAAACTAAAACACTTGCAGAACTTAATAATAATATTATCAAATTTAATCTAAATTAAATTTATAAAAAAATGAAATGGAGTTCTACGAATTAAACACAAAAACAATAAATAAAAACTCATTTTCCTTATTTACCCTAAAAAGTATCATACCAATAATTTATGTTGGTATAGGATATGCTTAGTTTTTTTCATACCTGATATATATTTTAAAGGTGCAAGGCTTATAAATCCTACAAATTCTGGTGTGCCACAGGGATCCAATTTAGGACCTCTATTGTTTTTAATTTTTATAAAAAATATTCGGGAAATGATTAAATTCGTCCGTTTTCTACTTTTCGCCGATGACATCAACCTCTTTCTGAGAATAAGATCGATAGAAGACTGTAGAAAGCTCCAGGAATATATCTTTATTTTATTTATTTATTTATTTATTATTATTACATTTATTACATACAAGATATACAAATATAAAAGGAAGCTTTGACTGTCCAACTAGGAAGTTTCCCGTTTTAGGACAGTCAAATTGGCAGGTTGCGTGTACATAATTCCAGGTAGGTACATGTAAAATATAAAATAAAATTAAAATATAACATATAAATGTAAGAAAGAAAAATAGAAAGAAAATATTTTTTAGGAAAATACAATTTAGCAGTAATGAACAATAAAATCCAGATAGGTACATGTAAAATATAAAATAAAAATATAATATATCAATGTAAGAAAGAAAAATAAAAATATATTTTTTAGGTAAATACAAAATACAAAATCGAGGAAATCAACTCAGACTACGTTTTTTAATAATTTTTCGGAATCTGTCCTACCTAAGTCTAATAACCATTTAGTAATTTTAGTACCGAAGGCTGATAATTCACATAGTTTAAATTGAGAGGGGATTTTGTTGTATATTTTTGGTCCCAGGTATGAGAAAACTTTTTGATAAGCCGCAGTATTGCTAGTTGGAATAGAAAGGTCGTTTCTGCTCTTACTTCTGGTGTGATGATTATGATCGACTGTTATCGTTTTGTTTTTATTTTTGTGGACGCAGATTGTTATTTTTTTTATGTAACACTGTCGAACATCAAGCACATTAAACTCCTTGAAGATAGCGTCGCTCGAGTATCTGAAGGGTTTCTTCATAATGACGCGTAGAATGGATTTCTGTGCCTTCAGTAGCAGGTATAATATTGTTAATCCTGTTCCACCCCATCCAATGCAACCGTAGGTTATGACGGAGTTACAGAGCCCGTAGTATATTTTTTTAATGTCTTGAGTTTTTATAATTTCCCGCAATGCTATAAATATATAAATAAGCTTGCGCACTTTATTAGCTGTGTTTTCAATTTGTTGTTTCCATTTAAGATGGTTATCCACTATTATACCTAAATATTTAATAGATTTAACACATTCAAGGGTTTCGCATTTACAAGTATGGTTATTATTTCCAAGGCTACACTTAATATTATGTATTGTGAGGTGATGAGGTGTTTTGGGTTGACCTGCAAGGGTAGCGCTAAATGTGAGATATTTTGTTTTTTGTATGTTTAGTGTAAGCAAATTACTGTCTAGCCACTGTTTTACTCTGTTTATACCTGTGTTCGCAAGGTGGTGTGTTTCTATCCAATCATCTCCTTCAAACAAAATAACTGTATCGTCAGCGAACGTGATAATTTTGCCACCAATGTGTTGGTTACAAAGTTCGTTTATGTATATAATAAAGAGAAGGGGCCCAAGTGTACTTCCTTGTGGTACCCCAAAAGTGTATTTTAGTGAAGTGCTAATAGCCTCGTTAATTCTGGTTTGTTGAAATCTATTAGATATATAACTTTCTATCCATTGAAAAGCTTTTCCCTTTATTCCTATATTTCTAAGTCTCTGTAAAAGAATTTTATGAGATATAGTGTCAAATGCCTTGGCCAGGTCCAGGAAAAGGGCAATAGTTTTCTTGCCATGGTTCATATTCCCTGCAATAGTTTCAGTGAGACATGCGATGGCATCATCCGTTCCCTTACCCGACCGAAAGCCGTATTGGTTAGGACTTAGAATGTTATGTTTCTCCACATATTCGTTTAACCTAGTTTTGAAAAGCTTTTCAATGACTTTGGATATCGCGCTTAATAGTGATATTGGCCTATAGTTTTCTACAAGAGATTTAGGTCCACTTTTGTGAATTGGGACAATTATTGATTTTTTGAAGTGATCAGGAAATATTCCTGATGCAAAACTTAAGTTGTAAATATATGATAGCGATGCAATTATTGACTGGAGTATTGATAACAAACTTGGGTTCAACTTCCAAAAATGTTCAGTCATGTGCTTTACAAGGGCACACAAGACCATATATTTTAATTACAAAATGAAAGATACGTCACTGAAGCACATGGTAACTTGCAAGGACTTAGGAATTGTGTACAACATTCGCTTAACATTTCACGCTCATATTGAAAAGATCTGTAAATCAGCCACTAAGATGTTGGGTTTTGTCATACATAATTCGAAAGACTTGACCAACCTTGCAGTAATAAGGCTGCTTTACTTTAGCTTAGTGCGTAGCATTCTCGGGAATGGATCTCAGGTATGGTGGCCAGAGGACACTGTCAATGTACTAATGGTCGATAAGATACAAAAAAAGTTTTTACGATACCTCTACATGAGAGAGTTTGGTCATTACCCATGACTGTTTCCAACAGCATTTATCTTAGGAATCTGGGTGTATGCAACTTTAGTTCCAGAAGGGATATTGCATTACTTCTGATCGCGTATAAGCTTCTAAACGGTAATACCAGATATTCTGGCTAAAATAGGATTCTATGTCCCGGATAATTTTGCGCTAGGCCGCCAACACAGGCTTTTGATTCTTCCTAGGTGCAGAACTAACATACCAATGATAATTCCCTTGGTAAGAATCACTAGGTTAATTAACTGCCTTGCAAGAGATGTGGATATTTTCCACATGTCCTACAACGTATTTAAACGTGAAATATTATTATTCAAGACTTAACATTTTTAAACCTAAATTTGAAACTTTTTTCTTTGTCCCACTTGTAAATGTATTTGCTATTCACTTTTTTGTAAATTATAATTATCGATATTGCAATGTTCTGGTTTGTACTGTTTTTGCAAATAAACAAATAAATAAATAAATAATGGAAATGACATTAAAGGACCTTCCCAGAAGCGATAAAATGCTTGTATCCAGTATTACGAAGGTTTAGACTACGAAGTACCGTACATGGAAATGGTCAATAGATTAACATTAATTCATTATATTCTAGCATAAATGCATTTACCGAGGGGTTTCCAATTTTTTTTATTTCTATTTTATATAAGAATAGATGAAGTCTCCTGAGATACCCGGACTTTACGCAGAGTTTTTCGGAATCCCATTTAGACAGTGACCTTCATCTTGTTTTGAAGGCTAATAATAGGTACGTGAAATGTTATCAACCTTGAAATAAAACTGAACATATGTATACAAAAATAAATTAACGCTGCCCGCTCAGTTTCCACCCGCCCGCTACAGACATTCTTTTTTTTGTAAATAGAAAAATATGCCCATAGGAACAAATATAGTGAATAAATAAAAAATATAAAACGCATTAATCGTCAGGGCAGATTATAAATATTGTAACGCTGTCCAAAACGATGGTTAAAGAAGGAGAAAACACAACACGGCATTATATCCAAAAATAATTCACGTTAACATTTTTGGTCGTGGAAACCTCAAATCATATTCAATAGAAAACAAATTGTTATAAAATTTTAATTTTTTTAGATGTTTTTTCAAGATTTTTTTCGCTACTGTGGAGGGCCATTAATAGCTGAAAACTGTTGTGCTAACTTAAAAATGTCTCTTAACTACTCAAAAAAATTTAGACTTTGTGATGCCTTACCTTTTTTATTGCTTTCAAGTTTAATTGGTAGAACTCTAATTATTTAATCTGATCTGATTTTATTCCATACATATTTTATGTAAAATGCCGAGACCAATTGACTTATCCTTTCTTCTCGCTAGTTAAAATATAATATGAGGAAGGCAACTTTACCGACTTTTGGAAACAAGCATTTATACCTATCCATTAAAACAGACTCAAAAATATTATTACTAACTACAGTTTGTCTGCAAGATCATGGAATCAAGGATCATGGTTCTTGATAGACTATTTTCACTCAGGAATATACAGGTATTATATTAAATTTGATGTGTAGTAAAAATCAAATAAATTCTACCTATATGGATTTTTAAAAAACTTTAGATAAAATTATCATTGAACTGCTTATGAAGAAGCTGTTAAAATTCTGGATTGATGGGGTCTTTCTAAAATGGATCAAATCACAAACAAAAATCAAGTGATTAGAACTAAGGGTTTCTCTTCACTCTTCTATAATATCTCATCAGTATTCCAAAAGGATCAAATCTCGGACCTCTTTTGTTAATGTTGTATCAATGATACAGGCATACGTTTTAAAAAAGCAAAATTCAAAATTTTTGCAGATGACACTAAATTTTATAAAAAAATCACCAATGTTAATGATTGTTTAAGATTGCAAGGGGATATTAATAGGCTTGCAATATTTTATGCGAACAACAAACTGTTCCTAAACCTGGAAAAAAGTAACACTAAAATTTTACACCAAAAGCATTAACCCTCTAACATTTCCATACAAAATGTATGACTAAGAATTAAAAAGATATATTGACTAAGTAAGAAGTAAAGGACGGGTTGTTTCGGAGAATTCGAACATTTCATCCAATTTCAACGTTCATTTTCAGGTTCTGTGAAAGTCCTATTCAAGTTCTGTTATTATATCATTACAGGCTAAATGCTTGACAGGACTGAAATAATAACAGAACTTGAAAATTATTTTTGAAATTTTAAGATTTGTTCAAATTCTCCGAAAATCCTTACTCCTTTGGTATAATAATAGACTTCGGAATGTAGTCCAACCACATGTGAATTTTATCGGTGACAGGAGCTAAAAACTGAACCATTCTGATTACCACATGTAATGAAATACTTTGTATCTCTTTTATTCGCTTGATATTAGAATTTCGATCAACAATATGGAATCCCTAATATAAAGTTAATATTGAGACGTTAGATGTAATAAATAAAAAAAAACTTTAACCCTTACAGCCTTACGAATAAAAAAATACTTCACGGTGTTTTTGTTACGCACTGTACAAATTCTTAATTAGAATTATTACTAATAAAAAATACCTCGCAACATTGCATTTTGGCAAACTGGCGCATACGAAAACTGCAAAATGAGTAATATGACAATTTTGATTCGTGATTTGAGATGTGTGCTTTAAAACATATTTATATTTATAATTTAGATTACATTTCCCACTATTACATTAGCATAATTCAATACATGTACTATTATTTATATTATTTTTTTGTCAGATTTAATTCATTAAAAATATCATGTTCTGAAATTAGCCCCATTTTATCGGAAAAGAAAAAGCTAGGGTAGGTATATGATTTTTTTAATTGACTGTAATTAAATGCCTTATGCGTGTGTGAGAAATCAGCTTTTACAAAATGCATTTATAATTATATTTTATAATAACTATAAAATGTCAGAAGTTTTCGTTTTCGTCTAGGAAATATGGTTTTAATTTTTAATTATATGAATGAGACAAAATTTCAAAAGACCATTTTCTTGCAAATTCCTCAAATAAAAAGACTGTGTTAGAATTTTTAATTATTTGAAATTAAAATGTTCGTGATAAGCTTTTTTCAAACTTTTTTCACCTTTGAAATTAATATATTGCAATTTTAAAATATTTACGTAAATTTTTAAGGTTATTTTATATTGCATCTTAAATGATGTTTGGTTTTTAAAATGAGGAAATATATATATGCGGAACATTTAAAATACCTTGGAAAAATTCCGAAATTCGATGAGAAATAATTATAACAGATTAACGAACTTGACAACGCTGTTGACAACGACTAGCTTCTGGGAAACATTCATTTCCACTGTCCAGTACGAAACACACGATCAATTCAATTATTCCACACTCAAACTAACTAAACATAACATAAATCTTTTTAGAAAGACGTGCACAAAATACAATTATATCTTTTCAGATGCTGATATTTTCATTTATCTTCAGGTCAATTTACTAAATGTATATTGGAAAAACTTAAATAAAATTGTTAATGACGAACACTCTATCTCTGCATTGTGTAATATATTCAAATTATTTTCTCATTTTCATTCGGTGTTTTTTTTTCCTTTATTTGGTTTATCTTTGAACATTATTTTAAGTATGTATTATTTTTATGTTTTTCTTGAATTATTTTTGTTTTTCTGTTTGACTTTACTGATTCATGCAACTACGTAACTTGTGATTATTTAAATAAAATATGTATAACTGTTTATTTCCCTAATAAACTAAAACAAAAGATCGTCGTAAATTTTAATAATAAAAAAGGGAGTCTCTCTAGTTTGTTAATTAGTGAAAGCAATTAACTACAAAAGTTTTGAATTGATCCGGTAATTAGCTACAATGACTGGGTTACAATATCTACAAAACACTACTTGAGTAACTTATCAGTATCAATGTCATACATTATCTGATTAGTTGTTATCGAGTCATGTTATCAGATAACGAATTGACATGGTGATTGATAATACAAAACATGAATGAATAATTGCTTCGAATAGCTAAATACTTTATTTAATAATAGTTTTCTAGGTCTATCTAGTCTAAGGCCAAAGAGCCTACGAGCCTTCTACAACAGTAAAACTTCGTTTAAATATCAATTTATTCCATCAATCACAATTATCTCTATCCCTTACCATTTTAGACAACAGAAATAGTCGAGGTCAATAGGCGAGGTCCTTTTGTAGGCCCAGTATCTTCTCACATATTCACTCAACGTTTCCAATTTTAGATTATCATGCTTAACAATTTATCGTGCTCATATCTTACAGGAAAACCCTTAAGACATAATAATAATAATAATAAAAACGTTTATTTGACAATAATTTTTTACATGTTTGCATATAGTTTGTACACATACATTTAGATGATTATATTGTCAAAAGGGCAACTGCTCAGCTGTACATTCCGGATTTCTCCGGGAATGTAGCTGGTTTTCAGCAGTGCCTTTAATATAATGTGTTATAAATCGATAAATACAAATTTCTTTGAAATAAAATAAAATATAAATTCAGGATTAAATTTACATAAAATACATAGATAAAAATAAAAAAAAATAATAATCACAAGTAGGTGTCCCTTTCATTTTAAATTCGATCAATTATGATGTTGTGCGGTTGACTGTGCTGTCAGCAACCATTCGCTGCAGAGCTTCTTAAAGCACTGCAAAGATGTTGTTTTCGAATAGGCAGTGGTATTTTATTCCAAAGTTTTGACGATGAGTAGCTAAAACTACCCTCAAAAACAGCAGTTTTATGTTTCGGGAGAACAAGTAAATGGTCTCTTTGGCGTGTACTATGTGCATGTGAGTCACGGGACCACTGCAGTCTGTCAAACAGATAGGAAGGAACCTTTGAATTCATCAAGTTGAACAGTTGACACATTTGATGTAACTTCCTTCTGTTCGACATATTCAGTATTCGATGCCGATAGAGGTAAGGCGAGATATGCTCGCGTCTCGGGACATTATAGCAATATCGGACACATGCATTTTGGACTCGTTGTACTTGTTTTTGGGTTTTTTTCAATAAAGATGGACCGTAAACTGAGTCTCCATAGTCCAATATTGAGAGAACAAGACTATCAGTAATAATCTTGCGTAGTTTCACTGATATGTTATCTCTTATATTGTACAATAGACGAAGCCTCGAGTAGCACCACTGTGACCTGTTTTTAACATGTTCATCATACCTCAATCTACCGTCCACCATTATTCCAAGGTTGCGCGCAGCATCAACAAAGGGAACGGTGGTTTCATGTATTTTTACAACATGTCCTCCATTTTTTACGCATGATATTTTTTGCTTAGTTCCCATTAATAAAGCAACAGTTTTTTGAGGATTGAGAAGTAACGCGTGCTCCTTTGCCCAACTGCAAACTCTACGTAGGTCACCATTTACCATATCCACTGCCACATGAGTTTTACTTACGTCAAACGATAAATATAGTTGTGTGTCATCAGCATACATGTGCGAACCACAGTGTTCAATAGATTGCATCATGTCAGCGGTATATATAGCAAAAAGCAATGGCCCTAGTATCGATCCCTGGGGTACCCCTCTTGTTATTATAATGTCAGATGAATATTTTAGAGTCCCATTACTATCCTTGCAAACTGTGCGCTGAGTTCTATCTTTGAAGTAATTTTGAAACCATTTTATTGCTTCATCGTCAAAACCAAAGTAACGCAACTTTGCAATAAGTAATGGAATGCTCAGTAAATCAAATGCCTTAGAGAAGTCCAGCAGAACTAGTATCGAGGCTTTGCCTGCATCAGTGGAGGCAAGAATATCATCTGTAATACATTGCAGAGCTGTTGTAGTGCTGTGGCCTTTACGAAACCCCGATTGATGACGAGGTATAATCCCGCATGTTTCAGCGTAGACTACTGTTTGCTCAAACACAACTTTTTCGAGTACCTTGGATAATGCTGGTAATATGCTAATCGGTCTGAGATCACTAATACTTGAAATTGGTTTCTTTTTCGGAATTGGTGTGACTAAACCATTTTTCCACAGTGCTGGAACTATACCTGTCCGTAATGATTGGTTAATAATGGTTGTTATAGTGCTGAGTGCATACGGAAGTATGAGTTTAATCATTGAGATACTTATTTTATCGCAACCGATAGCGTTTGATTTGATAGTATGAATGTGTTTTGATATTGTAGTTTCATCAACTATTTGAAGTGAAAATGATTTTGCTATAGAGTGATTTTGTGTATTATAATGGTTGACTAAAATTGGACTATGTTCTAGATTTTGACTGTGATTAATAAAATGATTATTTATGGCTTCTGGGTCATTTAAATGTGTTGGTATATCTCCGACTTTGTCTTTAACATGAAGGCAATTTTCTAAAGATTTCCAGAGTTTTTTTGAGTCATGTACATTATTATTGATGTTATATTCAAAAAATGCTTTTTTTTCTCTTTTCATGGAAGAGGTTACTAGATTTCGTAATTGTTTATAATAAGTGTAGTGTGAGTCTAATTTTGATTTTAAATACCTGATATACGCGCGATCTCGAATTTTCATCATATATTTAATGACATCTGTTATCCAAGGTTTGTGTTTGTCTTTAATGGTTATTGTCTGTTTTGGTGCATGCGTATCGTAGATATTCAATACGTACGCATTGAAGTGTGTGACCATACTGTCAACATCATTCAAAGCGCTTATGTGTTGCCATGGCCCGTTAGCCAAATCGGCATTTAGCCTATTCATGTCTATGTCTTTAGTGTTTCTGTAAGTTATTGTTTTTGGTATATATTTTGGTTTTGAAAATTTTAAGTCGCATATAACTAAACCATGGTCGCTTATAGTTTTATAATGGTAAATTTGTGTACGTGTAACTATTTCAGGTTTATTAGTGAATACCACATCTATAAGTGTCGAGGAAGTACCTGTTACTCTTGTTGGTTCGTTTACAGTTGGCGACATATTAAATGCTTGCAATGCATCTATTAACTTTTTTGCATCCGGTTCCTGTTTGTTTAATAAGTTTATATTTAAATCGCCAAGTAAAAAAAGTGTTTCACACTGAAACATGTGGTCAGATAAATTATCACTGATACAATCGATTGCGTCATTGACGAGGTTTTTACAAGTTCTGTATGCTGTGCCTAAACATATATCGATATTCGGAGCCTTAATTTTAAGCCACATTTGTTCCAAGTACTTGTTTTCGTGTGGTAGTATAACGCTTGATAATTCACGACGTACATAGAAACCAACACCTCCCCCACGTTTAGGACGAGGGGAAAGATATAAGTTATAACCCGGAATTGCTCTATCAGTTGTACCTCTGCTCGCATCAATCCAAGTTTCGTTCAAGGCTAATGCATCGATTTCGTGTTCTCTAATATAGATACATAGATCATCAAAGCCTGTACCAAGCGATTGTGCATTTAGAAAACCAATAGTCAGTCTACGTTTTTTATTATTATTTGGAGCCATTTATGTAATATGCAATCATCTTGAATGGTAAAGACAAGATATTGTAATATACAGTATTTGAACATAGAGAAGTTGAATGAAATAACAACATGGATAATTTAAGCAAACACAGCACAAGATTTAAATAATCTGGAGGTAATAAATAAAACATAAGGTTTTTAGCGCATGAGAAGTTAATGTAATGAACGTGTAGGAATTGTAAGATAAAGAGACATAAGAATAGAACAGAAAAAATAAAGTTGGAACTCAATACCACTGCCCGTCCGGTAAAATTAATAATATAATATGGTTGCCATAATGTCACACTACGCGCATAACAACAGCAATATAATAAATCGAGATCATCAATATTGGTAATACTTCGTATATTCTGGTGTACAATTTTTAGACTGTACGATTCCCAACAGTATTTATTTATGTCTTTAGGATTATCAACTACATAATTGTTGCATGTGAGCATAGATTCATCGGGAATTTCAAAAGAATGTTGGATCATTTTTAGAGTAAGTTATCTGTAAGTAAACCCACACGGTAATATTAATTTGTGATGGTAAATTTATGTTTTTGATGTGTGAACAAAGAGTACATAAGTTTGGTTGCTCAGTTATTGACATAAAATAATACACATAAATTATTGTAATACATAAATTGTGAGAAAACATTAGCCATTTCATGTTCTTCGAATGGTACAAATAAAAATTGCAATTGGTATTAGTGGTGAATTGAGGGTTAGCTAGTAATTTCTTATAATAAGGAAGTAAAGTAGCGGGGTCAGAGAGACACAATGATGTAGTTGTAAATTTGTCATATAAGAATTTCCTGATAATGTGTGGGTAATATAAATGCACCACGATGTTAATAATTAAATTATTAATTGAAATGTCTGACATTGTGCTTATTTGGGGATTGAACAATGCAATATTGTAGTATTTTTTTGAAAGGAATAGAAATATCATGAAATATAGGAACACTCTGATTAACATTTTGAAAAGGGATACAGGTAGTATGGGTATGATTGCATTTGTGAGTCATAGTGCAAGTAAGATATTCTCAGAGGTGATATGTATAGCTCTCGATTCCGTGGTTTGGCGTATATATACTCGTCCCGCTTTTACCCATACGAATGCAAATTTTTTATCAATAGCCGTCTTCTTCGCTAGGTAAAGTAGGCGTTTATTTGTTGAAGTCAGGTGTTCCGATATATATACCGGCGTGCGCGGTCCGGAGAGTCCTATTGAGGTCGTGTTGAGTTTGTCTTCCTTAGTCACAGCATTCATATTGTACCTTTTTACATCGTTTAAAAAGACATCTCTTACGTGAACGTGCTTAAACCGCACAATTATAGGTCTGGTTTTTTGGGGGATTGTCTTACCCGGAGACCTATAGCTGGTCTCAATGTCATTTTTCGTAGTGTTTGTTTTTATTTCTTGATTTATGTTAAATAAAATATTTGCCAAATTCTCACCTTCAACCTCCGGTATACCTCTTATTTCGGCGGCAAAATTTTTTTGTTGCCGATCTTGATCGTCGATCTTTAATTCGAGCATAGTTAGTTTTGCCTCGAGTTCTGTGTTTTTTTTTTGAATGGAGTCTATGCTTTGTAGTTTTATCAGAGATTTTTTAAAGTCTTCTTCAAATCCCTCCATTTTGCTATTAAAGAATGTTAGCGAGGCCTTGAAGTCCTTGAATTCATCGAACATTTCGTATAATTTCGTCTGGACATTCTTGAATCCCTGTAGCTCAGTCTTGATTTGACGTAATTCATGTGTAATTAGGTCGAGCTGTGTTTCACCTACTTTAGTGGTGCTGGCCGCTGGGGTCTCCTTACTGGAAATAGAAGTAGAACGCGCCGTACTGCGCGTTTCCGTCTTGCAGCCAGTGCATTTGGTATTATTGCGTTTTTCTTGGGAGAGTTTTCGGTAATGACCTTCACTTACGCCACCGCAGGCGAAATGTAGACTCTCCTTGCAGGAGGAGCACCAGAACATTGATTCCCTCGTGAGTATGGGTTCCGGGCACTTGCTGCAGGTGGTGCTCTCCATATTGCAGGGAGTTATTATGTATTACACTGAACAATCGACACAGAAACTGAGTTGTAAAAAAATTATATTTTAGTATTACAGTTTTGAAGGATTTGTATTAGAATATTATATTTAGTTTATTTTGTTGTTAGATTTAATATCACATTTATTTTTAAAATTACAGTATATATTTGATTTAGTATTGGATTTATTTTGTATGATTTATTGGATTGCCATCTGTTGGACAAAATGTAAATCAAACTTCACAACGTAAAAAAAAAAAAAAAAAAAATTAAAAAATAAATGTTTACTCTGGGTTTCGAACTCACGTCCCAGGAAGGTAGATCGGAATGTGTCGGCGCCTCTCACCACGCTGCCAAGTACCGATACACTATTAGCGTGATTTAATCCAATATAACTGGTAGACTTGCGAAATAGTCGTACAAAAGGTCTAAATTGTGGTTTAGTTGTTTGACACTTATATAACGACTGTTTTTTTTTTTTAAATAAATCATGAAATTCACGTAATAAACATTAATGACGACGGAACAGTTCATAAACGAATTCAAACGATTTACGGATTATTCAAATGCCTGCAAATTTATGTCTACAATATATTATAAGGCGAAGGCATACTAATATTATTATCCGCTAAGCCTTTGGCTTTTGTATTGATTGGTCGACTAGTGGTTTATTTGTAATAAAATCCCTTTTTGGTGAATTCTGAGTAAGATGTGAAGTTCACAGTTAAAGTGTTCTTATTTCGCTTTTAAGGTGTGTTTTATATGGTGTCAGGATTAACTTACGTTGGCGTGAATTTCACTTTCCAATATTACACTACCACTATTATAACACATGGACGGATTTGCACTTGGACGAAATTACACATGGAAATAATTACACTTACTTAAATTTAATAAATAACAGGAATTACACAAGTGAAAAAAAATAATTTAATAAGTAGGTTTAAATTTTTTGATTGTTTAGTGAGCTAATAAAATTTTGTATCATAATTTAAGAAAATATATATTTTTTGAGGTGTGTAACTCTAGCAGGTGTTATTTAAGTCCGCCTAATTATGACCGTATGTAATTACGTTTATGTGTATTGTAGTCCTGCCAGCGTGTTTTTTTTTATTATTTTTATAGTGATTACCTCAAACAAAACAAAACAGTTTTAAATATTCTCCTGACGAAGGAAGGGATCTTCCGAAACCGGTAGAGTGAAAATAAAACTATCGTGGTCAAAAACAAATTTATGTGTTTTTATTATAAATTAAGATGAGCCACAAAGTGAATGCTTTTTACAATTACGTAATATTGATATCTTTAATACAAATCTGTGTAATTTCATCATGTAACCGTTGTATAATAATGGGTATTGATTGATTTCTGGCCAAACCTTTTTTTACGTTTTCTTCAATGATCTTATTTCAGTTGGTTAGTAGGTCGCCATATTTTTCAGTTTATTTTATCAGGGTATAGAATTTGTTATGTTTTGTTTTGTTTGTATTTTTTTAGACTTTCCATCATGCTTAAACGTGCTTTGTCATCATATTAATTATTTTGTAACGTTATTGTCACAACCAACTTTTTTTGCGATTTACCCAAAATAATACAGTATAAAACCGTAGTGTGTTGTAATTGTTCCAAAAAAAATAAATTAAAATGAAATGCTTTAACCGTTCCACAAAAAAATTGCAGGAAACATAACGATATTTTAGTATTAACTATCAAGAATCCGTGAAAAATCACGGACGTTCTGATTTTTCGACAGATTGGTTCGTATTTTGAAAATGGCAATTAAAATAATTTAAAAAATGAAAATAAAATAACTTTGTTTGAATGCAACTTTATTACATATATTTCTAACCAACCGGTTTCAGTTAAACCCGAACCTTCATCAGGGTTCATAAAAACTTATTGATATGAACATATAATATGTTTTTATAAACCCTGATGAAGGTTCGGGTTGAACTGAAACAGGTTGATTAGAAATATATAATAAAGTGGCATTCAAACAAACTTATTTTATGTTAATTGTTGAAATTATGACACACAACCGATATTAACATTTTTAATACTAATAAATTATTTATTTATATCAGATATCCAGTTTCATAGATTATTTAAACATCGGTTCACAATATTTAGATGTTCCTTTAAGTTTTTCTTATAGTTTATTTATCAAATATTGCATATGTAGGTACCTATGTCTCGCTGAGCACATAACAGAATTTACTTAAAATTCAACAGCGATCGTCAACAACTGTTGGCAATAACCTGGTGCTAATCCTCGACAAATAGAAACTTCATGGTTCATTTCCAAAAAAGTTTAAGTTCAAATAAAGAATATCAAGAAGAAGACAAGTTGCAGTTTTGTTTAGATCATCTTCAACTAAAAACAAAACAATAAAAAATGGTTACATAATATATTTCACAACAAAATATTTATTACACCATGAACTACTATATCCGAACTTTTTCATACAAAACTTAAATTTGTTATTAACAGAACTGTTATTTTTATATATCAAAAGGTAAAGCAAATAGCTAGTATTGGTCTTAGCTATTTTATTTATTTATATTATAAATTATAAAATATAGGCCATTATAGAATTCTTGTTATTTTGATACTAGATGATAGGTACTTTTGAATAATTTGTGAGTAGACGAAAATAATTATTTTATAAAAAATATTTTTTGCTTCACCTATTATATAAATTTTTATATAAAATAAGAAGGATGTAAAATTATTTTGAAGAGCTTAAACTTGTATTACACACGAGTGATTTATAAAATTTGTTATTTATGCATTTTAATTTCCACCCCAAATCGAATTTTTTACGATATTATTAAAAAATTCGTACCTACTACGGTAATAAATACTCATGTAGTGTAATATACTCGTAACATACCCAATCTCAAAATATATACCTGCGGAAAATGAATTTAAAATGCAGCAAGAACGTTGTCACTACTGGTAGGTACTGAGTGAACAGCGGTATGGAATACATGACATTACGCGCACCAACAAAGCTGATACGATCGTTTCACGTCAAATACACCATGATTTAATGTGGTTAGAAGCCTGTTTTAGAATACCTAGTCCCCCTTGCAGTTACGGGATTGTACGAAATTAATCGCGCTGTCTATACGGGTGAGCGTAAATTAATATCACATATACAGTACACACACTGAAATTCTTATAAAATATATAATATTTCCGGCGTCCCGTCGTCATAATATTTCCGATAAGATTTGATACTCAGTACTGACGCCATTAAAAAAAATGATATGCCTACTATTTCCGGACCTAGTGGAAATAATGACATTACTTTTACTAAAATAGGGTTGTTTTAAATTAATACTGCAGATGTAGGTAAGTAATAAATTGATCACAATTTAATATAATTCTTTTAAATTTCGTCAGTCTGCGTCTTGCGTTACTCTGTTTCTATGAACTCAAATTTGCTTTGAATTCGTAAATTATAATTACTTATTTTCAAAATTGTAACTTATTGTAATAAAACAAATTCCAAGGTGCACGACTTCGTTCGACGACATCATAGTGGGAAAGAACGGGAGAATGTTCATTTCATTATCGTTCTGTATTTAAATAAAAATGAAAGTTCACCCGAGTGTACCGTCTGACACAGCCTTTATGATATTCATTCAAATGTAAAATATCCGATCGTCTCTAATATAGGTATATAATGTTTTTGATAGGTAATGACCTAGATCCAAATATTTTATGAATACTTTCATTTTTTCGTCAGTCCGTTTTGCGTTTGTTTTCGCGTTCTGTCCTCCATTAATGGGTAACTCTATTAATGGAGGGCTAAACATAGTTAAATGGCCATGTTTCTTGGCCATGTCAAGAGTCAGAATAATAGAAGAGTATGTATGAGACGATGTATGAATGTGAATGAGGCAAGAAGTGTGTGCCAAGACCGAGTTGTTTGGCGGTCTGTCCTCTCTGCCTACCCCTGCGGGGAAACGGCGTGATGGTTAGTTAGTTAGTTAGTTAGTTAAACATAGTTGGCATTAACAAAGATATGTCCAAAAAAGCGAAGATAGTTGTCCACAATGGAGTGCTGGTACCTACCCTGATGTATTGAAGTGAGGCATGGAACTGGAGGAGAAAGGATGAAAGTAGACTGAATGCTGTTGAAATGAGATCCCTGAGGCACATGTTTAGTAAAACCATGCATGATCGTGTGCGGAATGTGGAGATCCGCAAAGAGCATAATGCTGATGTAAACGTAACGAGTAAGATTAAGAAAGGAACGCTTAGATGGTTTGGGCATGTAGAGCGAATATTGATTTCATATGAAGAACCCCATCTTATTTTTTCTTTATATATATATATATATATATATATATATATATGTCTATTATTATTACGTCGTATAAGTTAAGTCGTATCGTATTACACAATTCTGTTGTGATTTTTGATCTCAAATGAGAAATATTTCTGCTCTTGACATAAATAGAAAAAAAGAAATGAACGAGGATTCAGTTGACAGATTTGACAGATTTAATCAGATGAAGGAAAGTACGAAGCTATCATTATTGACACCTGGGTTCAAGCCGTGACACAAGACAATATTCAATTTATTTCCATTTGTCTATATTTTTTTTGTCTCCTGTTAAATAATATGAATCAAGTGTTAGAGTAAAATTTATTCACGTTAGTAATTAAATTATTTATTAATAACAATTGAATTATTTTTGTAAAGAAAAGTCCTCAAACACCAACACCAATTAGCGAGAACAGTCAGAATATGTATATTTTTTTTATATACCATTGAAGAAGAAGGAAATACTAATAAATCCAAACGATACATGAAACAGAACAAGAATGAGAAAAGATAAAGATAACGTTTACAACCAGGAATCGAACCAAGAATCTCTTGTATTATTGGGACAGCCGTCTTACCCACTTGATCATTGACATATTTACTAAGGCGATGCCATACATAGTAATGCAAAATCATGTGTTTTTGGTTTGAAAATTTCGTCGCCTAGAAATGTTTCAGGTGCTTAAATTAAATACTGCGAGTAGAATACATCTTGGCCTTTAAAATTATCGAGTATTTTTAGATAATTCTTTTTTTATAAAAGGCTTATGCCCAGAAAAAAAGTATGTATAAGGCCAATGAAAACTGCTTTAAAGTTCAAAATCTCCTACTAACGAACCAATTTTCGGTTATGATTTTATTGTACAGTGTGAAAAATTAAGTTATTTATAAAATGATCGAAAAAAAATTTTTAAATATTTAGGCCTGAACATCCACAAAACAAAATAAAAAACACTTTTTGGCCATGTTTTTTTCTTGCATAAATCAAAACAGGCGGATGGTTTTAAGCGAGAATTTAAACCTTATCGCCATCTACGTTAGGGTTATTATTGATAGTGGCTCAATTTAAAATATAACACAACGTAGTGCATCGCCTTAAACGACATATTTGTCGATCTTATATTTAAAATTCTGAATTATCAATATTATCTTGCAACTATTTTTCTAATATTATTGGCGGCTACCCTTAAATGATCACAAAGTTCAAGATCAATGGTAAGAATTAAACATTTAATTGAGGAGTACATTTTTTTAAAGATAAATAATGCAAATTTAGTTATTAAAAGTGAACAATAAATAAAATGAAAACAAAAAAATCACATAACATTTCACATTATCAGTGGAAGTATAAAAACATGCATAAAAAATAACGTAATATTTTTTTTGTATTTACGTATAAAAAATATTGTGTTTTTTTACAAATTAAATGTACAATCAACACTACTATTTAAAAAAATACATCAAATTCGGTGTATTTTTGCCAAGATTAGATATATTTTTTACAATATTTATTTATTTTATTTATTTATTTATTTAACGCCCAGAGGGCTTTTACATGTAGGTGGTACAATTTTAATGACAGTTTTGAAACATAAGAAAGAAATAATTAAAATAAAATTACATTAAAAAATAATATATGCAAGAAGCAAAAGTAAAAATAACAAGAAACTAAATTAAAAAATACAGCGATTTGACTGGTTTACAAAATATAACTTCCATTTAAGAATAGTGTTGAAATAAGTCTTTTACGGAATCCACAAAGTTCGCAAAGTTAATATTAAATATATCAACATCACCTAAGTATTGGTTTCCCATAGTGTGAAACCGTTGTATTGGGAAGTTCGTAATGTAATTGCGCTTATGTGTGTTGCAATGGAATAGTGTATTTTGTCGTGTTGTTATTGTAGGTATTCGTAAGTTTATGAGTTGCAGAAGTTCGCCACAGTCGAATTTAGAGTTTAGAATCTTGAATAAAAAAGTCGTTTATTTTACGCCTGTCTTCCAATGTGTATATTTTTAAAAAATGATATGTAAGTCTTCTAGTGGGATGTTTAATTTCAAATTTATAAAACGTAGAATGTTTTTTTGTATTCGCTCAGTGTTATTAATGTGAATTTTATAAGAGGGAAACCAAACTACTGAGTTGTATTCAATTATGCTTCTAACTAGAGATATGTATAACAGTTTAATGACTTGTATGGAGTTAAAGTTTTTAGTTGTTCTTAATACGAAGCCTAGTGTTTTCATGCCTTTGTTTACAATTTGGTGGATATGATTGGCGAAACTTAGTTTTTCATCCAAAATAATACTGAGATCTCTCATTTCCATGACTCCTTCTAAAGCTGTATTGTTAATGGAATATTCAAATTAAACAGGATTTTTATTTCTGCAGAAAGTCAGGGTTTTGCATTTGTCTATATTTAAAAACAGATTATACAATAGTTAATGTTTTGGCCCAATATGGTCTCTTCAAAGGTTGTCTCTAGTGAAACATATATTTTTACAGTAGTTAATATTTTGACGCAATATGGTCTCTTTAAATGGGCAATAAAATTAATATGACTTTGGGCTAATTTGTACATACACAAGTGTCATGTCTTTGGCTAGAACGGTTTTTTTTTTGACCCGTGTAAATAAATTTAAGGCATTGAATGCATAAGGTTTGTCTTGGTGCAAAATATCAGTTTCTTGGAACGATTGTAAGTTAATACGTAAAATAAATTAATATACAACTGTATTAAGACAAAAAGTCAAATACCTCCACATACTCATAAAACAAATAGACAAGCTAAATACATGTGAAAGAACTTTTACATTAACCAGAAATTAAATCAATGAATAACTAGATACATTAAGTCCAGCAAGGAATTATCCGAAAAAGAACTGAATAGTATTTTAAAAAACATCGTCATTAAAGTTGCTGAAAATATTCTTCCCATACCTTGATGTTGAACCTTAAAGGTCGTTGAAAACCTTTCATTAAAAACCTAGTTCGCCTCAGCACAGGATCTCCTAGTGAGGAGGACTAATAAAATACTATTATTAATCTGTGTTCATATTTAAATCTTTTAAAAATCTAAAAATTATATAATTATATTAAAAACAATATTTTGATGATGATTTTTACACTTTGTACAGTAAATATAATGGGTAGTACCGTTTCGTATAACAGAATATGAATTATTCATCGTTTACGAGCCAAAATTAAATCCCTAAGGATAAGGCATTATGCGTAATCCTTAACTTGTTGCCGACACGCTTCGTCTTTACAATAATAAATATGATAATCGTGATCTATATTACGTTTGAACTCTTTAGGGATTATAAATGAGTAGCTGAAGGAATTACTTGCAAAGTTGGCTTAGAAAGTGTGACTGATATTTGAAACGAATATTTAACGATTGTGAAATTTCAACAATACACTACATAACGTTCATAAAATAATGTTCATCTAATATACTTGGCAAAAGCCATGTTTCAATTAGGTTTATCACGTCGTGATTGGTATTAAAGACGCTTGATAGAAATCAAGGGTTTTGGTTTCGTAGACCTCCAACATTACAAAAATATATGTTCAATTCACCGAGAACACACATGTGTATGGGACATATAAGTCAATCTTATGTAAAAAAAATACAGTGTGTGGCAAGCCTAGGCACGACAAAAGTGAAACTTTTAGTATTCTTCTCTCTCTCTTTTCATTTCATTCTCTCTTTCTTACGTCTATCGACATATTTATAAGTAGCATGTGATAAAAAAAATTAAAAGTTATAAAAATATGGGATTCGAACCCGGGTCCTGCATAACGAGTTTCGGACGCTCTGCCTCTAGACCGCGAGGAGAGGTATCTCGCGCGACAAGAACCACGTATACAACGTGTACTCCTCAATTGACTTGTCCGGCTATGTTTTTTCCTAAAAAAACTTGAGCGCACGTCTGCGAGGGTAATTAGTCGCGTTATTGGCCTTGATAAGTCATTTGAATCATTCAAAATAAAAATAATGAATCAAAATACCGAGCGATAATACCGGCTCGATTTTTTATTTTTATTTTTTATTTTAAAAAAAAAAGAAAGTCAAACATTCCCGGGTCGAATAACCCAACAATGTTTGAAAATCTCCTACTACCACCACAGAAAGCCGAAAATGTTGCTTGTGTTGTGATGGAGGACTTAGCCAGCCGAGGAATCGAACACGCGACGCTCGGGTGAGACCCAAGCGCTATGCCCACTCAACCACTGACCGGTCGATTTGTAAGCTATATTTCGACCAAAATATCATATAGTCAAAATATCTAAAAGTCGCAGCACGAGAGCATTTTATCACTTTTCCTCGTATTAAAAAAATCACAAAAAGAAAAAAAAAATAGTTAAAGCGGGGATCGAACCTCGGTTCTTCACGACGACAGTCGGGCGCTCTGCCTCTAGACAACAAAGCTGAGTTTGGAGAGTGACCTAAACTAGGTATATAATACTAGCTAGGTTCCTATAGCGAAATGATCACGGTTTTTCTTGACGGTCATGAGTCGGTTTTACTCCGGTCCTCGAAATTGCATGACGCGCGTAAAGAAGTTTCACTTCAAAAAAATTATAGAATAAGTTGGACAAACTCTATACACGGCAAATCCTGTATGATGTTGCGGTCATCATAGATAATTGTGGTGAATGGATTGCTAACTCGCAAAAATAAAAACTTTGGTATTTTACACTCGTTATTTAGATAAATACAACAATGATCTAGAGAGGCATGATTTTATTTGTGGTAAGTTAAGCGGCTTTTTATTGCTAAAAAATTTCATAGAGAAGACCGAATGACTTGAGACATAATTTATCAAGTTTAACATGCGAAAACCATAGAAAGGGTATAAACATGACTCGAATTATTTTATTATTATTTATTTATCTTCGTTTATAGTGAGTCAATTATGCTACAAAAGTACATTCACATGCTGAATTTCGAAAAGGGTTCAAATAAATAACTATATTGAAATGAAAAACCTTTAATAAAAATGTTTTTGATATGAAACTAATCACAGATATCATCAACGGAAGCATATTCTTAGCAAGCACTTACGTGTAGACATATAAATTCCCAGCTGAAATGGACCAACCACATAGTAAAACCTGTAAATTAACTGGTATATTTAATAAATTTTGTAAATATAAAAAACCATTACACTTTTTTACGATGCACTAGTTCCTTCATCCATTTCCAATATATAATTGGTTAGGGTGGAACTCATGATAATCACATAAAACTCCTGGAAATTACAAAAAAAATAATTAAATTAATATTTTTTAAAATTCAGATTTATATTTATATTTCATAGCAAAAAATTGCTTGGTGCACACTGCATATCTCCTGCAAACCTTTGTAATTTAATACATTATTTAATTAGTATTTTACCCGTGTGCAAGTCCACGCAGCGCGACCCATGAGGAAGCCTGGTTAGTGTCACCACATGAACAGTTCGGGTGAGGAGACTGGGTAAGACTATGTAACCGCCCCCTGGATTCTCTATAACCGGACACCAACTGCATCATTTAGTGATACAGTTTCATGTGCGCCTCTTCCATTCTGCTTCAGATAAAGTCAATCTACCCTTCATCGACCTATCCCATCGCTCTTGCCATACGCGTTCTATATAGCATGGCTTTCAATAAGCCAGGAAGGGACACCGCTCAGCCAGGTGTCAGTTCAACTAGCCAGCGGCCTCACCCCTTGTCAATGCCTTTTTTGTCAAAACTTCCCTAATTTCCAAGTCGATGTACTGGCCAGAACTGGCAATGCATCATTAGCTACTATATGCGCCCGAAAGCGCCAACAGAGTAACTTGGCCCCGCTTGAGGGCCAAGTGGATCAATTCATTATCCAGCCGGTGCTTCCACACAGAGGCGGCATACGAGACATTCGCCTTGTACACACCCCTGTATAGGAGGCAAAGTGCTGGAGCCCGCAATCCCCAATCAGCCAAGGCCTTCTATAAACTCTAGAATCTATCTAAAGTGATGCCTAAATACCTGGTGCTTTCAATGAAACGAATAGTAGAACCTTCAATTCTGATACAAAGGTTTCTGGCACAACTGAGCATACCCTTCATCAAGAGTCCCACGGTCTTATGGGGAACAAAATTCACCATATTTCTATTGCCCCATTCAAGAAAATCACGGATACCCTCTTCTGCTTTATTCTCCACTTCTACACGCCCCCCAGGTGAATGGCGTGCTAGATCGGTAGAGGCTGGTTTGGGGAGACCCTTTGACCTCTTCAACTAGTCTCTCGACCAATCGGCTTGCCCCGCAGCGAGAGGAATATATTAATATGTCCGGCACTCCTATATTCCTACCCAACCCTCATACCTTTTACCTTCCCAAAACTTCCTCTCTTTCTTTTCCTTAAATAAGACCCCCCACCCAGCACCCAAAAAGTTGACATAGGCCCCGAGGGAAATTATTTCCTCATAGCCTCTTTTGTGGGGTTGATATAAAAAAAATATTTTTACAGTCAGCATAACAACTTTATTAAAATACATTTACTCTTCACATTTTCAGGCATTTCATCATACATTTTAAGTCCTTTATACAATATTGTGACTCTGTTTTCCTCACAGGTGGCAATTTAATTTTACTATTACGGGTTTATTTTTAAATATTTTAATGAAAATTTTACCTGCTTAATAGCGCAAAGGGGAAGAAAATTTATTTGAATTCATTTAGGAATCAATACCATAAAGAAATTTCGATAAATAGTCCAAAGTATACCAGCATATCATTCTCTGTACGTCGTATATAACAAGTTAAATACAATTTCCATTTTACCATATACTACGCAAAGCCCAAAGTAATAATATGTACATCGGTTAATACTCCATCAACGTCAGAATATATGTTCATCAAATACATACCGAAAAAGTTCCTGGAATGTATTGCTTACTTGAGAATATGAGCAACTTGAAAAACCAGCTTTGAATGAATATGTATGTGTTTTCATGAAAGCACATTAAGCCTAACATGCCTTTTGATCTTACATTTTATGAAAGCCGTTAAAAATTCCAATATCTTTTATTTTGGGCCTAATATATCAACGAATATTTCACCATTTATTTTTATAAAACCGCTACGGCGTTCTTCAAGTCCTAAGGATTGATTGTCTTAAAGTGTTGATTTCCCCAAAAGGGATCAATAGAGCTTTACCAGAGGTAATGAAAGAGGTTATCCGACAGTTGATCTTCCTACAGTTGGCTCCCCGATAGTAAGCCCGCCGACATTTGATCTCCGGACATTTGACCCCCCGGACAGTTGACCCCCGGATAGTTGATCCCCCGTAGAGTTAAACCCTTCTACCAGTTATCTCTCGCACACTCGATTCCCTAAATAATTATTTCTGCTCTACGTCATTATTCATAAAGTAAGTTTGCAGAGAAGATATACGGCCGTATAACAAAACACGATGTACCGCTGGATCCCCGAAGTATTTTATAACGGAGGCTAAATAACAGAATATGACATATTATATATACAGTCTGCTAAGTAAAATACCTACGCTATATCTACTTAAATATAATATTACAAAGTGGTATTCAGACAAAAATACACAAATTAGATATACTTATGTATATCAGAGGGCCCTAAGTATCAACTGTCCGGGAACAACTGTCGGGGGGGGCCAACTGTCGGGGGATCAACTGGCATGAAATCTTCTAAGTCATATATTCTCAGGATATGAGTTAGATCAGCGATATTTAGCTACAGAGGAGAATTTATTTTACCCGGATGACATGCTCTCGCTAAGTTTTTATCGATGCAGTGCAGACGACGAGAATATACCTTGCTTCGTTTTGTCCGTATAAACATGTATAATTTTTACATTATAGATTCTGTTAAATGAAATAAATAAATATATATATACGTCTTCTTAGCAGCTACGACCTACGGCAAGGTCTAGTTTCAAGAAGAAAGTTTTTGTCTAAAATTTCTTGGCCAACCCAACTACTTGTCAACTGAAAATTTTATTTCTATCGTAGCTTTAAAATAGCCGTTGAATATCTTCTTCTTAAGTCGTTCCTCACTGTTGAGCATCGTGATCTCCACTCCAATTTCCTCGGTGGAAAAGGCTCCACCACTCCTCGTGGTTCTGGTTTGACTCCATTCCAGCGCATTGGTGAACTTCTACTGCTTCACATGCCTTCCATTTTAAGAGTGACTTTGAAGTTATCCTAGTTAAAGTTCTCAGTTTGGCGATCTACGTTTCTAGAGTATATTTAAATACGTTGTACTTAGACACTCGAAAGCCTATTGAGGAAGCCGAGTTCTTCTGGAGTGGAAATATTTATGCTACAGGCGTTCCACTGTCAATGGAATTTTTCTCCAGCACTACATTTTGAATCATTATCCGCTTTGTTTTGCTGGCTCTAAATGAAAAATTTCCACACCGCACAGAAATATGGGGAAAATCAACGCCCGGTCCCATTTTAGTTCTCTTCCTTATACCTCTTTCATTTCATATGTCGTTGCCATGCAACTACCCAGAAAAAAATGAGAATGGCTGATTGATTAAAATCCTATTGAAAACGTGATAGCAGGCCATTTCCAAATATAATATTAGCACATTCAGAATATATTGGAACACGTGTTCATGCAAAATGCGAAAATGTTAAAATTTTTATGAACACATGTTCCATCATTCTCATAACACATTCGTGTTAAACTGATAGTTTATTAGGAAATCTGTCAATTCATTCGTTAAATGCCTCCAGTCACTTTTTAACAGCAATACGAATAATTTAACCAGATATTTAATAAATTAGTCAGATTAGTCAGATTAAGTCAGTATATTTTTTCCGTGTGTTGAACAAATGAAAGATGCTATTAAAAAGGTTTTTTCCATAATTTTCAACTGTCCATTATTATTCCGAAAAACCGTTTTGAAATCTGGTAACAAGGGTAATTATTATTAAAAAAAATAGCTGTACCCCGCCCATAAGTAAACCATTCACAGTGGGTCTGTATGTGAAGATAGAGAAAAAATAGCGCGTTTTGCTTTTAGGTCCAACAGATGGCGCTGTTTTTTACCTGTCGCATGTTTTTACCTGTCGCACGTGTCATATATATAATATGAGTATAGAAAAACACACGCGTATTCGAATGCAACTTTGTGTTAAAATTTTAAAGCAATCGGTCGTGAACTTTCGGTGACTTAAGATTTTAAACAAATGAACATTTACATTTTTTTATTTATGTACCTAGATAAAAGATAAACACGCCTTATTTGGATATTAATTTGCAGAATCACCAAACAAAAAAACAAAAAAATTAAATTTGATTGTTTATCATATTTACATACCTAATGCTAATAATAAGCCTGGTAATATTTATATTTATTTTATTTATTTTATTTTATTTTATTTTATTTTTATTGAATAAATAGTTAATACATATCAACAAACAAGTCCTGCTAAGCCTTAACTTTGATAAAAGCTTCAAATTCCCCTGATGACACTGAAAGGTTTCAACAATATTTGGTTTCATACACACAAAACAACCCAATATATCGTCCTTATCAATGTCCCAAATCCATCAAGCCTATCTCCCAAAGGATTTATGCTCAGCGAATATTATACACTATTACAATGTCGGCTATTGAAAAACTTTCTGAAACTCAAACATTGAATTTACGTTGACATAGTAACATTATTATGAAATTTTACTCGCTTTCAACCAGCCGTTGGTTGGAAACTTTGCTCTTTTTCAAATATTCACACAATAGTTGTCAAATCCATGGTCAAATAGTTTTGAATTCATATTATTGACTTGGTTTTGGTTTGGTTCTGTGTAAATGGGAGAAACGTATTAAAATTTGTGCACGCCTTTTTATCTATAAATGCTGATCTAGGTAATGATGGTATAATATATTCATATATTATAGCATTCTTTTAATATTTTTTTCAAAATTTTCAAAGTCTATTGCATCAACATTTTTCTTTTTTCCCCGCTTTACATTGATTAAATATTTATTTTTATTTATTTATTTATTCCTTTAGATTTACACACAGTACAATATGATACAAGATATAATTAAAATATTTTTAGTGATTATAGATTATTGTACCTTATTAGGTCGAAATTATTGGTTCCTGACTAGGCAAATTGCCCGTTCCAAGGAACCAAAATATGTGAAAGTAAGTGTGTGATTTGTCTATGACTATAATATATCTCATTAATGTTTTAATTTGTGATGTTTAATCGTTACAATCTTATGATAGAATCGAAATTGAGCTGTTGTGTATGAGCAATAATTAGAATAGTGGAAGTTACATATAGTGTGTGATTAGTCTATGTCTATTGTCTATTGTCTATACTATGTTTATTTATTATGTGACGTTTTTTTATATTTTAATGATGTTTTAATAAAACATAAGTTAATTCAAATTTAATTTAAAAAATCTAGTTTTAAAATAAAACTTTGATTTACAGAATATTCATTCATTTTTATGACGACAAATTTTGGTGTTTTCAAAATTATGTTTTCGATGTCTTTTTTGACACGCAAAAGATACATTTTTTCAGCTCATGAATCTGTTACCACGTTGTCTGTACTAATGAAATATTTTTATTTATTCACATTCATTATTTTCACAATCACAAAATAGAGGCCAATTTTGAAGAGCTTTTGTTTTGTACAAATATTTGTGTTTTTTTATTAATTTTGCTATTTCTTTGACAATAACAACAAGCCTTTGGATTTTTTCTGAAAGGAAACAATGTCTTATAATAAATTACGCAGAAGTATATGTATAAAATAAAAATGTAAGAAAGATTGAAGCAACACAAAATGCAGGATTTTTCAAATACCGCATTTCAGCAAATAAAAATCAACCTTGTATTTTTGCTTCAACATTTTGTTAGCAACTTTGAATATTATCAATTATTATGTTTTATCTGATAATACAACACCTAAGATTTTTATTTTAAGTTTTGCGTTTTGCGTTTTGCTAGATAACCATACATAAGTTATTCCGAGTATCTTCAATATCTACATATTTTGTAGATTAGGTTTTTTAGGAGGTTAAGGGTTTTTACAAGGATTTCAGCAAACCACAATAGTTTCGAAACATTCCTTTTTATTAACAGCATAATTTTTATTCACTTACCCTATTTAAATTTATTTTTAATAGAGATTTTTTTTTACCTTTCGGGAAGTTTTTCACATTAGTTTTGATGGAATATTATTAAATTTTTTCCAAATGTAATATTGAATGAAAAAAATGTTTCCAAATTTAAAATGAAAAGGAATTCGAGCTGTACGTTCCTAAGAGTTTCAATTTTAATTAAGGTGTTTTCCCAGGTGCGACCGATTACTCAATCGCGTAACAAGAAGTTGAAATTTAAAAAAAAAGGTTAAATAACCTCAGGCTGTATTTATAAAATAAAAATTTCCTAAATTTTGGGAAGGTAGAACTTAGGCAGATATTAGGCAAATGAAATATTTAAAACTATCAGACATATTATTGATTCTTCAACATAATGCGACTTATCAAATTTCATCACAAATAAATCTTTGATGGGCGGACATAACAGTATAACTGCATTTTTGACCATTTAACGATTTATATGAGAAAATGTGTCTTGTGTATGCCGGCTTCAATGGTATTAACAGTATAGTTACACCAGTACTCAAAACATAATATGTTTACACCATACCACCACCATAGTACAGATGCTAAATATGTTTTATTTTATTTTATTTTCAATTAAATATCATGAAATTATTTCGATGCATTTTTTTATATCGAAGACAGAGTATTGCACACACCACTCTTTTTATCTGAAATAAACAAACATTATTATTATTAAATATTAATTTTATATTTGGAGCTAGTCACCAAAGTCAAAACGGAGTTTATAATAATCAAAGGCACTATTTGTAATACTTTTACATTTTTTCAAACAATCTTAAACCGCCACAACATTGTTTTAAATTTTCTATTTAACTTTATGTTTGTACGATCATCTTTTACATACCGCCGAAGAATTCAATTACTAATTCAATGCATGAATAAAGAGGGTTACACCCAATAATCTTTTTTTCGGTCGAAATTATTTACCAGTAATGAAACGAATACTGCGAAATGTTTTCAAAGCTATGGAGATATTATATTGTATGTCTGTAGAGTGTAATCAACAATGTCATACAAAAAAAGATTTATTTTAGATATTTGTAAAAGATTTAAAAGATGAATTTTGCGAAATTCTCGTGCCTTATAGAGATATTGTACGTCTCTCGGGTGTTTGTTAAAATATAACAATTTCATATAAATCTTTTATTCCTTTTAAAGAAATTTAACCAAATACAGTAAACACAATTATAGAGCTTTCTACAGCTGAGTCTTTTAGCCTTGTATTTAAGGCCGATTGACGAAAACTTTTAACATCTGAAATTCCTTCTACATTTTATTAATGTACATAATATTTGTCTTACGGATTTCAAAGAATTTTGAAAATTTAAAAACTGTCAAATTACTTTACACTTCACTTGTTAGAAGCCAACTAGAATTTAACACCACCATTTGGAGTCCTTACTACAGTGTACATAAGAATTCCCTTGAGCGAGTCCAATATAATTTTTTACGTTATATTAATTTTAAATTGGGAATATTCATCGAAAACATTCATTACCCCTCTCTGTTACAATAATTGGGACTCGATACATTAAAAGAAAGAAGAATTTGTTTTGACCTATTTTATTTATTCAAAATCGTTACCAACCTGTTGAACTCCCCTGAACTTCTTTCGTTAATATATTTCCATGTACCTAGTCGTTCAGTTCGTTTCAAATTACCCTATCATTGCAACAATACAGGATCTAACGCTGAACTCAATTCCATAATGAATCGCCTCCATGTACTTGGAAATAAATATGTTTTGGATGAACCTATAAACATAGCTAGTTTAACCTCATACAAACACTACTTAATTAAAACTGTGTGTCAGCGCTTCTCAGATTGACTATAATCAAATACAGTTTTAAAGTATTAATTTCTTAACACTCATTACATAATATCCGGGATTTATAATATGTTGTATTTTATTTATAATAGCCTACTCCTTGTACTTTTTTATGTTAATACTACTATTTCTATTGTTCTCTTTTATGTATTTTATAATTATATTTTCTTTATCTATGTATATTCTGTATTCATATGTAAAACAATTGTTATTCTTTTGTAAAAGCCGCTATAATCGGCGTTAATAAATAAATAAATAATATTACGTTAAATAACATTACATCATTTTTCGTTGTAAAAGTAGGTACCGTTGAAATATTTATTATGTTACGTATGTATGACATAGCAGCTTTGCTATCCGGCTCCGCCCAAGATATTAATACTTTTTCTACTTAAATAACAATTGAAACTTTGAGATGTACAATTTTGATACAGATAAATTGATATTTCAACGCTTTATTTCTCAGAATAGAAATAAGTTCTATAGTTGAAAGTCAAAAACAATTACTTTGACTTTTAAAATGTTATTACTTAAACGTAAAGGTTTAATTGGGAAAATATATAATGCATACATTTCAAATTGTTTGAATTTTGTAACACTTATTATTGATATGTATTTCTTTCTTCATAAATATTTAGATTTTATAAAAAAAGTAAAAAGGCATGTAAAAAAAATTATTGACAAATAACGAAACTAACATATTTAAAGATTCATCATATTGATTATACAGGGTTTTCCAATGAGAGGTGTTATTTTGATATTCAATCGTAAAAGATCAATGGTTTCGTTGCTTGTGTGGCACGTAGCGCCGTCGTGTTGAAAATAAACGTTTTCCAGATCAATACCATCCAATTCCGGCCATAAAAAATCATTAACCATCTCTCGATAGCGATCCATTCACCGTAACTGTTGCTCCAACCTCATTTTCAAAAAACTAAGGTCCAATGGCTCCGCCGGACCATAAAACGCACCAAACAGCCACACGTTGAGAATAGAGAGGCTTTTCAACAATAATTCTTGGGTTTTCCGAGCCCCAGATGCGACAATTTTGCTTGTTGACGAAGCCACCGAGGTGGAAATGGGCCTCATCACTCAAGATGATTTACATTTGATTCACTCAAGTGAATTTTAATAATTTCATTGCGTTGTTGAAGCGTGTATCGTTCCATTTTTATTAATGACGTAGTTTCTACTTGTCAAATGTCAAAAAATGACAGCTTCAAAAGTAACATCTACCGAAAAAGCGGGCTATTCAAAATAACACCTCTTATTGGAAAACCCTGTAGATTAAATGATTCAGAATTATTGTTGTTTGTTTTTGGGGTGTTATGCCGTGTTGCGCTAACTCCTTCTTTAGCCGACGTTTCGGACAGCGTTGCAGTGTCCATCATCAGGGCAGATCCGGTAGATCCATCTTCGGATCTACCGGATCTGCCCTGATGATGGACACTGCAACGCTGTCCGAAACGTCGGCTAAAGAAGGAGTTAGCGCAACACGGCATAACACCCCAAAAACAAACAACAAAAATGCTTTTGGCCGTGAGAATCTAAAAACTTACGATTCAGAATTAGGTTGGATCGTTTCACAGAATTTAAACAATTCATCAAATTTAATGGTAGAGTTTCAAGTTCTGTGAAGATTTTGTAATTATTTTAGTTTTGTGAAACAAGTGGCCAGTAATGCTATAATAACAGAACATGAATAGAACCTTCACAGAACATGAAAATCGACTTTTAAATTTGATGTATTATTCAAATTTTTAAAACAACCCGTCCTTATATTGTACAAATATTTCCGTGTCTAGATAATATTCGAAGATTCGCATCCAATTACAGTAAATTTCAATTTACGTTCGTGATTATTACGACAAACATGTAGATAAACAAATTAAATCATCTTTAAATAGGACTTATTGTATGGGGCGCCTACATTTTCAAGTATAAAGCTGAAAGATACAGGATTAAAACAACAGTTAAACTAAGCAAAAAGTTATAAATTAATTAGGGTCACCATTTATACGAGTATCGTAGTCCATCCTCGGAGAAATCGTTAGCAAAACTTTTCACTGAGACCGTTTGCCAAAGACTGAAGTCATAGATCACCTCCCGATCTCATCAATGCTAACAGTTAAAGTTTCAATATTTAGTGTGTATATTTATTGTTAACAATGCCATATCACGCCACATGTCCCTTCTTACTATTATATAGGTATCTATAAAAAATCTAAAACATACATGAACCTAAATAATGCCATATCATCTTCGTTTCCGTTTTCTACGATTAAAACTATGTAGGTACCTATAAAAAAGTTAAACATACTCGTACATACATTTTGTACATTGATAAAGTAATAAGATTAAATCGTTCGGAAATATTTATAAAATTACATTCATGGAGTATGAAATATCTACATAATGTATTCAGAAAAGGCCAATCACTGGGCACTTTGCGCTCTGGAGTTCCTATAGCGAGTAACTAGTGAGTGATTTTATTGCATCAAAGAAAGTGTTCCTTTTTATTTTTTCACTAGCTTTGAGATAAGAAAGACTTCGCCCTCAATTGGGTTCTGGTATAAATTTGAATTACTTATTCCCAAAGATAATAGATATTCACGATCACGATTATAGTAAGCATAATTAAAAGTTTTTATATATTATTGTACAAATAAAAATACGTCAATCAGTTCATTGTATATGTATTTCAAATATGCACATTATCTCGTCAAAGATGTTATTACGAGCTGAAAACTATTGCGTTGATCTGTTAGTTTTAAGTAAAAGAAACTTTTATGATTTTTAATATGTCAGTGCTCACCGTTCAAAACGTTGCAGAATATGTAGATATACCTAATATCGGTCATAATAATTAAATAAACCTTCATTTGATTCAATTTCTTAACGTGAACGATGAAGGAGGTAAAAAATCTAAAAAAAGTGGAGGGGTCCCTTCAATACTCATTAGTTTCATTACACCCGTAAAAGTCAATATAATTACACAGAATGAACCATGCGTTATTGACTTACAGCCTTACTATAAAGCGCTGTGAAAATTTTATTATATTTATAACCAACCGTTTATGTGAAAATCTTTCTAATAAAGAAGCTGGCATGAAATAGTATAGATCTGTGCATTGTTTATCCAGCCAAAGAGGGTTGTTTACCTGTATAAACTTGAAATAATAATAATTTTAAAGCGAATTTCGTAATTTTTCCACGGTTTTTTTAAAGATCTCTATATTTCTTCATTTTTTAAATGTCGATAAGACAAATACTATTTTAGAAACTTGATTAAATTAACATTAAGATTTTTGTATTAAAAAAATATATTTTGATGTTTGAAAAATCCAATATTTTAATTTCCGCTAAAAAAGTTGAAAACAAAATTTTCCAAAATAAAACTTAGTCAAAATGATGAAAAATTTAACTGAATTAAAAATATACTGTCATTTTATTTAAGGCATTTGAAAAAAAACATCATTTCACTTTTTATCTTTCGTAATATTAAAAATTATTATAATAATTCCGTGACAAAAACCGAAAATATCAAATATTTTGGAATGATAAATAATGTTGCCAGGAAAATGCGCTAGTAAGTGCAGAATTCCAAAATTCAATATATCTGGGTCTTTCAGAGACATTTTTTATTAGTAATATTTCGGAATAGACATTATACAATCTTTGTACAATGTGCAAAAAAAATTACGTTTGATTTTTTATTAGTAAAACTGTTTTTGTTAATGACTCAACCTATTAATTAATGTTTATTACAATTTACCGGTACAAGTAATTTACTCTTTGATGTGTATGTGAAAGGCAGAAAAAAACAGGCCAAAAATAACGATTTCATTTTATGTTTACGATAGCTACTCATATTTTGTAAAACCGGTCAATATTTATTTAAAAATTCCCAGAATCTATAAATGCAATGGTATAATGGAGAAGGCTAAATATTTTTTATATCGGTCAATAGATTTAATTCCCAGAATAACATAACAGTGAATGAAATGTTGAAAATTATCAAATAATATTTTCATTATATTCACAGCGTATTATTGTCGAGTTTGGTGAAAAGGCTTTTATGAATATATTACGAACTCCAACATAATAAAAAGTAAGCAGGTTCATCCAGAAAATGTGATTCGTGGTGGAAATATTTTTCGAAGGCCTGATTGGATTAATTGATTAAAATGGAATCTGTTGAACAAATAATATCGGTAAATTTTGCATGACGCAAATTCAAGCAAATTATTTTTTCGCTTTGATTTTTATGAGTTTGTAGCCAGTGTATTAATAACATTCGTTCGAGAAAAAACCATTACCATTAAAAATAGGCTAAAGCACCTAACCTCATAAACATATGAATATTAGTAGACCTGCCCTAAGTGATTAAAAGCGTATTATCCCCACTCCCCATACCGGTTCCATTGGAGCCGGCTGTGCTCGCGTATGGCCTCAAGTGAATTTAGAAAACGTGACATCATCATTCTTGTGCGAACTACGGTCGAGGCATCATCGGTTCATTTTACGAAATAACACGGCAAAATGTTGACTTGTACTATGAAAACTTGTAAAAATAGATTTGAAAAAGAGAATAAACCCAATTGTCGTATTACATTCCATATATAAGCATTATTTGACTTTATTTTAAGCATATTCACATCGTATAATATAGATCAGTTTTAGAAACATATACTATCACATCGAGAAACGTCTGGACGCGAAACACAAAGCTGGTTGGTTGCTGGGAAGTAAATTATGAACATTTATAAAAGTGTCTCAACTAAATACTTAAACGAAATATTCGACTCTGAAAATAGAACCGATTTTTTTTTGCCGAATTTGGACTTCGCAAATTTGTTCATAACGTGGCGAGTAATTTGCACTCTAAAAATGTCTATTCATTCAAAAGCAGATTTTACTTTTAAGAAGTAAATGGTGATATTATAATGCGAGATGCCTATTTACTGTCAGATTGATTTATTGACGAATCACAGTCAGCCTTACTCCCTTCGTTCTTCAACAGTTGATTTTACCCCTCGCCATTATCTTCTCGTCTATTAATTCCTATGTCTGTGCCTAACCTGCTTTTCGGAAGCGGCAACGAAATTTAATTTCATTTCATCCGTTTTATTTTTGATTTTATTTTTGTGAATGAACGAATGCAAATCTTGGAAGTGATAATTAACCCACTTCTTGATATACGATAGAGCTGAAACTAAGCAGATTGACTCGTTATTGATGACAATGTATTCTATCAACTTTTGGCAGAAGCAGTTAATGTACGAAATGAATGTCAGTCCTATCCAATCAAGATTTGGCTATGTATTATAAGTGTGCTTGTATGTGTGAGAATTTTTGTAAGCATGAGGATCTAATAGAAATTTTGCGATACATATACATATTTTTCCCACTCGAGGACCTGAGAAAAATAATTTCCCGGGCACCCCTGCTAGATGACTAAACGTAGCGAACAACATGGCGTGACCTATGGCAGAGATGTTGGTTACCTAATAAATGCTTCCCGGGGCAGCGGTACTCAAACCCGCCTCCTTAATTTGATATGTATAGCAATGACCTTTTGAATGAAACTATAATCATTAAAACGATAGTATTAACAACTCTCAAAAGAAAAATATGAATCAGAAAAATCATAAAAAGATTCGTTTGCATCTGGGGTTGAATTGATTGAACACAGGAACTCAGTTTGGCCGGAGTTTCGCATTACCACTGAGCTAAATCGAGCATATTAACTTCGGTCATATTGAACTGTATCATTCTTCGATAGAGTGAGTTTTCACGTATGAAAAAATAAATATAAATTTTAAAGTAATTTATCATTGACATGATGTTCCTTTTAAATGTAGGTTGTGAATATGAATAAATGACGTCACAGTCAGAGTTTAGGCAAATGTTATTAAATTTCATTATTTTATAATAGGTATGTAGAGCAGGGTTTATTGGCAAATTCAGAAAAAGTCTTACTGCCCGGAGCCAACGTCACTATTGCTTTCCCAGTTGGAGTATATTATAAGATCGAAGAATGAGGTGACGTGAAGGAAATTAGAAAGCGGGAGGTTGAGAAGTACACAGAGAAATATGAGTATTGCTAATTTATTAAAATCTCTTCAAATTATTGGTAAGCCGGTTTACAAACGGGATTGCAGGCTTTAAACGAAATTAATTGGTTACATGATAAACTTTTAGTAAAATACGAATATATTATCACGTCATTACATATTTTAAAAGCAAATATATAAGGATATTAGGAATTTACTAAAAGTTTATCAGGAAACGGCCTGAAATTCCGTCTTTTACTGGATTTCAAATATTTTCAGAGATTCTTAATAACTTGGCAATACTTATTTTTCTACGCGTAGGTACCTGGCTACTCAGAACTGATCGCTAAAGACGATTAAAGCCAAATTAAGCAACTATTTGATTTGAGAGTATCTCTGGAATATGCCCCAAATATATACATAATTTAGTATTTTGTTATAATTATTTGTAACGATTTGAAAACCTGTTTCTGAGTCCGGAGCCAAGGATCTTAACAGATCGTATGATGAGTGGCTCTAAAAAAATTCAAAATAATGCATAAATCTATTCAAACGTATTTAATGGAAGTTTTTTTATTTTTTTTATAGTGAATACCTCACAAGAGTCCCAACTGCTCCCGTCTGGAGCCAGTGAGACTATGGCATACCCAATTGGGGGATGTTGTGAGGCTGAAGGTAAGTGGGGAAGGGAAAGAGGAAGGTGGGGAAGTACCTGGCTATTCAGATCTAGTCACTAAACACGGCTAAAGCCATTTGGAGCAACGTTTCAATTCTGAATGGTGGTCTTACACCAGGGCGATACTGGTAGTATCTTCCACTCTGGAACGTGCCGCAAATATACTATATATTATTTTAATTAATTAATTGTGAAATAACACAAATTAATCAAATAAAATTTATTTGCGCACGCCTGGTTCGAACCCGCGACCTTCGGAATGGCAGTCCAATGCGTTACCACTGGACTATGCCGGCCGTCATAAGGAAGTGTTCTTACCATAGCGGATTTCCGGAATACTTCACTCACTTAGTACATTCGGTCTTAAATTTACAAAATGGCGACCCCGGAAGCCGAAGCTCGTATAATTCCGTTTCAAAATCAATGGTTTAATCTATGTACATTGCACTCCGATTATGTAGGTAGATACTCAATTATAAGAACACTAACGCAGACCCAACAAAAATAAAATAAAATAGATTTTTTTATAAGATTTGGAAAAGTAAAATATTAAAAAAAAAATTTAAATAAATATGAAAACTTGGAAACCTTGATAAAATGCTTGGAAGGCAATTATGTTGGCCATTAAACAACTAACAACTGTAAGATCGACGTCATGATAATAAAAGTATTAATATAATTACCATTTACTATTCGTAAACTATTTTTGTTGTATTTAAAACCTTACCACTGATACCACGGACAGAAATTATAAAAATCTGCATTTGTAAACGTAAATATTTATGTTAGTTGTAAATCTCAAGTTTAAGCCGTAGTTATAAGTCGCGGTAAAAAGCGGTATTTTGTATTTTGTATTTTGTATAAAAGCGGTATTTTGTATGTACCCACGCGGTCATAAAAATAAATTAGTAGTTAAAAGTCTTAGTTGTAAATCACTAGACAGAAACAAAACTAAGTTATAAGCCACAAGTAAAGTCATAGGAATACATCAAATGACTTGGTTGGTAAGCGAGGTAACCCGTGAGTTGATTTTCTCATGAAAACGGTATCCAAATAATCCAATAATTTATTTATTATTTATTTATTTATTGGAAAATTTCTATAGCGCCGCTTTTGTGAGATATCAGGGGCGCTTTACAGTTGATGCAAGTATTACAAAAAATATAAATATTACAAAAATAAAGTGAAGTTAAGTTAAGTAAAATGAAGTACAGGAACAGGTGGCACGAATATAGAAGATGAAGACTTCTGGAGGAGAAAAGAGTCCGCCGCGTTCCAGCCTAAGGTTTATCGTCCGTCCAGGTATGTGTCTGCTGCTAATTAAGCGAAAAAAAAAATATCTTTACATAGATAACAGACCTTGGCAGCACCGTTGTGACGTTTGGCGAGTCCTTCATTCATCGTCATATAATTCTGTTCCTGGTGATTGTGTTAGTTGGTGGTGCATTGTGCCCGTATTAAAAAATGACGGCCGGGATAATAAATTACCCTGGGCTTAGTGAAACACTTGCTAGGGCCTTCAGATTTTTCGAGAATTCCGTTGTAAACATCTGGCGTACAGTACATCCGGTGTCCAAAGTTCATCACGAGCGAATTTCGAATATTTTTGAACAAAATTGTCGATTATTCACTTTTAACACAATACGCTCAAATCACATTACTGTAAAGTTGTAAAGATTACTGGTTGTTAAGTTTATTTAAAATGTTGATTGATTGATTTTAAATATAATTTCAAAATGATGTTACCTCATGTCCCTTGAAAATACAAAAAAAAAACACTAAGCGGTTGTGGATGCTTTAGAGGACGCATCCAAAGGGCGCTATGCAACTCATTAATACTAATTATTGTTAATAAAATGTTACCACTTACTGAATATTTTTAATTTTATAAATTTTACCTATCTATATACGACCAAAATGTTAATGTTAGGTCTTGTTGGTCCCCGGTGACCAAATGTTTTTCGTGCATTTCGTACATTGGGTCGCAGCCACAACCTTTTTTGTGTTCCATTGGACAGGGAAAACAAAAACTTTTGGCCATGCCCAAATTTTTTATGTTTATACAAAAATTTATTTCAATGTTAGTGGTAATATTATATTACACTGAAATGTTTATATTTCATTATAATTTCTGTGCTTGTCGCGGTCAAAGTTCGTTGAAAGTATATAATTTGCTGGATTCTTTTTTAAGGTAGACTCTTTCATATAAAATAGTTAAAACACCTACCTTCCTCTCATCAGCTCAATCAGCAAGTATCGCAATAAGACTCCCTTCTCAGACTATTAAGGTGAGGACTGCATTTTAAGCGAGTTGTCATCAGAAGGGTGAAATAAAACCCTTCCATATAATATTAACCATTATTTTGACCATCAATAAATAATCCTTTAATCAAGAGGAAAGTGGTGAATAATGGCTAACTAAATTAAATATCTTTAAATTATAATCGGTCTTCGATACGGCTTCCAGCTCTCCTTTTGACTCGCAGCAGTGAAATCTGCCACTCTTCGGCAATCCTCAATTGATTTGATTATGAATAGCTATGGAATGTTAAGAATCCGCCTACTAAAAGAACCTCAAATGCTTCACAGTAAATGGGTCTCCAAAAACTGTTGTGGGTCACTTAAATTAATTTACAACAGGAACTCCTCTCATAGGCAGTCCATAACTTTGCTTCCCAAGTGAGTAAAAAATCATCCTTCTTTTTTTCGTCTTTTCACATCAATCAAATTGGACAGCCCCAACACAAGCGGTTTTGGGTTACTTTTAATTATTTTGTATTTTCGCAACCTTTTGAAAAATTTAAATTGAAAAAACAATAGTGCTCCTTCGGGTAATTAAAACCACATTTCAAATTTTAAAAAGACCCCCGTAGGCAAACACACAATAAAATGTGGCCTTACGGCTCAGATCAATCCACGTCTGTGACGGCCTTCATGGTTGAGATGAAAGGCTCTCGACTGGCAAGCTGAAAGTTGCAGGTTGAAATTCCGGGGCGTGCGCAAGTAAATTTTATTTGATTAATTAGTGTTATTTCACTAATTACTCATTTAAAATAATATGTAGTATATTTGCTGCACGTTGCAGAGTAGAAATTTCTCTCAGTATCGTTTTGGTGTAAGACCGCTATTCAGAATTGAAATATTTCTTGAAATGGCTTTAGCCGTGTTTCTTAGAACATATACATTATTTAAAATGAATAAATGTGAAAAAAATGTGAAAATCAACCATAGATACATTTACCGGCTCAAGTTACACCTGTTGTATTAACCGTTAAAATTGTTCATTTCTACACCATCGGAATCTAGTTCCAGTAAAACGAATAGATCTAAGTGCAATCCATAAGTGTGACTGTTATCCACGGACTCTGTGCAGAAAAAATTGCTTTTAATTCAAATTTAAACTCAGCATTTATAACCAAATATCAGTGACCCGTGTTAAACTAACTGTCACTCTTGTTTAGACAGCTGTGATTGGGTGTAATCGCCGCCATTTCTTCTGCTGCCTTGTCATTGGCTTACTGCTATTGCTGCTCACTCCTATTGGCCGTGACTGAGGTAAACAAATATCGAATCCAAATCCAAAAGATTATTTGAATAACTTGCAATGCCTCCTAAGAAGCTGCAGTCTGATGACTCCGAAATACTGAAGCATATCGACTTAAAATTTGACAGCTTTCAAATTTCTTTTAAATCCGAAATAAGGGACCTCATAAAAACAATAGATTACATGTCAAAAAAAATCGATGATTATGAAGGAAAACTAAAAACAATGGACCTGGACCTTAAAGAAGAAAAAACAAAATCAGTTAGGCTCGAAGGCGAGATTGCGGAGCTTACGAAAATAGTTAACCACCTCGACAAAAGGAACAATAACCACGACCAACAGCTGCTCGAAAACAACATCGAAATCTTCGGCATCTCAGAAAACACCAACGAAGTCATTGCCGACACAATTATTAAAATTGCAACCAAAGTGGGACAAAAGATTAACAGAGAAGACATTATTTACGCCAGCAGGGTAAAAATACGCCTACATCCTCTACCCGATGGATCCGGACTTGCTACCCCTCGCGATACCCGCCCCCGAAACATTGTGGCCAAACTCGTTACCAAGAAACTGAAGGACGAACTGATTGCCGCCATCAAGAAGAAGAAAGGACTCGACTGCAGTAGCATAGGTTTAGCCGGAGGGAAAATATTTATTAACGACCAACTCACAAGAAAAAACAAATATCTATTACGTTCCGCGAAAGAGTTTAAAAACGCTAACAATTTCAATTTTTTATGGGTGCGAAACTCCAAGATATATATAAGGAAGAACGATACCTCTCCCGCAATCCTAATATCTGGCCTGGCTCAATTATCAAACTTGTTATAACTTCAAAACCTTCTACCTTGTCTACTCACTTTTTTTATAACTCATTAAATTCAACTTATCCATCATTTACTCCCACGCTCACAACACACCACAACAACACACTCATTCTACCCATAACAGCCGCTAAAATGTTTAACAATCATACCTACACACTTGCACATTCAATATATTATCAAGCGTTACACTCGCCTAATGCATATCCCAGTGGACTTGTGACAGACAACAATAAATCGGTAATTTACTTCGCTCTCTTATGTCCGAAAAATTAATAATTTTTTATCAAAACGCGCGTGGCCTTTGCACTAAAACGAAAGAGTTTTATCATAATGTTTTGTCAAATGAATTCGATATAATTTTAATTACTGAAACATGGTTAGTAGACAGCATATCTGACAACGAGCTCTTCGACCCCAGGTATAATATTTACAGAAAAGATAGAGACACGCCCCTAACGGGTAAAACCAAAGGAGGTGGTGTCGCAATAGGTATAAAAAAAGAATTTACTGTTCACTCACGCGACTCGTGGAGCTCGGAAGCTGAAGACATCTGGATTTCACTAGCATTAAAAGACCCAAAACGCCGTAAATCTAATATTCACATATGTTGTTCGTACTTACCCGGAGTCGGTCCAAAGCTACCAAATACTCAGCGTTTATCCTTTCTCAACAGTCATACGTCCAGAATTTCCGATTTAACCACAAACTATCCAAACGATATCTTCTTATTAACTGGCGATTACAACATGCCTAACATCATCTGGAACACCACATATCATCCCCGTGGTACTGACATCTGCTCCACCACCCTCCTTAACTGTCTATCTTATTCGGATTTAAAACAATACAACCACATTCCAAACAGGTACGGTAGAACACTCGACCTAGTGCTCTGTAACACCACAGTCTGCGTCACTCCTGCCGACTCTCCTCTGGTTCCGGAGGACGCACATCATACATCCTTAATAGTTGAACTCAATATTTACGCCCCCATAACCACTTCCTCACCCCAGACGATCAAGTTATTCAATAAAGTCAACTATGACCTAGTCAATGACGCTCTGGCAAAAACTGACTGGTCTTCTGTTTTAAACGCACAGGACGTTAACACGGCGGTTAACAGCTTTTACCTAATCATCGACGCCTTAATAGATGACTTTGTTCCAAAGAAAGTTGTGAAACCAACCAATTTCCCAACGTGGTACTCATCGGCTCTTATTAACATTACAAAAGAAAAGCTGAAATTCTTTCGAGCCTGGAAACGCCACAAGAACCCACTAGATTACCAAACCTTTTCACTGCTCCGAAAAAGACAAAAGAAAATTGCTACTCTCACATACCACAATTATATTTCACATTTAGAACATTCTATACAAAATAATACAAAAAAAATATGGAGCTTTGTCAAAACGCAAAGAAAATCTCCCTACATGCCGGAACACCTAACATACGGCTCGAAAATCGCACACAACAGTAAGGAGATCACTGACCTGTTTGCTGACTATTTCTCTACCGTCTTCACTGATCATACCCCAAATCTAGCACCTGATGTCAAGGAACCTGATCCGTTAAATAATATAGCCATAAACTCAATTAAAATCAATGAAGACATCACCTACAAATATCTTTCATCCATTGACATTAACAAAGGACCTGGTTTAGATAGTTTGCCTGGTATCTTCATACGTAATTGTAGTAAATATATCACTATTCCGGTCAGCGCAATTTTCAAAAAATCATTAAGTGATGGAACGTTTCCTCATAAGTGGAAATCTGCCGTAATAACTCCCATTTATAAAAAAGGCGATAAACATGACGTTACAAACTATAGACCTATCTCTCAACTTCCTATCTTAAGTAAAATTCTTGAAAAAATCGTTTACGACCAACTTTACCCGACTATCGCTACAGCAATTACACCCAACCAACACGGATTCATGAAAAACCGGTCTACTACATCTAACCTGGTCCTATTTGTCAACTATTTGCACAGCAATATGGACGAAAGGGTACAGGTCGATGCTATGTACACCGATTTTTCAAAGGCCTTCGACCGCGTTATTCACTCAATTCTTTTAAATAAACTTACTCGTCTTGGAATACACGGTGACTTATTTAGATGGATTAAGTCATACATTAGTAATCGTAGTCAAATTATCTCAATAAATGGTGTCTTATCCAAAATAATCAACGCAACCTCGGGCGTTCCTCAGGGTTCTCACCTTGGTCCGCTTTTCTTTAACATATACTTAAACGACATAGGCTCATGTTTCCAACACTCAAAATTTTTAATGTTTGCAGATGATATGAAAATTTATAAAACGGTCATCTCTCTATCGGACTGTAGAGAGCTACAAAGTGACTTAGACAGGCTCTGCAACTATTGCACTGTTAATTATTTGGACCTCAATGTTTCGAAATGCCACACCATGTCCTTCACCAGAAACAAGCATATAATTAACTTTCCCTATTCACTCCGAGATGAACCCGTGATCTCAAAAAGCGAATGTAAAGACCTTGGAGTCTACGTAGACAGTAAACTTATATTTAATACGCACATTTCTTCAATCACTACCAGATCTTACAAAATGTTAGGTTTCGTACTGCGTCTGAGTAAATTATTTAAAAATCCTCGTACGCTAGTAATGCTTTATTCCTCACTAGTCAGAAGTACACTGGAATATGCATCGCCTGTCTGGAATCCCAAATACACTTACTATGTCAATAATATAGAGCGCATACAAAATAAATTCATTAAGTACCTAGGTTATAAATACAACAATAATTATATCTGCACTCTCCAATCCCTGAAATCCAGGCGAACGGTAGCTGACATGACATTTCTCCATAAAATAATACACAACGAAATAGACTGCTCAGAACTTCTATCCCAAATAAATTTTAACACCCCATTTAAAAGAACTCGACACACCAACCTTTTTTACACAACTAGTAATAATACAAACGCTGCAGCCAATTCACCTATTTCTCGTATCCTTCAAACATTCAACTCAATTCAAACAAGCACAAACACCGATATATTTTTTGATTCTCTCCCTCTATATAAGAAAAACTTTTTTAGCACACTGAATTCGCCCACATAACACATACAACCACACACAGACACACATGCACACGTACACACACACAAACACTCACACACACCTCTCTCCTTCCCCAGCACACTAATTTAACTTAACTTAAAAATGTAACTTAACCGTAAAATGTATAATATACCTCATATGCATATATGTCAGCAACATGTCATTGGTACCAATTATTGTACTAACTTTTATAATTTTGTAACTATTGTCATCTATGTAATTATGTACTGTTTGTTTCTGCAATAAACAAAAATAAAAATAAAAAAAAATAAAATAAAATAAAATAAAATAAATTTTGAAATGATACATTATGTAATCAAAAAAATTTACTTGCGCACGTCGAGATTTGAACCCACTAGAGGCCCTTTTAGGCTAGTCGAGAGCCTTACTCCTCGACCACGGAGGCCGTCAAATAATAAAACATTTCGTTTTATGGTTTGCAATTTCAATTTAGCACTAGAATATTTCATTTTACAAAATTGTCAGTGGGTGGTTTTCATTATTTTTAAAGTCCTCATAAATCTGCAGGAAATTCAAATATCAAAACATTGAAAACCAAAGAAAGAAAAGTGATTTGAAATGTAAAAAAATAATTTTCTTTTTTTGTTCACAGGAGGGGATATTCAAAGGAGAATGGAGATCGATGGGAGGTAAAAATTAGGGTAGCCACGTTTAAAATAAGGGATGGCAATGAATCTCAAGGGATGAACACGTAAAACCTTCAAAATGGGAGCCAACCAATCCGGAAGGGAAGATTTTCAGTTTGGAAATAAAGATGGTAAGTTTTTTTTACCTCCATCCTTAATAATTTAGGAAAGGAAATGATTGTGCTATTTTTGAAGTAACAACATATTTTTTTTATCATTTTAACCTTAAATTTACCGCAGGAATTCTATAACCTTTCGGACATGAAGGATTATAGAAGCTAAGTAACTTCGATTGCTATTTTATGCATGAATCGGTTAAGCCTAACTACGTTCGTGTAACAACTTTATCATACAATATGCAACAGAAAGTTATTATTCCATGTCAAAACGTCCATTAAGAAGTCTAAGTGCTTTAACAGAATTGCCCGAATTATCGACATTAGGTACAAGGTGCCCTTGAGATTGTAATCACTAAATGTGTACATACGAAAATATTTAACGATCGTAAGTGCGTCAGCAATTTGTCGAACATATTATTATGTCACAGGTGGTAATACTCGAATATGGATGTTACCATAATACAAGGTCTGTTGTTTTAATGCATCGTGAATTTCGTCTTCGTTTTTCTCATCGTACAGCACGAACAATAAATAATAATAATGATTGGATTATTTATATAGCGCCGTTTTCGTGAGAAAATCACCTCAAGGGCGCTTAACAACTTAATTTATGCATTAATCACTTAGACTTAGTTACTTTTGGTTTATAACTAAGTTTCATAGATATAGAGAGACTTATAACTAAGACTAATGTCGAGTGATTTACAACTAAGACTTTTAACTAATGACTTAAGCTATACATATTTTTATGACCAAGTGGGCATTTTTACACAATACCGCTACAAAACGACTTACGACTTCGGCTTAAACTAGAGATTTACGACTAACATACATATTTAATTTATATTTACAAATACCGATTGTTATGATTTCTGCGTGTGGTGTCAGTTATAAAATATTTTTTTAAAAATTGTTTACGCGTAATAAACGGTTAATAGCGGTAAAAAAAAAAGTCAAATAGAAAATCTCCTGGACTGAGCAATGAAATACTACTGATGAATAAAACAATAAAAAAGGTCATCATTCTGGATACGACAAGTTGAAAAGGTGAGTCTTTAGTTTTGCTCTGAACTCAGATGAGCTGTCGATCTTTCGCAAATATGAAGGGAGTTTGTTCCAAGCTGTTGGGCCTGCTACTGCAAAAGCTCGGTCTCCAAAATTGGTATTGTGATTGCGCATAGGTACTGAAAGTCTACCTATGGCTGTTGAAGATGCTGATCGAAGCGTTGCTTGCCTAACATTAACGTCGTTTGGAATGCAGAGTTCCGACAAGTAGGGTGGCGCCATATTATGTACGGCTTTAAAAACCATCCAGCAGAGTTTGAATTGGATTCTCTCAGGGCACCTAAGCCAATGAAGGTTCCGCAAATGTTGTGAGATGTGGGAATATTTGGGAACACCAGTTATCAGCCTTGCTGCAGCATTGAAAACTGACTGAAGTCTGTCAGTGTATATTTTAGGGAGACTTGCGTATATGCCATTGCAATAGTCGAGTCGTGATACAACATAGGAGTTTACTAACATCTTTGTGGCGCTAGCCGGAATATTTCTTTTTATAGATTTGATTTGACGCAGGTGAAAGAAACCTGCGCTTACTGTTTTGTTAATTTGGGATTTGAGTGAGAGATCTTCATCTAGATGAACACCTAGGAGTTTAATGCCATTTTTAAGGATGATGTTGCAGCCAGAAGTAATGAGAGGAGTTTTGTCTAACATTGACTGGCGCTTTTTTGTTGCTGTCCAGAGAAATTCTGTTTTGGATGGATTTAGTCTAAGTTTGTTCGAAGACATCCACTCTGTTATGGCACCAATGCATTTAACAGTAATATCTTTTAATTTGTCTTTCTCATTCGGTGCACAGTAGAAATAGATTTGCTGATCGTCAGCATAGCAATGGGAAAGAAGTCCGAATGAATCTATAATTTTGGCAACATCGTTGATAAACAGAATGAAAAGTAGGGGCCCCAAGACTGAACCCTGGGGGACTCCAGAAGTCAGGGTCACGTAGGGAGAGTTTTTAACGCCCGCTTGTACAGATTGGGTTCGGCCACAGAGGTATGATTTTATCCACTTAATAATTTCACCACCCAGTCCAAAAGTTTTTTCCAGTCTGTCGATCAAGAAATTGTGGTCGATGGTGTCAAATGCTGCACTCAGATCTAATAGTGATAGCAAAGCTAGCTTACCTGACTCATTTGCAAGCATCAAATCTGACAACACGCGCAGTAATCCAGTCTCTGTAGAATGGTACCTCCTATAAGCTGATTGGTACTTTGACAGCAGTTCATTTTTCGCCAGATGGGCGGTTATCTGCCTGATCACAATTTTTTCTAGGATTTTTGAGATGAACGGTAGATTTGACACAGGACGATAATTACTTAAATCCTCAGAATCTAGTTGGGGTTTCTTTAGAATTGGTGAGACAAGGGCCTTCTTAAGCAGTTGTGGTACCTCGCCTAAGTCAAAAGTTTTGTTATATAAGTAAACTAGGAATGGTACTATATGTTTCAGACACTTTTTCAGAAGCCACGTTGGGATTGGGTCTAAAGCACATTGTTTGTTTAGTGAACTGGACACAATTTTGGTGACTTCTTCCGATGTAGTGTGTGTGAACTTAGTAAAGGATTCGCCGTTGTAGGTTGTGAACGTAGGTGGAGGTGCAGATGCTGTTGTGGCCCGAATATTGTCGATTTTTTCTTGGAAAAAGTCGGAAAAATCTTTCGGACTGAGCGCTGCCGTGGTTGAGTTTTCAGACTCACCTCTGACAGTTTTAAGCGAATTCCAAAGTCGCTGGGGGTCCGAATCTTCACTCTCAATCTTCGTAATCCAGTAATCGGCTCTTTTTCTCCGAATTGTTTCCCTATATTCAGTTTGCACACTAACCCACGCTTCCCTTTGGCTGGCTAGTTTTCCGCTCCTGTATGTCCTCTCAAGTCGGCGCATAGCCCTCTTCTTTTCCCGGCATTCTGCGTCAAACCAGGAATCAGACTTGCGGACAGCACAGGTTTTGGTCGAAAAGGGGGCATGTTTGTTTATTAGTGTAGTTAAAATATCATTATAGACTTCTACTAGGCCAGATGTCGAATTTACATTACTATTTATGTCGTATTTTGCAAGGATGGAAGTCTTCAGTTCTTCCTCAAAGAGGGCAAAGTCAAACTTTCGCCACGCTCTGGTCGTCTTCGTTTTGTAGACAGGTTTGGAAGGATTAAAGTCTACCTCGGTACGCACAAGCCTGTGATCTGAGAGACCCACGTCTATTACTTCGGTTATTAGCGGTGGGTCAGTATTCCTAGATACAAAAATATCAAGTATTCCGCCTGCGTCATGAGTCGGAATATCTACCCATTGCCTACATCCGTAGCACTCTAAGACATCAAAAAATTTTGTTGTGTTAATGTCAGTTTTTCTATCTATTCTGATATTAAAGTCCCCAGTTATAATGAGGGCACCAGGTAGGGCATTAACCCGCCCTAAAAGTTGCGCAAATTCGTTATAAAAATCCGCAGTGATGATCCTCGACCCCGGTCGGTAGATAGTGATTAGTGTGAAAGACGCCCCCATTGAAGAAATACAACATCCCAGAGATTCAAAAGTTTGGTAATCTCCGATATTGATTTTGGATATACGCAGTCCTTGACGACCGATGATTGCCACCCCTCCATGATTCACGAATGAGATGTTATTGTTTCTGGGGTCGTCCGGCGATTTTCGTCTTGCCTGTTCTACGACCGTATAGCCAAGAGCTCGCAACTTTTTTATGGAGGTGGAGTCATAGTTTTCATGCCACGTCTCAGTAATCGATAGGATGTTCAGTTTCTTCTGGCTAATAATATCGTGAACGTCATCCACCTTGTTGTTCACTGAGCGTGCATTCCAATTTGCCACTGCGAGTCGCCGGGTTTGTAAATTTGCATGGCGCTGAATGTATACGCCTCTTAATGAAGTTTTTATTTCATCTGTCTTCTCATGTTCAGGATTGTGGGTTACTGCACTAATTTTTATTGATTTATTTTTGCGATTTCGTCCTCCCCGACAACCTCTAAATCTTATTTTCTTAGCAGGGTTGCGATTTAGATTGTAAAAGTTAATTTTTGCAGCCGCTAAAGGTTTTAATGCCACACGAGTGTTTTTTAAACCAATTAGTTCTTCTCTATCGTACACAATCACCATACTGATGCCATAAACTAACCGGCTTGCACATTTATATTATCGGGTACATATTTTCAGTAACACAAAAAAAACAAAACAAGGTGTTAGTGAGACCCGGCACCCGAAGGGACAAAACATGTGGTCAATGGTCAATGGTCAGGGCACAAATTATTTGGTCTATGGCACTGTATTTAGAAACACTGTTAGATTGATTTTTAAATCGTACAAACATTATTCTGAAATTCCGAATTACGTCCACACTGGTAACTTTAAAATTATTTCGAGCTTATTCACTTAACCTAAAAATTATAATGATTATTTAATGATATATTTACACTGAAAAAAATGAGAATTTCTCAATATTTTAAAAATAAACGAGGAGCGATTGTAAAACGCTGCCGGCTGCCACGATGGCGCCCAAAACACTTCGCCTTAAAGCGTTGGGTTAAGAATCTCGTGCAAAACTTCTCATAAAATTTCCACAAAAACAGATCACATTTTTGTCATTTCTAACAAAATGACAGCTAATTCACATTACGAAATTACTGTTGCCTTACCTGCGTTAAAACAACAGACCGTATATTGGTCAAATAATAATTGGTCTTACACTTTATTTCTAGAACCATCTGGTAAATTTTTGTTACTGCCCATTTCTGTAAAGTTTACTGTCTTCTAGTGTAATTATTATTTTTTTTTATTACAAGATAATACATTACAAAATGATAACAAAGTAATAATGTATTATTCCCAATGAGTTTATAAAACTCATTTTAGAAAGACAACATTAGAAAGGACAAGACAAATAAATAAAATACATTAAAATAAATAAACGCAGATGTTATTATGGAGTTCCAGAGAAAGATTGTGTTAGTCATTTATGAAACTGCTAAGGAAATAGCTTTTAAGAGCTTTTGTCAATGTTTTTTTGTTCGTTGCCGGAAGTTTTAAATTACTAGGTAATGATTATTTTTCGGAATAACTTATTGAGTAAAACCTCAAATTATAATATTTAAATATTGAAGACAATATTAGTGATTTTTTAAACGCAAATCTGAAACAGAAAAATCAGAAAAGGAAACGGTCACATCTGGGACTCGAACCCAGGACCCTTGTCTTTCCGGGACAATGCTCTACCAACTGCGCTAATGGGACCCTATCCTCATCGGTCACTTTTAACTGTATCATACTTCGAATAAGAACTACCAACGTTGTCTTCATTTTTTCACCGCACATTTTTATTGGCAACTATCTTTATGTATGATCGCAAGATTCAACCCGAACTAAATGCAATCCTAGACAGCGTCTTATAGATAAACCTATCTTATTGTTTTTATTTTTGATGTGCGACATCTATTGACTTTTTTTGCAAAAAAAGTCAATAGATGTCGCACATCAAAAATAAAAACAATAAGATAGGTTTATCTATAAGACGCTGTCTAGGATTGCATTTAGTTCGGGTTGAATCTTGCGATCATACATAAAGATAGTTGCCAATAAAAATGTGCGGTGAAAAAATGAAGACAACGTTGGTAGTTCTTATTCGAAGTATGATACAGTTAAAAGTGACCGATGAGGATAGGGTCCCATTAGCGCAGTTGGTAGAGCATTGTCCCGGAAAGACAAGGGTCTTGGTTTCGAGTCCCAGATGTGACCGTTTCCTTTTCTGATTTTTCTGTTTCAGATTTGCGTTTAAAAAATCACTAATATTGTCTTCAATACTAGGTAATGCGTTATATTGTTTATGTGCAATGTATTGTAAGGACTTAATTCCAAATTTGGACGTGTAAGTAGAGTAGTTTTGTAGTAGTTTTGCGTTGCATCGTTTCTCACAACAATGATATGATACGTATTTACCACAATACACGTAAAACAATGTAAAAAGGTCCTTATTAGTGCGTTGACCTTTTATTGACTCCCACCATTAAATATTCGTATTGTTGCCACACCATTATTCTTTCCCGTATTTACTTGAACTTCTAACATTAAAATCATGAAAATGGTATTTAATATAACTAATCCCTGATTCTGATAATTCTGACCCGACTCAAGTATTTGGTTCACTTTGGTTGATTTTTACTTGTAAGTGAATACCGCTGTAAATAGTCCCAACTGCTTCCAACCGTCTGGAGCCTTGATACTATGGCATCCCCAATTGTTTTCAATTCTGTATGGTGGTCTTACATCAGGGCGATACTGAGAGTATCTTCCACTCTGGAACTTGCCGGAAATATACTATAAATTATTTTTAATTAATAAAATATAATTCAACAAATATAATTAATTTGCGCAAGCTGGTATTTGCACCAGCGTCCCTATGAATGCTAATCGAGAACCTAACTCCTCGATCACGGAGGCCATCAATAGTCAGTCTTCCCTGGGCCTCCCGGACATTTTTTATCATACACATTTGCATCAAATATTCTCATAACACTCATATTATCATTTATTCACTCTACAAGCCCAAATCATCTAATCGTACCTTTATGTATATATAATTTTTGCAGTATCATGCTCTCATCATCCTTGCACTCGTTCCCGATTATAAAAATGATTTTACCTTACATTTCTGCTGCATTCAGTCCTCTTTTATCCTTTCTCTGCCAGTTACATCAGAGTTGATATCAGCACTTCATTTTAGACTGCTCCCACCACCTATTTCAACAAATACATATAAGTTATTAATAAAAATATATATTAATCGAATAAGAGTTTGAAAAGATTTTCATAATACATTACCTTTCCTCTAACTAATTTGTATAGCAAGTTATATAACAATCTTACATTTAACGATGGAAGGGACATTAAACGAACATATACGTGAAACCTACTTTTCTTCCTGGCGTTCCATGTAATTGAAGCTTTAGGCTTTTATTCTTAAGCCCCTTGAGGAGCCCACGAGCGCTTTACAAGCAGGATTTACTGAACTAAACGCGTTCGACTTATAGAATTAAGGATTTGTTGGGAGATTTTCTACAGTAACTAAACGGAGGAGGGCTATATCTGTGTGTTTTATATATTACATAATTTTTAAAAGAAAATATCAATTTGCAGCCCAATTTACTTAAATCAAATTAAGTAAATGTAAAACTATTAGATTTTATTAAACCAAAACCACGATCATATATCAATACTAACTTAATGATTCTCAACTCATTTCATTCTATGAAATAAATTATTTGAGGATAGTCTTTCATCATAAAATGCAAATTTTTGTGCATATTAATATTATTACAGTATTATTAAGTAATCAAAATAATTTGACGGCCGGCATAGTCCAGTGGTAACGCATTGGACTGCCATTCCGAAGGTCGCGGGTTCGAACCCGGCGTGCGCAAATAAATTTTATTTGATTAATTTGTGTTATTTCACAATTAATTAATTAAAATAATATATAGTATATTTGCGGCACGTTCCAGAGTGGAAGATACTACCAGTATCGCCCTGGTGTAAGACCACCATTCAGAATTGAAACGTTGCTCCAAATGGCTTTAGCCGTGTTTAGTGACTAGATCTGAATAGCCAGGTACTTCCCCACCTTCCTCTTTCCCTTCCCCACTTACCTTCAGCCTCACAACATCCCCCAATTGGGGATGCCATAGTCTCACTGGCTCCAGACGGGAGCAGTTGGGACTCTTGTGAGGTATTCACTATAAAAAAAAAAAATTAAAAAAAATTGTTCTTGTTGTCATGGTCTAACGGCTCTCTGCATTAACAAACAAATTCTTGTAAAAGTATTACGAAATCTAGGTTCAATCAACGTCCTCCATGATCGAGGGGTAAGGTTCTAGACTATGAATACGGAGGTCAGGGAACCAATCAATAAAAATGCTGGAGTTTGTAATAAGAATTTTGTAATATATCTACTTTAAAATTTTAGTATACTCCATTAGTCTGGAGTCAAACAATAACTTACGTGTACCATATATAATAATAATAAGCCTTTTATTCTGAACTTCTGTTAGGTACATTAATATTAGAAATATTTTGTTTGTTATAATATATCCCGAAGCTCAGTTTGCCTCTTGGCATAGGCCTCCTCTAACAATTTCCATTGGGACCTGTCACGCGCTACTCTTCTCCATTGATGTCCAGCCGTGAGTTTTAGGTCGTCTTCCCATCTCATGTGTTGACGTCCTCTACTTCTCTTGCCATCTCTGGGATACCAGTCAGTGACATTTTTACACCATTTCTCTTGTGGGTCTCGGATCATATGACCTGTCCATCTCCATTTTTGTTGGTCTATTCGGGTAACTATATCGGCAACATTAGTTATCTCCCTTATTTTGCTACATCTCACTCTGTCCTGTTTTCTTATTCCTGTCAAACTTCTCTCCATGGCTCTCTGGCAGCGTCCCACTTTTTCTCTATGGCGTTTGGTGAGTGCCCAAAAGTGTACCATATTGTAAGCATTAAAAAACTACATTATAAGATATATTTCGATAATATTCACTTTCTTCTATTCGCCGACGATCTAAAGATGTTTAAACCTATCGGTAATTCTTCTAATTGTTTAACTCTACAAATGAACTTAAATAAACTTTATGAATGGTGCATCGTAAACAAATTACATCTTAATATCAACAAATGCCAAACGATCAGTTTCCATAGATCTAAAACCCCTTTATTATTCGACTACTCAATTAACAATGCCAATCTGAAAAGAGTTTTTGAATTCAATGACCTTGGAGTTATCTTTGACTCCAAATTACGCTTCTTGAATCACATTAATAGCATTACCAGTAAGGGATTACAAATGCTTGGATTTATTCTCAGAATCGCTAAAGACTTTAATAACATAAAAACTATAAAATTACTATACACGTCTCTGGTTAGAAGTCAGGTTGAATACAATGCAACCATTTGGTGTCCTCATTTCAACTCTCATTGTTTACAAATTGAAAAAATTCAAAAAAATTCGTTTTATTAATTTCAAAATTGGTATTCCTATTATTGAAATCAATTATGTCAATTTACGCAGTAAACTTAACTTATCGAAATTATCTGAAAGGCGAAAAATATTTGATCTCCTTTTATTATATAAAATTGTTCATTCAAGGTTAGACTGCCCTGACACTATAAACTTGCTATCTTTACATATACCTCCAAAATATACTAGACGGAATATTTTATTCTACAACAATAACTTCGCTACGAATTCTGTGTTAGAAAGAATACATAGGTTGGGCAATGAACTTAGTGATGTCGCTGACATAATTTAAAATTAAATAATTAGCTAATTTAAACTTCAATACATTTGAAGCCAAATTAGTCCACCACTTTTTAAATGTAAATAATGTATGAGAAATCATTATATTTTATTTCGATTTTGTATTGTTTGTTTTATACTGTTGCTAAAAATGAAATTTGTAATTTTTATGTACTTAAAAGCCCAATAGGGCGTCAATAAATAAATAAATAACGATTTTAAATCGACTACGTATCTTATTCCAGTGCAGAATGATGAGTTAAGTCTTCCTCGGGCGTCCGCAACTTTTGCTACCAGTGGCTACTCTATAACAAATTGTTACTATTAAAAAAACTACATCATATCGAATTTGCATACCTCTCCCTATGTAATCGAGTTTTCTGTTGTATTTACCTTCTACATACCTTGCCCTGTGGAATCGAGTGTTCTGCAGTATTTACCTTCTGCATATTTTGCAATGTGGAATCGAATGTTATATTGTTTTTACCTTCCGCATACTTTGTCCCGTTGAATCGAATGTTCTGTTGTATTTACCTTCTGCATACTTTGCCTTGTAGAATCGAGTATTCTGTTATATTTACCTTTTGCATACTTTGCGCTGTGGAATTTTAAGGAACAGAATTTTCCAAATTTCACCTTTAACTCGAGTTCCTCAAACAAGCATATTGAACAATCCCGACCGATACATTATTTTCCACAGGAAAAATTAATTAATCATTTATTTTATTTATTTATTTTTTATTTATTTATTTATTTATTGTTTGTTTGTAAATATTACATAATACAATTAATGAACTTAAAATGTCCAACTAGGCGATTGCCCGTTTTAGGACATTCCAGTATGATAAAGTTTTTACATGTAATATATGGTACATTATAGTGTTGACTATTCTGTTGTTAAAAAAAAAAAAAATACATATGTATATTCATACTCTAGAATACTTCCAGTTATATCACGACATATTTTACTATTATTTAGTTGACATAATAACTGAATTAACATAACATAAGCTGAATTAATAGATAAAAACAAGAAAATGAAACTGAATTGAAGAAATTCTGTTGGTAAGGTAATACAAATGTATATTCATTTTTTTTTTTTTACTATTGTTTAGCTGATATATTAAACTAAAGAAATATTAATATATAAAACAAGGAAATGAAAAATAACAAAAAATTAAAAATGAAAGTAAAGAAGGAACTTTTCCTTTAAGGAAAAATATCACGAAGAATTGAACAATTTTCGAACTTTCTTTATGTAAAAATACAGTTCCTGTAATGCTAATATAATACCAATATAAGTTAAAATGTAAAGAAGAATGTAAAGAAAAACAAAATTTACAATTTAATTACTGTTTTTTAGCATATTCTCGCATTCAACTCTCCCCAAGACCAGAAGCCAATTGTTTACCTGCATACGCAGAATATTAGTACTCTTTGCCTTCCATGCATCAGGTATGAGATTGAGCAGTTTAGGGCCTAAGTATGAGAATTGTCTCTGTGCTAAAGATGAGGAAGTGGTGGGCGGAACTGTTGGGTTTTTTTTTGCATGTCTTGTATTATGACAGTGGTTTACGGAAGCTAAGTAGTGCCTCTGTTTTTGAGTATGTAAAATGATTTTCCTCATGTATAATTGTCTTACATAAAGAACACGAAACTCTGCGAACAATGAATCGCTGGGGTACCTGAAAGGTTTTTTCAGTATGACTCTTATAAGCGATTTTTGGGATTTAGCTAAGGGATCGAGTATGGTTTTGGCACAACCTCCCCAACCTAAGGAAGCATAGTCTAGTATGGAATTGCACATTGCAAAGTAAATTCGTTTCAAATCATTTAGACATAGAATATTTCTTATTGCTATAAACAGATGTGTAAGTTTCCTGACCTTTGTGGAAGTAAAGGCTATGTGTTTGTCCCATCTCAGAAATTTATCAATGATAATTCCTAGGTATCTTATATTGTCCACACATTCTAAGGTATTGCATTTACATGTAATAGTGTCGTAACAATGGTGTATTCTAATGTTAATAATTTCTTGTGGTTGACCCGCTTGAGTTGAACTGAAGCAGATGAATTTCGTTTTATCCGAGTTTAGAGTGAGGAGATTACTATCTAGCCACTGTTTAACTTTGTTTATGCCAAATTCAGCTTTAATGCAAGACTCATTCCAGGTTTTGCCTTCGAATAAAAGTACTGTATCGTCAGCAAATGTAATAATGTGGTCTGCAAATGAAGTATTACATAAGTCATTTATATAAACATTAAACAATATGGGACCTAGTGTACTTCCTTGCGGTACGCCATATTTAATATTGGCTGGATCACTTAGAGTACCGTTAATATCCACTCTTTGGCTCCTGTTTTCTAGGTAACTAACAAACCACTTGAAAATTTGACCCTGTATCCCAATTCGCTGTAGTTTATTCAGCAGAATTTTGTGCGAGATAGTGTCGAACGCTTTAGCTAGATCTAAAAAAAGTGCAATGCATTTACTACCTTTATCTAGATTGTTAGAGATGATTTTTGTCAAATTAGCGATGGCGTTTTCAGTGCTTAAACCTTTGCGAAAGCCGAATTGTCTACTAGAAAGGATGTTGTTATTTTCGAGATAAAGGATGAGACGGTTCTTTACAATTTTCTCCATAATTTTAGAGACAGAGTTGAGCAAGGAAACAGGCCGGTAATTATGTATCAGTGATTTGTCCCCACTTTTATGTAGTAAAATGACGATTGACTGTTTTAAATGGTTAGGGAATTTCCCTGAATTAAAGCTTAGATTCGCAATGAACGCAATCGGTATGGCTATGTATACTTTAATGATTTTTAGAAGATTTGATGAAATCTTATCGGGACCACATGCTTTTGATGATTTAAGGTCGTCAATTATCTTCATGACTTCGTAAGTTGAAGTTGTGATTGAGTCTATTTTGTGACCGATCCTAGGGATAGTTAAATTGGCGAGAGCGGTTTCTGATTTCTTACACTTATCGAGAATTTTTTTCGCAAGTGTGTCACCCACAGATGAAAAGTAACTATTTGCAAAGTTTGCCATATCTTTGGGGACTTCAGAGTTTGATGTGTTAATGTATAGCGATTTTATTTCAGAAGATTTATTGATTTTGGATTTGGTTATGTTGCGAAAGGTATCCCAAAAACGTTTTGGATTGCAGTTGTTTTCGTAAATGAGTTTTTTATAATAATTTTCTTTCGCCGATGTAATTAATTTCTTACACAAATTCCTATATTTTTTATAATAACATTGTAATACCAAATTCTCAGGATATATTTTTGCCTTTTCATGAAGATGATTTCTTCTGTGAATCGATTTAACTAGCCCTATTTATTCTGACAGATTTGGTTCCTCAAATTGAACGCTTTTAAAATGAGTATTGATATTTGAAATTTCACTAAATTATCTTCACAAAAACGTTCTTATAATAATAATTATTGACGTAATATATGCATATTCCAATGGTTTGAAAATTCAAAACAGTTACATATAACTTCTTCAATAGTTGTAAAATTACTTTGCGGCGTCTTTGATTACATATAAATGAAACACTTTGCTTACACCACTTTTATAAGTTATGTAAATGATTTGTTTTTTTACACCACTTTTGAAAGTGGTGTAACGTAAGTGATTCATGTATTTATTTAAGTAACATATATGCTGGACTCAAAATACTAAACCGCTCAAGCGATTGGTGTCAAGTATATAAATTTACCATGTTATGTAATTAATTACTCAAAATATCAATAAAGGAAAATATGAATTCACCTAGATTTCACCGCTTATCCCATATGCACATTATAGCATGCGATCACTCAAAACATTTTTTGCAATCTTGGCATAATTATATATTTGGGATTGGTATTTATAACTAGGCTTACCAGAAATTTTAACAATATAAAGTGTATCAAATTGTTATATTTTGCCTATGTAAGAAGTCAACTTGAGTACAATTCTCCTATCTGGAACCCACATTATAATATACATGTACAAGCGGTTGAAAGAATACGAAACAAATTTTTATTTTATAAATTTAAAAATGGGTTTTCCAGGAATTATGTTGAACTACAACACTCTGTTAAATTATATGAATATGCTCAAATTGTTAACCAGAAGAATTTTCAATGACTTGGTATTTCTATATAAAATTCTAAATGATTTAGTTGATAGTCTGGTATTGCTAGAATTGATAAGCTTTCGGATTCCACAACGTAATACTTGAAGTCAGGATTTATTTCAGTGCAGACATTCTGGGACTAACTAACATATGTATTCCTCTTTGCACAGAATACTAATGAAGGGAAACACTTATACCAAGTCAATGTATATCTTCAATTTATATTTAAACAAATATAAAATGTTGTTAATGAAGCATTTCAGTTATGTACAATAAATAATGTATATTTCTTAATGTTCTCATGTAAAAGTCCCAAAAAAGGGCGTTAATAAATAAATAAATAATGTACCAAAAATCGCTCAAGTGGATATTTCACCATTACCAGACATAAAGGAAACGGGCAGTGCAAATAGTGAAATGGACAAAAAGCCTAGTTATAGAAGTACAGTTAAATTAAATGTAATTAATAAAGGCATAAGAGCTTAACTTAACTTAAACAGTCAGTATTGGATCCAAACCTAGTCCGCTTTAGTACAGGACCCCCTAATGAGGAGAACTAAGAAAGTCATTATGATTATATAAAAAATATTACTGAATCTTATAAGTAAAGTTTTCTCCTTTCGAAACTAACCTCACGCGGCAAAATCTTGACAATGGGTGCTCATACCTTGATTTATGTCAGGTCTTATACAAACCTAGTATTCATTCAACTATTACTACACGAGTAGATATTTTTTTTAAATTATGTTTTGTTTAACTGCACTTCTTTTAACAACTGTATATACACATTACTTGTTCTGTAATCACTCTATTGTAAAAACCATTTTATGGCGTTAAAATAAATACATATTTCAGAGGTTGGAGTTCAAAACTCAGAAAACTGAAAAAAATAATTACGCACAGGGAAAAATGAATATTGCTAACTTATTAAAAATATTTTCAAAATATTGGTAATGCGTTTAAAAACGGAATTTCAAGCCTTAACGAATGGATAAAAAGGTTTCCTGATAAAATTTCAGTAAATTCCGAATATATACCTACCGCGATGAAGGAACACGTTTTCTAGAAAATTCGAATATTTTCGCATTTTGTTATGGTATATTTTCAAGGCAATATAAGTGAATTACCAATAACTTTGAACAATTTATTGAAATTCTAAGGACGGTTTGTTTCGGACAATCTGAACAATTCATCAAATTTCAACGTTCATTTTAAAGTTCTGTGAAAGATTTTTTCAAGTTCTGTTTTTATTTCAGTTTTGTCAAGCAACTAACCTACAATGATATAAAAACAGAACTTGAATAAGTCTTTCACAGAACCCGAAAATGAATGTTGAAATTTGATGAATTGTTCAAATTCTCCGAAACAACCCGTCCTAAATCAATTAGCAGTACTCATTTTTCTCTCATGTGTTTATATTATGTTTTACGAAGGTATATAATATTTTACTTCATGCGTACCTCGTTCGGAATGTAAATCTTTTCAATTTCAGAATTAACGCTTGATCTTGATAGCTACTAGATTTGAATCTATATGTACATACATGCGCATGTCCTGTTTCTTTTTGCTTCACAAAACTCCACAAATTAATTTCACTACTAGTACGGTATTCATATTAATTAAAATGAAAATTCTACAGAGAAACATAAATGTTTCATGAGGGATACACAGACTTTATATAAAACTAACAGGCATATTTATTCAACCTCCGTATTTATGAACTAATGAAAAATACCATCATAACCATCACCACTCAGCGCAGAAATGAGGACTTATCCATAAATGTATTAGTGACCCGAGCAACCCAAATATATGAGGAACCAAATATAAGGTCGGAAATCATAAAGCTAACCGATTCATCAGAGCTGAACGGATACCGCAAAAAAAGATAAGGCAATTTATAAGAGTGAAATATACCCCAAACAAAGACAAAATTGAACAGGAGTAAAAAGGATGCGCTTTCTTGCCTTATATTTACAATGTGGCGGACAGAATTGCCAAAATACTGAAAAAAGAAAGCATCAAGACTGTCTTCGGTACCACAACAAAAATAAAAGACTAACTGAGGCCTGCAAAAGTCATGTATGTTCTTGAAACAGATGGAGTTTATAAACTGAGCTGGACGGTCCCTGCGTTTGTCTCCAGGAATTGTGCTGTCTTTTGTAAGGCGAGCTGCTTTCTTGAAGTCCTTCGTTTTATATTTCCTTCGATACGCACACAGATAGATGGTCGAATTGAGATTGATCTTATTAAAAACAATTTTGTTTATAATGGATTGATTTTATTCCGTTTTAAATTCAGATGTCATATTGAGTTGATTTAAGTTCTTAGCTCAGAAGCTTTAAGGTGTCGAATGAAAAGCGAATTTTGTGAATAGTAAGACAATAATAAGACAGTAATTTGCATATTTAAACCAATCCCGTTGTTTTGACATAAAACCCATAGACAAAGCGTAGCATAAACTGACAATAAAATAGAAAAGATGAAATGAGAGGTGACACACAGGCGCAAATTTAATGTAAATCGAGATTAGAAAAAATGAAGTTAATTTTGAACTGACAAATAAGAAAACATGAAGTGAAATATTAAATCAGACAACACAACACCCAACACCGGATGTGACCATGTTTATATGTGCCAAATAGAATATATGATTTCCAAAAGAATATCAGAACACTTTCGAGCATGTAAACTCGTCCACCCTGACAAATCAGCAATTGCCGAATATTAATTGAAACCGACCATTAGCATCGATTGTTTCATGAAATTCTTCGAAAACTTCAAATACACAGAACACGCCTTATTACGGAAAATTCCAAAAATGTCAATAAAGACGACTTAGCTAAGCTCAATAGTTCTTGGTATCCGAGAATTGACGGCTACAACAAAACGTGGCTCATAATGCCGTCTTAAAATGTTGATATATTACCAGCTTTTAGAAGATTGAAGTTGGCAATACGGTATCCATTAATGTAACGTAAAATCAGCCAAGTAAATACAACCTTCAGATGGTAACAGTAATAAGGCCAAATGAGCCGCAGTACTAGTTGGTTAGAAACACGAAAGGGTATTGTTATAAGCCCTAGCTAGTTTGAGGATTGAAAGAATCTGTAAAATAAAATTTCAAAAAACATTTCGTCGCCTTAGTGCTAAATTGACCAAGTAGAAAATTCTTCAATGTCCATTTAAGAAGTAAAAATAAAGTCCGAAAATGATAATTAGTCATTGTACTAAGAATTCCTTACTAATGTAACCTTTTCCTGTACGAAAATAGCTTCATATTAAAAACTTATCATATTTTTCATTGAAATAAAGAAAACCTCCTTTCCTGACAAAAACGCGAATTGGTCTGTTGAACAATTAAGCACTAAGGCGACGATCTGCCCTGATAATAGATACTGTAGTGCTGTCCGAAAAGTTGGCAAAATAAAGTGGTAGTGCAGGTAGGGAAGGGCGTAATACCCCAAAAATAAACCTATTTAATGAAAAATAATTCGTTTTCTCTTTTTTACAGTAAACTTCGACCATTTCCACATTCTCCGAGCCATTGGGAAGGGAAGCTTCGGAAAGGTAGGATTATAAATCATGTTTTTTCATCAATATAATAATGTCACTTGTTATTTTCAACTCATGTTTATTACGCTCAAATTACACTCTCTGCAACATATTACTTTTTCCTTTTAGTCCTTCCTATCTTGAGAGAGATCCTGTCAAAAATATTACAAAAAGCAAAAATACAAAATAACTTTATTTTTTTAACCTGTCCTTTACCGTACTCAAAAACTTTCGATTCCAAAGTGACATGCCAGTAATACAGTAAGATAGATCAGTAAATTGAGTTGACTCAAACACACCCCAAAACCTAATACGATTTGGTTAGTTTAGTTGTGTGTCGACCGTTGAGTTTTGCGTACAGATGACGTGATAGTTGGTTCAATTTTGTCAGTTACTACTTTGGGAAAAACACCCACCACGCCTCCTATTTTATAAAAAAATGCGGAGGCTCTAGTGGCATTGTTAACTAATAACACGAAAAGAAAAAGAAAAACATGGTAAAAAAAATGTCTTTCGGAACGAAAAAATATCAGAAAAATTGTGATTGAATGCGATCGTACCATCTCACGAGCAAAATAAATGATAATACTAGGTGGGGATAAGGTTTTAAAATGTCATAATGTGAATGTGCCATATTTTTTTCAAATGGCTTCAAAAGTTGTGCTTTGACATTTATTTATTATTAAGTTTCAACGCAGCATGAATTTCCTCGTCGTCCTGCACTATGAGCGCGAACAAGTAAGTGTTTATCTGAACGTATCGTGCAAACCTTCAAATAAACTTGAAACCGTGAAAATAGAGCCCATTTTTTTCATTTCCGACGAAATGGCAGTCAACCTTACCTTACCATTGTAACATTGCAGGTACCAAAGCAGAAATAAATTCAGTAATGAACCGAATGCACAGTGCAGGGATTAAATACCACATGAACACCAACGGTACTGAATGTCTATCAGCCTATACAAATATTGTTATTAAATCTGTATGTCTATCTTGATGGCTTTGTAATGTTTATAAATTTTCAATGTATCTAAACTAATAGGAATGTGCTGTTAAGTTAATATTTTTATACTTAGTACATATTTTAATTGTTATATCTCTTTTACTCTCTGATTAAATCAAATGTATTTTTAATTGTATCATATGTAAAAGCCCTAATTGAGCGTGTACAAATAAATAAATAAATTCACATTATGACATTAATTTATCCCAACCTGCGTTAAAACAACAGAATGGAAATTGGTAAAATAATTCGGAACAATAATTCCGCATTCTTCAGGTATGTATAGCTCCATTGCTTGTTTTCAACTAATTCTCTATCTGTCTACAGTACAAATGTCAAGGACAATGACATTTGACAAAAAAATTATGGCACATTCACATTACGACATTACTTTTGCCCCACCTTGTATTAGGTCAAGCCCCGTCAAAAGTCCCTTTTCATTACTTATGTCTGGCATTTTATTTATGTTTATTCATTCGCACGAAAATACGCACAACGGCTCCGTAGATAGACTGAGAAAGTTAGTTCAACTGCGCTACAGATGTTTTAACTTGGTTAGACGGTGGGTGGTTGGATTGTGGTTGGTTTCTCTAGCGGTACAACCATACAACTTGATAGCCATGCCCTCTTTATCGCATACAATACAATAACTTCACACGGTTAAGCTTTTTGTTCGACTCAATTAGATTGATACTACCGCTCTACTAAACTCGATTGTCTGTTAGGTAAGTACCTATTTACCTACTTCCTACTTCCGACTGTGATGTCCTTTCGAAACGTCATTTACGCCATTGTTTTTAGCAAAAAGTGACAGCAATTTGTTTTTCGAATACAAACGAATGTGTGTGCTTTTTTGTGTGGGTACCTACTTAAAAAATAATTTATTTTACTGATGCTTTTTTGTGATGTCGAATCACCAGTTTGAAAAATGATGTTGTAAGCAATATACCTTTATGAGTAATGCGTTCGTGGTACTCGTGTATTTTGTGAATTTAAGTAAAAAATAATTCATATAGTCGCTAAAAATAATATTGATGGAACACCCACAATTAACTGTAAGCATAGAATAAAGACGAAAACTAGTAGTGCCTTCATTACAAATGTGCCACTCACTTAGTATCTTTTGATTCTAGACCATTCAGCACGCGGTCTGTCTCTCTTACGCTTGCGTGAAATTGTTCATTTGTCGTCTCATCTGAATTTCGTAATCAAAGTAAAAGACAATTTTGGACTTATATTTGGATCACGGAGCACGCCCAAAAGGCACTTTGTGTTATTCTTTATTCGATGATTGTAAGAAACAAAATGATTTTTAAAATTTTCTAACCACTCCTCAACCCAACTCACAAAATGCTTGACCTCAACCTTCAACTTTTCTTTTAATCGGAAAAACAATTTCTTCACAAAACCTTGAAAATAGTGAAGTTTAGTAAAAAGTATTGTCAGGTTTGTGAAATTCGGGGCTAAGGTAAAAGGCCCTTCGTTGTAAGACATTTTTGGGTTTGTGGAAATTTACCTCACAAATGGAGAGCCAGTGTTAGGGTTAAGATAAAATGTACCTCGCGGGCCAGATATTCAGGCGGGTTCGTTCACTTTACTTTGGCAAGGCTGTCGATCTCAGCAGCGCTGCACCTGGAGGTTCCACGCTTTATGGTCAACCAGTAATGGGGGTTTGGTTGGTTTCTACGACTAGCCAGGTCTGTCGAGGACAGATTTGGCTCTTGTGACTGGTGAGCCAGCTTCAATCCTAAGAGCTGGTATTATCACATTATTTAAAATAGTTTTCTGCATTTAGTTTTGGTGTAGCCGCTAATTACCGAATACAAAGAACAACTGAGCTTGACACAGTAAACTTTATTTATATTAATGGGATTTTAATAAATTTCAATTGTCCCCGTAATCAGGCGTGCTCTATGCGTTTTGGGTCTTCCCAGAACTTCTGTAACAAATCCAAAGTAATAACCGATATCAATCAAATGTTCGGCCACTTGCCGATTTACCAGGATGGCCGGGCTTACATGCTTAAAGGTGTTCTGATATCCGTTTGGAGATCGTCCGTTCTGTCTGACCTACTTTAGTATTTATTATTTAATAAATATATTTGTACAGCGTCTTTAAGGTGATTTTTCATGAAAACTGTGCCATATAAATTATGCAAGTATTATTATGAACCTTGTTCCATCTAGAACAGCTGAGTTTATAAACTCCTCCTATCTCATGAGGAAACTTGGTTTTGCAGGCCTTATTAAATCAAGTATTTAAGTCGTGGTTCCAAAGACAGTCTTGACTCTTTCTTTTCTCAATATCTTGGTAAATCTATCCGTAAAACAGGGAACATAAGGCAAGAAAGAATAGCCTTTTGGCTCTTGTTCAAGTCTGTCTCCGTTTGGGGTAGATTTGGCTTTTATGAATTGCTTTATCTGTTTTGCGGGGTTACCATTCCACTCTAAAGCATCGTATGACTTTATAAGTTCCTTTCCAATTGTCGATTCTACACATATTCTGGTTGCTCGGGTTACTAAAGTATAGATAAGTCCTCTTTTCTTCGCTAAGTGGTGATATGATTCAGCGTATAGATACCGATTTTTTTCAGCTCCACTGTAACTTAATTTTGCTGTTGAGTGAATTAAGATGGCGCAAAATGGTAGTGTCGTCCATTTCAATACAGCAAAAGGTAGGTAAAACTCCCGGATTGGTAAACAGTCTGTTAGCTATCTTTGTAGACCTGCAGGAGCGTGTAATCGCTTATCCGATCGATTTGTACTGTAGGTCAAGGCCAAAAGCCAAGACTGAGGTTTCGTAGAGATGCTGGCTGCCAGCCACTGACTTTAGTTCTCCGGTTCGCCGCGTTGCGTGTGATACAGGGCGGACTATTCCTTCTAAAGGGCGGCTCACGTTTTTGTGCACTGTGACAGTGTAGTTACTCAGTTTGTCGTTGAGAAAAATAATAATAGATGCTTGTTGAGGATTAGACAAATACGGAAAAGCCAACACACTTGATGTACATTATTTGCTTCTTAAGAGTTTCCCATTTATAATAAAGTAACTATTTAACGATTAGAGCATTTATTTGACATAGAAGACGAGAAATAAGTGCAACTCCGATTTTGATAACACAATATTCATTCGAAAGGTTCAATTTCTCATTGAACCTTTCGAATGAAACTACAAAAATAAATAAACCTTGTGTACAATTTTGTAATGCCATTACATATATGTATGTATTCTTATAATAAAGGTTTGTATTTTTAATATTAGGTATAATCAAAACGTGTTTTAGTAGGTCCCTGGACGTGAAGGCACATAATTTATTTAGAAACATGTGAATACTGGGATTTTTAAGCACTTTGAATATTTTAAATTAATAATGTCATGAGGTTTATGCTTTTGCGTGGAAATGTAATTTATATTTTCACCGTGGTAACGGTTTTTGGTAACTTTTAGAAAACGTTTTTTTTTTAACTTCATTTCTATTAATTTAGAATAGTCGCCATAGTTATATATGTAGTCGGGGACACCGCTAGAAAATTTTAAAAAAAAATTGTATAAAAAATAAATCAACGTTTTTTACTATAATTATAATAATAAGTGTCTTAATTTCTTCTTAAAATTAAAAAAAAGGTCTATATTATAACCTCGTACACTCACATTTAAACTACTTGATTGAAATCTGGGGAAATGCATGTGAAACATATATAAAAATGAACTACAGGTAACACAAAACAAAGTAATCAAAAAACTATTTCATTTCAAACCTAGAACATCAACAAAAAAATTATAAATGGAAACAAAACTATTAAAATTAAGAAAATTGTATGAATATAATACATGTCTCCTTATTTACAAAATAAATAATAAACTCATACATAAATCATTAAAACGTCCCAAGTACACACACACTTTACACGGCACACGATAAAATATATTTAAACACCATACATACTCAATGGCAAGCAATCCATTGGTTACGAGAGGAGCAACACATATAAAAGCCTCCCAGACGAAATTAAAAATGAAAAAAGTGTGGGTACATTTATTAAAAAATTGTTCAGTTTTATGCTCAATCAACAAAACAGTGAAAGTGAATAATATCGTTGTTTAATATATTTATGTGTAATGTATTCGTTATTTCTAGTTAAATAGTGAAAATGTAATTTTCTTTTTATCTAGTATAAAAAATTTTAAAAAAAAGTTCTGTAAGTATTTTTTGGTTTTTGTTATTGTTACAGCTGTTTCGGCTTTCAAGGTTTGACAGTTTCGACTTTTCGACTTTCGACAGTTTGAAAATGTCCTTGAAACAGCTGATACAATTGCAGAACTTATTAATTATATTTTTAAATCTTATATTAGTAAATTGTTTTTAATTTATGTTTTTTTGTTCAGTTGAGTGGTTTAAGTTTCAGTTTAATGTCAGTGTATGATCTATTTCTGATCTCCCTATATTTTGTATCCCGCTTTTTTTAAAGATATATTTTTTGTTCAGTTGAGTGGTTTAAGTTTCAGTCTGTATTTAATATCAGTGTATGATCTATTTCTGATCTCCCTATATTTTGTATCCCGCTTTTTGTTTTAGATAAATATGTTAAAATATTGTTGTAAGTTTTGACGGTTTTGAAGAAAAAACTAAGTTTTTAAAAGTTATTATTTAAATCTTCTTTTCATAATTTACATAAATGAACTCTGCAGCATGGAAATAGATGGAGAAATAATTAGTTACGCAGACGACACAGTTTTATTATTTAAATCTAAGGATTGGAATAAGGTTTATAACATAGCGAATCTAGGAATCACGCAAGTGAAAAAATGGTTGGACTCAAATACACTCACACTAAACATATCGAAAACAAAATTCACAACGTACAGCATAACTAACACAGGACAGCCAAAAAACAATACAAACACCATAAAAATACACGAATGCATAAACACCAACATCTGCGATTGCCCCCCTCTAGAAAAAACAGAACAAATAAAGTATCTAGGAATCCTAATTGACCATAATCTTAGATGGACACATCACATCAAACAAATCACAAATAGACTCCTCAGAACAATACACATTTTCCTAAACATAAGAAACATATATAAAATAAAACAATTGAAAACAATGTATTATGCACTATGCCAATCAATAATAGAATATGGAATAATTGCTTGGGGAGGAGCAACAAACGCAGCTATCGCTCAAATAGAAATCGTACAGAAAACGATATTAAAAGTAATACTCAAAAAACATAAACTAACCGACACAGACCAAATATTTAAAAGCTGTGACGTACTTGATATACGCCAATTATATGTTAAAACACTACTAAACTACATTTTCGACCAAAAAAACAAACCCCAACAAACACAAAATATCACTAATAGACCGGTCAGACAAGCGTACAAAGAAAACATAAAAACTCCGACGGTAAACACTACCTTTGGACAAAGACACCATAAATACCACGCTATTAAAGCATTCAACAGTCTTCCACTTGAAACAAAAATTGAGGAAAATAAAAATAAATTCAAACACAAAATAAAAAAATGGATTAAAGAACAAAAAGACAATATTACCAAAATACTATAACATAAAAGAATAAAACATATACACGCAACACAAAAAAAAATATATAAAACACGCAACACGCACAAACACATATATCATTATAAATGCCGATTTACATTCTCTTTTGATATTTTTCTTTTAGTGTTATAATTATATTTTAATTTTTAATCTTTATTTTTTATTTTAAATTTATCTTTATTTTAATGTTGTTTTTCTTTTATTTTTTTAAATGTATAAATTCTTAAATTATAAAATGGGGGCCTCAGCACGGGTAAACAACCCAGTGAGGCCAACATTACTAAATTGAAATATGAAATATTGTAAAAAAAAAAATGTATCAACAATAAAAAATAATAAAAAATCGGTAATATGCTTAGTCAACAGTTAGAGTAGAACAGTAAGTTACATTATCAACGTTTTCCAATGTGGAAAAATTGTTACGATGCCCAATTAAGTGATGGAAGGAATGTATTAATGAATTAATGAATGTTGTCCAAGTATGGAGTGAATGCGAATCTGACTCAGGCAATTGCGTCTCTATATGAGGGAAGCGTTGCATGTGTTGGGGTAAACGGTGGTTTTACGGGGTGGTTTGATATCACAAAAGGTGTTAAACAAGGCTGCGTAATGTCACCGTGGTTATTGAATCTATACATGGATGCGCGAATTTGAGTAATCTGAAAGTATGTGGCCTGTTGTATGCTGATGATGTGGTGCTGATTGCTAATAGTATGGATGATCTGCAGTCTCTCGTGTCTAGGATGAACGAAGTATGCGTGAAGAATGAGTTAATGATGAATGTAAGTAAGTCTAAAGTAATGGTGTTTGAAAGAGAAAGTACGAAAACAGTGTGCAATATAGCTGTGAATGAGGAATACTTGGAACAGGTGGATGAATTTGTGTATTTAGGAAGCATGTTTACGAGAGATGGGAAAGCTGACAGAGATATTGAAAGAAGAGTAAATGCAGGTAACTCCATTAATGGAGGACTGAACGCAGTTCGTGCTAACAAAAAATTGTCCAGAGAAGCGAAGTTAGCAGTCCACAATGGAGTGCTGGTACCTACCCTGATGTATGGAAGTGAGGCATGGAACTAGCAAAGAAAGGATGAAAGTAGATTGAATGCTGTTGAAATAAGATCCCTGAGGCGTATGTGTGGTAAAACCATGTTTGATCGTGTGAGGAATGTGGAGATCCGCAAAGAAAGCAAGGCTGATGTAAGCGTAATGAGTAAGATTAAGAAAGGGACGCTCAGATGGTTTGGGAATGTAGAGCGAATGAGCGAAGAAAGGAGTGTAAGGAGAATATATGATGTAAATGTGAATGGTAGCAGAAGTCGGGGACGCCCGAGGAAGACATGGCACGACCAAGTGAATCAGATACTTGAGTCGGGTCATGTCAAGAGTCAGAACAATAGAAGAGTATGTATGAGACGATGTATGAATGTGAATGAGGCAAGGAGTGTGTGTCAAGACCGAGTTGTTTGGCGGTCCGTCCTCTCTGCCTACCCCTGCGGAGAAACGGCGTGATGGTTAGTTAGTTAGTTTTTTTAGGAATGTATTTGTTTCTGTGAAAATAGTTTTTTTGATTCTAGGTAATTGATGATTTTATTTTTGATTGTTGTCTCTAAGATTTTAGAATTGTCATTGGACTATATTTATTTGTCTTTTACCTAATTTAAAAATGGTGATAAAAGGTGTGATAGTCCCTATTTTGAATTGTTTGATGAAAATCTCCTTTACGTAATGGATTTGTTTAGGAAGAATATCGGTTCGATAAGTTCATATCATTTTCAAGTATTTTATTGTTTTCAATGTGATTCCATCTCTATCAGGTGAAGATGTTGGTTGAACTTAGATAAAATTAGTATTAATTCATGTTTCGTGGTTGGTTTTGGTGCAAATGTTTTCCTTTGAAAATTTAAGTTATTTTTGAGGTATGTTTTTATGTTTGTGTAGCTTACTAGTTTATGTATATTTTCGTTGAGCGAGAGTATACCGTTATCGGTGTCGATTTCTTCAAATATGGTTATTTTGTGTTGGTTAATGTATGTGATTTCTTTAATTATTTGCCAGATAAGTTTTGGGTTTTATTGGATTTATCTATTTTAGCTTTGTTAATTTCGTTTAGCTCATTTAGTAAGATTAGAGCAAATGTTTCTTTAGTTTATGTAGAATAGTTCAAAGAACAGGGAAAGGTCGTAAGGATTGTTTTTTTTACCTATCGATTGAGTTTGTCCTCTTTTCTTATACACTTTAGTAGGCCAGGTGTAATCCAAGATTTTTTATAATTTTATTGTGTAGGTTTTTGAAGTGTGGTTTTGAATTTTTGATTTAAGGTGTTCAATATATATTTTTAATGCATAAGGTTTTTTCAGTTTGTAGTGATTTTTTAGTTTTTCATGGTCTATAATATTTTCATTCCAGAATCGATTTTGAGTTATTGGACGGTTGTTCTTTGAATTAATGTTATGGATTAAAGTGTAATGGTTAGTTATGGTGGATTGACGTATGATTGTACAGTATTTTAATGATCGTTTTTGTCATTATGTGGTCAATGCAAGTTTTTGTGGGAGTTCATTTATTCATTTTACGTTATATTCTCGTTGGTTCACTTATTGCGGCAGACATCCCGTGAGAGAAGAGGAGTAATTGATAATCCTTGTGAGTGGTGTTTTTGGGTATCCAGTATGTTGAGTTGATGTTCTCAATGATGAATGAAAGGTTCTTGGTATTGCATTCTTGAATTAATATGCAGTCTAGTGATCCAAGGAATTGTGATAAATTTGTAGATGAAGGCGATCTGAAAATAGTAAAGATGCATGTATCTTGATTGAGTTTTATTGACAGTGTGCATCTTGTAGTTTAACTTTTTCTATTTTGTATTCCATGTTATCTTTAAAGTACACAATTACACCATCATTTTGATGTTTGTAAAGTTCTGTATTGAAAACTTTTTGGCTATGGATATTTTTGTGTTCGTGTGACGAGGAATTTATCCATCATTCTGTAAGGATTAGTAAGTCATATTGTAACATATTGGTATTTTTTAGGATTGTTGGTTCAGGTTTCCGTTTGTCGAGTGTTTTTAAAAAATAAAGAGTAAAATGTATGTGTATAGTAGGGTGTCCCTTATATTTCAAAGTTTTTATTTTCTAATGCATAGGTCTTAGTTTTGTTCCTTTGCTTCTAAAACACTCGGATTTTTTTTTGCCTTATTCGGAGCACGATAACCCGTGCCGACTTGCACCGAATCATGTTCATACAAGTTGCGCGGAAGTAGCGGCGCGCACTCGCGGTATCTGTCATTTGTGTTCAGTTATTCTCGTGATTATCACGTATTGTTTTACATTTAAAAGATGGCAGTGGAATTAAGAAGCAATAAAAAAAGTATTTTCTTAGTTGGTGACGTAAATTATCAAATAACAGGCGCAAAGTTACCGTCTAACCGGCAAGTTCTTGCAGTAAAAAAAATTCCAAAAAAAAAACACTTGTTTACAAGCGCCGTGAGGAGGACTTTCAAAACAATTTAAACAATATATTCGATATAGCACACGTTGATGCTTTGGAACGGATGAAAATAGAAGAAGACAAAATATTTTTACAAAAACAAAGAGAACCAGGCCGTCCAGGATGCTTAGCGGGTGTAGACAAAAAGTTAGCCGAAAAAGAAGAAAGGAAAAGAGAAAGAAAATTAAAAGAGAAGAAAAGACATGAGCAAATGTGTTTCGCGAGTTTATCGTCATCTCTTACTACACAAGATTTTATACAAACACAAGGACATACCGATCAACATACCAGCTCTGAAGAAAGCCTCGAGGAACCCTTGCCAACCACCTCTCAAACGGTTTCTTAAACTACTACAAAAAGAGGACGGAAAAACTTTATCACGCCTAAGTTAGTTGCAGCTTTAGATAGATGTCAATTAAGCATAAGGGATTCTGTCTATATTCTTCATGCTGTAGTAGAAGCGCTAGACCTTAGCTGTGATGATTTTCCGATAAACAAATCGTCCATTCAACGCATTCGCACACAGAGTAGAAAAGATAGAGCGGAATCTATAAAATCAGATTTTCAGGATAATATGCCTAAAATGGTGACCGTTCACTGGGATGGGAAATTATTACCTGGGCTGGACGTGAGAAGTTCTAAAGAAGAACGCCTGCCAATTCTAATTTCATTTGGAGAAAAGGAACAACTGCTGGCTGTACCCAAACTGGAGAGCTCTTCCGGCCAGGATCAAGCTAAAGCTGTGTTAAACGCACTTCATGACTGGAACATCGATGACAAAGTTCAAATAATGTGTTGTGACACAACTGCGTCTAATACAGGGCGATTGAAAGGAGCCTGTGTACTTTTGGAACAAAGACTAGACAGGGAATTACTACTCTTTGCTTGCCGCCATCACGTTTACGAACTGGTTTTGAAATGTGTGTTTGAAACAAAAATCCAACAAGTTACTAGTAGCCCTGATATTCCAATGTTCAAAAAGTTTAGAGACAACTGGAAAACTATTAATCCTGCTGCTATTGAAACATACACCGATATCGTCACACAACATTTTTGTAATACAACAATAGAAGAACTGTTGACATTTTATAATCAAGAACTGCAAAAAACCATTGTACGTGACGATTATCCTGAGCTGATTGAACTATCTATTATTTTCTTAGGAGGAGATAATGAGAAAAAAATTAATATCAGACCTCCTGGAGCGATGCATCAAGCAAGGTGGATGGCTAGAGCTATTTACTCTTTAAAGATATGTTTGTTGCAATCCCAGTTCAAAATTAGCGCCAAGGATAAACGAGCACTTCAAGACGTTTGTTTATTCGTTGCGGTTATATATGTGAAACCATGGCTTGGATTTAGTCTGGCGGTAAAGGCACCAAATCAAGATTTGTGCTTTTTAAAGAGGCTTAAGGAATATGAAACTGTTGACAAATTGATCTCCAAAGCAGCCCTGAGCAAGTTTAGTCAACATCTTTGGTACTTGTCAGAAGAAATTGCCGTTTTGTCACTCTTTGATGATGAAGTTAATACACAAACCAAGGGAAACATTGTAGTGAACTTACAAAGAGAGAGTTTGTATGATTCTGGGAAGAGATACATTCCATCGAAAGAAGATATGTCTGATTTTTTGTATGGTAAGTAGGAATACATAGTTTTATTTTTTATACTGTTTTCACTAAACTGATAATAAAACTTATTTATTATTGCAAGAAAATTATTAAGTGATTTTGTGTCTGTCAAAAGCACAAATTTATTTTCTCGATTAAAAATTGATGAGAACTTCCTCCAGAGACCCGTTTCTACGTGGGACGAAGATGTTGCCTATATAGAGGCAAAACGAAAAGTTTTTTCTTTAAGGGCAGTTAATGATACAGCTGAAAGAGCTGTAAAACTTATGCAAGATTTCAATGGTTTGATCACTGCAAATGAAGAACAAAAACAATTTTTGCTACGCTGTGTGCAAGAGCATAGAAATCTGTATCCAGATTGTAAAAAAGAGACCCTCAAAGGAAAATATCCTGCCTGATCTGTAATTTTATCTTCTTTTAATAAATATTCTTTTAAATATAAATATTTAAACTGCTTACTTTGTACTGTTCATGATTTATTCCTTCTGTGTACTCCCTGTGTGTAATAAAAGTTTATTATTATTATCATTATTTCAATTGATTTCAATACATAACGGAAAGGGTTAAAAACAGCAATTTTCAACATCTTCAGAGCTCTGTCGGCACGGGTTAATGTTGACGTAGGAAGATAAAATTTTGTATTTAAGTAAGTCTGGGTAGTTCAAAAAGAAATAGTGGGTATGCATTTTGATATCAAAAAAAAAAAATTTCAACCATATAAGGGACGCCCTAGTGTACCTATAGGTTTTTCAAATCATCTTATCAGGTATAGCGTTAGAAAGTATTATTTCAATAAAATTTGAATCTTTAGTTTTTCTAAGAAGATTTTTTTCAGATTTTACCCAAACATATATATATTTTTTTTTATGGGCTCTTTTTTGGCATTCCAGTACTGATTTGTATAGTACTGAGTTAATTTCGCATCTGGATAAGCGTATTGGGCTCCTTGTACATTGATTTTTTTATAGGATCACTTTGTTTTTCAGCTACCATGGCGTATACATTTTTGAGTTCTACAAAATTAATAGTGATTTTTTAAAATTATTTGGTTTTGAAGTTGTAATTTCTAATGCGTCATCTGGTGACATGGTAACGCCTGAGAGCTCACCGATCCGCGTTACAGTATGGACTGGAAGTATGTTGTTCTGTAATTTTAGATCGCTAATTTCAATACTGTTTAGAAGTCTTATTGTTCAATATCTTCAAGCTGAACTTCTGCAATAGCCAGTAACCAGTCTTTGTTTTCTGTCTGTTCCTCCTTGAGTTTAATTACTTGTTTAGGTGTAACTATGATTTGTGACAGTTTATGAATGATGTCGTCGTATTTATCTTTTATGAAGTTATTGAAGGCTTTTATTTCAGCTCAGATTCAATTTTCTTAAACATATCTTTTTTACATATATTTATCTTCTATTATCTATTTTAAAACTTTAAAAAAAATGGTTCGCCCGAGTATTGATCCTTCCTACCCAGAACTGAAGTCAACAACTCTACTAACCTCGCCAAATTCCGATCGGGTAGGACCGACATTTATTTGTAAAATTCAAAATGATGTGTTTAAATTTTTTTCCTTCGTTTGTAGATTTACCTATACTATTTTTAGGAGTTATTTGGGTGTTTTGTTATCATCACAATCTGATCCTAGAAACCTAACTGCTCGCGAACCTCGGCTCTAAACATGAAGAAGCAAACCTTCATAAGTACTAACAACAGCTGATAGATAAGTCCATAACTTCAAAGATCTATCAACACAAGAGCCATTTATGTCTTTTAGCTCGAACTATTACAACAACTTATATTTTAAACTATATATCGACTATTTTATTTTATATTTATTAACATATTTAACACCCAGACTTTCATAAAGTTTTTTTTTAAAGTTTTCAATAATATTAAGAAAAACTTTAAATTATAATGGAAACGTAAAAATTAAACTTGACAACAATTATTAATGTATCGATCATAGTTTTAAATTTACACTTTTTTTTTGTCCGGAACGTTTATCTGAACGCACTTATTTTCAGTTTTCAACTTTGTTTCCACCATGAGTTATGGAGTTTTGAAATGTCCACTTACCCTAGCAAAATGAAGTTAAGTCTTGATTCACTAATGACACTTATTATATTATTTGTTCAGTATAAATTCAGCGCTCGAAATACAGATACTTGTAAGGAAGATAAATATTTCCCCAGGTCATGTTTGAGCTCGAGATTAGTGAAAGCTAATGAGGATAAATATTTAGATTTAGGTTTGTATGTAAATATTTTGCTTAAATTATAATATTGGAATGAAGAACTTTTATGTCTATTTTGTGGTTAGGTAGAAAAGGTTGTTTATTTTGTGTATAAAAACACCTTTGTAACTTTCTTTCACTTTGTAATAGTGACCAGACCGGTTTCATAAGCAAAAAAATGTGTCTCGATTCGTAAAAAATCACAATAAAATGGAATTGCACCATAAATACAGGTTCTAAAATAATACATGATGAACGAATGATAGTTTATTCTAACTTTCTTTGAAAAATTCAAAACGTTTAGCTCATGCCATTGAGATGCAGTGTATTCTACCCACAGCTCTGATTTTAATTTTAATTATCAAAAAATTCTAAAGAATTGGTTCGTAACCTAGAAAGTGTATCGGATAAACGTAGCCAAATTTTATTGATGTAAACAGTGTGATGGACTCGCCCTTGGATAAATTTTTTTTATTGTTGATTTATTATGGTGGGAAAGAAATTTTCAGTTGGTCTCACGACATAGGAGATTACCAGATGTTGGACAACTGATTTTAAAACAAGTGTTTAGATTTATTAGGGTAGAGAAAAAAAAAATAGGAACATGCACTGTATCGGCTGAGACCTCCGTGATGGTGGTTGATAATAGTAAGCCGAGCTAAAATGCTGGTGGGCCAACACGCCACTGGACTGGGGGTAGTCAAGTTTCATCCTTTGAACAAAGAGTTAGACATTTCACTGGAGGAGTAACAATTTATTGGTTTTGAGACGATTTAAAATTAATGTGACAGGTTCTAGGGCCATAATTGATGTGTTCCTTTAGTGCATTTCTGTCTTTTGAAAACAAAAAGCATTCAGAATTCAAAAGAACATAAATTAGAAATCGCATATGGTGATTTGGGGGGTTGGTTTGAGAAGGGGGAGTCTGGATTTGAAAGCGCGGGGAGACGGTCAAGGCAGTCAGCGTCGAAGGTCGGAAGAAGCAAGTTAGATAGTCGTGGTTAAGGAGCGCGGGCGGGTAGTCAGTTTTTGGGAGTCTGGGTTTGAAAGCGCGGAGAGACGGTCGGGACAGTCAGCGTTGAAGGTCGGAAGAAGCAAGTCGATAGTCGTGGTTAAGGAGCGCGGGCGGGTAGTCAGTTTTTGGGAGTCTGGATTTGAAAGCGCGGGGAGACGGTCGGGACAGTTAGCGTTGAAGATCGGAAGGAGGAAGTCGATAGTCGTGGTTAATGAGACGGTCGAGACAGTTAGCGTTGAAGAACGGAAGAAGGAAGTCGATAGTCGGTGGTTAGAAAAAGCGGTTCAAGATAGTCAGTTTGAAAACGTTGGGAGGCGGGAAATACAGTCAAGGGGGTCAGAGTTTCAAGGTCTGGGAGACGGTCAGGAATAATCAGGATCGGTCAGCGTTTTAAGATAGTCGAGTTAGTAAAAACTAGGAAACGCGTCAACAAGAATTAATCGTCGGGACGCGAACACGGCTAAAATCATTTAGTGTAGAAGGTGCGGTTTTCTAACAGCATGAGTTTTCTGCATGTGACTGTGTTTGTTTTTTTATAATTATTTGGATTGTTGACACTAAGATGTATCGGTAAGTCTATTATAATCTAATTATTAACACTTATTTCCTTAATGTAAACCAAATAATCCAATTGTATTTTGAAGTAAGGGTATTCAACTTGAGCACTATAGGTACCCGTTAGCGAAGGAGGTCATAAATTACGAGACCTGGCCATTAAAAAAAGGGACGAAGAACGGTTACCCTGAAACCGCTTTAGATCATCCAACAATAGACATTGTTTATGAGTTTAAAATGATTTAATAATTCTCTAGTAGTTATATTTAGCGCCAAAATTTAAAGAACACAAACCATTGTATTTATGCAGTGTTTTTATAGTAACGGATAGAACGGTAAATTAAATGCTTCAATGCCTGTTATTTGAAAATGAGTTGTCGTATCCTCCTTGGGAATTCAACTTATTCTATACGGAATTCATAAAATATATTTAATTAAATATAATTTATTCAAACATCGCTCTTTTAATTCATTTTTGAATCGGAATAACGCAGCGGATCGAGGCTAGTCGCCGAGAGAGTGCATCTGTCTGGCATTCCTATTCTATCAAGCGAGATTTTAATTTTTCATGGGTTTGACGGGGACGAAGTATACGAATTTTCCGTAGGCTGTCCTATCTTACCAAAGCGACAAAAGCGAAGGGAACGAAATTTGTAATTTGGCTTGCCTAATAGGGACTCTTGTGTTAGCAAAGTCGATAACCCTGGATACCGATATAACGTCTATTTTAGTATAGCAGCGCCGGCTTTTTCCCCTGCTATTGGTGTGGTTGAGTTATTCCCGTAAAAGCACCGGTTTCTGTCGAAGGTGTTGGCGGACCAGCCTTAGATAGTCACCCGGAATAGACCCCTGTTTCGAGTATTTTCAGCTGGTGAGAGGACGCTTTCACTGAGTTCAGATCGAAGGGAACGAAAATTGCTAATGGGCTTTCCTACTTGAGTTAGCTGGGAGACGAAGGAACAAAGCGGATAAGGGCTATGCTATTCTTGGCTGGCGTGTGAGGAGGATTTTCTCGCTGACAGAACGAAGGGATCGTGACGAATATGAAGTTGTTTCGGCGCTTTCTGACGTCCTTCCTGTCAAATTCAATAAGTACTTACCCCACTATAGGAGGAGAAGTCATCCAGAATTAGGTTGGAAATTGACTCCGACTGAAACCGTTTGAGCTGACGGAGATCGGATGATTTCAGATTCACGACCTGATGATTCCAGTATCCCTGATCCTTAGCGCCGGAAGTCGAGGATATCAATTTCTACCATTCTTTGATATTTGAAGCGAACGGAGGGTAACAAACGATAGAGCGAATGACCATGACTTTGAAGTGGGGTAAAATCTCCCGTCTAGGAAACATTCGTTATGTCGGATGGACGCCCTCATCCAAATTAAATATTGACATGACTATTTTGAGTGTGGACGAAAGACTTGAAGTATGTTCTGTATTGTACATATGATAAATATGTGTCATTACCTCTACTGGAACGAGAAGCTGTATAGACTGGAGCCAGGAGCTATTTGGAGTAGCGTGACTGCAGAGGCGAAGTCGAACAAACTGAAGCTGAATTCATCATTATCCTTACGAGCGTAAACCAGAGGGGTTTTCACGGGACTCCCGAACTCCTGACGTTGCTGATGCAAACCACTTCAGTATATGTTTATGTTTGAGGTTAGTAGAGTGGACTCCTAATTTTCGGCATACTGGCGAAGCCCAACTCATCATCGATTTGGGGGAGGTTGACGCGACCTAAACCTCGCGCTACCCACGTGACCCAAATGGTTCCTGACACCAGGCTATCATGCCACCAGACCGGAGCAGCTCCTTGTACCTAACGGTATAAGATGAATCTTCATCATTCATCATCAACATCAACATCAACAGCTACCACCAAGGACCCACATTCCACCTTCATCACCCTCCGGCAGGAGGCAAAACATGTCATTATCTCATCTGTCGCTGAGCGATATTCAATTCATTTCTGGAGGTGTTGGGATTGGACCATCAACTTGGCTGCTCTCGAGCTGGTCACGTTGATGGATGGGATTTGGACGGAGACCAATCGAAAGCAACACATGTTTTGTCTCTAGCTATTCCCGAAAATACCTACTCATAGAAATAACTCACAAAACTAACAATCCATAGTCAAATCATTAACTTAGAATCTTGTGCATCTTGAATTGAATTGTCTATAGTGAATTTCATGTACTTAATTTGTAATTAATTGTCTCATTATATTAGCACATTATCAACTGCAGCAACCGGAAACGTTTGGGCGAGCAAACAAGGTAGGAAAAGGTAGTTAAAATCAGGGTAGTCGGTCATTGTCTTATTTTCAAACCATACAGAATGTAACACGCCTCATCTAAAAAGAACCAAAGTTACCACAACCAATTAAAAGGATCCTTCAATGAATTAATCCCTGTCGAAACAAAAAATTGACACAACGTGACATATTAATTCGTTAAGATTGAAGGGTTGATAAACCGCGGGAAGTTGTAAATAAAACCAAACGAACAAAATGTTAATCCGTTAACGAGAACGTTGAGGGGACGCGGGAAAACATTACAACAGGGATGTAGAAAAAGCATTGAACAGTGTTCTTTTTGCATTTGTGACGCATAAGTGAACACGCATTTACAACATACCGCTACAGCCTACCCGACGCTTGTTGATGTTGTTCTTATTTCTCTTTTCACGTTCGACACTAAATTAGTCTTTATTTGATGAAATATGTAGACTTACGATTTTTTTTTAAATTAAGGAAAATCAAAAATTCCTTGGTTAGGAATAACCTTTCAATATTTGAGAGCCTCTACTACCATAATCGAAAACGGAAGATGTTGGTTGATGTGTAATAATGGAAGACTTAGCGAACAAAGAAATTGAATTCACGAAACATTGCGTAACCCATAGCATGAATGTATTAATTCAGCCACCAACCGCTCAGTTTTGTAACGTAAATTTAACATTCCCTTTGACTTGTTTGCTTTGTCCGGCCTGGCACGAGTGAGAAATTCTTGTGTCACCCCATTTCGGCTTTTAGACAAAGTAGATAAACAAAACAGAACACTCGGCTTAGCGCAAAGCATTTTGCTCTTCAATCATCGATCTTGAGTTTCACTCATTTTCAACGCCATAACCTGTTTTGTCTTGTCGGGAGCTTGGTTTTTAGGAGGTTTATCGGTAGCTACAGGTTTTTAAAATGTTGAAATTCCACACCATATACCACAACTAACTTCCACGATAAATGCCCTATTGTTTTAAAAAAAAAACACCAAAAATTTCTCTACAAAGAATATTCTGCTGTTTTTGCGGGAAATCTCCCCAAAAGCTCTTAAAAAAGTATGATATACTTTCCTAAAAATACCTTAAATTTACTAAATTTAAACTAATTATCATGTCTTAGGTATACCTACTTAGTAAGCGTTTGAATTATGTTTCGTAAAACTAAAATTAGTTATTGAAGACGAAGACAATAAAAAACAAATCTAAGCAAAACATAACAGAACAAGACACAGAAAAAAAATAGCAGTCTCATCTGGGAATCATACCCACTATATCTGTCTTACAGGCACAAGGTAAGGTTTATCCACTCGACCATTGGGATTTAATTATTGTATGTCATATTTGTCGATCTCCTATTTAAAATTCAGATTTACTATTTTTTTACATATATATGGCAGATATCGTTTTGAATAATCACAAACTTCTAAAAAATTGGTTCGTAACCTAAATAGTGTCTCGAATAAAAATATCCGAATTTTATTTACATGGGATACGTATTGACTTTTTCTAAAAGTCTAATGAAAATTCAATTATTATTGGAACGACTACTCTTGGGCTTTTGAAGGTTATAACCATCAATTTAATATATCATGTATCAGAAGATAATACCATCTAAACGAAACATGAAACAGAACAAACAATAGAAAATAAAAAGAGATAACGGTCTTACCAGACCATAATCTTTAAACACTCAACTATTGGAACCTAATTATTATATTTAAAATTTAGAATTAAATTTACTGCCAAACTCAATACCTACTTATCTTTTTTTTTATCTTCGAAAATCTTTTCATCTGAACTACAGATTTAATAAATTCAATGCTTTGTAATGTGCCACTGTGAAAACTAGAAAAGTATTATTAACCTTATAAATAATTAATTGTATTATCCTTTTTCGAAGTGTTTCGGAAAGACAAATAATGAAAGCATAATAATATTGGTGAAAGATCATTATTCAGAATCCAGTCGGTTGAAAAGGTTTTGGTCTTGTTTAATAACCAAATTTAAACAGCCAGATTCTTCCTAACTTTTCTTCTTCCACTCTATCCCCCCTTCACTTCGTGATCATAATATAATCCCATAGGCTCACCAGAAGTTGGGACTTTTGTAATCACATAAAAATTATGTAAAATAAATCCAATTAAAAAAAATTACATATTACCTGGATAAAATTGACAACAAGACCTTACTTTTAAAGCCAGACAAACACTTGTTTGTGTATCAAGATGTAAAAGTGTCAAATTGAAAGGCTTATCATTCCAGAAGGTTTATTATTAAAATAAGTACTACTTCTGCTGTCAATCTCTGTAAAGGCATTGTTACAACCCTAATCAAGTTAACAAAGAAGTCAGTTAAAGACATCAACCCTTCACGTTGGCTTCCATAAGTGCGTACTATAGCCCATTTGGTAAAAGCTTATTTTTGGATCAATAATAATGCTATTGTCACAAAAAAATATCGAAAGCTTCCGAAAATGTAAGTGAGAGCTTTTTGTAACACTTTTATGAAGGAAACAAAGAATACGATTTATCAAATTGTTTCTGCACTACGACAATTGTAGTAAGTACATATTTAAATAGGTTTTGTTTAACAATTTTGGATAGAGGCCAATTTATCATTCAATTATTTCCCCAATTCAATGAAATCTTGCCAAATAATTTAGCAATTTCTTTTTTAATTATAAATTCTTAGCAAACTCGACAACGAACAAAATCATAAAATTAAAAATTATATGAAAACATGAATAAAGTACCAAGAAAAAAAACCTTTAAATCGGTTATGTATTAAACTTAAGGTTTGTGATTTATTACAATAGAGAATAGTAAAATAAAAAATAAAAATTTAATATGTTAGGAGCAAAAGTGATAGCTCAGTTAACCGAGTGCCTGCCATTGTATGGCCACAGTTGAAAAAAGCGCTCGATCAGGATGACAAACGAAAGAAAGCTCTTACGGCATGTATCGATTTCATAGTTTTTACAACACCTGCAAAGATTTTTCTTATAGGGTCCATTAACCACGGACAATTTATGAAAAATTGCTCGGCTTCGCCACCCTTTCAACTTTCGTGCGTTTTTGTTCCTGACAGAAATGTTAACGTCATGTAAATCGTCTCGCCGTTTTCAGAAAATCTTTCAAAAACATTGTTCGGCACTTATCACATGTCTGTGCGGTGAAACACGAAACGTTCCCCTTTCCGAAAACGTCACGTATTCTATGCAAGGAAAATATGATAAAACACGCTCTCCAACAAAGACAACTCTACAATGTTATGTTTAATATTGTAGACCGTCCCAAGCACCTTTGTGCTTATGAGATAGTGAAGAATGTATCCACACAATGGTTATTATGTGCTCTTATCTCTAAACCAAAACAATCATTTACAAGGACGAAAGCTTAGAGATGTTTTTTCTGATGAGATGTCTGTAAACGGAATATTGCAAATCTTAGTGTGGTAAAATTATGTAAGATCATATTATTAATGTGATTTTCCGATACCATGCCGAAATAAGTGTATTTAATTTGAAGAAAAATTATAATATATAACTAAATTAAAAGCTAAAACGGCTTTTAAGAAAATAGACTATGAGGAAAATATTTTTGTGACAAACAAATAGATAGATGAAGTTGGAGACGTACGAGGTAGAAATTGCAGGATCAATCAAATCCCATTACGGTTGAAAAGTACGAGTATGTAGGTATGGAATGATGAATGAATATGAATGAAACAAGAAATGTGTTCCAAGGTTGCTCCATGGTCAGTTACTTTATTTAGTTACACACTTAGATGATTTGGGCATGTAGAGCGAAAGAATGATGAAAGGAGTGTAAGGAAAATATATGAGGCAAATGTGAATGGTAGAAAAATTCGGGGATGACAAGGCACGATCAAGTGAATCAGATTCTTAATTCGGGACATGTCAAGAGTTGGAATAACGGAATAGCATTATGAGACAATATACGAATGCGAATGAAGCAAGAAATGCGTACTAAGGTTGCTGGATGGACAGTTACTATATTCAATAAGGTTTTTATATAAATTACAATAAGTGAAGGTAGGTATGTAGGTACCTAATAAGGTAGATAAAAAGTGTAATAATTACAGTCAGCAAACCAAACTTTCAACAACTCAATGTTTGTAAATATATAAATACCTAATTCTAATAATCAATAAACACAGCACCTATCATATTTTTTAGGGAAATGTGCCAGTACGAAAATGATTTTTGCATATTAATATAATTGTATGTAGGTACATGAATATAAAGATGACATTAGATTCTAACGTGGATTAATATTTTAAAATATAAATATAGATACACCCCTTACTTGCCCTTGAGGTGATTTCTCACGAAAACGGCGATACATAAATTAGCCAAATATTATTACTTATAAAGTGTTTTCAATTTTACTCAAATCGTAAACAACCCTTTTTCCCTACATTAATAGTTGTTGATCAGTTGTATAAGATTTAAAAATAGTTTAATAGTAAGGCCCCTAGTGTTTTAAGCTCTATGTCAGGGTGCACTCCGAGAGATTGGCGGAATTCACTTTTAAATTGTGAAATGTTCAGAAATCCATTATTTTTTTGCAATTTGAAAATGTTCGGTAATGTTCAGCAATCCGTTGTTTTTTTAAGTAACGCCAATTTGAAAGCTGCAGTACGAAATATTAAGCAATCTCTTGTTTTTTTACTAACGGCAACCGTTATAAAATTATTAGTTGTTACTTAATGCAATTTGAAAGCTGGATTACAAAACGTCAAGTAATCTGCTTAGCTGCTGTTTTTTCAGGCAAAAATATATATTTTTTAAAAATCACAATTTAATATTGCATTATTAATAATTATCATTGCTAAAGGACGTGTACATAAAAATCTACTTTACTGTACATTTTGTTAACAGACGATGTTCAGCAAACATCGTCACAACATATAGGTGCACGCGTAGAGTTACAAATAATAAAGACACATTCATGACGTATTTTTGGGCATCTTATCTTAAATGGTGGATGCTTTCTGTTTTCTTCAGAAAAAACTACCCGTCTTACCTCTTCCCTCGTCAAACTTCAAGCGGAAAAGGGGGCAATCGCGTTTAGTAATAATCCCTTCCATCTTCCTACTCAACCTGTCTCGAAGTTTTTTCCAAAAACTGGCAATCCCAACAACAAATATTCCCTATTTTTCCATGCGTCAGCTTGAGTGAGATTAATTCAATATTACGGCACCGCAAAAAATTTGAAAACTAGACCATTTACATAAACCTTACCGATATCTTATACATAATACTAATTGAAAACAAGGTGAAACACAAAATAAAACCGACAGTAACTGAGTGGATAAATTCGTCAAATTACCACCGGCGTATAGTAGATTTAATCCTTTAATAGCTAAATACTCGGTCATTGCACAAAAAACATTTTCCTCCCATCTATATTGATAGAAGTAGGATAAATTCAAATAATTGTCAGTTTATTCGTAACTTAAGAATGCTCGCCTTCATTTTTAAATGCATGAAAATCAATAATAACTTCTGACCATGGCGAAATTTTTTGTAGGGGTTGGACGATTGGGAAGAAACGTAATTCAACTCAATTTAGGCTAACCTTACTTCGTCCTTATTCACTTAACTTCTTATACTTTTCCACTACATAGATCCTTGCCATTGTTTCATGCATTAATATCTTAGGTACCTTTTACTGATTTTCTCATATATAAATTTTCTCCCTGGGATGTCACCAACTTCTTCATTTAATCCATCCATCATATTAAATTATTCTCCAGACTTTTTCAATTCAATTTGTCAAAAGCGCCTTATAAAATTTATGAAACATCTTCTCTTTTTACTGAAAACACAGATAATATATGCAAACAAATTTATAACGTTAGTTAGAGGGAATTGTCAACATCAAGCAATATTTTTTAGCAAAGCCCAGTGAAGCCATTGTTTGCGAAGAATTAAGTGAAATACAGAATTCACAGCCTAGAATCATGAATTTTCTATTGAAAAATATGAGAAGTTTAAAGGTTTTCTTTTTTCCGTTCTTTTCTTATTCAATGGGCATAGATCGACACCACACTATTTTCTCTCAATAGCCTCAGAGATTTTACTTTAACTGTATTACTCCACCATTTTCTTTGACAACTTGTTATTAGCAACCACAGCTAACTGTCATACTGTTTAAGTTCCAATATGCTTGCCTCTATCAATGTCCTAATCATCTTTTTAATTTGAAAGAACGTATTGTTTCCTAATTCCAAAATTACAACTTACACCTGCCAAGTGCTCGGCTGAGAAAGTGCATTTGGCTGAGTGTTCGGCTGATGTGATCATTACAGCCAGTACTCGCCCTAGCAGCGGACGAGTGATTCAGGCGAGACAGTGGATGGAAGCAAGGCCCAGTGACTCGGTCGAGTAAGTTCCCCATCCACCCGAATACTCAACTCGGTGCTTCACTAGCTCGCCACTCAGTCAGTTCGATCAGCCGAGTGAAAGAAATAAATTAGAATTTTTCAGACTGTGTGACGTTTGTTGTTATGTAACTCTCTTCATTTCTTTATTTTTGCATATTAACAAAACTATAAAGTTATCTCAATTCTGACTGAATCTTTTACATTTGATCACATCTACTCTTCAATAAGTTGCCCAGCCGAGTAATAAAACGAGTGACTCGGCCGAGAACTCGACAAGTGTAATTCGGCCGTACTAATACTCTTTGACATGCTAGCTAGTCGAAATATATTAAAGAATGTCCGTTACTTAATTTAGCTATTTTGAATCTTATCTTAAAAAACTGTTTTTTTTTCTTTTTAATCATAAAAAATATTATAATATTTACAAACTTCAACAATAATTTTGGACTACTTTCACCAAAAAATCATTAGATTTAAAAGCTCCTTCTCTTTCTAGACCTTATTCTAGGTCATGGATTATATTATTGGCCGCCTAATAAACATGAATTCGTGTTTTCTTGGACTGAATTTCTATGACTGAACATTTCATTTAAATTAATAAACCTGCCGTCGTGTCTGCTATATTAAATAAGATAGGTGTTATTTGAGGTTGGATACTCTGTAAGAAAAGCAAATTCATCCATATTATGATTAAAAAAACCGATATTTTTGTTGGTATCCCGATTTGTTCCCCTCTTTGGGAATGCTGTGCTGACTGTTGAAAGGATCTACATTGTTAGTATATTTTTTGCAGTACCAACCATTAAAGTACGAATGCAACAAACACAATATTCGTAGGTACTAATGATATTATCAGGATTTAAGAGTTTCAATTTTTTTTCAATAATTTTACCTCTAAATATTTCCATAGAAAACGTCGAAACCTTGGATTTCAGTTTAGCAGTAAAAAAATCAAACCATCCATGTCATTTGATCTTAATTTAATTTCACCCTTGATTATCGTATTAAGGGGCGTTTCGAACAATTAAACGATTAAAAACGGATTTTTTCCTAAAGTACGGAAGCCATCAAAGGTCACCACCGTTACACAAAGATGCTGACAAGTTAGTTCCAAGCTAACAACTACCGACATTTTAAGTCGTTTTATTAATACCGTATCCATCAAAGTCTGGAAACAATGCCTCACACATACTAGTATTTTATTTTTGGGGTATTACGGCGTGTTGACACGCTATGACACACTTCATGCCCAACATTTTACCTTAGCATTCCCATCTTCGTATAAATTATTCGATATTGTAAGTCCCAAATAGGGGGGCGAAGAAGAACCCCAGTAATAGCCTAATCTGTTTAAGTATTCCTTTTATAAGACTACAGTGGATACACGCACGCTCATCTTTATCAGTACACGCAATCAGCGCGGCACTGAATATTCTCATATAGTAAACGCGTCGGTCGACCGACGACTCAACGCACACACCTCGTGTTCAACGCGACTGATCGTCAGGGTTATTCTACAGTAGCTCTTTATTCATTCATTATCGCTCTACATTAATACCGTATGCGACCGACGTATCCGTGGCAATATTCCAGCTTAAGAAATCAAAATGATCAGTTTATTTGATTAATTGGTTTATTCCCCTTTTACCAGGTCTGCATTGTCCAGAAGAAGGACAGTAAGCAGATGTTCGCCATGAAATACATGAACAAGGCAGCCTGCACAGAAAGAGATGCGCTGAGAAATGTTCTGAGGGAGGTGGAACTCCTCACACAGTTGGAGCATCCCTTCCTCGTAAATATCTGGTTCAGCTTTCAAGGTGAGTGCTTTTTAATTATCTTGATAACGCATTTTTAAAATAAATATTGTCAACATCACGTACTGAAATCCACGATAATTCTTTTTTGATTATTTTTTCATTATTTTATAGATTATAAAATAAATTTTACTTTTAGCTTATTAATAAACAACTATTTTACTAACTTATCGATTGTAAAACAAATTTTTATTAAGTAATCGATTGTAAAACAACCTTTTAATAACTTATCGATTATAAAACAACTTTTTTACTAACTCATCGTTTATAAAATAACTTTTTTGCCACTGTTATATAATTATGCGATACGTTTTATCGTTTTTTACGTTGAGCTAATGAGTTTGATGATAATTATTAAAGTTCTGAGATTATGACCAAAAATCATTATTTTACAACCAAAACTTACACTATTAGTGCAGACTTCCAAAACAATCCCACAGTTTCGTAAGTTCAAACAAATGCCAAGCAAAATTTAAACTTTTGATATATTAAACCCACTTGCCAAAGTACCTACAAAGTAGATTAATTTTACTTAGCTCTAAATTGACCAATAGCGGCTGTGACCACAAAATTATAATTAATTTATCAAAGATTCTCTTGATAATCTAAGCATTTATCAAACACGTTATGAACCATTAACTAAAGCTGTTAACATATAGATTTTAATTATACGCTTTCAAGTTTTACTTTTTTTTAGTTTTAGTTTTAGTTTTTCTTGGAAGTAAAACCAAACAAACTTGTTATTTTTCTATTTATCCTTATTCTGAAAAAAATTCAAACAGCTTTATTCGATAGATCATCAATTTTGTCCCGAACTTTGCTTGAAGGCCTGAAAATCTTCAAAGTATTTTGATGGTAACTTTTAATTAGGAACTTACCATCACGGAAAATTATTTCGTTAAACTTGTAAAATATATTCTTCTGGGTTATCAACATGTTGGGTGAAAATGTATCATTCGTTATAATCTATGCGTTTATAGACGGCTTAATTTAATTAAATCATGTAAACATACTTTCTGCAAGTTATGCTTTAACATATTAGGACGAATTATTTGTTTGCGCCCGTATAAACTCAATATTAATATGAATAAATAGTTTACGAGAGATGGGAAGGCTGACAAAGATATTGAAAAAATGGTCAATGCGGCTAACTTCATTAATGGAGGACTGAACGAAGTTGGCGCTAGCAAAAAAATGTCCAAAGAAGCGAAACTAGCATTCCACAATGGAGTGCTGGTAACTAACCTGATGTATGTGAGGCGTGGAACTGGCAGAATAAGGATAATATTAGACTGAATGCTGTAGAAATGAGATTCATGAGGCGTATGTGTCGTAAAACCAAGTATGATCGTGTGAGAAATGTGGAGATCCGCAAAGAGTGCAAGGTTGATGTAAGCGTTATGAGTACGATTAAGAAAGTGACGCTTCGATGGTTTGGGGATGTAGATCAATTGAGCGAAGAAAAGAGTGTAAGGAAAATATATGACGGAAATGCGAATGGTAGCAGAAGTCGGGGACGCCCGAGGAAAACATGCCACGGTCAAGTGAATCAGATACTTAAGTCGGGCCATGTCAAGATTCAGAATAATAGAAGAGTATGTGAATGAGGCAAAAAATAAGTGCCAAGACCGAGTTATTTGGCGGTCCGTTCTCTCTGCCTACTCTGTTGGTAAGTTAGATAGTCATAAATAGTTTTGTCCGAATAAAAACTCAATTCTTTCAAAAAAAGCATGCAAACACAACATTGGAATGAATCACCAGTACAATAAGTTGACGAAAAAATTTTGAAGATGTGCTTAATTTTTAAAATGCTTGGCGATAAACGTCTTCAAAAAACTTAACTATCATGGCTCAGTACAAAAAATGATTTTCATTTTACCTGCTGAAAAAAACCTCATGCGTTGATTGTTAACACAGGACTAGAAAACGAAATACCAAGAAAAAATATCTTTTGTTTCAAACACAACACAAAAGACCTCGTAAATTCTCTGAAGCAGAGGCACAACATTGTCTAGGTAACTATCCCCTTATCAAATTCCATCACCTAGATTGACTTGAATTATTAACAATTCGAGGTACGCTTTTGGAAACTCGCTCCATGAATAGAAATGTCTTCCACTAAATATTTCAATAACTGAAAATTGATGACTCAAGTAATGTGGAATGATATGAACCATGAATAGATTATTGGATGCATTGACAAAGGAGGTTTAAGTCGATCTTTCTGGAAATAAATATATTCTACTAGGGATTAAATGTATCTGAGTTTTTGTTGAAGCATAACTACACAACTTTCTTCAGAAATTATTTTGAAATCTTACAAAACTTTCTTCGCATTCGAATCATATTTATTTAGTATTTACATAGATTTATAAGCTATATTTCTTTTTGCATATAATATCAAACTCTTCGGTCGATTACCGTCAATGATTGATGGATCGGTGGCCGAGTTGACATCGCGCTTGGGTACCACTCAGGCGAAGTGTGTTCAATTCCTTGGCTGGCCAAGTCCTCCATCACAACACAAGCAACATTTTCAGCTTACTGTGGTGGTAGTAGGAGATTTTCAAATATTGTCAGATTATTCGTAACCCGGGAATGTTTGTCTTTCTTTTAATTTAAAAATTTATCATTGAAAATTGTTAAAATCACCAGCAAATTGATTGTGAAACCACATAGCTTTTTTATGGCTTTGAAGGTAGTGTAAATTCTTGACAAATCAGTTCCAATTTTTAAAATAGGAATTGAAATAGTTTTCTGTTAAAAATAATAGATGGATTCGATATCGCTTTTTTGAATTTTTTAAACAAACGCTTCCAATTTTTAAAGTGATGATACTTAAAATGAAAGCAAAAGTTCTAGAGTTCATTGAACCAGAGTAACAGATAGAGTCACAACTGAAATTATTATTTTTTATAATAAATAGAACTATTACTTTTGCAGCAAAAGGAAACAATAATAGTCACCTAACATGGTGCTTTGCTATGAAAAAATTGCGTTTGTTTGATGAGATAAATCTAGATATAGCTTGGTCGGCTAGGTTAGGTTAAGCTGAGTTACGTTTGGTTAGGTTACATTGAGATAGCTTATCTCTAGTTACGAATACTATTGAGTAAGATTTTGAAAAATTTGCGTTATCATAGTATTTTATTCGATCGAATTTTACTGAGGTGAAATAGTTTCAATTTTATTTAAAAATATTATATCACAGAATAAACTACCATGTCATTTTATATATATTTATAAAAATTTAAGCTGCGCAAGTTTGCGCTCGCAAAACTCGAAAACTCGAAAAGTACTCCACCTATATCGCGGAAAATTTCAAAATGTATTCTTATTAGTGCCAGGAGTGCTTAGAGAGGAATTGTAGAAGAAATAGGGGAAGCCAGATGAATAATTACCGCATTATTTCTACAGCGGAATGAGATATGGAGTCGAAGTGAAGTAGATGTAATGTAGTTTTTTTATCGGAAACATTATGGTATATGGTAGTGAATGGTGGAAGATATCGGAAATGCCCGAGAAAGAGATTAGCAATAGCGAAACATTACTTTGTTCATTATTGTAATATAAATAAAATGAGTGCGGACGATGAATAATGCAATATAGTCGGATTTACATAATTGAAAATAAAGCATGCAGAAATCACAAATAAACCGGACTTTATTATGAAATTTCCATACAAATGACTTATTAGAATAAAGGCATTAATATCAGGCGTTTGGTATTCAATCCAATCTATGGGAGTATCTCTGGCTAAACTGTTACTTTTTTTTAAAAGTATCCCAAAATAATCACGTGAATTTTCTAAATTATAATCATTTTACTGACAAAGATATTAATTTTTCTGTATTATCAATTGAAGCTGTGTTAATTTTTTTTATGTAACACCCGATAAGAGCAATTATGTCTGTATTAAAGATTGAAATAATATTGTAAAGATTTCCTGTTCAACTTCTTCTAAAATAAATAAATAAATAAATAAATAAATAAATAAATAAATAAATAAATAAATAAATAAATAAATAAATTAATAAATAAATAAATAAATAAATAAATAAATAAATAAATAAATAAATAAATAAATAAATAAATAAATAAATAAATAAATAAACAAACAAATAAATAAATGAATGAATAAATAAATTTAAAAAAAGAATACATAAATAAATAAATAAATAAATAAACAAATAAATAAATAAATAGTGTAAAGGCAGAGTCTTGTGAGGTTGGGCAGCGTCGTGAGGCGAGTAAAGGAAGGGGGTGTAGGAAGGCCCGGATGGCAAAAAAGACCGGTTGCTCATTCCAAAAACGAGCCGTCTTACATAAAACTGCACGGAATAAAGTAAGAAGAAGGCATTAATAATATCTCTCAATAGTAATTAAATTTAGAATAATTCTTCAGCATGGATTCTATAATTTTAAAAGCAAATTTTACTTTTTTTAATTTTTTTATTCTAGATAAAAGAAAATGACATTTTTCACTTATTTAACTAGAAATAACATATATATTACACACTGATATTATTCACTTTCATTGTTTTGTTGATTGAGCATAAAACTGAACAATTTTTTTTTAAATGTATCTATACTTTTTTCATTTTTAATTTCGTCTGGGAGGCAATTGTATATGTTGCTTCCCTCGTAACCAATGGATTGCTTGCCAAAATGAGTATGTATGGTGTTTAAATGTATTTTATCGTGTTGCCGCGTAAAGTATGTGTGTACTTGGAACGTTTTAATGAGTTCTGTATTTGTAAGTATGAGTTTATTATTTATTTTGTAAATAAGAAGACATGTATTATATTCATATAATTTTCTTAATTTTAATAGTTTTGTTTCCATATGTAATTTTTTTGTTGATGTTCTAGATTTGAAGTGAAATAGTTTTTTGATTACTTTGTTTTGTGTTACATGTAGTTCGTTTATATATGTTTCACATGTATTTCCCCAGATTTCAACCAAGTATTTATTGTTTTTGTGTTTAATTCGTAGAACTCCATTTAATTTTTTTTATAAATTTAATTTAGATTAAATTTGATAATATTATTAAGTTCTGCAAGTGTTTTAGTTTTTTATTATTGTGACAGCTGTTTCGGCTTACAAGGCCATTTTCAAACTGTGGTTAGTCCACATTGAGACGACGTATTTATACTATTTCAAATGTAAATTTTGAAGGTGCATACATTGATTTATTACTGGTTACACCGATGACATGATCTATTGTTGGTTAAACGAATCTATGTTTTCCCCTCAGTAAATGGTAATGAGTTCTTAATTATTTACTAATGACTTTATTGCTATGAATTATTTGGGTGCATTATACTGAATATACGAATGACCCAAATTTAACACTTATTAATAAAGTACGGAAAATAATTTACTCACCACTTCTCAGTATTTTCACAAAACCCAAGCAGTATAATGCACCCAAATAATTCATAGCAATAAAGTCATTAGTAAATAATTAAGAACTCATTACCATTTACTGAGGGGAAAACATAGATTGGTTTAACCAACAATAGATCATGTCATCGGTGTAACCAGTAATAAATCAATGTATGCACCTTCAAAATTTACATTTGAAATAGTATAAATACGTCGTCTCAATGTGGACTAACAACAGAATGAAAATGGCCTTGTAAGCCGAAACAGCTGTCACAATAATAAAAAAACTAAAACACTTGCAGAACTTAATAATAATATTATCAAATTTAATCTAAATTAAATTTATAAAAAAAATTCAACCAAGTAGTTTTAATGTGAGTGTACGAGGCTATAATATAAACCTTTTTAAATTTTATTTGGTAACAGATATGATATCCGGCTGAATACGCTAATTAAGGGGGTGATTTTATCTTTAATATCTTGAATATTATGCTGTTTAAAAGTTAGGTGTTTATCAATGCACAGTCCAAGATATTTCTCCTGTATCAGGATTTGCAGGTTGTTATTTTCAATTTTTAAGGGTACATGAGGAGGAATTATTTTACGAGTTGAGCTTAAAATCATGTATCCTGTTTTTTTAACATTCATTGTTAATATATTTGATTGGAGCCAACTGTTAATTTTGTCTTAGTCACTCTGTGCATTTTCTAGTAAGATGTTTAAATCTTTACCCCAGTAGAAAATTGTAGTATCATCTGCATATAAAAAAAATATCACCGTTTAAATCTAATTGGGAGATATAATTTATATAAATTTGGAACAGAAGTGGTCCTAGTATGGATCCTTGCGGAACTCCGTAGTTTATTGGTAGGTGGTTGCTATTTTGATTATTGATGCTAACGAATTGCTTTCTGTTGCTAAGATATGATTTAAATAGATTAAGAGCAGGCCAACTAACTTCATGATTACTCTTCCACTAAATTATTACGTTTATCACTTGTTTGTAAAAGGCCATATGGGCGTAATGTAAGTGCATAATGTTTTAATATATTTCGAACACGGTTTCTAAACATTTGTAGTAGGTACAAGCGGAAAATTTAAGAATCTACATCACATTTGGAGTTGATTTTAAAATAACCTTTTTTTAATTTTAAACTTTCGTTAGCGAGTCCGATGTTGGACTTTCACAGGACAAACTTGAAAAAATGGATCGATAAGAGTTTAATATCGGCTGTTTAGTGTATTTTAAAATAAGTCGAAGCATAAATTTCACCCCAATTTAAAAAAAATCAAAAAACCTAAATAGAAACAAGAGGGAGTTGAGATTATTAAAAACCACAAATTACCCTTTTCCCGTCCTTTAAAGCAGTATATTATTACTTCTTGATGAAAATTCGCACTCTTCACTATTAAAATAATAATTACTAAAATTATTATTAACAAAATCGTCAATATTATTACTGTATCATGTGTATACACAAGAACGTCAGTGGCTGTCGGCGCATGGCGAGGTTTTTTTTTTTATTACAAGTCTATAGTTTTATTCCGAAATTTATTTATTTATTTTATTTTTTTATTAATTAAAGCCCTTTTTCGGGGCTTTTACATGTGAATATTAAGAAATATACATTATTTATTGTACATAACTGAATTGCTTCATTAACAACATTTTATATATGTTTAAAGATAAATTGAAGATCTCCAATGACTTGTTATAATTGTTTCCCTCCATTAGTATTCTGGGCAAAGAGGAATACATATGGTAGTTAGTCCAAGAATTTCTACACCGAAATAAATCCTGACTTCTAGTATTACGTTGTGGAATCCAGAAGCTCATCGATTCTAGCAATACCGAACTATCAACTAAATCATTTAGAATTTTATATAGAATTACCAAGTCACTGAAAATTCTTCTGTCTGACAATTTAAAAATATTCATATAATTTAACAGAGTGTTGTAGTTCAAGATAATTTCTGGAATACCCATTTTTAAATTTTAAACTTAAAAATTTATAAAAGTTATAAATTTTGTATTCTTTCATCAGCTTGTACATGTTTATTATAATGTGGATTCCGGACAGGAGAATTGTACTAAAGTTGACACTTACATGGGCAAAATATTTAATACAAATTTTCAAATTTTGCACACTTGACCTTTAAAACAAGAGGGAGGTGAAATTTCGAAAACAACCCATATCACTTTTCCCACCCTTTAAAGAGATTATAGATACTTCTTGAAAAAACTTCACACACTTTACGTGCAAAATAAGAAGAAAATTACTGTGTGAATCTGATTTCGAAAAGCCCTGTAGAAAGCTCGGGCAACGCTATAGTAAAAAATGATATTAGTTATCTTTTGGTAGTCACATACTAAGTATAAAGCCAGTTAACTGATCCCTTTTGTAATTAAAACATGAAATTTCACGTCAAACAACCCAAGTGGTTCTATTTAATGTTACCAAATTATTAGAAATTAAATTTTAACCAAAGCGCCAAAGCAAATTCTTAACGCTTTGTTCATTGTGCGATAAAACTTTTAGTAATAACTGTGATAAAATTTTAGCATCCCATAAACAGACCCAATGAAATGGGTCAGTTTCTTAAAAATATTTATTCGTGGTGCGCCGTATATATGTTTATTTTATGATATTTTAAAAGTAGTTACCTACCATTACTTTTACGACAACAGCCGATCTTTTCAGAATAAATTTTGACAGGTGACTGAAACGCCTTTAAATGATAATATTATTTCAAAATATTTTCACCAATTGGTTAAGATATAATTTTTCGATGCTATCTAGTAGGAGATTTAGTATTAGCCTTCCATACAAAAATAAATAAGCGATACCTAAACGAAAATTTGAAATAGAAAACTCAGAAAAAGATAGGTCACCTCTTGGATTTGAACCCAGAACCCTTGTCATGCCGGTACGCTGCTCTACCAACTGAGGTAATGGGACCCCATCTCCTTTGGTCAAATATAACTTTATCCCTGGCAAGACAAGGGTCCTGGGTTTAAGTCCTAAATGTGAACATATCTTTTTCTGATTTTTCTGTTTTAAATTTTCTTTTAAGACTCGCTAATATTGTCTTCAATAGTTAAATAACATATTTTTATTGTGAAACATCTTTAGCGTGCAGCAAAACTTCCATCGTAGTCTTATTAGATTCGCTTAAATTATTATCTGTTTTGAAATTCGCTTTTGATTTTCTGCTGTTTCTCCGTGAAACAGTACAATATTTATTTATATCAGTTTGCATTAAGCTTGTGGAAACAGCTCAGCCAACTTCATTATGTTCATTTCAGCTACTAACATAGTAAATAGCAACAGTATAAAGTGTAAAGCGGATTAATTATTATTTCGTACTCATGTAAAACGTGCTTTAGGGCTTGTGCATACACTATGACGTTAACCCTACAACGTATGGTATATATGAGGTGATATTTCGCAAAAGCGGCGCTATAAAAATCATCCAATAAATAAATAAATAAAGTATGTAGATTTTCATCGCTTTAAAATGTACTAGATTGGTTTGTAGAGTAGTCCAAGTTTGTCAAGATTTATGTAAAGAAAATATTATTCTACCCATGATGATTGATTTTGGGGTTTTAAGTCATCGTTTCTTCTTCTTTTAGCCAACGTTTAAAATAGTATTGCATTAACCATCTTCTTCTTCTTTCGTATGATGGGGGTCAGAGGGAGACATTTAGGTCTGCGAATGGTTCATTTCACCTGTTTACACACTCTGCGGTATACTATGGTTGATAATTTCTGAAGTTTATCTTAGGTATATTTCTCAATGTTTGTTTGTAACGATGTATGTTTGTTTCATTACTACGCATTGTTTCGGCATTGTAATGAGATACGAAGTCGAATTAAAGTCAATAAAACGTAGTTTTTTTTAACAGTAACAGTGTGGTATACATGAGTAAATAATACAAAAAATTTGAGACACCCGAGGAACACTTACGCATTATCCCTCCACTGGGATGAGACACGGAGTTGTTTAAAGTCGATAAGATGTAGTTTTTTTTAAATAGTCATAATATGATATACTTCATAATAATTCTGATAGAAAAGTAGGGCTCGAATAAAATAGTTTTTGTGGTAAAATGAAGCGTGCGCGTTGATCGAAGAAAGAGGTGTAAAGAAAACGCATGACGTAGTAGTAAATGGTGGAAGAAGTCGGAGACACCCGAGGAAAACGTGGCAAGATGAAATGAGGAAAACATTTGAAAATAAAGCGTATGTGATGAAGGAAGAAAGGGGAAGAAGGTGAATGTATGACGTGGAAATCAATTGTCAATGTTATGGTTAATACCATTTATGCATGTTGCAATATTTTCCTGAATTTCAGAAACTATCGTTGTGTACTAAGTTCTTTTTTTACAAAAAATCCACTAAAAATGGTCAACATCCCGAAAGAAGTTTTCTGCAGATTTTCAACAAAATGTGTAAAAATAAGAAAAAAATACAAACTTTTTTATTATTATTTATTTTTGGTTCATTTATATAAGAAAGGTGTACACATATCGTTTACTCTGCCTGACTCGCTGATTCCTGAGTTGAGACAGGTTGGTTTTAAAAAAAAATTATGTTAACAATAGGTTCATTTTTCGACTTTATTAATTTCGATAACTTCAATTGGTACTTTGTTTTAATAAGTTGGAAGCAAAAATATTTTTCGGAATCAAATCAGGTATCATGTGGTATTGGTAACAATAATGGGATTAAAAAACTTTAAATTAAGATGTGGGTGAGTTGATTAACAATAAATTACTTACGAACATAAAATACGGTCTCATCTCCCGTTGAGCAAAAGTTTTCCGTTTCTTAGTCCCAAGCTACTCAAAGTTAAACTGAAGATCTCATGTACGAACAAAGCTCGGGAAAGCTGTACTCTAGAAGCTCATAGCTACTGGCAGGGAGAGTTAGGAACACCGCAGAGGTGGCTTTTAATTTAATTATTAATCATAAAATCAAATATCAAGTATAAAGTTCAAAGCAATGATGTAATGTTTAAATATGTCTGTTCACTGAAAATACATTTATTGTTGTCGGAATCTCGAATCTCTTACTATAAATAGTCATCTTTCACGTCTGTCTGTTTGAGCGCTTAGTTCTTCTAAACAACGCAACATAATATGTTGATAGGGTTTTCACTATCATTTAGATTTTTTTCCGGAAGGTTTATAAATATAATACACGCATATTATACTTATGGAAAGTAGAGAAAATTCGATGTTTTGTTTTCAAGTCGAAAAAAAATATTTTCGGGGGCTTAAATTGCTAACGCTGGCTTAACCTTATGAGAAACATCATGATAATATTTTATGAAATTTTATACCTTAAAAAGGCCTACAGAAAATTCCACAATGGTATATTTCTATCTCCTACGGATTACCCACAGTATTCATTTATATCATTCACATTTATGATGGGTTATTTGCGAAGCGATTTTGACCAGTATAATATTATTTATTATCAAATTAAATGAGTTAGTTACGTTGGGAACTTAATTTAAATCAGTATTGCGCTTTACCGCAAATCATTAAAATCAATATATTTGAAAATATCAAAGATGTAAAATTACGCGCAACAAATAAAAAATTGCTAAATAGGTAAGCTGTGAAAAAAAAGTATGTTTATAATAAAATATTTATAAAAAAAAACAAAGCAAATTATTTAAAAATATGATTTTTTAAATTATTGTCAAACGCACTTTTTGGAACTAAACTTTCAATGTCAAAGCTCCAAAAAATAGATCGGATAGTTCCTGTATCTAAATCGCTCGGATATCTATGGAGCCACATTAGTACAATGCACCCGAGCGAAGCCGGATCGCTAGTACTACATATTATTTTAAATAACTAAATTTTTAAACAAAAAAACTCATCGAATTTATTGGCCCGTTTTGGTTAGATATGAAATTATCCATTTAAAATTAGTTGAGTCGAGAGTTTTTTCGATACTAAAAATTTATTAAGAATCAGTTATAATCAATTTTTTGTTTTCAATTTTTGACATGAAAATTCTAAACTAACACGATGCACTATTTGATAGATGATCTGTTGGGAAATATTTTAGTTTCTTTTGATTAGAATTCCAGCAGTTGGTACAACTGGGGGGGACGGTTCAGTGATTTACATTCCCTGTATTTTTGTGGTCTTTGGCACATCTTGGATTCTTTCTATCACCTAGAATTTATGTGCAATATGTTCGTTATAGGTAAATTAAATAATACGCTAAAAAAAAAAAACTCAATGCCTCGAAAAATTGGTTTTGTGACAATGCTAATATGACATAGATGTACTCTACGTTAATGAAATTATACGAAAATGCCAAATTTTTTTACACCCTATTTTTAATATAAATATCAACACTTTTTAAAACCAAATGTTTCTTCGTCAAAATACAAAGTATACTGAAAATGAAGAAAAATTAGTATTTTTTAATATTTTTCTACAATAAATGGTGATTAAATAGTTTTTATTACAAAAATAATTGAATTTTTATTTCTATTCATTTAATAATATCCAAAAAGGTTAATTTATCAATGCGGTGAAATAATTATTATAAAAGAAATTAGTTTATTATAACTAGGTATCTACTCCGTAAATGCCAATTTTAAATTACATTCTTTATTTAACCACCAACTTTTTTTCAACTATCACCAGGTTTGGTGAGAACACTTTCGTCGTAAGTTCAAATGTAAGGCTCACTCAACTTCAGAAAGAATTAGCGTCTACTTAAGTATTGAAGTAGGAAGAAATACAAGGAGAAAGAAAGGTTGGGTAAATGCTGATTTAAGGATTTCCTAATTTCAAATGCTAATAAAAATCTCAATTAGAAATTCTAGTTATTTAATGACGGTAAACTTAAAGTTAAATTAACCGTTATGTGCCTTTAATGGTAAAACTTTCCCGATCCGGATGGGGGTTATACACTTCCCCCAAACGAGAGGCTTGTGCGGTTTTTTTTACGCCACCTTGGTCATCTTGGAAAAACTAATGGGTAATCGATCATGATAAAAAAGCACTTTCAAATTCTGATTGATTTCGTAATGCTGGTGAAGATTATCGATGTCCGGTTAGAACGGTAAGTAGTACCTACCTCAGTAATATATATAGCCCTCTGGTTTTGGCGTTAAGGAGGTGAGTCACAACCTACGCATACGGCTGACACTCTCGTGTCTTTAATTTTGAAATTAAAATGATCATGATTTCAATGAAATTCTGAAAGCGTGTTACAAAATAGAATGAAAATTAAACCTTTTTTTGGCAGAGCACTGTCCCGGAAAGACAAGGGTCCTGGGTTCGAGTCCCAGATGTGACCGTTTCCTTTTCTGATTTTTTTGTTTCAGATTTTCGTTTAGAAATCACTAATATTGTCTTCAATATTTGAAAATTAAACTGTTAAGAAATCAATGAACTGGTTTTCGACGTCCCTTTATCCTGACTGGAATAGAACAATGCGATAAGTAATGTTAACTTTTTTAATTACATATTATTATTTATTCGAAGATCTACTTAAGCTCAAATAGCTTTAAAATCTGACAATTAACTTCCAAGTTTGTCCACAGAGAGATTAAACCTTTTTTTTACTGGAATACAGGTCACCATTTTTGGAGCTTTCAGCAAAAGAGATCGTTTTATTTATAAAATTCATAAAAATTCCTGTATTTTATGTTCATATCCTTTCACTTCCCAACCCCTGATAAACTGTAATTTTTAAGCTGACCATCAACGAACTCAAAACATGACAGATACCCCCCAGATTGAGCTATTAATGTGAGAAATGTAAGTATTTAATGAGCACTTCAAAATAATTGAAGAGCGAAACGGTTCTTTATATATTTTATACTTTATACCCCCCATACACACAAGCCCTGCTTATTTATGGGGGTACATCAAATACTTTTATTTTATTATGTAATTAATAACTGTATTGTATAGTGTAATGTAATTCGTGTATCTTTTTTTACTAATAAAAAAAAAAAATATATATATATATATATATATATATATATATATATATATATATATAAAATGGTCACTATGTAACAATCGGTCCGAGATACGTGGGGAATCCTAGTGACCCCCCTTCGGGTCGTTTAATCAGTTTTGTAAAGTTAAAGAGAAAAATCTAAATCTCTTAAAGGGCATATTGCGTTACACTGAACATAAAACCATTAGAAGTGTTGTCTGTGCGATTTTGAAACAAAACTGATGTTACTAAATAACGTTAGCTTGTTCGACTCCTAGGCCTTTAAAAGGAAATTGAAATTGTGTAAGTAAGAATTTTAAAACTATTAAAAAAAATGAGTTTAGCTTGTTTCGGTCCCACAAACACGCCCAAAACACACATGTGATTTTTGAAAGAAGCGTATTATTTTTTGATTTTAAAACTATTTTCTCGGCAAACAGGGGTTAATATATGAACGCAGTAAATTATGGGAACAAAGCGATAAGAATTTTTTTTGATTTAATTTCACTGCGAAAAGGTTGAAAAAAGGGTTTTAAGTTATATATTTTATAAGTATAATTGAGTTTTCGTCAAAAAATGCATTCTAGTGTCCATTCTTGTAAGCAATATGGTTAAGAGCATCCATTATTTTCCAGGTCCTTGTTGGAAAGCGAATTTCAGAGAAGCTCGGAGCAATTAATAAAGTGGGTACTTGAGCGTGGCCTTACAAAAAATGTACCTTAAAAACTTAAGGACAATGAAATAAAATTAACTAGTAAGTCCCCACTATATCAAAATACTAAATTAATTAAATAACTAACCAACTTACTACCTTGTTGATTACATATCTTCACGGGAAGGCAGAGACATTGGAACGTGTCTTGGCACACACTCCTTGCTTCATTCAGAATCATGAATAGTATATAAACAAAAAAAAAATTATACTGATTTATTTTTATTTGATACTCGTGCTGCGTGAAAACGAGTTCGAATTGAATCGCAAATCCTGTAGGTGCGTTATTAATATCAGCACCTATGATACTTTTCGTCATTTTACTTGGGTTCATACGAAACATACTAGTGGCGCCAGAATGGTAGACCTACACCTACAAGCCTTGAAAATCTACTAGCTGCCTGAGTGCGAAGCACCTTCGATTTTTTTTAACCAAATTTGAAAAGACTAGTATAAGACTCGGGCATCCCTGCTGTCAAGTCATCAAACTTAGCGAACCACTTGTTGGTTATCCAATAAATGATATCCGCTTCCCAATTTAAATATAAAAATAAAGTTTATATTCAATTTCAGTATAAAAATTTAGTTTATATTTAAATTGGTGCTCATTGTGGCTATTTAAAACATGCTCCTTTATTATTGCGACTCTTGACATGACCCCGAGTATTTTCTTAACTTAACCGTCCAGGTTTTCCAGGGGCAAATTAAGTTCTTCTTTCGTCCACATGCGCATTTACACTCAGAGTGTGAATACACTCCTTTTCAAATCATCTGTGTACCCCTAACTTTAATTTGTTATTACGTTTACACCGATCTTCACAACGTTTTACTATTCAATAAATACTGCATTCAGTTCTTAAATAATGTCGTTCTAATGCAGAATCAGCAATAAAAATCTAAACAGCAGAGTTATGACACCAACACTGGTGTATGGCAGTGATACGTGGAACTGGCATATGAAGGACAATCAATAATAGATTTATAGCAGTGAGAAGACTAAGTACGGGTTGTTTCACAGAAATTTAACAATTTATCAAATTTTAATGTTAATATTCAAGTTCTGTGAAAGTCCTACTCAAGTTTTGGTATTATTTTAGCCTGGGCCTTTTATTTCATACTACTTAGATAGTAACAGAACTTGAATAGGACTCTCACCAAACTTGTCAAATCCATCTAGATTTAACCGTTTATCCCATATTTTATAGTCTATAAATTTGGTATATTATGGCAAGCGTAAACTCAAAACCTTTTTTCTAACATTTTGGTGTTAAATATTTATGTATTTGCCATATTATTTAATTCATACCAATTAATATTTTATGAAAACATATGAAACTGCTTCCTACATTTTAAAGCCAATGAATCCATCTACATTTCAGCTCTTCTCGCAGATTTTTAGGTTCTATAAATTTGGTGCATTATGGCAATCGATCGCCCAAAACGTTTTTGCAAACTTGGCATAGTAATTCAAAAACTGCTTGACTGGATATCAGGGAGTTATTTTCCATACAATAATAACCAATCTTGTATAATCTTTATCAAGCACTTAATTCTCTCTGGCAAGGGTAAAACATTCATAAGTGCTTTTACCAAGATGTTTATTAAATACGAGTCCCACTTCTTCCGAGAGTTGAAGGTCCTTACTTAATTGATAAATAGGAGCAAAGTTAATATTCTGAAGTGTCCCTTTCTAATTTGATGAATTGGTGGGAAGAGGTTCTCTTTTAGACGAAATTAACTGAGTAAGAACTCGGTCCCTAAAACTTTAAAAACAATTATTTGTAATTAGTTTTAAGTTTCATCTCTTAGTTGAAAAAAGAAAAACGCGTAATAAAGTAAATTAGACTTTTAATTCAGCGATTTTCCTCGCTCAGAAACAGACTTCATATTTTTTCTTTCTTTATAATTTAATTTTTAAGTTTGATGTTAACGTTTTATAACGCAAAGTATACCAGGATAATTTTATTAAGTAAAACAGCGTTGCATTGTATTCAAAGTATATATTACAATAACTATAATATAAAGTAATTATAATATACAATGCATATAGAATTATAAGCTCATAAGAGGCGTAGTGATAATATTTTAAATCCAATTAAAATAATTAGTTTAAATATAATCTGGTATTTTTTAAATTTTATTTTTCAATGTAGATTTGTTACTTAAATTTTCTTTTCTTTGCTACCGGTTTCGACACAACCCTGTCATTAAATAGCAATCTTAAAAAAACTAACTTAAATATTATACAAGTACAGAAAGATTAGATTTGTGGGGGTAGTTGGTGGGGTGATTTGGGGGAGGGGGAAGGGGGGAAAAAGGTGGGAGGAGCCAACAAAACAGGGAAACATTGTCAATAAAGGTGACTTACGGGGTGCTATTATTTTATTACCTTAATTATTTTTTTTGTCAATTTCTAAAGTTTATAAAGGGCACAAATTGAATTATGTATTAACGTTTAAGTGTTTACAGAACTTTCGCTAAATATTTAAGTTTCGCACATATTAAATACCAAAATATTAAACTAGCTAGCCTTAAAATGTTATAACATTCAGTATTCACGCTTTATATTAACTTTTATTATATATTACACATACATTACAAATGTATACACAAAACGCATTTTAACGAGTATTATCGCAATTCTATGAACAAGTTTTTCTTTGACCTTTAAAGGTTATACTCATTAATATAATATTATTGAAGAAGAATATAGTACTCACTAATCTACATGAAATATGAAACAGAACAAGACACAGAAAATCAAACAAAAAAAATGACGGTCTCAACTGGGCATCGAACCCAGGATTCATGTCTTAACGGTCAACGAGGGCAGCGTGGGTAGAACTTACTTCTCTTCATTAAATGCCAGTGTGACTAATTAGCGTCAATTATTGAAACGCATAACATTCACCCAAAATTTTTTAAATAGTTACATCTCTTTTAAAATACCCTTGGTCTGTCAGATCCTTCCAGACATGCGAGTTTTTAATTCCTTAGTAAAACTTTCATTAAAATCTAGACACATACATTACAAATGTATACACAAAACGCATTTTAACGAGTATTATCGCAATTCTAAAATTATAAACAGACAGCATCACAAAACTTAGACATATGATCAAATTTCAATCACATAAAATGTAGGTTTAAGATTAATAATCTCTCTTTCCGTTCGCTTCCCGTTCCACCGATATCTTCCTCCGAAGAATATTATCTTTTATTTGATTTAATAAATTCTTTGTTTCCAATAATTACAAAAAAGAACGGTGAATTTATTTAACATATTTTTTAAGGACATCGAAGTGCGTCATCAATTGTTCGATATAATTTATTTTTAAGAAATTTAATATCCTTGGGAAGCCGGAAATCTTCAAGGGATTGATTTGATAGATAGACCGTAGCTATAAGGCGATATAGTAAAAGGATATTATTTAGACCTTTTTATTTATGATCATACCACTCGAGCAATTTTCTGCGTATTATGCCAAGTTTGTAAAAACGTTTTGTGTCATCGCTTGCCGTAATGTGCCGAATTTATAGAACCCTAAAATATGCGATAAACGGTGAAATCTAAGTGCATTCATTGGCTTGAAGCAGCAGTAAGTAGTATCATTTGTATTATTTTGAATCAACAATTATTAGCCTTAAACACCCATAAAAGATTAAAAAATCTTCCGAGAAAAAATACACGCTACCGACGGGAATTGAACCCGATTCTGAATGCCAGCCAGGTGCTCTACCAATTGCGCTACGACGCTTATTCAATACCCGCCAAATACTTCAATATTATATGTTTTATTAGAGTGTTTCAGGCTAATAATTATTGCTCAAAAATAATAGGTACGTTATCCTTTGTGCTCTGCATAAAATATCTTGTCTCTTAAACATTAGTTTATCACTAAAAATAATAGTTTCACAATAATATTTTGAGAAGTGTAAAAAAAAAAAATAAAAATGTTTTAAAAAAAAATAGGAAGTTTTTTTTTTATTTACTTTCCATATTTTATCATATATTTCCGTTTATTTATAATGGGTTATTATTATTTTTTCACTAAAAAGTGGTTCATTTATAAAAAAAGTTCTGCTGGATATTTGTCATTATGCGTGACAGTTGTTTCGCCTTCTGAAGGCATTTTGAACTGTAATGAAGCCATCTTTGAACGATATATTTGTATCTTTCAATTTATTGCTTCTCACAGAATAGGAAGCGTGATTTGTCCCATATTAATCAACCTCACTAAGCCAAAGCATGAATCAAGATAGACAATTGCTTCCACATTTTAATGAAGCAAAATACATTCATCGCTGTTAATCACTACACGGATAAATATAAAGGAAATAATCATGTTACGTAAGTAGCCAGTTGAGCACGAAGAGAATGCATAATAACAATATTTGAACCATATCAGGAAAATAAATCATTATTCCCAAGAAGAAACAAAGTTTGCATAAAAAAGGGTGACTCTCTGTTTTAACCAAACGGAACTTACACAAAATCTAATTATATTATAATTATTCACCCTGGGTTCTTGCAGATAATCTTACTTATAATAAAATAATCATATTTCAAGGTATTGTCTCTTCTGCGTCTGCGTTATTTTTTTGATTATAGCTATATAATTGCAACAAAAATTGCACACAGCTAACAATACTTTCGCAGAAATAGTAGAATAGATATATTCGACGGAAAATAGTTACAAGAAGGTTATAATTACATTCACCAATGAAAAATAATTAATTTTAGCACAATAACACAACAATAATACTGTATTACAGTAACACGCTATTAAATTAGCTCCAGTTTAAAACTAAATAAGTGAACATCCTCAACACATTTTAACAAAAATAATACGCTCAGTAAAAATAAATACGGTTTACAATAGAGTTCAATCAAAGCGTTTCAAGTTATTCCAAAATCTCTCCAATAACTTAAATATAAATTTGAAAACCTGAGTTGCTGTCAAAACAATATTTAAAATCACCGATCACTCAGTCCGAACTCTGTCAGTGTGTGTTGTGTGTGTGTGTGTGTGTGTGTGCCTTGTTTACGAACATTTCAATCATTTACCACCGCCAGCACAAAGCAGAGCACAGAAAGGTAAAACCTTTTTTTCTCTCTTAAATAACATGGACAACTGCGATCCCTATTCTTTTATTACTGCAGCAAACAATATCATAAATTCGTTACAAATGACTATAACTGATCCAAGCAACCAATTAACCAAAGAACATATATTATGAGAAAACTGTTCCCTAAACTCTCGGAACTTTTGGGAAATATAAGTCTAGTTGCTAAAAAAATGGGCTTTAAAGAAGGAGAACGCATATTGGAGAACCAGCCACTCCAGCCTCCGCCCCAGTCCCTGCCTAGTGGGGCACAAATAGCCCAGATGTGCGAAGCAGCCGACGAGTTAGATGAACGGAAGGTGAGGGCGAGAAACTTAATTATTACAAATGTGCCCGAAAGTGTCAAGATGAACCACATTGACCAAAATAAACAGGGCAAGACGGAAATAATAAAAATTCTCAAAAGAATCGATAACACGATTGATGAAAACTCTGTTGACGTTTTCCGCATTGGTATGGTAAAATCTAACAAAATCCAACCAAGTCATTCTTAATGATCCCTTAAAAGTTTTAAATACATTGCTTAAAAAAAATATAACCTTGACAAACACTGAATATAGAATTTACTCCGACCAAACTCCTCTACAAAAACAATATCTTAATGATCTCAGACAAACTCTGACAAACCGTACCCAGGAAGGCGAAGTCGGACTCACCATAAGATTTATTAACAACAAGCCATCGATATTAAAAATTGTCCCAAATAACTAGACCTAAGTAGCCAAAAATGCTGGACCAAATGCCCAGACGTGATTAAAATCTACTACCAGAATGCTCAAAGACTTCGTACAAAACTACACGAACTAAAAACAACAGTACCTTTACATGGACAAGATATATTTATCCTTACCGAAACATGGCTCGTCCCAGAAATAAAATCTCCAGAACTTGGTTTTACAAACCATAAGATATTTTGGCGTGACAGAAATTCAAAATCTAGTTCTAAATCCAGAGGAGGTGGAGTTCTGATAGCAATAGAGGAAAAATTATCAGCGAAAAAACTAAACACGCAAAATACTTCATTGGAACAATTATTTGTATAAATTGTTACCCCCATGGAAAAAAACATCATTGGAACTATAAACATACCGCCAAACTCCTATATATATTCAAACTTACAAAAAACATTGTGAATACATTGGATTCCTTATGTCAAAAAATCCTACGTCGAAAATAATTATCGTCGGCAATTATAATCTTTCCAATTTGAAATGGAACTACAGTGATGGCTTTATTACTAATGAAACTTCTAATGACCCGGCAAGTGAAGTGATAGATTGATATGATCAACTATTTAAATCCACACCAATATAATTTTGTATACAATGAATGTGATCGCCTTTTAGATCTAGCCTTTTCAAACTGCTATAAACTATGTGTTGAAATGTCAAACGATCAGCTTGTACCGGTAGATAATCACTATCCTCGCTTACACATTGTGATAAATATGTACACAAACAAGCCCCCATTGAAACAAAAAACGCTGAATTTCAAAAACGCCGATTACGATTCTATTAACTATCTACTCACCAATACAAATTGGACCTTTTTGGCTGATGATGACATTGAACAAACCCTAGAAAAACTTTACCATACATTTTCCGAAAATATAAAATCTCATGTCCCCTTGTATATACTAAAACACAGAACATATCCAATTTGGTTCTCCAAAGATCTTATACTATTACTCAAACAAAAAAAAAAACAGTTACATCAAATTTTTAAACTTACTCACCAAACCGATGACTACTTAAACTTTTCAGAAACGACAAAAAAATGCAAATCACTATCCAAACTGTGTTGTAAATCACACATCACCTACATTGAGAAAAAAGCCCTAGTATCAAAAAACCTGTGGAACTTTGTAAAAAACTTAAACAATGAAAGTACCGACTACCCTCCCGCTATGCATTACGATGGCAAAATATCAAATAGCACCATTGATATTGTAAATCTTTTTGCTGATCATTTGCAAAGCGTATACGAAGACGAAATATCAGATGACAACTTACCATCGCATGTATATCAAAATACAATACGGTTACAGAACTACCGCATTACACGGGAATCATGTCTCAACAAAATCCTTTCCCTCGACTCTAACAAATCTGCGGGCCCAGATAACATATCGCCAATATTTCTCAAACAATGCGCACATGCAATATCAGGTCCACTCGCCGCACTATTCAACCACTTTCATTCTTCTGGACATTTTCCAACCCGTTGAAAATCTAGTTTTACTACCCCTTATTTCAAAAAAGGTGAAAAAAGGATTTTAAATAAAATAAACAAATAAATACTATTCCTTCTACATAACATAAACAAAATGAAACATTCTTCTGAAACACATACAAAAACTAGCAACTAACCAATAGGATGCATGATCTAGGCAACAATTTTGTGGGTACAATTATAATAGCGTTTTAGTTATGGTAATTTGTCTTACGTATAGTTTCTATTTTATTTTATTTTACTAATCTTGTTTCATATTTTGTTTTTAGTTTAAATTTATGTTATTTTATGCTTTAAAAACTTTGTGTATAATTTTCTATAGCTCACTAGGTATATTTTGTATAAATAAAATAAAATTTTGTTTAATCCATATAAAATCTCAGTTGGGCGTAAAATCAAATAAAAAAGTAAAATAAAATATTCCAATATCATATTTTAATTCATGATAATAGCTTTAGTAAATAATTATGTTCAACACATGTTTTAAAAGCCCATATTGACGTATAACAATATATTACCTGGTTTCGTTTGTGGCTTCTGTGTGAAAGCGGGTTAACAAAAGAAATTCACTATTATTTCAATACACTTTCTTTATTTTATAAGACAAATAAATCAAATATTATCATTTTTAATTTAAATACTTTGTTTACACCGCTTCTTGATTTAAAAGTGGTGTAAACACAGTATTTTATTTATATATAATTAAAATAACGTCACAAAGTAATTAAACAACTATAAAGAATAAATCAGTATGTTTTGTTCATATGAATCAGATACTTTGTGACATTATAATTTGAAATAAAGCAATAATTTAGTCAGTACCACTTTAATTTTTATAATGCCAACCAGGTTTCTATAATTCTAAATTAAACTTCTTTTAAATTTAGCCCTGATGAAAATACGGTAGTAGCGAAATCCGTTGGGCATTAGGTAAAAAAATAAAAGGGCTGTTTACTAGGTTATTGTTTTATTTTAAATCAATATTTCATTGTATGATCATTCCTTTGTATTTATTTATAATAAAAATTAATAAATATAAATACAAAAAAATTAATATCACAATTTTGATTCAATATTTTTACTTCATTTTGCATTCGAAAAATTGAGAAAACACCATATTTTGAAAGCACATTGGTTTTGCTTGGGAAATTTGTAAAAAAACTATAACTTAACTTTTTATTTCGTTCATATAATAAAAAATAATTTTCAAAGTTATACCGAAATGTTACGTTAGTGGTGCAAAATATTTTTATTTATTTATTTATTTATAATGTATTACAAAAAACATGGTAAGTAACACATTATTCCCAATGAGTTGAGATAAAACTCATTACGGGAAGTACAGACACATAAAATACATTTTACAAGGATATTACACTTTTAAAAAAATACAACATATTGAAAAGGAAAAGAAAAATAAATAAAAAAGGAAAAATACATTGTTAAGAATAGAGATTTTAGAAATACTGAGAGACATCTATACACATGAAACATAGTAAACCAACATATGAAAGCGAGCGAAAATTCACTGGCTTAAAAACATTTTCAGGAAATAATCTTTAAGCGTTTTAACTAATATTTTTTTGTTAGTCACTGATTGCTTTATTTCATTAGGTAATGCATTGTATTGTCTATATGCAATATATTGTAATGAGTTAATACCAAATTTTGTTGTGTGGGTAGACGATGCTAGGTGTATTAGATTTTGGGACCGTGTTTTGTGCTGGTGTATGTCTGAATTAAATGCTGGTTTGATGTTAGTGTGTGAGGATCTATGTAAGATTTGTAATATTGTACAAGTGATATTGTATTTAGGTAGAACCGTAAAAGGAAGTATGTTTGTCTTTAAATATATATCTTTGATATGTATATCCCACGGTAGACGGTAGATATTCCTTATTGCTCGATTTTGAATCACTTGTATTTCTGATATTTGTTTTTTAGTAATAGTGCCCCAGATACTAACTAAATAACTCAGATGGGAGTGAATCATCGCATAGTATGTGGCCCTTAGTAGAGATGTAGAGAGAAGACCTTGGAGTCGGTACAGTACGCCGGTTATTGGGGATATTTTAGATTTCACATGCTCAACATGGGAATTCCACGAATGTTTAGAGTCTATTAATAGCCCTAAATATTTCGTGACTTCTATATTTTGGAGCTTCTCAGTTCCAAGTGTGATATTCATTGGCACATAATCCTTATTACCGAAAGTTAGGTAGTGCGTTTTTTTTATATTGAGGCTCAATTTATTAATACGCAGCCAATTAGCTAGAATTGAGACATCTACATTCATTTGAGACTCCAGGTCACTCAGGCTTGTACTGTGATAATAGATTACAGTGTCATCCGCATAAAGTTGGAGGTTTCCAGAGATACCACATTTAGTTATGTCATTGACATATAGCAAGAAAAGCAGAGGCCCAAGAATTGATCCCTGTGGCACTCCACATGTGATTTTACCTAAGCCACTCGAGACACCTTTGACTTCAACAAGACAAAATCTATCATCTAAGTAGCTTCGGAGGAGATTTAGGGGCTTCCCAACAATTCCCAAATATTCCAATTTCTTTAAGAGTATTTCATGATCGACCGTATCAAAGGCTTTTTTGAGATCTATAAATATGGCTGCCACATATTCACCCTGGTCTATATACTGTTGAAGGTTGGAGATAAAATCAAAGGCGGCACATTGAGTACTAGAATTTTTCCGAAAGCCATATTGTTGTGGTGTAAGGATATTATTCGCAGATATGTATTTTAGGAGTCTATCTTTGATTATGGTCTCAAATACTTTTGAAAAAACCGATAGAAGTGATATAGGACGGTAGTTAGAGATACATTTTTTACAGTCTCCTTTGTGTATAGGTATTATTTTCGCTAACTTTAATTCATTTGGAAACTTTCCCGAGGACAGTGACCAATTAAAAAGTTCTGTAAGGTGACCCGCTAATTCTTCTTTACAAGTCTTAAGAACTGATGGTGTTACTCCATCGAGTCCCGGTGCTGCTTTCAGCTTAGTTTTAGAGATCTCATTTTTGTTTGTCCTAGCCATGTACAAGGATTGGCAAGCCTTCGGTTCCACAAAAACGGTATTACAGTCATCCGGGAATGACGGAATGGTAGCTGCTAGCTTTTTTCCTATTGAGAGAAAAAACTCATTAAATGCGGATGCTATTTGGCTCGGATCCTTAATTACGCAGTCATTTACCACGAGGGATTCTATTTCGTTAGTTGGTTTATGTGTTCGGTTTGATAGAATAGAGTTTATGATTTTCCAGGTTTTAGTGGGGTTATTTTGGTTTTGTTGAAAGCTGTTCGCATAATATTTGTGTTTTAGATTTCGCCTATAATTAGTAATGGTATTTCTCAATCTCTTTTTAAGTGTTACAAGAGTAAGATTACCAGGGTCTTGTTTCCACTGCTTGTGAATCTGGTTTCGTTCTTTGATTAATGTATTTAATTTGGAATCAAACCACGGAGTATTCAGTTGTACCCGACTTCTTAATCCTGTTTTTGGTGTAGTTGTACCTGATTCTATTGCCTTTTTAATGTGATAATTGAAACTTTTAAAAGGGTCTTCTGAGTTGCTTAAGTTGATCGTGAAATTGTTATCAAGAAGATAGGATTTTACTGACATACTGTTGATGATAGGTCTCGTAATCAGGGATTTGGTTCTATTATTAAAACATTTTTTTAAGTTGTTCTTATAATCAACAATAAGTATATTATGGTCACTAAGTGGATCATCAATATTCGATATAGTAGTCTGAATGTTTTGCCTATTTGATAAGATGTGATCTATTAAGGTGCAGCTTGTATCAGTGACTCTCGTGGGAAATGTTTTGTTATGTATTGAAAAATTGTAAGATTGTAAGATGTTGCAAAAATTTAATGAAGAATGTGTGGATATGGATATGTCAATGTTAAAGTCTCCGAATATTAATGTATCTTGTCTACTTTCGTTCAGTATTTTTTCTAGATGTATTAGAAAATCCTGCATATTTGTGTTAGGTTTTCGATAGATAGCATAGATGTTAACTGGTTTCCTATCACTGCTACTAAGCGTTATACCTAAAAAGGAATTTTCATTGGAGAAATTTTCAATAATTGCACACTTCATAGTATCAATCACATATATTGCTACGCCGCCTCCTCCTTCGTTGGGGCGAGAAGAAAAAACACTTTTGTAACCATTCAGGGAGTAAAACTTTTCCTCTCCAATCTTAAGCCACGTTTCCGTAATGACGAGCACGTGTACAATGTACCGCGAACTTCTTACTTTTTCTTCGATCTCATCAAACTTATTACGGATGCTTCTCGCGTTCATATACATTATTCGTAGACAGTTCGTCACGGGATTATAATTCTCGATGGTGAGGCACTTATGCTCATGTATGTTACACTCCATAATCTATAGTTGCAAGGTCGTTCTTGAGTGCAGCGATGTAGGCCGGGCAGTTGTCCCTATCTCCAGTTGAGTGATCAGCAGGCTTACCAAATCTGGTGCATGTCGCGCAAACTGGTTTGATGGTGGAATTTGGGCAGGACTCACCAGTATGATTCTGTTGAGCACAATGTCCACATGTGGGTTTGGTATCTCTGCAATACTTGTATGAGTGACCAATCATGTAGCATTTGGTGCAGACAGTAAGGCCAATAAAATCTCGGACGCGGCAAATAGTCCAGCTTATAAATACTTTCTCTTGCTCGACTAGAAATTTACGTACGGTAGCGGGTACTGCGTAGATACGGTGACAAGCGTTACCTGTGCGAGCACCAGCCAGGTGACTTAGTTTACAGCCTGCAATAGTTTCTTCAATGTCTTCAACGTTGGGAATACCAGTGAGAGCCATCCTTAAAAAATCTTCGTCGGTCAGGTCCCGGGGAACATTAAAGAATATCAGTCTCGGTAGACGCTTTGACGGTAGTCGGGCCTTCAGTTTGCTCGAGTTGTCGAAGCAAGGTGCATTTAATAGCTTTTGTTGTTCGCCCGTGGTTGCCGTATTGATCAGGATGCCTTTATTTCTTATTTTTTTTATTCCCGTGACCCGAACGCCTAGTTCAGATGGCCGAATTGTATCTTCAATCATTTTTTTCGTACCGTCACTGTCCTTTGTGGCGTCCGCATCCGTTGGAAAGATGCAAACGGCAGGTCTCGGTGGTCCGACGCGATGTCCTTGTTGAGTGATTGGTGGGGGTTGGTGAGCATCATATGGCTGTTTTCGGGCGATGTCAGCAAAAGAGAGGGTAGCCTCCGTTGCCACTGCCACTCTCCGCATTACAGGCCCGAGATCAGACTCTAATTGTATGATTTTTTGCTCAAGGTGCCTTTTTTCCCTCTTCTCGTGGCGTATTTTTATTTCTGCCATTCTAAGTTGTGCTGTAACTGTAGCTAAATCCGCACGCATCGTCTCTCGCTCCAACAACAGCTGAGATACGGATCTGAAAACTTCCGATACGTTTCTAGCGATCCTCAGCTGCTGGTCTTTTGAGACCTTAGATTGCTTCTCTGCTAACACAAGTTGAAGAGCTGTCAAATGTGCTTGGGTTTCATTGAGCACATCTACTCCTGAAGCGCAAGGATATTCCGCTTCGGTGACGTCCGAGCCTTTGGATGACGTAACCGAGCTGTTTTCATCCGCATCCTCAATCGTGACGCACTTTCCTCCTATATCCTCTGGACTAGGAGACATCATGGTGCTTATGTGTCGTTTTTTAGGACGATTCATTATTAAACACTACTTTATAAGGACACATAAAAAAAAAAACAATGTTTGAAACAGAGTATTAGTTCTGTTCAGCTTTGCGCCTGAAAATTCGTAGGTGGGCAATCGGTCTAGCTCTATGTAAATCAAAACAAAAGTCGCCGTATCGAGTTTTTATATCACGATTTTTTTTATATTTGCACTAATTGAGCACAAATAACTTTAAACAGTTTATCACTATGAATGTATCTACGAAATCCACTATCGGTTTTACCGAAAAGTTTCTGTTTTATTCACGAAATTATCGGATATGTTTTTTTGTAGGTTCTGGATAATTTTATTTAAAAGAAAAAAACACAAATGTATACTAAAAAGTATTTTGCGAGATGAGAGTAATCTCTTTCGACGCACAATTGTCACTTTAAAAGGATTTAATACACAGAATTTAGATAGTTTCGATTGTAAACAAGGGGTATGACAAATTCACAACACAAACGCAACCAATAGGAGCCCTGAAAGGTGAGCTCATAATTAAAGCGGCCAATCCGCGCACTTTATCCGTTGTACACAACACTTTGGTTTGGGATGCAGTGAATTTTATAGTTTATATTATTAAAAAAACAATGGTAAAATGTTAAAAAGTCACTGGAGAACACTACCACGTGTTAAACTTTCGTTGTTTTTAACGACGATTACGTTTTATCTTCCGTCGGATTTATTATAAAGTTGTTTACTATTATTAACGATAGCTTGACAGAGCACGACGCTTCGCTTCGTAGGTACGATTTTTTATATTTCACTTCCCCTAATTTCCCCTAATTTCGTAATTACTTCCCTAACTTCGTAGGTACGATTTTTATGTTATTCACTTCCCCTAATTTCATTACTTTATTCGTGGCATTCAGTATAAATATTTGAAACAAATTGGAAAGAATTGTTTTTAGTATTTTTCGAAAAAATATGCATTTAACATGAAGTAAAAAAAGACAAAAAATAAAAAAAGGTAAAGGTCGCAACTGGAAATTCCCAGCAAACTCATAAAATAATATTACTAAAAGACCTAAGAAAATATTATATTATTTCTTTTCTCTACATTTTCTTCGAGAAAGATTATCATTGTTTTACATTTTAACTGAGATTTACATTAATAAACTGACAACTAACTAACCATCACTCTATTCTTCCATAGAAACTGGTAGAGACAATGGACGGCCAAACAACTTGCTCTTAGAATTCACGACTTGCTTCTTTCACATTCATACATATAATCCTTCTATTATTCTGAGTCTTGATACAAGTATTTGGTTCTCTTTATCGTGTCATGTCTTTTTTAGGCGTCCTCCAAATCTTTTACCGTTCACATTCACGTCATTTCTTGCACGCCTTTCTTCATTGTTTATTCACTCTACTTGGCCGAACCGTTAACCACTTTATTGATTTTCGGCATATAACAGCAAGTTTGCAAAACGTTTTGATCGCTTGCCATAATGTGCCAAATGTATCTACACTACGTAAAACATTTAAAAAAATATATTTTCACACATTCCCGCACTCTGCAGTTTGAGTTAGTGGAAAGCTGAGATAACACTTTCCCGTTTTATATTTAGTGGTTCGACCCACTCGTTGTTCGAGTGGAATGATTTTTAACGTTGGGCGTATGCAATTATGTACCTTCAATAAAACTCAAGAGGAAGAATGTCGACCAATGTTTGTACTTTTGATGGCGTCCTGGATTGGAGAATAGATACCCAGGACGACAATTTAAAAAGAACTACCACGCAGAATTCGCACGTTTTTAAAATTTACGATTAATATGTGTATATCTTTATATCCTAATTGGGAAGTATGATTCTTTTTAATAAGGGTGGTGGATATTTCCAAATCTCCCGGTCGCTGGAGTGGTAGGCATCGCACCTCATTACGCTACATTAGCTTGGCATTCCTAGCGAATCTTTCACACTGCCATACATGGTTTTATCATACATATGCCTCATTTTTACAGTATTTAGTCTACTTTCATCCTTTCTCTGCCCATTTCATGCCTCACTGCCATGCATCAAGCTTGAGGTGAATAATTCTTAGCGGTTCACAGCTGCCCGCTCGGAGGAGAGCACTTAATTTGTCGCTTCGCTTAACGAGTGCTGTTAATAAGTATTTACCAACTGTCGTATGCTGTAACTAGGTAGTGGGAAACTGCCTGAAAGGTGATTTAATAAAAGGCGATTATAAAGCTGGTTATAACAGTACAGAGAGGCATCATACTTCGGGGCGTTGAGGGCGTTTATTCATTACTAACCCCAGTGCAATGCAAAAAGACAGCCTTCTTGAATTTGCTAGCAGCTAAATGCTTCTAGTATACGAATTTTTATTTTATTTCTTTAGCTTGCCAAGGAATTAATTTATCTTAATATTATTCAATCTTGTGGATTTGGCCCGTGGTCTTTCTGAGCCCCGCCTTGGACTCGCATATAAAGCGGCGCCTTACACATTGTCCAATTAATTAATAAATAAAAAAATAAGTGTCATATTCGTATTTTACACCTTAATTTTGCCAAATTAAAAAAGATTTCTAAGTTTGTAGAAAAGTATACGAATACCTAAGGTATATAATAAAGTATACATCAGGAAAATAAAGCTGATAAAATTTCAAAAAGCTACATTCTAACATTAATATGTTTTCAAGTAGACCGCCCTTACAATTACCCAAGCCAACGATAATTTATTATTTCCCCCATCTGCGCACTGCGCACACATATACCAAATGATGTCACACGGTGTTTCCAGTTAATGTGATTTATTAATTGGAAATCAATAAATCATATTAATTAACTTTCTCAATTCCACACATCTATGAAAAGGATATTTGCAAAATACATACGCAAAATACATATATAATTGAATATCAACTTAAAAGCAGAAACCTTTTTTGTGAAACAGCAAAAACTCTTGGAGGATCGGTTGAAAAATATTCCAAGCTTGTTTTGTTTGGATTTTTTCATCATTCCAATATTGAAAATGTCATGTTAAACTGCGGTTTAATTTGTTACGTCATTTCCATCATGAGCTACTAGTCTTTAGCTAACCGTCAAAAATGATTATTATACATTATCTCCACAATGAGGGTTGATGTCATCTTTGGGGGTGCTGTGTAGTTGGTATTTTGATGAAATAAAGGAGAGGAGTTTCTGGGAAAAAGTATGAAGGGTGAGTTAGAATTGGCGGGCAGTGTGACAGGAGTGACAGTTATATGAAATCATCCCTCCCACTGCCGTGCAAAACGTTAGGTCCGGATAGATAGGTGAAAAGAATTCCCTCAACTAGCCTCTCCCAATCCAGCCCACCATGCAGCTGGTGAGCAGATGCATCCGAGACCTGGACAAACCACACCCCAAGAACCCGGCACCTCTGATAAGTCACCAAACGTAGCAAACCATTTGGGCTCTTTATTTTTTATGCGTAGATGAATAATAAAACAATATTATGTAATAGTATTCTAATTTAACATTTATTGACAAAACTCGACGTTGCCCATTATGAATAGTCTTACTCAATAAGTACTCTTCCAAATAATTCAATCATATTGTTTGAGTTAGCGTTCATTCTATCAAACGTTTTACTTTGAAGTAACGCTCATACTAACTAGATTTTAACTTGCTTGGTTGATGAAAATAATTGCCTCAGACATTTTTCCATGAACAAACAAACGTATTGCTTTTTAGGTACTCTTCTGTTTCAATAATTTCAGAATTTTGATGAACATTAACGTAGCTTTAAATTGAACGTATACGTGGAATGGTAACACCCCTTTAGCCCCATTATAGCGAATTTAAATGGCTTAGTCTGAGAAATAAACGAAAGCAATACACACTTATCGTTATAGATATTTAAATTGCTTTGCAATTCTCTCCAATAAGCTTTTGTTTTCGTTTGAAGATCCCCAGAGATATTTTTGGATACATTTATTTTTTCAAATCAGAAGAAACAACAAGTAGATAATAAAGTACGAAAAGAGTGTAAGAAATTTGTATCCCTACAGTTTTAACAAAAAATCACCGAAAAAAAATCTAAATAACAAACAGCTGATTGACATTATCTTTGAGAATTTTATTTAAATATTAAAAAATGATATACTTTAACGAAATCATAAGCAGCTCATCTCACTAGAGAATTCCTAGGTCGAGATTTGCAGCCAAAAAAAACATAATGTGAATTCAATATAATATTGACAACACAAACCTTCGAAATTATAATGTAAAACTATAGTTGTTCGACTAGTATAACAAAGAAAAATAAGAATTAATAACTAACAGATAAGTAATAATAACGTAAAAATAGTAAGTAAATAAATATAATCAAATTACGTACATAATGTTAAGAAAATAATTATAAGTTAATCATAATACGTACGTAGATAAATTAAGTAGATAATAATAAGCACATTAAGTAGGTGATATTATAATAAGTACCATAAATAATAATGATAAATAAATCAAAAACATCAAACACAGATTTAGGAAATGAAATTAAAAGAATTTGACATTCTTAGACTATAAAAATATTACCATTTGTTATTTCGGCTACTGGCATTATACCTAGCTCTCTCATTCAAAATTTAGGCGTATTAGATCTTTCAAAGAATTTATACATAAAAATGCAAAAATCAGTCATCTTAAATACATGTAGGATTACGAAACATTTTAAAAATATTTATATTGAGGGATCAGTAGGATTTATAGGTCCAATTAGAAGTTCTACCAAGCGAACCCTCTGATATGAAAATATCTGGATTCGGTGAATTATTTTCCCATTTGATCTCTGCTGATTTGACGTGTTGTTTTTGTATTATTTTGTATTTATTATGCTTATATAATGCACTTGCATAATGTGGATTGACTAGATGATCATTTGTGGAAAAGTGTGTGGAAGGGTTTAGTTTTTCAATATAAAATACAATATAAAAATAAGTTAATAATAATAAATGAATAAATCACATAATAGTAGGTAGATATGGATATTATCGAACGTAGTTATTACGACATAAACGACAACATGGGTAATCAAAAATCACCACTATTGACTAGTATAAAGTATTTTACTATTTTCTTGAATAGAATTAGCGTAGGTACTTAAAGTTTTTATTTAATATTTTAACAAAGCGTATTATAAATTTACTCCGTTGCCCACAGGATGTTCTGAAATTCACCGCCTGATACATTAAAGAACAACCTAAATAAAGATCACAACACTTGTTGTGATCTTTTGGCAGTAATAATGTTGTTGAAATTTTTTACATAGAGTATGTATTATGTACAACTACCTTACTGTCATAAATTTACTTTCAACAAATAATAACTATGACGAATATAAATAATTTAATATACATTATTTACAGGAGGAAATACTCTCTAGATAACCGTCCATTCTCTGCTTCAAAGCCCTCCGAGCCGTTGGAGTTCGTGTGCCCTTTGGGGGCTTGTCAAACAAAAAGCCATCTTGAACTGTACTGTCATCCGCGTAACGATGAATCGGTGCACATGTCAAAAGGTCATTGATGTGCAACAAAAACAAAGTCGGCGACAGAACCGATCCCTGTGGGACGCCAGCATTTATAGATTGTGAGGAAGAGGTGAAACCGTCTGCCACTGCCTGAATCGACCTATCCCTTAAAAATTCAGCAATCCACGTACACAGGGATGCGGGAAGCCTACCTTTGTTGGGAAACGGCGTGATATTTAATTAGTTATAAATCCCAACTTTTGTGAAATACATATATACAAATACTAGCTGGGGGATTTAGATGAAGTCAAAACTTCACTTCAATTCTTTTCTGCGGAGTATGACAGACTAAATAAAATATGCAACATAAATGAGGCAGAAATCAAAAAACTTAATGCTGCGAATGCTCATCTTCAGCAGAGCCAACAGGAACTTCTCACTTAACTGAATGATATAGAGCAGTCAAACAAGAATTGCAATGTTGAGATTCAGATGGTTCCTGAAAAGAGGGATGAAGTTATCAAGGCTACAGTGTTAAAATTGTGTACCGCTGTCAATTACACATTAAAGGAAGATGACATTAGGTCCTGCCATCGAACACCTCATCATCCAAACGCCGTTTCAGGTTCACGACCAAAGAATATTATTCTGGCTCTTCCCAGCTCTCGTATGCATGACGAACTTCTATCAGCAGTGAAGGCGTTCAATCGCAGGAATGCTGATAACAAATTGAATCGTCAGCATCTTGGATTCCCGGACTCCTCTCCAATTTATGTGTGTGAGCACTTATCTCCACACAACAAGGATGTACACGCGGCTGCCAGGCGCGCCGCCAAATACCTTCGCTTCAAGTACGTGTGGGTCAAGAGTGGGCGCATATTCTTGATAAAGGATGATACGTCTGCTTCTGTGCTTGTAAAATCCAAAGATTCTCTCCTCAAACTATCATCCAAAATGCAATCGGCAAACAACTCATCCTCAACGCATTAGTTAATGATGCGATAATATAATTCTCTTCTTTGCTTTCTACACTTAATAATGTTAAACGTTTATTATCAAAATGTAACAGGACTGCGCTCCAAAACGAATACATTTTACATAAATATTACCAATAATGATTATGATATTATTATGATAACTGAATCTTGGCTTGTGGAAAGCATCGAGAGTGAGGAACTATTTGATAATCGTTACATAGTATTTAGACGCGATCGTAGTGAGAATAAAAGAGGAGGGGGAGTGATACTTGCGTTAAAGAAACACCTTACAGTTGTAGAGCGGAAGGATTGGGAATCGAATGCTGAAGACTTATGGGTGACAGTTATTACTAAAAATCTCAAAAGGATCAATTTGTGTTGCGTTTATATTCCACCTGGAGCCAATCACTCCCGTAACACTTATGACTTTATGGATAAATTATGTGAACTGCGAGCGCTTCATCGTGATGATAATTTTCTTATAGCGGGTGACTTCAATTTACTTTTAATAAACTGGTCAATAAGTAATGATAATAATATGAAAATTACAAATATTCATCAATCTGAAATTATTTCTAAAATTTCAGACACTCTTAGTTTTAATGAGCTTTCACAATATTGTACTTTTCCGAACAACAATCACAAATTCTTAGACCTAGTTTTTAGCTCTTTCCCTGTAATCGTGTCACATACCTCCCAACATCTTATACCTGAATGTAAATATCATAAATCAATCATTATTGATATCAGTACAGAGATAGAAATCCCCATGGTAAGTAAGAAAAGAACAATAAATCTCTTTAAAAAGGCGAATTATGAAATTATAAACAATGTCCTCAACAATGTTGATTGGGATGCTGAATTTTCTAATCTAACAACCGATATAGCTACTAACCGTTTTTACGATATATTGGATGAAATCATTCACTGTAACGTTCCATTAAAAAAAGTTCAGGATAACAGCACATATCCATATTGGTATGACCCGGTTTTAATAAAATTAACAAAAGAAAAATACAGAATATTTAAAAAGTGGAAAAAATGGTCAAATCCTTTAGATTATCATGAATTCTGTGTTCTGCGAACGAGACAAAAAAAGTTTCGAACGAATGTCATAGACAATTCATAATAAATGCAGTAGTCAAAATATCGCACGACCCAAAAATTTTCTGGTCCTATTTTAGAAGTAAAAGAAATAGTACGGGGTTACCCAACACTATGAAACTAATGAATGTAACTGCTAACGATCCTTTAGCTATATGTAATATGTTTTCAAATCATTTTGCATCCACTTATAATCATAATGTTACTCCAAAAGCTTTCGCTAATAATCCCCAAACTGATAATCCTATAAATATTTCTACTATTTCTATTTCCAAGGAACAGATAGAAAAAATAATTAATGATATCTCATGGTCGTTGGGAGAAGGATATAACAAAATACCATCTTACTTTATAAAAATGTGCAGCAAGCAATTATCTAAGCCTCTCCTACTGCTTTTTCAATCATCACTGAAAGAAGGCATCTTCCCAGACCGATGGAAATGTGCTCTCATTACACCAGTATTCAAATCCGGCTCTAAAAACGACGTCCAGAACTATCGGCCAATTTCAAAACTACCTATTTTCAGTAAAATTCTTGAAAAGATTGTTCATGAGCAACTCTATGACTGTGTTAAGTCTGTTATAACTGATAATCAACACGGCTTTATGAAAAAAAGATCAACTGTATCCAATCTTGCAGTATTCACCGGACATATTTCAAAATCAATGGACAAACGAATCCAAGTGGATGCTATATATACAGATTTCTCCAAAGCATTCGATAAAATTGACCACAGCCTATTATTGTCTAAACTTTTAGCTTTAGGAATACACGGTAATTTGTACCGATGGCTAGTTTCATACCTAAACGGACGCTCCCAGATAATAGCAGTAAACGGTTTCAATTCTGAGATTGTCAATGTACCTTCAGGTGTCCCTCAAGGATCTCACCTGGGACCGTTGATTTTTACTATATTTATCAATGATATTGTAAAATGCTTTAAGCATGCTAAAGTTTTACTTTTTGCTGATGACATGAAAATATTTCTTTCTATTAACTCTATTACTGAATGTTATAAACTGCAACAAGATCTTAATAGGCTTAATGATTATTGTACTGTTAACTATCTCCACATGAATACTGCCAAATGTTATGTAATAACCTTTACAAAAAATAAAAATAAAATTGAATATAATTACCATATTACAAACAGTCAACCACTCAAATCAAATTCGAGACCTCGGTGTACTGATTGACGACAAACTTTCATTCAAGGCACATGTGGATAAGATTGTCAAGAAATCATTGAGCATGTTAGGATTTTTATTCCGTATTGGAAAGGAATTCAACAATATCCATACACTCAAAATTTTGTATTACTCCTACGTCCGTAGTCATCTTGAGTACGCTTCTGCCATATGGAATCCTTTTTATAACATTCACACAAAACGCATTGAAGCTGTTCAAAGAAAGTTTGTACATCACTTGAACTTCGGGAGACAATTACGTTATTACGATATGGAAAGCTCTATCAAGTACTACGGACTTAAAACATTAAAAAGCAGGAGAGACACTGCGGACATGATTTACTTACACAAAGTCTTGAGTGGTCATATTGACTGTCCAGCCCTTTTGTCATCAATCAATATTAGAGTCCCAAGTAAGAAAACTAGAGACAAATCATTGTTTCATATCGAAATTGCTTCAACGAGTCTCGGGCAAAATTCTTTCTTACTAAGAACTTGCAATCATTATAATAAAACTTATTTTGATGCTGATATCCTGTCGTGTACCTTAGGAGCTTTTAAAAAAATTGTTAACAGAGTATTGTAATAATTAACCCTTTTCTATTTATTGCATGATGTGAACATTGGTTATTGGGTTGTAACCTAATTCTTTTACTTATTTTTTCTCTCTCTCTATGCATGTTTTGTTATGAACCTGTTAATGTTCCTAATAAAAAAAAAATAATTAAAAAAAAAAATGAATAAATCAATATCTTGAGAAATTTTTAAGATACGTCAATATTAATTTTTTTAAGTTTTCAAAAATTATAACAATAGTTGTAATAAGTGTGTCATCTTTTCAATACGAAAATAAACATTTCAGAGTTGAAAAAACTTTCGTTTGCTATGAAAATTCTGACTGAAACATTTTCAAACAAGACGCCAGAGCTCAAAGTTTGAGACTTTTTGGTGACTTACAAACAGGTTGATCTGTAGTTAACATTCATATCATGTTGTGCTTTACAAAGCTCAAAAACTAATCAACTTTCCAATCCAATAAAAAGATTCAAATTTTCCTTGCCTTCTCACAGAATACTGAATTACTCCAATTTTGCTCAGATTTGATAATATGTACATTTGGTACATAATATTTCAATGTCATTAAATTAGAGTCGATCAAACATAAAATAAAAATAACGTAGATACTCTTCACAAAATGATATTTATTCGAAATAATCATATTTGAAAACTTTAAATTTTTATTTTGTGTTTGTTTTACATTTGAGGGTATATTTACAAAACTGACTTTTTCCACCTGAACATTAATTGACATTATTGGGAAATTATTTGAGCGCCTATTATGTCACATGACCAAATGCTCTGTTTCTATTGGCTGAAATGTATAAGCGTGTTTGATGGTAACATTGGATGGAATAAGACGGGTTTGCAAGAAACACACATTCACTTATTTTTCTGACAACATCATATAGCATTTAATGGTCGAATTTATAACAAAATGTATAAGTCAGTTTTGCTAAAATATCTTTCAATTAATTGAAACAGGTTAATTTTATCTTCTTCGTTGGTTAAAATAATTACGTATTTAGCGAAATATCGACCTCTCCTATTCGATGTCTTAGTATTACGACAAATATTGCACCAATCCACAACCATTATACAAAAACTCTTAGACCCACTTTATACTGACTCCCGACTCGTTTTCTCTCCAAAACAGTTTAATTTCGCCAATATTCCTGAGTCAAAACCATATTTTCCAAGTTTAGTATTATATTTAATTCAAGCGTATTCTGCAAGTGTTCACTCGAACACACAACAGAGCAGTGGCTTATTCACGGAACCGTTGAACTTTGCCTCTGAATATTTAAATATTATGTACTTGGAACTACTTCCAAAACAAATGATAAAGAACACTACTCTAGTAGAACCTTCAAAACAAATTTTAATGAAAACAATGAATTTTTGTTGTTTGTTTTTGGGGTGTTATGCCGTGTTGCGCTAACTCCTTATTTAGCCGACGTTTCGGACAGCGTTGCAGTGTCCATCATCAGGGCAGATCCGGTAGATCCGAAGATGTGATCCGAAGATCACATCTTCAACACCCCAAAAACAAACAACAAAAATGCTTTTGGCCGTGAGAATCTATAAACTTACAAAACAATGAATGTTCCATTTAGCCCAATAGCCCAGCGCTTTGTCTCACTTACACTCGCCACACATCTTCGATCTCCATCCCGTCTATTTTCGTAAACTCAGTTTACTATCGGAAATTTAAGCCTCGATTTGGCTAAAACGCCTACAGTGCACTTCTTTTGATATTCTTAATTCACTATTCCATAAGATGAAACATCTGCTTACTGTACCCAAAAAAAGGTTTCACATCAAAAGAAAATATAAAAGCCGATGTATTTTATGTTAAATGAAAAACATATTCTTAACACACTACTTTTAATGAATCGATACATTATAATAGCCAAACACGTTTCGGCTCAACCTCATCATATCTATATGTTTTATATCCGTAATCCATCATTTCGATATTTACGAAGAGACAAAAATAAATCACTTGAAAAAATAGATATTATTGCTTTGAGATTGGGAATAGTGTTTTTTTCTAAAGAAGCCAAATTTTAACAAAATACAAATTTGTATTTTTAACTATCAACCAGTAGCCATTCAATCGTCTTACAACCAAAAACTAATACTTGCTTTGATAATAATAGAGGAGAAAATACAAGAACATTTCATACAAGGACCTCTTCATACAAAAATCAGCATCGACAACACGTGTATTGTTATTAACGAGCCTTTAAATATATTTTTTCTATAAATAAAAAGTGGGTGTGTCAAGCCTACGCAAGACAGAAGTGAAACTTCTAGTATTCCTCTCTCTCTATTTTCATTTCATCATCTCTATTTTCTCTCTTAGGTTAGTTTGAAAATTAGAGGTTAAATAATTCAACGACGAAGCATGGATTTGCTTTTTCTAATATTTTCTTATAGATGAATGACGTTCGATTAATGTATAGTTCCAAAAATTTTCAATTTATTCACAAGTATACAATATTACATAAATAACAATATTACAATTAAATATCTCGTCACTACTCATTTTTAACACTGAAATTCTGTACCAAACCGTATGAACCACAATTTATGAATGTGGGTTCTGTTGGTTTGTCGGTTTCTTACCTTTGTCGTCTGCGCCTCGAGCCGGTACAGCCGAGATGTTCCTGGTCTCGAGGAACTGTCTCACCTTACTGCAATTGCTTTCCTCGAAGGTTCTATCGGAATTATCCACATTTTTGGAGGCAGCACTACTCACTAAAACCAGCAGCAGCAAGCTGAACGCACAACACGTATATTTACACGGCATTTTAAACATATTTTTTAAAGTTTATAACAACTTCCTCGACAGTAAACAATATTTATATACTGGAATACGAATGGAACGGCAAAGCGCGCGACGCGAGCGCTCTCGACGGACGACTAAACCAGACTGAACGGCGGACGGACGGTACAGGAAAGCCCTGTCCACGTCTGTACCACAGCTAAGGCATGCGCCAAACAAAATTATACTACCGAGTAAAAAAGTACTTAAATAAAACACATAAAAACTTTTATGCGCATGCTAATGATTTGTTGCTTTTACTGAAAACAGTGAACGGTGAACGGTGAGCGGTGGTGGGGGTACCCGCATTTTCGTGTCGATCCTGACTCGGTTTTACTCCGTCCCCGAAAATCCATTACGCGCCTAAAGAAGTTTCACTTCAAAAATGCCTTGCCTTGCCGTTACCTACCCCAATATTAGGTACCCATCCATATTATTCATTAGATCTATCTATCTCAAATACATTTGGCACAGCTGTGTCAATATTGTATCAAGTTTTACAATGTACACTGAATTCTTCATAGTATTTGACTGTAAAGAAACAGAGTGATTTTTTCTCCTTGTGTCAGCTGAGACCCTTATTATGGGTTGGGATTTGCGGCCTCAGCTCTAAAAACTAAACTTTTATCATGTGGGTGTACTGAAATTCATTGGCTTCCATCTACCACTGAAATAAAACTCAAAAGGTCAACTTACAACTTGAAAGAAATCTAGCTAAGTGAGACAGTGTAAATTAATAACAAAAAATAGTAAATATTATTATCATTAAAAATTTGTAACACGACTTATATTTAGTAAATTGTTACCTCGTAAAAATTATTTTTGGAACAAGTTAAAGGGTAATTCATGAAATTGTTATATTTATTTATTGAATAATGAAAATTAGAAACAGAAAATTATGGTCGCATCTAGGACTTGAACCCAAGATAATCCAGGATTCACTTGATTAAGGAGATTAGAGTATTTTTTTCATAACTTAATTACATTTATTTTTAATAATAAATGTATTTAAAAATAAAACTGTGGCATGGTTATCATGGTATAATATAAAATTTCTGTAGGTCATTTATGTGCAGACTTTTTACTATGAAGTTTTTTTTTCTTGGGCTTAACATTAAATCTCATAACCGAAAGGTATTGGGACTGTTACTACTTCGCATCGCTAGTCTGTTAGAGGCGTATAAATATAATTATACTCACACAAATATGAACTTTCCAGTGGTTTTAAATATTATTATTAGTTATTATATAATCTGTTGTACATCATTTTGTGTTTTTTTGCTGTATTAATTGTAAAAATTTACGTACGTAACATGATAAATAAATAAACTCACTTTTAGAGTTAACCGGATAATGCTAAGCAAATATCATTTCTATGTATTATTTCTATTTATTATTATGCGTTATTTCTGTAAACAGCTAAACGTACCTCGCGTCTCGCTTTTAAATAAAAAGATTTATACGTATTTTAAAAACCATGTTATGAAAAAAATATTTCTTAAAAAGAATTATATAACTATTTGTTCAAAGAAACGTTAAAATCTCAGTGACAATTATTTTTTTAAACCTTGTTTACCCAGGTACTTTGATATAGAAAAAAATACGAATGAGAAAGTCCAAATAAACACTAAGATTTCACATTCGAAAAACAATCTTTTCTGAACCGTTCAAACGGCCACCACCTTGAAATGGAAACGGTACTACAAACAAAACAGTCAGACGAAATGCAAAATGGTCGAATTAAAACAAAACTTCAATCAACTATTAAGCTTAGTAGCAGTTAGGTGGGTCATCTAGTTTATTTTCAATCAATGGATAACATATTGATATTCTAAAAAGGGTATAAGAACTTATATTTCCTTTCAACAACTACAGTGGCTAGGAGACAACTTGTCTCTGATTGATATTTATTCCCTTTTCGACATATCCATTTCTCTTTCCCCGGTTTCATTTTGTTTCACTTGTCTTTTCAAATTGAAAGTGGAATATGAGCAACTATTTGTTAAAAATACATTAATCCCGAGTTTGTTTCGAAAACGATTGTCTGCTTTTGTATCAATGTTTCTTAGGACATTTGAAAGGTCATGTTTGTGAGGTCCATCAATATTAATTGTTTGATATCATAATAATAACCATATATTATCAATTTTTCGAAAAAAATTTCTTCTGAAACCTTTTCACTTTGTGATGTCATTATTTATTATATTAAAACACAAAGAACTTTGTTTACATAACTTTAATATGTATATGTAACCTCTACATGTTACATGAATAATGTTCACTTCATCAGTATATACTTGCTCCTGATGAGGTGAACATTGTTCATGAAACATGTAGAGTTTATATATATTAAACTGATGGAAACAGAGTTATTTGTGTTTTAATATAATATATTATTATTCTATAATATCCATAGCTGAGCGGTAAGCTTCTAGACTCCAGACCCAGGGGTCCCGATGGCAAAACCTGGTTTGCACAAATATGTATTTTTTAATACTAAGCATATTTGCGCCTCGGGGGATAGATACTCTCATTATAGTCCTGAGTAGAATATGTATACATGTAATATGTATAAATGTACGATTTTAGATAATTAATATTTACGTGCGAGTAACTTCAAATGCCCATAAATTTTGTGTGGCGGTAAACACTTAATAATTCGTAAAATTCGAAAAATAATATGTGGTTATACTACGACGATAAATTCGCTATCATACGTGGTAACATTCAATGTTAATGCGTTGGTTTAGAGTTCAGACAATACATATGATACACACGTATTACATTAGATTCAAACATCGGTTCCTTTTAGTTGCCTATGGCGCGAATTATAGATATAACTTATGTAATAAATAGGGTTAATGTATTTGATTCCCATGAAACCTAACAACAATTTGTTAAAAAAAATATTATTTTATTGTTATTGTGTTTCTAACTTTTTCCGTAGTGTGGCCTAACTAAAGTTTTATAATGGTCTTGAATGCCAAAACAGATGCCACAAAAATATTAATTAAAATACTGGAAGAACAAAATAACATAAATAAATTTGATTTTATTTCAAATTGACAAAAACATATTTAGAAAAGTAGGAAAATGTTTTTCATTGCCATTATTATTTGTTATTATCAACCTGATTCTGCGAATTCTGAATACGGTAGTTCAACCATCACCAAAAATAAAAATATATAATTCAAGGTTTTCGATTCAGATCCGTCAGAAAAAAATTAAGCGGAGTATTATCTTCCTTTTGACAATTATGTTTCAAAGATTTTCAAAATTCCAAAATTTCTTAGCTTATAGTTTTTAAACCGAGATTTGCGACCATAAAACACTGTGTAAAAAAACTGCAACGAAAAATTCAAGTTCGAGAACTTTTACTGCTTCAAGCAATTCGCTTTTTACGAATTGAAGAATTCATGTTCAACCTTATTCCAAAATCCTCATATGTATTAATATTTGCAAAGGTTTTATAATATAGGAATATATAACAGAATAAAGGGAAATGAAAATTCTTACGAAATTTCCACCTACGTTCTACTCTACACTCAAGAAAAGACAATGAAGAAACCTTTTCCAGTGTCTACCTTCTAAAATAAAGTGTAACACAATATACGGGCTCAACTCTCGGCGTAATAAGGAATTTCGCTTCACCTGGGTCAACAAAGAAGGGATATTGTAAAATGAGTTTATACCTTCAAAATTACTGCTTTAAGCATACGAAGGTGGTAAAAATATTAAGAGCTTTTTCGTCAGATACTAAATGTGAGTTAACTATTTGAACAAAACATATTTTTACTAAAAAATTAGAAGTCGACCTCATTTCCTCGGACGTGTTGTTTTAAATTTGGACGGTTAAAAGGCTAAACGACTGACTGAAATTAAGTTAAACACACAGTTTTTTTAGAATTTAAAGCTTCGTCGATCGAACATGATTTTTGGCGTTTTCATTAAAACCCCTCTTGTACTAGAATGGATTTATATGACAAAAATTGGCCCTTTTTCATGATTTGGCGTTTAGATTTACCGTAAAAGTTGATTTTTGTAGTTATCCTACATAACCCTATAAATGTAAAAATTACTCCTGACTGTTCAGCAATTTTAGCTTATCTGTGGTTTAACATTGGTATCACATCAATCATTTTACTTCCAACAAACAAGTAAGTCCTTTGACCCCTTATGTTTTTTCTTAGTATTTGGCAAAACAGGTAAAAATCCCTTTCGAGATCAATAGGGATCGTGTCGGTGAAGCCAAATGTTTTATTTATTTTTTGGAATATTCATTAGTTAGAAGAGTTAATTCTCAATTTGTAATATTTAATTATTGAAGACAATATTAGCAATTCATAAACAAAAATTGAAACAAAAAAATCAACCAATCAAAAAATCAAACAATCTTTAGCGCAATTGGTAGAACACCTGACCGGCAAACAGAAGGCTGCGGGGTCAATTCCCGTCGACGGCATGTATTTTTTCTCGGAAGATTTTAATATTTTATATAGGTTTTTTAGGCTATTAATTATTGCTTAAAAGTAATACGTTATTTCAAAGATTTAACTAAAATTTAATGATCTAGATATAAAAATATTTTTATTTTTAATATTGTTACACATTATAATTTTTACATATTTTTCGTAAAAACCTTTTTTTACGAGTACGATTTAATCCACGACAAGTAAAGTTAAGATAATATTCAACTCATGTGGACAATCAAAACATGGGAAATATGTTTTGGTTTGTTTACTTACATATTAATAATTATTAAAGATATTTACAAAATGTTTCAAAATATCTACAACCTACAATATCAATTTTTTAAGCTTTAATAGTTGCTTAGGTATATTTTTAAAAATATTTATGCACTATATAGACTTAAACCTTAATCCCGCAATTTAATACAGCACTGTTGTAGTTAAACCTTTTTGCTTCACATATTCACATAATCTAGCATTCTCCATTTGCTTCTTACAAAATAACTTATCACGCTGAAAATATTCAATAAGTAATTTATTTTTAAAATTTTTTAATTTATTTATTGTTTTTGTGTTTAATTCGTAGAACTCCATTTAATTTTTTTGATAAATTTAATTTAGATTAAATTTGATAATATTATTATTAAGTTCAAATTTAACACTAATTAATAAAGTACGGAAAATAATTTACTCACCACTTCTCAGTATTTTCACAAAACCCAAGCAGTATAATGCACCCAAATAATTCATAGCAATAAAGTCATTAGTAAATAATTAAGAACTCATTACCATTTACTGAGGGGAAAACATAGATTGGTTTAACCAACAATATATCATGTCATCGGTTTAAACAGTAATAAATCAATGTATGCACCTTCAAAATTTACATTTGAAATAGTATAAATACGTCGTCTCAATGTGGACTAACCACAGTTTGAAAATGGCCTTGTAAGCCGAAACAGCTGTCACAATAATAAAAAACTAAAACACTTGCAGAACTTAATAATAATATTATCAAATTTAATCTAAATTAAATTTATCAAAAAAAAAAAAAAAAATTAAAACCATCTTGCTCAAATGCCAGTAAGTATCTTAGAAAGGAAAGTATCTACAAGTAATCTAAATATCTTTAAAATACTACAAAAGTTTTTTTTTAATTTTCGACCTACATATAGTTTTGATTTTCGAAATAACAAAAAAAACTTTGATTAGGTACCTCCCTGTAAAATTTACAATATGGCACACCACTTATTACGTTTTTCACCGTCGATATCTATTCCTATCTCTTTAACATACAATCAATAATACATTTTTGATAAGTGTACCCAGCAAATAAATATTTTTTTAAGTCTTCCGTCGCATATAAAAGACATATAATCGTAAATATATTTTAATAGGGAGGCCTGCGTTTCTATGCCACTATTTCTATCTTTAAAACGTCATAGTGATGTGGTAATTATGACGTTTATATGCAAAATGTTCCTTTAACATAAGTATAAACATAGTATATTTGAATATATAGTTATAGTATATTTATATTTATATATAGTATATTTATTATAGTATATTTAAATATATAGTATATTTGCGGCACGTTCCAGAGTGGAAGATACTACCAGTATCGCCCTGGTGGAAGACCACCATTCAGAATTGAAACGTTGCTCCAAATGGCTTTAGCCGTGTTTAGTGACTAGATCTGAATAGCCAGGTACTTCCCCACCTTCCTCTTTCCCTTCCCCACTTACCTTCAGCCTCACAACATCCCCCAATTGGGGATGCCATAGTCTCACTGGCTCCAGACGGGAGCAGTTGGGACTCTTGTGAGGTATTCACTATAAAAAAATAAAAAAATAAAAATAAACAATTAAAACACAAAAACATAAAGAAAGTGTAAGGTATTAAATAGAAACAGTAAAAGTATAAGAGTAAACTCACTTAATTTAAAATCTGAAATACTATATTATAATGTTATTGAATAAATTAAACTAATAAATATCGACAAAAAAAATTAAGCAAAAAATTATAAAAAATAGGAAAAGTAGAAAATAGAAATGTGAAGTAAAAAATAAAAAGTTAGAAGTTAAAAAGTATAAGCAAAATCAAAATAAAAATATTCCAAATACTACATTGTTAAATTATATGATAGTTCACTTAAATGACGAACAATACAAAGAGAGACAAGAGAAAAAATATACACAAGTAATCCGTAATATAATTAGCCCAAAACATTGTTAGCAACGGCAGAACATTTTTTCTGAACCCGTATAAATTATCGATGAAAATGTCTACTTCAACACACTCTGTCTTATTACATGGTCTACACATTTGGGTAAGAGGGCTAAAAGAGGCGATATTATTTTTAAATGTAAGTTATACATGTTATGGCCAGGGTCCGCCGTATGCGGGCGCTATTGGATCAGTCCGCTCCGGGCGTTAAATTGCCAATACGCCAAGGCGTTCATAAAACCTAACACATCGCCCTTGAGATTATTTCTTATTTAAACAGCGCCATACAAAAATACAAATCATCCGAATATTATTGATTACAGTGATCACCTACCTAGGCCTCTAACAAGGGTTACTATTATTATATATATTAGTTACGATTACATTAATTTGCGTAAATACAGATTCAAAAACAAAACAAATAAAAATATAAAAGTTTTAAATTATTTAAAAGCACACTCAAGTCACAAATAGTACCTACGAAAATGAGAAACAAGAATCACAAATAGAGAAATTTAATATTTACTTAGAATTAGCGCAACATATTTTTAAGCAACAACAGATAACTTTTTCGGAATCCGTATAAATTATCGACAAAAATGTCTACGTCAGTACACTCTATTTTATTACACAGTCGACACATTTGGGTCAGTGGGCTAAAATTTGCGATATTTTTTTTATTTATTTATTTGTATTTATTTATTTATACATTTTAGGAAAAGTTGACAGCAAATCTTTAATTATACAATGATACAATAATAATATAGTTATTTATGCCAATTATGAACTTTCCACTGATGAATAGTTAATGGTAAGGTGTACAATGTCATAGAAATGTTCTCTTTAATTGAAATGTATTCCGGTGATGGTGTCTTAAACAATGGTAATTGGGAAAATTTATTTCAATATTTCTAAGACATAATACAGCAAAAAGAGTTTGTGTAAACATATAAGAAGATTCAATTGCCTTCTAATTGTGAACAAATCCTGAAGAATTCAAGACGCGCGTCGTATCACCTAAGATTGTTAAGTCGAACACATTTTAAAGATAACAGTCTCATCCTTTTTTTAACCGATTCTACGATGTTTCATATTTGCAGTAATGTGGATTTAGAACTTTTTAACTTCTAAAACTTCTAAAACTTCTTTTTAACTTTTAAATGTTAAAATCCTACTAGTAAAGGTAGATATATTTAGTACCTTGAAAGTGCAGGTCGTAAAACACGATGTTCTTCATACAAAAAAGACAACTTTTAAATTGAAAACTCTTTGTCTCCGGAACCCGCGGCAAAGCAATCTCAAACCCTCGTTTTCCTCGGTTTCCTAGATAAAAATTTCGCACTGTGAAAACTAGTCCATTAAGATAATGGAAAGGTTTTCAGGAAGGATTAGACAGCGGGTTCTAACGGAGACCATTAGATCGGAAACACATTACGCCTTTCCTGTACAAGGTTTAGCGGATAAATGGCTTCAGAAAGAAAGAAAAGAAATCCGACAAATAAAATCCGTCTGAGACACTGATAACGACTTGCAGTCTAATGAAAATGAACTTAAGAATTCTAACTGCGTTAAAGCTTCATAGAAGAACCTTAATGCTGTAAACCGTTCTTTTTCTCTCCCGCTTAAGCTTTGGAAGTGGCGGTGGGTGATAATGCTACTAGAGCCAGTGAAAAGATTCACAAAAGCATTATAGCCTCTTCCTAACTTATGTATGAGGCACGGGATAAAATATAAATGTAGTATGCATATATGTTTTAAATTTAAGTAACATTTACGAGTAGCTACAGTTACTATAGAAACTGGGTGAAAAGAATGCTAGGAATGTTTTTTTTTTACATTAACTCCACATAGGAGACCTTGAGGAAAAGAATTTCCCTCAGGGCCTATGACATTTTCAAGGATGTTGTGTGGAGGTTTAGACAAAGCCTTGAAGTTGAAACCCGATACGCATAAACACTTTAATAAATAAAAAAAATCCTGTGTCAATTCAGGTTTTATGTTTATTATATTATAAATATACCTGCAGCATTTTCCAAAATGGAAGATAATATCAATATCGTCCAAAAATCAGTTTCAATACTTTGCTTGAAATGCATTTAGTCATGTAAATTAACCAGATATGAATTTGCAGACCTGTCCTAACCTTCATCTTTCCTATGTCATTTTTTTTAAACATCCTTCAGTCTCACAATATACCACGATTGGGGATGCCAAGGTCCAACTGACCGCAAGAAGGTTTACTCCGATACTTCGGCAAGAATACACTACGAAATTGAAAAAGTATTAAAAATTGTTGTAGAATATTTTTGTAAATACATATTTTTTTAAACTGTCTTCTAAGGTAATCAAAGTTGCACCTTCCAATCGTAAATAATATTATTAATTGACTGCTCTTTACCAGAGAATTAATTTAATTCAACGGGGTATTGCTTTATGTCAAAGAAAACCCCTAATAAATATTCTAAACAAAACCCCTCCCATTAAATTAAAGTTTACTGAATTAGCGAGGAATTGATACTTTAGAAATTAGATTTACCTCTCACCTTGAAAGTATATTAATAAGGGTTTATTTCGAACCTTTTTATGTGTCGATTTGTATGAAAATCTGCGATTTATTTGAAAGGGTCGAGATAATGAAGGGACCGTGAAAGGACAGTGAACAACAATAATAAAATTACATTAATGAATATCGTTTGTGTTGAACAAAGGATGAGTGTTTTATAATAAATACCAGTTTTTTACGTATTTTGAGACTCATTTGTAACGACTTATTCTCAATTCATTCTACAGTGGCAGTTGCTCTCAGTATAGCTGCGGAAATAGTTCACAAAACAGATTCGAAACGTTTTTGAAATGGCTTTAACAGTGTTTATTTACCAGAATGCCTAGTACTTTCCAAACCTTCATCTTCGTCGTTTTACTCTCCTTCTCACTCCTTCTTCAGCCTCACTAACACACCCTGATTGGAAATGCCAAATTAACATTTCACCAAGCAGTTGGGACTTTTGTGCAGTATTCACAATAAAATGAATGCCATCCATTAAATTATTTTCAGGAATCTAAACACAACTCTTAAATGTATCTAGCAGTGGCGGTCGGTGACTTTTATAGAAGGGATGCTAGACTATTAATGAGTACAGGCTTTATAAAATCACTCAACACACAAGATGCTATTGCTAACGTAACTTCATACATTCACGAATCACTAGATAAAGGTAAAAAATGTGCGGGGATATTTATTGACCTTAGAAAGGCATTCGATAGCATATCCCATGAGATGCCATTAAAAAAATTGAATAATATCGGCATAAAAGGCAACGTGATTAAATGGATCACCGACTACTTAAAAAATCGTCCTCAAGTGGTAAAAATCAATCGTGTTAAAAATGATCAAGAGATTACAAGCTTTGGAATCCCCCAAGGTACAGTGCTTGGACCAATTCTATTTACTATATATTTAAACGATATTTTTTTTCAACCTTTACATGGTCAAATCACGTCATACGCCGATGATACAGTATTAATAATAAGTGATAAGACTTAGGAAAAAGTAGAATTAAAAGCTACAGAAGACATCAACACGCTCAAGAAATTTTTCGACACTAATTTACTGTCACTTTATAATGAAAAGTCATTTGTAATTCCATTTGCAATCCATACAAATGATACTCCTAAAAATTTTAACATTGTCATACACAATAATACTAAAATTCACAGCCAAAACTATTGCAAATCAAACTGTACAGTACTAAAAACAACAAATAAAATTAAATATCTAGGAGTAATTATTGATAAAAATCTGAAATGGAAGGAACAAATATGTCAAGTAGTAAAAAAAATTAGAAAATTAATATATATTTTTAAGAATTAGAAACTTTCTGTCGATAAAAAATCTATATTCAATTTACTATGCCTTAGTTGAATCCACTTTACAATACGCTATTATTAGTTGGGGATCCGCGTATAAATGTAACCTTCTTCCAATTGAAATTATACAAAGAACAATTATTAAAATTATGTTTAAAAAATTCTTTGACTACCCAACAGAACGCCTGTTTGAAGAATTTCAAGTACCTACATTTAAAGACCTATATATTAAAAACTCATTAATCCAAATTATAAAAGAAAAAGATAAATATCAATTTTTAAATGAAAACAGAACGCGACTTAGACATGTTTTTCTATGCCCAAAACTAAATACGTCTTTTGCACAACATCATTATACTTACCAGGGAAGAACTTTTTTCAATCGTCTACCAGAAGAAATCAGAAGCATTAATGATAAAACCCGAATACTGCTCTCTGTCAAGAGACACTTAAAAATAATTCTGAAAAAAAAAACTAATGTCACTAAATTAATCTCACAAATATCCATAGTTTTCCATAACTTCCTTTCTTTTTTTAAATTTATTATATTAATATATAATCCTTCACTACTATCAAAAAAAATACTACAGCAAAAATACATTTATGTACAATTAATTATTTAAGTACTAACTAACAACAACATTTATGTACACTCCCCTTCCATACAAAAGCAAATGCTTTCAATGGAAGAGTAGTAAAAAAACCCAAGATGTAAAATGAATTATGTACCATGTAAACATATTATTAAAAAAAAAAAATAATTACAAAAAAAAAAAAAAAAAGGTATATCTACTATAAAAATATACAAATCTGTAGCAAGCCCACGAACAAGTTTCATTTACTGAAAAATTTATATCAATTAGTTCCATAAATCTATAAAATTACGCAACATCCTTAATTAGATATAAGGATGTTGCGTAATTTTAATAAGATATAAAATCAAATTAAAATTACGCAACATCCTTAATTAGATATCAAAAAATTTCTCATGTGTTATTGATAAATTTACAAAAAAATTCATGGCTTAGGAGAGTTTTAATTTGCTTATAGTTGAACTCGATTCATTAAGTTAATTTGTAGAGGTATTGATGCAAAGTCATCAGTACATCAGACGGCCGGCATAGTCCAATGGTAACGCATTGGACTGCCATTCCGAAGGTCGCGGGTTCGAACCCGGCGTGCGCAAATAAATTTTATTTGATTAATTTGTGTTATTTCACAATTAATTAATTAAAATAATATATAGTATATTTGCGGGACGTTCCAGAGTGGAAGATACTACCTGTATCGCCCTGGTGTAAGACCACCATTCAGAATTGAAACGTTGCTCCAAATGGCTTTAGCCGTGTTTAGTGACTAGATCTGAATAGCCAGGTACTTCCCCACCTTCCTCTTTCCCTTCCCCACTTACCTTCAGCCTCACAACATCCCCCAATTGGGGATGCCATAGTCTCACTGGCTCCAGACGGGAGCAGTTGGGACTCTTGTGAGGTATTCACTATAAAAATAAAAAAAAAATAAAAAAAAACATCTACACGGCCAGCAAAGAAATTTGAGTAATTTTTCACGTCCACAAATCCAAGAAACTTGTTAGTAAACTGAATTTTGAAAATATCTTATCAATGATTCAATTTATGAGTTTGTGTTAAAAATGGGAGTAGATTTTTTCAGTATCCAGAAAATGTTCACATCTCTCAAAATCAAGGTGCAAACCTATAAACCACGGAAACGCATAGCGAAAATAATTACGAGTACTAAAAAAGACACATAATAATAAGTACCATACAACGCTTGGCGGCTTAAGGCGAAGCTTAATGCTAAATCACTGTTTTTATTAATAACGAATTGGTGTACATTATGAATAACAAAAAATATGCTTTAGATAAATTGATGGTTTTTCGATTGTTTCGCTTGAGTAGAATACAAATAAAATAATAAATTACTCAATAAATAATTCAAATGTAAACTACTAAAATTTTTTTTTTTTCAATAAAAATGTATGAACGCGTAAAGGAAACATTTTTTAAAAAATACAGTATTATAGCTTAGATTGTTTGTGACAGTTTCACTTGATTAACTTATTTGTTTTCTTATAAAATTATTTACAAAATAAATAAAAAACAGTTTTTTCCATGAAATCTAACGTTTCTAGACTCCGTTTGTCAAGCGATTTTAATGCCTATTACCTAAAATTTAAGGTATACAAGAATATATATTTATTTATAGCTTGTAGTTTCCTCTTAATATTGAAACCAAAACTTACCACGTTTCTAAAATCCGTTGACCCAACCGGAGAGTTAATAATTAAATAACTAAATGCCAAGTGCAACTGTTGTTCTTTCCAAATACGTTTTCTAGAAGAAAACAAGTATTTCTTCTTGGACACAGGCATTTGGTCGACTGGAATAGCTGTAGCGAAATTCAAATTCATTCACACATCACAGAAATAGCGTCATAATGGTAAATCAAAAATTAGTATATCAAATTTTTGCGGTCTCAATACTAAGCCTGACGAATTTATGAACAATTTACTCTTACAAAATTCCGAAGATATATTACGCTTAACGGAAACATGGTTGAGCCCCTCTGTATATGTTTAACAAGCGCTATACTATATACAAGCATGACAGCGTTCTCGAGGAGGTGGCGTGTGAATTGCAATTAAGAACACACTTACGTCTCAAAGGATGCAACATCTTGAAACGGTTGGCGAAAATTGTTTCACGGCATTCAAATGTGTTGTGTATTTCTACTGCACCGATGACTCTGAAAACTGTATTTAATTCTACCAGTACATTGACCGAGATACTACGCCTAAAACTTCAAGGAATGGAAACGTCTTAATAATAGTTGATTGAACTAATATGCTGGTAGAGATTTTACTAGAACGTTCACATTTTTTAAAATCCAATGGTCTCAAATAACATGATGTAAAAAAGTTATTTCCACATTTGTTTCACAAATATATGCGACGTCAATTTAAGTGATCAGCTTTCAGTCCTGGAAGATAAATATTATCCTACGTTAACGGTTCGTGTAATGATGTCTAAAACAACAGGAAGTCGCCGCAACGAGCGACGAAGCGTTTCTCTCCTCACGCCTGACAGAAGCAGCTGCGCCATCTACCAGCGACTGTAACCATCAAACTACGCGTAAATAGAATTCATTACAGCAAATTTAATTTTCAGGATACAAATATTAACATACGCAAACAAATATTGTTCTACTTTAGATGAAATTATTTACATAAAAGAATAGTTTAATGATACCATTATATTTTTATTATGTACTAGGCAGTATATTTGATTTGTACGTTCCCATAAACGTAACTACGTAAAGCATAGCTATCCGATATGGTTCGGCAAAAGTAGAATATTTAAAATTAAATTGAAGGAATCTCTTCGAAGAAAATATAAGGCCACTAAGAGTAATTAAGATAAATTATTATTCTCTGTAAAGAGATCCAAACTTTAAAAACGTATTACTTCAAAAAATAAACTTGTCTAATGTTGAAAATGGGATTTAAAACTATGTCAAAAACTTTTTTTAATATATCAGGTCACCAAAATCAAGTGGTGGTACTCCTATATGATATCAGAACTATCTAATATCAGGATATTGTAATGAATGTACTCAATTTATATATGTCAGTCCTTAGCAATCAGTCAGTCAGTGAACAAAGCGGGAACTCACGGTTGCACCTGGGCCCTACGATATGTTGGCCGCCCTGCGCCTAGGCCCTGCGACATCTTTACCGGCCTGCGCCTACGCCTCGCAACCTCGAACACGCCGCTGCTTTGCGAGCTGAGCTTTTATCAACTGCCGCCAAGTTCTACAGCTTCTCCGGCTCTACGTTCACATTGGAGCATCAGGAAGACCCGTGGTCTTCACCACCAAAGATGAAGATTGCTAATTAGTCTGGTCTCCGCTTTTACGCCATCGATCTACCGACTTCATCGATGTGACCACACTCCACTTCCGTTCATCTCCTGTTCGACGACGGGCATCAATCCGGAGTAATTCATCGCCATCAACAGACCTATTCAATAAAGACACTGTGATGCCTACCACTTTTATCATTCTATATATCAGCCTACTAAAACCTCCAAATATCTTAAACTTTATAGATGTACGAGACGTGTTTGTCTGCACAAAGAGAACTATAAATAATAAGCACCGGTAAAAATCAGCCCCCTGCCCGCGTAATTATTTAAGTTAAATGTCCTGAGGTATTATTCTATTCAAATCATCATAGCATTAGAGATTATTCAAATCAAAAATCCTATTTTAATTATATTTATTTTACTAGTATACAAAATGTACGAAGGGGTGTAGCTTATAAATACTTCGTATTTCTTTCAGTCGACCCAATTAACAAGAAGTAGATTGTATTTCAATACAACTGTGTTTTAATACACAAATAAAAATAGTTTATGGAAGTGCATTTCATATCTCTAGACTGTATGTAATTTGAGCTTTTATTATGTCTTGCATAGCTTTCATCAAAAAGTAAATATCTTTCTCCTTCTTAAACTTTATGTCTTCTCTTACTGGTACTTTGAGCAGGTTTTATAATTGGAATCACTATTCACTAATGCGGTTATATGAATTTGAAATATAATAGTTCTATACTCTGGGGTTACCAAATAGAAAAATATAACAAACTTTGTACTTAACAATTTGTAGAAACTTGCACAGGTAAAAAACCCAGTAAATTATTGTTGAAATGCTTTTGAACAACAATTGAATATTTATTAACAAGTAGCTTGCAGTTGTAGCTAAAAGAAAGCTTGTAAATGTCAAAATATTTTTTTCTGTGAAAAATGAACAATATTCATATCATAAGATGGAAATTATGAATCTCATTGCTGTAAGTACTGTAGTAACTGGATTTTGGTGTATTATGACGTACTTTGTTTCTTTTAACTTTATACAACGTTTCGATGACCTTCCCTATAAATGGACACTGGAGGGTTCTCTGAAAAATTAATCCAAAAATTCTAATTTTAATTCAAACTCTAAAATATAGTTTATGGGAGTAGCCAGAATATCCTTTATAAAATAGATCAAAGAAATAGATAAGACAACAGTTTATCATTATTTTATATGTGTAGGGAGGTACCAACATTCCTTTGAAATGTTCGACCAGATATTCAAAGGCACTATTACAAACAGACTTTGGTGTTATTCAAAGCATTCAATTCCGGAGCATTCCAGCTTCCTCAGTCGCTTTATTACACTATTAACACTGGCTTTGAGGCAGCTGGTACCGTGAAAGCATGTCTTGGAGCGGCAAGGGGAGTTTAAAAGCGAATGATAGGAACTGAGGAAGTTGGGAAATGCAACGTTTAATATTGTCATTCTTCTTCCCGTAACATTCATATTTACAGAATGTATTTGCAGCTGGAATTATATTTCTTTTACTGCAAGGATTAAAGCAGTACCTTCTTTGAAGGTCTGCTATACAATTTAACCTAAAAGTTAATTATAAACACGTCTTTGCTACTGGGTGTGTAGGTGCATAACTGATTGTGATATTAAAGTTCTTTTCTTTCCAATGAATCAAAAATACTTGTATACAACAGCATTGAAAGAATTCCACATGTTTATTCCTAATTAAGTAAATTTAGTCCATCCATGCCTTAATCTTTTTAATTAGTTTACGAACTCAAAATTTAAGCACTTTATACACGTAGTAATTATAACACTGCTTAAAAGATCATTCTTATACACATACATACATAGGAAACTTTTATAAATACTTAGTAAGTTAGATATTATTTAAGATTTCCACCGTCGAAGATATAATCGTGATTAGAACTCTGTAACGCTGTCTGAAACGTTAGCTAAAAAAGGAGAAAGCGCAAAACGGCATAATAAACCAAACATTTATCACGATCAGCCTCTTAAGTTATTCATCATAATAATCAGTAGCGCAATTAACTTACTATGGTTTATAATTTGTAAACTTAAAATCATCAATACGTTCACGGAGAAAACTGATACCAAATATTGCTAATTTATTAATATCTCTTCAAATTATTCGATTTTCTATTAAAAAGGGAACTGCAGCTCCTTACCGAATGAATTGATAGGTAAAAAATTTTTTATTTATTTTTTTTATTTATTATTATTTTTTTTTAATTTAACAAAATAGGTAGACCAACAAAGCTGTCACATGCCAGCTTGTCTGCAGGATCCACCGAATCAAAATATCTTAAGTCTATGTATATAACATTGTATGGTTATGTGTACATGAGTAAGTCTTATTTCTAAGTAGGTACATTTCACAGATTTTATTTTATTGCAGACATTCAAAATATATTTATAATGAGTAATTGTAAATACATAATATATATAATGCACCTCACTAAAAACAAAGAGTTTGGGAATTTACATTAAGGTGTTCAAAGGTACATGGATTGATCATTTATTAACCACAGTTTTATGATTTTAGGGCAGGGTCTCTCATTATTCACAATTTGTAAGTTTTTATTTAGTTTGTTGAAGATCACAGGTACCAAGTATTCAAGAGTACGGCCTCCATATTTACTTAAAATTTATTTAATTAAAAGTTTTAGTAAAAAATAATGTATTAACGCGATATGTTCATTAGTATAATTATATGTTATATGATATAGTCGGAAAGTTTAAACATTTTTTTAGGAAGCGACCTGCTCTTACGTTCTTAACAGGATTATAATAAATCCACTATACTCATTTTTTTCAAACATGTTAATAACATATCCCCACTTCAACACTTCAGAAATCTTAATCTTCCCTTTTATAATTTAAAGATTAAAAATATTGTATTTCTACCTACATTTAATCCTAGATAATATCGCAGAATATTTATTTGATTTTTTTGCACTAGTACTAATTTCCCTGACGACCGAATCCGATCTACGTGTACAGCATATCGCGTTATAATATAGGAACACGTTTCGATGAGATATTAGTACGCAATAGCAACTCTAATTTTATAGCTCTATGGGATAAGAATTCTGACGTTTACGAAGACATGAAATAAATCAACCTAAGAGAAATTATTCTCGATCAAAGGTGAAACCAATAAAAATGTTGCAAAAAGGTTGTTCCGGAAAAATAAAACACATTTAAAAATACATTCCTATGTTACCCAACATTTTTCATTGTTTATACTGAAAGTGGTTCCACAGTGACAATTCAACACACTTTTAAAAAGTTATAGGTATAAAGTCAATAACCTAACCTAACCTAACCTACTTAACCCAGTTAATAAAGTTTTTGTTTCATAACTTTCCATGACTTTATATAACTTTTTAAAGATGTGATGAATTATCATTTTGAAGATTTATCCGGTCACCACTAAAAGTATATAATAGGTTATTAACTATAAGACATAAGACTTTCATACTTTAATTATTTCTGATGAACCTATTACTAAAGTCTTAATTTTTTCTAAAGGAATTTCTACGAATGTAAGATATTTATATTTAAGATTAATAAAAACCGGACCGCACTATGCAATATTTTATGTAAAATGGTCTGAAAATTTCATACTACGTTTTTAAACTATAAAATTATCGGTAAGCACCAGATTTTATTTTTTTAAACGGTGAATTAGTAACTTTACGGGGGATTTTTCTAGGAAAATTTGTGGGTTTAGTAATACGATAATCAGAAATAATTAAAATAAACGCCACGGAAAGATCGATTTTCTAGTTTTGCTAGGGCAAAGTCGACCGTAGGTCCCTCTACTACGCTGGACCGCGCGCCAAATATTGTTTTTACATGACTTCATCACTTATGTCTCAAATTAAACCGCAGGTCTTTGCAATACACCAGGCTCGCGTGTCGTTTATTTTTGTGCACGTCTGCTTTGTCGTTAAGGTCCTCGCTTTATTTTAGGAAATTATCTCGTCTTAACATGTTTATATGCATAACATCAGAAATTCAATAATTGACAGCCTTAAACTATTATACTCGGTTTAATTTCATAACCATTAGATGAATTAATAGAGAAAACAGGTTACTGAGACAAAATGCGTGGTTTCATTGAACTAGGTGCAGTGGACATACCTGAGATATACTAAATTTGATGTCGCGCATAAGTTTGTTGGTTTGACAAGCTGTCACCAGTTGCCACAAACACCTCGCTCCAGGCTCTTTTTCTAAAAAAAATGCGTTTCCGTGCTATTGAGTGGTGCACAAATTCAAATTCTCGAGCAAATACCAAATCTTTAGGATTCTGTAGGAAATTGAAAAGTGGTTTTCAATTATTCCATTCTTAAAGTGAAATAAAAAAAAATTGATTTCCTTTGACAAACTTAAGCTTTTGCTTACTTAGATGTTCTTGGTAATAAATAGCTGAATTATTTTATTTACATTTATTTATTATTCATTTACGCCCTATCGATAATACTATTCTGTTTGTACCCATATTACGATGGATATTCTGAGAGGAAGGCAGAAAGGACAGACCGCCAAACAACTCGGTCTTAGCACATAATCCTTGCCTCATTCATTTTCATACATTTTCTCATACATACTCTTCTATTATTGTGACTCTCGACATGGCCCAACTGAAGTATCTGATTCACTTGATCATGCTATATCTTTGCATTTACATCTTCGTCATATATTCCCCTTACACTCGTGTCTTCGCTCATTTGCTCTACATGCTCAAACCATCTAATCGTATCTTTCTTTAACTTTCTCATTACTTTATTTTACGATCAACATTTCAAATCAAAAAAAGCCCTAAACTCTACTTGATATTGATATTTTCCACTGTACCCTAAAAACTTTTAAATACCAATTAACCTAACAATGTACCTTAATCACAAAGAATATGGATTAGTGTTGGTCTATTCTTTTAATTAATTTTTTACCAATGTCTTCAAATATCTAGATATAATAATATCTATCTACATAATAAATATCTAGTACGGAATAATCGCATGGGGAGGTACGAATAAGAATAATCTGTATTCGATAGTAAGAACACAAAAAATGATAATCAAAGTTAATGATGATAGAGTGTTTATGATAGAGTCATTAATACTAAATATTATAGAAAGCATATAATCAAAGATACAAATCAAATTGATGATTTGTGTAGAAAATGTTTGGCTTTTCCGGAAACTATAGAACATATTATATCGGGATGTTCTATATTAGCACCGTCCGAGTATACATTTAGGCACAATCAAGTTTTAAAAATAATTCACCAAAATTTGGTAATTAAACATAACTTGATTGACTGCCGTAATGTAGTACCATATTATGAATACGAACCAAATTCATTTTTAGAAAACAAATTTTATAAAATATATTATGATAAAACTATACTAACAGACCGAGCGATTAGTCATAATAGACCCGATATAGTTTTACATGACAAAATTAAAAAAATAACTTATATCATTGATGTTGCTATTCCAAATTCCTGTAATATTCAAAAATCTGTTAGTGAAAAAATAAGAAAATACACAGATTTAGGAAATGAAATAAAAAGAATTTGGCATTCTCAGACTATAAAAATATTACCATTCGTTATTTCGGCTACTGGCATTATACCTAGCTCTCTAATTAAAAATTTAGGCGTATTAGATCTATCAAAAAATTTATATATAAAGATGCAAAAGTCGGTCATTTTGAATACATGTAGGATAACAAAAGATTTTTTAAATATTTATGTTGAGGGATCAGTAGGATTTATAGGCCCTGTTAGAAGTTCTACCGAGCCGAACCCTCTGATATGAAAATATCTGGAGACGGTGAATTTTTTTTCCCATTTGATATCTGGTGATTTGACGTGTTGTTGTTCTTGTATTGTTTTGTATTTATTTTACTTATATAATGCACTTACATAGTGTTGATTGACTAGCTGATCATTTGTGGAAAAGTGAGTGGAAGGGTTAAGTTTTTCCTTTGGGGAAGACTTAACCCGGACAACTAAATCGGAAGTTTTAAAAATTAAAAAACCAAGAATTTTTCCAACCAACGAACTTTTTGAAAAATTTAAGGTCCTACCGATTTCAAAACTATTTCAAAGAAATGCTATTTTAAAAGTTTTTAAAGATTCTGAAAGGTCCTCAACGCGAAGTATAAGACCTAGAACATCTGGGAACATGTATGTACCTAGATGCAATACGACAGCTGCACAACACCATCATGAATATATAGGCCCAAAGTTATTTAACGATTTACCGGATACAATAAATTGTGAAAAAAATTATTTTAAATTTAAAAAAAAACTTTTGTTGTATTTTTACAGAGAAGATTGACTTACTTTTATCGATGATTTTCAGATATATTCTGTTGCTTATATTTTTGTTGATTTTTCGTTGATTTTTGTTGATATTCTGTTTCTATAATTATTTGTCATTTTCTTATTGTACAATATTTTGTAGTATTTTACAGTATTTTTGAAAATATTTTTTTCCATTTTTGTAACTGTACATATTATTATCTATATATATAAGCACATAGACTAGGTCCCCAGTTTGACCCGAGAATATTTCTCTACAAATTGGGTAAACAAAAAAGTGATATACGATATGAAATGTAATATATTTTTATCTCTTGTGAATATTTACTTTTTTTTCTAAATAAATAAAAAAAAACTACTTTCTTCCTGCACAATAACCATAAAAAATATTGTAAATGGAAGTAGTTTATCTTATATTCAACTTAAATGTAAAATTAATTCACATGTACAACTGTCTGTTTCCTAAATAAACTAAAATAAAATTATTCTCACAACAGCCTTACATTCTTTGCGGATCTCCACATTTCTCACACGATCATAAATGATTTGACCACACGTACGTCTCCGGGATCTCATTTCTACAGCAATCAGCGTACGACCTTCCCAAGGCAATATTGCACATAAAGATATTTTGGTATCAGCTTTTTGGCATCGTATCAAGAATAGCTTCTGAACATGGAACCATTATCTCAAACAAAGTGAACCATTTAAACTTCTCGCCAGTAAAAATGGTACCATATTTCGCACTACCTTCTTTATTACCCATCTTCCTAATGGCTAATAAATTGAAAACTTTTGTTGTTAACGACGCAATTTGTATGGCAGAAGTTATCAGCTTAATTGACACAATTTTTACGATGTCTATCCCTGCAAATATGATATTGATAGCTTGATGTTAGTCTTACAACCGACGCCGTATAACGGAGAGTTAATGCACATATTATATATTTTAAATTGAGAGGCGGGTATAGGTACCACCACCCCGGGAAGCAACTATTATATAACCAACACCCCTGTCATAGGTAAACCCAAGTGGTTTCCTACGTTTGGTGGCTTAGCTCGGCGTGCCTGGGTCCATGGGGTGAGGTATGTCTTGGTCTTGGCTGCGGATACGTCTGTCCACCTATTGTATGATGGGTCGGATCGGAAGAGACTGGTTGAGGTAGACTTTTTAACCTCTCCAGCCGGACTCTCTCGACCCATCGCCTTGCACCGATGGATTCTTGCGTCCGTCACGCCCGTCGACATATTGGCCCAAGATTTCCACCCACCCCTCATACCATTTTCCTTCCCAGAACTTTTCTCCTTCCTATCCATAAAAAACCCTCCACTCAGCATCCCGAAAGATATCAGGACCTGAGAGAATTTTTTCTCAGTGCCTCTTGTGTGGAGCTATTGTAAAATATTATACATATTTAATATACAATAATATACATATATATTCTATTTTTTTATTTTTTTATTTAACGCCCAAGGGGCTTTTACTTTTTTTTTGTAGGTGGTAAAATTTAATTGACAGACAATTTAGAAACTTGAGAAAGAAATAATAAAAATAAAATTACATAAAAAAATAATATATGCAAGAAACAAAATTAAAAAATACAATATTGAGGTGTAGTAAGCTATATGAAGTCACTTGTTTACTAATTGGCTAAATTTTCTCGAATAGCTCCGTCCAGGGTCTTTTTCGTTCATGGACCCAACACCTGCCCTGCCCCCGTCATCCGATGGTTTGGATTACTAGAATTTGGCAAATAGTGGGTTCGGAGTCTAATGACGGGTTGTTTCGCAGAATTTTAACATTTTATCAAAAAATGATTTTCATTTTCTTTGAAGGTTCTATTCGAGTTCTGTTATCATATCATTATTGGCCAGTTGTTTCACAAAACTGAAATAATAACAGAACTTAAATAGAACCTTCACAATTCAACAATCAACCTAGAAATATGATGAACTGTTCAAATTATATACCGTCCTAAATTTCACTAATTCCTTGTCAAACTAAAACTACTGAATGAAAAAATTAAATTTATTAAGACTCTCAGATCGAAGAATTATATCCGACTTAATATTTATGTTCATAATTGTAATGGTAGTGTAGACAGTCTTGATTTAATTAACCTCATTGAATTTCATGTACCCATAAGAGCTACTCGTTCTAAAACCCTGTTTAATTGTAACAATTCCAAGACTGAGCATTTCAAACCCTCGCTTGTACCTAGCGAATACATTTATCATACATATTAAAATACATTCAATTGACATTACACAGGGTAACCGAAAAAATAGTGTAAAGCGGAAATCCAGAGGTGGAACACCCCTAGGGTTATCCAAATCAACCCCATTTAAACAAACAGTTAGTTTACGCCAGAGTAATTAGAAACTTAGCGGAATTACGAACAAAATTGAGGCAGGCAGAAGAAACAACGAAAGCCAACAAGGTAGCGTTCGTGCGACTGAAACAAAACTTTTAAAGAAAAGGTACGGTTTGTATTGAACATGAAGGTCGTTATTTTAAAAACTTTTTGTGATAAACTGACAAATAATGAATGGTAATTATTATTTAATTTTATTTAGCTTTGGACTAATTATGCTTTCGAACAAATTTTAAAAAATGACGCCGTTGACATAGCTCAATGAAATACAAAGTAAACAGATGGTAAAGTTTTTTTTTTACATCTACCTCGAAAATTTCCAAAGCTTAGACATTTTCTATGGCGCTATGATATCAGATCAGCCCACATTTGTTTTAGCGTATGCAAGGCATAGTATTCATCAAATAGAAAAAAAAACAAGCATGCATCTCAATAATTCATGTCTCTGTGACCAATAATATCTTGCAAGTCAACGATTTGCAAAAAAATACGAAAAAAATCGTAACTCGAAAACTACAAAAAATCTGAAGCTGAACATACATGGGGGTGATTTGGGTACCCCGAGGTTTGTCCTTCCAGAGGTAGCCTGCTCCAAGGAGCTAGCAGCATTGATTCCTGATGCACCGGTGCACGTGCGCGAAACTCGACGGACACGAACTGAACACCCGTTCACGGTTGACGTTGGCTCCATGAGAACGGGCCGTTTTTACGACTCGTTTTTGTGTAAGTCGGCTCGTATGTGGAACGAGCTACCGGCATTTGTTTTTCCTCCCTCCTATAATCCGAGCCTCTTCAAGCCCGCATTAACAAATCCCTTCCTACAGCCCCTACCTTATTCCGCCTCACAACGCCGCCCAACCGGGTGGTGACATAGTTCCCCTGTCTGTACACTGCACAGGCAGGGACACTCTTGTGAGGTGTCACATAAAAAAAGGACGCCCCAGGGGTATCAAACAAATTTTTTTTTTTAATAAAAATAAGTGTTTATAGTAAAAAGCTTTGTTTTATCGTCTTCATTTATCCTTTGAACGATCTCTTTTTGATATTATTGTAGAAAGCAATCACTACGTGGTTTGACATATTTAATACAATAAAATACTTTTCGTTTTAAAACCACGAGTTTTTAATAATTTTTAAATTTTTAAGCTACGAGTTTTTAATATTTTTTTTCCCTAGTAATAATTTGTACCCTGAAGATGCTTGAGTAAAGCGAAACCGGTCGGTTCTAAAAATTATTAAAAACTCGTGGTTTTAAAACAAAAACTATTTTATTTTATTAGACCTCTTTTTGTTTTCCTCGAAATTTTAAATCCTGTAGTCTAGTTTTACTTGAGTGCAGAGAGTGTGTTTCTAGCGCAGGCTTGCTTTGTCTTTCTGTTAATCGATTCATTATTATTTTCTTTGACATATTGAGAACCAACATACCTTCGAAAGATCATAGGTATTTGCTGCTCATAAACTCACAAGTGAATACTAGATTATTTATTAAACATATTAGTGTTGCTATATTTGCTAATGGCGGCCATCTATTTATTCTTCCATTTTGCTCGTCTGGTTTTCGTTTCCTATTTTTGGATATATCTAAGTGGGTACAAGGATGACAAAGATAACATTTCATAGTACGCCTATATTACAAATATCAAATTAGGTTTCCCAAAGTGAAAACATCTCAATAATGTTAACGAGGCCATAAACAAAGCAATTCTAAACTTCAAAACAAAATTCACAGTGAAATTTTGGTAAACAATCAATTTTCAAGTTCATTTATAATTTCCATACCCTTCAGGCTCCAATATCTTCCAAAGAAAATTTTTTCTTTAAATTATCGTCAGACTTCTTACATCCACGAAACTCATTTTACTTTATCATTTAATGAAAACCCATGAAAAATTCACTGATTATAAAATCAAAAAAATATGTATTTTTATAATGGAATAACTTAAGAAAAATCTCAAATTGTTATATAAGTTGATGTGGTTGAATTAGCTTAGTGGTCAGAACACTTCCCGGGAAAGGAAGAGGTCCTAGGTTTATTTAAAAGATCTGACTAATTTTTTTTTCAGTCGTTTGTGTTAAACATTTTTCGATTGAGAGTCGTTAATATTGTCTTCAATGATTAAAAAAATTAGATATTTTTTTATTAAAGATAAAATTAAACAATTTAAAAAAAAAAAATTTGTACTAACTAATGAGTAAAACCACAAATTTTAATATTCAATTATTGAATACAATATTAGCGATTACTAAACGAAAATTCGAAACAGAAAAATCAGAAAAAGATAGGTCAATTTTAGGAATTGAACCCAGGACCCTTGCCTTGCTGGGGCACCGCTCTATCAACTGACCTAATGGGACCTTATCTCTTCGGTCATATTTAACTGTATAATACATCGAATTAGAACTACCAAAATTGTCTTAATATTTCAGAGCGGTGCCCCGGCATGGCAAGGGTCTTCAATAATTAAATAATTTTTTAAATAAAAAAAAGTTCCACGGACAAGAATCGAACCCCGATCAACTGCTTAGAAGGCAACTATGCTATTCATTGCACCACCAACTATTGGAAGAATGGCGGCATAAATTTACTATGGTTACTATGGTACTATGTAATGAAAAGATAAGAATTGTGTATTGTTAAATTTTATGATGTCATAAAGGTACGTCACATCAAATTGGAAATGATGTCTTCTATTATACAATGAAGAGTGTTTGTGACGGGTGGACAAGCGGACACCGAGCGGCGGAGTGGATTTGATTTTTATACAATCAACAGTTTTTTTTCCGACACTGATGAAATTTTGCAAACTTGTCTTCAAAACAAGAGAAAGGTCACCTCTACATTGGATTTCCAAAAACGCTGTGTAGAGCCCGGGCAACCCCGTGGACTTCAATTATATTTATACTAAAGAGGGTGTTATTGCCATGTGGGTTGGGAGGACGGTCACCTGGCGGGCGGCGTGAATTGGGTTTCATACAAATGTACGCTAAATTTTATTCCAAAACTTTTAAAATTTTGCACAATTGACCATAAAATAAAAGACAGGTCACTGTCCACATTGGGTTTCTAGTGAAGATCATTTATGCAACTTCTATGACTTCAGCTAGTTTTTTACTAAAAAAAAAACTTTTATTGCAAGACATTAAAATGTACTTTTGTATTCCCCACTTCATAGTCAACTAACTGTCTCAGAAAATCTGTCTGGATATTACATCGAGATGAAAATAATGCTACATTGTTAACCCTTTCAGCCCCAGTGTTAATTCAAATTAACATGAACTTTGTGAATTTTTTTACCGTAACTGTATCGATTTAGAAAAACCATGTTTTCGTTTTCTTATAGTTTGTAGTCTTTTCTGTGGCGTCTATTTTTTCCGCTCCGTTGAAATCCTTATTCCCGCCACAAAAACGATCAATATTTTGACATCTGCTGATTGTAAGTTTTATCGAATTTCTGCCGTCATTGATTACTTAATTTAAGGTGAGATATCAATATTTTCTACTCGAATTACAAATATTTGCACTCATAAAGATGTGTTCTATAATAATAACATCAGTTCAATTCACTGATCACAGTCATTTCCCAGAATATTTTAAATGAATCTCAATGTTCATTCAAATTAACACTGGTAGTGAGGGACATGTTTTCGACTAGTATGGCGAATTTTTAAAGATTTATTATCCTAGATTATTTCTTTATTTATGAATGAATTTTAGTTAAAATGTTATTTATTTGTACCTTAGTGATTATCACTACATTGTCAATGTGCATTTTTGATATGAAACCTTTATTTGTATTACTTTTGTGTTATGTTTATTTTACGTTACTATGTAAAAAATACCCTCTGACGCCCAATGTTAATCCAAATTAACATAGAAAAATTTCTAAAAAAAAAAAAAAAATTAAATGCCAAAAATTTTCAAATAATTTTCTGAGGTATTATCAAGCATTACATATTTTATATGTGTGGAAACAATAATGCGGGTGTGAAAGGGTTAACTATTAATAAAATAAATTGAGATAATGACATCGTTATAATAATTACAACCATTATATGGTTAACCAAAATACATCAAATTTCACAGAAAAGGGTTTAGTGATTTATTAATAGGATAGAGATGATAATATTATGGCGTCTGAGGAATGTGTTTTACAAATAAGACTCAAATACCAATATTCAAAAAGTTGTATTATTATAGGTAGATATATTATATAATAATAATTGGGGATCAGGTGAGGAGGCACGCAATGAAAGAGGTTGTGAAGGTCACAGTGTTTTATTTGAGTCAGGTTGCCGTATATGAGATGACTTGAGGACCGATGATGAAGACTCCGGAAGTGTTGGTCAATGTGCGGGTCAGTGAGTCGACGAAGCTGCTGGTGACCGGACTCGTGGACGTATCAGGTACTGGTGAAGGTTATGGGTCTTCCGGGTGCTCCAGTGCTGACCAGGGAAGCCGAAGGTGCGGTGGACCTGGCCGGCGGTTGTGCGGGAGATACATAGACAAGCGAGGATGCCGCAGGGTCTAGGTGCGTGGATGTAGCGCTGGTCAGATGTGCTGGAACCAGGGCGCTGTGTGATCCCGTTAGAGTCCATGAATGAACCGTGCAGAACCGGGTATATCGTCTTGCGCGCAGCGGAGGTGCACGGGTTGTCACTTTCGAGACTTGCAACTTGTTGAATGACTAATGACTGACTAACTGCTCGCTGCGTCGGGCCTATTTATATAGCCCGGCCGATGGCATCAGTAGCTGCGTGAGATCGCCGGTAAACTACGGGTCACTCGCTCAGTCTGGGTACTTGTGATACTTTCGTTGGTGCTGGAATTACGCCTAGGCAATAGGCTAGAACCTTCTAGCGAATGCACGTAATGTGCTAGTCCAACTCGCAACGTGTTGACGTAGGTAGTTTGCTCGCAAGTAGGTACTCGTAGACAGGTAGGTAGCAAGATAGGAATGCTTCGAATTATGTCTGGAGTGTTCCGGTTACGATGCTTTTTGTATTGGCGAGACGTTCTAGATAAATCTCGTAGCATCGCTACACATACAATTTACATTATATAATATACATAATTTACATTCTTAAATATTTGAGATCAAGATTTTGGGTAAACGTGACAGCACAATTGACCAAAAAAGTTAAATTGCCATTGATTTTTCAACCGACGCGTCCGGGACGGTTCTCCGCAAGGCCGACTGCTGTAGCAGTGCAGGCCTTGGCGCGCGATGGATTTTGAAGTGTCACATGATCACGTGCATTGACAATTTGCAATTGCCGGCGATTGTTTTTGATACTCGTTGTTTCAGCTGATTTGTGTATTTTACAGCAAGCATATTACATATTACATTAAACAATCAGAGTGATTAGACAATTTTAAATAGCAAAGATCACTTACGCCGGGATCACACGAGGACGATACAGAAGACAATACAGACAGCAAGATTCTGAACTCTAAATTCGACTGTTTGCAAACTTATGCAACTCATTAACTTACGAATACCTAAAATAACAACACGACAAAATACACTATTCCACTGCAACACATATAAGCGCAATTACATTGCGAACTCCCCAATAAAACGGTTTCACACTATCGGAAACCAATACTTAGGTGATGTAGATATATTTAATATTAACTTTGCGAATTTTGCGGATTACGTAAAAGACTTATTTCAACACTATTCCTAAATGGAAATTATATTTTTTTAAGCCAATCAAATTGCTGTATTTTTTTAATTTATATTCTTGTTATTTTTAATTTTGTTTCTTGCAAACATTATTTTTTAATGTAATTTTATTTTTATTATTTCTTTCTTATGTTTCAAAAGTGTCCACGACGATACACGACGACGCGTGTTACTAGCGAGTTCACGAAAAATATCATCTTTTTCTCGGTTTTTTTATACCAAGATGTATTGAAATGTTCCATTTATGCGTTATTTCTAAGCCGAAATATGAGAGCCGAGATACGTATCCACAAAGCGTCTGGCTATTGTCTTACTGTCTTATCAAAATCTATATTATTAACTGTGGTGGGGGTAAAAAACTATTCTGCGGAGATAGCTCACCCCTATCGCTGGGACAATGTCCTAGTTCTGCAGGCGCCCCTTTAGATTTGTAATGCTTTTTAACAATTAAATAAATATTATATCTAGGGTCAAAGTCAATAAACCCAGCAAGAAAGAACCTGAGACGTTCGGTCATGTTTACCAGTCAGCTCAACACAGGCGTTGGCGTTTACAGCATATACATACATCGAAATGTAATAATCAGATTAAACCGAAGCTACCTGAGATCGATAGCGTTAAGAAGATACTAACACAGGAGAGAAGGAGGCTGATGGATTAGTTATGTTGGTTGTATATTAAGTAGACGCAGACGGCGCGATCTCGCAAGCGCCATTCAATTGAAACCTTTGACCTTCAGGCAGAGAAGGCCTATATGGAAAAAGGACCTTCCTCAATTTGATACGCTGTAGTTGTGTTGTTTAGTTTAGGCAAATACAAAACTCAGCTCTAAGATAAAATAACGAATGCAATATTCACAGATAGAAAAGCCCGTAAACTTGCGTGATTATATTGTTGGGAAGGTACTTAAGGCACCGTCGCAGAGTATGAAGAAGGAGAAAGGAAATCTTTAATTCCGACTTACCGTTTTTTTTTCTTACGCTTTTCTTTATTTTTACAGCCTGAAACTCGCGTGCTAAATAGCTTTACAATGTCGAAAATATCGACAATGGGGTCCTTAATCAAACACAGTTTAGATGGTGATAAGATGAATTGTAAAATTTCACTAAGCTATACACACGTTGTAGTCAACATAGGTAGGTAGGAATTAAAAGAAAATTTGGTGGGTAGGAAATAAAATTATTATAGGTATAAGGTATATAACGTCTTGTATCCCCAGATTGAAATACGTCAGTATCAATCAGTTTGGTAGTCTCCAGATTTATATTATTATAATAAAATATGAAACTTAATTATATGCTTTTGTGTTTTCGCTAACCCGTGAAAAATAGTTAAATTATTATACGATAATCCGTTAAAATCGGAATTACGAGTGTGATATTTTTCCCCTATAGGCCTTTGTCAACTTTGGGGATGCAGTGTAGGGGGTCGTTTTATGGAAAGGAAGGAGAGAAAATTATGGGAAGGAAAAAGTATGAGGGGTGGATAGGAATCTGGAGGCCAATGTGTCCTGTAATAATTCCGTAAATATTATCGATTTAATTTTTATTATTGATAATTTATGCGTTTAAAATAATATGTAATAAAGAATTTTTGCGTTGTGTTCTAGAGTTCTAGATTCTTTCAGTATCGCAATGATACCTTTTAGAAATCATTATAACAAATATATCCTTCGTTGAATCTTTGGTATCACATTGGTTAGTATTATTTAATTGGAGTTATTCATACAAAATGCTGGCAGCATTTATAATGCGGATTTGTTTCTTAGAATTTAATTCGCTGTCTTAATTATGTGAAGTTGATACCAAAGGCTGATCTAAATTAGATTATTTATCAATTCAACGAATCGTCTACAATTGTATAATAAGGACCCTATAAATTTTAAAAAAATACAAGATATAATATCTTTACAAGAAATATATCCTAATTACATTTCGTCCGTCGGATTGCATCCGGGTCGCTTTCACTGGGGCATTGACTAGGTGATGATTGTCGATGACTTGTTATCTGGTTATCTAGTTTAGTCGATCGATAAAGGTTTTATTGATAATTTCAATATCTTGTCATCATTCCCATGCACGATTGCAGATCGCCGATTGTGCGAAATTACAAAATAAGAGGAAATTGTTTTCGGCGAAGATATTTCGGCTTCAACTGTTCATTATGAATACGGCCATTCATTAGTTTTTACGGAAAAATATGAATATTTCGATTAAACGAAAAATTTTGTCAACCACTTACGCAAATAATTTTTTTTTTTAATCACCAGAATTTCCAAAGTCAGTCCTTTATTAAGAAGAACACCATGTCCCCGTCACTTGGAATGCTAATAAATATCAAAATATTTTTTTTTGTTTCACTTTTGTTGATATTCACACAGAAAGCCCTGATAAAAATAATTTCCCTCAGGGCCTATGTCATCTTTGGTGATGCTGTGTCTTGAAGAGACCTCTGTTGTAGGTGGGAGGAAACACAGAAGTCGGCCAATCGTTCCACAGCCGAGCTGTTGAACTCAAAAGCGAGTCATGGAAGCGACCTGTTTTCACGTATCTAATGTTAACAACAGTTTACATATGTTGGGAGCGCGTTTGGCGTGTTTTGGGACTTCAGATAAGAAATGGCTGCCAAATTTATCAGTGAAAAAAAATTGTGCACTAAAACATTTTTTTAACTTTTATAATGTCGAAAAAAAGAAACGCCCGGAAAAAAAAATTTTGAAAAAATTATACTTAATGTATTTCAAGTATATCTGCCTACCCTTACAGAGAAATGAAATACCTAGCTTATAGTTACTTCGAAAAAATGAGTGTCTTGTCATAATTTATCATCATTATTTGAATCACCATCAATCACAGATTTTCAGATTCCTTCAAGAAAGCAAAATAATATTTCCCAAATAAGTCGCAAAAAGGTTTTTATTCTACGAAAGCCACAATTCGGCTATACAGCAGGCAGCATGTTGATTTTAGTTCCCTAGTATCTTTCTGGAGCTTTGAATAAAGATTGAAATTGGAAACATCTAAAGGATTCAGGAATCAGAGGCAATAAAAACAAAATCCAAATTGACTTAGCTTTTAAATCAACGACTACCAAACGTTAAGGATATTCGACGGAATGAAGTTTAAGTCAACAAATATAATATTTATGAGATCCTTCTTGTTTTGTTTGGTATTACTAAGTAGGGGTTATTCCCTTAACTTAAAGTTGAGAATTTTCTAGTGCCGCAGGTGAAATATTTAGGTATCATAATAAGTACATGCAAATAATATAGCACCGAAAAGTATTTTTTGGCTTGTCACAATTAGACTCTAAACACACAATATAAATAATATATTATGTTCCCGGTAAAACACCCTGTTTTTCCAATGACCTTATTCTATTGGTTATTTTATGAACATGATTTATCAATATTTACAAGGTCAGTTTGTACAATAACAAAATAATCATATTAAACCAAATCATATTTACCTTCACACAAGTGTAGCCACTTGTGTGAAAGGGAAATAAAATTAACCTAATCTAACTTAACATACATATTTGAAAAAAATATATAATTAGTTATATACATTAGCCCGGAGTGAAAGAGGTCGAAAAAAAATTTTCTTCGAATTTCAAAAACCCTATATCATTTAATGTTGCTGTAGATAAATAGCTGTAGAAAAATATTTTTTATTTTTTTTTGACATATGATCTTCAGGTGGCGCAGAGGACATGAAATTTTTAAAAAATGATCGATTCTAGAAATTTAAAAAAAATTTAAAACAAAATTATTATCATATTTAACTTTATTATTTGCATTAAAATATAAGGAACATTAAGAATATACATATTTTTTAATCATTTCAGCCTTCAGTCGTGTCATATGCGTATGGGGTAGCTCCCTGAATTCCAGAGGAAAAGTGTGATTTTGTTTCGAATTTCGGCATTTATTTTCTCTATTTTATTCTTGCTCGAATATATCCATCGGGTGCTGTACTTCCGCACACAGCCAAACTAGCTTCAGTGACCGGCTTCACACCTCTCTCCACAGCCTGTGTGTGACTTGGAAAATTTTCAATCCGGATATTTATATCTTCGCTCATAATTTTGTCCCATAATTCACTGTCACCGTATTTTTTTGTAAATGGTGGCTCGAATATTTTTTCTGTCTTCCAGTTTATCAAATCATAATAATCGTTGGCTTCGAAGTTTAGTTTTGGAGTCAAGAATGTCCTTACTTCTTTCTCCTTTGCATTTTGTCGGGCTTTAAGAATTCTTCTTACTGCTAATTCTTTTATATGCTGTCTTTTGGCTTGTAGCATCGCTAATAAAATATTTTCAGAATGAGCGAAGAAAGAGTTCCGCTCGATTATTCGAAAAACAATTGTTTTCGGCTCATATTTTAAATAGGACCATTTTTTGTATCATACCAAGGACATGTTTCGGACCATCTTTACATGAAGGTTTTGTTTTTATGGTGAACCATATTGGCGCATACACTTTTATCACAAACGTAGCAATCTCAACCAGACTATGAGTTGGAAACTTTGTTGCTACATATAGTCTCAATATTCTATGTGTACAGGTTAACCAACGAGAGTGTGCCAGCTTTCCTGGTTGCTTATTAGCCAAATCAGTTTTTACGCTGCCTTGTGTTACAGCTTGACAAATTTCATACAGATATATTTGATCATTGCTTAGAATTTTCACGTCGATATCGGGTAAGACTGTCGTAATTTTATCAAATTTCACCACAGGGAGGTCTTCACAGTGCTGTAACATCTTGCCAATGACTCCTGCGAACGTATTGGGACCTGAAGTACTGCCATCCAAAGTATTAAAAAGATGACGCAGTGGTAATTCGTTGGCATGCAACAAACATATAAACCAGTGTAATGGTCTATTTAAATGTCTTTCAATCAATGCGATTGCTCCATTCTTGAAGGCCGTGTTTACAGCCGTTCCATCGCATCCAATGGCTACAATGGTTAATAAATCTCCGAAGTGCAAATTTAAAAATTCTACAATTGAATCCTTAATAGAATTAGCGGTTCCAGAAGGAGGCGCGACGTGGCCAATGTACTGAGAATCTGGCTCGGAGAGTAATTTACTTCTATCTATTACTTTTGAGAAATCTTGTTTAGAAATAAAACCAATATCTTGAAGAACTGCACTGGCGATGGTTGATGCTGATCTATCGGAGACACCAGTCCTGTCACAGGCAGTGGCAAGATTTTTTAATCGATGCCTCATCTGATTTGTTTGTGATTTCGATGTGAATGGCGTGGAGTGTGCCGGAAAAAGTGTATAAAAGTCTGGATCTTGATTGCTGTCTGATAATCTTACACTATCATCCGAGGTCTCTGAAGTCTCTGGTGAGGGGCTCAGAGGTTTCTCAACAGTTTTTGAAGTAATTTATTTTGCCTCATCAGTCGTAATTGTCTACGCTCCAAAGCCTTGGTTGCTACTATATCTTTTGAGCAGGTATACATTTTGCGGCTACTTCTCTGATCTTGCAGGAATTCTAGCTCCTTTCTTGGGTATTTTCACTAAAAATTTACAAAAATCGACACAAATGCACTTGCAAACAGCAATATCAAAGAGTTTTTTTATTGCATCTTCATAAAATTCAGTTTTCGTTTTAGGTACTCGACATTTCTTTAAGCATTTGTACTTGTGATAGTACCGTGTTAGTTTAGTTACAATTTGACGTTCAGTTACAATAGGAATAGACGCTTTATTCCACAACGTAATTAGATCAATTGCAATTATTTCACATATATCTTTCACAGAAGGATCTTTTCCATTTGATAACCACTGCAAGTCATTTCTAATCCACAAATAATACTTTATTACATCCGAATAAGTTGGCAACACATTGTCTTTTAATTTTTTCTGGGCCACCAAACATAGAACACATTGAATTTTTTCTTGTTTTAGGCATATTACAAAGAAATCACAATCAAGTTTTCGCAGCTGTTCCAACGAAAGTGCACTCCGCGCTAATGTCTGTTAATTACTGATTGACTGCAGCTCTTGTTACGCAAAATAGTGTCAAAGGGTGGGAGGAAGAGGGGTAAGTTAGATGGCTAAAACTAAAATACATTTTGTGACGTTTAAGTTGGATTAGATGATGTGCTTGTTTACTAACAAAATCTGAAAAAACACCATTTTTTGTAGAACTTTAGGGTCAGTGCGCCACCTGAAGATGAAGTTGGAATTTGATGATATTTTGTGTACTTTATAGGGTACTATCAAGGCACCTATTGGTAATATAGGAAACACGAAATTTGAAAAAAAGTTTTTTCACTCCGCCCTAATATACATTGATCTATGGTTATATAAGGTGAAGCGAAAGAGTTTAATTATTAAAAGTTCTTCCAGTCATTTATGCAAATGAAATATTTTTTCCTGATTAAAAGTTCTTCCCATAGAAATCGTGAGTTTTATCGAAAACTGGTTGACAATTTAAATAAATAGTGCTCTTAATCTTCTTCTTCTTTCGTATGGTGAAATAATTGAATAGGAAATCCACATATGATCGAGAGGTTCCCCCAATATTCAGGGACAATATTTTTAATTGTTCCCCGATATTTATCGATTCCCCTTGGCCGGGAGACCTATCGGTCTTCGGCCCCTTAAATAGCGGCATAGTTTGTAGTTGGAGGCCCACTTAATTTGGTATCCGCTTCATTCACTGCACTACCTACACGGTAACAATAACGTGCCGGTGGCATCGCGAACAACGCGGCGGACACAACCGTTGGGTGTGGCAGTTGGCACACTACTACACACTATAAATAGTGCTCTTAATGATATATTGAAACAATTATAAACATTTTGAAATTGTTGTTGTTGAAAGTGGAAACAAATTTTAAATCGTCTCCATATGTTGTGAGTATCAAAAATTGAAAAAAGAGTTCTTGTTTCATGTGAACAAATTAAAATATTTAATAATTCATCTTTGTTTTTTGATTAAGAAAGTAGGTAAAGTTTACCGCCATAAACAAAAACATTAAGTATTTTATATGAAGTTTTTATTAAGTATTTTATAAGAAGTTTTATTAAGTATTTTACAAGAAATTTTATTAAGGCGATGCACTACGTCGTGTAATATTTTAAATTGAGCCGCTATCAATAACAACCCTTACGTAGATGGCGATAAGGTTTAAATTCCCGCTTAACACCATCCACCTGTTTTGATTTATGCAAGAAAAAAACATGTTTATTTTATTTTGTGGATTTTCAGGCATAAATATTTAATTTTCTTCGATCATTTTATAAATTACTTAATTTTCCACATTATACAATAAAATCATAACTGAAAATGGGTTCGTTAGTAGGAGATTTTGAACTTTAAAGCAGCTTTCATAGGCCTTATACATTATTTTTTTCTGGGCTTATAAAAAGACTTAACTAAAAAATACTCGACTATTTCAAAATCCAAGATGTATTCTACTCGCAGTATTTAATTAAAGCATCTAAAACATTTTTAGGCGACTAAATTTGCAAACCAAAAACACATGATTTTGCATTACTACGTATGGCATCGCCTTAAGTATTTTATAAGAAGTTTTATTTTTCTCACTTTATCGCTCTTAGCCATCCTTCTTCTTTAGGACCTTTTTTGAAAAGGAGTATCAAAAAAAAAATAATTAAGATTTGTTCGTCAAACATTATGCGATGATCTTAATCAATGGTATCTATACATAGACTAAATTCAATGTATCTATACCTTATAATATGTGGCGTAAATAATATTTTATTGACATGGTTTTGAATTATTCCAGATTGACTAAAATTTTATCTCCTTATAATTATAATAATTGGATGATTTTTATGGCGCCGTTTTTGTGTACAATCACCTCAAGGGCGCTGTACAAATATTTAATACACTATTACAATGATCTATGTTATTACTAACTATATATGGAGATAATATACAGTACAATACTAACCTGGTAGTTCACTTGAGATTCACACTTAATTAACATGAACTGATTGTTTATTTACGAAATTTACAGACAGGATTTATGACATAATTGGAAAATCGCATATATCTGGACTTTCTCTCAGGAATGGAATATTTAATTTAAAGATATGACAGCTTAAAAAGGTAAGTTTTTAGTTTAGACCTGAATTCTGTTGGATTTGTTATGGATCTTAGTTCCGGAGGGAGTTTATTCCAAACCTTCTGCCCAGATACTCCGAAAACGCGATCACCAAACTTAGTATTTGGCTTGCACTTAGGTTCCATCAGTCTGTCTATAGCTGCTGATGTTGCCGATCTAAGAGTTGACTGCCTCAGACCAGTGTTTTCCGGGACACATAATTCAGAGATGTAGGATGGGGCCATTTCATTGATGGATTTAAACACCATCCAGCATAAGTTGTACTTGAGCCAGTGAAGATTACGAAGGTGTTCTGAAATGTGCGAATATTTTTAACCCCGGTTATGAGCCATGCTGCTTCATTAAACACCGATTGAAGTTTGTCAATTTGATATTTTGGAAGGCTGGCATACATAAAAAAATACTAAATATTCACGATATCTTTTCGGGCTTTTCAAAGTTATTTTTTTATAATTATCTACACCGTTTGTTAAGAGAAAAGGCTAATTAACATTTTGAACGCTCTAACAATCTGGTAACAAGGCAGTAATTAAACATGACTAATATTTATTGCACAGATCGCTCGCAGATTGGGAATTCTTAGCCTGAGCGGTTTTCTATGCTAAACGTAAACTATTGAGTAAACCAAATTCCTACTGTTCTCTTCTTAGTAATTGAAGCACGTAGGCAAATTGAAGGTACCAAAATCATGGGCTTTTAGAGTCCCCGCGTTTATGTTTCTTTCGACGCTTTGGAGTTTAGAATACCGCACCGGGTAGACCGACTATTGGTTGCGTAGAACTAGAAATCGCCTTATTATCTACTGCTCTGGTGGAGCGAACAGAAACTATAATGAAATCATATTTATTTAAACCAACTTTGAGCGATAAAATTTTGGATTGTACGTGATGAAAATTATTAAAACAATACATAAAAAAATAACCAGTTAAGGTTTCAAACTCTAGTCGCATTTGTTTACCATCAATCGACGATCAGCACCATTTTGAATTATTGAAATTAGAACGATTCCCGTTAAACCAAAACCACCTAAATCTCACTTAAATGCCAATTTTCTGTAATTTCAGACCGTTCAACATTGATTTTATGGTCATAAAATGTGACGAGAGTTTTTAACAATTACTACCCAATAAAGGAAATTACAGTATGGGACCTGTACTTAAGGCCGAATTACACCTGCCGACTGCTCAGTCGAGTGACTCGCTTTGTTACTCGGCCGAGCAACTGATTGAAGTAAAGACGATCACGTGTAGAAGAGACAGTGGGCGAGTCAGTTTATTAAGATAAGTTTAAAGTGTTGTTAACACATAGGAAAAAGAGAAATTTAGAGAGTTTTACAACAAACGTCACATAAGAATGTAGAAAAGTAATTCGAAATTTTGTTTTTTTTTGCTTTCACTGACTAACTTGGCTGACCGCACTGACCAAGTGTAGAGAAAGTAAAGCGCCGAGTAGAGTGCGCAGGTAGAGGGAATACTTACTCGACCGAGTTATTAGGCCGAGTACTGACTACAACTCACTAGCCGAGAACTCGGCCGAATACACCGTCTCGGTCAAGAACTCGGCAGGTGTAATTCAGGAATATGGATATGAATGATGAAGTTTTATTCGTGTTTTGTTTGCTGAAGTTTGGGTCCAGAACCCATTAAACTAATGCAATGTCCAAATAATTGTGTCTTCTACTTGTATCTCGAGCTTAATTCATGCAAAAATTAATTTTCGATGTTGAGGCCAAGATACCCAACTAAAATGTAGATTTTTTTAAACTTGTGTTAAAGCAAACAACGTAAAATATTGCACCTGATTCAAAAATGTTTCCTGATCCTTTAATTTCTCAAATTTTATAAGAATAATTAATAATAAAAGATAGAATTTGAATGTAAGTGACTGTTCTCTAAACGACTTAAAACAATTATTGAAGAGTCACCTAGATAAATGCTGATACGATTATGTAAAATTGTATTGTAATTGGAATAAATATTCTGTTGTACAGTAATAAAAAATATAAAATACTAAAACTAATACTAAAACAAAAAAAAATTAAAGTTGATTATCTAAATGATTTTAGGTTATTTTAGGGAAACAGAGTTCATAAAAACGTACCTACATACCGTCATGTTAGCGGTACAGTACTCATCATCGGCGCAGGGTATAACCCTGTGACAAAAAAATTCTAAAACAATTTTTTGCCGTGTAAATCTGAAATCAATTTTTTAGTTGTTCAACGTTTTAATGGCAGGCGTTTTCGGAGGTGTTTTAATTAGTTTATTATGAAAAATAACTCACATAAATTTCACGTTGTGAGTTTGCATGTTTGCATTTATTTAGTACTTTTAGAGATTTGTTAATTAAATATGTTACGTAATGAGCTCTTCACAATCACAAGACTACAATAATAAGTAGTAATACTACTCCACGCGCTTAATTATAAAATAAATGCAGCATCTAATTCACCAATTACCCGAGCTCTTTATACTCTAAATAATATTTGTCTAAACTCTAACTAAATCTAAAATCTCTAAATTCAAACGTGGCATCATGTCAATAATTTACACTGTTCAATGCGCATACATACAGACACACACACACAAACACTCACACATACATTACACACACACATATATACTACACACTTCACCTGGTAATTAAGGAATAAACATACCACTTAGCCGACATTAGAAGGAAACATATCATAGGTACCCAACATGAAGTATCTTATTCCTGTATATTGTTTCATCTCTATAAATCATGTACTGTTTCTTCTATAATATAAAAAATAAAACTAAAAAAATAAATAAAAAATAGCGTTCACGTGGCTCAGGTAGGCCAAAATGTTATGCAGTGCACACACGCCGTAAACCCTCTATTCTTAATATCCTAGCTTCGGCTTGCCTCATGAAATCACCGTAAATAAATAACTTCTTTGCCTGTCGTTTTCTTCCAGTATTGTAATCTTTTACGATCAAATCCCATAGGGATATCTAAGTGTAACCCTTTTCCTCTCTGCCAAAGATATATATGTACGTGTGTTTGTATATATATATATTTGTTATTTATCTTAAAATTAATTTGGTGTTAAAGGAAGGGGAGAGGAAGAGGAAAATAGGAAGAGGATAGGAGATGCTGCCGATACATTCCATACTCTCATATTAATAATTATTAATATGAAAGTTCAATCGTACGCGTTACTTCATATCGATATTTCATATATATATATATATATATATATATATATATATATATATATATATATATATATATATATATATATATATATATATATATATATATTAACCCCACAAAGGAGGCCATGAGGAAAAGAATTTCCCTCAAGGCCTTTGTCATCTTTGGGGTTGCTCTGTGATGGGTCTTTTTTAAGGAAAGGAAGGAGAGGAACTTCAGGGAAGGTAAACTATATGAGGGTTGGGTAGAAACTAGGGATCAGTGTGTCTATGAGTGACGGATGTCTGAATATATCGTTCCCACTGCGGCGCAAGGCGAAGGGAAGAGATACCAGTTGGAGAGGTCAAAGGGTCTCCCCAAACCATCCTCTCCCGATCTGGCACGCCGCGCAGCTGATAGGCCGGCGCATCCTGAACACACCTCACCCGATGAATCCGGACACCCCTGCTAAACTACAAAATGTAGCGACCACTTGGGGTGACTTATGGCAGAGGTGTTGGTTATCGAATAAATTGTTCCCGGGTACCCAATACCGCCTTTCAAATCGTGATAAAGTATTTCTTAGAAATATTATATAAATGAATATTCATATTTTTATTTATTATTTGGGTTATCATCATTTTGTTTATTTTATTCACTTATTCATAAAAATAAATAGTGCCTGCTATTTTTTTTTTTTTTTATAGTGAATACCTCACAAGAGTCCCAACTGCTCCCGTCTGGAGCCAGTGAGACTATGGCATCCCCAATTGGGGGATGTTGTGAGGCTGAAGGTAAGTGGGGAAGGGAAAGAGGAAGGTGGGGAAGTACCTGGCTATTCAGATCTAGTCACTAAACACGGCTAAAGCCACTTGGAGCAACGTTTCAATTCTGAATGGTGGTCTTACACCAGGGCGATACTGGTAGTATCTTGCACTCTGGAACGTGCCGCAAATATACTATTTATTATTTTAATTAATTAATTGTGAAATAACACAAATCAATCAAATAAAATTTATTTGCGCACGCCGGGTTCGAACCCGCGACCTTCGGAATGGCAGTCCAATGCGTTACCACTGGACTATGCCGGCCGTCAAAAAGTATTGCTAAAGCTAATGTCGCTAATCAACGCACCATGAAGATTTGATCTCTGAAACGCGATAAAAAAGTCTCCAGTCGAAAAGAATTGCCCATGCCGAAACAAAATTATGCATAATTTGATAGAAAATCCATTTCACTTTGAATCCTATAAGATGGTTGTACCGAACGACTTTTATCTTATTAAAATATGCATAACTACATGGCAGAACTGACGTGTTGGCTAAGCACAGCTTGACATGAGTTATGTTTCAGCTAAATAACATCTCTCTTGATATCTTGTAACAGTTATATTAGCCACGCCTGCAACTTTATAAGAAAGAACTGTTACTGGATCTCGGCTGGTCACAAACGATTACACTAGGTTGTTTGCGCCACTCGGTTATTGTTAAATTAAAAGAAGAAGTTGGGAACGCGTGGTCAGATGGTTTTGACCGGAACCGGGAGAACTCAGTTCTCAACTGCGGACGTTTCTAAGATCTCTGGCGGAGATCTTTTGACGACGATGGATACGCGTTAGCTAATTTTTTATACTGGACATTGCTTCCTAGATTACTTTTAATTTGTAAGATATTATCATATCATTTTAATTCTATTCTGCTAGTGATTCCTTATCAAACCTCGCACATGGCCCTGGGATATTCAATCCATTAAATTATTGAGTATCATGTTAGTTTGCTTGATAATAAATATTTGTTTAACCTAATCATTATTTTATTTTAAGTCCACAGTAAGTTTATTCTAATGACGGGTTGTACAGGCAATTATTGTTATCATATCTATTAGTCAAAGCTTTTATTACAATCGCCATTTGTTTGCTAATTTGCTAAATGCTTATCTTGGAAGTAGAAAGAAACCCACTTCTCGATATCCTATCGAGTTGTCGATGACAATGCATTGGTCGCAATCACGCATACACACGCGGACATATAAACATTTCTCTGAAATTGGATGACATTATAGCGTTTTACACGATATTAATGTCGGTCCTATCCAATCGGGATTTGGCTCAGTTGTTAGCGCGGTTGACTCCTGTCCCTGGGGAAGAAGGTTCATTCCTCAGTGAAATCAAAATCTTACACATATACAATATATATTTTTTTAAATACTTCTACTAAAAAAAAAAAAATATTATAGTAATTTTGGCGGCCTTCGTGGCTAAGGGGCAATGCTTAGTTAAAAAGAGTATTTTTATAATATCGAAAGGGCTTCTGGCCATCTGAATGTGAACCATTACTCTTTGAAATGTATCCTATTTTTGGCTAATCCAATTTCCTAATTATGTTTATTGAGAAATACGTTATATTAGAATCGAATGTTAATTATTAATTTCAATGTGATTTGAAGGATTATTAGAGTCTAGGTCAAGCCGCATAGAAATATTTGCAACATAGTATACTCATATAACGCGACACCAATAAGAGGAATATGGAACATGAACACAACACTGAGTTTACAAAGAATGAAGGCATGCTTATTCCAAAACATAACAAAAAATACGAACAGCGAACTCAAGAGAACGTGCCCAAAATGTTCGATATGTTACCAAGAAATATAAAAAATTGCAAATTCTAAAAAAAATCAGATACGTGCTGAAAACATGGCTCTTAAGTAGAGATACTTAAGGCCCCAAAGTTAGCGTTCAAAGATGGTTTGAAAGGGAAATACTTAAATACGAATGTTAGAGTGAGGGCGCTTATGTTAAAAAAATAGTAATTAAACGAAAATTGTTAAAATATTTAATAGAACATTACTCGTTGAAATAGAACAAAAATCTCTCAACCAATGTTGAAGTTGCATTTGAAAATACACTGTGATTTTTTTATTAAATTTTAAATAACAGAACAAAATGTGTTTTTAATATTTTTTTAAGCTTATTTTGCGATTTTTTTTATTGCGAGAATTTTATATAATTACGGTTTCGGCATAGCAAATATGTAGATATTATCTTCAGAAATAACATTTTTTTTGGAACTTAAAGTATTAAAGTGATAAATCGGTAGAAAATTGGAATGCGGGGACTTACTACCAGTCAGCACTATCAATAAAATTTGCATTTCTGTAACACACACTACGAAATAAGGGATAAAATCTATTACTATGTTGCCCACATACTATAACTCTCTTCCAGATATATATATATAAAAACACCCAGCAAATACAAAAAATTCCAAGTAAGGGTTTAAAAGAATATGAAAACATATAAAAACTAAAATACATAATTCTTGTAGTGTTGTATTTTGTCTTCTTTCTTTCACTCTCCTTTCCTATCCCCTATATTTGAAATTCAGCATAACCTAAATTTACTCAATGATAAAATACGGAATAGTTTTTTGGGGAAACTTAGTAAACGCCAAAGATGTTTTAATCATCCGAAAGAGGTGCCTAAGAAAAATTACAAACTCTGATCACCGAGATTCATGTAGACCAATTTTTTACAAATCTCAAACTTCTGACAGTGATGGACATATATATATAATGGAGTTAGGCCTGTTAGTTCGATCATCTCCAGAAAAGTTCTCACACAAAAACTCAACACATAAACACGCTACAAGGTTCACAGAAAACTTATTAATCCCAAAGCCAAACAAAACTATATTTTATAAAGGACAACACTACATGGCCGTAGGATCAAACAAATAACCGACTTACTTAAATTTAAATCATCACTAAAAACATTTATTTTAAACAAATGTCACTACGCCTTATATGAATACCTTACAAAAAATTAAATACCTCTGTTTTTTATTTTTTATTTACATACATTTGTTAACATATAATTGTTGGGTTATGTAATTATAGTGTGTATTTGCTGGGTTAGCTGGAAGAAATAGGATGTAACCTATAAGCTATACCCTTTGTACTCTGTATTTTTGTGCAGTAAATACTTTTTTGAATTTGAATTTATATTTGAAAATTACATGTTCGCGTTATTTTTTGGTTATTCGGTTCCATGATAACTGAACAGATAGACAATTCAACATATTTTTAAAAAGTGATACAAAGTCATTAGAAACGATGAAATTTTTTTTTAACCTAACCTAACCTACTTAACCCAGTTTATAAAGTTTTTGTTTCATCACTTTCCATGACTTTATATAACTTTTGAAAGATGTGGTGATTTATCCGGTCACCGTCAAAATTAATAATCTGTGTATATATATAATTAGTAATGTAGTGGTACGCAACTACTTCATTCGAACGAAATTCTAGAAGTCGCGATTGTTCCAAACAAACTTCTTGGATGTTCTTTTATTTATTTGTTTGGAAAATTCTACATAGCAACCAAATTGTTCCAGAAGCTTCTTCACCTTTTAAAATCGACAGCATGAAGAAGTCAGTCAGTCATCAATCTGCCATCAGTTAACAAGGTGCTCAACGAGTGATAATCCGCGCACCTCACTTGCGCGAAGGACATTCTTCCCGGCTCTCATCATGGACTCCATCCGGACATCATCATAGCGCTTTGGCCCAGATCGCCGTTCCTGGCCAACGCTACATGGATTACAGCGCCCTGGTTCCAGCGTCTCTAACCAGCGCTTCATCCATGCACCATGACCACCACGAGGACACGTAGCATCCTCACTGGTCTACTCAGCTCCCTTTCAACCTCCTACAAGGTCCATCGCACCTTCAGCATTCTCGTCAGCACTGGAGTACTGATTGCCAAGATCGCCAGTGCCTGACAGTCAACGAGTCCGGTCACCAGCGTCCGGCGTCGACTCACAGACCCACGCTTGACCTGCCATCACAGCCAGCATCCGGAGAATACTACATCAGTCCTACGCCCACTCTCATCACGGCCCTGACTCACAAAATAAACACTCTGACCTTCACAACATCTTTCATTCCGTGCCTCCTCACCAGATCACCAAAGTAATATCATAACGTATACATAATATGAATATATATTTACATTGTTGTTGAACATGTAACAGCCTGCTGATTCATGGATTAACAAAAACATAACCATCCCTATACCTCGTAGATGATCCGACGCCGCCGATTGCGAGGTCATAGTAAAAAATAATTAAAAAGTATTAGAAAAATAAATATTATTGTTCCAAGGATAAGACAAAATATTTACTGCGAGCCAGTCTAGGGCCTAAGGCGTTGCCATGTGGACCTCATCAATCCCGCCGGGGAATGAATGGAGCGGGCATTCGTTGACCACATGTTCGGTGGTCTGCACCGCACCACATTCACACATCGCCGACTCTTAAAGGCCCCATCTGTGCATCATGTCGGCACAGCGGCTATGGGAGCATATCATTTAAAATCATTTATGGAGTCGTACTATCAATTACAAGTACACATACATTTTAAGATCACGTTTCCTGACAACATTGAGAAAAAATTAGTACGGAATTTTTATCAAGATACTGTTAAAGGTGTGATTTCATGACCAATTCTTTTTTTAACTGTGAAAACCTCACAAGAGTCCCAACTGATCCAAACCGCCCATGAGACCATGGCATCCCTAATCGGTGTATGTTGTGGGGCTGAAAGTTGTGAGGGTAGAAGGAGATGGGAAAAAGGCAGGTGGGGAAATACCTGGCTTTTCAGATCTGGTCACCAAGCCCGCCTAAAGCCATCTCGAGCAAAGTTTCTACTATGAATGGTGGACTCACACCAGGGCAATACTGCGAGTATCTTTCACTCTCGTACCACAAGTATACTATATATTATTTTTAATTCATTAATTGTGAAATACCACATATCTATCTAATAAAATTTACTTTCGCACGCCGGGATTTGAACCGCTGACCTTCGGCTTGCTAGTCAAGAGCTTTACCCCTCGACCACCGAGGCCGTCCTAATAAATTATTAGTCTTTTAGAATATATCTGAATTTCATGTTCAACGTAGGTGGCCTTGTCCGAATAAATATAATGTACGAGATGCGAAACTATTATTATTTTATAGAACACGTGTTCCGACTTCCTCATAACATATTCGTGCTTAACTGATAGTTTTTTTTATGAAATTTGTCAAATCGTTTGTTATAGGCCTCTAGTCCCGTTTTTGACAGGAAAAGGAATAATTTTACCAGATTTTTAATAAATTAACAATATTTCATATCAGTAGGTTTTCTCCGTGTACTATCGCAGTAAAACGAAATTTTCGCTCGTGTCGTAATGGAGGACTTAGCCAACCGAAGAATTGACGCAGTTACGAGAGCTCACGAAGCGATGCCTGGATGGGAACCAGCGTCTCGTCATTCCACTCAAACAAGTGGTTCGACCCACTCGCTGGTCGAGTGAAATGACTTTTGACGTTTAGCGTATGTAAGTATGTACCTTCGACGAGACTCAAGAATAAGAATATCGACCAATATATGCAATTTTGACGGCGATTGCGTGCGGACTGGATTAGAGAATCGAAACACTGACGCGATGCCAATTCAGTCGAATATTGAATGAATTAGATTTTTTAAAACAATAATATTCTTCGCAGCTTGTTTTCAACGATTCTTTTAATTTTTGAAACAAAAGTGTTCCAGCAATCATTCGAAAGCACTAGATGAAAGCGCTCTGTATTTATAGGTAATATTTATGTAATAAGTCATAGCAGACAATCCGGAAAATCGATCCGTATGAAGTTGATTTTTATTTGTCCAATTGGTTTCGGTTGTCACACTTTTGTACCCCTTTCAGTATATTATATTTGGCAATTTACGACGGTGGGATTCCGTTCCATTAAGATTCCTGGAAGAGAACCAGCACTTTGGTCTAAGTCGAGTTTCATACAAAATATTTTTTTATGTCAATAGATACATTAGTCCTGTGAACAGTTTTGTAAACCTAGCGTCCAAAATGTACTTTTTAATTTCCTCTTCTTTGAAATCAAAATTTCCATTTAAATCGTATTTTTAAGTTTGTACTCAAATGCCTACCTACGCAATTAAACATGATGATTTCATATTTGAATTAATTTAGATTTACATAATATTTTTGATTTTTTTAAATCTACCAAAATAAACGACAGCGGTGGCATTTATTTTTTACTAAGGACTTATTTTTAATTTATATGGATATTTCAGGCGAATAATTTTGGCCTTTAATATTTTTTATGCTATGCATAAAAAACTTTGTCTTGTAAAAATTAGTTAATCATTAAAAAAATAATAAATTAATTCCGTTATTTTTAATTTATTTCTCTTCATGTTCCATGTTTGTATTATTTCTTTTTCTTATTCTGGACACTTGAAGAGAAGACTTGTTTTATTATTTTTGTATTCTATAAATAAAAATACCTTTGTTTCTAACAAAAATTAATTATTAAAACATAAAAATAAAAAAACAGCTATTTTTTCATTGAATTTTTTAAGTCTCTATGCTATTCTCTGCATTAACAACAAAGTTTTCTCCAATTGTGGTGGACTGTTCCAATTTGTAGTTCCAAACTGTTGTACTTCTTCTTTTGAGACTAAGGACAAATTTCAAAGTTAGTTTTCAAGTTATGTGGAAGTTTTATTCAAGTTCTGTTATTTTTCAGTTCTGTCAAGCAACTAGCCTATAATGATATAATAACAACTTGAATGGGTCTTTCACAAAACCCGACCAAAGTGGATGATCTTTTCGTATTATAAATGATAGGTAGACTAATAATAAAAATGGAGTGTAGATACACTAATAACTATTTATTGACGCATTAATTACAAGTTACTTGAAAGAAGGTTTCTGGTAAAAAGACACAATAAGAAAACAAACATATCCATTTATATCTCGGCATAATCATGCTCTTTCATATATGAATGTGTCTTTCGTACATTTAGACATTCGTTAATTAAGCATATTTTTGATCGAGAAATAAAAGGTCGCATTTCTGGGAAAACTACTCTTTTAAAAATATTCTACTCTCTTATTATTCAATCCTATACTTCGGGGTCAGTTGTACAATAAATCCTCATTATTCCTGTTGCGTGTACTGTCGTGGATTTACGATTTCTCGTCTTACGGTCTGGGATATTTCCCACAACCCTTAATATTTGTCTACTGACTCTGGGGTATTAAAGGGTCTGTTAGCCGAGCCCGTGCTTTTTAGAAAATGTATTCTGTAATATATTCATACAGGAAACCATACACGTGACTTATACCAAAGAAAAAAAAACTAATGTTGAAAATAAATAAGGTTTATTATTTTACGTGTTTGATATTCACCTTAAAATGCGAACAAAAGCGGTATTGAGAATCGTATGTATAATATTTATTTAAACTTACATTTTAAAAGTGTTTTTGTGATACTGCTCAATCGTATATTCCCGGAGTCAGTAGGATTACGACATCCAATGTCTGAGAAACATTGTGAGGCTAAAAGTACGCTGAAGATAAAATGAATATATAAAAATTTGGGAGATGCTTGGCTAATCAGATCTGATGATTAAATACTTTAGGTAATTAATATAATAGGTATATTACAAAACTTTAGCTGGCATTGTTGCTGTTAGCTCCCGAATAATGAGATAAAGAGATATCTGCACCAAACGCTGATTATACCTTAATATAATCATCAGAATCGAGATTTTTTTTCTCTGTTTTCTCTTTCAAACTAGTGAATAAATGTGCTTATCACTCTGCTACTAAGATCGCCTACTGATTGAAATAAACGTAATTTTTTAATAATTTCATAAAATTTTCTTTTATATTGAAGCAATTCTAAAGTCAGAATATCTTTCTAAGATTTCTTTAATTTCCTGAAACCCAAAAATCATGTCAAATCTAGCAATTTTAAAAGCATTTCTTTGTTTCCTATTTTCGGAGCTTTCGACCAAAGAAGTCAAAGTTTGAAATATGTTTGCATGACTTTCTGTAGAAGGGATGCCAAAAATCAGAACCTTAAAGTAAACAAATCAGGATACTGTAAAGGCACCGCTTCCTTGATTAAATTACAATTAGGAACTAACAACGCACCCAGTCAAGTATAGCTAATCACTTTGACGGAGATGAATGGTTACTTTGGTCTGCCCAGCCAATCCATCATTTGGTAATAAAGGGTTCATTAAATTATTACGTCGATAATGAATTGGGTTTTTGTTCGACAGACTTTCTAACGGATTTCAAAATCTTTAGAAAACTTCTGATAATTTAATTATGTTGGTAGTTCTGCAATATTGAAAGGTTGTTTGTTGTGCCTTCCTTCATTTTAACTAAACCTAATGAAGTTGTAATGCCTAGCGAACACTTGCAGGCGACTCTTGTGGTTTTGTCCTAAATTAAACATATATTTATTAATTTTCACACGTAGCAAACACTTTGTGGGTAAACATAATTATAATAATTAATAGCCCCCCCCCCCACTAAGGTTGACGTTCTCTCTCCCTCTTCTATCTTCTTATAAAAACACTGAAACTCTGTTATTAATTTAATCTGCTTTTTTTATAATATAACCCTTATAAAGGTTCAGGGTGAACCAAAACCAGTTTGCTTTTATTTTATATTGAAAATTTACAATAAATTTGTGTTAAAAACAAATTTATTTTATTCTTCTTTAATTTTTATATACATTTTAATTTTACAAAAATAAAATACTTTGTGTACACCACTATTTATTCAAAAAGATCGACGTGCTCCGAAACCAATAGTTTCTTCGTCAGGATAAACATAATATGACAAAATTAAAAATTGACATGTATAGAAAATTTCAATGTTGAAAATTTATTTGTTATTTAGTAATCTTAGTTACTTCTTGATTGTGTTATGTTAATTTATAATTTTTTTTGATGTATTCATAAATGAGTGATTTTTCAAAAGTTTTTTCAAATTACGTATGTAATAATTAACTATTTTATATCTATTCTTATAATATTAACTCATTAATCACCTTTAATTATAATATTTTATCTACTATAAAAATATTAATTTTAATTATATTATGTTGATCTTACAAAGAAAACATTGGTTTCAAAACATGTCGTTAGTGGTGTATACAAAGTATTTTATTTTCATACAAATATATTTATAATATTTTTCTACTTTCTAATAAAATATTAAAATTATTAGTTCAATAACAGGACGAACAATCGCTTTGTGAAATATTTTGAATTGCAAAAGGAACTGATAAAAATTCGGTTCTTTTTTAAGCAACTTTTATTTAGCTATAATTTTCTTTAAATCTTATCTTAAACCACTTTAAAAATATTATTTTACTACATACTAATATTTGGACTTCACAAAACTCAGATATAACCCACAAAAAACTGCGAGACTTTGAGCTTTCGTAACATTTAAGGCGAGTTCATTGAACATTTTAAATCATGTATATTTAATATTGTTTTATTTTCCTGATAAATTATATTACTATAGACTAAAGGTTGCCACACACTTAAAATATTGACTTGGCGTCTCATTGTTTTTTATCCAAGTATATCTGCCACAGCATAATATAGACCTCGTGCCTCTGTTCCGAGTTATTTTTATTTTTTTAACTTTTGCTTTATTGCTCAAAAAAACACACTTGTTCAGTAATTCAGGTGGAATTCTATTGTGGCGTTGTAGAATTAATTATTAATTTTATAACCTTAAATTATTTTTACGTGCCAAATGAGTACGATGGTAGCGTATTAATTATGCCATTATCACAAGTGTAAATTTCAAGCTCTTAAAAGGGTGTAAATATTAATTTAAAATTAAATTTTATGCAAAAATAAAGTATTTTTTTATGCTAAAAGATATGTCTTAAAATTGTTTATTAAAATGAATCCAGATAAATTGTGAATGTTTATTTTAACAGATGAGGAAGACCTGTTTATGGTGTCTGACCTACTCCTTGGTGGTGACCTGCGCTACCACATCCAGCACCAGGTGGCCTTTTCTAAGGAGTCTGTTCTTCTGATGGTCTACGAGCTAGGAACAGCTCTTGACTACCTTCACAGTAAACGGATCATTCACAGGTAAGATTATTTTTCAATTATTTAAAAAAATGTGTAATACGATATAATGAAAAGCACCGCTCATATCCCTGGGGCATTCCTGTGTTGAGATGCGCCGCTTTATAAAGCTTTATAATTAGAAAAAGAATACCTACATATAAACTTACCTACAAGAGTATTATAAAAATGAATACTAAACACAGTTGTTATTCAAACTAAAATTACATAGGGGCAGTACGTTCATAGTTGGCAACAATAACCTCTACTGTTAACTAAATTAGGATGGGTTGTTTCGCAAAATTCAAACAATTCATCAAATTTCAACGTTTATTTTCGGGGTCTGTGAAAGTGCTATTAAAGTTCTATTATTATATCATTACAGGCTAATTGCTTGACAGAACTGAAATATTAACAAAACTTGAAAAAATTTTCACAGAACTTGAAAATTAACTTTGAGATTTGAAGAATTGGTCAAATGCTCCTAAACAACTCGTCCTAATTATTACAGAGTTCCTGTGATGGCTTATCAGCCACAATCATATAGTGTCCAGACTGACTGTATGGTTTTGAAATTGAAAATATGCTGAGTTCTTAGCCGGTTTTCATTTATCCAGTTCCTACCTATCCCTAACCATAACCTTGCTGGAGAATTATTTGAAATTTGGAACAATGGCAAGAACATAGTGCAAATTCGAGTGTATTTGTTTTGAAAACAGAAGAAGGATTGGACTGCTGGAAGTAATTTGTTGGTATTTTTTTTGTGCATTATCTTGTTGAGAAGTAAAAAATATGATATTGACTATCTTGGAAGTGATTATCATCGTTTAAAAGTAGTCATCCGATTTGTTGTGGCGATAATTTTCTCGAAGAATCGTGGTGGATTTTATTATATTGTGATTGTGTTGTGTGCTCCTTCGTAGAAATACAGTGGTAAGTGATATGTCTTCCTGTTTACCTTTATTCCATTTCTACAAATACTATCACCCATTTCCAATTAATACCATTTCATTTCGTTTCGTTTAAATTATTTACAGTTCTTTTTCATGTTCGTCTGAAGCTGTAATTCGTAAGCAGTTTCAGAAAAACATTGAAAATTGATTATTATTATGATTATTTATTTACTTGATTATTATTACTATACTGGGTGTCCGGGGGTAAATTTATTTACCTTTTTTACTTCTACCATCGTGTCGGATCACCTCCCGAAGATGGCGCACTTTACCACCGGATATCTTGCAAATGTGGTTATTTTTTGACACACATCTCGAAGAACTCTTGGTGCTTTATGATCTCCTGTTCGTTATTGGAGATTGTTGGCCTCTTCTACGGAATCGATCGGGTGACCATGAACTAAAAAATCATCCCTCCATTTTGTAGCATTGTGGTGAAAGCATCAACATTGTATTAATCCAGTTCAAATTTACGACATCCTCGGTTCTCTTACAATCTTTATATCCTAAAATAATGAAAAGCAATAAGGCGTTAGCAAATTCAAATAAATACAAAACGACTGCATCATTTATCAGATGAACAGTCGATGGGTTATTTCGCTTATTTAATTTTGGTGACCTTTTACGTAAGACTGAACATTAAGTGGCATAACATAAGCCCAGTACATAATCAAATGTTTTTTTCATATCTTTACATAATATTATTATAACGATATTTGTTGTGTTTACTGGAAGGCCGATTGCTGCATATTTGCATATTTACATTTTTAAATAACACTTGCATATTTTAAATAACACATAATAACGTGGTGATAATTGTTTTTTCTTTGTTTTTGAATGATGAATCTATTAAAGGTACTTGAAATATGACTACTGATAGATCAACAACGTATGTACAGGGAGTCCGAGAGTAAAGTGAAAAGAATAAAATTCTGTAGGTGATTCTTAATAAGAGAAGTAAAAAAAAACGAATTATAGAGAATATTATTATAATCGCTTACCCGCTCCGCGGGTTTTTGCTGCTAGGCCCTGCGGGCGGCACTTGGTTGGGCTTCGCCCAGTTTATGTGATACTAACAGTTACATTTAATAGGTAGATATTAGATCATTGGGTAGATATATAATAGAAAGACATTCTGCACCATTGAACACCCCTCACCCCAACATAAATCTCGTCAATGAGAAAAATGTTTCCGCTTCCATACCACCGAAATGATGTAATTTTTAAATCTAAATTAAATTGCAAAATATTTATATGTAATTCGAAAATAAAAAAATTTCAACATATTACAATATTACATATAACTTTGGTAAAATAATATACTCTTACCAAAAGACTGTCAAAGTAATTACATTTTTTTAAAATATATTAAGAATTATTTTATTGGGATACTTCCTAAAAATCTACATATTTGGGTGAAATAATATTACGCTCTTACTTAACGATTGTCAAAGTAAATACACCAAAACTCTCTTAATTCTTAGGCGCGAAAACCTTACAGGTGGGATAAATTGAGTCATTTTCATTTCAAGGGACACAAAAAACAAAACTTTTTAAGCAAGTACAATTAATTATACTTTTATTTTTTACAATCTACAACATAATATTATACACTTTCATTAGGAAAAAATCTCTTTATAAACAATATTATCCGTATACCAATCAGTCAGAATTTGTATAAATAACGATGACTGCGCTCAAACTGTCCATAAGAAAATACTGGTTCAGGAAGTAACAGTCCACCCCGTTCAAAAGTTTGTCCTTGAGATTTATTGATGGTCAAGCTAATTTGACTGGAAACTGTTTCCTGCACATATTGAATTATATTGTAACATCCGACAAAGTGTTTTGAATTCTAGGAATGAAATGTACTGTACCTTTTCTGTTCCCCGTAATGATTTTGGCTTGAATTAAGTTACAGCTGAAATTTTTATAGCACCCCTTTTGTGAGATATCACCTCAGGGGCGCTTTCCGTTGAAGTACATCCTCATTGATTGCATAAACATGACTATTTTTAGGGCACAATATGGTACGTTGACTCAACCCTAAGGTATCAGCAGTTGTATGTGTCTCACCGTATATATAGTGAATCTTGACAAATATTTACATTGGGAATAAGCACAGATGACTCTAATGTTCCTTCTACAAAAGGAAGTTTGCCATCTTCCAAGTCCAAAAGCCATTTAGAAAATATATTTTCACTTTCTAAAGCTCTGACATTTGTTTTTAATTGAAAAGTTTTGAAATGGTACCAAAGTGTGCTGCTTTTATGCAAGCGGCAATTAATTGTCCTCGTGAAGCACGTCGACACACTGGAAGGATCTGACGAAAGTCTCCGCCCAAAACAATAACTTTGTTACCAAAGACAAAATCACTTCCCGTGATATCACATATAGTACGCTCAATTACTTCTAAAGCTACACCTGGGGCCATCGGTGCTTCATCCCATATTATAATATCTGCTTCCGTTATAATTTTCCGATTCTTTGATGTGACTTTACATGTTGTATTGTCCTGTAAATTGAGGGGTAAATTAAAAGCAGTATGACACGTTACCCCACCTGGAAGCAAGAGTGCTGCAATGCCTGTCCAAGCGACTGATAAAACTCTTTTACCTTTTCGTCTTAGAGTGTGAATTAAAGTTTAGTAAAGGTATGTTTTCCCTGTTTCGCCTGGGCCATCAATGAAGAAAAATTTATTGTCATCATTTTCATGTGAAAAAAACTTATTCAAAATAGAATTATATGCTTGAAGTTGTACGTCATTGAGTTTGGCAGCCATCAATTCACCTAAAGTGTTTTCAGAAATTACATTAAAATCAGATACTTGTCCAAAACTGCAACTTTCATCAGGTTCAGGTAAGCCCTGCATTCTGCAAGATGAATTCTCCTTCATGAGAATATCCTGTATGTTTAAAAGACAAAGATTAATAGCTGTTTCTTCAGCAACACCACGATGAAAAAAATCTTCAGCCGAAGATCGAAGGGATACATTGTATTAAAATTAAAACAAATAGATGTCTAAGAATTTTAGGCGTCAAATACAATGAAGCCTCCGTCATACTGCGACCATTCTCGTATGTCATCAATGAGCTTCAGTTCACGCGCCGCATCATGAAAAGTAGCTACAAAGTAAATTGCCATCAACAGTTCGCAAGATTCAAAGGATGTAGCTCCAGCCACCTTTATAAGAATCAGCCGTAAATGATACAGTTCTATATTTCTAGGAGAAATTGAAGGTATTCATCCAATGATGATTTCGCCTCCCCGCTGTCGCCTCGTCCACTTTTTACCAGCTGAAAAGACATAGTTATTTGGTACATCTTGATAGAGAATAGAGCGTCCCTCAATATCTTGAAGATTCAATTGGAACCACGCTGTTAAAGAGGTGTTCCTTGTAGATGCTTCCCTGAGAGCCTTTTCCACCCGCCCAGAGGGGCGGGAGGAACAGGTTTATTTTGTAGAGACAAAATAAACAGATTGGCTGTCGGGTAAATGTAAAGCCAGAAGTAAAATTGAGTGAGATTGATCATGTATAGATAAGTGAGAACATCTCTAAAAACCCAGTATAAATAAATAAATACTATCCAAAGAGGAACAAATTTTAACATTAATATGAACATCATATTTTTTGCTGAGGAATGCATTATATGGAACAACAAATCGACTGTCGATACGTATATCCCGAATAACGTGGTTTTCAGAAAAATTATCACGTCTTCTGTAATCTGGTTAGCCTGCGGAATTATTATCAGTAGCATCTTTAAATGATTTGGGGATTTTTTTAGAGCACTTACCGTCTACCATGCAGACTGACCTTGGATTAAGTACGCCACATGGTCCATGAATGTTATTTTTTTAAATAATATGGTACACAGCCGAATTCTTCGGATGGGGTAGTTTTGCAGATACGGCATTATCAATATCAGAAGCTGTATACAATTTATCTTCGCTGCAAAGTGTAAACACACCATGTAGATGAGGTAGTCCTCTTTTTTGCTGTTCAATTGTATACACCCAACAAATTACCTTTCCAAAAACATGTTTCTCAGTCATATCATGAATAAATTCCTTGACTTTTAGATGGAAAACCTTGGCTACTATATCAGGCCTGTCCGCGGCCGATTGATAATGTTCCAATTCGGTTGGTATTTCTGGCCATTTGGGATTGCATTTAAAAGTTATGACGACGACAGGACGACCAAATTTACGTACCATTGCCATTGAAACTTGATAAAGTTTATTCACATGGCGTGGTCCACCAGTGAATGAAGATGGAAGAATGACTATATTACCTGCACATACTCCTCTATCAGTGGCTAAATTTCTTACATGGTTTTGCAAACCTTGATAGCATTCCACTCTGAGGTGTCGTTGGTTTTTCCTAATGTTATCTAGGCGACCAGATTGGTAAATAATGTAAGCATGAATTAAATACTGTTGAAAAAGTTTACCCGCATAATGGATTGGATTAAATATGTTTCTTCGCACTGCTAATTTACTTGCATAAAACTACATAGCAGTTACAGTATGACATTTAGCAGTACAGAAATCAGCATGATGCTGGAAAACCTGGGGTCCAACCACATTCACCTGATGGAAATAGTAGTGGGAAAACCATAGGATTGTGATGAAAGGCTTTAAATCACAGTGAAAAAAAAAAAAACAGATAAACCATAGCTGCAAGAAAATATGCAAATTATTTATGAAAACGGACATGCTAACGACATCTGGCGGAGAAAGAATTGATCCAGCTTGCTTGCAGTAGACACCTGTAATAGTTGAAATTAAATCAAGGTTCCGGGACGAAAGCAGAGAGGTCGTAAAATCGTCTAGGACGACTGGTACTTCCCCTTTCCTAGGCCTAAAAATAAATATTGAATTTTGTCAACCAATAGATCTGAACAAAGAGCTATAAAATTTTGAGTAACCAATCAGTGAACGGAGAGGCGTACACCAAATACAGACAAAGGAATGAACTGTAGATCGGGCAATAAAAAAGATAATTAACGACATTTCGATTCTCACAGAAATTAGAGGTGAACGCACTTTAGGGTCAACATCGACTTTCAAGGTGACAAACTCCTGGGAATGTTTACAATAACTGAGACATTTATGGGGTATCGAACCATTGAAATCGGGTGCTTGGAAGTTTTACAAGTTGTAAAGCGCACACATAAAAATGCAATGAAAAAAATTATAAACGTGATAGTATAAAAAAGGACGGGAAAAGCGAAGGAAAGTTACTGGCAGAATTTTCAACTGTAGTACAATTATTTATGATAGAAGGAGGGTGTCATGTTCGATAAAAATCGTACTAAAGAGAGGAGTGAGTGTTGGAAACAATGGAAATTAATCGTTATCAATTTAAGATGAAACGGACATATTGGTGAATCAATTTTGAATGAAAAATCTCGCAAAAAAAATACACATTTTAGAAAAGTGCGGCGATCGAATGGAAGGATAATACAGAGATTTTAGCTGTTACAAAGGTCCTAGGAAAATTAAAATTGAGTATCAGAAGAAGACAGTAAAACTAAACATATAGCGATAGATTAGATTCAGGAAAAGTAGACATTTTACTTAATTATTAGGTTAGATATATATTAGAGTTACCCAATATTACGGAGGGATCGAAACAAGATAAAAGGTTGGCGGTCTCATGTATATTTTGAAGGATAAACAATCAAAATTTGAACATGATTTTTATTTACGTTAAGGTAATAAACGATTGGAGAGACGATTAACTTTAACGTGGACCTTATGGAAGTATTTAGATTAGGCAAAAGAGATTAAAATTAATAGGATTGAAATTAAACTAAATTTACGAGTCTAGTACCAAAATTTTAAACGTAAACAGATGTCAATGCATATGTTTTATGTGAATCCTGGTATGAGAAAGATAGAAAATTGGGCGGAGATTGAATAAAACAATAAAAATGACAGATATCCCAGAGTCTAATTAGGTATATCTCCCATAGAAGTGTGGAAAATTATATATTAATTAATAATAAATGAAGTATGAAATTTCCCAGGAGACCACACACATCGGGAAAAGTGAAGAAAAGATAAAAGGAAGGGTAAAGAACGGAGATAGGAAATGATCCATGTAGAGAAAAGCGATACAATTCGAATTTATCCGTGAAATTAATAAATACGACTTGGAAAATGAGTAATTATAAGAGTTATGAGAAATGACATAAGAATCAAGAAGAAATTGTGCAAGAAAACGTCGCGGATAAAAATAAAATTCAAAGATAAAGGAAAAACTCAAATCTGCGACAGGGAGATAGAAAGTACGGGTGGAAATGGAAAAGCTCATATAAGTAACAATAAAATTAAGTAGAATTTAAACAAATCGAAATTCAAAAATGCGTAGTAAAGATTTCGACATGGATTTCAACAATTTTCGCACGAGATGCATAAAATTGAGATGTATATATATATTATTGAGGACGGACCTATCGCAAATTGAGAAAAAAAAGGAACACAAAATCATGAGAATTTAACTACATTTTGTATGAACACAGGACAAAGGAAGCTTGGGCGATTAACACAGACTTACCCGATTCGGACCCTATCGATTTAGATTTGTGAGATGGAAACTGACCACCGCCTTGAGCCGGAAAGCAGAACATCTTATGGAAGCACAATCGATATTGATGGAAGGGGTGTTCGGATTTACGAGTTGATAGGAGATAGAATTAAGCATCAAGAGAAATTCAGATACGTCTTTTGGAACCTGAGAGGGGTATAAAAGATGGAACACATCAGTCAGGAGACAGTCGCGCCGAGGATTCGAAAAGTTGTTACGTGGCAGTACTACGTCTTTGGTAGGATTAACAGTGAAAAATCTTTAAGTGTTAAATTTTAAATAAGCCCCTGGACTTAGGAAAATTTTGTGAAAAGTACAAGTGCTAGAGTCAGTGAAATTTAATAAGTCAGTTAATTTAAATCAAACAGTGAAAATAAATACAGTTTAAACTCAGTGCTTTAAAAGTAAAGTGTGAAGTGCTGAAAAGTGTTAAAAGTGGATAGTGCAAAAAGTGTTAAAAGTGAATTATTAAAATTTAAAAATAATTATTTCATTCAAAGTGAAAACATTAGAATTTAGTGGAGAGTTTTATCGTTAATCTAGAGTGAACGGGTTCGCGGATTGATATTTAAAAATAGATTATAATTTTGCATCAATCAAACACAAAAAAAAAAGGATTCAATAATAATAATCGCTCAAACCTTTGTTCTAAAAGTAACAATTCGAAAAAAAAAATAATTGTAGATACTTTAAAATATTGGTGAAAACAGTGAAATTTAGAAGAAAGTTTTAAACAGATATTTTATTTATTCAGAATCGAAATATTTAAAAGTTTGCGCAATTCGGGATGAATTTTCTTATAAATTTATATAAAAAATAAAAAAATAAAAAAATTTAAAAAAGAGTGAAAACAACAAAAATAGTTCGACCTAAATAATTTATAATTTTCCGGCACATCTATATCACGAATTTTAAATATCAGCTAATTTATATGAATCGAGCGAGAATAAAATATTAAATAGGAATAAATAGTCGAAAAGATTTATTTTGAAATTAGTTGAAAAATACAATTAATTAGGTAGGATTTCTTCATCAAGGTTGTTGTGTACTACCCGACCGGAAATACCTTGACGTGGGTGAGTTTTCCTTTTATAAATATTTTTCAGGTCCCAGGAGACACAGAAGGGCTGTGAAGTGGAAGTATATCAATTGAATATTAAATTAAAACAACAAAACAAAGAATTACACATTAATATATGTATATTGTATATTTGTATATATATTTATAAATATAAAATAATATATTGTATATAAAGAATATATATATGAGTAATGTAATTATATATATGTATTTTATTTATTAATCGAAGCATCGAAATGGTAGCGATTTTTAATACCTACCCGAGGACATATCTATATTATTGAAAAAGAAAATATGTATTTATTAATATTCCAGACTATGTAGAATCATATATTTTATATTTATTTATTAATATATGTACTCTTAGTTAACATATTTTGATAATCGAGATATGTGTACTTATATATGTATATTTATTCTTCAATTAAACCTAGTAAGTTTACTTAATTCGGAAAATGAAAAATAGTTTAACTTCAATAAAGGAATTAAAAATATTTAAATTAACTACGCACAATAAACGGTAACAAAACTGAATCACAAAGAGAGTGCGAGATATTTTTTAAAATAAACAATCTCACATCTGGGTTAGTGGGTCAAATGAGATGTTTACATTGTTCAATTTGTTGATAAAACAAAGGTTCACTGGAGAATTGGGTCAACCGCATAGTTTGGAAACGACCTTGGCCATAATTAGTTAATCACAAAGGATTTTATTAATTACCCAAAACAGCTGGAAGCTGCGTGCGCTCAAATACCTATCAATCACAAATGACAATTGAAAAATCACGGGTAAGCAAGATTTATATCGAATAATTATACGAAACATTTGAATATTATTGATTGGGTGCTCATACAGAATCCCATCAGTTGCTTGAGACATTTGAGAGTCGAGTACTCTCTAATGTGGCAATCAACTACTTGAAACAATTGGAAAATCACGGGATAGGATGAACAAAATTAATGTTGAAACCTGGAGGTAAAATTTAAAACAAATACAGTTCATCAAACAGGAGGCAGTGGTCGCTCCTACAACAAGACCATTAACCAAACCAAATAGAGATGACGATTCTCTTAAATAAAAACGTCAAAACCAAACAAAAAGCCTGGAGTTCGATAGCTCTCCAAAACAAACTATCAAATAATATCTTATTCTACTAGTATTTATTAGTATAACCTTATTCTTACGTATATATTCGGTTACCAATCGTAGAGTTTCGCAGAACTCTTCGTGCGAGATCCGAGCTCGGAATGCGAGGTAGATAGCCTCGTATTGCGAGTTATAAACCTTTCCCAAACTGTATGTATACATATATTTATTCGTATGTACTGTTTACTGGAGAATGCGGACCTGCATACAGCTTGCATTTTAGGTCTTATAGACCACTCTCGCATTTTCTTTTAAACGTGGAATGAGGATTCACGACCCGTAAGTCCACACCAACCGTGAGTATATGATTGTATATAGGACGAAACCGGTTCGCCCTAAGTAAATTGTAGTCCAAGGAGGAGTCGGAATTTGGGGGTTTCGAGACCCGAGGGGAAACTTGAATGCAGTACATGATGACGTGGAAGGCTTTTTGGGACGCGATAACTTAGGTATCAATCAAAGAGCCGTGTCAAAGGATTGTGCAAATTTCTTGTTGACTCACGATCATCTCGTTTACTTGCAGGAGGATTTGGAGCCAAATTATGCCAGCAAATGGGCTATTCCGAGTTCGTCAAATATGCAATTAACTAATTACATTAACCTACTAAATCAATCTTTACATGTACCTTATAGCAGCAGAATCAAAAAGGAGTGGCGCCAAACAGACCCAAGAGTTTACCAAAATCAAATTTACTAACAATTAACCATTTGAGTTATATCAAATTACCTGTCCAAATAAACATGTATAATATCTTTTATCAGCGTTTAACTACGACTTTGTTAGGGTGCAGGGAATCAGAATAATTACAATAGGAAAGTTAGCTCATCCAGAGAATTCATTTAAGTCTAGGTTTGCAATGGAAAGACCAATAAAATTGTGAAACTCAACACCTCGATCAGAACCAAGGGGGTTACCACAAAAATGAAGGTAATTAAAATCCTATATCATAAATCAAAAAAATTACACAACGTTTGATGGAATTTAATTACAATATAAATACGGAAATATTTGCGTTCAAGTTCGTAAATAACGTATTAATTAGTTGAGTACATATGTCTATGAAGATATATAGTACAAGAGAGCTTTAAGTAGCTTTCTGTAGATATCAAAGAAAAGGGTCCAATTTTCATGGAGGCTTATGTGTTGTAGGGGAGGAATTTTCCATCCCTGCGAACACATATGCAAAGCCCTAGAGAAAAAATTAAATATCGGTCATAGCCAAGAGAGAAAAAAATTTTATATTGTTTTAAACAAATAAAAATAAAAGAAAATGGTGAAAAGGCGAAAATATTACAGGATCTAAATGCTTTGATAAAGTTGCCATCCTTTGAAGTCCTTAACTTTTTTAGGTTAAACAGCGATATCTATACCCGATGGCAAATTCCCGTCGGTCTGCTACGTATACCATGGCGATATCGTGAGAACTGGTTGGAGCATTTTACCTCTGATGAACGTGTAAATAATAGACGTATATCTCTCACCTGCCCACCCTCAGCCGCAATGCGTATTTCTTCTTCCTCGACAGATTCTTTTAGTTTCTTATACTGATGAGGGCTTATTTGGCGTATTTTACTATCAATTATTTGCATTATATTTTTATAGCAATCGGCATTAGATGGATGACTCATACGCACTCTAACAGCCTCATCAGGATCGTATAGATAAAGCTGAGCATAGGAAGGTATTTCACCTACAACTTGTATACTTCTGGAAGTGAGATGATAAACCTAACCAGAAATTTTTAAACAATATGGACCATTACCTGGGATATTAGCTATTTGCACTCCAAATGAGGCAAATCTATTAGCACTCTTGTATTGACAAATAAAATTCCTAAAGTTTTTAGATTGACTACAATCTCCTGTCAATAATTCGGTGCTGGATAATAAGCTAAAATTTGTGGTATTATTTTTCCAGTATGACAGCAAGAATGTAACAGTTTACCTTTTTATATGACACTCTTTTGATATGACGCCGAAATAATTCTGTTCTAGAAGCACATAATTAGGATTATTGAGCACACTTCAAGAATACACTACTATCGCTTCGCTTGGTAAATTTCCCTCTCATTCGAACATTCCGAAATTCGACCAATTCTGGTAAAATATTGTCCACATTCCTTTTAGCCATAGTAATTAAATTGAAATAATAATCTGAAAACAAAATATTTCTTTTTAGCGATTCACAGGTAGTTTGTACACAAATTTCTTGGTTATCACGTCAATAATTCTGTAATTATCACATATGATACATATCAAACATTGACAGCGCATGGTGGCGCATGGGGTCGGTGTTGTAATATCAAAAAATAATTAATTACGTATTTAAGTATCGAGTGGAACTGGTTATTTTTACAGCAGGCTTTATAATGGTGGATTTATAATAATATATTATATTTATTATTTATAATTATATATTTGTATATATATATATATATATATACTAACTTTAAAAAATTACACTGACATTGTACATTGCTTGACACTAACTGGCTATAAAGGCTTTTTCCATTGATTGGAAATCGATATACGCTGGCAGCACTGAACAATGTGTCTTTCGCGTAAATAATGATAAACGTCAAATTTCAATACGTAATTTTGGATAATTTTTACTGTAATGTAATTAATCCAATAGATTGTGAACTTTCTAAAACATATTTTCTTCGATATTATCCAAAAATTATATGAGCATCGTGTCTTAATTTTCAAATCGTGTCTTAATTTTCAAGTTAGCGGAATTTAACCGAAACAGACAATTTAAATTTGACCAATCAGAGGGCCTACATCGTCCAGACGCTGGAGTATTAATACTATCAGATAGTATTTATGTATGGAAAAAAAAAAATTTTAAAAAAATTATTTATAATTTTTACTTCTACCACCACGTAAAATCACCTCCTGAAGTTTACCACTTTACCCCCAGACATCCTTTATAGATGGTAATGGAAACAAGAATAAATTAATGACACAAATTTCAAAAAAATCCATTATCTACAGGAAGACAAGTGAAGTATTTCTAAATTATGATCTGAAATGTTAAGCTGAAATAAGAGCCTGCGGGTAAGTAACAATTTTTCGTTTGTTTTTTTTTTTAATTAAGTTCGCAAAATAAATTACAGCACTTAATATTTCTGGTAAAGGTACGAATTTTTCTCATAATAATAATCTGGGCCAAGGCCATAAATTACTTAGCCTTTGTTATGAACTGATATCCAGCTGCTATTATTCAACCACGAGAACGTTCGGTATGACTCACCCCATATAGGGTTTTTTTTAAATGTATTATTCTTTAAATGTTTTGAAGAAATACCGCACAAGTCTTAACTGCTCCCTGCTAACCGGAGCCAGTAAGCCATTTGGAGTAAGCTGTGAGGTTGAAAGTAGTTGGAAAGAGAAGAAGATGGAAAATATAAAGGCGGGCATGTACCAGGCTGTTTAATATTCTTATTAATTTAATATATAAAGAGGGATGGAAAAGAAACAGACCAATTACAAATGTTCACAGATGGTTTAATTGGCAATATACAATTAAGTATTTACTGAATGTAGATTAAATATAAAAAGCAGGACTAAGTAACAAATTTAAAAGCCGAACTAAGTAACAAGTATATAAATTGAAGTAGAACAAATGTAATAAACATATATAATGCATTATACAAGAATATATGTGTTTATAAGTATACAGTACGGATAGATTGGGAGACAGGTTTTGACGTTGTAGCGGGATGGGGGAGGAAAAGGATGAGGGAATGTTGCCGCGCAACTGAAATAAAGAAATAATAAATTAGCAATTTAAAGATAAAATATGATTCAATTAATTTAATCATCATGATTTTGTGCTATTCATACCTAAAATGTGATACAATGAACTTCTGTAACGATAATAACTAGCAGTGAATATGTCAGCGTATATATTCTCTACAAATTGGGTAAACAAAAAAAAGTGATGTCTGATATGAAATGTAATATATTTTTATCTCTTGTGAATATTTTACTTTTTTTTTCTAAATAAATAAAAAAAAATAAAACAAAAAAAATGTCTAAATTTGCAAGTTTTTCGTTGTACCAATTGGAGATTCTGTTCATAAATTTTAAGTTTTAAAGCAATGCTCTTCTTATCTGCTACGCTATTAATAGATAGTTCATAGCGTAGCAGATAATTCTTCGTAATTGTCAATTCATTCTCCATAACGGCAGAGACTTAAATAAAATTTCAATATTAAAAATCATACACTCTTCTTCAGTTTGAAGTCAAGTCGAATGTAATTTTTCTAATTTGTAATTTTTCTGTTTGATTCCTTTGCCTTAAAATACACTCTGATTCTACTGAAATATTCAGCGTAAAATTTTTTAGTTGTATTAAATATAAACTTGGTCTACCTGCTTATAATTATTGCATTTGTTTATATTGGGTATGTTACAACGCTACATGAAATTGGGAGTGAAAGTTGAAGGTTGGAAAATACCTGACGGTGCAGAACGTGTTAGTAAATACATCCAAATCTATTTCAAGTTTGTCTTTCACCAGATCTACATTGAGAGTATCTGTCGCTCTGGGACGTGTTTTTGGCAAATGTGCTACATAATAATTGATTTTTCTTCTTATATGAAGTTTGTTTTGTTATTTTTCTTGCCTCCTGAATTTGAAGGCTTGTTTGTAAACTACATGTAACAAAAACAATAAACCGTAAAATTATTTATTATAAATTGGAAATTTTAATTACATTTTAATTAATTCTTAAAACGTATAAATTATAGTTTAATATCTGAAGTCGCCGGTGGAGAGTTTTCGAAATCAGTAATTATTTTCGTTATTTTAAACATCAGGTGTTCAAAATTTCATCAAGAGTATATAGAAGGGGATTTTTTAAAAATCACGTTAACGATGACCTTTCTCTTGTTTGAAGATTAAGTTTCAAAAATTTCACCAATCTCGGAATGATACTGTAAATTTAAAAAAAAAAAAACCCACTCATTCACCGACACTATTCTTTATAAATATATTACGTAGATTTGCGCATCATTGGTTCCGTACATTGAGTCGTCATTTAACGACGATAAGACGTAAAAATGTTTTATTGTTTTTAAATAGTGTGTCGTAAGACCACTATATCTATAAAGCTACGCTATTTCTCTCCGCTGTGCCGCATTTGGATACCCACATTTTTATAGGATAAACAAAATTTAACACCTCGTAGCAAAAGTTAAGCCTGTTGGTTCTGAACTGGATCAGGTCGGTTTCCAGTTTCATGAAGTCATAACTGTATAATAAATAAATAAAATGACACGTGTTTTGCGGGGGATGTCGTGACCTTATTCCCAACATTGCTCGTAAACATGTTTGGATCATGGTTTTACCGTCATGATTTTAATGAGTTAATACATTGTATTTCACGGTATTACCGCAAAACCTCGGTGTTATTTTAAATGAAAAACTACTAAAATGTTTAAAATAAGAACTTTTTTGTTGTTGAAGTGAAACTTCTTTACGCGCGTTATGCAATTTCGAGGACCGGAGTAAAACCAACTCATGACCGTCATCAAAAACCGTGATCATTTCGCTATAGGAGCCTAGCCAATATTATATACCTACTTTCGGTCGCTCTCCAAACTCAGCTTCGCGGTCTAGAGGCAAAGCTCCCGATTGTCGTCGTCAAGAACCGAGGTTCGATCCCCGCTTTAACAATTTTTTTTTTTTTGTGATTTTTTTAATAATAATATTTTTTTAAATGATAATATGCTCTCGTGCTGCGACTTTTAGATATTTTGACTATATGATATTTTGGTCGAATACGTAATAACCGCGGTCTAGAGGCAGAGCGTTCGACACTCGTTATGCAGGACCCGGGTTCGAATCCCATATTTTTATACGTTTTAATTTTTTTTATCAACGATTTGTAATAATGTAGTAAAAAATTAGATAAATTTGTTAATTAAAATTGAATTTACTTTACGGTACCTGTATGATATTTTGGTCGAAATATAGCTTACAAATCGTGCCGGTAGAGTCGCTCGGTATTTTGATTAATTATTTTTATTTTGAATTATAAAAATTACTAATCAAGGCCGATAACGCCGCGTCGCGCGAAATATCTCTCCTCGCGGTCTAGAGGCAGAGCGTTCGACACTCGTTATGCAGGACCCGGGTTCAAATCCCATATTTTTATAACTTTTAATTTTTTTTTATCAACGATTTGTTTTTTTACTTATAAATATGTCAATAGACAGAAAAAAGAGAGAATGAAATGAAAAGAGAGAGAGAAGAATACTAAAAGTTTCACTTCCGTCGTGCGTAGGCTTGCCACACACTGTATTTTTTTTTTGCGTCGATTTCGTATATGAAAAAAAATCAAGGTTTTGCTAAGCGGGTCGGTGAGGAATCAACATTTACCGGGTGCAGTAAGAGAGTATCGTAGAGCGCTCCATTCCATTTATATTTGCGCCCATTTATTAGTTACAGAGAGTGTGGTCGTACACGACGTCATCAATCTAATATGCTGTCTTTTTTGTCTTCACGAAGGAAGATTGGTAAACTTGTCGAATTCCGCTTTTTAAAATATTTAAGTCAGGGGTTTAAGTCTCACTAAATAGGGTTTTAGGATTTAGCTTGGGGTATTTTAATAATTTATGCATATTTTCTAACCTAAAACATGACTTTCATTGAAAAAATGGAACATTAATGCATCTTTTACCATCTCCCACCGATGAAACCAAGTGCAATTTAAATATTTTTTCGTATTTAGCGTGCAGCGGAAATCGGCAAGTTTATCGGAAGATTTTTAAGTAAGCGTTTTAGGACGATCGTCAATGACGTCACGTGCGAATTCTCTTTGTACTACAATACACAGCATACGGCACAGGAGTGGTATTACATACTTCCATTGCCCGCATTCTTTCTGTAAACGGTTTATGTCGATTCCCTACTGACGTGTGAAGGACTAGACTAGATGCTAGCTACTGTGGGAGGAAAAATAATACTCTTTTATTTATTTTATTTGATTTTATTGGGGAAACACACACTCCTTGCCTCATTCACATTCATACATCATCTTATACGTACTGTTCTTGTATTCTGGCACCTGACACCTGACCCGTCTGATTCACTTGGTCATGCCATGTCTTCCTTAGGCGACTTCTTCTATCATTCACGTTTTTGTCATATACCTATTATCCTTACACTTCTTTCTTCGTTCATCCGCTATACATACTCAAACCATCTGAAAGTCCCTTTCTTAATCTTACTCATTACGCTTACATCAGCCTAACTCATTTCCACATTCCTCACACATACCAGTCATACAATTTGCATTTTTTTTTCTTTTTGTAATTTTTAAACGTCGTCTGACCATTTCCAAATATTGTAAGACACATAATAGTTGTTGATTTAATATTTTTCAATGGTTAAAGTTTTTTTTAAATAAGATTGAAACATGTTTAAGGTCAAATACTAAAGCTACTTCAAAATTAATGAACTAAAAAAAACTCCGTTTTCAATAGTTAGGTATTTTATTAACCGGTATAAACAGATCAAAACACTGTCATCGCAATAAATAAAAAGTCTTTGTTTCAGCTAGGTATTCAATACTATATATCTTTACAAATGAGACATTTGTTTGTTATAAAGTAATACAATTCAGTTGTCTCAATTTGTAAACGTTCTCAAATATAAAAATATTATATTAAATTACCATTATATTGCCAGGATCTTACCTGCCAAAAACAGATTTGAAAATTCTCGTTATAATGATTTTCAAAGAAAAAGTTTTTAAAGTGAACGAAGTTTTAAATTGTGAAAAATCCTTAATAAGAAGATAAGTTATTTATTTACGTAAATGAAACAATGTAACTTTGTTTGAACCACTATATTTTATATCGAAGCTGACCGGTTTCGAAATAACAGTTCTTTCCTCAAAATACAAACTAAGGACGGATTGTTTCACATAATTTGAACCATTCATCAAATTTCAATTTTAATTTCTAAGTTCTGTTACTAATTCAGTTTTGTGAGGCTACTGGTCAATAATTACATAATAATAGAACATGAATAGAATGTTCACGGAACTTGAAAATCAACTTTGAAATTTGATGAATTGTTCAGATTCTGTGAAACAACCTTACCTAAGTACATATTTTTCCATGAGGAAGGAACTTTTGTTTTGGTTTTGGAAGAACAGTTTGTCTCGAAACTGGTCGGCTTTGACATGAAAAATAAAGTAGTCAAACTAAGTGATATTGCGTCATTTATTTATGATGTAAAACCACAAAGTTGTAGTTAAATTCAAAATATGTTTGTGTAAGTTAATATGCTTAAGTTAAATACACTACAAATGTTTTATGTGAATATCGCGATACTGAGAATATCTACCACTCAGAAAATAATGAAGCTTAAATAAGTCTGTTTCCTCATTAATTTTATGGTTGTAATAAACGAGAAATCATCATTTATTAAATAACGATGCTAAATATATTTTTTTAAGTTGGTATCGTACCCTCAACCTCAAGATCCGGATCATATCCGCTAGGAAAAGGAAGTCGGCAAACTTTCAGTTTCTTGATTCAACTATAATTATTAGAATGCTTTAACAATTTCCTTCTTAGAATAGACAACATGACAGCACTCATGTATGAGAAAGTTAGCAAAACAAGATTCGCGGAGTTCTCTGGTTTCCAAACATACACCATTTTTCTAAACATCCTCTAACTCTGCCATTATAAACTTATTCTTGTTACCTCTTTTCCCGACTTTGTGTTTATAATACCACCTCTTTACAGAAAAGTTCACACACAAAGTTACCTAAGTTAGAAATTTACAAATGAAATAGATTCTAAAAACAAAGTTAATATATTAAAGGACGAATAAATCTAAAATTACCAGAAAAAAACAATGAGCCTTGCGTTCTCGCAAATTGCGCAGCATTTTCTTAAATTAATATTATTTCCACTATGGAGTATTGAGCTTTCAATTTACCATGAAACTGTCACATAATAATTTATAGTTGAAAAAAATTATTTATAACTTGTTGTTCCAATAAAAAATAAATATTCATATAGACGTTTATATAAAAGTCAATAGGTATCCCATATAAATAAAGATCGGATATATAAACATATCCGAGACACTCTCTAGGTTACAAACCATTTTATTAAAAAGTTGTGATCGTTAGTAAAAATTTGGCTTCCAATTTTAATAATTTTGAAATTTGCAAATACGACGTTTAAAAACTAGGCCTCAATGGTCGAGTGGTTAAGTCGCTGTCCCGGTAAGACAAGAAATCCTGAATTCAATTGCTAGTTACGAGTTACGAGTTCATTTTATATTTTTCTGTCTTGTTCTGTTTCATGTTTCGTTAAGACTTGTAAGTATTATCTTTTTCTTCAATAAAAACAATCCTTCATTTAAAGAAAATCTGAAAATCAGTGAAAATTTTGCCATTCTGCGAGTGTTTGAATTTCCATTCAAATTCTAAGAATTTTATCTTAGCCATCGAAAAATATAACTTTTCATTGTTAGGTCTGTATGTTTGTGGAATTTATTTCATTCATAATTCGTTTGAAATTTTGTGTTTGAAAGAAGTTAGCACAATTTTATAAGTAAATACACTTTTAAGAATAGTTTTACCAGCGCCTTTCGATCACGTGTTTCTCGTTGGTATAGTGACTATAATTAATACTGATTTGACAATTGTACTCACGCGTAGAACAACTTAATATTAGAACAACGCAAGTAGGGTATTAAAAAATGTTAAGCAAAGTAAATAAAACTCTTTTCGAGTGTCCCACAAGGCACCGTGCTTGGGCCAATATTTTTTCAAATTTAAACTGTATTATGTAGTCTGGATATTCCAGATAATATTTATAGTTTTGCAATTGACACTGCCTTAATATTTTGGTGTACGACTATGAGAGAAACTTTTGGCAAATGCGATAGAGGTTTGTGAATACTAAAAAGTTGTTTGAATAATAGTATTTGTACTTTGAACACACAAAAAAACTTTACATATCACCTTTAGTATAGCACCGAAAAATTAGCCTTCCGCCACCCATTCTTCAATTATACGCAATTCTTTGAAAATATGTAGGTACCTACAACGCTTTAGAAAATGTAGACAATATCAAATACTTAGGTGTGAAAACAGATCAATTTTAAAGATGGAACGAACGAATAAAATAAAATAAACTAAATCTTGACACATGAATGCAATATGTCATCGATATAATGTCTTCTGAAAATTCCTTGTTTACTTTTAAAAAGATTGTAAAAATTTTTTGCTAGCGGAGGAACGCGAATATATATATTTTTAATCCTTATCGGTTTAACATTAATAGCTCATTAGATAAAAATATATAATCAATTTTAAACACATAGCCTGTACGTTAATTATTACAATACTTCAGATTAGTACATTACAATGATTTCAAATGCCTCGGCTTTAGTGACCAATTATTATAGTAATTAATTTCAATAGGTTTCCAGGGGTAGCGCAATGTAATGCATTCCATATTTTAGAGTAATTAAATCTAAATTATATAAATAGTCGTTAATGGAGAATACGTGACCATCTTCCGTCTGTAGAGGGCCTTCAGCCGTGGCAGTGAAGATGGTAAGACTAATAATAAGATGGATAGTCGTAGTCTGCGCCATAAGCTTCCCATGCCATGACCAGGCCCGGACTTAGAGACCCAGGGTCACTAGTCGTGATAATACACTAGTAATCATGTACATACATTTTCATTATGCGCTAATCTCAATTTCTTGGAGGTAGTGGGACTAAGATATCCTCGTATTTTAAAGCAGACGGAGTTAGTGAAGTGAATTATAATCTGCTATAGACGCTAGATGCCTGTAATGGATTTGGCCCTCTTTGGTGACCAGAACTGAATGGTCAGGCACTTCCCCGACATCCTCTTCCTCATCTTCTTCCCCTACCCTCCACCGTCAGCCTCACAATAACTCCAATTAAGGATGCCATAATCTTACTGACTCCAAACGGTTGGGAGCAGTTAGGACTCTTATGCGGTATTCACATAAAAAATAATAATTTTAGAGAAACATTTTTAGTGATTATTGTTATTAAAGTAACGAGAGTACACTTTACACGATGTGCATTTGCGAGAAATATTTATAGTAATTATTGTTATTAAAGTAAGAAGATTACACTTCACACGATGTGCATTTGCGAGAAATATTTTCAGTAATTATTGTTATTAAAGTAAGAAGATTACACTTCACACGATGTGCATTTGCGAGAAATATTTTCAGTAATTATTGTTATTAAAGTAAGAAAATTACATTTCACACGATGTGCATTTGCGAGAAATATTTTTAGTAATTATTGTTATTAATGTAAGAAGATTACACTTCACACGATGTGCATTTGAGAGAAATATTTTTATCTCAATAATGTTTTTCCGGTAATGTATATATTTATTTTCATTAACTACATCAACAAATAATAACAATACAACGACCTCGCGAAGGAACAATATAATTATATCGGTATAAATCACACTACCACAGATTTTCTGTTTCATGAAAGCCAATCATGAAAACAAATCAGTTTATTCCCCATGATCATCAATCAAAACGCAATCAAACTCAAAGAAATTACCGACGGCAACCAGCCACCTTCCTGCAATTACAAAAAATAAATAAAATAATCAACACAATAAAACTCTGGCATGATAAAAATACAATCAATTAATACCACTGAGGATTAATTATCTCGCACAAATTAAATTGCTTCATAAAACAGCTCGTTTAACCTCCTAAGCAATATGGTTTTAACTTGGTAACATCTCTGAGGATTATAAATTTAATTTAAAAAAACTGTAGATGATATTAAAACATACTAACTAATTTTGAAAAATCTTTATAATCAGTTAGTAACCGTTCTACTCATTCTACAAGACAATAATACTTGGATTGAGATGTTTGTGACTCCATCACATTATGTGATGACCGTCGAATCGTCGATCAGCGCCATTTTGCTTTTTTGACATTGAATTTGGATGTTTAACATCGACTTTTGTAAAATTGGTGACTATTTGTAATATAATAACAGCATGAAGTACCTATTAACCTCGTAACATCATCTTGGAATTTTTTTATTATTTTCATTTTTTATTGATATAGTAATATACTGTATTTCCAAACAAATTATATGATCATACGGCCCTCACTGGGTACTTTGCCGATGAAACCCTCATTTTAAAATTTAATAAAATTCAACAAAAAGATTATGTGAAACTGGCCAACATTGTACCAGGCGTTGCTTGGGGTTATCCTTGAGAGATAGATATTACTATCGCTGACTTTTCTGTGGGACTTTTTAAGATATACAATTCCGTAGTACTTTTGTTATTTTAATTTATGTATTGTTAGTTATTTTGATGTATCCCATATTGTTAAGCCAGCGTTAGTAAAGTAAGCGCCCAAAAAAATTACGACATGATTTCAAAATATTGACCTTTCTCTACTCTCTATAATTATAATATGCATGAATAAAATTTATAAACTTTCCGGAAGCTATTCTCTAAATTACAGTGAAACCTCTATCCAAAAGCGGATAACGACTTTGTGTTATACTATTTAGAGATAATAAATGGAAAAAATATTGCCAAGATTAAAAAAATAATAAAATATACAGCAATAAAGAAATTTATAAAAAAAATGATATTATTAATGAAATTATTTGTGCGTGCGTCTCTATAATTTCTGACATTTTACGGAACGAACTTGAGAACATGTCATTGAAAAAGAAAACATATTCAAGTCATATTGGGGTTATAAAATGTATTCTAAAAATAATTGAACTAGGTGCATGTAATACTATTTTGAGAGAGCTTGCATTACAATATCAAAAGATAAGATTAATGATACTAAAGTGTATCAAAATCAATAACGAAATTCAGATAAGCAATTTGGTAAATTGCTGAATTCCGCTGCACGTTAACGCTACGCATTTATAAATAAATAATATTATTTGATTTCAACTTAATTACCACTGGAAACAACAATTTAAGTCGAAAGAGGGAGGAATACAAACACAAAAGGGTCATTTGGTTTCATTAGTTTCATTAGTAAAATTAACTCTGAACACGATTGAGAAAAAATGGAACTTCAATGCATCTTTACCATCTCCCCCGAAATAAATAATTGTTTCTTGTAAGTTGAAACCAGTGTTATTTTTTTAAAATTTTGCATACTTAGCGTGCAGCGGAATTAAACAATTTTACCCTCATCAAAAAAGAGATGGGGAAGATAAAATTAGATAATTACCTGCCTATTCAGATCTGGTCACCAAAAACGGCCAAGGCCATTTCAAACATCGTTTCAAATCTGAACGGTTGTCTTACACCAGGGTGAAGTTTGTATTACGTATAAATTATATAGGTATATTTTTTGTAATATTGCCTTCAATATTAAATTTATCACATTCTTCGTTTGATAATGGTGTGAAAATTACATTTATACTCAACTTATGTTCATTTGCTACTAAAACACTCTAGCAGCAACTTACTTATTTCTAACTGCAGCAACAAATCCTACTTCATCCCACAACAAACCCGCAACATTCGCCGTTGTGCTAAGCCTTCAAGTATTCATAATATCCCTCAACTTCCTGGGTATAATGAGTCCCGCCCACGAAGCAAATTTCCTTTTAATTACTTTGAGATACCGACAGTACCTTGGTAATACCCAACTGAACTATATTCATTAGAGTTATCTTAAATATTATAAAACGAAACGATGGTACTTAGTTGTTTTTATTATATTTTATTGTAGAACGGCGTTCTGCCGGATTAATATAAACCAAAGTTCCCTGTTTACAATATTAATTTCTGCAATAACTTTTCTATATAGGTCGAAATATCAGATAGATTATGGCCTCCAGCAACGATATGTTGATGTATGCGATTTCTGAAGTTTTTGGCCGCACTTTGGCACATCTCGACCCTTCTCAAATTAGACCTTTGTGTTCTTTCAAGGTGGAAGAACGATGTTTAGCAACATTTTCCTTCAAATATCCCCACAGGAAGAAGTCGCGAATTGCAGCCGGAAGGTCCGCTGTGTGGCGACCATTTTCCATGATATTTTTCATTCAAACCATGGTAACGACTGAAAATGGAACGACCTTCTCCACACAAATATACCACTCCAAGATTCCTACCCCACCACCGATGGTCCGGCCCTTAAATACTGCAGTGTCGATTTTGCTGAATCCTGTTTTTATATTTTAGAAACTTTGGGTAGGTATTTTCGCTGATTATATCTGTCAGCCTTCTCATCTAGAAATCTGGGTAGATATTAATAGCTTTACCAGCAGACGGAAAGCTGCTATGTTAATAATGTCCTATAACCTCTTGAATGGTTATATCAGCAATCCAGATAATTTTAAAAAAATATATCACTTTATGTCCCTGACAATTTTACTAGATGATAACTAATCCTCATGCCATATTTTCCTTGTGAATATTGTTAAATTCAAAATGCCAATAATTAAATACCAAAATTCGACTAATAATGCAATGTTGGTACATTTGTTATTGTAATGTAATTCTGTCAATGTACATGTAAAATAAAATAAATATACTTGCAAAGTGATGTCTTTGAAAATTGTTGTTTATGTTTGTGTTATACCCTTGAATGAATGCGGGTAGTGTTAATTAATTAACGTTATAATCGAACAACTAACTATCAAGCTGGACTTTTATCAAGAAGATTTTTTTTTAAGTATTTAAGTAGAGGAAGCTTATCATTAATGCAAAGAAATTCTTGCGTGGGTACATTGCTTATTTCTACAAAAGTAGTTAAGACGCAATTATTGCTTAACCCTCCTCATGCCTGTTGAAATTATATCCCTAGTTATGCCAGCTTTTGAGATCAAGAGATAGGTACATAATCGAATGTTTATTATTTTTTTCCAAGTGTATCTTTTTTTCTTTTTTAATGATGTTCGAATAAATAAATACAAAACATTTCAGAAATCATAACCTTATGAATCAAAAAATAATTCCATTATTTTTATCTAACAACAATGTTACGCATTTTACAAACTCATAAAACTTAAACAATAAATCATTAAAAAAATGTCGCAATATGCAATAAAAAGAAACGATTTTTCAATATTAATACTTGAAAATTAAATTTTTGATTTGTTACTTGGAAAATGGCACATTTTTTGCAAGAGAAAATTGAGTTCTTTAAACAAATATTAGTACTGCAATAATCACATTCATACTTTGTCTTAAAAACGAAAAAAATACCAACTTACAAAATAACTACTTCGTTTGTCTGATAAGAGAAAGTCAGACCCACGCAGAATTCGACGACGTATGGTGCAGCGTCGGAAAGATTAACTTCTAGCGTGACTTATTAGCAGCAACTACTGAAATGTATTACAACCGTGCGCAATAGTTTAAATACAGGGTATTCCAATAAGAGGAGTTATTTTGATATTCAATCGTAAAAGATCAATGGTTTCGTTGCTTGTGTGGCACGTAACGCCGTCTTGTTGAAAGCAAACGTTGCCCAGATCAATACCACCCAATTCCGGCCCTAAAAAATCATTAATCATCTCTCGATAGTGCAATTCATTCACCGTAACTGTTGTTCCAGCCTCATTTTCGAAAAGGTTAGGTCCAATGACTCCACCGGACCATTAACCGCACCAAATAGTCACACGTTGAGAACAGAGAGGCTTTTCAACAATAACTCTAGGGTTTTCCGAGCCCCAGATGCGACAATTTTGCTTGTTGATGAAGCCACCGAGGTGAAAATGAGCCTCATCACTCAAGATGATTTGCATTTGATTCACTCAAGTGAATTTTAATAATTTCAATGAATTGTTGAAGCGTGTATCATTCCATTTTTATTAATGGCGTAGTTTCTACTTGTCAAATGTCAAAAAACGACATCTTCAAAAGTAACATCTACCGAAATAGCGGGCTATTCAAAATAACACATCTTATTGGAAAAACCCTATAGTCACAGCTGTTTTAAAATTCCCTAGGTCTGATAGACCATACCAGGCATGCGAGGGGTTAATTCAAGTACTTCTATTCTTTGGTATGTGACTACCATACAAAATAATAGTATCAATACCTACGCAGCCAAATCTATAAAATATTCCTTTTTCCTCCGTGTTTTCGAAGTTTACTAGGACTTTTCGGCTTTTAGGATAATCAGTATCAAAAATTTATCACGTGCTTCGGAGAATAATTTTTCCTTGTTTGGGAAAAATTCCAAAGAAAATTCTCGCTGATTCTGGTATGATTTCTCATTTAATATTCTCCACCCGTCGCTATTTTTTGTTGTTATAAAAGTGGGTAGGAAAATGTTCATAAACTGAATTTTTTTACACCATTGAAATATTAATACAATCAATGTAATGCGTGGAATAGAAAAAAAAACGGGATACGGAATAATTTAATATTTCGAGATAAGTTCACTGATTCTTTTATTGTTCTCTGCTTTGAAAAAAAAAATTGTTTTGTAACACAAAAAATGCATTAAATTACATCAGTGGCATATCAGAAGGTCACTGGCTGAATTACTGTTAGGTCTCGAGTTATAATAACAAATTATCAAGTAATTATAACAAATTCGTAAATTAAAATTCCATTTTTTAATTGCAAAATACTATTTAGTATTAGACTCCTATGAGTAATCGTCGAACAAAACTTTTATCTTAACATAACTATAATCCGTTATTTCTAAGTGAGCTTCTTTAGAAGGACTACCTACATGAATTACCTTATCTCTTATTCAGTTTTAATAATTAGACCAAAAACTTATCTAATTAATGTACCTACCTATATGTTTTTGGTGTTTAATTAAGTACGTACATGTTTTTCTCGCATCAAAATATTTAATAAAGATATTATTTTTATCAATGACTCAAAACTGCTGTTTAACAAAATGTCGAAGTGTGTCTTTTAATAATTATTTTTTTTTTAATTTGACAATGTGATTCACTAGCCTTTTTGTTATTTTTCTCTGTTTTCTCAAAACAAATAATTTATGTAATTTTTTTCACAAGCCTTAATCGCGTTCTATCGTTTGACATCATCTTATGTACCGGCTTATCAAAGCGCTGGTACAGAAAAAAAAAACCGTTTGAATTAAACGCCTACAGGTTTGAAAGGGGATAACCCGCGAGCTAATGGAAAATAAAGAATATTTCCTGAATCTAAAAAAATATTGTGGCACTGGTGTATCATCAACTTTACTGCATAGCATTAATTGTGTGCCATTATTTAAGGATATCATTTTCACTACGCTTGAATACTACTATTTGCTGATGATATGAAGATTATCATTATTTTTTGCTCCCCTAGCTGCTGTGTTCCTCTAAAGGCAGATCTTGGCCGGTCGTCGGATTACTGTCTCATAAATAAGCGGTTTATTGATATATCTAATATTCACATCAGATTCACGCGCAATAGCTTGAACGTTTTGCGTGATTACACTATTTCGGGATCGTTGCTTTCAAGTAAAGATGATTTACGTGATCTCTGGGTTTCACGTTCCCATGAAGGAAGAGTAAATATTTTAAGACTAAATAAAGTGAAGGAAAGGAGGCAGGATGTAGAGAACTGACTTATTTTGGTCTGCTCACATTACGATTTTACAGAACGCGGTGACGGTGGCAGAAAGAGTGGAGATAGTGGCTGTTGGATCGAACGTTGAAACAGGAATGGAGATTTCTCTTCTCATGCTCGCTTGCGTATAGCGGCGGATTAAGTTGTCTAAATTCTTTGAAATAAAATTTTCTTCTGTAAACCGGTCTTTCTGGGAGTATTTTCTTGTCTTGTGGAACATGGAGAAAATATTACAAATAAGCTGTACCCCGCAACGCAAGCATTACTGTGTCTGTGCAGATAGAGAAACAATAGTGCGTGTTGCTTTTACGTCCAACAGATGGCACTGTTTAAAAAAACATGTTTTTACCTGTCACATGTGATATAATATAGGTACATAAAACACACGCGTATTCGAATGCAACGTTGTGTCAAAATTACAAAGCAATCGGGGGAGAAGTTTTGGAGATTTAAAATTTTGAATTTACATTTTTATTCATATGATAGATTTTCAGTTATACGTACATAGACAAAAAAAATCCTTAATTCATAGAAAATAAGTACACGACATTAATATTGGGTACCGGACAACTCAGAAGTGTGACAATTTAATACTCAAAAGTGATAAAAAGTCATGAAAAGTGAAAGAAAAAAAACTGCATTAAATGACTTTATATCACTTTTCAAAATTGTGTTGTATTGCCACTGGCCCAAGTTGTCGTGGAACCAAATATTTATAGAGTTCTTTATTTGGTTACCACGCTGCACAGTGCACATATGTAGATCATCGAAAATCATATCATTAATTAGAAAATTCTCTTGCTTTCCCATTTGTAAATATTCTTTCAAAACTATTAACTCAAAAATTCAATAAATTGTTTTCGCTTTTGAATTAAAAATCCTTTCTACAGCTACTAGATTGTGACAAAAAATTAATTCTAGAATGTTATGCCACCGGTAAAATAAGAATATTTTCAACTCAAGCTCGTTCCAATTAAAAATTATGATTATTTCATCTTAATGAAAAGCAAATTGACTTTTTTTACGTTAAATTAGTTTGCCTTCGGGGGAAAAGAAACGGTATTTATCACGGGTGGTTGTGTACAAATTGACTAAACGCTTTTAAATGTAAATTTTCCCTTAAGTTGGTTCCTGGAATACAGAAAACATCCAAAATGAAACTCTTAGTTACCCCTGGTATTTTATTTATCACGGTTAGATATTATGTATTATGATCTCGTTGTATTTGAGAAAAAAACTTAGATTCGTTAAGGTTAACGCAATTTTTATATCTTTTTTTATATCAAATACTAAAATACCAAGTAATTACTTAAGTTAATAATAATAATACTTTTTTTAGAAAGATACTTAAATTCTGTTCAATTTTAAAATTGGAATTACAATGTCTACTTATTAGGTACCCTAATAGCCCCTTGTATTTTTGTCAAAATTGAAAAGAACTTAAATTGTTTAAACCTTTAAAAAAAATAAAAGATTAATTATGTACACACACAGATATATAGATTTTACCCTATCTAAAACTTTAAGAATTTACGAGTCGAAAAAATATGTTTGTATTTAAAAACCCTTTCAAACGGTGATAATCAGCGTTTTTAAATGCGCACTGGTTTCGTGGCCGAAATTCCTAGGTCAACGCAATTATAAAACAACTTTTAAAATCACAAAATTCCTAGGTCAAAGTTATTATAAAACTACTTTAAAATCACAAAATTCCTAGGTCAACGCAATTATAAAACAACTTTTAAAATCACAAAATTCCTAGGTCAACGTTATAATAAAACTACTTTTCTAATCACAAAATTTGTAGGTCAACGCAATTATAAAACTTCTTTTGAAATCACAAAGTTAAAAATCACAGCAAAATTATAACATTATGACCCCGCAAACTTAATTTCAACTGATTTTTAACAAGTTGTTAACTTTTTAAGTTCAATTAAGTTAATATTACAGCGCTCCCTCAAACATACGTATTTACATAATATCACCCTTTCAAACCATCTTTTAAAGCTTACTACGGGGCTTTAGGTTAATCTCAAATATAAAGTTGGGTACAAAACATATGAAGATTTAAACATTTATTAATATTATTATGTTTAGTTCGGTTACGATAAAACAGAACAGTGACAAAACAGAACTCATTTGCAAAGTAATATAAAGTCTTGAAAGTTTTGGAAAACTTATCTAACGACTTGCGAATGGCGTTTTTATATTTCGTTCAAGTAGACAGTAGAATGTAATACTAGAATGTTTGAAATGGGGTTAAAAAATCACAAATTAAAGACAAGCAATATGTTAATCATATATTATTACACCCTGTATACATAAGTTTTTTGAAAAATAGGTAATAAATAAATACTTTTGCCTCTCCTGCTTTAAAACAACAGACCGGAAATTGGTCAAATAAGCAGTAACAATAATTACGCGTTCTTCAGGTGTGTATCGTTCCATTGTTAACTGAATACTAATACTCTATCTGTCTACAACATAAATGTCAAAGTACAATGACATTTGACGCTATTTGCAAAAATTATGGCACATTCACATTATGACATTACTTTTGCCCCACCTTGTATATAAGTTTTCCAAGAAGATAATAGGTAGCATTTTATAATTGCAATTTTCAGTGGTTTTTTAATTTATTCAACTGGTAGATACTCGCCCAAGCAGTATGCACTGTGCTTTATGGGAGTTAATGTATAGTTCAAGAGTATCATTTTCTTAAAAACAATTCGGATTGCACCTCGCAGAGGTAAAATTTCAGAATTGGAGTGCGCCTTGTGAGAAAAAAAAAATTAAAATAAAATTCAATAAAATTTTCTTCGCTGTATTTGAAGAAGTAAAGTTTATTATTCAAAAGTCTGAACGTAAGTTTTTGAAATTGTCTTGTTCACAAGTATCTTAGTAAGAGTATCTCAATAACCTAAGTTTTATATTTATGACTTTTAATATAATAATTATACATAGCATATTTTCAAGCTCTTTAAAGGCTCTCATAAAATAAGCTGCACTCAAGTTGTCAAAAGCTAAGTAAATATTTAACGCATGTTTTACCACAATATTTTTCTATAAAATCTGTAAAGCCAGCTTTTGAGAGTCCATTAAACAGGATTTATAATCAAAATTACAAATCCTGACTTATTACTCTTGTATATATATAGCACATCGAGCACAACACCGCCATAATCTCAAACTCTGAGTAAATCGTATTTAGAGTTTTAAACTTTCTTTATTTGTCTAATAATGCATACATAGAACGACTATATAATATGCTTTTAAATATACGATTTAAGATTTCAAAATAATTTGTCATTTTAACTATTTGAGATGTGACATTTTGACTTCTAGCCAGCCCCTGTTACACCGCCGTTTGTTGAAATGTGGCGGTCTTATATATTATATAAAGGGTGTCCCGTTAGCGGTGAATAACCCTTGAATTCTGGATAGAGGACCCCAATAGCGTTCCAAATGCGATAAAAATTCCCACGGTCTTCGATTTTTTTAAATTTTCTAAAATTGACACCCTCGTTCGTTCTGTTTTCATTTCACAACAGAATTCCATTGCTTAAAATATATATCTGCTAACAACAGTCAGTGATAATATGGAAATCCCACTTGAGGGGCTTAGAATCACAACGACCTATCTACAAAAATTGGTATTTTGAGTTAAGCATGGTATCGGTAAAGCCGTAATCATATTAAATAGTGACACGAAGCTCTATCTTGTGCATGCAGTAGTTTAAAAGAAACAGTTGGACATATGCGCATTCCAATTTTTATTTGCGTTTATCTCAAAACAATGTTTTCGTACATAGTCCGTTGTGATCCTAAGCCCCTGAATTGAGGTATGTTGTGAGGCTAGGTAGAGAGAGAAGAGTAAGATATGGAAGAAGAAGTTGGTAAGTGCCTGGCTATTCAGATCTGGTCACTAAACGCAGCTAAAGCCATTTCAAGCCACATTCGTTTCCGACTTGTGGTCTTTCACCAGGGCAATACTAGGAGTATCTACCACTCTGGTTTGGTGATTTCACGGACAGTCTTCTATACACTCACACTTCCCTATTCCTTTATTTTTAAAGGATCTGTAATTAAAATTATTTCCGTAACCATAGCTCCTTACTCAAAATAATTGTAGTATAATTCTAAAGGCAATATCTTTAGTTATATTTGGGGTATTTTGCATTGTTGCGTTACCTCCTTCTTTAACCAACATTTCGGATTGATGTGTAATCACATCTTAAATAAATCACCAAAGTAATAATTACAAAAATATCCACTTTAGAATCTCCAGCAAATTTTAAACTAATTAAACATCCACGTCTCCATATTAAAAACATACCACTAGGGCTTAAACTTAGATGAAAAATTTATTAAACACAAGTTAGTTTGAAGACTTTTCATTTAAAAAAATCCTTTTAAACCTTTTTTATCCCTAACGTAAAGCTAATAAGTTGGTAGACCTATACGCTATGAATATCGCTGTAAGACAAAGTAATTAAGAAGGAGATATAATAATTATTCACAGTATTAAAATATTGAGTAGAAAATATCATAGGAGATAACTATCTGGTTTACTCAAACTTTACCAAAATAAATATTGTCTGCCTACTTGATTAGATCCTGATGTAGATTTCAAAAATTCTGATGATATTATTATTATTTGAAATTATGTTTATTGCTTCCTAAACTTTGTAGAGCTGTATTGTTTTTAATTTTTAAGCAAACATTGATCAGATTCAATTTTTAAGCTCTGCTGGCAAAGAGTCTGTCTTTTAGATTTTTAAGTTCTGCTGTAAAAAATGAGACGTATGGCTGATATTTAGATTTTTAGGCTCTGCTGGCAGAGAGAATATGCTTTTCTGTCTTTTCAGAATCAGCAAATTAACATTTTTTTTAATAATCTAAGATAAATGGCTACGTAATGCCATCCGCAGGATTTACCAACAAAAAACTGGACCCAAGCGGGTTTTTTCTGCTCGTTTGGATATATTGCCGTATCCACAAAATTAACCGAGCAAATAAAGTAAAAATTTACCAATTACACACTCCCAAAAAATGTGTAACAAAAGTAGGTATTACAAATTCTTACCCTCAATCAAAGTTCTAGGTAAGTTTTTTTCCAAAATGTTTCTGGCTTTCACTATTTAGGGGTGTTCTAGGCCAGGTTTATGAAGGTTAATTTATATATTAATTTTGTTTAAATGAGAAAATCTAAAACAATATGGAAGATTTGAGACGAGTTTAGACTTAGAAGAGATGAGATGTTTCTAAGATGTAAATCGCAAAAAATCTAAAAGGCAGCTCCATACCACATGTGTATTCTCTTTACCAGAAGAGCTTAAAAATCTAAAAGTCAGACATGTGTCTTATCTTTTCCAACTTAAAAATTATTTTAAAAATCTTGAATACAAAATATTTTGGTACTTGATTTGAGATTATTACGCTCTTTACTTGTTACCATATTTTTGCACCAATTGCACCCACATCCACCCCGCGATACCATATGGTAGCACCCGTTATAAAAGTGAAAAATAAATTTCAACAAAAAAAAATTATGTACATTTTCACATTGGTCTAATTAATCCAAAAAGAAGCATTCACGTTCATACTCGTTACGTTCATACTAATCTAACAAAAAATATGACACGTTCCTGTTTTTAGATTTAAATCGCATAACGAAACGCACAAGAAAAAAATAGCTACAACGAATTTGTGTGAATGAACAAATGGCGATAAATAACATCTTAAGTAGCAAAATGAACGGAACGTATTAGAAAGAGATAGACTACATTATTATGAACGCCACTCGTTTATCTCGCGGCACCAGTTCGAAGCGGCCCACTGAACGGCGAGCGTGTCCGCGGCAAGCATGACATCACGACCGAGCGACGAGCATTTTCGTATCGACGGCTTGCTCAGAATGCTCACTGCGAACATGCTTGCCTGTTAGTGGGCCGCTTTTACCCATATTCTTGGTTAACAAGCGAACGAGCAAAGTAGTAAAATACTTAGGTATGTGTATCTGCGTTCGCTTTCTTACTTGATTTTTTTCAAAAAGCATTATTAATATCAGATTTGGTTTTTGCTCGAGGTTGATTTGTGCATATCGCAAAAGCACTGAAAAGCATTTTTCACAAAAAAACCTAGAACGACGCGTTCGCGCCAACCGGTGACAGCTTGTCTCATCGACGGGCTTATGTGCAATACTAAACGAAGTAAATCACCACTTTGTTCACTGGACCCAGTTCAGTGCGAAAACGTGCGTTGCGTCAGTAACCTGTCTTCCCTTTTAATTTATCTAAATAAAAAAGTGTATTAAATTTAATAAGAGTATTAAAATATTGGTAAAATAAAATGAAATGGACAAAATATGTATAGTTTCTTCGGCTTGAATAGAAAATAAGTAACAGTCGAGTGAGTAAGGCAGACGTCAGCGTAATAAAATTACTGATTTTAAAGTATTTTCTCTTCTTCGTACCGAAATACCATTTCTTCCAATATTTTTGTGCTTAGTATTAATTTTATATTTTTAGATGATGATAATCCATAAAAGCCTAGGTAGGTACCAACTACTTTTGATGCATTCAGTGATCTGCAAAACCTTTTCAGTCCTGCATTACTACAAAAAAAAGCAAAACGTATTATAGGCCTATTTTGTTAAGTTAGACGTAGGTACTTGTTAGTCAGAAAAACCTCAAGGCTTTAAAATTGCATCCAAATTTAACGCGTGAAACAACATTCCTAATTTATTTTCTAATTAAAAGGTTCGGATTTCTTTATATGTGGTACAATTTTTACAAAAGGGTGATTTTGTTATTTTAATTTAGAGAATTAAAAAGCTTTTCAATCGAGTTATTCAAATGAAAGAATTGTTTTAATGCCACAACTATTTTATCAACTTTAAATTAAATTTAAATAAATTTCTTACTTTGTAAGGCTATGGTCATTTCATGTCAGAGAAAAATCCAACACATATAGCTAGTGCAGCGAGAGACGGCCGCATAAAAAAACTTAGTTTTGAATGCAATTGTGCATCGGGAAACGCCTTCACTGGTATACGTTTACGCCTACTTACCGTCACTAGCGGAAGAGGGACAGCAAATGAATACGATGCTTATAAAATAATATTATTAAAAAGCTTACAGCGTATCATATTAATTTCGGTTCAAGTTCGATCGTGTGCATGGGTGAAAAACATACTTAAAATAATGAAAACTTTAAATATATATATTTAAAGTTTTCATTATTTAAAGTATGTTTTTCATCAACCACTTGAATACAGTCTAGAATATTATCAAATTCTGAAAAACGATTTCAATAACCTTAATTATTATAGTAACTTCATTATTGAGTAAAATAATAAATAATGAAATAAAACATTATTGTAAAATTATCACGAATAAATTTTATTTTATTTTATTAAATTCTAAAAGTAATACGCCGTAAGCATGTTGTGCATTTGTGTGAGTACTGTGATGAAACCAACTAAGGTTGATATACTAATATGATATGGTTAAATGTATTATTACTGTTACTATTGTGAACTTACAATCTGAAAAAAAAACGTAGCCTGGATAAAAAATCAAGATATTCACTTTATTCAAAAGATTATAATTCCAAACCAAACATAACCAAAATATGATAAATAAAATTAAATATTATACACGTTCTTTAAGAATTATCCAAAAATTACATACACGCACATATATATGTGTGTTTTCATGTTTCAATATGTCTGTGAAAAAAAAAAAAAAAAAAAAATAACTTTCTACCACAACACATAAATACCTGTCACACTTAATCACAAACACGTAAACACCTCAGCACAGGTTCTCCTAGTGAGGTGTTCACGTAACATACAATATCAACCACACACAGTTTTACCTACATCAACCTATGTTCTTTATTTTTATACCTATTTTTCTGTACTACAATATAAACCACTGTAAAAAATTGTAAAATGTGTATTCAAGAATAGACATAAATAAATAAAAAAAAAATAAAAAAAAATCTTCAGATTATTTTTCTTAAGAAAAATGTATGTAAAAGCCCATTGGGCGTATAAACAAATAAATAAAAATAAATAAATAAAAAATAAAAATAAATAAAAATATAAATCTTAACTCTAGAATGATGACAGCATCCTTTAGTTTGCTGTTTTCCAGCCCTTTTATAGCAATTCCACGGGTTGCGGTTTTGAAAATCGGAGTTTACAAATTTATTTTGTAGGTTTAATGTATGTTACGTTTCGTAAAATTATTGTCATAAAAACAATGTATGCATAATAATATTGAATATTTTTGGTCAGAATGCTTTCAGTTTTGTCAGAGTGAGAGAGTAGCATCTAGATTAGAAAAATCGCTTGAAATGAAGCCGTGATTATTCACCAAATCTCAAGAGACTTCGCAACATTCCTCTTTCTCATCTCCTACTATTTCCCTATTTCACTGGCCTTACTACTTTACCTTACCTATAATATTAGTAACGAGTTTTTTCCTGAATGTGGGGAGGTTTGTGCAATCCTATAAAACATGTACAGTAATAATACAAAAATATCACAATAATATTACAATAATATTGTAGGATTTATAGGCCCTGTTAGAAGTTCTACCGAGCTGAACCCTCTGATATGAAAATATCCGGAGTCGGTGAATTTTTTTCCCATTTGATCTCTGGTGAGTTGACGTGTTGTTGTTCTTGTATTGTTTTGTATTTATTTTACTTATATAATGCACTTGCATAGTTTTGATTGACTAGCTGATCATTTGTGGAAAAGTGAGTGGAAAGGTTTAGTTTTTCCTATGGGAAAGATTTAACCCGGACAACAAAATCGGAAGCATAAAAAAGATTATATACAATTATAGGAACTAACAGATTGTTTTTTTAAGACGTTGAAATGAGGTTGTATATTTTGGTTGAGGCGTTCACCCGGTAAGCTCTGTCTTACTGGGTGAACGCATGTGTTGGATTTCCAGTTGAGATCGTTACCTTTTTTTTATTTTTCGGTGTCTTGTTCTGTTTTAGATCTTGTTTAGATTTATTGCTATTTTATTTTTCTTTGATAATAATACATTATCTATTTTGTTCAAAAATATGAATCAAAAAAGCATACAGAAAGTAAATAAGATTAAATCAGAGTGTGACCTAGAATTAAATTTGAGGTCATCAGTTTACCAAACGGGTTCATCAACCATCTCCACCACCTCACGGTATTTCGACTGCAAAATGTTTTAAATCCTTTTTTTAATAAATGTATTTGCAATAATCAATCAATTTGACATTCCTCCGTACGCTCGTATTCATTTAATTAAAATGGGTGCACAACTCACAAACTGGCGTGAATACGAATTTCCATCTCATATTCCGACTACGCGGGTGGATATTTGACAAGTGTGCCACGTAATTAATTGGTGAATTTATAAAGGAACCAGTCGTACATACGGCTATTGATTATTTACGCTCCAATTGGCACTAGTCCACCGAGTAATTATTGAAATAACGTATATTTCACGTTAACGTGTGAGAGGTACTTGTAGAATAATTGCTTGTTTATACGATTCATTTAATTTGGAAATTGGTATTTAATGCTTGACTACAAATTGCAATAGTAAAATGTAAAACTAAAAAAAAAACATTTTTTCACTCATTTGTTACTATATAAACATGGAAATTGATTTTAATAATACGGATGACAAGCAAGGAAAAAATATTTACAAAATGTATAGTAAATACACGGATCAATAAAAATGTATTCTCTGAAACAGGCCTAAATCTATTTGAAAGAATGCTTCAAATCTGAATTGTTATATCGGTTCCATGATAACTCAACACAGTGACAATTCAACACACTTTTAAAAAGTGATATAAAGTCATTAGAAACGATGAAAATTTTTTTTTTAACCTTACCTACATAACCCAGTTAAATAGTTTTTGTTTCATCACTTTCCATGACTTTATATAACTTTTGAAAGATGTGATGAATTATCACTGTGATGATTTATCCGGTTACCGTTATATTTTTGGCGATGTTAAGATTGCCATGCCAAACGCGCGACCAGCATTTTTCTAGGTACACGGTTGTCACCAGCGGGTCGTCTCTGCGACTCGTTCTTGACAATTCAACAATTCGCCTGTGGAACGATTTGTCATACTCTGTGTTTCCTCTCTCCTTCACTCTCTGACCCTTGTTCACTCCTTCCTCTCCTCAAAAATACCTTTCACACAGCTTCCCCAGAGATGACATAGGCTATGAGCGAAATTATTTTCCTAAGGTCCTCGTGTGTGGAGTTATTTATTTTTATTTTTTTTTTTAAAGAAAGACAAACATTCCCGGGTTACAAATAACCTGACAATATTTGAAAACCTCCTACTACCACCACAGTAAGCTGAAAATGTTGCTTGTGTTGTGATGGAGGACTTAGCCAGCCGAGGAATTGAACACACTACGCCTGGGTGGGACCCAAACGCGATGTCAACTCGGCCACCGACCGGTCAGCATAGGTCAATATATTAAAAAAACATAATACTTACTATAGGTAGGTACATACTACAGCAAAAAAATTATATTATATCATTATATTGTGACGGCTGATTACTGTATTTAGCTAGGCAAAATAAAAATTATCCTCAATTTTTTAGTATGAGCAATAAAATATAGATTTCATAAACATTTACTGCTAACTGGTTTCGTATGTTGCATATTTTTCTGGTTTTTGGACTTTACTGGAAACACTTTTGTCGTATTTTAACTTTTTTTATTTTGTATCACAAAACATGCTTTTTATAATATCTACGTTGACAATAACAATTTATTGATAACGGGCCCGACCCTTGTACAGCTAAACACTGTTTACTGTAATAAATTTCTGAAGGAAAGAACACTTTTTTACTGGGAACAGTCCCTTTATAGATTAAAAATACCAATCCATTGACACCATATTGACAGGTTTGGACATACACACTGAAAATAAGCAACTACTTATCGACATGCTAGAGCTCTAGAATTGTCTAGAATGTTAGTGCAGATTCACACCATTTCTAATAATTAACTATTCAAACAATCCATAGATGGCGACTGTATCCAGAATTTAATTAATAAAGAACTTATCATTTCAAAATTGAACATATGTTTCACGTCATCTTCAGGAAAGTAAATTAAATCAAATTTTAAAATAACGTTAGAATGTTAAATTCACATTGGAGAATATATGACGCAAATGTAAATGGTTGCAGACGTCAGAAACGCTCGAGGAAGACATGGTAAGATCAAGTGAATTAGATACTTGAATTGGCCCATGTCAGGAGTCAGAATTATAGAGGAGTATGTATGAGACGATGTGTGAATGTGATTGAGGCAAGAATCGTGTGAATTGTTGCCGTTGTCTGCCTACCCCTGCGCTGAAATGGCGTGATGGTTAGTTAGTTAGTTAGTAACATTACAATATTATCGTATGATGTATTATAAGACAACTTAATTTATTCGAAGATTATATTTTTTGAAGATTAAAACTAAAATTAAATATAAATGTATTCTATTGCCCTACTTTTCATATAACGTCAATCTTTTTACCAAGATTCTGCCATTCTCTCTACCAACCAAAGCATTTCCTATACCTATACTCAAAGCATAGGTATAGGAAATGCTTTGACCAAACTACAAAAAAAACCAAAGCATTTCCTTTACCTATACTTTGAACACCAAACCTATATTTTCGGTATTACATCCCTTCAGTCATTCTTTATATATTTCTACCAAATCCTTCCTTCACTAAATAAATTGAAAACGTTTCATAATTTTGCTTTACCATTTTGTAAAACTTGTTTGAAATTTTTAAGTAATTGTTTTCCTTTGCCAATGCAAATATTTAAATTATTTGCTTGCAACCGAGTTGTGAATTCACGGAGATCACTGTTATGAAATATTTCTGGTGCCAAAATATTTGAATTTTTTAAATTAACCGTGATTGTTAAGAAATGATGCAATTTGGTGAAAAAATTATAATTTTTAAGATCAGATTTCAAAACTTACAAATTTTGTATATTTTTTTAGCGGTAATTAAAATTCTGAGATAAATACTTTATTTATTTGCATTTCAATAACGACCGAATTAGACCAACTTCTATTAATTTTAATACGAAACTTTAGGGTATAGCCTGTAAATAGATTTATAAATCCTATAATAACTTCTCAAAACTCCACCATATTGAGTGGTTCAAATTTGTAATAAAATCTAAATAGATGGAATATTTCTGAACGTATCCGAAAACTAAAAACAGCTTTCGAAAGGTGCTAAAATACGGCATCTTTTTTATAATCATAAATAGCATTATAATTTTTGATGTATTATTTTTTTAATGCGACCAGAATAAAATAAAAAAAAATGAGTGGCCTAACGTTTTTGTAACTAAAATTTTGATAAAATATGAAATACATTAACATGATCACTCTACAAAAAAAATTTAACTGAGACTTCCCTTTCCAAAGAAGTCAAAATCAAAGAACTCATTATCAATGGGATTTGTTCCGCAGCACACCAAATAAAAAGTGCCTCTCAAAATTACATGTACTTTACTAACATGAATAAAGGAATTCCTTATTTTTTATTGATTGTTTTCAAGTTTAAATTGTAGAAATCCATTTTGATTTTTATTTTTTATATATTCAATAATATTGTTATTGGGTTTATAAAAACAGTTTATTTTTAAACAAGTTCTGCTGTGTAATCATTATTACGCGTGACAGCTGTTTCGCCCTCTGAAGGCATTATCAAACTGTGGGTAGCCCACTTACAGACGATACATTTATATTATTTCTAGATAGTTATTTTAATTTCAATTACTGATTTCTTAATTGATTTCTGAGTAAAATGTTATTACCCCAGTAAAGTTTCCCCAATTACTGTAATGTTTAAATTTGACTGAAGGTCTTTATGTTAGTTATTCCCAAACGATGACCCATAGGGTTATTTTAATAGCATAATTAAGTACTTTATAAAACACTCATATTTGAACTAGGTTTGAAGATTTGTATTTGTAATTTATTTTTTCTGAGCTAATAAAAGACGTAAAAAAAATATCGATCATTTCAAAGGCCAAGATGTGTCGTACTCGCAGCATTTAATTAAAGGATCTTAAATATTTCTAAGCTATTAAATTTTCAAACTGAAAATACATAATTTTGCATTACTATGTAGTTCTTCGCCTTAATAATTGTCTCTGCAGGTCTCGCCGTCTAGTCTAATGGAAAGTATATTGTAATTAATTAAAGCCAGAAAGTTAATCAAGTGTTTTATAAGCCACTGGTTTCTTTTCCCATTCTAACATCCGAGCTTGTGATAGAATTTTCATTTTGAAATCTTGTTTTTTTTTTCGTGTAATGTAGATTGACTTACTGATAGAAGAGACCAAACTTTTAATTTAAAAAACATCGTGTTTTATAAAAACTTGCTTCCCATGTCAAAAATATTTATGTGAAAAAACTTTTTAAGCACAATATGTTTTTGACAACTTTCGTAAACAACTCCTTCGGTAATTAACTTCAACCCATTGAAACCATACTAACTTCAACTACTGAACTTTTAAATATTAATAGCTTAAAGAAACATCTGATTGTTTATATGTTAGAAGAATCTATAGGCAAATCATTTTTTTTAAAAACGTAGGAATGTATTTGAGCGCCCGATGGCATCGAAAAAAAAGTTTTTAGAAATAGCTTGGAACACCAGCTCGCGATCACCTCTTACCCGAAAATACCCAAAATTACTGGATGTGTAGCGACGTTTATAATTTGTAGTTATTGGGACTTTTAAAAATACACTAATTTATTATTATTCAACGGATTCTACACTTCTCTGTACACGTCAGAACTGTGGGTGGATTACAATGAATCCAAATGGCATGAGCTAAAAGTTGCTTACAATAATGATTATGGCCAACTATTCCGCCTACCGAGATACTGCAGCGCTAAGGAAATGATCCTGGAGGGACGAGTGCACTCATTCAGAGCGCTTCTCCGCCACCACACGGGAAGTTTATGGCGCATACTACGCCAATCAAATAACACAATCATCACCGCCATGGTTGCCTGGATGGAGTCCCCCTGATAACCCTCTGGAGATGAGAGACGGGAGATGTTCAAATATCCTCCGTAAACAGCTGCTTGCACACATTTTTCCGCATTGCCTGTATGCGTATTCTTATTATTATTTTAAAATATAAAATGTTGCATTGCACTACCCCTGCATACATTCTGGAAAAAATCTTATTATTAATTGAAAGCTACTTAAATTTAGACGCGCGATTCGTGTATTTACACAATATTTATAATGTCCACCTTAATTTATCCATAATACATGTAGGTATTTTTGTACTTATTGTTTATTGGGTTAACTGTAAGAAATATTATGAACCTTCAAGCCACACCCTTGGAACAGTATATGTGATAGGGCCTAGAAGTCTCCCGCAGACCTGGCGGGCCTTTTTACGCGATTTAATATATTTATATATATATATATATATTAAATCGCGTCGATACACACAGCGAATCTGGTTCTGCGTACTGCTCAAGATACGCGATTCAAAATACGCTAAGTATGGTTATAGCCATTAAAAAATACGCCGAATGTACTGTATATATATATATATATATATATACAGTACATTCGGCGTATTTTTTAATGGCTATAACCATACTTAGCGTATATATATATATATACAGTACATTCGGCGTATTTTTTAATGGCTATAACCATACTTAGCGTATTTTGAATCGCGTATCTTGAGCAGTACGCAGAACCAGATACGCTGTGTGTATCGGCCCCAACAGAATGTACCTGTACATAGCATAAAATGTCCATGATTTTTCCAAAATATGTTTTAAATTTTGCTATTTTTTGTTACAGGGACATCAAACCCGACAACATCTTACTAGACGAAGAAGGTATGTAACATTAATAAATATTATAATTTCATGTCAGAAAAGCGTTTTTTATATAAACTCCTAAAACGTAAGCAAGAATTTTCGAAACGCATTTTTTTTGGCGAATTCACTTCAATAGGAAAAACACGCATCAAAAATATTTTTTAATTTTTATTTAAAGAAAATGGTGAAAACAGCGTCATTAAAATAAGGGTTTCTGTTAAAAGTTCTAATTAGTTCAATTATGAATGTTAATCGTTTTTGTTTTTGTTTTGTTTTTTTCCTATTTGAACTAATATGCCCAAGGTTTCATTCATTGATCATAAATTAATATTTTTACAGTAAACGTAACAACTTTTTTAAATACGTACATTCTACCTACATTCTTCAGACTTTCAGGTATTTCATCGTATATTTTGGTCCATTAATCACTAAGCAGTTCTTTGACTCTGTTTTTCTCATATGCGGCAATCTAATAATATTCACGTTTCCAGTTTCATAAAATTATGTTTATGTTTTTATTAAAAATAAATTTATACTTAAAGTATTATGGCATTTGATTATTTTTTTATTAATTTAAAAAAAAACATGACATATTACATATTACAGTGATCTTTGGCTGACAACTACGAGATTAACCTGTTTTAGGACAGTCAGAAATAGGCAGATTTATTAAATGCGATTCTTGTTGTGTCTAGTGTATTGACTTTTACTTAATTATTGCACTTTGTAAATAATTTGAAAAGTTTTCTTGGTTGATATAAGAAGTTGCTAACTATATATTTTAAATAATACAAACGTAGAGAATAGACTAAAAGAATATTCAAATATGATAATTCAAAAATAGCAATATAGTAAAAAATTATTGACATGTGAGTTTATCAAATTGAAATTTTACTTTTTATTTAGATGAAATTAATAAGCTAGAGAATCAAAAATAGATAAAAGAAAGAAAGGAGATTAAAAGAAAATAGAGAATAAAAATAAGCAAAAAAAAATACAAATAGTGAATTAAAAAATATGCAAGAAGAAAAAAGTATATGTATATGTATTTATAAAAAAATAGAAGCATGTAAGCTTTTCAACCATTCCATGAAATCTTACTTTTGATTTGGTGAAATTAATGCGCCAGAGAATCAAAAATATAAAGAAAAGAAAAGAATTTGAAAGGAAGAGTTGAAATAGATACAAGATTAAAAAATAAATTAATATTAAAAAAAACATGTCTGCTTTTTCTCCATTCCATGAAATTTTGTTTTGATTTTGTTGAATTAATGCTCTAGACTCTAGAGAATCAATATATATAAAAATAAAAATTTAAAAGAGAGTTGAGAAACTAAAACAAAGAAAAATAAAATAAAAAGATGTAAAGAAAGGTTACAAGCAGATTTTGAATTTACAATGGTAAACATTCCATGAAATTTTGTTTTGCTTTTGTTGAATTAATGCTCTAGGTCTAGAGAATCAATATATATAAAAATTAAAAATTTTAAAGAGAGTTGAGAAACTAAAACAAAGAAAAATAAAATAAAAAGATGGAAAGAAAGGTTATAAGCAGATTTTGAATTTACAATGGTAAACACATAAATTTACTGTAATACATATATATATAAAATAAAATACAGGGTAGTTCGAAAAACGGAATTTAAGAAAAGCAAGTTCAATGACTGTTAATTAGCATATTTTCGCATTCAGCTCTCCCCAAGATCAGAAGCCAATTATTTACCAGATTTCGGAGAATGTTAGCATTTTTTGATTTCCATGCATCGGGAATAAGACTAAGCAATTTAGGGCCTAAATACGAGAATTGTCTTTGAGCTAAGGATGAAGAAGTGGTGGGAGGAACAACTGGGTTCCTCTTAGCTCTAGTATCGTGATAATGGAGTACGGAAGTGTATTGGTAACGCGTTCTTTGGGTATGTAATATGATTTTCCTCATGTATAATTGCCTTACATCAAGAACACGAAACTCTTCGAACAATGAATCACTGGGGTATCTAAACGGTTTTTTAAGTATAACTTTAAGAAGTGATTTCTGAGCTTTTGCCAAGTTATCAAGTATTGTTTTAGTACAACCGCCCCAACCTAAGGAAGCATAATCTAATAAGGAATTACACATGGCAAAGTAAATTCTATTTTTCATTATTTCATCTATAAAAATAAACACATTATACAGCAGTTTATTTTTTATTGGAATCCAATTTAGCTCTTCTCCCTCTTAATGATTGTTTTCATATTTGCCTTTCCTCAGTCTTCATCTCATTGATTTGTTTTGCATAATTTCTAGTTTTTTGAATTTTTTTCCATTAGCTAAATATAATATTGTAGAGCAGTAATCAAAATGTCGAGCAACTATAGCTTTAATAATGAGCTCCGTAATGTTTCTATTTTGTGACTTCTTTAGTTTTCTAAATTAACTTTTTTGATAACTTCTTTAGCACGTATTCTAAAAATATTATTTTGTATTTAATGTTAGATTTGAATTGAATATTGTACCTAGGTATTAAATTAAATTTACTTATTCAATTGGTTTAAAGTTAACTTGATCTATCAGTAAAATTGACTTGATTTATAGTTTACTTGATCCATCGGTATATTTTACTTGGTTTAGAGATTATTTGATCTATCAGTATATTTTACTTGTAATGTTTTTACCCACTCTACACTACTTTCTTAACGAATAAATATTTTGTTACGTTTGATTTGAAACTTCTCGCGGTTTATCAACCCTTCAATCTTAACGAATTAATATGTCACGATGTGTAATTTTTTGTTTCGACAGTGATTAATTCATTGAAGGATCCTTTTAATTGGTTGTGGTAACTTTGGTTCTTTTAAGATGAGGCGTGTTACATTCTGTATGGTTTGAAAATAAGACAATGACCGACTACCCTGATTTTAACTACCTTTTCCTACCTTGTTTGCTCGCCCAAACGTTTCCGGTTGCTGCAGTCGATAATGTGCTAATATAATGAGACAATTAATTACAAGTACATGAAATTCTCTATAGACAATTTAATTCAATATGCACAAGATTCTAGTTAATAATTTGACTATGGATTGTTAGTTTTGTGAGTTATTTCTATGAGTAGGTATTTTCGGGAATAGCTAGAGACAAAACATGTGTTGCTTTCGATTGGTCTCCGTCCAAATCCCATCCATCAACGTGACCAGCTCGAGAGCAGCCAAGTTGATGGTCCAATCCCAACACCTCCAGAAATTAATTGAATATCGCTCAGCGACAGATGAAGTAATGACATGTTTTGCCTCCTGCCGGAGGGTGATGAAGGTGGGATGTGGGTCCTTGTTGGTAAATGATGATGTTGATGATGGTGATGATTGAAGAAGATTCATCTTATACCGTTAGGTATAAGGAGCTGCTCCGGTCCGGTGGCATGACAGCCTGGTGTCAGGAACCATTTGGGTCACGTGGGTAGCGCGAGGTTTAGGTCGCGTCAACCTCCCCCAAATAAATGATGAGTTAAGCTTCGCCAGTATGCCGAAAGTTAGGAGTCCACTCTACTAACCTCAAACATAAACATATACTGAAGTGGTTTGCATCAGCAACGTCAGGAGTTCGGGAGTCCCGTGAACACCCCTCTGGTTTATGCTCGTAAGAATAATGATGAATTCAGCTTCAGTTTGTTTGGCTTCGCCTCTGCAGTCACGCTACTCCAAATAGCTCCTGGCTCCAGTCTATACAGCTTCTCGTTCCAGTAGAGGTAATGACACATATTTATCATATGTACAATACAGAACATACTTCAAGTCTTTCGTCCACACTCAAAATAGTCATTTCAATATTTAATTTGAATGAGGGCGTCCATCCGACATAACGAATGTTTCCGAGACGGGAGATTTTACCCCACTTCAAAGTCATGGTCATTCGCTTTATCGTTTGTTACCCTCCGTTCGCTTCAAATATCAAAGAATGGTAGAAAATGATATCCTCGACTTCCAGCGCTAAGAATCAGGGATACTGGAATCATCAGGTCGTGAATCTGAAATCATCCGATCTCCGTCAGCTCAAACGGTTTCAGTCGGAATCAATTTCCAACCTAATTCTGGATGACTTCTCCTCCTATAGTGGGGTAAGTATTTATTGAATTTGACAGGAAAGACGTCAGAAATCGCCGAAACAACTTCATATTCGTCACGATCCCTTCGTTCTGTCAGCGAGAAAATCCTCCTCACACGCCAGACAAGAATAGCATAGCCCTTATCCGCTTTGTTCCTTCGTCTACCAGCTAACTCAAGTAGGAAAGCCCATTAGCAATCTTTGTTCCCTTCGATTTGAACTCCGTGAAAGCGTCCTCTCACCAGCTGAAAATACTTGAAACAGGGGTCCATCTAAGGCTGGTCCGCCAACACCTTCGACAGAAACCGATTCTTTTACGGGAATAACTCAACCACACCTGAGCAGGGGAAAAGCCGGCGCTGCCCTACTGAAATAGACTTTATCTCGGTATCCAGGTTTATCGACTTTGCTAACACAAAAGTCCCTATTAGGCAAGCCAATCACAAATTTCGTTCCCTTCGCTTTTGTCGCTTTGATAAGATAGGACAGCCTACGGAAAATTCGTACACTTCGTCCCCGCCAAACTTATGAAAAATGAAAATCTCACTTGATAGAATAGGAATGCCAGACAGATGCATTCTCTCGGCGGCTAGTTTCAATCCGCTGCGTTATCCCGATTCAAAAATGAAAGAAAATTATATGCTAACAGAGAAACCCCTGTAATAACTACAATACACTGTAGCCTTCACAAAGTTCGTAAAACGGACTTGGAAGTAGGTATTAGTGGTACGTAGGTATACGCACGTGGCTCTAATAGTTGATATAATGGTGCGCTCGCGGCACACGCTAAGTGAGAGTGATGTTTGAATAAGTTATATTTAATTAAATATATTCTATGAATTCCGTGAAGAATAAGTTGAATTCCCAAGGAGGATACGATAACTCATTGTCAAATAACAGGCATTGAAGCATATAATTAACCGTTCCATTCGTTACCACTTCGCCTATAGGTATCTGATTGTTTCGACTAATAACCGTTCATCGAATTATAAAAACATCGCATAATTACAATGGTTTATATTTTATAAATTTTGACGCTAAATATAACTTCTGGAGAATTATTAAATCATTTTAAATTGTGAAAAATAGTCTAACTCATAAATAATGTCTATTGTTGAATGATCTAAAGCTAAACTAACTAAGTCCCAGGCGGCCTTAACACAATAGGTGATTTATGGCCCCTCTTGCTAACAGGTCCGGACTATTGTCGCAAGTTCTTCCGTTCAAGATTTCAACATAATCACCTATAGTACTCAAGTTAAATACTCTCACTTCAAAATACAATTGAACCATTTGGTTTACATAAAGGAAAATAAGGGTTAATAATTAGATTATAACAAGACTTACCAATTTCGATTCCTTGTGCAATCCAAACAATTATAAAAACCAACCACACTCACATGCAGCAAAATACCCATGCTGTTAGAAAAACCACTCCTTCTCCACTAAATGACTTTAGCCGTGTTCGTGTTTCGACGATGAATTCTTGTTGACGCGTTTCGTAGCTTTTAATCGCCTTGACTATATTACAACGTTGACCGATGCTAGCTATACTTGACCGTCTCCCAAACCTTGAAACTCTGACCCCCTTGACTCTATTTGATCGTCTCTCAACGCTTTCAAACTGACCATCTTGAACCGCTTTTTTCACCCTCGACCGCCCCTTAGCTCTCACCAATCTAGACTATCAAAACTGACTATCCCCTTAATCGAATAAATTGTTACTTCTCAAGTAAACTGTCCAATTCTTTGTTCAAAGGATGAAACTTGACCTTTCCAGTCCAGTGGCGTGTTGGCCCACCAGCATTTTAGCTCGGCTTACAATTATCAACACGGTCTAGGATGTATTAAATAATTATGATGTAATAGTTTTATTTTTAAATCTTCTTGCGAGATTTTAATTTAATTAGGCAAATTCCAAACTCGTCCTGTTAAAATGTTATTTACCTCGCTATTCATAATTATAATTCGTCTAAATCCTTAGAAAATTACGTAACTATATTTAACGGTGTATTTCATACTTAGAAAGTCACTTAGTAGCATTGCTCAACCTAGTTGAATTGTTTCTTATTGATCTTGTTAGGGTTTTTTTTCTATCCGCCCCAAACTAAATTCGTCGCTACTCCACTGAATAAAATCTAAGAATTCAAACCACCCCGGAGGTCTCTGACGATACAGTGCATGTTCTAAGTTTTTTTTCCCCACCATAATAAATCTAAGCACTTGTTTTAAAATCAGTTGTCCAACATCTGGTAATTCCCTATGTCGTGAGACCAACTGAAAATTTCTTTCCCACCATAATAAATCAACAATAAAAAAAATTTATCCCAGGGCGAGTCCATCACATACTGGGCTTAAAGGTAACTTGATTTATCAGTATATTTTACTTGGCTTTAAAGATATTTTATCCATCAGTATATTTACTTGGTTCAAGTGTTACTTGGTCTATCAGTATATTTTAATTGGTTTTAAGGTTACTTGATTTATCAGTATTTTTACTTGGATTAAAGGATACTTGATCTATCAGTATATTTTACTTAGTTTAAGGGTTACTTGATCTATTACTATATTTTAATTGGTTTATAGGTTACTTGATCTATCAGTATATTTTCAATAACTAAATTATAATCTTTCTAACTTTTCTTTGCAGAACATGCTAAGTTAACTCCGGTGCTTTGACAGCATTAGAGCTGCAAACAAAGTTTCAAGCAACTCAATGTCAAACATAGGCCCAAAGATAATTCAATTACCTACTTATATTATTAATAATTAATTTACACCATACAGAAAACCCTGAGGAATTTAAGGTACCTTTTGCCTAAACCTTATGAGAGAGTGGGATTAGCACATTTTAAAACTTACTTTACAACTGTAAGTTCACGAAGCCATCAGACTTTAAAAAACATTGGCTTTAAGTTAAAATAAACCTTTTAAACTTAAATTAAATTAAAAACTATTAAAGCACTGGAGAGAACTTTTCATGAAAGGTTTCTGTATATATATACCAACACAACAAATAAATACTTAAAAATGCAATCGCTAGAAGTAAAATATATAAACGCTTTCTTTATGAATAAAAAAGTTATTTACGTTCTAAAGTTGAAGAAAGAAAATTAATCAAAAGTTCAGAAATGGTAAAAACTATGTAATAAGAATAAGAATTCTAAAGGAAAATAATGCTCAGGCAAATAAAAAGATTTTCGCTTCTGAAAATAATTATTCGTCTTGCTCTAGAATAAAGACTTGAGTTTATTGAATATTTTTCTTTGAAGAGTTTGCAGTTGCACGTGTACGAGTAAGAATGGCCAAAACTTACCTAACTTTAATGAATGAATGAATGGCCAAAACTTGCCTAACTTTTCTATACTTTCGAAAATATAATATCCATGTATTATATATAGGAACCTTCCGGAAGGAATTCTAAATGATAGTGAAAACTCTATCAAACTCCGTTTCATAGTTTAGAAGAACTATGGGTACAAACAGACAGACGGAAATAGTAACTTTGTTTTATAGGAACCTTCCGGAAGGAGTTCTCTAAATGATAGTGAAAACCATATCAAACTCCGTTTCATAGTTTCGAAGGACTATGGGTACTAACAGACGGACGCAAAGAGTAACTTTGTTATATACTGTTTACGGATATCAATGTATTGTCACGATTACGAATTTACTAAAAGTTTGTCAGGAAACGTCGTGTAATTCGGTTTTCAATTCATTATGATCTTGTTCCGGGATGTTCCCAAACGTTCCAGTCTGTTCCCTAACATTCCACAACATTCCAGAATGTTCCGGGTTATTCTGGAATGTTGTGGAATGCTCTAGAATACTCTCGAATGGAGTGTTCTAGAAATTTCTATAGCGGAGATTTCTATATTATATCTTCAAAGAACGCCCTTCATGTAAAAACGGGAACCTTCTTCATGGATGGGAGATAGAGAGCTACCACACCACATAACTCCCTTGATCGTATCGGCAACTAGTTTCTGAGTTTTAGCAGCATGTACATTGTGCTACTTTAATAATATATACTGATTTTTGTGAGTGAGTTAAAATTGAGTTGACGGTAATGTCCATGTTCATAATATGTGTTTGTTTGGTAAAATGTGTATTTCTATCTTTATTAATAATTTTTGCTTAGTGTTTGGACGAGAAATTTATGCATTCAAAATTCTAAAAATTACTGCCGTTTCTTAAAAATAAAATTTGAAAGCGAATTTCAGTGTCTTTCTGAAACAGTATTTAATTTACAAATAGGTACGTTAATAATACAAAACAAATTTAACCGAACATCTGACATCGCCTTTAGGAAAAAATATATTATGGTCATTATGTTAGATAGTTTGAGATGTTTATATTGTTAATGACAACGCGTGAATTCAAATAGCGTAACAACCCTAAAATGATCGACAATTTTCCAAAGGGTTCATACAATTTATTTCTTGCTTATAATTATCATATATGTATACGATGCAACAAAAAATATACAATTAATTAACATTTTTCATTAATTCTATAGCAGGTCAAACCTCTTGAGGGAGGTATTTGCTCATTTACTTGAACTCGGTTTAATTTGGAGCAAGATCTCCGTGGTCGAGGTGTAAGACTGCCGACTAGCAATCCGTCAAGTCAGTCAATCTAATTTTATGTGATTGATTTGTGTTATTTAACAATTTAATAATATAAGGATATATATTTACAGCACGTTCAAGAGTAGAATATACCCTCAGTATCGCTCTGATATAAGATCACCATTCAGAATTGAAACGTTTGGTGTGTTTGATGACCAGATCTGAATACACTTCGATGGTAACCCGAATGATGTGGAATGTAGTACAGCAAAGGGAATTTTGAAATTCAGTGGTGAACTTTAATTCACGTGGTTCGGGGTCTTAGCATTTCAGATCTATCTTAACCAATTTTATGACCTTCTTCATTCTAAGGAAGGTTCCAATTCTATTGAGATATTATACTACCATTAAAGTTCTTCCTTTTTTCTTCTCAGTTTTCTTTGTAGCTAATGAAACAAAGTCTCACTAGTTATTTTATCATTAGTTTAAGGAAAATATTTCAAATTAGTTGAAAGCATTTTCGTTGCCACTACGAACAAAGTTGAATTTACTTTAATAAATAGATAAAAAAATATTTTCATCCGCTTTCAAATGAAAAACCTTTTTTACTCCCATTGAATTTGATTCCTAGATTCCAGTTCTCTTGAAAGAAATACGATAATGAGTTTCGAACTCTTATTTTTTTATTAAATATTGTATTTTTACTGTTCAAAGTCAACAGAAGCGTAGTTTCTCTAATATTGACAAAGGAAACAAGAAACAAATTGACTGTCCTTCTTTCTTTAGTAGTTGACAGAATTAAGATGAAAAATATCTTGATATTATTTATTGGAAAACGAACGGAAAATTTTGTATGGTCGGAAAGTCGTACGGTTTCACAACATAATGTTGAATAAAAAATTTTAGTAGAAATAATGTTTTTTTATAAGTACAGATTTTTTGTCACTGAAGATACATACATTGGTGTAAATGGTAGGCAAGAGAGAGATTAAGAAATTGTAACTAGGAACAACTACACACGGTGGCTTTTCGGTACCGAATACAGTTCTAACTTCAAGACAATACTGAAAGTATACTCGATCAATAAGAATAAAATTAATGAAAAAAAATTTAAGTCTTTTTTTTTAATTCCTTTTACTTTTTACAATGTTTCCAGGGCATAACTTGTGTCACAAATTTCGAATTTTTTCAAGAAAAAAACCTATTAGATTTTTAAAATTGGTTTTCTTTGTACCATACTTAAAGCTGTATGTACATTCTGATTATTAATTTTGCAGAATAACTATCCTCACAACCTGTTTTCACCGGAATTTCAGATTCTTGAATACATTCATTATGTATTTGAAAGGCCCCAAACAAACAAAGCCAAAACAAAACAAATTATCAAGTATTCATATTACTAACTCTCTTTTTTCGTTATGTGTAACAAAGAAAATGATTTATACGTAAACCTTACAAATTAATTCTTGAACAAAAGTAAACAAAATGGGCGTTCGTATTTTTTTAGTGATTTAAATACAATTTGCTCATTACCGTTAACAAATTTTGAACTTCAAATATAATAGCTTTTCAAAAACAAAAACAAAAAACACTATACTTCTACCACGATACGGGCACGAGCCTACTTTGGTAGTCAAGAAAACTAAATAAGATTGTAATTTGTAAAAAAATGTTCCATAAATAAAATTAAATAAAAAAAAATCATAAAAAAATTAGACTTCCCTTTCTAAAAATCAAAATTTTGAGCAGTAAGAAATACCGATGTGAATCGTTATCTTTAATTTGTAATTTGTAAGTATGTAATTTGTATTTAAACATTTACAGCCTTCCTTAAAATGCGGTAAAAATTATATTCAATTGATAAACGACCGTATATTTGAAAACATTACTAAAAAAAACTGACATTCCTGAAAGATATGTTTACACAGCCAAAGAGGGTTGTTTATCCTTTGTATAAACTTGAAATTTGTTATCGATTTTCAAAATATTTCGCAGGTATTTTAAATGTGTTATTATATATTTCTTATTTTTGAAGATGCCGTAAAAACAAATACATTTATACGAAACTAGATAAAATGACCCTTTCGATTTTTGTATTTCAAAAATACTTCGATATTTATAAATTGGAATAGTTTTTTTAATTTCACAAATGAAAAAGTTGAAAAAAACGTATTAGAAAGAAAACTCATTCCTATTATTTAGAGAATCAAGAAATCGGTCACTTGATTTTTAATCCCGTTTATGCGATAAAACACGATAAAGAAATGTTATAATTATTCCCAGAGAATAACATCAACATAAAATGAGATTTTTAATTCATTGTTTGCGCAATTTTAACCTTGATTTCTGTGATTCATATTAACCGACAAATAGATAAAACATTTATGTTATCAAGAAATATAGAATTCTTCTTCAATTCACACAGTAATAGTCAATAAAAAAATAATATGCCTGAAAGAACGTCACCTTTTCAAGACTGGAATTTCACATGTCAGTTTGCTGAAATACCACGTTGCCAGAGCTTTAGGAGCCTATTTAAAGATATTTTTATTAGTACCAACTCGTATCTGATCTTCTATAGTCTTTATTTAATCTTTTCTACAGTTGTTAACAAAAATACCGGTTAGCGGTTGTGAAGTGATTTTTTTTTGGAAAGGTTTATAATATGCAATCCTTGCACATTAATATTATGCACTTTTTAAAGATAAATAAATGAAATAAAACAACCTTATAAATATTTTTTTCATTAATTATTCGACTATCGCTTTTTCGATAATTTTTTCTCTTGCATTTCTCAAAAAAATACTAAGTTGCACTAAAGAAAAGCACAGCTAAGTATTTTTGTACCAAACCAATCGTTAGCAGAACCATCATGCGCCTCAACTCAGTACCGGATCAAGATCAAACCAAAAAGTTTCTTCCGAAATTTTTCACTTTAAAGGTAATGCAGTTTTGAAGATTTTTCCAATTAAAGTTTGCAACCAAGGGATGAACGCAGAATCCATGCAAATTGGATGCCTTCTCCAATAATTTTATACATCCCGAGATATTCCAACAAGTCAACACAAGTTGTTCTGTTTTTAACGTTCCGCCTTGGTTTTTTATCGAAATTGAATTAATATAATTTCTTCCGTCTGATTTGCAACTTCTCGCGGTTCATCAACCCTTCAATCTTAACGAATTAATATGTCACGTTGTGTCATTTTTTTTGTTTCGACAGTGATTAATTCATTGAAGGATCCTTTTAATTGGTTGTGGTAACTTTGGTTTTTTTGAGGTGAGGCTTGTTACATTCTGTATGGTTTTAAAATAAGACAATGACCGACTACCCTGATTTAAACTACCTTTTCCTACCTTGTTTGCTCGCCCAAACGTTTCAGGTTGCTGCAGTCGATAATGTGCTAACATAGATCCGGTCCGGTGGCATGATAGCCTGATGGCAGGAACCATTTGGGTCACGTGGGTAGCGCGAGGTTTAGGTCGCGTCAACCTCCCCCAAATTGATGATGAGTCAAGCTTCGCCAGCATGCCGAAAGTTAGGAGTCCACTCTACTAACCTCAAACATAAAAATATACTGAAGTGGTTTGCATCAGCAACGTCAGGAGTTTGGAAGTTCCGTGAACACCCCTCTGGTTTGCGCTTGTAAGTATAAGTTAGATCCAGCTCCAGTTCACTCGCCTCCGCCTCTGCAGTCACGTTACTCCAAATAGCTCCTGGCTCCAGTCTATACAGTTTTTCGTTCCAGTAGAGGTAATGACACATGTTTACCATATGTGAAATACAGAACATACTTCAAGTCTTTCGTCCACACTCAAAATAGTCATGTTAATATTTAATTTGAATGAGGGCGTCCATCCGACATAACGAATGTTTCCGGGACGGGAGATTTTACCCCACTTTAAAGTCATGGTCATTAGCTCTATCGTTTGTTACACTCCGTTCGCTTCAAATATCAAAGAATGGTAGAAAATGATATCCTCGACTTCCAGCGCTAAGAATCAGGGATACTGGAATCATCAGGTCGTGAATCTGAAATCATCCGATCTCCGTCAGCTCAAACTGTATCAGTCGGAGTCAATTCCCAACCTAATTCTGGATGACTTTTCCTCCTATAGTGGGGTAAGTATTTATTGAATTTGACAGGAAGGACGTCAGAAATCGCCGAAACAACTTCATATTCGTCACGATCCCTTTGTTCTGTCAGCGAGAAAATACTCCCCATACGTCAGAGAAGAATAGCATAGCCATTACCCGCTTTGTTCCTTCGTCTACCAAGCTAACTCAAGTAGGAAAGCCCATTAGCAATCTTCGTTCCCTTCGATTGGAACTCCATGAAAGCGTCCTCTCACCAGCTGAAAATACTCGAAACAGGGGTCTATCCAGGGTAACCATCTTAAGCTGGTCCTCCAACACCTTCGACAGAAACCGATGCTTTTACGGGAGTAACTCAACCACACCAAGAGCACGGGAAAAGGCCGGCGCTGCTCTACCGAAATAGACACTATCTCGGTACCCAGGGTTATCGACTTTGCTAACACAAAAGTCCCTATTAGGTAAGCCAATTACCAATTTCGATTCCTCCGCTTTTGTCGCTTTGATAAAATAGGACAGCCTACGGAAAATTCGTGCACTTCGTCCCAGCCAAACTTATGTGAATGAAGATCTCACTTGACAGAATAGGGATGCCAGACAGATGCATTCTCTCGGCGGCTAGCTTCAATCCGCTGTGTTAATTCCGCGAATATGAACGAAAATTATATGCTGACAGAGAACCCCCTGTAATAAATACAATACACCGTAGCCTTCACAAGTTTCGTAAAACGAAGTTGGAAGTAGGGATTAGAAGTACGTAGATATACGCACGTAGCTCTATTAGTTGAAATAATGGTGCACTCGCTGTACATGGCTAAGTGAGAGTGATGGTCGAATAAGTTATATTTAATTAAATATATTTTATGAATTCCGTATAACCTAATCGTTAAATATTATTACTGGAGAATTATTAAATCATTTTAAATTGCAAAAAAAATGTATAACTCATAACCCAAATAATGCGCATTGTTTGATAATCTAAAGTGTTAAAACTAACCAAGTGCCCAGGCGGCTTTAACCCAATGCGTGATTTATGGCTCCTTTTGCTAAAAGGGTCCGGACTCAATTCTTCTGTTGAAGATTTTAACATAATTACCTATAGTATCCAAGTTAAATACTCTTACTTCAAAATACAATTGAATTATTTGGTTTACATAAGAGAAAGAAGGGTTAGTAATTAGATTATAATAGACTTACCAATTCATCTTAGTGTCAACAATCCAAATAATTATAAGAAACAACCACACTAACATGCAGTAAAATACTCATGCTGTTAGAAAACCACACCTTCTACACTAAATGACTTTAGCCGTGTTCGCGTCCCGACGATAAATTCTTTGTTGGCGCGCCTCGTAGCTTTTAATCGCCTTGACTATATTACAACGTTGACCGATGCTGGCTGTGCTTGACCGTCTCCCAAACCTTGAATCCCTGGCCCCCTTGACTCTATTTTACCGCCTTCCAACGCTTTCAAAACCTGACTCCTTGAACCGCTCTTTCCACGCTGACCGTCTCTTAGCTCTCCCCAATCTAGAATATCTTGATCGTCTCCTTGCACTCCTCAAGCTAGACTATCTTCCCCACCCCCTTGTCTCCTCACCCAAATCAACTCTGCCTTTCGGCATATGGCGATATCTAATTAATGTTTTTCGAATTCTGAAAACTTTCTGTATTCAAGGACAGAAACGCACTAAAAAACCACATCAATTATGAGCTTTAGAACCCGTCACATTAACTTCAATCGTTTCAAAACCAATAACTTGTTACTTCTCAAGTAAACTGTCAAATTCTTTGTTCAAAGGAATGAAACTTGATCCCCTCAGTTTAGTGGCTTGTCGGCCTACCAGTTTTTAGCCTCAAAATTTTCAAATTACCAACCTAATTCTAGGATGTATTAAATATCCTTTATTTATAAGTTTTATTTTTAAATCTTCTTGCAGGATTTTAATTTAACTAGGCAACTTCCAACCTCGTCCTGATAAAATGTGATTTACCTCGCTAGTCACAATTATAATTCGTTTTAATCCTTAAAAATTACGTAACTATATTTAACGGCGTATTTCATACTTAGAAAGTCACTTAGTAGCATTGCTCAACCTAGTTGAATTGTTTTTTATTGATCTTGTTAGGGTTTTTTTTCTATCCGCCCCCTACACTGGCAAATCCGCTACTACTGCACTGAACTAAATCCGAGAATTTTAGCACCACCCCGGAGGTCTTTTGCTGAACGCAGGGCATGTTCCAAGTTTTTTTTTTCTACCATAATAAATCGAAGCACTTGTTTTAAAATCAGTTATCCAACATCTGGTAATTCCCTATGTCGTGAGATCAACTGAAAATTTCTTTCCCACCATAATAAATTAATAATAAAAAAAAATTATCCCAGGGCAAGTTCATCACAAAGTTTTGTGGAATTTTTGTTTTCTTCCCGGAATTTTGGCTAATTTATCAAGGGTGTTTTTCTTTGATTTATTTTGCATTGTTATGTACTGTTTTTTATTGTTCTTCAAAGCACTATCCCATTAAACTAAAATTAAGAAGTTTGTCTTCAGACATGTTTAATTACAATATAAATATATAAACCTAAAATTATATATTTATTTTATAAATACAATATACATATACATATACATATACTTTATATTATTACTAATTATAAATATACAGATTATTATTATTGACTAACATTTTATTCTAAAACAATACTAAATCTACAAGCTAATGAATTACAAACAATTGAATAATAGTGATGTCAAGTATAAAGTTTTCAGCACACATCTTAACTTATTTTGGAATTCGCATTTTTTTTATATTTCTTGGTAACATGTTGAACCTTTTGGGCACTTAATACTCGAAGGTTCGCTGTCCGTATTTTTTGTTGTGTTTTGAAACTATCATGCCTACATTCTTTGTGAATCTAGTTTTGTGCTCGTGTTCCACTTTTCTCTTATATTCAGAGTCAAATATATGCTGAATTCTAATTTTTCAACAGTGAAATGTTTCGTCATACTAAAAAAAAAAATTAAAAATAGACAGCCAATAATTTGACCATAGAATTTCGTATTGATTTTTTTACTTTAACTCTACACATGAGGCTCCGAGAAAAATTATTTCCTTTAGGGTCTATGTCATTTCTAGGGAAGATGTGTGGAGGGTATTTTTGAGGAGAAGAAGGAGTGAATATGGGTCTTGAAGAGACCCAAGTTGTAGGAGGGAGGAAACACAGAGGCCGACAAATCTTTGAACTCGAGAACTTGTCGAAGAAGCACCTGTTTTTATTTGATAAATGTTTGTTTGATATTATTTATACTCACCATTTCCAATTTTGAAAATTAAAAGTTAATTGAACTGGGATAGTTTTACGCACAACGCAGAAACACAATTTAAAATCACGCAACCGTGCACCGACAACTGAAATTAGTATATTTACCTTCAAGTTATTATTTAACTTTTTACAATCTGAACGTAAGATATTTTAATATTTAATTCACAATTAAAAAATAGTTGCAAGTTGATATTGTTAATTCTGTATTGTACATATGATATCGACAATTACGACGCTCAATAAATAGGTCCGAACGGTCGAGTGATTTAAGACGCCTGGTTCGGTAAGACAAGAATTCCTAGTTGTGACCGTTATATTTTTATTTTTTGATGTCCAGTTCTATTTCATGTTGCGTTTAGATTTATTAGTACATATTTCAACAGTAAAATTATGTTTGTTTTTTATGTAAATACCGCACAAAAGTCCCAACTGTAAGGAGCCAGTGTAAAACTAGAAAGTATGGAAAGAAAAAGGTTTGTTAGTACCTGGATCGTCAGATCAGGTCAGTAAATTTGGTAAAGCCATTTCAAGCAACTTTTGGATTCCGAACGGTAGTCTTTCACTAGAGCGTTTTTGAGAGAATCTGCCACCAAAATGGAAAGTAATTCTCTGAAAATTATTTTCACCTTTTCTTAAAAGAACGGGGATCTAGATGTAGATCTCTGATTATCTTTTGGTTTTCAAAATGCCAGCCCCCAGCAAATATAAACAGATTGCACGAAATAATATTTGTTTTCAACGGTCCGGAGTCAGCGTTACATTTGAGAAATTTTGTGAGGTGGAAAGCGGTAAGGATTATCTTTGGGATGCCGTGTAAAGGGCTTTTTTAGGGAAATGAAAGAGAAGAAGATGAATTATATTTCTTCCTGTAGTGATTGTGTGAGTCTTCAATAAGGTACACGTAGTTCGACGAGATTACGAGACTAAGTCCTGTGCTAGTAAGTCTAAGTGGTCTTAGTTTATCTTCTCGCTGCTGCTCGGCCAGTGTCGACTAGTAGCCACGATCGGCTAGGTCCGGAAAAGGTCGGAACCATTCGGATGTGCGCGCGCTCATTTGCGTGTTGCTGGCTAGATGTGAATAAAGATTAACAATAGCAAGTGCCAACTTGGCTGGTACTACTGTGGACAAACGCTTCCGCCGCTAAGACCTAGACAAACCCGAAATGAATACGGGCATCCCTGCTAACTCGCCAAATATAGCGAACAACTTGGGTGACCTATAGCAGGGGTGTTGATTATCCAATAAATCGTTCCCGGGGCAGTGATCTCAAATTTATTTTGAATATAAATGTAATTTCAGAATTTGAACTGAAAATGAAGAATTTGAATTGAAATTCAGACAAGCGATAGAGTAAGTACCACCCTAAAACATAATATCTCACCGGAAAATTATTTTAATAAATTGTTTTCTTAAAAATTGTTATTCTAATACACCTTGAGTTTATACGGGTCAGCGCTAGTTTACTATAAAAAAATTATATTGTCACTTTCGTACTTAAGGAGCTTACGTTATGGTTTTCGCGAAAAACGTCTTGCAAAAACGCTATAGATTATATTTTTTACTATGTAATATACTTTAAAAACACTTCTAAGAAACTTAAATACACTTCTGGATTTTGCGATAAGCCTAGATTTTAGATTCAGAGTTGCTGAAATAACTAGATTTTCATTTTTAGCGCCAAAAGAAGCTCTTTCATTAATAATAGTCATTTCAAAACAAGGGTGAAACCTACCTATTTTGTATTTTTAAATAAAATAAATTTATTAAAATTCAATAGCATACAAGTTAGCAAAAAGTTGTTCCTAAATATAATTTTTAAAAAGTCAAGGTATCCCATATAAATAAAATTCGGAAAACATGGTTACAAATACCCATGTTTCCATTTAAAAAGGTAGATGACAAAAAAATGGAAAAAATTTAGTTGGAAGATGATATTGTTAATTCTGATTTTCAAATATGAGTTCGACAAATACGTCGCCTAATAAATAGGTTCGAATGGTCTAGAATTAAAGAGATCAAGGGTTCTTTTCCTAGTCGTTTCCGTTATCTTTTTTTTATTTTTCTTCATCTTGTATTGTTTAGATTTATTAGTATTATCTTTTTCTTCATTAAAACATTAGAAGCTTATTCATAAATCATTCGAATTCTAAAACCAAACAAATGATTGCAAAGAAGAAATGTTCCTTGAAATTTTTCGTAAAAAATCCGTTTTCCATATCGTCACCTTTTCCACGCGGCCAAAATTTCTAAGCCACCTCAAAAAATACTCCCAAGAATTCCTTTGGAAATAAATCCATAATCCATGTTTTAACAGGGCAACCGTGGCATTTGGCGGATTTAAATATGATATTTATAGCACCGCCTTACGAGTCTTGGGAGAGCTATAAATTTGATAATGGGTATAATTTAAAGTCATAAAATCCGTGAATCGACATAACCTATCTATTTTATTTGATTATAAAAAACGATATATCAAATCGAATATCAGCCCGTAAAACTAAATCAACTAAGCTTTACATTAAGACAGTCAGTAATCTCTGTGGGTTTAATTAAACATTTTTATTTAATGTATATGAGTGGGTACAGGATGTTATATAAGTTCATATGGTTACAAAATATATTTATGTTTGCAATCTCATCAATGAAGAAACTGGTTCTTGTGCTTGGTGAGCGAGTTAAACTAATTATAAGAAAAATACAATACCATTATGCTATAGGTAAGTAATAATAGGAATAATTGAAACTTCTAGATTATCTATATGTGCAGTTTTACATATATAGTATTCTGTTACATACTAATTATTGAGTAATTAGGAACATCTAAATACAGTGGAGATGAGTATAGACTGATAATAAATATAAATAAAGGGAAAAACAGACAAGTATTTAGTTAATTATTTCTGAAAGTGTAACTTCAGTTTTAGTTTAAGTATTTTAATATCCTTTAATTTCTTTATTTCAATCGGAAGGTTGTTTAAATACTTTATTCCTAAATAGGTGTAGATATTTTGCATTTGTTTGGTATTACATTTTGGAATTTTGATATTGTATTGATATCTTTTTGATAGGTGGGTTTCAAATTTTTTTACTATATTATCTTTATAAATTTGGATAATTGCATTTTTCTCGAAGATATCCTCTACTCGAATGAAAGTGTCGTTTTCAAAATTGGATCTTTTTGTGTGAAGAATTTGGCAACTTATATATAACATTGGCATTTTTTTACTAGAAAATTATTTAAATTTTCTATTCTATTATTGAAATGTGTGTTTCTTTGGTTTTAATTTCCTTATTCTTACTTGACAAGCTAAGTCTGATTTCGTGATTTTTCAAGGATCTGCGCTTTTTCAAATTTTGAGGGAAAAAGATATGAGGGGTGGGTAGGAATCTGGGGGACAATGTGTTCAAGAGAGAAGGACGTATGAATTCATTCCTCCCACTTCGATGCAAGTCCAACGATGAGAGACCTGCTGGAGAGGTCAAAAGGTCTCGCGTAACTAGTCTCTCCCGATCCGACCCGCCACGTAGTAGGTGGACAATGGCATCCGCCGTCAAGACTCAAACACCTGGTGGCACCTTCTATAAGGGGACTGCGTATTCTTATGAAAATCTGTGAAGAGTATGCTGAAGAAACAAATATTTTGTATAACCCCACTAAAACGGCTCTATTGGTCATAAGACATGGGCAAGGCTCGAAAAATATTTCTCCAGCTACCCTGAACCGTGTGAACTTGAAGGTGACCGAAGGAACTAAATACCTTGAACACATACTCACCAGTAATCTGATGGACGATGATGATATCGATAGAAAAAGAAAAGCTCTCAGCGTGCATCAACGTGCTTAGTAGAAGATTTCGTCTTTGCCGTACCGCAGTAAGAAAGACGCTCTTCGTTTCCTTCTGCGCAACGTTGTACACGTGCGAACTATGGGCAAACTACAAAAAGAGTAGTATAGAAAGACTACGGGTCCAATACAATAACGCCTTCCGCACAGTGTTTTGTCTCCCCAAATACTGCAGCGCTTCCCGTATGTTCACGGAGGGACGAGTTTCCGGATATACAGACCTTATTAGATCCAGGGTGGCAGGAATGAGGGAAAGGATAAGCAGCTCTAGATATATCCTCACCATGGAAGCCCACCTCACTCCATCATCCAGCATTGACGCACACTGGAGAAAAATATTAGCGCCTAATTTAGTCACGGCTCCCCAAAGGCTTCAACTTTCTTTTATTCTATTAAGTTTATCATTTTATTCTATTTTGTGTTCAATTCATCTGTTTTTTTTTCTTTGTTTTCCTGTTCTCTTGTTTTGTTCTTGATCATATTTTTTGTATCTCTATATGGAATGTGAGTGACTGCACTAACCTCCACACATACCGGAATAAACATTTATTATTATTTTGATTTAAACAAATCTAACAGAAACCGGGCACCCCTGCTAAGTCTAAGCCAACCAGTAGGGGTGACCTGTGGCAAGGCTGTTGGTTATTAAGAATTGGTATTACCACCTCATCGTCCTCCTTAATTTTTTAAAATATATATTTAATCAAACAATCAAGCGGCGTTTCGCTCCATTTGCGGTGGCTTCATTCCTTTCCCGTATTTCTCGGATATTGTATGAATTATATATTGTATTCAAGAATAGACATAAATAAATAAATAAATGGTTGAGGTTCCGCTCGGAGATTCGGCCCATACACATGGTTCTAACTAGGCAGTATTATTTATGTTCCAAAAAGCAACCACGAGTTGACGAATCAGCTAATATTATTAAGGGGGAGATTACGCATTGATTACACATAACTCCGTATTGCTCGCAAACCAATCCATACAGACCTGTCACACCTAAAAAGATCATGTGCTATAAGTGTGGGCGTGGCGACGATATGCGCAGTGATCTGCTAGCCAGGCTATATTTGAAAATTTATGGAGCGCCGTAAATACGCGGCTCTCATCTGTCAAAGTGAAAGCTCCAATGCAAATAAATGATATTCCGCGGCAGTACCCCAATTGATCAGACCCCCTCTCCTGAGGAAGATTATGGCGTTGTTTGCTCAATTTATGCGCGCATAAAATAGCCTAATGTGTCTAAGGGTTTATGCTTTCATGCGGATTTGCAAACGAAGTAAAATTTGTATTGTGTGTTGCTTATACATGAGTTATTTTATGAGTATTCTATCGCTTTTTGTGACCTAATTTCATATACTATTTATTAAAAATGAGTGATTGTTATTAGATTCCATATATTATGCTACTGATTTGGATCTTAGTGAACCACCAAACATTTAATTGAAAACATGTTCGCGCAAAAATTTTTCTAGATTATTATGGGCTTAAATATTCCGTTCCAAATAAAAGTTACTGAATATATTACTTCCTATTTCCGGACTAAAAATGGAGTTATAAATAGTTTGGAGCTTTATTAAACCTCAAGCTTCGTATCGGTTCAGTCAAATCATTTTAAAAGCTTTCAAATGCACACTGTGGATTTATTCCATCTCAAACGGATGCCGGATGGAAATACGGAAATGAAAGGGGGACTTGCAAATCGCATAAACCCGTCCACGTAATCAGATCAGAACGTAGATCTAGATCGTAATGTTTCTCTCCGATACAATAATATTGAATACTTTGTTTATTTTTAAAAATTTTATTGTTATATTAACATGTTGAAGGAGTTAAATATCTTGTCATTTAAACAAATTATTTATTTTAATACCATATTTTTAATCTACAAGATAATCAATGGCCATACGTCTAGTGAATTCCTAAGAAAAATTGATAAACTGCAGAACAAACACACACATGAGACAAGGAAAAGAAATGAATTGAGACTCCCCTTCAGGAAAAAAACACAGAGTCAAAAGTCATTGATGTACGGAGCGTTGAAGATATTTGGAGAGCTACCAGAAGAAATAAAATCAGAAGAAAACATAAACACATTTAAAATTAAATTAAGAAAATATGTGATTGATTCATTTTAAATGTGTTACCATAATTATATGTATATAAGGATTGTATTAGGACATAGATAACTATGTACCTACTTAAAATACCACAATAAACAATAAACAATATTTTTTTACGTACCCCCTCACATCTGTGCAGTGTAAAGACAGGGGAACTATGTTTCCACCAGTTGGGCAGTGTTGTTAGACGGAAAGTAGGTGCTATAGGAAGGAATGCGGGTCTTGAAAAGGCCCGGATTATGTGAAGGAGGAAAAACAGATGTCGGGTGAACGATTGTTCAACTGGTGCACCGGGGATCAATGCTGCTAGCTCCTTAGAGCAGGCTCCATTAAAATACACTTAGAACAGACTCAGCATCCAAAAATTGCGTTTGTGCATTAGATATGGCAATCGGTCTGTAGGCTGTCCACCGCTAACCCGCCCTGTTATTAGTAACAGATGGTTACTCCTTCAGGGCTCAATCGCAATCGGTCTGATGAAAACGGATTATCAATCTGACGGACCGCTCCCCTTTGCACGTTATCAAGTAAGTTTATCAATTTGATATTGTGGGGCTCCAGCCCTGAGGTGAGAACGAGATGTGCTATGAGCAGTCGCCGGTTTTGTTCACCAATACTACTGCATACCTTCGCTTACGCTAAGGTATCCGCACTAATACATAGAACAGATTTCTGTGCGTACACGTCCCGATAGTATTCAAAGTACCCTAATTAGGTAGTACTCCGCCTACGGTCCGGCGGCCAACATAGCATATCTCGTTTTTCTAATATCTTTGAGGTACAGTGTTAGCAGCTGGCTACCATTAAAGAATCTACTAGGCCCTATACGATACGCCCAGTTTGGAAGCCAGATGTACTCTGGTCCGATCTACCCGATACTTTATTTAGGAGGTTGTTTAGATAAAAAATATACTAACACAACACCATTTTTACAATGCTTTTTACTTGTTATTCTCAAGGGAATGTTTTAAAATGCATCTTGGAAAGTTACTAGTCACAACAATGTAGGTACGCATATTGTGTTCACGCGTACTTTGTTGCGTTTCATTCCTTTCAATATCCCTTCCCGTAGACTAATGAAATAATGAATTGCTTTTCCTCAATCAACACTCCACAAATTATGGATGCCATTCGAAAACGTCTAGAATGGCCAGACTTGTATGTATGAGCCATTACGCAAATAATATTTTGTCTTGGTACGGGAACTAAAACAAAACTCCACTCCTATCCCTGTCTCGAATTCACATTATCTTTACTATTTTCGTGCCCTATTTTTTAAACTTTTTTTTATTTTTACAATATATTATAACATTATTCCTTTTATTAACTTTGTGTAGTATGAAGTGTGTTGTAATTGAACGTTGTCCGTTAATAAATAAATAAATATGCAAATACACTCCCTATCCATGATTAGCATTAGGTAGCTTCATTCACTTTAATGGTATTGAGATAAACGTTATTCTATTTGAAATAACTTTTTGAGGTTATACTTATCAATGTAATATACCATTGAAGAAGAAGATAATGCGAATATACCTGGTTTGATTCCCAGTTGAGACTTTTACCATTTTATTTTTATGTATCTTGTTCTGTTTCATGTTTAATTTAGATTTATTAGCATTATCTTATTCAATTTATTTAAATAGATATCGTACTAATTTGCGTAGGTATTTCTTAATGCAATTTAAGTATTTTATTTCTGCACTTTCTAAACAATCTGATAAAACCAAAATTTGATCAAATATAGATTACAAGCTGTACCCCAACACGCGTTGCTGTTGCTCCTTTCAGAACTTTCAAGAGCATCTTGAACTTTCTGGAACCTTCTAGACTCACCTACACACTCCGTCACTAGGTTTGGAACTTTATAGAACCTTCTAGAACTTTCTACTTCCAGAACCTTCTAGAGCATTTCAATACCTTCATGAACTTTACTCGCAAAGGCGCACCCATTCTGAAATAATCAGAAGCACTTGCGGTCTTCCCATAACAAAGCACCTTCTCTCAGCCACCCCCACCAAACTCTCTTTATTGGTGACACCGAAGGCTATCAATCATCAGTGGGTAGCAATGGCTGGTTGTGAAGAAAATTAAACGGGTAGGGAAGCACGGATTTCTTTTTAAAAATATATATTTGATAAGATTGTTATAAATTTGCTATAAAGTTCTTCAGCTATTCAAAATGTATCGAATTATCTCTTGGTATTTTGTAAAACTTTGGAAGTTTTTGATTAAAGAGATGTCTTTTGGAATACCGCACTCTCCGTTCAATATCATTATTACTCAATTAAAATGATTACAAACTAAATGAGTTCATTTATCAAGAGGGCTTCGAATATAGGTCTTTATAACAAGTTTAAAATTTTGGTTATGGATGCCTTAGTTTTGAATAGCTTTTCTAACAAAGTTTATAATATTTTGGTCGCAATAAAGCTTAAGAGAAATTTTCACTTTTATAATAATAAGAACATTAATAATCGCGCGTTTCTTAGTCATTAAATTTCCGATTGCGTGTACGGTTTAATATTTCTGATGGTAGGTAGTAATTTCCAAGATCAAGTCTACCTCAGCGAATCTTAACCGTAAAGCAGTAATTTATTTAATTATTTAATTTCTTAAATTTACAGATTGGCGTCTAGGTGGTTAAAATTGTAACTTTCTTACAATTCAGTGAAAAACATATCGATCTTTTGATCAACTATATTTAGGATGTACGTGGCTCTTCCCACGGGAATCTGTTTTTCGAGGCAGCAAAATATCGGTGTTCTTTAGTTTTGAGAAAAATGCTTACTTACCATAATAAATTTCAAACTTGCAGCATCAGTAAAGCGCACACCTGCAACTTTACTACCGTATTTACCTACTATTTTATGTCAAACTCTGCCATATAACTTATTTTTCTTACATTAACTCTATGTTATATTTTTGGGGATGGTGCGTTGAGGAGAATTTCGGGGAAGCTCTGGGAAAGAAGATTGTTTGAGGGGTGGGTGAAATCTGGGGTTCAGTGGTGGTGTATTCATCCCTCCCACTTCGGTGTAAGGCGATGGATCAAAAAAGTCTAGCTGGAGATAGGGTCCCCTTCTACCGTCCTCTCCAGTTCCGGTTGTTGGGTAGACGCATCCACCGCCAAGACTTAGACAGACGTTCAAAATGGCTAAATCATCCAACATGAAGTGATCTATATCAGAGGTGTTTGTTATTCCACGAATGGTTCCCGGGGCGGCGGTACCCATTCCCGCTTCCCAAAATTCAAAAAATTTTAAATTTAGATATAAAAGTTCTGAATTATGTCCGAAGGGTTATTTTTTTGATATTCCATCGTTGTTTCATTGTTGTAATACCTCATGGTGTCAATGATACGTTGAAGAGTGAAATTTTATTTTCAAATGTTGCATCTTCTCTATGTATAGTATTTGAATAACATCCATTTGATATACAAGATATTTGAAGACCTACATAATGTGAATTTCAATTAGAAAGTGTGAATAATATTGTTTCTGGTTTTAGGCTGGCCGCATACATACGTTTTCCGTATTCGATTTCCGAATTCGTTTTCCGTATTCGGACATCCGAATGCACGGAATCAGTAGAAAATACATTAACTGCCGCATACGTTCGTTTTAGTTCCGAACGGAACAAATTCCTTACGCACGTTCCGAATGCAAGCCGGCGCGTTCGGAGAAACCGAATGGAAAAAACCTAATGACGTCATGTGGAACGCAGCTCTTGCATACATTTTGTTTGTGTCGACGCAAACGTTTGGAAATTTCCTGTCAGTAATTCAGTGTTGCCAACGGGTCTTGACCTAATATCGCCGTTTCTCATACATAAGGTAGCGTAAAGTAGCCGAATTTGCTGTTAGGTGGGACATGTTTAAAATTGATTTTTTTACGTGAAAATAAAAATTTCGTGGGGGGGTGGTTAGAGAATTTAAAAAAAATAAAATTTGTCCCCAGAAAATAAAAAAAATCATGGGGGGGTGGCTAGAGAATTTCGGGACATGTTTAAAATTGTTTTTTTTGAAGTAGCTTAATTGGCGACCAGTCGCCTTTTAGATTTTTTCGGCGCCGATTCTCGCTCTGAGTAGCCTAAATGGCGATATATCGCCCTTGTTGGCAACACTGGTTCTGACGTTTATACATTCCGAATGAAGAAAAACGAACGTTTGCGCTAGTCTCACGGAATTCCGAATACGGAAAACGAATTCGGAAATCGAATACGGAAAACGTATGTATGCGGCCAGCCTTAGTGCTCAAAATCACGTTGTTTGTGATATTTCAGCAGATTTCGAAACAAAAAAGATAGTGAACGGATTTTCTTAAAAAATAAAAAAATAATTTTTTTTTTTTTTTTTTATATATTTACTCCACACAGGAGGCCCTGAAGAAAATAATTTCCCTCGGGGCCTATGTCATCTTTGGGGATGCTGTGTGGAGGGTCTTTTTTTGGCGAGGAAGGAGTGAACATGGGTCTTGAAGAGTCCCATGTTGTAGGAGGGAGGAAACACAGAGGCCGGCAGTTCGTTCCACAGCCGAGCTGTTGAACTTAAGAACGAATCGTAGAAGCGACCCGTTCTCATGTGACAAGTGTCAACTGTGTACAAATGTTGGGCGCGCGTTTGGCGTGTATCCTGACTACGCACCGGCGCCGAAGGGATCAATGACGCTAGTTCCTCAGAGCATCTTCCATTGTAATACCGATAGAACAAGGACAGCATACCTACCTGACGCCTGTGCTCTAAAGATTGCAGTCCGTTTGTTAAGATTGGGGTATCTATCAAACGGACCGCCCGTTTCTGCACAGAGTCAAGGGTTTTTTTCAGGTATTTTGGGGCTCCAGACCAGAGATGGCTGCCAAATTCGACAGTAGGGCGCACTTGCGATTTGTACAGGGTGAGCAGTTGTGTACTATTAAAGTATCTGCGGGCCCTGTACAGTACGCCCAGCTTCTGAGAGGCCAACTTTACTCTGGCTTCGATGGAGCCCCCGTACCTGAGCTGGTCACTTATAGTTACACCAAGCATATCAATGGAAGGCCTGTTCGGAAGATTGCTTCCGTTGAAGGAGACTAGATTATCATTTGGATCCCTTTTAGACGTAATCAGACAGGATTGGGTCTTTATATGATTATATGATTATATGATTATATGAAGACAATGATAATTAAATAGGTACCTACTCATGTTTATATACATCAATTTGAATATCACGATTGCTTTCTTGAATGAATGCAGAGATGAACGAAAGATGCTGTAGTAACACAGAGTCTTTATTGATAAGTCAGTGAAGATGTTGTTAGTTGTTGATGGTGGATCCCCCCGGACAGATGCTCAAAGCTGTAGTCGATATGATCGGTGGTGATTCTTCTGCTCGGTACCGCGGCGGTGAAGATAATCGATGGCGAATTCACCATGCACAGGAACACACGCGTCTACTAGAGCCGAGAACATTCCAGGCCTGCGATTCTGGAGTTAAACGATCAATTGTTTTCGTATGCGCCGTCTTCGAGTGAAAAACTACTAGTCGTCGCGACTAACTTTTTCGAATGTTTCAATTTTACGTATTCTTGAGCGTCGAACGGTCGAAGTTGGTAGAAAAGATGATTATATTGGCACCCCTGTGAATATTTTCTATGTTACTGATGTTTTTGGGATTTCTATGGTGTGTCAAACAGACAACAGTTATTCGTTATTCAAAACAGAAATGGCTGCGGGACATATTACAAATTGCCAAAAGCAACTCTTAATTGAGCTTGTAAGCTCCGATAAAGACTTAGTAAGTGGGAAATTTTCATCCACTTTTACATTTGCGGAATCCGCGCGGTAAAACAAAAATTGACAGCTAGACTAGATTTTGACAGCCAATTCCATAAAAACGCCAACAACCTACCACTCGCTGCCCTGTTTCTACTGGTTATACCCAGTAGTTGTTGTTTGGAATGACTTTTGACGTTTGGCGTCGAAGTATGTACCTTCGACCAATTTCGGGAATAGCAACGACGACCAACGTACGTACTTTCTACGGCGATTACGAGCGCCCTCGATTCAGGAATAGAGTCCCAGGCGTCGCGGGTAGATCGACTCCCTTTTGGCGTTAGTCAAGTAGGTTATTTGCGTATTGCGCGCTGCTCATACTGAAATTCTTGAACGTTCTAGTAGCGTACCGCTACATATGAATGAAGTGCATTGGTGTTAATCACGCATACACACGTGGAAAAATACACATTTCTATGAAGTTGGATGATATTACAGCAAATATGATTTAAGATTTTCACGGCCAAAAGTATTTTTGTTATTTGTTTTTGGGGTATTATGCCGTGTTGCGCTAACTCCTTCTTTAGCCAACGTTTCGGACAGCATTGCAGTGTCCATCATCAGGGCACAAATAACAAAAAAGATATTACAGCAGTTTATATACGAAATAAATGTCAGTTCTACCCAATCGGGAGTTCGCTAAGTTAATAGTGGGGATGATTGCTGCCCCTATGAAGGAAGGTGCAATCCTCAGTCAATCCAAAAATGAAAAATAAATTAAAAATACTATTTAAAGGTTTGCAACAGTTAAGAGCCAGTCCTTGGGGAGGAAAATTCAATACCAAATAAAACCAAAAAAAATCATCTATTAATATGACCGGTCAGTGGCTGAGTTGACATCGCGTTTGGGTCCCACCCAGGCAAAGTGTATTCAATTCCTCGGATGGCTAAGTCCTCCATCACAACACAAGCAACATTTTCCGCTTACTGTGGTGGAAGTAGGAGATTTTCAAATATTGTCAGGTTATTCGTAACCCGGGAATGTTTGTATTTCTTTAAAAAAATATTATCTTATAGTGAAAAAAAATAGCTTTTACGGGTTGATTTTTGATTAATCTTTAGCGACCTTCACCGGAGCAAAATTTTCAAATTTCCATCTGATGTTCATCCATTATAAACGATATTAGATTCATTCGAATCATTAATCTACATATTATCGTTATTAGAAGCCAAGCTCCGTGAAGGATGGATTTTAAATCCAATAAATCCCAATTATTAATTTTAACCAATTTATGATCAGATTCACTCATCATCATTAATATCGTCATTCAATTAAAATAAACCATTTTGTCGATAAAGTTGATAAGTGGTGGACTTCCATTGTAATATTTTGATATGAGAGGAATATATTCTCAATGTCTCCATCAGAACAAGAAACACTGGTAAAAGTGACCATATTCCATTCTAAGTTAGTAAGTTTATCTCTATACCTTGAGCGTGTGTAGACCATATACATGTAGGGACAGATATTGTGTGCCCCCGCCCTTGGAATAACTAGAATTCAAATTATCTATAAGTTTAAGAAAATCAACATGGCATGTTTTTTTCTGGTTTCAAACTTTGAACCTCAATATTTCAGTTTAATACCAATTGCAGATAAAATCTCGTTGTTCCAAGATAACGATTTCCCAACATTCTTCTTTCCATATCTTTTCCATCATCCACTCCATTTTGCTCTTACCTACTCCGGTCAGATATTACTCTTGTACGGTATTCAAATATAAAAAACTTCCATGATTAATAACCTATTTTTTCTAACCAAATGCTTGTAAGTCATAATTTCTCTGGTGAATTGGTGAGGGTTTAAGACGCCTACCAAACTAGTGCGTTTAATTTCAATGTTGGCACTGTTGAACCAGATGTGACCAATAATGATGGGCTTTACAGGCGATTAAATAAATGATAATGATTATGGTCGAACACGTTTGCTGATAAAATTGGATTAGGGCTATTAAATCTTACGTTATTTTCCTTGGGAAACAGTAGTTAGATATTTCCAGCAATATCTTACTTATCCACTGCTTTAACATATTATTGGCTTTTGAAAAATCTTGGATATGCAATGGGAAAATTAATTATTAATACTGATATACTGAAATATAACCATCGGCAAGATTTAAATATACAACTAATAAGATTTAGAAAATATATTCATATTTGGGTTGGAATTTTCCAAAATGAATATCATTGTATAGGAGTTCGTGGTGTTAAGGAGTTTTTCATTTATTAAAATAAGTATTGGGCTTAAAATAATTGTCACCACGTCCAAAAAAGGCAAGAGAATATTAAATTGAAAGTTATTTGAAAAATGGCGTTATTTGATTAATGTTTAATAATAATATAGTATGTATTTTAACACTCCCGCACCGGACGGGGGGAACACACTTACGCTAACGAGAGTTTTATGCTATATCTGAGTTGTTTTTTACACCACATACTCTGTAATTTAGGTAATCCTAAAAAAACTATTTGGTCATCGATCTGCATTTAAAAAATTTATATTTTATTTCAAGTTTCTTAGATATTAAATAATTTGTACAAAATTCCGGCAAAATTCCTGGTCCCTGCCCCGCACCTCAGCTTAGTAGCATCGGCTAAAATTCCCCCGTCTCTATCCCCACTCCCCGCTATTCACCGAGAACGATCCAGCAAGCTGCGAACTGGACCGTAAAAGTTGCATTTTATGGAAAGGGCTAACTCTCGGTCGCGTACACTGCACTACTGGTATTTCCTTTTGCGATGCTAAAATGTTCACTTGCCGGACTAAGATCGGCCTGTCTGGGGTGTATCCGGTAAATTTTTTATGTTTAGAGACAACATTAAAATTATGTCTGTCTCTGTTTCTCACATGGAAAAGAAATCGGTCAGAAAGAGACACATATTTTGTTTACATTTTTAAGTAATTTGAAGGAACTTGAATAAAAACAGAGTACTATATGGTTAAAAAGTCTATCGCAAACGTGTGTTAAATTGGATATTGGGTTTTTAGTTGCTAACTTTCTAAATTTACGTAGTAAATAATTCTTTGCAAACCGGACTAGTTTCACCCTGCTATGGGCATCTTCAGACTGGTAAGTAGTTCATTTATACTTATGAAATTGTGTTTATAAATTAATATCTATTTCAGGGTTGTAAAATATTTATTCTGTACTTAAAATATTAGAATTTATGTAATCAGTCGGCATGTATTATTATGTATTATATTGCAATTTATTACGGCATATTTACCAATGTTTTAAATTATATCAGAAAATTCTATGGTTTTAATTAATTTGTGTGAAAACCGCACAAGAATCCCAACAGTCCTATCCAGTGGAACTATGGCATCCCCAATTGGGGTATTTTGTGAGGCTGAAGATAGTGGGGATGGGAAGGGGGAGGATATGGGTAAGACAAAGGTGGAAATACGTGCATATTCAGATCTAGTTACCATATAGGCTTAAGTCATTTCAAGCAACGTTTGGATTCTACATGGTGGTCTTTCACTAGGGCGATACTGAAAGCGTCTACCGCCCTGCAACTTGATATTATATATATTTTTTCTTTCATAAATATTACAGCATCCGTTGTCGAGGGGTAAGGCTCTAGACTAGTAAACCGGAGGTCGCGGGTTCAAATCCCGGTGTGCGCAAGTAAATTTTAATCTTTGTGATATTTCACAATTTACTGGACAGAATTCATTTCGAATGTTGCTTGAAATGACTTTGACCTTGTTTGGTGACCAGATCTGAATATCCAGGTATTTCCCCACCTTCTTCTTCCCCATCTACTTACCCTCCCCACTACCTTTAGCCTTACAACATACCAGTAGCGGCTCGTGACTTTTCGTCTTCTATTAATTGTAATATTATCACTCTAGTACACCTAAAAGTTACGATACGTCACTCCAACATCCCCCCATTTGGGAATGCCATAGTCGCACTGGTTCCAGATGATTAGGAGCAGTTGGGACTGTTGTGGTGTATTTACATAGGAAAAGCAAAAACAAGAATATCTGAGGTTACAATAAAAATAATTTACTCCACGTTTAAGTTTTAAAAATACCTTGTTTTTTCACTATTTTCCAAAAATTCGTTTTATTTCGAACCCCTTGACATATAAACGAACCCATTATTTATGGTAAGGCAAAAACTACGATTTAACCCTAAATGTAAATGTACTATATAAAATCATAAATTAGGAATTATAACCTTCACATACATCTAAACATTCCATAATATTCGAAATAACATCCATACCTGGTTTAGTAGTGGTAGGTTTTTAAAACTTAAATATATCCATCATTTACGGACCACCCTATGCAACAAACTAGCTACGCTGTAATCGCCAATCGCCAGTCGAGATTCAGAAACGAGGAGTTATGCTCGTTATCGGCCCGCCTTCCCTGTTTTGTATGGAGAAAGGCGCATTATTATCTAAATTCATTAGAATATTAACTACGACTTTATTTATGAAATTATTTAGATAATGACTTCTGAAACACGTTGAATATACTCCCCCCTAATTATTAGTAAAAAAATTACGCAAGATTATGCCATTAACATCCTTTAATAGGCAAAACAAATTGGGGGACCCTAGTGACCCCCCTTCGGATCTTATGTGATTTTTTCTCTCCGGGACGAAAAGGTTAATGGAGTGCAGTGCATTGCGTAAAAAAATTTCAAATTTTTTTTTTAAAACCCAGCGTTTCTAAACAATGATTTAGCTATGTGCTCTAATCTAATCTACTAAAAGTTAATCAAAATGTGAAACTGATGCTAGTGAAAATGTTCACTCACTAAATGATATGTCAAGACAAGAAAAAAAAACTACCTAATGATATTCGAAGTTATCAAAAAAGGTAACTTTTTGCCTTCTTCGTTGAGATTACAGATAAAATTTTACCCGTATCAGAAATTATTTTTAAACAACCCATGTATCTTTCTCTGACATGTCTAAAAATTTAATTTTCCTTTATTCGTAAAAGGTTGTACCACCTAGAAAACAAGCAAGAAGCTATCTTTATACGTCAAAACAAAATGAGATTTTCCAGCTGATAAAACAGAAAGCCACCTATCATTTGAGCAGTGGAAAGGAGCGTTACGCCGATAAAGCATTTTTTTTGCAAATGGGGTGCTAAAAAATGTATGGTGCTAAACAAAGGTATTGTGCTAAAAAATGCGGTATTGTTCTTTTCATCATCTAAAACTCCATATTTTTAAGATTATTGTGAGAATGATCAACATCACTTAACCCAAATCAGCACCCACATGTAATAGAAAAAAAAATATTCATTTTATTGCCCCTAAAATGTACAACACACTAATAAAGTTGGTATGAGACATTGTTACGACGATCTATTATTTAAAAAAAACACGTCAAATCTTGGATAATTTTCATTTAGTATTTTTTCTACTTCTATAAGTTAATTTTATGTTTATTTTTCGGAATAACTTTATTGAGTAAAACCTCAAATTGTAATATTTAAATATTGAAGACAATATTAGTGATTTCTAAACGAAAATCTGAAACAGAAAAATCAGAAAAGGAAACGGTCACATCTGGGACTCGAACCCAGGACCCTTGTCTTTCCGGGACAGTGCTCTACCAACTGAGCTAATGGGAACCTATTCCCCTCGGTCACTTTTAACTGTATCATAGTTCGAATAAGAACTACTAACATTGTCTTCATTTTTTCACCGCACATTTTTATTGGCAACTATCTTTATGTATGATCGCAAGATTCAACCCGATCTAACAAAGAAAAATTAGAAAACACGAAACACGGTCTGAGAAAGTTTCTAGGGTAGCCCAGTACTTAGAACAGTCACCAAATTATCGGAAGAAGCTTATGTTTATACTCAGGTCCCGGCACTTACCTTTTTTCTTGTGTTTTTCTATTAACATATTATTTAAGAAATATGATGCAGTTGGTACAAATTAACAGTTTTTATATAGGCAGCCTGTATTCTAATTCGTATTATTTCTTTTAATTATGTTGTTGTGATGACAATGAATATAAACCCTTACACATTGAAAGAAAGGGCCTTAGATTAAATTTACTTGAACAATAAGAAATCAATAAAAGAACAAATGACACTAATAGAACATTAATTAATAAAGTAAGGAATTTTTTTCATTCCTCGCTTCTAAGTACCTACAAGTCAGAAAACATAAATATTATAACACATTTAAATAAATTAATAGCAGCCACATCATTATTAAACAATTAAGATAACTTTAATGTGGGGAAAACAGACTTCGAAATACCCCACAGAATATGAAATCTATTGTCACAATTATTTTATCAGTAGATAAATAATTATTCCTAAATACGGTCTACCATATATCTTTTTTACACACAAAAACACACTTCACCAAAATCTGCACATCTTCCCTGGTGATGGACAAGGTAAGGAAGAAGGAATAAGAACAACACAGCATTACTACTCAAAATAAATCACAATTATAGCAGGAAGTTGCTTATAATCTTCTTTGCTTGACCTAATTAATCTGTTTCGTTTGATAATAAAAACATTGACGTGATTTATTTATTTCAAAAATTTTAAAGTATTTTAAATATGTTAACATAATTTGAATATTTGTTTGTATTTACACGACGATTTTCAGTAAGATAAATTCATGTAATGGCTCCGCGATATTAGACTAATTTTATGTCAAATATTAATTAACAAATTCTCTTTTGAAGCATATTTTAAGCCTGAAACATTAGACTCGTTTAAGCAACAGAGAGAGTAAAGAGCTAGGCAATTCCTTCTTGATTTCTCAAAGGCTAAATTTTAGTTCTTTTAAATCATTAAGGTCTGAATTAATTACCAAATTACACTTGAAATCCATTCAATTATTCTGTTAGAAAGTTAAAAATAATAATTTTACTTTTGTATACCTAAAAGTATTGAATCTTATTTTATTGAGTAATTAATATGTTCGGCTATTAAATAAGTATTTTCAAAGAATGATATTACTTATTCAAGTATCTTCAAATAATAATATTACTTATTCAAATATATTCAAAGAATAATATTACTATTTTAAGTATATTCAAAGAAAAATATTACTTATTTAAGAATAATATTACTATTTTAAGTATATTCAAAGAAAAATATTACTTATTTAAGAATAATATTACTTATTCAAGTATCTTCGATACTGGAGTAAGTAATATTATAATTTGAAGTGTAACAGCATTTTAGAGTAGCGTAGTACCAGAGCATCCCAAACTTAGAGTCGAACTAATGGTTTCCCGGTGGGCGAAAAAGGTTCGGTTAGGTTAGGTTATGGTATGGTTGGAAAAAATTATAAATGGATGTAATTAAAGATTGAATCAGTTTTTAAAGTAGGTATTCAAACAATCTGATTAAGATATATGCGCAGATAAGAAGAAAAAAGTGAGGTTGCTGTGTGGAGGATATTTTTGAGGAGAGAAAGTAGTGAACATGTGTCTAAAAGAAACTCATGTTGTAGAAGGGATGAGAAATAGAAACCGGCAAATCTTTCCGCAGCCGATCTGTTGAACTCGTAAAAAAGAGTCGTAAAAACAACCAGTTCTCGTATTGAATGTTATATGACCAAAGGAGTTGAAGAGGAAAAGAGCTAGTGAGTTGCTGAGAAGGGTGAAGGTTGGGAAAGCACCTAGTTATTTAAAAAAAAAAACATTTTAGAAACTAAAAGGTACGCGGGTTATGACGCGAGTGATACAATATTACACATGCCAAATTAAATATTTCATAGTGTATATCCGTAACACATTGAGTTATTAATGCGAAACCACACAGGGGTCCCAACTGCTACCAACCTTCTGGACTATGGAATTCCCAGCTGTGATATGTTGCGAGACTGAAGGTTTTGGGGAAGGGGTGGAGATGGGAGAGAGGAAGGTGGGGAAGTAGCTGACCAAAGCCATTTCATGCAACGTTTCAATTCTTAATGGTGGTCTTACACCAGGGCGATACGCAGTGTATATTCTACTCTGGAACGTGTCACAAATATACTATATATTATTTTTAGTGAGAAATATATGAAATTACTCACATAAAATTTACTTACGCACGCCGGGATTAGAACCCGCGACCTCCAGCTTGCTGGTCAAGAGCCTTACCCCTCGACCACGGAGATACCGGGTACTTTACGGTGTGACATGTTTTATTCAGATCTGGTCTCTAAATACGGCTAAACTATTTCAAACAACCCTCAAGGTTTTTTTCTGAATTTTTATCTTTCAACAGAATTATCTATCACTCTGATTTTCTATTTTTAAGTCTAAACAAAAACAATTTATTTAGCATCTCCGCTACGTAAATCTGAAATCTTAAAGATCCGCAAGAATGAATATTAAAATCAAAAAATGAATGTAAAAATATGTATCCAAGGTAATAAGAGTTTTCTCAATTTGTTCATAATGCGAAAACGGCTTCACTCACCTAGCCACAACGACATCAGTTATTCGAAATTTATTCCTTTCATCTCTACGTTATTCAGAGGGTCTTGTTTAGCCGCTGCAAACAAAGAAAACTCATGATCTCGCAAAGGAATGAATGGATCTGTCTCTTGTACAGAAATATCACGAAAATAACAGAAGCCTTGTATTTTATGATTATTGTAGCGTTTTAGATGTAACACGTACGGGTGGAAATGGAAACTGAGTGATAACGTTACAATATCTCTTATAATGTATGTATCGTCATACGATATCTTTTAAAATGTAGGTATCTTCATGCCATATCTTTATTGGATATCTTCTATAATGTGGGCATCTTTTAACAAATCTTTTACAAAGGGTTTCTAGAGCAATTCCCGTAAATCGGACGTTATCATATTGGGCCCGATATTCCGAAAATGCTTTCGGAATACTTTAAGTCATTATATTGCGAATAAATTTCTGAGATGGATTCGTATGCTTCTGGCTCAAAATGATGACATTTTAGGTGTAAATAATTAGCGGCAATTGAAAAACTTAAACCAAAAATTTGTTGGACCAGATTGCATAAAAACAATTATTCTGAAGGGATGTGCATATCCGTTAATGTTACCCCTTTTACAGATATATAATATTTCACTCAACTCTGGAAAACTCCCCGACCGATGAAAAATCGCAATGATATGTATCCAACTACAGATCTGGCAATTATTTGAATTTATTATTTATAAACATACCTACAGTAAAGTAAATCCAATTCTCATAAAACAACAACCATGGTCGTTTTTTTATTGTGGGCAGAATGCACCACTTCAACAATCACCAGGAACAGGATTATATGAAGATGAATGATGGACTCGCCGAACGTCACAGCGGTGCTGCCAAGGTCTGTTATCTATGAGAGGATATTGTGTCAGCGCTTTATTAGCAGCAGACACATACCTGGACCGATGATGAACCTCTTGCTGCACTGTTGGTGGACGCAGTGGACTCTTTCGCTGCAGCAGCTGGTCCAGTTTCTTCACTACCTAGGATTCTTGCTGCAGAGTCTCCATATTCTATCTCCGTGTCACCTTTTCCTGTATTTCATTTTACTTCCTTAACTTCACTCTATTTTTGTAATTTTTATATTTTTTGTAATACTTGCATCAACTGTAAAGCGCCGCTGAGGTGATATCTCACAAGAGCGGCGCTATACAAATTGTCCAATAAATAAATAGGCTTAGATAAGTAAATATAAGAGACGGTAGATCTAAAATGACTAACTTATGTATTCACGGGTTAACTCTTAAATATTTTGGACAACAGCAAACAAGTTTACGTTTTGTATAATGATTTTGCGAAAGCTTTTGACAAAGTAGATCAGCTCATCTTACTAAACAAACTTGAAAACGTTGTTTTATTATACCGAATGCTATTGTTCTTCCATAATTATTTGCTTAACATAATACAGTACGCAGTTTACGGGCAGTTGTTATGAAATAATTAATTTCATAAACGTGCAATTATTTGACCCGACTTAAAGTAATTGTATGATCGATTTGTATTGAAAATTAGTATTTTCATTATTTTTCTTTTTAAATTATATGCAACACCGGATCCAGGGCAAAACTCCGAAGGGCAGTGAAGATGGTTACTTTTTGTTTTCGCTACTTCTGGTGGATGCCAAAATGGACGGCTGTGCTTCAACGATTTATAATATTTAATTTTTATCAAACTTGTTCCTGTGTAATAAGATAATCATGGGTTATGGTTTAATTTAACATCCCTGAATGCATTTTTTTACCAACCAGTTTATAGTTGGAATTAATGACGGCTCCCTCGAAAACCGAGTGTCATTTTTTGACTACCCGATGTTAGCGAATGGCAACGCGGTCATCCAATAGTGCGGGTGTGATATACTAGTTTTAGATCCGGGATCTCGTCATTCTGCGGCTGCTCTGCTTCTGGTGATGAGTGACACTCTAAAAATCAATTTAGCTGTTTTGGGGTTGGCTTCAGCCTTGAAAAGACCAAACCATGGCCTAATAATGAATTGAATCTGGGATTTGCTTATGGCCTCTCTCTCAACATCACCAGCTCGCCTGTTGGGACCCGGTTACTACGAGGGTACTCCGGCCCCTTCAAGAATTCTGCATTGTGGACGTATCTGTTTGGAACAGAATTATTTTGGCTACACTAGAAATCCTTGGTCATCGGGCAAGAAATATTAATATATCTACCTACTCCACTACTGGAGGAGAGGCCTACTATGAGATTAAGTCTTTAAAACCACTTAATGCTTTTGAACGAGTCACGCTCGCGCGCTAAATGCGTTCCAATTTCTGCTAGCCCGAGTGACGCTCGCTGTTTTCGACTCGCAGCGTTCTATTTTTAGCTAACGCGAAAAGGCTCTTCAAAAGTAAGCGATGTATTTTACGCAGTTCTAATTTACCTGCAGAGATCGGTCGTGTTTTTGAGCGGCTTATTTCGTTTTTACTTTATAGTTTTCACATTTTTGTATATGTATGAATGCATCGTTTTATTTAACCTGATTTTTTTAAAACACTTTTTATAAAAAGGACCCTAGCATTAAGTGGTTATGTCTTTTCTTTGACCAAAATAATTGTTTAATTCTGTTAGGGATCTTCTCTATCACAGGTACCTATGTCATGAAAACAGTCCTCTAGGTGTGAGGACGAGAGTCTTGTTTCTGCCCGGAAGAGTGGCAAACCCTGACTTTAATATCAGCCTTTAGCGCCCTAATAACCGAAGCCACTCGCTCTGAGGCTGTATTTTTGTTTACAAAACTATTTCACATATGCTACTAATTATATATTACAATATTATCAACACAATGTCAACAATGCGCTCATAGCACCTATCAATTGGCACCCAACGTCAAATCCCGAATCACAGTATAATGATAAAAGAGGACTTTATTGGTTTACAAATCGATATCTACGGCATAATTGAGTGGAGTAATCGAAATAAACTTTATTTTAACAACGGTAGGTGTGCAATTATGTGTTTTACAAAGACAAAACATAAACTGTAATTTGACCATAAAATGGAAAAACATATTTGTATTTGTAACATATTTGTATACTAAATGTTAAAACATATTTCGGCAACAAATTATTAAGGCATTACTTTCGACACGCACCTGACTTTTCGTTCTCATTCAATGTGCTTCACTGCCATGCCATTGCTAGGTTTTATAATCTGCAATTCAAAATCTTTTTTTAATGCATCATCATAAAAATGCTTTACTTTACTCTGGTTCGCAGCATTCTCGAGAGAGGCTCGGTAGTATGGGGATCCGAAGATGCCTTATACGCTCAAATGATTTAGTAAGGGTTCAAAAAAAGTTTATGTGTTAGTTAAGGTACCATCGTCTGTTGTATCCCTTTGACTTTCTCTTTGGAATACTAATACTAGGACTAGATCGTCTAGAGTCTAGACGTTATGATAAAAAATTAAACGGTGTTAGTAGCACATAAGTTGCTCGATGGACACATTTTTAATCCTGATATTCTGGAACGTATTACGTTTTATGTCCCTGATAACTTCAAAGTAATATTATTTTTTTAACTGGCAGGACCAACCTACCAATAATCGTGCCTCTGGGGAAAACGACTGCCTTATTAAACCAAATTTCTTCTGAGATAGAAACTTTTGAATCAAACCTCAGTGAATTCAAGATAAAAATTAGTATATTTTTAACACAAGGCTGCATCGCAACAGATATATGATTTATTAAAATGTCTAAATTATCAATGTTCCTTGTGTATGTGTATGTTAGTAATTTTAAATATTCTGAAATATTACTGAAATCACAGTTTTTCACAAAGAATAATTAATTAATAAAACAATATAATAATGTAGGAATCTTTTATAATTAATACAGATAGGTATCTTTTATATTTACTTTATTTTTTATTTGCTTTTACGTCCAGCTGTAAAATTTAATTTTAATTTTAAATGGACAGAATATACCTGGTCAGCTTTTGAAAATTATACAATAAAAAGTATGATATAACAGTAAACTGATTAACTGAATATGAAACGATGTTAGCAAAACGTTTAACAGGAACATAAAATAATACATAAACTAGAACAATACTACATATAATACAAATCACTAAAAGTACATTACCAAAGCTACTATATTTTGTAGGATTCATCAAAATGCTGTTTAGATTAAATAGAGTCAATAAATATATCAATAGTACCCCCAAACGTGTTGCCCAGATCAGGCATCCTATTGGTAAGTGAGTGTGACTGATAGTTGCTTGTGTATGTTTTGAAGAAAAATGTTTTGTCTTGTAAATCTAGTCGGCACATGAAATTTGATAGTGGCAACTATTGGAGGGCTGTTAATTAAGTTAGTAATGACTCTGTGTAACACAACCAGGTCTGACATAATTCTCCTGTCAGACAGTGTTATTAGATGCAATGATTCATCAAACTCATATAATTAATGTATTCAAATAGAACTCTGAGCGTGTATAAGAAACTTTACCTGAACTCTTTATATATTGTAATAGTAAACTTTCTACAAATGGGATCAAATAGGTGAATTATATTCCACTTGACTTCGGAAAAATGAAATACAGAAAGTTCTCATATAATCTAAGGACTTAAAATCAGTTGATGTTCTGCAAAGAAAGCCAAGCATCTTTAAAGTCTTATTAGTTTTGTAGTTAATTTGTGCGATTAATGTCAAGTTTTCATCGAATATTACACCGAAGTTAAGAATTTGTGACACTGATATTAATTAAATATTATTTAATGTGTATTCATATAAGATATTGTAATGAATTTTTGAAAATCGTATTACTTTAAATTTCATAATGTAAGTATCTTTATACGATTTTTTTTATGATGAAGATGTCTTTTTAATAGTCTTGCACGAAAACAATAATTGGACGATCACACTTTTTTGTTTGCTTTAATTTTTTTTATTTATGTATAAAACACGAAGAAGGAATTTTCCAGTATCATATTTTCCGATATGGCGGGAAAAAGGACCAGCCATTATCAACCGTTAATCCTTAATTGTCTGGGAAAGGAATTCCTTTGTATCTTTTCTCATTTGAACCGCTCTTTAGTTATTATGTTAGCCGACCCAAGGGTGTACTTGTACCTACCTATTTCTGTTACGGTGTTTAAACGAAAAGTTACCCGTCGTGAAACACGTTAGAGTAAATATAATATAATGAGATTATGTTTTTCTTTGGTGAACACCGTGATGAAGGGAAACCAAACTACGTCTAATATCTACATTTTGTACATAATGTATTTTAAGTTACTCGCCGTAGCAACGGTACCCGCACATTTATTTTTTTAAAACAGCGCAAACATGAAGTAGTAAATGTAATTTAAAAAATATGTAAAAATTTTAAGTTAAAAAAAAATTACACGGCTGATAATCGAACCCCGATCAAATGCTTGCAAGGCAACTATGCAGATATTACACAACGGCGGTATAAATTCTGTTTTTTTTTTTACTTTAGAATATTACGCAGATCTCATCGAAATTATATTTTTTAGTAATAAGATGTACTAGATCCCTGAGGCGTATAATAATAATATTTGGCTAATTTATATAGCGCCGTTTTCGTGAGAAATCACCTCAAGGGCGCTGTACAAATATATTTCTTAAATATTTAATACTAGAACTACTGACTTATCTCTAAGACTTATATCTAGTGACTTACGACTAAGGCCTATAACTACTATCTTAACGACATATATACGAGTATTTACATATTTAGCAACTTACAACTAAAATTAATATTAACAATCTAATCTTATTAACGCCAGAAGAAGAAGGAAGTTCTTTTATATTAGGGTGTTTTTATTGTTAGCTGGATATATATGTTAAATGAATGAAATTCATTAAAAAAATCAATCGTCAATCTTAAACGCATCTGGATGATTCATATGCCAACAATTAAACCGATTGACTTGTTGTGTTCCCGCTGATATTGTCCATTGTCCATTGGTAGGCAAGTCAATAGCAAAATTGAATGAACGGAATCGCTAGATAATGTAACAATTACGGTATAAAAAAATGAAAAAAAATTGGATAGAATGACGGATTTATGGAAATGAGTGTCTGAAAAAGTGAGTTTTTAGTTTGGATCTAAATTCTGTTGGGCTGGTTATACATCTCAATTCCATAGGAAGTTTATTCCAAGCTTTAGGGCCGGATACTCCGAATGCACGATCACCAAACTTAGTGTTCGGATTTTGCCTAGGCTCTTTCAACCTTCCAATTGCAGATGATGTCGCTGATCTAAGGGTTGACTGCCTTAGACCAGTATTTTCCGGGATGCATAGCTCAGTAATATTGGTAAAACCATATTTGACCTTGTGAGAAATGTAAGTCCGTGTAAATATATGTCCGCAAATAAAGCAAGGCTGGTATAATTATAATGAGTAAGATTAATAAAGGGGCGCATAGATGGTTTGGGCATATAGAGCGAATGAGCGAAGACACGAGTGTAAGGATAATATATGATTCAAATTTGAATGGTAGAAGTCAGGTGTCCGAGGAAGACGTGGCACAATCAAGTGAATCAGATACTTGAGTCGGACCACGTCACGAGTAAAAATAATAGAAGAGTATGTATGAGAAAATGTATGAATGTGAATGAAGCAAGGCTGTTCGTCTGCCTACATGACCTATTGTTAGATAGTTAGTTAGAATATGTTTGATTTATGTAAATAATAATTCTTCATTTTTTTTTACATATTTATTTTAATTGCATAAAATAGTTATTATAACGGAAAGGTAAAAAAAGTACGCAAACTGAAAGGAACTATCTAAAAAAGTAACAAACACTAGCGACTAATTTCTTAAAGTGTGCTTAGATGAGTTATGCGAGCAGTTTTCGCTTGGTTAGATCTCTCTGAGCAAAGTGTAGTAAAATAACGACGAGTGAATTTTTTTACTGGCCACAGTTAAAATCATTATTTACAATGTTTCAAAAAGATTTAAACAATTTTCGTGCCTTGAATATTTCTAAAAAGGTTCCCTCCTCAGTGATATTAATTTATGTTTATGATTTTATGACCACCAAACTATCCATACGTCTTTAAAACTTCAGTTTTAATTTTTGATTTTTCAGAATACATGATTATGTAGGTATTACATTGATAAAAAAAATCGTTCTGAAGTTATCCAAAAAAAATCCTCGTATTGAGCAACACGAAGAAAAAAAATTGTTTCAGTTTTACAAGTGAGTACTTCGTTATTTATTTTCCTTTTCATTTTCGGACCAGAACTTTTGATTGAAATTTAAACCCTTGAGACTGAAGCCCAAAAAAGGGCATTATGCTCCGACCTTCGTCATTTCATAGACCCTATTGTAGGTTTGACAACATTTTTCACTCTTGACGCCTGACCCCCAAATGCCAAAAAACAAAGAAAATTCCACAAACGTCGCTACAGAACTGAAATACATAAGTGCTCGACTTACTTAAGGCTCGACCACACAGAGCGGTTACGACGCTGCTACAACTTACAACTGCGCTACGAGTGATCACCAGACTTGTAGCCGCTAGGAGATGTCACACAGAGCTGCTAAATCTGCGTTGGTAATAGCGCGTGAAATTTCACACACGTCGAAAAATACATGTAGCAAACAAAAAAAAGATAATAACTACCGACCAGCAACTGACGATTTGAAATGTCAGAGAACTTCATTCCTGGAATCCGAATAGTCTTTTCTCGAATTATTTTATACGTTCATTAAGACTGGAATTGCAGACTAAAATCTTCTAAGTAGCTTTTCTCTGGTACCTACTTATAGTTTTTTTTGAACAAACAGCATGTCTTCAAAAATAAGCTTGAGGTATTGTTCCGTCACGCCGATTTGCTTTTGACAGGCCCTTTGCTGACGAATAGTATGGTCAGAATTTGAACTGTACAGTTTGAATTCACACACGTCAACTATAATCGCGGAATGCCGTGAGCCGTACAATCGCATCGAAACGTTCGTCTTGTCAAAACCAATGTTTGTACTCTCGCCGGTTATTTATCGGAATAATCCCTTAAACGTATTTTATCGCAACTATTGCAATCCAATTCAACATAACGAGTGCTACCGTACAACGATCACCGTTCCAGTGCTGACAGATGATTCTCGAGATGCAGATTTCGTTCGAAACCCGGTAAGCTAACTATGAATTAACCTTACAAATTGTGTTATCGTATTCGCCTATCATAAGCCATAGGCTTTATCCATGCTTTATCTGTGTGGAATAGCCCTTTAAATTATCCCAACGGTTATTCCAACCTTTGTTCGTTCCTCGAACAGGTATTGTTAATAGCTTTCTCAGCCACTCCATCTCCAAATTTCAATTCAACATAACGAGTGCTACCGTACAACGATCACCGTTCCAGTGCTGACAGATGATTCTCGAGATGCAGATTTCGTTCGAAACCCGGTAAGCTAACTATGAATTAACCTTACAAATTGTGTTATCGTATTCGCCTATCATAAGCCATAGGCTTTATCCATGCTTTATCTGTGTGGAATAGCCCTTTAAATTATCCCAACGGTTATTCCAACCTTTGTTCGTTCCTCGAACAGGTATTGTTAATAGCTTTCTCAGCCACTCCATCTCCAAATTTCATACAGCGAGTGGCGCGAGATTCATTGATTCTGTCTCCTGTCTGCCTCTTCGTTTTACGAATATAATTTCCGGGCGTTAAATAAAATAAAAGAATGAATGTAAATATTGTCGGATAAAAGAACATACTGTGTTATTTTACCCCACCAGCATGAAAGTAATTTTTTCCCACTGGATGAAAAAAAAATATAGTAAAAATGATGTGTTTCACAAATATCAGAGAAATTGTATTTAATATCAAGATTATTAGTAATGATTTACATTTAAATTCCTCGATAAGCCGAGCGATGAAAGTATTATCTGATCCAAAAAATTTTTAACAACACTTCAGTCCTGCATCACTACCGATGTCCACCCTTCCTCTGCCTTAATTATTGATCGGTCGGTGGCTGAGTTGATATCGCGTTTGGGTCCCACCCAGGCATAGTGTGTTCAATTTTCGGCTGGCTAAGTCCTCCATCATAACACAAGCAATATTTTCCGCTTAATGTGGTGGTAGTAGGAGATTTTCAAATATTGTTAGGTTATTCGTAACACGGGAATGTTTATCTTTCATTAAAAAAAAATATTCAAATAATATATTTACTAACCAACCTGTCTCGATATAAGATACATATCCCCAGTGAGACAGTCACAGTAAAAAAATATGTGTTACCCTATATTTGTAGATGTGCCCAATATACACGGTGTCCGGAAACTCGTAGTACAAGCGGGAAACTGGAGAATCTACACCACATGGGGAACCCAAAAAAACATAAAGTTTTTTGATTTGAGCATTTTCAAAAAAAAAAAAAAAAACCAAAAAAAAATATTTTTCGGCTATTTTAGGGTTAAAGTTTTTTCTGGTGTTTAGGGTTGAATAACAGATGTTTTAACCCTGCAGAGCAGAAATATTTTATGATTACACCGGGTTAAATGAAGGGTAATTTCAAAATAATGCTTCAAATCCGAGTTTCTTCATTTGTTTTACTTTCAAATAGTTTTAATTAGTTGGGTACTTTGATCTTCAGTAATAATTTATAAGAATTTGATTAAAAAAAAAAAAAAAAAAAAATCAACTTCAAACTCGATTTACTCGATTTACTCGATAACGAAAGCTCAAATAAAAAAAAATATACTACAAAATCGACTCCAAATGTGATGTAGATTCACCAGTTTCCCGCTTGTACTACGAGTTTCCGGACACCCTCTTTAATTGCTCTGTGTGACCGAGGCTTTAGGTTTAGGTATTAAACTACACCAATTAGATTTAGCATATTCGCGAAATCTGCGGAATAATTCCTACCTGAATTTTAGTAAAATTATTTCCCAGATTAAAAAATCTAAGAGTGCTAAATCCACTGAACGTGCTGCCCATAATTGAAGTCTTCCTGTGCCAATTCAATTCAACAAAGGGAAAGTGGGTGGTGAGATAAAGGTGAAAAATCGATCCTTAATAGCACGGTGCTCCGTCCTGCTTTAAATTTCTCTAACTAATTCATGAATAATTCTTTTATCTGTTGGGCCTAAGCCTTTAAAACTTTTCTTAACTTTACTTTGTGCCCCAGCTTTCTTTCAGTCTTTGTTTGTTTTCAGTTTAGCTATATTTGGTGGCCAGATCTGATTGGCTAGGTACTTCCAAACCTCTTTATCTCACTTACTCTTTGCTTCCTAAAGACATCACAAAAAATTCTACGAGCTGTAGAAACTTCTCTATAAGAGAAAAATTAAATGAATATTTTTTAATATTCTGTTACGTCTAACGATATTCAGATTCATACCGTTGTGCCCACAGCAAAAATTTAACAAATTCAACAAAATAATTTAGGTTTTACTTGACTTTTTCTTTTCATTGAATTTAAATTCATCGTTATACGTTATATTATGGAAGGATCTATCTTGACTAGTTTTTTTTTCATTGAAATCAAATGACCCAAAGAGTATTTGGAAGTAAAATTGATTCGTAAGAAGCAGAATAAGAAAAGTTGATGAGTTTCACAGAGACGTACAATATGTACATTCAACTTATATTTTCTAAAAAAAATTCCACCTTGAAAACGCAACTTTTGAGCCATACACATAGGGATTCGATATTCGAAAAGTTGATTTTTCGTCCCTCACTACCAAACAAATGTGAATCAGGACTCTCCAATTAATTTTGGAATGAATTGCGACCTGGTAGCCTTAAAAAACATTTATTTCATCATGTTGTCTTTGCCCTACTTCGTACTAACTTTGAGCACCTGCGTAAAAAATCTCTTCTCTGAGGTCATGATCAATATTGTGGTACGCAGTTTACTTTAGGTACCTACCATATGATTTTCTTTGTTTTAAACTAAACCTTTTTGATTTTCGTATCAATTTGTTTGTTTTTTTTATTTATTTTAAATTTTGCATGAAAGTAATTACAACTTTTTTAAAATCGTTTTTCACTGATAACTTAATTTAAAAGGATAAATTATTTAGAGAAAACCGATCTTTATCAAAGAAATCCATCACGAAAGTGACCCATTGGCATCCATAACAGCGGACTCGTATCTTGAAGCAATTGGATCATTTGGCATTGAGCAAATGGATCGTAGCAAAATAAGATATACTTATTTTGTAGAGGTACATATAATTTTGGCCTAAAAGAATGTTTTTTTTTCATATTTATACTACATTATTTTGTAAAATTTGAGACTATGGGAAAAAGAGAATAAAATTACTCAGATTCTCATGCATTTTAAGAGGAAATTCTTTAACAGGTTTATTCCGCAGCAACGTAGTTAAAACGATTTTCTTGAAAAATGCTATTTTATCAGAAAATTCATGAAAAATGTTTTCCCGTATAAAATTTTATGTTAACTCAATAATCTTTGAACGGCGTTCCGTGGAAAAATTCCGGATATGTTTCCATAGACTAAGATAATACTGCTCATAAAAGATTTCGTAATAAAGTCTTTTGTATTCAAGGGGTACGTTTGCACGTTTCTAGGCCATGCACAGTAGTCCCTCGATTTCCCTGAATAAAACAAATCCCGGTTAAACGGATATACCGGTCAATCTTTAAAAGTCATCTTTAAGAGTCGTGTAATTAGGTAAATATGGTGCTGAAGAATACATTCCTACACTGAGGTGTATTATGTTGACGTCAGTACCCTCGCTAGGTTCTACGTCAGCGCTTCCGATGAGTAGATAATGACAACACAATTAAGCACTGTGTAAATTGACTGAATTATTTATCAAATAATTTAGAAGAATTAAAAACATGCTTAAAAATCAGTTGTTTTGATAATTTATTAGTTGTAACATGACATGTCGCGGAGAATAGTTCGGTTTTTAATGTGAAGTGTTGTATTTTATTGCGAATGTAAATTAAATGTTCTCATTTACATTATATTTTATTCTCTTTATATAGCTTGTATTAATCTTTACGTTTTATTTTTTTTTATCATTTTGTATTTTTGTTTAAATTTTGTTATTTTGTTCAGTAAAATACAAATAAATATGATATTTCTGAAAACGGAAAACTGTTTTTGAAAGGTGACAAAATACGCTTTCATATTTAAATACTAGAAATTAAACAAAATATATATTTTTGAAGGAAACATACAAAAAAATAAAATGGTACACTTAACGTTTTTTCTAACAAAAATTAGTTTTTTTTTTATTTTTCTGTGGTTAACTTCTAGATTTTGTTACAAAGCGTTGTATTTTTTCTTTCTAATGCTGCTTAGGTCATATTTCTCACCACAACAGTAAGGGAGATGCAACGATTTTTATGAGATCGTACGAGTTGTTCCCAAAATCGAAAAAATTAGTCTGAAGGGTTAGCATCTCTACATATTGAAAGATAAACTGTAAACTATACATTTTGTGAACAATTATTGCTGTATAATTAACTTCCTATGATAATTTTATAACTATTTTAAGATATTGCTACTCTATGAGTGTTCCAAAACAATAGAAAAATAATCAGATAATTAAAATGTTTAAGTAGTCGCTACAATAATAAAAAATAAAATAAAAATAAGAAAAATAAATAACACTCTTAACAACGGTGGCTTGATCGACGCTAATTTTTTAATTATTTCTGATGAACGTATTACTAAAATCTCAAATGTTTCCAGAGGGATGCCTACGGATGTAAGTTATTTGTATTTAAGATCAATAAAAACAGGACCTTTCCATTAAAATATTTAATCTAAAACTATTGATTAGTAACTCTCCGAAGAATCCCTTTGGAAAGATTTGAGGTTTTAGTAATACGTTCATCAAAAATAATTAAAATAAACCCCACGCAAAGATCGATTTTCTATGCCTGGTAAGGCAAAGTTGACGGTAGGCAACTGGCTTTTTGGTCTCTGTACAGTGCCATCATAATTTGTGATCTGTTATATCAAAACATTATATCTTATCCACCTATAAGTCGAAGTTGATAGAAGGGGTCCCTTCATACATGCTTTCGATGCACTTTTTTCAATTTGGTAGGCGGGAATGGGTACCGCCGCCCTGGGAACCATTTATTGGATGACCAACACCTCTGCCACAGGTCACCCCAAGTGGTTCGCTACGTTTGGTGACTTAGCAGGGGTGCCCGGGTTCATGGGTTAAGGTTTGCCCAGGTCTTGGTGGCGGGTGCGTCGGCCCACCTTCTGCGTGGCGGGCCGGTTGGGAGATGCTGGTTGAGGGAGACCCTTTACAACCGGTTACCGCTGTCCGGGCCGCTCGATAGTACAGGGGCCCGACCCTCAGGCTCACGACTAAGGGTGGGCTGCCCCATCAGCGAGTGAAAAAACCCCGCCACTGCTGTTGTGCCGGTTCGTGACCGGAGGGGACCCAGCAGCAGCGTTTGGGGCGCATTGGATGCCCTCTCCAGCCGGACTCTCCCAGCCTATCGCCTAGCACCGCAGTGGGTGGGCTGGAACCAAACGCTCATCACTCCTGGACAGCCTGAACCCCATATTCCTACCCACCCCTCATACCTTTCCATTCCAGACCTTCCTTTCACTTCATACCCTTAAAAACAAAAAAAAACAAAAAAAAAAATTAAAATCATGAATATACATAAAAACAAACTTAACATCTTTACAGCGGCGAGTAGCAGGCGTCCCCGGTGCGGGCCAAAACTGTTGGTAAATTTTGCCAACATTCGCGGCCTGCACACAAATTTAAATTCCGTCCATCACCATCTTTTGTCCCAACGTCCCAACCTTCTTTTCCTATCCGAAACTCAGATAGCCGAGCCGCCAGACTCCTCCTATCTGGACTGCCCGGGCTTTACCCTCGCAAGCAAATTCCGACTGAAAGGAGGAGTCTGCCTCTATAGTCGAGCTGACGTCAACTGTGTGCGACTATTGAGTCTGGAAAACTCCAGATTCGACGTAATGTGGGTGCGCGTCAATCTTGCCAGTACGGCAAGATTCTACGCATGTCTATACCGCTCACCGAACCATAGCGAATCAGACACTTCCGAGCTCTTCAAACATTTGAGCGATACTATTGATGATCTCTTGCCCCGCTACCCTTCGGCCGAGTTTGTTGTTCTGGGGGACTTCAACGTTCATAACGAACCATGGTTGAAGTTCTCAGGCCCAACGGACTCGGCTGGCCGACAGGCGGAATCCTTTGCCATTTGCTACGGATTAGAGCAATTGGTTCAGGAGCCTACAAGGGTTCCTGATGTCCAGACTCACCGCTCCAATCTGTTAGACCTATTCTTAACTACTGTGCCACACGGTTATAAGATTGACGTCACAGCGCCTCTGGGATCATCTGACCACTGCCTAGTGACGACATCAATCCCCGTTAGCCTCAGACCAACCAATGAGAGGCTGAGGAGAAAAGTGTGGCACTATAGGTCAGCAGATTGGTTCGGTATGCGGGCCCATTTCAATGCTTTTCCGTGGTCAGCTGTTTGTTTTCGGACTTCGGACCCTTCAAGATGTGCCCAGGAGATTGGTGAAGTCATCGATTCGGCGATGGATGGCTTCATACAATCGACTACTAAAGAAACTGGTGTGGGCTCAAAGCCGTGGTTCAGTCGACAATGCTCCGAAGCAGTTCGACGAAAAAACGCGGCTTACCGAGCCTACAACACATCTCGAACGCCCGAAAGCAGATCAGCATACAACAAATCGGCAAAGGAATGCAAGAGAATCATCAATAGGTCAAAATTCGAACACGACCTGCAGATCAGCAAAAAGCTGGCTGCCTGCCCTCATGGCAGCAGAGCATTCTGGTCGCTTGCGGGCTCAATAGGTCGAAATTTTTGCAAACCCAGTTTGCCACCTCTTACCAGACCTGACGGCTCACTAGCAAACACCGCCACCGAAAAGGCAAACCTTTTAGGGAAAATGTTTGCGGAAAACTCGACCCTCGACGACGGGGGTGCTGTTCCGCCGTCGGTTCCTCACTGCGGCTTCTATATGAAAAAGCTGAGGATCCGGCATCGGGATGTACTCCACGTCATACGGGGGCTCGATGTTAACAAAGCTAGTGGACCTGATGGAATACCTGCCCTGGTATTGCAGAGGTGTGCTGCGGAAATAGTTCCAGTTTTGACAAAGCTCTTCAAAATGTCCCTGAAGTGTGGCACTGTGCCCTCTGGTTGGAAAAAAGCGGTAATTCACCCTATTCCCAAGAAAGGTGACCGCTCCAACCCGGCCAACTACCGCCCCATAGCGATCACATCAGTTCTGTCCAAAGTGATGGAACGTGTGATCAACGACAAACTGCTCACATACCTCGAGAAGAACAAAATTATCAACGACCGTCAATACGGATTCCGGCGGAACCGCTCGTGCGGTGATCTTCTCGCGTATGTGACGCATGTTTGGGGGCGGTGCCTGGAACGTCACGGTGAGACCCAAACGGTCGCACTAGACATATCCAAGGCCTTTGACCGGGTCTGGCACCGAGGACTTGTCAACAAATTGCATTCTTACGGACTTCCCGCATCCCTGTGTACGTGGATTGCTGACTTTTTAAGGGATAGGTCGATTCAGGCGGTTGCTGACGGTTTCACCTCTTCCTCGCACTCCATAAATGCTGGCGTCCCACAGGGATCGGTTCTGTCTCCAACTTTGTTTTTGTTGCACATCAATGACCTTTTGACATGTGCACCGATTCATTGTTACGCGGATGACAGTACAGTTCATGATAGCTTTTCGTTTGACAAGCCCCCAAAGGGCACACAAACTCCAACGGCTCGGAGGGCTTTGAAGCAGAGAATGGACGGTTATCTCGAGAGTATTTCCTCCTGGGGTAAAAATAATCTAGTCGAATTTAATGTTTCAAAGACCCAATCCTGTCTGATTACGTCTAAAAGGGATCCAAATGATAATCTAGTCTCCTTCAACGGAAGCAATCTTCCGAACAGGCCTTCCATTGATATGCTTGGTGTAACTATAAGTGACCAGCTCAGGTACGGGGGCTCCATCGAAGCTAGAGTAAAGTTGGCCTCTCAGAAGCTGGGCGTACTGTACAGGGCCCGCAGATACTTTAATAGTACACAACTGCTCACCCTGTACAAATCGCAAGTGCGCCCTACTATCGAATTTGGCAGCCATCTCTGGTCTGGAGCCCCAAAATACCTGAAAAAAACCCTTGACTCTGTGCAGAAACGGGCGGTCCGTTTGATAGATTCCCCAATCTTAACAAACGGACTGCAATCTTTAGAGCACAGGCGTCAGGTAGGTATGCTGTCCTTGTTCTATCGGTATTACAATGGAAGATGCTCTGAGGAACTAGCGTCATTGATCCCTTCGGCACCGGTGCGTAGTCGGGATACACGCCTAACGCGCGCTCAACATTTGTACACAGTTGACACTTGTCACATGAGAACGGGTCGCTTCTACGATTCGTTCTTAAGTTCAACAGCTCGGCTGTGGAACGAACTGCCGGCCTCTGTGTTTCCTCCCTCCTACAACATGGGACTCTTCAAGACCCATGTTCACTCCTTCCTCTCCACAAAAAGACCCTCCACACAGCATCCCCAAAGATGACATAGGCCCTGAGGGAAATTATTTTCTTCAGGGCCTCCTGTGTGGAGTAAATATAAAAAAAAAAAAAAAAAAAAAAAAAAACGTCATTACTTGGTTTCTAAAGTAAAAAAAAACAAATATATTTTTTATTTATTCTAAAACTAAACGTCCACCTTTAAAATGGGAAAAAAACTTTAATATTTAAAATAAACGTACAGTCACAGTCTACAGGTTAAAGTTTTCCCTGGAGATAGACAACCTTTGATAAGAGATTAAACCTGAAGAGGAATAATCTATTAAGTAGTTACTTTTAGGTCTTTAACCACCTGTAAGTAGGTAAATCGAGAGCCTGCTGTAGAGTAATAGTTTGATAAAACCATATTATAATGTTACGATCCCTAATCATGATTAACTTTTTCCTTTTAGGATATTGGACTATCGTTCTAATAATACTTTTATACGAAAATTGCCTGCTTAGCGTTATTCCTTAGTGGAAAATAATAATGTGGAAAGACATATCAAAATCTCTAGAACCATGCCTTGGTGAAATGAAATTTACCCTACTTAGCCATGGTAAAATGAAATTTACCCTGCTGAGCCATGGTGTAATGATATTTACCCAACTTTTCCGAATTTTTAGGTTAACGCAACTTATTTAAGCATTTATCGTTGTGTCCATCGTTGATCTTTTAAATATTTTCTAATATGGTAAATAATATGAACTGAAGTCAAAATGTTTATTCATTTTTCACAAATATAATAATTTGATAGATAATTGAAACTCTTTCGAAACCGGGTAGCAGAGTTATTAAATAAAAATATATTCTTATGTATGCAACTTTAGTATGAACAAGGATAATAGAAAATAAATCTTCTTTGAAACCGGTAAAAATAAATAAAAAGTTGATCGTAATCTACTGAGAGATTGAAGACAGGTTTTTTTCCAAGAATTTGAATAATTCATCAAAATTCAAATTAAATATTCAAGTTCTGTGAAAATCCTATTCAAGCTCTGTTATTATCCAAGTACCATGAAATAGCCGGCCCAATAAAGAAATAATAACAGAACTTGAATTTTAATATTGAAAATTGATGATTGTTCAAATTCTGTGAATTAGAATTTAAGGATCACGTTGGGTAAATGGTTGAATGCAACTAAACCTTTTTAACGTTTGTATTTAAGGGAAAAAAAGACCACAAGTCGAAAATATTATTTTTTTAGATTGAATTCAAAAATTCCTAATGAAGTCAGTATATTCAAATCTCTAGGAAAACTTATTTCGTTTAAGAAAAGTGTGTAATAAAATATGTATCTGTTTTCTGTTAGAAGTCTGCTTAAGAGGAACGGCTGCGCGACCCTTTTCAAATAAAATTTTAATTTGTATTTTAGGTCAAAATGCCCAACCAAACTAAAATAATATTTTTTACTCACAAGGAATTCCAAATATTTATAAATAATATGTGCTTATTTATCTTTTAAATTAAAAAATATAATCAATTAAAGAATCCTATTTTTCATGGTCTTAGTAAGAGACAACTTTGACAATTTTTTTGTGAATTTTTGGTAAATATTAAAAAGTAAAAAAAAATCTTGAAAATTGCGATTATTGGGACGAATTTTGAAAATTAATGTATCAAATATTGTATTGGAAAGTAAATTGGTCGTATTTAATTTAAATCTAAGACCATGGAAAAGCTTTTTCAGTAATTAATACTTTTATTTCAAATTTATATTTATATAGTAAAAGTGGTTTCCAAAATATTAAAAACCGATTTCTTAAATGACTTATGTTTTATAATTTGAAACTTAGCGTAACGTATGTGTAAAGAAGAACATATCCTTACTAGATAATATTTACTATACCTTTCGGTTTAAAAAATAATTGTTTATTTGGGTTTGGTATTTTAGCCTCAAATCCAAATTAGAATTTTGTATTAAAAAGGCAGCGCAGCTTTTCCTCTTAAGATATATTGCAATGTTTTACGTGGAATGCATATTGCCATCGAAATGTCAAACATAAATCGCTTGAAACGTGTCGACACTACTAAGCATTCCTGGAAATAGTGGATTGGTTCATAAGTTTAATAGTTTTCAAATATTTTTTGAATAAACAGAAACTAATCAAATATACAATTTTATACTGCATTGTTAACAAATGTCTTTCAACGTTCTTTTTTATTGGCAAATCGCACAAAATTCCCAACTGCTCCCAACCTGGTCTGGAGCCAGTGGGACAATAGCATCCCCTATTGGGGTATGTTGTAAGGTAGTACGGAGGGAGGGGAAGGAGATAGTGAAGAGGAAGGTGGGTAATTAGTTTTAGTACTTTTAACTATAAGTTTTACAATGTCATCTTTGATATTTTAGTGGTTTGAAGGTGAAAATCTTGTCGGTTTTAGAGCAGCATCGTTAAATATCTCAGAGATTATTTTAGAGCAGGGTCGTTAGATATCTCGGAGATTATTTTAGAGCAGCATCGTTAAATATCTCAGAGATTGTTTTAGAGCAGCATCGTTAGCTATCTCAGAGATTATTTTAGAGCAGGGTCGTTAGATATCTCGGAGATTATTTTAGAGCAGGGTCGTTAGATATCTCGGAGACTATTTTAGAGCAGCATCGTTAAATATCTCAGAGATTGTTTTAGAGCAACATCGTTAGCTATCTCAGAGATTATTTTAGAGGAGGGTCGTTAAATATCTCGGAAATTATTTTCGAGCAGGGTCGTAAAATATCTCGGAGATTGTTTTAGAGTAACATCTTTAAATATATCAAAGCATCATCGTTAAATATCTGAGAGATCGTTTTAGAGCAGCGTCGTTAAATATCTCAGAGATTGTTTTAGAGCAGCATCGTTACCTACCTCAGAGATTATTTTAGAGCAGGGTCGTTAAATATCTCGGAGATTGTTTTATAGCAACATCGTTAAATATATTAGAGCAGCGTTGTTAAATATTTCAGAGATTGTTTTAGAGCAGCATGGTTAACAATCTCAGAGATTATTTTAGAGCAGGGTCGGTAAATATCTCGGAGATTGTTTTAGAGTAACATCGTTAATATTTTAATATTTGAAACTGTTATTTCGTGGTGGAATTCCATTATAAATATATATAAAGAACACAATTTTAAACTTTTTTCCACTTATTTTTATTTGACCGTGACCGGTTTCAGCCTGCTAGGGCCATCTTCAGACTGGTACAATTTTGTCTTAAACTAGGGTTTATATACATAGGCAAATTACATTGAGGGGAGGGGTTAACATAGTAGGTTGGTTTGAATTATGAGGGGTTTTTTCGTGAAATATGATATTTCCCAAATAAGTATTGTTGTTAAAATGATTTTAAAAAATTGTACCAGTCTGAAGATGGCCCTAGCAGGCTGAAACCGGTCACGGTCAAATAAAAATAAGTGGAAAAAAGTTTAAAATTGTGTTCTTTATATATAGTAACATCGTTAAATATTTCAGAGCAGCATCGTTAAATATCTGAGAGATCGTTTTAGAGCAGCGTTGTTAAATATCTCAGAGATTGTTTTAGAGCAGCGTCGTTAAATATCCTAAAGATTGTTTGACGGGGTGTGGGAAAATATTAATTTTATTTACGTTAGAACAATACCTGTAGAGTAAAACAAATATGAAAATACAACTTAACCTCACAATCGAACTCTTAAATAGCTGCTTTTGTGTAAGCAGTATAATTGAGTTCTACGTATAAACGGATTTTCTTTTCTGAATGTTGGATCAAGAGTTATTTCGATATCTCCGATATTCATATTATTTCGAAGTTTTTTTTTAAATTTATATAAACATCACTTTCTTTTCTTTAGTGATTTATTTAATTTTTGTTGAAACCACTTTTATTTTACTTTGAAGGTTATACGCATAACTATGTGACGATATATACTATGTCTCAGTTGAATACCTAATATTTTTTATTTTCCTTATATTTTTTTGTTAGATTTTATTGTATTTTCTTCTTCTTCGACGGTATATTTATTACGGTACATTTAAATTTAATACAAAATAAACCACGTTATAAAAAAGGAACACAAAACAAATATACAGTGTAAACAAACTGTTATGATTTAAAGTAACTTAAATTTACAACCAGGCTGTACGAAACAAAACGTAAGCTTATTATTTTTTCAAAAAATATGTGAAATGCTTTGAGTTCTTTTGGTGTTATTAAAATATATGTTACTTCTGTATATACCTAAGCTGTGCATGCGTAGTAAAAGGGAGTTCATAAAATAATTGATGTTGAGATTATTACTGCAGTAAAACCTCAAATTGTAATATTTAATTATTGAAGACAATATTGGCGATTCCTAAACGAAAATATTTTCAAGTCCTAGATGTGACCATATCTTTTTCCTTTTCAAATTTTCGTTTAGGAATCGCTAATATTGTCTTCAATAATTATATTTATATAATTCATGTGACACTGAAGCTAAGATGAATTACAAGAGAAGATAGGTTTCTGACACAACGCGTGTGGTTTCACTGAACTAGGTCCAGCGGACAAACTTGTGATTTACTGCGTTTAGTATCGTACGTAAGTCCGTTGGTCAGACTAGCTGTCACCGGCTGCCACAGTCGCTACAGGCTCTTTTTTGTGAAAAAATGCCTTCATGTGCTTTGAAAATGTGCACAAATCATTTAAGAGCAAAAACTAAATCTGATTGAGTTTCTTTCTATTCGCATGTACTCAAAAATGACTTTTTATTTTTTTTAAATAAGTTTTTGTGGAGATCAATTCGGGAAACATATCAATAATATATTATTTAAATGATGTTTAGTAGTTAGGTATTTTTAAATGAAAACCTTTACAATAATTTTTCGCAAATGCATGCAAAAAAAAATCATATTATGTTTTACAGTCTCCCACAAGACCTTTCACGATTTTAATTAATATTTGTTACTTAAAACGTCTTTTTGAATATATCACGTCGTTCAAAGAATTTCTGTAAGATTCCAGGAAAATACAAAGTTCTCTAAAGTTGTATTTAAGATTCACCTCAGCGGTAATAAATTCTTAAACTTGACCGCAATGCTAAATTTTACATAAATCAACCCCGAAAAAGAGATTGGAAAGGGTCCTGAGTCGTAAAAGTAAAAGAAATGAGCAGAATGCTGCCTGAGATGTGAAGAATGGGTACATACAAATACATGCAAAAAAGGGTCAATTTTTCAAGAGAAATTCGTTTACCGAGACCTTTGACCGATGGGGAACTGCAAACGACTGCTGAGATGGTACGAATAGCATGAAATGGGGTTTTATGAGAGGTATTATTGAAAATTTTCAAGAATACCTCAAATATGTAAGGGTTATTGATTATGCGCGGTCAAAGTGGAAAATTCTTGTTTACCAATGCCATAAAATTTAATTTCATCAGCCGTGTTTGAAGATAAGAAATGAAATATTTCATTTAATTTATTTACATATTTTTATTTGATTGATGATAAAGATTTTTGAAATTTTTCTCAGAGAGAAAAGAAATTAAAGAAGTATGCAGTGTTACATGTTAATGAACTCATAAGACATTCCAGCGAGATTCCAACTTTAGTCACGAAGGTAAAAAATAATTAATTATTTAACCGTTTTACTGCTTAGTCAGTTCGTTCATACAATTTTTCGTATTTTTAAACTTTATCACAGATTATAGTGATTTATTTTTCGGGTATTATGCCGTGATGCGCTACCTCCTTTAGACAACGTTTCGGACGGCATTACAGTGTCCATCTGTCTATCATATATCTGCCCCGATGATGGACACTGTAATGCTGTCCGAAACGATGGCTCAAGAAGGAGGTAGAGCATCACGGCATAATACCTTGAAAATGAAAGCACTATAACATTTTTGGTCGTGAAAATCTCAAATCACATCTTTACCACAGATTTTTTTTATTTTTTTTTTTATTTCTTTATTATTTTAAAGAGGTACAGGGTGCGCCATAGAAACTTACTTATTTGAAAAAATTCCCGACCCTTGAGTTGGGCAGGTAGAGAGGCGGAAGGGGGCGCATCTGAAGGGAGACGTCCCCAAGTTTGTTTCCCATTTTCGTCAGTTGCCATTATGCTGTGGTCTAGAGAGCAGCGGGCATGAATTTGCTGCGACAACATTTCCCCAACCGCCTCATTTCTCTCCGAGGCGATCTCCCATGGCCGGCGCGCTCTCCGGATTTGACTCCATGTGATTTTTTTTTATGGGGTTATTTGAAATCCCTTGTTTATGTCGATCGACCACGGACCATAGATCACCTGAAGAACAACATTCGCGATGCTATTGCCAATATTCCGATTGATATGCTGAGAAGAGTGGACGAGAACTTCAAAAAACGACTTAACCAGTGTATGCGCGATGAGGGTCGCCATTTAAAAGATGTAATTTTTAAGACAGTATGAAAAAAAACTTGGTACATTGCATTTTCAAATAAAAAAATAATTACAACAATAACTACAGCGCTTTTGTTTTTATTGAACTTTCAAATAAGTAAGTTTCTCTGGCGCACCCTGTACAGTTATAATTTATACATATTACAAAGTTTTTTTTTATATTAAAAACAGTATCGTAACACACCTTTTTTATCAAAAACTCGAGTTAATATGGTGTAGAAACGTAATTAATTACTATTTTAACTCTATTTTTATTTTAAACACATAAAAATAAAATAAAATTTACGAACAATTGTTGTGAAAAATTAATAGAAAAAGGAGGAGAGAAAAAAGAAAGAAGCAGAAAAAATGATATCGAATATTATTCACGAGAATTTGTAATGCTGTTTTTGAATTTAACGTAATTTTTTTGTAATCTTACATGGAGGTAATTGGTCAAACCATTTCACTCCACTGTATTTATAAAATTGTTGGGCTGTGGTGGTGTTGCAGCACGGGGTGGTTATAGAACCATGCACATTTGGTCTGTTGCAGTTCGAAAAAAGTGTTTGGTTTTCGTTGTTGGAAGAATCTTTATGAATTTGTAAAAGTGATGTTTTTTTATAAATGATTAGCAGAGAATGGACTTAATTTTTTTTTTATAATCTGATGGTGGGGTAATCAAATGGTTTATTTAAAATTATTTTTATCAATATTCTCTTGATGTTTTCTAAAGGCAAGAGAGATTTTTTGAATGCACCACCCCAGCCAACAATTTCATATTGCAATACAGACTGAATCAGTGAAAAATATTTGGTTCGTAATAGTTTTAGATTTAAAATGTTTCGTATTCTAATAAATATGTACATTCATTTTATTAACCTTTCTACTGTCGCATTGATTTGTAATTTCCACTTTATGTTACTGTCTAAAATTATACCAAGGTATTTAACATTAGCTTTAACTGTACAGAGTAAAATTACAGAGCAGGTTTACATAGATGTGAATTGATATTACAGTTATATGAGTATATACATATGTTTAAATTCTGAGGGATAGCATTTTTATTAAGAGTGAAAGGTATTACAAATGTTTTGTCAGTATTTAATGATAATTAGTTTTGGCCGAACCATTTTTTTATTAAATTTATGTCTAATTCTACCTTTTTTCGAGTTTCAACCCAGATTAGATGATTAGGTAGTGTACTTAATACTCATAATTGTAAAAACGTGCTAGCAAAAGCAACCAGTTCTCAACTATTGCAACACAAATTTAGTAAAAAAAACGTTTTTTTATCGTAAACCTTCTTTTGTCTTAGCTACTTTTGGTGAAAAAATTTAAATAGCCAAGAACTTCGTACTTTCCTTTTACCATAAGTAATTCCACTCCCGAACTCATTCAAACTCACAAAAATGCCTTCAGATAGTTTGAACTCTTGAGCGGCACCACATACAAAATAATAAACACAAAAATGCCTTCAGATAATTTGAACTCTTGAGCGGCACCACATACAAAATAATAAAAATGCCTTCAAATAGTTTGAACTCTTAAGCGGCACCACATACAAAATAATAAAAATGCCTTCAGATAGTTTGAACTCTTGAGCGGCACCACATACAAAATAATAAAAATGCCTTCAGATAGTTTGAACTCTTGAGCGGCACCACATACAAAATAATAAAAATGCCTTCAGATAGTTTGAACTCTTGAGCGGCACCACATACAAAATAATAAAAATGCCTTCAGATAGTTTGAACTCTTGAGCGGCACCACATACAAAATAATAAAAATGCCTTCAGATAGTTTGAACTCTTGAGCGGCACCACATACAAAATAATAAACACAAAAATTTCTAGTAAAAATAGTGACTCGTGTAGTATAAACTTTGTTCTGGTAAAACCCTTCATTCCACATGGCAATCTTACTTATTATTAGTTTCGAATAGAACAGTCTTCAAAAGCACAACATGGTGAATTATTATTTGCTGATTAAGGTATTATTAACACTATAAACTCAATTTGTGCGTACAATTTTGAGAAAACCGAAAATGAAATTACTGAACCCTCAAATCTCTCATTATCATAAATGGAATATTCGACACCAAAATTTAAAAAAAAACAATTAACCACTTTCGTATAAATATTAAGATTTTTAATTAGTTTTGCGAATCCATAAATATTCGTTTAAAGTTTCCATTTTGTGACTTGAAGGGTTTTACCAAACCAAGATCGAAATGAAACAGTATGTTTTTTTGTGAACTGAACCAAGCCCGTAATATCCTCGATGAAAGTCATTAAATGTACGTAGCAGAAGGGATTGCCGGGGTTGTGTCGCACTATATGTAAAATGATTAATTTATCGTGAGACCAAATTATAAAGTGTTCCGCGAGCGATGTATCGTGAGATGTCGCATGGTGCACCGTAGATCAGTGTTATTTATGTGATTAGCATAAAATAATCTCAACTGTTGGGGAGATCATGCTTTATTTCTACTAGAGTTCTTTAGTTAAGATTACAAAAACACAGTTTTGAGATAAACGCAAATAAAGATTGGAATGTTCATATGCCCACCTGTATTCCCATCTGATATGCCCAACTGTATCTCTTACACGGCTGTTTATGCGAGATAGAGCGTCGTGTCACTAATAATATTATTATGATATTACCAAAACCTAGCTTAAGGCCCCGTAGTAAGCGTTCAAATATGGTTTGAAAGGGAGATACGTAAATACGAATGTTAGAGGGAGCGGGCTAATATTAAAAAGAAAATGGTGAAAGCATTTAATAAAACTCGTTTGAAATAGAGCAAAAAATTTCGACAAATGCTTTAGTTGCATTTGAAGATAAAGTGAGAATTTTTTTACATATTAAATAACGGAACAAAACGCGTTTTTAATCATTTTCGAAGCTTACTTAGAGGGAATTTCACATAATTAACCTTTCGGTATAACAAATATATAGATATTATTTTCAAAAATATTTTTTTTTTGGAACCAAAAGACTTAACGAGAAACTTATTATAAATCGGTAGTAATTGGGTATGCGGGGGCTTAACTCAAAATACCAGATTTTGTAGCTAGGCCCTTGTGATCCTAAGCCCCCGAAAGTGTTAGCAGAACTATTTTGGTGGTGGCAAATAAAAACTCAGTGTATTCCTTGAGACTCCCAATGAATACACTGTTTTTATAGTTACGGCGCCAGTATATTAGTTTCCCCGATATGGGATATGTTATAGAGCTGAAGGAAGTGGTGATAGAAAGGAAATATTAAAGAGTATTTATGAAAAGTGCCTGATTGTTCATATTAGTTTGGTAGACGCAACTACAGCCGTGTTATGCAATGTTTCGATTCTGAATAATTCTCAACCACTCGAGCGACGGGTGTTCGGTTTTAAATTAGGCCATTCGATTTAATTAATATAACTCCGCAAAATATTAATTTGGAAGCTTGAGAAATGCTAACTGCGATATAAAGATAATAAAACCTCTTAGATCTCACTATTTATTCCATATTTTTAGGTTCTATAAATTTGACAAATCATGGCCAGCGATTGCTCAAGGCGTTTTTGCAAACTTGCCATAATATGTCAAATATCGTTCTAGTGTTTAACGCAAATAAATTATGACCCGGTTCTAAGAAACTAATCATGACATTTTTATTGTTATACATACTAAACTGTCTCAGTAACAATCTTTTGTTTGGTTTCGTGATAAGTTAGATGTCCACTGACCCGGTATAATCCTTTCCCTGTATAAGTATTCTGGATAATGAAGAATACATATGGTAGTTATTTCTAGAATTTCTGCACTTAAATAAATCCCGACTTCAAGGAATGCAAATAATTCTGGCATATCGAATGCATCATTAAGAATTTTATATTGAAATACTAAGTCAGTTAAAATCCTTCTGTCAGAAAATTTAAGTATATTAATTTTGTCCAAAAGAGTGTTTTAGTTCAACAAAATTAAATGGCGTTGATTGCCGATTTGTGATGATGTCAAAAATGTGACGGGAGTTCTTTCAAAATGTGTAATTTACTTCGGTAAGCGTAGATAATAATCTTTATTAAATCAAATTTCCGATGTTTAAGGATTTATTTCGTTTGTTTCATATGATTTATCATGAACTAATAATAGCGAGATTTTACATTACGTGTTACCCCTTAGTCACCATCAAAATTAATATCTATAACCGTCAACTAAGAAACCCTGAAACTTTCCATTTTCCTTTCCAAAGAACTAACTTAACCTTATCACCAGAGATGTGCTTTATTTCAAATACATCCATTTCAAATGGAAATGCTTTTCTAAAAACCATTTTGCATTTTGCATTTTAAATGCTTTTCCCAATGTATTTTCCATTTTAAGTGCTTTTTTGAAACATTCTTCCTACTATCTCCACTCATCTTTTTTTCATAATCCCCAAATATCAGTCGGTCCTCAACCTCGCTATGGGAGATAATTTATATTTGTCATGTTGCTCCTTGGTAGGAGCCCTGGCAATTGAGTGATACCATTACAAAATATACTGATTCAAATACTGAACATGGGGCCATGACGATGTAATATTAAATGTTAGATAGCAGTTTCTATGATTTTACGTTGGCAACATTAGTCCCGCACAAATTTTTTGTGGTTTCATAATCTGTAGTCGTGGTGTTTATGGATTTACCATCATGTAATATGTTTGTTCTACATTGATTTCCATTATTAAAAGACAAAATTCTTTAAAAATTCTATAATTATTTTAATTGTTTGACCTGAGAAACCATTTTGTATTTTCAATGCATTTTGAAAATAGGTATTTTGCATTTCGCATTTAAAATGCTTTTCTAAAAACCATTTTGCCTTTTGCATTTTCAAATGCAAAAGTTTTGACCCATTTCCATATTGCATTTCAGATGGTTTTGGGTACCCATTTTGCACATCTCTGCTTATCACAGCCTCTTGTTCAAATGTGTTAACTGTTCTGGTTGATGATGTCCGTAGTCCAGGGTTAAGGCTCTTGACTAGCATCGCCCTGATGGAAGACCAAGAATTGAAACGTTGCTTGAAATGGGTTTAGCTGTGTTTGGTGACCAGATCTGAATAGCCGGGTACTTACCCATCTTCCTTTTCTCTACACTCTCTCTCTTCACTCGACTTTACTTGTCCCAAACTTTATTGTCTCTTGTTTTTTTGTTTTATATATCCGAATTGCTTATCAGATTCTTACGCGCCGGTTCAAAATTCAAAAAATATTTATTGCACAAAAAGAGTACAAAAGGTATAGCTTATAGGTTACATCTTATTTCTTCCAGCTAACCCAACAAATACACATTATATTACATAATCCAACAATTACATGTTAACAAATGTATGTAAATAAAAAATAAAAAAAACAGAGGTATTTAATTTATGTAAGGTAATGTCAGGTGAAGTGACATTTGTTTAAAAAAAATGTTTTTAGTGATGATTTAAATTTAAATATGTCGGTTATTTTTTTGATGCTACGTGGAAGGTTGTTATATACTTTAATGGCCATGGAGTGTGGTCCTTTCTGAATTATAGTTTTGTTTGCTTTTGGGATTATAAGTTTTCTGTGAACCTTGTAGCATGTTTATGTGTTGAGTTTTCTTGTGGGAATTTTCTGGGGATGATCGGACTAACAGGCATAACTCCATTATATATATATGTCCGTCACTGTCAGAAGTTTGAGATTTTTAAAATATTGGTCTACATGAATCCCGGTAATCAGAGTTTGTAATTTTTCGTAGGCACCTCTTTTGTATAATAAAAACATCTTTGGTTATCTTCAACGTTAGTACAGTAAAACCGGCCTTAAACCTGGTTTAAGACCGCCTTAACCATACACACACCGTGGTAATGAGTCAAGTTTTCACGTATATTTACACTGAAATTATAAATTTTAAGAAAGGAAGTAACTTAGTGATTGTTTTATTCATACATATACCATGCATACCGTTATTGGACCATTTGTATTTAATTTTGTTATTTTTTTTTATTTTAACCTTCTGTCTGTTGTATACCTACGTTATAAATAAAATAAAAATTATAATAGAAAGCCAAAAGTAACAGGTGGATCTTGAGATGATATTGACTTGTCTTGCTTCTTGTGCTATCAACTGATGTATTATAGATAGTTGAGACATAAAGCGAAATAATAGGTCCATTTTTTTACCTCCAACGCTCCCCGCTCTTGCCAAAACTACCGGAATGCTCTACGCGCACCGCTTATCGTATATTTTAATAGTGGAATCCCCTTCAACGAGATGCGTACGTGATGGCGCACAGTGGGCTAAAAATCGCCTTTCATAGACATAGAGACTTGAATTTTCAAGGGTATTTTTTGACTAAAAATGAATTCTGCTGATCATTATTATGCTATAAAATTTCGTATGAAGCAGTTACGTGTACAAATGAAGGAATTATCATTTTTTTAAGAAAAATTTGTATGTCACTGACATTAGAAATGAGGCTATCTCTGAAATCATAAGGTTGGCCATTATATCCTTACACACAGATATACTACTATTTATTTGTATTTTTTTTGACATACTTCGAATTGTGGCGTAACTAGCGCTTTTTTTTTTGAATCCTCAAAGTTGAAATTTTTTTATGTTGATGATTCATTTGAATTCTTAAATGCTTTACATATGAGTATGCTTTGTCTAGTTTACAATATTTTATTGACACTATAAACCAAAACAGTCTAGGCGATTTTCAGCCCACTGTGTGGCGTCTCTACTTGTATAGCTCTATGGTGCTATTGACCACATTTCAGACATGCTTCAGGATGTGTCCATAATCCATACCATTTGAATATATTTAATTTTTTTTTTCAGGTCATGCCCACGTCACGGATTTCAACATAGCCACCCAGCTGGGAGAGAGGGAATTAGCTTCTAGTATGTCGGGAACTAAGCCATACATGAGCCCTGAGATTTTCGACTGTGCAGCGGATGCGTGCGTCGGTTACAGGTATTTTTTGAAATCCACTTTTGACTTTATAAAATATATATGGCCTTCTTGGTCGAGGAGTAAGGCTCTAGATTGGCAAAACCGTGGTCGCGGGTACAATCCCGGCGTGCGCAATAAATTTTATTTAATTAATTTTATGTTTTTTCTTTAATTAATTCAATTAAAAATATATATAGTCATAGGTTTTAGGTATTTGCGGCACGTTCCAGAGTGGATAATATTATTAGTATCACCCTAGTGTAAGACCACCATTCAGAATTTAAACGTTGCTTTTAATGGCTTTAGCCATCATTGGCGAATATGTCTGAATAGCAAGGTACTTTTTCACCTTTCTCTCCCCATCTCTTTTCCCTCCTCACTGCCTTACAACATACCCCAATAGCGGATGATACAGTCTCATTCAGACGGTTGGGAGCTGATATGATTATTGTGCGGTATTCATGGTAAAAGGAAAGTAGCCATATTAATTAATGGTTTTTTCGTAAGATGGCATGACAACTAATTCCTCGGGTTGGGTAAACTCAGCTCCACTGATTTAAAGCGACCCCAGTTTACGGTACCTACTACAGATTTTCACATTTCGTGGCATTTTATTTGTACATATTCGATCGACGAGCACTTATCAGCAGTTATCAATAATAATAGTTAGATTCGTCCCTGATACCCAGTGTTCGAGATAATAGAATTTAATAACCTTTTTTAATTGACGAGGGTTGTAGGCTCATCTAATAAAATTATACTGTTATGGCTAAAATGGCATTAAAAAATACCATATCGTGTAATCTAATTGGCTCGTGGGTTTTTTAATGGTCGCGTTTAGATTATTTTTTAAAATGAATAATTCAATTTTGTTCCACGTATTACCTCCAATTTGTTCAATTTAACCTCCAAAGCTCAAACACCGAACGACCGAATCTGGTCCCCGCGCACCGTTACTCTGACGATAATAATGTAACACGTTCCAACAAGATATTAGTACGCAATTGCGCCTTTATTACTATGCCGTGATTTTTAACAGGTCTTCAATTGTAAAAAATAAAAATTGAAGTGTTAGGCAAAAAATTAATATTCCCATATTTAAAATCACGTTCTGAAATCCCAAGGCACACATTGCAGAGGATGTACCCACTACTAACAGATATTACGTTTACTTAATAATAAAATGGTTCCATGATAACTCAAACAGTGACAATTCAACACACCTTTAAAAAGTGATATATCGTCATTAGAAACGATGAAAATTTTTTTTTTAAACCTAACCTAATCTAACCTAAAGATGTGATGAATTATGATTTTGCTGATTTATCAGTAGTCTTCTTTGTAGACAAATCAGGGCTTGATAAAAATACAAAAGAATACATAAAATAATATTGATATAAAATATTACATACATACATAAAAACAAAAAATTCTTCAACTTTAGTGTGAAAATTCTTATTGGGATGGAGTAACCCAAAAAAACTTATCACATGTATAGAGTAAAGTTGTATCTAAAAGTAAAAATGAGTAAGAAAAATGTTACCAGTTGCATTTAAAACAGTAAAATAGTCTGTGTAGGTTTAAAAAATAAAAATAAATGAAATAATAACATTAATGTACCCAAAATTAATAATAAATACAATGCAAGAAGAAAGGAAAAACAGTATTCAGTATATGGGAGACACATTAGAAACCATTTTCGATGTAAAAATTACATTTACTCAAAATATTTTAACATATAATAATATTATATATTATACTATGTTATATATTATATTAAATTATATTATATATATTGCTAACGTATTCAGTAATTGCGTTTTCAATGCAGTGGGTCATATTTATTACCATTCAACTAAGAACGTATTGCTTTGTACCTATACGCAGGGAGTATCAATCAAAAAGATCGCCCCATCCAAGAAAAAAATAGTTGATTATCAGATTTTATCTCAATGATATTTGGAGCCGTTTAAGTTTTTCATTTTAATAAAAAGAGATAAAATATTTTTTTTACTGAAATAAAAACACAGTGACTGTACCCAATACATATTCCCGATACTTGTGGATGAAATTAATAATGAAAATCAGTCACAGCTTAGTCTTTATCAAATTAAATTAATCATTTAGATATAAAAATAAATATTTAATATATGCAGAAATTTGAGTCCCAGCGTACGTATTTTAATGTTAGAATTATGGTGATTTACCAAGGCGACAGGAGCTTACTAGCTATGCGAATGTTGCGAAACGACAGTCCATTGGCACACTTCAGTGTACAGTCCTTAGGGATATTCCTATGTTTCCATTTAAGGGGAAGCTTCGTACTAAATCACTATTTTGATTAACCTTTATAACGAATTGGTGTACCTTATCAATACCAAATATAAATATGCTTTAAATAAATTGGAGGTTTTCCTATCGTTTCGCATGAGTAAAATACAAATAAAATAATAAATTACCAAATAAAAAATATTAATGTAAACTACAAAAAAAAATAATAATAGAAATGTATGAACGTGTAAAGGAAATAACTATAAAAAATACAGTATTATAGCTAAGATTATCTGTGACAGTTTCACTTGATTAACTTTTTTGCTTTCTTATAAAATTATTTACAAAATTAAAAACCAGTTTTGTGCTTGAAATCGAACGTTCTATACTCCGTTTGTCAAGCGATTTTAATGCCTATTACCTACAATATAAGGTATACCAAGAATATACACATTTTTGGCTTCTGGCTTCCTCTTAAGCATTTGAGTGGATCGAGGGCAATTTTTTTCGATTTTTTATATTTGAGGAACATGCTCATGCGCCCGTTTATACTCGTATGTAAATTTTAAGGAGCTGGGAACATGTTTTTAAACCTCTTTTGAAGAATAATTCAACGGTTTGTTTTAGTTCGATAGATAGGTTCGTTTCACGCGAAGTTGTTCAAAGATATTATTCGCGGGATTATTCGTCACAGCCAGAATTTTTTGAAGAATTAATATGCTATTTCTAAAATCGTTTCTGTTTTAAAACTTTGTGGTTAAAAAGAAAAAGCCGCCACTGCTTAGTAGTATTAAAGTTGGAACTTAGATTTTAAATCTCAACAGTTCTGCTTTCAGGGTAAATTTTATTATTTTCCGAGCAAATAATATTAATTGGAGAGTAAGCAAAAATCTATTTACCATGCAAACAATAACTCTCGCGCTAGCCCAGATAAAAAATTGAATTTAAATTGAGAATTATGTTTTTAAAACAAAAACATTTTTCCATTAAAGTATAAGGCGAACCAACGACAAAGGGGAACATTTCCAACTTTAAAATTTACTACCTTCCTTTTCATAGGAAAAGCTTTTCTGTGTTTTATTTTTCGTCGCGTAAAACGATGATATTAAATTCATAGGACTGGTATTTTAAAGCTATATCTTAACTATTAAGTAAGAAAGTCTAGTCTAGTAAGTAAGGAAACAAGACTCAATAAACAGATATGAATAACTTAAAACAAAAGTACTTATTGCGATGAGCTGGGCAAAGAAATACTGCGCCAGAACACATGATTGATCAATTCTCGATATCCTCTCGATAAACGAATCCGAAGTGCATTTAAAACACCCGATATTGATAATATTGATCACATTATCAGAAGGGACCAAAACCCAGAAAATCCAACTAATGATCCCGGGGAAGAATAAGGGGAAGATTAATTAGAGCCAGATGACTGCTGTTACTCGGTTAGTAGCAGTTATTATCGCTGAAATGTTCTAAACTGTATAAAGTCCTAAATAGATAAAAGAAGAATTATGTGGTACTTGACAACTTACAATATGAGATAGCTGAAAAGAGAAAGCATGGTTAAAATTGGTCTAAATCATTTATTTATCATGACCATATAACTTTTGTTTAACGAAGTTACCAATCGCATCTTGTCGAAAAAATTAAAACAATCATAATAATCGTCGCTAGGGGTCATCTAGGAAATATTTTATCAAGCTTTGAAGCGCACTTAATATTTTACATCAAACATGGTCCTCTGTATAAAAGTCTTCTCTGTATAAAGGTCTTCTGTCTGTAATAAAATGTATAAAAGTCCTAACTAGATAAAAGAATAATTATGTGGCAATAAACAACTTACAACAGGAGATAGCTCAAAAAGAGAAAGCATGGTTAAAATTGGTCTAAATCATTTATTTATCATGACCATATAACTTTTGTTTACCGAAGTTACCAATCGCATGTTGTCGAAAAAATTAAAACAATCATAATAATCTCGCTAGGGGTCATCTAGAAAATATTTTATCAAGCTTTGAAGCGCACTTAATATTCTTCATCGAACATGGTCCTCTGTACGGAAAAATAAATTACTTTATTTTCGACTATGTGCCTCGGGTGTGTTGTAGTTTGTTTCTGTTTCGATCTTGCGGTACATTACAACAAAAGCTATAAAGCAATTACAAAGGCTAACCAACATTCTTTGAAATCCGCCCTTTGATCGGTACTTTTCTTTATTAGTTTACATTCAGTCCACACGGGAAGCCTTGGGGATATACTCAAACTATGTACTTTGCAGGAGATCAAAGGAGGAAGTTACAATTTTTTGTGAATCCTTAGTTTTTTTATATCCACAAATTCTAGACAAGAGACGCCACCGATTGCAAGATTATCCATATCCGACAGAATGATGAACCATTTCAAAGCAGGGTTTTGTAAATAATATAGCAATCACACGAGGACAATACAATGCCGTTTTGTTACAGCTCCGAATCCACTGTCCTAGTTCGAAAAATAATTTGGCGGACAGGACAATGAACCAAGATACTGTCCTAGAGATAGACGGATAAGCTATCTCTGCAGGATAGTATCTTACCCCAACCACCACGCCCAATAGACAGTAGGACAATAGCCAGTTGCTCCACGCATACGTATCTCGGCTCTCGGCGCTGGGATCTCGTATTTCAGCTTAAAATTGTCGCGTAAATGAAGCACTACAATACATCTCGGTATAAAAGATAGACATCTCGGTCGATAGAAAGATGATATTTTTCTTGAACTCGCTCGTAACTCGTCATGTATCCATTTCGACAAAGCTTTTTGAAGTGAAACTTCTCTACGCCCGTCATGCATTTTCGAGGACCGGAGTAAAACCGACTCATGGCCGTCACGAAAAACCGTGATCATTTCGCTATAGGAGCCTAGCTAATATTATATACCTAGTTTAGGTCACTCTCTAAACTCAGCTTCGCGGTCTAGAGGCAGAGCGCCCGACTGTCGTCGTGAAGAACCGAGGTTCGATCCCCGCTTTAACTATTTTTTTTTCTTTTTGTGATTTTTTTAATACGAGGAAAAGTGATAAAATGCTCTCGTGCTTCGACTTTTAGATATTTTGACTATATGATATTTTGGTCGAAATATAGCTTACAAATCGAGCCGGTAGAGTCGCTCGGTATTTTGATTAATTATTTTTATTTTGAATCATTAAAATTACTAATCAAGGCCGATAACGCGACTAATTACCCTCGCAGACGTGCGTGACAAGTTTTTTTTAATAAAAAACACAGCCGTAAGTGAGTTTTTCAAAATTGAGAAATGTTTTTCAAATTCAGACTCCATACGGGTATAAGACTGTTAAAACACGATAGATCTTTTCCAAAACGGACAAATACACGGAAATATTTTGAAAAACGACACATATGACTTCACACTGCCGATATATCTTCGATTCGACCCTATATAAAGCGTTAACGAGACGTTATGTGATATTATTCATTTACCGTGTTTGAAAATGAAAATTTGTCAAGTCAATTGAGGAATACACTTTGTATACGCGGTTCTCGTCGCGCGAGATACCTCTCCTCGCGGTCTAGAGGCAGAACGTTCGACACTCGTTATGCAGGACCCGGGTTCGAATCCCATATTTATATAACTTTTAATTTCTTTTTATCACATGCTACTTATAAATATGTCAATAGACAGAAAAAAAGAGAGAATGAAATGAAAAGAGAGAGAGAAGAATACTAAAAGTTTCACTTCTGTCGTGCGTAGGCTTGCCACACACTGTATTTTTTTTAATCATTGACGTTAATAAAGGTGACTGCTCAAGTTAACTGTGTCGTCCACTAATCAATAATGGGACCCAGTTCACTTTCAGTTATTTATAAAAAATGTGTACTGCCAATGATAATATCAAAAACGTGAAGGTTTATACGATGGTTGGAAAATACCCATGGGCTGCAAAAATACAGATGTACCAGATACAAACGTATCACTACCAAATGTAGTCACTTAGAATTCTTATTGAATAATAACAATTTTTCACTAGAAATGCTTCCTCTCGCTTAAATTCGTCCCTTCCTCAAATTCCTACCATTCTAGCTTATTCCATACTATTTCTTCCCATCCCACCAGCACCCATCTCCTAAAAATGGTAGGGCAGTTGATGCTATTATGTATTCTTCCAAACAAAAAATCAAATCAACCGAATTTACCGTGAAAGTTTCTAATTAAAAATATACAAAATATACATAATATTTTAATATAAAAATATCTACAATATGTTTGACTGGTTTTGAAAGGGCGCCAACAACTACTGTCGGATAGTTTGTTTGCAAATGTTTCCATATAAATAAATTATTTGTGGGAGAACCTTGCTCCCAAACTTTTAGATAGTATGAAATGTTAATTTTGAATTCCTGAAAGTTTCTGAAAAGTATCCGCTATATTTTAATTTTAGCTTTGCAAACTCTATTTTTTTTCCACGAATCAAAGAATTTAGAATAGGTTACGGTTTGTTACATACCTAAGAGATGTATTAGTATTTAATTTATTTTATGTTTTCAAAGTAAAGCGTCTGATGGTGGTAATGTTGAGATCTTATAATCATTTTCTTATTGGAGTTTGTTGGTGTGTGATCATCTTAAGTTAATCAATAGTGAACTGACTCAGAATTTCTCTTAAACTCGTAATTATTTTTTATGCATATGCGGGTTGCATGATATTTCATCAAAATAAAAATCCAACACACCTTTAAAAAGTGATATTGAGTTATAAAAAGTGATGAACCAAAAAGTAGGATTAATAGTTACCTATGTAACCTAGTTTTTGTTTCATCACTTTTCGTGACTTTATATCACTTTTTGGTGGTGTGTTGAATTGTCATTTTGACGACATACCCGGTCATCATTACCCAATATAGATAATACAAGAATAGTAGTCTATGCGTGATGTAATTGTTTTATAAATTAGCAAATATATTTTTTTGATGAAATTTTTTTTCAATTCTTCCAAGGAAAGCACTCTTGGAATACACCCTTAGCCATGTTTCTGACAGTAAAATCGACAATATCTTCAAGAAATATCTAGAATAATTCCTTTATCATACATTTTTCAAGTAAATATTGGGTAATATTTTATTTACCTATGTAGTTTCCTAACTTTATATTGAATAATTCACTTTATTTATCTGGCACTACTTCCTCTACCCTCGACGCCTTTTCACAATAGTCGTGTACCGTTGACAGAGACAGATTGTGCATTCAAATGAGGTATGTTCACATTCGCGAACTTCTTCGAGTTCGCGGCAGTTTTGCGTAGAAACCCGACAACACATTAGAAGTTTGTGCCAGTTAACGATGTCGAAAGCTCCCTACAAGGCGAATGGAGCTACCACATAAAATAAATTGAAAACAGGCTGCGTCGTAAACAACTTGGGGCAAACCTTCCGCTCGTAGATGAAAACCAACTAACCCAAATTATACTTAGGGTTTTTAATTGAAAATGAATTATTTCATTTGTTTAACAAAATGGAACAACAAAGAGTAGAAATTATTATTTAACAATTTCGTTAAAGGCCCGTCACAACAATTTAACTTTTCTCGTTAACTCTTTAATTTTTAAGTTCCAAAAAAATATTTGTTACTTTTGAAGATAATATGAATACATCTCTTATGCCGAAATGTTAATTGTATGGAATTCCCTCGAAAGAAAAAAAACGCTAAGTGAGCTCCAAAAATTATTAAAAACACGTTTTGTTCTGTTATTTAATATATTATAGGCATGAAAAAATTACAGTGTATCTTTAAATGCAACTAAAGCATTTGTCTAGAGACTTTTGCTCTATTTCAAACTAGTCGTGTTTAATGAAATGTTTTTTCTTTTATCATTTAATTATTAAAGTTTTTTATATTAGCGCGCTCCCTCTAACATTTGTATTTACATATGTCCCATTCAAATCATCTTTGAACGCTTACTACGGAGCCTTAAGATGTAAGTTATCAATAACGAACAAAAATACAACACTTAACAATGTCAATCTTTCACAAACATATTGTTTTCCAACAATTGCAAGCTACCTAATGTGTTAATAATATTTATTTTTTGATCCATATATATGATGGGTATAATTTAACAGTTCCAAAATCACACAGACTACTTTTATGCTTAAATCAAAATAATAAAAAAATTAATTATTATTCAACATCAAAACAGCAAGTCGTCGAAACACAGTCTCTATGGTATCTTCAATATGCGGATTTAATAAAATTTTACAAGATTTTTTTTAAGGATTTCTTAAATTCCAAAAGAATTCATAGAATTTAAATACATCGAGCCATGTTAGACGGCTTTTAATAAGAAATTCCCGGAACACAACTTGTAAATTTCACAAAGGGGTAAAAAATTAAATATCGTTGAGATTGCAATATTTTACGAATAACTATTACGAAGTTATTAAAAATAAAAATGTTTATGTAGTAGACATAATAGATGATGATAAAATATTAGGAAATGAATAATCTTTTGGCGGTATTTTTTTGAAATAAATGATAAATGATAGATCGTTTAGTCGGGGGCCAAAGATCACTAGTTCAAAACATGGTCCGCCTTGTCCATCCGGGGGTATCTACAACTCCGTCTTGGAACAAACTCCTCGCTTCATTCACATTCCTCCAACGTAAATAATGCCTTTAATACTCTTCTGTTTTTCTGACTCTTGAGATGACCCGGCTCAAATATATGATTCACTTGATAGTGCCATGTCTTCCTAGGGGCATCCCTTCTTCTACAGATACTTCTGCATCATTATATTCTTCTAACACTCCTTTCTTTGTGCATCCGTTCTGCATAGCCAAAACTATCGAAGACTACCGTACCGCCGTACCGCGATGTTCCGCCGCTCCGGGAATCCTTTATTGGATAACCAACACCTCTGCCATAGGTCACCCTCTTCGTGGTTCGTTACGTTTGGTGACTTAGCATGGGTGCCCGGTTTCATGGGGTGAAGTTTATCTATGTCTTCTGAGTAGCGGCCTCTCTCGACCCATCGCTTTGCACCGCAGTTGGAGGTATGGATTCATACGTCCGTTACTCCTGAACACATAAACCCCTAGATTCTTACCCACCCCTCATACCCTTTTCCTTCCAGAACTTCCTCTCTTTCCTTTCCGTGAAAAGAACCTTTCCATGAGAAAAACATCCACATGGCATCCTCAAAGATGACCAAGGCCTCTCTCAAAGGAAACTCTTTCTAAATACTGCGAAATCATGCGCCGTCATAGAAATATAGTAAATCAATGTGCGCCGTGCATTTGTGATATCTCAATCAGTTGTACCCCGTGTGTTCGGAAGGCACTCACCAATTTCGAAAAATAATGTCTGTGTGAATCAAAATTATTCATAATTATTTTTAAAGTGAATTAAAATTTTGAACTTGTTGAATATAATTATCAAAAGACGTCTCTAACTCTCAAGAAAACATTCCAGAAAAGCCTTTACCCCAGAAAAGTTCTTGCTGTACATACGAGTATAGCCCACAGACGAAAAGTGCATCGTCCACTGCAAAAAGTGTACAGAACAAAACAATGACTTATGCCAAAGCTGATTTTTTTATAGTTTGATATGGTGACTGATTTTTTAATTAAATTTGATATTTATTTAAGATTTAATTTCTTTCTTTTATAAAATAAATATATGTTTATTTTTCGGAATAACTTTATTGAGTAAAACCTCAAATTGTAATATTTAAATATTGAAGACAATATTAGTGATTTCTAAACGAAAATCTGAAACAGAAAAATCAGAAAAGGAAACGGTCACATCTGGGACTCGAACCCAGGACCCTTGTCTTTCCGGGACAGTGCTCTACCGACTGAGCTAATGGGACCCTATTCCCCTCGGTCACTTTCCAGATGTGACCGTTTCCTTTTCTGATTTTTCTGTTTCAGATTTTCGTTTAGAAATCACTTATATTGTCTTCAATATTTAAATAAATATATGATTTGCGATAAATACAGAAGCCGTCTTTGAATTGTTAACTTTTTGAGAAGTATATAGAATCTATAAAGATTTTGATATATTTTTCAAATAATAAATAAGAGTAAGACAAAACACTGTAAATTTTTGACTATAAGTAAAACGTAATACCTACTAGACTTTTTCAAAATAAAACAGTTAACTCAATAAAATTTATAAAACTTAATGCGACAATTTAACGAGTGGTTATCTTTTGTGTATTATTTTTCTAGGGTTAAGAAAATATTATAATTTTGCAAATCGTTACAAAATATAAACTCAGTTTTGGCATGTTGAACACAATTTAGCCTGAAAAGGTTTTTGAAATTGGTTTAGCTACGCTCAATATCTAATCTCCTTTTTATCTTTCCTTTATTGATTACCTTCCGCCTCAAAATATTCCCAAGTGACTTATACATATTTTATTGACTGAGCGTTGTGAAGTACTGTTTCATCTCAACCACTTTGCATTTCGTCTATCTTTCAATTTGTTTATGTGTTCCGGTTCCGGACAATCCTATCAAGATGGTTGCTGTGTTTTATAGTAGCTTTTTATTCAGTTAGAGCCCGCCCATATGCTCTCGCGCACATGCTGTCAAATCGAAATAATCAACATGACGGGAAGTCTACTGTTAGTTCATAAAACTACTATTAATCTAAATACCAGGGTATCAAATTAGATAATTTATACCAAAATCGTGCTCTGTTTATACAAACCACAATAAATTAAGTTTCAAGGGACAAAAGTAAAATAAAATGCTTTAACTTGTTGAATATTTAACGGCTCTAGCAAAATAATTCATTACCGAATGTGTCGATATTGAATGAAATAGTACTTTTATTACCCACACGTAAAAATTTATGTTTAAATAAATTAACCATTTGTACTTATTTTGCACATACACGGTAGGATGAATTTTATGTACATCAAAATCTTTAAAGTTTTTTGGATCTTTCCAAGAGTCCTTATCGTTTTATTGAAACTTTATTTAACGACAAAATTTTCACGGACTCTCGTTAATATTTTATAACGTTTTGGGTTGTCGTAGATCGAGATTTAAAGGTATGTAGGTATCCAATACCCTCATTCAAAATTGTATGATGTTAAGAATATGAATTAAGCTCAATTTCAAAGCAAAACAGTTCGTATTTTAATTAGCAACATCATGTAAGGCAATGACAAGCATTTCACAAAAATGCTTAAAAGCTCATGGATGCAAAGATTATTAAAGTGTAATAGAGAAGTCATAGAAGAAAAGGGTTCCCGCTACAATGCGTTTTGTATTGGCGAGCGTTCTAGAATATTCTCGTAGCATTGCTACAAATGTGTAACCAGTGTTGGTACAAGCAGTCCTGGTAAAGGCATTAGTGGTACACGGAGATAAATGAGTATTGCCGATTTATTAAGAATCTCTTCAGATTATTGCTATTCCTGTTAAAAACGGTACTGCAGGCCGCTTACTGATATTTTTTAGTAAATTCGTAATTATATCGTAATTCGTGTTCTTACACCTGCATTTGTCATAATAATATTAAATGACGAAATGCAAAAATTATAGAATATTTTTGAACACATTTTCCTACTTCGTGAAAATTCATTAGTATTTTACTAATAGTTTATTAGGAAACAATTCAATGCCTGCAATCTCGCTTTTAACCCGATAAAGAATAAATGGATTCTTAATAAATTAGCAATATTTTTTTTCATTAAGTTTTCTCTGCGTAAATTCATTATTAAATAAACCACCAGTAGTGCAACTAGTATAAGAGATGTCATTAGTGGTTCAACTAGTTACTGATTAGTCATTAATGATGCAACAAAAAAAAGTATCGGTGGACAAATTAATGGTGTAACCTAACCAGTCTTGGTGAAGTCATTAGTGGGGCAACCATCATTGATACACATAGTACTTGTCTAACTAAAGATATTGAAATAATTAGTGGTGTTTTTAGTATTTTGGCAAAAACTAGTGAACACAGAATATCTAGCATTTTAATTACTGGCAAATCCCAGCCATTAATCTGACTGAACTCTTAATTGAATTATCATAAAAATGGTGAATAAAAAGTGCCAACCAGGAAAACCGGAAGGTCTCATTTACTACCGCAGGAAATTCCTTTTTAAAATGGAGATTCTCTAACGAACCCTTGGTGCCCTTAGATTGAGGGGTTGATAATATGTAAATAAGGGTTGTTCAAACAACTTGTCACCCTTGTGCATAACATACAACGCCGCGCCATCTAAAGGACAAAATTCAACATCTTCTCTTTAGCAAAGGCAAAGCATTTTAACAATGAAGCAGTTTTGAAGTGAAACTTCTTTAGGCGCGTAATGACTTTTCGGGGACGGAGTAAAACCGAGTCAGGATCGACACGAAAATGCGGGTACCCCCACCACCGCTCACCGTTCACTGTCCCTCTCTCACCATATGCGCTTGTTGAGGTGGGGGAGCCGCTCACGAACGTTCTCTCCCGACACGGGACAACAATCGATGCAGTTTTTGCACGATTCATTAAGGATTTAAGTGCTCATGTATATATCTCGCACTTTAGTTACCATAACCCAATTATCACGACATTAGGAAATGATATTCATGAAATTGACAATGAAAATGGCACATGATTGGTAAATTGTCATTGTAATTTCTTTGTAATTTTTAATTGTAATATTGTTATTTATGTAATATTGTATACTTGTGAATAAATTGAAAATTTTTGGAACTATACATTAATCGAACGTCATTCATCTATAAGAAAATATTAGAAAAAGCAAATCCATGCTTCGTCGTTGAATTATTTAACCTCTAATTTTCAAACTAACCTAAGAGAGAAAATAGAGATGATGAAATGAAAATAGAGAGAGAGGAATACTAGAAGTTTCACTTCTGTCTTGCGTAGGCTTGACACACCCACTTTTTTTTTGTGAATTATGCATGGAAAAGTGATGAAAAAATTATGGAAAATATTTCCATTACCAAGAATGATTTTAAGCCAGGTCGTATGAGGTCTGTAACCACTTGCATTTAAAATTGATGAGAAGTCATGTTTCAACCATCCTGTATTCAAGATGGCAATCGATGTTATCCTGCGTCTTTTATCTTCATTTACTTTATACATCAAAATACTGGCCTGAATCATATCATATTTTCTTTAATATTATTCTTTAAAATCGTATTTTATAGACTTATAGAGATAAGAAATTCCTTATGCTAAAATGTATTGCCACTTTATGTTTCAGAATGACATGGAATGATGTTCGACGGTCTCGAAAGCCAAATCTTCCGCAGATGTGATTTTTTTATCAGGTTCAAATGAAAGGCAACTTTGATAACTTTTGTATATATAGTACTTTACTTGGCGATAGTTGCATATTGTCTGAAACCGAAAAACCTCTTGTCTATTTTTCATGTTAAAAAAAATAATAATTGACTAAATGGCTATCAATATGTATTGAGAAATACACATAGAAAAATCAGTAATGCAGATTTATTGAAAATCACTTTCAATTATTAATCATTCTGTTAAAAACGTGTTGGTAAATTCGTAATAATATTGGAATACGTGTTCATCCACCTGCGTTGGTCTTAATAATACAGGACAAAATGCAAAAATGTGACGACTTTTATGAACATGCGTTCGGACATGGTGACAAAACATTGGTATTTTACATAAAGTTTTTAAGGATACCTATCAATTCATTCATTAATGGCCCACAATCCCGTTCAATATCTTAAATTTGAGTTTTTGTAAAATCGTTATATTTTTTATCAAGAAGTTTTCTCCTTCTAAAAATAATTGTTTCACATTTTTGAACACTTGTACTTACATATTTAAACAAAATTCAATACCTTTGTATTACCAAATTACCTCAGATAACTTGGTAATACTAAGGTGACTAACAGAGCGTTTTTATCAGAATATATACATTATTTTTAACACATGTAAATTAACTTATTAACAAAAATATATTCACATTATGGCTCTGAATGGGGGAAGTATTAGATACAAACACACTGGCCAAAGAAGATGGACTTCCGATTAATCAAATACATTGACCTATTTAATACGCGCGACTGCTGGGAAATAAGTAGGTACCGATGCGGGCCAAATTTAATCGCCGCAGGTATATTTTTGACACAATGTACATCCCAATATCCTGATAAATTGCATTACTTCACTGGCTGAGCCGATTTTTCTATTGTTTAATTAATCCCTTGACACAGGGTGCTTCACTGATATTTGGAAACGTTGTTATCTAACTCCTATATTTAAAAAGGGTAATAAAAGTGATGTTACTAACTATAGACCAATATGTAAGCTATCTGTAATTCCTAAACTTTTTGAAAAACTATTACTTGATAAAATTTCACCATGTATTAACCATCTCATTGTTCCGAATCAACACGGATTTTTGTCAGGTAGATCAACTCTGACAAATCTCTCGTTATATGAAAACTATATATCAAACGCATTAGCTAACAGAACTCAAGTCGATTCCATATATACGGACTTTATCAAGGACTTTGACAAAGTATGCCATAAAATTCTCCTGATCAAACTACGTAAGCTCGGTATTGACGGAAAACTTTTAGAATGGTTTGCTAGCTATCTAACTAATAGAGTTTTACTTGTAAAAATCAATTTGTTAATTTCCAATCAATTTATAGCTACCAGTGGTGTACCACAGGGGTCTCATTTAGGCCCAATATTATTTTTACTGTTCATAAATGATATTGTAAATATATTAGATGAAGATATCAATACGTTACTTTTCGCAGATGATTTAAAAATATTTAAAATAATCAAAAGCGCTGAAGATTGTATCTGTCTACAAAATAATTTGAACAGGTTAATTAATTGGTGTTCTCTTAACAAACTTCATCTGAACATAAATAAATGTTATTCAATTAAATTTTACAGAATAAATCAACCAATTATTCATTCATATAAACTCAATAACTCAATCCTTACCTCTGTTGAAGAAATTAATGACCTGGGGATAACTTTCGACTCTAAATTAAACTTTATATCGCATATAAATAATATTAATAATAAAGGAATGAAAATGCTAGGCTTCATTCTTCGAAATTCCAAAGGTTTCAAGAATATTTCAACATTAAAATTTTTGTATACATCCCTGGTTCGTAGTCAAGTCGAATATAACTCCTCGATCTGGTCCCCCCACTACAAATTACATTCAGATTCAATCGAAAAAATTCAACATAAATTCCTAAGACACATTAATTTTAAACTCGGTATTCCCATTGAAAATATAAATTATAATTACTTGATGAAAAATCTAAATTTATTAAAACTCTCAGATCGAAGAATTATATCCGACTTAATATTTATGTTCAAAATTGTAAATGGTAGTATAGACAGTCCTGATTTAATTAACCTCATTGAATTTCATATACCCACGAGAGCTACTCGTTCTAAAATTTTGTTTAAATGCAACAATATCAGGACTGAGTATTCCAAACACTCGCTTGTACCTAAGTTGCATGAAGTTAGTAATAGATACGCAGATGTGGCAGATCTATTTAACTGCACGCAAGGTAGGTACAAGAGGGCTATGCTATCAAATCTTTTCAATCAATATTAATTAAATCTAATTCTACCTTATTTGCACTATAGAAGCTTATGTACTTGTATCTCTTGTTTACTTACTTTCTAATGTCATTTCACATTCAAATGCCACATATATTTGTAATTCTTTTTTTTAAATATTTCTACGATTTTAACTGTGACATGTTATCATTGTTTATGGTATATTTATACCGTTGATATTAAATAAATAAATAAATAAACAACGACGCAGGAGCATTTTAATGGAAAATAGTGAACTTTTCAAGAGAAGGGATGAATGGCATAAATTTTCACAATTATAATTATGAAACAACCATTAAATGCATTTACTTATTTTAATAGTTTTTTATCAAATCCATACAAGTTTAAGTACACGTTTTCAGGCTTTACAATTGGTTATTTTATATATTAAGATTTAAACCACAATTCCATTAGAAGTATTTGCTTGTGGAAGATGTAAATGCATAATAATTTTTGGAAACAGTAAGTACATTGCTGTTTGATCAAGTATTAAAGAATATATATTACATTTAATATTCATGATTACTTTATGGTTTAATTACAACTTTAATGTGCCCATAACACATTGTGTATTCCGTCATTTAACTTATTAAAGTTTTGTGAAAATACAAATTTGATGTAATTGATTTTGTATCTTGACCACCTGGTTGATAAAAGTTTGTAACAAAAAAAAATGTCATTTTTTTCTGTTGAATGGAAATAATTTTGAGGCTAAAAATTTTATGATTTAATTAATTATACAATACTAAAATACGTATGTACATAATTCTATTAAATTCCAGAAAAAAAATCTGTTTACATTTCATGACATCATAGCTCATCGAGGGTTTTCGTTGCTAATATTACTGATAATCAACGCGATGCTCTATTAAGTAAATATTTCTATTTTTAAAAAAATTTTTCGGTAAAACTTAAACTCTGACCTCAATTCTTAAATCTCATCCCTTTGCTTTTCCATTATATGAAAGAATAATGAATCCTTGGAATTTGAATAATATTCGCAGTCTACGTAAAATTCTATCGCTTTAACAAAAATAATTTCCATATATGAATATGGGCGGCCCAGTTTACGCCTAAGGTCTGCGAATTTTGAATAATATATTTTAAATGTAAAATTTATCAGCCAACACTAAAACTAAAACTCAATTATGTAGCAGAATATTTGCATGTATAAAATATTGCTGACCGTACCGTCACTGTTACAGCGGGGAATTGATGAGTGATGAGATTTAAACATTCTTTGCAATACAAATATCGAATTTATTTATTGTTTTCAAATTTAATTGGCAACACTGATTACTTAAATAGATTTGGAACATAGCAGAACCTTTTTGATAAATTAGTTATTTTTTAAATTTAATAATTACAGACACACATAAGTACTTATTATATTAAAAATATAAAAAAAAAACAAATAAACCGTCAACCGCAATTTAACAACAACTAAAAAACAAATATATATATATATATAAATAAGTATAAAAAAAATTAATTTATAATTTAAACATATATTTTAATGAAAAAAAAAATGGAAAAAACATATGTATATATACATATGTTTACATTTACATGTATTATTATATATTTACATATACAATAAAGATGTTGTGTAATATTATTATTTCACGTACCTTCTTTATTATATCGGAAAAAATCTTTTTATTTTTATTATTTTTTAAACAAATATAAAAACAACAGTAAAAACAACTCTTGAGAAAGTTTTACAAAAGTACAAATATTCCGAGTTCAAATTCCTAGTTCGACGCAATGTTATCGAAATTTGAATATATTATCCTAAATATAAGTTTGTTGCATTATAATCAATCTTCCTCTCTTCTATCAAGCATTAGCTAAAATTGCCTCGCCTTCATTCAACATTTCATCTCTTCTAAGTCTGAACTCAATCCCAATTTTCATCTAAATAAAATTAATATTTAAATTCACATTTCATTTCTCCATAATTTTAAATGATGGCCAAGAACACCCTTGAAGGGTGAAAGCCAGAAATAATAGGAAAAAAAGAATCAATAAAATTTCCATTCAAAATTTGAAACTTAATTAAATTCGCTTAATTAAGCGAATTGTATTTTGACATGTAAGGGTCATTCTTAACTCCCTAGTTGCTTACTTATAGCTTATTGATGAAAATACTCGTGGGAGCTGAAATGAGAGGATTGCAGTATTATATCTGAAATTCAAAGAAAAAAATAGCCGTCATGGGACGCCTGGCAAATGTGAAACATCGAAACTGGTTTGTATTAAAGGAAGTAAATCAATTTTTTAATTATAATCGAAATATACACAAACATGTATTTATTTCAAATTTAAAAAATCTTCATCCTTCAGAATAGATCCATTGCCAATATTAGTGAGATTAGAAGTGAATATACCGCACAGAGTTTTGGCGGCCGGGCGGAAAAAACCTACGAGTCACTCGGCTAGTCGTCCGGTTTCCGTGCAAGAGCGTCGTCCCGTCTTACAACGCTTACTATGCAAGATTTAGTATTACCCCCTTGTCGTACCAAAAGATGTTTCACATCAAAAAGAAACATGCATATTGCATAACCCCAAACTTCCCGACCAACTCGTTTAAAATTTTGTAACATTTCACTCTAAAGCTCTTCAGAATTTAACAGTATAAATAAATCTCAAAATTACTGAGCTTCATTCCTATTACAATGAATAAACCAATATTTTCTTTCCCATTGCACCAATCGCAACTTGTTCTGGTGCAAGTAGCGTCATATTGTAGCTTTCGTTTCACTCCGCCCGATCCAATTAAAATACTCAACTTTGAAATGCAACCGTTCCGCTTAAATTCCACTTAAATTCATTTAAATTTCATCGAGCTGTAAAATGGAGAAAAATAACCCATTCAGTTCAAAATGTTACATACTTTGTTTTCACATGATAATATATATTTTTGAACTTTTCATGTGAATTGGGCACAAGATTTTTAAGCCATTTACACTGCAACATATCAAATTTGGATTTATTGTTTGTAGCTAGGATTACAATGAATTATAATAAAACATACTGATTTTAGTTGTCGGTGCATGCATGATGCGAAAAATTGCGTAAAATTAATCAAGTCCAATGAACTTTTAATTCTAAATACTGAAACTGTATTGAATCATATTAGACAAGCGATAAAATGAGGATATTTTTTTATAATTAGCAAATATTTATTTGAAATGTGTGTTTGTTTCGTTTATATGTTTGAGAGATGTGGATAGAGGAAGTAATTTTTCAAGTGTACCAACATTCGAAACGTGAATTTCTTCTTTTAAAAGGCAATGATTTTGAGGATTTTTATTATAAATATGCTTTCAACTTCATAAATTCTACAATTATGGAATACCGTTATTTTAAAATAATACATCTTATCTGCGGCACGTTCCAGAGTGGTAGATTCTTGCAATATCGACCTCGTAAAAGACTACAAATCAGAAAATAAAACGTTGTTAAATTTTCCTGTAGCCTTGGATGAGATCTGAATATCAAAGTACTTCCCAACCTTCCTTCTCCCCATCTTCTTCTCCAACCTGCTCTGTTCATCATCACAGAAATATCCCAATAATTGTGGATTCATTTGTCTCTATAGAACTAACTCTAAACCTCTCTCCTTTGGAAGTCCGTCGGGAAAGAAATGACCTCATTTGCTTCTTCAAAATTATAAATGGTATTATTGATTCACCTACTCTACTGCAACTCATTCCCTTTAATATCCCCTCGCACAGACTCAGAAATAATGAACTGCTCTTCTTCAACAATCATTCGACAAATTATGGATATTATTCACCATTGTCCAGAATGTGTAGACTGGTCAACTCAAGTCAAAACCTTAACTTTTTTGGTATAAGTCTGAATGATTTTTGCCGGTCGCTAAACAAGTGACGGAATATTAAAAGTGTCCCGTGGTCCTGACCCACGGCGTAGTCTTGACTTGATTCGAGTAGTCACTTTATTTTCTTGTATTATATCTGTCTTATGTCTTTGCTTTCAAGTACCTTTGTCTACTCCTGTATTTTTCATTTTACTGTATTCGTGTTATAATTTTGTAATTTGGACGATGTCCGTTTATTAATAAATAAATATTCATTTGTTCAAATTTTCTTTAAGAGTCCGCATTCCGAATTCCATTCCAAAATATAAATATTGGACAATTTAACTTTTCAATCTCTTAAAAAACATTTGCCAAGTGAAATTCCCTGCTTGGAAAAAAATCGCTGTGTGCTTTGAGAATTATAAAAAAATCAACCCGTAACAAAAACAATATTTTTTCTTAATTTCATAATAGATGATTTTATACACAGGTACTTTTTATTTGACTGGTGATTTTACCTTCCCCAAATGGACAGGAGTTCACGCCAACAACTGAGCCAAATCCTGATTGCGTAGCACCGACATCTATTTATCTCTTGCAATTTCATTTTATATGTGAGCGCGCGTGTGTGCAAGAATGCTACCAAAATGAATTGAAAAAATGTATTGCCATCGTCAACGAGTTCATCTGCCGAGTTTCAGCTCGATCGGTTGTCGGAAAGTGGGTTAATTTCCACTTCCAAGATGTGCATTAATTCATTCACGAAAACCAAATCGAAGTTCCAATAGAGGTATTTAAAATCACATCTGGTTCTGTTATTTAACTATTGTTATAGGTTATAGGTATAAAAATTTAAAGTGTTTCTTTAAATGCAACCATTTTCTTCTTTTTTTTTGAACGTTTACTACGGAGCCGTGAGAGGACAAAAATAATTTATAAATACGAGTATTTTTATGTATCTGATCTAATTTGCGTGTTATTTACACGGATATATACTAATTATCTACCTACTACGTTAAGTCGATCATAATAACCGATTTATTAGGATAAGAGATAAGAAAATAGTTTTTTAGGTTTTTAAAGTGTTAAAATTTAATTATATGGAACGAGTAACGGTGGAATTTAAAATGGTTCCCAACTTGATATAAAAAACGCTGCTCGCTTCTGCACTTTTGCTACTAAGAAAGATAAATTAAAAATGTTAGATTAATTTCCGATTTACAAAAAACCTGCATTATTTTTTTATAATATAAAATATATTATAAATGGTAATCTTTATAAAGCGCCATTTAGTGATAAAATCATCTCAAGAGAGCTTAAATAAGGGTGAAACATCCAATAGTCCCAACCGCCCATAACCGGACAAGAGCGCCTCTTTGGGGGGAGGCGGGTTAATTAGGGATTGTAGGAAGGTCTTTATTAATACGGGTCGTGAATAGGTCCTGATTATATGAAGAATGATAAACAGAAGGAGGAAAAACAAATGATTTTGGGGAGTGTATTAACCCTAGATTCATAACCTATCTAAGAGGAACATTATTCATAAACATTCATCTCACACACGACGACTAAATTTAAGTGACGATTTTTGGAGAACTTGTAAATAAAATAAATAAATTAAGTATGGCACTCTTTAACATGTTTAATTAGGTAACAAAAAAAATAATAAACGAGTTAAAATTAAATTCCATTCGTACATTCCACACACATGAGACCGCGATGATCCATGCACATATACTTTTTGCATTGCTTGCATTGGAACCTTTTCATATGCCGTTTTTTATAATCACAATAATCAGAAACCTTTTTTTTTAGTACCACCTGGACCAGGTGTGGCAATGGTAAGCATTTCATCTAAAACTTCGGCGATTTTCCTTTTTAGGCATCTCTTCAAAGTTGGCATTTCGTGTCTTTTACGTAACCATGTCGTTATCACTGTCGGAATCTGTCGGGACCATTTCATCCAATTCCACATGATCTTCGACATCACTGATTTCTACATCCTTTTGCTGACTGGTAAAATCATCATCACCAGCATCAGATAAACGATTCAAATAGTCACTAATTTGCCGATCATCCATTCTAAAATAAAATAAAAAGATTTGATGTAAAATACACACAATAATACATTTTGAACGATAAAATAAGATGTAACTATAAATAATAACTCATATAGAATAATATCGTATACTTACTTTTACCCTGTATAACCAGAACTCATCAAAAACAATGTTTTCAAAATAACTTGCTGTCTCGTCAAAAGTTACACTATTCATAAACATTCATCTCTCAGACGTTCAAAGATCTATAACTTGTCCACAAGACACTGCGAGGCAAGCGCACCCGCGTTACTAATGAACAAGGGATCTAGGAAGGTACTTGATAGATCATCATTCTATCTCTTTCACTCGATATACTAGAAACAAATTTACGTTTTGTGCGGTCTGTGGGACGAATGGTTATGAATCTAGGGTTAAAACTGAATCAATGGGGAGGGAAAGGTTAGACACTTAATTGCTATGTTGAAATACCGCCATTCGCCATCGAAATGAAGCTTAAAATGACTTTAGACGTGTTTTATGACCAGTTCAGGATATCCAGGTACTTTCCTACCTTCCTGTGCTCAATCTCCTTCTTCTCCTGATCCCTTTCAACCTCGAAAAATACCACAAATATTGAGATGCTATAGTCCCGCTTTGTTGCAGATGATTGAGAGCATTTGTGACTGTTTTACGGTATTCAAACAAAAAAATTTAAATCAAAAGAAAGTGAGAAAGATGATGGTAATTGGAAGTTTAGATCTCGTTGCTAAACGTAGCTAAACCCATTTCCTGCAATATATGGTGTCTTATCAGGGCAATACTGGGAGTATCTTCAGCTCTGTAAAACCTTAGAAAATTGAAGCTTGAAAATTAACTCTAATGTAATATCAGGTTCCTTTGAATTTTCCAACAAAGGAAGCGTTGGAGAAGTTTCTGTTATTGCATGAAACGTATATAGTTTGAGTACATTCTGACATGAGTTCAGCTACGAAAGGTTGCGATTCAATATATTTCACATTTCAAAGAAAATTTACACGACATTGCAATGCAAATTTTTTTACTTCTTCTGCTAAAAAATACACAATAATACATTTTTTTACTTGTTTAGGTATTCCTTAATAAGTATATTACATATAATCTAAATCAAAAGCGTAAGTCTATATTAATCTATATATCTAAAAACTATGGAACGGAAGGCTATAGCGTCATGAAAATAAGTTAAAATGAATTTCTTGGTTTCGAAACTACGTCTAGCTGGCAACGACTATTAAATCATGAGCTAAGAGTCCCAACTACTCCCTACCGTCTGAAGCATGTGGGACTATAGCATTCCCAATTAGGGTATGTTGTGAGGCTGAAGGAGGAAGAAGAATAGAAGACGAAGGTGGAGAAAACACTCCACCTTTTTTTTCAAATTGCTTTATCCGTGTTTGGTGGTTACCAAACACGAATAATGCAATTTGAAGCAACGTTTCCATTCTGAGTGGTGGTCTTTTGCCGAGCCTATTCCACTACACTATCTAATCACTTATGTTGTTTACGTTTTTTATTTTTTTTATATATTTATATATTTTTTAATGAATACCGCAACTGTTATTAATATTCCAACTGCTTCCCACCGTCTAGAGCCAGTTAGACCGTGTTGTGAGTGTATTATGTGTGGTGACCAAAAAAACTTTTAAAGGAAATTTATAACTGGCTCCAAAAAAAAAGGCCCCAGCCAGCGACCGATTATTATTTTATTTTTAACATTAACTGCCAGAGAAGGCCCCAATAGAAATTAAGTTCCTTTTATAGCATACCATGTAACCTTTTGGGATGCTGCAAAATTTGTATGCAATGTGGACAAACGACTCGAGAAATGATATATAAAAATTTCCATGGGGCCCCAAAATCGTAGGGGGGCAAAATGATACGCATTGGGGACACATGACTAGGAAAAAATAAACGTTGCTTTTGCAATGATGGAGGACTTAGCTAAAATTAGTTTGGGTTTAGGTAGTTAAACTCGTGACGCCTGGGTGAGAATACAACGTATTTGTCCACTCGCTTACTATTCGGTGAAGCTGATATATTTTTAAGGTTAACTCGTGACGCCTGGGTGGGAATACGACGTATTTCTTCACTCCCTTATTATTCGGCGAAGCTGATATATTTTAAAGGTTTCCGTTTTAGCTTTAAATAATACATTTCGATTGTCGGGATACTGACTCTCCGAAAAATAATCGAAAGATTTTTTGGTTTGCCCTTCGATTTAGAATTTTTGTTCGCCTGTGCTGCTTATTCCATGTGTTTCGGTATGTAGAAATTAATATTCCACTCCCTTTTCCCATACCGCATACCTACTACAATTGGGGATACAGTGTAGAAAATTTCACCTGCGACGTGTTTCCATATCTTTGTGAGGATAGCAACTAATTTTCCACTTCCTTCGCTCTCATCACTTATCTAGTTGAGGATGCCGTAGTTCCATAGGCTCTGAAGTTATTGAGGAATGCGGACTATGTACCTTATTAGCATTATTTTCGGAGTATTTTTTAACATACCCGCAGCCAAGTGGCTGAGTAGGCAGTACCCAAAATTACTATCATCATATATATTAGCTTAAATGCTTGACATATCATTTTAGTATTTTACGTATTTCTGCGCAAATACATAAGTTACCATAATTGACTGAATAATTGGGATATCGATAGTTTAAAAGCCCATAAGAAAAATGCATGGGGTCGTCGGAAGACCCACTTGGTTACAGACGTTTTGTTTGGCATCTTGGCCTGTCAAGAATTAAGAACTATGTAGGCAATCTACATTTTTTTTAAATCAAATTTAAGCTTTAACTTTTTGTTTGACCTTTCATAATGCAACATAACATTTGTATGCATAAAATGTGTACTACAGAATTGAAAATTATAATTGCAGAATTTTTATTTATTTATGTGGTCTTTTAAATGGTCATACTTAATATGTATCTCCAAATTAAGATTAGCAATCTGCCTTGCACAAACGCCTTCAATAAAATCATCATCAAAAAATGTGGTTCGTTGTTTTTCTGTAGGTTTACAATTTTCGAAAGGGGTAACTCGGTTTGCTTGTTGACGGTTCAAGACAGCCCTGTTCATAACCCGGGCAACGCCGGGTATGCCTCGCTTGTGTGCAAATATTTCTAGTTTATTCTGACTACTTCCTTGCTTCAAGACTTTCACTTTCAGACTAGCCATTCGAAAGTCGCGGGTTCAAATCCTGGCATGTGCAAGAAAATTTTATTTGATAATTTTTTTTTATTTTACAACCTATTAATTTAAAATTATTTATATTATATTTGAGGCACGAGAAGCAGATATTCTCAGTATCTTGTATTATGGTATAAGACCAGCCTTAGGAATTGATACGTTGCTTGAAATGGATTTAACCATGTTTGGTGACCAGATCTGGATAGCCAGGTAAGATTCACAATCCTCTTCACCATATCCTTCCCCTCCCCACTACCTTCAGCCTCGCGATATACCCTTATTGGGGATGCCATAATCGCACTGGCTCTAAATGAGCAGTTGAGAGATAGTCACATAAATACAAATAATAAAAAAAGTCCTGAAAAGAATTTGAGCTGCCAAATATGATATCATTATAGGTATCAGTTAATACCGGTAGTAATAATATATGGCTTCAGCATTATAAGGCATTTCGCCTTCTAAAAATTATCTTTCTTGTTGTCAGTTCTGTAGGTATGCCTTTATAAAACAAATAATTCTCTAAAAGGGTAAAACATCGACCCCTTTGAAACGAGAAAACCATTCGTGTAAAGTAAATTAGATTTAGGTACTTTTTGTTTGAATCTATTGAATTTAAAGAGTTAATTGTGATTATTCAAAACCAATTCGCTTGTACATAGATTACTTGAAGTTAGTAACAGGTGTATGTAACAAATTGTGCGGATCTGTTTAACTGCATAGAAGCTAGTTAGATATTACTATATTATCTTATCTTTTAAATCATTATTAATTAAACCTAAGTCTACTCATACCTTTTTTTTTTTTTTTTTGTTATTTGTTTTTGGGGTATTATGCCGTGTTGCGCTAACTCCTTCTTTAGCCAACGTTTCGGACAGCATTGCAGTGTCCATCATCAGGGCAGTTTCGGACACTGCAATGCTGTCCGAAACGTTGGCTAAAGAAGGAGTTAGCGCAACACGGCATAATACCCCAAAAACAAATAACAAAAATACTTTTGGCCGTGAAAATCTTAAATCATATTCTACTCATACCTGTTTATAGTATTTTGTATATACTTATATCTGTTATACTTTCTGTCGTCATTTTATGATCAAATGCCACAGTTAACTGTTATTTTTAAATTATTTAATGATTATGCTTTTATTCTGTGACGTGTAATTATTGTGAATGGTATTTTTTTTCCGTCATATTAAATGAAATAATTTTATAACATGAAAAATATTTAGTTCAATATTTTGTGAACATATAGTAGACCTCGCATCCAACCATCGAAAAGAAGTTTTTAATTTTATCTTATTTCATAACTCAAAACATTTTTTTTTTAAATTTCTCCGAATTCATAAGATTTTATGTTGCTATAAATACCTTCCTACTTAATTATGAATCATAAATATTTACATTTTATGTAACTTTTTTTTATTTCACTAAAGGAATTGTACAAATTAAATTTTTCTTCATAATATTGAAAAAATTTCACAATTATTAATGAATAATCTTTACTGAACCACAGAGCAATAAAATTTTTAAAAATTAAGTAATATATGAATGATTTATTATTAAGTAATTAGCTATTTATTTACAAATAGTGATGATTTACTCAATAAAAGGAAATTTAAAGACATCATTTTTGGACGTGAGGTATACTTTTTAAGGTTCACAGAACTATTTGTAATTTTCTAGAAATAAACTCCGAACAGTTGTGCACCGGTCCAAGTTATCAATAGGTACTTGCTTAAAAATTACTTTTTAATGCTGTTTTACACTGTTACACTGTAACTAGGAATAAAGTAATTACATGTGCTAATGACAGCGTTCTGTAATTGTAATCTAGGTACTAATTTTTAAAAAGTTCGCCGATGAATAGGTATTTACTTATCTAAAAAAATTGTTTTATAGTTTTCCCGTGGATTGGTGGTCACTGGGGATAGTGGCCTTCGAGATGGTCACAGGAGAGAGGCCATACGATATCCACTCGCAGACCGGAGTAGCAGAAGTCAGGCAACTGTTCACTGTTCCCCTGAGGATGCCTTCAGCAGTAGATAAACAGCTGGTGGATATCATCAAAAGGGTAACCACAAATATTCATTTTCCATTCTTTGACTCTTAATCCGCATTACTTCAGATAAAGATTCCGAAGAACAATATTATAGAAAAATTACCAAATTTATTGATTTACAAAACTATCTAAAATTTTAAAAATGAGACGACTTATGCATTTGTTTTAGCAAGGTATTTGATAAGGTATGTTGTAAAATCTTAATTGCCAAGATCACAAAACTTGCAATCAGAGGAAAACTTTCTAAATCACTAATAAGTTACGTACTTATGTGTCATAATACTAAAGAAGGGTTGTTTCACAGAATTTTAACAATTCATCAAATTATAAAGTTATTTTTCAAGTTCTATTATAGTTTCTATATTCTAGTTATACCTCAATGAGATACGGGCATGTAGTTAGGTGTCTAGTTAGGGGTATTAAACAAAAAAAAATGACAAAAGAACAACACGTGCTGAATTTTAGTACTTCTCAATATTTTACACTCTTTGAGACTTTGAGTGTGACCTGAAATTCTTCAACTCATTAGTATAATTACATTTCAACTACCCGTATTTAAATCGACTGATCACGATACATTTCAATCTAAAAGTACTACTACCAGTTTCCAAATGTATTCGTAAATAACCAGAATTCTCAGACTGTGAAATACACATACCAGAATGTGAAATGTTTTCCATTCAAATTTATATAAATGCACGTTAACCACTTAACAAAACTTCAGAGTAATTATCAATGTCTTTCATTATTATGTAGTGTTATACGGCAAACTTAGTGTTATACGGCTTCAAACTTCTTTACTTTTCAATTATTTCTTCAGAACTTATTGAAAAATTGTAGTTTTTATCACATTATATGATAATTGGAATATAGATTGTAATAATGTATTACAATCTATGCTGGAAAACTTTATAAATTGGGAATTAAGTTGTTCATAACGTAATTATACTCACTTCGGAACTTATTGTAAAATTGATTTTTTTATTCAATTTACTTTTTTTCTGTGCTGCATAAAAATAATGTCCGTGTTACAAAACTTCAGTAATTTTGAAATAAGTGTTTCCTAACAGCATAAAAATTTTAGGGGTATGGTTAAAAGTATTTTTACTGGATGTTGTCCATGCTGTTCGAACGTAAAAAAACCGGAGCCTTTCTGTTTGTAGGCAACACTCGATCAAACCATTATTTAACTGTTTTTTTTATTATTTTCAGCTCCTGTCCGTTAGTCCTGGTGGAAGATGCTCATCTCTCGATGAACTCAAAAAAATACAAGCGCTTTCAAAATTGGAGTACGAGAGGGTATTTCAAAAGAGCTACAAACCAGACTTCTGCCCGCCCAAGGACCATTTAAATTGTGACCCAACCTTTGAACTCGAAGAAATGATCGTAGAAACTAGACCTTTACATAAAAAGAAGAAGAGACTGGCCAAACAGAAGTCCATACGGGAGATGCAAGTCGGCAGCTTAGATTTGGTGCGATTCTCTTAATTGTTGAAATTGTTTTGTCACGATATGTTTTCATACCATAATATAATGTATTAATAGTCACGAAAAAAGATTCTTACTTCTATATTTGTGATACGATGGATGAATATGATTGATGCACTTAGGGAGGGTAAATACAGAGTTTTGTGGCGCTTTGATACTCTAGCGGATAGTGCGGGTTAGCGGTTAGTGCACCATAGCGCTTTAACACCAACGGAAAACTTGATGATTAGTTAACTAGTAATTTAGAACAAGATTAAAACTATACATCACTGCAAGTTTCTATTCAGATCGAAAAAAAATTTCAATCCGATTCAATAAAAATGCATACGCATATACCAGCCTTAAAGATACGAGTTTTTTTCCTCTGGTCGTAAAAAAAGTTTCATATTTAAATACTATCACAATGTTGTAACTCTAAGCAAACTTATCAATTAATATATAAAAATAATTTTATGAATTAAAGTTTCGCTAAAAATAGAATTTTACTTTAATAATAATTTACTGCTTTTATGACATACAGTATTAAAACAATATATTTGAATTGCAGGATTCGCAAAACTCACCGACAGTCGAAGCGTCGATGCTAAACATCATTCCAGAGTTCATCACATATAACCGTTACAAGGAATTAGAAAAACGGGAAATGAAGAGATTAAAATTAGAGAGACAAATCAAAGAAGAAGAATGGGAAAAGGAACTCGCCACCGCCATGGGAGAGGAGTTCTCTTTAGAAGAAAAGGTAGAAGACACCGGCGCTACAACCATCACTCAAAGAACTCAAGATGGGTGCGACATACTCCAGGCACGAGAGATCTGCACCTTTTCAAAGTCGCTCAGTGAAGATGGTCAAAGTTGTGCTAAAGATTGCAAACACACCAATTGCAACAAAACAAACAGTAAATCTTGTGAGAGCAGTACAGTAAAAAGGGTTAAAAAACTTAGTGACAGTGAATGTGAAACCAAAAAAGAAAATATAGAGTCAACTTCTTTTAATACGCCCAGTAAAAACGACAAAACAAAATACGGAAGCGAAAGCGACTTCCTGTCAATTAAAAAGAAACACGTTAAAATATCATTTGACATGGGCCTATTCAATTCTAAGCATAAATCACAATCAAATAGGAACTTCTCTCGAGCTAGTAGTCTTAAAGTAAATTCTGTTAAAGATGCAATTCCAGAAAACCGAGATAATACACCCAGTGATGTTTTAAGCAATGTGCCGGATCTCAGTGACAATGTTAAAAATAGAATTGCGCATTCGCCCAAATTGAAGAATTCTAAAATGACGCAAGACAATCAAAAGGCGTCTACCTTCATGGTAGACCCAAACTATCAAAAAACTAAAAACGAAGTTATCAAAAGTTACCAGGCTTCCTTGTGCTCTTTGAAAAACGATGATTCTAAAAGTTAGAAAACTGATGAATGTCGGATGAGTTTTTTTCAGACTAAGTAAAGCTTGCAAATTAAAAATTTAATAGAGTTAAGGGCATTTTTTTTTTCAGTGAGCGTTTTGTTATCGTGTGTTATGTAAGAGATTTGCTATATTATATTTAAGAAGGGATATAATATTAAGATAAAGTTTGAAAATATTTGATATTTTTTATTATATCAGAACATTTCCATTAATTTAAACTAGAAGCACTTAAAAAAAATTTTTTTAGGAATTCTTTTAATAATAGATTGCAATTTCATACAAAAAATAATGTACTCAAGAATCAAATAGGTATTTCTTAATAACTTTTACTAATTCCAGGCACAGCTATTCTAAAAATTTCAAAAATCTCAAAAGTTTTTGGAAAAAATTTCTTTAAAGACGTTGGGAAACTTTTGTGATTTTTTAATATTTTATTTCAAAACTTAGATTTCTACGGTTATCTTGAGTAGTCCAAATCCAACCCTAAAATGTAGCGCCAAGAATCGGCGATAAATTCTGGCGTTATGTAATTTTCTGGTAAAGAAGTTTAATTTTTTGTACCGAAAAAATTATATTCTTTTGTAGAAAAATATTTTTTGTATGGAAAAAAAACGAAATTTCGAAAATTTTATCTTTTTTACTTCTACCATCATGTAGAATCACCTCCCAAAGTTTGTGCACTTTAGCCCTGGAAACCCTGTAAACAAAATATTATGTTTTTTTGTTGTATTTTTTTCCTAAAGTTCCAATTATTACAATTTTGTTATTTTGAAGCTATTATTGTAAAATGTAGAGAATTGATATATGTACACATAATTATTTAAATATTTTTGTGTCGGTGTGAAAACTGTTGAATAAGACTGTATAATTATGAAGGCTAAACAGAAAGCTTAAGGGTTTGTAACAAAAACATTTCAATTATTATCTGTTAACCTTTAGGCAAATTCAGAATACAATTTTTATTAAAAATTATTATTCACGGTAATATTTTCAGAAATTGTCCTAACCTCTTTTTAAAGGGAGATGTTTTTTGAAATTCATTTTCCATGTGTGTGTTAGATATCATTGAAATAAAATCGTATTAAAAAGAGTTATTTTACATCAAACTGTCTTTACTACAAGTCTCGTAGAACTATATAAGTATTGGAGGCGCTATTGCGTACTAATATCTCATCTAAAAGTTTTCCACTATAAGCACGCTAGAAATGGTGTGCGGGACTGAATTCGTTAGTTTCCGATCGCTCGCCGTTAAAGCGTTGGAGGACAATTATTTGAGGTCGAAATATGGAACCAAATTTTTCGCACGGTGTTTAATTTAAATTGCATCAATGACCAGGGTAAATCCGAGTAATAACTAAATAACTTTGAGAAGCGAAAATAATTAGAATAAATTTCATTAAAAAAACGTATCTCTGGTGTAGGTTACTCCAGTAAAACCTTTTTGACACAAAAATTTAAAACCTTAAAAAATGTGTTGTACACAAACAAATTTCCGCTTTATTGTAAAGATTCTGCTTTTCTGGTATATATATTAGGCACCCTATTTAATTTTATTGGAATAACTTGTTTACTAAATTCCCAGGGTTATATTCATCAATTTAATATTAAATCATTGAACGAGTAGATAATATCAACTAATAAATTTAAAAACATGAAACAGAACAAGACACAAAAATAAAAAGTAACGGTCGCATCTTGGAATGGAATATATAATCTCTGTCTTACCGGAACAATGTCATGATGGCCGAGTAGTTAGAGACGTTACCCGGTAAGTAATATCGGGTTTGATTCCCAGTTGCAACAATATCTATTTGCTGTGTCTCTGTTCTATTTTTTTTTTTTTTTTTATATATTTACTCCACACAGGAGGCCCTGAAGAAAATAATTTCCCTCAGGGCCTATGTCATCTTTGGGGATGCTGTGTGGAGGGTCTTTTTGTGAAGAGGAAGGAGTGAACATGGGTCTTGAAGAGTCCCATGTTGTAGGAGGGAGGAAACACAGAGGCCGGCAGTTCGTTCCACAGCCGAGCTGTTGAACTTAAGAACGAATCGTAGAAGCAACCCGTTCTCATGTGACAAGTGTCAACTGTGTACAAATGTCGGGCGCGCGTTTGGCGTGTATTCCGACTACGCACCGGTGCCGAAGGGATCAATGACGCTAGTTCCTCAGAGCATCTTCCATTGTAATACCGATAGAACAAGGACAGCATACCTACCTGACGCCTGTGCTCTAAAGATTGCAGTCCGTTTGTTAAGATTGGGGAATCTATCAAACAGAGATGGCTGCCAAATTCGACAGTAGGGCGCACTTGCGATTTGTACAGGGTCAGCAGTTGTGTACTATTAAAGTATCTGCGGGCCCTGTACAGTACGCCCAGCTTCTGAGAGGCCAACTTTACTCTGGCTTCGATGGAGCCCCCGTACCTGAGCTGGTCACTTATAGTTACACCAAGCATATCAATGGAAGGCCTTTTCGGAAGATTGCTTCCGTTGAAAGAGACTAAATTATCATTTGGATCCCTTTTAGACGTAATCAGACAGGATTGGGTCTTTGAAACATTAAATTCGACGAGATAATTTTTACCCCAGGAAGAAATACTCTCGAGATAACCGTCCATTCTCTGCTTCAAAGCCCTCCAAGCCGTTGGAGTTTGTGTGCCCTTTGGGGGCTTGTCAAACAAAAAGCTATCATGAACTGTACTGTCATCCGCGTAACAATGAATCGGTGCACATGTCAAAAGGTCATTGATGTGCAAAAAAACAAAGACAGAGACAGTACCGATCCCTGTGGGACGCCAGCATTTATAAAGTGTAAGGAAGAGGTGAAACCGTCAGCAACTGCCTGAATCGACCTATCCGTTAAAAAGTCAGCAATCCAAGTACACAGGGATGCGGGAAGTCCGTAAGAAGGCAATTTGTTGACAAGTCCTCGGTGCCAGACCCGGTCAAAGGCCTAGGATATGTCTAGTGCGACCGTTTGGGTCTCACCGTGACGTTCCAGGCACCGCTCCCAAACATGCGACACATACGCGAGAAGATCGCCGCACGAGCGGTTCCGCCGGAATCCATATTGACGGTCGTTGATGATTTTGTTCTTCTCGAGGTATGTGAGCAGTTTGTCGTTGATCACACGTTCCATCACTTTGGACAGAACTGATGTGATCGCTATGGGGTGGTAGTTGGCCGGGTTGGAGCGGTCACCTTTCTTGGGAATAGGGTGAATGACCGCTTTTTTCCAACCAGAGGGCACAGTGCCACACTTCAGGGACATTTTGAAGAGCTTTGTCAAAACTGGAACTATTTCCGCAGCACACCTCTGCAATACCAGGGCAGGTATTCCATCAGGTCCACTAGCTTTGTTAACATCGAGCCCCCGTATGACGTGGAGTACATCCCGATGCCGGATCCACAGCTTTTTCATATAGAAGCCGCAGTGAGGAACCGACGGCGGAACAGCACCCCCGTCGTCGAGGGTCGAGTTTTCCGCAAACATTTTCCCTAATAGGTTAGCCTTTTCGGTGGCGGTGTTTGCTAGTGAGCCGTCAGGTCTGGTAAGAGGTGGCAAACTGGGTTTGCAAAAATTTCGACCTATTGAGCCCGCAAGCGACCAGAATGCTCTGCTGCCATGCGGGCAGGCAGCCAGCTTTTTGCTGATCTGCAGGTCGTGTTCGAATTTTGACCTATTAATGATTCTCTTGCATTCCTTTGCCGATTTGTTGTATGCTGATCTGCTTTCGGGCGTTCGAGATGTGTTGTAGGCTCGGTAAGCCGCGTTTTTTCGTCGAACTGCTTCGGAGCATTGTCGACTGAACCACGGCTTTGAGCCCACACCAGTTTCTTTAGTAGTCGATTGTATGAAGCCATCCATCGCCGATTTGATGACTTCACCAATCTCCTGGGCACATCTTGAAGGGTCCGAAGTCCGAAAACAAACAGCTGACCACGGAAAAGCGTTGAAATGGGCCCGCATACCGAACCAATCTGCTGACCTATAGTGCCACACTTTTCTCCTCAGTCTCTCATTGGTTGGTCTGAGGCTAACGGGGATTGATGTCGTCACTAGGCAGTGGTCAGATGATCCCAGAGGCGCTGTGACGTCAATTTTATAACCGTGTGGCACAGTAGTTAAGAATAGGTCTAACAGATTGGAGCGGTGAGTCTGGACATCAGGAACCTTTGTAGGCTCCTGAACTAATTGCTCTAATCCGTAGCAAATGGCAAAGGATTCCGCCTGTCGGCCAGCCGAGTCCGTTGGGCCTGAGAACTTCAACCATGGTTCGTTATGAACATTGAAGTCCCCCAGAACAACAAACTCGGCCGAAGGGTAGCGCGGCAAGAGATCATCAATAGTATCGCTCAAATGTTTAAAGAGCTCGGAAGTGTCTGATTCGCTATGGTTCGGTGAGCGGTATAGACATGCGTAGAATCTTGCTGTACTGGCAAGATTGACGCACACCCACATTACGTCGAATCTGGAGTTTTCCAGACTCAATAGTCGTACACAGTTGACGTCAGCTCGACTATAGAGGCAGACTCCTCCTTTGAGTCGGAATTTGCTTGCGAGGGTAAAGCCCGGGCAGTCCAGATAGGAGGAGTCTGGCGCCTCAGCTATCTGAGTTTCGGATAGGAAAAGAAGGTTGGGACAAAAGATGGTAATGGACGGAATTTAAATTTGTGTGCAGGCCGCGAATGTTGGCAAAATTTACCAACAGTTTTGGCCCGCACCAGGGACGCCTGCTACTCGCCGCTGTAATGATGTTAAAATTGTTGTGTTGTATGTTCATGAATTTAAAGTTTTTTTTTTGTTAGGGTAGGAGGTGAAAGGAAAGGTCTGGAAAGGAAAGGTATGAGGGGTGGGTAGGAATCTGGGGTTCAGGCTGTCCAGGAGTGATGAGCGTTTGGTTCCAGCCCACCCACTGCGGTGCTAGGCGATAGGCTGGGAGAGTCCGGCTGGAGAGGGCATACAATGCGCCCCAAACGCTGCTGCTGGGTCCCCTCCGGTCACGAACCGGCACAACAGCAGTGGCGGGGTTTTTTCACTCGCTGATGGGGCAGCCCACCCTTAGTCGTGAGCCTGAGGGTCGGGCCCCTGTACTATCGAGCGGCCCGGACAGCGGTAACCGGTTGTAAAGGGTCTCCCTCAACCAGCATCTCCCAACCGGCCTGCTACGCAGAAGGTGGGCCGTCGCACCCGCCACCAAGACCTGGGCAAACCTTAACCCATGAACCCGGGCACCCCTGCTAAGTCACCAAACGTAGCGAACCACTTGGGGTGACCTGTGGCAGAGGTGTTGGTCATCCAATAAATGGTTCCCAGGGCGGCGGTACCCATTCCCGCCTACCAAATTGTAAATTTTATGTTTCATTTAGATTTATTAGTATTATCTTCTTCTTCAATGATTTAATAATATAATATCATATTTTATATCGTGTTTTACGAAAATATCGAAAGAGCGGTAGAGAATCCGGACCCAGAGATCACGAGTTCGTAACCCGGTGTAACTAATTTAAAAAAATTTAAAAAAACTGGTTGTTTAGTATTTGAACCTCTGAGCAGAATTGAATAACCAGGTACAAATTCTCAACCTTCCTCTTCTTCGTCTCCTATCTAACCCCACTCCCTAAAACCTCCCAATACTACCCAAATGAGAGATGTTGTAATTCCGATCTCCAGATAGTTCATACACTTAAATACACAACGTACAAAATAATAGTTTTTTCTTAACGTAAAGTAATATTAATTTATAATTAATTAAAGTAAGGTATAATGGTTTACTATTTTATATACCCATATGCAAATTTAAAAAAAGAAAAATACCATTATTAAAACATCAAGCTTGACTAAATTTATGGTGTGATCTTCTTAGGAAACTGTTTGTGGCTTGACATTGCTTGCAATTATTAGTTTCACATAATAAATGGTTGGTTTAATTTGCTCTTTTTCCATTTTGTCTAACGGTCCCCCAAATTTAACAGCAAATTCTTGTAACGCATTTACAACAATTTTGTCTATTGTATTGACGGAAACGTATAAAACACACGTTTTACCTGCTAACTCATAAAATGTCATTAATTTAGGTTAAAATGTCAACAAAATTACTCGTTACGTGCAAATTTTATTTTAAAAAATACCCTTAATGCAACATCAAACGTAATTAGATTTAGACTACACTTGGAAAATATCAACAAAAAAATACTCGACACATGCAAATTTTATAAAGTATACCCTTAATGCAACATCAAACATAATTAGATTTAGACTAGACTAGGAAAATATCATCAAAAAATTAGTCGACACCTGCAAATTTTATAAAGAATACCCTTATTGAAACATCAAACATAACTAGATTTACACTACACTAAGAAAATATCAACAAAAAATTACTCGATATATGTTAATTTTATAAAGAAATACCCTTAATGCACTATCAATCTTGACTAGGTTTAGACCATACTAGGTTAAAAAGTCAACAAAAAATATTCAACACATGCAAATTTTATAAAGTATACCCTTAAAGCAACATCAAACATAATTAGATTTAGACTAGACTAGGAAAATATCGTCAAAAAATTACTCGACACATGCAAATTTTATAAATAAAAATACCTTTATCAAAATCAAACTTGACTAGGCTTAGACTATTATTACATAGGTTAAAATGTCAACAAAAATTACTTGATGATCTCAATATTTGGGTAGATACATAATGCATGCTAAAATCGTGTACAAAAATATTTTTTTAAACCTGCATGCTGTCGTATAGAATCTAATAGGTATATAAATATGTATATTTACTTAGATTAAGAAATTGTTTGATATATTATGGTGATATGTTTAATTATTTGGGACCCAAATGATATCAATTTTATGTAATATTGAAATAAATTATTAGTAAATCCTTAGAAATGTATTAATCACTTTATTTTCTACCTTCTTCGTCTTGAAAAGTTACAAAATTGCAGTTCTTATCCAAACACGATATATTCTTCCACTTAATTATTAGTGGTGGCAATTTCATTATTGGACTGTTCAATCACGCTGAAGTAAATCAACGCTACTTTATCAACTTGCATTAAATGGATACGAGCTAATATGTGTTATTATTCTATGAAACTAGTGCTTGGAGTGTACTGAAGAAAACCGGAACGTCATTCCGGGTATTTCAAGTTTCAGATAGACACAGTAGACGTTTCAATTATACCACATCAAAACTAGTTTAGAATTGAGATTTGCCTACTCTAGATATTTCAATATTGTTAATAAATTAAGTAGATAGGTGCTTCATTCGAAGAAATAAAAAAAAAAGAAATTTAACAAAAACATCAATTATTCTTAAACTATTCCCGAAAACTCCGGAAATAAATGAGCCCAATTTTTTGATATAAATAGTGCTGGCTTTTTTCACACCCACTTCTTTAAAATCCCTTGAGAAATTAGTGTCCTAAAAGTTCCGTCATGTGCTAAGTACATTTTAGGGATTTTATTTATTCATTTATTTATTTATTCCTTTAGATTTACACACAGTACAATATGATACAAGATATAATTAAAATATTTTTAGTGATTATAGATTATTGTACCTTATCAGGTCGAAATTATTGGTTCCTAACTAGGCAAATTTCCCGTTCCAAGGAACCAAAATATGGGAAAGTAAGTGTGTGATTTGTCTATGTCTATAATATATCTCATTAATGTTTTAATTTGTGATGTTTAATCGTTACAATCTTATGATAGAATCGAACTTGAGCTGTTGTGTACGTTTCAGTTGTGTATGAGCAATAATTAGAATAGTGGAAGATACATATAGTGTGTGATTAGTCTGTATCTATACTATGTCTATTTATTATGTGACATTTCTTAACATTTTTTCAGATTCTCCTCTACCCAGTCCAATCAACCATTTAGTTATTATTGGGTTGCAACAGAAAATATATTTTTGGCAACGTGAAAAAAAAAATTGTGTTAAATTCCGATTGTTGTCCGGGTTAAATCTTCCCCAAAGGAAAAACTTAACCCTTCCACAAACTTTTCCACAAATGATCATCTAGTCAATCAACATTATGTAAGTGCATTATATAAGCAAAATAAATACAAAACAATACAAGAACAACACGTGAACTCACCATAGATCAAATGGGAAAATAATTCACAGACTCCAGATATTTTCATATCAGAGGGTTCGGCTCGGTAGAACTTCTAACAGGGCCTATAAATCCTACTGATCCCTCAGCATAAATATTTAAAAAATCTTTTGTTATCCTACATGTATTCAAAATGACCGACTTTTGCATCTTTATATATAAATTTTTTGATAGATCTAATACGCCTAAATTTTTAATTAGAGAGCTAGGTATAATGCCAGTAGCCGAAATAACGAATGGTAATATTTTTATAGTCTGAGAATGCCAAATTCTTTTTATTTCATTTCCTAAATCTGTGTATTTTCTTATTTTGTCACTGACAGATTTTTGAAAATTAGTATTATTATTAGTATTATAACATTATTAAATTTGATTTATTTAAAAAAAATTAAATGGAGTTCTACGAATTAAACACCAAAACAATAAATAGTGATAGATAATTTGGAGGGATAAGAACGGGTAAGTATAAAACTTGACTCATAATCACGCGCATGCGTCTGCGTATACCGGTCATAACACGGCAGTATTAGTAGCTGACAGATTTTTAAGCCGCCCTTATCCCAGGATTAAGGACGTATTACCATCACATTAAGACGGAGATCGCCGACCATTTTAAAAATCTAGCTGGTTTGACAAATATCCATCGGTCGCGCAATGAAAATGTAAAAAAAGCGGTAAAACCCACATAAGCAGTAAATACTATAGTAATAATTTCGAAGCAATTCAAAACAGGCGAGTCTATGACATTACAATCGCAAATGTCGTCTGAAGAAAGGTGAAGCTAGCAACAAAACGCAAAATGCGATTGGAACAAAGTGGTGCCAGTCTAAAAAATCTTGCACGAATATAATTATGAGTAAAGATTTTAACCCGATCAGTATACGGCCCAATTCACCGATAGCTACACCAACGCTGCAGCGGCGTATTGGGGAATCTTTATAAGACTGTTAGATTATAATATTATTACGGTTTGAACAGCGCGCCACTACGCCATAGTAAAAAATCCTACCATGCGAATCAGTATCCCGCCACAACTCCATTGTAAAAAATCCACCTATGGGAATAAGGTCCGGCGTTGATTCCAGAACGCACAAGGAAGCTAAAAACCTACATCTCTAAATAGTATAAAATAAGGTTGCTATCCGTGTCTGTCTGTTTGTGCGCTTAGTTCTTCTAAACTAAGAAACGGATTGTGATAAAGTATTCACTATCATTTAGAGAATTTCTTCCGGAAGGTTTGTGTATATAATACATATAAATTATACTTATAGAAAGTAGAGAAAATCGATGTTTTGTAATTTGGGCTCTGACATTGTTAACGCTGGCTAAACCTTGAATTGTATATATCTTGAACAGGCCTGCAGAAAAGTCCGCAATGGTATATGTCTATCTACTAAGGATAATCCCCAGCAATTCCGGGCACACCTCAGCTTGTATTTTATATAACATACATTCTTTTTCAAAAGGTGTATGTATCAGAGCCAAAATTCATTTTTCAAGTGCGCCGCGTTGGCTTTGCTGGACTTGGACTTTGAAGATTACCGAAAACGTTCGGGTGAAATAGTTTCTGCTATTAGTGTGTGGCTTTCGAACATACGCAAATGTATTGACCTTTATCGCAATATTTGCTTGTTATCAATTAAATGATTAAACATTTTATTTACTTATCGCAACGATATTTGGTGTTTGATGGCGTTTACAAATATTCTAAAACGCATCGATGTTTGAGTAAATTGTTGTTTTATTTTTTAAATTATTTTCTTCATTGCAACTTGTTATAAATATATTTCTAAGCCACAGTATTAGTTGATAGACGGATGATTTCAAGTCGGTAGTGTAGTAGGCCCTTATTAATATTTTTTACGATTTTATTTTAACTTCGTAAAAAAAATATTATATTAATGGATATTTATCAATTAGCCAATATATAAAATAGTTTACTGTACAAAGGAATACAATATTATAATTCGCTGCCGGAAACCATAAAGTCTTAAATCAATCGGTAGATTTAAGCTGGATTGTATAATGCATTTTAATAAAAAGAAAATAATAATAATGTAATAATGCGATGCTATTTCAGAAATTAGACATTCGTGAACTTTGATGTACAAGTGGCTAAATTAAAATTAATGAATAAATTAACTGAAAACAGTCTTTCAGATCTGGAGTATTTTAAAATGACGTGACACCTGAAGAAGAAAAGATGCTCACAAAAAGCCCATTTCCTTTTTATTTCCCTTTTATGCCGAATGTCAAAGGTTTATACCACAAACCGTCACTGGCTATAAGCATCAATATTATACTATTACATCGATGGTTAAATATTATAAGTATGAAAAGAAAATGTTATTTTTAAAAATGCATTCCGGTTTATATATTCACAGAGCCCTTGTTCATTATTCCGTCTCCAATAATTTATTGTAAATTATTCTCATATTCCTTTGTGTACCTTGCCCACATTTGAATAGCTTTCCTTGGCAGATACATAAAAGCAGTGTTTCGAGATTGAAGGTATTTATTTCGTTTTTTTTATAATCACTCCGTAAACATATGTAATTATTTCCCGGTACTGAATATTTTACCATGATAAGTTCAACGGTCGTAATTCCGATACATCCCACAGATCCCTACCACAGAAATAAATAAAATATTTAGCGAATTACCAATCAGTACTAATGACATAAGGTTACAATGTCATTAGTACTGATTACTAATACAATGTAGGTAATATAGCATTTTACGAAATCTCTGAGATCTAGGCCAGCTTGATTCACCCTTCAGTACTTTCAACACTTTTGTTCAGTTTGCTATGTTTTCTGTGTATTTCAAATGCGCTATATACACGGACATATGAATATTAATAGACGAGAAGTTAAGGACGAGGGGTTAAAACAAGAGTTGCGGGATGCAGAGAGGAAAGCTGACTGTGATTTGTCAATAAATCAATCTGACAGTAAATAGGCATCTCGCATTATAATATCACCATTTAGTTCTTAAAAGTAAAATCTGCTTTTGAATGAATACACATTTTTACATGGGAGCGCAAATTACTCGCCACGTTATGAACAAATTTGCGAAGTCCAAATTCGGCAAAATAAATTGCTTTTTTTTCAGAGTCGAATATTTCGTTTACGTATTTAGTTAAGACACTTTTATAAATGTTCATAATTTACTTCCCAGCAACCAACCAGCTTTGTGTTTCGCGTCCAGACGTATCTCGATGTAATAGTATATGTTTCTACAACTGATCCATATTATACGATGTGAATATGCTTAAAATAAAATAAAATAATGCTTATATATGGAATGTAATACGACAATTGGGTTTATTCTCTTTTTCACATCTATTTTAACAAATTTTCATAGCAAAAGCCAGCATTTTGCCGTGTTATTTCGTAAAATGAACCGATGATGCCTCGACCATAGTTCGCACAAGAATGATGACGTCAGGTTTTCTAAATTCACGGGAGGCCATACGCGAGCCCAGCCGGCTCCAATGGAACCGGTATGGGGAGTGGGGAATAATACGCTTTTAATAACTTAGGGTAAATTGTAAGGAAAATAGAATAACACTATGCAATAGGTATATATATATAAACAATATTATTATATTTATAAAAACAATAGATTGGAACAATTGAATCTATGCACACACATAATATCAATATAAAATATATTAAATATATCTTATTTTCAAATTAACAAATACAGTTTTAGAAACTAGATGAAATTATCTTTCCGCTTTAAAATAAACATGACTATTTCTACTAATAAAATTTTAATATCAAATTGAAAAATGTTGTAAAAAATGCTACACATTTTTACTTATTTTTTTTTAATTCAACCGTAGAAAAATTGAGAGAACTCGATATTTCGAAAACACATTCCTTTTGTAAATTTGTAAGAAAACGATACCTTTAATGTAATCTCGTTCAAATAACAAGAAATAATTTTTCAAGTTAAAATGATTGTTACGATAGCGGGGCGAAATATAAATGATTAATTTTGGGTATTTTTAGGATTTAATTATGCGATTCTAGTATAAATATTTGAGGCAAACTGGAAAGAATTATAATTTCTCTTTCTAATTCACTCACTTATTATAAAATATGGATCCAAGGTCATATATGACCCTAAAACGCAAAGGGGAAATTGTATTTTTAACGTAGATTTTACTATAATTTCAGTTGTTTTTTTACTACAGTCGATAATTTTACTAACTGTATAAATCTTGGATGGTTGGAAATTAGTTCCCAGTAAATTTTACTTTTATGCAAAATAAATAAAAGTTCACGTTTTTATAGCGTTTAATATTACATCTATCTAATATAATCGTTAATGAGAACATTGCGGAAACTGACAATTATTTTTTATATTGATATGAGTTTTCGATGTCAAATTTTATATCAGAATAAAACTTTTTATGTTTCGGTTATAATACTAACTGATTTCTACTGACATTATTGAATTTGAAATATAATTTGTTGTCTGTTTTGCGGAATTATTTAATGAAAATGCTGCTCAGTACTATTTGTAACGTTGCGCAAACACAAGAGTTCTTCATTGGATCTATTCAGAGACATATGTCTATGGATCTATTTAAAATCGGTAAGGGGTGGTAAACGGCTTCAGCCTCCGCATACTTAATTAATTTCTAAAGATTTATAACAAGATTCTCGTTAACTCTTTGAGTTTTTAAGTTCCAAAAAAAAAAAATTTTGAAGACAATATCCATACATTTGTTTTGCTGAAACGTTAATTATATGAAATTCCCTCGATCGAAAAAAAATCGCAAAATAAGCTCCGAAAATTATTAAAAACACGTTCTGTTATTAATGTGTTATACCTATGCATTAAAAAATTCACAGTTTATCTTTAAATGTAACTAAAGCATTTGTCGAGAGATTTTCGCTCTATTTCACACGAGTCGTGTTTTATTAAATATTTTCACAATTTCCGCTTAATTATTATCGTTTTTTTTAATATTAGCGCGCTCCCTCTAACATTAGTATTTACATATCTCCCTTTCAAACGATCTTTGAATGCTTACTACGGGGCCTTAGTATGTTTTCAAAATTAGGAACATAGCACCGAAATATCCTTGAATACTTTGACAATTTTTTTTTGTATTGTATAACGATTCTTAAAAATGCTTTTTGAAAAAATTTATGTTATTAATTTGTTTCACAATACGTGTTTCGCATAACCTTTCCTGGTTTCATGTCAATTTGACGTAATCATTTTTCTCTTGCTTGCATTGCCATAACTTAAGTTTTTTTTAACGATCAACACTTTTTTTTTTCTTTATTACAAGTAAGTAAATCATTTTTGTCCAATGCACTGAAAAAACTTGCCGATATAAATATTAAATAATATTTAAAATTTCTTAAAATTATTCATAATCCAGTTAAAAACGGGACTGCAGGCCCTAAGCGAATGAATTGATAGATTTCCTGATGAGCTTTTAGTAAAAAAAGTCATATAAACGCGACATCGGAACACGTGTCCATGAAAATCATTGTATTTTCCTTGTATTAGAGATCTTCTTCAGAAGGTGGTGTAATTCCACGAGTTCCATATAATATATAAAACATAAGTAAAAATTTAAATATTTTAAGATAGAAAAGAAAAATCTTAAAAGAAATACAAATAATAATAGTACAGAACATGAAAATAATGTTGAACTTTTAGACATCAGAAAATGGCTCCATCACTTGCAATAGTGTTTTTGTTTACACTTTAATTGTTATTTAATTTACTGCTATTATTATCCTGTTTATCACTGTATGCATGTAATTCGTTATCACTTTATTGTAAAAGCCATTATATGCCGTTTGAATAAATCAATGGGACCCTACTAGGTAGACCGGTGCTTCCATCACAAGAGCGTTTTCGCTCGTGGCTAGTAGAATTCCGGTGATCCTTTTTAGGTTTAGTAAATTACTTTAGCTTAATTAACCAAACCGATTATTTTGTTTAGGTAAGTAAGCTTTTAGTATGCTATTATTAAAGTTTGGTTGTAATAGCTCAAGCACATTTTACTAAACAACGACGGTATCTGCACATAAAGTAGTTTGGTACTAGTAGCTCAAGTTTAGGCGATGGTTACACAACTTCAATTAGCTTAACACTTTAGCTAACTCATTTTTTTCAGTGTAGAAACACGAAAGGGTATTGTTATAAGCCCTAGCTAGTTAGAGGATTACTAAAAATTTAGTTAATCGAAAGAATCCATAAAATCCAAAATTTAAAAAAAAAAGTTTTTACAACGTAGGTTATAACAGGGTAAATGCAGGTGCATGAACACGTGTTCCGATATATTTGGAAAGAACTAATATTTTATTATGAAACGGCGTGCTGTCTTGTTTTTAACAGAATTTTAATAAATGAGCAATACTCATTTTTTTCCGTGTGTTCTCTGACATTATAATGATCATAAAATGCAACTCAAAAATAATTTCCTATCAGACTTCGTGATTTTGATGAATGTTATTTTTTCCTGTGACTTTCGTGAATTTTGTCCTTATTTTAAATTCATGCAGTTGTGTTCAAACGTTCGAAACATCAATAATAATCAACTTTTCGGTTTTATAAAAAATGTTGCATATTTTCAGGTGCCGTTTAAAAAACACTTTGCTTTTAAATCCTGCCTAAACCTACAATATTACATGGAATCATTGTGCAAGTGGCTCGTTAGCAAATCACAGATATTAATCGACAAAACGTGAACCAATAGAGCTATTTTTTTCCATTTTAACAAACCAATCGCCCGATGTAACGATGCCCGGAATAACTTAGAAACTTGCGCTTTTATGAATAGTGTAATATGAACATCACATTTCAATGTATTAGTAAACGAAATATTACTTTTAAATTCATGCAGTTGTTTTCAAACTCTTTTTATTTCACACGATAACATAGTATTATCTTGAAATCAGATAAATCAAACATAAGGTAGATTGTAGCGTTATCATAATAATTGTTTCTAAGTAATCGAACCTCGTTGGAGGACTCTGTAGTAGTCTAGTGGTATTATTTTCCTTATCATTATTATATAGGTACTTTAAGATTGTTTTGGTTGACAAAAATATTTACATTTATTTATAAAATTAGCTGCCATAAAGGCCATTTTTTTCTTAAAAACTCGTTGGAGGTTAGAAAGAATGTACATAAATTAAAAAAAAAATAATAATATAAAAAGTCACGACTATCCTAAAAGTGTTTCTCAAATAGTTGTGTATAATATAAAGTGTTAAGAACAGTGCGCTTCTTTTGGTAGTTAACTTGAAATAATAGTATGTTAAATTTCATTTGCAGTCCAATGCAGACCTCGTGTTGGTGAAAGATTATAAGGAGAATACTTATCTAAGTTTGGGTCATGATTCCTACAGTGATTAAAAGCAGAAGAATGCGACTGGCGTATTTAAAAAAGAAACTGTTAAAAGCAAACTGTTCTTACGAAGTTCTCAAACCGCTCCTATTTATAGGTACGGTTTTAGGTTTCCCCGTGACATACTTTTACGAAAATGGCATTATCAAAAGCAAAATATACAAGAGATACTTACTTCAAATGCTGATGATGTTATTCGCATATGGTTACTGCTGCTTCGCCGTATTGTACAATGACCAAGATGTGAGCGTTGTGGATCCTGGGATTTCTTCCCCACTCTTGAAGTCTACTGTTAGAATCCGAATAATTTCAGGAATATTTTTAGTCGTGTGTTTGTACGGGACAATGTTTTTTCAAATTGCTTGTCACGGGAATAATTTCATGCATTTGGACGAGTTGCGACACATTTTCTATACCGCTGGAATCGAACAAAAGTTCTCCATGAATAAATTCAAAATACTTCGTGGAATTCTTCTGCAAGGATTTTTATACTTCGGTCAAATTTTTATGAATCTCGCAGTTCTAGACTTTTGGGGTATAGGCAATGGAATGCACTTAATGTTGATGAGCTCCATGTATTTTCCTGGATACGTTATTTCTATAATTGTTATGCATTTCGTAACTTTGGTAATACAGGCCAATGATGGATTGATCATTATAAACTCTGAATTAGAACTGATTATTGAGAAGAAGCTCATGTCAAAAAGCGATTCAGATTACACAAATTTACATGCCAAAACAACCACAAACCGGCAGAAGTGTTTATTGAAACAGATGTCTACAAATGGAAGGGATTGCATAGTACTTGACAGAGTGATGATTTTTTGGAGAGCTTATGATAATATTTGTGATTATACTGAAAGTGTAAATGAAACTTACTCAACGAAACTAGTGCCGATTTTTCTATTGTCTTTTGGGTTGATTGTGTACAACGTATTTCTCTTTCTGACTATGCTATTTCTTCGCTCAAATTGGGTGCTGATGGGAAAAGAAGACCCAAAATTCTTTGTCTTTCTGGGATCGTCCGTTGAAGAGTTATGTGTTCATATTAATATGTGTTGTATTATGATTTTATATTGTGCTAAATGCAAGAATTTAGTAAGTACATACCCTTTTGTCACCATCAAATAAATACTTTTTAAAGTAATTATTATTATTGAAGACGTCCACCGAACCGGCATCACCAAAACGTACGTAATGTGACGCACCTACTCAATTACTGAACTCAAAACAGCCCAAAATGTGACATACTCGTACATCGTTGTTCGGGTGACGTCCTCAATGCACGGTTTTCCACCGAACCCTTTGAGGGTTTTAAAATATTTCGAAAAACTGAATACTTACTGTGTTTTAAAATCCTAAAGAAAGGTTTTATTATTTCAGGCAAATAAAACAGGAACCCTGATCAATAAAATGATGATAAAAGAAAGCAACAAACATGTTTTGAACAAAGCGAGTATCGTGCTTTTTATTTTTGAATAATTATTATTGACATCTACCATCTATGTATCGCTTGTTTTTCATTATATTCGTTTCATGGGTGTGGGTTTTCAACGACCTTCTTTGACAACAACTTTTTCAATGCTACCGTTAAATATAATTTAAAGTTCTCTAAATCGCCTATTTTCGGTCCGTCAGAGTTTGGTTAAATGTTGATGACGGTTTTGCTTAACGGCAATTTACAATTTGAAAACCGCTGGGTCAAGAATCGGCGGTTAAAACAAGAAACGTTCAAATAAATAAAATAAAAATGACGCTACCTAAGCGTCGATTTAAGCCAAATGTGATCGTTGTTGAAATACCCTGCCTACCAAATAAGATATTTAAAATACCTATTTCGTAACTAATAATTTATCTATATTGAAGAAGAAGATAATACTAATAAATCTAAACGAAACATGAAACAGAACAAGACACAGAAAAATAAAAAAAAGATAACGGTTAACCAGGAATCGAACCCAGGATCTCGTGTTTTACCTTGACAGACGTCTTAACCAACTTGACCATTGATACAAGAGATCCTGGGTTCGATTCTTAATTGTGACCGTTATTTTTTTTCTGTGTCTTGTAGTTTCATGATTCGTTTAGATTTATTAGTATTATCTACTTCTTCAATGATATTTTTCATTGATGGTTGAATATATTACCTTCAAAATAATTTTTTTTTAAATTGTTCCTAATAATTAATATTTTGAAATATACCTACTTCTAGTTACATCAATTTTCTACCTTCACGATAAAACGTCGCCCAGAACTATGTGCTCTTGGATTATTCGTAATAGACAACACATTACTATTTACGGTGAGAACATTCGTGTAAAGTATTATAATTTCTGAATTATTATGTGTGATGTATGGTAATAAGGTTGAGTATTTAAGCGATAGATGGCGCTAGTCGTAAAGCTTACTCCAGAGTCCGTCAGATGTCGCTAGCGTGTAACAAGAACTTGTGAGAGGATATTGACAGGGAACAAGCTTCTCGAACGAGAGAATTACCAATAGGGTGTGTCAATTATTTCAACTTTTGAATTCAGAAACGCCTGATGTCTCAAAAGTTGCGTCTTACAAAGAAAATGAGAACTACATTTAATATTATTTTTTAAAACATGGTTATTAGCTCGCTAAAATGCATTGAAAAACAGAAAAAAAACCTAAAACATGTACATATTTTTAAATAATCGTAATTAATATTTTCTTCACAATAATTTAACCTTTTAACGTTTGTTTATTATTAAAAACTGCGTAAAGTTAACAAAAATTAAATAAAAAAATAAATTTTATTAATGCAAGTAAATCTACAAGAATACCGAAATTAACAAAAAAATGATAAAAATCCACTAAAACGTTTTCCATTAATAATATTTAATATTTGGCTAATTTATATAGCGCCGTTTTCGTGAGAAATCACCTCAAAGGCGCTGCCATTTAGTATGCTTTAATTTTCAATTATTGGACTTGGTTTGATGTTTGAAGTCTCAAATGAACATCTCTCCTTTCCTTTCGTCTGCTCCACCACCTCCTTCTCCTACCACTGTACCCCTACTCCTGCCACAATAAGAAGTTTGTTTTTTGTCAAGTTTAAGTTGTTAGTTCCAACAGTTTTTCAGAACCAGCGCAAAGTGAAGATCACCAATCTGCAGTGGCTCATGATACATTATCTCCTCGAAATATACAATATTCGAAGATGAAGAATCCCTTGACGAAGTTATCTTAAATTTGTGATCGATACGTCGTATCACACAGAGCAGCAACTGCCATTGCTACTGCGGTTTTACAAGATGTAAATGAAGCTATAATAGTAGATATAAAGCTATATCATAGTAGATTACGAAGAACTAGAAAGCAAACTAGAGATATGTTATTAAATAGCCGTAAATTGACAAATATCGAAGGTTTATTTTTAGATGGGCGCAAGGAAAAACCAATGTTTATTATCAAGAAAGGAAGTAAATTTTATCGACGAATAAAAGTTGAAGAACACATAACGCTTGTGCAGGAGCCAGGATCAGTGTATCTCGGACACACTACGCCATCATCTGGTACTGCTAAAGACAGCGAAAATGTTATATGTTCTATTTTGGAAGAGGAAAATCGTCAAATGGAGAAAATTGTTGCAGTTGGTTTTAACGGAACAAATACAAACACTGGCCGGAAAAATGGAATTATTTCAAGAATGGAACAGAGACTTGAAAAGCCATTGCAATGGCTTATCTGCCAGCTGCACGCCAATGAACTACCATTGCGACATCTGCTATCTTCATTAGATGGACCGACTAGCGGACCTGTAGCTTTCTCGGCACCAATCGGAAGAAACTTAAAAAATTGTGAGAAAATGAAAATTATGCGGTTTGTTCCCATTCAATCATCCATACCGGAAAATATAACAGAAAAATTAAGCACAGACCAAAATTATTTATATAATATGTGTCTGGCTGTGTCAAAAGGAATGATAACTGTAGATTTGGCAAGGAAACAACCAGGGAAAATGTCTCATGCCAGATGACTAACAACTGCAAACAGAATATTACGGCTATATGTTGCAACGGAAAACCCAACAGAAAATTTGCAGATATTGACCACCTTTATTGTGAGAGTATATGCTCCAACATGGTTTACCATAAAGTTCAATAGTTTTGTATAGATGGAGCTCGTAATCTCTGGAAAATGGTTAGCATTTCCAGATATCTTTCAGCAAAATTGAAAGCTATTGTCGACCCCGTGATTCAGAGGAACGCATATTTTGCACACCCGGAAAACATTATTCTATCAATATTAACCGATGACAATAAATGTATAAGGCGGTGTCTAGTAATTTATCAATTCGAAATAATGAAAATATTATTACGCAATACGGTAAATATGATGTTCTTAGCCGGGAAAAAAAATATTATTTATTTTTATTATTAATACAGACTTAGCATTTATCAAAATTAAATCAGAAATATGACCTTTTTATGGCCGTCCTTTCGTATTGTTCAAAAAATATTTTAAATTTTGAATATCCTCAAAAAATACCTTGAAGGTTTTTCTTCAAGACTTCGTTCAGAAATAAATAAAAAATAAAAAAAAATAAGGTTGTGGTATAATTATTTCCTAGGCACTATCTTTAATGTTTTTGTAAATGCGGTTTACTAAACTTTGGTTAAATTTATTCTAAAAAAAGGAACGAGGAATAGTTTCTATTATTTTTGTCCACTTTTTAAAATTATTTTCACATTTTTAAATTACCATTTGTTTAAGAGTTTCGAGTTTATTAAAATAATAAATTATTTTGCCGTAAAGTGGCGACATTAATTCAGCTACCACGGCAGAAATTAGAACTGAAGGCTTATTTTTAAATATGTCAACAGATGGCGTTAATCACGGAACGACCCTTGGAATTTTCAACAAAATCTTGCGTGTCATCAGTCAGCGAAGATAATACCTACTTGTATATACGAAGAAGTTTGCCAGTATTTTTTTATAAATTGACGAACGGTCTTGCTGTGCACGTGTTTATACATGTGTTAGTTTTCGACGTGGACATGCGCACACACACTTGTGTATATTATGTAAATATGTTTTGTCATTGATTTTGAGGACAGGCATCAGAGATGTTCATCGAGTTAGGTTGATACGATTCGTCTTCACATTTTTTTATTGTATAAGTAAAATAATATTACATTTATTGTGAGGTGTGCTTAGCTGATTCTTATTTGGTACATGCTATATACGTTCATAATTTTTATTTCAAATTTAATGTACTTTACATACGATTTTTACATATTTATTTATTTATTTATTTATTTATTTAGACGCCGTAAAAGGCTTTTACAATATACATGATTTATGTTTACAGTGGTTCACAGGAGCGAAACAGTATTATGTTAAACAGAATAATTACTGAGAAATTATGTTGAAAATTAAACAAGAATAACATCTGGTATACATAGGTACAATAGCATTTTTATTTTCAATCCGTACAGTAGTTTAGTATTGAGGTTATTGTTACCTTCAATATTGAATTTGGTTGAATTTGCTGAGAACTAAGAGTTAGCTCTATTGAAACAGGGCTGTCAGTAAGACATCTCATAATAATTTTGGGAAAAATTATAGTTTTGATTAAGTATATAAAATTATTAGATAACACTCTTCTGTCTGATATCTGATGTAAGTGCATAGTTTAGGTTCTGTGATAACTTATGAATAGAATGGTATTATGCCTAATAACATTGATAATTATGACAGAGGTATGTTATTATAGCCTTCTTATAACTATATTCCGTGTAGTTGAACACATCTACTACTTCTGAGAAAGCATTGCCAACTGCATGCAATCTAGGTATAAGCGAGTTTCTAAATGACTCAGTCCTGATATTGTTATTGAAATTAAAAAGAATTTTGGATCGAGTGGTTCTAGTGGGTATATGGAAGGTAATTAGGCTTAATATATCAGGGCTGTCTATAATACCATTGACAATTTTAAAAATAAAAGTCAAATCGGAAATAAGTCTTCTATCTGAGAGTTTAAGTAAGTTTAATTCTTTCATCAAGTGATTGTAATTTATTGATTCTATAGGTAGACCGAGTTTATAGTTAATGTATCTTAGGAATTTATGCTGATTTTTTTCAACAGAGTCGGAGTGGATTTTAAAGTAAGGACACCAAATAGGAGAATTATATTCGATTTGACTTCGAACAAGTGAGGAATATAAGATTTTTAGTGTTGAAATATTTTTAAAGTCTCTGCCATTTCGGAGAATGAAGCCGAGCATTTTTAATCCTTTGTTGGTGACTGTTTCTACATGTGAAAGAAAGTTAAATTTTGAATCGAAAATAATGCCGAGATCGTTAATTTCACTTACAGAGGCGAGAGAAACATTATTAATTTTGTATTGATAGTTAAGGGGTTGTGTTGTTCTAAAAAATCTTATAATGTGGCATTTACTAATATTGAGATAAAGTTTGTTAGTTTTGCACCAATCTTGAAGTTTATTTAAATTTAATTGAATTTGAATACAGTCATTTATTGTTTTTATAATTTTAAATAGTTTAAGGTTATCGGCAAAAAGTAGCACTTCAACATTTTTATCAAGTGAAACTTCTTTACGCGCGTTATGCATTTTCGAGGACCGGAGTAAAACCGACTCATGACCGTCAAGTGACTCAAGGCCGATAACGCGACTAATTACCCTCGCAGACGTGCGTGACAAGTTTTTTTAGTAAAAAACACAGCCGTAAGTGAGTTTTTCAAAATTTAAAATTGCGCGGGACAAGTCAATTGAGGAGTACACGTCGTATACGCGGTTCTCGTCGCGCAAGATACCTCTCTTCGCGGTCTAGAGGCAGAGAGTTCGACACTCGTTATGCAGGACCCGGGTTCGAATCCCATATTTTTATAATTTTTAATTTTTTTTATCACATGCTACTTATAAATATGTGAATTTATAAGTAGCAATTTAGTAGTAATTTATTTTTACTTGTGTCATGAAATTGTTTTTAATAAAGCATTACATAATATATTATTTACTTAGGCACCGTTGTTTTCTTCTATGATCCTTATTAAAAAGCTAACAAAAAGCATTTTTTTTGTTATCCTTCAAAACATGCATTTTTTACTCTTGAATAGTCTTCAAGCACGTTTTTTTTATTACGGTCAGAGCCCATTGATGTACCTACCTATTGTATTTTTTGTGTCAGCGCGGAGCCTTCTGCAGTGGGAAAGTGTTTTAAAAAATCAAATAACAACATACAATATAAGTCACTTATAATTAGTGACATCTTACGAATTTCAACAGAACTTTTTTAGTACAGAACTGTCTTTAAATGGCTAGTGAAACCGAGTTCCTCCGCTGGGGGGCATTGTTGTAGTTTCGTTCTGAACAGGGTACCTATTATACTTGGCCATAAGGGAGCTAGGATGTAGAAGGATCATTAAATATAGGGCCCTTCAAACTTCAGGAGTGAGAGAGTTCATAATTCCAAAAATTAATTTCAACTGCAATAGCTACATAGAATTGATTGGCTGGCAGGACACAGATTTAATTCTGACAGAACCTCCACTCCTGAGCAACGTAAAAACGGATGGATTATGTAAATTGTGTATGAATTTCTTTGCCACACACAATCAGTGGAAAGGTGTGTGAAGTTGACCACAGAGGCGTCTTCTTCTGTTGCTGGTTACAATGCTAGAAAAGGTTATATTTACGCCAAGCAACATTCAAGAAACATAATGCCAAATTTTAATTCTAAGCAAGATTTTAAGTAATTACTGTTTTAACAATATGTTATCATTCAATTTTGAGCATCCATTATTTTTTATTCGTTGTATTTTGGTCAAAAATATTGTTGTACGTTATTGTTTAGTATCTTGAATTTAACCATAAAAAGTGTTATTTTCCCCTTTTATATTTTTAACAAACACATCACATACGTATAAAAAAATATTTATTTTTCGTTCTTTGTACTGCAGTTATGGAAACAAAATTAAGTGTTCTAAAAAATATAAAATATGGACCCATTGTTTTATTTTTTTCCCAAATCATGAAATCAAATTTTTTTCAAAACTTCCGGCCATTTTAGCGAGCTAATAGTGAACACCAATTTCATTTATTTTTACATTTTCGAATAGCTACAGATCATATGCAACTTTTGAGACCCCAGGCGTTTAAAAATAAGGCAATTTTTTTCTCTCTATGGAGAGCGACACACGCTAATTACCAACCCCCGGGTAATGAACAATGTAGCTAAATCCAGACTTTTTTATTGTAACTTTTAAAAAAAACACAATTATAAGAAGAACTTTTTACAAAGAGTTCCTAACACCAAAATCTGCATGCATAGTGTGTCTGCTATCGTGGTACGAGAACACGCCGTCAGATGGAATGCAGGAAAACACTTCTTCTTCTTGACATATAAATTTATTAATTCACAATATATTTGCAGAGGATCTTATTTTCCTCTGCTAAAACTTAAACTGAAAGAAATAAAGGTCTAGTTTCCTCTATTCTTCAGTTTTCCCTAGGTTTACATAAACCTAGTAATTATCTCACGACTGACTGCCTAGGTACGTCTGTACCTACCAGTTATATCAACACTAGCTCCTGCGTAGGTACGTCTGTACCTACCAGTTATAGCAACACTCTAATACTGACCTTTTTCTGGGAGGTATCTGTATTTAAACTAAATTCTGAAGGACGTTTTACAAAAATAAAGATGTTCCACCCGCTCGTTGGCAAACAACATTCTTAACATAAATAAAATGCACTTAACTATTATTAATGATACAAACGTGACTTAAACAATACAAATATTTTAAAGGAATTATTGGGAGATGAAACTTTATTTGGGGTTTTTATTACTATGGGACAGGGGTGGGAAAGGTATTGGCAAATATTTTTAGGCATAATGGTTTAACTAGGGTCATCATAAAATAGATAGCGCACAGCTCTATTTGAAAACTGCCGCCGCTTGCAGTAAAATGTCACCAATTCTTAAATCATAAATGATACAAACAAGGCAATATGTTTATAAAAATACCAGGCCAAAGAATTGTTTTATTGTAGGGTCGAATCTGCAAATGTGGGAAGCTACATTAACTTTGAAAATACGAACTATGGGAACGGGCCTCCTGAAGGCTAAATTTTACTGAGCAATATGTAATTGTCGCATTCTGGAAGATACATACCTCCTCCCGTGAAGATTCTTCACAAAATAGGCAAAGAATGCGACTGTTATCTTTGTTAGGTACCTACTGCTTGTCTACGAAAATTATCAGTTAAATTTATTAAAATATCTGAAATACAAATATTTATGCTGCTTTTAAAACTAGAAATTCCGTGGAATATGTAAATCTTATGACTAAAAACTGTGTAGTAGGTAATGTCTTAAAACTAGAAATCACGTAAAAAATGTAAATCTTATGACTAAAAATTGTGTAGTAGGTAATGTCTTAAAACTAGAAATCCCGTAAAAAATGTAAATCTTATGACTAAAAATTGTGTAGTAGGTAATGTATTAAAACTAGAAGTCCCGTAAAAAATGTATATCTTATGACTAAATGGTTGTAGTAGGTAATTTCGCATTCACCTCCCCCCGTGAATTCATTTCACCTAGCGGATAAAAAGAATGCGATGGTTGTATCTTCAATACTGCTACTTTAGTAGCCGGTCTGCGAAACGTACCGTGATTTGTTTGAATATCTACAACGCGAACTTGTCCATCGGCTCCGGGGTATACTTTTACTACCATACCCTTTGGCCAGGTATTCCGGGGCAACGTGTTGTCACATAGGATAACTACATCGCCTACCTTTATAGGTGGTATCACGTCATGCCATTTAGAACGTTTTACCAGTGTAGGTAAATATTCTTTTACCCATCGTGACCAAAATTGGTCGGCAAAAAATTGTGCAATACGCCATTGCTTTTTTAGGCATAAATCGCCGTGATTAAAGACCCCTACGATTGGGGTGTCATATTTATAACCTAACAGGAAATGATTTGGTGTTAGACTTTCAAAATCCTTGCTATCGAGAGAAACGTGTGTGAGTGGTCTACTATTAACTATATTTTCTGCTTCTAACAGCAATGTGTGCAAAGTTTCCGGGCGTGGTGCTTGCTCGCGTAATATGGCGTAAAACGTAGTTTTAATTGATTTTATTAGACTTTCCCAGGAGCCTCCGTGGTGAGGAGATCCTGGCGGATTAAATTTCCAATTTATTTTCCTTACCGACATTTCGTTATTTAATTTGTCCTGGTTTAGAGATGATAATGATTCTGATAATACCTTATCAGCACCTCTAAGGTTTGTTCCATTATCACTCCAAATAGTTAGCGGGTAACCGCGCCTAGCAATAAAACGTCTGATTGCTAGTATGGCGGAATCCGTAGTCAGGGAATCCGCGATTTCAATATGCACGGCTCTTGTTGATAAACATGTAAACAAAACACCGTACCGTTTTTCATTTCTGCGCCCTATTGTTACTTTCATGGGACCAAAGTAATCCATGCCTGTGTGTGTAAAAGGACGTTTATGATGTTGTAACCTTTCCATAGGTAAACATCCCATTAGAGGTGCCTGTGGTTGGGCTCTCTTATTTTTGCAAGTTTGACATATATATTTAATTTTTCTAATAGACTGACGCGCATTAAGTATCCAATACTTTTGTCTTATTGCATTTAAGACGTGTTCAACTCCACCGTGGCTAGACATCTCGTGAAACTGTGTAATTAATAATTGAGCTAACTTATCTTTACTGTCGAGAATTATCGGGAAGACTGTACTTAATTGTACGTCTTCAATCGCCGCAATTCTACCTCCTCCCTTAAACCCGCCTTGAGCATGTATGTATGTAATATCTAGTATTAATTTCTTCGCGCTTTCTACTGAATTTACACTATCTAAATAGTCGTCCATGTAATGTTTTGTTTTTATTGCTTCGACGGCCTGGGGATACTGAGATAAAAATTGATCCGCGTTTTTATTTTTTACGAATTGCGCCGAACAAGGTGATGATTTTGCGCCAAAATTTATAAGAAGGGAAGAAGCCGCGTCACGCGTCTCTCCTTTTAACGCTTTTTGTAATCTATATAAATTTTCGCTGTAAAATACTTTTAAGAAGTCTGTGGTATAATTGAATATTGATTTGAACGCAATCCATTCATTTGGATTGCCGTTAAATGTGGGAAGATCATTAACTTTGGGCCTGGTATTATATAAAGACATTGCCTTACCAATTGATTCCGCGAGACGGTCTTCAGTTATAGCAGGTGTTGGTCCCTGGAATCGGCCCTGCGACTCTGGCCACTGTTGCCCGTCGCGATGCTCTGCTAAGTTGAATGGCTGCTCTGATGTAGGCAGCTCCCAGCAGCTACTGCTTGGCTGCTGATGCTGCGTCGACTGCAGCTGAAGAGGTTGCCCTACCAAGGGCGGCTGATGCGATGTTCCTCTGGGTGGGAGTAGCTCGTACCGCCCGCCCTGCTGCTGCTGCTCCAACCGCTGTCCCAAGTGCAGCGGAAGAGTCTGCTCTGCCCGAGGCTCCAATTGCGACGGGAGAGTCTGCCTTGCCAAGGGCTGCTGCTCTGAGGATCCTTTTGGTGGGAGTAACGCGTACCGCCCACCCTTGTGCTGCTCCAACCGCTGTTCCAATTGCAGCGGATGAGCCTGCTCTACCCGAGGCTCCATTTGCGACGGGAGAGTCTGCCCTGCCAAGGGCTGTTGCTGTGCAGTTCTTGTGGGCGGTTGTAGAGATAACCGCCCATCATGGAGCAGTTCCTGTTGCTGCTCCATTTGATCTCGAAGAGGCTGTTCATCGTGATTTCCAAGTTCTGATGATGAACTGTGATGTGACTGGTCCACCCAGTCATTGACTCTATCCTCGAGAGTCCGTTGTGAAGTCCTTGATGCAGCTTGTAAAACGAGCGCCGCATGTTGCTCCTCTGCTTCCAAGACTGACATTTCTGCAGCCATCTTTGCTTCGGAAGCCTTTGCTTCAGAAGCCTTTGCTTCCGCGGCCATCTTTGCTTCAGCCATCTCCGTAAGTAGGCGGGCCTTTTGTCTCGTGATGTGCACCTTGTTTGCTGAAGCTTTTATTTGAGCCTCCATCCAGCTCCTGCTGGTTCCCGCCTTGCTGCCGCAGACAGATGACGTCTTTGTGTGTTGTCCCGCTTCCATGATGCTGCTGTTCCCGATGCGGCTCGAAGGACCATATGTTTCTGCTATCGTGGTACGAGAACACGCCGTCAGATGGAATGCAGGAAAACACTTCTTCTTCTTGACATATAAATTTATTAATTCACAATATAATTGCAGAGGATCTTATTTTCCTCTGCTAAAACTTAAACTGAAAGAAATAAAGGTCTAGTTTCCTCTATTCTTCAGTTTTCCCTAGGTTTACATAAACCTAGTAATTATCTCACGACTGACTGCCTAGGTACGCATGTACCTACCAGTTATTTCAACACTCGCTCCTCCGTAGGTACGTCTGTACCTACCCGTTATAGCAATACTCTAATACTGTCCTTTTTCTGGGAGGTATCTGTATTTAAACTAAATTCTGAAGGACGTTTTACAAAAATAAAGATGTTCCACCCGCTCGTTGGCAAACAACATTCTTAACATAAATAAAATGCACTTAACTATTATTAATGATACAAACGTGACTTAAACAATACAAATATTTTAAAGGAATTATTGGGAGATGAAACTTTATTTGGGGTTTTTATTACTATGGGACAGGGGTGGGAAAGGTATTGGCAAATATTTTTAGGCATAATGGTTTAACTAGGGTCATCATAAAATAGATAGCGCACAGCTCTATTTGAAAACTGCCGCCGCTTGCAGTAAAATGTCACCAATTCTTAAATCATAAATGATACAAACAAGGCAATATGTTTATAAAAATACCAGGCCAAAGAATTGTTTTATTGTAGGGTCGAATCTGCAAATGTGGGAAGCTACATTAACTTTGAAAATACGAACTATGGGAACGGGCCTCCTGAAGGCTAAATTTTATTGAGCAATATGTAATTGTCGCATTCTGGAAGATACACATAGTAATACAGATATAACATTATGGAAACGACTCAAATCGAAATCAAATAAAACATTCCCTGGTAATGACGTTTCATTATATATTATATAGACGCGTTAAAGAGCTCTCAAATTGACAATTTGAGTACAAGGTGTCACGTAAGGTGGCGTGCTTCCTCTAGCTAAATTGCATAAAAAATGCCAAAATGCCCTCATGTGTGTTGAGAAAGTGTCTCACGGCAAACACTAGCAAAGCCAAGGAATAACATTTCAAAACACTCAAGTCAAATATTATAATGAAGAATAATAAATATAAATTTCCTGAAGATTTTCAAGGGAAAGAGTACAACCTATTAGCGGTTGGTCGTCTTGTCGTCTCATTAATTATTTCGTATTAGATTGAAGTGTAAGCGAGTTAGTAGTACCTAATTTGTAAAGAAGGGCACTAAAACAGGACTTAACAAAAACAAAAAACTTTAAATGACCCAAAAGGATTATAATGATCTATTTTTTATTTTATTTTATTTAATACATGTTACATTGTTTTGAAATTTACATAAAGTAGTACTATCAAACAAGTAAATAGTGTATTTTAAAAGGAAACAATCAGTAAATGAATGATACTGATCTATTAAATAAGTAAATAGAATCTAATAACGGGAGACAATAAGTTAATGGATCATACTGATCTATTAAACAAGTAAATAGAATCTAAGTAAAGGAAACAATCAGCAGCTAGCTGTACTTTATAATGGAAGTATCATTGTAATTATTTGTGTGAAAAAAATTGCATTCACCAGAGTCGTGAGGTAAACAGTAGGGTGGATCGATTTTTTGTTTTTGTGTTTTTCTTAGCAGCGGGGTGTGGAATGGATGCTCTATGGGGATACCTTTAAAAGTCATTATTACAGCATTAAGATATTTCGAGTGCAAGTACTGCCCCAAGTCAATTCAAATTTTAAAAAAATAGCGAGAAACTAGAAAAAGAAGGGTTTAATCTTTGCTCAATAAAAGTAGTTAAAATATTAAGAAAATTAAAATTTCATTTACTAATAATATTATCTACTAATCAAGAAACAATAAAAGTACCATTGCTACACAAAAAATCACAAACAATGTTAAAAAATAAAGTCAAAAATCATAAAAGTTATTGTGTTTTAGAGTCCTTCTTCGAATTGAATACTGGCATTATACGACAAGATTCTAGCTTGTTTTGTATCCACCCTTCACGTCTTTCAGGGCCGCAAACAGTAGAACATGATGCCGTTACCATTTTGATGCATCTTTCCGTGGCTTGCGTGTGACAGGGCATCAATCGGAACCTACACAAAATGTTGGATTCGATAATTTCGTGGTCTGCAATGGCATCAATTATTGTCTCGCTAGATATCAGTTTTGTAAGAGGTGGTTTTGATGGTTTTTCCCATTAGATCAAGTCAATATAGTCTGCTGCGTTTAAATTAAAAGTAGGTAGCTTAAATACTCTTATTGGAGAGAACCCTGACGTAAGTTTTCGAATACTTTGAATCCGTCTCAGAGCCAACTCTCTAATTTGTTTTCGTTCGTCGTTTAACATACTAATAAGTATATTTTCGCTGTGTCCAAAATACCCGTTGCGTTGAATTACGGAATTGACCACCTTTTTCAAATGCTCTGAAAAGTAACGAGACAATTTTATGGTTTCGTGGAGGTGTCTCGCCCAGTAAACACACGAAGGTTGTGTTTTTATTTTAAACCACATCGGAGCATACACTCTTATCACAAATTCAGTCAATAACACCCGATTTTCTGTAGGATTCTTGGTTGAAATGTAAAATCGGAGAATAGTATTGGCTGTTGTTAACTAACGCGAATGACAGATTTTACCCGGGTTTCTTTTCGCTAAGTTTTCGTTACATTGTCTTTCGGCGATTGCTCGGCACATTTCCAATAAATAAAGCTGGTCTGTGCTAAGGTCGTCACGGGATTTTGTAATGTCCGGTAAGTTGCATTCTATTGCTTGAAATTCTATCACAGGAAGATGTTCACAGTTCTTGAGTAACTTTCTTTGATCTGTTGTCGTTCCATCAAGGTATTCGAAAAGGTGTCTCAAACTTAACTCGTTAGCAAGTAACTGACAGACCAACCTCTGAAGTGGACGATAGAGCTTTCCTTCAAGAAGTCGAATAATGTCAGACTTAGTTCCATTATTAACTGCTTTTCCGTCACATCCGATGCCTACAATGCACGCTAAATCAATGGATTTTGCCACAAAATATGCAAACAATTTGTGATATATTGTTTTAGCATCACCGAACTAAACGCCTATGTGGCAAATGTATTGTTTGCCAGGTTCTTTCAAAAGACTAATATGTTTTTCTCTCACAGCTTTTCTGCATCCATCCTCCATGATTAATGTTTTATACTTTCGACCGTTAAACGATATTCAAATGCACGAATCAAAATGGGGCTGATTGATGGCAGTCTGTGTGGTCCTAGCGTGGTCCTCATTTGCAAGCAGCGATATCAAATAACGTCTGGCTGCGTCTTTTGAAATCATCCATTTTTTTAAGGTAACTCTCACTATGCTTTCTACATTTTCATGGTTTAAGAATCGCCCGATATTTTTCATGGTAGTCCTTTATTCGCGCCAAAATTGTGAGATGTTTCACAATTGGTAAAGACGCTCATTTCTAAATATTTTCTATTTTAGTAGCAACAATTTCACTAGTATCTCTTACTAAATCCTGGAATCGTTTTTCTGTGCTTTGCGAGACGTGAATAAAATATTTCATCATATCTTCATAACTTGGTAACACACTAGCTGCTAATTACAATTGTTTACTGATGATTGCAATAACGCATGCAACACCCCCGCGGCCCCGCGTAACTGCGTGCGGGAATGCGCGGTGCGCGAGCGAGGCAAGAAAATGGACTCAGCAATTTGTCAAATTTTCGCAGGAAAATAAATATTATCACATTTTTTTATTAATATTATTTAAGGCGCGGCAATTTTTATTCATTATGAAATATAAAAGAAAAAATTTAAGTATTAATATTGACACAAAACTGTTTTATAAAGGGACAATTTTTTACTAGATTTTAAATAATTCAACTGCTTTGGGGCAGTACTTGTTATCAAAATTTTAAATTGATATTTTGTATGCTTAATTGTATGTACCTAGAGCATCTATTCCGCACCCCGCGAAATCTGATTTATAAAAAAAAAAAAATTCCATACAATGGCGATCCACCCTAGTAAACAGGTTTTAAATGGAAAGAACTTCGTAAAAAGAAAATAATTGTAATGTCTAATAGGTATTACGTAATGTTGTATGCGCAATGTTTTTTGTGGTGACGAAAGATAGAACAAGTTTTTTTTTAAACTGTGTAAGAATGGATCATTTTTATTATCTATTTGAGATTTTCACAAATTTTAATACCCCATTTTAGATCCCGTTTCAGTTGTATTTTTGTAATAAGGCGCTTAATTTTTTAACAGATGGCCAGTTCTGCAACAACGTATTTGGTGATTTTGGCACAATTTTACATTACCGCTGAAACCTAGCCAATTAAGTTAGGCACTATTCGTTTTTTACACTCGCACATTATTCAATAGTATGGCAACACCAAAAATCAACCACAGAACAAATTCGTAATTTTCCTCTAGTCAAGTTTGACGTTTAAGTTTGAGGTTATTTTCTAAAAGTGTACCGAAAATCACACCAAAATGCCGTTCATGTTGGGAAAAGCGCCTATTAGGCGGACGATGGAGTATTTAAACGCCGGTAAACTGATGCTAAAGGATAAAGTTAAGATAATGACCGTTAATTACAACACACACGGCGAGCATCACGATGGAGCGCGGGACTTCGTCTTTTGGTATTTGCCGCAGATCCAGTTCAAAAACCCTACAGTTCAAATAGCCACTTTCAAAAACATGACGCCTTCACCATTCATGAAGTTCTATCTCGATGATGGGAACCAAATGCTGGTAGACATCGATGGAAAGACAAAAGAAGAGGTACAAGAACATCTTATAAAAGTTATCGGCAAGACAGATTTGGTTCTCGCCGCCGAGGCGCTGACGAAAGAAAAGAAAGACAATCCTGCTAACTTTGGTCACGGCTGTGAAAAGGCTTGCATGTGTGAAATCAGAGGACAAATTCCTTGTCCCGGAGTCATTCCTTTACCTAGATTCATGAGAGGAAAATACCAGAATAAAAATAAATAAACCCAGGCACTGCGGTTTTGTTTTAGATTTGTATATAGGTTCTAATAAGTGTTTTATAATAAATATGTAGTTTGTATTGACTTCTGTTTCCTTTATTTGATGCAAATATTGTCATTAGGGTTGAATATAATTACATTCTGTTGAGACCTCTCCCTAAAGTAAGAACTGTCGTTGCTCCTTACATAATATGTAATTTTGTTAATTGGCACATATTATGGAAATTACATTTCTTTTCAATAATTACTGCAAGAAACAGCTACTTACAGTCGCAAAAAGGTTAATTAGGTTCCAAGTTTGGGTTAATATTCAAAATATACTATATACGGGTTAACATTCAAAATATACTAAAAAAATCCAAAATGGTTGCAAAGGGATCTTTTTATAAGAGACATTTTGAACTTTGAATAAAAATGGAATTTGAATGCATCTTTTACCATCTCTATCAGCGTTAATAGTTATTTCTTCTAGTAATTATGTTGAAACAAAGTGTAATTTTCATAATCTTTGCCTATTAAAAGTGGGGCATTTAGGTAAATGTTTACCATAATTTTAAATGCATATTTCAGGTTTTTCTAGAGCACTTGGTTTTACAAAATTCAAAAGCCGTAACTGGTGTTGCATGATGATTTTTTAATACTTTTTCATGGGTGCTGTTTGCTGACACATGTGCTCATCCTCAAACACTGTTCAGTCAAACAGCTGATTAGTGCCATTTTCTGCATTCAATTAAATTCTTACCAATGGCAGCGAAAGATTATTGCAAAAAAAAACTGATTGTCACTAACTATCATTGAGGTATATAGATAGAGTCTACATACCATGTAAATGTTATTCCCAAAGTCTAAGGGTGGAAGTCCAAAGGGAGGTGTGGCGGCTGCCGATGTCGCCCGAATCCTTCTGACCGTGAACGAACACAACGAAAAGAGTCGCCAGTGGCAGCCTGCTGCGCCACCGTACGGAACATTTAACTTCAAGCACTCCCTCAGTTTTTTAACATTAAAAAGCCAATTTACGAGGCGGCTACTGATTATGGTAAAACCCTATTTACGGATGAAAGGTTATACCATTGCTTTCCCTATCTTTTCCAATACGACTTGTACAATATCGCAGTGTGCTTGTCTGCATTTTGAAGTTATCGCCGGAGACCTGTGCCCGGTGAGCTCTTGTAACCGTTTGAAGCCCGTGGTATCTCACAGCAGACAATGGGCCGATGTAAGCGGCCCATACGAACACAAATGTTGGCTCTATCTACTCAATGCTAACTGCATCTTATAAGACAGTAAATGAATCCAACAACTGAAAGCAATAATTTTTGTTCTATTTTTGGTGAATTTGAAAGATTTGATCACTGAAGTGATAAACCGATAGAAGTGTGTTGTAGGTGAGTCCGAAGTAAGGTCAATTTTATCTTTCTTTGGGTGAAATTGATCAAACGATGTATCGAAATTCTTTCTTTTAACAGATTATCATTTTCACTGGCTTGTTTGGGGGCCAACAGTCGAAAGGTCATGTATATTTGCGAGATCAGTTTTCTTTCAAATCGGTACAGAACATGTTTCTAGAGCTCTTTTGTTTAGTGGTGCTTGTAAACTCTGATGTTTCAGGAGTAAGGAACAATCAATATTAGAGTGGAGTATTTTAATTTAAAAAAGTTGTGTATTTTTTTTAAGATGAAATTTAATAACAGATGTTATATTATGTACTAAAGCAGTTATTCAGTACTTATAAACCCTATTCCTGTAATGCAAAAAAATACAGTTTTTTTAATTCATCAAAATGTTCTTCACAGCATTGTTAGCCTGAGTTCTTCAATAAATTAACTTTGAAGGGAAAGAAACTATTTGCTAAAGCTACAAAAACTCTTAAACGGCAATGTTTGTCAGCTTTAAATCTGCAGAGCTTTTTCTATCTTGAATTTCTATGCCAGTGCAACTATTTTCAGCTAGCATTGTCATTTATACCATCAGCGTTAACTCTTTAGAAGTTCAATTTACTCAAAAAGTCAGAGACAGGATGGTATATTTTTTTTCAATATTGATGCCGAGTAATACAATTATTGTTCTCTAACAAACAATGCAGCATTTTGTCTTATTTCTTATTTATTTTAATTGATATTTCATTTCTTTGGGAGAACTAGTTATCCACAATAGGATATCAACTGTCTACGGTGTATTTTAAGATACTTTGTACATGTTACTCGCCAAACTGAGGACTCCAACACAACGGTCACAGGCGGGAGAAGCAAAGGAAGATCACTCAAGGAAGATCGCTGGAGTGACCGAGTATCATAGGCATCCGGTTCGTCGGTGGCCGCAGTTCTTCCCACAGCGCAGAACCTCGGGAGTGGTGGAAACTTCTCCACCATGGAAATTGAAGTGGGGGTCACGTTCTTAAGCAATGAGTAACTGTGGAAGGATATTTCAAAGCTCTAAGTCCTTGATATATATGAGGTTACTACTAAAAAAATTATGAAGATTTCATGATGCCACAGCTGACCTTTTGAGAGTGTTTTTCTGTTTCAGTTAACAGATTATCTGAGATTTGCTTTAGCTGTATCTAAATGTTTCATTATGTTTTCTATTAAACTCCAAAATTCCTACACATGGCATAATAAATCTTGGCTTTTTTCTTATTCTTTAAACAGCCATAGAGGTCATTAATTTTCAAGCAGTCGGTTTTGCTGAGGAACTCTCTTTGTCCAATTTTGCCACCTTTGTGCTTTTGGGTGATGGTTGGCTTTCCTCTGACCTTGGCGAAGAAGTTGGGCCCATAGTGCATGATGGAGTCATAATCATACTCAAAGTTAACTGTTGTGTTTTCAGCAGCCTGTTTTTCGAAGTTTCTTCGGAAAGCTGTGAAAAGAAACAAAATTTACTTATAAAATCAGAGCCAGGACTCGAATAACAACATCTGTAACTGGTTTTGTGAAATTTTTCTAATGTATTTAGCAAATAATTACTATCGCCAGTTCTCATAGAAATACCTACATAGATAAGTAATATTGCTAATACTTATATTATTATGGTACATATACATTTGCAAAACAAAACGTAAGCCGAGATAAAAATTACGTGAAAGGAACGAAGTAACTGCAAGCGGCGTTTCGCATCATTTGCAGTTGCTTCTTTCCTTTCCCATAAGTTGAGGTTCAGTTTGGCTCGCGTATGTATACGTAGTATTAGATACCAACACAGCATTCCCACTGGCAACTTGCATATAAGAATGAATAGTTTTTAAACTCATTCTAGGGTTCAAGAATTGATTATGAAACGATTTGCTTGCTTCTGTATTTCCTCCCTCCTACAACAAGTCTTTGAAATCTAGGTACATTCCTTCCTTTCCTGCTCCTTCACATAGCATTCTCAAAGATGGCAAACAGTGTAGAGATAATATCATATTTTTTTAATGTTTTAAAGATATAAATTCGTCTGTTAAGATAGGTACCTGGTATGATATTGTCAAAATGGATCTTAACGAATTGGTCCCTGTCTGGTCTCGATTGTTCGTGGAATATTCCCAAAGCGTGCATGATCTCATGCATTGCCTTCCCTTCATTACCTAGGCAGTTTGGTCCGTTCTCGTTGGGAGGCTGTAAGGACAGAAGTTGGGCTCCTCCGATCTTTCCAATATAGGACCAGCAACCCTGAAAATTATAATAAAAATTACATTCATTTGGATGTTGTGAATCAGAACAAGCATATGCCTGAGCTTCTCTCCTTCTGATATCCTGAGGTTATCCAGCCAGTCGACGGTGTCAGGTGTCGCTGAATACAGCACGATTATGCCTCCAAGAAACTGGTGAATGGGATATTCTTCTACGATATGTTCCGTAATTTGGTCCTGAGCCAGTGACTACTTGTACCGAGAAAGTTCTGAAGAATTATTAGGTGTCTAGATATTTTCTTTTTCTTTTGGTTTGGATAAAAGAAGAACAAATGCAAGATCACCTATGTGTTTTGATATTATATTAAGAAATATTTTTTGTAAAAATAATGTGTGTTTTATATTTGATTATATTTGGTCTTTGGTACTGTGCACTTTATCTAAGGACGGGTTGTTTCGGAGAATTTGAACAATTCATCAAATTTCAACGTTCATTTTCAAGTTCTGTGAAAGATTTTTTCAAGTTCTGTTTTTATTTCAGTTTTGTCAAGCAACTAGTCTACAATGATATAATAACAGAACTTGAATAAGTCTTTCACAGAACCCGAAAATGAACGTTGAAATTTGATGAATTGTTCAAATTCTCCGAAACAACCCGTCCTAAATGTTTTTCTTTCAAATTTAACTTAGCAAATCGATAATAATAGTAATTTATTTGGGTCGTGTCATGATCGTGTGAGAAATACGGACATTTATAAACAATGCAAGGATGATCTAAGCGTAACGATGAAAGGAGTGTAAGGAGAATATCGTCGCATTAATTCGTAGAATGCGTAACCACCAAATGTAAAATTTTACAGGAGGCACAAAAAACCTCGTAGTGAAAAAAAATGAAAGACGGCTCATTCTTTTTATTTATGTTTCGAACATATTTATAATATATTTCGAAATTTATTTTCAATCATTAAACTTTTGTAAGTTAAGGCTTTCTATTTCAAATCGGAGTTAAGAAGTTTACATTAAAACCGAGAATGGAGATACGTATTTTACAAAAGATACATACTTTTCTGCGAACAGTTTTATGAACAACCTAGCGGAAAATTTGGGAGATAGGAATTTTACATTCACAAAATAAAACACAACAATGTATGTATATGTCGAGGCAGTCTATTTAGATGCATTTTAATGATTTTAATGATGCGGAAGGTTATCGTAAAAGGAGTGGTAATCCTTTTCTAATGTCTGTTTTAAGTCTTGTAAATGCTGGTACTTTTCCTTCCTTAATGGATTAAATCTGACTCTCAAGTGAAATCTTCAAACTCTGAAGATCATTACAGATTCGGCGACGGTTTTGTGCTGGGTGAGATCTACACTGACCGGGAGTAGTCGTGTCAGAGATGCTCGTAAAGTGACGCTTGGGGTTGATGAAGGAGATTTGAGTTGAGGAGAAGAATTTGATCTGACATTATCGATCACCCTTTTTGTCCTGTAGAAATAAAACTGATGTACTTAGTAGGGTTTGCAAGACCCGGGCAAAGAGTAGCCATGACAGGAAACGTTGTGAAAGAGACTCCTCAGAGTGTGAAGATAGGTGGGAGAGACTTGAAAGTGGAACTGGTGAGCAAACATGTGCTTTAAGCGTAGAAACTCTTCATGCTCAGCATCACTTTGGAGTAAAGTGAACGCTTCATCTTGCCCGGCTGGTCGATCCCGAGGCGAGAAGAAAGGACGTTGATAGATGCGTGCGTTCCTGCGTACAATGCAGGACAATTGACCCTCCGCCATCATCCCATGAAGCGGGTAATCTTAATGTTGTGACAACCTGGAGTCGCTTGGCAGTTGAAGTTACTCATTTCGGTAGGAAATGTTTACTCACATTTATCGATTGCGGTCCAAGTAGATTTGCCGTGTGGCGGGAAATCGAGTCAGATAATGCAGCTTCGATTATCAGACATTTGGAAGAAGTGTTTCGGGAAAGAGGCCCGCCCAAAGTAGTTCTCATGGACAATGGTACTGCATTTTGTTCCTACAGTGTTACAGATGTAATGTAAGTGTAAGAGATGGAATGTTCGTCAAAGATTTCGCGCGGCATACCGACCATCTGGAAACGGTATAGTTGAACGACATCATCAAACAATAAAGAGAACTGCAGCCAGAAGTAGAAGCGATCCCCTGCAGGCAGTGTTTTGGTACAATCTTTGGCTGCAAAAAGCCAGGATGATCAAGGTGTTGCGCTGTCTAGTATAGTTCACACTTACTCGTGGAGACACCTTTCTGCGCAAGTGAATATAGAAGAGGAAGTATTGAATGAGTTCTAAGTGGGCGATCTTCTTGTGTTTAAGCCAGTAGATGGGAGATGCACATCGTGCATGGATGGGTGACAGGACTTACTTCAGTCAACAACATCGAAATAGATGGCATACCAAGACATGTGCTTGACCCGCGGAAGATGCCTGACAGAGAACGGACTGTGTCTGAGGAGAGACGAGATGGAATTGCCGCACGTTCCACCGTCAATATTTTGGGTTTGTTTGAAGAGGACAGTGAAGAACCGGATCCGGATATGAATCAGAAGGAAATCCACTTGCAAAGAGATGGTGACCTTAAAGAAGAGATAATCACAGAACAACGACCTATTAGGTAGGACGCGAAGGGCTCCGGGTTGGTTAAATCAATTCGTGCAGTGATGATGACATCAGGAGGGCGTGTGGTGATAAGCAGGTACCACTGTAAAAGCGGTGAACGCAACCGCAGAGGCACATAAAACAAGAGAGCTACGGCAGAGCGTCACACGATGCAGAAGACGTCAGTTTAGACTACAGATACAAAACACTATTCGTGACTTCACAATTAAAATTAAGGTTATAAAATGTTCAAAATTGATTAATCAACTTATCTCAGTTAATTTCACGGTAAAACTATTACACCGTAAATAAATTTCCTCAGTCAAAAACACAACAAGCGTGCACGGCTCACCGGCCAATACTGAATTAAGGAGTTACGAAGTATTCGCGATTAAAAATGGCACCATGATTTTACGCAGTTTCCTAATTTGTGTTTATCTAAAAGGTTAATTTTTTATAAATTTTCGAGTTTTACTAGTCGATGCGGGTCTAATTTTAACACCAGATGGCATTAAAAACGTATTTTCGAAAAATTTGGAGTTACGCAGTCTACGAATTAATGCGACAATATATAGACGCGAATTTGAATGACAGAAGAAGTCGGGGACGCCCAAGGAAGACATGGCATGTTCAAGTGAACCAGATACTTGAGTCGGGCTATGTCAAGAGTCTGAATAATTATAATAATATTTAGCTAATTTATGTAGCGCCGTTTTCTTGAAAAATCACCTCAAGGGCGCGAATAACAGACGATTACATATAAGACGATGTATGGATGAGAATGAAGCAAGGAGTGTATGCCAAGACCGAGTTATTTGGCGGTCCGTCCTCTTTGCCTACCTCTGCGGAGAGAAAGCTTGATGGTTAGTTAGTTAATGTCAAGAGTCAGTCATGGTTAGTTAGTTGGGTGTTATGTGGTCTTGAATATAATTTTATTTATATGTTAAATTTCACAAGAGTGGCCCTGGCTGTACAGTGTAAAGACAGGGGAACTATATCGTTACCTGGATGGGTAGCGTTGTGAGGTGAATTAAGGCAGAGGCTCTAGGAAGGGTTTATTAATCAGGTTTTGAAGAAGATTTCTCTAAATAATGGAAAAATAGATGCCAGTACCTCGATCCATACGCGACCCGACTTACACCAAACGAGTCAAAGAAAGGATCCAATCTCATCAAGCCAAAATCAACTGTGAACGAATGTTTGCAGACGGGATCAATACTGCTGACTTCTTAGAGTAAGCTCCATTGAAATACTTGTGGAACAGACTTAGTGTGCCTGTACTGAGTCTGTGCATCAGAGATGGCAGTCGGTCTGTTAACAATGGATTGTCAGACGGACCACCCTCCTGAAACATTAGTTTACATAGAATGGTGTAGTATTTGGATTAAAAATGTATTATTACCGCAGGATATTTAATCGGCCAAATGAGCAAATAATCTTCCGCCTTTCCATCCCACGGCACAAACTTCACACAGGTCATGAAACCTAGTATCCTGATGGCTTTATAGATGGTGCTGTGGTCAAAAGGGTCGTACAGCTCACTGATATGGTATGGCACCGTGCCATTGGGCCAGCGCATCTCAGGGAAGACATGCCAGTTCAGAGCTACTCGCCAGTTATCATATGACTGAAAAAATAATTATTGCATGAAATTATCATCACTACAAATCTTGGAGAGTCCTGGTACTTACCTACTAGGAAGTGAATCCACTCTTAGTTCAATTTCTTGTAAGCCAGTTTATGCAGTGTTAATTACATGGTTTTTACACTAAGAAGTCCTTTGTTGTTCATAGTTATGTGTATGTAAAAATTAATATTATCCCAATAATATGCGAAATTTGTTTTGTAGATAAACAGATTTGTGTACTAATTAATTTACAAATCAATATAACAAAAGTGATAATAGGATAATTTTTATAGTTCTGTTATTGTGAAAAATCACTCCAAGGGCGCTATTATACAGTTACATGAAATCTATAAATTAGGTATACAATTTATTTTTACATTTTTCTTTGAAAGCAAAGAAAGGACAGTCATCTTTATTAGTTGTTCATTAAAGATATTTTTTATTGGTATTCTTGTCTTCACAAAACATCTCCAACAAAAAATCTGATTTTCACAAAAAATGTCCCCTGAAATCTTGTATTCTGAGTGTGAATACACAATGTACTTAGATATAATTTTTGTTTAACTTTTAGATTTTCTAAATCATTAATTATTTCAAACATTCAAGGTACTTGTACCGGACAGCAGGGGATTATTAACTGAAATGTTATAAATAAGAAATCATTTTTCTGTTCTCGCACATTTCTTCAATTACTCATCTCGATAAGATTGTAATCACCGTACAAGTTCTGTATTGCCTTGGCAAGGCTGAATTACTGGCACGTCAAAACCGTGGGATCGTGATAATTAAATTGCGGCACTGTGAATGCATTTTCCAAAAATTCCTTTTAGATATAAGAATAACTTACCCCACTAACATTTGCATACATTGTAAACTTTTAACCCCCTAAATATGGAAGTAACTTGCGCAATCAGTCAGTTGTCCGATGACATTTGTGAAGTCTATGTTTCATTTGCAAATCCTTACCCAAAGTACCCTCGAGAGAAAGCCAGCATTTACAGTCCATGTCACTGGCGTTAGTGTCCAGTACAGTGCCGACTTACTTTCTGTCTGAAACTCAAAACTAATAATAATATTACCTGGTCATCTAAGGCGATATCCCCTTGAAATAATCCTGGCCTAACTTCCGGATCCTGACTAGACTCTTGCAAGTAGTCTAATGTTTGTGCATCTATTTTAGCTGGAAAAAAGTTTAAAATAATGCTTTTTTTATTAAGTTGTACTGCATCTCAACATGGGTGCTCTAGAACAGCCGTTCCTAAAAGTTGTTCCATTGAAGGGTCACAGGGGTTCCAAGAGTTATGGTTTGGGAGTATTGCAAAAACCAGGCATCTGACGATTGCCAGCTTTTTAGGTACCAACCTGCGGAACAAGTAATCAGCGCAATCACGCAACACGCAACATAGAACTCAATTTTAGGATATGAAACCTAATTTTAAGATAAAACAATGAAAAAATTCTATTATTCCTGATAAATATTTAAAAAAATATTATAATCTTTCTTTTCAAGTCGAACATGACACCAAAGCAAACAATTAGCTTAATAATAAGGAATAAATAAAATAGATTTGGTTTGTGTATTCACAATTGCCGATAAAAGAGGGTCGATCATTTAAGGTTCCATAGCCGAACAAAATTGGGAACTGCTGCTCTAGAAGATATCCAGGCGGGAAGTGGTTACCTAAGGAGGTCATTGAATGGCAGTAAGGGGGCAGAGATAAGAAAGAGATGCAGAATAAATTAGGATGGAGAAACTATTCCTCCATTTGACTATAATTACCTACATTTTTCAATTCAATTAGTTTATTCCTTTAAAAACATTACAAAATTACATTTTAATTCGTTTTTAAGTACATTAAATTTGTAAAATGGTATTACATAATAAGTAAACGGTATATCAACTATACCAGCACCGATGCTAACTATGTCGATATCCGAATTGATTCTGTTCAACAGCAAGACTGCTCTCCCCACCGGCATGACCTGCAGGCAAGTTAGTCCTGCAGGCCAGGAGATAAAACAGTCTATGCTGTCGGTGAAGGAGATAACCATCAGGAACAAAGAGACTAATACTCTCCATGATAGTCGGATTTTCAAACCATCCACAAATCAGTTTGAAGAAGTGTTTACAATATGCACATCTCTTCTGCCCGTAGATGGTTCATACCGAGCATGCCTAAGAGAAAGTCAGTAGGGTAGAGCCACGGGTAGTAGCCATACTCCCTCAGGTAGAGGAATCTCAGAAATACATTCTAATGCATGGTCTTGCATCACAGCAAGAATCATTCGGTATTATCCAACCAGGCTTTGGCCCTGTTACATGACTAGTTTTGAATAGCCAAGTAGTTCTTATGGTTGCTGAATGCTGAATACCTACCGTTAGTGTATATTGTATTTATAAAGAACACAATTTTTATTGTTAATTATATATTTCAAGTTTGAAGGAAACATTATAGTGTGTGATTTGGAAGAGACATTTTACCAAAAAATACAATTCTCCGCCATCAGCAATTGAATATAATTAAGCCCGGATAAAGGAGTAACGTTTGGTGTATTGTCTCCTGTAAATCCGTAAAATTTGGTATCTCGTAAAATAAATTTTGTTAGGAAACGTAACCAAATTGTTAACCATTTCACTGTTTGGTAGGCGGATAGCATGGATCGCCACACAACTCTTCTGTCTTAGCGAACACTTCTTGCTTCATTCGTATTCATACATGGCCTAGTACTTTGCTTTTTGTTTTATTGTGGAAAATAATCGATGATCAAATGGTATTAAACGTAATGTTTCTGTGGTTTTTCGATAGATGGCAATAGTAGATCCTAATGAATATTTAGCAAAATGTTTCTGTATCTTACTAATAGGTGGCAATAGTAGACACAAATTGACATTAACTAAATATTTCTGAAATATTCCGATAGATGACTGTGTTTTATAAAATAAAATGTTTCCATTACTTACCGACAGATGGCACTGGTGGATACAATACCCCAGGTGGTGCTATTGGGCTTACAATTCTTGCGTCTAGATGGCTCTTTAGTAACATTAACCCAACTAGAACGTGAGCCAAGAAGGTCCCTTTCGTAAAGCCCATAATAATTTTGGTCCTGAAAAACCAAAAATCATGATCGATTAACATATATGGTATATATTTTGAAAAAAGGGCCTTGTTTATGACACCAAAATTATGATTTTTCCGAAAACTTCAGATCCCACAAAATGTTCCAAAATGTTGCGTCACAAAATAGGATATTTTTTATTTGCCCATTATTTTCTATTTTTGATCTCTCATAATCAACATAATGTTAATATTATTTTCCGTACGATTTTTGAACAGGTGTTTTTTTCTCATTATAGTAAGGTTGTACTCTAGTACGTAAGTACCTACCTACCCAATAGTATTGATTTGAAAATATATGGATTTCTGGGATATTACATGTTTTTTTTATGAAATTCTCTACAAATAAATAATCAATTGTAAATTTTTGAAAAAAAATCACGCATACATAAAAGTTGGCGTGTCTCTTTCTTATTTTACTATGTAGGAAGTCGTAATTATAATCTCTAATACAGGGTTTTCCAATAAGAGGTGTTATTTTGATATTCAATCGTAAAAGATCAATGGTTTCGTTGCTTCTGTGGCACGTAGCGTTTGCGCTTGTTGAAAGTAAACGTTGTCCAGATCAATACCATCCAATTCCGGCCATAAAAAATCATTAATCATCTCTCGATAGCGCAATCCATTCACCGTAACTGTTGCTCCAGCCTCATTTTCTAAAAAAGTAAGGTCCAATGACTCCGCCGCACTATAAACCGCACAAAACAGTCACACGTTGAGGATAGAGAGGCTTTTCAACAATAACTTTTAGGTTTTCCTAGCCCCAGGTGCGACAATTTCGCTTGTTGACGAAGCCACCATTTGCATTTGATTCACTCAAGTGAATTTTAATAATTTCAATGCGTTGTTGAAGCGTGTATCGTTCCATTTTTATTAATAGCGTAGTTTCTACTTGTCAAATGTCAAAAATAACAGCTTCAAAAGTAACATCTACCGAAATAGCAGACTATTCAAAATAACACCTCTTATTGAAAAACCTTGTAGATTAGCCGGACTTTAGCGCACGTCGATTATTTTTTTTAAATAAATACCAACCTACGTTATTTTTTTAACAATTTTTGTACATTTCAAAATATTTATTTAATATAATTATAGAAATATTTTGAAAAATTATGTGAAAATGAACCATTTTTCAAGACTTGATTGTAAAATTACAAAAAAAAATCAACTATTTAAATCTTGCGTTCCGAATTCCAAATCAAAAATACAAACTAGCCCTTAAAATCATCTATCATCTTTTTGTTTTGTAAATCTTCATTCTTTTCTTATTCCATAGATAAAAATGTAAACATTGTTATTGGCAACGATGGCAACTAAGTACCCACGATTGTTTCACTGATAAAATATTGGCAGCCTCAACTCTAATAAATTAAATATTGCTTTACATGGTCCGGACTTAGTTGAAATATTCGAATTCAGTTGTTATAAAGTAGGTACCCAATCTGGCTAAACATTTATTTTGAGTCTAGGCAAAAAACATTCTTAACCATAATTACCTATAATATAATAAATTTGATTGAATGAAGCACCTGAAACCACCAAACGAAGTTCTGACGTCACGAAATTAAAGGAATACATTCCATGTATTTTTAGCTTACAACATCACTTCCATCATAAAAAAAATTAGGTTCTAACATTAAACGAGTGAAACCGGATGGTACCAAACAAAATAAAAAATCTCAACATGTTATATCATAAAGAGAGGTTACAACATATGACAAAGCTATAAACAGCAGACCATATAACTTAAAGAATTTTCAGGCATTTGGAATCATACAGGTATAATTAAAAATATTGCTGGTCGCCTTCAAACATTACAAGGGAGAAATAGCTCTGTTATACATTAAATAAGCAAAATAGTTAGGTACACGGAGAAAAAAGTTAGGTACACGGAGAAAATAGTTAGGTAGGTGGAGAAAAATGTCAGGTACACGGAGAAAATTGTTAGGTACACGGAGTAAATTGTTGGGTACACGGAGAAAATTATTAGGTACACGGAGAATATTGTTAAGTACACGGAGAAAATTGTTAGGTACACGGAGAAATTAGTTAGGTACACGGAAAAAAATGAGTAATGCTAATTTATTAAGAATCTCTTAAAATTATTAGTAATTCGGTTTAAAAGGGGATTGGAGGAATTACGAATGAATTAATAGGTTTTCCAAATGCACGTGCACTTACCTTGATAATATATAAAGATGAAATGCGAAATTATTCAGATTTTCTTGAACACGTATTCCGACATCGTGAGAATATATTCTTAATTTACTAAATATTTATATGCATATTTATAATATATATTTTGACGGTGATTCGGCGGTGGAAAAATATAACTAATTTGTCTTATTCTCAGTATCATAGTATTTTTAATAACTTATTTTTGACTTTGATCTAATTTTATTTAAACACCCAACTGTTTACACCGCCATATTTATTTGTGGGTTTTCTAAATGTAAAAAAGTGACTATAATAAATATAATGACAACATTTAATAATGATTCTAAAGTCTTACCTTTTTTATGTTCCTATCAGCAATAATACGTTTACCAGTGTTGCTAGCATGAAAACTGCATCACATAACAACAAGATTCCAATTACAGATTCTGTTTACTTGCACTTTTGAAGGTAGTTTTTTTTTAATAATATCTGTAGTGAAAAAATGGACTTTTTATCTTGGATACATTATATTTGCACGAAGACTAAAACACAAACGTCAACTAGCCTATCTTATCAAGAATACGACAGGAGAAGCGAACACTTTGAAATTAATTCACAGGGACGGACTTTCCCAAACGATTTTTTTAAGAATTTGTTTAAAATAGGTAATATTTATGTAATAACAAAAGCAGCTCAGCTAATCCGTGCCAATAGAATAATGACATTCACATTTAGGTTCGTGTTGGGGTTGAAAAACGTAGGTGGGGAGAGAGTCGGGGAAAATGTGAAAGTAAGGCAGTACCTATCTAAAACTACTTGATTTTTCAGATCTATATTTATCTGCCATTTCAAAAATTCTGTTCTAAATTGTGGTCCCGAAAAATTGAACCTGCCGAACCTGATGTTTTTTTTTAAATTTTATTATTACTGTGGGTTTTAAAGGAGCAAATGTCAGTTTTTTTATACATTTGCGATTTCGCCTCAAAATTGGGTTATCTTCCGAATTCTAAAAGAACTTATCGATTTTTGGAAAGATTTTTCATGTTTTCTTAAAATTAAAACATGCCAAATATAGCAAATTCTGAATAGGCTTCTTGAAATTTTAAAAACTGACATTGAATGTTAGGTACAAACCACTACTTATTGAGTTAGTTTATTGCACCTACCTATACTGTACGCATATTACAAACTAATTTGTACTTACATGGTTTTTGTAAAATATTTATAGTGAGTAGGTAACATATTATTATTGTAAGTTCTTACAACCCTTAATTTTAAAAACGCTAATAGTTATTCTCACACTCTTTCACTCTTTTAGGCACTTCATCATCAATTTTCAGTCCTTTACATTAAGTAGTGACTAGGATTTGAAATCCCGCAATCCCGGATTAGCGGTATTTTCATGTGCGGGATTAAAAAAAAACTAAATTTTCTCCCTAAACATGCTTTTCGTTCAGAAACGACAGTTCCACTAACTAGTGTGGAAGAAGATAGAAATTTTATGTTCAATGTATTCTTGTTACGTTTTTAATGCATTTTTATAATATTACTAGTACAAAAGATGTTTGACCGTAGAGATAGATTCCTGTCGTTGAGCGTTATATGTTATAAGTATATAACAACAGGGTTTTATAAGTTTTTTATAATAACGTAAGTTTATTACAATAATTAGATTAATAAACATGAAGAGTTTGTCTTTAAGCAAAGTTTGTAATTAACAAAACCTTTATTATTTTAGGCACCGTGGGTTCAGATTAAACCGCATAAGAGTCCCGACTGCTCCCATCCGTCTAGAGCCAGTGAGACTATGCCATCCCCAGTTGGGGTATGTTGTGAGGCTGAAGGTAATGGGGAGGGGAAGGAGATGGGAAAGAGGAAGGCGAGGAAGTACCATGCTATGCAGATCTGGTCACAAAGCCATTCCAACTAACCTTTCAATTCTGAATGATGGTCTTACACCAGGGCGTTACTGAGAGTATCTTCCATTCTGGATCGTACCGCAAATACACTATATATTATTTTTAATCAGCAATTTGTGAAATAACACAAATAATTTTTTTGATTTGATCACGCGACTTCGAGCTTGCTAGTCGAGAGTCTTACCCCTCTACCACAGAGGCCGTAATTCATATCCTTTTTTTTTCAATGCGGGCGCAGGGACTTACACCCGCTATCTCCCGACCCAACTTTAAATCATGTAAATAATGAAATAATAATAATATGCCAACAATAATAATAATATAAACTCGCTAGAGAAGGTTACGACCGGGATAGTGGAGATCTACGAGCAAGAGGAAAAAAAGGACTAATTATAATGGAGTTTTGTTTCTATAATTCAAATACAGAGTGAACTGAAAAATGGAGCTGTTTTGAGATCTAAGATGACTTCAGAAGAACAAATAAAACTGAAATTCCATCATTTTCTGTTTTGATTAGTCGGTTAGTCCAGCTCTGTTACACGTGTAACTGTAAATTGACCGAGTCTGCACTAGATGTCGGCGGCCATGGCAATTTTATTAACGCCCATTACTGAATACCAATCGATATCGCTGATCCTTGGAAGCAGTGTCACAGCTCAACACAATTCATTAAATAAAATAAATTAAGTAAATGTACAAAACAAACACATTCATCTTCCTACGACCTCGGGAGAGACATCCGTGGATTTAATTCAGAGTGATTATAAACGGTCAAAACCAGTTAACCAGGAAATTTTTATTTGAGGAAAGAAACTTACTGGGGGAGTTAGATGGACTATTATTAACAGGAGGCTATCACCTATCAGGGAACGGTGTATACAGCTGCTGTTGGAATTATAGGAAGAAGGTTTCTATATTTTTATGTTTGCAAGGCAAATTGTGAGCAAGGCCAATGAAGCTTAGGACAGGTTGTTTCACAGATTTGAACAATTCAACAAACTGCAGAATTATATTCAAGTTCTATTATTTTTCAAGTACCTACTCTAAATCAACTGGCCCATGATGAAATAATAACAGAACTTGAATTTTTAACTCTTCATATTCAGTGAAACAATCCATCTTAAGTAATATATATCTTATTTTTTAATCGGGAGATATTTTCAATTTGTGTTAATATTTCAGGCGACTAATTATTGCTTATAATTATTTGTTATTCTTTATGCTATGCATAAAACCTTGTCTTATAAATATTAGTTTATCATTAAAAAATAATAATATTTGACAAGTCAAAAATATTTCATCAATAAATGAAGATATCATATGTCTCGACGCCATCTAGTGAGTAATTTAGAACTAACAAAGCCTTTCATACAAAAATAAAGTTGGTTGTTTACAGGTGGAAAAAATATAATAAGCAGATAATAAATAAGTTGATTGAGGTACTAGTACATATTGAATCATTTGGCGGGTTGGAAATAAGCCGACATAGCTCAGTGGTTACAGAGCACTTGACCGGACATCAGAAGTCACGGGTTCAATTCCCGTTGGCGGCATTTATTTTTACTCGGGAGATATTTTCAATTTGTATTAATATTTCAGGCAACGTATTATATTGCTTATAATTATTTAATATAGGTATATCTGTTTAAATAAAAAAAAGTGAATGTGCGTTTGTTCAAAATCTTAAATCTCCAAAAGTTCTTAACCGATTGCTTCGAAATTTTGACACAACGTTGGGCACACTAACAAACAGATTTTCTGTCTTAAAGTAAAGGTTAAGACAATGCAATTCTTAACCATTGTTACAGTGGTTTTTTCTAAGGATCAAATTTCTCTTCGGAATTTTTAATAATAACAGTGGTTTATCATTATTACAACCCAAGAATGTTCCAAAATAGTTGCCGCCAAAGGAGTTTTTATTTCATCATAATGCTGCTACGATAATCGTCGCTATTCTAAAACTGTATAATTTTATTTAATCTCGTGACGCGTATTTTATTGCGTTTAGTATAAAAACTGTAAATATGCTTACTGCTTATTAGCATAGATCAGCACATTATTTTCATAAAAGTTGTATCGATAAAAGCAGGGAGGTATTGGGTCAAAAGATTGGAATGGAATTCTTTTTATTACTTTATTTCCATACTTTATAAATAGACAAATGTTATTTTTTTGTTGTTTCAGCTTTCATAAATAAAAAATATACACATTACAGCTGTGGTTGAACACACATTATGGCTAATCCAAATACAGTAACTTTGATTTCAGTGGAAAAAGAAAAACATTTACGGTAAAAAAAAACTATTCAAGAAACTGCAACATCTTCCGAATCGTTAACTTAAGGAGAAGGTCACACACAATGTCGTCAAAACAAGTAAAGATAAGTTGAACCAATATTATCATCGATTAAAGTGCACAATTGGTCAACCCCAAATACCCGTAATAGTCAATCCCACTGATCTTCCTCAAGCACTTCGTCCATCCCTTTGAAATACGGTCCAATGGTCTCTGAGTCATCATCATCATCATCATCATCGTCTTCATCAGCATGACCACTGTGACCTATCTTCTTCTTTCTATCTTTCGGTTTCTTCTTTTTTTCTTTTATATTTGTTCCTGCGTGATGATCTGTCCCAGAGACATGTGTATGAGATGATCCAGAATCATCAGAGGCAGTAAAGCTATCAAAGTTAAAAATAGGATGATCTTCTTCTGCGTTGTCTTGGTATTTGTCAACAAAGTTGTTATGGTTTTCTAACTCGTTGTAGAGTTGATTGTGAATATCACTTTGATACAGTTCATTTTCATTTTGGTCATTGTGCATTTTTCTTCCTAATATTTCGCTGGATTCTGTATTTGGTTCTGGGGACCTCTTCACCTTTGGTGATGGCTGTTGCGATACAATATTTGAAGCACCAAAAAGTAATGTGTTTCCTAAGTTATTATCCATGTTGTTCGTCATCGTGAAAATTGGTGGGGCTATCGGTGAAGAAGCGTCATTATTTTTAGAATGATCGTAATTAAGTTTTTCGATAGGGAGATTTTTTTTTCCATAAAAAATCGGATTTTTATACTTTGGTAATAAAATATTTCTCTTTAAAATATTATTTGGCCAAATATTCTTAATTCCCATGTTATCATTGGACAAGTCATACATTCTGTATTCTCCACTATTAGGATTAATCGCTTTGGGTACTTCGTTAAACTTTTCTTCGTTTTCCTGGGAGGAATGGATCTTGCTCCTCTTTTGATTGTTCGACCAATCAACTTCTCTGCTATTTTTTTGTTCTAAATCTGTGACATTAATTTTTTTAACTTCTCTTTGATCACCATAACTACTTTTCTGTCCTCTATGAAGAATTTTCTGTGCATTTTTAACCCCTAGTTGCTCATAAAATATTGACTGACTTTCAGGTTTTTGTTTTTTTACCGACTGGCCGAAGTTATTGAAAGTTATTTCTATTCCGCTACTACTATCCTGATGTTTATTTTCAGGTTCTTCTTTAAGTTCAAGACTGTGTTCAACTTCACGGAATTTGTTTGGATAATGTTGGTCAAAAACTTTTGAGTGTGATTTGGATTTTTGAATTATCGAAGGTCTAAATTCAATGTTAGTTTGTTTAGTTTCTCGTTTGCTTCTACTGTCTTGTTCATCAAATTCACTTTGTGTGATCTTGACGGCTTTCTGACTTCGATCATGAATACGATCTTCGTTGTGATATTGGTTTGGATTTTGTCTTTTATGAACATTTGTAATTGGTTTGTGTTTTTGAATCCCTGAAAATCTAAATCCATTCTGTATTCCTTTTGTTTCGCGCTTGTTTCTATAGCCTGGTTCAACAGATAATTTTTGTAAGATCTTATCTGATTGATGTTGATTATTTTGGATGTAATCTTCTTTCTGGTTTCGATAAAGTCTTAATACATTGTTCCTTCGTTTTATTTCTCGCTTGCTTCTATTGTCTTGATCTTCGTTTACACTTTGTAGGATCTTATCTGGCTCCTGTATTAGATCACTTATACGATCTTGCTTTGGGTTTCGGTCAAGTTCTTGGTGAGGTATGGGTGTTTCGGCATTATCTGTCATCCCCCTGGCCTGAAGCGCGTTGGTTCCTCTGAGCACCTCCCAGCCCGCCCTGCTCTGCCAGTCACCATTAGAGTTGTACCCACCACCACCTCCCCCGCCACCCCCACCCCCTCCACCGCCCCCGCCATAACTATCGCCTCCGGAGCCACCTGAAAACATGTTTGACACAAACTATTAGTTAGCAGCAGAAATTTTTTACTGAGGGACCAAAAAAATATAATTTTTTGGTAAAATCAATATGTGAATGTACCTGCCAAGCGTAGATACTTTTAAATGTAACAATAACCTCAATACTAACTACTCTATTTATTCACCAATGCCAAGAATTAATCACCTTGCAAACTTATTGATATATTTGGTGTTCATAATTTTGTTGGTTTCAAAAGGCAATTAATTTCACATTCGTTATTAACTTTGATCATTTCTTGTATTTTTTAAATCTTGTCACTATACCCTCCTACAAGTAGATCGCATACTCCTTTTTAGTTTTATTTTGTTTCACACATATTAATGGCTATACATGTACGAACACACTTGATTTATATATTGTTATTTAAAAAAAACACCTTCTGTTGGCACTGTACTATGCAGTAAATGATATCCAATATGTATCATTTAGAAGTCCATTGGAGCGTTTAAACAAAAAAAAATATTTCGACTTTTGATTCTTAAGTTAATTATAAAAAAAAAATTTAAGGGGTAAGTATAAGAGATAATAAAGTTAAAACGGTCTTCACACGGAAAAATGATAAAAAAATATTGCTATTGTATTAAGAATCTATTGATTACAAACGGGATTGCAGTTCATTTATTTTTTATTGCAAAAACCAATGTGTTGTCACGATGTCTTAACAAAATCTTAACATTTTCGCATTTCGTCATTACATATTATTAAGTCAAACGCAGGTGCATGAATACGTGTTCCGAATTAAATAAAAGTTTTTCAGAAAGCGGCCTGCAGTCCCGTTTTTATCCAGAATGCCAAAAGTTGAAAGAGATTTTTAATAAATTAGCAATTGGTACTCATTTTTCTCCGTGCAGACACGTACGCTCAAGCTTATTTTTTCGAAGTTCTTGGAATGAAGTAATGATAAAAATAATAGGAAGCTGGAAAAGCTAGTGTATTTTACCATAATTTATGTAGGATATAGAGAATAAGGAACTTACCTCCCGCATTCCAGCCACCGCCCCCACCGCCGCTAGGCATCCAAACAGCCTGAAAATAAAAACGAATTAAAAACGTAAATATCTCATTTGGATCGACATTGGATTAAATTCTAGACAGAAATTTTTTATTTATTTTAAAGTTTTTTTAAATAAATTTAAAAAAAATTTACTTTATTTTTTTATTTTTTTTAAATTTTTTTTTAAATTTGATATAACGGCAATATAAAATTAATAATTAATAAAAATTTTGCGGTAAAATTCGATGACTCATAATAGCACTCTAGAGGGATTTCCGAATGGATTGAGTACTATACTCAGGCCTTAGAAATATTATATTTGCATGTCAAACTTATTTTTAATGATAAACTAATGTTTATAAGACAAGGTTTTTTATGCATAGCACAAAGGATAATAAATTATATAAGCAATAATAAGCAACAAAAAAATAATAAGCAGTAATTGTTGATTGAAGTACTAGTACAAAATGAATTATTTGGCGTGTTGGAAACAAGCCGACGCGTAACGTAGCTCAGTGGTCCATAGCACCTGACCGGACATTAGAAGGTGCTGGTTCAATTCCCGTCGGCGGAATTTATTTTCACTCCGTATGTATTTTCAAATGGTATGGATATTTCAGACTAATTATTGCTTATAATAATTTGTTATCATATTTAGCAAGATTTTAGAGGTAACTTTTGCAATTATTTATGAGTTAATGATGATTATTTAAAAATATATATTTTGCTCTATTTACTATATAGATACGATAAAATATAAAATGATTAGTGTAGGAACACAAATTTAGCGTACGTAAATTAAAATTTCTAATAAAAAATATCCTTTTTTATGGTAAGTATTTTTGTGGCGTGGCTCAGTGGTCCAGAGCGTCTGACCGGACATCAGAAGGCGCGGGTTCAATAAGGAAGTTGAGTGAAAAATATTTTGACTTATAAAAAATATGTTCATGTAGATCAAAAAATATCGATTCTAAATATATAAATATATTTCTATATTATTATTCTTAGAATTAGTTAAACGTTCTTGAAAAAGCATTCAATAGCAATAGACTGTATACGCTCCACGATTGGTCGAAAGAATTCTGACGTCACATATGTCGTGACTTGTACGTACAACGGATCACCTATGGTGCATCTCTTTTTATTACATGAGAGATGGTCGGTTTAGATGAGAGAGGTGTATAGGCCAAAGGTTTATTTGGGTTTGTCAAATATATGTACGTATTTGTTGTTATTATTATATGAAATGGATTTCTAAAGATACATATTCGTATAGTGCTTTATAATAATATGTTGTTTATTGCATAACTTAGAAGTTTTTATTATTATACATGTCACATAGCATGTGATACACTTCAGGCCGCCGGCCGCTCAGAAAAGTCTCACAGTGAACTGGGCTGTAAACCGTTATTTTACTTTTGGTCTTTACTTTTCTGCGCGGTGGTCCTGAATTCGCGCGGGGAACGTCAACAAGTAGCGACGGCAATACCGTACAAGTATCGTGCCGGGCGGGAAAAGCAAATATTCTAACTTAAAATATTAATTTAACTATGAAATCTTAATCATTTTTTTTTAATAACATCAATTCTTATAGACGGTTAACATTGGTAAAAAAATTACTGGAATTCCTTGTTGAAGAATTAAAATTTTAACATACAAAATGCTTAAGCGACGTGGTTTTCACAGTTCGAATGACGTCACACCACACCCCGCCTCTTACCGCTCGGATTCCGCTCGTTTTGGCGGGCTTAATAAAATTTAAACTTTGAGAATTAATTTAATTATGAAAACAAACTTTAAAAAAAAAAAAATCCAGTATTTAAGTTTGAATGCGAACATTGATAAAAAAAAAATAAAAAAAATGGACTCAACTTCCTTATTCCCGTCGGCGGCATTTATTTTTACTCGGAAGATATTTTCAATTTGTATTGATATTACAGGCGACTAATTATTGCTTATAATAATTTATTATCCTGGATGTTAGACATTGCATTATACGTGGTAAGTTGTGGAAATATAAAAAAAAATCACTTACAGCATCTCCTCCTCCGTGAGATCCCCCACCAGCTCCCATTTTTCCTCCCCCTGAGCCCATCCCCATCAGTTTTAAAATCAGCAAAACCTATAAAATGTAAGTATAAGAAAAAGGGGATAAGGTATATATTTTATTTTATTCTCAAAGTGTAATTTTTGAGTAATTTCATGATAATCTAAGAAAAAATACAAAATAAATTATTTTAAACAAAGCAATTATAAACACAAAAAATAGCAAGGAAAATTGTCTGGTGCAATCGTAGCTTTAATTTTTACTAGCAATGTGAGTGAGTGTTCTGATAATAAAATACAGATTTAACACTTTCTACTGTGTTTTCCATGTACATGTTACACTTACATATATATACTGTCAGTTTGCTATGTAAAGGCCATCGGGCGTTGGTAGATAAATAATAAATAAATAAATAAAATTAGCATCGTCGGTGACTTTTTGTTGAAGGGATGGACATCAAATGTTTATTCTCGTACTTACTAGGTACTTGATATCAAATATGCACATCTAGACGCTAGCGTCCAAGATACAATTAGGCACCGTCTGAAATTATCTCCATAAATTCATTAAGCTCCATAACTTAATATTTTCAGTATCCAAAATAAGTTTTTTTACGCAAATGGCCGAGACTTATACAACCACACGTTTTACTATTATCATTTAGAACACGTTGGCGAAGTATCCGTATTATTTTGTGTAATCATTTTTGTTGTAATATGGCAATGAAATAACATTAAGTTGGTAACACTACATGTTAACAACTACAAGTCTCTGTAATGGCTGTAATGTGTGTGCTCTGTTACAATAAACGTTATTTTGGTTATTAAAGATCACCATCTATTATTTATCAAGACTACAATTTTTATTTATTTAATTATTATTAAAAAGTAAATCGCAGCTTAGTAATATTCAATAAGAATTCGTCAAATTCAAGCTCAAAGCAAACTGTCAAAGCAGCGCGCGCATACAATGCAATGGAATAGTAATAGAGTATACGATTCTGTGCATTATACATATGAGCATTAAAGACGGTTTTTGTACGTTGGATGCTGTCATTCATATCGTATAAAGTTGACGAAGATATTGCACATGCGCGGAAATAACGTAAGTTCTAGCATTCTTCGATAAGATCGTTTCCACACCGCAGCGTGTTTTACGCGTTTCACAGAATTTGAGAATGTATGTGTGTTTAGACTGGCCCGCGCTGTTTGTACAGTGTGTGTGTTATGCGTACACAGAAACGGGACGTTTGCACGATGTCTTATATTAAAAATATTTGTATGATTTTTTACAGCGCTGTTTTTGTAAAAAAAATCACATTAAGGTCGCTGTAGAAATATTTAAATTGCAGTATTGCTAAATATGATTTAAGATTTTAACGGCCAAAAGTATTTTTGCTATTTGTTTTTGGGGTGCTATGCCGTGTTGCGCTAACTCCTTCTTTAGCCAACGTTTCGGACAGCATTGCAGTGTCCATCATTATGGCAGATGTGTTATCGAAACGTTGGCTAAAGAAGGAGTTAGCGCAACACGGCATAACACCCCAAAAACAAATAACAAAAATGCAGTATTGCTGTTTACGCCTAGAAGTCCAAATCTATTTACTATAAAATGCAAGGGATGCGGAGCATCCACAGCATGTATGAACGGACCGCGCCTGATAGGCATACATACACTCACAGGCACACAAAATACTTAAACACCCCATTGGCAAATTTATACAATTACATGCATACAATCAATGAATTGCGTTGACTTATAAATTAAGGACGTCATACAGACTAATAATATCAGACTGACATTTTTTTTGATCTCAAAGTTTTTTGCTGTTTCACATAATTCGTTTTTCGCTTTGTTGAAATGACCTAATGAATGGTTCTATAATTTCGAAAACCTCTTTACAAGGGTGTACTGTGTATTTACAGTAAATAGTTTTTTTTCTTACCTTTGAAATGAGAAGCGCTAACATGCTCATCATCATTGCTTTGAAAGACATCATTCCCATCATACCCATCATTGCCGGAAGCATCTGAAATTAATCACAAGTGTAATAATAGAATTACTTTCAGGAAGAGATTTTCATTTTCTCAGTATCACCTTGGTGAAAGACAACGCTATGGCGTCTTAAACATATTATCTCTGAATGGGCTTCTGAGAAGATCTGAAAGCAAATTTGTGTGACACACGCAGAGATCTCCCTTTTCTACACTATTTAACTATATCACATCCCAGTTGGATAAATTTGTGAGGCTGGTTAACGAAGGGGCACTACAATGGGTTTTGGTATTTGGACTTGGTGAAGCGATTGTTGTCATCAGAGATGTGCAAAATGGGTACCCAAAACCATTTGAAATGCAAAATGGAAATGGGTCAAAACTTTTCCATTTAAAAATGCAAAATGCAAAATGGTTTTTAGAAAAGCATTTCAAATACAAAATGCAAAAAAGATATTTTCAAAATGCATTGAAAATGCAAAATGGTCAAAAATTTTCCATTTAAAAATGCAAAATGGTTTTTAGAAAAGCATTTCAAATACAAAATGCAAAATACATATTTTCAAAATGCATTGAAAATGCAAAATGGTTTCTCAGGTCAAACAATTAAAATAATTTACAGAGTTTTTAAACAATTTTGTTATTTAATAATGGACATCAATGTAGAACAAACATATTACATGATGGTAAATCCAAAAACACCACGACTACAGATTATGAAACCACAAAAAATTTGCGCGGGACTAATGTTGCCAATGTAAAAACATAGGAACTGCTATCTAACATTTAATATTACAGCGTCATGGCCCCATGTTCAGTATTTGAATCAGTATTTTTTTTAATGGTATCACTCAATTGCCAGGGCTCCTACCAGGGAGCAACTTGACAAATGTAAATTATCTCTCATAGCGAGGTTGAGGACCGACTGATATTTGGGGCTTATGAAAAAAAGATGAGTGGAGATAGTAGGAAGAATGTTGCAAAAAAGCATTTAAAATGGAAAATGCATTAAGAAAATGGTTTTTAGAAAAGCATTTAAAATGCAAAATGGAAAATACCCATTTTGCATTTTGCATTTCCATTTGAAATGGATTTATTTGAAATAAAGCACATCTCTGGTTGTCATATATATAATAAAGATTTACCAAAATATTTAATTAATATCATTCCTCAAAATATTAATATGGAAACATATGAAACTGCTGACTGCGGTTTAAAGCCGATGAATCTACCTAGATTTCTCCATTTATTCCATAGTTTTAGGTTCTATAAATGTGTGACATTATGGCGAGTGATCGCTCAAAACGTTTTTAAAACATGGCATAATCTGCTAAAAAACGCAAGAGTGGTTAAATGATTAAATCGGTTTAAAATTATGTATTACTAAGATTTGAGTGTTTGGAACATCTTGTCCACATGTTGGTGATATTATAAATAAATTTGTTAAATTTACATCATAACTCTATTGAAAAAGAATTTTACTTAGGGACTGAAGTACAACGTACCAAGAAATAGCAGACAAAATGGACCAAAATGGCTGAAGCTCAAAAAAACATGACTTAATAGTAAATAGTAATAGACAGTAAATATTTTTAACATCAAAATCAAAAGTTGTTCCTTAATAATTAGTATTTCCGAAAGAGGGTGATAATAAGTTGTTCGAAAATTTTATTTTCGAACTTGTTATTATTATTTTAAAACTTAGCGAGATAATGAACGGAATTTTTTTAAATGCACAGTACATCCATATCTTAAAATGAAAACAAAGCGAGCACTTTTAACATTAAAGATAACGACAAAAATTGAGTCATTGTGTAATTTTTCTGGTTGTCATCTGATTCTTTAGTCCAACCTTGTGTTTGCTATTCGACACCAGATTCCTTCCTGCTTCACCATAACTTCCAACCCCACTTCCAACAAATAACAAAATATCTCACTTACCATCATAGCCTTCATTTTCATCATCATCATCGCCATCATCATCATCTTCTTCTTCCCCCCATCACCACCTCCTCCCCCTCCTCCGTCACCCTTGTTTTTCTTTCGTCCTTCTGCAATATCCAACATTCGTCCTATGTCTATGTCCTCTTTCGACTTGTTACCATAGCGAACTCTCAAAATGTGGTCGGTAAAGAAGTCTTCTATTTTATCGTCGATCATTTCAGATAGTGTTGGGTTGGACGATGTCGGTGGTGATGTATCTCCCTTTTCGTAAATGAGATCTGTTTTGAGGTTTCTATGCTCTCTTGTTTTTACTAGAAACAAACACAAATTAGGTATATTTCATGTTTTTATGGTTCGAATCAAAATTAAAATGGCATAAATTAAATAAAAATCAAAAAGCTGATATGTTATCTTTTACGGAGGAAAGTGGAAAGGCCCAGCGCTTCACGATAATACATAAAACAATTATATGTTGAATATTAACATTTTTTTTACACTTTTTTTTATTCTAGGTATTTAAAGTACTTGTACCGTATATAGATAAATATGGTACGACAAAGATCCTGGGTTCGATTCCCAGTTGAGACCGTTACATTTTTATTTTTCTATGTCGTGTTTGAAAATTTAAATAGGTTTTTGGTTCTCCCGGGACCCGAACTCAGGATCTTCCGCCAAACGCATTTGTGCTCTACGAACTGAGCTATTGTACCAAGACCTAACGTATTTTCTCCGTCCGGTACGATTATTATTAAAATTGGTTGAACCGTTGCCAATGGAACTAAGTAAATTATATTAGAGTTGTTTTATTCATACCAAACATTAGATATTTTCCCAAAACAGGTATTTCCTCTTGTTTGTTCAGACCGTTGAGATATTTCAATGTTCTTTTCTGAATACACGCGTAAGACAGGTAAAGGACACATTCCGAATAAATGCCAAGAAAGGCGTCTTCCGGTTTGGGCACTTCCGGGAAATGTGAAACATCTTCCGGTCGGTCTTCCACATTCAAATCAGCTACCGGAAACCGTTTGACAACACTATAACACGATATAAACGGATTATGAGCTAAATATAATATGGTAAAGATGAACAGAATATGGCTAAACTTTGCCATTATATGTTACACCATTTAAACTGGTTTATATTTCAATGATTTATTTTATTTTGTCTCTTGTCTCTTGTCAACAACCAATATCAGAAAGTAACTGAATAAGAATAGTTTATGATTTTCATTTTATAGTATTTGAGTGCTGAGGGTTCAAATGAAAGATTTTTCTAAGCGAAATAGGCGTGAGCTATCTCTTTTGTGGTTAGCTGAGGCTCTCAAGTCTATAATTCCCTTTGCGGAATGCTGTCTTTGAATAAATTAATAATCGTGCAATATCAAACCTATGGAAACATTTTCCTAAGAGAAAAACGAATAACATTTTTGATAACATTGGCCTTCTATCAAAATATTACGGAAATATACATGTAGGTAGATACATTTCTCTTTTCCTCAATAATCTTAACGAAACATACCGATTTGTAATATACTTAATTTGATTGCTAGAATAAAAGGGTCTATAAAGTCAACAAAACAAAATATACATCAGCAGAATGGCTAAATGTATCAAGATCATTTTTCAAACACAAAATTCAGACAGTTTTAGATACTTTGGGTAGGTGCTAAATAAGATTTGACAAATAAATCTGTCATATAAATAATAAAAAAATACACACATTTCACAGACGTTTTCGAGCAAGCATTTTCAAATTTGTCAGTTTTTAATTATGGGTACCTTTTTTAATGTTATTTCACCCGTTAGGCTAGGAATGCTCCTGTGTTAGGCTAGGAATGCTCCTGTGTTATGGCGGGTGAAGTTTAAAGATTGATATTTTTCGATATGTATAATAATTGTTATTAAATTATACAAATCAGAATATGTTATAAATATTTTACATGATAATTTAGTTACTAGAATTGGATAAAGAATGTGAAAGACGTGTGAAGTGAGATTATGTGGTTTGAGTTTAGAGTGTATGGATGTTATTATTGAAATGTATTGCAGATGTAAGGATCCATAGGGTAATTTGTGTCTTGAAAGTATGGAGTTGGGTTTCGGTTTTTAAGTTATCAGGAAGAAGGTTGAATATTTAAGAAGTTAGATGTTAAATGCATTATCTTCTTTGTGCTGATGTAGTATGAAGTTTAGATACATTGTAGTTTCACTGGTTATATATATTTCCACATGTTTATCCAATTTGATTCCTTTCAGATCTATATATTCTAGATCTATAATTCCTTTCCGCAATATATATATATTTTTTTTTATTTTGAATATCTATTTATGTGAGACTTCTTATCATTTTTACTAATGTATCTTATTTTATTATATGCTTTTGTTGTAACATTTAATATTTTTTCTTTTTTCGTTGTATTATGTTTCCTTTATTGTTTTAATTTTGTAGAATCTATAATAACTGTGATACTCTACTATTAAACTTTGTAGTGTGTAAAAGCCCATAAGGGCGTGTAATAATAATAAATAAATAATAAATAAACCGGCAGGCTCTTCACAATCTTCCTCTTTCCATTCACCTGCATCAACTTTCTACAACCTTACGACATTGCCCAAATGATGTCACCGTTGCCCCTCAGGCTTCTGACATTTTTAAATAAATATTTTAATTAGCTCAATGAGACACAAATGTCCCTTGGCCTTTTTACAGAGCCTTTTTTTTACTGCAGTGAGAAACTTTTTTTTCTAGAATAATTTCTAAGCAAAAGATTGATTCTTAATATTCGTTGTGCTTACCTTTTGCTGACACACGAATAATGATCGTGAAGAAAATAACTCACGATTATCACACTTATCTATCACCGTAACAACCAGAAGGCAACGAAACTAACTCAATTACCGATACCTTCACCATCTCTATCCACAATAAAATGTACACACTTATATTAAACTATGTTAAAATCACAGTTAAAATAATTTTTTTGACATTTTTTTCCTCCTTAATATTAGCTTTAGAACCTAACCCTCGCACGAAAAAGCAAACTTTGTAACAACAATTTTGTACGCAATTGCCACAGTACAATAACAGGTTTTTCATTCCATAATTATATACTTAAAATGTGTGTATACATAGGTACTACATATTTCTTCCATCGTAATTTATTTCTTACGGAAATAAAAAAAATATATATATATGTATTTGTTTAAAAGAAATAAGGGTGTAATTTGGTTACATGCATTTTTTAAAGCTTTAAAATATGCATGTATATTAATAAAATAAAGGTTTTAATAATAAATTTCTGGTCAATTGGTAAATAAACATGCTAATCATTTTAAGTTCTCATTTATTCAGGTCTAATCAACATTCATAAAAAAACAATAAAATAATAAGAAACCAAAAACAAACATAACAAAAGTAATCAACAATAACGACAAAAAACAACCAAGTGACACATAAAAATATGAGCACCATAATATAACAACTCAAACAATAACAACACAAACAATAATATAACAACACAAACAATAACAACGAGTGATAACAGTCAAGATAACTCATCACAATAACAATGAAAACAAAAACAAAAACATTAAAAAAAAAACAAAACAAGAAATCATAAAATAACAAAAAACAAAATCGATAGACTTAAAAAACATGAGAACCTGTTTCTTTGTTTAAATTAAATAAATAACAATAAATTAATTATTTTCTTGAACTATTAGTTGGTATTGAATTTGAAGATTCAATGAAATATCACCAACAAACGACTACGATTGAAGGTTTTAGAAATATCAAAAAAATCTAACACACCCACAACAAACTGAAAAAAGAATAAATGCAATAAATTTGTCATGTCGACAAAACGTAATGTAACTACTATTGATAAATACTTAGCTCATCCTATTATTTAAAAACAAATAAGCAACATAGAAATCGTCTTTCAAACTGACTAAACTATTAAAAAGTATGAGTAATTTTGAAAAGAAACAATCGTGTTTTTGAATAGGTATTACAGTCAACAACATAATTAAAAACAACTTTTGATCAATTTGAGAGTAAATTACGTCATTAGTAGGTAAGCTTTTCAATTTTCAGTATTTTGAATGTTTGATTTTAAAGATTTGTTTGAGTAATAACTTATGGCTCGTTCTTTTTCAGATGTTCAGGCAGTTGGATATCTAAGGCTCTTCCGTATCCATGTCCGTAGTGATCTCCCCCGTGCACGTCCTCGTGACTGGAGGAGTGGCTGTGGGTCTGTGAGTAAACTGGCTTGGCGTGGATCTCGTAGGTGGAGTGCTTCTCGCCTCCCGAGAGGAGGGACTTGAGGGCGATGATGCCAGAGAGCATCAGGGCGAGGAGAGAGGTCATTAGGGCTTTACCGGCCAGGAGAGCGAGACCTCCAAGAGCGAGAGATGCGAGTGTTCCTGAAAATTAAATAATTTATTTTAATTTGGTTCGAAACTTGGTGATCGTTATCAATGATAAAAAAATAGATGTAAATAGGTATATTCGATGCACTGTCAAAAAAATATTAAATACAAAATCAGAGAGAAAATCTTCTCTCGAGGTACGATAGTAAAAAACTTTATTTATTCTACAAAATCGTTTTGCACCTAGTGAAGTTTATCTAAAGCTTTTATTACAAAGTGTTTCATGCAATTTATCAGAGATGGCAGTAATCAAACTCGCTTAACTGAAAAAGCGTTGTAAATTTAGGCAGGTATTAATTTTATCAACAACAAATACTAATTTCGGTTGTCTGTGATGTGCGTTATTCCCGCGTGAAATTATTCACGTTCAATGCATATCAAATTTGATTTGAAATTAATTGTCATTTCCAAAATTGAAACCGCAGGTTTGAAGAATAATTCAGGTAACTAAACTAGGTATCATCCACCAATAATATGATATTGGAAGAAAAAATTATTTAATTGTCTTTTTAAAAATTAGAATTTAATTTTGGGGGTAGTTATATAATACTGGTGCCAATACTTGAAATATCACGAGATAGTCTGAATTCTTGATAAATGAGTTATTAATTGTCGGAATTCTTGACAAAGCTGATTCCAATTTTGAATATTGGTTAAATTCGAAACAAATTTGTGAACCAGATTTTGTAGGCTAACTAACGCACGCACTGACATCCGAAATCAGTATGTTTGATAATATAATTAGTATTATGTTTGTGATTCACACCAATATAATATTTAATTAATGTTTTTTTTGCCCCTTTCCATTTTTCATCCATCAGATAAAGATGTTGATTGAAATAACCATTTTTTTAAAATATATTTTTTGAGTTCATTGTCGTAACTAGTAATTTGACATAATTTATTTTTGAGATGAAACACGCCGAATTTCAATCATCGTTTCAAAAATTATATAGGCTAAAGAGATACAAACATAATAATATTTAAAAATACAAAGCGTCTGGAAACACGAACATAAAACTATTCGTAAAAACATAACATATTACTCGTTTTTTAATTGTTGTACGTTACATTGTTTCAATTCAGTTACGGTAGCTATATAGAAATGTTTTGAAGAATAAATTATATGAATTGAGGGACGATTAAAAAAAATGTTGCTTGGCAAGTGATGATATGATATTCCGAGATAATTAATGTAATATTCTGCTAATTTGAAAGTTAGTTTAGACAATAATTAAATGAACAACATTTATATATGGTGCATTAGATGAGATTGCCAAATTTTTTTTATTGAGGTTTGCCAATTTTTTTGCGAATCACTCTGCAAAGAAAGTGAATTTATAGAACACATGTTAGAAGAAAGTTTGAGATACACTTTTTTGTTTTACTTTAAAAAGCATTTGTTACAAGATGGTTAAATATATGCGGTGTACGGAAACTTGTAGTACAAATTGGAAACTGGTGAATGTACGTCACGATTACCCAAAATCCTTTTTTAAGGTTTTCTTTAAAACTTTGTTCTTCATTTTTTTAACTTAAGAATTAAAATACTTTTTTTAGCCTGGTCTACACCTCGAAGCATTTTAAATCAGTTGAAATTATCCGATTTTTTTCAAATTGCACCTAAAATGTCATCTTCGTACTCGATTTACTCGAAAACGAAATATCAAATCCAAAAAGTTATACTGCAAAACCGAATCGTTTCTGGTCACCGTGTATATAATATGGTCTCCTTGATTGGTCAGTATCATGGGAAAAATGGGGGAGTTAACCACATATTTACATATATTTCATTAGTGTGAAAATAAAACGTTGCTTTTCTGCTGGCTTCCCCTAACTGAGGTTGACAATCTTCAATCTTTAGGCAACAACTGTACTATATTTCGGTGTCTACGTTTCAATAAAAAAATAAATATAAATCTGTAACATTTAGACCACAATGAGAACAAATCGGAGACTCAAGCAAATGAATTTTAAAAACATTGAATCGAATGGAGCAACGTCCAATATACGAAGTAACTTGTTTGAAAGTCGTTAATTTAAAAACAAAACTGTTAAGACCAATAAAAGCACTTTTTGTATCATAGTAGCATTTTAAAATGCATGCTTAAATGAGAGCCTACATATCGTGACAAGAGGGCCTGTTGTGTGCAGAGTCATTTGTGGTATTTTGCCCTCGAAACGTAACCTGCTATTTAGTTAACCACGCGCAGGTGTATCATTTGGTCTTTAAAATAAATTGATCCAATTTGCGAGACGGTCAATATTCCCACGTTTTCTAACTGCGGCAACTTACCTTCGGAGTTTACCATTTTTTTTAAATCTAAAATATCTGGACACGAATGATGTAGGTAGCCAGTTACATCATTAAATGTTATTCCGTTGTTCTTGTGGGACCAATCTGGGCACATAACAAAATTAATAGATGCTCACTGGAATCCATTATTGTCAGGTGGCTTCAAAGGTTCCTAAGTCGATGAGCTTTGGCGTCATCAAAAGTTCAATGCTTTTCCGTCTTGTCTTTCGAGGTGTAAAAATCTACTTTCAACTCGCGTTGCTAATTCCACTCTAAGCCATTGAGCTTTACAATATTAATTTATATGCAAAGTAATAAGCCAAGCCCCAAAATATCTACTTACAAACTATGTTAGAAATTTGGGCAAACTTTGGTAATTGTGTAAATTGATATCGATTTCAGAAGTTAAAATTTTTTTCACGTTTCGTTTTGATTATTAATATATTATAAAGTCCAGACAGAATCTGCTCAAATAATTATGTGACACAAAAAGTCTGTCGGTATTATTATTTATTTTCATAAATGTTAACCCATAAATCTAATGTTTGACAGTGTTACCAATCATCCATCATTTTCTGTCCACTTATAAAAAAGATTGCTCTCGTACAGGTTCAATCTGTGAATTAATCGGTGTTAATCTACGTAGTCGGACCATCCTTTCTTTGCCATGGCCAGGCAAGTTTTTTTCACTGCCCGGTATTAAAATCGACAATAATTGACCTGAATATCGACCAAGTAGTTTTAATTGATGTGGCAGCTATGCATAACGAATACGGCCTGCTTCTGGTCAAGTGCAAAGCTAAATCCCTTTCACAAAACGTGGGGGGAGCGGTTCCTGCTCTACATAATAGACATACAAGAGGAATGATATGAAAGAAGTTTGGTTCAATTTAAAACAACTTGATCCTTTCTTTCTCTAAAAGAATTACAAAATATTTGAAAGGTGTCAGTTTTGTTGAATTTTGGTGTAAAAAAAGGTAACCATATAAAGAGCTACGTTGGTAGTTTTTTGCAAGATAGATAGACTTATTAAACGATGTCTTGGAAAGAGGGAATGGATACCGAAATTGGCAACAATTGTCTTGACAGTCAAGGGGGAAAACTAACAAAAGTAAAAGAAAAAGAGTTCGCCCACCGATTTGTTGGGCTCACATCTTGATATTAATAGCAAGATTTGGGTGTGAAGAGCTCTCAAGAACAGACATTATACTTATTATTTTGTAGTAGATCTTGAGCTTTCGAAGCTCTGCTTTGAACGATTCTGACAGAAGAGAAAGGTTTTTTTGTTCAGTCCGCGTGGTATTTTAATGCCATGAAAAATAATGTAAGTTTTTTGAATTGCTTAAATTATTTACCTTCATCAGCCCCTTTAAAATGAACGCTTCGGCATCAAATCACTTTGGACATGTTTATTGCATTTTTTGCCAATATCCTACTTTAATCTATTATTTAATGTGCGACAAATAAATATGAGCTACTTACAAGTATGTTCAAATTATCAATGATCTTTTTTCTATTATAGTTAAGTCACGTTTGCGATTAAATTTAGTATTCATAGGAATATTATTACTATCAAAAAATATGTATTAAGAACATGTTTTTATTTATATGTAATTATGCAAGCTTTTAAATGCACTGCGGGTATTGAAAAAAATAATATTCTCTAAAAAATTTTAATACAAAATGATTTTTTTTTCCATACTAAAGTTTGGTTAAGGTTAGGAAAGCGAAATAATATAACATCAACGAATTTACAACTTTCGAAAAAGTATTTTTAGGAAAATAATTTTTAAAATGAATCAATTGTACAACTGCACCAAAAGTGTTTGACGATATTAAAAAAATGATAGTAATCCATGTTTTTTTGCTCACCCTTCATCATCATCATCATGGCGATGATTGCTCCAAGTCCACCCTTCTTTCCTCCTTTGCCTCCCTTCCTTCCCTCGGAGGACCTTCCCAATTCGGAGTCTCCGAACAGCTCCAGAGAATCCAGTTTCGCGCCTTCATCCAGAAGCTTGAACTTCAAGGAATGGTTATCGAAGAAGGATCCAATCTTGTACATCAGATAAGAATCCAACCTCTTCTCTGGTTCATTTGGGAAGCTCCTTGCAAGTTCTGCAACCTTCTCAGTAACCTTTCCCTTATCACCGCCAGCTTCTGTCACTAGGGTCAGTCCTGGTAGCAGAGAGAAGTCTCCAGCCTCTGAGAATCTTTCGAAGAAGTTAACAACGTCCAGCTTTAAACAGGTAGGACTGTACGATGTGTCACAGTTTGTTCCCAAGGACCTCGCTGAGAATTCCACCGGGCTCGGAGTTTTGACCTGGCTTGTTGCAGCTGCAGGTGTTATCTTGTATGAGGACGAGAAGATACCTCCAACTTGCATCAGTAGAATTATGGTCACATAAGCCTTGCTGGCACCGAATTTAAACGCCATTGTATTAGTTGATTATTTGCGGTTTACGGGAGGATTCTGCGGATCCACACTTTGCACTAGTTAACACAACTGTAACTGAATTATAAATGATATGTGTTTTGAAGCTGCGGACGCTTATATACTGACAGGTGAGTGGCCGAATGTTCATTTATATGGACCGGCCTGCCTGCAAATTAAAATCTCCGGGGAAGGAGGTGCGTTGGAAGAAATTATTCTTATTTTTGCTGCACCGAATTGTCGAGTCATTAAGGCATTATTTATGAACAACATTCGGACCACGGGCGCTCATTTCCGCTTATTGTAATTTTAGAGAAGAACAAAAATGATGCTAGGAAAATGCTTGAAATCCTCATCGCTATTGTATTTTTGTCCAGAATGAGAAAAATTGAATTTAAAAAACTTCTAATATTCGATAAATAAAAAAACGATTTATCCAAATCTAAAAAAAGTGAAATATATCACCTAAGAATCCCACTTTCCAATAATACAACTGACTCACCCCAATTACTGGAGAAAGTTCCCATTTTAACTTCAGAAACTTGAAAGGGTGCAGTTAAAAGCATAATATATTCTTCCGTATTCAGTGACTATGTAAAAAAAATATTTGCGATTTCTTAGGATTTTAAAAAATGGGAATGTTGGTTGACGAATATATTTTTAACAGATCTATTTTCTTAAATAATACATCTCCATATTAATTAATTAATATTTTTTTTAAATATTTCTTATTTCTTATTTCTTATTATGTAAGTTTGACTTATTTCTTGATTACGAAAAAGTGCTACCGAATTAATTCAAAATTAAAAAATGTTTTAATTTTTTATTAGTAATTATTTTTGATTCTTATAAACCTTATTATAGTAATCTAAAAGATAAAATCAACAAAACTATTTTCTGTCTTTATCTCTTTCATATTTTCATTCGGAATTGTTGATACCATCTTCTCTAATAGATTTTTCAAATCGTTTTAAAATAACTTCTTCTCAGTACTTCCACTATAATACGAGATCACCAAACATAAAAATGATTGATTAATATGCTTCCTGTTTTTGTTTTTATAAAAATATTCTATTACTTTAATTGTTCATAGTGTCACAAAACGTTAAATAAATAAATTAGTCTACAAGCATTTACTGTAAACGATTCATAATTATTTTGATCTCTGATTGTTTTATTAGGAAGCTGTATTTAAACGATTGTTTTTCTTATTTTCTCTATTCTATTGTAAAATTAATCAGCCTGCGAATTAGAAACTTTTTCAATGAAACAAATGGTTTTAGTTAATTTCTTTTGTTCAAATCGTCATGGTAAGTCATATAAACCCAACATTGTACTATTAGAACGTTATCTTATTAAGGCTTACTTAAGCGTAATGCACAACACTATGAAATGGATGCTTCGATAGTTTGGACAAATAGAGAGGAAAGAAAACTCGATACGATTAAGACTGTAAAAATCCCAAATGCGCCCCACTGTTGGTATAAAGCCCCAAAATACCTGAAAAACCCTTGACTCTGTGCAGAAACTTAACAAACGGATTGAAATCTTTAGCGAACAGGCGTCAGGTAGGTATGCTGTGCTTGTTCTACCGGTAATAAAATGGTAGATGCTCCGAGGAACTAGCGTCATTGATCCGTTTGGCACAGGTGCATTATCGAAAAACAAGCCAAACGCGCTCCAACATATGTACACGGTTGACATTTGTCACACGAGAACGTGTCGCTTCTACGACTCGGTCTTGAGTTCAACAGCTCGGCTGTGGAACGAATTGCCAGCCTCTGTGTTTCCTCCCTCCTACAACATAGGTCTCTTTAAGACTCATGTTCAATCCTTCCAATCCTCAAAAATACCCTCCACACAGCATCCCCAGAAATGACATAAACCCTGGTCTCAGGGCCTCTTGTGTGGATTTTATGTTAAAGTTCATCAACTATTTGAGTTCGGTCATGTTAATAGTCATCTATTACACGAATATTGAAAAAAACCAAGAAATAATCAAACACACCTAATTTTTCAAGAATTTAAAATATTAAAATTTAATGATCTTGTCCAATAAAACATAATAACTCAAATAATGAAAGAAAAACGAAATCACAGCTTTTTAACTGAAAGTCGTACTCGTCAAAAACATATATTTCCAACACAAAAATGTAACACCACTTTTGCTCAACATCACATATATCTAGGGAAAAAATACTTCAACACCCTACCCGAAAATATCAGAACAATAGAAAACGATGAACACCTACTAAAAGCAATTAAACAGAAGTTCAATGTAAAAATACCAAAATGATGAAACCATCTTTTTAATTAATTATAAATTTTAATATTCATAATTACAAACACTAAATATTCTTAATCTTGATGCTCACCACTCTTCTATACACAAGCGCCAGCTTCTATAGAAGAGGAACATTAAAAAATCAAAAGCAGTGAAAACTAATTGTATGAATTATTTTATTTAACATTATTGATTATATTCTGTCATACTAATAAACTGTAAATTGATTAATTATTTAATAAATAAAAACATTGTTTTATTATATAATAATAATAAAAAACTAACACGAATATATAGAAACGGATAAGATCTATATTCCGCGGCAGTTATAAATTATAACCGAGGCAGATCTTCTTTAATTTTCTAACTCGTTTTCAAGAAAAAGTATCTCCGCCTACAAAGAAGGTAAGCTTAGATATAATATTTATTTATTTAAAATTTAATTCAATGCATTCTCTTCTGTCGCCCAAAGCAAACCAGAAAATTATTCGCATTTTAGGTACCTACTTACTCTATGTGCATATTTTAAAAGAAAATAAGTGAATATGTTACTTTGCCTGTCGAAGTTTTAAATTTCTATAGATTGTTTTAAGAAAATTTAAAATCAAAAAACCATCATTCATCAAAAGGAAACCGATACTTCAGTACTATTAAAATTTGCCTACAAAAAAAAATCGGTTCAATGATAACTCAACACAGTTAAATTTAAACACACTTTTAAAAAGTAATATAAAGTCATTAGAAACTATGAAAAAAATTATTTTTTTAATCTCACCTAACCTACTTAACCCAGTTAATAAAATTTTTGTTTCATCACTTTCCATGACTTTATATAACTTTTTAAAGATGTGATGATTTATTCGGTCACCAAAAATTCAATGTGTAATCGCAATCTTAAAGATAAACGTAACGTACGTTATATAGGATTAGATGGCGTTAATTGAACTCTTTTATAAAAATACATTATAAACAAGTTACACTACACACTAGTACACTTTTTGTGTATTATAATAATTCTAGCTAAACCCCGCCATACGTTGCTTTGGCTCAGTTGAAAAAAAGCATGTTTGTCCAACAAATTACGGTGTTTTTCAAAAAAAAGCATGTTTATACGGCACTATAAATATTTTCACTGTTCTAACTTTACATGCCGCGTAATATTTAGAAAACGTTTTTTAGTAAGGCTGTTAGAATTTTCGTAATTTTTGAAAGATATAAGAACATGTTAAGTTTTGTTTTACTAGTAAATTATTTTATTTATCGTACAGATGAACACATGGATGTAAGTAAAATATTATGACATTTGTCGTTTCTACAACTCGATTGCCAACCTCTGTGTTTCTTCCCTCCTGTCAACACGTGTCTCTTCGGACCCAGTTTCACTCCTTCCTTTTCACAAAAAGACTACGGCACAGCATTTCCAAGGATGACATAGGCCTTGAGGGAAATAATTTTCCACAGGGCCTCACGTGTGGAGTAAAATATAAAAAAAACATAATCAGTCAGTTTTCAGGTTTGTTCAAAAGTAAAATTGTTTGTTTGGGAAAAAAATGGATTCTATTAAAAAATATTTTTTATATTAGAATAATATAATTCATCATATTTTAACATCATGTAGAATCACCTGCCGAATTAGTCCATCTTACCCCATATAACAACGTAGAGTTCGTGATTAAATTAAATTAGATTAGAGTAAATAGACTTGGATTCAATTCATTGCAAGTAACCGACAATAAATTGTTACATACTTTCATTAGAACTTACCACCAACGTTGTAAAGTTCTTTGCTACCTACTTCAAAAGCAGTATCTTTTCTCTACAGTTCTTTGTTCTAAGATTTATTACCAATAGTTCAATAAACGATAATTCCTATTGGAGAGAAAGGTTTTTTTTATCCGGCAGGTTTTCCTTCCACCTCACTGAGTGGAAGCATCAAATAAAAAAAGTAAAGTGTAATTTAACACATCGCCTAGGTTTTAAAAAATGGTCCTCGTAGTTTTTTATGAACAGTTTTGCGTAGGAACGACGTTTAGCCGATAAATAAAACACTTTGTGGATCAAATCAATTAATATGTAGGTTATTTCGTTGAACTATTTGGATCATCTTTCATTGGAGTACCTACTTTTTGTATAGTACATCATAATATTAATTAAATTTGAATATGATGAGGTCCACGCGCGTGATGAGAGTTATTATTTGCCGATTCGGATAGATTATTACGTTTAAGCGGAAGCTACAAGCAAAAAATGTGTATATTCTTGGTATACCTTATATTGTAGGTAATAGCCATTAAAATCGCTTGACAAACGGAGTCTAGAAAGGTTAGGAAGTTTTTCTGATGTTTTATCGAAATATTTTTAAATTGACGCAATATTACTTATCGTAAAAATAACACTTGTTCTTTTTAATCTTCAACAAAAGGGTCTCTTTAAGACCGCCCCCGTCTCTCCACAGACCCCAAAGGCTAATTTATGGTCAAAACTTATGCTTAGCATAATCAAAATTACGTAGACCACCATGAAAACTATATGACCCATATAGAATATAATAAAGTTGATAGAAATACAAAGGTATTTGAATTATGAAATGAAATAACACGAAACTGCGCTGTACAAATGTTATATTACTATTATCAAACTGAAAATCTGGGTACTTCCAAATCATCTCCTAATCCTAACGTATTTGCATTCTTAATTTTTTTCTTCATTTTATTTAAATAGTTATCTTATATTAATAAAAATCTAAACGTTTATCCTGAACACTAACTAGGTTACAAACCAATTATTTAGAAATTTGTGATCGTTCAAAAAGCTGCAAAAAATATGGGAAATTTTTTTTGCTTACTATTGTTCATCCTGAATTTTAAATATAAGATCGACAAATAAAACGTTTAATAATTAGGTTCCAATTTTGTGATTAAAACCGAAATCTAACGTATTTGATAAAATTGTGTTTTTTTCAGAACGTATTTATTTTTTTGCGGCACATTCCAGAGTGGAAGATACTCTCAATATGGCCAGGTATTTCCTCACCCTTCTCTTGTCAATATTATCCCCCTCCCAGCACTATCAGCTCGACAACATACACCCAATTGGGTATGCCATATTCTCAATGGCTCCAGACAATTTCGAGCAGTTGGGAGTCTTGTGCGGTATTCACATAAAAAAATGGGTGTGTTATATCCCAAACTTATGTTAACATTTATCTCGTTACTTATAAATATGTTTTACATTTTACACAACTGATGTACTCTATATTAATGGTTATTTATCGATTGTATATTATTTTTAAATATCGACGGTTAATTTCATTCATCCATTTAAGATATATTTGCAGCTAATAATAAAAAATAATTTTATAAACACCCTTATAAAATAGAACTTCCTCCTTCTTCTGGCGCTTGTAAAATTAGATTGTTAATGTTAATTTTAGTTTTATGTTATAGTTAAATATATATTATATTAAGATAGTAGTTATAGGCCTTAGTCGTAAGTCGCTAGATATAAGTCTCAGACGTAAGTCACTAGTTTTAAGTCAGTAGTTCTAGTGTTAACTATTTAAGAAATATATTTGTACAGCGCCCTTGAGGTGATTTCTCACAAAAACGGCGTTATATAAATTAGTCAAATATTATTATTATATAAGGTCCTTAGTCTTTGGCATTTAGTAGCAAAACTTTTCTGCTTATTGGAATAATTTTTAAATACTTTTTAAGTATTCAAACAAAAATTACATTTCCTACAATATGGATTGTTCTCACGTAAGTAAGATCGTTTATTAAAACCCAGTATAAATAAATCTGACCAAAAGTCAAAAAGGCGTGTAATAAAAGACAATAATCAGGTCTATAATTCATAATCATAATTCACTGAAGCGACATTAATTATTGTCTGAAAAGAAACTAACAAACAATCCAATTGCATTTATTTGAATTATTTATTAAAACATGTAAATATTAGCCATGCTTTCTTTTCTAGACCCAGATAATTAAAATAATTTATTCCTCTGATTACTGTTTTACAAATTATTATTCCACTTCAGAATAAATTGTTAAAAACTATCACTATGATTATTTGTTCGTACGCTCTATTCCTGGAAACAAGGCTTGGTATCAACGCATACAGGAGGAATGGAAAAATTTTTTCTTTAAAGTTGGATGTAAATCTAATGGACCTTCCATATAAAAAACATTAACCAAAAACTTCTACTGTGTTTTAGGACTGTTTCGAGGTAACTTTAAAAGAACATAAAAATGTATTATCATTCTAATAATTATGATTAATGCGATGAACTACGTCGTGTAATATTTTGAATCGAGCCGCTATCAATAATACACCTTACGTATGTAGATGGTGATAAGGCTTAAATTCCCGCTTAACACCATCCATCTGTTCTGATTTATGCAAGAAAAAAACATGGCCAAAAATGACTTATTTTATTTTGTGGATGTTCAGGCACAAATATTTAAATGTTTTTGATCATTTTATAAATAACTAAATTCGCCACATTATTCAATAAAACCATAACCAAAAATGGGTTCGTAAGTAGGAGATTTTGAACTTTAAAGCAGTTTTCATAGGCCTTATACATTATTTTTTCTGGGCTTATAAAAAGACTCATCTAAAAAATAATCAATTATTTCAAAGGCCAAGATGTATTCTACTCGCAGTATTTAATTAAAGCATCTTAAACATTTCTAGGCGACCACATTTTCAAACCAAAACCACATGATTTTGCATTACTACGTATTGCATCGCCTTAAACCAACAATTAATATTAAAACACTTCTAGAATAATTGCAAATCGCGTTGCGTCATCATTTTCAATCAAATGAAAATCATTAACTTTGTTTTCACCAAAGTTTAGTAAACCGAATGGTTAGATATACCTACTTACGCAGGGAAACAACGAAGATTTCACAAGCTGAAAAATCATAATTTTTGACGGGAAACATCTTTTGGCGCTACTTGGGGGTAAATCCCACTCTTGCATAGCAAGCGTGGCTAGATGAACATTTAAATATTTGTGCTTGAACATCCACAAAATAAAATAAAAGGCACTTTTTGACTTTCCTCGGCCTAATACTGTGGGATTGAGTTATGTATATTCGTAGGTAAAGTTTTCATGGCCAAGGTCGTTTTCATGGGTTTAAAAGATTGTTTTAAAGATAAAACTGCCCCTTTCATTTTAAATTTTTCATGGTTTTACGGTATTATTCCTTGAGGGAAAGTGTTCATTTCACTTTCTATCCAAATCACTCAAATTGGTTAAAACTTACATTTCAATTAATTCCGACGTTTTCGTAACGATATTAAATATTTTTAGACCTATCCGAACGGTTGTTAGTTATTTCTACTTGAGATTAAAAAAAATAAAACAATATACCATTAAAATATTTTATATGAAACGGTTTGATTTTTTTATAAAACATTTTTCAACAATAAAATTAGTGGTAAGCATTATATTTTTTTTAGACGCATTCGTAATTTCCCGAGGGATATCTCTAGAAGCATCTGAGATTTTGGTAATACGTACACAACATTATAAATAATTAAAATAAACCCCACGGAATGATCAATTTTCTGGGCCTGCTTGGGCAAATTTGATTGTTGGTTCCTCCACTGCACCGGGCCGTGCGCCGAATATGTTTGGGTATTGTCTTGTCTTAATAAAAAAATCAAAACCGGATTTGTACATACGAAAAAAACACTTAATACAATACAACATAATAAATTATACACTTATTCAGTAAAGACTGAAAGTGGTTAAAGAAACTTAGGCCATGAGGGTGTACACATATCCAGTATCCTTTCTGATAGCCTCACAACAGTAAATATAATGAATATGTTAAAGAAAAAAAAACTGAAGAAATACCGTTTTCGATTGCATCAGGTGCGTGCCTAAGTATTTATTTAAATTTACGCAAGTAATCAATATTATATTTATTTAGATGTTTATTTCATTATTATTAATTATTTTATTTTATTTATTTATTTAACGCCCAGAGGGATTTTACATGGTTGGTAGTATAATTTTAATTTGACAGATACTTTGAAACCTAAAAAATAAGAATAAAATTATATTTGATAAAAGCAATGCAACAAGTCATACAAACACAAGAAACAAAAACAGAAAATTACAGCTATTTGTAGGTTTACATGATATGTTTAGGAGTATTGTTGAAATAAATGTTTTAAATGATCCACAAAACTTGCCAAGTTGGTATTGAATATGTCAACATCACCCAAGTAATGATTTACCATGGTGTGAAGTCGTTGTATCGGAGAGTGGGCAATGTAGTTAAGCTTATGTGTGCTGCTGTAAAATATTGTATTTTGTCGTGTTGTTACTGTGGGTGTATGTATGTTTATAAGTTGCAGGAGTTCACAACAGTCGAATTTAGAGTTAAGTATTTTGAATAAGAACGTTAAATTGTTTATTTTACGTCTATCTTCTAATGTATGTATTTTTAGAGTATTTAATAAGAAATTGTATTTTAAGTCTTCGACAGGGATATTTAATTATGAAGCAATCATAATATATTTCTTATTATCAAAAACAAAACAACATCGTTCGTTATTATTATGTTAAATAACAACTCGTCAGGGTTTATTAGTGATTAGACCACTTTGAATCTGTCTATTAATTTGTTAGCAGGTTCCATATTTGGTAAATCGTGTCAAGATGGTAGCCGTGCTTGACAGTATTTTTTTATTCCACCAGAACGCATGAGCGTTGCGATGGTTGCGAGCTGTTAAGTCTACTTTTACAGAATTACTGGTATTACTTGCGCAGACCGGTGAAAATTACGGGTTGATTATAGAAGCGTTATTGCGCAATACTATCTCTTTGAAACGTGTTCCACTATTATCACACGAGTAGCATCGTGCGGGAACTTATTTGGTAGTTTCCGCTCGTTCGGCGTAAGAGCGTTGAAGGTCAAATTAGACATTTGGAGGTTCGAAAAATGAGTATTGCTTTTTTATGAAAAATCTCTTAAAGTAATCCGGATAAGAATGGGATTGCAGACCATTTCCTGATAAACTTTCATAAAGTAATATCAACTTATACGAAAACAACATTTGAATAAAATGTTATTTAGGTAATGAACAATAATATTAAGACATTTTTAATATGTACTTATTGGGTTAATATACATATATGTATATTTTTTCTAAATTAACTAAAAAATAATAATTTAAAAAAATATTGTGAACAAAATACTTACATGAACTTATCTGTCCTAAATTTTTAATATGTTCTGTTTTGTTCGGTTACCAAAAAGGGTTTCCACAACAAAACAGAACACATTTGCAGAGTGACAAAGTCTCTCGAAAAAAACTAATCTAACGCCTTGCGAATCAACGTTTTTGTATTCCGTTCGAGTAGACACTACACACAAATGTTTGAAATTGAGATAAATAAATCCAAAATTATGGGCAAGCAATATGATAATAAAATATTTTTACACGATGGATGCATAAGTTTTAAGATAAGTAGGTACTAAAAAAAAGTCACAAAAGAGACTTGAATGTAAAATAATACAGTGGATCGTGGGAATTAGACAAAATAAATAAAACATAGCTTTGAAGTTTGTTATTCTAGAACACTTTTAGGAGTAATTTATTTTATATTGCTTCCGTGATATGGTATTAGAAAGGCCACATACAAGCATTAAGTTTAACGACGCATTTACATAGTATAAATGGAATTTTAACACTTTAGTCACAAGTTCAGTAATTCAGAAATTGTAGTAACAAATTTTTTTATCAAATTTTTTGGATTTTTTATATTTAATTTTAGCCATTTTTAAAATAGGCTCACTGGGGAGTTCGAGTCAACTGTGGCCATTTTTTGTTGCAAAATGTTATAGTATAGTAACCTTTATATACATACTTACAGAGTGATGAAACTAACATACATCTTTCGATGTCTAAGACATATAGTAGATAAAGATTTACTCAGAATGACATATTCTGTCAATGAATAATACAATACGACATTTTAGTTTGGGGTGGAACTTGTAAAATACACATAAAACCGCTTTAAATGCACAAAAAATAATTTTAAAATTAATAATTAATTAGACTTAAACCACATCCCTTTAAAATATTCATCAGAATTTCTGTTCAAATAATTTAAAGACAGAAAACAAAATACGTTATACTTTTTCCATGCATAATTACAAAATTTATAAAGATAATATTCTAAATAAAACTACACCATTTAAAAATCAGGGATAATTTAGAAAAAACTTCAATTTTGCCAACTCTAAAATGTAAAAATACAATGGGGCAGTTTAACGATACATTTAAAACTTGTAGCAATTTCTTATTTCACTATCATATGGTATCCGAAATATAAAAAAACATTAAGATTTTAAATTTGGCGTTAAAAAATTCCACTCAAAATGTAAAGTGAATATTGAGGATATAAATTAAAAAAAATAACGAACAAAATGAAACATCACAATTTTAGCTTTATTAGAATCTATAATTTTATGCAAAAATTGGAGGAAATGGTTAAAATATTTTCTGTAAATTATGAATTTTTTTTAATAACCAGTAAAACATAATTTAAGAAAACGGGCTTCATTTGAAATGACAAGATTTCAGTCCAATTTTTTACAGTTGACGTCACAGTAGTTGCCAGTCTCTCCATATTGCGGTGCAATTTGCACCTGGTTTTTATTTGTCTAAACAACCAATTTGCACCTAGTGTTTATTTGTCTAAACGACTAATTAGCACCTAGTATTTATTTGTCTAAACGACGAATTTGCACCTAATGTGTTTATTTGTCTAAACGACCAATCAGAAAATTTTACAGGAGAGGAGGTTTTCTTTATTTATTTCAATGAAACATAAAAATAGGTGTTTAAGATGAAACTATTTCCGTAAAGGTAAAGGTAAATCAGCTAAGAAATTCTTATTAATTTGACTTATTATCGCTTTCAGTACTTTATTTTTAGTTTTAAAATGATTGAACAATTTACAAATTGGTCGTTTGGACAATTGAGCACTAGATATACAATTAGGTTAACCTGATCTGTTGGCTTTAAAATAATTTTACGTTTGTTCTATTCTTTGTCTGAAGAACTATAATAATTACACAGCAAGACTTTTGTATTATGAAATGATGTTTGTTGTTCTACCTAAATATATTATTATCTTAATATTTTTCCTTTAAACATGTTTTAATTTCCTTTTACATCGTTTTAAATCATGACTCCTAGGACCTAGACAGTCCAGTTAAATTAAGTGTTTGTTTAAGGATTTTGGAATGTGAAAATGTTTGTTCAATATCACCCAAATGTAAAGAAATATCAGGATTCTTTAGGTATTAATTTGATTTATTTTGAAAGAAAACCCGAATAATAGTTTTGCTGTTACGAGTACTAGTACTAAATATAACAAATAAAATCATGTCTCTGAAACGAGCGATATAAATCTTTATGAATATTATTCGTTTTTTGAATATATCATGTGATTAAATAGTCAGTAGGTACCGAGTCATTTCAAAACACTCCACGCTTATTTGCCACATTATTAACAGAATTAAAATTAAACTGTTTATAATTGACCCACATGCTTTGATGCTACATACGAAAAGAAGCTGCGTACATCTTGTTAGTCCAGTGAGAGATAATATCATCGGTTTGCATAATTAGAGCAAAAATTCGGGTCAGTTAATGTAAAAAAAGAGCATTCTATGTGTTTCACGGTCGCGAAGTGCTTCTCAACTTGAGAGCCGCAAACATCCGTAACATTTTATTGTTACTAAGCCATCGATAAATAGTGATAAATTAAACTTATATCTAACTGTTTGTTTGCAGGCGAATGTAGATTGCAAATGATAATGCACGACATCAAATCTGTCATGGATTCTTTGACTTTGACCTTGGCTAAGACAAAAAATTGGTAGTGAACAATGAAGCTTGTGAAGGTCTTCTCGGTGAAAAGGTGAATTGTGTTTTCCCATAGTACAAGGTAGTGAGTTTTCTTCAAAAACGATGCGCAATTGAATTGACGGTTCGCTTTTTCTGTATCGTTGCGTCGAATGACCCAAGCTCATCAGTTGAGTAGTTTTAACAGTTTATACACAAACTGTGTTAAAAATATAAACACGCAGGCACCCTCCGTGAAATTAGTCAAACGGAATCGACCATCTCGACGGTAATAATAAGAGAGTTGCATCAAAATGCAGCTTAAAATAAGAGCTCAGCCTGGTTCATGGGCACAAAAAAGAGTTGTCTCACTTTTAAATAATATGTGCACCTTTGATTAAAGAAAGTAGGTACTTGTATCTCCCGCAACTTTTGATTACTCTTCAATGAAACTCCGGAAATTCATAAGCTAATAATGTACCGTTGTATTTTTATAAGAGGTAATTTTTGAATAAAATATGGATAAACTGCCAAGAGGTTAATATCTGTGTTCTATGACGGTAACAATCTTTCTCTACCTGACCTAGAGGAGCCATAATATGCAATCCCGTAGTCCTTTGTAATATCGGTAGCTCTGAATTAATGCTACAATTAGAAAAATGAGTATTGCTTATTTATTAAAGATTTCTTCGAATTATTTGTAATCCGGCCAAAAACGGGAATACAGGCATTTTTCAAATAAAATTTTTGTGAATTCCTAATACATCGGAACACAAGTTCATGCACCTGCATTTGCTTTGATAATTAATTACGAAATACGAGAATATTAGGAGTTTTATGAATACGTGTTACGACATTGTGAAAATCAATTCGTATTTTACTAAGGACGGGTTGTTTCGGAGAATTTGAACAATTCATCAAATTTCAACGTTCATTTTCGGGTTCTGTGAAAGACTTATTCAAGTTCTGTTTTTATATCATTGTAGGCTAGTTGCTTGACAAAACTGAAATAAAAGCAGAACTTGAAAAAATCTTTCACGGAACTTGAAAATGAACGTTGAAATTTGATGAATTGTTCAGATTCTCCGAAACAACCCGTCCTTAGAGTTTAACAGGAAACCTATTAATTCATTCGTTAAAGGGCTTCAATCTTGGTTTTAACCTGATTACCAATAATTTAAAGAGATTTCGAATATACTTTTGAAAGAAGCTGTAAATTTGTGATTATCCATTATAAACAAATGAAACAACATTGTTCCGATATCGGTGAGCGTTTATTAAAATATAAATATGTAGTGGTTTAAGCAAAGTAACGTTGTTTCATTGTTTAGATGCTTAACCTTAGATAACTAATCGCTCGTCGAGGCGACGACGCGCTACTCGGCGAAATTCAAAATCACCTACTTCCCCCTACTCCCAGTCCTTGACTCTTTCTTTACCTTCCTAATTTGAGTAAACAGTGCAGCACATGACGCGATTGCGGCCACACGCATACTAGGCGTGCTCTATGACCATCTCGTCGTACGCTGGACGAAAGTTTAGTTATAACAACAATTTTTATTTTTAAGGTAGGTACGTACATTATATTCTTATATTTATTGTTAATGTTGGCGAATCTTCTACAATAGAAGCTCCGGTTCCATCTACGTCAAACGTGCCTAAAAATTACTACCTGTATCCATCCAAGGCCCGGAGGATGACCAAACACCGTTTCACTAGATGTAGAGGGGCTATTTGTGGTCCACATAATGTTGTCTTGTGTGGTCACTGTGTAGACTGATATTATGATATTAATTTGTTCATTATAAACTTTAATTTTTTGCCATGTAACAAGTTCATATCTTAATTAAATATTTTTGATTTATTTATAGTGTTTTATTGCGTAGTCCACTCGACGAAAGTGTAGTTACAATGAAACAATAAAAACAGTTTAGTTATCTAAGGTAATAAATTATCAAGACTAATTTTTCTTCGAGTTTTAGTGCCATTTGCGTTTAGCACAGCTAACCAATATCCAATTTATATTATCACAGAACTGTAAATAGAAGTAAATATTTGTTCAATTGAAATTGTCATGCTGCATTCACCATTATCTCTTTGGTATTTTTTGAACACAGCACTGACAATCATCGTTTCCCAGACAATCATCAACGTTCAACTATGACTATGACTAAACGACTAAACTAAGCTGTTTTGTGCCAAGCAAGTAACCTTATTTGAGAACCACTGAAAATGGGTGTAGCAGCGTGAATGGCTGACAATAATGTATGTGATAATTCACCTACCTTCCGACTCTACCTCACGCTGCTACGCCTGTAAAACTACTTTTTTTATTTATAAAAAAATGGAGGAAGTGCACTGTACGTACTATTTGTATCGAATATCGATGGGAATTAGAAATGGTAATTACAAATCACAACAGAAGTGAATTCTACCATCTGGTTATTCTACGCAGTGAAAATCAATTATTATTGGTGGAATTTTTAGACAATGGTAAATTTTGCGTTGATATTGGTACATTTAGTTTCTTACTATTGAATTTACGAATACACTGAGAAAACTTACTGATACAAAACATTGCCACTAAAAATATTTTTGTCCTTGTTGAGAAACAGGACTGCAGGCCTTTAACGAATGAATTGAGAGCTTTAATATCAAACTATCAGTAAAACACGAATGTCTGAACGGTGACCGGATAAATCATCACAATGATAATTCATCACATCTTTGAAAAGTTATATAAAGTCATGGAAAGCGATGAAACAAAAACTTTATTAACTGGGTTAAGTAGGTTAGGGTAGGTTAGGATTGGTTAGGTTAGGTAAAAAAAAATTTTCATCGTTTCTAAAGACTTATAATTATTTTTTAAAAGTGTGTTGAATTGTCACTGTGTTGATTTATCATGGAACCGTCTGAACACGTGTTTATAATAATTCTAATCTTGTCGCATTTCGTCATTATATTTATCAAGATAAGCGCAGCTGCATGAACACGTGTTCCGATGTATTATGAATGTACTGATATTTAATCAGCCAACTCATTTTTCTGCGTGCAATAAGAAAAAAATTAATGATTAAAAACATAAATTAAATTTCCCATGTACTTTAGAAGAATGGTCTGTTTTTGCTAATATTTTTTTCGCTCTTATTGTGTCTAGTCATAATAACATTAACTTTTACTTTTATTAGTCGGTTATATTAGAAATTGCCAGTAAATAAATTGATGAAAGTCTGAAAGTAAAAAAAAAATATTTTTAGTTTGAATGACAATGAAAAATATTTTTATTTGAAGTAAAATGCTTGGTAATGATGTCTAAAACATGTGAACAGATCAAATCACTCGTCTAATTTCTTTTTAGTCATTGAATTAAGTTTTTTGCATGTTGTTTGTTGTTTTGCATGAAAGTAGGTACCTTAGATTCGTACGAAATACCCGGTAATTTAAATCTTGATGACCCTAAAACTTAAAAAAGCGTTGGTTTGGAAACTAGGGGGTTAAAGGAGGTAATAAAATGTTGCGCTTTGATTCTAAATATAAATACACTAAAGAAATTAACTCTACGAAACGAGACAAATCTTAATAATTTCGTGAACGAAGGTGGAAATACTAAAATCTTAGTAGCAAAGTTGAAGACTATTAACCCTCCGATGAGCAATGTACTTTTACCCTTTTGGATGGGCAAAGTGGCCTGGCCAGGTCATATAAGAGGTGTGGGCTATCAAACTAGTTTTAGATAAAGGCAGGTGTGCATGAACGTCTCAATATGTTGCAGAGATGTGCAAAATGGGTACCCAAAACCATTTGAAATGCAAAATGGAAATAGGTCAAAACTTTTCCATTTGAAAATGCAAAATGCAAAATGGTTTTTAGAAAAGCATTTTAAATGCAAAATACCTATTTTCAAAATGCATTCAAAATGCAAAAAGATTTCTCATTCAAACAATTAAAATAATTATAGAATTTTTAAACAATTTCGTCATTTAATAATGGACATCAATGTAGAACAAACATATAACATGATGGTAAATCCTAAAACACCACGACTACAGATTATGAAACCACAAAAAATTTGCGCGGGACTAATGTTGCCAACGTAAAAACATAGAAACTGCTATCTAACATTTAATATTACAGCGTCATGGCCCCATGTTCAGTATTTGAGTCAGTATTTTTTATAATGGTATCACTCAAATGCCAGGGCTCCTACCAGGGAGCAACTTGACAAATGTAAATTACCTCTCATAGCGACGTTGAGGGCCGACTGATATTTGGGGCTTATGAAAAACACATGAGTGGAGATAGTAGGAAGAATGTTGCAAAAGCATTTAAAATGGACAATGCATTGAGAAAAGCATTTAAAATGCAAAATGCAAAATGCAAAATGGTTTTTAGAAAAGCATTTAAAATGCAAAATGGAAAATGCCCATTTTGCATTTTGCATTTCCATTTGAAATGGATTTATTTGAAATAAAGCACATCTCTGATATGTTGTAGTACCAACGATAACAAGTCCTTTTTGCATCAGAATTCTGACCAAGTTAAGTGACATAAAAAAAAGTTAACGCTATATAATTGTCAACTAAATCCAACATCCCTCGTGCATCTTGAGTCACTTCACGTTAGCATATGGAATTTCCCGGTGTATATTTGACCTCTGAGCGGGTAGTTGGTATCCCAATCGTAGACCCACTAGAATTTGATGCCGATACTGTATAGTATATTGATACCGCTTACCAAAAAGTCAACGGAAAATAAACACTTTTGAAAATCAAAATGACCTGGCCACTTTGGCCAGGCCACATTGCCCGTCAGAGGGTTAAATCTTCGAATAAAACTGCATTGAATTTGATGATTTTATAAAATTCGCAATAATCTTTTATTAAAAACATTTCATTTAGACATTTTTTTCAGTGCAATGTGTCTAGGTATCATACAAATGAATTTATAGCTTTGGTGTATTTAAAAAATACTACGCTAGCGCCATCTGTTATTATTTGTTTAAAGTTATATTATTCCTTTCTCCTTCAAGTCATGCTCGCGCTATGGAAAATAATCATGACTTGTCAATAAATTTTAACATAAATGTTGTGGTTTAAAAAAAATTATTGGTAATTTTTTTGAAAGCGAAACTTGTTGAACTCTACCAAGTTACCTACAAATATGATTCCAAAACCATAATACGTAAATAATATTTTCAGTATCAGTTCAGGTATGATGTTATTTTTGATCGTTGTGTTCTATGTAATATGTGCATTATTGGTAGAAAGTCAAAGTCTTGACATTGGTAAGTAATTGATTTTTTAAGTTAACTTTTTTCATCTGAAGTAATCAAATATATTTGGCCATATTCTTTCACCTTGATATTTTATAATCGATATTGAAACAAATTATTATTTTGGGTTTGAGTATGTGGTACTTCTATCTTATTTTTGATCGCTTATCTATGGTCTATTTTATATATTTTTGATTAACCATTTACCGTTTACAATTTATTTACCTATTTATCTAAGTCCGAGTCGACTGTTCAGCGCCATTGAGGAGATTTTTCACGAAAAAGGCGCTATATAAATTAGCCAATTATTATTATTATTATTCGGTACTCGAACCTCTGAATAGTGGCTATGTATCTGATAAGTTAGCCAAGTTTTTTACCTATCGTCAGAATGTATTGGTTTATTTATATATATTCGTTAACCTATGTATAAGCTAAAAAAATGGTGAATTACCTACTCACATTCATTTTGCACAATAATCGTATAAAATTATATTTATTAGGTATATAATTGACATTAAAAAAATAACCTTGTTAGATTATTTAATAAAGAAAATTCTTTTCTTCGAGATTAAATATTTTAATTTTTTGTATCACCTGATGATCTTTTTTATAATTACTCTGAAGATAGAATGGCTTGTGCTTAATCTGCATTCAAAAAATAAATTAATGTAAATAGTTATAGTTTTAAAATAATGTTGAATGCGTTATCAAGACGTGCACCCTAAGTTTTTCTCTTGAAATTGAGCGGGAAATTTATATAATAATAAAATATTGATAATTAACATCATTTATGTAAACGTACTTGAGAAATTTTTGATTTATTAACATTGAAAAAATATGTTTCCCCAAAGTTAATTAACATTTTTTTTAATAATAGAAGATACAATATAATAAAATAATACGTGACAATCTTAATAACCTAATTACAATTCCCGGTTAGTGGAGAATTGTCCTCGAGTCCAAGTGGGTAGTTAGTCAATTTCCTAATTTTTTAATTTTTTATTATTATTATTTAATATTCTCCTATAATAAACAATTGATTGTGTATATGGGATGGGGTAATATTTGTTTAGTTTTTTAGATTTATTATTCTCAACTGATAATTTAAATATAGGTAAGCAAGAAAGCTTGTAATTTTGTTCTTGACATATGTTATTATTTTGCAGAAATTTTAATTTGTTTTTCCGTTATTAAATCCTTATTTAGATGCAGTTAAGGTTTCAAACATAAAGTAGGAGAAAATACGTAAAATACAAAATAAGAATAAAAATACCGTTTAATCGATATAAAATTACTGAAAATAAAATCAAATAAAGCAAATCAGTTTTTTTACATATTATAAAACGAAAAATGTTTTAAAGACTTTTATTAAAGAATCTTACGACTATACGGATTTCTTTACGGCTTTTGGTAGGTTATTATAATTTTTTTTCATTTATAAAACACGCTGTTTAGTGTGCATGTAAGTTTAGTTTTGGGAAGCCTAAAAACTCAACTACTTTTATTAGAATAATTGAATTGAACATTTTTATGACACATAATATTAGTATGCAGATATTTAGGGATCACGTTATTTTTCGGCTGGTAAATTATTGTAAACGTACACGCCAAACGCGCGTCCAACATTTGTACACGGTTGACATTTGTCATATGAGAACGGGTCGCTTCTATGATTCGTTCTTAAGTTCAACAGCTCGGCTGTGGAACGAACTGCCGGCCTTTGTGTTTCCTCCCTCATACAACACGGGACTCTTCAATTCTAGAAATTGATTATTTTTGTTGGCTGTACGTAGGGAAGCTGCACCTCACATGGACCTTACCTAATCTAACCTAACCTAACCTAACCTAACCTCACCTAACCTAACCTAACCTAATCTAACCAAACATAACCCAACATGGACGAAAGTTGGTAAAGTAACCCAGAAAAAGAAAGTCTGGAGACGCCTTTGTCAAAGCGGCAGGTCTCCGAACCGAATATGATAAGTGGCAGAAAATAAGATTGGATGATATTACCTTGGTGTTTGGAAATATAGTTTTGGAATCAAAAAGTTAATAAAGGGGATTTTTTTGACATTAAATCTATACTTTCATCATTATTTGGTGTACGAAGTACACAATAGAGTCCATGCTGATTGTTTTACTACTTTATCTTCGTTAGGAGAGTATTGATAGGAATACATGGGTTAAATATATTTATAAATTTTTATCTAGATATTCTTCCAAGCATTTTTTAAATAACTCATATAATATGTAGAATAATATCATACGTACATATATAAGTATAGAGAAGTAACCCCTTGAAACCCACTTAAATACAAGACTAGCAAAAATTAAAAAAATTGCAACAATATCAAAAAAATACTCGTTTCGCTAATTCATTTTATTAAAAATGATAAAACATTTGAGGGAAAAATTTCCAGTATTTCGATGATTCGAATTATTTTTCAAATTTTGTGCATCGTTCGATTCCCACCTAGGCGTTTAATTCTCAGCCTAAGTAAATCCTCGATCATTTCACAAACAACCTTTTCAACTTAAAATGAAAAATAGAAATAATTTGTAATATAAATATTGTGAATTTATGAGCAAAATCATTTTAAAGTCATTAATTTGTATGCTTTCAACAAGTTTCTTATATCATATTATGTTTATGTTATATACTCAAAGGAAATAAAATATAATAGACAGATATATTATTTAGAATAATTTATTAAAAACTGTTACAAAAAAATAGTACAATAAAATGAAAATAAAAAAAATAAGACAAAAATAGATAAAACAAAACAACAACAAAAATAACAACAAAAAAATCAGGAAACAGAAATTTAAAATAAATATACGAGAAACAAGGAAAAAAACCACAATAAAACATATTAAGAAATAAGACTAGACAAAATTAACGATAGGTAGATCAAAATAAAAACGAAGAACTTTTTACAAAACAAAATAAGAAAGAAAACAATGTTAAAAAAAGTTTCATAAGAAATAAAAAAAATAATAATTAGAAAATAATATAGAAAATGAATAACATCGTTACATTTCTGCGAACGGTAAAAGGAGATAAAATAACAAAAAAGATAAAATAGGAACGTAACAGATTTATGGTAAATAATATTATTCTAGTAAAATATTTTATAATTTTTTAATAACACTAAAATAATTTATTTTTTCGTATAAAATAGTGGAACTTGAATATTTTGGTTTTTAATATTAAAATAAATAAACAGCCACGCTTCAATCACGTCAGTAAAAATAATAATAAATTAAATCATCCATCCATTAAATGTTGATTATGCAAATAGCTGTCATTTAAACAAAGGGTTTAAAAATATAAAATAATAATAGCATATAATTGATTTTAAGAAATAATAACAATCGGCCAAAAGAAAACGAAGATTAAATAATAAAATAAGCATGTAAAATAAACTGAAAATTAGAGCAAATATTGTTAAAGCAAAACAAAATCAAAGAAAAATATAATAATATAGTTTATAGGTACAACAAATGAAAATATTACATGATACTGCAAAAGTCTTTTGACAATTTCATTCATTAGAGAAAAAAGTAAAATACAATGAAAAGAAAATCAGTGATAAAATAAAATAATGGATGGAGTCAATGACAGACTAAAAATAATCAACATTCTAACAGACTGTTATAATACTGTTCTTCTAATTTTTCTAATACTTGTACTTATTATTCTTCTTTCAGATGCTTTGGCAAATCTATGTTCATGGCCCTCCCGTAGCCAGAATGTCCATAGCCAGAGTGACCACCGCCGCCGCCACCACCACCGCCATGAACATCTTCATGGCTTGATGAATGACTGTTGGAATGAGAGTACACTGGCTTGGTGACGATCTCATAAGTGGTGGACTTGTGACCTCCCGATGTCAGGGACTTGAGACCGATGATTGCAGAGAGCATCAGGGACATCAGAGCGGTCATCAGAGCTTTACCGGCGAGCAAGGCTAAGGCACCCATTCCCAAAGCTCCAAGTGTTCCTGTAAATATGTTGAAAGATTGATTACTGTCTTGTGTGGATGAGAAACGGGTGACAGGCGCAGGTGTAATTCGAAAATGGTGGATTGCCGTATGTATTCTTTACGGCATCGTGTAATCGTTTTAATAAGAAAACGTAATCATTAAAACATTAAACTTTATACCAAGAAAACGGCAACATTATAATGCTAAATATAATTCCTCACCATACTCGGTAATACAGGGAATTAATCAAATGATTAAAATCATACAATAAAGAAATGGTTTCTAATGCCTTTAATGAAAATTATACAGAAAATTATAATGTCTGTAATGAATTTTGAGTGACTTTAACACGACATGTTTGCTGAAAAATGTCTTGATGTTAGCCAACCTTTGACCGACATCATATATAACCAAATAAAATGATCATTTATAAATAAATAGTACTCCGGTCATTATCAATTTAGGAGCGCTCTAACTGATTTGGCCTTTACAAAATAATGTAAAACAATTTTTACTTGCTACAAACACACAATTGTTATTTTCAACAATTCTTTAAGAGTCGAACTTTATCGAAGTCGATTTTGGTAAAGATCGATGCTAAAAGTTATCGTGGTTCTCGTAAGTGTAATACAAATGTGTACAAAATTAATAAAATAACAGTTTTTAACCTGTTAGATTCGACTGTATTATGATATAATATTATATCAAGTGACTCTAACGGAAGAAGATCCGCTGCGTAGCATTTTAAAACGAAACGTAATTCAGGATTTGCGTCCAAAATACCCACTTCCAATATGCATATTAAGACATTTTCTTAACGGTAAACAAGGTATTCAGAAACAAATTGAAATTTGTCCCCTCAAAGTGAAATTAATCAGTTAAAAACACTAAAACTGAACAGGAACAAACAACTAAAAGATTTTTGACATAGTTATCAGGGTACAATTATAGCTGATGCAATTTAAAACAACGATTTGAGTCTCAACAGCTGTTTCTCATTAGGATTGTACAGAAAATGTCTATGGGAGAAAGAGCAAAACTGTCTTTAGGTTAATCGAAATAGCAGTTTCTCATCAGTATCACATGGAGAGTATCTACCGCTCTCGGAGAAATAACAAACTGTCTTTAGGTCAGTTAAATTGTGTACCTAAAAGAAAAAAAGAATCGTATTTCAATGTCTCCAGGTTTGAACCCTGAATCAACCCTTTAGAAGTAGTAAGAGTAAGTACAAGTAAGAGAAGGACAGAAAAAAGAAAAAAAATCTTAGAAAGATGGAAACGGTATGTTTATTGAGATTTTTCAACAATAACTAAACAACTTTTCAAGTTAAAATGGTGGTGTTTCTCGATTGTTTCTCGGATGAAAATACAAAAATCTAAAGTCAAAACTATTATTTGTTACGTATATGTAAATAAATAAATTTTCAATTACTAAAAATCTCGTTCTTCACTAATTGCTTTGTAATTTTGACAAATCGTTGCATTCGAATACGCGTTTATTTTACATAAGTATATTATATAGATGTCACCTAAGACAGGTAAAAACATCATTTTTTTTAGAAAAACATCGCCATCTGTTGGACGTAAAAGCAACAGGCGCTATTGTATTTCTATTTGCACAGACAGACAGAACCACAGAAACGATACGGGATCCAGCTAGTATATTTATATAAATAAATAGAAACGGATTCATTCACAGGCCTCCATGCGGTCACGCCTGATGAATGTCGTGATCTTATTCGTGTGCAAATAAATGATCCCATTATAATACTGCCTTTCTTTTCCACTTGAATTGTCTCGGAAGTACATCATAGGGAACGTAATCATGTAAGGACAGTTGTTTCCATGTGCAGAAAATGACATTATATTACGATTGCCATGAATGATATATTACGTTTTGTGAACAAATATTATTTTTCTAAAGAACGTAATAATTTAGATGACAATAAACATTCAAGAAATCGTTAGTGTGTAAGAATTTTTAAAATTTTCTAACGAAAAGCCTCGATATTTTTTGTTAAGAAACTGTATAATTAGGACACGTTTTGTGACCAAAACGATTCAATGCCTGGAGACCCTTTATTAATTTAATATATTATAATTTAATTTACAACAAAAAGTTGTGATGTGTAATTATTATAACGCGTGATAGGTGTTTCGCCTTTCGATAACATTACCAAAATGTAATGCCTTCGAAAGGTGAAATAGCTGCCAAGCGTAATAATAATAATTACAAAGCTTATATATCTTGTTATAAATACACAATATTTTTCAAATTCAATAATAAATTAAGCTTGATAAAAATAAACAATACTATTTGTGTACTGTACATATTCGACCAAAAATAATCTCGGAAGAACCCCGTCACTGCAAGTGTCCTCCATTGCATTCAAACCTCCGTAGAAATACACCTGTTAACTAAACGTGAAAGTAAAAACCATTACGATTGTACCCGACGAGTTTTATTTTAAGTACAAACGATGGTAAAGAAAAACCATTGAGAAGGTTTGCAGTATCATTTGAAGGCACGTTTGTAAATTATGTAGGTTATTGAATGTCTTTCACGTTTATTTCCATTGTGAATAATTTTTTTGGTTTCTCGTTAAATCGTTCATAATTGGTTTTAGTTGGACGATTAAAATTTAAAGATGGTTTGGTTTTCGTGAACGGTGAATGAAAAATATTTTAAAAATTTTACGCACGAATACAAAAGAACTTTTATATGAACCATTACATTCTGAATAATGATTTTTATTATATTTTATCGAAGCTGCCACTTCTTGGAAACTGCTAGTTTAGAACTAGAAGTTTTTTTATTATTTTAAGTTAACTGCTCTATCTGAAAATATTCGTAGTAGGTACAATCGGTACTATCGTCTCACTCATATTTTCAAATTTATTTACGATGTTAACCAATATTACGTTTTAATATTGGTTAAATTATTCGAAAAAATACAATTTTCATAACTTTGTTGACTGACGTAATATTAAATGAAACAAAAATTCACGTGTTTTTGTTTAGTTTATAGTCACCCTGAAGCAAAACTGGTTGAAAAGTTCAAATAAATTAGTTGCATAAAAAAAGGTTTGTTTCATAAAAAAAGACTTCATTGCGACAGCAATATTCACACGATATTGTTTTGGAGGTTAATGACAGCAATATACTCACATTTTAAAGGATGATCAGAGTACCTAGCACGGTCGATCGATAAAGGTTTTATCGATAATGTCGGTAACTTGTCGTCGTTCCCGAGCATGACAGCAGATCGCAAAAGCTAAAGCTAGTCATCAAAAGATAAATTAAAAGGTAATATCCTTGCGAAAAACCACGACAAACTGTAAAAATACAGCATTTTCAGATTAAATAATAAAAAATTTCTATGTAAAATATTGGTCTAGAAGTCAGACCTATCTACAGTTCCTAAATACAATATTATAGAACTCTTTTACTCTGAAATTTTTTAACGAAAATCTTCTTGAATTTAAAATCAGGGTCACGTTGTACTACCGCAGAAAAAACAAAGAAAATCAATTATATTTCCCACGCTGCAAATTGTACATGATCAGGAACCCATCTATACAACGCAAATTCTCATGCGTAACGCGGAAAAAAAGAGAAAAACCGACAGCAAGAAATCAACAGCGACACAACAGTAGCTTTAATAGCTATCCATTAGGGTGGGCCGTTAATGTTTGGGAGGTCTTTCTTTTTGAAATGTCCAATTTAGAATAGTCTACTTTTTAATTATCAGATTCAGAAGTACGTTTGGCCCTTCATAGAAAAATTAATATAAAAATGAAATTTATGAATTGAAACTGCCGTTTATTTTTTTATAAAGCAATTTATCATTTCAGCAGTTAAGTACTCGAGTATGACCAACAATAAGTTTTTCATATATTTTCAACGGTTCTGAATTTTTTCTTATCATTATTAGAGTGGTAATACTTCGAGTACTTCCCTGGTCAAAGATCATTCATCATTAAGAATTGATTTTTTGTTTCTTGAAATGGATTTAGAAGTGTACAAAGATCATATTAGAAAAATCAGGTAATTCGCAATGTTCCATTTCCCTATATCTTCCCCTTCCCACCCCTTTCAAGCTCATAACATTGGGGATCCCAATATAGGGGATGCTATACTGCCGCGGTAAGTAAAAAAAACAGTAATTACCAAGAGTAGTAAAAATTTGTTAAATTTATTAAGTTAAAGTATTGAATTTGTTATGTTTTACGTAAGACAAAAATTATAATTTCAAGTTTTTCGTATTTAAAAAAGATGACATTTATTTCAATTCTATCGCAATTTCACCCCTTTTGGTAAGTAAAATACATTTTTATTATTTTTGTGTGTAAAAACACAGTTACTGCGTTGAAATTACTGCATTTATATACAAAACTACGAACTTGCTGTGATTTTATCTACCATCTTGAAATACATTCTCACGCAATACTGTTTTTCTCTCTATTTTTTTTTTTTTTTTTCTTTATATGAATACCTCACAAGAGTCCCAACTGCTCCCGTCTGGAGCCAGTGAGACTATGGCATCCCCAATTGGGGGATGTTGTGAGGCTGAAGGTAAGTGGGGAAGGGAAAGAGGAAGGTGGGGAAGTACCTGGCTATTCAGATCTAGTCACTAAACACGGCTAAAGCCATTTGGAGCAACGTTTCAATTCTGAATGGTGGTCTTACACCAGGGCGATACTGGTAGTATCTTCCACTCTGGAACGTGCCGCAAATATACTATATATTATTTTAATTAATTAATTGTGAAATAACACAAATTAATCAAATAAAATTTATTTGCGCACGCCGGGTTCGAACCCGCGACCTTCGGAATGGCAGTCCAATGCGTTACCACTGGACTATGCCGGCCGTCGAAGCTCTATAGCGTCGTCACGCGGAAACTCGGCGTCAATAAATAAATTTAATGCAATCGTACGGTCCAGAGTGGTAGATATTCACAGTTTTACCCTAATGAACGACTACCATTTAGAATTAGCACATACGTAGTTGGAACTAGGTATTAAAAAAAAATAAAAAAATCATAGGATGCTATCGGTTGTTAGAAACAGCATTTTAATGTAATTAAAACGACAAAGAACATAAAAATTTTAGGTATTATTAGATTTAAATGATGTTATATACCATATTATACCGACCTAAATGTATTTCTTCCTGTAAATGACTATTGAACTTTGGCCGTCAAAAAACAAATTGTTTTAAAATCTTTTACTTCACGACCAAAAGTAGTTTAAATTCGAAAATAATAAGCATGACGGATGTCCCTACCACCCACACTAATAATTGAGATTGTATCGAAAAAGAAAATTCTTGTGAAAAAATAAGATGCCACCGGTTTACAGAGAGCAGACACAAGGCAAAATTACACTCATTATTTCCGCTTGGGAAATTTATGTCATAGGTGCTACTCATCTGATTGTATCTCTTATGATTCTGTCAATCAGAACAGTTTCGATATACAGGGCGTCCGTGGGTAAAGCGTACAAGCTTCGGGAGGTGATTCATCCGACAGTACAAGTAAAAAAGATGAAAAAAAGAAAATGAAATAAAATTTTTCAAAATTAAAACGTTTTAATGTAGATTTCACGTACAAAAGATGAAGAGTTTGTATGGAAAAAATATTTTTGTATTGAAAAAAAACAACGGATTTCCGAAAAAAGTTATGCGTATATTTTACTTCTACTATGTAGAATCACCTCCCGAAGTTTCTGCATGTTACCCTTGGATATCTTGTATACAGGGTGTCAAGGGACGTACTTGACTTACTTTAACGACTGATTCCTGAGATTGTTTGAAATAAAAAATGTTCGAATTCAAAGATGTTTTTGAAGTTTTGTTTTTTAATTTTTATTTTTTACAACTATATTTTTTCTTCGACATATCGTCACAGGTTAATCAGCCAACCCGAACCTAACTGCCTAGTAACTACTGATTTTTTTAAATGTTTTAAGTTGCAAAAACAAAAAAAAATAATAATTTCACAGGACACCAAAATTTCATTTTCATGTTTTACTCCGAACATCTGTAATCACTTAAAGGATAAAGTAAGTTAAGTGTGTTCCTTAATACCCTATATTATAACATTTTATCACAAGTAAATTGCAATTAAAATGCCTCGCGACACATCTGGAGTAAGAAAATCACTAATCTTGACGACGGTTTTAATAGCGTTTAAGTGTAATTTCTTGCAATTAATTTAATCATGATTGTGCGAGGCTAATGCAGTTGAAGTAATTATAACCTACACTGATGATAATAACAGTGTATGAATTATTGTTGTTCAAAGTAATTCATCATGATATTACACAAATATGGGTGAAATTGAAAATTTTATTTTATTATAAAGATGGATAATTCATAATTGAAACTAATCACCACTTTAAGGTAACGGCAAACTCCGGTGTGGTGAAATTTGTAAACTAAAATCTGCTATGAATTTTATAGTTTGGTGCATTAACATGCTTTAACACTTCTTTGTCTACTCGTCAAGTCGTTCCCTTTATAAAAGACCGAGCACGGAATTTTCTCTTTGAAAATGAAATAATTAGTGAAGACGAAAAGACAAAAATCGAAAAATTATTTGAAAATTAACCAAAATTTCGGGCAATATCAAAAATAAATTTCAACTAATTTAACGACTACATAAGATAACAAATCGGATTGTACAAACGTTATGCTAAAAGCGAATTTTGTCTCACACTCGTCAACGTCAACGGAATGTATATTTTGGGAACGCAGGTTAAATCAAAGTTATAAATTATTAAACGTTGTTATATTGATCGAAATAATCAATCAAAAATATCAATTGGATTGGGTAAAGTTAAAACAAAGTTTCGTTTGATTTGAATAATAATCAGAAAATATTAAGGGTTGAAATAAATGTTTTACCTTTCATCATCATAGCCATGGCCATCAGTCCTCCGTAACCTCCCTTCTTTCCGCCGCCACCTCCAAATCCACCTCCACCACCACCTCCCTTCCTGGCATCACCGACTTTATTTTCTTCCCCACCATCAACGAGTTTCATCCTAAGAGCATGGTTGTCCAAGTAAGAGTTCAGCTTGAACATCAGGAAGGAATCGAGCCTTTTATCAGGATCATTAGGAAAGCTCCTTGCAAGTTCCGCGACTACGTCAGCAGTCTTCACTTTATTTCCTCCGGCTTCTCTAACAACTGATAATCCTGGGAAAATGCTGTAGTCTGAACTTTCAGACAACTTTTCGATGAAAGATACGATGTCCAGTTTCATGCATGTAGGGCTGTAACTGCTTTCACAATCTTTGGCTGGATACCGTTTCGTGAACACTTCTCCCCCGGGAGTCACTTGTTGAGGAGTTGAATCCAATCCATTTTGGTAGGAAGGCTCATTTGTGGCGGCTGCCGAACTGCTGTGCAGGATTACGAAGAAAATAGAAGCTGTCGCAATGGTGAATCGTTCCTTCCAAGTCATCTTGTATTGTTGTATATTGCACTTGCTGTTTGGAGGCGTGTAACTGGATGCTGACTACTGAAGACTGTACTTGCTGTTGCGCTTGGTGTAGCTTATATACGAATGGTTGCATAGTACCGACAGAAGATGCCAAAAGCAACAAGAGTGCAGATCTCGAGTACTCGCGGAAAGAGGTGAATAAAAAATGACAATAGAAATAATAGTGACTCAGCAACGGAGCTTAATGTCCGCGCTCGCATTTTCATACAAATCAAATCCTAAGGCTTGTGTCGCACTTATTTTAGAATTTATTTAGGATTGGAAATAAAATTATTTATTAATTATTATTTTTAGTTAATTATAAATCACAAATCCCACAGTATCCCTTTTAAAACATGTTGATTTAAAAAAAAATCTGATTTTAAAATTGTTCCTTTGTTTTGTGAAAAATAGTAAAATTTATATTAAAAGTTGCTGATATGAAATACTGTTAATATTTTAAAAAATCTGGTCAAATTAATCGTTTTCCTGTCAAAAATGGAACTGCGGGCCTATAACATATGGATTGAAAGAGTTCGTGACAAAGTATCAGTCAAAAACAAAATGTTTTATGCGGACGACGGAACACGTGTTCATACAATGTACTAACATGTATGCCATCATGATATCTATTTAGAAAAGAACACGTGTTCTCGATATATTCCGAATGACTGAATAAGCATGCTTTCACTTTTTAACAGGATCATTTTTACCAGTGAAAAGTATTTTAAGGAAAAAATATAATTGTAGCTAATTTTCACGGAAAAACTCGGTTGTGTTAAACCTACTTGGCGAATTCATTAAAAAAGGACAAACTTTCTGTGTGGAAGCCAATACATAATAGCAGGTTAAACTCTGGGTTACGAGTGCTCTTACGACTGGTCTCGGTTTTAATTCCTGAAATAAAATAAACACAGTATATCGATCTGAATATTATTATATAGTATCGTTAACTTTCTTAAGACTCCACATTTCCATTTTCTACCAAATTATAATAACATTCCCTTGAACATTTTAAGTTCTAAAACTCTTTAAAAAATATCTGTTATTTTTTAATATAATCTCTATATATTTGCCGAGCTGAAAATGTTATTACATGAAATTCCCTCGATAGAAAAAAGATCGCAAGGTATTCTCCAAAAATAATAAAAATCATATTTGGTTCTATTATATAACATATGACAGGTATGAAAAAAATCGCAGTGTTTCTTCAAATGTTACTTAAGATATTTGTGTAGAGAATTTGGTTCTATTTTAAATAAGTCATTATTTATTAAATGTTTTTGCTTACGCCTATTACCTAATTATAATCATTTTTTTATATAAGCGCGTTCCCTCAAACATTCATATTTACATATCTCCCTTTCAAAATATCTTCTTATTGTTTTTGAACTTTACTAACATACCGATTGAAATCACCGCCGAAAGAAAAATACGTTCTGCTTATCAATTTAATACAAACTAAATTTCAAATAGAAAACTTATTTTACAAATAAATATGATGTCAACAAAATATAATAAATCTAACCAAAAGCATTTTCATTCGATTCCAAAGGTTCTTACCTCTTTGCTGTGCCCAACGTCCCCTAACTAGCACGTCTCTTCCACAACTTGATTTCTGACTCAAAATAGCAACCAACTTCCATAACTTAAAATATTTAATCCGAAAATGTGTTCCATTCTGTACATTTTTTTCAATATTTCTGCCTATATCACCCTTCATTACGATTATATTGCCCGATTCACAACACATTTTTCAAAAACCCTCTAGGCGTTAAAAAAAATAAAACAAATTGTCGACAATTAAGTTTATGTTTTATAATAATTAAAAAAAAAAACAACAATATTTTGTCTAAACAAGTAATTTGTTGAAAATCTTTGAAGAATGCAACGCTGTTCATATGGCTAAAACATTTTAAAAACATAATAATCCCTGTAACTAAAGGCTAGATTCCAAATTGGGGTACTTTATTAATCTGAATCCGTACCCCCCTTCGTACCAGTACAGATTATTATCAAACTTTTTAAAAATTTTCAAGTGAACACAAAATAACTCGCTTATATTACCCACCAAATATTACCTACATACATTGGAAATGGTCAATGTTTTGAGTGTTTAAAATACTGTTAAACCAAACTCTTAGATAGAGTCCTTAATACTAGAGCCCGTGGAACGCCATTCCAATTTCGGGGATTGTTCATAAGACTGTCAGAAGTAGGATGGGGGTAGAAATAAGAGAAAGGATGGTTGTGAAGACGCTCATTTGCCTAGCTCTTTCCCAGCAGGATTTTGATTTTGGATGGAGTTTTCTCACAAGGACGAAGCACTGTATATCTTCTACTATGAAATGAAGTGAAAATTCACAATATTTTTCTTAAAATAAATTCCATTGGCACGTGAAATTTTATTTTTTAACCCTATTTCAATAAATAACACAGCCAACATTCACTTAACACTATTTATTATGATTATTTAAAAATAAGCTCATTTGGGTATCAGTTTTGTTTCTTGTTTCCCTTTTCCTAGTCAGTTCGGGGACTCATTCCTTTGATATCATCAGTATCAATAAATCAGTCCATTGCAGGCCCAGCCCCTCTTGTTGCAAATTCTTCCTTAAATTATTATTTATTCTTTAAAGTTTCCTCTAAATTAGTGGGGTGGCCAATTGGGCAGCTCCCTTCCGGAATTTTTGTTTTATTTTTTATGTTTAACGTTCACTGCTCTCTGCTAATAGGAGTTGGTGAGACTATGATACTAGATTTTACTTGCACACGCTGGGATTTAAACCAGTGTTGACCTTATCCTTCAACCATGGAGATCGCCAATTTTGATATTATATTTTTATGCTCTAAAATAATGCTTTACTTTTGCTCAATATTCAGTACATTAATACTATAAACCATTTCCTTTACTGGTTGACATATCTGTATTAATATTTTTATCTTTATATTTTATAAGATTAAAATAACATATATTTTCCCTCTTAATTGTACGTATACCGACAGTATCATTTTCTCACTTTCCTCGCACTTTCTTATCAAAAATATTTGAAAAATTCATTTAGTGGAAATCTACTGCTTTTCAAAAATAAAACTGTAAAACGATTTTTTTTCCATTACCTTAGCGGTAACTTTTTAATAATAAAATATCGCATTCCATTATTTCCCAGTTTTCCAATAGCGGTGCAGCCCACCTTTACTTTATAATCTGCGTCTATTTTCAGACATGGATGCATGCTGTTAAAAAAAGTTTAAAAATCATCAGAAGAACACGCGGTCTAAATGCGGTAAAAACAATTGCTGGCTATTTCGTACCTACCTTCACTAAGCTTGCTATGAGCACACAAAACAAAAGAAAAACGAATACATCGGTGGAAAAGGCGCCAAGAATTGGAACGCTACAAATTCAAAAGATTCCGTCCATTTGGGTAGGTACCGTAAAATAGTATTTGGAATAAGTGAGAGTTTTGGGAAAACCACAAAACGCTTTGAATAAAAATACTTATAATATCTCTGATCGCTGAAATTGAAGAGAAGAGATTGGCTTTTGAGCTAAATAAATGACAAATATTTAGCGTAAGTAACTACATCTTAACACCCTTATATTGCGGTCGCTGGCGTTGCTAAGCTTGATTATGTGGACGTAAACAATTCATGTATTAAAAAATATAGTTATTTCGTTAGTTATTACAATTTAAGAGGCAGTTTTGGGTACCGCCGCCTCGGAAACTATTTATTGTATAACAAACACCTCTGTAATAGGTCACCCCAAGTGGTTCGCTACGTTCGATGACTTTTCAGGGGTGCCCGGGTTCATCGACTGAGGTGTGTCCAGATCTTGGTGCGGATTTGGCTGCCCACCAGCTGTGTGGTGGACCAGATTGGGAGAGGCCAGTTTGGGGAGACCCATCGTCGACCCATAGTCTTGCATTTCAGCGGGAGGGATGGCTTCATACGTTTGTCACTCCTGAACAAACAAACCCCTATAATCCTACCCACTCTCATTCCCCTTTCCTTCCCAAAATTTCCTCTCTTTCCTTTCGTTAAAAAGACCCTCCACACAGCATCTCGAAAGATGAAATAGTCCTTGAGGAGAATTATATGCCTCGGGGCCTCCCGTGTAGGGTCATTTAAAAAAAACCCTTCTTTAAAAGCGTGAAAAGTTAGCAATTTCGTATTCCTTGATTCTCTGATACCTATTTGTTGATCCCTTCATGAAGATTGCAAAAGACATTTTAGTATCATAATAAGATGTACATTACCTTTTTTTGTATTAAATTTTATCTGTTCTGATGATATCAAAATGTATACTTCAAAATTCTATTAATTAGATTTATTAGGTTGTGGATTTTTTTATAATTCTAGTTGCGTTGGCACAGGAATTGCTGATAAAATGTATTAAATTTTCATGACGACAGATCTGACTGTTTAATAGTGTAAAGTGGCACATGAAAATAAATTTCATGCATTATAATTAAAATGATTGATAGAGTTGTGTTCTTCCCAACCTTCCATTTCCTCATCTCCTTCCCATCATCTCTCCGCCTCTCAAGCCGCACAACAAACCCCAACTAGGGATGCCATAGATTTCTTAAATCTCGACAATCAATTTTTCAAATTTATTTTTTTAATCTCAGTTGAAACAATTATTTTTTGTTCTCATTAAAAATCGCTTTTATTAATTTGTGTTCAAAACGCCTATATAAGTTTATTAGAAGCTTATCTGATATATCTCATTCCATTGCCGGTATTTTTTTAGTTCACGTATTATGCTGCAGATTTCCCAATAATCTGAAATGTTCGAATATTAAAATTAAGCTCCGAATTCGCGGTTAAGTAGTATTTGTTTAAAACCGCAGAGATCACCGTAACGAGATGAGTGACCGCCAAACTTAGGTGATGATGTTTCAACAGCTGTTATAATATTTTCACTGGAAAGTAGGTATCGACTACGATATTTTTATTTGACTTTGATAATTACCTCCTCAGTGCAAGAAATATAGTGAAATAGTTAAATAAAGTACCCAATCTTATTTGAAGTTTTCTTCAGAATTATAATATACCCCAGCCTCATTTTTATTCAATGTTATACATTAATTCAAAGTTTTCACTAAGAGAATAGAAAATTCAAGAAGGCAATGTAAGATAACTGTTGTTTACAACATGCCATAGGTCGCCTCAATTGGTCCGCTACGTTTGTGACTTAGCAGGGGTACCCGGGATTATTTATTTTTATTTATTTTATTTTTGTTTATTGCAGAAACAAACAGTACATAATTATATGGATGACAATAGTTACAAAGTTATAAAAGTTAGTATAATAATTGGTACCAATGACATGTCGCTGACATATATACATAGGAGGTATATTATACATTTACGGTTAAGTTACATTTTTAAGTTAAGTTAATTAGTGTGCTGGGGAAGGAGAGAGGTGTGTGTGAGTGTTTGTGGGGTGAGATTTGTCTAGGTCTTGGCGGCGGATGCATTTGCCACCAACTGCGTTGCGGGTCGGATCGAGAGACTGGTTTGAGGAGACCTTTTGACCTCTCCAGACTCGTGGTATATTGACTCATCGTCTTGTACCACAGTGGGAGTGATGCATTCAAACGTCCGTCACTCATGGACACACTGACCCCCAGATTCCTATCCACCCCTCTTACCTTTTTCCTTCCCAGGTCTTTCTTTCCATAAAAAAACCATCCACACAGCATCCCCAAAAATGTCATGGGCCCTGAGGGAAATTATTTTTCTCAGGAACTCCTGCGTGGAGCTATTTATTTAAAGATATTTTTACACTAGATATCTTATTTCAAATCAAAGTAATCTTAACATTAAATAATTTTGATTGAAATTTTGACATGTTTCTGTTAGTCCATTTTTTCATCTTTTTCTTTCTTAAATAAATAGCAACGGATACTATACAATGAATTCACTGTTCACGTCAGAACTGTGGGTAGATTACACTGCATCCCAATGGCATGAGCTAAAAGTCGCTTACAATAATTCTTATCGCCAACTATTCCGCCTACCGAGATACTGCAGCGCTACGGAAATGTTGCTGGAGGGACGAGTGTTCACCCCCACCACATGAGAAGATCATAAAATTACACAATCATCACTGCCATGTTTGCGATGGAGTCCCCCTGATGGCCCTCTGGAGACAGGAGATGTTCAAATATCCTCCATAAATTGCTGCTTGAAAACATTTTTCTGTTTTGATTTTGTCACCTCTATTCCGCATTTTTTGTACTATCTATTTATTGTTATTTTGTCTCATTCTTGTTAATTATCTGATTTCTTTTTGTTTATTTTGAAATATGGAATGTATTGCATTGCACTACCCCTGCACCCATTCTGGATTAAACCCTTATTTTTATTAATAGAAAATTATTAAAACAAAACAATATTAACACAGAATAACAGAAATTAAGTATTTATTTTGAAGGACCGTTTTTGTCACTATGTATTCTTGTGTTACTTTTAATGACTTGGAACATTATTTTCCTATTGAAAGTTCAAATTAAAATGTAAACAATAAATTTAATATGCGAAGAAACAATAAACAATTAGCAGTAAACACTAAGAATTAAAAATTACAATTTTTTGATTTAATTATAATCATGCGAGCATCCTACATGCCCGTAGACAATGGATCTAATCTATTGTAAAGCCGACGGAAATGCAAGAGATTTTGCTACAATTTGAGATTTTTCACAAAAGCGATGTTCTTAAAATTAATACAATTTTATGGTGAGGAAATAGATAAAAGTTCATGAAAATTAATATATAGTTACAAATCAAACCCAAATTTATTTCAAGCAAAGTTTCAATTCTAAAATATAATCTCTAGAGAAACAATCAAGCATTTTCTTATAAGATGCAAATTTTTTAGATAAATTTTCATATTATTATGAAAGCTCCATGTACAGATTATAGTATAATTCATATCTAGTAGTCACTATTTCAATGTCGTAAATCGTCAAAAAACTTAATGACATTAAGTTTAATTAGAAGGTTAGAAGGTACCCGTGAATTTAAAATGAAACAAATATAGCCCATCTGCCAGAAAACGTAAGTGGAGCAAAAGAAAGAAATGCTTTTTTGCAATTTTTTCGGTGACATCGTGCGTAAAGCACAAATAATGAGACACTTCAAAGAGAAAATGGAGTAACTCATAGGTTTTATTAGGTGCTACTTTTATTTATAAATAGCCAATTAGACATCATTGTTTCATCATTTGAAGTGTACCTTCGGTATGGAATGTTTAGGTGATACGTTATGATAGAAATTAAATTGATAAATTGATTGACACCCATCAGCATGGTGAAGATTTTCAGAATTTTCTGGATTTTAGAGAACAATTAGTTTTGTGTTGATATTTTTACTTTTTTCATATGGTCGAAGAAGGTTGTTGGATCTCATAATAAGATGCAGGGATTATTTAGCTGGTATCGGGAGTCTCTTGGTTTAGCACAGATGTGCCTCTTGAAATCTGCTAGAATTATCATTATTCTATCTTATAACTTTAATTGCAGTTTATGCGTCCAAATTTATCCATTTAAGAGTCCTTAAGGTCCCGCTTGCGCTATACATACGCACAGAGACAGTGACTTCACTAGGTGTGATTTAGTGAGCACCATATCTTTTAAAGGAAAGAGAAACCTATTAATTATTAAGGTATTTATTAATTGTTTTTCGGTCTGTTACTGAGTTTGCCAAAATTCTTCAGGAGAGTGTCGTGACTGAAGCAAACTTTCGCCTTAAAAGTCGTTAAAGGTTAGTATTTTTCCGGTGATGTTAATATATTTTCAACTCTTCAAATTAAATAAATATAATCATTGTAAGGTATTTGAAAACAAAACCTTTTTTCCACGAATAAAAAATATTAGCAACCAAAAATAATAATTATTTTCTTAAAATTGCCTTAAAACCTGTGCACGTCATGACCTCCTCCAAAGAACATATTTCGGAACTAGAGGGCAATGCACTGCCATTTTTTGTGTTTTTTTATTGCAAGATTGCAAGGAAAAACTCAACAAGCGTTTAATTAATATTTTTTCATCAGCAAACACTTGGTATAGTTTTCAATTTACTTTTCGAGCCCCTTTTCTGTATGGTCTTCGAGTCTCTAATTTTATAATTTAATAATTAACTACGACGAATTCCCATTTACTGACTGTTAAAATTTGGACGAATTAGCATATATATTTTGCACTAAAAAAGTGAGAAAAGAAAAAAAAGAAGAGTAGAAAAGTTAAAACATAAAGTTACCCGACGTTTGTTTAACAAACTTATTTTTGTTTTTGGTTTTTTATTTGATTTGTTTTTTTTTGCTTTTGTTTTTGTTAATACAAGACACATTTTAACTATCGGTAAATACACCTATGATTCCAAGCTAGTTTGAATTGAAAGGTGAACATTGTAGAAAAATATATCATTTTAATTCATTTAAATGTGTCCTTACCTTTTAACCTGTGATGTAATTCCTACGAAATTTGGATAGATTCATCGATTTCCGCACAAATCTACCGATATTCGGATATTTGGAGTGTTATCGTCACATCGACGTGCTCAGAATTGCTAACAGTGCCTACGTAAAAGTGACGTTCTAAAATTCTACCGGTTATAAAATGAACCCTTTCAATTACGGCAACCGTAATTATAGAAGAACTAAAATGATCTTGCTAAAATTCAATAGATCAAGTTATTTCCTACTAAACTGAAAGAAAAAATCAACGCAGAAAACCTCAATCTTAATGAACAATTAATGAACTCCAAGAGTTCATTTTAAAAAAAGATTAGCAAATCACAAATAATTTTTACAGACCACTAAAAGTTATGCAGCAGTCACCGACGGACAAAATAATCTACAAGACCGATTAAAAAAATTCTATTCTCGCCCTATTTCAGTGCTAATTTTTCCAGAAAGTCAGGGTTGCAATACAAAAAAAAACTTTCGACAAATGCGAATTATTCACAAAAAAATTAAGAAACCTTTATATCTAGTAATGACATTACCCTTCACATTCAAATTGCTCATCAGAACGTGCGCCCAACGTCGAGAAACACTGTACTATGTAATTGAATTTTAATTATTTAGAACTCTTACTAATGTGTTATAACTTAATAATTTTCAGTAAATTATCTATATCTTAGTGGTTTTTAGTAAAATGATTTAAAATATTATCTTTTTATTTTTAAGGCATGAAAGAACATTTTATAGGGATAAAAACAGATGACGAAACTATTATTTATTTTAACAAATCGGACTTGCAACATTTTGTTCGGTTTCCATACTAGATGCTAAGCAATATATGCGTAGATTGCATAGGCACCTCAAGAACCAATCACGAGTGTCCATTGGATTTTATTCTTATTTTGTTCCGTGCATGTATTCAACCTCAGATTCAGAACACTTTCAAAGCACAGCATCTGTGAATGAAGCCTCCGAGAGATCTCAGGTGAAAGACAAAATAAAACAAGATTAAACTGCAACTTTTTGTTTTGTTTGGAAGAAAGTTCCCGTCGAATTTTGTTTGGCAGGCAGATCTGATAATTACGCTTCAAATTTGCTGAGGTTTTTATACGTCGTAGAGAATTGAGAGAAAATTTTACGGCATTCAAGTTCGCTCTTTGGATGTACCGTCATGTCTCTTGCCAATTCTCTTCATGCCAAAGAATATCTCAGTATTTTAAGGGAGTATTTTAAAAAGGAACATAAAATTATTGGTTCATTTTCCCTTTTCTTTCTTCACATGTTTTCACAGATTTATTTAAATAAAAAGTTTAAAATTATTGTTAAAAATTCAAGGCTTAGAAAAAACGTGTTTCGTGATGACCCGATGATTACCGGACTTGCAAATTTTACATTGAAATGTAAACGCTCTAAAGGTTGTATCTTTTACCAATGTTTTAATCCTTATTTATATAATAGACTTTCCTAAATTTTCTTTTGGTTAATATTTCAAAAGAATCATGCGAAAAAAAGTTTTAAATTTGTGCAAATAAGAAAATTTTGTAACGGAATAATTTTTCTTCTAAATGTTTTAAATTTCATGGGTCGAGGAAATAATAAGAGAAGCTACCTGTACTACGATTTAAAATTACGTTTATGCACTATTTTTTAATGGTTCAAAAGTATTTGAAAAAAAAACTTTAAATAACTTTCAATTAAATTATTGTCAATTGAATCGATAGTGTATTTGAGAAAACATTTGAGTTGGAGTGTTCTTGTTTCAAAATTATACGTTTCTATTATAATATAGTAAGTTTATTTTTTATGATACACCATAGAACGATAATACTTCAAAATATTATAAAATCAAAATAAAAACAAACGTTTTATGGAAGAAATTATTTTATTAACCTTAAAACATATTAAAATTAAAATAAATAATTAGAGTAATAACAATCATTAAATACCTAATAGTGACATAATTAAATAGTATTATTATAACAACATTTAATAAATCAATGAAAGCTTAACAAGTGCACACAAAACTAACAGTATATTTTCTAAAATCAGTTTGGTAAATAATAAAATTTTATTTTCTAGTTTTTCAATCATTTTTATGATATTATAAGAAAGAAAAAATCTACTGATTTGTTACAACGTAATTGGTTTTAAAATAAATAACCCTAATTATGGTAGAATAAATAATAGGTATAGGAATCTTATTTAATTTGCAACGTCACATTTTATTGTTTCGTTACACGAGTTGAACACTGACATCTTAAATTTTTGGAAAATGTTGCAAAATTTATGAGGAATATTGTAAAAAAAAATGTAGTGTGTTGAAATTATTTTGGAGGATGTTGCTAAACAAAATGGTGCATGGGATATGGTTTGTTAGAAAGTGAATTGTTTGTCAAATATAGCTTATTAACTTGGAAAATACTTAGGACGGGTTGTTTCGAAGAATTTGAACAATTCATCAAATTTCAACGTTCATTTTCAAGTTCTGTGAAAGATTTTTTTCAAGTTCTGTTTTTATTTCAGTTCTGTCAAGCAACTAGCCTATAATGATATAAAAACAGAACTTGAATAGGACTTTCACAGAACCCGGAAAAGAACGTTGAAATTTGATGAACTGTTCAAATTCTCCGAAACAACCCGTCCTGAAAGTATATTTTACCATATCCCACATGTTAATTTTTATTTTCTGAACAACTCTATACATAAAAACTTTAACCAATTTTGAAGACTTATTTTAGGACTGGACGTTACAAATCCAATAAAATCATCTCTTAAAAACATAGTTACTTAAATTATTGCACTGGGCTTAACTGCCCCATCTGGTAGCCTGAATACGCCGCATAGGGGTCGATCACCTGCTGCATCTGCGGGACGAAGCCCTGAGGCGAAGCGTTCCCGCCCCCGCCCTGAGGCGGTAAGCTCTGTCCGCCCTCAGCGCCCACGCGCGCCCAGCGGTACTCGTGGTGGGGCCGCAATTCTGACTGGATCGGGGAGGCCAGGATGGTGGTGGTTACTCGGTCTTGTTTGTCCTCGCCGAAGGATTTCAGGACGGTGCCACCTGGAATACATAAGATAATTATTTTGAATCATCTGAATACTAATTTACGATGTACGTCGAACTATACTCCGCTAAAATTAGATTTTAAGTGTAATTTTATAAATTGAAACTAATTATTTGAATTCCTAAAATAATTTTTTTGATTGTTTTTTCATAAGTGATTTTTTACGGCCGTGCTGGTATTTATAGTAAAATAACTTCAAAACGTAAACCTGTCTACATGAAAAAATTCCAGGAGCACAGAAATGTTATAAGGTAAATATTATTTTTGTTAATTTCCGCAGTGGGGCTTATGTCACATTATATTTATACACGGTGTCCGGAAACTCGTAGTACAAGCGGGAAACTGGAGAATCTACACCACATGGGGAACCCAAAAAAACATAAAGTTTTTTGATTTGAGCATTTTCAAAAAAAAAAAAAAAAAACCAAAAAAAAATATTTTCAAATAGTTTTAATTAGTTGGGTACTTTGATCTTCAGTAATAATTTATAAGAATTTGATTAAAAAAAAAAAAAATCAACTTCAAACTCGATTTACTCGATAACGAAAGCTCAAAAAAATATATATACTACAAAATCGACTCCAAATGTGATGTAGATTCACCAGTTTCCCGCTTGTACTACGAGTTTCCGGACACCCTGTATAAATACAAATGTAAATGTTCGTTTCTTTAAAACCTTAAATCTCCGCAAGTTTTTCACAGATTGCTTTGAAATTTGTAATTTAAAATTTGAATTTTATTTACCTATATTATAAAGATTTCACCTGTGACCGAAAAAAATCGTATGCTTTTTTTTTGTAAAACAGCGTCATCGTTTGGACGTAAAAGCAATATGCACTAATGTTTCTTTGTCTGAAAAATAAATACTGAGCCACAGCAATGCGTAGCGGGATACATTTAGTTTTAATATATAAAAAAATCAGCCTGCGTATGTTTGTGAATTCGCTGAAAGTTTCAATGTTAATCCTTCTAATAGTGTCAGGAGTGTTTAAAAAGTAGTTTGAATGGTATAAGAAGTTGAAGACGCCCTAAGAATACTAAACGCAATATCTCTGCACGGGAATGAGATGCGGAGTCTAATTTTTTATTATTTTTTATAGTGAATACCTCACAAGGGTCCCAACTGCTCCCGTCTGGAGCCAGTGAGACTATGGCATCCCCAATTGGGGGATGTTGTGAGGCTGAAGGTAAGTGGGGAAGGAAAAGAGGAAGGTGGGGAAGTACCTGGCTATTCAGATCTAGTCACTAAACACGGCTAAAGCCATTTGGAGCAACGTTTCAATTCTGAATGGTGGTCTTACACCAGGGCGATACTGGTAGTATCTTCCACTCTTGAACGTGCCGCAAATATACTATATATTATTTTAATTAATTAATTGTGAAATAACACAAATTAATCAAATAAAATTTATTTGCGCACGCCGGGTTCGAACCCGCGACCTTCGGAATGGCAGTCCAATGCGTTACCACTGGACTATGCCGGCAGTCAAATTTAAAAATTTAAGTCGATGTATTGTAGTTTTCCAATAAGAGGAGTCATTTTGAATAGCCCGCTATTTCGGTAGATTTTACTTTTAAAGCTGTCATTTTTAACATTTGACAAGTAAAAACTAAACCATTAGTAAAAATGGAACGATACACGCTTCAACAATGCATTAAAATTATTGAAATTCACTTGAGTGAATCTAATGCAAATCATCATGAGTGATGAGACCCATTTCCACCTCAGTGGCTTCATCAACAAGCAAAATTGTCGCATCTGGGGCACGGAAAACTCAAAAATTATTGTTAAAAAGCCTCTCTATCTTCAACGTGTGACTTTTTGGTGAGGTTTATTGTTCAGCTTAGTCATTGGACCTTACTTTTTCGAAAATGAGGCTGGATCAACAGTTACGGTGAATGGATTGTGTTATCGAGAGATAATTAATGATTTTTTATGGCCGAAATTGAATCGTATTGATCTGAAAAACATTTACTTTCAACAAAACGGCGCTACGTGCTACACAAGCAACGAAACCATTGATCTTTTACGATTAAATATCAAAATAACACCTCTTATTGGAAAACCCTGTACATAAAACAATACAAATAAAAAGTAAACTTCAAAAATCTAACCTGCCGACAAGCTCAAAATAGATTGAGCACAGAATATAATTGGTTTTTATTTTATGTCCTATATATTGCTCAGTGCTTGTAGTTGTTAAAATCACAAAAACAAGGAAAGAATTTATAATAAAAATGCATTATTCATTTATTTTTTAATTTTCCTGTTTTTTCACGGGTCTGCGCTAGAAAGCATATATATTTATTAGTGTGAAAAACGCGTAAAAGTCACAATTTCATAGAGCCAGTAAGAATACAAGGATGAAAAGAATGAGAAGGGGGAATATTACAGTTATTTAATTTTGTGTGTAACTTTTGACTATGTAAGCATTCACGGATCTTTCATCTGTTTACTGTCTAACATGCCTCAGCCCTTGTCGGTTTATGGTATTCCTAAACGGAGTTTATTTGGGCTGAAGAGAGGTTGGAGGGAGTGGAATGGAGATGAAGATAGGTACAGGAAGGTTGATAAATACCTGACGATTCAAATCTGGTATTTTAATACGAATAAAACAGCTTATAGGAAATTTTTGATTCTAAAAAATGTCTTTCTCAAATGCAGCACTAAAACTAAATACCATTCCAGTAAGTTCTGTAAACACAATCGAAATTATTTTAATTACAAAAGTCAACACGCACAGTTACAATTATATACAAACATTTTTTGACAAATATCGTTTGAAACATTGATAAATAACAAGGTAGATTTCACCTCGCGTTGATCAAGGCAAGATATCTACAGACGTAGATAAACCAACACTAAAAAGTTCATAGAGTGCATGTGATTATAAAAAAAGAAATATACTTAAATGCATTTGTAAGTGCGGTGCAGAAAACCAACATGTCATCATTTTGAGATTTTTTTGTTGTGTTATTTGAGCATCGTGCTTCTCAAAATTGTATTCTGAAGTGCAAACATAACTTTCTTTGTGTGAAAAAAGATAGATTTATTATTAAGCGGATAATTATTAATCACATTTGTTGAGATTCAATTTAGTGAGATTCATTATTTTTAATTGCCTGAAAATTTAATCAGGCAGAACTCTTGATTTTTATGTCACACTCATTAAGGCACAATAATTGGAATGTAATAATAAGTTGACATTTTCATCAAACGGCCATTCAGCGCCATTTGTTTTTTTTGACATTTGAAAAATACTTGTAAAACACCTATTTTAGATGTGTTTCAGCTTTCTATCGAATTGTAATAAGCTGACAAGTTAAGCAATATGTTATCTCCTTCTGTTGATCACAATTTTTTCCAATGCTGAGACGGACTTTAGACGGGTTGTTTCACAAAATACGAACAATTTATAATTCTGTGAAAGTCCCATTCAAGCTCTGTTACTACCCAAGTACTGTTAAATAACCCAGAATGAAATAATAATAGATCCCAAATATACCTTCAACACAACTTGAAATTTAACATTTTAAAATTCTATGAATTCTTCAAATTCTTTGAAACGACCCGTCCTAAGAATCGGTATTTAAATGGAACCTGTCAAAAAAATTAAATGGTTCTTAATGACCATTTGATGACTTTGGCGTATATTTTTGCGAAACCACTATGTCTTAACCTCCTAACTAACAAATCATTATATTTTCTTCACAAGGGTGGACAGATATGATGCTACACAACATTGTATTGGCACTTGTCACATATTTTTACATCATTCTCTTTCACACATCGCCTCGTACATATTTTTTGTTTCTTTGATTTTTAACGTGATCTAACTCATAAAATTGATTAATAATTAACAAATTATTTGCGACAGGTTCTTACTACGACGTTGCGGGTTCAATCCCATGCTAGCTTCTTTTTTTAGCTTCTAATGATAAAAGTAGAGAAAAATGGCTACCGCCCTCACCAGTATTATTTATGAGGTAAAGTGGAGGAGTTATTAAATATTATTTATATACTATAGTGCTTTATTATAATAAGTTAGTTAAAAATTAATATTTTTAAGATTTAAATTATTTTACGGGAAAACCAGTATATAAAGAGAGAGAGTGAGTGAGCAGACTCTATAGTATATAAACGTTAGACTTTGCTGTCTCACTCTAATACTGCTCGAACTGACAATTTAATTTTCCTACTTTATTATATGAATGAAAAATAAAAAAAGGTCACGTATAAAAAAGTTATATTGTTTTTAGTCTTTTTGTGGATCTCAAACTTCATACTTTAATCACACTTACTCGTCAAAATCACCAAAGCAAACATCCCATTTTCCCCCATCAATATTACTATCGTGCATCATTTTTCCATGCACACGTCTGAGGATCTTATATTTACTGAATTGTAGGATCCACGCCCAGTTGTCGCGTCAGGTTATTGTCAAAATCACAAACTGTACCACTAGCCGACTTTTTGATTCTCGTTTATGAGAGATTACAAAATTACGTAAGTATCAAAACAGGAAGCAAACTAGCCTGAAAAAAAATTACCAGGACAACAGCATCATATAACTCGATGACTCGGATTACTGATAAGATATTAGGTTACTGATCACCCAAGTCTGATATAAAGACGAGCACAAGAATGAGATAAGTATGATGATAACAAATGCTAACACGAAACATGAATGAATGAAACTATTTCACAGTTACTTACATACCTATCTACCTCCTACTACAGAACGGTTAAATTGTCAAATTACCTCTTGGCAGTCAAACGGGTTTGTGATGATTATCACCAACTATTTTTTCTTGGCATTCTATCGTGTACCTATACAGGGAGTTTGACAGATCGAAGTAAAGCATTTGAGTGGGTCATGTGTTATTTAGAACAAATCTAACAACGTGTATCTTCAATCGAAGTGTTTGTCAGAAATCAATTAATTAATAATTATTTAAAAATAAATGATAAATTACGTTAGTTTTATAGATAATTAAAATAATAAAAAAAAATACAGTCAAATCACTGTTTAAAACATGTTTAAATACCATCATCGTTTTTATCCAAGTTTTTCTAAATGCATCTCATTTTATCAGTTTTTTCATCATACATCTAGTATAAAATAATGTGTACCAGTGGCGGCTCGTGACTTTTGGGTGTACTAGAGTGCTAATATTTAAAAAAATGGCATTTTCACAACGTGTATCTTCAATCGAAGTGTTTGTCAGAAATCAATTAATTAATAATTATTTAAAAATAAATGATAAATTACGTTAGTTTTATAGATAATTAAAATAATAAAAAAAAATACAGTCAAATCACTGTTTAAAACATGTTTAAATACCATCATCGTTTTTATCCAAGTTTTTCTAAATGCATCTCATTTTATCAGTTTTTTCATCATACATCTAGTATAAAATAATGATTGTGTACATGAGTCAAAAAAGGTAAAAAAGATTAATATATCGAATAACCTCATCGCTAACTTCTAAAAAAACTTTATTTAAAAAAGAGGAAGATAATACCTAAATATAGAATTCAATATGTTATAAGTAATTCATGCCGTGGATATAGAGAAAGTACTTTTTATTTTGCATTAGAAAAATAATATAACGTATCTTCAAAACGCGGATTGCACAGGTTTCAAATTACCTTTCACCAAGAAAGCTTTAAATCGACTAGCCGAACACCTTGTAAGAAGAAAATGAGATCATCTACGGTGAAAACAATTTTGCCTTCTTCTGTTACTAAAGATAATGATTATCATGCAGTGTATTTTTATAATTTGTGCTGAAAAAGTGTGCTGATTGTGCGGCAAGTCAGTGAAACAAGGCACATCTCCAATGATGTTGAACTGACCTAGACGTAGTACCATTGTATGATTTGGTGAACTCTGTATACCTCTTCAATGTGACGGTCCATATCTCCTGGAAATTCGAGCAGCAAGAACAATAAGTCATCATTATTTAAAAGCAAGATTAATCTTTTTGATTCCTTATTTGTAAACAATGTTTAAATGTAAATTATTTACATGGATATGTTAATATTTCTTATTATATTTGCAAGCAACATGTGCCAATTTTTTGGAATGATCCAGAAACTTACAACTTTTAGTGGCTTTATGGCCTAAAGATATCTAAAGATAGACCTTGAGCTACACAACGTAAAATGTACATTTTGATTTACCTGGATAAGAAAGACAGATTAGTCAAGCGCTGATGTTCAAAGTCTTTACGTTCATAACCATCAAAGATAATTACTGCAAAGAACACCAGACTTCTGCGCAATCTGAATTCCTTGATTGTTCTTCTTCTTGATGGTCGAAGAGAGATAAATTCAGTGAAGAGTAGTTCTTTCGTTGCAGTGACGGTGAATATCTATACTTTTTATGGTGTTTCTAAAATATTACTTAAAAGACCACCCTACAAAGTTTGGTAGTCCTGGTTATACAGTGGAAGAGCGATGAATCAAGGGAAGATTAATTGATTGCAACGATGTTTAAAGTCAATATTAATAGTGTTTCTCCCACTAAATCATAACTAGACTTCAGGCCACTCCAACTTAACTCATCACAATGTTAACATCACGATCTTATGTATTTAATTTACAACATGATCAACAAATCCCTTAAACGCAATGTTGATGATATTCCTTATTTCGTGGTCCATTTCAAAGTTACATAAAATATCTTTAAATAGTCCTCGGACCACGTAAGAATGCTGCGAATATTTCTTTTGTTGCAACACTTGAAAATACTATACTTTAGTATATTATGGTCTAATTTAATAAAAACGGTAGATCACGATCTTACCTGACAGTAGAAGAGCGATAAGCCCAGCAAAAAGACCCTTGACTGCAATGATGGTGATTGTTGACAGGATTGCCGGCAGAATGATTGCAACTTTTAGCTTGAGGGCCAAAAGTAGCGGCAGGAGGAATTTCTTCAATTTGGAGGACTTTCCTATAAAGAAAAAAAATGATTAATTTCTGGACCATTTTCATTCACTAGAGATTCTTACCGCATAATCAGGTAAAGAAAATTTGACAATGGAGATGTCATTATACGGGAGGGTTGGTGAGAGGCATATTGATAATAAATATATTTGTTTGTCTTGTCAGAATTAAACATTTTTTGGTTCACAGCTGCATCAAATCTACAAAAAAAATTAGGTTTTTATAAAAAAAAACTAAAATCCAAACTAAGTACTAAGCAAAATATCGGCACATCTTTAATGCTTTTTTCCGCAAAACGCAAAATTTCTCAGATATTAAAAAAATATAAAAAATGTAAAATAAATAGATTATAGAAAATGTATCTGCAAAATATTGGTGAGAAAATATGCGTTTTACTAAATCACGTGTCTGTAACATGTACCTGCATTCTGTTTAATGATTTAGATAATATCCGACGGACTATATAAAATTAATTATGTTCTACGTTTACTAGAAAGAATTATCTTACATAATGAAGAAAATGGCTTCAAGATTTTATAAAATTAAAATGCAATGTTAATAAAAATTTAAATAATAATAATTATAATTTACTTGCCGATAAATAGATAAATTTTACATATTTTTTAACATGAACTCTATTGACAAAAAGTTCACTGCTCAGCTATGCATTCCGGATCTCTCCGGGAATGCAGCTGGTTTTCAGCAGTTCCCCAAATAATAATAATAATATATACATTTTTTTATTTTTTATAGTGAATACCTCACAAGAGTCCCAACTGCTCCCGTCTGGAGACAGTGAGACTATGGCATCCCCAATTGGGGGATGTTGTGAGGCTGAAGGTAAGTGGGGAAAGGAAAGAGGAAGGTGGGGAAGTACCTGACTATTCAGATCTAGTCACTAAACACGGCTAAAGCCATTTGGAGCAACGTTTCAATTCTGAATGGTGGTCTTACACCAGGGCGATACTGGTAGTATCTTCCACTCTGGAACGAGCCGCAAATATACTATATATTATTTTAATTAATTAATTGTGAAATAACACAAATTAATCAAATAAAATTTATTTGCGCACGCCGGGTTCGAATGCGCGACCTTCGGAATGGCAGTCCAATGCGTTACCACTGGACTATGCCGGCCGTCAAATACATATTTAGTTGTAATAATGAACAATAAAATAATATAATATTAACAATAAAAACTCAACAAACTATATTCTTAACATAAAGCAAACAAATTAGCCAGTCCAAACACAGAATATCCCTAGTTAGACAGGCACTATTAAAAACCTAATGTGTAAGCCTTATTTTTAGATGTAGGTAACTAATAAATTAATAAAAAACATTAGGCTTTAGGCTATTTGGAATGAGAAGAAAAAACAGGTAGTTCTGTATTATTATCAAGAGTTATATATTTATCAAGTGCTCTAAATTCTTTTACAGAACGTCAAATAATACATGCGTTCGTTCTTTTTGTAAGTGTGTCAACATCTCCACTTTATTTTTTCTTTTTACAGCCGCGTAGCGAGAAAAATAAAGCAAAAATAAGAGAAATAGAACGTAGATGGCGTTGGAAACGCTATGGTCGTTTTTTAAAACACCGCCGGCAGATGGCAGTAGTGGTATTCTTTTTATTGTTTTGTTTTAAAACAAAATGGGTTTTTCTTATCAACGTGAAGATGGGGAAATTGAAAGAGTATCAAAGAATAACATTATGCAATAACTTTAAATAATGGATCTAGAAATATGTATATTTTTTGTTTTGCTTATATTACAATTTTGGCTTAGTAATAATAAAAAAGAAGGGTGTATTTACTTGGTTTTACTTACTTTAAAGTGGGAGGGATGAATTCAAACGTTCGTTATCGCACATTGACCAAATATTCCTACCGACCCTTCACATTTTTTCCTTCCCAAAACTTCCTCTCCTTTCCTTTAAAAAACCCTTCACACATCATGCCCAAAGAGATAAAGATGGAAATTCCGCAAAAGAAATCATTTCTCTCAGGGCTTCCTGTATGGAGAGAATGTAAAAAAAATGAAAAAATAAAATATAAAAGTGTATGAATCAGATTTTCGAAAATGGAAACGAAACAGACAAACAAATTTACATACATGTGAAATGCCAAACGGTAGTGTGACGGTAGTATGACAGGAATTGGCTACACTCAGTAAATTTGTTCAAAATATCTTACTCCAATATTTGATAGATCCAATAATCTTACTATTCGAAACTTAAATATTATGAGTGATTCTAATAACCATTGTCTCAATTTAGATTCGAGAAGATTTAGGTTCGTGTCGTGCTCGAGCGTTCAGTTATTTCTCATACAAATGTATTTTTATCCGGAAATTATGCACACGTTTCTTTTAAAAGCATTTTTTTAAAGTTATAAATTATATATTTTTTTATTTAGTCGCATGAAAAAAAATAGGTGACGGGCTTATTATTTTTTATTGCATGATATGTTTTCCAGTTAAAAAATCCGTTTTTTTTGTAGATTAAAATTTTAGAGCGAGTGTCTGCTAAATTAATTTCATGCCAGGAAAAACCTAATGTAAGGTTAGGTTAGGATTTTCTGAAGAGTCTAATTCCAGAAAATTAAATTCTCCACGTAATTTTTGCGTAAATTATTTAAATTCATGTCGGTGTAATTTCGTCACATCACCATTAAAGTTCCTATTATTTTTTAATACTTATCTCAGACTCTCGATATTTTTTACTAATTTTTATTTATCGATTATTGTCCAATATCAATAATAATTTTAAGTTGTAATTTATCAAACTTATATATCTACGTTTTCGGATCGCGTATTCTTGAGAAACATTACGCTTAATAAACAATACGCTTTCATTAGGGATTTTTTGCAAGTGGTGAAAGTGAAATCAGTTTGCTTGTTGCCAATGTTATTTTCTCCAAAAAGTCTTAAAGTCGTGACATATCAATCTTAACAAATCTTCTTGGTTGTGACGGAGAGAGAGAGAATTGAGAACATTCTTAATAATTCATCCTGGTTGTGATGGAGAGAGAGAATAGAGAACATCAATGAGCCCTGGTGGCTGAGTTTTTAAATGCGAAAGGTTACCCAGCCGTCGTGAGTTCGATTCCTCGACTGGTTTGTCTGGCTTTAAGTCCTCCATCATGACATAAGCAACATTTCAGCGTAGTGAAAAATCTTAACACTGCAGAAACGAGCCGTCCGTTTGATAAATTCCCATATCTTAACAAACGGATCTTAATCTTTAGAGCACAGGTATTACAATGGAAGATGCTCCAAAAAACTAGCGTATCAATGTTTCTAATATTTGAAAGAGATGAAAGCTTGACTTATGCGACAATTATTATTATATTTAAAGCTGTTATTATATTTAAAGCTGTTTTAGCTATTTTAACTGCTGTTTTTTTTTTTTTTTTAATTTTGTGTCTCCCGAAAACGCATCAAATCTATGGACGTGACCCGTGACGTCACCGGTCTCAAAAATCCCATTTTAACATTAAAGAACAGCAGGTAAAATGTTATAATCTCGTCACTAATGGTATTGTATCGAACCAAAGTGCCAAAATGCATCCATGACCGCACCTGATAAAAAGTTTGACTAGTTTAAAAATCTGCATTAAAACATTTTTGGTTTATAGTTGAATGTGGACAAGAGATGCCAATGCATATGTTTTAAAATACCCACATGAGATGAAGAGATTTTAAAATTCCCCACAAGGTCCCCACAAGTCAAATAAAACAAAATTCTATAGCAATTAGCATTTATTTTATAATATTGTAATATATAGTTCAGGCTTTAAAATTAGATTATTTTTTATTTAAGGAAACGAAATGTAGTGCGCAATATGGTTGGATAATCGAAAAAAGTACAATTCTGAAATAATCTTCTTCTTCTAATTCTCCACAAATTGGCAACCTTGATGTAGATATTGTTAACTGTAGATATATTACTTCTGTAGACTTATAATGAATCAGTTGTTAAGTCGTATCAACCAAACGGTGTATTGTAATGGGATTGTATTTTATTCGTTTAATGACGATTTATAAATTCTTTTATTCTGGAGTTCCTGATTAAGATTGTTACAACCTACTATCCTAAATTATAAAAATGCCAAATTAAAATTCTCTAGGTTATAAAAAAAATTAAATACGATACAACAAAAGAGATTCAGAAACTGGAAAAAAACATTTTTTAGTACATAGTACGATGTTTACATCGATAAAAACGAAGAAAAAAATCGTTAAGTCTTCCTCTGCACCGCTCCACAGCTGGAAGCCTACTAATCGTGTAACGGTAAAGTGTTTTCTCTTATACACCTGTAATGTGGAACAAGGTGAACATCTCAATGGGTCGATCTTCAACTTTCAAATTTATTACTTAATACATGACACAGCGTAAAAAATGAACATTTTAATGCATGAAAGTATTTTTTCTGGTAATGTTGATTTGTACCTTTTTCAGTGTGGGTTATTTTTATCTGATTTTACTTGGTTGTAGTGGAATTAAGTCTCAAAGTCAAGGTGGGGGTTCCCCTTTTGGAATTCAAACTAACAACCGGAAAGGCGCACGTTCTAAATTTGAAACTATGTACTATCCGTTGACATTGACCGGAAACCGCTTGGTGCCTACAAGATCACGGGCGCTCTTGTGGGATTTCTACAAATCTTTGAAATCGTTTTGTTTTGTTTTATTTTTTATGTTGTTTAGAATATAACGGATAGGAAAAATATTTAAATACACGATGGTAAAGATTAATAAAAAACATTCATGAAGAAAGCACAGTTAAAAACGAAGTAAAAAACCGCCCATGAAAGAATTTGAATACGTTAATAATTATTCTAACATATTACGTAAACAAAATAGTTTAAAAAAAAATATTTTTTAAAACCTATTAATATGCAATAATATGTGATATTTAATTCGACGTGAAGGTTTTTCTTCAATTTTAGCATAATTTTTGCCAATAAATATAACGATAATGGCGCTAAAATAAGCACTGGAAAAAAAGAGGAATTTTCGGAATTCAAAATCCTTGTCAGTATGTAAAAATGAACGATTTTTGAAATTAAAGAAGACAATATTATTAGCTTGTCAAAATATATAGTGTTACTCATTTAATGCGCACGTATATAAATATGTTCTAATTTTAACACGGTTGATTTAATATTGACTGATTTTTCAACATCTACCCTATGTAAAATATATATTTCATACCTTTAGCCACTAAGGTGAAAGATATACATTAATAATTGTTGAATACTGGGAAAGAAAGAGACGGAAGTCAAATGAGAGAAATTATTAAACGAGTCTCTCAATATACACGTATACCGTGTGCGAAAGAGAAAAAAAGCTAGAATAGGATGGAAAGATATCAAGGTTATTAACTCCTTGAGTTCCGGATAAAAATTGATGTATATCGTTGTATTTCAATTATTTTGGCAGATACTTGGGACTTTCTGTAATATTATTGTATTATTATTTTTATATCTTTTAGTGATATTTTATTTTATTGTATTTTATTTTATTTTGTTTATTGCAGAAACAAACAGTACATAATTACATAGAGGACAATAGTTACAAAGTTATAAAAGTTAGTACAATAATTGGTACCAATGACATGTCGCTGACATATATACATATGAGGTATATTATACATTTTAAGGTTAAGTTACATTGTTAAGTTAAGTTAATTTGTGTGCTGGGGAAGGAGAGAGGTGTGTGTGAGTGTTTGTGTGTGTGTACGTGTGCATGTGTGTCTGTGTGTGGTTGTATGTGTTATGTGGGCAATATGATATCCCTGACATCTTCTCCCATCCACTCGAATGTAAAATTATTTTCATATTTGTAATAAGCATTTACTTTGTGGCTCGTCATAATTTACAATAAAAAATTTATAAATTTGTTTTAGACCACATTAATTTTAATTACACTCTACCGGTTTCGGAAGCACCCTTCCTTCATCAGGAGAATATTAAAACTAAAATATTAAAACAGTTTCAATATTCTCCTGACGAAGGAAGGGTGCTTCCGAAACCGGAAGAGTGATATTAAAATTAAAGTGTTTTAAAACAAATTTATATATTTTTATTGTAAAATTATTTTTATTTGACACACTTTTCTCTATTCATCCACTGAAAGCATCCAAACAATGTAACGTATTATTATCTACGTAACAAATGTAGTGTTTATAACTATGTTTTTTTATTATTATTTACGCCTAAATCAGCAATTAATTTGAGTGGTTCATTCGTATTTCAGAGGATGGTATCAGTAGTTCAATATGGGCTGAATCTACTATCTTGTCTTATATTTTAACTCGACAAAAAACACAAGGCAGCCCCTTAAAAAAAAAACAAAATCACTGTTTTCTGTAGGTCTCAAGAGGTCAACAAGAAAGATGAAAAGTAGGTCAAAAAATTTTCACTTTGAGGTCACACGGTCACCAGGCAAGTGTGTGGCCGCCATCTTGTTTAAAAATATTTAAGATTGTAAGTTGTTATAAATAATGATTGTTTATGAAGGGCGCGGCTCAATGTCCTGGAATTCAGAAACAGTTTTGTCAATTAATTTGTAGAAAGGATTGGTGGAAAGTGGAAATTTTAATACAATTACAAATTCCTATGTAGAAAACAAGATGCCTTTTTGATGCAGTTGTTTATTGTTTGTTTTATTTTTTTTAAATCAAAATTCAGTTTAATGCGATGGTATAAATTATAGTTACTCTTTCAATAATTGGAAAATAATTGATTTTAGTAAAAGGCTATATTTATCTGTTAGGTAAAAAGCAAATTAATATTGCGGCTTGACGTCGAATAGGTAAAAACTTCTGTTTGAGGCAAAATCATGCACATTTTTTATTTAAACTGCCATCAAGTAATACAGTCAAGTGCCTTAAAATTTTGGTGTTTTTGAAGATATGTATTTATGTTTATAATGTTTATACATTTACTTAAGGAACTCATAATATAAAGAAAAGGCTAAGAATAAGATACTTGAAAATTAATGAATTATTTTTTTTACAGTCTATAAGCATTAGTTTGCCAAAAATAATTTGAAATGCGAGGCCAGTGGGAACAACCTTACATACTGAATCAATTTTTTTTTAAATTTTCTTGTACGAGATATTTCACAAAATAAAGATGTAATTTAGCCAAGCATTTTAATGAAAAATTCTAAAATAAGTTTTCAGCAAGTAGCTGAATTTTTTCGATTGAACGAAATCGTTTTTTTAAAAAGTACTTACTTTACTAAGTTATGTAAATATTAAATAATTTCTGGCTGTTTTACGCTATGGAGAAATTACAGTTTAGAAAAAAAATCTTTCAAAATAAACCTTGAAAAATAATGTAATATTTTCTTTACTAAAGGAACAGATCAGACGATGTTAGATTAGATGTGTTGAGGAACGATCAGTTATGATGTTACATACCTTTTTATAATTTGTGATTACTGAATTTTCTGTACAAATGTTTATGCGTCAAGTAGAATAACATCTAAAGCCAGTTTTTATGGCACGAGAAAGTGTTCTCCGGTCACCAGAGTATTGGTATGCGATAAAGCCAGTTGTCCGTAACGGACTTTGTTTACAGCGTTCAAATCATTATATTTTAAATAAAATAAATCACTTGGTAACTAACTTAAAATCACTACTAATTGATCAAAATTATCGACATGTTTCGAAACTAATGGCTTCTTTGTCGGGATAAGTAAAGAATAAAATTTAATAAAAATAGACAAATAAGTTACAATGAACGGTGATTATTTAGTTATTGTCATAAAAAAAATAATTATATAAAATAATTTTTAAAAAATTTGATAATTTATTAAAAACTTTTATAAACTAACACACCCAAATCAAGGATTTAAAATGTACCTACTAACGTGTGCAGCAAAAAATAATACAACATAAATTATTATATATAAAACTATATTAATTTAAGAACCCTAATATTTAAATTTTTAGTGATCTATTTTTTTTTCAATTACTGAAGTATTAATTTATTTGTTCATCGATTAAGATTATTATAACAGTGTATTTATGGCTGTGTTACTATGATATTTTCCGCAACAATGAATGCACAATTAGCAAGAGATTAATATGTATTTTTATGTTCATCTTGATCCTTCGAGTATTTTGTTTAGAATTTTATCGCTTTAGTTCAGATTTTACTCGACCAAGGCTTTACGCTTAATGTTATTCTTTTTTTCTCGAAGAAGAGGTCAATAACTGTTAACAATGTGTATTGATCAGACATTAGCATGCTAGATGGTTTAAGACAGAATGGTTTACTATACTATACAAAACCTTTAGCATTGTTTGTCCATAAGAACGAAAAACACCATATTTGTATACTGCGTTTGTGAGTAGTTGGAGCTTAATCGGCTCATTGCCAATCAATGGGCGGACCAATCAAATGTAATTTTAACAGTAACAAAAGCTCTTGGCAACGAATATGTTAGCGTAAATCTTTTAAAAAAATGAAATATACTCTATTACAGCAAAGCTATTTTACATTATTTATTTTTATTCCTTACAACAGCAACCGCAAAAAAATAAAAATTTAAGTAGTCAAAATCACAACACAGATAAACAAATCTCCGAAGCAAATACCATTAATAAATGTATTTAATATTACTTACTGACGTAAGTAAGAAAACTTTGATAAATAACGTGAAATTCAAAAAAATAACTTACAACTTTGCTATATCTAACTGGAAGCATTTTGGTAGGTTAACCAAAAAATGACCGCTCATAAAAATGTCGTATTATGTCATTATACACATGTTACATTCAAAGAGCAGTTTTTCATCATCACATTTTTCATTAAATCAGAATGTTTGTGATCCATTCCCACTGTAACACCAAAACGGGGTCAATTAGTTTTTCTGAAGATCAAATTTTTACTGTCAATATTACTAAACCACTATTACAATACTGATTATTTTTATCGTAAATGTGCATACATTTATCCTCTAAATGATATTTGTCTTAACTCTAATATTGACATTTTTCGGATTCACTGCCCAAATTCAAACGTGGCATCATGTCAATAATTTAAACTATTCGATGCGCATACATACATACACACACATACACAAACACTCACACATACATTACACACGTCACACGCACACCTATAAACTACACAAGTCACCTGTTAGTTAAGTAATAAATACACCACTTAGCAGACATTACAAGGAAACATATCATAGGTACACAACATTGAGTATCTTGTTCCTGTATATTGTTTCAACTCTGTAAATCATGTACTATTTGTTTCTATAATATAAAATAAAAATTAAATGAAGCCTATCGCGGCTCAATATATCAAATGTGGTAGTTCTAGCTACACGACGGAGCTGGCTCTAGTGCAGATATATATAAGAGGGTACGGACTTATCCAACCGATGTCCGTAGTGCATAGGGTCTCTCCTACATCAGTTACCATTGTAGAGGAACCGTAAGGTTTCGAGATTAAAAGAAATTTTTAAAACATAACAGGAAAGACATTAGGCCTCCAGGTCGTCCTACACACTCGTTTTTGGTTATAAAAGTTCCTAATCTAAATAAAGATATGGTGTGAGATATTGAGAAGAAGCTGTACTTGTTATTCAGAACCATTCACAATAAAACATAATACTAGCAAAAAATGTATTTTTTAGTGAATAAATATTAATTAAAATATATCTCAACTGCTGTAAATGTAAAAAGCGTCAGCAGTATCACGCGGACTTGGAAGAGGATACGAGAAGGCCATGCCTGCTTTCTATGACCTACTAAACATTCCTACAACTTTCTTCCACGGTACATTACATGTCTGCCCACCACTCGTAGCTATAGGCCTCTCTAGTAGGTACCTACCCAGACCACATAGGTACGAGTAGCTATAGACCACGCAGGTACCTGCCCCAACGACGTAGGTAACTATATACAATGCTGGTAGTTACATAGCTATTATTCAGGTAGGTACCTACCCAGTCTGTGCAGGTACCTACCCGAATCAGGTAGGTAGCTATTTACCAGAGGTACCTGCCCAAACCACTTGGGTAGCTATAATTATACCATACAAGTAGGTATCTACCAAAACTATGTAGGTAGCTATATTAACGATGTAGGTAGAGATTTGCACCACGTAGGTAGCTATATTTTCCATACCGATTCCTACCCGCATCACGCAGGATTGAAACGACAATAACCTAAAATCACTCAAACCCAAATCACCCAAAAAGCCATAGTGAAAATTATCCTTAAAGTCCCCGTAACAACTAGCACTGACGAAATATTCAACAAAATTAACATCATATCACTTACATCTATATTCTTAAACAATATTCCTTTGCATTTTTAAATTTAAAAAAAACACAAGTAAAACAACTAACACATATATTAGAAACATTAAATTTCAGGGTCAAAAACACATCCAACAAGTACAATTACAAAAATTGGGTACAATTAAATACAACAAAATTACACTCTCATTCAATATTCACAACAATATTTAAACATTTAAATTTCAAATAAAAAGGTGGATACAAAAAAACAGGGAGATAAAAATTGAAAATATACTGACACCAAATACAGACAAAATGAAACCACTAAACTGAACAAAAAATAATCAAAATACCATTTAGTATATTTAAAATTACTTTATATATTATTATCCATACTATACAATTTAAATAATATGTCATTAAAATTCCCAGTGAGAATATGATTATCTATTTGTTACACAAATATTTTATTTTGGATTGGAAAAGTTATTTTCTGATTAAGAATACAATGTTTTGTTATTATCATTCTTACCTCCACCTCCACATAATGATAATACGAAAAAAAACTAATACCAAATAAATAATATAATCATTCTAAATTATTGAAAATAGTGAAATTCTTACCACACGGTAATCGAATTTTAGTATTTATTTATATTTTTTTACTGGTGCTTATTTAACTTTTGAGTAAGGATATTCATAAATGATAAAAGGTATTCCTTACTTTTTGACTAATTTCGTAAGTAGGTACCTACAGCCGTGGATATTTTTTTACTAATGTTTTAGAAAATTTTTCTACCTGAGCGTCAAATTTCCGTGAGATTGATAAAATTCATCACATTAACTTGTAATTATTTATTTAATAGGTATATTTTCTGACTCACGTGACTTCAGAAATCTTAGATTTTTCCTATCTGTAGCAACTGTTCTGCTTTTTTCATCCAATATTAAGTTGTCGACATAATCAAAAACAGCTTAAGCGACGCAATGAAAGTTCCTGAGAATTGTGTGTAAGATGAAAGGATTTAGCTAAGGATAGCAATGAATAAAGATATTTAATTGTATTAATCGATGTCGTTATTGTAGTGTTTGATTTACTTGATTGTACAAACTGTTGGCGTTTATTTTAATGCTGCTTCATAACAGGAGATGAAGATCAAATTCTTAGAATTGAAGCGAAAATGTATCATCAATATGATATTGTGTAAATGAATTTATTGAATTGGCTTTGGTCTAGTTTTGTATGACCATCGTTTTTTTTTTTTAATTCAACGACTTACGAAAATTTCTTCGTTAAAAACTTAGACTACAATTTATGTATTTTGTTAAGTTAATTCAACTGACCATAATGATATAATATCTTCACAGTCGTGTAAATATGATACTAGTTTTAACTAAAAAACTAATGCCGTTTCCCCGCAGGGGTAGGCAAAGAGGACGGACGGCCAAACAATTCGGTCTTGGCACACACTACTTGCCTCATTCACATTCATACATCGTCTCATACATACTCCTATATTATTCTGACTTTTGAAATGGCCCGACTTAAACATTTATAACATTATAACACTATCGACACTATGACAATATGAGTATTACCTATCATAGAATCCTTAATTATTACCAAACAATATACCTTGTCGATTATCCATTGCTTTGTAGATTACATTATAATTTACTAAACGACTTATAATGCGTTTATACATAATCATTCAGCGTTAACACGCTCTTGTGTCCTGTTGATTAAAACTCTAAGCAGAATTCTTGCCTGAACAGACTTTGCATTAATCACAATAGCGTATTTTCCAAGGTTGATATTTTCAGTTGCGAACTTACCAAATACAAGAGTTCCATAAAAGAATATTTCTCTGATAGTTTGTGAATAATTTTTATGTCTCTATTGTTTATTTCTCTATTATGAATTGATTTATATCCACATCCTCTCTCCATGGCTATAAATGTATTGTTTTGTAAATTTTTCGTTTCATATAATTTTTTTTATTTCATATGCCTTTCTCACAAATTAAATTTACGTCAGAAGGAGAAAATCCATAATTGGTTTTTATTTTACTAAATAATACTTATGTACAAACTGATTAAATGTAAACTGTCGATTTCCCGAAAATGAATAAATAAATAAATCTGCCTCATTTTCCTTTATTACAGTCGAGTTCAATTATAACCTGAAAAAATATTTTTGTGAAAATTACTTTTATTTATTAGGTACCTACGTTAATTTAGATTTGTCTTAATAATTAAATTAGCTTTTTCCAATCGATCTCTCTCTTTGGCGCTTCTACCATTTTAATCATGTGATCAACTTTTCTAAAAAGAAAATTAATAAAAAAATGAGTTCTCTAGTTTGACAGCTTTCTTATTTGCGCCACATTTAAACAGAGCGTGGAACGGCCAACTATATAAGATGAAAACTTTCCAGATGCTGCCTTATTAGCTCAAGAGATCGGGCAGAATGCACGTCATATCGCGTTTAAATTATTTTCAAAATCACGATATAGTATTTGATTTTATTATATAAACACGCATCTTTTTTCATTCAATGATTCTTGAACACAAGCAACTTACTGATGTTCATTTTTTAGAATTATTATTTTCACCTCCGAAAAACACAATATGTTTAAATATTATTTACAAAAAAATCAAATTCTTTATGCCCAGAAATATTGTTCTTCCTTAGTTTAACTGTCCCTTGCTATTTTTTTTTATTTAGGAAAACAAACAGTCGTGTATATATTTGGACAAATGTGTTGATTACTTACTTTATTGCATTAACAAGTAAAGTTTCTGCTAATGATAATTAATCATTTTAATAATTTAACCAGAAAAATGATTCATATTTATGATTGACCACTTGACCAAGGTTTGATTGATTTACTGTCAAAACCTAATTTATCTATTTTTACACTACATAATGTTGAAATAAAGCCTATAAAAATCACCTTGTAATTAACATAACGTAAAACAAATTTAGTGACCATTAAAAAAAAATGATTGAAAAACATATCATTATTGTTTGTAAAATAATAATTCATGAATTTTGTTGGGAATCGGGAAAAAATTGCTGACAACAAATTAAAAATAATATCTTCCATAAAATAATAATACTGCATAAGCAAAAACACAGTTATTTTGTGAACAAATACGATGTATTTTATTAAATAATCCCCTATCTTAACAAACGGGTTGAATCTTTAAAGTATAAGTGTATACATTTATATGTGGATCTTTGTTCTACCAGTATTTCAATGGAATATGCTCCAAAGATCTAACGTCATTGATCTGTTCGGCACCGGTGAATAGTTGGGAAACATTCAAAATGTGCGCCCAACATCTGCACTCGGTTGACATTTATCCCATGAGAAAGAGTAATTTCTACGACTTTTTCTTGAATTCAATCAGCTATGGAAGTATTCAAAATCCACGTTCACTTCTTCCCCTCCTCGAAAAGACCCTCTTAAAAGCATCCCAACATATGCCATAGTCCCAGAGGGAATTCATTTTCCTCTGTGAGGATTTAATGTAAAAACTATATCATTTATTACGTGAACGAAATTTTAAACAAATTTCTTCTGATGATATCGAGATTTTCATATTATCGCTATAAGTTCAACAGTATTTCGGTAGGTGGAGTATGGTTGACAGATATATCTGTGGCGTTCAAACCTCTCTGCTTACCACACGAGGTAAGAGCTTACTTTACTAAGAGGCTTAGTGCTAGCGATAAAATAAATGTGTGCTGCTTACTCGTGCGTTCAATAATAATAGTATTTTGCGTGTATGGTGAGATTTCAACAGATGTCGCTCATCGCATGATTTATAGAGAAAAATATACGAAATTCTATAGGAATAGAGAATTAAATAATAATCGTTTAAGTAAATCTTTTACAAAAAAATTACTTGTAATTTATAACTAACAAATGCGTTTAGGCATTGTGGTTTCACATCATATTTGAAATCATCACATACCACTAAAATGTGAGGTTTATGAAAGATGTGGAACGAAAAATAAATATACCTATTTGTACTATTATGCCTTCAAGTTGGACTTGAAACAAGTTGACTCAAAACGAAATAGTATCACAGAGGTATGATTTGAGATTTTCACAGCCAAAAGTATTGTAGAGATTTATTTTTAGGGTATTATGCCATGTTGAGCTATATTCTTCTTTAGCCAACGTTTCGGACAGCATTACAGTGTTAATCCTCAAGACATGTGTGTGATGTGACACATCTGCCCTGGTGGTTGGCTAAAGAAGGAAGTAGTTCAACATGGCATAGTACCCCAAAAATAAATCACTTTAATATCACAAATTTGTTTTTAGTTATCGTATTATGGGGCGACTACCACTCACATAAATTACGTTTTTCAGCTAACATAAATAGAAAACAAGTAAAAAATTAGTTGGTTTAATTATGACGTAAAATTTTCCGAGATAAATGATATTCTAAAAAAGTTATTTTGTTTCAAAGTTGAAAATTTATCTGTCACCCCATTTTACATGAGCAATCATTGTTTTGTCTAGATAGATATAATTTAAAAAATTCCTCTCGAATTTCACTAGTAAAAAAATTACAAAACCTAAATTGTGTACAACCTCAAAGTTTACGGTACCCAAAAAATACGAAAGTTCTTACCCTTTCCTTCATCAAAGCTCCTCGACTCAACTTCATCAATTTTTAGTTCATGTGTCATCACAAAATCTTGCACTCTCTCTATCAATGTTTTATCTTCGTTATTTTGAGCATTGCTTTGCTCCTCTAATTCTTGAACCTTCGTTATCGTAACCCCATCCATGATAGAGATTTCATTCTGATTCTCAATATTAACTAAGATATCGTTCAATTTATTATCGATGCATTTTTCATCTTTAGCACAATTGGAGTCTATGTTGATATCATCAGCGAACACACAAAGAACTGCGGCACTCACGAAGAACAGAAACAAAACTTTTTGAAACATGATTAAAAATTATTGATTTTTCAATAACTATTTCTATTGATTGATGTATTTGGTGTCCCGTATGGTCTATCGGCTATCAAATGCTGTTGACAAATAATTGTATTGTTCTTGAACCTTTTATTTAACCTGGTTTAATGAGCACAGCAATGAGCTATCTGATATCTCTGTAGGTACTGTAAATTCATTATTCATGACAAGTCAAATATAAAATGCAGAATGTCCAGACATTGATATTCAAAGCGCGATTAGAGCAAAGAATTTTGATACACGTGTCGACAATGCTTGATTAATGTAAGTAAAAGTACCTGAACCTACAGGTGTTGACTGGTAAAATATAAATACAAACTTATACTAGTAGATTGAAATAAGCAGACATAGGATTTTACTGCTACTTTCTACAGGAGTTTATTTATGAATAAAATATCTTTAATCATTGAAAACAATACAAGTGATTCTAAAACGTATATTTGAAACTGAACCGAAACTGAATCTGAAAGAAATTGCTTCCCGAACTAAATGCAATCTAGATAGTGTCTTTGATAAATACATACGTTTTTATTTAATGTGCGACATCTATTGACTTTTTTGCAAGTCTAGTATGGATATTTTTTATTTTTTGATCAATTTTGTGAGTAAACCTTAAAATAGTAATATTTAATCACAGGTGATTATGAATCATGAACTATTACAATTTGAGGTTCTGCCCATTAAATTTATCCATCAATGAAAAAAACATATATATTTGTATACATAAAATTATACATATATATTTATTTAAATTTGCGAGAGAGTTTAAAGCAAAGTGGCTATTATATTCATCAATGTCACATTCGTACGAGAATATGTGATTTTGTGTTAAAATGAAGGTGGATGTGTCTTGTTGAACACGTCCATCTCAGTACAGAAGATGGCGAAGGATCTGAAAGATATCGGGGGGAGTTAGTAGTTCTACCGTTGGCAGAAGAGTTAGTGAAAGCCTTTTTCAGTATTTGATACAACATTTCATGTAAAATGGCTTCACTGGCTTGTATTTGAGAGTAGATTCGATTTGGTGGAAACATTAAGATGGTAATAATATTGATCGAAACTTTTAGGGCCAAAAGAATTAAAGTGATTTATTTTTTGGGTATTATGCAGTGTTATTTATTAATTTAATTTTAGCCATTTATACATCCATGTTAACAAATGTCTAATTTATTATTAGTAACATATATACAGGGTGTCCGGGGGTAAAATGCACTAAATTTGGGAGGTGATTCTACATGATGGTAGAAGTAAAGAATATAAATAATTTTTTTCGAAATTCCATTTTTTTCCCATACTAAAATATATTTCTACATAAGAATTTTCCCATTTGTTTGTACAAATCAACTTTTTTTACCTAGAAACTACCTTAAAACGTTGAAATTTCTAAAAAGTTATTAAATCACTTTTCTACTTCTAAAATCATGTAGTTAGTGCACATACCCTGTTTTTTAATTTTTTTATTATTTATTGCATTTTCTTTGGATCAATATGGCTCCTAAAATAGAGCTTAAATCTTTCAATTGGTGCAGGTTTTATGGTTTCTGGAATCGCATTATAATGCTGTATTCCTTGTATTGTAAACTATATTTTTATATAGCGCTATCTCCTTTTTCAACGAAAGTTTTAAACAGCATTCGATTTGCCCTGATGATGGACACTACAATACTCTCAGAAACGTTTGCTAAAGAAGGGATACCGCAACACTGCAAAAACACGGTAAAAACACCCCAAAAATAAATCAGTATCGTAATTATACTGGCCATAATCAATTGATGTAAAGAATTCCTTCATCCGCTCCGAACAACTTTGCCCCAATAAAGTGATACGGTTCAGGCTCTGTGAAAATTCTATTCAAGTTCTGCTGACTTTCAAATAATAAATTATCGTTAAATTTTGACAGCAACTGCAACTGAGTTTACGATTTTACAATCTAGATATCTATGCAGTAAGATGTTGATAGCATCATACACTAAGACGTGATGTATCATAAAGTTTGAACTTTGAAAAAAAAAACATGACATCTGCTTTTGATCTTATCAACGATATGATAATAAAAGGCACGTGCCGCATTTCATTACAGCTGCAAAAGCTCTTAGTTTGGCCCTCTTGAAATTACATTACTTGAAATCATTCTCGTATTTTGAGGGACTGCATTTAGAGAACAAAGTTCTTCTAAATATGACGCCCGAGGAAGACATGGCACGATGAAGTGAATCAGATACTTGAGTCGGGCCATGCCAAGAGTCAGAATAATAGAAGAGTATGTATGAGACGATGTATGAATGTGAATGAGGCAAGAAGTGTGTGCCAAGACCGAGTTGTTTGGCGGTCCATCCTCTCTGCCTACCTACTGTGGAAACGGCGTGATGGTTAGTTTGTTAGTTAGTTAGGTTACGTCTAATGTTTATTTTTCAATTTAAAAAATCATTTAAGTTATTTGATATAACAACATAAAATTTTGTTGGTAGCTAAACAAACCAAAATACATTTTTGCAATAATGATTTTTGGTAAAGTAGTCAACTAGAAGATAATGGACAAAGCCAATTTATTAAATTTCTGTTAGATACATTTCAGAATTAGATAAACTAATAGTTAAGAAGATTCTAATAATTTAGTAGTATCCAATACAAAACGTGTTCTATGTTTTCTTAATTTCTGACCTCTCAAAAACCAAACAAAAAATCTCTCAAAACCTACCATCTTTTCCCTTACAAAATTTGTAAACTTAAATAACTCATCATTCACAATTTTTGCATTAAAAAAAAACTATAACTACTTCTTTTTATTTGAATAATTTTAATATTCACGTAATATTCTAATAATTGTAGCACTCTTTCAGTATTCTATTGGTAACAGGTTAAGGAATTTATAATGGCCATCAAATAATATCGTCTAAGTATCACATTGGAATAATATTAAAAATTTAGCACTTTCGACATCATTCGGTATTCAGCCGAAGCTTGACGGATGTTCGTGTGGACGTTCAAAATTACTAAATCTGGGCACACTGCAGAAATGAAAAGTAGGCGGTGATCTAAATTATTCCAATCTTTAGGAATAATGGTTTTCTTATTGATTAATGATTAGTTTGATATTGTGGTTAAGGTATCTGTGGAGAATACGCCTGTGAAGTTTTGTTATAAAATTTGGATGGCTTTTTTAGGTTGGATTGTAGTAAAAAGGGTAGATAGATGACCATAATAAAGGCTGATTTATAATAAGTTTGAAAGATGAAGGAGTAAATAGTTTTAAAGTTGTTCAAATTTTTATCATGTGGATTCAAGACGACATTTTACGGTCTTTACTGCGCCTTATGGATTAGTGGATATACAATTTGTGTAGCTCCCATACTTTGATTCTTTAATTGGTACAGGGAATTTTGAGGATGAAAAATTATACACCAAGAAAAATGTGCTGAAGCTCATTTTTTTTACTGGCTGGTAAAATTGGTCAAACATTTTGGAATATCGAATTTCTTTCTTGAATAGAAAACCAAATTCATTGGCCTTTCTCAGGTTTGAAAGATCTTTTGTAAATTGGACACTATTTTCTTTCAAATGGGTATTGATAACAATGCTAGGGATTATGTATTCAGTGATTAATTAATACAAATTAATCGATTCATTTAACTTTTCATATTCATATTTTCCTAAAACCGCCAAGCTACTCTTGTACGTCCAATTATACATTTTTAATGTTTTGTCTAACACATTTCTATGTATTTCTACCTTTACTCACCTCTCACATCGTTTTATATTACATTGGGTATTCCGAAAAATTTCCAACATGTTATGAAACCAAATGGTTAGAAGACCAATCCGTCAATTTGACTAATACTTCTATCAACCTCCACAACATGTATTTGACTATTAGTCAATTCGATGAATAACTTCTTTCAAACCTCACAAAACCTATTTTTTCAAAAGTTTCAAGTGTTTATGTTATATCATAAAACAATTTTAGAGGTGTAAAGGACATAAAATAAAAATCTGCTTAGTATTTATTCAAAAAAATATTTCAACCTTATGGCTCTAGCTTTTCGAAGTTACACAATATCAATAAAAATTAACGATTTTTTTTTCGTTCTAACTATAGATAACAAAAGTTATCTCTAGCTAACTTTAAAAGTTTTACTTATCTAACTTAATTCGCTTATAAAACATGAGCATTATGAATCTTTAGAACAATTGGCACATTTATGTACCTTGTGTTCTCCGCAAATTGGACTAAAAAGGGTGTCATGCATAGAAAAGTAAGGCACCTAAACCATGAGCGCGGTCACTCCCTGAAAACTCTTGTTGGTGATTGAGTTGGAGAGATATATAGTCAAATGCAGTTTCACACACTATTAGTCGAAATGACTGAGACTTGTCTTCTAGGGTAACAAAGCAAATACCTATTTGTCTTAACTTCCTTGATCGACTTGTATTACTGTTGGTCTCCGAAATTAAAGTCATACGTCAAACAATCATGTTCTCTATAATCAATCAGATTATTCGTCAGGTTATTTAGTGGTAAGAGTTTTGAGAAGGTATTAGTTGAATGAATGAATTTCTCACCATATTGTTTTGTATGGAATTCATTCATGTCATTTAAGATTTTATTGAATTATTTTCAATCATTTCGTCCAATTTATTTGAGAATTCCCAACCTTTTCAAGATCTATAAAATACATAATTTATTTGATTTTAAGAAGAAAGGGATTTAGGTGGTAGGTGTGGGTAACACTGCACTGGGAACCAGCACCTCTGCCATATATTACTCCGAGTGGTTAGCTACGTTTAGTGACTTAGTAGGGGCGCCAGTATACATGGATTGAGGTTTGTTAAAATCTTGGCGGCAGATGCGTCTGCTCGCCAGCTGCATGGCGGGTTGGATCGCCTTGCGCCGCAGTGGAAGGAATGGATTAATTTGTCCATCAACTCTGGACACGTTGATCCCTTGATACCCTTTCATCATACATTTTTCCTACCAGAACTTCCTCTGAGGTTGGTAATGTCTAGAGCCAAAACGAAAAATGTAATTTCATAGCATATTTTGGAAGTACGGATTAAAAAAGTTCCTTATCATTGAACAGTAGGTACTTAAAAAAAAATTGAATTGTAACCATGCCTTCCAAAAATTCAATATACAGTTAAGACAATACTGGTTCATTTGTTCTCCTGAAATATATTTTAATTTTTTTTTAACCATTTGAGTGATAGACCGTGGGTATTGTTTTTGTTTTACGGAAATATTTTTGTTACTAAAACAATCATAAAACTTTTTAATGTCCAATCATCATCGGGTACATAAAATATCTAGTGCTGAACATCAATGGTTAAAATGACTTCTAGCATGATCATGCTGGCGCTCTGCTGTCAGAGATCTTTCCTTCTAAGATAAATCGAATAACATTGTGTAAGTCCCCATCATTCATCGAAGATCTTCATTAACACCGGTAAATTATGTAGATGGTTAGATAATCGTGGACAGAGGATGAGAGAGAAAATTTTTTTGTTTAGTAATGGGGCCAGATTTTTATTTCCCGAATGTTTTCATTCTTCTATGGATTGAATATATAATTTTATCTGATAAAGCCCACCGGAGAAAAAACTCTTAAAATAAAATGGTGGTTTAACAAGTTAATTTCTTTGATTTTTTTAATGAACAACCAAAAGTTTTTAGCTGAATACATTAGTATGTATAAATATATTATGTCATTCGATTATCAAAGTGATGGATTTTTATCTGATTTTTATTTTCTTTAATGATGAGTTTATGTCTAATGAACTTTTCATATCAAATGGAGTTGCTTTGAGTTCACGTAAAAAAATGATATTCATTCATTGATCAACCAACGCATCTGTAAAGAAGTGTCTAACAACTTGATGATATTTTTAAGTTATCCAATTCACATGATTCGCCACTTCATTAAAAAAAAAATCTTGACCATCTCTAATTTTTAGTGTTTGTTGTGCATTTTTTTCATGTATAATATTTATAAAAAGGAAGCGATGATCTTAACGTCATAATTTCAATTAATAAAAGATTTCAAAGAAATGGTATTGTTTGGTTGGTTTTAAAGAGAATAGAGGAAAATACAGCTTACAATTTATTTCACATTTATTATTAAACTTTAAATAAATAACATTCTTCCGCCATCAAATATACTCTAATAGATGTTGATAGTATTTCTAACTTCATATAAAGATACAAAAAAATATAATTCAAATTGAATTAAAACATAATACAATATTCTGGTTAAAAAACATAATATTTGGAAATAATAATACAACAAAAATTAAATAAACTTTGGGATAACTTAAAATAAAAGATGGCACAATTAAGTACAAACAATGGTAAATTAATATTAAATTATGCAGTCAATTAATACTGGCTAAAACATCTTCAGAACACATCAACTTTGGTTCCAGAAGTCTTACTACATATCACAAAACAAAACGAAATAATAAAAATACAAGAACAAAATTATAAAAACGATATAAAATATTAATTAATTCAAATGACAGATTTCTAAACTACACAACGATTGACTTATTCGTTTTTTTTAAAATAAATTATTAGCCTTTTGAGATTTTGTTATAACAATAAATTACTTAACATTACACTTTACTCAGCTACTCATCGAGTATACGATGTAATTTTCATTTTCTCTTATGAAACGTTTAAAACTACTGCCAAACAGCGCAAATGTAATTCTTGGATGGACTTGAGATTTTAGTTTGCTAATTATATCTTTGTTTAAAAAATGTAATTGCAGGAATTTTATAAAAAAAATGTTTTTAAGCGGTATTTTTGCTGTTTCGGTTGAGCTTTTCGATGAATTTTTCGTTCGTGTTTTGTGCTTTAAACGGTCTGAGCAGGCTGTTGTTCGGCGTAAGCCATCTTCTGGGCCTCCTGGGTCTCGTAGGACCTGGCGTAAGGATAGGCAGCTGAGGGTTGTCCGCCGCTCTGGCCCCATCCCGCTCCTGCACCGCTGGACCATCCCTGACTTCCGGATCCGGCGTTGGACCATCCTGCCCCGCTTCCGCCACCACCGCCAACCTGAGGAGGAAACATCACCATCATTAGTTACATCATATTTGTTATGCATATGTGTTATTTTTGTTTAATTTTCAACATAATTTCTCAGTAATTATTCTGTTTAACATAATACTGTTTCGCTCCTGTGAACCACTGTAAACATAAATCATGTATATTGTAAAAGCCTTTTACGGCGTCTAAATAAATAAATAAATAAATAAATATTGAAAGATAAATGAAGTTCAAAATGTGATCATGTTATTTGTTCTAGTGCAAACAATTAATTTTCTGATTGTTATATCTGCACAAAAAGCTTGTTTCATAAAATATTCCATCACAAGAGTATCAAAGACAAAATCTCAATGTATACTAAATGCAAAATACTTATAATCTGTGCTTTTCATTTGAAATCACAATGTATTTTATTTGAAACGGTCTTAGTAATTTGAAACACGTTTTTAATGTCTGTTTTCCTTGCATTACATTTAAAGAACACACAAGACACGTGTTCGATCTATGTAGTTAATTCATTAGAGATGTTATCGTTCTTATAAGTACCGTCAATAAGTTGTAAGATATTTTTATTAAATTTATAAGGCATTCGTCAGCTGATATAATATTATGTCACCCGAATTGTTCCATATAAATAGGCCAAGTTTATTTTATTAGTTTTGCCTACGGATTAAGGTATGAATTTAAATTATGTACCTTTCCAAGAAGTCCACTGGCACCGCCACCACTGCTGAACAGCTTTTGCAGACCTAGGATGGAGGCCAAGACGAACGCCAACTTAGCAACAATCAGAGCCTTTGTGACCAACAATACTAATCCACCTCCGAAGATAGCGACGACAGCGAGGATCTTCACTCCAACTCCCAGCAGAATGGGGCCCAACAACTTCTTGATCTTACCACGAGCTGGAAAATAATGTAATTACAGTTAGTTTCATAAATTGAAATTGAGAGAAAGTTTAAAGAGAAAATTTACACAGAAAATAAAAACAAACCTAACTAAAAAAGATAGCAATATCCAATTATTTTTAAAACAAAGCTTCAGTAGAAAACTTTAGAATTTACTATCTACTTAGTTGGGAACGAATAACGAAAATAAAGGCTTAGTAGACGAAGAATATATATAGGTGCTGGATTAAAAAAATGGGGTCTTTTGTACGAATTTAACACTGCCTTCCTGAAGTGAAATTTTTATACTTTAGAAAATACATTAGAAGAATATATAGCTTTGATATAAGCAATCCGTACATACCGATAGAATAATTAATTTATTACGAATAAAATAAAATGATCGTCTGCAATGCAAAATTAACAAAATAAATATAATTAATTTGAAAATATGCTTGACCATTCTAATTACTAGCCAAAATATTACTTGATAGTTATGACTAATTAATTTTTAGGGAGTCTTTCTCCGACACCTTTCTGAGGAATTAATGTATAAGGCGTTGCACACTTTGAGCATACGTGTGTTTATAACTGTATATACAAATAAAATTGAACGAGAAGATTCTATAGGCATACTAATAAACAAGTAGATCAAGAATCAAATTGAATGAAACCTTTTAGAAGTCACTACAAACATACCTGTTTCATTGACAGTTCATTCATTTGAGCAAGCTATTTAACACAGTTATAAAACGATATCTTTACTTCTAATAACTAGCAACACATATTTGAGACACAAATGTATCGACTTCCGTTCGTAGAGGTGTAATCATAATACGATGACAGGTAGTTTGTTAAAAGGCTTATAAAAAAAGTTGTAGACTTTATAATGACTATATTATTTTAAATGGTGACATGATTTGGATAGTATCTTCAAAATAAAATGATAGCTTTAAGTAGATTAATGTATCTTGGTTATTTTTAACTTTCCCCAAACATCCCGTTAAAGTTCTATTAACAAACAACCTTGACCGATTAAAATACTCTACTGGGTGAGATTGAACTACCAGGAGTCTTAAGAATGTGGTTGAGCAACTTGATACTTGCTTACAACATCTCCTATTAATCTTTCCTAAGCACCTCTCGTCCAGGCGCCTGGGATCTAAGACTACATATTACACGTTTGGAGGAACCTGATATTGAGATGATGTACTTAAGATGAGGAGGGTTAATTATTTCTGTCAAAGACTATTCGATAATCCCATAGATTTCTATTGGGGAATTTAATTTATGCATCTAGAAAAATAGAGGTATATATTACTGATGAGTTTTGAAAGGGGTATAAAGAAATAAATAAAATTTGTACTCAAATTCTATTCTTCCAAGTTGATAAATGTTTTTATTCTTTTCAAGATTGATGAAGTGCTTAGTTTATATTATGATGAATTGAGGGTTGATCTCTAGAGACGTTTGAATTAAAATGGTTTTTTCATACGAATGATCTACGTTTTTGAATCACCACCAGATAAATTTGGGTAAATACAATTTAGAAAAAAACCATCTCGTTCTCATTTGAGTTGCGTAGATTTCTTTTCACAAATGGTTGCGAGTGTATAAAAAAACATGCAGATCCTAATTTGGAGTATTGCACTCATTAAACATGTTTGTGACTAAAATTCGAGCTGTATTAGTCTTAAAACTGATATCTCTGTCAAGTTTACTGATATGAGTCATCCTATGAACGTCTTGAGTATTTTGAGATAATAATATTTGCACTGTAGGCGGAACTTCAATCGAACTAAACGTCCACAAGTGTTTTACCGTTTCAATACGAATGGCAATTGAGTCCAATATGTAGATATTTTTGGATTAGAAATCAGGAAAAGAAATTGTTGAGTAAAATATCGTATGTGAAAAAGCGCTTTTTTGTCAATGATAGTCAGACATGAAAAACTGTATTAAATGCACACGGTTTTGGTATAATTCATGTCAACAAGTTCTTAAAACGAAATCGTCAAGAAATATTATAAATAAGGAGATAAACACGACACTGATAATAAAAAATAAGTACTCTTTTGAATAACTAAATTTATTTAACAAAGAAAGAAGTTTTACGAAGTGACGTAGATAATACGGAATAATACGATATTATATTAAAAAGATTTAAGACCTGTTACGCTTCAAATTTATGCTTTTACCTTTAAAAGTGATAGAGATCCGCAATAAAAAAATAATAAATTGAAGTATTAAAAAAATGATGAAAATAATGGTTTATGCCAAAATCTGCAGCAAAATAGCCTTGGCTTATTTTTTTATGTGAATACGCAAAAAGCCCGAATTGCTTTGGGACAGTGTGATTATGGCCATGACAAAGGTCGGGAACAAAAGTATAGTTTATTACAAAGAAAATTTTATACCTTCGTTGAAGGTCCTGGCTGCGGAGGAAACCTCTTCGGGGGCGAGCTTGACCTGAAGGCTGTGTGACTGGAGGAAGTTGCCTGCGGCTTCCATGACTAGCTTCAGCACTCGGGCGGACCTCTCGATAGGATCGGAGGGCAAGGCGCGGGCAATATCGGATTCGGATTCCAGAGACTTGCCGTCTCTGACTGGTGCTGAGGCATCCCTGGAAATAAAGAAACAAATTTTTATTGAAGGCTCTTATTTCAATGGTTTCAATGGTAATCTGCTGTCGGAGATCGATTTTAATTATTTTGTCCCACTGGCTCGATGATTTAACAATCATTTTTGAAAAAATGTGTACATGAAAATAAGTTGCTAAAAATAAAGACGAATAAATTCTTATTACGAATTAACTGTACCCTGCCACGCGTTTCTGTGGTTCACTCTGTCTGTGCAGATAATATACAATTGCGCGTGTTGGTATTTACGTCCAACAGATGGCGCTGTTTTAAAAAAACAAACATGTTTTTACCTGTCACAGTTGACATCTATATAAAAAAGATATATAAAAACACATGTGCATTTGAATGGAACGTTGTGTCAAAATTTCAAAGCGGTGAAGAACTTTTAAAAGATTTTAGATTAAAGATTTTGGACAAACGACCATTTACATTTTTATTTATATAGATAGAAGATTAATAAGATTTTTTTATTGTCTACTTTAATTATCTATTTTTGTGAAGAGTCGTTGGATTTTAAATAAACTACGGTAATGATAATTCTAACATCAAAATTCATCTAGCAATATTAAAGTTTCATTTGTTACATTTTCAATGAATCGGTGTAAAATATGTACCCATTTAACCAACCGGTAATTTTATTTTGTCTAACATATTTCAAGCGTAGGTTCGTGTATATTCTCTTACGAGTGATTAATTATTGGTGAATGTATATCGTATATATAATATAATATAACATGTTATTACCGTTGTTATGATATAGTCATATATAATATATGTATCTGTAACAGGTCATACAGTAAACAGTATTGAATAAAACGTTAAATTGATCGGTGATCATTGCTAACATATATTGCAGATAACGATTGATTACAATATAGTATTTTTAAGTTCTAAAGTAAATCATTAATGGATACTAATTTGTTGAGGATATTATGAGATTGAAACTTTTTTGACTTTACTGTAGACTGTATGAAGATCATCATATTTGTTCTGGTATTTTTGGAACCATGTCACTGGTTCAATACTGTATGTTAATCTATCGATGATGTATTTCAATGACCATGACAGACAAAATAAATTAATGTTAATTTATTCTACACTGACTAGTTTAGTTCAACTTAATCATCTTACTATATTAACAGCAGCTGTTCTATCTCGTATTGAATACAAAGTTAATGAAACAAAACTTAAAGTATTGCCCTAATATTTTAATTTTATAGTGTACTATATATTTTTATTATATTCCATTTACTAAAATGAAAAGAAAGATCATGTTTATGTTGAAAAACTTATTTCAACAGTGCACACATGAAGAAAATTCAGTACGGTTTTTTAATTAATAATTGTGACTGCATATTTATTTCCCAATAAAGTATGTCTGAACACGTGTTCAAGCAGATGTCCTTGTCCGAATAAATATAATGAACGAGATGCGAAAATATTATTATTTTTAAGAACACGCGTTCCGACTTCCTCATAACATATTCGTGCTTTACTAATAGTTTTTTTTATGAAATTGAAATCTCTAGTATTGTTCTTAACTGGAAAACGAATAATTTGACCAGATTTTTCATAAATTTACAATATTTGTTTTCAGTAAGTTTTCTCCGCACAAAAGCTGTCATGTTGATCATGTTGATCTTCAATCAACAACTCATTTAAAGCATTCCTTATATGGTCTCCCTAGGATAGATAACTATATGCGGTATTTATGGAAAATAGACAAATCAGGTAACGAGGTTAATAGATGAATATATATAAATCAATAGAGCTTTACATGAGCAACGACACTTACCTAGCACTAAGAAAGTAATGAATTATTCAAATAACACGATGTTCGGTTGCATTGAATATAAACTCATTGACATCTTCGTCAGCCTGGGGGGACGTGCCCAAAGAAATGCTGTTATATGGTATAATTGCGATAGAAAAATAATATTTTAAATATCACCAATTGAATTTAGAATAAAAGTTTTTGTAAGCTTCTCCAAAGCTATCAGGGTCTGTTTGTATGATGACCGCGAAGAAAAGATTATGCTTTTATTTCTTTGCGTTTTGATGAGGAGTGAGTTATTTCCGTACGATGAATTTCGATGGTGAAAATAGTTACAAATGCAAAATCAGAATGAAAAAGTTACGTCCTTAAAAGGAAGCTACAAGCCAAAAATGTGTATATTCTTGGTATATGTTATATCGTAGGTAATAGGCGTTAATATCGTTTGACAAACGGAGTCTAGAAACGTTCGATTTCAAGCAAAAAACTGTTTTTTATTTATTTTGTAAATAATTTTATAAGAAAGCAAAAAAGTAAATTGAGTGAAACTGTCAAAGATAATCTAAGCTATAATACTGCATTTTTTTAAAGTTGTTTTCTTTATGCGTTCATACATTTATATCGAAAAGAAATATTTTTTGGTAGTTTGCATTTATATTTTTTAATGAGTAATTTATTTTTTTATTTGTATTCTACTCGAGCGAAGCGATAGGAAAACTTTGAATTTATCTAAAACCATAGACATAATTCCTATGTCTGTGTCTAAAACATATTTTTTGGTGTTCATAATGTATCTCAATTCGTTATAAAGATTAATCAAAATAGTTATTTGGCATTAAATTAATATGTATTCACTGCTTGAATGGTACATTCCCCTAGGAGTATATCCATACCCTAAGTACCTACTATCTACTCCGTTTGAGCATTGAAACACGGTTTACAAGAACAATATACATGAAGAAAGTATGCCGAACAAGTGCTAATATTTATGTAAGCGTGAAGAATGAGTATTTAACCCGTATGGCAGTACAGTAGGTCAGCGCAAGGAACTAAATGATCATTTAACTGTTGACTTACAAGTGAAAATAGTGAAATTGAACTCGACTCCACCTCAAGTCGTATAAGTTCATTCAACAGGACTGTGGAATGCGTAGCAAATGTTTTGTTTCAATTCAAATTGGAGTGATTAATTAATTTCCCGCGTACAAGGAGGTAATTTATTGGCTATACAAGGCATTAGAAATGCCAAATGGATCTTTTTTTTCAAAAGCAAATGCTTAATCCAATAGGTACGTTTATATATATTTGTATTGAAACATGGACAAACTTTCTTAACGATTATTACTGGTTAGGTCGATCAGTATTATAGTTATCAAAGTCTGTTTTATTTTTTGGTGCTATTTGTTTAGGTGCGAAATAAAACACATAATGAAAACGTTAACACACTTAGATGATTTTTATTGTTTAATCTGTGTCATGAAGAAATTATTAATGACCTATCAAGAAATGATTTTTGCAAAGTGTAAAGTAAAATTACTAATTAATTTTATTCCGCTCTGAACTGAGAAAACAAAAAAAAAAACAATGAGAATCATTAAAGCCTGTGACAGACCACGCTATAAGCGCGCAACATTTTCGTGGCTTGATCTATTTAAGCATTTCATACATTCCTATTGGTATTGTAAGGCGAGCGATATGCTGAAATAGGCCAAGCCATGTGTGGCCTGCCTAAATAATTTGACAAAACGTTGCCATTTTGGCAGTTAAACCGTAACAAAAATGATTTCAGTTTTATTTTATCTTGAACTTCTTTATGACTTCATCTTTAGGTGTAAGATATAGTTTGTTTATAAATGGAAGTGCAAATACGTTGTTTCTAATATTATAACAAAATTCAGTTTTCTATGTGTTTCGTTTATTCCGTAGTCTTTGAACGGTGTTTACGAAATAATTATACGAGACATAAGAATGTTCTGAGAATGCACACAATTCGTATATCTGCAAATGTCAGATAATTTTAAAAAAATTATTAATACATTTATGTAATAATTTTAAGTTCATAGCATTGGATAATGCAAGCGAGTGTATTGGAAGAGCATCTAAAAAAACGATTATTTTAATCAATAAATCAATGATTTACCGATTAAAATCTAATTAAGAGATATTGTTGTAAACACGTTGTTCAGTTTCAATAAAACAAAACTAAGAGTGACACGATTAAGAAACAATAAAATATTATTAATTGCAGTATAAAACGTGCGCTGACTGTGAAGAGGAGATGTTAGGGCAATCAACCTCGCCGCTTGGAGAAAGTGTGAGGAGCCATAGTGATAAATATTATATTACATCGTCATATCGAACGATTGTTGCGTCATCTGAGGTAATATAGGGCAAGCCGTATAATCAAAGATCATGATCACGAAGAAGATTTTGTAGAGGAAACTTAAAATATGATATCGGGGTGCTAAGTAATCAACACTTATGTAGGATGGGTTGTTTTACAGAATTTGAACAATTCATCAAATATCAAAACTAATTTTCATGTTGTGTGAATGTTTTATTGAAGTTCTGTTCTGTGAAGCAACTGGCCCATAATGACATAATAACAAAACTTGAATTTTACAGAACTTGAAAATAAATGGTGAAATTTGATGAATTGTAAGATTTATACTATAGGTGATAACAAGTGATTTATTAGCACACATTAGCATAACAAACATTTTTTAAATTAATAATTTAATGTTTGTCATAAGTGTCACGAAGAATAATAGCACTACAATTAACAAACACCGTTTTTATGAGCTTTTGATTTCAGCTGTCAATAATATTGATGTTAGCATTAAGTGTTGCGAAGAACAATCCAATATAAACTTTTTTGTTGTTAACTTATTGAAAGAACAAAATGAGATCAAAAAATTAAGAGGCTTTACAATTTTGATCATTTTCTTAAAAATTGATTTTTTATAATCTTTTTGAGGAAAGTAATGATTTACTAACCTTTCGAAGTGCACTCCAGAGAAAATATTAACTTCCTGCATCCTCGCTGCCCTGTTCAATGTTGAGACTCCCTTAACTGCCAAGCAGGAGACCATGTCCTCTTTTCCATCAGCACAGGAGCTGATCATCCTGGCGAATCTCTCCCAGGGAGCCTGAGGAACTACCTCATTGGATTCCAGATTCTGGTCCAAGTCGACGGAGGGTGCTGCAGAACTCAACGCCAACAAAAGCACGAAGGCCCCGGAAACTTTGATAAACATCTTGGAGACAAGTGGACACTTGTTGTTGGTGGTTAGTGATTGAAACACTTGTAACTCTGTGTTGGGGTGGTATGGTGAGGAGGTCCTTCTAGGTTGGATAGTGTCAAGCGAATGATGCTGGTTGGACGGCAGCCACCCTTTTTATATTTGGTGTGACACCGGGCGGGACACCTACGGACCGAGCGAACAAACTGAGATGCGGACGTCTACGCATTGTTCTGGGGGTGGAGCACCGGCGGTTTCAGAACGCAATTAAAAAAATCGTCGTATTATTTTAATTTTATTTTGAATTGTGTATTAAGTTACTGTTATTGAGTTATTGAACATTTAATTTTTTTTTCATATTAAAAAAAAATCTAAAACGATTTATTTATTTCGAATTGACATTCTTTTCATCTGATGTAAACTACATTCAAACAAATGATCAACTAGTATCTTGTGGAGACTTCACGGGTTTATGTAACAACTTCCATGATTTAACGTTTATTGTATTATTTATTTAGTTCTGAAAAAAATATGTACTATTCCCAACGAGCGGTCGTACGTGACATAATCATTTTAGTAACTTTTTAGTTTTCATAAAAGACGTGTGAGAAATAAGATGACAATCGTCGACGACGTACGTATGAGCTCACGCTAGGACTAATATATGACGAAATGTGGCTTTGACTCTTATTTGGTCAAAATAGGAAGATTTTCCCGTTTTAGGACAGAAAAAAGTATTAATCTTTTTTGATATAGCTCTTTTACGTTCATAATAAATTTTAATCAAACTAAGAGGATGCCAATTTAAACAAATTTCCACCAGCCCCGAATAAATCAAAATTTTAAGGAGTCGTTCAAATTTTGAAGGTGATTTATTTCCTTACTGATGTTTGACATTAAATTAAAAATAGTATAAATTAACAATAAATTGATAATTTGACGAATATGTGGCGTCGAGAAAAATCTAGATTAACTAATTAATAATAAACCGCTCGACCTACTTAGTACCTACTCCCGAATTATGTACCTGCAGTCAAAATCGCATCGTAAATAAAGCAACCTACGTACTGCAAGCACCTACTTGTCTATTGACGACAATAATATCGCAAGTCCGTCTTTCACATTACGAAAACTCGCCAGAAGGTTTGAGTCTGCCGCCTAGGCATAATTGCCGCGCTATCGAAGGTTCCTGAAACATACAGTCTGTGCGAGTACCTAGGATTTAGTTACCATCCACCTACCTACTGCTGCCGTCGGCCGTGTAGTATAAATATGCCCGACGCAGCGAGTCAGTCAGTAAGTCGTCAATCTGCCGCCAACGATGTACTAATCTCACGAGTGACGATGCGCCCCCGCGCCCCCCGCGAAGGAAAAGATACCCGGTTTCACCCGTACCATCATGTACTCTATCGGGACATCATCATAGCGCCTTGTCCAGATCGCCGTCCCTGACAAGCGCTACTCGGATTACAAGCGCCCTGGTTCCAGTGTCTCTGACCAGCGCTTCTTCCACGCCACCATGACCACCACGAAGACACGCAGCATCCTCACTGGTCTACGCAGCTCCCGCTCTACCGCCTACAAGGTCCGCCGCACCTTCGGCCTCCGTCAGCTCTGGAGTATTGATTCCCCAGATCGCCAGTGCCTGACCTACATCGAGTCCCGGTCACCAGCGCCCGGCGTCGACTCACTGACCCGCGCCTGACCAGCACATCATCGCAGCAACCGGAGTATTTAACATCTGTCCTACATCATCTCCTCGTCACGGCAACTGACTCACCAATAAACACTGTGACCTTCACGACACCGACTTTCATTTCGTGCCTTCACCACCCCAAATCCCCAAAAATAAATAAATCTTTTAATCTTTTTATCTATCGATTTTTTTTTCGCAATATTTCCACGTACTCCAAACCAACTAGATCCAGTAAGACTATAGCATCCCCAATTTGGGGATATTGTGAGTCTGAAGGTCGTGAGGAGGGGAAGGAGATGGAGAGAGGAAGATGGGAAAGTAGCTGGCTATTCAAATATGGTCACCAAACACGGCTAAAGCCATTTTGCGCAATGTTTACCAAATGTTATAATTTTAAATTGATTAGTTGTGAAACAAGAAAAATGGATTATTATAGTCAATTTTTTCTTACATTCGTTCGGTTTCGAACCCGTGAATTCCGGATTTTCAGTCGAGCCCCCTCGACCACGGAGGCTGTAATAGCTTTATTCGTGTCAACGTTATGTAGATAATTACTTCTCTCTGTAATTCCTCATTTTATGTAATATGTATAGATTGTTGAATAACGATAGTTCGTAAAATACAAATAAATATATATATATCGCATTAATATAAAGAACTGTAAATTAAAATACGATTCGTATTTCATTTTTGCGTATTTTAATTTGGGAGGTGGGTACGGGTACCGCCGCCCCGGGAACCATTTACGGGTGCCCGAGTTTAAGGGGTGAGATTTTTTTAGGTCTTGTCGGCGAAAGCATCTGCCCATCAACTGCGTGACAGGATTGGTTAGGCCGGTTGAAGGAGATACTTTTGGACGACCCATTGCAATGGGAGGGATGGATTCATATGATCACTCCTGAACCTAATGACCTTCAGATTCCTCCCCATCCCTCTTACCCTGTTCCTTCCCAGAACTTCCCTCCTTTATTTCCTTAAAAAGACTCTCCGCACAGCATCCCCAAAGATGACATATCCTGTGTGGGGTTAATTTAAACAATGCTATAACACGCAGACAAAACGATAAATAAAATTTTGACAAATAATATAAATCTTTAAAATGGTTGTCGTCTCCTCCGTGTGTGTTTTAATGTATGCGGTTGAAAAATCATGTATCCGCCTTAGTCACCTTCGTTGCCTTTGCTCCGGAGCGAGGTGGTGGCGGTACCGTTGAGGAAAGTTGTCACCCGATGATGGCTGATGATGGCAATTACCTGCGGATCTTCTTCACGTGGCGCTGTTGACATTGCGGTGTAGGCTTTTACAATTAGGGGTTAGACATCCGGAACTGGAACCGACGGCGAAAGTCTAGAAAACGCAAGTGGGTAGGACTGAAATACTTACGATTTTAAATGGCATCATAAATTATTGTTGGTTTTTCCATACGAGTGATGAAAAAACTGAACATTGGAAGAAGGGAGAATGCAGAAAAGTTAATTTAAAAACTAACTAAATAACTAACCATCACGCCGTTTCCCCGCAGGGGTAGGCAGAGAGGACGGACCGCCAAACAACTCGGTCTTGGCACACACTTCTTGCCTCATTCACATTCATACATCGTCTCATACATACATACTCTTCTATTATTCTGACTCTTGACATGGCCCGACTCGAGTATCTGATTCACTTGTCAAATTAAAAATATAAAGGTCTCAACTGGGAATCAAACCCAGGATTTCTGTATTACCGGGACAACAGAGATCTGGGTACGATTCTCAGCCAAGACCGTTATCTATTTATTTTATATGTCTTTTTCTGTTTAGTTTGGATGTGTAAGTATTATCTTCTTCTTCAGATGTTGTTGAAATATTATTTTTTATTGAAAGGGTCTGTTTAAATGGATTCTTACCGGACTAACACAATACAAATTGCCTTTGTCGGTACCTTACTGATATTAGCGTGCTTGACTTTTTCCTTAAGTGTAATATTGCTATGCAGATACCATCTATAGTACATAATGCAGAGCATGTCATTCAAGCATTACTTTTTAGATAATGGCCTATAAATGCTTTACAGCGAGAGTTTAAAGCCGATCCTTGTCCATATTTAAAACATTTAAAACAATTTTCTTTGCAAATGCATTAATCTCTTTCCCACAGGACAACTGATTCTTTTTATGACGAATTAAATTAGTTATCTGGCCATTAAAATGTTGTTTTTTGGAAAACTTAATTTTTTTTATTTCATCTTTTTGACGTGAATAGCTGTTTGCAATTTTAAGTACCTAGTATTTTTTTTAAAAGAAAGACAAATATTTCCGGGTTATGAATAACCTGACAATATTTGAAAATCTCCTACTACCACTACAGTAAAAGGAAAATGTTGCTTATGTTGTCAATAAAAACGAAAATTACCAAAAAACTTGTTTTTTTTGTTACGGAGTTGGATAGTTCTTTGAGATACGATAGTTGTGTCAAAAAATGGTTTATTTTGAAATGAAGAAATCAATCAAAATTTATTTATTGGTTACACGGCATTGTTGTGAGTAACATTCCTTCTGACTTAATAATTGATGTTGCAATTAAGTAAATTAGCTACTCAATAACGAATTAATTAAAAAAAATGATCTTACAGATATACATTTTAAGAATGTGAATTAGGGATTACTTATTGAAGCTTATAAAAATCTTTGTAATATTATTTGATGATTGACTAAGATAATATCGACAACTCTCAACGTAACACAAAGACAGATACAGAAAGTAAAATGGTACCTTTTCATTTTCTGTTTTTGTCTGTTTCATTTCATAGAAGACAATATTACTCTCTGTGTATGTAGGTTTCATTTCATTGAATACAATATTACATTCTGTATCTGTCTATGTTTCATTTCATTGAAAATAATATAACTTTCCGTGTTTGTAAGTTTCATTTCATTTAAGACAAAATTTCTTTCTGTGTTTGTCTGTTTCATTTCATTGCAGATAATATTAACGACTCTCAAAAGAAAGATGTAAAACAAAAAAGGCAGAAAACGATTTTGCCGCATTTAGGAATCAAACCCAGGACATTTTCCTTGCCGGGGAAGTGCTCGACCATATCAACGTAATCACGTCACATATTTATTTTTAGAGTTATTAATATTGTCTTCAAATTAGATTAAATATTACAATTTGAGTTTTTACTCGTTAAGTTATTCCACTATGAAATTACTATTGTTGAAACATATAAACTAAAAAAACGTTTAATAATAAGTTCCCAATGGCTTAGTGGCTAAAGACCCTGTCCCGGTAAGGCAGCGATCCCAAGTTCTTTTCATTGTTGTAACCGATTTCTTTTCATTTTTCTGTGTCTAATTCTGTTCCATGATAACTCAACACAGTGACAATTCAACACACTTTTAAAAAGTGATCTAAATCATAAGAAACGATGAATTTTTTTTTTAACATTACCTAAACTAACCTAACCTAACTTACTTAACCCAGTTAATAAAGTTTTTTTTTCATCACTTTCTGTGACTTTATATAACTTTTTAAAGATGTGATGAATTATCATTGTGTTGATTTATCCGGTCACCGTCTAATTCAGCTTCCTGTTGTTTTTTAATTATTAGTATTATATTTTCTTCAATGATATATTACATTGATAGGAATAACTGTCAAAAGTTTTTTAACCTAAAATATTTTTTTTCCAAAAAAAATAATCTAAGCTACCGTTGTCGATAATATTGATTTGAAGAGGAGTTAAAATTATTTTGTTGATCGGTATTTAAAGAAAAGACATTTTTAAATAAATATTTAATGTAATTAGAAATTAAATTAAATATTTAATTTAAATTAAATATTTAATTTAAAAAATTCCTAGCAGCCTCTATAAGCCCTAGAAATAAATTTGAAAAAAATCGTTAAGGACGTGTAAAAAAACAAATAAATGTTTGAAAAATGTTTTTTTGAAAGATTATTTGTAAACAATAATAAATAAGCATAAAGCACTTGGATATGACGCACGAAAACAATCATCCAAGGCAAGACTGGTCAAAAATCATGGGACGCATGTTTTTAGTATATCAATATAGTGCTAATGATGAAAAGGTGTGATTTTGGTGATTTCATTAATTTTACAGTTTTCAGTGTTTCTATTGCCGTTCCAGTGACATACATGCGTATTATTTATTTAAATCGAAGTGACCAGTAGGTTTTATCAATTTAATGTAGTGGCTTTAAAACCCGGTTTCGCCCAAATTGTCATCACAATTAATTATTCGATAATAAAAAAATTACATTTATATATGTATAAATATATATTTTAAACCGAAGAAGAATACCAACTGCCACAAATCGTCTAGAGCCAGTGAGACTATGGCATCCCCAGTTGGGATATGTTGTGAAACTGAAGGTAGTGGGAAGGAGAAAGAGATGGGAAGAGAAGGTTAAGAAGTGCCTGGATATTGGGATTTGTTCACCAAACACGGTTAAAGTAATTTCAAGCAACATTTCAATTCTGAATGGTGGTTTTACGATAAAAGTCAGGTACTTCCCCACCTTTCTCTTCACTAATGCCTTCTTCCTCACAACATACCCCAATTGGAGAGTACATAGTCTCACTGGCTCCTCCAGATGGTTGTGAGCAGTTGGGATTCTTGTGCAATTTTACGTAAAAAAATATTATAAAGCTTTATAAAGTTTCCACAATAAAAATTTCTTACTATTATAAAATTTATGAACTAAAAATACATTGATGTTCTAAATAACATTTTTTTAAACCTGTAATTTGGTACGTAATAGTACCAACCTACCTACGTATATTTCGAGCTTTCTCAAAATTAAAATACTTAATTTGGAATATAAAATGGCCGTGTAAAAATGTTAGTAAATTAGGGTACATAATATTTTGCACAGCAACATTTACGAAATCTTCTATTAACAATGTTTTTCTCTAATAGATACTGCTTTTCTCTGTCGCTCAGTGTCAGTGTCACCTTAAAGTGTATATATTATTACATTTCAATGATTCGTATGCAATTAGGTATGCTTTTATTCCCACCAGAATAAGCAATGAGAGTGGATCGCGCACTAACAAGGCTTGTTCCTAGATGCGGATGATTTGTTTATCACAGACAAAATCATCTAGATGACCTAACGTCATCGAAATAAGAAAAACTAGATAGGATTAAAATAATCTCACGACTTATTGTCATGATACAAAAATATCTCCCGACACACATCATAAACTGTTTTAATATTTATTTTTTTATGTAGTTTACTTCCATCTTTGAATTAGCTTTGAACCCACCGATTGGCAATATACTTTTACCCTATTTCGATGGGCAATTTGGCCTGGCCAGGCCATTCAAGAAGTTTGGGCTATCCAACTAGTTTTAGATAAAGGCAGGTGTTCAAATAGTGTGTAACGTGTCAATATGTTGTATGTGTATATTTAACGGGACAAACACCATGTTTGCGGGTACAGTACCAACGAAGGCAAGTCACGCTAAAACGTTATCGCAGTATATTATTCGGCCGGTATAGCGATATTTGTCAACTAAATCCAACACCACTCGGGCACTTTCATTCTCAGTGTGTTCGGTGTAAATTTGACCTCTGAGCGGGTAGTTGGTATCAGAATCGCAGACTCACCAGACCTTGATCCCGTGTGCTATTGCTATATACTGTTACTTATTGCCTGTGCAGTTTTTGTTTTAATTTTTTTTATTTTACCAACTAAACGTATTTATCGGTAATAGTACAATTGGGCACAGCTCGCCGAGTGATATAAAATATTGATACCGCTTTCCGAAAAGCCAAATGAAAAAATAAAATCAATTTAGACAAATAAAATGATCTGGCCAAGCAACATTGCCCATCGGAGGGTTGAGGTGAAGATTGCCCCATGAAGATACCTAAACTGCCAAGTTTTATTTTTTATTGATTCACGATTGAATTTTGATTCATATTTGGCTAATACATATCTTTTAGATTCTTGGATGGGTAGTTACAGCTAATTATCATAATTCATAGACTGATATATTATTATTTATTTATTCACGTTCTCCATAAAACGGTTATGCACCAATATATTATGGAGAAGATTACAAAGTTGAGGTACATGTAAGTATAAAAAAGTCATGGGGGCAGCTTTACTATTGTGTGACGTACGTCAGAACAAAAAAAACTAAATAAATTCACTGCTTCTGGCAATGTTTTATTTTTAAGTAGTGAAATATTAAAAAAAGTTAACACAATTTAAAAAATGTATTGTTTTTGTAAAATGAAATGGAAAACGATATTCATTGTTTTATGGATAAGAATAAATAATGACACAAGAAGTATCTTGTGTGCGTGTTTCGTGATCCAAATATAAACCTAATGTTAACCTATATTTCCATACAAAACCGTGTTTTAAAATGATTACGAAATTTGAATGGGATGGCAATATACAATTTTTAAACAAGAGTAAGAGAGACCAGCTGCGTGTTAAATGGTCTAGAACCAAAAGGTACTACTACAAAAGTCAGGGTCGTATTTGTTTCCATTTAAATTTGTGCGGAAGGCGCTTCTAGTTTTCTTATTTATTCTATGGATTCACGTAACTAACTTGGGACAAACCTTGTGTACACGATATCGATGCCTCAAATTTCCAATTGCACGCTAGGTGGTCATACGTGTCCGAGGAAAGTAACCAGAAAACTGGTTACTAAGCTCTATTCAATGAAGACTAGGGTCTATCATTGGGTGACCTACATAAAGCTATCCCGGGTACCAGAACTAGAGGAGTGACCAGCAGATGTTTTTAATACATTATGGGATAAGCATAATATATCTCCTCGTTCAGCATTACTAATCATCAAACCGGTTGAGTGTATATTACGTGTAAGTAAGATGAAGTTACAGAACGTAATAAAAATTACCTATGATTCATTACACGCAATGTCAAGATTATACAACATTATACATAGATAATTAATTGTTTTTTTTTTTTTTATATTAACTCCACACAGGAGGCCCTGAAGAAAATAATTTCCCTCAGGGCCTATGTCATCTTTGGGGATGCTGTGTGGAGGGTCTTTTTGTGGAGAGGAAGGAGTGAACATGGGTCTTGAAGAGTCCCATGTTGTAGGAGGGAGGAAACACAGAGGCCGGCAGTTCGTTCCACAGCCGAGCTGTTGAACTTAAGAACGAATCGTAGAAGCGACCCGTTCTCATGTGACAAGTGTCAACCGTGTACAAATGTTGGGCACGCGTTTGGCGTGTATCCCGACTATGCACCGGTGCCGAAGGGATCAATGACGCTAGTTCCTCAGAGCATCTTCCATTGTAATACCGATAGAACAAGGACAGCATACCTACCTGACGCCTGTGCTCTAAAGATTGCAGTCCGTTTGTTAAGATTGGGGAATCTATCAAACGGACCGCCCGTTTCTGCACAGAGTCAAGGGTTTTTTTCAGGTATTTAGGGGCTCCGGACCAGAGATGGCTGCCAAATTCGACAGTAGGGCGCACTTGCGATTTGTACAGGGTCAGCAGTTGTGTACTATTAAAGTATCTGCGGGCCCTGTACAGTACGCCCAGCTTCTGAGAGGCCAGCTTTACTCTGGCTTCGATGGAGCCCCCATACCTGAGCTGGTCACTTATAGTTACACCAAGCATATCAATGGAAGGCCTGTTCGGAAGATTGCTTCCGTTGAAGGAGACTAGATTATCATTTAGATCCCTTTTAGACGTAATCAGACAGGATTGGGTCTTTGAAAAATTAAATTCGACGAGATTACTTTTACCCCAGGAGGAAATACTCTCGAGATAACCGTCCATTCTCTGCTTCAAAGCCCTCCGAGCCGTTGGAGTTTGTGTGCCCTTTGGGGGCTTGTCAAACAAAAAGCTATCATGAACTGTACTGTCATCCGCGTAACAATGAATCGGTGCACATGTCAAAAGGTCATTGATGTGCAACAAAAACAAAGTCGGAGACAGAACCGATCCCTGTGGGACGCCAGCATTTATAGAGTGTGAGGATGAGATGAAACCGTCAGCAACTGCCTGAATCGACCTATCCCTTAAAAAGTCAGCAATCCACGTACACAGGGATGCGGGAAGTCCGTAGGAAGGCAATTTGTTGACAAGTCCTCGGTGCCAGACCCGGTCAAAGGCCTTGGATATGTCTAGTGCGACCGTTTGGGTCTCACAGTGACGTTCCAGGCACCGCCCCCAAACATGCGACACATACGCGAGAAGATCACCGCACGAGCGGTTCCGCCGGAATCCGTATTGACGGTCGTTGATAATTTTGTTCTTCTCGAGGTATGTGAGCAGTTTGTCGTTGATCACACGTTCCATCACTTTGGACAGAACTGATGTGATCGCTATGGGGCGGTAGTTGGCCGGGTTGGAGCGGTCACCTTTCTTGGGAATAGGGTGAATGACCGCTTTTTTCCAACCAGAGGGCACAGTGCCACACTTCAGGGACATTTTGAAGAGCTTTGTCAAAACTGGAACTATTTCCGCAGCACACCTCTGCAATACCAGGGCAGGTATTCCATCAGGTCCACTAGCTTTGTTAACATCGAGCCCCCGTATAACGTGAAGTACATCCCGATGCCGGATCCTCAGCTTTTTCATATAGAAGCCGCAGTGAGGAACCGACGGCGGAACAGCACCTCCGTCATCGAGGGTCGAGTTTTCCGCAAACATTTTCCCTAATAGGAATAGGAATTATATACTTAAATATTCAGAGTCTGATAGCGAACAATGAAGAAATCCAGATTTTGATTGAACGAAATGATCCTGCACTTGTAATGTTAAGCGAGACTCACATAACATGCGATATTGAAGACAGCGAAGTTACTTTTCAAGGATATTCAACAATACGCTGTGATTCCTACAGTAGACACACAGGGGGAGCAATAATAATTATCAAAAAAGACATAATATTTGAAGTTATTTCTAACACAAAATACGAAAAGAACTGCTGGATACTAGCGATCAGGATAACTTCTGGATATAAGAAAGGAGTATACGGAGTAATTTACCATTCTCCAAATGCAAGTACAAAAGACTTTTTATCATTTATAGAGAACTGGTGCACCCAAAACCTAGAAGAGGAAGAAGATAATATCCTAACTGGTGACTTTAATATAAATTTCAAAAATTTGAATGATACATATACTAAAAGACTTAAAAAAATTATCCAAGCATCGGGAATGAAACAACTTGTTAAAAGTGAGACACGAATAACGGATAAATCCAGGACGTTAATTGACCTTGTCATATCCAACAGATTAGATTTGAATGTAAAAGTTCTAGATGAGCCAAAAATAACCGACCATAACCTTATCCACATTACAGATAACACAAAAAGAACTAATACGAAAACCAGCAAAGTAATAAAATACAGAAATTATAAAAAATATAACAGTGAAAGGTTAATTGAACTTCTGGGTGATATGAATGAACTTCATCAAATGGAATTTAATGAAAAGGCTAAATCATTAATAAATAACCTTCAAGAAGTAATCGACCAGTTAATACCAATCCAAACTACTAAAATAAGAGGAACAAATAAATGGTATAACATAGAACTACAATCAATACAATATGAAAGAGATAGACTGTACAAAATTGCAAAAATCTCAAGAAACTCACAAGACTGGAAAGCATTCAAAAATGCAAGAAATAAATACTCAAAACAACTGAAAGTTTGTAAGAACGATTACTTCAAAAATAAAATTATCTGTGAAAAAGGAGACACTAAAAAAATGTGGAAAACCATAAAAGGATTAATGCAAACTGAAGATAAAGGGATGAAACATGACATTGAATTTCCACATCAGATACAGGGTAGCATACAGAACTGCTTCAACAAATATTTTGTAAACAGCATAACGGAATTACATCAGAGTATACCAATACTGAAGGAAGACAACCGCGTGAGAAATGTTCCCCTAAACCGAGAAAAACTTGTGTTTAAAGAGATTGATGAAACATATCTTTTACAGATTCTAAACAGCACCAAATCAAAAGAGAGTCCAGATGGAATAAGCTTTACAGTTTTAAGGGATGCAATGCCAGTGATAGGACCTCATCTACTGAACATAATAAATGAATCGTTAAGAAGTGGAAAATTTCCAAACACATGGAAAACATCTATTGTGATCCCGATTCCGAAAGTTGTTAATACCAGAAAATGCGAAGAATTTAGACCTATAAATATGTTACCAAAATACGAACAGGTACTAGAAATTGTAATAAAGAAACAACTCGTTGAGTATTTGGAAAAACATCATATATTATGTGACGAACAATCAGGATTCCGTAATAATAACTCTTGTGAAGCTGCAATAAACATTGTGATTAATACATGGAAGAAAGAAACAGATAATAAAAAAATCACCATTGCAACATTTTTAGATTTTAAAAGAGCATTTGAAACGATAGAAAGGAAAAAACTTTTGGAAAAATTAGAAGATATAGGTCTTTCTGAAGTAGCTCTAAATCTTTTCAAAGAATATCTCCATGAAAGAAAACAGGTAACAAAAGTGGAAAGCTCAGAATCAGAACCGACAGAAAACAACCTCGGTGTTCCACAAGGGTCGGTATTAGGTCCAATTCTATTCATTATTTACATTAATGATATAATTAAAACCATAAAACATTGCAAAATTAGATTATTTGCAGACGATACATTAATCTATATTTCATGTGAAGAATACATAGATGCAATCAACAAATTAAATGAAGACCTACAAAATATAGCGAAATGGCTGAAATTAAACAAATTAAAACTGAATGTCAACAAAACAAAATATATGGAAATAGGCAACAAAACACATAACACAGAGTTAAAATTGACAATTAATGGCGAAAAAATTGAAAAAGTAAATGAAATTAAGTACCTGGGTGTGATACTAGATTCAAAACTAACTTTCGCAGCAAATTTTGAATATGTGCTAAAAAAGGTATCTAAAAAAGTCAATTTTCTTAGAAGATTAAGAAATAAACTAAATGGAAACACTACAGAGCTGATTTATAAAACTATAGTTGCTCCACATTTAGATTATTGCTCTACTGTGTTGTATTTGGCCAATGAAGGAAACTTGAACAAGCTAGATGTTATACAAAATAGAGCTATGAGATGTATACTAGGAAAAGGAAAATACGCAAGCATAGATCAAATGAGAGAACAGCTAAATTGGATTTCTATAAAAAAGAGACTATTATTTAATGTGTTAATTTTTGTACATAAAATCATGAACAACCAAATGCCAAAATATTTTAAGGATGAAATTGTTTTTAATAGAGATGTTCATAATTACGAAACCAGAAATGTAAATAGGATTAGATTGCCACATATGAAAAAAACAAAATCACAGAACTGCCTAATGTACAAAGGACTAAAAATGTATGATGAAATGCCTGAAAGTCTGAAGAATGAAGGAAGAATGAATGTATTTAAAAAGAAATGTTATATTTATTGTAAAAATATGTAAAATTACAAAATGAAATATGATCTTGTTTATATTAGTTTATATTCAAATGTATAAACTAACTCAATAAATAATAAAAAAAAAAAAAAAAAAAAAATAAGTTAGCCTTTTCGGTGGCGGTGTTTGCTAGTGAGCCGTCAGGTCTGGTAAGAGGTGGCAAACTGGGTTTGCGAAAATTCCGACCTATTGAGCCCGCAAGGGACCAGAATGCTCTGCTGCCATGCGGGCAGGCAGCCAGCTTTTTGCTGATCTGCAAGTTGTGTTCAAATTTTGACCTATTAATGATTCTCTTGCATTCCTTTGCCGATTTGTTGTATGCTGATCTGCTTTCGGGCGTTCGAGATGTGTTGTAGGCTCGGTAAGCCGCGTTTTTTCGTCGAACTGCTTCGGAGCATTGTCGACTGAACCACGGCTTTGAGCCCACACCAGTTTATTTAGTAGTCGATTGTATGAAGCCATCCATCGCCGATTTGATGACTTCACCAATCTCCTGGGCACATCTTGAAGGGTCCGAAGTCCGAAAACAAACAGCTGACCACGGAAAAGCGTTGAAATGGGCCCGCATACCGAACCAATCTGCTGACCTATAGTGCCACACTTTTCTCCTCAGCCTCTCATTGGTTGGTCTGAGGCTAACGTGGATTGATGTCGTCACTAGGCAGTGGTCAGATGATCCCAGAGGCGCTGTGACGTCAATCTTATAACCGTGTGGCACAGTAGTTAAGAATAGGTCTAACAGATTGGAACGGTGAGTCTGGACATCAGGAACCCTTGTAGGCTCCTGAACCAGTTGCTCTAATCCGTAGCAAATGGCAAAGGATTCCGCCTGTCGGCCAGCCGAGTCCGTTGGGCCAGAGAACTTCAACCATGGTTCGTTATGAACATTGAAGTCCCCCAGAACAATAAACTCGGCCGAAGGGTAGCGGGGCAAGAGATCATCAATAGTATCTCTTAAATGTTTGAAGAGCTCGGAAGTGTCTGATTCGCTATGGTTCGGGGAGCGGTATAGATATGCGTAGAATCTTGCCGTACTGGCAAGATTGACGCGCACCCACATTACGTCGAATCTGGAGTTTTCCAGACTCAATAGTCGTACACAGTTGACGTCAGCTCGACTATAGAGGCAGACTCCTCCTTTGAATCGGAACTTGCTTGCAAGGGTAAAGCCCGGGCAGTCCAGATAGGAGGAGTCTGGCGGCTCGGCTATCTGAGTTTCGGATAGGAAAAGAAGGTTGGGACGTTGGGACAAAAGATGGTGATGAACTGAATTTAAATTAGTGTGCAGACCGCGAATGTTGGCAAAATTTACCAACAGTTTTGGCCCGCACCGGGGACGCCTGCTACTCGCCGCTGTAATGATGTTAAGTTTGTTTGTATGTATATTCATGATTTTAATTTTGTTTTTCTTTTTTAAGGGTATGAAGTGAAAGGAAGGTCTGGAATGGAAAGGTATGAGGGGTGGGTAGGAATATGGGGTTCAGGCTGTCCAGGAGTGATGAGCGTTTGGTTCCAGCCCACTCACTGCGGTGCTAGGCGATAGGCTGGGAGAGTCCGGCTGAAGAGGGCATCCAATGCGCCCCAAACGCTGCTGCTGGGTCCCCTCCGGTCACGAACTGGCACAACAGCAGTGGCGGGGTTTTTTCACTCGCTGATGGGGCAGCCCACCCTTAGTCGTGAGCCTGAGGGTCGGGCCCCTGTACTATCGAGCGGCCCGGACAGCGGTAACCGGTTGTAAAGGGTCTCCCTCAACCAGCATCTCCCAACCGGCCCGCCACGCAGAAGGTGGGCCGACGCACCCGCCACCAAGACCTGGGCAAACCTTAACCCATTAACCCGGGCACCCCTGCTAAGTCACCAAACGTAGCGAACCACTATAACAAATATTATATAACAAACATCCATTGTTTTTTGCAGATATGGTTTAAAAAATCAACCAATTATTTATTATATTATTATTTTTATATTTTATATACTATCTGTTATATTATCAATTTTTTTTCATCATAATATATTTTTTTCGAATTTTCGTCATACTTATGCCATCTCTTGGGCCGGCTATCTCAAAGTTTAAAAAAAAAATATTTTGGTTTGACTGAGTATTGAACCTTCTCCGCAGAAAATGGGCAACTACGCTAACAACTGAGCCACATCCCGATTGGGTGGGACAGACATTTATTTCATATATTAATTGATGTAATGTGATTCAATTTAATTTTATTTGCGAATACGTCCGCGCGTGTATGTCTGATTTAATAAAATACTTTTTCATCGACAACGAATCTATTTGCCGAGTTTCAGCTCGATCATATGTAAAAAAATTGGATTAATTTTCTTTTCCAAGATTCCATCTTATTCATTCATTCATTAATGCATTCCATGAAGAAAGATCAAAAATAATTTTCAAATAGATGTACAGGGTGCAGTAAAACAGACAGCGCAGTTTTGAAGGATATGTACATTCCGTGTGGTGGGGTAGGAACCTGGGAGGGATCTCATTGTTCAGTCGTTACCGTGGTTTGGTCTGGATAACACCGGTTCTTTTATCGTTTGTAATTTGCAACTTTTTCCCTATAAGAACAACAGAAGCCTCGTACCTTGGAAGAACTCAAGGATTAAATTTGGGAGGAAATACTATACAGCTATACCCGTCGAAATGTGCCAAAATGACACCCAAAACTTTCTCACCATCAGGCATCATCTTTTTTATGTCAAATTCAAGACTTGATACATAAAACAGCATGATGTACCAAATAAAATAAAATAAACCCTATTTCTGTAAGTTGTGCCGTCTTTTTTTAATAGCCCTTCAATACTAAACAGAAATTTTGCCGCCCCCTGTATTTAAAAAAAAATAGTTTTATATGTATGTGCTAAAGACAATACTAAGGCTGCCGATTTAACAAAAATATTATTCTTTCAACTTAGGGAGAGATTGCGTTAAAGGGTACAGGCTGCCGAAAATAAATACATAGGTACATCGAGATACAAATAATAGTCTCCAGGAACCGTTGATTGGATAATCAACACCTATACCGTAGGTCACCTCACGTGGTTTGTAACGTTTGGTGGCTTAGCAGGGGGGGGGGGGCGGATTCGCGAGGTGAGGTTTGAGGAGAGAGACTGGTTGAGGGAGATCTTTTGACCTTTCCAATAGGTGTTTTTTTTTCCGAACATCGCCTAGAACCGCAGTGGGAGAGATTAATTCATACATCTGTCACTCCTCGACACACTGCATTACACCTTGTTCTATTACAGGACTTGCTTTACTAAAAAAGACCCTCCACCCAGCATCCTCAAGATGTCATAGATCCTGAGGAGAATTATTTTCCTTAGGACTTCCTGTGAGGAACTAATGAAAAAAATAACCCCTTAGTTTCAAATCTCTAGAAAAAACATAAAAAAATATGAATAACCATAATAAAGATACGAACAACGAAAGTACTTTCCATGGTTTTACTAGCTTTGAAATAATAGATATTTAATCAACTCATTGATTGTAATTATATTTGTGGTGAAGTTCATCAAATAATGTGGTCAAACAAATACTTGTCTAATTATAATAAAATATTCTTGAAGCACATTTAGGTAAGAATGCTTTTACTTTCACCACTTGTTTGTGCAGTTCAATATTTTTGCATTTCGTCATTATATATTATCAAGACAAATGCGGGTGCATGAACTAGTGTTATTCAGAAAATTTTTACATATATTTTTTTAATGTAATACCGCTTAAGAGTCTCTATTGCTCCCAACCATCCGAAGCCAGTGAGTCTATGATATCCTCATTTAGGATACGTTTGTGAGGCTGAAGGTAGTGAGGAGAGAAAGGAGACGGGAAGAGGGAGGTAGGGGAGTACTTGGCTATTCAGATCTGGTCTCCACACATAGCTAAAGCCATTTCAAGCAACGTTCCTAATCTGAATGGTGGTCTTGCACCAGGTCGATACTGAGAGTTCCAATACTCTGGAACCTATTATTTTATTTGAATGAATTGTGAAATAATACAAATTAATCAAATAAAATTTACTTGCGCAAACCTGGATTTGAACCTGCTACTTTCAGCTTCAAACCGTCAAAAGGAATATTAGGAATTTCAAAATTAATGTTTATCAGGAATCGGCCTGCAATCCCGTTTTTAATCAGATTACCAATAATTTGAAGAGATTCTCAATAAATTATCAATTCTTCTACGTGTAGTAGGATATTTCCGTTGCAAGCTCTCTGTACATTTCGCGAGCACGTGGGACTGAATTGTTGGTCGCATTCCTTTCCAACAATTCACACAATGTTGACGATTAGTTCGGCACTTCCTGAAGAAAGAAAAAGTCGCACATAACCTTCTCCAGCGCTGAATCCAGACTATGCAAACAGAATCCATCACCTGCCAGTAATGTGCGCAGTGAAAATCGATGGACGCTAATAAAAATTGCCTACTTATGAAATGTAAATAAAAGGAAGGAAAAGTTGGTACACGTGGTTTGCTGAACATGCACGTAATTTTTTGGAGAAAATATATATTTTTGTTTTAACACGTGAGTTTTGCAAGTGACAAGGGTTTTATGTTACCGCTAGGAATTTATCAGTGGAATGAAAAATTATATTTTTTTTATTTATTTTCTAGCTTTGTTTAGAACCTTTGATTTGATATTTGACAAGCATGAACAGACATATAACATTAAAAATATATATCTAAAACTGGACGATTGAAAAGTTGTTTGTGTGCAGAGACTAGCAAAAGTCTACCTCGCATTACTTTTTCTAGATAGACTTTTCTCTACTTTCTATACATAAATATGATATGCATGTATTATTTATAAAAACCTTTAGAAAGAATTTTTCTAAGTGATTGTGAAAACCCTTTTAACCGGTCAGCAACGTAAGCAGATATACACGATAAAATAACGATAGCAGTCAAGTACAATAAGCGTGTTTACACGTCAACGCGTGTGTTTCCACAAAAATCGTCATAACTCCGTTATTCTTCTAGTGACATCCCTAAAACAAAAAGTAGAATATTTGTATTGAATGAAGCTTCACATCTCTATTCAAAGTTATCCATAGAAACCCGTAAAAAGACCTACTCAGTGGAAGCAAATTTTACCCGCCAAATCGTAAAACGACGCCAAGAAAGCCGTTTGACGTGCCGACCCGCCTCGCAAGTTTAATTATTTTTTTAAAAATATATTTTGTATGAAATGGTCAAAAAATGAAGTGACAGAATTGTTTATTGTACATTTGTACGATGAAATAAGTGTTTTTTTTTTTTACATTATCCGTGATTTTAGTATCGTTTTTACATAAAACATTACAGGTGAGTCATTTTTACAATTTTTTCATGTTTCCATTCTAAATTTAAATATTTACAAATGTTAATATTTATTTATGATACAACAATTTGAAAGCCTATTTTGTAACCTTTTTAAAACAGTTTTTACTATTCGGCTCCGTTCAGTAATGTTTCATTTATAGAGCTTTGATTGTGAGGCGGTAATAACACAACGTTTTCGTGAAATTGACATTTCGATAAAGACATTTTAGCTTCAAGTTCGCGAAAAGTCGGAGGGGTTAAAATCCGTTGGTAGCTTAGAATAATTAAGCGCACGAACAGACAGATGCAGATAGCGACTATATTTTAAGCTATTTAGAGATACCTACCAAATACAGGTTTTTCCAATAAGAGGTGTTATTTTGATATTCAATCGTAAAAGATCAATAATTTCGTTGCTTGTGTGGCACGTAGTGCCGTTTCGTTGAAAATAAACGTTGTCCAGATCAATATTATCTAATTCCGGCCATAAAAAATCATTAATCATCTCTCGATAGCGCAATACATTCACCGTAACTGTTGCTCCACCCTCATTTTCGAAAAAGTAAGGTTCAATGACTCCGCCGGACCATAAACCGCACCAAATAGTCACACGTTGAAGATAAAGAGGCTTTTCAACAATAATTCTTGGGTTTTCCGAGCCCCAGATGCGACAATTTTACTTGTTGACGAAGCCACCAAGGTGGAAATGGGCCTCATCACTCAAGATGATTTGCATTTGATTCACTCAAGTGAATTTTAATAATTCTAATACGTTGTTGAAGCGTGTATCGTTTCATTTCTATCAATGACGTAGTTTTTACTTGTCAAATGTTAAAAAATGACAGCTTCAAAAGTAACATCTACCGAAATAGCGGGCTATTCAAAATAACACCTCTTATTGGAAAACCCTGTATATTGCAATATTTGTGACAATCTTTCAAGTTCTACTGACAAGACAATTTTACCATTCTGTAGACAATTGTAATTTGACTACACCTTATACGGTTAGTAATTGTAATTAGTCTAACTATATAACCCTAATGAGGGTTGAACAATATTGTGAATTACGGAAGACGTGTATGTAAGATTCAAACCTCTTAGCTTATACCCTAGGGAAATCTTATGATTGTTAGATTTTAGTGGATTCAATTCTGAACGATAAATCTTGTGAGCAGATTTGACGTGTCGCATGCTACATTTAGTTATCTAGATAATATCAATTTTATCAAAGTTTCTGTCATTTTCTTTCTTTTCTTTATGTAACTCATAAGTATGAATTTAAATGACGTTTTAAAAATTAGAAGCAGTTGTTTGGATAATTCAGGTAAAACAGTATCTTACAATCTCTAAATAGTATAAAATAATATCACCATCTGCATGTCTGTTTTTGCGCGTAGTTCTTCTAAGCCGCAAAAAAGATTTTGATAGAGTTTCCACTACCATTTAGAGAATTTTTTTCCGAAAGGTTTACATATATCACACATGCATAGTATATTTATAGAAAGTAGAAAAAAATCGATGTTTTATAATTAAGACGTAAAAATATATTTGGCTAAACCTCATAGAAACTAGGTACCTATACGAAAATAATGTACTATGGAATTGTTTTTCTAAAACAAGCCCCACAAAAAAGTGTTATTTGCTTTAATAATAATAATAATAATAATAATAATTGGATGACTTGTATAGCGCCGTTTTTGTGCAAAATCACCTCAAGGGCGCTGTACAAACTTATAATCTATGTTCTTACTTAACTACTTATGGAGAAAATATACAGTACAATACTTACCTGGTAGGTCACTTGAGATTAACACTATTAACATTATCGAATTGTTTATTGGCGGAATTTAGATACAGGATTTAGGACTTTATTGAAAAATTGAATACAACTGGACTTTCTCTTAGGAATGGTATATTTAATTTAAGGGTACGACAGCTCAAAAAGGTAAGTTTTCAGTTTAGACCTGAATTCTGTTGGACTTGTTATGGATCTTAGTTCCGGAGGGAGTTTATTCCAAGTCTTCGGCCCAGATACTCCGAAAGCGCGATCACCAAACTTAGTATTTGGCTTGCGCTTAGGTTCTATCAGTCTGCCTACAGCTGATGATGTTGCTGATCTAAGCGTTGACTGCCTCAGACCAGTGTTTTCCGGGACGCATAGTTCAGAGATGTAGGGTGGGGCCATTTCATTGATGGATTTAAACACCACCCAGCACAGTTTGTACTGGATTCTTTCAGGGCACTTGAGCCAGTGAAGGTTACGAAGGTGTTCTGAAATGTGTGAATATTTTGAAACCCCGGTTATGAGCCGTGCTGCTGCATTAAACACTGATTGAAGTTTGTCAATTTGATATTTTGGAAGGCTGGCATAAATGCCGTTGCAGTAATCGAGACGTGAGACTACGTAAGAGTTGACAAGTAGTTTTGTTGCTTCTGTAGGAAGGTTTCTTCGGACAGACTTGAGTTGTCTTAGGTGAAAAAAAACCGGTGCTTACAGTCCTATTTATTTGACTTTTAAACGAAAAGTCTGAATCTAAATTGACACCGAGAAGTTTAACTGTTGTTTTTGGGATGATATCGCTGCCGGAAATAGTAATAGGTGAATTGTCTATGAAATGTTGACGTTTGTTTGTGGCTGCCCAGAGAAACTCAGTCTTAGATGGATTGAGCTTCAGCTTGTTTGAAGACATCCAACGAGTTATTGCTTCTAGACATTCAGTTATACGGATCTTGAGACTATTGATTTCATTTGGAGCACAGTAAAAATAAACTTGCTGATCGTCAGCGTAGCAGTGAGACAAGAGATCAAATGACTCGATTATTTTGGCGACATCATTTGTAAAAAGGATGAAGAGAAGTGGACCCAAAACGGATCCCTGGGGTACCCCTGAAGAAAGTGTTGCGAAGTTGGAGAGTTAATTTCCAACCCTCACGGCTTGTAAGCGATTGGATAAATAGGATACCAGCCAATTTTTTATGTCGGATTTCAAACCAAATGTTTCCTCTAATCTCCTTATGAGGAATTCATGATCAATCGTGTCAAACGCTGCACTCATGTCTAGGAGTGAGATAAGTGATAACTTACCTGACTCTACGGCAAGAGTTATGTCTGATAGCATACGAAGTAGTCCGGTTTCAGTTGAGTGGAACTTTCTGTACGCAGATTGACGTTTTGTGAATAATTTATTTGAATTCAAGTGACTGGTTATTTGTGCGGCAGCAATTTTCTCCAGGATTTTTGAAATAAATGGTAGATTTGAAACGGGTCGATAATTACCTAAGTTATCGGCGTCTAGTTTTGAATTTTTCAGGATTGGTGTAATTTTGGTGTAATAATGGCTTTAATTGCCATTCTCAAAATAGGAACTGATTTTTCGAGAATTCAGTTATGCCCTAGGTATTTTATAAATAAAATAAATGTTAAAACGTGAAACTGTTGACAGGGACGAAATACCAGGAGCACAGCGATGTCATAAGGTAATTTGTTTTATTTTTGCAGTGTCGCTAATGTCACAATTTTACATTAAACATACACAATAAATTAATGTCAAAAAGTGAATCTGCCGACAAGAACAAAATACCAGGAACACAGAAATACGACACGGTATTTCCATTTGGTTTTAATTATAAACATTTATTGCTCCATTTACATATTTTAAAAATATCATCATCGTTATAATTATTTTCCATTTTTTTGTGATTCTTCATTGGATGCGCCGGAGTTTGTAATGTTTTCCCGTCTCCCCTTATCGTTCTCGTTAACGGATTAATCTTTTGTTATACGTTTGATTTGCAACTTCTCGCGGTTTATCAACCCTTCAATCTTAACGAATTAATATGTCACGTTGTGTCAATTTTTTGTTTCGACAGGGATTAATTCATTGAAGGATCCTTTTAATTGGTTGTGGTAACTTTGGTTCTTTTTAGATGAGGCGTGTTACATTCTGTATGGTTTGAAAATAAGACAATGACCGACTACCCTGATTTTAACTACCTTTTCCTACCTTGTTTGCTCGCCCAAACGTTTCCGGTTGCTGCAGTCAATAATGTGCTAATATAATGAGAAAATTAATTACAAGTACATGAAATTCGCTATAGACAATTCAATTCAAGATGCACAAAATTCTAAGTTAATGATCTGACTATGGTTTGTTAGTTTTGTGAGTTATTTCTATGAGTAGGTATTTTCAGGAATAGCTAGAGACAAAACATGTGTTGCTTTCGATTGGTCTCCGTCCAAATCCCATCCATCAACGTGACCAGCTCAAGAGCAGCCAAGTTGATGGTCCAATCCCAACACCTCCAGAAATGAATTGAATATCGCTCAGCGACAGATGAAATAATGACATGTTTTGCCTCCTGCCGGAGGGTGATGAAGGTGGAATGTGGGTCCTTGGTGGTAACTGTTGATGTTGATGTTGATGATGAATGATGAAGATTCATCTTATACCGTTAGGTACAAGGGGCTGCTCCGGTCCGGTGGCATGATAGCCTGGTGTCAGGAACCATTTGGGCCACGTGGGTAGCGCGAGGTTTAGGTCGCGTCAACCTCCCCCAAATCGATGATGAGTTGAGCTTCGCCAGCATGCCGAAAATTAGGAGTCCACTCTACTAACCTCAAACATAAACATATACTGAAGTGGTTTGCATCAGCAACGTCAGGAGTTCGGGAGTCCCGTGAACACCCCTCTGGTTTACGCTCGTAAGGATAATGATGAATTCAGCTTCAGTTTGTTCGACTTCGCCTCTGCAGTCACGCTACTCCAAATAGCTCCTGGCTCCAGTCTATACAGCTTCTCGTTCCAGTAGAGGTAATGACACATATTTATCATATGTACAATACAGAACATACTTCAAGTCTTTCGTCCACACTCAAAATAGTCATGTCAATATTTAATTTGGATGAGGGCGTCCATCCGACATAACGAATGTTCCCTAGACGGGAGATTTTACCCCACTTCAAAGTCATGGTCATTCGCTCTATCGTTTGTTACACTCCGTTCGCTTCAAATATCAAAGAATGGTAGAAATTGATATCCTCGACTTCCGGCGCTAAGGATCAGGGATACTGGAATCATCAGGTCGTGAATCTGAAATCATCCGATCTCCGTCAGCTCAAACGGTTTCAGTCGGAGTCAATTTCCAACCTAATTCTGGATGACTTCTCCTCCTATAGTGGGGTAAGTACTTATTGAATTTGACAGGAAGGACGTCAGAAAGCGCCGAAACAACTTCATATTCGTCACGATCCCTTCGTTCTGTCAGCGAGAAAATCCTCCTCACACGCCAGCCAAGAATAGCATAGCCCTTATCCGCTTTGTTCCTTCGTCTACCAGCTAACTCAAGTAGGAAAGCCCATTAGCAATTTTCGTTCCCTTCGATCTGAACTCAGTGAAAGCGTCCTCTCACCAGCTGAAAATACTCGAAACAGGGGTCTATTCCGGGTGACTATCTAAGGCTGGTCCGCCAACACCTTTGACAGAAACCGGTGCTTTTACGGGAATAACTCAACCACACCAATAGCAGGGGAAAAAGCCGGCGCTGCTATACTAAAATAGACGTTATATCGGTATCCAGGGTTATCGACTTTGCTAACACAAGAGTCCCTATTAGGCAAGCCAATTACAAATTTCGTTCCCTTCGCTTTTGTCGCTTTGGTAAGATAGGACAGCCTACGGAAAATTCGTACACTCCGTCCTCGCCAAACTTATGAAAAATGAAAATCTCACTTCATAGAATAGGAATGCCAGACAGATGAATTCTCCCGGCGGCTAGCTGTAACCCGCTGCGTTATCCCGATTCAAAATGAATGAAAAGAGTGATGTTTGAATAAGTTATATTTAATTAAATATATTTTATGAATTCCGTATAACCTAATCGTTAAATATTATTACTGGAGAATTATTAAATCATTTAAAATTGCAGAAAAAAAATTGTCTAGCTCATAAACAATGTCTATTGTTGGATGATCTAAAGCGGTTTCAGGGTAACCGTTCTTCGTCCCTTTTTAATGGCCAGGTCTCGTAATTTATGGCCTCCTTTGCTAACGGGTACCTATAGTGCTCAAGTTAAATACCCTTACTTCAAAATACAATTGGATTATTTGGTTTACATTAAGGAAATAAGTGTTAATAATTAGATTATAATAGACTTACCGATACATCTTAGTGTCAACAATCCAAATAATTATAATGAACAAACACAGTCACATGCAGTAATATACTCATGCTGTTAGAAAACCACACCTTCTACACTAAATGACTTTAGCTGCGTTCGCGTCCCGACGATTAACTCTTGTTGACGCGCTCCCTAGTTTGTACCGACTCGACTATCCTAAAACGCTGACCGATCCTGATTATTCCTGACCGTCTCCCAGACCTTGAAACTCTGACCCCCTTGACTCTATTTCCCGCCTCCCAACGTTTTCAAAACCTGACTCTCTTGAACCGCTTTTTTCACCCTCGACTATCGACTTCCTCCTTCCGTTCTTCAACGCTGACTGTCTTGAACCGCTTTTTCTAACCACGACTATCGACTTCCTCCTTCCGATCTTCAACGCTAACTGTCTTGAACCGCTTTTTCTAACCACCGACTATCGACTTCCTTCTTCCGTTCTTCAACGCTAACTGTCTCGACCGTCTCCCCGCACTTTCAAATCCAGACTCCCAAAAACTGACTACCCGCCCGCGTTCCTTAACCACGACTATCGACTTGCTTCTTCCGACCTTCAACGCTGACTGTCTTGAACCGCTTTTTCTAACCACGACTATCGACTTCCTCCTTCCGATCTTCAACGCTAACTGTCTTGAACCGCTTTTTCTAACCACGACTATCGACTTCCTCCTTCCGATCTTCAACGCTGACTGTCTCGACCGTCTCCCCGCGCTTTCAAATCCAGACTCCCCATCCCCAAACCAACCCCCCAAATCACCATATGCGATTTCTAATTTATTTTCTTTTGAATTCTGAATGCTTTTTGTTTTCAAAAGACAGAAATGCACTAAAGGAACACATCAATTATGGCCCTAGAACCTGTCACATTAATTTTAAATCGTTTCAAAACCAATAAATTGTTACTCCTCCAGTAAAATGTCTAACTCTTTGTTCAAAGGATGAAACTTGACTACCCCCAGTCCAGTGGCGTGTTGGCCCACCAGCATTTTAGCTCGGCTTACTATTATCAACCACCATCACGGAGGTCTCTGCCGATACAGTGCATGTTCCTATTTTTTTTTTCTCTACCCTAATAAATCTAAACACTTGTTTTAAAATCAGTTGTCCAACATCTGGTAATCTCCTATGTCGTGAGACCAACTGAAAATTTCTTTCTCACCATAATAAATCAACAATAAAAAAATTTATCCCAGGGCGAGTCCATCACAAGTTATACTAATATGTGAAGCTTTATTAGCTACAAATCTAGAAATTAATATTTCCTATATAATTATATTAATCTTCGTTGCATTATTGTGCTTCGTAATATTAAAAAAAATATTTACTCGTGTCTCACAAAGTAGGCACAGTTTGTCAGCATATTTGCACATACTATTAGAAGTTCACCTGTCATTCATTCATAATGTAAATTGACACTGCACACAAATCCCTTAAGTAAAAGTAGATAAATCATCACATTATCCTAACGGAAACTGCATACTTCCACTTCATCAAGTATTTGTGTCACCAAGACTACTGAATTACCATACAATTATGTAGGAATTAAACTTATTCAATTGTTCAAATATAACAATTCTGTACAGTTATAAATTAAGCGGTTTTGCTTATAAATAAACAAAGGGTATTTATAAATTTGGCTTTTTTACTTTATTTTATGAATGCTTTGTTTAAAAAACTAATATTATATATTAATTATAAAAATATTAACTAGTTGACTGTAATGACCTTGAGAAAAAAATGACACATTGAAAATCGTAGATAATTTATTCTAAAGCCGTGAGAGAAGCTGCATTCATCAAATAAAATTATTTAAAAAAATATATTGAGCGCAAGCGATTCTGAACTTATTTTTTATATGGTTTCTTAATAGATAAGGATAGAAATCGATTAAAAAATTTCATCGATTTTTGTATGAAGGACACTGGTTTCCCATTGCAGTTTACAGGTTGGGAAGTATTTTTTGTTGTGTGTTATAGAAATTGTTATATACGGCTAAAAAAAACCGGCTAAAAGAATTCCGTAAAACAGATATTTTGTCACCTACTTATAATGAAAATCTTGTTGCATAGAAACATTTAAAATGCACCGGAAATATGTTCCAAATCTTCAGAACAAAATGAATCCATGAAACTTTGAAAAGCAATCATCAAAAAGTCAATGGAGGTATTTATAAATATTTTTTTAGTATCTGATAGATAGAGTGTTATTGTCTAAATGACTGTCCAGTTTATGATTTTTGCAAACGGAAGTGGCGCCCTCTGCTATTTTCTAGTGTTATACAAACGTCTTTAAGGCATACTTGTTAGATCTACTGTCTATATTGGGGATTGCGTCGCTGATAAAAGAATAACAGGAGATTAAAGTCGTGTTTTTCTAGTACTAGTGGCTAGAACTTTTTTTTAAAAATAATTTGTGTATTAGAAGTGGAAGTAATGATTCGGTAGATTCCGTCATGTTGAATAATCGTGACAGTAAAGAATTTGTAAAACTGATGCAGCTGAAACCAATGATTAATTTATAATAACTTAATGAGTAAAACCTTAAATTATAATATTAATTATTGAAGACAATATTAGCGATTCCTAAACGAAAATTTGAAATAGAAATATCAGAAAAAGATAAGGTCTCATCTAGTATTAAAACTCAGCACTCTTGCGGTGCCCGGGAAAGGCAAGGGTCTCGGGTTCGAGTCCTAGATGTGACCGTATCTTTTTTTGTATTTTTCTTTTTCATATTTTGTTCAGGAATCGCTAATATTATCATCAATAATTAAAGAAAATTGTTCATTTATTTTGTTTATTCATTTAGACATTAACTGTACATTTTAAAACACGGTAAATGATTCTCAGTAATGATAACAAAGAATACTAAATATAAAAAAGGTGTGTGGAGAGTGAAGAGTTGTTTGAAAAATCATTTTAAATAGCTGCGTTCGGACACATAAAAAAATTGAAGCAAGTTATCGAATAAACCCTTTGATTTAGAACTATTTATCTATTGTTTTCAGGAAATTTGTAGAACTCCATAAGAAAATATTTCCTTCAATGATTGTTACGACATCTCGAAAAATGTCCTCTATATTACTGTGATAATTATTTGTGTCATTATAACTTTTCAGGCAGCGTTACAGTGTCCATCTTCAGCAAAGTATTTATGCCAATTTTTTTTTTCATTTGTTGTCAAAGTATTTGTGACAATACCATTATTTGACTAACATATATCTTTGAGTGCTGGTTTATGCTATTGTGAAAAATAAATTTCACTCATTCCACGAACCAAATCGCAGTTGCCCTATAAATTAAGCGCAAACCGAGCTTCATCTGTTACTTCTACTTTCGCATATGCCGAAAACTTTATCAAATAATTAGTCATGGTAGTTTTTTTACTTCCTTTGAATCAGGTTGCCAACAACAATGATCGTTATAATTAATTCTATGTATCTTCATTTATAGTGTCCAAGTGGGAGTAATTGTGTTTCCATACCGTACAGAATAACTGTTTGCCAAATCTAGTCCTCGTTTAGAAGTGGCACAGTTATTATTGTCTGTGGGATCGAAGATTATTAATTAGACTAAAATTGATTAGGTTTAGAAAATCTAGTTATTCTTTTACTAAGCTTTCTTTAAGTAGCATTAAAGTATATCGTGACTCGTTAATTAAAAGCCCAGTGGGTGAAACCGTAAGATTATCTATGAGTTGAAGGTTCAACCTTCGGTTGGTTTAGTTTTCAATCGTTGCACCAGCCTTTTTGCTTTTAACAACGAGAGTAGGAAGAAAATAAACAAAACGTTATAGTGTTTGTATTTATTTTCTAATAAAAATATTTTTATTTACTGCTTAAGGGGTCAGGAGACGATCAAAGTCACTTTTCTATGTGGTTTTCTCACGGACAATGTGAATTGAAGAACTGTCGACGGAAATTCAATCGAACTTTCAATATATTGTTGACATCTGCGGGAACAGTACTGATGGTGTGCAAACACAGTCATAATCTTTTGATTTCGCTCTCGATAACTATGGATAAGTAAAACAATTGCAATGATTATAGGTAAATCAAATATCGCTATGCCGTTAACCTGTATTCCAAAGGACTTGAATGGGTGATTGCCGATCGCTCAGCGAAACGAACATTTTGCTGCGGCAATGACGTTTGTCTTTGGCGTCTATGTGCTCGATCAAATAACACTTCATTCTCCCCGTAATGCCAATGGGAATTCTTAATGGTAAATTGCTTTATTGCCTCTGCAAACGATCAATTAACAATGAATTGACAATCGCTTTAGTGATTTGATTTGAATTGATTTAACTATTGAAAAATTGATATTGATCGGTACTGAGATACTTTAAGTATGATTTGCATGCATCTTCATTATTTATGAAAATCTCACCAAAATCTCTGTGCATTGGAATTTCCACGATTGCTACATATTATCATCCTTACTATGAAAATCTCATCAAAATCTCTGTGCATTGGAATTTCCACGATTGCTACATATTATCATCCTTACTAAAAACGTAGTATAAATAAGTCAAAACTGTGTAAAACTCGACTTATTGCCATGGCGTTTGTTTGGTTAAAACAGTCTTATTTATACCAAGCTCAAGGCCGGCTTTACCACACCAACGTTGAACGCGCGTGTAAGAATATAATAACAATATTAGAAAAGTGAAAAATTTTCAAATATTATATTTTCAAATAATATAATATAATATTATCAAAATTCCCCTACGCTACTTTTCTAAGACAACATTTCATTAACAGTCGTAATTTCACTGTATCCACGCAGTTATTATTTTTGTACAGTATTCACAAAAAATATCAGCGTTACGTTAAACAATGACTTTATTTGAATGACAGAAACGTTGCGCAATGACGGAATGAAATTATTGAATTAATCATCAAGTTTAAGTTTTGTGGACGCGCCACGTTGGAAAGTGGTCATTGCACTCTGAAACCGGAAAATGTCTTTTTGGGGTCGCGATAGACGTCACGCTTCTACTTCTGATTTTCACTATCAGAGTCATGGTTATGAAATTACGCAACGATCAAGTATGAGAAACTTGAATGTACATGTGTACATAAGCAGGATGTGCTATCCGGAAGTTGTATCATGTTAATAATGCAATGAGTTTTAAAAAAATATTATTAATATCGTTTTGTTGACAGATGACGTTTCATCTATGGAATGGTGCTAAAAATCCACGGAGATATAGCAAAACTTAATATGTTGAACTAAATTTAACCACTCAGGCTAATTTGTTCACTTTTGGGAACGGCTCATATGGTTTCACAGAAATCCTTGTATCTCCCTTACTGTCATTGTGAGAAATATGATCTAAACTGTGTTAGAAAGACAAAACACCACGCTTTATATAAAAATCTAGAAACTAACCATGAAATAATTAAAATGTACTACAAAACCAAGGGTTCCGATCACAATTCGATGTTTTTAAATACATTTTTTTACTGATTTAACGTTCGTAATACACCTGTATTATAAAATGTATGTATTTTTTTTGTTTTGTAAGCCATTTTATATTTTTATAAAATTTTAATACTTCAAAAATTATATGGTAATTTATCAAAATGAAATTTGAAAGTCTATTCCATCACCTTTCAAAGACCGTTTTTAGTTTTTCAATATGTTCTGAAATATTTCATCTAATTGGAGTTTATTGCAATGCGGAAATTCTTCGACCTTTTGAAAAAATATGCCGGAGGCCTGAGGAGTTAATATTTTTAACCCAGTTCTAACAGTAAGAAAATTAAACTGGAAAGAATTTATTAAATGTAAGGTATGTTTTAGGTGATAAAAAGTCCTTGATAGAAAACTGAACTAGTAACCGAATTGGTATTGGTTTTAACAGCGGAAACGCTAGGAAACCTCAATAAAGGAGTTTCTGTTTAAGTGATAATTTTACAGAATTTTGTGTTTATTTTGAATAGTTTGTGCATATGAAATTATCCGCTATTCACTGAAAATATCACCAAAAAATATTTACTCAAATAAATAATTATTTTATCACTAGGTACATAATGCTAGCTTATTTTCTGCCAAGGGTTTTAAGTAATATAAAAAATGGATTTCTTTCTTCCACCAAACTGTTACGAATTTTCATTTTTAAAACAATACGAACCTTACAAAATAGGTGGACGCCTTAGGGCTTCATGTTTGGAGTTAATATGCATAAAATTTTACAACTTCATAACTCAAGGTCACCCAGGTCAAGGGTTAAATCTTAGAGGATTTAAAAATGTCCTTATTTATCAGGCGTTCTTTTTAAAATTAACAGATAGGTAACAAAAACATCTAGCGCACACACACTGTGCGCAGTTTTAAGTAAAAAAATTACGTGTATTTACTATAAGATTACTCACTTTCATTTATAACTATATTTACTGGGAAATTTACATTTATGATATACCTACTTGTATTGTAAGGCATTTATCAAGATTACTCACTTTGTAAACTTAATTATGTTTCGTGGGAGATTAAAATTACTTATTCAATCTAGAATGAATATTATCGATAATATATCTCCCTCTCCACTATAGTTTTGTCAATTATTTGACCTACACTGACTGCTTTGTTTTTTACGAACTTAATAAGTAAAAGTTTGTTTGAGTAAAAAATCTCAGGAGCCAAATTCTTCCTGTGATCCTCATTTTTTTCTTCTCGACCATTTAAAAGATTTTTTAAAACACACTTTTTTAATTACCTCTAAAGAACAATACACACTTTAAAATAAATGCGTGGGGATTGAAGAATAACGAATCGGGTTAAATGAAAACAAAAAGAGTACCTAAGTAGCTACACCTTCGGAATGTTGATGTTTGTTTGTAGAAATAATAATAATAATAATTGCGGTTTTCTGAGAATACGGCCAAAGCGGAACACATTATAAAATGAAAAGTTGAGATACCAACCGACAAACGTATGTCCTAAATGAATAGTGCGTGCTGAAGGAATTTACCCGTTTGTCAAGATAAAAAATTGCGGGTCTTTGTTTTCTTTGGGTCACTTTACCGGTATTGACTGCTCGAAGAGAAAAACATGTTTGAAAATAGTGGTTCACGTTAAATTACAATAGGGTGATAAATAAATAAAACACAAGAATTTAAACCTATAATGTTAATGTTTCCACGGTTTTGCTTAGCTTTACTTGTCTTTATTTGTTGACAACTATTAAAAAAAATTGCTTCAATTTATCGATTTAACGATTTATAATTAAAGCAGTGGGCACTAGGCAAACTTCAGAATAGATTGTCATTAAGCATTTTCATCCGATACTGTATCAAAATAATCTATTATTATTATTATTGGCATTATCTAAAATCGATAATCGATTGTCATTATTTACAAGTTCAATATATTGGTTCATCAATCGTCAATATCATCAAATCAATAATTAAGTGCTTCAATCTTCTACCTAAATAAACAAAAACTTCAAAGAGCTTAAATATTATATCTAAAGAGAAATTTTTTTCTCATCTCGCACGTAGACTACGACAAAGTGGTAGTTCTAACGTAGGTGTTACCTTGTATCTGAACAAACTGAATAATAATTATTGTTATGTAGGTAATTGGTAAGATGGTAGGTTTCCATAGCAACACAAGTTCACTGAGTTATGTGTCGGTTGACCCAAAGGCGAGATTACCCACGGTAAGAAGGTCTAGGTCATTTGGATAGACAAAATTTCTTCAGAATTCATTGTTTCTCAAACTTTTGAATCCATTTTAATATCTCTATTTCAGTATTGTGGAAACGCAATCTTTACCACGACCTAAGTGCATGGAGAAAACTTACTGACATGAAATATTGTTAATTTATTAAAAATCTGGTCAAATTATTCGTTTTCCTGTTAAAAATGGAACTGACGACCTATAACGAATGAAGTGACAAATTTAAAAAAAACTATCAGCAAAACAAGATTGTTTTATGAGGATGTCGAACATGTGTTCTAATCTTGTTGCATTTCAACAAGATTAAAGATATGTAAAGCACGAATTTGTTATGAGGAAGTCGGAACACGTGTTCTTAAAAATAATAATATTTAAGCATCTCATTCATTTTATTTATTCGGACAAGGCCACCTGTATGAACACGTGTTCAAATATATTCTGAATTACTAATGTTTTACCAGGAAATGGTCATGCATATATGATATCTTGATAAAATAGCAGTAGGTAATCATTTATCTCCTAGAGGTTGCAGAAATTAATTTGGAGTTTTAAAATAAATGGTATTAAGTTGGTAGGTATCTACAACTAGTAGCTATGTCAACAGTATACTACGAATATAAAAAAAATACGTTTAATTTTCTCTAATTCAAAAAATCAAAATCATAATTCCACCGAAATCGTAAAATTTGTTATTAAGTACTTCAAAACCTTGTATTATTATTAAGTATAAAAATTTTTTGCAACATTTTTTTTAAAATTTCATAAAGGAATTACACAATTGTCACCACCTCAATGACAGTTCTTTTTCAAACATTCTTCAGGCTAGTAGGTATCGAAATTTTGATAATTTCGGTTTGACAGCTCGTAGTAGGAATCACGATCATGCGAACTCTGAAGAAGACATGTAGTATCCAACACTGCCACCATCTTATACAGGGACCGGAAAACAACATCAAATTTACCAACAGTTGAAATACCAAATGGTAGAGTTAAAACATGGCAATAAGGTAAAATTAATGTTAAGAAAATTCAGAAACAAAGTGGTGCTCTAATAAAACCTACTCCCACGAGGTTTAGTAGACAGCTTGAAGGACCGGTTTTATTCTGCAAGAGCTATATACTCTAGACAGGCTCGTACGTATACACTTTGCACATCTTTGTACCAGAAGATCTGACAGCCCGAAGAGACTGTTTGTGGTAAGAGCGGTTGAATCACAAAAGATGAGAGTATTTGCATAACGGATGAGGGTGATATAAGTAGGGGAAAGGAAAAATCATATCAATGGGCTTTTTAAATTTAGGCATAAACAAACAATACCCATCCATTGTACTTCGACATGTCATCAAATATTAGAATGCCAATTTTTTTAATATTTATCGAGTAATTTATTAGGATAGTGGAATAATTCTGTCATGTTATTTATTATAATAAATATATTAGATAATTATCTAGGTATATTAAATAAATATATTTTACAATAAAAATATATTATTTAAACATTTTGAGGAACTTTATTGACTAACAGGGGTGTAGCCCATGTCTTGTATCCAAACAGGTTGGCTAACCAAAGTAATAAGGACGGTTAACAAATGGACGCTGCTTTTTTAAATAAGAATCTTTGATATCGCTTTAATTAATAATGGTTGTGTATGTGCTTGCTTTGAAAGTCATTTATATTTATGAGTTTTGGATCTAAACTTTGAAAAGTCAATGGAAAACATTTGAAATGTAAATTGAAATACTTATATTAGGTTATTTGGTATTATAATATTCGTATCATAGAATATCTTAACTTCATTGTTTTTTTTCTTATATTAGTATAAATAAGATAATGAAGGAAAAAAAACAACAATAAATACTGAAGGTAAACATTTCACAAATCAAAACACTGTATATACATCCTGCATGTACAGGGCAACTATTAAGCAACCATTAATGTACGGTAAATGGTTGGTGTAGTTGTGTAAAATTAGAAACACGGTTATTAGTAAGGGGGACAGTGTATAGATTTAGGAAATGTGTTTTATAGTACTTTTTTTATTTTTATTTAATTTTTTAAAATGGTGTTACAAATTTAACTTGAAACAATAAAAAAAAAACATTTTTAAAAAGAAATACAAACATTCCCGGGTTTGCGAATAACCTGACAATATTTGAAAATTTCCTACTACCACCACCGTAAGCGGAAAATGTTGCTAATGTTGTGATGGAGGACTTAGCCAGTCGAGGAATTGAATACACTAGGCCTGGGTGGGATCCAAACGCGATGTCAACTCAGCCACCGACCAGTCACGTATGTCAAAAAAGACTGTGATTTTACTTGGTAAAATCTGTCTGTCAGTGAATAAACAGTGTTTGGTTGTATACAAATTTCAATTTGTGAAGTGCTGTTGTTGAAACATGTTAAAATATAGTTTTATTGTAAACTTAAGGTTAACCGTGCCACCTGCAGATTTCATCGCAGTATTAAAATTTTGTGTTTTTTCTCATGTAGTCCAGGGTCAGTGCTTAATCATATGGGGATTTTGAAATAAATACAAAAAAATCACTCCGCTTCAGTGTGTACATCCAAAAATGCAACAAAACTAATTGAGAAAAAAAGGGCTGGTACGTAAGACAGAATCTATGATGACGCGGCCTCTTAGACTTTGATGATAATCATCACGAATATAGATACTCGTGGTTCTTTCAGCCACACAACCAAAATGCTTCAAACCTACTGAATCCGGGCACATGTGACTTGTATGCGTATGCCTCAATTTATTTATGTACTTTTCATGAGAAAGAAAGTAAATGCGATAAGTGTGTTTTAGTTTACGTTATTTATCATAAATTAAGCGCGTTAAGTGCGAGTTACTTTCTTTTTGTCACAGAGCGAGAAAGAATCAAAACGTTTTTATCACACTTAAAAACACCTATGTTCCTACTTACTAAACAATATTGGCCAACAAATAATTAGTACAATCTAAGTACATATATATTTTACAGCATGATATTAGATACTATTTGTATGTCGTGGGTACCGCGTAAACAATGTTTATACGCGTAAGTATCTATTTATGTTTTTTTTTCATGTATAAACTCCACGCAGAAGGCTCTGAAAAAAAATTCCCTCAGGCGCTATGTCATCTTATGGAATAGAAGAAGAGGAAGTTCTGGGAAGGCAAAAAAGTATTAAGGCGATGCACTACGTAGTAATGCAAAATCATGTGTTTTTGGTTTGAAAATTTAGTGGCCTAGAAATGCTTCAGATGCTTTAAATAACTACCGCGAGTATAACACATCTTGGCCTTTGAAATAATCCAGTAATTTTTACATAAGTCTTTTTATAAGAACAGAAAAAAATAATTTATAAGGCCTATGAAAACTGCTTTAAAGTTCAAAATTTCCTACTTACGAACCCATTTTCGGTTATGGTTTTAATGTATAATGTGGAAAATTAAGTTATTTATAAAATGATTGGAAAACATTTTAACATTTATGCCTGAACATCCACAAAATAATATAAAAGGCACTTTTTGGCCATGTTTTTTTCTTGCCTAAATAAAAAACAGCTGGATGGTGTTAAGCGGGAATTTAAACCCTATCGCCATCTACGTAAGGAGTGTTATTGAGGGCGGCTCGATTCAAAATATTATACGACGTAGTGCATCGCCTTAAGAGTAGGAATCTGGGGGTCAATGTGTCAAGGAGAGATGGACTAATGATTCCATCCCTCCCACTGTGGTGCAAGGCAATGGGTCGAGAGGGTCCGGCTGGAGAAGTCAAAAGAACTCCCTCAACCAGTTTCTCCTGATATGGCAGGCCACGCAGGGCAAATAAATCCACCGCTAAGATCTAGACAAACATCAACCCATGAACCCGGGCACCCCTTCTTAGTCACCAAACGTAGAAAACCACTTGGGGTGACGTATGGTAAGGGTGTTGCTTATCCAATAAATGGTTCCATATACCGATCCTAAGTGTTTAAATGGTGTTAATAATAATAATAATTTCTTATGAATGAAACGTAATTCTGCATAAATAATATAGTATACGTGTTAAACCCGATTAAATTTGTCATCGGTTTTTAAAAAAAGTATCGTATTGAGGTTAAGAAAAGAATGTGAAATAGTTGGCGCGTTTGCTTAGGTTATTATTTACATTTTGTAACGTACGCATCGTCACCGCTAGTGGACAAAACCTAAAACAGTTAATACCAAGTAGGTAAATTACCTGTACGTTTAGGTTTGATTTCATTTATTGATCACCGCACAACGGCTTTAGTTGTCAGGAACAGTGAAATTTGGGAGGCGGGTTTGGGTAACGCCGCCCCGGGAACCATTTATTGGATAGCCAACATTTCTGTCATAGGTCGCCCCAAGTGGTTCGCTGCGTTTGGTGATTTAGGAAGGGTGCCTGGGTTTCTCGGGTGAGGTGTGTTCTGAATGCGACTGCCCACCATCAGCGTGGATTGGAGAGGCTGTTTGAGACTCTTTGACCTCTCTTGACCCATCGCCTTGCGTCGCAGTGGGAGGGATATATGCAAAGGTCCGACACTCCTGGATAAACTTATCGCTAGATTCCTACCCCATCCTCATACCTTTTAACTTTCAAGAACGTCCTTCGCTTCCTTTCCTTAAAAAGAGCCTGCACACAGCATCCCCAAAGACGAAATCAGCCCTGAAAGAAAATATTTCCCTCAGAACCTCATGTGTGGAGTTTATTTTAAAAAAGTATGACCTTATTGCTGAGGATAAGATGAATGTTCACCAAATACAACTAAAGGCTTTTCAAGCATTGAATGGTGGCCTCAGAAGATCTGGTACTCTCTAACGAGCTTTTATAGTCATATACGTGGATATTTGCTGATAGCGTATGAAATAACAAAGAACCCATGTAAATGACAACTTTTTAAGATCACTTAATTTTGTGTGTACCGCACAATAACCTCAATTGTCTGGAGCTAGTCAGACTATGGCATCTCTAATTAGGAATTGATATAAGACTGAAAAAAGTGAGGATATGGTAAAGATAATGGTTGAGAAGTAACGGGCTTTTCAGATACGATCACTAAAGACGACTAAAGCCATTTTAACCAATGTTTCGAAAATGAATGTTGTTCTTTTTCCGGGGCGATTCTGTGAGGATTTAACAGGCTTTGATGGAAAATACTCAGGATGTCATTGATTTCAATGAACACCGAAATATTAAATTTTAGGAGATAGTTTTGTTTGCATGAAATAATTTTGATTGCATGGCTTTAAAATATGCTTTCCGAAAGGGTCGGAATAAAAAAAAGAGTATGTATGAATGTTAATTGAACAAGGAGTGCGTGCCAACATAAAGTAATGCGTTGGTATATCTTCTCTACTCACCCTTAAAGAAACACAGCGTGCTGGTTATTTAATTGATAAGATTTTTTATTAATTCGATAATCGGTTACGTTAATAGGTTCATTCCATTCATGCCATCAAACCGCGCTCTTTGGTATTCAAATTCAGAATCTGATATGTGATGCAATTAAAATATTATTCAATATTATAATATTCGAGTAACGTCAATAAAACTTGAATAAAAGACATAACTTTGGCTAAACTTTCACTGCCAAGGCGTCAAACGACATTTTTGTTAAATGAAATTCAAGCCAGGATGATAAAGTAAGTCGCGTTAATTTGTCTAACCCGAATACCAAGAGCAAATATTAATTTACGCATGCCCTGAAAAAATCAAGAATCATGAGATATCATATTATCTTTGTAGGTATATATCTAGGTATATATATATATGTAACTAAATAATACAATTCACTAGTAAATTTTCATAATAACGTAAAATAATAATAATAAAAAGTTACCTATTGCACATCCACTACTCGTCCAAATATCATTATGAAATTCAATTTTTTCCAGTGATAGACCAAGGATTATGGACTATATGGAAGAGGATTGGAGCAGCATAGGAACAACTGAGGACTGAAGGCAAATGGCGAGGAGTAGCAGCCAGCATTCGTCAAGCAGACCAAACTCCCACCCTTGGTTGTATTGCTGTGATGAATTTTTTCGATCATCAACTAATAGTCACCATAATTTAGATTTTTTGGTAATCTTTCAAATGTTTTCTGCAGGCGAGTGTAGTCAGTTGAGCAATCACTTATGGTCAGCAAGATTGATCGTAAAATAATGTCAACTCCTGATCTAACCTAAGTATGACTTGAAAAAAACATTGTATAGTGTCTAAATGATTTTTTTCGTATATTTTTTCATACTACGTTGTCACGTTTGGAGAAGCTATGCATTGGGTTTATTTTTTAAATGAATGAATGAATAGACCAGGGTCTTTGAGGTCTCTTGTTATACCTAAGTGGCTTTCCATAGTCAAGCTGTATTATGTCAACTATGTACCGATGGGTGACCGGATAAATCATCACAATGATAATTCATCACATCTTTAAATAGTTATATGAAGTCATGGAAAGTGATTAAACAAAAACTTTATTAACTGGGTTAAATAGGTTAGGTTAGGTTAGGTTAGGTTAGGTTAGGTTAGGTTAGGATATGTTAGGTTAGGTTAGGTTAGTTTAGGTTTGGTTAGGTTGAAAAAAAAATCATCGTTTCTGATGACTTTATCACTTTTTAAAAGTGTGTTGAATTGTCACTGTGTTGAGTTATCATGGGACCGTACCGATGTTGACTATGAAGACATCTTACAATCATTCCCTTGATTGTAATTCATTACGTTTATAAACATGGAATTTTTTTCTGAATATTTTTTAGAACTCTGACGAGGTGGCTAAACTCAACAGTAAGATGCATTGAAGTTAAGGCATCCTAAATATTTCCAGTTTCTGAATACGCATACGCTCTTGGTGCAAGGGCAAATATTTTTGCGGCCCGTCTTTACCCGATTTGGCAATGTTGACCACAGTGAACATATCGAGTAAGAGGTGGTTTTCCAAGTGTTTACCAACTTATAAATCAAATAAATATATATTATATTATTTTTACAATCATCAAACAAACCTTATTTAGCAAAACGAAACAAACATTTGAAAAAAACTCATTTTGAAGACAAAAAATAAATAAATACCTTTCTAAGAACAGATGACCTGCGGGGAGTCAACATTTTGCTTTTGGAATTATAGTTAAAAGATTAAATACAAAAAAAAAATCACCAACTTTCTCAAGAATTAATAAAAATTATTGATAAAAAATCCAACAAAAATTTACGAATATATCGTACAATTTTTTTTTCAGAACTTTCACCACAGTGAACAACATCAAATGAAGGGTTAAAAATTTAAAACAAAGTTTTTAATAAAAAACAAATATATTTATTTACATATTAATATGCGCTTAATAAAACAACTATTAAAAATAAAAAATAAATCGTATGTTAGTTACATTGGCAAAGTGGAAACATAATTATAATAATCATGACTGTATCATGCAATGTTTCTAATAATATAAATTATCTTACAAAATAAAAGTATAAATTTATTAATCAAACATAGTAATTTATCTTCAACAAGCATAACAAATCAGCCTGCTCCCAAGTAAAAATGTCAATAAATAAATAATGGATAACAATCTAACGGTATGTGAAACCTTTTAAATCGTTTACTTAACCTAGTGTATAACCTGTAGGAATGAAGATCTATCGTTTTCAATTATTATTGTGGATTAGAAAGCTTATAAGAAATTATTTTAGTTATTACCAGGATGTAATAAAGAACCAATTGTGCAGTCATTCATATGAATACGGGAATGATTTCTATGTATGTTACCACACATATTTTTACTTAAATGTCTGTAGTCAACATCGGAGTGAGATTGAAGAAGGACAGTAATAACTTCTGGGTTGGTATTGTAGTCATAATTAGGATATTAGGAACCTATGTGGTATTGATAAGTGTTGGGAAGTAAGAGCTTCACAGATGCATTCGTAGAGGGCAGTGCATAGAGCTTGCTTGAAAGTCCGCAAGATGGCAGCTAGTAGCCAGTAGTCTCCAGGACCAGTTAGAATGCTCCCAGACAAACTTAATGTATTCAGATCTCATTAAGACAGCTCCTAGTTAGGTCGACTATAGTCACCACTGTAATACGCGAAGTATTAATAAATCCCTGATTTAACACAAAGAACCTATTATTTAAAATCTCCTTCCACGACGAGTTGGAGAACTGTTTGTGGGAACACAACAATATTTATCTTTGATGTAATGTTTTTTCGTTGAATTTTCTTGTCCGCTTTAAGAAGTAGGATAAAGTTTTTATTTAAATAGCAAGACTTTTAAGGGTGGTAGCTGTTTTTATTCTGCTTGAACTCATCATGCTTAGAATAGTGGTGAAAGGTTCCAAACAAAGGTCAGAAAATTTTCTCCGTTTTTAATTTTTCCTTTCTTTTATACCTATATATAAAAATGAAGAACTCGTCAATAGTAAAAATCTTTGGAATATTGATTGAATGCATAATGGATCACTTCATCGTGCTTGGTGTGATTGTGATAGATTATATCTTTAAAGCTCAAGAATGAACTCTGTAAACATACCTCAAATATGTTTATTTCCTTCGGTTTTTAAATAATCAGGTTCTATTAATAATAATCAATAATTTGAGTTACAAGGAAAATAATATGATCTTTGTACAAATTGTCCAGTCTCGCTATTTTTTATGTATTCTTGGGAGTTTAAGAGGGTACATTTTTTCATAACCATCCCCATACGGAAATAATATTGTGACCCATATGGAAAAAATTTGCTTTAAAGGATCATTATTTTCATATTTACGATTCATACGAATTACGAATAAATAAGAGCATCTGTAATTTGCTTTGCCGCAGCCGTCAATAAATAACCAAAAATACACGTGGCACTTACAACACCGGTAAGTTTTTTGAAGTTCATAATCAGTAAGCAATAAACGTATGGTATAGTTTTTTGTCAATATTAAATTATGTAACAAAATGCACACACAAAATTGCCACAGCTTACACAAAACAATTGCAGACGACAGAGATGTCGAATAATGTCCGCCATCTTATCCTTTTTTATCCAGAATCCATATGAAATAATAACCCATATGGAAAATGGATGAAAAAAAGTAAGGCGTAAAAAAGCTCATTTGCCTGAGATTTACTATTTATTTATTTATTTATTCAAAAAACAGTTTTTAATATAAAAAAAACATGTTCTGCACATCTCACTAGGGCATTCCTGTATCAAGATGTGCAGCTTTACAATTACATCATAAAAAAATACATATATGTAAACTTAAATAACATTAAATGTAAACCCAAAAAAGAAAAAGTTAATGACACGGTTGTTTCGAGACCGCTAGACAAAAGACATTTGTTACAAAAATAAACAAAATTTTAGTAACAAATGAAAGAAAAATAAAACAAAAATGTCAACAAAAGAAGCATTGGGCAGTAAGTTTATAATAAGTTGGCAATAATAATATTCTTCCGCTAACTAAAGTGCAAGGTACCTGTGCTGGCTTATCAGACACAAGCATAGGATAACCATATCAACAATTACAACATTTTTTTTATTTATTTATTTTTTTATTTTTTTTTTATTTAACAATTTTTTATATAAGATAATGTGTCCTTACTGGGGTACCCCGTTCTAAGGTCACAATGGACATGGTTATATGTTTGAAATAGTATAAGTACATATGTTAAAATACTACCTAAAAAATTAAAAAACAATGTTCAAAGAAAAAATAAAACATAATACAAGCTTTAGTCTTTGTTGGGTTGCAAAATTATATCTATATTTTTCCTTCCCTTATCCATAATCCATTTCTTAATGTTTCTTTTGAAGTCAGTTATTTTTTTAATGTTTTTTATTTCAAAAGGGAGGAAACTAAATAATTTTATAGAATAATACTGCTTTTTTCTTTGTCCAAAAGTTGTTTTAGTTGTAGGTTGGTGTAACATACGTTGTAATGTGGATCTTGTGAGTCTGTCTGAGTTTGTCTGTGTAAAGTTGTCCTGGTTTTTGAATGCGTAAATTAGTATATCTTTTGCGTATAATTGTTTTGGTGTCATTACATTCAGGGTTTTAAAAACATAATCGGTAGGAGTTCTGATGGGGATACTAAGTATAATTTTTAGAATTGCCTTTTGTGTTATGAGGACTGGTTTTATAGTGGAATCGCATGAGCTTCCCCATCCGAATGGGGTTATCATTACATGGATAGTATGAATAATAAATTATAAGAAAAAATAAAATAACTAAATAAAAATAGGTAAATAATTACCGATAGGTAAGTAAGTAATAAGAATAAATAGAAAGTAAGTAAATAAATTATAATAATTAAAGTAAATAATACCTAATACAAGAATGAAGTAGATAGTAATAAGTATATAATAATAATACATTATAATACAATAAGTTATTTTTAGAAATAAATAAGTACATGCGCAGTAAGTAAATAAGGATTGTATCGAAACAGAACTTCCACACGGAGTACTATTAAATACTTATTATACACTGACACTATTAAATACTTATTTCAGCGTGGGTCTGTCTATTATTGTAACTTTGATATGTTTTGAAATAGATAGCTTCTTTCAAAGAAGGAACTGATTTTTTAAGTATTCTGATAAGCGACAAAGAACCTGTCTACAGCCTACAGTGTACAGTATTATATTTCAACAGAAAATTATATTACTTGAATTGGAACTGATATGTAATGATGTGATTCTTCAAGGGCTTGCGCTAGTAATTTAATAATATCAGTAATAAGATTTGTAGGGATGATGGTTATGTCCTTCGTGGACCACTTCATCATGCTTGGTGTAATGGTGATAGTTCTCGTGGACAGGAACCGGTATGATTTCTACCTTTGTGTCTCCACCGTGATCTTTTCCTTCCCAATGTGAATGATGGGATTCGGACATCTTCTTGAGGGCGAGGACTGAGCCAATGATGATGGCGAGTATTGAGAGGAAGAATCCTGAAAACAAATAAAGTACCACATTTATTTCTAAACTTCCCCACCTACCTCTTCCCTATCTCATTCCCCTTACCACTACTCTCTTTACAACATACCCCAATTGAGGATGCCATAGTCTCACTGGCTCTAGACGGTTCGGAGCAGTTGGGACTCTTGTGCAGTATTCACATTAAAATAATATAAAAATTAAAATGCAGACTGGTAAAAATTACAGGTTATTCTGAATTCTTAAGACATTTGTTCATATTCATATTCATTATTTTGAAAATAACAATGAAAATAATTTCATGTTAAAATATTATATTTAGGTTGGTATCTACTTTATCGCTTAAAATTATACTTAAATTTGAAACAAATCCGAGTTCATTGAACCAGAATTATAATCACTTACCGACAGATCCAAAATCGAAAATAATATGTTGATGATGATGGTATTATTATTTTTTGAAAATAACATGGATTATTTAAATCAGAAATAAACTGAAGTGATTTTCAAAGAAGCACTTTATTATAGAATTTTTATTTTACCAATTTTAATATTTACAATATGAATATGAAATTCAAATATGTACGACTTTTGGAGCCTTTTATATGTGAATATAGCACAAGAGTCCCTATAGTTCCCTACACAAGCTAGTGAGACAATGGCACCCTCAATAGGAGTATGTTCCGGGGCATAAGGTGGTGAAGAGGGAAAGGAGTTGGAGATGAGGAAAGTGGACATGTACCTGGGTATTCAAACCTGGTCATCAAACACGGCTAAAATCATTATCAAGCCAAGTTTCAATTCTGAATCGTGGTCTTTAACCAGGGCGATACTGAGAGTATCTTCCACTCAGGATCTTGCCGCAAATATACTGGTAGGATTTTTAAAATTAAATTCTGTTTATCATTTTTTAACACTAGTTAAATATTACTTGACTTTTATGATGTACGGTGGTCAAGAGAACTCTATTAAAATGTAACATCTATAAAAGTGTTTATTTGTTATTTAAATGCTCTATTTATAGATTATGATGTGAATTTATAATAATTATAAGAATATAATAATATATATTCAGACCCCGATATTTTCCATTTATCATTATTTTTTTGTTACGAACCCTCTACCCCTGCTGTGTGTAAGATATCCAAGTTATTTTTTTCCATTTTCATAATGTTTTTTAATTTCTTCATTTTAATTATATTTGAACATTATTTTTTAATGTATTTTTTGTATATTTGTACTTAGTTTACATAATCTATCCATATACTTTTATTTGTGCTTTTTATTTTCTTTTTACTAAACTTTATTGGTAGATGCAACCATTTAAATAAAATATATTTAACTGTTTCTTTTCATAACAATAAACTAAATTAAACAATATCAAATTCTTAACTGTTTCATTATCTAAGATTCTTGACTGTAAATTACTTGATGACTTTAATTAAATAAAAAATATTGCAGTCCAAAACCCGTTTTTTAAAGGTGAATTTATTTTTACGTTTGCTTACAATATGCTTAGAAATAACGACATCTATCGGTGACGAAGTGAAGCCTCGTATGTTAGGTTTGTGTCCGTGATAACGCTTTTTTGAGAAGTTAGTTCGGCAGATGAACGAGTCTGTATTAGCGACAGTGAAAGTAATCACCTTTCTCTAGTGATGTATAATTATTTGATCAGAGCTCGGTTCCTATTTTTCTGCGGTTTGTTATGATTACTGTATTAAAAAAACTGCATTAACTTTACACAGTGATCTAAGGAAAATAATTTCCCACCCGGCCTATCTTTGGGGATGTCATGTAGAGGGTATTTTTTAAGTAAAATAAGTTCTGCGAATTAAAAGGGTATAAGGGTTAGGTAGGAATGTGAGGGTGTCCAAAACGTACGAATCCATCTCCTATACTGCGGTACAAGGCGAGAGAGCCCTGCTGGAGAGACTTTTGGGTGTGCTAGACTGCTATTAATTAATATTAAAAACTGGCATTGTTGATGTTTTTATAGCCGAAAATTTGGTTTTTTTGATTATTCAGATTTTTATATAAAGATTTTTAGGAAATCAGTTCGGCGCACGGCTAAACTGAAATTTACTGAAAATCGAATTTACGAAAAAAAATAAAAAATCGTTTTGGACTAAACAAAATCAATAATGTGGAATTTTTCAAACTTAAACGTCACGAGCCACCAATTCTCCGATCTCGGGGACGATGTGATAAATATCGTTCAAAGTAGGGAGAAAAGTAAAAAAAATCGAGTATTTTTGTAGCAATAAAAATATTTTTAACATATGTGCCCATCGATTAAAAAATAATACAAGAAGTGTCTTGCGGGCGTTTTTCGTGATCCAAATAGTTGCCCAATCGAATCTTATGCTATAAATTAAAACTTCCAAAACAAATTACGATATTATAATGGGATGGAGATCTACTATGAAACAGAGCCCAATACTATTGGAATAAATGGAACATTTTTTTAGAATCAAATTTGTATGGAAGACACTTCGAGTGTTACGTTTATATTATTATTTTCTGAATGTCCGGGTTCAATCTTCCCCACAGGAAAAACCAAACACTTCCACACACTTTTCCACAAATTTTCATCTAGTCAATCCACACTATGCAAGTCCATTATATAAGCATAATAAATACAACACGTCAAATCACCAGCGATCAAATGTGAAAATAATTTACCGACTCCAGATATTTTCATACAAGAGGGTTTGGCTCGGTAGAACTTCTAATTGGACCTATAAATCCTACTGATCCCTCAATAAAAATATTTAAAAAATCTTTCGTAATCCTACATGTATTTAAAATGACTAATTTTTGCATTTTTATGTATAAATTCTTTGGCAGATCTAATACGCCTAAATTTTGAATGAGAGAGCTAGGTATAATGCTTGTAGCCGAAATAACAAATTGTAATATTTGTATAGTCTGAGAATGCCAAATTATTTTAATCTCATTTCCTAAATCTGTGTATTTTCTTATTTTTTCAGAAATGATTGTTGACTGATTTTAGCAATGTTGAGGTAGTCGCCAAAATACTTGAATAGTCGTGTATCGGATACATGCGCATCTCTTTGCAGATGGACCTCACAATACATGTTTTATGTGTATAAGTGTGAACATTGTTTTGCTAATTATAGAGCAATCAGCTTACCTTTTACAGAAAATATCGCCAACATTTTCAACACAATTGGCAAAATCACTGCTTTGGCTGTCATAGCACCGATCATCATTGGCATCACGTAATATTTATGGGACTTCTCATCATCTCCATGTTTATGTTCCTTGCCGTTGCAGTACTTTTCTGGAGATCCTTTGTCACCTCCACCTCCGTGTCCAAATTTATGTTTGTGTTTCTTGGTGTGCCTCTTCTTTTTCTTCTTCCTTTTTTCATCTTTGTCGTATGTCCAGGATAATGAGTCGAAAAGTGGTTCTTGAATATGATCATTTCCTAAGTTATATCCAATGAGTTTTTCAACTGAAAAAACGGTTTAGCATGAGATGAGCTCGGTAAAAAGTTAAACACACAACATTGCGGTTGATTGTATTTTTTATCGGTAGTTATAAAATAATGTGACACTTTTTTATTCATAATTAAAATTACATGCCAGCAAAACAAAAAAATACGCATATTTCGGGACTCGGAATTCGATATTTTTTTCCATTTCGATGTCATTTTTGGGATCTATGAATTTCTCACTGATGCTAGAATTCTACTTTAAAGTTAAGAATACTTATTAAGGAGGAAATAAAATGAAATTCTGAAAACAAATTTCGACAAAATCTGACTGTGTAGTGTAATTTTCATCCCTTATCTTAAAAAGTACCTAATCAATTCATAAAAATATGACAAACCTCCTCTTGAATCATCCTTTGTCTTGGAGTTTTCTTTCGCTTTCTCAACGACTATGATGGGAATGCTTGATTTTTCGATCCTTACTGGCTCGTTGTTCGATATTATTCTCATTCTGAAGTTGTCAAAAGCACTGTGTGCATCATTATTAGTAAACTTTGTTTGACTTCGCGAAACTGGGAAACTGTTATCATTACTATTTAACCCAGGTAACTTACTAGAACTTATACTTTGCCAGACAACACCCATCTTTAGTGAATCCAAGTAAATCTTCGCAAAGAAAAACACACGTAAATAGACATTATTATATAAGATGAGTCGATGCTGGCCAATGACACCACGTAAAGAGCTTAATTCGTTCAAAGATCAACACTAGGAAACTATATTATAAAAGCTTTGAATGATTTAAAAAATGAAATTTTAACTTTTAAACTGTTAGATTTTTTGGAATTTCTTGTGCGATGTTTACCGGTAAAACTCTTGATTACAAATGTCTCATTAGATTCTCGGTTATATATATTTATACACTCTGAGACTTAAACAAAATAAGTCATTGCAACGAAATTAGGAACAAGCATTATTTAAAAGCTGCGATTTCGTAATTAATGTATTTGGATGTCGTGTGACATTATTTTAATCTGACATGCTTTATTTAAAGTACAAGCGATTGACATCGTTGTGAATGCACGCATAAAATAATATATATATACACGTGTTTATATGATGACTATTATTGTGCATAATGGTAATGGTGAACCTTTGAAATACAATAGTGCAACCGTAGTTTTTTTCTGTCTGTAAAAATGAAACGAGCACATTTCAAAATACAAAACTCACTACGCTAACTGATAAATAATTACACAATACTTAGCAATATAAAAAACATAGTATAAGATAAGGACTTACAGAACCAGTCAGTGGCTAAGTTGGCATCGTGTCCCACCCAGGCGCGGTGTGTTCAATTCCTCGGCTGGCTAAGTCCTCCATCACAACACAAGCAGCATTTTGCGTGAGATTTTCAAATATTTTCAGGTTATTCGTAACCCGGAAATGTTTGCATTTCTTTTTTTTTTATTAAAGAAAGAACAAATCATTACATATTTTATCAATACTTCCTCAACATTGACAGCTGTAATATCTATATATTCTAAATGTTTTGTTTATTTTTGATTTTATGAATTTTACCCGCTGGGGCTTATAGCAATATACCCCACGTTATTCCATTCCATCATAATAATCATTGTTCCCAGATTTCTTCCCTCCCATTTATTTTTTGTCGATCAATATAATCAGAGATTTTACAATTTGGGAGGCGGTACCATCATCGGTACGAGCATCTTCAACAGCCATAGGTAGACTTTTAGTACCTATGCGCAATCACAATACCAATTTTGGAGACCGAGTTTTTGCAGTAGCAGGCCCAACAGCTTGGAACAAACTCCCTTCATATCTGCGAAAGATCGACAGCTCATCTGAGTTCAGAGCAAAACTAAAGACTCACCTTTTCAACTTGTCGTATCCAGAATGATGACTTTTTTTATTTTTTTTTTCATCAGTATTATTTCATTGCTCAGTCCAGGGGATTTTTCGTCTTTTTTTTTCACCGTTATTAACCGTTTATTACGCGTAAACAATTTTTTTTATAATATTTTATAACTGACACCACGGGCAGAAATCATAATAATCGGTATTTGTAAATATAAATTAAATATGTATGTTAGTCATAAATCTCTAGTTTAAGCCGTAGTTGTAAGTCGTATTATAGCGGTATTGTGTAAATGCCCACTTGGTCATAAAAATATGTATAGCTTAAGTCATTAGTTAAAAGTCTTTGTTGTAAATCACTCGACATTAGTCTTAGTTACAAGTCTCTCTCTATCTATGAAACTTAGTTATAAACCAAAAGTAATTAAGTCTAAGTGATCAATGCATAAATTAAGTTGTTAAGCGCCCTTGAGGTGATTTTCTCACGAAAACGGCGCTATATAAATAATCCAATCATTATCATGGTGTTATGAAATGAACTTTCTTAAAATTAAAACATTCAACCCCGCAATATATTATTAAAATCAGGTACTTTGTATTTTTAAATATTTTCATATGGTAACCCCTTGGGGGCGTTGACCATTATCGGGGGGGCGGAGCGAAGGGGTCCTCAGTCCAGCAGAAGAGAGACCAGGTCTCTTGGGTTTTAGCTCTTGTAACGAGAGGTTGTTACGCTCCCCGCTTTGAATTCGAGACTTGCTTTGCTACACAGTATGTTGAAAGTGTTTGTCAATTCATTACTAGTATATTTCGATTCATTTTCTCTACTGCCTGCCCCCTGGACATCTACAAAACTACCGGCGGTATCGTTCCATGCTTTATTTTTTATTAATTTCTGTCTCTGCTTTCTTCCCACTAATTGAACATCATTCTTTCATTATTTTAACCGTCCACAAAGAGATTTAAGCTTTTCCTACGCGTAGATTCCAGTGCTGTAATATAGGTCTTTTTGAAGGCATTTAAAAGCACCACAATAATAGTGTTTTATTTCCAAGATATCCCTTTGTTCTACCCCCTTCTAGAAGGCGTATGTTCTCTCTTAATACCAACGAACTGAAAACACGGAACCCTGCTTGAGCTAGCCAGGTACCCTCAAATATATATTACATTTCTATACGCGGTTCGATTCCGTGGAAACGCATTATCTAACGATGATTCCGCGCGCCGTCGTAAATCATTCATTAAATAACAAATATCCGGTGTCCGGCTTTACAGGGTGAGGTTTGTCCAGAATGTAAAGGCTTTGGTGGCGGATGCGTCTGCCCATCAACCCATGGCAGGTAGGATCGAGAGGGATGGTTGAAGGAGACTTTTGGACCTCTCCAGTCGTAAACTCTTGACCAATCTCCCTGCACCGTAGTGGGAGGGATGAATCATACGTCCGTCACTCCTGAACACAATGACCTCCAGATTCCTACACGCATGTCAAGATTGTGATGGACTCGCCCTGGGATAAATTTTTTTTTATTGTTGATTTATTATGGTGGGAAAGAAATTTTCAGTTGGTCTCACGACATAGGAGATTACCAGATGTTGGACAACTGATTTTAAAACAAGTGTTTAGATTTATTAGGGTAGAGAAAAAAAAATAGGAACATGCACTGTATCGGCAGAGACCTCCGTGATGGTGGTTGATAATAGTAATCCGAGCTAAAATGCTGGTGGGCCAACACGCCACTGGACTGGGGGTAGTCAAGTTTCATCCTTTGAACGAAGAATTAGACATTTTACTGGAGAAGTAACAATTTATTGGTTTTGAAACGATTTAAAATTAATGTGACAGGTTCTAGGGCCATAATTGATGTGTTCCTTTAGTGCATTTCTGTCTTTTGAAAACAAAAAGCATTCAGAATTCAAAAGAACATAAATTAGAAATCGCATATGGTGATTTGGGGGGGTTGGTTTGAGAAGGGGGAGTCTGGATTTGAAAGCGCGGGGAGACGGTCGGGACAGTTAGCGTTGAAGATCGGAAGGAGGAAGTCGATAGTCGTGGTTAGAAAAAGCGGTTCAAGACAGTTAGCGTTGAAGATCGGAAGAAGGAAGTCGATAGTCGTGGTTAGAAAAAGCGGTTCAAGACAGTTAGCGTTGAAGATCGGAAGGAGGAAGTCGATAGTCGTGGTTAGAAAAAGCGGTTCAAGACAGTCAGCGTTGAAGGTCGGAAGAAGCAAGTCGATAGTCGTGGTTAAGGAGCGCGGGCGGGTAGTCAGTTTTTGGGAGTCTGGATTTGAAAGTGCGGGGAGACGGTCGAGACAGTTAGCGTTGAAGATCGGAAGGAGGAAGTCGATAGTCGTGGTTAGAAAAAACGGTTCAAGACAGTTAGCGTTGAAGATCGGAAGGAGGAAGTCGATAGTCGTGGTTAGAAAAAGCGGTTCAAGACAGTTAGCGTTGAAGATCGGAAGGAGGAAGTCGATAGTCGTGGTAAGAAAAAGCGGTTCAAGATAGTTAGCGTTGAAGATCGGAAGGAGGAAGTCGATAGTCGTGGTTAGAAAAAGCGGTTCAAGACAGTCAGCGTTGAAGGTCGGAAGAAGCAAGTCGATAGTCGTGGTTAAGGAGCGCGGGCGGGTAGTCAGTTTTTGGGAGTCTGGATTTGAAAGTGCGGGGAGACGGTCGAGACAGTTAGCGTTGAAGATCGGAAGGAGGAAGTCGATAGTCGTGGTTAGAAAAAGCGGTTCAAGACAGTTAGCGTTGAAGATCGGAAGGAGGAAGTCGATAGTCGTGGTTAGAAAAAGCGGTTCAAGACAGTTAGCGTTGAAGATCGGAAGGAGGAAGTCGATAGTCGTGGTTAGAAAAAGCGGTTCAAGACAGTTAGCGTTGAAGATCGGAAGGAGGAAGTCGATAGTCGTGGTTAGAAAAAGCGGTTCAAGACAGTTAGCGTTGAAGATCGGAAGGAGGAAGTCGATAGTCGTGGTTAGAAAAAGCGGTTCAAGACAGTCAGCGTTGAAGGTCGGAAGAAGCAAGTCGATAGTCGTGGTTAAGGAGCGCGGGCGGGTAGTCGGTTTTTGGGAGTCTGGATTTGAAAGTGCGGGGAGACGGTCGAGACAGTTAGCGTTGAAGATCGGAAGGAGGAAGTCGATAGTCGTGGTTAGAAAAAGCGGTTCAAGACAGTTAGCGTTGAAGATCGGAAGGAGGAAGTCGATAGTCGTGGTTAGAAAAAGCGGTTCAAGACAGTTAGCGTTGAAGATCGGAAGGAGGAAGTCGATAGTCGTGGTTAGAAAAAGCGGTTCAAGACAGTTAGCGTTGAAGATCGGAAGGAGGAAGTCGATAGTCGTGGTTAAGGAGCCCGGGCGGATAGACAGTTAGCGTTGAAGAACGGAAGAAGAAAGTCGATAGTCGAGGGTGAAAAAAGCGGTTCAAGAGAGTCAGGTTTTGAAAACGTTGGGAGGCGGGAAATAAAGTCAAGGGGGTCAGAGTTTCAAGGTCTGGGAGACGGTCAGGAATAATCAGGATCGGTCAGCGTTTTAAGATAGTCGAGTTAGTAAAAACTAGGAAGCGCGTCAACAAGAATTAATCGTCGGGACGCGAACACGGCTAAAATCATTTAGTGTAGAAGGTGCGGTTTTCTAACAGCATGAGTTTTTTCTGCATGTGACTGTGTTTGTTTTTTTATAATTATTTGGATTGTTGACACTAAGATGTATCGGTAAGTCTATTATAATCTAATTATTAACACTTATTTCCTTAATGTAAACCAAATAATCCAATTGTATTTTGAAGTAAGGGTATTTAACTTGAGCACTATAGGTACCCGTTAGCGAAGGAGGCCATAAATTACGAGATCTGGCCATTAAAAAAGGGACGAAGAACGGTTACCCTGAAACCGCTTTAGATCATCCAACAATAGACATTGTTTATGAGCTAGACAATTTTTTTTCTGCAATTTAAAATGATTTAATAATTCTCCAGTAATAATATTTAACGATTAGGTTATACGGAATTCATAAAATATATTTAATTAAATATAACTTATTCAAACATCACTCTTTTCATTCATTTTGAATCGGGATAACGCAGCGGGTTACAGCTAGCCGCCGGGAGAATTCATCTGTCTGGCATTCCTATTCTATGAAGTGAGATTTTCATTTTTCATAAGTTTGGCGGGGACGGAGTGTACGAATTTTCCGTAGGCTGTCCTATCTTACCAAAGCGACAAAAGCAAAGGGAACGAAATTTGTAATTTGGCTTGCCTAATAGGGACTTTTGTGTTAGCAAAGTCGATAACCCTGGATACCGAGATAACGTCTATTTTAGTATAGCAGCGCCGGCTTTTTCCCCTGCTATTGGTGTGGTTGAGTTATTCCCGTAAAAGCACCGGTTTCTGTCGAAGGTGTTGGCGGACCAGCCTTAGATAGTCACCCGGAATAGACCCCTGTTTCGAGTATTTTCAGCTGGTGAGAGGACGCTTTCACTGAGTTCAGATCGAAGGGAACGAAAATTGCTAATGGGCTTTCCTACTTGAGTTAGCTGGTAGACGAAGGAACAAAGCGGATAAGGGCTATGCTATTCTTGGCTGGCGTGTGAGGAGGATTTTCTCGCTGACAGAACGAAGGGATCGTGACGAATATGAAGTTGTTTCGGCGCTTTCTGACGTCCTTCCTGTCAAATTCAATAAGTACTTACCCCACTATAGGAGGAGAAGTCATCCAGAATTAGGTTGGAAATTGACTCCGACTGAAACCGTTTGAGCTGACGGAGATCGGATGATTTCAGATTCACGACCTGATGATTCCAGTATCCCTGATCCTTAGCGCCGGAAGTCGAGGATATCAATTTCTACTATTCTTTGATATTTGAAGCGAACGGAGGGTAACAAACGAAAGAGCGAATGACCATGACTTTGAAGTGGGGTAAAATCTCCCGTCTAGGAAACATTCGTTATGTCGGATGGACGCCCTCATCCAAATTAAATATTGACATGACTATTTTGAGTGTGGACGAAAGACTTGAAGTATGTTCTGTATTGTACATATGATAAATATGTGTCATTACCTCTACTGGAACGAGAAGCCGTATAGACTGGAGCCAGGAGCTATTTGGAGTAGCGTGACTGCAGAGGCGAAGTCGAACAAACTGAAGCTGAATTCATCATTATTTTTACGAGCGTAAACCAGAGGGGTGTTCACGGGACTCCCGAACTCCTGACGTTGCTGATGCAAACCACTTCAGTATATGTTTATGTTTGAGGTTAGTAGAGTGGACTCCTAATTTTCGGCATGCTGGCGAAGCTCAACTCATCATCGATTTGGGGGAGGTTGACGCGACCTAAACCTCGCGCTACCCACGTGGTCCAAATGGTTCCTGACACCAGGCTATCATGCCACCGGACCAGAGCAGCTCCTTGTACCTAACGGTATAAGATGAATCTCCATCATTCATCATCAACATCAACATCAACAGTTACCACCAAGGACCCACATTCCACCTTCATCACCCTCCGGCAGGAGGCAAAACATGTCATTATTTCATCTGTCGCTGAGCGATATTCAATTCATTTCTGGAGGTGTTGGGATTGGACCATCAACTTGGCTGCTTTCGAGCTGGTCACGTTGATGGATGGGATTTGGACGGAGACCAATCGAAAGCAACACATGTTTTGTCTCTAGCTATTCCCGAAAATACCTACTCATAGAAATAACTCACAAAACTAACAATCCATAGTCAAATCATTAACTTAGAATCTTGTGCATCTTGAATTGAATTGTCTATAGTGAATTTCATGTACTTAATTTGTAATTAATTGTCTCATTATATTAGCACATTATCAACTACAGCAACCGGAAACGTTTGGGCGAGCAAACAAGGTAGGAAAAGGTAGTTAAAATCAGGGTAGTCGGTCATTGTCTTATTTTCAAACCATACAGAATGTAACACGCCTCATCTAAAAAGAACCAAAGTTACCACAACCAATTAAAAGGATCCTTCAATGAATTAATCCCTGTCGAAACAAAAAATTGACACAACGTGACATATTGATTCGTTAAGAAGATCTATCTGGCTTCTGTCCTTTGTTTATGACCAAAGGACGTTGAAAACATTACAGTGATGCCGTTGGACCAGGAGGTGAGGTATTAAAATGTTTTACATTCTGTTTGGTTCAAGACAATGAAAAAAATATATAAAAAGCCAGGGCTAATAGTTCAGTATTTTAAATACAAAACTGCGAAAAGTAGTGAATTTCTACAGTAATAGTTGAGCTATACGTGAATTTACCAGTAGGGTATAAATTAATTTATTTAAATTCCAAATAAAAATATACGAACGAAATTTTATGATGTTATCCAACCTCCGATAGGACATAGTGAGTAAAGGTATTACATTGTGGAGGGAGAAAATAGTTCCTTCAGTAGTAGACCTAACACCAGCGCATTAGTTTATTTGCTTTAAATGCTAAATATCCGAAATAAAAATATCCGTGAATTATAAGCCGAGAATAAATTAGGTTATTTAAACTTCAAATAAAATTGTATCCGTAATAAAAATATCCGTGAATTTATCAGTAGGGAATAAATTAGATTATTTAAATTTTAAATAAAATTGTGAAAGAAAAAAATTTGTATTGTCATCCAACCTCCGATAAGACATATTTATTAACGGTATTACATTGTGGAGGGAGAAAATAGTTTCTTCAAGTAGTAGACACAAACCCAGTTCATTCTAGAGGCTGATGTCCAACCTCCGATAAGGACTGAATTAACAGATAAAACTTTTTTTTATGTTTCCTTATTCATTGAAATTATTTATTAAATGCATTTAGGATTTTTTCGACCACCATGCTAGGCACATGCCCGTGTTACTTTGGGGGTAGAAAACCAGGGACAACAAAAAAAAAATCACTTATGATAACAGTTTTTTTTTAAGTTCAACTTTGAAAGGAGACGGAAGGGAGAGTGCAATTTAAACAAAACATTTTAAAGTCAATAATACGTACGGTGAGAAAGTTAAGACGGTTGTAAAATCTAAACAAAGATGTATTGTACTACTAGACCGGAGCCTCTCCCCGGGGGGGACAAAACCAAATAATAGCTTATTACGTCACTTATTATGAACTTGACCATTTATAAGTGGGTCGACGGAACAGGTTTATATTATCTTGAAAAGTTAGAAAAAATTTAGTGAACAATAAAAGTGCGCATTAGTAGAGTACTTATGGCTTCGTTCTCTAACGGGTATTCTTCCATGAAAAGAAGGCCGTGTCCTTGTGCAGTGAATATCTACAATAAATTGATTCAATTTTGATATAACCTAACTTGCTAATTGAATAAAGTGATGATGAGGACATTACGGCGTGAATCAGTGATAAAGTTTTGTAAATAAAACAATTAAATTCCTCTCAAATTAAACAAAATACATGTACTACAATAATAAACGGGGGGATCAACATAATTAATAAAAATAATAATCTAACTCATCTTAAGCACAGTTCAAATGTAAAATCGATCGGGGCCTTCAATTCAAAACGGTTGAATAATAATAGGATTCCTGAAACGTAATAGAAACACGAGTGTTAAGATTTTAATATAAGTTGCGTATTGAAATAAAGGGTTCGTGAAAAAAAAAATGTATACATATAAACATATTTATACCTAGGGTTTCCCTGATAATTTTCAGACTCCCCATCGAATCAACATTAATTACCTCGGTAGTGTCATCAACATTACTAAACCTTTCCCTGTCCCGATTTTCGACCAACGATTAAACTTCATAATTGGAGAATCAGATAGTTTCGCTGTAATAATATCACACAAATATTAGCAAGCCGAAATGGTTTTTTTTCCTGCGCTATCGCGTGGACGAAGACGCCAGCGTGAACTGAGCGGATCAGCGCGGCATACTGAAAGCTTCACTCTTTCGCGGTTTTATGCAATGTAAAAAGGAATGACAGACAGGGTGAGAAGACATGAGTGACTCTGGGATGAAAAGAGCGTAATTCGCTGTTGAAGGCGTCTAGCTGAAGGTAACCTGCGAGGTTCCTGCAAGGTTATGTGGAAGAGATGTTCGCGCGATATTCCGTAGGAATAAACCCGTTAAAGTTCTATCAAATACTCCAATGGCGTCGACCTGGAACCTGATGTAAGCCAACGCAATCTTGGCTTAATTACAACAGATTCTAAGAGGTGAAGTGTAGGTCTGACAGCACGTGGAAGGAGGGCTTCATCAGACGAAACTTACATGACACATTTTCGCGTCAGCATCGTGATATGGGATGCAATTACTTTCCCCATTTAGAGACAGTAAAGTAGGTTCACAGAAGTGAATACGCTGAAACAGTATCTGGAAGTATTGGGAAGTCTCAATTCGTTTTCCTTCAGGCGTGGTGGGTTCTGGTAGGTCACGGTACCTTTGAGAAGTGGGTCGCCAGCTATTAGAGTATAGCCTAAGACACGCTGAGGTCAATGTTTGAGTTCTGATCACCATTCACCGTTATTGTTTGGCTAATGTAAGACAGCGTAGTTTGAAAGAGATATCATTTGTATAGTTTACCCCTTTTTCCTTCCCCTCCCCCTCCACACTTCTTTTTCCTATAATACGACATAGTTGTTCAACAAAACTCTTATCAAAATATTAGTAGCTACTACAATATTAGGTTCCTTGAGTTAGCTTTTCACGAAAACGGCGCAATATAAATTATTCAATAATAATAATAATTATTATTAGGCGTCCTGTAAGGAGGAATAGGAAATAAGGCACACGGTTTTACGAGAAATAATTTATCAATTAAATTGGTAAAGAGATTATCCACTCTAATTAGACGGAACTGAATTACCGCAAAACATATAGGTACACTAATAGATTGTTCATATAGAAGGAGTCCTATTCACATGAATTAAAAAAATCTAAACAAATTACCCAACGCTTAAAAATGCGAAATAACTCTCAAGATCTCGGTTACTGTATGCTCAGTCATAAAACAATTAACAACGGCGCTAACACAAAAAAGGTAGCGAGGGCCCCATAACGGACATACCAGAGGTTTAACTGATAGCGCGCGGCCAAGGAAAAAAAAAAAATAAGAACGTCGAGCGAGACAGGGGCGGATTGGGAAATCTTTCGTAGAAAAAAAATTTATATAAAAAAAAAATAAAATAAAAGGTAAAAGGGATTAGGAGTTTTAACAATTTTAGCGACAAGAACAGGGCAGTGGGGAGCGAGTGAAACCTAGGAAGGGTTGAGAAAAAAAAAATATTATTGGCGAGTTCAAACGTGTTCTGCTGCTAGGGTGATGGAACAATAATAGCTGACAATAGCTTATCTCCGTATCTACTCCCACTATTATTTTTCCAGAAGGGAGCTGTGATGGACTCGCCCTGGGATAAATTTTTTTTTATTGTTGATTTATTATGGTGGGAAAGAAATTTTCAGTTGGTCTCACGACATAGGAGATTACCAGATGTTGGACAACTGATTTTAAAACAAGTGTTTAGATTTATTAGGGTAGAGAAAAAAAAATAGGAACATGCACTGTATCGGCAGAGACCTCCGTGATGGTGGTTGATAATAGTAAGCCGAGCTAAAATGCTGGTGGGTCAACACGCCACTGGACTGGGGGTAGTCAATTTTCATCCTTTGAACGAAGAATTAGACATTTTACTGGAGAAGTAACAATTTATTGGTTTTGAAACGATTTAAAATTAATGTGACAGGTTCTAGGGCCATAATTGATGTGTTCCTTTAGTGCATTTCTGTCTTTTGAAAACAAAAAGCATTCAGAATTCAAAAGAACATAAATTAGAAATCGCATATGGTGATTTGGGGGGGTTGGTTTGAGAAGGGGGAGTCTGGATTTGAAAGCGCGGGGAGACGGTCGGGACAGTTAGCGTTGAAGATCGGAAGGAGGAAGTCGATAGTCGTGGTTAGAAAAAGCGGTTCAAGACAGTTAGCGTTGAAGATCGGAAGGAGGAAGTCGATAGTCGTGGTTAGAAAAAGCGGTTCAAGACAGTTAGCGTTGAAGATCGGAAGGAGGAAGTCGATAGTCGTGGTTAGAAAAAGCGGTTCAAGACAGTTAGCGTTGAAGATCGGAAGGAGGAAGTCGATAGTCGTGGTTAGAAAAAGCGGTTCAAGACAGTCAGCGTTGAAGGTCGGAAGAAGCAAGTCGATAGTCGTGGTTAAGGAGCGCGGGCGGGTAGTCAGTTTTTGGGAGTCTGGATTTGAAAGTGCGGGGAGACGGTCGAGACAGTTAGCGTTGAAGATCGGAAGGAGGAAGTCGATAGTCGTGGTTAGAAAAAGCGGTTCAAGACAGTTAGCGTTGAAGATCGGAAGGAGGAAGTCGATAGTCGTGGTTAGAAAAAGCGGTTCAAGACAGTTAGCGTTGAAGATCGGAAGGAGGAAGTCGATAGTCGTGGTTAGAAAAAGCGGTTCAAGACAGTTAGCGTTGAAGATCGGAAGGAGGAAGTCGATAGTCGTGGTTAAGGAGCCCGGGCGGATAGACAGTTAGCGTTGAAGAACGGAAGAAGAAAGTCGATAGTCGAGGGTGAAAAAAGCGGTTCAAGAGAGTCAGGTTTTGAAAACGTTGGGAGGCGGGAAATAAAGTCAAGGGGGTCAGAGTTTCAAGGTCTGGGAGACGGTCAGGAATAATCAGGATCGGTCAGCGTTTTAAGATAGTCGAGTTAGTAAAAACTAGGAAGCGCGTCAACAAGAATTAATCGTCGGGACGCGAACACGGCTAAAATCATTTAGTGTAGAAGGTGCGGTTTTCTAACAGCATGAGTTTTTTCTGCATGTGACTGTGTTTGTTTTTTTATAATTATTTGGATTGTTGACACTAAGATGTATCGGTAAGTCTATTATAATCTAATTATTAACACTTATTTCCTTAATGTAAACCAAATAATCCAATTGTATTTTGAAGTAAGGGTATTTAACTTGAGCACTATAGGTACCCGTTAGCGAAGGAGGCCATAAATTACGAGATCTGGCCATTAAAAAAGGGACGAAGAACGGTTACCCTGAAACCGCTTTAGATCATCCAACAATAGACATTGTTTATGAGCTAGACAATTTTTTTTCTGCAATTTAAAATGATTTAATAATTCTCCAGTAATAATATTTAACGATTAGGTTATACGGAATTCATAAAATATATTTAATTAAATATAACTTATTCAAACATCACTCTTTTCATTCATTTTGAATCGGGATAACGCAGCGGGTTACAGCTAGCCGCCGGGAGAATTCATCTGTCTGGCATTCCTATTCTATGAAGTGAGATTTTCATTTTTCATAAGTTTGGCGGGGACGGAGTGTACGAATTTTCCGTAGGCTGTCCTATCTTACCAAAGCGACAAAAGCGAAGGGAACGAAATTTGTAATTTGGCTTGCCTAATAGGGACTTTTGTGTTAGCAAAGTCGATAACCCTGGATACCGAGATAACGTCTATTTTAGTATAGCAGCGCCGGCTTTTTCCCCTGCTATTGGTGTGGTTGAGTTATTCCCGTAAAAGCACCGGTTTCTGTCGAAGGTGTTGGCGGACCAGCCTTAGATAGTCACCCGGAATAGACCCCTGTTTCGAGTATTTTCAGCTGGTGAGAGGACGCTTTCACTGAGTTCAGATCGAAGGGAACGAAAATTGCTAATGGGCTTTCCTACTTGAGTTAGCTGGTAGACGAAGGAACAAAGCGGATAAGGGCTATGCTATTCTTGGCTGGCGTGTGAGGAGGATTTTCTCGCTGACAGAACGAAGGGATCGTGACGAATATGAAGTTGTTTCGGCGCTTTCTGACGTCCTTCCTGTCAAATTCAATAAGTACTTACCCCACTATAGGAGGAGAAGTCATCCAGAATTAGGTTGGAAATTGACTCCGACTGAAACCGTTTGAGCTGACGGAGATCGGATGATTTCAGATTCACGACCTGATGATTCCAGTATCCCTGATCCTTAGCGCCGGAAGTCGAGGATATCAATTTCTACTATTCTTTGATATTTGAAGCGAACGGAGGGTAACAAACGATAGAGCGAATGACCATGACTTTGAAGTGGGGTAAAATCTCCCGTCTAGGAAACATTCGTTATGTCGGATGGACGCCCTCATCCAAATTAAATATTGACATGACTATTTTGAGTGTGGACGAAAGACTTGAAGTATGTTCTGTATTGTACATATGATAAATATGTGTCATTACCTCTACTGGAACGAGAAGCCGTATAGACTGGAGCCAGGAGCTATTTGGAGTAGCGTGACTGCAGAGGCGAAGTCGAACAAACTGAAGCTGAATTCATCATTATTTTTACGAGCGTAAACCAGAGGGGTGTTCACGGGACTCCCGAACTCCTGACGTTGCTGATGCAAACCACTTCAGTATATGTTTATGTTTGAGGTTAGTAGAGTGGACTCCTAATTTTCGGCATGCTGGCGAAGCTCAACTCATCATCGATTTGGGGGAGGTTGACGCGACCTAAACCTCGCGCTACCCACGTGGCCCAAATGGTTCCTGACACCAGGCTGTCATGCCACCGGACCAGAGCAGCTCCTTGTACCTAACGGTATAAGATGAATCTCCATCATTCATCATCAACATCAACATCAACAGTTACCACCAAGGACCCACATTCCACCTTCATCACCCTCCGGCAGGAGGCAAAACATGTCATTATTTCATCTGTCGCTGAGCGATATTCAATTCATTTCTGGAGGTGTTGGGATTGGACCATCAACTTGGCTGCTTTCGAGCTGGTCACGTTGATGGATGGGATTTGGACGGAGACCAATCGAAAGCAACACATGTTTTGTCTCTAGCTATTCCCGAAAATACCTACTCATAGAAATAACTCACAAAACTAACAATCCATAGTCAAATCATTAACTTAGAATCTTGTGCATCTTGAATTGAATTGTCTATAGTGAATTTCATGTACTTAATTTGTAATTAATTGTCTCATTATATTAGCACATTATCAACTACAGCAACCGGAAACGTTTGGGCGAGCAAACAAGGTAGGAAAAGGTAGTTAAAATCAGGGTAGTCGGTCATTGTCTTATTTTCAAACCATACAGAATGTAACACGCCTCATCTAAAAAGAACCAAAGTTACCACAACCAATTAAAAGGATCCTTCAATGAATTAATCCCTGTCGAAACAAAAAATTGACACAACGTGACATATTAATTCGTTAAGATTGAAGGGTTGATAAACCGCGGGAAGTTGTTAATCAAACGAGCAAAATAGTAATCCGTTAACGAGAATAAGGGGAGACGGGAAAACATTACAAGATATACTTTCTTTCCCAAAGCTTCTTATCCTTTTTTTTCTTAAAAATACAATAAACAAAGCATTCCCTTAGATGACTGTAATAAATTATTTTAAATGTTACTCTATATTTAAAATGTTATCCATCTCTGCTGCGTTCTTTCATTTGTGAAATCATCAATTCGTTGCGGCGGAGATTTGAATACAAAAAGATCCATGGTGATTTTAAGGTAATTAAGGCGATTAGAGTCACAGAAAATCAATACAACACTTCCAATGGGGTCATAAATGCGATTGGTAGAGACTTATTTATTTATAAATATGTCATACGCCCTTATGGGCTTTTACAAACAAGTGATAATATGTACATAATAAATCAGTGGAACAGTAATTAATAGTAAAATGTTAATAGTTTAAAAATATATAGAACTTATGAAGAAGAAATTTATTATGCAAAACTTAACTTGTTTTATTACTGCGGCATGTTAATATAGCCTTCTTGTAACTATTTTCCAGGTATTTGAACACATATACAATTTCTGCGAAAGTATTACCAACAGCATGCAATCTATGTAGGTACAAGCGAGGATCTAAATGACTCAGTCCTGATATTATTGTTGCAATTAAAAAATCGATCGAGTCGTTCTAGTTGGTATGTTCAAGGTGATTAATCTCTGTAAATCAGGGCTGTCTATAAATCCATTCATAATTTAAAACAGAAAAATCATGTCGGAAACCAGCCATCTATCTGAGGGATTTAATAATTTTAATTCACTCATGAAGTGGTTCTAAATTGTAGTTTCCAATGGCAGACCGAGTTTATAGTTGATACATATTAGCAATTAATTCAAAAATTTTGCAATGATGAATTTAAAAAAAAAAATGAATGAATTTAAAAAATATATTATATCAACTCAGTTGATATAATAAGCCCTGATGAAGCTTGAGCTAAGCGAAACCTGGTTGGCTGTTAATATTAATTCAAAATAAAAGTGGTGTTTACAAAGTGTATTTTTCATTTAATATGAATTAATACTGTATGGTGCTCCATCCGATCATCCGAATCCGATCTCCAATGAAAAACATCGTATTTTGTAGTTATATATCTTTATATTATATAGAGGAGTATTAATATTATTTCCCTTTACTACTCTAAAACAGGTGAAAGCCAATAAAATATACGGTTGACTCTTCAGAGCATATAATTACTTTCCGCACGCTCAGTTCAAACGTTTTTATATTTAGAACTGTTCGTGGACACGATGAGACCTTAAACATAATAATTTTAATAAAACGAGCATATTTCAAAATGCTTACTAGACCTACTAGAAATATTATTTTGCTAGAAAATTGTATCCAGCACTCACTACGCTAACTGATAAATAATTACAAAATAACAAATAATATAAAATAAAATAAGATAAGGACTTATAAAATAAGATAAGGACTAAGGACAACAAAAAAAATATCATTCCACATTTTATCAATTACTTATCAATATTGATAGCTGTAAAACATATATTATATAACTATTATACATATATTATATAAACATATATTTCATAGTATTTTAATACATTTCTATTTATTTATTTATTTATAAATTTATGCCCGGCTGGGCTTTTACATGTCATTTGTTTACAAATAACATCTAAATAAACACAACAAATTCAAAAATAAAAACAAAATCAAAGTAAAATCAAAAAAACAAAATCAAAAAGAAAATAGAAAACATAATAAAACACAACCTCTTAAACAAAAACAATGTCAAAACGAAATAAAGTGGAAACTAGACACTCCACCATGGAGTGTAGGTACTATAGGAAAATTACAAAATTTCGGTAAGACAAAGAGAACTACGTATTTTCTATGGTTAAATTATATTATATTTGATATCCTTCATTCTGAAATAAATTGGGTAATGACTTGTTTAAATTTATACGATATATTCATATTTTTATATGTTACTAATATAATATTTATTTATCTATATATATAATATCAACGGTCTAAATATACCGTACAAAATAATCACATGTCACAGAATAACAATTAACTGTGGCATTTGATCATAAAATGAAGACATATATAATATTTTTTTTATATATTTATAACTATTCAAGTTGATTGATTGTGTCCTCCAAGATTGTTTCTAATGATTCTAATTTTAAACCCCAAGTTATTTTAAAAGCATTATGTTTAATTGTTTTGTGAATATTATGAAAATAGTAGGTATAAATTCCAATTTAAGACAGAAAGGTAAATGGAAAAAAATTAATTCCCATTTTGCATCGTGTATTTATAGTAATATATATTTATACACATTTGATTTAAGACAAACTGTTCATGGTTTGTAATAGATACATAAAGTTAAGCTAAATGAATCTAATTATTTCGCATAGCATAGTAAGTGTTGAGATTTCCCTAAACTCTGCAGTTTAAAACTACATTATTCGTCACACATAAATACCGGTGTTTACAATATATTTATAAAAATATCTATTATCATTGTTCAGGATTTTTCTTTTCTCTTGACGCAAAGACTTCAGTGAACTTGTAAATTGTGAGTTTTCAATTTTTTTCTTAGCAAATTTATTTTTTTGGTGTAAATTGACCTCATAGAAACCGTCCGGAATGTAATTGCGAACGAGATTACCAAAGACGTTATCTGATGAAAAAACCCTTGGTGCCTTTTAACGCACCGAATAACTTACAATATTTGTTGAAGAAAAAAAAAATTTGGCTTTTTAAATTTTTAAAAAATGTATCTTATTCATAACGATGGTATTTAATGTGAATTCGTCTTCAATACTAACACTGTTGCAAATAGGGCAAAGAAGAATCCTGCTAGTCCCGTAGAGCCTACAAGTAAAACAAGGACTCCAATCATTAACGGAACAAGGTTGTAGAATTTCAGTTTGTACGCTAGCAACAAAGGTAGCATGTATTGCTTTATTTTTTTCTTGAAGTGGGGCTTTTTTCTGGATTCAAGGGCATCTTCTGTTATATCTGTCAGCATCTTTAAGTCGTCTGGAATGATGGACCGACCGTTTAAATCTTCAGAAACATTGACTGGTGCTGAATCTAGAAATAAAAACACTAAAATCAACAACTTTTTTTTTTCATTATGTCTTAATCAAACTTTTGTAAATGTGGTGGAAAGCATAAGCTAATATCAACTGGATTCAAAGTGGAGATGGTCATTTAAAATCGACATTTGAAACCGTAGCAATAGGTACGTCCTGATTAGAGCCGATCCCAACTTGCAAATAAATAATTCAATCAACAGTCAAAAGAGGAAAACACATGGTTCAAATCCATTGTGACTAACAATATATTTGAGCGACCTTTTGACGGTATCACCAAGTTTCCTACAATGATATTAGAATAATATTATAGAAAATAGTAATAACTATTTTGCGAGCTGTGTCACAACAAAATATTATATTCCCCGCGCCAAGCCACAACTTGCGCATTCATTAAAAAAAAATGTCAATCACCCCAGATATTTTTTCGATCCCCGCCCGCTTTACAGGCATGTAGCTACTAAAAAACATACTTTACGTCTTTCAGGGGCAGGCGTCTAGAAGAAACGAAGTATATCTAGAGCAGCGGCACTTGTTTCCAGGAAAGGTCCAAAGGAATATATAAGGTGACTCGTGACTGGCGGCTCAATAGCTATGCCCCTCTATAAATGCGCTAACAATTGCTTGGCGCAGAGTTTACAACCTATCAATAACACAGCTCCAGTAAATTGTTAGTACGCAAAAAACAATATCATTGATATCATAAAGGGATTGAGCTTTGATGGCAGGGCTCAAATACACTATCAATCCTGATAAATTGATTTCATACGTCGGTCTTTTGTCAGCTTAATTATTTATTCGATAGTTTGGAGCAGCTTGAGTATGTGAAACCCCGCTCGAGCTTAGGATGCATTCCTTTGCACACCTAAGCATATATAATTTTTGTTAATACGGGTGGAGTTTTGGTATAATATACGAAAATGTTGACAAAATCATCGTGATAGGGAATTTTCCTTTTTAAAGTGTAGATGGAGGGCTGATTTTAATACTTTAATATTGCTATTCAGTTTTTGCAAAAAAAAAATGCTTACGAATTACTAGTCCTTTTTACACTGACCGGACCTTTTCTCCAAAATTGGATATTTCGTCACACTATCTATTTAGGCACTTTTACAAATGTATCATAATTTATCCACCCAACTCGTTTTAGCGTCGCTACGCCAGTCGGTTCGTTTAAAAACGAACATTCAGATCCTGCGCAGAAAAATCACACAGTGGACCTGGTTTGCCTTACTTTAGCAAACTTATCTTTTTTGCGCAGGGTCTGGTTATTTCAATACATGTTCTTCGGCGGCCAATTGTCGTAGTATATTCAAAGCATTCCCGAACCATCCTGCTGCAAAACAAAAGTACACATGGTTTGCCTCCAGTCCGTCGAAATGATAACCAAATTTCATGCTAGGGCAAGTCTCTCAATTTCGACGTCTATGGTTTGCTCTATTTGTAGTATGGTTTGCTCTATGGTGTTGCTATTTGCAGTCCTAATTTGATGACGTTTGAGTTTTTTTCTAAAATAACTTTTGTTGTAGGTCGTGGTCGTTAGTAACTTCGTGAGCATTGTATCCGACGTTATCTTAAACCATTTACTTTTAATAACTAGATCATATGCCCTGATAAACAAAGAATCTGAAACTAAATTTTACATGTGACTTGTAATAATAAATGCTTATACTTATAGTTCTGGAGTCTCAGCGGGAATTCGAATATTATGTAAATGGACCATTTCATAAAACTTTTCGCTTTAATGGTTTTTAACATAAAGGAAGGAATAATAATTGATTTACTCTCGCTTACAAAAAAAATAAATATTTTTGGAAAAAAAATAATAAAATATTAATTTGTATCAAAAATACGTACTTTATTCAATTATGACACTAATATAAATTAAAGTTTTAATGTGAAATATAAATATGAATGTGACGTACCTAAAAATAAAAATAAAAAATAACTTAAAAACAACAAATATAAACGCACTCGTAACTAAATATATTATTGATATTTATAATACTATAAATAGAACTACAACAATTTAATTATTATCTTGGTAGATTGCATGCTATAAAATATTCCAATATCTTAATTAATTTCAAAGTAAGCTTATGGTATTTTAAATTACATGGTATGTCATATTATTATATTATTTTTCCAATCTGAGCAAATTATATTTTTTGTCATGTAAATATTACCCGTAATAAACTTGTGATGGGAAATTATTTCTTTATTAAATTATAATATAAAATATAGTAAAAGGAATTGCAGTAATTTAATTTGAATTTAAAATGTGTACAGCGGGCTTTCTGATGTCATTAAAAATATTAACTTATTTTGTTTTTAGAAGAATGAATTTGAACTTAGTTTGTTTTTCAGAAGAGTGAACAGAATTATTTTTTATGCTATAATTAATTCGGCACAATTCATTGAGGTTTATGATAATATGGCATAATTTGAGTAAACGTAATGTAGTTGGATTATGAGATAAAATAATTACAAGCAAATAAAATTAACTTTCAAGGTGATTGGCGGGGTAGGTACAGTAAAATAAGTTAACATAGACCAATTATATCATATCAATGATTTTATTCCGTTGCAATAAGATTTTTTTATGTGAATACAGCACAAGAGTTCCAACTGCACCTAACCGCCTGAAGCCAGTGAGACTATGGCATCACAAATTGGGGTATATGTAGGGCTGCCACCTTTTAAAAACAGTAGACCCGGAGATTTTAGAAATACAGTTTTTTTTATTAAAATAAAACTTTTTTAGTATGAATTATTTAATTAAGGCAAGATTTCATGGTAAATTTCCATTGGTAATGTTTATTTAAATATAAATGACCTAGCTAGTGCTAAACTGACTTGGACCAGCTTGACACTTAAAACTATATTTTCATTCTGCAGGGATTGTTTGAGCATCGTTTCTTGCTCAGGTTTCTTCAAAAACTTCAAAAGTTCTTGGCAATTCATATTGTAATTAATCTTCACAATTAACTCTGCCTTCACCATGTCCACTGCCAAGCAGTTTCTATCGTCTGTCCACAAATTTCCCATTAAAGAAAAGACGCGTTCAACAAAAGCATTGCTTATAGAGATTGAAAAAAATATTCCAATTATTTTGGCAGTTCGGTCACGGTTGAGATGACTTTGAATAACTAAACCCATCGTAAATCAACAGGCAATGTTGAGTCAATAGATTGTACGAACTGAGGAAGCTTAATTTTCAGGTCTCGTCATAAAGATTATCTTCGTCGACATTATTCAAACCAAGTAATTTGACAGCTTCCAGTATCTTCGTAACTTACTGCACTTGTTAGATCGAATTTGGAAAAGATTTTGAATACAGAATCCTCCAAATCATAATATTTGTTTATTTATTCAAGAGTTTTCCTGTAAACTTCATTGGTTTCTTTTTTAATTGACCCTGATCAGAAGGCCTCAAAAACTTTATCTTTCTCATTATTTTGGCACCGTAAAATTCATCATGCATTCACTCAGTCAGACAGTCACGCGCTCCGCACCGTGATGGTTGTCTGTCGCTTCGCTGCCACCGCCCGGTCTGACCCGGAGATATTGATGTTAAACCCGTAGCCCGGACATGCACCATGCAAACCCGTAGACTGCGGGTCAAACCCGGAGAGGTGGCAGCCCTAGGTATATGTGAGGCTGAAAGTAGTAGAAAGGTAAGGACAAGTGGAAGAGGGTGGGGAGTACCTGGCTATTAAGATCTGGTCACCAAGCGCGGCTTAAGTCATTTCAAGCAACTGTTCTATTCTGAATGGTGGTCTAACATCAGGGTTATACTAATAGCATCATCCACTCTGGAACGTGCCGCAAGTATAATAAATATTATTTTTTATTGAAAAATCGTAAAATAACACAAATTAATAATATAAAATTTACTTTCGCACGTCGGGGTTTGAACCCGAGACCTTCAACTTAGTATTTGAAAGTCTTACCCCTCAATCACGAAGGCCGTCGAAGTCGAATTATGCAGATACCAAAGATTATCGCTTTGCTTGGAGCGTGGATGAATGGTTTTGATCCATGGCTACGATTCCGGAAGTAGTGTGTTCAAAAAACTAGCGAGCGCAAGTAACTTTTACTTGATTAAATTGTATTATTTCACGGATGGTAGCAGTTGGGACTCTTGTGCGGAAGGTACTCAGATAAAAATGTTAAAAACAACCATGCAATATTAAAAAATCGTGCAATGATTCGCAACGTCTGATTAATAACCTGAAGTTAAAATTAGTGTTGGGCAATTTAGTGATGTTTTATGTGTAAAAATTGTAAGTGTTCTCCCCATTACAAAACAAAATGTTGTCATTTTCACACATAACAAAAAGGCATTACAAAAAAACCAAAAACCATTTGCATTTCAGAGAACAATAAGATATGGATGTATTACACACTCTTTGATAAACTATTCTACCACACAAGACAAAAAGTTGTAGATGGTTTCACATTTTTCAAATACGTATGCATATAGTTGGAACTCTTACTAAAAAGATTGATATAAAACTATCGAACAGCCCCAATGCCCTTCCCGCTATTTAAGTAGGGCCGGCGTAAAAGGTGGTACTACCCTTCCTGCCAGTGTATCATTATATACAAAATTTTATAAATTATTTCAGGTTTTATTTCTAGCATAATTGTAAATAAAGAACGAACAGTGATTTTTCGAACGCAATCTCTAATGTTGTGCTGCTTAAGAGAGAGGTAGAAGAAAATGTGTAATTACAAAAAGTTTAAAAACGTCTCGAATATTTGTTGTACGAAAAGTACTTCCAATGATTATTCATGTAAACGAATTACAAAATTGTGTCAATGAACGTTTCCTGAGCTTTTAAGTCCCATAACTGCTGCAAATAGCGCGAAGAAGAATCCTGCAAGTCCAGTGGAACCAGCGAGTAGCACAAGTCCTCCCATTAGAAGTGGGATCAGAGTAAAAAACTTCAACTTATAGGCCAGGAGCAGTGGTAGCATGAACCTCCGGTATTTCTTTTTGACGAGTGGTTTTCTTCTCGCTTCTTCGGTGAATCCTTCTGATAGTGTCGGAGAAAAGAAAGAGCGGGGTGAGATTGCTGTTTGAGAGAGGTGTTCTGAAAAGAAATGAGAAGAAAGTGTTACTACAATATACAAAGAAGAAATATGGTGAAAGAATCAAGGAACTCAGAGACAAAAAGTTTTCTTTCAAGGGGTACAAATTTTGTGAGAGAAGTGCTTCAATATTATGCTAAAAACATAGAGTTTTCATGCTTAGTTGCTATTTATGTATTGGAGTTTGTTCTTACTAAAAAAAACTGTTTTATTTTTATTTTTTTAATTAATAACTTATTTAACATCCGTTCAAATTTAAAAATATGTAGGTATATATTTAAACATGTGTTTAATTTAAAAAATCACGAAATCCGTCATAGTACTAAACCAAATCATTCATTAAAAATCTTTGATATCTTGCAAAGATATGTAGATTAATTCGATTATTGGTTGTCTGAAAACTGGGTTTTGTTTAAAAGGTTGAACTAATGTTATTGGTAATGTAATGTTATTAAAAAGTATATTTTATTTTTGTATTTCTTTCACTTGATGGTGTCATGTTTTTCTCGGATGTCCTCAACTTCTTGAACTTTTCACTTCCTTGTCATACATTCTCCTTACATCCCTTTCTTCGTTCATCACGTACACCTTATTTTATCATACATTGTGATCGTGCCATGCCTTCCTCGGGCATTCTGGTCTTCTTCTACCATTATCTTCCACGATTCTTTTTCACATTTTCGTCTGAGAGTCGTCAATATTAATAGTTTATAATAACAAATAAAAATAAAATTAAGTTATTAGATTTTAAGTTAATTATTAAGACGTACAAGAAAATAAGTAACCCCTGAATGAAATCGCTTTGAAAATATTTAAAAAATGTGAAATCTTTCCAAAAAAATTGGAATGGATAAAATCTCTACAGGGTTACTCTAGCGTTACTTTTTTGCGTGAAATCATTTTTCCTTTGTCACTGGGCATAATATATGTTTTTTGCTTACTTATTGGAATACCTCAAGATGTACACGACGACGTACAAATCAATAATGAAACTTTTTCCCTTGCGGAGTTATACGGATAATGATCTAATTTTGGAATAAATACAACACTTGGCGCCACAACCCTTGGGCCACGAGATATATTTTAATATTTGGCCTCAGCAAAAACATCGTTATCTCTGGTGAGACCTTAGTGTGTGAGTTTAATAATGTTTTAAGCTTAGCAGACGAGTCAATACAATGTAAATATTTGTTTATTTGTTACAACTGTCAACGCAGTGCGCTCACCATAGGTGCAAGCCTTATCGATAATCTGTCGTCAACGGCGCAGGAACGGTCAATTTGTGCCTTTTTGCATATAATTTGGTGACTGGATCAATTTATTGCATATGCAATTGTGCAACGCGATCCTCGAATAGTTAATAAATGTTGCTTGTTGTGTCTTTAAAAAATAAATATTCTCAACGATTGATTCCGGCTTTATGCAATGAACGAAGATGCAAATAGTACGTTTTTTCTTGTTCATGGATATTTTTTCCTTTATTTTTCCCAATAATTTTTACAGGTAAGATGTATACACAATTTATGAATAAAAATCACATTCGCATCAATGTATACAAAGAGCAAGTTATGAGAACCCACAAAGGTAATAAAAAAAATTATATTTTAAAATTATATTTTAATGTGAAAAAATTATTCAAAATCAATAAAAAATTATTATTTATTTATATTAATTACTCTTTTAACAAAATAATATACCAAAAATACAATTTATATAAACAGCGTCCCAACGTTTAAATCACCTATACAACTTATAAAACTTATCCAACATTTAATTTTTATAATTATGTATTTTATATTTAATTTATGGCTGTGCTTGCGAGTATTGGGGGTCGAGGGGGTATTATTAATTTAGTGAATGGGAAGTTTTTTTTTTATATTAATGTACCCATATGCCTACTACGTTTTACCATTATTGATTTATAAGAAAATGTTAGTTTTAATCACTGAAAATTCAGCTTTCAAAAGACTCAATAATTTTAAAAATATGTAAATTAAAAAAATGGATTATGTAAATTTAGGGTGCAAAATAAACATACGTTTTTAATCATTTGAGAAAGATCCATTTGCTCTCATCTCTTCTAGTATTTAATAAATTTACGAAGAATGTCTCAAATTTGCATACGTATACATTGTCATAGTAATTGTGTCAGGAATATTGATGATTACTAAACAAACGATTTCTGTTAATTTTCCCAATTATCTTTGAACTGGAACTAACACCATACCAATCAACCAATTTTGACTCTGATTGATTTGTTGGTTAGGCACTGATTGGTTATTGATTTTCTATTCTGTTTACAGGCGCCATAAAATAGTACCAAATAATAACGACCAGTAAAAAATATTGCTCAATTGATTAAATCAGTGTTGCATTTTACCAGGGAAATAATTCTTAATAAATTATCAGAAGTAAGTCATAGCGAAGTCCGCTTAAATAATTGCAGTAAATTTGATAGTTTTACTGGAGTGTGTCTTTACAAATAATATTTGTAATTATTGCATCTAGTTTACTGGTAATAAAATGAACATTATTTTAATTTTTTAGCTTTTTGTTACAATACAGAAAATGTAAAAAGAAGAAAAAATCTGTCTTGAGTACCTTCCTACAATCGTTTGAAGTTATTTAATTTTTGTTTTGGGTCTTTTGTAAGTGTTTGGCTGTAATTTTGACATAACCTTAACATTTTTTTTATTTTATCAGTGCTCTCATATTATATTTATCATTGTATTCTCGCGAAAAAATAACCGAACTAAATTTTTATATAAGTTTTTTCATCGAGCAAATGGGCTCTAAAAAAACCTTTTTTATTCGATGTCAACTGTCAAATACAATTGATAATTTACGATCGTAATTACTTATCGCTACTAATTTTCGGTAATATTGATAAAAAAAAACAAAATTACCGTGCAAAAATTTACAATTTTAAGACATTCATGCTAGGCATGCAGGACTCTAAAAAATTTGCGAAAATGATGACGACGAATAGAATGAAATAGTTAAGAGTAAGAATTGTGATGTGCGAAGTAAGAGGTGTCTTGTTCGAAATTCGGGCAGAATTTGTAAGACTGATAGTAAAATTAAAATACCATTTTTATCATAAATACCTACTATTTTCGGATGTCTGTGCGTGTTCAACGTTCAATGACGTCAAGTGTCTAAGATTTGAATTTTAATGTCATTTTAAAATTAGAAAAGATTGTGCGAAGAGTACTAAATCAGATAAGCGATACAGTGCATAAACTATATTATACTTTATTTTTATTTAGTTATTATTTTTATCTTACTTTTGTTGAGTTTCAGTTTTGGTTACTGTTGTTTTTAATTTTAATGTATAATATTATTGTAAAAGCCCAATAGCGCATTAATAAATAAATATAATATTTTAACAGAAAATCTTCCTCAATTTTCATTTTCAAAATTGGAAATATAATATCCCAAGATTTTATGGTATTACTTGCTTAAGCCCGGTATATCAGTCAGTACGTATCCTCGCTATGTACGACATTAAGCTGACAAGGCTGATAAGCGGCCGAATAGTTCCCCTATTAGTAGAGATGGCAAAATTTAGCATTAAATTTCAGTTTTTTAGCATTAACAATTGGAAATTTAGCGTTTTATAGCATTTTGAGGCATAATTTAGCGTTTTGTAGCAAAATAGAAAAAAATCTATTTTCTGTATGTTTTTAGCGCATATTTTAAGTATTTTTGGTAAAATATATGTTTAACCTTCATTTGCAAGTTTCCATGTGAAAGATTATAAATAATTAATTTTAATATTAAATTAAAAAGGAAGGAAACTCTAAGTACGGGTCAAACACAAACACAACAAATAAAGATTGCGATTAACATCAATAAGCGTAATTTATTTCGTACAAATTGTGTAATGTCAAAAAGCAATTTTAGCCTACAGTACAAAAATATTAAATATTTACACATAAAATAGTAACAAAATTATAAAAAATCGTAGGAAAGGCTTCCAAAAATGAAATAAAGTAGGCATAATACTTTTCCCTGCATGAAACTACCTTCCTTATGCATTTTCTCAATTCTTCTTTAGTTGTACTGTACTAAATATTACTGTATCAGCTTCTCCAATTTGTATGGTTCTTTGACTTCTGAAATACGCTATATTCTCGGAAAGTGTTTAAATTCAGAGTACAGTATAAATTAAAAATATTAAATATTTACACATAAAATAGTAACAAAATTATAAAAAGAGGTACGACAGGCTTCAAAAAATGAAATAAAGTAGGCATAATTGAAATACAGGTAAATACAAAAAACAATGGAAAAGGCACTTTACTGATTGAATGATAGCATTGCGCACGTTTCAATAGTGGGCTCCTTCATTCTCGTACGCCTGTCAGTCAATACCCGGTATTTTCGGGAAATTCGCGCCTATTTCGCTAAATAGAATAATTTAGTTGAAATACGGCCAAAATCACGTTTTTCGCGTTAATACGCGAAATAGAAATCACTGGAAACACTTTCAAATGCCTCGAAACGCAAAGAAAACTTATAAATGCCCTATTTTCTAACCATAAATATTTTTTCGCGTTTTTAGTTAAAACGAAATTTTGCCATCTCTACCTATTAGACGTCGAGGCGCTAGCAGTCACATGTCACACTTGACTTTTACCCACGTAAATAAATGAACACTTTCATCTCGAAATGTATAGGTATATATTGCATAATTTCATCAATTAGTCCGTACAGAAAATCAATCAAAAATAGTCTGTTAAAGGATTATAAAAGTTTGAACGTTTTGAAAGTTTGTTTTCATCAGTTAGTTAGTCATAATTTCAAGAAGTTTGCACTTCTCCAGCAAAATAAATACTATTTAAAATTAGTATCCTCGCATATAGCACCACCCTCATTGAAGTGGGGAACTATGAGAAATTAACTGAACATTAAATAAACTGCTCTCTTTGACATTTAAAAAATTCTCGATTGTTGTAGAAAGCATAAATATACCTACCACTGACGTATACAGTAGCTTAGTTTTATAAATAATTCGCCTTCGTTGTCGCGGGGTAAGGTTTTCGACTAGCATGCAGGAGGTCTCAGTTTCAAATCCTGGCGTGCGCAAATAAATTTCATTTGATTTCAATTTTGTCTTATTTGTTTATTTGCGGTTTGTTTTAGAATGGAAGATACTCTTAGTATAGCCCTGGTGTAAGACCACCAATCAGAATTGAAACAAGCTTGAAATGACTTTGAACGTATTTGGTGACCAAATCTAAATAGCCCGATACTTTCCCACCTTCCTCTCCCCGCATCCTCTTCCCCTTTCTACTACATTCAGCCTCACAACATTACCACAATCGGGGATGCCATAGTCTTACTGGCTTCAGACGGTTGGGAGAAGTTGGGACTCTTGCGCGGTTTCATTATATCAGACAGTTCACCGTATTTATTTTCGACATTTTACTTTTGAAGCAGAAAACATCAATCAATCGAAAAAAGTGCATCTAGGCGGTAAACAAAAGAATCAAAATGACAGTCAAATTCCATAGATATCACACCTAAATTCATGACAGGATGACCCTCTGAAAACGCGTATTTGAACAACTTTTGGTGAGCACAAACGTATTTAAACGTGCACTTTTTAAAATGATTTACGCGTAGCTACTCGCGACGGAAATTAATAATTATTGTTGTAATTATGGCGCAACCAGGTAAGTAAATTTCGATATTAATTGTTACGATTGATTTTCCTACGACTGCCGCGAGGTAATTGATAAATAAATTGAATTTAATATCTACCACAAATTTCTAAATTATCTTTCTTACATAGGTAGGTTCCTGCTTACCGCAATCCAATGATTTCGGACACCCAGTACACGATAATAAATGTTTTTATTATTTCTGTGGTCGCATTAACAATAATTTTTTTCTTGCATAGCAGTGCTTGGCAGTTAGTAAAATTAAACAAAATCTGTAAGGAAAATGAATTTTAATAATTACAAATATTTTTTTCAATAAATGATTTGTTGGTTTTTGTTTTTTTCATTTAATATTTCAAGTTCATATTGACAAATTTGCAAAATTGATCTAAGTCAAACATTACATAATAGTAGCACAAATTTTATTATTATCAGGAAGAAAACAATCATAATAACGTTCTGCAGTTGTTTGACCGGCAGTTTCACATGTTTGCGACGTAGAAATAAAACGGTGTTTTTTATTATTTCATCTTTTCTAGAAGAACTATCCAGATATATTTGCTTTTGCATTACATTTTGATTATTTTCATTGAACTCCATATGAAGCTTTTCAATTATGGTACAAATAAATACATACAAACAATGCGTTTCATTGTATGATTTTATGACGTTTAAAGCCCTGGCTAGCAGACCTAGTTGTCCGCCTCTGACCTTCTCTCATTCAAATGAAGAAGAAAACTATTTGTTTAAGTTATATTTATCAAGACAAGGTAGGTATGTCAAAATCGCTCTATTAAATTGAATACTTATTTTTCTACCCCTGCGATAATGACGTCCTGCATAAATATTCTTTGACAATAAACTTTAAACTTACTGACAAGAAGTGAGCATTGCTTACAAAACATGTTGGTTTCAAAATGAACAAAAGTAGTTAAAGCTAACATCGATTAGTTGTAATTAACATTTTTGGGAAAGCAATTTAATAATAACGCTAAATAAATTTAGAGAAATAACATATACTGAATGACGAGCTTATACAAAAGAATGAAGTATTTTCAAAATGATAATGGAGTTTTCAATATAACAATAGCTAAGATCGACACGGACGTATATAAGGGGGGGGTCTTGGGGGTCCGGACCCCCCCCATTGCACCGCGCCGATTGAGAGAAAACGCTTATTTTTTTCATACATTAAGTATTATTTGCATTAAAAATATTTTGTTATTGTAGGTAGGATGATACTTTTTGTTTTTAATTTTATAATTGTAGTTCATTAAAAAGAGTGCCTTACAATATGACCAAAGTTTAGAATAAATTATTTGGTTATGTGATTAAATAAAAGGTGTTTCAATTTTAAAAAAATATTTGTTCTTAAGATGAAAGAGTATTTTTGTTTAGTGTACCTTAACAAATTAGGTATAAAAAAAAGTTATTTTGTTTTCCACCTTTTATTTTATGTTATTTCTTTTTTTATGTTATAAACGAAGCGATTTTATTTAAATAAGGAGCGATAATTATGTTATGTTTATTTTTAGTTCAAATATCAGAGACTGAATGATTTATATATATAATATTTTAAAATAAAGGCTGATTGATTAAGACTGACTATTTTTTTCACGAAAACATGACCTTATATATTTTTTTTTAATTTGCGGACCCCCCCCTTATCAAAGCTATATATACGTCCGTGAAGATCGATAAACCCTAATCAGACCGTGACAGACTAAAATTAGAAAATTACGAATTCGTTAATTATTTCTTCCGTTAAAAAATTGAATAACTATAGTAGGTAACAACGTCGATACTATTATTGACATCAACAGTTATTTACAATTATATTTTATTCACGGCAACTACTTACAAAGGTCTTTTCTCTTTCATGGTCAATTAAAAAAGTAATTAGATAAATTATAATCTTATACTGAATCGAATTTGGTATTGCGTAACAAAAACGCGAATGGAACACACTTGAAATACGCAAATCGAAGTAATACACATACATCAAATACGGGAATGGAAGTAAATTAATGAATGAAATAAATGTGTGTTATTTATTTATTAGTTTTACTCAATTAGACATGCCGTAATTACATTCTGTTGGAACTAATTTATGTGGAGAAAAAACAAATTTTTTAATGCGTGGTCAAAAATTTTTAGGACTTAAAAACTTAACATTGGTTTCAAAGTATTCTCATGAAAAACATTGATTTTAAGGTTGTAAATATGGTGCTAAAAAACTGGTGCTGAAAAATATGCGAATAGATTTTTAGAATAATTTTCAAAAGTTTCCAAACCCAATACAGAATATGATTATAGTAATATATACTCAAAGTCACATTGGAAAATGTCAACATTGAAAGTAGCTAGAAGGAATAGTATAAAAAAGGCAGAAACAGAAATGCATGACAAGGTAAACATTGAAAAATAACAGTTAATATTTATTTTTGTCGTATTAATTGATTAATAGATTTTACCTGAATTTTTAATTGATGTTGGATGATTGTGAATATCCTGAACTTTCAAAGGATCTTTGTGTAAAATTTTTGAGTTTGTCAAACTCCTGGCAATGTTCAGATCATTAAAACCAGTTCTCATTGAACTCCGCTGTGAATTATGCACATTCATATTTTGACTGTTTCCTAGAGGGATCGTATTAGGTTTGAAAGCTCTATTATAAACAAAGGAAGTTTCATTAATAACTTTTAAATTTTTACTCAATTTTTTTGATTCTAAAGAATGAGCAATTGGTATTGAACTTTTAGGTGTTATTTCATCTTTTCTTCTAGCAACATGGTGTTGGTTGTTATATCTTTCAGTTGGACCATCGAAACCTCCAACATTTGATGTATATATTGGTGTTGCTGTGTTTGTATTCCATCTTGATTGGATATTTGATGAATCTTGTGAGATTGTTGACGTCCTTCCAATCCATGGCGACGAACTTCCAAAATTATTTGCTTCATTCAAAGGAACTTTAATACTACTTGGAATATATCCTGTATTACGTATTGAAGTTTCACGATTATTTATTACTGGAAAAATTTGTGGCGAAGCACTAAAACTTGATGTCTTTAAACTACTATCAATTCGACTTTGAATTCGATCAACTGGCTTATGTACGCTGTTGTTGACATTCGACATTCCCCAAAGCCTTGTTAAAGAGTTGGCGTTTAAAGCTCCTTGTGAACTGACGTAAGGACTAAAGGTGCACCAAAATAGAAATGTCAGTATGAGAAAGCCACAACTGTCAGCAAAACAACAACACTTTAGTGGCTTCATGATTTCACTTTGAAAGTAGAACAATTTGAGAATATCACACCGCAATGAGACGCATATCACTAATCAATCTTAACACAATTAATATAAATGTATACTCATATGATATTTACTTTCACCATATCTCTAAACATTGTCTCGAGATGTTGCCGCCAATACGATCAAATTAGAACTGATAAAAATAACTGGATCGATATCTATTTATATGGATTCGATGGCATGTTAACAAAGGTAATTTGCCACCAATTAGATTGACATAAATTTTGGCATATGTGACCGCTGAGCGTAACGTAGTCAACCGTCCTTCGGGTCTAAGAAACTGAGAAAGACTATTCGTTCGTTTCAGATCAGTAATAGCGTACCATAATACCTCTGCGATCAAGTTTTTATTATAGGCTTGGATTATTTACTCATTCTACTTTGCAGTTTGATTACTATTTTCAACGTTAAGTCTATGTAATTTCTTTTAGCGGAACAACGGGAAGTACTGTGTCACTCGGCTATGGACTGACGATATCTGAGGTGATTCTAGTATCGACTCGGGTGTTTATTCAAATTTTCCGCATCAGCGAGCTTTTCTTATCTGGGATAGTGAAAATGAACGTTCACTGCTCTATTTTATGAAACAATAATTCAACTTTGATTAGCAAGGATGACATTTTACAACTATTTGACAGGGTTTATGTAACATAATCGGGTGGTTTTAAAATACAATTTCCATTTTTGGAGATTACAAATTTTAAATGCCGGATACAGTCTTAGTTAAAAAGCGGGTACGGAGAAGGAGCATGGAGAGAAGTGGGTTGAAAAGTACATTATTTTTCAAATCTGGATTACATAGCCAAAGCTATTTCAAGTTATATTCAATTCTCGAACGGCGGTCTGTCACCAGGTGATACAGGAAGTGTATTATTTATTTATTTATTTGTAAGAAACAAACAGTTTTTACATAATATACAATGGTAGATATAAATATGCAAGTAAACTGAAGTCAAGCCACAGAAGTTTCTTATGCTGAAGTTTATTGGAAATGAAGTTTTAATATCTTAAAATTAATTTGGTGTTAAAAGAAGGGGAGAGGAAGATGAAAATAGGAAGAGGATAGGAGATGCTACCGATACATTCCATACTCTCATATTCATAATCAATCGTACGCATTACTTCATATCTATTTATTTAATATCAACGGTATAAATATACCATAAACAATGATAACATATCACAGTTAAAATCGTAGAAATATTTTTAAAAAAGAATTACAAATATATGTGGCATTTGATTGTGAAATGACATTAGAGAGTAAGTAAGTAAGTAAACAAGAGATACAAGTACATAAGTTTCTATAGTGCAAATAAGGTAGAATTAGATTAAATTAATATTGATTGAAAAGATTTGATAGCATAGCCCTCTTGTACCTACCTTGCGTGCAGTTAAATAGATCTGCCACATCTGCGTATCTATTACTAACTTCATGCAACCTAGGTACAAGCGAGTGTTTGGAATACTCAGTCCTGATATTGTTGCATTTAAACTAAATTTTAGAACGAGTAGCTCTCGTGGGTATATGAAATTCAATGAGGTTAATTAAATCAGGACTGTCTATACTACCATTTACAATTTTGAACATAAATATTAAGTCGGATATAATTATTGGATCTGAGAGTTTTAATAAATTTAGATTTTTCATCAAGTAATTATAATTTATATTTTCAATGGGAATACTGAGTTTAAAATTAATATGTCTTAGGAATTTATGTTGAATTTTTTCGATTAAATCTGAATGTAATTTGTAGTGGGGGGACCAGATCGAGGAGTTACATTCGACTTGACTACGAACCAGGGATGTACACAAAAATTTTTAATGTTGAAATATTCTTGAAACCTCTGGAATTTCGAAGAATGAAGCCTAGCATTTTATATATCGATATTTCTTTAGGTTATTACCAAAAATGTCAATGCAGTACAATTTTGTATTATATTGTGCACATATACGAGGAATTGGGGAAGTTTTTCGAACGTTTGTTCTACACGAGGGTAGATAAAATAAATCAGATTGTCGGGTTGATCTAGACAGAATATGGAGATTTATTAAATTGGTAAGTTCTGGTGAGAGACCATTATTTAGGATTTTAAACAATAAGATTTGACCAAAAATTAGACGTCGTGTTTGGAGGGAGTTAAAATAATGAAATATTAATTCGGTATAATTTGAGAAGTGAAAGTTTAGTTTATAATTTATGTGTTTAATTTTTTTTATAATTATAATTATAGTCTGGAACAATTTACAAATATACAGAGTGTTAAGAGACACGCCTTACTCTTTATCCAGTGATTTTTAAGGTTATTTGGAATAAAAAATTTACACGAAAATTTGGTCTTCTGGTTAAAATTACAAAATATATATTTCTCCAGCGAAAAACATTTAAAAAATCAGTAGTTATGAGGTCGGTGAGATAGGGCGTTTACTTAACTGAATCACCAGTAATGATATGTGAAAGATTTTTTTTTAAAGCAACAAAAAGTGTCCCCGGAGACCAAAATTTTAATTAATTTTTTTACTTAATTTTTTTTTGATATCACTGGTTAAAGCAAGTTAGATTAGTCTATTTATATTCTGTTTGTATAATTTAATGAAATGTGAAAAATAATATATTAGGTAAATTTTTTTGCATAATTCATGAAAAATATTTATTTATTTATTTACGGCCTCACGGTAAAAGCTTTAACAAATTACATGGGGGCATTTTCCAGCTACGTGAATTGGATATGTAATTCAATTTATCCATATTGGCTCTATATCAAACAGAATACAAAAATAAGAGAGGAACATAATAAATCAACTCGCAAATACGACGAATACAAAAAAGATGGAAAAAAAATTGAGTAGCGGAAATCTTAATTAAAATAAAAAGTGTATATATATGGTAAAACTCTCAATTCAAATAAAAGTTATATTTATGGTAAAAATCAAAATAAAACGTTAGTTACAAATTACAAATTATTATATTAAAGAAACAAAATTTTCGAAATTTCTAATTAAGTTTGGAATTTGAAGTGAAATTTTAGTGTGGAGTAAATGATAATAATATAGTAAAGGAACTGATTTTATTTTTTAGCCTAAGTAGCATTTGGTCTGGGTAATTAATTAAATACTTTGTTTTCGGGGAATAATCAAAAAAACAACGCAGGAAACCATACAAAAGAAATAAAAAAGTATTTGCTCATATTTGATTCAAATCCTCGATATGCAGGTACGAATGAGATGCTTGATGCTTTGCCAATTGATAATTACGACTAACGATCATTGGCCTCCCGAAAGTATGTTTTGAATAAAGTTAATGGTCTGGAAAACATAACGCTTCTTCTCACTTGACTGGGCATGAAAAAAATATTATTGAAATTTTTAATAAACAGAATTTTAATAATTAAATAGCTGGATTTCGCTGAAAAACATTGATTTGTTTTCAACAGAATTCATTAAAAATATATATTTTCAAAATGCCAACTTTAAAAAAACCAGCGAGCTAAAACCATAACGTGACGGACCATGCAAATGTGTTATGATATTTCAATAGAAACTATACAAAATCGAAACGTTTATAATTATAATTATTAACCACTAATAATTATTAAACATTTATTAATGTGCACGGCTTCTGACTACATATGACAGGGGTGAAAAAATCGTGGTGCGAGGGCCCTTTGGGCCATATTGTGTCTCCCGCGAGCACTTTTTCCGAAAAAAAGATTCTTTCATAACTGTAAACACATAACCTAATATAACTTCATCTCTTTATGTTGTAAATCTCAATGTAATTCCTCCAACATATTACCAGGTACCTGGTTTACATTGGTCAATACTACTCACTTACCTAACTTATCTCATACACTGTAAATACTTATATATTACATGTAACTGGTTTATTTGGCAAATTCCGAATATAACACATGCTACCAATTTATCTTTTCTACATTATCACAACTACAAAAAAATCGCCATTTCTACTTTGCATTACTACTAAATACCTAACTTATCTCTTATACTGTAAATCCGAATGCAATATATGTTACCATGTTAATCTTTAGAAAGCCACTACTACTGTAAAAAAAATAAAATTAATTTAAATATTTTTTTTTCTTCATTACACAACTTACTTGCAGAGAAAAAATAGTTTTTTTGTTATGTAATTATGTAGGTACATTTCTTAAGGAATAATATGAACTACACCTGTCAATTTTTCTGTCGTGGAACGGGAAACTTTCCTAGTTGGACAGGCAAAGCTTTCTAAAATGTAATTTTGTACTTTCTTTTGTACCTATCTTTAAATAAATAAATAAATGTCAGATTCACTTATACGTTAGTTATTTCCTTCGTAAAAACTAATAATCTGGCATTTACTAATTTTTAGTTACAAATCATTGCATTTTTGGAACATCGACTAAATAGTTTTTTTAGGCTCAACAGCAAAATTGCGCGAACATTATCATTTGTAATAATTATGTAGATCTTCAGACCATCGGAAAACAACAAAACTTTTAGTTTAATTAAAATATTTACTATGATACTGAAAAAAAACAAAATAATGTTGGGCCCATATAATCCCTGCGGTACTCCGCTCGATGTCGCAAATGTGTATGAAGCGACTGAATCCACCTTTATCGCTACTGAGTACATTTTGATAACTCTTAAATCGTTCCAACACACTCCCTCTTACTCCATGGCTTACTTTATCAAACGCGATGTGATGCTTTCAGGGTATTAACGACATAATTGGGTGTACCCTTAATATCAAATTGGAAATGGTTAATTTTTCTTTAATAAATCTATGTTGATGGTGTGATTACTTGATTTGGTAAATAAAATAATCTAATAGTAGGCTTTCAAAAAGTTTAAGTAAAGTATTATGCATACTGTTTATTATATATTATTGGTATATAATTCTAGATTCGCAAACAAATGCAGTGCAAATAAAACCAATCTCATTTGGAGTCCCACAAGGTAGTGTGCTCGGGCCAATATTATTTCTGTTTAATTTAAACGATTTATGCAGTCTGAAAATTGCAGGTAACATTGTTAGTTTTGCAGATGACACTGCCTTAATATTTGAGGGTAAAAATTTGAGTGAAACTTTTGAAATATGTGATACAGGTTAAGTAAATAATTATCTGAGTAATAATATTCTAACTTTAAATACACATTGAACCAAATACATCACTCTTAGCATTTCTTATAAAATTCAGCCATTTACCTCTAATAATTTGATTATTCACAATTGTGTGCAAACGTGTAACTGCAACCTTTTGGAAAGTATAGATAGCGTCAAATACCTGGGGGTAAATATAGATAATTTTTTGAGGTGGAATGATCATGTCGAAATGTTGGTAAATAAAAGTAGGAGACTTATCTTTATTTTTAAAGATCTCAGACATGTACTAGACAAGGAAAAATTAAAAACAGTTTATTTTGCTATAACTCGGTGTCTACTTTCGTATAATATAGTGTACTAGGGTTCCTGCCTGAAGACTGTAATAGAACCACTTAATATTGCCCAAAATCTGATTTTCAAAGTTATTTTATAAGAAATGTAATATCAGAAATTTAAAACAACTATTTATCACACAAACGCTGAGCAGATTTTTTAACAATATTACTTCTGCGAAAAGAACGCAGCAAATTCGTACTACAAGAATTGGCTCTGGTCTAAACTTTATGGCAATTCACCATAAATCCTTATTTGGGTAAAGAAATTATTTGTACAAGGCTCAACTTCTATTTAATAGCCTTCCAAATCTCATTAAGTGGACTGCCCCGTGATAGTGGGATAAACTACCCTTATAACTCGTCTTGTAAATTTTATTTTGTTTTAATAATACATACCTGTAAATATTGTTTTATTTCTTTATTATTTCACTTTAGATGCTACCAAACTATCAGGCGAACACATCTCTGATGTGACATTATTTTGAGTTTATTCTTACAGATGTACAAACCGATAAAATACATAATGTCGATTTCCCGAAAATAAAAAAAATGATTAATTATTACATGTTTACAATGTATTATAAAGTAAATAATCATAATAGTATAGCTATTCCTGACCATATGATATTATAGAGACGTGGCTTTTGTGTTTAGTGAAGGAATTTAAGCACATAGGTATCTTAATACAAAAAAAAATTGGCTGCGTACATTTACGCTCGCAAAACTCGAAAAGTAGTAATATTTCACCGATATCAAAATTTCAAAGCTTTTTTTTAACTGTGCCAGGAGTATTTAAAGAGTTGTTTGAATTGTGGTAGAAATCAGGGACGCCTGAAAAATACTTATATATCATATATTTTTAAAAATTTTCAAACACCGTTCAATTTCTTCACTTTTTGTATTTAGTTTCTGTAGTTTCCTTATGGAGGGTTGAATGTTTAACTAATGAAGAATTTCTAAAATCAGATTACTTGATTTACCTAATTTACATGAAGTAAGTAATGGATACGGAGATGTGGAGGACGCAGAATCAACATAACGACTTGCTCTATATTTCATATTGCGAAACGGACGTTCTGACCCAGCATAGCGTGACAAGAGGTATGGTGCTGATAAATGAAATATCCAGGTCTATTGACATTTTGAGCAAGAGTCATTTTAGGCAAGCACTCTAAAAAATACTATTTGAAGTTATGTCAATTAAAAATTAACTCATGAATATTGTAATAGGATTGCGTAAATCTTTAATTCACATTATTAAAGAAAAAAGTCTTTCTAAAGTCATTGTACTGTGGAATGCCACATTTAATTGTTATTTTTAAAAAATACGACCATTTGTAGTATTTTCTTATGCTTTATTTAAATGGGTCGTGTAATTTTTCCTAATGGTTTTTTTACAACGCAGATTTTTTCCTTTTTAACATTAGCTCCATACAGGAAACCCTGAGGAAACTTATTTCCTATGTCACCTTTGGGGATGCTGTGAGTATAGCTGTATTTAAGGAGTAAAAGTAAAGGAAGGAAAAAGGTATGAGGGGTGGTTGGAATCTGGGATTCAATGTGTCTGGGAGTTACGGGGGTTTTAATTCACCCTCCCACTGTGGTGCAAGGCGATGTGTCGAGAGAGTTCTGCTGGAAAGGTAAAAAATCTCTATTAACCAGTCTATCCAAATCCGGCCCGCTACACCAACCTAGAAAATCCTCACTACATGAACACGGGCACCCCTGCTAAGTCATCAAACATAGCGAACCACTTGGGGAGACCGATGGCATAAGTGTTGGTTATCCAATTAATGGTTTCCGGGGCGGCGGTACCAATACCCGCCTCCCTAATTGCTGATTTTGAATAAATTAAATGATGAACAGTTTTAGAACATATTGTTAAATTTTACAATTTTAGGTACTAACAAAATTCATCTCAAATTTTAACGCAGCAAACACAGTAAATAGCTTCAGATATATTTGAAATCTCAATGGGGTACTCAATTGTACTTATAATGGATCTCAGACAAAATAGGCAATTATAAAAAAGCTTTCGCAGTCATCCGTTTTTTACTACTTCCCTTTTCCAACTAATCAGAGAAACGAGATAGTTAATCGACTGCCATAAACAATTAGCTCAGCGGAATAATAAAACAACGAAAGCCTAATAAAATAGCAATTTTACAAGTACTTAAATAGTCTAAACAGATTTATGCTCATTAAGTTTTTGCACAGCAACAAAACGGCTTTAGACGGATAATTGGCAGAAATGAAAAATTATCATTTGATTTGGGAGAAAAAGTGAGCGATCTCAATCAAATTTTGAGATGTGTCATTAGGATAGCATTTGGAGCAGAAATAATACTCGAAAATAGTCACAGTCCATTTAGGTTGATTGTTTCTTTACGGATTTACTGGAAAACGTTAATGATAAATAATTATTATCGAATTATTTCTCAAACTCGATTAAGAAGGAAACCAATTGAACTCATTCTTCATTGTTGTCAAAATTCTGTAAATGTGGTTTAGCGCATCACACTTTCCACAGATCTCCTTAATCTTTTGTAAAATGGGTGAAGAAATAATAATACATTTAATTAATATGAAGGTAAATATGATTTCATGTTTGGTATGTATTTCCATGTAATGAAGTACTTTCGAATGATAATTTGGATTGCATTGTATCAGAAGGTTTGGTGAGAAGGTTGTTTTATGTGTATGTTGTTGCAAAAAATGAACATAAGAAATGTTTATATTCCTATAAAATTGCAATAATTACATAAGCGTCCAATGAAGACTACCTTTCCTTTGATCAGGATATTGATGGTAGATTTTCCACACGTTATCTATATTCGTAACACCGCTAATAATGGCTGCATTTCTTTCTTTGTGAGCGTTATGTTATCAAATAATATAGTTTTAAAACTTTTAATTAACAAATTAGTTCTTCAAAACAAAGTATAAATGATTGCACCTTGCACCAGTTGTTGCTACCTCTAGTCTTGACCTCCTACAATCCTACATAACCAAAAATGTTACTTCAAGAAAAAAACTAATCTTTGCTGACAAACAGCAATCACTGGAACATAGCAGACAGGTGGAAATGCTGGGTTTGTTCAACCGGCATTGCAACGGAAGATGCACCATGGTCGACACAGATGATTGTGCTTCTTGTAGAACAATTTACCGGTCGATGTGCTTTATTCCATTTACAACATTCTAGTAAATATTTTATTTCGGTCACTTCAAATCCAGGGCCGGCTCTGAGCCATACGGCGCATGGCGCGAGTATAATTTGAGCCCCTTGTCAAAACCAGTAGACGCCTGGGCCCTAGGTAGTAGGTAGTGGGTTGTAGGTGATGACTGTGATTTTGTTTCTGTATAGGTATTATTATTTTATTTTGTGTTCTTTTAATTCATATATATTATCTTAGAATCTTTATTTTTACTTTGATTTATTTCTAATATGCACCTCTTGCACAATCTTTTAGACTTTAGTTTTTCTTTATTATGCTTACTGTTTTTATTTTATTTTTACTGTTATATATTTTTAGGTACAAAAATCTAATGTATTAACTTATATTACCCACGCACAGGCTGCGCCTTAGTGGGTTCCCTTTCCTATTATTATAAAACTTGTAATGTGAAATATATAAATTGGGAAAAAATAAAGGAAATAAAAAAAAAAATAATAATTATAATAATGTGTGGATGATTTATATTTTTGTGTGGCGCCGTTTTTATGAAAAATAATCTCAGGGATGATGTGTTAGGACCGTAAGGTGTTAGGTAGTACCAGCGTCTAGGCGACTTGACAAATTGCCGCCCGGAGAAGACTGTTCCAATTGCGCCCGCTTGAGGCCGGCCCTATTCAAATCCCAGGATGAGCCCCTTATCTTGTCCGAGTAAAATTCTTTGCACAGAATACCATTAGATGATTTGCACACAGATATTTTTTGTAAATATCTCATAAATTAAGAGCCAAAAAAAATTTTTTTTTTATTATTTTAATATAGATCATAGTTACATTAATACAAACATATTTTGCAAAATATAATATTTAGGTACATAATTGGTCATGTATACCTTATCAGAAAAGAGGAGCTCTTGTGCCTGCTAAGTGAGCCACGATTCTTACTTAGATACAATGTTATAATATGATGTTATGTGTAAAATATAAATATAATATATATATATATATATATATATATATATATATATACATATTTTTTTTTTAATATAAGGTTTTTTGGAAAAAAAGTTTGATTTTATTTATTTGTTCTTGTTGGTTCGTAATACAGCGCAATTCGGAAGGGAGATTATTGTAGTTTTTTATGGCTTGGTAAATATAATGGTTTTGCATTTGAGTTGTTTTAAAGATTGGCGTTATAAATTGATTTCCATTTCTCATCAGTTTGTAAAATTCTTGATATTCTGTGTTATTTTTTTCTTTACACATTTTTATGATTGAAGTTTGCTTAAATATATCATCAATATTTGGTACTGGAAACAATTTAAAAAGCAATTTTGTTGGGAAAGTAGAGTTTTTTTTAAGTATTACCTTTATAATAATTTTTTGCGAGACTTTTACTGAGTTTAGGTTGTTTTTATAAGATCCTCCCCAACCTATGATTCCGTAAATAAGCAGGGAGTGGACAAGAGCATTATATACATTTTTTAGTATTTTCACATTTAAAATATTTCTTAACCTAACAAACATATATATACATTTCCTTATTCTCTTTACTAACTCCGTAATATGGCTTTTCCATTTCAAATTTTCATCGATGATCACACCAAGATATTTAATTTCAGAAGAAGAGTTGATTACAGTACAAATAGGATTAAGTAGTTTACAGTTGACATTGTCACAATTTTCATCATGGATTATGATATTTACTTTGTGTTTAGGTATTTTTTGTAGTGAAAATAATACATATGTTGTTTTTTTCGCATTAAGTGTGAGTAGGTTATTATCAAACCATGATTTTAAGATATTAATACATACATTTGCAAGTTTGTTAACTAGTTCCCATGTTTGACCTTTATTGTTCTATTGTTTTAATAATTTTTAATTTTGCTTGGAGTTAATATTTTAAAAGTTTATTTTTATAAAATAATTTATTAGAGGTCTTATTTACCAGTATTATTAAAACATAATCCATAAACCCCCTATATTAAAGTTATTGAATGGATTCCTATTAATGGTTTAAGCATATTTGAATAAGAAGAAATCCAATAAAACTAACCCAGGTGTGAACTAACAAATTAATTTAATGATTACAAATTATTTTTATATGCGTATTTGAAAAATGTCATCTACATTATTCACACTAACAATAAGCCGTTATATAAGTTCAAAAATGTATAGCTATCTACTCCTATAAAGATGAAATTTAAGATTCTTGGAATCGAATTCAATCATGATTTGGTAAAGTGCATTAAGAAGCAATCACGGAAGAAATGATTCGATAATTATTATTTCATTGGAAAAGCTTTCTCAGAATTATAATTTTCCAAAATACTTTTAGCTCTCAGGTTTAACTAACTCAAATACAGCTATACTATTTTCCCTTTTATAAGAAATAAAAGGTGTTATGTGTTGTTTTTGCCTAAACAAAAACAACCAATTTCCAGAAATATTTACAAAATTGTTCAAAAAAATCATTCAACAAAATGCGAGTAAAATAATTATAAGATACTATTATTACTCTAATTTTAACATGTACCTAAATGACTCCATCATTTAAATGTAAAATTATAGTCTAAAATCTAAGAACAGTGGAATATTTTATATGATTTATGAAGATAAATGTAATTGCTTTTGTTTTCACTTCAACAGATTTAAAATAAATTACTCTGCAGTAAAAGTTTGCTAAATTGGTTTAAATTTAAAATACACGCTTACATGTTGTTCATTTGTTGATGTAAATCATATTTTTCATCTGCAAGAGTGCGAAATTTGATTTATTAATCTGTATTAGTTTTTTTAAAAGAGTACGTAATATTTCTTTGGCCATCTTGTTATAAATAAATAAAACGTGTAGGCATGATATATTGATGCAGTTTTGGACTTCATTAAGTGCTATTTGTAGTCATTGCTTGCAAAGAGTGTTTGTGAAAATGCGGAAAGGTTTATAAATAATAAATATACCCACAAAATCGAACTCGACAATATATATGCATGAAGTTATTTTGGTTATATTATAGGACAATCTTTCTCAAAATAGGCGACAACGTCCCATTGTAAGCGCTGTAGGCTTTCAGGGGTGCATTAGAAGGCTCAAAAGGGCCTCAAAGAAATCTAACTGAATAAAATAATAATAGTTTATTTTACTACCTTCAACAAAACTTGGAGAACTTCCACGATGATTTTAAGGATCGATTCCAGGACATGGGCATGGACATAATAGACTGGGTGTTGGATCCTTTTTCAAATTCCAACACAACAGGATCATCCAAGTTAGAAGAACAACTTATAGATCTGACAACAACCGAAGAACAAAAAATTCAATTCAAGAATGGCTACGCAAATTTTGGCTTCAGGAGCAAATCTCCCAACTGTACCCTGGGTTATGGTTATGGTCGGTTGTTCAATGATTTTGAACATGGATTCATTGCTGTAGAAACATTTTTAACTAAAAATATAAATCGAAACATTGAAACATTATTAATTTATTGAGACCGTTGTACTAATAATTTCTTATGAAATAATATTCGTTTGCAATATAGAACACCTGAGAGATTCTGTGTTTGATTGTTGTAGGTACAAATACTTGTGGATTTTGTCGAGAGATGGTGTTATTTAAAAATTTCGCTTGGTCAATTTTTTATTTTATTTTTTTATTAAAAAAGAAAGACGAAAATTCCCGGGCTACGAATAACCTGACAATATTTGAAAATCTCCTACTTATAGATAGACCAAGCCATTCCTAAACTCAGCTTACATACTAAACTCAGCTTATATCTTCCTATACATTATCAAGCAACCTTTCTCTTTCTCCATGGAGGTTCAATATCTTGATATTGCTCATCACTAGCCTGATATTTTATTTGCGGTTGGATTTGGTTCATCACGAGAAGAACTTTTGTTTAAATTTCTCAATTTTTCTGGCTAATGCCAATTTGCAGTCAAACTCGCTCACTTCTTAAAAATCTCTTAATATTTTTACCGAAGTACCCTTTTATATGCTTTCAATAGCCAAAAAAAAATGAACACATATTTTTTGTTTCATTTCCATTATTTTTTTGACATGCTACCATTGATCAAAGTTTCGAAAATACGTGCCGTTTTAGGGCAATGATTGCAACTCTTCTGACCAAACATGTCACTGCATGTAGCATAATAATGAGCATGCCACTCTTCCAACACCTTCTCAGTATTGTTAATAATATCAAATTAGCTTAAACATGTTAGTATCGCAGCTAGAGTCTTTGAGTGATAACGTATTTTTGTACTAAGACTGAATTTTCGATCGTGCCATTTAAATGGTGTCTACCGATGAAAGTGTTTTTAAAACCGAGAAAATGACTCACATAAATATATTTCTTATTGGACACTTAACACAAACTTTGCCTTAATCAAGATTATCGACTTTGAAGGAAATTACCAGTTTGATTTTTGTTGTTAAACTATAGTGTGGCAAAACATTACCTAATCAGCAGCTTCTACTGCGTGCGGAGTTCAGCAAATATGAGAAAAAGCAAGAACTCCTACAAGACTAAAAAAACGAAAAATAGCAAAAAAAAAACTTAATATTTTATTGAGAGGAATAAGTTGGAGAAAAAAAATAAAGCATTACGTTCTAGCGCTATCAAAAATAAGGAAGAAAAGTTTAGAATGTTTTTTTTATTGCTAATGCTAATACACTGCAAATGTTCACAATCGAGAAAGACATACTGTTTCTACACACTAGGGGGGGGGGAGGTACAACCACTGACCAGGTAGGTAGTTTAGAGTGTTTTGACAGAGAGAAAGACAAGAAAAAATCAATGAAGTTACTAGAGGTGGCGAAGTTAGATAGTAGAAAAAGGTGAGAATTAGAAAACACAAAAAGTCCGACTGAAAAATATTCAAAATATTTCAAAAAACATTGGCTACAAATAAAAAAAGAGGAACTAAAGCGGGTGGATTCCAACTCAGAGACGTTAATGTATCTTGAAGATGTAACCATAACATTGATTTATTTTGCTTCACATCAGTTACAGCAGTTTCAACCACGGAACGATTACAAAGAACTGAACCTCATTTAATTTATTTTTAAAGAACACCTGAAAAAGGTGTGTCTTTTAAAGCACTTGCTAGACTACACCGAACAAAAAATGGCTATTTATATGCTTTTTAAGGAGAGAACTAAAGGGCTTAAAGATGACAGTATTTTTAATGTTTGTAATTTCGCAAAGCACTGGCATCAAGCTCTTTGCACATGGTCTGCGCCAAAAAAGTTTTTACAGCTTTTGATGGTGCGTACGAAAAGATATATCAATCACCTTCAAAAACTGCTTCGAAAAACATACGGGACAAGTTCGGTATCCAACCGTAAAGCAATCTTCGATTTTGTTTCCTTGGAAATATAGAGGATCAGCACTCGAAAGACAACATTTGGAAGATTCTTCCAAGCAAGCAACCCATGACAACGCTCTCATTCTGCTTAAAAACTTACAAGTTGTTACAAATTATATACTTTTTTTTTTAAATCGCCGCTTCGTGTGATTTTTTTGACGAAATATGATGAAAGAGGAAGACCTAGAAAGATGATGATGACTACAACAAATCTAATACTTTCATTCATTCTATGAAAGTTGTTGATGACATAGCAGAGAGGAATAGAGTTCATAAAAGAGAATAATCGTCTTTACACCACCGATGAAGAGCAGAAACAGTATTATTTACTCTTGGCTGTTAAACATTATCGACGAAAACTTCCAGACACAAAGAATTCCACGTTGACGTCATCTTAAATAAGTTTATTTAAAATGTTTCATGTAATTATTTAAATTAATTTTAATTTTGTGTTAAGCCACATTTTATAGAAAATTACTTCCATAAAAACTAAGTTTAAATACCAATTTCCTATATATTTTGGTTAAATTCAAAACTTTCATAGCTGGTAGCGAGCCCAAAACAGATTTTTAAAATTTGAAAAACAATTATGTAAGGTTTTAGATATATGGAAAAAGCGCCTCGTCGAAAACTAGGTTCTTTTTAAAAAAAAAATGCAGTTTAATGGGTTTTTTTTTTTGGAACATGGTACTTATCTTCAATAGAATAAAACAATGCGTTATATTTGTCATTTATATGCATTTAATTTCATAATTTAAAAGTATTCGTTAGTTCAAATATTCGTTAAAAAAATTATTCAATCAATGTCTAACAGAGTATAATATATTCATATTTTATAAATAAATAATTAAACATGGTTAAGTTTGAACAATCACTGTTGTTTAAGTACAATTGAACCCGTTCTGTTCCGTACTTCGAATAATTAATTAATACTTAAATAATGCAAATAAATAATTGTTAAAATTAACATCACTACCTACTCGTACAATGGCAAAAAATAAGTAGTAAAAACATAAATAAATAGGTTAGAATTATATTATCGTTTTGAAAATAAATTACTCTGTATAAATAATTAACAATCGATCGAAAAAAAATAATATTAAAAAAAGTTAACTTAGTGACGAGATTGCACTTGGAACGAAACATAAAAATAATGCAAAAAAAATTATAAATAATCAGTCGACATTTTGTCAATGGCGCCAAATAAATAAAATAAACTAAAATCACAACAAACTTAACGAACAAAAACTAAAAATAACTCAGGTAGGTAACTTAATAATATATAAAGGGGTTTTGATTTAGCGGTATGTGTAAAATAAATTAAAAAAAAAAAAACATTTAAATTTTTTTGCTTAGATTTAACACAAAATTTTATGAATCATCCAAGTAGGTAATTTTTAATAAAATTTCGTAAATATCTATTTAAAAATATTTTTTATAAAAAATACTTCACCGTTTAAGTTAATTTCCAAACATAAATTTTATGTTTGAAATACGAATTATATTCTTATAATAACTTAAGTAATTAACGATTTATAAATTTCATTGAATTAGATTTATACGAAAAATTATCGTTAGAAACTATGAAAGCGGTAGGTAACAAATAAAATAAAACTAAGTTTTAACGAAGAATAATTTTTTTAGAGTAAATAAATTAATATTTGTAACTTGGCCTTTGCTAAGGATGTGTTTCATGCTCTTACCGCGAAACTTTGACGGGTAAAGTTCTAAAGTAATTTTAATTACTAAAAAAATTATAAAAACTGTCTAGTGTAATGGTAGTTTTACTTTTGCGAGTAATGCATGTGTTCGGAAAACAAAATGGCGGCCTTACATTTCAAATTATAAATAGAACAGCTGACCGAGTGCAAATAAATAATAATGATAAATGTGTGAAAAAAAAAACTTTTTACTTTTGCACTAATAAAAAAAAAAAAATTGCAATGTTTCCCGGTATGAGTAAAAAACACGGTGTATATATAAATATGAAGTCTGGAAAATTTATCATATAGGTAATGCCTTAGTTTTTTGTTTTGTTTTTATTGAGGCAGATATGAGTTGTAAGCCAGTTTATGGGCATCTGCTTGAGATTGGACGATGCTTCTCCTATCCCAGCCTCCCCCTCCTGATCCACCGGAGCTGGACCAGCCGTGTGATTCATGTCCAGATTCCTTCTTGGAGAGCAGTTTCTTCAGGGCAATGATTCCGGAGAGAAGAAGAGCAATCTGAAAATGGGAAAACATTAAAATTCATAAAAATTTGGGAAGTGAGTATGGGTAACCCCGCTCAGGAAACCATTTGTTGGATAACCTACACCTCTGACATAGGTCGCCCCAAGAGGTTTGCGTCCTTTTGATCCCTCCAACAGGACACTTTCGAAAGATCGTTGTGCACGGCAATAGGAGCGATGGATTCATATGTCCATCACCCCCGAACTTAGGACTCCTGTGCGGTATTTATATAAAAACCAAGACGAAGTAAGGCGAAGCTAAATATGAAATCACTATTTTTGATTAATCTTTATTACTTTATTTACATTATGAATAGCAAAAATATGATTTGGATGAGTTGAGAATATTCCTATCGTTGGGTAGAATATAATTTTATTAAGAATTTTTTTATGTGTAATCCACACAAGAGTCCTAACTGCTCCCAACCGTCTGGAATCAGACTATGGTATCCCCAATCATGAAAAGTTGTAAAGCTGAAGAATGTGAGGAGGGGAAGAAGATGCGGAACTGGAAAGTGGAGGAGTTCCTGGCTATTCAGACCTGGTCACCAAACAAGCTAAAGCCATTTCAAGTAACATTTCAATTCTGAATGGTGGCCTTATACCGGGGCTATACTGAGAGTATCTTCCACTCTGGAATGTTCCGAAATTATACTGTTTATTATTTTAACACAAAATCATAGAATAAAATTTACTTTTACTTTACGGGATTTGAACTTTGAAAGCCTTACCCCTCGACCGCAGGGGCTGTGGTACCAAACTGAAGTTCCAATCTTGCCCAAAGAGCTTCTTGTCCCGCAGTTGGATGAGAATAATAAATAAAATTGTGTAGTTTACAAATAAAACTACACGAAGACATATATGGAACATAAAAACATGAAATTTAATATTTAATTTTTCTTTCTCACAAATTTATTCAAAAAATAAATAAAAGCCCTCTCTGCGCAAAAAACGACCTTTTCTAAACTCCTTTTTCCAATCGATTTTTATGCCTATTACCTACCTATATTTTTGTTGGTACAAGGCACACTAAAAATATACACATCGGCTTGTGTATTCCTCTTACGTTATATAAATCTCTCGCAGAATTCATTCAGCTCTCCGTAATATTAATATCGACTTATTTGCAAAGGTCTGGAGACAAAACATTTACCTTCTCCGACTAAAGCCATAATTGGTACTAGAAAATGTATTTGAATTTGCGGATGCTTCATCTTTATAACGCCAAATTTTTTTTCCTAAGAAAACATATTTGATTCTTCTTACTACGGTCTGACTCTTTTTATTATTTCGTATTCAGGAAATCTGAAAAAGACCTATCAAAGTTGAATAATCTTCACTAAACAGATAAAAGAAAATAAACATTTGCTCCAATAAGTACGAAACAAGACTTCAGGTTATCTTCCAATTTGTATGCCGTTAACCGAAAATAACAGCAAACCAAGAAAATGGCCAATGTGCATTGAATTATTGATAAAAATGCTCGAATTCAAGGTGTTGTTGGGGCAAACGAATGTTAATTTAAAGACTTGGTTTGAATTTAAATTGTAAATTAGTTGATTCTATGGTAAAAAAATAAGTTTGTGTCATGCCCTCTTTGATTAAATAAGTATTGTTCTTTTTAAACAGCAACAATCAACTCGGATGATGACCTTTCCTCTGGCAGATTTTTTTCTGGAAATACTTAAAATTTTAATGATTTAAATTGACTATGTTCTTTCTTCTTCTAGTGGTCTCCTTTTTTCATATTAGCTCCACATAGGATGCCCTGAGGAAAATATTTTTCTTCAGGGCCTATGTCATCTTTCTAGATGCTGGGTGCAGGGTATTTATTGAGAAAGGAAGGAGGCAAAGTTCTGTGAAGGAAAAAGGTATAGAGGGTGAGTATTAGGGTATCTGGGGGTCAGTAGGTCCAGTACAAGCGGTGCAAGGAGATGTTTGGAAATGGACCTATTGGATAAGCCTAAAGATTTTTCCCAACCAATCTCTATCGATCTGGCCTACCACGCAGTTGGCAGAAGCATCCGCCACCAAGACCCGGATAAACCTCATACCCTTCTTTGCTATTATCATGGCCAACTACCCCGCTGATATCAGATTGACAAAACTTAGCAGAAGAAGTCAATTTTGAATTTTCGTCATGTTTTCCTAAAATGTATTTAGTTAGTTAGCGTTTAATTGTTCTCAAATGTCAATATAAATGCTTCAAATTGACACACCTCTAACTTCTTAGATTTTTATCTACAATTCAATTCACTATAACAATTAAGATTTATTGTCACAGACTCTTTAAAATATGTACCTGGTGACTAGGTACATATTTTACTACTTACCCATAAGTAAATACAAAAGTAAATGAATACCTACCTAGTTCAAGCTTATGTTGTGAACCTTCGGATAAAAATATGCTTTGAAATAACAACTGTAGATCTGTCTGACCCTATTAAAGCCCTTCAAAGCCGATTCGAACCCAATTGACCTGGTATAAAACTTTCGTACACAATTAAACTCAATTAGTTTGACAAATAATAATGACTATAATAATGAGTAAGTAGGTATCTTTATAAAACATGACGTGAATGAACAAAGAGTAGAATAGAGAAATAATAGAAGTGTTTAAATTGTGCTCATTGAGAGTTTGGACAAGATAATCGTGACCTGAGAAAGTGGAAGACGATTTGAGATGAGTCCAGTATGATATGCACAAGACGGACTTATAAAATACAGCATGGTGCTATTGTGAATTATTATAATTGACCTGCCTTCGGGCATTGCTAAAATGGTCGTCTTCATAGTTTGATTGAAGTTGTATTAATAAAATATTTTGATGGTCTGAATAAAATTCTTACAGTAAAGAAGCTTTCGAATTGAACCTGGTTTAATGGATGTTATACGATTTCGACAGAATCAATAAAAAAAATTCTTCCAATCAACTTTATTAGTTAAATGTATACTTTGTCGTAAATGGTGGGATTTTAGAATAACTTCAGCTCTATGTTTCTGAACAGAATTAAATTTCGAATAATATTTTTTTTATTTACCGTTCATCATCTTTAAGAACCAAATGCAGACTTGGTCGAAGTCATCCGAATCAATTTCATTTTGGACATGTTCCAAGAATGAATTTTTCAAGGTGCTTAAAGGTGATTTATAAACAATTTTGTCGTGACCTGAGAAAGTTGAAGATGGAAAATAAATCCAATCATGGGTATGGGATGTACAAAATGGATATGAACAATGTACCGATACGAAATCATGGTGCTATTGTGCATAATTAAAATAGACCTGCCTTCAAACATTGCGAAGAATTATTATTGTAGTACTGACACATATTGACGGAAGAAAGCTGAATGTCGAGGCTTTGAAATGGTGAAAGGTCAATCATTTACGTATCGTACTTGGATGTCGTGAGTGCAAAGCGTGAACCAACAGATTTAATATAATATGGGAACCTACATTGTCTCACGCGCTCAGAACAAATAAAGCAACTTGACTATGAAGCAGAAAATGCCTTTGTCTGAAGCACTAAAAACTTTACACGAATAGATCTGAAGTAATGAAAAATGCAGAGATTTTGTCTGTCTGGAATTTGCAGGTTTTCACTTCATAAATATATAAACAGTTACAAAGTTTTAATAAGTAAATTATTTTTTTAATAAGTTTATTTACTATTACTGAAATGCCACTTCAAATTAGGGTTGCCAGACGTCCTTTATTTTAAAGGGCGTTCTCTATTTCAGACCCCAAAATTGATCTTGTCCTCTAATTTAAAATCTTCAACAGAGGACAATACTTTGTCATCATGGTATCAAAACTACAGATACCTAATATTAACCTTGATGCATTGTATGAAGAGTTCTGTATTTTAAAGCCTCTCCTGACGAAAATTATAGACGATAAGAAGTGTGAAAATGTTCTTGAAATTTGGATTCAGATTCTCAAATCTACGGATGAAAACAAGAACCTGCTAAAAATAATACAATACGTATTTTCCATCCCCGTTTCTAATGCCCAAGCCGAAAGGATTTTTTCCTTGTGTACGATACGTGGACCAAAAACCGAAATAAGATAAATATTGATACTGTAAAAGCAGAACTACAAAAAAAGTCGAATTTCAACATGAAATGCAAACAATTTCATTATAGAAAACGAAGAAGCTCTTAGAGCAGCCAAAAGAAATACCAAGTTTTAACTTTATTTATTACTTTAAATGCAAAATTACTAACTAAGGTCGTACTACTTACTTGACTTCGATTAACATTGTGCATATTGTTTTTTATTAATAAATGTAACTACTGATACCATAACAGCATTTTATTAAAAAATATATTGATGTCCTTTATTTTCATCATATTTCCTTTATTTAATCGTATCAAATCCTCTAATTCATAAAACGGGAGCTGGCAACCCTACTTTAAATACACGTTGAAAGCTTTTTGTGAGAGATGTTGACAATTAGAAGTTTTAGCTCCATTTAAATGATATCTATCTTTTCGCTAAGAATGATTCATATGCCCCCAGATCTTGGATTCGTGAATAAACCAACTACACAAGATGCTTACATCCCAGAGCAAAGAGAACTTCATAAATCCAAATAGGGAGATCTTGTGATGTAGAAGAAATACACGAGAGGTAGAAAAATATTTATGTCGATATTTGAAAAGTAGCAAATGTAATAAGATGTCAACAGTAAATGTGATTGAATATGAAATATATATGTCTGTATATATATTGTATTGACAATATCAATTAATAACCGTTTATAAAATTTCTTCAATGATTTTAAAATTGCTTTGTGGCACCATTTGTATATAAATATGTGTGTATGTATATATATATATTTTTTATTTATTAATTAGAATAATTGTTTTATAAAATGTGATTTCGTAATATGAGCCCCGCTTTGTGCTTTACCAGTATGCGGCCCCTAACTATAACAAAACACTTTGTTAACTTACTAAGGTAACATACTCTTTAAATGTTTAAAAGTTAGTTACCCCCTATAATCCTCTTCCATAATTCATTCTTACAGTTTTGTTTATATCTGTAGTCTTAATCTTAATTTTAGTATACACTAAAGCTGAAGTTTACCCGGCCTTGCTCAAATTTCCTCTAAATTCTATAAATAAAGTATGCATGTATTATAAATATATAAAAGTTGAAAAAGAAAACCTTCTCTAAATGAAAATGAAAATCCTATAAAAATCCGTTGCCTAGTTTAGAAGAACTAAGCGCACAGCAGGCAGACGCGGATAGCGAGTATATTTGAGTATAATAGAGACTAGTGCAGACCCGAGATAGTAAAATGATGTTATAATCATCATAATAACTCTAAAAATACTATATTATCTGTAGATACCTACTTTATAGGTTGTCCGAATTTTTCACATAATAAGTTCTCATTTTGAAAATGATATTCAAATTCAAGGCAAATCATAGTTCTAAAGTTCATTAAACTTGAATTAACACATACATAACAGAAATTAGAATTTTTGATTATAACCGGAGAAAAGGACAATTAGTTCCAAAACATGTCGATATAAATAGACAGTGGAACGATGTATTTTATTATTCCTAATTTTATAGTAATAAGTTTATTCGATGAAGACAACACCGCCATAATTATTATTTAAAGAAAATAATATAAAAATTTAATTCAATATCCTAAATCTCACGATAGAGTCACGTGGGGTAACCGTGCGCAATTTTTACATTGGGATTTTTGTATTAAAAAGCTTTAGGTATTTTACTCAATTTTTTTGTTTATTTATATGATCGATTATTAAGGCATCTCAAACAACCATAAAAACCTCATATGGTTCATAAATCAAACAGTTATATAAAAAAGTTTACATGCATGTCGATTGCGTACACTTACCCCGTGTGCGGGGTAAGTATACGCATACCGTAGGGTAAGTGTTCGCACCGCGAAGAGTTACCCCCCATTGCAATTATCACACTTAAATTGCCCCTTATCGTAGTCTGTGCAGTTCTCATGCCACCATGCTTTACACACAATACATTCTATCCGATCTTCTGTTGGTGGATCTCGATATTGGAGTTGGGGTAAAAATAGTCCTTAGAAGCCTGTTTTTGTGCTCTCTTTAAACAGTTATGTACGCTGGAATCTCCCGCCTTACGCTTTGTGGTGATTCTTTGTGGTGTGACTTTCTTGAAAAGAGGTGGTCGTCCGATTTCCATGGTTTTAAATATTGGTTTTGGACGATTTTTGCATCTGCATCTGTCTGCTTCTGCTGAAGTTTCTTTTTATAGGGACTTGAGATAATTATTTCAGACTTGCAAGCATTTTTCAGTTTGCGTAAAACCGCCGAACTTGAACAACGTTAAACCCAATAGCTCTCGCAATACTTGTGGGAGTAGTCTGTCTTAAAGCTAAAACAGGGTTACGTTTTAGAAATCCATACACCCAATCCTTGCCAGCCGTTTTTGTAATGTTGTCAAATCTGTTCTCGATCTTGTTGATTTCAGCATACTCGTAAACAATTTTTTTCATTGTCTGTAAAGTCAGGCTGTAGAACATTTCGTCATTTTTTTTTTAAATAATCAACGATTTTGGCCTGAAAATAAATGAATAATTATTAGATCAATAGTTTCACAAAAAATTACATCTACGCGATAAATTGAGTATCTATTTATCTAAAAATCTACCTCTTTATCGATATCTCCCCATTAAAGTTGCTATTCATTTTAGTTTTAGGCGTTTACGCAGAGTGGTTTCAGTGATCCCAACAATATCTGCAGCAGCCCGCTGACTCTTCCCCTCTTTCATAAGCCTTTTTGCAGTTTCAATCTGCTCTTGAGTGCAAACTGACCTCTCCGGGTGCTTTCTCACGTACACACGCGGCATATTTCACTGTAAAAAATAACGAGAGTTGAAATATTATGCTATAAAATCAATTTAATCTATCGGGGTAAGTGTTCGCACTCGTCCAACTGCGAACGCTTACCCCAGCACACTTACCCCATCACACCAAAATTCAATAAATTTAAAAAATCAGATTAGTGGTTATCTTTATTACAATTATCACTTTGCACCCGTCTAACTAACAATATTTCACTACAAATTATCATAGACCACGTCGCTCTGACACAGCTGGTTACACAATAGCACACATCGGTAACAGAGATGAAAAATTTAAGAAAAGCACGAAAAAAAGTAATTTACCTACCAGTTTTTATTGACAAATCAGCATCCACTGTACACATGTCCTGCTTCGGCGCGATCCAGAAGGCCACTGAATTAAGGAACGCGTGGGCGCTTAACAGGCACAATCTTGTCGGAAACATCACTGCGAACACTTACACTCCGCGTACGGTTACCCCACGTGACTCTATGTCATTTAAATAAGTTATACTTGAATCACTTGGGTTAATTTACCATATTGTATTTAAATACATTTTCAAGAAGTGAACAAAACAGTAACCGATGAGTCACCTGTAATTGAAATAATTATCTCATGAAGCGAGATGCTTTATGAAGTTCAATCACTCTTCATAAAAGTAGATTAAAAATCAACAATGATGTATTATTTTTGCCCCGTTTCACAATCATTCGAAGTAGATAATTAGGCTAACAGCTAAGAATTAGCGAGAATTTTAAGTACTATGTACTTGTAAAGTTATAAGTGCGATTACCTTTTATTTGATAAAATCGCTGTGTTTATAGATTTCCCACAAATTACTCTCAAAATTCTGTAGTTTTGTAGGTAATCAACATTTAAGATGCATTCATCATTATTATCATTCGTTGACTCTGGCCATACTGAGTGGTCAATTAGATAGTATAAATTGTTTTTGAGTTGGTAGTTCCACCTCTCTTACATCGCAACTGTTAACCAGTAAAAGCCCTTCTGATTGCAGCTAAATTGCTCTACCAATTGCGCTACGTCGCGTCGGCTTATTCAATATAATTTGGCGGATTTTGAATAAGCCTACGTAGCGCAATTGGTAGACCACCTGATTGGAAATCAGAAGGCTGCAGGTTCAATTCCCATCTACGGCATGTATTTTTTTGGAAGATTTTTTCAATTTATTTTCTCGTTTAAGGCTAATAATAATTGTTTAAATATAATGTTAATTATCGGAGTAATCATTGAAGCTACCTGATTATCCCCACACACAGAGAATATACTTCACAGCACCACAACAGTAATATAATATACCTTATCAAAATATTTTTAAAAAAATCGCAATTTCCCGTATGTTTAAGAATATTTTACTCAAAAATTTTCTGTGTGAAGGCTTTTTTTGATGAAAAGGAGTGAAATTGTTCTTGAAGAAACCCGTGCTATAAAAGTAAGGAAACACAGAGGCCGGCAAATCTTTCCACAGCTGAGCTGTTTAACTTAATAACGAGTAGAAGAATAAACCCAATCATGTAATTAGTTTATTGTTAACTGAGTACAAATTTTGTAAAATTGCTGGGTGCGAATTTGGCGTAATTCTCAACTATGGTCTGTTATCGAAGGGATCAATAGCGCTAGTTTCTCTGAGCATTTTCCATTTAAATTCAGGTATAATGACAGCATTTCCACCTGACTCCTCTGCTCTAAAGATTGCAATCCGTTTGTTAAGATAATAATAGATATTAACTGCTAGTTTGTTAAGATAGCAAGAGAGCGCATAAAACGTCAGTTATGTCAATCAGTTCAAAGATTAACTAAAAAAAAATTATTTTAAATTCGATAATGCATTAGCACAGTGATATGTTAAAATGATCTTTTTGCAATAAAAATATGTAAATTCGTTTTAGACCACTTTAATTTTAGGTATAATTAAAATTAAAGTGGTTTAAAACAAATTTATATATATTTACTGTAAATTATGACGAGCCACAAAGTAAATGCTTACTACAAATATGTGAAATCTTTTTGGTTTAAAGATATTATATTATTTACCAAAAAGAGTTACTTTGATAGGGAAAAGCTTGCAGTTAAAAAAAAATCATCATAAGTACTATCGTTTTTTGTAAAAAGATCAATTATATAATTGCCGTGGTTGAAAATTTTAACTCGAATTTTTCTGTAAAATTATGTCGGTAATCTATTTAAATAAAATATTAAGTAGTTTCAGCGAAATTTTTAAGGTTTTAATGATAATTCCGTAATTTGTTTATGACAGAATTAGAATGAACGCTATCAAACTGACAAAGCCCTATATATCTTGACCGTGGTTAAGCTGTCATAATTTCTCTTATGTTTCAAAACCAGGGCAGTACTGATAGTTAAAATTTCTTCCTAGACAATGCTGGATCAAGAATCTATAAATTACAGTACTAACTGTGCAGCTTCTATACAGTTTAATCCCGCTAAGGCACTACAAAAGGGCGCTAGATAAAATATAACGATTATTTGATTAAATCAAAGAAAATCACAGAGAAACCTACATAAATAAAGCTTACCAGCTGCTGTAAACGATTATCTATGGTCTATAGCGTAAACGAATTATAAAAAGCAAAGTGTGGACAATTGGTCAAAAAAGTAATATGTCATTAGCCTTGATTTACGGCATCTGTAACGTCAGTGTGTTTAGTGAGTTGTGTTTTGTAACTCAACTGTCCGTACAGTAATTGTTGATGAATCATGAAAAACTTTTGATGTTTTTATAATGCTTAAACTAGACGGATCTTACTTGTAACGTAAGTTATGATTGCTCAAGGCTTATTATTCTGAAACAAGTAAGTTATAAGATGTTTAAGAATAGATGATATAATTATTGTCGACAAAAGTATCAAGAAGTGAAACCTAATAATTAATTCAACTAGGAAACCCATGAATTTCAAATTCTTAATATTTTTGAGAATATGTGAATCTATGAAACAGGTCGTCAAATTACAAAAAAGAAATAATCCTGAAAGTACCCATATAAACTACGTCAAAAGAAAATTATAAAACACCTTAAAGTTTAGTACACTAAAACTATATTTTAAAAGCTCCACTCAACTTTAAAGAAAAAATGTGTGCCTTAATGACCAATACCTAGCCTACAGGAACAAAACCTCAAACTCAATTTCGAGTGAATTTAAAAATAACAAATAAATTTAGTTAAGTATAAAGACAGCATATATAACACTTACTGGACGACCTGCAGTCCGCATTGGAACAGGAATCCCTAGTGAGAGGGACTGTGAATATAAAGAACTTCTCCTATAATTTACTTTGGTAAACTGCATATAATGTTATTTTATTAACTGATGAGAAATGGAAATCAATTTATTACGCCAATCTTTAAAACAACTCAAATGCAAAACCATTATATTTACCAAGCCATAAAAAAACTACAATACCCTTCCGAATTGCACTGTATTACGAACCAACAAGAACAAATAAATAAAATCAAACTTTTTTTCCAAAAAAACTTATAGTAAAAAAAAAATATATATATAGTTTACACATAACATAATATTATAACATAGAATCTAATTAAGAATCGTGGCTCCCTTATCAGGCACAAGAGCTCCTCTTTTCTGATAAGGTATACATGACCAATTATGAACCTGAATATTATATTTTGCAAAATATGTATGTATTAATGTAACCCATATGATCATCGATATATAAACTCTAGATACGCCGAATCTTGAAAATTCGTTCGAATAATTCGGCCCATCCGTGAGTAATTTTATAACCAAACTCCCCATCTGATTTCCTCGGCTCGCATAGAAAGCACAATAATAGCTCGGTAGACAACTTTGGTCCTTGCAGACCAACAAAAGATAAAAAAATGGTTTTTACGCTCTTTTGATTGTGAAATAATGCACTTTATTTTGGTTAAATGTTTTCATAACCCAATTTTTGAACCAATAATTTTGGTTTTGGTGTCATTTTTAACATCCACTCGCCTTGTCTAGACTTTGTTGGTCGATGCATATGATCTATATTAAAATAATAAAAAATAAAAAAAAAACAAATGATGATAAATATATCTTAAACATAGACATATGAATATTAGTAGACCTGCCCTAAGTGATTAAAAGCGTATTATCCCCACTCCCCATACCGGTTCCATTGGAGCCGGCTGTGCTCGCGTATGGCCTCAAGTGAAATTTGAAAACGTGACGTCATCATTCTTGTGCGAACTATGGTCGAGGCATCATCGGTTCATTTTACGAAATAACACGGCAAAATATTGACTTGTACTATGAAAACTTGTAAAAATAGATGTGAAAAAGAGAATAAACCCAATTGTCGTATTACATTCCATATATAAGCATTATTTTACTTAATTTTAAGCATATTCACATCGTATAATATGGATCAGTTGTAGAAACATAATATACTATCACATCGAGAAACGTCTGGACGCGAAACACAAAGCTGGTTGGTTGCTGGGAAGTAAATTATGAACATTTATAAAAGTGTCTTAACTAAATACTTAAACGAAATATTCGACCGAATTTGGACTTAGCAAATTTGTTCATAACGTGGCGAGTAATTTGCGCTCCCATGTAAAAATGTCTATTCATTCAAAAGCAGATTTTACTTTTACGAAGTAAATGGTGATATTATAATGCGAGATGCCTATTTACTGTCAGATTGATTTATTGACGAATCACAGTCAGCTTCACTCCCTTCGTTCTTCAACAGTTGATTTTACCCCTCGCCATTATCTTCTCGTCTATTAATTCCTATGTCTGTGATCTTAAATAGTCTTTGATACACAAAAAAGCATAACACTCCGTTCTTTGTTCAAAATATTTTCCATGAAGGTATCGGTCTTGCATTTCTTTCCGTTATTATAATGAATAATACGTTTATAGAAATGATTTTACCACATTTAATATTCACGGGGCTTTATAGTGTTTCTAAAAAATAAAAATAAAGTTAAGCTTACTTACTTTCGTCCTTTCTATAGTACCTAGTCTAGGAAAATATCTATTTTATTCCGTAGGTACATAATACATTATTCAAGAATAATGTAATGTTTTATTCCCACACTTTCTTATGTATAGTCAGCTATGATTGAACAAAGAATGGTCACTACTTGTCTCGGAAACTAATACTTGTAAAGAAATGTCGTTGAAGTAATGCAATTTGTTGCATGCCCTCAATAACTTGGCATTCATGATGGTCTATTATTATCCCATTCGCCAATTCATATAAATGTGCACTTTAGGTCGATGCATTCGCTAATTACATTGAACATATAAGATAGTCCAACCTCGCACCAGACTAATGGACTACGTAAAATTTCTATAACATAACACAGGGCTTTTCCAACATAGTTTTTTTCAATCAATATTGTTTTTTTCTTCTTGTAATATGAAAATTATCTCATGGTCAATATATCAATATTCCGTCGCAATAATCACTCTTGCTAATAATTCTTTTAAACAATATCGATTATATATTCCAGCCTTTTCGAGATCAACCGATTTAGAGCCCTCGTTATTACCGCAATAAAATATGTTTAAAAAGGGGCTTGGTAAAAAGAGTAACTATTACATTCTAGACTATTAACTATTAAATTTAAGACGGCCTCCGTAGTTGAGGGTTAAGGTTCTCGACTGGCAAACCGAAGGTCACGGAATCGAAACTTATTTATTTATTTGGTATCAAAAAAATTATTTTATTAATTTGTGTTATTTAAAATTTTTTAATTAATAATAATTTATATTATATTTGCAGCTCGTTCCAGATTTAAATATCTTCTCAGTATTGCCCTGGTGTGAGACCACCACTGGATTGAAACGTTGATTGAAATAGCTTTGGTCGTGTTTGTGATCAGATCTGAATAACCAAGTATTTCCACGCTTTCTCCCCCCATTACTTTCAGCCTCACAACATACCTCTATTGGGGATGCCATAGTTTCATTGGCAGTTGGAAGAAATTGGGACTCTTGTGCGGTTTCACATTTGAAAAATAACACGTAAAAGCCCAGCCAGTCGTGAAAATAGAAAATAATAAATAAATTATAAATCTACCTACATGATAACTTTTGAAATACACATTCGGTCACTTTAAATTACTGTTTTTTAAGTAAAATCCTTTTTCCAAAAATAGTGACGTGAATCCTAACATAATCTAAGTCTCGTAACAGTCTTAGAACCTAAGAACTTAGAAGAAAGTATAAAGATGAACCGGTAAAAAAATTAAATAGAAAAAATAAATACCAAAAATTTCGACGATTTAATTCAAATGTGTTCATTTCTTCATTTCAAGCTTTCGTCTTACTAAATAGTTTTTAAAAATTTCTATTGCACTTACAAGAATGGTAAATACAGAAAACTTTTAAATCAATTGAACGCTTGTAAGTTCAACACACTCAAAATAATTATTTTACCTGATTTTAAAATGAGGCTAAGATCAATATACAACATACACAAGTATCAATATTTAAATTTCCGAGCACATTATTTGGGTTGAGTAGTTTTTTCCAACAGCTCATTCAAAAGTGTGTAAATAGGTTGTATGATTTATTGCTTACAATTAGGAATATAATCACCGTACTGCAAACTAATCACGATTGATAAAAACATAACTGCATAAATAATAGTATTATTTGATTGATTGATATTTGAAACAATTGAAGAATGACTTAGTAATGAAATTAATTGATATTTAATATAATTCCGTTTTATCGGAAATGTGACATTCGTACTCTGATTTCGATGAGCTGTTCAAGTAACTTATCAGTTAGTGTTAAATATAAATAGCAGATCTAAAAATAATTTATTTAAATTTTTGAATATGCAGATGGTTCCAGGGCGTAAAAGATGTATGACTTTCATTTGAATATCTTTGGAGGTTTGGATATAAAAATAATACGAAAATTTTATCCTATGTATTATTTTAAGGATAGTTTTTTTTGTATGTTATAAAAATAATTTTGATTGTGTGAATCTGTACTAATGAAACCTTCAACAATTTGAGGGTTTTGAGTATATATTACAATAACACGATTGCAAAACCACATAGTTTCACTGAATCAGGCATTATCGACTAATATTGAAAACCCTCTATACTTACTAGCAAATAAAACATTCCTTTCTATAACAATACTTTACAAAAGCCCAACGAGAAACCAAGAATACTCGTAGCTCCTAAATTGCTGTGGAGACTAGAAAGTAGACAATTAACTATTGAAATGTCTTAATATAACTATTAAGACATTGCACGTACAAAATATTATGGTAAATTTAATTATATTAATGGTATTTTTTAGTCTTCCTCGCTGGGATGTCCTGTGCTGAGGCAGACTAACGTAATCTAATTCGTTTTTATTTGTCTTCTATATCGTTTTACGTATTTTTTTTAAAGTTTTTTCATTGACCTCTTACATCCTTTAAATTAGTAAAATAAGTACGTAGTCCTTATAAGTACCAAAAATGCTTTTATGTAGGTATTGTTATCGCCGATAACAAAAATATTGTAAGACTCAAGGATTAAATAGATAGGTACCCCGATAAAAATTTAACCTAGCATTACGTTATAGACTTCAATATAATCTTTAAATGATATAAATTAATTCCCCAATGGCTGAAAAGTGAACATATATAAAAGTGTTTAACCTTTAGGAAAAGTTCAATTTACATGAAACTTATTAAGAGCTTCGTACCTTTGCTGTAATCAAGGCTTTACCAGCCAACATGAAGAGGGCCGCCATCGCCATGGGAACCATTGCTGCCATCTTCATTGCCATACCCATTCCCATCATTCCCATCATCTTCTTCATCTTTCCACGACCTAAAACACACGGTACAACACCATTAATAATACAACCCAAAAGTTTACAAGTTATAAAATATTTTCTACAGTGAACTATGATTATCGGAGAGCATCAAAAATCAGCATTGAAGATTGACGTTTCACTTACTAATTATTTAAACTTTGTTTAACTATAACAACTATGATTTTGCTTTGTGATCATACATATTTTTCTTACTTTGTACTCTATTATATGTTTATTTATAAAAGGCAGTATAGCCGTTTATGTATTTAAAATAAAAATAAAAATAAAATAATACAACAATCCTAAACGTGAAACTAAATTACAAGTTCCATGTCGTTACCAAGTTGCAAAGAAGATTATTGACCATCACTTGAATAAAAGGGCTACAACGATACATCAAATTTTAATGCATAAAATGTTATTTTAAACTTTTTCAGTTAGATTTATCATCACAAACGAAATTTTTGTTAAGGGAAAGAAAATAAATAAATCAGTAATCACGGTCCTGGTGAAAACTGTACATAAGAATAATATGTGATGAAGAAGACTGATGTCTGACTTTGAGATTTGCCCTGCCACCAGTAGAAGTTTACAGCATCTGCAAGTCTCTGGTCTCATAAAATACTAGACTACATCAAGTAAGTCATGGTCATCAAATAAAGACTGGCCGAGCAATGGAGTTTTTTATATTGGTTAGGTTTTGTGTACATTTTACAGTTATCGTGTCCAGCAAGGATAGCGAAAGAGGCTCCTGTTGTATGGATGATTTGTTTGCTGAATTGTTTTAAGCAGTAAACATAAAAAATCATTCCGCAAAAACAAATTGACACATTTTTTTCAACCCAAAATTGTTGTAAATTACGAATTTTTTGTTCTTTTACCCTATTAAATTATCATAAACTTGATTAAGTGTTGTTATTAAGTTAATTGTATCATAAATATCAAAATATTACTAAAGTATTTACCGTGTTACTTATAAAATGAGTTATGGGTTCACAATAACATAAACGTTATTATTTTGCTACAACCAATCAGCTAAATGAACATTTAAGATAAAACAGTTTTTCATATCTCTGCCATATGCATTTATGAGAGAAAGGTAGGTCTGCAGATCAGTTTTATTACCGAGCTAGGTACTCATTATTTTATTAACAACATAAAATAACCGCAAACAAATAATGTGATCTTACGAACTTTACCCTGTAGTTCTGTTAAATTATCCGATTATGTACGTATTTGTATTGCTTGTGAACACGGTAGTGACATTATTTGTTTTTGAGTAGTAAAGTATTAAATAACTACTAATAAATAATTTTGAGGCTTCATACCTTCTTCCAGACTACGTCCCAGCTGTTCAGTATCCAGTTTAGGGAAGTTTATTTGAAAGGTTCTTGAGTTGAAGAAAGCAACCACCCTACTCATCAAGAGACTTGACAAAGCTGCATCTCTTTCCTCCAATCCTCTCGGCAGTGAGCTTTCTAACTCATTCTCCGTCACGGATTTCACGTCCATTTCTGAAGCTTTCACAACGTAAAGTCCTTCACCTACGGGAAATTTTTCAATCTTCGACAATCTATCGATGAAACTGATTGCTTTTTTCTTCAGACATGGTGTGAATCCTCCAACGGATTTGTTGCACTCGTCGTATACTCGTAAAACTGTTTTGAATCCTGCAGATGTGATATCCTCTTCAGCTGATACAGCAATCAGCATGAGCGCCAAGAAAGTCGCTCTTAAAAACATCTTGCAATACATATTATTAATTTGCGTCACTGAAAAATCTTGTTGTGTCAAGCGTTTCAGGTTGCGACTAGAACGTGTTGATGTCTCGGATCGAATTGAAGCGAGCGTCACTAACTCCCGGCAAAATCACTGAGAGTGCTTACGGGTAAACGGAAGTCGGTTCACTGAGGTAGCGATTTACTTTCACGGGAGGCTTTCGAGGAGGGTGATCGTTGGAGCGAGACTTGAATAAGACTGTCGGATGTGGAGTCTTCGGGAGATATTTATACTTGGCCGTGGCCGTTTTGAGGTTTGGCAAAGTAAGATGTAGGCTCTGTAACAAATTCGCTGCATGCAAGATGCGCGGGAGAGGAAGAAGAATAGACACGTGAGAGAAGCGATTTGAAGGCAACCTTCTGAGAGGTAAGGTAGGTCAACGTAAACGTATTCTTCGTTTCAGTCCCACGTTTTTTTAAATGATATGTTTACAATTTAGTATGATTCTTCGTTGACGTGCCACATGGAATATGATAATTTCTGACAAACGTTATTAACCTTATAGATTAAATGTATTTTAACCATTAAGCATTTTGGTATTAAAAATACGTCACTCATACCCAAACAAGCGTATTTCATAATTGAAAAAAATTTAGGATAGCCGGAAAATTTTTTTTATCCCATCTGCGAAACAATTACAAAAAACAAGAATAATCCGGCAAAAGAACTGTTTATTTACTCTCCTAAAAAAATCAAATCTGAGATACGCCCGTTTCTGTTGTGGGTGAACCCAATTTAGTCAATAACACAACCCTTATTACTTACATGAAATTACTTATTAAAATAATTAATTTAAAAAAAATGCAAATGTAAAATAATAATTATAAATAAAATATAAATTTGAAAATCGCGTTTAGTAATCAATATTTGTCGAATAAATTAAACTTGTTTGAAATTTTCTAATATTGACATCCTCGCGATCGAGAATATTCAGTTTTTTTTTATTAACATTTTTTTAAATATTCGTAGTTGTGTTATTATAAATAAATTACCGACATGTTTGCTTTGATGCAGGACGGAGAGGTTTTGTACATATTGGAAAAGGTTGAAAATCGCACTAGTAATCGAGAGGACGGACCGCAAACAACTCGGTCTTTGCACACACTCCTTGCCTCATTCACATTCATACATACTCTTCTATTATTTTAACTCTTGACATGACCCGACTCAAGTATCTGATTCACTTGGTCATGCCATGTCTCCCTCGAGCGTTCCCGACTTCTGCTACCATTCAAATTTGCATCGTATATTCTCCTTACATTTCTTTCTTCGCTCAATCGCTCTACATCACCAAATCATCTAAGCGTCACTTTCTTGATCCTCATCATTACACTTACATCAGCCTTTCACTCTTTGCAGATTACTTCATTTCTCACACGATCATACATGGTTTTACCATACATACGCCTCAGGGATCTCATTTCTACAGCTGTCAATTTACTTTCCTCTTTCCTCTGCCAGTTCCATGCCTCACTTCCGTACATCGGGGTAGGTACCAGCACTCTATTGTGGCCTGCTAGCTTCGCTTCTTTGGACATTTTTTTGTTAGCGCCACTGCGTTCAGTCCTCCATTATTGGAGTTGCCTGGAGTTGAGTAAATTTAACATATGCACGAATATTTTAAACACTTAAAATTTAAGGGCAGTCAATGAAGTTAGTAATATAAAGGCGCGAGAATTTCGTTAATTGTTCTCCGGGTAGAAAGTGTTGGTAATTTTAGATTAGAAATTAATGTTTTGTAATAGATATCCATCACAGGTTGTCTTAAGGCGATGCCATACATAGTTATACCAAATCATGTTTTTTTGGTTTGAAAATTTGATCACTTAGAAATGTTTTAGATGCTTTAATTAAATACTGCGAATAGAACACATCTTGGCCTACTAGATAATCCAGTATTTTTTAGATAAGTCTTTTAATAAGCCTAGAAAAAATAATGTATCAGGCCTATAAAAACTGCTTTAAAGTTCAAAATATCCTACTTACGAACGCAATTTCGGTTACAGTTTTATTGTATAATGTGGCAAATTAAGTTCTTTATAAAATGATCAAAAAAATGAAATATTTATGCCTGAACATCCATAAAATAAAATACACTTTTTGGTCATGTTTTTTCTTGCATAAATCAAAACAGGCGGATGGTGTTAAGCGGGAATTTAAACCTTATCGCCTACGTAAAGGTTGTTATTGATAGCGGGTCAATTTAAAAATATTACACGATGTAGTGCATCGCCTTAACATATATTGATCAAATCTAATTCTGCGTATACATTTGAAAGGAACGAAGCAACCGCAAGTGGAGTTTTGCGCCATTTGCTGTTGCTTTGTTCCTTTCTCATAATTGGATTCGCGGCTCGCGTTTCGGATCCCAAAAGTATACGCAGCATAAGAAACTACCTTATGTCTTTTTCCAAGCGGTGTAAGTTACAATTATAAACAGGTGATCATACAGCAGATGCATATTCTAGCTGCGATCTCACAAGGGAGCAGCAAAGTAGTCTCATTGACTCATCGTTATATACAGTCCTCGTGGTACGTATTGCGAAACATAAAATTTTAATTGCTTTTGTGTAATTGTTTCGCAGTTAATTTGTATTTTTTGAAAAGACTTAATACTAAACGTGGTTTATATTTTATACAATCATGTATGTTAAAACCTTACTAATGGAAACGATAAAGAGAAACTGCTATAAAATACATCATGGAAAGATATATAATATGAGTAAATTGTTTATACAACCAAAGAGGGTTGTTTATCTGTTGTATAAACTTAAAATATCTCATCAAATTTCAAAATATTTCCAAGAATATTTGATAAAACGGTTTTAGCCGTGTTTGGTGGCCAGATTTAAATAGCCAGGTGCTTCCTAACCCTCTTCCACCCATCTCCATCCCCTCCTTATATCTTTCAGCCTCACAACGTATCCCAATCGGGGATTCCGTGGTCTAACTGGTTTCGGTTAGCAACAAGCACTTAGAACTCATGTGCGATATGAGTAAGCTTAAAGAGCAGCTTTGAAGTTGCAGCAATGCTGCTGTTGTATTATCTGCTTTTCTGAAATATGAATGGATAAAGGTGTTGTAAAATCAGCAATAAATGTAATTTTATCTATCCTTTTTCTTTATGTTTCATTGAATTTCTTTACTTCATCAATTCTGGTCTTAATCCCGCTTGCTTTTGGTGGGGTATTGTTTAATGGCGATAATTGAGTCCAAAATTTATGACATGAAAAAAATTGGTCATTTATTGTTGCTTAGAAGCAAAGACGTCATGCTATGCAAATTACGAGATTTTTACTCTTGGTTTTGCATATACGAGCAATAAAAATTAGCTCACTTAAGTAGAATAATTTCTTTCATTCACACGGTCAATTAAACTGATTACTTTAATGTGAAACACACTGATTGTTGAGCGTAACATATTATTTTATGTGTTCATTTGATTGTCATATTATGATTATTAACAATAAAACTGAATAAAAAAGATAATTATTGTAAGAAATTACCATCAGCATCCCATTTTTTCAATGTCTGCTGTCCAATATTGCATTTTTTTTTCTTTTCTTTTTAGTTTACCTAATTTGATGAATTATAACTAAAGAGTTCATTATGTTCGAAAGTTAATAATTTTATGAACAATTTTAAATTATTATTAGCCGAAGTTCAAACGAGAATCCATACAAACATTGCTGAAAAATAATTTATTTTTCTATGTCACTGTAACTCGCACACATTAAATATCATAATTTTATTTTTATTATTTTATTACTTAGTAGTACTCACTCTGATTTCATATTTTTTCTTAATTACATACTTCGTATATTATTTTATATTCTATACTCCTTATTTTCTTTAACGATATTTACTTTGTATATTTCCTTTAATATTAATTGTTAATATATCTTTTAAATTCTTATTTATTTTATATTTGATATGGTTATTCTTTTACATTACTTTCAATATACTTGATATATAATCGACCACCATAATACAGGCGTGTGCCTAGCATTATGGTTAAAAAAATATCAATGACTCTAATTAACAATGCACTGAATAAAGATAATAAAAATAAATATTTCTTAAAAAAATTACCAAGAACAAGATTCATCATTTTTTTTCAAATTGCGTTCGGAGCTTTTGGTTTCATAGAAGTTTAATTTTTTTAAATTTTATGGTTAACATCAGGATTTGAATATAAAGCGTGGTGTTCTCTTTCTAACACCGCTTAGATTATATTTCTAATCATCACATTTTTATAAGACATTTCTATGAGCTGTTTCCAAAAGCAAACAAATTAGTTTGAGGGCAGTGACGAATTAATTACATCAATGCCTGAGTGTTTAAAAACAGCTTCATTAATACTAAATGTTTATATCCAAATCCAACAGCAAGATTACTCTCCCCACCAAAGATATTAGAAGAACGAGATATGCTATGTTGGCCGCCGGACCGTAGGCGGACTACTACCTAATTAGGGTACTTTGAATACTATCGGGACGTGTACGCACAGAAATCTGTTCTATGTATTAGTGCGGATACCTTAGCGTAAGCGAAGGTGTGCAGTAGTATTGGTGAACAAAACCGGCGACACTGAGCAAAACAATTCCACACAGTATGAACTGCTAATAGCACATCTCGTTCTTCTAATATCTTTGCTCCCCACCGATGGCATGACCATTGGCAAAGTATATCTGTATATTAATGTAGGGTTTTGTGGGCGAAGTAATAAAAAAAAACATTTTCGTCAATCGTCAAGTCTACTCCTAGACTACTCTCTTGTTCGTAGACAGAGTAGAAAAGTGCACTTACTTCTTTTTCATACTGAACGATGTCCAATAAATGAATTTTAAAAATGAGTTATCATTTAAGGCATTACTGGTTTGAGGTTTTAACTTTCAATTAACAATTAACCGCAAGTTCTGGAGGCCAAAAAGTCAACAATCATATTGTGCTTTATATTTGTGTTTTGCGATAGTATTCTATTAATAATCAGGTGTTTCTAAGTTCGATCATAATTCTCTGCATAATAGAATGTTTCAAGGTGTAAATAACGAGCTTAGAGTTAAAATATTGTTTTTTTTTTTAATTTTGGTCGAAAATGTGTTGAGTACTGAAATGTACTAAAGATAGCCCTTATTTTTTTGGATTCAAATATTGCATATCCTAATATCGCAGCGTCTCACTGACATAAACTTAGTCCTCCAGGCAATGTTTTGATAAGCATAGACATTGATCTTCTTAACATTTATCTTTTTTCAAAATCTAAATTTTGTTGGTTTGCAAACTTTAATTTTTAGTTATCACACTATATCGATTTTTTGAGATATTTTCACCCTGCCATGACATCGATAATATAGCATTATGTATATGTAGGTATAATACATTATTTTCTTTTAAACGTTTCAACTTTTCTAATAATAATCGTTACATGGTTTCTCCAAATCAAAATATAATGATTTATGTTTACAGTGGAAAGAAAACATTAAAACTTTATCGTAAACAGATATCAGTTGTTCCGGTAATATCATTTATTTAATAAACCACTCATTATCTATGTTTACAAATGATTTCTAAAAGCTTCCTAATAAACCACTAATTATTACACTTTCATTTTACATAAAAATAATGGCTTACAAATTAATACATGAACTTTTACTTACAATAATTAGGTACTCTTATTAAAGTTCTTTTTTCGCTTCACCGCAAAGACTTCAAACAGAAATAACATAAATTAATTACAAATTAGTATTTTAGACAAAGTGCTTAATAATAACATTTTTTTTTCATCTGAGAACGCAAACATAATTTAAAATCAAATAAAATCTATAAAAATTTTACCCGGTCTATTTTCAGCGAATAAATTTGTTGATAGAAGGCATATTATAAAATATGAATTCATTTTTTTTATTTTTTATAGTGAATACTTCACAAGAGTCCCAACTGCTCCCGTCTGGAGCCAGTGAGACTATGGCATCCCCAATTGGGGGATATTGTGAGGCTGAAGGTAAGTGGGGAAGGGAAAGAGGAAGGTGGGGAAGTACCTGGCTATTCAGATCTAGTCACTAAACACGGCTAAAGCCATTTGGAGCAACGTTTCAATTCTGAATGGTGGTCTTACACCAGGGCGATACTGGTAGTATCTTCCACTCTGGAACGTGCCGCAAATATACTATATATTATTTTTAATTAATTAATTGTGAAATAACACAAATTAATCAAATAAAATTTATTTGCGCACGCCGGGTTCGAACCCGCGACCTTCGGAATGGCAGTCCAATGCGTTACCACTGGACTATGCCGGCCGTATACTCATATTGATAACATCAAATATTCAGGTACCTACGAAGAACCTTCTTATATATCTGGTGATTTGATGTTGTATAAAAATAGCTATTTTCATTATCTAGATGAAAAGGAATAATTATTTTTCTAAATGGTTTCTAGGTTTTTACAAATCAACATTTTTTTTTTGTTTGGGGAAACAATCAGTTTAAAATTTTATATAAATAATTGCATTTCACATGTTTTATTAACCAGTGAAATTTTAATATAAAATTCATGTTACATTCAGAAAAAAACATAAATAAACAGAAAAACGCAAAACACCTTAATATATGAGATATCTTAGATATCTTATACACCTTGATGAAAATAACTGAGATATCTTCGATACCTTACAAACAGCAGGGAGAGAGGGTACGTAATTAACAATTTGATTTAATTTTCTCCAATATGCATTTAGTAAACTGAGTAAAGACAAATGGTTTTTGCAGTTTAGAGTTTTAGAGTTTTATCTCATTAAAATAAAGTATTTTCATATATACTTGTAAATCATTGAAATCATAAACTTTGTGACGTGAGATATACTAAAAACTAACCAATTTGTGTACATCGCCTTATTATGTTTACGTTATACCTACTGGTTTTCAATTGGGGAGCGGGTTTGGGTACCGGACGGATTTGGGTTCTACTCGTATATAGCTATTCAAGGAAGAGGGCCGTATACTGCTCGGGTTAAAATCTATACTTATAATAATATTCATGCAAGATTTTGATAGACAGACAACTTTGTTCAAACCCCAAAAACAAAGGTTTGCTTTACACGATGGTAAATAATAAGAATGGGAGTTATGTAGTTAACAAGTTCCGCTGTGTAATTATTACAATGAGTGACAGCTTTTTCACCTTTTGAAGGCATTATTATTAAATATATGGTGTGTAAGTGGCTCAACCACAGTTTGATAATGCCTTCAGATGGCGAAACAGCTGTCACGCGTAATAATAATTACACATTAGAACTTGTTTATAAACAAACTGTTTTTTTTTTCATTAATTGAATAATAAGATTATTGAATAAATAAAATACTAGCACAAAATTGAAATAAACTTCTTAAAATTGAACTTGATAAAAATAAAAATAAATCTTACCCATGAAACAAAAATAATTGCTAAATAGAAAACAACACGAAACAATTTTTTTTTTAATTGGATATAACACCACATTTCTAAGTGAAAATTTAACACAAAATCTAGGCGTGTTGACGTGGGTACTATAGCTGCCAAACATATGTCAATTATTTAATTTATAAATTTTCATTCACGCCTTTTGTACCATTTTTTTGGCACAAGAAAAATTAAATCGGACTCGCTAACATTTTCCGCGATCGGATTTTGATTAAATATTAGATAATTAATTAGAATAAAATAAGTTTGTTTCTAACACCTCTTTATTGTGTATATTTTCAATATATAAAAACTACCGGTTTCTGCTCACCCTGAACCTTCATCAGGGTTATGTAAAAACATATTATAAAACATGTGAAAAAAAATTTACTTTAAAGCGTTTCAGTTGGAAAATCCATTAAGAATTAGTTCACTGATTCTTTTGTTATTAGTTATCAGTAAATGAGCCATCCTGAATCTTGTCCTACTTAAATGTATCACTTTCTCACACGAGTTCCTACTCATTCTTCACTTTTCGGCTCTAAAGCTCAATTAAAACCAATGGTGAACAATGGCTTTTTGGCATGACTGAATCATCATTATGGAATCTTCATAATTCTCATGAAAATCATTAGCCGTAGACTAGGCTACTTCGCTTAACAGTTTAAACCATTATTACCGTTGATTTTAAATATTAACTTCATGCATTATAGCCCATTCAAGTGATATGTGAAAGTAACTTCCAGTGAATAAAAACAACATCTGTATTTTTTTATGGCATTCCCAAAAAAATTTTTTTTTTACAAAAAAACATGATTATGTCAAAAACGGTTATTTTTACCAATGTGGAGACGGAAAAATATAGTGTTAGGTAATCGTTTAGTACGCAAAACACCTGTTTTGTCGTCCAGCACTATTAATAAGCGATTTTTTTTCATGTTTGAACTTTTTCCATAGTATTGATACTTTTCGACTAAATACACAGTTTCACAGAATTTGAAGTATACGTCAAATTTAAACACTAAAATTAAAGTTCTTTTAAAGTTCTGTTATTATCTTTAAAAATGCTGTAACGAAATAATGACAAAACTTGAATTGAAATTTTGATACTTGAAGAATTGTTCAAATTTTGTGAAACAACTTGCCCTTAGTCTCATTGTTTATCAAAAAATTATTTGAACACAAAAACCAGAAATTCAACCAATTAGATTATAGGTCCTATGCGATCCGATCTTTGAAGATTCTAATATCTTTGGACTCAATATTTGTGAATATTTAGAGGTGATTTAATCATTTCACCACTATTTTATTGATAATGACCTTCTGCCGAAAAGGAAAATAATTACGAAAAACTGTGTGAAAAACGTTAAATACCATATTTTATTTATGTTTGATGTATCGAGTACATTTTTTGTTGTTAAATTTACTTCACAATAAATTGCACTTTCTTCTCGTTTTTCCCGATCGTGACGACCACTAATCTTCTTTGATACATATACACCCGCAAAAAATAATTACGTAGATATTGTAAAAAAACAAATAGCGTGCGTGATGTGCGTAGGTACCCCAAAATCAAAAAATGTATTATATACATTATCATCTTTGAAACATTCAACTAAGCATGTTGTAGAAATTAGGTTAAGGATCGATACTTTTAGGACTATCCCTATAAAAAATGTAGACGTCATTATCGCACATATTCGTGAGTCAGTTTCTCTTTACTAAGGATTGTCTTTTCCACTCTTTACGGTTTTACGAGGTTCAGAGCTGCAGACACCGACTTATTTTAGGTAACAAACATTTTACCTACAGAGAAAAAACAACATTTAAAACACCCATATGAGATAAAAATGAAGAGGGGCATTTGACCCAGTTCTATTTGTATAAAGAACATTAACTTTAAATTCCGTAAATTTAAATGATTCAATACTTCATGGAATAAGTAGTAATTAGAGGAATAATAGTGTTACTTGGTCACTAGAGGGAATTATTGACCTTCCTTGCTTATCCTACATCATACTTTCCAGTGACCATAAGTTTATCCGGGATTGAGTCCTAAGTTTGACAAGCAACCTAATATTTATTAGAACCCACAGGCAAGCAGTTTATATTATTTTATAAGCAATAATTATTAGCCTGAAACACTCATCCACATTGAAAAATCTCCTGATAAAAGATAAATGACGCCAACGGGACTTGAACCCGTGTCCTTTCAGAGTGTTCAGGCTAATAATTATTTCTTAAAAATAATTGTTACCCTTTGAGCTATGCATAAAAAAAATCATCTCGTCTTAAACATTAGTTTATCAAAAAAAATAATAATTAAGCAGTTTATAGCCTATTGTGTAGGTTTTCCAAGCCCTTCAAGAATTAATAGTTAATAGTTCGGCAGGTTGTCGATGGAATCCTGAACATTCTATGTATAAGCTTCCTTTCGCTGGATGTAAGATTAACGTTACTATGTAGACTATGATAATATACTACTTGTGCGGCTAAATTAATGGAGAGGTGCTAGGTGTTGGGGTAGAAAATTGTTGGGATTTACTAGAATTTTCAGATTTGTTCACTAAACACGGCAGAACAAAGCTTAAACAATGCATCTATTGGATTCTGAAGGTATTTAACAGCAACGATACTGCAAGTAGTTAGGTACCAGTTAGGAACAATGTACAAGTAGGTATTAGTGCTCTTTATTTAAATGTTTAACTAATATAAGAGTGAAAATTTGGAAATATTGTATTACATTTGAGAATTACTTTAGTACTGATTGAACTTTATATTAATACAATACCTTTGTTAATCTTAGGGTGGACTCTAGCATTAAAAACAGTGACTGTATGATAAGCATCAATGGATAATCATGAATCAAGTACTTGAGAACCTAACATCTTTTCTACAATATATTCTGCATTGTATATCACTAGGTTATTTTGTTAGGTACATACATTCCACGGTGTGCTGAATCTATCTACGGTCATCACTTGTATTAATCTAAGCAACGAAAGTAGTGTTTTAGAAAATTATGTTCAATTATCATCATTGGATGCTTACTTGTTCGTATGTTGGCAAAATAATGTGTGGAAAGTGCCGCAAGCGAAGATGGGTATTAAAATTGTGGGCCCATTCCCAGATGCTTTGTGATTCGTCTGACATTCAAACATATTTATTTGTATATGTGTTTTAAAAGTGAAATTTGCCATATATGAACTATTAAAAGGTGATCATCTTTTGATCAGCTTCTTCCTTAGTGTAAGTGTTACATGTGCTAACATGCCAAGACTGCACCATTTGCCATTTCAATCAATATCAAGCTTTTAATAAACTTTATTGTCCTATAATGTAGCGTTTATACTAACTAACTAACTAACCATCACGCAGTTTTTCCGCAAAGGTAGGCAGAGAGGAAGGACCGCCAAATAACTCAGTCTTGGCATACACACTCCTTCCCTCATTAACATTCATACATACTCTTATATTATTCTGACTCTTGACATGGCCTGACTCAAGCATCTGATCCACTTTCTCAATCTTACATTACGTTTACATCAGCCTTGCACTTTTTGCGGATCTCCACATTTCTTACACGATCATACGTTGTTTTACCACACATACGCGTCAAGGATCTCATTCCTACTGCAATCAACCTACTTTCATAATTTCTCTGCCAGTTCCATGCCTCATTTCGATACATCAGGGTAGGTACCAGCACTCCATTGTGGACCGCTAGCGTTTATACTAAATCAATTACATTATTGTTCAAATTGCAACTAACATACCTATATGCATTTAGGTTTACATATATTTGTATAGCTATTTGTTTTCATATCTTACGCCGGTAAAAAGCCTTGACTTCGGTTTCTATCTTCTAGAAATACATGTCTCTTTTTTATGTCTTCATGTAATGCGTTAAACTTTTCAGGAATTTTTCAGTTAACTGGTTTTTTTAATTATATTTTAAGTATTCAGCGTTAACTGGTAATCTGCATTACTATGCTTAAAACACGTTACACGATTATAATGGTAAAATTTTATAATCGCCTTCACTTAATCTTATGTTATATTTGCTTGATGTCAATTTGTCAGATAATACAGTTTCTCTTATACAGATCATAAATAGAGTCTATTAAAAATATTTTCTAGGTGGTTTGACTAGTTAAAGTTCACATCTTATTTAAGACAGGGTTTGTATTTTAGTATACCTTTTGGTTTTATAATATCTCAAACAGATGACAATTCAACACAACATTAAAAAGTGACTTAAAGTCATTAAAAGCGATGAAAAAAACTAACCTGTGAACCCAACCTACGTAATTTATTTCACTTAGTTTTTGTTTCATCACTTTTCATGACTTTATATAACTTTTTAAAAGGGTGTTGAATTATCATTTTTATCACTTATCCAGTCACCATTATTTTGTCTAGATAAAGTTAACCATAAGCAGAGAGCTGACAGATAACTTTTATGTTATCCTATCGTATACTTTCCTCTTTTATTCTATAGAATTAGTATTTTCTCTCTAGACTGGCTTCATTCATTGTTCTAATCTACAATTACCATATTACATGCTCTCATTTTTGTCAACCTTCGATGTACTTACCAGCTCGGAGAAGGAAACTTTAATAATATGTAAGGTATAGTAGTTAATCTCGAGTAACTAGGTATCTGTCATTTCTGGGGTCTATGTAATTTCCTTGTCTTATTTGTTTTCTTTGACAACGTGAGAAATAAAATTTACCACTGTTGATAACTATCGCCAGTCTTGTTATCAGTAATTTATTTTTTGTCAGCACGTATTTCATATATTGAATGAAACATTCACGAATACGATTTTCTATTAAAAATTATAACAAAAATACTTACATATTAAACCCATTTTATTTTTATATTTACGTGACACCTAATGAGACCATTCCTGTCCATACAGTTTAAAGACAAGGGAAATATATGGTGACATGATCGGGCAGCGTTGGTAGCCGTGTTAAGGTAAGGGCTGTAGGGGGGAATGGGGGGAAGGGGCAAAACAGATGCCGGTAGCTCGTTCCACATGGAACCCGACTAACATATAATGAGTCAAAGAAATGACCAATTCGTTTTCATGAAGCCAATATCATCTGTGAAGCTGCTAACTCCTTCTAGCACACTCCATTGAAATACACGTAGATCAGACTTAGCATGCCTACATTGCCTCTGTGCATTACAGATGACAATCGGTCTGACAACGGATTATCTAACAGACAAACCGCCTTCCTTTACACAGAATCAAGCAGGTTTATCAAGTGTTTTGCGGTTTCAGTCCACAGGTGGCTCCCAAATTAATAAGTTAATTTACAATTAACTTTGACTCCTTAGTTCTGTTGCCTTATTATCGATGATATTTAAAAAATTAAAAATAGGGTTTAACTTAAAATATATTTTGTGATGGTTACATTGTAATACAATGTTTTACCACCCGATGTTTCGTTAGGAACAGCCTTTGTATAAAAGAGTTCCTTTATGTCATCCGTTCTACTCTTCAACCTAGCCTTTAGAATGTTAGTCTACTTTTTGTCATATCTTTTCTACTCCTTCCTTCTTCAGCATCATTTCTATATAATCATATTGGAGCCTTGTAGGTCGTCCAGTTACACTTCCCAAGATAAATGATACATACCATAAGTTCCATTTATACAGTTTTAACAACCATAGATTTTGAACAAATCAAAAATTTTCTCAAGACTCGAGTAAGTAAAGTCTATTAAATGACATCTTTTTTTAACCAATTACAGTAACCCCTAACTACTGCAGTAAATCTAACTCAAACAAAATAACATCTTCACATAATCCAAATCAGAGAATGTTGCCTTCACTTTGACAATAATTCTAATACCTGTATGTCTTCATTTTGGTCAAGTTCTACTCTGAGAAACTTCTGTTAATATAAGTGGATAGTTTTCATGAAAAAAAACAATCTTCCGCTTTCACAACAGCTTGAGTGTCTGATGAGTAAACGTGTTAAGTGGGCATAAGCCTTCAATCTGTGGGAAGAATTTGACTCCCGTTTAGAGTGTCAATTGAAAAGATGATTGACAAGAATACTGTGTAAACAAGTTTGCATTTTCAAATGATGTAGGTACGTCAAACATTAATAAGTGTTTAAAATAATGATTGTATATTTTAGACGGCGTATTTCAGTGAAAATATAATTATAATTTCCTTTGATTATACATTAAACGGGACACATATCAAAGAAGTAGAATCTATCAGAGACCTTGGGGTAATACTGGATGTGAAATTAAACTTCATTCAACACACTGATGCAATCATCAACAAAGCCAACAAAATGCTTGGATTTATAATACGTTTAACGAAACCTTTCCGCAACCTTAAGACTCTATATTCCCTTTACACAGCGTTCATCCGTCACCACTTAGAACACTGCACACCGATCTGGACACCTTTTTACCAATGTCACATTGAAAGAATCCAAAAAAAAATTTTTGAACACATTAATTATAAACAAAACTTACATTTCTCAAATTACACCGATTATATTAATTACCACAACTTCAACTCCCTTCATACACGACGTTTGATTTTTGACCAAATCTTATTATTTAAAATTCTTAACAATGGCCTCGACTCACCAGAGCTAACCAATTTAATAAATATTCATATTCCAACAAGATCAACACGGCAATCCCATTTGTTTCATTTACCTACATATAGAACTAACTTTAGAAAAAATTCACCCATTCCACGTATATGTGCCCAATATAATACTAAATTTCAAAACATAGACATTTTTAGCAATACACTTCACAAATATCGATTAGAAGTAACTCGTACGATCGAAAATTAATACAATAGTATGGAATGTATCCAGAGCATCTCCTATCCTCATCCTAAATTCCTATTCCTCCCCTCCTCACCTAAAATATTTATATATATTTTTTTATGCAATACAACTCCATCTCCAATCAATTTTAATATAGGATACATTTTTGGCTTGGCTGTATTTAACATGTATATAATATATTTTTATTTATATTTTATGTATAAGCTGTTTGTCTCTTACCTTTTCCAATAAAAAAATAATTTTAAAAAATGGCCACGGCTCATAATCGAACCCCGATCAACTATGCTATCTATTCAATCACCTAAAAAATATAAATTAATATTTTCACGTTACAACTAAATTAAACAAATCTACCATTCAACCCTCTTCAACTAAGGTGATTTTTTTTTGTTTTCATTATGCTGAGGATTAGTATGACAGACGTGCGTTTTAGGTACTATTGTTTTAGAAATTATGAGTTTTCGTTGTTGAATAGTGTTTTTTGAATAAATATTTAATATGTATTGAATAGTTATTGCAAGAAATGGTCTAATAAAACTCATTATTAATAAAATATTAAATATTTTATTATAAAGACAAATAACTTAGTTTACACCTAAATATATTATTATTTTCAAATACACAGTCTAAATGTTTCGCGAACGATGTTCGCTTCATCAGGAGTAAATGCACACTAAAGTTATAAAATGAATATCGATCACATTATGAACTCGATTGTTTGCACTGTGTGAGATGTGAGAATATTTGTAAGAACTTAGAATTAAAATTATAACAAAAACATATTGAATCATGAAGTTCTGCTAGATAATTACTACAACATGTAACCGTTCCGAAGGCATTATCAAACTGTATTGTTTTTAGCAAACTGTCTCCGAACAACAAAAATAATAGTATTTATTAAAAATATACTAAATGGAGTTATCGAGGCAGTTAGTTACATACCGTAAATTACACGTTCGTATTCTAGTTCCAAAGAATAACCTTATTTACGAGTCACACTGTTTACCGTTTCCTCGATTTAAATAAGCATAATGTGCAAGAATCTGAACAATGGTTTGATAAGATACGGCTACACGCATTAATTACCCACAACCTACAAGTTTAGCAGAACCTCCGACAGACGCAGCCAGCCAACACAATACAGCCTCATCTGGGATGTGAACTGAGCCCAGGATGATGCTATTATGAAGCCGGGGTCAACTGTCATCAACCACGTGTCATTATTCATCTTTCTACTCAGTGGGTCATCTCGTAAATGTGTCAAATACAATGGGACTCTGTGAACTTGCGGAAAGATTGATAAACGTAATCATGTTTGTACCTATGCGGTACACGCACTACAGTGACTAGATCAGTGATTTATTAATGCGCTCGTCATGTTAGAAATTTTATCCACGCAGAATACTTCTGATTTGATTGTATGCAGTAGCAAAAACTTTCGAACATTGTGCTTTAGTATCATGAAGTTAGCACAGCTTTTTATTATGGAATTTGTATAGAAACGCAACATTTTTAAACTCGTAAAGATATTATAATCATAGCCAGAGGAGTATTTATTCGACCCGTTAAGTCCTCAGAAAAGTAGAAAAAAGTCGTATTTCATATCAACTGAACCAAATGTTTTGTTTTTTGTTTTTTTGACTAAAACTTTTGTGTATCTATTCTACTTTATTAAAGAACGAATTCTATATTCTTACCGAATGCAATGTTTTAGAAATTCAGATCATAAAACATTTTTTGCCGAAGTTTCGGATTCATTTTATTTTATGTTAGTTTATTGGGGAGTTTAATAAGAGTTTATTTCATTTATAAAATTACATTTTTCATGGTTACACGAGCAAGCGTTAATTTATATTATAAACATGATTAATGGTTAGTGATTAGTTATGGTTCAAATATTGTTACAATAAACTATCAAATTACCCATCTGGTAACACATCTAATACTTAATATGTTTGTAATTACTCTTATGTTTGTTTCACTCAAATGTAAATTGTTAACCTTGATAAGGGCTTAGTCCTAGTGAGGTTGATTTTTATTTGAAAAAAAGTGTTTTATGTATAGCGAGATGCAATAAATAAAAAAATAAATATTTTCTAGTTAAGTTTTAATGTTTGAATTTTGACAAATATTTGAAAATCAACTTCATCAAACTCTCATGGAATAATATTTTGTTAAACCTTTGAGTGAAAAAGATAATAATAGGTAGGTTCATTTGTCTGCTTATTGACGAATATTTGGAAAGCACTTGATGTAAATGCTTATAAAGAATATTGTTTGATCAAACAAATCGTTATTTTCTTCCAGTATCTTTACCAAAGATATTAGAAGAACGAGATATGCTATGTTGGCCGCCGGACCGTAGCCGGAGTACTACCTAATTAGGGTACTTTGAACGGTATCGGGACGTGTACGTACAGAAATCTGTTCTATGTATTAGTGCGGATACCTTAGCGTAAGCTAAGGTTTGCAGTAGTATTGGTGAACAAAACCGGCGACACTCGGCCAAACAATTCCACACAGTATGAACTGCTCATAGCACATCTCGTTCTTCTAATATCTTTGATCTTTACCGTATAAATTCAGAAAGGAAAATTTTACACGATATTTACGTATTAATCCTTAAGTATAAAAATATACTTTTTTATGTATTTATGATTTTAATAATAAAATATGAGTAATTTAAAGAAATCAGTTTTTCACGATTTTAGTGGCAAGTTTGGCAATTATTTCTGACTTAATGGCAATTACTTAAAAAATAAACTTGCCTTTGGTATTATGCAGACATAAATTTAAAAAAAAATACAAATATTTAAAAAAGTATTTTGATGAGCTAAATTAAATTTCAAACGATCAATTTATGCTGGGACACAAATTTGTCGCATATAAATTTTAAATTCCAATTCAAAAAACGCATGTTTTGTTTTAATCTATATTTCACTGTATTTACATAGAAGATTGGAAAGGATTATTTTTTTAAATAATTATCATTAACTCACATAACATGTCAAAGTCACCTCTAAAATCGTGAAAATTTGAATTCTTTAATGGCCTATATTTTCTCATTTAAAACACAAATAAATAAAGCAGCATATATCCGTACTACACATTTAGTTTAGTTTAGTTAAGTATTTTGGCCTCAAATTAAAATTAAAGTTTTGTATGAAGAAGGCCGCGGAGCCATTCCTTTTAAATCGAACAGAAATTTTCACAAAATTATGCATGTACGATTATTAAACTGTCTTTTTATTTTTCGAAATGTATCTATCACCCGCAAGCAAATGATTATATTGTAAGAGTAGTATAAATCATAAGATACATAATGTTTTGTAAAAAAAAAAATATATATATATATATATATAAATTACAATACAGTTATTAATATAGAACAAATTATTAATACAGAACCTTTTTTGTAAGCATGTAATTAAGCAAGACCAATCTCATTTGCTAAACGACAATAGAAAAAATGTGTTTGTGGGCCAGAAATTTGTCAGTGGCACTGCATAAAAAATATTTGCAATGGTAACGAGAATATTCCCGTTGATTCGTAAAACACTAATTCGATCATATGCTATCATGACTTGACAGTAAGGTGAAGTATTACACTTACTGTGTTACACGGACTGACCGAGATTTGTCTACATGCAAGACGCAAGTCAGCGATATTATATTTATATAGACGACTGGCAAAATGGATGTCAAAAAAAATAGCAAAAATGTTTTTATAAGCACCTTATTCATACCATCTGTCTCTATATTTTCCCAAAATAGTCAAATTGTATATTTACAAATTGTATATTTAATGCTTGCAGAGACCTGTGAAAAAACGCGAGATTTCTTAATTTTCGACAAAAAATCAGTTTCCAATTTTTTAAATTATAAAATTATTTTCTGTTAAAAATATAATATTTTAATTAGGTAGACATAACCTAATTTATTGTTTGTCTGAATTCTTCACACAATCCGTTCCGAAAGTTTCAATCAAACTGAAAGTAAGAAGTATGTAAAAAAAAAACAAATTGAACAAAAAAAATTATAAAAAATATGTTAAATATTTCATAAAAATATCAAGAATAAACGAACATCTTACAGAATAAAACCAACCCACATAAAAATATTTTATGCACTTCTATTTTTTTATTAACTGCTGAGGTACCTCCTTGTAGTCGTTAGCAGAAATATTTTTTTTTTAAATAAAACTATTTGGTTAACTTTTTAAAATAAATAGCTGTAATAAATACCTGTGATGGTAGTTTTTATTGATAAAACTGTGTTTTATTATTAGTTTACATACCAACCTTAACTTTCCATAGAAGAATAGGGCACAAGTAGGTATATTTTGGCCTATAGGCTGTCATTTACATGTGTACGCCTCTGAGACGTATGTTGAGTCTTTATGTACCTATAAAATAGATTAGGCTTCAAGGGTTAATTTAGCAGAATGAAATGTCTTATTACAGAGTAACAGGGATGAGTCAGTGATTCCGGAAATCGGAAGACGCCCTCGTCCAAGCCGTCACCCACGAAATATACTTTGATATATGTTAATTGAAATATTTTTATTTCATTGATTAAAAAAGTTGAAAATTTGAAAAAAATCATCATATTTTAACTCCAAACTTCAAAAAATTGTTGAGACTGCGAAAATTTTAAAACATATTCATATTATTTATGGAAACTGCACGAAAATTTCATTTTTTATCTCGTTCATACATTAAAAAAAATTCCTACAATTCCCAGAGAATAACATTAACAAGAAATTAGAATTTTAATTAATTGTTAGCGCAACGTTAGAACGCCGATTTTTAAGATTTATATTTACCTCCACATACATCTTTTTAAAATCATATTTTTAATAGAATTCTTATTAAATTATCTTATTGAGTCAATGAAAAAAATATTATGTCAGAAATAACCTCACTTATTCAAGACGGAAATTACACATGTTAGTGTGCTGAAATGCGACGTTGCCGATTCTTTCGGAGCCCAGTTAAAAATATTTTTATTAGTACCAACTCGAAACTAAGCTTTTACAGTCTTTATACAATATGTAAGGATCCACCGTTTAAAGGTTAGGAAGTGATTTTTTTCTAGAAAGGCTGTTTGTTTTTGACCACGAACTTTTTAAACTTTATTGCCCAACCTGTTTTTTGGCTCACGCTTCATCATATTTGAAATTCTAAATATTATGCTTTTTAAATTTTGACCCCGATAAAACGTATGTTTTATACTATCGATTCGGAAAGACAGGATAGTCAAGTAATAAATTCAAAATACCCAACCAAGCAACAAATATCTAGACCTTTTATTGAGATAACCTACCGCACATTTAAAAAGAAGCGTACTAATATTATTACAAGTGTTACGGGTTGGTATCATAGCAGATCATTCTAAAAAATAAACATACATATATATGCACTAGTACTTTAGTATATCATAACAATACCTCATATGTTTTATGGGCGGGATAAAGGTCTTAAGTCAGAAAATGGCCAAAATAACTATTTAGTTTACAGTAGCGTAGTCGATATTTTACGAATATTTTGGTTAATTTGTCTTAGTCTAGGTGGTATATTATGTATCCAGTTACTTTATGGTACCGCTTGGTACTTAATGGCGTTGTTCATTGATTCAAAGTGTGTAAAAAAAAAATTTGTATAATAAATTATAATGATCCATAAGTCGTAATTCAACTTAATGATATCAGAACTCAAATTACTAACTCGCAAAATAACAATTATTTGATGCTGAATAGTAAAAAAAATAAAAATAAAACTTCATCACTTATGTAAATGAATATTAATGTAGTTTTTTTCCGACTTTATGTCCGGGTTAAATCTTCCACACAGGAAAAACTAAACCCTTTCACACACTTTTCCCCAAATGATCATCTAGTCAATCCACATTATGAAAGTGAATTATATAATCATAATAATTAGAAAATAATACAAAAAAAAACACGTCAACTCACCAGAGATTAAATGGGAAAATAATTCACCGACCCCAGATATTTTCATATCAGAGGGTTCTGCTCGGTAGAACTTCTAATAATTGAATATCAAGCCAAAACCTATTAAATCATGTTCATTAAAAATTGCATATCTTTTATGGTTTTACAGACTTAAAAATACGAAATAAATTAAAAAATGAAATATATACTTTTAAGAATAAATTGATGAACTTAACAAAAAAAAAAGTTATTCCTGATATTTAACTTGTTTTGTGGAGAAAAGCAATGCTTTTTTTCTCCCGAACAATTGAAATTACTGACTTGAGACCTTTTTCCTGCTCGTAAAAGACAGATGTTCATGAATGAACTATGAGTAAGCGTAAACTAAATCACATTTAACCCTTAAGTCTTGTCATGGGTTCATGGGACCCACTTAGATAGTCCCCCTTCTACCTCTCTCATCCTATTCAATAGTGAACCCCGCGGGTTTCGATATTTTCTGTCTGGGATCGAACAAGAGTTTAGGCAGCTTCCTCACATAAGTGCCAAGTCTATTTACAAGAGTCATATGGGTCCTCGAGACCGACGACGTTGTTTACGTAATTTTCGTTGATTTCTTTATTTAAATTTTAACTAATTTTTCCTGTTTAATTGTTAAGAAGGCGAGGCGAATCACTCAAATACTTTATATCGAGCATTGGCAATTATTGCAGGAACTGTAAAACGAAGTATAAGTTGAATATTCCATCCCTGCAAGATGTATTGCATTTGGTGCAAAAATACGTAAAACTTTACCTTCAGAGATATTGTTACTATTACAAACAAAATAAATAAACCTACATATTCTATAGTGAAAATATCTGGGCCTACATATTGACAGACATCTGAACTTTAAACGGCACATAGAAAAACTTGAAGAAATTCATTCCACTAATTGGTGTATTTGGTAGAATCTTCTACCAACAGAATTAAAGAGGAGTAAATACTATGGCATAATCCAGTACCGCCTAAATTATCTGATATGTTACAATTACACTAACACTATACAAGACAAAATAATAAATTGTTCAATAATACAGTCAAAGACTGAACATGGTGAGAGAAGTATAGGCCATGAGGGTTCAAACATTAACAATCTCCTTCCTAATATTCTGAAAAAACGGAGAATCGATGGGAATTTAAGAAAAAACTGTTCAATCTTAAGATAAGCAAACAGAAGGAAGAGTGATTGTTAAGATGAAATATGCTATTTTTTATCGTGGAAAATTATTATTGTTTTCAGTGTGCTTTTATTAAGTTATAAAGAGATTTTTTTTTATATTTCCTTAACAGAGAAAAAACAATGATAATAGAAAAATCGTTGATTTGTGTATAAAAATTTAAAAAGTTTTTCATTTACTCTAAGGAAATATAATTTTAAAGAACGAATATGTCAATTTTTTTAAGATTTTAATTATTGTTAATGTATATAAATGTTTTTGTGGAAGGAATTTTGCCATCTTCAGTTCAACCATGAAAATTTTAAAAAAATATATAATTGCATTGTATCTCTGATTTGAAAAAGCATTTACATAAACATTATTTATTTTAAGCAGTTTTGAAAAATGTGGGTCCCCGGAACTCAAGGACTCACTTACGTAAATTTTGTTCACCACGTCACTTAAGGGTTAAGACCTTTTTCCTTCCTGAAGACAAATGTTCATAAATGAACTACGAGTAAACGTGAACTAAAGCACACTTAAGATAAAACACAATGCGATGGAATGTAGAGTGAATGTGTTCTCACAATTAATATCTACAGACGTTAACAATAAATATCGCGATTTTAATCAGTTGTAGGATGCGATGTAATTTAATTCCCTCCCAAAAAGTCATAAAAAAACGAAAAATTGTGAACTTTCTAAAGTTGCCTGAAAAAAATATTTACTAGTAGTACGAGTAAGCTAATTTTCTTTCCCTGTCTCGTTTCTTACAACTCTTATTTTTTTTTTAATTTTGAGGAGCTCCTCCGTGGTTGGATGAGCTAAATAACACAAATATTTCAGGGGCTTAAAGTCAAACAAAGTTATCTACAAAAATATACAAATGATTTGGCCTTAAAATAAAGAAAAATTCAAAAAACACACCAATGATCCGAATGCTTTAAGTCAAACAACGTTTTCTACAAACAAAAAATATATAAATTTTATTTAATATTGGAATATTTCCGGTGTATGATGTTGATTAACTTTCTGCCCTCAAATATTATTGGTATGTTTTTGTGTAGGTAACGTTGTTTGACCTTAAATCTGAGAAAAATTTGGTATTTTTATATAATGTAATTTTTATATTCACTCCACACAGGAGGGCCTGCGGATAATAATTTTCCTCATGGCCTATGTCATAATTAGGAATACTGTGTAGAGGATCTTTTTAAGTAAATAAAGGAGAGAAAGTTCTGGGAAAGAAACAGGTATGAGAGGAGGGTAGGAATCTGGGGGGTCAGTGTATCCAGGAGTGACGGATGTATGCATCCATTTCTCCCACTGCGGTGCAAGGCAATAGATCGAGTAGTATCGAAGAGTCCTGCTGAAGTGGTCAAAGGGTCTCCATCAACCAGTGTCTCCCGATCTGGGCTGACGCGTCAGCCGCCAAGACCTAGACAAGCCTCACCCCATGATCCCGGGCACCTCTGCTAAGTCACTTAAAATAGCCAACCACTTTGTGTGTTTTTTATGTATTTAACGTATTCTTACTTTAAGACAAATTATTATTTGTTTATTAATTTGTTATTATTGTGTTGTTTGATTTTAAGCCCGCTATTTTATGATACATATTTATTTCAATAACAATCAAATCAACTTCCAGTAAATATTATAATAAAGTTACAAAAGCCGTGTGTTTGCGAAAAAAGTTATAACAAATCATTGAATCATAAGAAAACACTTACAATAATTCATCATGATTACTTCTATAAAATTTTGGTACACACCATTCCAACAGTACCGAGATCATCTTCATTTCTTCACTGTGACCTTTAAAGAAAGATATTTCTAGGTCAATGTAAATAATATAATGATATTATTAGGACAACTAAACGTGTCGGACTAAGTGTGCAAGCGCGTTTTTAATGGGTCATCTTACTTCCGTGTGAATTATAGTCTTACATCTTAAACAATACTGATGTAATTAGTTTGCGTTTTGACATTTTACTCTGTTGGCTAAAATTTGGGAGAAAATTATTAAAAGCATAATTTAATTATTGATGATCATATAAGCGATTTTAAAAAAAAATTTAACCAGAAAAATCTGAAAAAAATATTGTCGCATTAAGGACTTGACCCCAGGACCTTCGCCTTGTCGGCAGCTGCTCTACCGACTGAGCTAATAAGACCCTTTTTTCTTCGCTTATATTAAACTGTATCATACTTCGATTAAGAACTACAAAAATTATCCTAATTTTCTCACCGCGCACTTTTATTGGCTGCTATCTTCAAGTATGATCGAACGATTCAACTGGAACTAAATGTAATCCAGATAGATTATCTATTGACTTTTCTCCCAATTTAAGATGAATATTTTTTTTAATTACATAATGGCCTTAAATTGTAATATTTAATTACTGAACATTATATTATTAAACTTTACTTTATTCATTAATTAAATTTTACAATTTTTGATTTTACTCATTAAGTTATTCCAAAAGAAGTATTTTTATTGCTGGCATGACATATTTTATAAAATATTGATTGAAAGTCACATTATTCTCGAAAGTGTAAATTTGTAAAAATTAATGATTTTTTTTTGTTTTTCCGTACTATTTATTTCCTTAAGTTACGCTTAGGTACTTTGTGATCGAGTTTCAAATAAAAACACAAATAATCCATAAGTTCCAATCCAATAACTCCAACCATCTCTGACCGTGACATACCAAAATGATAATATTTTCACTCCTTAGAAGTAATAATGTAAATGCATCAAGCATCGACTTGATTGACTCGTAGATTGAACCCATGACCTAGGAGCTTTCTAAACCATAGCGCCATTATACCTCGCAGTCGACTGACATGATTTTTTTAAATGACCGACAGAATTATGAATGATGATAATGGAATGCTGATTTTCTCCAGCCAAGGCTTATTTAGTTTTTTTAGTCCTAACTCTAAAGTTACCGTCCTTATACCTTCTCAGTCTTCTGTCTTATTTAAATTTTTCGTTACCAACAGGGGTACCTACCCAAAAATCTCTGAAATTACTGCCGTTCACGTATAGTTTTAAAGTAAATCTAATCGTCACTTTTTTTATATTACTACAATACATGAAAACATACAATTTAACATAACAGAATAATAAGAGATTATATTTAAAACATTTTTTTTGGAATATGTAGTTTTTATTCGCTTCCAAAAATAATATTACTTGCGCGCAATCCATATTTGCAGCTGAATAACTCGTAAGAAAGTGCGCCATCTAACTCGCACATTAGTTCGCTTATGGGCATGTTTCCACAATTCTTCTCGCACAGTAACTTCCTCATGGATGATGCGCATTATCACACTCACTCGCTCTATTACCAAAGCTTCGTGAGGGGTGAGTTGGTGTGAACACGCTGTAATTCAGTACGAAAACGGCCATAGGCAACGTTCGTTGTAAGAACGACAATATGAAAATAATATAGTTTCATTGAAAGCACGTTAAATGTGTTATCTAGGGTGCCTACTCTGTATCTTTTGGGTTAACAAACCAATAAGTTCTTGTTTAAACTTTTCTTTGCCGGTGCTGTCAACTGAGTGAATATCGTCTCTAATTAATAAAATATCTCTCTAAATATACTAAACACAGACTTCAAATTTCAGGTATTCCTCCGCAATACATTTATGTATTGCATTATGTTATTACAATACATACATATTTACCCAGTGTATAGCATCGGAAGACGAGGAATTATTGAACACCGTGAGGGAAGGGCTAATACGGGCTTGTGACGTGGCTATACCGGCTGCAGGAAAGTTTCAAAAGATACAGAGTAGACCCCCAGGAGGGTAATAATTTGCAAATGTATAAATAAATCTAAAAATGGCATTAAAATGATAAAAGTTGTGGGGTAACTGAGGCACCCCTTACGGCAACCCTTGTTTTATTTTTCGTTTTGGCGTGCAGAAAGTTAAACCACCATTTAAAAATAAAACATTTCCAGAAGATATTGAGTGATCATTTTTGAATATTTATTACTTCCTAATCCTGCCTTTCTCATTCATCTTTTCATTGCCATCCTCTCTTCAGCCTGCGAACATTCCAGAAATAGTGTTGCCCTAGTTCCACTGACTCCAAAGCAGTTGGAACTCTTGTGCCAAAAGAAAAATAGAAAATCCGTCGTTTTGAAATAATAATTTATTCCTACAATAAGCTTTTCACAAAATACAACCATCTACTTTTTCTGTTGTCCATTTCTTAGACATTATAAAAACATGAATATAATTTAGGAAATAATTACTAATGAAAGGGTTTTGTCAATGCACACCACTGATATGTAAAAACAAAAGAACGCAGTTGAAAAACTGAAACCTATTTGTTTAACCATTAGGAATTCATACAAGCCAATAATGATACTGCCAACTTGCTTCAAAACAAGCATTTCCGGGGCATGGGAACTGCTAGAAAATGAATGAAAATAATGGGGATTTGAAGAATTAACGCTAATAACGCATTGAAATGGAAAAACTGCGAATGGATTCATATAACGGCATCTTTAATGTAGCATATTGCGTGCTTTGCTCTGTTAACTGATACTTTATCTGATTATTGAGATAATAATAATGATAAGACTAATCGGACATAAAATAATCCATTCTTTATAAACCTAAATTCTTGCTTCGATAGTTATCTGAATCAATTTGCTGTAAAGTAGTATTTTTTTGTTTTTATTCCGTTTTTTGTGTAGACCGGATTTATGAGAATCCTCTCTTCGTTAATTCCGGAATAATAATAACCAAACGAATTCAATAATATTTTAAGCTAACTTCATTTTGGGAGACGGGTTCCGGTAACACTGCCTCGGGAACCATTTATTGGATAACCTACACATAACTGTCTTCAACACTTCAAGTGGTTCGCTATGCTTGATGATTTAGCAGGGGTGCCAGGGTTTATCGGGCAAGGTGTCTTCATGATTCACCTGCCCACCAGCTGTGTGGAGTGAAAGATCGGAAGAGGCTGTTTTGGGGACACTCTTTGACCTCTCCAGCTGTTTTCTCGACCTATTGCCTTGCGCCGCAGCGGGAGAGATATTTTCATATGTCCGTCACTCCTGGACAGACTGATCACTAGATTCGTTCGAAACCCTCATACCTTTTAACTTCCCGGAAAGTCATCTCCTTCCTATCCTTTAAAAACACCCTCCACACAGCATCCCAAAAGACCACGGAGGCCTTGAAGGAAATTAATTTCCTCAGAGCCTCCTGCGTGGAGTTGATCTATAAAAAAAACGAACTAATCATTTCCTTGCAGGAGTTGTGAATAGAGGATGGACTGATGAACAAATTTATTTTGTCACAAACTTTTCGTTTCATTTATGTTTAGGTATGTCTTCTTCTTAAATTCACTTGATACTGCCATGTCTTCCCCAGAATTCCCTGACCTCCGTCTTTTTTATTACTAATTTACCTTACCGGTGAGTAACTTCGATTTCCCCGCACAAACCTCACTTTATAAACCTCGCCCTGTCTTTTATATTTTTTTAGTACCTATATACCTTTGTATTGTGTTGTACAATCCACACCACAATGTACCGTGATACAAGTTTTTACGAATTTACTTTTTGAAATTTTCAATTTCATTACACGGGGGTGCGCACGTGCGCAGTTGGAAGAAACGATCAACACATACCTATCGTCCGGCATGGTTTAAATTGCAGATGAAAACAACTCAAGCTTATTTCCCACAACTCTGCTTTGAACGACCAAAGAGATTTAAAGTTTCATACATGGACGAAGCCAGGCTCACTACCAGAGGCGTTATAATTTTCATTGAAGAAGAAGATAATACTTATAAATATAATCGAAACGTGAAGCAGAACAAGACACAGATAAATATAAAGGTAACGGTCTCACTTGGGAATCGAACCTAGGATCTCTATATTTCCTAAATAAAAACAAAATTTAACTAGCTGTACCCCGACATGCGTTGATATGGCTCAGTCTGTCTATGCAGACAGGAAAACAATAGCGCGTGTTGCTTTTGCGTCCAACAGATAGCACTGTTTTTCAAAATAGCAAGTGTGTCCAAAAAGCTGAAATAAAAAAAAAAAGCTTCTCACTGGTGCCATCTATACGATATAGCTATATAAAAACACACGCGTATTCGAATGCAACGTTTTGTCAAAATTTCAAAGCATTCGGCTAAGAACTTTCTGAGATTTAAGATTTTTAACATACTTTAAGTAAATACGTGGAAGTATTTTCATATTTGGACACTTATTCACAACAAATACAAGATGGGAATATGTGAGCGTCGTGACTTAAGAAATATATTTTTACCTGCATGGATTCGTGATTCCCGCATATTGTGATTCCACCTTCAACAGAAGTATGGGCTCAACTTCTAGGACAAACGTGCAAGCTTCTAATTGGGAAAATCAGGCCGCAATCATACTATCATTAATACTTCTTACTTTCAATTATATATTGTGAGTTCTCGAATATACCTAAAGCAATAAAAAAATTACCGGTATTTAAACTCTCTCTTTTTTTAAAAAGGTTTTTATACGGATCGATATGATCGCTTTGATTGATTGCTAGCACGAATTTCAACATGGAGATAAACATAAAAAAGTTAATTTATGTAACTTGTATCACTAACTGACTAACAAACTATAAACCGTTTATCCAACTGACTAACTAACCGAGCAGATAGACTGCGGGCAAAGCCTGCGTCAGACCAGGCTATAAGCGCGCTATATTCTTGTGGCTTGGCCTATTTCAGCATATAGCGTAATCTGTCAGCCCCATAACTCTGTCTTTTCACACACACTTTTTTACATTCGCATCTATATATCTGTCTTCGATCTATTTATGAAGTGTCTGTATTGGTGGGTAGGCTAACACCGAGCAAGCGGCTAGGATTTGATTTTCATGTATAAAAATCTACAATTTTATTCCGAGATTGATGAAATTTTGCACAATTGACCTTCAAAACAAGAAAAAAGTTACTTGTAGATTTTTAAGATACACACTTTGTTTGATTCACATCTATATATCTATCTGTCTTCTATCTATTAATGAACTAGCTGTTCCCCGCCCCGCGTTGCTGCGGCTCAATATTTCTGTGCAGAAAGAGAAACAATATCGCGTGTTGCTTTTACGGCCGGCATAGTCCAGTGGTAATGCATTGGACTGCCATTCTGAAGGTCGCGGGTTCGAACCCGGCGTGCGCAAATAAATTTTATTTGATTAATTTGTGTTATTTCACAATTAATTAATTAAAATAATATATAGTATATTTGCGGCACGTTCCAGAGTGGAAGATACTACCAGTATCGCCCTGGTGTAAGACCACCATTCAGAATTGAAACGTTGCTCCAAATGGCTTTAGACGTGTTTAGTGACCTTCCTCTTTCCCTAACCCACTTACCTTCAGCCTCACAACATCCCCCAATTGGGGATGCCATAGTCTCACTGGCTCCAGACGGGAGCAGTTGGGACTCTTGTGAGGTATTCACAAAAAAAAAAAAAAAAAAAAAAAACGTCCAAAAGATGGCGCTGTTAAAAAAAACTTGTTTTTACCTGTCACAAGTGACATCTATACAATATAGGTATAAAACAACACACGTGTATTCGACGGCATAGTTGTTTCTTAATTTTAAAGCAATCGGAGAAGAAATTTCGGAGACTTAAGATTTTGAGCAAACGAACATTTAAATTTTTATTTATACAGAATATAGTGTCTGTTCCCTGTGATGAGAAGGTGTACGGGCGGATGGCGTGGAATTCGGCTGTTTAATAATAAATGTGTACGAAGTTGTAGGTGAATTTCACGAAAACGGCGATGCACAAATTATTCAATTATTATTATCTAGATCAATTTCAGAGTTGTAAACGCAATCGACTTTACAGCTTGATAATGTAGACTAAACTAGATAACTAAAAAATTAATTTGTCCCTCTAAAAAAATTAATTTGTAATGTAAACAGTCATATTCTGTTCAGCCTGAGAATGGAAGGTATTTATTATTTATTATTGTTCTCAGTTAATAGATCGGTTACGTAGTGATTTGTGAGCTTTAGTGTTTCATCCCTCTCGCAACTTGGGTCTCATCTACATCCAATTTAACTAATGGTAGAAAAATACAACAAATATATCCGGTCTTACGCACAATACGGGGGGGGAGGGTTAGTGGAAAACGTTATTCATATTTGAGCGCTGGGCCCAAGCGCACTCAAGACCACACCCTGCATAGTTTTCCTTATTTGATAATTTATTATATCTATTGTACAAAAAAAAATGTATATCTGTATGGGACGTGTGGGATTGCACTAACCTCCCCACATCCTGGAATAAAATATTAATATTATTATTATTATAATCACGCGTATGTTTATATTGGCCGTAAAACGACAGTACCTAGTAGTTTAAACTAGATTTTTAAACCACCCGATCCGCAGGTATAGGAACGTATTATGATCGTAGTAGAACGGAGATCGCGAAATTTGTTAACAATCTGGTCGATTTGACAAATATCGATCGATCGTGCAATGACACTGTAAAAAACAGTAGATAATACCCATTTGATGCACTACCAGAGGCATATCTTAAATCGAAATATTGGTTTACCAAAGCATAAACGTAACGTAAAATAGAATTGGCCGGATTTCGAATCAATTCAAAAGAGTCTTACATCTCGGTTACATTGCATTACAAATGTTATCTGAAGAAACGTGAAGTTAGCAACAAAACATGAAATGTGAAAATGATGTGGTGCCACTCAAAAAAAAGCTTTCATGAATGACTAAAGATTTAAACCCGAGCAATATACTGCCCTCTTCACCAACCATATACCGATTCTGCAGCGGCGTATCTTTAAAAAAAAGACAGCTTATCTCCAAAAAAGATCGTATCCCTAAGTAAAACCTGGTCCACCAGTGAGGAGTTGATACATCATATAACAATATGTATGGTTTCATCTAGTGTAGTTAGTAAGCTATGTATGCAATCATGGATTGTTGTACGTATTTGCGCATTTACCGTTAGGTTAATCTACAGGCTACGGACATGCCACAAACATTGAATGATAAAAGGAAGGAATGTGTGTAATGCTGGTCATTAACAAAGTATTTCCCTGGTAAATCACTTAATCGGCAATGTAACGTATATTAAATTTCTAAAGTGGGTCCGACCCGAGAAAACTAGATTAAAAGACAATATTCTATTTAACAGTGCACTTATTTATGTTATTCAAAATGATAAATTATCGTGAAATGTTAACTTTCCTCTAATATAAACGTTTCTTCGAATAATACTAGTAGACCATAAAGCAATATTCTAGTTGTTTTAAAAGTAGTAAATAATTTTCATTGCAAAAGCGTATTTGTAAATGCTGAAGAGCCGTCGGGTTAAAATACGAGTGTTATTATTTTAATAGTTGCGCTTAAAAAACTCTGTCTCTTTTTTTCTATAACCATGTTATGTTTTTTTATAAATTTCATGTTAACTCTCTGTTCTTATTTTTAAAGTTATATTTTATTTTTCTCCATTTGTATACTAACGCACACAATACATTTTTTTTATTTATTTAATTTTATACCTTGATGATGCTATTGTTAAGCGAAACTGGTTGATCGTTAAAATTCATGGTTATAGACGAAGTTATTTTTGTTTTATTTCTTCAAAATTAATTACTGATATTACGATTTTTACAAAATTCATATCAAGGAGATTATTCTAAAACTCCACCGAACAGAAAATTAAAAAGAAAGTTTAAAAGGACCCGGGATCGAAGATGATAATGGTCTACCGAGTCTAGCTCAACGTTTGAGCATTACCGAGAGAGCGCCATATAATGCCAAGTTACATTTGAGACATGCAGATGTCAGAAGATGATAATGGCTTACCGAGTATAGCTCAACGTTTGAGCATTACCGAGAGCGCGCTATATAATGCCAAGTTACATTTGAGACATGCAGATGTTAGAAGATGATAATGGCCTACCGAGTATAGCTCAACGTTTGAGCATTACCGAGAGAGCGCTATATAATGCCAAGTTACATTTGAGACATGCAGATGTCAGAAGATGATAATGGCCTACCGAGCCTAGCTCAACGTTTGAGCATTACCGAGAGAGCGCTGTATAATGCCAAGTTACGTTTGAGACATGCAGATGTCAGAAGATGATAATGGCCTACCGAGTATAGCTCAACGTTTGAGCATTACCGAGAGAGCGCTGTATAATGCCAAGTTACATTTGAGACATGCAGATGTCAGAAGATGATAATGGCCTACCGAGTATAACTCAACGTTTGAGCATTACCGAGAGAGCGCTGTATAATGCCAAGTTACATTTGAGACATGCAGATGTCAGAAGATGATAATGGCCTACTGAGTCTAGCTCAACATTTGCGCATTACCGAGAGAGCCTTTAATAATACCAAATTACATTTGAGACATGCAGATATCAGATTCTTTGGCACATACCTAATAAAAACATTCCGTTATTACTGGTTTTTGTAAGATTCCTACGATAGTCAATAGAAGATTTATTTAGGAAAAGGATAAACAATTACAAAATACTAATTTCAGATCAGAAGGCAGACGTTATTTTTTACATAAACTTCACTCAGATGGCCCTGAGGTAAATAATTTCCCTCTGGGCTAATACATAATACATCTTTGGGGATGTAGTGTTGACAGTATTTTGATGTAGGTAAAGGAAGTTCTGGGAAGGAAAAAAGGATGGGTATTTGTTAGGAATCTGGAAATCAGAGTGTCCAGGAGTGAAGTATTAATTCATCTTTCCTGTTGCGGTGCAAGGTGTTGGGTTGAGAGTGTCCTGTTGCAGAGGTGAAAGGATCTCTCTCAACATTTGATGGCTTCCGTCATCGAGGGGTAAGGCTCTCGTCTATCAATCCGAAGATCGCGGATTCAAATCCCGGCGTGAGCAAGTAAATTTTATTTTATAGATTTGAGAAAATTCACAATTTATTAATTTAAAATAATATATAGTATACTTGCGGCACGTCCCAGAGTGGAAGATACTCTCAGTATCGCCCTGATGTAAGACGACTATTCAGAATTGAAACGTTTCTTGAATTGGCCTAAGCCGTGCTTGATGACCAGATTTGAATAACCAGGTGCTTCCCAACTATCCTCTTCCCATCTCCTTCCCATCCTAACACCTTTCATCCTCACAACATACCTCAATAGGGATACCGCGGTCTCACTGGCTCCAGACGGTTAGAAACAGTTGGAACTCTTGTGCGGTGTTCACATATTTTTTTGAGCCGTCCTTTATCTCTCCGGTCCACCACCTGTTGTTGGACAGACGTATCCGCCACTAAGGCCTGGAAAAACCTCGCCCCATAAATCCAGCTAAATCACCATACGTTTCAAACCACTTGGAGTGACCTATGAAAGAAGTGTTGGTTATTAAGAGAATGGTTAGCGCGTGTCTGACAGATATTTTCATTTAAAACTTATTGAAAAAAATGATTCAAAAGACAGAATTATGTTCAAACTACTAAATCAATTGATATTAATATTAAAATTCATACCACCACTTATTCCAAAATCAATCACGCACACTACCTCTGCACTTTCTCCCGGGGTTTTATTAATAGAAGAAAAAAAACTGACATATCTGCAGTTTTTTATCCGCATTTTGCAATTGAAAAAAAGTACTTGTTGCCACCGTACGCTTACTGACACAATTAAAAAATCAACATGAACGAATATTTTTTGCTCCGGACTCACCACTTCAAATGTGTGTTACTAATGTTGTATTGGAAGAAGACTGCAAATAATAGTTTTTATGGTAAGTCCGTTATAATAAATTTAAGCAAACATCTGTGTGGTGAAGATAGACACTTGCTTAAAATAATATGTGCGGTGCTGAATAACTTGCAGAATATTTTATTTATAGCGAAAGTATTAATTTGTGGTTCACCGGTGGTTTTACGCAGGTATACGTAGAAAAATGAGTACGGCTTTTTTTATCAAGAAACTGTTAAAAATTTGAATGCATGATCATTTTACAATAAAATATTAGTCATCCACAATTTATCTGAACACGTGTTCATGCAGGTGCCCTTGTCCGAATAAATATAATGGAAAATATGCGAAACTATTATTATTTTAAAGAACACGTGTTCCAACTTCCCATAACATAATATACAGGGTTTTCCAATAAGAAGTGTTATTTTTAATAGCCCGCTATTTCGGTAAATGTTACTTTTGAAGCTGTCATTTTTTGACATTTGACAAGTAGAAACTACGCCATTCATAAAAATGGAACGATACACGCTTCAACAACGCATTGAAATTATTAAAATTCACTTGAATGAATCAAATGCAAATCATCTTGAGTGATGAGGCCCATTTACACCTCGGTGGCTTCGTCAACAAGCAAAATTGTCGCATCTGGGGCTCGGAAAACCCAAGAGTTATTGTTGAAAAGCCTCTCTATCAACGTGTGACTGTTTGGTGCGGTTTATGGTCCGGCGGAGTAATTGGACCTTACTTTTTTGAAAATGAGGCTGGAGCAACAGTTACGGTGAATGGATTGCGCTATCGAGAGATTATTAATGATTTTTTATGGCCGGAATTGGATGGTATTGATCTAAACAACGTTTACTTTCAACAATGTTTAGGCCTCCAGTCCTATTTAGATAAAAAACGATTAATTTGACCAGATTTTTAATAAATTAAAAATATTTCGTTTCAGTTAGTATTCTCCTTGTAGTAGGAAGATACTACCGGGCTTGGCTCGAGACAATACGGATAATTTAAAACGGTTTTTTTGTTGCCCGGGTAATAAGTTAAATGACGCTGAAACTAAGCTGCTAACGCTGTAATTGAATTTTTCTGAGTTTTATTTGTCTAGTTTCATCCATCATTTATTTATACGAGTTTTAGTATTAAACCATCTTCCTTACTAATATTTTCTGAATCTTGTAAATGTGGCTTCATTTAAAAAAATTGTCCTTTAATAAGAGTTCATTTAATTAGAGTCATTGAGAGCTTCCTGAAGAAGACAAATTGTTTTATTACCTTTTAAATACATTTAAAAAAAATTAACTCAACAGCGCACGTTTCGTTATTAATCCAAACAATATTTTAGTCGAGCATGATTAATCCATGAATTAAGGGATCGAATTAAACTTTATATAACTAATGAGTTTTTTTCACATTTACAAATCTAAAATAATCCGAATTACCTAAATATGCGGCATTTTTCACAGCAGTAAATACTCTCAGTATTACCCCGGTGAAAGATTACCGTTCAGAATCACTAAAACTTGCATGAAATAGTTTTAGCTGTATTTGGTGACTAAATCTTTAGAGCCAGTTACTACTCTACCTACCCCATTTTCTTCACCATATTTCTTCAGCTCCATAATAAACCGTGATTAAGAATATAATTGTTGCACTGACTGCAAACAGTTGAGATTCTGGTAGGGTACTCAATCATTTACCTCGATAAATTTCATCCCTTATTCTTCAACAGTAATTTTAAAAATGTGTATTGAGTTGCTATTTTAAATACACACTCTATATTGTAATACATAAATTGTTTTTTTCTTTATTTTATGTAGCCTTATATTTAACAATAAAAAAATGAAGTGTTCACAACACAACCTGTCAGTAATTTCATACAAAACCTCTGGAAACAATGCGAAGGTTTTCAATTAAATGCACTTCGCACCATCTAGCGAAATTATCGTTTACTTCGCGACGTTTAACAATGGTTCAGTAAGAAAAGATAACTGTACTTATGACTGAGTTTGTACACAGTATTTGTTGAAAAAAATGTGATAATCCGATTTCGTAAAGCTTGGGGTGAGATTCAGTTTTTCACCAACATTTTAAAATATTGCTCGTTTGTACTATGATCTAATTTTTTCCAAAAAAACTGACATACTTTCAGTAAGCAAAATAAAGAAAAAATGGCTATTCTCATGAAATATAGTAATATAAATAATTCACATTCTTTAAGTCATCAGTAGAAATTAACAAAATTCTACCGAAATAAAATAATTCGTAGATCACCGCATATTTTATTCAGAAAAGATACAACAAATCATCAAAAATATTTTTTTCTGTTGTGGGTATGTCTGTTAGTGTTTATAACTCTGGTGCAATTAACTCGAATATGTTTTAAATTTAAGTATCATTTAAAAATTGGAACTGATGCGTCGAAAATTTAGACAAGCGATAAAGTACCTACCTGCGATATAACAATTTTTTTACCGGAAAATTATTTTTAAAATTCTATATTTGAAATGTGTATGTTTTACTTCTTGGTACAAGAGCAATCCTTAAAAGTTATACTTTTGATTTTGGGACGAATTAAAATCATTTTGGAACTCATCTAATTTTATTTTAAATTTCTTAGTGTTAATCTTGATAAATCAGTCAGTTTTTGCGATTTTATAAAGGCAAATTTTTCCATGTTCAAGAGAGCGTTCGGAGAAAATTTAACGAACATATATTACTTTTTGGTTATTTTTTTTAACATGTATTACTTTTTCACGGGTCTTTGCTAGAATAAGAAAATACTCAGCGTTGAATCGTGCGTTGGTTGTAACCTTGAACATTTGAAAAATCTTTGCTTTGCAAATCAACAGATGGCGGTAAATGCGAAAGTTTTTTTGTGAATCGTAAATGTCGGTGGTAGGTATTTTTTTACTGCAGTGAATGAAATTTGTAGTTGGTCGATATTTGAAAAGAAAATCATTTTCTTCATCAAGATGAATATATTTATATTTTTTCATTCTATTCCATATTCCATACTTAGAACCTTCCGAGTCTGTTTTGGTTATTTATTATATACACCGGAGGTTTAAATACGTACATCGCCTTGGGTATTGGTACCTCCGCCCCGGGAACCATTCAATAGTTAACCGACTAATTATAGGTCACCCCAAGTAGTTCGCTATGTTTGATAACTTAGCAGGGGTGCTTAGGATCATGGAGTGAGCTTTTCCGAATTCTTGGTGGTAGATGCGTTTGCCCACGTGGTGGACAGGGATAAGAGAGGTGGGATGAGGGCGACCCTTTGACCTCTCCAGCCGAAATCTTTCAACTTATCGCCTTGCACCGCAGTGCGATGGTTGATTCATACGTCCGTCACTACTAAATATAATTTTTCCCCAGATTCTTATTCACTCGTCATACCTTTTTCCTTCCCAAAACTTCCCCTCCTTTCCTTTAAAATTTATTATTTAAAATTTAAATTATTTAAAAACACCCTCTACACAGTATCCCCAAATATGACATAGGTCCCCAACGGTAATTATTTTCCTTATAGCTACTTGAGCAGAGCTAATGTAAAAAAAATACATCAGGTCGTCGTGTCACCTTCAATTTTGAAACTCGTCCAAATCTTTTTACTTTAAAAATGTTACATTACAAAAATAGGTACCATTTCCTTCAACATGGTATAACAGTCAATAAACTTGAATAAGTTATTGAGATAAATGCAATCTGGTATCTTATTTGCTAACCACAATTGATTAACGAAGATGCACAGATGGTATAAGACAAAAGATTGTGTTTTGGAAAACAAAAACTTCTAAAAAGATGGGAAAAGCCTGAAAATTTCAAGAAATTGGTAAACAAGTAGTAATGACTTTCTATCTTAACCCTAGAAGCCTTATCTACGCCTGCGAGGCGTACACAAATTCATAAATTCTATTTCTCTTTCTAACTGTTGAAGTTAGCGCCTCGTGCTCTTTAACCAACCCAGTGGCCGACGGGAGCTCGCCGATGGTACCCGTATCGCTAAGATAAGTCCAGCTATTTTTGAGTTTTTGAGGTATAGTACGCCTGCGAGACGTATGTTTAGGCTTTGTGTAACTTTTAACTAAGATTATGTGTTTTTACTTTGGTGAATTTTTCGTCCATTTTATGTTTATTTTGGCATTGTTTCAGATACCAACATGTCATGGTCTAATATATTAAACAATAACGATATTTTGAAAATCTTAGACCAAGAAAATAGTCTTTCTCTGGCAGAATCAGCCTCTGAAGACGAGGACAGCCAGTTTGTGGACGACATTCAAAGAAGATGAGAATAACTATGTAAATGAAGAGGCTTTCCCTTTACAAGAATCTGCTCCCACTGAAGAAGCAGACTCAAAATTGCAGAAGCTGACCTAGCATCTGATTCTGCTCATGCTTCGCAATCTGCCAACTCAGAGCGAATTTATCGTGTTCCTGCAAATACTCTTCGCAGTAAGAATGGACGCGGGATGTTTGGTCAACTAATAAGGGTCAATCATGTCACAGAACTTCAACTATGAGTAATGTCCGCACCTCTCGAGGACCAGTTCAAATTACAAATCAAATCTAGTGGGCACTTTCCAATCAAATAGGCGGGAAATCCACGATTAATTGAAGAATTCGAGATCTCGACCTGTTGGCAGTTCTACGTTTTGTTTTGATGGCCCTCTGACACTTCTATCGTACAAGCCAAAACCTGCAAGTATGTTTTACCGTTTATCTTCTTGTGATGAAAATGCAATAATTAATAATTCAAGTGGCAAACCAGACATGATTCATTTCTACAACCAAACAAAAGGAAGAGTAGATTTATTTGATCAAATGTGCTCCTCAATGACGTGCAGCCGCAAAACTAATAGATGGTCAATGGGTGTATTCTATGGCATCTTAAACATGGCTTTTGTCAATTCTGCTGTAATTTATGGCCACAACATGATCCAATAAACTCTCAAACCAAAAGAGAATTTATTAAACAACTCAGCACAGATCCGGTCAAGCCTTGGATTCAGACTTGAATCTCCGACTAAAAAATATAAGCCAAATTCTCGCAAAACCTACTGATTCAGGTAATAAAATTCAGGTAGGAGAACCAGAGCCCGAAAATTGTAAATACTGCCCTTTTTGCTGCTAAAAAAAAGAGAATGTCGAAATTAGTGTGCTGTAAGTGCAAAAAGTCGATATTTTCTAAGCACAAAGTTGATGTCTCTGTATATTGCTCTAAAAATATATCTAGTAATTAAATTCATGATTACTTTTAATGTTTGCCCTAAGAATAAGAAATTAATCTTAAAAAAATATATTGATATTTAAAAAAAACATATGTTCAAGTTGATTTTTAAGAAGATGATTTTTTTGTTTGAATTTAAGTATAATGTTTTGATTCGTTGAAATAAATACCTGTGATAGTAGTTTTCATTGATAAAACTGTGTTTTATTATTAGTTTACATACCAACCTTAACTTTCTATCGAAAAATAGGGCACAAGTAGGTATATTTTGGCCTACTGGCTGTCATTAACATGTGTACGATTCTGAGACGTATGTTAAGGCTTTATGTACCTATAAAATAGATTAGGCTTCTAGGGTTAATTCGCTGATTCTGTCTAAAAGAAAAGGTATCAGCGCCATTACGAAATCACATCCATAAAATAAGCGTATGTGAGTAGGTACCTACACTAAATAATGTGGGACTAAGAAAAATATTATCTGGTTCAGAGGGTAATATTCGAATAATGAGGTCAAAAAAAAACTTTTAATACACATGTCTAAATTCTCTTTCAGAATTTTTCTCATGACAATAATAATTATAGGAGTATTTCAAACAATTGTTGTTCTACTTTGAAAAAACTTTTGTGTTTAATTACATTACACTCATCATGTTAATGATTTAGTATTAAACGAATACGTAAAACCCATTTTCGAAAGTGTATAATACTTTTATTAAGATATTTAAAAAAATATGTGTTTTTACCTAATCCATTGTGTTCAAAACTTCGATGGTGTTAGATAATTAAATTTCGTGTGCCGACTAGGAACACAAGAAAAAATGTAACATTCTTCTGCAATAAATTCACAACTAACTATAAGACACACTTACTAACCAATAGGATGCATGATCAGGGCAACAAATTTGGGGGGTAATATTTATAAATTTATTGACTCCATTTATAGAACTAATCGTAATCATAACTAGCACTCTGTTGAATCCTACAAATTATTGTAGCGTTGGTAATGTAGTTTTAGTGATTTGTCTTATATATAGTTTTGTTCTAGTTTCTATATTATTTTATGTTACTGTAGCATGCTTTAATAATATTCTTTCATATTCAGTTAACTGTTATATTATCAACCTTTAATTTTTTTGTATACTTTTCGATATCTCACTGGGTATATTCTTTTCTTAAAATCGATGTAAAAGCCTGGCTGGACGTATAACCAAATAAAATAGGATAGTGTTGCCGTAACGTTCGAATTGAATTCCCACGATGGGTATCGATTATCAACCGTTTATAAATAAATGAGTGTCTTCCTGAAGCCCCCGCATACCCAATTTTTACCGATGTATATCGTTAACTCTTATCGTTATCGATAAACAAGTTTATCGTTAACTCTTTAAGTTTTTAAGTTCCAAAAAAACGTTTTTTTTTTTAAGATAGTACCTATTTATACATTTGTTTTGCCGAAACATTAATTATATCGAATTCCCTCGATAGAAAAAAAATGCAAAGTAAGCTCCGAAAATCATTTAAAACACGTTTTGTTCTGTTATTGAATATGTTACGAAAAAATTCACAATGCAACTACAGCATTTTTTAAAGAGTTTTTTCTATTTTTCGAACGAGTCATGTTTTATTAAATATTTTCACTATTTTCCCTTGATTTTTTTTATTTTTTTATTTTAATATTACATTTAGTTACAATAGTGACGTATTGCCCATCTCACTAGGTGTGTAACGCCTGTGTTGAGATGGAAATTTACATAGTGGTTGTTAACTCGGTTTTAGATTATACAATATTGTGAAAATGTCAGATAAAATAAAAACAGTATTTTTTTGTATATTTTTAAATTATACAATTCAAGAAGGAATGTAAAATATGAGGGCGAAGCGATATTAATTTTAGGTAATTAATTAATAAAGTTTTAGTTTGACCAAGAGGCATATTATACATATATGGATATATATATACAGTAGGCAAACTTTTTAGTATGTTATGAAATTCTTCTAATGTATATTTTTATTGGAGGTAATCAATGATTTTATTTTTAAAGAAAATTTTGGTTATTAACGTTTTTTTAATATAAGCGCGCTCCATCTAACATTCGTATTTCGATATCTCTCTTTCAAACCATCTTTGAAGGCTTACGACGGGGCCTTAATAATTATGAGGTTTGAACATAGGCTTGCCTTAAATTTCTCCAATTTTTCGTTCTTACCTATTTGAAGTCTGCGGATCTTTTCGGGGCATCAAGCCATCATCTGTTAGCATTATTGGATTCTCGTCTCCAATTGCCTAGCACAATCCCAAGTAAGGTTGGATATCATGAAGCTATTTTCAAAAATTCACCGTACCTTAATGCGTAAGGGAAAAAAATTGTTCTTAGCCAAGTCGCGAATTTGTATTCTCCTTCTGTTTAATTTTAATATTTTGTTGACAAAGGAGAAACTGATTAACCCAATCATTTTCTCTTTTATCGAGAAAATAGTCCTGTCTAGTCAATTTTATATCCTCTCTGGTATCTTTTTGCGAACTTGAGAAAACAAGGTTGCTGCCCGTAAATCGGGCTTTACGAGCATTCATTCCTATGAAGGTGGGTAAGCAGTTGGCAGGCTATTTCCTCGGAGGCTGTGATTGCTAAATTTCCGGTCGGTGGCCAATGAAGAAAATGCGGAAAATTAATCCATTGGAAGCTTCTTCCGAACGATATAAGTTTCACGCATTATCTCTAAGTCACGGTGCGTGGTTAGTTCTTCAAAAGGCGTGGGTGTGTTGGCTTGGCCACGCAAAAAGTAATTTTATCGCACTATTGAACATAATAATTTATTAATATTAAACACCCATTCATTTTAAATTTAGGTGGAGGGTTTGGGTACCATTTATCGAATAACAAACACCTCTGCAATAGGTCAACTTCATTTACTTAAAGACTCCTTCCTTTCCTTAAACACACCCCACAGCATCCTCAAATATGACCTAGGATCCGAGAGAAATTATTTTCGTCTTATGTGGGGTTAACGTAAAAAAGTTTTTCACAAAAATAATAATTTAGTAGAACACTATTAAGGATGTAAAATTTGTTAAATCAATTATAAAATAGTAGGAAAAATGGAAAATAATAATAAAAGCCAACATTGATATTTATGATGTATGTTATTATATTCTTCTTGTAACTAAATTCCGTGCAGTTGAACACATCTACTATTTGTGAGAAAGTATTGCTAATTGCAAGAAATCTAGGTACAAGCGGGTATTAAATAAAAAAGTGTGGCAGTTTACCAAACTTATGGGGGTTGCTAGACGTGCTAAAACATTACAAAGTTAACGTCAAACTTGTGGTAGTACACTAAATAGTCATCATAACATTCCCTATTATGTTATGTTCCTTGATAATTGGATAACTTGTGAAAAATCACCTCAAGGGGACAATGTAATTGTGAATAGAATTTTTCTTTAACTAAACTTGCTGAATAAACGATTTTCCCACAGGGGTAGTCATAGAGGATTAGGCACAATTAAAGTTTTTTTTCGAACATTCTTCCTTTTATTTCTATTCGATTAATATATATGTTTTTTTCAACCAGTTGCGCTATGAAAATTTTCCAGACAACCATAGAATAAAAAAGAACTAAAGAACAGCCCTATGGACGTGCTTCGACAAATATTTGGCCGATCGAGGCATAAATTTTCAATACAAAACTGTGTTTCAACATGATTACGAAATTCAAATTTGTATCTACGATGTCAGGCGAGTATAAGTGAAATAGAGTGCCAACTAAATTCTATAATCTTTATTTATGCTTTTTTAGTAACTTTCTTTCAAATTGCAAATAGATATCCATTATTTTTCATCTACCTTTGTTTTATATATTGTAATATCTCGTTTTATTTATGGTTTAGTGATATAAATATTGTTAAATTATCTTGTTTATAAAACTGCTCCGGCAGATTTGCTACTGGAGCGTTTTTGGTCATATTTTGGCCAATTAGCAAATACTCTCGAGCGTCCGATGGCCAAAATGTGCCCAAAGATATTTTAAAACATTTATTGGAATTTCTTCGAAAGTTCATTCAAATCGTCCATTTATCACAAAGCTAATTAATTTTAGTAGTTTCACACTTTAACAAGAGATGTCTCACAATCCTTCCGAACTATTTATAATTGATTATTGTAATATTTTTCTTGCAAATCACTGTTCATGTAATAACGTATTAAATATATGTGACTATCACCTAGGCCGTAGACAACGCACATAAGTCAAAATATTCAATATTGCTGAAGTAGGTACCATTGACTTCAATCTTTAAGTAAATGAAGTTGATGGATTTAATAATGAAGAGTTAAAAAAAAACACTATCTACGAATATTCCTTAGATACTTTAAAAAATCGGTTTTTGTGAAACACCAGTTTAAAAAAAATCCCTCAGTAATCGCATTTTCTTTAATAAATTAACTAACGTTTATTCATCGCATTTTCATCCATAATGGCATAATATTCAACAAAATCACACTTTTTTGAGGTAAAAAATAAATATTTAAAAAATTTTTAATATACGGTAGGTTTTATTGAACTTGAGTTTTAAGAAAATATTTTTTTTGACAAGTATTTCAATTTAAAAAAAAAATAATTGAAACATACAGCGTTCATGTCAACCGACTTTACGTCAAAAAATATTGAGAACCTTGATGACTTTCAAAGCGTAACAACAATGTTATTTGTAGGTATGCCGCACCGAACACCTACCATTATCTCCTCTCATTCGATTTACCTTATACGTACATATTTACCACGAGAATTTTACTACACCGGGCGTTCTCAAACTTGCAGGCATTCCGAAACGTTTTACAAACAACAAACTTTCACGACTGAGGTAGATTTTTAATCTCAGTATTTTGACAAAGGCTGATCTTATATAAACATAAAGAATACCATACTAATTTGGAAGGCGGGTGTGGGTACCGCCGCCCTGGGAACCATTTATTAGATAACCAACACCCCTGCCTTAGGTCACCCCAAGTGGTTCACTACGTTTGGTGACTTAGTAGGGGTGCCCGGGTACATGGAGATCAGGAGAGAGTTGAAGGAGACCTTTTGACCTCTCAGTGAGAGGTATGAATACATAAGACACTCCTGGACACCTTGAACCTCATATTCCTACCCACCCCTCATACCCTTTTCCTACCCAGAACTTTCTCTCCTTCCTTTCCCTAAAAAGACCCTCCACACAGCATCCCCAAAGATGACATATGCCCTGAGGGAAATATTTTTTTTCAGGGCCTTTTGTGTGGAGCTAATGTAAATGATTTCCAACAAATTAACAGTTATTAATATCAAGGTATCTATAGCACGGTCGATCGGTAAAATATTTATCGATAATAATATCGATAACTTGTCATTGTTTCCGAACACAACCGGAGATCGGTATCGTATAAACAGCAGTTTAATTTAATAAACCAGTGTATTTATATCATATTCAAGATATTAAAGATAAAATCACCCCCTTAATTAGCGTATTCAGCCGGATATCATATCTGTTACCAAATAAAATTAAAAAAGGTTTATATTATAGCCTCGTACACTCACATTTAAACTACTTGGTTGAAATCTGGGGAAATACATGTGAAACATATATAAACGAACTACAAGTAACACAAAACAAAGTAATCAAAAAACTATTTCACTTCAAATCTAGAACAGCAACAAAAAAATTATATATGGAAACAAAACTATTAAAATTAAGAAAATTATATGAATATAATACATGTCTTCTTATTTACAAAATAAATAATAAACTCATACATACAAATACAGAACTCATTAAAACGTCCCAAGTACACACACACTTTACACGGCAACACGATAAAATACATTTACATACTCATTATGGCAAGCAATCCATTGGTTACGAGGGAAGCAACATATACAATTGCCTCCCAGACGAAATTAAAAATGAAAAAAGTATAGGTACATTTAAAAAAAAATTGCTCAGTTTTATGCTCAATCAACAAAACAATGAAATTGAATAATATCAGTGTGTAATATATTTATGTGTAATATATATGTTATTTCTAGTTAAATAAGTGAAAAATGTAATTTTCTTTTATCTAGAATTAAAAAAAAAAAAAAAAAAAAATTTATGGACATTTGAGTTAGATGAATTTGTTACAGAGGGTCTTAAATTTAGCAATACTGCATGTGTACCAGTGATATTTTATTGACCTCCTCATATACAATACCTAGATTAAGTGAAAAAGGTTAATTCTGTCATGTATTACGCATTGTCTGTAAAATCCAGGAATCCCACAAAAGGAAACGAGAAATCCTATGTATTGCCTGGATTTTACGCCTTACAAAGTACCTTCATTCATATTATATGAAATATGTGAGATTAGTACATACCTAAAAAGGTAAATTTGATGTTCACTTTAGAGACCTAAGGGTCACTGTTGGGGTGCGACCTACAGTTTTTGAGGCACTGCTTTATGGCCTTAACACAAACTAAAGAATCACGGCTCAAATGCTAAGAGGAAAATCTTTTCTCCAAGGTGTTCTTCATACGGTGGTGTTGTTAACAATGTACTTTCTTTTTCTTTTAACTTCTTGCGTGTCTCTGAAATAACAGGCAAAGAAATGTGATCGGATGGTATAGATGGAATATGACCCATTGGACGATTTAACTATCACTGGAAGGATAATAATAATTTTTTAACTATTCAGGCATTGTTTTCAAAGAAATAATGATTTAATTGTTTTTCTATAAAATAACACCAACATATCTTACAGTAGCTTTTAAACAGTAAAACCATTCTTTGACGGATTTTTATTGGCCTTGTGTCTTTGGCGATCTTAAGAAGAAATGAAGCACAGAAAAATATGCACAGGCAATTTATAGCAAAGCCGTCAGAGAAGGTGTATACATCAAATAAAAAGTCGTTTCCAAACTAATATTTAGTGCAAGCAAATTTAACCTCATCCTTCATACAGTTCATTTATACGTAGGGTTAAAATAGCTTTCAAAATCGTGAATTTTAGTAGTAGGATACCGGCGTTTCAAATATAGTTGACAAGTGACAATTTCAAACACATTTATTGCAATAAATAGCAATGAAAAGGTTCGATCGTACGTTTTTTCTTCTGAAAACAAGTGAAAATATTTCTTAACCTTTTGGAAGCGAAACAAACTCCACTAACGCCAATAACATTCAACTTAATGCCACAGTGTGAACCATCAGCTGGATTTTAAAATATACACCTCTTATACCTTTGCAAAATGATGTCGTCTCTCACCCTGCATGGCGCTTGAAGTCCCAAAAAAACATTCTGGATCAAAGGAGAAAGGCACCTCCAAATACCTCTCACAAAAGAAGATAGGAAACTTGAATAGCAATCGAGTGACGTGAGAAACGTTATTCTTTGACACAACCCCGCTGAGAGACAGCCTGGATTCGCCATCAAAATGATAAGGTCCTCCCATATGATGCACAGGTGGGGACTTAAAGTGTCGGCAAATGCGGTGCGATGCAGACCACCGAACATGTGGTCAAATAATGCCCGCTGCATTCATTTCCCGGCGGGATGGATGTCCACAGGGCGAAGCCTGAGGCCCTAAGCTGATTTAGTAACCTAGATGTTCCTCTCAGACCCCCCACCATACGAAAGAAGAAGAAGACGCCAATGACACATTTAAAAAACGCACATCTATTAAAGTTCTAAATAATCATCACTTAGTTATCACTTTCATTGTTTTTACTTGAGTAAACCCCGAATAAGTATGCATTGCTTACGACACATGTCGGTTATCTTTAAACAATAAAAGTGGTCAAAAGAAATTTTTGAATATTTGCAATATAAATGGTACCACAAAAATATACCGTGTTAGGAAAATTATAGTTGTTTACGTATCTAATACCTTACGCAATTTATAATTGCATTTATTCTAACACACAGCCTGCCACATTTGCATTTCTTTAGGTCACAGAAGAGCTACACATATGTTCATAATAATACGGTTCATCTAGATAATCTTCTCGAAAAAAAAAATTATATTAATGAAGTGATTTAAATGTTAAACGTCCAAAATTAAGGGATTTAAATACAATTAAAGTAAACTTTTCGAAAAATTGTCATCTTTACGAGTTCACTGAGAAAAAAAGAGTCTGATGTATTAAAATCCTATTAAAAACGTAAAGACAAGTCCTTTCTTAATAAAATATAACCTATTCAGAATATATCCGAAAACGTGTTCACGCAGCCGATCTTTTCTTGATAAATATGATGACGAAGTACTACATTATTAGAATTTTAATTAACAATTTTCCGACATCTTCTTAAAACATTCCTGTTTTACTGATAGTTTATTGGGAAATCTGTCAATTCATTCGTTAAAGGCCTGCAGTTCCGTTTTTAACAGGAATACGTATACTTGACAAGTTATTATATAAAATACCAACATTTTATACCACTACATTGTAATTAGTTACACGGAGTTAAATTTTACAAGTTTATTTCAAAAACATAATATTTTTTCCGGAGAATAAAATATAATATATAAATATCGTCGCACTCTGAAAAATTATGCACGACAATAAATAATAAAATCGTGATAATTATTTTCAATTAAATAAAGCAAATCGGTTATCAGCCTTGCGTGATAACGCACAATACGGAAAATTACATATTTTAAAGAATCCTTTAATACTTTCATTTTTTAGTATCGTTCACGGTAAAACAATTAACCACTTACACATTCGATATTCGATGTGAATCTGTACATTTCAAGTTCAGAAACGCTTACGCGTGTAATTAGGTAGCGAATTGTTTTTATGTGCGAATTTGTGCATCAATCAATCGTGATGCACTCACGTGCAGATTTCTTAATGTAGTCATCGCACGCTCCGGCGTTCACGCCTGACTTCTCACAGAGAGAAATTGGATAAATGGACGTGAACATATCTCAGTGGCCACATTACGCCAGAAACAATAAAACCGAGCGGAGCTCTTTACACCACTATCGCAGTTCTGTGATCGATCCTTGTGCCAGAGGATAAACAGATAAGTGCTATCATGGCTTTTCATAAGTGTCTTATCATTTTGGCGGTATGGTGCGTCGTTTCCTCTCTGGCAACCCCTGAAGCTGGACCTTTGGCTTCAGGAATGAAGATGCTGCGAAGGATCTACGACCACTGCGAGAAATCAGAAGAAATCGTCAAATGTTTGAAGGTCCAGGCTGTGAAGATTGCCGATAGAGCGATTAAAACAGAAAACATCACCGTTATGGATGGATTTGCAGTGGTAAAGAGGAAGGATGCTGAAGGATCAAGATCTCTCAAATTCCACGAAACCTCCGAAGAAGAAGCTAAAAGCATGTCTTCTGATCAACTGGACTCGGCTCTCGCCGAAAAGACAGCAAGATTTTTTAACACCCATCAAGTTTCTATGAGCATGGCTAGTTTATTGGGTCCTCCGAACGGAATGGCAAACCTCGGAGGAGTGATCGAGGAAGGTCGTGGTAAGATGAAGAAGTACATTGGTCCCATTCTGACAGCCATCGCCATCAAGGGAGGCTTTATTGCAATGGCTTTCCAGGCCATTGCCATGATCTCTGGTAAGGCTTTACTCATCGGTAAAATCGCTTTGGTCCTCAGCGCTATCATCGGTTTGAAGAAGCTGGTTTCAGGAGACGAAGCTCATGAGAAAACAACTTATGAAATCGTGAAGCACCCTCAAGTTTCTCAGAGTCATTCTTACTCTTCTTCTCACTATGGAGGCGGCGGTGGAGAATATGAGGCCACTGGACCAGGAGGACACTACAGGAGTTTCAATGATGATGTAAAATCACAGGATCGTGCCTTTAGGGCTCACGTTCCAAGGAGTTAGATCTCAAAAAACCCTTGCTTAGTTCTGTGTAAACTAAATAATTAATTTATTAAATACATTATGTTCTTTTTCTGGTGCTTACTAAACAAAAAAATGATTATATTATTAGCAAGAAAGTTTCAGGTTGATCTGCCTGTAAATAATGCAATTTATAAGATCACCTGGATGTTTTTCTAACAGCTTATAATAAATGGTTTCTTTGATGAATCTCACTGAAATTGTTAAAAGTAAAAAAAAAAATTTGCCCTCTGAAATCGATATTGAAAAAATATATAATACATTTTTACTACAGAAAAGATATGTATTAAAAGTTGAAGTATCATCAACGGTATTTTCATAATATATTTTATATAGGCATCAAGAATTTTTTATGTTAACTTTGTTTCGTAATTGTGCAATATTGTTATGTTTAATTTAGTTTATAATTGTATAAAGGTACCTTACTGCAAACATTCATGTCACTATTATTTATTTTATAAGATTATAGTAATTTATTAAATAATTATAATAAATAGAAAGTAAAAATGGAATGTTGAAAGATATCACCGAAATGAAGTTATTTAAACCAAATATTTAGCTGAGATGAGTGAAAAGTGTTGAATGCGTGTTAAAATAAATAAATAGAAAAACACCGAAATTTTTTTATAAAAGAATTTTTTTTTTTTAAATTTCAGATCATTAGGAATATTTTATTTTGATGAGTTTATTTATATAAATTATTTATTTTTAAGAAGTCATTTATTGACTCGTCAGTTACACAAGTACCTTATAAATAGTTAGGTACTTAGTGTATCACTTCTTGTGAGATGTATCAAACTATGTATGTCGAACGACGTGAACATTAATGAATAATTTTCCAGATATTAATCAGGCTGAAACAACCGTTCAAGCCTCACTAAGTAAATCCTCTCATAAAGCTATACATTATTTCTCGCGTGTTTCTACTGAAGTCTTCACCGATATCTCCTCATTATTGTGTTAATAAATAAACTGCTATCAATTTGACATGCTCTGTAGTTTTATTTCTATTGGAAAGCTCTGATATTAGGTAAATAACTGTTGTTTTTGTAATTTGTACCAGAGTTTTTAGAATGAATTGCTTTTGGCTTGAGCGATTTGCTTGACGTGATGCATAGGTTCAGAGAAAATTCACATCTTTGGATGCAGTTGATACACATACGTAGTTAATGACTATTCTGGTATACATCCACACACACACACACACTTCATTGATCGTCACAACCTTTCAAGAGTTTTGGCCATTACTGGGAAACGTCTCCACGCCTACCTGTTTCCTTCTGTTTTCCAGTTCATTAACTACTTCAGTTGACGTGGATTTGACTCGACACCATTCGAGTACCTACTATTTTTTTTAAGTTATATCACTCATCATATTATGTCTTCTTGACACTCCTACCTTCAAATACTTCAACAACAAATTTTAATAGACCATAGTTTCATAGTTCTGCCGTAATAGCTCAAACATTCATACCTTGGATACCGTAAATTATGCATTTAAGTTAATCATCTATATATTCATCGTTCTTTTTTTGCATTTACATCTACTCCATCAGTAGAGCTTGCATAGTGCTTAACTAATAAATAATTTACAGCTATAAAATTAATATTAATTTAAATCATAACATCCAAAATTTACCGCCGTATATTGTCGTTATTAATATGCATGATATGAACTGAATATTTTAAGGGGTAGATATTTGGGTATTTATGAAGAGTCACTGCTGATGTTTTAAAGAGAATTGAAAATTTAATACAACCAATTTTTCAAATTCATTACAAAATATTTTTAAATGATAAGGGGTGGCCAATCGGGTACCTACGCCGGTTGAATTAACATCTAATTTAAATCCGACGTTCCCAATGGGCCATACAACGCGTGTAAAATACAGTTTTAATAATAACAAAATATCTAGTTTTCAGTGGTTGACAAGAACACTAGTCATATAAAAAATAATTTCAGAAAACCGAACTTGTCTCGCTGATGGATGCTATGCCGAGGGTCTCAAAGCAAGGGGAGGAGTAATTTTGGGTCTTGAAGTTTATACTTACATACACCAAAAGGGTCATTCATATCAACCATACCCCCAACCAGTGGCGGCTCGTGACTTTTGAAAAAAATTTCAATTTTTGAATTCGATTTCCTGAAAATCTTCATACAAAAAATCGAATTTTCAAAAAGAAAATAATCGTTTTCAGCTACAACAACATTAACAATAATGCCATTTTTGGTAATATTATTACTCTAGTACACTCAAAATTCACGAGCCGCCACTGCCCCCGACCATTATAATACAGAGAATAGTAAGAATAATTTATTGAACTATTTCTCTATTGCGTGTGGATTTGTGGACACACGATTTTAACATTATTATTTATACGTCTTTTCCGCTTAAGACTTCATTGTATGTATGTGGACAATGTAAACTACATCAACATATCATTAAAAGATGTACATTAAAGATATGGTATGGGCACATAAGACGGAGACCACCAGACTACACTGTGAAGCAGACAATGTCTATAGAGCTTCAAAGACAGTCATCCAGAGGTAGACCAAAGAACTCCTGGATGACCCAATGCTCCAAAATCCTACAAAGAAACGGCCTAGATGAAAGCGACACTCAGAACCGAAGAAGCTATAACCTGAGAACGAGAAGAGCCGACCCCAACAGCCTACCTAGGCAATGAGTTGGGATAGTGCTAGGAAGAAGAAGAAGATGTACATTTAATTAGTTTATTTTTTAAACGCGTTTTTGGATGTTACCAAAGGGCTGAAAAACCTCAACCTTTATTTGCTACCACCAGTTCTCCAAAAACCAAAAAAAGACAAAGACCATATACAAAATAGTTTAATATACAAAGGAATACAATATTATAATGCGCTGCAGGAAACCATAAAATTTGCACCAATTTATAGATTCGTACTGGATTGAAGGAGCCATATTAATAAAAATAAAAAATCTATATAAATAAAAATGTTAATGTTCATTTTTTCAAAATCTTATATTTCCGAAAGTTCTTCACAGATTGCTGTGAAATTTTGACACATCGTTGCATTTGAATATTATTATTTTTTGACATACCTATATTATAAAAATGTTACCTATGATAGGTAAAAACATGCTTTTTGTAAAACAGCGCCATCTGTTGGACGCAAAAGCAACACGCGCCATTGTTTATTTATCTGCACAGATAGACTGAGCAACAGCAACGCATGAAGGGGTACAGCTATAAAATAATACAAATTTAATATTGTAGGTATTATACTAAATAAGATATTTGTCAAACTCAATGTAAAAATAGCTAGCATATAATTAAAACCGTCTTAAGTTATTACAACTTCACTTTCTCACTTTTCGCTATTGCTTTCTCACTTTATTTACATAATAATATCAACACAAGTTTTTTCTTATAAATTACATGCCAACGTTGTGTCGATGCGAATACTTTTTTCATGTTGCATTTTTACAAAGAACGTATTCCCACTGCATTAAATACATAATGATATTGCTTTCTCTCATTGGGTATTTATAATTGACATTCATCACTGGCTTTAAAAAAAACAATAATAATGTTCAAGAGCATTATAATAAGCAAACAATAGTTTTTACTTACCTGTACTGTCTACCACTTTGAAATTTTATTATTATTTTTATTAACTGATAAATTAGACCGAACATTGATACGTCAGTGCAATTATTATTGTTATTGTAATCTACTAAAATAAATAGTTCACATTTTTGTAAAGCTTTTCATTTCATGTTGTGAAAGTTTTTTTTTTCAATATTAGTGCTCTGATACACTCAAAAGTTACGAGCCGCCACTGATATGAAACTTTTAAAGTAGGTTGTTATTATATATTTTTTCAAAGAATTTTAACAATTCTTCAAATTTCAAAGTTAATTTTCAAGTTCTGTGAAAGTTCTGTTATTCTTTCAGTTCTGACAAATAACTGGCCTATAATGATATAATAACAGAACTTGAATAGTACATTCACAGAACTCACAAATGAAGGTTGAAATTTGATGAATTGTTCAAATTCTATGAAACAAACCATCCTAACTAATTATTTTTAAACATTATAATATCACATTATTTAAAAACTTTTAAGCGGAATTCCGTTTTATGAAGCATTATAAGTACTCTGAGGTTAGCCTTGAAGTCTTAAAATTCACGAAACTCTTTCTGTCCCGGATTTTTGGATTAATTCAACTATTTATGACCATTAACTTAATTTTTATTAAGAGCTTTGAAGTTTTTAAATATCAATTCAGCTGTTTTTTCTTGATTCATTTCGATCAACTGTTCAATAAGAAAAAAATGTTACTAAAATGAAGTGTTGAAACAAATATTCAGTGACCACGATGACTTTTTTTTTCTTACCAGTGTTCTGCCGCGGTAACTAAAAACACAGTTTCTTCATTGATAGTCTCAGAGAAGACACTGTGTTTTTGATTTTATTGAAATGTATAGTCTTAGGAAATTCCTAATTAAATCTAATTCTAACTCGAAAACAAAAATTTATTCTTCTTAAAAGTTGTATAGTCATATTATGTTCGTGCAGAAATATGGACATACTATTCGTGATGCTACAATCAAGCAATGATTTTATCTACAAGAAGAAGAGTATTAATAGATTTTTTACTAAGGTTTTAAGATAAGTAAGCGAGCATGACAATTTTTTTTCTATCAATTAAATGCTGAATAATATACTATCACCGTAGTCTCAGACCAAGTACTGCTTTTCTTTAGGATTTCCGTGGTAAATTTACATACTAATGCACGTTAGGATCACACGACAATTTCCAATTCAAATCTCATAGCATAAAAATGATAAAAAATACCTTCCTGTTGGTTGTTCAATATTCTAAAGATTTATTTTGAAAAGAATGATCTACTAGATTGTGAATTTATAAGGCAATTTATACACCATATGAACCAAAAGATATATATTTTTAAATTAAAATTAATTACGTTTGACACACCACGATTTAATCAAAATAATCGGCAAGTTTGGAAAACAATGGTTTCTTTGTTAGGATTAAATAAAATTAGGATTAAAATAACTGTATTTTAAAAATATATCGAATTTAAAATTTGAAAACCTTATGACATATTTTTGCTTGTTATCTGGAGATCCCTGTTTTATTTTGGTTGACTGTAATTTGTAATAATTGTTTGTAAATATAATCGTAATACATCTCTGAACCGGCTAAGGCTGGTGAGATGGTTTATATAACGTTGGCCGTCATAGTCCAGTGGTAACGCATTGGACTGCCATTCCGAAGGTCGCGGGTTCGAACCCGGCGTGCGCAAATAAATTTTATTTGATTAATTTGTGTTATTTCACAATTAATTAATTAAAATAATATATAGTATATTTGCGGCACGTTCCAGAGTGGAAGATACTACCAGTATCGCCCTGGTGTAAGACCACCATTCAGAATTGAAACGTTGCTCCAAATTTATTTGTATATTGCATTTTTTTGTTCAGATTCGATCTGTAGCAAGGCATGACAATTTTGTGGAGATTGTTTTTAAGAGTATTGAGTAGGGTCCTCCCATAACTCTGTCTTCCCCACATTCTTCTCCTCCATACTTCCTTAACCCTAAAAGCATTCCTTTATGATCACAGTATAATAATGAACTTGCTTTCTATTTTAGTTTGATCTATTACGTACCTAATAATAGTTGGATCTCCCTCTCCCATTTTTAGTATGATAAGTAATCATTTTAACACATCTTTATAAAAAAATGTTATTCTCTTTATCTCTGAATATTAGATTTGGCACGGTAGTTAAAAACACATCTACTATCATGCACACATTTATTAAACTTAATTCATAAATTACACACTTACTGAACACATAATATTAGAGTTTGTTTCTGTTCCACTTATTATATGATATCTGATTCATCTTTCTTATAAAGTAAGTATGATATATTAGCAACCTAAATAAATAATTATTTCATTATTTTAATTTTTGTTCCTAAATAATTCGTTTATCAAAGCTCATATTTTGTAGTATTCCAATTATTTGGAATCTTGCATTTTGTCCTTTTAAAATATAAGGATAAAACAATTAAAAATTCAACAAATGATACAAAAAATTATCGCTTATAATATCCAATATATCATATACTGCAAACGTTAATAGATTATGTTACAGATATTAATATCCATTCCATGAAAGTAAAACACTTTCGTAGTTATGATTATTTGTGCATTTACTTAAAAATTGTTTCGTGATATGAAGTTGCCTTCAATGAATAACCTGGCAGGCGTAATGTTTTTTTTTTAAATTAATAATTGAATAATTATAGACCCAAGTTTAAAGGCTTTGTAAAAACATAAACAAATATAAAGAATCAATTCAATCCTCATTATTATTTTAATAAATCCATAAGGATCAATAATTTTCTTTCAATGCATCGGTATTTGTTGAAACTATCACTTATTGTAACATAATAAGTTGCATATATTATATGCAACTTTACTAAATAATGTCTCTTTTTCATACGAAAGTCGCACTTTTATGAAACGTATACCGAACCGTAATATATTCAGTTAATATATTATAATGAATCCGCTTCAAATTTCCATTCGAAATCTACTTATAAATAAAATAGCTGTTTATAAAATTTAACAGCCACACTCCCCAAGGTCAATCACTTCCCGGAAGGGTCCATTTCTGCCTTCATGGAGTCTTCGTAGACCGAATACCCCATCGAGGGGTTCATCTCCATGTTTGGCCGGCGTTGACCTCTGTATGCGATGTCCTGGGCCACTGTTGACCTCGACCAGCCTCCGCCGTGCGGTGATCCGTGCTCGGTCGTGTAGACTACGTGATTCTCGCTGCCACCACTGCTGGTGAGTTTTTTCAACCCTGACTGAAATAATTATAAATATATTAAAAGTAATTCCTAAATTATTATTTAATTTAATAAGTAATTCACATCAGTATTCGTAGAACCACTACCCTAAACCACTGACCCCATTTACATCCCTTGTACCGGATGTGAATAGATAAAAAAAATATAATAATATTTATCTTCATTTTTGCAAACAAACTGAATGGTTTCGTCCACACGACAACCGCAACACGCACGGAGCTTCGAGAACTAGTAAGTTATTTAATAAATACTTGAACATTGGTGGAATAGCCAGTATAGTTTATTTTACCCATTTGCTTGTTTGAAGCGGCTCAGCACTTTATGTGGGCTTTATCTGGATGGAACCATTCATGACAAAAAGGAAAAAATTAAAACAATTCAACAACAAAATACAAAACATTTAAAATAGTCATTAACAGTCAAGACATTGATGAAAGCTCCATTATACATATTATTATATTATTATGTAAAAAAAAAAAACAACAAAAGCATTAATCCTTCGGTAAGGTTAGGAGATGTCGAAATAGCAATTCAAGCAGTATTATTTGGCTTCGATAAGTTTCATTTCATTTGAGAAAACTTTGCAATCCATTATACATTTATATTTTGATTCACAACTCACTATACAAAGATCCATAACAAACCCAATGTACACAATATCTAAATATGAATTCTCATAATAAAATACGGAGAAAAATGAGAATTTCTAATTCATTAAGAATCTTTTCAGTTATCTGGTTGAAACAGAATTGCAAGCTCTAAACGAATGCATTGATAAGTTTTCTGATAAACTTTTAGTAAAATACGAATGGAACACATGTTCATGAAAACCTAATAGTTTCATATTTCGGCAGTACATATTATAATAAAGGCAAATGCAGGTTCTGCAATCCCGTTTTTAACTGAACTACCAATAATAGATTCTTTAAAATTAGATTTAATGCTTAAAAGCAGTAATCATATAAGTAACCACCATACAAAGAATAGGCAAGTGAAGAAAAAGCTTACTGAAGTAATGAATATGTATTTGAAGTAGCACGCAAGAGATAAATTGAGAATTGATACTTAATAAAAAAATGCAAACCTAAGTAATTTATATCTTACCAATAGTAGTTTAAGCCAGGATAGTATGAGATGAATGAAGAGCACCCAAGATTCCTCACTTGGGAGGTGAAGAACAGAAATAGAAGGTAGTAGAGAGAAGAAGAAACCGGAGAGTTTCCATACTGAGATAGACCACCAAACGCAGGACAGAAGGGCCGACCAGTCCTTAGGGTGGCTTGAAGCTTATATCTTACCAGAAGGGATAACACAAGGGCTATCTTGGCGATCATGAGAGCTGCAGCTGAGACGATGGCCAGTTTACCAATGAACAGTTGACCCAAAACTCCAAATATTCCTATAGCTCCGTACATTAGGATCTGCATGTGCTTGTGGTGCTTTTTTCCCCTTGCTGCAAAAATATGATAATCATTTTAGTGCTTAATCAAAATGATAACAAATATCATTAAAAAGCAATCATAAATGTAAAATAAAATATGTGAATTATTACTATAAAAATAATTTTCAATAAAACCGTTGCAATGGTAAAACCAACTTGCCAGATTTTTTTTCAATTAATTAAGTTAACAAATATGACACAGAACAAGGCACAGAAAAATAAAAAAAGATAACGGTCTCAACTACGAATCAAATCTACGATCTCTGTCTTACCAAGATAACGTCTTTAATCACTCGACCATTGGGACCTAATTATAAAACTCCCTTTTTGTTGATATCATATTTCATATGCAGAATTAAGAATATTATTTTGCAACTAATTTCTCCCATATATTTGACAGCTTCTCTTTGAATGATTACAAATTTCAAAAGAATTTGTTTGTAACCTATTCTACATTATATAAATATTATAGTTATTATTTTAGTTGTTTTTAGTTATTACATTTAATAATTCATAGGCTTCGCCAATCATAAAACATGTGAAAAATATTGCAATGTGATACCATGACATGGTTAAATTGATATATTACATTGAAATTTTTCCATACTTCATGAAGGAGACAAAGTTGTGGTCTGAAAAAAATTGCGTTGATAGAGTTTTCTAAAGAGATGAAACTGAGAAAATTTTAAGTCAGAGCTCACTGTTTCAAAGATTTTTCTATTAAAAATAATGACGAAAAAATAAATCAATCAACAATTTGAACTCTTTCAAATAAACATGGAAAAATACCAAATAAGGGTGACTCACTTTCTCCAACACTATTTTCGATATTATCGTTCATCTTGAACTGAATAACAAGCGATGAAATGTATTCATTAACTTTTGTGGTCAAGATCTCATTTAGCGACATGCCTTTCATTGATCTCTGTGAGTTTGCAACACTGTTCTCTTCCCACTGCGGGTCCTTCTTGATAGAAACACCATCCGTAATCTCGATAGTCCTGTTGCTCTTCAACTGTTGGTCCAGTTTGTCTACAACCTTCCTCTTAACACAATCCATCATTCCCTTGTGCTGCAGGCAGTGTTTCAAGGATAATACAAAATCAAAGCCTTCTTTTCTCAAACTAGGCTCTTCCGCTGAGGATCCATGGATGAATACCACGCACAAAACCAACATAAACTTCAATAAGGACAACATATTGAATTATATAAATATACTGTAGAAGAAACGTGATATTGACGATGATTGCAAGGCTACACTGTACCATATTTTGGACAACTTTTGGTTTTATACTGGAATCTTCAAGTAGATCAGAGCGTGACAGTCTGAATGCTGTGTGTGGTACAATTAAATGGCTTAAGTTGGGATAATTAACTGAGTTTGGCAAACATGAGAGGTGACTATGGTGGCGTGAAATAACGTGAATTTAATTTAGGCTGTTGTTCTACGCACCTTGTTACATAGTATTTACTTTCTTTTATTTGAGGAGAAGATATTTTCAAAATCAAGTTAGCAAATAATGTAATAAGTTTTAAAACATAACATATACACTTAAATATAGAGCACTTCATTTAAATATAGGATTTACTTCTACTCATCGTCTTTTATGCAAAATCTTCATGATGCCATTTCCTCAGATGAGTAGGCATATGATATGATGAAATTCCAGACTTTACTTGCATATTATCTTTTCTTAATTCAGTTTCCAACATATTTTCATTAAAAAACTTGAACATATATTTTTTGGTTTTGAAATGACAAAATGCATAGTTCTTACCAGATTTTTATTTATCCAGTTCCTACCTATATTCAACCATCACCTTTCTGGAAAAGGATTTGAAATTTAGAACAATGACAAGAACACTTTGCGAATTTCGAGTGCATTTGTTTGAAAAAGACCAGAACAAGAATTGAACTATTGGAAAAAAGTCGTTGGATGTTTATCGTGTGTATAATCTTTGAAAAAAGGAATTAAATTATATTGAAAGTGTTTGTGTGTTGTGGCCACAATTATTACAACTTGATATTGCGGTGGAACTCATGTGATTGTGTTGTGCTTGAACTAACTATATTGTGTCGTATGCTACTTCGTGGTGAGTGATTAGTCTCCTTTTTTAACTTATTTCATACCTTTTTGTATCCCTAAACATATGATCACCCAATCCAAACACATATCATTCATTTTCAATCAATTTCATTCACAGTCTACTAATCATGTTCATCTGAAACTGTAAATCGCAAGCAGTTTCGGATGCAACATATATAATTCTTGCTCGTTATATGGCTCGAATCATCGTTCTGTATTTTCTCAATCATTTCATTTTCATGCAAGTCATCTACGACTTATTGTTATTTCATCCTGCATGTCAAATGTCGAAAGAAACGCCACCTCGCAAAAAGTCATCCCCTAGAATGCTGAATAACATTTCAGCAATAGTAGTAATAATGTTGTGGTCTAAAAGGGTTAGCGTAATAAAAAAGTAAGAAGACAAACAAATCTGAAGAGAATTAATACTTTGGAGAATGTATTTGGAGATAGTAGATAAAAACACAGCTTTTTTTTTTTTTTTTTTTTACAGTATTACCGCACAAGAGTCCCAACTGCTCCCGTCTGGAGCCAGTGAGACTATGGCATCCCCAATTGGGGTATGTTGTGAGGCTGAGGGTATTGGGGAGGGGAGGGAGATGGGGAAGAGGAAGGTGGGGAAGTACCTGGCTATTCAGATCTGGTCACCAAACACGGCTAAAGCCATTTCAAGCAACGTTTCAATTCTGAATGGTGGTCTTACACCAGGGCGATACTGAGAGTATCTTCCACTCTGGAACGTGCCGCAAATATACTATATATTATTTTTAATTAATTAATTGTGAAATAACACAAATTAATCAAATAAAATTTATTTGCGCACGCCGGGTTCGAACCCGCGACCTTCGGATCTGTAGTCAAAAGCGTATACCACTAGACCACGCCGGCCGTCGAATAAGCTAGTTCGTAAATGAATAGGCTAGTTCGTAAATGTAAGTATAAAAGCAGTAATTAAAATGCAGTTACTGTGTTTTGCTTACAGTAAAAGAAATATTGCGTTTTTACATTACCAATAGCGGTCTTCCTCATCTTTCGTATGGTGGAGGTAAGAGAGTAACATTTATGTCTGTCAGCTAGTCTAGGGCTTTAGGCGTCGGCCTGTGGAGCTCATCAATCCCTGTGGGGAATGAGTGCAGCGGGTATTCGTTGACCATATGTTTGGTGTTCTGCACCGCATCCCTTCACATATCACCGACTTTTTGAGGCCCCAACTATGCATCATGTGGGTAGAGCGGAACCAACAGCGTAGAAATTGCGACAACATTTAAAAAAAAAATATATATATAAATATTTTTTTTTAATTCGAAAAAAACGAGTACAACATAAATAATAACTTCTCCTATTCAACTCCTTTTTCTATTTTTTGATAATTACTGTGTTTTTGCTTACCGCTGCAGAAAAAAGTAACAAAAAATATCAGGTAAGGAGTGTAGTGTTATTTTTAGTATAATTTTAGAGATAAATAGAGAAGAATACCTAAATTAATCATGCAAGTGGTTATAGCAAGAAGTCGGGGATGTTCGAAGAAGATAATAAGGCCAAATCAAGTGGAACAGATACTTAAGTCGGGTGTTGTCAAAAATACGATGAAAGTCGAATGGAAATGAGCAAGAAAAATTTGTTCGGATAAAGTAGTAAAACAATTCATCACCTCTTTCTACCACTGCGGACAAATTGTGTGATGGGTGGCTCGTTATATTACATAGGTAAAGTAAAGTATAATTTATGCTAGAAAGCTGTGTTTACTCCACTCTGTTTTTAAATGTTGTTGATTTTTTTAATAATAGACATTTGGGCCATAACCGAACAGGGATTATTTATAACAGGGATCTGTTTACTTTCTTGAATTTGGTAGTCAAAACGTAAAATGTTTATTTATTTTTAGTTGAGGTCATTTGATTTGATTCAATTCGTGATTTCATTGTGCGTACATCATATCATTCTTACAACCTACATGTCCATATGTTGCTCCATTTTACTCTTGATATTACTGTATTTATGTTTACATTATGATTTTATCAGCGTTAACGCTGTATTGTTATAAACATAATTCAGTTATTGTAATGTACAGGTGAACTGTTTAATTGTAGTCTTAGTATGAATACACTTGGTATGAAAAGTATTCAATAGATGTTCACCAAAGATTACGAGGAATTACTTCATTATCGTAAGATAATTATAATTAATTCGCGCCCTTGATCTGATTTTGCACAAAAACGACGCTAGACAAAATTAAATCTAAACATTATTATTTTTATAATTAATGTCTTTTAGGACATACGTCCGTTCTATTGGACAGTATCAGTTATTCTAACGAGGAAAGCAACTGGCTACCTAGGGATCGGCTGGCATCGACTGTACTCGTAACCATTCGGGTATTAATGACGTGCTGTCTTTGTCAGATGGCGTAAGTACCGCCATCTATGCAAATACCTTAAAATTACACTATCCCAGGGCAAAAGAAAAACCCTCAAAAATAAAAGAAAAAAGTTCAATATTTCTTATTAATTAATCTGTGAGAAATAGTTAAGATGCAGGCTAATTCTCCCAACAATGTTTTTATTTTTATTTTCATGTTTATTTCTGTCTGTATCTGTGTTTTCTACAATTAAAAAGAAAAGAAAAGTGTCGATGATATAATAGTGGTGTGACTCTTATGTTTATTTATTTATTAATTAACGCCCCTTTTCGGGGTTTTACATATAAATATTAAGAAATATACTCGTATATTATTTATTGTACATAACTGAATTGCTTCATTAACAAAATTTTATATATGTTTAAAGATAAATTGAAGATCTCCACTGACTTGGTATAATTGTTTCCCAATATTAAAATTACATAAGTTTAATGTATATAAGTTATTTGTTAAAAAGACCAGATTTTTTTGCACTTCCGCATTAACCATATTTAGTTTTACTACATTTAAATTAACATTATTTTACCGTATAAATTATTTTACGATATTATATTTTACGATTAAAATTTATTGTAACGTATCAATTTTTGTTTCTTAACATTGTAAAGACTTGCATATTATAATAGTTTTTTTTTTCAAAAGTATTTGACGAAATGCTGTGTTTTTTGAATCTTACATGACTGGAGTTACATCTCTATTATTCTAATTGACGGAAAGGATTCATATTACAATCGATTCAGACCGCCACACATGCGTTATAAAATATTTCAATATTGAATAACGAAAAAATTTATAATTTTTTCCGTTTAACATAAGCGATACTGGAGAAAATTGCTCAGGATACAATGAACATAGGTGCATTCACTAATCCCAAAAAGCCTGGTATATCCCAATCTTTCTCTTCTTCATTCTCTAGCCTAGCATATCTCACATATGTTAGCCAAACAATGATGATATTATCATAGTCTACATAGTCACGGTAATCTTACACCCAACTAAAAGAAATAAATAGACACCCATCGGAGCTGGGGAAAATGCTCAAGATTCCATGGATAACGAAGCCATGAATATATCCATTATGAAAGAGTAAGGCATCTGCAATCAGCTGTCAACTCTCTGTCGTCAGCGTATTCTAAAATATTTTAGACACGCTGCTCGACCTACTGAGAATTCCATCTGGAGAAAATCAAGGTCACTGGCGAAATAGAAGGCAGGATTAACTCAGGAAGATCAACTATGCGTTGGAGTCGATGCCCTTAGCTCTTCACATAGCTAAAACCACGAGGAGTGGAGGAGTCTGGTACTCCAGAGAATTTGGAGTGGGGTTCGTTCTCCTCAGCAATGAGGGAACAGCTCAAGAAAAAAAGAAGAAGAATAACTTCATGATTTTGGAAATAATCTTGATTTCTTCAGTGCATTATAACAACTACATAATCCACTTATTTTAATCATTAATATTTTAATGAAAAATATTATTTTTTACCTCTGAAAAATTGCAACATAACCATCGATGAATTTTTTATTTAAAATATTTACCGAAAGTAAAAACGTATTCAATTCTTTGAACTATCACAACAGTGTTCATCATAATATTATAATATTTTCTCCTGTACAATCTCTCTTTAAAAAACATAATCACCTTTAGGCACCAATATAATATAAAAATAATATGTAAATCGTATTTAATTTATTAAAATGGTAAATTAAAAAAATATATATCCCTTCAAAATGAATTTAATATAATTTTATTATCATTTACATTTTTTTTAATAAATTACAAAAGACACAACATAATATTGCATGCATAATATAAACCATCAATTACTAATTTTATACGAACATTTGTTGAACAGACGCATCCATTAAAAATCCTTAAATTTTCTACAAATAATGTTGCTGTAAATTTTATCTATTTATTTTTAGTGCGATATTATTAATAAAAAATAAATTAATCACCTAAACTTATATTACTAACTCTAGTAATAATTTTCGAACCCGAAGAGCATTATGTTATAACAGATGCCAAGTAGATATGGGTAGAAAGACAATTTTTTTGTGGATTTTAAAATATTTATTTGCGTGTATGAGAGATTATACTTATTCATGAGAAAAAAATGCTATTTTTCTCTTTCCTATTGCTCAATTAAGAAATTTCTTAAACGGTTATTTTCCAAAGCGGTATTGATAGTAAATAGTATGAAGGCAAATTTTGCATTGAAATAATTTACTCCCTAAAAATCTTTAACCTTTTACTGGTCCCATGCAAAATTTCGCACACCAGCGCCGGGTCTCTCCTGACTTCTCTTGGTAACAAACAGCTTCTCCAGTCGGTCTCTGAGATCATCCGGGCTGACTGGATGTCCGGCAGAGTAGGCAGAGGATTGGGCGTAGAAGGGGTCGATATTGTCCTCAGGACCCTTCTGCTCGGCGTTCTTGTAGAAATTGTCAGACTGGTAGCGGTTGCCATAGGCTGACAGACCTGAAAGATCTTGAAGGGTTAGTGTAAAGTTGTTCTCTTCAAGAAGCAATGAGTCGGAAAACGTAATTTAAAAATGTTAATGTGTTTTTGTCAATTTAATTTGAGTTACCTTGGGTTTCAAAACTTGTATGTTGGACAACGCCTATAGAAAACCAAAAGCTACAGCTAAAAATTTAGGATGTATTTTATATTCTTAACAATACTTTTGAACCAAGTGGTCGACTGTAAAATCGTTGTTCATTTAATGTTTATTTGGGCTTATAAAAGTGATCAATTCCACAAAAAGTTGTTGCCTAATTAATTATTCCACTTGTATACTGTACATCGTAAGTGATCGTGTGATTTCGTTGACTCTACAGAGTGCTACAATTCATTGTTTCATAACCTTGACAGTTCAATATTCATAATGTCTGTTCTACCTACTAAAGCGGGTACTAAGTCAAAACGTAATGTTGCCGTGGAGAGCCCCGCTGCCGAGGCTGGTTCAGAGCCAGACTATAGTAATATACTAATTTCGTTTAAAGACGAAATTAAATAAGAAATTAACAAAGTGTTCATGGAATTAAAAACAATGAATGATGCGCTAAGAGAGTGTCACTCCAAAATTAATAACCTCGAAGTCAAAAACAATGAACTTCAAACTAATTATAATTTGGCATTGTCCAAATTAAACCGTCTTGAGCAAACCTCATTAAAAAACAACGTGGAAATTATTGGCATTGGCAAAAAAATGAAAATTTAATAGATATCATAAAATTGCTAGGAGCCAAGGCAGGTGTTGATGTTATCCCGAATGATATTGATGGAATCTCTCGTACAAGGGTCAAGGAATTACCCAAAGATAATCCTAAATTTACTCGTCCAATTGTGGTAAAGTTCGCAGCCAGCCGCAGTAGAGATAACTTTCTTGCTGCCATAAGGAAGAAAGGCAGTCTCAACTCAAGTGATTTGAAGCTTCCCGGGACTCCAAAATTTATGTCAACGAGCATCTGACTGCTGCAACCCGTGCGCTCTTCAAGACAGTGAGAGACTTAAGCAAGGATAAACACTTTAAATTCAGATGGATCAAATACGGAAAAATATTTATACGCAAAAACGAAACTAGTCCCATTATTCAGGTGACATTGGAATCTGACGTGACTCAGGTTTTTTGCTGATAATCTTAGATTTAGCATCGTCTCGTGTGACTCTAAGCTATAATCAATTCATTTTTCCTATCTACCTTATCTTTTCTCCTACTTTAAAATATTATCATTTGTACTGCTTTTTCTTTATTTGTATAATATTAACAACTAACTCTTTTTATACTACCAACTTTAATACAAATTATCCTACAATTATTCTTCTTACGTTACTACAACACCACTCAAATATTTATAATTTGCTTGAACATGCTTACAACTATTTTATCAGTCTTAAATTTTATATATTTTATCAACTAAATGAACTAAAATATTGAATGTATATTATCAAAATGTGACTGGACTGCGTTCTAAGACTGATAAATTTTATTTTAATGTTACCAATAACAACTATGATATTATTATGATAACTGAAACTTGGCTTGTAGACAGTATTGCTAGTGAAGAGCTATTTGACAACCGTTACCTGGTATTTAGGCGGGATCGCAATGAGCAAAAACGAGGAGGTGGAGTAATGATTGCGTTGAAGAAGCACCTCAAAGCTCACAAACAAAATGACTGGAATACGAGTGCTGAAGACATCTGGGTGTCTATTTCGATTGAGAATTTCAAAAATATTCATTTATGTTGTGTTAACATACCATCAGGAGTCAAGCACTCTCAAAGCATAAATGCATTCATGGATAAATTATGTGCACTTCGAGAACTTTACCACGACGATCATTTCGTCATATCAGGTGATTTCAATTTACCACTAATTAACTGGTCTATTGGTAACGGTAACAGTATGCAAATTATGAATGGTTATCAATCTGAAATTATTTCCAAACTATCAGACACCCTTTCTTTTACTGATCTCTCGCAATACTGCACCTTCCCGAATAATAATCGTACATTCCTAGACCTTGTTTTTAGTTCGTTCCCTGTTAATGTGTCTAATACTGATAATTATCTCATACCTGAATGTAAACATCATAAAACCATTATCTTTGACATCAATATAGCTCTGAAAACCCCTATGGTGGACAACAAAAGGACAATCTATCTCTTCAGGAATGCTAATTTTGAAACGATCAATAACATCCTCAATAATATTGATTGGGATGCAGAATTTTTAAACCTATCAACTAATAATGCCATTGACCGTTTTTATGTTATTTTAAATGAAATTATTCGTTTGAACGTTCCATCAAAGGAAGTTCATATTAACAACTCTTATCCTTATTGGTTTAGTCCAGCCCTGATAAAACTTACTAAAGAAAAATATAAAGTGTTCAAAATGTGGAAAAAGTGGTCAAATCCTTTGGACTACCGTGAATTTTGTGTTCTTCGATCAAGGCAAAAGAAAATGTCTAGGGAATCTCTTAAACAATTTATAATAAACGCCGAACTTAATATATCCCGTGACCCGAAACATTTCTGGACTTATATTAAAGGAAAGAGAAATAATTCTGGTTTACCGCATATTATGAAACTGGGTGACATAACTGCCGTGAATCCCTTCGCAATATGCAACTTGTTCTCACAGCACTTCGTCTCAACTTTTAATCACAAAACTGCTTCCGATGTTCACTCTACCAATTATCACGTAGACAATCAAGTAAACATATCTTCGGTGTCAGTTTCCAAAGAAAAAATAGAAAAAATAATTGATACAATTTCTTGCTCTTTGGGTGCAGGTAGCGATGAAATTCCGGCATTCTTTATCAAAATGTGTAGCAAGGTAATCTCGAAGCCCCTATTATTGCTCTTTCAAACCTCATTGAAAGAAGGTGTCTTTCCGGATTGCTGAAAGTGTGCTCATTTTACACTAGTATTTAAGTCTGGGGCGAAAAATGAAGTCCGGAACTATCGTCCAATATCTAAATTACCGATATTCAGTAAGATATTTGAAAAAATTGTTCATGAACAACTGTATGACTGTGTCCAGTCTGTAATAATTGCTAACCAACATGGATTCATGAAAAAGAGATCAGTTGTCTCTAATCTTGCAATTTTCACTGAATATATTTCAAAATCTATGGATGATCAAATCCAAGTTGACGTAATCTATACAGACTTCTCTAAAGCATTTGATAAAATTGATCACAGTCTTCTTTTATCTAAACTACTAGCTCTGGGAATTCACGGGGATTTGTACCGATGGCTGGTCTCCTATCTTAATGGGCGCAATCAAGGAGTAACTAATTAATAGCTTCATATCTGAGATTGTAAATATACCTTCAGGTGTGCCCCAAGGATCTCACCTGGGACCGTTGCTGTTCACAATTTTCATCAACGACATTATAAAATGCTTTAATTATGCAAATATTCTACTGTTCGCCGACGATATGAAAATATTTTTTCCTATTAATTATATTATTGACTGTTATAAATTACAAGAAGATCTATACAGACTTGATGACTACTGCATTATCAATCATCTCAACATGAACACCTCAAAATGTTATGTTATTACCATCACTAGAAACAAAATAAAATTTGAACGTAACTACCATATAGCCAGTAAAGTACTTAAAAAGGTTACTCAAATTCGTGACCTAGGTGTTCTGCTTGACAGTAAACTTACATTCGAGGCGCATGTTGATATGATTGTGAAGAAAGCCCTTAGAATGTTAGGATTCTTATTCCGTATTGGAAGAGAATTCAATAATATTCAAACACTTAAAATATTGTATTTTTCTTATGTTCGCAGTCATCTTGAATTTGCTTCTCCCATATGGAAACCTCAATATAATATTTATGTAAATCGCATTGAAGCCATCCAAAAAAAATTGTCAATCATTTAAATTTTAAGATGAATATTGGTAACCACGGGATTAACAGCTCGATGGAATATTATGGACTAAAGCCATTAAAAACTGGAAGAGACTCCGCAGATATAATATATCTCTTGGTTGAAATCTGTTGGTTTTCCTAAATAAACAAAATAAAATATTTTAGGTAATAGTTGAATTATACTATTCCGGGAAGAAAATTATAAAATGTTACAAAAAAATTAAATTTATGATTCTTTAGTTTAAAGAATTACATGTTCTATATAATTTAGAAAATTATATAAACGATTCTTTATTTTAAACAATTACATGTTCTACGTAATCTAGGAAAGGTTTTTTATACATTATTAACTTGTAAATATTTATTTTCTAACCCGAACTTCACTTAATAAATCAGGTCTGAAACCACTCCGGGGGTTGATTTTGCTATTTTTTATTTTACAATTTTTTTTAAATTTCTGAATGAATAACATAGATCTACACATATTGCGAAACAAAAAATATCTGAAGCACCGGTCGATCACACACGAATTTGACAGCCACATAGGTTTTGACTTTTCAAATCACATTTGTACATGTGTGTCAGTCGTTAAGGATTCCTAAATAGATTAAATCCGTTGTTGATATGATTGTTTCCAACTACACATTGCTGAAATCTTAAAAATATTCCACCGAATGAACACATTGGCCAAGGGTAGGTTTTTCTCAGTCGATTTTTAAGTAATATCAGCGTCGGTCAAAATACGAAGGTATTCCCAAAGAGGTACGTTCAAGTAAGTATATGTTCATAGAAAATAACAAAAAAAAAGTTGATTGAAATAATATTCAGCGTATTCTAACCTTGTCCACTGCCATATCCCCCATAACTTCCATACCCTCCTCCATAACCTCCGCTGGTTCCGGAAGTAAAGGATTGTATGCCAAACACGCTGGCAGCCACCACGGCAATCTTGCTGAGAATTAGCGCCTTCTTGGACAGCAGCACGATCAAGCCGAACAAGATCGGTAGCAGTGTTGATAACTGGAACTTGAAACCCAGGAGAAAGGGGACCAGGAGGTTACGGGCGAAGAGACGAGCTGAAATAACACGAATAAAATTTAATTAAAAAAAGAGTTTATAATAAATGTATTTATACAAAATACAAACAAAATTGATAACACATACGTATTTCATAAAATACTAACATTCCATTTTCGTAATTATGTAGCTATATTTTTATTTAATGATGTATTTCCATAAAAAGCTATGCTATATGCGATGTGTAAATGGAAGGGTAATGTTATTTTTTTAGTTATTAAGATGATTTTTATTAATGTTGTTATTTTCTTAGTGTTAGTTTTAAATAAAAATTTGAATATTTGTGGTGTTTTTTTTCGCATTTTTAAATTATCAGATGGATTTTTTTTAATTAATTTTTTATTTGTTTAAGTTATAAGTACGTATTTTTTAACATTTTTAATTCTTTTATTAGATATTTCTATTAATAGCTTCAAAGAAAAGCTATTTATAGAAATATCTAATAATAGCTTTAAGGAATTCAAAATATTAATATTAATTCATGAAATAATTTCGTTCCTATTTATTAATAACTCCGTGACAGTATCGTGTAGTGCAACATTGTGAATCTATATTTTTTTTTCATCCATGATTCACGATCCATCTTATGTAGTTGTTTTTCGCACTAATTTTATGTAATACATTTCTTGTTCACGGTGATTGCGTCGTGTGGGGATTAAAACTTTCACTGTTGACTTATTTAATTTTAGTAAAATTGCTTTGAAAACCAAATATAGATATTCAATAATACTTATCTGTATCAGTATGTTATAATATATTTTTTCGACTATATGTCCGGGTTAAATTTTCCACGTACCTAAAAAAACTAAACCCTTCCACACACTTCACCACAAATGATCATCTAGTCAATCCACATTATACAATTGCACTATATAAGCATAATAAACACAAAACAATACAAGAAAAATACGTCAACTCACCAGAGATCAAATGGGAAAATAATTCACCGACTCCAGATATTTTCAAATCAGAGGGTTCGGCTCGGTAGAACTCCTAACTGGACCTATAAATCCTACTGATCCCTCAATATAAATATTTTAAAAATCTTTCGCAATCCTACATGATTCTTATGATTATTATTACTTAATAACTAGGTACGTATAAAAAAAAATGTATATAATATATATATAGGAAAAATAATATATAGGGAAATTATATATATATATATATATTTAATTTATAGTTAAAACATACATATATACAGGGTTTTCCAGTTTCCAAGAGGTGTTATTTTGATATTCAATCGTAAACAATCGTAAACAATCCTAAAGGGTTTTCCAATAAGAGGTGTTATTTTGATATCCAATCGTAAAAGATCAATGGTTTAATTGCTTGTGTAGCTCCGTCTTGTTGAAAGTCTCATTTTCGAAAAAGGAAGGTCCAATTACTCCGCGGGACCATAAACCGCACCAAACAGTCACACGTTGAACTTTTGGGTTTTTCCGAGCCCCAGATGCGACAATTTTGCTTGTTGACGGAGCCACCGAGGTGGAAAAGGGGCCTCATCACTCAAGGTGATTTGTATTTGATTCACTCAAGTAAATTTCAATAATTTCAATGCGTTGTTGAAGGGTGTATCGTTTCATTTTTATTCATGGCGTAGTTTCTACTTGTCAAATGTCAAAAAATTACAGCTTCAAAAGTAACATCTACCGAAATAGCGGGCTATTCAAAATAACACCTCTTATTAGAAAACCCTATATATCTTGTATACCTTGTATCTTGCCTTTTGGACCGAACAGACACGCGAAAGCGTTCAGTTTGAGACATAATTCAGGACATTAGGCCTCTGAAGATGAACAGTCATTTTAAGGACTACGTTACGCGGGTAAACCGAGAACATCATTCTACATCTTACACCCGTGAAAACCTTAACCATAACATATATATATATATAATAATCTCATACATTTTTTGTTTCAATTTCTATCTGTGTAAAATAAAATAAATAAAACAAAGATATAAAATGTACAAGTACGTTCACAAGTTATTTGAAAACAGTCACTAACAAAAACTAACTCTCTGGAAAACCCCTTGTGGAACTCAGTGGTACGCTGAAACTGGTCAGCACGTTGCTAAATAATATTAAAAAGATGTAAAAAAAGCATTTTCAGTTTGCTGAAAGTTCTGCTGGGAAAAAAGGTACTTTCAACGTCTGACAAATATTTCGCCATACCCAAAAGACGCTGGTTTTTGATAGGCAAACCGCTGTTTCAATTTGATAAATCTACCCAACATTTTTTTTAAAATATATTTTTTGATTTTATTAATCACATTGATAAATAAAGTCACTGCTTTACCGTTAAAAACGGAATTGTCAAACGTCAATCTTAATCTGTCAAACTTATCACCCAAAACTATACATTAGAAAGGTTCCTTATAGGACCATAGACACGCAAAAATAAATCAATTTTCAAATGTATTGAACCCAAATTTTGAAATGCATAGAATGCTAAATAAAAGTATAGCGCCTTTTTTTTCTGAAAAATCATTCCAAGGGCGTTGTAAGTTAACCGCTTCATTATATATTACATAGAAGATGTAAGCAGTTTATCACTCCTACATGAGTAAAGCGCCACAACCTTGCGACGAGAAAAGTATAAAACTCTTCTCTTATAATTTCCACAAGAAGCTCAATACTTATGAATTTCGATTCAAAGAGAAAGGTAGTTTTGGAAAGCGCCAATAGATGGCCGAAATACAAAGTTAATGTTAGTGTTAACGTTTCTTTGTCCAGTTGTGAATACAGCCTGCAAAATTTATTGGTCTCGTGGGAAAACTGTTGTTACCACATCCGGTGGGAAAGTGTGTTTGCAAGAATTTGCAAGTGTTACATTGAATGGATTACCAAAATTAGATATAATCTTGAGACGATTGGATCACAATCATTACAATGCAAAAAGTGAGAGTGAACCAGGAAATTTCTCATATCACAACGTTAGATGCAAATTAGTGAAAAGTTTTGTCTTGAACACGCACGGATTGTCGGTTAAAAGATTTTTGCAAAATTTTTGTATTGATGAGCGTTTTTTATTACATAATTCTCTTACAGTGTCTTCTCATACCGGAAATTAGACATCATTCGGAGCACTTTTCCAGTTCAAGTCGATACAATTTCCGTGTTTTAGCAAGTTAGCAACTTGCGAAAACAGTGTTATATGGTGTCCCTTTAACCATGTTTTATATGAAAAATATTTTAGGAAAAATAAGGAAAAATATACCGAACAACAATACGTATTGATTAACAAGTATCCATCTACCATCTGTATGAAAATGAGATATCAAGTTGTAATGTTTGAATCCCGTATAAAATAATAATATTTGAAATTTATGAAAAATTGAATATGCAGAGCGTATTGTAATTTAATAATCTTTATGTTTGAGAAAATTATTTGCGAAAAAACGTGGCAAATAGCCAAACATTTAAGGAAAAAAAACATAAACAACCCCTAAACTCATTTTATTGCTTAATTTCAGGTTTTTTGGAATGTCATGAAACACAAAGATAATCTAATTATAATTCTTTCTTCGTATGAGTATTTACTTTTTCATGTAATTTTATTTTATTCATTTTTTCAGTTTTACGCAAATGCGAGATGGAACCTTGTCATCCGATGCAAGTGGGCTCAAATGCAATGCAAATGGAACCATGTTGCTCCAAAAACATTTTACCCATTGCAGATAGAACTAAGTTGCCCGTAAAATTTGCAAATGAAGCATTGTTGTTCTAAAAAAAAATGTGAGGAATTTTAAATAGAACTTTTCCATGATTATCTGCTAACTTACATAGAAGTTGGACATATTATTTTAGATAGGGTTTTAAAGAGAATAATATTCTAAGAAACTTTTTGCAAAAAAGTCAATTCTGGCCAAAATGTCTAATAGAACCTTACTGTCCCAAGGGCACGGCACAGAAGTGTAAGAGAAAAGTAAATATTTTTTGTGTAAATGTGAAGAAGAAAAGTATTTGTATGAATTTTCTGAAATAATGTCTTTAGGTGATTGAATCAATGTTGAATACGTAGTTAAACATAAGTGATTTTTGTAAGATTTTTCTACCTAAGTCATTTCTTCTTTCTAGTGGAACATGATCTCACTTCGTAATTATCCAGTCGAACCAAAGACCTCCGCTTTCCAAGGTGCAAGACTTTTTTTGATTATAATAGGGTATTTTTATCTCTGACGAACAATGTTTCCGAAATATCTTCTAATAAATACCTATATTTTTGAATTTCAATTTGATTGCAGGTTTTCACGCCACACGGAAATATTGTAAGACCTTTTCTATTTTTTAAATTCATTCCAAGAATGAATTTGATGCGCGGACTTTTCCATACAAAACTTGAATTTGGATTTGAAGTAACAAAAAGGTATAACAAATATCTAGTACGGATGTGAGCTATTTTATTTGCGATATAACATTGTTAATTCTGAATTTGAAATATGAGATCGACAAATATGACGTTTGATAAATAGGTACAAATTGGTTGACACCTGTCCCGGTAAGACAAGAGATACTGGGTTCAATTCCTAGTTATGGTGGTTAACTTTTTTAGTTTTCTGCGGATTGTACTGTTTCATGTTTCATTTAGAATTATTAATATTATCTTCTACTTCAATGATATTTTATAGGCCATTAAAGGAATCGATTTTTGGTGATCTAGGAGGCAAATTTGACAATATTTATTTGCGTGTTAATGATAAATGTTTTAAAAAAAATAATTTTGTTCTACCTACTAGGCAAATATTATGAAATATACAGTAAAAAAAACTTTTGTAGGTCTACATTTAAATTACAATCGACTGAATTACGTTCGAACACAAATTTCCTGGCATATTGATTTTTTTAATAATATAATTTTATTCATAATAAATTTTTATTCATAAAGGCTGCCTTTACGATTTGTTTTTAATTATGTCTATTATAAGATAAGGCAAGATTATTTTTTAATAATAACTATTAACTCGCAAATAATTGCCCAGGTTGCCTCTCAAAAAATAAAATTCTTTAATAGCCCAGATTTCATAATTTAAAACACAAATAAATAAAATAGCTTATGTCCGCATTAGAAATTTGCTATACCTTTCAATTAAAATAAATATTAATTAGTTTGGTTAAGGCGATGCACTACGTAGTATGCAAAATCATGTGTTTTTGGTTTGAAAATTTAGTCGCCTAGAAATGTTTCAGGTGCTTCAATTAAATACCGAGAATATAATACATCTTGGCCTTTGAAATAATCGAGTATTTTTTACAAAAGTCATTTCATAATCCCAGAAAAAATAATTTATAAGGCCCATGAAAACAGCTTAAGAGTTCAAAATTTCCTACTTACGAACCCATTTTCAGTTATGGTTTTATTGTATAATGTGGCAAATTAAGTTATTTACAAAATGATCGGAAAAAATTTAAATATTTTTGCCTGAAAATCCACAAAATAAAACAAAAGGTACTTTTTGGCCATGTTTTTTTCTTGCATAAATCAAAACAGCTGGATGGTGTTAAGCGGGAATTTAAGCCTTATCTTCATCTACGTAAGGAGTGTTATTGATGGCGGTTTGATTCAAAATATTACATGACGTAGTGCATCGCCTTAAGCATTTCGGTCTCAAATTCAAAATTAGGTTTGTACGAATCAGGTAGCGCAGTCGTTACTCTAAAGGCATAGTTACATAAACTACTTTATGTAATAAATTTTCACCGAAACCCAACATTTTTTTTTAGATATATATGTGTTTAAATGCTAGATTAAATAATAATTACCAACCTGTGCTTGGTTCCTGATCAACTCTCTCTTGATCCCTGATCCTAGGATCTATGACAAACTCCAGGATGCTGTTGGCTGTCAGGGTTGGTCCAATCCTCATCGTCAGTCCGGGGTGAACATAGCTCAAATCCCACTGCATTGCACGCCTACTCATGAGGGTACTTGCTCCTTCAACTAAAGCCCTGGGAAATAAAATATTGATAAGTAATTACGTAATTCTATGAAACAATTCATAAGACCAATTCTCTCTTTACTGTGTAGAACCAGAGAAACTGTAACACCATCGAAACTGCGCGAGTATGATATATTTAGGTTTTTGGACAACTTAAAACAGTATTCACAAAGAGGTAGGTTAGTTAAGGATGATAAAACGATGAGTATTGATAACTGCTTATTGCTGGCGATGTAAAAAATTGTAATTGTTTATGTCAGTAATTATTAATTTATGTTTTTTGCTGCAATAGAATTAAATATACCCCTTATAGGATGCTTAGTAAATTATTTACAATAACGAATAAAAATAAATAGTACACTTTATTATTACCTAAAATTTGATATTTAGGGAAATCTGTATTAAGTAAAAATAAAATCAAAATATTAATGGCTTTAGGTACCTGAAATCCATTGGATCTCTATCCAAAAAGTTGCTGATATCTCTTGGTCCCGCATCATCCCTTTTAAGGCTCACCCCATCCGCCAGAGCAAATTCTTCCCGTTCTTCCAAGTCTTGTAACTGCCTCAAAGCTTGATGTCCAAAGCAGGTAACGAGACCTCCGGAAGGTCTATCAGGCTTCAAACACGCATTGAATTCAATGGATTTTGAAATTGTATTCGTAGGGACATCGTTCAAGAGCTGGACTTCCTTTGTGTACGATACTAAAAATGCTGTTATGATGCCTAGACTAAGCCTGTTAATACCGTATTGATGATTGGCACTCATTTTCTATGCTTTTGAAACCACTTTACTTAAGTTTTTACACTTCTCTAAAAACAGAATTCACTTTAGGGTATGTTAAGGCGTTTAAATCACAGAACGGAGGAGTTTTGTTTTAGTAAAGGATATTTACTATCTGTGTTTTCTTTGAGTCAGTTAGTTCACTTGTTACCACTTGGGTATTTTTTTAGCAGTGACCAGATTTGGCGAATTTTCGCCGCCTATATATAATTTCCTCGGTCATGTTCTGGTGAGCAGTCTCCATTGTCTGAAGTCTGGGAAGAAAGCGAGTGACGATTGTTAGCTGCGAAGTGAACTCAAACGATGGGAAATTATCTCATTTGTGATGATGTAAAGGAAATGCTGATTTAGAGATAGAAACTACGTCTCGAATTCGCAATGGACTATGAAATCGCAAACTGAAGAATCTGAATTCAGCAGATTTGGATTCGCTAGTTGCCAAAATGCTTTTCTTAATTACATATTATTACTTGTTATTTCGTTTGTTTAGTGGATTTTTTTACATGCGAGATACATGTTTGCATTGTGTTGTCGTTGAATGTAAAAAAAGAAGAAATAAATTGAACCTCGCTGATTTATTGGGGTTATATTTAAATTTCACAGCTGCTTTTAAATGTATAAGTTCCAAAATTATGGTATTTATGTTGTGCTTTGATGGTAATTAACATATTGTCAGAATTAAATTTTTTGGGTTAATCAACAAGAACGTTCTTTATTTTAAAAAAAAGTAATTGTCCCAACTGCTGTTCCCAAGAGTCCGGCTGGAACCAGTGAGACTGTGAAAAACCCAGTTGGGGCACATTGTGAGGCTGAAGGTAGTGAGGAGGGAAAGGAGATGGAGAAGATGAAAGTGGGGAAGTACCAGGCTATTCAGATCTGGTAACCAAACACGGTCAAAGCCATTTCAAGCTACGTTTAAATTTTGAATGGTGGTATTACACCAGGACAATACTGAGAGTATCTTCCACTCTCACATATAATATATAATACTTACTTTAAACAGTGATTTCTGTCACTGAGTAAAAAATATGAACCAAATTTTGGTCACCGGTGACTTATAAATGTTTTATAAAAAAATTTAAACTTTTTTTTAATCCAAATGTCATTGGTTACACATCCGTAAGTCTCCGTCTAACACCTCACGTATACCCTAGCAGTTTTTTATTTATTTAAAAAATAAATAAAAAAAACTCAAAACTATCACAGTATACTTATATTCTACTATCTTTGCCGGAGACCAAATTTCATCAAAAAAATTTACTCCAAATAATGTCAGGAATCACTGGTAAGGTAAGTCAAGTACGTCCATTGACACCCCATTACTTTTTTGTTGACTTAATTATGAAATAACACAAATTAAAATAAAACATACTTGCGCTCGCCGGGATTTTCTTGCTTGGCTCTTGGCTTTGCTCTCTGGCTTGCTAGTCCAGAGCCTTACCCCTCCACCACGGAGGGCGTTATTATACCAGTATAGAAAACAATGATTTAAGATTTAAATTCAGAAGACAGATATATTTTTAACCTTTACAGTGATATACTCAGTGTACACTCATATACTTATGTACACTCATCGTACGTTTAGAGCTACGTGATTATTGTATTAAAATATTTTTTCACATTAGTTAAAATACGTAGGTACTTATACATTCTTACTTTCAACCAGAGCTTCCTGAGCTTTTTTGTTTACGAAAGTCAGTCCTTAAATTAGAGTCGAAGTGGCGGATTGGGCGGAAGGAATATTTTTTTTGCTTGTTAGTATTTGACCAAAATGCCCTCTTATTTGACCTCAAATCTGGAATCGTTGCCTATATGTATATCCCTCAACACCATGTCTATATAAGTTAAAAAGTATCTGAGATGTATCGTATTATATTATATTGGTATAAAACAATTAGAAACCGCATCAAGTCAGTTGAGAGCACCGGAAGGAAAAGGTTTTAAATAAATGTAGCGATCGCAGAGGAAATAGTCAAGAAAGTCTTCAATCTGATGTTCCCTGGAGCCTTGATTTTGGTTTACTTATGATAGATGTAGAATTGCAATAGGAAATTTGTAGTCTACTTTATTAATGGCCGGAAAAACTATTGAATAAATCCATTGTTTTATAACGGTTGTATAGAATTGTGTTGACCAATTTCTAATTTTGTTTTTATAAAATAATGAAAGGTCTGTCACAGACATATAGATGATAGGGTGTGATTAAAGTTTTAAGCTAGAATGGAAATCCAAATTGTCTAGCTTTGGTGACTTAGCAGGGGTACCGTTCTCGGGGGAGGATTGTCTAGGTCTTGGCGGCGGATGACAACCTACTGCGTTGCGGGTCGAATCGGATCTCCAGTCGGACTCTCTCTCTACCGATCTCCTTAAACCGTGGTGAGAGGGATGGATGCATATATCCGTCACTCCTGGACGTTGACTCCAGATTCTTACCCATCTCTCTTATTTTTCCTTCCCAGAACTTCCTTTCAACCATTTCCCTAAAAAGGACCTCCACACAGCGTCCCCAAAGATGACATAGGACTTGAGGGATTTTTTTCCTCAAGACCTTCTGTGTAGAGCTTACGTAAAAAAAGTCAGTCAATTAATAGCCAGGAACTTCCAATCCTTTCTCTTTCCCATAACCTTCCCTTCCCCATTATCTTCAGCACCTCGAGGTTGGGGGCAGTTGGGAATCTTGTGCGTTATTAATTTATAAAAAAATAATATCATTTTACAAGCCCACCTATCTCTTTTCTAAGGTGATACCTTTAGAACTTTGTTTTGTATCGCGGCATCCGAGCGAAAACGTGTATTTATGACTCATGACAACAAAATAGAATAAAACGTCAGAGGTCTGATTAATACGTTTATTTGAAAACATTACTTTCTTCCGTCGTGTCGGATGCTACTTAACCCTGGAAGCGCACTATAAATTTTGACTACCGTTATTAACATTATGCCTTATTTTTTACCTTCTATTTTTGTGTTAATTGTTTTTTGTGTTGAACTCCATTTAATTTTTATGACAAAATAATGTTAATCAAATTTTAAAATGAAAATGAATGCCGAAATAGCTGTCACAATAATAATATCTTAAATACCTGCAAAACTTAATAATAACATTATTTACATAAATTTTTAATAAAAATCCTACATTTGGAATTTGAAAAATAACTGGATAAAAAAAAAACGGTTTTAAAATTTAGGTAAATATTTTTACCTAAGTACCTGCCTTTTTGTTTAGGCACATTTCAATTTGGAAGGCGAGTATGGGTACCGCCGCTCCAGGAACCGTGTATTTGAAAAGCAACACTTCTGCCATAGGTCACCCCAAGTGGTTAACTTTGTTTGGTAACTTAGAGGGGGTGTCGGGGTTCATGGGGTGAGGTTTGTCTAGGTCTCAGGTCTAGGTCGACGAAGACCCTTTGATTTCACTTGCACTCCAGTCGGAAAAAAGTATTCATACGTCCGTAACTCCTGGAGACACTACATATTCCTATCCACCCCTCGTACCTGTTTTCTTCCCAAAACTTCCAATCCTTTATTTACTTAAAAAAGTCCCCAAAGATGACATGGGACAAGAGGGAAATCATTTTCATCAGGGCCTCATGAAATGGCTTAAGTTGGAATAGGTTAAGAATCGACCGGTTAGTCTATATTATCGTCTTCGAAATTATCATCATCAGAATTTTCCCTCTTGGCAAAATCGATCTCAATTACCGTCTATTAATAGAAATGAATGCACGAAGTTTTTATACAAAACTTTAATATGAATTTGAGGCTAAAATACCGTACAAAATTATTATTAGTGAAAAAAAATTCTAGCACGAATTGTGTTCTATTTATTTGTGTTTTAAATTATGATTTATAGGCCATAAAAAAAAGAAATATTTTAGAGGCAAAATTGGCATTTATCGTGAGTTAACATTAAGTATTAAAAACACTTTTTAATACTTCATGAAAAATTTTATAAAAAAATAAAAATGAAAAAAATTTGTGTAGAAATTTTATTTAGAACGGGTTGTTTCGGAAAGTTTGAACAGTTATTGAAATTTCAAAGTTGATTTTCATATTCTGTTATTATGTCAGTTCTGTCAAGCAACTAGCCTATAATGATATAATAACAGGACTTGAATAAGACTTTCACAGAACTCGAAGATGAACTTTGAAATTTGATGAACTGTTCAAATTCTGCGAAACAACCCATACTTAATACATTAGAATTTTGTTCCACTGTGAATTGGTTATTTTTAATCGGAATGTACGCCCATCAAACAGCCTTTTAAAATTATATTCTGTCATATGTAGTAAATAAATCGAAATTGGTTTTTAAACAATCGTCACTAATTCAAAAATAATTGCCAAAGTTACTTCAAAAATCATAAAAAAAATTGATTTCTTATATCGCCTTTATTTCATAGTTTCTAACACAATTAAATAGTAGCATATGTTAGTACTAGATTTGCTATACCTTTCAATTAAAGAAATAATAATAAGTTTGGTTAAGAATTTTGGCCTCAAAATCAAATTTAATTTTTGTATGAAAAAGGCCTCGCAGCCGTTCTTTTTAAGAAACCCCAAAATTATATAAATTTATTTCCGAAGAACTAATGCAACCTCCTGTGCAAATTTGTTGGTTATATTATTATTAATAAGATTTCAGACATAATATTTGGCTAATTTATATAGCGCCGTTTTCGTGAGAAATCACCTCAGAGATGGCCTCTAGAATTTCTCGTTTTTTTTTTTTTTTTTTTCACTTGACCTATACTAAAGTGTCTGGTTTTTTATTGTTGTGTTCTTTTACATACGTATTGTCTTAAAACAATAAGTTACATAGATTTTCATTGTCCTACCTTCTGGCATTTTCCCCGCATGGCTAGTTCAACATGTGTGGGACGAAATTTAGTCTTATCTATGCTAAAATATATTCAGGTAATTGATTTTTTTAAATGCAATATTAAAATAATCATTGTTGTTTGACCACGGTCGTATGAGGGTTTGAAGAATAAATTGTTGAATTGACGCACACACCTCAGCCTCTGTCAGCTGCACAGATGATCTCGTAGTTAGCATCGAAGACAAAGCGCATTTCTCCCATCAAGTCAACCGCCATCAAACCCACATCCCGCACTGTAATTTTAACATTATTATAATAAACTCAATATAGACTGAAGGCTGTCAAAGTTGTTAGTAGGAAACTGGCGAAAAATCACATTATTGTTGTATCCGATAGCAGGACTTTATATACACGGTGTCCGGAAACTCGTAGTACAAGCGGGAAACTGGAGAATCTACACCACATGGGGAACCCAAAAAAACATAAAGTTTTTTAATTTCAGCATTTTCAAAAAAAAAAAAAAACCAAAAAAAAATATTTTTCGGCTATTTTAGGGTTAAAGTTTTTTCTGGTGTTAAGGGTTGAATAACAGATGTTTTAACCCTGCAGAGCAGAAATATTTTATGATTACACCGGGTTAAATGAAGGGTGATTTCAAAATAATGCCTCAAATCCGAGTTTCTTCATTTGTTTTACTTTCAAATAGTTTTAATTAGTTGGGTACTTTGATCTTCAGTAATAATTATAAGAATTTGATTAAAAAAAAAAAAAAAATCAACTTCAAACTCGATTTACTCGATAACGAAAGCTCAAATAAAAAAAAAATATACTACAAAATCGACTCCAAATGTGATGTAGATTCACCAGTTTCCCGCTTGTACTACGAGTTTCCGGACACCCTGTATACCTTAATAATTGAAATGTTTAAAGAAATTAATATTTTCTATTATAACACATTTTAAGATGACGAATCCTTTAGGCCTCCCTGATCGAGGGATGAAGCTCTCGACAAGCAAGATGGAGATCGCTGGTTCAAAACCCAGCATGCGCAAGTACATTTGATTCGATTGATTTGTGTATAAATTACTCTTTTAAAATAATATATAGCATATTTGCGGCACGTTCTAGAAAAAGATACGCTCAGTATCGAAATTACTTTGGCCGTGTTTGGTGATCAGATCTGAATAGTCAGATACTTTCTCATCTTCCTCTTCCCATCTCCTTCCCCTTTCCACTACCTTTAGCCTCACAAAATACCCCAATTGGGGATGCCATGATCTAACTGCCTCCAAACGGTTGGGAGCAGTTGGGACTCTTATGCAGTTTAACATATTGCCAGGTCTTGTAGGAAATCTTAACTAAAGACCAATATGATAAAATTAGATTTCACGTTAAAAAATGATTGCTTTGATTGTTCAAAACATTTCAGGAACATCGGGTGAAGTATAATAACCATAAAACTTTATACATAATTCATGTATTGAGGTGGGAAACGTCTTTTTCTTGAAAATAAACTTATGAATTGTACTTTTATTGGTTAAGTAAAAAACAATTTTAATCTGACATCTAACGGCAAACACTAAAAGTAATTCAGCACGCCGGAGAAAGTTTTTCTGAAGACACCATTTCTAATTTCTCTCATGGCTTGAGAAAATAACTTTGGTCTTTTTCGACAGATACCGCTAGTAATTAAACACAACAAATACTTTTTTTAATTTATTAAAATGTTTTTTTGGCGTTTTGTTCACGGTTTTGTTTTATCTCATTAGGTTACAAATATTCTTATTTAAAGGTTTACATTTTTTTTTGAAATGTTGTGATAAAAATAGAACTTTGACATCCGGTCACTAAACATAGCTATATTCATTTGGAAACCATTATAAAATATTCTATCTTACTTTGGCAATAAGTAGAGTATAATACAGAGTGTCTAGGTAAAAGTGCCCTTACTGGGGGAGGTGATTCTACATGATTTTAGGAGTAAAAATATTAAATACTTTGGTTCGAAATTTCAATATTTTGATGTAGTTTTTAGGTAAAAATTTTGAATATTTGTATCGGAAAATAAATACTTAAAAGTTTTTGTACGGGAAAATAAACATTGGAATGTCGAAAAAAGTTATTTTATTACGGTATTTTACCCCCGGACACACTGTATATGTACTAACGAGTTTCAAATGGTTTTGATTTAAGATATTGTAATATTTTCCAAAAATCATCAAAATTACAATTATTTGATTAAAAATTGGGGTTTATTGTTTTTTGTTCTCTTAATAACTAACTAACTAACCAGAGCGCCCTTTCTTGCAGGGGTAGGCAGAAAGGACGGACCGCCAAACAACTCGGTCTTGACACACACTCCTTGCCTCATTCACATTATACATCGTCTCATACATTCTCTTGAACATCCGACTCTTGAAATGTTCCGACTCAAGTATCTGGTTTACTTGATCGTGTTATTTCTATACTATCCTCACACTACTTTCTTCGTTCACTCGCTGTACACATCAAAACCATCTGAGCGTCATTTTCTTAATCTTACTCATTACGCTTACATCAGCCTTGCATTCTTTTCAATCTCCAAATTTTTCACACGATCACACACATTTAACAACGCATATGCCTCAGGGATCTCATTTCTACAGCATTCAGTCTGCTTTCGTCAATCCTCTGCCAGTTCCATGCCTCACTGCCTTACATGGGTGAGAGATATCGTCAATGATTATTTAAAAAATTTTATTAAAGATCACAAACGGAGTCAGTAAATTAATAACATTCGATAATTCATTACTAAGAAATTTTGTCACCAGCGTATAATTTTGGAAACATAAAAACCACACTCTAAAAAAGCTGAACCCAAAACATAACAAATACATTTTTGATAATAAATTGCAAAACTGGTCCTCTTGAAAAAAAATCTGGGTTCGTCGGTGATTTGGTAGAACGATATAGGTACGTAGCTATCGAAAACTTCTCAGGAGATGTAAAAAAACCTGCCTGGATTTGGCACGTACAATCGGCGATGACACAAATGTTTGTAAGCTACACCTGTAATCATCGATGATCATTAAATTTGTCAGTTACGGCGTTTCAGTTATGTGAGGGTTGAATGGAGTTGTAAATAGTGTACTCGGAAATACATAAAATGCAGGTTAATGAAAATAGATAAAGTGTGCAATAAATCTTGTAGAGTTTGTAATGAATGGAATGTTTTACGAGATCATGATGCACTGACTGTACACTATACACTTAGGTTAAGGGTAGGCGCAGATTTTCAACCTTATACTGGTAGTTTGATGACGATTAATTATTCGGTAGATTGGAGAAAATCACCATTAGGAATCAGAAGTTTATTGTTTGAAATGAAATCAGCCATTTTACAGATCTGAATATGACCTATTAAGAGTCACATAACTTGTACCTACATCCATTCAATTTTAATTATTAACGATTCATGTTTCACATTTGTTTTTATACTTGTATAATGGAAAAGGGAATAGTTTTTACAGATTGAAATGAGAATATTTTGTGTCAAAAACAAAGTAGAAACTATAAATTGAAAAATTAAAAATGAATTCCAATACATGATTGTTTCTTATGTCGCACCTTTGGAATGACAAAGTTCTATCTCCTTTATGTGTGAAACTGAGAAATTGAGGTCCAAACGTTGTATAACGAATAAAATTATATTTTTTTGGCTAAATGCTATATTTTTTTACAAAAATTGAACTTAAAATGAAATTAAATTCAATTGGGGGACGGAACTATATTATCCCAAGAGAAAGAGTTCGAAGTACAAAGCAAATGTAATCATCATGCTTTAAAAATATTTTATATACGGCAGATAGAACTTTAAAAGTTTCCCATGAATTGCAAAAATATATAATATAAAGTGTTCTAAAGAGAAATACAGAATTAACACATATTTTAGATGAAAAAATGTGAGAATTTTCACGTAAAAAAGTCAATTTTGGCTAAAATGTTAGATAGGGTTTTGCTTTCCTAAGGGAATGAAGTAGGTACCAACTTTATTTACGTACGGCAAACCAATTCAGTATTATCCATATTTTTTCTTAGCCATCTCCTGCCCCTTCCTGCTCCTTGCCTCACAATTTACCCAAAGTAATTGAAGATACCTTAGTCCAGAATTTGTATTTGTATAAAATAAAAAATAAAAATTGTTCACATATTATCAGTATATTACATTTATTTATTGTAAGAAACAAACAGCAATTTTATACAGGATGAGTTATACAAGAGGTTTAATATGAGGTAAGCCAAAGTAGTTTCTTATGCTAATGTTGGTTAATATGATATAATACAAAATTGTAATTGGTTATAACCATTAACTGAAATGAAATTAACAAAAAAGAAAAAAAAAAATACAAATATATTAGAAGGAAGAAGGAATAGGAAAGGGCAAGAGGCAGAGAAAGATGGGATGGGGACAGGAGATGCTCATGTTGTACCTTTTTTATAACTGTGCATTAATTTAATTAACATTTTTGGTCGTACGCTTGACTTCGTTTCGGTATTTCACAAGAGTATTATTAAGAATATCGATATTGTTAAATTGCGTGTTATATTGCGCGCATATACGGGGGATTGGATAATCTTTTTACATCGCCCTTAAACTTACATTAATACCACAAACAAGTATTCTTAATTAATTGAGAAGATGTTTTTTCTCAGCCTCATTAAATTATTTATATTCCGTTATCGATCAATCCAGAGGCGTGTCACAAATAATGTTATGCGGGGCGATAGAATTTGTGTCGTGACCCGGTCGCGTGGCGCGCCTCTGAACTTGGCTTGACTGTTTTCATAATGTGGGTCTTCATTGTCCTATTTTATTGTTGTGAGATGCGATGATTGACCTTGAGTGGGTTACATGTAATTCTGTGAGACTTATCTCATTTGTAAGCAAACAGTTCTCAGAACGATTAACGTTTCAGTCAATTTACCCCAGTTAAAAAAACACATGCGTAGAAAATTATAACAGCATACAAATTAAAACTAGGTATTTTAAACAAATAAGTTCAGAAAGGTTAAAAGAGGAATAATTGTGCAAAAGGTACAATTTAAATAGAATTTGAAAACAGGTCAAATGAAGAAAAAACTATCTAAGTACCACAGAATTCCTCTAAAAATTAAAAATTATACATAATCTTCCGTTACTTTGACTATTGACATGTTTCAAATCAAGTATTTATTTTATTTGATCGAGTAAGTTCGTGAAAGAAAAGATAAAATTTTAACCGGTTATTTACATAATTATTTACGCCCCAATGGGCTTTTACATGAAATGAACATATAAGTAGAATTAATAGTTGTGTTAACAATTTGTTGTACATATGCATAATGCATGAGTTAAGAACATGTGAACTAATGTTGAAACCACATTTCTTTAAAGAAAGATATAAGATTAGGAAATTAAATAAAATATTTTAATTGTTAAATTGTAAAATAAAATAGAGAAAGAAAGAAAATGTATATATTAATTTTGGGGTGGTTCATACAATTAAGAAAAATATTTATAAAGAATTTCATCTCATTTTTTTACCACAAACTCATTATTCATTTATATCGTTCATTGAGAAAGGTGATTAATTCTAAGAGGATTCTATAAACAAGGAAATAAATACTCTTGCACCTCTACTATACAAAAGGTTCCCACCTCAGTTTTAGAATAAAATTATGAATCTTTGTGAATTCATCAATATTTATTTTTGTAAAAAAAAGACGAAAGGGAGGGTGACTATAAAATATATAATGTATTTGTTTTTTTTTTCGTTTTCAGTAATTTTAGTTCAGTATTTGGACAAAAAAACGTAAGGTAAGTCCGTTTTTTTTCTTTTTATGTTTGCATTAAAAAATTAAAATCTTTAGAAATTACATGTTTATTTAGATAATAAAATTTAGGAGGTTAATAATTATTAATTTTTAGTTTTCCTATAAGTTCAGAAATATTCCATTAATTTGGGTTTTATTGCAAAGTGAAAATACAAACGATTTCTCCAACCTTCCGATAGCGTATTTAATAAATATAATGGTCAATATCAGAGAGGTCTAAGCGGTTAAAGAGAAATAAAAAAGTCGAAATGTTAAAAAAAAACAGGATTGCATTTGCCCTGATTATGGACGCTGTAATACTGTCTGAAATGTTGGCTAAAAAAGGAGGTAGCGCAACACGCCATAATACCCCAAAAATAAATCACTTTATATTTCCACCTTAAAAATAGATCCATTTTTCAGGTGCACTAGAAATAAAACCTCAAAACTTTACTCCAATAAATTAAAAACCTCAAACAACGCCGAGTACACCTCAGCTGGTATTATATATGAAGAAGATAAAGAAATAGTGAAATTCTAAGATAAATTTATGTTAATTTGTGCCAGAATCATAATTATCACAGTCAGTGTCAACTAAATTTACTTGTAAGAAGATCTACTAGATGTCCCAATACGTTAATTATCATAAATAATATTTTAATGAATTAATAATTTAGAAATATGTGAATACTGCTATAACTTTCGATAATATTTTGCTTTAACTCTGTGAAAACATGTAATGATAATATAACAATAAATTATTTTGCGGGTGTGGGTGGTACCGCCGCCCGGGAACCATTCATTGGAAAAGCAAACTCACCTCACTACCCACCAACTGCATAGAAGAGATACCAGTTGAAGGAGACCTCTGTACTCTGTACCACAGGGGGAGGGATGGATTTATCACTTCTGGACATACTGACCTTCATTTTTCTTTCCACCCCTCATACATTCTAATTTTTCAGAACTTTCTCTCCTCCTAATAAACTAAATCTCCGAACAGCGAAATGTAAGCACTAAAAAAGATTTTCCTTAACTATCCCGCAGCCAAGTGGGGGAGTAGGCAGTACCCAAAATTACTATCCTCCTTATATTAGCTTAGATACTTGACATATCATTTTAATATTTTACGTATTCCTGCGAAAGTAGATAAGTTACCACTAACAATTGACTCAATAATTGGGATTTATATAGTTTAAAAGCCCGTAAGACAGAAAAATGCATGGGGTCGTCGGAAGACCCACTTGGTTCCAGACGTTTTGTTTTGCATCTTGGCCTGTCAAGAGTTAAAGCATCTTGTGTGAAGTCCAATTTTATCCATAATAAAAAATTATTCTGTTTAATACATATTAACTGAATATAAAAACAGATTAATTCTCACCACGAAGCACCAACCTACATATTATTATAAAGCGACGATTTCATCAACGTTTATTCCAATTTCTCATATAAACACATTTCCCCAGTTTTCTCTTCCGAAGTTCAATCAGTAATCTTCTGTAGAAAGCGAAGAGCTGAATAACATTTATTTCTATGTGGGTAATTGATTAGAATTGAGAAAGATTGATAACCTACTAATTCACATATTTTATTCTAAGACGGTGTGATAGATAATTAAAAATACCGTTATTTGCATAATTATTATTACTATCACAAGATAATAAATCACAAAACATAATAAATATATGAAATAAGACGACTTCTATCAATTACATATAAAACAGTTAGCAACTTTCTACTTAAACTATTTGTAAAGAAATCAACATTTTTTTGTTGATTTCCGCTGTATTACAAAAAAGACAAGTATACTGTTTTTTAAATAAATTTTCATTTACAAGAGAATTATTCAGTTCTGCAGCACCCCAAAATACACTGAGTACCCGAGTTACTACCCAACATGTTTTCAGTGAAAATAATCATCGTCATCAGACATTGTTGTAAATATTGACTGCACAATAAGCTGCATTCCTTTAGCCGATACATTGACAAATTTTCTGACTTTTTGATATCACCCAATTGTTTCCATAATCAAACAAAAAATCTTTCAATGCAATCAACCTCAGCTCTTATTACCTTTCGTGTGCAATTGTCAAATCAAACACTATCTTTAAACGGATCATGTTTTACTCCTGGAATTCAAGTGACAAACAATGCGCTTGTACAAAGCATACTGAATAACGAATTTCAAAGAATGTATTAAGAATCAATAATAAATTTAGCAAGCCCAATTTATTAATATATTACTTATTTCTAAGTTGGAATTTATTGTGCTTTTTTTTTCAAAATGTTGATCCCACTAGAGTGTTTACAAATCAATATTTAGAGAATTTTGACGAATTGTTCGGAGATTTTGCTGGTAGTAACTAGTAGCTACCGTAGTCAATTACTAGTTAACAATGTTTTAAATCTACGGAAGACATCGTTTATATTAGATTACTATTTATAACTTTTTTATCTTGTGATTGCTTGGTAAATTGTGTTGTAGTATGTTATATAAGTGCTTTGAAATGTGTTATTTAATTTTTTTGATAAGATTTTAAGTTTTTTTTTGTGGTATGAGTTAAGGAAATGGTGGGAAAGGAAAAAATGGCAAAGACAGTAAGTTTTGTAAAATGTTTTTATATTCTTTCGATCGATTGTATTATACTATATTAGAGTAATGTTAAATACATATACATTGACGACATAAAATGTTGTACTGTAAAACAAGTCGGTAAAACAAAATAGAACACAAAATATAAACAATAAAACGAAACTTAAATAACGCAAACGATAAAACAAATATGACCGTATATACAAAAAGGTACGATTGGTAAACTTCAAAGTATAAAATAATAATGACAGGTATGCATGTAGGCACATATTAATATAGCGAATATAATAAGCCTTAACTTAAAATATTATTAAAAATGTACATCGTTGTTAAAATTAACTAAAAATAAACAAACAAAAATCAAAGAAACAAAATAATACATACAATAATAAATGATAAGAAGATCTTATAATGTCAATTGAGTATCATAAAACAATTATTCTAAGTTATTTTTTTCTTTGTTCGGCGTAAGTACTTGTCGTGTTTATATAAGAGAGATACGTATAATATAGATATGAAGTAAGAGTGTATTTACAAAGTAATAAACAAAATAAAATTAAAAAAAAGTGGTAAAGTCAAGTCGTTGATTCTATCCGGTAAGTCGCATTAAGTAATGTGATGCCTTTGTACAATAAGTCGTTCTAATACAACGAAAGAATCGAATACATATTATTTTTTTGTCCTTATAGTGGTGCGTCGAACACTTTTACTTTAAACAATTCAAAAACAAACATTCAAACTAACGAAACATTTAATCATTTAATTTAACAATTCAATAAATTACTATAAATTAATAAATAAATAATGTTATCAAAGAGCGCTATCGCTACTCAATTATGACGGGTCTGGTCTATGACTATTGTGGTTCAAAAGATTCACTCGGGAACCTAGTACTCGATTAAATCATGATAAAATTGTACCAAAATCAAACGCGATCTAGATAAACTCGAATCAATTCAAATTAATCGCTTGAGTATTTTTATTCTGGCGAGTAGATATTTTAATTTGATTTTTAACCCTTTAACTAGCAAGTGACAAGAAAGTTGCCACTTAGCGTTTCCGTCAAGTGGTTAAGTAGAAGAATGAGGGTCTTTGATTTATTCCTGCTTGTACCCGTTGTAGGCGAGGTCCTGTGCGTTCCTGCCCCATCCGTGGGAAGGCGCGTGGTGATCCTCGACGTAGTGAGCGTGGTGATCTTCGTGGTGTTCTTCACCCTTGGAAGCCAACAGTTTCTTGATTCCGATGACACCGGAGATGAGGAGAGCCAGTTTGGAGATGATCAGGGCCTTGAAAGCGATCAGAGCGAGGAATCCGAGGACCAGGGGGATCAGAGCGGCAGCCTTCAGCTTCAGGAGGAGGAGCAGGGGCAGGAGCATCTTCTTTTTCTTCTTGCGGCCTGAAGAAAAAAACGTAATTGAGGTATGTGAAAGAGAATAAAGCAAACCACTTTATAGCAAAAAGTTAAACAGTAGTTTTTGATTCATTGAGAACTAAAAAAACTGGTCAGCCATTTAATATTCAAATGAATCACACACCTTAAAATATCTGTGTCAAAGAAACAGCTAGATTTGATGAGATATATTATTCTATCAGTGGAAGACTTGCCAATACAAGTTGAACGTCTAATAAAGTTTAAAGGCGAGTGAAAATCATATTGAATACATTGAAATAATTGCGAAAAGAGACTATCTGAACCATGTGTTAAATGTTCGCTACTGTCAGTGAGCAATTTTTATGTGGGCCAGTAAGCAAATGCTTTGAAACTAGACTGCCAGCTTTACAGTAGGTCAACAAAGTGGTAAATAGCTGTTGACTAAGTCTTAACTGGTTTCAAGATCAACAATTGAATGCCCGAAGCCGCGCATGCTACTGCAAGTAGTTTAATTATGTGAACTTCACCTTAACTGCTTGCACGATTTTTTACAGCGTGTGAATTCCCTTTTATACTAACAATTAATTTGATAAAGATACGTTATTGAGTTATTGTTTAAGTTTGCTTGTATGTGAATTGGGTTTGAGAGAATAAAGAGCCCGTGAAATTATTCAATGATTAAGCGCTGTTAAAAGAAATTTGATTGTAAAACTGTTGAATTATTATTTGCAATCAGTGAATGAAATAATTGTTAAACAAGTCATTATGCATAGTATACATAAACACCTGTAATCAAGTCACGTTAAAGTAATGTTGAAACAAGTGCTTGAACTCAAATGCCTTACGAAAAGAAAACATGGAAACACTCGTCGGCAGAATTAATTTGAATATATTACTCGGGCAAACTTGATCTTGGCTTATTAAACAGCGTCCTCGAAAAAGTGGGTGAGACGATCATCAATTTTGACCGCGGAAATGAATTATAGTAGAAAACTGGTTTGACGGGAGCGGACCCGGAAAAAATAATTACCTATCCCCGAACATATTACAGTCGAAAGCTCGAGCCAACTCGTTAAAGGTGCGTTGAATACCATCTGCCAGCGGGAGATACACTTTCTCCTGACCTACTTCCGCATCCGGAAAGCGAGTTGGCCTTTACGCGGTGGAGCCTCTCATGCCGAAGAGACATCAACGCTTGGAACTTTCGAAGCAAACCCGAACAGATTGATTTTTTCATCGCATCGATATATGGATATCTTCCCAATGATATGAGAGACCCGGCTCAGAATCAAATCAAACCTGAAATGTTAATTAAATTCCGAGGTATGGTAATCAGGCGGACGTACGAAGTATTTTTTGGGTCCGTCTTTAGGAGAAAGTTTGTTTTCTCGGTAATCAACATATGCGTGGGTATGATTTTTGTGGGTCACCATTACGGAGGATCGAATTTATTCGTGTTCACATTATCTCGTGTACCTCAGGCTCTTGACCGTTAATTCATACCAGTTTGTCTTCGATTTTGTCGGCGTTTTTACGATAACGGACTGTAATGGATACCGTCGGCTTTGTAAAGAGATAACTTGATTGTATTTCAATTTATATCATTATTAGATGCCATCAAATTTGAATATCACAACTTTCTAACTAATGTGATTTAAAAAACGACACACGTGGTCAGTTACAACTGAATGAGAATACAAATAAGTGAGAACTGGCGTGAAATAGTAAAAAGCCTAGCTGTGACATTTAATTGCATCCCGGTATAGGCAGCATCAGTGAGGTAAAGTAGTTTAGAAAGTATGGTGACAATTTCTAATTGTGTTATGTTATAAAAGAGATATTCTTTGAATAACCCCATCTTACGGAAAAACGGCATTCTAAAAAAGGCGAGACATTTCATTTATATTTGGATATGTAGGTTAAGATTATGTAATCTTAGTCTCTGGCCTAATAAATGCAAGATTTTCCATAGCGACAATCATTGCCAACAGTCAATGTTTTATCAGCCCAGATTAAGCGGAAGCCGATACTTCCTATTATTTAAATGAATGTATTTTACTACCATAAAACTACTCATACCCATCGCATTGACTTGCAAATATTATTTTGTAACTAGCAGACGAGAAAATTGAACAGTTTTTTAATTGCACATAAAGGAAAGCGGATTTTTGGTGGTCAGGTCAATGTCATTTAATCAGAGAGGAAAAAACGTTCTACAATGTAGACTTGATGTTTTTTATGTTTCATAGTGCTGTATTTTCATCAGAATAATTTTACAGTCGAGCTAATAAATTTTTAACAAGATCAAGTTATGTAATTCAAGTATCATTAGCGTACAGACGGAGAAAGTGAGACATTCGAATTGAATCCATTATTTTGATAATGACAATGACCTCAGCAGTGTTACATGCACAGTTGATTTGTTTTGGTTTTATTCGCCTTCACGGCTCTTGCCTTGTGTTTTATTCTACCTTTTGTTGGATTGAATGAACGCGAGAGGAAAACGTGAATGAGGTTTTTTATTTTACTATTCGCGTAATGGAAGTTTCGACGTAATGAAAAAAAGGAAGAAACTTCGACGAAAGTGAATTTACTCGGCTGTAATGCAACGAGCTTAATTACAAGGTGATATAACATTTGGATATTATCAAAAATTACCCAATTTTAGAATAAATAACTTTGATATCAATCAATTTAAATTGATGTATTGATAAGATAATCATTCATTGGTGTGGCGTACATTACTAATTGCATGGGTGTTTGATGTTTTTACTTTCGTTCACATGAATAATAAGTCATCACGAACAATGAGTGCGCGTTCCAGTAGAAAAATTCTTTTTTTTCATTATCAACTTTTTTCAGATTGATTTTAAAACTTGAGTATTAATTAACCCGCGTATTTAGTGAATGATTTCAATACAACGAGAAGAACAGTTGTTTTGTGGTTGTATGATTTGAGTGGTGTTAAATATAGTGGATTGTGTTTTTACCTTCATCCATGGACCTCTTCATCTCATCGATAGAGTCCTTAGGTACTTTGAAAGTGAGGGTGTGCTCTTCGAGGAAACGGGCCATCCTGTCGACGAGGCGTCCTTCAACCTGGTTTTCCCTGATGGTGGCATCTTCGGAGAGGGGCTCTTCCAGGGACCTGGCTCCATTTTGGCGAGATGAGGAGGGGGCGGCTACTAGAGAAATACCTTCTGACACCTCGACATCTCCGTTCAGGTTATCGACGAATCTGAGTGCGCGTTCCTGTGGAAAAAAGATCGATGAGTATTGCACAATTTATTTGATTAGTGAATCAGTGAATTTGCGATGAGAGCTTTAAAATTTTTGCTGTTCTTAGTGTTGAAATTTGCTTATGAAATTGATTTACAATCATTAAGATTAAAGAGGGGGATTTAGTTAAATTATAAAAATACTCTTTTTTAATTGTAAAAGTGTCGAATGAATGGTTTTATTAAGATTCTGAATGAATCGATTGTAGATAAGTTGCTTGGAGTGAGTTTAAGTAATTGAACTTTGTTGGGAGTTTGTTATGATATCCTTGAGGTCATACCTTAAAGCACAAAGACAGGTCACTTTCGCCGCACTCTTTGACGAACTTGAACGCAGAGGTCAAGACGCCTTCACTATTTTCGGTTGGCATCGCCGCCACCGCAGCCACCAGCATCAGGGTTACACATAAACACCTCATCTTCCTTTGGATAGATCAACTAGAACTTGACTTAAAACTGCTGCTGCTGTTGAGCTGATTGAAGCAATCGACTGACTGTGATAATTCCTTCAAAACCACACGGTTTTATTGTATACCGGAAGATGGTGTGGAGAGGGGGTTGACCCCGCAATGCTCGGCGTTCCGCGCGCCCCTCTCCCAGCGGCCGCGTGTAGTCAATGGGATGGTGCCTACTGCTTCCGCACCCCGCTTCTCCAGCTCCCCGCGCCCGCTAAACCAAATCCAACACGTTGCTAGGCGAACATACTTCAATTTAATTAACTACTACGATCTTACAATAAGGTCGTCATAGTGAATTTTCAGTTAACACTATGAGGTTAACTCTTAATTTATTCACAAAATTCATGCGTGCTGAGGAAAAACACATTATTTTCACTGGCCTGCTTCGAGATGGACATCATTTCAGTAGGTAGACGCTTCCTACAGTTGACTCTTGTGCCGATCTTCTATGGCATTACTTTACGAAAATTATAAAATAAATTAAAAGTTTAATAATTTGGAGAAAAGAAAGCTGCACTTATAACAAAATGACTAACCCATACAATAAAGCATGCTTGCAGGATAGTGATTTAAATCATGGAATTAAATCTATAATTTTGGAAATATAATTTTCATATTATTTGAGATATAAGTTTAATATTTTTCTTCTTGTAATCATTTATTTGGGTTACATATTTTTGTACGTCTTAAGTTCTGACCTTACTTAAAAAAAAAGAATTCACAGGTTTGTCTTTAGTTTGATTGAGAGCTGATATGTTCATAAGTGCGAATATTCTATAATTTAAAATTATTAAAAATAAAATTATAATAATATAAATTATAACAAAGAATATTATATTTAAAAAGTAAACATGGAAAATAAACGCCATGAAGAAATTATGAATAAAATACATTCAAATATTTTTTTGTTAATTAAAGAGTTTTACAAAGAAGCTTATTAGAATCAGTATGATTAATTCATTTGTTTAATTCTCAGAGCAATAAAAAGCTAAATAAAGCAACTTTCTTTGTAAATGAAACAATATATTTTTTAATTTTACATTCAATATTATTTATATTGAAATTGGGCATGTTGGCATAATGAGGAAAAATACAAGAGAAAACAATGGGCCATATACTTAATGATTTGTTAATTAATATTTTTGATGAGGTTGAAGATGGTAAGTATCTATGGGTACCTATATTTAACCTACTTATATACTTTTCAATTAATAAAAAACAAAAATAAGTATTTCAAAATCATAAAAAACAATGTTATAAATTTTATCAAAAGCACTAAAAAATTAAATTCACAATCTTTTTTTTGAAGTTAGGTACCTACATATTTAACAATATTTTTTTAGAATAGGATGATTTATTGATATACCTCCTTTTTATCGGATCATCAAGCAGGTATTAATAATAATATTTGGGAGACGTTGGTATAGCTCGATGTTATTTACGATAAGGATTGCATCAGATTTATGACATTAATATAAAAATTAATCCCTTTTCAAATAAGATGACAAATGTATTCAGAAAAACATATTTATATTTCCAATTTGTCTTAATAAAATTTAAAATCAGACTCATTAGAAATCCAGAGAAGTGATAAAGTACCCATTTATAATAACAAGAAGAATATATTCGAAATCCTTTATTTTTTCATTCTGAATAAACAATATTTCTCAGTTTTCATCGTGGCATGTTAAGTTACAAATTGTCTATGATAATATAATATATTATTATATACACAAGCCATTCATAACACTTTCATTGAAACACATGGAAGTACCTACTTAGACACATGGCTTTTGATTTCATTCATGATTCGAAATCGTCGGTCAAAAAAAGAGAAGTAATATAAAATATAATTGACCAGCCGAGTTCTTAACCGCAGAGGTATCGATAGATCGATACTTGAAAATGAGCTGAGACCATTGGGGAATAAAATACTAGATTGGTATTTGTGTTACAAAAAATGACGACGTGCAGAATATTCGTTGAGAGTCGTGAAGTTATACGGTTGAAGAAGTTTTTATTTTTATTTATTTGCATGATGTTGGGAAAATACATAAATATGTATGTTAATCGTAAATCTCTAGTTTAAGCCGTAGTTGTAAGTCGTATTATAGCGGTATTGTGTAAATGCTCACTTAGTAATAAAAATATGTATAGCTTAAGTCATTAGTTAAAAGTCTTAGTTGTAAATCACTCGACGTTAGTCTTAGTTATAAGTCTCTTTCTATCTATGAAACTTAGTTATAAACCAAAAGTAAAGTCTAAGTGATCAATGCATAAATTAAGTTGTTAAGCGCCCTTGAGGTGATTTTCTCACGAAAACGGCGCTATATAAATAATCCAATAATGATTTAAGATTTTCACGGCCAAAAGTATTTTTGTGATTTGTTTTTGGGGTGTTATGCCGTGTTGCGCTAACTCCTTCTTTAGCCAAAGTTTCGGACAGCATTGCAGTGTCCATCATCAGGGCAGATGTGTTATTTGAGGTTGTGTTAAAATGTGAGCTTACGTATAAGGTTGTGATACCATGTTGCCACTATTGAGCTTAGCTCCATCGTCTCTATTAATGTTTACTGGATTTTTATGAATTTCAATGGATTCCGTAATCAGCCGTGCGTTAAATATAAAATGATACGTTAATGTTAGCTCAGAGGGTTGGAGCTGGCAACACGGTATCACAACCTCATACATAAGCTCACATTTTAACACAACCTCAAATAACACATCTGCCCTGATGATGGACACTGCAATGCTGTCCAAAACTTTGTCTAAAGAAGGAGTTAGCGCAACACGGCATAACACCCCAAAAACAAATCACAAAAATCCAATCATTATTATTACTATCAAAACATCTACGGAATAAAAGAATTGCAATTTGTTATTTTTTTTCATTTGCTTCAATTACAAACCAAATTAATTAGCTGTAATTGATTTACAAAAGAAATAATCCATATATATTATTTTGCCTCAATTGTGGCTCCCCCTCCACTAGCCCGAAGCAATGCAAAATATATTTGTTTGTTGTCAGTAAGTTTGTGTCAATTATTGTCAATATCGCCGGTGGTTGAATTCATTGTTCACGACTTAATAATATATTTTAAATGACCGAGCTTCATTAATCATTTTTAATAGGTAGAGAAAAAATCATTAAATGAAATGAGTTTTGTCATGATACTTTTCCTGATGACAACTAACCTCCAGTAGAGCACTAGAAGAAGAAGAGCATTTATTTTTTTTAAACACAGCACATACAGTCATTTTACAAAATTTAAAAAAAAAATTAAAAGAATTGAATTTGTCGTGTTGAGTTGAGCTACATAGACACATATACAATTATTGAAGTAGTAGAAAGTTTGGTTAATTTGTGAAAAAAAGTCGGTAAAGAATCTGAAAATACAAATGACTCCATTTCATTTAACTCTATAACTTGGATTTGCTTTGAATTCGTGTCATTTTGGAACTGATTACAAGAACAATTCATATTAGGGACAAAATAGGTAACTATTTAAATAAAATATTTCATGTGTTTTAATTAAATAACTTATAATTTTATATTTGAAATGTGCATTTTTTCTGAAAAATTTTTTTACTCCATTGTAATTTTTCAAGTTTCTGGCGGTATTCATGCGAAAGGAAAATTTCCGATCGTCTCTAAAATTGTCAATGTTTGTTTTTGAAAGTCAATGATCGTGAGGAAATGTTTTATTTGTAAATACTTTCAGCTCCACAAATCTTACAATTATAATATCGCGCGATTTTTCACAGGTCTTGGCTAGTTAATAATAATAATTAATTTGTCTGTAATTATCATTATTATTTTTTAAGCAGATACTCTGTGACGTCAAATTATAAGTTAAAATAAAACAATAACTTCATAGCACCAAGCGCCACTCCTGAGTGAGCGCTGGGCCCAAGCGCACTCAAGACCACACCCTGCATAGTTTTCCTTATTTGATAACTTATTATATCTATTGTACAAAAAAAATGTATATCTATATGGGACGTGTGGGATTGCACAAACCTCCCCACATCCTGGAATAAAATATTATTATTATTATTATTATAGTAAACACAAATGTGTGTAATGTACCGTACAGTTTTATACTGCCTTGAACTCGCTCGTCGTTAAGTATAAAAAATAAAAGTAGAGTTTATTAAGTTATTGTCATGTTTTAACTTGAAATAATGTTTATCATGATCGATAAGAAGGTACATCCGTGGGCCGAATTACCCGTTTTTTTTAACTAGAGAAGGGTCCCTTCTGTTGCATTTTATTTCAATACCTAAGAGACAAAAAAGAAAAGGTAGTTATGTAGTGTGTAGTAGAAAAGACGCGAGGAAGGGGTCCTCTCCAAAGCAAACGCGCCGCTGACATTATACAGAGGGTGTGCCCCAATACATAAAACATGCGTACAGAATGGCCATCAAATTATCGTGGAATTACTGAAGAAAGCTTTTTAAGCATTCACAGGGCATTCGGGAAGTCTAAGTCACTTTCTAACTCATTTAAATAAACATTAAAAAAGTGATTTAGATTTCTCATTTATTAATTCGTTTTGGATACACACTTCTGTGAAAAAAGTTGTTTTATAATAAGAAGATAAAATGTCATGAATGATAAACATTTATCAACATTTAAATATGTCTATAATTCAACAAGGAATTTCTTCAAATGTTAGTAACATTTGTGGTTATGCTAAAAGCCATTCACGTGAACTGGTGAGACTATGGCATCTCCACGGAATATGTACATAAGAACAGGAAGAAGAGGAACGTTATGAAGTAGCTTGTTTTTTTGGTTGCTATTACTATCAGCTGCCCATAGGAGGCTCTGAGGAAAATAATTTCCCTCATATTCTGTGTCATCTTTTGGGATACTGTATGGATAGTTTTTTTAATGAGAGAAAGGAGAAGAAGTTCTGGGAAAGTAAAATGTATGACGGTTGGGTAGGAATCTAGGGATCAGTGTGTCCAGGAGTGACGGAGATATGAATATGACCCTCCCATTATATAACCCGGATACCCCTACTTATTCACCAAACGTATCGAATCACTTGGGGTGACCTATGGCAGAGATGTTGGTTATCCAATAATTAGTTCCCGGGCGGCGTTAAATTCTTGTTATTCTGTTTTAGGCGTTGAACATTCCTAAAGTCATTTAAATAACAATAATTTTGTTTGATTTTGGTTTGAGAAAACTCGTTCAAAGGTGCCTTTGTATTTGGCAACCTCGCTTTTTAAAAAAAGTGAATCAGCACAAGAGTTGAAAACTACTCCCAACTGTCTGGAGCCAGTGAGACTACGACATCTCCAATTGGGGTATGTTGTGAGGCTGTAGGTAGTGGAGTGGGACAGCAGATGGAGAAAAGGGAGACGGGAGGTACTTGGCTATTCAGATCTGGTCACCAAACATTGCCAAAGCCATTTCAAGCAACGTTTCAATTATGAATGGTGGTCTGACACCAGGGCGACACTGAGAGTATCTTAAAATCTGGATGATACCCTCAGTATCGCATTTTGTATGATATGGCAATGCATGTGCAGTATTTTGTAATTCTTGATATTCTTGTCATTTGATTAGTGTGACATTTATGGTATAACCATTAAAAATACATTTTTTCTGACAAAAGATAGCTAGGCTATTTAAGGTATCCTGTAATTTGATAATAATTTAATGTTATTATATTTATATTAACCAAATTAACTGGCTAAAATTTCATCACTTTCAATCAAATTTAAACTTGATTCGTCAGTAATATTTTTATAACTTATTTTAAAATTCCTAAATATGTTTTGGCAAACGATACTATTTTAAATAATTAGTCACCTGAAATATCAATACAAATTAAAAATATCTCCCGAATAAAAATAAATACCGCCAACGGGAATTGAACCCGCGCCTTCTGATGTCCGGTCAGGTACTCTGAAACCACTGACCTATGTCGGCTTATTAACCCGCCAAATGATTCTATATAATACTAGTACCTCAATCAACAATTACTGCATTAAAAAATAACAATACTATTTTAACTTCCTTATAGAGCGGGTGACTTCTGCGAGAGAGACCCGAATCAAAATTTTACGATGTACGTGAAAATAACCTAAACTTTATCTTCTTTTTTTACAGTACGATTTTAATTAGCACACACTTAAACTCTCTAAAATTTAAAGTATTAAAACACATTTTTGACGTGTGTAATTCCAGTAAGTATAATTATTAGGATAGGTGTAATTTTCTTTATGTGTAATTTAACCCTGACATCTCTTCCAGGTACCCGTTTCCTTTTACTTCTCCTCTCCCATTTCCTTCAGCCTACAACATTTCGATACTCCATAATTCAATGGCTTAAGACACAGACGGTAATTTGTAATTTTTATATGAAATAAATTTATTTTTAATTTTTCTTGTATGAGTGAGCGTATTTATAACCACCTTGCAGGGTGATGCCACCGACTGGCAGTTTCACAATCGCACACAATCAGATACAAAGCAAACAGCGGCCGGTGTATTGGTATGGTCGCATAGCCCATACAAAGTCGAATAGTGGGTTGTGACGCCAACAGGAACTAAACTTGCTTCGCCTAGTTTAATAAAATTCTCATAAAATACTAATATATTTATGTACCGGTTGTTGGGCAATGCCGATAAAACGGAAGTGCCCAGTACGAAATCCAAACCGATATTTGACAGGCTTGTTCCGTGGAGGAAGCTAGTGCCGGTGGTTTTGAGTTCTTACTTTAAAACAGGTGGAACTTTTACAGAAGTTGTTGAAAGAAAATATTATGTTCTAAACACTTTATAACTATGTTTGTGCGGGATACCCTTTTAAAATGGAACATAACAATCACTGAATATGTACAAAAAAAATTTAAACTGTTCGATTATACTAAAATTGTCCGATTTCGTGTAAGAAGCTAGTGCCCGTGTTACAAAGGTGTAATTTAAAAATGCAAAAAAGTATCAGATATTTATTCTAAATAGTAATAATATTTTATTTCACTCTGGTGAAAATCTTATTTCTTTATTTCAAGCGCAGTTTGTTTTGAAACTAATGTTAACTAGTGTATAACACTTATACATTAAAATGTTTCTGTAATTTATTAGCGGTTTTCACAAATTGAATGTTTTATAATAAATATTTTTTTAACGACAAAGTGAATGTTTTAGAATACATTATATTGTAAAACCTCAAAGTGATAGCTTTCTACGGAAGATAAGAGTTTTTTGCTGAGGCTTTTTGAGTTATATAAAACACGTTTATTAGAGTGAGCACTAACTTTAAAAAAATCACACATAGTAAAAATGTATCATAAAATTGAGCCAGAATTCATTATATTTGAAAATTTTTATTCTGTGACCGAGTGAAAAAAATCGGTTTGGATTAGTTTTTCGGAATATTTTTGTTGTATTTGATCATCATAGTAAATTACTTAACTGTAGTGATTGTTACATTTCCAACTCATAAAAAAAATACTAGTGTAACGGGATTATTTTCTTCTTTTTCAGTAATTTCCCGTAAGACTAGCACAAATGTGATATTATACTTATAAGTGATATAATTCCGAAACAAACGTTCTGTTTAAAAAAATCCTAATTACCTAAGTACATAAAGCCGTGCTAAAAAATCGAAAGTGATGTGCATGATGCAATGTGAAATTGAATTTTCCATACGTAAATAATGCTAATTTACGATAATATAAAACAAAACCATATTACTATCGCGTACTAATTAACTGACAAAGAGATGCATACTTTAAAATATGTTAATACATTAATGTTATTTGACAGATCTTCGCGAATGATCGTGGATTTTACAATTAAATTAACCGAGAAAGGTTTTGGAAAGTTAACTAAGTAATTAAATTAGTCAATTAAATAATATGTTAGAACTGTTTACCTTTTCAGGAAACCCACAAATAAATAGATAGATAAATAAAAAAATATATATAATATACTGATTTCACACGAAGGCGTTCTTTTAGCTGTTGATTCGAATAGCTTTTTTACAAAGTTTTTCTACAAATATCTAAGATTTAATATTGCAAACCGACAAAAATCTCTCATAGTATGAACAATAGGATTTAAATGACTTGAATGATTAGATAATACAAGGTTTAACCCCTAATGTGCTAAGAAATTCACCGTGAATTTGCTAGTACTCGCCGCACTTGCCTGATTTTTTTGGGATTTTTAACCTTGAAATGCTCTTAATTTACTAAAATATATTTTTTTTACTGGACAAGGAAATAATGTATCTTAATGTTATTCTAGCTTATCGTTTCGCTATTTTCTAAATTAACTAACCATCACGCGTTTCCCAGGGCAGGGGTAGGCAGTGAGAACTGACGGCCAAACAAGTCGGTCTTGGTACTCACGCATTTCCTCATCCACATTCATATAGCCCCTCATACACACTCTTCTATTATTCTCATGACTCTTGAGACATGGCCCGTCTCAAGTGTCTGATTCACTTGATCGTTCCATGTCTTTCACGGGCATCCCCGACTTCTTTTACAAATATATTTATTTTATTAATTACGTGGTAAATGTCGTAATTCTGATTTCAATTGTCAAAGTCCTGTTTTTATTTACAGTAAAACTTATTATATTCTAAAGAAAGCTTATTTAGCTGGAAAAATAATAGAACGGCATAATATTTTCGTATGTCTTCGTTATATTATTCTTCATTTTAAGGTTAGAGAAAAAAACATCTTTGGGTATTAGTAGCTACCCTTGAAAAATTAACAATTTTGATAATTTTATCAAAATTTTACAAAATCATTATCTGTTAAGACGTTACAATTTACAAAAATAGGTTTTAGCAAATCATCATTAAGTAAATACGACCATAGTGTCAGCCGGCGTATAGCGGGCGAAGAGCATTTAACCGTTTGCTTTCCAAGGGTTAAAAATATTTAACTTTAGAAAATTTAACATTATGAACCCTTCTGAGATGGTTCTTCTGAATCTAGATATAAATAAAAAAGGTTTGCTCTATTCTACTTGCTTCATATAATCTATAATTTAAAAAAAATAAATGCTTGTTCTTTGTTTCGGTTATGAAAGAATGTTTGAGATTCGTATGATAAACCACTGAAAATAGCTGAAAATTATAAATGAACAAAATTTGGGAAAATAATGCAAAAATACATAGTTTTTCATAAATAGTTTTCATTGACGGGAAAGGCGTTTCTAGAAAATTCCAATCAAATAAATATTTTATTCAACATATGGGTTGGCGGGAAGAATTATTAATAAGGTAATATATAGAAGACTATTAATAAACCATTGTTTTATTCACTTTCAACAACTTGTACAAATGATTATTAATCCATTTACAGTACAATTTTCTCATTTTGACACTCTTTACGTCTGGGAAGGTAAGTTTACAAAAAAAAACTTAAGGCTAGTTAAAGCGGAAATAAATATATCCACTGTTTCAAAAATTTCATTCAACAGCAGCATTCCTCGTGTCATGCTATGTTGTGCTAAAACATCCGAATCTACCATGTGGTATCTTGAATAAGTTATGACGACGACTGTGGCTGGAGTTTTCGAGCACCTATAAGCCATAGCGTTCCAAGAGGAACGGGCTATCAAAAGATTTGCATAGCATCTTGTTTCTAGGCTAAAATTATTTTCTGCCTCAAATATGACTATACGGTGCATGAAACTCGGATAAGTTCCATGCGTGTACCTGAAGATTTTTTCCAGCATATTTATATATTTAGTTTGGTGAGTCCACACACGTCAAAAAAATAAAACTTCTGCGGTGATTTCTTAAGCACCTACCTATTATAGCATTAAAAATAAGGATAATAATAGTACCTTCATAGTAAAAGAATATCTACAGTTATATTTAATCCTTATGTTGATATTTTGTTATTTAAAAAAAAACAGTTGTTAGTTTAAGAAAATTTGGAAGCCTACGTGACAGAATGCCATACGTGTCGGTGCGAACGAACTTATTAACATACCTGCAACTCTCATTTACCCTACTACCGTCAAACTGAAATTTACTTACTATCCCACATGCACTAATAAAGGATATTATTGCGATTATTAATTTTTAGGTTCCTAATGATTAAACTTAGAACTTGTACGAGCGATTCCTGTTCTATTTAAGGATGAGGAATTATCCTTAACCTTTAAATGAATGATTTTTTCGTTGTCTTCCGAGAGAACTGGAATCGCAGTTAACGAAAAAGTTAAGGACAGTTCCTTATCTCTAAGTTGAACCTGAATTGTCCCTTAGATTTATTTTATTTTCTAATTTTTACTGTTTAAACTCTTCCTGAAATAACCAATAAAAATTCTTCATTAATCGCCATATTTACACAACTGTTTTACTATCAAGCTTTTTGGTAAAATATTGCAAAATGACTGGTTCTCAAATCATGAAAGGATTTTATGAATTCGGTGTAGGATTTAAATAAATCTAAATGTATTTACCATCCCAAAAACTATCCAATCAGTTTAATATAAATAACAATTTATTTAAAAACGTATACATTTGATTGTTAACTAAGGATTAGGATGATATTATAAAGAAATCTGGGGTCTATAAATTAAATTGGAACAATTTATCTTTTTTTTGTAATGTAACAGACTTTCATATTTCAATACAAGAGTAAAGGAGCACCTAAGTGTGTGAATAATAAGAATTATTTTGAATTTGGCTCCAACATTTTGGAAACAAATCATTCTATTGATGTATACAAAGAGTTAAATATGATACATACAAATTCAGTTAAATAAAATTGAGGTTTGGGAGGCGGGTTTGGGTACTGGCGTCCATTTATTGTATAACCAAAACCTCTGCCGTGGGTCATCCAAAGTGGTTCGCTTCATTTGGTGATTTACCAGGGATTGGGAGAGGCTGCTTAGGGAAGACCTTTTGACCTCTCCAACAGGTCTTTCTTTAACCATCGTTTTGCGCCGCGATGGGAGGGAGAGATCATTTGTCAGTCACTCCTGTACCCACTGATCCCTAGATTCTTACCCACCCCTCATACATTTTTCCTTACTAGAACTTCCTCTCCTTCTTTTCCTTGAAAAGAACCTCCACTCAGTATCCCCAAAGATGACAGTATTTAAACTAAAACTATTTTCTTTAGGGCCTCCTGTGTTAGGTTAAAGTAAAAAAAACATTGGGTTTACAACCAGAAATCATTGAAATTTTTTACTAACCAAACATTTTTTTACTACACAGCTCCTTAATTTATTTTCACTTAGATATCTTTATTGATAACAACGTTTTTTAAATATAATTTTTGTTATTTAGACATTTTAGTTAATCTTGATTCTGTTTATGTTTAGTTTTTGATGTTAACATAAATGTGTTAATTTATAAAAGTATTTTTTTATTTATATAAGTAAAATAATTACCAATTTGATGATAATTCAATTTATTATTTATTAATTTTCGGGAAATCGACAGTTTACATTTAATCAGTTTGGTACAATAGTATTGAATAGCTAAAATAAAACAAATTATGGATTTCCTCCTTGTGACACCTTATGACAGCATAATATGGAATAAGTCAATAAATTTGTGAGAAAGGAATATATTATATTTTTTGTGAAAGTAACTAATTTATCACCCATTATTGTAATATTTGTATCAATATGTATTTATTTGTATATTTTAAATTTTTTTAATGTTCGTTATCGTTTATCGTGACGAAGAAACTATTAGTTTTGAAATATGTAATTTTTTTCAATAGTGGTGTACAAAGTTATCTATTTTATTTAAACAAAATTTTGACACACGTGCCCGCTGCATAGTACAGCTTGCGCTTATCATTGTACACGTGTTTTGACGGCCTTGAACTGTTGTTCTGATCTGGTAGAAAGTATCGCGTACGTCGTGAGGATATGACGTGATCTCATCCAATACCGGAGATATGGGTCAGGCGAGACCACCACGGGAAACGTAACCACATAGGAGATGTGTATCTTAATGCCTGGGTTAATGGACCGTTTCTGAGTAGTGCCCGGTAATTTGAGACTATACGAACCCACAATCATTTCTGGTACCTCCTATAATAGCCTACAGGTTAAACGCTTGATTTTTCATAAACAACTTCTCGGGAAGATCTTCTTGCGTCTGAGTTTCGTAAAAACCAAAAATCATTCATTATTTCACTATCATTGTATCAACCGATAAGATTACTGAATGCCCTGTATGGACGTTTTAGTCTAGGCTCTCAACTAGGAAGCCTGGAATAAATTCGATTTAATTAATTTATGATTATTTAAAATCAATTAATTTAAACTAATACATGGCATATTTTCGGTACGTTCCATAGTGGAAGATACTTTTAGGATCGCTGTAATGAAATATCATAATTCAAAATTTTGAAAGATATTGCTTGAAATGGCTTTAGCCATGCTTGGTTACCAGATCTGAATACCTAGATGTTTCCCGACCTTCCTCTTACCATATCCTTCCCCTCACTACCATCAGCCTTACAATAAACCCCAATCGAGGATGCCATAGCTCCAGACGATTGAACACAGTTTTTTTAAAAATATATTAACTCCAAACAGGAGGCCCTGAAGAAAATAATTTCCCTGAGGGCCTGTGTCATCTTTGGGGATGCTGTGTGGAGGGTCTTGGAGAGGAAGGAGTGAACATGGGTCTTGAAGAGTCCCATGTTGTAGGAGGGAGGAAACACAGAGGCCGGCAGTTCGTTCCACAGCCGAGCTGTTGAACTTAAGAACGAATCGTAGAAGCGACCCGTTCTCATGTGACAAATGTCAACCGTGTACAAATATTGGGCGCGCGTTTGGCGTGTATCCCGACTACGCGCCGGTGCCGAAGGGATCAATGACGCTAGTTCCTCAGAGCATCTTCCATTGTAATACCGATAGAACAAGGACAGCATACCTACCTGACGCCTGTGCTCTAAAGATTGCAGTCCGTTTGTTAAGATTGGGGAATCTATCAAACGGACCGCCCGTTTTTGCACAGAGTCAAGGGTTTTTTTCAGGTATTTAGGGGCTCCGGACCAGAGATGGCTGCGAAATTCGACAGTAGGGCGCACTTGCGATTTGTACAGGGTCAGCAGTTGTGTACTATTAAAGTATCTGCGGGCCCTGTACAGTACGCCCAGCTTCTGAGAGGCAGTTGGGACTCTTGTGCGTTATTCACGTAAAAGACCCAAGTTTAATTTTTTTTTAATACGAATGGTGAAATTGAGATCTGAAAACTTCTAAATGAGAATATTTTAATTAATAAAAAGTTTCTGAAATAATTCATCTCTAAATCCTACGGCGGCATAATATCTATTTTTTATGAGAACTTTGCTGCCCTGTATCCAATTAAACCATATTATTCCATTTTACAAGAAAACATAAAATAAAGAAAATTTAATCATAATTACCAAATATGTTTTCTCAAGTGAAGCAAACTGAATGCAACATAATCTGACCAGGCTGTGAGTTATGATTTATTTATATCAATAAGCATTTAGTAAAATTTTCGTATTTCGTAAATTATATATTTCTTTCAATAATCATTACCTCAATCGAGGTACCTGTATAAGTCCATTTTCAAACTTGGAAACCAAATGCGTTATATTTTTTTACCCAAAATATAAATTTATTATATTGAAAAATAGTTTTTTTGCGCCTTTATAGGAAGAGAGAGACTCGCAAAAGTTAAAAAAATACAAATATTTAACTCTCTTGGAACCAAACAATAGCAGAAATAAAAAATAAGCTTGTTTGGCTCATTTCAGCTGTCCCAAAAGTGGAAATTCTTTAAAGTTGAACACTCAAAAATTCTTATCTTGCTTATGTCAAATTTGTATTTATTTTGAAAAATCAATATTTTTTGTCTATACAAAATAAAAATAAAGTTTCAGAAATAAAATTAACCTCCTCGACTCCTCAAAATATAAGTATCTAGAGCAGACCCGTGAAATTTCACGGGATAATCAAAGACACGCTATTTCATTCTAATATATCGTAGAATGTTCACCATGTTCCACTATTATCACACGAGTAGGAGTGCGGGGGGACCGAATTCGGTAGTTTCCAATCGTTCGGCGTAAGAACGTTCATTAAGCGATTAATTGGAGGTAAAAAGTTGAATCATTTTTCAATCGTGTTGAATCATCTAAATATATAATGGTGATAGTCTGAATTCTCGACAAATTAATTAAAGTTTTGAAAATTGCAATAATAATATTTTCTGTTAAAATCTAATTTGTAAAGTCAATTCTCCGAACTAACAATTTAAATTTTGAAAATGATTAAACATCAACTCAATGAAAATGTTCTAAAAATCACAAACACACAGAGCCACAATCGAAATTAGTATTTTTAATAATACTGCCACATGATACATAACGGCTGATGGAACTTTTAAAGTAGTTACCTATTTGTAGTCATATAAAAGGTGTACTCAATTGTGTAATTCTGTAATTGTTTGCAACGTAATAAACCCAAGTTTTGTTTTCTTTTATAAAAAGAAAGAGCCAAAAAAACACGCAGACTTTTTGTTCATATACCTCGATTCTACTAATGACAACAACACTTCTAACCAATTGAATAGCGACATGCAGTCTGAGCTGGATACGCTCATTACATGAGAGATGGTTGTGCATTATTTTTTACTTTCAAAGCCAAGACTTTTAGAAGTTGCGTAACATAAAAAGCGAAACACTCGAGTAAGAGTTTTTATCAACTTCATTAATGGTGGGTGAACGGATTTACACAATGAAATAAGCACAGTGTTATTTGGATACGAGAGACGAGAACTTAGATGTTTAAATTTAAATTAATTCGCTCATCTTATACAAACAGAAGTAAATAGGGCCTTATATTTTAGCCAAGAAATGAAATTCTTATAAAAAATTGTTTTAATATGACATTTGCCTTTTAATCTACAAAATGGATTTACACACGAATACAACATTTATAAAAATGTCACAAGTACACTAACACTATACAAGACGTAATACATTGTACATACAGTATTACATTATTATATATTGTAGTACATATAATAGTACGTTTCCATGATAACTCAACACAGTGACAATTCAACACACCTTTAAAAAGTGATATAAAGTCATTATAAACGATGAAAAAAAATTTAAACCGAACCTAACCTACTTTCCATGACTTTAAATAACTTTTTAAAGATGTGATGAATTATCATTTTGATGATTTATGCGGTCACCTAAGAGTACATAAAGTATGGAGTAAAGACTGAAAGTGGTAAGAGAAGCATACGCCATAAGGGCTTAAACTTGGTTTATACATTTACAATCTGCTTCCCGATAGCCTGTCGAATAATAAAAAAACTGTTCGAACTAAATATAAGCGAACGGAATGTAGAGGGATTGTTAAGATGAGATGTTATGTACTATTGATATATTGTGTAAAATTATTGTTGTTATGTGTGTTAACATTGTGTCGCTTATATTCAGTCAGAAAGTGAAACATCTTTGGGGACGTAGTAAAGAGAATAATGAAAGATGAGTGTTGCATCACTGCACTGGCTTTATTAAAGTAGTCAAATGACACAGTCCAAATATAATAGTCAGAGTAGTTAGAACTGTTGCTAACGATGGATGTAAACATGATCACGGCGATGAAGTTGGTAGCTCTACGGTATAGAAGCGGAGACCAGACTGAGCGATGAAATTTTTCACTGGTGTTGAAGTTTATATATATTTCAGTAACAACGAGTAAAATAAATAATATATATTTTTTAAACAATGGAAATAATGTTTTAGGATTCACTGAGGACCGTATTTTATTCTTCGCCTTATTTTTTGATTGTATTTTACTAAACGCCTTCCGCACAATGTTTTGTCTCCCCAGATACTGCAGCGCTTCCCGTATGTTCACGGAGGGGCGAGTTCCCGGATATGCAGCCCTTATTAGATCCAGAGTGGCAGGAATGAGGGAAAGGATAAGAATCTCTGGAAATATCCTCACTATGGAAGCCCGGCTCACTCCATCCTCCAGCATTGACGCACACTGGAGAAAAATACTAGCGCCTAATATAGTCACGGCTCCCTAAAGGCTTCAACTTCCTATTATTCTATTAATTTTATCATTTTATTCTATTTTATTTTCAATTTATTCTGTTTTTTTCTGTTCTATCTTTTTGTTTTTGATCATATATTTTGTTGTATCTCTATATGGAATGTGTGGGACTGCACTAACCTCCCCACATACCGGAATAAACACTTTATTATTATTATTAATCTTTCCAGTACGCTTACTCGTTCGATCATGACATTTGGAGGGTTCTTTTGAGGAGAGGGAGGAATGAAGTGTCTCCTTTGGGACTTTTCAAACAAAAAGCTTTTATAAATTGTACTGTCATCAGTATCAATGGATTAGATTATGAACCTGTCGAATGTGTCTATTACCTACGTTTATGAAACTATTTTCTACTTTCAACGCTTGCAATCTGGAAGAAGAAAAAAAGTAGTAGTTTTTAAATATTTTATAAAGTTAGATAAGTTTATTTATCTTTAATCTTTGGTCGTGCTTGAAAATCGATATTTCATTCGTCTTCCTAAATATTTCTTTTCTGTGTTTCGCTTATGTACTATCAAAAATTATTCTGTTTTCCAATAAGTAGTGGAGCAAATGGGAATGAACAAACTAAGATCTTATTGGAATAGCTTAAAATTTCATCCACTTATGTTACAAACCAAGATAATCCCCATCTCACAAAGATCGCCACTTCCATACAATTACGTTAAAGCCTACATCCTCGTACAGAAAGTCTTAGCTGACAGCCGTGGTTTGTAAAATCAGGCTTCCGACATTCCTCTGGATTACACATCGACAGCCAACGAAAGTTATTCGTTAACACGAAGAAAACGATGTCATAAACGGTACAACGGAATATCTGCGTATAATTAACATGGACCGTCGGGCCTGTGGGCGCTGGAGACTCCATTAAATTAAACAGGCAATAAATATGATTCCTTCTGACAAACCGAATTATAATATTCTCAATACACGAACAGGGATGGACGAAGAAAATATGCCTCAATATATGGGTTAGTATGATAGATATCTATGAGGAGAAGGGGTAATTCAAATCTATAATCATCAATTCGGTTCATTTTGCATAGTTTTTAACGCATTTTACTTTCTAGGTTGATTTGAAGGTTGCAAATTTAAATCTTGTTTAGCTCAAAAATGTATTGAAACGATTTTTGCATTAAATTTAAAGAATATAAATTTGTACATAAAATTTCTCTGTAGCTGTCGTTAGAAACATTGTTGATTACCAGTTATTTCATAAAATTTGAACAATTCATCAAATTTCAAAGTTAATTTTTATTTCATGGGAAAGTTATATTCTAATTCTGTTTTTTGAAACATCTGGCAAATAATTACATAATAAAAGAAGTATAATAGAATCTTTGCAGAACTTGATAATTAACATTCAAGTTTGATGAATTATTGTCAGTGAAAAAACTGGCTCTAAGTAAATACTTATTGTTATTCTTATCGGAAGACAGCAGTCTTTAGGTCAATCTTTACCTTACAAAATGCAACCCGGAACAACTCTTTTTCACATAGATTTCTAAACCATAAAAAATGTGTCATCTTGTATGTGTTTTAAAACTGGCATTAAGAATCTTTTAAAAACCAGCACTATATAAAATACGTGTATTTCTAAAAACTAAACACAAAAACCATTACAAAATGCTATAAAATCCATCTCTGCCTTCGACACAAATATTTATAAAAAGCTCAATTCTGAGCTTCTAACCCGTTTTTGAAAAAAACCTATTATTGGTGACCGATGCGACGTAGCCTCTTCCATGTGTGTGGTATTCATCAAGACAATGCATGCAAAGAAACAATGCCATACAGAGATGATAAGATTTCACAACTGTCGGAATTTTCAACATTCCCATCAATATTAATATTAAATACTAAAACGCACGGTATAAAAAAAATACTTTACGCGTAGCGTATATGACCCACTTTTAAATTTTGTTCGATTGGTTTGAAAATATCGGATAAAATTTTAAATTGAACTGAACGAAAATTTTTCAGTAATGAGGTTGTCATTCAGCCAGTCAGTTCTGCTTCAAATATAAGTTTGAGCCTTTTCCTTCAAAATCAATTCATATGGACAGTGAAAAGTCGTCACAAATGTTGGTGAAAATCACTTTAAGCTTTTTTACAAATTTATGACTAAAATATTTTTTTAAAAGGTTTTGAGAAAATTAAATAGAGTTATTTTCTTGTGAACGGACCTTTTTTAGAAAATATTTTTAAAGAATTATTTGAAACACACTTTTTAATTATCATTTATAATTATCGAACTTAATTTGATTTGATTGCTGTTATTTTCTAGCTCTAGAGAGTAGATTTAATATAATATAATAAATTGGAATTGTAAAAACCCGTAACGTCACAAAATTTTTTTTCAACCTACACTAGAATGCTGAACCATGAAACGTACACTATTGTAAAACGCACAAATCGTAATCTTTTTTCCACAAAATGAAGATGAAACTGGTTTTTTGGCATTGAAATTGGAAGTGTCTTATAATGTTTACAAAAGTACTTCAGGTTAAACATTTTTTTGAACGCCAGATGTTTCCAGGTGTTAAAATAACCTGATTTTTTTTTTAATCTTCTACTTTTACTCTATTTTTACCAGAAGACGTTATTTGTGCAATGGTGGAGGAATTAACATGCCGAGAAATTGAACTCACATCGTCAATTTTTTTTAATTTTTTTTTTATATTAACTCCACACAGGAGGCCCTGAAGAAAATAATTTCCCTCAGGGCCTATGTCATCTTTGGGGATGCTGTGTGGAAGGTCTTTTTGTGGAGAGGAACGAGTGAACATGGGTCTTGAAGAGTCCCAAGTTGCAGGAGGGAGGAAACACAGAGGCCAGCAGTTCGTTCCACAGCCGAGCTGTTAAACCTAAGAACGAATCGTAGAAGCGACCCGTTCTCATGTGACAAATTTCAACCGTGTACAAATGTTGGGCGCGCGTTAGGAGTGTATCCCGACTACGCACCGGTGCCGAGGGGATCAATAACGCTAGTTCCTCAGAACATCTTCCATTGTAATACCGATAGAACAAGGACAGCATACCTACCCGACACCTGTGCTCTAAAAATTGCAGTCCGGATTGATTGAGGAATCAAGATTGGGGAATCTATTCTGCACAGAGTCAAGGGTTTTTTTCAGGTATTTAGGGGCTCCGGACCAGAGATGGCTGCCAAATTCGACATTAGGGCGCACTTGCGATTTGTACAGGGTCAGCAGTTGTGTACTATTAAAGTATCTGCGGGCCCTGTACAGTACGCCCAGCTTCTGAGAAGCCAACTTTACTCTGGCTTCGATGGAGCCCCCGTACCTGAGCTGGTCACTTATAGTTACATCAAGCATATCAATGGAAGGCCTGTTCGGAAGATTGCTTCCGTTGAAGGAGACTAGATTATCATTTGGATCCCTTTTAGACGTAATCAGACAGGGTTGGGTCTGAAACATTAAATTCGACGAGATTATTTTTACCCCAGGAGGAAATACTCTCGAGATAACAGTCCATTCTCTGCTTCAAAGCCCTCCGAGCCGTTGGAGTTTGTGTGCCCTTTGGGGGCCTGTGGAAACCCAACGCATTTGCAATATTAACTAAGTTAAATAAAAAACTAAGGTATTAATAACCATTAGGTGATGGTGAGGGACATATCAATCATCAAGACATCATGCAGTACTATCAAGTTTTTTTCCACAGGCAATTTAACACACAATTTTTCACATCTGATTTGAGATTTTCACAGCCAAGTTGAAAGTGTATTGATAGCTTTGCCTAGGTATATTATATCTACACATCTATCCTGAAGCTAGTTTTAAACGTTATTGGCTAAATAAGCAAGAAATGCAACATGTCCACCACAAAAATCAGTACGATATATTTAAGGATTCTTTAATAACAGGATTCGCCCAAATCTCGCAATAATCATTTTAATGCGAAGATGCCAAGCATTCTGGAGTGATGTGCAATAATGATTATGTTGAGGTTTTCACACATAAGGAAAGTATCATGCCCATAAATTTGAATGCACGGATTGTAGCGATAGTGGCAAAACGGCACCATTTATAAAGATGCCGCACTGATGAAAACTAAAGTAATTTAATATTTAGTCTTTATGATAATCCACGTGGCAAAGCTGTTAACTAATTGGTTACATCCACACGAAGCCAGCACTGAACAGCTCCCAATTAGCAATGGCATGGAGAAAAATATCCTGTTTAAAAAGTTTTTCTAAAAATTAGTTTTAAAACTTAAAGCAAAAATTAGCTTCAGAGGTAAATTGGAACCTCAGTGTGGAGTAGGTTATTGAAAATCGAAAGCGGTGAAAATTCCATTAAAACCACAACACATTACAATAATACTTGTGTGCACTGTAAAGTATACGTCTTTGAAAATAACAGTGTGTATGTACAATGAATTGAGGAGAGTTTTCATAAAGAGAAATTTCTACCTTTACGGTTTTTCTTTAAATTATTCGTTTTATTCTAGGATCTAGATGTCATCGAAGTGGCTAGATAAGATATTCACAAATACATATTGTTTACGTGTTTTTTGTGTAGTATAAATATATAAATTTTAAAAAAGAGAAACATCTGCCTACCTACACCTGTCTATTTAAGGGTGATTTTACTATGTCGTTATGGAAATATGTTGCAGGAGAGTTATTATTACCTCATTCAAATGCATCTAATTATACCACCAGTTATAATATACCGAAGAAACATTATTTCTGATTCCTTATCATGACCATTTTTTTGTATCTACGTATCAAAGAAAGGTATAATTTTTTTTTTATTTATAATAATGCATTTTTAAAATTTTTTTAGACTTAGGTAGGTACTTTGATAGATAAAGCAAATAAACATTAAGTTTACGTAAAAATAATACATTTTCACGTAAAATTATTGTTAAATTTAACTAAACGCAAGATATTTCGCTTTGTAAAAACCTTTTTTTTCAAATATGAACGTTGATATTTTGATATAATGTAATTCGAATTTTTTTAAATAAAGTTTTTGTCTAACACTCAATTGAATGTGCATTTAAAAATTATACATATAAGTATTAATCGCGAGTGATTTTTCACATACAAGTCCCACGATTTTTTTTTTATTGAAATTTTCTCTTTGTAAAAACGCCACTCAATTTGCGGTACGCCAAGTATTAGTCAGTTCTTGTCTATGTTGAGATGAGAAGCTCGCTGCTTACTTTTACAAGGTAAATATTTGATATGAAAAATGGGTATTTAGTGAAGATATGCCAAAAACAAATTTGTTCAACAAGACCTTGTTATTTCTGTTTTCCACAATATAAACTGATACGACGAAGAAGTTTCATCGTTTATATACCTACCCACTTGTAAATCAAAAATATTGCAGGATTAGGAGGAAGAATAATGCTTGCAACAACGTAACGTAACGTAAAAATATATAACATTAAACAAATGTCATGAAAAATGAACGCAGTCATCTGTCTGGAATTTCAAGATCAATGTAAATTTTTTCAGCTGGATATCTTACTAAGATAGTCTTATGCACTTGGGAAAATATACATAAGTCACAAAATTAGTTATACAAAATGTTTGTACACCGCGTGTGTTCTTCATCAATTAAACGCCATAAAATTAAAGACATAAATCAGATTTAATGTTTTTAAGGTCTCTGTATGACTTATGTGTATGTTCCCCCCTTTTGTATAAATAACTTTTCTAGAAACAGATGCCAGATATCTTTCGCATAAATTTCTTTAGTACACTACAAGTGCGTACCTCTAAAAACATACAAAAATTTAAACTAACGATTAGTTTTCTTTTTTGAAATTCATATTCTTTTCTTTAAATTTTCAAGTCTTAAACAAGTAAGTTACTCAAGTTATTAACAAATAAGTCATATTTCGCGATTCTTCAATGTTCTTCCGCTTTTGTATTCGTGTTTTGAAATTTTTAATTTTGGGGGTTACAATACATCTGGACTTGTTATTTTCTCTAAAAATTAAGACAAAATGTGACACGTAAGAAACACTATTGTGTTTCCAGTAAATGCTTAAATCAAACGTTGTTTATGTATGAAAAAAACAGACACTCAAAAAACATGTGTGTATGAACGAAATAAACTTTGGGACCAGGTTGTGTTTTTGCATTTAAAAGTTACGTCGAACACTACATTCTAAATCATGGGTGTGACTGAGATGATAAGATACGCTTACCCGCTTACACCAAGACGAATATGGAATGCTGTATGAGACGACCTACTGTGCTGGTTGTCCTTCTTATACTTATGTGTTGCTACGTTCGCTGTCTTACTTTCTCTAATGGCGCTGAAAATCTTTAAGAAATAATAAAAATAATTATATTTTTTCTACGAATAAAAAATTTGCTCGCATTTACGAATTTAATGACGTTTTTTGGATTTTTTTATTTTTGCGGTATAATTCAAACATTTTATAATCACACAGTAGGTCATTTTGGCATTTTTATGCAATTTAGTTAGATGTAGCACACGACTATATCCGACGCGTAATGGTTGAGTATTTAAACTACGAAATCGAAAACACGATTATTGACGTTTATTTTGCTTGCCACTTTGAGAGTTCTGTATCTCGTCTAGGTAAAATCTTGAAATTAGTGAACCACTATCAACATTTTATGATTACTGTTTCTCTGTCTAAGTGTTTACTTCTAAACCCATTATTTTTAGCACAGACGATTAACACGATAGTATAGAATATACATATTTGTTGAATATATACTTATCTCCTACATTATGAAGGTCAGCTGTGGGTATACAATGAACAGTTACTTAATAACGCATTAGCTTTTTAAACCATGTTGGTCATTGGAGAAAGTGGTACATCTTCGTTTTATCGTTTACACTAACTTCATCATGGGGTCTTCTTGACAGACTAAACATTGAAAACTGTCTAACTCGGTTAAAGAAAATAATAAAATAAACGTGTTTTATATCATAATGAGATCGCAGGTAGCTAATTAAAATTACTATAAGTACAAAGTATAATAATTACATGACGACCTCTTTAGTCGAGCCGTTAGATCCTCGGCTTTGAATCAGGTGAATGCAGGTTTGAATACTTGAAGTATAAAAAAAAATGAATGATTTAATACGTGTTACCACATAATACATTAACACAAAAAATACAACGTTTTTGTGGCACGTTCCAGAGTGGCAGTAACTCTCAGTAACGCCTTGGAGAAAGTTCACCAAGAATCAAAGCGTGACAAGATCTGAATATCCAGGTATTTTTCCACCTTCCTCTTACTTATCTTCTACCCTTCTTTACCTTTTTCAGTCTCAAACTGTTTTATTAAAAGCTTTTAGCATTTCTGGAAGAATACTAAATTAATTTCTTATGGAGCCATTTATATGCCCTTTGATGAAATCCATTCACTGTGATGGAAACTTTGCGAAATCAATCCTTGCACTCAATGAATACTTAATTATCACTAATCTATTAGGTAGCTCATTTCTATTGGAATTAAATTGCTTATTCGTGCTCAAAATTACAGCCTTAGTTCCTTAGTATTAGACGTCTAACCTGTTCAGGATTCCACATGTTAAAATAGACATTCTGGCTCAACAAATCATGACAAGAGGAATGGGGCTGTCGTTTGAACTTTCTGATTACATTGATATTGATAACGGTCCCCTCAATTTATTCTGTTATGGAAACTGAATTTCATCAATTTACTATATTTTGTTTGACGATTTGCACGGCATTAGAAATAAAAATAAAATTAATTATCAATTACAAATAAAATAAAGACTAAACAAATTAATTTTTTTAAAACATGGGAGAATAAATAACAAATACAAGATACAACAAATTATCAAGATACACACAAATTCAAATCGTTACTCAACACTTTCCTTGTTAATAAATGTCACTACACGTTGAGTGAATACCTCACGTAAATGAAACGCCTCTTTTTATTGGTATATATATTTGTATTTTTTTATTTTTTCATTGGTATATTGTTATTTTATCTGTATAAACATTGTTATTATTATAGTAAAACAAATAATATTATATAAACATTGTAATTAAATAAATGTGGTTAGCTGGAAGAAATGGGGTCTACCCATAAGCTACACCTTTTGTAATTTTTATTTTACAATAAATAATTTTTGATTTACAAATTTGATTTGATTTGAATAGTGAAAAGTTTTCTGAAATATTCAAATGTCTAGAGTTTTGTTTTTTTTTTTTTTTTTAACTTCCGATTTAGTTGTCCGGGTTAAATCTTCCCCAAAGGAAAAACTTAACCCTTCCACTCACTTTTCCACAAATGATCATCTAGTCAATCAACATTATGTAAGTGCATAATGTATATAAGCAAAATAAATACAAAACAATACAAGAACAACACGTCAACTCACCAGAGATCAAATGGGAAAATAATTCACCGACTCCAGATATTTTCATATCAGAGGGTTCGGCTCGGTAGAACTTCTAACAGGGCCTATAAATCCTACTGATCCCTCAACATAAATATTTAAAAAATCTTTTGTTATCCTACATGTATTCAAAATGACCGACTTTTGCATCTTTATATATAATTTTTTTGATAGATCTAATACGCCTAAATTTTTAATTAGAGAGCTAGGTATAATGCCAGTAGCCGAAATAACGAATGGTAATATTTTTATAGTCTGAGAATGCCAAATTCTTTTTATTTCATTTCCTAAATCTGTGTATTTTCTTATTTTTTCACTAACAGATTTTTGAATATTACAGGAATTTGGAATAGCGACATCAATGATATAAGTTATTTTTTTAATTTTGTCATGTAAAACTATATCGGGTCTATTATGACTAATCGCTCGGTCTGTTAGTATAGTTTTATCATAATATATTTTATAAAATTCGTTTTCTAAAAATGAATTTGGTTCGTATTCATAATATGGTACTACATTACGGCAGTTAATCAAGTTATGTTTAATTACCAAATTTTGGTGAATTATTTTTAAAACTTGATTGTGCCTAAATGTATACTCGGACGGTGCTAATATAGAACATCCCGATATAATATGTTCTATAGTTTCCGGAAAAGTCAAACATTTTCTACACAAATCATCAATTTGATTTGTATCTTTGATTATATGCTTTCTATAATTTTTAGTATTAATGACTCTATCCTGAATGGCAAGTTATTATGGTTAGTTTATTATTTTAGGTTATATCATTATTATCAACGTTATATCGTTTCCACAAAAAAAGGACGTTTGTACTTACAATAGTGAAATCCAGAACATATTTTTGAAATCACCCCGATGACTGACTAACAACCTACAAGGAGAAAAATGAGTATTGCTAATGTATTACAAATCTTTTCAAATTATTGCTCATCCGGTTTAAAACGGAATTGCAGGCCGTTTCTTGTTAAGCTTTTAGTACATTCTGAATGTATCGGAAAACGTGTTTATGCACCTGCTTTTGCCTCGATAAAATATAGTGATGAAATGCAAAACTATTAGAATGTTATTGTGATGGACTCGCCCTGGGATAAATTTTTTTATTGTTGATTTATTATGGTGGGAAAGAAATTTTCAGTTGGTCTCACGGCATAGGGGATTACCAGATGTTGGACAACTGATTTTAAAACAAGAGCTTAGATTTATAAGGGTAGAGATAAAAAAATAGGAACATGCACTGTATCGTCAGAGACCTCCGTGATGGTGGTTGATAATAGTAAGCCGAGCTAAAATGCTGGTGGGCCGACACGCCACTGGGCTGAAAGGGTCTTGTTTCTTCTTTGTCAATTCTTTGAACAAAGAATTGGACAGTTTACTGGAGAAGTAACAATTTATTGGTTTTGAAACAATTTAAATTGACGGGTCCTAGAGCTCATAATTGATGTGTTCCTTTAGTGCATTTCTGTCTTTTGAATACAAAATCATTCAGAATTAAAAAGAACATAAATTAGAAATCGCATATGGCGATTTGGGGGGTTGGTTTGGGGAGGGGGAGTCTGGATTTGAAAGCGCGGGGAGACGGTCGAGACAGTGAGAAAATACCTACTCATAGAAATAACTCACAAAACTAACAATCCATAGTCAAATCATTAACATAAAATTTTCTGCATCTTGAATTGAATTGTCTATAGCAAATTTCATGTACTTGTAATTAATTGTCTCATTATATTAGCACATTATCGACTGCAGCATCCTGAAACGTTTGGGCGAGCAAACAAGGTAGGAAAAGGTAGTTAAAATCAGGGTAGTCGGTCATTGTCTTATTTTCAAACCATACAGAATGTAACACGCCTCATCTAAAAAGAACCAAAGTTACCACAACCAATTAAAAGGATCCTTCAATGAATTAATCCCTGTCGAAACAAAAAATTGACACAACGTGACATATTAATTCGTTAAGATTGAAGGGTTGATAAACCGCGAGAAGTTGCAAACCAAACGTAACAAAAGATTAATTCGTTAAGAAGAACGCAGGGGAGACGGTAGAAACATTACATTATGTACACGTGCTTAGACATGGCGTTAATACATATTTGTATTTTATTAAAAATGTACCAGGAAACCTATGAATTATTCGTTATGACCCCGTGTTGATATAAATTTGTATTTTATTAAAAATTTAGCAGGAACCCTATTAATTCATTCGTTAAGGACGTGCAATCCCGTTTTTATTAATAACGATAATTTGTAAAAATTCTTAATAAATTTGCAGTATTAATTTTTTCCGTGTAATTTAGCTTTATTCGAATGTGATTTGTTTAGTAAACAAAGCAGTCAGTACCATTTTGTATTATAAACAAAGCAGTCAGTAGCATTTTGTATTGTAAATAAAGAAGTCAGTAGAATTTTTTATTGTTAAAAAAGAAATCAGTAGCATTTTTTGTAATAAACAAAGCAGTCAGTAGCACTTTTTTTAATTTTACGTGAAACCGCCCAAGAGTCCAAACTGCTACCAACCGTGTGGAGCAAATGAGACTATGGCATCCCCAATTGGGGTATGTCGTGAGGGTGAAGGTAATGGGGAGGAGAATGAGATAAGGAGGATGAAGGTGTGGGAGTTTGTGGCTATTCAGATCTGGTTACCAACCACGGCTAAAACCATTTCAATCATCATTTCAATTCTGAATGGTGGTCTTACGCAAGGGAGATACTGAGAGTATTTTCCACTCTGGAACGTAACGCAAATGTATTACATTTTTTTATATGAGTAATTTGTGAAATAACGTATATTAATCAAAATAAATTTACTTACTCCGGGATTACATCCCGCGACCTCCAGCTTGCTTGTCGACAATGGAGGCTTATCTACCCACCACTCTCCCCATTTAATTCTGCCTTAAACATCCCCATTTTATAGTTCCTCTGGCTCCTGGCACTAGTTATAATAATTATTGAATGGACCTAGCATTAATTTTTTTGTGAAAACCGAATATTTACGGAGGGTAGAAAAAACGAAGAAATTCAGGATTATGAAATACGTCTAAAAGGCTACATCGTAGAACATTATTTCAGAAATTGAAAAAAAATCACGACATAAAAGAAACGGTTCCATGCTATTTCAACACAGTGACTATTCAATACATCTTTAAAAAGTGATATAAAGTCATTAAAAACGGTGAAAATATATTTTTTTAACCTAATCTAACCTAACCTAACCTTACCTACTTAACCAGTTTTTGAAGGAATGTTTTTGTTTCATCACTTTCCATGCCTTTATATAACTTTTTAAAGATGTGATGAATTATCATTTTGATGATTGATTGACTAAAGAGGTCGTCATGTAATAGTAATTATTATATTTTGTACTTATAGTAATTTTAATTAGCTATCTACCTGCGATCTAATTATGATATAAAACACGTTTATTTTATTATTTTCTTTAACCGAGTTAGACAGTTTTCAATGTTTAGTCTGTCAAGAAGACCCCATGATGAAGTTAGTGTAAACGATAAAACGAAGATGTACCACTTTCTCCAATGACCAACAAAATGGTTTAAAAGGCTAATGCGTTATTAAGTAACTGTTCATTGTATATCCACAGCTGACCTTCATAATGTAGAAGATAAGTATATATTCAACAAATATGTATATTCTATACTAACGTGTTAATCGTCTGTGCTAAAAATAATGGGTTTAGAAGTAACAAAGTAACAAAGAATATGGGTTTAAACGGTCACCAAAAGAAACATACTCTCTTCATTCACTGGAATAAAATTACAATCACTTTTACTGTTTGTTTTCACATAATCATAATCGTTAACACAAAAAATGGATATTCAATTAAAAAAGTTCCGAATGTAGAACAATGACCATCACGAATCCATATGTGCACGAAAAACCGTCAAATCAACACAGCTAAATGATTTAATCGAATTCATAATTAAATTCATCAACGCTATCAGACCTATAAAATATATAATCACCTACGTGGAGTCATGATTTTGATTCAATTTAAACTTTTCATTGGATTTCAGACCTTCCTTCTTTCTCCATGTGCTTATCGTGACGACAAGTGTAAATCACAGTTATGTAGCATTATTTTTCGGATATTTTTTTATAAGAAACGTTGGTGAAGGTTACGAATTCCGCTTCACGGTAAATACGCAATATTTCATTTTCAAATAAATGGATTAAGCTTTATTAATTCAAAACATGATTTATTATGTCGGGGGAGACGGAAAAATACGCACTTTTAATTTTAATTTCGTTTATTAAGTCACTTACGCGATATGTCACACGAGATTTCAAAGAAACAAAATATTGTGACATTTGCCGGAATTACCACAACTAGTTATTTACCTAGCCAGTGCGCGGGTTAGGTACAGTACCTACCTACGATCTTATTCAGTTAAAGAAAATAAAATCTTGAAAATATTAAATTAATATATATAACCTAACCTTATCTAACTGTGATTTTCTATAGCAAAAAAATGCCCCTTTAATAAAGCCTGCTCGCGTCCCCTTTAGAGTTACATCCCAGTTTTCAAATAGTACGTGGGCTACGTTAGGTTTGTATAGACTGGTTTGTGATTTAATTCAAATACCTATTTTCCATGTTCTAACCTAACCTAACCTAAACTACCTAAACGGAATACGTTTAATCACATTTTATTCTATTTGTTTGTCATTCGGGTTATTTTATTTAAATATTGAAGACAATATTAGTGATTTCTAAACGAAAATCTGAAACAGAAAAACCAGAAAAGGAAACGGTCACATCTGGGACTCGAACCCAGGACCCTTGTCTTTCCGTGACAGTGCTCTACCAACTGAGCTAATGGGACCCTATTCCCCTCGGTCACTTTTAACTGTATCATACTTCGAATAAGAACCACCAACATTGTCTTCATTTTTTCACCGCACATTTTTATTGGCAACTATCTTTGGTAGAGCACTGTCACGGAAAGACAAGGGTCCTGGGTTCGAGTCCCAGATGTGACCGTTTCCTTTTCTGATTTTTCTGTTTCAGATTTTCGTTTAGAAATCACTAATATTGTCTTCAATATTTAAATATTACAATTTGAGGTTTTACTCAATAAAGTTATTCCGAAAAATAAAAATTATTTTATTTAATTATATGTTGATAATTTGTTATAAATAATACATTGACTTACATATTAATATGGATTAATTATACACGATGATATTATTTATTTTATATGGCAATACTAAATTTTTTTTTGGTTGGCAGCAGTGTCTATGAAATATTTTGTAGGTATGAATTACGATATTATGAATATAATCCAATTCTTGATATGAATATAGTCGCCGTCGGAGGCGCCGCATACTAATTGACATATCGCGTAAGTGACTTAATAAACGAAATTAAAATTAAAAGTGGGTATTTTTCCGTCTCTCCCGACATAATAAATCATGTTCTGAATTAATAAAGCAAAATCCATTTATTTGAAAGTGAAATATTGCGTATTAAGAGTGAAGCGGAATAGGAGAAAATTAATGAAACGTTTTGTTACTTTGCCGAAGTCAGCGGTATTAGAGTTATTGTATCATGATTGTAAATATGCAGTCATTGCACACACTAAGAATGTTGACATTTCTGTCGATTTGTAAAAAAGTAGAAAAATCTTTCATCCTATTCCCGATTGGATAAGACCGACATTTTTTTGTAGGTTAACTGCTTCAATGTCAACGATTTTTAAGAAAAAGCGTATAAAAAGTTTGTTGAGTGCATTGTCTTTGACAACGAGTTTATCTATCTTAATGGTTAATTTATATATGGTTTATTTCCTCTTCCATTCATTCATTCACGAAAACAGAAGAGAAATTCAAATATACCTATGTATTTGAAATCCGTTGATTTAGGTACTTGTTAAGTATTGACAATGCACGATCTAATTAAATTTTGTATGTTATCTTCAAAAACTGTTGCTGCTTTTACGGATACTACAGTGGCATTATCCCTTAAATTATAATAGGAAAGCCACAATACCTTGCTGAACTTGACATCAAGGGCCTATGGCAAAATCAACGCAAAGTGGAGCGACGATCGATGGTGAATAAATCACCCAAGTTTAAAACGGCAGTCCCTAGACCAACATTAGAATTTTTGTTATTTGTTTTGGGGGTGTTATGCCGTGTTGCCCTAACTCTTTCTTTAGCCAACGTTTCGGACAACGTTACAGTGTCCATCAGCGCAACACGACATAACAACCCAAAAACAAATAACAAAAATACTTTAGGCCGTGAAAATCGGTGACCGGATAAATCATCAAAATTATAATTCATCACATCTTTAAAAAGCTATATAAAGTCATGGAAAGTTATGAAACAAAAACTTTATTAACTGAGTTAAGTAGGTAAGGTTAGGTTTGGTTAAAAAAAAAATTTCATCGTTTTTAATGACTTCATATCACTTTTTAAAAGTGTGTTGAATAGTAACTGTGTTGAGTTAGCATGGATCCGTGAAAATCGTATCATTAGAATTCTCTAAAAAAACATGTAGGAGGCGTATATCTGCAATAGGTGAGAACAATTTAGGAGGCGGGTTTGGATAACCAACACCTCTGTCATAGGTCACTCCAAATGGTTCGCTACGTTTGGTGACTTCACTGCGGTGCCAGAATTCATGGGGAGAGGTTTGTCCGGGTCTTGGCGGCGGATGCGTCTACCCACCTACCGCGTGGCAGGCAGGATCAGTATGGACTGTTGAGGTAGACTTTTGGACTACTCCTGCAGGACTCCTCCCAGTACATCACCTTGTACCACGGTAGGAGGATTTCTAACCACCCCTCGTACCTTTTTCCTTCCCAGAACTTTCTGGCCTGCATTTCCAAAAAAATTCACCCTCACAACATCCCCAAAGATGACATAGTCCCTGAGGGGAATTATTTTTTATAAATATTTTGGATCTTACATAAAATATATATGTGTATAAAAAATAAAAATAAATACATAGAAATGGTTTCATGTTAAGTGATATTAACAAATATTGTCGCTGAGCAATAAATGTTTGTAATAATAACCGAATGTGAAATACCCAATCATATTTCTGTGCTCCTGCCATTCGGTTCTTGTTGGCAGTTCATGTTTGACGTTTGTTATTATTTTCTATGTCATGTGTAATTGTGACATTAGCGCCACTGAGGAAATGAACACAAATTACCCTATGACATTTCTTTAATCCTGGTATTTTGTTCTTATCTATAGGTTTTTTGATGTTTATTATTTCAATTAAGCGCCGGCCCGTGAAAAATCACGGGATATTATTTTAATTAAAATTTTGAAAAAGGCAAAAAATAATTTTCTATGTTATTATATAATGGAAATTATATTCAGCAAAATAATACCCCTCGTGGCTCATGTCATCTGTAGGGATCCAATTTGAAGGGTATTTTTAGGAAAGGAAAGATGAGAAATTCCGGGAAGGAAACAGGTACGAGTGATGGGTAGGCATCTGGGGGTCATTGAGTACAGGAGTGACGGATGTATGAATCCATCCCTCCCACTGCGGTGAAAGGCGATGTTCCGAGAGTGTCCTGTTGGAGAGGTCAAAAGATCTCCTTCAACCAGCCTCTCCCTGTTCAGCCTGCAACGCAACAGAGGCATCCTCCACCAAGGCCCGGATAAACATCACCCCACGAACCCGGGCAACCCTGCTAAGTCACCAAACTAAACCACTCGGGGTGTCCTATGGCAGAGGTGTTGGTTATCCAAAAAATGGTTACCGGTGCGGTGGTACCCATACCCGCCTCCCATATTAAAGTCTTGCTACGCCATATTGAAAAATTAATAAAATTTAACTATATTTTTTGTAATTAACTAGAGTTCTCGAATTTACGATAACAATAAATAAATTATTGTTCAAAAAGATTTTTATTTAGTGAAGGAAGAATTAAAATACTACACGCATTTGTAATAGGCACGATAGCACTTTCGCTGCTTTGCATCACTTTCATAACCGTCCTGCGTATTTAAAATTACCGAATTGTTCACGCATGAATGCAGATTATGGCCCGTTAACCGTAGGTAAATTCGAAGGTCCGCGCGTCAATATCGTTACCGCTGAGTTACGAACGCGATTATTTACGGTGACAAGTTGCGTAAATAATGTAGCGCGACATTGGCACTGCCGGGTGCGACATTTGTCCGGTTGTCACCGGGTCATTTTGACACGTCTGTCACAGGTAAATGGCGTCACACTATTCCTGACAGCCGCACGCATACAAAGTAACTTTCATATTTTGCTAAAATGTCGTCATTTGCATGAAAGCAGTGATTTTAAATAGAAATTATTTGATGTGCTGCGATGCATCTCTGTAACGCATATCAACTACTTGTATAATAACGTGGTTTATCTATTCCACACAAAAGGATTCAAAGTTTCCCTCCAAAGCCATAGAGCTACAATTAGAGGTGCTACTACGTACTAACACCTCGTTTAACTTGTTCCACTATTAAAACGCGCTAAGCGTTTTTTTTTTTAATTCGGTAGTTTTAGATAAAGCGTTCGGAGTGTTGGAAGTCAGTTGGAGGTAAAAAAACGGAATACTTTTTATTGCTTCATGTCCCATCTTCATAAAAAACATCAATGCCAAAGCCTGCATTTTTTCATTGGACACTGTTTGAGGGACTGGAAGAAGTCGAAAAATCGACACGTTTTATAATCAGTAATTATATGCAATAATTAGTCGCCTGAAATTTCAACAAAAATTGAAAATATCTCCCGAGTAAAAATAAATGCCGCCAACGGGAATTGAACCCGTGCCTTCTGATGTCCGGTCAGGAGCTTTGAAACCAGTGAGCTATTTCGGCTGATTTCCAACCCGCCAAATGATTCAATATGTACTGGTACCTCAATCAACAATAATTTATTTATTTTGTAAGAAACAAACAGCTTTTATATAATATGCAGTGATAGATATAAATATACAAGTTAATTGAAGTCAAGCCACAGAAGTTTCTTATGTTAAAGTGCATTAGAAATGAAGTTTTAGTTTCTTAAAATTAATTTGGTGTTAAAGGAAGGGGAGAGGAAGAGGAAAATAGGAAGAGGATAGGAAGAGGAAAATAGGAAAAGGATAGGAGATGCAGCCGATACATTCCATACTCTCATATTAATAATCGATCGTACGCATTACTTCATATCGATATTTCTTTAGGTTATTACCAAAAATTTCAATGCTGTAAATTTTTGTATTATATTGTGCACATATACGAGGAATTGTGGATTTTTTTCGAATGTTTGTTCTACACGAGGGTAGATAAAATAAATCAGATTGTCGGGTTGATCTAGACGGAATAAGAAAATTTATTAAATTGGTAAGTTCTGGTGAGTCCAGACCATTATTTAGGATTTTAAATAATAGGATTTGATCAAAAATTAGACGTCGTGTTTGGAGGGAGTTAAAATTATGAAATTTAATGGATTCGGTATAATTTGAGAAGTGTAAGTTTAGTTTATAATTTATGTGTTTAAAATTTTTTTTTTTGAATTCTTTCTATTCTTTCGATATGGGCTTGGTATAAAGGAGTCCAGATCGGTGGACAGTGTTCCAGGTGTGGGCAAATATATGAGGTGTAAAGGGAATATAGAGTGTTTATGTTGTGGAAGGATTTTACAATGCGAATTATAAATCCCAGCATTTTATTGGCTTTGTTAATGATGTCATCAGTGTGTTGGATAAAGATTAATTTAACATCCAGTATTACCCCAAGGTCACTGATATATTTTACTTCATTGATGTGTGTGCCGTTTAGTGTGTATACAAAGGATATTTTATTTTTATTACGTGTAAATGTTAATTTATTGCATTTTGCGATGTTTATAACAAGTTTGTTTAATTCGCAATAGACAAAGAGACGATTGAGGTCCTCTTGAAGTTTAATGCAGTCGTTGATTGATTTAATAACTAGGTATATTTTTTATCATCTGCATATGCTAGGTAATTAGCATGTAAAAAACATTTGTGAATATCGTATATATACACATTAAATAATAATGGGCCTAAATGAGAACCTTGACACCTTGCACAGAGAAGAAGCTGGACTTTGTTCCCTCAACTAAGACACTTTAAAGTCTACTCCAAAGGTATGAAGTGAGCCACCGGAGTAAGTCACCATGGATGCCTAATTGTTTTAATTTTTGAATTAGAATGAAATGGTTTACCTTATCGAAGGCCTTAGAGTAATCAGTGTAGATTACATCTACTTGGTTTCTATTGTCCATATTGCATGTTAAATATTCCGTAAAATTTACCAAGTTTGTAAGAACTGATCTTTTTTGAAGAAATCCGTGTTGTTGGTTTTGTATATTACGAACAATTGTTGTGTAAATTTGATCGTAGACAATTCTCTCAAAAAGTTTACTAAATACCGTGAGTATTGAGATTGGGCGGTAATTTTCAATGTTAATTTTTGACCCTGTTTTATGAATAGGGATTATAATAGCTTCTTTAAACTTTGTAGGAAATTTACCTTCTTTTAGTGACATTATAAATATGTTAGTTAAAGGGTAAGAAAGATTTGTGGCACATTTTTTGATGAAATATGGCGAGATACCGTCACTACCAGCACCCTTACTAACATCTAAATTTTTCAGGTATTTATTGATCATTAGATTGTCAATATTTATGTAACCAATCGAAGAATCATTATTTACATAAGTAGAACTATCGATTGTGCTGATATTGTTCGTACCCATATCGCTTACGTAGGTGGACTGAAAGTGTTTAGAGAATAATTGACATACTTGATGAGCGCCGGTGCCTGATTCGTCTTTAAGGTGCATGATTTGTGGGATGCCAGTTGTTTTACTTTTGTTTTTTAGCGTAATTCGAGAGTTGTTTATTATTATTCTGAATATTAGATTCAACTAAACATATATATTTATTAAAGCAATGCTTCTGTAGATGTTTTTGTTGTGTACGTTTGATAGCGAACTCTATGTAATCTATTGGATTATTAGAAGATTTCCATTTTTTATGAAGTTTTTGTTTTTCTTTGATGATTTTGATTAGAGGAGCTGAATACCAGTTTGGAAATTCTTTCTCTTTGACGAGGCGTTTGGGGACAAATTGGTTGATGGTATTATTTAAGATGTTATAAAAGGAATCAACTACTTCGTCAACGTTTGCATTTTCTTGAGTAAATGACCAGTCTATCATCGATAGATGTGGGTTGATTAACTCATAGTCGGCTTTTTCAAACAGGCAAAGTACTTTAGGAGGAGCGTTGATGATTGAGAGTGTATCGATTTGTAATATAATTTTAAGCGATGGGTGGTGTGAGTCTTCACTGACAAGAGGATTGCATGCACGAGATACATGGTATTCCTCATTACAGATGATTAAATCTAGGATTCGGTTATTGAATTTTTTTATGTGATTATATTGTTTTAATTCGGAGTAATAAATTGTGTCAGTAAGTGAGGAACTAAGTGTATTTAAGTTTCCAGGTGTTAAGTGTGAATCATGCATTTCCCATATTATAGTGGGCATATTAAAGTCTCCAAGTACGAGTAAAATGTCGTCAGGATATTGATCTTTTACATTAGCGAGTAAGCAAAGGAATGAACTGAGAGAGGCTTCATATCCACGACCCTGTGGGAGATATACACAAGCTACATGGATAGTACGTTTGGATGTATAGTTAGAGTGAGGAATAGTGACCCAAATGCATTCAGCATTGCACACTAAGTCTTCGCGAGGGTATGCGTTAAGATTGTTATGTGTTATGATCATCACTCCACCGCCTCGACGAGAATCTTCTTGGTTATTAATACTATTCATTGAAATGTTATTTGATCTGTCCCGTCTGAAAATGCTATAAAATTCTATTGGTGCTAGTTCAGGATCGAAAATAGAATTATTGAGCCAAGTTTCAGAAATTCCGAATATGTACAATCGTCATTCAATAATGTCAATTACGTCTTATCAATAACGATAATCAATTCAATAACGTCTTAGTACGTAATCCTCTACAGTTTTGATAAAAAATAGTTATCATTGTAATTACTGCTTATTATATTTTTTCCACCTGTAAACAACAAACTTTATTTCTGTAGGAAAGGCTTTGTAAGTGCTAAATTTCTCACTAGATGGCGTCGAGACATATTATATCTTCATTTATTGGTGAAATATTTTTTAATTTTTTTTTTTTTTTATGCTTCCGATTTTGTTGTCCGGGTTAAATCTTCCCCATAGGAAAAACTAAACCCTTCCACTCACTTTTCCACAAATGATCAGCTAGTCAATCAACACTATGCAAGTGCATTATATAAGTAAAATAAATACAAAACAATACAAGAACAACAACACGTCAACTCACCAGAGATCAAATGGGAAAAAAAAATTCACCGACTCCAGATATTTTCATATCAGAGGGTTCGGCTCGGTAGTACTTCTAACAGGGCCTATAAATCCTACTGATCCCTCAACATAAATATTTAAAAAATCTTTCGTTATCCTACATGTATTCAAAATGACCGACTTTTGCATCTTTATATATAAATTTTTTGATAGATCTAATACGCCTAAATTTTTAATGAGAGAGCTAGGTATAATGCCAGTAGCCGAAATAACGAATGGCAATATTATTTTTATAGTCTGAGAATGCCAAATTCTTTTTATTTCGTTTCCTAAATCTGTGTATTTTCTAATTTTTTCATTAACAGATTTTTGAATGTTACAGGAATTTGGAATAGCGACATCAATGATATAAGTTATTTTTTTTAATTTTGTCATGTAAAACTATATCGGGTCTATTATGACTAATCGTTCGGTCTGTTAGTATAGTTTTATCATAATATATTTTATAAAATTCGTTTTCTAAAAATGAATTTGGTTCGTATTCATAGTATGGTACTATATTACGGCAGTCAATCAAGTTATGTTTAATTACCAAATTTTGGTGAATTATTTTTAAAACTTGATTGTGCCTAAATATATACTCGGACGGTGCTAATATAGAACATCCAGATATAATATGTTCTATAGTTTCCGGAAAAGCCAAACATTTTCTACATAAATCATCAATTTGATATGTATCTTTGATTATATGCTTTCTATAATTTTTAGTATTAATGACTCTATCCTGAATGGCAAGCATAAATCTTTCTATTTCTGCGCTCAACTCTCCAATACTCAACCATTTGTTTGACGAAAATTTGTCAACATATGTTTGGTTGAGATAATTGAAGTGTTTTGCGTGTAAAATTTTATTTGACCAGGAATCTAATAATTCCTGGTTGGGATTTATAAAAATATTGGCATTCTCATCGTATAAATTTAAAGGTGTAATATTTCTATCTGCCTTGCAAATTATTTTGTGCATTTCTGAGCTATGAGCTTTCCTATGGAAAAAGGTTCTTAGCATTTCTACCTGATTATGTTTTAAAGAAGTTATTTTGACTATACCTCTACCTCCTAAATTTCTAGGTAAATTAACTCGTTCTATAGCTGAATTTGGATGATGGCAATTAAACTTTGTTAGCGTAGTTCTAATTAATCTTTCTAAGTTATCTAAATCTGTATTAGACCATTTAATTATGCCAAATGAGTACGTTAATAGAGGTATTGCCCAAGTATTTATTGCTTTTACAAAATTTTTAGCAGATAGATTGCATTTTAAAATTTTCCTGATCCTAGTTTGAAATTTAATCCTAATATCATTTTTAATACAAGTATGGTCTAATCTATTTGATTGTGGGTATCCTAAATATTTATAAACCTTATCCCTTTTCATACTAGTAATTTGAAAATTTCTAAATATACTCTCGTCCCCATCTACAATTTTGCCTTTCTCTATATGGATCGTTCTACATTTATCTAAACCAAAAGTCATTTTGATATCATCTGAAAAGTTTTTAACTACCTCAATCATTTTCTCTAAATTTTGTTCAGAATTCGAAAATAATTTTATGTCATTCATAAATAATAAATGCGAAATTGTACTACTCTCCCCTGTATTACCCTTAACTTTTATTCCAAACTTGCTTTTAATTAACATTTTAGATAGAGGATTCAATGCTAAGCAAATATATTATATTATTTTTTTAAACTAATTTTTATAACACAAAGTTTTATTATTATTTTTATCCTTTATGCTATGCATAAAACCTTGTCTTATAAACATTAGTTTAAAAAAATAATATAAAAAGTTATTCAATACTATACACATTGTCTACTGCGTGTTATATTTACGTTCTATGAAAATGAACCTTAAAAAATTTTAATAAATACATAATAAATTTCACGACACAGTTATTTTAATTTGAGTATTTGTACCTGCCATTCGAAAGTCAAGTATCCCATGAACTTATTCATACAAAGTGTTTATTCCACGATAACGTGTTTTTACTTCTTTGCAAAGCTTTTGAACCCGTGACCTGCACACTGAAATGTCAAAACTCTACCGGCGCGGCGGATCTTGGATTCCGCCTGAAGTCTGTAAAAGCAAGTACCTACATCCCAAAATAATTCACGAGTAAAAAATCATGTTTTACAATTTTGTAACTGTACACCATATTAAGATAAGAACAGAAAAATTCTGGTATAGGTACAAAAACGAAATAAGAAAAAAAATTATAATCTTTAAAATGAGTATTGTTAATTTATTAAGAATCTCTTCAAATTATTGGTAGTCCGGTAAAAACGGGATTGTTGGCTGTTTCCTGATAAGCTTTTAGTAATTTCCTACAATATCGGAACACGTGTTCGTGAACATGCATTTGCATTGATAATATATAATGACAAAATTCTAAAATATTGTGATATTTTGTATTTTACTAAAATTTTATGTGGAAACCTATCAATTCATTCGTTTAGGGCCTGCAATCCCGTTTTAACTAAATTACGAATAATTTGAAGAGATTCTTAAAAAATAAGCCATACTTATTTTTAACTATCTGAAGCCAGTTAGTCTATGGCATCCTTCACCGGTCTAAATATAACTAATGGTTATGATTTATAACATTTAATAATGATTATATCTAAAACCTCGTGTTCTTATCCTTTATGCTAGTGGCACACGATGCTATACTCTCAAAGCGTCATTTGGGTGTGACATATATCACTAAATCGCTCGCCATACAATTTCATACAGACGGATCACACAAGACGGATAATATTTTATACATGATCCTACATCTGATGGACTAGCGATATTTGAAAATGCATTACTCTCCCTTACATAATATTATGCTATTGGGGTATCTGAGTTGTAAATCTTTCTTTCACTTTATATTAATAATGAATTGATTATTTTTTCACATCTATTAACATAAGCGATATATTTTCTTATAACAAAATGTAATATCCTATACATAGGTATAGAAATTCATATTAGAGACTCGTTGTTTTTATTGGTTATTTCTTTTTTTATTTGATACTATGTAAGGTATTAGTTTTAGAATTATTAGGTTTTATTCTAGAATAAAGTTAGAAAAATGTATGTCGATTGACTCCAATTTTATGTTTTATAGTAAAAATAATATCATGGCATTTATATAGCGCAGTTAAGTATCATTTCACTTCAAGTTTTATATTATAGATCACTCTTTATAAAGCTTAAAGCTTGTTTGAATTAAATCACAATTATCTGCCAAATAGTAAATGATATATTAGGTTTTCACATAATATTCACAAAACCGTTATGAAAAATGTATATACCAACTCAAGATCCATTTTTTAAGAATCTAAGAAATAATATAAAAATAATAATAATATAAAATAATAATAAAATAATAAAAATAAAACCTACACGTAACACACAAAACCAATATAAACACACATCACTCACAAACACACAAGATTATTTTCAATGTATTATTTTTTAATTTTAAATATATTATTATGTATTTTTAATTTTAAATGTATTATTTTTCTCTTTAAATGTATTATGTAGATTATATTTTCATATTTTAAAATGAAGGCCTCAGCACGGGCAAGCCACCCAGTGAGGCCTACATTACTGGAAAACTTAAAATGTAAAAAATATTGTACCGATAAAAAAAAAAAAATTATGTATATATTGGTTCATATTTATTTGCGAATTTTAAAAAACAATTATTTGTCAAAAATTCAAAAAAAATAATTAAATTTAGAGGTGTAAAGATTGAGTTCTTAAGATTTTTCCCTTTTTTTACATTTACTTATACATCACTTGTGTGACAAAGTTATGAGTCACGTGTCAAGTATTTCGGACACAAAAATCAATATCCAATAATATGATTAGGAACTTATATTGTCACAAAGTTATGCAGGATGTATCCTTCATTGTGTCACGTACTACATCTCGCAAAATTTTCAAAAATACACAATGATATTTGTCTGAATTTTTCGGAACCGGCCTTTCGTTTTTAAGGGGTTAATTACTTAAGCACGCTGCGAAATAATAACCACAACGGAAAGATCGTGAGGAAAAAGTTAACACCTTCATGTCGCTTTCACTGACGGATATATAACTTTCTTACGTTTGCTTTAATTTGTGCATTAATATATTGGGCATGTTTGGACGTTGGTACTAAATTTGTGAGAAAAATTATTTATTTATCGGTCTGATTCTTTTGATCCTAGTGTTAATTGCTTAACACTAGGATAGAATGTGACATTATTCAATGGTATAGATACAATAAATTAAAGTGAACTAAATATTATAAAAGTGATAAAAATGTGCGAAGGTGTTAACTATAAAAAAAACTTTTCTAGCATTATTACTTTTGCGATAAGAAAGTACATACCAAAATGTCACACATAATTAGTTAGTTAAGAAAATTATGGTTGATATATCAATAATATAATAAGTTTTGTTTGTCAATAATAAAAATGAAATTCATTTATCTTATTATTTAAGTACACCAATTGTCTTTAGCTATGCAGGGGACGAGCCGGCAACTTCTCGACTAAAAACAATGGTTATAATACTTTAATTCAAAATGGCATAGAATCTCCATAACCCATCATTCTTTAAACATGCTTATTTAGAATGGCAAAAAATTGCATTATTACACACACTCAACCATAGATAACCAATCAATAAATTCCAATTAAAAAAAAGAGAAATTGCTGTAAGTCCATTGTTTTCATTTTATAGTGGAAAGAAACAACCGTATGTATAGGCAAGTAAGTACCACTTACTAACTACTTGATATGCCTAAATCTTCAGAAATTTTATTTGGTAAAACAAGCACCCACGTTTGAAAGTAAAATTATTCCCACATTCCAGTAACCTAGAACTTCGGGTTCGGCAAGTAATAAAAAACCTTACTGTTCAGCGTGTAATAAAAAAACCTATACGCTTAAAGCAGAAATGCAGAACCTTTTCGACGATATTGCTGTTTAATCAATTTGTTGACGGTTCACGAGTTCGCTGGTTTTGCAGTCAAGTAAACAGAAGCGTTAGATTTGCAACAGGACGTCATAAATTTAACCATCTGTAAAAACTAATATTTGCACCAAATTTCAGCATTCTCTGATGGGAATTGATTGAATTCGAGTTTCGTCATGACATTCGTAACACTCTAACTCTAAAGTGCTCAAAAATCAAAGAGACTTTGTATTGATATGACAATGTGACCATACACAATAATAATAAGCATATTTTCAGCTACAACAACATCGATAATGCCATTGTTTGTAATATTTGCAATCTAGAACCCTCAAAAGTCACTAGGCGCCACTGCCCAAATCCCTCCATCTCCAACCTCGGCCGCTGAGAACCCAATTGATATTATTCACTTTCATTGTTTTGTTGATTGAGCATAAAACTGAATAATTTTTTTTTAAATGAACCTATACTTTTTTCATTTTTAATTTCATCTGGGAGGCAATTGTATATATGTTGCTTCCCTCGTAACCAATGGATTGCTTGCCATAATGAGTATGTATGGTGTTTAAATGTATTTATATTTTAAATGTATTTTTTTAAAAATGTACAGTATCAAAAAGCAACCCGCTCACGGCGTGGAAAAGATTATATTCTCATTTATGCACTTCTACCCTCAGTTAACACAGGAAGAGGGCGAAATGTTCCAGGCACTGTGTTATATATATAAGTTTATATAAAATTTCAACATCGTTTACGATGTAAAAAATAAACTTACGAATGTATTTACTCTTACTTAAAATTTTGTCTAACTATAAAGAAAAGTATCTGGTTAAAATCTGTCAAAAATGGTCTCAATTTTAAGGTTTTATTTTGGGTTTGATGAAATTTTGCACGCTTGATAGCAAAATAAGGGAAAGTCCACATCTTAATTCTAAAAACTTCTGTGAGGTTGCGCCGGGGACTACTGATAGCTTTATATAAAATGGCCATTTTCATAAATGTTCATTTTTATTTTCATTATGAATTATGTATTTTAATTTTAAAAACAAAATGTTTGTTTTTAGATGATGAATTATTATTAATGCATTATATATAATCCATCTAGAAGGATAATGCCATAAGCTTAGTATGGTAGTCGAGAGAACTCTAAATAAATTGTGATATTATGTAAAAAAGTTCAATATAATTAAATAAAATTAAAAAAAATTAAACGCTTCAAAATGTAGAACTTCCGTGAAAGACTACTGATATTGCCCGCATCTGTATTGCAAGAAGAACCAAATAATATCACTGGAAAATGTCTGTCATTAGTTTTTTCTCATGGATATTATATATTAGGGTGTATCGATTTTTAACTTTTTTTTTGTTTTCAAATTCCAAGTTGAAATAAAGTTGCTACTAGGTACCACAACTTACCACATTTTTTTTTGGATTTTTAAAAAAATGTGTAGGTCTCCCGCACAAGGCCTAAAGTTTTAATTTTTTTCAAAAAATATCAATTTTTTTTTAAATTTAAAAAAATAAATTCATAACTTTTGTGTTTATTCCAAGTTAAAAAACAGTAATATTAGGGAATAAAAATAAGTAAGAAATGGTTTTTTTTATAAAATATGGTATTTTGGTCTCCCGCACAAGCCCTAAAGTTTGTTAATTTTGATGAAATTTTGTAATTTTGTGTACATATATAAACCATGGTTTTTTAAAGTTTAAGCCACCGGAATTAATTGTACTTTTCTTACAGAAGGCATAAAATGAGACAATATATATATACATAATTCTTATATACATACAGTAAAAATATATAGCACATATATACTATATATATATAATATGTTTTATACCTGAAAAAAGATAGTTGGACGGTGTAAATTGTATGAGAAAGGTGTTGAAAGAAACTGATGTTATTTGCTATTACTGTTGTTTATTACAAAAGTATAAAAGGTTATAACATGTCATAAAATGTAGTATAAAAACTAAGTACAAAATGTTGCTGATTACTTTCCATACGACATAAGTGGCAGTTTTCTTGTTCTACTGCAAATTTACTGACTTGTTTAAGTATTCGTCCTTTCATCATGGCTTCAAAACCTTAAATCAAAGTTATGTATAGTATTTACATAGGCCTAGTGAAAATTTTATAAATGTTATTACAGTTCCCAAATGAAATTTCAATTTAATATGGAAGACAATTCTATTGCAGAAGAGTTGGCCAAACGAAACCCCGGCAACATCTCGCACGCCAGGTGGCTTACTCTGGCAAATCGAGTCCTTCGTTTGTATGTAGCCACCGATGATCCGACCCCTCAGCTAAGAAAGCTTGCAGAGTTCATGATGAAGGTCTACATACCATCATGGTTCTCAATTAAGTGCAATCCCCAAATCCCGCAACCTTCCATTCATTTTTTTAAAATGATTCTTTTCAGCAATTACTTGGTAGATGAGCTAAGAAAAGTCGTCCATGCAACGTTACAGATAAATGCTTTCATGGCTCACCCAGAGCATGTTTTGATAGCTATGCTGTTCGATGAACGAAAACATATCAGAGCCTTGGCTTATAAGAGAATCCAGAAAGCTCGCTCAACCGTAAGGAAAGTGGTAAGGGTATTTAAACCCCCTCAGATCAATTTTGATGCCAAAGACTATATAGATATGATTGACTGGAAATCCACTTCAGTAACCGAACCCCCTCCTGTTACTGATATGAGCCTAGAAGAGTTGGAGTCAATTGCGGAAACTGGCAGAAGTGGAAGGGTTGAATTTAGAATTCCTTCTCACACTCAAGCGGTGGAACGAATTGTCAAGGTAGTCACAGAAGCTTTGAAGCGAGTATGTGGGCTAATCGAAAGAGATAGTTTTATCCGTGCCAGACTGGAAGACCGTAAAGAGTTACCTACATTCGAGACCAAGAGCCAGTACAAAACCTCTGCAAAGGATTAGAATTTAAGTAAGTTTTTTTCGACTATTTTGTAGTTATGTTTCTAAATAACGTCTTTATCATACTGTCTTCCATATTAAATCAGTTTTTAAACATCAGTTTCTTTCAACACCTTTCTCATACAATTTACACCGTCCAACTATCTTTTTTCAGGTATAAAACATATTATATATATATATAGTATATATGTGGTATATATTTTTACTGTATGTATATAAGAATTATGTATATATATATATTGTCTCATTTTATGCCTTCTGTAAGAAAAGTACAATTAATTCCGGTGGCTTAAACTTAAGCTTTCTTAGCTGAGGGGTCGGATCATCGGTGGCTACATACAAACGAAGGACTCGATTTGCCAGAGTAAGCCACCTGGCGTGCGAGATGTTGCCGGGGTTTCGTTTGGCCAACTCTTCTGCAATAGAATTGTCTTCCATATTAAATTGAAATTTTATTTGGGAACTGTAATAACATTTATAAAATTTTCACTAGGCCTATGTGAAAACTATACATAATTTTGATTTAAGGTTTTGAAGCCAAGATGAAAGGACGAATACTTAAACAAGTCAGTAAATTTGCAGTAGAACAAGAAAACTGCCACTCATGTCGTATGGAAAGTAATCAGCAACATTTTGTACTTAGTTTTTATACTACATTTTATGACATGTTATAACCTTTTATACTTTTGTAAAAAACAACAGTAATAGCAAATAACATCAGTTTCTTTCAACACCTTTCTCATACAATTTACACCGTCCAACTATCTTTTTTCAGGTATAAAACATATTATATATATATATAGTATATATGTGGTATATATTTTTACTGTATGTATATAAGAATTATGTATATATATATATTGTCTCATTTTATGCCTTCTGTAAGAAAAATACAATTAATTCCGGTGGCTTAAACTTAAAAAAAACATGGTTCATATATGTACACAAAATTACAAAATTTCATCAAAATTAACAAACTTTAGGGCTTGTGCGGGAGACCAAAATACCATATTTTATTAAAAAAAACCGTTTCGTACTTATTTTTATGCCCTAATATTACTGTTTTTTAACTTGGAATAAACAAAAAAGTTATGAATTTATTTTTTTAAATTAAAAAAAAAATTGATATTTTTTGAAAAAAATTAAAACTTTAGGCCTTGTGCGGGAGACCTAAACATTTTTTTAAAAATCCAAAAAAAATTGTGGTAAGTTGTGGTACCTAGTAGCAACTTTATTTCAACTTGGAATTTGAAAACAAAAAAAAAGTTAAAAATCGATACACCCTATTATATATATTCTGTTCTTGAGAAATTTTAGCACGTCATTAAAAACAGTATTAGTAATCTTACTTATCGGCAGTAAATATTTAATAACGCCGAATTCGATACGCGGACCACAGGTTGCGCATAACCGTCTTTGTTGGTTTACCTGATTAGGATCCACACATTATGTGTATATCTCCGGGATCCCATTACCGGTATACCCGTTTAAAGGTAAAAGATTAACAGAGGTTAACATTAACGAAATCCAATGAAAATGTTTAAAGTAAGATTTAGGGCGAATGCTTTGTATTAAATTTAAAAAAAAGTAAATAGTCACCTACTATTTAAAAGAATATTTGAAATGGAATAATACATTTTTATTCAAAGTTCAAAATTTACCTTACGATTCAACCATTTTTTTATGGGAGTACTGCGCAAGAGTCCCAACTGCTCCCAACCGTCTGGGACTAGTGAGACTATGGCATTACAAATCGGGGTATGTTGTAAAGGTAGCGGGGAGGAGAAGGAAACGGGGAAGAGATAGGTGGTGAAGTACCTGGCTGTTCAGATCTGGACACCAAACACGGCCAAATCCATTTCATGCAACCTTTCAATTCTGAATGGTGATCTTACACCAGGGAAATACTTATAGTATCTTCCACTCTAGAAGGTGACGCAAATTTATTATGTATGATTTTTTATGAGTTAACTGTTAAAAATACAAATAAATCAAATAAAATTGACATGCGCACGCCGGGATTTGAACCCATGACCTCCAGCTTGCTAGTCAAGAGCCTAACCCTTCGACCACTGATAAATGAGTTTATTTACTATCCTGATGAAGGTCCTGGTTGAATCGAAACCGGTTGGCTATACCTATATTAAGATTTATTATACTCAATAAAGTGGTATTCTTACAAAGTTTTATTTTTATTTTTTATACTAAATAAAGTGGTATTCATAAAAAGTTACTTTTTTTATTATAATCAATAAAGTGGTATTTATATAAAAATATTTTATTCTTATTATTATTAATAATTTTAAAAAAAGGTTTCATGAAAGCAGTAATGTCCTCTTTAACCTCGCATTAAAAAGCAAAATTATTAAAAAGCAACTTTCTGATAGACACATTTAAGCTCTTTTTCTACCAGCCTCTTTTCATTTCACTATCCTTTCAATTCAATTTCTAGTGACATGATGGCAGATTATATACACTTATTTATTATATTCCTAAATAGTCACAATGATGGTTGCAAGTAGCTACAAGCCAATAAGCTCACTTCTATAAAAAAAACATGAATTTTAATGAATGGTGTGGGTGTTAAATAAATTAATGAAACCTGTTGGAATCTTTCATCAAACCTATTAATAGACACATAGACGTTGCAAGCATAATTCGTGCATTCAAAGTCAATATGTATATATATATATATATATACCTTTCCCTTCCTATAAATAGGTATAAATTATCAACTTTGACATGTCCGTCTGACTGCGAAAAATTATAATTTGCCGTATTGTTTTAGTTTTCAACTGTTCGTTCAGAAAAAGGATCCCGAAAATAATTATTTAAACTAATGAGCCCTGGCAGTAAGCTCAAGATAAGTTAATATTGTGAAATTCACCTATTGATGCTTATAATGTTACTAATATCGAGCAGTTTGATCATCATAATTTTAACATTATAAAATTATTAGTAAGATTCAAAAATAACTAATACAAATACTATCTTATAACCAGTTACGGTTTCCTTAGTGTATTAAATACAGTACGTTGGCTTTATTATTTATTGGTTTTGAATCGGTACGTATGCAAATGTGCGAATTTAACCTAAATACTTGGGTATATTTAGGACGTACTAGAATTTTTACAAATTTCCACGACTCGCACATTAGGGAACATAGTCGACTGTCTCAAACACCGAGGCGTGAATGTTTATCGACGAATTAGTCAAATACTCTTTATGGCCTATAAAGTGGCAGTTAAAGACATATCTATGTGAACCGGACAGTAAGTTACTGAAGAAGGACCAAACTAAATAATATTGAAGAAGAAATTCGTCAACTTTGCGTGTGGCTAATGTTTTATTTTGTTGCTAATTTAAGCATCTTAAAAATTATACAGCGCCCAGGTGATTTTTCACAAAAGTGGCATATTTTTTATTACACACACAGGAGGCACACTCATAATTTCTCTCAGGGCCTATGTCGTCTTTGGGGATGTTGTGTGGAGGGTATTTTTAAGGAAAAGAAGTTCTGGGAAGAAAAAAGGTATGAGGGGTGGGTAGGAATCTAGGGTTCAGTGTATCTAGGTGTGACATATAAATATCGCCCCCAGTTGGAGAACGTATTAATTTTATTAAAGCATTTGGTTCACTAGATCATGACATGTCTTTTCTGAAGAACTCGGATTATTTCCATTATTGAAGGTCATATAATTTCTTATCTCTCTTTCATCAATTATTTACAAACTTTTTTCTCTACACAAGCAGTAATATCAAAAGATGAAGTAGAATACGTACCTATTTACTTAGCGAATAATATAATGGGTAACTATTTAAATGAACTTATAACATCTAATTATAAAAGTAGCGCGTGCATAATTGATGTTGTATTAAACTAATTTATAAGTGATATGAAATTGTTAATTAAAGAAAAAAAACAAAGTTGTAGATCACATCCTTGATATTTAAAAAAAATTAATTGTTGAAGACAATATTAGCCATTCCTAAACGAACATTTAAAACAGAAAAATCAGAAAAAGATACTGATAAGAACTACCTTTAAATTTTTTTTTAAACCTATATTTTTCCCAATTTTTACATTAAGTGCATACAATATTATAAAAATGAATAAGAATAATGGGAACCCACTAAGGCGCAGCCTGTGCGTGGGTAATATAGTTAAATGCATTATATTATTGTACCCAGAAAGAATTGCTTTCATTTTTCTCACCGCACATTTTTATCGACGTTCGCTAATATTGTCTTCAATAATTCAATATTACAATTTGAGGATTTACTTATTAAGTTATTAAAAAAATATATATTCCGAAAATTATATGAGATATTTGACTATATTCTAACATTATTTATTTTGCACTAACAATTTCGTCAAGCTTAAGACTATTTATTGTGCTTTATCGAAATCATTATCTTTCCAATTTCTTTCCCTATCCGAACTAATTTCAGCCTCACAATTACCCCGATCAAGGATACCATATTCTCACTGGCTCCAGAGCAGTTGGGACTTTTGTGCGGTTTCACATGAAAAAAAATAAAAAAAAATAAAAAAGTTATAAAGAAATATCATTTCGTGTGGGTACTATATATATATGATTCACCATTTAACAATATTCTATACATGGTGTTGGAAGGTATTTCATTATTTACAAAAAATATCACTGTTTTAAAAAAAAATCATGCTTGTCCAACAGATGGTACTGAAAAAATGCTGTCTATATAGATAGATTAAGGCAGTTGGTGGATCTGTACGAACTTCCTCTGTTTTTTAGACGATGTCACTTTTATTGAAGGAATTTTAATGTAACAGTTATACCAACCGTTATATTGGGTTGGATGTGATGACTCATCGGTATTTATGAAGACCTACTTAGATGAAATTATACATGTTTTATTAATTTGAGATACATTATATTGCTAAACGTATTAACCCTTTGTGTGCCACGAAATCCACAGTGAACTTCGTAAAAGTTCATAGTACTTGCCTTGATTTTATGTTTATTTTTTCGCTTGTCTTAATATGATTGTAGCTTGTCGTTTTATCACTTGCCAATATGTTTATATTATCTGTGAAAAGTGTGTCGCAAACGTCTCCGTCAAACATATCATATTTTTTCATTAGCATTGTAATCATTTACAGGAAAATATCACTTATATATATATATTTAGCTGTAGAATTGGAGAAATATAAATATAATTATCATATGACTTTATTATATTATTTTTTTTTAAAGTGAGGAAAAAACATTTTTCTCAACATAAGCAGATATCATAAGTATAACATAAGTTAGATAGATAAAAATAAAACGGATTGTGGATGATACTTAAAATGTATTACTTCGACACATTAATGTTTAACTACTTTGTATATTTAACGTTACCACCATTAGGTCTACAATGTAACTATAACAACATAATGTATTCCATCAAAACCTTCTTCAGAAATTATCTTCCTGATGGGTATGATATGTGTCTTTTTTTGAGGTACTATGCCTTGTTGCGCTACCTCCTTTTTTAACTACGTTTCGAACAGCATAACAGTGTTTTTAAGCTCAGTTGGGTAAGAATTCGTTCAGTCTTAAAGGTAAAGCTCTGATTTTTCAAATAGACTTGTAAACAAAGTGTTTTTAAGCTCAGTTGGGTAAGCATTTGCCAGGAAAATCCATATTAAAGGTAAAACTCTGATTGCACCAATATACTTGTTTAAGGACGTGTTTTTAAGCTCATTTGGGTAAGCATTCACCAGAAAATCCGTCTTAGTGATAAAGCTCTGATTGCACCAATATACTTGTTTAAGAACGTGTTTTTAGCTCAGTTGGGTAAGCATTCCCCAGAAAATCCGTCTTAATGGTAAAGCTCTGATTGCACCAATATACTTGTTTGAGGACGTGTTTTTAAGCCTAGTTGGGTAAGCATTTGCCAGAAAATCCGTCTTAAAGGTAAAGTTCTGATTGCACCAAAATATTTGTTTAAACACGTGTTTATAAGCTCAGTTGGGTAAGCATTCAACAGAAAATCCGTCTTAAAGGTAAAGTTCTGATTGCACCAAAATACTTGTTTAAACACGTGTTTTTAAGCTCAGTTGGGTAAGCATTCACCAGAAAATCCGTCTTAAAGGTAAAGTTCTGATTGCACCAAAATACTTGTTTAAACACGTGTTTTTAAGCTCAGTTGGGTAAGCATTCACCAGAAAATCCGTCTTAAAGGTAAAGTTCTGATTGCACCAAAATACTTGTTTAAACACGTGTTTTTAAGCTCAGTTGGGTAAGCATTCGCCAGAAAATCCGTCTTAAAGGTAAAGTTCTGATTGCACCAAAATACTTGTTTAACGACGTGTTTTACTAAATGTTATTGTTTGATAATAAAATAATACACATATTATTTTATATCATCACAGCATAAGGTTTTATTCTTCCAACACTACATTTGAATATAAGGTTAATAATAGAAGATTTATCTTGAATGTGACAACAGATGGTGTTTTACTGTAAAAGTGTAATTTTAGATTTTGAAAGTATGCTAAAAACAACTTTTTCGAGACCATATTACTTCATTCCCATAAATTTTGTAAATGGATAATGAAGATTTCTATGCTATTTTTTATTGGTTTTCGACTTTATGTATAATTTTAAGTTTTTTGTTTCAATTAATCTAGTTAATTTTTATTCATAGAATCATAAAAAAATATATTTAAGAAATCCTTGAGACCAAAGAAACAGAAGTTATCACTTTTATCTGAGGAATTCCAACGATGTCATTTATAAGAACCGTTAAACTCAAATGACACATATCTTCCAACAGCTGTTTACAATTTATTAATAATTAACTCATGATAGATATTTTACTGTTTTATTTTGACAAAACGGGAGAAAATTTCAAAACGGTATCGTGACTCCATTTTCGTTTTCAAATACTTAAAATGTTATTTACATATTTATTTCAATGAAATTCCATTGTTTCGACAAATTTATTTGACAGTTTTGAAAAAAAAAGAATATTATTTACGATAGCATTATGTATTTTATGTGTGAAGATAATCTGTTAAATAAAAACAAATAAATGCATCTGAAATTTCTAGGTCAGCGCGAATACTTTCAACTCACACTTTTTGCATTTTCATAGCTTCTTTATTGAGGAAAGGATGCAGTCCTAGAAAGTGAAATATGCGAAAATAATAATATGTTAAAACAAAAATATATAAATACATAACATGGGTATTATGGGTTTCGCTACCTCGTTCTTTAGCCAACGTTTCGGACAGCCTTTATCCATTATCAGGGCAGATGTGAATTCGAAGATTGTGGTAAAGTGTGTATTTATATATGTAGATGTGATACCTCGTTGCCAGCTCCAATCCTCTAATAGCTGGTATTACGGTGTAATTTAAAATGGTTTTCTGAGATTAGTTTTTCAGTTTAAAACGTTAAAAATCGGGTACGAAGAACTATTCAGCTTGGCCCCGTTGTCATAATTCAAAAATATTATCTGATTTTTGTGAATTTCAATTGCCTCCGTAAATTTACTTGCTCAATGCGTTTTGAGTCTTCCCAGGACTGTAGTGCTATCCGATACGTTGGCTAAAAAAGGAGGGATTGTAATTCAGCATGATACCCCAAAAATAAATCACCATAATTATTTTGGCCGAGAAAATCTCCTATCATATCAGTAATTGACGGCCGGCATAGTCCAGTGGTAACGCATTGGACTGCCATTCCGAAGGTCGCGGGTTCGAACCCGGCGTGCGCAAATAAATTTTATTTGATTAATTTGTGTTATTTCACAATTAATTAATTAAAATAATATATAGTATATTTGCGGCACGTTCCAGAGTGGAAGATACTACCAGTATCGCCCTGGTGTAAGACCACCATTCAGAATTGAAACGTTGCTCCAAATGGCTTTAGCCGTGTTTAGTGACTAGATCTGAATAGCCAGGTACTTCCCCACCTTCCTCTTTCCCTTCCCCACTTACCTTCAGCCTCACAACATCCCCCAATTGGGGATGCCATAGTCTCACTGGCTCCAGACGGGAGCAGTTGGGACTCTTGTGAGGTATTCACTATAAAAAAAAAAAAGTAATAAATTTACTTCAAAACTCAGTCGATGAAAATCGGGCCAGATAAAATACAAATATGTACAGCATAATATATTTTATATGAAACAATAATAATTCAATACCTTAGTCAATTTGAAGCCTCTTCAAAACACCCATTTATTTAAAAGTTAAAATGAAGTTTATTTTTCTCTAAAACCAATATTAACATGCATGGTATCTTTTAGGTAAAGTTTCTAAACAAACTGAATGTAGTGAAAGTATTTTTGTGGGTAAGTAGAACCTTAGGTTGTTTAGTACTTCCATGCGTTTAACAAACAATACTTAACTCGCGGTAGTCAATTAAACTACCTTGACATATTCACGTGGAAGTCTCAAGTTAATTAGCATTGTTTTAACATACGCCTTCGGACGTTAATGGCCTTTAAGTAGTGGATGGAATGTACAAATCAATAAGAAATAAACCATTAAAGGTATCGAAAATGAATCTTCATGTTTTAATCTACATAGTAAACGTAAGACCAACAAAAGCCTTTTTTTTCAGTGACCTTAAAAGATGACAAAATGATTTTTCTTATTTTTAATTTGATTTTTTTTTGTTCTGGTGCATTCTCCTATCGGAGATTGGCTGCCATCAGTGAATTGCATGGCAAAACTATTTAACATAACTTTATTCATTACGGTAGAAGATCAGCACAGTATTGTACAGGTGAATAATATCATTCTGAATCGAAATTTTGAAAATAAAACTGCTACAAAAATTCCATCGCATTGCTTCCGTTCATGAAATAAATAATTGCCATGTGAAAAAAATATATGTACGGGGGATACTATAAATGTTTCTAAAAATACTACCTAGGTACTACATGTTCAAAATGTCATTGATTTGATTTCTTACCAAGGGCACACCTAGCTTATTGTATGTATTATGTCAATGGTCATTTTTAAATATTATGACGGTGGTCGTGTATAAACTGAAAAGTGGTTGATAAGTACCCATAAGTGAATTGCATTCAAAGTTGTATAGTAACGTACTACTCTCTTTATTTTCAATGTGTGGGCGCTGATAAGTTAATTGATTTTAGAAGCCAGCTGTAGAAAAATAAATCCAAACCATATTTAAGAGTTTTGTAGTCGACGAGGGAAACAATAGGTAATTTTAATCGTTACGCATAAAATGAAACCTATATTTAATTAATTATTTTAATTATTTCCTTTTTTCGAAAACCAAAAACAGGTTCTTTCAAACTCCCATGTATATGAGATAATTCTGAATTGAACATCGTATGTTAACGGGGTCTTCGTAAAATAGCAAAGGTACCAAGTACCTATGTAGCTAAAAAGTGATATGTTATACTACTGGAAAGTCTATCTCCACACCATGCTTCGAACCATTCTTACTAAATTTAGTAAATCTGAATGAAAAGGTTTCTAGCCACTAATAAAATGTTTACTTCTTAGAATGGATCACAGTTCTCGGTATACTATGGTTGAAGGTTGAAGACCTTACCAGCAATTTCATTTGGAACCCTGTTTTACTAAGGAGGAACCCAAGTTGTAGGAATTGAAGTCCTCACAATACTAATACTACTTCTTGATATGTAATATATTATTTGTTAAGACACATAAAATTATGGTTACAGAAGAGATTTTTTCTCAACAAGGTGTCCTCAGCTATCTCAATGCAATCCAGGGCCTATATGATCTTTAAGAACCTGTGCGGAGGGTTTCGGAAATGAAGGAGACGAGGTTTTGTGAAATAAAAGGGTATTAAATGTGTCTGTTGGGGGTAGGGTTGCCAGCTCCTGTTTTATGAACTAGAGGATTTGATACGATTAAATAAAGGACATATGATGAAAATAAAGGACATCAATATTTTTTTTAATAAAATGCTGTTATGGTACACATTTATTAATAAAAAAACAATGTTAATACACAATGTTAATCGAAGCCAAGTAAGTAGTACGACCTTAATTATTCATTTTGCATTCAAAGTAATAAATAAAGTTAATACTTGGTATTACTTTTGGCTGCTCTAAGAGCTTCTTCATTTGCTATAATGAAATTATAAAATTGTTTGCATTTCATGTTGAAGTTCGACTTTATTTGTAGTTCTGCTTTTACAGTATCAATATTTAACTTATTTCGGTTTTTGGTCTACGTATTCGTACACAAGGAAAAATCTTTTCGGCTTGGGCATTAGAAACGGGGATGGAAAATACGTATTATGTATTATTTTTAGCAGATTCTTATTTTCATCCGTAGATTTTAGAATCTGAATTCAAATTTCAAGAATATTTTCACACTTTTTATCGACTATAATTTTCGTCAGGAGAGGCTTTAATATACAGAACTCTTCATACAATGCATCAATTTACGCTGATTCATTTATTTTTCTCCAATTAAACGATAAAGTATTGTCCTCTTTTGAAGATTTTAAATTAGAGGACAAGATCAATTTTTGGGTCTGAAATAGAGGACGTCCTTTAAAATAAAGGACGTCTGGCAACCCTAGTTGGGGGGGAGGGTTCAGGGGGTCAGCATGTAGACGTATGAATCCATTCCTACCATTGCGGTGCAAGGCGTTTCATCAGACTTCAGGCGAACCCAGCTAAAGAGGTGAAAGGGTCTCCCTCAACCGGCATCTCAGAATCCGACCCGCCACGCGGAAGGTGGGCAGCATCTAAGTGTAGAACAAACCTTACCACATGAACTCGGGCACCCTTGCTAAGTCATCAAACGCAGCTAACGACTTTATTTTTTATGTAAAACCGCATAAGAATCCCAACTGCTCCCAACCGTCAGGAGCCAGCGAGACTATGGCATCCCCAATTGGGGTATGATGTGGGACTAACGGTAATGGAAAGGAGAAGGAGATGGGACGAGGAAGCTGGGGTAGTACCTGGATATTCAAATCTGGTCACCAAACCACTGAATGGTGGTCTTACACCGGAGCGATACTAAGAGTATCTCCATTCTGGAACGTTCGGAAAATAAACTATATACTATTTTAAATGAATTGTGAAATAACACAAATCAATCGAATTCAATTTTCTAACGAACGCCGAGATTTGCACCCGTGAGTTCTGGCGTGCTAGTCGAGAGCCTTACCCCCCGACCACGGAGGCCGTCATGGGTTGAGCTATGGCAGAGGTGTTGGTTATCCAAATAGTGATTTCCTGGGCTGCGGTACACATACCACCCTCCAAAAGCGAATACCTTAAAATCAAATAGTCGTTTGCCTTACATTATCGCTATAATAATAATAATAATAATAATAAATTCTTTATTATTATTATTATTATTATTATATATATGATATAGATATATATATATATATATATATATATATATATATATATATATATATATATATATATGCTATGATATACCAACCAAAAATATATTAAGAACACATTTTGATTCAACTATGCACCTCCAGATGTCCATATCTTGCGCTACTTTGGTGGTCTCAATTCGAATGGTCAAGTCCATCCTCGTATAGCCTCTGCAGCTGATTTGTATTATATACCCCGATAAAAATGAAAACCCACGGGTTTGAAACAGAATCTATATATGGATTCTGATGCTAAATTGAAAAATATTGTGAAATGCGAGTTTAATCATCTAATAAACAAGAAACTCACGCATAGTAAAACATTCTTATCGGAGAATTTTATTCAGTGTATGGGCCCAGTTTTGATACGGTATTTTGACCCGCACAAGGTCACCTCTATACGGCAAAGATACCCGCTCACCTACTTCACTCTGTCCCAAATCAGCTACCGACAAAAGGTGTCATATCAAAAATAAAAATGAAACGAAATAAAAAAAATTTTACGAACGTCAAACAAACATAGCGGATTATGCAAATAGGACAAGATTTCTGAGCGGTGAAAGTTTGTCCATACAGTACGAGCGGAAAAAAACATCGACAGGTTGTTGGATTCATTAAAAACTGTAAATTTTCTTCAATGTTCCCTATTTTTAAAGACTTTCAGCACATTATCCCTTCCATGAAATGCTCATCGGACCAGTTCGTCTTTATTGCTCAGGGCGAAATGTCCTTGCATCAAAAGCTTTTTTTTTTATTTTTGAATGGAAGATTCACTGAAAAGAATTTGAAGCCTTGCAAGAAAACAGCATTCAACCGTGAGGTCAATTTAATCTTTGGAGCCACCTCTGAGCTGGATTCTCTAATAAAACCTCTCGATTCATTGCAATGGAGGGTGGTCCGTCTCCAATTAGACCAAAACTACCAACTACCAACGTGATCTGGATTTAATTGCGCACATTATTTTGTGTTTGTAATTACAAAGCTACAAGTCTTCTTCTACTAGTGCTCTTTCTTATCTGATGACGGTTATCATCAACGTAATTTTCACACTGCAAGATGCAGCCAGTAAGCTTACAAGATATGAACGGCCTCTTTGGTCAAGGGGTAAAGCTCTCGACTAGCAAGCTGGAGTTTGCGAGTTCAAATCAACTAAATTTAATTGATTTTTTTTTACAAATTACTCAAAATATATTTATATTTTTTTAAAGAAAGACAAACATTTCTGGGTTACGAATAACATGTCAATAATTAAAAATCTCCTACTACCACCACAGTAAGCTGAAAATGTTGCTTGTGTTGTGATGGAGGACTTAGCCAGCCGAGGAATTGAACACACCACGCCCGAGTGAGACCCAAGCGCGATGTCAACTCGGCCACCGACCGGACGCTATATATATATATAGTATATTTGCAGCACGTTCCATAGTGGAAGATACTCTCAGTATCGCCCTGGTGTAAGACAACCAGTAAAAATTAAAAAGTTACTTGAAATGGCTTTGGCCGTGTTTGATGACCAGATCTGAATAGCCAGGTACTTCTCGTCTTCTTTTTCCTCATGTCCTTCCCTACTGATACCTTCAGCTTTAAAAATATTTGAATTGGGGATGCCATAATGTCACTGGCTCCAGACAATGGAAGCAGTTGGGACTAAAAAAACATTTTTCTATTCACAATTAACTAATTAATGCTAATTATCAAAGAAAATTCGAAACAAAAAGGTCACAGATGATTAATGTTGATATTTATTTAGAATTAATTAAGAGTACATTTTTAACGAAAAATACAAAATTTCAACAACCACAAACCAAGATTGGTATACCAGTTAGGGGAGCGTACATACACAACATAAACATTCCGTCGGTAAGCACAAGCTTTGGACAAAGACTCTACAAATACAAGGTCATAAAAGCATTCAACAATCTTACACTCGATTCACAAAATTAATGGGTTTCAAACAAACATTTCTCAAACAAAAATAACGATTATAGATAAACGAACAAAAAAGCAATAATACCTACAAAATGTAAGAATAATAAAATATATACATGGTCCACATATTAAACACAACCGTATGAATATGAATTAATATTATTATTAATAATAATATTAATTCATATATATTACGCACATATCGCTTTATTTTTATTATATTTCTGAATTGATTCTTTTATTTTTATTATTTAAGAAAAAAGTATTTCGTGCATGTTCCTTTCATTTTATTTAATCCAATACGGTCCACTTATTGCATACAGCACGGGGAGCACCCAGGAATGTTTTATAAAAAAATAATACTTATTTATCAATAATAATTAAAAAATAAAAAGTAAATAGTTAGGTACACATTATAATGATATAAAGAGAAGCCTTAGTATCTAACATGATTGCTCGCAGATTTTTCAAATGCAGCAATACCGTCAAAAAAATACTGTTCAACGCATTCTGTACTGGCCTGTATACGTTCGAGACATGGTGTCACTACCGAACTTGCTCGATGGAACGACTCCGAATTCAATATAATGACGCCTGTAGAATAATATCTGGATACCGAAGATACAGCAGCGCATCGACATTGTTTACGGAACTAGGACTGAATGGATTTGCCGGCCTGATGAGACACCGGGTCACTGGAGCCAGGATGCGGCTAATGGCCTCCGCCAATACGTTGGTGATTGCAGCCTACCAGCACCAAGCGCCACTACTGAGTGAGCGCTGGGCTCAAGCTCACTCCAGACTACGCCCTGCATAGTTGTTAATTACTTTGTTGTTAATTTATTCTCTGTCATATATTTTTTCAATTTCACATACCAACTGTACAAAAAATATGTATACATATATAGGACGTATGGGATTGCACTAACCTCCCCATATCCAGGAATAAAAAATATTATTATTTTTATTATTATTATTATTATACCGATAATTTGAATATATCGTTAGAATTGTTGGTATTAGTGCTGAATATAATTGGTTTGTTCGTGTAGTGTGGACAACATTCTTCCCATACCAATGACACATGAACGTGAAGAGGTGTGGTTTACTGCTTCAAAATGTTGTTTTGAGGATCTCGACTGTGCAGGGAGACTGGGCACGTGTTCTTAATTTTATTTACCGTCGTAACAAATCAAAAAGGCATTAAAAGCTTCGTATTAACGTGTTTGCAAAAATGTTGAATTATATGTTTCTCACTTCTGCGCATACAAACTTCCAGATGTCCCAGATATCTTATAGTGATATCCACAAAGCAGTAGCTTGTCCAATCAATAGGGCCCCAGCCAAAATATTAAAATTCTCATAAAAAGTAATAAAAACAATTAAATTCATATAAAGTGGTTTTTAGTAAGGATCTCGACTAGCAATCCGAAGGTCGCGGGTTCAAATACCGGCGTGGGCAAATAAATTTTATTTCATAAATTTTTTCAATTTCAAAAATTACTCATAATATATAGAATAGTGGAAAATATTTCCAGTATCCCCCTGGTGTAAGACAACCATTCAGAATTGAAACGTTGCTTGAAATGGCTTTGACCGTGTTCGGTGACCAGATCTGAATAACCAGAACTTTCCCATCCTTCTCCTCCACATCTCTTACCCCTTCCCATTACCTTCAGACTCACAATTGATACTCCGATTTGGGTTGCCATAGTCTCACTGGCTCCAGACGGTAGGGAGCAGTTTGGACTCTTGTGATGTATTCACATTAAACAATAAAACAACTTTCTCCTTTATCTTATTTGACGTGTGAAATGAATTTGTAGATTGTTCGAATGGAATACACCAGCAGTCTCACTTATCTAAAGAACCGACACCAGAAAGATTGCTTAAAATTACTTAAGCTCGGTTAACACCGGATCTAAAATTTTTGGTTCATTTTATTATACCTCATTCCATTAGATGATGCCGTACCGTTTGATAGGGTTTTTTTTATACATTAACTCGACTCACAGGAGGCCCTGCGGAAAATACTTTCCCTCAGGACTTATGTCATCTTTGGGGATATTGTGCGAAGTTTTTTTAGGAGAGGAAGGAGTAAAATGCGTTTACAAGTACCCCATGTTGTAGAAGGGAGAAAACAAAGAGATCAGCATATGGTTCCACAGCCGAGCTGCTGAACTCAAGAACGAGTCGTAGAAGCTACCTTATCTCATGTAATAAATTTCAATGGTGTACATATGTCGGGCGCGTATTTCCCTACTATGCACCATGTTCCATGGAGCGTCTACCTGACGCCTGTGCCATAAAAATTGCAATCCGTTTGTTAAGATGGGATATCCGTTTGTCAAAAGGACCGCCCGTTTCTTGAGGTTTCCATGGCCCTTTTGCAGTAGACCCAGCTTCAGAAGCCAACTTGATTTTGGCTGCGATGGAGTCCCCGGTCACTTAGAGTTACACCAAGCAATGGAAGGCATCTTGGGAAGATTGTTTCCGTTGAAGGAGACCATTTAGTCGTTATCAAATACTATTTGTTCCTTGAAATATTAAGGTTCCACTTGTCATCACATGGTTACATTTCGTCTCAACACACACTCATGAGTTACACTATCTAGTCTAGGATAGGTAGTTATTATTTGTAAAACTCTCCGATTGTTCTAGAAATAGGGGACATATATTGAAAATTGCTTTACCATAATGTAGTATTAGTTTGTTACATTGAGCTTAACAGTGAAGTAAGGAATATATATACCTGCTCAATTTTCTCCCATAATTAAATGGGTGTGTTCGCTATCATCAGGTTTTATTTTTTTTTCTTCATAGGCTCGTAGAATTTCTGCTTAACTACCTACTAACATGGTAACAGAACAAATTGCCAACCAAAAAAACCGTTCTTTTCGTACAAAAAAAAACTGCCGTATTAGTTACCTGCTTAGCCGGAAATACGAGACATTGCTAAAAAATCCGGTTAGGTGAGTACTTGACTAGGAACCTACGCTGGTACTAACAGACACTACGTGTCTTGAAAAAATAAGGTATAGCTGCCCACTCAAGCAAAGAAAAATTACTATACATTTATTACTGTTCATTTACAGAACAGTTTCAATAAAACTACCCTCTACCGTGGTCAAAAAGAAAACTCAACGGTAGTTTTATGCTAGAATACAACACCAACAAAGTGCTACTAAATTACTGCACCTGCAATGCTAAAATGACTTAAAAGGTGAATGTGAATAGACAAATAATAAAGCCATGATAAAGGATTATTGGTGTAGTAAATTTCGCTTAGCTAAACACAAGCAAATGGAGTGATCAGCTTAAAAAAGTGGAATGGAAATAATAGAGGTACTGCCCAAAAGATAGTATTTAAAAAAGAGGAAGGGATGGTAGGTAGGAATGATAATAACCCGGAAGAAAACTATTACCTGTGTACTTGAAAGTCTTTAAAATTTTGGGGAGCTTTGAAGGTTTAATATTTTATTTAAAATTGTAGGTAAGCAGTGTCGGACACATTGTATAGTATTTAATGCATTTATTTTATTATTTTTTATTGAAATTATATAATTTTTTGTTTTCAATCGCTTAATTCATTTGCAAAATAATGTATTGTTTAGAGTTTTGACAAGTATAATGCATGTGGCTTTGAAATGACCATTCGGTTGTCATAAACGCCTGAGCGGTACTGGTATAAATTTTCATCCCTTTAAAACGAGAATCTGATGACTGCATTTTGTCTGTATTTAGCGGAGTTGTTGAAGTTTGAAATTACGCTGACAGAAACTATCGCTCATTTAGGATCGATTGGTTTGCCGCACACCCAACATTGATTTTAAAGATATTTTCACGTCATATTTTCATTAAAAAAAATTATCAAATATATTTGTTACATTCAACAGGATAATTATTCCAAAAACAAAATAACCTGCTCTTTCTCAACTTTCCGTCTCACACCATCCCCAACTAGGGTTGCAATAGTCTCAATGACTTTGCAAACATTTTTATACAATAACAACAAAATTCGAAATGAGTTCTCAATTCCAATTTTTTTGGATGCATTTTGGTATATTTTTGGAACGAGCCTAAAATAATACGAATGACGATCATGTTGAAATCTTTATAATAATTTAAAAAAACATTCCAAACTGCTTAGTATGTAAGAACTTTCTTTTTATCGATATCCGTTTGTCAAAGAAAAGATCCGCATCCTTGTCATCACTAATACCATTGTTTGTCTGAATCATCAAACCTCAATTTAATGTGAGTAATAAAAATCATAACCGCTATATTTTATGCGACGATGGCTTGTCCAAATAAGATTCGGTCATAATTTAAATTGTGTTGATAAAAAATTTTAGCGATGAAAAATAAATCATTTTTATTTTTAGTTTATTCATTTTAATAGTTGGTGTGTTTTGATCTTATTGAGTTAAAGATAATTAATTAACAAATTTAATAAAAACAAAACAAAGAATGGGTACTTATTAAGGTAAATTTAAAAAGTAAAAAAAGATTTCACATGTGTATGTACGATAAACTCAATAAATAAATATTCATATTAAAAATCAACTTTGCTAAAAGTCTTTCAGATACATACACTTTTAAGAGTCGATCATAATATATATTCCCAGATAATTTGTTTATCATACTTTTTTTTCATTATATTACTTTATCGTGTGAAAATTTATTAGTACCCACCTACCTATTTTTTTCAATTAACATTTTCATATAACTTCATCTTATCTTTACCCCGAAGGAGTTGGCAAAAATATTTAGTAAATAAAAATACATTTTTATCTTCATGTTTCATGTATTTTTAAAATCAACATTAAGTAAACAAATATTTTTCATTATCCTGGCAAAAAAACCATTGGCTTTGAAACATGCCGATTATTTTTATTTAAAAGTGGTGTACCTATGCAAATTATTTAATTTGCGAATAATTAAAAATGACGCCACAAATAATTTTTCAACCATTAAAGAATTTTATTCGTTGATTATTGCTTTTTTGTCAAGACAAAGGAAGGTTACATAACACACATTTCTGTAAGTGCATTTAATGAGTATGTACGTACTGAAGTTAGGCTGTGTATATTTCTGGTAAGATTTTTACATAAAACACACATTTCTGTAAGTGCATTTAATGAGTATGTACGTACTGAAGTTAGGCTGTGTATATTTCTGGTAAGATTTTTACATAAAATATTTAAAAGAGATTTATCTTGCCATGTTTTTCTCTGATTGTTGTGGCTACCGCATAAATGAGTATACATTTCTTACCAAATTCATATAAAAAAGCAACCCGTAATAAAAATAAGTGGTTTTTACTGTAACACATTTATGAATAAAAATATATTATATAGAAACAAAAAAAAACTTTGAATAATACATCTTTTTTACTTAAAAGTACTTTTTTCGGTTTGACTGGGGTTTGAACTTTCCTTCCCGAGGAATGACTAAATTGAGTGAACATTGAACAACTAGTCCAGAAGCCAAATCCTAATTCGACACGGTACTAATTTTTATTTCGTAAAATTTTATAATGTAATCACATTTCTGAGAAATGCGTACATGCTCGTGTATGTAGGTGTCAAAACCACCAAATATTGAAAGAATGCATTGTTATCAATAACGAGTATATCTGCCAAGTTTCAGGTTGATCAGATTCTGGAAAGTGGGTAAATTTCCACTTCCAAGATTAGATTTCATTCAATCGAGAAAAAAATCGAAATTCAAAAGAATGTGTTGAAAAATATATATTGTTTTTTAAATTTTATTTATGTTAGAGGAATATTTTTTTAGGTTGGGTAAATCTTTTCATCCGTCATGGATTGCACTCCACGGGATCATCTGACATTTTGCTAATAATTGATTTTTTCTCTTTCATCCCTATCTAAAGTATGTTGAACTCATAGACATGACAACAAAGTAAGTTCGCAAACAACTTTTATGTAACAAAGGTCTATGTAAAAAACTTATTTTTATTTTTTAGAACAACAAGGTTTCCCGTTGTAAGAGATGTCCTGTAATAAATAAGTCTAATGGAATGGATTCCATATAGATATATAGAATTTAAAAAATAGAAGAAAAATAAAAAGTTATTTTGGCAACATTCATTGAGGGGCGTTGTTTTTCTAGAAAATTATTATTTTTAACTAACTGCTCGTAACCGTCTGAAAAAAGTGAGAATATGGGGTATATTGTGAGACTGAAGATAGTGGGAAGGAGATGAGAAAGAAGAGAGTACTTTGCTTTCCAGATCTGGTAACCAAACACGGCCAAAGCCATTTCATGCAATGTTTCAATTCTGAATGGTGGTGTACACCAGGGCAATATTGAGAGCATATTTTACCTGGATTGTGCCGTTAATATACAGTTTATTATTTTAAAAGATTAAATTGTGAAAAACACAAATGAATCTAATAAAATTTACTTGCACAAACTGCGACCTCTGGATCGCTAGTCAAGAGCCTTACCCCTCGACCATGGTAGCCGTCAATTGTTGTATATGTCGATGTGTCATATTTTATTTTTACTTGGCTGATAAAAATAGTAGAACCTGCAGACAAGCTGCCACGTGATATTTTTAGTTTTTTGTGTATTTTTTTGTTAACACTAAGATGTTCGACACATATTTTATGCTTATTATATTTTATATTAAACACGCAGTTATATTAGAAAACTAGATCTCAGTGTCAAAAAATTTCCACAAACAACTACGAATGCAATATTTGGACAAAAAAGCTTCTAATACTATGGTACTAACATATACAATAAATCCAGTTATCGTTAAAAAATAACAACAATATATACCATTAAAAAAGGCTAGATTCAAAATACAGGGAGATCAGATAGAAAAAAATCACCAAATACTGATTGAAACACACCAGCACTAAATATAGACTGAAAAATACTAACAATAAATCTAAACTGAAATATTCTAACACTAAATACAGAACAAAACAAACTAACACTAAATACAGACTGAAACAGAAACCACTAAACCACAATAAAAAAAAAACAACACAATATATATTTTTTGTAATTCTTTCAGTAACTTCATAATGCAGTATTCATATGATTAAATTATATATGTATATACATATAAATACAATCCTCTGTACAGGAGATCCCAAGGGAGGTTAAGATTATACCATTTGTAACAAAAAGAAGATGTATTATTTGTGTAGCATTTTTCGAACGTAAATTGAATTTTGTAGCATTTTCTGCGAAGTTTCACTCTTATTATTATTAAAAACAAATAATAAAAAGTCTGCACCTCCCTACAGAACGAATGATGAAACGCGAATCCTTTAGTTGCTAAGCCTTCGCCGAGGCCCCATTCATGCTGCTCTTACATCCGCCATAACCGGATATGGAAGCGTCAACTACCTTACTTCTTGCGGACATATCACCACTACAAACGCAACGCTGGTGGTGGTGGTGGTGGCCGGTGGCAAGTTTACTTTACTGTGTGAGAAGACATATTATAATGTTATGCTGATTTACTGCTAACGGTGTGGTGGGCGAAATGTTATGTGCGCTGTACGCAATGTGGGGTTTAAAAAGTTAGCTAAATGTTAGGAAGTTGTGTAATTATTTTGTTAATTTTATTTTACTAAGCATATGGATAAGTCAATTTTCTTAGAAGATTAAGAAATAAACTTAATGGAAACACTACCGAGCTCATTTATAAAACTATAGTTGCTCCACATTTAGATTATTGCTCTACTATGTTATATTTGTCCATTGAAGAAAATTTTAACAAACTAGATGCTATACAGAATAGAGCTATGAGATGTATACTAGGAAAAGGCAAATACGCAAGCATTAATCAAATAAGAGAGCAGCTAAATTGGATTCCAATTAAAAAGAGACTGTTATTTAATGTGTTAATTTTTGTTTCATAAAGTCATGAACAACCAATTGCCAAAATATTTTAAGGATGAAATCGTTTTTAATAGAGATGTTCATAATTACGAAACCAGAAATGTAAATAGAATTAGATTGCCACATATGAAGAAATCAAAATCCCAGAACTGACAAATATTTTATGTTACGAAATGAAATAATATCTTGTTTATATTAGTTTATATTCAAATGTTGTATAAACTAACTCAATAAATAATAAAAAAATACATGTATTCGAATAAAAAGAATATAACATATAAATATTGTATGAACCAGAGCAGTTTCCTTGAAATAAAACAAATAATAAGCTTTTAAGTAAACAATTTTATTAGGTTCGTTGTTTGTCTAAAATAAAGCACTTAACTACAAAACATAGCCGTGAAAGTGTTTACTGTTTTGATTGAACTTTAAAATATTATTAATCTACTCTCCAATTAAACCTTTTGTAGGGGAGTATTTTATCATACTTAACCACGGGATAAGGAATAGTAATAGTTAAAAACAAATCGTCGCAACAGGTGGAAAACTCGGATCACTTATCTATTTTATTTTATGATAATTTAAATCGTTAACGAAAAGATTTATAAAAAAATGATATTCCATAACACATAAATAAAGTCAAATAAAGACAAATCGTTGACATCATCCAATTAAAAGGTGATAATAAAAATTAGCAAAGATTCACGGAAAATATCTCACCGTAGTATTTTTTTCGTAGTGGATAGGAAAATAAATAATATGTTGTGTTGTAGGTGAGTTATTTGCCGCATTAGTGTTTTTCGCTTCTACAATTATAGTAAAAAATTACATTTTTTAAACATCTAACGTAGTTTAAATCATACAAGAAATTGTTGTTTCCCCTTCATTAAATTAATTAATTAAAAAATAATTAGTATTACCATTGTAAAATTAATAAATGCATTTATTACGACTTTTATTAAATTAATAATTTTATTCATTTATCATTGGTTTTATTAAATTAATAAATTAATTTCATTAATTACTTATGATCGTACTGTGCGTAGTACCCCAGTAGCCTAGTGCCCGGTGCTGCCAGGTTGATGCACAGAGCGTACGAGAGTCGTGATCTCGTTGCCGTCAACGCAGAACACTTTCGCTGGTTTCCCTCAAAGGTCATTAACGCTACCATGTGGCTACACTCAGATGATAATATAGCCGATTCGGTAGCAGTGCGGTGATGAATACGTAAAATATTATTTGTTTGTGGCATAAACCATAAATAATTTCCGTTAATCTTTATTTATTTCTTTATTGTTGTAAGATTGTTTCGTATTGAGCAACAAGCAGCTTTTTCACTAGCCCAATCATAGCTGTACTGCATAATAATTAGGAATATCTTTTTTTATTTTATATTCCTACACGTTACAATATTCTCACTACCTGGAGTGAGTGGAACTATGACACATCGGTTCAAGGAATGCCATGAGGCGGAAGAAAATCATAACAAAAAGAACTTGGCTTTTCATATTGGTTACTAAACAAAGCTTAACACGTTCACGGGCAGTGAGTCACCCTACTTTGGCACTATTTTTTGTATTAGATTTTTGCGATTGCTCTAGCATTTCCGTCATGATACGTAAACACTGTTTTATCTTTGTGTGCAGAAAAGGTCTCATTTGACAGAAAGCGATCTGTGGTTGTGTCAGCAGTGACAGTAAGAAATAGACTTCCTATATTTTATAAGGATAAAGCAACTGCTCAAGCATATCTGACAAAAAAACTTAATAAACTTCGAATGCTATAGCATCCGCGACATAATTAAACTATCCAATGCGAATGCTATAGCATGCTCGTCCGGGAACGTGTTAAGCTATATGATTAAATCTCTACCTCAGAGCTCAGAAGTCAACATCTAACATCTTATGAAGCTGATAAAGTAAGCTGTAACGCCAAGAATTATTGGGTAAAAGAGAAGGAATCTTACTTGGATGAATATTATTACTAAACCAATTACTTCCCTGTCTTTCAGCGACGATACGCCATATCGTATATACGCCATCACAAAAGACGATCGGTGAGTTTTTTAATATATTTAAATATGAAGCCCATATCTTCCGTTGTTCTTGAACCATTGCTGCCATACCACAAACCTGACGTTATTTAGTATCAGTACATTGTGCAATTTATAAGTGCCACCGAGTATATCCAACGAAAGTTATTTCGCAAATTGCAATTATTAATTATTCGCATTTTGATAAACGTGAAATTTGCCAATTAAAATAATGTAGTTTTGAATATGAATTATGGATTTTTTTAAATAGTCGGTGAATGTGGCCAATTTAAAAGTTTTATCACTGTATAAATTGATATTTTTAAAATATTTTTTTATGATCCATAAATAAATATATATAAAGAACACAATTTTAAACTTTTTTCCACTTGTTTTTATTTGACCGTGACCGGTTTCAAACTGGGTAAATGTTTTTTTTTATTTTTTATTTATTTAAACATTTTTCAAGCTGGGTAAATGACAAAGGCGAAATGTCGAATGTTGCGACACACTTACTTGAGAATAAACACTCGTTTGACAAGGATAGAGATGTAAAATTTTTACATACCTGCGACAAAGGTAATAAATTAGATAGGCTAGAGTCATTAGAGATAACCCGCCTAGCTAAAAAAGTAAACTCCAACAATGTTATGAACACAAAATTAGAATCAGTTGCTAAATCTCCACTGCTATATCCATTATAATCAGTATGTCACCTATCCTAAATATGTATTTGAATTATATAAAATCCATTAAAATATGTTTCCTAACCACACAATAGATTACCGATAACTTTATGTTGGGTAAATCCTTAAATTGATAGTCCTAATATGCATAATTATCATAGTTCTACAGATAAATTCATTTGATTTTAATAACAATACTTATTTGGGAAATATCATATTTCACGAAAACCCCTCATTATTCAAACCAACCTACTATGTTAACCCCTCCCCTCAATGTAATTTGCCTGTGTATATAAACCCTAGTTTAAGACAAAAATTGTACCAGTCTGAAGATGGCCCTAACAGGCTGAAACCGGTCACGGTCAAATAAAAACAAGTGGAAAAAAGGTTAAAATTGTGTTCTTTATATATATTTATAATGGAATTCCACCACGAAATAACAGTTTCAAATATTAAAAAAGATCCATAAATACATTAAAAGACAATCAAGATTTTTTTTAACATTCGAGAAAATATCCTAAGCATTTTACAAATAAACGGTAACCTATTTATAAAATGAAATTAATTTCGATGCGAAAACATAATATTCTTTACTGAAAAATTATTCCTAACAAAGAAGAAAGGTCATTTTTAAGAATGCTATGTGAAGGGTCTTTTAAGGAAATTGGGGAGAGGAGGTTCTGGTAATGAAAAGGGTATGATGGATGGTTAGAAATCTAAAAAAAATACAAACAACTCTCTTTTCATATACCTAGTGTGTGATATAATATGAATTTTATCATAATCTTATCTTTGAAAATTCACATCTCAAGTCTACAAAAAATATACTTATGTAATAAATAATGCTATATTACAAAGCAACAATCTGAAATATTACGAGTGCGCCGTCTATGAAAATAAACCAAAACATGCAATAATTTCTTTTATTTTCTCCTATCATGTTGTACATAACTATTTTTTGCTCGATTACCCAAGTTCTAAACCACTTCACCTTAACCTTGAAATGTGATTTTCATTGCCACCGTAAGATGTCTCTATCACTGGTTTAATGAACTCGCAGGTTGCTAGGCGGAGTACGTAGCTTTCACAAAAGAAAAACTCGATTTAATTGAATTGTGGTTGAGTAATAACTTATATTATTATTAATGGCATGAATTAACGATTCAGATATTTCAATTTAGAAGTTATATTAAACTGCTTAAGATGAACGACCGCGCGGTCTTTTTCATACAAAAAATAATTTTTAGTTTGAGACCAATCCGAATAATTATGTTATTAACCAAAGGGTATAATATATCTAACCAATCTTAATAATTGTGTTATTAACCATAGCGTCTAATTTACCCAACCAATCTTAATAATTATGTGTATTTATTTATTTTGTAAAAAACAAACAGCTTTTATATCATATAACGATAGATATAAATATACAAGTTAACTGAAGTCAAGCCACAGAAGTTTCTTATGCTAAAATGCATTAGAAATGAAGTTTTATGAACGTTATGAACCATAAGGTATAATATACCCAACCAATCCGAATAATTAATAAATATCTAAAACAATATATTAAATATCTAGATCAGGCTTGGGTTTTTTATTTATTTATTTGTACGAGTATTTTAAATTATTAAAAACATGCCATAAATTAAAGAATTCGATTTTTCATGTTTTTAGATAACTATGGCATTTTTTGGATTGATTCAAAAAAATAATTGTACCTAACCTATCGTGTTAAAATAACAAAATATAAGATAATTGAGTTATTTGGCCCTAAATCCAAAATAAAGTTTTGTATGAAAACTGGAAAAACTTTGTATGGAATGGAGCTTATTATTTATATTTCTTATCTATTTTATATTATTCCACATTCCACACACAAAAACTAACTGCACACAAACTTTTTCGGAGGAACATGGACAAAATACAAATAATATATTTTCAGACGCCGATATTTTCCATTTGTCCTTGCTTCAGTTTTCTAAATGAATATTGGAGAATATTAAATAAAATTTGTATTTATGTAACCCTCTATCTCCCCTGCTGTGTGTACAATATTATAGTTATTTTCAATAAGGCGTGTAAGATATCTAAGGTATCTCAGTTATTTTCTGTGTATCTTATTTAAAATATATTTATAAAAATACATTTTAAATAAGATATGTTTTGTAAGCTTCCTTTTTTGTAACAATTAGATAAAATGATGTCGTCGCTTAAATCTCCCTTGATGAGGATTTCTTTTAAATATTATTGTAATTTAATGGTATGAATAATATGAAGTAAAAATAAATAAATTTTGTAATATTTTTTTGGGAAGTAATTATAAACATATTTATGTATGTGGTTTTATCAAAAATATAATTTTTATTAAAAATTTAGGCGTATTAGATCTATAAAAAAATTTATATATAAAGATGCAAATGTCGGTCATTTTGAATACATGTAGGATAACGAAAGACTTTTTAAATATTTACGTTGAAGGATCGGTAGGATTTATAGGCCCTGTTAGGAGTTCTACCGAGCCGAACCCTCTGATATGTAAATATCTGGAGTCGGTGAATTATTTTCCCATTTGATCTCTGGTGAGTTGACGTGTTGTTCTTGTATTGTTTTGTATTTATTTTGCTTATATAATGCACTTGCATAATGTTGATTGACTAGATAATCATTTGTGGAAAAGTGTGTGGAAGGGTTTAGTTTTTCCTACGGGGAAGATTTAACCCGGACATAAAATCGGAAGTTGAAAAAGTATGTGGTTTTATCAAATACCTATCGTATTGCTTTAGTGATCGTCTATTTGATGCTACCGCTTTGTATAAGATGAATTAATCTTTTGCAAAATCGTGACTATCTTGTTGATTTATCGTATCTGTTATAAAAGATTACATTTCGTTGCCTTGAATAAACCAACAGATCGAAAGACTTGTTTAGAATACCACAATGTAAATTAACGCAAAACTCTTCAACATAAAACACACAATGCCTTACGAGATGTAGACATTCTCAACTGTAACTTGAAATCCTTTAAATGCAGCTCACTCAACTGATAATTTAAAATACTTAATCCGTCGTTTATTTTATTGTTTTAAATCGGATAATCATAAAAAACTTTATTTATTTATTTCACTAATTAATGGATTTTTTCTGTTTCAAATTTTCGTTTGAGAATCGCCAATCCTACTTATATTACATTTTGACGTTTTACTTTTTAAATAATTATAAAAAAATAATACTGTCTTCAATAATTAAATATAGCAATTTGCAGTTAAAAGTTTTTTTTTTAATTTTCTCATTATTTCTGGCTTTCACCTTTTAAGGGTGCTATTATTATGTTCTTGGCTATCATTTAAAAATATGGAGAAATGAAAGGTGAATTCAAATATTAATTTCATTTAAATAGGCAAATTTCAAAATTATAATGAAAATTGGAGTCGAGTTCAGACTTAGAAGAGATGAGATGTTGAATGGAGGGGAGGCAGTTTTAGATAAAGCTTGATAGAAGAGAGGATATTTGTTTAGAGGGACAACCAAAAAATATGTGATCTAAAGTTCCCACTTCTAGACCACAGAATGTATAATCTGAGGAGTCAAGGACGTGAATTTTAAAAAAGTGGGAAAGAACGGAACAATGTTCGATCCTCATTCGAATAAGTGAAGAAATTTCTTTTTTTGGAAAAATGGGGGAATTGTTGAAACCACGGTTTTGATCGGATAATCCTTTGTATTGAGGCATACCAGGCTCCCTTGGATTGACTAGCAATGTGCCAATACTCTGCCCAAATATTGAATTCCAGTAAAAAAATAAAAGTATAATTTTTGTTTATGCTTTAATGTTCCTCAGTTTGTTTCCTAAATAATTTAGTACATTATTAATATTTATTGCAATCAGCCTGAATCTATCAATTTGTGCAGACTTAATGGTTTCAGGCAGTGAATTGTATTCCTTTGTATAGTAAACTATTTTATGTATTGGTGTCAGTATATTTTATATTTCTTATCTGTCTATGTTTTTCATCCAGATTTTATTTGAGATTTAAATGTAATAATGCATTTTTTATTTTTGAATGAGAGTGGGATTTTGTTTTAGAGTTTAGTACCATGGTATAGGAAGCTCTTTTGCCGTAAAGTTGTATTTGTAATTGTAAAGTTGTTTGGTGTGATTTGAGATTTTCACGGCCAAAAGTGTTATAGTGATTTGTTTTTGGGGTATAATGCCTTGTTGCGCTACCTTTTTCTTTAGCCAACGTTTCGAACAGCATTGCAGTGTCCATCATCAGGGTAGTCATCCGTTACACATCTGTCCTGATGTTGATGTGGTATTTTTAGTTGCTTGTTGGATATTTTTTTGACCTTGAGATCTAGTGTTTCTAATATAATTGTTAGTTTTTTATATCTTGTATGTTTTATGTTAATAAATATAAATGTGTTTTATTTTTAGTCGAGTTGTTTAATTGATATGATGTTGAGATGTTTAAGATTTCATCCATTCTATTTCTTACAGGGACTTGAAGAATAATTTTCATTATGGCTTTTTCATTTACATTTATGGTTTAATTTTTACTTTTTACTACAACTCGACGTTACTCGGAAACTTTTCTCTATTTTTAAATATAATATGCATGTATTATATATAAAAACCTTCCGGAAGAAATCTTTTAAGTGATAGTCAAAACCCTATCAAATATTTTTGCGTAGTTTGGAAAAAAACTGTTCTCTCAAACAGACAGACGCGGATTAACAGATTATTTTATGCCATTTAGAGGTAACGATAAAAGATATTTTTATGCTTTCAACATGCAATACTCTTCAGACATTATATGTTAACAATACTGCAGAGTTCTGGCTGAAAGTGATGTTGTTTACCGTAGAAGTATTAGGAAATTATCTTTAACAGAATGTTTTGAAAATTTTGTGTTTTTTGTAGCATTGAGAACGTTCTGTCTTCAACCATAATTTAATAATATATACACAATTAGTACATTATTTTTACATAATAATCTAATATGCAAATTATTAAATTATACTAAGCGTCCGACCAAATATCAGATTCAACAATTTATTATTACTTCAGTTGCCGCTGTTACCAGTTCCTACTATGAAGAGCAGTTTAAAAACAGGAGAACGTGGAGTTTGTTTATTGAACGTAATAATATTATGTTCAATAAGTAATACATCATTTTATAATGTAGGCTCACCGCTTGTATTGCTCGATAGGTATCTCTCTGGGCTCAATATCCACTCAGTCGGCCAATAATAGAGCCACTACTAGCGGATTATGGCCTCAGTAGTAGAACTGACTTATGTGTTTTCAATTTGTTTAGCCTCATTCTAGCTAGAGCTACATCTGAGTTTTTCTCGATCTTATCTTGCGGTTCTTGGGCAGACAGGAAATTCTATAACTAGATTCATTACAAACTATATACATAGGCTACGTGTGTTCTCCGTTGACCATGGTGATTGACTTAGTTTTCTTTTCCGAAAAGATGACATCCTGAAGTACGATAGATAGTACCATAGATCTGTGTGTACGTGTAATTCTCTACAATAATATTACATAGGTCAGTGTGCACGTGCAAATCTCTACAATAATATTGCAACGGTTTGTGTGCACGTGTAAATCTCAACAATAATATTACATAGGTCGGTGTGCACGTGCAAATCTCTACAATAATATTAAATTATCAACGGATGTTCACACAATTCTGACTTCGTCATTGAAAATTTGTGTTTACTAAAACTAGTTTAATGTATATATACATAAGGCCAGATTTTGCAAAATCTGAATAACTGATGATTATACTCCTTATTCATTTTAATGAATACATATTATATATTAAAGAAGAACTTGCAGACAAGCAGCCATGTGGCAGTTTTGCAGGACTATCTTTCATTTTTTTGCAAATCCTGTATTATCTACGTCTTTTTAAGAAAAAATAAAATAGATTGAGGTACTAAAAACGCCAGATAGTAATTTTCTAAGAACGTGACATTTTGTCTAATCTTAATATATTATGTTGTCCTCTCCACTTGGGAGTTAACGAAAACTATTATTCAAGTTGAATTAAAACCTTACCTGCATAGAGTAGTCGAAGTGATAGTATCCATATAAATATATATTTTTTCAATTTTTTATACATACGTAAGCTTGGTACTATAATTAAATAAAAACTTGTAGATAATGTATTACAAGATAGATAAGATCGTTGTTGTTAACAAAATATTATGTTATTTTAAAACAAACTGGTAATCGATTCTTTTGTCGATCGTAATAAATAGACGTGTGTATTTAACATTTGGTTTTATTTGATAATAATTACTCTGGGCACATTATTTATTTATTGAGTGAGCGAGTTTTTCTAAATACAGAAAAAAAATTAAATAATATTTGGAAAATTCATTCCACTTGATGGAGTGAAACATGAAAAAAACTTAACAATAAATATTTTGGCATCACAAGAAAGTAAAAAAAAAACTAAAAATATTGACTATTTTACAACAAAATAAAAATAATAAAAAATCATTCGAAAAGTATTACAGGCTTATATTTAATATTTAAATTATTATTTTTTAATTTACTTTTGAATCATGAACAAGTGCCGAAAGTGTTTCATAGAAAAATATGTTTGTAATCGGTATTTAACTAGAACATATAATAATATGTTTCTATCTCTTTTTGGTTTCAAGGATACGGTAAAAATAATAATATAATTAAAGTTACATACAAAGTTTTCAATAAATAATTAAATTACGTCCAAATAAATTACTTAGTTTCGTTGCGTTAGTAATCAAACATTGTGATTGTTCGTCGTCGAAATAAATAAAAGATACTCACGAGAAGATAGCTTATTAAATTGAGGTTATTAAATCAGGACAATAGTGATCGAATTACCCAATATTTCTTACGTTAGCATGAATTTTTCGTATTTGAACTGATAACACCTGTATCAAACGGTTTCATGTTTTATCAAATCACCACGTTTTTTTAATTTCCTTTCTCTTGTTTAGAAGAATCTTAACAGTTAGTCGTTTATTTCGTATATAAATTGGCAATTAATAAATTACGCCGATTTGGTGCATATCCTTTGTGGGCCACGTTATGGGCTTTTTGGAAAAACCCTGGCCATGCAAATTTAATAAATTACGCGGAAGGCTTTGGCGCATATCCTTTGTAGGCCAAATTCTGACCTTCCTGGAAAGACCTAGACCATCCGGATCCGGAGTGTCCAGCCTGGACGACAACTTCGTGTCCCGATTCGTGATGTCCACCTCCAGACAAAAGTTTCTTAAGGCCGATGATGCCAGCCAGGACAAGGGCGAGCTTGGAGACGATCAGAGCCTTGCCGGCTAGGAGTGCCAGGGCTCCAAAGGCGAGGGGTATCAGTGTGCCTCCGATGAGTAAGGGGATAAGAAGCAGAGGGGCCAGTTTCTTCTTTTTACCACGGCCTTCTTCGGTCAGGGAACGCTGGAATTCTTCGGCCGAGGGAAGTTTCATCTGGAATAACAAGTAAATATTAGTAAATGAAAACATTTTGTTGTGCATAGTAAAATGAGGATATAAATTTGTTGTGTTATTATTGTTAACTGTGGTAAGTATTTAAGAGTGTAAATAAAAATATGAAGAACAATTCATTATTTCAGCACAGAGATAATCTTAACTTAAACGTGATTGATAAAAGTGTCCATCATCAGGGCAGATCCGGTAGATCCGAAGATGTGTAAAAAAGGAGTTAGCGCAACACGGCATAACACCCCAAAAACAAACAACAAAAATGCTTTTGGCCGTGAGAATCTAAAAACTTACGTGATTGATAAAAGTTTGAAAAGCTTAAATATCTTGTACGCAGACAAGCAAGGGTAAATATGATTTAAGATTTTCACGGCCAAAAGTATTTTTGTTATTTGTTTTTGGGGTGTTATGCCGTGTTGCGCTAACTCCTTCTTTAGCCAACGTTTCGGACAGCATTGCAGTGTCCATCATCATGGCAGATGTGTTATATCAATTGCAAAAATACTATACTATAATACTATACTATACTAAATATGTCAATAACACATCTGCCCTGATGATGGACACTGCAATGCTGTCCGAAACGTTGGCTAAAGAAGGAGTTAGCGCAATACGGCATAACACCCCAAAAACAAATAACAAAAAAAGCAATGGTAAAATTAAGTTAGCTAGCATAACTATCTAGCTAAAAACATAGATCTGATACGCAAAAGGTAACAAAATTTAAATGCCAATGTGAAATTATTTTGTTCACAGATATCGTACTTGGATTATTAGGAATCGGTAGCAGAAGTCGGGGACGGCCGAGGAAGGCATGGCACGACCAAGTGAATCAGATACTTGAGTCGGGCCATGTCAAGAGTCAGAACAATAGAAGAGTATGTATGAGACGGTGAATGAATATGAATGAGGCAAGGAGTGTGTGCCAAGACCGAGTTCTTTGGCGGTCCGTCCTCTCTGCCTACCCCTGCGGGAAACGGCGCGATGGTTAGTTAGTTAGTTAGTTATATTTATTGTATACCAGAAAGTCAAGTACAGAATATTTTGTCATTTGTCGTAATGAAAATTGCAATCATTTTTTAAATACTATGTATTCTGTGGTATTAATTAATGGTGAAACGCCGTCACTTCACGGATCAGAGTTCCATTGAACCACAAAGTTTTCTAATTTATTCTTTTGCATTTCTTAAAACAATCAAAGATCTTACGGGCATCAAACTTGGCACATTATGGAGTAATTGTGGTTATGGAGATTTTTGTGGGTAGGTCTGATACATTCCACAGAGGAAATTTGCATTCAAAATGGACACAATAAAGTGACACACTCACGCAGTGAATTCCAGTTGCCAGGATTTACAGTTAGGTACTTATCTAAATACATTATCACAAGTGATACTGCGAAATACTGGGTTGATTCGCCTAAAGATGTTATCGTGAATTAAGATATTAAAAATTCAACATGGCAAGTTGACAAGACTCAAATTTTTATTAAATTGAGATTAGTTTAAATCGATGTTAAAAAAATGATTATTTAAAATGCACAAACAATATAATATGAAAATTTTATGTGACTTAATAAAAATTAGTACTTTTATTTTAGCACTTATCCGGCAAATTTTTTCGGAAAATATATATTTTTTTATTGAAATGGGTGGAATCACTTTTTTGTTTTATTCGATAAACTATTAGTTTTTTTTTACGAAATACTTTTATTTGGTTCGATTCTAGCTTACGCATTGAAATATTTAACTCGTCTAAAATACCAGTATCTCCGCATGCCATCGTTGACTATTAGTATTATTGCAATGATGTGAGCCTTACAAAAAAACAATATAAGTTTGTCGACTAATATTATTAGTTGATAAACTAATATTTTGCCGGGTCGATTGACATCACTAAGCTCAGATCGATAATGAGCCGACAAATCATATAATATAATCTATTGGGTCAAATTTGTATTGTAGCACTCAATAAAGCAAGCTACAAAAAAAATTGTGTGGTGTAAATTTATCTGGGAGAGAAGGAAAAAATGCTTTGGTTAAATTGAGTGGTAAAGAGCCAAACGAGCCTATACAACAAAACAAAAAAATGAGATGATAAATTTGGAGTCATGTGGTGTTCCTTTTTACGTCACAATCGCCTTTACTTCAAAATTTTAAGCTTTATTACTGCTGCCCCATCGTTTTTTTTTGTAATATCGATTTCATAATAAACTTTTATGCCACACAGGTCTATGAATAATGTCAAATAAATCACTCTCCTCAGTTTTTGAGGATGACAGTTTTGGGGAGAAGAATCGTGCACCTAATTAAGCATATTTTTAATATGAAGATTAGTTTTTTATTGATTACGATAGTTTTTTAATAAATATTTATTAAAAAAACGATTTTATTTCACTTTTATTTAGGCTTGTTTGGTTTCTACGGATTTACTGTGAATTAAAATTTGATTTAAATTTTAACCATAAATTTTGAGAGCCATAATCTCACTTCTTCATATTCGTCGCGTAAGCTAGTTTGACTTCTTGTCACTCAATTTCAAATAATAAGTGCTGTAATAATACTTTAATTCAATATAGCACAATGAAGAAGAACGGTTATGGACAGTTTTACAAAAAATATATTTGAAAATACCAAAATCTCACAAATCCCCCGCACAGATCAAAGTGCATACATGTTTTTATGTTACTGATTATTTTTTTTTTTCAATGACCCAACAACCGTTATTGAACAAAATGTTCTTGCAACAATAAAATAATAATAAAACAAAAGTAAACGATCTTGTATTATGAGATATTGTATTTTATGAAATCTGAAAAAAAAAACAGATCGAAATCCAGCTTGCGGAAAATGTTTTATCGTGATCATCACTCTTAGACATTAACCTACAGAAATCGTTTTACCACTAACCCTTGACTCAATCATCTAATTGAAAGTGAAACCATAGATAAATTCCATAAGTCCCAAGGACTGTTATGAAATGGATATGAGAAAATAATTTCTGATGACAGGATAACAACAATCACTGCTTTAGAGGAAGCGCCCTTGAAGCAGATCAAACGAGATGTAGACTGAAAGCGTAAAATAAGATTTGAGCAGGATAAGAAGGCCTGAGGACTAAAGAAAATTGGTTATGAACCAGTTCTGATGGAGATAATTCATAGAGGAGGCCGAATTCCTTCCTGGCAAGTAACGCTGAGATAATTATGGTGAAGAATAATATGAAGATAACGTGTTTTGTGGTGGTCGCTTCACTTGAAAATGTGTTAAGGAATTTGAATTTCTTTCCTTGCTCTAATAAACACCGGAACATGCGTGTCCTCGTTAAACGCGTGTTATAAATGATTAAGATTCTTCTCATAGCGCCATAGTCTGTTTTGAATAATTCAACAGAGTGTTATTATAAAAAGAACTTTATGGTGTTATATATTTTCGATGCTCCGATTGCTTTGTAGCTCTATTTCTGAAAGTCTTAAACTGCTTAAATGATGATTTAATTCTAATAGTGGAGAAAATTGGCCATGCTTTTTTATTGATTACTTTTTCATACTTCGGATACGTTTTAATGGTTTATTTAAACTAAAACGTCTGATTTATTGAGCCAAGTATGGTTTACTCGTTTTATTTGAATAAAGTATTATTTTATTTTGTATGTTTTGGAATAAAATAATAAACTAATTATTAGAAATCAGAATCACACCGAACGATATTAAGCGATGTAATTTAATACGTCAAATAAACAAAATATCATATACCATTTAAGACTAGGTCGTACGAAGGATCGACATTGCTTTTATTGAAGATTGACATTGCTTTTATTGAAGATCGACAATGGTTTTATAGAAGATCGAAATTGCTTTTATTGAAGATTGACATTGCTTTTATAGAAGATCGAAATTGCTTTTATTGAAGATTGACGAGATACGAGATGCCTGCTGACAATTAAATTAAGGGTGGAAACGTAGCAAATATTACTTTTACACAGGAGGCCCAGTGTGAAATAATTTTCGTCGGCATTAGATTAGATGCTGTGCTTAGATCCAATAGTGCGCAGAAATTGAACGGTTATGACGAACTCGCGATGATTCATATTTTTCTTTCATTACAAATAATTTTTTTTTAATTATTAAAAATATTGCCAAAATCTTAAAATCGATATTTACTAACTATACATTGAGAGCAAAAGCGTACGAAAGTGAAAATTGATTATGTGAACTTTCGCGAAATAAAGTGACAGTTTCTGTTCAATTCAACTGACATCCAAAGGCGAAATAGTTCCTTAACTGGGATTAGCGGTGTAAAGTATAATTCATAGTTATCTTTGAAACTATACGATCTAATGTATCACTATGTGAAGTGAGTCTATTAAGTTCTTCTTCAATTAAGTTCTTCTCCTTAAGCATATTTTCAAAAAATCATTTCTTTGAATATAACCAGTTAATCTGAGGAAACATACACATTGTCTGGTAAAACGTTACAATTAACAATAACACAATTTTTCAAAAAACAAGTAAGTTACTATAAAAATAGAATCGATTGGCGCATCACGATAATATGATGCCGGCACACAAAGAGTTATAAAATCGTTAGTCCAGATGATTTTCACCACGCCCAACCACTTTAATTTGATCGCATATAAATTGAGATATCATATATCTACCAAGACAGGTAGACATGTCTATCTCTTTAAGTTGATACAGAGATGTGAATGATACTGCTTTGTAACGCTCTGGCCCACATTATCAACTTACGAGTATAATATATGAGAAAACGAGTATATTCTGCTCACTGATGCGTATAAAAATGTGGTCTTCTCCGTAATAATTCCACGTTTTCTTAGAAACTTGTGCTCCAGATTAAGAAAGTTTTATTACGGCGGTTAGCAATGATAATAATCACAAGTAATTGATTTTTTGCTATTCAGTTATTGGTTGATTTAGATTAGTCGACTTGAGCGATTTCTTGATAGTAATAGTACAATTATTATTAAAATAATTGAACTGGAAAATTTTAATGTGTTTTCTATTTTCATTAGACACGTAAGCTTTAAACCGGATTTAGACATTTTGTAAATTGTTTTTAATGGTCTTGAATTGTTTTTTTTTAATGTGAAACCGCACAAGAGTCCCAACTGCTCTCACCCATCTGGAGCCAATAAGACTATGGCATCCCCGATTGTGGTGATTGTGGGACTGAAGGTAATGGGGAGGGGATGGAGATGGAAAAGCGACAAGTGGGCTATTCAAATCTGGTCATCAAGTACGGCCAAAGCCATTTCAAACAACGTTTTGATTTTGAACAGTGATCTTACACCAGGGCGAAACTGAGAGTATCTTCCAATCTTGAACATCACTCAAATTTTCAGGTTTTTCTAACTAAGATATTAAACTGAAATGGATAAAATATATTTAATTTCCGTTTAATATCTACATAACCTGCACCACTAACTAAAAATCTAATAATAAACTAAAATTAAATTCTTCGTTAATTTTCATTATCCTGATGAAGAAGCCATTGACTTTGAAACATGTAGAAAATTATTGATTCAAAAGTGGTGTACATAAAGTATTTCATTTACGTAATATTATCAAAATGACGCCACAAAGTAATTTTACAACTATTTAAGAAGTCAAAATTTTAATTAAGTGTGTAGGCATTTGCAGAGTCAGTATAAATATTGACGAAAAAAGATTTAATATCAACATTAAATTATTTTGTCACAAATCTTGTCAAACCACAAAAGAGCCAGCATTGCATAAAATGTGAGTAATAACTTGAACTTGCGAGATTAGAATTATAAATGAAAGTGTTCGGAGATACTATCGTTACGTTATAACATGTTTGTTTCTTTCTAATTACGAAACTACTTAAATTGTATTACATATGTTAGGTAAAGTATTGGAATCAGTAATATTAAGGTAATGATTTTAATGATTTGAAAGTAATTTTATTTTTGAAAAGAAGTAAAACAAATAAAAGAAGTATAATAAATAATATATTTAAGGTAAATAATATTTTCATATAATATGAAAGTTGAAGATGTATACTTTTATTCTGTGGCATGGCTTTAATGTATTTTATTTTGATTTTTGTTGTAAATGCAACCCAATATAAAAATAATCATGTACCGACAAATTTTACATGGAGGTTTGTTAATGAAATATTTCTTTTGGGGAAATGTTTGACATTTTTTCCACAGTAATCTAAAAAAGGATTTACTTTCATTTATTATAAAGCAGATATTTTGACTTGTGTCATAAACAAAAAAATTAAAAGCTTTTAAAAATGCTAGTTATCCTTTGGCCTCCGGAATGGCATTTTCGGGCGTCGTTTAAATGCAGCTGGTAAGTAAATTAACATTCCAAGTAATAGTACTGTAAAAAAATCTGTGAAAATTATATGTTTGTTATTTCTTTACCTGTAAGGTATGAGACTGGAAGAATCCGAAAACCTTTTCAAGGATCAGACCGTTAAGGGTGTCTTCCTTCTCGTTGAGGTTCCTTGGCAGAGATGCTTCAAGCTCGCCCTCGGACTTTGCCGGGGACTTATCAACAGGAGCGGCGCCATCCTTAACAAAACTGACTCCCTCCAAAATGGATACATCATTGAATGACCTTGAGGCTCTATCCAAAGCAGTAACAAGCTTCAACTTCAAACAAGAAGATAGATCAGTTTGTGCGCAATCGTGGTAGGTCTTCAGCAAGAACCTGAAGTCTCCAAGGTATGAAGTGGCGTCGTTTTCAGAGCGTCCTTCTTCCTGTGGGATTGCGTTTTGCTTATTTGGTGTCGATCTTGCGACGCTAGCGCCGAAAAGGCATAGAAGCACAAAACACTTAGCATACATGATTTTGTTGTAAAGACCACCGTTTGTGATACAGATGTTACCGATTTGATGAATTGAACTCGACTGTGATAAATGTAGTGACGAGGAGCGTTATATACGCGGATGATGGAGTTAACCCCCCCTCGGTTATGGCAGTACTTGGAGCACTTGTTTATGCTCTGTACACTGAGGCACTTGAAAATTTGCCAACGGATATATTGCTCATCAAATAAGTGCTGTAAACTTACTACATACAAGCATGAACCTATACCAATCAAAAATAAACATATAAGTCCACCCAAGCTAAAGGAAGATGGGCGATAGAAGGAAAATATTGTTAGATACTTAAAATAATATAAAATATATTTATATGTGAAAATATTGTTAGATACAATATATGTATATATATTTTTTTTATATATTTTTATATATATTTTTTTTATTTATATATTTTAAATATATATATTTATTTATATTTATATGTATTTTTATAATCATAGAATTTTTATTTCTAGTCCTGTTAAAGATTTTTTTAAAGTATTTTTTGCATAAAAAAGCAAATTCCATGAATAATGATCCATACTAATTTAGTACTACGGGGTTAAAATGTAAAATTTTTATGATAAGAAGAAATTGAGGACAAAAACGTCCATAAAAGGGCTTTCTTTTCACTGTGTCAACTACATTTTTTTTTTTTATTGAGATGTAATCTAATTGTATGATAAAGGTACCTAGATGATATTTATATCAAGATACTAATATTTTTCATATAAGTATTAACCAAATTAATTTTAACCTTAATTCGATATCCGTAATAAACACAAAAAATTATGCTTTACGAAAAATGTAAATTTTCATTTCTCTTTTGATGTTGTCTCTGTTAGTTTGCTCGAAAGCCATCCAGCTGGAAAATAAACCTTTAAAGCCTCATTAAGGCACTTCGCAGTGAATTGAGAGGCGTTTAAACGAAATAATTACAATGCTCCGTTTACATTTGAGGGTATTGTCTACTGACTAAATGGTTTGAGTCAGTGATATAAAATTTGCGAGATTCAATGTTGTAGTACAAAAATGAATATAGTAATAAGACAATTAAGAACAGACTATTATCCACCAACGTTTCTATTACATTCAAAGTTGTTTTTTCAAAAAAAAATTATAGCCAATTAACTCGATATATAAATTACACTAATTTCTGAAAATTCCAGACAGAAAACGCGTTGATATTGTAATTGAGATTTAAGTAAGATAATTTTTACAGTGAGTCCTGGTGTAAAATGCACAAGACAAACCTACTAAAAATCTTTAGTGTGAGGAACAAACTTACCCGTTAAATTTGCTGCGAGCTCGCAGTGGCATTGTTTTATATTTGTGACTGGCCCGTATCCATAGAAACCGCACGTGAACAATAAAATAAGACCGATATTTTGACATTTACAATATGCTAGAAAATTGTTTGTTTGTAAAATAAAATTCAAAAGAGAACTGCATCAAAATAACAAAATTTAGTAATTCTTTTGGCTATAAAATTATTTATAACCATTAATCCCTTCACTATATAATGTTATTGCTTTAACGTTGGTGTGGAATAGCCGGCCTAGAGTCTGGTTTAATACCGTTTTTACCAAAAAAACGCCATGGTAATAAGTCAAGTTTTTCAATGTTCTGACCTTACGTGCCGCGTAATATTTACGCTAAGTTTTTTTGGAAGGCTGCTCTTGTTTAAATTATCTTAATCAAAATTTAAATTGAGTTCCAGAAAAAGAAAAAGGTTTCCACATAAATAACGACTTTGAATCAAGCCATGGATAATCGTTCAGAAGTAAAATTAGATTTTAGTGCTCAACATTCCTCCGTCCTTAAGAGCGCGCAGGAGCGCCGAGAAATTTTAACGATAGGTATTTGTAAAAATTATTTCTATTTCGTTCATCTCAGCGGACACAGCAAAAGCGCTATCGGTGTATTGGTGAACCCCAATGCGTGTGTGTGCGTGGCTGCAGGTGTTCGAAGCACGAAACGTCGCGCCGCGCCGGATAGCGACTTCGCGTCAAATTATCGCGATCAGTTCTTATTATTTCATTTACTGTTATTCATTTATTCCAAAAATTAAGTAGGTGCCTAGGTACATATTCGTAATAAAATAGCGAGGTCTACATTATTTAATATTGTATTGTACTTAACTTTATTATTATTATTACTTACTACAAATATGTACGTAGATACATTTATTTTGCCTCCGTGGTTGAGGGGTAAGGCTCTCGACTTCGAGTCCGGAGGTCTCGGATTCAAATCACGGCGTGCGCAAGTAAATTGATTTTAATTAATTTATGTTGTTTCACAATATTAAAAATAATATTCATTAAAAAGAATAATAATTAAATATAATATAAAATAATTGTCTGGAGAAATAATGATACACGCGGCGACTTAGTTACGGCCAAATCAGCTATCAGCTTGCAGGGTTTTGTAATACTAGTCCAATTAAGTCGCCAATTGGGGAATCCACAGTCTCACTGGCTCCAGACGGGAGCAGTTTGGACTCTTGTGCGGTATTCACATACAAAAAGTCACGTCGCAACTCGCAACTAGAGCGCCTGCTGTTCGCTCATCACCTCAGTCACATCGCGACTTGTGCGTAGTTATATACATGTGACTGCCTGCTCCGAGCTCATCTTCTGCACACGCACAAGTAAATGAGACTTGTGGGTGCGTGTATACAGGTTGCTGCACACATAAAAAAGTCATGTCGCAACTCGCAACTCGCAACTAGAGCGCCTGCTGTTGACTCATCATCTCAGTCACATCGCAACTTGTGCGTAGGTATATACATGTGACTGCCTGCTCCGAGCTCATGCCATGGAAGCCCACATTATAGCAGAAGGGTTCTCGAGAAGCATGGAAATGCATGGATTGAAATTTAACAAACTAGTTGGTGATGGCGACTCCAGCATCATGAAAAAAATAATGCAACAAATGCCATATGGTCCTAACCTTATTGTACATAAAATAGAGTGCAAAAATCACTTACTCCGCAATTTTTGCAACAAAATGAAAGCACTTGGAAAAAAAACCAACAACGCTAAAGGCTTTGTACCAGTTCATATAAGGAAAAAGGTTGAAGCAAACGTTTTACGCATGAGAAGAGCTGTAGTTGGAGCAGTAAATTACAGGAAAGAGCAAGAAAACACAGTACAAAGTGATAAAATAAAAAAATTGAAAATGGACATAAAAAATACCGCAAATCATGTGTTTGGTGATCATAAAAATTGTGCATCGTACTATTGCAAGCCGGAGAAGTATACTGATGATCCAAATTTAGTAAGCGATCTTCGAGATTGTGGAATATGGACTGATATCCAACAATTCTTATTGTCTCTAATAGCAAATGCAGAAAGTCTTATTATTGACGTGACAAATAACACTGTGGAGCAATTCAACAACGTTATCGCCAAATTTATAGGTGGAAAAAGGGTAAATTTTACTACAAGAGGATCTTACCAAGAAAGATGTTTTGGAGCAGTAGCTTCGTGGAATAGTGAATTGGCAACCCATTCAAGAATACAAAAGAAAATCCAAGGCCACAGTCCCGGCAAATACACGAAGCACTTTATAGAGAGAAAACGACGTTCGAAGGAGAATACACAAATGTGTCGAAAAAAAAAACTAAAGTATAATGAAAATACGACAGAAAAAAGAAAAAAAGTTACAGGGCCCGATGAAAATTATGGTCAATTGGAATTAGAACCAGATATGCCATCTGAAATATTTGAAACGAAAAAAGAGGAATTTCTCAAAGAATTATCTTCAACGAATAAGGAAGAGCTCGAACGGAATACGGTAGGCCAAAGCAATAACAATCTGTGGGCAATTGAAAGACGTAAGCGGATAACGGCGTCTAACTTTGGAAAAATATATAAGCTTCGGCAAAAAACTTCAGTTACGGGAGTATTAAACTCTTTACTGTACTCACAATTCAAAGGAACTATGGCCACAAATTATGGAAAAGAAAATGAAAGCCTATCAATAGAGCAATTTTCAAAAAAAACAAGTTTGCAGGTATCCGCTTGTGGGCTATTTATCGATAAAACCAAAAACTTTTTAGCGGCAAGTCCGGATGGCCTTATCGGTGAGGATTCTATAATTGAAATTAAATGCCCTTATAGTATAGCAACTATGTCACAAGAAGAGGGAATTGCACAAAAGATAATTGATTACTGTAAATTGGAAGACCATTCTTTAACATTAAAACGGAATCATAATTACTTCTACCAAGTACAAGGCCAGTTACATATTACTCGTCGTAATTATTGTTATTTTGTTGTGTGGAGTCCAAAAGGTTTGCTGTATGAAAAAATTGAGAGGGACGATGAAATCTGGCAAAAAATCGTTCCACTGTTAGAAAATTTCTACCACCAATGCCTTTTACCAGAAATAATTGACGGTCGCATACCAAGAAATTTACCGGCGAGGGAAAGGTCTGGACCATAAATTGTTTTAATTTCATTGTGTAGATGTTAAACAGTATTTTTTTTTACAATAAAGCGTTTAAAAACAAAAAATATTAGATCATTGAAGAAGATTGAAAATGTCAAGTGATGTAGGAGGTATTCCCAAAAGTGCATTTTTCTGTAATAATATAACGTATTAAAAAATTTAAATAAAAACTAAACTAGTTATGTGTATGTACCTAATATGTAGCACAATAAACAATATGGTGCCTCTTATACATAGATTTCAATATTCATTTGTATAATATGATATTATAATAACATAATCGATTCAACAACATGTGGTAGATGCATGTACCACTGAACATACGCTGTACCAGCATTCCATCAAACGATCAGTGGTGTATGTACTTACCATCACACATTTTCTTGTAAAATATAATTTTTTTAAATCTAGAACAATATATATAGTCAAATATAAAAGTTTTTTTTTGGTTCGGTAGTTGTATCTTAAAAAAGTGTCCTATAAAGGGATAATATTATGTTGAGTACAACCTTCAAAAGTTATCAAAAAATATTTTAATTAATTTTTGTGTTCCATATCCAACTCGGCAATACGGAACGGAATCATCTCGGGGTCTGTCTGTAACAGGTGTTTTTTTTTCAATTTTTTTCCATTAATTTATTTGACGTAAACAAATAAAATTTGTCACAATAACTTTAGTAAATAAGCTCGGTAAGTATTGGCACACTCAAGATAAGTCACCAAACAGAAAAATAATTTAAAAAAAACATCGATAACTCGGGACATGACAACACTAGTGGACTAGTGTATCGATATAATTATTGAGAATGTCACATCACTTCGTTGACTGTATACGTATTCAACAAAACCCTCTCCGCCCCCCCTCAGCCCCGAATACTGAGAGAAAGGGACACATGCACCTCAGCCTGATAATACCTAAATAAAATTGTCAAAATCGAGGTTTTGTAGTCCTCATTTTTCTACTCCAAAACTGAACCGATTTTCAAGATTTTTTTTACCAAATGTATTGGAAGAAAACATTCTATGTCTGTACGTTTTGCTTTTTTTAAAAATACATCGTCTTATTTGTATACTGAACGTTTGTTGATGGCGTTAAAAAAAGGCAATTTTAACAATTTTTGAAGGGTTATAACTCCTATAAAAAGTAACTTATCAAAAAAATCAAAACGTACCGACACGCTTGCGGTCAATATTCATATTATGTAAAAAAAATATTTTCGCTAGTGTCAAAATCCAGAGAGGGAAATGAGGAATACGTTTGTATGGAAAAAACACCACCCGGTTTCCTCTTAAGGCTTTATTGTAAAGAAACCTCTTCGGTGGTCATTAATCTTACACGCTTGAGCATGGAAACCGTAGGTGTCACATTTACATAATTCCTTATAACTGACTCCCTTAAAATAGGTCAGAAGCTCGAAAATGAGTTTTGTATTTCGGACATCATTTCTAGCTCGATGAATTCTTAAGAGAATTTTTTTCTTAGAACATTCAGTCTAATAAATTTAATTGTGACATAAAACAATATTTTTTTAAATTTTCTAACCGTAAAGTGATTAGGTCCTTTGTCAAGATAATTAATTTTCTTATTTAAGTACAAACAGTACAAAATGTTCCATTAACATAAATATAAAGATTAAGGCGATGCTCTACGTCGTCTAATATTTTAAATTGAACCGCTATCAATAACAGACCTTACGTAGATGGCGATAAGGTTTAAATTCCCGCTTAATACCATCCGCCTGTTTTGATTTATGGAAGAAAAAAACATGGCCAAAAAGTGCCTTTTATTTTATTTTGTGGATGTTCAGGCATAAATATTTCATTTTTTTTCGATCATTTTATAAATAACTTAATTTGCCACATTATACAATAAAATCATAACCGAAAATGGGTTCGTAAGTAGGAGATTTTGAACATTAAAGTAGTTTTCATAGGCCTTTACATTATTTTTTTCTGGGCTTATAAAAAGACTTATCTAAAAAATACTCGATTATTTCAAAGGCCAAGATGTATTCTACTCGCACTATTTAATTAAAGCATCTGAAACATTTGTAGGCGACCAAATTTTCAAACCAAAAACACATGATTTTGCATTACCACGTATGGCATCGCCTTAAGAATATAACGTATAAAAAAGTTTTGAATATTGATTACCTAAAAATATTTAGTATATCTGCAGAAAGTACCTAAGTGTATTTTTTTACTACTATTGGCGTATTGATTATTTATAATATTACAAAATAATTTATTTGTAATATAATAATAATATAATTTGACAATAATAATCTCAAATAGAATTATTTGCCGATGATTCCACATAGTACAAACCCATACACTACTTAATTGTTTATTAAATTACCTAATGATTTAAATAGCGTTTCTATATATTGTCAGAATAACCAGTTATTTTCAATGGTTCAAAAAATAATTAAAAAAATAAATAATTATGGGATTAAAATAAATACCTGTAATATTTTTTTATCGTATATTTTATTTAGCTACGAGAATTGAGATTTTATATATAGTATGTATATTCCTATTCCAAAACGACTACAATAACATTGTGACGTTACGCAAGAGCTTCCTTAACATTTACGGCGAGTTCAGTGAACATTTTAAACATTTATAAATATTGATTTGTGTTGCCGAAATATTTATCTTAGGAAACCTAAAATCGTTGCATTTTCCCTCAGGATATCCATGTACTGTACTATTAATAATAAAATCTTTTGAAGTATAATCTGGCAACATTTTAATTTTCAAGTTATATATAAATAATAGGGTAATAGACTAAACGTTGCCACATTTTTATTGACAAAATAATTTTTTTGTCAGCAGATACCTGTCTAAAAATGGTAATCGTGGCCTATGGCGTAAAAAGTAAATTATAATCAATAATTACTAGCCTGAAACCCAAATATGAATTGAAAAAATCTTCAGAGAAAAAATAAATGCCACCGATGGGAATTGAACCGGCACCTTCTTTTTTTATTTTTCAATTAAAATTTGTGTTTCTGGCTAATAATTATTGCTTTTAATAATTTGTTATCCTTTTTGATTTACATAAAAACTTTGTCTCGTATATTTATATATATACAAGTATATAAAAGTTTACAAATAAACTCGTTTACCTTTAAGTTTACCTAAAATATAAATCAACTTATTTATATTTATTTATTTATTTTTTATAATATTCATTACATTATATGCAAGGAAGCTTTTGATTGTCCAACTAGGAAGGTTTCCCGTTTTAGGACAGTCAAATTAACACCTTTAAAATTATCCTAGAGGAATACAGGATTTAAGAATAGAGAAAATAAGTATTTAAAAGCGAAGATACAACTAAGCGTTCGTGATTAATAATTATAAAATTACATTTTTAATTTTATTTTTAATAAAAATAGTAAAAAGTAAATTATATATTATATAAGAGGCGCTTTCACATAAAAGTTGTTTGAAGGGCACTGCAGGTACCTACATCTGTGAGATGTAATTATTGACTTATAAGCGGAGGGGCTTTCTGTGCATCGCATGACAATGGTGTAAGGTAGAGATATGCATTATGTATTTCAGAAAGAAAGTGATACACACACATGACGATGGCAGTACTAGTACTACAGAAGTAGGTACTAGACTGTAAACCAGACGGATGTGATTTAACGTGATTACTGTATGCCGCAGACTTCATGATATTTGACAATCTATAAATGTAATTACAATTTACTGCTACATAACACAAATTTTCACTACCTAGTTAAATCATAAGTTTACGTGGAAATTTCACTTGTTTATGCAATCCATTAAACGCGCAAAATGACATAAGTGTTTGAAGAGCTGTTTGTTTTGCCAAAAGTAAATAAAAATAATAAATAAAATACATAATATAATATTATAGATACACACAGGTAGTACCTTCAATTCTATCTTATATTCAACACATGGTAAAGATATTATTGTAGAAAGCAATCACTTTGTGGTTTGACATATTTAATAAAATAAAATATTTTTTTGTTTTAAAACCACGATATTTATTAATTTAAGAACCGACCAGTTTCGCTTTACTTAAGCATCATCAGGGTACAAATTAATAATAATTAATAATTAATACAATATTAGTATTAATACTAATAGTATTAATTATATGGTACAAATTAAAACAACAGGGTACAAATTAATACTATTAGTATTAATTTGTACCCTGATGATGCTTAAGTAAAGCGAAACCGGTCGGTTCTTAAATTAATAAATATCGTGGTTTTAAAACAAAAAAAATATTTTATTTTATTAAACATGGTAAAGAAATTATGCGATATCGCACGTAGGTACAAATAATATGTAACTTTTTGGTAGCTTCATATTTTTATTAGTTCGATTTCGGAGGCTAGTATAGGTACCGTGACCCCGGGAACCATTTATTGGATAACCTGCCATGAAACACCCCTGCCATGGGCCAACCCAAGTGGTTTGCTACGTTTCGTGACTTAACAAAGGTGCCCGGATTCATGTGGTGTGGTTTCGTCTAGTTTAATGCGTGGTGGGTCGGATCGGGAGAGACTGGTTAAGGGAGACTTTCGACCTCCCCAGCCGGACTCTCTCGACCCATCATCGTGTACTAAAATGGTAGTACCTTTCCTTAACCCTTCAGTATTTTAAAGTTTTCTGTATATTTCAAATGCACTTTATACATCTTCTTTTTTAATATTCGTATAAAAAAATACTGTTTAAGAAACTAGATAAAATTTTCATTCTGGTTTATGCATTTTACTAAATATTACTATTTTTAAATAATAAAAATTACATGTAAAACGTGAAAAATGATGTCAAAAAAGCTAACGACATTTATAAAATATATATTGTAATTGCTTTGGCAGTTTAGCGGGTATAAATAATAAATAAAAATAAATAAATAAAAAAAGAGAAAAATTGAGAGAACTATTTTGATATTTTGTAAACAAATATAAATAATTATTTAAATTAAACCGATTGTTATTAAACATGAATTATTCATTTTGGCTATTTTTTAAATTTTATTTATGGATTCCAGTAACAGTATTTGAAGCAAACTTGAAAGATTTATTATTTATCTTTCTTACGTCAAAAAATAAAGTACTTCCGCAAGATGGAAAAAAACCCTCAAACGCTGGAGCGGTTAAAAAGATCACCCACACGCATCCTCAAAGATAGGCCCTGGGGATTTTTTTTACTCAGGACCTCCTGTGTGGATCTGAGGTTAAAAAAATTGTCTGGACAAACAAGTGTATACATATACTTTTTCATTTTTTATACCTTATAAAAGCGGTTGTTAGTTAACAATTCAAGTACGTAAGCTTTCAAACAGAAAAGAGAAGTTGCACTTTTGCGCTTAATCTGGCCAATGTTTGGAAGAAAAAAAAATTTAAATTCAGAAAATCTATCTGGGGACAAACATTGTACATAATTTTTTTCTAGCTAGATCACTTTATTCATATCAATACATTACTTTGTTAATAAATGATAAAATAAAATCTTTTTTTGTTATATGCTTTGAAATTTTCTTTTACGATATAATATTATGACACCGAATAACGATTACGATTTTTAATGCATTACTGTACTAATGTATAATTAAAAGAAGAATAACAAAACTATCATGATTCTGACATTTTAATGATTTTTATTTGATATTACGTATAGCTGAGCGTTGAAATAGATTTTGAGAAAAGAATATTTAATATGTAATAAACAAAAATACTGTAGTATGCAATAAGGTATAACGAATAAACAAAAACCTTAAGGTTTTATTAAATGTAATACTAACATGAAATAAAATAAAAACTTGAATAATAACTTAACACAAAACAAAGGACTAAATCTACATCAACTTCGCTATTATATTTTGTAAGATTAGCTAAGTGATTGTATGGATTTAATACAAAGAAGATTCATATATCTAGCTCCTAAAATCTTCAACCTTCTCCATGATATTTCAAAAATCAACACCCAACTCCATACTTTAAAAACACAAATAACGCTGTGGATCCTTAGGTTTTAATAACTAACCACCTAATCTCCCTTCATACATTTCACGTCTCTTTCCAATTTTCTAAATTAAATTTTCATATAAAATATTTAAAACTATATCTGAATTGAATAATTTAATAATTATTATCACAAGTAATAATTATTGAAGAATATATAAGCAAAAATTTGAAATACAAAAATTAGAAAAGTCTCATCAAGTCGCAATACATACTATAAATGATACAATGATATTTATTATAGCTTTATGACACTAACTAGGAAGTACCACAGGCTGCAGAAAGTTGCACTTTTATGTGATGCGTGCAACAAATTTTTATACATATACTCTAATGTATTCTTCAAAAATATAATTTTCTGTTCATTAAATTAATTAAATACTAAAAAACAAAGTCGCTATCGGTGGGTTTGTTTGTGTGATTAGTTCTTCTAAACTGCGCAACAGATTTTTGTAATTTTTTCACTATAATTTAGAGATTTTTTTAAATTAAAAGTTTATATATATATAAATATTTATATATATATAATTATATATAATAATTGATTTTCATAAAAGCAATAAAACATGATTACGGAGAATAGTTAGTCACACTTAAAGAAATGTTTTAACCATGAGAATCAATTATGAGTTCATAATACATTTACGTGGGATATATTTCTTGCGGATCAATAGAAAACAATACAATATTTGCATGACGTCCACAGTTATCAAACAAATTTTAAATGTATAGGATGCAGAAAACACATACAACCAAACATAAATTGAAGCAGTTGATAAAAATTCCAATTGATTATATGGATCTCACATCCCTGGCTTGACATGGGATTCTGAAAATACCATCGATAATACTGATCAGAAACCAGCAGGTAAATTCGAGACATTTTTAGAATGGAAAATACTTTTTGTGTCGTCCTGGTTAAAGATCACCCTTTGCCTTTTCACTTCAACGTTTTAATTTATTTTTAGTTGGTAGTATTTTTATTACATTTTTACATGAATAACAGTTTTAAATACACATTTAATTTTATGCAATATTACATTACATAATGTAAGCTGGTACTTGTGTTTAGGAAAGGAGTGAGTATAGGTAAATAAAATAAAACTGTAAAGTGAAAATGAAAACAAATAAAATTGACAATTGTGAAAGAATAGGTATTTTTAATTTTTTATATTAACTCCACACAGGAGGCCCTGAAGAAAATAATATCCCTCAGGGCCTATTTCATCTTTGGGGATGCTGTGTGGAGGGTTTTTTTGTGGAGAGGAAGGAGTGAACATGGGTCTTGAAGAGTTCCATGTTGTAGGAGGGAGGAAACACAGAGGCCGGCAGTTCGTTCCACAGCCGAGCTGTTGAAGTTAAGAGCGAATCGTAGAAGCGACCCGTTCTCATGTGACAAATGTCAACCGTGTACAAATTATGGCGCGCGTTTGGCGTGTATTCCGACTACGCACCGGTGCCGAAGGGATCAATGACGCTAGTTCCTCAGAGCATCTTCCATTGTAAGTATGAGGAACAATTTAAAAAAATGTAAAGGTATTAAAATAATGAGGCAGTTAATAATTAGATTCTTATACCTACGTATGTCTTCAACATAACAAAAGAACTTTTTTCATCATGGATGAAATCAATTTTATGAATCATAGCAGTTACTTTATATTTATTAAATCTAAAGTGACTAGAGAAATGCGATTGATTAGTTTATCAATGAAACATCTTATTTTCTTTATGCACAATGAGACGACATTGAGAGAACAATGTATGCTTCTTTTGTCATATATAATCGTGGCGGCATCTTAATTGTACCATTGATAATGCTTTGTGAGAACTGTTAGTCTGATATTGAAATGTGAGTTGGTTGATTGAACTTTGTTTTTGCAAGAGAAAAAATTACTTGAAAAAATATTTATTATTTTTTTTAATGTTACGTATGTTACTATGGCAGTATTTATCTTGAGGATCGTTGGAAGACGAAGGATATAAACATAATAATCCCAATTGCTCCCTGCTAACCGGAGTCAGTGAGACTATGGTACTCCGAATCGGGGTATATTGTGATGCTGAAAGTAGTGGAAATACCTGGCTATTCAAAATTAGCCTCCGTAGACGGTTTAAATCATTTTCTCAGTAACGTTTTGATTCTGAATGGTGTTCCTTCGCCAGGGCAATACTGAGTGTATCCTCTACTCTGGAATGTGCTGCAAATATACTGTGAATTATTTTATTTAAATTAAGACAGCGTACTTTATTATTGTTTTGTATTAATTAAATGTGAAATGACATCATTTAATTTAATATAATTTTACTGCGCATGCTGGGATTTATACCCGTGATCTCTGGATTTGTAGTGGAGATCCTTACCCCTTGTCCACGTAGGCTGTATATATACAAGAAGTAAATTTGCATACAATCTGGACTATGGGACACAATCATCCGATTATAATACTATTATCTTCAAAATTCAATAAATATCGGTGATTGCCGACGAAGATTGTCTCTTTTAAATTTTATCAAACAACCAGCTGACGCCCCCAGCGTTGTCCGGGTTATACAGAAAGCTTTTTGAAATCAGACTTAGACGGCGATCCTCCCTCGATTTGAAAATCAAGTGTGCAGAATTTCATCAACCACGGAATAAAATTGTAAATTTGTGTAAACATCAAACAAACGGTGATGCAAACAAAAAACTTAATGGTTCACAACATAAAAATCTATAAATAATTTCCACTAAAAAATCGTCTGCATCCATCGCTCATTGAGTGGAGAGCTGAGCCACATAGATGAAGCCACGACAATGACATTGGTTGACATCCGTGTTTTGCCCCAGAAGTTGGCTAGTCGATGGCGAAGTAAGGCGGGGAATGAGTGCATCCTCCCTCCAGTAAATATTGTAGAAGCACTGCATAACGTTGGAAGTTTCAGAAGTTGCCCACGGCTTGTCCCATTGCGGTGCCATCTATAAAAGATTTTTGTTAAACTATATGACTTAGATCTTTTTCCTTATTGAGCCTCATTCCTACTCCAACTGCCTGATGAATCCGGTTATTATGTTTGCAATGGTTCCGCGCTGCATGTAGATCAATGGACACCAAAGTTTTGGGTACTTGCGTGTACTGCGGTACATGATCAGTTCAATACACCAGAGATGATCTGCTTCTCCTGCCGTCTTCTTTACTAGTGTTTTTGAGGTTCTCCAGGATTGAGTTCTTAGTTTTTTTGAGCCACTTTAATAGTGCGAGGTTTGTCCAGATCTGTTTTGGCGGCGGACACACTTGCCTACTAGCTGTTTGACAGGTTAAATAGGAAGAGGCCGCTTGATGGAGGTTATTTGACCTTTCCAGACTCTCTCAACCCATCGCCAAGTGGGAGGAATGGATTCATCCGTCCGTCACTCTGAACTCACTGACCCCCAGATTCCTACCAACCTCTCATATTTTTTCCTTCCCGGAACTTCATCTCCTTCCTTTTACAATCATAGACAATTAATAAGTCGGATAAAATCTGATCTCATTTGTTTCTGTAAAATTATCAAACAAATTAACAATTTTATTGACTCACCTACATTACTAGAACTCATCGCATTCAATATACCTCTCGTAGACTCAAAAAAAAAGAACTGCTCTTCCTCAATCAACACTCGACTAATTATGCTTATAATTCACCATTGTCCAGAATATGTAGAATGGTCAACTCAAGTCAAGACCTTGATTTTTTTGGTATAAATCAGAATGTTTTTTATCGCTCACTATGCAATTGAGGATATTTTGCATCACTTTAGTTTTAGCAAGGTCTTGACTTGACTTGACATTTCTATTTTCTTATTTTTTTCCTGTTTGTCTCTGCTTTTATATACCATCCTTTACTCTTGCATTATACATTGTCCCAAATCTCGTGTCGCTTTGGAATATATTCTACTTAAGTCCGTTAATTAATTAATAAATAAATAGCATACTAACTTTTCAGAATGGAAGAATTAGTGCCTCTGTCGAATATAGAATCTGGTGAATTTTTGACATTTAGGAGTATTATTCTCGTAAGAAAATATTATCTATATGGGAAGGCTGACGGAGATACTCTTATTGAAAGAAATTTAAATGCAGATAACTCCCTTCATGGAGGACTGAACGCTGTTAGTTATTTGGTTTAGAGTATTTTTTTAATATTATAAAAAAAAGTCTATGGCCACAGAGTAAACAAAAGAGCTGTATTTTATTTAAAATAGCTCGCTGTTCGTAAGAAGCTTCTTATTAAACATTAAACTACTAATAATTAGTGAAAAGTTGCCATCGACAAACTACTGAAAAGTAGTTTATTGGAACTTTTCTGGTTTTTTTCTGTATTTTATTTTATTATTACTGTAATATTTATTTTTGTCTTGCTTTCTTTAAATAAAAAAAAACGTTATTTACTTGATTTCTCAAAAATGTTTTAAAATCAGTAAGTTGAGTGGTAAAATTCATAAATCAATATTGCACTCTGGTATGAAGGAACCAATTAAGTTCATTGGTTTTATTAACATGTCAATTAACTTAACGCATGTTCGTTTTTAAATCAAATTAGTGATACTGGCATCGAAAACATTACGTCTCCAATAGAATAAACGCAACTTTAAATTCGTATGCATGTGGTACGGAGATGTGATAATTATAAGCCTAGATATGTAAAAATTTTGAAAACTAAAAAAAATCTATGTTTATTTAGTAAGTAGAATACTTATTTATATTTTATATTTTTTATTCAAAACCTATAATAGCACATTATTTGTAAAAACAAACATTTGCATATATTTTTTGGACCATCATTTTTAACTGAGTCCTGTTTTGTCTCAACCTCTTTCCATTTCGTTTGTCTGTCAATTTATTTACTTGATACTAAAAAGGACTACGATGACAACTGGGAATGTATCCCGTTTCAGGACAGTCAAATTAATAGGTTTAGTTTATATTAAGTGAGTAATGTAAAACAAATACATAACAATAAATTCATAACATTGGAGAAATTACTTTCATTTTTTCTTTTTTATTCCGCCAAAGCACATGAGCGTTGTGACTGTTGCGAGCTGCCGAGTCTAGTAACCAATATTTCACAGAAGTCTAACTGTTCACAAAACAAGCTCCTAATTTTTCTTACTTAAAAAAAACTATTTTAATGCTTATGTTTTAAAATGCGTGAAGGAACTAAACGAAGTCCAGATACTAAGTAAGTATTATAAGATCAACATAGTTGAGTTCAAATACCTATATAAGTCGTACAACCATACCCATAAAATTGTAACTAGTAACTAGTAAAAAGTTATCCAAAGTTGTGGTCCAAATTGTTATGAAATCTTTAAGAGATTCATTTCAAATGCAAACTATTATACAGTAAATTGCAGTTTTCAGTTTGCATCAATCAAAAACAATAGCTTCCGAAAAGGAGAAAGAGTTATGGCGTAATTATTTATTTTTTTGTGGACTAGGTGAACCTAACTATTTTTTTGATGATAACAATCATTTTCAACACGATCGATGCTTATGGTTGTATTTATAGTTATAGTTCTCGGAAACTTTATGAAGAACGACGGAGGGAGTCCAACGCCAGCGGAGGTATCATTATTATTTTTTATATATTTTTTTTTTCGACTTTATGTCCGGGTTAAATCTTCCCCACAGGAAAAACTAGACCCTTCCACACACTTTTCCACAAATGATTATCTAGTTAATCCACAATATGCAAGTGCATTATATAAGCATAATAAAAACAAAATAATAAAAGAACAACACGTCAAATCACCAGAGATTAAATGGGAAAATTATTCACCAACTCCAGATATTTTCATATCAGAGGGATCGGCTCGGTACAAAATCTAATTGGACCTATAAATCCTATTGATCCATCCATATAAATATTTAAAAAATCTCTCGTAATCTTAAATGTATTTAAAATGACTGATTTTTGCATTTTTATATATAAATTCTGTGACAGATCTAATACGCCTAAATTTTGAATGAGAATTAATAAATTATAAGTGATGTTTACAAAGTTACTGTTTAATTTTAAATTATAATGTCACATCACAAAGTAACCGCTTCATATGAAGAAATAAATTATTCATTATTTTTATTGTCTCAGGGTCAAAAACATGTCCAACAAGCTACACTACAAATAAAAAAATTCAACAAAAAAACTCTGCAACGATATCCTACTCTTATTTAAAACTCACAACAATATTTTAACATTTAAATCTTCAATAAAAAGCTGGATAAAAATTATAGGGAGATCAAAAATAGATAATAAACTGAAACCAAACACAGACTGAAACTGAAAACACTCAACTGAACAAAAAAACAACATGTAAAATATTTATAATTATTTCAGATTTTTTTTATAAATAAATATAAAAATATTACTTAAACATTCATATTACTACACATTCCCATGGATCCCATGGAGGATATCATTACGTCTTTTTGTTAAAAAAAGGTAATATTACAATTATTATTATTACTTACTGAACTGAATAATAATTTATTGTTAAATACTAAAAGCTTGACAAAATTTCGGGCTAAAAAAACTACACATCACTTAAAAAATTTAAAATATTTGAAAATTCGTTTGTTAGGCTTCTTCTTCCACATTATCTACATTTTTTTATCAGATAAATTACGTTACGTGATGCAAGTTGACAGGGTCCCATAGCATGCATAAAAAGAATGCATAAATTAATTAAAACAATAGCGTTTTTTTATTTTTTATGAAAAATAATAATTATATGAGAACGCGTGACTATTGAAAATTGTACCGGCGCATAAATATTCTCAGAGAATTCTCGATTTTCCAACTCTCTTCTACTTTCATTAGGTAAAAATTTCATTCTTGAAAACATGTTGTGATATATGGTTGTAGTCGCGACAGGCCAAGAAATTTTCACATTTTTTTCTGAAATGGCATATAGCATGTTTGCATTCATGTATTTTTTTAAACAGTCTGCAACCCATTCAGATCCGATTGCAAATCAATATTTTTTGTTTTTGTCAATGTTCCCTTTTCTAGGTTGTTTTGAGACTTGCGGAAATAAAATTGAGGAGATAATTGAGACGAAAAAGAGGATGGTTTGTAAATATTTACATCTTTTATTTTTTTATTATTTAATATATATAAGTGGGTACAGGATATATTATGAGTACATAAAAAAATATATTTACATTACAAAATATATTTATGTTCGCAATCTCACCAATGAAGAAACTGGTTCTTGTGCTTGGTGAGAGAGTTACACTAATTATAAGAAAAATAGAATATCATTATGCTATAAGTGAGTATATATATGATAGGAACAATATATTAAGAGACAAAATCAAAATACAGTGGAAATGAGTATGGACTGATAATAAATATCAATGAATGAAAAAACAGGCAATTATTTAGTTAATTATTTCTGAAAGAGTAACTTCAGTTTTAGTTTAAGTATGATATCCTTTAATTTATTTATTTCAATCGGAAGGTTGTTGAAATACTTTATTCCTAAATATTTATAGTTATTTTGCATTTGTTTGGTATTACATTTTGGATATTGTATTGATATCTTTTAGATAAGTGGGTTTTATATTATCTTTATAAATTTGGATAATTGCATTTTTCTTTAATATATCTTCTACTCGGGGCACCCCGAAATCTGTGAATAGTGTTTCTGTTGGATACGTGTAGGGTTTCTTGAGGATTACTTTGAGGATAAGCTTCTGTACCACTTTGATCGGTGTTAGAATCTTATTATATGACCCCCCCATCCAATAATTCCATCCAATTCCATCCAATAAAGATATTTGTATTTATAAACCCCACACAGAAGGCCTTGTGGGGAAAATTTCCCTCAGGGCCTATCTCATCACTGAGGATGCTGTGTGGAGGGGTTTTTTAAGGTAAGGAAAGAGAGAAAGTTCTGGGAAGGAAAAAATAGAGGAGTCTAGGAATCAGTGTCTCCAGAAGTGACCGAAATAAGAATCCAGATGAAGAGGTCAAAGGGTCTCCCCAAACCAGCCTCTCTAGAACACCCCTGCTAAATCACCAAACGTAGCAAACAACTCGGGTTAACCTATGACAGAGATATTGGTTATCCAATAAATGGTTCCCGGGACGGCGGTACCCAGACCCGCCTCCCAAATTAATATACGAGACAACTCTTAATGCTTTTCTCTCACTAGGGTACGATCAAGGGTTTTTAACCACTTTTAATAATAATTTAATTAATTAATTAATGGTAATTTGCTGAAATTGTTTTTATGCGAAACGTGAAATAACCGATTACCTCCAGAAGTTAGTGTTTCAAGTCCCGGGACGAAGCAAGTTGGTAAATAGATTTTTTTTTGCATGTGCTGTTTTATAAAATAATAACAAGTATCTTTACAGCATGTTCTGGAGAGGTAGATACTCTCAGTATCGCCTTGGTGAAAGATCTCAATTCGGAATCGGAATTTTATTTGAAATGCCTTTTGTTGACAACATATGTAGGTGAATATGTTATTTATTACTTACTACTAAAGATGCAAATTATTTATTCGTTGTTGTATAAACCCTACGCGATATTATACCTGTTCTAAAGTCAACTTATCAGAATTATTATTGTCTTACATTTTTCTGTAGATTTAGAGTGTTGCTTCTTTTAGTTGTGTTATATTTTATTATTTATTTCCAGTTTGTTGATTACGAAATCTCTTCCTGGAGACTTGATTCAGTTTTTTTGTTTGTTTTTGAAAATTATATTATACAATTTTAGTCCTATGTTGTGTTTTGTATATCATCCAAAAGTAGTATTCATTGAGGGTATTCTTATGTTATCTGAGAACATAGTTCTAGATTGAATAGCCAGGTACGTACTTTTTAATATTCCCACTCCGTCTCCAGCCTCTTCAGTTTAACAAAGCTTAAAAGGCTGATAGATGAGAGCAGTTAGAACAAATAAAAGTAAAAAAATTAGTAATGCTAGAGCAAAACAGTTTTCTGCTTCACGGTAGTTAAGATTTCCATATTTTTGTATCTATTCGGTAATAATGTCTACGGCCCTGTTGTTTTGCAGAATGTGTGATAATGTCATCAAATGGCCATTTTTTTTCAGACAGTTCTGACAGATTATGGCAGAAGCTTTTTCAGCTTTTGATCAATAAGGAGTCTATTGAAATGCTTGAAGTATATATATAAGACCGGCTCAAGTATAGGGTCTCTATAGAAGCCCGAATAAATCTGGCTTACAAAAAACTGGGCATCTTGTATAGGGCTATCAGATTCTTCAATAGTGACCAACTGCTAACCCTTTACAAATCTTAAGTACGCCTTATAATTTAATTTTGGTGCCACCCCTGGAACCCAACAATTGATAAACCTACTTGATTTTGTGCAAAGGAGGACAGTCCGTCTGATTAACAATTCATTGTTAACAGACCGATTACCATCTCTAATGCACAGAAGCATTGTGACTATATTCTATTTGTGATTAATGAATTGTGAAACAACACAAATTAATCAAATAAAATTGAATTGCTCGCGCTGGGATTTGAACCCGCGACCTCCGGCTTCCTAGTCGAGAGTCTTACCCCCTCGACTACGGAGACCGTCAGTTTCTCAGTTTATTACAATTTGATGGAAAATTGAAATAAACTTAAAATCGACGGGGGATCTTTCGAATGTCAAAAAAAACAAAAATGGTGCTGAATGGCCCGTGCTCTGTGGTCTAGGGTTAAAGCTCTCGACTAGCAAGCCGAAAGTTGCGGGTTCAAATCCCGGCGTGTGCGAGTAAATTTAATTTTATAATTTGTTTAAATCACAATTTATTTCACATATATAAGTCTCCGTTCCAGAGTGGAAGATACCTACTCTCAGTATCGCCCTTGTGTAGGACAACCATTCAGAATTGAAACGTTGCTTTGAAATGGCTTTAGTGACCACATCTTAAAACCCAGGTACTCCCCAACTTCCTCGTCTACATCTCCACCCCTCCACACAACCTCCAACCTAAAAACATGTCCCGATTGTGGATCCATAGTCTAACTGACTCCAAAAGGTTGAAGGTTAAAAAAAATGTGACAATGATACCTTTGAATTTTTGCGAAACAACTGAGCCTAAGTGCGTAGCAACTAATATAAGTTTTATTATAATAAAAAGTATTTCGAAATGAACGACACGTAAGCCTTAATTATTTACTAAATCCCACACCATATAATGCGCTTACCGCTTTTACTCGAAGCAAAAGTAAAATAATTCATATTTTCCACCCTAATTGACACCCGTTCAATTTAAAAAGGTTTATCGCAACACATAAACAAGCTGCTTTATTTTTCATTTTTTTTCTAGGTTAATTGACTTCCACTTAGCACAATATCAGCCTCTTCACCAACGCAGGCACGGTTCTAATTTATTTTCCGGTACTTAACTTTTTTTATAAAGACAGGTACACAAAAATCAGCTAACTTTGGATTCACTTTCATTTAATGCCTCTTAATAGCTTTTATGAATGGTTCATGGAATTATAATGGACTTTTTGATTTATTTACTGAATATTTTTTTTCTAATAAAGATAATAATATATATTTTTAATTCCGCAAAAGTATCCTATTTTCATGGAATATAGGGACCCATTTACAAAATATGTTGTAAGGCCGAAGGAAGTTGAGAGGGAAGGAGGTGGGAAAATAATGGTTAGAGTTACCTACCTGGCTAATCAGACCTGGTTACTAAATCCAGCTAAGTTATTTCAACTATGTTAACATTTAGATTTTGAGTATTTCTGCAGGGTATCTATTTTGACTCGAACGTTAGACATTTCATCTGTCTATAAAAGTGGCCTTGTTGAAAACTATCACTTTATTCCGCCAGAGTTCGCATGATCGTGATTTTTACTAAGAGCTATCAGATCGGAATAACCAATATTGTTGGACCTGACGGTCTGAAGAAAGTTTGAAATAAGAATTGACAGAATTGCCAAATTGTATAATTCCTTATTTGAAAATCTAAAAAAACTTTACATAAAAAAATATAGTTTATAAAGAAGTACATTGTTATAAGTACCTACTTAAACATCTTATTCTCTGAGAAGAAAATTTGGTTTTGTTTGACATATATATTTTGTGCCCAGAACTACTAGTTGTTCAGGTTACCCACACTTAAGTGAACATAAATCTACTTCTCTATGACATTTACATGTAAGTTTAATTCCCCGTTATTTTGATTGATTAATTGAATAAAAAGTATTGTTGCCTCTTTTAATTAGCACTTCGGTCTCATTTTATCTTATATGGAGTTGATTATGAATCGGTAAGCGATATATGTAAATTTACATTGCTAAGGAACACATTAAATCAGCTGATTAATGTTTTGTGGGTGTTTCGTATTTTTGAAGGAGAAAAATTATTGTTGAATCGAGGTGAGCATACCGAGAAAAATATAGTTAAAATAGGTTAATAAGAAATAAATCATTTCTAATACATTCTTGTAACAGTTATTGAACATGCCTGATAAGAATGTTAAAAAGTTTTCAAAAGATAATCTTGACAATTGGCCACATAACACAATTGGTGAGTCTAGGGAGAACGAGATGTAAAAGAGAATGTACTTGACTTCAATGTTACTGAGATCTGGTTAACAAATACGCCTAAAGCCATTTCAAGCAAAGTAGCGTTTCGGTACAGTGACCTTTGATTGAAAAATCATTTCTTTAGCTCATTTCAATAAGCAAAGTGACTTCCAAGGCCATCTACATATGTTTTATTTCTGTATGACGAGGTTTTATCTTCATGTTTTTAAAGCTTCCATTTATTGTGGTTCTAACATCACTTTGACCCTTTTGTTTCTTTACCTTTCCATTTTGTTTGTATCTGACATCGTTGATCGTTACGTTACTTTATGTTTTTACAGTTGATCGTTTTTACGAGGCGCAGTGTAGTTCGTCACTTAGTTGAATAAGGTTCTAATTTTGCCTTACCAAGTTTTTAGGTATTAAAGTTTGCAAAAAAAGATTTCTCATAATCCGTTTAAATTTTTTGAAGTGAAACTTCTTTACGCGCGTTATGCATTTTCGAGGACCGGAGTAAAACCGACTCATGACCGTCACGAAAAACCGTGATCATTTCGCTATAGGAGCCTAGCTAATATTATATACCTAGTTTATGTCACTCTCCAAACTCAGCTTTGCGGTCTAGAAGCAGAGTGCCCGACTGTCGTCGTGAAGAACCGAGGTTCGATCCCCGCTTTAACTATTTTTTTTGTCTTTTTGTGATTTTTTTAATACGAGGAAAGTGATAAAATGCTCTCGTGCTGCGACTTTGTCAGGCATACATATAAGAAGATATCTACATGATTTGTAATAATGTAGTAAAAAATTACATAAATTTGTTAATTTTAACCGAGAGTCTCCCGAAATGTCTAAATCCATTTATTGAGTCTCTCTAGAAGTAACGGTCGGTACCTGTATGATATTTTGGTCGAAATATAGCTTACAAATCGAGCCGGTAGAGTCGCTCGGTATTTTGACTAATTATTTTTATTTTGAATCATTAAAATTACTAATCAAGGCCGATAACGCGACTAATTACCCTCGCAGACGTGCGTGACAAGTTTTTTTAGTAAAAAACACAGCCGTAAGTGAGTTTTTCAAAATTTAGAAATGTTTTTCAAATTCAGACTCCATACGGGTATAAGACTGTTAAAACACGATAGATCTTTTCCAAAACGGACAAATATACGGAAATATTTTTAAAAACGACAGATATGACTTCACCCTGCCGATATATTTTCGATTCGACCCTATATAAAGCGTTAACGAGACGTTATGTGATATTATTCATTTGCCGGGTTTGAAAACGAAAATTTGCGTGGAACAAGTCAATTGAGAAGTACACGTTGTATACGCGGTTCTCGTCGCTTGAGGTACCTCTCCTCGTGGTCTAGAGGCAGAGCGTTCGACACTTGTTATGCAGGACCCGGGTTCGAATCCCATATTTTTATAACTTTTTTTTTTTTTTATCACATGCTACTTATAAATATGTCAATATTAGGAATCTAGTTAAACGTTCATTTGTTAACAACACGCCTTTAAATAAATTTATGCTTTTTAAAACTATAATGTACAGCATTCTGAATAATAATAATATGAAATGAAAAGAGAGAGAGAAGAATACTAAAAGTTTCACTTCCGTCATGCGTAGGCTCGCCACACACTGTATTTTTTTTTATTCAGGGTTCAAATATGCTTAAAGTATTTAGTTTAACATATTTTAAAGAATGTGAACCTATTAAGGAATGGCATTCTTCTTCTTCTTTCGTATGGTGGGGGGGTCAGAGGGGAAAATCTTGGTTAGTGAGCCAATCTAGGTCCTCAGGCGTCTACATGTGGACCTCATCAATCTCGCCGGGGAATGAATGAGCGGGCATTTATTTACCACAAGTTCAGTGGTCTACACCGTACCGCATTCACACATCACTGACATTTTGAGGCCCAAATAAATCATCATGTAGGCACAGCGGCTGTGGGAGGACCGTATTCTTTTGATGGCGGAGAGTTTAAGAGTCCATGATGTCTCTCAGTGGGGTCGTGTTCGTGATGCGCATTTCTCACGTCGGCCGAATGCCACTCAAGTTTCAACCTGTCTTCTGGAGTGAGGAGTAATTGGCGGAGCCTCTCTTCTTTCATCCAGGAGGGTTTTCGGGAATTCAAGCGGCATGCAATGTGAGAGACGACATCACCGTGCGAAGGTTTGGCACCGTTTTGCAGCTCCTTATTGTAGTATATCGTATAGGCTGTGATGGACTCGCCCTGGGATAAATTTTTTTTATTGTTGATTTATTATGGTGGGAAAGAAATTTTCAGTTGGTCTCACGACATAGGGGATTACCAGATGTTGGACAACTGATTTTAAAACAAGTGCTTAGATTTATTAGGGTAGAGAAAAAATAGGAACATGCACTGTATCGTCACAGACCTCCGTGATGGTCGTTTGAATTCTTAGATTTTATTCAGTGGGGTAGTAATGGATTTGCCAGAGTAGGGGGGGGATAGGAAAAAAAACCTAACGAGATCGATAAGAAACAATTCAACTAGGTTGAGCAATGCTACTAAGTGGCTTTCTAAGTATGAAATACGCCGTTAAATATAGTTACGTAATTTTCTAAGGATTCAGACGAATTATAATTATGAATAGCGAGGTAAATAACATTTTAACAGGACGAGTTTGGAATTTGCCTAATTAAATTAAAATCTCGCAAGAAGATTTAAAAAAATAAAACTATCACATCATAATTATTTACTACATTCTAGAATTAGGTTGGTAATTTGAAAAGAGGCTAAAAACTGGTGGGCCAACACGCCACTGGACTGGAAGAGTCTTGTTACATTCTTTTGAACAAAGAATTGGACATTTTACTTGAGAAGTAACAATTTATTGGTTTTGAAACGATTTAAATTGATGTGTTCCTTTAGTGCATTTCTGTCTTTTGAATAAAAAAAGCATTCAGAATTCAAAAGAACATAAATAAGAAATCGCATATGGCGATTTGGGGGGGTTGGTTTGGGAAGGGGGAGTCTGGATTTGAAAGCGCGGGGAGACGGTCGAGACAGTTAGCGTTGAAGAACGGAAGAAGGAAGTCGATAGTCGGTGGTTAAAAAAAGCGGTTCAAGATAGTCAGTTTGAAAACGTTGGGAGACGATCAAATACAGTCAAGGGAGTCAGAGTTTCAAGGTCTGGGAGACGGTCAGGAATAATCAGGATCGGTCAGCGTTTTAAGATAGTCGAGTTAGTAAAAACTAGGAAGCGCGTCAACAAGAATTAATCTTCGGGACGCGAACACGGCTAAAGTCATTTAGTGTAGAAGGTGCGGTTTTCTAACAGCATGAGTATTTTACTGCATGTGACTGTGTTTGTTTTTTATAATTATTTGGATTGTTGACACTAAGATGTATCGGTAAATCTATTATAATCTAATTATTAACACTTATTTCCCTAATGTAAACCAAATAATTCAATTGTATTTTGAAGTAGGGGTATTTAACTTGAGTACTATAGGTCCGGACCTGTTAGCAAGGGAGGCCATAAATCACCTATTGCATTGAAGCGACCGGGTCTCGGCTATTACAAAAAGGACAAAGAGCGGTTACCCTGAAGCCGCTTTAGATCATTCGACAATAGACATTGTTTATGAGCTAGACAATTTTTTTTCTGCAATTTAAAATGATTTAATAATTCTCCAGTAATAACATTTAACGATTAAGTTTTACGGAATTCATAAAATATATTTAATTAAATATAACTTATTCAAACATCACTCTTTTCATTCATTTTTGAATCGGGATAACGCAGCGGGTTGAAGCTAGCCGCCGAAAGAATTCATCTGTCTGGCATTCCTATTCTATCAAGTGAGATTTTCATTTTTCATAAGTTTGGCGGGGACGAAGTATACGAATTTTCCGTAGGCTGTCCTATCTTATCAAAGCGACAAAAGCGAAGGGAACGAAATTTGTGATTGGCTTGCCTAATAGGGGCTTTTGTGTTAGCAAAGTCGATAACCCTGGATACCGAGATAAAGTCTATTTTCAGAAGAGTAGCGCCGGTTTTTACCCTGCTCAGGTGTGGTTGAGTTATTCCCGTAAAAAGTACCGGTTTCTGTCGAAGGTGTTGGCGGACCAGCCTTAGATAGTCACCCTGAATAGACCCCTGTTTCGAGTATTTTCAGCTGGTGAGAGGACGCTTTCACGGAGTTCAAATCGAAGGGAACGAAAATTGCTAATGGGCTTTCCTACTTGAGTTAGCTGGTAGACGAAGGAACGAAGCGGGTAATGGCTATGCTATTCTTGTCTGGCGTATGGGGAGGATTTTCTCGCTGACAGAACGAAGGGATCGTGACGAATATGAAGTTGTTTCGGCGCTTTCTGACGTCCTTCCTGTCAAATTCAATAAGTACTTACCCCACTTTAGGAGGAGAAGTCATCCAGAATTAGGTTGGAAATTGACTCCGACTGAAACCGTTTGAGCTGACGGAGATCGGATGATTTCAGATTCACAACCTGATGATTCCAGTATCCCTGATCCTTAGCGCCGGAAGTCGAGGAAATCAATTTCTACCATTCTTTGATATTTGAAGCGAGCGGAGGGTGACAGACGATAGAGCGAGTGACCATGACTTTGAAGTGGGGTAAAATCTCCCGTCTCGGAAACACTCGTTATGTCGGATGGACGCCCCGTTCAAATTAAATATTGACATGACTATTTTGAGTGTGGACGAAAGACTTGAAGTATGTTCTGTATTGTACATATGATAAACATGTGTCATTACCTCTACTGGAACGAGAAGCTGTATAGACTGGAGCCAGGAGCTATTTGGAGTAGCGTGACTGCAGAGGCGAAGTCGAACAAACTGAAGCTGAATTCATCATTATTCTTACGAGCGTAAACCAGAGGGGTGTTCACGGGACTCCCGAACTCCTGACGTTGCTGATGCAAACCACTTCAGTATATGTTTATGTTTGAGGTTAGTAGAGTGGACTCCTAATTTTCGGCATACTGGCGGAGCTTAACTCATCATTGATTTGGGGGAGGTTGACGCGACCTAGACCTCGCGCTACCCACGTGACCCAAATGGTTCCTGACACCAGGCTATCATGCCACCGGACCGGAGCAGCCCCTTGTACCTAACGGTATAAGATGAATCTTCATCATTCATCATCAACATCAACATCAACAGTTACCACCAAGGACCCACATTCCACCTTCACCACCCTCCGGCAGGAGGCAAAACATGTCATTATTTCATCTGTCGCTGAGCGATATTCAATTCATTTCTGGAGGTGTTGGGATTGGACCATCAACTTGGCTGCTCTCGAGCTGGTCACGTTGATGGATGGGATTTGGACGGAGACCAATCGAAAGCAACACATGTTTTGTCTCTAGCTGTTCCCGAAAATACCTACTCATAGAAATAACTCACAAACTAACAATCCCTAGTCAAATCATTAACTTAGAATTTTGTGCATCTTGAATTGAATTGTCTATAGTGAATTTCATGTACTTAACTTGTAATTAATTGTCTCATTATATTAGCACTTTATCGACTGCAGCAACCGGAAACGTTTGGACGAGCAAACAAGGTAGGAAAAGGTAGTTAAAATCAGGGTAGTCGGTCATTGTCTTATTTTCAAACCATACAGAATGTAACACGCCTCATCTAAAAAGAACCAAAGTTACCACAACCAATTAAAAGGATCCTTCAATGAATTAATCCCTGTCGAAACAAAAAATTGACACAACGTGACACATTAATTCGTTAAGATTGAAGGGTTGATAAACCGCGAGAAGTTGCAGATCAAACGTATCAAAATATTAATGCGTTAAGAAGAAGCTAGGGGACACGGTAAAAACATTACAAGGCGTTCGTGCACGACCGGAGACAGCCGAGGTTTGTCGAACGCTTTCGACTCTGCTCGGAGAACGCGGGCAGCGGGCAGTGGGGAGCGCATTCTATTCGTTCCCTTCCTGGCAGTTAGACTGCATTGTACTTTTTAACAACTGAATTATCAATAAACTTAACTTCGTATAAAAAACCTTTTATTTAAAACAGTACGAACATTACACTCATTGTATTCCCTCAGTATTGCAACCTCTCGCCTGATATTTGGCGGGATTATATTTGCAACTGCGGGCAAGGGAGAGGCGTAGATTTTAAATACCCTTTGATGGTTCACATAAAAGCATTAAATTTAACCTTAACTATGGAAGTGTGGGCGTTTCTATCACCTACTGGAGCACAGTATGCAGCTGTTGAGAAAACAATGATTTTTTTCATAGTTTGTTGGAATTGCATCTTCAGATAGTTCCAAATAACTTATTGAGTCTTGTCCTGTTTTTTTGCTCTCTGTTTGCATGTGTTGCCGGTATTTCAGGCTTCGAGGAAGCGGGGGTGGGGGTCGTGGTAAATATTTTTTTCATCAAACTGAACACAGAGTTTGGTATTCGCCCGAGAATTGCTAAGATGCCAAGCTATCGCCACTGTTTTCTACCCATTTGGATTTAGTCGCCAAAAGAGGAAATATTCTTTCATAGTCTTTAGATTTTTTGTGCTTCTTTGGGATTTGGCTTGGGATGTGACGGCGATGTCATCTCCGTAGTAAAATTTACTGCCTTGAATGTACCTTTGCAATGTCGCCAGCACGTTTATTGTTACCACATGTCCAGGTAGGGCAGTGAGTGGTACAGCACTCAAAATAAGTGGGCCTCCGGCTACAAATTATGCCTCCACAAAAGGGGCCGAAGAATGAAAGGTCTCCCAGCCAAGGAGAATCAATAAATATCGGGGAACAATTACAAATATTATCCCTGAATATTGAGGGAACATCTCACTCAAAAGTGGAATGGCCTTTGGGAAATGTAATTTGAACCTTATGCAATGCATTATTAAATGTTGCATATGGTTCTATCTGCACGTTTTGATTGTTCTACATAAAAAAATTAGATACTGTTTAAATATTTTTCTTCAAAATATGTTAAACTAAAATAATTTAAGCAAGATTCAATCTCAACATCAGAAATCGGTAAATAGATTATGAGAAATTGTATTTGCAAAATTTGAAATGTCAGAACAAGTTAGTGTTATTTAATCTTTCACCAGGGCAACATTTTTTTAATGTTTTTATTTAGTCATAATTTTTTTTACATTTTTATATCTAGTATAAACCTTTTAACTTATTTCTATTACATTAAGGACACTTTACAATACATTTTTAAAATACAATACAAGTTATTCTTTATCGTATTTAGGCATAACCCAGGAAAACAGCAAGGCTTTTAACTTCTTTAACATTGAGAGCATCTACCACTCTGGAACGTGGTGCAAATACGGTATAAATATGGTATTTTATAAATATGTGAAATTATACTTTTTCTTAATTGCTTGATCAAAACCAGAGATATTTGTATTCGCAGCCGAGGATCTTAATCGCTCAACTACGGAGGTCGTAAAATTTAAGAAATTTAGGTAAGCATACACAAAAATTCTGGAAAATGGTATGTTAAAACAATGTCCAATTAAGTCTACAGGATACCTGGTAAAATAATATGAACCAAAATGTTGTAGGGTGGGCATACTTTTGATGGAAAATAATAACCTGTTCTTTGTTATGTTGTTTTTTATGCCGTATGTAAGAAGTTTGTAGACAATGAACTATAAAGGATAATGGGAAAAGCTTATAAAGAAGGTAACAAGTATAATAAGGCAAACTTCATGTGGAAAAAATAATTTTATAGATGAAAAACAATGCTTGCTGCCTTTGCGGGTTTTGTAGCGTTTTTACCAACTTTTTTTTTTATTTTCTGTTAAATTCACGGCTCTGCATAATTAAAGGATAAATAAACATCAATTAAATTAGAGTAAATAAGTTTCATATAAGTATCATTAGATTCATGTTAAATTCTTTTGAGTTCTATCGACTAGCAAACTAGTCACATGCATTTATTATGATTGCCGTTTATATACAGCAATAGTCATCTATTATTTTATGCAAATAATCAAAAAAATAACTAAACTAACTCTTAATATTAAACAATAATAGGCAATTAGAAAAATAAATAAATAGTAAAGTATTTGTATTTTAAATAGTATGGTTATAATAATTATATTTAAATGAAATAAAATTTCTTTGTTTTATTTATTTTTTGGCATAACTTTATTGAGTAAAACCTCAAATTGAAATAATTTATTATTGAAGATAATATTAGCGATGATCGCAAGATTCAAATATACACAGACAATATTGCTAGTTCTTATTCGAAGTATGATACAGTTAAATGTGACCGAAGGGGATAGCGTCCCATTAGCTCAGTGTTAAAGCGGTGCCTCGGCAAGGTAAGGGTCCTGGGTTTGAGTCCTAGATGTGACGGTATCTTTTTCTGATTTTTCTGTTTCAGATTTTCGTTTAAAAACTAATTAACACTAATATTGTCTTCAATAATTAAAATTACTTTGTGTTAAACAACAAAGATATTTGATAATATTAACACCAATCGGTTTCGGAACAACCGTTCTCCCTCAGGACAAAATGTACGCTAACTTAATGTTACAAAATTATTATGGGTGAAAAAAACATATTAGATATTCATACAAACAAAAAATATTTTCTTACAGCCCCCTATAAGATATGATCTCATTCACGTCCGTTCCATTTCTTCCCACCACTCTTCAATAATCCCTAGTCACGCCCCCACCCCCACTTCAACACCTTATATATGTTCTCCTATTATAATTTTGTAAAATTCACTTAGTTTATATTTTGTCTTGAGGAAGGCACGGTTGTTCCGAAACCGGTCGGCGTTAATAAAAATATATACTTGTTTAAAACAAAGCAATCGTCACCTCAGTTGGACAAGGTTCAAAATGATATATTTTTTCGAAAGTGACCTTTGAATGCAAAACCATTTAATTTGTTCGTTTCTATGACCAAAAAAACTTTCAGGGCAATCTGTGCTATATTTCCATACATGTATGACAAAGTTCTAACATCGATTTTATAAAGCTTCCATTTAATTTACTTTGAACGTTTTGCAATCCATTCTGTTTGTATCTGACAGTTGATAGTTTTTAAGAGGTACAATGTAGTTTGTCACTTAGTTGGATAGGGTTCTAACTTCGCCTTACCATGTTCTGGCGTATCAAACTTTGCAAAACGATTTCTAATAATCTATTCAACATTTTCAGATTTTGAAGATCAATCTTGTGTAAAGTATATTAATTCAACATGGTTTTATCTGCATGTTTAGGAATGTTCTAAAATGGAAAGTATACGTCCTTTTTAAATATTTTCCTTTAAAATCAGAAATCGCTCAAACGTTTATGAGAAATCCTCTTTGCAAACTTTGACAACTCATATCTCTTACTTTTTACACCGTTAAGTAAAGTTAGATCCCTAAAAAACTGAGGTAACGTAATATTGTTTCATTTTATTAATTAATAGTTAACCACGGACGTTAAGGTTTATTCAGTCGAATTATAATATTAATCTAGACGTCCTGAGGTAAAGTGTCTAAACTTTGGAGGTGATTAAATTAAAATTAAATTGTCAATCACAAATAGGCTCCTCAGAACAATACACATTTTCCTAAATATAAGAAACATATATAAAATAAAACAATTGAAAACAATATATTTTGCACTATGCCAATCAATAATAGAATATGGAATAATTGCTTGGGGAGGAGCAACAAACGCAGCTATCACTCAAATAGAAATCGCACAGAAAACGATATTAAAGGTAATACTCAAAAAACATAAACTAACCGACACAGACCAAATATTTAAAAGCTGTGACGTACTTGATATACGCCAATTATATGTTAAAACACTACTAAACTACATTTTCGAACAAAAAAACAAACCCCAACAAACACAAAATATCACTAATAGACCGGTCAGACAAGCGTACAAAGAAAACATAAAAACTCCGACGGTAAACACTACCTTTGGACAAAGACACCATAAATACCACGCTATTAAAGCATTCAACAGTCTTCCACTTGAAACAAAAATTGAGGAAAATAAAAATAAATTCAAACACAAAATAAAAAAAATGGATTAAAGAACAAAAAGACAATATTACCAAAATTCTATAACATAAAAGAATAAAACATATACACGCAACACAAAAAAATATATTAAACACGCAACACGCACAAACACATAAATCATTATAAATGCCGATTTACATTCTCTTTTAATATTTTTCTTTTAGTGTGATAATTATATTTTAATTTTTAATCTTTATTTTTACTTTAATTTTATCTTTATTTTAATGTTGTTTTTCTTCTTTTTTTTCAAATGTATAAACTCTTATATTATAAAATGGGGGCCTCAGCACGGGTGAACAACTCAGTGAGGCCAACATTACTCAATTAAAATATGAAATAATTGTAAAATAATGTATCAACAATAAAAAAAAAATTCTACATGGTTTTAGAATTAAAGTAGTTAAATAACTGTTATCGAAATTCTAATGTTATAAGGTAGTTTTTAGGTAAAAAGTTGAAATTTTTACATTTTAAAAGAAATATTCTTCTATGGACAAATATTTAAGAATGGAAAAATAAACATTGCAATTTTGAAAAAAGTTATTAAACTTTTTACTTATTTATTTTTTATTTATTTTGTAAATTTTTTATAAGATTACGGATTGGGGTCTAGATGATTATAATTATACCATTTCTGCAATGTATTTTCAGTGACAATCCTGTACACAAGAGAAACACTTTGTAGTCAGAGAACCCACCATTGTTTACGTATCATTTATGAAAGGGTTGACTCCCTATCTTGAATTCCTATTGAAAATTCCTTCCATCTTTAGTTAGGTTCTCCTCCCTCTTTCCTCCATTTCTGAACAGAATACCAGCTCTGCAGATAAATTAGCAATATATAAGTTAAATATGAACAAATAATAATGTTTCATGGTACAGGTCGATCTATCGTCCCTCATATAAAAAAAATCTGATACGTAATACGATGGGTCACAAATCAAAAACGAATGAGATCATAAAAGAAACGTTGCGTTGTGTCAAAGAACAGTTACTGTAATACTTTTTCACACCCATCTCCAAATGACTAACAAATAATTTGGCATTGCTATTTGCATACACCATTGAGATGAATTGTTGATTGTTTTTACACTGGCACGTGTATCGATTGACTCAGCAACAAAAAAATCTAGAAGGTGTTTTAAATAAGGTCTGTAAGATAATGAGGCTTTATTTGTTTCCTCCAACATTATGCTTTTGGAATTATTTAATTAACTAATCATCATGTCGTATTTTCATGTTTCGGTCCCAAAATAGGCTAGGAAAATAAGGGCAAGGTAATCATGACTAATTTGTAGTGCTAATCAGCAAACAACTTCCCCACTTTCCTCTTCCCCATCTCCTGTACCACAGCCTCACATAATACCCCAAGTGGAGATGCCATAGTCTTTCTGGCTGCAGACGGTTGGCAGTAGTTGGTACTCTTGTGCTGTATCACATAAAAAACAAATATTTCTCTGGAATAATCACGGATAACAATGAACAAGATCATTTAAGACAGAATGTCATACATTCTTTATTTGCTAAAACATTATTACAGACCATTCAAAACATGAGTTACGCCGGGTACACGTTAGCTAGTTCTAAATAGAATATAAGTGCACGTAGGCCTAAAAAGGTACCTAATAATACTTTAATCAAATACAACGCAAAAAGCCATTGGCATAAACCTAGATCCAATATCTATATGAGTTACAGCGTTCATTCACCAACCACTTTCCCGCAGTCAATGAACTACGCTGGTCATGAAATTATTATGACCTACGGCGATCATTTTTTCGCAGTCTGCATGGCCCATGGGTCCAGATCACGCATTTCGAAATCTCACGTCTGAGCCATTATATTTAGTATTTTTTACTGTTTGGTGGTATTCATTGTTATTTTTTAAATGTTGTAATGTCAGGAACATCACTAAAAATCGGTTTTCTAACTAAAAATTCAATAAGTAATAATTAGTCTCTCAAGCTGTACTCTACATATTTGTGTTCCCTCTTAATTTTTTTTTGGATAGCAATGCAACAATACTCTTTTTTTAATTTTCTCAACGAAAGGTTTTACCTACTTTTACGACCACGACGATATTTTTTCTCTCTTATTCACACCATGAACGGTTCAAACATTTTTGGCGGCTATAAAACTTTATTCTAGCAAGTTAATAGAGCTTCCTTCTGGCGTCAGTAAAATTAGATTGTTAATGTTGATGTTAGTTGTATGTTTCTACATATGTAAATATATATGTCATTAAGATAGTAGTTATGGGCCTTAGTCGTAAGTCACTAGATATAAGTCAGTTGTTCTAGTATGAACTATTTAAGAAATATATTTGTACAGCGCCCTTGAGGTGATTTTTCACGAAAACGGCGCTATTTAAATTAGCCAAATATTATTATTATTATTATTTTCTAAAAAAATCTTTTCTGAATTTAAATGATTTTTTTTCGATAAAACGGTATGTTTCTTTACCGTCATAAAAAGTGCCCTTTTTATGACAGTGCCCTTTTAAAAAAAAAAAGTGCCCTGCTATGACGGGCCATAAAAAGGGCAGTATTCGGATAAAGAGTAAAATAAACTTATTTTTACTAATAGACCATAAAATTACCATAAATGTCAGATTCTTAAAAATAATAATCATTGGCAATTTGCATGGAACATCCCAATCAGATTATGAATGAATGGAGAGTGTCCGCACTGGCAAACAGATTGAAAGTTGAACCCAGAATTTCATTATGCCACTCACCGGTTTCCATCAAGTTCTTGGTCAACGATCTGAAGAGACTTGACAACTACTTAGGATGCAGGAAAACTTTGAAGATTCTTAGCGAAAACCGTTGTGGAAAATGTATGTGACGAAATTACACATGCGCGAATTTTATTAACCAATTGCCAGAATTACACACGAACGAAGTTACACATGGACAAAATTACACATGCAGAGAATTACATCTACATAAATTACACCTATTGGAAATAAAAAAATTCAAAAAACATAGCTAAACCATAACTTTTTCTATATTTTTTTCTCTTAAATTTAAAACTGTTTTTTTACGTTGTGATTTCAGTAGGTATAAGTTTTTTTGTGTATTACAGACTGTGTGTCTATTTACAATACACATGTAACGTTAACAACATATAGATGATACGAAACAATGAAAGAAAAAAGAACAGAAATAACAAGTTATAAATAACTTGTTTGAACCCATATTTAAATTCTTCCATTTATTTTTTTCATCTGCATAGTTGCGTGAAATATACTGTTAGATAATGGGTTTCCACGGAATCGAACCACGTAGGGAAATGAAATATACAATATTCAAGATTACCGGGCTAGCTCAAGAAGGTTTTGTGTCTTTAGTTCGTATATATGAAGATAGAACAGCCTCCTCCTATAGGTGGATAGAACAAAGGGGTTTCATGGAAATAAAACAATCTTATTATGGTGCTACAACATGCTTTCAAGAAGACCTATATTACAGCACACTAATCTACGCGTAGAAAAAGCTTAAATCTCTTTGTGGACGGTTAAAAGAATGGAAAATGATGTTAAATTTATGGGATAATAAAACTGGAACGATACCGCAGGGCGATGATTTTGTAGACGTCCAGGGGCAGCAGCAGCAAATACTGATTCGAAATATACTAGTACTTTACGAAAGCTAGAAATCAAGAGCTCTGCTCTCCGTTGGAGCTGGGGACTGGTCACGGAGATGGTCAATGCCCCCAGGGGGTTACCATATGAAAATATTTAAATATACAAAGCACTTGATTTTAAGAAAATATTGCAGGGTTAAATGTTTTAATTGTAAGAAAGTTCATTTCATAACAATACTATTGTGTAATTTCGTTCCTACGTTTTACATATTAAAGTAGTATTACATATCAAGGAGTTCCAAATTTTGAACTTAAAACAAATTTAGCATTGTTTTTCGTTAGTGGCGCAGTTTTATCACACCTACACTATTGGCTAATAAAATAAAATTATTAAAAATGTTTTTGTTAATTTATAATAATTTATTAGCAAAAAGTCAACAGCTGATGCAATTATTTCATTAATATTACGCTTAATAAATCGTATTCTTACAATTTTTATCATATTCTTGATTCGTCGTTTTGTTGCTGAGGATCGTAACGCTACTTCGATTGCCTTAATACAGCCATACCATTTTTTTAAAATTGTTTTGTATCATGGTCGTGATCGGATCTTTCATACATAAATAACATTAATAAATATGTGTATCATAAAATTACAAGCAAATGTACACTTGATAAATTATTATACTCTATTCTAGGCAGTGAATCCCCAAATAAAAACTATGGCGAACAAGACTGTCTTCAGTTTGAACATCGCGCCGCCTGAGCATCATAATTTTTTTGTTTTATTGTTATCAAGTAAATGATTACAAGTTTTGTTCAATTGTTTCTGCATTTCCACAATTATTTTGTTTTTGATTTAAATCAAGAATCACAACTAAGGACTGGTTGTTTCGGTGAATTTGAACAATTCATCAAATTTCAACGTTCATTTTCGGGTTCTGTGAAAGACTTATTCAAGTTCTGTTTTTATATCATTGTAGGCTAGTTGCTTGACAAAACTGAAATAAAAACAGAACTTGAAAAAATCTTTCACAGAACTTGAAAATGAACGTTGAAATTTGATGAATTGTTCAGATTCTCCGAAACAACCCGTCCTAAATGTATTTGAAACAAATTTTTATTTACTTATATGGACCTAGTGAATCTAGGGCGAAAATATAAAATTTATTTAAAACCTAGCTCTAGGCTATTAAGTTATATCCTCTGAAGTTTTTTCGTCGATTGTATCGACTGGCAATATATCGCATCAATGTCTATAAGCATCAATTTATTTTCTATTGAAAATCATCATTTAACACTAGTCTTGAAACGAATCCCTGAATTGTGTACTACAAAAAATGCCATAAAATGATATTTTTAAGAAATAAATCGAGGTTTTAATAAATATGCCGTTGACGTAACCTATTAATTAGGAATTAAAATGAAAAACTTTTTCACGGTTTTTATTTACCAAACTGAACCAAAAAAACTGGTAGGTCCACAGTTGTAAAAAAATAAAAACGCTAGGAAAAGATCGTGAATCATTCGCAATTATTGGTGTATCAAAGCTGAGCAAAATGGTTAAAATTTTGTTGTATTACTTAGCTAGGTTTTCATGGGTTTCTGATTAATGCATACACTTACGCGCTCCAGCAGTTCACTATGTGTGGTGTTCCTGCTAATTTCTCTACTAAATTCGTAGTAAAAAATGACTGAAGTTATCCATTAATATTCTTACATCTTTTGATACGGATGTCTTTTTAATGTTCAAACATAGGCGGTGCTGTAAGCTCATGAAATAAATCAGTTTTTGTGTTCCTTTTTTTACACTTTACTTTCTTTCATGTTGTAATAATTATAATCGTTATATGGAAGAAAACGGATCTAAATGCGGATGTAGCTATACGTAGTGGGTAGGTACGACGATGTCTGATGGAATTTATTGATGGCGGGTCTCTTTGATAAACCACGTGTTCCGTATTCATTGATACAATAATTTCTCTTTTTTTATTTCAAAATACCTATCGTACGTTACGTCTCATACCAAATTTGAGGAGACTCAAAAAATTCGGGAAAAGACAACGGCCTATCATCTCATGAAGTATTTCTAAAAAAATAATGATTTTTATAGACACAGTGTACGTTCAATTGACGGAACTAAAACGCAAATTTGGATTCTTTCATCAGAAGTAACACCAACTGTAACTACACTACGAATGGAGGTTGTGATTTCCATTTTAAAATAAACTGTAGATAACTTTCCAAATAACCGTAGCTTAAATTCTAAATCAAGGCATCTAAGTATTTTTTTATATGAAACCGCACAAAAGTCCAAACTGCTCCCATATGTCTGGAGCCGGTGAGACTATGGCATCCTCAATCGGGGTATATTGTGAGACTGAAGGTAGGGTAGGCTAGGAAGGTAGTAGGAAGGAGATGGAGAAGAGATAGATGGGAAGGACCTGACTATTGAGATGTGGTCACCAACCACGGCCAAAGCCATTTAAAGCAACGTTTTAATTTTGAATGGTGGTCTTTTATCAGGGCGATACTGAGAGTATCATATACTCCGGGATATGACGCAAATATATTATATATTATTTTAACACAAAGTTATCAAATACAATTTACTTGCTCACGCCGAGATTTGAACCCGCGAGCTTCAGCGTGCTAGTCGAGAGCCTTACCATGAAGGCCGTCAAGTCTGGTCCTTATTTTAGATTTTGAATGAATGGATTTGTTAATATTGTCAGCCTGGCTATAAAATGTTGAATTAATTTAAATTTCAGACAAAATAACATTAATTTCTTCTATAAGTAATGGCGTCTGTGAAATAAGGGATACTTTCCATGTGTTCAAGAATGACTTGATCATTAGGGCATTTAATTTTATTCCTGGCTGAATAAATTTTGATAAATCTCTAACGCCCGATTTATGATTATGATTAAATTGAAATATTTTTCGCCTTTACAGTAAAGTGATTTGTTTTTCCATGGTGAAATATTGTTTTCATCCAACAGGTTAAATCAAAATAGGCAAGTTTTAACTAGCTAAAACTAAGTCAGGATAAAGTTTGACCGTTGACCTAACCTAATGTTATTTTTAATATCAACTGAAAGTAGTTTATTTCACGATTAATAATGGAAAATAACTGATGTTGTTTACTTGCCGTCAAGTACAGAAAAATCTGACAATATTTACCTTCATTAAATGCTATCTTAATGAGCTTAAAACCGAGAACCTAACGATTAAATTCTCTGGTAAACAACAACATAATTATATTTAAATAAAGTGATTGATGGGATGATATACTCGTATATACCGTCGCGTGGTGCTTGAGTTTTAAATTGAAAAAAGTTAACCATTATTTTGTGAAAGCTTACAAGCCTCACTTTAAATTATTGTATTCCAGCTGTAGTTTTCTTCACTTGCAATTTTTTTGATTCATTATTCAATAAGTACACTGTAGAAACCATAAAAAACTCTCACCATATTAATATATATACTACAATAAGGTAAAGTATTTTATTCCTCACGTTTAAGGCAAATCTTAATGCTAAATAATTATTTTGATTCATCTTTATAACGAATTGGTGTACATTATGATTCCAAAAAATATGAGATATTTAGATACATTTTTTAAGAGAAGGTTTTATTGAAAAGAAGGTTTTCCTATCTTTAGAGTACAAATAAAAATTTTAAAAATTACCCATTAAAAAAACTACAAAAATAAATTGTTTTCAATAGAAATGTATGAGCGAGTAAAGGAAATAACTTTTAAAAAATACAGTCTTAGCTAAAATTATCTGTGACAGTTTCACTTGATTAACTTTCTTGCTTTCTTATTAAATTATTAACTGATGAATTAAGTTGCTTTTACGTGATAGAGCATTTAAAAAAAACCATGTTGTCCAACAGATGGCGCTGTTTTCAAAAATACGTGTTTTTACCTGTCACAGGTGACACCTATAAATTATGGGTAAATAAAAACACACGCGTATTTGAATCAACGTTGTGTCAAAATTTCAAAGCAATCTGTGAAGAACTTTTGGAGATTTAAGATTTTGAACACACGAACATTTACATTTTTATTTATATAGAATGATAGGACGGTGGGAAGGATACTACAAATATATATATATATTTTTTTTCAAATAGATCTTTTCTTTATTTTATGGTACTACTCAAAAAACGTAAGAAAAATGAATTAATTACGAGAAAAAGAGGCACATATAATATATGTGTTATATTTTTTGGTGGTCAGTATCATATTGTGTTTTTATATAAAAAAAATGGTTTTAATATATTGTAATAACCTTGGAATTAGTGTAAGAGCTTACTCATAGATGGCATTCCTAGTAGCCTTTTAGGTTACCCGTAGATGACGTTAGCTGACGAGAATGATAGGACTATAAATATGGTGAGAACCTCAAGGTCAGGGTCCAAAATATTCCAACCGCCGCCTGTTGAAACCATTGAATCGTTGCATGAAGGGTTTTCCTGAGTGGGATCCGAGCCATTGTCAATTTATCACTGTAGGGGTCCAAGTCTTTTTTTGAAGCCGGAGTTTTATTTATTTATTTATCTATATTTTAAATGCATATTTACAGAATAAAAAATTCCAATGACAAAGATAAATTATTAAATAAGTGAGTTTTATTGAAAACAACACATATCTTGTTTGTGCAGGCGGGCGGCATGGATTTGATTTTTTTACAAATCTACAGTTTTATTCCGATATTAATGCAATTTTGCGTACTTAACCTTCAAAATAAAATGAAGGCTACAGTATATCCTTGCGTAAATCCCGAGAACGACGGAGTCTTCAGTTAGTTAATAAAAAGTCCTGTTTTAACTCGACTTCTTTGCTTTTCGTATGTCTGTAAATTTGTTTTTGGGTGTCCTGTCCAGCCAATCCTGTCAATACGGTAGTAATGTTTGATAGTACATTTTTATTCCGCCAGAGTGCCATGAGCGTTACTTCCTAGACGTACTGATGTGAAATGATTTGAACAAGAGAATATCAACAATCCCTTTTAAATTTAATGAGAAATTTCATTAACGATTGCTCTAAAGGAGTTCTGATCAACAAACAAATCTGTTGACCATCCAAGTAATTCGCTAAACGATTAGCGATACTTTCTTTGCGGTCATGAAATTACATAAGTGTACCAACTACCCATCAAAGTCTCCAAGTATTACTTTCTGTTCTAAAGTGATTTGCCCTACATTTTTGTATTATAATTATCATTATTTGTTCAATAATTCAATTATTCTATTAATGTTGGCCTCACTGGTTGATACATATTGCAGTTTCACTTTGTCCATTAAAATGATTTAAATATTTATTTTATTGTTGAATTTTTCAGGATTTTTTTTTTATATTAAACTTTTTTTTAAGGTTATGCCCATCAATGTTAAATATGATTGGAGAAGAAGTTTTTCTGTGTCTTGTTCTGTTTCATGTTTCGTTAAGATTTATTTGCATTATCTTCTTCTTCTCTTTTATTTAAAATTGATGGGTATAACCTTCAAAAAAAGTTTAAAAGAAAAAAATTGTTCCTGCGACATTCTATTATTTGTAATATCTTCTTCTTCAATGATATGTATAACGTTTTTTCATTAATTCTTGTTAGAGCGAATGAGCAAAGAAACGAGTCTAAAGAGAATATTGCTGCGAATGCAAATGGTAGCAGAAGTCTGGCAAAGACATGGCACGATCAAGTGAATCAGATACTTGATTCATGCCATGTCGAGAGTCAGAATAATAATACTTTATAAAAAATATATTATTCGTGTTGATTTTGATAGAAAAATTTGTATTGACCTGCTCGTTTTACTGGCCTGTTAGTGGTTTTGGGGTTTCATTGTACATAAATAAGGGTTATTAAGTTTTCTGTAATCTTTTTATTCATCTTTGTTCCATGACAAATACATTGACAGCATTACGTATTTTTCTCTTTTTGTTCTGACGTTAATATTTTTTATTTGAGTGGTTTTTCTACTACCCGTCTCTTTCCTTCCCAATTATTTCAACATTATAACTTTCCGCTAATAACTTTTGGAATGCCAGGGGTGAAATCCCAATCGCAAGCCAAACGACGGCTGACATTACGAGTATTTAAGTAATAACTTACTTGTTCTTTCAAAATTATTAAATTTTAGTGTCTTACCGTATAAAATTTTCATACATTTATAAAAAAATTAATAAATTTTTCTTTTGTTTTTTCCCCAGGATTCACTCGTATTCGGAGAAATATAATATATTATTTCTCAAAAGTTATGAAAAAAGATAATTTAATAAGGATACATGAAAATGTTCTCGAGTTTTTTAAAAATAGTTTCCCTCTAAATAAGCGTTCTTTACAGCAAAGTCATATGAGGCTTTCCTGTAAATAAAAACAGTACTATGTTTTTGAAAATCGATGTTATGACATTTGGCATGGAATTCAGCTACATACTCGTAGATAAAAAAAACATATTTACAAGTGACGAAATGAAAAGCCAAAATTATATACTAAGATACATAATTTCATTACGTAGCGGACATATTTCATAAAGCTGGGAGTATTGTTTAAGATTTAGAATACCATAAAATCGAAGCAAGTACGTTGAGTTACTAGCAAATCCACGGTGGATTTTGACATATTATGGGATGTCATTAGCCATACTACTTCTGCCCAAATGGAACTTTTGTGCGTTATCGCATAACAAAACTTTACTTCTATTGCCGCTACCGCCTATCGACTAGTATTTTTACATCGCCATAAGTTTTATCTTTACTTTCAGTAATACTGGCTCTGAGAAATTGGGATTCTTGATGGCAATAACAACATGATTTTTTAATGTCTTTCTGTCAGACTTTTTGACATCTACATGACTGTTAGAGTGCATTTCTTCAAGATGTTCCTGTAACCTGCAGGGTGAAGATTGCCTTCATGTTAACCAATTTCTGATAAAATAATACACCTGGAGAAGAAATTTCCGATGTGATATTTTTGATAAATTTCTATATTTTTCTTTTATAATTGTCTTCAGCAAATATTATTCAGTTAATTATGATGGAATTTGAAAAGGTTTCGATTGCACAATACTTGGTTATTGATTTACTCTTGGATAGATTGGAGGACCCGAGTTTGAGTTTTATCCAATTTTGGATCATATTTTTATTTCTTTTTTTTTCTGCTGTTTAATATGTTTTTCAAAATGATTAATGTAATTCCAATCTATTTTTCTATAAACATTTTTTTAAATAAGTGCGTCGTTCTACGAGTATAATGAAAAAAATATTTTATCTATTTACAGTACCTGATCATATTTTAAGCAAAGTTTTGGAATTTTTCTCTTAATTGGTCCGTATCCAAATACGCCAGAGGGATTATTTGGTATTTTTCTGATATTCTGCTATTTCTGCTATTCTTAGTTGTCATCAAAACAATAGTTTCACATTTTTTCCAATCTTTGACAGTGAAATGTTTGTATTTATGAGCAGTCGGTGTAAGTTTTGGCAATCGGGCCGTTTTCGCTGCAACCAACCCCAACTCAAGCAATCGCTGCCTCGAAGTTTTCGCTGAAAAACTGTAATCCCTTTATCATTAATATTTTTAGTCAGTGAATGAACTGGTAATTTTTGTTTTTTAACAGAAATATCGCAAATTTTCTTCAAGAATCTTTTCATTTTCGTTCTAATGTGACTACAGAGCCTTTTTTTCCTTGATATTCTACATATTACTTCTCGAAACTTTCCTTTTCAATCTTATATTGAGATTATTCTTAGCAGCCTTCAGAAGTCCTGATATTTATCCAATTTTTTTGGCGACTGTTCAGAGAATTTATTAAAAACTAAATTCGCCAAATATATAAAAAAACAAAAAATATATTTATTCATAAACAAAACATGACAACATCCAAACGTACAGTTACATTAAGGATATTTTTGATTTAAAAAAAATTGTTTTTTGTATAACTTTCGAACTCAAACACTCTCATCACGGAATCGCAAGTGTACATATATCTCCCCAGTGTTGCCAATAAAAAATAACAACAACACCATTGATAATAAAGGTCGGGTTCAAACATAGTCGAGCTACCTTGACATGAAAAACATATCTCTGTGCTTGTAATTATTGCCATACAGGTGGGGGTGAAAAAACAATTATTTTTTTTCTCACAAATCAGTACAATTAAATTGATTAGCAGATGATAGACAGCTGGGTGTTAAAACGTGATCTAGGAGATCCGGGGAAAGTGGATGTAAACGCCAGTGTTTAGAAAACAAAACATGATCCAATAACAGCCCACTGTATAGTGAGCACTGTTCAAGTACTGTACTGACTGTCGGGTTGTACCATTGTATTCACACACGTCAGTACTGTACCAGCAACCACTCTCTATCTTGTAGTTGTTTTGTTGATTTACTATAAATATCATGATGTGTTTGCTATTCTTATTTAACCCAACTTGATATATTTTATAATATCACTCATTATTATTATTTTTTAATGAACATTAAATTGTAAAGCTTGGAATACCCTGTATGGTATCCTATCTTTGTTGTCGGCAAATGAATTGGAGCTTCAAAGCTGAATATATCATAATACTTATTGGAATATTTTTTTTATGATTATTAATCAAAGTATTATTGAAAAAAGGATATTATGAATAAATCTAAATCATAAATGAAACAGAAAATTAAAAAGAATTGTTAGTTGCAACTAGGGATCGAATTCAGGAACTCTACTGGAACAGCAATAAAATAACTAATCTTTTGATACCAGATTATTTTCCGTCATTTGTATCGATTATTTTTTTAAGAATTACCAATATTATCCTCAAATAATTCCCATATTTTTTAGAAAATAAAAAGGTCTCAATAGTTCAGCCGTGAGATTGCTCTCTCGGTAAAACAAAAGTCTAGGGTCGATCCCCTGTTACAATCATTGCCTTTTTTATTTTCTCTGTCTTGTTTTGTTTCATTTTTCGTTTAGTTTTGTTTTCATTTATTATTATTATCTTATTCATCATGCTGTGGGCTGAAAATATTTTTGCCAAGAAATCCCAAACAGAACACGCTGCTTAGATTTAATAACGCCTGAGCTCACTGTTGGAGATTTATCTACTCTCCGAATAATACATAGATAAATGTACAATAAAATGAGGGATTGTGGGAGTGAAAAAATAATTTAGTTTCCTTTTTCAACAGTTAAAATAGTGTATTGTCAAATGGGTGGTTTTGTGATAATAATGTACAGGGAGTTCTGGTGTAAAGTAAAGTAGCTCCAGGAGGTTCTACGAGATATTAAGAAAAGTTTTTTTTTCAATTCCATTTTGTTTTTCCATGGAAAAACATAACTTTTCCATTCAAATGATTAAAACTTTTTTATGCGTACTATCGTGTAGAATCTCCTCTCGAAGGTACTTATTTTATCCCCCCCCCCATCCTCACTCCCCGGATACTTCTAATGATAGTTATCCAACGTAAAAATAATGAACTAGAGACCATACCATAGATTCTATTCATAACTTCAAAAGAGAATAAACTAGGCAGCAATTGTACTTAAAAATAAACACTTCTACTCATGCGTGCTATATTAGAACTAACTTAATAATTAAATAGTAACTAACGGGATTCACTATAGTGTTTCATATTTCTTCTAATATATTTAATTGTTTGCTTTATTTTAGTTTTACACTAATATTTGGAAGTTTGTGATGAATCAAGGTCTCTCCCGAGGTAGATGATATAATCCGTCATAGTAGCGCTATCTGTCGGCACAGTCGCATATGAATTACAGGGAACTGCATACAAAGGTGGGGGAGTTTCCTTTAGGGTTGCAACGAAAGAGGAAGGCGTGACTTTCTGACAGGACAAAGGGAATTACAGATAGGGGGCGTGTTTAGGTTTTGATTTATATAGCATCGACCTTGGAACTATTCCCACAAAATGAATAGGTGAACGAACGGGGCTAGGATCAAGGTTAAATCACTTGACATTCTAGGAGTTCACAACCTTTTTTGAACGCATAACTTCACTCGGACGGAGCGAGATTTGGTAGCAACAGGCCTGTTACTCGAGGTTAAAAGAAGTAAGAGGGTTGCCAATTTCAGACACTTGAGAGAGTTGATTTTTGGGAAAATTTCGAACATGGTTCTGCGTCATTTAGTCGGTAATAACCATTATCGAAAGTACTTAATTTTATACGTGGCTTATGGAAGACGAAAATACATTAAAATTAATGTATAGACGCTTGGCAGAGGAATTATGACCGAGTACATACGGGTTTGTTATGAAGGGAACTTGAGACCTCTGATTGATGCGAAACGAGTTGAGGGACGGAGAGAGAAGATAGGCGTGTGACAAAATCATTTGGGCCAACACCCATAATTGCAGGGAGGAATCGTGAAAATTCAGTAATAGTTCTTAAAATGAAACTGGCCAAAGAAATAAACAGGTTATCAAACCGATGCGATCTCGGACGAAAGGCAAAGGGTGAGCGACATGATGTGTACTGGGACATTTCAACTAGAACAAGTACCGAAAAGGCCTTAGGAACTTGGAATAATCAGTGAAAAGTGTGATTATTATACTAAACTACGAAAGGGGAAGGTGAATAAATGTGCAATGTAAGAGGCGACCTTACGCAAGGGACTTATCATACGGAGGAAGGGGAATGGTTGTCAGAAGTGGTCGATTCGGGAGGTAAAAGGAGGAACGGACGTGTACAGCATTCAATTCGACAAAGGGCGAGTTGCGAGTTCTATTTCCACACGGAAGAAAGAAGATTAAAGGTAGGCTGTAGGATATATCCACGAAAACGGAAAGTTAAGAGGAAAATTTTGATTAGTTACGCGTAAGAGGACGTCTTAGCGCACTAAAGGAAAGGTCATCAGAACACACATCACGGACCAAATAGGAACGCGAAAAATTTAAATAAGAAAAACAGGTCAATTTTGACGGATTATAAGGCACCTGCAGGAAGGGGCAAACTTCAGAATTTCACCAGTACGGGCCTGTGTTGTGAGACAACAGATGCCCATTTTTTCTGAGAAACGCAGAAGGGTAAGTCTGATAAGTTTTAAGTCACACAGAGGATATTGTGCGAGAAATATAAGACCGTAACGCTTCAATAAAGGTTGGATCGCAATGACAAGCGTAGTTAATTACTGCTATAAGACATCATGCGCGGGCACAAATCGGGATAGTTCGTCACAAGTCGCCGAGGGCTTTTTTAAGGGAGTGTACGCGCCGCGCTAGGAGAAATTATCACTTTGGTCATTATCCTGGACTTAGAGATTTTCTGGTCAAAAACATACAGTTCAATTCAGTGTTTGAAGAAATTAGACTCAGTGTCCTTGACGTAATAATTAAATTCAGGTTGAAAGGTTTAATTGGTTTAAATTCAGTAATTAAAATTAATAAACGCTAAAAATTTCTTCTCGAATAAAGTTGAGCGCGATTGCTATGGATTCAAATAAAGTCACGGATTATAAATGAATTGTATTAAAATTAATAAACGTTAAAATTTCTTCTCGAATAAAGTTGAGCGCGATTGCTATGGATTTAAATAAAGCCACGGATTATAAACGAGTTGTAATTAAAATTAATAAACGTTAAAATTCCTTCTCGAATAAAGTTGAACGCGATTCTTTTATGTTTTAAATAAAGCCACGGATTATAAACGAGTTGTAATTAAAAATTAATAAACGTTAAAATTCCTAAAAATATTCTTCTCGGAAAATTTTAAACGAAAGTGATAAAACTTTAATTGGGGGCTTCAATGGAGCCTCGGATTAAAATCAAATTATAACGGAAATCTATATACCTAAGTATCTTGCTACCGCGTTTTGGGCTCGATCGAAGCCGTGTTACAACGAAATTTTTCAATAACTACCAGGTTAGGGAGGAGATATCGAAGCACATTCGTTACGGCCGGTAGAGAGGGTAACACAATAAAAATTAGGAAAATAATGTTGAGGATGTATCAGGTGGAGGTAAAGAAATTATGTATAAGCTCAGGGTAAATCTAGTGATATTCGCGAACACCCCGCCCAAAATGGCAGCGGTTGTGTAAAACCCAACCCGGATGTTGTTATTTAGCGGATAGGGGCTGGGTAAGTGTTTTATTTCCAATTCGATTCAACCAAATTCCCAGATGGACTTGGAACGCGTGATGCTGGTATTTGCCGACTGACAGTTACTACTAATCCACTTTAATATGTACATAAAACCAACATGTCAATTTTCAGGATTCCCCGACAAGATCAATATAATTACCCTCAAGCCTTACCCCATTCCCAAATTTACCTCTCGAATAAACTTCATAGTTGGGTAATGTCTGATAGTGTCGCTGCAAATCCGTTTCTCACAAACACGGACTAGACAGAAGGATTTTTTTTCTCACGCTATCACGTGAGAGGGGTTGCCAACGTGGACGAATCAGGCCAACGAAGCGCTGGAGAACTACTCCCCCTAACGGGGCCGTGTAGAGTCGAGGGCGCGAAAGTGGAATGAAGATTATGAAGCCAACTGGTAATGAACGAGAACACGGCCTGCAGTTGGGGCGTTTAGGATGAAGGCACTTTGGACGTCTGTGAAAATCCACGTGGAGGGCGGCGGCGTGAGATGACGTGGGAATAAGTCCGCAGCGCTATCACATTATTCAATGGTGTCGACCGAGGGGCTGATGTAAGCCAACTGGAGCGCTCCCTTGGCGGAATTACAGCAGCTCCTTTGAGGTGAACTGTAGGTCTGACGGCACGTGGGAGATTGAGCTTCATCAGGCAAACCTACACGACACACTTATCGCGTTAGTATCATGATATGGGATGCAATTACCTTCCCCATCTAGACTCAGTAAAGTAGCTCGTCCGGAGGAATGGGCGTTGGAGCGATTTCGGAAGTGGCGTGATGACTTAATTCGCTTTCTCTTGGACGTGAATGCATCCGACAGGTCAGGGTACCTTTATGAAATGGGTCGCCAGCTGTGGGGTATAGTGTAGCCACGTTGGAGTCAGCGTTTGATTTCTGATCACCATCCACCGTTCTCGTATTTGGTCAGCGGAGGAGCCAACGTAATTTGCAAAAAAAAACATTTCGATCACATAGTTTACCCTTCCTCTCCCCCCCCCCTCTCATCCCTTCCCTATAAAAGATTAAGTGTCGAATAACAAAATTAACATATGTAAAACAGAATGAAGGCGACCCCGGAGCTGAGATGACGAAAACCGTCGCACTATGCATGTCAACACCATACTATACTAATTTATGCAATAACGAAACTATTTTATGTCCTCGGATTTATTAAAGGTAGGAACGAGCTTAAAAGGAAAGGTTTACAATTGATTACTACTGTATTAGAGTTAGGGGTACTGTAGGAGACGAGAGTAGGCTAAACGCGCGGTCTTATAAGAAAGTTTTTAAAATTTCAATGGTAAAGGGATCATTCACTCTAATTTAAACGAACCAGGATTACCACAAATATATGCATTAATAGCCCGTTCATATCTCATATGAATTTCAAAATCAAAAAATACACAACGCTGAAAAAGGGGCATTATTGCGAATTAAATCTTAAGATCTTCTGCCGTATGTTCCATACGGGGGTCGAAAGACTTAGCTAGGGTTTCTTCTTAAGGTAGTCCTCTAAGGGCGCCACCAACAGCTTAGGAAAATCGAAGGGCAATGACCAGGATGTTACAACATTTTGCAGATCAGACAGGAGAAATAACCATTATTTCAAATAGGTATAAATGTAGAAGGATGGAATCATTACAAGTTCAATCTTATAAATTCTAAGCAAAATTTAATTTTGTCAGAGCGCATTATGACTTAAAAACCTGGAGAGTCTTTGCTCATGTAATGAAAAAAAAAGTATCTGCATTTATCATATTTTGGGAAAACGTTGTCTGAAGACGTAACCGGGCAACTCAAGACAGTGGCAATTCAATGGAATTTTCAAAAGTAATAAAAAAAAAACTACGTTAAATTCTTAAGGTTAGGTTATTTATTTACATAAATTCAGAGGCGCGCTATATTCATACTAATCAAACAAAAAATAAAGCACGTTCTTGTTTCTAGATTGACGCGTAAGAAAAGAATAGCCACAACGCGAATATGTGCGTATTAATGAAATAGCTACAAATAATATCCTTCATAGCTAAATGGAATGGAACGCATTAAAAAGTAAGAATATGTATACGGGTGAAACAGCTATATTATTATGCATGCCCTTCGTTTAAGCTGCCCACTGACGGGCGAGGAGGAGGCACGTCCGCGACAAGCATGACGTCACAGGCGTGCGACGGGCATTTTTGCATAGATGTCTACCGAAAAAATCGCCAGGCTTATGCCCAGACCGCTCGTCGCAGAAATTCTCGCCCGTCAGGGGCCGCCTTAAGATCCTTTTCCCCTACATTTCTAAAAACAAACAATCAAGCAGAGTAATAGAAAATGACGTACTATCACTAGGTTATCCTTCATACATTTATGTATTTATGCGTTTGCTATCTCACTTGATTTTATTCGGTGTTTTTGGATAGCAAAAAAAATTGTTAGTTAATGTATTTAGTAAAATAATAAGTGATTTTGAGTAAGCTAAAGTAATAATGGAAAGAATCTTCATCAAAATTGGTTTTTGCTAGAAAATGATTTGTGTAAAGGTATGCATTTTTTCACAAAAAAGAACCTAGAGCGACTTGTTCTTGGCAGCCGGTGATAGCTTGTCTGACCGGCAAACTTACGTGCGATACTAAACGCATTTAATCTCAAGTATCTCCACTGGACCCTTATGCGGACTAATTTGGAGAAACCACGCGCGTTGTATTAGTAAACTTATCTTCTGTTTTAATTCATCTAAGGATTTATAAACCTTTATTTCATCAAGACCTTTCAAAAGTGTGTTGAATTGCCACCGTCCTGAGTTGCCATGGAACCGTCTAAAGAATGTAATATCTCTCTCTCTGGTTTCAATCCTGGGATTGGTTTGCAGCAATTTCATCTAATCTCCTTTTCCATTCTTCCCTGTCTTGTGCGGCTCTTTTGACTTGTGCATATGATGAGCAGCGCACGTCCACCAGCAGGTCCTCCAGGTACTCTCGGCGTGGGCGTCCCCTAGAGTTGGTCCCCTCGGTCATATAATATAATACGACGAATTTGCAAAAAATTATCAAAAATCAAACGAGCTCAATAACTCAACGAGTCTCTTTCTGTGATCAGAATAAAATATTTTTTTAAACATCAAAAATGCCTTAAGATTGAAATAGTAATTTTCAAGGAAAACGTGTAATAATAACGGTAATATAAGATATATAGCAGACGTGTTATTTTTGCACAAAAAATTCCTGGTTACAACAATATCCATGGACGTAAGTTACTCAAATTTTTTTTATTCCTAAAATTTAAGTTTTAACCGTAAATTCATATTAATGTAATGGTTAAATGTTCATAATGCTCTTTACACTAGGAATTTACTTGTGTTGCAGAGCACATTTTGATTTTTAATTGAAATGAATGATTTTCCTTTCCGCTTTTCTTTTTTTACAATATTTCTCTGCTTTATAAAAGTTTCGTCACATATTTATCGCAGACAATCTGATTATACATAATATTAAGTGAAGCCATTGACCTTCAATAAATATTCAGTTTTTTTATCGCTAGCAACTTTCTACTTATGTACCAGTAGGTAGTCATTACGACAAAATATATGTGCCTACCTCAATATCGATATAATTTTACGAGTGAAATCTACCGGCGAGAACATCCGCAAAAATGAATTGAAATATATACAATTTAATGAAAAAAATGAAAGTTTGTATGGCCGGTATGTAGTTTATATGCACTACGTTGCGTGGGACATTTCTACGTATTTTGTACGCACTTTACCAGCACTTTACGCGGCTGGGTAATTAATGTGGTATGATAGAAGCATTCTTAAGATGGCGTTTACGTGACACACAAACGGATACACACTCTGAATTAAACCTATAGAGCTCCGGTTCCAGTTTAGAAGCCTAATTGAATTTTGAATTCATTCATCTCGGTTGGACAAGAGCGGAAAAAAGTCAATATCGCATTTCATATATATTCTTCATTTAAATAATTGCTAGAATGCCTATAGTATTTAGCAATTATGTTATTTCTTATCGATCATTACAAGTGAATCGAACTCCTTTAAAAGTGATGATCTGGAGACCAGTCGTAAGATTTCATATAAACTGGTCCGATTAAAAAGTGTAAGTGGAATATATTGGAAAGTTAGGTATGTAAATAATATAGTTAAATCGCTTAGGAGGCTAGTTGACTTTCTTCCTGTTCATATCCCAGCTTTTGGGAAGGAAATTTTTAAAGGAAATAAATAGTGAAAGTTAAAAATGATCATTAGAACCTACCATAAGATGACTCGTCACAATATACAAATGCTTGACATGTGTTTGTCAGTTTTAGTGCGGAAGCAAACACGTCCATATTCTTAGGTGTGAGGAAATACATACCCTAAATTTTTAAGTGATAAAAAATTTTGCTGTCAAAAGAACGCCAGTATTTAAAGATTTTCAAAAGCAGTCCTCTCTCGTCTCATTGGACGTTCAATTGGATATAAAAATATGGAGAAAAATAATTCATTTTGGCCTTTTTAATGTTATAATAAATTATAAATAAGGATTGTCGTCAGATAAATATAGAAGATTTTTTGTATTTCTTTGGCATTCACTATGTAACAATTTCTAGACATTTTTTGTTTTTAATGAGTTTTATTATTCACAATGTACATTTGTTACGTATAAATTTTATTAATTAGCGCCATTACTAATTAATAAAATTTAAACGTAACAAATATACATTGTGAATAATAAAACTGATTAAAAACAACAAATATAGAAGATATTAGCAATCCAGAAACATATTACAATTCGGCGTTTTATTAAAACGTATGTGGCTATTACAACTTACACAAAAATTACGTTTTACAAGAGAAACTTATTTTTTTTTCTCTAAAAAGTAACATTTTCGAAACACGATATTCACGAAAAAAAATCTTTAGATTCTTGCAAAGTACTATTCCGTACAAATTTGATATTGAAAAATCTCATGATCGCTGCGTACACGGTCATCCAGCAAGAACTCAAGGTTTGCACGTCTACCGCTCTGACGCCACTAGTATTTTTTGCATGAACTATTTCTCAGAACAGGAATGTCCCAGAGTCGCTGACAATCATAACTTCACATACGGGATTCATTTCGGACAGGCTCTTCTGCAGTATAATTCCCACGGGTGAATTTTGTTGCCGCTCCGTTTAAAGTGTGGTCAAAATATAATAAAGGTTCATTTTCTTATATTAGGGAGTTCACTACACGAAAGGACCTTAGAGAAAACCACCACTTTTCCCAAGAGAGTAGCACCGACACCGATAATAATTTTTAAATTACCCTGGTTAATTTATGACAAAACCACTAATTAAAATATCACAAAAAATGTTATAATTTATTTTAAAGTGATGTGAAAGTAAACCGAATCCGCTCCTGAAATTTCGTCACCCAGAGCTCAACATTTTACAGATGCCGCCATAATGTTTTCACCTCAATGATCACTTTCATATTATTATCACTGATTCAATATTTGCAGTTGGGGGAAATTATTCTAATTGACGCCCAATTATAGGCTATCCCACCACCAAAATAGTTAAGCTTTTATTATTAAGTTAAGAAATATTTCATTTATACTACTGATGGGATTTAGAATGGTTATAATGTTTTGGGAATCTTTCGTTACGGTTAAACATAACGTTCGTTATAATTTACGCTTTCATAGATGGGGCTTATTTAATTATTTTATTAAAATACACTTTTTGGAAGTTATGCTTTGAAATATTAAGACCAATTATTTTACGCGATATAAATACTTATAATATTATCATAAGCTCATATTTTCAATTTTTTTTAAATAAAAAAACACTTTTTACTTAATAAATACATATTTTAAAAAATATGTGTAACAAGATGCCATTATAATAAGCTGTATTTTAAATATTTTTAAGAAGTAAAGCAATTTACCACTCAAAAAATAGGTATGATAAGATCACAAGATGCCATTATATTACTATAAGTTTATATTTTCAATTTTGTCAAACTAAACAATTTTTATTTACTAAAATTTCAACACAAGAAGAATTTTAAAACTCAAAAAATTACTTAACTATTTCAAAAAAATTTGTAGAATACTAGCAGATGTGTTCCGGACGTTGCTCGGGGTTGTTTGGTGTAAGGTTTTGAGGTTGTGAATATTGTTCCCGAAAATATTTTTTTACTAGTTGATTTTTGTAAACATAGACTTTCTCTACTTTCTAAAAATATAATTTGCATGTATTTATATATAAATAATAAACCCTTTGGAAAAAATTCTCTAAATGATAGTGAAAACCTTATCAATATCCGTGCCATAGTTTAGAAGATCCAAGTGAATAAACAGACAGACGCGGATATCGCGGGATACCGTGGATTATATACTATTTAGAGATTATATCCAATGAGCCTAAATCCATTGAAATTCAAAATGTACCTAGAGTAAGAATTTAAGTATTATGTAATAATAATAATGTGTATAGTAAGTATCAGAAAAGCAAATTATAAATTAAAATGTAAAAATATATATTTATATTAGACGTGGATGATATTATAAGTTGAATAAATATATTAAAAAATTCCGAAAATAAAATTATTCTTAAATAAGCGACATCTGTAAGAAAACATAAATAAACACGGAATTATTCAAATAGATTCAATAAAGCGTTCGATCGAAGCATCGCCATCTACGATCGACCATTGAAAGTTATTTCAATGTCAAGTTGGCTGTTGTTTATTTTGTTTTGTAGGCTTTACAGACTTGCCGGCTGCAAGTGGTATCAAGTTCAAGGTTCCGCCGCTTGTTTTGTTGCGACGCTGAGAGTTCAGTGACCTCTGTCGATTGGAAAGCGAGCCGCTGTGTTCCGAGGGAGCGAGAGATGCAACCAAATTTAATATAATTAATTATTTTCTGTTAATTTAATAAATAAAGTTTTTTTAAATGACCACAAGGTTGCTTACCGGACAATAAAATGGAAGAATGATGGAAGATGTAATGTTGAAATTCATTGCCTTTGATGGCTTTGAGAATAGTTCCAGGATCGAGTTCAGTTTAGATGATGTGCTATGGGCTACAGTATGCGGGGTTAGGAGTGCTTTGATAATAGCTAACCTCCGATAGGAGAGATCATTACAGGAAGTTGACGAAAACCATTGCACGTATATAGTGTAGACATGTGTCGGAAAATTCATAATACAAGCGGGTAACTGGTGAATCTAAATCACATTTGAAGCCGATTTTGTGGTGTAACTACATCACATATTATATATATTTTTCATTTGGGCGTTTGTTTTCGAGTAAATTAAGTCTAAACGAATATTAATCATTTTTTTTATCTATCGTTAGTTTGAGAATATAAATCAGCTCTATAAGGTTTTTTTTTAAATAGTGTCGAAGTGTAAAACTAACTCTAAAAGTCTTTATTTCAAAAATTTCAATAATTTAACTTTTTTGATTTCTCCGTGTGATGCGGATTTAATTTAATTTCCGATTACACTAAAAAATTCCAGACAGCGTGGAGATATTATATATTTACTTTTTAAATAATTTGAAACTTATTTTTTAGATTTTTTATGGAAAAACTTAATTTTTTCTAATAACCCTACAGACATTTTTATACTCATTATATTTATATTTAATTATTTTGATGAGAACATTAGAACACATAAAAAGTAAGTCTACAAAAGATATTCATACAGAGGAGGTATTTTTGTGCAAATATTTTAAAACAAAACTTGGCAAGCAATACAAATATATTAAACCATCCCTAGTAGGGCAGATATTGGATAGGGATTTAGAAATGTGTAAGATCTTATATCTTTATGTGTAAGAGCGCAAAACTTCGAGAACATTAATATTTTCAGGACTTTTACACAATTTTATTTTTATTTTGTTTTCATTACAAAACCGCTTTTTTTAATTCAAAAGAAGTTATACTCTTAACGCGAAAGATTTTATCTTTCGATCCTAATCAAAATTTCGACTTGAATTGGCCTACGTTTTCTGACCACAAAAAACATTTGTGGTGCATTTCAATAACCATAAAAATCAAGCCGTGTGAATCAGGTTACATGCATTGAACAAGTTAATATTAGAAAATAAAATAATGTTTTGTTTCATATCCAGTATAGTGACAAAGCATAATTAGTTCCACTCAGTTATTTTTATTCGAAATGTGCGTGCTTGTAAATTTCTTCCGTAGACTCTTATTAAATTGGAACTTAAATGCAAACGAATGAAATTGTATATATACACAGAAATGTGTAACATTCGGAATCGGATGATTTACGTAGAGGGCAATAAGGTTGAAATTCCCGCTCAATACAAGCCGTCTGTTTTGATTAATGCAAAACAAAACGTCGCCAAATTCGCGTTTTATTTTATTTATAAAGTCTAGGCATAAATATTAAAACATTTTTAAAACGTGATTTAAAGAACTTATTTTCACACATTATATAATAAAACAGCATCAAAAAAGGGTTCTTAAATAGGATATTTTGCACTTTAAAGCATTTAATTTTTTTACATACTTTAAAAAAAAATGTTCGATTGTAGGTAGCAAAGACCACGTTATTTTCTACTCCCAGTATTTAATCAAATCACCGAAATATCTATTTCTAAGCTATCATATTTAAGAATTGATTTATATTGAATTACTTTGCATGAAATCCCTCTCTTGTAAACATAGCATTTTATGTATGTTTTATTCCAATTAGATTACATTATTTGCTGCGTTTTTAAATATTTGTAATGAAACATCGTTATCATCCCGCGTTAACAAGGATAAGGTATGCTCCGAGGAAAGCTGGAAACTTTATTTTTATTTATTTGAATTTAACTTGTGTTTTGGGTAATGAATGAATGTCAAATATTAGAAGCGGTAATTAACCGACTTCCCGCCATTCGATCGAGCTGAAACTCGAAGGATAGACTCGGTATCGATGTTAATTTTGTGGCAATCACGTACATACACGCGGACATATATGCATTTCTCTAAAATCAGATGACATTAAAGAAAATAATATACGAAACAAATTTCAGTCCAACCAAATCAGCATTTGGCGAGGTTGGTACAGTTATCGATTCAATTTTCTGGGTAGGAAGGTTCAATCTTCAGTGAAATTAATTTTTGGAAGTTATAAAATTAATTTTAAAATAGGTGAATTATGCTATGTATATTGATCCTCAACTTATGGGAAAGGGACGAAGTAACTGCAAATCGCGCGAAGCGCCTCTAGCGGTTGCTTCGTTTCTTTCCCGTAATTCGTGGCTCGGTTCGCGTTTTGGTTCGCAAATGTATAGGTACAATTATATTTAAAAAACTTGTTGTTTTTGACGAGTTGATTTTTTTAACCATTAAGGAGTAGGTACCTACCTACTCGTAAGAGGAGACATTGTTTATGTTATGTACTTTTTAAATAATTGTCATTCTATAAAATTCTGATGGATCTAAGATAAAATATGTTAGATAAAGTGTGATCATAATCAAATATTTTATAAAGCGATGACTGCATTACTTTTGGCAGCTATGCGAATAATTTTATAACTGGCAATGTTTTTTATCGTACACAATATGAATAATAATTCATAATCCAGGGTGACCACGTTTTCTAAAACCGAAATACCCGACGAAAGTAAGAATTATAAATCTACGCTCTTTCGTTGTAAATATTAATGTTTCCAACATTGCTTTCTATGGGTTCCATGATAACTTAACACAGTGACAATTCAACACACTTTTAAAAAGTGATATAAAGTCATATAACATATTATAATATATTAAACCTAACCCAACCTAACCTCACCTAAACTTCTTAACCCAGTTAATAAAGTTTTTGTTTCATCCATGACTTTATATAACTTTTTAAAGATGTGATGAATTATCATTTTGATGATTTATCCGGTAACCCTTTCCATCATATGATCGATGATTTTCAGATGTACACTGTTGCAATTAACTTATGTATTGTTATTTTTTTTCTTTTGTTCTTTTAATAATTAGATAATGAATTTTTGTTGTAATAACGATGCCTACCATTTACGACCACCTTAACTATTTATAAATATTATGTATTTAATTAGTAAATAGACTAGCTCCCCAGTTAGACCCGAGATTTTTCTACTAACTGGGTAATTGAAATGTTTAATGAATATGATGTATACTCAAAATTATCCTGTATTTACTTTATTTATACAAAATAAATAATAAAAATAAAATTGTTCTGTTGCTGTTAGTATTACAATATTTAAACCTAAAACAAATTAAACAAAACTTTTAACAATAAATGTCCATGACACAAAGTGCATAAATAACGTTTTTTAAGCCTGGATTCAAGGAACTTTTAATTAGTTTAGAATTACTAAACATCTGTCCAATTTATATTACGTGGTGATATTGACTAATTGATAGTTATTACATTGAATGAAATACACAATCCACCATATTCTGAATATTATAAAACGTCTGCAATAAATTTAAATCTACCCATCTGTCTTCTTATTTTATTTAATCGTATTTATAAATGCATTAAATATTAAGTATATCTTAATGTTCGTATGTGTCCCTATGAACTAAAAAACTACCATACTGATTTTGCTGGAAATGTATTCTTATTAGTGCCAGGAGTCTTTAACGAGTAATTTGATTGGTAGAAGTTGAAGACTGTGGAGTAAGACTTTAAACATCACTCAAACAATTCGTAATCCCGAGCAACCGACTTTAGTACAGGTCAGCTATTTTAAATATAAATACATTATGATGATGGTGACAATAAAATGGTTTTCAATTCAATAGTACAGTAATTAAAAATACGGTCGAAAGACAGTGTATAGATAGTATATAAAAAAAGTCGAAGGATACGAAGAATATTCGACCGGTCGGTGGCCGAGTTGACATCGCGTTTGGTCCCACCCAGGCGTAGTGTGTTCAATTCCTAGGCTGGCTAAGTCCTCCATCACAACATAAGCAACATTTTCAGCTTACTGTGGTGGTAGTAGGAGATTTTTAAATATTGTCAGGTTATTTGTAACCCGGGAATGATTATCTTTTTTTTAACATTAAAAAAAAGAAAATTAAATGAATACTAGTTAATAAAACTAGTAAAAGAGTTAATTAAAACTGTAGGTTAAAGGTACTTTACATCAAAATATTATCGCAATTTTTATAATGCAAAGAAATTAAAAAGTAGTCAATAAACTAGCTAGAACTAGCTGGTGACATGATCCCAACACCCTAAGAACGGCATCCTTTGCCCTGGTTTTCTCCACAGCTGAATACTACGGATCAGGCTAGAAGCGCTCACACTTCTATGGTTGATGTTCAACTTTATGCAAAAATGCAAACCATTAGCGGGACTTCAAAATCTACACTTCTCTCTTGGCTCCTAAGCGCAATACCTTTGCACAATGATGTCGTCTCTCACACTGAAAAAAACCTGAAAAATCGGAAGGAAAGAGGCTCCTCCGATTACTTATCACTCCAAAAGATAAGTGGAAACTTAAGAGGCAATCAGCTCACCTGAAAAATGCCCATCTTGGGCACGACCGCGCTGAAAAACTGCCTGGATTCTCACTCCCTTGTATACTGTGGTCTGCCATCAATAGGATAAGATTCTCTCACAGCCGTTGTGCCCACATGATGCACAGGTGGGGCCTCAAAGACTCAGTGATGTGTTAATGCGGTACGGTGCGGACTACCGAACATGTGGTTAAAGTATGCCCGCTGCATTCATTCCCCTGCGGGATAGATGAGGTCCGCTGGCTCCAGACTGACTCCCTAACCTAGATGCTTCTTTCTGACCCCACCGCTATACGAAAGAAGACGAATAATGAAAGAACGTAAATTTTTTCCACCAAACAAATATTTTTTGCAATATGTCACTCTGAAATGATATCAGAACTAACAACACTATTTAAAGCTGTGAGCCTCGCGATTTTGTCATTCTGTATCATAGTCACCCCACACCTAGCGGAACAGGTTAATTGGGACAACAGAGTACATTCTAGGACAACACAAGAAAATAATAGTTCTTCCCACAGTTACTTATGAATAAATACCTTACACTTACATTGTCGTACTTACTCGTCTCGCTACCACAACAATCTGCCTACCCAACTAACCATGCTTTGTGGTCGCCACTCCCAAACACTCCTTAGATCTAAGATTTTTTATTATTTGCAGAATAACATAAAACAGATCTCAACATAAAAATAACTTTTCTGATATCAAATTGATTATTGTAAAAAATACTAAATCAACAGGGTTTTTTTGTATTTTTTGCCAGTAAGACTATGACATCCTTATATTGGGGTATATTGTGAGGTGGAAGGTGGGAAAGTATCTAGCTATTCAGAACTGCTCACCAAACACGTCCAAAGCCATTTTAAGCAACGTTTCAATTCTGAATAGCGGTCTTACACCAGGACGATACTAAGAGTATATTCTACACAAGTAAAATATACTTGCACACGCCAGGATCAAAACCCGCGACTTTCAGATTGCTAGTCAAGAGCCTCACCTCTCTACCACAGAGGCTGTCGCTTTTCAGACGTCTCTTCTTCACAGAGGTTTGAATCCAATATTTTACTTCACTTAAAAATAGTCTATAAGGAATAAAATACTTACTTAACCACAAACCATCCAGATAATTTGATAGTAAAATGAAAACTTTTTTGTTCCAAGAGATTTCTGAAAGTTTTGCGAAGATTATTAAATTAAATGTTTCAGGAACCATCGGAGGTTTTCATTAATCAAAACGAAGCAAATATTAAGTAGTGGTGATTTTTTATTAAATTGGGATCATGCTTAGCAAAATATGTGTTAAATTTATTTTATTTTATCATTTATAATTAAAAGAATTCAAAGTTAAAATTGCTAGGTACGTGTTTTTTTAGTACCCGACAAAACTTAAAACTCGGTGCATAAAGCTTTAAGCTTGGAGCTTAAATCTCGGTGCAAAATGCTTTAAACTTAGAGCTTAAAGCTCTTAGCTTAAAGTTCGGTGCATAAAGCTTTAAACTTGGAGCTTTAAGCTCAGTGCATAAAGCTTTAAACTCGGAGCTTAAAGCTCGGTGCATAAAGCCTTAAACTTAAAGCTTAAAGCTCGGTGCATACTGCCTTAAACTTGGAGCTTAAAACTCGGTGCATAAAGCTTTAAACTTATAGCTTAAAGCTCAACGCATAAAGCTTTAAACTTGAAGCTTAAAGGTCGGTGCATAGAGCCTTAAGCCTGGAGCTTAAAGCTCGGTGCATTATGCCTTAAACTTAGAGCTTAAAGCTCGGTGGATAAAGCTTTAAACTTGGAGTTTAAAGGTCGGTGCATAGAGCCTTAAACTAGGAGCTCAAACTCGGTGCAAAGAGCCTTTAACGTGAAACATAAAGCTCGGTGCATAGAGCTTAAAGCCCGGTGCATAGAGCTTAAAGCTCGGTGCATAAAGCTTTAAACTTGGAGCTTTAAGGCCCCGTGGTCAGCATTCAAAGATGGATACAAATGTTAGAGTGAGCGCGCTAATATTAAAAATAAAACGATAAATATTAAAAGAAATGGTGAAAATATGTAATAAAACACGACTCTTCTGAAATAGAGCAAAAATCTCTCGACTGATGCTTTAGTTGCATTGTTGCACATTTTTCTATGCCTATTATATATTAAATGAAGAACAGAACGTGTTTTTAATAATTTTTGGAGCATAATTTGCGATTTTTTCTATCGATGGAATTTCATATAATTAACGTTTCGGTGTAACAAATGTAAAGATATTATCTTTAAAAATGATATATATTTAATTTGAATCTTATCAACATAAAGAGTTAACACGAACTTAGTTATAAATCGGTAGAAATTAGGTATGCGGGGGCTTAAGTTTTGAGCATTAAGCTTGAAGCTCTAGGCTTCGAGGCTCATGCCTGCGGACATTCTTCCAGATTCAAGAATTTCTATGTCCGTATCTACGGACCTACCTAGGTAGGTACAATTTCTGACAACTAAAAACTACTGAGGTATATGGATAGAGTCTATATTCCATGTAAAATCAGCGTAAAATGATGTTCCCGTGCGGGGAGTCGGAAGGAGGTGTGGCGGTTGCCCGAATCCTTCCGACCGCTAACGAGCTCAACGAATGAAGTTTCCGGTGATCGGAACCGGCGCACCAACTTCAAGGGCTTCTTGAGTTTTTTTAACACTAAAAAGCCTTTACACGACTACTGTTTATGATAAAGTCCTATTTAACGATGAAAGGTTATACCATTACTTTCAGTACAGTACAATATCTCAGCGTGCTTGTCGGCATTGTATTTATTTATTTATTTATATATATAAGCCTAAAAAGGCTTTAACATAAAAGTGATACATGATGCAGTGAACATAAGAGAATATCTGTATTATACAGGAGATGATGACAGTAAAAATATGTAATCCATTGAAAAGTAGGTATAAAATATACAGTTGTAAAATTGTGATTACAAGTATAATGAGAAAATATTTAGAAATGGTTAAAAAAAAAAGAATACTAAATATGAAGCAATATTAGTAAAACGTAAGAGTAACACAAAGTAAAAAAGAAATAACAACAACACTACATATAAGACAAATCATTAAAACTAATTTTTCAACGCTACTCTAATTTGTAGGAATTCTAATTTGTATTTTGAAGCTAAAGCCGGAGAACTGTGCCCGGCGAGCGCTTGTAACTTGGAACCGACCGCAGCCCGTGGTATCTCACGGCGGACAAGCTTATAAAGTGGCTCATATTTCGAACGCCAATGTTGGGTCTATATATATATACTCCAATGCTAATAACAATAACACACATTAGTTTTTATTGAACATGACTAACACAGATAAAAATACAGAAATCCAAGCACTTGTTAATGAATACATCTTTCAACTGTTAAAGGCTTGTTTAGGTTTTAATGTTATAACAAAATATCTACAAAAGAATATTGAATATTTAATTTTATGGTAAAAACAATTTTTCAGTCCTCTTGCCTATTATGTTTGACAGATCCATGATAGAGTTAGTTGGTGTAGTTAGATAAATAAACAAACTTATAGCTGCTTTCACACTTTTAAATATTTATTCATGGTTTTACATGTACTAGTATACATTATTATAGGTGAGTTGTGCAAAAGATAATTTATAAAATTTTAACAATTCGTCAAATTTCAAATTTGATTTTTAAAGTGCACAACTCTGATGTACTTTTCAGACTGTGATTAGATACTCATCGAAACTGTTTCAAATTTTCAAAAGTAACCTATTTTATAATGCCAAAACAGTTCATACAGAGCTACTTATATTTAAAAACTAAATGTCATAATATAACAATATTATTGCCTGAAATACATAATAAATATCTATGTACTTTCATAGTAGTTGAAATATTAATTAGAATCATCATATTCTTACCACTTAAGGACTTTCTTTTTTGTCGTAGATAATATCTTAAGTTTGCAAAAAATCGGCGATGTCTGGGAGCAAGAGTGTTATGTTTGAGCAACCTCGTTAAACAAATAATTAATGAAAATATTGACGCTGCTTGACAAGGTTCAACTTTAACCAATATTATCACTGGGCCCAACTGTTATGTATGACAGTTTTTGAAACAATAGTTTTTATTTGTTTTTGGGTGACCACCGTGAAGAAGCATCTTTCGTAAAAATGTATTTGTTCTCAAAAAAAAATTACACTCAATTTACAAAAAACATAAGTCAATATTTCACCTAATTTTAAACATGAAATGTACCACCATAATAAAAAGCTAGACTTGTGTTTATGAGAGATGTGACATTTTATTCTGTATTTTTTATGTAATCTGCAAAGTATTCAGTTTATATTTTCAGTATGTTTTTTTTAACTTGAAACTTAAAATGTTTGTTGTTATTTATATGTTGGATACTTTCTGGTAATAAATTAAAAAATTTTACTCCAAGATATTTATAGTTGAATTGCACAACATTTTTTTACATTTTGAATTGGGAGTATTGACGTTTGTCTGAGTGATCTATTGTTTTTAAAAGGTGCATTTTTATTTATAATACTATCTTTGTAAATTTGTAGTGTTGCATGACTTTAAATTCTTTAAAGAGAAGTTCTGATGAATAAATATATGGTTTAAAAAGAATTGTTTTTAATATTAATTTTTGTGCTATATAAAGCGGTTATGTGTGTTTTTAAAAGTTCCATTACATCTTATAATGCCATACTGTATTATTGATTAGCTCTAGTGATTGTTGAAAAGCTTTTGAAAATAATCTCAAGTATAAATCGGAAAAATTGTTTATGTGATTATATCTGAAACAGCAAGAACAATCAAGCCATGATCTCGGTTATGAAATTTGTGGGGAACTCAATTTTTTATGTAATTTCTAGATCAGCTTAAATATAATGTATCTACTAGCGCATTATAAAAAATCACGGAATGTTATAATTCTAGGATTTGTGTAGCTGAAAGTGCATATAAAATATTTGCCTAGGTATATTTACCTAAATATATCTATAAATAAAATAAGATGTTTAGTGTTTACAAATTGAAATTCAATAAACTATTTATTGCTCAAAAATACAGAGTAAAAAGGGTATAGCTTATAGGTTACATCCTATTACTTCCAGTTAACCCTACAAATACACATTATACTATATAACCAAACAATTACATGTTAACAAATGTATGTAAATAAAAATTTTAAAAAAACAGAGGTATTTAATTTATGTAAGGTTTTCATTTAAGGTGTAGTGACATTTGTTTAAAAGAAATGTTTTTAGTGATGATTTAAATTTAAGTATGTCGGTTATTTGTTTGATGCTACGTGGAAGGTTGTTACTCTAATGGCCATGTAGTGTGGTCCTTTTTGAAATATAGTTCTGTTTGCTTTTGGGATTAATAAGTTTTCTGCAGCGTGTTTATGTGTTGAGTTTTTTTGTGGGAACTTTTCTGGAGATGATCGAACTAACAGGCATAACTCCATCACATATATATCCGTCTCTGTCAGAAGTTTGAGATTTAAAAAAATATTCCTAGATTACCTAAGATTACCACTGTCGAGGACAATATTTTTTCTTCTAATTGAAAGCCTACAGACATTTGACTTATGTAGCCGTTATATACATTGTTACAACATATGGGTAAAGTTTTAATATTAAATAACAAAGGCCTCACTGCGTCACTTATTCGGTATTGAAATAGCTCTCCTGGCTTTATCATTAGCCGCATCCTGGCTCCAGTGACCCGGTGTCTCATCAGGCCGGCAAATCCATTCACTCCTAGTTCCGTGAACATTGTCGATGCGCTGCTGTATCTTCGGTATCAAAATATGATTCTACAGGCGTCATTATATTGAATTCGGAGTCGTTCCATCGAGCAAATTCGGTAGTGACACCATGTCTCACACGTATACAGGCCAGTACAGAACGCGTTGAACAGTATTTGTAACGGTATTGCTGCATTTGAAAAATCTGCGGGCAATCATGTTAGACACTATGCTTAGGTTTCTCCTTTTTCGTTCAATATCGCCATCGTCCGATAGGTCTTGATTAATAATGTGCCCCAAGTATTTCACGTTCGAACGTGTATTTATTTTTGCCTCGTTAAGATATACGGGGAGCATCTTACTTGAATCTTGACCTTTTCCGTGGTGGAACGCAATCAATTCCGTCTTCTTCGGGTTGTACATCATATTATGCTGTTTTCCATATTCCTCACAAGTGTTTAGGAGTAATCTTGATCCCTTGATCGACGGAACTAGGAGGATCATGTCGACCGCGTAGCTTATATGATTCATACATATACTGTTAACACAACAGCCCGCTCTGATATCCAGGCGACTTGATAACTCGTCCATGTATACATTAAATAGTTATATACATATTACAATTGTATACATTAAATTAAATATAATGGGGGACATACACCCTTCTTGCCTTACTCCTGACCGCAAATATATCGGCTGGGAGTATGTACTTGCCCACCGTACAACATTTTCCTGCTGGGAGTGCCATCGGGATAGTATGTTTATAAATAAGGTAGGTATATTTCTAGCTTTCAATTTATCCCATAATGTTTTATGACAGACCCTGTCGAAGGCTTTACTTAGGTCTAAGAAGCACCCGTATACGGTAGTTTTTCGTTTCTTGTAGAATTCTATTATTTGCTTTGCAGTATATATTGCCATATTAGTGGATTATCTACATTTAAATCCCATCTGGTTATCTTTAGACATTAGTTTATCATGTATCTCATTTAATATTACCCTTTCAAATAATCTTGCAATTATAATTGCTAAAGATATTGGCCGGTAATATCTGGAAATAAATATGTGTAGTTGTATCCTTGAGAAATTAGAGAAATTCCACCATTTCTTTTACACGAGAAAACCTGAATAATTAGCATGTTCTCGTCAACTACATGTGCTGTAGATATTTATCACCGCAACCATGTTATGCTACCAGTGTAGATAATCCACAGTGAAGATACATTGTAACTGCCTTATACGTAATGATTTCTTCAGCCAGTCGGAGAGATGACAGTTTTAGTCGTAGACGGAAGCGGATGTCGTTCGTGTGACCTTAAAAGAAAATTTCTTTTAAAGTCTCCGGACTAATTAAAATCACTGAGCAATTGATAAGAGATATTCATCGATAAAGGTAGATATAGAATATGTTTAAAATTTAAATCAAGCAATACTTGTCACTTGTCAACTTGTCAAATGAATTAGGAAATATATTTGTACGTCTATAAGACTTAGAAATATTCTTAGAATAGAAAACCTTAAAAAAGTGTATTACGCAATTGTTCAATATACGTATATTTCAATTCAATATTATTGGCAGAGGAGGAATATATTGTGACAATATTTTAAAACCTACATTTAACAATTGAGGTAATCATAAAAATACCATCTTCATGGTTTACTGAAACCTTTTTTACAAGGTTCGATGTACCTGCGATAGACAACATGTAAAAAAATATTCAATAATATAATTTTTTAGAGAAAAAAAGATGAATAATTTTTGATAAACTGATGTTTAAAAGACAAGGTTTTTATGCATAGCACAAAGGATAAAAAATAAGCACTAATTATTAGCCTGAAACACATTTGGAGGTTTTCAAAAAGCTGACGTAGCGTAGATAATCTAGATAACGTAGATAATGCAGATAACTGGCAATCAAAAAGACCCTCCACACAGCATCCCCAAAGATGACATAGGCCCTGAGGGAAATTATTTTCTTCAGGGCCTCCTGTGTGGAGTAAATATACAAAAAAAAAAGCAGAAGGTTGCGGGTTCAATACCCGTCAGCGGCATTTATTTTTTCTATGTAGATTTTTTCAACTACTAATTATTATATGATATAGGCTTATAACTAGAGCTTAAAATATATTTTTTAAATTACCTACAATTTAATATTTTATAAATTATTTTAACAAACCACCCTTAAATCTAAAAATAATCGAAAATATTAATGAATTTCAGCTAAAATTAAAAAAAAACTGTTATAATAATCCACATTTTTGTATTGTTATATTTTTTATTTTATTGATTGATTTTTTTATTTTCTTGTTATTATTATTTACAATATGTTATTACTAACTTATATGATTTTATTGTTTCAGTTTGAACTTCGTCACCAATTACAATAGCCTTGTCTCTTTATTGAGAAGTTATTATTTTTTTTTTGTAATACACTACGCAACATGTAAAAATAATGTGTCCGTTATTTGCTAAAAATACAATCATGTTATATTAAATTAATAAGCATTTTATCTAAGATATGTGATAAAGTATACATAATTATAGTAGAAGTGGAAAAAGTAACAGATTTGAAGAATGATGATTATGCTTTCAATTAAACCAGTAAGTTCTCTGCCGGGATAATAATATTTAATGACAGTCAAGTGTGTATTAAAATTAATAAATTGCTTTAATTTTGCATGCCTTGTATTGACACGCTATTGCAATGATTAATGAGCCCATTAGGAAAGCGAAAATGTGATACATGGAGAACATCTTTAATCGGGTGCTAGCCAATACCATTTAAATTTAACAACAAGTTCCATACTTTATTTTGAAAATGGAGAAACATAATTATAGGAAACATTTAAGGATACAAAATGAAAATGGAAAAAGGACCATTAAATTCCACGAAAACGGAAAATCCATGGTTTTGTAAAGAAAAATCCACGGTACTGCAAAGAAATCCACAGTATTGTAAAGAAAAATCCACTGTACTTCGAAGAAAAATCCACGGTACGGCAAAAAAAAACAAGCGTACCTACACAGAATTTATTATTTGACGTGTTATATTACGTATTCAATTTACTCTAATGAATTAGTTTTTTACTTTTGACGCAACTATTATGAATATTTTAAATTTTCCTACTAACAAATATTAACATTATACACATATAAATAGATATAGGTACCAATTAAAAACTTTAATTTTAAAGAAATTCAGCATTAATTATTTAAAAAAGAGCTTTTATAGCTTTAATTTTGCGTTTTCATAGAGTTTATAGCTTAATAGGATAACGTTAAGGAATGGTAGTCGACAGAGGAGAAAAACAATTCAATTAGCAAAATCACTTGAATCATGTTTATTGTTTTATTGATTGAAACTCAACATGGCACATGTTTCTATCGTATAGTGTGTCATGTTCGTTCTACGATCTGTCAATACAAGATTATAGCGACTAAAAAATCTTTTTTTACTTTCGCTAAAAACACCATTTATCGCTGTAATTTGCAAAAATATCGTTAATGCTATGAATGGGTGTTTTGACATATATAGATCTAATTCCAACCAAATATTTAAACGGCATGAAAAAAATTCGACAGTAATTTTAACTTGGCAAACATAGCTTGTTTCTACATAGCTTATAAATTATTGTTCTGTGATTAAAAGTACATTGGCAGATTATCTATTTCTAAGTCACATAATTATATTTTATTTTGCATACCTGTATTTTTTTAATTCATAAAATATGTTATGTTACCTATATTGTTTCACTGTAATCTTTCAAAAATATATTTTGCGTTCTACGTAAAAACCTTTTGGGCGTATAAATAACAAAAACAACAAAAAAATCCAAGTAAAGGGTTAAGTCATAAACAATATGCCTTATTATATATGTCAGTAAAATTTAACCTAGTCTTGGAAAAATGTATCGTGCAGTTAATTTACTTTCTTTGCTTCGACGGGGGAAAGCGATCGTTCAAAGACACTTTAATTTCAGTAATATAATTGCGTGATATTAACAACAAACTATAACCATCGTTTTAGTTAAACACGAAATGCAATCAGACTTAATTTTGTACCAAAGTGAAATTAACTAGCACGACAATAACACGATTGATGATTTCATCAATGCGTTTTTCTTCTTTTATTTATCTTGGTACGAAAGGCCTGTAATATTTCCTTTTTCCTCTTGTTCCTATATTTCAAAAGCATGGAACTTATTCGAGGTTTATGCACCATTTAGACTTTTGTGAGGCAGCAAATATATATTTAGATTAGAAACTAGACGATATGCAAATTTTTCAGAACTAAGTTTTAATATAATTCATAACTCCATTGACTGCCCATTCCACTTGGAATATTATGGCTTATACGACTGATGAATACCTAAAAACTTCAGCTGGAGTCGTCGCCACGGCTTGTTCAAGATACAACACGGCAAAACAGATTTTCTAACACAGCATAAGATGATTCGAGGGATGGTGCTGTTGAATGAAATTTTAGAAACAGTGAAGTTTTTAAGTCCTCTTTATAGCCTAAAGATGCAGATTTGTTTATATACATATCTTTCCGGATGTTAAGAGTATCAGAATGACAAGATTATACTGTAATTGGATGAATAATCTGTCGTACAATAAAAGAAATAATAAAAAATATTTGAAAATTAAATCATCACAGAACACCTACACCAAAAAATCACAACATGGCTTAGCAGCCAAAAGATTATCAAAATCATGCGGTTTATTAAAGTATGCTGAGAATTCTCGATTCATCTGAAATCAGATACTGGATTACGTTATACATTATTACTATACACCAATGAGTTTTTTTCTTTAATAAACCTGCTGGATGAAGGAGTGTAAAAAGCCTCCGATTAGGTGACAGAACAAAGATGGTGGTCGGCAATGGAGATAAAAAAAGCAGCCCGGGATTTTATATACTGAAATACAGAGTGCAGCAAATCAGAGAGTGCAGTTTTGAAGTGCTATTCAAAAAACGGCTCAACTTACAGAAATGGGGTTTATTTTATTTTATTCGGAACATCATTCCGTTTTATTAATTGTTTGATTCCTTAACATGATAAAATAAAATAAAGAAATCTACAACAATAATAATAAGACATTAATTTCCGTAACCAAGTACCTACAAAAATATGAAGATATCTTTTGTTATTATTAATCATTTGAAAAAAAATATATGAAGGTAGTAAGCGAAATCGTTGAATGACTGTAACATTATTTATTTTTTATTTTTGTTTGTTCACGCCTTGACGGCTTTTACATGCAAGGTAAATCATACAGGAGCATTATAACAAGTATATAGCATCATAAGAAAGATAACATAGTAAATAAAATAATAAGCTGAGCATGAAAGACATAAGTAGGCACAACACAGGTAGGTATTAGTATACGATAAGTAAATTGTATATTGTATAAAGGAGTTCAACCAGCAAATACTTATTTGGGCTCAGGCTACAGTACATTCAGCAATTATAATTGTCACAATATTACACAAAACATAATTACAAACCTACTTGAAGCATACCGGTTGGCAGTGGTGTAAAACATTTTCTAGCGATTTATAAAGTAGGTAATATTCTTGTAATTTAAAATATATAATTTTTTTTTTTTTTTTTACTTTTATAAATGTACGTAAGTTTGTTATTATTGTGACAAAAATAAAAGGTACACAACAATTATATAAAAAAAGAAGTAGGTATTATGAAAATAGTTACAGAGTATTAAGTTTGTTATTGTTAACAATCAACAGGATTTTTGCTATCTGCATACATATACTCTTTTTAAAAGAAGCGATGTTTTTATTAAAAAATATATCAACAGAGCATGTTTCATTCCCCGCACGATGCAATCTCTGAAGACAAGAGTTGAACATAAAATTAGTGCGAGAAGCAACTATATTGAATGGAGCCTGAAGTCTATAAACATTAGATTAAAATATTTAGTGTCATCTTAAACCGTTTATAAGTAGTAAGTACACTAACCTAACTTAATCTAACCAGCGACACATAAGTTCTTAAAACACGTTAGGGTTTCTTGTAAATGATACTAATCTAAATTTATGGTTCGATTGACAATGCATAAAATATTTCTCCAACTTCATCTGCTTGAAGCTATTGCAGTGGAGTAGAGATTGTTGACGCTTTGTAATCTATTTTAATAGGTTTCATCAAGTCTCGGAATAACTGAGATCATTACCTAAAAAACCAGTATTTTTTGTTTATTAATACACTACATCTATTTTTATTAATAAATGTATTCAAAAATATGAACATATATATATTTTGGTTTGACTGAGAATTGAACCTTCCTCCTCAGGGACTGGTTCTTAACTGTTGGGAACTTTTAAAACTTTAAAAAAAATTAGCAAGTGGGTATGGGTACCACCGCTGGGAACCATTTATTGGATTACCAACACCTCTGCCGTATGTGACCCCCAAGCGGTTCGTTTTTTTTTATTTTTTTTATGTGACACCACACAAGAGTGTCCCTGCCTGTGCAGTGTACAGACAGGGGAACTATGTCACCACCCGGTTGGGCGGCGTTGTGAGGCGGAATAAGGTAGGGGCTGTAGGAAGGGATTTGTTAATGCGGGCCTTGAAGAGGCTCGGATTATAGGACGGAGGAAAAACAGATGCCGGTAGCTCGTTCCACATACGAGCCGACTTGCACAAAAACGAGTCAAAAACGAGAGAATCAATGCTGCTAGCTCCTTGGAGCAGGCTCCATTGAAATACCTGTAGAACAGACACAGCATGCCTACATTGCGTCTATGCATTAGAGAAGGCAATCGGTCTGTTAACAACGGATTGTCAATCAGACGGATCGCTCTCCTTTGCACAAATTCAAGCAGGTTTATTAAGTATTTTGGGGCACCAGCCCAAAGGTGGCTCCCAAATTCAATAGTTGGGTGGACTTGAGACTTGCACAGGGTCAGCAGCTGGTCACTATTGAAGAATCTCCTAGCCTTGTACAAGACGCCCAACTTTTTGGAGGCCTGATTTAATTTGATGTTGCCGGGTTCATAGGGTGAGGTTTGTCTAGGTCTTGGAGATGGATGCATTTGGCCATCTACTACGTGGCGGGCCGGATCGGGAGACTGCTTGAGGAATACCCTTTGACCTCTCCAATCGGGCTCTCTCGATCCCATCGTCTTGCACCGCAACGGGAGGGATGAATCCATCTGTCCGTTTCTCCGGGACACATTAACACTCATTCCATCTCACCCCTCATACCTTTTTCCTTCGCAAAAATTCCTCCCCTTCCTTTCCTCAAAAAGACCCTCGATACTGCATCCCCAAAGATAACAAAGGCCATGAGGGAAATTTGTTTTATAAGGGCCTCCAGTGTTTATTATATATTTGCCATTTCAGAGACATGAGTATATGCTCGCGTGTGCATGCGTGATTGCTACCAAAAGATTGAATTGCCATCGACAATGAGTTTATCTGCAGAGTTTCAGCCAAATCAGATGCCAGGAAGAAGGTTAATTTCCACTTCCAAGTTTGGATTCATTCATTCATGAAAAAAAAATCAAAATTCAAATAGATAAATAAATACTCGTTGACAACAAAAATTCTACTTTTAAGAAGGCTCTAGTAATTTAAATCTCCAGTCTTTACCGAAATAATCTTGAAAAAAAACAAAAAGTGTTCACTGTTAGTTCGTTCCACGTAGCTATCCAACATGCTCTTCCCTAGTATTGAAGCAATAACACATCTCGTGCAGGGGGATACTCGTGTATACTGAAGTTTTTTTGCACAAGTCTAATTAAAACAATGGAACAATACACACAAAGATAATTATTAAGACGTGTTCGCATCAACGGGGAATCGAACAAATTGTGTGCAGTGTGCATTATGTGACCGACAATTCCACTAACCTAACTGATTTTATCTTATGTTATTGTTAACTGAATAATCTATCTCGCATTAAATATTGAAGTTTTACAAAAATTGTATTCTTAATTCTAACTTGGCGTCAGAAATAACGAATTGTTGACAATTATACGATGGTTTAGCAATAAAATATTTTATTCTTCACGACTCATTTATTTTAATTAATAATATTTATTCGCGTAATGATTTCTGACTGCGAAGAATAAAATGTTCTAAAATTATTTAAAGTTTGTTTGAAATTGTATGAATTATTATCTCAGTAATTTAATTAATATGTGTTTTTATTTATTTGAATAACGCAAAAGATTCCCAACTGCTCCCCACTGAGTCTGTGGCATCCCAAATTGGGGTATGTTTTAGGGTTGAAGGTAGTGGAGAGGAGAATGAGATGGAGAAGAAGAAGGTGGGAGAAGTACCTGGCTATTTCAGATATGGTCACGAAATATGACTAATGTTATTTCAAGCGACGTTTCATTTCTCAATGATGGTCTTACACCAGTGCGATACTGAGAATATCTTCCTCTCTAAAACTTGCCGCAAATTTACTAAATGTTATGTAACATGGATAAATTGTGAAATATCTTGATTTGAACCCGCCTTCTTTGAATTGCTAGTCGTGAGTATTACATTTGGGAGGCGCGTGTGTACCGCCGACCCGGGAAAAAATTATTGGATAACCAACACTTCTGCCATAGGTCACCTCAAGTAGTTCGCTACGTTTGGTGATTTAGCAGGGGTGTCCGGGTTCATCGGGTGAGGTTTGTTTAGGATGCGCCTGCCCAACTTTTACTATTTCAAACACATAACCATGTACAATGTGACCTTAGAACGGGGTTCCCCAGTAAGGACACATTATCTTATATAAAAAATTGTTAAATAAAAAAAAAATAAAAAAAAAATAAAAAAATAAAATAAAAAAAAACAGCTGCGTGGCATGCCACAATGAACCCTAGATTCCTACCAAACCCTCATACCCATACCTTACCAGATTTTCCTATCCTTCTTTTCCTTTAAAAACACTCCCCTCACAGCATCCCAAAAGATGACATCGGCACTGAGGAAAATTATTTTACTCAGGGCATCTTTTGCGGGGTGTAAAAAAAAGCCTAAAAATAATATTTACAAATAAAGTTCATTCTTCATGATTTTAAAAGTAAATAAAAACAATCCATCATTTGAAATGAAACGGTTTGTAATGTGGAGGTAACGATTTTCTTATTGTAAACCAGGACATTTTTCTGAAAAATTTTATTATTTTCATATTATGCATAATTCATTTGGTAGCAGTAAATTACATTGTCTTATATTTAAAGTACATATTAAATACATACAAGACTTTATTGAAATTTAAGTTATACTATTTTTTTATGGTTTCATAAATTACAAACTACTATATGACAAGCACCGATGACAACTTCCTTTTTTTTCCTCGTTGTTTTATTTATTTTTTGATTTTGTTTTATTTTTATTCTTATTTATAAATATGTTCTCACAAATCCCTGTATGTTATAACGATGTATTTTTACTCTGCATGGAATGTCTAGGATTGCACTTACCTCCCCCCACATTCAGGAATAAAAAATATTATTATTATATAACAATGTACCTAAAATTGATTTATTTATTATTGATTTATTTATTCTTTCTTTGCATTGTATCTTGTATTACGTTAGAATTTTTCAACCTCACTGGGACAAGCCTGTGTTAAGGTTAATAATTTTACAAAATAATAAAATTAGCAAAAAGATTATATTTTGAGAGAAAAATATTGTTGCATTAACGTTAATTTATTAACATGGTACCTATTATTCTAATTCTAGCCAATTCATTACAGTATATTGTAGTAAACATATAGGGTGACCATGATATACATTGATATTTAATTGCTAGAAAGAATATAATAAACTATTATTTTAAAAATGACAGAAGACAAAAAAAAAAATTACACTCTAAAAGGAAAAAGATGAAAAATAAAAATATACAACGTATTATGTCACAATTTAAAAAAGACAAAGATGAAAGAATATGTTAGAAATAATAATTTAAAATTATTTTTAAATGATCTGGAAGGCTATTGAATAGAAGTGGAGCCTGGTTAAAATAATGTCTTTACCGAAATGAGAATTTAGGGTGAATTACCATAAAGTTCAGACCGGAGCCAATTCTTGTAGTACGAATATGTTGCGTTCTTTTCGCAGAACTATTTTTTTTTAAAATCTGAACAATGTTTGTGTGATAAATATATTTTTTTTAATTCATGGTATTATATTCCTTATAAAGTAACTGTGTTGAATATCTAAATTTATTCGTGTACATAACTTTGAGAATTAGTTTTTGGGCAATATTAAGTGGTTCTATTACAGTTTTCAGGCAGGAACCCCAGCACAATATATTATACTATGGTTATCTTTGATATATTTTATATTTTGATTATCTTATTATTTGAGTACTTTTTTAATTTTCTAATTTGTTATTCGTGTCTTTGTTTATATACTCTAATCCTTCCTTTGTTCAAAAAAATAATTTTTATGTACAGTTTTTGTCTTATTTACGAGCACTCTTTACATAATCGAAGCACCCGCTTATATTAGAAAAGAATATAACAATGTACAAAATTGTACAAAGAAAACTCTGTTAATTACGTGAAAGATTTTTAAAGATTCTCAAATTTATCATCAGGAAGGGGAGTAGATCTCTAAAACTTGTCCCCGGTGTTATGAAATGTTAACGTACTAGCCGATTCCGATTGCCTCTATCATATGGATCGTTATATTTGTTATAGATGCTGTCAGAAAGCCGGGAGAATTTGAAAACTAAAAACTATTTTTGAAAGGTTTAAAAATAATCTCTTAAATTTGATTATTATAAATTGTGACATTTTTATATCTAAAAAGTTTAAAAATTGGCTCTTCTTACCGTTTTCCATCTTAAAACCAAATTAAAATAACAGATAATGAAAAAACATATATTTCATTAAACAAATGTACTATACACATTAACACTACCTTATTTTTTTGTCGTTTAGCATAAAAATTATCGTGTAAACACGTGAATGTTACGGATTATATTTGTGTATTTTTAAATTCAAATGCGTAGGTAGCGTATAATATGTAATTTCATGATGTAGCAACCATGTCATGCTGCATAATAGGAAACATATAAGGAAATCGGTTACAAATCGTTACTAATTCTTAGCATAATTTCACGGTTAATGTTTTACAATCATACAACACTACTACGATTAGCAAGCATCAATTTATTCATTATTTTTTTTGTCCTGAAACGCAATTCATTGCAATGATTCACGCATTAAGGTGTTAAAAAACTGTTCCCGAATTAAGTGATTTTGCGTGGAGGCCATGAGCCCTGACCTAATTCCGCTGGGTTATTTTACCTAAAAAGTAAGGTATACGAGAACAAATCGATGAATTCGAGACTATTGAAGCAAAATATTAAATCAGAGTTGACAGACATCTTAAGAGCGATATATGTCAACGCGTTGTTACCAATCTTCATTAAAGATTAGAGGAGTACCAGCAATGAAAAAGGCAGCACCTGGACAACACAATCTTTGCTAAAAAAAATCAGATCCGTGTCTATAAATAAAGAATAAACGTCGAATTTTAAAATACATATTTTTGGTTTTATCCATCTATCAAATACTCACTACCCTTATTGGACACCCTGTAATTTATTTGCAATACGTCCACCTTAAAAATGCTTCCAGTTTCCAGGTCCACTCGAATTGACCTCTGTACTTTACTCCAAACCATTCATAATCCCTAGCAAGGCCGGGTGGAAAAATTATAAAATCATGGAAAAAAATTTAATTATAATATATTTTAATCATTCCTAAATTTGAGTTTATACTTTAGAGTATTTTAAAATTAAATAATTTTCAGCTATCCAAAGACGTTTTTCTAAGAAATTTGTTTTTTAAAAGGCAATGTGATTCTTTCCTTTTTAATTCTATTTATGTGTGTTATTCAAACTCAAAATTTTATAAACTAGATAAAAAATAATTTTTTTACAAAAATACTTTATTACGGACCAAAAATTCAGAATAAAGTTGTTTTTAAGAGATTCAAACCGAGAAGACATTAATAAAAAAAACAAGTAAAAATAACAAATAAATTTTAACAAATGTAAGACAAACATAACGATTATTATGGTAGATGTAAACCAAAAACAAATTACCACTTAAAAAATTATATTTGAAATAACTAATATATAATGAATATCTAAAATAATTATCAAGTCAATTAACACAAATTATAAAGAGATTATTAACAGGTTACTGTTAGGTCTAAGCATAAATACATTTATGGAAACTACTGGTTTATTTGAAGACGTTCAATTATTATTATTATTATTCTTGTACTCATAAGCCAAAAACATTAATGGGAATCAGGTAAGTAGGTAAGTATATGTGCTTGAAGAATATTTCATATTAATTCGCATGATGTTGTACATTTTGTTTTCTTTTACTGAAATAAATAATCTTTATGAACTGGTATGCTAGTGGAATAACTTAATGAGTAAAACCTCAAATTGTAATATTTAATTATTGAAGACCTTATTAATGACTTTCTAACGAAAGGCGTGAAACGAAAAAGACAGAAAAAGATTGGCAGAAAGATAGTTGCCATAAAAATACTAGAAAATTAGGATATTGTTGGAAGCTGTCAGTCGTGGATTGATAGATTTAGCTTAGTAATCGGAGCACTTCTCCTGCAAGAAAGAGGTCCAAGGTTCAATTCCTAGATACAAATGAATTTTGTGTTTTATCACGTCCTTCGTATGAAATATCGTCATTATTGTCTTCAATGCTTAAATATTACAATTTGAGTTTATACTCAAAGTTATTCCACGACTTCCAGAAGTGTCAATAAATATTGCAAAGCAGTAAAAATAGATATTTTTATCCTAGACACTATTTATAGATTTATCTAATTCGGCAATAATCTTCCAATCATACCATGATACATTTAAAAAAATTACGCAAGTAAAAAGTCAGTCGTAGTATGATAGAGTATAAAATGACGTAATTGAATATGGTTGAATTAGCTTAGTTGTCGGAGCACTTCTGCAAGGAAGAGGCCCAAGGTTCGATTCCTAGATACAAATTAATCATTTTCTGTTTTATCACGTCTTTCGTATGAAAGTCGTAATTATTTTCTTCAATGCTTAAATATTACAATTAATTTTTTTACTCAAAGTTATTCCACGACTTCCAGAAGTGTCAATAGATGTTGCAAAGAAGTAAAAATGGATATATTTATCCTTGACACTTTATAGATTGTATTTAATTCGGCAATAATCTTCCAATCATATCATGATACAGTTAAAAATACGTAAGTTAATACGGTGCAATTAGTTCAGTGGTCAGAACACATCCCCGGCAAAGAAGAGGACCTGAGTTCAATTCCTAGATAGCAACTGATTTTTTTTCTGTCTTATCTGCTTCACGTCTTGTTTGTTTTACAGTCATTCAAATTGTCTTCAATGATTTTAATTATTATTTGGTAAATGGATTTTATGACGAATACGTTAGCGTTTTGTTACCAGTTATTTGATGAACCGGCGATGAACGATGTTTGTGTACAAATATCTTTTTCAGACTACACATAATCTTGTAGATTAGGTAAATTAGAATCATATAAAATAGCTTTTGTAAAAATTATATGACATGTGTTTTCAACTCAAGTTAAGTAATGTTAATGAATTTTTGTAGTGATTTATATTATTGTGAAAAATAACATAAATCATCCGGTTAAAATTTGTCCGCGTAACCAACAAAAATTTCAGCGGCAAAAACTTTCCATTTGTGAAGCGGCGGCGAAAATAAATTCTCCGATTCAAATTATATATTTAATTTACCTACTAAATAGGATGGTGTATTCCATGTCAACAAGGATATTAAAAGTTTATGATGAAAATAACTAAATGAGCTGAAAACAGTTAATTTTTCTTCTGAGTGAATCAATATGTCAAAGTATTAAAACGTTTAGAAATGACTTCACACTGAATATATATTTTTTAAATTGTCAATTTAAAAAAAAAAATTATATCTTATTTTTGAATCAGGATCTTCTTAAATACCTTTCATCTGATTCATGGACAAATCTGTGTCACCGTGTTAATATATTCCAAGAATTAGGTTTAGTAGTTCTTCGTGTTTGAATCTCCAATGAGTGGAAGTTGTAAGAATGCTGACACCAGAGATAAAGATGTATGAATATTAACATACTGGACGGACAAACCTGAAGAGAACCAGCGTGACTTTGCAAATTGATAATATATTATTCATGTCATTGTATATTGACGCTCTTGGAGCAGTTCCAATAGTAATATAATAAACTGTTGTTACTAGTACACCGTGAAAAATGAATTATGTTGATTTATTAAATTTCTTCAAATTATTGATAATCCGTTTAAAAACGGGACTGCAAGCGGATTCCCAATAAAGTATTGGTAAATTGGTAATAATATCGCAATACGTGTTCATACACCTGCATTTGTCTTAATATATGTCGTGACGAAATGCAAAAATGTTGCGATTTTTATAATTACGAAATCGGATATCGTGACAAAACATTGGTATTTTTATTAGGATACCTATCAATTCATTCGTTAATTTCGTCCTTTCGGCCTACAATCTCGTTTTTAACAGGAATACGAATAATTTGTAGAGATTCTTAATAAATAAAAAATATTTTTTTAAAAAGGAAGTTTTCTCCATTTAAACTATGTATTATTTTTTTACTCGTATTTTCGGAATTTCAGGCAAAATCAAGAATTCCAGCAATGTTTTTTTTTTAAACTATGCTTTAACTATAATATGCTTGGCACAAAATTGTCCACATTCTTAGTGCACACGGCCGACCAACTAGTGAGGTAGTGGATTGAGTGCTGTCAGAACCCGCCGAACAATCACAGGACGTTTCAGTGACCCACGGTTTTAATCGTTTTTAAGTAACGATTTGTTAATTCTACGCGTAATTATTTATAATAGAACTTATACGTTCAGAATCAGCGTTTGTTGTATGTATGTATGTTTTTAAAGTAATAATATTTTTCACTCTGGAAAAATTAAATTGAAATTTTTAATAGGTAAGAACGATTTTTTTTCCTTTTTGACTTTAATTACCTACTTATCTTAGATTATTAAAAATATTTCCTAAGTTTACGTTGGAAAAATATTTCATTCTCATAATAATTATCACATTATCACACTGCCAGTACCCATACTGTTTCGCCGTGGAATTGGAACTGACTTTTGCCGTGGATTCATGGTTATGTGAATATTTCAAAGAAATCAAAATTACCAGACGTAACAATGCTGCAAGCTGAATAAAGTTTGTGTGGATCAAACCATAAGTTTTTTTGAAGTGAAACTTCTTTACGTGCGTTATGCAATTTCGAGGACAGGAGTAAAACCAACTCATGACCGTCATGAAAAACCGTGATCATTTCGCTATAGGAGCCTAGCCAATATTATATACCTTTTTTAGGTCGCTCTCCAAACTCAACTTCGCGGTCTAGAGGCAGAGCGCGCGACTCTCGTCGTGAAGAACCGAGGTTCGATCCCCGCTTAAACTATATTTTTTTCTTTTTGTGATTTTTTTAATAATAATTTTTTTTAAAGTGATAAAATGTTTTTTTTAAAAGTGATAAAAGACTCTTAGATATTTTTACTATATGATATTTTGGTCGAATACGTAATAACCGCGGTCTAGAGGCAGAGCGTTCGATACTCGTTATGCAGGACCCGGGTTCGAATCCCATATTTTTATAACTTTTAATTTTTTTATCACATGCTACTTATAAATATGTCAATAGACAGAAAAAAAGAGAGAATGAAATGAAAAGAGAGAGAGAAGAATACTAAAAGTTTCACTTCCGTCGTGCGTAGGCTTACCACACACTGTATTTTTTTTTTAATATGGGACAAGATTCCTGCTGCTTCCTGCTAACCGGAACCAGTGAGGCTATGGCTTTCCCAATTGGGGTATGATGTGAGTCTGGAGGTTATAAGGAGGAGAATGAGATGGGGAGAGAAAGGTGGGGAGCCTTGATTTTCAGATCTCCACCAAACACAATAAAGTTTCAATTCAGAATAGTTGTATTTCAGAGGGCGATACTGAGAGTATCTACCAAACATATTATTTTCTACAATTTTTTTTTTTTTTTTTTTTTTTTTTTTTATTAATATCAATAGCAAAATTTGTACATTATGTAGGTTTAAAGTATAATATAAGTATATTTTTTGTATTTTTTTCACAGTCCTCCTCACTAGGGTTTCCTGTTCTGAGGCGGCCTGTAGTTTTTCTTAAATTTTTGTATTTAGTTTTGAATTGTCTTTACATTGTCTTCATAATGTTTGTAAGTTGATTGTTACTTTGATCTCTAAGCCATGTTTTGACTTTTGTTTTAAATATACTCATTTCGTTTATTTTTTTGGTTTCATTTGGTAGAGCATTGAACAATTTTATAGCATGGAATTTATTATTTCTCTGTCCAAAGGATGTGTTTAAACTGGGAGTAATCAGGATATTTTCGCTTTTTGCCCTGGTTGTGTATTTATGTTGGGCAGTGGAGTATTCGGATATGTTTTTTTTCAGTTTAAATAAAATATTTTTTGAATATAGTTTCTGTACATTGTAAACATTGAAGTTTTTGAATATTTCTTCTGTCGGAGTTCTAAGCGGAACTTTCAGTATAGTCTTTAATACTCCTTTTTGTGCTATATTGAGCCGCTCTGTGTGAGTGCTCAAGGCAGACCCCCATCCAGTTATTCCGTACTCTATTTGTGATTGACACAAAGCATAGTATACTTTTTTAATATCGTTTATATTGAGGATATTGCGAATGTTTCTAAAGAAGTATATGTACCTGGTTAGTTTTTTTGTAATTACATCTATATGTGAGTTCCAACGGAGATTATCATCAATTTCAATTCCAAGATATTTGATGCTTTTGGAGTGTGCTATAGTGGGACAGAGGCATGATAAGCCTTGATTTTTTTGATAAATTCCTTGGCATGAATGTAATTTGAGATTAAGGTCCTCTGACGGCTGCCCTCTGGCTGTTTTAGAAAATGTCAGATATTTTGTTTTATTGACATTAAGCGTCAGGGAGTTTCTTTTAAGCCAGTTTTGCAGGAGACCAAGTCCGTGTTCAGCTTCTTTGTAGGTATTTATCCAATCTTTTTCTTTAAATAAAATTACTGTGTCATCAGCAAAACTAATGATTTTTCCTCTTGTTTCTAGGTTACAGATATCATTAATGTATATTAAAAATAATATCGGACCTAGTACGCTTCCTTGTGGTACTCCATGGTTGATTAGGAGAAGTTTGCTTTTTCTCTTGTTAATTTGGACGCTCTGTGTACGCTCCGTCATATAGCTTTTTAGTAAGTTTAGTGTTGTACATGACATACCAATTTTTGAAAGTTTTGAAAAAAGTATTTTGTGATCTATTGTGTCAAAAGCCTTTTGTAAGTCTATGAAGATTGCCAAAGTTTTTTCTCCACTGTCTAAGCTTTTAGTGATCATATCGGTAATTTTTTCTATGGCGTCACTAGTACTTAAGTTCTCCCTAAATCCATACTGAGTTTTTGATAATTTTTTATTGTCTTCTAAGTAGGATAAGAGTTGTTTTTTTAGTATTCTTTCCAATATTTTTGAAAATGCATTTAGTAGGCTTATTGGTCGGTAATTGTTTATGTCATTTTTACATCCTTGTTTAAATATTGGTATAACAATCGCTTTTTTGAGGGCTGTAGGGAATATGCTATTCGTTATAGACATGTTGACTAAGTATGTAAGTGGTTCGATAAGTTCTTTACAGAGATATTTTATTGCGTTGGTTGAGATTGTGTCCTCCCCCGAAGAAATATTTGATTTTAAAGAAGAAATTGTGTTTTTGATATCGTCAGCTGTAATTTGTTTAAAATTGAGCTGATTTCCTTGCTCAGGTGGTTCGTTTATTTGTACATCTTCGTTACATTTTGTAACTTGCTTTGCTAGATTTGATCCTATATTTATGAAAAAATTATTGACGTATTCAAGTATTTGGTCAGGATTATCAGCGTATGTCCTGGGAACATTGTTTATATTCAGCACGTCAATTGATGTAACGTTGGCAGATTTAGAACTGGTTATTTCATTTATTATTTGCCACATTTTCCTGGGATTTTGTTTACAATCTACAATTTTTTTCTTATAGTAGGTTTCTTTTGTATACATAATAACTTTTTTGCAAATGTTTCTGTATCTTTTGTAGTATCTTAACATGTGTATATCGTATGGAATTTTTTTAAGTTTCTTGTGTAACTCGTCTCTTTTTCTTATACAGTTTATAACATTTTGTGTAATCCGTGGTTTAATATGTACATTTTTGTGTGAGATTTTCTTAGTAATTTTTGTGGTATTAGATAGTATATTATTCTGAAGAAGTTCTATGAAATAATTCCATGCATCATTTGTATTGTTCATACTTTGCAGTTTTTTCCAATCGGTACATTGTAGATTATGTTTAATGATATTCCAGTTGATTTCTGTTTTTTCTGTTGTTAATGGTTTTTTCTTCATTTTATTTGACTTGTTTATTTTTATTGAAAGCATAGTTGTATAATGATCGGTTACAGTTGAATTAAATACAACAGTTTGAGTAATGTCTTTTGTTTTACTCATTATATGGTCTATGCAACTTTCGCTGTTGTCCACTTTTCGAGTAGGAACATTTATTAAGCTTTCCAGTCCATGGGATGCTAGCATCTGCAGATATTGAATTCGCTTAGGGTGTCCATTTTCTAAAATATTTATATTTACATCTCCAATAGTAAATATGTTTTTCGTTTCTTTAAGAAGGCAGAGTTCCTTGTCTACGGATTTAAGGAATGGGTCGATGTTTCTTGTTGAGGGCGATCGATAGATTGCTAATATAGCTTTTTCTTTACTGATTTTAATTTTTAAACAATTGGCATTTGTGATAATAATTTCTTCAACTTCGGCTTTTATTTCATTTTTAATGTATATAATTACACCATCGTTTTGTTTTTTGTTATTCAAACTTGAGTAGGTTGTATATCCAGCAATTTCCAATTTCATGTATTTATGATTTATCCAACATTCAGTAAGTATTATTATTTGAAAATTAACTTTTAAATATTTCAATAAAATTTGCAATTCATCAAAATTTTTTCTTATGCTTCTTATGTTTTTGTGTAGTATATTGAAAGAGTTGTTATTTAAATTCGATAGATCATTTGGTTCCGAGGTTAATATAATGTCAGCCATTTTTATATTTTTTTTCGTAATCGTTTTTGTGCCCTTTTGTTATACAATATTTTTTATATCATCTACATGTTTTATATAAATTATTTTTTCGGTTGGCATTCTTCGCGTCATTATTTTTCCATCTTTGAACCAAACGTAGGAGTACATTTTTTCATTGGCAGATTTTTTCGTTTTCCAGAGCAGTTCCCTTTGATATGGGCTCAATTCCTCTGCAATATAGATTGGTTCGGTGGAGATATCTTTTATAGCTGCATAATTAATATTTTTCCTTTTAGAAAGAAGATTGTCTCTTGTCTTTTTTTCCGCAAATTCCACTAGCAGTTTCGGTGGCGCATTGTTCCTTCTATCATGTGTCCTTTTTATATCAATTATATCATTGTGCTGGATTTCCATTCCTGCCGCCGCCGCAACTCTTTTTACTATCTCCATATGCTGCTCTCCATTTTTTTGGGGAATGCCCGCTATTTCTAAGAAATTAGACCGAGATTTGTATTCGAGGTCTGAAATTTTTATTTCAAGTTGTTTAATAATGATATTCTTTTCCTGGTGTTCCTTTTTTATGTTTTCAAAATCATTTTCAATTTTTTTATTTTGTATAATTGTTATTTCTAGTTTTTTTATTAGTTCATCGTACTGACTACTCATAAAATCAATGCTTTTTTGAGTGTCCTGGGTTTGTTTTTCAATTTTTGATATAATTTCTTTTTTCATGGATTCAAATTTTTTTTCAATAATCTGTATAATTTTATCAATGTTAAATTTTTCTTCGGTTTCCGTTATAACTCCCTTTCCTCTTGTATTTGCCATTTTCTATTTCTTTTTTTTTTTTTTTTGGTTTATTAATTATATTTTTATTAATGTTGGAACAAAAATGCCCCTAAGTATATATTAATTTATGTAAATTGTCTATGGCGAAATAGTTTTGTATTGTCTATGGTTATTGTATGTTTTCACCAAAGTTGATTTTGGGTTACAATGACAATACTCTTTTTGCACTTCAATTTACAAATGATTAATTTCACTGCCACCGTCACAAATACTGCCACTTTGTCTAGCGTATCACTATATATTGTTTTTTTAAGCGGGTTATGTTATTAGGTTGTTTTATTGACACTATATTGATATTATTTACGGTGCTGTCAAAAACGGCTAGTGAGTCAAATCATAGACAAGACTATAGTCATAGACAAGACTAGATTAATAATATAAATTAAACTTTCTAGAGCACGACTGAATTCAAACCTGCGACCTCTGGATTTATAGTTAAGGCCCTTACCCCTCAAACATGTAACCTTTATGTTCGAGGCGATTACTTCAAAAATAATAACAGCCTCGTACTAATGTACTTGAGGTTCGTGATATACAAAAGTTTACCTCCTTGTTAAATTAATTGTGAAGGAAAAGTCATTTCTAATAAGGAAATTAGACACTCACAGAAGGTTACACTTTAAACGAATATGACAAAAATATATCGATCTAAGCAGGGTAGAAACTTTTAATGCCAGGCATTACAATCAATGCAATTACGAGGAAATTTTTACATCCACCAGTTTTAAGCCTTGCAGAATAACGCCAAAGTCTGTAAAAAAATAAAACCGTGCACATTCCTCAAAAAAATTCCCAGCAACGAGATTTCGCCTGTCACTTTCTCGCAAAGAAACCTCCATAATAAATTAAATAGCTGACACCATTTGTCTTTGGCGCCCTAAATAAGGAGAGGTGTTTCTGTGTTGCTAGTCGGAGAAGTTGAATGAAGTCTCGCCGGAAGTGGGTCAGCGAAGAAAGCTATCGGAATCCAGGCAACTGTTGGTAACCTGTTTTACAGGCAACATCGCCACCGGAACCTGGTATCAAGTGGGACAACTTGATCATGCGTAAAGACTGGCTTACGGTGGATGTGATGTTAATGGGATGGAGATATTATTGTCAAAAATATTTTGTTGTTGGGTTTTATCTAAATTTTAATTTAAAAGCTAGTTTTTCCTAATTTTAGAAATGGTTGTTTAGTTGCTGATCGAAAAGCAAAGACATCAACAACTAATGATTAATATTTTGTGTACCCACATAACATTTTTATTGTGTAGTAATTCTGTATGCTTATCGTTGTAACTCCGGGTCTGTCTCAAAACTCTAATAAAAATTTTGGGGTCAACAAAATACTTTGGAAATTTATTTAGTGATTGATTACAATGAGCTAAGATGGCTTTATTAGCAAGATTGATTGTTAGCTTTGATCTTGGGTTTGAAATCTTTTGTTATTTATCTAATTCTCATTCTAGTACCACCTACATGAAGAGTCCTCACGGCAAATTAACAGGCTTTATTAATAAAACATCAATTTAAGAATATTTTATCGATTTGCCTCGATAATATATCAAGACGATACGTAAAGTAGACGATACACAAAGAAAAATACATTATAACAACATTATGTAACCACAAAATTTATCACCAATAATTTATTCTAACAATTTTCTAACAAAATTATAATAGTTGCATTTTATTCGGATACTCTGTTATTTAACTAGACAACATGATAATATGCGCATTTAAATTGACCATTTTTTTAATAAAGTGACTAATAAGATATCACGAAACGAGCCGTACATTATTCATATTTTATGTGCAATTATTCGTACAGAACTGTAATGTTATGGTGACGTTCTTCGTAATAAAATATGATTGTCGCTTCCTTACATACATTAGGGAAATTACCTAATGAATATTAATGAGTTAACTGATAATAAATTAACCGAATTATTTCAAGTAACTAATAATGCCAACAGATGGCGTAACTCACGTTCCCAGCATATATGCGGAGCATAGAATGGTCAGTATTCGATCTTTAATATACGGATTATACGGACTCCGGATAAAGAACTTTGGGTTTCTCAGCCAGACGAGACGACGAGACTATACCCTAAAATAAAGCCAGAATCTCAACAACGGCCCTGGTGTATTGGACAGACGTGGGGTTGAATTAAATCTATTCAATCTCTAAAAAAAAGTGGGAATCTTAATGAGATAAGTGATGAAGTCAATATTCAAAAAAACAATGGACGGGCCTAAGGTCGACTTTGCCCGAGTCAGCCCGGAAAATCGATATTTCCTTGTTCCCTCGGGATGTTACTAATTAACTGTCTAAAAAAATAAAATCTATGGCTTACCGCTAATTTTATAGTTTAAAAAAAATTTTAAACCTTTTTATATAAAATATTTTTATGGTAAGGACCTATTAATCTTCCATATAAATAACTCATATCCGTAGGGATCCTTCTAAAAAAAAATGAGATTTTAGATTATTAGAAATAATTAAAATGCGAGCGTCGAGCAAACCCCCGTTATTAGTCTTATGTCGCCTACTTAAAATTCAGATAGTGAATTATTATTATTACTTCGATAACAATAATAATTATATAATTTGATATAACACGAAATGAATTAATGGTTGGTATTTCTAAATTATGAGATCCTTTTAGAGTAGGTTTTGAGTACTCACTCAATTAGTTTTTTACCTTGGAATTATCGAAAATATTTGCTTTTTGTAATGCAAAAATAAATGGATTTTCAAGCACACGTGTTTCGTATCATGATAATATCCATCGTAATTAACTAAAACTTTATCAACAGATTCTGATAATTTCCGTCCTAAAAATTGTAAGTATTCCTTTTATTTTATACGCCAGGCCTTCAATTCCGTTTATAACCAGAATTATCCATAATTAGAAGAGAATTCTTAATTAGCTATCATTTTTCTCCATTTATGACTGACCTCTTTAACCAAGTATAACACACTTATTTTAGCGCAAACATTTACTTTAAAAAAATTCTTTTGATGGTCTGTAAAAAGTATTTCTACGTAATAAACCAATGAATGCAGATTTTAATCTACTAAGTGATTTGCAAAATAATTATTAAAAGTATCAAATAATTTTAAAAAACCTTTATTAGCTTGGACCTATTAAATCCGGTTAGCGGATGAAGATTTTCAAATCCTCTAGTATGTATAAAAATATAAAACCTGACATCACAAGAACAGATCTCTTACTGGAAACGTTTTGAGATCCTATATTTATTTTATTTATTTTTATTTAAGTACATAAAACAGGCATGCTGCCCAGAAATTTACATACATGGATGTTTAAATACATAATAATAACAAAATGATAATAACAAAAATAGTAACAAAATGAATACGCTAAATATGCAGAAGTAAATAACAAATAAGAATGGGTAAAAGGTAAATACAAATATGTTCATAAACGATTTGTTATTGTCACACCTGTACTGGTGAGACACTGATTAGGTAGGTACAAGGTTGCTTCTCTTTAAATAATGGGCTTCATCACAATATCAGCTTCATATGATTAACTCTTAAACCCTACCACTCTGGGAATGTAATTATTCCTACCACGGGGTACTGAAGTACCCCGGGCAGAAAAAAATTAATAAAATAAAAGTATTTGATATTTTTGAAAATATTATTTGTATTATGGCAAAGTAATAAGAAAAGACAATCAAATTTATTAATAAAAACTAATAGACATTTTTGTCGTCACATGAAGGACAGATTTTGTATTGATGGTCAACACAAATATGGCGGCGACAAGTGTTACAGACAGATCGAGATTTTCTGGCCTTTGTGCGCGGACAAAAACAGCAGCGACCAGGTTTGAGATTATCAGGGACCGGTCTATGATCTTCACTATGAATATTCAAGACTGCACGTATAGTTTCTCTGATATCCCGGGCTAAACTTGGCCATTGAAATTTTGCTCTCATATGAGACTTTATGAGTGCCATTGACAAACTCTTAAGAAATTCAAGCCGCTTAGTTATTTTCTCTTTATCAATGTTAGTTGACAGCTTGAATAAGACCCAAGAGTTGACACCAACGGCATTTAGCAACCCGTAGAAGAGACACATGGGCCACCTTTTGGTCTTCCTGGACGTTGAGTACTTCTTACAAAGTTGGTCGAACACATCCACCAGGCATTTGGTTTTACTATAGAAATGTATTATTTCTGGAAGGTACACTTCATTATCCTTGTCAGGGCTGTCATGCATGGTGAACAGCATGATTACAGCTTTCTTCTTAGCTGACTTCAGAGGACAATACGACAAAAGTGTGAGAGGTTCGTCGTAGGCAAACATTGAGGTGCATCTTTCTCAATTTTTAGTGTCCAAGTAAACAGGAGGAATTTCTCGTTTATTCTTCTTTACAGTTCCAACTAATGTTATCCCTTTTTCCAGTACCTTCTTGGTGGTAGGTATAGACTTGAACCAATTGTTACATGTCAGGTTTCTGTTAAGATCTTGTACGGGAGCAGTCAGTTCCATAACATTATTATGACATTTTCTGTACAGAACTAATGGAGCATCTAGCACACGAACCAAGCGCCTATCTTTTTCATTTATACCAGCCCCATCATTGTCAGGCACTAAATACTCTTCATCTCCTTCCACTTGATCACCGTCTTCATGAGATGCGACTTCAGAATGGTCCCAGAAATCCTCGATAACACCGTCGGGCTCATCTTCTGAATCTTCTCCTAGGTTTAGCTTTTCGTCGTCAGAAACCAACAAAGCAGCTGCAATTTTACCCCCCCCCCCCCCCAAGATTTCGAGTCTGGTATGCCATACCTGAAAACAATTCAGACACCTCATTACACTGCATACACTGTCATTACATTCATAACACATTATTAGTCCATGAATGTCGCGTTACTGGGCGCAGGCCCTCTCTATCAACACTGTACTCTAGCCATTATCACAAAGTAAAGTAAATAATAAATAATGTGTAAACTTACCAGAGAGATGTCGAAAAACAACTTCAGTAATTCAAGTATAACTGGAAGGAAGAACTAACACTATTCCTACCACGGGGTACTGGGGTACCCCGGAACACCTGTGGACGCGACTGCACTTGCCGGGAGGTCACGGCTTACCGACGTATTTACGCGCCAATTATCGAAAGTAGATTAGCTAGAGCGATTTTTGTAACAGTGCAATATTTTCAAAATTGTGGATATTTTAAACAGCAGAGGGGTACTCCAGTACCCCAGGTAGGGTTTAAGAGTTAAAGGTAATACATTTTTTTTGAAGTGTTTAAATTGGTCATTAAAAATGTCTATTTCATTATTAGAGCCATGTATAATGTTATAATTTCTTAATGTTCGCGGTACAGGGGAAAAATATCCTGTATTTGTGTGGTAGGCTTTAATAAAGAAAATGTCTTTTATCCTCCTTGTTGATTTTCTTGATGGTATATTGATGTTGATTTGGGATAAAATGTTTTGTGTAAAAATTTTGTGTAGGAGCATTATGTCAGATAGTTTACGTCTGACCGTCATATTATTGTTTTCACATTCTTATTAATACTCACAATTAAAAACGAAACGTCAAGTTGTCTAGATTGAGATTTCTGATTTAAGAGGATCATGTAAATATCATTTATTTCAATTCTATATATATACACCTTGGTAAGATAAATTATTAATGATGCCAGCAAGCTTAATGCATGCCGTCTACTCTTTGCTATTACGAGAAAAATCATTGAAACGCAGCCCCGGCATACTTAATGTCTACCAATGTATAACAATTTTCTCGTTAACTCTTTAAATTCTTAAGTCGTCAAAAAATATATATGTTATTTTTGAGGGTTTGTTATGCCGAAACGTTAATTATATGAAATTCTCTCACCAAAAAACATTCGCAAAATAAACTCCGAAAATTATTAAAAATACGTTTTTTGTTATTTAATATGTTGTAGGCAAGGAAAATTTCATAGTTTATATTTAAATGCAATAAAATCATTTTTCAAGAGTTTTTTGCTCTATTTCAAACGAGTCGTGTTTTATTCAATATTTTCACCGTTTTTGCTTAATTGTTATCGTTTTTTTAATATTAGCGCGCTCCCCTTAACATTTGTATTTATACATCTCCCTTTCAAACCATCTTTGAACGCTTACTACGGGGCCTTACATGAGGAAACTGAACAATGCCTTACCGTTAGACTTAAAATCTCCAATAAAAAGATAAATTCACTAAGCCGTGATACCATTATTCATGGCAGACAATTCATTAACGCTGGCTTCAAATTAGTTCTTCCACCACACATTATACTGCCAATTATGTAGATGAGAATAATATCTTTATATCCCACAAAAGAAATAAGAATGATTACAGATATGATACACATACGAGAATTGCAAAACAAGAAGATTCTCAGTGAAAATAAAAAAAAAAGTTGAATGTTTTCTTTAGAGTTCTTAGCAAATTAGACAAAAATTAAGATTAGCAAGTGACCAAAACAAACATTGATATTTGTCATAAATTGCAGTTGGAGAGCTTTGTAGTGATTTAAATATTAAACTGTGCTGGAGGTAATATGATGTTTTTTCGAGCAGCATGTATAACAAACTAACAAATTTCAAATTAATCAGTAAAAGAAAAAAAATTGTAGATGTGTTGTTTTGTTTTTATTCTGTAGCAAAACTCTTAAGTAGATTGGGATAGTAATTCAAGATGTTATTATCTAGCCTTTTGTTAATTTATTCATTCAAACAACCTCCGAATGAACAGAAACAATTCAAATGCTACAATACCTACACAATATTAATACATTAAATAAATATATACCTTTAAAATATTATTGTTGAAATAATAATTACAAATAAAAGAGCACGGTCTATTACAATCGATTTTGTTTTACAATTTTAACTAAATTATGTTTTATTTTTACATTAACGTCACACAGGATCATCTTTGGGGATTCTGTGTGGAGGGTATTTTTAAGGAAAGGAAGGAAAAAGATACGAGGGGAAGGTAGCAATCTAGAGATTACTGTGTCCAAGAGTGCCTGAATATATCCCCAGCACTACGGCGCTAGGCGATTGGTCGAGAGACTAGTTGGAGAGGTCAAAGGGTCTCCCCAAACCAGCCTCTCCCGATCCGGCACGCTACGCGGCTTGTGGGCAGGCGTATTCTAAACACACCTCACCCGATGAACCCGGGCACCTTTGCTAAGTAACCAAACGCAGCGAACCACTTTTATAGACGTGTTGGTTTTCCAATAAATGGTTCCAGCGGCGGCGATACCCAAAACTGCCTCCCAAATTAAAAATATTCTCTGCAATGTGTCGAAATATTTTTATCCCCATTTTTTTGTCATTTTATTTCAAACTTATTTTTTTAGTTCGTTAATCTTTTACTACTGTGAGTACAATACTTGCCATTTATCATTATTTAATTCAAAACAAATAATATTATCCCAATTCCCGATGACGAAAAAAAATACCCACTTAAAAATAAAATTTTCAAAATGTAAGCGGTCGTCGTAAAACGGTTAAATTTCACTTGAAATAATCCAATAATATATGTACGTTTTAGATCCAGTTGATGAGACTATTACAACGTGCTACGTGCAAGCCTTCCCAGTACGTCTGGGTACATTGCTCCGGTAATGATTTTAGATTCTCGATCATGGATTCAAAAAACCTGTTATAAATCTACAATTCTCACATCTCTAGTTCCACCACAACAGTATTACCTGGTTTAGGCATACTAGCATAGTTGGGTGTCAATGACAAATGGTTTTGATTATACATGATTAGTACGAAAACAAATAATAATAATATCTATGGCTTAAAGCCGAGATATTGTAAACCTTCTAAAATCAATAATAATTTTTTTAGATAAAAGATGTTGAAAACGTTCGTTATCGTGCATCTCGAAAAATTTGATTTTAACGCGTTTGTATAATTTATAAAGTCTTTGAGGTGGCATGTTGTCGGCCTCCTCGGCCGAAAAACAGGCGTGCGCAAAAAATTAATTTATTTTGATTAATTTGTGTTATTTTACAATTTATTCATTTAAAAATAATATATAGTATACTTGCACGTTCCAGGGTGGTAGATACTCTCAGTATCGCCATGGTGTACGACCAACGTCACAGAATCGGGACGTTGCTTGAAATGGCTTTAGCCGTGTTTGGCGACCAGATCCGAATAGTCAGATACTTCCCCACCTTTTTTTATTTGGTACAATATTTTTTACATTTTAAGTTTTCCAGTAATGTAGGCCTCACTGGGTGGCTTGCCCGTGCTGAGGCCTTCATTTGATAATATGAAAATATAATCTACATAATACATTTAAAGAGAAAATAATATATTTAAAATTAAAAAATAATACATTGAAAATAATCTTGTGCGTTTGTGAGTGATGTGTGTTTATATTGGTTTTGTGTGTTACGTGTAGGTTTTATTTTTATTTTATGCTATGACATTTTGGTAATATTGTCTTTTTTGTTCTTTAATCCATTTTGTAATTTTGTGTGTGAATTTATTTTTATTTTCCTTTTAATTTCAAGTTTTACACTGTTGAAAGCTTTTATAGCATGGTATTGGTAGTGTCTTTGTCCGAAGCTTGAATTTACTGTCGGAGTTTTTATGTTTTCTTTATACGCTTGTCTAACTGGTCTGTTAGTGTTATTTTGTGTATGTTGAAATTTATTTTTTTTTTGACAAAAATGGAGTTTAGTAGTGTTTAAACGTATAATTGGCGTATATCTAGTACGTCACAGCTGTTGAATATTTGGTCTGTATCAGTCAGTCTATGTTTTTTTAGTATTACCTTCCTCTTCACCTCCTTCTCATTCTATAATAAATAAATGTGGATAAACTGTCTTACTGAAAACATTTTTAAAACGTAGATGATCAACATTTTGGAATAGCACGTACACATGTTAGTAGCAGAATATTTTTCTCTGTCATTGCTTAGATTGACTTCCAACATTTGACTCCCAGTAGTGTGTCAATTACTCACCTAAGGAATTCTCGAGGCATAAGAGAGAAGAAGTCGTCAAGATTACATAAATATTTTAAGAGAAACATAAAATTAATTCCATATAGATAAAGATAAATGATTTTTATAATGTTATGATTAGAGTAATTGATCAGGTTCAGGAAAATAGGAGAATTGGGGTAAATATCCTTAAATTCTTACTTCATTAGGTCAACAATTAAATTACCAAAAGACGATATTAGGGAATTTTGTTCTTCAGGGCCTCTTGTGTGGGGTCAATGTAAATTTTTTAAATAAAGTTCTGATACTTATTCATTGTTTCAGAACTATTATTCCATTGCATTTCCATAATATTTTTTGCCACCAAAAACGCAACGCGCTGTGTAATAAATCTGTATCACACTTTAATTGTTTTCGCCCCAAATCCAAATTAGTAAATCTGTATGATAATTAATTCAATAAACAATTAAAAGTCATTGTTCATGTTCAATTTCAAAATAAAGTTTCCAAGCATTTACGAGTATATATTATAAATAATTCAACAGCTTTGAACTTGAATAAGTAGTACTTAACATTACTTATAATATTATTTGCGTTAGTTCTTTCCGCTCGTTTCCATCGGGTTATTGACTCAATGAAAGTTGTTTATATTGAGGTCGTTTTATTTTAGAATTGTGTTAATATGTTGTCAGTCTTCGTACTTTCTTTTTATAAAATAGGCAATTACCTGCCGACACAAACCTTGTTATGATTTTAAAAGTCACGCTGGTGTGTTGTCCATACGATAGAAAGTGTAACCTGTCCCAAATGACCTAAATCTCATTCTCAAATTAATGACGCGGTACGTATGACTTTAGATGCAGTTAACGAGGGACATGCTTTTCATTCTGCGTCTTCAGTTAACTTTGTGTTTTTGTTTTTGTATTGCGTCTCTCGGAAGAAAGTCATTTTGTCATCTTTTTGGGAACATTTCTTTTCTCGTGAAAGTGAAGTTATTATGTTGTACTTTTTTGGTTTGTATGTAGAGCATAAGAAATGAGAATTGGTAACATTTAAACTTTTTTTATTGTTTTTATACAATGGTTTTATATAACAATTGAAGCAAATCGTAACATAACATTGGCATAGGTCGTTTTATACATTATTGTTGGATGTTGTGAGGATAAAGATGATGTGAAAAAAGAACAGAAATAAAATCGTAATAAACAAAATAAAATGTAAATTATAAATCAAAATGATAAAACAAATTATAAAAAAGAAGAGTATGGCAAGTTATGGCATGAGAATGAGTGGGAAAGTGATTTAAAATAACATTAAAAAATAAACTAAAAATAAAGATAAGTTAAACATAAAATCACAAGTCTTTTCGCGTGCATAATAGCACATACATTAGATTCTCTTTAAGAGAAATAAGTCTTAAAAAGGTGAGTCACGTAACAAACATAGAGAGGTAGAATAACATGACTTAACAAACAAAACATATAACAAACATAAAATAACGAACAAAAACTTATTGAGAAAAAGATGAAATCCTGATAATAAATGTAGTATACAATGCAGTTTCCATACAACGCCTGGTAATATCATGTTCAGAATTTGTTTGTTTATTCCATAGCTTCATACAATGAGCAAACATCGATAATAAATTAAATAATTTAAATAACACTGGATTAAGGCACTTCGCTTGGCGAGTGTCGCATGGCGCGACATCCCCAAAGGAGTGTTCTCCGTAACAAATAACTTAACCGCGACTTAGAGGGAGTATTACATCGGTACTGATGCAGTATCTTCGTGGGTCGGAGGGGTAGAGACTTATTGGGCGGGCCTCTGGGCGGCGTAGGCCTGCTCCTGGGCGTCAATAGCTCTGCCCCATCCGCCACCGTGTCCACCGCCGCTGCTGCCTCCATAACCGCCGGCATCTCCGTATCCGGAAGATCCACCACCACCACCTCCGGCGCTGTACTCAGTGTGGCCAGACGTGTGGCTGCTGGTGTGGTGCGGGTGGGCAACCACCTCGTAGGTCACGTGCTTCTGCTGGGAGAGCAGTTTCTTCAGACCGATGATGGCGGACAGCACCAGGGCGAGCTTGCCGATGAGCAGGGCCTTTCCGGCAATGAGAGCGATAGCTCCGAGGATCAGGGGCAGAAGGGCGGCGGCCTTCAGGGCGAGTGCGGCCAGCAGGGGACCGATGATCTTGGCGGCCTTCTTCTTCTTTCCACGACCCTCGACTCCATTGTCTGAGTCCAAGAAACCGTCGGCAACATCCTCGAGGGCACGACCACCGGAGGCAACAGCGCTGACGACATCGCTTCCCTTCAGTTCCAACTTGATGGTGTGGGTTTCCAAGAACCTCTGAACGCGAGAGAACAGCAGGCTTTCGATGGGCTCATCTCCGTTCAATTGCCTGGGAGCTCCCTGCTCTTGTTCCGCTCCGGGGTTCCTCACTACGGTAACTCCTTCACTGATGGAGAACTGTTCCTTGGATCCGAGAAGTTTTTCGACGAAGGTGTAGATCTTGTACTTGATGCATGAGGCGGAATCCTTTCTCAAGCAGTCACTGTAGATGCTCTCCAGGATGTCGTTAGAGTCTTGTATGGAATTCCTGGAAGGCTGGATGGAGCGAGCCTCCTGAGCGGGCAGAGCGAAGGTAACACCCAAAAGGGCCACGAAGGCAAAACGCCTCATCACAGACATAGCGAGCGAAAAGAGAAGATTACTACTACTGAATTAGACGCGCGATGCGACTCGAATGAAAGACGGCGAGATTATGATGGGTGTAAGGTCGCATCGAGCTTATATAGCTCCAACCGGGTCACCGTATGGGAAAGGCTCTCCCCCGCTCGCTCACACTCACACTAGATCTTTCTCTTTTTTGTACCACACACTAGTGGACTATGGCAGTATCCGGCGAACCCGAATTCTCCGCCAGACAGCTGTGCACCTGCTTTTTACTAACTAATCCACGATTTGACCACACGCCGAACTCACACACGCCAAAATACATCCCTTCACCCATCTTACTATCAATCACTCCGTACAATCTTAGTTCCCTCATTACACCGGTTCTTAATTTCACCTCTTCTCTCCTTTTTTCCTCTGTGCTTCATGACTTAAAATTTGCCCACTTGACGTGTGTACGCATGTTGTACTTGTAATATTTTTTACAGAGTATGCGTCTGAACGTATATATTAACGATCAACGAAACAGACTTTTACGCTGGTAGAATTAACGAACAAAAAGAAAACGAAATCACACTTCGAATTCATAAATCAGATTTATTTATATTTACTATTAAAATAAAATATTTTTAATAATGTTACAGTTATCAGTTTAATCGTTGTGATCGATTACTGAACTATTTAATACTCTGATCTTGTTTTACTTTTTATTAAGAGCAAGGAAGTAGACTTCTAGAATGAACTCGTGAGAACAATGCTAACATAATACACATTGTCTTGGTGATTACTGATTACTGATTACCTACACGGGTACGTTCGATGCATACTATCCTAATATTATTATTGGAACGAATAATTGTACCTATACCATTTTATGAGAAAATACCTATTTGACTTTGCTGCTCCGTTTATAATATCTGCCATTTATTATTATTAGTGTGAGATTGATACATTTAATGATTGTGGTTAAATACGAAATGTGAAGCTTACAAAAGATTATTTGTGAAAAAACAAATTAGTTGTACCACAACTAGGAACAAAGTTTCAAATTATCTTCCAATCATTACAATTCTTTATTTTGCTTCATATTCTTCCCGTTGGAAGTCAATGCACGGACTTTTACGCCATGGAGGTCATTTATTCATTGGTTTTATACTTTGCGAGAATAGTTTTTATTACTTTATAGGTGCAAAATACATCCTTGCCAAGAAAAGTAAGAAAATACCTAGTTCATTTATTAGATGACAAGGTTTCATATACACATCCTTGCCAATTAAAAAGAGCAAATAACTATTTCATTAATTAGATGACACGGTTTCTATTTAATTTTCGATTTATTTTAATTGATCGATATTATAGCTGTTTTAATAATTTTACTCAAACGTCACAAGAAGCCAAGCTAGGAAGCTTTAATATTAAAGCTTTATTACCTTCGATAAACGAAAAGTAATTTTATACCGGTCGATAGTGAGTTGACATCGCGTTTGGATCCCACCCAGGCGTAGTGTGTTTAATTCCTCGGCTGGCTAAGTCCTTCATCACAACACAAGCAACATTTTCCGCTTACTGTGGTGGTAGTAGGAGAATTTCAAATATTGTCGGGTTATTCGTAACCCGGGAATGTTTGTCTTTCTTTAAAAAAAATAAAAAACAAATTATCAATGCAAGTGTGAGAACAACAAAAAAACTTTAGAACTGAGATCTGTCTTTCTATACAATACACTACGTGGCCCTTTTATGAAAAATGTAAAAAAAACTTTAATAAATTAATAGACGAGACAAGAGAAAATTTAAGTTTCATTAGTATTTTTGCTTGTTTAAAATGAAAAAAAACATGAAAGTTGAAAGTGCAGAAACTCGCGTGTAAAATAACAGAGATATTTAATAATCATTTGAATTTTTCTCAAATAGGTATTTACCTTTCATATTTTTACAACAAAATTCAATAAAATGGTTTATTTAAAACATAGAGCATCTTTAAAAATAACAATATTATTTCATCATAAGCCTTAAGCTGCAAACAATACATGTATACATTCAACAAGCACGCAAAGACCGTGTACTTGCCCCATACAAATGTGATAGGTTCATTGAGCTGATCTAGGATAATGAGTACCTACAACAACTTTACTATCTGAGAACGTGCTCAAATGGAAAATATTGAACCTGCGACCTCCGCAAGCAGAACGAAAGTGCTTTACCTCTAGGCCAAGGGAACTGCAAGAACGAGCATTGTGTTGGAAAATAAATTATGCATAATTCATACAAGGAATGGAATGGCAGGTTCATTCACTTGAGAAGAATGCTGTGAATTCGAAAAATTCAAACTCTACAAATGATATGCATAGATATTTCAAAAATTGTGGAAAAGAGTTTTTTTTTTGAGAATTGAGTCTGTGGTATTGAGAATTGAAATTGTGGAATTGTGATTTTTTTTATATGATACCTCAAGATAGTAGCTAACTGCGTAAAGAAAGTGAAACTATATCATTCCCACTCGCATTTATCAACCAGCCACCGAAAGGTCATAATATGGTGAATATGATTTTCTTTTCAAGCTTTCCCTTTGCTGAAGATCACGGTTGTTATTAGATGAATAAAATTCTTCCACTCCTCCCTTATCTGTATTGTACGGAGAGCTTTCGACACTAGATTATTGGAAGCCTAAAGCCTAATTGATTTGATATTTATTTATCATTGGGAATTAATATTAGGGAAGAAAGATTATTGAAAACTCATAATACCTATCGAAAAAAGCAGAATAAAAGTAAGGTCATCATCTATTTTCAAAATATTTTCATCGTTGGATACAAGAAGAAATAATAGAGAATAAAATAAAATGGTAACAAGAACAAATTCATGGAAAATAACAATTATAATATATTTTTTAATATCTCTCGTTATTTATGTTTTTTACTTTACTTTTGATTTCATTTAACAGATAATTGACTTACAATTATTTTTATTTTATCATTTCTTAAACCATTACAATTTTTTTTTCGACTTTATGTCAGGGTTAAATTTTCCCCGCAGGAATTTACTATTATTGTTTTACAGAATATTATTTAATACATTTTTTGATCGTTTTTACTAATACTGTACCTTTATGATTATTCAAATTTTTTACACTTTTTATCTAATGGCACATGTTGCGCCGTTTGTATCAAAACAAAATTATGTAAATATGCCATTTAAGATTTTTTTTAATTATATAGGTGAGTTGGATAATAAACCTATATCATTGATATATTCTACACACGCGAGTGAGAGGGTTGAAAAATGCTTTATTGCTAATGTTTCTAATTTTTTTTATGGTCTGGCTCTCACATTAAGATTAATTTTAAAAATTAATTAACTTAATAAAATTAATTAATAAATTTAACGCCTGTTAGTTAGGCTTTTAACTACTCTAGCGATGGGTGTTTGGTTTTAGATTTGACCATTCGATTTAATTACTATAATTCCTCCTTTGACATGGAAACATATAAATAACTCTTTCTAGAATGGACCGTTTATCCCATATGTTTAGGTTATATAAATTTAGCATATTTTGGCAAACGATCGCTCAAATTTTTTTTGTAAACATGCCATAATATGCCAAGAATCGTTGGAAGTGGTTAAGATTGAAGTATGTTTTTTCTTTTATTGTAAGTATTCAGAATTTTGCTTGTTCCCGTTTATAGGACATAGTCTTAGTGAAAGATCTTTGATATACCATTTTTTAACAAATACGGAGAATCTTGATAACTAAGACAGGTCACGGGTTAAAATCCCGGTGTGAGCAAGTAAATTTTGTTTGATTAATTCGTGTTATTTTACAATTATTCAAAAAAAAATATGTTTGGCACTTTCCAGAGTGGAAGATACTCTCAGTGTCGCCCTGGTGTAAGACCACCATACAGAATTGAAACGTTACTTAAAATGGCTTTTACCGTGTTTGGTGAACAGATCTGATTGGTCAGGTAATCCCTATCTTCCTCTTCTTTATCTCTTTCTCCTCCCCACTACCTTTAGCCTCACAAAATTCCCCGATTGAGGATGCCCCAGTCTCACTGCTTGGGGCTGTGTGGTATTCACATTAAAAATTAAAAATAATCGTCAATTTATTAAATTGATGTAAAACCCGCATCCTGCTTTCTATTCTCACAACTCTAGTAAAATGGATGAACTGAAAATTTAAAAGAAGAAAATTTTATTTTTCATTAACTCTCAAAATGAGGCCCTGGGAAAAATTGGTGCCCTACGACTACATCTGTCTCGATATATTATGCTTTCGAGGTTAATTAAAACAAAAATTGTTTTAATTTAATAGCCGCTCAGATACCATTAAATTACATTGAAAATGTCACGTTAGCGCTGCGTATCATTTTGAAACGGAAGGAAGTTTTGAACTTAAGGCGATGCCATACGTAGTAATTCAAAATCATGTGTTTTTGGTTTGAAAATTTGGTCGCCTAGAAATGTTTCAGATGCTTTAATTAAATACTGCGAGTAGAATACATCTTGGCATTTGAAATAATTGAGTATTTTTTAGTTAATTCTTTTTATAAGCCCACAAAAAAATAATGTATAAGGCCTATGAAAACTGCTTTAAAGTTCAAAATCTCCTTCTTACGAACCTATTTTCGGTTATGATTTTATTGTATAATGTGGCAAATTAAGTTAGTTATAAAATGATCGAAAAAAAATTAAATATTTATGCCTAAACATCCACAAAATAAAATAAAAGGCACTTTTTGGCCATGTTTTTTTCATGCATAAATCAAGACAGGCGGATGGTGTTAAGCGGGAATTTAAACCTTATCGCCATCTAGGTAAGGGTTGTTATTGATAGCGGCTTAATTTAAAATATTACACGACGTAGTGCATCGCCTTAATAACGTTAACTTGTAAATATTCAAAATTCTCCAATACATTTATTACGTTCTGCTTAAAAATTTTCACTCTTTTCGCGCACCCTGTATTGGCATTGCAGTTAACGTATAATATGTACGGAAATTCTCGAATCGGCCCCGACCTTACTTTCCCTTGTCCGCTAAAGATCGCCGGAATATGGTTGCTTTCAAGGACACTGCCGCCGCGTAGCGGCTGGCCTACTTTGCGAATTACTATAAAATGGAGATTGGAATTTAATATAAAAAACTAAAATTTTATCACAATAAAAACGACTATTATTTTTATGTGAGTACCGCCCAAGAGTCTTAATTGATCTCGAGTATATAATAGCTACGTCCATCGATATATCAACTCTAGATATGATATATCTTCCAAATTCGGTCGAATAATTCGGCCTACCAATGGTAATTTTATAAGCAAACTCTCTGTCTGAATCTTTCGCTTTGATTCAAAAGCATAATATCTTATGAGATAACATAGTTCCTTGCAGACTGATGCACCTTGGAAACGATCATTTTAATGACGGTGTCATTTAAACATCCACGTTACGCTCTGTCTAGACTTTGTTGGTCGATGGGTTCGTCATTTTAAGTTAGCAGATGATTTTGGAGGAATAAAATATTGCGACAAGCGGTCAAACAGGAAAATTTTAGACATTTTAATTAGCAGACACCAACATGATTGTAACATTTAGTTGAATGTTAAGCGTGACATTTTCTGAATTGTTCAGAAGACATAAATTTTCAACATGTTATTGTTCACGTTGGTTGGTCAAAAATAACATTTTTTACGAAATCATATTATTGTCCATATACCAAAGTAAAATGAGTTTTCAGAATAATAAAAATAATTGTATTTTTTTCTTGCTATTCTACTTTTATTATAAAATAAGTCTTACTTCTTACAATATTTATGCAAGGAGTTGCTGTAGCTTCACTGTACTAATAACTCTTGGTATCAAAATAAAACAAACGAAAACTAAAAATGTTCGCATTACTTTATTTCTATATTCACATTGAAATTCTTACAAAAATAATGTTAAAGAAAACATATTTTTGTATACCATTTCGCGTAAACTGGTTCATTTTTTAGACCGCTTTCGTGTACTCTGGTGTACAGTAAAATGACCATGCTGAACTCAATTGTAGCACCCGTGGTCATACAAATGTCCTCATATACGTGTAAATTATTCATCTTTGTGTTTAATGCGCACACGCGCCGATGGAAAGGGGCAATTCTACTACATTACAAACATAATGCATTAACGATCGCATAATACAGCCGATAAAAAAACTCCAAATAAAATGGCTTAGTAATGAGATACAAAGCACATATTATGATCGTTACAAATAACTCTCTAAAACGAAATTACATACCTTACGTAAAACGCCATACCACCTTTGTTCTAACACATTTTGCTCGTGGTTTCATCCATTAATATTTAGATACCAGCCGAGACATTGTATCTCTACTTTTCGCCAAAAATACGTTATGGACTACATAGTCTCTATGAGCGAAGCCACATTTGTACGTGTGAAACGCCTCTAATACATACTGTTTCAAATGCATTATTATTTCAAAGCGTTAAAAGCTTTCGTTACTTCTATTTGTGGGTCCTTAATCTGAGATTATTTTACTTCGTTTAACTCCAAATTGTGGTTTAGGGAGATACAGTATCTTAGCTTTATAATTTACTTGCTGAAATTTCCCGTGTTGTCCGGGTATTTCTCCGAATTTTTCGAAATCAGATTTAGACAAAAAAATCCTCTTTTTTTGAATTCCAAAAGAGTTGGATGTGTCTAATTTAAAGAAGAAAAGGGGATGTGTCTAATTTTTCAAAATCTGATTTAGACAGTGAACTTCCTTTCTTTATGTTTTGAAGGTCAAGTTTTGTAAAATTTCCTCAATCTAAAAAAATAACTATAGATTTGTTGAAAAAATCAAATCCACGCTTTACGCCACAGACACTCTTCCATTTAAAAATAATAAAAAGAGATTAATAATATTAATAAAATATAGAACGGTCTTTCAATCTCCTTAAAGCATTTATACTTGAAGGTCATCTTCAATGTTTCATCATATTTCTAATCGTTAGTAGTTTCTCTATGAAATCTGGTTCCAAATTGTGGTTTCCTGGACTTTTATGAATTTGTTTTTCTTCATCGTCTTCCCAGCTTTCTTGAGCTAATGGCGCTTTTCACTTGAAAAAAATGCATGCCATGTAAATTCCAGGTGGCAGTGTTCTGTTAATAGTTCAACTATCTCCCTCAGCAAGATTCCGTTTAAATTTGGTGTTTTGCTATAAAGTTTATTATAACTTACTTCGTTCACTCTGTATTATTCTAACTTTTGATTAATATTTAATAAACCTTAATTATGTTTTCTAGTAAATTTTAGATTATGTTTTTGATGCATTTTCTACATTGTTTATTTTTTCAAAGGATTCCATCAGATATTCACTAGGCACTGCCTTTAAACCATGCGTAGTAAGTTAATGATTCAATTACAAAGGTACAGCATTGTCTCATTGTCTGCTTTTAAGGTCGAGAAAAGCCTATCCGGTGAGTTATGAAATTCTGTTAGAAAGGTTATTTCTAAATTAGAACCCTCCATTTATACCAACACGCTCTGAATCAATTATATACACTTTTGTTGGTATTTATAACTGCTTTAGTTGTTGAATTTTTATTGTGATCGTAATTTTTTTATTTTATTATTTTTTTTAATATTCAATTAAAATTCGTTTATTAAACATAATTTCACAACAGTACATTTTATTAAGCACGAGTAAAGCACACAGTGAGGCTCACATTACTAAATCATATCTTATAAACAAAAATATTCTAATGCATAAAAAATTATATTCGATGTATAATATTTCTCTGGTGAATAAGACTATTTTTTAATGACAATACGAGTATCATTGTTATTTAGCATTGTATTACATCGTTGTTTTTAGATTTTTCATTTTTTTCCTAACCAGCAGTTTAAAATAATTTTCGTGTAACTCAGTACAGCTTTGCAACCGTATACGAAAAGAAAAGTGAAACAACGGTAAAGTTTTTATGAGAGACGTAGTAATAAGTTTTTTTTCTTCTTCATTTTAACTATGTAACCATTTGTTCCGTTGTTTTTTCAAGTTTAATTTTATAATGTGCATTTGTTTTCGCGAATTATTAAAAAAACATAAATAATTTTAAATTTTAGCTATCTAATATTATGACACAAAATCAAAGAATATAATTTGATTTATAACAATAATGCATATGTAAAATACAAAACAAATTACAAAACCATATTGTGAACTAAATACTAAAAATTATAGTAAAAATTGATGATTAAAAAAATATATATAGTGCATTTACCATGGAGTGGTAAACTAGTATATTTGGCAAAGTATCTAGGTAGATTTCATTTTATTAATAATGCCTAATCTCTAACTACGTCTACAACATTATCAAATCTTAAAATAAGGTAGTTGATTCATAGATCTGTTAACCTTATAAATTATTTTAAAATTGTAACAGAACAAGGTAAAGTATACGCAAAAAATAAAGTTTTAACTATTTCATACAACTGCCTATTACTAACCTACCTTCTTCTATCTATCTTTCTATATAAATAAAAATGTAAATGTTTGTTTATTCAAAATCTTAAATCTCCCAAAGGTTTTCACCGATTGCTTTGAAATTTTGGCGCAACGTTGCATTCGCATACGCATATGTTTTGGCGCAACGTTGCATTCGCATACGCATATGTTTTGGCGCAACGTTGCATTCGCATACGCATATGTTTTGGCGCAACGTTGCATTCGCATACGCATATGTTTTGGCGCAACGTTGCATTCGCATACGCATATGTTTTTATTTACTTATATTAAATACATATTACATTTTTTAAAAACAAAACACGCGCGAATATTTCTGCACAGACAGACTGAGCCAGAGCAACGCTGGATGGGGTACAGCTAGTACTAAAATAAATCCTTTTACTTATCATTTCAATTTAACATACCTTCAGGCTAGAGCTATATGTTCCAAAATGCAATTTAAATGTAAAGATACCAGAACTCAGCATTTTAAACACTCGCTTGTAAACTAGGTACACATGAAGTTAGTAATAGATACGCAGATGTGGCAGATTTATTTAACTGCACGGAAGGTAGGTACAAGAAGGTAATACTATAATATTTACTTATATTTTGTGTGTACTTGTATCTCCTGCTAATGTTTTCTTCTAGTCTAGAGCTTGAATTCATTTTAAACTTTATGTTATCATTTTAGGAGCAAATTCCACAGACAATTGTTTTTTTTTTAAATACAGGGTTTTCCAATACGAGGTGTTATTTTAATATTCAATCGTAAAAGATCAATGGTTTCGTTGCTTGTGTAGCACGAAGCGCCGTATTGTTGAAAGTAAACGTTATCCAGATCAATACCATCCAATTCCGTTCATAAAAAATCATTGATCATCTCTCGATAGCGCAATCCATTCATCCATTCACCGTAACTGTTGTTCCAGCCTCATTTTCGAAAAAGTAAGGTCCAATGACTCAGCTGGACCATAAACCGCACCAAACAGTCACACGTTGAGGAAAGAGAGGCTTTTCGACAATAACTCTTGGGTTTTCCGAGCCCCAGATGCGACAATTTTGCTTGTTGACGAAGCCACCGAGGTGGAAATGGGCCTCATCACTCAACATGATTTGCATTTGATTCACTCAAATGAATTTTAATAATTTAAATGCGTTGTTGAAGCGTGTATCGTTCAATTTTTATTAATGACGTAGTTTCTACTTGTCAAATGTTAAAAAATAACAGCTTCAAAAGTAACATCTACTGAAATAGCGGGCTATTCAAAATAACACCTCTTATTGGAAAACCTTGTATATATTTATTTTTTTGCTTATACTTGTAACTGTGACATGCAAATATCATTTGCTTATGCTTGTATACTGTGACATGCAATTATTATTGATGGTGTATTTTTACCGTGAATATTTAATACATTTTAACCACAGACATAGGAATTAATAGACGAGAAGATAATGGCGAGGGGTAAAATCAACTGTTGAAGAACGAAGGGGGTTAAGATGACTGTGATTCGTCAATAAATCAATCTGACAGTAAATAGGCATCTCGCATTATAATATCACCATTTAGTTCTTAAAAGTAAAATCTGCTTTTGAATGAATAGACATTTTTACATGGGAGCGCAAATTACTCGCCACGTTGTGAACTAATTTGCGAAGTCCAAATTCGGCAAAGTAAATTTCTTCTGTTTGCAGAGTCGTAGTTAGTTTCAGAGTATTTAGTTAAGACACTTTTACAAATGTTTCATAATTTACTTACCCCAGTAAACAACGATGAGCACACTTGAGAATCGCTACATTGTGATGTGATAGTATATGTTTCTAAAACTGATCCATATAATACAGTGTGAATAAGCTTAAAATAAAGTAAAATAATGCTTACTTATGGAATGTAATACGACAATTGGGTTAATTCTCTTTTTCACATCTATTTTTACAAGTTTTCATATCACAAGTCAACATTTTGCCGTGTTATTTCGTAAAATGAACCGATGATGCCTCGACCATAGTTCGCACAAGAATGATGACGTCACGTTTTCAAATTTCACTTGAGGCCATACGCGAGCCCAGCCGGCTCCAATGGAACCGGTATGGGGAGTGGGGATAATACGCTTTTAATCACTTAGGGCAGGTCTACTAATATTCATATGTCTATGATTTTAACCAAACATTTCATGGAAGAATTACCACTCCGTGTTTTCTTTTCCTCGTCCACGCGTACATCTAATTTAAAGTTGTTCACTGTCGAACCGGTAATTTGTGTCTTTAGAAAACGTTTTATCGATTTTTCGCTCCAAGAGTACATTTTGTGATTTAGTTATAACTTGCTGAGCAGTAGATCCTGGGTACGATAATTACGAATTAATTATATAATATTAATTTTTAGCCCTTCTATAGTTAAAAATTTTGCATGAAAAATATAATGATTTGATTTGTGATATTATTAACACAAGGTAATAAAATATGATTAACGTTAATTTGCGTATTATCTAGCATCGAAAATAATTGATTTTGCCTTTGTCACCAGCACGGTATACGGGGGACTGCAAAGAAAATTTGAAATATTTAAATAGAAAGTGGAGGATATATTTTGAATAGTTTGGTAGAAAGCAGTCACTTTGTGGTTTGACATATTATTTGAAATAAAACAAGAACTTTGTTGAAAGAACCGCGATTAATATATTTAATTTTTTTTTAAACCGACCGGTTTCGCTTAACACAAGCATCTTTATGGTATATAATTAAACAGTTTAATTTTATAGCCTGAAGATGCTTGTGTTAAGCGAAACCGGTCAGTATTAAAAAAATTAACAGAAATTAAAATGTTTAAATCGTGGTTACAAACAAAGTTATTGTTTTATTTCAAAATATTTTGAATTATCATGTTGACCTATCAGAATCAAAACGATGTTTGCACTATTTAAAGTAACTAGTTCTGAAAAGCAGGATTTTTCTGAAACTTTCTCTTCTTCGATCTCAATTGGTCTCATAATAAATCATTGTGGGTCCATAGTACCACTTGCTTCGGACAGTGGTGGTCTAGCATTAACGAAACATCTTTATTAACAATTCTATGCCGTTATTATTAACTGAGCGTAGCGAAGTCTTGTTGTAACTCGACCGTTTGTATTTCTTCTGTCTGTGAATTTGTTTGTATGGTGAAAATGATGACCGTTTTAATGGTTTACAAAAGATCTTTTTTTAAATGTGAAATCTTTGTTTTATTTTGACTTTCTTATCTCACAATATCAATATTATGCTACCTTCCTCCCTGAAGAAAGATTTTAAAAAGTGCAATTTTCATTAAGATAGTGACGTCGCTTTGGACAATATTTGTACAACTAGTAGATAAAAACCCGCAACCACGGGTTTATTGTTTGTTTGATAACTTCAGCGTTTTTTTTTTAAATACCAGATGGCGCCACTTCCGTTTACAACACACCGAAACTGTACAGACATGATATAATACTCATTACGTGGTGTCAGATAATAATTCTAATACCATATTACTTACTTGAATTTTAAAAAAGTTGAATAAAATACATATTGTTTGCAATTAAGAAGGTAATTAAGTATGTACTTACAAAACTAAATACTCACAACCAAATAATTTTGGTTGTGATTTATTAAAAATGAGATAATTAGAAACACATTTTTTTTGGACGTGAGGTCTACTATTTACAAAACTACTAGTCTATCATACTAAACATGCACAATCGTTACTTTTATTACGAAAATACTGTTAAAAATAAAAACAATACCAATCTCGTACCTACTTTCAAAGAAATAAAACTTTCAAATTTTTCATTACGTTCTTGTTCAAAGTTTATAATTTTATCTGATCCTCTACAAAGGTAAATTTTCATAATATTGTAAATTCCCAAGACATATTATTAGAATAATATATTATTAGTTGTTGAGTGGTGAAACGCGAGTAGAAACTTTACGGATATAACGTAGAAAGGAAATTACATGGTTTATTCATAAAGTGCGCGGACGTTGAACGCTGAGATTTAGATATCGCGCTTCTAACAGGCAAGTCATGGGACTAACTACAAACCATTTAATAAAGTCAGTGTCTCTGATGACTGCTATGAAGACATTTCTGTAAGTATCAGAAGAGTACTTAGAAACTCTCGAGATGACCAAGGTACTGAATATTACTATGAAGGGTTCCACGATGAAACAGAACAATGAAAAAACAGAACATTGAAGAAAAGTGATGAAAAAAGTAACTTATCTTATCTACTAACCTGAATTAACCTTCAATTTTCAGGTTCGTTCTTTTCATTGTTTTTTTTACATTGTCATTTCTTAAAACATATAAAACACTTCCTTTTACACTTACATTTGTAAGAAAATCTCTATTTTGGTGCAGAGTTAAAAAAGTAATTACCTATTTCAAATTATCTATATGTAAAAAAAAATTGTTAAATATGATCCTAAAATAGTGAAAAACAACGGTTCCGCTATTTAATATGTTCTAGATATGAAAAACAGGGTATTTATTTAAATGCTACTTATTTTTCAGATGTCAAAATGTGTTTTTTATTATTTAAACAAAGTCATGATTTATTAAATATTTTAACATCAATTATTATTAATAACAATTGTTTTTTTTATTAACATTAGCGAGGTTCTCTATTATTCGTATTCATAAAGGGTGTCCGGGGGTAAAGTGCACTAATTTCGGGAGGTTATTCTAAATGATGGTAGAAGTAAAAAATAAAAATTACTGTTTTCGAAATTCCATTTTTTTCGCATATTAATTATTTTTATTTTTCTTAATATCTTTCCATAGAAAAATATTTATTTTACAAACCATTCAACATTTTTACCTAAAAACTACCTTAAACGTTGGAATTTCGAAAAAAGTTTTTTATCTTTTCTATTTCTAAAATCATGTAGAATCACCCCCCGAAGTAAGCGCAATTTACCCCCCAACACCCGTATAAATATCTTCATTTCGAACCATCTTAAGTAATCTTCTTTTTTTACCTCAATATGAAACAAATTTCACAACATTAATTTATATTACTTTAAGATTTTTATTATTATGTGAATGAATTAATAAATAGAAAATTTTAATCAATATTTTTTTTTTTATTTATAAAAGCTCTCTTTTTCATTTTTTATTGATTCTAATAAGCTCACATCATTTGAGTGCTAATAAATTAGTATGAAATAAATGGTTTGCTAACAGCAGTTTTTTTGTAAAATAACATGAAGATAAGAAAGTATTTAATTGATGAGGAACTTAATGAATTTATTTGACCAATAAGAAACAGTGTAAAAAAACAATTTAAATAGCTTCATCAATAAATTCTTGGGAATCGGAATGGATTAGTAGTTTCAACGTAAAAAGCAACAAAAAATGTCAATAAAAAGCCAAGATCCGTTTTTAGTAAAAAAATACCGCTTTCTACTTTAATTTTATTTTATTTTAATCAGCGTGCGTTAAAAATCTTAATTATTTTAATGCGATTTTTAAACAGTTCGTTATACTTTATCACGTTGAACTACACTTAAAAGAAACTGATATTCATCGGTTCAATATAGCTGGCATAAGAAACTTTTTTTACCACTCCTATCGGTAGTTGGCTATCATCAGATCAATCTTGTAGGTTACTGAACTTTACTACTGTGTCTTCCGTTAATTTTTTTCTGGCTTAACAGTTGGATAATTTTCATTCGTCGTCTAAAATTAGATGACCAAGCAATAGATTTTTTTTTGTTTCTGGTACAATGTCCTCTCCAGCCGGACTCCGGCAAATCCGCTTGCACCGCAGTGAGAGGAATGGCGTCATATGCCGTCACTCCTGGCCACACTGACCTCCATTCCTACCCACCCCTCATACCCTTTTCCTTCCCAGAACTTTCTCTTTCCTTTCCTAAAAAAATGTCCTCCTGACATCATCCCCAAACATAGACCAAATTATTTTATTCAAGACATCCTGTGATATATTCAGAAATGATCTTCCTCAGAGCCTAACGTGTGGAGTTATGTACAAAAAAGTCAATCACGCATCGCGGTAAAAGTAACAAATAATTAAATCTTTCTGAAACAACTGTTTATTGCCTACACTCTTAAATTATTCGATTAGTTGTTTATTAAATGAGTAAGCGAAAACTAGTAGTTGAACCGTTAGAACTAAATGATATTCGGACTTGACCTGTATTTGCTCGTTTCTAGTTTGAATAATTATTCTATCTGGCGAATAAGCAGTGATGGCTTTTGCGTGAATTTCTTGTGATTTTTTTCACATTGGTTATATTTAACAGCTGTGATGCTTAAATATGTATATCACTTCTCAATAATGTGCTGGATCATTTGTGTTGTATTATTTTCTCTGGAAAATATCAACCATCACCCAATGGCATCAAGAACAAGAACAAGAACAAGAACAAGAACAAGAACAAGAACAAGAACAAGAACAAGAACAAGAACAAGAACAAGAACAAGAACAAGAACAAGAACAAGAACAAGAACAAGAACAAGAACAAGAACAAGAACAAGAACAAGAACAAGAACAAGAACAAGAACAAGAACCAGAACCAGAACCAGAACAAGAACAAGAACCAGAACAAGAATAGGAAAAATAACAAGAACGAGCACAAGAACAATAACAAGAACAAGAACAAGCACGAAATCAAGCACAGTGAAAAGAACGAGAAATTTTTCTTAAAAAATAACATGTCATCTTAGTAATAATTAATTTTCTATTCTAGATTATTAGGAGATTAGTGTCATCCAGAACAACCCGAAATAATGTGCATGAAAAAACTGTAATATGTATTTATTTTTATATTGACACAGTCATATTATGTATGTGTTTAGAAAAATTACATGATAATGTTAGAATATATTATGTGTAATATTACTTTACATGGTTATTATTTTGTGTCAAATAAAGAAGTCATCTTTTCTTTGGACGACTGTAGTAAGTGCTTGATAACATTATAGAGGTTTACTCTGATGTACCTACCTCAACATCTGGTCGTGAAAACGAGAACATTATATTATTTATTTTGACCCACCAAAGATAATATTATGCATTTGGATTAATATTTATTTTTAATAGATTTATTACAGTTGGTTTTCAATGCGTAGGTTAATATGCTCTAAATTCCAATTTTTTTTTTCATAAGGTTAAATTTAATTTATTTTTTTAATAACATACTTCATACTACACTTCGACGAGGCGTCTCTTAAAATTTGGAATTGCTTTTAACCTAATTGTCATTTTTGTAATTGGAAATGAATAAGGGGACATTTCAGACAAGCGATAATGTAGGTACCAAAATTATTTGGTTTAAATTAATTAATTAATATTTATTTATTTTAAACCTGTATTATTTTATGTTTACCAACAGTGTTCAATCTAAACGTAAACTTCTGATCGTCTCTAAAATTGACTAAGGCAAATATATATTTTTATTGTTACTTTTACAAAAATTAAAAAAAATTATTTTCATTGGTCTGTGGTAGCTTGCTATATAAAATCTATTAAATACAATTGCTCGACAATGAATACATTTATAAAGAAAATAATATTTAAGTACGTGCTTGTACCAAAACCCATAAGTGACCGTTAGATCCCAAATAATTTAATTATTTTTTTATGTCTTATTCCTCACAATAATTAAAAGAAATTTAATTGGTTTTCGATTGATTCAATAAATTAAACCTAGTAAAAGTGAAAAAAACCGCAACTCTAAATATCTTCCGCATTCTTTGACATTGATACTGACACCGGACTTTGGATCAGCATTCAGGTCATGTGATTATAGGATCTCGGAGGACCAGATAAGTTAGGAATGTCCCAATTCTGAGATGAAATCGAGTCCATCTCGTTGCTATGCGCATTTTTCAAGTCGACGGACATTCCGATTATACAGTCAATTTCCGGTGCGTTTGGAAGACCGGGTTATTTGTATTGCTTATGATAAGATTATCATTCCAAATGAACTGTTAATATTTTATCTTCTTGATATTTCCATTACATCGATGTCAAAAATTATTTTTTCGAAACTATTTTACAAGCTTTTCCATATGGACAAAAGAACTCTTGTTTAAGGCCCCCTTAGCACTAATAAAAGAGACAAGGACAACAAGGATACAAGGAAAAGAGAACAATATAATAATGTAATGAAATTAATATCTGCGTAAGTATTTGAACATAAATTTCACTGTTCTTTGTTTTTATATTTATTTTTTATTATTATAAATTCAATTTAACATAGGTTAGTTTAATTAATATAGATTATCGGTAAGTATTTAAATTAATCTTATTGGAATAAATTTTTTATTGATAACTTTTGATGGCCAAGCCCTCAATGTAATATATCATCGAAGTTGAAGATTATAATGATAAATCTAAACAAAATATGGAAACATAAAAAAAATAACGGTCTCAATTGGGAACCGAACCCAGGATCTATGTTTTACCGGGACAACGCCTCTATCCAATTGGCTATCGGAACATAATTGTTTCACGTAATTTTTGTTGAAATTAAAAATCAGAATTAATCATATAACTATCGGCTGCTATCTTTTTGAATGATAACAAAGTTCTAAAGAGCTTTTTTGTAACCTAGACAGAGTCTCGGATAAACATTTTTTTTTTTTTTTTATATGGGACACCCACCATTGAATTTTTCAAAAAAGTCTTAATGAATATTCAACTTTAATGGAAAAACTTTTTTGAAGGTTTTACCCTTCAATGTAATATATAATTGTAAATCAGTTATGAGATCGTCGAAAATTAATTAAATTCCCATGGCCGGTAGGTTAGAAGCGCTGAAAAGACAAAGATCCTAGGTTCGAATCCCAGTTGAGAATGTTGCCTTTTTATTTTTCAGTGTCTTGTTCTGTTTCATGTTTTATTTATATTTATTATTAATATATTCTTCTTCAATGATAAATTAAATTTCCAAACACAATCCAATCAGTCGATCCGGTCCGGCAGTTCAATCTAATTGAAATGTATCTGTAGCTCCGACCACCGTAAACCATAAACCCATTTACCATCGAGGAAAATTTTAGATAAAACTGATCACGTATGGAAGTCACAGTATTTATCATAGAGGTTGTAGAGAGAATTGTATATTGCATTTCACTATGCATTATGAAGGTTCCTCACATAACACACCTACGCTACGATACGCCACAAACACCGCTTGTAGTATCTTTGTTCTATTATATGACATTGCCGCACGCTTTCTCACTAAATACATAACTTTGGTCTTATCTCACGTTTCAACATCTCCACATCTTAGGGCATCGTAATAATATTTGTTCAAACGAAGGAAAAACCAGTTTTTACGGCAAATATTAGATGCTGTTTGTGGTCTTACTTTCTGTTTCATTTAATCTTTAATGTCATAATTCGTAGACACCTTTAAACTTTTTACAAAACTTTATGTCATATCTTGTAATTGGTTAAATTTTTCTCGAAAATTGATACGGTTATCTTGTTGATTTTTTGTTATTGGGTCATGCTACGCTTCTTTGTCCTTTGGCCAACGTTTAAGACAACTTACAGTGTCTATTAATTATAAAATCTAAATAGTATAAAACAGTATAGCCTCTTTGGGCGCTTTGTTCTTATAAACTACGCAACGGATTTTAATAGAATTTTTTCTATCATTTAAAAATTTTCTTTTTCAAGGTTTATAAATATAAAACATGCATATTATATACATATAAAAAGTAAAGAAAATTCGATGTTTTCTGATCAAGTGGTAAAAAAAATATTTTCGGGCGCTTACATTGCTAACGCTGGCTAAACTTTATGAGATAAATCAAAATTATACACTAATGTAACTGTAATGGTAAATGTCCATTATCTCCTATGGATAACTCCCAGAAACGAGTACACGTCAGCTAGTTAATTATATTTTAATGTACCGTGCACATCCTTGCCATCTCAGCATTTTTTGTTGCTTAAGAACTCAAAGAATTGCTCAGTTAATGTAGCAATAATTATGAAATAATTAACATAATTAAAATGAAATAACTTTGTTTGAAAACCACTTTATTGTATATATTTATAACCAACCGGTTTTAGTTTAACCCGAACCTTCATTAGGGTTAATACAACATATTAAATTAATTACAGAGGTGTATGGGTACTTATAGTTAAGCTGGAAGAGGGAGAGAGAACATCAACTTAGGTGGGGGTGGAAGACTAAGGTAGGAGAGAGGGGGTAAACATAGGTGCAGGGAATGGAAATATATTTTTTAATGGGGCTGTTTGTTAAATCTAATTGTTTATTTAATAAATTGATTTTATTGACTTTAAGGGAGTTTTTTATCTCGAGTGCTTCTAAATTGTTGAGGCGTAGACCTATCCCTTTTCTATGTAATACTTCTATACCTGAAGGCTTATCAAATGAGTGATCTTTATCTATTAAATGTGTTGCAAATTCCGAAAAACCTTTGTTGTTTAAGCATCTCAAAGTCATCTCAAAGGCATCTCAAAATCTCTAAGCATCTCTCTCCTACCTTAGTCTTCCACCCCCACCTAAGTTGATGTTCTCTCTCCCTCTTCCAGCTTAACTATAAGTACCCATTTACTTCTGTAATTAATTTAATATGTTTTATTAACCCTGACAAAGGTTCGGGTTGAACTGAAACCGGTTGGTTACAAATATATACAATAAAGTGGTATACAAACAAAGTTATTTTATTTTAATTATTATAATCATGTATACCCACAAAGTGTTTGCTACAAGTGAAAAATTATATAATTAACAACTAATGTAACAATAATGACCAACATTTCATCGTAAAAACTAAGTTCATAAAGTAAATTGCTTATATATCCTATTTCAAATTACGCAGTTCATTTTTAATTTCAATTTTTCAATAAAGTTTTATTGTTTTCATTGTTATTTGGTCAATACTTTGTTTAAATTTCTACGTATAAAATTTGTTCATTGTAAAAAATATGTTAACCTTAATATTTCAACAATTCATTGTTTAGATTTCAGTGTAAAATTCTCAAGTTCACTGTTACAATAATTCGTTGCATAATGCTTACGTTACCAGTACAATCACAACGGAAGTCAAACCACCGAGTAATATAAAAATAAAACCAAAACGAATCAGGGGAATGGAGTTTTGCAACTCGACATAATGCTAAAATAAGAGTAAAAGAGTTGCAAGTCGTTGGTTGCCGCAAGTATTATAGCCGAGATCTACAGATGGAAAAATAAAACCAAAATGAATTCAACTCCTCGTCACGAAATAATGATAATAAAATGAATGAAAGTTGATCGTGAATGTTGAACGGAAGGTGGCTCCGAAAGCGAACGTCCTCATTATTTAGACTAGTCAAATGTAAAGTTTCAGTTTTAGATTTTCAAATGAATTTAAATTTGACGGCCTCCGTGGTAGAGGGATAAGGCTCTTGAAGAGCAAGCCAAAGGTCGCGGGATCAAATCCCGGCATGTGCAAGTATTTTTTGTTTTATTAATTTGTATTAGTTCACATTTAATTCATGTTAAATAATTCAGCCTCACCCCGTATGGGGATGCCAAGTCTCACTGACTCCAGATAGTTCGGACTCTTGGGCGGTACAAAAAGACACCATTCAGGAACGCAAAACTCGAACACGAAAATACCTTTACAATAATACAATTATTTTAAATTGCCAGAAATATAAGAGTAATTGTAATAAATATTGAAGACAATGTTAGTGATTTCTAAACGAAAATCTGAAACAGAAAAATCAGAAAAGGATACGGTCACATCTAGAACTCGAACCCAGGTCCCCTGTCTTTCCGGGACACTGTTCTACCAACTGAGCTAATGGGACCCTATCCCCCTCGGTCACTTTTAACTGTATCATACTTCGAATAAGAACTACCAACATTGTCTTCTTTTTTTTTGGTAGAGCAGTGTCCCGGAAAGACAAGGGTCCTGGGTTCCAGTCCTAGATGTGACCGTATCTTTTTCTGATTTTTCTGTTTCAGATTTTTGTAAAGAAATCACTAATATTGTCTTCAATATTAAAATATTACAATTTGAGGTTTTACTCAATAAAGTTATTCCGAAAAATAAAGATTAATAATAACTTCAAAACTTCTAAACACAACTAAAAAAGTAAACTCTAAACTACAAATAAAAAAACTTCTTACAAATTATTTTAATTCAATTAATTTACCCTCACCTCCATATACACACAAGCACCTCTTTTTATGGCGAACAATGATAAATAAAAATATCGATTCATAATTATAAGAAAGAAAAAAATATTTATAATTATGCCCTTGCAAATATTAAATTTTATCAATAAATTAAATTTTTGAAAAAAAAATTGTCACAATATGAGAATTGAGGAATCACACACACAGAATTACCCAACTAATACTGGCATTATTAGGGACCTGTGAGAGAAAAGTAACACGCTGAACACTATAACTTATTTCGAAATTTTATGTAGATACCTGCATGATTCATATAAATAATGTTCTGCTAAGTTATTCCGTGTTAATTTTTTTTGCCTTGATGGTAGCCAGTAGTAGAGGCAAGTAATGGGATGCGCCTTTTACAGGAGTTTGGATATTTCTTGTTCACTCCCAGTCGGCCTCGGTTTTGACGGCGTCCCTGGTTGACGAGTCAGATTCTTGTCTAGCAATCCGAAGGCCGCGGGTTCAAATCCCGGTCAGACCAAACTTACTTTTTTTCAATAATTCGTATTTTTTCACAATTTTGTTAATTCACAAAAAATAATATACTACAGTACCTAGGTACATTTGCGGCTCCTTCTAGAGTGGAAGAAACTCTCACCATCGCCATCGCTCTTGTTAAAGACTGCCATTCAGTACTATTGATTTCGACCGTGATGTTACAAATTTTGGTAGGTACGTAGCTATTGTAATGAGAATATATTTTATTAATTTATTAATTTTCGGAAAATCGACAATTTACATTTAATTAGTTTGTACATAAGTATTATATTGCCAAAAAAAACCAATTATGGATTTCCTCCTTGTGACTTAACCTTTACTGAGACAGCATAATATGGAATAAGTAAATTAAATTTGTAAGTGAGGAATATGAATAAAAAAAATTATACAAAACAGAAGATTATATAAAACGAAAAATTTACAAAACAATACATGTATCAATACATTTATAGCTATGGAGAGAGGTTGTAGATATAAATCAAATCATAATAGAGATATAAACAATAGAGACATAAACATTGTTCACAAACCATCAGAGAAATATTATTTTATGGACCTCTAGTATTTGGTAAGTTTGCAACTGAAAATATCAACCTTGGATAATACGCTATTGTAATTTTTGTATAGTCTATTCATGCGAGAATACAATTTTAAAATACTCACATTTTTAAACTTGTAAATATTCCCAGTATCGCACTGGAGAAGGAATTTCAAGAATTAAAACGATATTGAAATTGAATTTGTCCTTGTTTGGTGACCAGATCCAAACAGCCAGATAATAACCATGCTTCTTCGTCTCCATCTCCTTCTTTTTCCTACTTCGTTTAGCCTCACAGACACTTGATGGTTTTATAACCGATTTGGGATGCTATAGTTGAACTATAATAGTTCTACTGGCCCCGGACGGTTGGGAGCAGTTTTAACTCTATACGGAGAAAACTTAATGATATTAAATATTGTTAATTTATTTAAAATATCCTAAAATTATTCGTTTTCCAGTTAAAAATGCGACTGGAGGCCTATAACGAATGATTTGACAAATTTCATAACAAACTATCAGTAAAGAACGTATACGTTATGAAGAGGTCGGAAAACGTGTTCCGCAAAATAATAATAGAATCGCATCTCATCAATTATATTTATTCAGATAAAGGTACCTGCGTGATCACGTGTATTACCATATTGTATGTACCACGATATGTTCTGAAATACTAATATTTTATTGGGAAATGATCATGCAGTCACATTTTTAATGCCGTATTTAATTGTATCCGTTTAGTGCTGTACTCACATTTTAAGCAGCACAACCTCGTTCAATAAATACATTGTATTACTTTGATGCCAAAACGTCGTTTTACAAAATGCTCAAAAATTAGTAAAATGTAAATTAATCATTTCCTCTAATGTATTTGATATATTAATTCACACATTCTTGTCGCTGACCTTTTTTTCACTTCATTCATCCTGCTTTCTTCTGTCCTTGGCTACTGCGTACACTCCAACGTAAGTAATAATCTTTATTACCTTCTCTGAAACGTGTCTTAAATTTGCAATGACTCAGATTTTACTAGATAAACCATGGAAGTATCAAACTCAATAATAAATTTAAAGACTTTTGTAGAAAATCCAAAAAAAATGGTGTCACTTATCACTTTGATGGCAAATCTTCACACCACTGTGTGTAATGTGTTACCGTGTAAATTTACGGTCTAACATTACTTTTTGGTTTTTATGTAACAAGCCATGGTTATTTTATGTACTTTTATCAACATTTCTACAACCAGGATGTATTTTTTTAGATTACTTTCGTGTTGTTGAACTCTATTTTTTATTGTGTTTATTTCTTGCTAGAGCAATCCCGATGAGTTGCAGAACTCATTTTAGGGCAGGAGGAACTTACAATTCATATGTAGGAGGTAGTAAGTACAATTTTACAACGGTATTTTGATATCAAATATAAGTTTCACATTCAATACAGCATAAAAATTAAAAATTATAGTATATAGTTCTTAAGTTTGTTGTTTCATTTCCTAACATAATAATTTCTAGTTTTTTTTCACGCACTTCTTTGAGTGTGAATGATAAATTATTTAATAAACATTTTATAATATTTTCCAGCATCAATAGTTTTGAATCCAATACGCTGGCGTGACGTGGCACCTTAGAACTAGACAGACATTTTTCACACTTCAGTAACGGAATGTTTAAAATCATATCGTTAATAGGAGGCCTCACCTAAGGCATTGTAAGTCTTTACAATTTGCCATAGCAAATTCACAATAACGACAATACCTCATAAACTAGGTACGACATAACACAGTTACCTATAAAACATAACTGATCAATTGCCAAGTTTATGGGAATCAGTAAAATACCAGAACACAAGAATAATAACCATCGCCTTACAAATCGCTTGTTATTATGTGAACAAGAATTATAATAAATTGTGGGTAGTACAACAAATTCGTAACACTTTGCTGTTTTTATGCGCTACCTATTTGCATGTATTCAATTGTAAGCACATGATCATATAAAAATGATGCATTTCTCTGACGATTAAATAGTGAAGAAATAATATTTCGAGATACATTTTATGGTAAAGCGCATTTATTTTAATTACACATTAGCTGATATGTAGGTACTCGCCGTTGCTCAGAGACTTTTCTCTACTTTCTATAAATATTATAAATATATAAACCTCCTGGAAGAAATTCTCTAAACGGTAGTAAAAACCCAATCAGTCAATGTGAAAACCCTATCAAAATCCGTTGTGTAGTTTAGAAGAACTAAGCGCACAAACATACAGATGCGGATAGCGAAATTATTTTATAATATTTAGAAATTTAGAGAACAGGCTATTGCAGACCGATGAAAAGTCTCGGGAGATCATAATTAATTGTAAAATTTATGAAGATGGATATTTACATTGAAAAAATCATCGCCTCTCAAATACAAACATTTTTAATTTTAGAGATCATCAGAAATTTATCTTTCGAAGGAATACTATTAAAATATGCACTTTTCAAATTAAGTAATAAAAATTATTTAGTTAAAATAATATAGTTTTGGATTCTACTTTATCGCTTGACTAAAGTGTTCCCGCAATCAGTTATTATTTTTAAAATGACCCTTGGATTCAAAGCAAACAGTAAAATGCATTATTCACAGAAACGTGTTTAAAAAAAATTGAAATGTTTTAAATGCTTCGCGAGTAGACGAATTACTGACAATTCGTAAAGTAATAGTATAAAAAATTGGCAACCTGTAGATGAATGGAAACTGAATCGAACTACTTGTATATTATTTTCTTTATACGACCAGATATTAACCAGATGTTATAATACAAGGATGATTTAAGCATTTTGCTTAAATCATACTTGTATTGTTACCGGATCTCCTCATTTTAAACACTGCCGTACATGGTTTTACCACATGTAAGCCTCAGTGATCTCATGTCTTCTTTCATCCTTCCTTTGCCAGTGAACTCAAGTCAACCTGAAGAAATCTTCTTATATAAGAAACACCATGATAATCTGGTGGATGCAATCTGTTCCGCTCTCTTGAAGTGATTTTTCACCATAGACATATGAATATTAGTAGACCTGCCCTAAGTGATTAAAAGCGTATTATCCCCACTCCCCATACCGGTTCCATTGGAGCCGGCTGTGCTCGCGTATGGCCTCAAGTGATATTTGAAAACGTGACGTCATCATTCTTGTGCGAACTATGGTCGAGGCATCATCGGTTCATTTTACGAAATAACACTGCAAAATATTGACTTGTGATATGAAAACTTGTAAAAATAGATGTGAAAAAGAGAATAAACCCAATTGTCGTATTACATTCCATAAGTAAGCATTATTTTACTTTATTTTAAGCTTATTCACACCGTATTATATGGATCAGTTTGAGAAACATATACTATCACATCACAATGTAGCGATTCTCAAGTGTGCTCATCGTTGTTTACTGGGGTAAGTAAATTATGAAACATTTGTAAAAGTGTCTTAACTAAATACTCTGAAACTAACTACGACTCTGAAAATAGAAGCTGCCTTACTTTGCCGAATTTGGACTTCGCAAATTAGTTCATAACGTGGCAAGTAATTTGCGCTCCCATGTAAAAATGTCTATTCATTCAAAAGCAGATTTTACTTTTAAGAACTAAATGGTGATATTATAATGCGAGATGCCTATTTACTGTCAGATTGATTTATTAACGAATCACAGTCAGCCTTACCCCCTTCGTTCTTCAACAGTTGATTTTACCCCTCGCCATTATCTTCTCGTCTATTAATTCCTATATCTGTGTTTTTCACAAAAAGAACTTTATAAATTGTAAAAATATTTTTATTTCTTAGCCTAATTATTAAATGTAACTAGAATGTTTTCAAATATATTATTATAAATATGTTATAATTAAATAGTCGTTTTTTTAAAGTAAATTTAAAATAAAATAATGAAAAGTTTAAATCAAAAAATGTTGAAAATAATTCTGCACTTTAACATCTTCCTAAAATTACATAATTTATGCATTCATTTTGTAAATAAAATCCGGTTGTTTCGAGAAAAGCAGTTAAAACCACTGAGTTAGGCCAAAAAATTATCAGTTATGATTTCAAATGCGGATCTAGTGAGAGTTTTATGACGGATTTACATTCAACACGGATCAATGTTTAATTTATTGAGACGCTTGGCAGCAATTTAACTTAAAAACTGATTTAATATTGGAAAAAGTGAAATTTGAATGTTTTTTTACGGTAATAAATTCATATTTTTTGTTGAAATGTTACATTCTAAAGGTAAAATAGGGGCTTAGGATAACAGGGGCCTAACTACGAAAACTGGTGTTTTGAGTTAGGCTTGTTTTCGGTAAGGCCATAATCACATTGACTAGCAGTAAAAGCGGTACTTAGTTGGGCTTCGCCCAGTTTAAGTGATGCTAACAGCAGTTAACCAATAATAACCCAACCAAACCTAACCTATGATTTTATTATTATTATATATAAGTACATGTCACATTAGAGATTTGTTGGCTAATTTTACAATTAACGAAGCGTTTCAAGCTTCCGATTGTGTTTCATGTTTTTTATTGGGTAGGCAGTGCCTAAACTTCCTACAAACAAACGCGTATTATGTGCGATCTTCGTATCGGTGTTCTGTAAAAATAGTGCAAATTTATTATTTACGTAAATAATATTAAATATCATTATTTTTTAAATCGTAAATGCAAAGAGTTGTTGTTTATTGTCATTAAGTTGAATCAAATGTTTATTTTCATTTTAAATGCGTATTAAAACGGTAGTTTGAATAGATGAAATTGTGCGTATTTATTATGGATTATTTCAAATGAAATTATTCGCTATTATGCCGTCAGAGGTGCGCTCTGTCGGCCAATAGGGAATCTACTCCAGCGGCCGGTAAAGGAGGAATTGACATTTTCAAGGAACGAATGCGTGAAATTTTGTGCGAACGCTACCCGGAATTTACCCGAAACATATGATTTGAATTCGACCAATCAGAGGGCCGAAACCGTCCAGACGTTGGCGTAATAATACTGTCAGAGTAGTGACACAAAGCTCTATCACGTACATACAGTTGTTTAAGAAATACTTCATTTGGGCAAATGAGCATTCCGATTTTTATTTGCGTTTATCTCAAAAGTTTGTTTTAGTGATTAGCCCCTGTGATCCTAAGCCCTCGAATAATCAAGGGAAAGTGGAAAAAAACATACAAACGTGAAAAATCCGAATATTTGAACAATTGAAACAAATAAAAGCATTTATTAGTTTATGCACTTATTTGAAAAAACTACATTTTTTTAAATCATTTCTGATGGTAATTTTAGTTTTTTTTTTTATGTGAAATCGTACAAGAGTCCCAACTCTCTGGATACAGTGATATATGTCATACCCAATATATATACCCAATATAATCTGGATATATGTCATACCCAATATAATCTGGAGTTATGTCATTCCCAATATATATACCCAATATAATCTGGATATATGTCACACCCAATATATATACCCAATATAATCTGGATATATGTCATACCCAATTGGGGTATGTTGTGAGGCTAAAGGTAGTGGGGGGAGGAGAGATGGGTAAGGGGAAGAGGAAGATGGAATTGTACCTGGCTATTCAAGTCTGGTCAAGCCGTTTCAAGCAACCTTTTAATTCTGAATGGTGGTCTTACTGTTATACTGAGAGCATATTTCACTCTGAAAGTGAAAATATACAAAAAAAAATGTGGAAAAGAGTTGGAACTAAAACTTGTTACAACGTTATTCTACTACAAAACTGATTGCCGAAAAATATGTGTTGCAACATTTTTCCACGTTTCAACTACGAGTACTATATATTCATGCACATCGTTTTAAAAAATAAACAATCTTGTAATTTAAACAAATTTTATTAATTCAATTCTGAATGTTGGTCCCTTACCAGGGTGATACTGAGAGTTTCTTCCACTTTGGAAATTACTAACTCTATTTTTGTTATTTATTGCGTGTTCCATATTTGGCGTGAAATTAGCCAGGATGTTTTTTGTTATTTGTTGCGTGTTCCATATTTGGCGTAAAATTAGCCAGGATGTTTTTTGTTATTTGTTGCGTGTTCCATATTTGGCGTGAAATTAGCCGGGATCTTTTATGATTTCCCTATAATCATTTCAAACACCTTCTTAAAAACATGTTATTGCCTTCAGGTAAAACAACTATTTACAGTGGTAAATTTATTAGGATCATTTGCAAAAGTGTATCAATAACAATCCACCAAAAGGAGAAACTATTATTTATGGGTACATTACATACGAGTGTGATAAGAATTATGTAGCTAATCATTTTTTTAAAAGCATTTATAGTACCATCAAACCAAGTGGTTGAGATCCTCGACTGCAAATCCAGAGGTCGTAAGTTAAAATTTCAGATATTATTGTAGAAAGCAATCACTTTATGGTTTGACATATTTAATAAAATAAAATACTTTTTTGTTTTAAAACCACGATATTTATTAATTTAAGAACCGACCGGTTTCGCTTTACTTAAGCATCATCAGGGTACAAATTAATACTAAACAAGAAGTACATAATGTGTGTATATATATAACAAAATATAGAGGGAGACAACATGATACAAATATAAGCAACACAAAGACGGTCATAAAATACATTAACATAAGTGCACAAGTAATGGAAAAACCGCTAGATAATTATGTAGACTAATGGGTTATATCAATAAATCGGGAGAAACAAAGCATCAACTGGCATGGTGGTAAGGAGTTAAGGAGAACTGGGATTTTTTTATGGGTTTATTGGAAACAGACCTAATATTGGACTAGTTGATATGTCTAATTGATTATTAAGTGTCTGACTTTTGGTTTTTACAGCTTTTTTAATTTCTAGTGCCTCTAAGTTGTTTAGTCTGTTACCATGCCCGTTTTTATGTAAGATGTTAGCACCGGTGCTATGACAGAATGTATGATCTTTATCGATCAAATGATTTGCGAATTCGGAAAACCCGTTATTATTGAGGCAACGAAGATGCTCCTTTATCCTAATATTAACATTACGTGATGTCTTACCGATATAGAAAGCCGAACAATTATTGCAATTTAATTTATAAATCCCCGAATGACTTAATTTATCGTCCTTATCTTTAGAATTAATTAGAAATTTACCTATATTGTTATTAGTATAAAAGGCCGGTTTGACTTCAGAAGGAAGGTTTTTTACACTTAAGGTAGAAAAGTGATTAATAAATAAAATTCGCCGCCATTGATAATTAATATTATTATCATTGATTTGAGGACAAGGACTAGCAAAGAGGAAGCGATTAATGGCTATTTGTTTTAGCTTTTTATTTAAGATTAAATCTATAAAATTTGATTCATAGCCATTATTTACTGCTATGTTTTTAATTAGTTTTAGTTCACTATCAAAATTACTATCGGACATTGGAATTGTGACTAAACGATGGACCATTGAATGGAATGCGGAGTGCTTATGTGAAATAGGGTGATTGGAGGTGCTGTGTATGACAACGTCAGTATAGGAGGGTTTACGAAAAATGTTAAAATAAATTCTGTTTTTAACGATCGATAAGGTAAGGTCTAAAAAATTTAAGGTTGAATTTATGCCTATTTCTAATGTGAATTTAATCTTATTATGAAAAGAGTTTATAAGTTTGAGGAAGGAATTCAGTTGACGCTTAGTCCCTGTCCATATACACAAAACATCATCAACGTATCTTTTCCAGTACAAGACATTTTTAATAAGATGTGAGGTACTAGATAAAATTTTATTTTCTAAGTTATCCATGAATATATCAGCAATCAGAGGACTGGTAGGGCTCCCCATAGCTAGGCCGTCACGTTGCTGACGTATTGTAAACGTATTGTAAAATACTGTACGTATTTTATGACCGTCTTTGTGTTGCTTATATTTGTATCATGTTGTCTCCCTCTATATTTTGTTATATATATACACACATTATGTACTTCTTGTTTAGTATTAATTTGTACCCTGATGATGCTTAAGTAAAGCGAAACCAGTCGGTTCTTAAATTAATAAATATCGTGGTTTTAAAACAAAAAAGTATTTTATTTTATTAAAATTTCAGCTTTCTTAAATTTTTATTTGTAATTGCTTCAATACAAATAAACGGTGAAATATTACTGAAAAATGATATTGCTAATTTATTAAGAATCTCTTCAAGTTATTCGTAATTTGGTTGAAAACGGTATTGCAGGCCCTCGACGAATGTATTGATAGGTTTCCGGATAAATTTTAGTAAAATACATAATACAAAAAAATTTAAATCAAGACAGACGCAGGTGCATGAACACAAGTTTATCAGGAAACGGACAGTCCGTCTCTTTCGCCTCCTCACTATTCACAAAAATACAGCTGTATAAAAACTAACCTAACACCGTTCCTCAAATTATTACTAGAAAAAAATACTTGCATAAGTTGGTAGTGTTTTTAAAGTCAACAAAAAGTGCGATCATCAGGTCTTCGAATTCAAAAACCTTATTACCTAATAAATACATAAAATAAAAACAAAAAATGAAATAAAATAAATAAATAAAATTAAAACAACGTAATTAAAATATCTCGAATGTCTTTTAGAGCTGTTAACCTTAAACATGACCAAATCAAAATATATTACTTTGAGCATTTCCTCTGTATATTATGCATCTTAGAACCGTTCCTTAAAAATACATTGTTGTATGCAGGAGTGTAATTGTCAACCTTTGGAAAGAGTAGACTATATCAATAACTTGGCTTAATAATTGATAGAAATCTAAAACGGAACTATCATATTAGTATACTAACAAACAAAATAAAAAAGCTAACTCACATCTTCAATGCTTTCATATAATTTTATGTTGGGAATCTTGTCATAAGCAAAAAAATTATGAAGCAAAAAATTGACCACCTCGAGATGGTTCGTGCCTGGGGTAAGGCCAACTTGGTCAGTTTCAACGTCTCAAAAACCCAAGCGTGTCTGATTTCGGCACAGAGGGAGATCAATGACTGTCTGGTGCAATTTGATGGGAGCTTTCTCCCCAATAAAGACTCAATTGAAATCCTTGGAGTTACTATATCAGACCGGCTCAAGTTTCGGGGATCCATAGAAGCCCGAGTAAATCAGGCCTCCAAGAAGTTGGGCGTCTTGTACGGGGCTAGGAGATTCTTTAACAGTGACCAGCTGCTGACCCTGTACAAGTCTCAAGTCCGCCCAACTATTGAATTTGGGAGCCACCTTTGGGCTGGTGCCCCGAAATACTTAATAAACCTGCTTGAATCTGTGCAAAGGAGAGCGATCCGTCTGATTGACAATCCGTTGTTAACAGACCGATTGCCTTCTCTAATGCATAAACGCAATGTAGGCATACTGTGTCTGTTCTACAGGTATTTCAATGGAGCTTGCTCCAAGGAGCTAGCAGCATTGATTCCTGATGCACCGGTGCACGCGCGCGATACTCGACGGACACGAGCTGAACACCCGTTCACGGTTGACGTTGGTTTCATGAGAACGGGCCGTTTTTACGACTCGTTTTTGTGTAAGTCGGCTCGTATGTGGAACGAGCTACCGGCATCTGTTTTTCCTCCCTCCTATAATCCGAGCCTCTTCAAGGCCCCCATTAACAAATCCCTTCCTACAGCCCCAAACTTATTCCGCCTCACAACGCCGCCCAACCGGGTGGTGACATAGTTCCCCTGTCTGTACACTGCACAGGCAGGGACGCTCTTGTGAGGTGTCACATAAAAAAAATAAAAAAATAAACCTACCCTAGAGCCTTTAAATGTTGCACAAAAATATTTTTTTAAATAAAATATAAAAAAAATTGTATTCGTCAGTCATTATACAGTGAAAGTAAAATTATGTCAGTAAAACAACTGTCCATAATTAATTCTGTAAATTTCTCAACAACATTGATACTGCCAAAAGATTACAGCAAGTGCGCAACACTAGATAAGGTTCTTCTTTAATGTATGAGCCGGTGAATACCTTAACATCATATGGACAAAGCTCCGTTGCTTTATAAAATGCGTGAAAGTGCAAATATAAAAACTATAGGTTTTTTAAATCTATTAAAAGAATCCGTCAATCGTTCCATACAAGCTGAGAGTGATAATTTTGTATTTTGTCATAAATTACCTTAGAAACTCCATATAATCCATCTATGTATATATAATGTACTTTACTTATTTGATTATTTAAAATGGTGTTGCTGCTCATCTTGACACAAAAATTCATGTGTGAGATGAGCGGCGGAGGATTCTATTGTAATGTATCATTTTATAAATAATAATCTTACACAAAGCAGAGGGCAAGGATCTCGTAATTATCCTAGCGATTGAAATTTTTTTATTTGCATTTGGTAAGTTGTTATAAATTTAAATTGAAGATATATATAGCAGTATCCGAAAATATGCTATTTTTATTTATATTTTGTGCATGTTTTTCTGAAAAATTAATGTTACTTTTTGAATGCGTAGTAAATGGTTGTTTGATCGTGTATTTCGTGTTGGACAAAAGAAATTAATGTTTTATAGAAAATAGTCATTGTCAATAACATTGAAGATATTGAATAGATATATTTTGTTATATGTATTTCTTCTTGAAGACTTGTCATGATAGTTTAATGAGTGCTAGTGAGTCTCTTATGATTTTTGTGTGGTCGGTAAAACTTAAATGTGAAATTTAAAAATAAAAAATTGTTTTTAAAAAATCGAGAAATCACGATATCGTATATTATTATCACAAAGCAAATAAAATTTCAATTATAATACTGTCGTTAGCAGTAACATAAATTGATAATAATATTGTCAACTATTTTGAAGGGTAATAGTTCAGTGTTTCGCAAATTGTCATTGTAATCGGCCACAAACCGAAGACACCCGTAAAATATTTTTAATTTAATTAATTTTACTGTTTTTTAAATGAATATATGTACTTACTGAAAAAAGTGTTTATTATAAAAACTATCATTCTTACCATCAGTGTTTAATATTCTTATTTTTAAACTAAAGTAATTTATTATTGTTTCGGTTTTTGTTCTACTGTTTAATTGTTGCGTTGAGTGTTGTAGTTTAAAATTTTGCGGTGAAATTATTACGTTAATAAGACTTGTATTCTAAGTGAGATAATATTTTTTATCGATCGACACGGTTTTGTACTTTTGGGTTAACTTAGTTCAATTTGCAATGGCTGACAGTGGCTGTGATTCGGAAGTTTTGCCTGGTGAATATGTTAGCAGCTCAGATTATGAAGAATGCCAGAGTACGGACTGTTCTGTAGAAGAAACTGCTGCAGTACTTAAAGGATCAGCTGAAAAAGTCACACCACTTGATGTAATGAACAAATCATCTGATATAAAAGACACGCAATCTGATGTCAAAAATAAATCGTCTGCTTCAAAACAAAAATCTTCTTCTTCAAAAGAAAAATCATCTGGTTCAAAAGAAAAATCATCTGCGTCAAATGAAAAATTGCCTGCTTCTAAAGAACAATTAAATGCTCCAATAGAAAAATCACCTGCTTCAAAAGTCATCGAAGAAAAATATTTTTCTTCAATAGAAAATTCACCAGCATCAAAAAAAAAATCACCAGCTTCAAATGTAAAATCACCTGTTTCAAATGTAAAATTACCTGCTTCACATGAAAAGTTATCGGCTTCAAAAGAAAAATCATTAACGGTAATGGAAAAATCACCTGATTCAAAAGTCGTTGAAGAAAAATATTTTTCGTCGATAGAAAATTCACCTTCTTCAAAAGAAAAATCACCAGATTTAATTATAAAATCACCTGCATCAGAAGAAAAATCATTACCGGTAATAGAAAAATCACCTGCGTCAAAAATTAAATCAACTGCTACAAGAAAAAAATCATCAGCTTCAGTAGAAAAATTGCCTACTTCAAAAGAAAAAATATCTGATACAATAGAAAAATCACCCGCTTCAAAAAAACAGTTAAATGTTTCAATAGAAAAATTATCTACTTCAAAAGAAAAAACATCAGCTACAAAAGAAAAGTCATCTGCCGTAAAGGGAACAAAAAAACGCATCGCCTCTCTTGAAAATGTTATCAGTGAATCTCTTTATTTAGGCTGTCTTGTCAGTAAGTTAAATCTTAGAGAAAAAAAAGATGAAAAACATGATATCTGTGATTCAACGTGTGAAGCAACTAGTGACACAGTCACAGCATCTACGGCAAAAGACAAAGCTGCTCAGGTAGAAGAAGAACTCATCGAAATAGATAAATCATCTGGTTCAAAATATTCAGATGCAGAAAGAATTGTCAAACCACCAGAGTTAGATTTTTTTCTGAAACGAGTTACTATCGAAATGGTTTCGGTTATGGCGAAAGATGCAAATAAAAAAGGAAAAAGGGAGAATCATTATAAGAATAGCGATTGGAAAGAAATAACTTGTGAAGAATTATATAGATTTTTCGGATTATCGATTTTAATGACAAGAAACAAACGATTTACTTTGTCAGAGTATTGGTCCGAAGATCCTCTATTACGAACTAAGATTTATTCAAAGACAATGTCCGAAGAGAGGTACAGGTCTATACTAAATAAAATTCAACTAGCACCAACTGGCAATGAGTACCCACTTCGCTGTGGTGAAGATTACCATCTACTTCCGTATGAAATTCGGCATATCGCAATGTTCTTGAACAATTGTTTAACAGATGCACAAAACACTTACGAAAGCGAACTTCAAACAAATGCCGAGAGATCATACTTCCAGTTGAATGTAATCCGACAACTGCTTAATGAGTCCATCATCATTAAATTGAAAGAAGAAAAACATGATATTGCAACATGTGAAGAAAATAGCAAAAAGGTTGCGAAAGATGAGAAATCATCTTTGGAGTACAAAACTTCTGTCAAAGACGATAAGACATTAGATGATACCTCTAATGCAGAAGTTCGGAGTATCGATAAACCACCAATAGATTATTTCCTCGAACGTGTGACTCCCGATATGGTTTCTTCAATAACGACGGATGTAAACAATGCCGAAAAGAAGGAGATGGAAATATCTGAGTCCAACGAATGGGAAGATGTAACTGATCCAGAACTGTACAGATTTTTTGGACTAACAATGCTGATGATAAGGAGCGTTCGCATTAGTTTGTCAGATTATTGGTCTTACGACCCTCTGTTGCCGATGGAGATCTTCTCAAAAACAATGTCAGAAAAGCGGTACAGGATTTTACTCCGAAGAGTTCAATTAAAGCCTGGTGATGAGTACCCCGAAGATGATGATACTTATTATTCTCATATTCCGGTGGAAATTCGGTATCTCGCAAAGTTCTTGATAAATCGCCTTATGGAAGCACAATTGAATTATGAATTTGATCATGAAACAGATGCAAATATTTCTCATTTTGAGTTGAATGTCATCCAACAACTTCTTGATAAGTACAGCATGGACCCAGAAGACCGCAAAAATGAATCGGTGTAAATAACTGGCGACACAATGTTATTTTTTTCGGTGAATAATAAGGTACGTACGTAATCATAACTTAATTTTTGTTAAGAAAAACAAAGTTCAGTATTAAATCATGTATTTATGGGCAATTTTATTTAAAAAAGGTGTCGAAATCTTTTCTCATCACATTTAAGCCTGTGACAGATCACGCAGTAAGTGCGTTTTACTCTCGTAGCTGGGCCTATTACAGCATATCGCTCGCTATACATTCCCATTGGGATTCTCTCATCTCACCTCATCTCGTCTCGTCCTTCGACATTTTTTTACATTAATAATTTGCATCAGTAGGTGTTATTTATAACCAATCATTTATACTGTACCACAGTATTAAAAACTCTTTTGTATATTTGTTTATGTCTTCTCATCATCACTTAACTTTTTTTCATTAGGTAGGTAAAGATACCTATTCGAAAATCTTTTTATTGTCGATAAATTTAAAATAGGACCTTAACAGTATTTTTTATTTGTTAACAGGCGAATTCAAGAGTATATTCTTGGACAAATCTTCTTCGGTTAAACTTATTGAAGACAGCATCCCTGTGGACCTCATTGCATCGAAACATCAGGGACCCTTTCTTTTATTCATGAACCGCGAACATCTAATTTTTTTTTGCCAAATTTTTAACCTAACTAACCCTCAACCCTTACCTTAAACTAAACCCTTATCCTACACTCAAACCCTCAACCCTTCAAACTAAACGTTACCCTCAAACTAAAGTTGAAATAATTAATAATAATTTTTGTTTTTACTCAAAGAACTTGAGATTTTTACTCGACTTTAAATTGATTTATTTTTATTAATCTGAAAATATGTTATTACAACTTTTTACCTTTGCAGTGAGTGGGCACTTGTCTGCATAAATTTATTTTTAAAAAATAATCCTTTTCTGTATATTTTCAATAAATTGTAAAATAAAAATACATTTTCTTCAATAATTATTGTAAAATAACATATTTTATCATCAAATGATATGTATACATTTATTTATACACATCGCTACGAAAATTATGGGCATCATTTAAGCTTACAAAAAATTATGTGCATCATCTAAGCTTACAAAAAAATATGTGCATTATCTAAGCTTACAAAAAATTATGTGCATCATCTAAACCATTTTTACTTGTTGTAGAAGTTATAAAAAAGCGCAAATGACTATTTCATCTCGGGTCTAAATATCAAATTACTTTAATTGTTTCATAATTTTTCGCTAGCCTGCTTGGTGTATTGGTTAGAGATTAGACTACAAATATTTTGGGTTCGAATCCTGTCTAAGAGATGAAAGCTTTTTAATGGAATTAATAAATTAAAAATAAATTAATCAAGCACAACAGTCCTAAATGAGGAATATGTTATTTTTCCTGAATTTTAAATATTCAAATAAAATTAATTGTAAATGACTTCACACTAAAATAATAATTATATTTATTTATTAAAAATACTAACAAAGTGAAGAATTCTTAAAAGGTACACAAACGTAAAGATAATTGTTGTTTTCAGAAGTTATAATATCAAACAAATATTTTATTGAAAGCTTAAAAAGGACTTCAGGATGAATAAAATATTTAATTAAAGTTTTTCTGTATTTCCATAAGTTGACTCAGTTATGGTAAGTATCGTCAAAAATCTTTTTCTACTACTGATTGTAAGATGTCAATCATAATAAGACGGTAAAATATTCAAAACAACCTAATTTGTAATTTTTGTTTATTTATTGTAGCAAATATTAGCGATTTATAACACAAAATTTAAACTTAAAATCAGAAAAAGACTTCGAAGGTCCTGAGGTCAAGTCCTAAATGCGACCATATTATTTTCTGATTTTTGCAAATATTGTCTTAACTAATTAATAATTTCAATTTTACTCAGTTATTCCAAAAATTCACTCTTATTAGCAAAACACTTTTTATTGATTTTTTTCCTGCGGTAAAAATTTGTTTATATTCATATCGGCTGTTTTGCCTTCGATTCCAAAAAAATTTTTTTTGAATTTGTTTTAGCGTCCAACTCTTATCAAGATTTATTAGGGATTTAGAAGTCTTATTTAAAATCTTATTATATTTCATTGTATCATTTGTATTAGTGTTCTGACTTTTTTCACAATCAATTAAGGTAAGTGGATCGTGTGAATGGAGGTAGTTTAGGTAAGGCAGTTATTATTCGTACCTGCTTACACGTTTTCATGGCCAAATTCTCACGGATTTTCTACTCTTTAAACTAAGAAATGGGTAACAATTATTATTTATGTTAATAATGTCGAAAAAAGATAATTTTTTGTCAGAAATGAAAAGAAAAGCGGTTATAATATTGAGGTTTCAAATATGTAAGAGATATCAACAATACAAATAATATTAACTTTCTCAGGTAGCAATCACTTTGTTGTTAGTCATAATTTCTAAATAAATAGGTGTATATGCATCACTGTTAAAGAATCAGGAAGAGCCGAAGCATTTTGATTAGTGAGGTGGTGTCAAATATTTTTTTCATAATAAAATTTAAAATCGTTTTGAATAAGTTAAATACACAAAAAGGACATGTTTAATAAGATTTTTTTGAAAAAACACTTTATAGTAGTTAGATAATAATGAGACGTAAGCATACCAATTTAAATAGTTATTTCGTGAATCCTTCAGGCCACTGGCATATGGACCGTAATATTTCTTAAAGATGCTGTCAGGAAGTTGGAGAATTTGTGTGTATTACCGCTTCTGAATAAAATATAAATGAGATATTTCTTGACGTATCCAAAAATTAAAAGCTGGTTTTGAAAGGTAATAAAATACGTTATACTGATTTGTTTTTACGCTACCTCCTTCTTTAGCCAACGTTTCGGACAGCATTGCAGTGTCCATCATCAGGGCAGTTGTGTAATTTTATACGTAACACGGCATAATACCCCAAAAACAAATCACTATAATACTTTTGGCCGTGAAAATCTCAAATCATACTTGATAAAATACGCTTTCAATTTTTTTTTATTTGAAATAAACATTTAATTTTTTTATTATTACATTTTTTAAATCATAAAATGGCTCACTTTGCAATTTTTCGTCTCGTATTTTATAAGACAAAAGTATTATAAACATTACTGCCACCTCAATTTTTGTCGTTTTAAATAAAAATAATTTACAAAAAATTCACAAAGTATCATTAATTTTGTTTCATAGAGATGTAAATAACATCTCTATTTGAATAAAAAACTTTTTTTTCTTCTTGTAAACACTTTTTACTTCATATTTCTAACTATGTATGACGGTAAGGGAGACAACGATTTCTATGAGACCATATGAGCTGTTCAAAGTAAACAAATCGAGTCTGTGGTTTTTAGCTGTTTTTTCTCACAACCGAAGAAATCGATTTTTTGGATTTGATTGAAATCAAGTCATAAACTAGCCTAAAAATCTATCATAATATTATTACTTCAAAACATGACGTAAGGAAAAGAACTCAAATTATAAGTTTTTTTAAACAAAACTCAGTATTTTAAATTTTAAATTTTCTAAAACTCAGATACTTCATTTATCTTACTAATACAAATTGTTTTTAAAATAAAATGTGCCTACCCGTTTTTCTTTACATTTATCGAAAAACATTATCTTTGTTTCTTTTAATAGAAAAATTAATATACCGTACATCTTTCAGAACATAAAGTTCCTTTGTCAGGAAGCAAATAACATATTATTATTTTTTTTTATATAAGAAATATCAACATCCTCAGGTTATGAATAACCTGACAATGCTTGAAAATCTCCTACTACCACCGAAGTAAGCGGAAACTGTTGCTTGTGTTGAGATGGATGACTTAGCCAGCCAAACACACTACACCTGGGTGGGTCCCAAATGCGATATCAACTAAGCCAATAACCGGTCAACTATGAAATTCGTTTTTTTCTGTAGATACAGCGTCTCATACATACTCTTCTATTATTTTGACTCTTGACATGGCCCGACTCAAGTATCTGATTCTCTGATACTTGAGTCTGATTACTCATGTCTTTCTCGGGTGTCCACGACTTCTGCTACCATGACGCAAATGCGAATTCTAGCAGAAGGTGGGGACGACCGAAGAGGTCAAGAGTCAGAATAATGGAGGAGTATGTATGAATGTGAATGAGGCAAGAAGTGTGCACAAAGACCGAGTTGTTTGGCGGTCCGTCCTCTATGCCTACCGCTGCTCGGAAAAATCATGATGGTTAGTTAGTTAGTTACAAAGAATATTTATAATTTATAAGCATGTTGTATGTTTGTGGGTATCCCGTTGGAAGAAACATTGGTTCTGAAACTTTTAGAATTATATATTTTTTTTAAATAGTGGTGTAAACAAAGTTAATATATTTAATTTTTAAAAGTTGCCTTACTAAAATTATTAATGAGGAAGTAAATATTTTTGAATTGACAGTATACTGAATGACATTATTTTATTTTTATTTTAATAATAAATTAGTAAAATGAAAATAATTCGCTATTATTTATTAAACATTGTTTAATTTGAATTACGACAATAATAACACAAGTTTGGGTGTCTTTCTAATAATCGATAGAACTTTATTTAGTACTGCATAATTTTTTTTCACATCATATTACAATTGATTTTCTACATAGTGATACATATTAATGGCAAAATGATATAATATTTAATATATTTAAATGTAAATACTGCACAATAGTCCCAAATGCACCCAAACGTCTAGAGCCAGTGAGACTATGGCGTCCAAATTTTATTTTAATTTTTTTATTAACAACATTTTTGATACATATACAATTCAGGTACATACATAGTAATATAGAATGAAAGAGTAACAAAAAAATCCCACAAAGGCGAAGCCTGAGCGTGGGTATTATAGTGTAAGGATAATTTAGGTATGTTTTGAGGCTAAAGGTAGTGTGGAGCGGAAGAAGATGTACCTGGTTATCGAGATCTGGTCACCAAACATGGCCAAAGCCATTTCAAGAATTTTCTCAGTTCTGAATTGCGGTCTTACACCAGGGCGATACTAAAAGTATCTTCTAGTCTGGAACGTGCCGCAAATATACTAAATATTATTTTGGATGAAGAAATTGTAAAAAACAGTTAATCAAATAAAATTTAATTCTGCACGCCGGGATTGGAATCCGCGACTTCCGGCTTACTAATCGAAAGCCTTACCCCCCAATCACGTAGGCCGAAAACACGCGATTCTCTCAGTATTGTTGTGGTAAGATGTTATTATTTTATTTTAAATGAAATGATTGTTTTTTTTAATGATAAACTATTGCTTATAAGACAAAGTTCTTATGCATAGCACAACGAATAATAAATTATTATAAGCAATAATTAGTCACCTTACCAGAAATCACAAGGCACGGGTTCAATTACCGTCGGCGGCATTTATTTTTACTCGGGAGATATTTTCAATTTGCATTATATTGCAGGCGACTAATTATTGCTTAAAATAATTTATAATGGAATGATTGTATTGCAATATGAAATAATTTATCGATTGTAATTATCCCTAGTATTTAATGTTACTGGTATTCAGTTATTAGTGTGTTTGTCTAGATAAATAAATCCATATTAATAGTGACAACATTTAGAGAGTTTATCATACACTTTACAGCAACTACTTGGAAGTATTCATGAAGTGCAATTATTTGAATCTGCCCTTTTTCTTGCTTCGTTGATGCGTTCGAATCTATTCGCTTGCAAAGGAACTGCCATGCTCAATTTCTTATGAATTTTCCATCAACTTCTACCCATTCCCTCCAATTATCTGAAAAGCGTCGAAGAAATTTACATGCATTTTAAATGCAGCATGGATTTGGACTACGAATATTGTACTAATACTTATCATTTTCTACATCAATAATATATTCCAGGTTTTCATTTGTCATGTTTTAATCTTAAAGATCACTTGAATTTTGTATGTATCACCTAATTAAATGTAGCCCACAGTACGTCAAGGGTAGGTATACTCTAATATTAATCCATCATTTATCACATCGCTTTATCATAATCTATAATAAACCCGAAATGAGTTTTTATAACTCACTGGGAATAATATTTTATAATGTAGTATCACTAAATAAATACACAATTCGCTCACTATTAATTTACGAACAAAAAATTCTGCCACTTAGAGCGATACTTTCCTTTTTATGCTTTTTGAACATTTTTTTTGATATTTTTATAGTTTACACATTTTAATTTTAGCTTTATTTTTATTTTATTTTATTTATACGCCCATTGGGCTTTTACATACATAGTTATTAAGAAAAATATTCTGAAGATTGTAACAATAGTAACAGAAATAATACATTTAACAATATCCATTTGACATATTATGACAGCAAGTAAATAGTAAATGCATACAACAATTATTTGTAGGTATAAACCTCTTGATCAAAAATAAGAATATGTATTGTTAAAAAAATATAGAGCGTTTGACTAGTTATTGTGGAGTGTTAAATCGAGGGCGATCGGTCTGCCATTTTACATACATATTTTAAATAGTTTATATAAAAAAATATTGTGAAGATTATAAGTATAGAACAGTAAAAGTAATAATATAACTTTCACCATTTGATAAATAAAAGCAAGCCAAAAGCAAATGGAAACATGATAGTTTGTAGATATAAGCTTGATGTAAGAAAATAAGAATACGCCTACTTCTAAGGTATACAGATGAAAATTGTTTATAAAAATGTTAAGTTCAGTTATGTATGCGACACATAAAAGCTAGTGTATATATTTATTTATTCATTTAATTATCTTTTCACGAACTAGAGGGCTCCATAAGCCAGCCGGTTCGTAAATTGATAAATAAATAAAAATAACATTGTTACTAAATGATTAAAGTAATTACATATGAAAAATAATGCAGTTGTAGTAATTGCAAGAAGACTACACCTATAATTGTGTCAATCTTGAGGAAAGCATTATGTATTTATGCTTTGTTACTTTTATAAAAATAATAATAATTGGACGACTTGTATAGCGCCGTTTTTGTGCAAAATCACCTCTAGGGCGCTGTACAAACTTATAATACATTATTACAGTGATCTATGCTATTACTAACTATTTATGGAGATAATATACAGTACAATACTTACCTGGTAGGTCACTTGACTCAGATTAACACTTAATTAAAATTATCTAATTGTTTGATTTAGGACATAATTGGAAAATTGAATATAACTGGACTTTATCTAAGGTATGGTATATTAAATTTAAGGGTATGACAGCTTAAAAACGTAAATTTTTAGTTTAGACCTGAATTCTGTTAGACTTTTTATGAATCTTAGTTCGGGAGAGAGTTTATTCCAAGCCTTCGGCCCAGATACTCCGAAAGCGCGATCACCAAACTTAGTATTTGGCTTGCGCTTAGGTTCCATCAGTCTGCCTACAGCTGCTGATGTTGCTGATCTAAGAGTTGACTGCCTCAGACCAGTGTTTTCCGGGACGCATAGTTCAGAGATGTAGAGTAGGGCCATTTTATTGATGGATTTAAATACCATCCAGCACAGTTTGTACTGGATTCTTTCATGGCACTGGAGCCAGTTAAGGTTACGAAGGTGTACTGAAATATGCGAATATTTTGAAACCCCGGTTATGAGCCGTGCTGATGCCTTAAACACTGATTGAAGTTTGTCAATTTAATATTTCGGAAGCTTCATATTGTTGTATTTATATTTATCATTGTGTGGTTAGCATAAAAAACAGCGCCATTTATATAAAACAACACAATATAGGATGCAAAAAATTGAATATTTTGTATTGAATATATTTCTTCTCAACGATTTGTTGCTGAATAAAATTTTTGTAAAACAGTTTTAAAGTTCTTTATTACAAAATAATCAATAAGTTTTCTTATAAATAATTTTAGTTTCTAACTTAAAAACAAACACAACAAACAAAAATAAATACATGCATTCAATAGTTATAATAATATGATATCCCGTTTTACTTCCTCAACCATTTTTATTATAATCGAAAAAAATATTTCGAAAACTTTAGCCAAAAACTTATACACAACTGCTAAGATAAAATCAGTCTTTTCAGTTCGACATTTCATTTAAATATACCAAAATGGGAATAACGTTTTCATGTCGTTTATGAATTTTCCATCTCAGAAAGAGATGATATTTATGAGAATGTTGTCACGTTTCTGCACATTTAATAAAATATGTCTTCATGACTACAATACAAAACATTTTTCAAGATTGTGGATAGGAAAGTTTTTTCATATGCAATAACTTTTTTGTTTAAAACATTTTTTTGATAATGTGGACCTCACTGGGTGCTTTACCCACTTGTACTGACTAATGTATCCAGTATAATATATTGTATACATATGTTTTTATAATTACGTAATACATAAACTCTTAACGATCCTTGTGATTTAAAAGTCTACATAAACGACGGGAAAATATCATGAAAAATTCCTTTTGGAAAAGGTTAAGGGTCAACAAAAACAATTTATGAGTTTTTGTACGATAGCGTGGTGTGTTAAACAACTATTGGTTTCTGAGCGCCATAAGCTAGTTGTTGGGCTTCTGGGGAACTGCTGGCCGCGTATTCCACGAGTCCAGAATCGCTGTGACTTTGCCACCCCTGGCTGTGTCCATAGGATTGAGACTGAAATGAAATAAAAATACATTTTATATAAAAATTCTAACACCAGAACATTGCACTGCATCAATCTATTTTTTGATATATTTGTGTATATAACTTCGCAATGACATTATTTTTAAAATATTAAAAAATATTATTTTTCCCAACATATAATACCGTCACAGAATTCCGAAATACTCACGGAATAATCTGAAATCTTGAGAAACCTGTTCCGATTTCGAAAAGAACAATAAAAAATATACTATGTTAAAAATAGGTATTATAATAAAAGGTGGGGATATAATTTAATGCTGGTCTGAATTCTTCACACAGTCAATAGTTTAACATCATAAATATATGTATAGGGCATTTGGAAAATATTATAAAAAAAGGGGTCCTGGGGCAAAAAATTCCTCAGGCCTTTGTCATCTTTGGTAATGTTGTATGGGAGTCTTTTTAGTTTAAAAAAAATCTGGGAAGAAAAAAGGAATGCGGGTTCCAGGAGTGACGAAGGTACGAATCCACTCCTCCCACTGCGGTACAAGGCGATGCGTCGAGAGAGTCTGGCTAGAGGGGTCAGTCTCCCTCAACTAGCCTCTTTCAATCCAGCCCGCCACACAGCTGATGGGCAGACGCACTTGGACATACCTCAAGCCTAATTACCTAATTCACCTAACGCCGTGAATACATCACAAGATTCCCAACTGCTCTCAACTGTCTAGAGCCAGTCAGACTATAGCATCCCCAATTGAGGTATGTTTTGAGGCTGAAGGTTGCAGGGAGGGGAAGATGAGAAAGCGGAAGGTGGGGGATTATCTGGCTATTCAGATCTAGTTACCAAACACGGCTAAAGCCATTTAAATACTGAGAGTGTCTTCCACTTGTGGTAACCTATGACATGTGTTGGTTATGTAATTAGTTATTTTGACAGATTGTCGAGAGGCTCGTGAAATGCTTTCTATATTTTTGTTATTTGTTTTTGGGGTATTATGCCGTGTTGCGCTAACTCCTTCTTTAGCCAACGTTTCGGACAGCATTGCAGTGTCCATCATCAGGGCAGATGTGTTATTTTTGTTAAATATCATCAAAATAACACATCTGCCCTGATGATGGACACTGCAATGCTGTCCGAAACGTTGGCTAAAGAAGGAGTTAGCGCAACACGGCATAATACCCCAAAAACAAATAACAAAAATACTTTTGGCCGTGAAAATCTTAAATCATATTTGCTTTCTATATGCTCAAAATAAAAACGATAGTGTTTTTGGAATAAGCCAACACAAGTTTTTTAAATTTTGCAACTAAACTTCCTTCTTTAAAATAGGATCATTTTATTGCATTAAGCCCTTATAGTTCATTTTTGCTTATTTTGACTGAAATTGAGAATATTAGTAATAAAGATCTCCGAGTTTCATTGAAAAATCTGAAATTTTTAGTCACATTTAGGATTTCTTTACTCTAGAAAAAATTGAGAAAAGAATTGCCATAATTAAGGAATTTTTATGCTGGCGAAAAAATAGAGAAAAGAATTGCGATAGTGAAGGAATTTTTAAGTTGATGAAATACTAAAATAAAACGATTTGAAATGTGCCATTTTCGATTTGCCGCCAAAACAACACGTTTGTTTTTTTTCGTGAATTCGGCGGCGTTGACGTCACGCCAGGCAACGTTAGTGACAGCTGTCTACAAGCCAGTGGCGGTTTTTAAAATCGGTAATCATGAAACGAATTTTACATGTTTTTAGTTCAATTATCAGAATTAGAAAAATAAACCATAAATCTTTTATTTTTATGGTATTCATAGTTTATGAAAATACCCAATTCTTATTAGTGACCGTAGTGAATATAGCGTAGAAATATGTATAACATTGGCTGCTTTGTTTATCTACTAGTTGCCTCCAGACAGGTTACAACTTGCAAATTAATAATTATGCAGTCAAAAGGGCAAAATAAATTGTGTGAAATCAATAACTTGTGACTACATTAGTATATTTGGGCCGTCCCATCAACGTTTATTGTAAAAATATTTATTAACATTCTTGCTAGTTGGGAGCGGCTCACGCGCGTTGTGCTGGCTGTCTGAAGGCAACTATTCATAAACAAACGGATTCTGAACGATATTATAACGAAAACTATTTACAATTCAAAACTAAGTTAATGATTAATTCGATATCAGTTCACGAATTAAGCAATTATTTAGATATACTCGTATATTACGGTAGCTTTTATGATCTGGATTTCTCCAATAATATCAATATCTTTTACCCTTGCTACCCTTATAAATTCACCTTTCTGGGATCAAACCCCTCCTACTTAGAACCCTATCGCTGATCTATAAAACCTTTTGTAGACCACCAAAATACTAACCCTCTTACCCCTCTCACGCGTTATATCATTTGGTCAAACCTTTAAAGTTGGGAATCGGGTTTAAAGATGATTATTCAAAACTGCGGATGGTTTTACGGATAAAAGGCAAAAAGTCTAATTAAATCGTATTCCAAACAATAAATTATAAATTAAATGGATGATATGATATTTTCTTAATGAAATTAATAATTAAAATCAATCCATAACTTGTAGTTTTGATGCTGTAAATGGCAAGACATATTTTTTTTTTTGGAAATTTATATTCAATAATGCTAAAAGATAACTTATAAGGCAATATGCTATCATTGCTGATTTTTATTCAAATATTGCATAGTAATTAATTCAGTTAAAAAAGAATAATAAAAAACACATAAATTTCTTTTTGATTGTAAATTATGACAAGCCACAAAGTTAATGCTTTTTACGAATATTTGAGAAAAAAATACTCCTATATTTGTCAAAATTTGTTTCTAGTTATAAAATAATTATGTACGTCCCTTTGCTGTAATTATATTATTATAAAATTCAATTTTCTCTCTTTTTAATTTGATAAAAAAATGCTACAGTATACAAATTACTGGGTCTAAGAAAACTATCGCCTATTAGTTGATAATATTTATAAAGCCTCTTGATCGATCTTCACAGCTTCTTAAGGCGATGCTCTACGTCGTGTAATATTTTAAATTGAGCCGCTATCAATAACAACCCTTACGTGGATGGCAATAAGGTTTAAATTCCCGCTTAACACCATCCGCCTGTTTTGATTTATGCAAGAAAAAAACATGGCCAAAAAGTGCCTTTTATTTTATTTTGTGGATTTTCAGGAATAAATATTTTTTTTCGATCATTTTATAAATAACTTAATTTTCCACATTATACAATAAAATCATAACCAAAAATGGGTTCGTAAGTAGGAGATTTTGAACTTTAAAGCAATTTGCATTATTTTTTTCTGGGCTTATAAAATGATTTATCTTAAAAATACTCGATTATTTTGAAGGCCAAAATGTATTCCACTCGCAGTATTTAATTAAAGCATCTGAAATATTTCTAGGCGACCAAATTTTCAAACCAAAAACACATGATTTTGCATAACTACATAAATATGTCATCGCCTTAATTGTGAAGAAAGAACTGAAGTGAGCCATTTTTTTTACATTGACCCCACACTGGAGGCCCTGGGAAAAAAATTCCCTCAGGGCCTATGTAATCTAAAATAGTTGATAAGAGAAAATTGTGCCAATTTCTTGTCGCCAGAATTTCTTTAAATAATAAATAAAAAGGGAAATATTTTCCCTCGAGGCCTATTTCATCTTTGGGGATGCTGGTGAAGGGTATTTTTAAGGAAAGGAAGGATAGGAAAATCTGGGAAGGAAAAAGTCATGAGGGGTGGGTAGGAATCTAGGGATCAATGTGTCCAGATGTGATGGGCTTTTGAATGTATCCCTCAGCAAGACGTTGGGTCAAGAGATACCAGTTGGAGAAGTCAAAGGGTCTGCCCAAACCACCCTCTCCTGATCTAATATGCCACGCAGCTGGTTGAACGATGAACCGGGCACCCCTTCTAAATCACCACACGTAGCGAAGCACTTGGAGTGCCTACGGCAGAGGTGTTATAGAAAACCGCCTCCAAAATTTTGATATAACCAATGACAATTTGGCAAGCACATCACCGTATTAAATAATGCGTAGAAATTTTGATTTATCTGGTTTTGATGTAAAGATGTTAAAATAAAATTGGCAACTTTTGATTTTATTAATTATTAATTCCTAATTTCCATACGGTTTGAATTTAGATATGACGTGCCTTACATTATTGGCTGTTGAGACAGCAGCTCCTAGGATCCAAAACAGTCCCTGCAAATATTGACCCAAATGACGTCACAAACGCAAATAAAGAACATTTCGGTTTGGGGGCAAATAATAAATTAGTTAACTATTAACATTTAAATTCGTAATAGAGAATGTATTCGTGAAAAATTATCAATGTTCCATAATTATCGTCATTTTTTTATTAGTTTTTTTGTGAAATAAACAGTAAAATAACGTATCTCACCTGATGTCCAGAAAACATCTTCTTGATCAGGAAGAACGAGCTAATTGCAATGGAAAGCAGTGACATCAGCATGGCTTTCTTCGCCAGCAAGATGACCGCAAGGAACGCCAGTCCCATGACGGTGACGAACTTGAGCTTCAGGCCCAGGAGAATGGGCATCAGCGTCTTGAACACCTTCTTCTTGCCGCGGCCCTCGAAGAGATCATTAGCAATGTTTTTCCAGCCATCGGGAGCGGCGTTGGAGATACTCCTGGAATTGTTAATGGTTTATGGTTTAAAAGTGCTCTCTTCAACATCAAAATTTTAGCATGAAAGATTTTTTGTAATCGATATGAGATTTGTTTGCATTATTTTGTCAATGTGTAATATTTGGCCATTTTTTCAATGGAGAATTTATTTTTATTAAAATTGGCATATTTGTGATAATTGAGCTGTGGAGTGGAGTTCAAATATCTAAGTGATTGAAAATTGTATGACGGGTAGGTAATTCTTAAGAACGTACTCAAAAGAATTTCTCGTATTTTTATAATCAGTTATTAGTTTGTGTTTTGTTTGATTTGAATCATATTAATATGTTGTCACTGTATAATTGTTTTATAGTGTATATATTTTTAAGAGATTTAATAAATGTTTATTTTTATCAGAGTTGTTTATGTTTGAAATTACTAGGAAAGAAACTGTCGCTTATTCTCGCGCAATTTTTTTCTACACCGGCTTAGATTTTAAGTTCATTTTCACCTCGAAAACAGTTTGCGTACTTAAAAAAATTATCAAAAACTAATAAGACATATTTTCCAAGGCATACATTTACAATGACGTGTGTGTGGGCTTATTAATAATTGTTCAGTTAATTGATTACACATGCGTGCCATTTTCCACAAAGTAAGTACCCGCTTATTCAATGCGTACAGAGCAGTGCCATTATTATTACCTGATTGGTCATGCTAACTGCTGAGACAGAAGATAGGCCGTGGTGGCATTAACTGCACTTGAACACGCATGCGCATTAATTGCATCTGTGGCAGAAACGATTGAAACCTGTTAACAATCCTTTACATCCACCCTAGCTGTCCAATTCTTACAGATTTTTAATGTTTATATAAAAAAATATTGCTAATTATATTACATAACATGAAAATATTCTAAAATTAGATTATTAATAAAAAAATTATTACGCGATTCCAATCATTGATACACTACTAAAATTATTGGATTGGGAGGTGCACGTGAAAAAATTGTGAGCCCAGTAAAAGTGGTAGAAACACTTATTATAAATGTTTCTACAAAAAAAATCAATATACATTCCTGACATCAAGTCTGTTAGAAATTTTCCATATTCCAAAAAAAAGGAGATATTTAAAAAAAAAAAACTCAACATCACAAATATTGAAAGATAACAATTTAAAATTAGTTCATCATAAAGGCATTAAAATATAATATAAAAAACTTTCTTACTTTCTATATAACAAAGGAGCATTTATTATATTTACATAGGGATACAATAATTTAATAGCATTCTCGAAGAAATCATTCTGATCACTTAAGTTGGTTCCACCCAAGAAAAAATCAACATGGGTGTTAAGGCGTAGCGGGAACCCAGACAGGCTATTGCGAATCAGCGTTGTGGAACCATTGTGAGTTGTTCGCTTGGATATTAATTATTTTTTTTAATTGAACTTGTGATCTACAATCTAAGCCAGAGGTCCACAAACTTTTTTATCCCGTAGACCACGTGCCGATTTGGGAAGACTTATGAAAAAAATGGTATGACCAATATTTATTTCACCAGATATTTATAATGGGTTAGCACCAGGTAGTGAGCAATCAAGTACAAGTTCTTGATTGCTCATTACTGGATTCATTGGTCGATAACCCTGCAAGTCAATGTCGACCCCTGGGGGTCGATATAGAACACTTTGGTAATGATTGATCTAAGCTAGGTAGACATTTCTTTCTTTTAAGTAAAACAACTGTGAACGGTAGATCTCGCGTCTAAAAGTATGTTTCTAATTTTCTCTAATTCAATAGACCAAAACCAAAAGTACCTATGATATCATAAGATTGATGAATTGTTGTCCATACTTGTATTTATTTTTTTAGTGTTATAGTTAGTTTTTATAGTTTTAATAATTTTGAAATTTTTAATTTTTCGGGTCTCCAAAATAATATGCATAACTGACGTGATGTCACCGATGACCAGTCTCAAAAATCCTATTTTTTTTTTCAACCGGCACTGTATGTTATATGGGGGCTTAGACGTTTTTCATTTTTATAATTATCCGCTTTTAAAATCAAGGAAAACTACGTAAAATGTTAGCATCTCGTCGCTAATATTATTGTATTGAATCAAACTGCAAAAATGCACCTAATTAGCAATTTTACGGTGTTTAAGAACCAACATTAAAATATTTTCAACGGTTCAAATATGAATGTAGACCAGAATTGTCAATGCATATTTTCTAAAATACCCACAAGAAATGAAAAGATAGTCAATTTCCAAACAAAATTACAAAATCTTTTTTTACCTCCTCCAAAATGAAACAAAATTGTATGAAATTGTTTTTTTTCAATAATCTAGTCATATTGGGATTTTCTTTTTCATATAGGCTTAAAAAAACTCTTTTTGAAATATGCTGCAAGGAAAATCGAAATATAGTGTATATGTATATTCTCACAATTATTGTAAATATATTTTTCAATATGGTTGGATAATCAAGAAACGCCATTAATCCAAGCAAATGCCCACAAAAAGCTTCTCCCCGCAAAAACCCTATTCTTGAAAATCTTAGAAATTTCCCGAAATTTGGGGAAATCTCTACGAATTGGCAACCCTGATATGGATGATGTTTGCCATAGATATATTACTTACGTAGACTGGTTGTGATGAAACTGCAGATAAGTCGTACCAACCAAACTGTGTGTTTCATTGGGATGGTGTTTTATTTGTTTTTATAATAATATATGAATGTATTTTTTAGCAATAATGTTTTTCACTGAAGTTTTTTGTTTGTAAGTAGGTACTTAAATACAAACCTACTTATTTTTAAAAACATATTTTATTTTATGAAACTTTTTAATTTTTTTTTTTCATAAGGAATTAAACATTATTTGTCCAAAGAAACTTCACTACCTCAATGACAATTATTTTTTTAAACTTTCTTCAGGAAGGTAGGTATCTAACTTCGTGTAAATCAGGTTGAAAAATACTACGCACTCGGCCATAAAAAAAAAGATTTTTATGAATAAATGGTTGGCTTCGTAGTTTTTTCTCAAGAACTCCATCCTAATACTACTCGATTTCAACATGGCATCTTTTTGCAAATTAAAATAGTTCGTTTATTTTTTTCGTGAACAAAAACAAGCTAACTAAATAACCATCACGCCGTTTCACCGCAGGGGTAGGCAAAGAGGACTGACCGCCAAACAATTCGGTCTTGGCACACACTCCTGGCCTCATTCACATTCATACATCGTCTCATAAACACTCTATTCTGATTCTTGACATGGCCCGACTATATGATTCATCTAATCATGCCATGTCTTTCTCGGGCGTCCCCAACTTCTTCTACCATTCACATTTGCATAGTACATTCTCCTTACACTCCTTTCTTCACTCATTTGCTCTACATGCCCAAACCATCTCATCGTCTCTTTCTTGATATTACTCATTACGCTTACATCAGTCTTGCACACGATCATACATGGTTTTACCACTCATTCACAACTATATTGCACACTGTTTTCGTGCTCTCTTTTTCAAACACCATGACGTTAGACTTACTTACATTCATCATTAACTCATTCTTCATACATACTTAATTCATCTTAAACACGAGATACTGTAGATCTTCTATTCTATCAGCAATCATCACCGCATCATCAGCACACAGCAGGCAACTACTTTCAGATTACTCAAATTCGCGCCCAATCCCACCTTTTTCAGTTCTTGCGTACAATTATCCATGTATAGATTAAATAACCATGGTGGCAGTACGTAGCCTTGTTTAACACCTTTTGTCATATCAAAAAAACCCGTAAAACCACCTTTCACCCTAACACATGAAACACTTCCCTCATACAGAGACGCAATTGCCTGTGTGAGATTCGTTTTCACACTTTACTTGGAAAATACAATCCATAGCTTTTTCCTGTCGACTCTTTCATATGTTTTTTGCAGATCTACAAAGGCACAGACAATTTTCTGTTTTTTTTAGACACTTCTTAGTAAGCATACGCAATTAGAATATCTGGTCCATGCACCCCTTTACACTCATAAAAAGCCTTGCACATGGCATATTTTATCCTTTGTTTCCCTTTTTACCCTCTCAATCAAAATTCTTCCATACATCTTGCCAACTGAACTAAGCAGACCAATAGCCCTATGATTCCCACATTCCATAAGTGACCCTATACCTGTTTATAACGGTATGATCACAGCCCTTCTCCAATCTAAAGGCAGTTAAAAAGATTGCACAATCATGTGAGAACTATTCGGTTATCTCCTTTAAAATATTCAGCAGCAATATTGTCGAAACCGACAGCCTTTCCATTCTTCATAAATTTAATCGATCTTTTTATCTCATCCATGCTGATTTAGGTAAAATTCGCCCATATCATGATGCATATCTTATTTGCAGCTGGAAACACTCGGGTTACTTTCGAAGACTTCCTCAAAATACTTCATCCATCTCTATTTTATTTCTTTCTCATTCGTGAACATATTTCCATCTTTCGATTATATCACTCTCATGCTTCCGTTTTCTGGAGCACTCCGAGACCTTTTGACTTCCTTCCAAAACATTTTAATGTTTTCTTGGAAGTGGTGTGTCATTTTGATTCCCTCTTCCTTTTACAGGAGTTTCTTTTGTTCTTTCACTCCAACTCTTACTCTTTTCTTGCATCCCTGATACACATCTTTAGCTCGATCCCTCTCTTCACTAGATGCACTGCCAGCCGCTATCAGACATAACCATGCATTCTTTTTCTTTGATACCAGTGTTTTAATATCATGCATCACCTTTCTTCATACCTTGCATACTTATTCCACACACCTCTCTAAAAGATTCACAAAGATAAACTTTTATGTGGTTCATGTTTCATCTATACTTAGTCCGCCCATTTCCTTCTCATTCAATCACATTTCTGCACAATTCACACAGAATTGAGCAGATGTGGCTGCATTCTACGATCCCGACAGATTACTCATAACCGTAAAACATCTTAGAAAGTCTTAAAAAACTATGTATTAGCTAAGAAAAAACAAATTGACCACAAGAAATACTTATTAATAATAGAAAAAATTGTAAAGGAAGCCGTAGAGGCCGTCATCATTTCGAAACATTTGTTACTGAGTTATTCCAAAATTTCAGTCTGCAAGGTGAAGACTGAATACTACTCTGATGAAAGAAAACCACCCAGGACAAAATAGGAGTTAGAACAAGCAGAAAACGATAAAAAATGAATGAAGTTTTCATACCTTGCTAATGAGGCCATATTCCACTTAAACGATCTCGTCTGGAAGAAGTCCTTGGCCTCATCGATGAAATACTTCTCGAGTACTCGGGCTTTTTTCTCGACGGATTCCGTAGAGATCAGTTGTTGCTCCACGAGATCTGGTGACGAGGCAAAGCTTCTCGAACCTGGCTGTTCGGGCCTGCGCAGCAGCTCTGCGCCGCCAAACACTTCGATGGCGGGCTTGCTGAAGAAGTCTCGTGCGTCGCGGAACATCTGGAAATATTCTCATTAAGGATTTAAAAATATTTTGATAATACGTGTTTAAGTAAATTAAAGAGTAATGGATAGAATTGATCGGTTACAAAATTTTCTAAAAGTGGAAAATATTTTCGCTGAAATTTATATACCTATTTTAAATTCTACAGTTATTTCATAAATGGGTGGTTTTTAAAGCTTGTAAACCGCGTTTTGTCACAACTGTATTTTTTTATTATTTTGCGGTGGTAAAAAAACGTGCCTTTTTGTTCAACAAATTACGAATAAAATATTAGAGAAATAGTGATACTTACAAATTTAAAATTATAATATAATGTATATTTGTATATTTATTAATATAATGTCAATAACAGTCTGCGTAGTCTGGAATTATAAATATTACCTATTAAAGATACCCAGACTGTTGTTCACACTCACTCTTTCAACAAATATAACTAAGCATCCCAACCAGATTTCACTGTGTAAACTAATTTAATATTGAATAAGGTCTAAAAAGGCTTTCTACAGAAAACATCATTTAAATGAAAATCAATTAAAAACTTCCGCGGTTGGGATTATATTAGTTTTGAAACTAACCTGAATCTGCACGCACGAAATTGAATCCTTCTGCAAACAGTCGTCGATTGTATTTCCAATTCGATGGGAGGCTTTACCGCCGTCATTGTCATGCGAACCGGAACCACCCGCTGCAAAAGCCTTTGTATTCAAACACCCCACCAACACAAAGCACAAAAACGCTGAAAACTTAACCATTTTTTAATGTTTTCAATTGTAGTAATTTGATTTAAACAAATACACCGTGGATGATTCGCAGAGTTTTTGGTGTTATTTGGTGGATGCACTTTTATTTAGATTTTATTGTTTTGAAAAACCTTGAGCACGTTTATAGTGGTCGATATCGCAAGTCCGTGTGATATATAAGTAATAAGGTTTCTCTATTTAAGTCTAACACTGGATTTAATCACGATGCCCGCTCAGGCAACTAACCCAACCGTCAGGCCGTTAAATGGGTTATGGGCTGCAGTTATGCATTGGATAGGTGCGATCCAGCAGAAGGTACAGTTGTTGCAAGCGTGTATGTAGCAGGTGGGTACTTTGTTATTGTCTTTAGTTCCTTGTGTGAATGATTTTTTTTATTTTTGTAATTACTGCAGTGATAAAGTAATAGTAATTACTAAAACAGTGATTGAAAGATCTCATATATCAGGTCTTGCCAACGAGTGAATTGAATTATGGTTCAATGGATTAATGAACAGACTTTATTCTAAAATGTGCTACATTTTTCTTATTTTTGAAGTTGTCGTAAAAAAATACCACTGTAGAAACAAGATAAAATTTTCTTAGAAATTTTGGTATTTGAAATAAACATTGATATTTCTGATAAATAAATTTGTAAAATCAAACATGAAAATGTTACCGGGACATTTCGACTCGATTTATAAATTGAAAGAATTCGATAAATATATAACAAAATACTTTTTATACCGTTTATACAATAAAAAAAAAAAAAAAATATACCTTCACATGCCAATGAAAAAATTCCGCCAATTCGAAATCATATACTTTGACAATTAAAAAAAATTATCCATGAAATAATTTCTAAATGTGAGACAAAATGAGAAAAATAATTATTTATCTTTTCAACGACGAAAAAATAACATGTGTACGCATAAAAAAAAAAAAACTTTTATAATGTATGGACGCGCCGGTCAGATCTGTCCTGCAGAGCCTCTAATCAAATGTATGATGTTTGTGGCTAGTAATGTCCCTCCCAGGCCTGAAAGGTTAAACAACTTGTCTTACGTCACCTGTTATTCCTGTGTAGGTAGTACGGAAAAAAGGCCGGAGTCTCGATTATTTTGGCATTTTTATCGATTATTTGAGTTCTTCCTTATAAATGTGCAGGTGGTGTTTTGCCTCATACTTTTGCTTCTGAAATGTTGTACATAAAAACACAGTAAAACATACGAAATTTTCATTGGAAAAATACATAAATAACCTTTCTACAGTACATTTATTAGTTAACAGTGTTGTATTTTTTACAAGTCAAGCATGCAGTACATACTTATATTTACATATTTTGTTATACCATTAGAGAACGAGTTATTTATTATTAAACCGAAATAATTTTTATTCGCCGTATAAATTATGTTCCGCCCAAAAATTATGATGTAGATACGTTCCTCTGAAGAACTTTTGATATTCACAAACATCATTTATGTTCAATTGTCCACATTATAGATATAATTAGTAAAAAATATATATATTTTCAGTTCTTAGCAGTGCATTAAAAGTGCTAAGCAAATTACACATCTCGTAACACATCTAATACGTATTTTTTCTTTAATTTTGAAATATTTTGTGTTTGTATGTAGAATTACTTTATGTTTGTGATTACTCTTATGTTTGCTTCACTCTAATGAAAATTGTTAACCTCGATACAGGCCCAGTCCTAGTGAGGTTGATTTTTATGAGAAAAAAAAGTGTTTTATGTATAGTGAGATGCAATAAATAAAAAAATAAATTAAAAAGTATTCGATCTATTTGTACTCATCATTAGAAATTATTCGTTTTACCAGGGTACAAACTCTTTGATTGTTTTGCGTATCTAACACATGACGTGACGGAGAAAACATTTAAGAAGATACAAAAATTTTCAAGAAAATGTATACTTTCGATTGTAACATTTATTCGCCCCTCTGTTTCTATTTCACAAAGTCAGGAGAATTAACATAAATTGTAATTTGTTTACATCAACATAATTTACACGGCTGTGTCAATTATAATTTTCTCACGCTACATCCCTGGAATGTACATTCTGTTCCATCAATAGTTAATTTTTTATTTTAACTATTAACTTATAATATTTTCTACGCATTTCCTTCATAAAAGTCAGATTTGCAGATTGAAATAAAAGTGACATTTTTTTTCGTATGGGCTTATATTTCCATATCAAGCTGTACATTCACCATGATTACAAAATTCAAATAAGATAGTGAAATACATTTTCAGGAAAGTGTAAGACAGACCGACCGCGTGCTAAATGGTCTAGTATTAAAAGGTGCTAAGTCAGTGGCACATTTGTTTCCGTTTAAATTGGTATGAAAGGCACTTCTGGTTTTCTTCTATTCCATGATTTGAACCCACTATCACTAGTAGTTCCTCATCTAAAAAATAAATATTGGCCTAATTAAAATTAAACATTTGCTAGACACAAACCTCCTCACACTTAATATCGACAAAACACAATATATGACATTTTCCATACGCAAACATAATTTTCCCGACAGCTGCCCTAAACCAATAATTCACTCGTGTTCACTCAACATACACTCGCCCAAAACCTCACGTAATATTAATTGCACATGTCCTACCCTTAAATCATCAAAGGAAGTTAAATATTTGGGAACATTTATATGTGACCAACTACGCTGGGAAGCACATATCAGTGACACAGTAAAAAGGCTTCGTAGACTGCCATATATTTTGCTCTCTTACATCCATCTTAGACCTATAAGCTCTAAGAAGTGTATATTTTGCTTTTTTTCAATCAATTGCAACATATGATATTATGGAATGGGGTGGTTGCGCTGAATCCTTCATTAATCCAATAATTACAGTACAAAAACTGGTTTTGACAATTATATTTAAATGCCAACCTACCCACCCCTCCAATGTGCTATTTTCTAAAATCAGGGTCTGAGATATTTGCTAACTATTCACTAAGACAAGTTTATCCTACATACATAAAAATAACCAGCTGGTGGCTCCACAACATCAAGTACACACCCGCTTTTCATCAAACCTGGGATGCGAGCTCTCAAAAACTAGAACCACATTCGCTCAACGACAATTCTGGTTCATCGCCCCTAAAATATACAACGCATTGGGCACCGATATAAAATCAACTTATAAGATATCCCTTTTTACTTTAGGTGCTCAACGATAGATATTTGAAAGGGGGCTAAAATTCTTTAAAGAATTTCTAAAGACTTTCTAAAACTATTTCAAAAAATTAATTTAAAAAATATGTATTGTATCTTCACCTTATATTATTTTAACACTTTTATTTTTTTTCACATTAAATAATTTGTATGACTACCGTAACACGGGCATTAACCTAGTATGGTAGTTGAAAATTGTAATATTTAAAAATCTAAAAAATAAACAAAAATATTTTTCAATATTTATTAGGGCGTCCAATGAAGTACGTTTCTTATTTTATTTTATTAAATAAATTGAATCAAAATTTCCTCTGACATTACAAGATTTGTAAGTAGGTACTTCAATACCTACCCTCTTAATTATAAACCACAAATATTTTTTTTTAAATCTCAAGTAAGGAATTATACAATTTGCCCAAAGAAATGCCACCATCTCAGAAATAAATATTTTTTTAAACTTTCTTCTGGCAGTTACGAGTAGGTACCGCAATATTAAATATTCCGATTTGGTAAAGGAACCACGATCATGCGAATTCTGACGAAATAAAAAGGTAGGTAGGTATACGGCGACCATCTTTAACCAGTAACGAATCGAAAAAAATACAGACAGATTGAGTTAAAACGAGACTTCGTTATGCGCAGTCTACAACCAATTTTATGTAATATTTTTTGTGGATTGTATGTATAATATAGTATAGCGCCCTTCGTGGCAGCAGTACGCGTCCTAACGCGTCCTACAACCGCTTTGTGTTTTTTTAGTATTTTCAAGGGAAATGAGGCAACATCCCTTTGAAATTATTTTTCAAATCAATTAATCAACATTTGAACTTAAATAAAAATAAACTTTATAATTATTAGAACTTTATAATATGTGATTTGAGTGCAGTGTTTTAAAAGTGAATAATCGGACATTTGCTCAAAAATAGTCGACATTCGAAACGAACGGCGATCGGTAAATGCACTCCAGATGTTTTCAACGTAATTCTCGGAAACTGGGGAAGTTTGGACCCTGGCAGGTTTTTTACTAAGCCCAAGGTAATTTATTAACTGTCGATTTTTATTGCGGGCAGAATGCTCCACTTCAACAATTACCAGGAACAGGATTACATGGAGATAAATGATGGACTTGCCGAACGCCACAGCGGTGCTGCCAGGGTCTCTTATCCATGTGAGGTGTCAGCGCTTTATTATTAGCAGCAGATACATACCTGGACGCTGTTGTTGGATGCGGTGGACTCTCTTGCTGCAGCAGCTGGTCCAGTTCCTTCACCACCTAGGATTCTTGCTGCAGAGTCTCCATCTTTTATTTTCGTAGAACGTCACAGCGGTGCTGCCAAGGTCTGGTATCTGTGAGAGGATAGTGTGTCAGCGCTTTATTAGCAGCAGACACATACCTGGACGGATGACGAACCTCGTGCTGGCACTGTTGGTGGACGCGATGGACTCTTTCGCTGCAGCAGCTGGCCCAGTTTCTTCACCACCTAGGATTCTTGCTGCAGAGTCTCCATCTTCTATCTTCGTGTCACCTGTTCCTATACTTAATTTTACTTAACTTAACTTCACTCTATTTTTGTAATTTATATTTTTTGTAATACCTGCATCAACTGTAAAGCGCCCCTGAGGTGATATCTCACAAAAGTGGCGCTATACAAATTATCCAATAAATAAATAAATAATAAATAAATGATATGGTTTCTTATTGATAATTCCATAAAGCTGCACAAAACCAAATACCATTGTTTTCACTCCAATTAATTTGGCTTATACGAGCCTTTGTAGTATTTCTGTAAAGGGCTTTGTAAAAAGCTTAAAGCTCTCAGTTTGATGCTAGTCTCGGTGTGTAATCTACCTACAATTGAAGATATGGTTATAAGTATATTGTGTAGAGTCAGCACAAATAACATACAATTCAAAAGGTTTTCTTACCTTTGAGGGCTGGACCAGAGGTTTTGTCATGCTGCACAGGAGACTACGATTATCCGTACTACTCTGCTTGGCGAGGGATAATATATATTTCCATTTGTGCTTACATAATATATTGTACATAATTTATTTTTTTAATTCAAGAATGTCTGGATAATTATTATGAAATGTTTTGTCATTTTGACTGTCAAATAAGATTGTAAAAGCGCCAAGCATCTTAGTATAAATCATGAGACACTATTTAAATCTTTCATAATGCCTCACTAATAAATCAAGTTTGATGCTTATAATAGTTGAAGATAATATTAACGATTCTCAAACGAAAATTTGAACCAGAAAAAATACAGTTGCATCTAGGACCTGAACCAAGAACCTAGGACCCGGGCAAGTTATGGGTTCAAGTCCGAGATGCGTTCGTATTTTTTTCAGATATATCTGTTGCATAGTTTCATTTGAGAATCGCTAATATTATCTTCAATAATTAAATATTACAATATTACTTAATAATTAAATATTACTTAAGGCTAAAGAAGGAGTTAGCGCAACACGGCATAACACCCCAAAAAAAGAATTAACAAAAGTACTTTTGGCCGTGAAAATTTTAAATCATATTACAATTTTTGGTTTTGCTCGTTACGTTATTAAAAAAATATATACATTTTAACGCTTAATACTGAAAAAACTTTTATAATACCTTTCACCATTAATAAAAATTCATTTTTGATAATTTAAAGATAAGTATACACTCATATAATTGTAATAGAATTTCAAATTTATGTAAACCTGACTGCTCTGTACTTGCTGTTAAAACTAATGTAAAATATCTAGGTGTAATTATAAACAGTAACATAAAGTGGAAATTACAAATCAATGCAATAGTAGAAAGGTTAAGAAAATTATTGTACATTTTTCTAAAAATACGAAACATACTAAATTTTAAATTATTAAGAACCATCTATTTTTCACTAATTCAATCTGTGTTACAATATGGAATTGTTGGTTGGGGTGGAGCATTCAAAACTTCTCTCTTACCTTTAGAAATCATTCAAAGAATACTAATAAAAATAATTTTGAAAAAACCGTATGATTACCCCACAATTAGATTATTTCAAGAATTTAAAGTCCATACAGTTCATATTATTTATAAAAAAATAACTCTTTTTCAAATACATAAAGATTGTTTCAACAATGACAACTTAATAACTTTTTCGAACAGCAATAGACATAATATTCTCGGCTCTATAATTATCCCGCGCTGTAACACCACCACAGCCCAAAAATTTTATAAATATTTTGGTATCAAATGGTTAAACCAATTACCTCTAAGCTTAAGATTGGAAACGAATTATAAAAAATTCATACAATACACGCGTTTCTCCGCCTTTTTAACACAAGCATCTGCTCTAAAAAAGGTGTATCACGATATACTGTAATGTATTAAAAAGAAAACAAACTTAATGTAATAACATGTAATTGTAAATTTAATATTAAATAAAGAAAAAAATAAAAATAAAATAAAGATTTTCGATGGATATATTTTGAGACATTTATGAAAATAGGTATTTGAATGGTCTTATACAATGTACGAAACGTGTTTCTTTACAAATTATTAAGGTTAATCGAGAAAATATAAAAAAAATCTGTCAAATTATTATCTTCAAAACGGGGTAAAAAAGATGCAATGAAGTGCAAAAACAAGAAGTTGGATTAAATTTTTATTGGTTTTATGAAAATATTTTTACACAAATTTTTATTGGCATTTATGGTAATAAAATGAACATTTTCATAATCGTAGTACTTACCATATAATATGTTAAGTTACCTATTATATGGTTACTTTTGTTTTGACATACGTTTTGCATTAGAAATAATGGTATCTTTTTTTAGCTGACTTTTTTCGTTGTCTCACTAACGCTCTCCCTCACCCTAAAATATTAGACATTTGCTAACTAACAACATATTTATTTAAAGATTAATTAGTATTTAGAAAAAAGCTAGCAGTCTCAGAGCATACAATACATGGTAGAGTCATCTATTAAAGTGAGGGGGGTCTTATATTTCAAGTAATTGCCCGCAATAAAATCATATAACAAGTAATGTTCCTTCATTCCAGGAGCATAAAACTTCAGAAACTTACTAGTAAACGTATTTGAAAATTTACACAACTTATAAAAAAACTATTAATGTAGGGTTGGTGGTTGTTTAAAACATGTTCATTAATGAGGGGGTTGAATGACGGCCACCTCTGGAAAACTCTGGAAAATCTCCTGTTCTTTCCATTCAAGTTCTTGGGCCTAGTAGTATGCAGCCTTGGGGATGTAAAACTGTGACTTTATTATAAAAAACGAGCATAAAAATTATTTTGAAGAAAAAAACAACTACCAAAAATTTGATAACGACGTATCGAAGATGTAAAACAAAACGAATCACAAACAAATTCACAAAACTCATAAAGATACATTATTTAAAACAAATAATAAACTATCGGAAACTTTGCGAGATTGAATATCAAATTTCTTTTTATTTTTTATGAATAAGAGTGCTCATCTGCTACTACTGCACAATGATATGACTAAAGCATCCCTAATTGGGGTATTTCATGAGACTGAAAGTAGAAGGGAGAGGAAGGAGATGGGAAAGAGAATGGTGGGGTAGTTCCTAATTTACTTTCGCACGCCGAGATTTGAGGCGATCTTTAAAAGATATGCGAATTAATTAATCATAAAACATATTGCTTACGAATAGGCTTAGAACTTTTTTCCATATTTAGTTGGCCACAACAATTAGAGAAGATGATAATATTGGCCATTTTCAAATATTCTACGCAATGTAACATTCACGCATGAAAGGAATTTAAAAAAAACTACACACAGCAAGCCTTACATATATATATATATATATGCCGCTGCTCGTAGTTAATGATGATTTATTTGCCTTACTATCCTGCTACTTAACTTCTCCAAACATATTTTCGTCTTGTGCGAGTTAACTTTCTTCGGTATTTACTTTTATTAACTTATTACTATTGAGTCTGGAAAACTCCAGATTCGACGTAATGTGGGTGCGCGTCAATCTTGCCAGTACGGCAAGATTCTACGCATGTCTATACCGCTCACCGAACCATAGCGAATCAGACACTTCCGAGCTCTTCAAACATTTGAGCGATACTATTGATGATCTCTTGCCCTGCTACCCTTCGGCCGAGTTTGTTGTTCTGGGGGACTTCAACGTTCATAACGAACCATGGTTGAAGTTCTCAGGCCCAACGGACTCGGCTGGCCAACAGGCGGAATCCTTTGCTATTTGCTACGGATTAGAGCAATTGGTTCAGGAGCCTACAAGAGTTCCTGATGTCCAGACTCACCGCTCCAATCTGTTAGACCTATTCTTAACTACTGTGCCACACGGTTATAAGATTGACGTCACAGCGCCTCTGGGATCATCTGACCACTGCCTAGTGACAACATCAATCCCCGTTAGCCTCAGACCAACCAATGAGAGGCTCAGGAGAAAAATGTGGCACTATAGGTCAGCAGATTGGTTCGGTTTGCGGGCCCATTTCAACGCTTTTCCGTGGTCAGCTGTTTGTTTTCGGACTTCGGACCCTTCAAGATGTGCCCAGGAGATTGGTGAAGTCATCAAATCGGCGATGGATGGCTTCATACAATCGACTACAAAAGAAACTGGTGTGGGCTCAAAGCCGTGGTTCAGTCGACAATGCTCCGAAGCAGTCCGACGAAAAAACGCGGCTTACCGAGCCTACAACACATCTCGAACGCCCGAAAGCAGATCAGCATACAAAAAATCGGCAAAGGAATGCGAGAGAATCATCAATAGGTCAAAATTCGAACACGACCTGCAGATCAGCAAAAAGCTGGCTGCCTGCCCGCATGGCAGCAGAGCATTCTGGTCGCTTGCGGGCTCAATAGGTCGAAATTTTTGCAAACCCAGTTTGCCACCTCTTACCAGACCTGACGGCTCACTAGCAAACACCGCCACCGAAAAGGCTAACTTATTAGGGAAAATTTTTGCGGAAAACTCGACCCTCGACGACGGGGGTGCTGTTCCGCCGTCGGTTCCTCACTGCGGCTTCTATATGAAAAAGCTGAGGATCCGGCATCGGGATGTACTCCACGTCATACGGGGGCTCGATGTTAACAAAGCTAGTGGACCTGATGGAATACCTGCCCTGGTATTGCAGAGGTGTGCTGCGGAAATAGTTCCAGTTTTGACAAAGCTCTTCAAAATGTCCCTGAAGTGTGGCACTGTGCCCTCTGGTTGGAAAAAAGCGGTAATTCACCCTATTCCCAAGAAAGGTGACCGCTCCAACCCGGCCAACTACCGCCCCATAGCGATCACATCAGTTCTGTCCAAAGTGATGGAACGTGTGATCAACGACAAACTGCTCACATACCTCGAGAAGAACAAAATTATCAACGACCGTCAATACGGATTCCGGCGGAACCGCTCGTGCGGTGATCTTCTCGCATATGTGACGCATGTTTGGGGGCGGTGCCTGGAACGTCACGGTGAGACCCAAACGGTCGCACTAGAAATATCCAAGGCCTTTGACCGGGTCTGGCACCGAGGACTTGTCAACAAATTGCATTCTTACGGACTTCCCGCATCCCTGTGTACGTGGATTGCTGACTTTTTAAGGGATAGGTCAATTCAGGCGGTTGCTGACGGTTTCACCTCTTCCTCGCACTCCATAAATGCTGGCGTCCCACAGGGATCGGTTCTGTCTCCGACTTTGTTTTTGTTGCACATCAATGACCTTTTGACATGTGCACCGATTCATTGTTACGCGGATGACAGTACAGTTCATGATAGCTTTTTGTTTGACAAGCCCCCAAAGAGTACACAAACTCCAACGGCTCGGAGGGCTTTGAAGCAGAGAATGGACGGTTATCTCGAGAGTATTTCCTCCTGGGGTAAAAATAATCTCGTCGAATTTAATGTTTCAAAGACCCAATCCTGTCTGATTACGTCTAAAAGGGATCCAAATGATAATCTAGTCTCCTTCAACGGAAGCAATCTTCCGAACAGGCCTTCCATTGATATGCTTGGTGTAACTATAAGTGACCAGCTCAGGTACGGGGGCTCCATCGAAGCCAGAGTAAAGTTGGCCTCTCAGAAGCTGGGCGTACTGTACAGGGCCTGCAGATACTTTAATAGTACACAACTGCTCACCCTGTACAAATCGCGAGTGCGCCCTACTGTCGAATTTGGCAGCCATCTCTGGTCTGGAGCCCCAAAATACCTGAAAAAAACCCTTGACTCTGTGCAGAAACGGGCGGTCCGTTTGATAGATTCCCCAATCTTAACAAACGGACTGCAATTTTCAGAGCACAGGCGTCAGGTAGGTATGCTGTCCTTGTTCTATCGGTATTACAATGGAAGATGCTCTGAGGAACTAGCGTCATTGATCCCTTCGGCACCGGTGCGTAGTCGGGATACACGCCAAACGCGCGCCCAACATTTGTACACAGTTGACACTTGTCACATGAGAACGGGTCGTTTCTACGATTCGTTCTTAAGTTCAACAGCTCGGCTGTGGAACGAACTGCCGGCCTCTGTGTTTCCTCCCTCCTACAACATGGGACTCTTCAAGACCCATGTTCACTCCTTCCTCTCCTAAAAAAGACCCTCCACACAGCATCCCCAAAGATGACATAGGCCCCGAGGGAAATTATTTTCTTCAGGGCCTCCTGTGTGGAGTAAATATAAAAAAAAAATATAAAAAAAATAAAATGATAAGTCGACGAAGTAAAAGTTTTCGAAAAAGTAAAAGTTAAAACGAATTAAACTACGCCATTAATAAAAATGGAACGATACATGCTTCAACAACGCATTGAAATTATTAAAATTCAGTTCAGTGAATCAAATGCAAATCATCTTAAGTAATGAGGCCCATTTCCACTTCGGCGGCTTCGTCAACAAGCAAAATTGTCGCATCTGGGGCTCGGAAAACCCAAGAGTTATTAATTAAAAGCCTCTTTATCCTCAACGTGTGACTGTTTGGTGCGGTTTATAGTCCTGCGGAGTCATTGGACGTTACTTTTTCGAAAATGAGGCTGGAACAACAGTTACGGTGAATGGATTGCGCTATCGAGAGATGATTAATGATTTTTTATGGCCGGAATTGGATAGTATTGATCTGGACAACGTTTACTTCGAACAAGACGGCGCTACGTGCCACACAAGCAACGAAACTGTAACGGACGTAGTTGACCATATTATTTAATATCATAAAAATTGTTTACTTTTATAAAATGTCCCTACTCCACGCCACTGGCAAAATCACCACTCCCCGCCACTGGTCATTTTGTCCAGTTTTCGGCCCAAGCGGCTTGAAAACTTTGACTCCGAATGGCTTCGATACCACATCGCCGGCTTACCTGCCGCGTGGATCAATGTCCAGCATTTTTTCTATGTAAATTTTACATAGAAAAATCAATTTTTAAACATTGCAAATATGTATATTTTACTTGTTCATCCCCTCGGCGGTAGTCAAATAAACACTATTTTCGATATACTACCGCTGAGGAGATATTAAAAAAGCTGTTTTTCACCCATATGTAAACCCATTTTTGAACAATATTTTTTACCTTTTTTGCGTGTACAAAAATCCAGGAACCTCGTAGCATAGTGAATCTTATCTCTTTTTGAGCGCTATGTTACGGGGGACCTCGGAAAAATACTAACTTAACATGTTTTACAAATTTGATCGCTTGAGATCATTTTTACACATTTATTTTACAAACATTTCTTATTTTTTGTCGTATCTTGGCAAACAAAAAATCTAGTTGTCAAGATACACATTCTCATAACTACTATGCTTTTAAACTATGTAATTGTCATTCATGTAAGCGTTCAAAATCTTTTCTAACTCGCAAATTTAAGCGACCACTATCACCATTGCTGCCGACAAAATGAATATGCAACAGTTTGTCGGAGGCTATAAACTCATTGTTGGCGCGGGTACAACCCCCCACCACTTTTGGGCTCCTAGCCCAATGTCGGGCGCGAGTCAGGCTAATTAAATATAAGCAGCCACATAATTCAAAATAAATCAGTTCATCTTTACCACCAAAACCAAGCGTTTTATTATCTACAAGTGACTCCTGCCCAACATCTGCCTCACCTCGCCGAGTCTTCTGCTCCAAGATCTTCTGGTGTTACCTCTTCGAGACCAGCCGGCCCTCCTTTGGAAAACCGCCAACACCAGAAGCGAGCAGAGACGAAAGCACACCCAGTGCCCACCATTCACCAAGCCTGGGTGCGGGAGGCAGATTTCATCACAATATCAACTACAATCATCATCATCGGCCGTAAAGGAGCATTCTCATCGGTTGAAGACACGGTTTGGACCCGGCGCCTAAATCTACAGTCTTGTGCGGACTCCCGTCCAGTACAGAAACCATTGATCTTTTACGATCGAATATCAAAATAACACCTCTTATTGGAAAACCCTGTATTTAACATTCTTCAAAATTAGTTCTTGAAATATATGTTAGTGCTAATGAGTCAATTTTTCACCTAGGAACCGCGGAGCAACGATTTAATGGATACCTCGGAGTGATGAGTCACCGGGTCGCTGCAGCCAGGATGCGGCTCAATGACCGCCAACTCTTATACTCTACTCCTGAGTGAGCGCTAGACCCGAACTCATTCAGGACCACACCCGACATAATTATTTATTTTATTTAGTTCCGTTTTTTATGTTTTTATCTTGTTTTTTTTTCATTGTTAAGTGGGTATCTACTTTATTTTTTTTTAAATTTATACTCATTTTATTCTCCTTTACATTGAAGTTATTATTATTGGATAATTACAATTTTTTTAAAATTAAAATGATTAATTTTTTGATGATCTTACCCAACGATTTTTAAATTGTAACTTCCCTTAACAAAAGATATTGCCGGAGGAACGACTTTTTATTGATGGGTATAGGAGGAATTCAAATAATACAAGGTTACTCGCAGCCTGGCAAATTTCGTTTTCTTCATAACAAGGAAAATAAAGCATTATTTTGTTTTAGGTAGGTATAAAATAACCGAGTAGTAGCTTTCAACGAAAATGCGTTAAATAATATTATTTTTAATTAAAATTAAGTAATATTGAATTACAATTAATAATCTTGAACCCCTCTCTAGAGCGATGGTTGTAAGGTGAAAATCACAATTTCATAGAATACTTTTACGTTGTATTTATTTTCTCTAACATAAACGCCTGCAGGAATAATGTGAAATAGACCCTTCAAAGGACTGCAGTTATTGTGGAATAGCGTTGTTCCCTTAGCTAACCATATCTGTCCGTTGCTTGGGGCCTTAAGCACAAAACATTTCCGTAATGTTAATATTTAAATTCCTCATTGAAACGAATTCCTTGGTAGCTTAGAGCATGGCAGACGTAACTTCTTTACAAATTTACAAAGGCAAACTATAATTTTTTTTAAAGGACCTCATATTTTTCTATTAATTCACAAACCTTAGGTGTCTAATTATTAATGTTTTCTGATAAATTTGATAACGGAAAAATGTCATCTACCAACCTTGGAAGTTTCGTGGTAATCTGTTTGAAAGGTGCACAAGATCCGAAATCTTAGTTTCAAATCGAATTACGAATAAGTAGTTACTTATAAAATATAGTAGTACTTCCATGAACAGAAATTTGGCGTCCAAGGATATCTATTTTCATGTTTTCCTTTTTATATGCTTAATACGTATAGGGTATAGGTATAGTATACCTACTTCATTACAACATATGTATTTTAGTATATAAGGAATTATAAAAGTTGTCCGAGGTATTGACATTATCTCACTGACAATTAAGTTTTCATACTTTGGGCAGATTTTTATTATTTTTATGTGAATACCGCACAAGAGTCTGAACAGTTCACAACCGTCTGGACACAGTGAGCCTATAGCATCCCCAATTGGGGTATGTTGTGAGGTTGAAGCTAATGGGGACGGGAAAGAGATGTGAATGAAGAAGGTGGGGGAGTACATGGCTATTCAGATCTGGTCACCAAACACGGCTGAAAGCATTTAAAGCAACGTTTAAATTCTGAATGGTCGTCTTACACTGAGGGTATCTTTCACTCTAAAACGTGCCGCAAGAATGCTAAATATAATTTTTAATGAATAAATTCTAAAATAACACAAATTTATATTAATAAATATAATTTACTTGCGCACGCCGGAATTAGAATTGCTAGTCGAAAGCCTTACCCCTCAACCACGGAGGCCGTCTATGTAGGTACCACAACACTGAAAAATATTATGATAAGACAGTCGAAATAAGCACAACGATTTCATTTTCGAAAAAAATAATATTTACCTACTGAACTAATAAAACGGCCACCATATTAAAAAAGAAACGGAACTTCCAAAAAAATATGGACAAAATTCAAAACGGTCGAATTAAAACAGGACCCAGATATTCAAAACCATTAAAAAAGATAATAAAAGTACGCCCAAAATATCTATTCCACATACCACATTCAAAATCTAACTATACGAAACCTCCATTTGGCCGGCATAGTCCAGAGGTAACGCATTGGACTGCCATTCCGAAGGTCGCGGGTTCGAACCCGGCGTGCGCAAACAAATTTTATTTGATTAATTTGTGTTATTTCACAATTAATTAATTAAAATAATATATAGTATATTTGCGGCACGTTCCAGAGTGGAAGATACTACCAGTATCGCCCTGGTGTAAGACCACCATTCAGAATTGAAACGTTGCTCCAAATGGCTTTAGCCGTGTTTAGTGACTAGATCTGAATAGCCAGGTACTTCCCCACCTTCCTCTTTCCCTTCCCCACTTACCTTCAGCCTCACAACATCCCCCAATTGGGGATGCCATAGTCTCACTGGCTCCAGACGAGAGCAGTTGGGACTCTTGTGAGACTATAAAAAAATAAAAAAATTAAATTTCTCAGGAGAACTTGCAGAACATACCTATTTGTTTTTCAGATGCTGATATTTTCTATTTATCGTTAATATTATCCACACTACAAAAAGTTTAATCTATCTATCTATCTAGCTATCTATATCTATATAAATAAAAATATTAATTTTCGTTTGTTCAAAATCTTAAATCTCTGAAAGTTCTTCACCAATAGCTTTGAAATGTTGACACAACTTTGCATTCGAATACGCCTCTACTTTTATGTACCTATATTATAAAGATTTTACTTGTGACAGGTAAAACATGCTTTTACATCGCCAACTGTTGGAGTAAAAGTAACACGCGTTACTGTTTCTATATCTGCACAGACAGACTAATGAACCACAATAATGCGTTGCCGAGCACATCTAGTAAATATTAGACCTTTGAGTTATTTTTCTCATTCTAATGATGTTGTTTTCCTTTCGTTTATTTTGTCAATTATTTTTGCTAGTTTTTTTTTGATGTATCATATTTATAAAGTTTCCTTTTGCCTTATTATTATCTATTTTATTTTTGTAAATAGTGTTTTTTAGAATCTAGATGAATAGAAAAAATATTTTATTATTTTTTTCTCATTTTCACTATCAATATGTTTTACATTTATCATTGATATTTTTATGAAAATTGTATATATATATATATTAGTATGGTTGTGGCATGAAATAATATATGAATACATAAAAAAACACCGCCATATTCAATGCCATATATATATATATATATATGGCGGTGTTTTTATATATATATATATATATATTGTCACGTAACGAATCGGACACGTTCAAAACTCCCGCGAATTCAAATTAGTCAGCGGTGAGTTGTTACCATTGTTCGCTGTGCGCGTGCGCCCGCTTTGTGCACGGCCAAGTTGGTAAACTGCTCTACGCTCGACACACGCCGGCCATTCAAATCACCAACGGCCGCCCACTCACAATCTAGCCTTGGCCCTGTCAACATGTCTGTTTTGCTATCAACCAGGACGCCATCGTTGCGCGCCTAAATTAACGGCCGCTTTGTACAAGTATTTTCGAAGCCTGTACCTAATTGCTGTGCCTACTCACAATGGAGAAATGTACGCGTAATAGCGCGTACAGTACGGAAGATAACCCTCCATTTGTGGTTCAACATGTACGCGAAACCTACTACAAATTCATGTAAGCGGATTAACTATCTTTACCCTTTATGTGCCTTTTTGTGACTTGAATCATGCCTACACACACGCTTGCCAGCCAGAACCTAAATTATCAAGAGAGATTGTTCCTAACAAACCGCTAGAAATATTTAGGATGTAAATGACCCATCTCATTTGTGTATCTGTTTGTAATTGTGCTTTGTGAATATACTTTCATACCCCATTTTTGCGTTTCCTTTGACGAATTCGGAGTGGTTTGTTTGGCAATTAGTTCCCCGTGTAAAAGCCGTAGCTGACCTGACGCCTGATGATCATGATCTCAACCTCTACCACCTGAGCTAACGCCGATATGTACTAAGGCACCCTTTTTGCAATGGACCTCTCGCAGGGAAAATTGCGCTTTTTACAATATATGGCATTGAATATGGCGGTGTTTTTTTTATGTATTCATATATTATTTCATGCCACAACCATAATAATGTATTAATGCTTCCCAGTAAACAATACCCAGTGGCCGTTCCTACCACAATATTATTTTGACAATTCGAAAAGTCGCAATCTAAGACTCGAATGAGTTGGTATAAAAATTGAGAAACAAGTACTCTGATTTATTGTTTTCAAGTTTAATTTGTAGAACTCCATTTTAATTTGAATTTTTTATATATTCAATAATATTGTTATTGGGTTTATAAAAACAAGTTTATAAGTGGGCTACCCACAGTTTGATAATGCCTTCAGAGGGCGGAACAGCTGTCACGCGTAATAATAACTACACAGCAGAACTTGTTTAAAAATAAACTGTTTTTATAAACCCAATTACAATATTATTGAATATATAAAAAATAAAAAAGTACTCTGACGTTATTGGCATGATTAGTAGTACATCAATATTACAATATAAATATTGATTTATTTAATTTTTATTGGAAAAACTTTTTCTTAACTTATGAAGGTTATACCCACCAATTTGATATATCGTTGAAGAAAAAGATAATACTGACAATTCTAAAAGAAACATGAAACAGAACAAGACCCAGAAAAAAAAATATGACGGTCACACCTAGGAATCGGACCCAGTATCTCTCTTGTATTACCGGGACAGGATTTTAACCACTCGACCATTGGGACCTAGTTAAGAAACGCCATATTTCTTGATGTCATATTTCAAATTCGGAAATAACAAAAATATTATCTTGGAACAAATTTTTTTACTTTTTTATTTTTGACACTTTTTTGAATGACTACTAATTTATAACGAATTAGTTTGTAATCTAGATAGTGTCTCAAATAAAACGTGATTTTATTTTATAATTTTAATTTAATTTTATACTGGGTACATTTATTGATTACATTTACCTACAATTAAGTGACAGTTGTGTTTTACTCTGCTCCCTAAATTAACTTATTTATTGTTATAGTGAACATTTTGCAAACCACAACGCTTTCTGTTTGCTTGTAAGTAATTTAACGAATTGTAAAAGTCGTGAAGTTGAGTGGATTTAGTAGCATAACGTTTCAGAAATTGATTTTGAAGTAAATAGTAAACAGTTTAATTGTTGCCATTAATTTACCCACATTGAGTTCTACCTGCACCCAATGAAACAATGCAGTGCAAACGTCTGATTGTATGATGTGTATAAGTGTATGTTGTATGATGTTATAATGTATGGAGGGGAACAGTTATTCGTGGATGTGCGTTAAATGTAAAACATGACAATCACTGCTCTCCAGCAATCTCAACTCTGTCGACTCTTCAATTCTTCTTAACGAAATCAAGAAACTCTCCTCCCAGTTGCACTAAATGATTTCAAAACTAGCTCTCTTTAAACAGACATCGAAGACTACACTAAAAAAATCTGGTATTAGAAGAAAAGCTAAAAAAATGGATATGCTTGAAGATGTAGTAATCGAATTAAATAAAGGTCGTAACTTATCTGGAAAAAACAAACCACGAAAAAGAGCAACAACTGCTCCTCAATAATATTAAAATCTTCGGTCTCCCCAAAAATATGGATTAAAACCTAGCAGACGATCTAATAAAAATCGCATCTAACGTATAACAAATTATTAAATTAGAGGACATTGAATTTATTACTAAAGTCAAACCTCGCTAACATTTTCAAGACGGAATAGCAGCAGCTCAATAGACGCCCGCCTTCGAAACGTGGTGGCTAAATTCATTTCCAAAAGGAAGAAGGACGAACTGAGTGCGGTCATTAAAAAAAATAAGGGGGTCTACTGCAAGAACTTCGGTATTGCATGAGGTAAAATGTTTGTAAACAATCATCTTAACAGAAAAAACAACTTATACTAAGATCATCTAAAGAATTTAAAAATATAAACAAATATGATTTATATTGGTACGAAACTCAAAAATTATATAAGAAAGAATGTTACCTCTCCTGCTATTCTCGTCTCTGGTCAAACCGTATTGAACAATTTAACTCAATGATTTCTTTTAAACATAATTATAATTGGATATCATTTCATTTTAGCTTATACCACTTTTGTACTCGACTCTAATTCTAAACACACACTACTCCACTTACTCAATACACTACAACATAATATACTCATATCTGCGCAGATTGAAAATCGTGCTCGCCCCAGTGGACTTTTGGCTATGAATAATCATAATAACTAGCAGTTAAAAACCCGCTCCGCGGGTTTTTTTCTGCTAGGTACTGCGGGCGGCACTTACTTAGAATTCCCCCATTTTAAGTGATATTAACAACAGTTACATAATAGATAGATATCAGATCATTCACAGAGAGAGAGTCAGTATATATAGTTAAAACACGGAACAGGAAGGAGTTAATGTATAATAATATGCTAAATTTACGCATAATAAGAATGACAGTTGTTTAAATAAATGAAATTTTACGTATTTGTGATGGATTATTTCAAATGAAACACTATTATTGACTACTATTATTGTCTACAACTGATATTAACTGTTACCGTACCTAATATAATTAGCTCATAGGAGACTTGCAGTGCTTAAATATGTGTTACAACGGTCAATGTCTATAAGTTGAATCAATATCGTATAGTTTGTCATAATTAAATATAGTTATAACAAAGTTGACTTAAATAATAGATTATTACATATTGATTCATTGTCCCCGTGTTAATGGATAGTAGGAGGGTAATTGTGCGATGAGATTACCAGTCGGTTTAATTAAAAGGTGTGAATTTTACTTCAACTGGTGGTAATTCTTTACCTAAAACTGTTACTGTATCTAATACATTTTAAAGTTAGATTATAATATACACCTTCATCAGGAGAATAAAAATCTATATATAAAGGTAGATTATTACAATATAGCACCCCTGAGGTGAAATCTCACAAAAGCGGCGCTAGGCAAATTGTCCAATTAATAAATAAATATAATGTTTACATTTTATTATGTACGTATGCATTGATATAAAACGGAAATAGATAAAATAATGTTATACGATTAAACTTTATTTTATTAAAAAACAAATAACTTTTTTAAAATCACTTTATTATATACAACCAATACATGTTTCATGAACGAAGTATACACCGAAGTCAAAAATTAAATATAGATTACAATTGGAAAAAAGAAGTGGAAGGAGGGGGGAGGGGTAAGAGTAGGCTGGGTTTATAAGAATTAGGAATTACAATATGAAATACCAGTTAAGTGGGAAAATATTTAAAAGATAGCTTATAAAAAAAATTCTTGTTAATTATATCTGCTTTTATAAACATTTTCTCTTATTTCTAAAATTTCTAAATTATTTATTTGCGATGCTTTATATCCTGTGTGAAGTATTTTAAGACCTGAAAAAAATAGCATGTAACAATAAAACAATATATTTATAAGACAAATAACATTTAATAACGGTTATTCTAATAAATTGATAGTTGAAATACTAAATAAAAAAATTAAACATATTCTCTTCAAACGGTATTTTTACCCTATTTCTTAAAATATAAATAAACAATCAGGATTAAAGCATCGCAAAAAAATAATTTTTAAATTTTAGAAATTAGAAAACATGTCAATATAAAATCAGATATAATTAATAAGCAAAAAAAATTATAAATAATAATGAAAAATGCCATTGCAAAGTTTAAATAAACTTCCAGAAGAAATTTTATTTTATTTTATTTTATTAGGAACATTAACAGGTTTATAACATAACATGCATAGAGAGAGAGAGAAAATAAGTAATAAGTAAAAGAATTAGGTTACAACCCAATAACCAATGTTCACATCATGCAATAAAGATAAAGAAGGTTAAAAAGCAATAAACAAACAAAGAAAGGTTAAAAACAAAGAAATGTTAAAAACAAGGAAATAATAAGAGAAAATGTATATATATATATACACGTATAAACACATACATACATATATATACATACACATGCATATACACATATAAATACATACGTACACACATACATATACATAGTTGCATACATACATACGCATACATACATGCACACATACATACATACACACACGTACATTTGATATTAAATACAAATAATATGTAAGAGTGATAATGAATAAATGATGAATGTAATGTATTAAATTTAGAAAAAGGTTAATTATTAAAATACTCTGTTAACAATTTTTTTAAATGCTCCTAAGGTACACGACAGGATATCAGCATCAAAATAAGTTTTATTATAATGATTGCAAGTTCTTAGTAAGAAAGAATTTTGCCTGAGACTCTTATGAAAAAAAAAAAAAACTTCTTATGAAACGCAATGGTCAAGTATTTTTGCATATTTAAATATTCGCGCCAGTTTTTTGGTTAGTTCTTACACCGCCAGAGGTGCGCTATGTCAGCCAGCTATTGCCGCGGCCATATTGAAGGAACGCGTGCTTTTTTCGTCAAACGTAATCACGTAATTGTGGATAATTTTTACTGTAATGTAATTAATCCAATGGATTATGAACTTTCTAAAACATATTTTCTTCGATATTATCCAAAAATTGTATGAGCAGAAACGATATTTTTTAAGAAATATCGTATTACATGTGGCGATTCTTTTTCAGTATGAAATCGTGTCTTAATTTTTAATGTCTTATTTTTTTGTATCCAGTCGCCTGCAAACCGAAATGAACCTTACGGTTGCTTAAAATTGAGGGGCAGATTGTTATTTTTTGCCTGCAGACCCCCTATGCAGAATTTAAGAGAATCACACAATTTTTATTTGACCAATCAGAGGGCCTACATCGTCCAGACGTTGGGACATTAATACTATCAGATATATATATTTTTTTAACATATTATTCTATCTGGTTGGAATCGAAATTGGATACTTGTTTCCCTCTTACATGATAAATCATACCTTCATATTTTTTTATCAAAACGCACGAAGCCTCCGATGCAAGACGAAATAATTCTATTAAAACGCCCTAATCAACGAATTCCACGTAATATTAATAAGCGAGACATGGTTAGTTTAACCCATGAATATGAATGTAATAAGCATGACGTTAAAAACTGTGGTCCATTTTCCCAACTCCTTATTTTAAGCAAAGTTCTATGCAGAAAAAATTGTCTTTGATCAATTATACTTGGCTATTTCCACAAAAATTAAACCGAATCAGCACGGATTCATGTCTACGACATCCAACATGGCTCTTTTCATTAACTTCTTGCACAGCAATATGGAAGACAAAGGGCTAGTTGATACTATGTATACAGGCTTGTCTAAGGCTTTCGATCGCGTAATACACTTAATTATTTTGAAAAACCTCTTCCTACTTGGTATACATTATGACCTGCTTAGATGGATTTAATCTTACATTAGTAACCGTAATCAGGTTATCGTAATCTACGGTGTCTTCTCAAAATCTATCGAGGTAAAATCTGGTATCCCCGAAGGGTTCCACTAAGGTCCGCTTATGTTCAACATTTATATAAATGACATGGAATCATGTTTTCAAAATTACAAATATGAATTCTATGCCGATTATGTGAAAATATTCAAAGTTAAAAAAAAACGTTACAAAGTGACCTAGATAGGCTTTGCAAGTATTGAAAAGTTGACTGTCTAGATATCAATGTTTCTAAATGACAGACTATGATATTCACCAGCAATAAATACATAATTTATTACTCTTATTCATTCAACAATGAACCTGTCATCTCTTAAACAAAATATAAAGATCTCGGCGCTTACCTTGATAGCAAACTTATAATAATATTAAATAAGCACATTGACTCAATCGTTAACAGGCCGTATAAAATGCTTGGTTTCGTGATACGTGTAAGTAATAGTCTTCAGTAATCCGCTTAGAATCGTAATTTTATATTTTGCATTACTCAAAAGTACACTGGAATATGCATCGCCAATTTAGAAGCCACAATATGAACTTTATATAGATAGTTCAGAACGTATCCAAAACAAATTTATAAAATATATTACCTCCAAATTCAACAATAACTTTGAATGTTCATTTGAAACTTTGCGGCAAAGGCGAGCAGTAGCTGACTTAACATTTATTACATAGAATTTTAAACAATAGCATCGACTGTACAGAACTTGTGTCCCTTATTAATTTGTTTTTAAAACTTTTAACCTTTGAGATGTTCACGACATACAGTGCTACTCCACGTATTTAATTATAAAACAAATACAGCATCTAATTTTACAATTAACCTAGCTTTTCATACTATAAATGATATTTGTCGAAACTCAAATATTAAATGCTCATCAACGTGTTGAAGAAGAAGACAATACTAACAAATCTAAACGAAACATTAAACAGAACAAGACACATAAAAAAAGACAAAAGATCCTAGGTTCGGTTCTTGTTTGTGACCGCAAGCCGCCTATTTCACTTCAATTGAATTCCCGTGTCGAGGTTTGCAGCTTTAAAATATAAATAAACTTAATATTAAATTGACAACGTAAACCTTTATAATTATTACGAAAAACACTGCAGTTATTCAAAATAGAATTACAACTGGGAAGTACGTTTAAAGTTGGCAATCATAGCATTCTGTTGACTGAATAAGTATTACGAAGTACCTGTGTTGGCGTATCAGCCACATTCATAGGGTGACATACTACATACAAGAGGCATATAACACAGTATTTTAATAAAAAAAAATCATCTAGCATAGCTAATATATTCGATGAAACTATTTAACTATAGCTGTGTAAATGAACGTTAGTTTGATAGGTGAAGTTTTAAATTTTATCGATATTTTTATAAAATTACTTATGACGTTAACCTTTCCTTATCTGTGGCGTGTATTTACTGCACATTGCTTCTAATAACTTTAATAACTCTATAAATATAATAAATTCTGGGTTCAGATTTTAGGTATTCCGCCGTTACACATTTATGCACTGAATTAAAAAATAATATTTTTCAAATTCAATTAAAAATCAGAGTTTTTTGTTAAAAATTGGGAACAAATACACCAATACAATCCCCGTGTGATACTAATACGCAAAGAGTGTGCGAGGAAATGACACGCTATTGATGTCCCGCTTTATCTCGCTATGCGGGAACATGAGACAATCACACGTCTGCAGTTGTATTTTGATTTAGACCATCGATACCTACGACCGCACAGCTGTGTTTGTGCCAGCCGTCAGCCGCTAGCCAGTCGCCCGCGAACCGTCGTTATATGTGGATCCCTCGCACGTTTCTTTAGCATCTGCCGATGGTATTTTCATGTTTTCAACAATTAAATTACAATAATTAGTATCACGTTTGATATAAAATATAATGAACATAATTGATTAGCTATGAATATTAATATTTTTCCGATATTAAATCGCTTATTTTGAGATGTGTATTGACTACACAGCACCGGAACGCGTGGATTTTTTTAGCACAGTAAGGGAAAAGTTAAGTATTCCAATTTGGAAGGCGGGTTTGGGTACCACTGCCGTGGTAGCTATTTATGAGATAACTAATACCTCTGCCATAGGTCACCCAAAGTGGTTCGCTACCTTTGGTTAAGGATGGGTGCCCGGGTTCATCGGGAGAGGAGTGTTTAGGATGCGCCTTCCCACCAGCTGCGTGGCGGGCCAGATCGGGAAAGACTTGTTTGAGGAGAAACTTTGAACTCTCCAACTGGTCTCTCGACCCATCGCTTTGCGCTGCAGTGTGAGGGATATATTCATATGTCCGTCACTCTGATCCCTAGATTCCTATCTTCCCTTATAAATATCATGTAAATATATATGAAAAAGCCCTTGGGACCCAACATTCTTAATTTATAAAGATTTCCCTTGAACAATTTAGGATTTTCAGCTCAAAAAGAATGTTTTATTTTTTAAGATAATCTATGTACATTTTACGAACCGACAAAGTAATTATATAAAATTCCCTTGATAGAAAAAAAAAATCGCAATGCATCCTACTAAAACTATTTCAAACACTTCTGGATCTGTTATTTAACGTGCAGTAGGTATGAAAAAATTCAATGTTTTAAATGTTACAAAGGAAATTCGCCGATATTTTTTTCTCTATTTTAAATATGTTTTGCTTTATTTAATGTTTTAAATATAAACATTTTATATGTAATACTCTGATTCTAACTCGTATTCACAAATCTCCCTTTTAAACCATCTTCTTTTTCTTATTGAGCCTTTACGGACGTAAATAAATTACCTCCGTCCGTATTTTTGTTTATTACCTACAACTTTTCAAAGCAACATGTTGTTGCTTTGAATCCTTTCCAGTTACTTGCCTTTAAATTTATACTTATGTGTTCAATTTAGTTGTCGTTATACATTTATTATATTGTTATTATTGCTATTGTGTAGTGCTTTTATTGATTGCTGCTGTGTTGAAATTTTACAATACACTATGTTTTAAATTTTAGCTGGTTATTGATATATCAGTTAACTTTAAATTTTTGAAATATTTAGTTATTAGTATATCAGTGAACTTTAAATTTTTGAAATTTAGCTGGTTATTAGTATATCAGTTAACTTTAAATTTTTATTTATTTGTGTTCTTACATCTTCTATTGTTTTTTTATTTATTATTTACAATGTTGTATTTTTTGTAAATATCTCAGGCCACGGGTACAGAACCCTTAGTTTTTTTATATTTTTTATTATTACTATAATTTTAAGTGAAAATCTGTTACTGGATTTTATCTTTATTATTTAGTTGATTCTTATATATGTAAATAATCTGTTGATTTTACCAAATAAATAAAATTAAAATAAAAAACTTTAATATTGCCTATAACTTTCTTCCATTAACCACTTCTTCTGAATGCCGCAAGTAAAAGTATTTTGGGTGGCAAATTGTATCAATGGCATTGATGACCTACTAACTATGGAGTTCTACAGTAAAGTTGCCATCAAGATTACACCGAAGTTCAGATATCTTTATTGTGTGGACCCGCTCCGTTCAAGTGACTTTCTCTTTAAAGTAAAAGTTAATAATTGCACCTTCAACATTATTCAATAATTTGGAGGTTTATGTTCTGTCCATCGGTTAATGCGCACAAGGAGAATTTTTGGTGAAAGTCAAGTACATACCGATGTACTACGAGCCATCTCAATTAATTAGTCAATTAATTTATGAAGTGGTAGATACTCCATTTTGTACTGGTGAAAGATCACTATGTTGAAAAATGGTTCTATGCTAACTCAACACAGTGACTATTCAACACACTTTTAAAAACTGATATAAAGTCATTAAAAACGATGATTTTTTTTGTTTTAATCTAACTTACCTAACCTAACCTAACCTAATCTACTTAACCCGTTTAATTTTTTTTTTTGGATTTCATCATTTTCTATGACTTTATATAACTTTTTTAAGATGTGAAGAATTATTATTTTGATGATCCGGTCACCCTTTTTAAGATATACAATTCTGTAGTACATTATTTTGATGTATCTCATAAGGTTTAGCCAGCGCCAACAATGTAGTGCCCAAAAACATATTTTTACGACTTGATTATAAAACATTTTCAGACTTTTCTCTATTTTCTAATTTATTATTTAAACCTTCCGGAAGAAATTAACTAAACTATAATGAAAATTCTATCAAAATCCGTTGCGTAGCTTAGAAGAATTAAGCGCACAAACAGACAGACTCGGATAGCGACTTTATTTTATTATCTTTATTATTTTTATTAGAGATAACCTTAAAATTTTCCGCAAACAGATTGATAATTTTTTTAACGCAATTTTGCTAACTGCCCTTCAATTTTTTCATACAAACTGTTAATTTACTGCGGTTTCTATAGTCATATATATTATTTGGAATCGTGATATGGTTTTCTTTGGAATGATCAATAATTACAAAATATTTAAGCATTTCAATTATCTTAAATCGGTAATTAATCATATTCTGCAGAAAAAGCTGTTTAACATAATTTGAATGCCTGAGCCAATCTAACCATAAAGCACTAAGTACCAAAAAAGGTTAATTTAAAGTAAATAGTGCCATCGCCAATACCCTAAAAAAAAGACCTCAGTGCCACGAAAGTTATTTGTTGTATGTTGTTAAAAAAACAAATCGAATGCACCGGGTGTTTTCTCTATAAAAAACAAAAAGTGCCGCTAGATATGTTAGTGGTGCTTAGTACTTAGATATATTGTTGGATATGAGTCGTGGCACTTAGTGCCTTCTATAAGTTTAAAATGAAATGAGCTAGTTACTATCTTTATCTTTAATATTTTATTTATTTTTTAATGTTTTTGTAATACTATATTTTTATCTTAAAAATGGTAACAATGTATATTTCCCAAAAATATTGTATTTTTATTCAGTTAAAATCTTGTAACTCTGTGTAAAATATTTGGCACTTGGCGATATATTTTTTTCGTGTTTCAATTGTTTGACGTAATACGTTTATTTACAACTAGCTGTACCCCGCTACGCGTTGCTGTGGCTCAGTCTGTCTGTGCAGATAGACAAACAATAGCTCATGTTGCTTTTACGGCCAACAGATGGCGCTGTTTTTCTAAAAAGCACGTTTTTACATGCCACAGCTGACAAAATGCATATTATTACCTGTCACAGGTGAAATCTATATGATACAGGAGTGTATTTGAATGCGACGTTGGGTTAAAATTTCAAAGCAATTGGTGGAGAACTTATGGAGATTTAAATTTTGAACAAACGAACATTAACATTTTTATTTATTTATTTTGAAATGCAAGAATTAAACTGTGTTTTTTTTTATGTGAAAAACCGCACAAAAGTCCCAACTGCTTCCCACCATCTGGAGCCAGAGAGACTTTGGCATTCCCCAATCGGGGTATGCTATGAGGCTGAAGGAAATGGGTAGGGGAAGGAGGTCGGGGAGAGGAAGGTAGGGAAGTACCTGGCTATTCGATTTGGTCACCAAACACGGCCAAAGCCATTTCAAGACATAATGACACCATTCAGACATAAAATGGAATTCTGAATGGTGGCCTTACACTACGGCAAGACTCAGAGTATCTTCCACTCTTGAAGATACTCCACTTACTAAATAAATAAAAATGCGTGTGGAAAACCATCCCAATGAAAAAAATCCTCATAAATATTTCTTATACACATGACTATTAATGAGCATTAATTTCCACTGAGTACATCCGTACAAGTATTTTCAAGTACAAGGTTAATTTCCAGTTAATGTTGAATAAGTGGCACAAGCGGCTGACATATAAGACCGGCACTCGACCAGAGAACGGCATTACCATTTCTAGACTCACATTGCGGAGATGTACTCGTATAACAAGGGAATAACATTTTAGATTACGTACGATTTCTCTTCATGCGCTTATTAAAATGTGTGGTAATTATTGGCGGTTATGTTTAAACATCATTTTAACTGGAAACGTATTTTTTTATTCCAATTTTGGAAACGTGAAATTTTCGTTAATAAACATTGGTTTGTACATTAAAAAGATAGTCCAAATCTAACCTCACCTAATCTGAGCCAATCGAACAACAATTTGGGCGACGGGTACCTAAGGATACCGCCGCCTCGGGAACCATTCATTGGATAACTAACACCTCTGCTATTGGTCACCCCAAGTAGTTTGCTATGTGTGGTGACTTAGCAGGGGCGCCCGAGTTCACGGGGAGACTTATGTCCACGTCATCGCAGCGGATTAGTGTGCCCACCAACTGCACAGTTGTGCGAGGAATGGAATCATAATATTTCCGTCACTCCTGGACACACTGTCTCCCAGATCCCTACCTACCCCTCATGTATTTTTTCTTCCTAGTACTTCCTCTCCTTGCATTCTTAAAAAGACCCTCTTCACAGCATCCTCGAAGATGACATAAGCCCTGAAGGAAAATTTATATCCGTATGGCCTCCTGTGTGGAGAAAAATAACAACAAAAAAACCTAAATAAATGAACCAACCAAAAACCTTATAAATACATTATTCTTCCATAACTTATAACTACTATCACGTGTACTACTACTTATAACTATGAATAACTACTATCACGTGTACTACTACTTATAACTATGAATAACTACTATCACGTGTACTACTACTTATAACTATGAATAACTACTATCACGTGTACTACTACTTATAACTATGAATAACTACTATCACGTGTACTACTACTTATAACTATGAATAACTACTATCACGTGTACTACTACTTATAACTATGAATAACTACTATCACGTGTACTACTACTTATAACTATGAATAACTACTATCACGTGTACTACTACTTATAACTATGAATAACTACTATCACGTGTACTACTACTTATAACTATTATCACGTGTACTACTTCTTATAACTATGTATAGCCACAATAAATAATAATCGGCTACATTCTAGCAGTTAGGATTGCTGTATTACATGCAAATTCGAAGCTTGGGTGGAAATATATAAATAAATTATAACATTTATTCGGTTATAAGATGGAATAAGTCTTATAAAGCAAAGTACCAAAACGTTAATGTTCAATGTGGTAGACAGAAAGATAAATAGTTCCGTACTGTAAAGTTGTTGATCCGTTCTCGTTTTATAGGCAGGCGTTTTTTGATCAGGAGTTCAAGTTTAAATGAAATGACCCAAAGAGAAACTTGAACTTACAGATCAGGTATCAAAACCTGTTTTTGTGGCAGAAGTTTATGACTAGGGGACGTGCCAACGAGTTCATGTTCGAAGGATCAGTGACGTTTGATCACGATTACCACAAAATGAAACGGGTAATTATTTAATTAGTGTATTGTACTAACTTACAGTTTTCCAAAAAAAATATTATAAATTTCAAAATGTAACAATGTATTGTAACACTGTACTGTGCAGAAGAGTAAATTCCATCAAGTAACGTAGAATTTGATTTTAGTAATACCTACGTAGTACATAGAAATTAATTGTAATCTGATAGTATTAATACGCTTGCGTCTGGACGATGTAGGCCCTCTGATTGGTCAAATTTAAATTGTTTGTTTCGGTTAAATTCCGCTAACTTGAAAATTAAGACACGATTTCATACTAAAATAGGATCGCCTCATAATAATACGAGATTTCTTCAAAAGCATTGTTTCTGCTCATATAATTTTTGGATAATATCAAAGAAAATATGTTTTAGAAAGTTCATAATCCATTGGATTAATTACATTACAGTGAAAATTATCCACAGTTACGTGATTATGTTTGACGTTTATAAAAAAATCACGCGTTCCTCCAATGGCCGATACGCACGGCTATAGATTAGATGGTCGACAGAGCGCACCTCTGGCGGTCTAAAAACGAACCAAATGAATGGCGCGAATATTTAAATATGCAGCTCACAATATTTGACTACTTACGATTAACAAGCGTTTAATAAGAAGATTTCTTCTGGAAGCTTATCACTTTGTAATGGCATTTTTCATTATTATTTATATTTTTTTGTTTATTAATTATATCTGATTTTATATTGACATGTTTTCTAATTTCTAAAATTTCAAAATTATTTATTTGCGATGCTTTATATCCTGAGTGAAGTATTTTAAGACCTGAATTTTTTATCGAAAGTGTGATCATTATTCAAAAGATGATTTGCAAACTCAGATTCACTATTTCCATTTAGAGCCCTGCGATATTCTTTAGTTTTGACTTCAAAATTTCTATTGGTTCTACCTTTCTAAAAGAAATTACAATCATCCCAGTTGAGTTTTTAAACTCCTGATTTTCTTGTTCGAATTTTGCTATCTTTATTATTAAGAATATATTTCTTCATTGTTATTAGTGTAAAACGCCAGTTGAATAGTACCAGGATTGTTTTTATATATAATTTTAGAAGTATCGTTATCCACGAACAGAATTCTACGCCATTGTTTATTTATATCTTTAGAAAGACCGTTTGAAGAGAATATGTTTAATTTTTTTATTTAGTATTTCAACTATCAATTTATTAGAATAACCGTTATTAAATGCTATTTGTCTTATGGATATATTGTTTTATGGTTGTTTGCTATTTGTTTTTTTCAGGTCTTAAAATACTTCACTATAAATAATTTTGAAATTTTAGAAACGAGGAAACATGTTAATATAAAAGCAGATATAATTAACAAGAATTTTTTTATAAACTCTCTTTTAAATATTTTGCCACTCAACTGGTCTTTCCCGTCTAACGATATTGTAATTCCTAATTATTATAAACCCAGCCTACTCTTACCCATCCCCCCTCCTTCCACTTCTGCTTTCCCAATTGCAATCTATATTTAATTTTTGACTTCGGTGTATACACAATAAAATGTAAACATTATATTTATTTATTTATTGGACAATTTGCATAGCGCCGCTTTTGTGAAATATCACCTCAGGGGCGCTATATTGTAATAATCTACCTTTATATATAGATTTTTATTCTCCTGATGATGTTGTATATATAATCTAACTTTAAGCTTTATTAGATACTGTAACAGTTGTAGGTAAAGAATTACCACCAGTTGAAGTAAAATTAACACCTTTTAATTAAACAGACTGCTAATCTCATCGCACAATTACCCTCCTTTTATTCATAAACACGGATATAATTAATCAATATGTAATAATCTATTATTTAAGTCAACTTTGTTATAACTATCTTTAATTGTGACAAACTAAACGATATTGATTCAACTTATAGACATTGACGGTTGTAACACATATTTAAGCACTGCAAGTCTCCTATGAGCTAATTATATTAGGTACGATAACAGTTAATATCAGTTGTAGACATGTAGTCAATAATAGTGTTTCATTTGAAATAATCCATCACAAATACGTAAAATTTCATTTATTCAAACAACTGTCATTCTTATTATGCGTAAATTTAGCATGTTATTATTAATTAATTCTTCCTGTTCCGTGTTTTAACAATATATATACTCACCCTCTCTCTGTGAATGTCCTAATATCTATCTATAAAATGTAACTGTTGTTAATATAACTTAAAATGGGCGAAGCCCAACCAAGAGCCGCCCGAAGGGCCTAGCAGAAAAAAACCCGCGGAGCGGGTTTTTAACTGCTAGTAATATATTAATTCAGCTATTTTTTATGTACCCGCAATAATAATAATCGTCGTTAAAATTAAAATTTTCTTGCCTATACGTCAGTAGTTATACAATCATATCATAGTTAATAATTAATAGTTAAGTTACTGTAATAATTAGACGAACTTTGTCATTTTTAAGAAATATGAGAAGCGTAATTAATATATTTTTTTAAATTTTAAACACCCGCTGTACTTAGTATGTTACTTTTGGGCTATTATTATATTTTGATTACATAAAAGCACATATAATATGTAAACACAGTACATAAAACGCATATTTTTTAATAAAAAATAAAAAAGATAAGTTAATAGATTAATAAGTTCGGTTTGTAAATGGTTGGTAATTATACTAACCGGATTCTCTTGTAAAAAGGAAGTAATCACCGTTTCCCCGAGTGGCCGTCAATTCAGTATCTCTTTTCGCCTCATCATCGCATTGAAGAGAACCCGCCTGTCCATTACTGGTCAATCTGGTTGAGAAAGTGGTCGGAGAGTTCCGTGAATGTAGGTCGGTGAGATTACTGCGGACAACGACTAGGTTCAATGCAATCATCACTGTTTTCTTGCCGCGACTAACTCGCCGATTATTTCGAGAATTAGTATTATCGTGGAGTGCCGCTAAATACGTGCTTTAGAATGCGCTAGGTTATCTCGACATAATTATTCTGGTACCTTGTTTTCACTGCGTAATCTAGACAAGCATTCTTAATTTGTTTTAGAAAAATCTTCCTTCAGAAAGTAACTAATGCCAGCCTACATACTACCTACTAATGTATGCGATAGAATAATATTGTAATATTAAATTAATTTAAAAATACATTGGTTCGGTTCTTATTCAGAAAATAAGTATTATTATAAGTATTTTAAAAATAATTTACTTATTACTTGCAGAATCTACTTTACGATATGGAATAAACACATGGAAACACTCTTGCAAAACTAACTTAAATTACCTACAATTAGTACAAAATTCTATGATTAAATTACTAGTTCCAAAACAGATATTTTCACAGAGGCGAAACATACAGGTACAGGCCTTATTATGGCACAAAATATTAATTCAGCATATATCTGACTTTGAATATAAGAGGAAAGTCGAACATGAACATAATACTAGGTTCACAAAAAATGAAGGAATGCTTGTACCAAAACATAACAATAAATACGGACAGCGAACCCTGGAATACAACGTGCCCGAAATATTCAACATTTTACCAAGCAATATAAAAAAATGCGAATTACCTCAGAGATTCAGATATATGCTGAAAACATGGCTACTAAGCAGAGATACTCTGCATTAGTAATACTTTTGATTATGGCAGTGGTTGGTGATAAATATGATGTATAAGTTGTATTGTAATAAGTAATAATATTATGAAAATATGTTATATTGTAATTGAACATGAACATCCTGTTGACAAACTGCTTAATTGCGGTTGGGATTGTACTTTGAAGAACAATAAAAAAAATAATAATAAGTAGTAGGTACCTTTTCTAACGTGTGCGTCATCAAATATGGTGCCAATCTTGGATGAATTAAAAGGGTATATAGGTTAGTGAGATAACGCGCGTGGTTCCACTAAGCTGGGTCCAGTGGACAAGTTAGTGATTTACTGCGTTAAAATCGCACATAAGCTTGTCGGTCCGACAAGCTGTCACCAGCTCACACGTCGCTCTACGATCTTTTTTGTGAAAAAAAAACTTTCTTGTGCTTTTGAGATGTACACAAATCATTCTTGAGCAAAAACCGAATCCGATGGAGTTTTTGTCCATTGCGTATGCACTCAAAAATCACTTATTATTCATAATACTTTTCGAATAAAATAATGTGCGACAGCAAACGTAGAAACACATAAGAATACGAAGGACCACTCAGAGACAGTACGTCGTATTCTACTACTCTACTCGCTATTTTGTTAGCCAAAAATGAGTGTAAAAGCGACTCACTGACGAGCGAGCATGTCTGCAGCGAGCATGTCTGCAGCGAGCAATCTGAGCAAGGCGTAGAAACAAAAATGTTCGTCGCTTGCCTGTGACGTCATGCTTGCCGCCGACAAGCTCGCCCATCAGTGGGCCGCTTTATGCTCGCAATTGGTGTCACGAGGTGGTAAGAGAAACGAGGGGTCTTCATAATAATATAGTTGTTTCTCCCGTACACATGTTATTTGAATGGCTATCTCTTTCTAATGCGTTCCGTTCATTTAGCTATGAATGATGGTTTTTGTAGCTATTTCATTCATTACACAAATTCGTTGTGGCTATTCTTTTCACGTGCGTTTCTTTATTCGATTTAAATATAGAAATAGGAACGTGCCATTTTTTTGTGCCGACTAGTATGAACATAACGCTTCATTGTGTTTATGTCAATGGTGCCAATAATATTATATTTGCTATGTAGTTGGGTAGACCGGGGAAAATTGAACAACAGGTCCATAGTACTAAAGCGAATAACTCACTAACTCTTAGAATAATGTTTATGATGCGTCGTCAGGCAATGGCCCTGTACGGACATGTCGTCAGTAGCACATGGGACACAGTGGAACTCGGAATATTTTTTCAATTGCATTCATAGCATAATATTACAATTACTCTGTTTGTACCTATTTTACTATCCACATATTATTTTGGACAATTAGTTTATTTTAAGACTGGCTTAAGGTGTTCGTGGCAAGATAAAAACATAAATTTTGCGTTTTATTTTAAATGGCCAGTCTGGGATAGTTGTAGGTACTAATTTATCTGCAGATGATTGTACCAGTACAATTAACCCAGTACTAGAAATAACCTGATATTTTCATATTTAAACCGACGAAAATGTTTTAATACAGGTTTGTAAACGCTGGTAATTTTTTTATCGGGTGCTGTTATAGAAGCATTTTTGCACTTTGATTCAATACGACAATATAAGTGAAATTTAAATAGTGTTTAAAGCGGGTCAACTTAAAAATGAAAAATGTCTCGACTTCCATACAGAATATAGCGGGTATTCACGGGTCACTTCCAAAGATTTGATACGTTTATGGGAGACCCGAAAAATGAAAACTTTGTAAATTATTTTAATTTTAGAACTAACTATAACAATACAAAAATTATACAGGTATCAATTAAACCAATATAATGGACTGCAGTTCCTCATTGTAGCACGTTGTTTTCATATCCTTTTTTTTTCATTTTCTAAAGACTAAAACAAGCTATGATATTTATGTATATTAGAATTGTCATTTTATTACATTAAGTTTCGTGATAAAACTTCAATTGACGAATTCAATTAAATTTTTCTTGAGGCCAAATAATTTGTTTATTGAGTTACACATAATTGAAATTTTTAAATAAATAAAATAAATCTTTTTCCTCTACGAAAATATTTAAATTGAACAACTTTATGTCTAAATTTTCTGTTTTGCCCAACTTTCCGTTACTGGTACAATAGACCCCGGGTTCGGGGTCATTTGTAGCATTTTTTCCGATCTGTTTACGCGCTTTTAGCTTATTATTTTCTTCAAAGAAAAAGAGTGATATAAGAATAAATAGACAACTACATTATTTGCCGTTATATACGTATGTTTTTTATAAACCTGATACCTAAGACGTAGAAAATAGTAAAAATCAAATTAGTACAACTGTCCCCGGTCTCCCCTTCTGGCTTTGTACTTAGGCCGGGTATATATATAAGATTTTGCTTTTCGATTTTCTGATCAGACCATCAGATCGGACGAACCAGGTACACTTTGTCAGATTTTTGTGGTCTCAGTCATCTCCGATCTATCTAAGCGAAACACTAGTCACCTTAAAATATAATCTAAGGCGAAATTTATTTACAGACTCCAAGGCCAAATCCTTTATGTGCATATCATGGTACTCTTTTCTGTTAAATAACTTTTAGGATGATGCCTATATATTACGAACACGAAAATAAATTACTCAGAATAGGTATTCACGTAAACATCCTTGCTTCTTATTATTGTCCTTGTCGTGGGTTCAAATACCAGCGATTAATTTGTATTGTTTCGCATATAGTTCCTTAAAAATTAATCAAAGGTACTTTCAATGTATTGAAACGTAGCTTGAAATATAAAGTTTTTAATAGCCAGGTAATTTTCCACCTTACTGTTCGCCATTCCCACTACCTTCAGTCTCACAACATACCTCGATTGGGGATGCCATAGTTTCACTAGCTCTAGACGGTTGGGAGCAGTTCGTAATCTAGTTCGGTATTCACATAAAAAATAAAATGAAAAAATCTGTCTGGGCCTGAGAGTCGAAAAGTTTTATTTACTTCCAGGGATGCAGTGTTTTCAATTAACAAACATTGTATAAAAACATGCAATAGATATTTGATGTATTCTTGTGAACAATTATACCGAGTCATATATAAATAATTTCACTAAAAACTAATACTAAACTGGTGTTTTCTATTTTAAATGACTGTCGAAAACTCAGATTAAAGTTGTCCGTAATAGCTTTTTAATAGCGTGTTTATAGTAAATGCACTTTTATGTAAAGAATCAGCACGTATGTCACCATGATGAGGAAAGTTAGTTTTTTTTCACTTTGCTATTTTCTTGCATTTATTGTTCAGCAAACATTTTTTAAAGGATTTTACCTTTTAATGTGTACAATACAAATTAATGTACACACTAGGTACAAACACTTGACAATTTTTTTAAGCAGCATAACGTTTCGAATTGTGAAGTCTGGCGTCATGAAATTTCAACGTTTTATTTTACGGAATTGCTTTGGTGAATGCAACATACATTGGAAACTATAAGAATTCTGGTGGAATGGATCTGAAATAATTCTAGAAAGTATTGTGGTCTATCGATCGCTCGTGTTAAAAAAGTTTTTTTTTTGTGAACGCAACATATAATCAAACTTCTAATTTCGAGGGTCCTGCGTACCGCTTGTTGAATGAACTAGAGTTAATTGTCATTTTCAAAATAAGAACTGATTATGCGAAGAAGTCAGACAAGCTATTATGAAGTATAATATAATGTTAACAGGATTCCCTCACCAAACTCAAAAACTTTGCCTCCTTATGGCGATGTAAGGCATTTTATTGTTTATAATAACTCTACAACATGTAAAATATATAAATATTAAATAATAAAAATGGGTAATAATTTGTCAATAATTCAAATTATTCTTTGACTTTTAACTGCTCTGCGCTGGTATAACGTAACAACTATACATGCGCATGGCATTACAAAAATTGCAATGTTGGTGGTTTGAAATGTCTTTGTAAATACCACTATTTTCATAACTTAACGTCATTTCCATAACGAATGATGGAGTTTTTAAAAAAATATCCACATTAACAGTCAAAATATTAACAAGGTCCTCGTCGTTTGTTCCACTAATAATTATTTACAACAATCGTTTTTAAAAATATGTTGAAAATTTGAGGAGATCGGATAGTATCATATACTAAAAACAAAGTAATCAGTTTCTACCTATTTTTAGGTTGACAAACTGTCAACCGTTAACAAAACATAATATTTATTACTACCACTAATTGGTGCGTAAAATTTATGGATGCTGTAAATTATCTCGACGCTATAGTGTGATATTGGTATATCGCCGGTTAAAATTAATTATCTCTAACAGTGTCCGCTTACTTGGTATTATATTGCAAGAATAACTTAATGTCTAATTATTTGATTATGAATTTAAGCACGTGTTATTGACAACGTTAATCATAAACACGACTTGTGGAGGAAGCGAAGGTTAAGATAGAAAGGCGTAGCGACCGTTTTGACAGTTTGGGCAACCGCCCAGAGGTATGGATCTCTTAAGGCCCTGTTTAAGTGCATACCTCACCCTTTGATGTAAGTGTGTTACCTTTCTTAATTGTATGTTTATTGGTTTTATTAACATGAATAGTATAATTATTTTATCATTATTCATTTATTTAATCGTTTAATTTTGTCCACCCTTCCTTAAAATATTTTTATTCACTTATCTTTTGTTTTGAGTTACGCCAAGAACATAATTACGTTTGAAAAACTGATTTATTTAAAACCTGTGTTAGAATATTTTTTTCAATTACTTTATTTTATTATGTGTAATGCACTATTGCACAGTCTCATATTTATTCAAATAAATACCTACATCAAATGCTTTTTCCACATGCTAACGCTTCTATTAAAGAGAAGTATCAAAATCACATACATAAATACCTTATATAAATCCTTTGTTTTACATATGCAGGTATTTAACAAAAATAATAGTATATATTGTATTTATTTACCAACCGAAGACCATAGAGCGCGAATGAGTTCATTTCTTCATGATAACGAGTGAACAATCTTTATTTAGTATCAAAAACACAATTCAAATATTTTACTATACAAAATGGTTGAAATTTAGAGTTCAACATAGTATGAATAAAATTTTCAAAGAGAAAGTTAATTGCTACGCCACTGATTAAGACCGGTAGGAATGAAAGCAACACGTACTATCGTTTTAAGAAGAAAAAGAACGGAAAAACGGAATACATTTTTTTTTTATTTAAAAAATACCACAAGAAAACAGGTTAAAACAAACAATTTGGGAGGCGGGAATAGGTATCACTATCCCGAGAACAATTTTTTGGATAACCAACAACCCTACCACAAAAATGGTTTGCTAAGTTTTGTGACTTAGCAGGGATGCCTGGGTTCAGGAGGTTAGGATTGTCTAGGTCTTGCTCCTAGGGATTGCGAGAGACTGGCTGAGGGAAATCTTTTGACTTCTCCTGAACTTTTTTTTTTTGCTTCTCAGAACTTCCCCTTCTTCCTTTTAATAAAAAGACCCTCCACGCAGCATCCTAAAAGATGACATAGGCCCTTAAGGGATTTTTTTTTCTTCTGGACCTCACGTGTGGAGCTAATGTAAAAAAAGACACCGGAGGTAAATGCACTGAGCCTACCAAATAAGATCTTATTGTTGCATTAATTCGGTATTTCATTCGATGTGAAGCAATTGTAAAAGAAACGCTTTTGATTTTCATCTTTTGTCGATAATATAATCCTAAGCCGTATCTGTAAAGAGCAACAGTTGCATTTACAGGCCATTTAACTGGAGAAAGTTATTTGGCAAACTGTATTTAATGCCATGCTGTGTTAACATTATGGATGGGCAACTTTATACCCACAATTCACAATGATTATTCACATGATGACTGCTGATTTTATATGGCTGATTAGATGGATACTAACTGCTGAGAGGTAGGTCTAATAAATCAGCATTTACAGTGGCATATTGACAGAGACAATTTCTAAGTTAAGGAGACATGAGACTCTAATAACGGGAGTTTGCTCGACGCTCACATCTTAATTATTTCTGATTACTATATACTACTAAATAACGTATTATCATAATCTCAAATGTTTCTAGAGAGATCCGTTTGGATGTAAGTTATTTATATTTAAGATTATTCAAAAGAGGACCTAACCATTTAAATTTTTAATCTAATGATCTTGCAACAATCTCCAATTTCTTTTAGATATTTGGTTTTACAACAATATTTACATTCGACAGTAACCTCTTAGCAACTATCAATAATTCTTACTAGATCTTTGGGCACTATTCACACTCCATGTTAACCTTTTAGCAATTACCAGTTTATATTTTTTTAAGATTTTTATATTTATGATTACCTTATAGCATTTTCTTATAATTTTATTTAAACTATGTATACTTATTTTTTTATGATTATGAGTATATCTCGGAGTATCTGGGCCGAAGGCTTGGAATAAACTCCCTCCGGAACTAAGATCCATAACAAGTCCAACAGAATTCAGATCTAAACTAAAAACTTACCTTTTTAAGCTGTCATACCCCTAAATTAAATATACAGTTCCTTAGAGAAAGTCCAGTTATATCAATTTTTCCAATAATGTCCTAAATCCTGTATCTCAATTTAGCTAATAAACAATTAGTTAATGTTAATTAAGTGTTAATCTCAAGTGACCTACCAGGTAAGTATTGTACTGTATATAATCTCCATAAATAGTTAGTAATAACATAGATCACTGTAGAAATGTATTATAAATTTGTACAGCGCCCTTGAGGTGATTTTGCACAAAAACGGCGCTCTACAAGTCATCCAATTATAATATTATTATTATACGCATGTTGTGTGTATGTATGTGTACATGTGTATGTATGCGTATGAATGTATGTGTATATATTGATTAATAAATAAATATATGCGTACGTATGTATGTATCTCAATTATCCAAGATATTAGAAAAATGTATAAAAAAACGAATCATCGATTTTCTGGAATCTCATGCACTCCTATAAGCTAACCAATATGGCTTTAGAACCAAACTCGGCACTGACGATGCTATATTTAATTTAACCAATAGAATTTATTCTAACCTAGACTCAAATATTAAAACCCTAACAAATTTTTTAGATTTAAAGAAAGCCTTTGACACAGTCAACCATAGTACTCTCTTAAATAAAATATCCAACATTGGAATTAAAAATAAATGTCTCATGCTTTTACAAAATTACATTTCGAATCGACAACAATGTACAAAAATTGGAATGTGTTTGAGCAATTTTGATACAGTAAAACACGGTGTTCCACAAGGGACTGTATTAGGGCCGCTACTCTTTTTAATCTATATAAATGATTTATGTAACATTGTTATACCTGGTAATATTTTCTCATTTGCTGACGATACTGCAATAACAGTCCAAGGAAATACATGGGAAGACACAACTAATAAGGCTAACAAATGTATTACTATTGTCAAAGAGTGGCTAGATAGAAACCTTCTTACTTTAAATTATGAAAAAACTCTCTGTATTCCTTTCTATAACACACTGAAGTCAGCTCCCAAAACTAATCTTAATTTAAGATTTCATAATGTAAATTGTAACCCTACCGCATGCTCAAACTGTAAAGAGATGAAATCTGGAAAAAATATTAAGTACTTAGGTGTAACCATAGATTCTCAACTAAAATGGACCAGCCATATAGAAAAAAACTGTTAACAAACTGAGATATTTAAATTATATTTTTAAAAGAATGTGTAATATAGTTAATATAAAAACCATAAAATTAGTTTATGATGCACTAGTTCATTCATCTATTTCCTATGGAATAATTGGTTGGGGAGGAAGTTACAATAATCATCTCAAACCATTAGAAATTGCCCAAAAATCAATAATTAAGATTATGTACCAGAAAAGTAAATCTTATCCCTCCAAACAATTGTTTAGGGAAACCGATATTTTGGACCTTAGACAAACCTATAGTTTTCAATGTCTTAAATTTATCTACAAGCACCCAAACAATTTTATTAAAAACTCTAATCGTTCCAGTCGAAGATGTGGCGCCTGTGAGTATGTTGTACCCCACTGTAAAACTAGACAGGCCCAGAGACACATTAGTTTTATTGCTCCAAAAATCTATAATTCAGTATGTTCAACCCTTAAAGAGACCACTCGTCAAAATCTTCATTCATATAAAAAATATATCAAAACTTTTATTTAAACCACTGTTTTAAATATCCACATACAAATAATAATGCCCACGCACAGGCCTCGCCTTTGTGGGATTTTTTTGTTACTCTCTTTTATTTTTTGTTATTATGTATGTACCTGTATATATATGTATCAAAAAAAATTTCAATAAAAAAACAAAAAAATATAAGCATATATATATATATGTACCCGCCTCAGAACAGAAATATTCTAGTGAGACATTATCATATACTTTTTTGTATATGAAAATGTTCAATAAACGCCCGGGTTGCCGGCAAAAAAAAAAAAAATTAAATTAAAACTAGCGGAAAGCACAAAATCATATTTTTCTAGACGACGTATAAGAGTGACTTTCCAAAGGGATCCATTTAAAAACATTATAGATTTTAGTAGTTCGTTCATCAAAAATAATTCAAATAAACCCAACGGAAATATCGAATTTCTAGGCCTGCTATGGCAAATTCATTTTTTAACTTTGACTAATTTTCAAATTCCCTTCTTGTGATCATTTACATTTCAGTGAGATTTAGGGGTAGTTTTTTAAATGCATCTAATCAAACTTTTCTCAAAACAGACGCTTTTGACTGTAAAAATTAAATGCCGTTACTGTTGCGACATACTTCAAGCAATTTATTATAATTTCAAATTCTAAAAATCAAAAAAAAAATTGTATAGAATGAACTAAATTATTCTTTTTGAGATGAGTTGGGTTCCTTGAAAATTATTGTATATAATCAAGTTCAAAGAACGGTCAGAGATTGAGTGACAACCCGTCGGCTTTTCTTCGGCTGGCTAAAATGTGGGTTATTCAAAAGTAAGAAGTTTAAAAATATCAGAGCGCGAAGGAGAATATCAAATAGTGTCGTTTTTGGAGAAATCACGGAGAAAAGCAGTCGTTCTTATTTTAAGCATTTTTTGATAATGCTTCTTTTAAACCTATTAATTCCACTAGCTTAAGAGAAAATACTACATTATACATTTGGTATGAGATTATAAGTTCCGTGATTGAATTGTTCTAAATTTTTTCCACATTTTCTCAATGCGCATGGAAAAAAATGATTGAATAATGATTGATTGATTGATTTCATATTATCAGAATATTTTAACATAGATGTATAAACTCTTTAATGCCTATTCTATTTGTACGACAACAAAATAAATAATCAGTACTATTATTATGGCTCTTTATTTCCGAGAGTATTTAAAAATACTTATTTTCTAAAAGTAAAAAGTATTTTTTTCCCAATTTCCCAATTGAAGTTTGTCGGAAGGGGAAAGAGATTGGGAAGAGGAAGGTGTGGGAGTGCCTGGCAATTTAGACCTGGTTTGTCGACAATTACAAGAATATAATATTTTACCAGGTGCTAGACATTATATTTTTTCTATGACTATATCCCAGTTCGATACTTAACATCTTAATGATAGGATATATCCACTGATCTGAAAAGATCTACAAAAGACGACATCATTAAACTATAACGTGTTTATTTCTACATTAACTAGATTTCTTCTAAACCAGAACATGTTTGATATTTACAATATACGAGAATTGTTACAATAATCAAGATATTGATGAAAGCAAATGAATAACTTTTGCAAGACTCAAGTCAATCAAAAGTCAGATGCACCATTTAGTTTTTAATAAAACAATGCATACAAAAATGCCATTACTCGGTGGTTAGAATTTTGTAAAGAGATACGACTAGATTCCGGCGTGCAAAACTAGGCAATGGTGAGCTTTCCTCTGATATGATTGCGTTTTATACAGTCGCTGGGTAAAAAGTTTGCAGGGCTGTCGCAGTAGTTTCAAAGTTAGTTGTTTAAAGATGTTATTCTGACAAAAAAACATTTGGGTTTATTCATAAAGTAATGATGTTAGAACTTACAGCTCAAGTTTTTAATATTATCTATCTTCTAGAATAACTCTATTATTACATCATTTAATAAATTAATAGTTGGTATCGTGATTAATTGAGGTTATTTTCTCCATAAGCTATGTAAATAAGCCAAATACTTTTATGTAACCGAAACAATGAATAATATTTGTTCCAACTCAACTATTATTTTTTTTATATTTTTTGTGTCTGTTGTCATTTAAGAAAACCATTACTGGTAACTTAATCAATGCGCACTCATAAATCTCCACTGCTTCAATTTATACAAAACATACAATTTCACCACATCATTTTTTAAAGATATCGTTTATCTTTACCTTAAATGATTTCCTAACTTGTATTGACCCTGTCCGGTAAAATGTAAAATATAATCAGACATCTTGTCATTGTTATGTCATATCAAAGGCTGGACTGGAATGGAAACGGAAAGTTATTGGTGGAAGTGACACACAGAAATTTCGTTATAATATAATTTAAATTCTAAATTTGTAATATTATGGTATTGGTATACTGCCGTAATAGGTAAAAAGTGTAAAAACCAAGTGTCTTCCTTGAGAGTCCCAAAGAAGATACGGATTTTTACTTATCACGGCAGTATAACTGTTTTATGGAGACTTTGAAAAATAAATAAACAATGACTGGTTACTACTAGTTAAATGACTGGTTATTAATTATTGAATTTGATGGCCTTTAAAAATGTTATATATTTTGTTGAAGTTTGAGGCAACCCTGATCAGAGATCAGAACGTGTTGCAGCGTTTGTGAATAAGAAGTGGAACCAAAAGCGCAACAGAATTTTAAATGTTTGCACGCGACATCATCCCAGGTATTCATTAGAAATTTTAACGGTTCGGATATTCGGTTTAACTCACCAAAGTGCTAAACAAACCAAAAATATTGCTTTTTATACTATATACACATATAAAAAATTGATAAATGGTTTTCTTAAAAAATGATAAATTTTAATAAATTGACCAAGTTTTTGTTTCTGAGCAAATACCAACATAAATTTGAAAATAAATATTATGGTAAGAATCTCAATAATCCATGGGTAAAGTGCACAAACTTCAGGAAGTGGGTTCGCAATTCAACATTGATTTGTCGTAAAAATAATAACTAATATTTTTTTTAAATGCAATTATTAAAATTATTTCAGTATCGTAATTATCTTACAAATTCGGTTGTATAAAGATTTTAAACATGGTAATTTTGTTATAAAAAGACATTGTTTGATTTTATAATAAAATATTGAATATTTTCTAATCCAATGTTTTATTCTAGGAATTTTCGAACCCCCCTCTCGACCTTTTGGGAAAAATATGGCCCGGTGCGTAAAAATTACAATATTTTTTATATATTGGAGTTATAAGTGGAAAAATAATTCCAATCCCGTTAATAAAAACCTAAAAATTGTAAAAGTGAAGAATTTCCAATTCGCGCTATTTTCATGGCGTTTGGTTTTTCTTCAATTACAATTCTCCAAAAAATGAAATGTTGTATAGCGGTTTATTTTTGGGGTACTATGCCGTGTTGTGCTACCTCCTTCCTTAAAGTATTTATCATCAGAAAAGATATGTAAAAACATATTACGATAAATAAACACTAAATAATATCACAAAAATAAACTACTCTAATCCTTTGGGTGAAAATCTCAAATCATATTTCCAAAAGGAACGTGATTTTGGTATGTCGTGTTCTAAAATATTATCCCGAGTTTTCAATTAAAATGAAAGTAAAATCATTTAAAATGCAAAAAGCACGTGTAAAATAAATCGATAACATGGCAAACTAAGCATATTGAAGAGCCGGATGTTTTAAAACATATATTTTCATAAAGCTCGTTTCAAGTCGAGTATCGATGAAGTACCCTTCTAGTTTGAATGAATAAACACAGAAAATTAGCCAGTATTAAGTATGTAAGAACCTACTAAATTTCATCTCAATTTCACCATCTATTTTCACGTCGGTTAAATCATTTTGAAAATCCTTAAAATTATTAATTCAATCACCGAAATTTAACAGGCATTTCGGGTGAATTTTAGTTAAGTATAAAACTGGTATTTTAAATGAAAATTTTTTTGTAGTATAATTTCACGGTTTAAAATCAAAATATGCCATGTTAATAAAATAATGTTTTTTTATTTGCAAGCACCTTACATTTAAAAAGGAAAAATTGTTGGAATGTCTAATGAAAAAATCTTGACGAAGCTATGGGTAGTAAGATTTTTCTCTCTGAAATTTCTAGATCAATATAACAATCATTGTATAATGTATTGTACAGTATTGCTCGTTAAGTCCTTTAGAGTCATAACAAAATTAATAAAACAAGATTCCGTGTTATTTTTTAGCAAAGTTAATGAAATCTCATCATTAATTATAATTGTGTCAATTCCATGCTACAGAATATTCAATATTATAAGAAAAAAATAATGTTTATTTTAAATCATTTAATAAATACAAAAATTAAGTACAAAATTCAAACATAAAAAAAAACAACACGAGATCAAGAAAACAAAAATGGAAAATATTTTGGTTTTAAATGAATAAATAAGTGTTATTAAATAAATAAATTATTCATAATCAACTATAGTATTGTATTCTTCTAGTAAGATATGACGTACTCGCCCCAGCCTCTGTAGGGGAAGGGGGGTTGTTCCTCTCCCGAAAGTTCGTAGGACCTTCGTCTCCTGTGGTGGTCGGAGTGTCCCTGAACGTAGTGGACTTGGTGGCCTTCTTCGTGGTCACCTCCTGAGGACGCCAGCTTCTTGACTCCGATGATGGCTGATAGCATGAGGGCAAGAGCGGACACCATCAGAGCCTGAGAATAAAATAAAATAAATTTATAATTATAGGTATTTTTATTATGGTTCTCAGATCTAACAACATAGTTCTATTTTTTAATAAAATTGATTCTTATATACTCAAAAGCATTTAAACATTTTACCGTAAAGATTTGAGTATGACAATGGATTCATTCAAACCAGTAGTTCTGCGAACAGTAGAACTCGCGTTCAAAAATGTACAATGTTTCTAATTTCCTCTCTTAATAAATCAAAACGTCAATGAAATCAAAAGATTTGTAAGTAGGTAGGTACTTAAAAAACCACCTACTTAATGCAAACCACATATTTTATGTTTAAAAAAAATTTATAATGGGGAATTATACTATTGTCCAAAGAAAAGTCAATTCGAATATTAATAATTAATATTAACTTCCTTCAGGCAGCTAGGTACCATAATATTGAAAAAAAAATGCGTACAAGTAAGTCCAAAAAAACACGACCATTTTATCTTGGAAAAAAGAATCTTTACTGGACCATCTTGAAATGGAAACGGAGCGGACAAACAAATTTACAGACAAAATGCAAAACGGTCGAGTTAAAACAGGATTTTTAACTTAATAGGGTGCAATACTTCAATTTACGAGACCAAGTTCCATACGACGATGTTTTTTTCAATAATGGAGTACAGGGGATGAGTTAAAAAATGAGATTTGATTTTAGGAAGCCAAATTTCCAATTGATTTTATTACGAAGATTCACTTTTTTGTCATTTGCAAACACTTTCAATGAAATCCCTACCATTTCTTTTTTGTATAAAAATAAGCATTGGCGGTTAGCGCTAAGGAGTTTTGGAGCTACGCACTTCCTAAATTTCGGTCACAGTTTCAATTTTTCCTAAGTTTTAGTTCTGTACACTTTAAGTATTAGCGGGCCCTGTACAGTACGCCCAGCTTCTAAGAGACTAACTTGACAGCCTCCCAGAAGCTGGCCCTCAGTTGTCCATTTAGAGTTACACCAAGCATGTAATTGGAAGGCATGTTGGGAAGATTGCTTTCGTTGAAAGATACTAGATTACCATTTCGATCCCTTTTGACGTAATTAAACATGATGGGGTCTTTGAAACTTTAAATTCGACTAGGTTATTCTTAACCCAAGAGAAAGCCCTCTCGAAGAAAACTTCCATACTTTGATTTAAAGATTTGCGTATCTTTTGGGGGCTTTCCAAACAAAACGCTATCATTACTTGTTCTGTCATCCTCGTTACAATGCATTGGTGCACACGGCAAAAGGTAATTGATTGATGCAACAAAAAAAAGTCGGAGACAGAACCGATCCCTGTGGGATGCTAGCATTTATTGAATGTGAGGAAGATGTTAAGTCATCAGCAACCATCTGAATCGACCTTTCCCTCAGAAACTCGGCAATCCACGTACACAAGAGTTTAGGAAGTACGTAAAAAGGCAGTTTGTTGAAATCCACGGTGCCAAACCCGGTCAAAGGCCTTGAAAATGTCCAGTGCAACCGTTTGGGTCTCACCGTGACGTTCCAGGCACCGCCCCCAAATATGCATTACACACGCGAGAAGATCACCCCCCGAGTGGTTATGCGAGAATCCTTATTGACGGTAGTTGATAATTTTGTTTTTTTCGAGATAAATAAGTAGTTTTTTGTTGATCACACGTTCCATCACCTCGGATAGAATTGATCAGTGAGAATGTGGCGGTAGTTTCCCGGGTTGGAGCGGCCACCTTTTTTTGAAATAGGATGAATGACCGCTTTTTTTCACCAAGAGTTTCCAGAGACACATTTCAAGGAGATTTGAAAGAACTTCGTAAAAAATGGAACTATTTCTAGAGCGCACCTCTGCAATACCTGCCAGGCATTCAGTCAGGCCTGCTTCAGACTGACAATATGTATAGCGCATCACTAATTTTTGTTAGTAAAAACCGCAACTGAACATGAGACGTCACCAACACTTATCAATCAGCTTTTCTGTCCTATGTACGCAATATTACTTTACCAGATTGTTTAGATCATTATCATTGTTGTCCTTAATTGCTAATTTATTTTTCTTCATCTATTTTTGCATTTTTCACAAATCTATTTTAGAAAAAATATGTATGTATGGGATATTTGGGATTGCACTAACCTTCCCACATCCTGGAATAAAAATTATTATATCACATGTTGCTTCACTGTAAATATGTTTTTTCCGTCAACATTACCTTTCCCCGTAGGTATCTCAAAATCAATAAACAAAATCAATTCTTTGACCCAATCATGTTGAAACAAAAACAATGTTTTTAATCCATGAAAGAATGCGTACGAGAAACAGATACATTTTAAATCTGGAACACTGAATTTGAATTTGTTACAAAAAATCCGTTAGGCATGTATTTAATAGTTAAATAAATTAGGTCGACTTTGTTACCAAACTTGAATGTCAAGTAAAACAACATGCTTCCGTTTTGATGAATAAATAAAATATTATACTCACCCCGATTATACCACTAACATATATATGTAAGAAATAAGACCTCGAAAAAAGTCTATAATATTTTCTTACAATTTTTTCCTTACAATAGGCAAATATTGTATATGGTAATATGGGACGTCTATTGAATCGGGGTGACATTGATCATCGCGTTTATTATTTATTTAGTAACGCCCTATTGGACTTTTTCATAACGATTATAAATTAAATTGAAAACAACAGTTATAACATTATTTAAAAAAATTAAGAGTTAAAATTCAATATATAATTTTCACATTAACTTTATATAACCGGTCGGTGGCTGAATTGGAGATTTTTATATATTGCCGGGTTATTCGTAACCCGGGAATGTTTGTCTTTCTTTATACAAATACTAATTATAATAATAATATAACCCTTGAAATGGATGTACGAGTAAAAAAAACAGATTTTATTAAATACTTCAGCTTATGCATCAATTATGATTACTTGTTATTTACATTAATTAAAGCACTGTTGATTCTATTTTGGACTGTGATCAATAGCACGGCTATTCAGGATTGTTTAATAAAAATTAGGATCTTAGAATGTGAATTTTTGTAGTTGTGGCACTCGAAAAACTAATCTAATTTGTCGTTTTTCCTTAAATTCGCAGAAGTGTCAATATCTCGAAAAGTAACGAAGTTTTATATATTCCGTTCCATTATGAGTCGATCATCTTGACATTTGAAGTCACTTTGACAAGTCTGAACCGTCTTTCAACAAAGTTGATCAAGTTTTCAGTCATAAAACTTGACGTTCAAAAAAATCTAAGACGGAATAGTCCGAACCCGCTATAAGCAATATCAATGTCACTTTCTGAATTCTCTTTGAAATCCTCAGCACTGACGTCAAGTAGTGGCAATATTGTAATGTATTAGCTTATAACGTCTATGAGCAATTACTGCCACCTGTCGAGAAGAGCGCTAATGAAATAAGAACTCAATATATAATACATTTCAAGTGTTTAGTTCGATAATTCTTACATAGAGGGAGCTGAAACTATCAAGAAATTACTACCATAAAAGACAGGAATAATTTTACTGATCAAAATAAAGGAGCCAACTCACAATTTTATCCTCACGATGAAAGAGAAAGGAGCCTATTTGTCCCCTAGCTCTGTATGCCACTATATTAAAAAGTCAAAACACCAAAGTGCTTTTATCAATGGCGCGAATCAAGATTTTTATTTTTGCATAACGTAATGAGTAAAACCTCAAATTGTTATATTTAATCAACGAAGACAATATAAGCGACTCTTAAACGAAAATTTGACACAGAAAAATTAGAAATAGATTCGGTCGCATTTATTCCTAGATGCGATCTTCCACGACGATGTGACAGAATCTTTTTCTATTTTTTTTAGAGTCTTGAGAGTCTTTTCATTGATTAAATATTACAATTTGAGGTTTTACTAATTAAATTTCGTTATCAGCTTTCACAATTTAAGCACTAGTCTGAATTCCAAGATACTCATTGCGTTCTTACAGTTCAGAAGCAAATATTCAATTTTCTACTTAATATTTTTAATCAAGCTTGCAATTTCTCTTCAAATCACTCGATGACGTAGAATTTATTAGAATGGAGAAAAGAAATTCAACAGTTATTTTCAAAACCCATTATTTTCTCTGCACTTTTTAACGGATGGCTAAGAAAATCCTTGCATGATGAAATGCAAATAAAGTTTAGCCAAACAATTAGAAAATAACTACATAATAATTGTACTGCATTAATATCTCAAGTTAAGTTAAAGCTATTATATTACATGATAATAATATTGTAGAGTTGCACTATTTTTTTTCTATTCTAAGTGAGTAAGGTTTCTGGACACGGGGGCTAAATTATTAAAATCACATTTTTTTTAATTTTTAAACATTTTGATTACTATTTCAAATCCCAGTTAATACTCATATTGCCTTTTCCCTTGCTTATTGTTCCTTTCTTAAAGTCTTGCCTTGGAAGAAAGAACACTTTAAAAAAGAAGAGCGACGCCAGAATCATTTGTTTTATGTTTGAATTTTTGACGCGATAGTCGTTGCATATATTTCGCTTCTTGTGGCAATTAATCTCGTGAAAAAATACGTTAAATAATGAAAATTATCATCCCCGTGTTAAATATATTAAATAATACGGTGTGGTTACTGTAAAAGAATTGTATTGGGAAAATTTCTAGCATTAACGGTGCTTACATATAAGATGTACATCTATGTACTATCAGTGTCCACAGAATCTTCCTAAAACCAACAGAACTCCAAAACTCCAGAACTCGTAAGCTCGTCGAATTCCGCTGCATTCAAAGGCTCTACGGCTGCTCTTAAGGACGGGTTGTTTCGGAGAATTTGAACAATTCTTCAAATTTCAAAGTTAATTTGAAGTTTTGTGAAAGATTTTTTCAAGTTCTGTTTTTATTTTAGATCTGTCAAGCAACTAGCCCATAATGATACTTGAACAGAATAGGATATAACAGAACTTGAATAAGATTTTTACAGAACCCGAAAATGAAAGTTGAAATTTGATGAATAGTTCAAATTCTTCGGAAAATCCCTTCCTAAATGTAAAAAACTTTTATATTTTGCCTTTGTTAGAAGTTAACTTGCATACCATTCTCCTATTGGGAACCCATATTACAATATTACAAGCTTTTGAAAGAATACAAAATAAAATGTTACGTTTTCCAATTTTTTAAATGGGTATTACAGCAATTTCGTTGAACCAGAACACTCTTTCAAATTAAATGAATATTGCGTAGAATTGTCTGACAGAAGGATTTTAACTGTCTTAGTATTTCTATATAAAGTATTTTAAATGATATTTTTGATAGTCCAGAATTGCGTGCATTCATAAGCTTTCAAATTCCACTACGTAATACTAGTAGTCGGAATTTATTTCATTGCAGAAATTTTAGTACTAACTACCATATGTATTCCTCATTGCCCAGAATACTTATGGAGGGAATAATTTCAGTCATTGGACATCTTTAATTTATCATTTTTCAAATACAAAAGTTTGTTACTGAGGTAGTTTAGTTATGTATGGTAAATATTTACTGTATTAACATATAAGTTTTACTTATCATATTTAAAAGCCTTTAAATAAGGCGTAAATAAAGTAATATTAATGAAATTAAAAATTAAATTAAATTACCTGTACATAATTACTCTGTTTATGAAATTGAAAAAATGAATATGTAATATAATATAACACACGTCGGTGTATATTTTATTTTTATGTTTATTTCCGGCACACAAACAAAATAAAAATAAATGGTTAGTGAGAATCTGACCTTATTTCAATAAATCAGTTAATTTTCTTCTCAAGTCCCTGCAAACTAATAAATAGTTAGCCCAACATTTTAATGGTCCACTTGAAAGGACAGGCGTTAGAAACAAACGCCTTTCTAGCTATAAAAGCCTTATTAAATACCACTTTTTACACGTGCAACATCTAAACTAAGTGATTACGTGATTAAAACACGTGAAAGAAAATCCGATTAGCGCCATGTACACGTGGAAACTAATCATTTTATCGCAAAAAAACTCACAATGAAACCTAAAAGCTTTTGACCGAGGGACAAGTAGATTGTAATTTATAAAAATGAAGCAAAAAATAAACACAGTACGAGGTGTTATTTTTGAGCACGAGTGAGTTGTTTTTTTAAACATAATAATTTATTACATTTCAGCTAAAACGGTACCTCGTGTATCAGGGTAGATAAAAATTTATTATATTCCACTTTACGGTTTCTCGTGTATCAGGGTAGATAATAATGTATTACATTCCACCTTAACGGTTTCTCGTGTATCAGGGTAGATAGTAATTTTGATGAAGTTGTAAGTAATAATAGATCGCACACCCGTGAAAAACGTGATATTTTAGGGATGTAAGAATTATTTGCGAATAAAATAATGTCGGTATCTACTTAATCGCTTGCATGTTATGCTGTAAACTTTTCAGTTACAATTTTGAACGTGAAACAATGTACGTAAAAACCCTACTAATAAAAACGTAAAATAGAAACTAACATATAAAGAAAAGATGTATAAGATATATACATTGCTTATCCAGTCAAAGAGAGTTGTTTATTGGTTGTATAATCTTGAAATAGTAATAATTTCAAGGTATTTTAAATGTTCTGTATATTTCTACATTTTTAAGAAATGTATACAAAATTTACCATTTTAGAAACAAAATAAAATTACCGATAACATTTTTGCATTTTATATATATAAACTTTAGTATTTAAAAAGTAAAATGTTTTAATTTCAAACATGAAAAAAGTTGAACAAAAATACTTTTTTCATCAAAACGTCACAAAATTTCTGAGAAATCAAAATTCGAAAAAGACGATCATTTTATAAAGAGTTGGCAAGAATAATAATTCCCAGAGAATAACCAAAAAAATTATTCATCAAATAAAATTTACTTCCGCACACCGGGATTTGAACCCACGACCTTCGGAATGCTAGTCGAGAGCCTTACCCCTCGACCACCGAGACCGTCATTTGGAATTAATGCTTAAATAATGTCTAACGGACTAATGTCCTATTATATTGCTCACGGAATTTGCTTCCTTTATTGAATATTATTTCTGTTATTTCACAATTTTAAGCGTACACGTGTGTAACGTACACATATGTAAACACAATTTATGTTTCTTAATGCTAATTCTTGTAAACCTTTTAAATTTATAGCAAGCACATGTAATGAAAAAAAGCATTTATGTAAATGGAATAAAACTGATCGATTTTAAATTAACAATACGTTCATTGTTTCATATTTTACATAAACACTACTTTAAAAAATATTTAATATGCCACCTACTCGTAACAGCCTATAGAAAAGTTTGATGACGGGATCTAAGACTGAAAACAATTTTCAGGTAGTCGGTGCGGGCGGGTTGGTGGGTGCTTCAGTGGGTTAGGGGTGGTAAAAGCTATTCATCTCTAAAAAAAATCAACCCTTAAAAAAGTTGCTTTTATAAAACGCTAATTGAGAGAGAAGATTTTTGCAATAAATTGTTGATTTCATATTTTGCCAAGGGCATAATGCCAATTATAACCGATTTAAAGAATTTAAAATATTGCTATTATGATAGAAAATTGTAAAGGATAATACTGTATCGATGATTTCAGTTAGGTTTTCCTAACTTGGTACAAAAATTAATAACAAGCTAAAAAAAAATTTCAGCTTTTTTGTTTTAGCTTCATTTGTTATTTCAATAAATAAGCTTTTTCCTGAATACAATAGTTTTTCAAAAACTATAAATACATAATTGCTAAGGCTTCTTTCAGACTATGAGTCTTTTAGCACAGTGATATTTTAGCTCTTATAATTTTTTTATAATATTGATGGAGTGTGATGGGTTGCGACATGCGTTAAAATGCAGCAATGTAACAACAATTTGAAGGTTGAAGTTAGCTACACTGGTGTTTATCGAAAATTAATAATTCTGATGAGTTTTGCATACATATTTCTCTAACAAGTATTTTATAAACCGAAAAATATTGAACAAATGAATGAGTTTTTCGTTCATAATGATAATACAAGAGGATGAACTGTTATTTAGATGATTAAATATATTTTACGTAGAAATTAATGTAGGTACAACTAAATTATTATCGGATGTAAGTATAATATAACTTGTTGCATCAGCTTAGTTAAGTCAATTATTTGTTTCTCTAACGATATTCCAACCCATGGGAGAAAATACGTAGGTGATTCCTTAATCCTAGTGATAGAGTTTTTGAGAAGATAATTGATAATAACTGTTTAAAAAATCATTGTAAATAAATTGGCGTTAATAATATTATCATACTTTTCAAAGATAAGAATGTGCATGTCAACATCATTAAAATATCACTTAACGAATTGAAAAATATTCCTGCAAATTTGCATTAATATAAACGAAGATTTTTTTTTTATTTTTCACTGAAAACTCAACTTTAAGTGCATGATCATTTGTTCGAAATTGTATATTTTTCACTATTGGGATAAATTTTTCGTACTAGGTAAATTCGAAAAAGCTTTTAAGCTACGTTATGAAAAGCTTCATTAAACCTGGATTGGCGGAAAATATAAACTTCCTATAAAACAAAAAAAGTATTTGTTTAATTATTGAAGACAATATTAGCGATTCTTTAACGATAATTTTAAACACAAAAATCAGAAAAAGGTACGGCACATGTAGGACTAGAACCCAGGACCCTTGAATAAACATGTGCGGTGAAAAAATTAAGGCAATGTTTGTAGTTCTTATTCGAAGTATGATACAGTTAAATATGACCAAAAGAGATAGGGTCCCGTTGGCTCAGTTGGTAGAGCAGTGCCCCGGCAAGGCGAGGGTCTTAGGTTTGAGTCCTAGATGTGACCGTACCTTTTGTGATTTTTCGGTTTAAAATTTTCGTTTAGGAATCGCTAATATTGTCTTTAATAATCATATATTAAAATTTGAGGTTTTACTCATTAAGTTATTTAAAAAAGTATTATTTTTTGTTTTTCGTCTTTGGCAAAGCACAACAAAGAATAAAACTATCCGTTTCCTACTGATCGAGGTACTTTTTTTTAAATCAAAAGTATGGTGAGGCTTTTCTGAGAAAAAATTTCTTACCTTCATGGTCAAGAGCCCAAGACCTCCGAAACCAACTGCAGCCATCATCTTGGCCATCATCAGACCCATCAACATCACTCCACCGCCACCCCCCTTTCCTCCCTTCTTCCTTCCGGTCTCTGAAAACAAAGTAATGATTTATAATTTTCTTAATGCTGTCATTAATACAATTATATAAGCATCATGACGGCCCCAAAAATACAACGAATAATTATTTTGAAAGGGAAACATATACAACCAAATTGATAGACTAACCCAACAGGAAAATGGGAACAAACCAAATTGCGTGAAACGGGCTTGATCGTCTCTCTTTCTGTAATTTTTCAATAAATGAATCTGACATTATGCAGACAACTGGCATTATAATATCAGCTCACAAAATACTTTTGCGCACAAATGCTGGATGCGTAAAAAACTTAATTACAGACTTTTTTTAAAATGTTTTAATTTTTCCTCCTCACTAATTTTAAGCCTCGCTCCACAACCCGATTTCAAGGCGGTTTGGATTTTTAACGGTTTTTATGAACATTCCAATCCTGCCAAGAAAAATCGCACAACGTACTCGGCTGCAAAACGGAGCCTCACTTTAGCGAACATTAATTTTCTGCACAGAGTCTGGATATTTTAATGAACGCTCTTCAACAATAAACCTACGACTGATGTCGTAGATTATTCAAAGCATTCTCGCACCCTCATGGTGCCAAAAAAATGATCACATGGTTTGCCTCCTGCTCGCCGAAATGATTCCCAAATTTCGTGTTAGTGCAATTCCATCAATTTATAAATATCAATTTACAATTATTTGAATACAGAGAGTATATATAATATACAGTTTGCTGTATAAAATCACTACATAAGGATAAAAATCCACACAAATTGTTATGCATTGTTAGTTTCTTTGCATTCACGTGCATTCACTACAAATTAAATTTGAAACATTCTGAAAAAACATTGTCCCTTGCATTCATTCAATACCATTAGGTTATTTCCAAAGCATATTTAATAAATTTTACGATAGAGCGCAAAAAATTACGTTTTTATTGTACGTTTAATATGGTTATGATTTTTCACTTAGGTGTCGACTAAGAACTAAGCTTAAATCACTTTCCTCTAACAGTTTCCAGCTTTGCAGTCCTAACGTAAGATAATTAACTAACCCTTTTTAAATCTTAGTATTTACTTGAGTTACGCTAAAATCGAAGGGTAAGAAAAGAAGTCACAAATCAATATTGTCAAAGCGATCGATTTTTAGCATGCCAATTTCCTGATAAAATATTAGTCAGTCGGAATATATCGAGAACACGTGTTTTTTTTTATTTTCAATATCAGTTTTTGTGTGAACACGTGTTCCGCCCTCCTCAGAAAACATTCGCTTTTAACGAATACTTTGTTATGAACTCTGTCATTTGTTAAAGGCTTGCAGTCTGTTTTTAACCGAATAACAAATAATTTAAGCAGATTTTTAATAAATTAACAGTTCTTCAAATCAGTAAGTTTTCTCCGTGTAGCAAAAAAAGTTAAATTATATTAATTCCTATGTGTGGGGAATTTTCTACTAGGAGCTTTTTTATTAATCATCGTTATTCACCGATCAATGACATTGATCATGTGTGCAAAAAATTTTTTGTTCATTTTCACACGAAGAAAGGAAAAATGAGCTGACTTTGGGCACAAGGTCACGCCCACAACACAGTTCTAGCGGACTCTCTCATCAGTGGAAGTAAAAATACAGGTAGTTGATTACCTAGTAGTGACGTTACACGGTGATTACTTAAATCTTCTGAATAAAACTTTAACCCTTCTACATACATAAACTTCACCATAATTTTCACATCTTTTCCGATGATGGACACTGTACCACTGTTCGAAACATTAACTAAAGAGGGAGGAAACTGTACACCGTAAACTTAACCCAAAAATTAATCACAATATTTCTTTTGTTCGTGAAAATCTCAAATCATTTACTTCAATGAACCTGCTTCGAAATGCTCATTGTTATACATACGTTACAAATAAATTCCATATTATGATTATTGTTATGCTAACGTTGAAAAATAAAACTATTTTATGATTATTGTTATGCAAACGTTGAAAAATAAAACTATTTTATGATTATTGTTATGCATGCTTTAAAAATATCATTTTATGATTATTGTTATGCATACTTTAGAAATAAATACCATTTTATGATTATTATTATTCATATTTCACAAATAAATGCCATATTATGATTATTGTTACGCATACTTAACAAATAAATACCATATTATGACAATAATTGTCATGCATACTTAACAAATATGTAAATACCATATTATGATTATTGTCATGCATACTTTACAAATAAATATCCTAACGAAATAAATTTCAATTCATTTTCATTGACCGTGCTTTAATTGATTAAAACATTTCCAGAGTATTATGTTTACTTTTATTAATTTTTTTCTCTATTGTTTAAAAATTAAAAAAAAAAACAACCCAAACATAACTCATTTAAATGCTTTTTTTATACGATAACTGTTCGATTTTGTAGAGTAAATCTTTCAGCAAATTTATGTAATCGTATTAAGGATTAATCTTTAATACTTTGTTTTAATTCTAAGTTTTTCTTTTATATATTAAATAATATTACTAATTTTTTTTATTTTTAAACAGTTCGACACTGTCTTTAGAATTTTTTTAAAAATTTTAATAATAATGCTATTGAATATGTAACAGATAAACTAAAAGTTTCAATGATCATATTGTAAAGACACTCATTGTAGCTTACCGACAAGTTTTGACTGTTCCTCGACAGTAGACAACGTCTCAGAGATGACATTCTTCATCTTATCTCTGCCTAACAGATCAGGAAGCCTAACTCTGAATTCATGACTTTGCAAGAACCTCAAAGCATTCCCCAGCATCGAGTTATCTTCTCCTCCCATCTGCCTTCCCCCATCACCCAGGTTCTTAGTCTTCACCAGTTCCACGCCATCAACGATCTTCAAATCCCCTATCCCGTTGTTCTTCTTGGCTATTATCAGCTGTTGGAGAACGTTTTTGGCTATCTTGATGCTCTGGCAGGAGATTGAAGTATCATTCTCTTCACAACTCCCGAAGTTCAAACTGTCACCCAGCACTTCATGACTGTCTAATGAGCTTAGTTTATTTATTTCTTCTGCTAAGCTTCCGCGAAAAAACTGGAAAGATAACGTTAACAACACGACAATAGCACTTCGAGAAAACATGCTTAAAACTTTTAATATTGATCGCACTTGCTTTAAATATTAATGAGAGCTGTAGTCTCTTTGACAACGATGCACAAACTGGTCGTTTGGTTGTTTGGTTATTAGGTTTATATAGCGTAACAAATAGATGAGTTTGCTAAAAGACGACAATAATCGAGCAAAACGAAATAAAGTAGGCTGAAAAGTCGTGGTCCGTTAACATAAAAACGTACAACTTACTTCTTTTTATTTTATTTTTAATTTCATCTGAGAATCATCCACAGATACCTAGAGCAGATAAACGGGAGTTCCTCTCTCTGCTCTTGTACTGCGGCATTGTTACCAAGTCATTTGCAATAAAAGAGAGGCGGTGCAGTCTTTTTGTACTTGTTTCTGCAATCAAACGGCCCAATTGAAAGCGCTCGGTACGCCAAAGTACCAAATATTTCATTTCTTTCAATTACTATGTCTAAAATCGAACGTTTACAGTTGTTATAATAATAATTACCCCATATCGGCCCAAATATTGGCAAACTATATTATATCTACCACCGAATGAATTCTGTAAGACTAAATTTTAACTAAAGGGCGCACAGTGTACACCACGATACACATTCAAGCAGGTTTCATAAAGAGCGTCGGATAATCCCAAGAAGTCTTTCTTGTTTTAAATTCCAAATAATACATAGCAATATTCCAGGACTTAGTTTGATATGGTATTTAACTCTTCGAAACGATAAAATGTGAAATCTAATTAAATCCACTTCACTAATTCCTGGCATAAATATTTAGTTTAATTTCTTGAACAATGCGAAATTGAAGAAATTGCGGAGGTGGTATTAATTCCGTACACAGATGAAACTCAAATCCATAGATCTTTTAAATAATCACGCAATAATCCTTCTGCAATATGTGATTTAATTATGTCTGAGAAGTCTAAAATTCTGTATTCAAAAATACGAAAATTATTTTATACCAACTGACGTGTACCTGGCGTTGCTCATCTTTTCTTTACTTTCTATGAATATAATATATACGACGAAAACTACACGGAGAAGACTTATTGATATAAAGAACTGTTAATTTATCAAAAATTAGGTTAAATTATTCGATATGCTGTTAAAAATGGGACGCAGGCATTTAACGAAAAAAATTACAGAGTTCATAACGAACTATTAGTTTTCTGAGGAGGGCGGAACACGTGTTCACACAAAAACTGATATTGTCAAGTTCCGTTATCAATTTTATGAGGAAAAGAACACGTGTTCTCTATATATTCAGACTGATTAATATTTTATCAGGAAATTGGCATGCTATCACTTTTTTTAACACGATCATTTTTCTCCATGTATATTTCCACAAAAGAACATTCAAGTATTTACACATTAAAAACACGATAACTAAAAATCAATCGCTTTGACAATATCGATTTGTAAACTTTTATTTTCTTACCCTTCGATGTTAGCGTTAATCAAGTAAATATGAAGATTTAAGAAGGTTTAATTAATTATCTAATGGTAGGACTGCGATGCCGGGAACTGTTAGTGGAAAGTAACTAACGTTTAGTTCTTAGTCGACACCGAAATGAAAACCATCTTAAACGTACATATTTATATAAACCTCTCGGAAGAAATTCTCTAAACTATGGTGAAAACCCTATCAAAATCTGTTAAGAAGACAGACGCGGAGAGCGACTTTATGTTAGTATAATATAGGTTTGTCTATAATAGTAATAATAGTCCATGTGAAAAGTACTTTTAAAGCGGCGTCGTCTAAGAAATTACTTGTAAAAGTGAGCCCTTTATCACAGATTAATTCAGAGGTAAACCAATTTCGAAAAAGATTTTGCGGCCCCCTGTAAAATTGGGAAAAATACTACTTACCTTATGCATTATATTTAAATCTTCTAAAAGTCCTTGATAAAATAAGTTTCTTTGAGCTGTTTTTATAAAAATAAATGAATACAAAATTCATATATTATTTGGAGAACTGCCATGAACTTACATTTGACTGACTGTACCGATATTAAAAATAATGACATTGGTTACCCACTAATATTAATGTCTAAAAAAGGTGCAAGTCAAATAATGCATTCTCGAGACGAATGAAGTCAACTCTAGAACGTGTCGCACTGCCGGTCAATAGTATTGTAAGTGTAAAATTATCGAAAAAATTACAATTTTAAGTATAACAGATTTGCTTTTATCTCTCGAATTTATTTATTCATGTTCTCCATACAACGGTTAAACACGGATATATTACGGAGAAGATTAAGTATTTTCGGTATATGTAAGAATAAAAGGTCATGGAGACAATTTTACTATTTTGTTGCATGCGTAAAAAGATTTTTGCTCAACTATCTGTAAGTGACGTTAAAAATGTCGATGGTCAATGCAGAATCGTTAGCAGTTGAGTGGGTCTGTTGATTGGAGAGTTCTGACAGGCAGGAGTCCTCGTTTTTAGAGTATAAGAGTGCATGGGATCTCTACCGAGTATACTTAGTAGGATCATATAAGTAAATCTCTTAAAATGTAATTGGATTATGTACAGTTCCAGAGATAATGTTAAAAAAATGTTTGTTTCAAAATATTTTCCGGCCTGTTTCTAAGGTGTTGAAATCGAGCATTCTTGTTTAGAACAATTATGGATACAGCAATGGATAGTACGTTTATTCTCTCACATGTAGGTAACGCATAAATTTCTTGTGTAGGTACTTTTTCTATTTCTAGGATACGGTTTTATTCAGAAGGGACGCAAATAATTAAGCTATATTCCAGGATACTGCGAAAAAGGGCTTCATGAACTATCTCGCATTAATTTTTTCCTGTAAATATATTTTATTAACGTGGTTGGGGAACAAGAATGTATCTTTGGATCTTGTAAATGAGATGACTCTGCATTTCTGGTTGCTGATAGCGTTGACATTTTTTATATCATCAGCGAAAGTGAGATATTTTGAGTGGTTATTGGTCTTGCCAATGTCGTTAATTAATGTAACAAAGAAGGGGGTCCTACATTCGATCCCTGGAGAAAACCGGAGTTGGTTTTTTAGTCCGTAGAAATATGGTGTCCGTAACTGACATACTGACTACAATTGTGTAAGTAACTAGCTACAAATGCGAGAAAAATTCTTAGAGAATTCGATGTCACTCAGTTTTTTTAATAAATCATCATGTTCGACCCTGTCAAATGGTTTCTTGAAGTGTGTATAAATCACTTACGTGTAAAAAGAATTTAAACCACTTATTAATATAGGTAGTGAGATTTGTAAGGTTTGTTGAAGGTGATAGAGTATGGCGAAATTCTTTCTGATTCTCGGTGAGTGCACGTTTGGTTTGATTATATATTTGTGAATAAATTATGGTTTGTAAAAGCTTTATGGGTGCTGATAAGATAGTAAGAGGTCTATAATTATCGATTTACAACTTTTTGCCTTTTTGTGTATAGGTGTGACTTTTGTAAGTTTCCGCATTTGAGGAAAGATATTATTACGAAGTGAAGAGTTAAAAATATGAAAGGTGAAATGTTGAAATTGGTTAAAAATGTTATAAATGTCTTAAAAAGGTAAAAAAATTAAAAATGTGAAAAATTAAGTTTCACCTTTTTGGGAAAAATTTCTGAAGCCATGTTTATTTTATTTATTTAGGAAACAAACAGTTGTAAATGTGAATTAATTTTACATTTAAATTGAATATAAGATAAACCAGTTATGTTCCATTATCAATCTTTTTTATGGTAACAAGTTAGGAATAAAGTAGATATTTAAAGACATTGGTAAAAAATGAATTAAAATAATAGACGAACAATAAAAAATAATTGGTACATTGTAAGGTTAATATGTTTTTAAAAGTTTTTAGGGTACAGTGGAAATATATTAAAGAATCCATATTGAAAAACATAAAAAAGATATCACAAAAATTACATTTTCATAATAATAATAAAAAAATAATGGTTAAGTAAGTAAAGAAGTAATGCGAGTTAGGTCTATGTGACAAAAAGTGTGCGATGTAAATTTAACCTCTTACGAGACATACGATATGCCAAAACTTGATTAAAAGTCATTTGTTTACTGGTAGTTATAAGATCAAAGATTAGTTTTAAATGCTGATTAAAAATACTCAATGCAAAAAGAAATGAAAAGAAAAAAGATTATAATTAAGTAGTGTATGTGAAATCTTTGGAGTATTTGAAAGGAGTCGTGCTATTTTGTTTATATCCTGCCTCAGAGGATATTCAAATAACATAAGAACGTAATTTTTTCTCATAAATATATTATAACAGTTTTTTACCCACAGGTATTTATAATTTTTTTCAGTTTTAAGTTCCCTGGCTCTCTTCATAAGTAACTTGTTAGAAGGCGTGAGGTGATCATTGAGGAATATACGGCTTGCTACTCCTGGTAGGCCGATATCTGTTGAAGTCAAGGTCCGGTGGCGACGAGCAGCTGCAACAAAGCGTCCTTGCAATCTTGCCGAAGAAGACGTACATTTGAAGTAGATGTGGGTGTGGATGTGATTTTAGAAGGTCCCGTTGGCCATGGTCACACTCTATGAATGAATTCAATGTCTCCTTTTTGTGTAGTTGGTACCCAACTTTCTGGGATGTATTCATTATAATATCCTGAAGATTTACATTTCTTGACATCGGAACTCCATAAATTTCAACATTACATAATCTATCGTATTGTTCTCGTTGATTCATTTTCATATTTACGTCCCTTATAACTTCCTTCAAATGAACAACTTCACATTCCAGAGAATCAATTTTAGCGGTTTTACTACTCAAAGCTAACATTTTGGTGCTTAAAGTTTCAATTTGTGAAGATAAAAATTTCACTGAATTTGTAGTAGTTTCTAATTGATCGGTAAAGTCCTTGAATCTTGCGTCTAGCTTACAATGTTTTTTTCCATCTCCTTAAGTCTGTTATCGACAGTTTTTGAGAGCTGGTTAAGTTTCATTTAAATTTATAGGATTATCGTCAGTACTACTTTGTTTGTTTGCCTTCGTATTATTTTTCATTTTGTTGTTTAAATTGTTAATTGAGAAATAATAATAGTCAACGTGATTGGTTTAATTTCAAACTCTCGGCCAATAACAGCAGTGACGATACCATTTTGATGACCAACGCGAGATCTCCGCGGAGATTAATTGGGGATTTATCTCGTAATATATGTTTATCAGCGCTTGTAGATCATATGAATAATTTCACCTTGTAGATTGAGAAAAACTATATCAATTTAGTACCAGAATTTTAGATTAGGATACATATTTTTATTTTATGTCAAACGATAATAGGTGTTATTAACTAGAATTATTTTTGACATATGTCCAAGGATAACCGTATACACCCAAAGATAACCGTAAAACAACAATAATTCTTATTGACATACACTTAAAAATAAGCATAAAATAAGAATTATTATTGACCATCACCCAAAGATAATCGTAAAACTAAAATTATTGTAGACATACACCCAAAGATAAACGTATAACAAGAATTATTATTGAAATACACCCAAAGATTGGCGTACAACAAGAAATATTATTTAAATATTAAAGATAATACTAACGATTTTTATACGAAAATTTTAAAAAGAAAAGCCCTGCTGTACCAACTGCTCTAAAAGGACCTTATTTCTTTCGGTCATATTTAAATGTAGCACACTTCGAATAAGAACTCTCAACATTATCTTCATTTTTCTCACCGCACATTTTTATTAGTTTAATTTTGTGTATGTACATTTCTTACTTACTTTTAAATATATAGCTACCGGTTTCGAAACATCCGTATCATTAACTATCATCAACCACCATAATATCATTACAATTCCTTATTTTGACCCTCCCACTCCCTCCCCAACTCTCCATCTCCACTACCCCACGTAGCAATATTTAATAGTGTCTGTACTTTAAGGTTAGTTTTAAGAAATCGAAACCTGTGGCAAAATATAAAAAAATAATAATTAGTTGGTTGGTTTCTTTTTATAGACCGGCACCAAAATCTCTTACTTGGAGATTTTCCATGATAAGTCGTGTTTGTTTTTTAATAATATTTGTTCACAATGTGGAACGAAGTCGAAAGCGATGAAATAAAAACAACCATTTATAGTAAGTGTCAGAAGATAGTAAGATGGTAATATTATGGAGAGCAGTGGTTCACAGTGCCCGCCTTTTTGCGGCTTTGCCCTCTAAGCCGTTAAGCCCTCTTGCGCGGAGTGTGTCAGTGGTTTTCAAAGATTGTTGCTGGACGATAATAAATTCCAACCATCATTTTGCGGTTAGACCAATGGTGTTAAGTGAACTAGATGATCATGTTAATAAACATATCTATGTACAGATATTTTTTTTGTATTTTTGTTTTCGTGTATAGGTACCATAATATAACCAATAAGAAGATTTCTTTGAAACTGCGATACATCAAAAGTTATTTTTTGGTTTTGTGAATTTTGCATGATGATATGATATTCAGAATACATTATCAAATGAACGTAATGACAGAAAATCTCTCTCATTTAATGAGATAAAATTTATTTTTCAAAAGTCTAAAGTCATGTTTAGTTTACGTCTAGACCACAAACGAAATTAATATCAATCACCGTCTACGGTGAAACCCAAAACTTTCCATGGTCCTTTCCAATGAACCAAGCTAACCTTCTCCCAACCTTTGTGTCAAAAAATGCCCAAATGTGCTAACCATAAAATATCCGCTAGAGTAGTGTGACAAGATTCCGAACATATTTAGCTTCTGAACTTTAGTAAATTTCTCGAATATCTTGTTTTCAGGTGACCCACGTTTTTCATTTGTATCTCGTTTTTGTTGTTGTTTTTTACGTTACTATTACATATTGCTGTAGAACGTTAGTAGACGGTTAGTAAATATGATTTTTTTTTACTAACCCTCTGTCTGTTGTATACTTTATAGATAATTAAAATAAGACGTAACAACTACCGTTCCTTTTTCGCACCAGCCAACAAAAAGTGTTTAATGAAAAACACACCTTTCACATTCGGCCTCAAGAAGCATTATTTTGAAAATAATACAAGGTATCCGTGAGTAAATTTCACTGACGTGATGATACAAGTAGAACATAAAACAAAGTGGCTGTGAGAAAGTGCACTAACTTCGGGAGGTTATCTTACATGATGATACATGTAAAAATGTATAAATAACTTATTTCGATATTCCAATATTTTAGGGTAGTTTTCAGGTGAAAAGATGGAAAAATATTTTTGTATTGGAAAAAAACAATGAAATATCGAAAAAAGCTATTTATCGTTTTTACTTACCATTATGTAAAAGCACCTCCCAAAATTTGTGCACTTTACCCCCGGGCTTGTTGAAGGCTTCTGTAATGCAGTCCAAAACGTTGGTTAAGTGGAGTGGAAGCGTAATGCGGCATAATTTCCCTAATATTTAATCACATTAGTTATTTTGTCCGTGAAAATCTCAAATCATATAATTTGTACTGCACGCATCCACTGTGGGAATTTGATCCATCCAAATACCATCTCTAGCAAAGTTGTTGATGGCACGGTATTATGGTTTACATAACAAATTTGATAAGGTAACCTAAATTTTAAATCTGGGGACAATCTCGCATAAACTATTTAAATGGATAAGCCCAAATTACGGAGTTCTTACCTTAGTAGTTGGTAATTTTGTCATTATTATGTAGTAGTAATTTATAGGTATACTTAGCCAAAAGAAATATTTCATGAAGCTCTTCGCCATAGACAAAGTAGATGATTTAATAGTAATTAACACGTCGACTCCGGTGGGTCAAAACAAAACTCAAACAGCGGTGATGGGTACAGATCGGTGGGTGGTCGGTAACAAACCCACCAAAAAATCGAACGGTTAATTATTTAAAAATATCTCGTGGCCCATGGGTTGTGGTGCCAAATGGCGTATATATTATAAATCTAACTATCGACGGTTATTTGTTAGAATACTTACGCCATCGTGCAGAGAGGGGGTCGGAAACGAGCAACAAAATTCACCCTGCCCGCCCATAGAATCAGTCATAACTTCGCAACGGGTTACATAAATTATTCGTGCGTCGTTGTGTAGATCTTCAGATTCTCTAAAAAGTAAGCTAAGCAGAACGATAGTAAAGCAATCAAGCGAAAAATTGTGCCGGGTGTCATTTTACAAACAGTTTAAAATCTTCCATGTGCAAGAATTCCACAAAAAAATACAATAGAAACCAAAAAAAAATACCGAAGCGTGTTTTTTTATGCATTTCGTTTTTATTTATATCTACAACTAAGTACGATCTTGTGGAATTCCTCATATATGACATAAAATATTTCCTTTGTGGAAGTGCCATATTTAAAAAAATATATATAAATTTCAATTGCATTATAGCGAGCGAGAGACTGTTCAGAAGTCTACGCAAATTCAACTGTAGAGTTTTGAGTTATGTCTATATTGGTTTATTCCTGGCTCAACACCAGAGCCAAAGTGTTAACCAAATAATGGCAACAACCGTGGTTCAACAGTAGAGTGTTGAGTTATGTCTAAATTGATTTATTCCTGATCCACCACCAGAGCCGACGTGTTAACCAAATAATCGCGCTTGCTCAGTGGTTCCACAGTACTGTGTTGAGTTATGATCTGCACTTGAATTTGGGTAAAGATAAAAAAACGTTTCATATTTTTGTAAAGTTTTAGGTTTACGTATTTGATGGCCAACATACTTGATGGCCTAAATACATACTTCATCATCATTCTTCATACATTAGTTATCAAGATTTAGATTGACTAACTCAAATCTAAGGTCAGCAGATCTAGATGTTAGTAATCGTCTAATCGAACTTTCTAGGTCAAATCGAGCTGTTTACTATGATCGTTCTTTTAGTGTAACAGGCCCTCTCATCTGGAATAGACTTCCCTTAGCTCTTACTAATCTCCAGAATTTGGCTGAATTTAAACGAGCTTTAAAAACAAAATTATTTAAAAAATCTTACCATTTATAAATTTTAACTTCTTTTCAATATTTTATAATAAGCCATATTCTAAAACTTCCGGTAATTGTTTGGTTTCGGTTGTCTCCTTATTGTACCTTTTTAAAGTGTCTGCTCAGAAAATTCTCATTTCTGAGCACAAACTGCCTCCTGTTTTATGTTATGTTTTAGTTTTAATATTCGTGTTTTGTCCTGTCCTACTGTTATTGTTATTCTAAGTTTTATCATCACTTTGTATAAACAGTGTATTTAGTGTTATAATATTAGATCTGTATTGGGTAAGGCACACTGTAGGAATAATTTTAAGAACCATTAATACTGAATAACCTTTTTTTAAAGTTTGTTATACGAGTAGTTAAGCGCACTTGAAATGAAATGACACTAAACTGCGCTATATAAATTCCATGTTATTATTATTATTATTATTAAACTATTATCGGTACTACTTTTTGATCTGGTGTTGTTCTGTCATTTTTGAGATATAAAAAAGGTTAAAATGTTTTTAGAACCCGAGTCAGAGACTATCATAAAGAAACTATGACATCTCATTGAAAATCTTTTCCATAAAATATAGTTTTATTTAACAGTGTATCGTATCCGAGCATTTGAAATTCTTCGGAATCCTTTGAAGACATAGAATAAAGAAGTAAACTAGAAGTGATTTCTATATGAATTTTAATGGAAACAAATATTCCCTTGACTTTGTACTTTTAGGTTCTAGGTTATTTTTACGCAGCTTGTCTCTTGCACTTGCCTAAAACTATATAACACTCTCCCATTTGAATTTCGTAATCATGATACAACGCAGTTTTGTATGGAAATATAGGCCCGATTAGGCTTTTATTCGGATTACGAAACACACCCACAAGGAATTTCTAGTATTATTATTTATTCTGTGTTTGAAGATATAGATTTCAATCTCGTTAAGAAATTTTTGATTGACATTTTTCATAAATATTTGAATAAAGAACTGAAACATGATGCAAAAATGCATCTTATGATTTTGAAAATTGGAAGGAAATTTACAATGCTTCAGGAATTATTTGTTATTTCCTTATAATTTAAAATCATATTTCCATAAATGTTTCAAATTATTTTGCTAATAATTCTAATAATCTCTCATATAGCCCGTGAAAAGATTTTGTACTTCTGTGAGGGAGCTGTCTAACGTCCTGCGCGATCTGTAAGAATGTAGAAAGTTAACGAGACGCACGGAGCCCAGCAGTGAATAGAATTAAGAGTGGCAGTGAGAGGAAAGAGGGGGGGGAGGAAGAGTGAGTTTTGAAGTAGGTCCTAGACAAACAAGACGCGCTAGTCAGTTGAGTCAAATTAATTTTAAAACCCCAACTTGTAAGGCTCTAAATTGAATTATAATAAACAGATCATCTTAAAAACGCGTTACAGTACTGCTTATAGAAATTGGCAGAAGAGAACCAGAAAGCTTGCCCAATAAAATCACTGTCTCACTGAAAAAAAAACTTGAACTCCTAGGATGAGTTATCTCACCTTTAGCCAATACCCCAATTGAAAAGAGTTCGAGGTACTGGCAGCAGATAGTTGAGAATTTTAAGGATGCCTAAGCAAAGACGTCTTAACTAGTGATGCAACGGAAGTGTCTTAACGGAAGCAGAAACGGAAACAGATGTCAAAAGTAAATCTTAGGGGAAGCGGAAGCGGAAACGGAAGCGGAAGCGGAAGTATTAAAACTATGAAGAAAAAGCACAATTTTATTTTTAAAGATTTGTTTAATTAAATTTGTATTTTGTACTTTTCGTACTCGAAATTAAACAGTGGTAAATTATATTTTATAAAAAATAATTTTGCTGCTTTTTTACCTTTGAGTCTGTTTCGGTGTTCTTCATATATTAAACCAGCTGCACTAAATAATTGCTCACTGGCTACACTGCTGGGGGGAGCTGATAAGTATTGGCGAACTATTGGCAACAGATGTGGGTATTTATGCGCATTTAATTTCCACCACTTAAGGGGATCCTCATTGAGAGGTAGTCTCTTCTCTTTCTTGTACTCACGAACATGTGACTGTATCTCTAAATGTCACCATCGTCATTTGTAGAAGAGTTCTCATTTTGGTCTTCATTTAAACTTAACATCGATTCCAATATTTGTAATGATGATGATGATTTTGAAGTAGAAGGCTGCACTTCGATATCTTCATCTTCATTCGCAAATTGAGTTCGGCTTCTTTTGGGGGAAGGTACACGGTCATCATCTTTCATGGAATTGGGTTGTCTGGTTCTAAATGTAATATTGTTAATCACAATCGTTGCATTCAGTAATTTAGATTCAACCTGCTCTGTAATGATGCTGGTAAAAAAATGACATTTATATCGCGGATCCAAATAAGTCGCGATAGTGTATGGTGCGGTGATGCGCAGAATGCAGAATCATAAATAAACCCAGTGTTGCCAAAATACATTAACTATAAACAAACGAACTTGTTGCGACACGTTTGTATCGTTTGTGTCCCGCCCCCTGTCCAATCGTCCCCGCGTCCCCCGCCTCCGCGCACCTCGCTGTATTCTCCGTTTAGAGTTCTGTTATAAAGTTTGCGGAACCAGAAACGGAAACGGAAGTGAAAAACTTGCGGAACTTCTGCAGAAGCGGAAGCGGAAGCAGAGCTCTGTTGCATCACTAGTCTTAACCAAGATAAACAAATTATTTGGATTCCGGTGTTATGGTAAATTAAATCCGCTGTGATCCAAGATCCAACATAACATCCTTTGAATTGGCCCCTAACACCCAAGCGCCAAATCCTTCAAAACAATAACTAGACATATCGTGATTAAATTTTGTGTTATCATGCCGGGTACTGCTTCTTCCTTATTTAGCCAACGTTTTGGACGGCGTTACAGTGTCTAGTGTACCACGGTGTTTTATTTTTACATACATAAATACACACCACAACAATCTACACATCTAACCTAATGATGGACCTTTTAACGCTGATCGAAATATTGGCTAAAGAAGTGGGAAGAGCAATATCGTATAAAAAACTAAAAGTTATTCACTATAATACTCCTATTGGTATGATTACACATATGGCGTGAAATCTCAAATCATAAATAACTGAACAGCTTATGGAACGGAGATCATTAGGTTTTCCTATAAAAGCTACCACGTTTCTCTTTTCATTTACATAAGTTTTATCGAATTATTTTATTTAATGTTAAATATTAAACCTCCGGGACTCTACGGGCCTAGTTTGGTCGGTCATTATTGCATGTTTGAAATTTGTCTACTATATAACTTCACAGCGGTGCTGCCAAGGTCTGGTATCGATGAGAGGATATTGTGTCAGCGCTTTATTAGCAGCAGACACATACCTAGACCCCTGAGGTGATATTTTACAAAAGCGGCGCTATGTAAATTGTTCAATAAATATATGCAAAATGATTTTGTTTAATGAGTATTTCTCAAATTTAATGATTATTATTGATACAAACAGTGTTATTTGAAAATGGCTTGTCACCGTTAATTTTATCTTGATGTAAATTCATTATAAAAACATTTAGTTAAATAACTTTATTAAAAATATTCCTAGAATGTTTTAAGTGACTTGAATTCTTTCGCATTATTATAGCTGAAGGCGACATGACTCTAATAACGGGGGTTTGTTCGACGCTCACATCTTATATTTTTGTGATGAACCTATTACTAAATTCTCAAATTTCCCTATGGATGTAATTTATATATGAAAAGTATGATGGTTTTTTGTATTTAAGATGAATAAAAACAGGACCTTATCATTACAATATTTTAGGTAAAATGGTTTTAAAATTATACAAAACGTTTTTCAACTATAAAATTAGAAGTCAACACCAGATTTAATTTTTTTAGACGATAAATTATTAACTCTCCCTAGGGATCCCTCTAGAAACATTTCAGACTTTTGTAATACGTTCATCAAAAATAATTAAAATAAACCCCACGGAAAGATAGATTTTCTAGGCCTGCCTAGGGCAAAGTAAACCGTAGGTCCGTCCATTACGCGCACCGTATTTTGTTTTTACACGACTTCGTCTCTTATGTCGTTAAGACGAAATAAGACGTCAAAATAATATCAGTTATGGGCGTTTCTAGTGGGCGCGGCTATAGCCCAAAACATTTTGTTTACGCCCCGGCTTGGTCAAAATGTCGCACAGTGTGGCATGGTTTGATTTCACACGGCCAAGTTTTATAAATTTAAAATGATAATAATAATTTTCATTATTGTTGGCATCAGTTAATGAATTGCTTAATCTGCATAGTGTTTTGAAAATCGTGGTATCTACGTACAGTATATAATCATCTGCAGTATGTAAGGCATCCCAAATAATCATAAATCACAAATTCTTTTTTGGTTATTATTTTTTTTCTTGGTAAAACAATCCCGATGAGTTAAAAAACTCATTGTAGGACGGGAGGAACTTACAATACATAGGTGGGAGTTAATAGGTACAAAAAGAAACAGTACAAAAATAAAAAAAAAATAATATTTTTACCAATAAAACTTTTACATAGAAAATAGTTTGTATGTTACAGTTTTCTTACATCTCAGATTTTAGATTTAATTATTTTTTATTTCGTACTAGAGCAATCCCGATGAGTTACTAACTCATTGTAGGACGAGAGGAATTTACAATAAATAGGTGGGATTTAATGGGTAAAATTTTATATAAGTATTTTGATATCAAAAAACCTTCACCGTCCAATGCTTTGTTTTTCTTTTGAAGTGGAAAAAATATTTCTCCAATTTTGAATATCATTTTAACGAAAGTAAATGCAGTAACTTGGGGAGATAATTCTACAATTCTATCTACAATAAATAATTTAACAATCTACACGATTGTACAATTTAAAATATGAATAACCCTTTTTAATGTTCGAATGACTTTAGGTACTTTATTAAAAACTTTATTGTAAATTTTATACCAGCTACTTTTTCTAATATCTTATACTAGGGCAGACCCTGTGAATTCTTGAAAAATCTGTTTGCAATTTAAACTAAAGCAATTTTATGTTAAAATCTTATATTAGGTATAGAAAGGTATTTATGGCATGTCTGAATTCTTCACATTCATTTCCAATTTTTCTGTGCCCAAAAATTGGCGTGACTGAAGGCCAAATAAATATAATTTATAAGTAAAAAGAAAAAAATGTACATTATTTATAATTATTATATTTGAAATACTTTTAACATGAAAAAAAAGTTCTACTATATAATCATTTTTAGGCGCCCCAATTACAAATAACAATCACACATAACAGCGGAATTTTTAATTGAAAATAATAGTTAACGTAATATTTAACTATTAAAATTAAGAAACTTAAGAATTTTAAAAAAATCTACAAAATAAACTGTTTTCATATTTTTTTTACTATGTCCAAATTTTTTCTGAAACTTAACCACCGTGCACTCAAATCAATTCAAATTATGTCTAAAATATAATGTTTTCTTTTTTATTGGTGAAACTTGTGGAAGAAGTCAAATTATAAAAAACAGAAAATTTCACTAATAACTTTAAAAGTAATCGTTTGATTAAATAAAAAAATACGTTATAAAAATTACTGGACATACCGTCCGGGAGTCAGACGACCTTTCCGGCTTAAGCTGTGGCCGTTACTAAAGAATAACGCTGTAAGTGCTTGCGGACCTGCACACGAATACAGTTACGTGCGCCTCAGAGTGTTGGAGTAACGTACGGCGAGTTTTCTTTATCGGAACAGAATTTTGATATTTCCGAGTGTTATATTTTAATTCATTCTTATGAATACATTAATAAAATCGCTAATTTTTCTAGAGAGATTCCTCGGGAAGTTACTAATTCATCGTCTACAAAAATCTGGTGCTTCCCGCTCATCTTATAGTTGAAAAACGTTTTATTAAATTGGCAAACCGTTTTACATAAGATATTTAATGGTAAGGTCCTATTTTTATTAATCTTATATATAAATAACTTGCATCCCTGGGAATTCCTCTAGAAACATAAAAAATTTTAGTAATACGTACATCACAAATAATTAAAATGTGAGCGTCGGGGCAAATCTCCGTTATCAGGGTATTGTGTCACCTTTATTTTAGAGATTTAATAGGGCAAATTTAACTGCAGGTCTGTCCATTATACCAGGGCCGCGCGTCGCATATTTTTATTCACGACTGCTTTACTTACGTCGTTAAGATCCTGGATTTATTTTAGGGTATATTGTCTCGTCTTAAATACTATTAAATTTCATGCACATTCCTTCAAAAATACGTGGAAGCTATAACAGCTTTCATATGTTCATTATATTGTCAGAGTAATCTGAAAAGAAAAATATAACTAAATAGTTTAAAATGTGGACGCTATCCGCGTCTATATGTTTGTGCGCTTAGTTCTTCTAAACTGCGTAACGGATATTGAGAGGGTTTCAACTATCATCTAGAGAATATATATATATATATATATATATATATATATATATATATATATATATATATATATATATATATATATATATATATATATATAGGTCCCACAACATTTATTGCGTCCGTGCGTAAATCCGTCTTTGGGCGTCCAGCACTTCTAGTTCTTTTTTTTAGATTATATTTTTTTAGATTATATATATAGTATATATATATATATATATATATATATATATATATATATATATACTTCGCTTATTCAGTCACAGGGGGTAGTTTATCTAATGTGTAAACCTCAAATAATAATAATTTTTCATCGTATTTTCAAACTATTCTAAATGATCTATATATTTCTGCGTTTTGAAGATGTCGTAAAAAAAATACCATTATTGAATATCTAGATAAAGTTACCTATTAAATTTTGTACTTTGTGAGTTATACTTTAGTAGTCAAAAGGTGCAATATTTTAATTTCAAACTTGAAAAAAGGTGAAAAAAAATTTAAGCACAAACATTCTTGATCAAAACGTCAAAAATTTTGAAGAAATCAAAATTCAAAATAAAAATTAATGGAGTTTGTGTGACACACTTTTTATCTCGTTCATACAATTTTTATTCCTGAAAACAACACAAAAAAATTGAAACGCATTGCTTACACATTTTAAAACGTTCATTTATTCGAAACATGGTTATATTATTTTAAAAAATCACATTAAAGAAGTTCTTGTAAAATATAGACCATAAAATTCAATTTGAATATTATCATAACCTTTTTGTCCTAACTTTATGACATAGCGTTAATGTAGATTTTACGAATCCTTACAATACAATTTTTATACAATTACTTGTCTAAGACTGATGAAAAATAACACAAATAAGTTGTAAATATATTGAACAACAAGAATATAATGATAAATTGATCATTTTATTAACAAAACACTATCTGTGAAGATATTTCATTAAACATAAAAACAGTTGTCTACCGCGGTTTTGGGGCTTGATTTAACTCATTTTATCAAAAATGGGAGCCACGGTACTAGCGCAATATTTTTGTACGGCTTATTGAACGAATACTCAATTGAATAGGAACCGTGAGCTCAGAGCGAAAGTGAAAGTACGGCTCCCCCAGTACGGCTCCTATGCTACTGCTCAACCGATACGGCTCCCTCGATACAGCTCCCACGACTCTTGAGTCTTATACCGGATAAGATGATAAAATGCTAGGTAGTTAGTAAATGTAGGTACTTATGCCCTAGTCCAGATGTCGGACTATTGGATGCCGTTTACGTCTCTAAGTATATAATGACAATTAATACTTGGATTATTTTTAAGGTGCTATTTTCTAAAATATCTTATGATAAAAAGAATAATCGTTCGAGAGAGCAGCTGGTTCATGAACGACTCATTGCACGTACATTGGAAAGTATTGTTAAGCGTTACTTTTCGGTTGCAGCTGGCGAAGAGAAAAAAATAATCAAAATCTTTGAAAACCGTTTGCTTCTTACTCTTGAGACATCAAACTGTCAACCAAACTTTTTTTATTATTTATCAATCTTTTGCTAAATCATTATTTCTATGTGTTTCATTTTCAGCTTCGACGTGTCATCAATCTGTTAAATAAGTACTAATGAATCTGGAAATTAAAAATGAGTTTATGAAGTACATAGACATAAACAAATTTTGATTGAAGGCACCTCATCTTATAATTTAACCACCATATTATGCTATGGGCCCATTCTAACACATAGGTGTTTTTACCCGCACGGTGGTTTAGCCGTAAGAACCATATCTCATGTTTTATACCAATGCGTGCACTGATTACAGTATAAAAAACGTTAAATCGACGCACATATACAGCAACGTGGTAGCCGTAAAATTGCGTGCAAGGGAAAGAATTAAGTTAAACGTATATATGCGGCTTACTTACCGTCATACCGTTGTTTAACCATAATAATATTATCTGTGAGTACATGAGGAAGGCAATTTTCAGTATGACATAATTAACTTAGCAGTCGGTAGCCATTCTACTACATAGTTTGTAGTTGCGAATGAATTTATAAAAAAAAATAGTCTTTCGAAAAAAAAATTATAATAATCATAATTCAACTCTGCAGTCATGTTCATAAAGTCAGAAACCTTAAACCTTCACAGTCCACAGCATTAGGTATAAATTGCTAAATGTGTAAAAAATGAAAACAACGAGAATTCGTAAGCTAATTCTCCAGTCTTAAAGTGTCCTAAATTCTCCCGTCCTAAAGAGTCCTAAATTATACAGTCCTGAAGAGTCCTAAATCTTCCAGTCTTTAAGAGTCCTAAATTCGCCAGTCCTAAAGAGTCCTAATTTCTCCAGTCTTTTAAAATAAATATGAACTCTACTTTTACCACTAATATTTAATAGTTGTACTCGTAATTTCAATAGTAATGGACGGTTAACCAGCAAATCTAAAATTTCCAGTGTTTTACTAGTGTCCTCTGCGTGCAAAGTCGTAAACTTTTTAATAAAAGTGTTATCTGAAGTGACCTGCCAGGTAAGTATATTTTTCTGTATTTGCTGTTAATAATAATATCAAATAGACTCTATTAGATTATTTATATTAGAGTATTGGAACTCCTAATAAATCGTACGACACCCTTGAGGTGATTTTTCATAGAAACGGCGCTATAAAAATTAACCTATTTCATAGGATCAGTTCCCAGCTAATTAATAAATAAGCATACGCTATTAAAAGTGCAAAATAAAGTATACAATTTGGGTTATATAGAATTTGAGAGGTAAGTATGGGTACGTAGTAAGTATTTATTGGATAACCAACACCGCTGCAATAGTTTACCCTGGGTGGTTCACTAGCAGGGATTCCCAGGTTCATGGAGTGAGTTTTGTCTAGGTTCTGGCGGCAAATGTGTTTGCTAACTTCCTGCGTGACGGCCCAAAGAATGGGGAGAGACCGGTTGAAGGAGACCTGTTGACATCTCCAGCCAGACTCTCTCGATTCCTCGCCTTGCAGAACATCCACTGCTTCATTTCCGTAAAAAGACCCTCTACACAGCTTCCCTAAAGGTGGCATGGGCCTGAGGAAAAAAAATTTTCAGGGCCTTCTGTGTGAAGTTAATGAAAAAAAAAACTAAATCAATTGTGAATATAATACTGTATATGTTCCCATCAATTATTTATGAGCCTACGGTTCATGGAAGTTGTTTGGAGTGTAAGACCGAATACTATTTAGTTTTTCGGTTTAATGATATTTCATGTTTTAAAAACTTTGTTTATACTTTTCTCACTCCAGCTTCAAATCAATTATTTTGTTTAAAAAAGATGTCCCATCTTATCAGTTTATAAATATTGTGTAGATTACAAAGAAATGTATTATTTATTTACCTTGTTTTTTACTATACTATATCATGTTGAACTATATTCATAATATATAATATTGGTTCATCTCTATAACAAATTAAAATAATTTACTGTTATCACGTAAGTACCCAGGCAAAAATATTTTTTATAAATCAGATCAAAGTCTTCCAAAGGTTAATATCCTAGTAATCGAATTGGAACCAATTTATGTTATAATCGTGATTTTATTTTTGGGGTATGTTGCCGTGTTGCGCTACCTCCTTCCTTAGCCAATGTTTCGGACAGCATAACGGTGTCAGAAAAGAATTTTTTGCTTAAAAACACAATAATTAAAAACGAAAATACTTCAAAAGGTCTAAATTTGAATATTCCACCCTTCCTCAATGTCTTATTATTTGGCCTAACATTCTGCTTGTTTTTATAAACATCAAATCACGTCAAGCATAATATTTTTAACCTACAAACTTTTCTGTATAAAATCGAAACCATTGTCTGTTTTTTACATAAAGAAAATTTTCAGACAATAAATACAAGAAAATACTAAGCTGCCTTACGAAGTCTAAAAAAGAAAACCAGAAAATCAACATTTTTTGCTTGCCTTTGTATCAAAATTTTTACTGCATCTTTTTTCAAGCGAATTCTTTGGAAAATGAATAAAAAATATGTGTAAGACAATCTTCATAAGAGAGAGTAACCCGATGAATCTCGTTGAAGAGCGTTTGAAATTTATAATAGAATAAGAAAAAGACTGAGTAAAAGTTTTACGTTCGAGCGACAGATGTCATGCTGTTTTTTTTTACTCTGCGGATTTCTCAGAAGTGGTACAAGATCTTTAAATGTTCGTATTTTATTTTATCTCCGAAAGAATGAATGGGTTATCTTTTTGTAAGACCGTTGCAATATTAAAATAAATAATTCAAGCGTATTTCCCAGAGAGATGTCGGTCATTTCTTGATTTGATTTTAATGTATTCCGTCCACATTTTGACGCGGTGAGATAGAAAGTACGAATCATGAATAAACTAAGGAGGTTGGTGCTACTGGTTAATGTATCTAAGACTCTATATGGTAAAGGATTTCAGCATTTTTTAATACTATTTACTACCTCCACAGTAAGCTGAAAATTGCTTGTGTTGTGATGGAGGACTTAGCCAGCCGAGGAATTGAACACACTATGCCTGGGTGGGACTCAAACGTGATGTCAACTCGGCCACCGACCGGTAATTTTCATAATTAAATTAATTTTGTATAGGTTTGAAATATCTACGTATTATATTTACAATTTTGAACATGCTGTTGACAGTGACAATACGGTTGAATTATTAATACAAATATATATTCATACATCAAAATAAAAACTTAAATATAAAACAAATAAAAATATAATATTGTGTAAAAAACAAATAGTAGAAAAAGGTAAGAGAAAAAAGAGGCACAAATAAAGACAAAAGATTTTTTTTAATTTTATTTTATTTAGGAGACAAACAGCCATTTATATTTTTAGCATAAACAGCAATTATTTACAATATTAGACCAATATTGTTCTATTAATTCTAATCGTTGATTCAATATTTGCACCTACACAATATATTTATAAATGACAAAGAAATATAAAGAATAAACATTATAAGGAATTACAAAATGTTATTAAAACAATTAAAGACAGTTTGTTGTAATACAGTTTTCGTATGATTATAATAAAAACAATAAAATAAACCAAGATAATAGGATTATTTCACAAAATAAAAAATTTAAAAATTTAGAAATTTTAATAAGTTGCATTTTATATGTTTTCAAGTTACACTTGAAAATGTCTATGTCTCGTAAGGCATTGTGAGTTTTACAGATACGTCCTATTATAAGTTTTGCGCATATTTGGCTTTACAGTTTTTTTGTTTTTATATTTTTTACAAATGTTGCTGTCTCACTTTATTTTACTCGAAAAGCGTTATGAATAATTGTATTTTTTTTAATAATAAGTGATTTTTGAGTGCATATTCATGGAAAAAAACTCCATCGGATTTGGTATTTCCTCAAAAAAGATTTGTGCATATCTCAAAAGCTTAGGAAGGCATTTTTTCACAAAAAGAGCCTAGAGCGATCTGTTTGTGGCAACCGGTGACAGCTTGTTTGACCGACGGGTTCATGTGCAATACTAAACGCAATTAATCACCGATTTGTCCACTGGAACCAGTTCAGTGCAACCATGCGCGTTTTCTCAGTAACATATCTTCCCGTTTAATTCATCTAAGCATCTTACTAATATTTTATTATGTAGTTACATTATTACAATATTTTCAACTTGTTATTTTCTTCTTCTTGTATTCATAAATATTTGTTTATTGTTTCTTACGTGATATCATTGCTTACATTTCAATGTTTAACCTCATTGGGACTAGCCTATTTTGAGATTAATAATTATATAAATTATTAAAAATAATTAAAAAATCATATATTGAATGAACAATATTGTTAGACAAATGTTTCTTACAAAAAATAAAGGGTACCTACTAAGCTGAAGGAAGCAAATTTATCATAATGTAGTAAACATGCAAGGTGCCCACGTGTAGAATTGTAATTGGAAATAACATATCATGTTATTACTATGTCTAATTGGAGTTTTATAAAACTGTACAAAAACGGTCACGTTATTTAATTGGCAAATTGGTTCATCCATTAAAAGAGGTCTTTGGAATTCCAATTAATTTTAAAATGTAAGCTGGACGAAACTATCAATTTGTTGCTTTTTAAATTTCCTTCAGAGTAATTATGCAGGCTCTTGTAATATCTTTTATACGTCGCTATCATAACAACCGATGACTACTTTTTAAAGATAAACGAAGAAACATTTTTTATAGCCAACCGAAGAAAATAACTCGACCTACGTTAGAAATTAACCACACGGAGTTAAAACAAACCATGATCTCTTTTTTAAGAGGTCTTACTACGTAATGGTAAGTATATATTTTCGAACCGAAACGCGAACCGAGCTACGAATTACGGGAAAGAAACAAAGCAACCGCGGAGTTTTGCGCCATTTGCGGTTTCTTAGTTTCAATAAGTTGAAGTTCAGTTCGGCAGTTTGGCTCGCGTATGTATACGCAGCATTAGGGTGCGTATATACACACAAACCGAACTGCCGAGCTGAACCTAGAATCATGGGAAAGGAACGAAGCAACCGCATATAGCGCGAAACGCCACTTACGGATGCTTTGTTCCTTACCGTAATTCGTGGCCCGTTTTGCGCTTTTTACTCAGGCAACGATTTTTTGTGGAGACCAAAAAGAGTTTAGTAAAATATCCGTCACAGTGTTTGATGTATGACTTTTTGGAAACATTTGATTTTCACGTGTTACGTAGACGGACAGATGAACTCATATTTATTTGCATCATGATTTCAACATGTTAAAAAAATCAACCCATAAAAGAACTTTGTTTTTTTACTATAACACATCTATTTTCAAATGTTTTTAAAACTTTTTGAGACTTTTTTAAGATCGAAGTTTAATTCATAACTGCTGTAATGTCCTCCAACTTCAGAAAAATGCATGTAGGTGACCACTAAAAGTTGATATACAATATTGTCATCGAAAATTAGTTTCACTGTCTAGTTTCAGTTTGATGGGTTAATTTCCGCTACCAAGATTTGAATTCATTCACTATCGAAAACAAAAGTAAAATTTACATAGACGTATTTAAAAATTCTCAATGTCCTTCCAATTGGCCAACATATTAATATTCGTGTCATTATATCAAATGAATATTATTTCATACATAATGTTCAAAACTAAATTGACTTTGGTTTCAGTTAGTTTCCGAACCCTTTTTGGGCCATTAGCTGAAGGAAATGTTTTGACTTATGTGATCAAACCTTACTACGACAGTATTTGAGAATAAATCGCAAGATATGTGTCGATGTAATTAATATCCTGTGCGTGATATTTTTTTATGACTTTGTAACACCCAAAACCTTCCTTGTCATCCTTTATTTTGCTTTGTATTTTTTTTTGATAATATACACTGTGAAGAAATTTTGCCACATAGTATGAAAAGTTTAACATTTATGGCATGAGAAAAAAGTTTTTATTAATTTTATATATCATTAATATTATTTAATCGCCATCTCATGGAACTCTTATTCCCTACACATATAAAAACAAGGGTAGTTATATCACACCCCGTTGAGTTGCTTTTTGATACGGGTGTAGGAGTTGCTGTGGATTATTGGCCTGGAAAAGTGAGTCCCAACTTCTCCCAACCGTCTTGAGAATAAATTGAGAAATAACACAAAATAAACAAATTAAATTTACTTGCAAGATGTCATTGGTTCTAGGAATTATTTTGGCGATATGTTCCTTGTTGAATTGATTTATTGGGGTCAATGATCATGTTAGGCTTCAAGTTAACTGCGTCTTTTGCCAGAGAAACATGCTTGAGCATCCATTTTGATATAGTTATTGAAAAGTAAAAATTACATTAATTTTCTTGCAAATTATGCTAATTGGACAGCCTTAATTTCTCTGCGCACTAGCGCAGAAGTACTATAAAATAAGTTCTGACACTGGGCATCACGTACTACGTGATGTGTATGGCTACCGACACCGTTAAAGAACAACAATGTCACCAAATTTACTTATGACACTTGGCGTTTTAGTTAATTAACATAAATTATTAATGTTAATTAAACAATGTGTATTGCAAAATTATTACACTTGAACATTTCGAGGAACAAAAGTTAGACTATGAAGTAGTACTTTGAAATTACGTATTTTTGTCACGACAAAATATTATGTATCTGAACAGCACTTCCCATCTTTATACTGTGTCAACAGTCTTAGACATATTATTTTGCCAAGCCAGAACATTCAGTATGCTAGTGAGATACATAGCAGATCATGGTGCCGTCTCTGGTTGTAGTTGTTTAGTACGAATAACTTATAGCCTTCCAAGAAGTATGGGCCGTTATTGTAATCAAAAAAATTTGTGGTTTCTCGAACGTATATGTGACATAGTTGTTTTAAAACATAATTTATTTGCATGTTTATACTATTTCAACAGTTTTAGACATATTATTATACTGAGCCAGTACGTCCAGTCTGCTATGTGGGATACATTGCAGATCATGGTGCATTCACTGGTTGTAGTTGTTTGGCACGAATAACTTTTAGCATTCCAAGAAGTATGAGCCGTTACTATAATCTAAATTTTTTGAGATTTCTCGAACGTGTTTTTGACATTGTTGTATTAAAACATAATTTATTTACATAAGCCCATATAGTAAAACCAATAAAAAAAACTCGTATTCAATATTACAAATGTTTAAAATTCGTACTCCTGGAATTCTGTACTGGGTAATACAGTAGGTAACTTTCCAAATTTGTAATTATAATTGAGTGAGATTTGCCTTTGAGTTTCAGCAAATTTATTAGCTAGTTAGGCGAGTATTCCGACAAAGTGGTGTTAATAATCATTGATTAACCTTTGATCAATTTAAATTTAAACTAACCGTCATCAAAAAGTAAGTAACTGATATACTATTGTGCCATTATCTGCTGATGGGGTGGAATGGCCAAAAAACCTGTAAAAACTGTACAGTTTATAGACATCACCCTACTCAAATACATGATTCACCTGATCGTTCGACTTTTTTGTCGGAGTCGTGGAACAACAAACAAACAAAACAACCAATTTCTTCTACCATCACTTATTTGACCAGGAAACTTTTGTGACCTAGGAAAGAAAATAATCATAAAATACTTTTCTTATTACCAGCCTACAGTTTGTTGGAAGTAAAAAAAATAACAGTGTCTCTGTATAAAATTGTAGTTGGTACAGTTCACTCATTCGCCCAAAATATAATTACACCGACAATTTCACCGAATAACCTAGTAAGAAAGTTGAGGCTTTATAAATATTCCAATGTTAATGCTAGATTTTACCTTTACGTCGATTACAGTGAAAGTATTTTCAAGCGGTTTCACTTTGGTTTTCAGAAAGTAATTTTTCAACATTTTTAATTGCCTTTTCAAATCTTTAAGATATTGCAATGCGCAAAAGAAAGTACAGTTGTGTCTCGAAAAAAGTGGTGCGGATACATTAATGTAATTACATTATCTTTAAATAATTAAATATTTTGTGTTCATAAAGAGTGTGTAAAATATACAATCTACCATAGTGAAAATCCATGGGAAGACGCCGAACCTCTTGCTTTGGTACTCGCGTCACTGATTCGAGTTCAGATGATCTAAACTTCTAAATTAATGATCAAAATAAAAAAAAATATATATATATTTAACGAATTTTTCAAAGATATAATTATTTTTCACAAAATAATATATATTTTTAGCGAAATCAAATATTCTCAGAGACAGAAAGAAATACATTTTTTTAAATTAACAAAATCACAAGCTTTTGGATTTTCCTTTGTCTGTACTTATTATTTGCATAAAAAGAAAGAGTAAAATTTTTTGTAATTGCCAAAAAATTAATAACTAAGCGAAAAATATTGTTCTTAAAAAAATTAATTTATAATTTCGTTGTACTATATTTATTCTGGCAGCATCCAAAACTGTTTACACAGAGTTCAAGGACACAGTTTATTCTTCTCATAGAACGTTAGGCTTAACTTGTTTATTTATTCGCAAGATTCTGGTCCTTTTTTGAGGGGCAGGAACTTTTTTATTTGTTTGATTAGTATAATAATTGTATGGCCTTTGCTATCTGTCTTAATCTATTATAGAATGTATTTCAAAATGTTGTTTTAATTTTTCTTTCATATTTATATTTTTTTGTCATTTTTACTCATTTTCCGGTTTCTTTGGTCAATGCCTAAGGCTCTCGACTAACAATCTGGAGAGCACTAGTTTAAATCCCGGCGTGAACAAGTAAATTTAATTTGATTAGTTTGTGTTATTTCACAATTCATTAATTCAAAAAGAGCATGTAGTGTATTTAGGACACGTTATAGAGTGGACCCTGTGTAAAACCACGATTCAGAATTAAAGTATTGCTGAAATGGCTTTAGCCGTATTTGGTAACGAGATCTGAAAAGCCAGTTACTTCCCCACCGTCTTCTTCCCCATTTCATTCTCTTCCCACTAGATTCAGCCTTACAGCATACCATAATTAAGGATGCCATAGTCTCACTGGCTCCAGAGGGCATGAAACAGTTGGGACCTTTGTGCGGTAACCACATTGACAAAAAATCTCTTATTATATGCAGTGCGAAAGCAATTTAACTTTAAATCGTTAACAAGGTAGTAATATTCGTTAATAAAATTATAAGAACATATTATGTTGTCTTTGTGAAAGTTAAAATGGTCAGTTAATAACTTTGTTTTATTCGCCTTTTTGAAACGCAATATCTGGGTTGGCTTAATATCTGTCTTTACACGGATAATTAATAGTAACAAATATCACTTGATCCGTTTTATCCATCAAAAGAAGTGTAGTTCGATGAAGTACAATTAAATTAATTACAAATTCGGCCATGATAAAACGTTAACAGCCAGCTTAAGAAAATAGTTTTTATAAGACAATATGTGAATAAATACACGTATGAAACAAGGAGTGCGAGACAAACAGAGTTGTGAAAGGGTGTTAGTAATGTTCTTTAAGAAGAGTAGTAAAAATAATGAGCCCTTAAAACATTTTTTTATAATAAGCACCCTTTTAACTTGAATTCTTAAAAGAAAAATCTCATTTGGGTCTGTTAATTAAAAAGCTCGCTCTTAATACAAGTTGTTTGAATTGTTGAAAAGATACATAGAAGCTAGCTACAAGTATTTTCCGTAACAATTTCGTAAATTTAATTATACTTACTTTCTTACTAATTTTGGTTTTCGTGGTTAGTGGCTTAACTTTTCAGTAATCAAACGGATTTTTGTTTTGTTGTTTTCTAACTGTGATATTTAATCAACTTGTGATTTGACTTGTCTAGACATTTCACTCAATTCAACTTTATCTACACCTTTATTGGATATTTGATAAAGAATTCACCTTTATGCCATCGTAGAATTATTGATCAATCTTTACCGATGTTCCAGTAATCTTGGAACATGTAAGATTTGACTGTTTTGAATTTTAACCGTTTTTTTTATCACCTGGTTAACCGAGTATGATAAACGAATAGTAGGGCATTCGTTTATCAGCTAAGACGTTAACAGGTTATATATTTTGTTTAATGCTTAACCCTTACCTCCGAGAACGGTGTCTTTCTTCTAGAACGCAGATGGAACTGTTGCGCCTTAAATACTGAAATATAAGCGTGTGAATAAGCGGTGTTTCTCAAAATCACGAATGATTTTAAATTATAATAATAAAATTGCCCGTACTTAACCGGACCGGAAATTAGATTTTTCTATGTGACTTATATACGTATTATTTTAAATAAATTATGGTTGTGTAGGTTTTAACGCGGTGAAATTTTGAAGACTTCAATTTTATTATGAATTAATCTGATGTTTTTCCCTCTAGAACTAATACTTTACTAACATATGATTAGAAAGCGGCACTTTTTAAAATACAATCAAAGAGCTTGTAATTTTTAAATGCTTCATATTTACATTTTTTTAATCTACTTGTAACATATTATAATAATGTAATAAAATCTTCAAATAATCCAAAATACAGCATTTTAACAAATTAAGTGTAAGAAATTTAAATCAATGCGAGGAATTAGATAGAATGAATGAGAAAAAAGAATTTCCCAAAACCAAGTTCTTAAAAATTTACTGCCAACTTCACTTTAGAGAAAAACTTCCACACACACCATGCAAGACAGAAAGGAAACATTAGACTTAAAAGATTAAAGAAATTTGTTTTGGTTCACCAAAGTCAATTGGAGCGAGTGTCCTGGTTCATCAAGTCAATTGAAGTGGGTGTCCTGGAAGTCAATTGGAGTGAATGACCTAGTTCGTCTAGTCATTTAAAGTAGGTATCTTGGTTCATCAAGTCAATTGAAGTTCGTGTCCTGGTTGATCGAGTTGATTGAGGTGGGTGTACTGGTTTATCAATTAGATTGAATTGGGCGTAATGGTTCATCAAGGCAATTAAAGTGGGAGTCCTGGTTCATCAAGCCATTTGAAGTGAGTGTTCCGGTTCATCAAGTCGATTGAAGTGGGTATCCTGGTTCAATTTATGAGAATACCGCACACTAGTTCCAGTTGCTCCTAACCGTCTGGAGATAGAGGCCGTAAATTGGAGTGGATGTCCTGGTTCATCAAGTCTAAAGGATTAATTCTCAGAAATAAAACAACGAATTAAGAAGAAAAAATATTACTTAATGTTTTCGGAAAAATCTTATGTATTTGGGTCGTATAGAAAAGGAACAAATCGTAAAAAGGTATTTCCATAGTGGATTTGGAAAGTATCAAGCTGCACGTAAATCATTTTAAAGATACCCTTGTTATGTTAGTAATGGTGTGCTGGATGGATTAAAACATAATTTGATTTAACGTAATTTCTTGTTGTTGTTATATAGCTGAGGAATGAAACAAAAAAAAACCATTTAGAAGAATGAAGCACAAAAAAAGTACAAGAAAAACATTACGGTTTGAGATGGAGATATGTAAATATGACAAATTTAAAAAAAAATCTAAAAAATCTTCAAACACTCCTTCAAACTAGTTCGAAAAACTTGTTTAAAAATTCAATCGGTGTGCACAAATAGATTCAAACCTATTATCTTTAAAATTATTTGCCTATACATTGAAGTTTGAGAACAATATGATCATAAAAAACGTAACAATTATCAGTCCTACTACTACTGTACTCATTGGCCGAATGTATTCCTCACTTACTATGCCGGAGCAAGCATCTGCGCGGGGAATCTGTGTCAATAACTCTGCTGCACGTCGTGGCAGATAAGTATGAGTACACAGTGAGCTGTAAGTAGCCACAGGTACCTGTAAAACTGTACAGTACTCAGTAGGTACTCAGTACACATAGCAGTCGGCAGCTGAATGCAAGGCAAGATAGGCTGTAGAACTACTACTGTGGACTTTAGATGGGAGAGTGAAAATCTCGCGACCTAGTAACAGGAGAGATCAGTGAATGTTCAACTTCCGATTTGTTAAATTTTATCTATTTTTCTGTCTATTTTTTTGATGTTAAACATCTTTTGGCGCGCCTAGGGCGGTAAAACTAAATCTTGCGTAGCAAACGTGCAAGACGGAAAGACGTTCTTGCACGGAAACTTGCCTGTACGGTATATTCATTTCTATTTTCACTAAAATAGCAAAAAGGGCATAATTAAATGACGATGAATTTTTATGTTGTGTGTTTATTTTAATAATAATAATTGTTTTAGTATCAAAAATATAAGATACTGTTCTCTATATTTTTTTTTTCAATGCTTCACATCTGCCAGACTTCTCTTAGAGGTTATTTTTTTACGCTTTTTTGCTGTCTTCCAAAAAATTGAGAATATCAGATTTTTTTATTCGTGTTTATATTATGTGTAGATTAGATTATTGCCACATACCCTCCCCGTTGTAAGTAACTACGGTTACTCCCATCAGGACGTATTTGATAGACGCCGGGAAGGGCGCACTTGAAGGGTTGTTTTAATAAACGAAGCTACATTCTTATATAAACGAATCTAGAACCTCAAGTGTTCCTGCACAGGAGGGATACGTTACACACCTATATAACATGGTAACATAATTTTATTGGTCAATGATGTAAAAACTCCCGACATGATCACATAAATATGAATGAAATTAACAAAACAAAAATAAATAAAAAAATAATATGAATTTTGTCTGCGTGTAAATTTTTTTAGACATTATATTTCGGTTTCAAGATGGTGGCGGTTTTAAAAATTATTTTATCAAATTTGAAATCGTGTACCTGTAAATGTGTAATTTATACTTATCTTATTTGAATTTTTTACTACCTGCCTGAAAAAGTTTTAAAATAGTATTATCATTGAGATAGTGACGTTTCTTTGAACAAAATTTATGTTTTTCTATTTTTTTTTATTTTACATTAAAATTAGGTTCATAATTAAGTAATTATGTTTTAAGTACCTGCCTACGTACAAATCTTATGATTTCAAAGGAAATGTTCATTGTGATTCATTGAATAAGATAATATTAGAACCATATTTTTTTGGACTCGAGGTCTACTGTTCTAAGAACTACTTGTATGATATCGCTTGTATTTAAAAACAAAAAATATGGCATGAATATTAAGACATCAATATTAAATATATAAATTAATGGTAGGTAAACCCACGGAGCAAATATGGCAAATTTATTAAAAAATCTTGTCAAATTATTGGTATTCCTCCTAAATTATTGGGACTCCAGGACTCTTCAGGTTCAAAGCCAACAACATCAACATAAAAATGAATGTAGAGGATCAAAAAATCCCTAAATTAGAAGTAACTTTTTTGCTTGATTCAGTAACCACGAGCACGATTGAGAATCTGCGCCTCAGATGATGTTTAAAAAGTAGACCGTTGATTGGTAGGCTGCGATGACTGGAAAGTTGCTTGGTAGGTAGGTACCTACTATTGAATACAGCAGGTAGGCAGTATCTACCTTCTGAAGTTAGGTGAAAGCGAAGATATTATTGTGATAGCTACCTACACATTCATTCAAGTATAGGCACGTCGGCATCAAGTAGTAGGGTTGTCCAAACCACAGATTTTTTTTTAAATTTGTAAAACTCTGTATTTTGCCTGATTCTTCAAAAATACTATAAAGTAGTTTTTTAGTTTGTAGCTACATAAATAAGATATTAAGTTTCACAGATGAGTGATTAATTAAATAATAATCATACATTTTATATCATGCAAATCTTAAACAAAGACAATTATTTCTAATCATTGGACAAACGAAAATTTGAAAAAGAAATAGCAGAAAAAGGTAGGGTCTATTTATAATATAACCCAATCCTATCCTTACCGAGGCTCTGCTCTAAGCAAAAAAATAATTCGACCCTATTTGCTTCTGTCAAGTTTAACTGTAATAACTACCAATATTATCTTAATTTTCTGCTGTCTCTATGGCAAATTTATGCATTTAGTAGTTGACCACATTATAGAAAATACAGGTTCAAAGCACTCATCTTTATAAAATATAAGAAGGGGAACTCTTTCAACTGACCCGTTCAAATTTATAAATTTCTGCGTCTACTTTCCTTGTTGGCTTACCTACAAGAAACCATTCTAATACTCATTACTCACCGACAAACATACTTTGAAAACCCTATTATGTGGAAAAAACTGCTTACGAAAGCGGATCTCGCTTCCAATATGTTAAAAATAAGACGGATTCGAGAAGATCATGATTTATGTTTTTTTTTTTTTTTTAATTTCTTTTTCTTGTTATGGAACCTTTCCGATAGGAGGTTGACCAACATCAATGTGATTTTCAATGTTGAAGCCCAGATCAATTCTAGTCACTTAGGTTTTGTAGTCATGAGACGTGACATCAGCTTGCTATGTCATGGCATTCATTTTTTGCTTTAATATTTAGTAATCTTGCATATTTATCACCCTTCGAGTTTCACAATTTATGGCAGTCCAAATTATTTACCCCAACTCCTACCTCCAGTAATCTTTCTCATGCTGCATGACATTATTTATTTCGTAAACACATCGTTTTAATCAATATATTTCACAGTGATTCAATATGAATGACAACATGTTTGAGAAGATTTCAAAGAATCTTTAAATAGTTCCAAAGAAAACCTCAAATTCCATCCACAGTACCTTTTAAAGAGTTTATGTGTTTGGAAAGTAAGTATAAATGAAGTATTAAGTAAGACAATATTGACCATTCTTAGACAAAAAATGTGAAACAGAAAATACGGAATTAGATTCAGTTGCATTTGAAAACTGAATCAAGGACCTCTCGTTTTCCGGAGCATTGCTCTGACCACTGAACTAATTTGACCATATCAACTTCCGTCATTTTTAACTGTAATGTATTTTGACTAAAAGACTTCTGAATAAATTAAGTCTTTAAATATATTAAAAACTCTCAAACGAAAAATGTGAAATAGAAAAGACAGAAAAAAGATTCGATCCCACCTGGGAATTGAACCCAAAACTTCTGTCTTGCCGGGGTATTGCTTTGACCACTGTACTAATTGGAACGTATTACAATTCCATATTTTTTTAATGTTTCATAACTTAGACTACGATCTTCCAATTTTTTTTTCATTTATGATTGTAAGATTTTGCATGAATTAAATTGAAATATAGATTTTGTCTTGTATAAATATTTCAATTTTTATTTTTAATCGTCTACTTCGTTGATTTTTTTTCTTTTTCACATTTTTCAATTGAGAATAATTGATAATATGTATTGCCTTAAGTGATTAAATACAACAATAAAATGTTTATCTAATTAAGTTATTTCCCTTTATAATAATAATAATTTTGAAAAATTAATTCTTTATGTCGATATAATTAATTACCTACTTAACTCTTAAATAATCTTCTTTAAGTTGAAAATTATTGTAATTAGGTAAATGCATGAGATTGCAATTTATGCGCAGTGAGTCGCAACTTAGCATGCGTTACTTCGAATGTAATGGTTTTGCATTTTATTTCTAATTAATTTGTATATTTATTCATTTAATCCATAAATCAAATAAAATACTATGGTGAAAAGAGAAATTGTTAAAATAGTTTATGCCAGAAACTTTAGTTCGAATGACGTCAATGTTTGAACTACATAATTAAATATTATCTATTTAATGTAACATGATACTGTTTCATTGAAATATTTAAATTCACAATTATCTAAAAAATTGGGAAATATAAATTAAATGTACACGGCGTTATTTTTGTTCAAAACCGAATCAATTCAAATGAAACCTTCACCAGGTACCTACAGATTAATACTATGTTTTCCATATATGAAACTTACAAAACTTTACTTTAAAAAAATAAATAATACCTCACCTAATATACAATTCACACACAAAACCATGTACAATGTGACCTTGGAACGGAGTACCCCAGTAAGGTTACATTGTTTTCAACATTTGTAAAAAAAATAAAATAATAATAATATGAAATAAAACAAGTATTAGTTTTTCAGTTCAATAAAGTGACTGGTACATGGTATATAAGCATTCAAAGTTAATAATAAGTATTCACCCCAAAGTTACAACGAAAATAATTGAAATGAATCTTTCATTCTTATTTGAGAAAAAAGTATTTATATTATTGCAACCCGGAATACTAAAAGTAGAAAAAGTATAAAAACGTGAAAGAGAAAGAAGAATATTTGAATGATTAGTAAAGAAAAAATAAAGAAGCACGTTACTAAATGGAAATAATAAAATTTATTTCTTGTTGTACTAAAAGTATTTACAAGTTTTATATTATTATATAAAACGTTTAAAAAGAACACCAAACTAAAGCTTAGCATCACGCCTCTCTCATTTCAAGAAAAGTAATTATCATTTTTATAAAAATATAAAATATTTTCATAAAAATAGACCTGTTTTGACTCCACCACTTTGCGTTTCGTCTGTCTGTAAATTTACTGTTCCATGTCCATTCGATCCTGTCGAGATGGTGGCCGTATTTTATAGTACCTTTTCATTCCGCCAGAGTGCAAGATCATTGCGACTGTTGTGAACTGTCATGTCGGGGTAATCAACATTATGCGGAATGTGCTGTTCGCAGAACTACTAGTTATCAGTATGTTCGCTTTCCATATAAACATTTATTAGTTTTTCAGTATACTCAGAAATTTTATTAGTCTTATTCGGTTGCAAGAGACCTACCAGATAACATCTTGACGTGATGAATGTAAATATCTCTCAATCCGACCCAAGGAACTGAAATACCGGCCCTAGGCATTTCTTCTGTCTTATCTTGTTATTTCTTCACTGTCGCGTGTAAGAGCTTATTTGCATTGTTAAAAAATGGTACACAGTTTTTGCGCTGCGCTATTTTTCATAACATCTTCTGGGTACCGTTATTTAATTATTTCTCTGAGGAAACTCCGCAAAGCTTCCGCGTTAATTCGACAGGAGCGCAAGTGGGTGATTTGTTACCTACGCAAAAGTATTTTTTCAGGAGGAAAAAAACTCCTGTAATAGTGGCTTTTGCAAGAACACAGAGTGGGCTTAAAAATGAAATAATTGGATGGTGAAGAAAGGTTTTCTTGGTTAGCTTGGCATACAATGTTTTAAAGCTTCCTACACACAATTGAGTTGCTATGTCATCTTTTAATCAATAGTAAAATTGAAGATTAACCCTCCGTCAGGCGCACCTGTGGGCGAACCGAAATCGGGCGCAACCGGCCTGAGAGGCCACCCATATATTTTTAGCCCCCATCTTCCACTATATTAATTCTAATACAAAATACTTGTCGGATAGTCTTTACTAGGATCTATAGAAAGGAATTAAACCAAATATAACACAGAATAACCAGTTTATTAAACATTACCAACCATAAATTAAAATAATCAAACTAAACAATTTTTCGAAAACAATGTTCAAAATAATTGGTCAAACCGAGCTCCATAAAAGTAATACAAGTTTTAAAATAATACAAATTTAAAGGTAAGGTAAGTGGTAGTCTCTACTGACAGCAGCCGTAGCCAGATACGGACGATGAGGTTCCCAAATCAGCAGCTGAAAAACAAGTTTGACACAGCGCGTTTACGTGGAGTAAACAGATCAGTTGATGACAACCTAAACATTCGTAATTCGTTATCTTCCTAAATCCTAATTCAAACACGCATACTCCACACTTTCGCCTTTTGGGAGGTGTTGTAGGGGATGTGGGGTTTTTTACTCGTGAGGAAAAAACCTTTTCAATCGAATTTTCAACTGAATCGGCATTCCACTTGTATTCAGACTTCGCCGAGCTAGTTGTCCGATATCGCTCTCATCGCCTAAATCTTCAACCAAAGCTGGATCTTCAGAAGAATCATAATCGAGAAGAAACTTCTCCATATCATCAACATAATTGCGTTGAGAGAGATCATATTTTCTAGCCATTTCGGCAGAAACATATGTATATAAAATGCCAGAAAAGAGAAAAACTGAAATTATAATTCAATCGGGCGCACCCTGCCTGAAAGGCCAGGGTCCAATACAGCACTTATTTCTCAAGACACTGATAAATTTCACACAGAACAGGCATAATTGAGTATAATGAACAACTGCACATAAAAATATCCTTAAAAAACCCACCTTCAAAATTGTGACGTAATCGGGCGCAGGCGGCCTGTGAAGCCAGGGAAGGTCTAAGTGAGCTGCGTAAAGACCGACGACTGACTAAAGACGGGCGTCGTGTGAGGTTTCTAAAGTTAGGCGAGTAAAATGAGGGAAAGGGCGGGGGCCGCCTTTGAGAATTGGAGAGGGAAAAAATGTCTTTCGCTGGCCTGTGAGGCCGGCTGCGCCCGACGGAGGGTTAAAGCCATAAATTTAAAAAAAATGTAAAGTACAACACTGATCCTATAATGTTTCTATCGTTTTCAATCTGTGTTTTAATTTATAATTTATATTTGTTGATAACCATGTATATTTAATCTTAATATTTTCCTAAGTTGTTCAATATCAGATATCTAGTGAGATAAAAAAAGAACTTGAAATCTTCTATTTATTCATTGATTTTTCATAACTTCACCGAGAAGTTTTTAGCTTGCGTGGAAAAAAACATAAGATCTCTGAAAGAAATGTGTTCAGAAACCTAAATAAAAACGTTTTTAGTGCATCGAGTAAGGCCTTTTTTCCACAGGGAAATACAAGAATCCGATTCTCACATTGTGAACAAACGTCGCAAACACCTTGTCGCGCACAGACTCTACACGTCACTAAAATCACGAGACCCTAATCGCAGCCGATCATTGTTGAATTGAATCAAAAGTAGAATGCTTTTAGTACCTCCCTTTTTTTCTACTTTACAAATATAAAAAATCTATTCATTCAATTTTAGAACCAAGCAGTGTTTTCAAATTCATTGATCTAAAGTACACGCATTGTTTCAAAATGTCTCGTAGTCTCGGACACGGAGTGGAAACAGCTTTTCCCAGCTGGTCACAGAAGACTGGCGTCGCCGACGAGTTTTATAAATGTCGGCAACATGTGCTTGTATGCAAACCTCCGCACAGGTTGCAATAATTATATTAATAACATGGTTAAACAAATAGTAATTATAGTATTGTGATAGTCGCCAAAATACTTGTATTATCGAGTTTCAGATACTTGTATCCCTATTTTATTTATTTATTAATCTTAAGTTAGCTCACATCTTCGTGTGTGCTAATAGTTTTATAAACATATAAACATGTACATTGTTTGGCAAACATAATCTTTCTTTAAATATTTCAATAAAGTCACAAAAAAAAGAAACATTAATAATTGAGATAGACATATTTTCTTAATTCATTTTTGAACTTATTAATATTTTCTATCAAAGCAATTTCCTTCGGGATTTTGTTATAGAGTTGAACGGCCTGGTACATCAGAGATTTTTGGGTGAGTTTTATTATTTAGTTTTTTTTTTTTTTTTTTCCTATGGAAGAAGGACCTGCGTGGATCATTGCCATGAATTTAAAATTAACTGTTTTTAATTTAGTACTATTGGCAGACCTCACTCTAAAGGAAGCTACCCAGATTAAATTACTGTAAAGCGTTTCATATTATTTCTTTACAGTGTGGAAAAGTGGCCGTGCTGATAGTGGTAGATAATCCATAAATAATAACGTCGTTACTTTTCCAGCGCAAAGATTGAAAGCGATGGTTTTTGTTTACGGCGTCACGGATCGTGTACCGTCATGCTCCAGAATAATCTTAATAAGAGTAATAAGTCATTATTCCGACTAAAATGATTTCAAATGCTACTGGCTGTTCCAAATATTTTTTTTATTGGGACTGTATGAACAGAAATATTCAAAGTGTTTCAGATCTTAAGAAAATTTTGATGGGTTTTTTATTCTACTTTTGAATTCCGTTCCAAGCATTTCGCTGCCCGAACTCCGTTGTATTACGGTTCTCATAATAACGAACTAGTGAAAATATTTATAAGTACCTAAATTAAACATCAAAAAATATATTCGGTTAGAACGATTAACGTGCGTCGATTCTAAAAACATTATTTTTTCATGTAGTTATTCTTTTAGCACAATAATTAATAGATTGATTTTTGAAAAATATTAACTAAACCAATCGATTAAAACACCTCTAACGTCATTCGATTCTGTATGCAGTGCCATTGTGGAACAATGGGTAGAAGTAGAGTTATAGTTGATTATTAAACATTATTACAATTATTACATCCACCTATTCTCCTTATAAATCTTTTTTTTGAGCATTTTAATCCATAAAAGATAAAACAAATACTTTTTTTTTTCTTTAATTTTTGGACAAAGGCATTTTTATAAAGAAATTAAAACGTTAAATAACAACTACAAGTATTCCTAATGTTTATATTTTTACCCCATTACTGATGGGCGTATTTTAGATTTATTGTAGTTCAGTATTAACCATTTACTCTACTTTAAGGGTTGGTTGTCAGTTTTTTTTTATTTATTATTAATTTACATTTGTTAAGGAACTGAATGTGTGAATTACTGCACACCTGATATAGCTCGCTAAAGGCTTCCATGTTCAAGGATTACGGCTCGCGGGTTCATATCCCGGCGTGCGCAAGTAAATTTTATTTGATTAGTGTATGTCATTCCACAATAAATTCATTTAAATAAAATATGGTGTACTTGCAGGCACGTTCCAGAGTGGAAGATACTCTCAGTATTGCCCTGATGTAAGGTCGCCATTAAGAATTGAAATGCTGCTTGAAATGGGTTTAACCGTACTTTTTGATCAGATCTGAGCAGCCTCATCTTCTTTTTCTCTATTTCCTTCCCCCCTTCAATACCTTCAGACTCACAACTTACCCAAATTGGGGATACCATAGTCTCAGTGGCACGAGGCGGTTTAGGGCAGTTGGGACTCGTGTGCGTTATTCACATTAAACAAGGTCACATGATAGGTGTACTACAAACCTAATATTACCCTTGAGGTGTTTTTGCACAAAAACGGCGCTATACAAGTCATCCAAGTATTATTATTATTATTTATTATTATTATTAAAAAAATATATTTTTCTAAAAATATATTAGAAAATATGGTTTCAGAAACCCGAAATCCCATTACAAAGCTGAATGCTTTCGACTATAGGTAAATTAAATTAAAAACGTTAGTCCAAGAAATTATTCAAATTGAATAATTTGCTCTCCAGGGTATCCAAGAAAGATTTTTAGTGATTAAAGTTAATTTATGAAGACCCCTCATTCTGAATTACTACCGATTTATTACGTAATCCGCTTGAACACTTTAAGGTTTTAAGCTGTTAAAAAAATACTCCGTTTATTATTATCAAAAACACATCTGGTTCTGTTACTTATTTTTAAACTTTTATATTTTTTTATGCTTCTTATCTCGGTTGTTAAGAGATTTTTATTCTATTTACACTCGCTAACGCTTATGAATTCTAACAGTTCATTATTACCAGTGTGCTCCCTTTATCATTCGTATTTACATTATTTAGTAGTGAAACCCTTTTGTGGTTATTCCAACAACCAGTTCCTACTTTAATTGCCCTCTCCCTTGTTTTTATTCCATTTTCTTAAAGGTCTAACCTTCGAGAAGAACCAAGAAAAATGGACGGCAAAAAACAAGTGTGTTTTGTTAATTGATGTTTTTTTCGGTGACCGGATAAATAATCAAAATGATAATTCATCACATCTTTAAAAAGTTATATAAAGTCTTGGAAAGTGATGAAATAAAAACTTTAGGTTAGATTAGGTTTAATTTTTTTTCATCGTTTCTAATGACTTTATATCACTTTTTAAAAGTGTGTTGAATTGTCACTGTGTTGAGATATCATAGAACCGTTATTTTCAACGCATTTGTCGCCCCCGGTAATCGGATAAATCATCAAAATGATAATTCAACACATCTTTAAAAAGTTATATAAAGTCATGGAAAGTGATGAAACAAAAACTTTATTAACTGGGTTAAGTATGTTAGGTTAGGTTAGATCGGGTTAAAATTTTATCATTTTTTAAAAATGTGTTGAATAGTCACTGTGTTGAGTTAGCATGGAACCGTCGCGTCGCCCCCACTAAATAATTATCAGAAAACAGTATAATTTAACAGCCCCAATCAACATACATTAAATAAGCAATATTAGATTTACATCTATAAAATATAGTGCCATGTAGTGCACATCAGAACTTCCAATTGAAGCAACAACATTCACAAGGCAAAGACCTCCTTCAGACTCATATTTTTCCTTGTGATAAACACCATTGTTTGTTCATATTTTCTTGTTAAAAATTAAAGTGCTGTAAGAATTAGGAGTACCGGTTAATTCTCTCCATTATCTCCCAGTAATAGTATTCAGTAATCATCATTCGTCACTTGAAGGGCGAAATCGAAATATTTTTAAACGGTTACGGAGCCTGAAATAATAGGTTGTGCATTCTAAAACACAAAACAGTTGTTAATAATATTTTTTCCAGATTAAATTTGATGTTATTTATCACTATTTCGACCATCATAGGCTTCAAATACAATAAAAATTGATAACTTCGCAGGAAACAGGGTTCGAATTGAAACATTGACATTTTTTGTTACGATGGGAGTAATTTCACGTTTTGGCCTACTTACGATTATGAGAATTGGAGAATTTTATCTCTTAAGGGAATTTAAACAATCCAGCGAATCTCGTGGAAATTGTTATTTGGGGCCATTTTTGGGGTGAAATGGCGCTGTAAAAAGTTCATGGAAATGTAGTTTCAAAGCTTTTCTAGTTGTTAGAATCTAGATTTACTCGGTAACTTCGTTTTTGATACCTGAAACTGAATGTGCCTAACATAATAATTGATAGTCGTTCTACAGAATGAAGCCAATCACAAAATCGTGATATTTTCATAATCTGATGATAATATAAATTAGGTAGGCACTAGGCATATTATGTTCCTTTGTTTTACCCAAAATAGTTTATGTCATTTTATTTTTCTTTTTTTTTGTTCGAGGATAGTATAGCTCATCAATTTACTTGTGTTTAAAAGAACCGTAAATATTTCAATCTCCACACAACCTGAATAGAAAAACCTCACTCCTATCATGTGAATCCCCCACTACGGAAATAAAAAGGCATAATTTTATTAGTTTTCATAGTGAACAAAGGCAATTTTATGTATGTATGGTTTAAACATCATTTTTATTTACCTACGGCGACCCCTGTCAGCTAAATAAAACATCATCGCCAAATATAATTTCAACAGAATTCAACACGAAAACCAGTGAAAGTTAAGTTTTCGGTGAATTTTATTCTCATTACATTCTTCAAAATAATATTACAACAGATTGGTTTAAGTCTTCGCTAACCTCACGAGAGATGTCGCTGTTTCATTATATATTATTGTCAATACGTTTATTTATTGTTATTGAACTAATTTGAGTAGTTGCTTTGGAACTGTTAGCTTTGTACATATATTATGATTAAAAATTTTAACTAGTGAATCAATTCTTCCATTTCTTACCAGTTATAAAAGATTTTTATTCATCCAAGCAAATCGACAATCATAAATTATTAGTGCTTCATTTATTTGATTAAAATAATGATATTTGATTCCTGCTGCCAACTACTGATCCCTAACAATTCATCGATTTGAATCCTCAAGTGACGCAAATCTCAAAAACGAAAATTTTATTGTATTTGTTTATAAAATGTTGCCTAGCAATTTTTTTAAATAAAGTCATAAAAACTGGCACATTTGCCTTTCTCCAAGCTGCGTTTATTTAATTCCAATTTTTCAAAAAATTAATGATTGAATTTAGGGAGAACAATTGATAAAATTAAAACATATTAAACCAAGTCATACCATTAAATTGCGGTGCGATACATTAATAATAATGAATAAAATGACTTTATGTCTTTAACACTAACTTCCACACTCTAATCGTCTACATAAAATAAATAATACAATTTTTAGAAATTTAAGTTCGGTAAAATCTGAATCAATAAATTTGAACAATTTTTTCACACCCTAATATTAAACATGGCTTAAACCATATCAGAAATTCATATTTTTATTGGAAAATAGAAAATTCTTATAAGTTCATTGGCCACTAGCCCACACGCAATCCTGTTGACAATAAATAATAATAAACACTAAATACACTTTGCTTTGGTTGGTTGCACATCATGTCACATGTTTCGTGACGGTTTTAATTATTTTCACTCCCATTCTTCTGTTGGGGTTCTCCAATTGCTGTCTCTGCATCACTGCGTTAGCTCTATGAGCCATCTCTACAATAGCCATAACCTTGGCTCTCTTCTGTGCCAGAATACTTGGATCAATTTGTTCAAAAACTTTGCCATTGGATCTTTCTAGATCTTGCACCACATGTGCTCCTGCAACTTGACTGGCATCATCCAAAACTGCCTGATTATTTTTGAGTGACTCATAAGTATTGTACCCAGCTGCTGTAGGAGTATAAGAAAAACTGTTTTCTGTATTATACAGGTTGTCTTTTAAAAAGTGGTTGTAGTTCGTATACCAATCGTTCCATTGTTGGGTGTTTAGATTTGATTGCATAGAATTGTCTGTTTTCATCATTTCTTGCTTCATCATCTCCATTGGCATTGGTAGGTTTTTTTTAGTATCACTCATTGTCACACTCGGCATCATGCTCTGTTTTGCCATAACTTGTTGCAGATCCGCAAAATCATCTTTTGTAATCATCGGCATCATCATTTTAGGTGTTGGAGATATCGTAGTTATCAGTTGTTTGATTCCAAGAATTAAAGAAATGATCAGAGACAGCTTACTGCCAAGTAGAGATATAGTTCCAAAGAAGATGGCCACGGTGAGAACTAGGGGAATGGCTGCAGCCATTTTAATCAACATTCCAATCATCACCGGCATCATCATGCTGCTTTGCATAGTTCCTAGAAAAAAAAAGAAAAAAAATGAGCGAACTTTACTGAATCAACATCACAAAACAAATGCACCCATAAAGTCGTAAGCTCACCATTGCAAATACGAGTTTGTTCTGATTAGTAATGTTTTAAAACAAAGAAAAACTAACTTAGGCATCAACAACTTTCTTCAATATCATACAATTAATAAATTAGCTGCTTGCTTTCGTTTTAAATCAAAATCAAATTTTCAAACAAAAAACTGGACGGTTGCAAACATTTTTCGAAATTAAGTTCAAGAAACGATTTGTACTATTTCCCAACAGATCTTTATTTTTAATGTTTCAATGCTAAAATTTGAAGAAATAGTTTTTCCAGGATATAATTAAGAGCCAGACAACAAAGTTTCATCCTGAAATATATTAATTAGTAAATTAAACTTGGTTCAATATGTTTTAGTTTCATAATTTTTTTCTCTAAATTCAATCATTAATTTTATGGTATTTGGAAACTAAATAAACGCAGTTTTGGAAACGGAAACGTGTCGGTTTTTATTACCTCATTTACATATTTTTTTGGTAGGCAACATTTTATTAAAATTAATGAAACATTCGTTAGAAGATTTGCGTCACTTAAGGATTAAAATCGATGAATTGTTAGGGATCAATAGTTGGCAGTAGGAAATAACTATCATAATTTTCATCAAATAAATGAAACACTAATAATTTATGATTGGCGGTTTGTTCGGATGAAATATTTTATAGCAGAAACATTTTAAACGATAATAAATCTTTCCGGGAAGGGCTGTATCATTTTATGTCAAAGAAAATCACAAAATAATAAAATTATCCAATAAACGCATCCAAAATATATTGACCGACTCTAAGAATTTGTAATCTGTAATTTTAATTACCCAACAAAATTATAATTACGGATTGGTGCAAAAATCTCAGTGAGAAAGCATTTATTTTTATGAATTTCTTCTAAAATGTTTGTATCAATTCTAGGTTATACTGTAATTACTAGTCTCTATTAATTATGGATAACATGTTTTTAAAATTTTATTTAATAATTATTTATGGCATTTTAAAGCAGTCAATTATAATCTTAAATGCGTTTCAATTAGGTATGTATGTACTTTTGGTATCAGTATATGTTCTCTGGAAAACAGTAAAGATTCATTGGCGCGAGATGGAAAAGTTATTGAATATTTATGAAGAAGAACCAAGAAAATACCTCAGTCGCAACACGCAATTGTTGAAGTGAAAAATAATATAGGTTTTCTTGAATGGAACGAAACAGTTTTGAAAATGAGGCTGACTATATCAAAGAATTAAAATCAAGGAAGACAAAAATAAATAAAAAAACTGTGCTGATATTTTAAGAAACAAAAAACCACAGTATTCGGAACGTTTTGAAAAATGACGAAAAAAATATTGTGACATTAATATTAGCAGTTTCCAATAAAATATATTATTTTTTACTTTTTGCAATAACTTAGTGAGTATATACTCAAAATGCAATATTTAATTACTGAAATAAATATTAACGATTTCTAAACGAAAATTTGAAACCGAAAAATTGTAAAAAGATACGGTCACATCTAGGACTTGAACCCAGGACACCCTTGAGTGCCCCGGCAAGGCAAGGGTCCTGTTTTCTACTAATAATATATTTTTAAATAATTGAAAATTTATTATATTCTACTATCTGAATCTGTCGAACGGGCCCGCCCGTTTCTACACAGAGTCAAGGGTTTTTCAGGTGTTTTGGGGCTCCAGACCAGCGGTGGGATTTGTACAGGGTCAGCAGTCGTGTACTATTAATCAATTACTTATTTACCACGATTACCGATTTAATTACCACGTACAATATTTTCACACCCACAATAATATCAGGGGTATGAAAATATTTAATCTGATTGTCATAAATACCTATTATTATTAACAATCATATGATTAAATTCTATCTCTAAATTTCACCCGCAATGACACTGATACATCCTTAGCATGGCGGGCGAAATAATATAAAATGTATCTACCGTACAATTTTTTTTGTTTGAAAATAAAACTCAATGTGAGACCTAGAAATTGGTCAGGAATGGATTAGATTCAAGAATTTTATATTAACTCCGGCTTGCACCACGCACGGGTACACAAAGTGACGCTTGTATCCCGATAGCTTGCGACAAGGCATCCCGGGATGGAAAGATTAAAAAAGTGCACCGTGAAGAGCGTTATAAATTTATTTATTTATACTTGCGTACCTTCCGCCTCCACTCACGTGTTTCAGCTTATATATGTTTAGTTGCCTAGTCTTTAAGAATTCTACAGATAATGATAATATATTTTCAATCTTTATTAATTTAACCCAAGTCTACATATAAGTTTTGCTCGTTCTTGAATCTCTTACTTTTATCCCCGTATAGGGTTTTGTTCATTGTATACTTTCTGATGTCATTGTTTATGATTTATTGTCAATTGTATAAATATACAGCTGATATTTTTTTTTTTTAAATGTATGTTAAAATGATTGGGTATAAGCAGAAGAGGTTCATTAGGAGTTCAACAAACGATTAAAAAAGGTAAAAAAAATTCCTTTAGATGCCCATCTGCAAAAAAATCCTATTTTTTATTTTTAGTTTAATTTGTAGAACTCCATTTTATTTATTTTTCTTTAATGTTCAATAATATTAGTATTGAATTAAAAACAACAAGGCATTTAAAAAAAACTTCTACTGTGTAATTACTTTTAAGCTCGACAATTTTTTAGCCTTATAAGTGGATTTTCAAACTGTGGTTAGGCCACTTACAGACGATATCTGTATATTATTTCTTTGTAGATACATTATTATTATAATGCCATTATTGATATCTGAGTCAAATGTCGGAAATTATTAATAGTTATTAATTACCCTTGATGTAGTGGTCTCTTTTTCCTGCAGAATTATTATTCTAACTAGTATTTTTGTGTTTTTTCATAATTGAACTCGACCTATATTAAGATTAAGGCGATGCACCACCTCGTGTAATATTTTGAATCGAGCTGCTATCAATAACACACTTTACGTAGATGGCGATAAGGCTTAAATTCCCGCTTTACACCATCCACCTGTTTTGATTTATGCAAGAAAAAAACATGGCCAAAAAGTGCCTTTTATTTTATTTTGTAGATGTTCAGGCACAAATATTTAAATGTTTTTCAATAATTTTATAAATAAATTAATTTTCCACATTAAACAATAAAACCTTTACCGAAAACGGGTTCGTAAGTAGGAGAATTTGAACTTTAAAGCAGTTTTCATAGGCCTATTCATTTTTTTTCTGGGCTTATAAAAAGACTTATCTAAAAATGCTCGATTATTTCAAAGGCCAGGATGTATTCTACTCGTAGTATTTAATTAAATCATCAGAAAGATTTTTAGGCGACCAAATTTTCAAACCAAAAAGACATGATTTTAAATTACTACGTAGTGCATCGCCTTAAAATCTCATCACAACTATGCACCAGAGATTAGCAACCATTAAAACAGCCCGGGCTAAAGAATATAACGAACAAAACATTGTTTTTAAAATGAGAATTAATGCTTACAAAAGAAACTATTAATTATTTGTATTTAAAAAGTTACATATTCAATATTATTTTAATAACTGAATAAGACACGGAAAAAAAATGTTGACTCTTGCAAAAAAGTTTTCCATACAATTTCGGTTTCTCAAAAAAATATAAATATCTCATTATCGTTGCTCGCACGGTCACTTCGTAAAAACTAAAGGTTTGCACGTCTGCCGCTCTGGTGCCACTAGTATTTTTTTTATAGTATGAAATATTTAGTATGAACTAATTTTTAGAACATAGAGTCCCATAGTCGCTGACATAGACTCCCATAGTATTGCTCTTGTATTTGATTTTTTTTTCTGATTAAGTTTGGATATGAGCACGATTGGTGAATGGGCGTTTTTCCAACCTGTTCACATTTCTAACAGCTATTGGTGCTTTTTAAATACATACATATAGTAATACTCAGTTTCTTTGTTTTTTTCGGGGGCATTTAGGCGAAAAGCGACCGCTCTCCCCCTCAAGTCGATACGACTCGAGGTTAGTTTTGGCGTGCGCAGCGTTTCGGAAAAAAGTTGCCTTTCATTTGTTTCACGTGAGGCGAAAAGCGACCGATACGCCTCTCTGTCGGTATAGAACCCGAGGTTCAATTCGGCCTGTCAAAAATTCGACTAAATTAAGGTAAAATCCGGTATAAAGGCGAGTAAGCCTGATTTTGTATGGAAATAATTCCCCGAACAACTCGACCGGATTCGTTCGGGGCTAGATGTCGACAAAAAGTTGACGAACCTCTGTCGGCGGAAACTGGAAGCGCTCAAGGCACTCCATACGAAAGCGCCGCAGTACGCACTACGCATTACACCACGCACCAAATATTTACCCATTAGTTTTGGGCAAAAGTGTCGAAACACACTCTTTGCTTCATCCATATTCAACACCAAAATACATATATTTTTTTTTTTTTTTTACATCCACTTACTAGGATAATGTTTACCCATTAGTTGCCTGCAACGGGAAAAAAACTAGTACATATATTAATACTAAGTTTCTTTGTTTTTTTTTGGGGGGCATTTAGGCGAAAAGCGACCACTCTCCCCCTTAATTTGATACGACTCAAAGTTCGTTTTCGCGTGCGAGAAAAAAATTGCTTTTCAATTGTTTCAGCGTAGGCGAAAAGCGACCGAGACGCCTCTCTGTCGGTATAGAACCCGAGGTTCAATTCGGCCTGGCAAAATTTCGACTAAATTAAGGTAAAATCCGGTACAAAAGCGAGTCAGTGCGAGTTTATATGGAAATATTTCCCCGACCAACTCGACCAGATTTGTTCGGCGCTCGATGTCGACAAATATTTGAGGAAACTCTGGCGGCGGAAACTGGAAGCGCTCGCGGCGCGCCATACAAAAGCGCTTATTTTCTCACTTTTCTGCGGCCGGGATGGCAACACTCCAATAAGTTGATTTGTCGCCGTTTAATTGGCACAGCTTCCCGGCGACAAATCAACGTTTCCCCGTGAGTGTTGCCACACGCACGGTTTCAAAACGGCTAAATTTCGATGCATTTTCGCAATTTTTCGTTTTTATCGATCACCATCGATCTGTACAACTTTTTTTCCTTCACCGTTTATATTTTTATTCAATTTCGAACGCACCCCGAAAGCAAAATAATTAAAAAAAATTTCGTGTGCCTCTTTTGCTTAAAAATGTTTCGTTTTTTGCTTTACTCAAACGTAAATTAAAAAGAAGATTGATTTTGATCGAGCGCCGGGTCTGATCTAATCAGGTATAATTGTTTTTTTTTTTAATTTCACAAAACGTTTTACGATTTTCCCCATTTTAAGGTAAAGATGTTTAATTTAAGTGGAAATGTTTTTCTTTGCATAGTGGTATCATTGGCCAAAAGAGTACCACGTGGTCACTCAAAACCACGTGGTACGCTTTTTTTATCAAATCTACATGGTCAACCTGATATTGAATTCCGTCGCAAACGCGTAGTCTGCGGTTAAAATTTTCGAAAAAAATCATCGTCCGAAGGTTTAGGAACGTTAATTGGCCGTCCTACAAATGGCGCTCGGTTCAAAATGTCTCACAATAACCGGCTAAAGTTTGACATTAGCTATTTTAACAAAAAAAATGCCTTTTTAAAACAGTCGGGCTTTTGGCCAATCAGAAATCAGCCAATCATAGACTAGCACGGTAGTGATGTTTTATTACATAGTGATGTTAATTCAAAGAAACGATAAAATCTGTGCAGGTACTTACTTTGGAAGTAAATCTTTTTAAAATCGATAATGCTTTTGAACGAATTAAAATAAGGTTTGATAAAAATAATTTGGCACGGGTACCGTCGCCCCGTAGTGAAAAACTACATCAATAGTGTCACGCAAATTTATGAATTATATCAGGAGCGCAGAAGTTGGGTAAGGTTAGCCTGGGAGCCATTTATATTTAAAGTTTTTATCTCTTTATTTTTTTACGAGTAGGTACCTAATTGCGTGATGAAAATATTTTTTCGGTAATTTTTTTAAAATTAAATTAAGTTTGAAATGACAACTTTTTTCCTCCATAATGATAATTCTTATAAAGCCATTTCTGCCAAAAATTACCTCGAGGACGTTGTAATCTACCAGGAGCACAGAAGTTTGGGAAAGTTATTTACTATTAAAAACGGATTAATTAATTGTTTTTTTTAATATAATTTTTTCCAATTAAAGTTTTTACATTTTGCGTGCTTATGGAGCAATTTTTTTTTCCAAAATAAACTCCCTTAGACTTTTCAAGAGTGTCGGTGACAAAAACCGTACATACGATATGGATATCAAATTACGCGTCTCGACTTACACAACCCGAACGGCTCGGTTAAAAAATGATCAGTAAGCTCCTTGGCACCATTTTTTCTCCAAATATACATTTTTTTTTTAAATTTTGTAGTACCACACTCCTGGCTTTATTCACATTCAAACACCCATAAGTTTCGGGCAAAAAGCAAAAGTGTCGAAACACACTCTTTGCTTCATCCACATTCAACACCAAAATACATATAATTTTTTTTTATTTTTTACATCCACTTACTCGAATAATTTTTACCCATTAGTTGCCTGCAACGGGAAAAAAGCTAGTTTATTTGAATTTTCTTATATTTTTGGTAATGAAAGAATAAAAATTTCTGAAGTGTAAATAAACCAGTATCCCGACATCCAGTAGAGATAAAACTCGGCAGACATACTAGTTATCGATGGCAATGCATATTGTCAACTTTTGGTGGCAATCACGCACACACACGGACATATACGCGTTGGATATGATTTGATATTTTCCAGCCCAAAAGTATTATAGTGATTTATTTTTGGGGTATAACACAGAGTTAGGCTACCTCTTTTTTAGCCAAGTTTTTAGACAGCATTACATGGTCCATCAGCAGGGAAAATGTTTCCGTTTGATGATGCTTACGGAAGTTAATATACGAAATTAATGTCGGTTTTATGGCGTATCCGGTGATATGAACAGTTTTCGCTTGTTATGATGGAGGTAGGAGGAATTCAAATATTTTCTGGAATCGTACATTGAAAATATTTGTATGTCTTAAAAAAAAAACAAAAGTCTCCCATTAACTGATCTACAAAAAGTTGTTAATACGTTATCGAAAAGATTATCGGATATAAATGAGATTTGGAAATCATTACCTACCTACCTTATACTTTTATAAACTAATCCTTAACTAACCTGAATTGGAAAAAACAATTTCATCGTAATTTGTGAACGAAGATTCCATTTTAACTTTTTAAAGCGAAAATGAACTCAAAGCGTTTTTTTCTTTCAATTTCTATTTTCCACCAAAGCATCATTGAAGAATTTCAAAGTTGAATCACAATTTAAGTTTTTTGTTTCCTTTTGATATATTTTCGAATAAATAATAAAATCGCATTATTTATTGAATTTTTCTTTCACAAAAACATCCTTTGACCAAATGTAAAAAAAAATAAAGGAGAAAGATCTGATATGGAAATGTATTTTTTTTAAATTTTACACGCCATCAAAATTAACATTTTAGGGTAGGTAAGATTGGTATCGTAGTATTTTCGATACTCCTTAGGTACACACAAAAAATATTACGGTTACGGTACTCAAACAATACACGATGCAGCAAAACAAACTATACACTTTTGAAGGGCCGGTACATTTCATATGGTGGGGGTAGAAACCTGAAATGGCTTTCATTGTATCGGGAGGGTCGTGTCGTTTTCAGTCATTACCATGGTTTGGTCCGGACAACAACTCGTCTTTGCCGTCCGCACGTTTGTTAATAATGGCCGTTATTTCGTCACCATACAGCGGCCCATCCAGCTGCAATTTGCGACTTATCCCTGTGGAATTACTTATAGGAAAATGTTTTTAAAGATCGGCTTTACACCTAAGTAGAACTCAAGGATTGAATTCGAGAAGAAATCGCCACTATACAAGTCAAGATGTGCAAAAATTTGGGTGAAAAAATCGCCTAATAGCCCTTCAAAACTGCACTCTCTGTTTTGCCGCACCCTGTATTATTCGAGCTTATTTTATACTCATCCCACCAACTGCTCGCTGACCTCCGACATAAGCTTACGTGAAGAAAGTGTTATTCATTGCACGTTTCAATTTTCTATTCAATTTATGAACGGAGGATACATCCTTTTTTGATAAAATAACTTTTTTTTGAAGCACCCATATATTTACATAAAGAAGGTTGTTTGTAGCGTGTAGGCGGACGGCGAAATTTTGATTTTTAATCTTTTTTTTTTTTTTTTTAGAAAGCATTTACTTTGTGGTTTGACATATGCAATGTATGGAGTATTGTAGCGGGTGAAGATCGTACACAATGATACTCTTAGGTGATCTATTTACTGGGAGGCACGATCCTAGTATGCATCGCCTTTTATAGCGTCTTGCAAGCATGCTATCTCGCTTGCACTTACACACATTCATACAGACATCACAAAATATTAGTGAAAATAAACAATTTTTGAATGAACTCCCTTTAAATGTTAAGGAAGTCAGAAGTCTTACGTTTTTTTGTGAGTTATGTCTCAATGTTGTGAAGTTCAAATAAAGGTAATGAATTATTTTCATAGTACTTTTAGACACTAGATATACAATGTAAAATATCTATATATTAAGAGAGAGAAAGAGACGGATAATGTCATGTACAAAATGGGATATAATATTATATTTATGTTCAAGTGACGCGTAATGTTTCCCATTGTGTACATGACATTATCTATCTCTTTATTTCTGTTAGATTTTTTAAGTTCATGCTATCTCACTGTTCTCTTAGTTTATGTTATGTTTTATCTCGCTCTATATATAAAATATATGTAAAAACAAACACACTGTATTTTTGTTTAGTTTAATTTTGTACACTGAAGATGCTTTTAAGCGAAACCATTCGGTAATAGTAGATTAACTAAATAAAATTCCGTGTTTATAAACTAAAGAATTGTTTAGTTTGTTTTACCTTAACCCCGCACAGGAGGTTGAGGGAAACAATTCTCCTCAGGGCCAATGTCATTTTTAGGGATGCTATGTGGAGGGTCTTTTTAAGTAAAGGAAGTAGAGGAAGTTCTAGGAAGGAAAAAAATATGAGAGGTGGGTAGGAATCTAGGAGTTAGTTTGTCCAGGAGTGACGGATGAATCTATTCCTCTGCGGCGCAAGGCGATAGGTGAAGAAAGAGAATTCGGAGAGGTTAAAGGGTCTTCCCAAACCAGCCTCTCTCGAACTGATCACACTTCACCCAATGAATCCGAGCACCCCTCTTAAGTCCCCAAACGTAGCGAATCACTTCGGATGACCTATGGCAGAGGTGTTGGGTATGGGGCGGCCATACCCAAACCAGCCTAAATCTACAGTTTTTTTCCGATATTGATGAAATTTTGCTGTTTTTCACTGTCTAAATTATATTTCGAAAACCTTTGCGTAAAACCCCATCAAAGGCGAGGATTTCTGGTAGTAACTGGATAATGTGTGCCTCACTGGTTGGTTTACTCACAAATATTTATGTTTGTTTCTATTTTTTATTTTGTCCTACCAAAACGACGCGTTACTTGATTAAGCTTAGCAGATGATTTTTTTATGCAAACACTAACTAAGATTCCCGGCGTTTTCCGAATTTTAAACAGAGTTTTTCGAAATCAGGTGTAGACAATAATTTTTCTCTCAAGTGCCAAAATTTTATCAGGAACTATCAAAATTCTGCTTTCAGGGGTGGCAAAACGGAGTGGGGTTGGTTTGTAGAAATATCTTGTAAACTTTAATCTTTCTCTTATTTTGTAGGTTAAGTGTGCAAAATTTCATCAATCTTAAAATAAAACTGTTGACTTGTAAAAAAACAAGACCACGCCGCCCGCAACAGACGTTCTTCTTTATACATTTAAACTAGTGCAGGCCCGTGAAAAATCACGGGATGGTCTATTATTTTTGCCAAATTATTTAAAATTTTGAAATTCTAAGCAAATTTGAGTTCATTGAACCAGACTTCACGCAGAACTAACTTTCCATCCACATTTATCGGAAATAAGTATTTTAGATTTGTATGTGTAATTTGTGAAGGAGTTTATATTACTTTTTAAATACATTTTTTTATTTATTTTTTTTATTTGGTATTAATTTTTTTACATTTTAAGTTTTCCAGTAATGTAGGCCTCACTGGGTGGCTTGCCCGTGCTTAGGCCTTCATTTTTACATTCACCTTTTGTTTTAGTGAATTAATTAATGCAAATCTTGGAAGAGGAAATCTTTTACCGACATCCGATTGAACTAGAACTCGTTGTTGATGCATTTTATCAACTTTTGTACCTGCCTAAGTACCTCAGATTTTATATAAAATTACTAACAGGGGTTTGATAAAGAATGAAATAATTTTCCAATGACTGACTCTCTTTTGATCGTAAATACCGTTTTACAGAAATTTTAATTTTCTGTTTAAAGTTGGTCTTTTCTGCCCACTGGAAATGTTATTTCATCAAAAACCACACCTTTTCTTTCAACTTGGGAAATTATTTCATTTGGCCAAAAATTACGTATCTACCTACCAGTTTTTTTTAATCCATTTCGTCAAAGGTAAGTAAAATATTAAAATTACAAGAGTGAAAAGCACTTAATCCTTAAACAAAGTTTCTTGGAACGTAAAATAATATTAAATGAATTTATACAAGAAAAATTTTGGAAAGATGAAGAGCGCTATTTAAATTTTTAAATCTTTAATATTTTCTTCAGAGAAATATTTTACTGTGTATTAATAGCTGGGTACTAACGTACGCGTGTACACAGCCACACCAGTTAACCACCCACAAAGTTCTTCAGTGAATGGACTAAGAGAGTATATCGTCACAAGAAAAAAACAAGGTGACATATATAAATAAATGACTTATTCAGTCGCATGATGCTGCGACACGTGCTCGTCCTTGCTCTATCGACGACGCGCGTTTTGCAGCACTTTGTATGCACATATTGTGAACACGCGTTTTGGCGACGCTAATTTCTGAATTACACCTGCCGAGTACTCAGACGAGACTAGAGTTGATGTGGTCAGTACAGTCAGTACTCGGCCCAGTAGCGGGCGAGTGAATCAGGCTATACAGTGAATAGAAGCAAGATCCAATGACTGGAGTAAATACCCTCTCCACATGTATACTCAACTCGACGCTTCACTCACTGCACGCGGTCGGAGAATTAAGGATTTTTTTAGGAGTGTTTGACGTTTGTAAAAACTCTCTTAATTTTTCTCTGTCACGTAACTATGTCAACAGCACTTTAAACTAGTGTCAATGAACCAACTCGCTCACTGTCTCTTCACCTATACTCTGCAATAAGTTGTACTGGTGAGTAACTAAGCGAGTGACTCAGCCGAGCACTCGGCGTGGTAACGGTGTGTTGCGTCGCAGATCAGTAAAGCAAACAATAAGCAAACTGCGATTAATGAAGTAATCTTTGAGAGTAAAATCCCATTCTTCCATCTACCAATTTTACAGCGACTTGAAATCTTCCCGTTTTCAATAAAGAAAAAACAGGCTACCGAAATAATTTTGATGATAAATTTATAGATGTATGTATCCAAAATAAACTTTTTCGAAATAAACAACTTTAATTGCTTTAAGGTTATAAAGTATAAAATCGTTTTTTTCAATTGGAGGCTTAAACGAATGAATATTTTAAAGCGTTTTCTGTCTGTATTTCAACTTTGATAATTGTATAATTTTATATTTTAAAATAAAAACAAAATCAATATTTCATTTCACCGAGTAATTTTCAAATAATTTAATGAAAACCTAATGTTGTTTAGTTTCGAGCACTTACGTACTCAAATAAATAATAAACATTTCTCACTTGATTTTTCGACTTTTCCAATGAACTTTTTCACAGTTTTTCCCTGCACCTCAACTGAACTGTTTAACTTGAATGATTCTTTATCTTTGGATTCTACACCATGAGGAAAAATTGTCACAAGCAAAAAAGTAGAAACAAAAATAACACAACACACTCTTTTAAAAATAGAATGACACCGCGACCCCATTTTGAATAAAAAAATATTTTATTTAAACTGGTATATAAATTATAAATTTTAAGTTATTTTTTTTCTCATAAACTAAGGTGGTGGGTGTTTACTTTCCGACCTTAAATAAGGAACTGGATGTTTTTTATGGGAGCTCATGACTTTTATTTATGATCTATGTAATTAAGTTAACTTGTGGTTCTGTGTATCCATTGTAACAATGTAACCGAGTTAGCAAGTTAGTTAGTTTTGTCAACCGATGCGTGCATAGAACGCTAATTCAACCTTTTAACGGGTAAAGTATGAAATTTCTTCTGATGAAAAATAGGAAAACTTTGATACAAATATTTTATGACAAACTTTGCAGTATTTTATTATTTTTTTAAACATTACATCAATGGTTTACGCAAACGTCCTTTTTTCCACATAATCAACTAATTCAAAAATGAGAAGTAGCTTGAAATATGTAGCTTTAGGTGTATTAAGTTTCTATTCATATGAGTAATTCCCCCCCCCCCCCATGGATTTGAAAAAATACTGTGGGGAATCCGGAACCGAGTGGGCAATACCCCAATATCCCAATACCGCATACAATAATTCCTTTCGGCATACCACTACTTTTTGAAGTAAGTACAAGTGCGAAATACTAGGGAACAGGTTTTTGGATTAGGTATTTATTCATACTTGTACCTGTTGTTCCAAGTATCAAGAGGAGCTAGTACGACCAACCTTTACTACGGCCCTGTAGGAAATCTCATTTTTAAAGTCTTGCCCGGCTGCTCAAAAGGTCAGCCATCCATCGCCTAAGCGGATAGACTCATATAACATCAAATAAAAATATGTTTTTATTGAATTTAAAGTCAGTTTTCCAAGCCTAAAAATTCCTAATTGATATTGATAAACACATTTTTTTACTAACCAATTTTCTTTTCCGTAATATAACATAATTCTACACGATATCAATGTTTTCATTACTTATGGCTGGTTTATCCATCTTTTGAAGGAAAAAATGGTTCTAAGATAATAATTCTAAAAAACCATTCTGTTATTTCCCAGACCGAGAAAATATCACGCCCATTCATCAAAACACAATGCGTGTTTCAGCTTTATTTCAGGAAAATCTTTCTCCCGATATCTTGTCATTCCGGAGTTTCGTAAAAAAGGCCATTGAAAGCTTTGAATCGAAAATTTTTGCCGTCATAAATTTTAATATTTGAGACATTTTAATATTATCAGTTGTAATGGCACCATCTCAAGTATTTTACTAAATGTAAACTGTAAAACCAATGCAGATACATAATTCGGTTGTTGCAAATAAGATTGAATTAACACCAAACAAAGACAACTATAATATAATCCCTCCCTAAACACGAGTTATTATCAATTGGGGAGATATTAATTGAATTAAGCTTTATTTATTTATTTTATTTATTTATTTATTTAACGCAAAAAGGGCTTTTACATGTAGGTAGTACAATTTTAAGGGCAGTTTTGAACATGTTATTTTGTTTGCATTGCTTATATGTCTTGCATTTTAATTTTATATTATTTCATTTCTTTTATTTAACCTGGTAGTAATTTTTTTAACCAGGTGTCTAAAAATGTACCGTTTTTCATCTTATTTAGACACTACACACTTTATTAATTCTTCTCCATCAATATTTATCTACATTTAACATTTCCTAATTTTCTGTCAATAACATGGTGATGATATATGTTTACTGTACATTCCCGTCACCTAGCTTAGAACGGGTTATACCTAGTTAGTTAGTTTATTAAATTTTATGCATAATTTTTTATGGTATCTTCTAATAAGGTTTTTTTTTCTCTTTTTTATGAAAATGTAAGAATTGTATTCAATAAACGTCGATTTTTCGGCATTGCAAAAAAAAATTTATTTACTAAAACATTCATAGTTTTTATAACTTTTCTTTTCTTTTCAATACGCACACCGAGGTATCCATATAAATAATCACAGGTTTAATTAATACAAACACTTGTCAAATATTTATTCAATTGTTGCTTGAATTATTCCTTCGAAAACTATTCATTCTAACTTCGAGGACTTTCATTAATTCTACTTCTGTTTTTTTTTTAAATAAAATATTAACACTCTTTCATAAGTTAATGTTTTATTCCAAATATTTGAACAATTCATTTTTATATTTTAGTCGTAATAACCCTTCTTTAAGGGGTGTTAATTCACAAAATTACCGAGAGTTTTGGTAGAAAATGACAGCTTTTCACGAAGATGGTCGACATTTCATTCCATTTAATTAAAAAAAAGCTGCTTTAACACGATGACTCCAGTGGTGGGTTGGAAATGATAATGTTTGCAAAAACAATTATTATGCCGTACATATATCGTTGACTTGTTTTTGCAATATCTTTTCAAATACTAGCTTTTACCCGCGGCTCCGCTCGCGTGGTATTAGAAATTTCTGTAAAAAGGATTAAAAAGTATATTAGAAAGAATAAAAAGTAGCTTATGTCACATCCTAGTAGGTCAACTATTTTCATGCAAAAAATGACATCGATTGGTCGCTTCGGTGCGACGTGAACGAAGGACAAACAAACTAAGAACTTTTGCATTTATAATTTTCTATCTGACATTTACCCGGTATTGTTCGAGGTTACAAATTTTTTGGAGTAAGATTGGCTGTAAATTATAGTTTACCTGAAAACTGGGTTCATTTTAAAGTGGCCATAATATATATATTTATTTTTAAATTTTACGCTCATCTGAGCTTTTACATCTAAACGAGCATAAAATTACGAAACAAAATACTCCATAATGCAAGATGGCAAAATAGATTGCGAAGTAGATTGGGAGCTAGGCAGTTCGTTTAATTAAATTTATTTGTTCTGCTTTCCAATATAATTTCTGCTTCGACCTGTATATATTTCGTGATTGAGACGCTAAGTATGTCAATAACATCCTTATATTCACTACCCACATTCTGTTTACGGCGTACGTGAGTATAGAGTTGTGATACCGTGTTGTCACATCATTCTTTAGCGAGGTATGTGGAAAGTAGTTAAGTCATTTAGATCTACGATTAGGTAAATTTAATAAATTTAGATGACACAGTAGTTAATAATAATTGATACATTTCCTTGTATATATTACCCATTCTTAAGTTAATCTTAAAAATATATTTTGAATGCTTTCTATCTTTAATGTATAGCACAACGTGATGACCACACCACTTGAGTTCTACTCTATTAAACTCCTAACTAATGACATGTACATTTTTTGTTGTTTGAACATTTTTTAATTGGCTTCATATTCTTTATTCAAAATGAAACATTTCCAAAGCTTATTTAGTTTTTATCAAAGTATCCACCCAAATTACTCACCTCGATTACAGTTATCAATGCATTATATCAATGATTAATGATTTTTTATTGTATGAAATTTCATAGGTGTTAAAAAACCATAAACTTATTCATTTGTCGGAAGTGGGTGTGATGACAGCTATTGTCCTGTTGATATTTCTACAATTTACCAAAATTCTGATAAAAAAAACATGTTGTAAAAAATACAACTTTACCGGAAATTACATTTTGCACACATATTACTGGTTACGTTAACGGGCGAAGTCATTTCCGTGGACTCATTTACATTATTTAAGTTATGAGGTTAGGTCTTACAACAGCAATTATTATATTTCTTATAATTTTAGTATTATAATTTTAAATTCTTTTCATACTAGTGAGGCTGCAAGATCGTTTGTTAAATCGTGAGTTGGTTCATTAATCTTTGGATTAAATTTCTCTTCATTCGTAATAATTTCAGGATTGTGTTGTTGAGGATTTGTCAAATTAATCTTGGTTTTCGCTATTCAGAGGATTCATTAAAATTTATAATACTGAAGACTTATCTCTTATAAAAATAAAACTTCGATATAATTTTGAATTTTAAACATTTAAATACAGTAATATCTTCGAACACTAAGACGATTGAAATATAAAATATTTCGCATAAGATGGATCTGCAAGATGCAAATAGCTCTGGTGTTTATAGATCTTAGAGGTTATAAACTTGTCAGACAGAAGTCGGTAGGAAGAGGATTTGGAACGGAGGTAAGCAAGCCGGTTTCTATCATTAGATAGATTTTGATACTCATTTCTGATTAAAAGAGTATTTAATCCAAATAAATAATACTAATATATGTTTAATTCAACTGAACAGAGCGTTGAGTACAGTTCTCTGTATAAATGAATTACGTAATGATTTTGAAAAATTTTCCCATTGACTCCACGCGCAGACTCATGACGAATCATGAGATAGTAAATTGTAGGATTTGTAACGAACATAAATACTTTTTTCTTAATTTTTTTATATTTTGTGGGAACCAACCAATTGGAAAATGAGGAAATCATGATCAACACACATACAACAGCCTACAGTCCGCCTCGGAACAGGAATACCTAGTGAGGAGGACTGAGAACAAACTACATCACTTTATATCTTTATTTTACTTATTATTGTATATTTTTTACTTTACTTTATATTGCCGTTAAAAAGAAAAAAATAAAAAAATTAATGAATCTGAAAGTTTTTATTTAATATTTACCTTAGGTCCATTGCCTATCAAAACTGGTGCATTTAAACAAAGCAATAATTATTACGCAAAATAACTTATGATATCTATTTAAACCCGTATAGAATAACACAGGTGGTGGCTTTTCTATGCCTACGTAGACATTTGTTCGTTTATTAATTTAAAAAGAAATATGAATTCCTACATAATTTTGACATTAAAAAAATAATAATATTACAAAAGTTATAGATATTTATTTATTTATTTCACATATACGGCACAACATGTGCCATTCACATACTTATTTAGAGAGAATAGTACAGCAACATAAGGAATGCAACAATATAAATGTACCTATGTATAATGGTATAATCAGTAAATAGTAATTAAGGTTAAAAGTATAGAAAAAGGAGAAATTAATATAATATAAGTAGCAATCTATAGTATAGTTATAAGTCAAAGTAAGAAATTACATATATGTAATATGTAATATTTCGTATCTATATGTAATAATATACAAAAAATAGTACCTATAAGGAAGAATGAAGTGCTTATAAAATGTCTAAAAGGCATTAAGAGTTTGTAAAAAGTAAAATAAAAGATATTAGATAGGTATATACTATTAGAAAATGAAAGGAATAAAATATATACTATTATAATATGAAAAGGAAACAAAAGTAATAAATTACGTAGGTAAATCTACCGGGAGAATTGCGTGTATAATAATAATGTGCGACACTGCTGTCCGATAAAGTTTTACATAGTACCTATGATGACTATGATATATAATGCACTTATATCAGCTTCTACCTATCGATTACTAGTAGTTTTTAATCTGAAGTACATAATCATTATGATGGTATGGTATTACTCGACAATTTTTGTTTTATGCATCTTTTATAATTATGATAAAAGACAATCAGCGTGATCGATGTTGGAATATTCATTGCCTAATCTGTGCAAGCGATGGATTATTGAATTTTTTTCTGCGTTAGTTTCAAAATTGTTGCAATAATAAGGTGACTTGAGTCTTGTTGGTCTACAGGAAACATGAAAGTTTATATAAAAACAGTCGTAGATATTTTTTTTGTCCTTTCCACTAGGAGATTTTGTGTAGAAGAAGAAAATTGCTCTTTTCCATAAAAAAACAACAACACGGCCAATATTATATAAGTCGTACCTTTAATTTAAAAAAAAATAATATTTCCTACAATATATTTATCATGTGATCAAGTCACTACATCTTACACAAATGCGAGGCTGACGATCATTGCTTTAATGAGGTAGTTATGTTCCTTTCATCGTATTAATGAGCCCTTGAAATGTTCTAACAAGGTGAAATCGAAAATTTTCTTTATTGAAATAGTTAAATAGTAAAATATTTAAAATATATTTACATTTTGGTGAAAAAAATGAACGATTTTATTTTTATATATAAAAATAAAAATTGAGGTACCTATGAATAAGATTTGAAACCACACAAGAGTCCCAACACCTCTGAATCTTCTGGAATCAGTGAGACTATGGCATCCCCAATTGGCATATTTTTTCAGGCTTAAGGTGTTGGAGAGGAGAAGGAGATAGGGAAATAAAAGGCGAGGAGTACCTGCCTATTCAGATCTGGTCACCAAACACGGTCAATACCATTTAAAGCAACTTTTCGGTTCTGAATGGTGTTCTTACACAAGGGCAATAATGAGAGCATCTTCCACAGTGGAACGTGCCTCAAATATATTTTATTATATTTTTAATTTATAAATCGTGAAATTAATCAAATAAAATTTACTTGCGCACTCCGGATTTGAACCCGTGACTTCCAGCTTACTAGTCGATAACCTTACCCTTAGACCACGGAAAGTATAAAATGTTGTAGAAATTTGTTTTGAAAAAAATATTTCTTTTGTTATAGGAACATTAAGAATCCTGTAACTTTATGAACTATGAACAACAATCAAAAATGTTTTTTTATAGGACCTGTTCATTATATTTAGCCATATCACGTTATAAAATTTATTTTGTATTTTAAATGAAAGGGCGAAAAATCTTTTGAAAATAAACATTTTTTAACAGGCATTTAAAAACAGATTACCCGCATTTTGAACTGTCTGGTTTTTTATTCTGCACATTGTAAATGGCTTTTACAACGAAATCTATTCAATTTTCAGGTCGGTTATCTAATATTTAAAAAAAAATCTGCTGGTTTAATACGGGTATGGAAACAGATAACATAAATATAATGATAAATAATTAAATATATTTTGGTCGTCTTCGGTTGGGTGGTTTCTTTGTGTGTGATGGAGCCACCCCAAAAAAATGATTACCCGACTATGAAACCACTTTTATATATTGTCATTTTATCTGCCCCCCCCCTTTCCGCCTCTTTAACTGAGCACAACGAAGTTAGGCATAGTAAGTTAGACACTTCATTATTATCCCGTATGATGCTGGTTCCTAATCAATATTACTTAAAAAAAAGATTGAAAAAATAATTATTCTGAAGAAAGGTGACATTTATTTTGACAAATTGTATAATTCCTTATTAAAATTTTTATAAAATTAAGTACAATAATAATGGAATACAATTAATTTTATGACAAATTCGGGAATTTGGAAATTTTTATTTATTAAATGAAAAAAAAATTGAATAATACTTTTACTTATGCTCTACTATTCATAAAACTACTAGTTAAGTTATATTCGAAAAGTACGTGTAGCTTCACATAGATGTATTACCCAAGAAGTTTAATTGATTTATACCAGGTTAACAGGGAACTTTCAGATGTTATTCAATAAGAAGCCTTGAAAGTTTCTTTCACTGTTACTGGCCTTGAGCAATATCAATATTTTATTGATATTTGAAAGAAAAAAAATAATGTGACCTTACTAAATATGTATGAACAGTTCGATAGTAAGAAGGCGGTGAAATGATATTTTCGCTGAGAAAAAATGTTTTCATTAACTATTCAAGCACATTATAACTATCATTTTATTTTTTTAATATTTTTTTACATTTTTTGAAAAGAATGTGACCTAACGTGGGTATCCCGTTGTAAGGTCACATTGTTATTTGTGTGAATTATAAATTTGGTAAAGCTTTTTTTTAATCACGTTTTTTTAAGTAAGTTTTTGTAAGCGTGTCAAAATATAGCAAGAAGAAAATTATAAAGCGAAATAATAGAAGAAAAATATATAGTGGAAAAACATACAGAAGAAAGACATATCAACAATCTTTGTTAGGTTGCAACATTTTATCTACATACTTTCTTCTCGTATCCACAATCCAAATCTTAATAGTTCTTTTGAAGTCAAGTCAAAAATTAAAAACATAGTCTGTAGGGATTCTGATGGAAATAATGGGAATGGGAGTGTAATTTTAAAAATTGCGTTTTCGAATCTCATGAACTTCCCCATCCGATAAGACCATATTGTAGATACGAATGGTATGAGGCCTTTTAATTAGTTGATCCTTAACTAAAATATTTCATATTGTTTTGAAAAAATATGTTGTTTTTTTAAAATTTGTTACTTATATTTTCAATTTGGGAGTTTCAATTTAAGTTTTGATCATTAAATATTTCTTTGTTCTTTATTATTTGTATTTTTTTAAATTTTGGGAAGATGCAAGGAACTTCTTGGTGTACGTTTTTTTGTGATTAGGTTTGTATTGAGGTTTTCTGTCTGTTTATTATGGATTTTAAATTAAATATATTTAGTTTTTGTATCATTTAATGTAAGTGCATTTTAATCAAGACATCGTATTTTCCTATTTATCACTACTTCAGTTTTTTCGAATACAGTCTCCCACGACTTTCCATGGAAAAGATGAACTGTGCCATCTGCAAAACTAATGACTGATCCGTGACACTTTGGATTACATAGATCATTAATATAGCCCAGTAATAAAATCGGGCCTAAGACACTGCCTTGTGGAACACCGTATTGAAGTTGTATTGTTTGACCTGTTTCATTTTGAATTCTGAATAATTGTTATCTTTCTGACATATTGTTTTTAAAAAGATTCAGTTCACGTCCTAAGATTCCAATCTTTTTTAGTTTCTTAGCATTTCTAGAAGATATGTGTGATCAATTGTATCCAAGGCCTCAGATAGAACTAAACATATAGGCTTATTACCGTTATAGAGACTATGTTTTGTAATATTTACAACAGAGGCGACGGCATCGGAAGTTCCCATATTTTTTCTAAAGTTTGATTTTCCGTAAGAATGAGGTTTGTTTCGAGATATTGAATTGCTGTTTCTTAATTACTTTCTCTAGATTTTTTAAGGATTGTGTAATATTATTATTTGTTTACAATTACGTATATCTGTTTAATTGAAGGTTTTAAGTATTGATATAATAGAACCCATTTTAAGCGTTGCAGGAAAGATACCATCCATGATACATCTGTTCGCAAGGAATATAAGTGGTTGGTGAAATTCATCCCTGTTTGATTTAAATATTTTCGTTGAAATGCCATCCAATCCGGAAGAGAATGTTGATTTCATTGAATCTATAATGCTTTTAATGTCATTATCAGAACAAAGAGGTTTAATAATGTTTAAGCTAAATTAGAACCAACGTTTCAGAAATATTCATTCGCAAATTGTACAATTTCCTTCGGATTCTCTCTCATAGTTTTTTTTGCTTTGGTGTATTAAGTTCAGAAATATCATTGCTTTTATTGTTGGTAGTGTATGTCATTTCCTTAATAATTTTCCAAACAAGTTAAGGGTTGTTATGAATCTGATTAATCTGATCTGTTAAGAACACGGTCGGTGGCCGAGTTGACATCGCGTTTGGGTCCCACCAAGGCGTAGTGTGTTCAATTCCTCGGCTGGATAAGTCCTCCATCACAACACAAGCAACATTTTCCGCTAACTGTAGTGATAGTAGGAGATTTTCAAATATTGTCAGGTTATTCGCAACCCGGGAATGATTGTTTTTTTTTTTAATGTTTATATAATACTTACAAAAATTGGTACTGAATGTGGATTTATATTAGTTTTCAAGAGAGATTTGTCTCTAAATCTTAAAATTTTTAGATGACTTGGAGTAATCCAAGAATTTTTTATTTTACATTTGTGTGGAGTTTATATTGTGAAAGATTTTGAGCACCTTTGAACATTTGTTTGGACAGTGTGTGTAAATGTATGCCAGCAATCATGAAAATCATTAATTTTATGTAGCTCTCCCCAATCACCCAATTTTATGAAATCCTTTAACTTTCTAACATTAATTATATTTTTAACATAAATGTTTTAAGGTATACTTGAGTATTTTGACGTTGAATAGTGAGTAGTAGGGTGAAGTGGTCAATAATTTTGAAATGGTGAACAGCGGTAACGTATGTTTTGTTTATTTTTATCATGATGTGGTCAATAAATGAGGCAGATAAATTTTGAGTATCTTCATTATATCTTAATTTTATTGGTTTATTAACTGCAATGATCGGTCCATGATGTAGCAGAAGTAGTTGGCTATCCATTATTTAGTATGTTGATGTTGATGTCCCCAAATAGGTATACATTCTGAACATCTCGTAGTTGTTTTAGCTCATCATCCAGGGAGTGAATAATGGGAGATACGTCTCTTGTTGACGGTGATCTGTATTACCCGAATACTGAGATATTATTATTAATGTTTATGAGTAAACAGTTACCGTCTCTGAGTTGACTTTCCTTTACGATTCCTCTGATCTCATTTTTAAGATAAATTATCACTCGGTCATTTTCATTTCTATGTTGCGTGGAGTTATATACCTTTTAATTATCCAAGTGTTTTGGTGAACATATTTTTTATACGACACTCTGTGAGTATGATAATATGTTTATATCCTCGTCAAGTTGATGTATCATAACCGTCAGCTATACAATTTTTTTGTTAATGCTTTGTATATTCTGGTGGAGTATTTCCAATGTTTTTGATTTTTATGAAATCATTAATTTCTCGTTTTGTTGAAGTTGTGATTTATCGGGAGAAAAGTTATCTGATTTGATATAAGCAAAAAGATCCATTTCTGGTAAATATGTATATTATAGTGTGGATGGTTACAAAGAAAATTGCTTGTTTACTTTCAAGGCCGGTGAGATTTTTTTTTCAGTTATTAATTAAGTAATTTTCCGTGTTTGAACCAAATATATTTGAATTTTTTCTCGTTTGTCCATGTTAAGCATTCCTTAATTTTTTTGTTAAATGGCGTCAGGGCTTCATTTACATGAATTTTTTTTGTTTACATCAGCAATAAGAGGGAGACATTGTTATTTTTTTGGCAATCATTATTGTCGTTTTTTGTTATCCTCCTTAACATTAAATATTAAACGAGGAGGCTTTGAATCAGTTGGTTTTAGATATTTGAATTTATCCGCTGGTTCTAGATTTATTCCAAAGGCAGAATTTTTTTTTTTTTTGCAATTTAATGCGGTGATTCGTTGATCGATACTTTTAATCCAGTTACCCCTACCGATTTTTTTAAATCGGTATCTTTGTTCTGATTCGGCTATGTTAATTTCTAAAGCAAAGATTTTTATTTGTGTAATTTTCAATTTCTCTATAATTGTTTGGTTTTGTTTCAGTAAATCGAAATTTCATTTTTCATTTGTCATTGAATCTGTTGCTTGCCAATTGGGTTGTTGATTATCTGGTCACAATTTTTTTTATGTAGATACTGCACAAGAGTTTCAACTTCTCCCAACTTCTTCTGCAGCCAGTGAGACTATGGCACCCTGATCGGGGTACATTGTGAGGCTAAAGGTAGATGGGGAATGAAAGATTAGGGAGAAGAGGAAGGTGGGGAAGTACCTGGCTATTCAGATATGGTCACCAAATAAAGCTAAAGCTATTTCAAGCAACGTTTCAATTCTGAATGGTGGTCTTATACCTGGGCGATATTGAGAGTATTTTCCACTCTAGAACTCAAATGAATATATAATAACACAAATTCATCAAATAAAATGTACTTTCAAACGCCGGGATTTGAACCCGCAACCTTCATCTTGCTAGAGGAGAGGCTTACCTTTCGACCATGGAGGTCGTCAAATAAAAATTGTAACAAAGATATTTATATAAAAATAACGTGTCACTGTGTTCGTACACGCTAATCTCCGAAACCACCCAAACCGATTTAAATTACATTTTGTGAATGATAGGTGGCGCTGTTATCAAGATCTAATAACATAAAAAAAAAATTTAACGATTTTATTTTTTGGTGTCAAATCTTAATATAAAAAAATTCAGCCTCCGTATGTTTGTGCTCGCAAAACTCGAAAAGTAGTACACAAAGTAGTATACAAAATAAAAAAAACTATCTTGATAGTAGGTACACATCAGAACTCCATCAAAAGATTTTTTTTAAACATATATGTTTTCAGTATTATAAAACTCTCCGCAAAAATTATCTCTTCAAATTAAGGAAAAAATAGTTCTCTACTGACCAACACACCTACACTACAAGGACAGAAACATCAAATATACTGAACATAAAAATTAAATATATTTTTTTCCAGAAAAACAATAATTTGTTGACCATGATCTAACAAATTGCCCCTATCTATGCAGTTATAGAAAAAAATACCACGCTTTATATTCAAATTCAGAAATTAATTACAGAAAAATTAAAATGTGCAGCTTTAAAAAACCAAAGGTTCCGATCGCAAGTCGAGAAAACTTCATGAGACGACAAAAAGTGAGGTAACAGTAACGTTAGTAAAAAAATTGTCTAACAAAGTGCGTTTGTTTTAGAATATATTTGTTTGTGTTGAGTAATTTTAATAAAATATACGTTATTTTCTAATAATAAAGTTTGAAAACGGAATTTACCACTTTCAGAAACAGTTATTAGTTTTGTAATAAGTGAGGAAACATTCCATTTATTTGGATTAAATTGCAAAGCGGAAATGTTCCTTCCTTCTGACAGAATATACCTGAGGCCTGAACAGTTAAGTGAAAATGTTATTTTCACCCAACATTAGACTAAGATCACAATGCAAATTGTGAGGAAGGGTGGTGTGGTATATTCGTTTATAGTCTTTATATGATTCTTCCGCATTTACCATGGATAGATAGCATAGAATCCTGCCGTGTTCGTTAACAATTCGCATTCACTAAGCATTTCCCTTTCAATTCGTTATTGAAATGCTCGATTCTGTTTTCATAAATTATGAATTATTATCAAAATTGTGTGCAAAATTTTGATAAAAATTTCAGCATTAGCATTTTTGTAACTTATCACAATACTAATATTAATCAGCAATAGAACCAAAGAGCTTACAGAATTTTCACGCATATGTATATTAAACAGCGAAATTTAAAAGGAGATCATTCAACCCGTAATAAAAATGCGTCCTTAAATCTAAGGATAAAGTATTTTATTATTTATGAGGCTTTTTGCTAGAAGTGCCTATGTCGAATTTGTGAATTAATCAGGAATGAATTAATGCCTAGTAAAGATCAAATTTGTATTTAAATCAATATTTGACTTCTTCATTCGAAAGGTAAAAGAAACCTGTCTAATCTAAAACTAACATATGTATTCAAATCTTCCAAATAACGGATGTCTTAGAGTACTTTGTAGTACATAAATAACATATTAAAATAACCAAAAACTGATATGGACACTTCTAGCATTAACCTCCAGATATGAAATACTACTTTTATGAAAAATTCTAATAAAGTTAGGCTTGGGAATGGGTTGTCGCATAATATACTCGCACTCGCTAGAATTGTTCCCGATTATCAAATTTGTGAAAGCAGTTTCTTGTGGCCTGAGTGATTTATTTAAAATTAATGTTGAAAATCCAACGAACTTCTGATGGAAGACAAAAAGATGAAAAAAAATATACACAAATTTTAGAAAAGTATTTTTTTTTTTAATTTTTTTTTTTTTATTTATTTATTTAATTCAAAAAACAGTTTTTACATAAAAAGCATACTCTGCACATCTCACTAGGGCATTCCTGTATCAAGATGTGCAGCTTTACAATAATATCATTTAAAAAAATACATATATGTAAATTTAAAATAATAACAACATTAAATTAAATTTAAACAAAAAAAGAAAAGTTTATGACACGGACGTTTCGAGACCGGTAGACAAAAATAAACAAAATTTTAGTAACAAATGTATGAAAAAAATAAAAACAAAAAACAAAATAAAAAACAAAAAAGTCAACAAAATAAAAGAAAAGAAAAGAAGCATTATTAAGTAAGTTGGCAACAATAATATTCTTCTGTTAACTAAAGTACAAGGTACCTGTGCTGGCTTATCAGACACAGGCATAGGGAAACCATACTGACAATTACAACATGGATACTATGAATAATAGATTATAAGAAAAAATAAAAAAATAACTAAATAAAAAAAGGTAAATAAAAAAGTGGGTGTGTCAAGCCTACGCAAGACAGAAGTGAAACTTCTAGTTTCAGCTGATGCTTGGCGTGGCGCAGTTCGCTGGTGTCTGAGAGAGAGGAAAGAAGAGAAGAGAGAGAACGTTCGTGAGCGGCTCCCCCACCTCAACAAGGTTTCACTTCAAAAATGCCACAGCCGAGAATCGAACCTCGCTTAACTGATTGAAAGCCAACCACGCTGAGCACCAACTGTAAGCAAAGCCGCATAAATTGATTATATTATGTAGGTTCTGAAAATATGAGAGCTTGTTATGTTTTATAATGTTACCTACATCACACCCAAAATATAATATATTTTTAAAAATAATGTACAATGTACAGAAATAGAATCCCACACAAGATCGCGTAGTGCGCTCTAGCGAACGGATATTTTATCAGAGGGAGATAGTTTTAATTTTTTTTCTGTAAATTATTACATATTATCAAAATAAATAAATTAATTAAATAAATGTAATACAATTATCATAATATACGGATTAGATAATAATTTTAATCCAACACAATAACGCAAAGCGCGCTCTAGCGGAGTAATGTTTTATCACAGTGAGATAAGTGTTTTTATTATTTTGCAATATTATTTTCTTTTAAAAAATGTTCTGACCTACTAAAAAATAAGATATCTAATGAAAAAGGCGTTAAAAACAAAAAAATAATGTGCGATGGCCGAGAATCGAACTCGGATCAACTGCTTGGAAGGCAACTATGCTGACCATTACACCACCAACGCCAGTTGTCGGGATGAGCTAAGAAGCATTTATATGTTACTTCAAAACTTTGACTAGATCAAATGAACTTTAATCGGTGGTGGGGGTACCCGCATTTTCGTTTCGGTCATGAGTCGGTTTTACTCCGGTCCTCGAAATTGCATGACGCGCGTAAAGAAGTTTCACTTCAATAACCGATAGGTAAGTAGATAATATTATAATAAAAAGTAAGTAAGTAAATATTTTAGCTAGACAATAATTAAAGTAAATATTAATACGATAATTAAGTAGATAATAATAATAATAAGTAACATAATAATAAATAACCAAAAGTTATTTTAGAAGTAAATAAGTGCATGCGCAGTAAGTAAATAAGGATTGTATCGAAACAGAGCTTCCACAAGGAATTATGATATAAGCGACAACATGGGTGATCCAAAATCATCATTCTCAGCTAGTACGGAGATTTTGACCATTTTCTTGAATGAATTTAACGTACCTATAGTTTTTATATTTTCTCCAAGCATATTATATAGCAACGGAGCTTTATATGAAAAACTCCTTTGTCCGAAGGATGTTCTGGTATACACCGGCTGATACATTAAAGAAGAACCCATTCTAGTGCTGCGCACTTGTTGAGATCTTTTGGCAGTAATAGTGTTGTTGAAAAATTTACAGAGAGCCTGTATTATGTACAACTGCCTTATTGTCATAATTTTGCTTTCACTATATAATAACTTTGATGGATACATAAAATTTCTCTTATACATTATTTTTAAAATTAATTTTTGCGCAACATTCAAAGGCTCTAAGGTAGTCTTGTTACAAGAACCCCAACAGACAACATTATATGAAAGCATTGATTGAACTAGAGCATAATATACAGTTTTTAATGTAACTTTGTCCAATATGTTTCTTAGATTTTTGAAAATGTATGCTAGCCTTCTTATTTTGTTTCTTAATGTAGTAATGTGATTGTTCCATTTTAAATTTTTATCAATAATTAAACCCAGGTATTTGATGTTGTCTACTCTTTCCAAAGATTGACAGTTACACTCCTGCACACAACAATGTATTTTTAATGAACGTTCCAAAGATGGTTGATTTACAGAGGAAATGCTAAAAGTAATATATTTAGTTTTGTTCATGTTTAAGGTTAACAAGTTTTGATCAAGCCAATTTTTGACTGCCCTTAATCCTGCCTCGCACTTAGCATACGTTTCGTTCCACGTGTCAGCAGCAAACACCAAGACAGTGTCATCTGCAAATATAATTGAAGATCCAGAAAATTTCAGTTTACAGAGGTCGTTAATATATAACAAAAATAGAATTGGACCCAGAACACTACCTTGAGGAACACCATATACAATTGATTTATTTGAGCTAATGTGATCATTAATTATTACTCTCTGTGTTCTATTTTCAAGATATGATCTGAACCAATCTAAAGATTTATTAACAATACCCATTGAACTGAGTTTTTTTAAGAGTAAACCGTGGGATACGGTATCAAATGCCTTAGACAAGTCTAAAAAGACGGCCATTGCTTTATTGCCAGTATCAAGAGCTTCTACGACTGTGGTAATCATTTTTAATGCAGCATCACTTGTTCCCATGTTCTCTCGGAAGCCAAATTGATTATCTGAGAGAATTTCATATCTTTTTACATAAGACATCAACCTAATTTTAGCTAATTTCTCTATTATTTTTGATAACGTATTTAGCAAGGAGATAGGTCGATAGTTATTTACATCTTTGTTATCTCCTCCTTTAAATAAAGGAATAACTTTGGAATTTTTGCAATGATTAGGGAACAAGCCATTCTCAAAACTAACATTTACAATGTGTGTAATAGGTATTACTAGTTCAGAAGCATTTTGTTTATAGACCATTGCACTTATATTGTCATTTCCACTCGAAAAACCTGATTTTAGCTCATTAATCACATTTAAAACTTCATTACAATTCGTTGGTTTGAATTCAAAGCAGGCATTTTGCATAGATTGTGTTGGATTATAATTTTTTACTAAAGATTCTTCACTGGTGTTATTTGCACTACACAAAAGATTAGCAAAATTTTGACCTATATCACTAAAAAAAATATTCAAATGGTTAGTAATGACTGTTGGATTATCATTTATGGATACAATGTTATTATTTACTTTCAGTTTATTTATGGGCACTGATTCCTTTTGCAAATCCAATGCTTGTTTTATTATTTTCCATTCTTGCTTTATGTTTCCTTTTACCTCGTGAAGCTTCCCTTTATAATATGTCTGTTTGGTCGTTTTTATAATTTTAGAACACCAATTTCTGTATCTTTTATAATGTGCAAACAGTTCGATATTATTTGGTTCTTTACGACAACTCTTGTGTTATTTGTCACGTTTAATGAGGCAGTTAACAATTCCAGAAGTTATCCATGGTTTCAAGTGCTTTTTATTACAATGGATTCTCTTAGTATATGAGCAATTTCCAATATGTAATTTTAGACGTCTTATGAAATTATCAGCTGCAGTATTGACATCACTGGTGGATAAGACTGTATCCCATGTTTCCTCTTTCAGTGTCGAATTTAGTAGGTCATTATCGACAGTTAGTCTAAGCTTTACGTCTATTTTTTTTGATTTTGTTACTCTGGATTTAGGATATTTCAATAATGTAGCAAAATGGTCTGTAATACTGGTCCTGAATACAGCACTCTGAGGATCGTCTTTTGACTTAACCATAATGTGATCAATACAACTCTCAGTACTTGATGTTACTCTAGTCGGTGAAATAATTAATGGTTTTAGACCGTGGTAAATCAAAAGTGAAAGATATTGTTCACTTTTTATGCTGTTCATATCCAGAATATTTATATTTATATCACCACATAAAATCACTTCATGGTTATGTGTTGATACAGAACGTAGTAAGTCATTTAGGTGGTCAAGAAAGGTATCAATGTGTGCTTGAGAAGGAGATCTATAAACTGCTAAAACACATACATTATAAGGTAGTTGTAATTTAAGACAGTTGGCATGTGGAATAGTTATTTCTTCAACAGAAACTATGACATCATTCCGAGTGTAAACGACAACTCCATCATTTTGTAAATAATTTTTTATGGTGCTATGTGATGAATATCCAGTAATACTTGGGATATAGATTGAATCTTTCAACCAAGCCTCACTAAAAACGATAATGCCAAATCTATGTTGTATTGCGTCGAGAACAGCTATAGTATCATCGAAATTTTTTTTTATGCATCTTATATTCATACAATATATAGAGAGAGCAGAATGGTTAAGAAATTCATTACATACTGATGGGTCATCTATGTTGATATTGATTTCCTTGTCGTCATTTAGTTCTTCATCCAATATAGAATCCATATTAATACTTTTTTATACATGTTGCTGTTGGTGGTGTGACTCATAAAACAAAAGCAAATAATATGCGATGTAATTAATAATAATAATAAGAATAATAATGGGTGTATATTAATTTGAGCCCGTGAAAACTTGTCGAAAATGTAGGTATATCCCGTGAAGGTACAAACGAAGGAAATTATGTTTACATAATTATCAATCTTAAAGTAAATATTTATAATAAAGTTAATAATAGCAATAAAAGTGGTTATAGAGTGGTAGTAGATCTTTTGGTGGTAATAGATTGGTAAGATAAATAAGTTAGCATCAAGAACGCAACTAAAATGACAAATACATTCAATAACATTAGAAATACACAGAATGTGACTAAAATAGTGCGCAGGTTGTGATGTTTTGGACATCCACAAAAATAAACGATAAATAATAAAATAACGTGCTCTAAAAATTTTTTGTTTAAACAACGACGGAAGATTTATTGACAGACAGGCCTTGAGTAAACAGATTCCCACGGGAAAGGAGAGACCGGAGGACAGTCGAGTTTGGAACTTGGGTGGATTGACAGCCCCGAGAAAGGGATACAAATCAGAAGTGTTGTTTGAAATTGCAGTTAATTATTGAATTCAAATGGTATTAGAGAATGTTGCGGAATATTGAATTAAAGTGAAAGATTATTGATCCGGTGTTTGTGTGAAGTGAAAGTGATTCGACTCAGTGGGAAAACAATTAATAATAATGACAATAATAATAATTGGATAATTTGTAGAGCGCCGTTTTGTAAAAACCCACCTCAGGGGCGCCAGGTGTTGTGCAATCGCGATTGTGTTATAAAGTTGTGTTGATTTAAACGTGATTTCGTATACAGTTCGAACTAGATTGCTTGTCTTAAAAACATGAAAATAATAAAAATATTGATTGCGTTTTAAAATAGAGTGAATGTACTTAAAGGCAGGAAGTGTTTAATCGGGCTAAGTTATTGATTTGGCGAGATGGCATTCTATCCACGGAGACCGAAAACCAGAGAATCAAATAGATTATTAACTGTGGGTTCGAATCCTAACAGATTAGGGAGGTACAATTTTATTTACAGGAATATTTAATTACCCTTTTATAAGCGTAGGGAGGAGGTCGAAAATTAAAGTGATTTAGCTATATAGTGTAACCAGGTAAGTTTCACACGAGGATTTGGAGGTGACTAACAGGGTGAGTTTTTTTATATTATTTATTAAATTTCAGAGGACCCTTTTAATAATAGGATACAACCGAGGTACAGGAACCGAGTTTGCAACGCCTGCAACCCAAATAATCTTCCCATAAGAAGGGATACGCTAGACGCATTGTCAATCAGCTGTGAGCGAGAGACGAGTCAACGACCTTTTCATATATAGGCCGAGAGGCGCGGAGTACAGTCAGTCAAAGGGGAAATTTTGCTAGCGTATGCCGTCCCAAATTGAAAGCGATCGGATACAACCAGACGGAACGAAATGAAAACTTTTCTTCTGTTATTTGACCTTCTAATTTAATACTTTTCATCTATTGTTTGACTTTCTAAGTTACGAATTGGGATGCACAAAAACAAATCTAAAGTCGAAAGAGGGAGATGGTAATCTCCGAAATAAAACTACCAACCGAACAACTTTTCTCAACAGGTATCTTTCGAGAGGTAGGCAGCCTCTTTAAATTAAATGCAAAAAATCAAACCAATTATCCGTTTATACCTTACCTGAGAGGATAGGTATTCAGTAGAAGTTACCCATACCTAATACACGAGGATGCTAGTAACCTCATAAAATAAATACTGGAACCAAATATTAAAATACAGACAGTCCTCATCCCAAATTTGGCATATCGAGTAGACCTTACATATATCTCACATGATAATTGGCTGAATGGGTAGGCACACAACCTATCGTTAATAAGCAGGCAGAATGTCGACAAGATCGTCGTGTGTTATATGTGTATTGACCTAGAAAGGGATGTAAATCCCCGACGACGTGGGAGTTACAACGTTTTCTAGAGGTGGCACCTAACTTAGGACCTTACGTGTCACATTTTCGCGACTAGATTCGTGATAAAGGGATGTTATGGTTTTCCCCTTCTACACTCAGTAAAGTAGTTTATCCTGGAGGTGTTTGAGATTGGGGCAATTCTGAAATTGGTGAAGAGACCTGGTTTTCTTTATTCTGGCGTGAAGGTTGCCGATTTGGAACAAGGGGAGACCCGGCCGGTTGTGATATCCAGACACGCAGATATCGATCGCCTTGCTCAAATTATCATCCATCAGTTTTGTTTGGTAAGCGGAGGAGCCAATCTTAACTTGAAAAAAATTCATTTCCTTTCCTCTCCTTCCCCTCCCAAAATATATACATGGATGGCGCCGACAACTAACACCATAAATTTATCGTATGTATATCACATATATAAAATCTAACACTTTATTATATTCACATTACCCTACGATAGGTAGAATCGAGTAGCTAGGGGGGGGTGAGCAGGCGACTTAGAAGATAAGGTTTATAAAATGGTTTTGAAAAACAGCGGTAATGGATTCAACTCACTCTATCTCAAAAGAACCAAGGGATACCACACAAAACATAAATAACTAGGTTTCTAAACCGAGAAACAAAAACCCAACACAACGTTCGGTGAAGCCTTTTTATACTGAACCGTCACGTGAAATGAGTACGTTCAAGGTCGTACGTCACGTAGACAAACTAGGATGTACACACTTGAAGGGGTGTGTAATAAAGAAAAGACGGCAGGGAGGACCTTCCTACCCCGGATATATATATAACCAAAGCCTTATGGAAAAGTTACCTACGGGACTTAAGGAAAATGTATCGTAGAAAGAAGAGAAGGAAAAGTTTGAAGTAGAAAGGGCAGATCATTACAAGGTATTTGCAATGATTTTATGATATTAACAAAACAACAATTATTAAATGATATTAACAAAAAAATATAGCTCAGAGCATGGAGCGTACTTAAGTTGTAAAGATGTTGCAAAGAATATGTTGACATAAAATAAATACATACAAAAACATTTGAAATACACAGCGATGTGGCCAAAATAGTGCGTAGGTATTTGCAATGAAATTTTTTTTTTTCAGGTATATGCACAGTTGTTATTTGTATGTTATTACCTAATGACAAATTATATGTGATAACAACAGCTAAGGGTGGTAGGTAAATATAGAATACATCACATTGCTCATTCATTATCCTATTGAAAATTATGAAATGAGTCTTAAATGAACAAGTAATGAATTTCATAATTACCGACTTATTATTCTTAATCAGAGCACGGTGAGTACTCAATCTGTAAATATGTAGGTGCGACGGGTGTGTTGCAATAGAAAAAGAAGTTACAATTACCTGCGAACTATTCCAGAATCTGACCATAAAAGGAATATAGATATATTCATTTATTTTTTTCCCAGATTTATATAGATTTACTAGAAGTATGAGGTTGCATGAGATCTTACTGATTGTGATAAAAATAAATGAGTATATAAATATTCTATAACAATATATTACAATATGAGAACATGAAATGATATCTTCATTAACAGCCATAATGACAGAGTGAAATAGAAGTCAGATAGATTGACTTTTTAAACGTTGCAGGTCATTGGCATTATTTATTGTTATGATTTTTGAGCTGTCAATTTTCTTCAGTAAGATACGTCCTGAAGATGTCCATGCATATTTAAAATTATTTTCTCTGGCGAATCGTTTAGTTTGTCCTAGGAGGAATTTTGCTTTTTGTGTTAAGTGATCCGATATATATATTCGTTGGGCATCTTGCGATACTCCTAGATCGTATGTATTTAATTTATTTGTGCTGGGAGTTGTGGCCTTTGTGTATGTTTTTATTTTGCATAAGAAATTATCTCGATCTAGTGTGTTATTAAAGGTCGCAATGATTGATCTGGGATTTTTTTCAGCAATTTTAGGCCCCATTCTATAGATTTTTTTTATTACCGAGTTCACATTTCCTGAAGAATCCTCAAAGTTGATAATTTTTGTTATTTTATTGAGAATTTCTAAATAGTTATTAGAGATGGATTCTGGAATGCCTCTTATTTCAATATTACATACTTGAGACATATATTCTAGTCTGTCGATTTTGACGTCTTGTTGTGAGATTGTATTAATTAAAATGTTGTTTTGGTTTTTTAGTTCGATTAGATCAGCATTATCTTTAACCTGTAATTTTTCCATAGAAGTCACACGCTTTTTTAGATCTTCCTGTTGATCCGCCATGAATTGGAATGACTTTAGTAGATCATTGTTTTGTTTTAATATTTCTTCATATTTGTGATCATAGATGCTTAGTTTATTGTCTACAAAAGAAATCATTGTTGTTTTAAATTTTTCAAGTTCCTTCAAGAATATTTCCAATGTTAACGGCTGATTAGAGCCATCTGTGAATGATGAAGCTAGATTTTCACTGGTTATTGTAGGTGTGGTTGTAAGCTTCGCTGTTTGTGCAATTCGTTTTTGATTTTTGGCAACAGGTGTCAGGTCTTGATTGAGTTCATTCATGTTATTATCGATAAGTTTCTGTTTAGTTGATTTCGGAATTTTAATGCACTTCTTACATTTCCATTGTTGCGATTGAGATTGATTTTTTGCACCTCGGCGAGAAGTTTCCACTATATCCGCACACAAAATGTGATATCCATCTTCACATACAGAACATGCTATAAAGTCGGCCGGAACTTCAATGTTTTTTTCGCATGAAGTACATTGAGTATTCATTATAAATTCGCTGAGCGTGAAATTCACACTAAAAGAGCACTATTGAATAATTGTTTCCTTTAAGGATGGATAACTTTGCTACACTTGAGATCTCCACTCTTTGATATTCAAGAACTATGGCACCGATTTTTGAGTTTATGACACAAGCTCTCGAGGAAAAACAAAAAACTCTTTTTGGTGCAAAAAACACACTTTTTGTGAAAAGAAATACACTGGACAGTGCGCAATCTTCGATTTAGATGAATTGACCACTTTTTAGCTATTTTCTATTGTTGATATTGTTAATTTTTTGATAATTTGAAGGAGATACAGAAAAACGTCAATACTAGACTTGACAGTGTTGCCAATATTTGTAGGTGAATCTTGACAACTACTCAATATCAATGTATATTCGACGAAAAGTCTTTGAAATACCAACAAACATAGGTATAGTATAAAATAAGAGGAATATGAAACGTAATTTTTTATATTTGTAATTTTAAATACCTACCGTACTCAGTTTGTAACTCATGTGCTAGGTACATAGTGTAATGTGATTTTTCTATTAGCTCTTCTGTATTTATACACTATGGTTGCTCGGGTTTTGTGCCTACATCTGTATTGATTGGTGTGAAACGTAGTTAATTTGCCTAAAAAATATGCGTTCCTATTTCCAAATCCATTTCTCGAAACCACAGACAAACCTCAATGTTCCTATTTCCAAATTCAATTCCCGAAACCCCTACCAATCACACACTAACCTCAATGTTCCTGTTTCCAAATTCGATTCCCGAAACTACTACTAACCATAGACAAACATCAATGTTACTATTTCCAAATCCAATTCTCGAAACCCCTACCAATCACACTCTAACCTCAATGTTCCTGATTCCAAATTCGATTCCCGAAACTACTACCAACCACAGACAAACATCAATGTTCCTATTTCCGAATCCACACACAAACCCTTATATTTCTATTTCCAAATCCAATTCCCGAAACCTCTGTCGACCACAGACAAACCTCAATGTAACGTCATGATTTTAAAACAACTATTTATCACGCAAACGCTTTGCAGATTTTTAAACAATATTAGTATAAAAATTGGCTGTGGTCTGAATTTTGTGGAAATTCAAACTAAATCTTCATTTGGTCAAATAAGTTATTTGTATCACGCTCCACTTCCTTGTGTACTTTTAAAGTAACTAACAAAAATAATAAAAAAATGAATAAAAATAAAACTATTAGTGCGTGTCATACAAATTTCAATGGATACAAATGTGCCACTGACTGTACCTTTTGGTTCTAGGCCATTTAGCACGCGGTTTGTCTCTCTTAAACTTACCTGAAATTTGTATCGCCATTTGAATTTTGTAATCATGGTGAAACACGGTTTTGTATGGAAATATAGGCCAAAATTGGGCTTGTATTTGGATCACGAAACACGCCCATAAGACACCTCTCGTGTTATTCTTTATTCTATGAATGCATTGCAGTATTGAACCCGGCTTTTTAGAAAATTCGTCTTTCTAAGACACGTTGTAAGATGGATTGACGATAAACATATTATGGTCCCCTATTTATTATTATAATACAGTTAGCAGAGCCTGAGTGCTATTTTTGCTCACCATTTTGATGGTGAAGTTATATCACTGAAGAGAGTTACGGAGTAGTAAAGGTAAATCAATTGACCAAATCTCTTTCTCTGAAATCCTGTAAGAAAAACCTAGCGTTGTTGTCGCTCTGTGGACTAAAATTTGGGAATTTTACTAATCGAACATGGAGAGAAATTATTCAACTGCGTTCAACCAAAAAAAAACATACGAATATTGAGGTTTGAGTGCTGTTGGTAGGGGTTTCGAGAATTGGATTGGGAAAAAGGAACATTGTTTATTGTTTCTTTACATTGTATCTTTTTGCGGTAGAATTTTTAACCTCACTACGACAAGCCCGTGTTGAAGTTCATAATTTTAAATACTTACAAAAATAACACAAAGATTATATATCGAGAGAACATTATTATTTATACAAATTGGGTACCTACACTATTAAGCTAATTCCAGCCAATTCACTATGTTATAATGTAGTAAACATGTTAGTTGACCATATTTTGATAGTTGATCATAAAAAAAGAATAAATTATTAATTTAAAAAGAACCAGAGAGAAGAAAAGAAAAACAATTACATTATAAAAAGAAAAATATGATAAATAAACATATAAAACATATTATGCAATTAATAATCAAATAGTATTCACAAAAACTTACTTGCTATTTGGGAACAGCTTAAGTGCGTTGTGCATCGTGCGTCGTCGTTAGTACGAAGCTATTCAATAAATAGATAATTAAACTATTTTATTACAACTGCACTTGGTTTTTTGTTCAATTCAAAATTAAGTTTCTAATTTTATTACAAAATACCTCACTAAACTGAATTATCTGAAATGCTCTGGAAAAATTTTAATAAAAAAATGGAATTTATTTATGAAATTAAAGCTAACAGATTAAAATATTTCAAGAGTTTTGGAGCTATCCGCTATTATTTATTTCTTGCAAAATTAAACAGCAGCCAGGATTTTTAATAATTTACCACAAACAAAAACCCGCATTCTAATACGATAATATTAAAACGTAAATTGCTATATATTAATAAAGATACGGGTGATAAATTAAGTCATGTAGGCATTTTTGAAATACTAAATCACAGTGATATTTCATCGTTTAATTAGTGATTTGTATTCATTACGAGCAATGCAATAGGCAAATATAACTACAAAACTTGAAAGATAAGTACCGTAAATAAATCAATTCAGGAAGGCATTTATAATTTACAAAACAAAATTGATGTTAAATGGAAATTTGTTCTAAAGAGGCATAACAAAGAAACTTCGACGTTAAAATCTCAAAAGCGTCTTTATAAATAAAAACAAAGATTCCGGGTTACGAATAACATGACAGTATTTTATAATCTCCTACTACCACCGCAATAAGCGGAAAATATTGCTTGTTTTGTGATGGAGGACTTAACGAGGCCGATGAATTGAACACACTACGCCTAGGTGAGACCCACCCGCGATGCCAACTCTGCCAGTGACCGGTAAACAGTCTTAGACATATTATTATGCCGAGCCAGTACATCCGGTCTGATATGCGGGATCATGTGCCGTCCCTGGTTGCAGTTGTTGGCGCGAGTAACTTATAGCAATTCAAGAGGTATTGGCCGTTACTATAATCAAATTAGTGGTGGAGGACTTAGCCAGCCCAGGAATTGAAAGTACGACGCCTGGATGGGACCCAAGCGCAAAAACCGATCTGACCTTATAAGGTTAGTGACTGATTTGTTTGTGTTTCGTGTTCAATCGAAACTGTAGATGGTAGCCGTGTTGGATAGTTTCCATGCATTTAGTTTTGCATCAAAACACCATTATATTTCCATTTGCTAGCCTTCCTTCCCTTGTCATTGGCGACTACCGCACTCAGTCTTCCATTAATTAAATTTCCGATATTCACCCTTCAATCAATATCCTTGCAAGCATTTCGTCCCATACTATCTTATTAGATGAGGACCTTGGCCTGTATAGACTTTTCGGTAGTCTATTTCTGTTTTAGTACTAATAAGCCGGCGTTTACTGAAATATTATTTTTTCATTTTCATACAATAGGTGCCAAGTTTGCAAAAACGTTTTGACCGATCGCTTGTCATACCTAATGAGACAAATTTATAACATCTAAAAATATGGGGTAAACGTAAAAATCTAGGTGAATTCATTGGGCTTAAGCCACAGTAAGCAGTTTTATATGTATAACTAATAATAATTTGAGGAATAGTATTAATTAAATACAGAGTTTTCCAATAAGAGGTGTAATTTTGATATTCAAAGAAACTTTTCCCGGAAAAGATCAACGGTTTCGTTGCTTGTGTGGCACTTGTAATGTTTTGAAAGGTTCTATCCTAACTTCTTAACGAACTAATCTTTCGTTACGTTTGATTTTCAACTTCTCGCGGTTTATCAACCCTTCAATTTTAACGAATTAATATGTCACGTTGTGTAATTTTTTGTTTCGACAGTGATTAATTCATTGAAGGATCCTTTTAATTGGTTGTGGTAACTTTGGTTCTTTTTAGATGAGGCGTGTTACATTCTGTATGGTTTGAAAATAAGACAATGACCGACTACCCTGATTTTAACTACCTTTTCCTACCTTGTTTGCTCTCCCAAACGTTTCCGGTTGCTGCAGTCAATAATGTGCTAATATAATGAGAAAATTAATTACAAGTACATGAAATTCGCTATAGACAATTCAATTCAAGATGCACAAAATTCTAAGTTAATGATTTGACTATGGATTGTTAGTTTTGTGAGTTATTTCTATGAGTAGGTATTTTTGGGAATAGCTAGAGACAAAACATGTGTTGCTTTCGATTGGTCTCCGTCCAAATCCCATCCATCAACGTGACCAGCTCGAGAGCAGCCAAGTTGATGGTCCAATCCCAACACCTCCAGAAATGAATTGAATATCGCTCAGCGACAGATGAAATAATGACATTTTTTGCCTCCTGCCGGAGGGTGATGAAGGTGGGATGTGGGTCCTTGTTGGTAAATGATGATGTTGGTGATGATGATGATTGAAGAAGATTCATCTTATACCGTTAGGTATAAGGAGCTGCTCCGGTCCGGTGGCATGATAGCCTGGTGTCAGGAACCATTTGGGTCACGTGGGTAGCGCGAGGTTTAGGTCGCGTCAACCTCCCCCAAATCAATGATGAGTTAAGCTTCGCCAGTATGCCGAAAGTTAGGAGTCCACTCTACTAACCTCAAACATAAACATATACTGAAGTGGTTTGCATCAGCAACGTCAGGAGTTCGGGAGTCCCGTGAACACCCCTCTGGTTTACGCTCGTAAGGATAATGATGAATACAGCTTCAGTTTGTTCGACTTTGCCTCTGCAGTCACGCTACTCCAAATAGCTCCTGGCTCCAGTCTATACAGCTTCTCGTTCCAGTAGAGGTAATGACACATATTTATCATATGTACAATACAGAACATACTTCAAGTCTTTCGTCCACACTCAAAATAGTCATGTCAATATTTAATTTGAATGGGGCGTCCATCCGACATAACGAGTGTTTCCGAGACGGGAGATTTTACCCCACTTCAAAGTCATGGTCACTCGCTCTATCGTTTGTCACCCTCCGCTCGCTTCAAATATCAAAGAATGGTAGAAAATGATATCCTCGACTTCCGGCGCTAAGGATTAGGGATACTGGAATCATCAGGTCGTGAATCTGAAATCATCCGATCTCCGTCAGCTCAAACGGTTTCAGTCGGAGTCAATTTCCAACCTAATTCTGGATGACTTCTCCTCCTATAGTGGGGTAAGTACTTATTGAATTTGACAGGAAGGACGTCAGAAATCGCCGAAACAACTTCATATTCGTCACGATCCCTTCGTTCTGTCAGCGAGAAAATCCTCCCCATACGCCAGACAAGAATAGCATAGCCCTTATCCGCTTTGTTCCTTCGTCTACCAGCTAACTCAAGTAGGAAAGCCCATTAGCAATTTTCGTTCCCTTCGATTTGAACTCCGTGAAAAGCGTCCTCTCACCAGCTGAAAATACTCGAAACAGGGGTCTATTCAGGGTGACTATCTAAGGCTGGTCCGCCAACACCTTCGACAGAAACCGGTGCTTTTACGGGAATAACTCAACCACACCTGAGCAGGGGAAAAGCCGGCGCTACTCTACTGCAAATAGACTTTATCTCGGTATCCAGGGTTATCGACTTTGCTAACACAAAAGTCCCTATTAGGCAAGCCAATCACAAATTTCGTTCCTTTCGCTTTTGTCGCTTTGGTAAGATAGGACAGCCTACGGAAAATTCGTACACTTCGTCCCCGCCAAACTTATGAAAAATGAAAATCTTACTTGACAGAATAGGAATGCCAGACAGATGCATTCTCTTGGCGGCTAGTTTCAATCCGCTGCGTTATCCCGATTCAAAGATGAATTGGAAATTATATGCTAACAGAGAAACCCCTGTAATAACTACAATACACCGTAGCCTTCACAAAGTTCGTAAAACGGACTTGGAAGTAGGTATTAGTAGTACGTAGGTATACGCACGTGGCTCTAATAGTTGAAATAATGGTGCACTCGCTGTACATGGCTAAGTGAGAGTGATGTTTGAATAAGTTATATTTAATTAAATATATTTTATGAATTCCGTATAACCTAATCGTTAAATATTATTACTGGAGAATTATTAAATCACTCCAAATTGCGAAAAATAGTCTAACTCATAAACAATGTCTACTGTTGAATGATCCAAAGCGGCTTCAGGGTAACCGCTCTTCGTCCTTTTGTAATAGCCAAGACCCGGTCGCTTCAATGCAATAGGTGATTTATGGCCTCCCTTGCTAACAGGTCCGAACCATTGTCCCAAGTTCTTCCGTTCAAGACTTCAACATAATTACCTATAGTACTCAAGTTAAATACCCCTACTTCAAAATACAATTGAATTATCTGGTTTACATTAGGGAAATAAGTGTTAATAATTAGATTATAATAGACTTACCGATACATCTTAGTGTCAACAATCCAAATAATTATAAAAAAGCAAACACAGTCACATGCAGTAAATTACTCATGCTGTTAGAAAAATCACTCCTTCTACACTAAATGACTTTAGCCGTGTTCGTGTCATAAATCATAAATTCTTTGTTGACGCATCCCCTAGCTTTTAATCGACTTGACTATACTACAACGCTGACCGATGCTGGCTATCGACCTCCTTCTCCCGTTCTTCAACGCTAACTGTCCCGACCGTCTCCCCGCGCATTCAAATCCAGACCCCCTCCCAAACCAACCCCAAAATCACCATATGCGATTTCTAATTTATGTCTCCTGAATTCTTGAAATTTCGTGTATCTAAGGGCAGAAACGCACTAAAAACCCTCATCAATTATGAGCTCTAGAACCCGTCACATTAATTTAAATCGTTTCAAAACCAATAAATTGTTACTTCTCAAGTAAACTGTCCAATTCTTTGTTCAAAGGATGAAACACGACTCCCCCAGCCCAGTGGCGTGTTGGCCTACCAGTTTTTAGCCTCTTTTCAAATTACCAACCTAATTCTAGAATGTAGTAAATAATTATGATGTGATAGTTTTATTTTTTAAATCTTCTTGCGAGATTTTAATTTAATTAGGCAAATTCCAAACTCGTCCTGTTAAAATGTTATTTACCTCGCTATTCATAATTATAATTCGTCTGAATCCTTAGCAAATTACGTAACTATATTTAACGGCGTATTTCATACTTAGAAAGTCACTTAGTAGCATTGCTCAACCTAGTTGAATTGTTTCTTATTGATCTTGTTAGTGTTTTTTTCTATCCTGCCCCAAACAAAATTCGTCGCTACTCCACTGAATAAAATCTGAGAATTTTAGCACCACCATCACGGAGGTCTCTGACGATACAGTGCATGTTCCTATTTTTTTTCTCTACCCTAATAAATCTAAACACTTGTTTCTAAAACAGCTATCCAACATCTGGTAAACCCCTACTTCGTGAAATCAACTGAAAAATTCTTTCTAACCATAATAAATCAATAAACAAAAAAAATTGTCCCAGGGCAAGTTCATCACACACTTAGCGCCGTCTTGTTGAAAGTAAACGTTGTCCAGATCAATATCATCCAATTCCGGTCATAAAAAATCGTTAATCATCTCTCGATAGCGCAATCCATTCACGGTAACTGTTGCTCCAGCCTCATTTTCGAAAAAATAAGGTCCAATGACTCTCCTGTACTATAAACCGCACTAAACAGTCAAACGTTGAGAATAAAGAGGCTTTTCAACAATAACTCTTGGGTTTGCCGAGCCCCAGATGTGACAATTTTGCTTGTTGACGAAGCCACCGAGGTGGAAATGGGCCTCATCACTCAAAATGATTTGCATTTGATTCACTCAAGTGAATTTTAATAATTACAATACGTTGTTGAAGCGTGTATCATTCCATTTTAATTTATGGCGTAGTTTTTAATTTTCAAATGTCAAAAAATGATAGCTTCAAAAGTTACATCTACCGAAATAGCTGGCTGTTCAAAATAACACCTCTTATTGGAAAACCCTGTATTATGGTAAATATATACATGACACCAATCGCGCGAGTGGATTTTTCGATATTGTTCGTATTATTTAGAAATATTTTATTTTATTTATATTATAGAAACAAAATAGAACATAATTTACAATGGGCGTGATATAACCTAACACACATTAAATATTTCATATTAGTTACCAACAACAATTTTTCGTTATAATCTCTTATTTGTGTTAGGTTCGGTTATTACAGGCTGACATGTGTAGCGTAAGATGTGTGTGTTTTTAGGTTAGAAGGGCTGATAAATAGAAATGAAACGACATTAATGCGAATTGAACAGTTTATATCATTGCCATGATACTATTTTTAAAGGTGGTCAGTGAGTTTCAAAAAATATTAATGTTAGAGTTTAGGCAAATATTATTGAAGGTACGAACAACACGGTTGATGTGTTAATTGGCTGCTGCATTTGTTTAGTAATTGGGCGTTTGGAATAGTGATGAAAGTAAATGTTAATATTTAAAATAAAATAAGATGGAATTTTGGTGCAGCAGATGTTATTGTTTAAAATTCTATGTAAATATATATTCTAAATCAGCTATTGTTCGACTTTGTCGCAAAAAAAAAAAAAAGATCAAAATGTATATTGAAAGTTAATGTTCTACTCTAAGGTAAGATACACAACTAATTATATCCAGCAAACTTATTACTCAATTTTTTTATAATTTTAAAAGACAACAGACTAATTTTATTTTAACAATATTATTTATTTGGAGTTGACTAATATAATAGAGCAGCTCACGTATTTAACATGTGGGTTTTATGAATTTGGAAATTGAAATTCATGGTTTTTTCGGTTTGGTAGAGCTTTTTCCGTTTATTAATGTTTAATCAGGTATGGTTTTATCTATAGACATGTTTTCAGATTTCTCGTTATATGGAATTTTCCCCAGGCTACCAAATTTACCGATGATTCTTAAAGCGTATATAATAATATAATGATCTAAAAACATTTTTTTGTATTATAAGTATCTATACTGATTTATTATGAATAAAATCCCACTAGTTTGTGTGCCAACCGGGCCTCTATTAGAGCATTAAAATTATCTAAAATTACTAACATGAAATATATTTTTGAAGACATAAAAACGTTCCCGAGTTACAAATCCTACTACTAGGACAGTAAGCCTTAAGTGCTGGTTGTGTCGTGATGCAGGACTTAGCCAGCTGAGCTACTTACGACGCCTGGATGGAATCCAAACACGATGTCAACTCAGGAACTGGCCGGTTATTATTATCGTAAAAGCACATCATTATGGACGTTTTTTCAAAAAGAAAAAAAGGCGTCTTGTGGGTTCATTTTATGTTCTAGAAAATTCCTCCATAATACCCTCCTGTTCATTCCAGAATACGACAATACCCATTTTAAATAACTTTTTTTTACTTTTAACATTTTCCCAATAAAATATTTTTTGCCCATATCTGTTATGTAAAATCCAAATAAATATCTAACAGCCAGATATTTTATAATCACAATGTCCTACTAGGTTTAAAAATGATTTCTCCTTCATATGTCTTTAGTATCGGTTCGTTTTACTTTTAAGTTTAAAATCTCCCAAATTTTATTTACTCTCAGCTTCAAAAATCGACTTTATTGGACTCTTAATGTAATAATTGCAAGGGTGCCACTAACCTATAATAAAATAAGAGCTTGCAAATTGTAAAATCAACCTTAAGATAAGGTAAATACATTTCTATTGTTAATGTCACGTCCCTAAGAAATAATTGTTTTGGGCTTAGAAAAAATGAACGCCACACGGCAACCAAGACGTGACAGAAAAAAGCCTTAGCAAGGTCAACTTTTTAATGATTTTTTGTATTTTTAGTTAAAAGTCAGATACCTCGGGTATCGGGAGCTCAGTCAGAAAACGCAGTCAATCATATAGGGTCTGTCATCGAGAGGCAGTCTCGAAGAATAGTCTGGGACAGTAGGCTGTCACAAGTTGTAGAGAGTATTACAGAGTATTATAGGGAACTCATACCCTTAATCTGAGAGTAGGCTGTGACAGTCGTCTATCAGAAGTGGTAGGTAGTGGAATTCCACTAATAATTAAAGGAAATTAGACCCTTAATCTGGTACCTACTAATAAACTTCAGCCGCGGCTGATAGTCATTAATATTTGTGTTTGTATTTAATAAAAACTGTTTTGCTGAAGAGAAGAGAAGAAATTATTTTCCTGCCTACCATAGGGTGATCTCGTACCAAGATAGTAGAAACACTTCCCTTTATAATGATAGTAACAGGTGTTTTTGTCCCCGAAATGTTTGTGTTTCTTAAAAAAATATATGTCAAACGTCTGACTGCTATCGCATGATCCCTGATTTCCTGATTCTTCTCACAAACTTAGGGAGGTGATTCTATGTGATGGTAGATGTAAAAAAATGAAATAACTTTTTTACGAATTCCGTAATTTTTTCCCCATTATTACCCATTTTTCCAAAGAAGAATAATATTTTCTCCACACAAAAAAAATCAACTATTGTACACTGAAACATTTAAATTTCGAAAAAATATTATATCATGTTAGGCATAAGAGTACAAGTAAAAAAAAAATTAAAATCGCTCTTTTTCAGTGGAGAGATTTCAAATATAAAAACTGTGAAGAGTTGTTTTTATTGGGTGATAAGAATCAAATGCCTATTTTTAATTGAAATATATTTTTGAGAGTTTTTATTTTGATACCACCCAAAGACATTATCCCGTAGATTGAAAACATGAAATAATAATATATATTTTTTTACTTATACTATTTATACCCAACAAGATTTTTTACTTATACTATCATGTAGAATGACCTCCCGAAGTTTGTTAACCTTACTCCCGGACACCCTGTAATGAAAAATAATAAAAAATCGAAAGTACAGATAAATAAGTTAGTTGGTTATGGTTATAAAAAATACTATGTAAAAATATAAAATTAACACAACCGAATCAAGCATTCAAAATGTTTAAACAACAACAAAAAAGAAAAAATAAATTATTATGAAAAAACAATTATTATTAGGTAATTAATTCTTTTACATAAAAAATACTGTTCATAAAATATCGATTTAATTAAGTGGAACTAACAAAAAAGGAAGAAAAAGTTTGCTCTGTCCCCCGGACCAAAACAAATAAGTATAATGAAAATAAATAACTTTTTATACACCGCTAATCATTTCTGCTTCGGGATAAATATACAGTATTATTAATTTGACATTATTGAACGAGTGAAAAATTAAGATTTTCATAATGATGTAAAGAAAAAAACGTGTTCTTAAAAAACTACATAAAAACCAATTTCGATTTCACCAGTTTCAACCGAATGAATTTTTTTGTTGGCTAATTTGAAAAAAGAAACCGATACCAACTTTACAAAGTAAGTAAAGATAAATTTTCATTTAAAATGCGAATTTAATTCGTATATTCCCTTTTGGGTCGTATCGAGTTAGCCCTTTGTAACCACTGAACCGAAAGTCAGTGCGGCCGTAACGAAAACATTTTTTTTCCGAAATCACCAAAATAGAATTCCCTTAAAATTAAATTTATTAACTGTCAGGGTGTAGGTATAACTTCGTTAGTAATGGAAAATTAATTATTCTGAGATGATAATAATTATTACCTTCTTATTATTTTTGTATTATTTGTGCCTACAGAATCCTTAGAATTATTTTCATTCCCGTTATAGGGCTACCAGCAATGCGCGTTTACTTTTATGAAATTTGCCATAATATTAAAAGTGTATTATTTTTGGCAAAATTAAAAAAATATTTACATGACATTAAATATATTTTTTTACATTTACTGATCTGTGCCTGACTTTTGGACTAAACAGATAAATCAAGGTTATGGCACTTTGTACTTTTCAGTTTAACATTCAGATTTTGTAAAGAAAATAGTTACTATACGGCATTTTAAATTACTTTAATCAGCCGTGAAAAAAAACTTCACAACATAACGACTAGAAAAAAAATCTTTTTCCCAAAGCTTTCCCAGGGGATGCATCTGAAAACTTTAACTAATTAATATTAAATAATGTAGTAACATTCAAAATACGTTTTTATTTTATTTTCAGTACATATAATGAATTTATGCTGTGGTTTTTATAATAGTTAGTGGTGTAAAAAATGGTTAGAACTAAGGTCACGCCGCCTCCCAACTCCCCGTGACTTGGTTTGTTCCCTTTTCCCAGATAAGCTGGTCTATCAACTTCGATGTCTATGTTAAATAATAATAATATTGATTAGTGATTAAAAAATATAATTTTAATGTCTTGTACACGACGGTAAACATCTTTAATGAATTTGTAAGACTTTTTGGCACACCTTGTTTGGAATTTTTATTTCCATCAGCAATTATTTCCCTCAATGTAGAGAAAATTGATTGGACGCCTCCCTAATCCCCAGGGAAATTTACAATTTAGCGTTTAAAGCGGAACAAATATTAATACTTCGAATAAGCAACGATTTTCTTGCAAGGAATTCTTTAAACCGGAGATATTTGACGTTATTAGGCTTATGATGTTATTATTACGAAAAATTAAAATGATATTTTTTATCACAATTTTTGGACAAAATAGCTCTTACAGAAATCAATTTATCTAAAAATGATTCTCTACTTACAAAACACTAGGTTGGTAGTATTGCGAAATATAATGTTGTTACAAGTGTAATGTAGATAAGTACGTATAATAAAAAGAGATAATAATAACATTAAAAATATTCTTTGATTTCCAATCAAGCACCATTTTCCATTCACAATTAATTGATAAATATTTTCCATTGAAACTATTACAAATATTACAGATGGGTTCGTTTTAATGCGCTAACTTCAGGGGGTGGTTCGATATGATAGTATAAGTAAAAAAGAAAAATGACTACATATTAAACATAAAAATATATTTTTTATTTTGATTTTACCTGAAGATATTGTCCCATATATTATTATTTTTTTTTTATGATTTGCTAGGGTAATCCCGATAAGTTACAAAACACATTTTAGGACGGGAGGAAGTTACATTTATAAGTCGGAACAGAATACATACAGAAGTCAGTAGATACAATTTTACATTGGCATCAAAATATTAAAAATACAACACTGCATAACAAGTTTTAAAAAACAGGTTAAGTAGAGCAAAAAAATAAGAGTAAACAAATAAAGGAACAATCAAAGATATAAAAATATGGATTTAGGTACTTATTTTCATTTTTTTAAATATTTCCTAAAACCATCATCGTGAGTTTTTTTTATTTTTCTCAATGGTTTTGTACATTTCTGGAAGCGAATTATAAAGTGCGTAGGCAATTTAGTTTAAAAAATTTATTCCGTATTTTGAAAAGATAATCTATTTTTTTTGTTATTCACTTTATACCTAGAATGATACATTTTTTACTTGTTTTATTATGTAGAATCACCTCACGAAGTTTTTTCACTTTACCCCCGGACACTCTATATGGTGAAAATTAATAAGAATAAACAAATAATTATAATTAAAGACTAATATGTACCTACAGACAAAACATATTACAATGGACGTTTTAAGGTAGTTTTTTGGGAAAAAAAGAATTCTTTATTTGGGAAAATAAATATTCTACAACGGAAAAATATTTTTTTTTTTTTTTTTTTTAACATTATTTCTGGCTTTCACCCTTCAAGGGTGTTCTTGGCCATCATTCAAAATTATTGAGAAATGAAAGGTGAATTTAAATATTAATTTTATTTAAATGGGCAAATTTCAAAATTATAATGAAAATTGGAGTCGAGTTCAGACTTAGAAGAGATGAGATGTTGAATGGAGGGGAGGCAATTTTAGATAAGGCTTGATAGAAGAGAGGATATTTGTTTAGAGAGGGACAACCAAAAAATATGTGATCTAAAGTTCCCACTTCTAGACCACAGAATGTACAATCTGGGGAGTCAACAACGTGAATTTTAAAAAAGATGGGAAGGAACGGAACAATGTCCGATCCTCATTCGAATGAGTGAAGAAATTTCTTTTTTTGAAAAATGAGGGAATTGCTGAAACCACGGTTTTGATGGAATAGTTCTTTGTATTGAGGCATAGCAGGCTCCCTTGGATTGACTAGCAATGTGCCAATACTCTGCCCAAACATTGCGGGATCTATCTTTGATGATGGAAAAAATGTCAGATAGGGGAATGTGGTTTACGAGGGTAACAACAGGGTTGGACGCTCCTTGTTTTGCCAAGGCATCCGCAATATCATTACCCATGATACCAACATGTCCAGGAATCCAAATCAGAGTTACAGTTTTACCAGAGCTTTGAATGGAGGCTATCATCTCTCGAATAAGGCATACAAAGTGATCATCAGGATGAAGAAGAGGACTGGATTTAAGTTTTTGGAGGGAACTGAGAGAGTCAGAGAGAACGAGGGAATGTTCGAAATTATTTTTGATTATATATTTGAGAGATTCTATTATTGCAATGCACTCGGCTGAAAATATTGAAAATTGATTTGAAATTGAATGAAATATTCTGTCATTAGAATTATTGTGGTAAACGTTAATACCTATACCACAGTTAGGAGAGTCGGGAGATTTGGATCCATCAGTAAATAAAAGAGAAAAGTTGGGCCATTTAGATGAAATAATGTCATTGAAAATATTATTGACAGTTCGGGCCGGGAGATTGGAATGACTTTTAAGGATTCCGATCCCTTCTATTATTGTTGGGGATAGGGTGACGTGACTATATTTTAATTTGTATAAGGGAAGTAGATCATTTTGGATGATGTAAAGCTCTGAGAGAGACTTAAAATTTTTACAGATGTCAGGAAGAGGTTTAGTTGAAGCTCTGATTGTAGATGAATGGGTTGAGTCAATGAACAACGAGACGCTGGGGATAACCTGATGACATTTAGAATTTAAACATTTAAGAACAAATTTGTCAGCAAATAGTTGACGCCTTAAATAAAGAGGAGGATCAGAACATTCTACTTGAAGGGAATTGATGGGTGACGATTGCATCGCTCCAGTTATAATTCGCAAAGATTTAGATTGAATTTTGTCTAATTTATCAAGTACATTTTTTGAGGCAGTACTAAAAAGTGGGCAGGCATAATCGAGATGGCTTCGAATAAGTGCGTTGTAAAGCAACTTAATGCAAGTAGGGTGAGCTCCCCACCAAACGCCAGATAAGGATCTGATGATATTTAAATTTTTTTCGCATTTAGTAACTAAATTATTAATATGGGAAGACCATTTAAGTTTCCTATCAAATGTTACTCCCAAAAATTTTACTTCAGAAGCGTTGGGGATTGGAGAATTTTTAAATAAAATTTGAACGTGGGGATTTTTATGGCGGTTTGAGAAGGTGACACACTGAGTCTTTTGGATTGAAAGTTCAAAACCATTTAAGGTGAGCCATGTGCAAAGGGCATTCATGGCTTCGTTAAGATATTTGACGGCGAGAGGGATGATTTTGGATGATAAGAAGAAAGCTATGTCATCTGCGAACTCAATAACTTTTACTTGTGGGGGAATAGTGACATGCATATCATATGTGTATATATTATACAGTAAGGGGGACAATACATCGCCTTGTGGTAAACCCTTCCAAATAGACCTACTTTGAGGAGAAATATCTGGAAGTTCAATGAAAATTTTTCTATCTAGAAATAGATTAATAATAGATTGGACAAACATGGGGGGAAGGCCAAGGCCTAGAAGTTTTTTTTTCAGGATTGGGATGGAAACATTGTCAAAGGCGCCTTCTATATCTATAAAGACGGCAAGACAAACTTCCTGTTTAGAAATTGATAAATTAATATCAGTGCTGATGATGGCAAGGTTATCTTGAGTGGATTTTTTTTTCCTAAATCCAAATTGAGATGGAGAGAGAAGCTGTTTACTCTCGACAAAAAATTCTAATCGGTTTTTAATTAGTTTTTCATAAAGTTTACTGAGGGTGGATGAAAGAGCGATCGGCCTGTAGCTGGATCCAGAATTTGGTGATTTGTTTGTTTTTAAAATAGGGATGATTATTTGACAACTCCAGTCATCAGGCATTATACCAGTCTGGAAGATTTTGTTTAAGATGCTTAAGAAGTGGTTTAGAACATTATCATTACTATTTTTGATTATGCTGTAAGGTATACCATCTCTGCCTGGAGATGAGTCCTTGACTATTGATAAACAATTTTTTAGCTCAATTAAGGTGAATGGAGAGTCTAGCCAATGATTAGACATAGGAGTATTATAGATAGGCGTTATTTCATCTAAGTTAGGTACAGAAGGGGGGCAATTTTGTCCAAGAATTCATCTATCCATTTAGAATGAGACGCTCGAGGAGATGGTGAACTGAAGGAGGATCGAAATCTTCGGATCATAGACCAAACTTCCGAAATTGGAGTGTTCGGAGATACTGAACTGCAGAAGTTGTACCACCCAGATCTTTTTTTTGACCTCAATACCCTTTTGGCATTGGATTCAGCGTTTTTATATATAAGATAGTTCTCCATAGTCATATTGTAACGATAGGAAAGAGATTTAGCTTTCCGAATTCTTACTACTTTGGAACATTCCTCATCCCACCAGGGAGTTGGAGGGAGTTTTTTTAAAAGAGATTTAGTTTTAGGGGGAGGATTTGATTTATTTATTGCAGTTATGAGCATTGATTTGAAGTTATTATAGTCATCTTTGACGGAAAATATATTGGTGTCGGGTAAATTTAGTAGGAACTTGTCCATATGAGAGTTAAATTCATCCCATTTGGTGTGTTTCGTTTTAATCTTTGTCGAAATATGAGATTTGTCCGATTGGAAAGAAGTTTGATAAGTAATGGTGATCGGGAAATGATCACTGGAGCAAGGGTCGGGGGACACCACCCAAGAGGAGAGAGAACCCAGACTAGTAGAACATATCGAGAGATCCACTGCACTGGGGCTTGTGCTGGGGCGAGAGATCCTAGTAGGAGATCCGTCATTCAAAAGGAAAAGGTTGGATTGATCTAGGAAATCCATCACACTTCGACCATCTCGGTCGGAGAAAGCAGAACCCCAGACGGGGGAATGGGCATTAAAATCGCCTAATATAAAGAAAGGAGGGCTTAGTTGACTTACAATTTGCAACCAAATTTGTTTATTGAAGTGAGCTGTTGGGGGAAGATAGACTGAAATAAAGGATGTGTCCTTTATTTTAGCTGCAACCATTTGGAAGTCAGCATTGGGGGGTTTGATATTATTTATTGGGGAAAATGATATGGATTTCTTAATAAAAAGGGCAGCACCGCCGCCCGAACCTTCCGGGCGGTCGTCGCGGAGACAGGAATACCCTCCCACATTAAAGTGGGTGGATGGAGTAAACCAAGTCTCCGAGATAGCAGCCAAAGAAATAAAGTTGGAATTTAATAGGTTAAGGAGATCAGATTTGTTAGAAATAGCACTTCGGCTATTCCACTGAAGTATTTTGAAATCTTGAAGAGTCATTTTGAATAAATGATTTTAATGTGGAAATAATAGTAGCAGCGTTGGACGGTAGATTAGTTTGAGAAGAAATAAGGTCAATTAGAAGCATAATGAGAGTTTGGATAAATGAAGAATTGTCTTGGGAGAGTTTTTCAGAAAGTTTTAGAGAGTTCATTGAGGACGGATTATAATTATTTGCACACCCATTTGTGGCATTTGAAAGAGGTGAACCATTGCGATTTAAGAGCAGTGAGTTGTGTTGTTGCTGATCGTATCCAGGAGCCGGTTTAGAGATATCGTTTTTGTATGTGAATTTAGTTGAACGAGAAGAAGTTGTTGTAGAAGAGGGAAGAGGGTTGGATGAGGAGTTGCTGGATAAAGCCTCAGCAAATGATTTTTTGACAGGCGGGAATAGTTTAGAAGCCTGCAGAAAAGACAAGTTCTGGGAGGCCATAGAAATTTTTATATTTTTTTGGCGAGATTGTTCTGGGCAAGAAGTGTTGATAGCTGTATGTGAGCCTGAGCAGTTAAAACATTTGGGTGAGGAGGAAGAAGGACATTGGTCAGCTGCGTGGTTTTCTCCACATTTAAAACATCTGGGTTGAGATCTGCATGCAGCTTTGGTATGACCAAAACGGCAGCAATTGAAACATTGAGTGGTGGGATAAGTATACATTTCAACTGGTAATGAGTTGAAGAATAAATATATATGGGAGGGAAGAGATTGACCTTCAAAGGTGATAACTACAGATTGGGAGGGCTTCCAGGAAATTATACCCTCAGAGGAGTCCTTGTAATTTAGCCTCCTGGCTTTTATGGGATTGCCAATGTGTTGGGGGGTTGAAAGTGAAGACAGAATTTCTTCGATGGACAGATCGGTCAAGATACCTCTGACCAGGCCCATGCGAGTGACATTGAAAGTAGGGATATATGCCTTGAACTTTGAATTAGATGAAATGAAGATATTTTTGATGAAACTGTTGGCAGCTGACCCTGAGAGGAATTCGACGGAGATTCGGAAGCGACCCTCGGCTTTTACACCTCCAGGCTTGATTGAAAGGTTCTTGCTATTTGATAGGAATTTGCCAAATTCAAGAGGGTGGATGGTTTTTCCTTGCTCAGTTTTTTGGGCGTATACTATGAATGGGCCACGGGAATGAGGAGAATAAAAGTTTGTTGGAGGAAGTTGAGAAAGTGCTGGTGGGGATTGTGAAGTCGAAGGAGAGTCAAGTTTTATTGGGGAAGAAGGAGTAAATTTCCTTTTTTTGGTAGAAGTCAAAATGACAGAATCACTGTCAGAAATTTCTCCATTTTCCCCGTCTGGGGGGTCTGGAGAGGGATCTGGGGGCTTTGTAGGGGGTCCAGGAGGGAAATCTTCCTCCATTATTCACAAAAGTAAACAACTACAATAATAGTATGGAAAATGACAGAAGTAAAAAAAGGTTATAAATATCTGGAAATCAGCAGCGAAAAGTGACTCCTGGAAGATCAGGAGGGAGAAGAAACCTCAAGGCACAACACACTACACTTTTTTTTGCTAGAAAACAAAAAAGAATGGTAAAAAATTAATTTTAGATAGAGCAAAACAAAACAACTGATGACAGCCAAATGTTATTGTTGCAATCTCGGAAAAATATTTTCGTGTGTAAAAATAAGTTGAAATTTTTAGGAATAAGTTTTTCATCTTTTTTATTTCTATCACGTAGAATCAGATTATTAATTTTATTTTCTAGATTCTTATTTTCCATGAAGTGGTGAATCATTTAAATTTACTGAATTGAAAGTTAATGTTTTTTATACAAATGGAACGGAGTCATTGCGCCTCACAATTTTTACCTCATTAGGTGTTTAAATTTTACCTGGCTATTATAGACTTAGAAGTCTATGTATTTTCTCAGGAGTGAAAAATTTGTTACCTTAAAACCCTACGGTAGAATCAACTCACGCATTTTATCCCCGGACAACCTGTATTAAAGGTATTTTGGATTAATAACATTTTTTTTAAATATTGTCTTTTTGGATTTACTCGTTGTAAATAATAATTATAACATAGCATTTATATAGCGCAGTTTTGTGTTGTTTCACTTCAAGTGCGCTTAACTATAATAAACTTAAAAATAAAATTTCCTATTGTGTTCCTTTAAAAAAAATTAATTACATAAAATGAAATAAAGAATAAACGGTTTACATAAAAGCAGAGAATAAAATTTAACAATAACAGTGCTATTTTAGTGGAGGACAACAATAAAAGACAGAAACAGTGCACGAAAAAAAGAACTTTAAAATTAAAATATTATATAAAACAGGAAAACATTAAAATATTATATAATAGGTGGACATTAAACATAAAAGTACAATAAGGAGGAAACCGAAACCAAACAATTACCGGAAAACTTCAAAACATGGCTTTTTATAGTATGTTAAAAAAGAAGCTTAGATTCATGAGAATATAAATGATTTTTATATTATTAAATATGCTTTTTTGAATAATTTTGTTTTTAAAACCCGTTTAAATTCAGCCAAATTTTGTATATTGGTAAGGGCTGGGGGAAGTTTATTCCAAATGAGTGGGCCAGCTACACGAAAAGAGCGATCATAGTAAACAGCTCGATTTGACCGAGAAAGTTCGATTAAACGATTGGTAACATCTAGATCTGCTGACCCCAGAGTAAGCTGTCTATCGCTTAGGTTTTGTCGGACACATAATTCCGATATATAGGTTGGCGCCATTCCCTGCAATGCTTTGAAGGTCATTAAGCAGATCTTGAACTCTATTCTTTCAGGGCATCGAAGCCAATGTAGACGATCCCTTAGAATCGGGGTTATACGACAGTGCTTAGATTCACCAAAAATCATTCTCGCCGCAGCATTGAAAACGGACTGGATTCTGTTGAATTGTTTTTTTAGGTAGGCCAGCATATGCACTATTACAATAGTCCATACGTGAGACAACGAACGAATTTATGAGTGATTTTGCTCCATCAGAGGGAAGGCATCTCTTAATTGATTTTATCTGCCTTAGATAGAAAAAGCCAGCACTTACAGTTTTTGAAATTTGCGATTCAAGAGAAAGACAATTGTCTAAAGTGAAACCTAGAAATTTTATTTCCGTAGAAGAGATTATATTTGTATTCTGAATACGGATTGGACTGGAGTCGATGAGGGCTTGTCTTCCAGGAGAAGCTATCCAAATAAATTCCGTCTTTGTCGGATTAAGTTTGAGTTTATTAACAGACATCCAACTTGAAACCGTGTCAATGAAACTAACCACCTCGTTTTTAAGGACGTCTTTTTCATCCGGGGAGCAAAACTTGAAAATCAAACGATTATCCGCGTAGCCTTGTGATTCAAAGCCAGCTGAGTGAATGAGTCGTTCGAGACGATTAGTATATAGAATGAAGAGAATGAGACCCAGTACAGAACCCTGGGAAACTAAATTCGATGGGAGTTTAAGGTGATGTATATTTATTGAAAGTTACTGAAGCTACTCGTCCAGACAGGTACGATGACATCCATTGGAGTACATCACCTCGAACGCCAAATTCGGTTTCAAGATTTAAGATGTAAAGATTTCCAATTATTATTTCCAGTTAGTTCTAATTTCATTGACACTTTTTAAATATTGACATATTTACAACTGATTCTTTTAATTATTATTAAGTATGTCAAAAATATATATTTCAATTAAAAAAAAAAAAACAAGATTAAAATATATGAAAATTTTTTTAACATCAAAAATTTGAACACGAGTTTATAATTGCACTTATCTATCTAGAAGTGTACATGCTTACAGTCACATTGTCACGTTTGAATTTTGTGATATGAAAAAAAATGAAATTTTGGGGATCAGGTGAGAGGCACGAAATGAAAGACATGTCGTGAAATTCACTATGTTTTATTGATGAGTCAGGTAGCCGTGATGAGGAGATGACGTAGGACAGATGAATTCACCGGGTGCTGGCTGTGTTGGCAGGTCAAACGCAGGTCAGTGAGTCGACGCCGGGCGCTGGTGACCGGGACTCGTTGACTGTCAGGCACTGGCGATCTGGGGAATCAATACTCCAGTGCTGACGGAAGGCCGAAGGTGCGGCGGACCTTGTAGGCGGTTGAGCGGGAGCTGCGTAGACCAGTGAGGATGCTGCGTGTCCTCGTGGTGGTCATGATGCGTGGATGAAGCGCTGGCCAGAGACGCTGGAACCAGGGCGCTAAAATCCGTGGTAGCGCTGGCCAGGGACGTGGCCGAGACGCTAAGATGATGTCCCAATGGATTCCATGATGGTACGGGCAAAGCCGGATGTATTATCCTTCGCGGCGGGGCGCGGGACGCGCCGATCGTCACTTGTGAGATTTATCCACTGACGGCAGATTGTTGACTGACTTCCTGACTCGCTGCGTCGGGCTTATTTATACTGTTCGGCCGGTGGCAACAGAAGGTAGATGAATGGCAATTAAATCGAAGCTACTCGCTCGGTCTGGGCCTTTCACGAAGTTTCGGCGGCGCGGCAATTATGCCTAGGCGGTAGACTCAAACCTTCTGGCGAGTTCTCGTAATGTGCCAGACGGACTGCGACGTATTGTCGCCGGTAGATACTTGATGCAGGTAGGTTGCTTTGTTTTGATTTCGGCTGCAAGTACGTACCTAAGTAGCGTCGAGTTGTTTATTATAAATGAATTAATTCTGGATTTTTCTTGATGCTACAAAATGATAGAGCGATTTTTTTTTTTTAAAACAGTGGTAGTAACTCATTCATTCAAACAAAGCTCGTCCCCTTTCAAATATCCAATGTTGAACATGGATACAAAATATGTTGATGTCTCGTTTTAATTTGCTTAGTCTGTCATTGATATTATTTTTTAAATAGTATGAGTATACATTCATGCATTGTTAATTGTTTGGCGGTCTTCTGACATTTCGTCGTATCTCAAAGAGAAAAGTAATTATTCTGTTGAATTAACGTTATCCAAATATAATAGATGGATTGCTATATGTTATATTTCAGACTAATCAACCCATACAGGCACTAATATAAGCGTTTGCAAGAAAGTTTGTGCGTGAGTTTCGCCAATTAGCTAGAAAATTAGAGTATCGACAAGAACTGTTTGCCTACCATCAGTATTGTTCTTCTAACAAAGTTGTGAGAATTCCTTAATTCGAGAGTGTGCAGCTCTCTTTGCAAGAATTGTTTTGTGGATTCGATACACCATGACGATAGAATGATTAACTTATTTGTGTTTTGTATCAAACTTGAACAAAGATCGAGAAGGAAAATCCTAATAAATATCGCAAATAAACGTTATTTAAAATATTGTTAGATTGAAATATTAATTTTATGTTTCTCTTGCTATGTGAATACCGCACAAGAGTCCATCGAGTGCTAGTGGGATTTTGGCATACTGAAATAGTGAATAGTGTGATTTCAAAGAAGAGGAATTGGTAGTTTATTGAGAAGAGGATGGATATAAAGTACCTGGCTATTCAGATTAAGTCAACAAATACAAATTAAGCCATTTAAAGCAGTGTTTAGATTCTTAATGTTGATGTTTTATCAGAACGAAATTGAGAGTATCTATCAATCGGCCCCGAATAAGAAGTGAAAGCTTGTGAAACTCTGATGCAATTAACGTGTTTTAAAAATAAATGTGAACGAAGGTATGAGTACACTGATAAAACTTCCTGATTTTTTGCTAATCTATTAAGAATCTTATAAAATTATTCGTTTTCCTGTTAAAAGTGAAATAGTAAGCCATTCACGAATGAATTGATAGGTATCCCGATTAACCTTATGTTACATACTAATGTTTTGATTTAATGTCCGAAAACGATTTAAAAAAAATACCAACATTTATGAATTGTGTAAATATACCTTCCAAAGAGACAGGGAATAAAGAAGAAGAGATATTTTATTTATCTAAAATATTCGTTTAACCCCTAAAGCCTTTGACATTTTGCATTGTACTTCGCTTAGGAGAACTGTAAAAATACAGATTCCGCGGAAAATATTTTCACATTATAATTGCTTCAGCATATATTCGGTAAATTTTCAAAATAAAATAATGTTCTTGGAAGCAGATGAAATACTCCTTCAGATTTCAGTATTAAATTTCTACGAATGCAATAAAAAATATTTTGAAGGCAAGCAAAGAAAATATTTTTAAAGTCGGTTACCGATGGTTTTTACCGAGTAAACTATGACTACCTCTTTACCCAAAACTAATAAGGTGTTTAATAAGACAAAATCATTATGAAATGTATTTTTTATTTTTCAAGAGCGTTAAAGATAAATTTTTGAATGCAAACTGAATGCGCGTATTGTCTCTTTCTAACACTACCAAAGATATTAGAAGAACGAGATATGCTATGTTGGCCGCCGGACCGTAGCCGGAGTACTACCTAATTAGGGTACTTTGAACGGTATCGGGACGTGTACGCACAGAAACCTGTTCTATGTATTAGTGCGGATACCTTAGCGCAAGCGAAGGTGTGCAGTAGTATTGGTGAACAAAACCGGCGACACTCGGCAAAACAATTCCACTCAGTACGAACTGCGCATAGCACATCTCGTTCTTCTAATATCTTTGAACACTACCGTAATTTTTAACCATGCACAGAGAAAATTGATCGTGTTAAAAAAAGTGGTAGCCTGCCGATTTCTTGATAAAATATTATTCACATTCAGAATTTATCGAGAACACGCGTTCTATTCCTGATAAATATGACCACAGAACGCGACAAAAAAGTATTTGTATGAGCACGTGTTCCGCCATCCTCTTAAAATATTCGCTTCTGATACTTCGTTAGAAACTCTGTCAATCCATTTGTTAAAGGTCTGCACTCCCGCTTTTAACAGAAAAACGAATAATTTGACCAGATTTTTAATAAATTAACAGTATTTTGTATCATTAAGTTTTTTTTAAGAGATAGCATAACTTTTATGAGACCGTGTCAGGCTGAAATATGTATCTCCCAAAAAGACTTTACGGTTTAAGGCGAAGCTTAGTGCTAAATCACTGTTTTGATTAATCTTTATAACGAATTGGTCTACATTATCAATACAAAAAAATATACTTTAGATAAATTGAAGGTTTTTCTATCGTTTCATTTGAGTAAAATACATATAAAAGAATAAATTACTCAATTAAAAATATAAATGTAAACTAATAAAAAAAAAGATTTTTCAATAGAAATGTATAAACTCGTAAAGGAAACAACTTTTAAAGATACATTATTATATCTAAAATTATCTGTGTCAGTGTTTTTGATATTTTTTTTTGCTTTTTATATTATTATTTACAAAATAAATAAAAATCATCTTTGAGCTTGAAATCGATTTATCAAGCGTTTGTCAAGCGATTTGAATGCCTATTACCTACAATATAAGGTATACCAAGAATAAAAAAAAATTTGGCTTGTAGCTTCCTCTTAAGAATATTTCCCAAATTTGCCAAAGAGGTCCAGTCTTAATAAATCTTAATAACTTCAGGTATAAATGTATTTTATAATATTAGGTTATTTTAATATAAAACGAATTATTTTATATGTATAATACTAGGTAAATAAACTAACATCGATATATCTTTCATACTCAATACTAAATATAGCTTTACTAAAAAAAAATACTTAGCAAACGTTAAACGGTGTTTTAATTTTAATTTTATTTTATTGATACATGATTTAGAGAGTACATGTGGTTTTTTGTGATATTTCACCCTCTATGCTAGGGATGACCCTGTATTATGGTGACATAGAATCTATACATTACCATAATATTAAAAAAAATTATGTATAGCTAGTTTGGGTTGCAAGAAGAGGATGTAGAAGTTAGAGAATTATGAGAAGATGAAAAATTTGAGAAATTATTAATATATAGATCACACTAATTAATTATGTACATACTGTACCGCTTATTATGTATTGTATAAAGACTATAGATGATTAAATTTGCGTTGGTATCAAATAAAAAAAAATATCATAAACTGGGCTCCGAAAGAACCGGCAAGTCGAATTTCAGCAGAACGTGAAATTTAAAAAAAGAGAATTCTTACGTATTATTTATTGCTTGACTGTAACCGCATGAATTCTATATTAAAATGATTAACATAAATTTTTCATGTATGTAGGTTAATATTAATAATTAGGTTAGGTTAATATTATTTTTATTGCGCTAACGATGGATTCAAAATCATTTTTTTGTTGTTGTTGTTATTCTCAGTGAATTATTATAATTTTTTATTGGATTAATGAGATAATTATTGGATTAGTGAGATGAGCCTATATCTTGCAGATTCTCCAAATAAAAGGAATGGGTTTTCAAAATGTCGCATTTTATACTAATTCTAATAATTCTTTCTTATAAAAATACAAGTGTTTTCTCCCACTTTTTTCATGTTTGAAATTTAAATATTCCAATATATAAATATCAATTAATATTGCTATTAAAAAATCTAATATGTTATTTTATCTTGTTTATTAAACGGTATTTCTTTTAACGACATCTCAAAAATAATTAATTTACAGCAAATTTAAAATAAGTTGGAAATATTCCGAAATTCGATGGGAAAATTCATGTGTTCAAATAAACAACAACTACGATATATATGCATATATCTTTCCGCGAAAAAAAATGTCAGTTTCTATATTAGTAATGGTTTCACATAAACGATCGTTTATCAATTGAATAAATTTGTCATAACGTGTTTTAGTAAGGCTGTAACATTGTGAGTAGAAAAAAAATGTATTTGTTTATTCCTACTCTGCGACAGTATTAAAGTCGTGTCGCATCAAAACGAAAAATCTCAAAAACATATTTTGAACAATCTCTCCTGAAAATTTATTGTTTTTGACTAGTACTAGAAACTTTCAAATAAGTAAATTTAATAAGTAAACGTATCAAAACTTTTCAAGTGAGAATGTTCAAATAATTCAAATATTATAACGTTTTTTTTATGTGAAACTGCACAAGTTGATCTGATGATCTACTCCTAACCTTCAGCAGCCAGTAAAACTATGGCACCCCCGAATGGTTTATGTTGAGGCTTAAGGTTGTGGAGAAGGGAAGGAGATAGGAAGGAGGAAGGTGGGGAAGTACTGGGCTCTTCAGATCTGGTAACCAAACAAAACCAAAGCCACTTCAAGCAAATTTTCATTATATGGTGGACTTACATCAAGGCGATAATAAGAGTATCTTCCACGCTGGAACGTTCCGCAAATATACTATTTATTATTTTAAATTAGTAATTTGTGAAAAAAAAAAACAAATTAATCTATTATAATTATAATGATCTCAACCCGTGACCTCCAGCTTGCTAGTCGAGAGCCTTACCCTTCGACCACGGTGGAGGAGGTATAATTTAAATGCTTTTATTTATGTTTACATTCATTTCCACTAACTTTACGTTTCGCAGTTTGTTTTCGTGAAAATGTGTAAGTCTTGGAAATTTATCATAATCATGTTCCCTGAAGAAATCGTGTTAATGATCGTTTCTTTGTTGCTTTGTTATGAAATTTGAAGGGCTCGTTGACTAGTGACATTATCAATGGTTGTGTTTTAGTAAGAATTTTAGTCAGTGAGAAGCTACGTTATTTCACTTGCTCGTGACATTTGGAGAGGCAGTTATTGCCAGTGAGATTTATCTTCTGCTTGAAGAAACACAGAAATTTGTCTATTATGCTCATGTCCAATGAAATCAAAGGATTTGTTGAAACAATTATGATTTTCGTTTAACTAGCCGGAAGTTAAAGTATATTGAATTTCCTTAAACTCCAGTAAATTTGGTAGTCAATTTTTATATACAAGATTTTAATCATGTAAAAAATTTCTAATACACAAAAAATATTTTTTTCTTTTTCGCACAAGTTTAAAAAAAATTAGACGCTTTTGTTGAAACACTGTAATTTTTTTCGTTAAAAAAATAGACATTTTATTTCGTCGTAGAGATGAACACTGTAAATGTATCTATAACTATTAATTTAAAATCTTTTGGAAAATAAACACTAAAAATGCAAGACTTTCTTTTTGAATACATCTATTTGAATTTCAATTTGGTTTACGTGAATTAGTGCAAATATTGGAAATAAAAATTATCCTGCTTCCCGAAATCAAGGCGAGCTGAAACTCAGCAGAGACTCGTTGTGGATGACAATGCGTTCTCAAATTTATTTTGGTGGCCATCACGCACAAAATACAGACAATAACAGATAATAGACCCAATGAATATCGGTCTTATCATACTTCGAATTAGAACTAAGAATATTGTCATTTTTCTCACCGCAAGTTTTTTATTTGCAATTATCTTTACATATGATCGCAAGAAAAATGTGAGATCGCAAAATGTGACAACGTTGGTAGTTCTATTCTAAGTATAATACAGTTAAATATGACCGAAGGAGATAGGGTCCCATTAGCTCAGTTGGTAGAGCGGTGCCCCGGCAAGGCAAGAGTCCTGGGTTCGAGTCCTAGGTGTGACCGTATCTTTTTCTGATTTTTCTGTTTGAGATTTTCGTTTAGGAATCGCGTATGTAGAATTCAATAATTAAATTTTATAATTTGAGGTTTTTCTCACTAAATAATTCCAAAAAATTAACATACCAAAATTAAATAAAAAGGCATTATAAAATAGACTTATCATGGTAAAAGTAAAGAAATAAACTAAAGAAAAAAAAAATTACTGGTCAATTTTTTTATGGTCATATAAATCATTCACTGCCCAGTAGCTCATTAAAGTTTTGGAAATTTGGTTTTCACAGAAACTCACTATTTAAGATTTTAAAGTTACTCTAGCGCAAATATATTCATAATTTTCATTTATAAATTGTTTTAAAATTTAATTGGTAGAACATTTTAATTTAAATCAAATAATGCTCTTCTAGATGGTACATAAAATCAAAGTTCAAAAATTGAATCAATATTTTTATGGGTGCCTCTAAGCTGTTTTTACTTTTTTAGTCTATCATAACAAGCAGTATATTGATCATAAAGAACTGCACATGCAAAGCTGTTAGTACCTCTTCACATTTAGTAATATTGTGTAACAGTGAAAGTGATCTATCATCACGCAAAAGTTATTTGTGACTTATTTGACGAAACAAAATTTGCATACATTCTTGTTTAGCATGTCATAACGTATCGATTAGTTACAGATTTACACGACATCAAACATTGACTTGGAATAAACAGACACTTAAGGAAATGGGTTGGTTCTTTTCATAAATGTTGTTTGATGTGAATTTCGTAAAAGTTCTAAATGCGTTCAACAAGTGCAGCCATGATTATGGCATCCCAATGTTGGATATTTTAGTTTAAAGGCAGTGAAAATGGGAAGGAGGTGGGAAAGACGATAGTTGGGAAATCTGGTTAAGCCATTAAGCATGGCCAGAATCAAATAAATGAATATATTATACCATTCGTTATTAAAATATGATCTTGGTATATCCACTAGAGCAATGGGTTACAAAATACCTGCCTTGAGCGATGGAGTTTTCTGGCCATTTGGTTTTAAATAATAGTACCTCCAAATGTCACTTTTTCTATTTTTTTATAATTGTGCTGTTAGCGGGAATTTTGAAAAAAGTTGAAATAAATTAAAAAAAAAATAGTCTACCCAAATGAAGACAATTTGACAATTTTAAATTAGTTATCGCTAAACGCCTAGAGCGGTGAGACCTAGATATGGGTGGCAGCAATCGTTCGACTGGATATCGAAACTACATAGAAAGTAAAGCAGAAATTCTTCAAAAAGTGCGATGGCTTGAACGTGCAGAAAAATGGCGGGACACCAAGAGTCATTAACAAGTAGGTTCCTTTGTGAAAGTGGCAGGGGGCAATTGAGATTACTCATCAATTTCCCGAACAATTTTATGGCCTATAATATTGGTATCTCTATCGGTTCTCACGCCAAGAATCTATTAGAAAGAAAAATTAACGAAGCTTCTCTAAATAAAATATGATTTAAAATAACACATCTGCCCTGATGATGGACACTGCAATGCTGTCCGAAACGTTGGCTAAAGAAGGAGTTAGCGCAACACGGCATAACACCCCAAAAACAAATAGCAAAAAAATCTTCTCTAAATAGTATAAAATAAAGTCACTTTTCGTGTCTGTCTGTTTGTGCGATAAGATCTCCCAAACTACGTAACAGATTTTAATATGGTTTTCACTATCGTTTAGAAAATTTCTTCCGAAAGGTTTATGTATTTAAAACACGCATTTTGTATTTATAGAAAGTATAGAAATGTCGACGTTTTATGATCAATTCAAAAAAATATATTTTCGGGCTCTTACATTTCTAAACCTTAGAAGATGCAACAAAATAATGTGATTCGGAATTGTATATCTTGAAAAGGCCTACAGAAAAGTTCGAAGTGATATATGTCTATCTCCTAACGATAACCCACAGTAATCATTTTTATCTTTTACGTATGTTATGTGTTATTTAGCTTATCCATTGAAATATGTTTCTTATTTTGAACATTTAATGTTTATTAAAATTGCTTTTCACAATATATAATTTAAATAAATATTTTAGAAGATATTGCAAAAAATCACTTGCTACAAAACTATTTGCCGCACGCACAAAAGCCGCCACGACGAATACGTATCTTGGTCGCGATAACAAGTATATCGGAGCTCTCCGTATTGGGTTGTTTATTGACAATATTTTCTTCACGGCACAACATTCTTTTATAACACATCAAAAACGTGTTCTAATCCAAAACAGTTTGTTATTGTCCTTGAAGCTAGTGGTATGCGAGGGACATACGTAGGTGAGAGTAAATATTAAAACCAAAAAAACAAATTGAAATATGCAATACAACAATAATATTTTTATATATTATATTCAATTAGGGGTATTGCGTACTAATATCTAGTCAACATTTTGCACTTCATGCCTCATATAAATATAATACATCAATGTCTATGTACGGCTTCTGGCAACCACAAGTATTCCCGAAGAAAGACAGTGAGCAGTAGTGGATGGTTTACAACATACCTAGTGGATAAGAAACTTCTGAAAAAACTTGAAGACTAAGTAACTCACGACACCCGATGTAACCGGTATATGGCAGCGCTTTTGAGGTGATTTTTTTCTTTAATGGCGCTGTAAAAATTATCCAATTATTATTATTGACTCCATGAAAAATGATGGGAAAAGGAAAGACTGATCACTGGAATTCGATGGCGTTGGACTGGAGCCATTGTAGAGCATTTGTTGAAAAAGCGTAATCCCTCTCTGGGATATATTGGCAAGCCGTGATAATGATTGTGACTTACTTAATTACTAAACAGTTTCTGCCCAAAGCTTTTTAAGGTAATAACAAGTACAATAACTGTGAAAAACCTAATTAAATTAAAATGGATTCACTTAAGGTGAGAATCAGCATAATAAAAACGATGTTTCTATTTGCGATTCATTTAACCGATTAAATTTCAATCCCGTCGATTGAAAGTTTCACACATTTCCGCATCAATTAATTTCTAAAGGTTCAAGAAACATTCAGTTTCTTTGATGTGGAAAAATCTCTTAGAAAATTATTTTAACTAGGGAAAGCACTGCCTTTGCTAATTCGTACAACTCATTGTTCGCTCGATTGAAGAAAACTGATAAAAAAGTGACAGCGGAAATAATGTCGGTAAAGATCGCGTTAACAATGAAATTTTTGCTTCTAGGTTCGAGAGGAGCTAATCGAAGAATACTAAGGTAATCGTGATTAAGGTTAATAAAGCATCGAAGGCAAAGAATATAATTTTGTACTTTTTAATGCAATTTTAATTTATTAGAGTTGTGAGAATCTACTAATTTCTTAATAATTATGAGACAAATCGAAGAAAGTCACACTTTCCATTAATAGAACGATGTTTAATTGTTGTTTTTCACTCTTTTTAATTAGTGAAAAGTTCTACTGGTAATCTTCTTAACTCCCTCAAGTAATCCGGGTCTTTTCAAAGCGTGCATTAACGATTATCTTTCTAGGGTCTCTTCCTTAACCTGGTTCAAGAAAGTGGTTCATAAAACCTTTTAAAAATTTATTAGTTCTCAATCCTTTTTATGCGAAAAATATGACGTGTTACAAAATAAATACCCTGAAAATAACTAATAACATTTTAGTTTTGGACTTGGTACTATTAAGTGCTCGGTCGGTGGCCGAGTTGACATGGGTCCCACCCGGGCGTAGTGTGTTCAATTCCTCGGCTGGCTAAGTCCTCCATCACAACACAAGCAAAATTTTCAGCTTACTGTGGTGGTAGTAGGAGATTTTCAAATATTTTCAGGTTATTCGTAACCTGGGAATGTTTGTTTTTCTTTTTAAAATTAAAATTAAAATGTGTGAATATCGTATTTTCGCCAACAGAGCAAGAAAATGAACTTTTGTGAACTTTTTGTCAACAAAATCATATTTAAGAATTCTTTATTTACCGATTCCAAGGAATATTGTTATTTACATCTTATAATTGCAAAACAAAAACGTAATTTTTCACCTTATAAATTGATTCTAAAAGCCTATAACATTATTATTTTAACCTTAGTTCAGTAATATGATTATACAAGACCTTGTGCTCCTATACAAGGAAAAAACTGTAAAGCAGTAAGCACAAGCACACATCAACTCTCGACCTGTGTAAATATTTAAATAAAATGTTCTGTCCAAATCATCATAAAATTAAAATCGAATCAAAGTTATAAATTAAAAAATTTTGTTAGTTTTTATTGTTAAGGAATTGTTTTATTATTACTCGAATACTTGACTCCAGCTGTTATTTGCATTCTTTTAAGAAATTTTTATGAAAATTATTTTGAAGTCATTCCTTTGTTCATGAATTAAATTTCCAAAAGGCAAGGCAATGACTGAAAAAAGGACTGTTGAGAAGGGAAGTTTTGAATTTACAATATTAATTAAAAAAAAAATAACACCATACGTTTTATTTACTTCTACGGTACCACAAACAAAATATAACACACATTAAATATAGATACCTAAGTAAGTTTAATATTAAATTAAAATAAAATAGCAAATACAAAATATATTACGTCAAGATAAAAGCGTCAAAATATTGAATACATCTAGAATACATTTCTTAAAAACTAATACTTTTACAATATGAGCCACTATGTATATTGAAAATGATTCTTCACGAGTTCAAATCTATAACCTTGTCAACATGAATATTCTAAACTATTTTAAAGGCAATATTATGTTCCATAAGAAAAATAGCAAAACGACAAATAATAATCAAGAATGGATCGAGAATGATTCATGAATGAATCATGACTGATCAATAATGAAAGAAGAATGAATCTAGATTGAATAAGGAATGAATTAAGACTGAATCAAGAATTAATAAATAATGAATAAAGAACGATTTTTGAAAGAAAATGGAAAAATCATGGATTTATAGCAAATCGTGACATAAATTTAATCGCCTGCGTGAGTGTCCACATGCAATGCGATAGGTCTGATTAAAAATCTCGTTAAATGGAAAATGCATGCAATTGTTACTCAGTACCTAGGCCGACCTTTCTTTTCAACAAACTCACTGTATTAAAATTATAAAGAGAGTGATGAATATTTATAAAATCATTCCTCATTAACAATAATTACTTGTAAGGAATGACAAAATTAAAATAAGTTTGCACAAATCTGCATTGCAAGCATATTTAATGCAATGTGACATGCCAACTTCAGGAAATCGAATTTTATAAATAATATTTATCGATAACATTCCTAGATGTTTTATATAGGTTTTTTGATATTGATGCACACATTTTTCCACATACGATTATTCTACACTTCCAGACAGTTATTAGTACGCAAATTGAACACAGATTACTGCACACAATTTATGTTTTTTACATTCATATCATTATCTGCACGCAAACTGTAGTAAAAAATACGTCCCAACCAAAAGAATCGCAAGTTGAAAACCCTTCAATACGTCACATTAATACATTTAAATAGGTGACTGATAATTGCAAATAAACATTAGATAATATAATTTTTTTCTATGGAAAAAAACAACAAACCGGTGAAACACACATTTTTTTACATTTGTACAATACAGTAAGATACACAAGATAATTTTTTATTTATTATTAATTGCCGGAAACCCGGGCGTTTATTGCAATAACAGATCAATATAACAAATATGAAAGTAACCCGCCTCACTAGAAGATTTCTGTTCTGTTCTAAGATATATATTTATGTTTTTCATTTGGTTTGACTAAGGACAACCGCGGTAACAACTGAGTCAAATCCCGGTCGGGTAGGACCGACATTTGTTTCATATATTAACAGCTGAAATGTCATACAATTTCGGAGAAATGCGTATATGTCCTCATGTGTATGCTTTATTACCACCAAAAGTTTATAGAATACATTGTGATCGACATCGAGTATATATCTGCTCGATCGAATGTCAGGACGTGGGATAATTTCCACTTCTTATTTTTGCATTCACGAAAATAAAATCGAAATTCAAATAGAGGTATTTAAAAAATCGGTTCCATGATAAATTCAATACACTTAAAAAGTGATATAAAGTCATTAGACGATAATTTTTTTTTAACCTAATCTAACCTAACCTACTTAACCCAGTTAATAAAGTTTTTGTTTCATCACTTTCCATGACTTTACATAACTTTTTAAAGATGTGATGATTTATCCGGTCACCAAAAAAAAACCCATATAAATCTTTTTTTACTATATAATGCTTGTTTTAAAATAACTAAAACTTTAGAAAAATATTAATTTGGCTGTACTTTCCTTCCCAACGACAAGAATCGACCGCGCTACCAACCTTGCTTAGCACCAATCTTGTAGGACAGATATTTATTTTGTGTATTAACTAATGTTTAATTCGATTTTAGAGAATTGCGAATTTCCACATGTGAGTTCGTGATTGCCGCCAATGTGCGGAATAATCTGTGTTGAGAGTTTTCAATATGCGAAAATATTTAATTTTCGGTATGAACTAAAAAACGGTATGCGGGATAATATGTTTAACAAGCCTAAATAAAAAAAAAACGATGCTCTCAGATCAAATTATTATATCAACATTCAATATCTGTACATTGTCTTGATACGCGTTCTTTCACAAAATTTGAACAATTTATCAAATATCAAAGTTAATGTTTCTAGTTCTGTGAAAGTTTTATTCAAAATCTATCAGAATAAACTTGAAAAATTACTTAAACAACCTATCTTTAATTATTATGAAGCATTTGTTTCATTATAGAAGAGTTTTAGTTTAAGTTTGAGGGTTAAACGTCTGACGCAACCATTCCCAAAGTAGATTCCACGGAACTATAGGGTCACCAGGGGGTTCAGCGATGATTTTCAAGGAAACCAACGTGATATACGCTTTTCAAACCTCGCCTGTGGGAAGAACTTTACTTAATTTTTTTTACTATCTGATAAACCATTTCTACATTTGGGTGTCGTGATGACTATGGTGTGCTATTACACAACGAAACGTCGCTAATTAAATAGTAAGCAAATAAATTGAATTAAATTAGGAAAACTTCTTTAATTGGATCCTGTTCGGCTCAGTAAAATAATGTTTGTAATCGTCCAACAAAAGGGATTTACTACTTTTTATCATCCGCATTTTATCAAGCTGCCTTCAATCGAATTTCAATGTAGACTTAAAGAAGCTGTCCGAAAGTCGAAGAATGTATGTGTATTTCCGTTTTTCAATAAAATACAAATAATTTTGAATGCATCCGACAACTTTTATTATTAAAAATTAACATATAATTTTTGAAATATTAAAATTATAAGAAAGTTTTAAAAATGGCTCGCCTTATGTTTTTTCGTGTAAACACTGAAATAAGATTACTAATAACAAAAAACACATATTTTTACTAACAAATGTAAGATTAACTTAACAGTCACCTAACTTTTTTTGTCATATCATATAAAAATAATTAAAAAAACAAAATGGTTTTTTCAAATCGCGATAGGAAACTTTGGTTTGATAGAGGTATTGATTTTAATTATTCTGCCGTTAATTTCTACAGTTGAACATTACAAAGCTTGGTAATTTTTTTACACAATTTAGTTCACATTTCTAAGTATGGCAGTAGGAAAAACACAACGATTTCTATCACATGAGTTGTTAAAAAATGAGAACAAATCTACGGGTTGTTTTTTCCCGAAACCGAACAAAGTAACCTGAGGAATTATTAACCTTTAATCGAATTTCAAAGTCAGCTTGTGAGATTCGCCAATTTTTTTTAGTTAATAACTTTCAATCGAATTTCAAAATCAGCTTGTGAAATTCGCTACTTTTTATTAGTTAATAACCTTCAATTGAATTTCTGGTGACTGCGATAAATACATTTAACGGTTTCCTACCTGTTTTACAAAATAAAAAGGGTTTTCGCGACAAACTTTAGTGACAAAGTTTTTTGCATTTTAGGCTGATTTACACCACAGTTTTTTATGGCTTCAGCGTAATACAGAAAATTTTCGTTTCCGACACTTTCGGGTGGTTTCCGTTTGATATATTTTAAAAGTTTCCCATTTCAAAAAACTGAAAATTTTCGCAATGAAATTGACAGCATTTATCTAATAAGTTGACTGTGGATAAAAAATGTTTAAATTGCAAAAACTTTATCGGAATGAAGTTGCAAATAGTATGAAAAATTGACAGGATTTAATAGTTTCACTGCGGAAAAGAAATGCATACATTGAAAAATATATTTATTTGTTTATTGTTAAAAACGTTGAACCCAATTAAATTTCACAAAGCTTACAAATAATAATATTAAATTTATTAAATTCACCAGTTGAGACGCAGCGTGGAGTTAAAAAATATATTTATTTATAAAATTCATTTGCCTCTTTATTCAGCCTCGCAACAAAATACCTCACCTGGGGTATTTTAACAAAAACTCCTCAAACGTAAGCGACAAAATTTTTTGTTGGAAATTACATTTTATGAACTTCCTCATAGGTTCACTAATGTACTAACATTCTTCCAGTTAAAAACAGTTTGAATTGATAGATATTTAACGTTTGCGAATTAATGTTTGAATTTATTAACTTGATCTGTCATGCTAACTTGTTTGCTTTTGATAATAGCTCGGGTATTAAATTTAAAATACCAACTATTAGATAATTGTATAAAAGAAACGCTTTAAATCAAATTTATAATTAATATTTCACAAATAAAATTCACCACTTAGATAGCATAAGCAATGATTCAAAACAAAGTGCCTAATAGCCATCCAAATGCTTATAGCGACTACGGCTCAGCACCATTACTTGTATTTAGGTGTGAAATGTATTAATGTCCAAAAACAAAATTAAGGTATCTAACCGAAATATTGAAATACAAACTATTCAAAAAACAATGATATAGTGTACCCTTAATAAACGTTTAATCAAGTTATGCTATTTAGCATTTAATTTAAAACTCCGGTTGTTGTGATAATACTAATTCTCTAAAATTGTGTATGTTTAATTAAGTTTGTAGCGAAATTTGTCATTTTAATTACTAAATTTGTTATTTTTAAAACATCTGTCAGTAAAATATGTGATGATGGGAAACCGATAAAAAAAATAATACTGCATTGTTTTACCGTAAATTTAAATTTAATAATGTAACAGACAAACCTAGTTCTTTGCTTTAACAAATTTGTGAGGAGGGTATAAGTATCATTATATAAGAAACCATTTGTTGGATAACCAACACTCCTGCCATAGATCACCCCAAGACCACCAGGAGACCCTTTGACTTCTTTAGCCGAACTCTCTCTCGACCAATCGCCTTGCACCGCAGTGGGAGGGATAGATTTATACTTCCGTCACCCCTGGACACATTGTCCCCCAGATTTCTACCCTCATACGTTTTTCCTTTCCAGAACTTTCTATTCTTCTTTCACCTTAAAAGACCTCCAAAACTAACGTAAAAAAATGTACCATTATTTTGATAAACCTAGAAAAAACAAGTATTTTTATAGGCATTCAAAATAATAAAGTATCAAGCCAATAAAAATGCTTTGTAGTGAAAAATCTCCTAACTACAAACCCGTATTCGGACATGGTTTGATTGGACAGTGTGGTGAAATAAGCTTTTTAAATTTTTATAGAAAATTGTTTCAGTATATTTTTGCCTTAATTTTTTTTTTGGAAAACGTTACGATTTACCATTCAAATAGATCTTAGACCTAGGACAACCCAAGATCGCTTAAAACAAAACACATCGTTAAATTGAGTACTCGTGTATTGTAAAAAAACAAAACACCATGGACGTTGATTTAATTTCTGAAATAGTAGTCACATTATGAAAATAAAAACGGCGCTATATTAATATCTCGTAACGCGATGGTTACCGTTAAGTCATCATTCCACCATAGTCATCACTCAAACTGTAAATCTATTAAAATATAATAATTTATTCGATAACGCTTTCACGCTTCAAACCATACGTGTATAAATATTACACTCGATGAAATACCGCCTCTCGAAAACCGTTGAAAACGAGAACACAGTATTTTTTATTCATGAATGAATGATTTTGTTTGGAGCCTCAGTCAGTTTTCCTATAATTTTATAAGCCTTTTATAATGGATAACCGCGATAAATTCTGTATTGAAAACCCCCATATTCAATTGAGCCAGCCGCGGGCATGGTTTCACTAGAATAGTAGATTTATTTATGCAATAATTGCATGGATCGAGAACAATTCGCGCTTGGGATAAGATTATTTATTGGCTTGCATGTTTTGCATTTCGTCTGTCTCTAAATTTGTTTGTACATTCCATTTCCGTTTCAAAATGGTGGCTGTTTTAATAGTTAAGAATAATTTTTGGATATATATTTGAATTAATGTTTGAAGAATTGTCATTGAGATAATTACGTTCTTTGGACAAATTGTATAATTATTTGTTTGATTTATTCTTAACCCTAGATTCATAACCTTATCTAAGAGGAACATTATTCATAAACATTCGTCTCACAGACGACTAAATTTAAGTGACGAGTTTTGGGGTACTTGTAAATAAAATAAATAAATTAAGCATGGCACTCTTTAATATGTTTAATTAGGTAACAAAAAAAATAATAAAGTAGTTAAAATTAAATTTAATCGCTACATTCCACACACATGAGGCCGCGATGGTCCATGCACATATACTTTTTGCATTGCTTGCATTGGAACCTTGTCATATGCCGTTTTTTATAATCACAATAACCACAAACCTTTTTTTAAAATACCACTTAGACCAGGTGTGGCAATGGTAGGCATTTCATCTAAAACTTCGGCCATTTTCCTTTTTAGGCATCTCTTCAAAGTTAGCATTTCGTGTATTTTACGTAACCATGTCGTTATCACTGTCGTAATCTGTCGGGACCATTTCATCTAATTCAACATGATCTTTGACATCACTGATTTCTACGTCCTTTTGCTGACTGGTAAAATCATCATCACTACCAGGAAATTAATTAGTGTTTACTTTTATTATTAAAAATAACCCGTATTTATTATGTGAATGCTAACCTTGGATTAACATTTAGGGGTTAATTGTATTGTGTAATGTTAATATGGAAGTAATCATTGTGTATGATTGCCCTTTTAAAGGCATTCGGTACATTTGGCATTTATTATGGAACAGTGTAGGTAGGTATTTTCAGCGAAAGAAAAAAATGATCGAAATTGTTTATTTATACGTTTAGAATATTTTTTTAATGTTTATTCAGAATAAATGATGTTGCATCGTTTTTAAAAAATATGTTACAACGTATATAGTAATCATTTCGAATATTAATATATACAATATATTATATATAATGTACCACCATAATAAAGCTAGGCTTGAGTGAGTGTGTAGAGGGGGGTGTGTTATTGTGTTCGTTATTCTTTTATTTATTTTTTAAAGTAATCTATATTAAAATATTTAATTTTATTTATATTTCTGATACTTTCTGGTAATGTATTAAAAAACTTTAATCCAAAATATACTCGTGTAGTTGAACTGTTTCATTTTTTTACTATTTTCTTACCAGTTTTATATTATTTTTAAATTGTATATTTGTGTAATATTGCACAACTACAAACTAACTCTGGACCTCTTATTATTCATTTAAACTGGATTTTTTCGGACGATCTCACTTACGTAATAACAAAACAGTTATAAAAACTCAGTCAATACAGAAACAAGTATAACAATTACAAAATAAAAACTCAGTTAATACATAAATAGGTATAACAATTACAAAAATTTACTTTTCTAAATTAGTTTTCTGACTTAAAATTCTTTAATCACAAGTTCTGATGAATATGTATAAGGGTTTGAAGAAGAATTGTTTTTAACATTAATTTTTGTACTTATTTATTCGTATTTTGATTAATATTATGTGTAAAAATTAAGAAGTGACTTGCGGAAGTGTTAAAATTAGACAGAGGGGAATAATTGAATTGCTTTGTTTTACATAAATAAAATCAGTTACCACACCAATGATTAGAGTCAGAGATCAGAAAAGAGTCAAAGTTCATAATGTCATTAAATAGCATTTAAAACAAAGAACATAAAATTTTGTTTTGGTGTTGGGATTATTTGACATTGGTTGTCTTTGCTGTTGACACCTGAGACATAATCAATACGCCCAAAATTTGAAAACGAAGGTATAATTACCAAAAAAGTTTTGTAGTGTTGTGTTTAAAATTAATTTAGCGTTAGCTGTGCGAATTTTGGAAATAGTTGTGCTAGTTACAAAATAACGTTTAATTTTTCAATCAAATTCGATCGATGGTAATGAGAAACACAAGTTAAAAAATCTAATTATTGACCTCTCTGGACGCAAAAAAAATGTTTCTGTGGTTTGAGGTCGAAGGCTCAAACTCCGACGAAGGCAAATATAGAATACCAATGCTTAAAAAAAATATTCTAAAATATGTTTGCAAATACAGAAAATTTTCTAAAAAAGGCTTAGAATCCAAAATAGATTTCAAAAATAAGAATCCACTATTTAGCATCGATATGTTGCATAAAATTTTATTATGGAATCACTTTCATGAATGATAAAACATCGAATCCATTTAAAATATGTATAAGCTTAGGATAAAACGGTTGGCTGCAAATTAATTCAAACTAATAAAAAGTAAAGAAAAAAGAATTAGCCAGGTTATGTTAAGTAATTTCATAGCTTAAAAAAAATCATTACTTTTAAAAATATAATAAAGATATTTTTTTATACCACTTTTCAAAAGAGTTCTGTTTTGTTAAGTCACGGAACCTATTATTTTAAGTTTGCAAATTAAGTTTTTTATACATTATAAAAGGGTAAGATAAATTCAGTACAGTAAATTTATTTATTTCTACGTACTAAATTAATGTTTGCAATTTGCACCGTATCTATAACGTATGCTTAATGTACGCTAACGTTTATTTTGAAACCTTTAGAAATTTGCACTTATCTTTAAAATATTAACTACTTCTGATGTTGATGTAAAAATCCTTTTACGATTAACTGCCAACAATACAGAGATGCAAGAAGTGCAAAGTTGTCGATCCCTTGCATTAGATCCCCCGTACATACGTGTTGATATGCGCTGGAGTATGGTGTACTGTCGAGGTTGGCTACCACTGCGTAACAGAGCATAAAAATGCTCGCTAAATAATCATTTTCTTCATTTACCACTCATACCCTCAGCGTGTAAAGTTTCCCTCGCTCTCCCACTGTAACATTAGTTACATTACAAGTGCATAGATTCTCTTCATTCAACGTGTATTCCTGATAGCAAGAAGAGGCTGCAATGGCTACAATCTACCTTTGAACAATTAAAATTGTGTTTACAAAAAATTTTTTGTGGAAAATGGTGTGTGATTCTTGTGGACAGAAAAATTGAATAAAAATACTACTAAATTTCTTCTCTTTAAATACAGTTAACCAAGTTTAAAAAAACACAAAAGATTTTGATGCTAATCATTTTATATTTATAACCTAAGATGTCTTCGTCGATAAAACTTCTGGTAGTGTGCATAATTGCATTCGCACACTTGTGTAAATCGGAAGAATTCAGTAATGACATCGAAGAATTAAGTTGCCGCGACAATGCGACATGCATAACTCATCTTGCCAAGGAAATCGTCAATGGGGTGAGGCAAAATAAAACCATTAAAGTGTTTGATATGTTCAGCATTGAACCCATCGCAGCTGTCGTAAAGGATACTGGGAGATCTGATGAAGGAGGGGTGGCTAGATTCTTCAACACGCACGCAGTTCGCTTGGAGCTGGGGAACTTTGCATTCAGGATGCTGAGATCTGCACTGAAAGGAGGGTCTCTGGCAGTTGAGATTGAGCACCAAGAAGGAAGAGGTGAGTGTGTTTTGTTTATAAATGAAAACAGAGCTGCAGGTCGCGGGTGTAAACCCGGCATGTGCAAGTAAATTTGTGTTATTTCACAAATTATTCAATTCATAATATCTTATAAAATATAAAGTTCATTGTCTATGGCGGACAGACGGCAGACAGGTGCCCGGCGGGCGGCGTGGATTTGATCTGATTTTAAATCTACAGTTTTAGTCCAAGGTTCATAAACATTTGATACAAAAATATAAATACGCTGCATACATAAAATCACACCAAAAGATAAAAATCTGACAATAGAATGCACGTAAAGAAAATAGTTTTAGTACCTACGTAACAAAAAGGTACCTACTTTTGCACAAAATTGTACCAGAAAATCGTATTTACCGACACATAGAACAGATGTGTATAAGTAATAAATAGTTCATTTTCTCACGATGTTTTACGTCGGAGAATTTTCTGTAGGAAAATACATGATACATCAGCGTAAAAACTCACATTCAATTTTTTTTGAAATACAAAAAACTTTTGTTTCAAAGTAAAATAAAATGTTCATTAATTAATCCCTAATATTTCTTTTCGTGACTCTTTGGGTGGTGGCTATTTTTGTCACAACGTTCAATATAATAGTTCAGTCGAGGAGACTATTTTTGTCACAACGTTCAATATAATAGTTCAGTCGAGGAGACTATTTTTGTCACAACGTTCAATATAATAGTTCAGTCGAGGAGACTATTTTTGTCACAACGTTCAATATAATAGTTCAGTCGAGGAGACTATTTTTGTCACAACGTTCAATATAATAGTTCAGTCGAGGAGACTATTTTTGTCACAACGTTTAATATAATAGTTCAGTCGAGGAGACTATTTTTGTCACAACGTTCAATATAATAGTTCAGTCGAGGAGACTATTTTTGTCACAACGTTTAATATAATAGTTCAGTCGAGGAGACTATTTTTGTCACAACGTTCAATATAATAGTTCAGTCGAGGAGACTATTTTTGTCACAACGTTCAATATAATAGTTCAGTCGAGGAGACTATTTTAAGTAACAAGAAAGTTACTCCTATCAAGGTTTTCATGAGGACTATTTTTTTTAATAAACGAAGCTAATTTATGAAAAACAGCTAGCGGTCTTCTCGAGCTTCTCTGCCCAGCAGCATGTTAGTAGCATGTTTACGAATAGTGGGTTAGTATTTGTACAAGAGTGAGTAAGGCGAAAAATTATAACACAATTTTGAGAAAGGAGAAAAGGAAACTTTATAGTAAATAACTTTAAAACTTTTATATGGGATAGGTACAAATAATAAGACATCAATTATTGTCATTAAAAAAAAAAGATAGAAGACGCAGTAAAAATAAAATCACCTCAAGTGGTACATAAACTAAGCGATCCTTTCTAGTAAGTGAGAAGTTACTCTATATTTTATATAAAGTTCACTTTTAAACTATCTAAAAATTTACTAAAGGTTTTTCCATTGACCCTATGCAGGAGGCCCTGAGGAAAATAATTTCTCTCAGGTCCTATGCCATCTTTTGTGATACTGTGTTAAGGGTCTTTTTTAAGGAAAGGAATGAGAGGAATTTTCAGGAAGGTAAAAGTTATGAGGGTTGGGTAGGAATCTAACACTCAGTGTATCTAGGAGTGACGGACGTATGAATATATCCTTCCCGCTGCAGCAAAATAAAAAAAAATAAATTAAATGTATTTTTCCACTAATGCATACGCAATACATCATCATCAGCATTGTATCCAATCCTAAATAAAAGCCTCACCCAATTACAGAACTTTCAAACTTTTCTTAGCCACATATTTGAATGCATTAGGGGTAAGGATCTCGATTTGAATTCAAATTCCGGCGTGCGCGAGTTATGTGATTAATTTGGGTTATTTCATAATTATTTTCAAGTTCTAAATAATTTTAGAATGATTTATTTTTGGGGTATTATGCCGTGCTGCGCTACCTAATTATTTAGCCAACGTTTGGAACATCAGGGCAAATGTCTTGAACACACATCTGCCATGTATGCTATCCGGTTGGCTAAAAAAGGTCTTACCGCAATACGTCATAACCCGCAAAGTAAAGCACTATAATGCTTTTGGCTGTGAAAATCTCAAATCATTTCTTCTAAAAAATTGTTTTGCAATCTAAAAACGTACCCATTCTAATTGCGCGGCTATTGAATTAAAATTAAAGTCGTTTTTACCCATGAATTCACATTTTCATCGGAGAGCAAACAGTGCGTAGATTTTTATATCATGTTTCAAGTATCTATCCAACCAGAAATCATTTTCCCTACTTCAATGATTCCGCGATAATATCACATCCGTTCTTATCACTTTTAATTCCGTAAAAGCGACACAGTTTCAACGATCACGTTAAACGTAATCTACATTAACCCAGTTATTGTTCGGAGCTTTATTCAAATAAAAATATATCGTTTACGGCTCAATAAGCCTTAAAGCGATGTGAACAAAAAGGATTAATTAATTAATCTGTATACCTTTATATCGAAGAATTACCAATACTAATAACTGTGCCTTGACCAGTTATTTCAAAATATTGTATATAATTGGAAATTACAAAGTATTAATCTTACGCTCGTAACGGCAGCCCGCACGATACTGTCTTCGCGCTCTCGTTATACCGCAACGTAACACTTTCATGACGGTAGAAGAGTTGTTGAATACGCTAAAAAATGAAGTTCAAAAAATACAAACCGTTAAAGACTCGAAAACCAAAACTAATATCGAAAAAATTATTATTGATCTTGACAATGAAGTGAAATCTGAAATATTAAAAATGCAACAACAAATAATTCAACTACAAGACAAACTTATCGAAAAAAACGACCAACTGGTGGGAAACTTTGAAAAAATAATGAAAAGCGCATCAACACCATCCTATGCACAGGTATTATCAACAACCAAAGTCACTCCTCGAGAAGAAGAGAGATTCTCAATCATCATTTCGTCGACCAAAAATAATGCTAAAGCAGAAGAAATTGAAAAGATAATAAAAAAAGAAATAAATTTAAGCAACATAAAGATAGGAATAAATGGTTTGAGAAAAACAAAAGAAGAAAAAATAATAATATCATGCCCAAAAAAGGAATATGCAAATACCTTAACCGCCGAAATAAAAAAACTGAATACCGATTTGGTGGTAAATGAAATTCAAAAGAAAAGACCAAAAATAATAATAAAAGGATTAAAATCCAATCTTACTGAAGACGAAATAGTTTGCGGAATAATTACCCAGAACGAAGGAATTGAAGATGTTTACAAGGAAAGTGAAGACAACAAAATCACACTTATAACGGAGATAAAAAACACAAACGTTCACTAGCTACATCATGGAAACTAGTGGCAAAATGCGAAAAAGCCTCCTTGCACTCGGTAAACTAAATATACAGTTTCAACGAGTAAAAATTGAAGATTGCGATCCACTGACTCAATGTTTTCATTGCTGTATGTTCATGCATACGGCTAAAAGATGCCTACACCGAACCAGCCCTCCAATTTGCCCACACTGCATGGGCGATCACATCCTTTCAAAATGTCCGGGAAGAGAAAAAACAGTACCAGCATGTGTAAACTGCACCAGACAAAATTCTAAATATGGAGAAAAAAACACCACGGACCACGCAGCCAACAGTATTAGGTGCAACTATAGAAACAAAATGCTGAAAATTGCGAGGGATCGCATCGATTACGACTAATGATGCATATTATTAATTACAAGTGTAACGAAAACCTAAATAATATGCACAATATTTCAAAAAAATATTACGAAAAGCCCGCCCGCAAAGTGTTAACACGCAGTGATAATGTACAAGCCAACACATATAATATTATAATTGCAAATGTGAAGTGTATTCCCAGCGCCAACATTATTGTTAATTTTATTACTACCTCAAAATGAACGACTTTATAATAAACGCAATAGATAATTCATATAAAATAGACGAAAGGATTTTTGACACGGTAAATAATACAAACGATTTTATAGATATAAAACCTACAGCCAGCCTAATAATAATACACATGAACGTTAGATCTTTGGAAAAAAATTTCGAAGAATTTCTAATAACTATTAAACAATTAAATAGACTTGACTGTATAATATTATCAGAAACGCATTCATCGAGTGAAATTAATTATAATATACCGGGTTACTCGTACTATGCAACAAAATATAAAATTAACAGAAATAGCGGCGTCGCCATATTTGTATCAAATATTTACGCTGTCACAAGTGTAAATGAAATAATGGTGAATAATGTCAATTTATTAAACTTGGAGATAAATTTTATGAATTATTCATTTAATATCATTGCTATTTATCGGACACACTCTTCTGCTATAACCACATACATAGAAGAATTAAAAAAAATATTACAACATCATAGAAACAAAAAAACAATACTCATCGGAGATATTAACTTAAATATCGCTAATGACTACTCCTCTAACGATAAAGATAACTATTTAAATATGTTAGCAGAATTAAATTACATTTCATGTATAAATTCATACACCAGAAACATTACCGGACAACGACCATCTTGTATCGATCATATATTCACAAACACCAAAGATATACAAAATATATCATCTGCGGTAATTAAAACATCTGTAACGGATCATTTTGCATGTATATTTAAATATGACTACAAACATCAAAACCTCTCATTACCAACCACAACGGCCGTTAATAATACTGATAATTACAACTATAGTATTAATATAAATTCTCTCACTAAAATATCAAGTAACGAAAAAGAATGGCAAGAAATATATCAATGTAACGATGTAGAAGAATGCTGCAAAATATTTGATAAAAAACTGAGTTTTCACATAAATGCTTGTAGAAATATTAAATCTAACAAAACATCTTCAAAACTAAAGCCAATCAAACCATGGATAACTCACGGATTAATCATCTCAATTAGACACAAAGAAACACTCTACAAACAATATACAAAACAACCGGAAAATATAACATTACAAAAACATTTCAAAGCTTATAAAAAAAAACTTACATATCTAATAAAAAACACAAAGGATGACTACTACAAACAAAAACTTGAATTATCTGGAAATGACAGTAAAAGGATTTGGTCCATCATAAATGAAATTGTCGATAAAAAACATTTAAAAAATAAAACAATCAACAATGTAAATCATAATGATTCAAAAATCTGCTGTAAAGATAAACCTCTAGAAGCCGCAAATGTATTTAACAATTTTTTTGCTAATGTAGGAAAAAACCTCGCTAAAAAAATCCAACAAGGCCTTACCCCAAATGACCCAAATACTACAGTAAATAATGAGCATAAATTTGAATTATTTCAACCAACAACACCAGAAGAAATTGAACAAATTATTACAGGTATGAAAGGAGGTTCTGCCCCTGGTTTTGATGGGGTCACAATACAAACACTGAAATGTATAAAATCACAAGTATCAAAACCATTAACTCATATAATCAACACAAGTTTTCAAAGCGGAGTTTTTCCATCCATGTACAAACAATCTGTAATTATACCAATATTTAAAACCGGCAATCCGGAAGAACCAACCAATTACCGCCCTATTTCTTTACTATCAAACATTGCAAAAATATTTGAAAAAATTGCCAAAAAAAGAATAACTCAGTTCATAAAGATTAATAATATAATTCACGAAAATCAGTTTGGATTCATGGAAAACCAAAGCACAAAAGACGCCATTGCTAAATTATCTAGTACCATACAAGACGCTTTAGACAAATCATTAAAATGTGTTGGTATTTTTGTTGATCTCCAAAAAGCCTTCGACAGCATATCTCATGTCAAACTAATACAAAAATTAAAGATCGTAGGTTTTAATGACACAGCATTAAGTTGGCTAAAAAGTTATCTTCACCAAAGAACACAAGTTGTAAAAATTAATCACGCATCTAGTCTACCACTCACAAGTGATTTTGGGATACCACAAGGTACTGTTTTGGGTCCTTTACTTTTTATCATGTACGTAAACGATATTTTCAAACAAAACCTCAGTGGAACAGTTATATCTTACGCAGATGATACAATTATCATAATTAAGGGTAATGACTGGAAAATTGTAAATGAAAATGCAAATAATGACATCCAAATCCTAAAAAACTGGTTCGATACAAATCTACTTACAATTAACGCAAAAAAAAACAGTTTATATACCATTCACAATAAATAAATTCAAAACTAACCCCAACATTCATATAATAATACACAACAAAAAATGTAACAAAGATGTTTGTAATGAATCATGTACCATACTAAACCAAACAACTGAAATAAAATACCTCGGTGTAATTGTAGACCAACATATGAAATGGAACAGACACATATGTGAACTTGTTAAACGCATTAGAAAATGTATCTATATATTCATTAGATTAAGAAATGTTCTCAAGATAAACAACCTGAAAAAAGTCTATTACGCACTAGTCCAATCATTACTTCAGTATGGAATCATTGGGTGGGGAGGTGCATATGAAAAATTTTTAAGCTCTGTTAAAGTGGTACAAAAACTAATTATCAAAGTAATTTTGAAAAAAAAACCAACTTTCTCTTCAGCATCATTGTTCAAAATTTTCGAAGTACCAAAAATTGAAGACCTCTATAAAAAAGATGCAATATTACAAATATATAAAGAAACTGTAGTAAAAAAACTTAAATTTAACTCATCCTTAAGGCATAATTTTAACATCCAAATTCCTCTATTTTCAACACAACAAATGCACAATAACTACATTTACAAAGGCATAAGATATTTTAATAGTCTTCCCGAAGAAGTGAAAAAAATACCAGATTTTATTTTATTCAAAAAGAAGGTCAAATTTATCTTTAAAAAAAATTAATATCACCTATCAAATGTTATAACTTCAATTCATGTTACAACCAAAATTAACGTCACAATCCTCTTTTAAGTTTATATTTATTGTACTGTAATAATGTTAATTACTGATATAAACATGAAATAATTATCAAATAACTCCTACGCCAAGCTCAAGAGCTAGCACTCTTCATTGGAGTAGAAATTCAACAACATATGTTTTACACTATTACTTATTATTACCTAATTTTATGTACAATGTAACAATGTTATAAGTTAAACAATAAATAAAAATAAATAAATAATGTTTTTTATATTAAGTACACAATTAGGATGGGTTGTTCCACAGAACTTTAACAATTCTTCAAATTTCAAAGCTAATTTTAAAATTTTGCCAAAGACCAATACAAATTCTGCGTTTATATTACTATGGGCCAGTTGCTTCAAAGAACCGAAATAGTAACAGAACATGAAAAATAATTTTTAAATCTGAAATCTGAAAGACACCCTTTATTTTAAAATATGTAATATCAAAAAAAGTTATTAATACAATACAATATTTTAGTATGTGCTTTCAAGGTTCACTTAAAAATGTACACAGGTTGTTGTGAGTTCATTCTAGTGCATTATATTTCCTAATAAATCATTTGATCAATTGGTGTTGCGCGCAGGACAACGAAATGCAATCCATTCTTCCAGACGCGATAAAAGCAAGAGACAGTTCAAATCTTTGTAAAAAGATAATGCATCAGCAATGTTCCTTCGTTTATGTTTAATTTGTATTTAATGTGTATTTTATAAATTTTATGAAATGTAGGGTATGTATATTTTATGAAATGTAGTATGTTGAGAAATATAGCTGCTAAATGCAGGCATAAATTTATTACCTTCTGTAGGAAATATGAAGAGGCAGATGAAATGACTTCTTCGTAGAAATAGAATACATCGTCAATTACCCAATTACAAGCCTTGTGAACTTCATAATGAGAACTGGGCTACCGTCAAAGGATAAGGGAAAACATGGGAGATTTTCCCGCCACTTTTTACGACAAATTTGCTTTTTTTCAGTTACATGAAGATCTCTTTAATAAAAATAATATCTCACCGTTCAATATTATATAGAAATATTTCTGTTGATAGACTAACCGTACCACTCATATAAACAACAACAACATAGCATCAGTGTATATATAAGAAAATAAAATTATGTAATCTATTACCCCTTGATATTTGAACAAAAAACCCTCACGACAAATATAATAAAATGAAGTACCCCATATAATTTTTACTTTTTCTTCAATGTACTTGTTTATTATATAGTTATTTATCTATCCATTACCTTTTGCAAGGACACACAATGATGTCAGTAGACAAATGATAATTTGGGCATAACTTTAATGACCTGCCAAAATATCAAACGCAAAAACCGACCCCAATAAATTACAATGCACGCAATGTTGCAATGCAAATTTCTTGGGTCGGAAATAATTTCATTGGCTTACCTTTCAGCAATATTTAAGAAAATTAATCCATTAAAAAGCACAAATTATATATTAAATCAAATAAAACACTTTGTTTATTAACCACGACTTTATTATTATTACATCTACCGGTTTCGCTACGGTCGAGCTTCATCAGGATGTGAAATATAACTAAAAACTAAGACAGAGGTGATGCATATTTATAGGAAAACAGAGGGAGACAGAATATAATACATTATAAAAGTGGGAGGAGTCAAATATTACATAGGCATAGTGAATTGAAGATATATAATAACAATTAACATTTTTACATGAATTATACATATAATAATACATTTTAAAGACATAAGAAAAAGCATAAACTTATTATTTAAGAGTGGAAAGGATTCTGGGAAACAAGTTAAATATAGGACTATAGAATGTGTTTTTTTGATTAGATAAATTAACTTGTGTATTTAATAAATGGTCTGATAAGTTACTGTTTATAGATTTCCTGATTTCTAATGATTCTAAATTGTCTAATCTAATGCCTATACTATTTTTATGTAAGAGGCTAGTACCTGTTATTTTATCAAATCTATGGTCTGCTGATATTAAATTAAATAGTAACTATAAACAGTAACTTATCAGACCATTTATTAAATACACAAGTTAATTTATCTAATCAAAAAAACACATTCTATAGTCCTATATTTAACTTGTTTCCCAGAATCCTTTCCACTCTTAAATAATAAGTTTATGCTTTTTCTTATGTCTTTAAAATGTATTATTATATGTATAATTCATGTAAAAATGTTAATTGTTATTATATATCTTCAATTCACTATGCCTATGTAATATTTGACTCCTCCCACTTTTATAATGTATTATATTCTGTCTCCCTCTGTTTTCCTATAAATATGCATCACCTCTGTCTTAGTTTTTAGTTATATTTCACATCCTGATGAAGCTCGACCGTAGCGAAACCGGTAGATGTAATAATAATAAAGTCGTGGTTAATAAACAAAGTGTTTTATTTGATTTAATATAATATGTCTAACCACAAAGTGATTGCTTCCTACGAAAAAATAATATCAGCAAGTACAGCTAATAAAGCAACAATGTATAAAAACTATACAATTAAGTACAGAGTTATGTCTATTAATATATTTTTCTATAAACAGTGTTTAAAATTCAAAGTGTTCCCTAACTATTTAAGTGGTCATTTCAACCGCATAAATATCAAATTAACTCCGAAATCTTCAGTGTTAAAAGCCAAAATAGCATGGCTTAAAGAAGATTTAAAAAATGCTTACAAAGAACGAAACAGCATTAAACTAAAATTACATGTCTTGCACACGGAGTTAGTTCATGTACTTCACCCAGTGGAATGGGATATGTTTGACGATAAAGTCAGATACTTTGCATCCTTAAAAGTTTTTAAAAAACGTGAAATTTTAGAAAACAAACTAAAAAACTTGTGCCTCGTAGATAATATCCACAATAACATACCTGTTGATACAAATCACCAGTTCTTTGATCGAGTGCAGAACCTGTCGTCTACACAATTTGTTCCAGATGAACTGGCCCTTCTGTCGAAAGGCCTAAAATATAATTTAAACTATAACAAAACCAGTTTCAACGACGCAGTTGAAAATGTTGCCGTCGACATAGAGACCGCCCTGCATAACAGTCCAAACCCGTTCTTTTATAAAAGTGCTGATTTATTAAAAAATCTAATACCGAAATTTAATCCCATGCCTAATCCAGAAACACGCCACTTGTTAAACATTCGTAAAAAGTTAGAGAAAGACCAATTAATTCTAACTAAAGCCGATAAAGGAAATACTGTTATTATTATGAATAAATGTGATTATCATTCAAAAATGGGTGATTTCATTAATAATGGTAATGTGGAGACCCTATCCCAAGATCCAACAAGTAAATTCCTCAATAATGTTAAAAATGCTTTAAAATCATGTAAAACCCCAATCTTTATAGATAACTCACATAACCAAGTAAAATTTTTGACAAAAAACCCTAAAGTCCCCAAGTTATATGGAGTTCTAAAAATCCATAAAGCTAACACCCCTATTAGACCTGTGGTTTCTTCCTGTGAGTCACCAAATTTTAAATTAGCATCATTTATTACTAATGTGTTCAATAATTCTAAAGTGTTTTCCCCAAAACATACTATTAAAAATTCATTAGAACTAATTAACGACTTAAAAGACCTAACTATTCCTAGTAACAGTAAACTCATTTCTTTTGATGTAGTGAACTTGTTCCCTAATATCCCAACAACAGAATGTAAATCTTTAATTAGTGAATTACTGACTAACTCTAAATTACCATGTGACTTTAGTAATGACCTCTCTCGTTTGTTTAATGTCTGCTTAAATCAAAATTATTTTAAATTTAATAACATCATCTATAACCAGACTACCGGATTGGCGATGGGTTCTCCAACTTCACCCTTGATCGCGGATTTATTTATGGATAATTTAGAAAATAAAATTTTTACTTGTAAATCGCCGCTCCTAAAAAATGTGCTAATATGGAAAAGATATGTTGACGACATATTTTGTATTTGGTCAGGTACGGATCGACAGTTAAATATCTTCCTCCAGCTTTTAAATTCTTTCCATACCCAAATTCAGTTTACCCTAGAAGTAGGTGTCAATGCTTCTCTAAATTTTCTAGACCTCACGCTCACCCTGATAAATAATAGAATTGAATTTAACATATACCGAAAACCGACCTACACAGACATAACCATCCACAATACTTCTAATCATCCCATCTCCCATAAACATGCAGCGTTCCATTCAATGATACATAGGTTAATTTCCGTCCCTCTATCTACCAATAATTTCTCAAATGAATTATCAATAATAAAACAAATAGCAGCAAATAATGGCTATGATTCGGCCTTAATTGATAAAATTCTTAATAAAAAACAAAAACATATTTCCACAAACAAATTTCTATATAGCAGTATTCCGCCAATTAATATCAACACCCCTATTCACCACTGGCGTAGGATTTTATTTATAAATAATTTTTCAAATCAAAGCGTTAGGAACCTTCCTTTAGATATTAAACCTGCCTTTTATACAAACAATACCCTAGGAAAATTTTTGATTAATACTAAAGACAAGGATGACATACTAAGCCATTCGGGTATTTATAAACTCAACTGTAGTGATTGTCCCGCCTTTTATATAGGTAAAACATCGCGCAATGTAAACACCAGAGTGAAGGAACATGTACGGTGTTTAAATGGTAAAGGTTTTTCGGAACTCGCCAACCACTTAATATCAGCAGACCATAGATTTGATAAAATAACAGGTACTAGCCTCTTACATAAAAATAGTATAGGCATTAGATTAGACAATTTAGAATCATTAGAAATCAGGAAATCTATAAACAGTAACTTATCAGACCATTTATTAAATACACAAGTTAATTTATCTAATCAAAAAAACACATTCTATAGTCCTATATTTAACTTGTTTCCCAGAATCCTTTCCACTCTTAAATAATAAGTTTATGCTTTTTCTTATGTCTTTAAAATGTATTATTATATGTATAATTCATGTAAAAATGTTAATTGTTATTATATATCTTCAATTCACTATGCCTATGTAATATTTGACTCCTCCCACTTTTATAATGTATTATATTCTGTCTCCCTCTGTTTTCCTATAAATATGCATCACCTCTGTCTTAGTTTTTAGTTATATTTCACATCCTGATGAAGCTCGACCGTAGCGAAACCGGTAGATGTAATAATAATAAAGTCGTGGTTAATAAACAAAGTGTTTTATTTGATTTAATATAATATGTCTAACCACAAAGTGATTGCTTCCTACGAAAAAACAAATTATATAAATATGCCCACGAGTGTTTCGTTGAATTGCAATTTCTTAAAATGTTATTATTTTGTATCTATTTTACTATGGATTCCAGTAATATATGTGCTCTTGTTGTATAATTAATATTGTGAAAATGAAAAGCTGACAAATTGCTTTGGGGCAGTTAAGCGGGTGTTTTGAAGAATAAAACATAAAAAAACGATCGATTAATCCTCAAAAATCAGAATCAAGTATGGATTCTTTACCGATAGTACTCGTAGGTCCAACGTAATCAACTTTGATCTTCTGAAACGACCACAAAGTTATGCGTTCGATACAGAAACTTTTTTTTTTCCCTTTACACACGTGTTTGGAGTGATCATTTTCCACAAAATGGCGCCTTAATAAGAATATTATTATCTTTCCCAGTTAGAGCTCTACAAATTATTTTATTTTATTTATATAAACAATTACTGAATTGTAAATTAAAGTGAATAAATATGACGAAAGAGTGATAATTTTTCATTGCAAGTGAAAGTGTAAGGTTAATATTTTAATTATTACTCAGCATTCTTCAAAAACTTCGTTAATATCTGCCGAAAATTATATTGTCAACGAACGACGAATTGAAATGGAACGCTGGATGTTGTACGATCCCAACATCGTAAGAGCCAAAAGTATTTGAATTTGAGATAAATATCATGTTTTCATAAAATCATATTTCACGTTTCTAAATAATATAGAAAAATTTCAAATTTTAAATTAATTTACCAAGCAGAACCTCCAATATTTAGACAAAACCAATTTTTCCGCTTAAATATTATGCAAAAAAGCTCGATAAATATGTTGTCTTCTCAAATATTATCTTAAATGGTTACATTATGATATTTATTTTCTAATTAATTTTAGATAAGAAATTAATAATAATTTATATTTATTTTATATCGATGAACCTGCTTGTCTAAGTTTTCAAACCTTAAACTTCCCTTTGAAAATAATCACTTTGTCACTTCACTTTTTCATTATATAACTTTATATAATAATATACACAAGTAGTTACAATATATGAGTTTACATCTTCTAATTACAAGCATCTGCTTTATCAGGTGAATATATATGTTATATAACGACCGGTCAGTGGTTGAGTGGGCATAGCGCTTGGGTCTCACCCGAGCGTCGCGTGTTCGATTCCTCGGCTGGCTAAGTCCTCCATCACAACACAAGCAACATTTTCGGCTTTCTGTGGTGGTAGTAGGAGATTTTCAAACATTGTTGGGTTATTCGTAACCCGGGAATGTTTGTCTTTCTTTTTAAGAAAAAAAAAATAAATAAATAACACAAATCAATATATCTAAGTTGTAATAAAATGTATGGAGAAATAACAAAAAAAGATTCTATAATGGACAAGTGGCCTTATTACCTAATAATGTACTTTGTATATTGTAGCTGTACCAATAATGATAATAACACAAATATAAAAATAATTAAGGTACAAAGAAGCTGTTACAAACTTTTTAATGGTACCTACGTCCTTCACTCTTAAATTAAATAATAACACTTGATGAACCCAGGTAGATTTATTATGACATATCGCACAGCATTATAATATAATGGGAAATAATATTTTTGATTACTACATTATTACACAAAATTATAATAGTTATACTGGTGTAAACGTAAACATGAATTAAATGACTAGCCCATACACATATAACCGATGAGTTATATAGTGGATTATTTGTACAAAAGTCTTTATTCAAAAATATACCATTCTTATTTTTTATTTAGCTATTAAATAAAACATTGCACATACAAAATATTATTGTGAATTTTCGCATAGTAATTGTATTTCTTAGTCCTGATTACTAGGATGCCCTGTGCTGAGGCGGACTAAAGTTATTTAGTTCTATTGTACTTGTCTTCTATGTTGTTTTTTTTTAATTTTTTTAGAGATTTTTCATTGACCTCTATCTGACAAATTTGTATTCTTGATTTATACTTATTAAAACTTTCGAATCGTTTTACATCAGGGGGGAAGGAATTTGTGGAGTTTTGTTGCAAAATAAATGCAGTTTTCTTGTTCCGACTGTGGTTTTATAACTTTCAATGTTTTTTTATGTTATAGTATGTCAAGTAGAGTATTGCGTAATTTGGAAAAGTTTCAATAATATATATATATTTAAGTTTTAAATTTGGTACATCAAAACTAGCCTTATTACATCCTTCTTCATGATTTGCATATTCTAGCACATTCCGTGCAGTTGAACGCATCCAAAACTTCTGCGTAAGTAATATCAACTACATGTAATCAACCAATAAAATGAGACAACCCTTATATGTCTGTAAGAATTAAATATAATTTAGTTTACCTACCTAGTTAGGTTCGAAAGATTTTTTTACCGAATTCTGACATTTTCAATAAAAAAAAATATTACTCATTAAAATGAAAATCGGAAATAATTAACTAGGAAAGTACTCAAAACAGAACTACTTACTTACTAAGTGGATTTTTTTGAAAGATATTTGTTCTTAGATAACATTTAACAATGTATTATATAATTAATTTCAAGTTTTATTGTTAGCTAAAATCTATTTGTTCTTTGCACGTACGAATAAATTCTTTAATGTTTGACTTGGAAAACTTGAACAGAGCGTATGGGAAGTTTTAGAAAAGAACTGAACGCGTGAATCCAAAAATAGGATCTTATTAATAACTAATTATTAGTATGTGAATTTCGCAAACTTTTTGGCTTGTTTACGCAATAAGAAAACAAAACTACCTATTGCCATAGAAAAGTTAATTAAGTTCCCTCACTAATTACTGAATTAACTCACAAACCAACTACCTTGAACGAAAATTTTATAAAACCTTACGTATTTAAAGCAACTTATAATTGTTAGTTATGCACTCACGAAAGCATATAATACACAATTATCAGATTGATAAAACATTGAGTTTACCAATATCATTCACTGCTTAGAATAAATATGTTTACTGAACTAAGGATGGGTGTTTAACATAATTTCAATAAAAATTCCCTCTACACAGCATCTCCAAAGATGAAATGGGCCATAATGAACTATTTTTATATCCTAAAACGCCGTGTGACGCACGTGAAGCAAAGAGTGACGTGGACACGGCCCAAGAACTGTTATGTAACTATAGAAAAAACCTAAGATTATCGGCCTCGGACGAGGTAAGAGGGGTCGTTCCTTGATATGAGACTGGGTACAATACAGTGATATGATACGATTTTAGATACGGTGATCTGATACGGTAAAATGGTATATATGCCGACCCACCTTTAACCCGTCGTCGGATCCGTTTTTCCCAGTACCTTACTATCTTTAGAAGGCGCATTGAACCCCTACATTGTTTCTTACCTGACAACGTGGAGGTAGCACGTGACGTTCATGTTCTGTTAGGATCATTGCGTCCGATTTCGTCATATTTTTTAAGGTACGTGTTTTATTATTTAATAAATCAGAACATTGTATGTTATAATAATTCTAAGTTTATTGATATTTTATAAAGATAAGTAGAAAAGCTTAATGCGGCTCTCAGACACATCGCGCAAATGATTATGTTTTCGTCAGTTTACAAATTGGATTATTTAAGGTGATGCACTACGTCGTGTAATATTTTGAATCGAGCCGCTATCAATAACACACCTTACGTAGATGGCGATAAGGCTTAAATTCCCACTTAACACCATTCACCTGTTTTGATTTATGCATGAAAAAAACATGGCAAAAAAGTGCCTTTTATTTTATTTTGTGGATGTTCAGGCACAAATGTTTAAATCTTTTTCGATCATTTTATAAATAACATTGCCACATTATACATGGTGTCCGGAAACTCGTAGTACAAGCCGGAAACTGGAGAATGTATACCACACGGGGAACCCAAATAAACATAAAGTTTTTTGATTTGAGCATTTTTATAAAAAAAAAAAAAACCAAAAAAAAAAATATTTTTCGGCTATTTCAGGGTTCAAATTTTTTCGTCATTATTTGTTTTACTTTTAAATTTTTAAATAGTTTAAATTAGTTGGGTACTTTGATCTTCAGTAATAATTTATAAAAATTTGATCAAAAAAAAAATCAACTTCTGACTCGATTTACTCGAAAACGAAAGCTCAAATTAAAAAAAATTATACTACAAAATCGACTCCAAATGTGATGTAGATTCACCAGTTTCCCGCTTGTACTACGAGTTTCCGGACACCATGTATAATAAAACCATAACCGAAAATGGGTTCGTAATTATGAAATTTTGAACTTTAAAGCAGTTTTCATAGGCATTATAAATTATTATTTTCTGGGTTTATAAAAAGACTTATCTAAAAAATACTTGATTGTTTCAAAGGCCAGGATGTATTCTACTCGCAGTATTTAATTAAAGCATCCGAAAAATTTCTAGGCGACCAAATTTTCAAACCAAAAACACATGATTTTGCATTACTACGTAGTGTATAGTCTTAAACTATAATTTTACTTATTAGTCAAATTCCATTTATTTTCTATGTATGCATCCCTATAAAGTTCATTTATTGCTTTTTGAAGGCTGAAATTAATAAAGGTAATTAAAAACGGTAATTCAGGTGACCTAGAGGTAAGGCAGACGGGTGTTAAAATTTTCGATTTTTTTTATAAATCTACACACTACACATGTCTCGTCATCGAAATTGGATTATTTATATTAGGAACGTAACATTGACAATAAAATAAATCCAAACTTTTAATTGCATTTTTACTAAACAATAGAGACAGTTTTATGCTGGTTAAAATATATTTATTAATCAATGACTTAATGAAAAAAATATGTGTTTTTAGGTTCTTACAGTGAAATATTTTTGGATCATTCTTTTAACATTATTTTTAAATTGAAAATAATTTCGAAAATTTTCAAAGGATTTAAAAAAAAATTGTCAAAAAGGCTCAATTAATGTAAAAAGTAGTTGACTTTAAAGAAAAGTGTTCGAGTCTGAGTTAATCATACAAATTTTTAATGATTTACCGCACATTTATTGTTTTGAAGCTCAATTTGTGGAACTCCTATTTCGTTTCGCAAAAATTCCTTCACTGGAACAAATGGGTATAAAACTCAATACAGTATCGAAAAATTTCTAGATTATGAGGCTGTTGTTTACAAAACATATGTTTGCTTATTTAAATTTTATTTTTTACCATGCATTCAAGTAGTAGTAGTGTCAAACTGGTTGACAAATGTAAATAATATATTTTCTAATTGGAATTGGGTTCTCAAATATGAATTTGTTTTTAAAAGAAAAAATATGAATGATTATTACGAACGTAATATTTTGTTACCTGGTGTGATAATTAATCCACAAAGTAGGAACCTACCTAAAAAAACATAAAAGTCCAATACCTTACCAGTCGAGTGATTGGTGTCGTATATAAACATTTACCATATTATTTAATTAATACCATTCCGCAAAATAATAATATTGAAATATATGAAACTTCTTACAGTGGTTTAAAGCCAATGAACCCTCCTACATTTCACCGTTTATTTCTTATAAATGTGCCACATTATGACAAAATGTTTTTTGCAACTTGGCTGTCATAGTATGTCGAAAATTGCTCGAGTGGTAAACATTTAACATCTTCGGACTTAAGATTCTAAGAGAATGCATTGAAACTCTCCGACTATAACCATTATCTCCACTTAACGCTCTGTGCACCTAGGAACATCCGCTATTTGTTGTTCTTTGAATAATGCATCTTTACTGCGGGCCACAGATTGCAAATAAATATCTCAATGTCTTGTGTTCACTGCACAATGCACGTTTGCCCAAGGTTGGCCATGCACTTGGGGAGAAAAATGCAGTTGTTTTTTAATGTTCAGACACCTTCAACCGTTGTACGTTTATAAAACAGTGAAAATAGAAAACGTTTATCAGATCACTAAGGCGGAAATTTTGTTTGAATGTTGTATTGATTTTGTTGACTTATGTTTGAATTTCTTGAAAAAGTTATTCCTTTATAAGTTTGTGTAAATTACTGATAACCACAGCTTCAAGTATCAGTTCAATTTCATAAGTTAAATCAATAATATTGGGTTATAAAAAAAATTTAATTAAAATTTTGGAATTTTGAAGTAAATAATATAAATAAATACCCTCACCGTATTCTGCTTTTATTACATATCTTGTTAAAAATATTAATGACACAATATATGTTGTGTTGTATGGTACCTACATGAAAATAAATAATCAAATAGAAGAGGCGTGCAATTCGACACCGTTAAAATGAGCAGGAATTAAAAATTCAATTTTGTTAGAATGTCTAATAGTCGCCACTTTTTCGGTATTCGCCAAATTTGTTGACACACTTGTCTAATTCTATCTAAATTTTCATGATATTTATCTAAAAAAAAAATTTTAAACAACTTCCATTTAGTCAAAAAAAAAGTCAATTTGTCTCAAAATTATTAAAAAACCAACATCTTTTGTAAGCTTCCTTTTATGTTTAAAATTTTGCTTTACCTTTTGAAAAAATCATTCAGTTTAGATGAGTAATGTAATCTCAAATCCCTAACAGATTCTAAGTTATGAGTTCTTCAAAAGGTTAGGCCACTATCACTACACCAGCCAGAACCAATGGTTGAAAAGCACTTGTAAGACAATGAGTAATACCTAATGCATTATTTCCATTCTGATGCACAGTTTCTCGACAGTATCTCGCTATTTTCTACTCTTTTAATATGCGGCTAGGTGATCTTCAAACGAAATAGACCACGACCAATGCAATTAAAGAAATTAATAAAAAGCAAGCATTAATTGATCGTTTGAAAAATATTGCAATTATGTACTATCTTTCTATCTAGTCATATTATTTAAGTGAACAATTAGGTTTTTGGAAAATGACATTTTAAGATAAGTGTGTTATATGACTTTTAGCCCAAAAGACCGAATACGTAAGAACAAATCATTTTAACGTTATTCATAGTATGTATTTTGCTTTCACCTAAATGGAGAGACACATAGTGGAACCAGAAGACATAGCCACGACTACAATGATAAAACTGGTGAACTTTATAAAAAGGTCCGGGTGATTGTTAAAGGAATGAGGTAAATTGGAAGATAGCACAATGGACCCGTGGCCTAAGTGTTCACGGAAACTATATGGAAACGTCTCCGCTCTATAAATAACAAAACTTTAATCATTGTGTGTATTTTGCTTTCACCTAAATGCATTGTCTTTATTAAAAATCGATAAAATTACTAAATAGCACAGACCGGTGAACAATCAATATTGTGAAGTCGAAAGTAGTTATTTATAAAATAAATATTTACCTTTCAAAACAAGAAATTTATATGTTAGTAAACTGGAAAATATTACAACATCTATCCAATGGCATTACAAAAATATAAGAAACGCTAATCGAACAAGAAACGCAGTTGCTTATGAAAAGGATAGCCTTTCAAAGAATATGTATATTTATGAAAAGGCCGTTAATCGTGTGAACTGAGACTAATTACGTGAAACCAAGCGCGGTGTTTCAATAACGTATCTTCACTTATTATTCAATAATAATTATAACAATTTGATTCATCAAAAAATCTGTTATTGAATTAGAATAGGATTTTTTTTATTATTATTTAAATATTAGTTTTTTTACAATCAATATACATTTGGTTTAACATATGTTATGAAGGAAAATATTAATATTCTTTTCGCTTCCCTGGTAGGTCATAGTGGTGGCTCGGGTGGGTCAAGTGGCGTGGGAAGTCACTCAGAAGGAAGTCTACAGGGAACAGGTCGTCCAGCTTCCCACCGCCACGGCAATAAAAAGATCATGCAAGTTCTGCTGCCCATGTTCTTAGGCGTCAAGGCAGCCAGTTCCATGTTGGTGGCCATTGCAGCTGTTGCCTTATTAACATTCAAAGCATTCCTGGCCAGCAAACTAGCACTTTTGGTGACAGGAACAATGGCGGTGAAGAAAATTTTGGAAAGCTTCAGGTATGTTGTCTAATAATCTTGTTTTTTAATGCTTTCTTTTTTCCGCAAACTTAGGTGAAATGTATTCGAAAATCGAAATCAGGGAACAGTTCAAACTTATTCGTGCTTTTATGGTTATCGCTCATTTAACCCCCTGCATGCCAAGTACGGTCTGACAGACCTAGGACATTTTAAAAAAGCTGTAAGTGTTGAAAATTTTTCGCGCAAATGTCATGCGCTTCAGTGGCTTCCATTAATGAGTCAGGATAACTTCTCTTTAGCATTACGTAAAGAGAAGTTATTTCTACTCACGCTGTCCTCGAAAGCATGTATATATAATGACGTCAAAGTCCACGCGAGTCTCACGTACCCTTCCAGGCATACGGAGTTAATATTTTTTTAAGTAGCTGTCATATTTTTATTTGGTTTTCTAATCAGTGCTTACTGTTTTTTTAAGTTAAGTTTTGCCCTATTTGCAATGTCTTTGGGAATAACCGCAGTGGATAGTTACACATAAGCACTTTTAATTGAATAAAACCATGATTCCGGTTACGGTTGATGATTTCGTGAAGATTGTCAACCATTACTCTGATATAAAATATAGATGTAGGTGGAGCATGTCCTTATGAACATGGCAAGACAATTTATGTTTCTCAATCTTGCAGTAGGTACTCGTATTTGATTAGAGCACTGAATTTTATTCTGCCAATAATGTGCCATTTTCCAAGCGAAAAATTTTAACGAAGCTTAATCACAAATATTTTATAGTTAAATATTGAAAAATAGTTCCTATAAAACACACATATATTAAAAAACCAAACTCCTTGTATATTGAATAGATTGACCAATTTTCGCCAAAACTATAAATACGTGTAAATTCATTTTAAGAGGTTTTTTTTTTTAAATTCAAGCAAGTTTCTGTAATAGAATTTGTGACTCCTGAACATCTGCGATATTGGAAATACTCAAATTTGGAACGGAACCCTACAATTTTATTTACAAACATATCATACTGAGTGCAAATACGACCTAAATTACATACTTGAAAAATCGAAGTAAAATTACTGCTATATTAAGGAAAACTATTTTTTGCTACAATTATTCGGAGCCGTGGGATCACAGAGGCCTTTCTACAAAAAATTGTGTTTTGAGTAAAGCTTGGTTTCGGTAATGCAATAATCATAATTATTAAGTGACACTAATCTCTGTCTCATATTTATAGCCGTTTAAGAAATGCAGTTGGGCATAAAAGCATTCCCATCTTTATTTGCGTTTATTTAAAAACTATGTTTCTTTAGATAGGCCCCTGTGATCCAAAACCTCCGTTTAATGATCGCGTCTTTAGAAGTGTGATTTAACGTTTTTCATAACATGAATATAGTACCAACCTTTGAGTTAAGGAACGATAATTATTTTTTGTATAATTTGTGCAAGGTAAATCAACACCACGTTAATGCATTAGTTTACTATTCACTATACAAACACGTATATAAACATCAATTTTTACAAACATGTATGTGAAAATGAGAAAAAGTGAAATATTTTAAATTGCAGAAAAAATAGTTTTTATTTTATATTTTAGTTCCAGCTCACCACCGCAGCACCAGCCCTACATGTACCCCCTTGACTTCCCCGCCCCGGGAACCCACCCTGGCTACGCCATGCCCATCGGTCCTTTCAACGGAGCCGAGATCTACGGAGTATCAAGCCTCGGAGGCAATTCCAACGAGGCTGCCCAGCAACAGCCAATCCACGCGGAGCAGTACCAAGATATCGCCGGCCAGTACTCCCAAGGAATCGCCGAGATCCAGAATCCTAACATCACCAGCATATTCAGCCAGCCGCAACAAGCCGCCAAAAGATGGGACGGTATGTATGAAAATGAAAATATTTTTTACAATACCAAGAAATATTACAAAGAAACTGATACATTTCACATAAAACCTATGAAGCATGCAATTAAATATGAAAAAAGGGGACTAACAAAATCACATGCTTTTGAAAATGTTAAATTTGAAAGCAAAGATCCAACAAAAACTGAAAACTCATATCTTTTTGAGCGAAATAGCGATGATGTTGATGGCTTGTTATGGAAACCACTCTTTGATGGAAAACCTTTGGAAGTTGATGCTGGTCTTTTGGATTTAGACAGTGTATCTTTCAATCATACTCCTAACCAAAATGTATATCACAATTATTTTACTGCTTCAGAACTAGATAATAAGCTATTTGGGAATAATTCAAATAGCGAAAAGAGATTAAAATATAAATCGAAAGAAGGATTAGTTTTTGAACCACTTGATGAGAAAAACGGAGAGGATTTTGAGATATCGACAAAACGCAGCACTAATTTTGGAATAGAAGATGTTGTTGTTTCACATATTCAGCGAATTGATTCAATTAATAGACAAAAGCACAAGTCATGGTTGCCATCTGATGCTTCTGATAAATTTAAGATGAAAAAAAATGACATAAAGATTAAAAAAATGAAAACCCAATATGATGGAAGTGGCGTAATATTAGGAGAAACGCTAGTGCTTAATGAGACCAAAAGACAGGTTAATCATGAAAAACCAGTTGCAGTATTTTTAACTGGAGATAAACCAAATCAGTGGAACATGGGTAATGGTAAAGAATATATTCTTGGAAGCGTAGACATAGAGCCACATACGCCTTTAAATGATGCTACTAATAAAAACTACCTTTTCAAAATACCGCAAGGAAGTAAATCCAATTCATTTGATATAACAATCAGCCAAAACTACCGCGTTCAAGATAATGAAGACACTCTAAAACCTAATAATAGTTTCCAAAATAAAATAGGCCCATTTGAAAAAAGAGATACCTCAAGACAAACAGAACCAATGAGATTTTTGGAAAATCCAGACAGCGACCAAGAAAAAAGGTTTTATAATATCACAGTAACTGATAATCAAAGAACATTTTTATTTATTCCCAAGCAATCATTTTCCACAGACTCGGGAACCGTAAATGGGTTTTACCCAATAACTCCCAAAACGCAATCTGCTGTACCACCAAGCAACCATGTTATAGAAAGCACCGAAGATGGGCATAACAACATTGAACACAGTTATAAAAAAAGTGATAAATTCTTGGAAAATGCACCACAATCTGTGTCGAACATCAAAAAACAAACAAAGAATTCTGCAGTGAAACAATTCAAACAAGGATTTGTTTCTGATTTTAATCCTAAAGTATTTGACATCACAGTTTCCGATGAACACAGTAATTTTTCCGTCTTTATTCCACGACCTAATATGTTCTTTCACAATCAAGGAACAGTAAAAAATCCACCAAATTTCAGACAAAAAAGATCAAATCCAATACACACGCGTCGAGGGGATCCCTTAAAAATAACCAGAAGCCAAAAACGTTACTCAAAACAAGCAAAAGAAAATAAATTTCGGAAGATTGGATATGCCAAACAAATACATGAAATTTAAAAACGCAGCAAGACGAGGCTTCCAACTAGTGGCAAAAGGTAGTATTTCCCATATTACGAGGTATTTCGCACAAAAATTGGAACGATCACAGTTTGTTCAGCAAGCCTTTATATTTTGCTGAAATCAACTTATATTCCGTACGACAGCAAAAATATGAAAAGATGTTTTTGGATTCTGTAAAAGTCTTTTGTTTGCTTTTTTCCGTAATATTTAGATAAATTTAATTTGTGTTGAACAACACAAGAAATAAAATGAATATGTTACATTCATGGCAAGTCTGAAAGTTGATGCAGTAGATCGGTGACTTGTAAGCGGCGAAGCTTAATGCTAAATCAGTATATTGATTAATCTTTATTACGAATTAATGTACATTATGAATACCAAAAAATTTGCTTCAGATAAATTGTAGGTTTTCCTATCGTTTTGCTTGAGTAGAATACAAATTAAAAAATAAAATATTTATTAAAAATATTAATGTACCAATAAAAAAAAAATTCAATAGAAATGTATGAACTCGTAAAGGAAACAACTTTTAAAAATACTGTATTATAGCTAAGATTATCTGTGAGAGTTTCACTTGATTAACTTTTTGATCGTTTATAAAATTATTAAGAAAATAAATAAAAACCAGTTTTGTGCTTGAAATCGAACGTTTCTAGACTCTGCTTGTCAACTGATTTTAATGCCTATTACCTACAATATAAGGTATACCAAGAATATACACATTTTTGGCTTGCAGCTTCCTCTTAATAGAAAATCCCAGAAATATAGTTCAGCTGCATTTTATTGCGAGTATGGAAGTTGACGCGATAGATCGGTGAGCAATCTCCCGCCCAACAGAAAATCCCAGAAATATAGTTTAGCTGCATTTTAAATCAGTAAAATCTGCCATGATAATATTTATTTTCACACAGTATTTTTTTTCTCAAAATAACATATTTTTCTTTTGTTCACAGGTCTGCGTAGAAAACCTATGAATTATGGCGGGCCGCAGAGTTATGGATACCAGGAATATGACCCTTAAAACCAGCCTTCATAAAAACTGACCGTGTAAATGAGCCTTAATGTTAATGTCTGACTATGATGGAACACGATGAACAATGAAAGACATTTTTTAACGTATCATGCTATTTATTACTTGCTCACAAATTTGTCACAAATGTGGTTTGCATCTTAGCTAGACAAAATAAAACCAAGTCTTCACCAATCACCATCCATAAAACCATGTTTATGGACGAGCATCATAGATGTCTCTAAATAAACGTGCTAAATAAATACATCAAAAATGATGTTCTTTTAGGTACGATCTTTTCTACCTCGCTTTTATTACGAAATATTTTTTCACATGAATGTTTGTAAATATATTTAGGTACCTTTCATAAAATATTTAATAATTTATTGGAATAAAATAAATATTTATTCATATAAGAGCTGAAATACATTTATTTTCTTTCCACTCTTCATTTTTTTATATTTTTGATATGCCCGTTATAAATAATAAGTAGTCAGTAAAAATTGAAAATTCACAACAACAAAAAATTGAAATAAAAAATATGCGATTGACATAGATAAACAAGATATATATATTAAACAACGCCAACCATTGATTTTTTTATTAAGAATTATTGTAAAAGACCGAAAAAAAGTTTATTTTTCTATGTATAAGGTGTCCGGGGAAAAAATGCAGAATTGCGGAGAGCTAAAAGATTCTAAGTCACCCTGCACTATTGATATTTAAAAACAATGAAGCACTCTAAATAGGATTCATTATAATACAGGGTTTTCCAATAAGAGGTGTTATTTTGAATATCCCGCTATTTCGGTAGATGTTACTTTTGAAGCTGTCATTTTTTGACATTTGACAAGTAAAAACTACGCCATTAATAAAAATGGAACGATACACGCTTCAACAACGCATTGAAATTATTTAAATTCACTATTATTAATTCTTAGAATTCCATCGAAAAATCATCTTGAGTGATGAGGCCCATTTCCACTTCGGTGGCTACGTCAACAAGCAAAATTGTCGCATCTGGAGCTCGGAAAACCCAAGAGTTATTGTTGAAAAGCTTCTCTATCCTCAACGTGTGACAGTTTGGTGCGGTTTATGGTCCGGCGGAGTCATTGGACCTTACTTTTTCGAAAATGAGGCTGGAGCAACAGTTACGGTGAATGGATTGTGCTATCGAGAGATTATTAATGATATTTTTTGGCCGGAAATGGATAGTATTGGTTTGGACAACGTTTAATTTCAAAAAGACGGCACAACGTGCCTGACTAGCAACGAAACCATTGATCTTTTACGGGAAAGTTTCTTTGAATATCAAAATAACAACTCTTATTGGAAAACCCATTGTATAGATATAATATGTGTCTGAGTTAGCAAATACGTCGAGATTCCATTCAGTTCAATTTCTCGGCTGGCAAAGTCCTCCATCATTGCTTTACGTCAAGTTTTGCCAGGTTATATTTGTATAATAATATTGACGGAATATTTGTCTTCCTTTAAAATAAATAAATTAATTATGTAAGGTGTACAGGAATAAAGTGTATCAACTTCGGGAGGTGATTCTGACCAACAGTCAAAGCATTTAACTCCCTGCCACCGAAAATGTTTAAAAGAGACTAGCAAAGCGGAAGTCCCCGGCGTTACCCGGGCTTTTAAAAGAGTTTTTTAGAAATCAGATGTGGACAATGATTTTATTTAATTCTGAAAGTCAAGTACGCAAAATTTAATCAGAAAGTGTAAAAATCTTGCTATGAAGGATGGCAAACGGAGGTGGGGTAGTTTTTAAAACTCTCATGTAGACAGAGAGTGACCCAAAGTGACCTTTCTGTTGTTTTGAAGGTCAGGTGTTAAAAAATTCATCAATATTGGAATAAAGACGCGCCACAGACACTCTTCTGAATGTAAATAGAAGAATTATTTTACAAATGAAATCTGAGATTTTTTTAATAATGTATTTTTACTCTATTCAAACGAAGGTATATTTACAAAAAAATCATCCCCTATTACCTGTGTAAGCCTCAATCTACTGGGTGAATGGAGATAGTGACTTCGTGGAAATGACAGGTTACGACTGAATGCGCCCCCTTCCTCCAACCTGGGGTTGCTATCAACAGCACCAGATATTCTACCTAATTTCTGCCTAACGACGCGCGAACCACCTTTCTTGGAAGATTACGCTAAGTTTTTTTGTGTAAGCTACTTGAAGCATATATTTTATGCTTTCGCAGGATGTAATTTACAATGATCTACGTCGAGATGGGCCTTTGAAACTTTCTTTTGAGGACGAGTCTTATGATTACTAAATTGTGAAATAATATTTTTTCATGAGTACCAAGTAAAGATTGTTGGATATGACATAGAGATGATAGAAACGATATTGGGAAGACGAAAGTTGGAAGTAGCTGGTCCTTCAGATTTGGTCACTAAACACGACCAAAGCAATATCAAGCACCGTTTCGATTCTGGATCAGGGTACATCTTCTGAAAAATTCTAATACTTCGTACCACTGTAAAAATGGTTTTGGTAAAAATATAATTTTTTAGACATATGAAATTATTTCAGTATATGCATCATGTAGATAACATTAACTGTGTGGAAAGGTGCATTTTTAACTATTGATAAAAAATAACATGGGAGGCCGTTTGTCATCTTCGTACATGCTGTGTGGAGGGATTAATTGGGACCATATTGGTTAAAGATATTAGAAGAACGAGATGTGCTATGAGCAGTTCATACTGTTTGGAATTGTTTTGCCCAGTATCGCCCGTTTTGTTCACCAATACTACTGCACACCTTTGCTTACGCCAAGGTATCCGCACTAATACAAAGAACAGATTTCTGTGCGTTCACGTCCCGATAGCATTCAAAGTACCCTAATTAGGTAGTACTCCGTCTACGGTCCGGCGGCCAACATAGCATATCTCGATCTTCTAATATCTTTGATATTGGTTTTACACATATTATATGGGATCTTCAGGCTGTTTACAAAAAAAAAATACGAAATTTAACCAAAAATTACCATGAAACTCTTACTCTACTGGAAAAGGTGTTGTTAATCTTCACGGAAATAAAGCAGGCCATCGACTTGATTGGATACTAAGAATCATTATGACTTCTAAACCTTCCGAATAATCAATAAATAAATAAATAAGCCCATCTGGGAGGCGGCTATAGGTATCTACGCCTCGGGAACTAATTGGATAACCAAGACTTCCGCCATAGGACACCCTAAATAGTTCGCTACGTTTGGTGTCTTGGCAAAACTGCTCGGGTTCATGGGGTGAGGACTGTCGAGGTTTTGGCGGCGGTTGTGTCAGTTCACCTTCTGCGTAGTGGGCCGGATTTGGAGAGAATGGTTGAGGAAGATCTTTTTATCTCTCTTGCAGAATTCTCTCGAGTCCATCACTCCTGGACACACTGTTCCCCAGATTCCTACCAACCTCTCATACTTTTTGCCATCCCATATTTTCCTCGCCTTCCTTTCCATAAAACACCCTCCACATGGCATCCCTATAGATAACATATGCCCTGAAGGAATTTTCTTTTCTCATGGCCTACTATGTAGAGCTTATGTAAACAAAAATGCGAATAAAGACTAATTTGTATTATAATTTTACCACACTTTAAACAGCGCACCATTCGAATTCCGTGAAAAAAAATCCACCCATCCGAATGATGCTCGTATTGCCCAAATAATCTAAATTAATCTGGAATCTCATAGGTGCGTTATAAATATCAGCACCTATGGGATCTTACGTCATATTTTTTAGGTTCATGTAAAATATTATACTTGTGGTGCTAGAGCGGTAGACCTGCAAACCTTGGGAATCGTGAAGGAAGTGCGTAACACATATGAGTTTGTTAATACCAAATTTACCCGAAATATTATTTCGAAAGAAACTACAGTTTGTTTGTGTTTATCGTTTTTTACGATGCTATTAATGACGAACATCTGAATTTTTCATATGCCTGAGAATTTGTGTCTCCCTTTTTTATTTCCGATTGAATTCCCTACAAAATATGCCACGAACCGCCACTGCTTCCTAGAGAAGAATTCTTGACGACTTGACCTTTTTCTCACCCATCTCCTTCACCTCTATATTTTTTCAGACACATAGCATATCCCAATTGAAGAATCCACAGTTCCATTGGCTGGTAAAAAAAATTAAGATTGAAAAGCCGTTTCCAAATGGTTTAAATTCCAGCATTTCATTTGTTTTGAACCCTTTAAATTCCAATCTAACTCTTTACTGGCTATTTTTTAACACTTTTGGGGCAAATAAATTTCGTTTTCACCTTTCAATGTGTGTTCAGTGTCTAATTTCATTCTAACTAAAAAAATTAGCCCGAAGGATGTAAAGATAGAGAGGAATAATATATGACCTTAGAGTGCTTTTTTATTTCAAATATAATACCGAACCACAAAATGGTTGCTCATCTTGACGTTATGTATTAATTTTATTCATAATATTATCAAAACACGTTTAGAACATAATAATATGTAACTTCTGTCACAGGATAATGTAAAATCCTGTATAGTATACCCGTTAAAGTATCGGTATTGAACCAAAGATCACTAAAACCATGTTCAATTTACAGAAATATATGTACAAAGGTTCGACAAGCTAACAAAGGTTTTCATAAAAAAAAAACAATTTTTTACAAAAATATGTTTATTTTCGACTATTCAGTTTAATTATTTTATATCTCTCCATATGTCACGAATAAACACAACTGAAAAATAAACCATGTATGTATTGTAAATCAGTCAATTTTAAAACAAGTTTAAAAGTAAGGCCCTTAAATAGTTAATAAAATATTATAAACCATTTTTTTTGGAATGGAAAGTTGTTTCATATATTATAATATAAATAAAGTCACCTCTAAATATACTACTATACTTAGAAATTACCTAAATAATAAAAATAAACTTCATAATAATCGACTCTAAATAACGCAATACAGATTATTATACAGACTTAACACATCTCTCCTATAAGTTGTTTGATTCTAATGAGCCTAGATTTAAATGTTGATTGTGCTTTGACGTGCACAGGATTTTTTTTCACCCTGCCTTCAGCCCATATGCCCCATGAGATTAAAAACAAATAATTTATCATTATTTTTTTTAAAAAAAAAGGGCAGTGGCAAGATTTACTGATGAATATTACATGAAAACTGCCGTCTAGGTCCATTTCTACAGCAAATTTTATGAATTAAAATATTTTTTAAACTAAATTATGAATACTTGCAAAAAACCCCGTACGACAGGAAAACTGTAGATATCACAAAAAAAATGTTTGGAACACTTTGAATTTACCTTTCCTTCTAAATATTAACATAATTATTTTTTAGCAATATTTATTTTTTTCTTCATATGAAGCGGTTACTTTGTGATGTGACATTATAATTTAAAATTAAACAATAACTTTGTAAACTTAAACAATAACTTTGTATTTATTTTTAGTAGAAATTGCCAGAGCGGTGTCGATGAATCGTATCAGTGGTGTAATAAATGCATTGACTGAAATTCAAAAAGATTATATTGAAAAATAAACAAAAATTTCAAATCGTTTGACATTTACTACTCTAGGCTCATTTTCCATCAGACACAGAACCATCAGTTACAAATAAGTATCCAATAGGAAGTTAGATGGGGTAATAGTTTAAAAATTAACTTATTTAATATTATTCTTAGGAATCTACGAACAACATCATTAGAGATTTTTTATTTATGCAAGGAATATTTCAAAAATGAGAATGGTTTTGTAAAAGTATAACGAAATTAATTTTGATGATAAAAAATTACTTATAATAAATTATTCTTGCATAAAATAAATACATTCACACAAACTAATACTTAAAATTAAACTAACAATTTTTTTTTCTGATTTTGACATTCAAAATCACTCTTCGAGTCTTACACATCAAAAATAGAGATAGATTTCTTAGTGCTTACGTTATGACAATTAAGTTATGTCAATTTATTTGAATTTCATTTTTTTTGAATTACCATTATTTATTTATTAGCAAATGTAAGTGTTGTTTTTAGTACATCACGCATCATCGCATCATCATTACTATTGACTTTTGAATTACTTCTGAATTACATATTTTCTCATAGTCTCCTACCAAGTAGCTATTTAAAATATTATGCTATTGCCAACCTTAGACCTAAAAAGCCCTAGATGGGAGCTATTAAAAAACGTTTTGAATCCGTGGTGTAAGAGGGAAGGTGTTTAAAAAATGGCAAAACACACTTAATTTTTTAATGACGTATCCCATTCTTTGTCTCATCAAATACCCCAAAAATCATAAGCCTAATCATAAGAAATAATAATAAAAGTTTATTATGCACCACTTTGCATAAAAACCAGTTCAAGAGTTAGTTATACAAGATGGCTGCCAGGCAATTTCCCCTCACCCTAGATTTGGCTTCAATGCCATTCATGCATAAAATCCCTTATTCTCTGTCCAGAGCTTTTTAGGTCCATGTTGCTAGCAGGTTATTTCAAAAAATTAAAAGACGGGTAAAAATACTCGTATTTTTGTAGTGAAAATTTCATTTAAAAAACATTGAGGTTGTTCCCAAGGTTCATAGAAAATGTATTTTAACACTTTCTAATACGAATAAATAAATAATTTTTTTCATGCAAGTTTTAAATACGTACACACATTACTACACAGAACCCATTATTTTTAAGTATTTCCGTTGTTCCTATAATATAATACCGAGCTGAATAATATTATTATTTTAAATGCTTTCAACAGAAAATAATACGTGCAGTCAATAAAAGTGCCGAATAAAATCCATCAATAATAAAAGAGCATTATTTGCATACAAATGCTATTATAAATCGCCATTGTTAAGGGATTGCTAGAAGTATTTGGCAGCCACAAATATTTTACTCATGTAAATTAAATAAATAATTATTTGTGGTTTTACGGTGTTATGAAAATGAAAAATGCTATGAAAAATAATTCTCATGGTCAAATTTAAAAAAAATCTTTGTTATTCATTTAAGGGTTTAATTTTTTTTACATCTAATTAATTTACCTCTAATTAATTCCATAAACATCTACAAAACAAGAGGTTAATTAATTTCGTCAAATTTTTTCTACGTTCTTCTCTTCTTTGACTTCCTCTTTCTCGGTGTTTGCGGTAACATGGCCGGAGAAGGCTAGTTCCTGTGCCTGGTCTGACCTTCCGCTCTGGTGGCCCCAGGCCGGATAAGCCTCGTGGCCGGAAGTTTCGTGCAAATGGTGGGGGTGTGATACAACCTCGTAGGTCACGTGTTTCTGGAAATGTTATGATTATTATCAAATGTTTACAAAGGTTTTCAATAATATTCGCGCTTATTGGAGAAGTCTAGAGAACACAATATAGAAATGCTTCTTCCAAAAACTTCCATTTTATGAAGGAAATGATTTATTAGATATCTAATTTTAAACGAAATGTAGATAATAAAGTTGTGATTGTTTTGGTCAGTTCATAAATGTTGTGTTCGTATAAACAGGTCTCTTATTCGTCTTGGAAAGAGTATATAATTAAAAGGTTCTTTTAGATTAATCAGAGATTTATTAATACTCCACGTATTATAATGGTGACTCGATAGTCGACCTAACTAGAAGCTTGCTAATTGGAATCTGAAACAGTGAGTTTCTCTGACAGTCTTCCCACTGGCCCTGGCGACTACTGGCCACTGGCTCCATCTTGCGGACTTCCACGCAAATTCTATGCACTGCCATCTGTGCGTGCATCTATGAAGCTCTTACTCCCCAACGTTAAGATTAAAAGGCTAGTAGAATTATTTTAATTTATGAGATATTCGTTTGGGTTTTCAAAGTCACTGTAAAGGAAAGCATTTATTATTCTTTCCGCACTGACTGTGTTTGATATTTTCATTGAAAGCCTAAAATAATATCGCGCAACTAACAATGCTATTATGAACAGCGCAAAACCAAATGTTAATTTTTGATGAGTTGTTCAATCATGAAATATTATTAAAAAATAGCGTTAATAAAAAGAATCAAGAAAAACAAGTAAATAAAATCTACTTAAGAAATAATTAATTTACATCATAGTATTTATTATTACATTGTCCTTCGATCCTTTAATAATATATTTATACAGATTAATGGCCTACCATTATGGTATTATTAGTAATCAAGGGATAATCGGCGATGATAGAGATCTTCTTACACCTTCAAGCGTCTTCGAATCCTTATCGACCCTAAAAAGATATTGGTTAGTGTAAAAATTAGTATTATTAGTAAATAATAACAAATATAAGAAACATGTTATGCACTTACAACATTTTAAACCAATTAAATAGTACCTACACCTATTTTAATTCTTCAGAGGAAAATGGGTTAAATTAGAAAACAATCTCCAGATCATAATCATCCAGAAGAAAATAACAAACCTTAATAATTAATTTAGTGTAATTGGTTATATTTCAAAGATACGAATTAACAAATAATATTATAAACAGATGTACCTATACAGAAAATGATTTGTGACTGATAAAGCTCATGTCATGACTAATGTTATATGTGATGTTTTTGAATTTTTAGACTTCATTTTTATCGAATATCACCTCTGGCGAAAAACTTATATTTTTTTAAATGTCTATAATAAGATTGTAATGTAATGTGATAAAAAAAATGTTAAATAAAATTAGTAGGAAGTAATTTTTTTTTTCTTCACACATTATCGATATTCAATTTGACAGGACAGCATAGGAATACTGTGGCCTATTTTCATTTAGACAACACAATAATGTTTTTGCATTAAAATTTTGTAATCTTAAAAGCAATAGGAAGGCTCGAATTATTCAGGGATCAGTTATAAATTTAATAAAAAGTTCTTATTCGCAAATCAAACACCCAATATCCTAAAATACCTCTGTTGAGAACAGTTTCTTCAACCCGATGATGCTAGCCAGGAGTAGGGCTATCTTGGAAACCAGCAAGGCCTTTCCCACCAAGAGTACCAGACCCTTGAAGGCAAGACCTCCGAGAAGGGCGAACTTCATGGCTGCTGCGGCCAGGATGGGCGCCAGGTTCTTGTTCTTGCCTCTTCCGGACTCTCCAGACTGCACAGACATATCTGTAAAAAAGATAAATCTTTACAACAACATTATTCGAAGTCAAATCTCAGTTTAGGATAATAGAAGAGGAATGACATCATAGTATGAATGTGAAGAAATATCAAACATCTCTTTCGCTTTTCCATTACCTACAGACTCAAAATGTACGCCAAATCGAGAATGCCGTAGTTCCACTAGTTTGGGCAGTTGAGAGCAGTTAAAATTGTTTAGGTAACTATGGTTTTTCCGTAAGCGACAGCAAACGCGATGCCAACTCAGCCACTGACCGGCATCATCTGATTTTAACCTTCCTGACGTAATTCGACTCTAATTGTACCGACATTGTGGAGAATGCGAAAAAATTCTTTCGTAAAGGTTCAGCAATAACTCAACGAGGCAATAAATTGAACAGTAAAAATGTTTTCAACTGTGAAAATTATTAAAAAATGTCTGCTTTTTTGTTTAGAATGTTGTGAAAAAAATCGTCGATTGGAGTTCCTCATTGTTTAGCTTTCTGTACGGTGTTGTAGTTAGTTAGTTAGTTAGCCAAACCACTCGAGTGATTTTCGGCATACCATGCCAAGTTTGCAAAACGTCTTGATTGATCGCACGCCATTATATGCCATTTTCTTAAAACTTTTTGTAAAACATTAATTTTATTTATTTCAATCATTCCTGCCGTTTACAGTTCTCGGTAGTCGAAAACTAGAATAATACTATGTTTTATTTTATCTAGAGATGTTTCAATCCTAAAGCGTGAAAACTGAACTGATGATTTTAAATTCAAAATTAAAATTCATTTAAAAATCACGCATACAGACATCAAATAATGGTGATTGTTTTTGTTAAGCAAACGCACTACTGAAACTTTTTACTCGTAAAACTTGCGAAAATGTTACCTTATCTCCGCTGCAAATGACACAACGAGGATGCCAATAAATAAGAAGAACTGAAACTTTTAAATCTCTCCGGATACTCCCAGGGGATTTAACTGAAAACTCCTCGCTAATTAACCTTAATTCGCGAACGTCTCCCAGTCCTGTTCTTTTCTTCCTGACTTCTCAGCTTATCGAGGCAGATTCTGCATGTTGAGGAGCGGTTATTTCACTCACTTATATTCTTTTGGTGAAAGTTTCGTAAAAAATATCATCACTTCACTTCTGGAACGTTAAAATACTAAACTTGCATAAAACCTTCTCTTATAAACATTAGTTTATCATTAAAATAAATAAAAAAAATTGCTTAAATGTAGTTACCGAATTTAATTTCCTCCGTTTCATTGATCCGTTCTAATTTTGAAAATTTCAAAACAAATTTGAATTCATTACGCAGGACATTTCACATCACAGAGAACCGAAATTAGTATGTTTGAAATAAGTTTATTTATAAGAGTTGAGAAAAAAAAAAAAAAAAAAAAGTGTATGGCAAGCCTACGCACGAAGGAAGTGAACCTTTTAGTATTCTTCTCTCTCTCTTTTCATTTCATATTATTATTATTCAGAATGCTGTACATTATAGTTTTAAAAAGCATTAATTTATTTATAGGCGTGTTGTTAACAAATGAAAGTTGAACTAGATTCCTAATATTGACATATTTATAAGTAGCGTGTGATAAAAAAATTTAAAGTTATAAAAATATAGGATTCGAACCCGGGTCCTGCATAACGATTGCCGAACGCTCTGCCCTTAGACCGCGAGGAGAGGTATCTCGCGCGACGAGAACCGCGTATACAATGTGTACTCCTCAATTGACTTGTCCCGCGCAAATTTTCGTTTTCAAACACGGCAAATGAATAATATCACATAACGTCTCGTTAACGCTTTATATAGGGTCGAATCGAAGATATATCGGCAGTGTGAAGTCATATCTGTCGTTTTTCAAAATATTTCCGTGTATTTGTCCGTTTTGGAAAAGATCTATCGTGTTTTAACAGTCTCATACCCGGATGGAGTCTGAATTTGAAAAACATTTCTAAATTTTGAAAAACTCACTTACGGCTGTGTTTTTTACTAAAAAAACTTGTCACGCGCGTCTGCGAGGGTAATTAGTCGCGTTATCGGCCTTGATTAGTAATTTTAATGATTCAAAGTAAAAATAATTAATCAAAATACCGAGCGACTCTATCGGCTCGATTTGTAAGCTATATTTCGACCAAAATATCATATAGGTACCGACCGTTACTTTTAGCCAATTACTCGAGTGAACATCTGCCGGTCTAGAGTATCACTAAATGGATTTAGACATTTCGGTAGACTCTCGGTTAAAATTAACAAATTTATGTAATTTTTTACTACATTATTACAAATCATGTAGATATATTCTTATATGTATGCCTGACAAAGTCGCAGCACGAGAGCATTTTATCACTTTTCCTCGTATTAAAAAAAACACAAAAAGAAAAAAAATTAGTTAAAGCGGGGATCGAACCTCGGTTCTTTACGACGACAGTTGGGCGCTCTGCCTCTAGACCGCGAAGCTGAGTTTGGAGAGTGACCTAAACTAGGTATATAATATTAGCTAGGCTCCTATAGCGAAATGATCACGGTTTTTCGTGACGGTCATGAGTCGGTTTTACTCCGGTCCTCGAAAATGCATAACGCGCGTAAAGAAGTTTCACTTCAAAAAAGTAGAAAAGTTTGGTTAAAAAAACAGACTCCAATACAAGAAACTGCAGTAAAAAATATTATGGCAAAAATATATTCATACAGATCAACAAACGCTGTTTCTGAATATAAATTTTTTGTAATATATTATTAAACGTATAATTTAGAAATCGTCATTTAAAAACAAGTAAACACCGTGTAAATAAAACACACCGTTTGGTTGTTTGACTAAACTGTTAATTAATAAAAATCAATCTACTTCAGTAAAAATCTATGGTTTAAATTTTCTACATTAGGGCTGCCAATTCATTGTGAATTACCCAATTACGGAAAATAATTTCAATAATTGTGTTTTATGAATTGTGAATTTTTATTAAGAAAAATGCAGGGATTCTTGGCATTTCTTGATTATCCAACCGTATTGAAAAATAAAATTTACAATTATTGTGAGAACGCACTATATTTCGTTTTAGTTCGCAAAAATTTTCCAACAATATATATTTTTAAAGCCTGGATGAAATTGAAAATCTAGTAATGTCTAGATAATAAAAAATAATTGCTAACTTCAGTAGAATTTCTTTTCATTTTGGAAGTAAAGGATTTTGTGGGGAAATTGAAAATCTCTTCATTTATTGTGGGTATTTTAGAACACATGCTTTGGCAACCCTGGTTAACATTCGTATTTAAACCACTGAAAATTTTTTAAATCTGGTCTCTAAACACCGGTAAATTGTTTATCAGGTTCGTTCATGGATGCATTTATGCAATTTGATTTGTAGCGTCGAGAAAAAACTAGATTAAATAATTAATAATAAACCGCTCGACCTACTTTATACCTACTCCCGAATTATGTACCTGCAATCCAAATCGCATCGTAAACAGAACAACCTACGTACTTCAAACACCTACTTGTCTACCAGGTGACAATACGTTACGGGCCGTCTTACACATACGAGAACTCGCCAGAAGGTTCGAGTCTACGGCCAAGATTTAGTTGCCGTCCATCTACCTACTGCTACCGTCGGCCGTGTAGTATAAATAAGCCCGACGCAGCGAGTCAGTCAGTCAGTCATCTAACAGCCGTCAGCGGGAAAAGCGGGTAATCTTAAGAATAAAAAGTTTATAAAGCTTCGGTTAAAAAAAATGTAGACTTTTTGACTGGTGACGTCACAGCTTACATTCACAGATTTGATGCGATTTTGGGAAACCCAAAAAATGAAGACCTTCTTAATTATTTAAACTATTAAAACAAACTCCAACAGTAAAAAATATGCAGGTATAAAAATTATTTATAAAAAAATGAACTGCAGTTCCTCATAACAGCTAATATCTTTAAAATTAGTACAAAGAATCCTTTATTGGTCTGTAAGACTTAGTTATACCACGAGTGGTATTCTTAGATGGTTCCTACTCGAACCTATATAAATACCATATACCTACGTTATTACAAAAAATACACAAATAAAAGGTATATCATAACGTTTTTTCTAGCTACTCAAGGAACCCATAATAAAAAAATCCACTATCCCAAATACGAGGAAAGCCTTGGCACGGCTACGATAATTTTACCGTACATTGCTCCCATCTTATAAAATCACTGAGCACAGATATTGACTTAGATCTAGAAATGAAAATCTTTGGAATTATTTATTAAGTTTATTTGTAGATTTATTAGGGTTGATATTTGAATTGAATAACGTCTATTTGAAATGGATCAAAATTATTTCAATGGTTTCTTGTACGTATGTGACATAGTTCGATTTACTAATTTACCTCAATAAAGTGATTGAAGATCAGATCGGCTCAAGTATCGGGTCTTCCTAGAAGTCCGAGAAAATCTAGCTTCAAGAATGGGCATCTTTTATAGGTCTAGAAGATTCTAGCTGCTAACCCTGTACAAATCTGGACATTATAGTTGCCCTTGCATTCAAGAATGTTTCACCAACAACAAAAGTATAAATCTACTGCGATACTAAAAAAAAATCAACTTTTGCATTCCAGTAATAGGAAACATTTGTTTGCAAATAAGTAATGTAGGCGCGCTGAGTCTGTTTTACAGGTATTTTAATGGAGCCTGCTCTAAGAAGCTTACATCATTGATCCTGGTGCAGCAATACACGTGTGTGAAACGTGACTGGCACACGCGGAACACCAGTTCACAGTTGTTGTTGGATTCATAAGAACGGGTCGTTTCTTCGACTAGTTTTTGTGTAAATCGGCTCGTTTGTGAAACGAGCTACCTTCACATGTTTTTCCTTCAACATCTGATCCGAACCTCTTCAAAACCCGCATTAATAAATCCCCTACTACAACCCCTACCTTTAATCGCCTCAAAACGCCGTAGGTGATGACATAGTTCCCCTGTCTTTACACTGTACAGATAGAGGCGCTCTTGTGTGGTGTCACATTTAAAAAAATTATTAGTTCTTCGATTGTGATTGTTTTCGGTTCTTTGGCTGTAATACTTGGGACTTTTTAATGGATTAATCAATCTTTACCTTTTCTTTCACTTTTGTTATATTGGCCAAAACGGTTTCACCTTATGACGGGCATCTTCAGACCAGGTCTTCGCCGATCTGAATATACCCATCATAATGTAAATGTGCGTGTGTTGTAAAAGGTAGGTTAATGTTAAGAATGACAAACCGAGCAGTTTTTATGTTCTGTATAAATAGTATAGGTAAAATTATTATGTGTTCCTTTCTGCACGGCGTAAAACCAGGGAAGTTCTCGTAATATTGTGTCACATAAAACAAGTGAAATACTTCTTCATTATTCCTGTGGAGCGTCTATAGCTCACGTATTTCTTAAATAAAACTAGGGTGTAATATCTATTGCGTAAGCAACCATAAAGTTTTTATGATGGTTTTTATACAGATGGTCGAGCTGTTTTCCTTATTGAGTCAACATTTCACATGTGTTATTTGCTTTATCAGTAGATACCAATGTAAAATATTTATAATATGAATACTTTAGCTAAATTGAGGACTAAGTACATAAAAATTTAAATAAATATGATGAAATGGTATATGTGTCATCGCTAATACCCTAAGTAAAGTGCCACAAAAACTATTTTGTTGCAATGCAGCATGAAACAAAAACGAACAAGTCGTATGTGCCAGCTGTGTTTTCTCTATAAAACTCACTTAGTGCCACTAGGCTGCTTAGTCATGCTTAGTACGTTTTTTTTGTGTGAAATGACTTGCGGCACTTAATGCCTACAATAAATCTCGGTATAATATTTTTGGCAGTTAGTTCTTTATTTAATTCAGGAATTCATATAATAAAATGAAGTTTGTTCAAAGTGATACAATCAATTATTATTAGATGGTTCAATTTAGAGAAATGTTTTCAAAACTACATTACAAACTGGTTTGGATAACAAATTGTAAATAACATATTTGAGCTGTTTAATATTGTTTACTTATTGAACATTGCTTTCACTCCGACCATAGGAATGTGATGTGAAAACAGTAAAATTAAAGAGACGATACAATCTGTGTAGGTACCTACTTACTTAGGAACTTCATCTATTTAAAAATAACAAAAATTTAATTATTTTAAACAAAAAAAGTAACCTCGGATGGTTCAACATATATGGATTGTATGTATATGGGTGGTTAGTTTAAAAATAGAATACTAGAAATATACGTCGATAATGCTTTTGAACGAAATAAAATCAGAATTGATAGTAATAATATTTTTTCTTAACAGTTATTTTTGTATGGCCATTTTAGTGAAAAACTACATCAATAACGTCACGCAAATTTGTAAATTATACCAGGAGGGCAGAAGTTTGAAGTGGTGTTTTAGAAAAATAGATTTATTTAAAAAAAATATATGTTGAAGCAACTATTTTTTTTGGTAAAATATATATTTTTTAATTAAAAGTTTTTACATTTTGCGTGTTTATAATAATAATTTCAAACCATTTTGAAAGCGTATCATGAAATCTTGTCAGAACAGTGAAAAATGTATGGAATTTAAGTAATTCGAAATCTAACTTATTATTGAACAAATGAGGTTTGCAAGTATTTTTGTTTCAATTTATTTCCTTTTGTTTTATTATTTAAATGTATACAGTCATGTGGGGTGAAACTAAAAAAATTTCATAAATATTTTTTGTCTTCAGAATTTATTTTCAACATGATCATTGCTATGAATGTTTTTAAGGAAGGCATAGACACATTTCCGGTTAGCGAATAACATGAAAATATTTAAAAAAAAACCTTTTGCTAAAATCTCCTACTACCAACATTATAAGTGGAAGATGTTGCGTGTGTAAAAATGGAAGAATTGAACCGTCACACTTTCCACTGACCGGTAATCAAATAAGTACTGCCATTATCCTTTTTATCCAACACAAAAACAAAAACAATATTTCTTTCGGTACGTTATTACAAAAATCCTGCTCTTTATCATATAAAATATAAAGTATCATATTATTTATTCCAAGGCCTTTTCACTCGGAATAAGAGCTGTACCTCCTAAGTTAATTTTGTTTGGCTGCCTATCTTTCTGCCAAACTTTCATTAATTTGGGTTATTGGCAGATGGACGAATAAAATAAATGAATAGGAAATAGCAAAAATATCTTCAGAAAAACGTAATTAACTTAATTATCACAATTGTTACTGAGGTAGTAAGTTATCGGACTTGCAATTTCTTTAGTAAAAGTTTGGCAGTAAAAGAATTGAAACCTTTATTTTATCTACATATTTAAAGAAGGTTTTTGGTACGAAGAAAAATAAAAAATATCTTAGCAAATGTCCAAATTGCTTTTATTTTATATGAGTTTTTGCTTCCTTCCCACTGCAATACCTTGATAAAATTATCGAACTTTTTCTAGAGACTAAGGTTAACAAATTAAGAATGTCTTATATATGTTTTTTTGTGTAATTTAGGATAATTCCTCCCTCCTCTAACATGGGTATCGTCGAAAAACATGTTCAATCCTTCCATTTGTAAAAAACCCTCCACAGAGCACCCCAAAAGATGACACTGGCCTGGATGGAATTTTTTTTCCTCATGGCCTTTTGTGTGGAGTAAATAAAAAATAAATAAAAACCTTGACGAATGTTGGCAACTGTTGGCACAAATATTTCTATGATGAAGTTTAGTTCAAATATTGCGGGTTTTGATTTCAATTTAACCAGTTGTAGTTTCTGATTTAATGAATGCGTCGAGTTTTTATTCATGCATCGTTGGGTCAATTCATCTGCTTGTTAATTACTCCACCATTGAACGAGCGATATTTTCCGTTCATAATGATAGATGCAGGAGAAATTCAGATTTTTTTTGGCTATGTTTTGATATCCTTGAAATTCTCAGCATTTTCAAATATCTTGCGGTCAGCTTAAGGGTTCCATGGAAATTCAAACAGTGGTAATTCCACACACGTTTAAAAAGTGATGTAGTAATTAAAATATAGTTTTCTGTTTGTCACTTTTCATGACTTTATATCACTTTTCAAAAGTGCGTTGAATTTCCACTATCCGGAGTTACCTATTATTAATGAACTATTATCGGTTACCCAATAATTAATAGTAAGCATTCAATATGATAAAATTTAAATGATAAATAATTCCTAATACGGTACTAAAAATCGTGATTTTGAAATAAATAAAATAGTTTAGGAACTTTTCTCGCGTATTTAATTTTTAGTTACTGGCAAGATCTACCAGCTTGTCACATATAAACGATGCGTAGCTCCCATCAGCTGACGCGGCAAAGAGATGAAACATTTCTACCCGAGCACCCGTCTACTAGAGAACTCATATTTCTCACATGGTTCCTTCCCACGTTCACCTTCCGCCCTCCGGGTAATAATATTGTCTCATGCATCTTCTGTTTTTAAATAAAAGTAATCTTTTGAACAATTGTTTTTCTTCAATCATCTCCACAATCCGTGACCTTTTTGGCACTGTAAGGCGCAGTTACCCACAGCAAAAATACTAATAGATGAGCAATATCAACACTATTCCCAGATATTTTCAACCGCCTGATTCTTATAATATACCAGTTATCCCGGACAAACGTTGTCCTGCTACTGACCGCCTTCGATGTAGGGAAGGTGTGTGTATTTTTGAATGAGAAATTTGAAAAACAAACCATATGCGTTGAAATTTTTTTTTTTGATCTTGACAATAGCGACACCTATCAAGTCCAACACTATATTTCAAGCTGTAACCAACCATAAAAAAATAAAAAAAATCATTGAAATCGTTTGGGCGGTTTTGGAGATTAGCGTGTACAAACACAGTGACACGTGATTTTTATATGTTAAGAAACATTTTTATAAACAAGCAAAATCGACAAGTATTTTCTTATTTTTGTAAGTTGTCTTACTTTTTTATATAAAATGTACCTACCTATCACTTTACATTTATATTTTACAAATAATTCTGGGAGTTAATGTTAGAATTTATAAAATTTAAAATTTTATTTTGGTAATTGTTTGATTTATATCTCAGTAGAAATAACTTTAAATATGGATATGTCAACACAGTTTTTTAGCGCTTTTAACGTGAATAAATCCACAAAAATTTTTCATTCCTTAGCGATTCACAAATTTGACATAGTCAAATTTCATGAGTGAACGAAAAAACACAAAAAATTATATAAAATTCTGCTCATTGATTTCTTGGTAATGAAAAGTGGTAAGTTCCATTCATACTAAGAAATTGAATTTTGTATACAATTTCTTTACCAATATTTAGGTCTCCATTAGCGTTAGATTTCCCGGCAATGACCAGCTCTGCTCCTTCAATAATCTGCCACCTCAAGGATCGAGACTTAACGAAGGTCCAAGCTTTTTCTATGAGGAGATTTGTCATCTGATCATCTTCCGGAATGTCAGTTCTGGCTGACACTGGCTGCAATGGCTCCTCGGAGAAGTTGACTGCACTGGAAATAAAAAACTGTATGAAAATTTTTAAATTGCCTTTTTATTGCATTTTGCTGTAGAACATATTTTAGTATTGTGAAAAGTGCAATAATAATTCTGATCATATCCGATGTGCTATTTGATGTGATCTCTTTCGATGTGATCTTTTTCAAATATCGAAATTCTTTAATCAATTAACTAGCGCACACAGAGAAATTGTACTGTAGTATTGCTAATTTATCTTTTAAGAATCTATTCAAAATATTGATAATAAGGTTAAAAACGGGATTTCAGACCTTAAAGGAAACATATGTCCTGATAAACTTTTAGTAAATAACGAATATATTCGTATTATCACGATGCCCGAAAACGTCTTCGAAACCGGATTACCGGTGAAAAATCAAAACATATATTACATAAAATATATCTTTATAGGTTTTTTGTGCCATAATATTTTTAATAGGCTTACTATATCGCTTGTAAGAATTATTCAAATAGTCGGTTCCAATTTTGAAAATGACTTCTAAATTCAAAGCAAATTTTAGTTCATTGAACAAGATTCCACACAGGAAAAATCGACTAATGCGTAAATAACCGAATTTATTATTTTTGATTAATGAAAATTAAAATAATTTTCCGATTAAAGTTAGATACTTAGGTACCGACTATATCGCTTGTCAGAATTATTCTTCACACAATCTGTTGAAATTGAGAAAATTATTTATTTTTACTCAAATCAAATTTGAATTGTTTGAACACGATCACACTGGAATCATTCGCGCAGGAATAACTAACGCACAATATCACAGAAAATAATGAAATTAGTACCTATGTTTAAGTACCTATGTTAGTACCTTTGTTTAACCTAAGATGAGGTTCACTTTATACTTAAATAAACATTTAAAATATCTTTTGTTCTTATATGGCTCTCAAGAAAACGGTTATGTTTAAAATATTATGTTTAATAAGAGGAATTTATTCAACAGGTATTGTGTGTAAATTTATTATATAGTATTAATAGAATTTATTCAAAAGGTATTGTTTGTAATTAAATATTATTAATAACTATCTGTACCCTGCCACGCGTTGCTGTGGCTCAGTCTTTCTGTGCAAATAGCAAATAGAGAAACAAGAGCGCGTGTTGTTTTTAGGTCCAACAGATGGCGCTTTTTTTAAAAGCATGTTTTTTTCCTATCACAGCTGACAAAAAGCATGTTTTTAACTGTCATACATGACATCTATATAATAAAGGTATATAAAAACACATGCGTATTTTAATGCAACGTTGTTTCAACATTTGAACTTGAAATACGACATTGAAATTTGTTGAATGTTTCAAATTCTGTAAATAATTCCATCGTAACATTTTCATTTATATAGATATTTTTCCACAAAGCTAACATTCTAATATTCAAAATTTTCATTCCAAAAATTGTCTCCGATAGGAATGATGTCATCCAAGCATTTAGCCTGCTGTGTAAACGGGCTTTACCACAAGAACGGAATAATAAATGGTTAAGAAGAAATTAATAAAGTCTGCTTCACATTACACTGTATTAAATAACAAGAGTGTCGTTAAGTACGCGTAACTAGCATCCGTAAAGAGCTGTACTTTGATGGGTGCTAAAGATGAAATTAATAACACCCGAAATATGTTTTGAAAGGAGAGCTTTTATGGCAGGGGTGGTGAATCAGATTTATATTATTTATTTCCTTAGTTAAGAGAAGAAAAAAAGTTTTTCAGTAATAGCAAAATTATTCGGTGGAGTTATTTAACTAATGAAACATTATTCAATAAACTTTTTTAACACTTATTTATTAAAAATATAAACAATAGGACATTTTTTTAAAATTACACGTGAATTAAATATTTGAATCATATTGATATATTCGTGTCCAGACCGTGTTTACATTTATATTATAAATTAACCTTTAATATAAGCAAAACTAAATATATAACATTTTCAATAAACTCAAGGGGCCGATCAGTAAGATCACTCTGAAATAATGTTCAAAAGTAATACCCAATTAGAGAAAAGTCACAAAGCATAAAATATCTCGAAAAAACTTACAAAACTTAAATATTTGTTTAAAAATCCAAGAAATGTTATAAATAAAAAGGACATGGAAAAAATCTATCACATCTGATAGGCATCTGCTGTATTTAAATATATACATAACCTGAACACAATTCAAAAAGTAATCATAAAGACCATACCCATAAGAACGCATTCGATTGAAATTTTCAATAGTTCGATGTACAACAAACATATGCCAAAAATATATTACTGTAACTATTATAAAATACTGAATCCTCTAAAATACCGCGTATTCATCAAACAAGGTCAAATTACAATGAAATCAAAATGAAAAAAAAACTCTGAAAAAAACATTAAAAACGACATAGAAATCTAATAAAACAGAAATGAATAACTTTAGTCCGCCTCAGCACAGGTCACCCTAGTGAGGAGGACCAAGAAATACAAATTACTATACATTTATTTAATAGCATATTTTGCATGTACAATGTTTAAATAGTAAGTGTTGACGCAACTATAAATCTTCCTTTAACATTGTCCTTGCATTTCCCATCCTATTTACCTACTAGTACATATCCATTATATGACTATACCTACGTGTGTGTGTGACATTTTACAACAATAAAAGTGATTGTCAAACCAGTTTATTGATGGAACCTATTTGATGAACATTTATTTGTTTTCAGTGCTGTTATTAATATCAACTCAGGGTAGAAGGCCTGTGTAGTGAACATATTCGGTTTCCTCAGTGTGTTTCGCATCCAACCTTGATGTTATGGAAGCTTAAGCGTGAAATCATATCTCCTGTAAGTGAAACCAACCATCATCATCTTTTAAGAAAATCAAAGGGGTAATCGGATTCCTTCTTTACTCCATGTTCACCATCTCCAATCATAGATGTGTCAACTTCAAAGTTCACAATTAATATTTTACAGTCCACTCTTGATTCGCCTATTGCGATACCAGTAACTATAATTAAAAAGCCAGGAATGCCAATTTTTTGACTTATGTAAGAAAGTAATAGTGGGGGGATCAATAAAATTTTATGTTCGAAATGTGTGTTATTCCAAAACGTTTTGATTGCATATCGAATTTATCGTTTACATTATGAACGTCTATGCTAACTATGGTGTATGATGTAGGTGCCTACCACCATGTAATTTATTAGATTAATAAACCATTACATTTCAATGAATAACAAGTTATTTTTGAATCAATATGTTTTTTTAAGTCAGTTTGTATTCTTCGGTCTATAAGTGAAAGATCACGATTTTATCTGTTGGTACACCAGTTTTAGTTCACGGTTCTTTGATTAAAATTAAATCCTCACTCTAGGAAATAATTTCTGTCAGGGCATGTCATTTTTGGTGATACAGAGTGAAAGGTATTTTTAAAGAAAGTTATGTTCTTCTTGGGAATAATGATAAATAAGTAGTTATGGTTCAAATATTGTTACAATATACTGTCAAAATACCCATCTGGCAACTTATCTAATAACTATTTTTCTTTCTTTTTAAAATATTTTATTTTTGTATGTATGTATCTGTGTTGTATGTGTGTTATATGTATGTATATATTGTATGTTGTATGTATTACTTTATGTTTGAGATTACTCTATGTTTGCTTCACTTAAATGTAAATTTTTAACCTCGATGCAACTTAGCCCTAATGAGGTTGATTTTTATGAGAAAAAAATATGATTTATGTGAAAGGAAAGATAAGAGTGAACCTAAGTTTTAAAGAGACCCATGTTGTAGGATGGAAGGAACACAGAGACCGGAAAATCAATTTACAGTATACACAGCCGCGCTTTTGAAGAAAAGAACGAGTCGCATAAGAGACCCTTTCTAATGTGAAAAATTTTTCAATCGTGTACAAATATTTTGAACGCCTTTAGAATATTCCCCGAATGTGCCAAAGGGATATGTGATGAAAGATGCTAGTTCCTTGACACATTTTCATTGAAATACCAGTAGAACAAATGCAGTACTCCCATCAGACTTCTTTGCTCTGGAGGATCATGAGATTTTACAAAAATATTTTTATCTTGTTTTTATATATAATTTGGAGATATGTGATTTTTTCATCGGTAGAAAGAGAAAAAAATACTTTTCTTAGTTTATCTCAAATATTTACACTTCATTCCGTGGGTAAAATCTTAAAAATTGTCAAACTATTGTACAATTGTCAAGTGACAGTTTTTTTACTGATTCCATAAACAAAATGATTGTGTTTTTCAAATAGGCGAAAGATAATTTTATCTTGTTTCTAAAATAGTTTTTGTTTCTTATGAAAATTTAGAAAATAAGAAATATCATCGAACATTTAAATCGGAAGTATTTCGAAATTCTTTTAGAAACCTCACCATCGTTGGGGCTTGTTGGCAAATATATTTGAACGTCTGGAGGGTTAGAGAGTAAATTATGCTTTATGCCACTCTCATTTGAAATATAAAATAGTAAGATAGGGTACAGTAGCATCACATCAAATCAAAATTCTGAATACAACTTATAAAAAACATATTTAAGGTCCTAATAAAGACGTCAACCACAGAAATCTATAAACAGTTAGACTTTCCAAGTATACAAAAAAATCTGTGCTTAGAATATTCTGGTTCATCATCTCAAAAATATGAAAAGGCAAACACCCTACTTAATCATAAAACCATATCAAAGCAAATGAACAAGCTAAATATAATTAACTGTAATACATGGTGGGGCAAAAGTAATCACCCGATGTTCTTTTGCTGTAATTTTTTTTTAATGATAAACTTTGGTAATCCGAATTATGTCTTGTTAATTTGTATTCTGCGTTTGTTGACTTTACAAATGTTAAAATCGAATTGATATTTGGCGCCATTTGCAAAAATTATAGCGTTTTTCAATAAAGTGATTACTTTTGCTCCACCCTGTACAAACATTGTACGAAAAAGCTTCGATTTTATAGATGTAAAACTGTAAAACAAACTCGCACCCAGTATTAAACAAAAAATAAATACATTATTCCATCCAATGTTAGCTTAGGGAATTCTCCAAAAAATAAATTACGTATGTTTTGAGAACAAGTTTTTCGTCTTAGAAGTTACTGGAAAAGCTCTTCCCGTACAGTGAAGTTGAAAACCCTCCATCCAAAACCTAGTTCCCCTCAGCTTTCCACAGGATGTCCTGGTGAGGAGAGCTAAGAAAATTTAATTTAATAAATTTCAACTTGTTTTATGGAAAAGCCCGAGTGACAAAAATGAATAAATAAAATATTCCACACTTCCTTTATGCTTATATTGCACGTAAAAACACGGTACCTTGTATAAAAATTTAAAAATTATAAAATATTCCAACATTGTGGGATTTGTCAGATGGATCACTCGTTCCTATACAGTTATGAGTTCTTTTCGGGTTTCAATAATCCAGTGTGATGTTTTTGCTTAGTACCGACGATTGGTACTTGGAATGGACTGTATTTTAACGAGAAGGAAAAGATCAAGTGATTATTTATCGTGTTTACTTATCACAAGGATTATTAAGAATGAGGAAAGGGAGGCTTTTACCTTGTGAAAGATGCCTGTTTTTTTGGAGTTCTGGTGGTTTTTGAAGGATTCCGTGTGCATTATAGTTCATAGGTGTACATATTATACGCATTCCACAACACGAACTCTTTTGCATTGATTTGATTTGGAGGATTTTGGCAGATTCTCTATTTTTCATCTCAATTATTTGTACCTATATTTTGTTAACTCGGATATTTTTTTTATATATACTATATTTATCATATAAGATATAATATCTTTATAATTAAAAAAAATATATATAAATAAATAAAGATGTACATTATTATCTTTAAAAAGCCCTATGGGCGTTTAAATAAATAAATAAACTAACGACACTATTTAATTTATCTCGGGGACGATAATTTGCACTATGTTACGGATTTTTGAACGAAATTAATTATTACGAGAAGCGAAATATATGTAACCACGAAAATTCGAACATTATACAAAATGACACTTGTGTTGGTCTTTTTTTTTCAAATGCTCTTTCTTCTAAGGCAAGACTTTCAGGAAAGGAAAAAAAAACAACGAAAGGTCAATGTAAATAGAAACTGGAATGTAGAATAATTATTAAATATTTTTAAAATTAAACAGTTTTAATTAATATAATATTTATTTGGCTTTAAGTTTGTTTCCCATTTTGATTATTTTTTTAACATCATTTATGAGAAACTTTGTAATAAAAATCACGTATCTACTAACGATCCGTTACCAAGTTAAATTTTCTTCCAAAGCCTTTTGACAATGATTCCTTAATACACTTGTTCCCCAGTCCCAGACTGGGGAACAAGTGTATTGACCCCAAAATTTCTCTGTTCACTGGGAAATTAAATTTATTAATAAGTGTGTTATGTAACATATTATTAATTTGTATACAAGCATTTATAATTAAAAAAACTCGATTTTTAGAAAAATTTATGTTTTGGAATAGTGGTCTCTCATCAAGGCGATATCTATTGAGAGAATCTACAAATCTGATGTTGAATGAGCTCTGGCGTCATGAAATTTGTTAAAAAATTCCTGTCCTTGCATTTTCGGTTTATCGAAACTACTCAGCTCACAATAACAAATCTATCATATTCTTTTAACTGCGAATACGCGATATTTCGCCTTTACACACGAGTAATTTAACTCTCGTAAAGGTTATATTATTTAGCGTCTTTCTCAGACAAGTGAACTGACATTCGATCTCTTTCACCTACCACTTCTTCAATAGTATCACAATCACTACGTGGCATCATTTTAACTAAATACATTAACTTACTTTATCTACACCACCATTTATTAAATTAAATTTTTCTCATTTTTATATTTGACTGATAACCCTTGGCAGTATATAAAATTTTAGGGTGTAACTTCATACGTAGTTTTTATAGAGATAATCTTACGAATAATACCCTTAAGTATTACGAGGGTGATAAAAATACCAATGATTGTTGAGAGCTCATTTTATCATTATGGCGATACGAAGGGCGTGTCAATAAACTTGTTGGAGGTCAGAGATCCGTCAAAATTATATTTCTGATAGATTATAGTTCGATTGTAGGTATGTTTACTAGCTAGGTAAAAACTTTTTAACGATTTATGTACCAACGTTTTTAATTTTTTTTTATTATTTTACTAACCAATAAATTAACATACATTTTTTTTTGGTATAATCCACCTCACAAGGCTGAGTCTGTTCTGAGGTGGCGGGAGTTTGATTTAATTTTAGATAATTCGAATTTAATAATAAATAATAATAATTGGATGCCTTGTATAGCGTCGTTTTTGTGCAAAATCACCTCAAGGGCGCTGTACAAACTTATAATACATTTCTACAGTACAATACTTACCTGGTAGGTCACTTGAGATTAATACTTAATTAACATTATCTAATTGTTTATTGGCGAAATTTAGATACAGGATTTAGGACTTTATTGAAAAATTGAATATAACTGGACTTTCTCTTAGGAATGGTATATTTAATTTAAGGGTACGACAGCTTAAAAAGGTAAGTTTTCAGTTTAGACCTGAATTCTGTTGGACATAGAATCAAAGATATAAATAGAAAGATATATAAAATATAAATAAAAAAGATATACAATAATTAGAAAGATAAGAATTTTAAAAAGAAAAAACATAAGAAATAATGAAAATACAAATAAATGAGTGAGAACAGAAAAGAAAAATTCAGGTATTATTTATAATATTATAAATACATGTATTAAATGAAATTTAAATAAAACATCAAAAAATTATAAATATTTTGCATGTAGAGGAACTTATGTACCTACCTCAAAGTATTTTTACTTTGCACGATGTCCGTGTTTTGGTGGTATGGTTTCTGTTTGCATGATACCTTCATTTGGCAACGTTCGAATTATTTTTCACCAATCGCAGATGTTTTTTGTCACGCTTTGTTTTGTTTTTATTATTCTGAATTAATCCATATAAATAAATTAGGTTTAATTGTTTGAAGATGCCAATCGGTTGATTTGTTTTACAAACTGCCTTTGAATACATTTAAAAAAAAGATTTTTCTTTTTGGATTCATTAAAAATTTTGAAAAATAAATTGTTGGCGCATATCAATGAATATTTCAAATAAATTTGATGTCACAAGATCTTCTCAAGAGTTTGTTGTGAGACAAACAGATTGAGTAATTTATGCATTTTCGTTTTTATAAGAAAATGAATAAATCTGAATATTTTCTCAAATTGTGGTGCTAGAAGGATCTCAAAAAGAACATAATTTTCTGTTGAAAACAACGAATTCAAGACATGATTGAATGTAAATTTCAACACAGATATGACCTAGTCCTTGTATGAATCTATTTATTACCCAATTTTTTGAAAAAAATGGACATAGATTCAATTATACCGGAATAACTTTTCATTTAATAACTTTTGAAGGTTATACCCATCAATGTAATATATCACCGAAGAAGAAGATAATACTGACAAATCTAAATGAAACATGAAAATTCTTCTTACCGTAGACAGGGCCTCTAACTTATTAAAAATTAGTTGAAAAAATATTGTTAATTCTGAATTTGAAAGATGAGATCAACAAAAAAGGCGTTAAATAATTAGGTCCCAATGGCAGAGTGGTTAATGGTGTTGTTCTGGTAAGGCAGAGGTCTTGGGTTCGATTTCGAGTAAAGACAGTAACATTTTTACTTGTCTGTGTTTTGTTCTGCCTTATGTTTCGTTCAGATTAAATTAGTGAAAATAGAGTCAATTCAAATAGTGTACATAAACACAATATTTGATGAAATATCATCAGTCATATTATAACGTTGCTAAATTGGTTTATTATGCCTTATTATTAATACCTTGTTTTTAACTTAAATTATAGAACAAAATTATAATCTTCCTCCGAGAGTAACAAAAAAGTATGATTGTAATAAACTTACTCCCTTTCCAATCGTATCTATTTCTCTAGAGAATTCGGCAGTGAGCTACAAACTTCTGAAAATTGCCCTTATTTTCTGTTTCGTTTATCAAAAATATAAGACGAAAAGCTGCGCGGCTTTTTACATAAAAAAAATAATTTTATTTGAAAGCTCATTCTTTTTTATGTGAATATTGCATCAGAGTGAACTCATAATTTTTTTTTTTTTTTTTTTTTTCTTTATTCATGAAATATTAATGTGTACAGTTTTTACATGCTTTTCGACTACCACACTAGACACACGCCCGTATTATGGTAGTCGAACCATATAAATGAAGATCTACATAATATGTCAATATGGCTGAAGAAAAATAAACTTAAATTGAATGTAAACAAAACAAAATTCATGAACATTGGAAAACGAGTAACGCAAACAAAAAAAGACATATTGATAGACGGTGAAGTATTGAAAGAAGTATTTGAAATGAAATATTTGGGGGTAATAATTGACTCCAAATTAACTTTTGCTGAAAATACAAAACAAATTATTAAAAAGATTGCCAGAAAAATCTCACTGTTGGGAAGAATAAGAAGATTCCTTAACACAGTTTCCAGTAAAAATGTGTACAACGCAATCATTGTACCACACATAAATTACTGTAGCAGCATCCTATTCTTATCCAACGACGGTTTAATGAAACAAATGACAATTCTACAAAATAGAGCAATGAGAACCATATTGAAGAAAAATAGATACACAAAAATTAGGAACATGTTGAAGGAGTTAAATATCTTGTCATTTAAACAAATTATTTACTTTAATACCATATTTTAATCTACAAGATAATCAATGGCCATACGTCTAGTGAATTCCTAAGAAAAATTGATAAACTACAGAACAAACACACACATGAGACGAGGAAAAGAAATGAATTGAGACTCCCCTTCAGGAAAAAAACACAGAGTCATTGATGTGCGGAGCGTTGAAGATATTTGGAGAGCTACCAGAAGAAATAAAATCAGAAGAAAACTTAAAAACACTTAAAATTAAATTAAGAAAATATGTGATTGATTCATTTTAAATGTGTTACTATAATTATATGTATATAAGGATTGTATTAGGACATAGATAACTATGTACCTACTTAAAATACCACAGTAAATAGTACCATTTGTCCGGTACAAGTGGGACTATGGCATCCCCAATTGGCGATATACATATTTTATTTTATTTGGTTTCAGCCTGGCTTTCACATGGATTTTAAAAACAGTGAGCTATCAAAAATTATAAATAAAGTTTTTAAAGCATGAAATAAAGTGAAACTGATAAACTGAATATGAAACAATATTAGTTAAACATGTAACAGTAACGTAAAATAATAAAAGAAACTAGAACAATAATACAGATTAGACCAGGGGTGCTCAAACGGTCGATCGCGATCGACCGGTCGATCGCGAGTGCTTTTTGAGTCGATCTCGAGAAAAATTTCCCATTTTTCATGCCTTCTTTTTTATTATTTATTTATAGCTTGTAGCGGACTGAGTTACTGAACGGAGTGTTCTGGAACATTGCAGATAATATCAGATATACATCTCATAGCCACAGCATCTGACACTAAATTCTGATATTTTATATCTGAAAATAAATATCCGAATCTAAGGCAAATCGCCCTTCAGTTGACGACAATGTTTGGGTCAACTTACTTGTGCGAGTCTGCATTTTCTGAAATGAAGATAATTATGTCAAAATATCGCAATCGACTACCTGACGAACATTTGTTATCGTGCTTGCAATTAGCACTCGGTAATTACGTACCATCGTATGAAAAGTATGCTGAGGACATGCAGTGCCACGCTTCAACATCCAAAGTCATTATTTAGTTAAGTTTAGAAACTAGAATTAGTTTGTTTTTTGTAAGAACCAATAAACTTGCAATTTCGAATAAATATAAGTTTTTTTATTGACTTTTTAGTGCAGACCTCCACCTGCATTGACTAAAAAAAATGCATATTGCGAACTAATTTCTGTCGTTCCTCCAAATTCTATGTGGATTCGTGGCCATGCAATTGTGCAACGTCCCTATATATACACTTATACCTGCGCCACGATACACCCTACCTACATAGACGATAATCCTGCATCACACATACTTGCAGCCTCTCAGAGTCGATCGATCGGAATCTAATAATATTGAGGTAGATCACCAGCAGTTCAAGTTTGAGCACCCCTGGATTAGACAAATCACAAAAATTACATTAACAACGAATTTCTGGTGTAGATCATGTTTAATATATCAATAGTGTCCCCAAAATTCTTGCCTAGATTATGCTTTCTGTTGGTTACTGAGTGTTTTGATAGTTAGTTGTGTTTGTATTACGGAAGAATGGTACATTTTGTCTTGTGTTCCTAGACGGTACATGTAATTCTATAGTAAAGACTATACCATGGCTTTCGATTAAGTTATTAACTGTGTAACACAACCAGGTCTGACATAATTATCCTGTCAGACAGATGCAATTGATTCATCAAATTGACATAATTAATGAATTCAATTGGAATTTTGTGCTTGAAATTTACGTAACTAGGAAATCTGTGCTGAACTCTTTCTATAGACTGGAAATAAATGTTAAAGAATATCCATCTACTTTCGAAAAGCTTTTTACATTAAAAAATTATACTACTGGAAATTAATCAAAAAGTTAGTACACCTTGGAATCCAAGGAGCAGTAAAAGAATGGATCATAAATTATCTATCTAAATCATACCAACGTGATATAATAAGCAAACCCATGTATTCAGAATTCGGAAACAATTCTAGGTCCCATATTAATATAGCCTTCAATTTTATTTTATTAATGAAAATATGATGAATTTTTTAGAATTTCAAATCCATTCCGAATGATTCTCAGTTCGTTGAATGACAAGTGGTACCAGTGATGAAAAGAATATCTCAAAGTTTTATTTTATGAAAGACTTTGAAGAGCATTTGAAAATGTTTCGAGATCTCCGCAAAGTACTACAAGGATTCATCTAGGGCGGATATGAAAATAATGTTTTGAATGAATTTATATACCGTTGTAAAGCGGGGATGTTCCAAAGCGTTATTACGGCAGCCTATAAAATACGAATGAATATTATATTCGTAGAACAAAAGTTCCACGATGTGATTTATTTTGACAAATAATATTGCATAAAATAGTGTGTTTCGGGCTATAAATAATTGCTTATGATGATTTTTTATCCTTTAAGCTTTGCATGAAAACCTTGTCTTATAAATGTATTATGGGAATTCACTTTATTAAAGTATTTAATTGATCTTTCAAATCAACTTTTATATTTATCGCTTAGCTCAATTTTATACATGTTTCCTTCACTACACATACTTTTACCCACTCTCTTTTACCTGCTCCTTCTTCGTCCCCCTCCTCCCCACCAGAGTTGATGTTCTATCTCCCTCTTCAATGTTTTCTGTACACTCTAATTCTGGTGAGGGTTCAAGTCGAATCGAAACTAGTTGGTTAATATATACTTTAAGGTATGTAGCGGCAGCTACAACTTGGTTATAGAAATTCAATACATGCAACCCGCATCATATTAGAACCTACCTTAAAAGACAGCGAGAGTACATCGAGCGCCCGGGATCTTTCGAAAGCATCGTAATAACTATCTAGAATAATAGCAAAGCCGCCAACCTACAACCTACTAAGTCAGGGTCTCGACTGTTGGTGACCATGAATGACTGAATGTCGTAAATGGTTGATGTGCATCTCGATGAGATACATGCATGTCATATCAGGGTGGGATGTGACCTTTATGCATGCCATCTTAATGCACATCAACTACTATAAAGGCATAGTTGTTAATCGTCAGCAACAACTGTGACTACTCTATTTGGACTGTGTAATTCGGATACCTTAATAGAACCGCTGCTAGGATATCACACACATCTTTCATTCGTCTCCCTACCAGATCCCCATAATGGTGACTTCGACCTGATCCTGCAGCCCGATGTGATGTGTTACCCCAACTTACCGGTAACTCCGTTTCAAAAATGGATGATTGGCAGAGACACCACGGAGCAGAACGCATCTTAGTACAAACGCACCAGCGTAGAGAGAGGTGCCAACCATTGTTACCCAGGAACATACTCGGCTTGTTGAGCAACGCGTTCGCCGGCCTCATCCTGTGTTGTGAACAGTGATTGTGACTATGTAACCAGTGCAGTGCCAAACATTCACATTCTTTAGCGAGCTTCTGGAGCGGGAGTATTGTTGCGGCAGCTACTAGAATAATACCTGGTACTTCCTTGAAAGATCTAAAACATCTTTACATGCAACCCGCATCGCATTGGAACCTACAAGTAAGACGGCGAATGAACGCTGCATTTACTTATCTTAAATTATAATAAAGCCGCGAGCCTACCTACTTACGGCCTGATTATAGACGTTGCTAGGCGCGTGTGACTACTATATCAATACCATATCGCAGTACCTAGATGGGCAGTCAGTAACAAGCTCCTACAGAGCGGTCAGTAAGTCAATCCCTGGCAAGCGCTAACCGCCTACTAAACGGCCGTTCCGTTCCGCACCCTGCGACCGCGCCGTTCACCAAGCTCTTACCCCTTGGCCTTGTGACATCTTCCCCGGCAATTACATTTATCACACTGGAACACCAGGAAGTCTCAACGTTTTCACCAGTGATGAACACTACCATGACGACATCGTCGTTTGTTGTAAGCAGTCTGGTCTCCATCGACTGTGTCGAGACATCGGCTTCATTGCCGTGATCATGTACCACAAATTCAAATCCCACCATGATGTGACATACATGCATCCTATCGTAATGCACATCAACTTCTATGACAGCATCGTTGTTCATCGTCAGCAATAACTGTGACTACTGTGGCTACTCTATATGGACTACAAATAACTACCTCAATAAACACGCTGCTATGATACCACATACATCTTTCTTTCATTCGTCTCCTTACTAGATCCCCAAAGGTGTATACAAAGTTTATTTTAATTTTACATAAAATAAAATTACCCCACTAAGTGGATTTGCAAGTATCAAAAAGTTATCTTATGTTATTTTCCAATATTAAAAATATTTACTACAATAATAGTTTATCCATCATATATGCAGGGGTAGTGTAATGCAATAAATACATTCCGTATGGTAAAATAACAATTTTTAATACGATTTCTTTCAAAACTCAAAAAGAGTGGTTTTGTTTTTTTTTCATGCTGATCCCACACCCCAGAAAAATACGTTTCTACAGCATGAATGTTATTTATAAAAGCTGATATAAAAAAATAATAATAATAAGGTAGCTCAAAGAAGGAAATCAATGTTTTTATACGTAAATGCAACAGGCACTGCGGGATGCTGTGCATCTAGTGGGCGTCAGTCAGACGGATTAGCTCAGCGTGTGGGCGGAAATATAACATGAAAATACAGTACACGAAACTGACTGCATTAATTTCTTGTTTGCTCCCAATCGATTTCATCCTCTTATTGAGTCTGATTTTACTGTTGATTTTTTTACCCAGTCGCAGAAGTCCGGATCCAGGAAAATTATATTTTCCACTGCTCTATAGAACTACACTTTATGAGAGGCACTATTGCGTATTAATTCCTCGTCAAAACGTGTTCCACTAACGACAATCGATACGCACTGCGCGTAGACGGGATTTTGTAGTTTGGTCGTTAGGCGTTGAAGCGTTGTGAGAGTTGGATTCCAAATCAGACCAATTGAACGTACAAAAGTGGAACCCTTTTTTCCGCATTGTGTCTAATCTAAATATAATGCATCAATTTGCGGTGCAGCTTATATATTTCGGGTACTCGGAATAAACCATCTGTTTGATTTCAGTGTTGGATTTTATCATTCGGGCTTATAAATCATCACAAAATTGAAGAAAACTGCGCTTTTTTATCTTAAAGGAATAAAAAATATACCTAGATAGTACACATATTTTACACAACCGGACCAATAATTACCTACACATTGCTTAGTTTTACAACAGCCTTAATTGTTTTATTTTTATTGTTTTACTTTATTTTATTTCATTTTTAGCGAAATGAAATATCGCAGATAAACGGTGGTGGAATTTTACCCTAGCATCCTTAACGTTAATACATTTTTGCATGAATTTTCATTTTCTAAACTTTTATTTATAGTTTTTAAAGACTTTATAATGAAAACCTTAGCCGACTGATTTGGGCAAATAAATAACTGATAAGAAAAAGACATCCACAATCACAATATTCGCAAAAACAATAAAATCCGCATTCCTCTAACACACACTACGAAATATGGAATAAAATCTACTTACTTTATTGCCTAAACACTCTATAACTCACTTCCAGATTTGTATAAAAACAGCAAGTATAATCCGAAAATTCAAAGGAAAGCTTCAAAAGAATATTTTTTTTAAACATATAAAAACGAAAATACTTAATTATTGTCGTGTTGCACTTTGTTTTGTTTCTCTCTCTCTCTCATTTTCTATCCCCTGTATGTGTAATCGAGCATAATTTATTTTTACCAATGTATCAGTGGGTAAGTACTTTCTTCTAAATTCCTGCCGTGGCTCTGTGCTTATGTGTATATCCCTGTCTATTTCCTTTTTTGTTCTACTTAACCTCCCTTTTTCTAATTGTGTACTGTTTTGTATGTGAAACTTATAATTATGAAATTTTTCGATTTCTGTACTGTTTTGAATGTAAGACTTATAATTCTGATATCAAAATACCAATGTAAAATTGTACCTTATTAACCCCCATCTATGTATTGTAAGTTCCTCTCATCTTAAAATGAATTTTGTAACTCATCGGGATTGCTCTAGCAAAAAATAGAAATAAAAATAAATTTGAAAAAACTAATATATCTACGAATTGATTCGGTGACGGCTGGTGTTGACATGGTACAATCATTCGAACAAAATACTTGAGTCCGGCTATGGCAAGAGTTACAATAACAGAAGGATATAAGGGTATCTTATTTAGATCTGGCTTTCCAACGATAAGGTTTGCCCTTTAGTCTAGAATCTATCAGGGGTCTCCAAACTTTTCAGCCGGAGGGCCACATTGACTACTCCAGTGAGTTCGGAGGGCCAAAACCGTTTTAATTTCTAGACACCCATATTTTCTGTCCTAGGGAGGGGGGGGGGGGCTAGACAATAGAGTTTTCAGGGATGAAAATATAGCTTTAGATAACGTAGCTTTGAAGATATTTTTTGATACTCGTTTCTCAGACCTTGATATCATTGCGAATCAAATAAAGATTTTTCAAAAAAATCCTCTTGATATATTCGCGCGATACTTGTGGACGCAATGTATTGGTGCCAAGTACCTCGCCAACGAGCATATTTATTTATTCGCACGAAAAAATTCGCGGAGTTTTCGCCCCTTCTGAGCAAGGTCTTAGCCATTAGCTGTCACGGGTCCTTGATGACACTGGTCATTAGATGTCGCGGGCCGGATGGAAGACACTGGCGGGCCGGATACGGCCCGCGGGCCGTAGTTTGGAGACCCCTTGTCTAGATGGTTGGAAGTTTATAACAAAGTTACGAGAATTATTGCTAAAGTTTTAAAAAAACGAGACCAAGAATCGTTTTGATGGTATTACAGGAAACAAAATAGATCTTTCTCAAATGTACAGTTTTATAACTTTATGTAGGAGGTAGGTAGGTACCATCTTTACAAATCCTATTATCTTCATAATGGCAGTAGCATCTCTGTAGTAATGATCTCTGAAGTAAACTAGAGCATCATAGCAAGAAATGCGGTTGTAACTGGTTTACGTCGTATTAACCTAACGAGAACAGAGAGAAAAATGTGGGTAAACGATGCTGACCATACTAGGATCCAATTTTCTAACCATGTAATGGGAAAAAAAGTTTATATCTTCAGTAGTATAGTGGTAATTATTCCCGCCTGGCCCAGCATATTGGACAGACCAACAGTCGACTTTGCACTAGCAAGCCTAGAAAGTTGATATTTATTTATTTCTGATTAACGCATAACTAACATCTCTTTTGTTTCTAGAGGGATTCCTGGGGACGTTACTAATTCATCTTCTAGAAAAATAAAATCTGTTGCTTACTAAATGCTTACACTAGTGGCCAAAAATGGTTCAGATAAAAAAGATTTAATTTTAACAAATAAAGTTCTACCAGATATGTAGCTACTTAATGTTTTGGTATCTTTTCTAAATAACAAATGTAGATCCTAGGAAATAAATTGTACAGCGCCCTTGAGGTGATTTTTCACAAAAACGGCGCTCTACTTTTTTATTAACTTCCGATTTAGTTGTCCGGGTTAAATCTTCCCCAAAGGAAAAACTTAACCCTTCCACTCACTTTTCCACAAATGATCATCTAGTCAATCAACATTATGTAAGTGCATTATATAAGCAAAATAAATACAAAACAATACAAGAACAACACGTCAACTCACCAGAGATCAAATGGGAAAATAATTCACCGACTCCAGATATTTTCATATCAGAGGGTTTGGCTCGGTAGAACTTCTAACAGGGCCTATAAATCCTACTGATCCCTCAACATAAATATTTTAAAAATCTTTTGTTATCCTACACGTATTCAAAATGACCGACTTTTGCATCTTTATATATAATTTTTTTGATAGATCTAATACGCCTAAATTTTTAATTAGAGAGCTAGGTATAATGCCAGTAGCCGAAATAACGAATGGTAATATTTTTATAGTCTGAGAATGCCAAATTCTTTTTATAATTCCAAATTCTTATTCAATTATTATTATTATTATTAACCTTAATATTTTCTCTGATTCCCATACCATGAAGTTGTTGGATCAGTACTTTGTGAGACACTTTATCAAAAGCTTTCCAGAAATCAGTATATATACAGTCAACTTGTTTGTATTTAGAAAAATACTCCGATATATAATTTTGAAACAGTTGTTAGTTTTTTGTAGTTGATCTTCCTCTAATGAAGCAATGTTGTTTTTCATTTATTACCTTTGTTAGTGAGTGATATATTTCTTCCAAAACGAAAGATTCAAAATTTTGGGTATTGCAGATTGTATGCATATTGGTCGATAGTTTAAAATATCAGTCTTGTCACCTTTTTTAAATATAGGAATAACATATTTGGATTTCCAGTAGACGGGAAAATATCCAGAAGATAGTAGATGGTTAAATAAAATGGTTAGTGGTTTAGACAAAACGGAGGAGCACTGTTTTAGGAAAATCGGCGGGATGGTGTCCGGGCCTGCAGACTTGTTAATGTCTGAGGAACTTAGTTTTTTTTTGCAAGATTCTTCGGTGATGTAGCAGTCTGTTAAATGTGTGTGTTTTCTTATGTGTTGTGAAGGAATATTTTCTTCTCGTGTTTCATCATCATAAACATTATTAAAGAAATCAGAAAAAAGATTTACGATATCTTGTGTATTTTTGGCATATTTTTCGTCCATTTGTATTTCTGGAGGATAGAATGTGGTGTCGTTGTTTATTGTTTTAATAAATTTCCAGAGATTGTTGGAATTTAAGGCTGTGTTCTTGATAGAATTTGTATATTTTTTATATACAGATTTTACTAAGTATGTTTTTGTTGTTATAGTGAGGCTATTACTTCTGATGAGAAGCAAGTTAGATATGTTTGTTTTTATATGAGTAAATAGTGGTACATATGATTTGATGGTGGTGGAGAATACTAAATATAGGTTTTCTAAGGATTTTTCTGTATTAACAGTGTTAATACAATCCTAACAATTCTGGATCATGACTTAAAAAGAGTTTGAACTGCCATCCGATTTTTTTATGAAATTATTACCTTTTACAGCTACATAGGTACCGATATAGCATTTTCCGCAATAACTGAAATATATATTTTTTAATATTGCTTCAAAGTCAATATTGAACCGGATTTGAGAGTGACCATTTCTAATACGTCATCAAGAATCAATGTTTTGAATCAAAGTTTTGCAGGTACAAAGTTAACACTAATTTTGAACCCAGTTTTGCTTATCGAATAAAACGTTAAATTATTTACTCGTTTTAGTGCTAGTAAAAATATATCAAACAAAATATTGTTTCATGTTCTTTCTTATTATTTCAGAAAACAACCTGTGTTAAATAATAAAAAAACAGCCAAAATCAGCTGTTAACTTGACGTCTACTTGAACCAATTTTTAAGTAGCTTTTAAATTTGACTTTTTTTATCGGGTCGCTGAAAATAACATTTATGATTTTGGGGTCGCAGCTCAAAAAAAGTTGAGGCTAATCCAAAGGGTTCAGAAAACACCGATGGTAGCCAACACCTGCCCGCGATAGGACAGGACAGCCTGTATTCTAACTTCACGCAATAATTTAAAACCAATGTCATCAATATTTCGCAAGATGGAAGAGCGGAAATTTTTTTGTTTTTGTTTTTGCAGCATGAATATTTAAAATGTGAGCATAATATAAAATCCTCAAAATGGATTAAAATAATTCAATGAAACTAGAACGTGAGTCGTATGACGAATAGAGACGAGATGAGGAGAAAAATCAATTAACATCTAGACTCCGCACATTATTGATACCCCCTGTGACAATTCAATATTCAGTTAAAATGAATAGTTCGTGATTAAGGAATAGCAACCCTCTGAAATCATGAATAATCACCAAAGAATAATAAAGTACACGAAAATAAACGTAATCTTTTTACTACTCACTTCAAATTTAAGTTTAAACCAAGGAATAATTCGCTAGAAATACTCTAGGCAATGTTAGGGTTATTATAGGTCAAACAGGGTAGTGATTATCTTATAAATAATTTTAGCTTGGATTTAAGAGATTCTTTTATAAACGAGCCGCTCTCAACTCTGCCATTAATATTATACAATCTTTCTAAACACGTAGTTTGTAGAAAGGGTTCAATCGTGGTTCTGTGAAATACAAATATTTTAAATAAAATCTTTTTTTTTTGTAAAAAATGTTATTTCGTGGTGGAATTCCATCATAATTATTTAAAAACAACTTTTTCTCAGTTTATTCCTATTTTTTAAAATTCGATGCAATATAATTGACTGGTTTCAACTTTATTTAGTAAATACCGCTGAATTTAAAGCAAAAAAGCAATAGCGACAGGTGACAGCTGTCACCTGTCGCTATTTGAACGAAATGAAATTCTGCGTTCAACGGGAGTCGTCAAAATGTCGAAACATTCTAATTATAGTCTTTGATGTTGATCGTCGATATATTTTTCATAAACTCTTCATTGACTTCAGTGGAAAAATAGTTCAGGAAATCAGCAAAAAAATATCAACAATGGAGAACAAGATGAAGCTGGTCGACCTACTAAAAAATGAAGTTGACTCCCTGAAGGTCTGTATCGCCAATATTCAGGATGACATGGAACAGCGCGACCAGTGGGCGAGCCGCTCCAATATTGAGCTTGAAAAGAAGGGCCAGAATTTAATTTCCATTGTATCCAATCTAGCCAAAAAAACAGGTTTCGACATCGATACGAAAACAGATACAGATTTCGTCACTTGGTTGGCACCAAAGGAAACCGAGAAAGGCCAGTGTAAACCAATAGTCATTAATGCAAGTAAGATATATAAGGGATGATTTCTTGGTATCAATTTGAGGAAAACGGGATTTAATCAGCAGCGACATCGGTTGAAGCGGGGATTCCCGCATTTACGCCAACGGCCACCTGACGAGCGCTTCTAAACGGCTGCTGCACCTGACAAAGGAAGCGGCAAAGCTAAACCACTATCGATCCCTCTGTTTCCAAAACTGCAGAATACTTGTTAGGAAATCATAGAGTTCACAAATCAAAGCAATCCTCAAAACAAAAGATTTAAACAAAATTAAATTAAACTACAAAAATAATATTACCATTTTTATTGTTTATTTTTGATCTTTTTATGTATGTGCTTCATGTAAATGCTTAATAATCTTAGGCACATTTTATGAATTTTACAATAACACTGTATTATTATTATTTTTTTCTTTTTATCTTCTCATGTATGTACTTTTAGTGTATAATTGCTTCTTAATTCCAAATGCAAGGTACGGGTATTATAAAAAATGCATATCGTTATTAGATCATCACATTTCCTCTTTTATTTATTATTATTATTTTTATTTATTAAAGGAAAAAGTAGATATAAATAATAAGGTTTACAATTTACAATGACAATATTTAATACTACTCTTTCAGAGAAGCATTAGCTTGTGGTTAGAATTTAGCTTTAGTTAGTTCAAATTTGTATAAATCACTTCCTCAAGATATTATTGATGTCCATTAAACATTAAATGTATCATTTCAGTAACTGAATTCGCACAAATTTTTGTGTTTTTTTACGACTTTTCACAAAGAGGGAAACTTCGATGTTTTAATTGAAACACAAGGATAAATTATTTAAAAGGAAATGTTTGCGTGTGTCCTTCTGTGGAAAGCCGCCCAATTACTGAGTATACTCATGGGACGACTTTTACGATACGACCTAGAAGGAAAATCGTAAAACCCAGAAGATTTTACAGAGCTATCAACTTTACGAAGGTAAGGTCCTTGCTTCGCGAATCCGTATATCCTAGCAGTAGAAAATTTCCCGACTTTTACGCGCAGGATAAATTGATAAGTATTTTTTCTTTATCGGCTTATAAATTTGGAGGATTATAAATTTGTAATACATGCCTATAGTTTTACAAATAAACCAGTTTAAAAATACAATTGATATTCAACTATTTACCGTACATTAATGGCAGGTACAAAGTCGCAAGAAAAAAATATATATTTGATGTTTCTGCTTCGATTGAAGTAGGTAAAGATCGACACTTTTATTTTTTTTTAATTTACATGGACACGGATGCGATTCACACCCAAATTATCTTTAAATTACCCTGTATATTTAATAAAGTATTCCCAGGCAGAGCTCGTATCTATTTCATCGTGGAGCATTCAAAAGGAACGTTCGTCCTTAATTGCCTTTTATAATATTTATTTATTTATACGCCAAAAAATGCTTCTACATAAAAATAAAGAGAAGACAGAGTACAAAGGAGAAGATAGGTGCAATCTTGTATTAGTACCTAGGTACAATTTAAATCTATGAATACTCAATATAAAAATGTGATTGCAAGTATAATGAAATTTAATGAACACAATAATATAAAATATTTAACAATATTAGTAAAACGTTACAGTAAAATTAAAAAAAAAAATAGAAACTTAAAAAACAAAATAACATAATATAAGACCTTCACTAAAAGTATATTAACAACGCTACTATAATTTGTTGGATTCAACAAAGTGCTGACGTAGACTACGTTTAATTCTATAAATGGTGTCATTTTATATAGTATCCCCAAACTTGTTGCCTAGATTCTGCATCCTTTTGGTTAGTGAGTGTGTCTGACAGTTGGTTGTGTACGTATTACAGAATAATGTTACATTTTGTCTTGTGTTTCTAGTCTGTACGTGGAATTCTATAGTAGCGACGATAGCAGTAATACATAATTAGGTCTGACATAATTCTCATTTCAGACAGCGTTAATAGGTGCAATGGATTCATCAAACTGACATAATTATTAATCGGAGATAGTGACCATTCTTCCATAATTACCAGAATCTATTCAATATTGTAAATTTATATTGATAATGTAGCATTAATAACTACCAACAACGATGGTTCAGATTCAACGATTCGAAGTTTCACAAATTGAGAAAAAAGTCGTAAAGGATAGGAACTTAAAAACAAACTTTATAACGATAATATCATATTATTTTTACGGAAAATAACGAATAACTATTTGATCAGTGTTGAATGTCTTTGCAAATTTTATTACCGTTTAGTGTGTGTGTTCTATGATATAATAATAATAATATCTTTATTGTGACAAATTTTCAAACTATAACTATAGAAATACATGAAAGACTGTTATGTGTACATTGGTTTATAAATTAGATGAGTATATAATTTTATCAACAGTAATATATAAACAGTAGGTAAAATAAATGTAAATAATAGAAATGTTAATGTAGTTATTTGTTAAAGTTTATCATAGCCCGCCTCACTAGGCTTAGCCTGTGTTGAGGCAGCTATCTACCAAGTTTATTTATAGTACTATAACGTACCTACAATTATATAACAATACAAACACTCAATATTTAGGTAGCATCAATATCAATACATCATTTACCAAGTTTGTTTATAGTCCTGATAATATACCCACAATTATATGAAAATACATACAATAATTAGGTTGCATCTATAACTGCGAATTTGGATGAGTGCACCGGTAAAGGCCCTATCATTACTTTTGATCCAAATTTTTACGCTATCTTTGAAATTTCGTGTGAATGACATGTTTTTATTTTATCAGAAAGAATGTTGTAAAGTCTTGTCGCAAGATATCTAAAGTTTCGTTGATCAAAAGTAGTGTGCGTTACAGGAATTTGAAGTAGGTCTTTGTAATTGCTTCGAGTACAGCGAGTATTAGATCTTTTTTCATAGTATGTATGTATATTTGTGTATAGGTGAGTGAGCTTATATTGTTTTTGCGTATGTCTGCCGAACATCAAACACATTCATAATATTAAAGATTAAGTTCGAGTCAGTAATTAGAGGAAGCCTAAGAATTATTTTAATAAAAAATAAGAATTATAAAACGAAGCATTTAATTTTTTTGCCTGTTTTCGTTCCTCGCGTTACCATAATAGTAAATACAATTTGAAATAAACATACTTTATCAAAATGTCTGTAGAAATAAGGTTAAAGCTATTCGACATGCTAGTATCTTTTTCGTTTGCATACACTCTGAGTTGAGATCGGGTTTAGGACCCACCTCGGCGTAGTGTTCAATTCTTCGGATGGCTAAGTCCTCCATCACAACATAAGCAAACATTTTTCCGCTAACTGTGGTGGCAGTAGGAGATTTTCAAATATTGTCAGGTTATTCGTCAACCGGGAATGTTTGTTTTTCTTTAAAAAAATAACATAAAATAAGGTATAATTTGAGATTTTTGAGCCAAAAGTATTATAGTGATTTGTTTTTGGGGTATTATACCGTGTTGCGCTACCTCCTTCTTTAGCCAACGTTCCGGACAGCATTGAAGGGTCCATTATCAGGGCAGATGTGTAAAAGTTACACATCTGCCCTGATGATGAAACGTTGGCTAAAGAAGCAGATAGCACAAAACGGCATAATACCCCAAAAACAAATTACTATAAAACAAAATAAGTACAGTATGCGAGATGGAAAATTTTGATTAACGGTTTTTAGGACGATCATGGTTGACAGCACATTGGCATATCGTTTCTCATATTCAAATTTACACAAAACTCAACACTCAACAATAAATAAAGTTACCTAATAGTCCAGTCAGTGGGGGATAAAAAAGGGCTCCACCTTGCAAAAGGTTAGGTAGTAGCGATTTTCACATATGTTGTTAAGATTGGGACTCTAAAGAAAAAAAAAAGTTTTCGACCTTGGGGGGGTCGAGCTCGACCCGCCATCTTGGATTGAAGGTGCCAAAATTTGTTTTTTTCAAAATAATTATGAAGTGGTCGTTTTTACAACCAAATTGTTCAGGGCAAACTTAAAGACAACTAAATTACCTACATTTTTTGTAGAAAGTTTTTTTTGTAAGTCTAATAGGTAACGAGTTACAGCGGTTGAAAGAAGAAAATTTTGACAAAAAATTGTAAAACTCCAATTTTCTTGATAAATTTTGTTGATAAAAAGCTGTTGGATTGGTTTTCTCAGCATTGTCCCTTCCCCGAAATCAATTCACTTCTTTCTATCAGTACTGGAATTGTCAGGGATGAAAAGATTAATTGTCATTTATCCAGAGAAATAGGTACCGAGAGGATGTCGAACATGGTTACCACGTCTGAAAATTTTGAATCTATAAAATTTAAACGTAAGGACAAAGTTATTACATTAATAGCAGTCAACAGCAGCAAAGGTCGGCGAAACAACTATTTCCATCAACCCGCTAATGTTGTTCCAGAGAATGTGTATTGTGAAGAAATCCGACGAAGAATTGAAGGATTTCCTTAAATTCGAACTCGCCCCATTTCCTTTGTCGCTTTTCACTGAAGAAGGAATGCGCAAAGGTACGAAATCATAATTTTATGGTGTTTTCGAACAACTTCCAGAAGGCGTGCAACTTGAAGGTAGCAAAATTAATGTTGTGGATGGAGGACATCTTTTATATAAAGTTGTATGGAATCGGAATGATTATTTTGGGTCAATTTGCGAGAAGTAAGTTCACTATGTAAGAAATCACTATCACATGCAGTCATTGTTTTCGATGGATATCCGCTTGATGATGGTGAAAAAAATACGAAAACCGCAGAAAGACTTCGCCGATCGAAGAAGCACATGTCTGCAGATGTTCTTTTAGATGGAACAATGCTAGTTCAAGTTTCACAAGAACGATTTTTAGCCAATGAAAATAACAAAGTCCGTCTGATTTCGATGCTTACAAAGCAATTTATACAGGATGATTTTACAGCTAAGCAGGCTGAAGAAGATGCTGATGAGTTGATTGTCAATACTGCGATTTCCTTGTGTTCATCATATGACGCTGTTTTCATTATTGGCGAAGACGTTGATCTCCTAGTTCTGCTGACAGCATTATCACCACCCAAAAGTAGTATATATCTTCGCAAACCCGGGAGAGGCAAAACTTTTGAAAGACTGTATTCCGCGAATAGTGTGAAATACAAAGAGGCGGTTGAGAATATTCTGTTTCTTCATGCCTTTAGCGGCTGCGATACAACATCGTCCTTCTTCAACCAAGGAAAAACAAAATTTTGTTCGCTTGTGCAAAACGACACAAGACTCAATGCCATGATAGGAATCTTCAAACAACATGATGCAACACCAGAAGACATAGCAGTTGCAGGAACACGCTTTCTTGTTGCTTTGTACGGGGGTGTCATGGATAAGGAAACCTTGGAAGAAGTCCGCTACAAACGTTTCGCAAAGTCGACAGCAAAAAACAAATTCAATCTTGCCTCTTTGCCACCAATGAACGACGCTGCATGGTACCATGCATTTAGAACGTACCATCAAGTCCAAAAATGGTATGGAATCCAAAAAAATCCAGAAAACTGGGGCTGGAAACGTGACACCAACGGGCTTGTTTCAGTAAGAATGACAAAGAAACCAGCACCCGAGACTTATTTTTTTCATGCAATTGTAAAAAAGGATGCGGCGTCGCATGTAGCTGCAGGAAAGCTGGATTGAAGTGTTCTATTGTATGTGGGTGCTGTAATGGTCAAACATGCCGAAATTCGCCAGAGGTTCACATCGATGTCGATGACGAAGAAGAAGAGATTTTGTCAATGGAAGCCCAGAATCTCAGTATCACAGGCAATGAGTTAGATGATGACATTGATGACGAAGACTATTATTAAGTAACATAATTTATAGTAACATAATTCATAGTAATGTAACATAATTTAGAAATCTACCATCGCTGGTATATCTGTGGAGTAGATCTACTGGGGATACCACAATAAAAAAATACGCCATGTTCTCTACCTCATGGTGGTGTGGAAATGAGTAAGAAAAATTATTATAATTATGTAATGAATAACCCGAAAAAATTACTAAGTTGGGAATTTCATCATTTTTTAGAAAAATATTCACATTTTCGCCACTGTAACTCGTTACCTATTAGACTTACAAAAAAAACATTTCTACAAAAAATGTAGGTAATTTAGTTGTCTTTAAGTTTGCCTTGAACAATTTGGTTGTAAAAACGACCACTTCACAATTATTTTGAAAAAAACAAATTTTGGCACCTTCAATCCAAGATGGCGGGTCGAGCTCGACCCTCCCAAGGTCGAAAACTTTTTTTTTTCCATAGAGTCCCAATCTTAACAACATATATCAAAATCGCTACTACCTAACCTTTTGCAAGGTAAAACTCCCCACTGACTGGACTATAAGGAGAAAGCCATTTTTTATGTAATTACCATTGAGATGGACGTGATACGTCTTGTTCTACATTTTTAATGTAATAACCATTGAGATGGGCGTGATACGTCTTGTTCTACATTTGAATGTAATAACCATTGAGATGGACGTGATACGTGTTGTTCTACAATGAGTTTGATTATAAATAGTTCAATTTTCGTGGTGGTTCAACGTTAAAAGGTCGGATTTTATTTTATTAACGCCCTTTTTAGGGACACACAATACAAGTTATACAGTATTGTACACAATTGAACTGTCCCAATAAAAAAAATGTACTTATTTAGTGATAAATTGAAAAGAGAATCCTATCAATTCTGGGCTTTCATATATATAATTTGGAATTTTATACAGAAATACCAGCGATAATCTTTCTATCCAACAATTTAAGTAAATACATGTCATTTATTAGAGTGTTGTAGTTCAACAATTTGCTGGAAGACCCATTTCAAAACTAAGAAATTTTTTTGTATTCTTTCAATAGCTTGAACTTGAATATTGTATGTTGGGTTCCAGACGGGAGGATTGTACTCAAGTTGATTTCTAACAAGGGCAAAAAATAACAGTTTAATCCTCTTAATATTATTAAAATCGAGTTATTTTTTAGTTCTGTAAACCTAGTTATAAATTCCTTTAAAAGTCCTGTGAGGTCAGACTAGACAACTCAATACAATCGGGAGAGACTGGGGTGCGGAGAATAAACTAGTATGCAAAAAAAAAATTGTGCTCCTTTTGTGAGGAAGGTCACAGTAAACTAAAATATATTTAATTATTGAACAATTGGAGGTATAACTCAATAAAAAAGTTATTCCAAAAATAAAATAAAATATATTTGGCTTTAATTATTGAAGACAATATTAGCGATTTCTAAACGAAAATCTGAAACAGAAAAACCAGAAAAGGATACGGTCACATTCTGATTTTTCTGTTTCAGATTTTCGTTTAGAAATCGCTAATATTGTCTTCAATGATTAAATATTACAATTTGAGGTTTTACTCAGTAAAGTTATTCCGAAAAATAAATATAATTGGCTTCTTTGCTTTTCAAGCATGAATTTTAGGTTGGTACTGGTTCACGTTACAAATTATATTATTTTCTCAGTATTGTCAAACGAGTCTTGCCTCTTTTAAGTCATTTCTTCCTTTTTTTAATCTTTCATGTAATATTTCTATTCTTCAAAGGCCCGCTACTTATTTGCATTATTATATCAAAAATTTACCAGAATTGTTGAAGTAAGTCTCAGATTTACTTAAATGTCCATGGAGCGTTTAAAAGATCCAATAAACTGAGACGGTTCTTTCTCCAATAAAATTTTCCTTTATCCCTAATTTATTTACCCCAATTTTACGACCCAGGCTATTTGCTAAGGAGCCAATGAATTTTTCATGGGGCGTGTATTTCAATAGAAGATTTAACGAGGACAACTACAAAATTTCATGAAAATTTTATTTCGGTAATAAAGAATGAACATTTAATGAATTTATTTAATTGTTTCAGAAAAACGTTAAACTAAGGAATTATAAAAAATGATGAGATATGTAGACACTAAACCCATTACTGCCTAGATTAGATCTATTAATAACTAATTCCGTGAAAATTTTAGGGGTTTTCAAGGTAACACACGGCAGGACAGATGATCTAGCACAGCATACAATGACAACAAAGTGAATGAAATTTTTAAAACAAACCTTATTTTTTTTTATTCGAATCTTCATAAACGTAAAAATAAGATATCTTGTTAAATAAATTAATTATGAATCTATCCTACAATAATTTAAAAAATAATGTCTGAGAGCTTCTCCAATAAGATTAAGAAATTTATTGTTAATGGATGGTAATATTAACCAAGTAAAGTTTGAACTTTCCTTCAATAAATACTATGGTAACTGATCTGTAACCAAGCATGGACCCGGAAGGTGTGGTAAAAACTCTTAGAATTGCCCAGTTCTAAGACCCCAAATTAAAAACTAAGCTGCGCCGACTATCACTGACTACTGATTACTGCCAACCTCTGATAGGAGAGGGCACGATTTGCAAAAACTCTGCCAAAGTCATGTTCATGTTCATGACATGTTCGAAACACTTTATTTTCAGAAAATAACCAAAACACCACTTAAAAACAAATTCCTAAAGCTTAATGATCGTGCCAAGTGAATATTTAGTTTGTTGAAATTTTTTTTTCTTTTGAAATTATGTTTGAACATGGGTGAATTAAAGTTTTATGATAATATGAAAAAATACTGTCGTACGAATACATTTTTAGTTATAATACATTGTTGTATAATATTATTCTAACGATTATTTTAATGGACAGTATTTTTATTCGAAGAAAGCTTAACAGTTTGTTTTGTAAAAAATTCTAACGGAAAATCTGGTATTGACGTAGTGATTGATTTTCTGAAAATTCCAATCAACGAATGAAATTGCGTTTCATCAATTGTTTCCCCCAAACTCGCGTAAGCTGGTTTTAACGTTCGAGAGAATCTAGTTTTTTTTAAACCTATAAAACGCTTATGTCAATAAAATTCATGTTTTATGATGACGATTATACATTCTTTTGTTTCTTCTCACCTTTATAAAATGCTTGAACTTGCTCCGCAGAATTTACGTTCTCTGGTCTATAAGTGAGAACTTTAGATCACATATCTTTTGGTTGTCTCTCTCTAAACAAGTATCATTTCTTCTGTCAAGCCTCATCTTAAATTTCCTCCCCTTCATTCAACATATCATCTCTTCTAAGTCATCATATAATTTTGAAATTTGCCAATTTAAACAAAATATGTATATAAATTCACCACCCCTTTCTCCATAATGTAAAATGATATTCAAGAAAGGTGAAAACCAGAAATATTTGAAAAAAAATTGACACTCCTGAATAATTATCTATCTCATTGTTTTCTATACAATGTTTTTCTGTGTATTTTACTTTTAAAAGCAACCTCACTAATGCAACGTAGTGAAAAAAATGTACAAACATATACCAACCAAAATTGATTCTAAAAATTATATATTTTTTATACTTTAGAGATTTTTCACGCAGTCAATAAATATATGTTGAAATATTGGGCACATATAGGCATATTGAATCATTTGATTATTGATTTGAGATTTTCACGGCCAAAAGTATTATAGTGATTTGTTTTTAGGGTATTATGCCGTGTTGCGCCATTTCCTCATTTAGCCAACATGTGTCACACATCTGCCATCTGCCTTGATGATGGGCACTGCAATGCTGTCCGAAACGTTGGTTAAAGAAGGAGATAGCGCAACACGGCGTAATACCCCAAAAACAAATCACTATAACATTTGATTATTGCTTAGACCTAGTCGGCTTATTTTACGTAACTATAAATATCTAAAGACTGATACATTCTCAGGTATCTGATTATATATGTTGGTCAGGTAAAATATCGTAATATTGCGTAAAAGAATTGTATTTAATTATTATGTATTAACGTCTGAATCATAATTTCAAATAAATTACAGAATTTTGTGAGGCTTAACGGATTAGTGAGGGGGTCAGAATTGAGTCGAGAAAGGTTGGGAAGTAAATACCTGGCTAATCAGGTGTGGTCATCAAACATGACATAAGTAATTTTAAGCATTATATTAATTGTGAGAGGAGTTCGTGACAATACAAGGAGTATCTCCCATCTCCATTAATTTCTGGTTATTCAGTGGTTGTCACTGCTAAGATGTAGGTAAATTTATGAATAAAATATGTTCTAACTTCTGTTTTCGTATACATTCAACCACGAAAGGAAGACAATTCATGAGAAAATTGTAAAAAAAAAATAAAATAAAAACAACAAAATATAGGTACAGTGGAGTTCAAAATTTCAATAAAGAAAAAAAAATTATATTAGTATATACTAACATCCCAGAGAGAGCTCGTATGCACATCATTGACGATCGTGCTCTTCCTTCTTACATGTCTTGTATAAAAACAAAAAAGACATAAGATACTAGAACAATGACGGTTTCGTACGACCTCTCGTTTGACCTTTTAAACTTCGTTTGCGAAGGGCAGAAAATTTTATTCTCATAAAAATTTAACAAACAATCTGTGAAATTCTTTAGTTTAAAATAATAACAATATGTTTTAAATGTCATACCTGTTAGCAGTGATTTCCACATCGTCCCCAACTTGGATGGCCGTTTTCTTCAGCATGCGGTTCATATATGTGACCAGTTTCAGCATTACACAGGAACTGATGTCATTTTGCGAGCACTTGGTGTTCATCTTTCTGACCAAAGAATCCTCGAGGTGATTTCTTTCTTGATTTACCTGGAAATTGCAAGCAACAAATTTAACTCTCATGTTGTTGATTTATTTACTGCACAGGGTTATTTATTTATATTAGTCTGGTATGTTAAGTGATAAGGCTGATTATTGTTGAGTTCAATACTGATTTGTTGTTGACTTGTTCCCTTTCTGTAATCTAGTCCCAGCGAGAGTGAGTACGGACGTCATCGAGGTTCGTCTTATTCCTTTTCACGCGTCTTAATAAAAAAAACGAAACGATTGAAGATACTAAAACGATGACGTCACATACGATCTATCGATGGGACTAGTATATTGGCAACCATGTACACTGAAAAAGTGATCAATCTTCATGTTTACCACTTATCACCATTTTGATCCATTTATTATCCACTTATCACCATTGGGCGTACAGTAGGCAAATACATATTATTATTTTTTCAATACCGCACAAGATTCCCAATTACTAGAAATCTAGTTTCCGGGTTCAAATCCGGAATGCGCAAGTAAATTTAATTTGATTAATTTCACGATTTATTCAATAAAAATAAAATAAATTATATTTGCGGCACGTTCGAGTATGGAAGATACTCTCAGTATTGACCTGGTGTAAGACCACTATTCAAAATTGAAACGTTGATTGAAATGGCTTTAGCAGTGTTTGGTGACCAGACTTGAATAGCCAGGTAGGTTGAGGATGCCATAGTCTTACTGACTCTAGACGGTTGAGAGCAGTTACGACAATTGAGCGGTATTCACAAATTCAGAATACACCTTGGCTCAGAATCAGAAAAAATATATTTCGAAAAGGCATATTTCCAAAATAAATTAATGCAAAAGACCTTTTTACACTACAAGAGGTTATGTCACTAAATGCATATTGGAGAAAATTAAATCAAAAATTTTAACTACTCTCTCCCCCTGCTGTGTCTAGGATATCTAAGATATCTCAGTTATTTTTTTAAAAATGTTTGTCTGTTTATTTATGTTTTTTTTGTAAGTAACCTAACATTTATGTGGAAATCTTACTGGTTAATGCAACATGTAAAATAAAATTATTTACATAAAATTGTAAAACAGTTAGTTTCCCCAATGCACTAAATACAAAAATTAAATTAAAATGTATGCCCCTATTCTTTTTTTCTTACCTTTGAGTCTAAAAGTTTGTTGTTGACATAAAATTAACACCGAACACATCGTTAAGAGAGCGTAATATGGTGTCAATATTTCTCTTCAAATAATCTTATTTTTTTGTTAATAGTAGTCGCATGCGTACTGTGCGGTGTGTAATTAAACGTACAATTACAAATATAGGGGATAAAAAAGGAGAGAGAGAGAAACAAAACAAAGTGCAACACGTAATGATTGCAGTGGTTCTGTGCCCATGACCATCCCATGACATTGCACGATATGCGACGTTGCGGAACGGTCATTGACTTTTTGCTACCGGGTGATATAAAACACGTTTAACACTTAAGGCGATGCACTACGTCGTGTAATATTTAAAATCGAGCCGCTATCAATAACACACCTTACGTAGATGGCAATATCCACCTGTTTTGATTTCTGCAAAAAAAAATATGGCCAAAAAGTGCCTTTATTTTATTTTGTGGATGTTCAGCCACAAATATTGAAAAAAATTTCGATCATTTTTTAAATAACTTAATTTGACACATTATACAATAAAACCATAACCTAAAATGGGTTCGAAAGTAGCAGATTTTGAACTTTAAAGCAGTTTTCATAGGCCTCATATATTATTTTTTTCTGTGCTTATAAAAAGATTTATCTAAAAATATACTAGATTATTTCAAAGGCCAGAATGTATTCTACTCGCAGTAATTAATTAAAGCATCTGAAACATTTCTAGGCGACCAAATTTTCAAAAAACAATCAGCTCCATTTTGTTACTTTGACAGATGAAATGTTCCAATTAATCTGAGTCGGTTTCACCTTTTGAACAAATTGTAATCAGTAATAGAGGAAAACCATCATGTTGTTAAGCTTTTCAGTTTATCACAATTCGATTGAAAGCTAAAACGCGTTTGATGCGGATGATAACAGTGTCTCATTTTAATTTCTGCGAAACAATTGATCCTTAATCATTATTGATAAGCACCATAAAAGACGGAGACTTATAATTACATTGGAAACGAAAAGTTTACGGTGTTTCAATCATTCGTCACATTGATTTGACATCGTCACCGTCTTTAGAAAATAATTGTAAATATGTACCTTTTAATTTTCATAAATAAATATTTATAACATTGTGCACTATTTAAGTATTATTGAATCGAAAAAGAAAAAGTTAAAATTGGTGATTTAAAAATATGTTTTTGAAATGCATTGTTATTAATTTATAATGAAGTTTAATAATTAGGACCGAATAAAAAATACAAAAATTAGTTTTTATTTTTTGAAATAATTTAGTGATTAAAAACTCAAATTGTAATATTAAATTATTTAAGACAATATTATCGATTATTAAACGAAAATCTGAAACAGAAAAATCAGAAAAAGATACGGTCACATCTAGGACTCGAACCTAGGACCCTTACCCTTGCCTTGCCGGGACACCGCTCTACCAACTGAGCTAATGAGACCCTATCTCCTTCGGTCATATTTTAGTGTATCATACTTCAAATAAGATATCATAAAATATCTTAAAATATCTTAAAATATCTTAAAATATCATAAAATATCATAAAATATCTCTTCGAATAAGATAACATAAAATATCTTTTTCTGATTTTTCTGTTTCAGATTTTGGTTTAGGAATCGCTAATATTGTTTTCAATAATTAAATATTACATAATTTCCTGTCGTGTCCTGCTGACAAACAGAATGTACAAACGTAGGTAACATAAAGTCCAAATTTATTTTTACTAAAGAAAGTGAACATTTTTTAAAAAATTTTGTGATGATAGTAAAAATAAACTTTTTTTTTAATAAATTTATTATAAATTAAAAATTCATACAGATTTATAATAAATCAACTACCAATTTTAGTGAGAATAGAAGCAAATATACCACACAGAGTTTTAGCGGCCGGGCTGAGAGCCGAAGAGACATGAAGCAAGCCGAATAAAACGTCGTTCCGTGCAAAAGCGTCGTCCCGTCTTGCCACCCTTGCTACGCAATAGTTGGTTTTATCCCCTAGGAGCCCAGATTTTTCATATTAATATTTTTTTATTATTGAAGGACAGCCTTTACTTAAATGAATAATAATTTTTCTCACGACACCTCATGAATACGACAATTATTTTTAGTCATGGGCAGCGCTTTCTTATACACACACATCTAATTGGTATCATGCTTAATTAAGACAGAGAGGAAGACTCTAATTATTATATGCATCATACCGAGTGCATTCATCTAGAATGGTACCGAACATATGTGAATTGCAATGGTAATAATGAAAAACAAAAAAATATTCATAAATATACGAGTATACTCGTATATATTTTTTACGTGAACATCGCAAAATAATACCAGCTGCTGCAAAACCATCCAGAGCATGTGGGGTTATGGCATTTCCTATTTATGTATATACTCAGGTATTTTGTTATGCTGAGGGTAGACGGAGAACGGAAGAAAATGGGGTCGATGAAGGTGGTACCTGGCTGTAGTACTGTTTTTATCAATTTTAACTCCTCAGACCTCAGCGTATTCTGTCGGAAGTTCCAACTATTTCCGACTTGCAATAAATTAAATCCAACAAATGCGATATTTATGAATGTATCCAAAAACTATTTTTGAAAAGTGAAAAATTAAAAAAAAAAATTATTTCTTCACTTTTCAGTTTTTTTGTATCCGTAATTACCGATACTGAAAAAATATACAAAAACTCACGTGTTTTATTAGACAAATGTTTTATAAATATTACTGTTACCTCACTTTTTTGTCATTTCGTACGAAAATAATTAATAAATAATTCAGAAAATTTGACTTATTCTATGTTTAATTTCTGTATTTTAATATAAAGCTTGGCATTTTTTTTCTTTTCAACACCGACGGTAAGGGAAACAGAAAAAACTATATGAGTTGTTCCCAAAAGCGAAAAAATTAGCGCTTTCGTCCATAATAGCTTCAATTCGTCGGAAATATGTAAAATGTGATCCTCGAGTTATAAGAGTCTTGTGTCGCCAAAAGTAAGTGTTTAAATCTTATTTAATATATTTAGAGACAATATTGTTTTTTTGGTATCATTGGGCTTAAGCGCCCTTGGGGTGATTTCAATTAAATTAATTATCCAATCAATATTATCATTATTTATGCTGAAAATATCAAGAGAGATATTCTTTAGCAGCACCACGCCCCGCTTCACGCTGTGCTGAGCCAACATGTCTACTCTGCCAAGGTACAAACAGCAGTTTATGCTGCCGCCCGTGCATCAGTTGTTTGGTACGACCAACAACAAATAACTTAGCATTCCAGAAGGTATGAATAAATTAATGCATAATTTTATAAGTACACCGTAACTGCAAGGGGTCTCACTCCTCGGCTGGAGACTAGAAATCCGTCTCAACGAGCAAATCTTAATAACGGAAAGATTGTGGATAGGTACTTCGCGTGCATTTTCATATTCATATTGAGATGAGATGTTTTCTTTTCTGCTACGGGGCCCTCACATATATAGCATAAGCGTATTCTTGTTTGATCGTATAATGCAGTTGTAAGTTCATAAATCAAATTTTATATCAAATCCCAATACTTTTTGTATCACGAAGTAGACTGGCACAGAGTCACGAATGTAATAAACCAACAAGTTTTAAATAAAATCATTTTATTTTTTATAAATAATTTAGGTAAAGCGAAATTTTTTTTAAATTTATTTTTATTTTTATTTTTAAAAAGAAAGACAAACATTCCCGGGTTACGAATAATCTGACAATATTTGAAAATCTCCTACTACCACCACAGTAAGCTGAAAATGTTGCTTGTGTTGTGATGGAGAACTTAGCCAGCCGAGGAATTGAACACACTACGCCCGAGTGGGACCCAAGCACGATGTCAACTCGGCCACCGACCGGTCATATTAATGTATGTTCAATTTAATAAAAAAATTCTAAAACATGCGTACAAAACTAACCCTTAAGTTTGCGTGTAAATTCTAAAATTCAACCGTCTACGTATATTATTATTATAAAATATTTATTAAAAAAATAATCACAGTAATGGTTTTTTCCTGACTTATTATTATTATTAACCGACGAAAATAATATTATGAAATTAAATTACCGATTTATTGAACCAATTATATTTGATTTGTTTTTGATTCCCATCATTTGAAGAGCATAATACAATATTTAGTGCAGCATGCTTGGAAGTTTCTGATAATGATGACTATGTATTTCATTATGGGCAATTTGCCGCCAAACATTTGGAAAACATGTTTTGTAGAGAAAACATACAATTTGAACCAATTCTACCATTCACTTTCATGTAATACATTCTCTTTACACCTCTTTCTACGTTCGTCACGTTGTATTAAATATTTTTACCAGTACTTTTCGGTACAAGCGACGTGATGCGACTTTGAAATTTTTGCGGAATTGTATTTAAAATAGACGAACAAATCACATATCTCCGCATTATAGAACAAATATGCATGGACGCATCTGGTCAGATATGTCCTTCAGAAATTCTAATTGAATATGATGTTTGTGGCTAGTAAAGTTCCGTGGCATCACTATATTTTTCAAATAAATTATGTAGGTCCTCAGGTAAATGTCTTATAGAATACAGTACTTGTGACCTGAGTGGTTTTAACAAAAGTAAAGAATAGATACTAAATAACGTTCATAAATTATACCTGGACTGAGAATTTTCGTAAAAAATCTTGTGCCTATACCGCTGGTTACAATTGTAATATTGTGCCTATGCCGCTTGTTACAGTTGTAATACTATGCCGCCGGTCAAGGTTTCACCCTTCAGGTGTATTCTGACGGATGGTCCAGTGTTTCTATATTGCAATAAAATCCATTATTTCTCAGCCTCCTTAGTCAAGGTGTAAATCTCTCGACTAGCAAGCCATAGGTCGTGGTTTCATGTCGTGGGTTAATTTGTGTTTAAAAATTTAATAATAAAAAATAGTATAAAGCACCTAAATTTGCAACAAATTTTAGAATTAAAGATGCTTTCAACAGGGAGATCTATTTTAAACCTACTCGAGCTGTTCCCAAAAGCGAACAAATTAACCTGGAGGGTTAAAGTAATATGTTACGGGAAATGGGAAATTTAATGTAACTATATTTAAAAGTTTTTTTTTGTCTTTTTATGTTTTTATAGTAATAATAATAAAGATTTGGATGATTTTTATAGCGCCGTTTTTGTGCAAAATTACCTCAAGGGCGCTGTACAAGTATATAATACATTTCTACTATGTTTTTACTAACTATATATGGTAGGTCACTTGAGACTAACACTTAATTAAAATCAACTAATTGTTTATTAGCGAAACTAAACTTAGGTACAGGATTTAGGACATAATATATATTAAAAGCCTTTTAGGCGTATATATATAAATAAATAAATAATTATCAGAGAAAAAATATATATCCTCATATACTTATACATTTATGAATTTTAACCATTAATTTATTCCTGAACCAACTCTAATGCAACAACTTTTGTACGCTAAACCCAGGAATATTACAATAAAATAAACTGATAAAAAGCACTGAATTTGCCTTGACACTGAAATAATAGGACCACAATTTTTTTTTCTTTTACATGTTTAAGTTTAATTAGTATGGTTAGAATTTTAATAAATGTCAAATCACAAATTAAATTCGATTCCATCAAATTTTTATTTGATAGACCTGTATTATACTCGTCATAAATTTTATATGACATGTAAGAAGCGACAATATTTTATATTTCATGTTGAAGCGAACGACAAAAAAAATTTTAAATTTTTTTTCAATTTCGATGGATGGCAAAATAAGTGCGGAATATTGGGGAAGTTCCCTTGTTTTCTTTAATTAACTAAGCTCTTACTAACTATGTTTAAATGGTAATTACAAATATAAGCTAATTGACTTGTATTTTTGAAAATTTGAAATTGTTCTTTTTTACAATGTTTAAAAAAATATATATTTATATCAAAGATATTGTTTTTGATTTATATATTTCGAAGGAAGCAAATACTTGGGGGTGTGACATTATAATAATATGATTAATGAAAAACACACAAGAGTGATGTATTACAAAGTGCGTTTTTCATTTAATAAAAAATACTTTATTCTCATCAATCATTTTGACATTCTGAATACTGTCAAACGTTTGAGGAGTGTTAGTAAAATTGTTTGATTTTTTCGGTTTTCTGCGTTTTATTTTGGTGTAGCCGTCAATTACTGAATACCAAGAACTATTGAATTTAGCCTAGTCGACTATATTAATATCAATGAAATATTTGTAATTTTCGCATATAGATTAGCTATTTATGTATTTCTAAATAGTTTAAAACAAAGTCGCTATCCGCGTCTGTCTGTTTGCGCCCCTAGTTCTTCTTAACTACACAACGAAGTTTGACAGGGTGTTCACTATCATTTAGAGAATTTCTTCCGAAAGGTTTTTATATATAACACATGTACATTGTATTTATAAAAAAAATAGCGAAAATTCTCCGATCAATGCAGGGTACACGTCAGCTAGTATTAAACTGAAATAAAGTCGCTGTCTGCGCTAAATAATGAATTAAAATTGTAGATTAAATTTGTATATTTTTCTATCTCTACGCGAAGTTTATGGTTTAAGGGTATTAAAAATAATCAGCAAGAGGTTCATTAATATCAGAATCGTGTATTTTTAAATCAATTATCTGAGTGATAAAATATGTGAAATATGATGTTTAAAACCGCGATTTTTTTTTAATATTCTTAAAACTAATGTTAGTATTATTGTTTCACTCAAAAGTTTTAATGAAAATAGCTTACTATAGGTCAACATGTTTAGTATTCGTACGATAATTATTTATTAACTTTTTTATTTAGATAAAAATGCAGTTTTGTTTTATTATTTGCGCAAAATTGATCTTGTTTGAACTGTATCATTGTGAACATTTTTTATATTTTGTGAAGCGTTTGTTTATAAAATTAAACAATTACAAAAAAGTTAAAAATTGTTAACACATCGCTGCATTTAAGTCGTCAGTGTGGCAAAATACAAAAATCATCTTCTCTATAAAATCAACAAAATAAGTGATATACCTAGTTGAAGTGTTAAAACTATGAGGTGATATGTAATTTTAACACAAACGACAGTTTCTCAAAGTTATGACAATTCATATGACAAAATAAAAAATAAAAAAATTGTTACACTCACCGTGTTATCATAATGCAAGGGTGACTCTTTCTCCGAAGTATCCTGGTTGCCATGACAACTAGCCACTAGCAAACAAAGAAAAGCAGCACAATAAACAGCCTTCATTATAAACCAAAAAAACACTCTCTGAAAATTTTGAAAAACACAAAATATCACACTCCAAAAACTGTCCCAAAGTTACTGATGATATTTAGTTTGACGTGTGGTTACTTTTTTACTGTTCCAGTTTTAATTGAAGCGCGTCACCCTTGCAATGCAACGTTTGCTACTGAAATGCATATGAACTGAGTGCAAAGTGCGCTTTTATACGCACTAAACTAGAGTGCATCGGATCGCTCAGTGCAGTTTATATGTATGATACCCGTTTGAGATCTAGTGGTGACATTCTACTGCAATTGATATACTGTGGGAAGTTGATATTACGCTGCTCGGGAATACTTTAGTACAAGTAACCTGTGCAACAATAATTGTTGTTACATTTACCTCGTTAGGATTTTAGAAAAAAAGATTTTTACATTACAAGGAAGACATCAATGTTTTATTTCTGACTTGTTATTCACAACCATACAATGAACACCTCATCATTTACTTTATTGTAATAATGTATATAGTGAACGATGTTTGGCCTGGTTTTGCAGCCCTCAAATATATTAATCAATCAGTAAATCTGATCATGACTTAAACGCAGTTGGCTTGTTCTAATAAATATCATAGACGAGACGTGGATGTATTATTATTTTTCAGAACACGTGTTCCGACTTCCTCATAACATATTCGTGCTTTACTGACAGTTTGTTGTGAAACTTGTGAATTCATTCATTTTAGGCTACAATATATTCCAATCCTCTTTCAATTCTAAGCAGTCATTGATATTCGTGAATTTTTTAAATTTTAGTGTTATCTGCGAAAATTTGGAATTTTGAGTTTTTAAAACATGTCTATATATCATTGATATACAAAATAAACAATAGAGGTCCAATATGTGATCCTTGTAGAATTCTCAATGATATGTTATAAAAACGTGAAGAAAAACCATAAGCTCTAACTGCTGAACTATATTTTATAGTAATTATAAACCATATACTTTACACTTAACTATATATACCTTTTATATAAAATCATTTTTGTCGGAAAATTTTATGACATTGTTTAAATTACTATCGAAATATGTGTTTAGCAAATGTATAGTGTTTGGTGAGTCAAAAAAAACATAGAGATCAATACCATTTTATACCATTTTCATAGGTTTATTTATTTAAAAAAAAACCCATTTCGAATATACCTAAAGTTATAGTAATAAAATAAAAAGATACTGATATACTTCACAATTCAAATACCGAAAAACTGTGAACGCGTTGTTTCGAAGAATTTGAACAATTCTTCAAATTTCAAAGTTAATTTTCAAGTTCTTAAATTAATAACCTTTGAATATAACTATAAACAAAATTTTGCCCGAAAAAAATCTTTAAAAGAAACGTAATTCATATCTGAACGAGAATTATGTAGATAGATATCTGCGATAATCAAAATCGCTCCATATTATGGTACAATTGAATTGGTTCCGATTATTTTTCGTTACAAATTCTTTATAGCCTGTGTGACCTAGTTTGATAAGTACAGGTTGATAATAAAACTGTGGTGAATGAATTAACAAGCACACAATATATTATTTATTTTAACTCTACCATTGCGTGCGGCCGTAAGTACTCGATTATGCAGAATCCAAAAATGCCCTATTATTTAATACAATTTGGAAGTTATCGAGATTTTAACGGTGGTGTTTAAAAATTTGTCCAATATTTATGGTGGTCCAACAAAACCGTCGAAGAAATATTGTGAAGTAGAGGGTACGTTTATATAGTTTCCCTCTTGCTCTAGAACGATCGCACTTATAAAAATTGTTTTAAAATGTCCTCGTGTAAATAGGCATCACTGTCGAGCAGAAAATTTGTTTGTACTTTTATATTATGCATTGAAAAATATGTGATAACCGTGAGCTCTAGCATCTAGTTTCCAGTATTTCTAGGTCAACATAACATATTTCAGCATGATATATTTTTCTGTCTCGAGTCAAGAATCCTTAAAACGTACACTGCATAGTATTATTTATTCCATTTTTCCACTTATTGTTATACAAGAAATACATTTTTAAATCCCAGGCAAAGCTGGGTAGTTAAATGGTTACACATTATTATACTATAGTCAACTAGTTAAGGTTTACACCTGAAGCTTCATCGGGTTTGTTTACATAGAAATATGTTTGAAGCCTGTTATAAGTAAGCTTGATATAAATTAGTTCTCTGTTATAATTACATAATATTATTACCTCCGGTAGTTAATAGCTAAACGCTTTGCATTGCTGAAGTTAAAATAATTTAGTAGAATGTAAATGTTATTATGTTTGAGTATTCCAAATGCACCTGAACTTTTAGTGAGTTATAATATTAATCTATTACTAAAATTATTATATTGGATCGAAGCCCTCCAATGATAAACTAAATAGAGCTCAAGCTTACCTCTTAAGCACGAGCGTCGAGAGTCCATCGATGCCGAATACTCTCGAAAGCTTGACGTATCAACAGCTCAAAGCTTTCAGGTACCTATTATGGTATACAGTACTGTTGAGTTTGGAATTCACTTCTAAGCTTCTAAGTAGGTACCTAACTGAACTGGTAATATAGTTCACTGCATTTGTTAGGGGATCTCGAAACACAAAAGCTGCTATAAATAATAATAATAATAATAATAATAAAGTGTTTATTCCGGTATGCGGGGAGGTTAGTGTAGTCCCACACATTCCATATAGAGAAACAACAAAATATATAATCAAAAACAAAAAGATAGAACAGAAAAACAAAGAAAAGAAAACAGAATAAATTGAAAATAAAATAGATAAAAAATAGAAAAGAAAATAATACTTTCTCAATTCGTAGAAAAAGAAGAAAAACGCATGTGTGTGAATCAAAAATATGAGGATTTAAGCCTGCTTTCAACCCAAGCATTCCCATTCACTGGCCTTGTCTGTGAAGATTTACACCTGCTTTCAACCCAAGCATTCCCACGCACTGGTCTTGTCTATGAGGATTCAAACCTGTTTTCAACCCAAGCATCCCCCCACTCTGGCCTTATTCATAAAAAAACATATTATAATTCCATATGTACATTCCATTACATTTAAGAAAATTTTACGTTTATAATTTTAACATTTTAATTTTTGCCGTGGTGAAATAATACCATTTGAAATAGAATTGAAACTTTGCATGAAATTACATTGACTATGTTGGGTGACCAGATTTGAATGTTTAAATACTTCCCTTTCTCTACCTCATCTCATTCACATGGCCAGTCTTGCGTAGGCGCAATTGGAACAGTCCGCCCGGGTGCAACTTGCCAAGGCGTCATGGAACCAAGGAGATGATAATAATTTAACACAGTGTCCTCATGGATTTTAATAGCGCTTTTTGGCTCAAAACCGACCCCGTTCATTCCCCTCCTCACTAATTTTAGCCTCCCAACATACCCCAATTAGAGACGCAGCAGTCTTACTGGCTCCAGCAACAAATAGATACTAAGAAAAATAAATGTTTTTTACTTTGCTTGGCAGTTGGATGAGGGTCTATGAAGTTTTCAGTACAACATGATTAAATAATTAGCAGCTTATACTAGCTTGAAGTCTCTTAAGTGTTTTGACCTTTGAACTCGGGAAACATCTTCTTTGTTGATGCATTACGCGTGCAAGAGATCACGATATTTATTAACACATCGTGTTACAAGTTTTGCAAGTTTGGCGAAACTGTAGTAGGATTCATCGTAGTACTGTATTATATTAATTTAAAGTTGTAGGGAACAGTATTACAACAACTATGTTAGAAGTTTAGCCGCAACTTGACAGTGACAAACAACAGAAACGAGCCCTCGGGCTAGGGTGAAACTATTTATGAAATTGAATAACATTAATACTATCATTCTGCTTAACACAATAAAGTTTACAATAACATTATTTAGATATCCTTGAATATGCTAACTGAACTCCAAAACGCCGGACTCCATAACTGTTAATTTGACAGTTCTCTCCTTTAGAAAACACTTGAGGATCTACTTCTATCCCCGTTACCTCATTTATTTATGTATCTTATTGTAATAATACATTCATTTGTTTTTTTTTAAGATACGTTTTGAATGTGATTTCAACCGCCATACCAGGGATGCTCCTGTGTTATGGCGGGTGAAGTTTATAGATCTAAGATTTTTATAATGTACAAAATAGTTAGTAAATTATAGAATTCCGAGTTACTTAATATTTTATGTGATTAAAAATGAGTTGATAAGTAATCAAACATTGATCAGTATTATATTTCATATTGATTAAGTGAATTGAGGAATGTGAGATGTGTGGAAGGAGATTAACAGGTTAAAGTGTAGAATGTATGGGTGTTGTAATTGAAATGTATTACAGATATTAGGATCCATAGAGATATTTGTTTTTTGAATGTATAGAGTGGAGTTTCTTTTTTAGGATATCAGGGAAAAGGTTGAAGGTTTTGGGAGCTAGGTAGGTGAATTGTCTTTGTGCTGATGTAGTATGAGGTTGAGGTACATTGAAGTGTCGTTTGGTTATATTTTTGGTGAGTTTTTTTAAATTTTATTTGTATAAAAAATGTGTTAGTAAATTGTTTAATTTAAATTTTAAATGGAGTTAATATATATTCAAGACATTATACTCGATAAATAGTCAAATAGAGGAATGTCTTGTCGGTCGCTTATTGATAAAACGTTTTACCATTTTTTGAGCTTTTTGCATTTATTTTTGAGAAATCGACAGTTTACATTTCATCGGTTTGTAAATAATAAAATAATTTAAATAACACTAATTTTATGGATTTCTTCCTTGCGACTTTACCTTTTTTATTAAAGGTAAAGTTAAATTAGAGGTAAAGAGGTAAACAACATTTTTAGAGATCATGACAAGAAAAAAAAAATTACGTAGCTTATTCTTGTGGTAATTGAAGATGTCATATATATTAAAAACGGTTCCATGATAACTCAACACAGTGACAATTCAACACACTTTTAAAAAGTGATATAAAGTCATTAGAAACGATGAAAAATTTTTTTTTAACCTTTTCTAACCTAACCTACTTAAACCAGGTAATAAAGTTTATGTTTCATAACTTTCCATGACTTTATATAACTTTTTAAAGATGTGATGAATTATCATTGTGATGATTTATCCGGTCACCGGATGTAAAATTAATTAAGTTCGATGCAGAGTTGAACAAAACAACAAAAAAATTAAATAATTAAGTTTTCATTTAATAATTGGTAACTATAAGAAGATATGACATACATAAATCGAAAATATTTCCTTAGAGAATTATATAAACATCAACAGAAAAGAGTTTTGTTTACAGTTTGTTTTTCATTGATTCACTTTGAACAGGACAAAAGAGCGTATGGAGCGCGAAGTAGTAACTCCGGGCATCTAATATAACTGTATATTAGATGTCCGGTAGATATCTTATATAATATAAACTAATTTACACAGGAATAATACATCTATATGATGCCTTCGTATACCTAATAAATAAATTTTTGTTTTACGTGTTTTATTATCTTTCTTTTTTGTAACAAGTATAGATAGTGATGTCACAGGGATATCCTGTGGTGAATATTGTATTTACATATAATAATTTAATTATTTTAATAATGTAAAGTTTCTGAAAGAATTATACATATTCTGATTACGATACAATAATTTTATTTGCCTTAAAAAGGTGAAACAACGTATTTGCCCAGCAGATCTTGTTTACGAATAAACTGTCTTTTTTAAAATTAAATAATAATATTGGTAAAAATACAGCAAAAAATTTTAAGGTAAATAAAACGGAGTTTTAAGAACCTTTTTGAGAATAAATAGTATGAACAGTTCATTCAGCGATATCATTACCTCAATATACCTGATATGATATATTATGTGAACAATCAAAAGCTTAAAATAGAACGGCATTACGAATCTATAAATTAAATAAAATATTTACTTAACATATTTTGCAAAATATAGCAACAACCACAGAAATAACTTTTAAATAACTTAATATTGTGAAATCAAGTACAATCAAAACTTTACACCACCTTATTTTTTTTACATTAACTCCACATAGGAGGCCCTGAGGAAAATTATTTTCCTCGGGGCCCTTGTCTTCTTTTGGGATGCTATGTGGAGAGTCTTTTTTAAGGAAACCAAGTAGAGGAAATTCTGTTAAGGTACAGGGTATTTTTTTATTTTTATATTAACTCCACAAAGGAGGCCCTGAAGAAAATAATTTCCCTCAGGGCCTATGTCATCTTTGGGGATGCTGTGTGGAGGGTCTTTTTCTGGAGAGGAAGGAGTGAACATGGGTCTTGAAGAATCCCATGTTGTAGGAGGGAGGAAACACAGAGGCCGGCAGTTCGTTCCACAGCCGAGCTGTTGAACTTAAGAACGAATCGTAGAAGCGGCCTGTTCTCATGTGACAAATGTCAACCGTGTACAAATGTTGGGCGCGCGTTTGGCGTGTATCCCGACTACGCACCGGTGCCGAAGGGATCAATGACGCTAGTTCCTCAGAGCATCTTCCATTGTAATACCGGTATAAGGGTTGGTTATGATTCTAGGGAACAATATGTCCAGGAGTGACGGACATCTGAATATATCCCATCCTGAACACACCCTGGGTGACCTATGGCAAGGGTGTAGGTTATTTAATAAATGGTTCCAACCCAAAACCCACCTCCCAAATCTTACACCAATCATTAACTCTTTGTATGCCTATATTAAATAAAATTAAAATAAAAAACAGTTATAAAAGAAAGTGGAGATGATAATTTATGATATATTCTACATTGTAATTTTATCAATATGATGACTAAATTTAAAATTTTATGATTTGGAATTCTGCCTGTCCCAACTGGAAACCAATTTACTAAAAGCGTAAAAAATAACGATCTCTCAATTAAATCTCCTTTAAATATACTGTCGATAATTTCACAAAAAAATATTAGGTATAAATTATGTCTGTTTGGACATGTTGCTGTCATTTTTGTTAACCTCACTGAACATAAAATACTTAGAACTGCGATCTGACTGATCTCATACTGCACAGGTAGACAAAAAGAAGCTGATGTTCACAGTTGTTATTATTTACATAAAACCTTTCAACCAGTGGCGGTTTTCTCTAAATTGCGTTTTTTGTTGAACTCTATAAAAAAGATAAAAAAGCAAGTAAACTTATTTCAAAATTTTATCTCATATTTTGAATTCCATTTAAAAGAATCCATCCGTTTGATTAATATAAGAATCCCATGGTATTATTATTACGTACACTGTAAATTCGAGGCGTAATAGAAGACTTTCAGTCCTAAAAAATAGTTCGTATAAAACATAACTAGTGGCACTAGTAGATAATATCTGTACCCGAGAAGCATACGGATGCAAGTCCAAAATTTGAAGAAATGAGTTTTTGATGAAGACATGAAGTAAATTATCATGTTCATTAGTGGCAGAAAGATGCAAGCCCTATCTTGAATATTTATGGTATTTTCAAAAATATTATAAGGATGCAAGAACCATTAGCACATTCACACCGTAGAAGCATAAAGATGTACATTGGACTTGCATCTTTCTGCCTCTAACATTACTATGCTTTCCATGGAAGTAAACATTCGAATGTAGACTCAATTCCATTTTGCGTCCTTCTGCCTCTAATTTCTATGTTTTCTGTGGAACTAAACAGAACAATCCCAGTGCTCTCATCATTATTTATTGCATTCCTGCAATAAATAATTATGAAAAAGAGTATTTCCGTGTATGAATGTATGACGAGGCTCAAGAAACAGAATTCTTCTTAAAAGACTGATGGAAACATAGGTGGTGATATTATTATTGAAGACCTGACCATGTCACTTATTTATTTATTTACTTACATTTACCTTACCTCATCATTATACTACTGAATGGACTATATAGGGATGGAAAACAGGTGGCAAATGAAGTAGCTTCTTGCCTCTTAAAGTGGATATACAGCGATATGGGGAATAATGTTGAAGAAATAACCGTATGGTCTGACAACTGTGCAGGTCAAAATAGAAATATAACAATAGCCATATCCTACGTATGGCAGGTTTTATAAAAAATTAAAAACCTCAAGATCATTCATCTTAATTTTTTATTACCTGGAAGTAGACTCTGTCCATTCAGCGATTGAAAGGGCAAAAAAAACAACCCAATTCCAAATATTTTACCGCACGACAAAAAAAAATAACGGGAACAATTCATCAGATATTGCAAAACTAATAATCAGTACATTGTACACTCAATGAACTTAGAAAATTTCAAATAGTTAAATTCCCTTTAAAACTGGTTCACAATCACCTTTTGTATATCGAAAGAAGAATATGAATGGTAAGGGTTTCCTAATATCAACGGTATTATGGCTACGAGCTGACGTAAATGTGTCGGGGATGCTACTGTATAAAAATGGTTTTCAGGAAACTGAATTTAAATATTATTATATTAGAAGAAAAAGGAGAGGTGTTTTGAGCGGTGACCAGATAAATCATCAAAATGATAATTCATGATATTTTCCATTTTTAAAAAGTTATATAAAGTCATGAAAAGTGATGGTAAAGTGAAGAACAAAATCTCTATTAACTGGGTTAAGTGGGTTAGGTAAGGTTTAATTTATTTTTTTCATCGTTTCTAATGACTTTATATCACTTTTTAAGGTGTGTTGAATTGTCGATTTATCATGGAACCGTTTTGAGCACCCCGGAGGTATGCCCCAGGTAAATACAATTCCAATCGCATTAAATACACCAAATTTTGGTGTCCTACAAAAGATGTTACAGTGGGTACCAGAGCCACTGCACTTTTTTTACACTTACTTTTTTTTAATCTGTTTTTTCTCTGTCAGATGACGAAGATATGGAAAATACCAATAATTTTTAAAAATAATTATAATTAAATAAAAAAAACTAAAAATAAAATAGATATTTATATATACCGGTTATATAGTTATTATTTTACTTCCAAATGAAATTTCAACATTGATCTATTTTATTTATATTTACCTATAAATATCTATTTGATTTTTTATTTATATTAACCTGGTAAATATAGTTATTATTTTACTTCCAAGTGAAGTTTTCAACATTGATCCCTTTATAATATACCATGTGTCATACCAAAATATTCAATATCATTTTGAAGCAGAAGGACTCAAGTCCACAATGCTTTTTTTAAAACATTTTTTTTAGGCTTTGCATATAAAATATTTTATTTTATTTTCTCATTTTCGATACAAAATTAATTGATTCAATAGGATAAAAAATAAAAATCAATTATCATGAATATCCGCAGAAGTTATGAGACCAAACTTACAGAAAAAAAAGTATTTTGGCTCTCCTGAACATTTAGCTTTTTGTACTTATGCTTCTTATTTTTTGGATTTTTATTTGAATCAACGAGTTACAAAGTGAAGTGACAGATTCTTGCAAACTCGTATATGTATCGAAGAAATAAAAGTTTTAAAATTTGCAAGCATTGTGTTTAAAATTATATTTTTTTATATGGTTTTCTGGGAATTAAAATCAAAGTCAAAAATTGTTGTTTTTTAATATACCAACGAGGTTAATAGTGAATTAACATTGACTGTGTTTTTTTTTTTAATTTTGATTCTCTGAATCTTCGAAGTTTTGATCAAAAATGTTTATGGCAACGCTGTTACGTAATGAATCATGTTACGGGGTCATCAGTCTCTATTCCTTTAGACTTAGACCTAGAAAAACAAACTAGTGAATTTTTGGGCTCAAAAACATAGATTTAAATCATTACAGTCAGTTCTGGTTTCAATGGTATTCGGAGATTTTTTTTTATCCGAACAAATGGATTATTTTCCTCAATTTTAATATAAGATTGAACGCCCACGAAGATATGCTATGAACTGTCCCTACATTTTACTCCTATGCATCATTAATAGTAATAATTTTTTTTGTTCAAGGATTTTTTATATATTGGAAAAATTTCATCAAAAGTGGGAAAACATTAAGCTGACTTCAGCCAATACATAAACGCCCAAAGCACACTTCTAATTATTTACATCTTCGGTAGTTTTCTCCAACGTTCCAAGAGTTAATTTTGCCGAGCCGTGTCCTACATGTCCAGCTATATTATGACCTTCCTCACAGACAAGGGTCAATGGGTCACTGACCTGGTATTTGCAAAAATATTTTCGTTTCTCTGAAACATCGATATTGAAAAGAAGAGATGAGAAATAAACAAAATAAATAATGTCGTGTTTCAGTGATTATACTTGTTTCTCATATGTTATTCTAATTGACTTATGTATGACCAGAAATATGCAAATTTACAAGTTGGCTAGGTACTAAAACTAACCAGCATTACGCTCCATTTATCATAAAAAAGCTTTAACATTTAATGTTAAATTTTTTTTTTGTAATTTGTTATGAGAATGAGATAAAAAGTTGATTTAGAAATTTTGTATGAAAATAATGCTAATTTTTCATGGCGCTGAATCCCGCCGATCATTTTTTTGCTGCTGAAAACGACGGAATTAGAACTGTGTATACAATATTTTTTAAACGCTTCAAATTACAAAGTGATTAAGAAAAACTATAAGTTATTATATGTACAGCACCAAAAAAGAAATAAATAATTGATTCAAATAATGCACTTTGCTGTAATTTTTCACCAAAACTGTGTTGTACAACATGTGTTAATGATCCTATTAGAATGATTATCACATTTTTTTTAGCTTTTCGATTTGTAATGGTTTACGGCTTTTGAATAAACGCATACAATTCCTCCTAACTAACTATATCGCCATCTCGCCACTTCTCCGCATTAGTAGGCAGAGGGTATATACTGCCAAACAACTTTTTTTCTCACTCCTTGCTTCATTCACATTCATAAATCGTCTCAATCTTCTGTTATCAAAAAATAAAAATGCATGTTTTTTTTAAAACATTATTTTGCTCAGACAAAAAGACCATCTTACATTATCCAATACCAAAGAGAAATAATTAATCTCAGCCATTACATTTTTGAGGTCAAACAGAAAGGGTCGTGTCTTTCGGACCTTTTAAAAAGATGCCGAGACGAAGCTTGATAAGCAATTTGTGTTTGACCTTCATTCGGAAATGTCCTAATATTTTTCTAGCAAGAACACAGGATAAATCAGTCCGCAATCACTGGGTAAAGTATACACCAAGAGGAAAATTCTTATGAAATAAGCGTGTAAATACAGGATGTGTTAAGTTGATTGACCTAATGTATCAAAAACATTCCTGCGAATGTAAAAAAATGGGATTAAGGATAGAGAGAGAAAAGAGGGTCGGTAGAAAACAAAGCCTTAATTTTTTTTTTGTTTTTTTTTTGTTTTTTACAAATGTTGGGCACGCGTTTGGCGTGTATCCCGATTACGCACCGGTGCCGAAGAGATCAATGACGCTTGTTCCTCAGAGCAGCTTCCATTGTAATACCGATAGAACAAGGACAGCATACCTACCTGACGCCTGTGCTCCAAAGATTGCAGTCCGTTTGTTAAGATTGGGGAATCTATCAAACGGACCGCCCGTTTTTGCACAGAGTCAATGGTTTTTTTCAGGTATTTAGGGGCTCCGGATCAGAGATGGCTGATCAAATTCGACAGTAGCGCGCACTTGCGATTTGTACAGGGTCAGCAGTTGTGTACTATTGAAGTATCTGCGGGCCCTGTACAGTACGCCCAGCTTCTGGGAGGCCAACTTTACTCTGGCTTCGATGGAGACCCCGTACCTGAGCTGGTCACTTATAGTTACACCAAGCATATCAATGGAAGGCCTGTTCGGAAGATTGCTTCCGTTGAAGGAGACTAGATTATCATTTGGATCCCTTTTAGACGTAATCAGACAGGATTGGGTCTTTGAAATATTAAATTCGACGAGATTATTTTTACCGTAGGAGGAAATACTCTCGAGATAACCGTCCATTCTTTGCTTCAAAGCCCTCCGAGCCGTTGGAGTTTGTGTGCCCTTTGGAGGCTTGTCAAACAAAAAAGCTATCATGAACTGTACTGTCATCCGCGTAACAATGAATCGGTGCACATGTCAAAAAGTCATTGATGTGCAACAAAAACAAAGTCGGAGACAGAACCGATCCCTGTGGGACGCCAGCATTTATAGAGTGTGAGGAAGAGGTGAAACCGTCAGCAACTGCCTGAATCGAACTATCCCTTAAAAAGTCAGCAATCCACGTACACAGGGATGCGGGAAGTCCGTAAGAAGGCAATTTGTTGACAAGTCCTCGGTGCCAGACCCGGTCAAAGGCCTTCGATATGTCTCGTGCGACCGTTTGGGTCTCACCGTGACGTTCCAGGCACCGCCCCCAAACATGCGTCACATACGCGAGAAGATCACCGCACGAGCGGTTCCGCCGGAATCCGTATTGACCGTCGTTGATAATTTTGTTCTTCTCGAGGTATGTGAGCAGTTTGTCGTTGATCACACGTTCCATCACTTGGACAGAACTTATGTGATCGCTATGGGGCGGTAGTTGACCGGGTTGGAGCGGTCACCTTTCTTGGGAATAGGGTGAATGACCGCTTTTTTCCAACCAGAGGGCACAGTGCCACATTTCAGGGACATTTTGAAGAGCTTTGTCAAAACTGGAACTATTTCCGCAGCACACCTCTGCAATACCAGGGCAGGTATTCCATCAGGTCCACTATTTTTGCTAACATCGAGCCCCCGTATAACGTGAAGTACATCCCGATGCCGGATCCTCAGCTTTTTCATATAGAAGCCGCAGTGAGGAACCGACGGCAGAACAGCACCTCCGTCGTCGAGGGTCGAGTTTTCCGCAAACATTTTCCCTAATATGTTGGCCTTTTCACCAACTGCTAAGAACCACTTGGGGTGACCTGTGGTAGAGGTGTTGGTCATCCAATAAATGGTTCCCAGGGCGGCGGTACCCATTCCCGCCTTCCAAATTAAAAAAAATAAATAGCTTAAGCCATGCTAAATTAATATATCTGACTGCCAAATACTTCCCAACCTTTCTCTTCCCCATCTCTTTCCCTTCACCTTAGACTGGAAGTCTCACAACATACCCCAATCAAGAATACCATAGCGTCGCTGGCTCCAGACGGCTGGAACTCTTTTGCGGTATACACATAAAAAATAGCACGTTTACCAGCAGCCTCACAAAAAAAAAAATATTAAGCGTTAGCTTATGTCCATTGATTCCTTAATCTGTGTGTAAACTTTAAATACAATAAATTAATAAAAAATAGAAAATATGTATTATTGATGTAAAAGTTGAACTTGTCATTTTATAGATCGGCTTCTTCTGATTTCGTTGCTACGTGTAAAGGTATGCAAAATTATTATATATTGGGTACTCCTTTTATGTTTTTTTTTAACTACCAGTTGTCTTGATTTTACATAGATATGATGTTTTTGCAACATTTAAATTAAATCTTGTTTAAGTTAGTTTTTGGCAAAAGTTGAACACCATGTCTTTCAGAGTACCTAACCATATTCTTCAAAGAAGATGATGGTAGGTTATTATACGAAATACGTGAAAATGAAGGGATGAGATTAGGTACTACATATTATCTGGGAACCCTTTTATATTAAACCTTTTATGCTCCACAAGTTTTTATTAGACATGCAAACATTTTTTGTATGTTTTTGTCAAAGAATGCCTTTTTAAATGTTTTCCAGTTTATACCTAATTATTTAAAATTTTAATCCAACAATAGTTCACATGAAAATAGTTTTTTTTCTCATCAGATAGGGTTTTACGAGAAAACAAAGTTTACAGTAAACAGATTTTTTTTAATAACTTTTATTTTGTAGTCAGAAAACCTTTAACCAGTAAATGAAATAAAACCGTCTTAAGAAAAAATATGTTTAAAAACCTTCTGAATCGTTCACGTCTTTTTTTTTAAATTTTCTGGATTTCACTTTTCATCCATAATTTCAAATGATGGAGATTTTATATTATTAATTACAAAATCAAAAAATATCAGTTTCATGAAAGTTTTGATGTACAAATTGTTTTGTGTATTGGTCGGAAAGCAAAGCATATCATCGTAAGTAGAAGTAGATAGGTATTTAAGTGTCTACTTACAAATTTTATGTTTTCGGAGGAAATTTTAATACTGATGTATAAAAAGTAAAAAAAATTGGTACGTTTTTTGGCCTAACATGTTCTGTTTAAGAACTACCAGCTTATAATATATATATATATATATATATATATATATATATATATATATATATCGATCGAAATTGACATAGTTTTGTATCGCCATAACCAATCTACTTACCCGTATGTAATAAGATTTTTTTGACCATCTGGTACACTTACTACTAGGAAAAGTTGTCGCAGAATATTAATAATTCAGTTCTGGCATGTCGTGTGCCTTTGAAAATAATTGAAAAAATGCCATTCAATGTGACACAATGCCCCGAAGGCTAAGTTCTATTGTCGTTAAATTAATAGATCCTTTAGATTACATCTACCGTGGCATTTTGTATGGCATAAAAGAAAAATTAAGCTTTCTCAACTTATTTTTCTTCACAAAGTAGCACGCCACTGACGTAGTTACAAGATGTATCCTTCGTATAAAACAACAAGAAAATCATTTGTTATAGGCCCTACACACAATTCGATTAGCAGAGCCCAACATGTTGGGTTTCTGCAAATCGGATCGTATGTAGGCAAAACCGCCGACCGAATTATTAATATTCCTTTCCTCGAGTTGTCGGTAATATTACTTATATTCTAGGTTTTCAGCAATCGATATTGTACAAAATGTCGCAATATAACAAATAATGATTGTTCCAATACTAAAGTATATGTATTTTTTAATGTTAAACCGCACAAGAGTCCCAACTGCTCCCAACCGTCTGGACTTAGCGAGACTATAGCATCCCCAATTGGGTTATGTTGGTAGTGGGGATGGGAAGGAAATGGTGAAGAAGAAGGTTGGATAGTACATGGCTATTCAGATCTGGCCTCCAAACACGGCCAAAACCATTGCGAGCAACGTTTCAATTCTGAATGGTGGTCTTATACCAGGGCGATACTGACGGCCGTTGTTCCCAAAATTTCGAATGATCAATCTCAGGGTCCAATCAGCCAAGTGATTTATTCAGTAACGTTTAATTCGCCTGTTTCCAAACATCTTTACTGTTGATTACCTTAAGTGGCCATGCCTACTATCATAGACAATAAAATGACATCAAAGTTAAAACTTTCAATGCTAAATTAACATTGACGAATTCATTATTGTGTTTATTATTAATGCATATATTTTTTAAGTACTGTAATACGTAAACCGATATTTAATATTTAAGCGTATGAAATATGTTAAAAATAAAGTATTAGCTTGACTTTAATGCCACCGTGACTTGGCCTTGCAAATATGTTTGACTCTGTTGACACTTTTTATAAGTAGTCATTTACTAAGGCAAGCTTAATCCAGTAGTTTGGCTTCCTTAAATTGGTTGATTACTCAGTTGTCACTTTACGTTGGAAAGAGCATAGTTGTGCGTTTGAGCAGTGTTGAGCAAAAATTTCGGCTCAGCAGTTGATCTATCAAATATACTATCTATTATTTGAAATGATTGAAATGACATAAATTAATCAAATTTAATTCAATTGCGCACGACGGGATTTCAACCCGCGTCCTTCAGCTTGCTAGTCGATAGCCTTACCCCTCGACCGCAGAGGACCGATTGAATAGAGATAACACTTTTACACTTCAGCTTTCTAGGGGGACAACATTGGTCAGTTTGTTTATATAAAAAGCCTGTATTAGCGGCCTCGCAGAGAATTTCATGATAATAGAAACTTCTTTAAGCCAAAATATTATATCTTAAAAACATACCGTTCAGAAATTTACTCAAACGCCATGTAAAAATGCAATAACCTTCCGAGGCAGGTAGTACCTAGCACTGCAAATGTGACGCTTTCTCGAAATAAACTCAACCCCTTACTTATGAACACCGTGTAAATTTAACGCGGTTAATAAAGTCAAAAGGTCGAAACAGTGAAAAACTTGACATTTTTACTACGGCGTTTATATGTTTAAGGCCCCGTAGTAAGCGTTCAATGATGGTTTGAAAGGAAAATATGTAAATACGAATGTTAGATGGAGCGCGCTAATATTCAAAATGATATTAATTCAGCGAAAATTGTCAAAATATTTAATAAAATCTCTCGAAAAATGTTTCAGTTACATTTAAAGATACATTGTGAATTTTTTCATGCATTTAACATATAAAATAACAGAACGAAACGTGTTTTTAATCATTTTCGGAGCTTACTTTAATTTCATAAAATTAAAGTTTCGGCAGAGCAAATGTATCGATATTATCTTAAAAAATAACATATATTTTTTTGAAACACGAAAACTTAAAGAATAAACAAGAAACTTTTTATAAATAGGTGGAAAATTGGGTATGCGGGGCTAAAAACGGCCTTTTATTATTATTATTCGGTGTATAAAAATTAGAAAAAGATTCAGCCAGTTAACAAAATAGGTCTGGTATATAATATTCCTAGAGCGGAACCTTTGACTTATATTCTCTGCGTAATATTAAAGGCTTTAAATTATTATACAGCAAATTACAGAAGCAAAGAATAAACCATTTTCCTAGAAATCTACTGCGGTGCACAACAGGTTAAAACGGTCACCATCCTTAACCAAAAAGTAATAAACAAATCTACAGAAAGGCGAAATGTCAAATGGTCGAGAAGTCCGAGTTAAAACAAAACTTCGCTATGCTCTGACGTATTTTTCCCAAAGGGTTCTGTATAACAGTTATGTACTTTCTTATAGAAAATTATAAATTAAAATGAAAAATCAGTTTTTAAAATTTGACTGGATATATTATTTTGCTGTAGCAGAATATTGACATTGGTAGTGAAAGGTGTGACTTTTCCCGAAGAAGTAGATACTTCCACCTTTTCACACTCCAGTTCATTCCTGCTACTGAATGTGTATCAACCGTGACCACATTACTATGGCCCAGTCAACTTGATATCAGGTCGAGCAGACACCATACCGAGCTAGAGGACGGATTATCTCGCTTGTTGGTTTCCCCTTGAGTTTGTCAAAGAGAAAATAAATCTATCTGTGAATATTTTCATAAATTCATAACTGTTGTCGTTCTCAGTTAAAATCACAACTTACGAGTATGTTTAATATTGTTTCGTAAAACATATTTTCTTTTAAAGGTATTAAGACACCGTTTAAAATGTCACACCTCAGACAACATTTATAAGCAGATAGCGATATAACTTTAAGAGAACTAACCTTATCCAACCATCCGGATGTTTTCTCACAGGTGTAAGCAGCGAGAATCTATAATGCTACCACACGAAAAACATAAGTTGCACTCATATAATAATGGCGAGAGTTGACACAAAGAATAAAATGAACGACCGGTCAGTGGCTGAGTTGGCATTGCGTCTGAGTCCCATCAAGGTGTCGTGAGTTCAATTCCTTGGGGGGCTAAGACTTCCATAATGACACAAGCAGAATTTTCCGCTTACTGTAGTGGTAGTAGGAGATTTTAAAAAAATTTCAGGTTATTCCAGGAAATTTTCTTTCTTAAAAAAAAAGAATATGTCGGTGGACATTTATTAAAGGAATGTTTGTATTTAAAAAAAATATATGTCAGTGCATCGGTATACATTTCCAGCGGCGATCAACAGCCCTTTGTCTTTAGTACGCTTACTTGTTGTTACTAGCGGAAAAGGGACAGCAAGTTTATAATGTTATGATGATGGCAAAATAGTATGGTTTTATACTATTTTACAGGAGCTGTTGTAAAATACGAGACAATATTGTGTGTGAAAAAATCTATATTTTCATTTGGCCTTCCGCATTATCAATCTAAAAATAAGAACAAACAAATTTTGGGAAAAGAAAGGAAGCGAAACAGTTGTCACGCGTAATAATAATTACACAGAACAATTAATGCATGAAGAAAAAACTTCAAATTCAAATGGAGTTCTACAAATGGAATTGATAAAAATAAATAAACGATTGTAATATTTTAAAGAGTGAAGCTTACTCAGCGACAGTACGGACTTCGTAATTTGGAAGTCGGACGCCCAGTCCTAGTAATTAAATATTATGGCATATTTATTATTTGTTACACCTTGCTTTCATCTTGCTGGTCATACTTGTCTTTATAAATATGCCAAATCAATAATTTAATTAAAACCTTGTTATAATTATACGATTTTCAAATCGAAAATTCATATAAGAAGCGTTGTTTTCTTTTTCCATTTTAATGAATGTGTTCCACCTGAACTATTCTACTGTCCCATCGCAGTATAACAAAGCAGCACTTTTCAAGGCAGGCGTGTCTTAATTGTAGCGAGAAGCTTGCGCAGTAGGTATCTGGAGCAAAATTGGACGTAATAGAGTAATTGAATCTAGGATTCGTATTCTTCTTAACCCATTACTGCGCAGATATTGTTTTTTATGTGATCAAAATATTTTTTTCTTTTATGAGACCAAAGTGAAAATATACGCTATCATTTTTTTTCTTGACAATTATTTTTAAAGAAATAATGGGTGCTACCATTTTTTGTCATTGGGCAGATATGAGTGTAATTGGTTTACAAATATGGTAACTGTAATAGATAGAAATTTTAAGACAAAAAAGTTTCAACATTTTTACAATATTCTAACCACTTCAAAATAATACCGATACGTATTATCATTATTATTATAACTTATAATGATTTTGTATGATACTTGGCAAAACAAAGAATATACAACCAATATCTTGTTCTTATCATTCTAACAAACGATGCAAGATTTTCAGCAACGTCTATTATATGGAACGACAAAGCGGTCCATTCAGTCGAATCTCATGTTTGTAAAAACTACTAATTTCTTTCTACTGAAAATCTTCCAAAGACGGTGAAGCAAAACGCGTAAGATAAATTGGAGTGAGTTATTTCCGAAATTCCAGATTTGACACTTCATTGGGATTTTTCAATACAAAACCATGAATCGTGTGCAACTTAAATTACCCTACATCCGTAATAATGCGTAAATTACTCTACATCGTTTCTTACTGCGGATGCTTATTCGATAATCTGAGATATCTTTAACCGTTAGATCAGTTTCACCATATTTGCATCGTAAAGAACAATATAATCTGAGTACTCCACCTGAAAACAGAGTTCAGCATTTTGAGAAAATCATTTGATGATTTCGATAGGAAAAAACTTGTATAAGCAATCTCGAAAACAGAGTTATAAACCCAACTTGTTAGAAGTACCTACTTCGTTTATTTTATCCAATAAATCCTACTTCGATCAGCGAAATCTTCATCCAAAGAATATTTGAGTCAAGTGGTTGGAAAAAATATATATGGTACATTATCGGCTATGTTGGTGTTTTCATGTCTCATGTCAAAATATTTCAAATAGTTTAAATATAGCACTGGTCAAAATGTTGCATTTTTAAATCAAATATTTTGTGTTAAAGTTACCACACAGTATCCGGCTACTTTGAGACCGTATTGTGTTAACGCCAAAGTAAATATTTTATTCGAACGCATATTTTCAATTTGAAACTCATTGTAGCCAAAAGAGCTGATATATAATTTGAAAAAATATCGTTTGTAAAAAATATGTAGAAATTGACTCTCGTGTGAACTTTGATAGCATCAAAAATGAACTGTTAATTGAGTTAGATATCTTCACACACCTCCAGTACACTTATAAGACCAATCTTATTTACTTATGGAATGATATTTTTGCAATGGATGTTCAATCGTTTTTGTGTGAAATCTGTGGAATCTGTGGGAAATACACAGAAGTCATAATATTTTGTATTGCTCCAAGTAGGAAAGTAAATAATAAGGAGAATTCACCATATATAAGTTTATCGATTTTTTAATATATTTTTCATTAATCCTAAAAATATGCAAAAAACAATTGAATGTAGCTACATTCAATGGCTCTTTAGTACTCTAAGCACTTTATATTTCGGCATATTAAAAGGATGAGGGCGGGAAATTTCTAAACCAAACACTTAAAAATCACCGAGCCCTCCAGTGGTTAAAGACCTTAAAAACAACACTCCATCTCAAAACAACGTTTATATTTGTGTGGAAATCCATATAATTAACGAAATTACTGAGAAAACGAGAAACATAATTTTTTGCAACATACCTAAAAGTACAAAGGTAACAATCAAGACCAAACAAACTATATAAAGTGTAGTAGCAGAAATAATATCCAAACGAGACATACCTGCAAAAAAACATCATAAAAATATACAGATTTGATAAATAAAACAATAAAAAAACCAAAACCAATTAAAATACATTTTGACAACTCCCAGAATGCCAGAACACTGCAAGGAAAAACATATCTTAATAACAACTTACGAATTTACTCTGACTCTTCCCCGGCACATCAAAAGTAACTAATGGAACTAGAAAAACGAAAAGCAGACGGAGAAACAGATATAAAATAAACCATTTTGTTACCCAGAATAGTGAACGTACATTAGAAAAAAAGGGTGTTCCACGATACTGAAAATTTACTTCCAAAACGTCTGTAGTCTACCGACAAAACTACACCGCTCTACCACAAAAACAAAGCTTTACCCTTCTCATTATCATGAGAAATATGTATTTGCGGAAACCTGGCTTGAGCCTGCAATCAAATCATCTGAACTTGGACTCATTAACTATAACAATTAATATTTAAGTGCTAGATCAAGTTAGAATTCAAGAGGTGTAGGAGTTGTAATAGCGATAAAACAAATCCATCATCAAGAAAATTACACATGAAAAAAACAACACTGAACATTTATTCGTGCAAATCTCTACTCAATATGAACAAAAAAGATTGGAACCACTTATCTACCACCACTGTCCAATATTTAACATATATAAATCCCTCTTCGGGCAGAGTGTGTTAGGCATAAAAGATATCTCAACTCCCATACAAAATACAGTGCCGTTTGAAAAAAAAGGTAGGTAATTTGAGACTGGTCATCGATGAGGTTACGAATCACGTCCATAGATCCGAACTTTGAAAATTATTTAAATTAACTATAATAATTTTAAAAAAATGCAGGTCTTTAATTTAGAAGGACATAATTAATAAAAAGCATGGACTGCAGTTTCACATTATTGCAAGCTGATGTCACTAATTCTTGCTCCGTTCCTACCGAGGAGGTTTGAAAATGTAATTGACGCCTAATATAGAACCATCAACGTTGAAGCTCGAAATTGCAAACTCATATTGCTTGTTAATGATAGGAGCTTTGAAAGCATAATTAACGCCGGAGACTGTGGTAGTGGAAGCTATAATTTTGGAGCTTGAAATATGGATGTCGAAAAGTGGTCGAAAGAGTTTGTTCTAGTAACACTCACGTTACGAAGGGGGGTAATCCAATTACCCCAAACGAAGGTTTTGTGCGATAACTAAGCTGTTTTTTGCAATGTAACAATTTGGGTATCTTAGAAATACTAATTGGCAATCGATCTGCATTAAAAAAAACTCCCATACAATTTTATTAAATAATATGTATCAAATTCAGAAAAAAAGTCTGCCCCCCTCCCCCTCCCCACCCACCGTAAAAACCCAGCGTGGGTTTCACTAAAAAGGGTTGCAGTAATATTTTTTTGAGTTATGTACGCTTGATTTCGTACCAACCCCTTTAACGTTTTGAATTACTTAATAACTGACTTCTAGGCGAAGAAGGGCAAAAACCAAGCCAGAGATAAGAAGCTAGTTCCAGCAATGTTCCAATTCCGAATAATGGTCTTCAGGTCGATACTGGATTTTCTGCGAACAATTTAATAAGGTCCAAAATATCAATTGTGACCATTAAGGTTGCTATATTTGGTACCCATAATATTAATTTTAGGTCCGCCTATAAACCGCCATATGAAAAAGCGCCTTTTTAAATTATTGACATTAACAAGTTATTGAAAGATCCCTCTTTAGACGACATTATGATTATCTCTCAAGTAAAATAGTCATTTATTTTTTTATTTTATTTTTTTATTTTATTTCATTTAAACGCCCATAGGGCTTTTACATATAATAATGTACATCTTTATTTTTTTAGTTATACATTTTATATAAAAAAAATACATATAGATTACATATAAAAATGTCAGATTTAGCAAAATATAGGTTACATAAAATATAAGAGTTTAAAAAATTAGGTATGATAGAGTGCAAATAAGTGCGACAAAAAATATAAAATTTGCCAAAATCCTCCAAATCAACGATAATGTTAGTAAGAAGGTATAAAATTAGTTGATAACAATAGTTTACAAAGTATGTAAAAATAGTTCGCACATACTCCGTTTAAAGTTGGCCAAGTTCAAATTATTGTCAAATACATTTATATTATTTAAGTATTTGTTACCAAGACTGTGTAAACGTTGTATTGGAGAGTGAAAACTATAGTTGGAATGAGATGTATGTATGTAAAATGTTGATATTTGCCTAGTTGTTCGTGTAGGTATGTGTAGATTTATTAAATGCAGCAGTTCACAACAATCGAATTTAGAGTTCAATAATTTTAATAAAAAGGTTAGGTCGTTTATTTTTCTTCTGTTTTCTAATGTCGGAATATTTAAATGATTCAATAATGACTGGTAATTTATGTGTTCTAAAGGGATGTTAAGTTTAAAATTGACGAAGCGTAGAAATTTTCTTTGAATTCTTTCAACATTATGAATATGTACATTGTAGAAGGGTGACCAAACTATGGAGTTATGTTCTATCAGGCTTCTAACAAGGGATATGTACAATAGTTTTATGATTTGTAAAGATTTAAAGTTTTTAATTGTTCTTAATATAAAACCTAATGTTTTCATACCCTTATTCACAGTTTGTTGAATGTGGGCCGTAAAGTCTAGTTTCTCATCCATTATTATGCCAAGATCTCGCATTTCCTTTACTCTTTCTAAATTTGTTTTATTTATTGAATAGCCAAAAAATTGTGATGTGATTGTGATGTGTGTCAAAATTTTGCATTTTTCTACATTTAAATATAAATTGTTTTGTGAACACCACTTATTTAGCACGTCTATATTAGATTGAAGAACTTGACAGTCGTTTAATGAGGTTATTTCTTTATATAATTTAATATCGTCGGCGAATAGCAGTACATTGACATTTTCAAAGCAGTTGACTATGTCATTTATAAAAACAATAAATAAAATTGGGCCAAGATGACTACCTTGCGGTACGCCACTAGTGGCCAAAAATGGTTTAGATAAAAAAGATTTTATTTTAACAAGTAAAGTTCTACCAGATATGTAGCTACTTAACCAGCTTAACATATTTGCTCTGATTCCTATAGCATGAAGTTTTTGGATCAGTACTTTGTGAGACACTTTATCAAAGGTTTTCGAAAAATCAGTATATATACAGTCAACTTGTTTATTTTTAGAAAAAGACTCCAATATATAGTTTTGAAACAGTAGTAAATTTGTTGTAGTTGATCTACCTCTAATGAAGCCATGTTGTTTGTCATTTATTAATTTTGTTAGTGTAGGATATATTTCTTCCAAAACTAAAGATTCAAAGATTTTGGGTAATACAGATTGTATGCATATTGGTCGATAGTTTGAAATGTCAGTCTCGTCACCTTTTTTAAATATTGGAATAATATAGCTGGATTTCCAGTAGACGGGAAAATATCCAGAGGATAGTAGGTGGTTAAATAAAATGGTTAGTGGTTTAGACAATACGGAGGAGCACTGTTTTAGGAAAATTGGCGGGATGGTGTCCGGGCCTGCAGACTTGTTTATGTCTAAGGAATTTAATTTTTTTTTGCAAGATTCTTCGGTGATGTAGCAGTCTGTTAAATGTGTGGTTTTTTTGAATGTGTATGAAGGAATATTTTCTTCTAGTGTTTCATCATCATAAACATTTTTAAAGAAGTCAGAAAAAAGATTTATAATGTCTTGCGTATTGTTGGCGTATTTGTCGTCCATGTGCATTTCTGGAGGATAGTCTGTACTGTCGTTGTTTATTTTTTTAATAAATTTCCAGAGATTGTTCGAGTTTAAGGCTGTGTTCTCGATAGAATTTATATATGTTTTATAACAGATTTTAGAGAGATCTTTGCATTTTTTCCTACTTTCACTGAAATTTGTATAGTCGATTTTCTTCAGAGTTTTTTTGAATTTTTTATGAAGTATTTTTTTTTGTTGTAGTGAGGCTATTAGTTCTGATGAGAAGTAAGTTGGATATGTATGTTTTTAGGAGTAAATAGTGGTACATATGATTTGATAGTGGTGGAGAATATTGAATATAGATTTTCTAAGGAATCGTCAGTATTAACATCAGACAAAAAAGACCAGTCAACATCACTGTTATGTACGTGTGTTCCATATTTACCAGTCTGAAATGACCATGACAGGCTGAAACAGGCACGATCGCGTCTCATCGCTGAGTTGAAGATATATTATCACAGTCCCTGTAGGTATTGTGAATCCGTCGATAGTAGGTATATGTTGCTACGATAATAAGTAGAACGGATAATGTCACTATAAAACTGCTCTCGATTTTCCTTAGCACGGTTTCATTGCGGAGGCAAATAATGTGGGTGATGAGTTGAAGAGTATCCATTTCATTGGAAAATATGTCAATCATTTTTCTTTGAAATCAACTCTCAGTAGGTATTTATTGGTTGTATTCATTTGAAATGTTTTGCAGTTTTTCATGATTTTTTATAGATACCTATTATTATTAACTCCTCATAAAATAGTAGAATTAATGATTTAAAGCATCTTAGTTTCGGCCCAGTGCGATATTTTCTCACTGGTACATAACACTTGCGAATTACAGAATGACAATAACAAAAAAAATATTTTGTCGGTATTTAATGCAATAGTAGTTATGTGAACAGTAAACTTCGAGTCCAAAAAGTATTTTTAATTTTTTTTCCTATTTAATAAATCATTACCATTTTTTTGTTGTTGGTACCGAAATACCTACATTCTTAATTATAAATAAACAATTTAATATTTTATTTACCTTTTTTGATTTCAAATAAAATTTATGGAAAAAAACTTCATTATTTCAATGACAATAAAAGTTTTTTCCAACATTTTTCTGGCTGGTCTGTACTATAATACTGAAAAGCTCAGTCAAAGTTAGTAGGTAAACAAAGTTTCTTGTTTGAATAAATACGTGGAAGCAGTAGATTTTCGAAATCGTAAACAAAACTTACAAATTTACAGACAGATGAAATGCCAAACGGTCGAGATAAAACAAGATGTGGCAGGAATTATTTATGCTTATTAAGATGTGTTTTATCTCAAATAGATATTACTTTGACTTATGATAGTTTAGATGCGGCTGGCAGTCCAATTTGTTTGTTATGATTAATGTTCATTAAAAAAAAACTACGTATTTATCATTTTTTTCGTGCCAGTGTTTAGTAAATAAAATACGTTTTACTATCCTCAAAAGGCTTAAGTGAAAAAAAGGCTTTAGTCAAACTTATCCCGTAGAAGTATAAGAAACGTTAAAATTGATTTTAATTGATGCAAGTGAAAATAAAAATATAAAAGTTCTTATATTTTTGATAATAAAACGATTATTTTACTATACACAAAATAAATATTACTAATTAAAAGTTATCATTTAGAATACACCCATTGCCAATTTTAGTGAGAATGGGAGCAATATGCAGCACAGAGTTTTGGCAGCCGGGCGGAAAGAGTCCACGAGTCACGGCTGGCCTAGTCAAGCGTCATTTCATCGAAAAGTATCTTGCCATGTTTGCTACGCAAGCATCGGTTTTACTTCCCTAGGCGCGAAAAAAGACATTTAACATCAAAGAGTACATTATTTTTTTTGAAACGGTGTCATTAGTCTTACGTGTGGGTAGATGAAATTTTGTTTTTTTTTCAAATTCCAAAGAAATATTTATTTTTTGGAAAAGTTCCAGAACATCTTCAATTAGTATTTTATTCTCTCTAATAGGTACTACATACATAAATTGATTTCGTAGAAAAACGTTCGAACGTCTCGTCAAAATATTTTCTGAGGATATTTAATCTCGGGTAAGTCTGTTCTTGTGGTAGGTTTCAGGTAATGCATAAATAATATATAATTGGTCGTACATAAAATAAATCTGGAATAATACGGAATATTAGTCGAAAATATATAATATCTGATTACAAAAGGCAAATAGATATGTCTTATTAAGAAATTCGTGATTTTTTTATCGAAGCCATTTTAGTATTATTTTGTTTATTTTTTCCTATGTTAGACGATTCTTGAATTAAGTGATCGTTTTTTCAAGCTCTCTGTCAGTAAAAACAAAGACAGATGATATTAATTACTGTTCGACGAATTTAATTTTTATAACTTATACGAAATTAATAGTAATTGGATAGGTGTTCACGTTGGGAAATTACTTCGCTATTTTAGTTAAATAATTTCATGTGAATAATTTTTTTGTTATGTAACACTTCACAAGAGATTTGCTCTCTGTAATGTTTAATTACGAATTATATTGCCACCGGCTAGGCAACGTTGTGAAGTGGGTTAAGGAAGGCGCTTGAGTAATGTATTATGGCTAGCCTTGGAAAGAGCGAGTATATGAGTCGAATCAGTTTACATTCAACTACTAGTGCATACGTTTAACGTTGTTAAAGACATTCAACCAAGTATTGCATATTATCCCTAGACTAAAATCTGCCTGCATTATTTTTTAATGAATTAAATAACATGAGTTATTATAACCAATCGTTTTACATTTGTATTATTTGTTTTTGGGGTGTTAATAAACAAATAACAAAAATACTTTTGGCCGTGCAAATCTTAAATCATATTTAATCGTTTTACAGTTAGAAATCTTATAAAATCGTGTAAAACTTTCCAGTTAAGTTTTTTTTTCATTACTTTGAATACCTGTAATGGTGATTAGCTATATAATATACACTCCGACTGTATATAATAGAGTGACTTTCAGTAGTAAAAAGGAAAATAGTTTCTGCGTGGCTAGGCATGCTGATAACTTTAAACGACTACGTTTGAAGTTATAGTGTCTGCGTGGATAGGCACGGCATGCTAATAACCCAAAGCGACTATTCTTTACAGATAACGAGTAACTATAGAGTATTTTCGGAAGATATATCTCAGCCTGATACGGTCTCCTAAAAGTTATGCAATCTCATTTTGTAAATATAGGATAGTAAATTTGTGAATACAATGAATTTTAAGAAATACGTGTAATTGTTTTTCTAAATTAAAGTTAGCAATTTATTAACAACTGCAAAGGACATGGTGTCGAGTGAGTTTGAGTCTTGAGTGGTGCTATCACTACCGTGGAGTCGGAGGCCATTAGCCGCTTCCTGTCTCCAGTGACCCGACGCCGCGGCGTCTCATCAGGCGGCGGATCCATTTGTCCTAGTTTCGTAAATATTGTCGATATGCTGCCACATCTTATGTGCTCAAATATAATTATGCAGGCATTGTTGCAAGTTTTTGCAAGTTTTCTACGTTTGGAATTTTATATGAAATTTATTTGTAAATTTAATTATAAGTTAGTTTTACAGGTTATCTTTCCGAAAATTCGATAACCATAATTTTTTTCAGAATTTATCTATTTAAATTCATTTCCTCGATACCGGTAAACAAAACTTTACACACGTTGCTTATCCAGTCATAGAGTGTTATTTATCTATTTTAAAAAGTGGAAATAATAATAATCTCACCCAATTTAAATAATTTTATTTATTAATTAAAATATATTGAAAACCCATTTTTCCAAAATGTAAAAGTCATCGGCTTTCAGAACTCCATTAGCTGCAACGCAAGTGAAGCTGATTATTATTGATTGATGAGGCTCAGGGTGACAAGGTACATACCATAAAAATACACAAAACGAACGAAGGTTAGATAATTATAATTGTGAAAGATTATTGTCATGTTAAAACAACAGTGGTATTTAAATAACGCTTAAGAGGATGCTTTCATGCTATAAATGTGTATATTTCTGGTATACCTTATATCGTAGGTAATAGGCATTAAAATCGCTTGACAAAAGGAGTCTAGAACAGTTCGATTTCAAGCAAAAACTGTTTTTTACTTATTTTGTAAATAATTTTATAAGAAAGCAAAAAAGTTAATCAAGTGAAACTGTTACAGATAATCTTAGCTATAATACTGTATTTTTTTAAAGTTGTTTATAATTCATACATTTCTATTGAAAAAAATTTTTTTTTGGTAGTTTGCATTATTTTTTATTGAGTAATTTATTTATTTTATTTGTATTCTACTCAAGTGAAGCGATAGGAAAACCTTCAATTTATCTAAAGCATATTTTTTTGTATACATAATGTACACAAATTCGTTATAAAGATTAATCAAAATAGTGATTTGGTACTAAGCTTCGCCTTAAAAATGCTTTCTTTAGACGTTGATAAGTACAAAATACATAATGCACAAGTACATGGTCGATATTTCTTACGGCAGTCTTTTGATAGTTCTGAACGCTTGCATTTCTAATAAACACTTCCACAGCCCCTGGTATTCTGTTGTTTTCTTCCAAAGTATACGATGTTAACCTACACACTTTCCGACCTTCCAAGAAGGCCCTCCAACATCGTTTGTGTCCTGCAGGATTATAATAGAGAATTCTGCTTTATTTACCTTTTTTTTTTCATTTTAAAATTCATAAAATCCTAGTTTACTTATTCTGGCTTTGGATAAATCTTATAATGTAAAATCCACAAAGCGTAGCAAAAGCGTTTCAATAAAATAAATAAATAATTCATAATTATTAAAAAAAACTCCACTGTCTCAAAGAGTATCATAAAACTCGGTTTCTAAATATTTTTTTGAAGTCTCGAAAAAATCTGTTTGAAGGAAGTTATTTACTAAAAAAATATATTTTCAAACTAATTAATAGTTATTCTCAGTATGTATTGCAAATTAATATTGATTGCTGCTTCTACTACCATGGAATCAGATTTGACAAATTTTCCATGCGTTAATAGCTTTACCGCCTAATAAAACGTCGGAAATTATTCGTAAACTCTACAGGATAGGACAAAATCAATTGATTTTAGTTTTGAGTAGGGAAAACCCACATCAAAAATACTAATTTCAGTTTTCCGTGAATCCTGGGTAGCTCTGGTTCGATGAACTCAAATTTGATATAAATTTAGGAAACATTTTCTAAATTGGAACTGGTCATGTGAAAAATTCAGACAAGCAATGAAGTACCTACCTACCTATTGTACAGAATATTTTTAACAAAAAAATATTTTAATTGCTATTTCAACTGCTATTTCAACTGATTTTTCAAAAATTCTTAGAGACAAATGATTTTTCACGGGTCTGCGCTAGTAATATAATAAAGTCTTCATTAAGCCCAAATACGTCTTGAATAAATAAATATAAGCTTCCCGGGCATCCCCAACTTCTACCTCCATTCACTTGCATTTATGATGATAATTGTACCAAGACGCATTTTCCGTGTTGTAGCACATAACCAAAAAACAAAATTTTCGAAACATTGTTTTTAATTTAAATATTGAAGACAATATTAGTGATTTCTAAACGAAAATCTGAAACAGAAAAATCAGAAAAGGAAACGGTCACTTTTAACTGTATCATACTTCGAATAAGAAAAAAAAAATAAAATAAAAAAATGAAGACAATGTTAGTGGTTCTTATTCGAAGTATGATACAGTTAAAAGTTACCGAGGGGAATAGCGTCCCATAAGCTCAGTCGGTAGATAAATAAAAATTGTTTTTAATTATCATTTAAAAATTTTTATTGATAAAAAACCGACTAATACCACAACCTTTGATCTTGACTTTTCCCTTCCGTTGTTAAAACGGCACACATTAAATTATGATTACCAAGAAACCCCAGATGTTGGTCAGTGAGATACTCGCCTTACAATATAGATATGGGGGGAGAAAATGTAAAACCAGTTCCACACAACCTAACCTACTGACCGTCAGCGATAGGCTATTATTTACCACCAAGAACAAGGTACTAACAACAGCTAGCCAAGTTTTCCAGGTTTCTGATGTCCATATCTACAATATATTATACACTTATTTTACTAAGAACATTAACTAGCACGTGTGTTGGAACAATTTTTTTATTCTTTAGTCTTAAGTTTTCAATTCAATTAAAACACAATCAATTTTCTACACCACAAGGCATTTTAAAAAAGTTTTCTACTAAGACGTATTTACAGAAAGTTTATTTTTGCTTAAAAATAACCATTTTAACAGTAGTCTTAAACAAGTGAAGTGGATTTATTCACAGAATATGTAAACCTTTCAACGACCCTCAATCAATTTTAACCCTTTGGAGCGCCTTAATCATTAGTAAACTTGAATATGGAAGTACTATTTAGAATTCACATTGCTGAAAACATGAAAACATTGTAGAATTGGTATTAAAAATGCTTAGACTATTATCTTTCAAATGTGGTCTACATAACCATCTTAGATCATACGACGTGCGTCTTGAATACTTCAAGATTAATACACTTAAAATTAAAAGCCAACTGACTGATCTAATACGTTTACATAAAATAATTTACGGCCATCTTCTACCTACTGCATTATCTCTTAGCAATATTGAAATAAATGTTCCCAATTCCGATTGTCGATGCCATAGCATGTTTTACCTGAATACATAAAAAAAATATCGCTTCTTTTTGCCCTCTGACTCAAATGTGTCGACTGTATAATAAGATAGAGTGTGCTGAAGTAGACATTTTCATCGATAATTTATACGGATTCATAAATTTTTTCTGCCATTATATTACTTACTACTTGCGTCTCTATTTGTGCCTTTAGTGTCTCTATTTGTAATTTTTTATCTCTTACTTTTATGTACTACTTGTCATTTTAATGAGTTAAATGTAGTGTTATAATTTTGAATTATTTTTGAAAAATATTTTAATCTTTATTTAAATGTTTGAAAATTAATGTTTTTTTATATCTAATTAGATTTTTGTGATCGTTGTACCTATTTGTGTATTAATTGAGATTTTGTAATTGGATTACTCTCACCTAAGTGAGATCTTCTGTAAAAACCCAGTATAAATAAATAAACAAAACACTCTTAAAAGCTTTCAAAATTCAGAAAATACCATAGCGATTATTCGTTGCCAACCTTTTAAATGATGTGAATGCTTAAGAACCGCTCTTAAAAACTGCTTTATTATCGTCGGCACGGTAATAAGGTTTTTTACATTAACAAATAATGGTCTCTCTTGGTTTTACAAACAACCATAGGTTCCTTAAAATTTTTATAGCAAATGTTAACAGGGAAACTGCAATCATTTTTATTTCTCTCAAAACATTTCATTAAAAAGGTTTAGTTTTTTCCAATCAAAAAATTTCGAGAAAGGCGCTCAAGTTTTTTTTCAAAATGTTTATTCAGTTGTTTTATTTACAATGTCGTATTTTACACAAAACTTACAAAACTGAGCAATCAGTTTGATTGTAAGAAACTTACTTAAACTTCACATTACCAAACTCAAAGAGCTTCATTCGATTCCAAGATTTGATTTAATTACGTACGCGCACGGTTTATGCACATTCATGCTTTTAAATTTTAACGAATAATGAATAATGCGGTCATCTGATAAACATTATGTGTCCTTTTATAGTCCTAAAAGCTTTTTAAATATATGAATACCGCAAATGAGTCCCAACTGCTTTCAACCATCTGGAGCCAGTGAGACTATGGCATCGTAATAGGATGTGTTGTGAGGCTGAAGGTTGTAGGGAGGGGAATGAGATGAAAGAAGAAGGTGGGCAAGTAACTGGATATTTAGGTCTGATAACCAAATATGGCTAAAGTCATTTCAAGCAACGTGTCTTACACCAGAGCGATACTGTGAGTATCTTCCACTCTGGAACGTGCCGCAAGGATACTTTATATTATTTTATATTTATTTTATTGATACATGATTTAGAGAATACATGTGGTTTTTTGTGATATTTCACCCTCCATGCTAGGGATGACCCTCTGTTATGGCGGGTGAATTTTACATTTTGCGCATATAGAATCTATACATTACTATAATATAAAATAGACAAATAAGAAACATGATGTTTAGCTAGTTTGGGTTGCAAAAAGAGGATGGAGTAGTTAGAAAATTATAAGAAGATTAAAAATTTGAGATATTATTAATAAATAGATCACACTAATTAATTATGTACATACTATTCCGCTAAGTTAGGGAATAAGGATATATTATGTTTTGTCTGAAAGGTGATTAAATTGATAGAGTGTAGAATGAATGGGTATTGTAGTTGTAATGTATTCCGTGTGTAAGGATCCATTTCGTAAGTTTGTAAGATAGTTTTATTTTTATATTTGAACAGGAAATGTATAAGCGAAATTTTTAGGTGGTGGAGTTGTCGTATGTTTAAGACCTTATACTCTATGAGGAGTCGAGTGGAAGGGTATTTTGTCGGTCGCTTGTTAATGACACGTATTACCATTTTTTGGGCTTTTAGAAGAGATTCGATGGTAGATTGTGCACAGCCACCTCAGGTAGTAGGGAGTAGGGATTGACAGAGAGCGTAGTATACAGTTTTAAGAATTGAAGTGGTAAGGATATTTCTTGCATTTCGTAAAGCATAAGAGAGCTTGCGGATGCGTGGGGTTAGACTGGCCAAGTGCTGATCCCAGCGAAGATGTTGATCTATGATGACCCCTAGGTACTTTATGTGGGTGAATTGTTCCCAACTGTTTTGTTTGAGCCCAACCACAGGCACCTCTAATGGGATGTTTACCTATGGAAAGGTTACAACATCATATACGTCCTTTTACACACACAGGCATGGATTACTTTGGTTCCATGAAAGTTACAATATGGCGCAGAAATGAACAACGGTACGGTGTTTTGTTTACATGTTTATCAACAAGAACCGTGCATATTGAAATCGCAGATTCACTGACTACGGATTCCGCCATACTAGCAATCAGACGTTTTATTGATAGGCGCGGTTATCCGCTAACAATTTGGAGTGATAATGGAACAAACCTTAGAGGTGCTGATAAGGTATTATCAGAATCATTATCATCTCTAAACCAGGACAAATTAAATAACGAAATGTCGGTAAGGAAAATAACTTGGAAATTTAATCCGCCAGGATCTCCTCACCACGGAGGCTCCTGGGAAAGTTTAATAAAATCAATTAAAACTACGTTTTACGCCATATTACGCGAGCAAGCACCACGCCCGGACACTTTGCACACATTGCTGCTAGAAGCAGAAAATATAGTTAATAGTAGACCACTCACACATGTTTCTCTCGATAGCAAGGATTTTGAAAGTCTAACACCAAATCATTTTCTGTTAGGTTATAAATATGACACCCCAATCGTAGGGGTCTTTGATCACGGCGATTTATGCCTAAAAAAGCAATGGCGTATTGCACAATTTTTTGCCGACCAATTTTGGTCACGATGGGTAAAAGAATATTTACCTACACTGGTAAAACGTTCTAAATGGCATGAAGTGATACCACCTATAAAGGTAGGCGATGTAGGTATCCTATGTGACAACACGTTGCCCCGGAATACCTGGCCAAAGGGTATTGTAGTAAAAGTATACCCCGGAGCCGATGGACAAGTCCGCGTTGTAGATATTCAAACAAATCATGGTACGTTTCGCAGACCGGCTACTAAGGTAGCAGTATTGAAAATACAACCATCGCATTCTTTACCCGCTAGGTGAAATGAATTCACGGGGGGAGGTGAATGCAAAATTATTTACTACAACCATTTAGTCATAAGATATACATTTTTTACGGAATTTCTAGTTTTAAGACATTACCTACTACACAATTTTTAGTCATTAGATTTACATATTTCACGGAATTTCTAGTTTTAAGAGTAGCATAAATATTTATATATTTTGTGAAGTATCTTCACGGGAGGAGGTATGGATCTTCCAGAATGCGGCTTTTACTTATTGCTCAATAAAATTTAGCCTTCAGGCCCGTTCCCACAGTTCGTATTTTCAAAGTTAGCATAGTTTCCCACATTTGCACATTCGACCCTACAATAAAACAATGCATTGGCCTGGTATTTTTACAAAAATATTGTCTTGTTTGTGTATCATTTATGATTTAAGAATTCGTGACATTTTATGATCACCCTAGTTAAACCATTATGCCTAAAAATATTTTCCAATATCTTTCCCACCCCTGTCCCATAGTAATAAAAATCCCAAATAAAGTTTCATCTCCCTTAAAATAATCCCTTTAAAATATTTGTATTGTTTAAGTCACGTCTGTATTATTTAGGATAGTGAAGTGCATTATCTTTTATGTTTAAGAATGTTGTTTTCCGACGAGCGGGTGGAACAACTTTATTTATGTAATACCTATGTCCTTCAAGAATTTAGTTTAAATACAGATACCTCCCAGAAAAAGAGCAGTGTTGAAATAACTGGTAGGTACATGCGTACCTACGCAGTCAGTTGTAGGATAATTACTAGGTTTATGTAAACCTAGAGAAAACCATGAAGAATAAAGGAAACTAGACCTTTATTTCTTTCAGTTTAAGTTTGAGCAGAGGAAAATAAGATCTTCTGCAATTATATTGTGAATTAATAAATTTATATGTCAAGAAGAAGAAGTGTTTTCCTGCATTCCATCTGACGGCGTGTTCTCGTACCACGATAGCAGAAACATATATTATGTACGTTTTTTGTCTAATGCTCAAAATTTTAATTTTGTCTTCAATCCAACTAACCGTATTTGAATACCAATAGAAAAATGACAGGCACTCAGAGAATAATAATTACTCTCTAGTATATATGTAGCTGACAGTATTTCTATAAGTATTTTGTAATAAAGACACCGGAAAGATAATATCATATTGGAATTCATACGTGAAGTACAATCCAGGAATTTTCATTTACTGGATATTACTTTACTTTTAAAATATCTACGTAAAAATTTTAACATGGCAAAATGCAATTTATGATAATAGTATTAAATTGCAAGCATTTTTCAATATATATTCAAACACCAATGATAATATACAAACTAACCATAATATACCAGCTAGACGAGCATTCATACAAAACACAAGTTTTAAATAAAGACACCACAAATACTAGGCAATAAAAGCATTCGACAAACTGACGCTCGACACAAAAAATTAGGGAAACAAAAAACATTTTACAAACAAAATTAGGATATGGATTAAAGAACAAAAATGGCTACTACAAAATAAATTTATCTTAAAAGAATAAAAAATATACCTACATAGTACACATATGATACACAACCGACCATCTGAAAAAGTTTAACAATGTATTTAAAAAAAAATGTTTTTTAATAATTAAATTATTCAAGCTGACAGGTTTCGTTTCTCCCAGCTTATTTCGAGCTGTATACAAATATTTGCTTTTTTATTATTTACTTTAAAAAGTGATAACAATTTGTAACAATTTTTCGAATTATCGTTAAAAGGCAACAAAGATTTTTTTTCACAATTCTTTTTTAAAATACTTACAACTTTGCTATGTTTATCTTTGTTTATATCGAAATGGGTTATCCTAATCACTGAAATTACTATCCTTCATGTATTATTTATATTATTATTAGAGATCGTATATATAGTTTTGGTAATTTTTGTATTCGTACGAAACCCATAAACCAAATATATCATTAAAAAGACGCTACATTAAAACAGGAAAAAAACATTTTTACGGATAGGCTTCATTCCTTGACTCAAATAATATTTCTTGCGTGCTGGAACAATCACAATAACTGTTTCCGCCACTCTGCCCGCACTGTGACTCCCTTGGGTACGCAATCTCACACACTCGCGCTATTACCAAAACTGCGTTAGGGTAAGGTAGTATGTACCTAACTAATCGTCCGTCCAATGTTATTACTACCCCGGTATCGGCAAGTGACCAAGTTCGTTGACGAATCAAGAAGTTTTTTTAAAGGGATGTACTTTACTTTCTTTAACCAGTGATTACAAACATTATTTGAAGTAAAAATACTTGTAAAATTTTGGTCTCTGATGACTTTTTAATTTTGTTTTAAAATAAAACAAAACAATTCTTCCACTTGTCGTCACTGGTCATTTAGTCTAGTAATCACCCAAACTTTCCAATATCTTCTGGCTTTTATGTTTCCTGAGTACCTACAACACAAGATTGTCCTAGTGATGTTAAAAATTGGAACGTAAAAAAGAAACATTGGGGAGAAACAATAAACTCTTTAGAGACCCCTTACTTAGAGATACTTTATTAATACAAATAGATGTTTTGTAGTAACAAAAACTTTGTTTTTTACAGCTTAATTTTTTTAAATGTTTTAATTAGGTAGCAAATATTAACAAATGCTTTTCTTTCACTTTATCTGGTTATAGTGGTTATGCCCATCAACTTTCCTTTCCGGAATGCTGGGTATCGATAGTCTTGTCAACAGGCGGAAAGCTGCGTTGCTGATAATGGCCTATAACTTGTTGAACGGTCACATCAACAATCCAGACATTTTGAGTAAAATTTTGTTTTACGTCCCTGATAACTTCGCAAGAGCGCGTAGACACAAACCATTCATTCTTACGAGATGTAGGACTAATTTACCACTAGCAATGCCTCTCGGAAGAATGTTAGTTCTTCTCAACTCACTAGTCTTTGACATCGACATATTCTACTTGAGCATTAATAAATTTAAATCGCTAATTAGGCAATAATGATTGTGTATTTGAATAATGTATCTTTGTTATTGTTTTTTTTTTCTGTAAATATGCATTTAAAATATAAATATATTTATTTATTTAAAAAATGCGCTTTAATAGAACAACATACGTTCAAAGTTCTGCAAACATATTACTTATGTATACTATTGGTGGCTGTATCATTTAAGACACGCTCTATTATTAAATTAAAATTAACATTGTACATCTTCTTTATAACCTTGTGTTGGTCTATGTTAGATGATAATAATAATTAGACGTTTTATTAATCTTATAAATTTATTTACAAAAAATATTTACAATTACATAATAATTATTTTTTAACACACTCAATCATTGAATAAATATTCAAACAGATTCTTACTTCTAAGTACACCTGTATCAAACATGGCTTTTTTATAAATAAAACTAAATATAAAATGGTTTTGCTTGAATTGGGTTACAAAATTATGTTTCTTCCACAAATGTATAGAAAGGCAGGCGAGGATGAATAGAAACATATTTTTTTAACATTTATATAAGTGTGTCAAATTGTTTCGCAAGTCAGTTTATTGTCATGTTTAGTAAAATTCGTCATAATACCATTGCATAAGGCCAACTGGAATACAGGCCTATACGCGATGGATTTTGAAGTGTCACGTGATTAAGTCAGTGCCACTGAGCAACTAAAGTTTGTAAATGGCGGCGATTGTTGATGATACTGTTTGTTACTTTTGATTTTGGTTGTTTGACCGTAAGAATATCAAATAAATAGAGTAAAATTTATATAGCAACAACTTAGTACTGACTTACCGTTGCAAGACAATATAACGAAACATTTAGTAACCCTCCACAATTTTCATTGTGATTGTTGATCAAGGCTCGAGTAAAGTAACACTACCAAGAGATTGGCCTTAGTTCAAACTTCAACCTCATTTAAGAACTGCAGTGAATTTCTGTGCCGATAGACTTAGTCATTTTATTTTTTGACAAAAAATTGGTCAAAATATGTCAAAGAAATGTCATGTTTACATAGATATATATTAAAATCAAATACAATGAAACACGCATTAAATAATCTTCACTTTTTCCATATTAATAATTATTCTTCGTAGTTATTGAACGATGAACAAATTTGAGTATTTAATTAAAATATATTAAAAATTAATTCACTATCTATGCCTTGTTTTTTTCCTCGCTGTCTTTCAAAGATTTAGAATTTCTATATTGCCAGCCCTGGTAGGCCAAGTCTTGGGGGTCGTGTGGACCCTCATCCCTAAAAGCTACCCCTCCTGAGTGTGATTGAACTCCCTGCTCCCTCCCATAGAAGCTCTCCTGGGGTCTGTAGTGGTGGGAAGTCTGACCGTATTGCCCTCCATATGAATGACCTCCGTATGATTGACCTCCGTAGTTCTGGACTCCTAGTCCAGCAGGGGAATATTGGGGTCCGTTGTAGTATTCGTGACCACCTCCGCCAAGACCTCCGAAGCCGGATAAAGGAGACTGAATGTTGGGTTTGCAGAGTTTGAAGTATCCAATTAATCCTGAAAAAAATATTATTAAACTTTCACATTTATCAAACAGGGTGAGCCGAAATCGGTTGGTTTTATATATTGAAAATATATACATTAAAGTGGTTTTAAAAACAAAGTTATTCCATTCTAATTATTGTAGATATAATTAATTTATTCTGTTTTTTTGAGATGTTCTCGACAAATTCAGAACAATCTAGTTATAAAAACTCAGTTAATATACAAATAGATACGTAACATTTCAAAAAGCTTAAAGATGAAGAATAGATAATATCGACAAAAAAAAACAAAATTTTATTTAAATAAAATCATTAAATCATCATAAGAAAAATATTACACACGGAAATACAAAATAAATCCCTGGACATAATATTTATTTCGACGAATTAATATTTATCATTCTAAAACACAATTTAGTTTAAAATTTTAAAACATATATTATTCATTAAACACAGTGAGTATAAAATATTTAAACTTAAATATACCAATAAAAACAATATACAAACGTTATCAGGCGCAAAACCATTCCGCAAAACTGACAAAAACTCGTCCTAAATGTGTAAGGGCTAAATAATTGGTATTTTAGTGGGTATCAGGATGTCCCTGACAAACTTTAACCATTGGTACTTGAGCTTATTTGGAGTAAGACATGTCGGATACAGTGGAAACATTAGCTTGAAGAGCTTATTGGTTATTCATTTATTGTATTGCTCTAATTACACATTAAAAATCAATCAAAACAGGATCGAGTAGTTGCATTATTCCTGTATAAATAAGTTAAGAATAAATTGAAATTCCCGAAATTGCTAATTAAGACTCGATTTAATGTACGTGTGCGCTCCACACGCTCTTCTGTACTATTCAAAGTGGCAAAATAAATGTTTTGACTTGAAAAGACAATGCAATAATTACAACAACTTGACATCAGGGTGGACATTTTATATTGAGAATTAAATAATTACAAAAAGTTCTTAAAATAGTGTTTCTTTGACATGTCAAGAGTAATTTTTCTATTTTTGTTTCTGCCGGTTTTTCAATTTAATTTGTTTTATGTGCACCATGTATTCGTATTGTTCATTTCTTAACAAAAGTATAAAATGTCTAATAGGTTGTATTTTTGGTATAATGTAAAATATGACAAAATTCAATTGTTGATTTTCTAAATATTAATTAATAAATCAGTGACATGAGGCTTAAAGACTCCTTCAACTTAAAAAAAATTAAACAACTCCATACCTGGAATGATGATTGCCAGAAATCCGAGTAGTTTCTTGAAGCTAGCCAGTCCAAGGATGAGGGGGAGGAAGAGCAGCAGTTTCAGCTTGAACAACTTCAGGATCAGCAGCATTGGGATGAAAAGCTTCTTCAACTTATTTCTTTCTGCAAACGAAATGCAAGGAACCATTTAATTTTATTGAAACATGTTTGGTATTCATAAAACAAAATACTCGCCAAACAATTTGTTCTCATTTCACAAAATAAACGATCAAATTATATTTGGCGACACAAAAACATTACCGTAAAAGAGTCATCGTCGGTTTACTGCCAGAACTCATTAAGTGGCATTTTTTTCAAAACTGTGTTAGAAGTCAAAATCTACTTTATCCAGTATACGAGTATATTACACTGCGTAGAAAAACATGTTGTGTCGCTAAATTGAGGATCCCATTAGCCACTGAATGCTTATTTTTGCAAATTAACTTTACAAATAATAAATCTTAAGACATTACTTAAATCTAATTAAAAAAATCTTACCATTCGTAAATCTTAACTTCTTTTCAATATTTTATAATAAACCATATTCTAAAACTTCCGGTAATTTTTTGGTTTCGGTTGCCTCCTTATTGAACCTTTTTAAAATGTCAGCTCAGAAGATTCTGATTTCTGAGAACAAAATACCTGCTGTTTTATATTTTAATATTCTTGTTTCGTCCTGTCCTGCTATTGTTGTTATTCTTAGTTTTGTCATCACTTATCTAATATTATAACAGTATATTTTTACTGTTATAATATTGGATCAGTATTGGGTAAGGCACACTGTAGGAATAATTTAAGAACATGACCATTAATACTGAATTACCGTTTTTAATCCTGTTAAAGTAAAGCGCACTTGAAGTGAAATGACAATAAGCTGCGCTATATAAATGCCATGTTATTATTATCATTATTAAATGTTAAAAAAATGCATTCGAATTATTAAAATTTAATTGTAAAAATATTTGAATGACTTTGAAAGTGTGTGGATTTGCATATAAAATATTCTAAAAATCACTAACGTTTAAGATTTTGTTCCAAAACCTAAAACATTACATTCCCACAGAAAGCAGTTATAATAGATGATTTACGACTACTAATGACTTCTGGCAATAAACCAACGCATGGATAGCTTTGAGATAAAAAGTCAATTATTATAATAATATTCTATTATTAAGTACATATTTAACACGAACATTGATGATAATTGAATTTGACGACGATCTTTTCACTATAATCTAATCTTCAGTTAAACTCCAGATTTCTATAAACCATTATTGTAATTTTTTTATTTTTTTTATAGTGAATACCTCACAAGAGTCCCAACTGCTCCCGTCTGGAGCCAGTGAGACTATGGCATCCCCAATTGGGGGATGTTGTGAGGCTGAAGGTAAGTGGGGAAGGGAAAAAGGAAGGTGGGGAAGTACCTGGCTATTCAGATCTAGTCACTAAACACGGCTAAAGCCATTTGGAGCAACGTTTAAATTCTGAATGGTGGTCTTACACCAGGGCGATACTGGTAGTATCTTCCACTCTGGAACGTGCCGCAAATATACTATATATTATTTTAATTAATTAATTGTGAAATAACACAAATTAATCAAATAAAATTTATTTGCGCACGCCGGGTTCGAACCCGCGACCTTCGGAATGGCAGTCCAATGCGTTACCACTGGACTATGCCGGCCGTCAAATAATAATCGCCGTAATCTTTCAATCGTACTGAAGATAGGTACTTTTCGTTACTCACTAAATTTATTAATCTCTTTTAGGGTCTAAATGAAAATATTAAACGTCAAGTTGGAAAGTGTAATGACGATTGCTCAAAATACTAAATAATCACTAAGAGGTATTAATAGATCATTTTCACTTCAAAGAAAATTGACACAGAAGATAATAAAAGATCTTTCTTGTTAGATGAAAACAAATAAGAAAGTAATTTACAAACTCTAAATCTTTTATTAAGCTGATGAATGAAAGCTTCAAAGGTATAAATTTGTCATTTTAACAAAGCCACCTCCCACACAAAATATCATTAATATTTATCAACGTTTCAAATAAATTGGAAAACTTTGGAGTGGCTCAAGCTTAGGGGCTGCTCTTTAAACTAACTGATGTTGGATAGTGAATAAAACCATAATGAGAGGTTGAATCATGACTGTTCAGACCATTGATATTGAAAACATACTCATTTTAAGGTAACAAATCAGATATAAGTTCATTCGTATGATAAGCACATCTAAAGCCCTTATTTGTTTTCAACTTTAGGTTCATACCTAGTTGTTTTATAAAGTTAACCATCTCTCTAAGTACATAATCATCAAACGTTTTTAAAATTAATAAAACGAGCAAAGGAGTTACAACCCAACTTTTCCATTGTTTCAAATCTATTGCCTTGAAATATTTTTTATTCTATGTATATTTTTTATGCAATTTGTTTATCGTCTTGTCTACAGGTCTTCTAGGAGAGTGGTCTCCAACCTTTTTGTCGCCGCGGACCGGTCAACGTCTGAAAATTTTACCGTGGCCCGCTGAGGGTGGTTTAATTAAATGTTAAATTCTAGAACGTCACGTGTCAGCACGGGTCGTGCGGAGTTGTTAACTTCAACGGCATTGTGTCGGCGGTTACATAGCGTGAAGATGTTTTCAACTGAATAAGTTTATAATCGCGGCCCGGTACCATTTGCTCCACAGACCGGTACCGGTCCGTGGACTGAGGGTTGGGGACCACTGTTCTAGGACATTTGAATTGTTCCAAAAATTCCAAACAACAAACAGCCTGCAAATGTCCTTGATTTTAAAGAAACACAAAATATTGTGCCACATAGTGAATAATGTTATCCTGGGGGACTCTAATCAAATTTTATCTTCCATTTTCGGGTTCTATGAAAGTCCTATTCAAGTTCTGTTACTATATCATTAAAGCCTACTTGATTGATATAACTGAAACATTAATAGAACTTGAAGAAATCTCTTACAAAACTTGAAAATCAACTTCGAAATTTTGAAGAATTGTTCAAATTCTCTGAAACAACCCGCCCGTGAAGTCTATAAGCAAAAACGGAAGACCACTAATATTCCAAATAATCAGTCGTTCTATAAATTTTATTTGAAACGCTAGTGTTTATATTATTATTCAAGCAATGGATGGACTTTTGCTTTATAATGTATTAAATACAATTTTTATGCTTTTAAAATAGTAAAATAACCAAAAAGTTTTCAATTTAATCGATTTTTTAGCAATTTGAAATGTCTCAGAAAGTATTTACCTACCCATATAATATTACAAAATTTTTTCATCCAATAAAAAAATATTTTTATTTAAAAAAAAAATATTTATCTTATATTTAAATCCTTTTTGAAGACTCTCCAGCTTCAAGTATTGCCTTATTTTATTTAATTTTTAGTATTTCTATCGGATGGCAACTTTTGCAAACCGATTCAGTATTGAACTTAAGGACCTCTCAGTGGATCACTGAAAGAGCCTCTTGAGATTTTACTGGAGAAGTTGAATGGTTGATGATTAACCCTTGAGCGAAATAAATGGATGGTTGGAGATTAAAATAATAATAATAAAGAACGTGGATCACAAAATATCAACTTTTGTTAGTGTCCGAAAGTTTCGACACATTCCCTTTCTCGGAATAGATCTTACTTGTGTCTTCAAGTTCATTCTACATAATTGTAATGTTAATTATTTGTTTTAGATTTTTATTCACAAAACATTTCATTTAGTTATTTAGTATAAAATGTTTGCATTGTGAGTGAATAATTCTTAATGTAAATTATGTTATGTTATTTTTGTAATTAGAGACACAAATGTCGTCAAAATGTTACTCTAAAGAGATTAAATGTATGTTTATACCAAAAAAGAAGAAGGATAAAACTGTAATAGAGTAAATAATATAACTGCTTTTACTGTGAAAAGCTTAAAATATTCTGCATTGAAAATAATGTATACATATTTGAAAAAAAACAAATATTGTTATTCCCTTTCCGATCATACAACGATCATCCGACGACCATCAACTAAAAGCTCATTATGCTGGTGAGAATTACAATACTGGAATCAGGAAAAATGTAATTTTAACACATCATTCGGAAGAAAAGACAAAACTTTATTTAACTGAGGATTGAAGCTTTGTGCGAGTCACCAGCTTTGATTATAACTACACCCAGCACATGGAAATGGTTTCCTCTGATTTTCGTAGCACACGGTCTACATCTTTGACTTTATAATAACACTTCAAACGCGATAATGTAGCCTTGAAAATGCGCGAGCAGATTAACCCATAATTGAAATTTTATCGTTACGTTCTGAACACAAATTGGTTTTAACTTACGAGTTAATCCTTGCGCGAGTTGGCAATTTTAATTAAAACTATAAATAGAACACAAACATGGTTTGTAGCACATAGTCTGCAATTATAATTTAAAAACTGCACTTACTACACGAGAATGGTTTCCTTCTTAAATGCGTCGGCAGATTTTTTGTTGTTTTAAATGACTATAAAAAAAAATATGTTATATAATTTACAGAAGAAATAGTAAATATTTTAAGCACAAGATGTACTACCACCATAATAAAGGTAGACTTGCGTGTGTGGGGTATGTGTCATTTAGTTCGTTTTTTGTATGTATATGCCAAATTATTGAATAATCGTAATTTTATCCAAAATCGCGTCCACGGTTTAATTAGCATTACATTCAGAATTTAAAAAGTTTTTTTTAAATTTTTATATGAACGCCGCGCAAGAGTCCCAACTTATCCCAACCTTCTGGAGCCAATGGGACTTTGGGATCCCCAGTTGGGGTATGTTGTGAGGTTTAAGGTGATGGGGAGGGGAAGGAGATGGATGAAGAAGGTGGGATAGTACGTGGCCATTCAGATCTGGTCACAAAGTACGGTTAACGCTATTTCATGCAACGTTTCGTGGTATTACACCAGGGCGATACTGAGAATATTTTCTACTTTAGTAGTAAAAGAGGGGAAAAATAGTAAGAAAAAATAAAAATAAAAAGTGTTTAGGTGGAAGGCCTATTTATTTGTATCTTAACTGCTTTTCAATAACGTTGGTGCATACGCAAATGACTGTCAGCTATATTTTACCTTTCTCTGGGTTTTGAAATAATTTCTTTAATTTTTCTGAAACACTGCGAAAGAAAACTGATCCTGCGCATTGAAAGTATTTTTTTCACCCTTTTTTTTAGTTAACAGGCTGCATCTATAGTACTCGTGGGCCGCACAAATAAAGCTTCTAGGGCTGTATGCAGCCCGCAGCCCGCATGTTTTTCACCCATGCTATAGGCTTTGAGCGATGGCTGCTTAAATTTAAGTGGACGTTTGTTATTTCAATTTCCGCCAAAAATTTAGAAGAATTATATAACAGAATTATAAAACCAAAAAATATAGGACAAGTGATGCAATACACATAAATTTATTGGCTTTAAAGTACACTAAAGGCGACTTGCACCAACTATCGCAAATTTTATCTTAAATTGTATTTAACTAAACGTATTTAAGACCCTAAATACATTTAACTTAAATGCGTTTAGTTGCGTCCTGCACCACGCAGTTCGGTGGCAATTTTAGTTAAACGTGTTTAACGCGTCGGTAAAACAGTTACCGCGTGGTTACCGCCATTAACGCGTAAATAAAACAGCTACGATGTTTCATTTTGCTTGAAGTGTCAAAATATTTTGTGATTGTGTGTGTGGTTTAATAGTGTTTTCATTTATTTTATGAAGAAAAAGTTAAAGCAAATAGACATAATGATGAAATAAGACAAAAAGAGCTTATGTTGTTGGAATTAAAAATAAAACAATTATCCGAGTAATTTTGTTTTTTATTTCTTTTACATACTATATTGTTTTAAAGTATTATAAGAATGCTGTAGGTATGATTAGAAGTTTACAACCTTGCAAAGTACTCCTCGATAAGGAGCGTTAGCTCCAGTGACGAGCACCTCGCTGATGTTTTTATTGGCGTTGAATTTTAACTGAGGTTCAATTTCTTGCACTAATAATGATGTCGTTTCTTTACTGAGACGAAATCTTCTTTGAAACTTCTTGGCACTGAGTGTTTCAAATAAATTTGTTCTTGTGTTTACTTCTCTGACTATAAACGGTCTACTTATATATATAAGTATAATTTATTTATAATTTCCATAATTTCTTCATGATCGTGAGAATACAAATCCCAAATGTTCATTGTGAATACAAATTAAAATGAGATAGATTTTAACCACAATCAGAAATCGAAGAACCTAAAAAAATTTTGACAGTACTGCTTAGAGTGGGGCTAAACACGTTTAACTCGGTTAAACGGCCGCTTTTGGGTATTTAACTTTGACAGTTCTTTAAACGCATTTAACGACTTAAATTTTGTGGTGCAAGACGCCAAGTCGACTTAAATCAAATAATGTGTTTAAAATTATATTTAAATCAAATTTAACTTATGGTGCAAGCCGCCCTTAGTAGTTTATTTGTTTCTGTATTAATATTTGGAGATAAGATTGTTTGAATGAGCGCTACCGAATAAAGAACCGAATGCAACGAAATCTCAATTTATTTTGTAAATACCGCATAATTTGAGTAGTACTTTAAACTTTCCAGTTAAACTTCAGTAATTTGAAGTTTGTAATAAATGTTTTTTAACGCCATGTTGCTTTTGGAGTGGTAATAAATGTAATGGTTTAACTGTAAATTTTGCAAAATAAAATTTTATTCACTGTATTTCACAATAAACAAATAATAATGATGATAGTGATAATGTGAGCAGCTCACAAAGAATACTAAACATTATTAAAATGTTATGTTGGCATCGTTTTTTTCAATCAACTGCGTTCAAAATCTTATCGGTTACGGATATTGGGTTCCACTGGGTTATTCCTCCATTGGGTTATTCGACATCATTAATTATTGCATCATTGAAATAACTAAAAAATAAACAAAGATATTACTTACTGAAGAGCGGGGCCTTTTTGTCTTCGAGCACATCAATTTCTTCAGCTATTTCATTGATAAACCTCGGAGAATATCTGCCCTCCTCACTGATACCATTGTCTATTTCGATTTCAAAGGCCGAAGACTTCAGGAACCTGAAAATATGGATTACAACGTGAAAACCTCTAATTTATCCAAAATTATAACAAAACAACCATAACAAAATCTACCTTAACCGCAATAGATTTCCATTGATTTAATATTAAACTCACACAAAAGGCCTTTGTATTCTTTGTGGATGCTGTGTGGAGAGTCTTTTTAAGGAAAGGAAGGCTAGGAAGTTCTGGGGAGTAAAAGGGTATGAGGGGTGGGTAGGAATATCGAGATCAGTGTGTCCAGGAGTGACTAAAGAATGATCTAGCCCTTCCGCTGCGGCCCAAGGCGATGGGTCAAGAGATACCAGTTGGAGAAGTCAAAGGGACTCCCTAAACCAGCCTCTCCCGATCCGATAAGCCACGCAGGTGGTGGGCAGGCGCGTCCTGAACACACCTCACCTGATGAACCCGGGCACCCCTGCTAACTCGCCAAACGTAGAGAACCACTTGGATTAACCCATGGCAAAAGTGTTGTTTATCCATTAAATTGTTCCCGGGCGGCAAAACCCAACCCCCGTCCCAACTTGAAATTGTATTTCAATGACTTGCAGAGTACAGTTATTAAGGCGTGTTGGTGATTGGATGCGTGAATGATAATTAGATTTAGTTCGATTTTCTAAGTACCAAAATAGCTTACTGTGAATTATTGTCTAAAATATTGGTCATATTAATTGATTACAACGATATTGAAAAAGAGAGAACGGAAACTCTCCTGAGAAAACTTGTTGTTTTTTTGCATGAAGAAAGAGTAAACTGATACAGACTGGACATTTGAAACGTCTTTCGAGCTTCAGGGTGCACGGATGATTGAAATAAAAATTAAAAATAAAAACTTCTCAAGTTACGAGTGTTATAATGTTTTAATATAAATCTAAGAAGTTTGTGTTTCACGTCAAAATAATAACTTTCAGAAACAATGGGTATTATTATTTGTTGAATGCTGAAAATAATTCCTTTAAAGTTTCTTCAAATAACATTAGTTGTTTAAGAAACAAACATATTATAACAGTTCCAACTCAACACACTGATAAATCAACATGCCTTTGAAAAGTTATATAAGTTCAATAAGAGCGATGAAAAAAAACTAAACTATTAACCTAACTTAACGTAACCTATTCAAACTGTTTAACCAATTTTCATGACTTTACACAACTTTTCCAAAGTATGTCGATTTGTGACGGGTGTTAAGATGTCCGGTACTATTATTACCTAATTCATTTTTTTTTCACTCAATTTGTGATTTTTGATTGGAATTTTTTCAGAACCATTTTGATTTGGAATTTCTCTGAACTTATATAGATTTGAGAGATTTGCATTTCATCTGTCTGTACATTAATTGTTTGTTACGTTGCGGTTCCGGTCAATATGGTAGCCGTGTTGAATACTAACTTCATATTCCGCCAGAGTTCGCATGATTAATGATCATGGTTCCGACAACGATCTGTCAAATCGGAATAATTTATTTGATTTTATTTGGTTTTACGTTCATCCGGGCTTTATATGGGTTTTAAGAACAAAATATACCTACTGAGCGATCGAAAATTGTACGAAAAACAATTTAAGCATGATATAACAGTAAACTGATAAAAAACAACATTAGTAAATCAGTTACATAAAATATTATAAAAAACATATAAGACTAATAAATTACTAAAACTACATTACCAACGCTACTATAATTTATATGATTATTGATTACTATTACGCTTAGTTCTATAAATGGAGTCAATAAATGTTTCAATAGTACCCCCAAACTTGTTTCCTGGATCATGCATCCCATTGGTTAATGAGTGTGTCTGATAGTTGGTTGTGTATGTATTGCAAAAGAATGTTACATTTTGTCTTGTGTTCCTAGTCGGCACATCGAATTTAATAGTGGCAACGATGGCAGGATTGTTAATTAAGTTGTTAACCAGGTCTGACATAATTCTCCTGTCAGAGAGTGTTATTAGATGCAATTGATTAATCATTTCTTTGTAGCTACCGGCCAGAAGAAAGATTGCAAAAATGATTATCATTGAAACGATGACATTTATTTAAAAAAAAATAAAATTCGTTAGTTTAAATGTTAAAAGAATATTACGTAAAATAATTTATGGTTCATAATTTATAATTAGGCTGGTATTTGAGTACCTATTCACAAATCTTATGATTTCAGAGATTTATTTTTATTTTGATTCATTAAATAAGAGAAAATTAGAAATATGTTTTTTTGGACTCAAGATTAATTATTATTATTTTATTCACAGAACTACTAGTCATATCAAGTAGTTTGGTCAGCCCATTCTTCCCTCGTGCATCGATGAGCCAATGAATAAGAGGAATAACGATAAAATGTCGTTTTCTCACTTTGCAAGTATCTTTCAAAGTACTGAGGGGAAGAAAGCTTTTTTATAGTGAATACCTCACAAGAGTCCCAACTGCTCCCGTCTGGAGCCAGTGAGACTATGGCATCCCCAATTGGGGGATGTTGTGAGGCTGAAGGTAAGTGGGGAAGGGAAAGAGGAAGGTGGGGAAGTACCTGGCTATTCAGATCTAGTCACTAAACACGGCTAAAGCCATTTGGAGCAACGTTTCAATTCTGAATGGTGGTCTTACACCAGGGCGATACTGGTAGTATCTTCCACTCTGGAACGTGCCGCAAATATACTATATATTATTTTAATTAATTAATTGTGAAATAACACAAATTAATCAAATAAAATTTATTTGCGCACGCCGGGTTCGAACCCACGACCTTCGGAATGGCAGTCCAATGCGTTACCACTGGACTATGCCGGCCGTCGAAGAAGCTAGAAGAAGAAGAAGCAAGCTGTTGAAGAAAGTGCAAAATCTAGTTCCTCTTACATGTAATACTCCTTCCGCTTATTTTCTACTTGTTACTTAATTCTTTCCGTACGGAGTTTTACGTAGGATTAAGAGTATTGGATGAACCAAAGCTTTTCGAAAAGCTATCGGAAGCTCGACATATATTAATATCTAATTGAGATATTCAAAAGAAGTTTATATTTCTCACTACGGTTTGTTTAAAGGACTTTATGAATTATTTCGATCGTGATTCATATCATCAATCAATATCTTTTTTATGCCATGGAATTTTGTGATTGAGAAGCTGCACGAACTCTGCCATTTTATCGGAAAGATAAAGATTTACAATGATACGGTCAACCTTTAAGAGTGATGAAAATTTTGTGCTGACACGATGACATTATCGAATGCAAGTTATCGATGACGATGCAAAGAAAAGCAAAAATTTCATGTACAAAACCAGGATTAAAACCGTGCGAAAAACGTGTGTTGTACATAAAGAGAGTTATTAAAATAAAAAAATAAAAAATAGTTTGTAAATAATAGATTTGATAAAAGTTTAATTCGAAAAAACCTTCATTTTTCTTTTGCATTGATTAATTTGTGGCATTCAACACAATCTGAGCTTATTTATTTATTTATTATACGCCCATAAGAGCTTTTACAAACATTTGATAATATGAACATAACAATTCAGTGAAACAGTAATCAATATTAAAATTTGCATTCAAAATTATACAGAACCCATACAGAAAAATGGTATTATGATAAACTTAATTGTTATTATTATTGAGGTATGTTATTACAGCCCCCTTGTTACGATATTCCGTGATATATTTTATCTATAGTAAATGAAAGCTCAACTCAAACAATGCATAATTTACATAAATAATTATTAACTGCATAAATATTAGTCTTTTAATTATCTATTATTGTGTTGGCTATTTCCAGCGATTTTCACAATTATAAAAAATTGAAGTATCAGCAGTACCTTATGAAGACAACTTGATAAAATTGGTTTAATTAAAAATCATATGTATGAGAATTTTGTGTTAACCAGGTAAGTTGTAAGTCATCATTTTTGATGTTAGTACTATGACCATTTCTCGGTCAGAAGTCAGAATTTAAAGTGCGATTTCAGAGGGAATTCTTCCAGTGGGTCGAACAGGTAAAGTTGGAAGAATCAATTACAGAAATTATGCGAGTCTATAGACAATGGCCGCTGAAGTATCGTAAATCATGGAAACCTAGGTATCATCTACCACGGACGATGATAAAATACTACATCAATACGATATTGACTAAATCCGTTATCTATGGTAAGTTAGCGATATTTGCGACTAAGGTGAGCAATTATTCTGATAGTCGGTAGACACAAACCACTGCTCTTAAAGTGGCCTCCAAGGTGTCCAACAAGCTGTCAATATTCGTTATACTAAATAGCTGGCTTATTAATGAATGGAAATTAACTAACAAAGCTATTAAAATTGAAATTATTTGTAAATGTAGAAGGCGGTCAATTAAATACGTTCAAGTTTGAAGAAACGAAAGTTTTCAAATATCACTAGTTATAGCTAAGGACCTCAATATCTACTTGTTTCTAATTTATTTCGTGTCAATATAGGTTTGGCTATCAACAGATCAACCATGCATGGGAAATCGTTATAAAATCGAAGATAAGCCTATCGAACCGATATGGTTAAGTTATGAATTTGAGCGAGCTAGACCCCCTGGTAACCACTTATCTAGGCGGTGAGTCTTCTTCCCGAATAGGACAAGGGAAATTGAGATATTTATAGGTGAGATGAGATATTTGCAAATATTACAAATTTTAAAAGACCATCTTGCGTTATCTTTAATTTTCCGCTTACGAGTCCATAATAAGTTAAAATAATTCAAAAACTTTTAATTGACATTCCAGATTTGTAGGATATTGCAGAGTAGAGTGTTCGAGATGAGTTCGTCGGAACAAAACATATTTAATTAATCTTGGAAGGGGTTCTGATAAAATTCTCAGATGAAACGGGGTGAAATGAGATTTAAGTAGGACACTGTTAATAAATAAAGCCTCGACGTTTTAATTAAGAACTCGGGCCGATGACTTGATTCGTAAATAATATGTTTTCATCCAGGTTGTGAGTTAGTTCAATTCCTTGGTTAATTAAGTCCACCATTCATTACTACACAAGCAACATTTCCGCTTAGTGTGATGGCGATGGGAGATTTTACTTCATTGATGTTTGTTGAATTCAGTGTCCTGCCTAAAAACTGGTTGTCGGTGGCGTAGTAAAGATAGGAATGAGTGCACCATCCCTTCGGTCAGCATTGTAGACACAGTACAACCTTGGATGTTATCTAAAGGCATTATTATTGCTAACCCGCAGATTGTCCTATTGTGCTGCTGGGTATGATATCTCGTAACGGCAGCTCAGATGTATAAGGCAGAAAAGTCTTTCTGACATCGTCAATACAGTGTACAAAAAACAATTGAACCGCTTTGAATGCATTTCGGTCCACTCCGGCTGCAGTCACGCGTTGGATTAAATTACATGGTGTCTGTTATCGCCCGCCCCGGGAAACATTTATTGGATAATCAAAACCTCTGCCATTGGTCATTCCAAGTGTTTCGATATGTTCGGTGACTTAGCAGGGGTCCTCGGGTTTACGTGGTGAGGTTTGTGCAGGTCGTGGAATGATAGCAGAATTGGGAGAAACATACCGATTTAGGGAGACCTTTTTACTCTCCAACCGGACTCTCTTGACCCATTGCCTTGCATCGCATTAGTAGGGATGGACACCATACAATTTTATTCTCAGAATTTCCACTCTTCCACTTAAAAACATCCTTCACACATCATCCCCAAAAATAAGATGGACACTGTGGGTCATTTAAAAAAACAAAAAAAAAATTATACATTTTTAATATAAGTTTTTATGAAATATCAACCCTTATCATTCAGAGCCATCTGGAAATAGAATCGCGATGTTTTATGTAGATCTGAGTAACGTGTCATGTCAGATATGTCAGACAACCTGATAGAATGAATGAATTCGTTGGAGTTGCGTTGTAAGCCGATTGTCTCAGCCAAGTTAGCAGTATGAATAAAGTTCACACGATCAGTTCAAGCGAGCGACTGAGGTTCAACAATTCACTTGTCTTGATTCATTCGCTTCAAGAATTCTATACGAGTTATGTGAGGAAGAACCAAAATCATAATATTATACGGAAAATCTTTACTTCTAGGTAAGGATTAAATATTCTGCGTTGCGAATTACTATTACGGTATTTGACTTCGAATCGAAAAGTTGCACAATTATATTTATTTTGTCCAAGCTTACTTATGTTAGACAAGAAGCTTTTAAAGCCTGTGGGATAAAAACATCTTCACTGGGGTATGCCAATCTTCCAAATTATCCACACACTTCCTTCCTTTTATAACAATCTTAGGCGAAATTACGTAATGATATTTTATGGACATACGTAATAGGTACTACATCAATGTAATAACTAAAAATATCTAACTGTATCTTATTGTACTGTGTATGTCTTAACAAATAAATAAATAAAAAATAAATAAAATGCCGAATGTCTAAGAGAATATGAGAGGAAGATTTTATAAAAAAAATTTAAGTAATTGCTGCACCAGTAACCACCAAATATACAGAAATTGTTGTGTTATTTCAACAATTAATATGGTTGGGACCACCATCAAATATTGCATAGAGCAAGGCTGCCCAACCCCAGGCCCGCGGGCCACATTGTGGCCCGCGAACGAATTATAAGTGGCCCGCGTGAACCATTTTAAAAAAACCCGAAAAAGTGTCGCGGGCCCGCGGTAAAACAAACAATGCAGCTTGCGCGCGGTCACCAGTGTTGCCAACGAAGGCGATTTATCGCTATTTAGGTTACTCAGAACGAGAATCAGCGACGAAAAAATCATGGAATTCGAAAAATTGTTGTGGGGAATCACATATGATGTTTTTGGGTGTGCGGAATTTTTCTCAGCGAAGTTCTGTAACAACCCCCCCCCCCATGGATTTCAAATATTTTGTGGGGAGCACTCATTTTGAATTTTTTTTGTGGGGAATTATGTATTATAGAAATTCTCTAACAACCCCCCCCCCCCCATGGAAATAGGAACCGTCAGTATTCAGTGGCCCGCCAGTGATTTTTAAATCGTCAATTTGGCCCAACTGTTAAAAAGGTTGGGCAGCCTTGGCATAGAGTGTATATTTACTAACTTCTTTCAACAGGCGACACGAGACTCTTATAACAGGGGTATGCTCGAGGCTCACATTTTAATTATTTCTGATGAACGTATTACTAATTTCTCAAATGTTTCTAGAGGTATCCCTACGGATGTAAGTTATGTTAATTTAAGATAAATAAAAACAAGACCTTACTTTTAAAATATTTTACGTAAAACGGTAAAATTTTATGAAACTTTTTTAAACTTGGTACATAATTAGCGTTAAGCATCAGACTTTATTATTCTAGACGAATAATTAGTAACTTTCTTTTCATTTTCCTTATTTCTAGGAACATTTTTGATTTTAGTAATACGTTCATCAAAAATAATTAAAATAAATCGCAAAGAAAGCTGAATTTTTTAGACCTGGTAGGGCAAAATCAACCTTAGGTCAATCCATTAGGCCGGACCGCGCGCCGCATATTGTTTTTTCACGATTTTATCACTTATGTCGTTAAGATTCCCACTTTATTTTAGAGATTCGATAGGGCAAATTCAACTGAAGGTCTGTGTATGCGCCAGGGTCACGCTTCGCATATCATCGTGCACGGCTGCTTCACTTACGTCGTTAAGATTCTGGGTTCATTCTAGGGTATAGTCTCGTCTTTTCCATCTCCGTTTCGTTAATTGTTACAATAGTAATTAAGTAGAAACGAAGTGTTATTTTAATAATCTATGCGTTAGAACGAGTTTTAATACTGAATTTTCAACAAAATCATTTTCTTCAATACATATGCTGTTTTGTGACAATCAAACTTACCTAATTTTTTGTATTTTGAAGAACCTTCTCAACTAGTTTCAAATTCACTACCGATATGCCCCACAAAGAAAAATGAGTAAAGCTATTTTGTTTTCAAGGACCATTTTCTAATAAAATATCTGTCAATCAGAATATATCTGAACATGTTCACGCATTTATTTTTGTCCGAATAAATATAATGGACGAGATGCGAAAAAAATATTATTTGTTAGAACACGTGCTCCGACTTCCTCATAAAATATTTGTGCTTTACTAATAGAATGTAATAATATTTTTTGTCAAAAACGGGACTAAATTTTGGTAAACGAATAATTTCATCAAATTTTTAATAAATTAACAATATTTCACGTCAGAAAGTTTTCTTCGTGCTTTCGAAAATGTTCAATATTCCACATGTTAAATTTTATTTCCAACCTACATTTGTTTTACTTTATGAAATATAATGAAATGCCTGAAGCATGACAACAAAATATATTTGTGGAATGTTTTATAACTTCGTACGTCAGCCAGATCGCAATGAAAATTTTCGCTGTACATGAAATAGCGATTACAAAAGTTTCGATACTTGTTTTAATAGTTTAGATATGTTTTTCTTGTATGAAAAAAACAGTTTTATAATTAAAAAGACAAACAATTAATTACAAAAACGTTATGTGTGTAAAAAAATAATAATGTTAATCGTGTTTTTGGCTTACCGAGGATTGTGAGTATAAAATATAGAATGAATAACTACATTTCTCCTGAATCCTTTGCAGTTAAATATCTTAATAATTTCTACTTTATTATCAACTGTGTGTCAACGTTTATAATCCAATCAATATAAAAAAAAAACAGATGAATTTGTCGGAGTTGTTTGTTAAAATATCTCTGGCAGGAGAAAAATCGAAATAATGCTTACACACACTTACGGTTTGTTTTTGGAAACAGCATTTTATTAAATGATTTACCGTCGCGAAATCCTATTTTGACTCGACCACTTGGCATTTCGTCTGTCTATAAAAATTTTTGTGCGTTCCAAGTCTTACCGACAATAATGTAGGTATTTATATAAGACTAATCAAAATTTGTAGCACTCAATACGATATCAAGTGTCGTAACTCCTTTTTGAATGCCTGCTAATTTGCTACTAACTGCGTTTATCAAAAATATTTGAAAAAAAATTGTTTTTTCATAATTTTCTAAATGTTCACGTTTAATGCTACCATTCCGCTTCCTGTCGAAAAATTGAAAAATACCCCCCAATGTGACATTTCTCTATTCCGGAAATGAATTTGAGATAAATTGTCCTTTTCCAGCAAGTCGAAAATAAATTTACCATCGTTTTTTACTGTGTTATAATGTATATTTTCAGTCATCCGGTAGATGACGACTTCCTATCATTGATATTCCTAAGCTACTTCCGGAGTCAAGGTTGACGACGTTTCATGTCACGCATTACCTAATTTAGAAAGGTTATGTAAAATATTATTCTTGAAAAAAAGTCGGTGCTATAAAGTTCTCTATGAAGGAAAAAAACCAAAGGTAGGTATCACTCACAGAGAAAGATTTCAAGATTACCTTTAGATTTCGTATACGTTGTATATATCATATTTTTATACACTTGGAGTTCTACACGTAATGCTTCAACAGGTGAAATAAAAATGTGGGTGGTGACAATATAACTAAAAAATCGAATAAGAAAACTTTTCTTGAAACTAGGTAATTTTTCTAAGTCATTTTACAAACTAGAAAACTATAAATGGAATGTGATTAAAATTATTGAAATTACTTTAAATGGCAACCTCAAAATGATTCAATTAAGAAAAGTCGGGTATAACCCATCAATCGTAGCATTGTAGTCTAAATGCATGTTTTGATAATTTATTTTCACGGTGCTTAAAAATTTATGGTACTTTTAAAGGGAGATTAGCCTCAAATATACGGAGCTAGTGAGTCAATGGCATCCCTAATTTCGGAAAACCTTTATTTTGAACCCGTGACATATATGCGCTGGTTCAAAACAGCTTCCCGCTCCGCCACGAACGTGGTCAATCTACAGAAAAATTCTGTTTTGTTTAGATTACTACCGTCACACTATAAAAAAGCAGAAATAAGTAAGAAAAATTCATCTAAGTAATATGTGTAACGAAGTAATGGAGAAGCAAACGAGTTTGTGTAGTTGTTACCCACCCAAAATTAACGACTCAATCTCGAGGAAATACATTTAAATTTTTACCCTCAATACCAAAATGTTTAAGGCCATCTAACCCTGGTCAGTTTGGAAGTTCCTTCGTTAGATTAATTTGATTAATAAGGTAAACTTAGCTCCAGGGGTTAAAGATAAATTAGACTATAAATACCGACTGCCCTTAAAATTAGCCGTCGGTTTAGTTTGTCTGCTGTCGAGCACGGTGAGAAGTTTAACGATATTTCCCTCTACAAAGTGACAGCTATTGGCTGGAACTTAACTGATAGACTGACTTACACTCCTCTACTATCCTTACCCTTTCCACTAAATATTTAACAGTTTTTTTTGTACAATAAATAAAATAGAAAAACAGGTAGAAAATAAAAATGAAACAGAAAGGAATCAACACTTTAGTTCTGATATTTGTATCGCTTGCCGGGGGGCCGTGATCACAATTATAGCACGTTAGCCCTTGTCAACCTGCCAGTTTTTTAAACTGTCAATGACATTATTTTATAGAAAAGGCTTTGAAATATTAACTATTCAACCTGTTTTACGCTCTCTCTATTCCAATGCAATTCTCACTTTTTTTCTTCATATCTTTGATCTGTATTACAATCGTTAATCCCTAGAATAGCGAGCATAACAAATTACGAATGAAGTATGTTATCAGAATTGGAATGAAAATAAGCAAAAGATATGGTATTGATCAATATTAGGAGGTTTACAGATAAAGACAGATTATACTAAGGGTGAGAATGTGCCAAGACCAATAAATATTTGGTCAGTGGGTGACGTCCTTATCATCTTTTCGCGCCCGTGAATAACTCATCTTTGAGAATAAAGTATTGTGGATGACTTTTCATAGTTTTCTGACCACTTTAGAGGTTTTAAAGCACCAAAATAAAATAATTTAAACTTTGAATGACGGTAACCGTCTAACCATCGAAAATCATTTTATGATAAAATAGCGATAAACATTACATATGGCGTTCTCTTTTGACTGTCTACACAAATATTATTGGGGAAAGGATATAGATATAAGACACAAGAAGGCTATGAATCCATAAGTCGGTAAATTCAAAAGTTCTGCGTTCCTTTCAACCAAAATTCCAACTAATAATAAGTTCATGCAAAGTAAATCACGCTCACCTTTCCAACTTCCTGCTGGCGAACTTCACAAGGGCATCCCATTCGCTGTCCTCCCCGCGAGCATCCCCTGAGAATTCATACGGCTCCTGTATCAGTGACCTCAGCTGCGATTCTGGCATCCTGATAATCCGGGCTGATTCAGTAAGGCTGAAACATTAATGAATATTCATGAGATTAAATACATTTTGAGGAGTGTTACATCCATCTTTATGGGGTTCTTGATCAATATAAGTAGTCAAATTATTGTAAAATAATATGGTATAAAGTTATTCAGCCATTTATTTGCACTATTTAACTACAATTAAGGTTTAAACTGTAAACTTATAATCAACCAGAAGTAAAATAAGAAGAAAATTAAGTGTTTGTTTTATGTGCTTTTTGAATCTAAATAATCTTATGTCATCCATTTCAGAGCCTTACTAGATTCGTTTAATAAATAATCAATTAAGTTATGGTCTAATCAATAATTATTATTAATTTCTGAAATGGTAAATCTTAAAAGAAAACTTAATGTTTTATGATATTTTGTACAATGTTCTTTAAATATTTTTAACGAAAGAAATGTAACTGACAAACAAAAATGCAATTAAAAACTGAATTTTTGGCGTGGCTGTATCATCACGCTTGTAATCCCATTGTCATTTCCCCTTTCTATCTAACCAAGCCCATACGGGTTCCTTTCCTTTTTTAATTGACCCTTTAGTTCAATTCACATCCGCTATATATTATGTATCTTCATGATAAGGTAAGGTTATATTAGATTAACTGATTGTGTGCATGTCATTTTTGTCACGCAAAAGTTCATTTTTTCATAGTATTTCGTATTAGCTGGGATTAATGATTCAGTATTACCTATACGCCTCCTTGGAGAAGAACTCGCTAAAAGCACTTAAGGCCTGGGACTTGAAGCAATCAGCCAGGTCCCCCGATAGACACCCTTGATTAGTCCTGGCTAGGTATGGATCCTGGTCGGGCCCCGTGCCAAGACCTATCCAGTCAAGGAGATTTCTGCCTTCGCGATCCTGAAAAAAATACACATTTATGTTAATTAAGGGTGTAGCTTGTAAAAGGTGTTTATTATTGATAATTGGTATTGTAAGGGAATTTGAATATTGGATTTAAAGAGATCAAGGATTGCAGATTTAGCGTAATGTTGTCTACTTGTCATAACGCCTAAAAGTTAAAAAAAATTCAGCAGAATCTGTAAATTATGGTCCTTTAACACTAGTAAGACCGTAGCCGTCATTTTGACGGCTTGTAACGATATTTTGCTTAAAGTTTAATGGATTCATTATTTTTTTTTACGTTTCTTGATTCTTAAAGAGAGATACGAGATATAATTAGATCTTATCTACGTTTTCAAATGTAATGATTTATACCTATAATGACCGCTGCTGTCAATATGCCGGTTATGGCTACTAAGCTGAGTTTTTTTACAACCTTTTGCCTCCAAGTTTACAACATACTCATTCATCTTGCAATACTAAAGTACTGATCTGTTTGTATCTTTCTTTAGTATCTCATATCATTCGAACTCGATCTGTATTCTATCTCATGTTGATCTCTGTGCACGTATTTTAAGTCGCTGAATATTCGTTTCGTTCTAGTTTTTGTAGATTGTGTACCAAAAGCATACAAAATTAAGTACAGTAATCAATCTCATTAATTATTGTATTATTTATTAGCCGTCAATTTGACGGTCGCGGTTTTTATTCTTATGGAGCAGTACCCGGTCGTTCTAGTGTTAAGAATAATTTAAATTTTCGTCTTTTGCGCTTTTACTATTTTGTCCGTGCGAATATTAATTGCACTTACCCAAAATAGAAGTCTACAGGAATATGGATAAGAAAGTGCAAATTTGTTTACTAGACCTTAGCATTGTTCTTTGTTTTAATACTTTTTAAAAGTGACGGTTTTTTTATTGTTATATAGATTATGTCATCAGGCCAGCATAGGTTTGAGTCGATTATGATTCCAATTTTTTTTTTAAATATTTTTGTCGGTTCTCAGACATCGACATGTTGAATTTAAATGTGAACAGTCGTGTTATTTTTGTGAAAAGATTGGGGGAGGCTGGCTTCTTTGATTATTACTGTATTTGGTATTTTTATATTTATAGTAAGTTTATTAATAATCCGAATTCATTAATTTGGACAATTAGGCAGTTGAGCAAAAAAAACTTATGCCTCGCAACGTTCTTTTATGGAAGTTTCCAACATAATTACTTACATTAAAATACATTTAATTTTAGTCCTTTTATTTTGGAATAAATCTGCTTCCGTTCGTATTGCCTTTTATTGTAAAAGGTTTCGTACCAATTAAATTATTCATCATTCAATAAAAAAATACATGTTTAAACATTGCTATTCCAAGATGCAAAACATAACTTAAATTATTGCCATTAGGGATAACTCTCTTACCCCACGCATTTTATAATTTTAATGACTCTTTTTCCATTTATTCAAAAATTTCAATGCACATTATTGTCATGAAATCCATATTTAATTTCGTGGAATAATTATCATAATAACATACCTAGTTAATTTTATTTAAAAAATCCTGATGGTGTTGGCTGTGGGCTTCGTTACCTTGCCTACTACTTTGGTAATAGCTGGAGCGAATGCGATAGCGCACATCACACACGAAGCAATCACTGTAATAGTGGCGTAAACTACTGTGGTGTAGTTCCAACACGCATTTACCTACATTTAAATTTTTTCTTTTACAATCTAGTACTATAATTAGGTGCTTGTCTTACCCCATTTCTGCCCTGCGTTTCGGGTCCAACCCCACTGGGAGGAAGTGCGGATGGTTGGTCCGGTAACCTGATACTGCCTTGTCCGTGGCTCTGCAGGGTGAACATCGATGCGGCTAGAGCTAGTAGAAGCCATCGCGCTGACGACAGCATTGCGATGGTGAGTTGAAAGATCGTTAAAGAATCTGCAAAAAAACAACAACATATTACTATCAAGCAAAATATATATTACGACTAAAGCCATTTCAAGCAATGTTTCAATTCTGAATGGTGGTCTTCTTCCGGGGCGATACTGAGAGTATCTTCTACCCTGAAACGTGCCAGCAAAATACCATATATTATGTTATTATATTTAAATGAAATAATTATATACATTAAAGAATTGTGAAATTACACAAATTAATCAAATGAAATTTACGTCGAGATTAGAACCCGCGACCTCTGGATTGCTAGTCGAGAGCCTTAGGTACCCCTCAACCACGGATAGATGGATAACTTTGACCAAGTTCCGTAAAGATTATTTTTTCAATGTTAAATATTAGTAGTTTTTTGCTGGCATTTTTTTTCTCAATATTATAGTACCTACTTGCCATATGAAAGTTTGAAAAAGATTTATCATTGAGATAGTGATCTCTCTTGGGACAAATTGTACAAATCATTACTTTAAATTGAAATAAAAGCGTTGCATAAATACTTGGTTTATAATTTAAGATGTAGATACATTACTACTATTTTTTGGACGCAAAGTCTACAGTTCACAACTACTAATGAATTGATAAGCTTTCGGATTCCACAACGTAATACTAGAAGTCAGGATTTATTTCAGTGCAGAAATTCTGGGACTAACTACCATATGTATTCCTCCTTGCCCAGAATACCAATGGAGAGAAACAATTATACCAAGTCAGTGGACATCTTTAATTTATCTTTAAACAAATATAAATGTTGTTAATGAAGCAATTCAGTTATATGATGTATATTTCTTAATATTCACATGTAAAAGCCCGGAAAAAGGGAGGTAATAAATAAATAAATAAATTATTCTACTAGTAAAATATCATCACACACGTACTCTTTTGTTATTCTGTCCCTATGTTCTCACAATCCAAGCTTCCCTTTCTTAATTTTATCCACCACGCTTATATCAGCGTCGCATTAATTCCGTATGCACCCATATTTTAACACAGTCATGCTAAGTTAATACACAAACACCTCAGTGATTTCATTTCTACTACTTCTTTCGTATCCAGTATATCCACGTATTGAGCTATTTAGCTATGCTGATAGACAGCACTGACGACGATTTGCGAATCTTCCCGTGGGATTGTAGATTTCCAATTATTGAGTATGTTGCGAGGCAGAAGGGGGTGCGAAGGCAAGGATAAGGGGAGTATAAGGCTCGGGAGGAAACCGACTATGTCAAGCAACGACAACGTTTCAATGGTTTCCAAATGGTAGTCTAACACCACGGTGGTTCTGATAGTATCTAAAATTTGTATTTATCAATCGATGGGATAAATTTATTAGTAAATTTCATTATTTTTTATTTTTTTTTATTTTGTACAATATTTTTTACATTTCAAAGTTTTCCAGTAATTTTGGCCTCACTGGGTGGCTTGTCTGTGCTGAGACCTTCATTATAAATCAGTTTATTTAATATTAATAAAAAATAAGAGACATTTGAATTTCATTGAATTACTTTTTTATTGCTTATAATTGTAGAGGCAACTATCTTACTGATAAGAATTAATTAAAATCGACAAACAAACTATTCTGATAAACATACACTACGATACTTATATTTTTGTGTGCTTTTATTATGTACAATTTTTTTTTTAAATTTTCAAAAATTAATAATAATATTTTTTGTGGCTATCCACCAACGTGACTATCCTTCAATGGCTAGAAATTTTTTCAAACTATGAAAAAAGTTCCAACAAAACAACCTAAATACCCAATGCAAAATATAGTACTTATCGACCAAACAATGTTTAGACGGAGCGGGTTGATCTTATCATGACACCGAAACTAAAATTATCGATTCGAAAGATTTGGTTACGAAAACATTTATCAAAAGAAAAGTTCATTATCTCCCTAAAAAAGATTGCAAGACACATAGCTTTTTACCTTTTGTTGCAACGAGCAAATTGATTTTCCTATCTTAATGTATGAAAATCACAGATTTCAATGTAATTTTTGTGAATGTGTGTGGTTGGTTCTAGTTTGAAATATAGGATAGAGTAGTAACCGGTTGGTGGTAAGTCCAACAAATTTATTTTTTTACTTTTCTAATCCAAAATTACATACCATATCCAGAATTGATATGTCTATGACTTACATACTTATTTACTGAAAATATTTCAAATTATGTACAAAGTTGCAACGCTAAAAGTAGTTACTCAACACAAAATGACATTTCAATATTGTGACGTGAACATTAATTTTTAGTGTAACTAACTAAATAATAGGGGTAGGCAGAGAGGACGGACTGCCAAACAACTCAGTATTGGCACGCATGTTTTGCCTTATTCACATTCATAGAACGTCTTATACATACTCTTCTATTATCTTGATCGCGCCATGTCTTCCTCGGGCGTCCCCGACTTCTGTAACCTTTTTATTTTTATTTTTATTCATTGTTAGAAATAGATATGCCTAATAAACTCCAGTTTAAAAAAAAAATACAACAAAGGCTATGATTTGACGTAATCGATTTTGTAAAAGTTAGTGTTCTATGGTAATATAATTTATTTTCTTAACTAGCTATGAGTAATCACAAATTCGGTGATGACGATACATTTCTTCGATGAAAGGCTGTGGAATAAATCCACTAGTATATTATTCCCTGTGTGTTGAGAACAGCAACAGGATTAGTTCATTTTGAAATCTCTTTGATTTGGCATTGAATGTATAGGGCTTATTCAAAGCACGAACACTGTACACGTACACTCAATACAGTGTACAGTGTGGGTGGGTTAATTATTTTGGCCTAATGGATATCCTAGTATACTATTCCCATCGAATGAATATGAAATGGATAACTTACAGCAATAATAGTTCTACTATGATGATAGGAAACGAAAGCGAAGATGTACGCAAATGATTTAAGAAAATAACATTGGCTGTGTAAGCTTGCTAACATATTATGCAGAACGATTTGTTTTGGTACATTTTTTAAGGTTGATCAATAAGGAACATGAGTGAAAAAAATATTGCTTTAATAACATATTCATTTGGATCAACAAACGCTGATTCTGAATACATAAATATTATTATATATAATTAAACGCATAATTAATAAATCATCATTTAAGAATGATTTGTCGGCGGGTTCTGACAGATCTAATACCACTACCTGACGGGTCGGCCGGATATGTGCATTAAGAATTCGGACAATTTTGTGCAAAGTTACGCTGCGTAGACTAGAGTACTGAAGTTGGCATTTGTTGATTTCATACCGACTCTAGTGGGATTACCCTTACTGTTAACCGACAAAACTGAGGTACATATGACGTCACTCGTACCTTGTCAGAATTAAATCTTTCATGCATTTTTTTTTTAATTTGATGGTATTTCCTTATAATCTTTACAATCTTAACGCGTGAAAGTTTTTTTATGAACATAAAAATAGTGAGCTAGTTTGAGCGATTTAACTACAGTAATCAAGGAATATTCAGAATTTACTAAAACTTTTTTTAAAACACGGGTTTCGTAGGAATAAGTAACGAGCTTCCTGCCATTGTCAGAAAAAATGTCGGAAAATATCACATGGAGAATGGTCCGCTAAATTAACTGTTTTGAAAACAGAATAAATTTATATGTATCTTTATACTATTCTAAGTAGTGAAAAAAAATTGTAAAATTTATCTTAAGTTTTTAGAAAGCGGAGTGGTATAAAATAAAGTATTTACTTATTTGTGTCTATATAACACCGTATTTTTAATTCTCTAATGCAGTTGATTATATTTCTATTATTACATTAGTTCGTAAGAAAAATGAAAACAAAATAACACTCTTTGAACTAAACCACAATGACTCTAGATTAAACAATGATGTATGATTGCATAAGGCTATTGATTTGTTCTATAGTTTTTGCGTTCACTCCGACTACTCGCTTTGGGCTTTCTAACCACCCACAAAACATACTCTGCCAACCATAACTCTTAGGTTAAGTTGACATAAGACTCTGATCACGGGGGTTTGCTCTACGCTCACATTTTAACTATTTCTGATGAACTTAATACAAAAATCTCAATTATTTGTAGAGAGACCCTACGGATGCAAGTTATTTATATTTGGGAATAATAAAAATAGCACTTCACCTTTCAAATGTTTTATGTAAAACGGTTTGAAAATTTAAAATTAGAAGTAAGCACCAGATTTTAATTTTCTAGATCCCTTTAGAAACATTTGATATTTTAGTAATACGTTCATTAGAAATAATTAAAATAAAGCCCAAGGAAGTATCGATTTTCTAGGTCTGTTAGGGCGAAGTCGACCGTAGGTCCGACCATTTCACCGGGCCGCACGCCTAGTATTATTATTATGGGACTAATATCGTATGTTTTTTTACACGGCTGCTTCACTTACGTCGTTAAGATTCTGGCTTTATTTTGGGGTATTTCTCGTCTTAAACCCTAGCTGACTAGCTGAGAAATGGGGAGCATTGATTATGAATAAATTAATGACTTCGTAAGGTTTTCGGGTAATGACAGACAGTAATATGCATTATTGGTAAGCCTCCGGCCGGGTGACAAAAGTCACCTAGAAATAAAAAAGATTTATTCCATATTAAGAGGAAATAAATAAATAGCACGTTTTATATTATTACGTTAAAAATCTGAGTCAAGTTACGTTTTAAGTGAAATAATTCATGACTTTAACCTATTTAGTTAAGAGTTACATTTATTAAAAATGCTACTGCTCTTGTCATGGATACAACAGCGATGTAAATTAGTTATTGGTGGATAGAGGATGTGCAGTTTTTTTGCTATTTCAAAATGAGTGAAAAGCTGAAAGTTTCTTTCGATCGATAATTTGAATAAAGTAATACCAATACAAAATGTCTATCTGTTCATCAAAACATTCAAAGCATATATTTTATTTATAATTTAATTTAAAAATAGAATTATTTATGAAAGGTGATTTCTTTATCACGATAAAATAAATACGGTCCATGATAAACGAAAAACCATCACTTTTGCATTTTATTCGTATCAAATTAACGCACTATTAAGTTAAAAACAGAACTTTTTGTGAATATATTATTTGATGCTAACCCAACCTCGTTATAACTTAATTCAATCAGAATGTAAGTTTATTTATTAGAAAAACAAGTTATTACCACGGATAAATTTTCTGGAACTTTTCAAATGTCACTGAATAGAAAGACAATACAAATAACCGATTATGGTTTCAAAACGGATTCAAAATTAGCATTTGTTATCTTATTTCCATCAAATTCAAAACATTTGTATCTTCATTAATACGTTTCAACCCAATGACTTTGACACATATCTACCAACCCTGTCCCGAAGGATTAAGGTCTTTAACAAATTAATGCAACCCTGGATTAATCCTTAAGCCAACTGGTTCCTTCTGGCAGGGCTTTCTTTGATGAGGGTGGTGCGGTCTGCATTTTAAACATACAATATACAACTGGAACCTGCATTGAATTTAATAAGAGATACATTGATGCAGAACATTGTGTTAACTTAGAAAATATTCATAATTATTATCATTATTATTGTGTTATTACTTTTCTTTTGTTTCAAATAGAGATAATTGTATCCTGACTGCTATCTTCCATGCCGAGAATTTCATTTTAATGTGAAGTAATTTCAAACAAATACATTATTTAGTATTCCTTGAAATAATAAATTATAAATGTATAACACGGTGTTTTTATTGTATTTGAGTGTTTTCGGTTATAATATAGTTGTGAATTTCGAATGAGAGTGGGATTTTTTTATAGAGCTTAGTACCATAGAGAGAAAAAAGCTTTTTTGGCCAAATGTTGTATTTTTAGTTGCTAGTTAGATATGTTTTTGACCTAGAGATCTAGTGTTTCTAATATAGTTTGTTGTTATTTATTGTGTTTTATATTTATGAATATGAAGGAGTTTTGTTTTAGAATAGAGTTGTTTAATTAACATGATGTTCAGCTTGTCAAAAATTTTCTCAGTGCTAGTTCTTACATGGTCTTTCAAAATAATGTTCATTTTTGCTTTTTGATTTTATTAAGTAATTTTAGGATATTGTCATTTCCGATAATACTGTATTCTTTATTTTGACTATTATAACATTTCCGAAGAAAAATCAAGTAAATTATCAGGTCGAATCACGCTATCGTTATTAGATCGTGGTCCCGCTTTTGTTTTCACATAAAATATTTTTCAAGTAATTTTTTTAAAAATACATAAAACAAACGATATGTTAGTATAACTAAAGTTATATTTCAATTACTCATAGAAATATATTGCGAGCAAAATTTGTTTTACCTGGTAATAAATGCTGGACAAAAAAATGTCATCATTTTCTAAATGTCAGTTAACAGATTCGTTGATGGGATCACTCATTAGAAAATAATTGACTTTACAGCCGTACTTAAAAATGTGGAGTAAATAATGGCGCGTAAGGTCAGAACAATGAAAAACATGACTTATTACCGAGGCGTTTGTTTGATAAAAACGGTCTTAAACTAGGCTCGAGGCCAATTTTACCATACCAACGTTGAACGGGCGTGTAAAAATCTAATTAAGTAAGACACTGTCAAACTTCAAAAGCAGTTAAATTTTCATTAAAATAAGACAAAAATCTTTTTTTTATAGTATTCAGACGTTGTAATCCAAATGAAAAATCTCAAACATAATATTTACCCCGAGTTTCAAACCTTTTTTACTTACTCCTCCCGGAAACGTTCAAAAAAATTATTGAGAACTTTACGTAAATTTAACGAAACTGATTGATTGACAAGGTTTCAGAAAAAAATGTTTCAATGCTTTGACTTCGGTAATCTAAAACGTTCTCTTTAATTATTTTTTTATCTATAAAAGGTTTGCCTTTCGAATGGATTTGAGGTTGATAGATAATGTGTTTGAAGAAACTTGTTTGTGCGTAAAATGTGTTAACTTTAACGAAGGTTAATAATGTGTCGCAAGTTTGAAAATAAGTTTTTTTAAACCACAAATGGCTAGAATACAAAATACTAGATTATCCTTTGCGATACAAAAATGACTTCATTTCGATGATAGAATTATGGCTGTAACTAACTAACGAATTACACCATTTCCGAAGGGGTAGGCAAAGATTATATACCACCACACAACTCTATCTTAACACGCACTTCTTGATTCATTCACGTTCATACGTGGTCTTAATGTGTTACTATTATTCTGACTTTTGATATAACCCGATTCAGGTTTTTTCATGTTTTTTGGCAGACCAAAACATATGAAAATCTAACCTTAATAAATGAGCACTATTTTATGGATAATCTAATGTCAGTGAATATCGCATAAAGTATAACGCTTTCATTTGTGAATAAAATAAAATAAAAAAGTGCTTTTAGCAGGGTTAACCATGGGGCTATACGTTCATAAGTTATTACTAAATATATTTTTTTTTATATTGTCAGGACAATATTTGAAAAATCTCCTACTATCACCACAATAAGCGGAAAAAGATGACGATATCGCTATGGAGGACATAGCTAGTGCGGTCTAGGAATTGAACTCACGAAGTCTGAGTAGGACTCAAACGCGATGCCGACTCAACCACTGACCGGTCATTTTGATGCAAATAAACGTCCTGGGTTTTATTTAATATTATTAGCAGTTTTTCACACTTAACTAACGTGTTTATATTTGAGCAAGAGAAAAAAAGTATTCATCAATCATACTTGCAACAGCGAAGGGATTTTAAACGGACATTGAGTTATAAAATCTAATTATGGAGGCCATTCGCTTTTAGTACGTATTTTTTACTCCTCATTTTATTGAATATGTATAAAATTTTATGTAATATATCACCACCGGTAAAAGCTTTGCTCCGAAGGTCACGAAGAGAATACAAAAAGCACAAACACTTTTAAATATGCCACTAAGCGAGTTGTCTATCTAACTGGAAAATAAAGCGTGAAGGCCATGAGTAAATGGTAGACAACAATATTAAAGTAATAGCAATGTTATTAAATAAAGTAATAAAGATATGCGCTTCGGTAATCGGTCCAAAATAATTAAATATTTTTAGTGGCAAAGTTGAACATGATAAAGGTGTAAAGTATAATATAAGTACCAAAAAAATTCTTGACAGTCCTCCTCACTAGCGTTTCCCGTTCTGACAAAGCCTGTAGTTTTTTACACTTTTGTATTTGTTTTCAACTTGTCTACATCTTTACCTAAATGTCTACACATTTACATAAATGTTTGTAAGTTAATAATCACTGTTATCCCGGTTAATGTTAGTTTATAATTTAAACATAGAAAATATATACTGAGAGTTAAGTCTTATGTAATCTTAAAAAATATATATGTTAACTTCACGGCTGTACGCGAAATCAATTTAAGTTCGTTCAAGGGAAGAAATGGCGCACTTTTTCAATTGTGATTCGAAATTCTTTGGTGGCACCAAAACCTCTTTGGACGAAAGAACTGTAGATAATTGGTAATTTATTTAACGCAATAATTATTTATTTCTTATTAATAAACAAATGGATAATTTTTATACTTCGCCATTTTCTTGAGAAAATCACCTTACGGGTGCTTTAAATTCCACTTAATTATGAATCATCTTTTAAAATCTTTGTTTTTAACACGAATCTCATGTTCTATGAGACGTACCTAATTTTTCATCCGAAATCGACATTCGAAATTTTATTACTTATAAAATGTGTGATAGAGATGGAGAAAGGTAAAAACTATATTAATATACGGAACGAAGTAATATGAAAACGTTCTGATTTTTAATGGTGGTTAGTATCTTTCTCCCAGATAATCTAACCTTAATGCATAAGAACTATTTTATGGAAAATCCATTGTTAATGAATATCGCGTAAAATATATAAGTTAATAAAATAAACAAAGTGCTTTCTGCAGGGTTAACCTTGGGGCTATACTTTTTTAAGTTATATATTTTTTAATCGTCTGAAGCCAGTGAGACTATGGTATCCCCAATTAGGGTACGTTGAGGGGCTGAAGATAGTGAGGAGGGGATAAAGATGGATAACAAGAAAGTGGAAAGTACCTAAATATTCAGATCTGTTCAACATGGCCAAAGCCATTTCAAGCAACGTTTTAATTCTGAATAGTGGTCTTACACCAGGACAATACTGAGAGTATCTTCCACTCTTGAACATGTGCAAAAACACTATATATTATTTAGAATGAGTACTTTGAAAGTGAAATAACACACATTAATTAAATAAAATTTACTTGCGTACGTCGGGATTTGAACCCACTACCTCCAACTTGCGAGTTGAGAGTCTTACACCTAGACCACGGAGGCCGTCGTTGACCATTTATTGGTCAAATGAGAAAAATCCTTAACTTTAACACAAGTTCGGGCAAACAAGGGTAGTAGGCAATTATAACGAATACGTAAATAAAACAATGAGCTATTTATAGTACTTTAAAAAGTTGAAAAGAGAATATGCGGATTACAGGAATCAGGTTAGGTTGACCAATTAAAAAAGGTTTGCAGTATCCTGCTAAGTTATGTAATCTTTAGTATTTTATATGTAGATCAATAGGTTGTTTGATCGGAAAATGGAATTTCTTCTCATTTCAACTTTGCCCGCATAGTTGAAGTAATCACTTGGATTCAAAGCAATTCGTATGCCTCAAATGATCAAGCGGACGCTGATTTTCAAAGCCAGATGTCGGCAAACTTTTAAGATCGGTGGGCGGAAACCGACTCTGTGGAATTCAAAGGGAAAAATTGGAAACATTTCTTGCGAGTCGCCTTACTATTTTGATTGTCGGTGACTTTTAATCTTTGTTGGAAGACATAAGTGTTAGTTGGTATTTTATGTAATAAAATAATAATATTTTAATGAATTCTATAATTTACAAGTAACGTGTCTTATTACAGTAGGTCTACAATTTAGGAGGCGGGTTTGAGTATCGCCGCCCCGGAAACCATTTATCCTTCATAGGTCACCTCAATTACCACATCACAATTACCTCTAATTTAGCAGGGGTGCCCGGGTTCATCACGTGACGTGTGTTCAAGATGCGCCTGCTCACCACCTGCGTGGTGTGCCAGATCAGGACAGGCTGGTTTGTGGAGACCCTTTGACCTCTCCAACTGTTCTGTCGACCCATCGCATTGCGCCGCATTAGGAGGGATATATTATACGTCACTCATGGACACATTAATCCCTAGATTCCTACCCACCCCTAATACTTTTTTCCTTTCCAGACCTTCCTCTTCTTCCTCTCGTTAAAAAGACCCTCCACACAGCACCCCCAAAGATGACATAGGCGCTGAGGGAAAATATATTCCTCAGGGCCTACTGTGTGGGGTCAATGTAAAAAATAAATTTATGTAAAAAAAAATTTCTAACTCAAAAAAAACAAATTTTGTAGTTACCAACTTTTGGCAGTAACTTTACGATATATTAATAACTTTCATGTTACTTGTAGATTTCAGATTTTAGTTGAGAATTATATTTTTCTTTCTAAGCTACGGTTGTAGTTAAAACTGAGGAAAAAACGTAATTGTTATATTATAGAATTTAATATTATAAAATATTTATAACCATTTCATTTTTAACTGACTAAATAAATATCGTGACATTTCTTTAGCTAGGTTAGGTTAGGTTAAGTTGCGCTAGTTCATTACTTATTGGTGCTTCTAACAGTACATAGGTAAAATAAGTAGAACATAGTTATTGTTGCCTATCAATGAAAGCAATCGACGTATGCGGCACAAAGTTAATCGTATATTTAGTTCACGTTTCGGTAGAACAAAACCGTTGGGTAAAAATAATGGTAAGACTTTTGAAGGAGATTTTAAACATTTGGTTTTATTGTCAAATGTGCGAGTTTGAAGGTATTACATATTTTTTTCGTTGATTTCAGAACTGACTTGTTTTATTAAATAAAATACGTTTGTCATGTCACAAAGAAGAACAATGTTCCGTTTCGCTATGTGTATGATTGGCTATTTACTAATGGGTAGCGAAGCTGAACTAATGAACGAAAAAAGCTTTGTCTTTGTACTCGGTATCGCAATGATAATTACTGTCAAACATTTTCTTAGAAGTATTTTGATGTTTATATCACTTTATAGTGCACAAAATAATTGTCTTTAAAAAACATTTTCTTTCAATACATGATTGTGTAAGTGTAAAATGTAGTCAACTTAACACTATTACTGTCTCAATAATCGACAATAACAATTTGAGATGGAATTCCAGTAAAATTAAAATTAAGTTTTTTTGTGCAAAAACTGCACTGTACAAACCATACATTTTTTATTATTATTATTATTCCTCTAATTTATTATTGATTAGACCGGTTTCACCTTGAAACAACCATCTTCAGACTCAACACTGTTTCAAATAATAGTCAGTGGAACTAGTTAAACTAGCTTGGGGAAATTGTTGAGGCTGGGGAGGAAAATAAGGATTGGGAAACTTCCTTCCGAAAAAAATGGAATGATTTTTTTTCTTCATAATACTGATGTTGATCCGATCACAGCAACATATCGGTTAAAACTCGGAAAGATCGATTTTCTAGGCCTGCTTTGGCAAAGTCGACCGTAAGTCCTTCCGTCATGCCAGGCCGCGGACCGAATATTGTTTTTACACGTCTTCATCACTTATGTCCTTAAGATTCTCACTTATTTTAGAGAATTGATAACGCAAATTCAACCACAGGTCTATCCAATACACCAGGGCGGCGCGTCGCTTATTTTTGTGCACGGCTGCTTCACTTACGTCATTTAAGATTCTGAATTTATTTTAAGGTATTGTCTTGTCTTTTCGAGTGCGAACGGTTGACGATTAATGGATTTTAATATAGTATGACAAATATCAGCAAGTCATTTTGGTACGTGCAACCAATATTGCACCCGTGCCGGTGAAAATATATTATATTTAGTTGATGCTGTGCAACAACGTTTCATAAATAAATCATAAATCATTTCAGAGCTCGAGGGAATCAAATCATTAGTCTTCTCACGTTTCGCTGGTTGACAGCAATACGAACGATACAATGGCAAAATGAAAAAAAAATGTAACAGAAGCATTTTATGGAGGAGAGAGAAATATTGAGAATATTACCTGTTTATTTATTGAATTGTTAGCTTATCATTTTATTTTGTTCGTCATTTTACGTTTTGCGTCAGTGTTTTTTCGTACTTGGGTACTAAAAAATACATCTTAATGTATAAAGATCACATCAAAAAACACATACAACCACACATTTTAACTTCCCCACATAGAAGGCGGTCTGTGGCAGGACAACGTCTGCCCGGGCCTTCTAGTATTATAAAGATGTCACCTGTGACAGAAAAAATATGTTTTTTTTTTTAAGTAGCGCTATCTGTGACAAAAAAGGATTTTTTTTTTAACAGCGCAATCTGTTGGACGTAATAGCAACACGCGCTATTGTTTTCTATCCGCACAGACAGACTGAGCCACAGAAACGCGTAACGTGGCGGGGTACAGCTAATATATTTATATAAATTAAAATGTAAATGTTCTTTTTTTCAAAATCTTAAGTCTCCGAAAGTTCTTCAGCGATTGCTTTGAAATTTTCACACAACGTTGCAATCGAAATGCTTGTATTTTTTTATAATTATTATGTATAGATTCCACAGGTAAAAAAATGCTTTAAAAAAAACAGCTTCATCTGTTGGACGTAAAAACAACACGCGCGTTTGTTTCTCTATCTGCACAGATATACTGAGCCACAGCGATTGGCTGGGTATAGCTTACAGCTAGTTTATAAAAAATAAAATAACCATTTTATTTTTCGAACCAAAATCACAATGTTTTAAAAGAATTTAAGGCCTCTGTTTAGTAGTGGCAGTAAGAACCTAAGTTCACATATCACTAAGAATGTTTCTTTTGGTTATAAGTAATTATCCCTCCATAACGACCAACTATTGACCTTAATGAATGAAAAGTAGAGTAATTATAATAATATTTATATTGCGACAATCTTCATCGATGTTATTTAATTCTGTTATGTTTTTTTGTAATAAATATCACTCAAAAGTACTGATATTGTTTTATTAGTGGTCAAGTGTTCAAAATTTCATCAATCTCGGAATAAAACTGTATCATTAGCCTGTATCACTATTGATCTCGTTCAACTGCACACATACACCACGAAACGATTATGTCCGACTCCTCACGAATCAAATCCTTACCTTGATAATATAATCAATTGGGAAATCTTGTAACCATAATTTCTAATTTCGGAATTACGAGCGAGGTTCGGTTTCAAAACACTGAGAAACTGCATCCTGAGAAAGGTTTATATATCTATATAACCGATGTTCGAAATTTCCTTAGCCGAGCATAGAACCGATGAAAGGGAAAAATGATATCAATCAAGGATTTCATCCAAACAATAAAAGTTGAAACGTCTGTCTACAGAAGTAGAGTATTACTAATCCTTAAACAGGGCAAGATAAAACTTGAGTAAGATAACTAAGATTCAAAATAATTTGACTGCCATTGCTGAAGATACTCTATTAGTAGTTTTGTCAAAAAACGAAATCGGAAAGAAAATAAGATATTAGAATCGGATTGTTGAGTTCGTGTATCTATTAGTTGGATCCTCTACAGCTATTAATCCAATGGAGTAGGGTTGTATCATCTATTGTACTTCCAAGTTGAAAATGTTGGTTTATTTTCTTTTCTGTACCAGGATTGAATTATGATCGGTTCTAGTGGAAATTCTTGAATGATTTATGTTGCTTTGCAACATAAATTCTCAATGGAAAAATTAACTAAAAATATCATAGACTACTAAAATTTGCACTGATTTGATTTTTATTTGAAAAAGTCCCAAGCATTGATTGCTATTATTTTATTTTTACATTTCAAAGCAGATAAGATTTAAAAAAAATGTTTTATGAAAAAATGTTTACTAGATTTCTGCTTGTTTGCCAAAACGGGAATGAAGACTTAAATTTTTTTTTTAAGAAACCTCAAATAATAGTAATAATATATAGTAATAATTTATTTTTCTTACATAATGCACTTACATAATGTTGATTGACTAGATGATCATTTGTGGAAAAGTGAGTGGAAGGGTTAAATTTTTCCTTTGGGGAAGATTTAACCTGGACAACTAAATCGGAAGTTAAAAAAATAAATAATATTGACTGGCAATCAAGAGCCGTGTGCCAAGCCGTCGCGGCGTGCGCAAGTAAATTTTATTTTATTGATTTGTTTGTTTCACAAATATTTAATTTTAAAAACACGTTTTAGATTGGAAAATACTCTCAGAAACACCTTGGCTTAGACCACCTTTCAGAATTAAAACATTGCTTGAAATTGCTTAAACCGTGTTTGGTGGCCAAATGTGAATAGCACACCTTATCTTATCCATATCCTTTACCTCCCCAATACCTTTAAATTTACACATTCCCCAATTGGGAATGCCATATTATTACTGGCTCCAGGCGGTTGGTATTCACATAAAAAAGCGGTCAGTATTTAAAAAAAACATCCTTTTTCATGAAAACGCTATTTAAATCTGCGAAATTTTATTATTATTTATTAATATTTATATTATTTAATATTATTATAGTTCAAATAAGAATTTCAGCACCGTGCGCTCGAACACTTAAATGATGTAGGAAAAGAAAAATCACCAATATGACCTTAAACCAATAATTTATGAACGTACAAAGTAACTTTATATTTGAGAAAACTTAGTGTTTTTGTTTAACTTGCCACGTTATTAAAAATCCTTAAACTTTGTATGTACAATAGCTTTACCCAAAAATATGTTTTATTCTTTATGAAAAAAACTCTGAACCTCCATCACAAACAGGTATACTTGGAATTATAAGATTTTTTTTGGGAAATTTTATGGTTTAAATGTACTCAAATGAACCTAGTTTTATTATAAGGGCTTCTTTGTAATTTCATTTTTCAACTTTTTGAAGATATTTCTGAATTTCTGACTCTTTCCACTCGATGGCGCTAAGCCTTAAACCGTGTTTGAAGGTTTTTAAGTACCTACTCATTTTGATGTTCGTTTTTTGCTTTGAGTTCTTGAGAGAGTATTTTTGATTTCTTTGCAAATAATAAGATCAACGACTTCTATATAGTTTTTTAAATATGAAACTTTATAAACTCATTTTTTCACTTGGAAAACCAACCATTTGCTCATTCTTACAGAAATTTTATGGCGTCTATTCACAAATTAGATTATATCAAAACCCGGTTTCACCCGAGTTTTCCAGTATCTTTTACCATTTTTTAACAATTGGAGAACTTGGAACCTACAGTCAATACGGTGTATTGTCTTTCATTAATTAAAATTAGTAAATAAATTAATGATTTTGAACGTTAATGATATTAAAAATTAATGAATTGGAATGGAATTAAATGTTCTACCATAAATTAATTAACTGTAAAATTACTACAAAATAATAATTGTTTGAAAAAAGCTTTTAGTTGTTTAGTACCTACGTTATCCTAGAAGTTCTACATCGGCTTTGCGAATTTAATAGCGCCGGAGTACAACGTTTGTGAGATTTAGTTTTAACATTGTGTAAATAGATTTTATGCATTGTGGATCAGATTTCATCGGTTTTCATTGGTTGTGAACTTTTTACATGTTTGTGTTTTAAACAAACAGAAAAATTAAATATAGCTCGCTAAAGAGTTACAAATATTCATATCATGTAAACAGATAATTATGAGAGTAAATTATTATCTGAATATTCGTATCTTTTTCTGAAAATTGAATTAGGTGCTGCGGAAGTTTCTTTATAGAATTCAAATTTTAGTTTCAAATGTTTTTCCGTTTTCTTATGAATTAAAATTTTCCAATTAATTAGTTTATCAAAGCTTTATTAAGATGCTCAAATTCAATATTCTGTACTTGCAAGTCGAAAAAACTTTAATTTCGTACCATGATTATAAAACATATCATCCTTATCGAAAAACATTTTTATTCAAGATTTGAGCATTCGATATATATAGTTTCTTGAGTTATGGCTTACGAAAACATAACCCAATTTCGAAGGATTCAAACAATAGGATACATCATAATTGGCCTGAAATCAGACTTACTTAATGATAGAACGTCCAAACCCTTGTCCTGCCGGAAGGAGCTTCCGGAAGGACAATTCGACGAGTGTGCGTCCTGCCAGCAGTACGCAATTTTTTGCGGTTTTTGTATGAATATAAGAGGCTGTCCTTCTAGCAGTACTCGACTTTTATGCATGTTAAAAATAGGCAGAGGTGACAAACTTTCTGTATTTTATTTAATAAAATTAGATATGGGCGCTTATTAACATAACAGGGTAGAAAATAAACAAGAAAATGAAAAAAAAAACGAAAGTGAAAATTGTATTTATTTTGAGAAAATTAAAAAAAGGTATAATAAAATAAGACATGGGCGCTTATTAATATAACAGGGTAGAAAATAAACAAGAAAATGAAGAAAAAAAAACGTAAGTGAAAATTGTATTTACTTTGAGAAAATTAAAAAAAGGATTATGCTGGAATTCCATTCGCGATATGGTAGGTGAAGCAGTTTCTTCCTGTCTGTGGAGAGCATAAAACACATCGCGGACCACATGTCTTGCAAAAAAAGCTCGCCTTCTGCTGTTTTTTGTTGACTCTGGAGCAAACTATACATTTGCGTTGAACTCTCTTTCTGTCATCTGATTTTGACAGGGCCTCAAGAATGTGTTCTCCGCTGTGAGCGATGTTCTCGTGTGGTGGCGGCTCATTCTCTTGTAGGTTATCATCGTCATTAATAGTTAGAGCTAATACCAGGTTGGTAGTAAACCACCTGTGAGACACCTGATCATGTTCGGAGCGAAAGAAATTATTAAAAACCAAATACGCATTCGTTTCTATAATGCCCAGAACTGAGGCATATATTCTATGTTCCCATTTTTGTGTGCCCCAAGCTTTCTCCAATGCCAATCCATCCTGCCTAATGTGATTGTGAATATCGATAGCCGCAGCCCCGTCAAAATATTGCTGGACTAATTTAGGCCGATCGACTTCTCGGTAAAATAAATTTCCTTCATCGTCCCACCTTCTTTTGCGTGATGGCAGGCCAGGCAGTGTCGTTTCGCAAGTGGCTACAAATGTATGAATCTTTTTGTCTCTCCAGGCACAGGCAGTGAGCTGCACAGAGTCTTTTTCTGCTGTACTCACAACAGATGCCCCCTTATGCGTAGGACACTGAGCTGCCATCTCAGACACAGGATAGAAACTATGTGCTGTCTTTACCAGTCCAATAAAATACAATCCAACTTTGAATAACTCCACAGCTGTTTTGACTGAAGCAAACCAAGAGTCACCAACTATAACTCTGCCAGAACCATACCATGGCTCTGTCAATCTCAAAGTAGTTGCAGTTCCTGCGCCAAATTCTCTTTGCCATTTCTTCGTACTCATTGCTTCTTTGCCCTCATTAATTTCCATTCTGATCATAATGTTTGTGTCACTATCACACGCTGTTTTTACTTCACAACCGACTCCTTTTGGTTTTCTTTTAATCTTCATAACTGCTGGCATTCCGTTTTTGAAGTACGCACCCCTTCCATACCAGGCGAACATGGATTCATCTACAGTTATTTTTGACCCAGGATGGATGGTATCTTTTAGTTTATCATTCACCATCGTTACTAATGTTCTAGTGTTACGCCATTTATCAGAAAAATCAAGGTCTGAGGATTGTGTGAAGCGCAATGCCATGAGAATGATCTCAAATCTTTGGCGGCTCATACCAAATCTTTGTCCAAAATTTGCAGGGGGATATATTCCATCAGAGGTGGTATTCCAATAGGATCGTCGATCTGGAAGTTCTTGAAGAGTCATAGCATATAATATGCCAAAAACAGTTAATAATTCCTTCTCGTTCAACAGTTTTTGTCTTGCTGGAAACGAATAGTTGGTGCAATGGACTATGTAACTAAGCTTCTCTCTCGGAAATATCATGAAAAATGCATCCTTGATACTTCGTGCGGGCCCCAATGGTACTAGCAAGGTAGCTTTGAAATAGCCTTGTTGTCGTTGATCGACACGTATTGCTTCATGAAAAGTCCAGGTAACACCCTTTGCAACTGTTGTATTTCGAGCAGAATTTACGTTGCTTGTACTTGAATTCGGATGTACTGAAATACTTGTCTCGTCATCTTCGCTCGAAGAAGAAGAACCCGATTCAGACGATGCTGAAAAAAAATCCATTATTAGTGATCAACAGACGCAAAGGGGTGTAGGTACTCAATATATTTAAACTTAAAATTATTTTCCAAATAAATATAAGCAATAATTATTAGCCAGAAACACCCATACAAATTGAAAAAATCTTCCGAGAAGAAATAATAACCGCCGACGCGTCGCGACGGTACTCACACCCTCCTGATTTCCGGTCAGGTGATCGATCCATTGAGCTACGCCGGCCTATCTCCTGTCCCGTCAAATTATTCAATATGTATTAGAAATATTTCGTTCAACAACTATTGCTTATTTTATTATTTCACCTAAGAACAACATACTTTATTATAGTAGGGAAGGCAATTTTACTTGCTAAATTCCCCACTAGATAGCGTCGCGACAAATTATGTCTACATTTTATTGGTGAATACTTAGAATTGTCAAATATTATTATTTTTCGTCGTCGGCAGTTATTATATCTTCTCGGAAGATTTTTTCAATTTGTATGGGTGTTTCTGGCTAATAATTATTGCTTATAATAATTTGTAATCCTTTGTGATATGCATAAAAACCTTGTCTTATAAACATTAATAAAGTTTATCAGTTAAAAAATAATAAAAATATTTTTAATACACACACACCCAGGCACAGACACACAGGCAAGCACGCGCCCACACACACAGACACGCAAATACATACGCATACATACCCATACAAGTCAAACTTAGCAAAGTTAATTTATGTTGTGCCTGTCAAAAAAAAATTGTCAATCACGTAAATAATGGAAACGAACAAGCAACCTCCAAGTACTATTTTTTCTATGGGAATATACTAGGCTTACTATAAACGTAAGCCTATGAATAAAATAAGAAAGTTTGTACTTACAATGTTCTTCATTTGTATTTGCTTCCACTAAATTGTCATTTTCGGTTTCAGCAATTAGAACTCCAACGGGCACGGTTGATATTTTTTTGTCAATTTCCCAATATACCCTTGCATAATTGTTTTCTAACTTTTTTACAGTGCCCCAACAATAACTAATGTCGTAATTATCACCAAAATGTTTGCGACTCCATGTGTTTAGGCCATCATTTTCGTCGAAATACGTGGCTTTGACGCGAACGCGGACCCCACGTCTTATACTCGCCGCCATTTTGGCCAGACTGATCGCAGAAATACGATTCAAAAACTCGCTGAATCAGAAAGAGACGCACTATGCAATGCAGTTAACGGCATCCTGCTAGCAGGCCTACAAAGCCGCATATAAACAAAAAACTTACGTCCTACCGGTAGTACGTAAAGTCCTGCTGGCAGGACGCTGGACGTTCTATCATTAAACAAATCTATGTACATATGTAGCACAGATACAAGACCTCTGCTTGTTAGCAAACAGTATGACATTATTCTACCAACGGTACGTTGAGGTAGAGTATATTGAGGGATCGAGGTGCCTACGTGAGTCAGAGCGCATATCAAAACGATATGACCGGGTACCTACCTGGGTACTGGGTACCGTTCATTCTGAAGGCACCTACACACTTATTGGTATGTTTAATCGGTATAATTATCGCGGTGCATGTCATACTTGATTGCTTTTGTGTACGAAATATTGTCTTCTTCGCTTCCTGCGAAATATTTCGATTTAATATATTCCAAACTACAAGAAATGGATATCATTGAACGGAAATGGTACGAAAGTTCACACATAAATGAACCATAACAATTTGCAAAAGCTTTTTTAGGTTTTATTTTAATATGAACAAGTAACTACCTAGTCTTTAATGCTTTATATTTGCTTTCTAAAATCACAACAATTTGGATTCCGACATGATTTACATGTATTATCTTTATAGGTCAATAATTACGAAAATTAATCCTCTTAATTTTTTTTTAGACACGTTTTTTAATCTGTATGTAAGTACATGACTACATAAAATCTACCAAAGTTAAAAAATCAGTTGTGATTATAATTATTTACAAAACTGGATCAAGACAACAGGAGGAGATTTCATGAAAAACAAATTGGAATATAATTAATTACATTTCATAAAAACACTAAAAATAACTAACAGAAGCAAAAAATTAAGATCTATTTTTTTGCATATTGTTTTATACTAGATAATCAAATCACCATTGAAAAATAATGTAAAACCATAATGTTGCAATATGTAGACCTCAAAATCGGTATTAATATCTAGTGAGGTCTATGCAACGAAAATAAATAATTTGTACCCCTTTTTTAAAATATTTTAAAGTAAAGGAAAGTTCTAAAGTTTAATAAACAAAAATTTTGTCAAAGAGTGTGATAAGTGTAATGCCGTGTTTCAATTATTTAAGTACACAAATACCCTAAATTTTATCATTAGTAGCAAGGAGAAGAGCAAGAGAAACGGTGGTCAATTGAAGTATTATTACTAATCGTAATAGGAAATCAAATTTAATATCGATTTATGATTGTAGGTCATTTAACAATTTATTGAACGTGAAATGATATGCAATAATATAATTTCATTTGATGCATGCGTTTTTTGATCTAATTTACTTTCTTTGTGCTAACAGACCCTGACAAAGCACTTTGAGAAGGAAAGTAATCATTAATTAGCATTTGATTTGGAATTAGCGCTTAGCTGTAAACAACTTTAGAATGTTGGACTCTGGGATCGGCACTAAAAGTTTTACATTCAAAGTATACATTGAATTTGTTTGTGCTTAATCGATTATATTGCGAAGTTTTTTATGTGAATACCTGGCAAGAGACCCGGAGGCACACGTTCGTAAATACCCGATTCGTTATCTATTCGAAAAATCTTGGTTCGGTAAATACCCCGGGGATCTTATTAACAGATGCATTTAGTTAGTTAGTGTTCCTACCTATGTATGGGTTCGTCTTAGAAATGCTATATGTAACGATATATTAATTTGTAATAATGCAAATTCATTTTGTCTTCCCTTTACCGGTTGCATGTCTAATGGCTATCAAAGTTGGTATCAATATCCGTCTTTTCTCTATTTTATTTAGTCATTGGTTTTCGTTGTGGATTTGAATCTAACTGATAATAATTCTACAGTATGAGTATTTGTATTATCAGAGAACTGAGTTAGATAATTGTATAAGTATGTAATGAAATTAATCAATTTATGAATGATTGTATTTAATAAAAAATAAGTATAATTAAAACAGTGGTACAGTCATTCATACTCAATAAAAAGTTGCAATCCCTGTAATTTGAACAATTAAAATAACGATTTTTCGGATTACTGGAACCTTTACGAAGCAGCTAGATTTTTGAGAGTTTGACGTTAAGACATGCTATTTTATAATTTTTAACTTTCAAAAATCCCAATTCAAATATCAAAATCCCTCGCTTACTTCGCAGAACTCTCTTACTTTCAAGACTCTTAATGAAGATAATTATAATAGTTTTTTCTTCAACATTTAACGTCTTGTGTTTTTCAACCACTCACCCCAACCCGTCACTCGATAGTTTGAATTACTGGAGATTCTTATATGATTCTTAGATGTTTATACTCGTAGTAGGTTCGGATGACAGAGACTATGTCGTATCATCTCACAAATAACTATGTTCAAAACTTATAAAAAAAATTGTTCAATCATTTAATCAATAAAAGGTTAATAGTTATTGCCGAAATAATAACCAAATAAATTCTAAGAAAACAGAAATCAAAACAATGGTTCATTCAAACTCACTAAAAAGTAATTAATCAAAGCTAAAAGCTAAATTAAACTCACCGGAATGGATGTATATTTTATCCAAGGATGGATATCGGATCGCTTCTACAGTAAAATCTCTTTTTTGACACTTTGTTTGTCAAACTGACGTACCACAACATCACTGTCCACGTTTTGTCTCGCTTCTTCAAGTTTCAACCGTTTTTCGCAGTTTTCTTTTCGATTTTCACAGCGTGCAACACTCATCAATGAACTGACTATCAAAAACCGATAAAATTGCATGAGTTTGTATAAGTTTGCGATAGTTTTTTCTAGTTTTAAACGACAGAACTCAGCGAACGTTTTGAGTTTATGAATCAATTCCGTTATCTTCAGCCATACCTGAAGTAGCGAAACAAGTTATTTTGCCTGGTGAAATGTGAACACGATGTAAAAAGGTAATGAAGATTACCAGTTTTGCTTTATTTATAAAGGTAGACAAGCAAGGCTTTTTGATGAATAGTGTTCATACTTTCTCCACCATGACGACAGTCAAGTGGTGAAACCGCCATGAAACCAAATACACAGTTCACAATTATTCTCAAACTTCTGAATTTAGTTGTTTATTGTTAGTTGAAAGTTTTTTTACTTTAGCATTATCAAAAATGAAAGATAACTTGTCAATCAATTAATTGAGTTTAATGTGTCGCTTTGATACTATAAGTCAAAACAGTTTTCTATAATATTAATTTAGAACTAAAAATTTTAAGTTAAATTTATTTTACGCGTGATAGCTGGTTGGAATTCGGAAAGCATTGTAACACAGTTGGACTAAATCTTTTATCGGTTTTGAATTTAAAAATTTCATGATTTTTCAAAAAACTTCAAAACTATGGGAATAAAATAAGGCTTTTTATCGTTTAATTTTTGAGGTATTATCGTTTGCGCTACCACATTATTTATCCTACAAATCGGACAGCATTACAGCGTCTTTTACATCTGCCCTGAGGTTAGCGATGATTTTGAAGGGGGTAGCGCAATACGGCATAATACCCCAAAATAAATCATTTTAAGACTTTTGGCAGTGAAAATATAAAATTATATCCAAAATAACGTGTTATTAAAAAAAAAATCCAATATAATTTAAATTATTCTTTTTATCTTGATGAAGACAGCTTTGTTTTTAAGTCTGTTGATATTTTTTATGAAAAATAGTGGTGATGTTAGTTTTATTTACTTTTAATTGACGCCACAAAGTAATTTTGCAATTATTGACGAAAAAAAAGAATGTTTTTTGCATGAACAGGTACCCGTACCTAATGAATTATAATTACTAGATATTACAAGCAGTTTAAAATTTGTACAAAAATCTCACAAAATTGAACATACTTTAAAAAATATATATATATATTTGGATGATTTTGTGTAGCTCCGTTTTTGTGAAAAATTACCTCATGGGCGCTGTATAAATTTATAGTTAATATTAATAATGCTATATCTTAATAACATAATACACTGATGATCTGAATTTGCGCAAAGGTAGAAACGTAAATTTTTGAAGAATACAGGTTTATTATTGGAATTTATTATGTGGTGAGTTAAATTCTCAAGACTTAATTAAGAAATAAATACTGTAAATGCTTATTAAAATTTTAACAGTTATCATCGGAGAATCCGTTATTTTATCTTTTTTTTATTGTTTTAAACATTTTGAACAAAAGTTTGACATTCTCTGAAACACGTTACACTATGTAACTGGGCAACAATGCGTCTGGCCTTGTCTTCTCTCATTTCATTACCACTTCAGGAGGCACCACACAAAAAATCAAAGCCGTTCCATTCGTTTAGCGGTTTATCAATACAAATACTATGACTTTGTTACTCGGAGTTAAAATTTTAGTAGAAATATGTTATAATTTGTTCCGAGATACCAGCTGCCTTCATGACCGATGTAAAATAACTGTAGTGCTAGCAAAAAACGGGTAAGATAAAGAAAGAGACACTTTCTTCAATGGTTTCAAACCAGTAGTATTGGTATTTGGTATGTGACTAACAGACATTTAAAAAAGGCTATTTGTGATAAAGATAATGCAATGGATGACTATTTGGAGAATTTAGAGATAGATAGTGGAAACCTATTTGTTCTTAGTAAATGTCAAGTGTCCACTCTAAATCAACTGAAATTTATAAAAAAGCGTTTTTTTTATTTTTAGTTGTTTCTTTACTTGACCGGATAACTTATCAAAATGACAATTCAACATACCTATAAAAAGTGTTACAAAGTCACTAAAAGTGATGAAACAAAAAGGAGGTTAAATAGTTACATATGTAACCCATTAAACCTTGTTTTTTTTCATCACTTTTCACAACTTTATAACATTTTTTATAGGTGTGATGAATTGTCATTTTGATGAGTTATCATGGAACCGTTTTCAAAATATTGAAAACAGATATATTGTGAAAATTTAAAAGTTAATCAAATATCTTTTATTTTAATTACATTCAGGTCAAAATATCCGGTAGGAAAAAATCAAAATCTGCACGCAAAAAAATGACGATCAACAGTAGAATTGGACCGGAAAAAAATGATTCATCGGTTGCATAGAACTTTCCAGCAGATGTACATTGGTACATATTTATATTAAAAGACTTTCACCCGAGTAAGATGTGTATCAAATTATCGCTCTTTTGATCGCTCACTATGATCGCTCTTTTCGTGTAACAGGCCCGCATATCTGGAATAGACTTCCCTCAGATCGTACTAATCTCCAGAATTTGGCTGAATTTAAACGGGCTTTAAAAACAAAATTATTTTAAAAATCTTACCATCTTTAATTTTTAACTTCTTTTAAATATTTTATTATAAGCTTTATTCTAAAACATCCGGTAATTGTTTGGTTTCGGTTGCCTCCTTGTACCTTTTAAAATGTCTGCTCAGAAGATTCTCATTTCTGAGCACAAACTGTCTCCTGTTTAATATTATGTTTTTAGTTTTAATATTCTTATTTTGTCCTATTCTGCTGTTTTTGATATTCTAATTTTTTTTCATCACTTTATATAAACTCTATATTTAGTGTAATAATATTAGGTCTGTATTGGGTAAGGCACTGTAGGAATAATTTTTAGAACATGACCACTAATACTAAATTATCGTTATTAAGTTTGTAATAGTTAAGCGTACTTGAAGTGAAATGACACTAACTGCTCTATATATATGCCATGTTATTATTATTATTAAATAATACATTAAAAATAATTTTTGTAGTTATCAACCGCCTTAGCCAGAGTATCACACATTAGAAAATTGATAGATTTTTAAAAAGTCAAAGTCAAAATTATCTTGAAAATAAGTTTTCTTTATATTCCAGACTGAAAACTAATAAATTTTCCATGAAGCTTTTCACTTAAATTACTGCCTCAGAGACATTGGGCGTTGACTTAATTTTAATTCTAACTTTAACAACAAATTTGTCGTAGAAGAAATTTGACACGCCCGTGGAAGACTCGAGTTACTTCGTAAGTCAGAATGAATTTTAATGAAGCACAAGTTCTGTAACGGAATTAAAATAGATAACACGATAAAAAATAAAATAAATTATCAAAAGAGTTAGGTTAGGAAAATTTTGGCAAGACACAATATTAGTGGGAACATTATTATTTGGAACTGACCGAACAATATTAATTATATTTCAACCCTCAGTATAAAAAGCTAAGCCTATTTCAAGAAAACCAATTAACAGTAATAATAGTGTTTGTATTGTTTCACCAATAAAAAACACCTTTTCATTAAATTCAAAGACTCCTCTTTCCCTGGGAGTGCAATTTCTCCCTTGGAGCAGAATTCCAGGGGATTATTTTCATAAAGCTTACAATAAAGCTGGGCTTACAGTTTCTTCGCACTGCTTTCATTAAAGCTGCTGGTTTTTAATTTGATAAAATCTTATTTCAGCAAGATTACAAAAAACATACGTCATGGTTAAGTTAAATTACAAAATATTATTTCTTGTACGCATTACTAAATACATACCTATTTTTATTGATGAAATAAAAGAATAATTTTTTGTATAACCACGAAATTTGTTTGATTTATTATTATACCTACCGGTTTCGCTTAACAACAACATCAGCGGGGTACAAATTAAACAAATCAATAAAATTATTGTATGTGTTTTGTCTCTCTCTATGTGTACATACGATGTATTTTGATTAGTTAAATTTTTACCTTTATGATGTTTGTGTTAAGCGAAACCGGTCGGTCTTAACAAATAAATTTATTTCGTGGTTATAAATAAATAACTGTTTGAATTTTTGGTTTGTATTCTTTCATTCCTCTACGATGAAAAAACCCAAATTTTTTGATCAAAACCATTTGAATGAACCTGAAATTATCCATGTTATTTTGAAGACGTGTTTCGTCAGTATATTATTATTAAGCAAAATGCAAATACGAAAAATTTTGCAGGATGTGGCCTGCAGTCCCATTATAACCAGATAATTAATAATGTGAAGATATTTTTAATAAATCAGCAACACTCACTTTCCTCCGTGCGACCCGAGTGGGCGAGTGGGTACCCAAAATAAACAGAAATATCGTGTCACGAAGGTACGCTTTTCCATGTTAAAAGCTTGGTCTAGAATATTATATAGTGTATAACACTATATTAACACTCGTGTGTAATAAAATTTCTTATTAAGTACCAATAAAACCCTTGCGTTTGTGTTATCACACTTTCAGTGATTTTCTTATCGCGTTTTGGTCACCAAAAATAAATCTATGTCAAAGGAACACTTAAATATTGTTGAAACATGAATTGATAAATAAATAATGCCTAACTTGATCTCCTCCTACACGAAACGATAGCAAGGTTGCTCAGGTCATATAAATCTACCTACCTACATAATATTAGTTTGATCTTTTGATATCAGCTAAATGAAACTATAACACGTTTCCTCATCATCATCATCACTTTTGGCTCTACAATCCCTGGTGGGTCTTGGCCTCCTCAAAAGTCTTCCTCCGCTCATCTCGGTCCCGCGCCAGCTCTCTCCAGTTTCGAGCTCCAAGGCAGATAAATCTTTGAGGACGTTGTCGCTCCATCTTAACCTTGGCCTTCCCAGGCTCCTTCTCCCTATCGGTCTTGAGCTCCTCAGGGACTTTTCAACACGTTTCCTCAGCTCATATAAATGTACCTATCTACATAATACTAGTTTGATCTTCTGATATCAACTACCTGAAACGTTAGCACGTTTTCTCAGTTCATATAAGTGTACCTACCTTCATAATACTAGTTTGATCTTCTGATATCAACTATATGAAACCATAACACTTTATCTCAGTTTATATAAATATATCTACCTTCATAATCCTAGTTTGATCTACTGATATCAACTACATAAAACGTTATCACGTTTTCTCAGTTCGTATAAATGTATCTACCTACATAATACTATTATAAAATTGTAAATCAAGATAATTAGAATCTTCTGTTCGTTTTTGCTTCTCTTTAAGAAGGGGAATTCATTATTTACGTAAAAGGCAATTTGAAAAAAATGCCCATTACCACAATACCAAAAACGTATTTATTTACTTTAAATTTAATTTGCGCTTAAGGTATTTGTTTTTTTTATTGCTTCGCGTTTACTTCAATAAATGCTTTAATAAGGTAGTCAGCAAAGAAATTTTATTAAATTACATTTTAAATGTTTTTGAAGCTTGGGGCCATAGAATAATGCCAAGATACAAATAATGTGGCTTTCAGTAAAAATATAATTAATTAATTATTCTGCACCAGCCGTTAAGAAGAACAGCAGCACGGTTTTTTCAAACAAATTAATATTTAGGATTTGAGATCAAAATATTAAACTAAACTGAAAAATATTTTTTTAATCAAATGGAAAAGGAAATGTTTAGTAAATATGCATGTGCTATTTTATTTATTTGTGTTTCAAATTATAAAGTTAACCATTAAATCTAACTTTTATTATCACGCATGTTTTATGGGTTTAAATAAAAAAAATATATTTAGTTTGCATATAGAGTACAGCATCTTTGCAAATAATTAGTTAGGTCTCAAACCAATGTTGGTTTCACCATAATACAGATAGTACTTACTATCGATGCGCTAAAATTACATAATTACACGAATACACGAATGCTAGAGAAATACTTTTGAATTTTTATGTCAATAAGTCATATTTAGAAAACCATTCGCTACTATTTTAAAACACCAAAGGATTAGATCTCCTTAAAAGGATTCCTTCAGAATGACACTCGTTCAAGTCGGCATAACTCTAAAGATTCGATCAGGATTTAAAAAGTGACAAATGTAAGTTAAGGCAAAGTTTAATGCCAAATCACTATTTTGATTAATATTTATAACGAATTGGTGTATATCATGAATACCAAAAATATAATTTAGATAAATTGAAGGTGTTTCTATCGCTTCGCTTGATTAGATTACAAATAAAAAAATAAATTACTAAAGAAAAAATTTAAATGTAAACTACTAAAAAAAATATTTTTCCAATAGAAATGTATGAACGCGTAAAGGGAACAACTTTAAAAAAATACAGTATTATTGCCAAGATTATTTGTGACAGTTTCACTTGATTAACTTTTTGCTTTCTTACAAAATTATTTACAAAATAAATAAAAACCAGTTTTTTGCTTGAAATTGAAAGTTTCTAGACTCCGTTTGTCAAGCAATTTTAATGCCTATTACCTACGATATAAGGTATACCGAGAAAATACACATTTTCGGCTTGTAATTTCCTCTTAAAAATTAAAAGGCATTATGATATTTCACAAATTGTTTTGAATTGCAACATGTGAGTAACCCAGAAGATTGACAAAAACGCAGAGCCCAAAAATCTTAATTTATCTTATTATGTTGCGTACCGACAATAGTGTTACTGGATGAACGGACTGTAATTAATGATGAGATGGAAAAAATCAAGCAAACGTGTTTATTCATCAAAGAGTGGGGAAAAGGAGGCCTTTTTTGCGAATGGTGGTTTTTTCTTTTGGAAGTTCAGGTGTTTTCTTGAAGGTTCCGTCGGCACTATTATTAATTTATAGATGTACATCAAGCACTTTTCTTGTGATCACACACAACAATATTAAATGTATGTATATTCACTTGGGTATTTTAATTTGTACTCTTTTACAAACTTTTCACGGGATTAATTATTATGATGGGCGAAAAATATTCAACTATACGCGACAACGAGTATTCGAACATAAAAACAAATGACACTTGCTTTGGGCTTCTATTTTTCAAATCTTTATTCTTGTTAGAAATGGGACAAAACAAAGGATAAGGCAATTTGGGTAGGAACTGGAATTTTGTAATAGTCATAAAACTGTTTCAATATTAAACAACTATTATATACACCATAACATTATTTTATATTATGTAAATTCAATATTAAATTTTACAAACCTACCGACAGTACCAACACCTATAATGCATATAATGACATGTAAAAGCCCAAATAAATAAGTAAGTGTGCCTGAATATAAAAAATAATAAATTACCAACATACGGATATGTAGGATAGGAGTGAAGGTATGTGGCTTGAGAAGAGTTAAGAATTTTGTTGCGTGTACCCAAACACTTGAATTTACGGTTACGATGTAAAAACCGGCAGCCTTTACGTTAATGTTTCCTTTATTTAAGGGAGACCGGACTGAGAGGTCGTGTAATCTTCCATCAAGATAGCGTTGCGTGTTCCCACACACATTAACCTTCTGTTATTTTTCCACGTACACTTAATAATTGATTCACCTTATACCTCACGTAGAGTTTTACGACCAAGGAGGGTTTGGCATACTCATATAAAATGTTCTCTCCCTTTTCACATGTTGTTTACTTGTAACTGATTTTTTTTGCAATTGAAAGCAAAGCCATGTAATTCTCCACCCTCCCTTTCTCATCTTCTTCCCATCCCCACTACCTCCAGCCTCACAATATACCCCAATTGGGATGTCATAATGCGGTTGGGAGCAGATAGAACTCTGGTGATGTTTCACATATTTAGATTTAACAACATTATTTCCATGTAAGGCATTATTTTTAAAGGTGAAATCAAAAGATAATCTGTACAACTTTCTTCACGCTTTTCACGGTTTTCACGCCAAAAAAAGCTGCATTGGACAACATTTTTTTAATTTTTATTTTTCGGAATAACTTTATTGAACATCAACAAAAACCTCAAATTGTAATATTTAATTATTGAAGACAAGGACTAGGCTAGATTTGACCGTATCCTTTTCTGATTTTTCTGTTTCAGATTTTTGTTTAGAAATCGCTAATATTGTCTTCAATAATTAAAATAAAAATTGATTCTTCTACATTCTTACACCAAATTGAATTTTTTTTTACCTCTGTCAGGTTCCAAAAAGAGTCATGAAATCATTTTATGTTTTTCAGGGACAACCTTGAATTATTCCATTCACTTTTGGATTGTACTAATACTCCCTTTTCTATCTTTCTGATAGTATTTCCAAATAATAATAATATTAGTTGGATATTTTGTATGGCGCCGTTTTTGTGAGATATCCCATTTTCGGTAATGCACAGTTTTTTTTTTAACATTCACCCCACTGATAATTTCACTCAGGGCCTATTTCATCTTTGGGTATGCTGTGTGGGGGCATTTTTAAAGAAAGGAGCGAGAAGAAGTTCTGGGAATGAAAAAGGTATGAGGGTCTTGCAAAAATCTAGGGATCATTGTGTACAGTTGGAGAGGTCAAAGGGTCTCACCAAACCAGCTTCTCCCGATCTGGCGCGCCACGCAGCTGGTGGTCAGTCGCATCCTTAACACCTCATCTGATGAACCCGGGCACCCCTGCTAAGTCATCAAACGTAGCCACAAAACTCTTGAGGTAACCTATGGTAGAGGTGTTGGTTATCCAATAAATGGTTCCCGGGGCGGCGGTACCCTACCCCGTCTCCCAAATAGACGCCCATATATTTCATTTGATTGTATTACTTATTTTAAAGTGTAAGAATGTACGAAGGAGTTTAAAAAGAATATAATACAGCTTGTAAGTCAATGTATTGAGATTGATGTTGTGCTCAATCGAGTGAATCTATTAGTAATAATATAAATTCCGAACACTGTACACCGATCTGGACTCGATCTTTATACAAAGCCCATATCGAAAGAATAGAAAGAATTAAAAAAAAATTTTAAACACATAAATTATAAACTAAACTTAAACTTCTCAAATTATACCGAATCCATTAAATTTCATAATTTTAACTCCCTCCAAACACGACGTCTAATTTTTAATCAAATCCTATTATTTAAAATCCTAAATAATGGTCTGGACTCAACAGAACTTACCAATTTAATAAATTTTCATATTCCGTCTAGATCAACCCGACAATCTGATTTATTTTATCTTCTCTCGTGTAGAACAAACAATCGAAAAAATTCTCCAATTCCTCGTAAATGTGCACAATATAATAAAAAAATTTACAGCATTGACATTTTTGGTAATAACCTAAAGAAATATCGATATGAAGTAATGCGTACGATCGATTATTAATATGAGAGTATGGAATGTATCGGGAGCATCTCCTATCCTCTTCCTATTTTCCTCTTCCTCTCCCCTTCCTTTAACACCAAATTAATTTTAAGAAACTAAAACTTCATTTCTAATGCAAACTTCTGTGTAAATTAATTTGTATATTTATATCTATCACTGCATATTATATAAAAGCTGTTTTTTTCTTACAAAATAAATAAATAATAATAATGAAGCAAGGCGACATATCTGTATTTCCAGCATTTCTGTCTATACCTATGCTGAAAAATGGCGTGATATTAAATTATTTATTCAATTCATTACATAATAATATAAGCTTCCATTTTATAATTTCCACATTGACAAAATCGATGTTATTCCAAACAATTATCTTTGTTTCGGGTTTTTTTTTGTTTAATTTAATAATCATGCAGAAGCAGCGTCATGCTTTACAAATGTTCGCAAGCATCACATAATTGCATTATTCCTGCATAAATTAGATAGCAATAATATCGAATGAGGATATTGTTAAATAGGATTGAATTTAATATAACTCCACTCGCTTTGTTGTCCTGCAGGTGGATCAATGCAAAACAAACTGTAAACAAAGTTCTCGGTTGAACAGACTAGACAAATATCAGAAGTGAACATTTTCAATTGCGAGCTGAATAAATATGAAAGTCCATAAAATAGCGTTTTGCTGACATGATCATGAGTAACTTTAATTTGTTTTACGTACATCCCGATTTTTTAAGTCTATTATTTTATTAACACAAATGGGAAATCCATATTTGGAAATCCGGTTAAAAACGGGATTGCAGGCCGCTTCCCGATAAGCTTTGAGTTAATTCCTAATAATATCGGAACACGTGTTCATACTGTTCATGTACCTGCGTTTGTCTAAATAATATAAAATGATGAAATTTGAAAATGTTATTTTAATGTGTTCGGACATCGTGACATTTTAATTAATTTAATTTAATTAAATTTTACTAAAAGATTATCAGGAAACATATCAATTCAGTTGTTAAGGGTATGAAATTTCGTTTTTAACCTTACAACTAATAATTTAAAGAGATTCTTAATAAATTTTCAATATTTTTAATCAGTAAGTTTTTACCTAAATAATGTACAAAATTATAAAATTCAACTGTTGATATCCCAAAGATTGATAAATAAATTTATTACAAAAACCCTAAATTCACATTAGGTAGGTACTACGTGCAATTTTGTGAACTTTTATTAATTTGTTGTTGGAGATTAATAACTATAAGATTCATCTTAACCTATTTTGTGCTGTCTAGACCATCTGTGACTGTACTATTGACTATCCCGTCTCAGGATTTCCTTTATATCTTCTCCGGCTCAGCGTTGGCCAGCCAAGTTTTTGATAATCAGTCATTGTTTGTACTTGTGACAAGGCAAGTTCATTTCCACTTTATCTCAGTAACGCTTTCAGCCACATCCCGAACCTTTAGATTTATCTGTCGGCAATTTAATAGTCTCTCAGACTTTCGCCGGCGATCCATCTCCTCACGGTTCCATCTTGTAAACGGGCAAGCTGTTGGCGTAATTCATCAAAAAGACAATTGTTATTACCTACTTCGATTACTAAATTCTTTCCTAATTTTTTTATGGGGAGCGAAATCAGATTTTTTTTTCACTTTTCATGAGAACACAGCACTAGCATCCCAACTACTCCCAAGCGTCTGGAGACAGTGCGATTATGGCATCCTCAGTTGGTGTAAGTTGTTAGGCTGAAGGTAATGTTGAAGAAAAGGAGATAGGGAAGAGTAAGGTGGGGAGTACAAGCTATTTCAAGCAACGCTTCAATTCTGATTAGTGGTTTTACACCAAGGCGATACTGAGAGAATCTTCCAATCTTGAACGCGCCATAAGTTTACTAAGTAAATAGTATTTTAAACAAAAACACAAATTTTGTAAAAAAAAAAATTACTCGAGCTCTAAACTTTAATATGCAAAACTTAATTAAACCTACTTCTTGGCGTTACATCTGTTTAACGTTCTGGAAAGGTTCAAGACCAACCTTCCTGTGGGATCAAACAATGTTGGAAAATGCATTTTTATTCCGACAGAGTTTGCATGATCATGGTTCCTGATACAAACTGTCATTTTGGAATAATCAATATTATGTTACATACCAAACTGAAGATAGTTTAAAAAAAATATTAATTGTCATTGATATAGTGACATTTCTATGGAAAAATTGTCCAATTCCTAATTTTAAACAAAAAATATCAAAATATTGTTGGTTTTTAATGATTTTTCAAATTTTATGATTTCCGAGAAAGTTTTTGTTTTTAATTAAACAAAGGAATTAAATAAGAAACACACTGTTATGGACGCGGGATCCATTGTTTGCAGAACTACTGGTTTATACATATCTATAATAAACCACTAAATATTTACCTATTCTCAATTGACTTCAAATATTACGCATGTTAGCAACAATTAAAATATATTACTTGTTAGCATTTCTTACGTCAACTTGTCTTCGCAAAGTCTTAGCAAAAACTGTTGTGTAAAGAAAGTAGAAAGAATATAACATAATACCGGCATTATGCCGTAAGATTTAAGTCACCGAAAACGTCATAATTCTCAGTCAAGTCAAGAGAGTGACATTAAAATTAGCATAGTTACGAAATGGTTCGTACAGAGAAATACGAAAGGATGCTGTGAAAGCAAAATACGAAGAATTTCCGGTAGGACTGCGTCAACAACAACTTTCTTCTTCTCAAAAACTAACAGATTAATATTGATAATTTGTTCAACCTTTGACAAGTTAATGTCTGGTGAAACGTAAAAGTAGTTAGGTTTATTGATGAACAGAAAAGTTACCAATATTAAAATAAACACAATGGTTAATTTGAATTCTTTGAATAACAAAGGAATTATTTTCATACCTGTGTAACTATTAACTATTTAACATTCAGATTATAAAATGTAAACAAGTTTTTTTAGCATTGTACGACAGATTATTAATCCATTTACAGCACAACTTTCTCATTCTGACACTCTTAACATACAAAAACGTCTTAAGGCAATTATAAGAGGAATTAAAGATTTCCACTGTTTCATTCAATAGCACCATACCTCGTGTCATGCTATATGTTGAGGTAGAGTATCTGTTCTGCCATGTGGTATTGTGAAAAGGGCATGGGGACGACTACGGTTGAGGTTTCCGGGCACATAAGCCATAGCATTCCAAGGGGAATGGACTATCAACAATGTTATGAATTATGTTAAAACAAATTGCAAGTATTGCAAGATTTGCATAACGTATAGTTTCTAGGCTAAATTTATTTGTTGCTTCAAGTAAGTATACGGTACATGAACCTCGGATAAGTTCCATGTGTCCGCTAAAGACGTACCTGAGTTACTTTTTTTTTGTAATTTTTCCAGATTATTTATATATTTAGTTTGGTGCGGAATCCACAAACCACCAGCAAACTCCTGTATTAAATGTCGATATCTTGGTAATTGACATATAATATTTGTAAATAAATTATTCGTCGTTTATTATAAAGTTTCAGGGTTGGTACATTGGTTGAAATTTAGCATTTTTATCTGCATAATTTATTCAATGTTTTGTGATTCAAACAATTTTACAAAATATATAGCACTGTTATTATTCACCCAAAACATTCACATGCCTAAAAATAAGTGTTGTGTTTATAATCAAATCTCGTGATATAACTTTTTTAATACATCTTACTGTGTTCTGAGCTCACCTGGCAAAGTGCAAACGAAAAAAATAGTTATAATTTTTTTTGACATTTGCTAAAATTACTCCACATTGTTTTAAGTTTAATTTCAGTATCACCTTACAACAAATAGTTATCAGAACTGTATTAATTACATTAATTTCATGTAAAAGCTCACTAAGACGAAAATAAATAATAATACCTAACTCAATTATGGAACTAAATTTCTTGGCAAAACTTAGAAAAAATATTCGTTATAGGGGGAAGCGGCGTAATATTTTATTAATATATCTCTTTTTGGTACTGAATTTCGTGATGGAATTCCATTAGAATGATTGATGACTTAATTACATTTTACATCAATTAGATTCGTAGTTTTATATTTCTAAATCAACCACCAACATTGATAATTTATCTGTTTTTATTCATATTCTTCTATAAACTATGTACCTACTGATGTTCATGTTTCTCAACATCAGAGAACTTTTGGTATATTCTTTGGGGTATTTCTGCTATGTAAAATAAAATCCAAATAAATGGAATATATCTTAACGTATCCGAAAACCAAAAACTGTTTTTTAAAGGCGATACAATAGGTAGGTACGCTTTCAAATTTTATTATTATAAATAAACATATAATATGTGAAATATTATAAATTTGAATGCAAACATAAGAAAATGCTCACCCTACGTTTTTTAAACATAAATTACAACAAATAAATAAAAAAAACTCACATTTTATTAGACAAAACGTATTAGAAACGTTATTCTTACCTATTGTTAACATTTCACATGAAAATAATTGTTAAGAATTTTTTTCAAATTGCGACTAATACATTTAAATTTTTCTGTGAAAAACATCTAGATTTGAATATAAAGCGCGAGGTTTTCTCCTTTTACACAAATATCACCATGACAGTTAGGGAAATATAATGATTTCAATGATACCATGATCTTTTTACAAAAACGAACAAATTCGCCTGAGGGGTACTATTATTAAATAAGTTGTAGGAAAAATTCTATCAGTTTTAATATGGAAGTGGTAACAGTTAAAAAAAGTTAAATAGTTAAAAGTTCTAAATTACTTATAGTTTTGAGTTTTATTGGCAATTTAGTGCTTACTACCCCTTCTCCTTCTCTTCGTTTTGTTCTGCTTCATAAAAAAACATTATTTGGGGTAGCGATCGCTCCACTGACTCCAAATGGTTGTATTATTATGTTGCTTTGAAAGGCGCTATCGGTTTTAAAGCCATTTACATTAATTCATTATATGCATAATATTGTAGCATTTAAAAGAAAGCAATCATGATGACTCACCCTTGTATAACTAAAAAACCCGGTTGAGTCCCAATGCAGATTCCTTTCACTCTCACTCTCTACAAACTCACTCCAATATGACAACTGAAGTACCACTGTGTAAGCTGTGGTTTATATATGAGACAGGCTCCGGGTGCGATGTGTTGTATAATCCCCACGCTACAGCGTTGCGTTAGGACATCGGTGACGAACCGATCTTGGACGATAGCATGGACTCTTTGCTGTAAAAATGACAGCATTGGAAAATGATTGGTATTTTTGTTTTTTTTTCATTATTTCTGGCTTTCACCCTTCAAGGGTGTTCTTGGCCATCATTTAAAATTATTGAGAAATGAAAGGTGAATTTAAATATTAATTTTATTTAAATAGGCAAATTTCAAAATTATAATGAAAATTGGAGTCGAGTTCAGACTTAGAAGAGATGAGATGTTGAATGGAGAGGAGGCAATTTTAGATAAGGCTTGATAGAAGAGAGGATATTTGTTTAGAGAGGGACAACCAAAATATATGTGATCTAAAGTTCCCACTTCTAGACTACAGAATGTACAATCTGGAGAGTCGACGACGTGAATTTTAAAAAGATGGGAAGGAACGGAACAATGTCCGATCCTCATTCGAATGAGTGAAGAAATTTATTTTTTGGAAAAATGAGGGAATTGCTGAAACCACGGTTTTGATGGAATAGTCCTTTGTATTGAGGCATAGCAGGCTCCCTTGGATTGACTGGCAATATGCCAATACTCCGACCAAACATTGCGGGATCTATCTTTGATGATAGAAAAAATGTCAGATAGGGGAATGTGGTTTACGAGGGTAACAACAGGGTTGGACGTTCCTTGTTTTGCCATGGCATCCGCAATATCATTACCCATGATACCAACATGTCCAGGAATCCAAATCAGAGTTACAGTTTTACCAGAGCTTTGAATGGAGGCTATCATCTCTCGAATAAGGCATACAAAGTGATCATCAGGATGAAGAAGAGGACTGGATTTAAGTTTTTGGAGGGAACTGAGAGAGTCAGAGAGAACGAGGGAATGTTCAAAATTATTTTTGATTATATATTTGAGAGATTCTATTATTGCAATGCACTCGGCTGAAAATATTGAAAATTGATTTGAAATTGAATGAAATATTCTGTCATTAGAATTATTGTGGTAAACGTTAATACCTATACCACAGTTAGGAGAGTCGGGAGATTTGGATCAATCAATAAATAAAAGAGAAAAGTTGGGCCATTTAGATGAAATAATGTCATTGAACATATTATTGACAGTTCGGGCCGGGAGATTGGAATGACTTTTAAGGTTGATTGGTAGTTAACTTATTAAATTTCTAACCATTTTTTTCTAATATGTGGCAGAGAGGAATAAGCTCCATAAAGCTGTTGTCGTCATCCCATACACGGAGAAAAATGACAGTTGCTAATTTATTAAGAATATCTTCAAATTCTGTTCAATTCAATTTATTTATTTCAAAAACATTACAAAAATGTTTTCAAAATCTTAATTTTTTATTTTTAAATATAGACAATCGGAAATAAAATATGTTAGTAATAATAGAGCTTGAATTTTGAAGGTAACTTAATTGATGCTAAAAATGTTCGAATTGATTCTGTTCAACAACAATATTGCTTTTCCCAACGTCATGACCATTGGCAAGTTAGTCCTGCAGGCCGGGAGATAAAACAGTCTATGCTGTCGGTGACGGAGATAACCATCGGGAACATAGAAATGAATGCTCTACGTGATAATCAAGTTTACAAACTATCCACGAATCAACCTAGAGAAATGTGTACAATGCATCCCTTCTGACCCGTAGATGGTTCTTTACGAGCAGACCCAAAATAAATTCGGTCAGATACATCCACGGATACTAGCCATATTATAAATTATAAATCACAGATATTGATATGTTATCAAGGAAAATGCAAGGCGGTTTGCCTTTTTAATACATCATGTCTAAATGCAAAAATATTCGGATTTTCATGAAAACATGTTCCGACACGATGTAAATTTTTTACCTGATATTTTTTTTATAAAATCCCGCAATCCCGTTTTAACTGAATTTGCCAATAATTTGAAGAGATTATTAATAAATTAGCAATGGTCATTATTCTCTATGTATGATCTATGTAAGTGTTCATTTGAATGTCATATTTTTTACAAATACTTCAGTATTGAAAACTTATTTTGCATAGCTATGATTTCACCGAGCTTGTACCTCATGAACTAAGAACTACAAAAATCTTGTAAATATTTTTTTTTAAGTACAGTTCAATTGCGCAAACCGTATAATTATTTGAAAATAATTTCGGACAGTAACTGTATTGGACTGCATAATAACAACATTATTCTTTGTTATATTTCACAAAACAGCTAGGCAGGTAGAAATTGCGATAAAAAATCACAGAAACGTACTTAAAATTATTTTCAATTGTCTGACGTCCTGGCATTGCACATGACTTACGCAAAGTTTTAGAAATTAGATAGATTTAAACAATAATATTCCACAAAACGTCAAATATGCAAAAATTCAACAGGAAAGTATAAAAATTCCATTCTAAGGGCGGGAATGTGGAATGCGGGTAGTTTTTTTTAAATTTAATTACTTTCTCGCTCTCACCTAATACGGTATCTCTGTCTAAAAACGGTAGACAGAGATGCCGAACTTATTGATACCTCGGAGAAGAAGGTTAATCCTTTATTAATTTTACAGAATATTTTTTCTATCGTGGGCTTTAATTTTGCTGGTGTTAAATTCATTTTTTTATAAATTTAATTTAGATTAAATTTGATAATATTATTATTAAGTTCTGCAAGTGTTTTAGTTTTTTATTATTGTGACAGCTGTTTCGGCTTACAAGGCCATTTTCAAACTGTCAGTTTGAAAATGGCCTTGTAAGCCGAAACAGCTGTCACAATAATAAAAAACTAAAACACTTGCAGAACTTAATAATAATATTATCAAATTTAATCTAAATTAAATTTATAAAAAAATTAAATGGAGTTCTACGAATTAAACACAAAAACAATAAATAAATTAAATTCATTTCTTTCTTGTTTTGGGTCACGCTACATAAATAATTATAAGAATGTGTCAACATTTTTATTCCGATTTTTATGAAGAAAATTGCTCAATAAATTATTCCCAAAATGTTTTTGCAATAAAACGGTTATGAATGAACAACGGAAAATCCATTCATTCATAAAATGCTTGAACGTACTACAGAATGACGTAATGTCGTGTAGTATTCAACGTAACATAGTTTCTACGTGTTTGAAATACAAAGTAACGTAAAGCTTGTTTTGCGTTGCGCTAGTTAGAACTTAACGTTTGGTTGTTCAGGAAGAAGGAAAAAATTGAGCTACTATTTACAATTCTACTAAAAATTGTTACCTAAGACTTGGTGAGGTGACCATTATTTTTAAACCGAGGTGGTACATTAAAGACTTGTTCCGATATATTTGAAATACTATTATACTATTTGCTATAATATATATTGTTATAACATACTATTTGTTAATATGTATTATATGTATAAAGAAAAGAAAAAAAAATTAAAAAAAAAAAAAAAACTCTGTAATCCCGTTTTTAGCCGGATTTTGATAAATTAGCAATACTCATTCTTCTCCATGCTATTTTAAGAATGTATGTTACCAATATCAACAAATTTTGATTGACCTCTTGAAAGTGGTTTTACAAGTACTGGAAGCGACAATGATCGGTTGTTTAATCTTGTCAATAGAAAGTAATATTTTTTCTTCTAACGTAAAAAAACAGGATTTCTTTGCTTGAAGATGACAGTGAGAGTTTGACAATGGCTTAGAGAGACTTCTAGTATGCTTCCACAATATTATATAAGAATTGATAAAAAATACCTAAATAAATTGTTACATAACTACGTAAAATATATATTTTTTAATCGGTTCATATTAGAATATTTGATTTCAGAAGAAAATTAAAAATTTGTTCTTTTTTGTTTTAAGTGATGAATCTTCGCAAAAATTATTTTACCTGAAAGATGTTTATTTTTATACAGATCGTAAATATAATACCCTTTTTACAATTTTTTCTACTTTCCCCGCAAGCCTGAAAGAGTAGTGTCACCATTGATACCGGATTTAGATTTTCACATTACCTACCTGACTGTGTCATCCAATCCTCGTGTTGTAATTGAACGCATTCATATTATCACATTATTTCACTCGTGCATATTTCCGAATATATTGGCAATAACATAAAAATATTATGGATGTTAATATTTTAGCATTATTATTATACTGCCGTCAATAGTAAAAAGGCAACTAGGAATTACAGTGATTAGTAATAAATACCAAAGATAAATACAATATTCAACAATTAGTGAATACCAGAACATCCTTCGGACAAGAGTTTCAGTGTTTCTTATAAAACTCAATTGCTTTCTAATATTTTTTTTTTTGTATTTGTATTTGTTTATTATTTGTGTTTTTTACAATAAATATACAATGTTTACAAGTCATACTGTTTTAATTTGTACTACACTTTCATTAAAAGCATTTGCTTGTGGATGGAAGAAGACTTTTGCGAAAAAATAATACAACTAGGTTACAAAGTTAAAAAAAATTACAAAATTAAAATCCATACAAATTATTGTATATAGAAGGAAGAAAAAATATATATTATGGAGGATAAATAGAGTATAGTAGGATAATTTGTGAGATTTTCAAGTGAAACTAGGGGAATCAGTTTTTGAACATGCTTAGTGAAAATATAAAAAAAAATATAAGTTTTTTAAATCTATTCAAGAAAACGGTAACAAATTCCATACTAGCTGAGAGTGGTGATTTTGGATTAACCATATCGTGGCTATTGTCATAAATCACAGTAGTAACCCCATATTCGATATAATACATTTACGTATGTATTATGTACTTTACTTATTTGATTGAATACAATTGAATTAAATAATATTATTCCCTAGTGAGATGAGCGGCGGAGAATTCTATTGTCATGTACCATTTTACTGATTCTGTTGTGGTTTTAAATATTAGCTCAGCGAGATTGAACATACAGAGAAAGTACCTACTTACAATCTTGTGATGGGTCATGTTTGAATAAAATATGTTGAAATCTAAAAAATTCTTATTTTTTACTTTCATCATTGATATTTTTATATGTTTCTTGAATTTCGACGTACATGTATGAATGTTTTGCTTTAAAAAAAAAGTATTAAACTATCATGATATTTACTTATTAAAGACAATATTAGAGACTCACGAAAAACTGAAACAAAAAATCTGTGGTTTTACTCAATAAATTATTTAAAATAAAATAGATTATAGCATGATATTCCCCCGTAAAAAATTAAGTAACTATAAAACGGATAACATTCTCTGTTTGACTTGTTCCATTTTCAAATAACTCTTCTGAAATGGTTATTTGAAAAGGAAATAATATATTTAAATGTTATTTCACAGAATTGTTGCAAAAAAAATAATAAGCTACATCAGAGTTCAATAAAATTCCTTTCATTTTTGAAAGAAATTTGATTTATACTATAGTTTTTTTTTATCAAAGCATAAATACATTGAACACTGTTGAGACGGAAATCCGCCCTAGGCAATGGAAAAATAACTCTACATTTTCATTCAGTATTCTTCGTGAAATTGGTATATTTTATGTATAATGTAAGTACACAAAATCAACGTACGTATTTTCGTATGCCAAAACTACATATTTCTTTGGGGATTGTGTGAAGGCTCTTTTTAAGGAGAGGAAGGAGTGAACACGTGGCTCTGAAGGCCGGCAAATCGATCCACAGGCAAAATGAGTAGTAAAAACGACCCGTTCACATGTGACAAATGTCAAGCGTTTATAAATATTGGGTGTGCGTTTGGCGTTTTCCTAACTAAGAACCGGTGCCGAAGGGATCAAAGACGCTTTTTCCTCGGGGCTTATAATGTCATCCTCGCACTAAAAATGATTTAATTAATAATTTTTAATATAGAGGTATAGGTTATTTCGAGACAACAAACAAGAACAATTATTTCTCCACACCTTTTGTTTTGTTTTTCATTCAAATTATGTGTTTCAACCCATAGTAAAAAAAATAAAAATTGATATTTTTAGTGTACTTTGGTGAATTTTAAATAGATTTAGTGGTTTGAGTAATAAAGCGAACGTTAATACCCATATTTCATTTTAAAAGGAAGCTACAAGCCAAAAATGCGTATATTCTTGGTATACCTTATATTGTAGGTAATAGGCATTAAAATCACTTGACAAACGGAGTCTAGAAACGTTCGATTTCAATAAAAAAACTGGTTTTTATTTATTTTGTAAATAATTTTATAAGAAAGCAAAAAAATTAATCAAATGAAACTGTCACAGATAATCTTACCTATACTGTATTTATTAAAAGTTGTTTCCTTTACGCGTTCATACATTTCGATTGAAAAAAACAATTTTAGTAGTTTACATTTATATTTTTTATTGAGTAAGTTTTTATTTTAATTGTATTCTACTCAAGCAAAGCGATAGGAAAACCTTCAATTAATCTATGGCTTATTTTTCGATATTCATAATGTACACCGATTCGTTATAAAGATTAATCAAAATAGTGATTTAGTTATGTTGTAAATATTTACAAATACGGATAGATTTTACATATTGTACGGAGTGAATCAAGACATATTCATCTTTAACCAGTGATTTCTGACTTCATTTGGAGAAAAAATGTCAATATATGGTCTTTAAATACATTTTTTTTCGATTAATAGTTCGTCTTTTTAATTTTTAAAATATATCAAATTCAATTTAGATATTGTTTTCTTGAATTAATGAAAAATTGATAAATAAACAACTGAAATGGAATATTGTAATTGAAAATCAACTTAGTTTTCGACATCCTATCAAGCTGAAACTCACCAGATATACTCACTGTCAATGACAATTCATTTTATCATTATTTTGATGCCACTCGTGCACATACTCGAGCGCCTATGCGCATTTTTCTGTATTTTGATTTTACCTATATTTGATAAATTCAAATTTATAGCAGTAAATATGCGAAATATCTAATTGGAATTTAGCTTAGGTGTTAGCTTTGTCGACTATTTCACTGGGAAGGAAGGTTAAATCCTCAGTCAAACCACTTTTTAAAAGTTTTAAAAGACATTTTAAAACTTCACAGGAGTTAAGATTCAGTCCCTGGGGAGGAAGGTACAATCAGTCAAACAAAACAAGAAAAATGTGTATTTATAGATACATCTATTAATCATTTCATCTGGGAAATCTGGAGATCAGTGTGTCCATGAGTGACTTGTGAATCAACCCCCCTCCCCCTCTGCGGTGTACGGCGTTTGGTCGAGAGAGTAATACAATCATTTAAAACCATTCAGAATCTCACAAAGAGCTAATAAAAGACGTTAATATGTGTCTATTTCTAATCGTAATGCAAATCACATAGCTCGTAATAAGATAGTTCAATGAAACACAAAAACATAATTAATACTTGGAGTCTGACCAATCCCATCTAAGTGTACGTATACATTTGCTAACCGAAACGCAAACCGTACCACAAATCACGGGAAAGGAACGAATCAACTTCAAGCTGCGTTTCGCGCAATTTGTGGTTGCTTTGTTTCTTTCCAGTTGAGGTTCAGTTGATAAAATTGATATTAAAAATTGATAACGTAAACATAGTAAGGGTGAGTAGTATTAAATATCTGGGGGTAATATTAGATGATAAATTAAAATTCGATGAACACTTAGAATACAAAACAAATAATATTGCTAAAAAAGTTGGATTCCTAAAAAGGATCAGAAATAACTTCTATAATATTTCTATTGTTACTCCGCATTTATATTATTGTTCTAGTGTTTTATTCTTATGTAACGAGGCCCAAAATAATCAACTACAGGTTATACAAAATAGGGGGATGAGGATGATTCTAAAATGCAACATTTTTACTAGAGTTAAAATTATGTTACAAAATTTAAATATGATGACAATCAAACAACATATAATATATAATGCGTTAATAATGATGTATAAGCATCAAAATAATATGCTCCCAAATTATCTGCAAAGAATTATTATGTACCGTGAAAATGTTCACAATTATCCTACGAGAAGACGCACAGATTTTAGGCTTCTCAAAACTAAACTTTCATGCACACAAAACAGCGCGTTTTATAAAAGGGAAAAAAACTTTATAATAACCTACCAAATGTCATAAAGGAAGCCCCAAGCCCACTTTTCGTAGGGCATGTGCTTTATATGTAAAAAATAATTTTTGATTGTTGAACATACTCACCAATATTATTTTAGTCACCTAGATATCTTATATAATGCAATTTTGTGTATTTATCTTTTTCTCTTAAAATGACACATGTGATAATTGTAAGAAATCTGTTTGCGGAAAGAGCCTCAGATATTATAAATAAAAAAACAGTTTGTACTAAATGTGCACCTAATTGATTAAAGTAAATCATTTCAATACATAATTATTGTTTTATTTATTTAATATTATGCCAAATACTATACAATTACAATAATAATAAACTCGCATGTTATCAGCGGTCAAAATGACCGTTGTGGTCTTAGGTATGGAGCAGTACCCGGTCTTTCTAGTGTTAAAATGTAATTGTTATTTTTTGTACATTGTATTTTTTGTATTTTTTATATATTTCGTACTAGATTTATGAAAAAATTTGCGTACATCTAAATAAAGGTTCAAAAAAAAAAAACAAACAAACAAACAGAGTTTGGCTCGCGGATGTATACGTAGCATAATGTCCCAACAGCAACATCAGCAGCTTGTCCCGGAATAACCCAGGCATTATTACGAGATGCCGGCGAAACGAAACGGTAACAAGTTCACGGAACTTCCATCAACATTGTTTTGTCTACGCTAAACGAGCAAAGCAATAGTTGATTATACAAATCTAAAGACGGAATCGCTTATGTTTAATTAAATAGATTTATTCAAAATTAAAACAAAAAATTATGTACTAAGAAACGACGTCCTTAAAATAATTAATTTTATTAATAATATATACTTTTATCTGCATAAAAACACAGGTGTATAAAGTTGCTGAATTTAAAACGACATTGGCGTTTCAGTTCTGAATACCTGCTTTTGAGTGTTATTTTTCGAGCATAATGGGTAACGAATAACTTTGACATTGGGGGTGTTGGGTTTGGATTGGGGAGGCTTTGGAAATGGGGTATTGGGTTCGAACAGATTTTAGGACAACCACTCGTTGACAAAAACTCTACATAAAATTTAAAACATCATTATAAAAGAGTTATAAAATCTTTCAAACAGCAAACAATTTAACCTAACCTAACCTTATCTGTCATAACTTTTCTTGTATTTAATAAACAATGCATATCACTTGCTATAAAAAAAACACTCACCAAACCAGAGTGCTTTTAAATATATCTATTTGAATTTTGATTTTGTTTTCGTGAATGAATAAATGCAAATCTTGCTTCCCGAGATCCGATCAAGCTGAAAGTGGGCAGATAAATTCTTTTTTAATGCATTGGATGACATTACAGCTATAAATATATGATATAAATATCTTCCTACCCGACCGGCATTTGCCAAGTTTGATAGAGTTGTCGACTCTTTTTCCCGGATAGGAGGCTCAGTCAAACCGAAAAAAAAGAAGTTGTTAAAAGTTCACAGCAGTTTAAGAGGCAGTCCCTGTGGAGGAAGGTTCAATCTTCAGTCAAACAGATAAAAAATATTTTTCTCTAAATTTGATACTAGCCGTCCCAAGAGATGGCGCAACTAGGTCAAAAATTAAAAATAGTTGCATTTTAGAAAAAACTTTGCATTTTACGGGTTGATTTTTTATTAAATAAGCTGTCTACTCTATTTCATTTAAAAAAATTTCTAAGGCCCCTATTAAATACTTTTTTTTAAAATAAAACAAAATTTTAAAACTTACCTTAGGTCCCTATTAAACAAGCTACTCTATTTGATTTAAAAACTTACCTAAAGTCCCTATCAATATGAGTGCAATTTTGTTGAGTATGAACGCAACTTAATTCTACATCCTATATGACTCACAGACCTCTCTCCGCAATGACTAAAGGAAGAGAAAGTTCCAAGGCACAATAATAAACCATAAAGCAAACGGTTCTTAAAAACCTTGTTCTCATAATAATTTATTCAATGGACTACGGTTGAATTTACGTAATATTTATCTGAAGTCATTATTACACCTGGGTCATTGCCTTTTAGAAGAATAGTGAAAGATTTGTTGTGATGGTATACAAAGGAACACGCTGCACATGTACATTGGGGGAACCGCACAACTCAATACAATCACAATTCAACACACCTTTATACAGAGATTTAAAATCGTGAAAAGTAATGGATAAATAAATAAATTAAATAGGATTACGTAAGTAGGGTTTACAGATTAGTTTTTTCATCGCTTTTATGACTTTACATCACTATTTAAAGAAGTGTAGAATTGTCACTGTTTTGAGTTATAATAGAATCGTACATTGGATACGAATTCCCTTTCTTGTGGTATTTATTGATTTATTTTAATTAACATAAGTATAAAGTTATTTTTTATTTATTAGGTCCATCTATATAAATGGGATTTACAGATATATTTTTTACTGCTTCTGTCTCACTTGGTTATCGAGACAGGATTGTTTACAAATATTTTATTTTAGCAATAGGTATATACATTTAAGATTAATTTCAAAAGGATTTTTTTTAGTTTGTTGATTAGTTGGAAGGAAACTTAATTATTTCTGATGAACGTATTACTAAAATTTAAAATGTTTCTAGAGTGATCCACGTGGATGTGGGTTATTTTTATGTAACATTAATAAAAACCTGACTTTAACTTATAAACATTTGTGTAAAACGGTTTTAAAAATTTATAAAACCTTTTTCTACCATATAATTAGGCGTTAGCACCAGATTTTATTTTCTAGACCCCATGAATTTGTAACTTTCCAGGGGATCGCTCTGGGAAAATTTAAAATTTTAGTAATACGTTAAAAAAAATAATTAAAATAAACCCCAAGGAATGATCGATTTTCTATGCCTCCTAGGACAAAGTCGACCATAGGTTCGTTCATTACGCCTGTCCGAGAGCCGAATATTAGTTTTACACGATTTCATCACTTATGTTGTCAAAATTCCCAATTTGTTAGGGCAAATTTAACCGTAGGTATGTCCAATACACCAGGGCCGCGCGTCGAATATTTTTGTGCACGGCTGTTTCACCTACATACATTCTTAAGAATCTGGCTTTATTTTAGGGTTGTCTCGTCTTAAGCCGGCTACGCAATCGCATTTTAGTTTGTTTTTTAACTTTAACCAAATTCCCAGATGATCCCAAAAAACCAAGGGGTTTGCCCCTTCTCTCATATCTGCTACCCTATTTCATACGCAACATCGCATATCTCAAACTCGCTTATCCAGATAACGGCTTTCCATGTTTTTATAAATTAGATCCAATTTGTGTTCAATAAGCAGGATCTTCTGTTGTCAATATCTCAGTTATATGAAATGAATAAGATAAGCATGTCTTATCAAAGATATAACAAGGCACTTGTTTGTTATAACAATATACAGATCATCTTTTTACTGCCTCAAATCCACAAACGTTAGCAATTAAGTATTAAACTGAGAAAATTCAACTCTTAAATCTTGGCCCAGCTGTGTATAGTAAAATATTAATGTTATTATTCCATCGTAATTGTGTGGGAGGGTCAATACTCAACCCACTAATAATTATTAATGTAATAAAAAAGAAAATTTGTAAAAAATTATTTTATAAAGTATTTAAAAAAAATAGTAAGGAAAAAAGCAATGAAAAAGCTGAGAGGTTAACTAATTCTGACATCATTGGATCCCCCATGCGGAAGCTGGTCACTTAGGTTGCATTGAGATATCATTTTCAGGCTTGTTAAAAGGATTTACTTAAAGAGGAGGCTTGAAAATGGTTTTCATCTCATCGGAGAAACGGTTCTGCGACCGTTTTAGTGCAATATTTTATTTTGGATTTGATTACAAAATAGCCAACCAAACCGAATAATTTATTATTATTACAAATTTATGGCAAATATCTACCAAGGATGTGAACTGTTTTATTTATTTGTGTATTAAATTATGAAATACGGTCCATTAAAGAATTCGATGTTATGTGATTTTTGGTCAATTAACAGTAATTATAAAAAAAAGAAATATAATTATAACAGAAAAATATAATTATAACAGAAAAAAACACTACATATTTTTATTAAATTTTCATATTACTCATATTTTTAAACTATCCCACTGGACCGGATCGTATTATAATCTCGTCTATATAAACAGTGAGACCCAATCGTGTCGATAAAACTCTAATCAAAATTTTACACAATAATGTTTGTTTATCAATTGTGTAAAATTTAAAACACGTTTATTAGTAAAGCCAAGACTGACTGCCTGACCCTTTACAAACAAAACTTAATTTTGGATGTGAGGCCAAACCACTCAAAAAAAGTAAATAGATTTTTTTAATGTAACACGGATGTGAGCTGTTTTTATATGTTTGCGATTAAAATTATAAAATATTGGTTATCAAAGAATAAAAAGAAGAAATGGCAACTCTCGAAATTATTTGTTACTTCATAACAATTGTTTATAAAATCGTTTTTACCGCTACCCGAAATATAAAATATAAAGATTTAAAAATTATTTTGATGGAATTTTACATTTCACACGGTTGATTTACTTTGGAAGCCAAATTTTCCGAATGTTAATTGAAATTTTCATCCAAAGAACGTCTTTTTGAAGATGTTTAATTTTAATCTCAATTTTAATTATACTATCAAATTCAATTTGGCAAATTTCTTTTTTTTTATCTCTCTCTCTCTTCTTCAATGGCGCTACAGCCCATTTCGAGCCTTGGCCTCCTTTAACATGAGCCTCCACCGCCCTCTGTCCTCGGCCGTCGTCTTCCAATCTGCAACATGGAGTAGTCCTCTGGCATCTTTCCTGACATCGTCCTCCCATCTCAGCCTAGGTCTGCCCGCCTTTCGTTTGCCTCCCGGGTGTCCTGTTAGAACCTTCTTTGGTACACGTGTTTTTAACAGGATGATTTTTCTCCGTGGGTTTAATTGACATACTTAATCTCACATTTTTCAAAGAGCACGACATTTTTTCATCTTTTTTTACATTTCTGAGGAACAAGATTGACTTTGACCGCGGGCTTGCTGGAAATCAGTTCGAAAATGAGAGCTAATTATAAGAGCTAACGGCATCCTTTGAAAAATTTCAAAGAAATGTTTTGAATGGAATCGCAATTTATTGTGCTTATTTGTTTTTCCTTTCAAAGATGAAAATATCCTTATTTTAAGAAGTGAAACCATCTTTGACGTACATAGAGTTGATTTAAAAATAGTTTTTTAATGTCGAAGGTTGTAAAAAGATACTGAAGATTAAAATCTGAAGACGATTTGACTCTTGAATGAATGGCCTTTCACCGTGGCTCTTCTAAAATCAATTTGTAGTCTGGAGTCAGAAAAAAACATTTAATTTTATTATTTTTAGAGTTTTTCCCCCAAGTTTTCTGAATGCGCAACCTTTGGACGACATTTTGTACCAGTAAAAATTTTTTTAATATTTTGTTTAATATGTGTGATGTATAGTAAAAAGTTGGGTATTCAAGCGATAGATGGCACTAGTCAAAAAGCTTACTCCAGAATCCGACAGATGTCTCTAGAGTGTAGCAATTGCCTGTGGGGTATCACTGTCAGACTTCAAGCTTCTAGAAACAGAGAATTATCAACCCTCGGGTAATGAAAAGTTTGGCTAAATCCAGACTTATTTATTGTACGTAAATAAACGCAATTATTGTAAAGAACCTTGTTCCCAACACTCTAAATCTGCAAGTAAAGGCAAAGATACAACAATATGGCATTTCCAATTTTGGTATGATGTAAAGTTGAAGGCAGTTGAGAGGGGAAAGAGATAAAATAAAGGAAGGTGGTTAATACCTAGCTATTCCGATCTGGTTTTAATATTTCTTGTAAAAAACTTATATATACGTATGAAAGAGACAGCATGATTAGGTCGAATATTATAAACGGTTAGGTCTCTTTTTGTTTTTTTTTTGTTTTGTTTTGTTTTGTTTTGTTTTGTTTTGTTTTGTTTTGTTCCTTGCCAGTAGCTTTTCTTTTATGAAACATGTACTAGTAGTGCGAAAATTAACGTGTAAATTATGTACCTACTCTCCAGTATTATTATTTTAAGGCTACCTATCTTTAATATGCGAAATCTTCCACTGATCTCTGTCACAAGAATACACAAAATATTTATTATTCAAAGTGGATTCTGTCAGGGATATTTATTTATTAATAATACAGTTTTTCTATTCCACACTTTTTATTTCTACAATAAATAATGTTAAAACAAATAAATAACATGAACTTAAATTAAAAACAAAACAAAACATTTCACTCATCAGATACAAAGGCATTTTATGAATCTCTTAAATAAATTACACATATATTATTTAAAAAAAAACTATTAATAAATCTCACATTAATTATTCTATATACCGACATTCAATGTTTTTAAATAAATAATGATATATACATTTAAAATTATTTTCACATCCTTGTTTCATAAAAAACCCATATTTTACACACATATAATCTAGCTGCACACGGAATTAAAATATGTTTACGCGTTGAAACTTATTAAAAAAACATTTAATATAACGATAAAAAATTACTTTATGTACAAACCTACTGACGTGATTAAATTATTTTCAAATATGTTTATCGCCACTGAGTAAAAAGAGAGATTAAACAGTTCGCAGTACAATAAAAATCGAATATTATGTAAACATCCTTGAAATTCGTTTTACTTTCGACATTCTGTTACAATTTAGTTTAAAATTATTATTTTAAAAGTAAAATAAATAATGATTATAAATTAAATAAATAAAACCACATTAAATTAAACCCATGACAACCATCCCACTTATTTATAAAAAATAAATAAATAACTTATGTTTAAGAAATAAATTACTTATACCAACATAAAATCAAGACTTACCAAAATAATGATACCTATGTGGAAAATAAATTATTGAGGTCTTTTTTGTAATTACCAGTATTTTTTGTGACTTTATAAATAAACCAATTAAATTTGCATTGTGACTTCCGCCAAATATACATCATTTACGTAACTGTTGAGGAAAAATCAACCCTGGAATCGTTCCAGATATAGATTAACGATGGATGTTTAGAATCTAAAAAATCACAAAGCAGTGAAAATTCTTTCTATCACATCTACAGAAAAAAAGTTTTACATTTTGTATATTGAAGACAAATATATTTTATTTATATTTTTTATGTTAAACTTATGTTAATAAGACAAGGTTTTTTTACACAAAGCACAAAGGAAAACAAATTATTAGCTTGAAACACCCATATTTATTGAAAAAATCTTCTAATTGAATTATTGAATTATTTGGCGATTTAAAAATAAGCCGAGGTAGCATAGTGGCTAGTGCACCTGACTGGCAATCAGAATACTTCAAGTTCCTTTTCCGTCGGCAACATTTATTTTTTCTCGGAAGATTTCTTCAATTTATATGGGTTTTCAGGTTAATAATTAAGGTTTATTATACAATTATTTGTTACATTTCTTTTTGCTCTTCACCCGCGAAACCTATTATTTTATTCCCTACTTAGAAAGAACCAAGAAACGTTTGCAATCTTACAATAGTCGAATAGAGCCGCGAAAATGATTATTTGAAATTTTCCATCTCTCAAACCCTCCCTATACATAAATACTTTTTTCGTTGCGGAGGCGGACTGTGACTGTGGGAAATTTATTTCTTTTAGAACTTGAATGAATGATTTACCGGCCTCCGTGTTTCCTCCCTCTTACAGCACGGGTTTTATCAAGAGCCAGGATCATTTCTTCAAAAATTCAGAATACGAAAAAATTGTATAGAAGGCTACGAGGGAAATTATTTTTGGATGTTGAGTAAAAGTAAAAAATAGATCATCAAAAAGCACATGTTTCCTTACATTTTTTACATGACGTATTTAAAACAATTGCTCATACACAAGCATTAAATAAGAGATAAACTATATTACAAAATATTTATAATTCTTGAAAAATCAGATAGAAAAGGATTTTGGACATTTTGATATTTTAACGATAGTTTTGACATTGAAATTTAATGTTTCTTCCTCTTACAGCCAAGTAACGCGATGAGTAATTTCAACTTTATCGTAAGTTTTTACAAAATTTTAAGATTCGGAGTATGACTTAATTAATATTTTCCATGGACATATTATAATCAAAATGCAGATAAAAATAAATACAGACTCAATTGTCTAATAAAGGTTTATTTTAACTACAAGTGATAGAAAATAAATTAATAATATAGTTAAAACCACATCTTATCTACATGAATATTATTATTGGAGATAAATAATGGGATCTATTGTGGAGAAATATTTATAAAAACATGAAACATGTAAGTTTATTAGAAATAAAATCGCTACTAGATAAATCATCAACGCTGGTCCTTTACAGGATGCTGTTTTTTCCTAGAGTTTCCTCGCTGAGACGAGCTTGTTGATATCGTTGTAGGTTGTTATCATGGCTGCACTTCCTGTATCCGGCGTGAGTCCCGGACAGTTGGGGTAGGTTCTGCTGCAGCTGCCACCCTCCTGGCCATCCTTCGCAGCCTTCATGTAACGGAAGAAGCGCAGGATTTCCGGGTTGTCTGATGTAGGCTTTCGCAGCTCGTTGAGTTCCCTGGAATCAAGAAAAAAAACGATAATACAGCCAATTTTTTATTTTGCGGAAAATTTCAGTCAATTTTTCATCAGTTTTCTACGTTTATTGAAAAATGAAGGTAATTTGCCTATTTTTAGTAAACGTACAATTAATCATCACGCTCATCGGAGGTACATGGTTCATAGTGCTTTGATGAACAAGTGGATGCAATCCGTAAGCTTAATGTTAAAGTTGTTATAAAAAAATATATATTTCAAAGTACGATAAATAACACAAAACTGCTCTACACAAATTATCCAAAAAATGTTAGTTTTTATTAAAATATTAATTTTTTAAATCAAAAATTTTGTAGTGAAATACATTGTGTTAGCAAATTTTTTTTGAAATATCATGTATATAGTGACCATCTTTTTGTTTTGAAGCTCAATGTGCGAAAATCCATTAATCTAGGAATAAAACTACAGATTTGTACAAGTGGCCATTTTTAATACAAAATATTCATATCGCTGTATCCGTCATATGCCTATATGCTAGTCTTTATAATCGCTACAGCTAGCTTCATAGGTAAATAAACATTTTAAATTCCTACTTACTATTCATGACAGTTAATATTTATAGTGTAAAATGATTATAGACAACTAAAATAGACTGGTAATGTGTAACTACATATTATAAAACACTGATCAAAATAAATTAAACCATCGATGAGCGTTCACATCAGAATAATCGGTTTACTCACACTAATATTTATAAGACAAGGTTTAATGCATAGCATAAAGGATAAAAAATACAAATTATTATTATTAGATAATCTTTCATGTTTTATACTATTTAGATGAATAGAAAGAAAATCATTTCTATAAATATTAAGGGAAAATCTATCTGGGAAAAAAACAAAGAATAGAATTAATCCCTAAAGGATCATTTGGGCGATAAAGTTCTTTTATTAAAATAAAATAAAGCTCTTTTGATTTGATAATACTCAAAATAACTAATAAGAAAACAGTTAAAAAACTCAGCAAATAGAATAAAATGAATTTATTTATAACGTTGTATATAAAATATCATAGGATGAAGACAAGAGACCGGTAGGTAAAAATGTGCTCAATTAAGTAAGTTTTTCATACAGCTTTATATTCAAAACCTTAATGAGTTTTTCACATACAAGTCTACCAACTGTATTTTCACTCTTTTTTGGTTCTCGGAAAAAAATTGGAAAATAAATGGTATTAATATTGAGGTATTTTTTTATTTTATGTTTAAGTTGACGCATAAATTTTCTATAGTGATTTAAAATTTTCCATTTTTGATAAATAAATAAAAAATGTGTTCTTTTTTATTCGTGAATATGACGGCATTGACGTCACACCGGGCAACATCGCGCGTCTGTGCCAGCCGTCTTACCAACCGTCTTACCAGCCGTCTTACCAGCCGTCTTACCAGCCGTCTTGCCAGCCGTCTTACCAGCTGTCTTACCAGCCGTCTTGCCAGCCGTATTGTCAGCCGTCTTACCAGCCGTCTTACTAGCCGTTTTACCAGCCGTCTTGCCAGCCGTATTGCCAGCCGTCTTACCAGCCGTCTTACCAGCCGTCTTACCAGCCGTCTTGCCAGCCGTATTGCCAGCCGTCTTACCAGCCGTTTTACCAGCCGTCTTACCAGCCGTCTTGCCAGCCGTATATCCAGCCGTCTTACCAGCCGTCTTACCAGCCGTCTTACCAGCCGTATTACCAGCCGTATTACCAGCCGTATTATCAACCGTATTACCAGCCGTCTTACCAGCCTTCTTACCAGCCTTTACCAGCCATATTATCAGCCAGTGGCGTTTCTGTGTCATAGCCAGTTGGAACCGTTTCGGAATGTGCTGTCTTAAAAAGTTTTCAAAATCATTAATTATTAATGAAAATAATAAAATCACACATTTTTAGTACTTGATCAGAATCAGAAAAATGCAATTTCAATCTTCACGTTTTTAACCGCATTCGTGGTTTTTAAAAATAACCCATTGATGTATGTTGTCAAGCTAAAGATAGTCTGTAGAGGAAAGAGATAATATTTGGCTAATTTATATAGCGCCGTTTTCGTGAGAAATAACCTCAAGGGCGCTGAAGAGATAAAGGTAAATAAGTAACTGGCTATTCAGATCTGGCCACCAAAAACGGCAAATGCATTTGAAGTAATGATGGGCATTCGCTAGGGTGATACTGGGGGCATCTTCCCATTTGAACGAATAATTGTTGGTATTTTTCAATAAAAATTATGTAAGTATTCTTTTTCATAATCTCAATACAATAGCTAAAAGCTTCTAGTTGTATTAAAGCGATCAACTTTCGCTTGAGAAAACCCCTTTTCCTAATGCGTATAACTCAAGAATAAATAACGCTGTTCATTTGAAATTCAAACCATTAGTTATATTGTTAAGAGTTGGATAATGTACAAATAAACAAGTCAAAATTATCCACTAACCCTTAGCCCGCCAAGCAAAATAAATGTTGTCTTTGAATTCGTCTTTTTCGACGAATTAACCAAGTTCCCCGTGAATAATGGTTCAATCGCAGCTTGCGAGATTTATACTCCTGATTGATTGCTTCGATGTTGGAAATCAGAAATCAATACACTCTGCACTTTTTACAGGATGATGTTTTTTGATTACACTATACATTTTTCAGCGTGCGAAATAACAACGTGAAATTTCATACATATATTCTAAGGCAGTCCTAATAGATAAAATATAAAAATGTAATATTAGTTATTTTTATGATTTACATTTACAAAATCTCACGGGACATCAGGAGAATTGATAATATGGGAACGGTGAATATCGTTCCTACAGAATCAAAAATATAACAGAATAAAAATAATCGCTTGATAAATAGTGATTTTATTTCATTCGTTTCTGTAAAATACTAAGTCATATTATTATAATTTAAGAATTCTCTCTAAAAATATATAAAATTGACACCAGTCACTCGACTCTTTGACGAAAAGCAAACATTTATTCTGCACGTAAATTATATAAAATAACATGCTCCTTAAATATCTGCAAACTAATATTATGGACCATGAAAATGTTCACAATTATCCTAGGAGTTGCCGAAACTTCAGGTTTCCCAAAACTAAATTTTCGTGCCCACACACAACAGCGTTTTTTATAAAGGGCAAAGGCTTTATAATAAACTACAAAATGCAATAAACGAAGCCACAAGTCTTGAAACATTCCGTAAAACATGTACAATATGTTTTTAAAAAAATTACGAATTGTGTACACTCACAAATATTATTGTCACCAACCCTTAAATGCATGATTTATTAATTTTTCTGGAAAAAAATATATTTTGTAGATATTTACATGCAAATGTAATGAAATATAAAGATTATAAAATAAAACACAAACACTTTGTATTTAACCACGAATTTATTATTTCATATATCGACCGGTTTCACTTCGACCAAGCTTCTTCAGGATATAATAGTTATTATTATATCCTGAAGAAGCTTGGTCGAAGTGAAACCGGTCGATATATGAAATAATAAATTCGTGGTTAAATACAAAGTGTTTGTGTTTTATTTTATAATATAATGTCTAACCACAAAGTAATTGCTTCGTATGAAAAAAAAAAAATAAAAGAAATATAAAGAACTTATTTTTTTGTAATTTTTTAAATGATGTTTGATAAAAAAAAATTGTTGCAGATTTACAACACCATGTATTTAATAAAAAATAATAAGAACAATTTACGTGAAAAAAAAATAAAAAACCTAAAAAAATTTCTCAAAACTAATAAGTGTACCGGAAAAATACGAGTTATTACATATAAGTATTGTATTATTGTATCTACTTACCTAAGAAAATCAAAATAATAACAGAAAAACCAAACTGTAATTCTAACCTCCAACCAATTTTCGAGAATCTTCACTTTGTTAAAGAAAAAGTGACATTTGAAATTCGCGAAAGAAAAAAAAGGTGATGCCACTCGATAAAATATAATACCGTGAACTTAATAATTCTAAAACGGCATGCATTAAGTATACACCAAAGAGTTAAAGGTGGTTTGAACGGTATGTTGCAGTTTTGCAACAGTATGCATTTAAGGGTTGAATGTATTTCTCAAACTCTGCTTCTTAAACCGGGGTAAAGATTTTTATTTTTGTTATACTGTTTAATTATTTTTCCCTGTAATTTTATGATTCTATTTTTTATTTTATTTTGTATTTCATATGTTTTTATTACTAGATGTGTGAAAAAATATGATTACATCTAAATAAAGCTTCAAAAACTAACAAATATCATCTCAGCCACCGACCGGTCTCGCATTACAAAGAACAAAAATGTATAAACGGTACTCCTAAACTTGTTGCTAGATGTATCTTTTTGGTTAATGAGTGTGTCTGATAGTCGGTTGTGTGTATTACAGAAAAATGTTACATTTTGTCGTGTATTAATGGAATTTTATTGTGGCGACGATGGAAGGCTGTCAATTAAGCTATTAATGACTCTGTGTAATACAACTAGGTCTGACATAATTCTCTTACAGACAACGTAATTAGATGTTTAATTTCGTGGCTTCAAGTCACAAGAATGTTTGAAAAAAAACTCGACTCAAAGAATTCAATAGTAGAGTATAAATCCCTTAGTTTGTATCTTAATTACCAAGAACATTCCAACAATACAGAAAATGTGTAGCAAAAAAAATAGCGTTATTAATTTTGACTGAATATATTAATTCAAAACATTACTTATTATATCATTCTGATGAAACAACTAAGTTTGATTACGCTGTCTGAATACATTTTAAGAGAAAACTATTGTTTTAGATATAGTGAAATCCATATTTAAAGGAAATCACAAATTTATTATCACTATTGAAAACATACAAAAACAAATTTTGTTTATTTTAACTACGTAAATGAAACTTCTTGATTATTTTATGGAAATCATAGAATTTGTTATTCCGGGCGTATGATCCCCGGATATTATATTTAATTGCAAATTTAATCAAATTTTAATATCAACTCTTCCTTAAACAAAAACGAGTCGAAAGAGAAAATCTTAGAATAACTTAATGACATAGGTAACTAAAATTATATTGTTATAATATATTAACCCGCCACTTTTGAAGTTAATTTAACTCTCGGTTTATTAAAAAATATGTTTTTCCACAACAAAACAAAGACATATCATAAATAAAATCTCGTTTACTGATCTTTACACTTATTTACTGAGGACACTATAAATTACCAATTTTAATATGCTTATTTTAAAACACCAAAACTTTTAGCAATCATATTTTTTATAGCTAAATCAGCCTTTGTCAGTCTTATGATAATATACACTTCAAAAAACAAACAAAAAAGGTTATCCTTCCAACCGAAAAACAGAAATTTATTTATGTCCCAATTGCTGGTTAATAAAAACACATTTATTTGGAAGTTTTTGAACGACTCGTATAAACAAATTCCAATTTATATTATGTCTTAATATAAAAATAATTAAGAAGAAAATACCGGAAAAAACGGTATTTTTGTAGTACATCATTACTTTTCTAATTCTTAAAAAATTCTATTAGTAAAACAAACACGTCTTTCTGATTTTCGTAGCTTCTAAGGAATAATTTTATAGAAAATTTAAAGTTCTGTAAGTCGACCAAATTGTAAAATGTTTTATAACCGTTAAATTTTTTCGTAACTAGCTAAAAATTTACATACTAAAATTTCAGGATATCAATTCACTTTTTAGAGCCTTTATACATACCGCGAAGACCCGCGGTATAAATTTACGAACGGGTTTAGAGGGGTTAAAAGGGAGAAAAAACTTCTTTATTTTGTGATCATTGATTATTACATTATGAAATAGAGTCAAATCATTTCAAAACACGTGTATGAGGTAATACGAGAAAAGCATAGCTTCATATTTGTTAAACTATTTATTTTTCCTAAAAAAATAACCAAAAAGAACGACCAACGTAAAAAATATTTATATTTCTTCGATGTGATGCAAAAACAAATCCCGCGTGAGTTCCTTTTATGGTTGATTTGCCTTTCAAATAAATTAATACAGTTTTATTGAAATCAACATATACCTATGTAAGTATTTTACCGACTATTAACATTATGACGAACATGAAAGTTTTTAAATAATGTATATCTTATGAAACCATTATAAAAATCGGATACCTCCATCGATGTTTAAAGGTTCAGCCGATTTAGCTCCATCTATCAACATATTGTAATTTCAATTCGAGTCTTAGTAACATGTAAGTTTATAAATAATGTATATCTTATGAAACCATTACGCTATACATATCGGATACCTCCATCGATATTTAAAGGTTCAGCCGATTTATCTCAATCTCTCAACATATTGCAATTTCAATTCGAGTCTTCGAAAGTTTTGAAGATCAAATCAACAAGAAAGTTTGTCTTCGAATGGCCATTTATTATTAATATTCTATTTTTAAGATCGCCATTAAATCATATCGGATACGAATCGAGTTCCTTTTTTCCCAAAACTTTTTAACGACTTATTCTAGATTATCAGGTTTCAGTATTTCTCAGAGTTCCTGTTTAATTTGAATGCGTTATTATTTGTATCTTATCTACTGAATTTATTTTTCCTCTATATTTCAAAATAAATGTGAATATATTTTTTAACTCCTGAACCTGAAATCTATGCAGATTATAATGTGTCACTTACCTCACTTTTCTCTGTTTTCTATCATAATAAATGCTAATCTATACCTATCGACCATTAAGCAGACGTAGGTATCAAATAATGTATCATAACTTTGAAACTACTTGTTTTTAAATATACCAGAAAATGTTGATTTGTCCGCACTGACAAAAAAGCAATTAAGTTTGATCTAACCCCGCAGGCTGCTTATTGCTATTATATCTGACACAAAACGACACGTCCTCATAAAACTCGTGGTATCTCATTTTCTATTAGGATCAGACATATAAAACAAACAGTTTTAGCAAGAGGAAACACTACACGAGTTTAAACGTTTATAATGGACGCTTCCGTATAATTTGAAAAACTATCAAACTGAAAACTGCCAAAAAGTTCACCCGGTCGAAGTTGCAAGTATTTTGAATAATTATCTTTTCATTATGAAAAAAAGTGAAATGACAAAACCTTTATAATACCTTTGTGAAATTAAATGTGTTTTCTGATTTTGATTAATAGGGATATATACAGTTTACAAAAAATAAACATTAATAAGCGTCTTTTAGAATCTTTAGAATTTTTTGGGTTCAAAATTTTCATATTTGTAATTGCATTTGTTTGTTTGTAAAACAAAAATCTTTTGTCTTCTTTCAAGAACGGTAATTTATTTTGAAATACTTACATTCGAAATTGAATGTCAAGCTGGAATATTTGGTGACAAATTATTTTGTCGAGAATCGCGGGGTTAACTGTTAATAAAAAAATAAAATATTTATATATTTTCAGAAGGAAATTGATAATGCTATAGATCAACTTTCTCTAGTGAAGAAATGGCTATATATGTAAAAAAAGGTAATGAAAACTTTTAATTTAAAATACCTGCTCAACTGTGCAGACACCAGGTTGCTGTACGGCGCGTACTTCGCGGGGGAGGCGTACATCAAGCAGACCAGCTTCTCCCTGCACCTCTCGGGGGCGGTGGCCTGAGCACCTCCTAACCCGAGTCTCTGGAAGACCGAGTCCAGTCGGGACAGCAGAGGGCTGTAGAAGGGGTCGTAGTTGGACAAGAGAAGGGACGATGCGGGGATGTTGTGGAATACCTGGAACAAAAAAATGGATTATTAGAACCGCAGAAAATATTGAAAAAAACTGTTATTTTTTTTAAACTTTAATGCGTTTTTGATACTGGAATCACTGCCCGTCACAAAATAAAACAAAAAAATCTTACAACGACAACGCGGCTATCAAAAACAATTGCTTTCGCAACCCTCGACTTGGACAGGCTGCATCTCTTCAACTTGTTTCCTTGCTTGTATATTTTTATACAATATCTAAATTTTAAATTTATCTTGATAGTAGTTATTCTTTAATCCTTTCCGCTATCCGATTCCATTTCTTAATGATGTCACCAACATTTCCAATTAAAGTGGGGGTACACCAAGGATCTGTCCTCAGCCCATTGCTATTCATAATGGTCATGATTTACCTAACGAGTCAAAAAATGAACAGTATTCTCAAGACTATGCTTTTTGCAGATGATGTAGTACTGATAAAAGAAAATCATTGTGATCTACAAAATAGCCTGGAAAGGTGGAGAAAGATCCTGGAGGATAATGGACTAAAAATTAGCAGGAAAAAGACGGAATATTTGTAATTACCATTTGAAGATCCAAATGCTGTAACTCCTTCGATGCAATTGGATGGAGTAACATTAGCCAACTGTGACTCATTTAAGTATCTGGGCTCACTCATCCACAGAGACGGAGGATGTGCAGCGGATGTCAACTATAGGATAGGAGTGGGATGGATGAAATTTAAATCCGTAACAGGAATTTTGTGCGACACGAAAATGCCAATAAAACTTAAAGGAAAGACATACCAGACTATTGTTAGACCCGCGATAATGTATGGCTCCGAATGCTGGACGATGTACAATTCCTACTCTAGGCAACTCGAATCAGCAGAAATGCGAATGCTTAGATGGACGGCAGGAGTATCATTAAAAGATAAAATTAAAAGCTCACGCATTCGTGGTAGCCTGGGTGTCACTGACATAAACAGTAAGCTAGAGAAACGACAGTTAAGATGGTATGGGCACATAAGACGGAGACCACCAGAACACACAGTGAAGCAGGCAATGTCTATAGAGCTTCAAAGACAGTCATCCAGAGGTAGACCAAAGAACTCCTGGATGACCCAATGCTCCAAAATCCTACAAATAAACGGCCTAGATGAAAGCCACACTCAGAACCGAAGAAGCTATAACCTGAGAACGAGAAGAGCCGACCCCAATAGCCTACCTAGGCAATGAGTTGGGATAGTGCTAGGAAGAAGAAAAGAAGAAAGATCTTGATTGTAGTTATTCTTAAATCTTTTCCGCTATCCGATTCCATTTCTTAATTCAAGACGAAAATGCACTGTAATTTTGTTTTAAAATAAGCATTTATTTTTTAACATTAATCCCGCACAGGAGGTCCTCAAATTCACTCGGGTCATCTTTGGGGATGGTGTGTGGTAGGGTCTGCGGTGGAGAGACAAGTTTGTGGGTCGAAGAGTCTCTCCAAGTAGACAGGCGCATCTCACCCGATGACCCCGGGCACCCCTGCTAAAATACCGAACGTTGCAAACCACTTGGGGTAACCCATGTCAGAGGTGTTGGTTTTCCGATAAATGGGGGGTAGTGGTACCCAAAGCGGCCTCCCAAATTGAAATCATACCTTATCTAAAATACTGTGTTCTTTTACTTGTATTTGTTAATTATAAATTTTATTTGACGTGGGAAGCGCTATATTAAAATAAATCAACTTAAATGAATAAAGTAAATACTTGCTTAAAATAACTTTGCAAGTAATGTTTACTTACCTCCGAATCTATTTTAACAACCAAGCTTTTCCTGGAATTAATTTTGTTTAAATAATATAAAACACGAGGTTCATGTTTGTCTAAATTTATTAATTAATGTTTTGTCCGATTCCCGTAGTGAATAATCAATGGCAAAAAAGATTCATTATTCCAAAGTAAACAATTAAGTATTCTAGCTTGGCCTGAAGTCTGTATATTTATCACGGATTTTGGGTAATGAAAATACCGAGAAAAACCATTGTAGGTTGTCATAAAAACGTTACAATTTTAACAGTTATGACGCATCTCCATTAAATGGAACGATAAATAAATACTAACATACATTTGAAGACTCTTAGGTATGCAATTGCTTGATAACTCTTATAAATTACTTAATATCTTTGAATGTTTTAATTTTTTTTACGTTTCCTACAAATCTTGTGTTAACATTATTAACTGAAATTTATGTCTTTAACAAATTTGATACAGCTGCTTCATGTTATTTTTCTCTATTTATTGCAAAAACTTAACATTAGTTTATTATATTATACATTTATTATTTTTGTGATATTTTTTCACCAAAAATAAAAACTTTGTTTACTTATACTAAACGTGTACTAAAAACCACACAGTTTAAATTGTGCAACATTCATTTCATATAAATATGTTAAAAAAAAAATATTACATAATTACAAAATATTAAACATTATACAATTTTAATGCTTTTATTCTTTACGGTTTTCTACAAAACTAATTTAAAAAAATACACAATCAGACATTACTACATCAAGTGATAATGATTTATACACTATCGATAGTAATTGAGTAATGACACTAGTGAATCGTTATTCACCGTGAAAATATTAATTTTATGCGAAACGTTTTACTATGATGTTATCGTTTATGGATTTTCTTCAAGATGTTTTAATTTAGCACCATTGTAACCTGCGGGTAAAAAAAGTTACACAAATGTTTGATTTAATCTGCCTTGTTGGTGTATAATCAAATTATAATTATATTTTTTTCACCTGTAAACAACCAACGTAAACGATCGGACATCAGAAGGCGCGGGTTCAATCCCCGTCGGCGGCATTTATATTTACCTGGGAGATATTTTCAATATGTATTGATATTACAGGGGACTAAATATTGCTTATAATAATTTATAAAAGGGATTTTGATTAAAAAAGAATTTTTGTTTCGTAAAGTATTTTGACCTCAAATCCAAATGTGAATTTAATCTTTGAAAACGTTTAACAAATTTATATTAAGAATATTCTAATTGAGATAATTAATTGATGAGATTTAACAAAAGTTGTTGTTTTGGATCTGACAGTTTTTTTACGTCGGCTTTGCAAAAAAATTATTATGGATTGAATTTTTTTCTTTATTCAAAACCTCAGAATAAATTAGTATCAATCGTGGGTAAATTCCAACGAAATGGCAGGGAAAAAAGTTTATTTTTGACGGTAAGGCATCCAAGTAATCTCTGTTTATTTTGTCCTTCTTAAATAATATTAAGGATGTTTTTGGCTAAAATAACGACGTAAGCTGGGTATAACTTAAAATCATTTTTGAAAGCATAATACGACCCAAAATTCTTGGAATAATACAACCCAAATCCTTGGAATAATTTAATTTCAAAATTTAAATACTTACGAAAGATAATATATTCTAAGAAAACAAGATAATGTATTCTAAGAAAAAAAATTCGCTAACTCGCTAAATTCAAATCCCGATCGGGTAGAACTGACATTTATTTCGTATATTAACTGCTGTAATGTTAGCCGATTTCAGAGTAATTCATATATTGGTGGTGCGCAAAACCTTCGTTCGCAATTGTGCGGGGTTGGTTGCGGTAAAGTGCGATAAAGACTAAGACAAACAAAAACGAATTGAATTTGCCTTAGTGTTTGCAAGAGGAAATGAGTGGGAAAGGCCAAAGACTTACCCTGGTCTCGTCCTCCTTAGCCGCTGGTTCCTTACACTTATCAGCTTGCATACAATTAAGGGCAATTCCCTTTTAACATTCGCTCACTCAACACAAAGCAAAACAGTGACATTCACTGCGGCGGATAAAAAACGTTTCACTGGACGATGTGTGCTCCAAAAAAATCACAGCCGAGTTCAACATATGCGGGTATTCACAAATGACACGAATTTTCGCGGTGACGAAGATGCAACGATAACAATGCTCCTTGTCTTTGGCTCAGATCAAGGAAAGGGGACAAGGGGCAAAGGGGGGGTGAAGGGTACACATTTAAGGCTATTCAATTTTAAAAACCCACGCGCACAAAAAGTTGACAGAATTCTTTTTCATTGACGATCAGTATATTTTCCTAGTTTCAGCTCGATCTGATGTCAGGACGTGGGTTAATTTTTGCTTCTAAGATATGCATTAATGCACTACCAAAATGAAATTTAAATAGATGTATGTAATAAAAATCAATGAATTTAATTTTTGTTATTTGTTTTTGGGGTATTATGCCGTGTTGCGCTAACTCCTTTTTTAGCCAACGTTTCGGACAGCATTGCAGTGTCCATCATCAGGGCAGATGTCTTATGTTAAATAAGACATCTGCCCTGATGATGGACACTGCAATGCTGTCCGAAACGTTGGCTAAAGAAGGAGTTAGCGCAACACGGCATAATACCCCAAAAACAAATAACAAAAATACTTTTGGCCGTGAAAATCTTAAATCATATTTAATGAATTTAATATTGTGAAATTATTTATTTGACATATCTATCAAACATAATGTGTCACGCTCCTGACGTAAAAAGTAAGTAACGCGATTAATTTTAACATACAAAACGTGCTGTCGTCTGGATACTCAGTTTAACGTAGAATAAATTGCTACGAAAGAGAGTGTATCATCCCTGTATCTGATCCTGATCTTTCATCGTGTTATATTGAATGAGTTATTAGATTTTTCTATTATCCTGATGTTTTCAGACATGAACATTAGGGTGTCCCAGGACATAAGGAAGAATTTTTTTTTCATGAATTTAAATATGCATACCCTCTTATTTTATTCCATTTGATCCCAATAACTCATATAATAAATATTATTTTGATTAAACACCGACAACCCGTGCCGACTTGATGCCAAACATATGGTTCAGAGTTAATATGGAAGGATTTTCAACTTTCATTTTTGTCGGATTAATAAAATTTAAAAATGCACAAATGTTCAATTATGTAGTATTTTATATTAAAAAATGGTTTATTGATTAAATTTTTTCTTCATAGTTTGTTTTTTACAGTCAGGATAAATCTTCCGGTGTTCCTGAACGCATCGTAACGAAAATTATTTGTGTTCCTCTTCGACCGTGAGATTAGGCCATGAAAATCTTGCATTAACTTAACAGTTCTTTCAGCTGTATCATTCACTACCCTCAGCGGTGACACCTTCTTTCTGATTTCTTGATACGAAGCATTATTTGACCACATCGTAGGGAATTCGTTAAGAAAACTGGCATCTGTTTTCAGACGATCAAACAAATACTTGCTCTTGACTGAAATGAAGTCGTAAATATTTTTCTCTGAAACAAAAGTCATTAAATTATGATATGAACAAAAACCTCAATACAAAACATAATTTAAACTACTTAATAAACTTACCATACAATTTACCATCAAAATCTTCCTTCGATGGGATGTAACGTTTTTCATGGGTTGATAATTTTTTTTTTTTTGATATTTCGAGCATTTTTATTTTAGTTGTTCGATCCACAGCGTCGTCAAACAGCGATAAAATAGATCTTTCATCGGTCAAATACCATAACTGCTTACTGAACAGAAATAAAGCTGCCATTGAGATGTTTTCATCAATTTTTTCTTAAGCCTTCATCGATGTCGAAAAGCACAAGTCCTGGTAAGGTGCTATAATACATTGTAACCATGGCTTGACATAGGATGTTACTATGAACAGGCAAACGTCTAAAAGTGCCGCCTTATCCTTACCGGTAATTTTAAATTGCGCGTAAATTAATGATATTTTCAAGGAATAAAGCGCCTTTGCCATCTATCGAGCACATGGAGGCCGAATCTTAAATTTTCTCGCTGTATCTCCTCCTAAAACTATCACACAGAGCTCTAAAAACTCTCAATAGTAATCTCCAAGTATTTTTGTTGTCAGTGCAGTACGGTAAAAGTCAAGCAAATCATCGATTTCAGAAGCGGTTAGGTGCAATATGAGATTTTCTCTGTAGCACTGAATTTTATCGGGATCAACATTTTTACAGTTATCTCGAAACTTTTTGAAGAGTGGTATGTCAGGACTTGTAGTCACTTGACTGATTTTTACTTCAAAAACAGCTTTTAATACCAACTATGGCTATATTTGGTATATATTGACAGTGAAATTCACTTTCCGGATATTGTAGAACAAAACTTCAAGAACTTGTCCATTATATGGCAGTTTAGAACCCGATATTTGGTGTTTTACGACTCCTATTAAAAATATATTATTTTTAGAAGTGCGTAAATCTAACAACATCTTGCATGAACGAGTGATTTTCGTTTACTAACAAAATAGCAAGTTACTACAAGCTCATCAACACGTTTGCTCGCTGGCGTCTTAATGTACAAGTACTGACATCTTTCGATGTAAGTCGGCACGGGTTGCAGTTGTCCAAAGTAAACGAAATTTTTTTTATAAATGTTTTGTCATTATTAAAATAAAATTAGAGGGTATGCGTTCAAAAATAACAACTTTAATTTTTTTGGGACACCCTAATGAACATATTATCATTTTATGAGAAAAAATGATTTCGAATTGTTTGGATAGGAAAATATAACTAGTTTAATTTTTAAATTGTGTTTATAGTTCAAAGAGTCTTTCTATGAACGGTGATTATATGAGACTATGAAATCAGTTTCTTGAAAAGAAATGTTTATATTAAGACCCGAATTAAGAATTTCTACTGAAGTACGAACACTGGAACATTTGAAGTTTTTAAGCTCTTAAAAATATATATATATAGTTTTGAAGATAACTTCAATTCATCTGACGTGTTGATTACATAAAAATGATGAAAAAATTAAATCAATCTGGTTCTTTTTTCCCAATTTTATGTTAGATAGAGCGCTCCCTCTATTATTTATTTTTATGCGTCTCCCTGTCAAACTTTATCCTTTTTCTTTTTGAATTCTTACTACGGAGCCTTAATGCAATAAAGAAATATTTTTTTAAATAATTCCCACATTCCCGGGTTACAAATAACCTAATAATATTTTTAAATATCTTAATAATAAATTTTTTTTTAGAGAAAGAAAAATATTCACGTGTTCTGGAAATAATTTTAGAAATTTCCTGCTACCACTACAGTAAGCGGAAAATGTTACTTGTATTGTGATGAAGGACTTACGCATGGGGGAACGCGACTCTGTCAACTTTGCCACTGTCATTTACGTATTGTCATCGTTTAGTTTATGCGTCGGTTCTTCACGTTTCATAATACTGATTATTGTTTTTGACTCGAATTGTAAATTGTGAAAATAACATAGGACAACATTTTAAATACGTTTTCATCTAACAGGTACATTTTAACCGGATTGTGTATTTTGCATATCCTCCACATGTTGTGGCTTTCTGTGTGTTTTTGAATTTAACTTATTCTCCGGATTTTTTCTTTTAAAGGTGATCTTTGAAATAACTTCAATAAAATTCGTTTGTTAAGTATAATCTATTTTATTAATTTCACATTTTTTTAAATAGTGGCGATTAAATCAATATTTAACTTTCGTGTCAAAGTTTTTATATGGTTTTGTGCTAAATCGTGTACAATTCTGAAAGCATGAATGCCCCATCTAGTAAAAAGATACATTAAGTACTACTCAATTGTGCTGAAATATATGATAAAAGATTCTTAAAAAACAAGTCCTGCGATTTCACAAGGCATCGATCTAGGAAAACGAAGTACGTAATTCGTAAAAGAAGATTGCCATTTCCAATTAATTTACCAGCTTTCTTAAATGCCGAAGATAGTAAACTAGTTCAATAGTGACTAGTTCAATATTAACTAGTTAAATAATAACTAGTTCAATAGTTACTAGTTCAATGATAACTAGTTAAATAGTAACTAAATTATTATAAGCAATAATTAGTCGCCTGAAATATCCATACGCATTGAAAATATCTCCTGAGTAAAAATAAATGCCGCCGACGGGAAATGAATCCACACCTTCTGATGTCTGGTCAGGTGCTCTGAACCACTGAGCTACGTCAGCTTATTTCCAACACGTCAAAATAATTCGATATGTACTAGTACTTAAATAAACAATTACTGCTTATTATATTTTTCACCTGTCAGCAACCAAATTTATTTTTGTAGGAAATGCTTTGTTAGTGCTAAATTTCCCACTTGATGGCGTCGAGACATATTATATCTTTATTTTTATAAGACAAGATTTGTTATGCATGGTCCAAATTTATTTTTACTCGGGAGATATGTTTAATGTTAATAATGTTTATCATTAAAAAAATAATAATCGTAACTAGTTCAATAGTAGAAGTAAAATGGTTATTAGTTCACTTTTAACACGTTCAATAGAAACAACTTCAATAGCAACTAGTTTAAAAGTACTAGTTTAATAGAAAACTTAGTTATCTTCACTCTGGTGTGTAAATTTTTTTTAGCGTCTAAAATAAAAAGCAAATAACAAACTTTAATAAAATTTGTATCAAAGGTTTTTTTTTAGAACCCTAATTGATATTAATAAGTCTGAAAGCTTTCAATGCTCTCGTAAGCCTTACTTGAATATAAAATGATTCCATTCCTCCATTTTAAGTACCAAGACTGTAATAAAAAACATTGCGTTCTAGAGGACGCTGAAGCAAATACAATGTTTAAGACGAATATTAAACAAAGATTCAAGAACACACTTTTAAAAATATTTTTAATCCCGATGAAGAATCCCTAGACAAATTGCCAGAAAATAAATTTTCCATCCAAATGTAATAATGGGTAGAATTTGCTATAAAACTATAAGGGTTGCATAACCCGGAAAAGGAGGAAAGAATTTTTGAAAAACACATGTGCCTATAAAAATACAGACAAGATTGAGTGAGTTATCTTTTATTATTTTTCATTTATGTCACTCCCAACTTCCCGATAATTGTCTAAAATAAACATGCTATGTCCCTTAGCATTGTATTTTTAAAATGTTTGCATGAAAAATAATGTGCATATCACTCAACTTTCAACAACGCTATCAGAAAATAAATATGTCAAATGCACCCTTGCAGTATGAAATAAAAATCCCACTCTGAAAATAACTCTTCAGGAAATTATATTTTCTGGACCACATGGTCAATAAACATCCCACGTTTGGCTCGATTTTGTGTACCTTTTAAAGAGAAAAAAAGTAGATCTCGCGTGACAGATCCCATTTACATTTATTTTTATTACGAATTTCGTTTTTGCGCTAGTTAAATTTGCAAATAGATCGAATGTTTTAAATATTGTGGGTGATGGAATAAATTGTACATAAATTGATATGTCTGTCGTCCCTTGTATTTGTTGAGATGTGAAAGAAGTAACCTAAGAATTAAATAAGCAATGAAAGAAAAATAAATGTTTTTAATAATAATTTTTCGAAGTACCACCAAATTCCCGATGATCATATTTACGTGCCGACAATGTATGATATATTATAGAAGTTTTGTTTTGTTCTTTACACAAAATACAATTTTATGGTCTTTGAAACTTTCAGACCTCAGAAATTATAACTGGCTGTCGTAGAACATATTGATGTTTGATCACAATTTGTACAGTTATTTGAAGATTTTTGTGTAAGAATTGTAGCACTTTGTTTAGTACAATAAGAAGTTATTGATAGAAAATTTAGGTGTCAGAGAAAATATTTTACATAAAATGTCACTGTGTTCAATAAATATAACAATTTGTTTACAAAAAACATAAATACAAACATTGAAAAAAACTTTCAAATTTTGTGGAGATTGAACACAAAAATTACTTTTTCAAATTTTAAAATGGTTACTGCTTAAGCTGGGGGCTAAAATCCAATAAAACCTTGGCGCGCAAAGCCAGAGTTATACCAGCAATTTAATAATGAATCCGCCAATTTTTCTTTGCTTTAGATAGGGAGGAAAAAATTCTAAAGTGTATAGTAATAAAATAACTAAGTCTCTGTCGTTGGTCTGAGTGTGGGTCTTTCAAGACTCATGTTCACTCTTTCATTTACTCAGAGACTGTCTACGCAGCATCCCGTAATCACATCATTTCCCGCAAGGGTGGTTAGATAAGATATAACGCCACAGTTGCACGCCCCTTGATTCATCCACATTCCGAATCGAGCATTTTACTAACTTGATCATGCCGTCTGATCCCCGGGTATTCCCATCGTGTCTAAAATATGTCCAAACCACCTAAGCATTATTTGTCGGAGTTGCAACACTATCGGCTATAGATTCATTATCGAATGCACAAAAATTAATTATGAAAGTTATTCTTAAAGTTCCCTTAGAAAAAAGTACTGCAGATATATTCTACACATTTCATGTATTAGATATTCGAAAAATTTACACAAAAACCATCTTAACTTATCTGTTTAAAAATAAAACACATATATTTTATGAAAATACCCAAAATATTGTAAACACGAGACACAAAACCAAAGAACTCGTACAAACACCTAACATGACGGCCGGCGTGGTCTAGTGGTATACGCTTTCGACTACAGATCCGAAGGTCGCGGGTTCGAACCCGGCGTGCGCAAATAAATTTTATTTGATTAATTTGTGTTATTTCACAATTAATTCATTTAAAATAATATATAGTATATTTGCGGCACGTTCCAGAGTGGAAGATACTCTCAGTATCGCCCTGGTGTAAGACCACCATTCAGAATTGAAACGTTGCTTGAAATGGCTTTAGCCGTGTTTGGTGACCAGATCTGAATAGCCAGGTACTTCCCCACCTTCCTCTTCCCCATCTCCCTCCCCTCCCCAATACCCTCAGCCTCACAACATACCCCAATTGGGGATGCCATAGTCTCACTGGCTCCAGACGGGAGCAGTTGGGACTCTTGTGCGGTAATACTGTAAAAAAAAAAAAAAAAAACATAAACACAACATTTTGTCAAAGAAATTTCAAATACATTGCATCTAAAATATACAATAACCTACCTGAAAAAACAAGAAAATCGAACAATATTAACAAATACAAAATCCTGATCAAATAATGGATCATCGAAAAAGGTCGTGCAATAATTTGTCACCTCACCCAAATATTTTTTTTTTTTTTTTTTTTTGTATTAGGCAATTCACCCTAAATAGAGTGCTATGTGCCGTTAAAGTTAAGGGAGATGGTTATAATTTTATGGGAAATCTATACGGGAATAGGAAATCTCAAATATTGAAGTCATTCAAGTCTATGAACTTGTATAGAACTGAGAAAATGCGAGAATTGTTGAGAGAAAGTAAATAAGGAATACTAAGGGGAGATTGGTGGGTGATTTTTATAAGTAAACGATAAATGCCTTTGAAGGATGAATGATTTTTACAATTAAAGAAAACGTGATCAAGAGTCTCATTTTCCATGCCGCACTGGCAGAGTGGACTATCTAGGACCCGGATTTTAAACAAATGGGATGCAATGGAGCAATGACCAATTCTCATTCTCGAGATACAGGATATAAATCTTTTGGATTTTTTCTTGCCGTGGAACCAAGGTTTACTTGGAATATGATTTTGTATTCCAGCATAAAAAGCACCAGTTCGGGTTTTCGTATTGGTCCAATTTTCTTCCCAGGAGCGGATCATGTTGGATTTAAGAATTGGGATGACGTCAGAGATAGGAATTCTAAAATCTAAAGGATTAGAGCCAGAAATTGTTCCAAGTTTAGCTAGAGAATCGGCTTTCTCGTTACCCTCAATTCCTAAATGGCCAGGGACCCAAACCAATATTGTCTCGAAATTTAATTCAATTAAAGATTTAAGGGTGTTTCTGATATTATAAATAATATAGTCTTCTGGTTTATGGATATTTGAGGAAATTTTCAACACTGCGCTTAGTGAGTCAGTGCACAGTAAGGCTCGTCGAATATTGAAAAGTTGGATTTGGCTCAAAGCTTGTTCAATTGCGAAGCATTCTGCAGTAAATATGGAAATTTCTTTAGGCAATTTATAAGACAAATCTAAATCGAATTCGGGAATGTGTACCGCAGCTCCACAATCTTTGTTATCAGACTTAGAACCATCTGTGTAAATGAGAAAAAATTCTGGAAACTTAGAAGATGTAATGTTTTTAAATTTTTCCTCAACATTTTGATTAGATGAGGTTAAAATATCAGTTCGGAAGTCTGAAGTTATAACGTTGGGGATATAATTGATAGAATCAAATGGGATGGTGAAAATAGGAAGGATAGGATCTTTTTGTAGATTTTGGAGGGAAGAAGACAGAGATTTGAATGAAAGAAAACTTTTTAGAAGGAGAGGAAGTCTGTTTTTATCTGCCGATCTTTTTTCGTTATTTAAGTAATTGAACAAAAAATCAAGGCTTTGTTCTAAAGGGTGACGCGATATAGAAAAAGATTTAAAAATATATTTATCAGCTAGGAATTGTCTCCTTAAAATTAAGGGGGGATCAACACATTCTACCTGGAGAGAATTAATTGGAGAAGATTTCATCGCTCCAATAATTATTCTGAGCGCTTTGGACTGAATTCTTTCAAGTTTTTTGTCCAAATATTTAGGAAGAGGATCAAAAAGAAATGTTCCATAATCCAAATGGCTTCGCACTAGAGCACCATACATTAATTTAAGAGTAGTAGGATGAGATCCCCACCACACTCTGGAAACAGCTCGGATAATATTTAGACCCTTTTCACACTTAGCCGAAATGTTCTGAATATGCGGGAGCCAGGAAAGTTTATGATCCAAAAGTAGTCCAAGAAATTTAATTTGCTTAACGATTTGAAGAGGGACATTATCAAAGCAGACAGAAAAGGGGGGTATTTTTCTTTTGCGCGTAAAAGCCATTACTTTGGTTTTAGACGTAGCTAAATTCATCCCATTTGTCAACAACCAAACTTTAATATTATGTAAAGCCAAATTCAATTCCTTCGCAGCGCGCGATAGATTTTTGTGTGATAAATATATAAGGAAATCATCAGCAAAATAAAGTCGCTTGATAGATGAAGGAATTACACTGTCTAAATCACTTATATATATATTAAATAATAATGGACTGACTACGGACCCCTGAGGTAACCCCTTCCATAGTTTGCGATTTATAGTTTTTGAAGAAAAGTGGATAATAATGGATCTGTCTGTTAGTAAATTAATAATAAATTGAACTAGTTTTAAGGGAATTTTTATTTTAATTAATTTTTCTTTCAAAATGTTAATTAATACATCGTCGTAAGCTGACGAAAGATCAAGAAATGTGGCCAGAGTGCAAGAATTAAGGAACTGAGATATACGGATGTCTGTTGTTAACACACTTAAATTATCTATGGTTGATTTCTTTTTCCGGAAGCCATATTGATTAGGAGAGATAATTCTGTGATTTTCAACAAACCATTCCAATCTGTTCTTTATCAAGTGTTCTGCTACTTTCATTAAACATGACGAAAGAGCAATAGGACGATAGGATGAGATTTCAGATGGATTTTTGCCAGGTTTTAAAATCGGAAGGATTTTTTGAACTTTCCAGACTTCCGGAATAAATCCCGTTTCGAACATGTAATTAATTAGGGATAAAAAATATTCAACCGACATGTCTGAGAATGCTTTAATGAAACTATATAAGATTCCATCAGGGCCAGGAGAAGAGTCTGGAAGGGAATTGATTACTCGATTTAATTCACTTATTGAGAAAGGAGAGTCCAGCCAGCTAGAGTGAGATGGATAAGTAATAAAGGAAGGCATTTCCTCACATCTGGCAACTGACGGAGGAGCTATCTTATCAGCAAAACCTATAATAATTTCTTCTGGAATATGTTTAGAACGCTGCGGAGTATATGACGAACCGAATTTTTTTAAATTGGACCATACGGATGACTGGGGAGATTCAGGAGACAAGCGTTCACAGAATTTTCGCCATCCAGACCGCTTTTTGTTTTTCAAAACGCGTTTCGCTTCTGCCTGGGCGCGTTTCACAGAAAGGTAATTTTCGAAAGACATACATTTACGGAAAATGGAAATTGCTTCTCTTCTGGATTTAACGACACTAGTGCATTCTTCATCCCACCATGGGGTGGAATGTTTTATCTTAATGTTAATATTACGTTTTTTAAGTGTTTTTTCTGCAGCTTTTATTATCATGTTAGGAAATAATTCACATTGTAAACTAGTGTTAACAAGGGAAGACTTAGATTCTTGAACAATGGAGTCTAATTCTGAAGAAAAATTTCTCCAATTCGCGTCTTTCGTTTTAAATTTAAAACTATTGTTTATCGAAAAGGAATGCGTGGAAGATAGATGGTGGAAGGTAATTATTATAGGAAAATGGTCACTGGAAAGGGGATCTTTAAGAATGTTCCAAGAACATATGGGAATCACCGAAGATGAGCAAAGAGATAAATCGACTGCACTTTTCCGATGTTGAGGGGCAGTGAAACGAGTTGGAGATCCATCATTTAGTATACATAAATTATAGGTATCCATAAATTCTAATAGATTATGGCCAGAACGGTTTGTTAACTCACTGCCCCAAGAAGGAGAATGAGCATTGAAGTCCCCAAGTATCATATACGGGGGACGAATCTGGGATATAAATGTTGACCATTCGTTTTCAATAAAAATTGTAGAGGGAGGGATATATATTGATAGTAATGTAATATCAGATATAACAGCAGCTACTATCTGAAAATTATTGGAGAGAGTGTGGAAAATAATTTGTTTAAAAGGGATAGAATTATGTATAATAAGAGCAGTGCCACCTTTGCCATCCAGTCTATCATGTCTTAGACAATGATATCCAGGAATATTAAATTGGTATGAGGGTTTTAACCACGTTTCGGAGATGGCAGCAACTGAAATATTATGTTCATCAAGTAACTGTACAAGATCAATTTTGTTGGCGAATAGACTTCTACTATTCCATTGAAGTATTTTGCTCAGTTGCGGATACATCGGGAAGGCTAGAGAGTAAAGATTTCATATAATCGGCAGCGTTGGACGGTACTTTATTGTTATTTGAAAGGATCGTAATTAATAGGGTAATTAAAGTTTGAATAAAATAAGAATTTTCAATCGTGACTTTTGGGAAGATATCGGAAGTGGAACAGTTTTTTAAGGCAGTCCCATTGGGAGCCTGGGATTTATTATTCCCATTCGGGTTAAGTAAAAGTTCATTATGTAGTTTTTTATCGAAAGAAGGAATAAATTTTGGATTAGATTTTATCGGTTTGAAAATTGTTTCTTTGTGGGAAGATGATAGAGGGGATTTAGGGGGAGAAAAATGAAAGAGAGAAGCGTTAGACGTTATCTCTGCAAAAGATTTTTTTGTAGGAGCGAATAATTTAGAGGCCTGAAAGTAAGAAATATTCTCTGCAGCCATTGACTGTTTGATATTTCTCTGTCTAGATAACTCTGGACAGGCCACACTAACAGCAGTATGGTTGCCCTTACAATTAATACAAATAGGGTTATTCGTTGTATTTTGACACTGTTCAAAGGGATGATCCTCTCCGCAATGGAAACAACAAGGAGGGGAACGACAAATAGGTTTTGAATGGCCAAAACGGCAACAGTTGAAACATTGGATAGTCGGGAATCTGTATATTTCAACGGGAAGAGCGTTATAATAAATAAATACACGGGATGGTAATGTTTGAGCTTCGAAAGTAATAACAACGGATTGTGAAGGTTTCCATATAGTGGTGCCGGTGGAAGTATCCTTGAAATTCAAACGACGTGCTTTTAAAACTTTTGGAGTTAATTGAGAGTCATTAAGAGCATCTACTATTTCTGTTTCTGATAGATCGGTTGGGATACCTCTTACTCTGCCCATTCTGGTTAAATTGAATGTAGGTATGAAAGATTTAAATTTATTATTTGAAAGAGAACCTATTTTTTTAACAAAATCATTAGCTAATGTGGCTGATTTAAATTCTATGGATAGTTTGTATCGACCTTCCGGTTTTATTGATCCATTTATAATACCGAGGTTATTGAGTTTTGAGCTAAAAATAAATTTACCAAAATCCAGGGGATGAATTATTTTCCCCTGTTCAGTCCTTTGGACATTGACAATAAATGGAGCTGAAGATGAAATAGAATACATAAGCTCAATGGCTTTTGCTTCTGGAGGAATTGTATCATTATAACTTCCATGAGAGATTGGGGCTTCGTTTGATTGTGAAAGAGATTTAATTTTAGGAGGTACATCAAGGCAAAGCGGAGGACGTCGTTTTCGTGAAGGAAGGGTTACAGAAGTCTGGGTATCATCAGTATCGTAGTCGTCTACAATATAAAAAATAGGCTCAGGGTCCGGAGGTCGATTTTCATCTTCCTCCATTTCAACAAATTAAAAAAAAATTAAACAATAATAATTATTTTAGAAATAATTAGAAATAATAAATGATAGAAATAATACACGCAACTTCGTCGCAAACCAATAACACAAACAAAAATAATGAATACGAAAAGGTAACAATAAATAAATCTTATCTGTACGCCGCGCCGCCGTCAAAGTAAGCCGTCAAACACAGAGCACTGGTAAACACGACTGCACACTACCGAGGTTCGGTGACTACTCTCACCCAAATATAATCATCTATCTCATTATTGTTACCACTACCTACCGATCTGAAAATTTTCGTCAAATATTTTTGCTTTATTGAACAATTTACTTTAACATTATAAAATATTTGTAAATTAGTCTGTCTCGGCACAGAATGTCCTAGTGAGACAGGCAAAGCCAAAAAATATACGTAAACCTTTTTATACAGATGCACATAGTAAAATAAATAAAACTAATTATTTATTTCAGTCGCTCACATTATCAGTTCATTTTACTCAGATCTGCATCGAAAGACGGTCGTTCTATACGGTTTTAGTGGGCACACTACTGAAGAATCTCAGTTTTTTTTTCTGTCAGCAATCGTCATTTATTATTTTCCCTGTTTCCTGCCTCACGTACGTAAATGTTTGTTTTCAGTCCTACTACTGTAAAGACATTTTTTGTGATTTTGAAGAAACGCATAGTAAAATAATACGCGTATGATCAAATTTACCATTTTAGATACTGAAGTATACAGAAAACGAGAAAAAATTTACAGAAATTGTTTAGATCATTACCTTATAGTCTTCCTGTTTTTTGTAAGCAGTTCTGTAGTAGTTGTCTGACGAACTTGGTAAATAAGTCACCTTGGCTCCACCGGGTCCGAACCTGAAAATGTTTGGTTAAAAAATTAAATGAAAATCTTTATAATATACAGTCTAATCAGGATAAAGGTTTTCTCCTCAAACCCCGTTGAACTGACAGATTATTGCTCTTTTAACAATATTTTGAGTACCTATTATGTACCAAAAGGTATTTAAAATAACTTGCAATAGCTATAAACAGATGATATAAAATATGATTTAAGATTTTCACGGCCAAAAGTATTTTTGTATATTTTAATAATTTTAGTAAGTTATATTTTAATAACACATCTGCCCTGATGATGGATACTGCAATGCTGTCCGAAACGTTGGCTAAAGAAGGAGTTAGCGCAACACGGCATAACACCCCAAAAACAAATAACAAAAAAAAATGATATAAAGCTCATATAGTTAAACATAATTTATCATACTTATATTACATCTTATTGAATTCGTTTATTCGCTTTATTTTCTGTGTTTTACTAGCGGTGTAATGGAAAAATTCGAGAAAATGGTTAGGGAAGTTTTTCATTCGGGATAGTAGTCATTAAGGATACGACGATCAATATTTCAGCATTCGAAATTTCTTTCGGTTTTAAGTATTTTCTTCAATAGATCGTTATGTTTCACCTCCAAAAACCCATGAGTTATTTTGCCATCCTCTTCAACGTCAAATTATTACATTCTCCTAACACTCCGTCCGATGAAAAATGCATGCGAACCATGAAACTGGCACCTATCACTTACAGCAATGAAGGACTGTCAATATGAACAACAAAATATTTTCCTAGAAAAAACACAATGCCCTTATCGAATGTATGCACGTAACTATGTACATAAGTATAATAACATAGTTTTATTGTATGGGCTAAAACGTTAAAGCATAATACAACCAAAATAAAATGTTTATTTATCTCCAAGTAAATGGACGCAATAAAAAATGATGGCGATAAATCTTAATGGCCACACATAACATTTTAACTACGGTTACTTTGTAAATCTATATCAGTAAACATGGAGTTATTCATCTTTTACTACAAAACGATGGTCAAAATTTTATTTATTCATATTCAGAATGGCATTGCAAAATCCTTAATGCAGAAACTTCTCTCATAATAATAAAGGTAACTATTTAACTTGGTAAAAATACAATGTAACTCTTCTTACAAAACTGGGAGAAATGGTATCTGTATAAGTATCATATAGCACAAAATGTCATACTCATTTATCAAAAGTCATTTGAACACATCTTGAAAATTTGAATTAATTAGTTTAAAAAATAATAACTACCATAAGCTTTGTAACAAAATTTTAATACTTCAACTCAATAGTCACATTTAGTAATAGAGTATATTTGTATTCTTTGGATATTTTTGTAAATGGTACATTGATAAGAGTAGTGTGATTTTGAAGAAATTACGGCACAAACTGAGACGAATTCATAAAATTCATTTTGTATTAATGTAAGATATATGATTCAAGCAGTGTTAGATAGCGGAAACACTATGCTTTGTATTTTCATTTAAAAGTTTACAATAATTGTGATGTATTCCAAAAAGTCATCGACCGCCATTACTGCATATTTTAGAAAGATTTGAGAAAGTCTGTGAATGTTTAGTATATAATATATTCTTTCATATGAACCGAAAAAATTAAGTGACATTTATATTACGTCTGCGTAATTAAATACGTTTTTTAGTTTCTCATAAAGTGGTGAAAAAACATGGTTCTTTACTATAATACATCTATTTTTATAATTAAAACTATTAAAAAATGTATTGTTTCTGGTTAGACTGAGGATTGTACCTTCCACCCCAGAGACTGGCCCCGAACTTCTGTGAAAAGTCTTTTAAAATTGAAAAAAAAAAATTGTCTGAGGATTAATCTTTTCTCCCCAGAGACTGGAGTCAAAAATACTAACAACTCATCCAAATCCCAATTGGATATTACCGACATTTATTTCATATATTAACTGCTGTAAATCTTTTGAGTTTATGTCACCGAACTTCATAGAAATGAGTGTGTGTACGTGAGGGCAATACAACAAAAAAAATAACAAAATGCATTGTCATCGACAACAAGTCTCTCTGCCGAGTTTCAGCTCGATCGGATGTCGGAAAGTGGGTTAATTTCCATTTCACTAAAAAAAACTAAAGTCAAATACTTTTGACTTTAAAAAAATCGGGTGGCGATAAAACAATCGCGAAAAAATTCCTCCTTAACTTAAACTACATGAATTTTTTTGTAATTTTCAGGTAACTGTCAATTTCATAAAATTAAAATCTAAAAGAGTCTTGTATACTTTAAAAAACAAAGAATCCATTGGCAAATTAGTGTCAACCGAGAATGTTTTTAAATAAATCATGAATCTGAAAGATTATTTGAAGTCACTTGACGATAAAATCTCAGAATACCCCAGGGGTTAAAGCCTTCTAAACAAGCAATGGGGTAAGTTTTTACGATTGGATCATTTGAGGGTTATGAGATATGATATAGGTTAAGAAGGAAAAAACAGCAGGCAAACAGAGAGGTCAGAAAAGGTTTGAGAAGGGTCGGAGGTTAGAGTAATGTTTTATGGAAATTATGTAATAAAATTATTTGAGGTTAATAAACCGTAAAAAGAGAGAATAAGTTGAAAATGATATTTTTATCGAAAGATCCATTAAATAAATCACCATTTTTTTTGCAAAACGTTTTGCCATAATTTACCAAATTTTAAGAACCTTAAATGATGAAATCTAGTTGGGTTAACATAACAACCGATGAAATCTAAATGTATTTACATAACAACCGATGAAATCTAGTTGGATTTATTAGCTTTAAACAGCAGTAAGCAAAATATTAATGTGTGTCAATATTAATATTTTGAGGAATATAAACATATATATTTTCCTAAAAATATGTCGAGTATATATATATAATTATTAATATATGTTATGGTTACGTTGGACATTAAAAAGCAAACAAAAAAACATTTTACATGAAAGCAATCAAAAATAAAACAATACAATGAAGCCATTTATAAGTTCCACGTCTTGGGTGTTTACACCAAAGATTTATTATTTATTTTGAGGTTGAAAATGCAAGAGTCAGATTTATTTCTTTCTCAACAAAGATGAATGCAAAGAATGTGTTAAGAATTTATACAAAGTAAGCGAGAGAATAGTTTCAAAATTTTATAAACAATTTCAAAATTTCATAGTAATTCGAGAGTAGTTTCAAAACTGAAAGAAAGTTTTATGAAAAACTTATAATACAACCACTTTGCATTTCGTCTATCTGAAAATTTGTCTTTATTTTTCGTGTCCGGTCAATCCTGTCAAGATGGTTGCCAATTTTGATAGTACTCTTTTATCCTGTAAGTGCGCGTGACCGTTACGACTGTTGCGAGCTTTCAATTCGGGGTAATCAACATTACCCAATATCCACTATTCATAATAGTGTAGTTTTTGACTCTCCTACTCATCGTAGCCTTGGAGGTAGGTAATTAAAATGAAAATATAATTTGCGTTGTCGTTGTCGCTGTCGCAACAAAAACAAACCACTTTTCAAGATTGCATCCCTTCTTGGTCTCAAATTGATAAAATTTTCTCTGTGTTTTCACACGATTATAAGAAAGATAAGTTCTATTTTTATCTTAATATGTTGAGTTTTCTGGGAGTGTGGAAATGTTCTACCATGGCTTTAAGTTAAGCAAAATGGCACAAGTATCTAATCATCGCTTTTCAGGAAAGCCGAAATATTTGAAAACATTAACGTTAACGATAATTATTACTCGCACATATTTTTAAATCATTGTGAATTACTACTATTAGTACTGGGAACTGTATACCACATGTCCAAAAAAATAATATATGTAGTTTTCTCTTTTTTAATAAATCAAAATAAACTAATACTGAGAATTATATTTAAATGCTAACCTACCCACCCCTCCAATGTGCTGTTTACTAAAATCAGGGTGTTAGATATTCGCCAACTATTCACTAAAACAGTTTTATCCTACATACGTAAAAATAACCAGCTGGTGGCTCCATAACATCAAGTACACACCCGCTTTTCAGCAAACCTGGGATGCGAGCTCGCAAAAACTATGTAGAACCACGTTCGCTCAACAATAATTCTAGTTCATCGCCCCTAAAATATACAACGCATTGAGCACAGATATAAAATCAACTTATAAGATATCCCTTTGTACTGTAGGCGTTCAACGCTTGATATTTGAAAGGGAGAGAGAATTCTTTAAAGAATTTCTAAAGACTTTCAAAAACTATTTCAAAAAATTAATTTAAAAAAATATGTATTTTATCTTCACCTTTATATTATTTTTACACTTTTTATAAATATTTTTTTCACTTTGTTTAATTTGTATGACGACCATAACACGGGAATAAGCCTGGTATGGTAGTTGAAATTTTAATATTTAAATATCTATTAAATAGAAGAAAAGAAAAAAATAAAATTCTTTGCAATCATGAGATTTCTAAATAGGTAATTTTATATCTACATACCTAATTATAAACTTTATTATGTGTTCAATGTAATTTTAAAAAAAATTTTACGAATTACATCATTTATCCAAAGAAACGTCACTTCATGAACACCAATCTTACCTTTTTTAAAACTTTCTTAATAAGAAAGTACAAATAAACACGAATTTAATTTAAATTTGAAAAAATAATCTGTACTTGAGGTGAAACAGTGGCTTTTAACTGATATTTTTATGAATAGGGAAAATATTTTTACAATTTTTTTATCTGCTTTGGTTCTTCTGAAAAATTTCCATTTACCACATAGGTACCTACATACTCTTTTGGTAAATAGAAAAGCCGATTTTTTCATCGTTTAAAAGCCTTGAGGCGTCATGTTGCATAGTGTGGTGTAATGACCCTAGTGTTTTGCTATAGTTATCTAACAGTATACTTTCTTCCATAAGCTCCTGATCACGGCCGCCACTGTAATGTTTTCATTGTTTTCTTACTATATCGGGTATATATTTTGGTAAATACTCCTCTCCCGCGCAAAACAAATCGCTGACTCTACTTTCTCCTTCGTGAAACTAATGATTTCTCCCGTCTGATTTGCAACTTCTCGCAGTACATCAACCATTCAATCTTATCGAATTAATATGTCACGTTGTGTCAATTTTTTTTTCGACAGTGATTAATTCATTGAAGGATCCTTTTAATTGGTTGTGGTAACATTGGTTCTTTTAAGATGAGGCGTGTTACATTCTGTATAGTTTTAAAATAAGGCAATGACCGACTATCCTGATTTTAACTACCTTTTTCCTACCTTGTTTGCTCGCCAAAACGTTTCCGGTTACTGCAGTCGATGATGTGCCAATACAATGGGACAATTAAATGCAAGAAAATGAAATTCTCTATAGACAAATTCAATTCAAGATGCACAAGATTCTAAGTTAATGATTTGACTATGGATTGTTAATTTTGTGAGTTATTTCTACGAGTAGGTATTTTTAGGAATGGCTAGAGACAAAACATGTGTCGCTACGGTCGGTCTCCGTCCAAATCCCATCCATCAACGTGGCCAGCTCGAGAGCAGCAAGGTTGATGGTCCAACCCCATCTTCTCCAGAGGTTAATTGAATATCGCTCAGCGACAGGTGAAATAATGTCATTTTTTACCTCCTGCCGGAGGGTGATGGAGGCAGGATTCCTTTAAATTATGATATGAAGGTTCTTGGTGGTAAATGATGATGTTGATGATGATGATGATTGGTGAAGATTTATCTTATACCGTTGGGTACAAGGAGCTGCTCGGGTTTGGTGGGCATGATAGCCTGAAGTTAGGAACCATTTGAGGTACGTGGGTAGCGCAAGGCTTAGGTCACGTCAACCTCCCCCAAATCAATGATGAGTTAAGCTCCGCCAGCATGCCGAAAGTTAGGAGTCCACTCTACTAACCTCAAACATAAACATATACTGAAGTGGTTTGCATCAGTAACGTCAGGAGTTCGGGAGTCCCGTAAATACCCCTCTGGTTTACGTTTGTAAGAATAAGTTCGATCCAACTTCAGTTTGTTCGCCTTTGCCTCTGCAGTCACGTTACTCCAAATAGCTCCTGGCTCCAGCCTATACAGCTTCTCGTTCCAGTAGAGGTAATGACACATGTTTATCATATGTGCAATACAGAACATTTTTCAAGTCTTTCGTCCACACTCAAAATAATCATATCAATATTTAATTTGAATGAGGGCATCCATCCGACATAACGAATGTTTCCGGGACAAGAGATCTTACTCCACTTTCTAGTCATGGTCACTCGCTCTATCGTTTGTTACCTTCCGTTCGCTTCAAATATCAAAGAATGGTAGAAAATGGTATCCTCGACTTCCGGCGCTAAGAATCAGGGATATAGGAATTATCAGGTCGTGAATCTGAAATCATCCGATCTCCGTCACCTCAAACGGTTTCAGTCAGAGTCAATTCCCAACTTAATTCTAGATGACTTCTCCTTCTATAATGGGGAAAATATTTATTGGATGTGACAGGAAGGCTGTTGGAAGATCCTCGAAACAACTTCATATTTGTCACTTCACTTTCACTTGATTTTCACATTGACAACTTCGTTCTGTCAACGTGAAAATCTCCCCCATACGTCAGAAATGGATAGCATAGCCATTATCCGCTTTGTTCCTTCGTCTACCAAGCTAACTCAAGTAGGAAAGCCCTTTGGCAATCTTAGTTCCCTTCAATTAGAACTCCGTGAAAGCGTCCTCTCACCAGCTGAAAATACTCAGAACAGGGGTCTATCCAGGGTTACCATCTTAGGCTGGTCCTCCAACACCTTCGACAGAAACCGATGCTTTTACAGGATAACTCAACCACATCAAGAGCACGGGAAAGGCCGGCGCTGCCCTACTGAAATAGACGCTATTCTGGTATCCAGGGTTCCGAATTTGCCAACACAAAAAAGTCCCTACTAGGCAAGCCAATTACCAATTTCGATTCCTTCGCTTTTGTCGCTTTGATAAGATAGAATAGCATACGGAAAAGTCGTACACTTCGTCTCAAGCCAAACTTATGTGAATGAAAATTTCACTTGATAGAATAGGGAAGCCAGACAGGTGCATTCTCTCGGCGACTACCTTCAATCCGCTGTATTAATTCCGTGAATAACTTTGGTAATACCAAATATATTGAATGTCAAAGGAGAATACGAGAACATATTGTTAAATAACAGATGCTAAAGCACATAATTAAACGTTCTCTGGCTTCCTAAACCGATTGTTCATATTTTCATAGGCATCGCATAAATACTACGGTTTATATTTTATGAATTTTAGACGTTAAATATTACTACTGAAGCAATTTTAAATCATATTAATTTACGAAAAATATACTAACTCGTAACACAACTAATGTCTATTTTTCAATAAGCTAACGTATTTAGAGTAACCGCTCTTCATCCTTTTTTGTTTTGAGATGGGCAAGTCTCACAATTTATGGCCCCTTTTTGTTAAGGGTCCGGACTCCAGCCATTAAATATTATCACGAATTCTTCCGTTCAAGATTGTAACATAATTAACTATAGTTTTCAAGTTAAATACTCTTACTTCAACATACAATTGAATTATTTGGTTACCACGTATTGGAACGCAGTTATCTCTCTAAGAAATCCACAGGAAATAAGGATTAATAATTAGTTTATAATAAAACTTACCAATTCATCATCTTAGTGCATTCCAAATAATTATAAGAAACAATCACAGTCACATGCAGTAAAATACTCATGCTGTTAGAAAAACTACACTTTCTATACTAAATGATTTTAACCGCGTTCGTGTCCCGACGATGAATTCTTTGTTGACGCTTCTCCTAGCTTTTATTGAACTCGACTATCTTAAAATGTGGACGATCCTGATTATCCTTGACCGTCTCCCAAACCTTGAACCTTCGACTCTCAACGCTTTCCAACCCTGACTATCTTGACCGTCTCCTCGCACTCCTCAATCTAGACTCCCGTCCAACCCTTACTTCCCGACTCCCTTCATCTCCCCCCACCCCTTCGTCTCCTCCCCAAATCAACTCCGCCTTTCGCCATATGGCGAGATCTAATTTATGTTTCCAAAATCTGAAACTTTTAGGACAGAATCGCTCTAAAACGATCACATAGATTATAAGCACTTGAATCCGTCACATTAATTTCAGTCGTTTCAAAACCAATAAATTGTTACTTCCTAAGTAACATGTCAACTTCTTTGTCCCAAGGAATGAAACTTGATCCCCTCAGTTCAGTGGCGTGTCGGCCTACCAGTTTCTTAGTCCCCTTTCAAATTACCAACACAATCTAAGATGTATTAAATATCTTTAAGTTTTATTTTTAAATCTTCTTGCAGGATTTTAATTAAATTAAGCAACTTCCAAACTCGTCCTGTTAAAATGTTATTTACCTCGCTCGTCATAATTATAATTCATCCAAATCTTTAGAAAAATTACGTTACTATATTTAACGGCGTATTTCCTACTTAATAAGTCACTTAGTAGCATTGCTTAACGGAGTTTAATTGTTTCTTATCGACTTTGTTAGGGTTTTTTTTTATCCGCCCCAACCTGCCAAATTCGTTACTACTGCACTGGAATAAATTTGAGAATTCAAAATACCATCACGGAGGTCTCTGACAATGCAGTGCATGTTCCAATTTTTTTTGCTATCATCATAAATTCAAGCACTTGTTTTTAAAATAGCTTTAACGCCAACATCTGTTAAGTCCCTATTTCGTGAAATCAACTCAAAAATCCTTTCTCACGCCAATAAATCAATAAGGTAGATATTGCCTGTTAACCTCGATTTTTCATTAGGCCTCTCTGATTGGTTGCATTTTATCTTTTTGGCGTATGTAAAAAAAACAACACGCCCTGGTTCCCTCTAGTTCCCAGTACCTCCAATAGATGTTACCTCTGACCACGTTTTGATTGGAGAACCCAGAATTAATTTGTAGCGGTTATTTCACCGCTCCTAGAGTCATCAAAATCATAACCAGACGGCATGTGTTAAAACAGCCGAGACAGCAATTATTCTTTCGAGACTTCAATAATAATATCGGTACCATCATACGTAGACTGCTGACTTGCATATAGGGTGATGCAAACGCCCAGACAGTAAGCCGAGTCAGCGTCCTGCGAGTTCAAAGTCCAGACGCTACTCCAACCCGTGGCAGACGAGAACAAAGAAGTCGGCAGCTATATAAGCGGTGGAGGACCTGAGTACATCAGTCAGTCATCATCGGTCTTCATACCACATCACTCCAGTCAACAAGTCCGACTTGGCATACCGAGAGTCTACGCCTCGGCGTAATGGAGGAATCGGCCACCATGGCCGGTTCCCCCCACGTCACGCTTCGATCCTTCTTCACCTCAAGTCAGTCAGTCAGTAGTCAGTAAGTCATCAATCTGCCGCCAAAGATCTACTAATCTCACGAGTGACAACTGGGGGGCCCCGTGCTCCTCCGCAAAAGACACATACCCGGCTTCGCCCGTACCATCATGGACTATACTGGGACATCAACCTAGCGCCTTGTCCAGATCGTCGTCCCTGGCAAGCGCTACTCGGATTACAAGCGCCCTGGTCCCAGCGTCTCTGACCAGCGCTTCTTCCACGCATCATGACCACCACGAGGACACGCAGCATCCTCACTTGTCACACCGCGCCCGTTCAACCGCCTACAAGGTCCACCGCACCTTTGGCCGTCTCGTCAGCACTGGAGTGCCTGAAGACCTACGTTCTTCGCCAGTACCTGACCTTCATCGATTCCGTTCACCAGCGCACGGCGTCGACTCACTGACCCGCGCTTGACCACCACATCATCGCAGAAACCGGAGTATTCAACATCTGTCCTACATCATCTCCTCGTCACGGCAACTGACTCAATAAATGTATTATCCTGACTCTTAATAAACACTGCAACAACAACATCCATATCTTACATTGTCTCACTACCAATTCCCAAAAATTAATTCTTACAATAAACTGAAAAAAAATTATCCCAGGGCAAGTTCATCACAGTGGTAAATATTAAAAGCTAAGCCATGCACACAGTTCACGTCTCAGTTACGTAGCAAAGTAGCAAATATAAGAACGTACAGATTCCTTAATGTTCGGTAAAGCCATACTTCCTTGCAGGTGCATCACATGCAAAGTGCCCAGTGCCTTAAAGGCGGAAGGTTAATCTTAGATATAACATTGTTAAGCATTCTGAAATTCTCTGGAAAACCAATTACCGTGTAGTGCATGCTGTGAGCTTCAAAATGTAGGATTATACTCAGGATTTTAGCTCTTCTTGAAATAAGCTACTAACCCATCTTACGAAGTAGTTATTAGTAAGTTATTTTATATGAATACTAGCGAAGACCCGTGAAAAATAATGGGTCTCAAGATAATTGCATTCAAAAAACGAAATTTTGCTATCAAATGTTAGTAAACTTGAAAAATTAAATAACGTTATAAAACTACAAGACGCGTTATATTCATTCTAATCGAATAAAAATTAAGTTCTGATTATTAAACTGATAATCAAAGAATATTTATAATATGGGCGGGCCAATAATTATGTCCACTGGACTTGGTTCAGTAAAACCACGCGCGTTGTCTCAGTAACTTATATTCACTTTATTAATTCATCTATGAATCTGTCAAGCAAATAATGAATAAGCAATCTGAACGAAACAAATACTAATTTAGAATGAATAATTGTTATGATTAGAATAAAATTATTTAGTTTGAACACCACTTTATTTGAGTAAAATATATAAACTAACCAGTTTCAATTTAACCTTTACCTTCATCAGGGTTGTATAAAACGTATTCCTATGGATTTTATAAACAAACAGTACGTTTTATAAAAACTTTATTAAGGTTCACATTATTGTATTGTAATTAAAATTATGTATACCCACCAAGTGATTGATAAAATTGAAATTTAAAGCATTATTAAGGACACATAAACCTCTTTTGCACTTTTTCTAAATCTTGAATATTGTTTTGTTGAGAAGGGGCCAAATAATGGAGCTATATTCTGGGATACTGCAAACAAGGGCTTCATATGCTCTACGTATTGCGATTCCGAGAGTAAATGATCTCGCATTGCAAAGAACAAATCAACAATTTTGTTGGAGCGGGAGACAATGTCAGACATGGGATTTGTAAGAGAGTTTTGCTTCGAAAATCACGCCATAATCTCATTTTTGCGTTTTAATATATTTTTATTAATGTGGAATCTATTTTTTGCATGTTAATATATACATATTAAAAAATGTGTACATTGGACTTCATAATGTGATCAAAGATAATAATGTTATATTGATGATTATTTAGTTAAACAATATAAATATATTTGTGTAATTGTCATTACCTGGACATGGCGACGTTGGCCAAATCTTCCTTGTTCCCGTACAGTGCGGTAGCTGGCAAGGTGCCCAGTGTGTCTGTTTTGGGGTAGGTGTAAGATATATCGTTCTCATTGGCGTAACCCATATTGTCCTTGTAGTCGAGATCATCCATCTGCACGTGGGGCTGACCGAAATTGGAAGAAGCCCCAGAAAATTGGGATAATCCTGAAAATTAAGATTTAAAAATTCACGTTGTGAATCACATACGGCATTAATTTATAAAATAATACCAAAATTTCCACAAACAATTGTATAAACAACTCTAATAATATGATGACGCTGGGATGTCATTTTGGAAACAGAATGTAGTTTTCGGACTCAGTAAAGAAAGGGTTAGCAGAATAATTTGTTTTAATTTACTACTTTCGGCTTTTGTGGAATTGTGCTTTCGTGTAATTATTCCGTTAGTTTTCGGCATCAGAAAATTTCATACAAAATGTTGGTTTTTAGTTTGTTCATAGCTTTGATTGAGAAACTTTAATATTCAAAAAGAAACATAAAAAAATAAAAAATAAAGTAACCAAAAAAGATAAATACTAAAAGACAGAAAGATAGAAACTAACAAATAAATTAGCGAATAAAGAAAGAAACAAATGAGGTACACGCTGAAAGAAGAATAAAAAACCGAAGGAAACAAAAATAATTCATAATGGAAAAAACAAAGAAAGAAATATAGAAAGATGCAAATTGAGGATAAAACAAACAACAAATAGAGAAACAAACAAAAGAAGAAAAAAAATAGTACACGATATTCGGAAAGAATACTGAAACGATAAAAAAATATAATATACCTTTGCCGACGATCTTGCCCAGGCTGCCCAAGATGCTCGGCAGGAACATAGCGATGAGCACACTCTTGAAGATCTGCGCGCCGATGAACACGGGCAGGAGCAGCTTCTTCAGCCCAAAAGCTAGAAAGCCGAGGCCGAAGCCGGTCAGAAATGATGACTTGCCCTGTCCGACTGATGCCCAGAAAGTGAAAACAGACAAGTGCCAGTGCGTTAGTGGAGGTGGAAGTTATTGGTGAAAAGCGTTGGAAGGGCTGTCACTTTGTCCGCGTTATAAAAAGAAATACTTAAAAAATGATCTACTAATCTAAAGCAGTTGTCTTTATATCGACTTTGAAGATCTTTTTCGCCTATTTTCATGGTTGAAATATTTTGTTGCACTGGCCTTTCTCATTAAAATATTTGTGTGCTCTAACCATTAAGAACATATCTACTGTTCTTTTATGGAGCTCACAGTATATTTTTATTAAATTTTGATGACAAGGCTATTATTTAAACTGCCTTTAAATTTACTCATTGTCGTATTAAGCTGAACTCTACCGTCATTGTTTCTCTACTTCTGTAGCTGTGCTACAACTAAAACTACGATTTTTATTTAAAAATATGCATCTTTCCTACATATTTAAGGGTAAACTGGAAATATTTAAAAATCTGCTCTTTCATAGATGGCGCTTATTTAATTATTTTACTTAAGTACACGTTTTGCAAGTTATAATTTAAATTATTAAGACAGATTATTTTTTTGTGCCCGTACATTCGCAATATGAAGAAGAAAAAATAGTTTTGAGAGGCATACAAATAAAATATTAGATTCAATCACCGTTACATAATATTGCGTATGTACGGGCGCAAACAAATAATTCGTCTTAATATTGTAAATTAATAAATACTTAAATTAACGCCATCTGTGAACACGTAGATTATAATGAACTTAATTTAAAACGCTTTGAACCCTAATATTTAATAATAGCATAGACCATGAACATAACTTATCATAATGATAACTCAACATTCATCATTTTGTTTGTCAATTTTCCCAAAGATGCGATGGCTTTAAATTTTCAAGAACGACTGTCATTTAAACAAAATTCAGGAGAAATTGCTTATTTATTTTAGACGGATACTGACGAAGATAACTCTTGTGGTAATAAGCCCACAGCCTCTTTGTGCAAAATAATTTTTCAAAACCACGAACTTCTTTTGCTTTCGCTTGATCGACTCCTAGTAATAATAGATGTAGATATTTATTCTTTCTAAACATTTATAATGTTCCTCTTGATTCAATGTATGTAATCACATCTTGAGTGAATTAAAAACAAGTCTCTTTTTCTAGATATCTTCCTATCCTTACATAACCCGTGCATCTCTCACATTTTATAATGTTTGATTTTCTCGTCTAACGCTTTTTTCCTTCACTTTTCACACAATACAACTATTCCTTCTAGATAGCAAGTCACTGTGACTTTTTTCCAGCTCGATGCATTCATAACGCGTGTTAAGTTGACATTAGTCAACTCAAGAAATAAGTTGCTTATTGGTACTTATAGAGACGTATGCTTTTCAAACTTTAGTGCAATTTTATTTAATATGTTGATCAATAAAGACGTAGTATTATTTTTTTTAAATTTATTTCAATACGGCATAAGTAACTCAATCACATCTAAAAAAATTGACCAAACCGGGTTTCTTTAGATAACCGCAATTTTTTAAGCGCATCATGTGGATCCTTGTGGTTGTATTTTAACCTTACAGGAGTCGGCGTCAAGCCTACAGAGTGCATATTTCTACAAACATATGATTTGTATCATCTCCCTTTTAAAGTCTTTTTTCTTAAATAATAAAACGTATTTTTCTCCTGAAAATCATGAAAAGTAACCAAGTGGTTACAGAAATAAAATCTATTTTTTTTACTTTTTTCCGTGCTTTTAATAATAATATTTTCGTCTACAACAACGATCAGATAATCAGTATTAGTCGTACTTCTCTAAAAATACGACCGAAAACTTTCGAGACCTGTTGAATTCGATTGTTTCAAATGCACAACTCCACTATATATACCTATAATAATTTGTCAAATTATTAAAACACCAAGACCCAAAATATTGAGATATTACGTGAGCTTTATAATATATACTTTTTTACATTACTGCTTATTTTAATTTAATTAATAAAAGTGACAGCCCTATTTGCAAAAAGCTTTTTTAAATGATTGCAACTACCAATACAACCAGAATACAGCTGATAGCGCTAATGAGGAAGAGAAATAAAGCAGATACAAGGAAAAACTATAATTCAACACTACTATATAATATCATTTCTACTTACTTATTTACCAACTTCTAAGCCCATGGAACCATTGCACTACCAATTCTCTAAAATGAGTAACATCAACAAAAATATTTATGGATGATTAAAGTTGATGTTACTATTTTCTTACATTATTAATGAAACAGTTTTTATTAGTACTTTAAGCATAATGATCATATCTGAAAAATAAACAAATGGCTGAAGCGAAAAGCACAAAATTTTTAGTAAATACGGAAATGAAAATCAATTTTATTCAAAATACCTTCTTCCCCTATTTATAAATAACTTATTTTAACAATCTTTATTTAAATCTAAAAATTATCGGATATATTCATGAACTTCAGCTTAAATTGAAGTATTAGGTACCTTAAACTGCTGTTTCTACAATTGATTTTTTTAATCCTTTTCATAATCGATACTCTATTTTGTTTTCTTATTTAATTCATTGTAGTTTTTATTTCCAATTTTTATCAATAATTTATATGATATTATTATTCGAGATTGGATTCATTCACCAAACGCAAGAACCTTGTTTCTTTATGGTGAGAGAAAGCGTTTATTATTTTTCTTCATAATATGTTGTGTTACAGGTAAAAATAATTGGTTTATAAATTTTTAAAAAACATGTACTGAAATAAAAATATGTTTTCTAAAAAACACGATTGAAAATTAATACCCATCTGAACATTATTAGATTTTTTTTGTGTTGTCTTTTTATTGCTTCTATTCGAACCTTTACATACCTTATACCAAATAATAAAGGCATATGATTATTATAATATGCTTTACACATATTCAATTTCTCTTACGTTGATACATAATTCACAATTGGATTCCATATATACATAATAAATTAAGTTGTACCTACATGTCACATGTTATTGCAGTAATTTTTTGTTGAATAAATAATCATCGCCAAAAGTTGTGTGACCAAATATTTTGTTTCCAAATAAATTTGTTGTATTATATTGATTAATTTTTGGGGTTTTATGCCGTGTTACGGTACCACCTTCTTAAGCCAAAGTTTCAGATAACATTACAGTGTCCAACCCTACCACAAACGAAGGCAGAATTGAACAAGAGCCCAAAGGCTGCGTTTTCTTGTGTTATGTTCAAAATTTTATGGACATAATTGGTAGGATACTGAGAAAAGAAAGCATCAAGGCTGTCTTCGGAACCACAACAAAAACACAACACTTACTGAGGCCTGCATAAACCAAGTTTACTCTTCAGAGAGATGGTGGCTGTTCGGGATGTGACGAGGTTTTTGTAGGCTAGCCCCAACGGTTACCAAACGCCAGGAGCCAGTGAGACTATGACATCTCCAATTGGGGAATGTTGTAAGACTGAAGGTAGTGAGGAGGGGAAGGAGATGTGGAGAGGAAGGTGGGGAAGTAAGTATTCAGATCTGGTCACCGAACACGGCCAAAACCATTTTAATCGATGTTTCAATTCAGAATGGTTGTCTTATACCAGGGCGATACTCAGAGTATTTTCCTCTCTGAAACGTACGTCAAGTAATACATTATTTGAAGTGAGTTATATGTGAAATAACTCAAATTAATCAAATAAAACATACTTGCGCACACCGAGATTTGAACCCGCAACCTCCAGCTTGCTAGTCGAGAGCTATGCCCTTCGACTACGAAGGCCGTCAGCGGCCGTCGGACGATCGCCGAAAGGATATTGGAACAACAAGAGTGTAAACTCGGCCATCCTGACAAATCGGCAATTGCCAAGCATTTAATTGAAACCGGCCATTACTTTGGATTTGGACATGAAGGTCTAGGTTAGGTCTAGGAGGTAGCGCAACACGGCATAATACCCCAAAACTAAATCATTATAATTCTTTTGGCTTTGAAAATATCATATCATATCTCTCCTGTAGTTAGTTTCTTACAATGTATGTATGTATCTCCGTCTAGAAATTCGTGTATTCTGTTTTTGAATCATTTTGTACATCTTGCATCTTTGATATATATTTTGTAGATGGTAGTGTGAATTTGATTTCAGAGTATTTATCGGAATATTTTCAATACGATTCTACCGTGATTAGGTGATGATAAAATCCTATTTTAATAACACGATTCAATCAATTAATATAATATGTATGGTCATTGGTCATCTATTTTATCCAGTGATGTTCTAGTTCTTGATGTATGTGGAATGAGGTGCAAAATATGAAATGGTTGAATTCAAATGTACAGAATATTTACAATGGGAGCCCGAACCAAACCAAAGCGTAATGAAAAATTCTAGTACCCATAAATGAGGTGCGTGATATTGATGGGGGTGTTTCCTTTTCTGATATTTTTTTCTGAATTTTCTGTTCCGGCCAAACTTTGGTGATATCCGGCCATATCTTAGTTACAGGTGGCCACGCAATAGTTCCCATTGGGTACGAATTCGGTCTGTTATAAAGACTTGCAAAGCCATTGTGCCAAGCGTTTGGGTTAGCATAGCCGCTTGGCCATGTATTTCCGTAGCTTGGCCATTGCTTAGAACCGCTTGGCCAGCTGTTTGAGCCACTTTTTCTGTTTTTCGATGCATTTGGCCATATTTTTGATAATCCTGGCCACGTTTTGGATACGCTTTCCCAGTTTTTGGATATGCTTGACCACGCTTTTGTCACACTTGGCCACAGATTTGATATACCTTCTGACCACCATTTTTGGGAAACTGTTGGCCATGCATTTGCGTAGCGTGCAGCCGTTGCCCAGAGTGAAGGAAGCACTTTTGTGTAACAAAAACAAGCTGGTTAAAGCACAAAATAAAGCATAATATGATTAATGGTAATAAGTCATAACATTTATTCATAAATCTAAGAAATTAGTACATGTGTACATTAGAACATTATTTAAAATAAACACAAATTTAAATTTAAATTTAATTAAATTAAATTTACAATAAAATAAAATTAATATTAATTAAATTAAATTTAAATAATTGAATTAAGATTAAATTAATTAAATTAAATTAAATTTAATTAATTAAATTTAATTAATTGAATTAATTTTAATTAAATTTAAATTAATTGAATTAATTTTAATTAAATTTAAATTAATTGAATTAATTTTAATTAAATTTAAATTAATTAAGTTAATTGAATTAATTTAAATTAATTAAACTTAAATTAATTTAATTAAATTTAAAATATTAAATTAAATTTTAATTTATTAAATTAAATTTAAAATAATTAAAGTAAATTTTAATTAATTAAATAAATTAAAATCTATTTTAATTGAATAAATTTTAAAATATGTAAATTTTAAAAAAAAAAAGATTTTAAAACACAAGTACAATTATCAAAAACCAAAAAAAGGAATTTTCTAAAGCCACCCATGTACCTACTCATTAACAAAATTTACCTCGGATACATTTAATTGAAATTATCTTATCTTGAAACAATGTAAGTGATGGTATATACCTATTCAACCATTATCGGTAGGTATTGTACGATATAGCTTATCTAAATGTTATGATTTCTCAGAGGTAGGAACAAATTCTCAGATAGCGAAATAGTAAAAAGTACGAGTAGTTCAATTGCTAGTCGCGGCCAGCATTGACAGCCAGCAATCTATTCTGGTGTGTTTTTTCTGATTAACGTGATTTTATGATCGTTATAATTTTCTTTGTAGTAATGTAGCAATTTTTATATCTTATATTATAATGTGATTATATATTAAATTATTTTCAATTGCAAAATTTCTAATTATGTACATTCTTATTTAATAAATGTTTTAGATAATAATTATGAAGATTCCAACTAAAAAGTATTGGTTAAAATTCTGACTGATTACATTTAAAAAAAATTTATGATAATCACAAAATTTTAGTTATAAATTTTTTTCAAAAACATTAATTGTCAAGAAACGAAATGAACTGTTTTCATAAAAAGCTGTTCTTTGAATAAAAATGTCCAACTCTGCTGAAAATATTTTTTTTAAAGTTTGTTTTTAAACTCGAAAACAAAAATTTGTTTGGGATATCCAAAAAACTACAGGCAATTTACTGAGTATTCAAATCTAATTTTAGAACTACCCTAATAAAGTTGGATGTAGTTTTAAATTGATATATTATTTTTTACTGCACCTACATATATTTCCATTACCTTATAAATGTTCTAAACGAACAAAAATTACGTTTTGGCCAGTTTTAAATAATATTATAACTGGCCAAAAAATTAATATTTTACGAAAAATAAAACTATTTTATGAAAAATTATGTTTTACAAATTGAAAAATTGTTTATTTATTGCCGAGTTCCATACTTCCTAAAAAAGCACCCTTTAAACAAAAGTAAAACCCCAGGGCTGTGTCATATTTTTTGCGATTTTCACAACGTTCCGCAAATGAAACCTTTGCTTGGTATTAAATTTATTTAAACGTTCAAGTCTTTTTAACAGTGAATAAACAGTAAAGGTGATTTCATTCCTGACACGAGAACTAAATCTTCAAAGACAAGTTTTTCTAGTTGAAGTCTTTTTTATCATCATAAATCCGCCAAAAACCTAACTAATCTTTACTTCGGTAATTCAAAGGGATTGTATTTTACACGTTAGAACATTTTTTTGCAGTTTTTTTACTAAATTGTCTGAAACATAGTGGAACAAATTCAGAATAATTTTATTTTTCAATGGTAATTGAAAAATAAAAGTAATCCGTTTTTATTTGTGGATGGTGTTATTTTTATGTGTGGATGTTGTTATTTTTAATCATCAAAGTTTATTTATGCACACAAAAGAATTTGCTTTTTCATGACACTTTCCAATATTTTTGAAAATGCGCTTAAGAGACTTATAGGTAATTATTTATACTTTTTTTTTTTGTTTCCATTTTTGTAGATGGGTATATGTGAGGTTTTTTACGACAAGAAAGGAAGACACTTTCGTATTTACAAAGATTGACTAAGTAGGTCAATAGGAAGGTCAGTTCATTTCAGTGCTGGTCACTTCAGTTAATTGTAGTTTTTTTATCTGGTTCATATTTTAATTTTCTTCTAGTAAAATGCTATTTGTAAATTATTGTTCGATTTTCTTTGCTGATTGTGACCCCACGTTAGTGAAAAATTTTTTTTTTTGTATTTGAGAACTATGTCCGGATGATTTGTGAATAATTTTCAACTTTTAATTCGTCAATCGTCTTCTAATTAGGAGATGATTTTGCATATGTTATTTCATTAATAATGTTCCACAATTTGCGCGACTCGTTATTACATTCGTCTTTTTTCTTCTTATAATAGTTAGAATTTACTCTAGGCATTATTTGTATCAATGTTCTCCTAGAGGTTTACCAGTTTGTGTTAAGTAACTGTTTTTTTACTTCAATTAATCCAGTTTCTGTCTTCCTCAGGATAATTGGGTAGGGTTGTAATCTTTGCGTTTTCTTTCTCATAATGAATAACATTGTTGCATAGAAGTCGATTATGGTAGAGTTGAATATGATAGAGTTAGTTGATTTAGTAGTCTTACTGAATATGTGGCCGATGCAAGATTTTCTGTAATTGGAGACCAGCGTAGCTTTATTTTTTTTTATTTATTTTTTTATTTAGGAAGCAAACAGTCGTACGGTAAAAAATTATAACATACTTATTATCATACTTTTAAGTCCATGAAAGGCCAATGTATGTAGATATTTAGTTCTATTAGGATGGTTATATTATTATATGTCAATTTGCATATCTCCGATAAGGTGTACATTTTTGTGTATTATTTTTTTGTACATTGAGCTCATTAGAAAACGTTTCAAGAAACGGATTAATATTTGCAGCTGTTGGTGATAAGCTTATTGTGTTGAATAATCACGCACTTTGATTTTCAAACACTTTAATTTCATTGACTTCTTCAATTTAAATGTCATCTTCAATTTTCACTATCACACCATCATTCTGTCGTATAATTCAATTGGGTTGCATAGGAGATATACCAGTTAATAGTTAGTGATTAATATATATCCTTTATCCATTTAGCATTCAGTGCGGATAAATAAATCTAGGTTAATTTTTAGATTCTTAATAAGGATTTGAATTTATCAAAGTTTTTGTTGATACTTCTTATATTTGTATTTAAATATTTTTTTTTTATAGTTAACAGTTTATCTCGTTCATTCGTAGTTATTTTTTCCTTATCAATTTTAGGAGTACTTGAGTATGGTTGGTTCAGTTAGTTATTTTGTTAGATTAATTTATCCTAACCATCTAGATGATTAATATCTTGACCTTTACGAACCATTATTTTCCCATTTGTAAACCATACACATTCATACTTTTTTTCTTTCGCCAATTTTTTGGTTTTTTATAGTATGTCTTTTCGATGTGGACATTTTTTTAAACTCTTTTAGTAAATCTCTCAAGCGGTTCAATTTGTTTTTTGGAGTGTTTTGTTTAATTTTTTCGTAGTTGATTAACATGTATATAAAATATTATTAGCATACAAATACTTGCAAAATGATGTTGTCGAAACATGTAAAAAAATGGTTTGAATGGGTTTTACTATATGAGTAGTATGTAATTTACACACACTTCCTCGTAAGAACATTAATGTTTATTGGATGAAAAAATTGAACCAAGACGGAAACGTTTCCCTTAAAATATATTTTTTATTCAAAATAACTGACAAAGGCACAGGAAGAAGACATAATTTAAATTAATTACAAACATAAATTTGACAATTTATTGATTGTTCATAATAGCATTATCAACCAATACTATTAACCTATACACAAATCTGCCTTCTTTATTTTTTACATGCACGTCCATTTGTATCCTATTTTACCGTGGAACACAGATTAATTTAAATAAAAAAATGACCTATTATCAGCTCAGACACGGGGTTCCATCAAAACCAAAGTCTGAGTCTCTCAGAATCTGTGTATTCTGTACAGGGCTCGGAGATATTTTCATAGTACATAACTGCTAACATTTTACAAATCGCAATTTCGTCCCACTGTTGAATTAAAGGCTGCCTCCTGGTCTGGATACCTAAAATACTAACCTAAACAACCCATCAACCTGTATAGAAACGGATATTCCGTTCGATAGATTTCCGTATCTTAAAAAAACGGATTGCAATATTTTTCTTGTTCGCTCTGAAGAACTAGCGTCATCAATACCTTAAGGCAAAAACAAAACGCCAAACGCGCGCCCAACCTTTGAACACGGTTGTTATTTTTCACCTGGGAACGGGTCGGTTTTACGAAAATGACTGTGGGATGATTGGCCAGTTTTTAAGTTTAATCCCTCCCATAACACGGGTCCACCCTGACCCCTTGACCCATTTTCACTCCGTCTTCTCTTCAAAGAAACTCTCGACTCATATTCCCAAAGATACCACAAACCCTGAGGGAAATAATTTTTCTCAGAGCTTCATGTGGGGGGCTTATATAAAAAAAGACATTAAAAAAAGCCGTTGCTTGATTGAGTATGAAGAAATTAAAAAAATGATCAATTTAAACATGTTTTTATACAAGTTTGTATATTTTTTCACATCCTGTGTTGTTCAACACTTATTAAATATCAAATAACTTGTTTTTTTAAATCGCCTACAAGCTTTGAAGATTTGTTATTATGAAAAAAAGTGTTAAAAATAATAAACTTATTTTATCAGAATCAGATTAAATATCTGATACTTATTCTTCCGTTTACAACAGAATTATTTATATTGATAAACTACAAACAAGAAATGTCCTAGCCGAAATTTAAAAAAAATAGTTTCCACCGCTAAAAGTCTTTCTTTTACATTTAAGCGAATCTAATCAGATTTCTTTGTTATTTTGACAAAATAAAATTTTAAGCTGAGTTATTTTAGACAAAAATACGTATTACCTTTGAGGTTACCGCAGACGCTCTATATATAGCTCCTTTTGAAGATTTTTAATCCAACTACATCGAAATAAAAATTAAACTATATTTATACTTTGGTTCGATCGTAATCTTCCAATCCAATGTTGACATTTATAATAAAGTCAATGTCAAATTCCAGCTCAACATTAATTAGAATATTCATTATTGTATCTCTATTGTCATAATATATAAATATAATGTTAGAAATGCTCTTTTTTCCGGTAAAATTATAAAAAAGATGGAATACATAACCAAAGTACCTAATATTTGAATTAAAGTGTTGCAAGCGCCTAATGAAATGTACCTAATTAATTCTTGATACTTTAACATAGCAAGTTCGTTCCTTTAATGAAATAGAATAATTTTTCTACAGTCCTACTGGACTCTCTATAACAATATTTTTATAATAAAGCTTTAATATTAATATATTTATTCAGAAGCTTTACCAATTTTAAGAAACTATCGCTGTTTTTTCGTTTTGATTGACTAAAACAATCGAAAGTTCTGACCCTGGTGAAATATTTTCAATTCTGCTAGTTTATAGATCGTCTATCATATTGAAAAAAGGTTAGTAATATTGAGACTAAGGACGGGTTGTTTCACAGAATTTGAACAATTCATCAAGGCTGATTTTCAAGTTCTGTGGAAGTTCTGTTATTATTTTAATTTAGTGAATCAACTGACCAATAATCATATAATCACAGAACTGGAAAATTAGTTTTAAAATTTAATGAATTGTTCAAATTCTATGAAACAACCCATACTCAGTAATTATTTAAACAGGCTACGTGTACACAAATTTTTTCATTCGTTGGTAATGAGTTCTGACTTATGAATTTGCGGAATTTGTTATACCCTTTGAAAAATAATAAAGTTAATATTATTGTACCGTATGAAAGTTTAAGAAGGAACTCATAATTATACGCCATGTTTGCTTCAGATCTATGTACTTAACAACTCACATATATTATTGTTCCAAAGTTTTTATGATTGAACTATTTAATGATGTGTTATGATCCAGTACCAAGTATATTTAGTTAAACATGCCAATTATTATTCCACCTAAAAATATTAACTAAATATTATTTCTTTAATACTTACATTTGAAACCGAAGAACCTCGCTGCCTCTGGCAAATTAACACTGAGCACGTGATTTTGTGCAAAGGTTTTGATTTTTTCAATAACTTGTGTATCAAAACCCCTCAATTCTCCATTATCAGATGCATCATCGCCGAAAGATCTCGGAGCTCCATTTGCTGATACATTTAGATCTATTCCTCTGAGGGTACTAACAGGTTCAATTTTAACCCCTTCAAAAAGACGGTAAGAACTCTTAGACAGAGTTTGGTCGATGTATCCAAGAAGTTCCGATTCCAACTGATTTAATTTTTCATTTTTCTTTGGAGTTGTAGATAAATCAGCATCTGCAACAAGTTCGATTGCTTCTCCAATATCTCTTATTAATGATTTTTGATGGACTTGATTTTCTATTTCCTCCTTTGTTCTAATTTGTATTGCTTCTTCTTGTTTTTGTATAAACTCTTGCAAACTTGGTTCATTTGATATTGGCTTAAATTCTGTCAAATTTTCCGTCTTTTCTACTTGATCCAATTTCAAAACATTACCGTCTTTTTCTGTTGAATTCTCATTGGAATCGAATCCACTTTTCTCAATTGGTTTAGTAGCTTCAATCTGCTTTATTTCTATATTATAATCTTGACTTGATGGGATAGATGTTCTTGAATTGGCTGGTCGAAGCATTGGCGATATATTTGGGATATAATTTGAATCTAATTGTATCCTGTTAGATGAATCTATTTGATGTCCACTGCCACTCCTTCTTACGCTTGAATAGCATTGCGAATACTCAATATGAATTATAAATAAAACTAAACTGAATATAATTACTTTTGTATTAGTCGTTGCAAATGTTCTGCTTAGTGAAAACTTCACCCTATTGATTCCCCCCATTTTGAAACGTGTTTGGGTGCAAAACGTTCAAATAAATTACAATCGGTATTCGTTGGATAATTAATTTGTTAACTTATTAAAATCCATCATTCCTGGAAAAGTTGTCGTTCTTATGGATAGGATGCCATCTGGAAAGAGAAAAAACAAAAAGTTTAAAAAAAATTGAATAAAAGAAATCATCATTTGTGTTTTGATAAAAACTTTTTAGAAGTTTATGAATACATGAAAATACTTCATAAAGTTTGTATTCTACGTTTCACTTGTGAGAAAATGTAATTTATTCACTATCACTAAAACACTCCAACAGAAAAATTAGTGTTATTAAGTTCTATCGGTAGATATACTGAAATCATTTTTAAACATTTGTAACTTATTTGCTTAAACTGTTTTTTAGTTTATATTATATGCTTTGTACTGTGTGATTAATGGATAATAGTCAACAAATGCAGTAAATAAATACAATAATAGTTGACAAATGTTAAACATAAATAATAATAATATCTGTGGAAAAGCAGTTAGACGTAATTTGAATACAATAATTAGTATTGGCGATCGATAACATGGTACTTAAATACATTATTGACCTAGATAGGTTGTTGAGCTAGAAGTTTAACGTGCCGAGTTCGAAGCTCAAAGTGGGTACCGACTTTTTCTCCTTTCATAAGTTTTTAGTAATATATCGTTGTTTTATCTGGTGGTTTGAGCGATTAATCGATGCGTACCTCGATTATTAATTTATATTTATAGTTCCCATCATATGAGTCAAATAGCTACCATCTAATTAAATTGATAAGTTAATTACAATGTTTTAGATTACGTACTTACGTAGGTACTACGATATTTAATATCATTAATTATTTTACTAACTTTTGTAATGTTGCCATTATCATCAAAGTCGAAGAAGAACTGCTTTTATTTTTTTATTAAAGCACTTAATTTTTTGCGTGAACACATAACGTGCATATTACAACTCGGTGCTTGTTACATAAAAAAATCACTGCAAGATGCACATCTTATGCGTTGTTTACTATCGATCTTTTTGCTTAATTAGCGACCAACCTCTATGGTTAAATTTGTTAATGTTGAAAATTTTAATTTTTTCATTCTACACAATCGGGTTTAGTGACGATTATTAATATAAGCTATGGAGTAACCTCTGACAAATTACCTTAAAAATTATATTTATTTATTTATTTTCATGTTCTCCGTAAAACGGTTATTCACCAATACATTATGGAGAAGATTACAAATTAGACAAAAAGTATAGCAAAACACATAAAAAGGTCAGTTTCACTACTTTGTGACATACGTCAAAAGATAATTGTTAAACTGCCTGTAGGTTACGTTAAAAATGTCGATGGTCAATGCAGACTCGTTGAGCAGTTCAGTCGCTCTGTTGACTGGGGCGTTCTGATAGGCAGAAGTTCTCGCTTTTGGAGCATAAAAAAGGGTATGGGACCTTCCACGAGTATACTTGTCTGGGATATATAAGTTAATCTCTTTCAAAATAGGTGGATTATGTATAGTTCCAGAGATTATCTTAAAAAAATGTTTTCCTAAAAATATTTTTCGGCGGGCTTCTAATGTATTAAGATCGAGCATTCCTGCTAAGAATAAGGATGGATATAATATAATATAATCGGTCTATAGTAATAATAAATATATACCATACTCTTTAACCTTTGCAAATCTTACTACATTGGTACTGCAATGGGTCTTTACGGACCCTACACGTTAAAGATCTCGAACTGAGGAGTAAAAAGGGTACCAAGGGCAGTGGTGGTTTGACAAGAACAACGGTAGCTGGAGAGAAGAATATATTTTTCAGTAAGGTCCACATGGACCCCATGTAGAACTTAAGGGTTAATGCTTATACTGTGTTGGAAGTCTTCGGATGTATTAGGGATTAAAGAAAGTAACATTGATTTACTTTGTGGGTACCTGGAGAGGGGGTTAACCCGCTGAATAGCTCACCAACACGGACGTGCGGTAATAAAACGGGTATTATGACATCTGCTTACACATAGAATTTACTTCCTTTTTCATACAAAACCCTGTTCATTCGCATGGCAATTTCACCTATGGGCGTACGGGGACACGTCAAACTTTACTACACAATGAACCGATACCCGCATAGCACGAGTACGATGGAATAAACCTCCTCGTTTGTATGTCGGAAAAACCCGAGTTTGGATTGAATGAACTTTGTGAACATACACTGGAAAAAGTAGACTTGATCATGTTGTTAATCATTTTCAAGCAGGTAGATGTAGTTTGAAAGTGTATTTAATGTGGAGATTTGAATTTAAAAAATATTACATATTCAACACTCCCTTGATGTCTGATCTGAGAAAAAATAATGTTGAATGATTTTGTTATTGCAAATAATATAAGGTATATTTCCGGCAAGTTATAGGGTTGAAGATGCTTGAATTGACTTTTGCCGTGTTTGGTGAACAGATCTGAATAGCCAGCTTCTTTTCCACCTTCTTCTTCCTCATCTCCTCCCCCCTACCTCCAGCCTCACAATATACCCTAATTAGGAAATTAAAAATATGAAGGTATTATTTATTAGAAATGCTGTAAGATGGGTTCTTTGTATTATGTATGCAAGATTCTTTGTTATTTAGGTAGTGGAAAAGGGAATGAGATGGATAGGATGAAGATCTACCTGGATATTCAGATCTGGTCACCAAACACGACTGAAGCCATTTCAATTTTGAATGGTGGTCTTCTACCGGTTCAAAAATACGGAGTTTATTTAAGTGATATTTCTAGGACGAATATCTAAAAAATTAGGTGTTTTTTTTATGTAAACAGCATTTTCGGAATGTCTCGATTTATTATTAATAAAAATATACAGGGTGTCTGAGGGTAAAGCGCACTTATTTCGGGAGGTTATTCTACATGATGGTAGAAGTAAAAAAGATTTACAACTTTTTCGGAAAACCAAATTTCCATACAAAAAGACATACGTACCAAAAATCCTTAGTGTGAGGTACAAACTTACTCGATAAATTCGCTGTGAGCTTTCCGTGACAACGTTTCAAATTTGTGATTGGCCCATATCTATGGAAATCGCGTGTAAACAATTAAATATGACCGAGATTTTGACATTTACAATAAATCACAAAATCGTTTGTCAAAATTCAAAAAGAGAACTGTACTAAAATAACAAAATGTAGAAATTTTTAACGACACTTTCAACGATAAAATTATTTATAACAATAAATAACTTCACTTTATTTACCATTTGAAAACCCAAATGCTGTAACTCCTTCGATGCAATTGGATGGAGTAACATTAGCGAACTGTGACTCATTTAAGTATCTGGGCTCACTCATCCACAGAGACGGAGGATGTGCAGCGGATGTCAACCATAGGATAAGAGTGGGATGGATGAAATTTAGATCCGTAACAGGAATTTTGTGCGACACGAAAATGCCAATAAAACTTAAAGAAAAGACATACCAGACTATTGTTAGACCCGCGATAATGTATGGCTCCGAATGCTGGACTATGTACAACTCCTACTCTAGGCAACTCGAATCAGCAGAAATGCGAATGCTTAGATGGACGGCAGGAGTATCATTAAAAGATAAAATTAAAAGCTCACGCATTCGTGGTAGCCTGGGTGTCACTGACATAAACAGTAAGCTAGAGGAACGACAGTTAAGATGGTATGGGCACATAAGACGGAGACCACCAGACCACACAGTGAAGCAGGCAATGTCTATAGAGCTTCAAAGACAGTCATCCAGAGGTAGACCAAAGAACTCCTGGATGACCCAATGCTCCAAAATCCTACAAAGAAACGGCCTAGATGAAAGCGACACTCAGAACCGAAGAAGCTATAACCTGAGAACGAGAAGAGCCGACCCCAACAGCCTACCTAGGCAATGAGTTGGGATAGTGCTAGGAAGAAGAAGAAGAATAAATAACTTCACTACGTAATGTAATTGCTTTTTCATTTTTTTTAAATATTCAAAATGTCCACCTTCAGCTTGTAGACAAGCATGTAAACAAAAAGTAATACAATTTAGAATAGTACGTTGTAGCGTATCTCATCTGCGGTTTCGTGAATATGTAACCGGAGCACTTCAAAAATATTAACTTCTTTGGAGCAAACATTGTCCTTCATCAACAAATACAATGTTAAAATTAAGTCTGGAGAAAACAAACACTGAATAAAAATATTTTTTCTTTAAGAAGTCTTAATAAATACACACTAGATATGTTATTGAAACAACGCACGGTATTTATTGAGTTCAAGACTGATTGGCGGATCCTGCATTAGGCGCGGAACAGTAGTTTGATAATAACGCAAAATAATAATGTCGGCCACACACGACGAACCAATTTTAACTTTGTACATGAAAAGTACCCCTAAAAGTTTAATTTTCGAAAAAATTTCAAATTTTTTAATACTACTATCATCGAGAATCACCTCCCGAAGTTAGTGCACGTTACCCACGGACACCCTGTATAATAGTTAAAGTATCTACTGGGTGTGCAACGTTAGTTTGAAACAATTTATTTCATGAATAGCGCAGACCCGTGAAATCACTGAATATTTTAATTATTGTTGGATTTGTGAAGCTAAAAGTATTTTTTATAAAATATTTGCTTGAGAATTTTGCCTTTCAAAGAACAAGATAATTATTGTCATTTTTTTCATAATATTATCATTGATTACGTTTTTTGTTGTCAAATAGAGATCAAACAAGAATACGTTAAACTTTAAAAATTACAAAATCTGTCCAAAATTTAGCAAGAGAAATAAAAAAATTTATGGGAGAATAATTTTTTAAATTGTGAAATCGTGTAGACACACCCCCCTCCCCCTTTAGCACCTCTGTTTTATATTCTCGTTAATCATTTTTACATTACCGATAATCAACATTTGTGGCTTTTATTATTTTATTTTTTAATGTGACAACCAATACTGTACAGGAGTTAAAAGGGGCGATTTTTGAAAGTTAGAATTAATTCTTAACTTTTGAGGATAAACAAAAACTTTCATACAAGTTAAACCTAAGTTAAATCTTAAATATTTATTTAAGCAATTATGTATGTATGAACGTGTTACCGATCAGATGAGCACATTGAGCAAATAAATTTGCTGGGAAGCAATAATAAATTTTTCAAACGATTATTTATTTATTTATTTTTATTTTTATTTTTTTTTCATGTTCTCCATGAAACGGTTATACACCAATATATCATAGAGAAGATTACAAATTAAAAGGTTTACACAGGCAGTTTTACTATTTTGTCACATGCGTTATAAGATAGTTACTGAATTGTCTGTAGGTGACATTGAAAATGTCGATGGCTAATGCAGAATCGTTAAGCAGTTGAGTCGCTCTGTTTATTGGCGCGTTCTGATAGGCAGAAGTCCTCGCTTTCGGAGCATATAAGAGTGCATGGGATCTCCCTCGAGTATAATTGTTAGGGACATAAAAGTTAACCTCTTTCAACATAGGCGGATTATGTATTGTACCAGAGATTAACTTAAAAAAGTGTTTGCCAAAAAATATTTTTCTGCGGGCTTCTAATGTATTGAAATCGAGCATTCCTGTTAAGAACAACGATGGATACAGGAATGGATAGTATGTATATTTCCTCATATACAGGTAACGCATAAATCTTTTTTGTACTTTTTCTATTTCTAAGATATGGTTTTGTTCAGAAGGGGCCCAAATAATGGAGCTGTATTCCAGGATACTGCGGACAAGCGCTTCATATGTTCTCCGTATTGCAATTCCATTAGTAAATGATCTCGCATTACGAAGAACAAATCCAAGCATTTTGTTGGCGCGAGAGACAATGTCATATATGTGGGATTTGAAAGAGAGATTTGCTTCGAAGATCACTCCAAGGTCACGAATCTCGTTTTTGCGTGTTAATATATTTCTATTATCTACGATAAATCAATGATTTTTTTAATATGAAAGGGAACTTATTCTGCCGCCAATCACACCTATATAAGATATAGTAAGCTACGTTGGTGGGAAAGTAGAAAATCGATTAAAAAGTGAAGACGTACGTTTCGCTTAGATGGACATCTCAAGAATAAATTATGATTAGAATCCGATTATTCTTTCTACGAGCAACCGCTGGAAAGCAACTTTTAGTTTCAGTTTTTTATTTTATTTTAATGCCTATTTCATAATGCTTGCTAGAAAAGCTATTGTTATTTACGTCATGCCATTGATCACCGGTGGGTTTTTTCTATTCCCCGTCAATTATAGAGCGAGGACTCAAACCCTTAACTCAAGTCCGCGTATTATTGTACGAATCGCCACTTATGGTAACAAGTCTTCAAAGAGATGTTATGAAAATATTTAATTTGAACATAACAATTGTAATCAGGTACTGATTAGCATTTCGATTATTGTCTATGGGTTCTTTTGACAGCCACATATGAGCGCAACATAGGAGGATAGGGATTATTCTTGCGGGATCCGGCACTTACCTACAGGGCCCAGTTGGGCTCGGACTCTGTGGGAATGTCAAAGTGCCAAGTTGATAACCCTTGTGAATTTTAAAAGTTGAGCGGAACAAATGCTCGAATATTTTAATCCAGGCATCCGATCCTGAAACGCGGATTATTGCGTTCATGTACAAATCGCGGGTAAATACGATAAATGCGCGACTTAAATTTGAACCCGGGAAAGTGAAACGCGTGTCACTGGACACCGGGATGCGAGATTCCGTTCGAGAGGAATCCACGAAAAAGGGCGGCAATCTTCACTCGCTTCGCACGTAATACCTGACGGGAGCAGGCAATAATTGTCAATTTGTCGGATGGGTATCATATTTGAGGGCGGAATCGCCTATTTCCCGCTTTACCACACACGCCTTGCAGTCTACGCGAATACTTGGATGGATGGTAACCGGAGGCAATTGCAGAGGAACTGATAGTCCCTGGGCTGGGACTGAACGAGAGACGGAGCTGGCGGGCTGGTCGCCCGCGCTGAAGCAGTCGCGGACCCTTGAAGGTCAACCCAAACTATTCAACCCAAACTAAATTCAACCCAAACTAAATGCAATCTAGACAGCATTTTTATTGGCAACTATCTTGCGATCATACATAAAGATAGTTGCCAATAAAAATGTGCGGTGAAAAATGAAGACAATGTTAGTAGTTCTTATTCGAAGTATGATACAGTTAGAAGTGACCGAGGGGGATAGGGTCCCATTAGCTCAGTTGGTAGAGCGGTGTCCCGGAAAGACAAGGGTCCTAGGTTCGAGTCCTAGATGTGACCGTATCCTTTTCTGATTTTTCTGTTTCAGATTTTCGTTTAGAAATCGCTAATATTGTTAAAATAATTAAATATTACAATTTGAGGTTTTACTCAATAAAGTTATTCCGAAAAATTAATATTCATTCTAGACTTGCAGAAAAGTCAATAGATGTCGCACATTACAAATAAAAAAATAAGATAGGTTTATCTAAAAAGACGCTGTCTAGATTGCATTTAGTTCGGGTTGAATCTTGCGATCATACATAAAGATAGTTGCCAGTAAAAATGTGCGGTGAAAAATGAATACAATGTTGGTAGTTCTTATTCGAAGTATGATACAGTTAAAAGTGACCGAGGGGGACAGGGTCTGATTAGCTCAGTTGGTAGAGCGGTGTCCCGGAAAGACAAGGGTCCTGGGTTCGAGTCCTAGATGTGACCGTATCCTTCTCTGATTTTTCTGTTTCAGATTTTCGTTTATAAATCGCTAATATTGTCTTCAATAATTAAATATTACAATTTGAGGTTTTACTAAATAAAGTTATTCCGAAAAATTAAAATTATTTTAATAAATTATTATAAGCAATAATTAGTTGCCTGCAATATCAATACAAATTGAAAATATCTCCCAAGTAAAAATAAATGCCGACGACGGAAATCGAATCCGTGCCTTCTGATGACCGGTCAGACGCTCTGGACCACTGAGCCACGTCGGCGTCTTTCCAACACGCCAAATAATTCAATATGTACTAGTACTTCAATCAACAATTACTGCTTATTATATTTTTCCACCTGTAAACAACTAACACTATGCAAGTGTATACACGGCGGCATTTGTTTTTACTCGGGAGATATTTTCAATTTGTATTGATATTGAAGGCAACTAATTATTGCTTATAATAATTTATTATCATTTGCGCCATGCATAAAAACCTTGTCTTATAAACATTACTTTATCATTAAAAAAATATAAATATATCATTTTATTTTTAATATTATTTTGGTACCAATAATCTACAATCTACAAAAAATAAAAAATAATTGATTATTGACACTGCTACTATATTTGACACAATAGAAGACTGATCCCCAAATTTATATCGAGTGTCAAGTGTCAACTTCCGATTAATTCAATTATAATATCGAATGGCGCTTTTAGAACTTTACTCAGTAATAAAGTTGTTTTGACATCACATAAAATATTACTCATCACAAATCATTAGTTCGCCAACAAACAATAATTTAGGAAGGGTGAATTCGTTTTTATAAAACTTCAAGGATTTGTGTGGGTGTTTCAGGTGAATAGTTAATTTAATACAATACTCGTACGCCTACCTTTATTAAAAAAATAACTTTTTACAAATTATTAACAATAAAATGAGATAATGATATCTTCACAGGGATATCTCATGTTGAAGATATCATATACATCATTAAAATTAAATTTCAAGAATAATAAGAAGTTACTGAAAGAATAAATATAAATATGATGTATTATGTAGTGTTTTTCTGTTCGGTTGAGTGGTTTCTGTTTTATGTGTATATTTTCTATTTTTCATTTCCCAGCTATTTATTTGAGTTTTAAATGTTAGAATGTTGATTAAATTTTTCACTGATTTTTTCAGAAAATCATCTAGAGGGCAATCAGTATATTCTGACCAAACGTTGATCAAAATTTCCTGAAGATTGTGATTGTATTCAATCGTTTAGATGGTTATTGTGATCAGTAAGCAGTTCATTTGTTTTATTTAACTTGCGCTAACTTGGTAAACCGTTCATTTGTTTTATTCGACTTGCTCAAACTTGATAGAGAGTTCATTTGTTTTATTCAACTTGCACTTACTTGTCGATTACTTACAAGTTCCAATTAAATGAGTATTTTTTTTCTACTAGCCTTACGAATAATTATTTTTTGAAATTGGAAATTCATTAAAAGGATTGTTCTATCAAAACAATAGAGTGGAAAATACTTTCATTATCAGCCTGACTGCATTAACCTTTTTCATTTCACTTCTTATCCCTTCCACTCTCTACAGCCTCACAACTAGCTCCAAATCGGGGATGTCATAATCTCAGTAGCTTCTTCAATTATTTATTTTTTTATTTTTTTAAAACAAGACAAACATTCCCGGGTTGCGAATAACCTGACAATATTTGAAAATCTCTTGCTACCTCCACAGTATGCTGAAAATGTTGCTTGTTTTGTGATGGAGAACTTAGCCAGCCGAGGAATTGAACACACTACGCCTGGGTGTGACCCAAACGCGATGTCAACTCGGCCACCGACCGGTCTATTATTATCAAATAATTAGTAACAGCAATCCAATTGCACAAAAACACGATATGTCAATAAATTATACTTTCAGAAGAAAATCGCTCCAGTAATGCACTCTCATTGCATATAACGCAGCCATTTGCATAATAAACAACGGTGTCACGTGATTTTTTATATCATTGGTCTTAAAAAATCTTTGGCTGATGACTTAAATATCAACAAAATTTATTTAATTTAATTGCCGGCAACCCGGGCAATTATTGACAAATAATGTAGGTACAAATGCTACTAGGTTTTCCGCCTCAACAGATGATGTCTGTACTGAGACGGGAAGCAATTATCGTTGTCCTGCATTACTAAATATAATAAAATTAAGAAAAAAAAAACAATTTTAAATACCTACATAAAATAAACTGAAAGCATTTATAAAATATTTGCCTCTGAATCATTGCTTTAAAAATTAGACGTCAGAAATGTATCTTTAGAACCTATGAAATATATCTGTCGATATCTGTCTAAAAGTTAAAAAAAATATTTCAAAATTAATTAATCATTTCAAATAACAAATACATGAATATAATATAATTGTTCCAATTGTTATTACAATACCAATCATTTCCAATTGTGAAAATTTTAAATTTTTTTAAAAATAAATAATTTTACGCATGACGCAGGATTACACAGGAATTCACGTCACTTCGCAGATGCACCATCAACCGAAATTATTATGTTTGTAAAAATTGTAAAATCTTAGATTTGTAGCACCAAAAAAAGTCTAAGACTTGTAACGTGAATGGAGTATGGACATTTTTAATGTGCATTACATGATCTGAAATAAGGACAAGATCGCAGTACCTATCACTTTACCTATTAGACTGCTTATAACAAGGTATCATAACCACCAAGTAATCGTCTATCTGAGGCAAAAAAAGGACTAGATCGCATTACCTGTGGAAAGTGGGAAGTGAATTCTATTTGTATGCTTGTAATTAGATATTCTAACTACCAGGTAATCATCTATCTGAGGTGAAAAAAAGATTAGATCGCAGTACCTGTCCGAAGTGGGAAGTGAACTCTATTTGACTGCTTGTAATTAGGTATCCTAACCGCAAGGTAATCGTCTATCTGAGGCGAAAAAAGGACTAGATCGCATTACCTGTGGAAAGTGAACTCTATTCGTATGCTTGTAATTAGATATTCTAACTACCAGGTAATCATCTATCTGAGGCGAAAAAAAGATTAGATCGCAGTACCTGTCCAAAGTGGGAAGTGAACTCTATTCGACTGCTTGTAATTGTATGATATGACCGTGTGAGAAATGTGGAGATCCGCAATGAGTGCGTGGCTGATGTAAGCGTAGTGAGTAAGATCAAGAAAGGGACTCTCATATGGTTTGGGCATGTAGAGCGAATGAGGGAAGAAAGGAGTGTAAGGAGAATGTACGATGCAAATGTGAATGGTAGCATAAGTCGGGGACGCCCGAGGAAGACATGGCACAACCAAGTAAATCAGATAATTGATTCGGGTCATGTCGAGAGTCAGAATAATAGAAGAGGAAGAGTGAATGAGGCAAGAAGTGTGTGCCAAGACCGAGTTGTTTTGCGGTCCGTCCTCTCTGCCTACCCCTGCGAAGAAACAGTGTGATGGTTAGATAGTTAGTTAGTTAGTAATTAAGTATCCTAACCACCAGGCTAGGTCTACTTCAGGAAAATAAAGCCATAGTTTATCGTGAACGAATGGTACTGTAAAAAAGTCACTACATGCAACTGAAAACGTCTCGGCAGTGACCGAAGCGCGTCGCGGTCTGTCGATTAAAGTAATATTTACTTAATTGGATAATTCTCAAAAGGTCGCGTCTGGGGAAAAAATAAAGTCATAATAAATAGTCGTACATTAATTATTATTAACTAGCGCGGAATCATTAAAAACCATTTGAAAAAAAATTGTATATTTTATTTTTTTCTTAATTCTAACATCACGTGTAATCACCTCCCGAAGTTTGTGCACTTTACCCAGGACACCCTGTATATATCGTCGCCGCGAAGCGAAGTCACCAACAAACATTTTGGTTAAAATGAGTTAGATACGTCAAAATACTTAATTTTCAATACCGAGATTACGGGTAAAGTCAACAAATCCGTGAAAATACTTAAATCGATTTATGTCCCTGTCAGCACAGTATCTGATTTTTTTCCGAAATTCATCAAACCTCTTTGATATTTATTGTATATGTGAACTACGTACCACTTCGTTTTCAAATATAAATATGATTTGACATATTTACCAAGATATTTTAACAGTTTTTCGCACAATATGTTGCCATCCACATATGTACATATGGAGTACATTAACTAACGAATTACCATTAGATATTATACGCCATCGCTTATTTCGCAAAAAGTCATCACCTTTCTTAAAACAATTACAATAAAATCACTCGTGATTTTACCCACAAAAATCACAAATATGTATTAAAACCTAAAGAAACCGGTATTGTGAAAAATTACTTATTATTAATTACCTAAGTAGGGAATTTAGAAATCTGATTTTGCAATTATTATATTAAAAGACAAAAATATTGAACAAAACCAGAATTATAAAAATATGTAATATCACGCTTAAATAAGTAAGTATTTAAAATTGCAACCAAAAGTTATCCATTTCATCAAAATCTTCAACAGTTAGTGACTTTTCCATATGCTACGGCTTAGAGTCGAACCCCGAACATCTGATTGGAGGGCAACTATGCTGGTTATTACGCCACCAACAAACAGTCATAACTCTTCAGGCTTTTAAATATTTTTAGCAACAATTCCCAACGACATGGTGAATTTTCTTGGAATTTCGAAATATTTCCTAGGTATCTAAAATGTATTTCAAGTTTCTTATTTTTGAAGTTGTCGTTAAAAGAAATATTATTTTAAAAACTAGATAAAATTAACTATTAATTATATTTGCATTTGAAAAATACATTGATCGTTATAAAAAATATTTTTTTAGTATCAAACATGAAAATGTTAACAAAAAAGCTTACCAGGAAATTTTGACTGAATTCGTTGTTTATAAAACATTTTCCTTTTGTGTAGTTAATAAGTAATAAAACTGTTACTTCTTTTTTTTATACCGTTTATACAATAAAAAAATATAAATAATTTTTTTACTTTCAACTTTCAATGAAAAAATGCCGAAATTCGTAATCATGCCCTTTAACAATTTAAAAAAAAATTATTCATAAATATTTGATACAAACTGTGAAGAATAATTATTTATTTTTCCAATGACAAACAAATCACATATCTACGCATTATATAAAAAAAATATAAAAATACTTTTATTTGTATTGACGCCTCAGTCAGATCTGTCATTCAGGGACTATAATGTAATATGATGTTTGTGGCTAGTAATGTAAATAAGATTTAATTTTTTTTAAATATTACATACCTACTCACATCATATCACATTACGTCATAATTTAAATTATATTGTTAGGAAAAACAAATATTACGAGGAACATAATTATGTGATGAGGTTATTTTGCCTCAAAATCATATTTTCTCTACAAGCTGGGCAAATGTATTATAAGCACGTTAAAAAAAACTCATACTACCAAAATTTTTATTAATGAACGTTAATTATAATATTCTTTTGGTTTGGCATTTTTTTATGTCCATGTTAAGTTAGGGGATGCTTTGTATGTTAATGATAATAAGTAGTGAAACTACATAGCTCCCCTGCTTTTGCACTGTAGGAGCGTTCTTGTGAGATGTCACATAGAAGAAAAAAATGCACAACCCACGGCCCGCAAGCCTTTTCGTGGGGCCAACTTGGCTAAACAAAAAACAAAAAACAAAAAGTTTATGATTATAAATATTCAACGGCTCCGTTTCTGTTTTCAAAAGGTTTTGGCGGCAATTGTATTATATCTTCAAAGTTTTGAAATAGCCGTTCAAAATAACAAGCTTTTTAGATTTTCTCAAAATTACAGAAGTTCTTCGACTTTACAATGTTGGAAATTTGTCGCTTTCCTCGCAGCCCTTCTGTTTGTTTGAGATCTATGTTTGAAGCAAAGATTTCTTAAAATTCTATTGATATTATCTTCACTACATTTGGTTTGGAATCTGAATATTCGAACGATCAATCAATAAATATCAACAGTGCTAAATTTATCGGCTTGACTCTAGCCACATTTTTGCCAGTAGCGCTTTCTTTGTACGCGCTATGGTCGAAAACTTTGGTGGGTTTCTTTTTGCAAGGGTGTGATTCCAAATTTAGTTGCTGAAAACCAATGATATTAGAAGAACGAGATATGCTATGTTGGCCGCCGGACCGTAGGCGGAGTACTACCTGATTAGGGTACTTTGAATACTATCGGGACGTGTATGCACAGAAATCTGTTCTATGTATTAGTGCGGATACCTTAGCGAAAGCGAAGGTGTGCAGTAGTATTGGTGAACAAAATCGGCGACACTGGGCAAAACAATTCCACACAGTATGAACTGCTCATAGCACATCTCGTTTTTCTAATATCTTTGCTGAAAACACATACAAAAATTTAAAAATTTCATAAACCGAATTTTTTCCAAAATTGGTCTGCTGGCTATAAAAATTGTACATCATTGCTCTAGAAACCTTGGTTTACCTTGTTAAAAAATGGATTCAAAGCAATTAAAATAACTGCGAAAAGCGGTGCAAAGGCTATACATTTGTATGTATAATAGACAGTCATTAGAATGTTCAAAATTAAGGAATCAAGGTTAGAAGTTCACAACTATTCTCTTGTGAAATTTATGGAGGCATGCAACTGTCAAAGGATAAATTAAAGTGAACTAAAGTGAATATGAATTCAAAAATGGAAAAACGAAAGAAAATTACAATAAAAATCTACAAAAGTTTACAATAAAGTATTAAAGAAAAATAATATTTAACTAGCATCTATATAGGTACTGCCGCACGGGCGGTGGCAAGTGGCATCAAACATTATCGCACCGCACAAACATCGTCTTATTTGGCATAGGTTATAAGATTTCACCGTCAGGGCGATTGTGTTGGTTTGGATCTTTGTATGAAGTATTTTGGGCTGATTGTATGGGGCGCAGCAAGCGAATATCGTGTTGGTACTTGACCGTATTTTTTGTTCGCGTTGATTTTAGAGTCAGAATTTTAATGGCGCGCTGTTTATAATGTGCTAATATTACTATAATGCAAGTTTAACGAAGTTCACTGCACAAACGCACTTTAGAAAAAACCGTTACTGACTCGGACAGAGGTTCATGGCGTTGCAGCTTTTTGTTCCATTTTTATATGGAACAACATCATTATCATTTAGATGGTTCATATTGATCATCTTTTTGTTAAATCTAAGTACCTTACTATGTCTGGCCGACATTTAATGGATAAACGAAGCTAATTTGGATACGTACGATAAACTCTTTCAATTTGAGAAGCGGGTATTGTCGCCCGGGAACCATTTATTGGACCACTTGTTCAAAAAGCTTAAAAATGTCTTCCTCGTAGATCTCACTTAGCATTGTCATGGAATTTTTAGAGGTATATTAGTGAAAGAAGATACTACGTCAAAACTGAGAAGAATATCTCCTTCCCCAGTCTTAATTGTCTTAAGCTTTCTGATCAGATCTGTGGGATCTTTAATCCACGACTTGGTATTTCCCATTTGCATGTGCAGTATTTTCGAAAGATATTGAGATAATTTGTTTGCGGGTGCACCAATAGTCATTGTTAGTTTAATTGGCTAAACATTGTATAAATAAGGAGATAATACAATACGGCATAATACCCCAAAGATAAATCACTATAATACTATTGGTCATGAAAATCTCAAATCACAAAAAATGTAGGTCAAACCCTGATCTATTTATCGACACGCTTATTATAAAGCATTGTTATTCTTTTGTTTTAAAAAAAATAATTCAATCTATTTATATACATCGTGAGACAGCCATTAAAATAGTCTACTTCGTGGCACAAAGTGAATCACAAATCCTTTATTATTTTACCCTAAGGCTATATGCAGTCCATTCTATTCCAATTCCAGCTCTTTAAAACCCGAACCCCCTTCGGCAATACAAGTAGACAACAGTTATAACACTGACCCTCTATTATATCAAGTTATAAAACCAGCGTCGGGATCCGCCTCTTACATTGAGGTCTTACGTCAGACACTGCGACGATATATCCGGGTCTCACTGTATATGGATTCTTTGACATATTGCGGGCGTATCTAACTGAGAATCAATGAGAAAATAGCATCGTAACGATGACAAAGCTGTCTGAGAAACTACTGGATTTTTTGCCAGTCTCATAACGACATTTATTGTACTAAGCGAGTTCTAGTGACTTATTTTATAGATTTTTTATCGCATCAGTCCCGTAGACTTTGAAACCAGGAGTTGAGACGTCTTTCTTCCACTATTACGCTTTCCTCTTCCATCAATCTTACTCTTGATTAGCAGTTGATTAGTAATATATTTATTTCTCATTGAGCAAATGCATCGCAATTTTATTATTTTTGTATCAAATGGGTTCTGGTGTGTTCGCAATATTTGGCCATTCAACAAAGAACTTTAAAACTACCTTTGCTCTTTGGGATATTTAAGGTTCAATCATTATTTTCTAATTCGTTTTACTAAACTGTAATTTTGTGCAATGGTTAAAGATTTTCTAAAAAATGTGAAAAAGGAATAAAAAACACTTTTCTACATGAACAAAATTTTGTGAACATTATTTTAAGAGGATTTTAATGGCTTAGGGAATGTCCAATTGGAATCATTTTAAAGTCATCCAATGATTTTTATTGGAAAAAAAGGAAGGAAATCCATCGCTACGTCAATCAATAATATGGTAAGTAAAATGTTCTATTGGGATTTATCTACATCTCACGAACTCATTTCGTGATTAACGTGGTTTTATTAAGGTCTGATTTTATAAATATATACGTTGTATCCGGGATTCACCATTAAAAATCTTTTGTCAGACATATCGTTTGAATATTTTGTATCGGGATCGTGACCAGCAATACACGACGTATAGTGTAATGCAGTGTGATGGATTGGAAAAGATAGATCGCATTTCTGTGTGGAACACCCAAAATCGGCGCTGAATGGAAACGTATTATTTGATTAATTTAGTTTTGATAGGTTTTTCTTCTGTGAAAGCGTATTCACTGAGCCTTTTAGAATTTTTGAATATTTTTAAAACGTTAAACAACAAATCAAACGATGACTTGTGTTATTTTGTTAAAATGAAGGGAACGTACTCTGATTGAAAATACATCACTTTCAATCGGTGACCGGATAAATCATCACATCTTTAAAAAGTTATATCATCATGGAAAGTGATGAAACAAAAACTTAATTATCTGGGTTAAGTAGGTTAGGTTAGGTTAGGTTTAATTTTTTTTTTCATCGTATCTAATGACTTTATATCACTTTTTAAAAGTGTGTTGAATTGTCACTGTGTTGAGTTAGCATGGAACCGGAGTCAATTTCGAAGAATTTTTTTTTGTTGACTTTTAGTTTTCGAGTAAATCGAGTTCAAAGTTTGAATGTTTAGTTCAAATTTTTGTTGACGAAAAAAATGCAACAACGTAAAATAAAAAAAATATATTTTTTAATATATTTTGTTATTTCACTATGTAATAAAGATTCCCTAGCATCCCACGTGCACTACGAGATTCCGGACGCCATGAATACATAACTACTACATTTCTATAAAGCAAAGCCGATTATTGCTTTCAAAGAGCTCAATCAATGGATTCATAAAACAGATACAACAAACAAGAGGCAGGAAATGGATTGCGGATTAAGCAGTACGAGATAAAACACGTCATCATCAATGAAAATTTCTTGTCCCAACGTCGGATAATTCCCTCAGAGCACAAAGGGGTTGTATTCTCCCCGTTTGACAGATTATGATGACATCGATATATCCGCACAGCTATCGGTCCAACGGCGTTCATCAATCATAAGCTTTATTATATTGAGGTAACTGATGCTGAAAAATTTTCCATCCAAACGCAGATAATATTAATATATGGTCGAAATCAACCCTTTCAGTACCGCACTATTATTTCCACATAAAGATGCTCACTAATTTAGATTATTTTTATTTTTTTGATTTTCACTATTATTTTTTTATAAGTATGGAAAAAAACTATCGCACAAACAGTTATTTAATTTTTTTAAATATTAACTTACAGTGTATTACAATATAATTGATACGTATTACAATGTAAAGATAACACAAAAAAAACATTAAAAATTTGATTATCGGTCCTAGCAAAACAGTCAAAACGGGATCATTATATTTACAGTATTCGTTTGCCAGGATATCTTTTACAAGCGATTCGCAAAATAGTGGGCATTTTCTTGACAAAATCAAGATATATAATTTGTTTAGCTCATGTTCCTCAGTAGGAACTCTGGCGTTGAAAGGGTTAACTAAATCAGGTACATTTTTTTTTTCAAATTTTATTATTTATGTATTAAAAAAAATCATACCACACAGTGCGTTGTTTCCACTTTCACAATTATTACTTAATTTTAAATATTGTATGTACTTTTGCGGCACTTTCCAGAGTGGAATATACTCTCAGTATCGCCCTGGTGAAAGACTTCCATTCAGGAATGAAACGTTGTTTTATATGATTTTAGCCGTATTTGGTGACCAGGTCTAAATTGCTCAGCTCTATCTCTTATTTACATTTTCCCTCTCTTATACATCATACCCCAAATAGGAATACCATAGACCCACTGGCTTAGGAGATTTAGGAACAGTTAGAACTCTGTTACGGTCTTCACATTAAAATAAATATTGACATATCTTCGGATCTAACGGATCTGCCCTGATGATGGACACTGCAACGCTGTCCGAAACGTTGGCTAAAGAAGGAGTTAGCGCAACACGGCATAACACCCCAAAAACAAACAACAAAAATGCTTTTGGCCGTGAGAATCTAAAAACTTACATTGACGTGATAAGTATACAGAAATATCCAAAGTGAAAAATGTCGTATTTTAGTTTTATCAATAATTTTTAATTAAGTAAGGGAAAATGGAGGTTACGTCGGACGCACAGACAAGCCCGCAACACAACTCTATCAATTTATCCCTTCGGTGTTCAAAACCCATTTCATACGAATGAGTCATTTCAAAATTAAACATAACACGTGGGTATTCGGTATTTTCTTTGGATAATGTTCATGGATAAATGATTATTGTAATGTAGGCAGGTTTTTTTTTTAATTTACCATGTTTTCACTAGTTTACGAGTGGGTATTTATTTTATTTACTCTAATGCTTTTAATAAAAATCAGTAAAAATAATTTTTCTTACCGTTCTTTCTACTTTATTAAAGATAAACATTGGTATTAATAGAAAGAAACTCAAATACAAAATCGTTTCAAATTTGTTTTTGTTCAAAACTGTTGCTAAAAGTAATAGGAACATAAATATTTATACATGCTTTGCCTTTTAGTAAGCTTATTTTGTCGAACGACAACCTTTGTTTTTTTGGAATAGTACGCCACGTGTCAGAAACAGCAGTCACGTGCGAAAAACGGACTTTTGGCAAATTCTCCCCCTCAATGTGGGAAATTAATCGTTCTTCTGAAACACCACAAATGCCTTACTGGATAAAACAAGCATCCATAATTTATATTGCCGACCAATGAGGTTTTTCTCGTAAACAAGTTGCCAGCAATTAGCTCATAATCAGTTAATATTTAAAGATTCTCCATCTAAATAAATTCGTTTTTTACTTTTTCTATGGTAGCTAACCACATACGTCAGTATCCTTTTATTTTTTACCCATATAATAGTTGTTAAGTGCACGTTATTTTTGTGTCAAAGCCAATGTAACGTCAAGTTTATTAAAGGGGAAAGAATGAGTCCGCAAAAACACAAGCGTAACCTCATGATTTTTTGAAGAATTTCTCGTGTTTACTTTTATTTAGGTATTGTACGGTTCGTGCAATACATAACGTTTAACCCAAAGATATTAGAAGAACGAGATGTGCTATGAGCAGTTCATACTGTGTGGAATTGTTTTGCCCAGTGTCGCCGGTTTTGTTCACCAATACTACTGCACACCTTCGCTTACGCCAAGGTATCCGCACTAATACAGAGAACAGATTTCTGTGCGTACACGTCCCGATACCGTTCAAAGTACCCTAATTAGGTAGTACTCCGGCTACGGTCCGGCGGACAACTTAGCATATCTCGTTCTTCTAATATCTTTGGTTTAACCCATCATAAAAAAAATAACAGTAAATAAAATTCATGTTCCAACTCAAGGCGGTTTGTGGTCGAAATCTTTGTTAGCTCAAAATTAAAAGGATTTAATAAAAGGAAAAAAATCGGTTTTTTATGAGCAGCTTTTCTTCTTCATCGAATATATATGGAATCATACCATTTTACAGACTGCATATCTTGATGAAGACTGTTTCGAAAATAATTACCACAATTTTTTTCTTACGAAGTTTATAAGTAATCGTAAAATTATATTAATAAGTGCCTCCTACACTAGTGACTTGTGAATACTCGTATATATAGTAAGTGGTGTAGAATAAAGTAAATTTAAAAACGTAAATAATTGTTTACCTTCTAAGAATCGATGGATCAAATAGGTAATTGTTGATATACAGAAACAAGTGAATAAAACGTGTAATACATCGTGTAATAATATGTACTTAGGTACAATCCTAACATAACCTAACCTATACTTACTTAACCTAACCTAACCTGTCATTTACTAACCTAACTTTTTTTTTAAAGTTTTATTTAAAAAACATGCTTACCTAATTTTCGCAGAGTAAATAGTAATAACGTTTCTTCTAGCCACTCATATATTATCAGGAGTACCAACATAAGAAATTATCATCAACAGAAATTATTTTAAATGGCTGTCACCCATATAATGAAAGTAAATTATCATTTTACGTAATTAAAAATTATAATGCTAAAATTAAAAAAATTGCCAAATGCAGTTAGTTTCTTTTTATAGTAATTAAGGTGAATCAATAGTTTTTTTTAAATCTAATTTGTATTTTTGTTCATGTTTTGTCTAATGAATGTTACAACGATGTGATCAGTGCTGTTGCTTACATATAAATTCATGCAAAAACATGTTCAAACGATCTTGCACTGGAAGTTCTTGCACTCGTGAAGGAAACCACTCAAGTATGTAATATTGTTAAATTATTATTAACCTGTTGAGTGAGTTTACATAATATTACTTTAACAAATTCAATTATTACTTTTCATGTTTGAATTCTAGGAAAGTTGGCTGATTATTCGACAGTTGGATACTTAGAAAATACAATTCATTCCTCTGCGACATTAAGTAAAGAAGTATGGCACACGACATTTTTGAATGATGGTTTAAAATTAATTAAAACTTATTCATTCCTCTCTTCCAAAAAGCATAATTTTCGCTACAGAAAATCTATTAAAGCAAGTTAGTAAGAATTATTACATACTGAATAGCGCCAGATGTTACGGAATTTTACGATTTTATGACTGAAATTCAATCAAATTTAATGTGTAGGAACTTATCTATAACTATATCATCTAAAATCTGAGTAAAAAAACATTTTTGGGAATAGGTAAAATATATACAAATCGTTATGTGGACTATGTAAAAGTATAAATATTTGTAATTGAAGTTTAAAATATAATATTTTATTTACGTTAACACTGGAGGCCTTAATAAAAGTTCTTCCTCACAAGGCCTACGTCATCTTTGAGGATACTGTGTGGAGGGTCTTTTTGAAGAGATGTAGGAGTGAATATGGTTATTTAAGAGACCCATGGTACCTATTCCGTTTTAATAGAAAAGATTACTATTTCTGGACTTTCGTTAATATATTTGGACTTACTTGTTCGCATTTATTCAATATTTTTTTATGCTTGAAGAAAGTTTATAAAAAATACTGTCACTGAGATAGTGACGTTTCTTTGAACAAATTGTACAATTTCTTATATTAATGAAATGTTGCATATGATACATAGTTTATAATAAGTAGGTTGGTATTAAAAAAATACTTTTTTTTTGCATTAAATAAAAGAAAAATAGAAACATACTTTTTTGGACGTGAAGTCTTCTCTTAGCAGAACTATTTGTTATTAATGTTTAGTATTTAAATATCGATTTGCACAAAATATTATCAAATGTATTATCCAAAAGATACCAACCATCAGCAGAGCTAATGTTGCTGTGATAAAAAAACTGTACCTACCTTTTTTATTAGTTAGAAAAAATGGGGTTAATAGTGTCAGTAAAAACCCAATAAAATTCAACGTAAAAATACCTCACACTCATACACACTGATCGTATTCAGAAGTTCAAATTAAAAATAATATGAACCTACTTTCTTATTTTGAACTTACTAACTTCGAAGCAATATGTGACGTCATAGTGAGTTCATTGAGCCGATGTTATTTCAATTTTAACTATCTACATACCCACACATAAATTTAAATATTAGGTATATACCAAAGATATTAGAAGAACGAGATATGCTATGTTGGCCGCCGGACCGTAGCCGGAGTACTACCTAATTAGGGTACTTTGAACGGTATCGGGACGTGTACGCACAGAAATCTGTTCTATGTATTAGTGCGGATACCTTGGCGCAAGCGAAAGTGTGCAGTAGTATTGGTGAACAAAACCGGCGACACTCGGCAAAACAATTCCACTCAGTACGAACTGCGCATAGCACATCTCGTTCTTCTAATATCTTTGGTATATACATAAAGAAGCGGTGAACTATGTCAATGGAATGAAAAGTATTTAACCATTGGAATAAATTTACATAAGAATACATGGCTGATTTTCGTCATTATTTTTCTATATTCTTTTTAAAAAAAAATTTGTTTTATGTTTTTATTGCAAAGTTAGTTCATACTATAAATATAACGCATTTTGTAAGTATAAGGCATTGTATAAGAATAATATCACAGTTTCCACAGTCCTCCGTCTTTTTTGTATTCTAAAAATTGTACTCACACAAATGCATTGCTTGTATACGGAGTGTTGTGAAATTGCTTTTTGACTTCAGAAAAAAAAACCGACAAAACAGGACAACTTTTCAAATATTAAAATTTTATCTACATACGTGAATCTATACTTGATGTCCCATTTTCGCTTAGAACAATTTGCAGGTGTAAAAAAGACAAAAACCCGCTTCCCAGCTGAGGTTTAAATAGGGATATCAGTGTGGTTTTTAGAATCATGTAATTTTGCGTAACAAGAAAAACATTTTCGATAAAGAGCCGAAAAATAGAAAAAATTCACAGCATAACTACATTGTTTTCTATGCACATCGTTACAAATAGCTAAGCGTTTGCACTTTGTAACTGGAGAGAGAGATTTAAAGTGGGAGATAATCTCAGCATCACTCGGGAGAAAGCCCACCCGCATCGAAACGCTTAAAATTGCTTTAGACTTATTTGGTGACCAGATGTTATCACTAAAAAAAGATGAGAAATTTAACGTTACAACCAATCTTATATATTTTATACCAATGGTTCCCATTCATTTAAATATACTGCACCGAAGCTGAGTTAAATTTGATTAGTATAGGCTAAAAATACCAGCAAATTAAGTGCACCTCTTCAAAATGAACATTTACAAATTAGGCGAGCGTAATAATTCTGTTTGATTTTTTAGGACCTTTTTAAAACACAGTTTGTTCCATTGACCGACTAAGATATTATGTTCGACAAACTTTCTATGGACGAAATGAGATTCAATGGGTAGATGAATCAACAAAATTCGAAAGAAAATGTGAATCGTCTTATAAAGGTCAATTTTGTCATAAATACTCATTTCAGGCTATGCCTATTTATGACCAGATTCTGTTGAAGAGCTGTTGGGAGAAAACAAATGAGAAAATACCGTGAGAATTTTACATAGATGACTCAACAAGCAACCGGATAACTCGTGTTCTTTTCTCTGGTTTCCAGTGCTACTGTAAATACTATACCAAAATTACACTTCCAGAATTATACTTCCATAATCATCCTCTCAAAATCACAATATCGAAATTATACTTCCAGAATCATACTTCCATAATCATCCTCTCAAAATCATATTATCGAAATTACACTCCAAAAATTACACTACCAAAACTATACTAAAAAAATTACACTTCATAAATTACAATTCCAAAATTTCACTTCCGAAATTACACTACCAAAATTATATAACTAAAATTACACTACCAAAATGAGACTATACAAATTAAACTACTAAAATTATACTACCAAAAAATTACACTATTATAATAACACTACCAAACTTACGATACCAAAATAATACATGATAGAAATTACGCCTAGAAATTATTATTTAATGTGAAATAAAGGTGCTATACGATATGATAATTTTCAGGTGTTTTTATTATATATATATTTTTTTTTAATACTATATTATTTAAATTTGTAGATAAGTAATTTTGGTACGCAAAATATCCGCCAGTGTAATTTAAATTGTATAACCTCAGCAAGTACTCGTCATATTATCATAAGTAAATACATTTTAAGTTAGTCTACGCATCAATTGTCGCCGGTCTGCGCATCTCAACCAAATCAGGTCAAGCGGCACAATATTATCATTACCGGTCAATAAAGCCGGATTCCTGCCGTGATACCGGTTCCGTGCGTTCAGGGCGTTCAACGTTCAACTGGCGGCCACTTGGTTGACCGCCGCAGAGGCCAAGTTCGTATAACCTTCCAGTGGCGGGCGTAACAGTCTGTATTTAATATTTTATAAGATCGCAGAAAAAACAAGGAATGTTCAGTCACAATCCCAAATTGATTTAACAATGGCATTTAGTGGGATTACTGTGCATCTTTCAGACTGAAATATTGTTTTAGCAAAAACCATGGCTTTCAAAACTTATGGCGGTTTATTTGGTTATATTTGGAAGTCAAGAATCATAAGCGTTTACGCGCAAGCACACAAAAACATTTTCATTTCCCAAGAAAAAGCAATAACAATGAATATCTGTGACAAAATACAGTATTTTAAACATTCAATTCTGATTTATGCAAATTTGTCTGAATTCAAATTCCTTGTTTTTTTTTTTTTTTTTTTTTTATTTTTTTTTTTTATTTAATAAAAAAGGTAAGTATAATATATATTAACAATAATGATATATAAAAATTAGTTTTCACATTTTTTTTTGAATTTTTTGATGTTTCTCCTTTATGGAAGCAGACGCTTGTGTTTAAAAGAGATGCTGAGTAACGAGATGAACATTATTTATATAAGTATCCTTATTAATAATTTAAGGAGTTAAGAATATTAAAATTATAAGTGTATATCAACAATGTACAATTTAACGATTTATGACGTTACATTATTTAATTGGCGAATTTCGTTATTTTGATTTTTTACATTGAAATGATCTTTGATCGCTTTGAGTAGGGTTTTGTCGTCTTCGATTTTTCTGATATTATCAGGTAGGTTATTAAAGTATTTTTTGCCTAGAAATGTGTAATGATGTTGTGCAAATGAGGTGTTACATTTATGTATTGGAAATATATGTTTTTGACGAGTACGTCTTTCAGTTGAAAAATTGTGATTTTGTTTTTCTTTTATTATTTGAATTATTATGTTTTTTCGGATAAGATCGTTAAATTTTGGTACTTTAAATTCTTCAAATAAAAGTTGAGTTGGATAATCTCTCGGTTTTTTCAATATTATTTTAACAATCAGACGTTGTATAATTTCGCTTGTGGTCTTCAAGTGTATCATGTTATGATACAAATTAAATATATCGAAATATTGCCTTCAGCTTATATAGATCAGCAATTTACGCAGGTTGTAACAGCACGCAAAAAATAATTTTAATCACCGATTCTTTATCGTATTTAAAATTTTGCTGCCTGTTTTTTTTTTCATTTTTCGCTAACTTAAATAAAAAAAAAATGGGTGTGTCAAGCCTACGCAAGACAGAAGTGAAACTTCTAGTATTCTTCTCTCTCTCTCTTTTCATTTCATTCTCTCTTTTTTTCTGTCTATTGACATATTTATAAGTAGCATGTGATAAAAAAAATTAAAAGTTATAAAAAAAGAAAAAAAAAATTAGTTAAAGCGGGGATCGAACCTCGGTTCTTCACGACCACAGTCGTGCGCTCTGCCTGTAGACAGCGAAGATGAGTTAGGAGAGTGAGTTAAACTAGGTATATAATATTTACACCTTGCTAATGTTTTCAGTATTATTAGGGCTTTTTTATACTAATTTTCATATATTTATTGGCAGGTAGAGTAGAAATTAATATTGTTTAGCGTTTGCCAACGACCATACCATGTTGAACACACCGGTTCTCGTCCGATCACCGAAGTTAAGCAACATTGGGCGCGGTCAGTACTTGGATGGGTGACCGCTTGGGAACACCGCGTGCCGTTGGCCTATTTTTTATTTTAATTTCATGTTTTTTTTATTTTTTTATCATTACTATAATTAATAATATCATAAAATTCTTTAACTTTTCAAGTATGCTACAGGCCTAAAATATTACTTAGTGGATTGATATTATGGTCAACCATTGAAAAAAAAAATTCCTACAAACTTATTAATGTAATTACGATCTTTTTCAAGCGCGTATGTAATGATTATTTTTATCAACCTCGCACACACCTTGCTAATTTTTTCAATATTATTAGGGCTTTTTTATACTAATTTTCATATATTTATTGGCAGGTAGAATAGAAATTAATATTGTTTAACTTTTGCCAACGACCATACCATTTTGAACACACCGGTTCTCGTCCGATCACCGAAGTTAAGCAACATTGGGCGCGGTCAGTACTTGGATGGGTGACCGCTTGGGAACACCGCGTGCCGTTGGCCCATTTTTTATTTTAATTTTATGTTTTTTTTCATTTTTTTATCGTTAACATCATAAAAAATTTTATATCATTCTTTAACTTTTCAATTATGCTACAGGCCTAAAATATTACTTAGTGGATTGATATTATGGTCAACCATTAAAAAAAAAAAATTCCTTAAAAACAAAAAAATAATATTCCATGGCCGAGAATCGAACTCGGATCAACTGCTTCGAAAGCAACTATGCTGACCATTACACCACCAACGCCAGTTGTCGAGATGAGCTAAGAAGCATTTATATTTTACTTCAAAACTTTTACTACATCAAATGAACTTTAATCGGTCCCGCATTTTCGTTTCGGTCATGAGTTGGTTTTACTCCTCGAAATTGCATGACGCGCGTAAAGAAGTTTCACTTCAAAAAACAAATTAAGAGTACAGTAAGTTATGCATTTATTTTGAACCAACCATTGTGGAGTCAAATAATCTATCACTGCTCATTGGGGTAACGTTGTTGTCGAAAATTAAGTAAATATCCAAGTGAAGAATTTTGTTGTATATCCTAGAAGCTGTGAGATAACAATTCTTGTTAGGTTTTGAAAAACCTGTATGCGTTTGTAAAATATCGATGTTAATACGAATATATCTTTTTTAGCTTTCTACTTGTATATTTTTTAAAGATACGCGCCACTGAAATTTCCATAAATGCTGTCTACATCATCAATTAACTCAAGTGGATGGCACTTGGCGAAACGGTATTCTGTTGACTAATGCATCCAAATAATAATTATTAGAAATCATACTGTTGACCTGGATAATTTCTTCAACTTTTTGTGGCACTTGCAACAATTAAATAGTAAATTTAAAACATACTAGTTGATCTAATAGAATCACATGGATGTCATACAGTATCCAATATTGTAATTAGGAATACTGACGCCCAGAGAAAAACATATTATTTAGCATCCCGTAATATTTATTTTATAAATATAATTTATTCATACTTATGGATTTAAAAAAAGATTTCAAGGTTTTAAATTAAAATTTAGTTTAAGTAGTATTTTTCCCTTTTATCCAACGTCTTGGCCAACGTTGCACTTTTCTCATCAGATCGGCACGATTTTATCAGATCTGATATGAATTAAATTGTGACCGCGCCGACTATTTATTTATGTCAGACAGATAGAAAAGACTTTTTCAAATCGATTTAAAGAATAAACACTATGTTATAGTAATAAAAGCACTTCAAAAATTCGTAGAACATCTCTTAGTAAATAATCACGTTCAACAACAAGCCTAAACTCTTACACACAGAAATAAGATGTCTTAAATTTACTTGAACAATTGGAAATCAATAGCGAACGAATGATCTTAATATTTCATTAATTAATTAAGAAAACAAAATGATGTATTCCCCATTTATCGGTATGTTTACAAGACCAAAAAAGTACAACACATTTAAATAAGCTGATAGCAGTCACGTAATTATTAAACAATTGAGAAAACTTTACCATTAGAAAACAGATTTTAAAATAGCATAGACAATTGATCTCTATTGCTATTGATCTCTATACTATTTAATATAATGTACACTCCTCTTCCAACCACAGCCAAGAGTAGTATTAAATATTATCATTGTAAATTGTAAACCTTATTACTTAAATGTACTTTTTCCTTTAATAAATAAAAAATATTTTTTTTTTTCAGTAAATCTTAACCAGTAATAAATCATTTTAGATATCACAACAATTGAAATTGGATGGGGGTAAATAGAATTATATAATTTAGTATATGAAAATTGCTACCGTGGTTTGAAAACTTCAAAGGATTTTTTTTAAATAACAGAGGGCGCCACTTCTGTGTACAACAATTCGAAACCGTACAGTAATTAGATAATAATACTATCAGATAAGTCGTCTCAATGTATCCTCGCCACAGTTTTAATACGGCTTTGAATGCCGAAACAGCTGTCACAATAATGAATAATTCAATATTTGAAGAACTAATTATTAAATATGATTTACATAAAATTGAAAAAAGGAAAACAAATCTGAAGGTGTTATTAATATCTACTTGTTTGATGATATAATTAAAAGGTTTTGGTACATCTCACAAACATAATTAGAGGATTGTTGAAAAATAATAGGATATGTATAATCTAAGTTGAAGACCCAATAATTATAATTTTACCAATGTTTATATGCCAGGTGTTTTTGTTTTGAACTTAAAGTGAAGAGTGGAAAATTCTTCATCTTGCTTGAAACCAGTAAAATGGATTCTTAAAAATATGGCTGACAACTTAGCGCCATTTTTGATAAATATCTGTTCTTAGTTTAAATTGCGTATTATTGATTATTATTAACTAAAAAAATTAACTGAATAACTAACTAACCATCAGAGAAAGAAATGGGTACCTGGTTATTCACCAGATATTATCACCAAATACTGAGCGTACCTACCACTCTAACTTTCACATGAATAAGCCCACAATACACTTCTATAACTGCATCTCTTCAGTGCGTAAACCCATTCAAGTTTATCTTGGACAAATCGGTCTTGGCACACACTCCTTACCTCATTCACATTCATACATTGTCTTATTAATACTATTCTATTATTCTGACTCTTGACATGGCCCGACTTAAGTATCTGATTGACTTGATCTTGCCATGTCGTTCTCGAGCGTCCCCGACTTCTTTTACCATTCACGTTTGCGTAATATTTATTTATTTATTAATTTTCGGGATATCGACAGTTTACATTTAATCAGTTTGTAAATAAGTATTGTATAGCTAAAATAAAACCAATTATGATTTTCCTCCTTGTGACTTTACCTCTACTGAGACAGCATGATATGGAATAAGTAAATTAAATTTGTAATAAAGGAATATGAATTAAAAAAATTATACAAAACGAAAAATTTATAAAAAAATACATTTATAGCCACGGAGAGAGGTTGTAGATACAAATCAAATCATAATAGAGATATAAACAATAGAGACATTAAAATTATTTAAAAACCATCAGAGAAAAAAAAATTTATGGACCTCTTGTATTTGGTAAGTTTGCAACTGAAAATATCAACCTTGGATAAAACATTCTACATAATATATTCTACTTACACTATTTTTTTCGTTCATTCGCTCTACATGCCCAAACCATCTCCATCAATATCTTAAACTTACGCATTACGGTTACATCTTGCATTCTTTGCCGATCTCTTAATTTCTTACAATATCATATAAGATTCTACCACACATACGCTTCAGGGATCTCATTTCTGTAGCATTCAGTTCGTCAAAAAATATGAATAAAGGTGCTTCGAACATATTATCCTAAAGAACTTAGTAAAATTAAATCATGTGAAAGTACCACCGGCACGTTATTGTTACTGCGCGTGTAGGTAGTGCAGTGAGTGAAGCAGATACCAAATTAAGTGGGCCTTCAACTAAAAACTATTCCTCTATTTAAGAGGCCGAAGACGGATAGGTCTACCGGCCAAGGAGAATCGATAAATATCGGGAAACAATAAAAAATATTGTCTCTCTCAAAGGTGGATTTCCTATTCAAAATACTCAACGACAGAAGCATCAATATTTTGCTACTCCAGGAAACACATATCGTTCTGGGCGGAAGGAGAGAGGCTCCTTCGATTACCTCTCACCCCAGAATATAGGTGGAAACTTGAGTGGCAAACGGCCACCGTGGAAAATGCCCATCTAATACAGGACCCCACCGAGAGACAGCCTGGGTTATCATTGCCTCGCAAAACCTGGTCAGCCATCAATAGGTTAAGGTGTTCCCATAGCCGCTGTGCCCACATGATGCACAGATGGAGCCTTAAAAAATCGGCGATGTGTGAATGTGGTGCAGTGCAGACCACCGAACATGTGGTCAACGAATGCCCGCTCCATTAATTCCCCAACGGGAATGATGAGGTTCACATGGCGACGCCTGAGGCCCTAGAATGGCTCGCAGACCTAGATGTCCCTCTCTGACCCCCCCACCATACGAAAGAAGAAGAATGTGAAAGTCATTTTACAAGTGTTATCATTTATTAATTTTTACAATATTACGAGTATGCAGACTGCACACTCCTCCATATTTCTTCGGGTTCATTAAAATTTTATAAAATTAGAGATTTTGATATTCATATTATTTTGCATATACCGAACTGACGGTTTCTATCTTATTGCTGAAAATTATACTGAGTTTTCATGTAAGAGACGTTTCTTGAATTTTTTCGTTGTTGTCAAATATAATTTGTAGAACTCAATTTTAATTTTTGGTTCCGATAGATATATTTTTGGAATAACTTAGTGATCAAAACCTAAAATTTTAATATTTAATTATTAGCAATTCTTTAACGAAAATTTAAAACAGAAAAACATACAGTCACATCTAGGACAGGTGCAAATCCTAGATTTTTCTGTACCATTTTCTGATTTTTCTGTTTTAAATTTTTTGACTAAAAATCGCTTATTTTGTCTTCAATAATTAAACATTTATTTTTAAATTTACTGTTCTTCAAAAGTACTATCCAGTTAAACTCCATTAACGTAAATTGTCAACAGGATAATTAATTGCAATGTAACTATGAGTTAACATAATATTATTACACCAATTATAAAAATATATACGTAAAACCATGAGCCTAATAAGGCCTGGACCATAATCAATGGCCTGGACGGAATTAATGGCTTTAAAGTGAGGGTGAGGATAAATCGCTTTGCTCTCAAACTTTTGAAATGATTTGAATGCAAAGTGGTATAAAATGAAGTATTTTATTTAATTTCTATTCGTGTGAATGCTATAAAAAATGTTTATGATTTTTACAGGGTATTTGAAAATACAGATAACGGGATATGTCATTAAAAATTTAAAGCGTATTTTAATATTTTTAATTCATATTCCGCCTCACCCCGCGGCTTCAAAGTGATCTCTTTCCAGAACCTTTTAGGTTCATGTGCGAAACCTAGATATGTTCTATTCGTCTAATTTCACTGACTAGTATTAATATAATGTGTCTTTTATTTTTATCGTGTCAATCGATAAATAACGTAATTAGTCAAGTTCACTAAAATTATTATAGCTTATATAACTGACTAGTATTATTATAATGTGTCTTGTATTTTTATCGTGTCAATGGATAAATAACGTAATTAGTCAAGTTTACTAAAATTATTAAAGCTAAATTTATTCTTTGAAAAGGGAATAATGATATCCAGGTAAATATTTGTATCACATTTGATGTCGTCACAATTAATATCATCACATTTGATGTTGTCACATTTGACGTTGTCACATTTGAGGATGTCACATTTGGCGTTGTCACAGTCGATGTTGTCACATTGTCCCATTTGACATTGTCACATTAGACATTGTCACATTTGACATTGTGATTTTTTACATTTGACATTGTGACATTTGACATTGTCACATTTGACATTTTCACATTTGACATTTTCACGTTTGACATTGTCACATTTTAAATTGTTATATTTGACATTGTCACATTTGACATTGTCACATTTTACACAGTCACATTTTATGACATATTCCATGTTGTCGCATTCGACGGAGTCACATTTGTCACTACCGATGTAAGTATTAATTTTCTTTATTAAGATAAAGTTTAATTAGTAATGAAAACCTGAATATCTATTGTTTTTTGGTACCGGTGTCATTAATCAATGATTTTTTACCTTCCATAATAATTGATTATACACCCCTTTTTTTAGAATTCAACATAGTGGTGATAAAATGAAATCATTGCTATACGCAAATGTTGGAAAAGCACTCGATTCGATGCTTAAAGCCTTGAATTATTTGAATTGCCCCTAAATTACTCTATGACGCCACCCCAACAAGGAATATTAATTGCTTTCCATCAGAATATATCGGTGTTTTTCACACCATTTGGACGAATTATTTCATCGTATGCCTAGTACATTATTTTTATTTTATCATATATTATATTTTTATGGTTGTTTAATGAAAGTAAACGCATGCCTTTCGACTAGCAAGCGGGAAGTTGAGGGTTCTAATCCTGGCCTGCACAAATTCATTTTATTTTATTTATTTGTTTTATTTCAAATATTACTTTAAAAAAATATATATGAATGTTATTTTGGGCACGTTCCTGAGTGGATGAAAAAAATAATGACCTAAAACAATTATTGAAGAATCACTTACCCAAATGATGATATGATGTAAAATTGTACTGTGTGTAAAATTGTACTGTATGTAAAATTGTACTGTATGTAAAATTGTACTGTATGTAAAATTGTACTGTAACTGGAATGAATGTTCTGTTGTACAATAAAAAAATAAAATAAAATAAAAATAAAATGATACTCTCAGTATCGCCCCGGTGTAAGAGCACCACTCAAAATTGAAAAGTTGCTTGCAATGACTTTGGCCGTGTTTGGTAACCAGATCTGAATAATTACTTCCCCACCTTCCTCTTACATATCTCGTTTCCCTCCCCGCTACCTTCAGCCTCACAACATACCCCGATTGGGGATGCCATAGTCTCACTGGCTCCAAATGGTTGGGAGCAGTTGTAACTCTTGTGGGGTTTCACATAAAAACAAAAGTAAAAAAGTTGAGTAGACGTGTATCTTCTATTTTTAACTACTATCCAGTTGTACCTATAACTATATTACTTATTATCGGAGAATTTATTTGTTACAGTCTGTTGAGGAGTAAGAGCTTCATAGATGCAGTGCATAGAGCTTGCGTGGAAGTCCGCAAGATGGAGCCAGTGGCCAGTAGTCGCCAGGGCTAGCGAGAAGGCTCCCAGAGAAACTTACTGTTTCAGATTCCAATAAGCCAGCTTCTAGTTAGGTCGACTATCAAGTCACCATTATAATACGCGGAGTTATAATAAATCCCTGATTAATCTAAAAAAACTATTTTTTATAAACTCCTTCCAAGACGAGTTGGAGACCTGTTTGTACTAACACAAAACAATCAAAAACGAATCACGTGCTGATATTACTGCACAATTATAAGAAGTATTTTGCTACCGTGGTGCTCTTTCTTTCGAAGGTCAAGGTATTTGCTACCCATCAGACTGCCCGCGTTTTGAAGTCGAACGAATTGATGTTACAATCAAAAAGTAAGTCATTATTAACGTTATTTCAGACGTTGTTTGTGTACGACAAAGACTTTTGGTGTCACTTAAAACTCTTTTGTTTTCATCTCTGATATTCGATAAAAATATTAGTATATCGAAGAAACAATAATTTCAAAATTGAAAACTAATTAATTAAAATGCGTATTATTTAGCTCGTTTAAACGTAATCTAACGCGGTTATTCACAAAATACCCAAGAGGTTGACAAAACACGTCAAGCCCTGATTGGGATCGGACACTCCATGGGAATGAGAGTAAGCCTGAGAAAAAAATACCACGTTAAACACTTAAATTAAAAAACTGTGTATACTGCCCTTACCTAGAGTGCTTAGATTTTGGAAATGTGTTTTACGGTGTTTGCCTGTCCATAAACGAATATACTGTAAAGTCGCAAACAAGTGTTGATTTACAGCAGAAAAGAAAGATCCTATATATTTTTTAAAAGATAGGTATGTCCGTTAATAATGCAATAACAGTCATTCTGAAAAAAAAATAGCTTAGCGGTGTTTGTATATGGAACTGCAAAATCTATTAATGTACCTGGTGGTGCGCAAATCTTTGTTCGCAATTGTGCGGAGATGGGGGAGGTGCGGTAAAGGGCTTAACAAAGTAAGAACGAATTGAATTTGCCTTATATTGTTTACAGGAGAGGAAAGATTAGGAAAGGCCAAAGACTTACCCTTAGATCTGGTCCTCCGTAGCCGCTGGTTCCTTTTACACAGATCAGCTCAAATATAATTAAGGCAATTCCTTTTGACACTTTGTTCACATAACATAAAACAGTGATGTTCACCGATGTGGGTTAAATGTGTCACTTGACGATGTGATATTCAAAATAATCCCAGCCGAGTTTAAAATTTGCGGGTGTTCACAAAATATCACTTCTCGGTGACCATGCAACGTATACGAGTATATAACATATGCAACGATAATGTTATCTCGTCATTTGGCCCGGATCAGAAGAAAAAGGGACAATTGGCAAAGGGGGGGGGGTGAAGGGTATACATTTAAGGCTATTCAATTAAAACCTCATGCGCAATTAGTGCCATGAAGGTAAAAACCTCTTCAGTTACTCATTCTGTCGATGGCATTTTGATGATGCGTTCATCATTTATTATTAACTTTCATATTTTATTATTAACTTTCATATTACATTATTTACATTTCATAAACTTTGTATTCTACTGTTGGCCTGGATTATTATTTTTTAAATTTGAAAAGTAACTTGGGTAGTACATTTTTCCAAAAATAAAACTCCTGAGAGTGAATTGAAATAGAAAGGACGTCTTCGTATAATTCACCTCGATTCAATTTAATGTCAAAACCAGTAGACAAAATACATTTACCAATTCTCAGAATAAGCGACATATCAACGCGAATAAATTCGGTAGATTAATTTAGTTGTTTCCTACGCACATTTAATTCTAATTTCAAAAGAATTACTTAACTTACTGTAAAATTTCTAAATTGAGAATAATCAAGATATCATCAAAAATACTAAATTCTCTTTAATTAATTTGGTTTTCTGTACGTCCTGCGTATGGAACTCTGGTTCAATAAACTCAAATTTGTTTTAAATATAACTAAGTGTCATTTTTAAATTTGAACTGATTGATATCATATAATATTTTTTAAAGGTAATTATTTTGTTGTCTTTTACATTTGAACTGATTTGTCAATAATTCAGACTCTGCCTTCATTTTTCTAGCGTCCGCGATAATTATAAATTTAAAATATACTCGTGGATCCCCGCAATGCTTCGCTATTGCTAATGTCTTTATCGGGTGCCTCCGACTTCTTCCACCATTCACTACTGTATACCACAATGTTACCGTTAAAAAACTACATTACATCGAAATTAATTCGACTCCGTATCTCACTTCAGTTCATTTCAATTTTGATTCATAATATATACATTTAAAAATTTTATAAAAAACCCAAATAACATCTTGTTTTGCCATATTATTTGGTTTATTCAATTGCTTAATTTTACTAACAAAATTTATTTTGAAAGCAGATCAGCGGAACTGAACTGGACAATTATTCAAAGATTTAAAAACAATGAACAGAGGCGTCTTCCAGCAACATTTTCTGACTTTCCAAACATTCTAATATCTTGAATAAGTTGCAAGTCATGATGTGACCAAAGAGAATTTATTAACATTTTTTTTGAAAATATTCTAAATCGGTTACCAATCCGTGGTTCTATCCAAGGAAAAAACATTTATTTTTATTATACTGGAAGGGCCAACAAATTATTTTATTTATTAGTAGTTAGAATTTTCCTAATGCTGCATATACACTTTCCCATGATTTGAGGCTCGGCTTTCGGTTCGCATATATAGACGCAGCATAATGAGTTCAGTGTGGATGGTTGACAGGTAGTGCGAGGAATGTCACTTTGACAGATTGATTGAAAATCGAAATCGATCACGTGACCGGCGTCACGCGACGAAATCCACCCAATGAGATCACGTTTCCACTTTCTTCGATTGTAAAATGGATTTAAATTCAGAATGCGTTCTCACTTTTAAAAGAAGCAGCTCTATGATTATATTAGCTTCGTAGATAGTGGTAGACACAGTTAGAAGGACTTTCAGATCTTTAATCTTATCCGTGGAGATATTTACTATGATATTTTTGTTACTTAACGAAAAAAGTAAGTTGGGCTGAAATTTGAAATTACAAACTACAAATTTAATACAAATTGGTCTTATTGTAATTTCAACATAAATATTATTTCATCATTTTTCGTAGCTGGAGTAAATTATTTTTTCCAAAAATTTTCATTTACCTTGTTACACACATATGAAAACAAATCCTCTGAAAACATCAAAAATCGAAACCTTCTTTTTAATAACGAAAAACAAAAATACTTTGGGCTTTAACAATCATCATCATATATGATACGTATGCACAGGGTCCGGAAATTCGTCGTATAAGCGGTAAACTGGTAAATCTACATCACATCTGAGTAAATTTTATGGTATAACTTTTTTACGTTTTAGCTTTCGTTTTCGATTAAGGCGATGCACTACGTTGTTTAATATTTTAAATCGAGCCGTTATCAATGACACCCCTTACGTACCATCCGCCTGTTTTGATTTATGCAAGAAATAAACATGGCCAAAAAGTGTCTTTTATTTTATTTTGTGGATGTTCAGGCATAAATATTTAATTTTTTCACATCATTTTATAAATAATTTAATTTGACACATTATAAAATAAAACGATAACCGAAAATGGGTTCGTAAGTAGGAGATTTTGAACTTTAAAGCAGTTTTCATAGGCCTTATACATTATTTTTTTCTGGGCTTATAAAAAGACTTATTAACGATTATTTTAAAGGAAAACATGTATTTTACTCGCAGTATTTAATTAAAGCATCTGAAACATTTCTAGGAGACCAAATTCAAATCAAAAACACATGATTTTGCATTACTACGTAGTGCATCGCCTTAAATCAAGTAAAAGTTTCTTTAAATTTTTTTGAGTAAAAGAATTTGTTTATGACATATTTGAAAAAATAGGTCATTAGCGGCTTAAATAAGCTAAGTTAAATTCATGTGTCAAAGCGTAGTCTCAACTGTAAAAGTTTAATTGCCGAAAAATCGAAAAAAATGTAAAAGCTCATATTGAAAAAAAAATGATAATAAAATATATTTGATGGTACCGTGATTATCATTTTGATTTAAAAAAGATCATTCAGCATTATCAGACACCTATTTTAGCTGTATCTACGTATATTCAAAACATAATTTGATTTGAAATACGGCGTGAGTATGTTCCTTTCAATGAAAAATATATCTTCAAAGTAAACAATTTATTTTCCTTAGAATTTCTTGAATAATCGATGACCATCAGAAAGTTCTCTGTATGAATATGAAATATCGGAAACAGTTCCTAAATATGGTAACTTTATTTAATTTTGTCAATATTGTCGCTACATTATTAAGTTTTCTATTCATCAAACAAAAGATATACTGGAAAAGTCGGAAGTGTGTTATTCTCGATACAATGTACACAAAATTGTTTCTCTTTGCGCATTGAAGTAAGGAAAATCATCGTTAAGATGGTGATTATTTTCATTGTTATTTTCTCCTTCTATTAATTTGTAATGAAAATATATCATAGGTTTTACGAACAATGCTTCTGCGGTTAGAAACTATTTATGCGGCCTCTTTATAAAATGAAAATATTCGTTTGTTGCTTACTACCCGGCTTCGCACGAGTTTCACTATTTTGTTATTTATGATTCACTAACTGAACTCTCACTAACGGCTTTACACAGAGTTTTTCATAATCAGACTTAGACAGTGACCTTTATCTTATTTTGAACCTCGGAATAAAACTATAGATTCGTATGCAGATAAAATTCACGCCATCCACCTGTGACAATCAACTTCATATAATAGATAATATTTTTCATACTGACCATTAATATTTTTTTTATTTAAAAATATATTTTTTTTATATAAAAACATAAATATGTTAAACTAAAAAAACTAATGACGATTAAAAATGTTTTCTTTTTAACGTAACTACCCAATTCAATAGAGAAAAACGTTTCTCGTGTTTGATTTGGGGAGTAGTGCCATTACAATATATTATATTGGGTAAAGAAAAGAAAGTTTTTATTTACAAAGTAAGAAATAAACAAAATGTATAAAGCATGATAACAAAAGTATAGATAATGAAAATAGACTAAAATAGCTGTTACTAAATTAGATACATAGTAAATGTAAATAAATATAAGAATATATTTATTTAAATTGAACATTAATTTAAGGATAAAAATAAAATAAAAATAATATCATTACATTTCGATTAATAAGTAGGTAGTAGGTGGTATAAGAACATGGAGTTATTTTATTCATTTGGAGTAAACAGAGCTGATAATATTGCAAGCGAAGGTACATAATAAATTGCGACAATAATCTGTTGGTGGCTCGAATGCTGATATAATATTTTAAAAGGATATGTTAAAAGAAGAAAAATATTTTTTTTGTTAATTGATTTTATGAAATTAAATAGTTAATTATATACTGAGTATGTAGCATTAAAATTTGAATTTGATCAATTACTACTAATATGTACCTTTAATCAGAAGATAATATGTAAAATATCAAATCAAAACTTTTAATTATTATTTGGTTGATCAAGAAGTTGTTTTATTTGTAATTAGAAGGCTTTATATTTTTTTTCAGAATTGATTTTATATGGGAGTGCATTAAAAAAATTTATACCTGGATATGTATAATGGTGTTGAGAAGCGCTCATTTTAAATTTAGGGATTTCTATGTTGCCACGTGATCTTGATCGGTTACTTATTTTTGGAAATGTTATTGTAGGATTGAAATGATCTTTACGAGTTTGTAACAATGAGTTCTTTTTGAATATATTATTTAGACTGAGAACCCTAAAAGAGTTAAATAATTGTGTTGTTGGAAATATAGATGGTTTACGTAGGATGCCTTTTAGAATCAACCTCTGTGCCTTTTGCACCTATGAATCACTTTTTTTCTGGTGAGTATTTTGAATCTACGTGGTTCCTTTGCAAACCTAAAAATGGTGGTGTTTACGTGGAATAATTATCAGTTAACCACTTTAATCAAAACCACAAACAAGTTTATAGCTTAGGAATACATATTTTTTAAAGAAGTGTAAGAATAAATACCGAAAAGATGGGACGATTTTCAATCGTGGTATACGTAAAACTAAAAATTCTTATTAGAAACTGTGATGTCTGTACGAATGGGGATGAGTGCAAGCGAGATGGAATACTTGCAAGATCTTATAAAAGGCGATGCACGTTAGTTGTGTGCCCTCTTTTGTTACAAACAGCTCCCCAATAAATACCAGGACCTACATAGATCTCCTAATAGTATTATTGCATACTACCCGACACGCTACAATAAAGGCACAATAATTCTCCATACACTACAACAGTGTCGAGCAACACTAAACAGGCGGATCGGAACCGCTCGGAAAGGCCGAGCGCTTCCGATCCAGTCGCGTAAACAACGAGCGCTGCGCGGAGCCGCGCCAAACGGAAATTTACCCTGCTAGCGAGCACACGTTGCCAAACTAAGATTGTACAGCTCGGTTGTAAGAGCATTATATCGTAATAAATCTGAATACGAACCATCATAGTTTCAATCATATAAGGAGCCTTGAGCTTCAGTAAAAGTGTAGTAAAACACAAGAGACTACAACTACAGAAACGTAATTTTTGTGACCTTACAACATTTAATATTAATAATTAAATGTTGTTAAAATTAAATATTAATAATTAAATGTTGTTTTCTTTCTCTTCGGTCGTTTTATAGAACTTTATAACAAAGGCTGGTGTTAATATTTGGCTTACAACAGAATGTAGGCAACAAGTACGTTGAGGCAGCGATTAACCCCTCGAATTTTAAGGGATAATTTATTGCAGAAAAATGGCGCACCTGTATAAGAATATTTAGTTTGTGTGGAATTTATGGTAATTGGGGTGTTAAGTACTCGCAACAACAGATTAGAAAGAGTATTAATATTTGTACATAATAGTAAATATCAGCCAGGGGCGCGCGGTAAGAGACTTTGTTAAGACCGATTGTAGACATGACAAAATCAACTATTTTCGACACACACGAACTCTGTTGTTCATTTCCAAAACAATATTTTTTCTAACTAGAATTTATTTTAAAAACGTTTGCCTGAAAACAGTAAGATGGCGGTAATGTAAATCTTCGTTATAAAAGTTATGAATTTCAGTTACCAGATGGCACTATTTTTTTTGTATTATTTATTTAATTAGTTTATACTACGTTAGAATTTAAACGAATATATACAAGGTAACATTTAATTTAATTGTATGTATTTTAATATTTTTACAGAAAGCCTGACATTTCATTTTATATTATTATTATTTCTTCATATATCTTTAGTCCTGATTTTCCATATTATGACAAGTATGATGATGTATGTGCCAATTTCTTAATTATGTATATCTCTATTAAAAACATTTTGGCATTTGGTTTTACATAGTATTTTTATAGTGAATAGCTCACAAGAGTCCCAACTGCTCCGGTCTGGAGCCAGTGAGACTATGGCATCCCCGATTGGGGTATGTTGTTTGGCTGAAGTGGGTAAGGGAAGGAGATGGGGAAGAGGAAGGTGGGGAAGTACCTGGCCATTTAGATCTAGTCACTAAACACGGCTAAAGCCATTTGGAGAAACGTTTCAATTCTGAATGGTGGTCTTACACCAAGGCGATACTGGGAGTATCTTCTACTCTGGAACGTGCCGCATATATAGTATTTATTATTTTAATTAATCAATTGTGAAATAACACAAATCAATCAAATAAAATTTATTTGCGTACACAGGGTTCGAACCCGCGACCTTCGGAATGGGAGTCCAAAGCCTTACCACCCGGACTACGCCGGCCGGCATTGTAAAAAATATACCTACATCTGGTCAAAAAACAGAGAACCTGTGTTCGTTCTACCTCGGTCAACAAAACCGTTATAAATAACATTATTGTTTTCTAAGGCCCACAGAAATAAAAAAAACATTGCGGCTCCGACCGAATGTTTCAGTTTGTAGTATGTAGGCTCCTCTTTTACTTAATTTATATTTAAAAATAGCTTAATAAAACTATTGTATAAATGTACAGATAACTACCATTGTTAAAAGTAGGTTCGTACAAAACTTAAGTAACCAACATTGAATGTAAATACAGTTTCATACCTACTTGGATGGAAGAATATGTCTATGATACGATGTATGGGTGCGGCCGTAGAAGTAAATGTGTTCCTGAAATTGAAAAGAGATGTTGCGTTAAGCAAACAAGCTAAATTTAAAAAAATACATATTACATATAAAAATACATACAGGCCTTTACTAGATATTGATTGGCTATACAAAATTTATTGATTTTGTAATTTTGTCGTCAAGCCACTTGATATGATCTGACAGATTGATGATTTTGTCGTCAAGTCAATTTATATGATCAGACAGATTGATGCTTCATTTAGAAATATTCCAAGTTGTTCCTAAATTTTCAAATAATTTAAATAGCGTATTTTGAACGTATCTAAATATAATATGTATTTAAAAGCAGATGAAAATCTCTTTCAAATACATGTAATATTAGAAACCGACATAATATTTATATGCAATTAAAAAAATATAATTTTGATTAAAAAATTAGAGGAATTTGTCATGGTTGTTTTGTTGCTTATCGATTATTTTTGAAAAATTTATACCAAACTAAAAAACTTACCTATTTACACAAATATATTTTTTGGTTTTACATAAAAATTTCCCAAAATTTGACAAATTTTTCGTAAACATGCCAGCAGTGACTTTTTGGAATACATGGCAATTATATCACTGTGTCAATGGTAAACTTTGAAATGCTTCTTTCTGTTCAATCATATATTTTACCTCAATACGAAATGATACAAAACGAATGCCTATCAGTACCATAAAGGGCATAAAAATAATACAACTTTCGATGTACTGTTTACTTAAATGCACAAAAATACCCGAAGGGTTGAACTGTTTGAGTTTAGTTGATTCTAATTAAACAATCCCATGCTTATGACTCAACATTTTTTAAAGTAAATTCCAAAGTTCTAAGAAAGAAACTCACGGCAAAATATCGATGGGCTTTTAGCTGATAATAATAGTTAATTTCCAATCGAGGCTTTCAGGCCAAAACAGGTTGTGCTGAATTCGATTATGGGGTCACCCCGAATAACGGCATCCTGGTAGCCTTGCAAGTTGAAGGCTTTTATTTTACCAGTTACCTTTACTGTTGGAGCATCTTGAAATGCAAATATCGGCATATTAAATTGTGGGTTAATGAAGTGCCTGAATGTGGTGCCATTATTTATGATATTTATTGAATTATTTTATCTTTCAAATAATAACTTTGATGATTTGCATAGCACCGTTTTTGTGTAAAATTCCCTCAAGGTCGATGATATACCTAGCGAGATGTTTATAGGGTATGCCCAGATATTTTCGTGTTTACGACCAAAATTAATATTTGGCCATTTATCGTTGATTAACTAACTCTGAATTTTAATTTGGACACCAGATGTATAGTATATGTATAGTCAGCCAAAATATCTGGGCATATACATATACAATACATCTGGTGTTCAAATTTTAGTTTGAACACCAGATGTATAGTATATGTATAGTCAGCCAAAATCAATTTCTAGGAACAAAATATGAGCACCGGTATGTGATTATTGATATTCTTTTTCAAATTAGTCAAAGATGTGAGAAACGAGGCAATTTATTTGTGTACAAAAAACACAAAAAGAAAGATGAAGTACACTAATTAAAGAAGAAGATAATACTAATAAATCTAAACGAAACATGAAACAGAACAAGATAAATAAAAAAGATAACGGTCACAACTAGGAATTGAACCCAGTCTTACCACTCTACCATAAGCATTATTGTTGTACACTTACTTACTTACTTTTTTTTCTGTGTCTTGTTTTGTTTCAAATTTTGCTTCAATGTATCAGTATTATTTTCTTATTAAATTATATATTACATTGATTGGAAAAACCTTCAAAATAACTTAAAAAGAAAAGTTGTTCCCAAAATACATTCAAGTAATTTATTTTATCTTTCCAGATAAAATATATTATATTGGTATTCTTATTTTCTTAAACCGGAGAAAAGTTATTTTTAATACAATTCATTGTAACTGGAAAAACTAAAACGTATATCAAACAAAAATATAATAATGTTTAGATTTTTGTGAATTATTGCCAATTTAAGTAGAGGCTGGATGATTCTGCGGTTCTCTAATCCGCAGAATCTTCTCGGTGTGTAAAATCAGAAATCGAATATTTTAAATTTAGTTTTATTTTAACAAACCCACGATACAATACTTTTATGAACAAAAGCAGAGAGCGTACGTTAGAAGGGATTTAGGGCTAAACCGGCGGCTGAAATCTCTGGAGAGAGAATGACTTCTGGCGTCTGGTTTATAATGATACCAGTCTCATATAAATATAGGGAAAGATAAACATTATTATCATTTTCGGGAGATATAAACTCCCTAAAATTTACCCTACAAATGTATCACTTGTGTTTGTTTAATTTTTTTTATTCTTTAATATATTTGTATGACAAAGGTATATTATATTTTTCTCCACGCTAGGAGTTCACCTGTGTTATGGAAGATTTTTTCAAATGTAAAGTTATATAATACTAAACAATACAGAGGAGATTAGGTAGACAGAGAAACAATAACAATTAAAATATAATATCGATTTTTACATAGTTTTAACAAGAACAAATGTAAAATATAACAAAATTAAATATTAAAAGGATTGTAGCCAGTTCCATATGTGTTTTTTGTATTCTGTAAGATTAGATGTTTTATATTGTGTTGGAAGTGAATTGTATAGTTTTATAGCCTGGAATCTGTAGTATTTTTTTCCAAAGGATGTGTTGGTTTTTGGTATTAGTAGTTGGTGTGCATGTCTTGTTCTAGTATTGCGAGAAATTTGTTAAGTTTTAAATGTGTTAAGGTTCTTGTAAAGGAAAGTAAGTATTTGTTTTGAATATAATTTTTGAATCTTCAACACTGGTATTGTATTAACAAAACTCCAAACTCTTTAAAAATGACCATTTATCTTATAACACAAATCATATAATAGATTTAAAAACTTAGGTGTGTAATATTTTTTTCTCAAATCGCCAACAAAATTAAGCAACAAATTAGTTTTTATGCTTTTAATTTTTTTTAATAAAACAATGTGATTTCAATTAGCTTTTGAAATTAAGAAATTAGAAACAGTGTGAATAGTCACTTAAATATTATTATTAATACCTAACTAAATTTAAACATACACTCTTACAGCTAACTCTTAAATTTATCTGTACGTTATATCTATACATATTAAAATAACTTCTTGTCATGTTATATAAATAAAATGATTTATTTTTAATCATCCATAGTTTATTGATCGCAGCCATATTATTATATATTTTTATTTATTTGTCATAATTTTCTGTATATTTTGTATCGTGGTGAAGAAATCTTTAGTTTTGAAACGTGTTGGTAATTATTTCGGAAGGACAATTTCTAGCCACAAACAAAGAGAATCTGAAGGACAAACCTAATTAGGGCGTGCAAAAAAAGTATTTTTTTGTCTTTTGTCTAGTATGCGGAAATGATTTGTTTGTCGTTGGAAAGAGATAATATTATTCTTCTCAGTTTTTTTTTTCAAACTATTTTCGTCTTCAATGGAAAACTGACAAATATTTATATTTGTTTATTGTATAAACGGCATAAAATGTGAAATGAAAAATTTCTGAATTGAAAGAAAAAGGATATTGTTTTCCAAATATCCAATTCTTTTCAAATTATGTTTTTTTCTTAAGAATTTCATTATTGATTTCAAAATTTTATTATTTAATAATACTTTTTTCAAATATCTTGTTATTATCTAGTTTCTAAAATAGTATTTCTTTACGACGACTTCAAAAATATGAAATTAAAATATAGCAAATAAAAAAAAATCTTGGAAGCATTCCGAAATTCGCCGTCATTGGTAAAAATATTTAAAAGTCTAACAGGTTTAAAAATAGTGCTTCAAGCAAAGTTGGTTATTTTTATTAAATTTAAAATGATACCACAAAGCAATTTTGTAATTATTTAAATACAGGTACTCAAAAAGTTCTAAAAAATGTGGATTTTCAGCCTAACTGGCAGCCAAACATAATACATAGTTATGTAGGTTGGTGTTCAACGGTCTGCCGCACTAACGACCCTAGACACTGCTGCGGTAGTTAGCGCGAAATGCGCAGCTTGCGGAGTTCTGGCTGGCTCATTTCAAGGTTTTTTAACATCAACGTTTTGCTATTTGCGCTTACAATTTCAATGAAAATTATTTTAATGCTTCGTGGTCCGTATTACTGCGCATAGTCAGAACAAGTTTGAGATGATTAACAAACTATATGGCTTTTAAAATGGTCTGATTACCACGATAACTAGACCAGTTAATCATTTTCTTCCTTGTAAGACTTCTGGCGTTCCGTTGTAGACGTTTATGTAGTATGAACCAGTAGTTATTAGTTTTTATTTTTGTTTTTCTTTGTTTTTTTTTGTTTTTTTTTTGTTTTTATTTTTGTTTTTGTTTTATGTGAAACCCCATAAGAGTCTCAACTGCTTTCATCCGTCTGGAGCAAGTGAGACTATAGCATCCCTTATTGTGGTATGTTGTGAGGCTGAGGGTAGTGGGGAGGGGAAGGAGATGGTGTACAGGAAGGTGCTGAAGTAAATATTCAGATCTGGTCACCAAACACGGCCAAAGCTTGCTAAGCAACGTTTCAATTTTGAATGGTAGTCTTACAACAGGGCGATACTGCGAGTATCTTCCACTCTAGAACGTGCCCCAAATTATACTTTATATTATTTTAAATGAGTAGTTTGTGAAATAACATAAATTAATCAAATTAAATTTACTTGCCGGGATTTGAACCCGCGACCTTCAGTTTGCTAATCGAGATCCCGACCCTTCAATCACGGAGTCCGTCGAAGTCAACGTTAGTAGGCATAATTTACAAACAATATGTCTTTAAGAATTATAGTCCTGTTAGCAAGATAACTAGACCCTAGTCAATCTTGAGAAAGTATGAGCAAGTTAGGCATGATTAACAAATAAAATACATTTGATAACAGTCTGATTAGTATGACAACTAGACCACTGTTAATCTTTTTAATCCTCATAAGACTTCATGTCTGACTCATATGTGAATATATATAGAAATAAATTAAAAAAAACAAATTCAAAAAAGTTTTTGGTGGATGTTTGGCACAATTCTTTTTGTAACAAATATTTTAGCTGAGTAGAGAATAATAATATTAAATACATTCTTTGCATCGGACCCGCCATAAAAAAACGTTCAAGTAGATTAAATTATATTTAGTTTACCAAACTGAATAGTCAGGTATTTCCAAACCTTTCTCTTCCACTTTTTCTTCTATTCCTTGACTTCACTCCTTGTTAGGGATTCCATAGTTTTAATGTGTCCAGTCAATTAGAACTCTTGTTCTATAACCCGTAATTTAAAAATTCGACAAAAAGTTAAGCGCTTATAATAAATTTTCTAAATATATTATTATTATTTATTTTTTTATTTTTTTATTTAATATTTGTATGTTTTTTACAATAAATATACAATTATACATATTATACAGTGTTATCAAGGTAAATAATAATAGCTTTTCCTCACCATAAAGAGACGAGGCTCTTGTGTTTGGTGAGTGAATCCTAGCTCAATTATATGGAATCATGTAAGTAAGTAAATAATATATTTGCAAAACCAAAGGGATAAGTAAGAAATAGGCAAGATTTATCAATAATATAGTTTCAAGATTTGAAGGAAATAATAATAAGAGTAAGATATGGACTTTTATAGTAGTTTTAGGTAATTTTTTAATTTTATTTTAAATTCCTGAATATCTTCAATATTTTTTAGATATAATGGAAGGATGTTAAAATATGTAATACCTAGATAGAGATAGATATTTTGTGTGTGCTTTGTATTAAGTTTTTGGATTTCGATAGTTTTTTGATATCTTGCTGATGAATTGAATTGTAAGTTATTTAACTGTATTTCTTTATAAATTTGTAGAATTGAATATTTTTTATATATATTGTCTATTGTGGGTACATTGAATATTGAAAAGAGAATCTCAGTAGAAAATTTGGATGGTTTTTTCAATATTACTTTAATTATCAATCTTTGAACTATTTTAAGTGGATTTAATATATTGTTATAAGTTCCCCCCCAGCCAATAATACCATATTGTAATATAGATTGTACAATTGCATAGTACACTCTTTTTAGGTTTTCTAGTCTAAGAATATTTCTAAGTCTTATAAATATATAAATACATTTTCTAATTCTTTTGAAAAGTTCACAAATTTGTTTTTTCCATTTAAAATGTTGATCTATATATATACCAAGATATTTAATTTCAGAAGTTAGACTAAGGACGGGTTGTTTCGGAGAATTTGAACAATTCATCAAATTTCAACGTTCATTTTCGGGTTCTGTGAAAGACTTATTTAAGTTCTGTTTTTTATATCATTGTAGGCTAGTTGCTTGACAAAACTGAAATAAAAACAGAACTTGAAAAAATCTTTCACAGAACTTGAAAATGAACGATGAAATTTGATGAATTGTTCAGATTCTCCGAAACAACCCGTCCTTAGTATAGAACATTCTTGATTGCAATTAGTTCTGTTACATTTAAGTTGATGTATTATAATTTTTAATTCTGGTATTGATTTAAATTTGTTGATAGAGAATGGGATACATTTTGTTTTTTCAGTATTTAATGAGAGGAGGTTTTTATCGAACCAATTTTTCAGTATATTAATATCAGTATTTGCTAAGTTATTTACATTTTTCCAATCAGTACCGTGTTACAGTGTTAATTTAATATAACGTATTGTATTTTTAAAATATGACAAAAATTATACGCTCTTATAATAAATTAGGTATTTTAATTGTTTATCAAGTATTTAATTTATCACTGAACAAGGTAACCAAAGCTCGTTTTACGAGTACTTCGGTAAGTTTCAATAATAATGTAGTTTTGATGCTGTATCGCTATGAGATCACAAAACATGTTTCTAAGAACGATTTTATTTTGTGGTCGTCAATCAAAATATTTAAATCTAAATATTCCTGGAACAGTTTGAGGAGGGCGTAATTTTTTTGGACCCTTAAAGCAAATGTGCGCGTCAGCTTAAGGGAATCATTTTTAATTGAAATGATTTATTTGAGTGTAATGGTACTTGGAATTTTCAAGTACCTTTAATAAGAATTGTTATTCTTACAAAAATATTTTGAACTGCGATGCTATTTCTAGCTTGTTGGCACCATAATTAAAGTAGAATTAATGTTTTAGTTACCAAAGATATGTAGATGTTGAATTGGTAGTAAAAAAATACTAGGTACAACAATAACAACATCAGTTAAAAAATGGAATTAACATAACAATATTATCCCTTGGTCCCTAAAAATATAAGGCTATTTAGATATCCAAAAGTTTAATTTTCACCATTTAAACAACGTTTGCTAATAAGCAGTATTTTTTTTCAACAATAATTATGGTAACTTGTCGATTAATATTTATGTAAACGAATGGATGCCTATTTTAACCCATAATAGCGTTGAAGTGATAATGAACCACTCATTAACTAGATCAATAAATGGATATTGTAAAATTGTTTTTCAATCCAAAAATAATAGTGGGCGATCCCCAGCGTTGCGAGAAATAGAAGAGATTCACAAAAACGATGATAAATAATAATCTTAATGAACAAATCTCGGAAATCGGTTGAGTTCAGGTATCCAATAAGGATTTATTAGATACCTAATAAATATCAAATAACACCAATAATAATAACATTTTCCTCTTGTAAGGAAGCAAAATATTAGAGAACAATCATTAATAGAAAAAAAAAACATTTTTGTTCTTGCTTGGGAGGAAATCATTTTTTTATACCTATCAAAATAGTCCAACAAAATCAAAACACATTTATTTTTTACCCTCTAGCTATAGATGATAAGAGAAATCGTAGAAGTTTAACATGTGGGAGCAGTTGTTGTCATAACAATATTTTGTAAATCTAATGTTTTAGCAATTAGCAATCCGAAGTGACTGAAGTAAGATCGTTTAACATATTTGCAAAGCTTCTATATTTGCTAAAATTAGTTAACGTTAATTAATGTTAGGAAGTGAGCCAAGAGCTTTAAAGATGCTCTCATAGAGGACAGTGCAAAGAGCTTGCTTGGAAGTTTGCAAGATGGCAGCTAGTAATCAGTAGTCGCTAGGGCCAGTTAGGCTGCTTCTAGACAAATAAGGTTTTACAGATCTCATTTAGCCAACTCCTTGTTAGGTCAACCATCGAAGTCACTATTGAAATACGCGAAGTATTGAATAAATCCCTGATTTAAATATAAATAACTTATTCTTTAAAATCTCCTTCCATGACGAGTTGGAAAACTGTTGGACACACAGCAGTGTTCATCCTAGCAGAGTGACAACAAGAATAGAATGTTATTTTATTATTGAAAATAATATTAGCGATTCTGTAACAAAATGTTTGAAACATAAAAACATTTGGTCGTATCTAAGGCTTAAACCCAAAATGTGTCTAGAAATCGTTACATTAAATTATTCTAAAAATAAATAAAATTTAAAACTTGACATACCTACTATGCTTTTTTTTATTTTTTATAGTGAATACCTCACAAGAGTCCCAACTGCTCCCGTCTGGAGCCAGTGAGACTATGGCATCCCTAATTGGGGGATGTTGTGAGGCTGAAGGTAAGTGAGGAAGAGAAAGAGGAAGGTGGGGATGTACCTGGCTATTCAGATCTAGTCACTAAACACGGCTAAAGCCATTTGGAGCAACGTTTCAATTCTGAATGGTGGTCTTACACCAGGGCGGTACTGGTAGTATCTTCCACTCTGGAACGTGCGGCAAATATACTTTACATTATTTTTATTAATTAATTGTGAAATAACACAAATTGATCAAATAAAATTTATTTGCGCACGCCGGGTTCGAACCCGCGACCTTCGGAATGGCAGTCCAATGCGTTACCACTGGACTATGCCGGCCGTCAAATATATATGCTGAAGTAAAAAAGATATAAATGGTAATAAATTTCAAACACGAAGGTTTTCTTTGAATGGATGTGATTGCGTACTTGAAAAAAAATATGTTTTGGAGACATGGAAGACCAATAAGCTCTTTGAAGGAAAGGTGAATTAAGGAAATGAAATTACCTAAGGCAGGCTGAAATATTCAGACATCCCTTATAATGAACTTTGGAGAAAACGTAGCAAGACGCCCTGCGTATTATTGTAGTTCTAATACTAAGGTGTGGAATTCGCAAAGCAAAAACAATAGTAGATTGAAGATATTGAATACATATATAGGAAGTAGATGTGTACATGAGAATGTGCGACCATAAAACGAATAAGGAGATGAGAATAGTATTCAAAGCCGATGTAAGTAAACAGAATAAAATTAAAATACCTCAAGGCGCTTAAATGGGTGACCGGATAACTCTTCAGAATTCAAAACACCATTTAAAAAATTGCATAAAGTCATGAAAAATCATGAAACAAATAAAAAATGAAATTAGGTTAAGATGTTAGTATTTTATGATTTTGATGACTTTATATCATTTTTAAAAGGTGCGTTGAATTGAAATGTGAAGTACTGTAGATAATGTATCAATAAATAAATAAATTATCATTGTGTTAAGTCATCATGAAACCGCTTAAACGGCATATGAGTTCATGAATGACTGGAAGGCTTGCGACATTCTGGAATTCGGTGATACTCCAGAAAGACGAGACTATTCAGTCACAGTCTAGTGAATCAAATAGTTGCATCAGATCATTCAGTAGCCGGAATACCATGTCGCAGCCATAATAAAAGTGATTTGGTACTAACAATCCAAGTCATATTTTGTGGAAGTTTATCCTTAACAAAATATCAATAACAGGCACCATTGAATTTTAAAATACGTTTATTCTTGTCGAATAAGTGATTTGTTTACAGTAAATTATTAGCAGAGACAACTCGTGTAAGCAATACAGTACTCATTCAGTTTTCAAAACGTCGATAATCTATACTTAAAAAAATTATTAACCTGCACAGGGAAAACTTTCTGATAAAAAATGTTGCTAATTTTTTATTCCTGATAAACTTTAAGTAAAATACCAATATTTTGTTATGATATCCGAAGTGTGTTCATAAAAATCCTAACATTATTGAATTTCGACATGATACAATTATTAAGACAAACACTGGCAATTAATTATGAAGCTTATAACACTTTATCAGGAAGCGGCTTGCAGTTCCGTTTTTAACAGGGTTACTAATAATTTTAAAAGATTTCTAATAAATCAGCATTACTATTTTTTCTCCGCGTATTAAGTCGTGTGCATTAAAGATAATATCTGGCTTCTTACAGTGAAATCAATGCAACCTGTTGTTATTGTTTTGTTGCGTTCACATTATTTTTGTACGCATAATTCTAGAATTGTTTCTTCGAACACTTTTATCAATATCGAAAAGGAACATTTTAACCCTTAACAACAGACGAGTTCTTTGTGTCACTGAAGTACGAATTATCTGATTTTTTAAAGACCTTTGGTTGTGTTTATTGTTTCCAATACACTTAAATATTTCAAATATATTACAAAAAGATAAAACAAATAATTTTATATTCATAGGAAAATATTTATTTACCAAAAAACTTAGATTTTACGAAATAAACAAGAACAATTATAAAAAATCAAATACAAAAAACCGTCAGTTTATTGTGGTTTTTACTAGGTGTATAGACTGTATATCCCCTTTTCTACAACTCACTAATTCAAGCACTTTTTGGCAGCAGTTTATGCCGTTCGGCTTACAATACAATCATCTACATCTGCCAATGATTTGTCTGATTCGCACAACCATTTTTTTCTTACCATTTATTTTTTTAGTCTTTTCCGAGATGTGTAGAAGATCCAGACGAAGTATTAAATTGCTTACGATTCATTTCATCTACAAATAAACAAAATCAAATTTTCTTGAAGTTACACTAACACTGATACGTGATACGAACTTAATTTTCCTAACTGCAAATACCAGCGCGCCTGCGTCACTGGCAGTGGCAGTTGGGAAACTACCAAAATGGTCGAGGACCAATTTCCGCACAAAACAGAGTTATGAACGAAAAAAATTCAGTGACGTACCACATTCAGTGATTCAGTGATGATTTTCCCTTTTTATATAAGACAATAAAGCGATCGTCTCTTTCAGATGTGCAGCATCGTTGCCCTGATTCACACCTCCGAATGAGGCCACTAGTCTCTTAAAATCGTTGAAAAACCCGTCGAACGGCAAAACGTCCAAGCACACAACAGTTGCTTCCTTGATTGCAGTAGTCCCGCCACTTGAGCGGCTCCTTCAGAAATGGTTTCCATTTTAAGGCGTTGTCTTCTAGCACTAATTATTCATGTGTGGCCTATTCAACGTTCAGATAGTGAAATACCTACATTTGAATTAAGCTGCTCCATTTAAAGCCCAGGAAGATGCCATAAGTAGTGGCACCTGCAAAGATTATGCGCGCAACATTAAAACATGTCGTGTATTATTTATGAAATGAAACTATTGCCTTATTAGAGATCGTTAAATGTACTTTCAATTGATATCAATATTAGTTGGGTTAGATTTGTTAGATCAGGGAAACTTACGCATGAATTTGATTTTCGAAGATTTGCGAATTTTGTGACAAGTGTGTTATTTTTTATCTAAATGCAAATCCAAATATTTTAACTAAATATAAATGCACTATTACATTAACATTAATCATTAAACTTTGCTGTAAGTTGAAAAACGTGAATTTCAGTGTACGACTAATAAAGTAAAAAGATAACTTTTGCATAAAGAACAGTTTATTATATTTTCAAAGGTTAAGCAGCCTATTATAATAGAAAAGTGTACTTGAGGTGAAAAACAAACAGCGCGAAAGAAAGTGTATTTAATGTTGGGTATCATTTTTAACAGTGTTTACCTAAACATCAAACGTTATGAAATCAAGTGTTCAGTTCTTTTTTTATGTGAAACCGCACAAGAGTCCCGACTGCTCCCAACCGTCCAGTGAGACTATGGCATCCCCAATTAGGGCATGTTAAGAGACTGAAAGGAGGGGAAGGAGATAGGGAAGAGGAAGGTTGGAAAGTACCCAGCTATTTATACCATTTAGAGCTTCTTTTTTTGTGCATTTCAGATTGATTCAATCCTATTACAATACACATGAAATATACAAAGCTTTAAATGAAATATTTTACAATAACCAATATTTTAGAGTTCTTGCCTAAAATGACTTTTGAAATCTTTAAGGCCAATGTTAAAAATTGCAAGAGACCTAGAGGTATCATTTAGCAGCACCAAACCTCTTGCCATGCTATGCTGGGCCATAACGTCCGTTCTTTCGTGTGGAATACAGAGCAAGTCGTGGCGTCGACTCTGACGGTAGTTGTACGGTGCAAACAATTTATAACATTCCAAGAGGTATGGGCTGTCAATGTAATATCAGTTTTTTTTTTTCATGATTTTAAAAACTGTTACTCGAAGGGTCCTATTTCTCCAAGATTGGAGACTTTCGTAGTGCGTTTCGGAGAGCAAATCTATGTGATGCATAAATGGTGGGTATTCACCATGCCTTCTCATATAAAGATATCTTAGAGTTTTTTTTGGAATTTGTTCTAATAATTCTATGTATTTCTGCTGTTATGGGGCCCAGACAGAAGAAGCGTATTCTAATTTAGATCGTATAAGGCAGTTGAACATCGATGTCATTGCTTCGGGCTTGGAGAATTGTTTGCTTATTCTTATTTTATCAAATCCAAGAAGTTTATAACAAGAAAATACCAATTCCAGTATATGATCTGAAAAAGTTAGTTTGGGATCAAATGTAACCCCGAGGTCCCTTATGGATTTTACTAATGACAATATTTCATCATTTAATTTATAATCAAATTTGATCGGGTTAAAGCTTAAGCCATATCAAGCAATGTTTCAAATTTGAATAGTGGTCTTACACCAAGGCTAATACTGAGAGTATTTTCCACTTTGAAACGCGCCGCAAAAATACTGTATATTATTTTAAATTAGTTGTTTGTGAAATAACACGAATTAATCAAATATAATTTACTTGTGCATGCCTGGATATGAACCCACGACCTCCGACTTGCTAGTCTAGAGCCTTACCCTATGGCCACGGAGGTGTTTGTATAACTAGTATAAATAATTATTGTAAAGGCAATAAACTAAGAGATACAAAAGAAAGTAATACAAAACCATGTGTTTTTGGTTGGAACACAAGGTCACTTTTCAATATTACAGATGCTTTAAAAACTACGAATAGAACAGCTTGACCTTTATTATAATTGAGATTTTTATAATCTCTTTTAAAGGCTGCTTTGATTGATGCGTAGCATTCTCAATAACGGATCTCAGGTATGGGAATAGCAGAGGACACCGTTTATGTACAAAATGTTTTTTTACGATACCGTTACATGAGAGAGTTCGGTTTTTACCCATGGCTGTTTCCAAAAGCATATATCTCGGGAATGCTGGGTATCTGCATCCTTAATTCTAGGAGGGATGTCGCATTATTGCTGATGGTTTGTAAGTTTCTGAATGGTTTATTATCAATACCAGACATTCTGGCTAAAATATTATTTAACTGTATTAACTTTTACTGTGTGTACCTACCGTGCTTAACATTTTTGTCCGTTAATATTTATTATTCCAAATATTTTTTAATTCAAACTTGTAAAATACATATGTTTTAATTTTCTATATAGGTTTGGCAATGTATTGTTTTTTATTCTTACTTATCTATACTATAATGTGTAAAGCTATTTTTTGTTTTGGTGTTTAATTCGTAATATATAATATTCGTAATTCTACATTTAACATTTTTTTAAAACAATGTAAATTAAAATAAAAATAATATTATTAAGTTTTGCAATTATTTCTGGTTTTTGTTATTGTACCAGCTGTTTTGGTTTTCAAGACCATTTTCAAATTCTTTGAAAATGGCTTTGAAAGCCGAAAAAGCTGTATCAATAAAAAAAACCAAAAAATACTTAGCAGAACTTAATAATATTACTAAATTTGATTTACATAAAATTGCTTTGTTTTTTGGACGACGATGTAAAAATATTTTTGTATACTAGTATCTGAACTTTACAAAATAAAATTACATGTATTTTTTGATGTTTTTTGCAGAAATCAAAACAGGCGGCTGATTGCGGGAATTTCGAACCTCGTCGCAGTAAATACTACCAAACTGGGATTGATTTTTTCTTGTTATGCTTCTTAGAGTTTATTGAGTATGATTTATTATCACACGCTTTCTAAAACGACTGTTTACTCATGTATCTCCTTAATTAACAGCAAAATGTGAATAATTTTTCACTATCTGTATTCCATTAAAAATACGAACCTCATGCACAAGTTGCATAAAAGAAAGTATTTCAATAAGTGGTAAAAATTAGAATTTACTCGGCATCCAAAATTAGAATAAACGTGTTCGGCAATGATTATACGAGTATATTTTCCACAAATCTAAATCATTTTTATTTTATTTTTTTATGTAATTCCATGTGTATGACGAGGGTTCTTAGATGAAATACTTCATTTACGATAGGAAACCGAATCAAAAGCTAAGCATAGGTATTAAGGATAATTCAGTCAATAAAATTATCAAATTCAGAATATTAGATATCTTCCTTTGATGGAGCCATTCGTAATACCAATGAATTTGTTTTACGAATCAATGTTGGAATATCACGCAACACCATTCGAACAATGATTCAGATACACCAAGATAAGCTCTCAACATTTAGTACTTAACTTGTACACGAAATGATGGGTCTGTCATAATGAATTATTTGATGTTGTATTTAAGGTCACCTATTGCTGAATGTCACGAAACATCAATGGCCATTGAGTCACTTTGTGCTATATCTGTCACCAAATGACACGTCTTTATAAAATGTGTTAATTTATTTGGCTTGTGTCGAGTTGAGAATATTTATAAATAAATCTTTAATCTGAAAGATTTCTCAACTGACATGATATTATATTAACGCGACATAAGACTTTTATATTACGCTCACATTTTAATTATTTCTGATGAACGCATTACTAAAAACTCAAATATTACTATAGGGATCCTTATGGATGTAAATTATTTATATTTAAGATTAATAAAAATAGGACCTCACGATTAAAATATTTTATGTAAAACATTTTGAAAATTTTGTAAAACGTTTTTCAACTACAAAAATAGCGGTAAGCATCAGATTTTATATTTCTAGGCGATGAATTGGTAACTTTCCAAGTGATCCCTCAAGAAACATTTGAGATTTTAATAATTTTTTCATCAAAAAATAATTAAAATAATTCCCATGAAAGATCGATTTTCCAGGCCTGCTAGGGAAAAATTGACCTTAGGAGTGACCATTAAGGCGGACCGTGCGCCGAATATTGTTTTCACGTGACTTTATCACTGATGTCATTAAGGTTCCCACTTTATTTTTAAGAGATTTGATATGGCCAATTCAACCGCAGGTTTGTCTAATACACCTGGGCCGCGCGTAGCTTATTTTATGCACGGCTGCTTCACTTACGTCGTTAAGATTCTGGCTATATTTTAGGGTATTGTTTCTTCTTAATTCTTGTCTAGACCCGAGTTTTTCAACTCATTAATGACAATAATATATAAGGTGAATATATGATATTAGAAAATAAATTGAGTAGTGAAAATTAAATTTATTCTCCATTTTAAGGTATGATTTAAGATTTTTATAAATAACACACCTGCCCTGATGATGGACACTGCAATGCTGTCCGAAACGTTGGCTAAAGAAGGAGTTAGCGCAACACGGCATAATACCCCAAAAACAAATAACAAAAATCCATTTTAAGGTATTCATAATACAGACTACAAGTATATTATTTCATTGTCGTCACACTTATTTCAAAGAAAGGTGTGCTGCTTATGGTTTTGTAAATATATATATTTTTTAAATCTTACATACGCAATTAGAAAATCTTGTACATGCAAATAATCAAGTGAAAAAAAGTGATTCATAAAATGTACTAATCATAACAAATGTAAAAAAAATCTTTGAAAATAAATTTATAGAAATCACAATTATATCGATAAATATGGGTTTTTCAAGTAACTCCGGACCTTATTGTGACGTTAATAAAAGTGTTTTTTCTGCCATAAAAAAGGTTTACTACGGAATTCAAATTTTCGGTATTGTGAAGAAACGGTATGGCTATATAAAAAAATCCACAAAACTATTGAAAATTTAAAAAAAAATGAATAAGTGGATTATCAGAAAAACTAGCTAGAAAAAGACAAAACTTAATTTTTTTTTGAGTAAGCCAGCCGTTGTTGGATATTCATGATATTAATATCAGGGCCCATTCTGCGTATTGTAATTCAAAGTCATTCCTAGACAGATTAAGTCGGAAAACTTTTCGGTCCATATCCGGCATAATACGCACTTATATTTAATTATTATTACAAGCAAGTAGCAAGTGGTAACTAGGGCAGCCTCTTGGGAATATTTGGGCTCGCATTAGGTACAATTAATTTTCATTTCACGTATCTATTTCAATTCCGGTTGTTGAAGCGATGTTGTTCCAAGCGATGTAATTACTAAAATTAACAGCCGGCTTGAGAGTGATTCTATACAATTATGAAGTTAATAATAAATCTTCTATATAAGCCAAAACATTATGTAATGTGCCTTTAAACTTCATGGGCCACGTATTGCTGTATTTGTAACATCAAATGCTGTTGAATCACGTTGTGCTATATCTGTCACCGATTGATACGTCTTCATATCCTCATAAAACTCACTCAGTATGCAATACGTTTATCTACGTTATCAAGGAGGTGAATGTTTTTTTTTGTGATATCAGCGATGAAATATTTACTTAAATGTGATTTTTTTAGTTGTCTTATTTGTAGTACTGGGAAATAACCTAACATGGCATTTATTACCAGTGTGCTTTACCTAATCGAAAATGGCTTGGTGACAAAGTATTTTTGTTTTTTTAAGATTTTTACGTATTTTTTTTTTTAAATTTTTAGAAGAAAAACATTACCTTGGATTTCAGCATTTACCAAAAACATTTGTGAACCTTATGTGACATTTATGAAAAATGCATACAGGTAATATTGAAATTATTACTATTCATATCTAAAAGTCCATATACTTCATACTAACTCTTTACTATGCGTCTGCAGTATTCACATTCACAAAAACAAACACAAATATATATAAATATATTTAATTTTTTTAATTCCTTTATTTTTCCCAATTTTTACATTAATTACATACAATATTATATAAATCAATACGAATAATGAGAACCCACTAAGGCGCAGCCTGTGCGTGGGTAATATAGTTAAGTTATTATATTATTGTACCTAGAAATAAACAAACTGTGGGCAATGGGCATATAAAACAAAAACAAGATTAAATTTTGTCTAAGCGGTTTGTATAAAAAGTATTTACAATAGTGAATAGTGAAGTTTTAAGTGTAAAATATGGTGAATATATTAATTTGACATTTCTACAGCAGCGGGCCAATACAACATACAGAAACCGTGTGTATGGTGTATTTAGATAATATTTGGCTAATTTATATAGCGCCGTTTTCGTGAGAAATCACCTCAAGGGCGCTGTAGATGTTTTAGGAATGTATGTTATGGGTTGCAGGCACCTATCTGAGATCAGCCTTAAGCAAATTCGCCCGGTGTCCTTCATTATTTAATGTGGAATTATTTGTGTGACCATTAAAAGCCTAAATATCTTACTAACCATTGCTTTTTTCCAGCAGGGGAAGGCAGATATGATGCCAAAAAGTCATCTCCGCATACACTCTTCGCTTCATTCACATTCAAAGATTATTTCTGCTATACGTAAATGTTTGGTTTATGCCTGAATGCATGCCATTTTTGTACCGCAGGAAAAAAACTCAATACAATATTAAACCTTTTTTTGGATCCACAATAACGTGGCGAAGTTACATAAAATTTTAGATTAAAACTCATTTATTTAGCATGTCCTGGGTAAGAAATTTGATATAAAGCTTTAGAACTTAGTAAGAATTATTTTAATCAAAGGATTAAAGTTTTTGTTCGCATTAATAAATATCTTAATTCGTTTTAATTAATTATAAAATTTAGGTGCCTTGTAAAAGTATGAACAGAAGTTTCGGCTTCTTGCGATCACTCTCGAACTTCCTGAAAATTAGTAAGTAGGCACCAACGTGTGAAATCCAGAAAGCTACAAGCCGAAAATGTGTATATTCTTGATATACCTTATATTGTAGGTAATAGGCATTAAAATCGCTTGAAAAACGGAGTCTAGAAACGTTCGATTTCAAGCATAAAGCTGGTTTTTATTTAATTTGTAAAAAAAATTATAAGAAAGCAAAAAAGTTAACCAAGTGAAACTGTCACAAATAATATTAGGCATAGTACTGTATTTTTTTAAAGTTGTTTCCTTTATGCGTTCATACATTTCAATTGAAAAAATATTTGTTTTGTAGTTTACATTTATATTTTTTATTGGGTAGTTTATTTTTTTACTTGTATTCTACTCAAGCGAAACGAAAGTAAAACCTTCAATTTATCTAAGAAATCTTTTTTGGTATTAATCAAAATAGTGATTTGGCACTAAGCTTTGCCTTAATATTAATAATTTCTCCTTCCATCCTCTATACGTGTCGAAAGCTATTCACACAATCTTTTTCATTGCGCTAGCATTTTTTTACCTACATACCTACTAGTAATCCTGTAAAACATGTCTTTACCATAAATACCTTTCAGAGATTCTCACATATAAAATCTCGACGTGGCACATTATGTGGACATTAATTGTGCATTCTTTTTATTTAAATGATAGTCATTTTATGTTCCGGAGTCACTCGAGTTTCAACGATACGAATATCAACATAAATATCTTAGTTGTGGGGTGGTTTCACAGAATTTGAACTATTTATAAAATTTTAAAGTTATAATTAAAATTCTATGAAAGTTCTATTCGGGTTTTATTATTTTGTTGTTTGTTTGTTGCTGGTTGTTTCAAGGTGGTGGGATAATAACAGAGCTTGAATAGAACTTTCACAGAATTTGAACAATTCATAAAATTTTAATGTTAAAATTAATTATTTTTAAACTTCCGATTTTATGTCCGGGTTAAATCTTCACTAAAATTTTGTGAAAGTTTTATTTGGGTTTTATTATTATTTCATCGCGGGCCGGTTGTTTCACGATGCTTGGATAGTAGCAGAGCTTGAATAGAAATAAGAATATTTATATCTCGTATATTACTTTTTTTAAAACTTCCTCGTCGTCAAAAATAAAAGCATGTAGAAAAAATATATTTTATTTAATAAAAGCATACACATTATTGAAATTTTGATTTTGTCATATGGTTCATGTTCTATGCACAGTTTTTGTCACATGGCCCATTTTACAAGTAAAGTCAAAATATTTTTAGAAGGAAAAAACACCACGCTTTTTATTCAAATCTACAAGTTAACCACAGAATAATTTGAATGTACCCATCTATGAGATAAAAAGGTTCTTCCGGCCGCAATTTGAAATGCCAAAAAGTAAGGTGACGATTACGCTTGTATTAATTTTTTCTAATAAAATGTTTTTGTTTCTTAATATAATTTTCATCCTCAAAAATTTTAGTTGCAAAAATGTATTTTCATGTTTGAATTAATTTTTTTTTATTTCAAAAACTTCACGTTTTTTGTCATAATCTTGTCATATTTTATAATTTTAAATTTATTAATTTTTGGATACGTTCATAAATATTCCATTTATTTGGATTTTAACGCAAAGCGGAAACTCTCTAACTTTCCGACAGAATATGCCAGAGACCTGCGGTTTTAGAATGAATCTGCAGATGAGTTAACCAGTCTACCAACTTAAATTATAATATTACTAAGAAAATTTGAAAACGTTTGTTTTCCTTATTTATTATAAATCATAATCTATGCATCATGTGAACATGTTAAATGGATTGTTAACACTTCAGAATTTTCCAAATCCAATCTTTAAACCTATCCTCTGGAACGATTTTTGGCATATAATAGCAAATACGCAAAAAAAAAATTTGAGTGATCACTTGTCATATTATGCCAAATTCATAGAACCTTAAATCTATGGGATAAAAGGCGAAATCTAGTTGGATTCATTGGCTTTAAACCGCAAGCAGTTCTTATGTTTCCATATTTTGTGGAATAATTTAATCTAAATAATTGTTGTATATATATATATACAACCAATCGCTCATATCATGTAAATATACCAAAAAATAAATAAAAACGCACAAAAAAAGAAAGGCTCACGGGCCGCACCAAATTGTTTGTTTCCCCACCCCTGAAGTTGCTACGTGAAATTGACTACTTACATCATAAACCAGGGTAAGATTAACTCATTCAGTTTCAGTAAGCCCACAAATAAGCGACCCCTTGCGTAAGATTACATAATTAATATCAAAATTATAATCATCGTCTTAATCTGATCAAAGTCCTGGCCTGATCCCCATCGGCATTTAATTGATGTTAGGTATAACGACATGTTATTGACTGCGGGACAGAATAATAAGTTTGTCGCTTCTGATAAACGTAATTTCTACACTCCACAGGAACCTACCGCAATGCAGGTATTTTTAGATCCAAGGCCAACTAGAGTACAGGACTGGGTTAACGACCGTTAAATTAAGAAGTCAGCGCTGTCGCTAAGTAATCACCACCGTTTAAAATATGACATTACAGCACCATCAACATTTCCACCACCAACATTTATAGAATGCATTGTCATTAACAACAAGTACATGTGCCAAGTTTTTAAGTGAGTTAATTTCCACTTCTAAAATTTGCATTCATCCATTCACGAAAACACAATTGAATTTCAAATAGATGTGTTTAAAAACGATATGATAGTGTATTTGAGTAGATGATACCTTTGGTATCGCCATGGTATACGAGCACCGTTCAGAATTGAAACATTACTTGAAATGGCTTAATTTGGTGACCAAATCAAAATAACCAGGTACTTCGAGAACTTCCTCTTCCTTCCTCTCTCGCACTACCCTCAGCCTCACAATGTACCCAAATTGGGGATGCCATAGTGTCACTGATTTCAGATGATTATGCGGTATTCACAAATGAAAATAGAAAATATGATACATCTTTAACACAGTTATGTAACTCGTATTTTATTAAAATTCTGTAAACATTCAATAACGATTATCTTAACATGCCAATTTGTGGATTTAAGAGTCTGAAAGTATTATGTAAATTGGCGACAACCGTTCTTTTAGGATATATTTTTGGCGGAAATATCAGTTTCTCACCAAGACGACACTGAATTTTTTAACTCTGAAATGATGAAAATTTGTTTATTTATGTATTTGTTTATTTGTTAAGACATACACAGTTCAATAAGATACAGTTAAATATTTTTCGTTACTACATAGTTGTAGTACCTATTACGTATGTCGATAAAATATCATTACGTAATTTCGCCTGAGATTGTTATAAAAGGAAGGAAGTGTGTGGATAGATAATAATAAATGAATTGAAAACAGGAATTATAATAACTTCACGAATTTTAATTGACTGTCAATACATAGAAGTTTTGAAAAATGATGTGAAAATATTTTTGAAATATGTCACGCTAAGAAATTTAATAAGTTAGTTATGTATGTTAGAAAGGAATCATGAAAGATGTCTAAATGTAGTATTTTTTAGTAAGGTGATGCGCGAGTAATTACTGAGTTCTTTGCTGCATTGGTATTGTTGCCTTCAATATGAAATTATTTAAATATATTTCTAGCGCAGACCCGGAAATTACGAGATATTCATAGAGGTATTATTGCATACTTATATATAATCGAAACGTGACAAGATTTGGTAGTTTCCGGTCGTTCGGCGTTAGAGCGTTGGTGAAGTGTGAGGAGCTACAAAAGTAGCATTATTTTTCTCGATTCGTGTTTCATCTTAATAATTAAAACATCAAAGGGGGTAGTCTGAATTTTCGATTTTTTATTTCCAATTATGAAAATAGCAATGAAAATGATTTTCTTCTTAAATATTATATAATTTGTTGTTATTTTATCGCTTGTCCAAATTTTGAAAACATATCCTATTTTGAAAATGATGCTTAAAATAAAATTAAGTTCATTTAACCGGAGAACCAGACATAACCGAAATACGTATTTTAAATATGAATACACCCATTTAAAATAAGTGTCTATGTTTTTTTTTTCTCTTCTCGTGTTTTAGTTTTAGTTTTGTTTCAGTCACAAAGTACAAAAAAATTGGATAAGTTAGGTTTGGTAAGCTTCGGTTAGGTTAGGTAAGTTTTTTTGAGAACTTTTAACATTATACCAACATAAACTAACCTAAATTTTGTTCTAAATTGATGTTATGTTTAGTCATGGAACCGCGTATCGCACAGCTTACAATCCTGCCACAGAGTTCATCAACATTAGTTTAAAAGAAAACAATTCAAACCACATAGACAAATACTAACGAGCCCGGCTTGAGATAATGCTTGCGACCAGCCACGCGTGAAGTCCCCTGAAGCGATTTTGAGAGCGTTTAATTTACAAAACGTTCTGCTTGCCTGGAAGGTGGTTGGGTATTGTTCTAGTTAATACTGTCTGCCGCACACGCAGTTAATGTCTGTAAATAGCAAGTATTTTGTGATAATCACTGCCATTTGAGCGGAGTTCCACCAAGTGGGTTCCGAAAACAAAACAAAAAAGTCGGGGTCATAAAGACGTAAAATAAGAAGACGTCTACAAAAATATGAGATTCGTATATTGCGTTGCCCCAGTGTATCGAACGGACCTACGGTTGAATTTTCCCTAGCAAATACTGAAAGTGGGATTCTTAAAGACGTAAGTGAAGGAGGCGTGTAAAAGATATTCATCGCCCTGCCCAATGTATAGAGCGTCGCGACGGTCGATTTGCCCTAGCAGCCCTAGAAAATTGAACATTACTTTAATTAATTGTGAGATGTTTCTTACTGAATACCTCGGGAAGTTACTAATTCATCGTCTATATGAATAAAACTTTCAAAATTTTTGAATACAATTTACGTAAAATATTTTAATTGTACTGTACTGTTTTTTTTAATTAACCCTAAATATCAATAATCCGTGGGTTTCGGTATGAAAAAAATATATTATATTTTATAATTTGGGGGAGTTTTGAGGAAACCCCTGATAAGAGTTTCGTGTCGCGTAAAGATTGTTGTGAAAGGTGTAAAAATCAATTTAACAGAGCATTTCAAACATTAATTTTGTTCGAATGAGCAGTAACATTAAATTGACAGAGCTGGGTTAAACAAATTATACGAATTCAATGATTTTAATGTTCTGAAGATCGTACATGATATAAATACTCAGTTTCCCTTCCTTAACCCGCCTTGTAACTTTCCCCAGCTGGGTGGTGATATAGTTTGTCTGTACACCGTACATAAAAAGGCGCTCTTAAGATGTATCACAAAAATCCTTTTTAAGATCTCTCCTACTTTACAATATTACCCTAATTGGAATCGAAATGCCAAATGCACACACTACCAACAAATGCTTTTGAAGAAACGTCATATATTGGTTCATATAGAAACCAACAACACTAATGCAGCAAAAGTTCACCAATTGCTGACGCGATCACAACATACTCGTATACCCACTACGAAAAGTACTACATTTCGTCAACATAATATAGTGAAATTTCTCTTTATCTCCCAACACTCTTTCCTATTTTTCATTATTATTCCTCATTAAATGAGATTAATAATCGTTCTTATCCCAGGCGATGTGACTTAGATATTTTAGAGAAATAAGTATTAGGTATTTAACCATTTATAATTAAATACACCTTGTATCACCTGTGTCATAATGCCATAACATCAAAATAAAATTCAAAATTTTGCTATATTCGTAATTATTAACAAGTTTTTCTTCGGTAAAACGCATTTTTTCCCGTTAAAACTATGTAAAATATTAATAAAAAAACATTAAAAGAGGATGTTCATTAACCTCCCAGGTATAATGGCGTATACGTTTGGTTAAATTAATGCCGTGTAAAAATGTCAAATTGAAATGGACTCATTCCCGTGCTTAATTTTGTTGCGGGCTCAGTATCAAATAATGACAACCGTTAAACTTGATGAACCCGTTAAAAAAATTGCTTTGCTTTCTGTAAAAAAACAAAATTATCCATATATTTTTTTATGGGCAGATGCTTCCACTTGGTAAATTTCTTTTATTTAGATTGGTGCCAGTGAAAGATTATTTGTTGTAGTAATAAGGCCACTGAGAGTTAATTATTTATGCAAGTCAGTCATTCGCATAGTACATAACTCTTTCACTGACATATTGATTAGAGAATTATGATTTTATAATAACATAATATGTGTACCTTGAATATAGTGAAAGAAATTGGGGTCAGCCAGCTAGAAAAACTTACATGAGATTATAATATATTTTAAGGAGGCCATGCACACGAAGAAATTTATAAAAGCCAGGATTTTTTTTGCCAAGTACTTACATTTAGCTTGATTTTCATTGTTCATTTAACATTTTAATTGCATTAAACTCAAAACGTTTTATTCTGCATCAGCGAATTTTCAATTTTCAATTTTTTCAGTGAGAAAAAATATGAATTAAATTGTATTCTTAGAAAGGTTGAAAAAGAATATTTTTTTAAATCATTGGTTTGTATATTTTTAACATTTACCAGAGTTTTACTGAAAATAGCAACCGAAAGGTAACTATTTTTTTTTTTACAGAACTCCTTTAGTATTTAGTAATGTTCCACGAACAGTATCGCACTATACCCACAAATCATTAGAATATCCTCAATAATACAAAATTATCTCTTCATCAAATACAGTATGAGGAAAACTTTGAATGCAAAACAACGTACCAATATTAACACTTATAATTATTTAGCGTAAATTAATGTGAATGTTTACGGCGAGAAGAAAGTTTCCGCCAGCCCAAATAAAAATGTATGCAAACGGCTAACGATGTTGCCAATGGAAAACTATAAATTTGCATAATTATCTTCTAACCAGGAATGACATACATTGGCAAAATGTTAACAAGAATGGTCCTCACCACTAAAAACGTAACAGAAAAAATAATCAAATTTTGAGAATCAACTTTTCCCATAATTATTTAATATGCAAAGAATTGAAAGCAATTATTTTGAAATTTATTTTGTGAGTAATCGAAATTACCAAATAATTTTTGTATTGTGGTGTTGATAGATTAACCTAAAAATAACAACTGGTTATTTTTTCAGTGATATTAAACCAAATCTCTTCCAACTTCCCAATCCGATTTGAATAATCTGTACTTATTGGGTCTTTCGTTATTTGTTTACAGGTGTGGAAGTTATATATAATATATTTGTTTGTGGATTACAACTTTAATTTTATTATTTCTTCAATAGACTATAATCGATCCTTTATGATATCATTGAAAAACTAGAACTTTTACAAATCTATTTATAATCATTGGTCGTTATTCACTTCAGCTCAAAATAAAGCATAAACACCATTTTCAACTATTTCTAAGACTATTTTTACTAATACCGATAACAATACCAGTGCCCCATGGCAGCCATAAAAACATCTGTGATAGCTCAAATATATAAAATAAAACATCTCCACACAGAAGGCCCTCAGGTAAAATTTCCTCCAGGGCATATGTCATCTTTGGGGATGATTGAGTGTCCGATGAGTGTATTTTTAGGTACAGGAAGGACAGGCAGTTATAAAGAAAGTGTATGAGGGGTGGGTAGGAATCTGGAGGTCAATATGTCTAGGAGTGACGGATGTATGAATCTATCCCTCCCACTGTGGTATGGGATGAGATGAGTCGAGAGAGTCCGGCTGGAGAAGAAAAAGGTCTCCCTCAACCAGTCTCTCCCGATCCGATCCACCACGCAACACGTGTACAAATGCGTCCGCTGCCAAAACCAAGACAAACCTTACACCGTGAACCCTGGCACCCCTGCTAAGTCACCAAACGTATGAGACCTCTCGGGTTAATCTATGTGAGCGGTGTTGGTTATCCAATATATGGTCCCCGGGGCGGCGGTACCATGCCCGCCTCCCGAATAACTAAATTGTATTCTTGTAATAATTATATGGTGAATTGTATATTGCATAATTATATGGTTTACTTTCGGCACTATACTCTCAGTATCGCCGTGGGAAGACCAACATTGAGATTTGAAACGTTGCTTGAAATGGCTTTTGCCGTGTTTGGTGAACAGATCTGAACAGCCAAGTACTCCCCTTACCTTACTCCCCAGGTACCTTCCTCTTTCCCAAATTATTCCCCTCCCCACTACTTTTAGCATCACAACATTGCTATAATCAACAAAAATTCATAAGAGAATGCATATATTACAAATTGACTATGCTTTAATAAAACCCTCCAAGCAACATGTTTTTGGATAGTACTTCTCATATTTTATAGAATAGTCTTAAAATTACAAAAATGATAAAACCATTTATGTATGATCGTGTGAGGAATGTGGAGATCCGCAGAGAGTGCAAGGCTGATGTAAGCGTAATGAGTAAGATCAAGAAAGGGACGCTTAGATGGTTTGGGCATGTAGAGCAAATGAGCGAAGAAAGGAGTGTAAGGAGAATATACGATGCAAATGTGAATGGTAGCAGAAGTCGGGGACGCCCGAGGAAGACATGGCACGACCAAGTGAATCAGATACGTGAGTCGGGCCATGTCAAGAGTCAGAACAATAGAAGAGTATGTATGAGACGATGTATGAATGTGAATGAAGCAAGGAGTGTGTGCCAAGACCGAGTTGTTTGGCAGTCCGTTCTCTCTGCCTACCCCTGCGGGGAAACGGCGTGATGGTTAGTGAGTTAGTTTTTTTTTTTTTTAATTACAAGATGGTATAGTCATATTTCCTAATTAAGGCATTTTTTTGAACCAAAAACTAAATTTATGCATATTTTTTTGGTTATTTCGAGAAAACCACTCATAATTATAAAAATAAACATTTCGTTTTACATCAAAATTTTTAAAACAAATAATCACATTTAAAAAATTTCAAAAATTTTCTAATTTCGTTTTTACCGTCTCCTGTAATTTTTAAATTGTGTAGCTTGAAGAGTTTTACCAAACCACAGTTTATATATATATATAAATGTATATATTGTTAAGGGGTTATCTAGTATGAGTTTTGTCTCTTTATCAATTCAAAATGAATTATTCGGGGCGAACGTAATTTCCTAAACAAATGAAAATATTCTTAGCGTCTTTTGACACCATTTTCTAGCCGGTCAATGTACATTTTGTTGGTGTCATATAAAAAGGATAACGGAATAAAAATTACTATGAATGATCTTTTTTATTTGAGATCTTTTTAGGAAAGCATTGTAATATTGCGATTTGATCAAACCCAAAGAATGCAGACGATTTCTTCTAATATCTTAAAATTGTGCTACGTGCAGGCGAAAAACATTCGGAGGTATCGGATATAGGCCAAAACTCAATTAGTATAACAAACTAGATGATTTATAAAAATCGGATTTATTGAACGCTTAATATTTCGAAAGGTTTTGAAACTACCACATTAAAACCATTTAAATGTTTTTTAAGGTGTCTACCTTCTTTAAATTACCTTTTTTAACATGTAGATGGGATATAAAATAGATTATTTTTTTAATGATTAACTAATTTTTATCATTATAATGTTTATGTTGACAAGGTTTTTATGCATAGTCCAAAGGATAAAAAAATATTTTTTTAATAATTTATTACCCTTTGTGCTATGCATAAAAACCTTGTCTTATAAACATCAGTTTATCATTTAAAAAAATAATAATATTTGACAAGTCAACATATTTCACCAACAAACGAAGATATAATATGTCTCCACGCCATCTGATGGGAAATTTACCACTAACAAAGCCTTTCCTACACAAATACAGTTGGTTGTTTACAGGTGAAAAAATATTATATGCAGTAATTGTTTATTGAAGTACGAGTACATATTGAATTATTTGGCGTGTTGGAAATAAGCCGACGTGTCTCAGTGGTCCAGAACGTCTGACCGGACATCAGAAGGTGCGGGTTCAATTCCCGTCGGCGGCATTTATTTTTACTCGGGAGATATTTTCAATTTGTATTGATATTGCAGGCGATTGATTATTGCTTATAATAATTTATAAAATAGATGTGAATTTTGTTCCATTTCAACTAGGAAGACATGTTAATGCTTTAATGCCTCGGCGAAAGACAATCATTTGGAAACGAAAGGTGGTTTAAACAGGATTTAGACATCACAAGTAGTAATACTATCAAAATTGTCCTGGTGAAATGCCAGTAGGTACTCAGAGTCGAAGACAGTACTCGACTTAGAAGGTGTTTCCCATTCTTCCTTTTTTTTGCTTTCCTTACCTTCCCAAATTCCTATATCCTAACAAAAAAATTAAACACTAAATGAGGGATGTCGTATTCCCACCAATTTCGGGCATCTGGGACTTTTGTGTAGTATTGACAATCAAAAAAGACTTCAAGTTAATGTTTTTCTTTAAATTACGTATAACTTAAAAAACGTATTATTTAATACTTCACTATGATTAGATTTAAGTAATACGAAAAAATATTTTTTAAAGGCACTCAACCCGGATTTAAATTCTTGAAAGGAAATAACTGTAAATTCTGAAGAGAAAATGACAATAAATTATCTTATATGATCTCATTGTCACCGTTAAATCTCACTAACAATATCGCGTGTGCTTTTTTGGAGACCTTGACCTCCATTTAAACTGTCTGGTGTCGAATAAAATTTTAAAAAACCTACCTGTACCATCCGAAAATACGTTTACAGACCGTGAACAAGATAAAGACCACTTTTCATCCATTTTTTACCAATTTATGATTAAGTACAGGGTCCAGCAAATTAACTGCGAAAATAGTATTTTATTTTGATAATGGAAATCATTTCATATTTTGCATTAGTAATTGCTCTAAAGTGAACCATAAAGTAAGAAAAATTTGCATGTAAAAATAAGATGCCATCTCGATTACTTCACACATTCATAAATACATGAAATAATTTGTGAAACCCCCTTTGCATTCAAAAAATTAAATGAAGGGCACTATCACTAATAATTATACCTATTTTTTATTATTTAGTTTGTAATGGTCAACTATTCGTGTCTCGTCCACCAATAGCGGACGTAAAAACTGGTCTCCAGCACCGCGACAGGCCGAGCGAGCCCGAATAGAACCATTGAGTTCCTGACTGCCAATGCCGCTATCAATAACACCCCTTACGTAGATGGCGATAAAGTTTAAATTCACGCTTAACACCATCCGCCTGTTTTGATTTATGCAAGAAAAAAACATGGCCAAAAAGTGCCTTTTATTTCATTTTGTGGATGTTCAGCATAAATGTTTAATTTTTTTCCGATCATTTTATAAATAACTTAATTTGCCACATTATACAATAAAATTACAACCGAAAATGGGTTCGCAAGTAGGAGATTTTGAACTTTAAAGCGGTTTTCATAGGCCTATACATTATTTTTTTCTTGGCTTATAAAAAGACTAAAAAATACTCGATTATTTCAAAGGTCAAGATGTATTCTACTCGCAGTATTTAATTAAAGCATCTGAAACATTTCTAGGCGACCAAATTTTCAAAACAAAAACACATGATTTTGCATTACTACTTATGGCATCGCCTTAAATATAAATATAAATTTTTGTGTGTTAATCGATTTTAAATAAACCTGTAAGTAACGTTGGTGGCGTTCTTATTAGATATATCTACCGCGATAACACCCACAAGTTGAATGAGCCTGTAATATAGGTAGACTATTATGAAAGTTTAATTAATGTTTCTGTAGTGGGATTTCTAGACAATTATAGTAGAATAAAACCATATAAAATATAAAACTTTTTTAATAAGGTAAGACAATCTACAAGAGCTAAACTTTTGTAAACAAGCAAAACTTGGTTCGAAGCTTATCAATTTAATATATTGAAAATATACCTATTTATTTTTCTGAACAAATATTTATATCGTGTAGGTGCTTACCTAACTCGTCCAATATTGGTTTGAAATATAACGTACCTACCTTAGTAGCTTATTTAATTTTCGTAGAGTACAACACTCTTTCACTCGTACGACTTTGGTATCTATGTATGTACTAATCTATAATCGGATTTTTTCTAAACCAACCATGGATTGGTCTCGAATATCTAACGCGGTCGATCGATAAAGGTTTTAACAATAATGTCGGTACTTATCATCGTTCACTAGCATGACTGCAGATCGCCAACGAATAAACAACAGTTCGTACCAACTAAGTATTCTGATCTGTAGTCGTGCTCGGGAAGGATGACAAGTTATCGACATTATCCTTAAATCTTTTTCGATCAACCGTGTTATACATCCTAGTTGGCTTACATGAAATTCACACTATTGAGTTTTTGTCTCACTCTTACACATCAAACGTTCATTTCAATTATCTTGGAATTTTTCAGAACATTTTTCAAAATCAAAGAGTAATAATTATGTGTGCCTCACCCTGTATTATTGTTCCATAGGTTTGTTCTTTTTTATTTTTTTGCAGGAGTCTCTTTGCAAGTTTCTTTAGTATAAATTATTTTACTGGTATTGTTTAAACTTATATAGTTATACTGTTTACTTAAATTAATTTAAATAAATATATTTAAGTACCTCAGAGTAAAAAAGCCGACTAAAGAGTCGTGACGGATGATACAAAAAGCTAGTCATTATGTGGTTTAATGTCTAACTGAACACATTAAGATGGTCAAGTGGAATGCTTTGTAATCAATTATTTACAAGCAACGCGACAATACTACGAAGAAACAATAATACAATAAACAGCTTCCTGGAATCCTTGAAAATCAATTTGAAAGGAACTACTTAACTTACATAATATTTTAACATCCTAAACGCTAATTCGTTGCCTGCAGTGAACGAATATACTATTTATAAAAAGAGATGTCAGCTCTAACATTTAACAACTGCGTCTTTCGTTCATTCCTACATTCTATTTAATGAAAATGTTCTAAATATGTTATGTTTCCACCGTCACCCAACTTTTACTTAATGAAAGCACCAAATTGCGACCTTTCTTCATTCCGTTATATGTGCTACGGCAGAAAATCCTTCACACGGCGTGCAAAAAACGTGTATTTTTACCTTTGTGCGTAAACTCAGTCTTTTTTTTCTGTACTTTCATCTCATAGCATGGTCGGGAGAGTGGCGTCATTATAATTAACGTGGAGAAATGGAAAGGTACAATAGAAATTATTTTTTCAGCAATTCTTCAAACACGGTTTTTTACTTAAAGCCCTACCACGAGATGTTTGTTTATTTGTTTTCTCTGCCAAAAATGTCTCCATGTATCAAAAAAGAGTTTTTTCCAAGCTGTAAGTTCACTTTCTATATGAAAAACGTGATGCTAATTACGTTATAAGACTCAAAAAGAAGATAGAATTGTGTTAACTTCAAAGCTAACTAGTAGGTTTGTAGACTTGGCCGCTAAAGTGAGAGGCAGAAGAAGTGCACTCAACTCATCAAAACAACCTGTCATAATCTGTTCAGATTCCTAAACAACAACAGTCAGGTTGGTTTTGATGATGAATGACCGGTCAACATATTTCTGTTCGCTTGAATTCAGATCGAATAATTTTGTAATCAGTGGCGCAGCAAGGAAAATACCACCCAGAAAGAAATAAAATAATGGACCACCCGAGTTACTAATTTATCAATAATGACCCACCTTTAATGATAATGGTAGGGACAGTATACAGAGATATAGTACAGATTAAATTTCAAAAAGGTAAAGTAAGGTCCTGAAGTCGTGGGGAAACCCGCTCAGGTCGTTATGGTGTGTCGGATGAACACGGCTTAATCGCATGTAATTATGTTTTTAATCAAAGAATTTTCATTTAACAGCAAGGTACCAACAACACCTAGTTGATTGAAAAGATAATATAAACAAGAAATTGTGAAATAAATTAGGTAACTTGTAGTGAAAAAGACACCTTCAGTTACACGTAGTTTTACCTTTATTGGGATTCTTATTAATCTATAAATGCATCGAATTTAAACTTTGAACCTTTAGGTGGGGGATATAAATAAGATACTTTGCTTAAAATACTGTTTTAAATATCTCTTTAGGGTGTCTTGTGAATTAATTTAAAACAAAACTGTCTTATTAGTTTTCCAGAAACTATCGCTCCTCGGCTTTTCCATAACCTTCTGTACTGTCGAGTAAGTTGAAAATATATATATTTAAATTCACACATGAAAAGAGTGACCTCTTTTTGAATGCGTGTTTAGTAAATTTCTTTCTTGAATCTAACATATCTTTTACCAGTTTTTTAACGTTACATCATAAATGGTGAGTGTAAACGAAAAGGTTTCTTGAAATAAATAAAACCGAGTCACGAAAAGACAATCGCACAAGTTTTTAAACTATATTATTGGTTTTCATCGCACATGTATTAAGTCTTTATTTTTGAATTTGATTTAAAATATTACAATTGAAAAATTGCTATGAAATTAATAATATAAATGCACAGTAATTATTAAAATACATTAAAAAGAATGTATAAATAATAAGACTGAGTTTTGGTAAAACCTTTCCTTTTTCTTTTTTTTAAGCCACATTTTTGGGGAATGTTACTTTTCGGTGGTTTCACATAGATTTGTCAATGTACAACACGGTGAAATAAGATTACATTCTGATTAAGACGAGACAATACCCTAAAATAAAATCTGAATCTTAACAAAGAAGCCGAAAGTAGGTACAAAAATATAGTACGCGGCTTTGGTGTATTGTACAGATCTGCGGTTGAATTCGCCCTAGCAAATCTCTAAAATAAACAGAAATCTTAACGACATATGTGATGAAGCCGTGTAAAAACAATATTTGGCTCCCGGTCGTTATGGACGGACCTACGGTCAAATTTGTCATGGCAGACCTAGAACTAAAACCTAGACCTTGACTAATTCGGTAGAGTTTATTTTAATTATTTCTGATGAACGTATTAGAAAAATCTCAAACTTTTCAAGAGGAATCCCTCGGAAAATGACTAATTTACCGTCTAAAAAAATAAAATCTGTTGCTTACCGTTAATTTTACAGTTGAAAAACCAATTTTAAATTTTTTAAACCGTTTTACGTAAAATATTTTGATTTTAAGTTACTTTTTATTAATCTTAATTATAAATAGCCTATATCACTGACATTACATCAACAGAATTAATTAATTAAAATGTGAGCTTCTGTTACTAGAGGAATTTTTAATATAAAAAATTAAATTTATGAGACGTAAAAAATGAGGTGGTTTCGACAAAACTAATTCATTATTATAAATAGAATTGCAAAATTTTGAAAAACAAATTAACAATTTAATGCAAACTTAATTAAGATTCTTAATTCGTTTTGCGAAATTTTTATTTTTTATTTATTCTTAAATATATTTGTATTACAATGGTATGGTATATTAATTTGTAAATATTCGTTTTTCTTGCGACCTGTAAAGTTTCCATTTTGTGGCTTGACGGGTAAAAATAGATAACCGGCCAATATCAACCAAAGCGATGTTAATATTTATTAAAATGTAAAAAAAATGTTAAAAATTATTTATGAACCTGGTAGAAATAACAAATTTCAAATTATTATCAAATCTTATCTAATACTAATATATACTATAAAAAGAAACCAGCATTTCCCTACCCGCCTAATTTTTAACACAACCAGCCTCTGCCACCCAACAGTGGTTATGATGGTATATAGCCCTTGGTGTCACATCGAAAGTAATAGAGTTTGGATAGGGTGGCTGGGCGTGGGTGACGAAAATCTGCTTTGTTATGGGAAGCTTTAAATTATTTTATGGGCCCGCCGAGTATGTCGGTGAGTCTAGAAGGTTCCGGAAACTTCAAAAATGCTCCTGAACATATAGTTAAAATATTTGTTATCTAGGCTGTGGAAACGTTGTATTGGGGATTGCAAATCAAATTTGGAATTGGGTTTATAAAAACAGTTTATTTTAAACAAGTTCTGCTGTGTAATTATTATTACGCGTGACAGCTGTTTCGCCCTCTGAAGGCATTATCAAACTGTGGGTAGCCCACTTACAGACGATACATTTATATTATTTCTGGGTAGGTATTTTAATTTCAATTACTGATTTCTTAATTGATTTCTGAGTAAAATATTAGAAATTATTAATGGTAATTACCCCAGTAAAGTTTCCCGAAATGTTGTAATGTTTAAATTTGACTGAATGTCTTTATGTTTGTTATTCCCAAACGATGACTCATAGGGTTATTTTAATAGCAAAATTGAGTAGGTACTTCATAGTGCACTCATATTTGCACTAGGTTTGAAGATATCTAGTAGGGGTGAACGAATTATATTTGTTTGTTCATTAATTAGAATAGCTTTCGGATTATTAGAGTTTTTGTTAATTTCAGAGGGCGAAACAGCTGTCACGCGTAATAATAATTACACAACAGAACTTGTTTAAAAATAAATTGTTTTTTTAAGCCCAATAAAAATATTATTGAATATATAAAAAATAAAAATAATAAAATGAAGTTCTACAAATTAAACTTAATAACAATAAACAAATTTTGAATTTAGAATTTAACAATTTTAGTAAAAAGGTTAAGTCATTTATTTTTAGTCTGTTTTCTAAAATAGGTCGTGTTAATGAAACCAATTAGCTACGTAAATGATACGCCACTGCATCGTATTATTTGTGTCTTATATTATAATCGACCGGAATGCGCACTTTCTCGTTATACCTACAGATAGTGTTAACAAGCCTACGCACGTAGCTCACAACTTGTTTTTAGAGCCTTATTTTACTGGCTATGGACCCATTTTTGGATGTGATTCTTGTTATGAGTAATTGTTACGAAAAGAGTAACTCAAGATTAATTCACAATTTTTACTTTTTAATTTAAAAACCACTGGACAGTCAAATGGCTATCACGATATATCGAATATCCAAAGTCTTACTATTCATTTTAAACACTTTTTTTTCAAAATCTCTCAATTTTTTAAATATAGTAAACGTAACGAGATTTTTCGACTTAAGTTTTAACAGCAAAAAAGGTTTATAAAACCTCCACCAAACTCATCTTGTAAATGAAAAAGCCAGCGGAAAACAGTAACTTCATCTTAGAAATTCCACACAAAAAATCTGTGTAAATTTCACCCCAAAAGAGCTCAGCGTTTTGTTGGCATAATTATATTGTTTGCTTAATTTCTTGCTCATATTATTATGATGCTATTGCTGTAATAACTATATGCCTTCGTATCTATATGATTGTCTTTGTATCATATCCCTTCATGTCACTCTTACGTGTAAAAAATTCTTGAGTCTCGTAGAAGGTACATATTTACATAATATGCCAAACGTCAAAAGTCATTCCACTTGAACAATGAGTCGGTCGAACCACTAGTTGTTCGAGTGGAATGATTTCGTCGAGAATTGAGGCCCAGAGTGGAGAATAAATTATTTATTTATTTATTTTTTTTATTTAGTAAAAGATTATACATTTATATACATTATTTAAGAAATGTTTTGACTGCCCAACTAGGAGGATTCCCGTTTCAGGACAGTCAAATTAGGATGAGTATTAACATTTTGATAAGTTGTTTGATAAGTATAGTATTAAAATAATAATGAAATAATAAGTATATGTGCTTTTAACTGGTGCCTAAGCCTACTAACATATTTCGTATAAATATGAATAACAAAGAGAAGAAATAGAATAAAATAAAATATCCAATTATACATAAGATTAACTGCTGCTTGGGTAGCATTCTAATTTAAAAGTACTAGGTAGGTACATATATACACATAATAATAAAGATTAGAACATAAAGGTATCTTTTACATGGTTTATTTTTTGTTGGAGTTTTTGTTGTTGTTTTTGGTTTGTGTTTGATTTCATTTTATGTGTCGTAAAAGTTCACTCTTCTTTCTACCTAGTTGATGAAACCAATTAGTGGTCAATTTATGAAGAATAGGTGTGTTTTTTCTTTTTTCCAAGCATCAGGCATGAAGTTGTATAGTTTTGGACCTAAGAATGAGAAGTGTCTTTGAGCGAGAGATGTTTTAGTTGTGAGTGGTACAATTGGATTTCTCCGTGAGTGGCGGGTGTCGTGAGAGTGGTTAATAGATGGGTAGAGGTGGCGTTGTTGATGGGTGTTTAAAATTAATTTTCTCATGTATAGTTGTCTAACATCCAGAACTCAGAATTCTTGAAATAGTGCATCGCTATGATATCTAAATGGTTTTTTGAGGATTACCCTTAGTAGTGATTTTTGAGCTTTTGCTAATTTGTCCAAAACAGTTTTTGCACATAATATCAATAAACCTAATCGCGTTTTAGCTACTCATCACAATACAACACGTTCCAGAGTTTTCAGACAAGTAAAAAATTTACTACAATAAACCAACAAGTAAAAAATGGCATATTATGGCGTGCGATATAACAAAACGTTTTGTAAACTCGGCAAAATATGCCGAAAATCACTTGAGTGCTTAACGACTTCATTTAAATATAGGGTACCTTATTCCATCTGTATCTATATCCCATGTCCCTTCTTTCTTAAACCATTAATGAATAACAGAATTAGATCTTGTGGCATCCTATCACAGATAAAAGGGGAACCTCTTTAAGAATAAAAAAACAATTGATATAACTGGAGGGTAACGTAAAATTCGCGTAGTTTTTTTTAAACTGGAATTCATAACTCAAAGCAACTATATTAAGCTCCAAAATTCACTTTCATCATAAGGTATGAAGTATCAATTTACCATTGTAAAAAAATGACAGGAAGCTAAAATATATTTCAATGTTCAACGGCTATTACAAAATAATGGTATTAATTTTCACCACAGTCAAAATCTTACGCATGGGCGAAACCGGTTGGCAAATCCAGTTCTATGATCAATATACGAACTAGGAATGATAATATTGATAATGTTGACACAAAATTATGGATTTCTAAGCAGTATAAATATATTTATCTACAGCTGAAAATAACATATTTTAGAATATATCTTAATATATTTTTAATATATCTTCTTATGTTCAATTATTGTAATCAATGTAAATGTATATTTTCATGTAAAAGCCCATTAGGGCGTAAATAAAATAATAAATAAATAAATAAATAAATAAATATCATAAAACAGCTGAATAATTTGGTGCGCCGTGTAAAACAACCACAGAGAAGACAGTTAGTTTTAATTCTATTGAAATTATGAAAGAAAACATAAATTTATATTCTTTGCTTCAAAATAATGAAAGCATGCGATGCAACAGAGTAGTGTGTAGATGTAGATGGAGATGGAGAACAGGTGTGCATTGATTGTGTAGCTACGATTACCTAAATACCAGCTCGTAAAAAACAAGTTGAATGGTCGTGATACAAAAATAATCCTAAGTAGCGCAAGAGCTCAGATCATATTAAAAATAACGCGAATTCGTCCAAGATTTTAAAGACTCCATTGAAATGCTTGGAGTTACTTTATCAGACCAGCTAAAGTATCGGGGATCCATAGAAGCCCGAGTAAATCAGGCCTCCAAAAAGTTGGGCGTCTTGTACAGGGCTAGGAGATTCTTTAACAGTGACCAGCTGCTGACCCTGTACAAGTCTCAAGTCCGCCCAACTATTGAATTTGGGAGCCACCTTTGGGCTGGTGCCCCAAAATACTTGATAAACCTGCTTGAATCTGTGCAAAGGAGAGCGATCCGTCTGATTGACAATCCGTTGTTAACAGACCGATTGCCTTCTCTAATGCATAGACGCAATGTAGGCATGCTGTGTCTGTTCTACAGGTATTTCAATGGAGCCTGCTCCAAAGAGCTAGCAGCATTGATTCCTGATGCACCGGTGCACGTGCGCGAAACTCGACGGACACGAACTGAACACCCGTTCACGGTTGACGTTGGCTTCATGAGAACGGGCCGTTTTTATGACTCGTTTTTGTGTAAGTCGGCTCGTATGTGGAACGAGCTACCGGCATTTGTTTTTCCTCCCTCCTATAATCCGAGCCTCTTCAAGGCCCGCATTAACAAATCCCTTCCTACAGCCCCTACCTTATTCCGCCTCACAAAGCCGCCCAACCGGGTGGTGACATAGTTCCCCTATCTGTACACTGCACAGGCAGGGACACTCTTGTGACGTGTCACATAAAAAAAAAAAAAAAAAAAAAAAAGATTGGAATATTTTTAATGTTGAGTGACATTTAATGCTAAGTATACACAAGCAAGCCGAACTGCAGATCTGAACGTCAACTCATGGGAAAAAAACGAAGCAACAGCAACAATTTCGTGTCTTTACCAATTTCACCCGTAATTGGTGGCTCGGCTCGAGTTTCGGTTCGCAAATGTAAACGTACCATACAAATAAAATTCATTGTTTACGGAGATTATTTTAACGCTAAACTGCTTTTTTGAGAAGAAAGAAAATTTATTTCATGCCAGGAACAAGAACGTAGTTTGGCTACATTTTGGAGAGCGTTATTGAATGTTCTATTGTGTTATGGATTTCAATGTTATCGGATATTTTTGAATGCTGTGATACTGTTCGGGATATTGTAGGATATTGTTTGAATGTTGTGAGCTTTTCGGAATGTTGTGGGATGCCGGGGTATTTTACGGGTGATGCTGTGGATTATTTAGTGATGTGGTGGGATATTTAGATGTTGTTAAATGGCATTAGATATTGTCGGTTGATATGACTTATTTTTCGATGCTTTGGGGTGTTGTTAAAATATTGTAAGATGTTGCAGGTATTATATGATGCACTAGGATGTTGTGTGAAGTGTCATTAAACAACGTAATACCAATCGGTTGACCTCCATAGAGTAATGACCTACATACATATTTTTTCACTTTGAGTTGAGTTTGCGTGTACGACGTCACGAGTGTTATTAGCAAATGTTGATGTATGTCTTTAGTGGCTTTTTTTAACGAATACTTTTGAATGTTAGGTACCTATAATTTTTCAAATTTCTTACTATCAACTTCAAATGGACACTTATTTAAATATAAGAATAATTATATATTGCCCTTTAAGGCGATGCACCACGTTGTGTAACATTTGGAATCGGGCCGCTAACAATAACACACCTTATGTAGATGGCGATAAGGTTTAAACTCCAGCTTAACATCAGCGTTAAATAGGTTTTATTTTATTTTTGCTAAGTTTAGGCACAAATATTCAAATGTTTGCGTTCGTTCTCTAAAAAACTTAATTTGCCATTTTATTCAATATAACCATAACCAAAAAGGGGTTCGTAAGTAGGAGATTTAGATACTTTATTTGTTTCTGGGCTTGTAAAAATACGATAATAATCTTAAAAAAGTAATATAAAGTCATTTAAAGTGATGAAGCAAAAACTTTTTTAACTGGGTTAAGTAGGTTAGGTTAGGTTAGGTTTAAATTTCATTTTTTTTTCATCATTTCTAATGACTTTATATCACTTTTTAAAAGTGCATTGAATTTTCACTATGTTGAGTTATCATGGAACCAAAAATACTTCGATCATCATGGAATCAAAAAAGTTATTGATTATTTTAAAGTCCAAGATGTATCCTACTCGTAGTATTTCAAGCTTACAAATTTTCTAACCAAAAACACATTATTTTATAGTGCTTCGCCATAGCTTAAAAAAATCAAAATTTTTAGCGTGATAATTTATAAAAATAAATCTCGGAATATTATATGGCTGAAAATTATATAGCTGTTTATTAATATACTAGCTTAAAATGGATACTGAACAATTCATTTTATTAATACTGCTTTTTTGACTTACCTATTAAAGAAATGATTGGTACTCCAATAAAAATGCACTGTACAATAACATTCACAGAACTGTCATAAAATCATATCATAAAAAAAATTAACCACACTGATGTGCGATCGACAAACTCAATCGAACTGCGCTCACCCACCGAGGACGTTCCGTTTAAATGACTGCACTCACGCTGTAGATACGAGTCAAACCAGCTATATGGTATTATAATATATGGCGGCAATATCGGTTAAGTGCCAGAACAGCTGATGCTATGTCCGTTAAATGAACAAGTTACGTACTAACTGCGGTCTGCTGTCTGCTGTCTGCACGGGTGACCGGTTGAGACTAACTTCCTCGCGAGGAATAGACAATCAGATGTCTTGCACTGCTTTTGAGAAGTGGGGGTTCGTATTAAGAACAAAGGTGAGAGTTTTGGAACTGTGCGCCGATCGGATTATTGTTTTGGCTTGATATTTCGTTTCTGGCAAGCCAAGCGGTTATTATTTTAATCACTTCACTAAAAATTCTCTGTGTGAGACGGATAGTTACCTTCTTGAAAAATTTTATGAAATATTAACATTTTTCACGATTAATATGACATTTACATTTACTCAGGGCCAGTTGATTCACAGAATTTGAATACTTCATCATAATTTCTTATTTTTGAATTTAAAATTAAACAATAACTTTGTAAACATAACTTATAGGTAAATACTTAATGCCGACCGGGTTTCGCTACATCCGTAGCTTCATCAGGGCAGTATAATACTAAACATCTAAAATATAAATTAACATGTGTTGATATCACGGTAAGTGGACAGTCTGAGCTACAGTGGAAGAGGTAGGGATAGGTGGGAGATTGAGAGGCGAGTGCTCTTTGTCAATAGGATGAAGACATAATTTCTTAGTCAATTATCAAGTTCTGTAAAGGTTATATACAAGTAATGTTATTTTATCATAATGAACCAGTCATTTAATAGAACTAAAATTTTAACAGAACTTGAATAAAACTTTCAATGAACTGGAAAAACATCATTAAAATTTGGTATGATTTGAGATTTTCGCGGCTAAAAGTATTATAGTGATTTTTTTTCGAGGTATTATGTCGTGTTGCGCTACCTCATTCTTTAGCCAACGTTTTGGACACTGCAACGCTCTCCAAAATGTTGGCTAAAGAAGGAGGTAGCACAACACGGCATAATACCCTAAAAACAAATCACTATAAATCTTTAAAATTTGATGAATTGTTAAATTTCTGTGAAAGAACTGGCCCTAAGTATTAATTTGCTCCTGATTTAAATGCATACTTAATTTAGATTATATAAACACATCTAAATGTTGGCTATATCACATGGAAGTTTGTTATTGTGGTCTTTAATGTGAAGACATTTAGATTAACGTAATTGTAAAAATAAGCTTTAAATAAAATTCAAATATAATATAAATATCGCATATATATATGTTATGGCCCAGACTCGTATCTTAATCACACGTTCTTCCAGATTTGTATTCACCAGAAAACAATAAAGAATTTATTTATTATTGTTTCGGCGCAGTGTCCCTCAATCTATTACGTCCACTGCGAATAGACCCAATACCTACCTACCAACCTACAATGCAATTTGTTTGAAGAAAGGTGTCCGTAGTTTCATAGTAAGTTCTGTTTTTCTTTATATCTATGAATGAATCGTATGTGAAACAATTGGTGATTGTATTGGAATTTTTTTGTGTCTTCCGTTTAACATTGCTATTAATCTTTCACAATAGAAATGGTTTTATAGTGCTTATTACCTAGTAAGCATTTTCAATAATTATTTTGGTTTCATGTTACGCTTCCTCCAATATCATGAGAGATTGCAGATTGTCTTATTATGTCTATTATCAGGATGTTTGCCCATTTATTGAATTATTTTTTAAAGTTTTTTCAGACACAAAAATTGTGTTGACAAAATTATTTGCTCGGTATATCAGTGAATCGACCTCGTGACAAAAGTTAAAAATTATATGAAAATAAGAGTGAACAAAAAAAAACGTTTTGTATTTGCTAATTATAGCCATTGACTCGCTATAACCGTGATCGTTATAACCAAGTTTAACTGTATTTACCGAGAAGAAAGAAGAGCAAAATAGATATGATTTGAGATTTTCATGGCCAAAAGTATTGTAGTGATATATTTTTGGGCACTATGCCGTGTTGAGCTACCTCCTTATTTAGCTAACGTTTCGGACAGCATTTCAGTCTCCATCACATCTTCCCTGATGATGGACACTGTAATGCTGTCCCGAAGGTTGAAGGAAGTAGCGCAACACGGCATAATGCCCCAAAAATAAATCACTGTAATAGCAAAATAGTTCTGAACACCCCAAAAAAGTATTACAATTGAAAGTTTTTTTTAAATAAAATTTCACAAATCGCCATAAATCAGTAATAAATAATAAATATTTGTATATAGTTGGCATAAAATGCCGATTGTCTAACTATAATTTATACATATTTGGATTAATTATTTGCTTTATTAAAATGTATTTGTGTATCATTTCGTAAACGCTGTTTTGTTTTTTCGACATGACATAACTATTTGAATTACCAATTGATCTTTCGTACCTTCCTGTGTTGACCCCGGCTAATTTTTCATCTTCTTGCACGTTAACCCTTAAATGCATGATATATTTATTTTTCTGGAAAAAAATGTATTTTGTAGATATTTACATGCATATGCAAGAAAATATAAAGAATTTTTTTTTTTTGTAATTTTTTAATGATATTTGATTAAAAAAACAATTATTGCAGATTTACAACACCATGTATTTAATAGAAATTAACAATTTACGTATGAAAAAAAAAGAACCTAAAACAATTTCTCACAACTAATAATTGTACCGGAAAAAATACGAGTTATTACATATAAGTATTATATTATTGTATTTACTTACCTAAGAAAATCAAAATAATAACAGCAAAACAAAACTGTAATTCTAACCTCCAACCAATTTTCGAGAATCTTCACTTTGTTAAAGAAAAAGTGACATTTGACATTCGCGAAAGAAAAAAAAGGTGATGCCACTCGATAAAATATATTACCGTGAACTTGATAATTCTAAAACGGCATGCATTAAGTATACACCAAAGAGTTAAAGGTGGTTTGAACGGTATGTTGCCGTTTTGCAACAGTATGCATTCAAGGGATATTTTTCACTCCTTATTCCATATGTTCAAAATATCCAAGTCTCGCTGCCTTAATTTGTCATCACCCTAACATACACCGACCTTGCATTCTCATGACCTCCTCAATCGTAACAAGTTTATGCATGGTTTAGCCAAATTATCTCCAAATACAACGTCCATCAGATGGACGATCTGCTGATTCAACGTTTCACGTAAATCTATATTTAAACTAGAAATTTGATACTCAATCAGGAATATCTACCATAACAAATATTATATACATAATATCGTAACCTAAGACGAATTATCAATCAGAATATTTTGTTGTTATGTAATCTCGCTTCCGTACGGCGTAGAAACCTGGAATTTGCCAAGCCTCAACATAGAAGATGAAATAATTTGAAATCTGAATAAATTCCTTAGATATTTTAAACACATAGAACAACTAACTTAGAAGTTTATCATCGAATGACAAAACATTGTGTAGTTTTTTCTACTACTAATAGTTTAATAATTAGTCAACTAACTCAAATCTTAATTGAAAGTTCTTCAATCCCATTATTGTAACCGAAATCAACCCGAATTAATTCAATCAAATATTTTTGGATCAAAAAACGTACCAATCGATATTAACCTTACATGTACCTATTTTTCAAACACAATTTTTGTAAACTAGCCTGTCTCGACACAGGATATCTCTAGTGAAACGGGCACAGTAAAAATATGTGTAAACCCTACTTAAACCCTAATAAATAAATTTGTTTAGTTACATAAAATCATATAATATTATACTTCAGGCCTCTGGCATACTGGCCCTTACATTTCTTAAAGATGCCGTCAAAAAATCGTAGAATATGTGTTTATTTTCGCTTCTCGAAAAAATCCAAATAAATGGAATATCTATGAACGCACCAAAAAAATAACAGCTTTTAAAAGGCAGTAAAATACGTTTTCATATTGTATGGTTAACATTTTTTAAATCATACATTAAAAGTAATGAAAATTTCTCACATTACGTTTATTTGTCTAAATACTGAACAAAAATTAATCATAAAAAAACATTTTTCATTACACAAATGTATTATAAACATCACTGTCACCTCTTTTTTTAGTAATTTAAATATAAAAAAATAATAAAAAAATACTTGCAGAACTTAATAATTGTATTATTAAATTTGATTTTAATTAAATTAAAAAAAAAAAAATGGAGTTCTACATATAAAACACAAAAACGATAAATAGAAGAAAAAACACCATCATAGGGAATCTGAAGAAAGGGGAAACTAGTGTAAAAGAAATTAGAACTCTTTTTATTTACGTTTTATTGTTTGAAAACCACCGCTTGAATATAATATGTAATGTTATGTAAGAATAAATGTAAAACATTTGAGTTAAAAGGCGAGATTGCGGCTTACTCCATAGTGTACGGTTTTTGATTAATAGCCTCCCGTTACGTGTAATTACGGCAATTAAAAAGTTCCTACCGTATGATTAAGTTAATCCATTACTCCACAAAATGGATAGTTAGTTGGTAGAATAAAGAATAACAAAAGAAATGCCATAAGGGCGTGTTTCGTGGTACAAAAGTCTGACGATTCTCCGCTTAATTTTAATAATTCGGAGAACTGAATATTGCCACCATTGTTAAATTCAAATGGAGTGGTAAGAGGCAAGTTTAAGAGAGACCGAGCGCGTGCTAAACATGCGAAAATCTATAGTACGTACAATAATTTTAAAGTTTTAAGGAAGGCATTTCTAGAGTTTTTATTTTTTTGATAATTAAACTTATGAATATAATATTAAAATTCAGGTTTTATATAGCTTCTTTTTTCTATTTATACTACTCTTCCATTAAAAACATTTGCTTGTGGATGGAAGAGGAGCGTACATTTGCGAAAAAATAATGGTATATTAATATAATGTACTATTTGGTGAAATAATTAACATATTTTAAATTAAAGACTTATATTACATTACGGTTATGGTTAAAAAGTAAAAAATAATTACGCATTTGGAAGTTTTTGTATTTGGAAAGAAGAAAAAAAAATATGGCTGATAAATAGAGTATTGTAAGATAATTTGTGAGATTTTCAAGTAAAATTATTGGAAGCAGTTTTTTATGATTTCCCTAGAATATTTTCTTATACAGTTCAATATTTGTTTTTTATCATTAATGCTTCTGATTTCATCGGTAATTTTTTAAATAAATGTTTTCCTTGGTGGGGATAATGGTTTATTCTGATAACGTCCAAAGCAATTTCAATGTTATAACAAATGAAAAGATGATAAATTCATACATGCTTGCGTTTTATATCAGTGTTTTGGGAAAATTGGTATTGAAAAGGTTTTTGCAAGAGAACAAAACATTTTCCAAAAATCTTTCATTTAAACGAAAAAAAACATATGAGAATATTTACTTCACTGTTCATCATAAATACTCAACAATGGCAATAAGCCAAAATATACTGGTTACTCCCAAATATGATTTAAGATTTTCACTGCCAATAGTGTTTTTGTTATTTGTTTTTGGGGTGTTATGCCGTGTTGCGCTAACTCCTTCTTTAGCCAGCGTTGCAGTGTCCATCATCAGGGCAGATGTGTTATCTACAGATGAGTTAGCGCAACACGGCATAACACCCCAAAAACAAATAACAAAAATGGTTACCCCCCGTTTGGATACATCTTTTGGAAAGAGAAATGTTAAGTTCCGTGATACTAAACTTCATAATGCTTTACTTAATCAAACGAAAAAAGAAAATAACTAAATATTTAAATAAAACTAAAAACATGGCTGAAATAACAAAGTGATAATCAACTCGCAAACATTATTAAGGCGATGTAAAGACGAGTGGTCACTAAATAAAAAAATATTTAAAAAAAAATTCTTGTCTAAAACAGGAAAGTTTAGTACCTACTTGATGCATTACACTTACATCATGTACAAACCTTGCCATATAAATTAAAAAAAAATAGAATAAAAAATGGCGTCAACTTTTCTTTCAAATCATTGTAGATTACGCAATTCTAGGGGACCTGTTCAGTGGAAATACTAAACCGTTTTTCTAATTATTTTATTCCAGGTGAAATGCCCTGATGGAAAACGTAACATCAGAACATATATTTGTCATCATTAGGGATGTTGTTTTGTGGAGTGTCTTTTTGAAGAAAGAAAGGGATGAATCTTGGTCTTGAAGAGACCCGCGTTGTAAGACGGTGGTAACAGAGGCCAGAAAATCATTCACCAGCTGAGCTGTTGAACACAACACGCATCTTTCTGGCAGATGCTCTTAGTATTGTCTTGGTGAATGGCCAACCACAAGCCAGGTACTCCCCCCACCTTCCTCTTTCTTGTCTTCTTGCCCACCCAACTACAGAATTTTCCAATAAGAGGTGTTATTTTAAACAGCCCGCTATTTCAGTAGATGTTACTTTAAAAACTGACATTTTTTTATTATTTGACAAGTAGAAGCTACGCCATAAGTAAAAATGGAACAATATACGCTTCAACAACGCATTAAAATTATTAAAATTCACTTGAGTGAATCAAATGCAAATCATCTTGAGTGATGAGGCCCATTTACACCTCAGTGGCTTCGTCAACAAGCAAAATTGTCGCATCTGGGGCTCGGAAAACCCAAGAGTTATTGTTGAAAAGGCTCTTGATTCTCAACGTGTGACTGTTTGGTACGGTTTATGTTCTGGCAGAGTCATTGGACCTTACTTTTTCGAAAATGAGGCTGGAGCAACAGTTACGGTGAATGGATTGCACTATCGAGTGATGATTAATGATTTTCCATGGCTGGAATAGGATGGTATTGATTTGGACAACGTTTAATTTCAACAAAACGGCGCTACGTGCCACACAAGCAATGAAACTATTGATCTTTTACGATTGAATATCAAAATAACACCTCTTCTTGGAAAACCCTGTACTTACTGCCTCAAAACATACCCCGATTGGGGATGCCGTAGTCGAAAACAGATGGTTAGTAGCTGAGTTTGACCGATATCACGTTTTGGTTGCACCCAGGCGTAGTGTGTTCAATTTCTCGGCTGTCTAAGTCCTCCATCACAACACAAGTAACATTTTCCGCTTTTTGTGGTGGTAGTAGGAGAATTTAAAATATTTTAAAGTTATTCGTAACCCAGGAATGTGTGTCTTTCTTTTTAAATGTTAAAAATGACGAGTTTTTGACAGCCTTCATGGTTAAATGATATCCATCCTTAACTACGAATACGGGATTAAATATATTTGATTAATTTGTGTAATTTCACAATTTATTCATATAAAATAAGATACAGTTCGTATTTTTGTGGCATGTTTCGTAGTGACAGACACTTTCAGCATCCCCTAGTAAAAGACCATCACTCAGAATCGAAGACTTGTTTGAAATGGCTTTAGCCGTATTTAGGTACTTCACCATCTCACAAAATACCCCAATTGGTGATGCTATAGTCTCACTGAATCAAGACGTTTGGGAGCTAGAAGAATGCATTATCTTTTTTCATATAAAAGGTAGATAATTGAATGTGTTGCTATAATCACTTTTTATTGCTGTCAGAATGAAAAGTTATTACGTGAAGCAACGACATGATAAAATCAGTTTGTCTCATTATTCCATTATTTTATTCCCATTTTATCTCTTAATGAATTTAATTTGTAAATAATTACTCCCAATAACCCACAAAATGCAATTAAATAATAATTACAACGAATTTTTGTCCGATATAATAATGAAATAAAACGTAGAATAATAATACTATATTTGGTTAAAATTCAGTGCATTCGACAAACCAATACATGATATCATAGTTGATGGCAAGAAGAATGTTGCGGTCCTTGTCTGGCCGGAAGTAACGGTTTAACCTTGATATTGGGTGAGAGCGAGATAGATGGTGTCGGAAGATACAAGTTTTGACTTTGAAGACGAGGATCGTTCGAAAAGTAATAATTCAGAAATGATATTTTTGCTGTTTTAGAAAGTAACAACATTGAAAGAAATTGTGGACAAAGTAGTATTTAAAGTCGATTTTGTAAGCCGGATAAAAAAAAATAAAAAAGATAAAAATTAAAGAGCAAAGATATTCACACAAAATATAAAGTGGCAATAAGTGAGGTTTTTTGCATATATTTATGTGTTTTGTTTTATATTAGTACCTACCCCGAAGAGTTCTAACTGCTACCAACCATCTGGAGCCAGCGAGATCGTGGTATCTCCGATTGTGGGGTGTGCTCTGAGGCTGAAGGTAGTGGGGAGGGGAAGAAGATGAGACGAGGCTGGTGGGAGAGGATTTGGTTATTCGAAACTGGTCACCTAATAGAGCCAAAGCCATTTTAAGCAACGTTTCGACGAATTTTGGTCTATCATACGGGTGATACCGAAAGTATATTCCAATTTGGAAAAAGCCGCATGTATACGATACATTATTTTAAATGAATATTTGTGAAATATCACAAATTAATAAATAAATATCTTTCTTGCGCATGCCGAGATTTAAGCCTGCATCCTCCGGATTTATAGCCAAAGATCGTAACCACGGCATTGGCAAAACTTACGTTGATATTAAGCATAAGAGGTATATTCTTTTTATATCCAAAGTTTACCAAACCGTTTAATTGCGCTTTAAAATTCCGGAGCGTGATTTACAAGTCGACCACTCATTTGTGACCAGCCGAAGTCTTTGATCTTTGAGATTTATGGAGAGATTTTGAAATTTCAAATAGACTGTAATTTTCCTCTTATTTTGAATGTCAGGTGTACAAAATTTCATCAACCTCGAAATAAAACTGTAGATTTTTACTAAAAACAAAAACACCGTTCACGGACACTCTTCTTTGATAAAGCTACTAATATAGATACTCTTATTTAATATACATATCTACTAATATAGACACTCTTCTTTATTATATATATCTACTATATTTTAATATTGATTCACCTACTCTACTGCAACTCATTCCCTTTAATATCCCCTCGCACAGACTCAGAAATAATGAACCGCTCTTCCTCAAACATCATTTGACAAATTTTAGATATTATTCACCATTGTCCAGAATGTGTAGACTGGTCAACTTAAGTCAAAACCTTAACTTTTTTGGGATAAGTCTGAATGATTTTTGTGTCGCTAAACAAGTGACGGAATATGTCACGCGGTCCTGAGCCACGGCGTAGTCTTGACTTGATTCGACTTGTCGCTTTATTTTCTTATATTATATCTGCCTTATGTCTTTGCTTTCATGTACCTTTGTCTTCTCCTGTATTTTTAATTTTACTGTATTCGTGTTATTATTTTGTAATTTGGACGATGTCCGTTAATAAATAAATAAATAATATAGGCACTCCTATTTAAAATATCTAATAGCTAGATCTCGGGCTTACTCGAAATTTTCGAAATCACAAATTAACAAAATCTCTTATTTTGAACGTCAAGTGTGCAAAATTTTACCAAGAAATACTTCTTAAAGGCGTGGGAAAAGGGGGTGGAAGTTTATTTCCGAAATCTCATGTAAAGTTACCTTTCCTTTGTTCTGAAAATTTTTATCACACTTGGGATAAAACTGTAGATTTGTATATACATTCAAATACGCAGCCCGCCCAGTGTCCGGCACATATACTTTTCTTTATATTAATTAATAGTTAAATAATTAACATGTATTTATTTATAATTTACTGTGGCCATCAAATTTTTCATTATATTTTCCTTCTGTTGTTCGAAAAATTCGAGAGTAAATATGGCTAAACCACAATAAAACATTAAGCGAAAACATGCTAAAGCGACCATCAAAATAAAATTCTAATAACTTTTCGATAGCTCCTCGGAATCTCTTAGCACTTGCGAATCGGGTCAATAGGTCACACTACTTTTACATTTCTTCACACATCTCCAATATCAGGTAAACGACCATGTATCTGTCTCTCTCCCACTCGTACGATTCCCATAATGTTGAAGGAGACAATTAACTCCTGTCTCTCGTAGCCCGTTGTTATCGTATTCACATTATGAGGACTTTGTCCACACTTTTACCCACAATTAACAGGTAAATTCAAAAAGATGTTCTACTGTTGTTTCTTTTCGTACGATTTTGTTTTGAATTTGGAATAATTATTTTCTTGTGAAAAAGTTGTGAAAATTCGTTAACTACTACTGGTAATGAGCATTAAAACACGTCTTCTGAAGCCGCGTATTCATCTACGAACTGTGGCCATAACCTTAACGGTTATCTTTGCCAAAAATCATAGTGTGTTCGTGGCTCGCGCCATTTGATTCGCGGCAAGACCCGACAGAGCCACATTTCCGATTTTTAGTACCAACAACGGTTACGATTATAGCTCGCAACTGAGTATGTGGCTTGACTGTATATGCAATGTTTAAATTTTACATTACGCAGGTGAGTACGCAGCATAACACACCTGTTTTCAGATACTCGATTGTGTATTTACAGTCGGGGACATTGCTACTGTGGATAATGATGCCATCGCATAATTAGCACAATAATTTGTTTACCTTATTTTTGGGTAGGTATCAATATTACGTTAGTTACTGTTCCAACTGCTTGCTCCTCCACAAAAGTTGATACATCTGTAAAATTGATTGTTCAAATCAAGTAAGTTTTTTGCAGAAGTAATATAAATTTCATGGCAGAGTTGCCAGCTCCCCCCACCTCAACGGTGTAATAGCTTTTTTGATGATCTTGACCCTCTGTAAAACTGTGTTGTATAACTATTTCCCACAGCCCACCTCTACGGTGTAATAGCTCGTTTGATGATCTTGACCCTCTGTAAAACTGTGTTGTATAACTATTGCCCACAGCCCACCTCTACAGTGTAATAGCTCGTTTGATGATCTTGACCCTCTGTAAAACTGTGTTGCATAACTATTGCCCACAGCCCACCTCTACAGTTTAATGGCTCGTTTGATGATCTTGATCTTCTGTAAAACTGTGTTGTATAACTATTGCCCACAGCCCACCTCTACAGTGTAATAGCTCGTTTGATGATCTTGACCCTCTGTAAAACTGTGTTGTATAACTATTTCCCACAGCCCACCTATACAGTGTAATAGCTCGTTTGATGATCTTGACCCTCTGTAAAACTGTGTTGCATAACTATTGCCCACAGCCCACCTCTACAGTTTAATGGCTCGTTTGATGATCTTGATCTTCTGTAAAACTGTGTTGTATAACTATTGCCCACAGCCCACCTCTACAGTGTAGTAGCTCGTTTGATGATCTTGACCCTCTGTAAAACTGTGTTGTATAACTATTTCCCACAGCCCACCTATACAGTGTAATAGCTCGTTTGATGATCTTGACCCTCTGTAAAACTGTGTTGTATAACTATTTCCCACAGCCCACCTCTACAGTGTAATAGCTCGTTTGATGATCTTGACCCTCTGTAAAACTGTGTTGTATAACTATTTCCCACAGCCCACCTCTACGGTGTAATAGCTCGTTTGATGATCTTGACCCTCTGTAAAACTGTGTTGTATAACTATTGCCCACAGCCCACCTCTACAGTGTAATAGCTCGTTTGATGATCTTGACCCTCTGTAAAACTGTGTTGCATAACTATTGCCCATAGCCCACCTCTACAGTTTAATGGCTCGTTTGATGATCTTGATCTTCTGTAAAACTGTGTTGTATAACTATTGCCCACAGCCCACCTCTACAGTGTAATAGCTCGTTTGATGATCTTGACCCTCTGTAAAACTGTGTTGTATAACTATTTCCCACAGCCCACCTATACAGTGTAATAGCTCGTTTGATGATCTTGACCCTCTGTAAAACTGTGTTGTATAACTATTTCCCACAGCCCACCTCTACAGTGTAATAGCTCGTTTGATGATCTTGACCCTCTGTAAAACTGTGTTGTATAACTATTTCCCACAGCCCACCTATACAGTGTAATAGCTCGTTTGATGATCTTGACCCTCTGTAAAACTGTGTTGTATAACTATTTCCCACAGCCCACCTCTACAGTGTAATAGCTCGTTTGATGATCTTGACCCTCTGTAAAACTGTGTTGTATAACTATTGCCCACAGCCCACCTCAACAGTGTAATAGCTCGTTTAATGATCTTGACCCTCTGTAAAACTGTGTTGTATAACTATTGCCCACAGCCCACCTCTACGGTGTAATAGCTCGTTCAATGATATTTACCCTCTGTTAAACTGTGTTGAATAAGGACGCTTTTTTCATTAAAAAATATGAATTATTATTGATTTTTTTTTAAATATTGACAAAAATAAGAGGAAGATACTTTTTTATTTATTTATTTATACGCTCATTGGGTTTTTACATAGGTACAAAGTTCATAAAAAATAATATTCTGAAGATTGTAAGTTCACAATAGTAACAGTAAAAATACAAATAACCAATTTAGTAAATAGTAATAGTAAATGCATACAATGATTATTTGTAGATATAATCCTGTTGTACAAAAATAAGAATATGCCTACTCCTAAGTTATACAAACTTAAATTAGTTAAAAAGAAATGTAGAGTTTAAATGTACATACTGGGTAGTGGCATCAGTGACATGACATAGATGGTTTGAATGGGAAATTTAAAAAATAACATGCTTATATTAAAAAATACCATAATTAATAGGCCTAAGCGAAAATATTTAATAAAGCATGACCTATTTAAAGTAGAAAAAAAACTCTCATCAAATATCTAAAGTAGCATTAACAGAAACACTGTGATTTTTTTATACCTTTAATATGTTAAATATCAGAAAAAATTTGTTTTTTATTTTAATTTTCGGAGCATACTTTGAAATTTTTTAGTATCGAGGGAATTTCATATAATTACTTTTTCGACTAGATGTATAAAGATTATCTTAAAAAATAATGTTTATATTTTTAAAAGTTTCGAAATTCAAGGTGTTCAAGGAAAATTTGATGTAATATTGTTGAGTATTTTGCTGTTTTATGCTAATTTTACCAAGAAATCATGGCTACTTTTAATTAAAAATAACATTTTTACACTAGTAATTGAAAGTACGGTAGAAATTATTCCGAGATGAAACAAACGTGAGAAAAAAACGGTAAAAGCATCACCTGTAAATCACCTTCTTACTTAGTATTCAATATTGTTTAAGCTTAATTGCGTACACAATTCGTAAATGAGTGACTTTTCTGCGTAACATAGTTAACAAGAGACGAACCAACAAACGATTTTTTTTTATTCCAAACATTTTTTTAATTGAGTGTATTATCGGTTTTACTTGTAAAGTTTTTTTTATACTAACCCTACGCAGGAGGTCTCCAGGAAAATAATTGGCCTCTTTGGGTATGCTGTGCAGATGTTTTTTTTAAGGAGAGGGAGTTCTGGGAATAAAAAAGGAATGAGGAGTGTGTAGGAATCTAGAAATTAGTGTGTCCAGGAGTCACGTATAAATTAATATATCACTCCTGCTGCAGCGCAAGGCCAGTTGGATAGGTCGAAAAGACTCCTCAAACCAGCTTCTCCCGATCGGACATGACGCGCAGAAGATGGGCAGGCGCATCCTGGACACACCTCACTAAATGAACCCGGACAACCCTGCTAAATCACCAAACGTAACGAACCACTTGGGGTGACCTATGGCAGAGGTGTTATTCAATAAAAGTTTCCCGGGGCGACGGTACCCAAACCCGCCTCCCAAGTTGTATCAAATCAAAAACAATATTGTGAGAACACCTTCGTCTCATAAGCTGTCCTGTTCTTTTGTTTAAGTATTTATTGAAATTCATGGGACTTTGTAATTGTGGGGTTTTCGAAGCTGAAAGGATATTAAAAAAAAATTGCGTCAAAATCATTATCTTTCAAAAGAAAACATTTTCCCGTAGATTATTAGTGAACTTGAAAAATTACAACATCTGTCCAATGACATTGAAAAACATAAGACACGTTATATTCATACTAATCGTATAAAAACTGTAGCACCGCTTAAAAAAGGGATAGACTTTCAAAGAATATGTTTAGGAGCGGGACGCTAAAGTGCCCATGTCCACTGGACTTCGTTCGGTGAAACTACACGCTTAGGGGGTATTTCACTATGTCGGGCTAAATATCTGACTAGCTATCCGTTGACTGGATTTAAAGATCAGAATAACTTCGTTATTCAACGGCGACCGTTTCACCATTGTTTCGAACTTCCGGATAGATAACACTCGAAATAGTCTGGCAACATCGCAAAATGTTTGCAGTTACTCCATCTACTGCCACGGCTGTCATGCGTCACAGTCCGCACACCGCGAAGTGTGCATTTGTTTGGTTATGTTATGTTGATTATCAGGTCATTTTAGATAGATTCGTGTCGAATTAATACATTGTTTCTTATTTTGAACACAATCAAATAATTCAGGATGGATCATACAAGCATTCAAATTCATTCTACAAAATTCGACTCACTTCTCAGCTGTTAAACTCGGAATGTTTTGACGCCATCTTTGATTCGAGGAATAGCGCCTAACGTGAAGTTCGAGCACTGATTAGTCAAATCTAACTTTAACCCGAGCGTTAGCGTTATTCAGATATAGTGAAAACGAAAAAATGACTAATCTGCGGATAAGTGCTTGGTCAGAACATAATTAGAGATAGTGAAATACCCCCTTAGTCTTAAAAACATACTATATCTTCATCTGTAAATAGTATAAAATAAAATCGCTATCCACGTCTGTCTGTTCTCTAAGTTCTTCTAAACTACGCAACGGATTGACAGGGTTTTCACTGTTATGTTTAAAATTTCTTCTTGAAGGTTTAGTATATATTATAAATGCAAATTATTTTTTTTAAAGTAGACATAAGTCTCCGAGCAACGTAGAATACACGTCAGCAGGTTAATTCATATAATAAACATAATATGTCAAACGTTTGAACTAAACGAATCCGCATTTAAAACCAATAAAGTTTTTATTATTAATAAGTGAAACAAAGTTACGTTATTTCATTTATTTAAAATGGATAGCCACAAAGTTATTTTCTTAAAAACTCATGAAATAATTTTGATTCCCAATTTATTGCTTGTCTGATATGATATAGTTCCAATAAGCAATACGTAATAGTAAGTAACAAAAAGTTCACTCAATTTGAGTAAGGTTACATATCTTTAGGAATAGTTTAAATTACTTACTTACCCATGCACCAATAACCAAAAATAGCATTTTCATTCAAAATATTGAGTTTTTTCAACTTGCTCGCTATTGCTTAAAAATATATTTTTTAAAGAAATCTCGTTGAACACGAATTAATGGTTTTTTTTACAAAAAGCAAAAAAAAATAATGCTGATCTCGGAAAAACTGATGTGGTGTGATTTAAGTGGTAACTATCAGAAAAAAATCTTGATCTAACAGTTTGTTGCCATTAAAGCCATTGTACGCGGATATGAACAGCGTTCAGTCCACAAAAATTAAATTTCCCAGAGTAATGAACTCTAGAAAATAAAAATGAAAATGTGACGATGTCCAAAATCAAATATAACCTAAAAATAAATACGTCAAGTTTCTTTAATTTCGAAACAAAGTTATCAAATACAGTTAGTTGTAAACAGCTTAGAAGGTAATTTTTGGAAATTAAAAAATGCTTACATTAACTTAGGTGTATACTAGGTAATGTGAACCCGGCGTTGTTAGATATTTCTCTACTTTTAATAAATAAAAAATCCATGTATTATACATATAAACCTTCCGGAAGAAATTCTCTAAATGATAGTGAAAACCCTGACAAACTCCAGTGCATAGTTTAAAAGAACTAAGCGCACAAACAGACAGACGCGGAAAGTGACTATGCTTTATTCTATTTAGAGATATCAATGTATTGTCACGATTACGAAGTTACTAAAAGTTTATCAGGAAACGGCCTGTAATCCCGTTCTTAGTTCATTTTGATCTATGATGTTCCGGGATGGTCTTGAACGTTCCAGACTATTCCCGAGCATTCCACAACATTCCAGAATGTTCCGAAATGTTCTGGAATGTTGTGGAATGCTCTCGAATACTCTCAAATGTTCTGGACTGTTCGAGAAATTTCTACAAGGCGAAATTTTTAGCCCTTATACATATCTTCAAAAGCACGCCCTTCAGGTAAAAACGGGAGCTTCCTTCGTGGTTGAGGTATAAAGGGTTACCACACCATACAACTCCTTAATCGTATCGGGACTCGTTTATGAGTTTTAGTGACACGCACATTGTACACTTACTTTTATAGTAAATATTTTTTTGGTATGACTTCTATAATCTTTCTGTATAAATTTTTTTTAGTTAATTCATCGGTTCATAAATTGATAAATTTTTGTATTTAACGCAACTCAGAGGTAAATAAGTATAGCCCTTGAATTACTAAGCCACAATCGAAACGTAGTTGTTTAAAATGGCATTCGGTATGTTAAGTGACGAGATTTGATCTAGGTACTTGCCTCTTACAATATGTACAACCTTCCTCCTCCCCACTTTCCTAAGTTCACACTTCCTTCAGCCTCGCAAATTGGAAATGGAGTAGTCCAGACAGCCGAGAGAAATAACTTTCTCGGTGAATTATGGTCCCGACTCTGGGGAAAAATCACATTAAATATCTAACATTTCACAAATTGGATAAACCACGAACCCATTAGTTCTGTGAGATTGCAACACTTTTGCAGTATCAAAAAAAAACTAAATATAAAATTATAAGTATGATTATTAATTATGAAAACATTAATTTCAGTTTTGTGTCTGTAATTCAATACAATAAAATTGGAACAAATTCAGAAAAGCGATGAATTAAGCTGTCAATATGTTTTTAGCAGAAAATTATTTTAATTGTTCTTTTCAAAATTTCAACTATAATTTCCCGTGATCGATTCTCGGCCGTGACATTTAAAATAAATATTTTTTGGTTTTATTTAAAAAAAAACATTTCCCTATATTTCTGTCTAAAAAAATTACTGTTTAAAAAGTATTTATATATATTCAATCCCGTGAATCTTACAGGTCTACGCTATTTGATTAATACATAATAAGTTATCATAATATATTATATTCTAAAATGCAGTTAAATAAAGAAGGTAAGTTAACTATTTAAATGGTTTTTCTGCAAGTAGGTACTCTTCTACTACAAACTCAAGTGACACGTTTTATCCATGCCAGGTAAATCAGGCGTATGTTCACAGGTAAGTTGGTATGTAGGTAAATGTGGCGTATTGGCATATCATTAAGGCGTTACTATTTCTGGTATATGTGGGTCCCAAAAATAATGAGACGATAATATTGTATCCGTTAGTAAATACGTATGGTAATAATGAAGACAAATTAAATATAATGCTTAAATGTTTGAGGTTAAGGCGTGTTCCGGTTTGCTAAGCTAGATAAGTTTTTAGGTTAGGTTAATAATGTTTAGTGAAATGTCACAATTTTATCGTAAACCATCGCAGACCATGTGATTTTATAATTATAGAAGGATATATTTTAAAAAACTATATTTGCCTCAGGATCCATGCTTTCCAAAAGAAAACATTTTCAGTTTTCTTTATCATATCTTATGCTTTGTCTATATCCTTAGCTGAAGTCCACGGACATAAACAGGGATTTTATCAGAGTTTTTCGAAATCAGATGTAGGCAGTTATTTTCATTTTATTTCTTCTTCAAATTCAAGTGTGCAAAATTTCATAAAGGAACATAAAAAATGGTGCTTAAAAGGGTGATCAAAGGGGATATGGAAAGTTTTAGAAATTTTATGCAGACAGTGAGTGACCTCAACGAAAATTTTATCAATCTCGGAATAAAACTGTTGATTTGTATAAAAAACAAAGTCAGGTCACTCGTCCGTACCTTTATTTTTAAATGTATAAATAAATTTTATATTTTTTTCTTGACACTTTTAGTAAATCTAGCTACCCACCCAGTAAATAATGCTTTCTCGAAAATGAAAAAAAAAACGCAAAAGAACAATCACGAAATCTGACTTTACTTGATAACATTTACATTAACCCTAAAAAAATTAAACAAAAGAAATACACATATTAAAATAATGTAATCTAAAAAACATTTAAGTAATAATTTATTTATTTGATTTCAAACTCAAAGAAATAGGTAGTAGTTAATACTTGGAAACTAATTAAAAAACTTATGGAAATAATAATTATTTTTGGTTAAACATTTTTCTTTCAAGTTCATGTCATATTAAGCGGTGCTGTGTCTCTTTGAACTGAACGAGATTATTCCGATGAGGAAGGAACAAACGTCGGAGAGTCATTTTACAGTTGAGATGTTGATCACAAATGAATCGTAAATACGACCCGTTCCAGCCAAAGATGTCAACCGAGTACAACAATTTGGGCATGCATTTACCGTTATCTCCAGCTATATACTTAGCTCCTGAAATCTATGATGCTATTTATTTGGAGCATCTTCAAGGGAGTTATTTCTTGAACAAATACATAATTCTTATGTGACCTATCTTGTTTTATTTTATGTAGGTACCTGTGTATTTTGTACCATAAATTCAGAAATAATTATTAGATGTTACACAGTGTATCATAAAGGAAAATGATAACGGCTTTTCCCAAGAACAATTTATTGGATAACCAACACCCCTGCCACAGGTCACCTCAAATGGTTCACTACCTTTAGTGACTTGGCAGGAGTTCCCGGGTTCATGGTGTTAGGTTTGTCTAGGTCTTGGCGGGAGATACGTTTGCCTACAAACGAGAGAAACTGGTTGAGGGAGACCGTTTGACCTCTCCATCCGTATTCTCTCGACCCATCGCCTTGCACCATAGTGGGAGGGATGGATTTAGACATCCATTACTCCTGGACACTTTGACCCCAAATTCCTACCCACCCCTCATACCTCTTTCTTTCCCAGAATTTTCTCTCCTTCCTTTCTATAAAAAGCCCCTCCACACAGCATCCCTACATATGACATAAGCCCTGAGGGATATTTTTTTCTCAGAACGTCATGTGTGAAGCTAATGTAAAAAAAGAGGAAAGATTTTTGTGTTTCGTGAGGGAATCAAACCTCAAGTAATAAAATCATATAGGTAAGTAATAAAATATTGTTTTTAAAAATAACACGAAAATAAGTAGGAAAAAATTAAGATTTATCGACAGCGAAAAAAAACGATATTATTAAATAATAAAATTAAACTAATTTTTCATAATTTAATAATTATACGTGGCCTAGAAAATCATTGAAATATTTATATTTTCTTGGAGTTTAAATTATTGACCGATAGCTATGTGATTCCAATATTGTTAATACAATTGTTGGAATTCAATCTTATTATTATTATTTTGGGAAAACTCTGAAGTTAGAGATGTTATTAATATTATTGGATATTTGATTAAATGCACGCACAATTCGAATTTATTATGATCATAGGAAAATTTTTACATTCTAATGAGTTTATCGATCCTGTCGCATAAGGCTTGGTTCACATGGATTAATTTATTATTTATACTAACACGCTCGGCAAATGGAGTGTTGTGGATACTGTGGATACTTGAATACAAGATGTGAAATTGTATAGGGGGGCAGAAAACTATTTGCCTACTCACCTGACGGAAGATATTTCAACATGTGTGATAATTTTTTTCAAAATAGATAAAACGTTTTTAATATAGGTTTAATAATATGTGTATGGCACGACATTGTTATATAGGTACCTGTGTATGTTTTTTCGCCTTCTAAATTTATTGTAAGAACATTTTTGATTATAATATCTAGCGCTAAAATATCTATGTTTTTTATTGTATTTAAACACTTATTTTCTTACACGATACACGTAGAAAAAAATTCTGTTAAAAAGTGATACCTTGTCAATTTCCTGATAAAATATTAGTCATTCAGAATATATTGAGAACACGCGTTCTTTTCCTAATAAATTTCTTAAGAGACGTATGACATCAGTATTTGAATGAACACTTGTTCCACCGCCCTCACAAAACATTTATTTATTTCTAAGAAAATTTACATTGGATGATACATTTTGAATTTTATTTCAACCGCCATGCTAGGGATGCCCCTGTGTTATGGCGAGTGAAGTTTACAGATTGAAAAATTTAATAATATTCATATGGTTAATAAATTATATTCCCATTCCGTTTATATTTTATGTCATAAATAATTAAATAAACATTGACAAGTGCTATTTTTATATGAATTAAATCAATTGAGGATAGCGAGAGTTGTGTGGAGGGAGATTAGGGGGTAAAAGTGTAAAATGTATGGGTGTTGTAGTTGAAATGTATTGCAGATATTAGGATCCATATAGTTATTTGTGTTTTGAAAGCATGGAGCGGAGTTTCTTTTTTTAGGATATCAAGGAGAATGTTGAAGGTTTTGAGAGCTAGTACGAGGTTTAGGTATATTGTAGTGTCGTTTGGTTATATTCTGGTGGTATGATTGAGTTGAAAGAGTATTTTTTTATTGTATTTGTACAAAAAATGTGTTAACATATATTTTAAATGGAATTGACGGATATTTGAGGCGATGCCATACGTAGTAATGCAAAATCGTGTGTTTTTGGTTTGAAAATTTGGTCGCCTAGAAATGTTTCAGATGTTTTAGTTTAATACTGCGAGTAGAATAGATCTTGGCCTTTGAAATAATTGAGTATTTTTTAGATAAGTCTTTTTATAAGCCCAGAAAAAAATAATGTATAAGGGCTATAAAAACTGCTTTAAAGTTCAAAATCTCCTACTTACGAAACCATTTTCGGTTATGATTTTATTGCATAATGTGGCAAATTATGTTATTTATAAAATGATCGAGATTTTGTTAAATATTTATCCCTGAACTTCCACAAAATAAAATAAAAGGCACTTTTTGACCATGTTTTTTTCTTGCATAAATCAAAACAGGTGGATGGTGTTAAGCGGGAATTTAAACCTTATCGCCATCTACGTAAGAGTTGTTATTGATAGCGGCTCAATTTAAAATATTACACGACGTAGTGCATCGCCTTAAGACATTATATTCGATAAAACGTCGGATCGAGTAATCTTGTCGGTCGCTTATTGATACCACGTATTTCCATTGTTTCAACTTTTTGCATAGGATCAATAATAGTTTGGGCACAGCCATCACAAATGATGAAATCGTCTGCTAATACGGATTGGCAGATATCATAGTATACTGATTTAAGTGTTGTAGGAGTAAGGATATTTCTGAGAGTTCGAAACACATAAGATAGCTTGCGAATGCGGGGAGTTAGGCTGACTATGTTCTTATCCCAACGTAGATGTTGATCAATCACGACTCCCAGATATTTTATATTGGTGACTTGGGCCAAGTTTGGGCAGTTACAGGAAAAATCAGATCTTGGACAGGATTGAATTACTATTTTTTTTATTGTTAGTAGGTTGGATAACAGAGGATAGACTAAAGGTTATAAGTTTTATAATAGTTTTTCCAGCATTGAGAGTTAGGAGATTATCATCTAATTCTTTACAAGGCCTATGTCATTCATGTTAGGAACTCTGTTAAAATATTCGTTACACGCCTTCAATCCCGTTTGGAATTTTAAAACGAATAATTTGACTAGATTTTTAATAATTTAACACTATTTTTGATCAGTAAGTTTACTCACCTTAGAGATAACGTTGAAAATTAAAATTGAAAATATTTGTTGTAATTTTTTAAATAACATAGTCAGTAAAACCACCAATTGTAATATTTAATTAATGAAGATAATATTAGCGATTCTCAAAATAAATTTTGAAAAGGAAAAATTCGATAAAGGTACGGTCGCATCTAGGACTTGAACCCAGGATTTTCCCTTACCGGGGAGCTGATCTTTGCAAATAATTTGTAGAAAAATGCCCCGGCAAGTTGAAGGTACTGGATAACGTTTATTTTTCCGTTTTAAATATTCATTTTGAAAACATTTAAGAAATTTGTTGCTAATTTTTAATGAAGGCCCTGAGGGCTTTTACAAGAACAAAACATGTCATACCTACAAACATTGGGGAAAATATGAGTAAGTTTATAGTAATATATAGTAGTATAGAATAAAGAAGAACACAAGAAATGTCACGTGGGCGTGTTTCGTGATCTAAAATCTGAGCTTTTTGCTAAAATATCGAATTATTATGCAGGTCGGTTTTACAATCAAATGCGATGGCGATATATGGTTTCAGGCAAGAATGAAAGAGACAGAGTACGTGCTAAATGAGCTAGAACCAAATATGTACTAAGTAAGTGGCGACATTAGTTAACACTTTATTGAAAAAATTATTCAGGATGTTAAGAGACGTAATTGACTTAAATCTACTTTATTTTTGAATTATGATTCATAGCAGCATTATTCAGATTTAGAATTAGAAATGTAAAATATGGAGATTTTGTAGTGTGAGGTTAAAAAAAAACTGACCAAAGGTGAAGATTTTCCCTAAATTCGTAACAATGCAAATATCTCGAAAACCAGCGACTTTTTATTAAGGACATATTAAAAAATTCTGATTAGTCGTGAGCTGACCTATTATTCCTTGAAAGGTTGGCGTTGAATTTCGGGACACGTTGTAATGACTGTTTGGTGAAGACGTGCCAATGAATAAATAGTTCATATTGTAGTTGTCACAGAGGAAATATGGGGAAGCTTAGAAGATTAGTTATCAGGTACACGAATATTTATGGCACTTTACGTGAGGGTAGTCTATGAAGTCATTCAATAATTTAAAAAGTATAAAATCATCATTAATCGTTTTGTGGGGGGAAATCAGCATTAGTTTTAGGTTATGCGTTTTAGTGAGAGGAGTTATTATAATAATGACGTAAGAAAATCGCAGCTTTTCGCAGAGAGTTTTCTTTGATTCAAGCACGCTGACTTGTACGAGATTTATAAGTATTTTTTAAGATACTAAAATAAAACTTGCATATTAAATAGAATGTACACAAAAAAACAAGATGAATTAAAAAAATGTTTCACCAAGGAAATCTTTGGAGAAAAAAATATACTAAGATGTTGAAAAACCATTTCCAGAAGACCTTTCTCTCTTTCAGATTAATATTTTATTTTTTTCACGCAATGGTTCACATCAGTAACTCGATGACCTCATTTACTCTAATTGTTCTGACTTCCTGGCCTCTTTCTACATCTCCTTCTGAGCAATCACTTCCTTAATCATTCCAGCGCTAAATTATTACCAAGTCATTCTTCGCTTATCGTCCATAACGCCTGAATTCTTTCCAGTCACTGTAGATCGGAGATTGAAGATACTTCGTTTGAAACACTTCGTTTAAAATCTATAAAGCGATTTTAATTGCGAGCTAGGTAACGCCTCAATGCAGGAAGATGAATTATTTATTTATTTCAAAAATATTTCACCTAATAAAAATCCTTACATACTTAACACAACTTCTAATAAATCCAACAGTTTATATTTACTAAGGGTACTAAAGGTACTAAGGGTACTAAATATCAGTGACGGCTCGTGGGTCCAATTTTTGGTAGGGCACGTAACACATATATAATTTTTAATAAGTAAAAAAAAAAAATACAGCACTATTCATAGAGAAAGTACATTTGCAAATTCTTCAAACTTCTTGTCGGCCTACTTTGTCGAGGAGTGGGGCTCTAGAATACCAATCCGGGTGACGTGTTTTGAAATCCCGGCATAAGCAAATAAATTTAATCTGCTATTTTGCAAGTTATTTATTTAAAATAAAATACAGTATATTTCTGACACGTCACTGAGTGGAAGATACTCTCAGTATCTACTGGTGTGAGACCACAATTCAGAATTGAATTATTTCTTGAAATGGCTTTAGCCATGTATGGCGACCAGATGTGTATAATGAGGTACTTCTCTACCTTCCTCTATTGTTTTCTTTTCTCTATTACGTTCAACCTTACAACACACCCCAATTGGGGATGCCATAGTAATACTGGCTCTAGATGGTTGGGAGCATTTGGGACTCTTTGAATACAGTAATTCACATAAAAAATCATAAAGTTTTAACTAGCCTATCATTATCCAATTACATCGTCCTTTTGTTTCATATCATATGCAAGTTCAGTGAGCGCTTCCCGAGTCATTGAGTTCCGTAAAAATGTTTAAATGTGTTTCAAAATAGTAGTTATCCCCCAACTTCTGTTTCGCTAAACCAATTGCAATAAATTTGACACCAAAATAATTTGTGAAAATTGTAGAACTTCTTACTGAAGGATGATATTTACACGAAAAATATAAGATAAAAAAAGTACCTACAGAAAAGAACAAAATACCAGGAGCGCAGAAATATGACTTGGTTATATCCAACATTTATTTGTCACTGACAGAAGTCGTTTAAATCACATTAATAGGAAACCATTTAAATTTTATTTTATTTTTTATTTGTGTCTGTGCTAGTGAATAATACAATTTTAGAAGTTGTGCTCTCATTTCCGAAGTAATTTGAAACTCTTAATTGAATCACTCCAAAGCGAAACAAAAAGTTGAAAAGTTCCGACAAACAGCGCAGGGCCATAAGTTTTTTATTGCTCTAAGTGAAATTTACGCGACCATAAAACACCAACGAATTAAAAAAGCAAGTCCTGAATATTTTATTATTAATCGTGACACACATGACAATAAACTTTCACCTCAGCTGCCACCTAAGTTCTACAGTAAATAAATTTATTTATTATCTAGACATAGAATAAATCCACTTCATGTCGTCTTAAACATCGATACATTTTTTAAAATTTATATTTCACTTGAAATACTACAATTTTTACATTTTTTTAAATTTCCTAAACTAGAAACATTTTTAATTCACTAGAAAATAAGCTATTAGTTTGGATTACTTTATACAGTAAACAAATCGGTATATTGGTTTTTCATATTTGTTATTCTTATCACAAATTATTATAAACAATAATTAGTAATCGAATTATGCGTAGAACCTTGTCTTATAAACATTAATTTATCATTAAAAAAAATAATATTAATATTTGACGAGTTAATATATTTCACCAACAAATGCAGATATAATATGTCTCGACGCCATCTAGTGAGAAATTTAGCACTAACAAAGCCTTTCCTGCAAAAGTAAAGTTGGTTGTTTACAGGCAAAAAAACAAACAATAAGCAGTAATTATTGATTGAAGTACTAGTACATGTTGAATTATTTGGCGGGTTGGAAATAAGCCGACGTGGCTCAGTGGTCCAGAGCATCTGACCGGACATCAGAATTCTCGTCGGCGGCATTAATTTTTACTCGGGAGATATTTTCAATTTGTGTTGATATTTTTATTGCTTATAATAATTTGTTATCCTTATATAAACTGATAAACTAATGATCATATAACCTTGTCGTATAAACATTAGTTTATCATTAAAAATATATTTTTTTATGTTTTCTTTCTCTCTTGTATGGTGTGTATGGTCTTTATTGTATTTTAGTTTGTAGTAAACTGTTAAAAACTTTGTACATGAAAATTAGAAGTTAAAAAAGTTATATCTCATTGTGTCTAATTCCTTAACCATTTTCTGTTTTAATTTAAATTTATTACGCTTCATAATTTGTCTCATCGTTCTGATCTTGATTATTACTATTTTTAAGCTGCCTACTTTATTAAGACGGAGAATGTAACCATTGTTTTATAAATGAGTAAACTTGATTTTTATCGAAATTTTTCCGAATTCTTGGAAGAATAGATAAGATAATAATAAAAGACAGGGAATTTTCTTCATGCTCATATAAAAACATCCTTTGGTCAAGAATAAGGATTTCCAGTTCAAAATATGTTCTCCTAATTTAATTTATAGTTCATTTTTATTCTTACAGTTAGTATTCAATAAAAAAAAATTGAGAGGTTCTAATTTGTCGGGTCTCCTCCCAAAAACGCATCAAATCTATGGACCTGACTTCTAACGTCACCAGTCACCACTCTCACAAGCCTTCTTTTTTTTCAACCGGCGCTATTTTGTATAGGAGTTAATTTTTTTTTAACATTTAAGAACGCTTTTAACAGTAAAATGAAAGCACAGCGGATTTTCTCTTTCGGCCAGGCTTTGAAAATAGATTTTAAAATATAGTGCATTCACAATTATTGAAAAAATTATTTATTAATATTGTTGGGTAATCAAGAAGTGCCCAGAATTTCCGCATTTTTGCCACAAAAAGGCGAGTAGTATTGAAATGTAGTAGGTTTTATAAGATAATTAATATGCAGAAAAAACTAGGTATGTTAAGTGTGAGATAGCGTATAATTTACAATACCTTAATATTTATATTTAAGCACTAAAATAAATACACGTTTAAAAATGTTTATTTTAATTTCTAAGACTTCCGAAAACATATTTGTCGAAAACCTAAAAAATCTCAATTTTAATGGATTCAAGATATTGAATGAACTACCGGCGGATATAAAAGAAGCGGGGCTTAAGAATAAATTTTAGATGTAGTGTAAAGTATGCACAAACGTAACAGAAATAAGTTGTTAGTAATTCTTAAGATTTATACTGGATATAAGAATGTAATTTTGTATAAATAATTCTCTGCTCTGATTTCTTACTTATAATTATTATTACTTGTTGTGAAGAGAAACGCTTTTTTTTATATGAAGGGTCTTTCACCAAGATGTGACTGATTACATTTTCAGGGTATGTAGCAGGGTTTTATTGATAATATCGGTATCTTGTCATCGTTCCGGAGAAGATCGCCACAGCAAAAGAACAGCTCAAAACAGTTATTTAGCTTCTTAATTCGATCTGCGTGAACTACTATTGTTTAAATTATAGTGATCTGCTGTGGTGCTCAAGAATGATTAAAATTTATAGACTTTATCCATAAATTCTTTATCAAACGACCGCGCTAGATACTCAGATTCCAATATCTGCAGGAATTTAGGCGTCATTGCAATTTAGGTACATCATTACAATTTTGGTACCTCATTACAATTTAGGTACATCATTACAATTTAGGTACCTCATTACAATTTAGGTACATCATTACAATTTAGGTACATCATTACAATTTAGGTAAATCATTACAATTTAGGTAAATCATTACAATTTAGGTACATCATTACAATTTAGGTAAATCATTACAATTTAGGTACATCATTACAATTTAGGTACATAATTACAATTTAGGTAAATCATTACAATTTAGGTACATCATTACAATTTAGGTACATCATTACAATTTTGGTACCTCATAACAATTTAGGTACATCATAACAATTTAGGTACATCATTACAATTTAGGTACATCATTACAATTTAGGTACCTCATAACAATTTAGGTACATTATTACAATTTAGGTACCTCATTTCAATTTAGGTACATCATTACAATTTTTTCAATTAGTTTTTGTTACATAATTTATTCCTCATACCGGTAAAAAGTAAGCAGGGCAAATAGAAACCTTTATATAACTTGTTACTAGCAGTCGGTTGTGAACTATGTCGAGCCTACGTGCAAATTGAAGGCTTTTAAATAAGGAATAACCTCATCTTGTTTTTACCGTTTTCTGGTCGAATTTATACGCACTTGAGTACGTTGGCATGTGAAGATTGCACTTCCGATGCAGGTGAAATAATGATTTTAAAAAGCAGATCACCTACTTTTAAAATCGAGATCACAGGATTGGAAAATAACAAGGCCTCAATAATATCATTTATTATAATAAATATATCAGCAATTGTTTTTCAACTATTCTTTTTCATTTAATACACCAAGAGTGTTCCTACTGCTCCCAACTTTCTGGAACCAGTGATGATAAGGCATCCCAAATCGGGTTATGTTGTGAGGCTGCAGGTACTGGGGAGGGAAACCAGATAATGCAGAAGTATGAAAGTACCTGACCATTCAGATCTGGCCACTAAACACTGTTACAGCCATTTTAAGTTTTAATTCTGAATGGTGGTCTTACCCCAGAACGAGACTAAGAGTATCCTCCATTCTGGAACGTGCTGCAAATACTACATATTATTTTAAAATAATAAATTGTTGTTACGTAAAGATTATTTTCGTGCCTTTATTGTAGCGTGTCGGGTATTATGCAATAATACTCTTAGGTGATCTATTTACTGGTATTTATTGGAGAACTGCTTGTAGCAAAAGAGGGCGCACAACTAACGTGCATCGCCTTTTATAAGATCTTGCAAGCATTCCATCTCGCTTACACTCATCCACATTCGTACAGACATCTCAAATAACACAAATTAATAAAACATTTTTTTTGTGTACCTTACTTACGAAAATTACTCCTTGATCACGAAATTGAATTTAAAAACATACTTGACGATCTCCTTAGGTGATACGGTACTTGGCTCCAAACCAGCGGATAACGGGCTCTGAATAAATAACTGTAATTTTAATATTAATATTTATTGACAGTACCTAGTACACATCCAGTAACGCCTTGTTTAGTGTAACGTTTAATTTATTTTAGCCCTATTTAGTGTCCAGATAAAAATAATCGGGAATTTTACAACATTCCTCATTCCATAAAAAAAGGTAAATACTCATTCATAACTAAAAATCGAACCAGACTTAAATATATGTTTGCATGCCATAAACTACACACTTCTTTTGCCCAGCACCATTATACCCACCGAGAAAAATATTTATTAAATAAATTACCAGAAGAAATCAGAAGCATTAAAGATAAAAAACCAAAATTGAACTGTATAAAAAACATATTTTAGTGTAATCATTAACAAAACTGAATCCCCTGGTTTCACATGAAAATCTCACAAATTATCCTACAATACTCTATTTATCCTGTATAATATTTTTTTCTTCTTTCCAAATATAAATTTTGTATGGATTTTAATATTTTTCGCAAATGTGTACTTCTCTGCCATCCACAAGCAAATGCTTTTAATGAAAGTGTAGTATAAATTAAAACAGTATGACTAAAAAAAAAACCCACCACTCCCATTAACCTCACAACACATCCAAGTAGGGTGAACTACGTGCAATTGGGAATCTTGTCCTTATACCTTTGTTACTGTATTATATTTAGATGAGACATGAAGCGGAGAAATAGGTTTTTCTTTTGTACGTCCAATTAGTCCAATTTGGCCTCCAACGCTCCCAATGTTCTAACAGCGAACGACACGAAACTCAAAAAGTGCACTCTGATTATCGCTAGTTTAACACGTTTTAACCAGATTTTCGTACGTAATAGCACCTCAAATATAATATAATAATATAGTTAAATGACTCATGTGCATTATTCACATAAAAAAGTAATGGAAATCTGGTAGTTTGTTTCCGCAAAAGCCTTTGACGTAGTGCTGCCAAATTTGTTTAGTCGAATTATATCATTATTCTCGTAGGATCTTTCTTATAATATCACTATACTATGGAGATTATTGAATATCATAAAAAATTATGTAGATAATAAACAAATAGTCTCTGATGAGATACTAGTGGAAAATAAATAATAATATTGATAAAGTGAACATAACTTTTTTCAGGAGGATATAATAAAATATTTTATTGAGTGGTCATTTGCCTGTAAATATTCGTTGTAAAACACAAATCTTTTTGTCTATCTACTGAAGTAGCAAAAATCCTCAAACACCGAGTTCTTGCATCATTGAATATGCACAGCTGTTTGTGTTCAGATTTTTAAGATTGGCGTTTTCAGTTGGCAAGGTTATTATCATATTCAGCTAAAGAGCTCAGAAAGATCAATTAAAAATAACACACTTTTAGTTACTCAGGAGAGTTTAAAAGATATATTATTTAATATTTGAAACGGCACACAGGCAAAATAAAGGTACCTAAAAATTTTTTTTGATTTAAAAAGAAATATTTGAGTTTTTTCAGAAAGATACAGTTTTACATTTGAATTAATTTTATAATTACTAATGAATTAATATACTGAATATTAAATAAACCATTTAAGTTCCATTTACAATTTTTTTTTAATTTCTGACTAAGAAAAGGTAGATATATATTTTTATTTTTTTGTAATTATTTTTTATTTTTAATAATATGTTTACATGGTACATAATTCATTTTACATCTAGGGTCTTTTTACTATTCTTCCATTGAAAGCATTTGCTTGTGTATGGAAGGGGAGTGTACATAATTGTTGTTGTTAGTTAGTACTTAAATAATTCATTGTACATAAATGTATGTTTGCTATAGTATTTTTTTGATAGTAGTGAAGGATAATATATTAATATATTAAATTTAAAAAAAGAAAGGAAGTAATGGAAAACTAAGGATATTTGTGAGATTAATTAAGTGACAGTAGTTTTTTTTTCAGAATATTTTTAAAGTGTCTCTTGACAGAGAGCAGTATTTGGGTTTTATCATTAATGCTTCTGATTTCTTCTGGTAGACGATTGAAAAAAGTTCTTCCCTGGTAAGTATAATGATGTTGTGCAAAAGACGTATTTAGTTTTGGGCATAGAAAAACATGTCTAAGTCGCGTTCTGTTTTCATTTAAAAATTGATATTTATCTTTTTCTTTTATAATTTGGATTAGTGAGTTTTTAATATATAGGTCTTTAAATGTAGGTACTTGAAATTCTTCAAACAGGCGTTCTGTTGGGTAGTCAAAGGATTTTTTTAATATAATTTTAATAATAATTGTTCTTTGTATAATTTCAATTGGAAGAAGGTTACATTTATACGCGGATCCCCAACTAATAATAGCGTATTGTAAAGTGGATTGAACTAAGGCATAGTAAATTAAATATAGTTTTTTTATCGACAGAAAGTTTCTAATTCTTAAAAATATATATATTAATTTTCTAATTTTGTTTACTACTCGACTTATTTGTTCCTTCCATTTCAGATTTTTATCAATAATTACTCCTAGATATTTAATTTTATTTGTTGTTTTTAGTACTGTACAGTTTGATTTGCAATAGTTTTGGCTGTGAATCTTAGTATTATTATGTATGACAATGTTAAAATTTTTAGGAGTATCATTTGTATGGATTGCAAATGGAATTACAAATGTCTTTTCATTATTAAGTGACAGTAAATTAGTGTCGAAAAAATTCTTGAGCGTGTTGATGTCTTCTGTGGCCTTTAATTCTACTTTTTCCCAAGTCTTATCACTTATTATTAATACTGTATCATCAGCGTATGACGTAATTTGACCATGTAAAGGTTGAAAAAAAATATCGTTTACATATATAGTAAATAGAATTGGTCCAAGCACTGTACCTTGGGGGATTCCAAAGCTTGTAATCTCTTGATCACTATTAACACGATTGATTTTTACTACTTGAGGACGGTTTTGTAAGTAGTCGGTGATCCATTTAATCGCGTTGCCTTTTATGCCGATATTATTCAATTTTTTTTAATAGCATCTCATGGGATATGCTATCGAATGCCTTTCTAAGGTATTATTAAATGTTTTTTTTTTTTTTTTTTAATATTTTTATTTATTTTATAAAATACAGTATAATGTTTAAATTTACATAGTAAGAACATATTTCAATAAAAATTAACATGTTTACCTTTACAAGAGTCTAAAACTCGTGTGTAAAGGGAAAATAATAAAAACTTAACATACATAAGTAAATAGAAGAAAAAAAGAATCATAAAAACATATAAAGTGAAGAGATTTTAGTTTTTTTATACAATAATTTATAAAATAATATAGTGAGATATCATCGTCATTCTAATTCGTTAAATTATTTATTGTAGTGAAGTTAATTTTATTTTTAAATTTATTAAAGTCCGGTTCTAATCTCATCTCAGTCGTTAATTTATTAAACCATACCACTCCAGTGTACGTGTAATAGTGTTGTGCAAAACTGGTATGCATTAATGGAGTCCATAAGCGACCCATTGTATTTTGCCTATTGCTCTCGACACGAACCATGGCATGGTGTGACTTCTTATACAGATCTTTGTGGATTTGAAGTAGCGTATTTTTCGTATATGTATTTTTTAGTGATGGGACTTGAAAATCTTGGAAAAGTTGTAAGGTTGGGTAGTCTGATGGTTTTTTTATTAAAATTTTTATTAACAGCCTTCGAGTGATTTCCAGCGGTAAAAGTGATGATTTGTAAGCTCCCCCCCACGCAACGATACCATACTGTATTATTGAATGGGCAGCGTAGTAAATATTTTTAAGAATTTTTAAGTTAAGTATATTTCTTAGACTAATAAATATGTAAATGAGTTTTCTTAATCTATTTATGATATTGTTTATGTGAGTTTTCCACTTAAGTTGACTATCTATTATTACACCTAAATATTTAATTTCATTTTTATTTCCTATGGATAAACAGTCATTATTTTGGCAAGTAGATTTTTTTGATATGCATTTTTTTGAATGTATTTTAATATTTAATGTAATAAAAGGGTTTATTTTGTTTATACTAAAAATTATATAATATGTTTTTTCAATATTTAATGTTAATAAGTTTTTATCAAACCATTCTTTTAACGTATTGATATCATTGTTAGCAATTATTTCAAGTTCATTCAATGAATTCGCTTGAAATATAATTGCAGTATCATCTGCATATGAAATGAAGTAAATGTTAAAAGTAAAAAATAATTTGGAAGGTGGTCAATGGGTACCGCCGCCCCGGGAACCATACTCTGGGTTACCAACACCTCTGCCACAGGTCACCTGAAGTGGTTCGCTACGTTCGGTGACTTAGCAGGGGTGCCCGGGCTCATGGAGGGTTGTGCGTTCTGGATCACACTGATGAATGGGTCGGCCTACTCACTGCGGGGCGGGCCGGGCTGGGAGAGGCCGGTTGAGGGAGATCCAGTAAACCGGTTATCGCTGTCCGGGCCGCTGGATAGTACAGGGGCCCGACCCTTGGGCTCACGACCAAGGGTGGGCTGCCCCATCAGCCAGCGAAAAAACCCTGCCGCTGATGTTGTGCCGGTTCGTGACCGGTGAGGACCCAGCATCTAGCGTTTGGGGTGCACTGGGCGACCTCCACAGCCGGACTCTCCTGCCCATTGCCTAGAACCGCAGTCAGAAGAACATACCTTACATTTGGTGTATCCAGTTGCTCCACTCTCCAACTCCCCACCCAACCTTTTTAACCTAATCCTTCCCAACCCATCCTAAATCCCACAAACAAATAAAACAAACTTAAGAACTATGAACTCACAACAAATTAATATAAACTCAGCGACAGCGAACAGTAAGAGTCCTCAGTGTGGACCGAGGATGAAAGTGAATTTCGCTAACATTCGCGGTCTGCACACCAACCTAACTCCCATCCACCACCACCTTCTCTCACAAAATCCCCATCTCCTCTTCCTTACGGAAACACAGATTGCCGAGCCCCCAGATACCTCCTATCTGAACTGCCCAGGATATCATCTGGAAAGCCTTTTCAGGCCCAAAGGAGGTGTCTGCCTTTACAGCCGTGCTGACATCAGCTGCGCTCGTCTCGCAAATATCGAGAGCGCAAAACACGAAGTGTTATGGGTACGTGTGGATCTCACCGGTATGAAGAGAATTTATGCGTGCCTATATCGCTCACCAAACCTTGCCGAATCAGACACTGTTGAGTTGTTTAAATACTTGAGTGACACTGTAGATATTCTCTTGCCCCGTTACCCATCGGCCGAGTTTGTAATCCTGGGGGACTTCAATGTTCATAATGAACAATGGCTGAAGTTCTCGGGCCCAACAAACTCTGCCGGTAGATCAGCGGAATCCTTTGCCCTTATCCATGGACTAAGCCAACTCGTAGAATCTCCGACCAGAATACCAGACATCCCATCACATCGAGCCAACCTACTCGATTTGTTTCTCACTAGTGAGCCACTCGGGTACAGAGTGGAGGTGACAGCGCCCTTAGGATCCTCTGACCACTGCCTGATTACCACCTCTGTCCCATCCTCCATGAACCGTCAACCCGACAAACATGTAAAGAGGAAGGTATGGCACTACAGGGCAGCAAAATGGGACGGCATGCGGTCTTTCTTCGGCGCCTTTCCTTGGAGTACTGTATGCTTTAGCCCCGAGGACCCATCAATTTGTGCACGCGAGGTAGAAGAAGTAATCACATCAGCAATGGATTGCTACATTCCCTTTTCCGTCAAATCCTCTGGAGCGGGCACAAAACCGTGGTTTGACCATCGCTGTGCTGAAGTTGTCAGACTCAAAAATACGGCTTTTAATGCACTCCGGAAGATTAGCTCCATGAATAACCTTTCGGAATACCGAAAACGGGCAAGGGATTGTAAAAGAGTTCTAAATAGAGCTAAGAGCGATCACGACCAGAGAATTGCGAAAAAGCTGGCTGACTGCCCCACTGGTAGCCGTGCTTTCTGGTCACTCGCTAGCTCGATCGGAAGAAATTTCTGCAGAACCACTTTCCCACCTCTGACCAAGCCTGATGGTCGGCTGGCTAACTCGGCCCGCGAGAAAGCTGAATTATTAGGCAAAATTTTCGCGGAAAACTCAACTCTTCAAGATAACGGAGAGACTCCCCCTTCCATTCCGCACTGCGGTTTTCAAATGGAGGAACCGAAGATCCGGAACAGAGAGGTTCTCCGAGTCTTTAACGAGCTGAAAGTCGACAAAGCCAGTGGGCCGGACGGAATACCTGCCTTGGTCCTCAAGAGGTGTTCTGCAGAAATGACTCCAGTGCTCGCGAAATTATTTAGGCTCTCTCTCAAAGGTGGAAAGGCGCCAGATCTTTGGAAAAAGGCAATCGTCCACACAATCCCAAAAAAGGGGGACCGTTCCGACCCTTCTAACTACCGCCCCATAGCCATCAATTCCATACTCTCGAAGGTATTAGAAAGGGTGGTTAACAACAAATTGCTCACATATCTCGAGAATAACAATATCCTAAGCGATCGGCAATATGGATTTCGTTGAAACCGATCGTGTGGCGATCTACTCGGATATGTAACGCATATTTGGGGGCGGTACATGGAACGTTTTGGTGAAACCCAAACCGTTGGGTTGGATATCTCCAAAGCCTTTGACAGAGTCTGGCACCGGGCGCTTATCGGGAAATTACCATCGTATGGGATCCACCCAACCCTGCATAGTTGGATTGCGGACTTTCTAAGGGGAAGAACAATTCAAACCGTGGTTGACGGCTCTTCTTCCTCACCGCACTAAATCAATGCGGGGGTGCCACAAGGATCTGTGCTGTCTCCGACGCTGTTTTTATTGCACATCAACGATCTCGTTGAATGTGCACCAATTCACTGCTACGCTGATGACAGCACCGTTCACGAGGGTTATCTTTTTGATAGGCTCCCTTCCACCTATAATGTCCGAACAGCTCGGGAAGTTTTGAAGCGAAAAATTTACCACCACCTAGAGATGGTTCGTGCCTAGGGTAAGGCCAACTTGGTCAGTTTCAACGTCTCAAAAACCCAAGCGTGTCTGATTTCGGCAAAGAGGGAGATCAATGACTGTCTAGTGCAATTTGATGGGAGCACTCTCCCCAATAAAGACTCCATTGAAATGCTTGGAGTTACTATATCAGACCAGCTCAAGTATCGGGGATCCACAGAAGCCCGAGTAAATCAGGCCTCCAAAAAGTTGGGCGTCTTGTACAGGGCTAGGAGATTCTTCAACAGTGACCAGCTGCTGACCCTGTACAAGTCTCAAGTCCGCCCAACTATTGAATTTGGGAGCCACCTTTGGGCTGGTGCCCCAAAATACTTGATAAACCTGCTTGAGTCTGTGCAAAGGAGAGCGATCCGTCTGATTGACAATCCGTTTTAACAGACCGATTGCCTTCTATGATGCATAGACGCAATGTAGGCATGCTGTGTCTGTTCTACAGGTATTTAAATGGAGCCTGCTCCAAGGAGCTAGCAGCATTGATTCCTGATGCATCGGTGCACGTGCGCGAAACTCGACGGACACGAACTGAACACCCGTTCACGGTTGACGTTGGCTTCATAAGAACGGGCCGTTTTTACGACTCGTTTTTGTGTAATTCGGCTCGTATGTGGAACGAGCTACCGGCATCTGTTTTTCCTCCCTCCTATAATCCGAGCCTCTTCAAGGCCCGCATTAACAAATCCCTTCCTACAGCCCCTACCTTACTCCGCCTCACAACGCCGCCCAACCGGGTGGTGACATAGTTCCCCTGTCTGTGCACTGCACAGGCAGGGACACTCTTGTGAGGTGTCACATAAAAAAAAAAAAAATGAATGAAAAGCACAGACGAGTAGTAAAGATAAAGTTATTTTGATTTAAGTACATAGTTTAAGGTTAAATCTTTACTAATAAAAGTTGATGCAAATTCGCAATGGAATGTCTGCCTTATTTACATCCATTTTCTCCAGGATTCAAATAAAATATTGAACCAGAATCCAATAGTAAAATTTTGACCCAAAACCGTCAACAAATTCGACCAGGCGTAATGTCTTCAATTCTTCAGCTGTTATTCGTAACCCGGAAATAATTGTTTTTCTTTTCTATAAAAAAAGAAAATACAAATATACAATAATTGTTTTGCTACCGTCTTTGAGTGATTTCTGGTTATAAACGGGATTGCGGGCACCCAACGAATGAATTGATAGGTTTCCTGTTAAACTTTTAGTAAAAAAAGAATGTATTATCACGATGTCGGAACACGTGTTCATAAAAATCATATTATTTTGTCATTTTATATTTATCAAGGCAAATGCAGGAACATGAAAACGTGATCCGATATATGAGTAATTTACTTAAAAAATACCAGGAAACGGCTTGTTCAGGTATATTCTGAATTGACCGGTCGGTGGCCGAGTTGACATCGCGTTTGGGTCCCACCCAGGCGTAGTGTGTTCAATTCCTCGGCTGGCTAAGTCCTCCATCACAACACAAGCAACATTTTCAGCTTACTGTGGTGGTAGTAGGAGATTTTCAAATATTGTCAGGTTATTCGTATCCTGGGAATGTTTGACTTTCTTTAAAAAAAAAGAAAAAGAAAGAAGAGACAAGTGTTTTAGTAGGAAATGGGCATGAAGTCACATTTTTACAGTATGTAAAAAAGCGGTAGGTACTCATTTTTCTCCGTGAATTATTTGAAGAGATTCTTAATATATCAGCAATAATAAATAATCTCTTTGAATACTAAAATATAATTATATATTAGTACAAAATATAATTTGAATAATAATACAAATTATATTTTGATGTTATGTAACACGAATTTAGAGTAACCATGGCTTAGTAAAATATCAATTTTCCCTCACAAATATCTAATGACGTGGATACTGATAATAGCATTTGCCAGAAAATAAAAAATAAATTAATTCCATAGGGATAAAATTCTCTCAGGACGTATGCCATCTTTTGGGATGCTGTGTAGATTTTCATTTTCAAGGAAAGGAGCAAGAAGAAGTTCTGGGAAGGTAAAATGTATAAGGGTTGGGTAGGAATGTAGGAATCAGTGTGTCCATGTGTGACGGACATTTGAATATATCCCTCTCACTGCGGCGCACTACGATGGGTCGATATACCAGTAGGAGAGGCCAAAGGGTCTTCCCAAACCGATATGGCACGTCACGCAGCTAGTGGGCAGGCGTATCTTGAATACACCTCACCCGATAAACTTGGACACCCCTGCTAAATCACCAAACATAGCGAAACACCTGGATTTACCTATAGCGGAGGTGTTGGTTATCTAAAAAATAGTTCCCTGGGAGGCGGTCCCCAAACCCACCTCCCAAATTGTGAATCACATTTTTCATGAAATAAAAAAATGGGAATTATCCTTGACCCAAAAAAATTATCATTCATCGTTAGAGGTTATTGTTTTCATCGTTCGATTTACTTCAGAATAATAATAGCGAAAGTACCTACTTCATTGTTAGACAAAATTCTCTCAAGCGTTTTTATTTGTGTCAATTAAGTGCTAAGCCAGGTTCTGTCAAAGTGTCCAACCGATTTGTCTATGAATATTTCCCTTAATCTATTATAAAACACACCTGCGCAAATGAAACTCTTTTTCTGATATATACCCCCCTCAATAAATGCCGCGTCGAATCCAGATGTTTTCAATGTTTTGTTTTGCCTTTGGTAAAGCAGTTACAAACCCACGGTGACCTAAATTAAAGAATAATATTACATCTATTAGTAAATACTTGGAATCGGATTCGATAAAGGAAATTCATAATAAATAATGTTACATTTTTTGGTTTATAATGGATGTAATTATATTTTGCTTGCTGAATTAGGAACCATATTTTTATGGCAATTATTACTGTAAGCATTTACAATACGTAATTGATACAGGCATACTAAATAATTTCACAATTTTACTTGCTTCAAGCCTGACGAGCTGCTTTTCATGTTTCGGGGTAGAAAGCAATTGTTGTAAAAACAAAGTAAGAAATTAATGGCATTTTTCATAGTTATTAGGCAATAAATATGAATACGTTAGTATTCATTTTACCTATAAACAGTGACGTACATGGAGTTTTTAATCGTAGTATAGAGTAATACATATTCATAAATAATTTATATTAAGAGGAAACTACAAGCTAAAAATGTGTACATTCTTAGTATTCCTTATATTGTAAGTAATAGGCATTAAAATCGCTTGACAAACAGAGTCTAGAAACGTTCGATTTCAAGCACAAAAATGGTTTTTATTTTTTTTGTAAATAATTTTATATGAAAGAAAAAAATGTTAATCAAGTGAAATTGTCACATATAATCTTTGCCATAATAGAATATTTTTCAAAATGGTTTCCTTTACGCAATCACACATTTCTATTGAAAAAAAATTTTTTTTAGTAGTTAACATTTATATTTTTTATTGAGTAATTTATTATTTTATTTGTATTCTACTCAAACGAAACGATAGGAAAATCTTCAATTTATCTAAATCATAATTTTTGGTATTCATAATGTACACCAATTCGTTATAAAGATTAATCAAAATAGTGATTTAGCATTAAGCTTCGCCTTAATTTACTATGATGTGGAATTATTTGCTAAGAATGGCCAATATGCAGGCTTTAGCTGATGTTGGTTAAAATTACCAATACGATATTTGTGTGACCGATTCATTTACTCATATTACTAGCCAAATACTGGATACATAAGAATTTATTTTTTTTACGTTACAATCGTATGAAAGAAAGCCAACGTAACAAGTTCTTATTTAATTTTTTTATTTCGTACTAGCTGTATCCCACCACGCATTACTGTGGCTCAGCCTTCTGTGCAGATGGAGAAACAATTGCGCGTGTAGCTTTTACTTCCAACAGATGGCGCTGTTTTAAAAAAAACATTTTTATACAACAGATTACGCTGTTTTTCAAAAAAGTATGTTTTTACCTGTCACCAGTGACGTCTATATAATAAAGGTATATAAAAACACAGATACATATATTGAAACGTTGTGTCAAAATTTCAAAGCAATCGTTGGAGAACTTTCGGAGATTTGAGATTTTGAACAAACGAACATTTTTATTTATATAGTAATATAGATAACTGTACTCATTAATAGAGGTAACAAAAGATGGCACTAATTGCCATACTTGTACCGAAAGGTGCGGCTTTTTTGACACTTACCAGTGGTGCCTCATGACTTCTGAGTGTGATATAATTAATAATTTATTTGAAAAATTCGACATTATTAATGTTATTTAGTCTAAACTGATATCATGAAAATATTTATGCACAAAACAAAATTTTTGAAAAAATAAAAAAACTTTTTCGGCTACAACATCAATAATACCAGTTTGTTGTAATGTTAGCACTCTAATACAACCAAAAATCACAAGCCGCCACTGACACTAATACGAACGACACTATTTAAAAAAAATACATTAATATTTTTAATGTGTCATTTGCTTATTTAGTTCCTGAATTTTAAACTTCATAAATAAGGTGCTCATGCCGCTTCTGCCTAGATATTGTTTCTGTTGCTTTAAATCCATCTAAAGAGAACGTTATGAACATGAATAACGAAGATTATATTTGTGGAATATTAACGTATTATCTTAACAATAATTATAATACTTTACCAAAGCTAGCGAACGGCTTTAGCCATTATAAGAGACCTAAATAGACAGACCCATCTTAACCATCATCCACCCCATCTCCTCCTCTTCCACTCTCTTTAGACTCATAATCGTAACCTTACTACACCATTCGAGACTCCTTGTACGGTATTTACAGAAATAATTCCGGTTTAATTAAAATTTAAAGTCATAACATTTCAACGCCCCGCTGGCATATTTATTATTTTTTTTGTTATTATTTTAAAAACAAACAGTACATACATAAAATTAGTATTAAATAGTTTACAAGTTTCAATTTTTGTAGTAGGATCTGTACCAGTGACATGACGTATCTGTTGAGTGATTATATTTATATCTATATATGACTGAACGGGGTTAATAAATGCTAGAGAATGATATTATGAAGAAAATATTAAGATAAACCTGTGATCTGTACCTATGTCTATGGATGGTGTAGTGGAAAGAAGAATTGTGCGCATTGATAATGAAATGTAAGAATAATGTTTTTCATAAAAGACAGGAGTTCAGATAAGATATATATCATTGAATGTTTGGAGAATTTCAATTATTGTAGCCTGAAAAAAATATCTTCTGACTCTGAAATCCAGTCAAATAATACAAAAAGAAAAATATTTTTTTTTTAAGCAGTTATAATTCTTACTAATAAGTAATTATGCTTTACTAAATATAGAGTTGAAACAATTATTTTAAGTTTGATACAAACTCAAATTAATTCAGTTCAGACAAAACAAGAGGAGAACTTTCTAAAATTTTGTCGATTTCGTTGCTCGTTAAAATTTAGTAACATCAACGAAAAACAAATTAGGAATATTTAAATAGCACATTTTTACTAACTAACTAAATCAAATTAAAGAGTTCCATTTTAAAAAAAATGGATTTAATTAACAAGTAGAAAATTAATTAGAGCTTTTTTATTTTCCCTCATCACCTGTTCATTCTTTTAATTTCCTTTGTCACCTCTTTTTCTTAGAATTTGTTTCATAATTTATTTGTCTTTTTTAATTTCTCGAGGAGAATCACAGTATATTTTCATAATGAATATCTCGGATGATTTTATTGCTCTGTGACCTGATTTATAAATAAAAAGTTCAGTATATTTTAATAATGAATATGTTGGATGGATTTATTGCTCTTTGACCTAATTTAAATTATTAATTTATACTTATTTATATATAATTTATATTGTTTATTTTAAGCATCTTATATTAATATTTTTGACAATGCCACATAAGAGTTATTTTACTAAAAATCCGGGTAATGTAAGGATTAAAAAAGGATATAACTGAGATAGATTCTTTCCAACATAGAATGTTAAAAAACTCTGACTATTTAGATCGAGTTACTAAGCAAAATTAAAATCCTCAGCAATTTATTAACCTCATCTCCCCTCTCTTTTTTGAGATAAATGAAAAAAAATATGCATCATAATACGCGATATATTTTTGATTTACTCTAAACAGTAAAACAAATAATATTTCAAAGCTCCATATCGCATGATGGAATCGAGGTACCGAAAAAGATATTTGCATTTACCCATAAATTCCAGAGAGAAAATTTGTGTTAGAAAGTTTACCCATCGAGATTTTTGTTATAAATTGTTGATTAAGAAAATAAAATTATATATGATTATAAGCAAGAACTTATTGAAGTTTAAACCTAATTTTAATATTTAATAACTGAACACAATATTAACAACTTAACGATCATTCAAAGATGTCAGCATATTAAAATTTAAAAAAAAATCAGGAAAAGTAATTGAGAAAATTATTAGTATGCACAATAAAAGATATATAATATAATTTATATCTTTTATTGTAAATTATGACGACCCACAAAGTAAATGATTGTTACTAATATGTATTAGTATACAATTTAAAATGACGATTTGAATTAAGTCCCTCAATGGGGTATTTTCACAAACTATGAATAATGTTATAAATGCATAGAAAAGTTTAAAGTTTATTTTTCTTATTGGGTTTATCGTATTAAAATTATGTAACTTTGTAATTTACGTTCATAATTATTGATTTCAAAAACGATCTCAAACCGCACATTCCGAAATGGTTCCAACTGGGTACAACGTCATTATGACATAGAAAACACAAATGTCTGGTTAGACGACTGTCACCAATGTCGCCTGGCATTACGTCAACGCTGCTAAATTCACAAATAAAAACGAATTTGTTTTGGCTGCAAATCAAAAATGGCATATTTTGAATCGCGGTTGAAAATTTATTCATTGACATAAAATATATTCGTCAACATAAAAATATATGCATGAACATAAAAATATATTTGTCAACATAAAAATATATTCATCTCCGTAATTTTTTCAAAAACAAAAAAAATAGTGAAAATACCCTGATAGAGTTTTGGTCCCGGTAAGACCAGAGGATCTGGGTTCGAGTCCAGTTTCGACCGTTATCTTTTTATTTCCGCTTTCAATCCTATTATCTTAATTTCACTTGTTAGTAATTTAAAAGATTGATAAAAACCACAAAATATGATTTGCTTCAACTATAATAATAATTCATATTTAAATTATCGAATTTATTTCAACTGCCTCTTCGAATAGGCACATTCTTTCCTCTTTCCTCAGATAATATACGAGCATATACCTTCTATTGATGGTTATATATCATTTTCACACAGTTTTAATGTATAAAAAAATTTCCAGCACGATAACCTAATAATAATTGTAATAAATTAATGAGCAAGCTTACCCAACAATTTTTTTATAATCTGCAGAAACTCCTTTCAGAAATGTGCACAATGGAATTATTTTACTCACAAAGTCAGAGGTAAACTTATCTTTTATTCAATGAATCCTTCTTTATTTGATCGTAATAATGTATTGTTCACTCGGGTCACTGAATTCGAAAAGGAAACACGAAGTCAAAACAAATAAAGTTGTTTCAGAAAAAATATCTTTCATTATTCCGAAGCATTATTGATATTGAACTTTTACGTTATAAATACGTTGGTTATTATTCGTGTTGTCGTATTTTTTCGTTTTGATTTGATATTTACACAAAATACCAATTGACGCAATTTGTTTTACATTTCAATAGTCCCATATCGCCGATGCTATGCCTTTCAGTTTAAAAAAAATGTGATCCGCTGACAAACGTAACAACATGGTCATTATACTTGTCAGTGGATCACAATTAGTACAAAATCTAAAAGCAAACAATAAAAAAGTATTTTCAATGTTTGACTAAGAAAATCCAGGTATCACTTTTAAGGTACCGATTTAGGCAAATATAAAATAATTATTTTATCAATTTAATAAAATCATAATAAGTTTAATAAAATACTGAATCAAAAGCGATGTTTTCTGGTCACAACTAAAGAAGTTAATCTTTTTATTTTTAAGTACGTTGATAAAACTTTCCTACTTTTGTAATAAGACAAAGACAAACTCACGAATTCACAAAAATATGACGAAAAACGCGACAAATTTTTATAAATATGAATTTTTTATGCATAAACGACTGTAGACGATTGACACAGAATTGTACTGAAACATATTGAGGTCATTGGCATGCATTTATATCATTTCCTATCCTAATGTGTTTATTGACCTGTCATCCGTATATGCAATCATTTCATATTAACTTAGCATTATCGTGTCAATTCGATCGTGGAAGATTACAGTGTCAAAAGAAGGCCTATTCGCGTAGCGTGGCTTGGACGATCTACATTTTTCTTTATTACTTGTCAATTTGAAATGCAATGTGTATGATTAAATTTCAATTTACGGTGCGTTAGTAAAATAGGTTTTAAGTAACTGTATTTCTTCTAAATTTTGGTTGACTTTTTGGATAGCCAACTTAATAAGATTCCAATGAGAAGATTTCTTTGAAGCGGTAATGGAGTTTATTTAGTTGTCTAGACTCTGGACTCACGAAGCTAAAGTAAATACAAAAGAACATCAACACCTCTTACAATAGACGTTACTATGGTTTCCAAATAAAATTCAAACTCAGACCAAAAGGAACCAATACGATTTGAAACACTTAACCAAAAAAAATTAACCGTTTTTAGTCAGTGAGAATGAAGCATCCCCAATCAGGGTATGTTGTGAGACTGAAGGTGGTGGAAATGGAAAGAAGAGAAAACCTGGCTATTCAGATCTGGTCGCCAAATATGACTTAAGGTATTTCAAGCAATGTTTCAATTCTGAATGGTGGTCTTACACCAAGACGATACCGAGATTATCTTCCACACTGTAATGTGCCACAAATTTAATTTATATTATTTTAAAGGAATAAATTGTGAAACAACACAAATTCAACAAACAAAAAAATACTTTCCCACCCCGGGATTTAAACCCACGATCTTTGGATTGCTAGTTGAGAGCCTTACCCCTCGACTTCGCAAAATCTAAGGACTTGAGTGTTCTAAAAGGATAATAGCTAAGAAATATCGAATAATTTAATCACAAATTGATTGCAAATGTTTTGTTGACATGTTGAACTGCGTAAAAACTAAACATGTGTGTTTGAAGCAGCTTATTTGCTCAATTCAACTGCGAGTTAATTACACGGTTGATTTGCTAATTCAATACAAAAGGCGAAGAGTGCTTGACGGAACTCAGTTCACATGTGTATTATGTTGTTTCATACTGTTTTATTATTATACATTGACTGTGCCATCGTTTGCACGGGCTACGTGCAATAAACAAATGTTAATAAATTGCATGTTAGTCGTAGAGCTTTACCGGTGTTCCTAGGAACACTAGTGCTTCGCGAACTTGTTACATGTGGTGCGCGACATTTTGAAAGCGGCGTTCTAACTGGATAATAATTCTCGAATGAGTTTTTTCATAGAACGGTTGACGTACACTTTAAATGATTGCATAGGGAAGATTTAGCACATTTTATAACGAACTATGTTATTTTAATCATCAAGTGCCGACAATCTTGGGTATCGGATTAAAATCGATTTGAAGCAAATTCGTTTTGAGTAAAATATTAAAACTGCACACGTTTTTTACAGTCACTTTGTTATAACAGTTATGAGACACGTTCCGTTGATACGAATAAACTAATAATATTTAAATTTCTCCTACTTCGAAATATTGCTTGTTGAATAATGGCGGACTCAACTAAAATAAGATAGAACCTGCGAAAAACCCACTGTTCAGGAACACGACGAATCAATCCACTCCGGTACCAACAGGCTAGTTTTTTGGAAATTTGGTTACATATATTATTACCCACAATATAAGGAATTTAAATGCACATGTGTACGGTAGTAATGCGAGTTTTTGACCTTAATGGAATTAGTTTCAAACGTTTTTTTTCTTTTTATTATTACTAGTAGTTTTGTGAACAGTAGATTCGATTAATGTTGATCACTCCGACTAGACAGTCGCAACGCTCTTGCGCTCTCGTGGAATAAAAAGGAACTATCAAATACGGCTACCATCTTCATAGGATAAACCGGAGACGGAACACATAACAAAAATTTACAGACAGAAGAAATGCAAAGTGGTCGAGTCAAAGCAGGACGTAAACGACGGTTCTTGACTGACAGACTGCCATATAGGTTTTAAAAATTGAAAATTAATAAGGGGCTAAGATTTGTAACCCGAAGAATAACAGCCTTATTAAAATTTTCTTTGTTTTGATTATATACAACAGGCATTAATAAACTTCAGTTCATAATTATTATTATTAGATTTTAAACATTATCTTCCGTAAAGAAGGCAAAAACACATCCGTTTTCTAATGTTTCTCAACAAAGTTAATTAATTAATTAGCTACTTTAATTAGACAACATTATCTTAAATATTTTTTTTCCAAGGAATTACCCGTTTTCTGGAGAAAACTTGTTCGTAACAGCGATAAAGATAACTTACTTTTATGACTTATTATAGTATTTTCTTTCTTTCAGCACTTAAGGCACTTTGTACCTTCATTGACCCTAGAGATGAAAGTACTTTTCTCAACAAACTAATAACTAAATCAAGAGGTACAAAGTTTTTGGAATACATTATTTTTAAATTCCTTTCTTGTTTAAGTTACTTAGTACACTTCATAACTACATAATAAGGGAAGAAGTTAAATGGAATTCAAAGTATTTTTCCCTCACCAAAATGCTTAAAATAAATTTAGTAATCGGTCACATTTTCATCTTATTTGGGAAGCGAGTTTGGGTACCGCTGCCCCGGAACCTTTGATTAGATAAACAACACCACTGCCATAGGTCAACCCAATATGAGATTTAGTAAGGGTGCTCGGGTTAATCGGGTGAGATGTGTTCAGGATGCGCCTTCCCATCAGCTGCGTGGCGTGCTAGATCGGAAAAGGCTGGGTTGCAAAGATCCTTTGACAGTGTTATGAGTAGCTGTTACGACTACAAATCATAGAGGACAAACCACCACATCGATCGCGTAGCGGTATAGTGTAAAACATGCCTTGGTCACGTACAATCAGAAGGATCACCTTATATGGTGATCGACGATAAACAGCAAGAAGCGCTAACGCAAAAATCATGTCCATAAAAAGAATCACTAACTACGGACTAGGGGGACATAAGTGGTGGAAAAACAAAACAGAAGGGGAAGCGGGAACATACAGCGAGACTACACTTGAGTTAGGATAACCCGACACTTCAGTTCAGAGAGTCCTGGACTTCAGGTGGGAGTAAGAAGACGAGCCGCCGTCAGATGTGTCGGTGATTACCCACACATAGCTGCAAGGCCGAATGCAAATTTAATTTAAAACGCTGGAGGATTGAACCACGAGAAAAGCAACTTAAAGGTCCCACATCGAATCACAGCATTAAACAATTTGAATATATGGTATCTCTGACAAAGGTAATGAAACAGAGCCATTAACTTCCAGCGTACAATTGTTCCATGCAATAGTTTTAAGACAATTTCGTAATAATATGTATAATTATATTGCCAAATAAATATTATATCAGTATAACTTCACAATGTGTTTTAATTTCGATGGTTCCTCAAGAGATGGCCTGAACAAGCTATCCCTGAGATATTATCAATAAATACAAGTGTAATGTTTTTTAACAACCTCTCCAACAAGTTTCTCCTTGCACCGCAGTGGTTCATATGTCGGTTTCTCTTGTAACAGGTAACTGTTAACTGTTCAGGTAACACTGATCCCTAGATTCATACCCACCCCTGATACCTTTTTCCTTCCCAAAACTTCTTCTTCTTCCTTTCTAATAAAAACCCACAGGCGAATTATTTTTACAAAGCCTCCTGGAGCTAATGAAAAAAAAAATCCCGTGATGTTTCTTAGTGTAAGAACTTCATGATAATTATTATAGACATATTTCCTAAAACAGAACTGTCAGCAAATTCCGACGACGTAGATCAATATATATTAATATATGAAACCAAAATATGTGTAGAAAAATGCTAATTAGTTCAACAATTTTTTCCCTAAATGCGGAAAATTTAGTCAAAAAGTGATTCGGATTTGATGTCCAATGTTTCAATTATTCAAACGCATTTGCAAGTATCTATTTAACATTAGCGGCCGCAATGACGAAAAATAGGTTAATTTTTAAAAATAATTTACTGTATAGTAGTTTCAGTCTGAGGTCGTACTTAACGCCATCGTTCTCGTATCTATGGTAATTTTTATTTTCATTCAAGACTTGGAAGAATGAAGATTTTTCGTAGATGACGTAATTTCGACCTTTTTCTGACAGTACGTTAGCTATATTTGAATTTTTTCTCATTCCTTTTATCCTGGGTGAAAGAAACTTTATTTTATCCCCAGTAAAAAAAATAAGGCGATTTGCTTTATTTAGTAAAAAAAGGCTGTTTATCCTAATATTTTAGCACATACTAAAGACCCTTTCACTGAGAAGCTTGTGTTGAAAATTTTTTGCTGAACCTTTCAACCTTGAATTGAAGAAATAATCGTTACCCATTGTGAGAATCGATCTTAATCCGTCCGATCAGCTAAGCGTATTACTTGCAGTGCCATCGACCATCTCACTCTCGCGGAAGTCGTATCTGAATGGGAGTTAATATAGAAAGCCTGATTGAAAACAGATGGCGCTGGTGTGGTCGGCCGTCAGTTATAATAACAGCAAAATTAAACAATATTTTAAGCCAGGAGGTGGATTTGAATTTGTTTACTATCAAGGTTGAAACCTTTAATAAATTTAGGATTTTCTTTTTTATTCATATGCACTGAAAATATAAAATGGCCTTAGTTTTTTATTTAGCTTCTGGGGTATATGTATAATATATGTTTATTCAATCTGTATCTAAGTATATAGTAACCGATCAATGTTTTGAGAAACCATTAGAGTGAAATAAAGGAATATTGACTAGGTTTTGTTTGAATGGCTTATTTTTAGGAAGTGATAATTTTTAATCTTGAATGAAAACGCTTGATTTGTAGGTAACTTTGAATAGGTTTTCTTCACTCAAAATAATCAAACTTCCTAAAGTGCATTCAGGAATTTGTTCCTTTTTTGCTCTTATTCGTCAACTGGCCCAGAAAGAACGTCTTTGATGGACACTCGATCACTTCACTGGAGTTATGTGTTTTAGTTTTTGCAAGTTTTTTTATAGAAATCTAATGGAAAATCAACGTATAAACTCGTGTAAAATACAAACAGGTTTGTTGTGTCAAATATACGAAATTGACAAGATAAAAAACATTCATTTTCAATAAATTGCCAACATTACACCACAGTATTATATTAAATTCAGTCACGCTTTCGATAAGAGAACGTGGTATTTTGTGCGATGACAATTTGTTCTTAGTAAATTATATGCAAGGCGTTACCAATATGGGGCTGAAAACGTTGGACTATGTTTTCACAACATCTGCGAATTTTCATATTGCCATTTTACTTTTTTTATTTTTTATTCTTCAATATAAACTCTCACTAAACTGCCAAAGCAGTTTTATCGCAGGTCATGTGCACAATATTAATTATATAGTGAGATTCATATAACGAGAAGCCATGTTACAAATAAGATTTGTAACAAGGTGTATGTGCATCACTTTACTTACATCGGATCTATGGTCTTGGTGTGTGGGACCTTTAAGTACCTACACATTGTCATTTTGCTATTGGTCAAATTGACAGCCCTGGAATTCGGACTTGGAGAGTTGCCAAACCTGAGGGAGCAAGAATCTGTGAAGAGGGAAGAAGAATTTGCATTGGAAGCAGTGACCATTCTTTGATCACCAGCCCAGAGCAGCGAGCATTCCTCTTGGCTGAAGTTCGACGAACACATTCGCCACTCCTGAGTGAACATCAGCTTTGCATATGGTGCATTGACCATTGGATTGATGGAATCGGATGGCATCTGTCGATCCTGATTGGTTAAGAGAGACCCTTTTGGAGACCAGCAGCGTGATACTGTTTTGCATTGGACGACAAGATTATTTTTTGGATAAATTATAAACTGGGAGTTGCTGTGAAGAACAGGAATCAACTACTTCACATCAAGAACGAACTGGTATCGCACCCAGGGCTGCCACCTTTCAAAAACAGTAGACCCGGAGATTTTAGAAATATAGTTTTTTTTTTTATTAAAATAAAACTTTTTTAGTATGAATTATTTAATTTAGGCAAAATTTCATGGTAAATTACCATTTTTAATGTTTTTTTAAAATATAAATGACTTAGCTAGTGCTAAGCTGACTTGGACCAGCTTGACACTTAAAACTATATTTTTCATCCTGAAGGGATTGTTTAAGCATCTTTTCTTGCTCAGGTTTCTTCAAAAAATTCTTGGCAATTCATATTGAAATTAATCTTCACAATTAACTCTGCCTTCACCATGTCCACTGACTGTCAATGAACACAAATTTTCCATTAAAGAAAAGACGCGTTCAACAAAAGCATTGATTATAGAGATTGAAAAAAAAATATTTTTGGCAGTTCGGTAAAGGTTGAGGTGACTTTGAATAACTGAACCCATCGTTAATCAACAAGCAATGTTGCATCACTAGATTGTACAAACTGAGGAAATACTTGGTTTAATTTTTGGGTCTCCTCATAAGGTTCATCTTCGTTGATATTCTTCAAACTAAGTGATTCGACAGCTTCCACAGTATCTTCGTAACTTACTGCACTTGTTAGATCGAATTTCTAAAAGATTGAATACAAAATCTTGTCTTTAATGTTTCTCATAATTGGATGCAACTCCGCAGCTGTAACGGAGTTTTTTCTAGCAATAGTATGGCTTCTGTCAGCATATTCATGTAATGATGAATGAAATATAAATAATATTCCTGTAGTGTGATCTTTGTAGATAGACACAATACTTAGAATTGTCAGCTTCTAGGGTAAGACGCGGATCCAGCTGCCTCAGCTCGCCACTTAATGAGAGATGAATGCAGATGATTCGACGACCACTCTGATGAACGATCCTTTATTTCAAATTTTGTATTTACTTACATTGCTTTTATTTTGTTTTCACGAGATACCGATTTTGTATTTTTGATTATTCTTATTATTTTTATTTTTCTCTCGAAACGTAATAGTAACATAAATTTCATTTAATATTGCAGCCGGCAATTAGACCATCCTCCGAATCCTGCTGGATTCAAAAATTAAATAAATAAACATTTATTTGCACACGACGGTTTTAAAGAAGAAATTTAATGTCTTTATTTCACATTTTCTTTAAGTAAACTTTAATAAACTTGCTTTACTTTTGAGCAGTGCTCTTCGTTATTTAAATAAACCCATATTAAAACAAATACACAAATAAAATACAAACTCACGGTCACCTCTTTGAGAACGTAAAAAATTTATATTTTTTAATTTCCACATCTACCATTTAACCTCTAGTTTTTCGTTCCTTCGGTTTTATTTTGCTAACCTTCTTTTTTCATTAGAGTTTTCTGGTGGATATTTTTTTACACTCCTGCGCGCGCTGAAAACCGAGTAAATTAAAAAAATATTATAAAGGTTGTACGATGAAAAAAAAATACAGTGTGTGGCAAGCCTACGCACGACAGAAGTGAAAATTTAAGTATTCTTCTCTATCTCTTTTCATTTCATTCTCTCTTTTTTTCTGTCTATTGACATATTTAAAAGTAAAAAAAACAAATCGTTGATAAAAAATTAAAATTTATAAAAATATGGGATTCGAACCCTGGTTTTGCATAACGAGTGTCGAACGCTCTGCCTCTAGACCGCGAGGAGAGATATTTCGCGCGACGCGGCGATATCGGCCTTGATTAGTAATTTTAATGATTCAAAATAAAAATAATTAATCAAAATACCGAGCGACTCTACCGGCACGATTTGTAAGCTATATTTCGACCAAAATATCATATAGGTACCGTAAAGTAAATTAAATTTAAATTAAAAAATTTATCTTATTATTTACTACATTATTACAAATCGTTGAAAAAAAAATTAAAAGTTATAAAAATATGGGATTCGAACCCGGGTCCTGCATAACGAGTGTCGAACGCTCTGCCTCTAGACCACGGTTATTACGTATTCGACCAAAATATCATATAGTCAAAATATCTAAAAGTCGCAGCACAAGAGCATTTTATCACTTTAAAAAAACATATTATTTAAAAAAAAACAAAAAGAAAAAAAAAATAGTTAAAGCGGGGATCGAACCTCGGTTCTTCACGACGACAATCGGGCGCTTTGCCTCTAGACCGCGAAGCTGAGTTTGGAGAGCGACCGAAAGTAGGTATATAATATTGGCTAGGTTCCTATAGCGAAATGATCACGGTTTTTCATGACGGTCATGAGTTGGTTTTACTCCGGTCCTCGAAATTGCATAACGCGCGTAAAGAAGTTTCACTTTAAAATGTTGATTTAACATTTTTCATTAACTTTTCAACCGTAATAATTTATTGAATAATGAATAATGTAGTAAAAAATTAGATAAATTTGTTAATTTAAATTTAATTTACTTCACGGTACCTATATGATATTTTGGTCGAAATATAGTTTAAAAATCGTGCCGGTAGAGTCGCTCGGTATTTTGATTAATTATTTTTATTTTGAATTATTAAAATTACTAATTAAGGCCGATAACGCCGCGTCGCGCGAAATATCTCTCCTCGCGGTCTAGAGGCAGAGCGTTCGACACTCGTTATGCAGGACCCGGGTTCGAATCCCATATTTTTATAACTTTTAATTTTTTTTTATCAACGATTTATTATTTTACTTATCAATATGTCAATAGACAGAAAAAAGAGAGAATGAAATAAAAAGAGAGAGAGAGAGAAGAATACTAAAAGTTTCACTTCCTTCGTGCGTAGGCTTGCCACACACTGTATTTTTTTTAGTATCAATATTATTTTTTACGTGCATAAATGGACTCCTGATGAAACACCTCCACAAATAGATAAAATAAAAATAAAAAACAACCAAGAAGAAACGGCTAATCTGAACTTTGATAATCTTGATCTAGATAATTCATTCTATTAAATCACTAAAAGAGTTAATGAATTTCACGGTGAACCTTTTATGATGCAGGTGAACCACGAACTTCAAAAAAATAAAAACTGGCTCAAGTGCCCTGAAAGAATTCAGTTCAAATTGTGCTGGATGGTGTTTAAATCCATCAATAAATTTGCCCCAACCTACATCTCTGAACTATGCGTCCCGGAAAATACTGATCTGAGGCAGTCAACTCTTAGATCAGCAACATCATCAACTTTAGGCAGAGTGATGGAACCTAAGCGCAAGCCAAATACTATGTAAGTTTGGTGATCGCGCTTTCGGAGTATCAGGGTCGCAGGCTTGGAATAAACTCACTCCGGAACTAAGATCCATAACAAGTCCAACAGAATTCAGGTCTAAACTAAAAACTTACCTTCTTAAGCTGTCATACCCTAAAATTAAATATACCATTCCTGAGAGAAAGTCCAGTTATATCCAATTTTCCAATTATGTCGTAAATCCTGTATATAAATTTCGCTAATAAACAATTGGTTAATGTTAATTAAGTGTTAATCTCAAGTGACCTATTAGGTAAATATTGTAATGTATATTATCTCCATATATAGTTAGTAATATAATAACATAGATCACTGTAGAAATGTATTATAAATTTGTACAGCGCCCTTGAGGTGATTTTGCACCAAAACGGCGCCGTACAAGACATCCAAATATTATTATTATTATTAAAAACCTAATTCGATAAGAAATTACATAATATTTGGATTCCTGTCTTCTAGCATGGATTAAAAAAAAGAGTGGATACCTATTACATATATTAAATAAAAATAATATATTTTAATTGGTTGCATCTGAATAATTGCAAGGAAAGTTGCAAATTTAATATCAACACATTCGCTGACAATCTAGGTCATAAAACGCATTATTTCAAGTAATATTCTTGAATGTTTAATAAATTATCTTAAATGAAAGTCATCTATGTCTAAATTCAACGTAAATTATTGATATTAGGATTCAATTAGATATGACACACTTCGGAGAAGTTATAAGGAAGAAATACAAATAATCTGCCAGCACCTTAAATTTGATTATTAAAATCAATATTAGCACTGATTAGCATCAAAATTAGCCCTTAAGAAATGGCTGCGCAATATTTTTCAAACAAAACATAAATTTAGATTTGAGGCCAAAATACCGATCTGATCTGGGTAATTATTAAAAACTAAATCTACTTCATATTTATTATTTGTTCATTAGATTTTTTTGCTCTCTTGCTCTTTTTGAAAACTCAATTTTTTTAACAACAGCGTTGGTCTAAAAAAAGGTGCAATACAATTATTTTTAATATATCAAAATATCGTATCCGGTATTTGTATAATTTCCCTCGTGGCCTATATCATCTTTGAAATTGCAAAGAAATAGAAAAGAAGGAGAAGAAGTTCTGGGAAGGAAATGGTATGAGGGGTAGGTTAGAATCTAGGGACCAATATGTCAAGAAGTGACGGACGAATGAGTATAACCCTCCCGCCGTGGTGCAAGGCGATGGGTCGAGAGATCAGTTGTAGAGATCAAAGGGTCTCCCCAAACTAGCCTCTCTCGATCTGGCATGCAACGTAGCTGGTTGGCAGGTGTATCCTGAATACACCTCACCCGATAAACCCGAGCACCCATGCTAAATCACTAAACGTAACGAATGCCCTTGAGATGACCTATAGTGGAGGTGTTGGATATCCACTTAATGGTTTCCGGGACGGCGGTACCCTATCCCGCCTCCGAAATTTAATTATTGGTGGCTCCATTATATTGATTTATGTAATGTTAATGAATATATTTAAGATTAAAGTTAAACCATGGATGAGAGAACAAAGTAATTTTCAACTTAACATTATGAAGACGATGTAAAAACAATTTGAAACTTTATAAAAAAGTTTAAAAAAAACAGGAAGCCTCAGAACAGGAAACCCTAGTGAGGAGGACTGTGAAAAAAAGTATTTATTCTTATTTATACCTAAAGCATGTACAAACTTTGCAATTGCAAAGAATAAAAATAAAAATAAATTATTAGGTTAATCTGAATTTTCTTGTATTATCCATGCCCAATACCCATAATATGTTATCTAGGTTACCCCTTACCAAAATGTGATTTCTACTCTATATGGTCTGTGAAGGCGATCCCCACAATATGCGACTTCATAAAATATCAATTTCCAGGAGAACAGTTCTACTATCTTATCGGAAACGATCCCTGACTTGATATATTGTATTGCCATAGCCCTCGAAGTCTTCGAAAACAAGGTGACCCTGATATTATAAGATATCCCGTTCGAAGGAATTCTGCTTTGGGAATTCTATTATTCTCCCGAGCTGTCTGTTTTTGTGAAGGTGAAACAAAATTTATCGAGTTTGGAGTAATGGACCAGAAACGAGTGAAAACGAAAACAAAATGGTACAGCAACATTGTACTGCATAGATGTGACGAATTGATGCTTAAATTGAAATTTTCGAGGTTACCCAGTAAAATATTCAATAATTTATTTACGAGAGAATCATTAAAAAATTTGACGGCCAAGCCTAATTTGATATTATTCGGTACTAAACGTTGTCATCAATAATGAAGAAGCTATTAATTGGAAATGTGTGTTCTGGTGGATGGTTTTTAAGTGAAACTTTTTAGAAATTTCAAAATAGATGTCACTGATAATATTTTACTAATATGAAATATTTATATGTTTTTCCAAAATGGTTTTTATAATTGCTAACCGCACGGTTTTTACGGTAATTGAATTTTGAAATGATTAAAACATTTTTATTTATTTATTTCTATTTTCTATAGAATTGTATTCAACAAATTATAACAAAGAATATTTAATTTTGTACTGATTATTTAATAAGTGAAAACTATATTAACGACTGTCAAACGAAAAATGTGAAACGTAAAATACAAAAAAAAAATTGAGATCACAATCTTTTTTGCCGGGGAAGTGCTTTGGGGTGAAATGCAGATCACGCCAAACTCTGGGAATTGAATAAAAATGCACTTTCTAGATGAGAAAAGTGTGTAGAAACTCATTAAAAAAAGAATTAAGGCGCGGAAGAATAAATTGAGGGAGATACAGCCGATCAAAGTTTAATAAAATTGCACTTCGCGATCTGAGGGTAATATTCGGTTTATGGGAGTATAACCGAAATTGAACTTGATTTAGACTAATTTAGGGCTGGGGAATCCGAATCTGAAAGAATTAGGTGGGGGTCGGCACTATTAACTGAGTTATAGGGTTTTGAAACTTCGTACGCGATACATAGGAACCATGTTTTATTTATCAATTATGACTTAAGAAAATCAAATTAGCAACTATTTAATTTTGAAATTTCAGTAGTGCCAACCAAAAAAAGAAAAGTGTTGCCATATAATAATAATATTTTTTTACAAAATAGGTTAGGTGTTTAGTTTGGGTTAGAGTAGGCAGAAGAACATGGGAAAAAGGTATTAGAATTAAATAACAAACCAGTCTATACAAACCTAGCGTAGCCCACAAACTACTTGAAAACTGGGATATAACTCTAAAGGGGACGCGAGCAGGCGTTATTAAAGGGGCAATTTTGTGTAACAGGAAATAACATGGAAAAAAGGTATTAGTATTAAATCACAAACCGTCTATACAAACCTAGCGTAGCCCACAAACTACTTGAAAACTGGGATAAAACTCTAAAGGGGACGCGAGTGGGCGTTATTAAAGGGTCATTTTTTGTTATAGAAAATCACAGTTAGGTTAGGTTATATGTATACATAAATTAAGTATTTACAAGATTTTAAATAATAAACTACCAATCTGGCAAATGATATTTAATTTTCAGAATTTTCCATGCATTGATATTATTATATGGCAACATTTTTTATTTTTTGGATGGCACTACTGAAATTTCAAAAGTATTAAAAGTTTTTAATTTGATTTTCGTGACAAAATATGGCGGCGGACTGTCCGAATATGGTGATAATATCAGATCGCGAAGTGCAATTTATTAAATTTTGATCGGCTGTATCTCCCTCAATTTATTCTTCCGCGCCTTAATTATTTTTTTAATGAATTTCTACACACTTTTTTCATCTAGAAAGTGCATTTTTATTCAATTCCCAGAGTTTGGCGTGATCTGCATTCCTCCCGTGCTTTGACCACTGAGCTAATTCGAGCATATCAACTGTCATTTTTAACTGTATCATACTTCGACTGAGAACTACCAACATTCTCTTCATTAAGCATATTTTTGGCTGATATCCTTATGTTGCTATCTGTCAAATTTTTTGTTTGAGAGTCGATAAATTAAATATTAAATATTAAAATTTATATTCAATTTAAAATTTATTTAAATATTATTAAATATTTCAAATTGAGATTTAACATATTTAGTTATTCCATTGAGAAAATATTCGTCCTAGAGTTGTAAAAAAGTCAACAGATATTGCAAGATACAATATTTGTTGCGGCGTGATTGGACTGTAATTGCGGTATTTGTGATATTGTTTGATTGACTTACCAATATCTCCAAACTGTCGGCACCTTCCACTTTGCTCTGCTTTAATCACCGGTGGGGGTAATTGTTAGTATTGGAGGAGGTCAATGAAAAGAAATAGTGATATTAGAATTGCGAAATGGTTCAATGCGTTATAGATTGCTATTTTTATGCACTTTTCACGGCGTTCTTTGCGGTATAACATTTGCCGTTTTTAGCGCGGCGCGGTGGTTTTAATAACTCAAGATAGGTTATGCGGAAAGCGGTTGTACTTGCGGGCGGCGCGATACTTTAACAACTGACTCATGTAGGTGAAAGGCGCGGAACGCGGGTGGGAAACAACTCGAACCAAATACTATGCAACAATAACTGGCCCGAGCAATATTTATCCAATATACTATCTAAATTAAAATTTATTCGGGTATAATCTTATTCATAAAGATAAAGATAGCAGCAAAAAAAATTATTAATAAAATGTCGGTAGCTTTCAGTCGAAGTTGAGTTGATACGGTTGAATTAGCTCAGTAGTCAAAACACTTCCCCGGCGAGGAAGAGGTTCTGAATTCAATTCCTTGATTCGACTGAAATTTTTTTGTTCTGTTTTTTGATTGACTTTTTCCGTTTGAGAGTCGTTAATATTGTATTCAATGATAAAATTCAAATTGAGATTTTACTCATTAAGTTACTCCACTGTAAAAACTTATAATTTACGCCTTAATGGGTTTCCTTGTTCTGAGGCAACATTGCACATGGTAGTGTTGTGATGTACAAAGCATCAATTTTCTTAAAGCAAACAAATAGTATATTTGCGGCACGTTTCAGAGTACTCTCAGTTTCACTTTGGTGTAAGGCAGAATTGAAACGTTGGTTGAAATTACTATTACCCGTGTTTGGTAACCAGATCTGAAAAGCCAGTTATTTTCTCACATTCCTCTTCCACATCATCTTCGTTTCCCCACTATTTCAAGCCTCACAACATACCCCAATATGGTATGCCATAGTCTCACTGGCTTCGCATAATCGGTAACATTTAAGATTCTTTTGCAGATTTCATATTTAAAAAAATATACATATATATGTTATGGTTAAGGTTTTCACGGGTGTAAGATGTAGAATATTTTTTGTTTTACTCGCGTAACGTAGTCCTAAAAAAAACTGTTTGAATTGCCAAACCCGCCCCCACCCCCTCTACCACACCTTTCAACACGCATACTTCATCCTAAATATAAGAATTGATAAGCACCCACTTGTATCTTGACTTCTGGACCAAACAGGAACGCGAAAGCGTTCAGTTTGAGACAAAATTCAAGACATAAGGCCTCTGAAGATGGACAGTGAGAACTGTCAGAAACGTCAGGAATTAAAAAGTCCTTTTAAAGACAGCGTTACGCGGGTAACCGAGAAAAGTATTCTACATATATATAACGTAAGCACTAAAGATTTTAAAAGTTTCGATGGTGAAAGGAAAGGAAAAGCATTAATATCTATTTGTTTTTGACAATATATATGGCTCCAATGTTATCTTTTCTGCCTCAATAAACCATAATTCAATTATAAATTTATTTTTAATCCTCTAAATAAGTAATTTGAGACCACTTAAAAATATATATTATTAATGTCCACATTGACATTACCAGTTTTTTAAAGCTCGTGTTCATAGTTAAATTAATTCTCCAAGTTTAATTTTTTTTTAAGCCAGCCAAAACGACCGTAACTCGAGCGGGAAGAGGTAGATGGGTGCGTGACGTCATTTGAAGGTAGTACTGGGTAGGTATTTTTTATGGAGATTTTATTTATTCTTCATTAGGTATTTGCTGCAATTTTTTATCTATGTTAACCTTCAATTAAATCTTTTTTTTCGTGCTAAAATTAATTTTTAACGTTAGAAATTGATATTCGCACCAACACATAATATCCTTATACCTACGTATCTCATAGGCTCAAACGTTGATGTATTTTTAGTTGACTTGAGGATCTCGTACTTTTATTATATAATGAGATTGTGAAATTAAAAAAAAATAATAAGAATTGATACCAACACACCTACACTACCTGGACTATGACAAGAAATTTACTAAATATCCCAACATAAATACGTCTTTTGGCCAGAAAAACCTTTAATTCCACTCTACAAAAGTATGTAATGACCTTCCAAATGAAATTAAAATACCTTGATGATATTCAAGTTAAAAAAACAACGTAGTCAATAAGCATAAAAATAAGGAAATCAACACATTTGAAGATGTGAAAATTAACAAATATGAAGATGTAGAAATCAATAAATATGAAGATGAGGAAATGATGAAGTAAACAACTACTTTCAGTTCGCATCGGAACAACAATCCCTATTTACAGCTTCAGGGCTGTGAATAAACTATTTTATTTATTTAAATAGTCATAAATTTCCTCTCCTGAGCACAAGCTTCAGCTTTTTCAAGAGAGTTTATGTAAAATACCTCAAATCAATTATTGTTATATTATAATACAATTTATGATGACGTTATAAAGTTTTTCCAGACTCATTGTCCTAATGTGAACTGTAGTTTTAAGGACAGGACAATGAACCTAAAAATTGTCCCAGAGATGGACGGGCAAGCTATCTTACGCACGCCGCGGTTTCCGCGTGTAAACGCGTTTTGACGAGACAGTAGGACAATAGCCAGAGTTCTAGGCGCTTAGATCTCGTATTTCACGTAAATGGAACACTACAATACATTTTGGTATAAAATACCTAATATTTTTTGCGAACTCGCTCGTAACGCGCGACCTCTTGTATCCGTTTATGCGGTGTTCCGCGTTTGCCCTATGGTAGAATTGTTGTATTGCCCCATTGTCCTACTCTGTGCAGTCGAGACTGTTCGAGGAGCAGAAAAATATTGTTTTGTATTTTGTATTGTCCTCGAGTGATCTCTGCATTAGGAAATTCTTTGCTGTTTGTGTTATCGTCATCCTTGAAAATTTCAAAGTTGTTGCCAAAAACTCTTGCGTTTTTTTGCGTGATAGAACATCTTTATAATTTTTTTTGTTCTTATTTGCATAAGATTTTTCAGTAAGTTTTCTTTTTTTTCCATCGTTTTCTGATTATCTAAATAGTTTTAGGAACACCCCATACATTTTTTATCCATTTGAAATCAACATTTCAGCAAACAATTTATCAGGATTCAGACGTAAGAATGGCACCGATTCGTCTGTCAAATCACAAGTGGGTAGGTACTTGTGAGTTTTTTCACTGTGTAAAATGTAAAGCATTACAAAATACTTCACCCAAAGTCTCCAAATATTGACAGCTTAAAAGCTTTATTCTGTTTTCCTTCAATGGTACTTTAAGCGGGAAATGCCGAAAATATAATCGTAGCGAGGATCGCTGAAAGTATTTTCAAGACGACACTTCGGTATTATAAAAAATAGTATTTTATTACACTGGAATTCGCACCACATGAACTTGAAATCTTTATATTTTTGTAATTCATTCAAAATATATCCAATGCTTGTGTAATAATAATGGATTTGTTGACGGTAAGGCTACTGTCTACTATATACGTTTTCATCGTGTATTGGATCATTTTCATCACTCTTTACTAAAAATATTTAAATTTTGGTACGATAAAGAAAAATATAATTTTCTTTAATTCAAGGCAATGCCGAGCTTGTCTCGTCATTGTGGCTGTGTGTGTCGTGGACTTTCACTGACTGGATGTGCGCCACAATACCTACACAGCCGACTCGATATTTCGTAATCTATGGTTTAAGACATAGTAAAAATAATCTATGGGTGGTGACAAGGCAGATTCATGGGAATAATTTCAATAATTGGTAATTGCTATCCTGATTGTGATTAAGGAATTGACATAACAATTAATAACATTAAATGTCGTTTCTTTCCTTAGAGGTAATGTTTTGTTACTGAATGCTTTTCTTTATGTAAATCTTGTGAGATTAACAAAATAAACCTCTTCTTTCCTTACAGAGAAACTCAATTATGTTTTAATTGACTGTATCGTTCAAATCACAAGGAAAATATCATTACATGCAAATAGAGTTTGATGTTTTGCATTCATAGACAGAAACTGAAATACACAGGTATCTATTATTAGTAATAACGTTTATTGTAAGCTTCCAATCATTGTTCATTTAGCCCTTCGACATACTGCACGGGCTCGGTAAGGGTAGGCGATCGACAAAAACCGGATAACCTTCGCAGGACAGTCCCATAACCTACCTACCGTCATTGATTACACAGATAGTGAATACGCTCCACATTAAAACTTCCAAAACATTAGAAAATTGCAAGTAAACACAACATAAAGTGTCGAAGTAGTTAAATCACTTCATCTTCGAAATATTCAATCAGTTAGATTTTTAAATTATCGTGTGTGCTGTGCAGTGCTGTGTTTTAAAAATATTAAAATAACAATTTTCAACTGGTAAACATACCAAACGCGCAGGCGCATTATCAGTCCGTCATTACTATCGCCATTGGTCGAAAGTGTCGTCACTTTTGAATAGTGCTAAACAGTTTGCGGGAAACAGGCGTTTGTGTATAAACTAATTACGAATAAAGTTAACATATTTTTAACTCTTTTTAAATAAATTTTAATATGGATTTAAACGAGAACTCTCTTAACTATATGACCAAGGCCAAGGATCTACTCTGTTCGCTGATAAAAATTATTAATGACCCCGGCAACAAATTTACGAAGGAGCAAATGGGTAAAATTACCCCGATAACAACGGATCTGTTAGGAACCACAGGATTGATGGCTGTTCGTATGGGAATGTTGGAAGGAGAATTGTCAACATTAAAAAGTGTAACGGATACTCAGTCTATTGTTACTAACCCGACAAATACTTCATCTTCAATAAATGATTTGCTCGCAGAGGCCGAGGAAAGAAAAACCCGGTCAAAGAACATTATTTTATTTAATGTTCCCGAAAGTATTTCAGAATCAACAACAACAATTATTAAAATGGACAGCGATAAAGTAGTTTCAGCGATTAGTGATATAAATAATGAATTAATACCGAGTGTGGTTAAGTCGTACAGACTTGGTGTAAAAAAGTCCAACAAAATTAGACCGATTAAGGTCGAATTCAATGACTCTGTCTCGGCTCGTGAGGTTTTGACCAGGAACGCAAAACTGAAAAACGGTATAAAGGCCAGTAACGACCAAACACCATTGCAGAGGACTCAACTTCTAGATTTACGCCAACAACTCGAGACGAGGAAGAACAACGGTGAAACCAATATAACTATCAAATATGTGAACTCTGTACCTAAAATTATTGAATGTGCGCCAAAAAACTGAAACAACAAAAAATAAAATGCTACTACCAAAATGTGAGAGGGATCCGCACTAAACTTCCCATGTTGCTGACTTCGGCGGCAACTATCAGCAGTGATATCTTCATTTTAACCGAAACATGGCTCGACTCAGGAATCAATTCCGCCGAATTAGGCTTCCCTAATTTCAACATCTACCGTATGGATAGGAATTCTAAAACAAGTGCCAAAACGAGAGGAGGTGGTGTAGCCATTGCTATCTCAAAAAATCTCAGTTCTTCAAAAATATCCACAAAAAACACATCCATCGAGCAACTATTTGTCAATGTGAACACTTCTAGAGGTAAAATAATAGTGGGATGTGCATACTTACCTCCGAATTCTGATGTCCAAAGCTACAGCAATCACTGCGACGAGGTTGAATCAATTTGTGCTAAATATCCTAATACTAAACTACTTCTAGTTGGTGATTACAATCTGCCACATTATGATTGGTGTAATATGAATTCTGTCAATTCTTGTTCTAATGTTAATATTCGTGTTATTAGAGATATGGCACTGTTCTTAGGTCTAACACAGTGTAATAATGTTCTTAATATAGGAGGTCGTACGTTGGATTTGGCACTGTCAAATGTGTCTGACATCTGTGTTGTGAGAAGTACCGAAATTCTATTACCTGTCGATGTTTACCATCCACCACTAGAAATATGCATGTCCAATCTTAAACCAATTCCTATCGTAAAAAAGGTAGTAGAAACTCGAAATTTCAAAAAAGCTGACTATGTTAAAATTTCAAATTTCCTTAAACAGACTGACTGGTCATTCTTTGATAGCGACGATGATATTAATGTACACCTTAAAAAATTTTACTTCATCGTTAATTCTGCAATTGAACAATTTGTTCCTTTAACGACTTACAGAGAAACTTTATACCCAAAATGGTTCTCAAAAGACCTGATAGACTTAATTTACCTCAAAAAATTATCTCATAAGAGATTCAAACAAAGTCGCCTGGCCATCGATTATACTGCGTTTCAAAAATTGAGGGCAGAGTGCAATAAGCTCTCCGCAAAATGTTACAAAAATTACATTAGTGATGTCGAAGGCTCTATCATGGACGACTCAAATTTCTTTTGGAAATATGTTAAATCCCAAAAAGAAAATGGTACTTACATACCTAGTAGTGTGTCATTCGATTCTAAATTATCCCAAAATCTTCAGGAAACTGTTAATCTTTTTGCTGATTTTTTTAGCGGCGTTTACATTAATGCAAGTGAAGACAGCAATATTTCGTGCTTTGATTTGGTTGAAACTCTTGATATATCTGACTGTAATGTAACCATAGACGATATTATATCTAAGCTGAAGAGTCTTGATTCCCGAAAATCCGCAGGACCTGATAATGTTCCGCCCAGGTTTTTAGTAAATTGTATGCATACATTGTCATATCCTATTCATAAGTTATTTACAAAGTCACTCTCATCAGGTGTATTCCCGGACCTTTGGAAGTTTAGTCTTTTAACGCCCATTTTCAAAAAAGGTAATAAGAGCGAAGTAACAAATTATAGGCCAATATGTATAATGTCTACTTTACCCAAACTTTTTGAAAGCCTAGTACTAGATAAGTTGATATCCCGAATCAATCGAACCATCTCTCCCCTTCAACATGGATTCATTAAAGGTAGATCTACTCTTACCAATTTGATATTGTACACGAATGATATTGTTAATGCCCTTAATGCATCACATTAAACTGATTCCATATATACTGACTTCAGTAAGGCATTTGATAAAGTAAACCACAAAATATTATTACGTAAACTAAAATTGTTGGGAATAAGAGGGAGCATGTTGGAATGGTTTAAGAGTTATCTATTAGGAAGGTACTTAGCAGTCAAGATAGATTCGTTTACTTCTTATACATTTGCTGCCTCGAGCGGAGTACCACAGGGATCTCACTTGGGCCCAATATTATTTTGTTTGTTTATCAATGATATTGTTAATATTTTTACTAATGTTAAAGTCCTGTTATTTGCCGACGATCTGAAGATATACAGAATAATCAAAGACGATGACGATCGCGCAATTTTGCAGTTGAACCTTAATAAACTATGTGCGTGGTGTTCTGTCAATGATTTGCAACTAAATTTAGGTAAATGCCAGATTATCAGTTTTTACAAAGGCAAAAATCCACTTAATTTTTCCTATTTTATGAATGGTGCTAATCTTCTTCGTGTATCACAGATTCGTGATCTTGGTGTTATATTCCACGAGAGTCTACAGTTTAACGAACACATCGATGAAATAACAAGCGATGCGATGAGAATACTAGGTTTTATTTTGAGAATGGGAGCAAATTTTAAAAGTATGTCAACATTAAAACATCTGTATTGCTCGTTAGTACGAAGCAAATTAGAATACAATTCCACCGTATGGTCACCGTACTACAAGGTCCATTCTCAATCATTAGAAAAGGTACAAAATAAATTCCTTCGGTACATTAATTTTAAAATGAAAATTCCAATCGAATTTATAAATTACAATAACTTGCTTGCTGAAACTAAACTTCTTAAATTATCTGATAGAAGAGTGTTAATTGATTTGCTATTTTTATTCAAAATTATTAAATCTTTAATTGACAGCCCTAATTTGTTGGAACTTATTTGCATTAATGTTCCTGCTAGGCAAACTCGCAGTAAAGATACTTTTAAATTTAACAAGAACCTCAACACTAATTATTCTATTTTTTCACCAATTCCTAGAATTCACAACCTTGCGAATAAATACTGTGAACTTATAGATATGTTTGGTTTTGACAATTTTGTGAGCTTTAAAAGGCAACTTATTTCGATTCTATCGGCTAATAATTAACTTTTATAGCTTTAATAATTTTATTACATCTTCTCCCATTCGAAACCTTTCAAGTAAATTATATCCATATTTGTTTGTTTTTTATTTGCTCTACTATACACTTATAATTGTATGCATATACCTACTAACTACTTTTTATACATAACACTATGTTCCATCTCAGATCTTATTATTTCTTATTCATGTCGATATTGCTAAATTCTATTAGTTTTTGCTTTTTACAGGTGCAACTCTTATTTTGTTATTTTTTTTTTTTTTTTTTTTTTTTTTTTAAATCTCTGTTATAATGTTCTTTACCTCACGAGTAAGTTACACTCTAATTTATATTGGTTTATCGATTTGTTAAACTCACAATTAATACTGGGTTTAAACACATCCACTTACTTACTTTTTATGTTGAACTTTCTTTTACTTACTATTTCATGCTTGGGTATATTTTATATTGAATCCATCTTATTAGTGTTTTGCTAATTTGCACAAAATTTTATTATATGTGTTGCTTTCTTACAATTAACTCCATTTATCTTCTTATGTTCAATTATTGTAATCAATGTAAATGTATATTTTCATGTAAAAGCCCATTAGGGCGTAAATAAAATAATAAATAAATAAATAAATAAATAACGGCTACGCTGCAAAAAACATAGTGAACTGTACTTTCATGCACATTGTCTTTGTTTTTTTGTATATTTTTTAACGTAAATATAGCACAACAGTCCCAACAGCTCACAACCGCTTGGAACTAGACTATGGCAACCCCAATCGGGTTATGTTGTAAGGCAAGAAGAGGGGAAAGTAAGGAGATGGAGAAGAAGAAGGTGAGGGAGTATCTGGCTATTCAGAACTAGTCATCAAACACGGCTAAAACCGTTTCAATTCTGAATGGTGGTCTTACACCAGGGCGATGCTGAGAGTATTTTGCACTCTGGAATGTGCCTCAAGTACACTAAATATTATTTTTAATAAATATATTGTGAAATAACATAAATAAATCATATTAAATTTACTTGTGCACGCCGGGATTGAACTCGCGACCTTCGGTTTGCTAGTCGACAGCCTTACCTCTCGACCACAAAGGCTGTCGTTACCATTACTGAGCTAGTGGAATAACAGGTTCTCGAAATCCTCTTCTGAGGTTAATACTAAATGTGAATAACTTCATAAATACGAGTAGAATAACATAACTTGGGTTCCTTCACAGAATTTGAAAAATTCATCAATTTTCAAAGTTGCTTTTCAAGTTATGTTCTATTGAAGTTCTGTTATTATTTAAGTTTTTTTAAACAACTGGCCAATAATGATATAGAAACAGAACTTGATCAACCCATCCTATGTTTCAATTCTTTGAAATTTTTAGATCAAAGCAAATATTTTCTTCAATTTATTAGTATTTTTACAAAGAGAAATTTGTAAAACTTACTTCGCCCAGTTTAAGTGATACTAACAACAGTTAACCTATAATAACCCAACCTAACCTATCATTTTACTATACATATAAGTACATGTCAGATTAGAGATTTGTTGGCTAATTTTACAATCAACAAAGCGTTTCTAGCTTCTGATTGTGTTCCATGTTTTTTATTGGGTTGGCAGTGCCTACACTTCCTACAAACAAACTCGTATTATGCGACAACTAAATATGGGTCTTCTGTCAAAATGGTGCGAAATTATTATTATGTAAATAATATCAAATATCAATATCTTCATAAATCGTACATGCAAAGAGTTGTTGTTTATTGTCATTAAGTTGAATCAAATGTTTGTTTTCTTTTTAAATGCGTATTAAAACGGTAGTTTTAATGGTTGAAATTGTACGTATTTGTTATTCAAATGAAACTATTCGGTCCTTTGCTACCAGAGGTGCGCTCTGTCGGCTAGTAAGGAAACTACTCCAGCTGCCGGTAAAGGAGGGATTGACATTTTAAAGGAACGAATGCGTGATATTTTGCAAGAACTCTATGCGGAATTTACCCAAGACATTAGATTTGAATTTGACCAATCGAAGGGCTGAAACAGTCCAGACGTTAGCGTAATAATACTATCAGATATTTTGTCATTTCCGCATCGCTTACTAATTAGGGCAAGGGAAGCTATTAGTTGGTTTTTTTATCTTACCACTCTAGCTTATAGATGCGATACTGGGAAATGATCTCTCAGCTCTGATGACCGATAAAATGTCATATTTTGCTCAAGAGAATTAAGTTACCTTACCTCGGTAACAGGCTTCAAACTTCAAACTATGGCTTCAGAGATCAGCTAACCCAGAGGGATAATATACCAATTACCAAAAGAACCAAGAACCAAAAGGGATAAGAGAAGGGAGCATATTACGTTCCATGATACAGGTATAACCTGTTTCCCCGTGAACCCATAAAGGCGTTGTAAAGTGTATTACACTGTCTTACTATAATAATTGTTGAATTACAAAATATATGTCATACTTGCAAATTGGCTGTACCCAAAATAAAAATCAAATTGCTTTCACCGTTAAAATTTTGCTTTTATTTATCAATCCCGTTGATAGCTGTTTACTGTCTTCTGCAATTATCGAATATTATCTGCTTGCCTCGTCTTCATCACAATTAGTTGGTCTAAGTACGGGTACAAGTACCCAGTGACACCTGTTTTTTTAACACTGCTATTTCGTGACGCTGAACGCTTTTTTCGCTCCAACCAATAAGGAGGCAAGGATTCAAATTTTACTGGTTTGAATCTGCGCAGTTTTGCTTTGAGTGGAATCTAGCCGCCCGCGCCGCACTATGGTCCCCTTAGAGGAAACTAGCTAGACAAAAAGATTTCAACGATGTTTTTATTTATGTACGAAAATATTCTCTCAACATTGAAAAATGTCCATAGTATTATGTTCACATCGATAAAAATTAAAACTATACGCGCGATACTTGGCAACGTTGTAAACACGACACTTCGGATGTGCCAATCGTTTGCCCAGCGGTCAGTCGCTTTCGGGTGTGCACGCTCTTCGATCGTTAGTGCTGTTATTTGAAATCGGAGAGAAATTACACAAATTCTGAAATTAAAGTATATTGTACGTTCTTTTAAATTGCTTTATTTTTTTTTAATTTACCTATTCAACATAACTTTCATTATTAATTAAAAATCGTGAAAAAAGTATCAATATTTACAATTATTTGCCATAGTTTGATTAAACTTTCAAAATCGTGTACCGATTTGTGTAAAGCAAACAAAACTAGTCTAATATTAAACCATTCTTTATGTATAATATCTTAAAAAAATTATTTGCTCAAACTTGCTCTTTTGTCTTTTACAGAGCCTCTACCTACAATCTATCGTTTGGATATTTTGGAGCTTCTAGAAGTAAAAGGCACGTCAAAGTTGAATTGTGCTGCAATACGGCAGTGTTTTTATGAACATATAAAATATTTATTGAACAAAAACAGTTTTAAAAGTCTCGAGGATAGTTTACTTAAAAATAACCCTTCGTTTATTTAAATATTTTGAAAATAAATGCAACAAATGTGTTCTACTCAAACCTTTATGATACTATTGAAAATTGCATACCAACTTCTATTGTAAAACGTAACGACTGTTACCCAAAATGGGTTGGTACTGAACTAAAAAAACTCATTCAATGTAAAAAAATTGCCCACATTAACTTTAAATCCGATAACTCCACTGACTGCTATAAATTATTTTTTTGTTGTACGAAATAAATGTAAAAGTCTATCTAAAAAATGCTATTCAGATTATATTACAGATGTAGAGCAGACTATCAAGTCAAATCCAAAACATTTTTGGACTTATGTGAATTCTCTTAAAGACAACAACGGCTGTCCTCGATCAATGTATTCAGGGCGAAAACATGCCGACAGTGATCAAGAAATAGTTGACCTCTTTGCTGATGATTTCTCAAGTGTTTATGAACAGAAAAATGATAATGTAACTATACCTGAATTTAACCCTAGAAGCCTAATCTATTTTATAGGTACATAAAGTCTTAACATACGCCTCAGAGGCGTACACATGTAAATGACAGCCAGTAGACCAAAATATACCTACTTGTGTCCTATTTTTCGATGGAAAGTTAAGGTTGGTATATAAACTAATAATAAAACACAGTTTTATCAATGAAAACTACCATCACAGGTATTTATTACAACGAATCAAAACATTATGCTTATATTCAAACAAAAAAATCATCTTCTTAAAAATCAACTTGAAAATATGTTTTTTTAAATAATCACATATTTTTTAAAGATTCATTTCTTATTCTTAGGGCAAACATTAAAAGTAATCATGCTTTTAATTACTAGCTACAATTTTAGAGCAATCTAGACAGACATCAACTTTGTGCTCAGAAAATACTGAATTTTTGCACTTACAGCACACTAATTTCGACATTATCTTTTTTTTAGCAGCAAAAAGCGCAGTATTTGCGTTTTTGGGGCTCTGGTTCTCCTGCCTGAAGTTTATTACCTTAATCAGTAGGTTTTTGTGAGAATTTGGATTTTATATTTAAGTCGGAGCTTCAAGTCTGAATCCAAGGCTTGCCGAATCTGTGCTGCGTTGTTTTATGAATTCTCTTTTGTTTGAGAGTTTATTTGATCATGCTGTGGCCATAAATTACAGCAGAATTGACAAAAGTCATGTTTAAGATGACATAGAAAACAGCCATTGACCATCTATTAGTTTTGCGGCGACACGACATTGAGGCGTACATTTGATCAAATGAATCTACTCCTCTTTTCGTTTGGTTCTAGAAATGAATCACGTCTGGTTTGCCACTTGAATTATTAATTATTGCATTTTCATCACAAAAAGATAAAAAGTAAACCATATTTGCAGGTTTTGGTTTATACGATAGAAGTGTCAGAGGGCCATCAAAACAAAACGTAGAACTGCCAACAGGTCGAGATCTCGAGTTCTTCAATTTTTCGTGCATTTCCCGCTTGTTTGATCGAATATTGCCCACTAGATTTAATTTGAGCTGGTCCTCGATAAGTGCAGACTTTATTCATAGCTGAAGTTCTGTGAGATGATTGACCCTTATTTGTTGACCAAACATCCCCCGTCCATTCTTACCGCGAAGAGTATTTCCAGGAACACGATAAATTCGCCCCGAGTTGGCAGATTGCGGAGCATGAGCAGAATCATATACTAGGTCAGCTTTAGAAATTTTGAATCGGCTTCTTCAGTGGGAGCAGATTCTTGTATAGGGAAAGCCTCTTCAGTTACATAGTTATTCTCATCTTCGCTTTGAATGTCGTCCAAACTGGCTGTCCTCGTCTTCAGAAGCTGATTCTCCCAGAGAAAGACTATCTTCTTGGTCTAAAATTTTCAAAATATTGTTACTGTTTAATATATTAGACCATGACATGTTGGCATCTGAAACAATGCAAAAATAAACATAAAATGGACGAAAAAATAACGAAAGTAAAAACACATAATCTTGGTTAAAAGTTACACAAAGCCTAAACATACGTCTCGCAGGCGTACTATACCTCAAAAACTCAAAAATGGCTGGATTTACCTTAGTGATACAGGTACCATCGGCGAGCTCCCGTTGGCCACTGGGTTGGTTGAAGAGCGCGAGGCACTAACTTCAACCATTAGAAAGAGAAATAGAATTTAAGATTGTGTGTACGCCTCGCAGGCGTAGATAAGGCTTCTAGGGTTAAATACACCAATGTTACTGACATATCAACATGCCACATTTTTCTGGATGATGTTAATACAAAGATCAGATCTCTAGATTGTAAGAAGGGGTCAGGTTCTGACAAAATTCCACCGGTATTCATAAAGGAATGCCCTCAGTTTATAGCAGCTCCACTTCAACACATATTCAATCTGTCACTTCAAACTGGAATATATCCTGATCCTTGGAAACTTAATCACTTGACACCTGTATTTAAATCAGGTGATAAAAATTGTGTTTTAAATTGTAGTTCACTTTGCATACTGTCTACCACCCCGAAAATGTTTGAAAGTATTGTCTTATAAAAGACAATACTTAGATCTAGATAAAATTGCTGTTACGTTTAGGCATATTATTACTTTAGAACAGCGTGGTTTTGTGACCGGTCGGTCTACCACAACCAATCTTCTATTGCATGAACACTATATCTGTGAAGCTTTCACGTCTCGTGCACAAATAGATTCAATATATACTGACTTTTCAAAAGCCTTTGATAAAGTTAATATAAATATCCTTCTCGCGAAACTGCAAGCCCTTGGTATACATGGATCATTCCTAAAATGATTGAATAGTTACCTCTGTAACCACGAACTGATGGTAAAATTAAATAATAAAGTCTCATATAAATTTAAAGTAACATCGGGAGTTCCTCAAGGCTCTCATCTGGGCCCACTTCTCTTCGTATTGTTTATAAATAATTTATCTTTATGTTTCGAAAATGTCAAATTAATTCTATTTGCAGATGACCTAAAGCTTTTTAAGATTATAAAATGTTTAAATGATGCACTTATCCTTCAGCATAATATAGATAGACTTGCTAGCTAGTGTGAAATAAACAAATTATTCCTAAACGTAAAAAAGTGTTTCCACATGTGTTTTTACCGTTCACGGACTCCAATAACCATATTTTATTCAATTAACAATAATGAAATTGCATTAGTACCATTTATCAAAGACGTTGGTGTTATTTTTGACAGAAAACTTACCTTTGATCGTCACTGTGAAACAATTTCCAATAAGGCCATGCAAATTCTAGGTTTTGCAATGCGTAACACAAAGACTTTTCAAAACATTGAGTCAATTAAATTACTCTACTGCTCTCTTGTGAGATCGCACCTAGAATATGCATCTACTGTATGGTCTCCGATTTATACCTGTAACTTACACCGCTTGGAGAAAGTACAAAGAAAATTTCTTTGATACGTTCAATTCAAATTGAGACAGCCTGTAATTGATATCTGCTATAATATATTAATGTCTGGTCTAAATCTACCACTTCTTTCTACCCGGCGAACTATTAATGACATTCTTATACTTTTTAAATTACTGAACAATCTCATAGACTGCCCTCAAATGTTAAGTGTTATAAATTTTCGTGTCCCTGTTAAATCAACTCGACTCCACCATCTTTTCCACAGTGACAATCATAGCACTAACTATTTGTATCATTCACCATTGGCGCGTTTCCACCGCACTGCCAACACGTATACAGACCTTTTTGATATTTTCAAAACCTCACCGTCTTGTATCCAGGCAAAAATACTTGGTTGTGAATGTAACTGATATGTTTGTGAAATGTTAAATGTCTGTTTGTACTGCATCATACTGACATGTTCTTCTTTATGTGTAACATATGTATGGTGTTCTATACATATACATTCCACATATATACATATTTGGGGATCTGGTGAGGAGGTACGGAATGAAAGATGTTGTTGTGAAGGTCAGAGTGTTTATTTGATGAGTCAGGTAGCCGTGATGAGATGACGTTGGACAGATGTAGTATTCTCCGGATGCTGGCGGTGATGGCAGGTCAAGCGCGGGTCTGTGAGTCGACGCCGGGCGCTGGTGACCGAACTCGTTGTCTGTCAGGCACTGGCGATCTTGGCAATCAGTACTCCAGTGCTGACGGGAAGGCCGAAGGTGCGGTGGACCTTGTAGGCGGTTGAGCGGGAGCTGGTAGACCAGTGAGGATGCTGCGTGTCCTCGTGGTGGTCATGGTGAGTAGATGAAGCGCTGGTCAGAGACGCTGGAACCAGGGCGCTGTAATCCATGTAGCGTTGGCCAGTGACGGCGATCTGGGCCAAAGCGCTATGATGATATCCCGATGGAGTCCATGAGCAGAGCCGGGAAGAATGTCCTTTGCGCAAGTGAAGTGCGCGGATTATCACTCGTTGAGCACCTTGTTAACTGATGGCGGATTGATGACTGACTGACTTCTTCATGCTGTCGCTTTTAAAAGGTGAAGAAACTTCTGGAACAATTTGGTTGCTATGTAGAATTTTCCAAACAAATAAAATAAAAGAACATTCAAGAAGCTTGTTTGGAGAAATCGAGACTTCTAGAATTCCGTTCGAATGAAGTAGTGGCGTACCACTACACATATATGTGAAATGTATATGTATAGCATCAATATAAACTGCTTGCTTCAGATGTCTTATAGTGTTGGCTAACGGATGTATTATTTTAATGAAAAATGTTATTTTTAATTGTCAAGTCTCTGACAGCCCTGAACTGTGTACTTATAATCTAATGTTTCACATTACTGTAAAAGCCTTTTATGGCGTTTAATAAATAAATAAATAAAATGGTTTGAAGTCGGAAAGGGTACTTTAAAATTGAAGTTTAAACACGCAAAATGGCTTAACACAGTTTTAATTCTTCCTGTAGAGACGCGTGATGAGGGACTACGTGGTAGACTAGAAAAAGGATTTGGTTTTTGCTCGTCAAAAAGCAAAACAAGAAAAATTAAATGTCTTCTGAACTCTCGGTTGAAGTCCACAAGAACTCTCTCATACTACTCAAATCAGCTTGACGTCACATGGAAAACGGGATGCTGCCAAAATATCAAAAACATATTGCGATGTCTTACCTAGTGGTGTCTTAAAATTATTATCGATTCCAGAAGTTTTAGCGAAGAAAATACAGATGTCTGTTAACAAAGCCAATGTTGGAACATTAGCATTTAATATTACTGACGATAGCGACTCGGCCAGTAATTCATTAACAAAAAATGTCATTTGGTTTTGTTCTTATATTATGTTAAAAAAATATTTTTAACTAATAACTTAAAATAAGTAATTCGTTATAACTTAACCGAACCATTATAGTATAGGCCTTTTATTAGTTATTAATTTTATTTTTAAAAATCTGTAACAATTTTTTTATTACATTGTGACCCTTTTGCATCAAATGCCATGAAAAAATATTTTTGTCTAGCTAGATCGGAATTTGGGACCACTGTGCGCCGGCGCCGTAGTGACAACGTCATCTAGTGACAGTTAACAAAACACCGTACCGATAAAATAACCGATGTGTGAATTCGAATGTTATCCGGAGTTATAATTAAAGCAATTTACACGAGTGCCTGTGAATACCTCCACCATACGAGCGCTGCCAACATCCCAACCAACTCTTCCGTAAGTCACATTTGTGAATACATATCTTTTTGGTTCAGCTAACAAAGCGTTAATTTACATAAGCACATACCTGCCTAGATTATAACCCTTATAATCAAACCCATGTGTACCATAGATATTCAAATTGATAGACTTGCCCTAACATGAAATCCGGGAATTATTTCGATTAATTAGAGGCAAACCACGTGACCATATTTTTCGCACTAGGAGGATTCATTAATTTGACCGCCGATGAATATTTTCACAATGAAATACTTAGAAAAGTAAAGTACACTTTTTGCAAAGGATTTGAATGTTCATTTTTAAAAGAACCGCCTGGCGTTGACAACTAAAAATTAGTGAGGTGGATAAATTATAACATATTCGTAAAAGTCTCTAACTATATAGGGTTACAGAATATTCAATTTTGGAGACAGGCCTAAACTTTTGTTTACTTGATTTGGGGTTTGTAGTTAAGTTTTGTACACAGTCAGCAATTTGCGTGTCATTGTAAAAAAGGACAAGTAATTCGTAAGCAGATTTTGTTTTTGAGGACAAAATGGTGTTATTACAATGCGAGTTGGCTGTTTACTGTCAGATGTATTTATTAACGGTCATGCCGCCTCTCGCGCTTGCAATTTGGATCGTTTACCCTTTCCCTTATAGGCTGGTCTATAAATTTGAATGTCTAGTTTGGTAGTTTGTTAGATTGTTTGGTCATATTGTTAGTTTTTCAAATAATCGAAAAAAAATGTTTTCAGAAATATAAAATCGCACGCTTGTCGGTAGTAAAAATTAATTATCTTAGTTTCATATCTCCCCCAAATACTTTTTTTTGGTTTTTTTTCCATCCATCTATTCTCAGAAACATTATTTTTTATTTTTTTTCCTGTTCACGTTAAGAGTTTTCTCGAATTAAGAAGGTAATTATGGATAAGTTTGTGTACTTCAAAACAAAACTTCAAAAGAATATAATTTTCGCTAACTAAGATGTAGGTATATTTTCCTGGCGTAGGATGTTTTAAAGAATTACTCCTCCAAAGTAGGAATCGTTAAGGGAACCCACGCCTGATATTACAATTGGAAGTAATTTTAACAGAATCGCTGGGGAAAAGTTAATATTTAGTCGGATATAAATATTTTATCACTTAATTAAACATTTTTATCGTATCTTTTACTTTAAAATGTTTATTCATTGTATAGATAATGCTCAATTAATTTCAGAGTGAAATTAACAGACTTGAATTAATAAAGTAATACCTAATATTAATTTCAGCACACATATGGAAGTGTAAGGAATAATTATTATGCCTTTAATAGCAAGTTAATCAACTAAATAATTTTTGATTATAAAAATATTATATTGCAATGGTAAAACCAAAAAACCTCTTTATTGTTTTGTAAATCATAATATTACAATTTGGCCTTTTATACTGTACTCAACTAAAAGCACTTTTTCGCATAATTAGTTGTGTCGTGATCTAACTAATCTTTTTGGGGTTTATGGGAACAGTTTTGACACCTTTCATCTTATTTTAAATTATTACTTTTCGTATTATTCATCTTTATTATTCCTCTATGGAGATATTTTAATTTTTTTACAATGATTTAATAATTACGTGAGTTACATTTATGTACTATTGTTTGTCTCATAAAAGCTGTATTTAAAGATCAAACCACTTATTTGAGAAGTCGTAAGAGTTACTGCTGTACAAGGTTTTTTTTCTTCTTTTGAACGCCTGCAGATATATTATAATGGATGTTAATCTATACAAAACGAGGCCCTCTTTCTTTCTTACTTTACTTTCTTTGGGGCCACCGTGGGGTCCCAAACAATTTTACATTTGTATCTGAAAATAACTTTAAAAAATATATATATATTTATCTTTTTTTTTCTTGTAGGTGACCATGATGTTGAATCACCTTCCGAAGTTTGTACACTTTACCACCTTGTATAATGTAAATTAAGATACTTACGCATATAATTTAATCTTCCTTTTTATATTTAATTGTTGATATTTCGGTTTTATGAAAAATGTCATCTTTAATCATATTTTAAAAGGTCAAATTCAATATTGGAATGAATCAGCGAAACGATATAATTTTTTGAATTCAAGAAATAAGTTGATTTACATCTGAAATTAATTTGTTTAGTGAATTCACAATATTATGCCAGCTTCCAAGACTTGGTGTACTTACGTGTGTTTCTTCTGTTTTCGATGAATCAGGAAAATTAATCAAAAATTTCAGCCGAGTCGTGTCAACAGCAAGACTTAAATAAGAATAAATTTGCATGAATGAATCAAAGATCGTAAGCAAGAACTTATAAATGTAAAACAAAAACACAATTAAACATTATTTTGTAAAAAATTCCATTTATTTCATTTTTATTCCTACACTAACTTTAATATACATTTATGCAATGCGTTTTTAACATTTAACTAAAAATTTTAAATTTAATTTTACTTCGATGATAACGATAAGAAGTTCAATAAAATTTTTAAATTAAAAATTGAATTATGAAAGATGTTTCTAAGGTGGTAATTGCATGTTCATGCAAGACAAAATTTTCTGTTAAAAACATTGAAATAGTTTATTATTTTTATGAAATTTATTAAGTGTAATTAATTATTTTGAGCTATATTTAACATGTTTTTATCAGAAGAACATCATAGTGACTACGTACAAAAATATAATTATTACAATTTTGATGATAATAAGAGTTTTCAAAACACTTTTTCATAATAACCCTTCAACTAAACTCCATTCAGTGAATGCACATTTTTGTCCCTGTAATTATCATTAAACATTAATTATTTTATATAATATATAAACCATAACATCATTTCATGCGCATTTATAATATTTTCAACTATTTATAATTGGTACAATTTATTTTACAAGTAATTTACAATTTTTCTAAATATCTTCATTAAAACATCTTCATTTTAACATCTCTAGAAAGCGTGCTAAAAATAGAATATTTTATAATTTACTTTTGATTTTTATTACTCACTAAATATCGAATTTTGTTCATTATTCAGAATCATGGCAGAATTAACACGAAGAGACTAAAAACCCTCAACGTCGAGCGTCCTGTTACGATTACTTCAAAAATTCATAAAATACTAAATTAATTGCTTGCAACCTACTCATAGCATTCCGAGTAAATTATTAAAAATAATGAATTTGTGGTTTAGGAGAAGGGTCCGGGATCATTGGGAAAGGTATGTTTAGGATGCGCCTACCCACCATCTGTGTGGAGTGCCAGATCGGGAGAGACTGGTTTGGGGAGATCTTTTGACCTCTCTAACTGATATTTCGACCCATCGCCTTGCGCTGCAATGCGAGGGAAATGTTCATATGTTAGTCTCTCCTGGACAAATCCCTAAATTCCTGATCTCTGGATTCCTGCCCAATCCTAATTCCTTTTAAATTTCCGAAAATTCTTCTCTTTCCTTTCCTTAAAAAATACGCTCCACACAGAATCTGAAAAGATGACATAGACCCCGAGGGAAATTATTTTCCTCAGGCCGTCCTGTGTGGGGTTAACGTAAAAAAGAGCTTTTATCAATTATTTTAAATTATGAAAATAGTTTTTATCAGCAACAATTTTTATCAATTCGTTTGAACATTGTTAGCAATAATATTATTTCACTAATTTAAACAGACAGCTTGATTATTTATAATGGCAAGTTACACCAGGATCACTTTATTCCAAGTCTAATAAAAAGCTAAGGAATAAAATTGACAACTCCTTTGCAGATTGTTCATCATACACTTTTGTTGAAACAGACACTCATTTTCACCACTCCTGGAAAATAATGGATGTTATTTTCTATTTCTTAAGGTGCAGACAAACTCACCGGTTTTCCCAGCGGCAACCGGCCGGCTATTTCAACTGGCTACAGGCCGGTTTTTGCCTAAGATATTATTATTCTTCGTTGTGCGTTCGCGTCCAAATTCGAACACATAATATGAAACATTGAATTTATTTACTAACATAACTAAAGAAAAAACTACGTGCATGAGAAAATCGATCACTACCGATGAGAAAATAGCTACGAATAAATTATCGTAAGCTTCAAAGGAGATCGTTTTAAATTATCTCCACACTATAAATAATAAAAAATACTTGATCATCTTGGAATTATTATCTTTTGTTTTTTAAATATTACTTTTAAGCAATAATTATAAGCCTGAAACACTTACATAAATTGAAAAATATTCAGAGAAAAAATATATGCCGCTGACGGGAATTTAAAAAAAATATTTCTTAAACAATAGTTTATCATTCAAAACAGGAATAATAATTTGTTATCTATCTGAATGTTATAATTTATTAATTATATAAAATGTATATTATACGTTCGTATATTTTTTAATAAGCATATTGAAAAAAATAATGTTAAACGTCATTTTGAATAAGAATTAATATTTTTAAGAAATTGTTCTCAAATAAATTGCAATTTTTGATTGAACTCCATTCGACACCACGCAAACCTGGAGCTTGTTATGCTCTCGGCTTGCATATTGCAGCAAATTCCTATATTGCCAATATTGCCATACAAATCAGCACCGGCCTAAAAAAACAGGCAGAAAATCCAGTCTGCCAGCACCCTGAACGATATCAGTAAAATAATCAACGCATGCAATCGATAATGCTTTCTTAATAAAAGCTTATACAGTTAATGAAATATAATTTTATAGTGATAATGTATTAGACTATAACACAAATCTTAAATTACGATGTTCAAGAAAGTGTTTTAAAAGATCTACTTATTTGTGTGCAGTGGTTCAAATTGGTTATAAATAATTTGGTACACCTGTCCGCAGTAATAGATATAGTAAATGTACTGTATAGTAATGACTACACAAGCAAAAACTTATTTAAAATGATTCTATTCTTGTACCTACGTAAACAAATAATTACTAATCAACTGATCCTTTGTTTTTCGTTTGAATTTTAATCTCACTAAGGTTTACCGACAGCTTGTTGATCGAGAGAGACTGCGAATTAATAGATGTTCGTTCTTTTTAAGGATTTGAAATCTAAATCGGCGCGTTCTCGCTTCAAGCGCCGGCAAAAATACCTCTATCTGGCTAGGATGGTCATTTCGGTATCAGCTACGGTCATGTGCATCCCGTTTTCCGTGATATCTTGCATGTCGCTTCCTTTCCGGTTCATTGCGTTCAACCTCACTCCAGGTGTATTCTCAGGCGGTTGTTTCCTTCCTGGTGATCTCATGGATCTACCAACCCTAACGATCCTGCCACATGCTAAAATCTCTCGGAATTCTTTCTTGAAGTTGTCGTTAAGCCAGCCATACAGCAAGGGGTTCGAACACGCACTCGACATGCCCATCATATGACAGACTGCGTAAAATATCAACATCCACTGATGGTCCATTACAGGTTCGTCACTTAAATCTGCAAACAGATTGAAGAGGTTCAACGGCAACCAGCTGATGCAATAAATAACCGCGATTGAAATCAACAAAGAATTTGTCCTTTGCATTCTTCGTCCACGTTCCCCTACCTTTTTTACCTCTCCCGTCAGCTGCGTGGATACATATCTGTATTTCAATTTGAAGTATATCCTCAGATATGCTGCTGATACTACTATGATAGGCAAGAGGTATTGGACCACTAGGCTGAATGCAGAGTAGTAAGCTCTTCCATGTTCAATAGGCCATTCTTCCATGCAAAAACTGATGGTGTCAATGCCAAAGAGGTTGATCGTGTGTGTCTTCAAGGTTCTGTAGATGAACATGGGAGATGCGAGAATGATTGCAAGAGTCCAGATGACAGTCAGGATGATTACGGCTCCCATCACTTGGAGGTTTTCACGAGTAGGGTAGACGATCACCTGGGAAAGACAAAGAGTTCAATGTTAATTCATATTTATCGATGTTACTTATACCAACAACAGTTACGTCGGCTTTATAGTGTGACTTGGTAAACTTTATCACCGCGGGAACTGCTGTGAAAATATTAATAATGATTGAGTTATTTACGCATTGTCAATTTATTTAATATAATTAAATAATACAAACACTGTTTTAACCACAAATTTATAAAATTTTAACTATCGTTTCGCTTGGCTCAAGCTTAATCAACATTAAATTAATAAATATGTCAAACAACTCACAAATATACAACAAGGCGTTTTAAAGTAAACGAAAATATTGGTGTTATTTATTTATTAATTTTCGGGAAATCGACAGTTTAAATTTAATCAGTTTGTACATAAGTATTATAAAGACAAAATAAAACCAATTATGGTTACAAACTAATAATTCTGTCAACAAGTAGATTTCGCGTTATATTGATTGCACTGATTTCACAGCTGATAGCGTACGTGCAAACTCTGGCAGAGTAAGAATGTACTATCTAACACTGCTACTATCTTGACAGAATTGACCGGACACCGAATACACAAACAAATTTACAGACAGACGAAACGCAAAGCGCTCGAGTTAAAACATGACTTTAAAAATTACTGTGGACGACCTAAGTGCTGGAAAAGGGTTCAGATTATGTTGATTTTGAGATAAAGCGGCATGAAAAGATTATAATGAGCAAATTGAAAAATGAAAACCGTAAATTATTTTAATATGAAAGTGTAATGTCACAGACGTTGAATCTCTCCATAGATAGTTCGGCGGAAGTTAAATGTGTAAGTACATGTTGTTTATAGGCAAATTTAAGAAACACCAGAATCTTTTGGAAAATTATCAAAACAAAAACTTGTATTTACACGAAGGAGTAATAAAGGGGGCAAATGAGGAACCCATAAAATTATATAATTCATCCAAATCCTTAGAAAAATTACCTTACCATTTTTCGCAGCGCATTCCCTACACAATGAATCATTCAGTAGCATTATTAAGCTGAATTTATCAAATTCATCAATCGGAATCGTACCCGCTATTCGTTAAACATAGTTCAATTTTTTTTTTCTATTTCTTCGCACCGAGGTCTTTAAGTGTTTCTGAGAATGTTCCTGATTTTTTGCTCGCACCGTAAACTTAAGGACTTGTAAGCACTGTAAATTTAAGAACAAATAATTTTGTTTTCCACGTATTAAGACGTCAAACTGGGCAATTTTTGATGACAATTTTACTTGCTAATGTTTCTTACGATCATAATTCAAACGTGTGGATTTCTGTTGACATCCTGTGTCCTTTTCAGTCACTATTACTTTTTACTTCACCCTCCAAATGTTTAAAGGTTATGTTATATAATCGTTCATTTCCAATATTGTGCAGATATCATAATGTTTCAGCCGATCAGTCTTACTGGAATATATAAAATAATGATAAAATTCAGAAAAGGCATTCGGGTACTTCTTCTCGTACTTGTATTTCTTCGTGCAAGACAAATATAGGATACATTCAAACAATCCAAAACTCCATGGTTAAGCTTGGTAAGCAAAAGTATTTATACACAAAGACTAAATGTAAAATTATTGTATGAATCAATGAGTATATTACCTGTTACAGGGATATTATGGTTTGAAATTGTATGCCAGAACCTATTGCAGGATTTCATATATAAAAAAAAGTACGTCAAACACGCAGCACAAGATTTAGTCAAAATGAAGGTATGTATGTACATTCCAAAAATTACACACAAATTAAATACGGACAACGAAAATTTGCTTATCTTGAACCTTATCTGTTTAATAAGTTACCGATCAATGTTAAAAGCAAATCAACTTGCAACACTGAACTAAAAATAAAGCTTTATTTTGAAATTAATCAAGATTTCCTATATTGATATTATTTAGAAATATATTAGTTTCCATTGATTGTGTGCATGAAATTGTAAAATATTGCCTGTGATTGTTTTTATGTAGGTTGTGTGCATTTGTGTGTATGTATGCTGAATGTGGATGTATTTGGACTGTGTTATATCCATTTGTGTATATGTATTTTGTACCATTGTATTGTAGTTATATTTTATTCTTCTTTATCTAGTTTCTATATTGTGGTTTCTATGTTTACGTGGACTTTATTTATGTAATTTATACTGTGAAATTATGAAGAATAATAAAAAAAACAGAGGTTCACATAGTAAGCCTCAAGATGTATTATGTCTATGTTATCCTCGAGTATACCCTTGGCATAGAAGATTTTTTAAATTCGGCTATATTTCCTACGTTCCAAAGGTATAATACATAAAATATAACTTTGTGTTATAATTATTGTATTCCAAATATCATATTAATATCTCATCATTATTCAAAGACCGCAAAATGTTCAACTGCCCGGAGCAAGCAATATTATGGCATACTCAATATTGTTTGGCATGCCCTCTCTTTGATTTCCCAGACCTGGCAATCGAATACACAACGATTCAATTGCGTTCTAGCATCTTGCTTGGTCAATACCTGAAAAGGTATTTGAATATATTGTGCATTAATTCAGTTGCTGGGTCCTAGACAATATTGGTAACCACGTGGATACAGTTGAACAAGGCAAAACCAACAGTTTGCTGATATGTACATTTATGTTATGTTGATCTGATAAATTGCACAACTGCACAAAGTCAGTGGAACTATGTAATTTCCTTGATTGTGGATTATGTGGTGAGGTTGAAGGGATGTGTAGAAGTAGAAGGAGGAAAGGAAGGGTGTGATTTACCTAGCTAGTATGAAGTTGTCTGTACACATAATATCTAGAGCTATTTCAAGCAACGTATGAATTAAGTCGTCTTTGTATTGTACTTCACCAGGATAAAACTAAGTGTAGGTACCTAATTATTATAATAATCTATTGTTTTGGATCATTGAAGAAGAAGATAATACTAATAAATCTAAATGAAACATGAAACAGAACAAGACAGAGAAAAAATAAAAGATAATGGTCGCAAATGGGAATCGAACCCAGGATCTCTGTCTTACCGGGATAACGTCTTTAGCTACTCGACCATTGATACTGAATTATTATACGTCATATTTGTCGATCGCATATTTTAAATTCAGAATCTACATCATCTTGCAGCTAATTTTTCCCATATTTTTGGCAGTCACCTTTTTCAAATGCAAACGCTCACACACACTTCTTGCCTCATTCACATTCATATATCGTGTGATACATATTATTATTCTGACTCTGGGCATGATCCGACTCAAGTATCTGATTTTCTTGATCGTGCCATGTCTCGAATAATTAATATTACGAAAATACCATTAGTATTTTCGTAATATGTTCTCCTTAAACTCTTTTCTTCGCTCATTCGCTCTACATGCCCAAAACATCTAAAGGTCACTCTTTTAATCTTACTCATTACGCTTACATCAGCCTTGCACTCTTTGCGGATCTCCACACTTTACTCACACGAGCATACATGGTTTTACCTCACGTACGCCTCAGTGATCTCATTTCTACAGCATTCAGTCTGCTTTCATACCTTCTCTGCCAGATTCATGCCTCACTTCCATACATCAGGGTTGGTACCAGCACTTAATCTACAATATGAGGCTAAATAGTAACACGGCTATTCGAAACAATTTAATATTCTTACCGCCTTCTAATAAGGATATTGGCTGTTCACCAGAATCAACAAATAATTTAAGGAGATAAAAAAATTAACAATGTTTTGAGTATACCTGAGATTTATTAAAGAGCCATCAGACTTTCAGAATCACAAAATACCAGTAATTTTCGTGATTTTTTCTAGTACGGCATCATTTTACTATTGCGATTAGTATGTTACCTCCGCACAGAGAAAAATGAGAATTGCTAATTCATTTATTGTCTTCATTTATTGGTGAAATATTTTTGACATTTCAAATATTATTATTTTTTAATGATAAATGAATGTTCATAAGACAAGGTTTTATGCATAGCATAAAGGATAACAAATATTTATTGTTTACAATTATTTGTTATCCTTTATGCTATGCATAAAACCTTGTCTTATAAACATTAGTTCATTATTGAAAAAATACGAGTATGATCAAGTCAAGTATACGTGCATTTGCCACATTGACGAAATGTGAAATATTCCACTTTTCAAGAACACGTCCCCCGACAACATGATAATATATTCGCAATTTACTAAATGTTTTTAAATAAACCTGTTAATTCATTTAAAAAAAGCCTACAATCCCGTTTTTAACCGGATAAAAATAATTTGAAGAGATTCTAAATATATAAGCAATACTCATTTTTCTCTGTGCGGCAGCTTAGAATGCCAATCCCCAACGGACGCCAAATGACATTATTTTCGTAGTAATTTATTTATTTTATGCAAATTTATGGTTTTTTTAATTGAACAGTCGTACCAGATAACGTGTTTATAATATATCTATCCAGTGTTATATTTCCCAGGATAGCTACTCATATTCAGAGAAATATTTTTTCCTCTATTTTTTTTATCTTTGTTTTTCTGTTCTATTTTTTTGTTTTTGATCATATATTTTTTTGTATATCTATATGGAATGTGTGGGACTGCACTAAACTCCCCACACACCGGAATAAATACTTTTATTACTATTATTATTATGTTATAAAATACATAATGAAATGAAGACATAAAAAAAATTCTTGAGATATTATGTTTTACTACGAAATAAGCGTTCTCCACTATAAAAAGTCATCAGGCTTTCCTGTAAGACTTACGATATATGTACCCGACTAAATGTCGTGTGCATACAGACTGAAAAAATAGGGGTTAGTTACACGACTCAAACGACTTTGTAAATGCCAATCAATTGACTTTCGTCCTGAAAAGGACGTTTCTGGAATATACACGACTTTGTGCAAATGCAAATAAATGAAAGATTGCCTTTAAAAAGGCAGTTAAGTATGTCAGCTTCTTAAGCCACGTGGTGCCCGCCGGAATCTTGTAGATGCAGGATTCTTCAGTTGAAGGAGAAAGGCCAATAAAATTCTCAGAACTCGGCAGAAAGGGGCAGCGGCAGGTAGCTCGTAGATGCGAAGGTCCGAGGCGAGGGTGACCCAATGGAGAAAGAGGATTTAGAATTTAAAAATGCTGCTTTTTGTCAAAGTTGCGACTCGGCAACGGCACATAAAAAAAGGTCAGCCAAGGTCCAGCGGACCGTTTTATGGCTTCTCATTGGTCGGATTTCTATAGCCGTTGGAGCGTACCAGCCAGCCTTGGACCCCACACTTTCTAATTTGCTACCCGCCGGCCAATTGTTTATTGTTTATTTTTTTACAAGTTACATTTTTTACATTTCAAGGAATTTGACAATCTTAAAGCTAGGTACACAATGCAGAGTTCCGTGAATGTGGACAATTTCAAAATAGTTTATTAATGTCACATCCACGGATTAACATTATACGCAAACAATATTTATTTATTTCTTATAGTAGTAAATAGTAGCGAAAGATGTAAACAAAAACAATATAAAGTCATTCTTAAATTATAATGAACAAGCGTCCGATATAATATATGTCTTAAAATTTTGCGATGTACATTTTAACATATTCCCAAGTGAAGAATCGACATGCTAGAATAACGCTAAAATACATTTTTTCCTTACCAAGGGAATAAAGGAGCATTATTTCAGGATAAAAATACCATAAAATCGCGGCAAGAGCGGTAAACCACTAGGAAATCCACAATGGATGTCTTAGCACACTATGGGTTAAGATGAAATCTTCCAAGAAATTACCTCACTTTTCGAGATCTATTTCTGACACAAACACAGATTAGGCTTCATAGCTTCTGCTTCAAAGCAGAAGATATTAAATTAAACGGGATTACGTGAGTTCGAAAATGCTTTTATAAAAATGGGGATCATTGTAAAATGAGCACCTTTTTTTCACAGAAAGCGTATTTAAAAAATATATCTTATGTCAAAAACCTTCAAACTGAACTTTTTTCAGAAACACGTATTTAGCGAATACTTTAGTACTTTTTCTGAAAGAGCACTGTCTCATAGTTGTGACAACCATATATTTATTTCTCATAGTTGTGATAACTACCTATTTATTTCTCATAGTGATGACAACTATCTATTAATAAATATGTATCATAGTTGTGACAGCTACCAATTTATTTCTCATAGTTGTGATAAACATCTATTTATTTCTAGTGATTTATTTAAGGTTTTTAGTTTCTCGTTAAAATGCTGCTATTTTATGAAGAAGAAGTAGTAAATTTAACATTATTGTAGAAAGCAATCACTTTGTGGTTTGACATATTTAATAAAATAAAATACTTTTTTGTTTTAAAACCACGATATTTATTAATTTAAGAACCGACCGGTTTCGCTTTACTTAAGCATCATCAGGGTACAAATTAATACTAGTATTAATTTGTACCCTGATGATGCTTAAGTAAAGCGAAACCGGTCGGTTCTTAAATTAATAAATATCGTGGTTTTAAAACAAAAAAGTATTTTATTTTAGTAAATTTAACTGTTAATATTTGTGAAGTGTGATAAACCTCAAGAGATAATTGTCGAAATCAAAAAGAGCATCCCTCATTTCAGTATATTGTGATGCTGAAGGTAGTGGGAAGTTTTTGGCTTTTCAGATCTGGTCACAAACAAAATTTACTTGCGCACGCCAGGATTTTAACACGCAACCTCCGGATTGCTAGACGAGAACCTTACTTCTCGACCACGAAGGCTATCAATTTTTGTGCGAAATCTAAAGAGAACCAAACGGGAACTTTTTATTTACGAAATTTACACCGATCTTCTTTTTTTTCTTTTCTTTTAACTCTAATCTCTTTTCAGTTCACAAAGTCACCAGCATGGGTTATTGGGCAGTAAAATGTAAGGCAAGATGATGTTTAACGTATCTTTAAATAAGACAAGAGTGTGGATATTTTATATTTATAATTTATACCATATTGTCATTTATTATTGTTTTTTACGTGGAAGTAAAGCAATATTTTTTTAAATTATTTATTTATGAAATAATTAATGTAAAAAAATGCTTTATAATATTACGAATATTATTCCCAATAATTTAAAAATTACCACAGTGGGAAAATAATAATCCAAAACTCTTATTGGCAAAAAAGTCACGTGCGAGGCCGGGAAAAACAATTATTATAAAAATGGTACTGAATGGTAATGGTGATTTTAGTTGTTACAACTAAAATAACATTTTCGTACAAACAGTGCACATTTTGTAAAAAAAAACGCCTACAATTATGCAAGCTTGCAATAGGGTTAACATCAAAGCTATGTCGTAAGTCGTAAACTGCTTCAGATGTCTTGAAAAAACACAACTTTTTTATTTAAATTAATATTGTCTTAAGACTCAAGAAGTGGAACAAACCTCCGAAAAAAGCTTATATTAAAAAATAAACCATTTTCTTTTCAGCTTATATTATCACTTTTCACATTGTGTTTTCAAATTTATCACGTCTCTGAAAGTAAACGAATTTCGCATTGTCTCTGGCTGGAAGCGACGGTTACTTATCCTAGTTCAGAATCTCTGAGTGTAGCGATCGCATTATTTTATGCTAACGCTAACTCAGTGGATAGATTTTTAAAACCCAGTGGAATCTAATATATTACACAATTTATTATTTATAGGTATAAGGCGTATGATAGAGAAGCATTGATCAGTGAATTATTGAAATAAGTACTCGTATTGCTAAGTTATTCAGTTGACATTGTGATAAACGTAAAACGTTGCTCAGTTTACTAGGCAAAAGTGTAAAATGATTAAAGCTAACATTTTTGGATGCGATCCTATTCAAGATTATATAAGAGAACAATATTGTGTTACGTTGACGTTTCTACGAATTGGATACCTACATGGTACCTATCAGCCTATTCATTATAGTATAATGTAGTAAACATGTAGGGTGACCATGATATACATTGATATTCAATTGCAAGAAAATTATATTTAACTATTATTTTAAAAAGGAGAGAAGAAAGACAGAGAGAAAAAAATTACATTATAAAAGGAAAAGGATAAAAAAATATAAATATACAAAATTTATGCCACAATTAAAAAGGACAAAGATGAAAGATTATGGTGGAAATCTTCGGATAGCACAAATAATTTAATATTCATTTTAAATGTACACAAGGTATTTGACGACTTAATTTGATCTGAAAGGCTATTAAGTAGAAGTTTTTTGTTTTTATATACTGTAGCATCCCATCCGAATTTCAGCACAAGTGTAATCTTTTTGAGTAACAAAACCCAAATTAAGAGAATGGAAATAATTCAAAACAGAGGCTTGAGGTCAATACTGTGTTGGAGCAGGTACACCAGGATAAAAACCATGCAACGCCAACTCAATCTCTTAAATGTGTGGCAACGATTAGTTTACAATACCTTAGTGTTTATTTATAAGTTTAAAAAAAATGTTACCAGATTGCATGTTTAAGAATGTTAGAATTAAAACTACAGTTCATTTATATCCTACGAGAAACTGCAACGATTTTAGGCTTCCTAAAACACATTTATCGGGAAAACAAAACAATATTTATTATAAAGGTTTTAAAATGTTCAATGAACTCCCGGTAATTGTTAAGGAAGCTAAAAGTCTTGCAGTTTTTCGTGGATTATGTCTCAATGTTGTGAAGTCAAAATTTTAGTATGTAAGTAGTAAATAATATAATAGTAGTCCTAGAAAAGAATATATAAGATATAAGATATAAAATTTTATAATTAAATAAAATATACTTTCAAAAAAATCCTTATTATGGATTAATTACTAAGAGAATTGTTATTTTTAAAACGAAAACAAATATTTTAAAATTTGTTGTGAGGCTGGCGGGTAGGGTCAATGGATAGGGTGGGAAAGAAGCCGTGGAAAAGGAAGGTTGGGAACAGTAAGGAGCCATCCATAACATTTGAACAAATACGACGAGTACCTATCTCGTTCTAAAAAACGTCTAATGGCGAGAACCGTCTTTAGACGAAAACCGAATTCTCGGCCGCTGGTTATGTGGCATTAATGAAGTAGATTAAAGCTAGCTAACATCGGTTGACATCATGGGTATGGAAAGGTTATTCATTGAACTGAATATTTTTAAATCAGCATATAAGTTGTACTCCGTTTCGGAAACTTATAAATCGAATAACAATATTTCGAATCTTCCGCTCTGATACTATTTCAGTGAATAATTTGATGGAATAAATTTTAATCGAATTATACCAAACGGGTAATCCGAGCCAATATTGTTTTGATAGGGTAAACAAGTTTTTCAGATATTTTGCTAGAGAGATTTAATTTCCGAGAAAAATATTATTTTTTATATGCCAAGAAAATACGCTTCTGCAACATAAATACAATTTTTGAAGACATAATACAATTTAAATTCATGCTTCTATAATAACTTTATCAATAATATCAATTAATTGATGGATAAAATATGAGATCGAAAAATAATTATATAAACACGATTCACACAATATTGGCTGTTTTTCTTCTTAGTGATGAACGATAGCAAATATTGCATGAATTAATCAACTATCGCTATATTTAGCTTCAAACCATCGTTTTATTATATAGGGGCAAAGAACTGAGATATATACAATGCCAGATTACATAAAACTAAAAATCAATCGGATAAAAACCAGTTAAAGCGACCTTAAAGCATTGAGGCGAGGAAAGGGTGGACTAACTGATGTCAAGCGATTGTAAGTGAGACAGAACGCCGGGATATAGGGCTAAATGAAGCATCTTTTTCCATACAAATTTGTTTGAAAGGCCTTTTAAGTGTGATTTTTTATTCTAGGGCCGAGATAAATAATGTAAGCTTCCTTATTAACCTGCCCGGTTCAGTAAAGTGCAAAACTATTAAAACCGCAAAATTAGGTTGAAAACACATCGTTTTCATCTAAATTTGCCGATTACGCTTGGTATTATGGTGAGATAAATGTTTTGGTACAGACCGTATAAAAGTATAAATCAACTAAATATATCTGTTATTCCAAATACTCATAGCTGGCGTTTAGTATAACCTCAATTTTAAAGTTTAACCTTAATATAATTGACTGTGGTGTTAATTTAACTATGGCATGAAAACTTTGAATTTATGAGTAGGTATAATTAAAACCGATTTTAAACTGTATTCCTCGTCCAGGTGTCATTATTTTTCTCAGGATCTATATAATCTATGGGGATACTGTGTGGAGGGTCTTTTTAAGGAAAGGCAGGAAAAAGGTTCTGGGAAGGGAAAAGGATGGGTAGGAATGTATGCATCAGTATATCCAGGAGTGACGGGCGTATGATCTATCCCTCGTGCTGCAGTTTAATACAATGGGCCAAGATAAACCAGTTGGAGAAGTCAAAGGGTCTCTCCAAACCAGCCTCTCCCCTTTCCGGCACGCCACGCAGCTGATGGACAGGCGTATCTCCGATGAACCCGGGCACCCCTGCTAAATCTCAAAACGTAGCAAACCACTTGGGGTGACCTATGGCAGAGCTCTTGATTATCCAATAAATGGTACCCGGGGCGGCGGTACCCATACCCACCTTCCAAATTAAAAAATGTTTTCTTTCTGAAGTTTTTAACCTGGTAAGAAGAGAAATATTCAATTAAAAAAAAAAATACATTTGTTATACTGGGTTTTATACATTTGGCATTTTATTTGAGAAAAAAATAAAACATAATTTTGATTTGATTTTCCGGGTTGTTACTTTTCCTTTGACATTTTAAAGAGTGTGTCTTCTATTTCAATACCGATAAACAAAGTTTGAAATACAATAATAGGATATTTATTAATTAACGATTTTTTTTTAAATATTGAGAAGTTTTAGGAAACCTGGATACTCAATATTTTAAATTAAAATAAAGATTCGTTCATTAGGGTGGAAAGAATGTTATTTTATTTTGAGAATTTTAAATTCCCTATATGATAAATAAATAACCCTAAAATACATGAGAAAAAACACTATTTTTTTACCTTCGATTACATCTTCTGGTGGCGCCCGTTAAATTTACAAAAACCTATGTTTTATAAGGTACTAGAGCTCCGTACAAATGCAATTTCAGTGACTTTTATTATTCTAATTAGCTATGGTGGCATATACTGGATTATTGTTTCTCGCTCTTGCAATACTTTCTACTGACTTCCGATAAAACAAAGAGTCAAAAAATTGAGAGATAGCATGAAATTCAAATCACTCCCACGTATCAATTTAGTGATGACAACACATGAAAAGATTTTTTTCGTCCCGAGTTTGGTAAAACAACAAAAATTAAATTTACTGTTATCCTGTTATTGTGATGTGTTAAAGTACCATTTGTTGGAGGAAAACGACTTATTATTCGTGAAAATAAAAAAAAGAGTTTCGATTACAGAAGTTGGATCACAGAATTTTAACCGAAAGTTATTTGAATTGTCCTACGTGAGAACTCTAGTAACATGTAGAAAAAAGTGTTTTGTAAATTCAAAACCGTGCCACCTGAAGACGTTATCGAAAGTCAATATTTTTTGTGATTTTAATAATGTAGTATAGGGTCATTCATTGAACATTTGTAAGGATTTTGAAATTGTAAAAATAAAATAAAAATTCACTCCAGCCTTATGTTTGTGCTTAAAAATAAATAGACTGTTAATGGATTTATTTACTTCGGAGGGTTATTTAGTAAAGAATCTAAAGAAAATTGAGAAACAAAAATAGTTGTAATATGTTGATACTTTTTTATATTTATTTTTTTGAAAGATTAGAAATTAATTTTCATGACAAATTTACACAATACTACTTGACCCTTCTTCCAATATCTACAATGACAATTTTGTACAACAATCGTGAAATTAAAATAAACAATCTAAACTCTACCCTACAACGTGTCTGGGCAGCGAAATTTATTTTTTATTGAATATGATATCATAGAAAGTATAAGTTAAATGTTATATTCATTCAGAGAAGATCTAAATCACTCCCAACGTTCATAAAAATAACTCAAAAACCCGAATAATATAATGATCAAATAAACACGAATGAAAAAGTTAGTCAAGCAAAAACTTGAATCTGAAATTAAATAAAATGAAATGATTTTTCGAGAAGATAATTAATTGAATAGATGTAATATCATTATTAGGAGGTTGTATCATTTCATGCAAGCATTAAAATACGGAAATATTACTTCATACGGAAGTCGTTCAAAGAGTCTTCTAAAAGCGCCCCCATTCATATATCCTCGAATGTTTCACTCGGAATATTAAAAGATTGCTATTTGTACCGCGCCGGAATAATTTCGTGGTATGATTTATGAATAATGTCATAAACCTCTGCCTTTAATACTCTATTTAAAGCTAAGTGAATGATTTTGTACTAGTTGCTGTGATTCTTCATCTTGATAAACTTAGCAAAATATATATAACTTTAAATAAAACCATACATATATTTATAAAATTACCAAATTAGTAAAAAGAAAATCAGTCTAATGCTGTAATATCTCAAGAAAAGTGTGTTTTGGGGTAGTAAAATAAGCACAACTTTTCTGTTTGTAATTTTTCGGTCACTGGAATTATTTTTAACTGTGTCAATTTTATCAATGGCAGAGTTTTGAAATATGCGTTTCAGTTTTTTTCATCAAGCAGTCCTAATGTTGACCTATTTATGAATACCGTTTTGCAATCTTTACTACTAATTTACTTACTAATACTTCGTGTTATCACATTGTGTAATACTATTACGATATTTTTTCAATCATTTTTAAATGTTAAGTTTATATTCGTATTCATTTTTACTATAATTTACACATATTTGCTAAACCATAAAGAGTTACGAAAGCCCTCTCAATGATTCAACAAGAGCAATGGATATAATATGCCACGGATACGGGAATTTTAAATAAATGCCAAGATTATTTTTGAAAACAGCGGGAGGAATGCATAATAAAAAAAAACAATGAAACTCCAACAACATCGGAAAGAAAAAAAGAATAAAGGGTTTTTATTGAAAATCTCGTACACGAATAAATTATTAATGTTATACCCTTTTTATTCAGTAAAAAAATAGTGGTTATAAAACGTTATGTTTATGTGTGTGTATCAGGTGTGTTTTCAAAACGAGGAGACATAAAAAATTCGCAGAGGGGTGTTTTTTCAGAGTTTCCTTACAAAAAGGTTCGTATATTCATGTTTAAATGTTTGTTTGAAAACATTTCAACTCACAATAAGGGAAACATTAGTGAAAAGAACCTTGCTGTAAAAATGTCATGAAAATTAGCGACCAAAAGTCACATAATATTACATGGGAAGGTATCCAGGTAGAAAATTCCACGAATCAGGTCTAATACCGGGTACCAATTGGCTACTTTTCTTAATAACTTATAGTGAGATGTTTCATTCTGCAGTACTTAAAACTATGTAGTAAGAGTTACAAATGGTAACTGGACAACTCAGGACTGTGGCAATTCAACACACTCTTGAAAAGTAATACGAAGTTATAAAAAGTGAAAAAACTAGGCTAATTAGGTAACGTTAGGTTAGCTTTATGGGAGAGTTATTTTGATTTTTTATTCATCGCTTTTAACGACTTTGCAAAAGTGTATTGAATTGCCGCTATCCTGAGTTGCGATAGAACCGTTAAAAATTATATATAAGATTACTGAAGATGGTTTGAAAGGTATATATTAGTATGTGTTAATACGTGTGTTAAAGAGGAGCGTTAATATTAGAAAAACGATTGCAATTAATAGGCGAGAGATAAAATCTTTCATGAGGCAGGACTTATTTAAAATAGTGCAAAATCTGTCAGTGTATGTCTTGAGTAGCTTTTAGCCCATTATAAGAAAAACTGTCAATTTTTCATACCTATGACACATTAAATAACAGAACCAGATTTGTTTTTTTAATAATTTTGACGCATTCTACACGAGCTTTTTCTATTGAGAGTATTTCAGAAAATGATTGTTTCACCTCTGCTAATGCCGAACCGTTGCTTTAATTTCAATGTATTTAATACGCTCGAGACTGCGTTACCCCAACTAAGGTTTTCGTTATTCGAATCGTGCAGTATTAATACAAAATTTTTGATCATTGAAGTAATAATTTTAGCGTCTACTTTAAATAAAATTAATAATTAAAGACAAGTGATTAAAACGAAGAGGCATAAAATCACTCCCCCTGCACAATACAAACTGAACCAATCTGGCTGTAATCCTAAATTCATTATAATTTCGTGGTTGGAAAAATATTATAACACGTAGATTATTATAATTAAAATTATCATACAAAAAACTGGTTTGTGTTTTAATTTCGCATAAATTTTACGAAATTTTGTGGGAAGTTCCTCTACTCTACCAATCTTCGGGATTTGAAACTAAGATGTGGGCTATAAAAAAATATAAAATAAGCAGTATACTAAATTTTCAACTCATAATAAAAACGGAAAAATAATAATTTAACCTTATAGGTTGTGATAAAAAGCAATATGCAATATTAACATTAAATCACGTGGTATTAAAAAAAATCTTTTCACATGATGTTTTTCATAAACTTTTCATTTCACAAGGTTTTATAATCCCATGAACAAATCGAACAAAATATTCGCAATTCTATTATTGGCTGAGCGTAGCGGTCCTGTTTTGATTCGACCTCTTTGCATTTCGTATGTCTGTAATTTTTTTGTGTTCAGTATCCAGTCAATCCTGTGGATGATAGTCGTGTTTGATGGAACATTTTTATTCTGACAGAGCGCATACGCGTTGCAACTATTAATATAATATTGTCAAGTCCGAGTAATCGACATTACGTGAAGTCTGCTGCTCACAGAACTTCTAGTTATATTGTAGCAGTCTTGCTTTTTAGTTCCTACCGTATGCGGCTGACAGCATTCTCAAGTTGCCGTTTTGGATTTGCGAGCTACTAGTCTGAAGAGCGCTGTGGATCGTGGGAATTTGTTCCGGGAGTTGTGGCGAGATACTCGTGGGACACGGGACGTTTGTGAAGGCTTGCCGACCTTGGCAGACTTAGGATATACGTAAGATGCCTTCCAAACTGAGATTGACTTTTTTTTATTCTTTAGTATCTTAGGGATTACTCTCATTATTATATAAATTTGTTCAAAATTATGTGATTCTGAGCTAGCGCCCATTAAATTCATTATAGCATAATTTTATCCATTGGTAAATTCAACTGTCATGACTTGCATTTTTGTCAACTATCGAGGTAATATCTAACTCGACACCCCTTGAGAGTTAAATCTATTATAATGAGTCTCTTGCTTAATATTAACTTCCTAGAGCAATATGTGTATTAACAGATTTATATAATAAATTTTAAAGTTGTAAATAGAGTTTTTATTACTGGTGCACACAATTATTCTACCCACATGTAACATCAAGTTCCTTTTTAGGGAAGTAATAATATTAGTAAATATATTGCTAGAATATTAATTACAGTGTAATGACTAAAACAAGATAAACAGAAGACATCAAAGTAATTGTAATATGTAGCGGTGTACTGTTTTACTATTTTCTTAGTTTTAAATGCAGATCGGGAGTATTCAATAAATGCTTTGGTTCGTCAAAGATTACCAGTACTTTACTATCTTAAGATAATTACAATGAACGTCTTGCAGGACATGCGTTTGTTCTGCCATGAGACTATCAGTAATTTGATACCGATAGGTATCGACCAGTATCGGCTGTACTCGTAACCATTTGGGTGCAACCGACGTGCTGTCTCTGTCATACAGCGGATCTTAAAACTACATTAACTGGATTAAAATAATTTAGATCTAAATACGAGGCATATCCAGAAAGTAAGTGTACTGAGGCTCTCACGACCAAATGAATTATACTTTCGATATGTTGGCTACACTTACGTGTAGCCTGACTCTTCCCCTCCGCAACGAGACCTGTTCAAGGTCAGTACGTTGAGAAGTGTCAACGCGACAACACGTTTCGTGAAAAATGTCAATCCAATCTCCCGCCAAATGTGAAATATGCGGCATCATCCGTTATCTCGTTTGGAAGTAAAAACCTCCGTTTGAGGTTTATAATGAGGTTAAAACTGCATATGGTGATAAAACTATGAATTGTATGAGTGTGTACAAGTGGTATCGCGAGTTTAAAAACGGTTCTCACCTCTTCACCCTCCACCAAAAAGTTCAAAACCACAATTTCAGCCAAGAAAATCGTGGCATCCGTGTTTTGGGACTATCAAGGCATAATTTTGATTGAATATCTGCCTCAAGCGGAGACCATCAACTCTGCAAGATACTGTGAGACCCTAAAAAAATTGCGGAAGGCGATTCATAACAAGAGGAGAGGCATGCTGACAAAGGGAGTCAGCCTGCTGCACGACAATACCAGACCACACACGGCCAACGCCACGAAGGAACTGCTTGCTTCGTTTAAATGGGATATCCTGAACCACCCCGCGCATTCCTTTAACCTAGCACCTTCAGATTATTATCTCTTTACCTCCCCAAAGCTGTACATGGGTGGAAAAGGTTTTTAACCGACGAGGAGGTAAAGGAGGAGGTGGAAAAGTGGACGAAGGTGTTGGCGGGAAACTACTTGGAGGAAGGCATCAAAAAGTTGATACCCCGCTTCACCACCTGTATTGAGAGGAATGGCAACTTTGTCGAAAAATAGCTTACATATGTACTATGGTAACCGTGTAATTTTTTTGTTTCAATAAAAAGATTTGTAACCTACAAAAATTCAGTACACTTACTTTCTGGATACGCCTCGTACTATTACAACATCTGATGGGCGATATCGAAAATACAACCAAATAACAACACTACAGCAATATATATATATATATAAATATATATTTTTTAACGTACTACGCACCCCAAATCTTTATCAATACTTATTAAACAAAGAGAGAGTTTCTTTACTAAAAAAAGATTATGTACTTACACATAAATTGATTTCATAACTTAGTAACATCTGACTCCATCTACATTATTCCAATACAAATATCATTATTTTCTGAAGTCATAAAATATTTCACTGACAGACAATTTATCTTAAATGCTCATATTTAGTTAGAAATTGTGTTTGTCGAGGTTTCAGTCCCCAAGTATTAATAACTTGAACTCCCCTAAAATGGGTGAAATACTTCCCATATTAAATTTAACCCAGCGTGAGTGAGGTCGTATATGTCATACCCAAAAAGTTTTTAAACGCAGATTATTTAAATGTTATTGATGCCATGCAAATCCCGTCGTCACACTAGTTGGTGGTAAAGGAGTGGGGTGGAGGTGAATTCTTGAGTTAAGACCCTGCAAACCAAACGGATTTATAATTTTGTAAACGTCCACCGCTAATAGCTTCAATAATCGTTCATAGATAAAAGATGAGAAATTATTATGTACTGATTTTGTATGAGCGACATCTTTTGAAATCATTCAAAACTAAAATTACCAATTAGAGACGGATAGTCTTCACATGTCGTATAATAACCAAAGCCGCCATGCATTTAACTAACATATGTAGGAAGGGTTGAGTTCACTCACGATTATTTGACATAGGCTAATAACTAATAACCTATCCAGTCGGTGAACATTGCTTCAATATTATTCTCTTTACGACATCGAAGCACGGTCGATGCAAAATACTGATGTTTCTCAACTTTTGGGATATTACTGTATTAATATATTAAATCATTTAAAAAATATAGTATACAGATTGTCATTCTACAGTCTACACGATAGTATAAATGAAAAATGTAACTAACTTTTTCAAAAAATTTTATGTTTTAAGGTAGTTTTTAGGTAAAAAATAATTGTTTGCACGGGAAAATAAACATTGGAATTTCGTAAAAAGTTATTTTCCATTTTTACTTCTATCGTCATCTAGAATCACCTCCCGAAGTTAGTAAACTTTACTCCCGGACACCCTGTAGTAAAGTGTAACTTAGTTTTTATACATATCCATTTTATAAAAGTGCATATATGTAAAGAAAAATATAATTTTCTTTAATTCAAGGCAATGCCGAGCTTGTCTCGTCATTGTGGCTGTGTGTGTCGTGGACTGTCACTGGCTGGATGTGCGCCACAGTACCTACACAGTCGACTCGATATTTCGTAATCTATGGTGACATAGTAAAAATAATCTATGGGTTGTGATATGACAGATTGATGGAAATAATTTGTAATTGCTATCGTGATTGTGATTAAGGAATTGACATAAAATTAATAACATTAAATGTCGTTTCTTTCATTACAGAGAAACTCAATTGTGTTTTAAATATCATTATATATATATACTTTTATAAAATGAATTTATATGCTTTTATGAAATGATATTAAAAAACATTTATCTAATTGAAATAAATTTTTCTCCCATTGATATTTTTCTTATAAGATTGTAAATACAGGATGTACGGGGGTAAAGTGCAGTAACTTCGAAATGTGAACTATATAATGGTAGAAGACTTAAGATTGAAAAAGAAAAAAAAATAAAAGCTGGAGACGTTGACGAGTTTAATAAACATGTTAACGAGACTTGTCAATCAATAGCAAACTGGCTGTTATCACAAAATCTGTCGCTTAACACAAACAAAACTGAACTTTTAAAATTTTGCCCAGTACAAGCTACACCTATAAACATAAATTTTAACTTTCAAAACAATCATATCGAACCTTCCTAAACTTGTCCACTGCTGGGAATACAACTAGATGCAAATATAAACTGGAAAGAACATGTATCTTAAGTTGTAGAAAAAATCAGCAGCTTTTCTTTTGTGCTAGGCACCCTTCAAAATATCTTAAGTCAGTAAATACCGCATACTATGGATCGTATACTCAATGATAAAATACGGAATAGTTTTTTGCGAAAACTCAGTAAACGCCAAAGATGTTTTTATCATCCAAAAAAGGTGCTTACGAAAAATTACAAACTCTGATAACCGGGATTCATGTAGACCAATTTTTTTAAATCTCAAACTTCTGACAGTGACGGACGTATATATAATGGAGTTATGCCTGTTAGTTCGATCATCTCCAGAAAAGTTCCTACAAAAAAACTCAACACATAAACAAGCTACAAGGTTCACAGAAAACTTAATCCCAAAAGTAAACAAAACTATATTTCAAAAAGGGCCACACCACATGGCCATTAAAGTGTATAAAAACCTTCCACGTAGCATCAAACAAATACTTAAATTTAAATCATCACCATACATATTTCTTTTAAACAAATGTCACTACACCTTAAATGAATACCTTACATAAATTAAATACCTGTGTTTTTTTATTTTTTATTCACAAACATTTGTTAACTTGTCATTGTTGGGTTATGAAATATAATGTGTATTTGTTGGGTTAGCTAGAAGAAATATTATGTAACCTATAAGCTTTACCCTTTGTACTCTGTATTTTTGTGCAGTAAATATTTTTTTGAATTTTGGAGTAAAAAAGATAATTTTTTTCTCGAAATTCTACTGTTTTTTAGCCTTAGAAAAATATTTTTCCATAAAAGAATAGTTATTTTTCCTTTACCTTTTTAAACCTCATATCTTCCTTAAAACGTTGGAATTTTTAAAAATTTAATTTTTCTTTTTACTTGTATAGTCAGTTAGTCACGCAGAATAACCTGAATCTTGTGTGGAGTTACGTAAAAAAACATCATAATAATTCAATGACCAATACAAAACGAAATTTTTCGGTTTTTCCAATTACCAATGCATTGAATACTCGTATCTTTTCAAATGGACGCATTCTTAAAATATGTGTAACTATAAAACAATAAACAACTTAAGTTTTACTACTAACAGTAGGTATGATGCATTTTTTTTATACAGAGTTGTAGCTAACGATAATGTCTAATACTTAGGTTTGTTCGTTGTTTTATACAGAGTTGTCTCTTAATGATAATTTCTAATACTGAAGTTTGTTCGTTGGTTTTTTGCTATGAATGTTTTTTTTTTAAATTTAAGTGAAAATTGAATTTTATAAAGATATATTTAAATTTTATAAAAGTATACATGAGAGTAAAATTTTAATTGAATACCTTATTAATATAAAAAAGAACTGCGTAAATCATTGAATCAATAATCTCTCCACAGTTTTAGAATTATCAATTATACTTATCGAAAGATTGGAGCTAGCATTTTGGGGATACCGTTTTTGTGGTACTTTTTCAGTAATATGGAACGGCAGAAAGTCCCATAAAGTTATCTAGTGAAACTTATGCCATATCATAGTAATGGCAATCGAACACCTAAAGTTTGCAAGCAAAACTTACTTTTTACAACTATACGGGGACTATGTAAAACGAGTTTGCACGTCCTTCGTAGCAAAAAGTTACCGTCCAGAGTGCAAAAAGTTTTGGAGATTTAATATATTTTTTGTTATTTATTTCCTATTTTTGAAAAACTATATAAAATGCTGTATAAACGAAAAATAAATTATTCAAATTTTTGCAAAAAAATATAATTTTCAATTAATCACGTAATTTTAGGGACCGTAAGCATAATTTGCGATTATAATTGCGAAATAACAGAACAAACCTGTTTTTTTTAAATTTTCGGAGCATATTTTGCGATTTTTTTTGTGTGGAATTTCAGGAATTTACTTTTTTAGCGTAACATGAATTTTTGAATAACTTAAAAACTTGTGTTCAAGGGAAACTTCTTATAGTTCGGGAGAAAGAAGTTTTATAAGAAAAAATGTTAAACTACCAAAACTTTGTGATGTACTTGCCCTGGGATAATTTTTTTTTATTATTATTGATTTATTATGGTGAGAAAGAATTTTTCAGTTGATTTCACGAAATAGGAATTTACCAGATGTTGGATAGCTGTTTTAAAAACAAGTGCTTAAATTTATGATGGTAGAGAAAAAAACTTGGAACATGCCCTGCGTTTAGCAGAGACCTCCGGGATGGTGTTTTGAATTCTCAGATTTAGTTCAGTGCAGTAGTAGTGAAATTGGCAGGTTGGGGCGGATAGAAAAAAAACCCTAACAAAGCCAATAAGCGACAATTCAACTCTGTTAAGCAATGCTACTAAGTGACTTTTTAAGTAGAAAATACGTCGTTAAATATAGTTACGTAATTTTTCTAAGGATTTAGACGAATTATAATTATGACTAGCGAGGAAAATAACATTTTAACAGGACAAGTTTGGAAGTTGCTTAGTTAAATTAAAATCCTGCAAGAAGAATTAAAAATAAAACTTATAAATAAAAGATATTTAATACATCCTAGAATTAGGTTAGTAATTTGGAAGCTGAACAAGCTGGTAGACCAACACGCCACTAAACTGTAGGGATCGAGTTTCACTCCTTTGAACGAAGAATTTGACAGGTTATTTAAGAAGCAACAATTTATTGGTTTTGAAACGATGGAAATTAATTTTACGGATTCTAGTGCTTATAATCTATGTGATCGTTTTAGAGCGATTCTGTCCTAAAAGTTTCAGATTTCGAAAAACATAAATTAGATATCGCCATATGGGGAGAGGCGGAGTTAATTTGAGGGTTGGACGATAGTCTAGATTGGAGAGCGCTAGGAGACGGTTGAGAGAGTCAGTTTTTGAAAGCGTTGGGAGACGGGCGAATAGAATCAAGAGAGTCAGCGTGGAAGAGCGGGGGCAGATAGTCAGGGTTTGGAAGCGCGGGAAGACGGGCAAGATAGTCAGTTTTAAAAGCGTTAGGAGACGGTCGAATAGAGTCAAGATAGTCAGTTTTGAAAGCGTTGGGAGACGGGCGAATAGAATCAAGAGAGTCAGCGTGGAAGAGCAGGAACAGACAGTCAGGGTTTGGAAGCGCGGGAAGACGGGCAAGATAGTCAGTTTTATAAGCGTTGGGAGACGGTCAAACAGAGTCAAGATAGTCAGGTTTTGAAAGCGTTGAAAGATAGTCGAGTCAGTAAGAGCTAGGAAACGCGTCAACAAGAATTCATCGTCGGAACACGAACACGGCTAAAGTCATTTAGTGTAGAAGGTGTGGTTTTCTAACAGCATGAGTATTTTACTGCATGTGAGTGTGGTTGTTTCTTTTAATTATTTGGATTGCACTAAGATGAATTGGTAAGTCTTATTATAATCTAAATAATAACCCTTATTTCCCTAATGTAAACCAAATAATTCAATTGTATTTTGAAGTAAGAGTATTTAACTTGATTATTATAGTTAATTATGTTAAAATCTCGAACGGAAGGATTCGTGACAAAGAGTCCGGACCCTTTAGCAAAAGAGGTCATAAATTATAAGACTTGAACATTTCAAAACAAAAAAAGGGACGACGAGCGGCTACTCTAAAAGCACGTTTAGATTATTGAACAATAGGCATTATTTACGAGTTAGGTATCTTTCGTAATTTAACATGATTTAAAATAATTCTCCAGTAGTTATATTTAGCGTCAAAAATTTATAAAATATAAACCATTGTATTTATGCGATGTTTTTATAATCCGGCGAACGTATATTAGTCGAAACAATCAGATACCTATAGGCGAAATAGTAACGGATAGAACGGTTAATTATATGCTTCAATACCTGTTATTTAACAATAAGTTATCGTATTCTCCTTGGACATCCAATATATTTGGTATTATCAAAGTTATTCGCGGAATTAACACAGCGGATTGAAGGTAGCCGCTAAGAGAACACATCTGTCTAGCTTCCCTATTCTATCAAGTGAGATTTTCATTCAAATAAGTTTGGTTTGGGACGAAGTGTACAAATTTTCCGTAGGCTGTCCTATCTTATCAAAGCGACAAAAGCGAAGGAATCGAAATTGGTAATTGGCTTGCCTAATAGGGACTTTTTCGTATTAGCATAATCGGAACCCTGAATACCGGGGTAGCGCCTATTCCAATAGAGCAGCGCCGGCCTTTCCCGTGCTCTTGATGTGGTTGAGTTGTTCCCGTAAAAGCATTGGTTTCTGTCGAAGGTGTTGGAGGACCAGCCTAAGATGGTTACCCTGGATAAACCCCTGTTTCGAGTATTTTCAACTGGTTAGAGGACGCTTTCACGGAGTTCCAATCGAAGGGAACGAAGATTGCCAATGAGCTTACCTACTTGAGTTAGCTTGGTAGACTAAGGAACAAAGCGGATAATGGCTATGCTATCCTTTTCTGACGTATGGGGAGGATTTTCTCGTTGGCAGAACGAAGAGATCGTGACGAATATGAAGTTGTTTCGACAATTTCTGACATCCTTCCTGTCACATCCAATAATTATTTACCCCACTATAGGAGGAGAAGTCATCCAGAATTAGGTTGGGAATTGACTCAGACTGAAACCGTTTTTTTTTTTTATAGTGAATACCTCACAAGAGTCCCAACTGCTCCCGTCTGGAGCCAGTGAGACTATGGCATCCCCAATTGAGGGATGTTGTGAGGCTGAAGGTAAGTGGAGAAGGGAAAGAGGAAGGTGGGAAAGTACCTGGCTATTCAGATCTAGTCACTAAACACGGCTAAAGCCATTTGGAGCAACGTTTCAATTCTGAATGGTGGTCTTACACCAGGGCGATACTGGTAGTATCTTCCACTCTGGAACGTGCCGCAAATATACTATATATTATTTTAATTAATTAATTGTGAAATGACACAAATTAATCAAATAAAATTTATTTGCGCACGCCGGGTTCGAACCCGCGACCTTCGGAATGGCAGTCCAATGCGTTACCACTGGACTATGCCGGCCGTTTGAGGTGACGGAGAACGGATGATTACAGATTCACGACCTGATGATTTTAGTATCCCTGATCCTTAGCGCCGGAAGTCGAGGATACCATTTTCTACCATTCTTTGATATTTGAAGCGATCGGAAGGTAACAAACGATAGAGCGAGTGACCATGACTTTAAAGTGGAGTAAGATTTCCCGTCCCGGAAACATTCGTTATGTCGGATGGATGCCCTCAATCAAATTAAATATTGATATGACTATGTTGAGTGTGGAAAAAAGACTAGAAGTATGTTCTGTATTGCACATAAAATATACATGTGTCATTACCTCTACTGGAACGAGAAGCTGTATAGACTGGAGCCAGGAGCTATTTGGAGTAACGTGACTGCAGAGGCAAAGGCGAACAAACTGAAGCTGAATCCAATTTATTCTTACTAGCGTAAACCAGAGGGGTGTTCATGGGACTCCCGAACTCCTGACGTTGCTGATGCAAACCACTTCAGTATATGTTTATGTTTGAGGTTAGTAGAGTGGACTCCTAACTTTCGGCATGCTGGCGGAGCTTAACTCATTATCGATTTGGGGGAGGTTGACGCGACCTAAACCTCGCGCCACCCACGTAACCCCAAATGGTTCTTGACATCAGGCTATCATGCCACCGGATCGGAGCAGCTCCTTGTACTTAACGGTATAAGATGAATCTTCATCAATCATCATCATCAACAACATCATCATTTACCAACAAGGACCCACATATCAGAACTCAAAGGAATCCTACCTTCATCACCCTCCGGCAGGAGGCGAAACATGTCATTATTTCATCTGTCGCGGAGCGATATTCAATTAATTTCTGGAGGTGTTGGGATTGGACCATCAATTTGGCTACTATCGAGCTGGTCACGTTGATGGATGGGATTTGGACGGAGACCAATCAAAAGCAACACATGTTTTGTCTCCAGCTATTCCCAAAAATACCTACTCGTAGAAACACCTCACAAAACTAACAATCCATAGCCAAATCATTAACCTAGAATCTTGCGCATCTTGAATTAAATTGTCTATAGAGAATTTCATGTACCTACTTGTATTTAATTGTCCCATTATATTAGTACAGCATCGACTGCAGTAGCCAGAAACGATTTGGCGAGCAAAAAGGTAGGGAAAATGTAGTTAAAATCAGGGTAGTCGGTCATTGTCTTATTTTCAAACCATACAGAATGTAACACGCCTCATCTAAAAAGAACCAAAGTTATCACAACCAATTAAAAGGATCCTTCAATGAATTAATCACTGTCGAAACAAAAAATTGACACAACGTGACATATTAATTCGATAAGATTGAAGGGTTGATGTACCTCGAGAAGTTGCAAATCAGACGGGAGAAATCATTACTTTTCACGAAGTGAAAAGGTAGAATCAGCGATTCGTTTTGCGCGGGAGAGGGGAAGTTACCAAAATATATACCCGAGTAAAACATTAAGAACATTTCAGTGGCCGCCGGGGTCAGGAGCTTACGGAAGAAATATACTGTTAGATAACTGTAGTAAAACTTTAAAAACATTACAACTTGTACCTTTTCAAAGACAATAAAGACACTTTGTTATTTCAATAAAAAACGCTTTTCAATCGTAAGCATCGTATTTTATTTACTAATCTTATTGAATGGATACTATTATATAATAATATCCAAAGTAAAAAATACTCGAAACACAATTGTAGTATCAAAAATTCGACATCAAAGTTTAAGTGGGTATCTCCTCCCCGAATACTGTAAGGTGTAACAATTTCTTATCTTATTCATTCACACCGGGTTAGGCATTGCTTTATCACGTGTCAGAAGATTTGAAGATGTAAACCCACAATTAGAGGCGTAAATCATGATAAATGATAATTTATTCAAAATTTATTTGCTGTACATAGTTGAAACAAGAATAAGAGATACGTTTCTGTGTTTTATGTAATCTTGTTATTTTATTTACGAGATTACTTTTAAAATATTCAAACATTCTTGTTTACAATGTTTTTTTAACAAAACATTTACATGTTTTTTTTAAGTCAATGCATCTGAGAAAGTTTTGAAAGGACACAAAAACAAGTTGTAGTAATTTATGTCATAACAACAAAAATTTGTATCACGTTATGTCATGTTTGTTATATTTTTGATGCAGAAGATTCACGGCGCAGCCAAAAGTGTAAACATTTCGATGATAAATTAACATCAATTGGGTACATGTTTTAACCTGGTCAATCCAGCACGATTTTTGTAATAGAGACGGTCGATATGAAGATCGAGGTACCATGCAGCGTGCCAATGAGTTTGCAGATGAAAGCTTGCCTCCTGAGTGGCCAAAGCTTCGTATGGATCTATGAGGACACACATTTGTACATCAATATTAACATTATAAGGTAGTTTTACCTGATATCTATCCAAAGCGATTGCTGTAATAGAGATGGTCGACACAAAGTTTGAGGTAGCTTGCAGCGTACCGATGAGCTTTAAGATGAGGGCTTACCTCCTGAGTGGCCAGAGCTTCCTGAGGATCTATGAGAACCTATTGTTTACATTAATAATAACATTATAAGGTATTTTTACCTGATATCTATCCAACGCGATTGCTGTAATAGAGATGGTCGACACGAAGATCGAGGTAGCTTGCAGCGTACCAATGAGCTTGCAGATGAGGGCTTACCTCCTGAGTTGCCAGAACTTCCTGAGGATCTATGAGAACCTACTTGTTTACATTAATAATAACATTTAAAGGTATTTTTACCTGATATCTATCCAACGCGATTGCTGTAATAGAGATGGTCGACACGAAGATTGAGGTAGCTTGCAGCGTACCAATGAGCTTGCAGATGAGGGCTTGCCTCCCAAGCGGCCAGTGCTTGCTGAGTATCTCCATGAGGGTGAGAGGGGTGGTCACCAGACACAGGAGAAGGTCAGATACGGCAAGGTTGACGATGAACATGTTGCGGGCTGTGCGCATTGCCTGCTTCCTAGCAACCTGTTGACAACGTAAGTTGAAATTATTCAGATGCATAATATGTAAATGTTAAATGCATTTTTGTAACATTAGTTTGAGATAATGGTTATTTAAGGCTGTTGCAGTAAACTTCCTCGCTCTGTAGAAAACCCGCTTTAATAGCGCAGATGTAAACCGTGCGCCTAAAATTAACGTTTTATCAACAATAAATGAAATGAAAAAAATAATGGAAACAAAATTTAAGCAGAAAACAAAACCATGTATATACAGTAACTTTTTGCCTTAAAAATTGTATTTTGATTTTTCGGAGGGTGATGAAAAATTACGTGTTAATTTTTTGTTTTTCGCCGTTTTTCAATGTATGTCCAATCAATGTTTCAGGCAGTGCTAAAAGCAAAACTGTAGGTGTACCTAGCTGATTTCTCTTTTTAGAAGCTCACTTCAGAGATTGTTTGTTCCGAAAAGCTTGGTAAAATTTAACCTACAACTAATTTTGTGTGTCAATAGATTTTGATATTATTTGATCAAATGATTGTACATTTGTAAATTTATTTTAAGTACTCAATTACAGTTGTTCTTAGGGCAAAACTATTTTTAACAAAGTAATGCTTCTAATAACTTATCAAGTCTTTACACATTTATATCAAACCGTACATGATGTTTTTTTTTAAATTTTTATTCTTTATTCTGGCTTTCACCCATTAAGAGTGATCTTGGCCATACATTACAACATTTTTCTTATTAATAAATACAACAAATTACGGGATAAAATTGACATGATTGACAAAACAACATTGATAAAACAACATAACATAACATAACGTAACATAAATAAACCAAACATAACATAAACATAACATTACATAAATATAACATAACATAAACATAACATAAGCATAACATAACATAAACATAACATAAACGGTACAGAGCTGGTAACAGTAGATTATCACAAAATTATAAAAATAGGAACCTGTGTACAATATAATTGGGCGCTTTTCTTTATTAAACCAAAGATTTTTCTAAAATTAGTAGCGTTTTTTAAAAATAGAATTATGAAATTGGCAATCTTATAAACAAACACAGCATATGGGAGTAAACCTTAAAAAATTAAAACCTTCTAATAATATTACACCTCAACCCTAAACCCAACCTTTATGTTAACAACAAAGATAAGAAAAAAAAGAGAAAATAATAACTCATTATCATGATGCTTATAAAATAATATTATTTACACTTCATAGAAACATTCAAAACACGTTTAATCTTCCAGCCTATACGACAAAGTAGATACCAGATAATTGGGGTGCTAATTGGGACCTTAATTATTTACGTTTCATCCTCGGTGTTTTACCTTTTTGCAAGTTCCATTTAATAAATTGACGTAATGAACTGTGAAGTTTTCGTTTCATTTTGCGATGATTTATTATGCCAGTAAAAAACGAGAGAATATTTTATAGAAAACATTTACGTAATTGGTGTAAATATTAAATGTATTTTAAATGAGGCTATAAGCTGTCAACTTTGCAATGAAATTTTTAACCTTGGTCACTATAGAAAAGACTTTTGGCGAATTATTATTATTTAGAAGCTGCGCATTAATTTATAGAGGTTCTAGCTTTTTTATTTTTGTTTTACGTTTTCCCATAACCTCGGTCTTATAAGAAAAAAACTACTATGTAAAATTTTTTCTATTATTGTGATTAATTATTATTGTGATAATTAGTAGTTTTTTGGAAAAGGGATACGAATCAAAATAAAATTTGGACTCGGGCCGCTAAAAATAACACTCCTTATGTAGATGGCGATTAGGTTTATATTCCAGCTCAACACCGGTTGTCTGTTTAATTTTTTTTTACTTTTCATTAGTATAACATCTTGGTAAATGAAAAGGGATATGAGTCAATATAAAATCATCGTGATAAACGTATGTACAAAATAATATTTCAAACTAAATCAAATAATTCTAATACGAATTTCTGTGTCAAATAATAATTATTGTATCATTCTCAAATATTTAAATGATTTTTTCTTGCCCATGAGTTGAAAAATAGCAATTTATAAAGAAACACTAACGAGATAATAATCAATTAGGTTTAACCTTGCGATGGAACAGAGGGATAAATCATGAAAAATGATAAAAGTAGGTTTTTCCCAAATTTTCAAATAGAATTCTTTATTATCAATATTTTCAGTTATTATTGTACTCAAAAATATTTTTAATTATATTTCTCAGATCTGATAAAAAATCAATAATTCAAAATTGGCTCCCCTGTAAAAACTACGTGGTGTATTGCCTTTTTTATATTTGGTCTTAATCAATATTGAAAAAGGAGCTTACTTGTGCAAAATATATTCAGGAAAAGGAAATGAAATATTTACCAACATTTTAAGTATCACATTATCTATTATATAAGTCAATATTTATTGGTAAAACTTCTAAGAAAAATATTATAAGTATTAGTTTATCATAAAAAATAACAAGATTATTTTACAGTAAATGAGTTCATGAATACCGACTTTCATTATTTAATATTTTAAATATTTTTGTTTTCTCTTAAAGCTACAAATAAGTATTTGAATTTTACTAACCAAACTATAATTTTAATGATTGGTTTCTCAATTTCTTCTTTTTTAAACCGTATGATGGCAAAGGTCTCAAGGTGTATCGGTTCTGTTTTCTCTCTCAGCACATAACCAATTTCAAAAACCTATATTTTTGCAATCACAAAGGACCTTGGGAAGGGATATTATGTCTTTGAATGAATTCCAGACCAGAAGCCCTATCTAAAATAACCGCAAATACCACACAAAATAATACAGTCTTAATTTGAAATTTCATCAAACGGAAAGAAATGTTTGATTGTTAACCCCTCTGGCTAATTTGTGAAACAGCTATTTCCTGTAGATCCAATTTGTTCGCTTTCGGGACCAGCTCATATGATGAAATTAACCACCGATGAATTAAAATGTACACTTCTATGAAACCAAAGGTTCCGACCGCAATTTGAGAGAAAATTATGAAATTTTGAAATTTATTATATTGTATTTTTTTTAGTAATTATTTTTATAAAAAACGTCGAAATGTGTGTATTAATAATATTTGTGTATTTTTTGCTATCAGTAATTGCAGTTCAGTGCTTAGACGAAAAAACGTGAGGTGAGGCATTTAAAAAAAAAAACATGTATGATTTTAAAAATTTAGTGTTCAAAAAATTATATTAATGTTTCTTATAATAAAATTTGAAAGTGTATTTCATCACCTTTCAAAATACACACAAATTGTCCGATTTTTGAAAACATCTTTAAGAAATATAACAGTCAATATGCCAGAGGCCTGAAGGTAAAATATAAGGTTTTATTTTACAGTTTTGTGCTTATGTATTTCATAGGATTTTTTTTACATTTAAGCGTGGTCAGTCAAGTTGTCAATGGTTTAAGTTTAGAGTCTGACAAGTAACGTCTGATTGAGTGAGCACTACAATTAGTGGTAAGTAGTAGATTACATGTGTTATTACCATTGAAAATAGTTGAGCTACTACGTTTACTAAAAATGAGGCAAGTGTTATATTATTAACGCTTATTTGTAAGCTCTCAATCGAATAATAACAAAACCATCCCGTAAGCAATACCGGTGCGTGCGGTAGCTCGCGCCACGTACGGGTCAGATGAAAGGATTTGATCCTCTCTCTGCCAAATGAAAACCTGTGATTCTGATATAATTGCGCTGCTCCAAACCAATCACAGAGTTGATTGTATTCATTAGCAGGTTTGATTATCTAGATGTATGGATATACGTGGTGCCCGCACTGTAATGTTTTTAGATTGTAACAACTAGAACCACGCAGGGCCGCCATTGTAACACGTTTTTTTTTTTTTTAAAACCACAAGTACAATCTCAACCAGCAGTTGCAACATGTATGGAAAAGGAACCAACATCGGGTTTGCTACGATTGTAAAATAAAAGAGAAAAGAATTTCAATATTACATTTATTCCTACATTGTAAAGAGCAAGAGATCTCTACTTCAACAAAATTAGTGGTGTCGCGAAGCTACGACTCCACTATATTTTTAAAGATGGTGCAGAGCAAAGCCCTATGCCACACGCCCAAAGGACCAGTCCCAAACTACACTGAATGCTAGGTTATGGGACGATTTATGCATCCGACAAACCCGATGGACAGTGTAATAGTCAAAAAGGTATAAATCTGGGCTTCTGGAGCAAAAGATAAACCCAGATTGGAATGCAGGAAAGATGGACTCACCCGTTGACGATTACCACATGTCTCCCGGAGTTTTGGATGATTTCACTTCACAAATATATAATCGCCCTGTCTGATATTAGTTATCACTACGAACTCTGATGAGCAACTGACACCACTTGTCCGATTTTACGTGTGTCGTAACAATCATTTTATTATGGTGACATTTTGGGATGGGTAAAAGGGTAGTAGGACATTTGCAGGATTTTGTATTGACATTCCACTTGTCCATTAAGCCTGTGGATGCATACTTAACAATCCCCTATGTATTGCGCGAACAATTAGTTTACATCTCAGGGGTGAGCGTCAATACGAAGTATTGGGCGCACGGACGGAATTTTAATTGGTAGCAAAAGATTGAGTGTGACATTGTGTGTTGACATAAAATATCTAACCTGTTAAACGAGTGAAGGGGCGCAAACAACACGTAAAACGTTGTTAAACTTAGAAACGGTGCAAACCGATGACCAGTGAATTAATTTTACTAGCTGATTGCGTCATCGCTTTGCCCGGAAGTCTATGTATATGTGACTGTCGTATCTTCCCTCAAGTCGCGTCGTCCCCAGCTGGCTGCCCGATTGGTACTAACCGTCGCCGCTTCTCGAAATTCTGTCTGGAGCTCTCTTCTAGAAGGGGCCATAGAGCATACGTCACATAGATAACTGAGAGGTCTTGTCAGTTGTTTGAAAATTAGTGGCAGGGCGAAATTGAACTGCTATAAGATAATTGGATCACAAGTCACTAATCACAATTAAAAAATTAATCATTTAACAAACACACGGCAATCAACACGTACAATGAATGTATTTTCAACAGCGGATTATATCAGTTGTTACTGATATAGAACTTTCAATATGTAAAATGAAACATTTTACAAGCAATGCATTCGTCGAATTCTCACTTGTGAGAAGGCTGAAGCCATATGCGGACTTATTTCCGCAGGCAACATTCGTACAATAATGCACAAACTAATATTAAAGGTTTGAGTCCTGGCTCTGTAATTGGCGGGGAACAAAACAAAGCTAGTAGTCACCAATGGCGTGAGTAAACAACTTACATCTATTTTCTATTTTCGAAAGAGCCAATTTCGCAATGATAATTGTTTGTGCAAAGGTTTTATGATTGTTGTGTCTCGGACCCGAACCAATATTAAAGAACAAAAAAGACAATATTACCAAAATTTTATAGCATAAAATAAAAATAAAACCTACAATGAACACACAAAACCAATATAAACACACATCACTCATAAACACACAAGATTATATTTTAAATGTATTATTTTCTCTTTAAATGTATTATGTAGATTATATCTTCATATTATAAAATGAAGGCCTCAGCACGGGCAAGGCACTCAGTGAGGCCAACATTACTGGAAAACTTTGAAATGTAAAAAATATTGTACCAAATAAAAAAAATTATATATCTGAATATGAATTTGGTGAGCCTCTTTCGGGAATGTGGCCAGATGTCGCCCAGTGACTGATTTACACTGCAAACCGTACGCACATATTTGTATAGACATACAATTTGGTTGGAACGAGTCCATCTGGCCTACCTTTAAGAACCACATTAATCGCCGCCAGAATCGGATGGAATTGCCCGCCTTTACTATTCGCTGTACGCTATTTCACCATTACCCATTTTCGCTTGTTCGCTCACAGTGACAAATCGCTAAATCGCAAAAAGGGTCTCGAGGGAACGATCCAGACCAAAAAAAAAAGCTGGAGGTTAGTTTTTTCAGATAACGCATCGCAATTTTCTTAGTGTGCAACTTGCCTTTTCGCATTTTTTTTCGTATAATCTTATATCAGTCGACAATTTATGTATTTACACGTTGATTGACGTTAAATCCTTCTCCGTTCTCAGGCTTTCGAGAAGGAGATTGTAAATTTGGATACCTTCATTGCCTATGTATTTACACGTTGATTGGCATTAAATCCTTCTCCGTTCTCTTGCTATCAGGAAGGAGATTGTAAATTTGGATACCTTCATTTCCTATGTTTCTCTTACCAGATTCAATCTATATTGTATTTTTTTAAAAGAAAGACGAACATTCTCGAGGTATGAATAACCTGACAATATTTTTAAATCTCCTACTACCACCACAGTAAGCGGAAAATATTGCTTGTATTGTGATGGAGGACCTGGCCAGCCGAGAAATTGAACACACTTCGCCTGGGTAGGACCCAAACGCGATGCCAACTCGGACACGGACCAGTATTAGTGTATAATTTATTATGTTGTCTTCCTTATTGTGTTCGTGTGTTTGTGACGTTTTTCTAAACGTTGTGTTGTATATTAGTCCATTTTGTATTTTTTTTAACTAAAAGGCATATGTTTTACTCATATCCCGGCGTGCGAAGTAAAATTTATTTAATTGATTTGTGTTATTTCATTTATTTAATAATTTAAAATATTGTAAGCTATGCGGCACATTCCGGAGTAGAAGATACTAAAAGTATCGTCCTGGTGTAAGACCACAATTCAGAATTGAAACGTTGCATTAAAGGATTTTAGCCATGTTTGGCGACCAGATCCGAATAGCCAGGTACTCCGCCACTCTCGTCTCATATCCTTCCCCTCCACACTACCTTTAGTCTCATATGCCATAGTTTCTGTGGCGCCAGGCGGTTGGGAGTACTTTAGGACTATTGTGATATATTCACATGTAAAAATATATATACGCATTACCTTCCCAAAAAATGTGCCTGGAAATTTTTTATCAATCAAACATTTGATGTTGTCTATGGTGCATGTAGTATATTATTATTATAATATAATGAGCAGGCAGCATTCTGCTGATGCGCTCATATCTGATTTCACAACAAGTTTGACAGTGATTGAGTTGTTTTAAGTTTGAACTAAGTCCTTTCTTCTCTCCAAATGTGAATCCAATATAGCTTTGAATTGATTTATATTTGTTGCGATGACATGTTGTGGGAGTTTGTTCCAAGCATCCACTACTCTATTTGCAAGGAAGTGTTTTCTAGAATTAGATGCAAAAGGCTTTTTGGTAATTTTTTTTTGAGTGTCCACGGAGATTTACATTTATATTATTAATTTACATTAAATTTGATAACATACTTGGAGCAGGTGGATGAATTTTTTTAATTAGGAAGTATGTTTACGAGAGATGGGAAAGCTGACAGAGATATTGAAAGAAGGATAAATGCAGATAACTCCATTAATGGAGGACTGAACGCAGTTGGCGCTGACAAAAAAAATGTCCAAAGAAACGAAGCTAGCAGTCTACAACGTAGTACTGGTTCCTACCCTGATATTTGGAAGTGAGGCATGGAACTGGCAGAGAAAGGATGAAAGCAGACTGAATGCTGTAGCAATGATATTCCTGAGGCGTATGTGTGGTATCCGCAAAGATTGCAACGCTGATGTAAGCGTAATGAGTAAGATCAAGAATGGGGCGCTTAGATGGTTTGGGCATGTACAGCGAATGAGCGAAGAAAGGAGAGTAAGGATAATGTGTGATGCAAATGTGAATAGTAGCAGAAGTCGGGGATGCCCGAGGAAGACATGACACGACCAAGTGATCAGTCAGGCCATGTTAAAAGTCAGAATAATAGAAGAGTATGTATGAGACGATTTATGAATGTGAATGAGGCAAGGAGTGTGTGCCAAGACCGAATTGTTTGGCGGTCCGTCTTCTCTGCCAACCCCTGCGGGGAAACGGCGTAATGGTTAGTTGTTACAATATTATTACTGGATCAATATCAGCAGCTGTTTTCCATGTCCAATGTTGAAAACATAAAAAAAGGCCCAGTTTAATTACCATAAACTGATTTTAAAACATTATTACATTTTGTTCCACTGTGCATTGTTTTATAACATTTTTTTGAAAAATTTCACAAATCAAAATTACAATGGAATTCCACCATAGATTATATGAATTTAGATATTATATCAATTTAAAAGTACTTACAGCTAATACGACCAGACTGTTCCCTGTAGCTCCAAAAATGATTAGCACTGAGTATAGGAGGATCAGGATCCAGAAAGCAGGTCCATCCAGATTCCTGTTACTGGTGAATTTCTCAATGAGAGAGGCCTCCACATCTCTGGAGGCATTAAGGATCCACGTCAGGTTCTCGTTAAGCCCGGACAGGTTCTGGGGGAGGCTGTCGAAGTCAAACTCAAACGTCGACATGACGCCTGACGGGTGAACTGGGATTTTCATCTGAAAATAAACGGTAATTATTAGTTAGAATCTGTGAGAAATAGATTTGATTACATTTGTCATAAATGGATGATGTTAGCGCTGGTTCTATAACTAAACTACAGGGTTTTCCAATAAGAGGTGTTATTTTGAATAGCCCGCTATTTTGACATTTGACAAGTAAAAACTACATTATTAATGAAAATGGAACGATACACGCTTCAACAACGCATTGAAATTATTAAAATTCACTTGAGTGAATCAAATGCAAATAATCTTGAGTGATGAGGCCCATTTTCACTTCGGTGGCTTCGTCAACAAGCAAAATTGTCGCATCTGGGGCGGCTCGAAAAACCCAAGAATTAATGTTAAAAAGCCTCTCTTTTTTCAACTTGTGACTGTTTGGTGCGGTTTATGGTCCGGCGGAGTCATTGGACCTTACTTTTTTGAAAATGAGGCTGGAGCAACAGTTACTGTGAATAGATTGCGCTATCGAGAGATGATTAATGATTTTTTATGGCCGGAATCGGATAGTATTGATCTGGACAACGTTTACTTTCAACAAGACGGCGCTACGTGCCACACAAGCAACAAAACCATTGATCTTTTACAATTGAATATCAAAATTACACCTCTTATTGGAAAACCCTGTATTATATATTCTAAACTTTAGTTCCCTGCGGTGCGAAGAAAACAATCGATTTGTGTACAAATACAAGATAAAAAGAAGAAAATGTGGGAAAACCACAAACGTACACTTTTTCGTAGTGTTGTTCCTCGAGGCCTTTTCTCGTCATCGTCACAGTACATAAAAAAATGTAATAATTACAATAAAATAATTGTGATTTTAATACCACTTTATTGTATTTTTAATATATAAAACCAACTGGTTTCGGTTCACCCTGAACCTCCATCAGGGTGATATGAAAACAAACGCAGAGTTATTAAATCAATAACAGAGTTACAATGATAGGTAAGATAGAAGAGGGAGTGAGACCGTCAAATTTGGTGGGGCGGGCGAGGTGGGAGGTAGGGAAGATAGAGAGAGGTAGAACTAGGTTAAGAGGAGAGGAATTAGTTTAAAATGGGGCTATTTAATAAGTCTTATTGTTTATTTAGTAAATTGGTTTTAGTTATTTAAAAGAATTATTTTATTTTATTTCCTGAGCTTTTAGATTGTTCTAACTAAAATCTATCCCATTTTTATGCAGCACATCCATACATGAAGATTTTTTAAAAGGGTTACCTTTATTTACTAGGTATGTTGCGAATTCTGAACATAAGCACTTGGCACATTAAATGATTAACTACCCTCGTTAGAACTTTTTTTTAAAGTTTTACCGATATGAAATGCTGGGCAATCAGTACATTTAAGCTTATATATGCCAGAAAGCCTTCAATTACTTTTTATCCTTTGAATTGAAAAATATATACAATTACTATGTCTATATTACCTACACATACATATATATTGAAATACATGATTATAGTAAATAGTAATTATAATTATATGAAATGTATTAACTGTATTAACTACATTGTATTAACTGTACACGTGACTTTATTTGTACATAATATGTGAAATGTTAACTCTTCTTCCATCCACAAGCTAAGGCTTTTAATGGAAGACCAGTAAAATTAAAATTATAATAATATAATATAACTAGTCTTATTTATCTCATACAATATAAATAAATAAGACCCGGTCGGTGGCTGAGTTGACATCGCGTTTGGGTCTCACCCAGGCGTAGTGTGTTCAATTCCTCGGCTGGTTAAATCTTCAATCACAATACTATCAAAAATTTCCGCTTACTGTGGTGGCAGTAAGAGATTTAGTCTTTCGTTTAAAAAAAATACAATGATATATCATTCCGTAATTGTAAAAAGCATTCACTTTGTGGCTCATCATAATTTATAATAAAAACACATAAATTTGTTTTTGACCACGATAGTTTTATTTTCACTCTACCGGTTTCGGAAGATCCCTTCCTTCGTCAGGAGAATATTTAAAACTGATCTACTACACAAAATATTGACACATAAATACAAAAAAGTTAAGTGTTTGAGGGAGATGTGGACAAAGTGGAAGGGGTAATTACGGTAATTCCAGGAAGAACAGAGCGGTTAACTGGAAATATGTCAAGAATAGGACTAGTCTTATAATCTTCTTCAATGATATTATTATTTTTTTTTTATTTTTTTATTTTTAAATAAAAGAAAGACAAACATTCCCAGGTTACGAATAACCCAAAAATGTTTGAAAATCTCCTACTACCACCACAGAAAGCCAAAAATGTTGCTTGTGTTGTGATGGAGGACTTAGCCAGCCGAGGAATCGATCACGCGACGCTCGGGTGAGACCCAAGCGCTATGCCCACTCAACCACTGACCGGTATATAATATTATATTTTAAATAACAAATACAACACAGATAGTTTGCGGCGGGGTTAATGATTCTCTTAATGAAGCTCTGAGTGAGATGTTACTTGCGTATTAGCTGAAGGAAAAGACAGTAGGAAAATGCAACACTGAATTTTTTGTCTGCGGTTTGAAAAAATAGACAGGAAAAGATTAATAATGATGCATACTTTAGTCAAATCAACTTTTATCAACCCCTACGTATCAATTTGTTGGTCAATTTTTCTTTATTTTTAGATCAGTACTTATTGTGTAGAATGAAAACAATATTTTTAATTAAATCTCTGCGAGTTTCGAATTTGTTTTCTTGATTGAATGAATAAATTACTGAATGAAATGGAATATTGGAAGAAGAAATTAATTAATTTACCAATTGACCTGAAATTCTGCAGCTCCTTGTTGATGACAGATAAATACAAAAAAAAATTGTAAAAGGTTAAAATTGATGTTAAAACCTTGTATAATAAATAGGGGCTTTAACCTTTCCTTATCTGTTGTGTGTATTTACCACACATTGCTTCTAATAACTTTAATAACTCTATAAATATAATAAATTCTGTTTTCAGATTTTAGGTATTCCTCCGTTATACATTAATACACTGAATTAAAAAATGATATTTTACATAGTTTTCAAATTCAATTAAAAATCAGAGATTTTTGTTAAAAATCGGAAACAAATACACCAGTACAAACAACCGTGTGATGTCCCGCTTTATTTCGCTACGCGGGAACACGTTAAAACCACACGTCCGCGGTTGTATTTTGATTTAGACCATCGATTCCTACGACCACGCAGCTGTGTGTGTGCCAGCCGCCAGCCGCCAGCCAGTCGGACACGGACCGTCGTTAGATGTGGACCCCTCGCACGTTTTTTTAGCATCTGCCGATGGTTTTTTCATGTTTTCAGCAATTAAATTACAATTATTATCACTTTTTTTATAAAATACAATAAACATAAGCGTTTAGCTATGAATATTTTGAGATGTGTATGTGTATTGACTGCACAGCACCGGAACGCGTTGATTTTTTTAGCACATTAAGGGAAAGGTTAAAAACTTTATGATAGAACTTCCTCGTACAATTATTTATAGATGGTTCTGAAAATAATTTGGCAATATATAAATGAGCAAAAGAAATAGTTTTGCATTCAAAAGTCATTTTAGAAAAAAAATTACCGTTGGAATCTTGTCCAACTAAGGTAACTTTATGTATATGTATACTGTATCCTGACATCAATATAAAATCGGATTTAAAATTTTGGTTGTATGGGAGGGTCATAATCGAAATTAGTATTATTTTTAAAATATCACACCATAACAAAACATTATAATGTTGTTGATTCATACAAAAGTTATGGCTTGACAGAGCTTAGTAATTTTATTTAGTTGGATTAACAATACATGGCTGGAAATTGTAATGTTACCATATTGTTCGCATAATACATATTATTTTCAATGTAAAAGCTCTAAGCTTAATCCTTGGTCCCAAGAGAATTTTGTTTTCAGGGGATAAAACAAAAAAAAGCTGTTATCTGTATTTCATGCTAAATTGTTAAACGTAACAACAAAAACTCACCGGACAATCTCAATTAATAACAAACACCTTCGTAAATCTCAATTTTATCTTTGTTTTTGCAATATACGTAACCCTCCTAGATCGCCGGGGACACATTCTTTCCAATTTTCCTTTGGTTCGTTTGGTTATACATCTTTCGTAAAATACGCACAACGAATAGTCTAAAGGCCGTTTCTTGTGCCGAAAAAAAAATTAATAAAATCTAACAAAAACTAACAAACGTCCATCTAATGCAAAATAAATCTGCTATTTATGTTGTATAACAATAATAATATGAAATTATTTGATTGCTGACCATACAATATAGTTTCACAATAATTCAACTCTTCTGAAGTGAAATCATCAATTGACGTTTTCGTTTTTGTTTAATTCACGTTAATTGCATTAGTGAGGTACCACTATCCCGAAACGAAACTTTGTTTTAAATGGTTCAGGCTATATTAAATGATTGTTTGAACAGCCTATTTAACAGGTAGACCAATGAAGGTAGCAAATAATTAGACTCCGGTGTTAACGGTACTCCAGTGTTAAGGCTCTCGGCTCGGTGTCGCAAGTTCGAATCGCGGCGTGCGCAAGTAAATTTTATTTGACTTATTTGTTTTATTTCACGATTCACTAATATAATAAACGGTCGATATATTTGCCACTCGTTCAAGAGTGGAAGATAATCTCAGTATAACCCTGGTGTAAGACCACCATTTAGAATTAAAGCGTTGCTTAAAGTGGCTTTGGCCGTGTTTGGTGACTAGACCTAAATAGCCAAGTACTTTTCCACCTTCCTATTCCCATCTCTTTCCCTTCCCGCAGCCTTACAACGTAGTTGGGACTCTTGTGCGGTATTCACATAAAAAATGCAATTCCTCGTTTTTCGTTCATCCCAAACTTGGCGTGTATTTATTTTTAATCGCTTTATTATCTCAAACGTGAAAAGTGTCTCGGATATTATATCTTATCTTTTGTCATTTTTTCATAATTTTCCTTTCCCGTACTATCTACTTCGTTAAAATGGTATAAAATTATTCAAATATCTTTTGAAAACAATCTAAACATGGATTTAATATTTTTGGTATTCCTCCACAATACATGCACATACATGTTGGATGAAATAATAACAATTAATTGGTATAAATATTTATAGATGGCACAATTTCACAAGTTTTAGTCACTCGACGAAAAACTTCAAAAGCTGTTACCGTATGTTAACTTTCTGTTGCCAATAAGGAAACCCAAAATCTCTAAAATAATTATCCTCAAAAAAATTTTAATTTACCTTATGGTTTTGGTATTTTTTGTATTCCTCCGAAATCTATAAACACATTATCGACCATAAAAAAATAAATTACAGCACAAGATTGCCTCATTCCTTCCCATAAACATTACTTCTTGTGCCGCACAGACGTCTATCTCTATGGGAAAGTTGGCCAGAAGTCGGAAACATAAATATTATTTCTTGCATCGCACAGGCGACTCGATCTCTATGGAGAAAGTTGACCATAATTCAAATACATTAAATGACTTAAAACAAAGAAATTTATATATGCTGAAAGCTCGATCGTCACCACATCATAATATGGCAGCCATTTCAAAAATGGTACCTCTCTCCTTGCCATAATTTACCTGCAAACAGTCTTCTAATAGAAGTAGTTGTGTGAATAATTCTGCTTTATTCTCATAGCTTGTTTTTTTAATGAAAGTTTTGAGAAAGTCTTTATTTACATATTTCTTATCATCAAACATCTGCACAAGCATCATCATTACAAGCAATTAATTTTGTTAAAAATTTTTTTTGCTTAAAATACTTTTCCTAAACCTTATATATTATTTTCACTTAGATATTCCGGAGATTGTAAAATTTTCTTGAAATTTCATTTCCAAGCTATGAAACCATGTTAAGAATATTGAAAACAATTTTACGTTTTTGATCAAATGCTTTTACAAATAACTTAATGGTGATAAAGATTTTATAAAAATCACCATCAATCATTTAAGTATAATTTTTTATAAGTAATGTTTGCTAGCAATATAAATGGCAAATCAAACATTTTTCAAAAATAAATACATAATGGCTTAACACTTCCATCTAATTAGTATCTGTCTAGTGGTCTGTATTTGCAATAGTGAGACATTCACAGTTTTTTCACCAATTCATAAAAAAAAAATTTTGTTGAATTTAACGAGTGATTACAAAATTTTTTTTTTTAAATTCCTCATAAAATGGAGGTGAGTTTTGAACAACTTTTGAGGTAAAATAGTCCAGTGTGCGCCGCTGGAATTATACCACAATCGTTTACACATTCTATGTGCACAATGACTCCGTCGTTGATTATGCGCGTGTGAGGGAGTAAAATATATAATCAACGTGACCGTTAGCCGTTGCCATGTTGAAGTTTTTTTTTTTAAATTATCTTTATAATGACAACGATTTCACGAAAAGACATAAAATTTGTAAAACTTTGTAATTCATTTGTAAGAAAATTTATGAATTAATAAAAAATATGCCATTAAAATTATAAAATGCGTGACTTTGTTACCCCTCATGGTAATTCAAGTATTGTATTGTGTCGTGGCATGCCGAAGGTTAAATGAAATATTCGTATACTCTTGTCAACTTTGCGCACCCTTATACCCACGAGATCCGACCCAATATGCATGTAAATTTAAAGGTAGAGTTTTCAGTCCCAAATGAATTCAATTCAACATTTACTTTGCTCTGTCAACTGTTTTACAAACAGTTTTCCGGGCGTTTGACACGTGTCGGTGAAAATTAATTAAATGTACCTTTACTGTCAAGTAAGGACACGGCAATAAAACCCACCTACGAAGGGACCAAAAATAAAACAAAGATAATTATACTACGATTTTAATCAGATACGAGCACTATTATTTTGAAAACCTGTTAAAAGGTTTGGCATTTGTAAAGAATTATTAATGAACACCAGCCCACGGTCCAGTGCGGGGAATGGTGATCTTTGACTTGAATATTAAAAAACTGACTAATTTTCCTTATAAGTATGATTTATTCTGTAAAAACCCAAATATACGAGAAAATGCGTTCAAAATGGAAATAGTTTTTTTAAGTCAATGATACAACAAAGAAAGGTCAAAGGATAGAAAACAAGGCCAAGGATTTTTGTAATATTGTTGCTGGATCACTCATTTGCATAAAAATTATTTTTATCACTATTATAATTTTATAAACTATTTATAAGTAAAAACCCCTTAAAAGGGCGTAAAAAATAATCAAAATGGAATTATCGGATTCTTCACCAGAAATTTCAAACTTGATTATTTCCACATTGTTCCAAATTTATATAAAAACTGTATATTTTCGATAAATATTTTAATGCAAACTTTCTAATGGTATGCATACAACAGCGAAAAGAAACGCGAACCGAGCGACGAATTGCTTCATTCCATTCCCAAAAGTTGAGATTCAGCTCGTCAGTTCAGTTCGCGAATGTATATGTTGCATAAGAAACCACAAACTTAATCTTACGTACCTAAAATTTAATATGAAATAACACTTAGTTTAATTGAGATTAGAAATTAAACGCGTTAATAAAACACTACCTATTGATCAAACCTTATTAATTACAATTGTACACAGATAGTTAGATAGTTGTATTAGGTCAATTAAATAAAGGAAATTCATAAAATTTAAAAATATATAATTTTACAATATTCTACAATACGTAATTATGAAAACACCCATAAAAATCGTGGGACATGACAAAAACGTAAATACAAACTTAAGCGAAAACACTTATCAAGACATACATTCATATATAAGAAAGCACCTATCAAGACATACATTCACATACAAGAAAACACCAGCTATCAAGACATACATTCATATACAAGAAAGAAAAAATATTGAAAATAAGATTGTTTAAAATCATACGTAATAAATACAAAATTAAAATAATCATTTTATGATAAGAGGGTTATTTTGAATGCTAACTTATCTGAAACTTTGACCGTGTGAAAACGCGATGCTTTGACCCCTGGACTTTTGCATTTAGAAGCAAACGCCTTTAAATACTGTTAACACATTTAATTCGTTAAGTAACCCAGGGATTTCTCTTTTTCACCAAAATAAGAGAACAAAGTAATAAAAAATGTGATAAGGCTATCGTTTAAAAAACTGAAAGTTTGAAATTTCCTCTTTTGAAACAGCTTACTTTTTCATGGGTTGACAGAAACGATAAAAAGTAGATAGCTGTAAAAAACATATTGCTATCAATTAACTACTACAGAGCATTATAATCGTGGTTGAAAAAAAGTAAACGATGCTAATTGCGCACGCGATTTCCGTAGCCTGGCTTTTTTTAAACTTTTGTTCATTATATATTTTTTAAATGTTTGTCTTCTGACAAAAAAACACTATTTCATACGTTATTTACAATGGTCAATTTAATAGAAATTTTGACGTTTGCATTGTTCAAAGCTCGTCAAAACGATCAAAATCTGACGAAGTACACTTGATGTCATATGCACCTTGATTTAGTTGCTTAGGGTCAGTCAGGTCAGTCCTACTCGGGTCGGTAAGAAATCAACAAATTACAATATAAATATTTAGCACGATTTCCAAAAAACGTGAGTTCCTTTGAAATAATTTATGTATTGCAATGGTAACCCACGTGCAAGTCTACCAAGAGCAACTCAGCTCTAAATTGTCACCATTATGCATGTGGCCGATCGACCAGTGAGGTAGCGGTGTAAGTTCTGTCAGAACCTGCCAACCAATCATAAGCAATATTTTCCGCTTACATAAAAAGGTGAAATGTTTTTTTTACTTTACCCGTGTCGCCAGTGTGCATCATTTTGGTACATAGCCGAGCCCCCTCCTACGTTGGGGGCCTATGGAAAATTTGATAAAATATTTTCCTAGTTCTATGTCTTTACTTATTTCCTATTGGGGTCTTCTGTGTGTGATTAATTAAAAATATAAATAATATGCTTAAGTCCGGTCTTGACCGAGGCGACGCGATACATCTGAATCTGGCACTAACTTTGTCACATTTATCATAAAAAATAACATAATTTCTTGTTTTCGCATCAGTTTTAAACGTCTTTTTGGCATTCATTTGTTTTTGTTTGGCAATTTATGTACAAAGGGATAGGGGCAGCTGCCCCCTTATCCTTTCACCCCCTGCCAATAATAATTAAATTGTTAATATATAAATTCATTTATCTTTATGATTTACAAATATAAATAGTTTTCAACTAATTCCAAATTATATCTAGAACGTTAATTACTTTTTTGTGCAAAAACATGATTTCGAAAACTTTCGAAAGACTGGAAAAAGTATGGAGTTTTTTTTAAATGAAGGCCCACTTTATGAAACCTTTAACGGTTTCAAAGTCGAAAAAAGGTTTTTGATGGTCCGTCCTTCTGTAAATAATTAACTACTTCTTTGATATGTGGATGATTGCACACCATACACCCATTCAGTATAATGTGACGTACAGTCTAGAAAATGTGAGCACAATTCTCACTACAAGTCTGGCTTCTGTCAGGCTGACCTAACCTAATAAAATTTGTCAATTCAGATTCAATTCATGCGTAATTATATTTTTCCGATATATTTAATTAGGAGACTGCAGACTGAAGCAAGTAAATCATTTATTGTTTCGTTCGTTTGTAGGATATCTCTGTCGAGCTTTAAATGGGATTTGGGTTTTTTATTTATTTTATCCTAGCTTAAGTCCTCGGCGTTGCTAGGGCTTTGCACAGGCTTTCGTAATTAAACTTATAATCAGTATTTTTTTTTATACTTATTAATTATTTTGTACGTCAAGTGTGCAAAATTTTGCTAATTATCAACATTAGGGGTGGGGGTGATATTTATGAACCTCTCGTAGACAGTGTCCATCATCCTTTTTAAATGGTCTCTTGTGAAAATTTTCATCAATCTCGAAATAAAACTGTAGAGTTGTATAAAAAAACAAATCCACGCCGCCCACCCGCCAAAGGCAATCTTCTTCATAAATATAAGTTTTATATGGATATCGTAATTTTGAAATTTTTAAGAAGATATATTATATACGAAGGGGGTACCCAAAATAAACCGAACTGATGTGGCGGAGGACTTTTTTTTAATATTTGTGTATCCGAGGGGTACCCAAAAGAAACCGAACTGATGTTGCGGAGGCATAGTTTTCGTAGTACCGAGTTCTGCCGGTAGAACCGTGTATAAGCTACCTTTCTTCAGACCGCATGCCAAGCACTGCGATGGAAAGCGACTTTTCCAGCGTACTACTTGACAGTGTTTGGTGTGTTGACAACGAAATGGAACTGAATATAGATAAGTGCAAAGTTATAAATTTCACTAAGAACACCAACAAAACCCTATATTCATATACCATGTACGGGACTTGTTTGCCTGCACAAGAAAAGACTGTAAATAATAAGCACCGGCACACATCAGTCCTCAACCTGGGTAATGATTTAAGTAAAATACCGTGAGGTGTTCTATCCAAACCATCATAAAAAAAGACGAATTGAATCAAAATTCACATTTTAATTGCAAGTATTGTACTGGTATACAGAACGTACAAAGTGTTGTAGCTTATAGGTACTTCCTATTTTTTACAGCCAACCCAATTCACAAGAAAAAGTTATATGTATTTCAATACAACTGGGATTTAAAACACAGATAGAAAACTGATAAAATCGGAATCCTTTCAGCGATCATTTCAGATTGGAGCACATTGTGCATCATCGCGCCATACGATACAGCAAATGGCGTAGGAGACTGCTGGAGTAGTGGCCAGTTCAATTGGTAGCCAGCAGGAATCGGCCAGCCTCTAGGCTTCAGCATCAATGGCTAATTCAGTCGGTAGCCCGGAAGAATTGGCCGGCCTCTAGGTTGTCAGCATCAATGGCTAATTCAGTCGGTAGCCATGAAGAATTGGCCAGCCTCTAGGTTTTCAGCATCAATGGCTAATTCAGTTGGTAACCAGGACGAATTGGCCGGTTTCTAGGTTTTCAGCATCAATGGCTTATTCAGTCGGTAGCCAGGAAGAATTGGCCAGACTCTAGGTTTTCAGCATCAATGGCTAATTCAGTTGGTAGCCAGGAAGAATTGGCCGGCTTCTAGATTTTCAGCATCAATGGCTAATTCAGTCGGTAGCCAGGAAGAATTGGCCGGCCTCTAGGTTTTCAGCATCAATAGCTAATTCAGTCGGTAGCCAGGAAGAATAGGCCGGTTTCTAGGTTTTCAGCATCAATGGCTAATTCAGTTGGTAGCCAGGAAGAATTGGCCAGCCTCTAGGTTTTCAGCATCAGTGGTTATTTGATTATAAGAGTCGGCACACGGAGTCGCCCCATTATTGTTATGATGACAGATGCGTCTGGCTCAGCTGATGAGAGTGCCGGCCGTAAACAGCTCATTAGAATTAATGGAGGAACAGAAGCGACTACAGATTTCAGTTGACACTCAGGAATTTATGATTATAATTAACATATCGCGTTTTAATTGGAGGTGTTCCGTCCATTCGTGTTAGTTTTTGAAATTTGACTGCCCAATATTGTGGTGTTTTTGGCTATTTATAATTTCTCTAGCCAGCGTTTGAGTGACGTCAGCTAGCAAAAACATGTTTACGTTTTTCAAAAGGCAGGTATTTTTAGTGTCAATAACAATCTCGCCCAGCGACTGCCTCGTCAACACTTTGATTTCGTTTCAGAAAATAGGGTCATCGAACCGTCTCAGGTTAGATCCAGTCTTCTTGCTGCCTGGTAACAAGATTTTTAGAGTTTTCAACTTGTAAACATTATGATTTGGAAAAGGGGTCATCAAACTTGCAGGTGTTCAACCTTAGTTGCAATCAAAATCAAATGCAGCAAAATCATGTTTTTACGTTCGATACATAGCATATGTGGTCACAATGTGGAAACAGTTGAATCGATCAAAGATTTATGTATTATATTCGACAACAAACTAACGTTCAACCAAATTTTCTAATTTAACCATATTTTTTAAATTATTATTTCTTGTTATTTCTGTAATTTTAGGCTTTGTATAAAAAAATAATGATATTGTTTTGATAGTGAATGTGCAAATGTGGTTGCTGCAGAGACATTAGTCTAGGGACATTTATATTTGTATTTAAATTTATTTTATGCTTTACAAGAATGTACTTTAAATGTCCTGTTTGTGTCTCAAATAAAAAAAATAATAAACGACTGGGGGAAGATAGCTATATACCGTTCTACCGGCAGAACCCGGTACTACAAAAACTTAGCCCCCTGCAACATCAGTTCGGTATCTTTTGGGTACCCCCTGGGATACACAAATATAAAAGAAACGTAGAATATTTTCTTAGCCCTCCTCACTAAGACATCATCTTCTGAGGGGAACTTGGTTTTGGATAGAGGCTTTTCACCTATTTCTATTGTTCAAAATCATGATTTGGGTGGGGTTTTAACAAGTCAGTTCTTTTTCTAACAAATCCAGCTAAGAATTAATGTTTTTAATGTAGATATTTTTTTGATTGATACTTGTGTTCGAATAGTTACTACTAGTAGGACTGGTATTGAGTGGTATTCTTTTTTCTCTATGATACCGTAAATATTTTGAAGATTGATAGCTGTCGTGGTAGAAACGGCTTCATAAGATGAAAAATAGCAATTATCAAGAAGTTAATAGTTTATCATGAAAAATAAAATGCATATAATTTTAACCATGCATTCATATTTTACAGTTTATGGGGTGTTTGGAATTTCTATGAGATCTACATAGTCTGAAAAAGTTATGTTGCAAGATGAAAATGGTGGATTAACTTTATCAACATGAAATACATCACATTGGCTCTAAGTCTCTTTTATTAATATCAGTATCCTTTGTCTCCCAACAGCACGTGAACCGTGAGCCCTTACTACAAAAGTTATGTAAACATTTTTATAGATCTATTAGCAACTAGCAAAAAGATTCACATATCAGTAGACTTCGATTCCATTTGATTGCTTCCTAACTTGGACTAATTTCCTATTCTCTCTGAAAATATAAAATATTTCATATATCATTTCATTTGTTGCATTATTACAGATGAAATAATACGATACATTAGGTCCATACACGATCATGGAAACCTTCATTGTGAGATAAATGAGTATTTTTCGAATCATTTATTATTTCATGAAGCAAATTGACTGTGAATCCGGAGGTCACGGCTTAAAATTCCAAATTAATCTAAGTCATTTCGCAATAAATTCATTAAAAAATGTGTGTTTATTATTATTGCTCTTTCCAAAATGGTAGATACTTTCAATATCGCCCTGATGAAAGACCATTATTCAGAAATGAAACGTTGCATGCAATGGCTTTTCACGTATAGGCGACCACATTTGAATATGCAGGCACTTCCCCACCTTCATCTGCCCACCTCCTTTCCCCTCCAGCTACCTTCATCCTCAAAATATGCCCTAATTATGGGGGGAGCCATAGTCTCACTTGATCCAGATGGATGAGAGCAATGAGAACTCTTATGCGGCATTCACATAAAACATTAAAGAAAATAAAAAATGACGCCACGTGCAGAGAGATTAGAGTAGTAAGTATTTTTATATATTTATTAAAGATTATTTTAATTTTTTTTTTTATTTATATGAAACAAATAAATTTAATGATATCCTCACTTGAATCTCCCGTACTGAGGATTTTATCCACATATTATTTAAATTTAGTTGTATGGATAGTGAAAAATTTAGGGGCAAATTTTTAAATACATAAATGTGCATATAACATTTTCCATGGCCGTGAATCGAATGCCCATCAGTATATTCAATTCAAACCACTATACAGACCACTACACCAACTATTTTAAGAAAGGTGGCATTAATTCATTACTCGTACTGAAAATGAAATAAGAATAAGACACAAGAAACAGCACGCAAAATTTTAGAATGTGACGTAAAACACTACTTAAATCTTATTGTTACTTGCATATAGCTGAAATTAAATAATTATTAAATAAAAATTATTGGCCTGAAACACTTATATAAATTTAAAAAATAATAATAGAAATTGTTCGCTTACTTGACTCAGTCAATTGGGCGTTGTTTTCCTTTTTGAAGATCTTGAATACGCTCTAAGAAAAAAACGTTTAGCAAATACACAAGATGAAAGAAGATGGAAAACGAAGTAAATGCCGGCTACCGAAACATAATTTGTTTCTTTCACCTTGTTTACCTTTCCATTTTGATTGACGTTGTTCGTTGTAGAAATTTTTTGTTATTTTCTTCGTATTATATATTGCTTACAAATTGTCTGCAAATGCCAAAGAAACGTTCGAACCTAAAATGGTATTATTTTCATAAAAAACGTATTTTCATCTCTGTTTGTAAGATATCAATAAATTAAAAGAAATAAAATTATATTGTGTATTTAATAGAACTTGACAACCATCACCAATTTGGGTGGCATGTCACACAAATACGGCAATAAAAAAATGCATTTGCCCGTCGCCATTACTGTTTGTCCATTGGGGCGGCACCTGAACTGACCTCTTGGCTATCTCGCCCAGAACTGATGTCCTTTGGCTGCTTCGTGTTACCGCCTGTCTTGCCTGCAAGCGGCTGGAATACCTGTGGGCCCAAAGCAATTTAGTTATCCATCCGTGGACCACGCTTAAGTGTTGCAGGTGTACAATTCCAATATATTATTTTTCTCATTCAATTGTAAGTATCCATATTTTTTAATGATAAACTAACGTTTATAAGACAAGGTTTTATGCATAGCATAAAGGATAACAAATAATTATAAGCAATAATTAGTCATCCGAAATACTAATACAAATTGAAAATATCTCCCGAGTAAAAAAAAATGCCACCAACGGGAATTGAACCCGTTAAAAAATAATGATATTTGATGGTCAAAAAATATTTCACCAATAAATGAAGATATCATATGTCTCGACGTCATCTAGTGAGAAATTAAGCATTAGCAAAGCCTTTCCTACAAAAATAAAGTTGGTTGTTTACAGGTGAAAAAATATAATAAGCAGTAATTGTTGATTGAGGTTCTAGTACATATTGAATCATTTGGCGGGTTGGAAATAAGCCGACATAGCTCAGTGGATACAAGCACCTGACCGGAAATCAGAAGGCACGGGTTCAATTCCCGTTGGAGGCATTTATTTTTACTTGGGAGATATTTTCATTTTGTATTAGTATTTCGGATAACTAATTATTGCTTATAATTATTTGTAATTATCCCGTTTCAAAAATATGTTCCTGTCCATAACTCCGCTCAACTGAAAGCTATGAACCCGTATAATTCCGTACTACAATGATGATCGCAATTTATGATAACAGACAGAATATAAAATTAAATAAACGAAACTGAGGCTAAAGAGATTAAAGTAGGCACTTAACCTAAATGATCGGCGCCGAGAAGAATTGGGGTCTTTGTTTTTTTTTTACATATAATCTGGATGAAATAAAGGTATTTCTCCTAAAATATTTCAACGGACTAAATAATAAGCCACATTTTTAACCCAGATTGTGTGCGACTTGACTAATACTTTCGGCAAAATTTTGATTTGAATCTTGGCTCAATCACCATGCGTCAGCCCGTCGCACAGTGGGCTGAAAATTGCCTTTCATAGACATAGAGACTTGAATTTTCAAGGGTATTTTTTTGGCTAAAAATGGATTCTGCTGATCATTACTATGCTATAAAATTTCGTATGAAGCAATTGCGTGTACAAATGAAGGAGTTATCATTTTTTCAAGAAAAAATTGTATGTCACTGACATTAAAAATGAGGCTATCTCTGGAATCATAAGGTTGGCCATTATATCCTTACACACAGATATACTACTATTTATTTGTATTTTTTTGACATACTTTGTATTTTGGCGCAACTTGCGATTTTTTTTTTTAAATCCTCAAGTTGAAAAATAAACTTTTTTATGTTGATGATTCATATTTTTCAAACGAAATTTTATAGCATAATAATGATCAGCAGAATCCATTTCTAACGAAAAAAATACCCTTGAAAATTCAAGTCTCTATGTCTATGAAAGGCGATTTTCAGCCCACTGTACGTCGTGGACTTTTGCAAATCACATACGTGTGCGTCAGCCGTGAGTAAAACGTTAATATAGGGTGCGCAATAAGTTTTTGCACTAATGATATCTCTTGCGTGCGAACCGACCTGAAGAGGGGCACGTAGTAAGTGGCACGCGAGTGTTTAGTTATTGGAATTTTTTTCATCCTGGATGGATTTACGGGGTAGCAAAACGTTTTCTGTGTTAACGAGTATTAAAACAACGATTTCTTCACGATTTTTTAGTGCTTCTTACGTGTCCTTTATAGATTATATAGTGTAAATCAGTATCTCAGTGTGTATTTAATTAAAACATGGATCAATAAGTTCAAGGGATTGGTTCAACACTAAATGAGAAAAAAAAACAGGACTGCCAAGGAACATGAGGAGCGATGAGCATGTCGTGCAATTAAAGAAGTTTTTAGGACCGTTGTTTCAAAGAATTGGAACCATTCATCGATTTTCAAATTTGTTTTTCAAGTTCTGTAAAAGTTTTATTCAAGTTCTGTTATTATTTCAGTTTTGTGAAACAACTGGCCAATAATGATATGATAACAGAATTTATATAAAACCTTCACAAAACCTCAAAATTAACTTTGAAATTTGTGAATTGTTCAAACTCTGTGAAATAACCCATCGTAAGAAAAGGTCCGGGCTTGTCGACACGCAAGCATTCGGCTGCTTTGGCGATTCCTGAATCACCTTTACGTCGAATATCAAAAGTGGATTGACAATTACACGCTTACATTATGCAATTGGTGCACAATTTAAATTAAATTTTATGGAAAATATTCGTTGACATAATTCTAATTCTAATAGTTTCGCAACATCTTCTTCTCAAACGAAGCCCATTTTCATCTAAACCGGAACGTAAATTAAAATTAAATGAATTTTACATTCTGGAGCAAGGAGAACCCTAAAATAAAACATCAAATGGCTTTTCATGCTCTAAAAGTGATGGTTTGGGTTGCTGTCATGAAACGTTATTAATGGTCCTTATTTTTTCGTTGATGTGAACGGAAAATCTGTGTTCATTTTACAAAATACGTAAATATGTTTATAGATGAATTCAAGATGAATATAAAAGGAAATATTTCTTGCAAAGTTACAGCCAGCGAATCCAATTGTACAACACCAGGACTTGGATGCTCCAATTTGGGCAACCTACCGTACATCAACCCCTCTCCTCCCGCAGCCCAGACATGATACCCCCTCATTTTTTTAATGTGGCTATCATATAAGTCAGATTTAAGTGAAAAAAACCAGCTATAATATCTTTAATCACTGTTCGCGCAATATATATGGGATTGTTAGGTATGCATCCACAGGCTTAAAGGACAAGTGTAATGTCAATACCAAATCCTGCAAATGTCCTACCTACCCTCTTACCCATCCCAAAATGTCACCATATTAAAAATATTGTTGCAACACATGTAAAATCTGACAAGTGGTGTCAGTTGCTTATCAGAGTTCGGAGTGATAATTAATATCAGACAGGGCGAATATACATATAAATTGTGAAGTGAAATCAACTAATACTCCTGGAGACGTGTGATAGTCATCAACGGGTGAGTCCATCTTTCCTGCATTCCAATCTGGGCTTATCTTGTGCTCCAGAAGCCCAGATTTATACCTTTGATTATTGCACTGTCCATCGGGTTTGTCGGATGCATATATCGTCCCATACCTATCATTCGGAGTAGTTTGGGACTGGTCCTTTGGGCGTGTGGCATATCACACCACCTCTAAAATATATAGTGGAGTCGCAGCTTCGCGACACCATTTTTGGTTCTTTCGAGCCGGATTACCAACGGGGTATTTAAAATTAACATATTTAAAGTTATAAATAAATATTATTTCCTCTTTATACTTTGTTAATTTGTATGTACTAGGTTGCATTTGTAATTATTGTTGTGTTTAAATTTCTACATACAATTAATCATGGCGACTAGCGATAGTACTCAGGATATTAAAATCAAGTTAGTAGAATCGAAGATTAATTTGATGCATAATCGTGTTAATGAATTATACGAGAAAGCGAAAAGTATTGCGGACAGGGAGACGAGAAGTTCGGAGGATTTTCTTAAACAAACGGTTAATATAGCTACATATTATGCACAATTTAACACATTTTGTGATGAATTTCATACACTTCAGTTGAAAAAGGATTCAAATTACAATATGAATTTCGATTTATGGAGTAAATTCGAAAATAAGTACTGTTTTGTAGTTTCTATACGCGAAAGCATTATAGCAAAGCAAGATTCATCACGTGATCGACAGAAGTTAAATAATTCACCATTAATTAAACTCCCACCGATCGAGATGCCATCGTTCGATGGTAATCAAGAGAATTGGTCGATATTTTATGAAGCTTTTAAATTAAACATTCACTCAAATCAAAATTTGAATACGTCGCAAAAGATGCAATATCTGATAGGGAAACTCCAAGGAAAGGCGTTGTCAGTTTTTGCGGGAATACTTCCGAACGAACAAAATTATTTTTTAATTTGGGAAGCTCTCGAAAAGAAATATCAGGACAAACGCGTGCTAGGTACCTTTTATCTGAACAATATTTTGAATTTAAAATTATTGGCACCTAGTAACCCAAATGAGTTAAATAATTTTATTGAACGGTTTGCGTCTTCCATAGCTGCACTCAAGGAATTAGGTATTGATGACCTAACCGATTTTATAATATTACATGTTGCACTGAAAAAATTAGATATACAGTTGGTGCAAAATTTCGAAATGTCTATACGGGAGAAAGCTATACCTACATATACCGATTTAATAGAATACATTCGGTCGCATGTTAAAATCCTAGAACGAACTGGGCAAAATGATAATAAAGTTGTTAATAATAAAAACAAAGTTACGCATTCATTCGCTGTGGTCGAACCGAAGTCAAGTAATAATAATCGTAACAGGTGTCGGAAATGTAATCATTCTGATCATGTTGAATTGTTTAAATGTGAACAATTTAACGAATTAAGACCAAATGCTCGCTTTCAGTTTGTGAAATTAAATAATTTATGTGTAAACTGCTTAAGCGATAAACATAAAACTGTGAAATGTCCATCTAAATCGGATTGTAGAATTTGTAAAAAACGACATCACACCGCTCTGCATTTTGAGAGCACGGTGAATACTGAAAGTCAATCGAAAAACGAAGCCATTACATTAATAGCGCGTAATCATAAACATCATAATAATTTTTCTTCGGGTAATATAGCTACGAATGTACTACTGTCAACCGCGCAGTTATTTGCTTATGACAATAAAAATAATCAAGTAACCGTAAGGTGTTTAATTGATTGCGCCTCGCAACAAAATTTAATCAGTTTAAACACTTGTAATGAATTAAATCTTAAAATAATTCCTTTAAATAATTCAGTAGTTAAAAGTGTTGGTTCAGTAGAGACACCAATATTGGGACACGTTGCGTTAAAAATTAAATCCCGCGTTTCAGAAGATACTTATAAAATTAGTCTATTAGTTGTCGATAAAATAACTGATAAGCTTCCTACACAACATGTTGACACAAAGTCATGTGAGCATTTAGTGGGTTTAAACTTAGCGGATGAATCCTGGAACGTTCCATCCGATGTTGATATCTTATTAGGTGCACAGTTATTTCCATATATTCTGCTGGGGAATAAGGTTTTATCTAAACATAATACGAATGCACCACCGGCTATACAGACAGTATTCGGGTATATTGTAATGGGTGAAATACCTACGTGTACGCCGGAGGTTTCGTGGACGTTCGGCCCTATAACCAATGTAGATTTATATAATGCGTTATCCAAGTTTTGGACGATGGAAGACATGCCTATTAAGTCGTTGATGAGTGCTGAAGATGCAGAATGTGAGAAAATGTACCTCGAGTCAGTCCAACGGGATGAATCGGGAAGGTATATTGTATCTTTACCGTTTAAGATAGATCCTAATAATTTAGGTGATTCGCGCCGTGTCGCGCAGCGTCGATATGAATATTTAGAACGGAAATTTAATACTTCGCCAGAATTGCATTGCAGTTATAATGAAGTAGTTTCTGAATATCTGGAAAAGGGATATATGAGGGTTGAAGTTCCGTCTTCATCTAATATTGATGAGGGATATTTCATTCCTCATCACGCAGTAATTCGTAAAGATAAATCAACAACTAAAACTCGTGTTGTATTAGATGCAAGTACAAAGACCAGTTCAGGGTTTTCACTTAATGATACTTTGTATACAGGTCCAAATTTGCAATCTAATTTATTTACACTTTTAATTAAATTTCGCTTATTCGCTGTAGCATTAACCGCAGATGTTAAGCAAATGTATCTACGTATAATGGTAACGGAAAGCCATCGTAAATATCAAAAAATTCTTTATAGATTTCACGAAGATGAACAAATTGGAGTTTATCAATTTAATTCACTCGCGTTTGGTTTGAACTGTTCACCATTTCTAGCCATGCGAACTATACGGCAGCTAGCGAGCGATGAAAGAAATCGTTATCCGAAAGCGGCGGAAGTTGCAATTAATGATTTATATATGGACGATTTTGTATATTCTGTAAATACTTTAAGTGAAGGCATCACTTTGGCTACAGATTTAATGGCGATGTTCAAGTGTGGAGGATTTGAATTAGTCAAATGGTCGAGTAATTCTCCTCATTTACTGGCCCAATTACCAGAGTCGCACCGCGCGACAATGGATTTTTCGGATAAATGTAGCATTTTAGGATTAAAATGGGATCCGATATCTGATTGTTTTCGATTTATGATATGTCCGACGGAGGAAAAAACTATATGTAAAAGATCAATTCTTTCCACAATAGCTCGTTTATTCGATGTATTAGGTTTGGTTGCTCCGGTAATTTTATATGCCAAATTACTTTTACAAGAGCTGTGGTTAGAGAAAGTAGGATGGGACGAGGAACTACCCCAAAGTATTGTTAATAGATATGTCAAATTCAAGGAAGAATTACCGATGCTTTCTAATTTAAATTTACCTCGATATTTGGGAGTAAAGGAGGACTGCACGATAAATATTATCGCCTTCGCAGATGCGAGTATGAAAGCATACGGTTGTGTAATATATCTTCATGTCACGGATAAGGGTGGCAACACTACAATGAATTTGATATGTTCTAAATCCAAGGTGGCCCCTCTGAAAACAGTGTCACTCGCTCGATTGGAATTATGCGCTGTGCTTATTTTATCTAGACTCGTTAGATCTATTATAGATACTTATAGAAATCGCGTTTCGATAAACGATATATTTGCTTTTTCAGATTCAAAAATAGCACTTTCTTGGATTCACTCGTCCCCTCACCGGTGGCAAACTTTTGTAGCTAATCGAGTCAGTGAAATTCAGGAAAATTTACCCGCGAAACATTTTTATCACATAGATGGCGTTACCAATCCTAGTGATTGTTTATCACGAGGACTACTGCCTGCTCAGCTGGTCGATCATTCTCTTTGGTGGCACGGTCCGCCCTGGGCTGTGAACCCAGTATCCGAGTGGCCTGTCGAAAGATTTTCCCCCTCACGAGAGGAGGAGAATACTTTGGAATTGAAAAAATCGCATACATTTACGATAACGTCAATAGAGGAAAATTCTCCGATATATAATCTCGCTTTAAAAATTTCCTCATGGCCAAAACTGCTGAGAATTGTGGTATATATTTTACGATTTATGCGAAAGTTATCACGCTCAACAGTTATAAGTTCCACGGAATTAAACATTGCTGAAATGAATGTATTAAAAGCTTTACAGAATAGGTATTTTAGTGCCGATATACAATTAATACAGAGGGATAAATTATGCTCACCTTCAATCCGAAAACTAAACCCGTTCTTAGATCATAATGGCTTGTTACGTATAGGTGGTAGATTAACAAACGCGAATATACCTTTTGAAAACAAACATCCAGTACTTCTGCCAAGACAGGATCATATTGTCGATATAATTATAGACTTTCACCATCGTGTGAATTGTCATACTGGTGCACATCTCCTTATGTCAATAATTAGACAGCGTTATTGGATCTTATCGGGGAGAAATCTAATACGCAAAAGAGTACATGCTTGTAATTTCTGTTTTAAAACTGCACCTTCTAATATTATACCGCTAATGGCAGATTTACCTACAGCTAGAGTTCAGGAAGCAAAGGCATTTACACATACGGGTGTAGATTTTGCCGGACCAATAAATATAACCCTTTCTAGGCGTCGTGGGGTAAAAAGTCAAAGGCATATATATGTCTATTTATTTGTTTAACAACGAAGGCTATACATATGGAAGTGGTATCAGATCTAAGCACGGACAATTTTTTAAACGCATTTAAGCGTTTTCTATCCAGACGCGGACCGGTTTCGTGTATGTACAGTGACAATGCGACAAATTTCATAGGCGCAAAGAATTGTCTGGATGACTTATATAGTTTTTTAGAGGCAAATTCAACTAAAGAAGTTCTTCGCAATGAATTTAACAATCGGAGAATTGAATGGAAGACGATTCCACCCCGCGCTCCTCACTTTGGAGGATTATGGGAGTCAAATATTAAATGCATTAAATCGCATCTGTATAGGGTTGTGGGTACTCAACTTTTATGTTATGAAGAGCTTCTCACAGTTCTGACACAAATAGAGGCTGTACTTAATTCACGGCCATTATGTTTATTAAGCAGTTCTCATTATCCAGAAGCTCTTACTCCGGCTCATTTTCTGATGTCTACCCCGATTCAGCATCTACCTGCTTATGATTTGACTAATGAACGCATTAGTCTACTGAAAAGGAAAGAGCTTTTGGACCACCTCGTTCAATCTTATTGGAAGAAGTGGCATATAGAGTATCTTCACTCTCTGCAGATGAGAAAAAAATGGAATAGTCCCGCGAATAACATTCTAGTAGGTACCATAGTATTGGTGCATCAAGAGGATGCGCCTCCACTTGTGGTAAAGACGGAGTGGTTCGTGTCGCACGCGTAAGGACCCCTTCCGGGAACTTTAAACGACCAGTCGTAAAATTGTGTCCTTTGCCTACACAATAATTATTATTTCTTTATTTCATTATTTTATAAATTTTCGTTTTAACTTTGCAATATTAATAGCGTATTGATAAGAATATTTATATTTCATCTTTCGTTTTACATTTAACTTTTTACTTTATTTGAAAGTACTTAAAATTTCGGAAGGTACTTTCAACGCCGGGAGAATGTTCGCGCAATATATATGGGATTGTTAGGTATGCATCCACAGGCTTAAAGGACAAGTGTAATGTCAATACCAAATCCTGCAAATGTCCTACCTACCCTCTTACCCATCCCAAAATGTCACCATATTAAAAATATTGTTGCAACACATGTAAAATCTGACAAGTGGTGTCAGTTGCTTATCAGAGTTCGGAGTGATAATTAATATCAGACAGGGCGAATATACATATAAATTGTGAAGTGAAATCAACTAATACTCCTGGAGACGTGTGATAGTCATCAACGGGTGAGTCCATCTTTCCTGCATTCCAATCTGGGCTTATCTTGTGCTCCAGAAGCCCAGATTTATACCTTTGATTATTGCACTGTCCATCGGGTTTGTCGGATGCATATATCGTCCCATACCTATCATTCGGAGTAGTTTGGGACTGGTCCTTTGGGCGTGTGGCATATCACACCACCTCTAAAATATATAGTGGAGTCGCAGCTTCGCGACACCAATCACGAATGTTTTTCAAGAGATAGCCGACATTCTGCGCGCAGTTTTCTAAAGAGTTATTAAAAATCTTGGACCCAGATTTGAGGAACGCCTGCGGCACGATGTTGGATATTTGGACAACATTACTTGAAAAAGAAAAATCTGTCCATTTTAATTGAAATATTCAACCCATTTACGTTTTTGCTCTATATTTTTTCATAAATTTGATGGAACATGACGTACTTAGGTTGATATGCATAGTTATTTTTATATCAATGGCCCCTTTGGTCTTATCACTATATTTGATTTCGCATTGTTGGAATTGTGGTAAAATGACAAAGTTTACAAGTGAATTCGAGTGGACACAAAGAATTTGACAGAGGAATCACACCGAAGGGATATTCATAAGATCTCATCGATTTAGTTTTGTTTACATATTGGTTGATGTTGGAGATTGTTTGATTTAACTTAATGTTTCGAAGCACATAAGTCTGCATTCGAAGCAAATAATAATCTTACAACAGTAAAAATAATGTAATAAGAAATTAAATTTTGATCTTTTTCTTAATTTTGAAAGTTTTTTTCCAGTCGAATTTTATTCATAACATTTCAGAGGAGTAGGTACTCTTTGATGGTACACGGAATTTGAAATGAGATATATTTTCCATTTTTTGTTTAAGTGTTTTATGGATATTAGAAGAACCAGGAAGATGCAAGAAGAAGCAATCATAATAAGTTAGCTAGAAGAGACAGAAATATACTAGAAGAGTCGTTTAGAAGTAAAAAAAATACAAGATGAGCCAAGAAGAGACCAGACGACCAGTAAGAAAGACCAGAAGATGCAGTAAGTTCCATGAAGAGCTAAGAAGAAACTAGAAGAAACTAGATAGACTAAAAGAGACATGCGAAGAAAGAGCGAGAAGATGCAATGAGAGAGAGCTAAGAAGAGAGTAAAATATATTAAAATAGAATAAAAGAGACGGGAAGCGGCGGTAAGAAGTAAGATTCAGAAAAGCTAATAAGAGCGAAAGCAATCCGAGAACAGGCTAGAAGAGCCAAAATAATCTAAAAAAGATAAGAAGAGCAAATAAAAAACTAGAATAAATAAAAAGAGACAAGATGAACCAGGAAGAGTCAAAAACAGGCAAGGAAATGTAGAGGCAAGAAGAAAAAAAGACATAAATAAGAAGTAATAACGCTCAATGAATTATTTAATTCCTGCCCATCCTAAATTCTAATATTGGCTTATTCAGTTGCCATGCATGCCGGTCGAAGAATCAAAAATAGGCAAGGAAATGTAGAGGCAAGAAGAAAAAAGACATAAATAAGAAGTAATAACGCTCGATGAATGATTTAATTCCTGCCCATCCTAAATTCTAATATTGGCTTATTAAGTTGCCATGCATGCCGTTCGATTAAACTCCAGCCTCTTTTGCATGCTCAGATACGTGTTCGAAGTGCTAAAAAATCAGTGCCCCTTGGTGTACCGGTACATTCGTATCGAATCTATTATTTCATATATGTTCTTGTTGTCTTATAAAACTGAGGTGTTTATAATATAAATATTATTGAATTATCCATTGAAAACCATTCTCACGCATTAATGAGAATATTAATATTTTATATTAAATTTTAAACAAATTTTCTCTTTTCGGTAAAGTGGTTCCGTACTGGATTTTCTGAAAAATTGTTATTTTACAAAAAAAAAAAACATTATAAATAATATGGGGTAGGAAAGCCTTAATTATGCTTTTCACGGAAATGTATAAACCATTCTTTATCAATTTTTTTTATTTGAAGAAAGCGCGGTTTCTTTGAATAAAAATGTAGCAGGGATTAACTTATAAAATTAATTACTGTCGTTTCTTCTTTGATTGTTAACCGTGTTTTACGTGGATGTGATTCAAGGAAGTAAATGTTGTCACTATCGTAGAAACTATAATTTAACATTTAAAGTTATTTATTCTATTTAACGTCATAGAGACTTAGTAATGTAAATGACACTGGTTGTAAAGAAGCAATAATATTTTAATTTATTTACTTATATAGGCTGACTTCGGCACTAAAACCTATAGCAATTTCTGGATATTCGCAGCCATGACGTCAAATAACTCCAGAGGTTTTGCGGGGAGAGCCTAAACCTGCAGCCTCACAACATTTTTCAGACCAGAATTTTTCAATTTAAGATGGAAGTAGCCATAACTTTTACAGTAGGTAATATTAAAAAAAAATACCCTCACATTTTTCAAATAATTCATCAAGGTTTAAAGTTTTTTACCAAATGTTACTTTATCCAGTAACAGTTTAGATCAGGTTTGAAGCTTTTACGCAACTGGCAGGTGAAAGCCCTTCAAATTAATTGTATATGTACTGGCCTGTGTGACATATTTTTGAGGAAAATTTATCATTAAAGTCAAAGAAGTCCTTTATTATTCTATTCTAATCGACTTTCGAAAGTTTCAGAGTTTGAAAAATAGATATAGTACACCTAATCATCAAAAATGAAACACAATAAAATGAGCTTCTTGGGTGTAAATTTTAAAAGTTTAGTTGCATAAAATTAAAATTATTCATAAAATAATAAGAGTCGTTTTAATTATTTATTAAATTTTTAGGATGTGATTTTATAAATTTATGTTCATTGCAGTAATATGAGTTATAAAAAAATGAACTTAAAAAACTGGATAAAAATGTTGGTTACCATCCTCTACAAGAACACAATAACCAATTTATGGTGTATAACATATTTATATGTTCCAAATCTAATAAGTGCAAAAAGGGAAAAAAATACAAGTGCAAAAATACGGTAAGTATGTAAGCTAAAATTATATAAGCTAACAGTATACTAATTAACATTATGTTACTTCAAAATTGATATACTTTTTCGTCCACGATTAATCATCTGGATTCTAGTGAATCGCGTACGTTTTAATCGATTTTATTACATGAAATACCATGAAATAAAATCGCTTTCAGGTAAACAATGGGATGTGCATATAGATAGCATGAAAATGCCTTTTAAATGAATCAAAATTATAGTATGTAAAACGTCTTGATTGGAAAAATGTACATGCTTTATATAAAACGGGTAAGAAATGTACCAAAATCTTATCGTATTCACATCTTCAGTCTTCACTACTTGAAGAATTTGGGTTATTGTTCTCGGCAGAAAACATGGGATCTGTTACACTGTCATCACTGTAAATAAAACACAGAATTTACAATGTTCGTAATCATTTCATCCATTAATTGTGATGCCACACAAAACATGGAATGTGTCGGCCATCCACCATCTTGCAGCACTTACCATTCCTTACTTATGTCACATACCATAGATTACATTTATCGAATCATCCATTAAATTAATGCTATCATTACGAGGGCGATTTCCAGGAAAGAAGACGTAAAAAACTATTTTTTCAAAATTTCACCAACAAATGGACCACACCCGAGCAACTCAAATTATTTTACCATTACAAAAAACACAATATTTGGAAATGAACTTGAAGTTCGCTCTCTGTAGATGTTAATTAAAAGTTTATAAAGATATGCTGTTTTTGAAATAGTAAATCCAACTCTAACTCTGCGGATTCAAACTTTGTTAATTATTTCGAAATGGCCGGTAAAAGAAATACTACTCATTTTAATATCTTGAATCAGTTTTTTTCTGTTTCTTTAGAAAATTTCCGTACGGTAGTTAATAGCCCGACGAGTAAGAAGCTGGATAACGAAGCTAATGAGGTGCAAAATGGTTATCATCACAGTTACTAACGAGCACATAATATATGTTTTTGAAGCAGTAAAAAATTGTGGCGTTATGAATTTTGACCAATTTTTCTTATAAAGATTTTTTTTTTGTAAAAATAAAAGATTAATTAAAAAATTACCTAAAACTACTATAAAAGTCCATATCTTACTCTTATTATTATTTCCTTCAAATCTTGAAACTGTATTATTGATAAATCTTGCCTATTTCTTACTTATCCCTTTGGTTTTGCAAATATATTATTTACTTACTTACATGATTCCAAATAATTGAGCTAGGATTCACTCACCAAACACAAGAGCCTCGTCTCTTTATGGTGAGGAAAAGCTACTATTATTTACCTTGATAACACTGTATAATATGTATGATTGTATATTTATTGTAAAAAACATACAAATATTAAATAAAAAAAAATAAAAAAATAAAAATTAAATATGTATGTATATCAGAAGCCCACAATGGATTGCTGGTCTCTAACCTGATGTATGACAATGAAGCATGGAACTGGAAGCGTAAAGATTAGACTGAATGCTGTAGCATTGAGATCCCTGAGGCGTATGTGTGATGAACACATGTGTATGATCGTGCGAGAAATGTGGAGATCCGCAATGAATACAAGGCTTGATATAAGATTGATGAGTAAGATGATTTGGGCATGTAGAGCGAATGAATGTATAAGGAGTGTACGGAAAACATTTGACGCAGGTTTGAAAAGTGGAGAAGTCAGGGATGCTCGAGAAATTCATGGCACGATCAAATGAATCAAATCGGATTGAACTCGAGTCGGACCATGTCAAGAGTCAGAATAATAGAAGAGTATGCATGAGACGATGTGTGAATGTGAATGCGTCAAGGAGTGTGTGCCAAGACCGAGATGTTTGGCGGCCCGTCCTCTATGCTTACCCCTGCGGAAAAACGGCGCGATGGTTAGTTAATTAGTTAGTAAGTCAGAAGTAAGTCATTTTAATATTTGTCAACCAAACATAACACTAACACAATGTGACAATAAGCCTCGTCATATAATAAAATAGGATTCATCATGCTGATATGCTTCGTTTGTTTACTAAAAATCTTTCTAAGTAAATATGTTTAGGCTCGTATCATATTATGCGCAGGATTTACATGATATCTCTCATGTTCAATAATATGTACTCAAACATCCCAAAAGCTCGCGGCGTGTGCAAATATAATTTATCAAATTGTGCCTACATCACGTAATAAATTATTCATAAAGTTCAATTCAAAAGAGTAGAGTTTAAATAATTTTGTTTTCTTACATACGACTACAAAGGTACCTATTTACATTACTGGAAAATTTTTAAATTGAACAATGAAAAAAAAAATACTGTAACTTTTCATCACGGATAGGTATTTCCTGAGTAATACAAGTAGAATCTAGCATGAGGCCGATTTGCAGAATACAGCAGATGACCTTGGTTGTCGACGGGTTAGGCTGCCGACTAGCAAGCTGATGGTTGTGGGTTCAAATCCAAGCATCAATTTACAATAACTAATATATAGTAAATTTAATAATTTATAGTATATTTCTTTATTATTATTATTATTGAAGTGAAACTTCTTTACGCGCGTCATGCATTTTCGAGGACCGGAGTAAAACCGACTCATGACCGTCACGAAAAACCGTGATCATTTCGCTATAGGAGCCTAGCTAATATTATATACCTAGTTTAGGTCACTCTCCAAACTCAGCTTCGCGGTATAGAGGCAGAGCGCCCGACTGTCGTCGTGAAGAACCGAGGTTCGATCCCCGCTTTAACTATTTTTTTTTTCTTTTTGTGATTTTTTTAATACGAGGAAAAGTGATAAAATGCTCTCGTGCTGCGACTTTGTCAAGCATACATATTAGAAGATATCTACATGATTTGTAATAATGTAGTAAAAAATTACATAAATTTGTTAATTTTAACCGAAAGTCTCCCAAAATGTCTAAATCCATTTAGTGAGACTCTAGACCGGCAGGTGTTCACTCGAGTAATTGGCTAGAAGTAACGGTCGGTACCTATATGATATTTTGGTCGAAATATAGCTTACAAATCGAGCCGGTAGAGTCGCTCGGTATTTTGATTAATAATTTTTATTTTGAATCATTAAAATTTCTAATCAAGGCCGATAACGCGACTAATTACCCTCGCAGACGTGCGTGACAAGTTTTTTTAGTAAAAAACACAGCCGTACGTTAGTTTTTCAAAATTTAGAAATGTTTTTCAAATTCAGACTCCATACGGGTATGAGACTGTTAAAACACGATATAATCTTTTCCAAAACGGACAAATATACGGAAATATTTTTAAAAACGACAGATATGACTTTACACTGCGGATATATCTTCGATTCGACCCTATATAAAGCGTTAACGAGACGTTATGTGATATTATTCATTTGCCGTGTTTGAAAACGAAAATTTGCGCGGGACAAGTCAATTGAGGAGTACACGTTGTATACGCGGTTCTCGTCGCGCGAGATACCTCTCCTTGCGGTCTAGAGGCAGAGCGTTCGACACTCGTTATGCGGGACCCGGGTTCGAATCCCATATTTTTATAATTTTTAATTTTTTTTTCACATGCTACTTATAAATATGTCAATATTAGGAATCTAGTCAAACTTTCATTTGTTAACAACACGCCTATAAATAAATTTATGCTTTTTAAATCTATAATGTACAGCATTCTGAATAATAATAATATGAAATGAAAAGAGAGAGAGAAGAATACTAAAAGTTTCACTTCCGTCGTGCGTAGGCTTGCCACACTACTGTATTTTTTGTATATTATAAACGAGTATACTATATTACTCAATCATATATATTCTATATGCGGCACGTCCAGAGTGAAAGATACTCTCAGCCAAAGATATTAGAAGAACGAGATGTGCTATGCGCAGTTCGTACTGAGTGGAATTGTTTTGCCGAGTGTCGCCGGTTTTGTTCACCAATACTACTGCACACCTTCGCTTGCGCTAAGGTATCCGCACTAATACATAGAACAGATTTCTGTGCGTACACGTCCCGATACCGTTCAAAGTACCCTAATTAGGTAGTACTCCGGCTACGGTCCGGCGGCCAAAATAGCATATCTCGTTCTTCTAATATCTTTGCTCTCAGCATAGCATTGGTGTAAGACCACTATTTGGAATTGAAACGTTGCTTGAAATAGCTTTGACCATGTTTTGTGATCTGACTTCAATAGCCAGGTTCTTTCCAATTGTTCTCTTCCCCAGTTTCTTCCCCTCCCCACTACCTTAAGCCTCACAACATTCTCCGATTGGGGATGCCATAGTCTCACTGGCTCCAAACGGTCGGGGCAGTTGGGACTTTGTTGTGCGGTTTCATATAAAAAAAAATTACCAATTATACCCTTACATCACTGAGGGTAAAAAAGCGTTTACCAAACTTTGCTGTGCTTATTCTTATCAGCATAAAAAAATTGATTTGACTTTATTTATGGTTTTTAATTTTAATTGTTCTCTTGTGCGTTTGGTACGTTAAGAAGCTAGCATTTCTTTTACAATTAAAAATAAATAGTTTGTTAACAAAAAATTCATTTTAATGTTACACAAGCAAATACAAGAAAAAAGCCAGTTTCTTCACCACCTAGGATTCTTGTTGCAGAGTCTCTATTTTCTATCTTCGTCGAACGTCACAGCGGTGCTGCCAATGTCCGTTATCTATGTGAGGATGTTGTGTCAGCGATTTATTAGCAGCAGACACATATCTAGATGGATGACGAACCTCGTGTTGGCACTGTTGGTGGACTCTCTAGCTGCAGCAGCTGGTCCAGTTTCTTCACCACCTAGGATTCTTGCTGCAGACTATCCAAATTTTATCTTCATGTCACCTGTTTCTGTTCTTCATTCTACTTTACTTAACTTCACTTTATTTTGGTAATATTTATATTTTTTGTAATACCTGCATTAACTGTAAAGCGCCCCTGAGATGATAACTCACAAAAGCGGCGCTATAAAAATTGTCCAATTATTAATATTATTATTTATGTAGTGCAATAAAAATGTGATTTAAAAATTTGGTTGTCTGTGATGACGTGCGTTAGTTATTCCTACTTGAAACTATTCATATTCAATGAACACAAATCGGCTTTGAATTTAGGTATCATTTTAAAAATTGAAACTGTTTGGGCTTAGAATAACTCAGACAAGCTGTAAGGCAAGTTACCTTAATATAATATTTCAACAAAAAATATATATTCATTCGTTTTCGGAAAAGGAAAACTTTTAATATCCCGTGATTCTTCATGGATCTGCGCTAGCTGAACTCTCATTGTGAGAAGATGTGCCAAACGAATATCCAAATTTACCAAGCAATCCACGTACGGTTTTTGATTCTGGTGTGTTTCTGACTGCAATGAAAGACATTTTTTTATTAGTTTTCCAACCTTTATTATATTTTTAAATAACCACCTGTGCTATCGGTGCTAACCATATTTTATGCCTCATCCAAATGACCACCGGTTTTAAGTGGCTATACCATAATAAATGAGTGATTTTTAACACTTCAACGAAAAGAATCTGACACTCTACTGTTATATTCGAGCACTCCGTCATATTAATTAAAGGGAATATCATATACCTACCAACGACATACCTTTAGATATTAAATAATAATTATTACATTAAATATTTTTCATCTTGATGCCTGATCCCTATTCATAATCTTTTTTAAACATAAGCGCGAGATTCTATAGAAGACAGACATTAAAAATTTTCTGGGTTATCTTAATTAAAATACATTATTTTACTCGGCAAATTGTTAATTATTTAATAAAGATAAAATTATATAAATAAAAAATGTTTTGAGATATCTTTGTATTTCTTCTTTTTACAAGAACATACTTGGAGCTAATAAATAATGAAACGTTTCTGTGGTAGCACTGTTAGCTTTATTATATGTTGAAACTAACTAGAATTTTCTAAATTATAGGGAAAATTTTGTCAAAATCTGTTGCGTAGTTAAGAAGAACTAAGAGCACAACTAGACAGACTCGGATAGCGACTTTTTTTATACTATTTAAAGATAAGTAAATCATTGTAATTGTTATTATTTGCAGGAAAAGAACATCTGATACTATTTTAAATCCTTTTGAAACAGTTCAAAGTTTCATAATTAAGCATCTTGATAAAACCATTTTTTTATTCTGCTGAAATTATTTTTACAATATTTAATGTAAATGCAATACATGCATTAGTCAAAAAGTATGAAAAATTAATAAGTAAAACTTTTTTTACAAATTCAATGTTTCATCAAAATATATAGGCTTACATTTTTACTTATCTTATTTAATATTTAGTTAGTTTTACATTACATCATGCTTTAGAAACTTATTTTATATGAATATAGCTCAGTAAGGCATATTCTGTTCATATAATCCATGTAAAACTACAGTTGGGTGTAAAACAAAATAAAAAAATGTGTGTTTTCAAAATAAATCTTTTTTTTATTTTTTTTAATGAATCTAGGAATAACTTATTGCCAACATGGTTTCCAAGTATCCACCAACTCAGTCTTAAAAAAAATCTACAAAGTAATTTCGATAATATTCGTGGCACATTTTAAGATTTTTAAATATCACAAGAGCACCTTGAAAAGCACAAAAAACACCTTTAAGAAAAGTGAAATTAAAAAATATATATCTCAGAATTCTAACAGTGTCAATTTCTGGAAAAATAAAATGTTTCACTACAATAGCATATTTATTTTCTCAAATGTAGAAGAAATAATAAGAAAAAAATTATCTACAAACTTCAAGGTTATAAAATAAATAGAGAATCTTTTGAGAGCTTTTTCCAATATAATTAGATTGGTAGGTATTCAATTATGATACGATTAAAATGAACCATCCCAGCCAGGAGGGCTTCTTTCCCGGTGCGACCTGTACAAAAAGTGTTACAGAGTTTGGTCTTGGAAAACCTGCTTCTAGAGCAGTAATAATAAAAATAAGTGTTTTATTATCTTTTATTCTGTAACAAATATAAATATACTGATATCCTCATTGGGATCTTCCGTGCTGAGGATTTCATTTACATATAATTAAAATTTAGTAGTATGGATAGAATAAAAGTATTGAATAGTGTTTTCATTATAATTATAAATATATGATTAGTTGTTTTTTTGGTGTCATTATTTTATCTATTTCTGATCTCCCTACGTTTTTCATCCAGCTTTTTATTTGAGATTAAATATTAAAATATTGTTGTGAGTTTTGAATGATGGTGGGATTTTGTTGTAGAGTTAAGTATCAGTATAGGAAACAGTGAACGAGCAGAACGAATAACAATGCCTGGAATAAAGTTATATCCAACAATACTTCAATTTTCTGAAAACTTTACAATTTACCCATTAATGTTTCAATCCGTTTTGTATTTTAAATATAATACAAATTCAATACTAAAGAATTTACAGAAAAAAGTAGCGAAGAAAGGCAATTAACCACAGACATAGGAATTAAAAGACGAGAAGATAATGGCGAGGGGTAAAATCAACTGTTGAAGAACGAAGGGCGTTAGGCTGACTGTGATTCGTCAATAAATCAATCTGACAGTAAATAGGCATCTCGCATTATAATATCACCATTTACTTCTTAAAAGTAAAATCTGCTTTTGAATGAATAGACATTTTTACATGGGAGCGCAAATTACTCGCCACGTTATGAACAAATTTGCGAAGTCCAAATTCGGCAAAAAAATTCGGTTCTATTTTCAGAGTCGAATATTTCGTTTAAGTATTTAGTTAAGACACTTTTATAAATGTTCATAATTTACTTCCCAGCAACCAACCAGCTTTGTGTTTCGCGTCCAGACGTTTCTCGATGTGATAGTATATGTTTCTAAAACTGATCTATATTATACGATGTGAATATGCTTAAAATAAAGTAAAATAATTCTTATATATGGAATGTAATACGACAATTGGGTTTGTTCTCTTTTTCACATCTATTTTTACAAGTTTTCATAGTACAAGTCAACATTTTGCCGTGTTATTTCGTAAAATGAACCGATGATGCCTCGACCATAGTTCGCACAAGAATGATGACGTCACGTTTTCAAATTTCACTTGAGGCCATACGCGAGCACAGCCGGTTCCAATGGAACCGGTATGGGGAGTTGGGATATTACGCTTTTAATCACTTAGGGCATGTCTACTAATATTCATATGTCTATGCAATTAACCATAATTTATTAAAAAAAACTTAAGCTGAATCAGTGGATAATGTTGGGTATGAAAATTTAAAATACAACATTATTACACAAAAATGTTTTGTTACTATAATTCACTTAATAGTGAAAGCTACATGTTAAGCTAACGTAAATTCACACATGTCAATGAGGTATTTGAGTTTAGCATCAAATAAAAAAAAATCATTAAACAAACATTAACAAACGTTCGAGACATTGTAATGAGATTAACTTAAAATATTATTCCACAAATATAGTTTGAAGAGTAAGCAGCAACCTTTTTTTTGTGAATAAATTCTGCGTTCTTGCATCCTCCAGTTTAAAACATAAAATCTACATTTTCTCTTTTTGATTCAATGATTTAAACCACGCTCTGTGACTTTGACAAACAACATAATTTTTAACAACATTCAGACATAAATATATATTTTTTCACCAACGTTGTACACACCAAACGATACATAATAACATATCCAACATTTTACCATAAATAATTTAACACTAACATAGTTTTGTTCGAAACAACATTAATCCGTGCAAGATAATATTCTCTTATTCCAATTTTTAGATTTAAATGAAAATCACAATAAAACAAACTCGTTAATAAAATTATAGATTGTCATGATATCTTAAAACGCAGTACTGCTAAGACAAATATAATAGTTTCAAAAATACTGTACATAATTATTATTAGGTCATCATATTTTACGTGAAGTTATTAAATAAGAGTCCATTTCAATATCTTTCCTACCTCAATGTAAAACATGTATCCGTTTAAAGTATAACGTAACATATTTCAATCGAAAAACTATGTTCCAAGAATACAATAATATTAGTAATAGACACCTGCCTGTCAACTGTTATTAGGATAAAACCATTCAATTAAGGTATTTCCTTAAGATATAGTAAACGAATCTCTAAAACGGAGGTAATTAAGACTGATATTAATAGCTAAATAAGTGGACAAAAGTTTTAAATTTGTTTCAATATATCAGCAAAATTATTGAATCCTATTAGAAAGATCTGTTTACTTATTCTTTGTTCAACTCATATATTACATTGTAATCTGATAGTATTATTATGCCAGCGTCTGGATGGTTTAGGCCCTCTGATTGATCGAATTCAAATCGTGTGTTTCGAGTAAATTCCGCATAGGAAAATATCACGCATTCTAGGGTTCCTCGAAAGAGTCAATCCCGGCTTTACCGGCTGCTGGAGTAGTTTCCCGATTTGCCGACAGAGCGCATCTCTGGCGACATAATAGCGAATAATTTCATTTGAAATTTTATCTATTCAAACTAACAAACTGCCGTTTAAATACGCATTTAAAAAGAAAACAAACATTTGATTCAACTTAATGAAAATAAACAACAACTCTTTGCATTTACGATTTTTAAATATATTGACATTTCATATTATTTACGTTTATAATAATTTCGCGCCATTTTTACAGAACGCGGATATGAAGTTCGCGTTTAGTGCGCGTTTGTTTGTAGGAAGTGAAGGAACTGCCAATCCAATAAAAATATGAAAAAAAAACCGGAAGCTAGAAACGCTTCGTTGATAGTAAAATTAGCCAACAAATCTCTAATCTAACATGTACTTATATGTATAATAAATTGTATATGTACTTATGTGTATAATAAAATGATAAGTCAGGTTAGGTTAGGTTGGGTTATTATAGGTTAACTGTTGTTAGCATGACTTAAACTGGGCTTCGCCCAAAAAAATCAAAAAACGCTTAGCGGGTTTTTAACTGCTAATATATTATATGACTCCATTTATACTCGTATGGTCTTTCGATTAAATATTTAATTTGATATAATACGAAATTCGTTTGAATATGGTTATTAAGAATAATACGAAGCACAAAATCCACAAATCATGTAAAAGAATATCAAGTCTATCCAAAAATTTATAAGAAAAGTGTTTTGCGTGCTCGCAAACAATATCACATGTTTTATTAATTATACTATGATTGTGTTTTCCTTCTGAAAATCTAATAAACTTAATGTCTTAATCACATGGATACACTTAGATTACAAGAGTATGATTAAAATAATAAATTATTTTGTAAAAACAATAACTTGCATTTATCTTATCTTTATTTGTCAGACTATCTTTTATCAGTAGGAATATATGAATAATTTAGGCCTAAATGCCTGATGAATATTAATTTATTTGTCAGTTTAAAAACGTAAGTTCCTTCGAAGCAAGTGCGCGTTGTGATATTTTAATTTCATAATCTACCATAATCCAACTCCATTTCAATGGCGCATATAAATATTTTATAGGCTGCTTGAAAACTAAGATATCGGAAACAAAGGATTTCCTATTAAAAACGATAAATTTGAATTCATTAAGGACAGAATAATTACTTCTAGCCTGGAAGTAATTATTCTGTCTTCTAAATTTCGTGAAATAACCCGATTTTATCTATTTTAATAATGGTTAATATATATACCCAAAAAACGCTTAGCGGGTTTTTAACTGCTAATATATTATATGACTCCATTTATACTCGTATGGTCTTTCGATTAAATATTTAATTTGATATAATACGAAATTCGTTTGAATATGGTTATTAAGAATAATACGAAGCACAAAATCCACAAATCATGTAAAAGAATATCAAGTCTATCCAAAAATTTATAAGAAAAGTGTTTTGCGTGCTCGCAAACAATATCACATGTTTTATTAATTATACTATGATTGTGTTTTCCTTCTGAAAATCTAATAAACTTAATGTCTTAATCACATGGATACACTTAGATTACAAGAGTATGATTAAAATAATAAATTATTTTGTAAAAACAATAACTTGCATTTATCTTATCTTTATTTGTCAGACTATCTTTTATCAGTAGGAATATATGAATAATTTAGGCCTAAATGCCTGATGAATATTAATTTATTTGTCAGTTTAAAAACGTAAGTTCCTTCGAAGCAAGTGCGCGTTGTGATATTTTAATTTCATAATCTACCATAATCCAACTCCATTTCGATGGCGCATATAAATATTTTATAGGCTGCTTGAAAACTAAGATATCGGAAACAAAGGATTTCCTATTAAAAACGATAAATTTGAATTCATTAAGGACAGAATAATTACTTCTAGCCTGGAAATAATTATTCTGTCTTCTAAATTTCGTGAAATAACCCGATTTTATCTATTTTAATAATGGTTAATATATATACCAGTACATTTTACTATGTCTTAAAACGTTTTATCGATACGTCATTTATTTGTTTTGAAGAAATAGGGAAGGATTCCTCTGAATGGGATATTTATTTTCCAGTCCAAAATATTTCGCAAACAAATAATGTGGAAAATATATTATATACACAACATTAGCGCCACGGAAAGCCGGATTTGACTATAAACCTTAAATCTTAGAGTTAGAAGTGACGAAAGTTTTTTAAGCATTCAAGTTATTTTTAATTTAACGTTATAACTTCCAAATTGTAATATTGTGGAAATATGAAAAATGTATGTACTTTCTGAAGTCATTTTAAAGCAAGTTACAATTATTTTTTTTTCTTAAAATAAGATATATATTAAACGTAATATTCCTTGGAAGGGATAGGAGAATTTGATTATGAAAAGGACGTCCCTTTCAAGGGCAATATGTCTCATTCATGAATGAAAAGATTTAGTTATAGCAAAATTTCTTCTTCTTGAAATGAAACTCCTTCTATTTAAATTTGAATTTTTTAGAACAATACGCCAAAAAGTTGAAAAACCACAGAATAAATCGACGAAGTTTTAATACAAAAACATAAAATGATACCGGTTTCGTAATAATAATGAACAGTAGGCACTTGATATTCTTAACATCAAACAACTGCCAGTAGAAAACACGAGAATAGAACTCTAACAAAATGCTGGCATAAGTAGTAAATCATGTACATCGCCAGGGTCCAAAGATCTAAAGTATTCAGAAATTATTTCTTTGAATAATATTAGACCTTATCTAATCGTGACATGTCTGTCATACTGTGTCTAAATACAACGACCAATCAAGATTTTTTGTTCAATAAATAAATCGTATTTAATATACCTACTACTTTTGATGAACGTCCCTTTGAACAAACCAAAGTGCTTATGAAGGGGACAAATTATGGTTTTTTAACTAGATTAGTGAGCACTTACGCCAATTAAACTAAGATTAATGTTTAAAACAGTCATTTGTCATTAAGTAAAATAAATTCGAAATAATCCAATTTATTTTTGATAGAAGAGTAAATTTGATGGAAAAGTGTTCCTTTTAGGAATTCTCCCGATTTGTGTAGGTGAACAATAAGCCAGTTGCCTAGCAGCTGGACGGACCAAGGTTGAGAATTAAGGTGGATTCCCGACTCACCCTTTACGATACAAGATATAATTTACGTATTAAAAAAGGTTTCTTCAATCTTTGGCTAAATAATTTCAAATATAAATTAACGTCACTTAACCAATACTTCTAAAAAACCTTTTCTACAAGCAAACATTTCTTCAAGCAACGCCCAATTACCAAAATTTGAATTATTATGGCTAAAAGATTAGTTTTAAAAACGATTATTTTAGAAAATTATAATTAATAGGAAGAAGTAAAATATCTATCAAAATAAAACCAAAAAAAATCTATCGGCCTGCTCTCAATCGAATTGTATACTAACTTTGCATAAACTAATACAATAGTGTTCCTCTTCTTGATTAACAGGCCCAATTGGCCGATTCTTACATAAACATCTTTATTGGGACATGTTGGATAAGGCTAAGAGGGGAATGTAGATTGCACAATGCGATCGTGAAGATGTCGATACACCCAAAAAAATGTACAGTTTTATTTTCGGTTGTATTTTGCGTGTCGATTACGAACGGTACACTTCGGCTGAACAACCGTTTACAGCTTATTCCTTATAAGCAACTGCTTTACACTAATGCAATAATTTCTGGCTAATTTATCTGGTTTCGGGAACACACAGATATTTCTCGTAGATTAAATTTGTTCGCTTTTTTGAACAGCTCGTATTATGGTCTCATAGACATTGTTATGTCTCTTTTACTGCCATAACTATAAATATGTACTAAACGGAAACGGAAAGAGAAAACACCAAGCTTTACATTCAATCATAAAAATAAGCCGAAGAAGAATTATAATGTACACCTCTATGAAACCAAATATTCCGAACGTAATTTCAGAAAAAAAAAAGAAACTTGGTGATTTTTTTATTAATTATTTTTATATGAAACGACTTAAAAGTGGGGTAACTATAAGTTTTATTTTTGTGTACTTTTTGGGCAGTAATTTAAGTTCAATATTAAGAGTCTTAATATTGAATTAAAATTACTACTTAAATTCTACACGAAAAAACGTAAGGTGAGCCTTTTTTTCAAAAATGATTTCATGTCTGCCTTCAAATTTTGTATTTGAAAAAATTATAAATTTATTTCTAGTAATAAAATTTACGAGCGTTTTGTATCATTTTTAAAACAGATTTTAATTTATACCACTTATTTTATATTTTGATACGTTTAGAAATATACATACAAATAATTTAAACATAAATTTTTCGATCTCTGCGCTTTTAAAAAACATAACGTGCAATTTGCCAGAGATCTGAGGACTTAAATTTACAATAAATTATTATGTATAAGCAAAAATTAGTCGCCTGCAATATCAATACAAATTGAAAATTTCTCCCGAATAATAATAAATGCCGCTGATGGGAATTGAACCCGCGCCTTCTGATATCCGGTCAGACGCTCTGGACCACTGATCTACGTCGGCTTATTTCCCACCCGCCAAATAATTCAATATGTACTAGTGCTTCAATCAACAATTATTATTTTTTTCACCTGTAAACAACCAACTTTATTTTTGTATGAATGCTTTGTTAGTGCTAAATTTTCAACTAGATGGCGTCGAGCCATATTATATCTTCATTTTTTGGTGAAATAATTATGACTTATAATATTTTTTTATCGTTTGTGCGTTGCATAAAAACCCTGTCTTTCAAATATTAGTTTATCTATAAAAAAGTAACTTAAATTTCCCATAAGTTTTTAAAATAATTTCAAATTTACAAAGTAATTCATCTTTTATACACCACTACATGTTGTATAGTAGTGGAGTGTACAAAACGATTTATTTTAAAATTTTCTAATATTAATTTAGTTCAATTTTGTTCAATCACAATTTTTTTCGAAATAAAACATCTTCAGTGTCGTAAGGTTCAAATTTCAATGTATATTTTTAAGAGAATGATATACTAGGATGATTATTTTACAACGTGTAATACAGGTTTCCTCGGGGAATCTGTGAAAAATTTCTAGTAAGCGACCTTAAGTGCTATAAAAGTTCGTGATGAATAATAATTTTTTTCCTTTGAATTTGAAAACTCTCAATCTGTGTTAAGTGTGTCCGTAATGAAGAGTGGCAGTCTCGAAAATAAAATAATAAATTTGTTTACTCTTTTCTTAGCCTATTAATTTAAATAATATTACCAGTACCTACTCTGATAAAAACAAAACTAGCTGAGATATAATAATAATATTGGACAATTTGTACAGCGCCGCTTTTGTAAGCCTAAGGGGCGCTTTACAATTGATGTAAGTATTACAAAAAATATAAATATTACAAAAATAAAGTGAAGTTAAGTAAAATAAATAACAGGAACCTAGAATCCTCCTCTCTTCACCACCTAGGAAGAATCCTAGGTGGTGAAGAAACTGGAACAGCTGCTGCAGCGAGATTGTCCACCAACAGTGCCAGCACGAAGTTCGTCATGCGTCCAGGTATGTGTCTGCTGCTAATAAAGCGCTGACACCGTATCCTCATATAGATAGATCTTTCAAATTTCAGTTAACTATTCGTACGATAAGTATATTTCTTTATCATACCCATTTCTAAAGTGGAAAAATTTACTAGGTTTTAAGACCAAAGATACTAGAAATAAATGAAAGAGAATCGTTCCTCTGTAAACACAATGGTTCTTTCTGAAATTTTGGCAAAATGTAACTTTTTTGCTTCAAGTTTCTTAGATTTTTTTCTCTAATCATATCTAAAAAATAAATTACTTTTATAGTTAATTATTCAAATAGTAAAACAACGAAGATTGATTTAGAAAACTCAGTTTGTATTTTTCAGAAATATATAAATATGTACTTTTAGAAAATCAAGGTTCCATATGAAAATATGTAGAGCAAATTAGTTTGGTCATCAATAGATGAAATATTTTTGGAGCAACATGTTTCCATTTGCAGGGTGTTTGGGCTTATTCGCTTGGTACAACAAGGTTCCGACTGCCGATTGCGTGAAGTTTATAAAACAAATAAAAAATGACATTTGTGAAAAAGTGAATACGCAGAACGTATTTTTACTGAATTAGCTAAAGGTTTAAGAACATTTAAAAAGGGTATTTAGCAAAAAAAAAACTAATAATCAGCCAGAACATTGTTGCTCTAGTTTACCTGATTTTCAAAGCAACAAGATTCCAAATTAAATGGCAGATGTTTTTCGTATTGAATTTTTGTCGATAAAAAATTCTGTCCATACAGTAGAACAAAATAGCTGCCAAAATGGCGGCCACGCCAGACCGTTTCCATGGTTATTATATTATTATTCAGTGGCTGGCAACAACAATGATTTTTTACTTCTCATAACTTACTCAATTTAAATATAACACATGTTTGTTTGTAAAATACTGTTAAGTATGAAATTTTTTCGGCCAAACCTAGGACTCTTTAGTAAATATCAATAAAATAATAAACAATTTACAAAACGTGGATAGGTAATTTTTCATTACATGTATTTAATAAAATATATTTTGTACTCCATGACCTAATGTACATAATTGCTAATAAAATGGATGAAAAATTAAATTTGGCCTGTTTTATTGCCTTAAACAATTAGTACCTCGGTGAATACAATATTAACCAACATAATACTTAAATATCGTACGGTAAAACATATCTAGAGGATCAAATAAATTAAAAAAGTGTTCGACAGGAATGCTTTTCTAAACTTTCACTTACATGGGAAGTGATATTTTTTATTCGAAACACTTTTATACTCGTTGCCTGAACACTAACGCGATATTTTGAATGGTTATGCAATAACTTTTATTTTGTTTTCAAACTAATATGTTACAATTAGCTGACTGACAATTCTCAAAGCATGGGCTATGGCAGCATACCTAATACTGGACAGACGATTGGAATTTGATAACTAGTAGCCGTGTAACAATTGAAGAGTGCAACCATGCGATGCTCATAAGTAATTTATTTGTTTTATCTATCTGTATTATTAGGTCACTTCCTCTGTTTATTCTCTATTCAATGGTACCGAAAGTCGCCTAGCCATTATCAAACCCATGGACCATCATTGCATAGATTCGATTTATTTCGATCGATTTCTGGCATAGATTCATGCCCCTTGTTTCTATTATATGTGAGTTTGACTAACAAACGTATATTGGAAATCACTTCATTGGATTGTTTTGGGCTTTCATTATTTTCTTTATTTGGAAAAAGCAACAAAGACTAACGACATAAAGAGATCAGCCGCCATTAAATTTTGAATGGGTAAGATCTGCCAAATATCGGTTAAACTGTGGACAAATTAGGAAGACCTATTTTCAAAGACGTCAGAAGCTTTATGAAGAATAAATAGAACTCTTTCTTTGTTCTATATCCGTGTCGCAACTTTCTTTGTAGTTCGTAGATGAGCCCAAGTAAATAGAGATGTGGGCCATCTCTAGACTTGTTGAAGCATTTATTCTTACGGCGGTATTTATTTAGGAACATGGCATATATTGCGACATTCTTCCTTCAATTTGGAAAAGTTTATGTAACTTTTCTTCTGAAAAGAAATGAAAAAAGTGAGCCATAGATATGTAATCGATTTACAACGATAAATTGGATTTATAATTTGGTGGATTATCTTCTACATGCTTTATTATGGCAAATTTTTTAATTCATTGAGGATACTAATTTCGATTCTCGGTTCATGCATGCGTGACATGAATTGTTTCCAAGTATCCCTGCGTAGTGCGTAAAATTATTCAACTTCAAAGAAAATTAAAACTAAAAAAAACATACAACTGATGAGTATTAAATCATATCAGACAAGCGATAAAAGTAGGTGGGAGATTTAAAAAAAAAAAATCTTTATTTGAAATGCCCATTTATCTTATTTGATTTTTATTGATTTAAAATCTTTTACTGATTTAAATCTGAATGTCTTTTACACTTTACCATCGGTATTAAATCGTATGGTAAATTTTTGATTGTCTCTAATTATTTTTTTGATAGATGGTGAATCTTTTTTTACATTAACTCCAAAGGTCCTGAAGAAAATAATGTCATCTTTGGGGATACCGTGTGGAGGGTCTTTGTTAGGAACGAAAGGGTGTTCAAAAATGACAGAAGTTTAAATCCACCCCTCCCACTGTAGTGCAAGATGATGGCTGGAGAGGTCAAAGGATCTCACATAACCGGTCTATTCCGATCTAGTCCACCGCAAGACCAGAACAAACACTACCCCATAAACCCGGGCCCTGCTGTTAATAGCAGACGTGTTTGTTTTCCAGTGACTGGTGACCCGCATCGTAAACTGAACCTTAGGCAAATATTTTATAAATGCTTTTAAATTAAATTCTACAGTAATTTAAGATAAATTTACACGGGTCTGCGTTTGTAATATTATATTTTTTACTGGTGTACAAATAGTCTTTGTACATATAACGTGGGACTTAAAACTCCCACGAATTGTCAGAATGGAATATTCTTTGAGAGGTCACTACAGTCACATAAAGTCAATGGTATCTGAGTACAAAATATTAACAAAACAAAATTCAAGATGGGCGGTAAAGCGTTCCAATGGGAGAGATTTATTTTTTCATTCGTAAGTAACATTTCGTCAAAATATATTTTCATCAAAATTTAAACCGAAAACGTGGAAAAATGAATTGTTTAATAAACATTTTCGAGTAAGCAACAGTCTAAAACTGGAAAAATATTGAAGGTAAAATGTTTTAAATTTAATTAAAAATAAATTTATTAAGTCTTCAAATTGGTTCAAGAATTATTTTTTAATTATGATTGAGGATAGATTAATTACTTTCATAATGAACATAATAAAAGTGACACAGCGGTTTTCTCTTTTTGCAAAATATCAAAGCAATCTTATTTTATGCCTGTAAGTGACGTATTTAAATTTATTATTCCCATCGAATTCCAGCTGAAATAATTTTTTTATCGAAGAAACAACTAATTTCAAGCAGCTAAGACTTTTGGGCGATAAATATATATTTAAGTGGGAATAAACATTTTAGTAATATATGGCTCAAAGCATGCCTTCTATGTTATTTTAAATATGGCTTCATTCCATGCGTTGCGTATATAATGGAAAATGTTTATTTGGCGACAGTTACTTTGAGGCTGTCCCCACACTCTCCAAATGTCCCCAAAGTATAGGCGCGCTCGAAAAACTGTCGTTCTATGCTTCCCATCCATAGACTAAATTAGACTAGACACGGCATATTCATTTAAAAATAACCCCAACACAATTTTGGTTTGGGTCACATGCACATTTATGAAAAGGCCCACGCATTATGTTGCAATGCGAAATGGGCACTGTGCATTGCGTTTTACCTTTTGTTGGTCTATTTTGCTTCTCAGCTATGCTGGGCAAGTTCATTTTTTCAATCACAAAAAAAACCGAGTTCCAAATATTTAAATTTGAATAATGTCCATGTTACAACTCCTCTGACAACAAATTCTCCGTGGTTTCGCTAGTTCACGAGTTTGAACGCTTGTACAAGGAGTTTAAACAGAGTTTGGTTGTTAAGTTCATCTCCATATTTGTGACGTACGCTACGTGGCGTTATTTTTAAAATGAATTTAACTAGACAGAGCTAATCTAGTATAATACATCAATGTTCCCACCCATATAATTTACATTTGCCGCACCCGCATTTTCAATATTGACACCAGGCCTTTCTAGTCTGATAACAGCTACTATGCATTTATTTTTCTTCTGGTATTTTTTTCCAATCGGAGGTTGGCTATAATTTGCTTTATCTTCCCAATAATTTCTTCCACTTGGAACAACTCAGCGAAACGACGCTTGTCCAGTAGTTACCTGAAGTTACTACCAAAACTATTATAATATGGTAATATTAAATTTAAAAAAGAATATTTTACATGGATCTTTGTAAATTTAGAATTTGACTTTTTATGCACTGGTCCCGTTGCTAATCCACGCGTTTTAAATATTACTTAAATAATAACAGGATTATTATAAGTAATAACTATTAGCCTAAAACATAAATATAAATTGAAAAAATTATCGGGAAAAAAATGCCCACGGGAATTGAATCCGCACCTTTTGATTGTCGGTAAGGTGTACGGAACCACTTTTCTACGTCGGCTTATTTTTAATCGCCAAATAATTAAATAAAAATACTATTATTTCATTCAACAATTATTGCTTTTTGATTTTATCCTAATTTGTTGTCCTATGTGCTTTGCATTAAACTTTGTCTTGTTTACCTTTAATAAATATCAAGATAATATTTACTTAGGTTTTGTATTCACTTTATAATGCTTTTTTTTAGATATTTTTATAAAAAACGATATTTATTTAGATTTTTTTTTTAATTTAAGCACTTTGGTGGTGGTATTTTAATGTTCATTTTTATGTACCTACATTTAAATGTATTTTTGATAAACAAGATTAAAAACAAAGGATTATTTCTATCCGTCTCAGAACAATCAATGTCTAGTAGCGAGACCACTAACGAAAAGATGTAGGTTCTATTTAAATTAATAAACTCCGAGTTGCTGGTAATGAAATATTATGATTTTTTTTCTTATGAATCGATCACTTTGTAATCAGAAATCATATTTATAATTTAATAAAACACTTTTTTAGGTATGTATTGTTTTCCCCCTCCCACTTATTAATTACCAATTTGGTCATCTCTTTAAAGTCTAGTACCTATATACTCTTTTCTAATATGTAATATTCTGTCTCCCTCTGTCTTCCTATCTGTATATAAGCGTTTACTCCATCTTAGTATTTAGTTTTTATTTATATCTTGTTGAAGATTGATCTAAGCGAAACCGGTCGATGTGAAAAATAATAAAATCTCCTGGTTAAAAACAAAGTTTTAACTATAAAGACAAAATAAAGATCTTATGTTTTTCCGAAAAATATTTTTTTTATCACGTAATCAAGATGTTCATATTTTTAGATATCTTTCTACATCTTAAATAATTTTAGATTTTGTCGAAATAGAAGCTTTGGATCAAATAAAGATATTTTCTGTGAAACTTTTTCTGAAAAACGTTTTTTGTAGACTGCGAATAAATAAAACATAATGTTCTGCACCGAATAAAAACACACGCCCGAGAGATATCTACATCTCTAGAGATAACTCTTGTTGAAACTATCCCCAGAAGTTTCTCGGAAAGAACTCTGTTCGATATCTTCAACTCTGAGTCTTCATCCACTGCAGATTCTCCACTGATTTTTTTTTCTTCTGGAAATGAAAAAAGTTTTTAGTTTAAAACTACCTTATATAATTTATACATATCGACCGGTATCATTGTATCTCAGCCATACTGATACTCACTATGCCAATAAACATTTAAACATTGAAGAAGAAGAAAATTGTCACCAATCTAAGTAAAACATGAAACAGAACAAGATACAGAAAATATAATTATATCTGTAAAATCTTGTCAATTGTGAATGTTTATATTATTATGAGAATCTTCACATTATAACCATACATTTCTATTTGTCATTACTGTTTATACATTATTATTTTTCTTTGTTGACATTAATTACTTCCCGAATTTGTAAACATATATACACTCAACATGTTTTTTTCAGTTATAATTTGCAAGGTTATCAAAATAAACATTAATTATTTTTTCCTGATTAAGGTTAACATGTTTATTATCCTGATGAAGGTTTATATGTTTATTGTCCTGATGAAAGTTTACATGTTTATTGTCCTGATGAAGGTTTATATGTATGAGAATTCTCAAATCATAACCATACATTTCTATTTGTCATTTCTGTTTATTTATTATAATTTGTCTATTGGTGACATTACTTACTCATAAAATTTGTTAACAAATGTACACTCAACATGTATTTTCAGTTATAATTTCCAAAGTTCTCCCAAAAATATGTTTTATTATTGTCTTGATGAACGTTTACATGTTTATTGTCCCGATTAAGGTTTATATGTTTATAATCAAAATGAAGGTTTATATGTTTATTTTCTCAATGAAGGTATATGTGTTTATTGTCCTGATAAAAGTTAACATGTTTATTGGCCTGATGATTGTTGAGTCGGTCGAAATGTGTAAATCAAGTAAAATGAGTTTAAACAAAGGACCTTTTTCATCTGTATGATGTCAAGCCAAGAAGTGTTTGCTTTGTTCGATAATGTAATTCTGTCTCCTCAAAATTTACAATTCTTTCCCAGGATTTTTAGGACATCATCTATTATAACTCTCAAAAACTTCAAATTCTTCCTCGGCTTTTGGTTATCGTTGGAAATGACTAGACATCGGATTATTATTATGCAAAAAATAGCGTAATAGGAATACCTGCAAATATCAACAATCAATGCCAAGATATTCATATAATCGTGCCATTTAATTCAATTCAGTTTATTAATTTAAAATAAAATTTCAAAATTGATAATTTTAATGCGTTTTTGAAATACATTTGGTCATAACAATTCTTACATGAATATAAATAGTGGGTATATAAACTATATTGGTAAAGATAGAGCTTGCCTTTAAAGGCAGCTTCATTGATGCTAAAAATATCGATATCCGAATTGATTCTGTTCAACAGCAAGATTTATGGTCATTTATTGTCTTGCCAATGGTCATGCCCCACAATCATGCCCATTGGCAAGTTAGTCCTGCAGGCTAGGAGATTAAATAGTCTATGTTGTCGGTGACGGAGATAACCATCGGGAACACAGAAATGAATGCTCTTCATGGTGACCGAGTTTTTAAGCCATCCACGAATCAGTTTGAAGAAATGTGTAGCAATGCGCACATCCCTCCTTACCCGTAGATAATTTTTTGGATATTCAACCAAAATAAAGTCAGTAGGATAGAGTCACGGGTACTAGCCATACTCCCTCATATAGAGAAAACTCAAGAATTTCTTCTGAACTCTCCCCAACATGAGAGAATACTTTACCTGGTGTGGACTCCAAATTACCGACCCACTTTCAAGTCTACTCTTTACTAAGGAATTAAATAAAACTATGAAAACCCGGGTATCTCTAAAATTCCTTGCAGTGCGTAAAACAAGGCCCAGAATTCTACATGCCGATATCATTTCAATGTGAGCATGAAATGTCAGTCTACTATCAAAAATGATTCCAAGATCCTTAATGGTCGAGTCACGTTGTAAACTTCGGACGTCCATTATATACCGGTAATACCAAGTATGACTTGCACTAGTGAATTACAAAATTAAACATTTAACCAAATCCGATTAATTTTACTCCAGTCACCAATGTCTATCAATGTCATCAAGTCTATCAATGTCTGACTGGAGTTGATTGCAGTCTTCTTAAGTTAGTATTTCTAAGAAAAGTTTTAGATCTTCATCAAACCTGAAGAAACCTTGAGTGCAGAATTACTTCTTAAATATCGTTAGTGAATATGGAAAAGAGGAGTGGGCCTAAATTATTGCTTTGGGGTACCCCCACAAGGGACACAAACTGCTTTTTAGCCATAAAAAAAGATAAGTAATCTTATGGAGAATCCTATTGTAGCCAGTTTATTGACTAAGACGTCGTAATTAACAGTATCAATGGCTATTTAAAAGTCTTTGTATGAGCAATCTACTTAATGATCTTTTGACTGTCAAATGATTTTGATATGAAATCCGTAAACACCAATAAGATTTTTTCTGTAAATCGACCTTTTCTAAATCAATGCGGTTCAGAAATTAAAAACGGTTCAACTCATGGTAGTTTGAATTTATGAAGAGTTGATTTGAACAATTTAGCCGGTGCAGATAGTATTGACACCGGTCCAAAATTTTCCACTGAAGTCTTGGTACCGCTTTTTTTGACGCGCTAACATTGTCCGAATATCCACCAAGAATGCTAAAATATAAGCATAATGAAAAAAAAAAACATCATTACGTGCTCTGAGACGTATTTCGCTGAAGGGAAGGGTTCCTTTAAAATTTTCTGGTTCCAACAATAATATGTTTCCTCATAAAAGATAAAAATGTCACCCATTCGATATTTTACCAACTCTAAATTTGACGAATTAAATAGCAGAAATGCGGAGAGTGCTCAAAAAAGGCTCAAATATATACTAACGACCAAAATGGCTAAAAAATGCATTATGCATTACCCATTTGCTAATGCATAATAGGTATTATTATAATCTGATTTTTCTTAGAGTATCAATTTATCCTACCATGTAGAATTTTTTTTTCAGATTCAATGATACTATCTTGATAATATTGAGATAAAATTGTGCAACAGTGATATTATCTTGATAATATTCAAATAAAAAAATGTGCTACCATGGTATTATCTTGATAATATTGAAATAAGAATTGACTACAATTATATTATTTTGATAATATTGAGATAAAAAATAATTACGTGTGAACGCGGAGTAAATAATTAGCAAAATGGTCGACCATTCCAAAGAAATGCTAAATGAGAAGTTATTGTTGAGGTCATGTAAAAAGTATATATTGGGTGATAAAAAACGGATAGTTTTGTGGTTTTCATTTTTGAATTTCCACAATTATGTTCCATTATTTTAACAAATAGGTACTGCTAGAATGTAAAACGAATCCTTCAAATGTTTTTTCAAATAATAAGGATTAAAATATGATAGACAATAAAGTCCATCAAAAAAATAATTATTACTTCAAAGGAACCATTCAGTATTCCTTTTTTTTTAAATAACATAAACTTGCCGAAAAATCATATTATATTTAAAATATAGTAAAGATATATTTACCATCCTCGCGATATGCTAAAATGCTAAATGCTCCTATGCTAAAACTGTCGATTACAATAAATTAATGATTAAATTCTCGCAGTAAGTAGAAAACTTAGCCACCGTTTATAAGAAAATTTACGTTTTCTTAAAGATATTGTTTTTGGTAGATATTTAAGACGATTGTTTAATACGCTCTCAATATAAAAATACTACGTGTTACAACAGATTTAAATTCGTTAATTTTACAGAAAACTTCAAAATTTCCCCGTTCAGAAAAACTCAATTTATTTCTAGTATTTAAAAACAAAATGAGCGTTAAGTCGGCAATATACCTAATAATCTTCTTATTTGAGTTCAGTTTTTATGAAGTTTTTCACAAAAATGTAAAGTAAATGCTCTGAAAATTGTTTTACAAAAGTGACATTTCGAATGGCGCAGTTTGCAGGTTTTTCATTGGCCATCTTCAAACTTACCATATCTATTATTGCCCTGTTCGGTTTATTTTATTACCCACATAGTGGAGTGTTGAGGGTATTTTGAAGTGCTTTATTCAATGTGACAAATGCAGACTCGTCTTCGATCTATGTTAGGAAGCAAAGTACAATTTCTGTTATTAGTTAAGGTTAGGAAATAGTGATGGGTATGTCAACGAACGTGTTGACAGTTGCCGCTTACGCATCTTAATAACATTTATCTTCAACATTGAATTTTATATTTCTCATTCATGACTTTTGTGTCTACTGTAAATAAAGTAGATAGTATTGTTGGATTGGCGTAGTAACAGTACCAAAAGCTTCCCATGCCGTGTTCTGAAGGAGTAAATGGAACATTTTTGAAACCCTGCAGTAATTTGGAAGGCGGAAGAGTTAGCGAATGACGATTATTACAGATGTTCATGCTGCTGGCATTCAGTATTTTCGATCGAAAAATGTGAAATTTAGAGAGATGCGTTTTCACTATATCTACTTTGATATTTTTTTCAGTTAAACAAGTTAATACAAGTTAACAGCAAACTGGATTTCACGAATTAAATTTTTTTCTCTTTAAATACTCCATATCATCCAGGTCAACTATGATTTTGTATTCCACAAACTAAGCAAATTTCATTTTACATCATTACAATGTTTAGGGTCTAACCTGTTCAAAGAATTACTGCCATGATCGTACCTACATATATAGCTCAATGATTAGCTTTTCTTTTATAACGTCAAATTTCCATCCTCTACATAGTGTTAAGGTATTATAATCGAAGCCTTATCCTTCGACATAATACACATATTTCATTTTTGTCAGCCAACAAACAGAATCATATCAAACGTTTCTCAGTAAAATATTATCATCACACATAATTTATTAAAAGCTGTATTGCGGTTTTTGCAAGCACCAGAAAAGTATTATAGACCAAATTCATAGAAATCGCTATAGAAGACTGTAACCTTTAACTGTATTATTTGTGTGAGTTATTTTCGAATTGGCACTTAAGATTTATTTAAATGGATGTTTGAAGTCGTAAAACTCTAACTTACGATGATAAATGAACAAAATTGGTGAGTTCTCTTGAACGTTTCAAGTGCGAATCAATGTAGATATGTTCTGACGGAATTTTTCGGGCCAAGAGAGTGATTTATAAGCAAAAAGTGATTTGAGAATTGTCTGAGTAATTCATCGTGATTTGAACGCTAGTCGAGTCGACATAAAAATAACAATTCATGTTCCATAAAGATTTCGTGGTTTATTCGTCATTTTGTTAAATTATGTGCCTACCATAATTTTTGCTGTTTTGTTTCTCTGTTACAGAATAATATCTTGTTAGAAGTAATTTTGTTTTGTTCATAGATTTCCATTTTAATACGTTTTAAAAAAAAGTTCAGCTCTTTTGCCTTCCAATTGCATTATCAAACTGTGTTGAATCTTCAGACATTTGATCTATTTACACATTTTTTAGTGAACCTATAATAGTGAAAATATTTTATTCTATAAATTATTTTGTTATTAACAGTCCCCAATTAATATTTTCCAATAAATTGTCGGCTCTTATTAATGTTAATTATCATGTAAAGCTTCCCTACTTCATTTTTATATTATTTTTTTACTACTAAATACTTACTTATCTACAAAAATATGTTAGTAGTATTGGTGTTTTTTTGTAGGTAACGTTTTTTGTAACTTTAGGGCGTAGAATTATTTTGTATTTTTTTTTGTAGATTCAATTGTTTGACTTTAAGACCTCGATTAGGTCGTCAACGTCTAATTCGAAAATATTATATTTTTTAGACCAGTTGCAGCTTAAAAGTACTCAGTGGTTTACTGTTTATTTCAATTGAAACCGGTTTCGTTGTTCGTATAAATAAATAATCATCGATGTATAATTAAGCACATTTTTTTAACATTCACAATTAGCATAAAAATATTTTTTTATGTTTTTTTTTCTGGGTTATTTTTGACAAATTAAGACGTGGAAATAATCCCACTGTTACTCACATATTGTTATGCATCCAGCGATAAAAAGGTTATATCAAGTCTTCTTAAAAAAAGTTTATTTAAAACGTAAAGTTCAAACGCTTCCTTTAATTAAAGTTCACAAAGAGCAAGAAAAAATAAGTGTGATTAACTCGCAAATTAATTAAGTGACAGCACTATCACCTAGAAATATAGAGCTTAAAAAAAAAGCTTTCCTGGAAATTTATTTTGAAATAAGAATGCTTCGGCTTATTCAAATAATTCATTATTTTACTATTTGACTACCTCATAATAGTTCAAATGAACTATTTCAACACTAATTTGGGAACCTTGGTCTGATGGACGATGGAGATGGAGATAAAATTTTAGAAGTTCCTGGAAATTCAGATCTTGTCACTAAACTTGGATAAGTCAGTTCAAACACTATTTAAAATGGTGGTCTCTAACAAGGGAGATGTTGAAATGACAAGTGTTCATAAATGTGGTTAAAAAAAAACATTCTTCCTGCGTACTTATTTTGTGAAAAGAAAACATTGTCAATCGAAAAATAAATTATGTGCCCAGACCGGAATTCCAACTCGTGATCTTGAACTAATAATCTTACCACTCACACTCTGATAATAAGACGTTTAAAAAAAATACAGTGTGTGGCAAGCCTACGCACGACGGAAGTGAAACTTTTAGTATTCTTCTCTCTCTCTTTTCATTTCATTCTCTCTTTTTTTCTGTCTATTGACATATTTATAAGTAGCATGTGATAAAAAAAAATTAAAAGTTAGAAAAAATATGGGATTCGAACCCGGGTCCTGCATAACGAGCGTCGAACGCTCTGCCTCTAGACCGCGGTTATTACGTATTCGACCAAAATATCATATAGTCAAAATATCTAAAAGTCGCAGCACGAGAGCATTTTATCACTTTAAAAAAAATTATTATTAAAAAAATCACAAAAAGAAAAAAAAAAATAGTTAAAGCGGGGATCGAACCTAGGTTCTTCACGACGACAATCGGGCGCTTTGCCTCTAGACCGCGAAGCTGAGTTTGAAGAGTGACCTAAAGTAGGTATATAGGCTCCTATAGCGAAATGATCACGGTTTTTCATGACGGTCATGAGTTGGTTTTACTCCCGTCCTCGAAATTGCATAACGCGCGTAAAGAAGTTTCACTTCAATAATAATAATTGGTACATTTTTTAAAAGGCTAAAAAAGTTAGTTGTTTTCAAGTTGAACAAATATTTTTTTTTGAATTGGGATAATATTGTATGAAATGAGATTTTCACCGCCAAAATTATTACATTGATTATTTTTTATTAATAATTACCGTTTTGCGATTTATCCTTATTTAGTTAACATTTTGGACAGCATTAAAGTGTCCATTAATCAGGACATATGTTTCGATTGTATTAAATCCTGTATTAGACGGCTAAACTAAATCTTAATGCAGAAAACCACTTTAAGAGTAAAGCTTACAATACGATATTACTTATACATACATTACACACATGATATACGCATCCGCCCTGATAATGGACCCTGTAACGCTATCCAATACTTTGGCTAAAGAAGTAGGAAGCGCAACATGGCATGATAACCCAAAAATTAATCACGATAGTGGGTTAATATTATTTCCAATACTTTTAGAAGTTTCCATCCGACAGACAAATTGACTCCAAATTGTCGCAGTGATAACATTTTAAAAAATGATAGGGAGGAAGGAGTTACAAAGTTAAAACGTAGACGGAGATAATCTGTTCCATTCAAACAACAGAATGACGCAAAGCTTCTTGAAAGAAGTTACGTTTTGGCTTAAATTAATTCGGAGGCTTACGATCACAGAGCCCTAACTACTAAAACTATTATTCTGAGTAAAACTTGGTTTCGGTAATGCTATAATCATATTTATTAGTGACACGAATCTCTGTCTCATGCTAATGGCCGTTTAAAAATACAGTGGGGTACCTAAGGTAAACACCGGTCGGTGGCCGAGTTGACATCGCGCTTGGGTCGCACTCGGGCGTAGTGTGTTCAATTCCTCGGCTGGCTAAGTCCTCCATCACAACACAAGCAACATTTTCAGGTAACTGTGGTGGTAGTAGGAGATTTTCAAATATTGTCAGGTTTTTTTTTATATTAACTCCACACAGGAGGCCTGAAGAAAATAATTTCCCTCAGGGCCTATGTCATCTTTGGGGATGGTGTGTGGAGGGTCTTTTTGTGGAGAGGAAGGAGTGAACATGGGTGAAGAGTTCCATGTTGTAGGAGGAAAGAAACACAAAGGCTGGCAGTTCGTTCCACAGCCGAGCTGTTGAACTTAAGAACGAATCGTAGAAGCGACCCGTTCTCATGTGACAAATGTCAACTGTGTACAAATGTTGGGCGCGCGTTTGGCGTGTATCCCGACTACGCACCGGTGCCGAAGGGATCAATGACGCTAGTTCCTCTGAGCATCTTCCATTGTAATACCGATAGAACAAGGACAGCATACCTACCTGAAGCCTGTGCTCTAAAGATTGCAGTCCGTTTGTTAAGATTGGGGAATCTATCAAACGGACCGCCCGTTTTTGCACAGAGTCAAGGGTTTTTTTCAGGTATTTAGGGGCTCCGGACCAGAGATGGCTGCCAAATTCGAAAGTAGGGCGCACTTGCGATTTGTACAGGGTCAGCAGTTGTGTACTATTAAAGTATCTGCGGGCCCTGTACAGTACGCCCAGCTTCTGAGAGGCCAACTTTACTCTGGCTTTGATGGAGCCCCCGTACCTGAGCTGGTCACTTATAGTTACACCAATCATATCAATGGAAGGCCTGTTCGGAAGATTGCTTCTGATTATATATATATTAGCATTCCAATCTTTTTTTGTGCATCTCAAAACTTTGTTTTTACTGATAGGTCTTTGTGATCCTCAACTCCCGAATATGTACTCAAGAGTCATGTTGTCGGGAATATTAAATAAAATAATAATAACACAAGATAAATTGTTTTCGATTTCAATTATTTTCAAATCCACAAAATTTATCGATGACAATCAGGTACAACCTGATTGTCATGATACAACCCCAAACAATTCCTTAGTTAAAATTTCACTTTTTTCGGCTTAGTTCTTACTTCACTCCTCCTAGTTCTGAGATATAAGGTGTTAAAGTATGCAATTGTATGATTTCGAGGTTGAATCTTGTGTAAAACATTAAAATAATTTAAAGAAAAACATTTAAACAAAGTGTTAACTTACCATTTTAGATCATACCTTAATGTGGAGATAGAACTATACAGGGTGTATCGGCACGTACCCGACAAACTTTAACCAGCTATTTCTTAGCACATTTGGAGAAAGAAATGTTATGGGCAGTTTGCTGTCCGGTAACATTTTTTTTAATAAAAAAATTATCATTCATATTTTCATCACCATGTCACCAGTGTTTTATCCTTTGTCACAGTTTGAAAACCCATCTAGCAATATTGTTTTCGAGTTTCGTTGAATAATATACGTACGTACCTACAATGGCGCGCTTTTACAATTACAACGAAATGGCATGGCACCATTCGTCTCATTTTTAACTATTATTATTTGTTGTGTATGAAAGAGCGAAGACGCTTTTTGACACACTTGCTAATAACAGCTGTTGAACACGAGAAACAATGCCAATGACAGTGACGGAGTGTGGATTTTTTTATAATTTTTTGTTTTTAATTGAAAAAAAATGTTACCGGACAGCAAAGTGCCGATAACATTTTTTACTCCAAATGCGCTAAGGAAAAGCTGGTTAAAGTTTGTCGGGTACGTGCCGATACACCCTGTATGCAACCAGCTGGGACATAATAATTCAGTCCATAAGGGTCTAACTACATTTTTCTTGATAGGACCACGTTCTAATTAAATACTTTCCTTTGAAATATGTTAAACTTAAATACTCTACGCAAGAATGAACCTCAAAATCATAAAACGATAAATAGATTATGAAATATATTATACAATGCGCCTCGTAAAAACGCTCTATTGTCAGATACAAACAAAATGGAAATTGAAAAAGGTTCAACGTTCAAAATGTTAGAAACTTGATGTTAGAACGTCGTCAAACCAGTATCTACGGAAATACAGAACAAATGGCTTAGAAAGTTATTTTTGTTACTGAAATAAGCAAAAGAAATGGTTTTACATTACAAGGTCATTTAACAAAAAATTTCAATTAGAACCTTATGCAACTTAGGTGCCGATATATTGATTTTTATTGGAAATTTTTATGCTCCGACATAAGAAAAAACGAAACCTCAAATTAAGTACAACATCATGTTGTACATGTTTATTGGTTGTCATTCATGCGTTATTTTTACATAAAATCTACGCCGTGGGGGAAATAATTACCCTCAGTGCCTTTGTCATATTAAGGGATGCTGTGTAAAATATATGCATATTAATAAATTTTTAGCATTCCAATTATTTAATTAATGTAAAGTAACCCACGAAAGACTTTTTCTGAAGTCGATTAAATTATCAGAAAATATCCTTGGCTTCGTAAGGACTTGACTTGTTTTGTTCTTATCAAACAGCAAAAACACTGTACATGCTGGTATCATGAAATTTTGCACCGCCTTTCTATCTAAAACATTATTAATATAAACACAACTTCTTTTAGCTGGCTAAGTTATCACCATTCTCATAGATGGAACTTTGAAATATTCATAACACTGTCAGAAAATAAAACGCCACACATGTTTTTTTCCAAAATTATCAAATTATTCAAAAGAAAAAAAGATTTTACAAAAGAGCGTTGAAAGTCCGGGTAAGCCTTGTGGAAAATGAATGCATTTATAAATAAGATTCGTAGTTAGACCCTGTGGTAAAATATTCATCGTTAAAAATTTGTTACATGTAGGTAGACATTTAACATCTGACAGCCTCCATGGTCGAGGGGTAAGGCTCTCGACTAGCAAGCTGAAAGTTGCATCAAATCCCGGCGTCCACAAGTAAATTTAATTTTTATTTTATTGTGTTATTTCACAAATTACTGATTAAAAATAATACATATATAGTTTATTTGCGGCACGTTCCAGAGTGGAAGATACTATCAGTATTCAATTAAATTCAATTTTGTTTATTCATTTAAAAAACAATACAAAATTGTTAATTTCAAAGCGTTTTTAAAATATGTTTGTAATAAAAATTGTTAGATTAATATTAACAGTGTGTTTATCAACTATTCCAGTAATAATAGAGCTTGCCTTTTAAAGGAAGCATCATTGATGCTAAAAATGTCGATATCTGAATTGATTCTGTTCAACAGCAAGATTGCTCTCCCCACAGGCATGACCATTGGCAAGTTAGTTCTGCAGGCCGGGAGATAAAATAGTCTATGTTGTCGGTGACGTAGATAACCATCGGGAACATAGAAATGAATGCTCTCCATGATGACCGAGTTTTCAAACCATCCACGAATCAGTCTAAAGAAATCGCCCTGGATGTCTAGCACGGACGATTGATAAACCTCTATGTCAATACGATATTGACTAAATTCGTTATATATGGTCAATTAGCAACATTTCCTAGTCGACGATTGATAAGAAATTCCGACAAAAGAGCCCGAAAAATCTCCTTGGCTGTCAAATTTCAGGGACTATTGATATACGCAACTTTTTTAAAAATATCGTTCTTCATGCAAAATTACTGGTTTATTACTGAACGAAGGCAAATTAATGTAGCTTGTAGGATTGGAAGACATCATTTATGCGATCAATTAAATCCGTTTGATCTTGCGGAGACGAAATTTGTTTGAAACGACACTATTGTTTAGAATATCTCGTATTATAGCCAAATATATCATTGAAAAATTAAATCAGTTATGAATAAAGATTTCATTAATTAATTAACTCCCTTTTAATGCCAAAAAGTAAATACGGACTGCCAATGCATATAAAGGTTAGTAATTAAATCTAACAATCCTGAATTACTAATACGCCAGCCGATATTTGTAATGCAAATCGATGTACGCTGGCAATCCTGGCAGCTGACAAAAGAATTAACGTTAGACGGCTACGTAAGGTAAAAATACTAATAAATGTCGAATTTTAAGAAAAACTTTAATATACATTAGTCATGAGGTCTCTAGTTATGAATAAAAACTTTTGTTCCTCCATGTAGGAACGGAATCATTTTATCGCGTTGTGATCGTCCATGGATCTTTCAATTTAAGGACCTAGTTAGTTCACCTCCTTTATTAATTAGCCAGTTTTTTTGCATAACGAACGACATTATCCAAAATTCGTGCATATTGATAGCTTATCCGACACCTTGGAGGCCTCGCTAAAAGAAACGGATTCTGTCTACCGACTGCCGGAATCATATTTTGACTGTGCTCGCAGATATCGCAAACTGACAATAAACGACGGATATTGTCAATATCATATTGACGTTCGTAGGAATTAAGATCGCTATAAAATCATCGGTAGTTACGCCTATCGATCCGTTATTGTAAAGTTATCGATTTCACTGTGTTAGACCCCCAGGTGTAAAGTCACCATTTAGAAGTGAAACGTTGATTGAAATGGATTTGATCGTGTTTGGTGACCAGCCTTGAAAAGAAAAGTACTTTCCCCACTTATTCTTGCATATTTCCTTCCCGTCCTACATTAATTCCCAGTCACATTAATGCCTAGTTGTTTCGCATAAATTCACATGTGACAAAGTCATTAAATGGCCATTTTTTTATATATTTGAAAGGTTTCCGTTATTATTATTTTTTAATGTGTTACCGCACAAGAGTCGCAATTGCTCCTAATCGTCAGGAGCCAATGAGACTATGGCATCTCTGATTAGGGTTCATTGCGAGACCGGAGCTAAAAGTATGGGGAAGGGGAGGGTAAGAGGTAACGTGGGGAAGTACTTGATTGTGCCACGTATTGTGATTCCCTGCCATTGCTTTTTTATGTAGTCAATGATCCCTGCAGATTCTTTCATCTTCTTCGGCATATTGTATATTCCTAATACATTGTTCATAATTTTTATGAGAATGAAATTCCCCAGTGGGACAATGCCCGCTAATTTTTCTTTTCGTTTAATTAAACACAAAGAATAAATCATTAAATAAACAAAAACTTTCTTTTTGACAAAACAAAGAATAAAGAAAGACACAAGAATAAAACAGGAAGAGGGGTTGGAATGCGTAAAAAAAATCTGAAGAAAGGACGGGGGAAGGAATAAATGTCAGGAGGAAGCGAATTGTTTGCGATTTTAATTGTTATTTTTAAGAGATGAATTTCATTATTTCGGATAGCAAGCCATTGAAAAATATAATATTTAAACCAGGGTGATACAAAGAGTATTGTCTACTCTGAAACGAACTGCAAGTACACTATATATTATTTTAAATGAATAAATTGCGAGATAACAAATAAAATTTACACGCTGGGATTAGAACCCGCGACCTTCGGCTTGATAGTCGAGATCGTTACCCTTTGACCATGGAGGCCGTCAAAATTGAATATAATGATATAGGATTATTATTATCATCACTACCTTATATTACACAAAGTTAAATAAAAACCGAAATGTTAGTAAAAGAGTTTTGGGATAACAAGAAGTAAACTGTTGTAGTTGTTGTACGCGTTTATGATAGAACCTAATAATATAGTAATACCAACATAAAAAAATACCCTGAAATTATTTGAAATCATCTTATGAGTGCGAAAAGTTGTTTGTACCATGATGGAGAATAAAGCTGAATAAACCTTCACCGACTGGGTGGAAACCTCAATCATTTGTCCACTCGGCTACTATTCAGCCTTGGTTACATCCCGAGAAGCAACCAATATAATATAAACTAAATTTACAAATTATAATACATGGTAAAGAAAAGCTTATGTGACCGGTATAAGTAGGGTTTAGGTGTGATAATATCTATTTTATTATCCGTGAAATTATCTATAATGTTATGGATGACATTTTCGGTGATATTATATACGGTATTATCGATGTTATCATTAATGATATTATCTTTGAAATTATCTATGATATTATGAATGACATAATCCATGATATTATACACTAAATTTTCTATGATATTAATTATCGAATTATCTGTGAAAATATCTATGATACTATCATTGATATTACCTATGATTTTATCTATGAAACCATATACGATATTATCCATGACATAGTCTAAGAAATTATATACGATATTATTTATGTTATTATCTTTGATTTTATATTTTAAATTATGTAGATACCTACTATATTTTCTGGGATATTATCAATGATTTTATCTATGGCTTAGTTGTTTCTTTCCGATAGAAGGACAATTCAGCAAAAGTTTTAGCATCACTGAAAGAAATTTTTTTTTTCAATAAAACATTTATTATTTATAAAGTATTTTCTTCAACTCGCTTAGTCAGTTTATTCGTGTCATGGTTTACTTGTAAAACTATTTGCGATTTTTTATCGTTGCGCTACTTTCTTTCCGAAAATTTTGTATCAGCAAGTTTGTATTCAAATTCTCAAAAAAGGTTTACCACTGGGAATAAGTAAGTATATTTTAACCATTGATTGAAACTAGCAAGGAATTCGAAGTACAGAATATGACCCTTTCTCCGTTAAGTTAACCAGAATATCGCATAATCACAGCTTTCGTTCCTTGAATAACTTGCCTAACCTTGGCGACTATAAAGATACAATTACATATTTATACTATTGCATACTTGAATTCGTAGGATGTCATCTCGAATCAATAGAGAAGAACAATGTAAACGCCTTGTTCTGTTAATAACAGATTGTACTTGAATGAATCCAGCGGTTTTATTATAAAGCGATGTTGAAGGATATTGCTTAACACAAATAATAGTAAGGAGTTGATGAAAAATATGTGTGTGTATATTGTTACTTTACACATTAAAATTGTTTTCTTGGGGACCTCTTTTTGTATTTTCTATCAATGTTTTAAAGAAGGTGCTGAAAAATCGTTTAGAAACATGTTATTTTATTCATGTTTCCTTGAAATTGAAGACAATAAAATGTAAAACAAATGGCGTTATGACCCTGATAAGTTGAACAGGAAAATCTTCAATACGTGGAAACAAACAATTTATAAAAAACAGTTCTAGAACTATGATTTTATATTTTCACGGCCAAAAGTATTTTTTTTATTTGTTTTTGGGGTGTTAACTATCAAAAAAACGTATCAAAAAAATTGATACGTTAATGTTAGCTCAGAGGGTTGGAGCTGGCAATACGGTATCACAACCTCATACATAAGCTCACATTTCACCACAACCCAAATAACAAATTTGCCCTGATGATGGACACTGCAATGCTGTCCGAAACGTTGGCTAAAGAAGGAGTTAGCGGAACACGGCATAACATCCCGAAAACAAATAACAAAAAAAAAGTTCTAGAACTGTCTAGATATTGATGACGCCACGCTTTTAAAACACATTCAGGTTTGCAAGATATAATTTTTACTTACATATCACTTATATTTAATACAATATTTTTCAATGTGACAAGACACCTATAATTAAATTACTCGCATCCAGTAGACGTTAGGCAACACCATTCAGGGTATATTTTAAAGCTGGAAAACAGCTGACAGTCGGTATCTAGATCCTCATATTTGTCAACATCCACAATTAAAGCCATTTCAGCAACATTTTGACTATGAATATTTATTAACATATATGTTTGTATTACATCCTCCATGCTGAATACCTAAAGATGTGAAATAATATTTTAAAAACAAAAATATTGTACTCCTTTTTTCTATGACATTTAGGCTCACTTTACACTACATCTAATACGTATTCTTTAAAGCTTTTATGCATAACCTACGAAAAGCTGCAAGGCTTTTAGCTTCTTTAACATCTGCCGGTAATGCATTGAATATCTTGAACCCTTTAAAATAAAGTTTGTTTTGAGTTCCCAAAAAATTTTTTTTTGGAAGTCTAAAATCTCCACAGTTTATTTTGGTGTAGCCATGTAATTCAAAATTTAAATTCGAATTCTTAATAAGTTTTCCAATAAGGTGATTACTTTTGCCCCACCCTGTATAGTAAAATTCATTTTAAGAACCACGTTAAACATTAGAAAATATAGTAAAATTCACTGTAAGAACCTTGTTAAACACTAGAAAATATAATTTAAAAAAATATATATGTTTATATGATGGCAGTAACACTATCGTACTCGTAAATATAAAGTGGAATCTACCACAGGTAAAAGGAAGAAATGGAAAGGCTCTTTAGTAAATTTGTAAATCGCTAGTCGTGAATATTATTTGCATTATATAAGAGTGGATTTGAACATTTACGCTTTCTCCACCATTTAAGCTGCATTAGGAAATGAAAAAAAAATCTATCTCCTGCTGCGAACGAATTGAAAGTTAGGTGAATCCAAAAGCAATGGTTATCGTAGAATAAATAATCCCAATAAATGTGTTGTAACGTAGAGGTACCGATATATAATGAAAATAAATATTTTAACATGATATTAAATGTACTCATATTGGATGTCGAAGCATAGGTGCTTGATTTGAAACTATTTTTAGGTAAAAACATTCAATTTCAATGAACTTTCACTTTTCAAAATTGTAACTGATATGTATGAACTTTGTTTTTTTTTGTTTTTGAATCTTTATTTAGATGTACGCAAATTTTTTCATACATCTAGTAGGAAAATATAAAAAATACAAAAAATAACAATAACATTTAAAGAGAAAAAGAAAAATACACAAAATTATACTAGGTATATAAGATTTCTAGGTGACTAAAATAATATTGGTGATTATGTTCAACAATCAAAAATTATTTTTTACATATAACATGTCCTACGAAAAGTGCTAAGGCTTGGAGCTTCCTTTATGACAACTTTAATATAAGACGAGTGGTTTAGTGGGTGCCAAAATTATTTTGTTCATTTGTAATGCCTTATTAAAAATCTGTATTTCTTTTGTTTAAATGTTTGACAGGTAAAAAATTTATAGTCTATGAAAATTTGTCGTAATTTTTTTGTTAGTTTAGTAAAATATGAGAGGGAAAACTCTTCTGTTCAAAGGCAATGATCATATGGAAAATGTTTTTTGATGAATAGTTCCAGCTTCACAAATCCTTCAATTGTGATTTCCCGTGATTTTACCGTCACAAGATTTTTGAGATTGCTTTGAACACACAGACACGCCCACTGAACACTTCTAACGGTTTATCTCTTAATTCCTCTAACTAATTTCTGTCAACCAATCCCTTCAACCTTTGAGCCCATGCTTGGATGTTGTAACCAAAAAAATGATCAATGTTAAGTTATTGATGGATGGTATTTTACTATTCCTTCTTTTGAAATAGGGACAGAGGTAATCAATACAAATATTTAGACCTGTGGCAGCATTTTTAAGATATTGGTTTGCGGAAGAATGTTGTACATGCTCATACTATCAAAGTCACGGGTCGTGATCTAATTTATGAGAACGAAGGGATAAAACGGACAACTTATATTTTAAACAGGAAATGCATCAAAGTCAAGAAGTTGACGGATGAAGAAAAGTAGTAGTTGTCCAAAAAAAATTATTAATTCTACTTTTTGCCCATCGAGACAGTTTTGTGGAATAATTTTGTTAATAGATCTCACGACAATATCTTGAACTATTGTTAATTTTGTTAATAGATCTTACGACAATATCTTGAACTATTGTTAATTTTGTTAATAGATCTCACGACAATATCTTGAACTATTGTTAATTTTGTTAATAGATCTCACGACAATATCTTGAACTATTGTTAATTTTGTTAATAGATCTCACGACAATATCTTGAACTTTTGTTAATTTTGTTTAATGATTTTCGTTGCTAAGCTCAAATACCGTAACGTCATGTGCGAATTAATGTTAGATGAGCATGAGCATACCTCAACGAGACTTGTTGCTTTCTATTGGCTCTATTGAGTGAAGTAGCGTAAAATAACATCTATTGAAATAATTTTGTTACACAAAATTTTCCTACTAACTCATCAGCATCAATTCTTGCCCTAATTTCTAATTTATTTGCCTTTCTTAACCATTTTTCAATTAAAACACTTGTATTTTAAACATAAAATGTAATAAAACATAACTGTTTTCGTTTTTTAACTATAATATTGTCGAATTCAACGTTATTCCGGCCAAGGGCTCATTTTTTAACACAAGTGATTCAATGAAACAAATAGACAAAGCTTTGAGTGGTTGGAAGGAAAAACATAAACATTGAGGTGATTTCTCACGAAAACGGCGCTATATAAATTAGCCAAATATTATTAAATATTATTCCTTCGGGTCCACGGACATGCTAACAGCACACTTCTATAGATGTATCTCTCCAGTGTATCACGATACAATACATCACAGCTTAAACATCAAAATTTCGATAAAATCACCCCGTATAAACTGTAATAATATGCTTTGTGTTGTACCCATATCATTTAATAACCAGAGCGTGTTGTTAACTCACTTGGAAATGATAAACTGCCACCACCGTAAATATTTAATAAATGATAACACATTGTGATTTTCGAGATTATCAACAAACTTTAATATTATTATGTTGGTTATTATAAAAAGCAACAACTTTTAATATTATTATGTTGGTTATCGTAAATATTTAATAAATGATAACATATTGTGATTTTCGAGATTATCAACAAACTTTAATATTATTATGTTGGTTATCATAATAAATGGTTAATATCCTCAATTAATATAAAATAATAAAGGTACATTTAAGCTTTTATTGCAAAGGAAATAACTTACATTTGTTTTTATTATAATACTCTGAAACTTTACAATAATATGTTTGATTATCTGAAGCAGTAAAATCTGTCTCACCGTGGTATTATCTGACATCAGATTGTTTGCTGTTTTTTTCCGTCTGGAATTTCAAGATAAACGCAATGAAAACATTGTGTTTAAAATAGAAGTGTTCAAGCAAAAAAGAAAACATAGTAGTAACGAAATAGGGTGATTTATTTTATTTTTATGTAAGCGAATGAAAAGTTCGATGCTCGTTAGTAAATGTTGTGATTCTTGAGCTCATCGTTAGGAATCTTTGTTCACTCCGTTGGCATCAGTTTACAAATTTAAACTTTTTATAAGAATAAAAATTTTCGTTTCGTCTGCCTTTTCAAATTGGGTACATTGAATACAATTTAAATCTACATTAAGGTGACTTCGAATGACTGGAAAGCAATAAATCCGTAGACTGTTAACATATTCACATCCGTAATGGTCATGTGGTTTTCAGTTATTTTTGGCTATAAATGGGTTTAATTCAACTGAGATAACAAAAAATCATTCTATAGAAGATGTAGTCTCTATTTCGTAACTTTTTAACCCCTAAACCCATTTTGAGAGATATTTCTTCCATTACTCCAAACTTGATTCTATCTCATTTTGAATTACCGTGAGATATATTTATGTTTAAAGCAGGGTTAGAAAGATAGAATACAACTCTTTTAGTTTACCATAGGCGTTCCCAAAAATATGAAATAACTCTTTGGAACAACATTAAGGACGGGTTGTTTGGAGAATTTGAAAAATTCTTCAATTTCAAATATAATTTTCAAGTTGTGTGACAGATTTTTTCAAATTCTGTTTTTATTTCAGTTCTATCAAGCAACTAGCCTATAATGATATTATAATAGAATTGGGTAGTTTCATAGGACTTTCACAAAACCCGAAAATTGATAAATTATTCAAATTCTGTGAAACATCCCATCCTCAGTACTTGAAACATAATTGTCATTGTTTTAATTTTTTTTAAATATTTTATAATACAGGAAAAAGGACAGGAACATGACTTTTATATGTCCCTTTTTCTAATTAAATAAGTTTTTTTTGTTTCTTGTAAAGTTGTAATTACAAATAATTACAAAAAAATTTCCTAAATTTTGAATATAAAATTATAAGAATTTTATTGCAATTGTCGATTTGTTTTACTAAAACTTGAATGAAATTTGCATCTGCTTTTAAAAACCGTATTTTCTTTTGAAATAAGTCCAAAAATAGCGAGTTTATCCGGAATCGAAAGTAGTACAAAAATATTTTCTCGCAATCAGCAACAGTTCGCTTGAAAAATACATTGCAAAATGTCCGAGTTCTAGGGATTAAATTGTTCTTCAATAAAAATAATAAAAGTTTCGATTGAGTGCCAAAGTAATAGAAGTAAAGCTAATGTAATAATTTTTTTAAAACAATTTTTTCATACTTCTTTCATACTAGAAAGCAACAATTTTGTTATTAAAACAGCATTTTGTAATTAAACGTAACGTTATAGGAACCACGTATTTCATTGATGGGTAGTATAATGTTATTATTTATTATGAGTGTTGGATACTTTCATTATCGTCATGATGAAAGACTGACACTATTTTAGAATCGTAACGTTGATTGAAACGGTTTTAGGCATGTTTGGTGATAGAAACATCCCCACTTTCTTCTTCCCTAAATGTTTCGCCTTCCCATACCCTTCGGACTCACAATTGGGGATGCCATGCTCTCACTGGCTTCAGAGACCAGGGAGTAGTAGGGACTGTTGCGCAGTATTTATTTCCTCAAAATAAAGTAATATTTTACTGTTCTAAACCAAAACCTTTACACATAAGGATACCAAAATACCGCAAATATAAGTATTTTTTTAAATGCAAAAAAGTGTAAATGGTTTCCTCCATAGACTAAATTAAACTAGACACGGCATATTCATTTAAAAATAACCCCAACACAATTTTGGTTTGGTTCACGTGCACATTTATGAAAAGGCCCACGCACTGTGTCGCAATGCGAAATGGGCACTGTGCATTGCGTTTTACCTTTTGTCGGTCTAGAGTAAGCTATTTTGCTTCTCAGCTATGCTGGGCAGGTTCATTTTTTCAATCACAAAAATAACGCAGTTCCAAGTATTTAAATTTGAGTTATGTCCATATTACAACACCTCTGACAACAAATTCTCCGTGGTTTCGCTTACGAGTTTGAACGCTTGTACAAGGAGTTTAAACAGAGTTGGGTTGTTAAGTTCATCTCCATTTTTGTGACGTACGCTACGTGGCGTTATTTTTAAAATGAATTTAACAAGACAGGGCTAATCTAAATGGTTTCCTCATTTTGTGTTTTTAACAACAACTGGCAATGGAGCTATAAATGTTATTAATAATACCAAAATAAAATAACCTTTGATTAATTAATCTGGAAGGCGGGTATGGGTACCGCTGCCCCGGGAACTATTTATTGAATAACCAATACCTCTGCCTCAGGTCACCCCGAGTGGTTCGCTACCTGGTGAGGTTTGTCTAAGTCTGGGCTGCGGATGTGCCTGCCCACCTGCTGCGTGGCGGGCCGGATCAGGAGAGACTGGTCTAGGGAGACCTTTTGACCTCACCAGTTGGACTCTCTAGACCCATCGCCCTGCACCGCAATATTTTGTGTTTATAATTATGTAGAATATATAAAAGTACTTTATGTTTGTGATTACTCTATGTTTGTTTCACTCAAATTTCAATCTTTAACCTCGATACAGGTTTAGTCCTAGTGAGGTTAATTATTATGAGAAAAAATGTGAAATATGCGTAGTGATATGCAATAAATAAATAAATAAATATAGGCCCAGAGAGAAATTATTTTCGTCAGGGTCTCGTGTACAGAGTTAATTAAAAAAATGTATCCGTGCTTTAGGACCTTTAGGTAATATGTTTTTATTTGCAAGTTTTACTTTATTATTTATACTGTGCTGAGATAGTCTGACTTCTCGTCGAAATTTACTTTCAATTTTGAAAATGGCCTAAAAAAATAAATTTCTGTTAAAATATTATGTTATATGTCGGTACTTTACCTGACAATTAAATTTAAAGAAATGGTTCTCTTGTTTATTGAACCGGGGTTACAGAGAGATGTAGTCATGCCAAAATCAGCATTTTTATTTATATTTTATCTTCACTAAAAATGGCCTAGGGTTATTGTAATCAAAAAAGTAAAAAAATATCATATGTTTAATAAGCGTAACCTTATCTTTTTGAATAAATTCCGGGAAATAATATCGTAGCATGTGAATTCGTCGTATCTAATACAGTGTTATACTAAGTCCTCTCTCATGCGCTGCTAATTCTATAGAATTATAGAATCTAGAACCTAACCCACCCATATAAAAGTCCAATATTCAAAATGTTTCCAAATCGATAGATTATAATATTACTAGTAGATAGAATACGGATTTGTTCAGCTTTATACTTATCTTTTTTTAATATTTCTTTGTTTTAAAAAGGTAGCACCATGGCGCAAAAATTAATTTCCCTTTAATTTCTGTCATAAATATGAGGGAATAATATTTTCACTTCTCCACAGCATATCCAGAGAAGAAAAGGCTCTTTGATGGAAATGCATTCTCTGTGGGCCTCCTGTGTGAAGTTAATGTTTAAAAAAGGTAAAAGCTAGGAAATTTCCTCACCATTCGAAATTTTATGATAGAAAACAGAATGTGAGATAAACTATAGCATATTAGCGTTAACAGGGATTCACAAAAAATGATATTTTTTTGCAAAACAGATAAACAATATATTAAAATGGTCTCACAACAATGGAGTTATTATAAATGCAAAAAATATCATTGATAGACATGAAGCGAAAATAAAGGTTACTCTTTTTTACCTCTGACTGACCTCCTACTCTCCCAACACTCGAACTTAAACTACTAAATCCAGTCTACGTGCACCGCTTATCACGTTCTAATCGTATAGAACAATTTTCGATGAGATATTAGTACTCAGTAGCGCATATAATTGTAGCTCTATGCTAAATACATTCATATGGTCACTATAAACAAGTTGTCAAAATAAGGGAATGTATATAAAGAGTCACAAATTTGACTGTTGGCGTACAAATAACTAAAAATGAACGGAGTTGGAAGAAAAGTCAACTATCATCATCTCTCTGAATATTTATCACGTCTGTCTTCTTCACGTTGTTCTTCTTCGAATCTAATTCAGTTCGGTTTAAATGTTGACAGGTTATCCGTAACTCGGGAATATTAGACTGTTTGTTTTTAGGTTTGTAAGTAGGCAAAGCCTTAGCACATAACCTACAGAACAGGATAATTAATACATATACATTTCATTCATCTACTTTAGAACCAGTGGACCCCTGGATTGCTTTTTATTGCGTGTGTCAGCCTTACTCGATATTTTCTATTGCCCTTACATTGCTATTGAATTCTTTTGTAGTCGAACAATAATCGTTAGTTTGTTACAAAGTCGATAAAGTCGCTCCAAGAATTTCATATACCGAAAACATTTCAGGAAATTTACTGCTGTTGTAACGACAAAAAAAAGGGTGGTGTAAGGGCGGTCCAAACTCACAAGCGTTTTATTGTTATGTAATTCGGATAGTATTACCAAAATTGAACTAGAATTGATTAATAAATAAATAAATTATATAAAACATCAACATGCTTCTGCAATAACTACAAAATAATTTTAATATTAAGATAAGTCTCCGTGGTCTAGGGGTAGGGGTCTCAACTAACAAGCTGGAGTCAAATCCCGGCGTGCGCAAGTAAATTTTATTTGATCAATTTGTTTTTTTTCACAAATTACTCATTTTAAATAATATATAGTTTACTAGTAGTTAAGAACCCGCTCCGGTTTTTTGCTACTAGGCCCTGCGGGCGGCACTTCGTTGGGCTTCGCCCGATTCGAGTGATACTAACAACAGTTACATTTAATAAGTAGATATTAAGTCATTCACAGAGAGAAGGTGAGCATATATTGTTAAAAAAAAACGGAACAGGAAGGAATTAATGAATAATAACATGTTCAATTTAGGCATAATAAGAATGACAGTTGTTTGAATAAATTAAATATCTACTGTTATTCACTACACGTAACTTACATTAACTGTTACTGTGTATAATAGAATCTGCTCTCATAGGAGACTTGCAGTGCTTAAATATGTGTTACAACCGTCAATGTCTAAAAGATAAATCAATATTGTATAGTTTGTCACAACAATTAAAGATAGTTATAACAAAGCTTACTGAAATAATAGATTATTACATGCTGTTTAATTGTACCCGTGTTATGAATAAAAGAAGCGTAATTGTGCGATGAGATTACAGTCGGTTTAATTAAAAGGTGTTAATTTTACTCCAACTGATGGTAATTCTTTACCTACAACTACCAATTTTAATACGTTTAAAAAAAAAACAAAACAAAGATTTAACTAAATGACAATAAACAACAACCTTTTGCATTAACGATGTTGAAATATATTGATATTTAACATTTTGACAGAACACCGATATGAAATTCGCCCATAATTCGCGTTTGTTTGTAGGGAGTGTAGGCTCTGCCAACCTAACAATAAAAAAAACATGAAACACGTAAAAAACTAAATATAATTAATAATAATTGATTGTAAAATTAGCCATCAAATCTCTAATCTGATATGTACTTAAATGTATATAAAAATATATATTTATATATATATATATATATATATATATAGTAATGAAAGTAAATAGATAGATTTCCAACTATTCTGAGCCGGTGATCATTAGCCTCAAAATGGAGTATGTTGTGAGGCTAAAGAGAGTGGGAATCGAAGGAGATGTTAAAGAGGAAGGTTAGGAAATATTTATTCATTCCAGGTATATATATATATATGTATATATATATGTGGGAAGCATAGAATGAGGACAGTTTTTCGAGCGCGCCCATACTTCGGGGACATTTGTATAGTTTGGGGACAGGCCCAAAGTATCTGTCCCCAAACTAACACTTTGCATTATATACGCAACGCATAGATTGAAGCCAATTTTAAAATTATGCAGAAGGCATGCTTTGAGCCATACATTACTAAAATATCCATAGATGCCACTATCGTATCGTTCTCAGATTTTTGAAATTTTCTATTGTGAATTTTCGAATTAGCAAAGGCTCGTTACCTATTTACCTAATTTATGTTTGTATTCTTTCTCGCTTGCTTTTGTCGGAGAATGTCGCATTTTTAAACCCGGTGTCCGCAAATATTTTTTTATTTAATTGTTGGTATTATTTTTTCTCAATAGATAATAATAAAATTAACATGCTTATAATATATGCTCGTACATAATATTATGATGGTGTATTAAAAACTGATTTTAAAATAATCTAATACAAATAATTACACATATTACGTTTGTGCAAACATTAAAAAAATACTTCAATATTTTTAATCATATTACAGATACATGTATTTTCAAAATAAATTTATTTTCATACTTTGACGATGTGGGCTTCACCACCCGTACTGAAATTTATACTTTTTATTTTTATGTTTTTTTTTCTAGTTACCTATTCAAAAGTATAAATGTACGTAAAATAATAATGAGAGGTACATACTTCCTACTCTCATGTTACGTGAATAATGCAATAATAATATAACTATAAAAAAAGAATTCAGAAATCGCGGGTTCAAATTACGCCGTGCAATTTGCATAATTTCACAATATTTGTTTGTTTAAATAATACGTTAGTACCTATATGGTATATTTGTGGCAAGTTCAAGAATGGTAGATAGGTACTGTCAGTATCGCCATGTTACGTGAAAAATGCAATATTTTAAATAACTACAAAATAGTTGTTAATTTTTTCGCCGTTGAGATTGAGATTACGATCCTTGACTACGAATTTGGAGGTCGCGGGTTCAAATTAGGGCGTGCGCAAGTAAATTTTATTTGATAAATTTCTATAATTTCACAATATTTATTAGTTTTAAATAATTCGTTCGTACCTATATGGTATATTTGCGGCAAGTTCAAGAATGGTAGATAGGTACTTTCAGTATCGCCATGTTACGTGAAAAATGCAATATTTTAAATAACTACAAAAAAGTTGTTAATTTTTTCGCCGTTGAGATTGAGATTACGATCCTTGACTACGAATTTGGAGGTCGCGGGTTCAAATTAGGGCGTGCGCAAGTAAATTTTATTTGATAAATTTCTATAATTTCACAATATTTATTTTGTTTAAATAATAAGTTGGTACCTAAATGATATTTTTGCGGCAAGTTCAAGAATGGTAGATAGATACTTTCAGTATCGCCATGTTACGTGAATAATGCAATATTTTAAATAAATACAAAATAGTTGTTCATTGTGTCGCCGTTGAGATTGAGATTACGATCCTTGGCTACGAATTCGGAGGTCGCGGGTTCAAATTACGGCGTGCGCAAGTAAATTTTATTTGATAAATTTGTATAATTTCACAATATTTATTTTTTTAAATAATACGTTAGTACCTATATGGTATATTTGCGGCAAGTTCAAGAATGGTAGATAGGTACTTTCAGTATCGCCATGTTACGTGAATAATGCAATATTTTAAATAACTACAAAATAGTTGTTCATTGTTTCGCGGTTGAGATTGAGATTACGATCCTTGGCTACGAATTCGGAGGTCGCGGGTTCAAATAACGGCGTGCGCAAGTAAATTTTATCTGATAAATTTGTATAATTTCACAATATTTATTTGTTTAAATAATACGTTAGTACCTTTATGGTATATTTGCGGCAAGTTCAAGAATGGTAGATAGGTACTTTCAGTATCGCCATGTTACGTGAATAATGCGATATTTTAAAAACTAAAAAATAGTTGTTAATAGTATAGTGTTTGAGGTTGAGATTACGCTCCTTGGCTACGCATTTTGAGGTCGCGGATTCGAATTCCGGCGTGCGCAAGTAAATTTGATTTGAGCCTGAATTGTTGATGACTTAATGCGTTCATATGTGTTCATTCCGTGTCATGGGGAAGTATGGGAAAAGGACACGAGGTTTCCATGTCTAATGGTGGGCTCTGGCATTTTAAAATTTGTATGACCATTTTGCAACTAGAGGCGCGCGATTCGTTTCAACAGATGTGTATATTTCATATAGTTTAGAATCAGGGTAAGGAAGGCGAGAGAAGGAGGGGAATATCGGAGTGGGGTAGGGTACGAATTATGGGGAGGGGGGAAAGCGGGGAAAGTGGAAGGGTAACGCGAAAAGGAGTGACGCGGAAGGGGAACGGAGCGGGAACGGGGGTTTATGGGAAAGAACACAAAAGTTTCTATATTTCATGGTGAGATCTAGCGTTTGTATAAGCATTTTACAACAGTGTGTGTATTGCATAATGTTTAGAGGCATACATGGAAGGCGGGAGCGGGGAAGGCGGGGAAAGTGTAAAAGGAATAATTTATATGGCAATAATTTTATTTAAAAAAAAAATGTTAGGTTCCAAATTTTTTTAATTAAAAAATTTTGTTAGGCACAAGCTTAATGTAGATGTGTAAATAATAATGATAGATACCTATTTCTAATAATAATTATGTGACGAGAATATTGTCAAAATGGTGCCGCACAAATTATAAATCCATTTATTATTATAATTATGTCCTCTGCGTGCAAACTATATCTAAATTTTACTAAAAAACAATAGCGTCATTCTCAACCGACCTTCCAGATTAGTATGGTCCTGTATATTATCTGCCTGTATAGAATGTAAATAAATACATAATAATTGTACATTTTAACGCAATATCACGTTCGTTGGTCAAATGAATTGTACATACATATTGTCTTGTATTAGTGATCGATGAACCGGTGGATGCAATCTGCTAGCCATAAGTTGCTATAATGGTTTGCTTAATCTGTAGGTAAGATAGATTATAGAAATACATTAGTGATATATTAAATAACATATTATAAATTTGTACAGAGCCCTTTAGGTGATTATGATTTTTCACAAAAACGGCGCTATACAAACCATCATTAGTATTATTATTATCCAACAGTTTTTTTACGCCAATACCGCACAAGATGACGCCTCCGTGGTCTAGAGGTATCGCTTTTGACTAGATATCCGGAGGTCGCGGGTTCAAATCCCGGTGTGCGCAAGTAAATTTTATTTCACTAATTTGCGTTATTTCACAAATCATTGATTTAAAATATTATTTAGTATATTTGCGGCACGTTCCAGACTTGAAGATACTCTCAGTATAGCCCTGGTGAAAGACCACCATTCGGAATAGAATCGTTGCTTGAAATGGCTTTAGCCGTGTTTAGTGACCAAATCTGAATAGCCAGGTACTTTCCCACCTCCCTCTTCCACATCGCCTTCCTCTTCCCACCACCTACAGCCTCACAACATACCCCATTTTTTTTCAGAAAAATAATATCTTCCGCACATTTTTAATTGTATTCATAGTTTGTGAAACTTTCCAAATGGATTATTAAATAAATCCAACATGAACTTGACCTCTTTAAAATCGAAAAACTTTTAATTTCATTAATTTTGTGTAAATAAATTGATTACATTTTTCAGAAAACTTATTGTTCATAGATATAATAATAATAATATTTGGCTAATTTATATAGCGCCGTTTTCGTGAGAAATCACCTCAAGGGCGCTGTTCAAATATATTTCTTAAATAGTTAATACTAGAACTACCGACATATCTCTAAGACTTATATCTAGTGACTTACGACTAAGGCCTATAACTACTATCTTAATGACATATATACGACTATGTAATACGGCTATGTAACTAGGTACCTAGGTAACTGGGCTAAATATTGGTAGGTTACAAGATGAATTTTAATTTAATTGAAAAACTTCATAGGTAGGTGGTTAATAAGAAGTGTAAAAATTAATTCATAACAAAGTCTCAAACGATTTGCTATGAATTCACTCCGCGAACACGTGAACATGTTAACACGTGTTACTGACGTGCTCCTGCCACCGCGCAGAAAAGAGACAGCTACCCAACAGTTTGTTCCATAATTTGATTGAACCCTTTCCACATATTCTCGACCGGATATATTCCAGACAGCTATCGGATTACATCGATATTGCTTTTAGGAAAGGGTTGTCACAACCAATGATAATTAAAATACATTTTTAATATTATTTTTAGTTAGTGGCCATATAAGATTATCGGTATTATCATTCTGTGAACCATCATTTCTATTTGTTGTATTTTAGGGAAATCAACAGGAATAAACCAGTTTTAAAATGAAAAATGTTATCCTTATCAAAACCGTAATAATTACTAGTGTTTAATTTTTTATCAAATCTTGTATTATAAAATTCTAAACAATGGCCGAGACTCGCCAGAGCTTACCAATTTAATAAAAATTCCAATTCCATCAAGATCAACCCGACAATCCAATTTATTCCATTTGCCCACATGTAGAACAAACATTAGAAAAAAAATCCCAATTCCCGGAATATGTACGCATTATAACAAAAACATTCACAGCATAGACATTTAAAAAAAAATCTTCAGAAATGTCGAATAGAAGAAACGCGTACGATAAATTAATACGAAAGTATGAAATGTATCGGGAGCATCTTATATCCTTATCATATATTCCTCTCCTTTTTCTCTAACCAAACATTAATTTTAAGATATAATAAAACTCCATCTCCAAACCAATATTAGCATTAGAAACTTTTTTGGCTTGACTGCAATTCACTTGTGTGAATACACAAGTGGATTGCAGTCGTATTGTAGGTATTTATCTCTGTATTATATATTATGTAAACTGTAAGCTGTTTGTTTCTTACAAATAAATACATATCAATTAGTTAATTACTTATCTAACTTATTTAAATATCGAATAAAATAGTTAATATTTATTCAGTTGTTAGATTTGAAGAGGTTTTAATTAAGACGTTTACACAGTAATTAACTAGGTTTGAACAGTCAGGATTCGATTGTATTCTCTTTACACTCTTTTCTCCATTAATCCGTGCAATATGCCTAATCCATATAAAGCGTCCACTTCTTTATCGTGTTCATTATAATAACTTTAGTCTTGCTTGGTGACCAGATATAAATACCTAGTCAGGAACCTTTACCGCTCCATTCCCTTCTCCTCGTACCTACAGTACCTAGTACAAGTAAATGTTCGTTTCGGGACACCGACTGGATTCTGATTTGGTAAGTACCTAGATAAACAAAATACACCAGAGATTTTTCCGAAAGGCGAAATAGCGAACCTAATTGTATTGTAAGAACTGTGGTAGGTATGCGGTCTATCTTCTTTGATCTTACGAATTCGAATCAATTTACAGAATGCAGCATAATTATATTCCTACCTACTTTTTACGTATCTTTTCATAAATTATCATAAAGTCCAAGTAAGTAGCGACCTAGGTAGGTACCTGCCTACCGAAGTCTAAAACATCAAGATTTGATTTAACTATCGATATCAAGCAAGAAACTAACTTGTTTGTTTTGTGTATCCCTTGCCGGAAACCCTTTAGGTCTTGTGGCGTGATACATTTTAGCTCTCACTGGTTAGTGGTGTTATGTCACACTATCGCGTAGGGATATATAATAGTGCTATTCTATGGGAGTTCGATTTATATGCACCACTTAAAAATTTTCAACACTCCTGATGGAGAAAATTAATAATGTTTGTGGTAAGGTTTGGTCGAGGGGTAAGGCTCTCAACTAGCAATTCGGAGTTGCGAGTAAATTTTATTCAATTAATTTGTCATATTTCACAATCAATTCATTTGTCTTATTTCATAATCAATTCATTTAAATAATCTGTTTTGCACTTGCGGCGCATCGCATTAGTTAAAGAGGCATTCTGAGTAAAACCACCGCTCACAATTGAAAAGTTGCTTTAAATAGTTTTAGCTATATTTAGTAACAAGATCTGAATAGCCAGTTATTTTTTTTAAGTTTTCTTAAGAAACTGTTTTTCACCTTCCGTACAAATTAAATTGGTGTGGCATGGAGTTATCAAAATATTGATCGATGAAAAACATGAAAAAAAATATCTTTTCTTTCTAGTTATAATATAATAAAGCATTGTATTGGGGTTTGGACATTTTGAAGTCTGTTTCTACATTAAAAAATATATTATGTTGCCCTACGAAAAGTTGCGGTTTCGGAATTCGGTTTTGTTATCGAAATATACGAACATTCTTATCATATCTCACTGCAAATTTTTTATATATTTTTTTTAATTGTAACATTTCGATATTTATGATATTGTGATATTTCTACGAACCATAAAAAGTGTTTTAAGGGGCGCCCACATACTTGTCTCGGCTTGGCAAGCGTCCGCAAGCTCCAACATGTTTGGCTTGGCTTGAATAGGCTTGCGATAGCTTGCCGCCGATCAGGCCGGGGTCCGGTTGGTATTCTGTCCACAAGGCCCGGCAAGCGTTGGTAACTTGCGCCTTGTATATGGCAATTAACCCTGAGAAGAGTACAACTCCGAGCTGTTTATAGTAAATATCGTAAAAATGAATAACTGGACAAACAATAATCATTTTTTTTAAATTATATCAAGCAGGGTCCTATGTATGGATTTATTAATTTAAAAACATATTTAATTAATTCAAGTAAATTAGTTAATTTTTATATGAAAAAGAACAAGTCACAGAAAAATAAATAAAGTAACGGTTGAAACTGGGTCTCTCGTATATCCGGGACGAATGCATTATACCACTCTTTTTGTGTGTGAATACCGCACAAGAGTCTCAACAGCTCCAAGCCATCTGGAGCCAGTGAGACTATGGCATCCCCAATTGAGGTATGTTGTGATGCTGGAGGTAGTGGAGGAGGGGAAGATAAGTAAATGGGGAAGAGGAAGGTAGGGAAGTACCTAGCTATTTAGATCTGATCACTAAACACGGCTACAGCCATTTCAAGCAACTTTTCTGCTAGCGAGAGCACTTATTTTTAAGTTGTTTCTGACGATTTCAAATTTCAAAATTAACAATATTATCTTCAACTATTTTTTCCCATAGTTTTGGCAGCAATCTTTTTACATTATTTTCAAATTTCTTCTCAAATTATCAATAAAATTAATTTGTCTTTTTTTTGGGCAATTTCTTCGTTTAGCTTTTAAATAGAAATAGGAAAAATGACAGCTGTCACAGCTGATGTAGTTGCCTCAACGTCCGCCAAGAGCGTAGATGCCGACGTTTGGCTTGCCTACGCTTACCTAGGCTTGCGTTGCCACAAGTGTCAAGTGGCAAGTGTCTGGGCGTAGCATAGGGCGTTTGACGGCCGGCATAGTCCAGTGGTAACGCATTGGACTGCCATTCCGAAGGTCGCGGGTTCGAACCCGGCGTGCGCAAATAAATTTTATTTGATTAATTTGTGTTATTTCACAATTAATTAATTAAAATAATATATAGTATATTTGCGGCACGTTCCAGAGTGGAAGATACTACCAGTATCGCCCTGGTGTAAGACCACCATTCAGAATTGAAACGTTGCTCCAAATGGCTTTAGCCGTGTTTAGTGACTAGATCTGAATAGCCAGGTACTTCCCCACCTTCCTCTTTCCCTTCCCCATTTACCTTCAGCCTCACAACATCCCCCAATTGGGGATGCCATAGTCTCACTGGCTCCAGACGGGGGCAGTTGGGACTCTTGTGAGGTATTCACTATAAAAAAAAAGCATTCACTTTTCGTCGGGACAGTTTTTTTTCGAGCTTGTTGTCGTGAATTCAAGGTAAAATACTTTATTATTTGAGGTGATTTTTAAATTACTAAGAAAGCGGTGTAAGTGGTGTAAACAAAGTGATTTGTTTTTATTTAATTTGTTATTATTATTAGAAGTGAGTGCATATAATAAAGGCTTCGCATTTATCGTTCTCGATGGTAGTCAACGCGCATGGACTTGGCACGCGTGAATCGAATGTTACCTACAGGCTGTTTCAAAGTTCGTTCGTCGCTCAACAATATTAAAATATTTAGGTACTACTATTTCGGATTTTCTTCGCTCAACAATATTAAAATATTTAGGTACTACTATTTCGGATTTTTTTCGATCAACAATATTAAAATATTTAGGTACTACTATTTCGGATTTTCGTCGCTCAACAATATTAAAATATTTATGTACTACTATTTCGGATTTCTTTCGGAAACTGCTTCCTTGAACCCATTATTAGAACCATTTAGCGCCCATCTTTCACAAAAACGGCGCTCTACAAATTATCCAATTATTATTATTATTTGTATTTGCCTGTGATTAATGAGGATCGTTAATTAAGCTAGTGTGTGTCGGAGTAATCGATAAATACTGAAAGCATGCCTTCCGTTCGATGTTTCCTGCTTTAATTAAGACAGTTACTATTGGCAAACTGCGTTAATTGTATCATTTTGTGGAACAATAAAAGAAATCAGTTTTAATCGAATACTAAATGTTGTTTTATTAATTTAAAACCAGAAATATTTCTGTGTCATTTATGAAAATGAGATGTAGTATATGCAGTTCTACTATAAAAGGTAAAAAAGTGTTTTTATTTTATTTAATGGTGTTACTAAGGTTAGGTAAAGAGATGCAACTCGGTAAAAAAAACTTAAGTATTTAGAAAATAAAATTGGTATAAATAGGTATTCATCAAAATTAAAAAGTAATTATGGGAATAGAGGTAAAATCTTTTTTGTTATTTGTTTTTGGGGTGTTATGCCGTTTTGAGCTAACTCATTCTTTAGCCAACGTTTCGGACAGCATTGCAGTGTCCATTATCAGGGCAGAACCAAGAATCAAGGGCAATAAATAACACATCTGCCCTGATGATGGACACTGCAATGCTGTCCGAAACGTTTGCTAAAGAAGGAGTTAGCGCAACACGGCATAACACCCCAAAAGCAAATAACAAAAATACTTTTGGCCGTGAAAATCTTAAATCATATTTGAGGTATAATCTGATTACTATAACATGACGGCCACTTTTGTCTAAATATTGACGTAAATAAACTAACGTGAAGTTGACAACACGCCGAAAATGTTAAATGCTAATGAGTATTGCCACGCTAAAAAAATCGTCACCAATATAATTCGTCAAATCTTCTTGTAAAAAATTTACAATCCGGCAGGATCAGTCCCCTCCCCAGAATAGCTAGTACGATGTTGAAGCGTCGTTTTAGGGAATATTTATGAGTAGGGCCGTAGATATATTTATTTTCAAATGTATTGACTTAATATTTAATATACGTAATAAGTATGCAAGGACATTTTAAGAAATAAAAGAAGTGAGAAATTAACTTTATATCTCCTAATGGAGAATAGGGAATTCTCGTGCATTTTGGAAATAATTTATTTCAATAAAGATAATTATTTTATTATGCGCCTCTTTTTTTTCTTTTTTTTTTAAATGCATTTTCAATTTTTTGTAGTTGTTTTAAAAATTGCGTGCTATTTCGGCTCTGAAAACGGTCATGCGCCATCTTGACCGCTACGTCACAAGTGCTACGTCACACCTTTGCCGCCGCTGCCGCCATCGGTTTGCAGGATCTACTCGGGCCGGTCAACAGTGACGTCATCGTTCGCCCTTGAACGCTTGATCAATCACCGGGCGTTTTTAGCTGCATTGAAATATTTCGTTCGCGCCTGTTTTTAAAGTCATTATAACTTTAATAAATGATTTTTGAAAATTATAAAAACTATGTATTCTTGTGTCTGAAGTGTTTCTACATATGAATAATTTATAATAAGTGATTTTTTGGTGTGAAGAGAATTCCCTATTGTGATAAAAAATATTCATCTAAATGTTACAGATTTAAAATTTTATGTGTTTTTGTTGCTGTAGGTAAATGTTTATTTTTTTTTCTGAATGTTTAGTCGAATTACACATTTTTTGTCGAAATCATAAAAATATATATTTTCAATTCATAAACGTTTCCACTCCTTTAGTAAATCCTTTTTTGGTTTGCGAAGGATTACCACGCACAAGTTTCATCATGAAAAAGATTTACGGCAAAAAAATTACTTTGTGAACTCCATATATTATACTTTGCATCAAATATGCACTCACTCATTCAAGGCTTCGGCCAATAGTGTTATACGAAAAAACTCACACAATCACAGACCAAGTTTTACTCCCCACACGATGCAATCTCTGAGAACAGGAATTGCGTAGAAAATTAGTGCGAGAAGCAACTACATTAAATGGAGCATGGGGTCAAGTATTGTATTTATTGGGTACGTACTAGGTCAGGGCTGCCTGACCAGATCTGAATAGCCAGGTACTTTCCTCTTCCCCATATCCTTCCCCTCCCCACTACCTTCAGCCGCAGAACATAACCCAATTGTGGAGGCCATAGCCTCACTGGCTCCAGATGGCTGGATGTTGAGACTCTTGTGCGGCATTCAAATATCAACTGAAAACAATACAAATAACTCCTCGATTAATATATTTGTTATGTGAATACATCACAAGAGTCCCGAGTGCTCCCAACCGCCTGGAGCCAGTGAGACTATGGCATCCCAAATAATTGGGGTATGTTTTTATATACATATATGTGACACCTCACAAGAGCGTCCCTGCCTGTGCAGTGTACCGACAGGGGAACTATATCACCACCCGGTTGGGCGGCGTTGTGAGGCGGATTAAGGTAGGCGCTGTAGGAAGGGATTTATTAATGCGGGCCTTGAAGAGGCTCGGATTATAGGAGGGAGGAAAAACAGATGCCGGTAGCTCGAAATTGCTCGTTGATAAGCTAAAAGTATTGGAGAGAGGAAGGAGATGTGGAAGAGAAAGGTGGGGAAGTACCTGGTCACCAAACACGGCTAAAGCCATTTCAATCAAATTTTCAATTCTGAATGATGGTATTACACCAGGGCAATACTGAGAGTACCCTCCAATCTGGAACGTATCGCAAATATACCTTACATTATTTTTAAAGATAAATTGTGAAATAATACAATGTCATATCTGCTTTGTTTCTATTATCTATGGGTAAAACCATGTAGGTGCCTACCTAACACAAAAGTTAAAATGTGTAATGGAATAAGGAAGATAGGCCATTAATCGTTGTTAGTTTGTGTGTAGTGTCGCCAACATCATATAACCTAATAATGCCCTGCATCTACACTCCTACACAGTCACCAAACGTACAACCCGTGCAGTATGGTCTAAGCTCGATGATAGTTGGCAAACTTCCATGCCATATCCGCCTTGTTTCTATTATCTATGGGTAAAACCATCTAGGTACCTACCTAACACATAAGTTAAAATGTGTACCGGAACAGGGAAGATAGGCCATTAATCGTTGATAGTTTGTGTGTAGTGTCGCCAAAATCATATAACCTAACAATGCCCTGCATCTACACTTCTACATAGTCACCAAACGTACAACCCGTGCAGTATGGTCTAAGCTCGATGACAGTTGGCAAGCTTCCATGCCATATCTGCTTTGTTTCTATTATCTATGGGTAAAGCCATGTAGGCACCTACCTAACACATAAGTTAAAATGTGTAACGGAACAGGGAAGATAGGCCATTAATCGTTGATAGTTTGTGTGCAGTGTCGCCAAAATCATATAACCTAACAATGCCCTGCATCTACACTCCTACATAGTCACCAAACGTACAACCCGTGCAGTATGGTCTAAGCTCGATGACAGTTGGCACGCTTCCATGCCATATCCGCTTTGTTTCTATTATCTATGGGTAAAAATTTGTTGGTACCTATAAAAAAGCTAAAATTAACAATAAGTATTAAAAATGTTTTTTTTCGATATGGATGAAATTTTTTACTCTTACCTTTCGAAAAACTCAACGAAAAAGTTTCATAATGGATTTGACTTGAAGACGAAACATTACTTTATCATAATGTACCAAATTCACAGCGCGTAAATATCTACATATTTGATATTATTATTTGTGCCATCTGGCGTAAAAAATATTAATAATTACACATTATTCCAATGGAAGTTTCCTACTTACCATAGGTCCAAAGTATGCTTTATGTACACGAAACACCTCTCTGTGAAAAGCATTATTTGAGACCACGACGGGAAATTATATATAACGCATACATTGAGGACTGTCTTCAAACTATCGTCTGTACAGAATAAAAATATGTCTTCAAAGTATGCTCTAGATGTATGTATCGATATATATTTTAAACGGTACATCATAGACGTATATAGCTGTGAGGGGGTAGTTTTAAAGGGTTGATTAAACAAAATGGCATTAAAAAAAAAGTGTATATAATGTGGCTCAAAGTATGCTTTATACAAATATATATATATATATGTATATACCTGGAAATAATAAATATTTCCTAACCTTCCTCTTTAACATCTCCTTCGATTCCCACTCTCTTTAGCCTCACAACATACTCCATTTTGAGGCTAATGATCACCGGCTCAGAATAGTTGGAAATCTATCTATTTACTTTCATTCCTATTCAATATTCACCTTAAACTCCTTTCTTTGCTCATTCGCTCAACATTTCCAAACTATCTAAGTGTCGCTTTCTTAATTCTACTCTTTACGCTTACATCGGCGACGCATTCTTAGTGTATCTCCACACATCTCACACGATCGTACATAGTTTTACCACACACATGCTTCAGGGAACCCATTTCTACAGCATTCAGTCTACTTTCATCCTTCTTTTTTCAGTTCGTTCATCCTAAACACGATAGACTATAGATCTTTATTACTGTAAGAAATCAACACCGCATCACCAGCATACTTTCAAAACACTGTATTTCGCACCCCATCCCACCTATCTTAATTATTAAACTATAGATTTGCTAACTTTTTGATTTTCAACACCTTTTGTTACGTCAAATCACCCCCTTAAAACCAACGTTTACCCTGACACATTCAACGCGCCTTTCAACGCTTTCCCTATTGACTACGCTTTTTGTATTATACAATGGCACCAAAAAGTTTCAGGTTTTCATGCCAAAAACTTCTATGTGAGCAAACTTAATGAGAAAATCTGTAACATGCACCCCCTTCCACTCATAAAAACAACTTGCACATCATATATTGGAACTCATAATAATTAGAACTCGCATACAACATACTTAGAACTTAGAACTATCGTCGAAATTGGATTATTTTTTTATGAATATTTTCCAAATCGATATTCAAATAAACGATTTTTGTTTTAATAAACCACTAAGTGGCATCATTATTATATGAAAATATAATTATTTTTATTTAATATAACAATGAAGGAACTTCGGTTCTGAAAAATAACGATAATTTATAAAAAAATAGTTTTTTAGACAAAGATTATAATTTCCTTTAAAAACATTATCTTTATTAACAACACTTATATTTTTTATTCTTCTACTGCCAACCAGATTTTGCTACTACCTCAGCTTCGTCAGGGCAGTATAATATTCGAATATTATATTAGCGTGAAGAAGCTATGGTAGCTGCAAAACTTGTAAGCTATAGGCATAAAAAAAGTGTTCTTAAAAAAATTATTGTTTTATTCTTAACTATCTGACGTGTGCCCAGCGTTGTTGAAGTTTATTCTTAGGACTTATTTTTAAGATATACAATTCCATAGTACATTATTCTTTTGTATCTCATAAGGTTTAGCCAGCGTTAACAATGTATTGCCCGAAAATTTATTTTTACGACTTGATTATAAAACATCGACTTTTATCTACTTTCTATAAATATAATATGCATGTTTTATGTACATAAACCTTCCGGAAATGATAATAAACATCTTATCGAAATACGTTTTGTAGTTTAGAAAAAAAGTGGGTGTGTCAAGCCTACGCAAGACAGAAGTGAAACTTCTAGTTTCAGCTGATGCTTGGCGTGGCGCAGTTCGCTGGTGTCTGAGAGAGAGGAAAGAAGAGAAGAGAGAGAACGTTCGTGAGCGGCTCCCCCACCTCAACAAGGTTTCACTTCAAAAATGCCACAGCCGAGAATCGAACCTCGCTTAACTGATTGAAAGCCAACCACGCTGAGCACCAACTGTAAGCAAAGCCGCATAAATTGATTATATTATGTAGGTTCTGAAAATATGAGAGCTTGTTATGTTTTATAATGTTACCTACATCACACCCAAAATATAATATATTTTTAAAAATAATGTACAATGTACAGAAATAGAATCCCACACAAGATCGCGTAGTGCGCTCTAGCGAACGGATATTTTATCAGAGGGAGATAGTTTTAATTTTTTTTTCTGTAAATTATTACATATTATCAAAATAAATAAATTAATTAAATAAATGTAATACAATTATCATAATATACGGATTAGATAATAATTTTAATCCAACACAATAACGCAAAGCGCGCTCTAGCGGAGTAATGTTTTATCACAGTGAGATAAGTGTTTTTATTATTTTGCAATATTATTTTCTTTTAAAAAATGTTCTGACCTACTAAAAAATAAGATATTGAATGAAAAAGGCGTTAAAAACAAAAAAATAATGTGCGATGGCCGAGAATCGAACTCGGATCAACTGCTTGGAAGGCAACTATGCTGACCATTACACCACCAACGCCAGTTGTCGGGATGAGCTAAGAAGCATTTATATGTTACTTCAAAACTTTGACTAGATCAAATGAACTTTAATCGGTGGTGGGGGTACCCGCATTTTCGTTTCGGTCATGAGTCGGTTTTACTCCGGTCCTCGAAATTGCATGACGCGCGTAAAGAAGTTTCACTTCAAAAACTAAGCGCACAAACAGACCGACACGGATAGCGACTTTATTTTATACTATTTAGAGATAATAATGTCACATCACAAAGTAACTGTCTGCTTCATCAATATATATATTTTTTCAATAAAAAATAATATTATTTTAATCCTATGAAAATAAAACACTCACTGTTTATGGTGATTTTACTTCTGCCTTGGTGACAGACAATGTTGTTTTCACAAATTTGGTATTTATACTTGTAAATAATGCATTTTATATTTAAGAATTGCTTGCATTGATAAGCTTTCGCATTCCACTACATAATAATTGGATTTTATTTCAGTGCAGAAATTCTGGTACTAACTTCCATATGTATTCCTCCTTACCCAGAATACTTATGGAGAAAAATAATAATACCGTGTTAGTGGACATCTTTAATTTATCACTTAACAAATACAAAAGATTGCTACCGAGAGAGTTATGTATAATAAATATGAACTCTATTGAAATATATTTTTTACTATTCTCATGTGAAAGCCCCTGAAAAGGAAGTTAATAAAGTAATAAATAGATAATATTTCATTTACTTTACATCCTTTGAAAGTTGAACTCATCAATGTAATAATTAATTTATTAAAGAAGTAGATATATCTACTAACCAATCTAAATGAAACATGTAACAGAACAAGAAGCAAAATGTGACAAAACCGAGTTTTTTTGGCGCTCCGTTCTCTCTGCCTACCCCTGCGGAGGAATGAAGTGGTGGTTGGTTAATAATTTGTTCTAAAGAACTCAATTTTTTATTTTATTAACCTTCAAAACCTTTCTTTCTAAATTTAAAATAATTTACAATGTTTGAATTTCCCGATTCACGTCAAAACGTACTAAAACCTACTGGGTATGCGTGACATCAAACGCAACTCGTTTTTTTTTCATTTAGACCATTTTCAGACGGGTCGGTAACAAATTAACAAATGCCGATATAAATTGTTAGCATATATTCAGAAAAACATTAACACATTTGAAATAATTTACATACCGCAGTAATGACCCGTTTTACCATGCAGCGAAAAATTGACCGCATTCTTAATGCCCCGGCCTATAATTGACCCATAAGGGAGTAGTCTAAGTTATGTCAAACCCGCCGACCAATCACAGGGTGTTCCCTTACGCATTTGAGGTCACCAATTAATAATGAATTGGTAGTAACGAGATATCGCAATTATATCAATAATAAATCATCAGATAACATGAACTTATCTTCTCGATCATAACATAATGTTATGATATTAATTACCAGTTTGGTGACAATGTTACTTATTCAAAATCTAGTTGTTTTTGGATGGAACCTAACGTATTTTCGTAACTTGTGTATTGGAATCATGTTTTCTAGTTAACTCCTATGCTAAGTATTTAATCACGGGAAGTCTAAGGGACAGAAAATAGTTCAACAATCTCCGATTTAAAAAAAAAAATTGCTAAAAAAATTGGTAATCCGGATAAAAGTGGGATTGCAGGCCGTTTCCTGAAAAACTTTAAAGTAAATTGGGAAAAAATTGGAACACGTGTTTATGCACCTGCATCGCCTTTATTCGAAATGCGAAAATATTTGGATTTTCATGAACACGTTTTCCGACATCGTGATAATATAGTCATATTTTACTAAAAGTTTATTAGAAAATCTATTAATTCATTAGTTTAGGGCCTGCAATCCCGTTCTTAAACGGATCACGAGGTTCTTAAGAAAATGATTTTCCTCGGGGCCTTTTCTATCTTTGGAATTGCTGTGTGGATAGTATTTTTAAGGAAAGAAAGAAGAGGAAGTTCTGGGAAGGAGAAAAGTACGAAGGATGTCATGGAATCCGTTCCTCGCCTCGCAAATTGAATGATAGTTTGTACTGTAAAAATCTAGATGGTATTCTGGATTTATCTCACACTTACAAAAAACATTTATGTTTAAAGTAATTTTTTAACTCTTACGGTGATATCAAAAATACCACCCTTTTGACAATTTTTGTAACTGCTGTGTAAATCATAGATTCTCGGTTAAATAGTTTCCACTGTCGATGACATAATAATAAACATTTTATAAGTTTGACATTATTGGTCGAAGTTTCATTTTTGTGATCTCCGGCCTTACAGTAAAGAACAAAGTTCGTACTTCAAAGAGAAATTATGGAAACGGTTTTCCCGCTAGAAAATATAAATAAAGAGGTAACGGTAGTTGCCATTTTGGGTATGGAAAAATTTCTTAAATAAGTATCTTATCTGTATTTTTCCTGTAAAAATAAATGAAACACGGAATTTTAGAGCCGTGAAGATTATCTGAATGAGTACAAAATGAATTAAACAACATCAATAAACGATTTGGGTTGTACCAGCAAACATTAAAGTTCACAATAATTATAATAGAATTGGCTTTATTTATAACTATTAAAATAAACTAACTATGCAGGTACCTAATTACTTTCCAAACGATGAAATTTTAGTAGTTATTTAAGAAAATAATGGCTATTTCCAAAGACATAATACTATATAGCATTCAATATTGGTATTTTCGGTACGAAAATGTAGGGTACATCTTATGATATTTATATCTCCGTCTTATGAAAACATTTTCTTCCATCTATTTCATAGTAATATAAAGCTTTTGATATAATTTCTAGATATTAATAATGATTGGATTATTTGTATAGCGCCGTTTTCGTGAGAAAATCACCTCAAGGGCGCTTGATCAACCAATGTTATTCCTAAAAAGCCAATAATGTGTGTCTTTGAATATGAGCATATTTTATAGTATATTTCCAACCACAAAATATGAAATAACAAATGAAAAGGAGATTATAATTATATTCACAAGAAAAGGAAAAAATAAGTAGGGGACATTCCTAGAAAAACAAGCAGAAGTAAATTAAAAATTCAAATGAGAGTCAAGCCTCAAGAACCAGAATTTCTTTATCTTTCAATTAATTTATTTAGTATTTTATTACAAAAAAATATATATTACTAGAATTTTAATAATATCAAAAATGTAGCCACACACAGCTGCCACAAGCAGGTTCTACCATTTTTCTTTAAGTAATAAACAAAATACAATCATTTTATCGGTAAATTTTGTTCAATTTAATTTAACAACAATGTCTACATGTAAGTCTTCTGCTGATTGTAACTGATTCCTTTATTATCTTTAATACATTTAATAAATTCGCTAGTTTGACAGTCATCTAACAATTACAACCACTGACTAAATAAGACATCAATGTTTACAACTCGCATATAAAATGGATTGAACGTAATTGGTCACTTGACCAATATCATAATAAATGTCAAAAGACATCAGAACGATTTTTTTAAATTAAAATATTTCATATTCCCTTAGATAGAACAACAAAAATCAAACATTTTTATTAAACACTAACCTACCTTAAAATGCATACATTTGAGGATTGGAGAAGGATAAGTGACCAACCGATGATTCTTTTTTTTAATTGTTAATTCGGAGATCAATTCTTGGGAACTATTTGGTCTAGACATTTTAAGAGTACCTTTTTTAAGAAGCAGATGGCAGGAGCACCTGGGGGTCTACCACGGTCAATCGATAAATGTTTTACAGATAATGTCGGTATCTTGTCATCGTTTTCGGGCGTGACTGCAAATCGCCTGCGGACGAAACACAGTTCACAACAAGTAAGTGTTCCTAATTGATTGGACGTGAACTAGGGTTTGTACGTAAAGCCGCGTGCAGATATTAAGCAACACGACAAAGGTTGCAATAAATTACCAAAATTCTCATGCTTGTTCGGTGCGCGGTTTGTGCGTACAGTATCGTACACAGTATGGTAGTTTGTTTTAACCTTTCTTGCATTGCGTGTGGTGTGTAGTGTTAATTGCTTATATGTTTACGCGGCTTTAACAATGTGACTTCGTGCCTTTGCATGATGACAAATTATCATAAAACCTTTATCTATCGCCCGTGCTATATGCTCTGGAGTCGCGTCAGGTTCCAGATCCAACTAGAATACATTGCTAGTGTTGGTGTAAGTAGATTGAATAGATAAGAATGTAGATAAAACCTGCGTATATACTGGAAAACAAAATAAAATTCATCTTTGAAATCGGTGAATAATAAGAAGTTTCACCAAGTGAAATCCATTCCAATGGTAAATTCAAATTAAGGCTTTTTATTCAGCATAACAATTAGGAATTAAATTTACTGCGAAATAAATGTTCCTAATTTAAAGTCAATAAAATTTGGCAATATAAGTTATATTCAAGTTATTATATCAATTAATTTAGTAGTATTAGTGGCAACTAGTAAAAAGGATTGCAAAATGGTTTGCTAAAAATAATTATTGATCTCTTTTGCCTAATGAAATACATTAATGATAATGATTTCTGAAGGATTGATCGTAAACAAAGTACTTCATTTACGCGCTGAGTAAATTAATAATAATCGAGAGTAAAGAGTTGTTTTTGTTTGTATAAAGAAAGTAACTGATAACAATATTTTTACGATAATAAAATATTGAATGGAAACGAATCCGATTTAAGATTTTCACGGCCAAAAGTATTTTTGTTATTTGTTTTTGGGGTATTATGCCGTGTTGCGCTAACTCCTTCTTTAGCCAACGTTTCGGACAGCATTGCAGTGTCCATCATCAGGGCAGATGTCTTATTTATGTCTTATTTATTTAAATAAGACATCTGCCCTGATGATGGACACTGCAATGCTGTCCGAAACGTTGGCTAAAGAAGGAGTTAGCGCAACACGGCATAATACCCCAAAAACAAATAACAAAAAAAGGAAACGAATCCGTTTTCAACCATTTATGTCGTTATTAGATGTTGTGATACATTTTTTCACAGAGCGGTTTAAGTTATTTTTAGCTTTTTATACCTCACAAGAGCGCCCGCTTCTGTACAGTGTTAAGTCGGAGGAGCTAAGTCACCACCCGGTTAGGATGCATTATGAGGAGCGTTAAGATAGGGGCTGTAGGAAGGATGAAAAACAGATGCTGGTAGCTCGTTCTACATATGAGCCGTCTCACACAAAAACGAGTAAAAGAAGCTGCCCGTTCTTACGAAGTCTACATCAACTGTGAACGGGTGTTCCGCTCGTGTACGTTGAGTTTCACGCACGTGCACCTGTGCACCGGAGATCAAAGCTGCTAGCTGACTACAGCAGGTTCCATTAAAATAACTTGAGAACAAATTCAGCATGCCCACATTGCCTCTATGCATTAGAGATGGATGTTGGTATGTTAAAAATGGGTTTTCAATCACCGCCCTCCCTTGCAACGAATCAAGTAGGTTTTGTCAAGTGAAGCTCCATTCCAGAGGCCCACAGTCCCACTTTTAACAGGAAAACGAATAATTTTAACATAGTTTTTAATAAATTAACAGCATTTTTCTTCATGTATATTCTCCTAGCGCTCATTCTAAAGATCTGACTAAAAATAATTGTAAAAATTTATTTTGCAATACCATGACATTTTCATATCAAAAACACAATCTAGGAAATGAGTTTTATGATCTGTAAGATATTTGAAACGTATTTTAAATTTTAAAAAAAATACTGTTTTTGCCTTTCCATAAAGATTTTTCATTTGTTTGTGCCTTTGTTATTTCTTGATATCATACTCAACAATTTCATTTTTGCTGAAATATTTTTAAGCTTCATATTTTTATTATGTACTTTTATTTTTTCAAACTTATTGATCCATTTTATATCGATTACATCTTATCGATTCATCTTATATTTGAAGCAAAACAATTTCTAATAATACTATACAGGTACTTTCACAAATGCTTTTTTTCTTCTTTTTTTTGTAACTTGCCTCCTATGTAGCAAACCGTATTTTATTTACAATCAAACTTTTGGATTCATAATCAACTGTTATTTGATTATCTGAATATGCACTTTTTAAGTTGTAATATTTTTGATATAATGAGTTCCTTATTGTAGTGTTCCACCAATTCCAATTGAAGAAAATATAAATTTTAATTTATTTGAACGAATCGAAAATGTAAAAAAAACTTTTTTTGTAAGTAAGTAAGATTTTTATTAAATATTTTAAAGGTATTAATTTATTTTATGTTCAAAAAATTAATGGTTAGTATTAAATCAAAAAAACCTTTTACGGTGACCAATTAAACACTAAAACAGGAAACCTTTTCTTTGAATACCTAAACAAAGAGTTGAGTTTCCTCATTTTTCCGGTTTTATAAGTCCGGGTTTTAGAATTAAAATTAAATTTAATTATTGAAGACAATATAAGCGATTTCTAAACGAAAATCTTCGTTTAGAAATCGCTTATATTGTCTTCAATAATTAAATATTACAATTTGAGATTTTACTCAATAAAGTTATTCCAAAAAATAAAAAAAAATAAATTTAAATTTAAGTGTAATCCCTTCTATTGCGGAAGGAATGCCATGATTTTCATTTTCACATTGGATTTAAGCCCAGTTTTAATCATTGGTGTTCTTTTATTATCTTGCCTGCTTTATACGTGGGGCAATCAATAAATGCAATCGAAAACATTGATTTATATTACACTAGAAGGGTCTTGTTTCACTAAATGATTGACAATTGAACTGGCGATGACAGCTTTTATCAAGCTTTATAATAAGTGAGATATTTCTATAAGTAACTCTAATCTTTTTTTCATATTTTAATATTGTAACGAACCTCTCTAATTATAAACTTTATTTAAGAAAAGTAAAAAAATAATTAAATAAACACCAATAATATAAAGGGATTTGTAAGCTTATCGATCCATTCTAATAAAAATGGCCCGTTTGTGATAAAAGTGATAAGGGCTTATAAACATTAAACACGGATTGTTTCACAGAATTTGAATAATTTATCAAATTCAAAAGTTATTTTTCAAGTTCTGTGAAAGTCTTATTCAAGTTCTGTTACCAATCAAGTCCTGTAAAACAACAGACCCATCATAAAATAATGACAGCATTCGAGTAGAAAAATATACATCGTATTACAAGCTCATTGCGCAAAATTTTAATGATTATTCATGACAATCTTCAAACAAACAAAATCCTCGTAAATAAAACAGTTCAAATAACAGAAAAATAAACTTGTATTAAAAATTTCCAAATATTTTCTATTATTATTAAACATATAAATTTGTGTAAATTAAGCATCGATATTTAAATTTATAGAACAGCAATGGAACAATAATATTATTTCTATTTCTATATTTTTTTTATATTACGGGCCTTTTTGGGTTCCCGTTACTTACTTTTTTTAACATTTTATATGCTAGTAATTTTTATTCTAAAAATGGTTGTGATTATGTGAAAAAAAATTATTGGAAATTAAATAAATAAAAAAATATTAAATAATTATAAGCAATAATTAGTCGCCTGAAATATCAATACAAATTGAAAATATCTCCCGAGTAAAAATAAATGCCGCCAACGGGAATTGAACCCGTTCCTTCTGAATGGTTGATTGAGGTACTAGTACATAATGAATCATTTAGCGGGTTGGAAATAAGCCGACATAGCTCAGTGGTTTCAGAGCACCTGACCGGATTTAAACATCAGAAGGCACGGGTTCAATTCCCGTTGGCGGCATTTATTTTTACTCGGGAGATATTTTCAATTTGTATTGATATTTCAGGCGACTAATTATTGCTTATAATTATTTGTTATTCTTTATGCTATGCATAAAACCTTGTCTTATAAACATTAGTTTATCATTAAAAAAAAAATATATATATATTATTTATAAAGCTGTGTTTGTTCGCAAATCGCAGGAAAATAAGAAATTAATCGTAACTTTTTATTTGGCCACTTACGAAATCATCATTCGTCAAAGTTTCGCCGTATGAGCGTGGAACGTTTAATTTTAATTTGCATACATTATTTTTCACTGTTGTTCCTTATTATATTCATCGTTATCAACTGTTAACTGTTTATTTGATTATATGGTGACGTTAATAGTATCAAATTTATGAAGCAAGTAAGTCTAGTCATGTGGTAATCCTAATTTGCGGAATGTTTTCAAGCTGAATGATGTGAGGAACGGAATTTCTGCTGTATCTACACATTATGAATTACGGTCCGTGTAGGTACTGCAAGCAAGGATCAGTTCTTATTTCATACTCATATTTTTTCATTTTATTCGCACTTAGAATATTAACCGGTAAGCAGTAAGGCGTGGAGAACGCTAGGATGTGTGCTGAGACTCCCAAAGGATTAAGTAAGGTTCTTTATTCAATGTTAAATAATGTCGTTAGAAGTAGTTACGAAAGCTTCTTATAAATATAATTCTATTGAAATTGTACCTATCTACCATTTATGAACTTGCCGCAAATATACCATATAGGTACGAACGAATTATTTAAAACTAATAAATATTGTGAAATTATAGAAATTTATCAAATAAATTTGAGATTACGATCCTTGGCTACGAGTTCGAAGGTCGCGGGTTCAAATTACGTCGTGCGCAATTAAATTTTATTTGATAAATTTGTATAATTCCACAATACGTATTAGTTTTAAATAATTCGTTCGTACCTATTTGGTATATTTGCGGCAAGTTCAAAAATGGTAGATAGGTACTTTCAGTATCTCCATGTTACGTGAATAATGCAATATTTTAAATAACTACAAAATAGTTTTTCATTGTTTCGCCGTTAAGATTGAGCGAAGTCTTTCCAGTTTTATGAACTTTGTGACGTTTAGCTCCTTAAACAGAGTATAGAGCTCATAATGATTCCATGTTGTCTGTTTCTTGTTTCAGAAATCAACGCTGAATAATGCATGAAATCAACGTGAAACATGAAATCAACGTGAACATGAAAATATTATGAGTATAGAAAATATTATAAAACAATATTTTTTCAAAGTTAAACCATTCTAATAACTTATGTATCTAAGATCAGCAAAGATTAAAAATATATTAACGAGAGTTATTGATTACTCTATTCTAGTGCCGGAAGTTTAATAAAGTTACCACATTTTATGTGGTAAATATTATATACCACTGATATAGAAATGCGAGAGATAAATTCAAACAAAAATCATTATTGATAGATATCTCTTTATATTGCTTAATGTGTTTATTTTTATGGGAATACCGCACAAGAGTCCCAACTATTTCCGACCGTCTGGAGCCAGTGAGACTATGGCATCCTTAATTGGGGTATAGTATGTTGTGAGGTTGAAAGTAGCATGGAGGGGAAAGATACGGGGGAGAAGATCGTTAGGGAGTACTTGACTATTCAGATCTAGTCACCAAACTCGGCCAAGAGATCTTACACCAGGGCGGTACTGAGAGCATCTTTCACTCTGGAATGTGCCACAAGTATACTTTGTATTATTTTAAATGAATAAATTGTTAAACTCCGCGGGTTTTTTTCTGCTAGGCCCTTCGGGCGGCACTTGGTTGGGCTTCGCCCAGTTTAAGTGATACTAACAACAATTATATTTAATAGGTAGATATTAGGTCATTCTTAGAGAGAGGGTGAGTATATATTGTTAAATCACGGAACAGGAAGGAGTTTAGGCATATAAGAATGACAGTTGTTCGGCTAAAACTTTACCTTTCCCGAATAATTGCCTAAATGGCTAAATGTAAATTAATATAGGTAATTATTCGGAATCGCTGGACATGGAAAAATACGAAATATTTTTAAATAATACCTTCTGATTTACCTTAATTACCTACTATAAAAGGAATCGAACAGCATTTGGGAAATTTTTAATTTTAGCTTTTTAATTTTTAATTACGTAAAATGAAAATTCGCTTTCGCTGTATGGGATAACAGCCTGAATAATTTATGTTGATAACATTTTCTTTTGTCGGTATTCCTGAAATGAACGGCTAGAGACAATTGAAAAACGTAAATTAAAAAGTTATAATGTAATACAATATTCCGGCAAAATAGTGCCTACTTAAAAAACACAAATGATTTATTTCGCTATTATTATCATTATTATTTTATTTAACCTCACCTATAATAACCTAACCTAACCTACAATAATCCAGCCTAACCTATAAAAATCCAACCTAACCTATAATAACCCAACCTAACCTAACCCGTAATAACCTAACTAACGTTACCTAACCTAACATAACCTGACTAATCCTAACCTATAATAATCCAACTTAATCTAACCTAACCTATAAACTAACTTGAACTATACTAATCCAACCTAACCTAACCTAACCTAGCATAACCCAACCTAACCTATCCTAACCTATAATAACCTTTTTTTTAAATATTTCCTTACTTGTAAAAGAAACCAAAATACCTTTATTTTATTTTTCGAGCTTGGCTAAAATAGTACCACCTACCTAGTATTTGCATAGAGTAAATGGTAAAAATTCTAGCCACTCATATCAGGAATACCAAAAAAAGAAAATATCATCAATAGAAATTATTCCGGCTGTCATCCAATACAACGAAAGCGAATTTTAATTTTACGTAATTAAAAATTAAAATGCTAAAATTAAAAAATTCCCAAATGCATTCAGATTCCTTTTATATTAATTAAGGTAAATCCGAAGAATTTTGTCCAGCGATTCCGAATAATACCTTAATATAATGTATATTATATACCTGGCAAAATGATTGTTTTATTAAACATATAAGTACATGTCACTTTTGGCATTCCTCAAGGCACGGTCCTCGGACCATTACTATTTCTAATGTATGTAAATGACATTTTCCAACAGAAAATCAAAGGTGAATTAATCTCTTATGCTGATGATACTGTTTTATTAATAAAAGGTCAAACATGGGAACTAGTTAACAAACTTGCAAATGAATGTATTAATATCTTAAAATCATGGTTTGATAATAACCTACTCACACTTAATGCCAAAAAAACAACATATGTATTATTTTCACTACAAAAAATACCTAAACACAAAGTAAATATCATAATCCATGATGAAAATTGTGACAATGTCAACTGTAAACTACTTAATCCTATTTGTACTGTAATCAACTCTTCTTCTGAAATTAAATATCTTGGTGTGATCATCGATGAAAATTTGAAATGGAAAAGCCATATTACGGAGTTAGTAAAGAGAATAAGGAAATGTATATATATATTTGTTAGGTTAAGAAATATTTTAAATGTGAAAATACTAAAAAATGTATATTATGCTCTTGTCCACTCCCTGCTTATTTACGGAATCATAGGTTGGGGAGGATCTTATAAAAACAACCTAAACTCAGTAAAAGTCTCGCAAAAAATTATTATAAAGGTAATACTTAAAAAAAACTCTACTTTCCCAACAAAATTGCTTTTTAAAATGTTTCCAGTACCAAATATTGATGATATATTTAAGCAAACTTCAATTATAAAAATGTGTAAAGAAAAAAATAACACAGAATATCAAGAATTTTACAAACTGATGAGAAATGGAAATCAAATTATTACGCCAATCTTTAAAACAACTCAAATGCAAAACCATTATATTTACCAAGCCATAAAAAACTACAATAATCTCCCTTCCGAATTGCGCTGTATTACGAACCAACAAGAACAAATCAATAAAATCAAACTTTTTTTCAAAAAAAACTTATATTAAAAAAATATATGGATATATTATATTTATATTTTACACATAACATTGAATCACTGAAGTAAGAATCGTGGCTCCCTTATCAGGCACAAGAGCTCCTCTTTTCTGATAAGGTATACATGACCAATTATGTACCTAAATATTATATTTGCAAAAAAATGTATGTATTAATGTAACTATGATCTATATTAAAATAATAAAAAAATAAAAAAAAAAAAAAAATGTCAGATTAGAGATTTGTTGACTAATTTTACAATCAACGAAGCGTTTCTATCTTCCGATTGTCTTTCATGTTATTTTATTGAGTTGGCAGTGCCTATACTTCCGCGTATTGTTAACTTCATGTCGGTGTTCTGTCAGATAGTGCGAAATTATTATTTACGTAAATAATATTAAATATCAATATTTTTCAAAATCGTACATGCAAAGACTTGTTGTTTATTGTCATTAAGTTGAATCAAATGTTTGTTTTATTTGTAAATGCGTATTAAAACTGTAGTTTCACGTAAATAATTACCGTTGTTTGAATAAATGAAATTGTACGTATTTGTATATCGCTCTTATGCGCTCTGTCGGCCAATAGCAAAACTACTCCAGCGGCCGGTAAAGGAGGGATTGACATTTTTAAGGAACCCTGGAATGTCTGATTCTTGACAGACGTCAAATATATAAAACGTAATTGTGGATAATTTTTACTGTAATGTAATTAATCCAATGCATTGTGAACTTTCTAAAACATATTTTCTTCGATATTATCTAAAAATTATTTGAGCAGAAAAGATGCTTTTGAAGAAATCTGCGGATCCTATTTTAGTATTAAATCGGGTCATAATTTTGAAGTTAGCGGAATTTAACCGAAACAAACAATTTAAATTTGACCAATCAGAGGGCCTACATCGTCCAGACGCTAGGACAATAATACTATCAGATAACACAAAATCACCACACAAATTTTTACAAGCGCACGCCAGGATTTGAACCCAGATATACGAATTGCTAGACAAGAATCTTACCCCTCGACCTCAGAGGCCGTTGTTTTATTGTCCCGATTTCCTTAATTTACGATTTTTTTTTAAATTAAACAAATTTAAGGTTATGAATGGGTGATAAATAGCAGTGTAAAAATATAAAAAAAAAAAAAAAAAATTAATGAGTTTAAGTTTTTGATCGTCCACGACAAACGCATTTCGCGTTAGAAACTGGCAATTTGAATTCTAATCTTGATATAAATAAAATAGTATTCAAAAGCTTTCTACGTGGAAATAAAGAAACTTTTATTTGTGAATACAGAAATCCTCAAAAAATAGCGGGCAAACTCAACGTATTACGGAAGGACATACTGAAAGAAACTGTAAAATGGAACACAGCAACTCTTTTGGATGAGGAATTTGATTACTTAATTACGGGCTAAATTGTGTCAAATTACAAATTGGTTTAGATTCAATTTCATCGTAGGTTGATAAAAATAATTTTTATTTTAATATGAAAAATGTCATTTTTTCATTACATGTTGAAGAAACCTCATTAAATTTGATTACGGCATTAAATGAGGCGTATTGTCACCAGTAAACCCCATCAAGGACCAAAGGTGAGTCTGTTATGCCAAACTTATGTTTTCAGACCACATATTGCAGTTGACATCATCATGCTACAAGCTTCTAGAGTTCGTAATAAGATCTTGCAAACAGTTTTATAATCCCAAAGCAACGATGGCTATGTTTAATTGAATTATAAGGTTTATGGTCTCCATACCACCAAAAATACATCGAGTAATTAGAACAGATTTTAAAAAGTTCCTAAGATACCTGTATGTGAGAATGCATAGAGAGTACCCTCAATACGTGTATCACGAAGATTTAATCGCTAGAACGCGCCGCCAAAATCTCTAGTATAGGAGGGGTGCAGCCCTTGCAGTTATAGCATATAACATTATTTATAATTTAAAAATAACCCATACCTCCTGGAATGGTACAAGTTGTTCGTACCGAACAACTATATCCAAGGACGGCGCGGTGATTTTCCATGTTACCAACATAGCAAAACGGACGGACTGGCTCTGCATAGCATGACAAGAGGTATGGCATGGTTAAATAACGTTTCCAAGACTGTTGATATTTTTGACAGTAGCCTTTAATGTTTAAAGGTGCGTGTAAATGTTATACATTACCCGTTAAAATATGAATCTTATTTAAATAATAAAAATATGTTCCTAGTTTATGTTACAAGTATATAGTAAAAAGACACGGTCTGTTATGCAAAAAAAATATTATCAACCCCTAATGAACAGCCATAATAATTTTTCTTGTCGCCTTACATTATTTTGCATGTATCAGTTCCTAAAATAAAACAAATCGGTTATAAATTAGTGAGATTTGAAAATGAACAAATAATTTTCAATTTTTACGTCAGTCTTTGAAACTTAAGAAACGAATTGTAAAAATTCAATTTTTTTTTTCTTTAACATTAGAAAAACTATTTAAAACTAGTTTTTACTTTCACTTAATTGTAAAGATATTACAACATTATATTTTATTTTATATATATAAATATAAATGTATTTATATTGAGGTAGAACCTGCAGACGCGCAGCCATGTGGAAGCTTCGGGGGACTACCTATATACTATCTAAATATACATATGTATTCAATATATAAAAAAATATTACCCTTTTTGCGTTAACAAAGAAAATTACTGTTTGAATTCTTGTCATTCGCAAACGTGGGATATTTTCTTTTAATAGATACCTATTGCCGGAATATTGTTTAATAAGAATTTGTAGAGGCAATATAATCACCTAAAACAATAATTGATAGTGACACGCCGTTGTTGGGGAGTTACTCAGATTTATAATTACTTAGAAACTAATTTTCAAGTAACAAATACTTCATGGTGGTTCTATATGAAAAAGCAAAACACTGTCACATGAAGCATTTCCTACCGAGAAGAGATTTTATAGAAAATGATATAGTGTTATTACTTCGCAATAACCTTGAGGCTTAAAATATTATGCCTTAGGTTATAAGGTTTCAAAAATTTTTGTAGGTAATATTGTTTACTAAAACTTTTAGAAGGTTCGAGAGAACAAATGGCGACTCGATCACGTGTTCATCTGTGGAGAAGTGTCACAGTGTGTTATCGATTGTGGATATTTCCAACATGGTTGCTCATATGAATGAAATTGTAAAAGTTCTTACCGGAAAATAATCTTCTATATCATATAAACTCAAACAAATGAAAACAATGTATAAAGAGCAACAAACTCATCTATACGAGTAGATCATATGGAAATCGCACTGAAAACCATATTTCATGTAATACTTAAAAAAACATAGATTGACCGATACAGACCAAATATTTAACATGTTTGACGTACAAGATACACGATAATTATACATAAAAAACCCTACTGAAGTACATGTAAAAAAAATGTTTTTTTTTTTTTAAATAAACTATCATTAATAGACCAATTAGAAAAGCGTAGAAAAGAACATAAAAACTACGACATTAAACACAAGCTTTGGACAAAGACATCACAAATACCAGGCAATAAAAGCAAGCATTAATTTTTCACTCGATGTAGAAAGAGAGGGAAACAAAAAACTTTTCGGAATCAAAATTTAAAGAAAGATGTTAAATTAAATTAAATATAGAAAAAAAATTAAAACGTTCATTTAATAATCCAAGCAAAATCGGATGTATGATTGAAAAGTACCGTATCAATAGGGTTAGTGCAACGGGTGAAAATAATGACTATGGAACTTTAAAATGGAGATAATTTCAAAAAAAGGAAAGAGTCGCTAAGTAAGCAATTAAACAAAGCGTAGCATGTTTTCTTTGTTCGGAGAAAATTTTATTTCAAATGAATGGAATTGATAATCAAATTACAACTCTTTGAAACTGTTAATTTATTAAATTTTATTTAGTAAATAATAACTAAAGACTGATTGAACGAATAATAATGATGACTAATATTTAAATATACAGAAATCCCATAAAATTATTTCTTTTGAAACCAATGAAACCTAAAAGAATATTAATTTTTCAAGAAAATTACAAATTATTAACAAACAAAACCATCCCAAAACACTATTTACATATAATTTTCATGATATATTGTTCAGGCATTTTGACATTTATGTTAACGGAACAAAAGGCCGTAATTACGACGGTTTATCTATGAAATAGCTTTGAGGCTGAAAGTGTTATAAAGGTAGTTACATGGAGATGATGGAAGGTTTTTTGGGTCTTTCCACCCTTAACCAAGACGTGTTGGAAGGGTTGTAATTAGTGTGTTGTTAAGGGTGAGGCTTTGAATTGTTTTCCACTTACACAAATCATGCTTAATAACTTGGGTAAAAAATATTATGGCATAAAAAACATATATTCATATAGATCAACAAACGCTGATTGTGAACATAAAAATTTTAATTACTATCACACGAAGAACTAATAAATCGGAGTGTCTCAGACACTCAAACGCCCTGTGATTGGTCGGCGGGTTCTGACAGCACTTAAATGGCTCCCTCACGGGTTGGATGACTGCGTGCAATAAGAGTGCGGACAATTTTGTATTAAGTCATAGATCACACTGAATAGATTTTCATAAGGGTCACTATTGCTGTTTACAAATGATAATTTCTAAAGAATTAATGTTTTTTGGAAATCTTACTAAATATTTAAATTTGACTTTTTTGTTTTATGCGTACCTGACAGATTTTTATCGTTTTGGCGGTCTTTGAAAAACCCAACCTTTTAAAATGATTTTAAATATGTAAAGGACACTTTGTAAAAGAACTACCGCTCTAAAGCTTTTAATTGGACCGTTTCAGCAAGTTTCAATTATTTATAATATTTTAAAGTGGGATTAAAAAATGCCATACAATTTAAGTGGGAGTATCTCGGTAATTTTTATAAAATTTGAAATCGTTTGAACTAAAAAATAAAAATAAATAAATAATTTATTGTTTTACGAACCGTTGCAAGCGGGATATATATCCAAATACGAAATTCTTTCTCGAAGAAAACTTTTTGTGTTGAAAACGTGAACACTTCCGCAAAAGTTTTAAAAGATATTTTATTTTTACCCTGTGACACGTTTGACTTCCAAACCCTTTCAACTTTTGTATTCATGATTTACGGTGGTTTCCCAAAGTTTGTTTTAGAAAAAAACTTCCGAAATTTGCCAACCCGACGATATTTACGTGATTTGTATGAAAAACACTTTCTGAATATTGTTGAGTTGTGAAGTGATGTTTTTTTTTATCAAGTCGACCACCTTTATCATTTTTATCAACAGATGGTGTAATAAATCTACGTCGACAAGTTAATAATACTGTTTAACCATTGTTTTATGATCTGTACACATATTTTTATTAGTAGTACATTTGTTTAAAGTGCGTAAAGATGTTACTTTAGAGCATTTTTTTCTTAACAAAAAACAAAGATTCAACAAAATTTAACGCTTCCAACTACCAATTATGTTGATAACATTTTGAATATTGAAAGGGAAGATAAAATACCATACTATATTCACAATTGATTTAATGCATTTTATTTTGTTCTTTTGAATGATTAATTCATAATTTGCTAGTTGGGAGCGGCTCTGTGCGTTATGCGGCTTAGCCTGGACGTAATCATTAATAGATCTGCGTTCATTAATTTATGATGCGCAAGTAAATGAAAAAGAGTTTGAGATGACCAAGGAAGTTATGCAGAATCAGTGAATCAATTACTTGACTCTGTTCATATCTAAAATTTGTATAAACAGAAAATTATTAGGTAGAAGACGTTTGATGATGATGATGATTATGTTTTCATAATTATATTTAGACCAAAAAAGACGAAAAGAATTTTATAATTTGGGGTGATTTTTGGGCAATATTTCATTTTTTAAATACATCTATTTAAATTTCAATTTTGTTTGCGGGAATGAATGAATGAACATTCGAGGATCCCACCACTTACCCGCCCCGGTATAGGTAACTTATGGTTACCCCTTCAGGGCTCTTGCAAGGACGCTAATTTTTTTTGTTAAGAACGACTCTACATTTAATAAGAACGAAGCTAAACCTCGAATGTCCCCGCATACGTTTTTAGGGAAGCAGTCTGCGAGTGCTTACTGTGTACAATTGAATGAATGAACAAATCCAAATCTTAAAAGTGGAAATTAACACACTTCTTGACAACAGATCCAGCTGAAACTCGGCAGGTTTGTTATTAATTTCAGACGCTTACCTCAATTTCAATGTAGGTATAAATTTTGCATAAATCATCACCTTTGAGGTGGTTTTTCACAAAATGTTGCAATTTAAATTATCCAATTATCACTATAAGTAATTGCATACTTCTTATCTTTAATGGAATCCAATTTTGTACGCCTCTATAAAAAAAATATATAACAGAGTTTACTTTACAAATTATTAATACGCATATTCTCTCTTGCATAATATTCTAAGCTTGTACTCTTGTACCATGGAGTACCTTAAAAATTAAAGTAGATATGATATTTTCGCTCGAGTTTTTTCAAGCATCTCTTTACGCATTTTAATTGCTGTCTTTGTGAAGCTCATCGCTTCAAAACCTCACTTAATTTTGAACCTTTTTTTGTAAAATATGGCTCGGTGAGAGCGTATTGACACATCGATTTGTGTCTGTAATGTGGCGCAACATTCATTCTCTTGGGTATCCTGGGAACGGTATCCTGAACTTCTCAGGCTACACGGTGTTAAAAAAGACTTCCCCTTTTATTGCGATAAAAAAACAAAGATAAGTGCAATAGAAGTGTTTGCATCAGAAGGGATATGAGTAGCAGTGGTAGTTGGTTACTTTTTGTTAAGGAGTTGCTGGACAATAATTAGGCAATAACCTATACCTTCTATCAAATATACTGGACTAACCCTCGAACAAATTGCAATAACTAACAAAAATGATATTTCAAATTTATGCTCCGCAATATCCTATTTACATTCAAACATACAGGAACACAAGATATACCAACTAACACATATTATATTATAAACATTAGAACTCAGGGTCATAAAACGTATCCAACAAGCAACTACAAATACAACATTTAGGCTAAAAATCTTCCTATACTATAGTACTATACTCTTTGACAAAATTACTCTCATTCAAAACTCACAACAATATTTTAACATTTAAATCTCAAATAAAAATCTGCATACAAAACATGGGGAGATCAGATATTGATAAATGACACTAAATATAGACTGAAACCGAAACCACTCAACTGAACAAAAAAAACACCATGTAAAATATTAATAATTATGTAGTTTATATTATCCATACTACTAAATTTTAATCATATGTATATATCAATCCTCAACACGGGAGGATATCTTATTAAATCAAAATAATTAAATCCTAAATTGAGTACCTGGATGAAATAAAACGTTTTACCACCAATTTTCTTTCCGCTTTTTTGTAGATATGATTGTCCACGACATTTTCTATTCATTAAGATGTTTCTCTTCCACTTATCTTCATTTCTAGGCTTCTTTATACCTATTTTTTGGGAGAAGAATCAGAGATGTCAGATGCAGTGGACGCTATTTTGTATTTGGTATAGTAGTAAGTTAATGTATATAAGTAAGGATTTCAACCCACTTGACGTTTTATATGCAAAAACGACTCTCCAAGTAGGACAAAACAAATGCTTATAGCACAATCTGTAGACAACCGTAGACCGAACTGATTGTAATACAGTGGGTAAAGAAGGAATCGATCGTTCAAATAAAACGTTTTACCGAAAAACGACATCCGGTCCCTGAGGTCGTTTTTGCATCCAGGTACTCAATTAAATGAATATAACTTATCTAAGGATATGGAATTTTTCAACTACAGTAGTTATTTAAATTACAATTTGAGGTTTTACTCACTAAGTTATTCCAAAAACTAAACAGTACCTAGTTATTATTGAAGCCAAACTGTTCAAAATAAAAAAAAAAACAATCAACTCGATTTGTAAGAAAATAATATGCTATTCAAAGCATTATAAGCATACGCATTTATTCTATAGCCAAAGACTTAAAGGGCCTAGGCAGGTAGGAGAGAATACGAATGTGCGATTTTTTTATTTTTTTTGGTTGCTGGGTAGAACGTAGCGTCCAAACTGTTGCTGGTATGTGTATTTACGAGCTATGCATTTACTGGAGGATATTAGAGCTTTGGTAATGTATATTTATTTCAATTATCTCCGTACGTTATGTGATAAATTGCAGTTATTCTGTTTACGGCTAGAACAAAATAAGTTCAAAGCTTTTCGACTCTATAATCTAGAACACAAGGGATGCTGTGAATCCAAAGCTTGTAGCATGTATGAAGGGACGTGATGAATAAGTCAGATGTATATACGTGTGTGACACACACAGCTATGTGGTCGTAGGTATTGATGGTCTAAATCAAAATACAACTGCGGACGTGTGGATTTCTCATGTTCCCACATAACGAACTAAAGCGGAACATCAATAGCGTGTCATTTCCTCGCACACTCTTCGCGTAGCGTTCTCTCACGGTTGATTGTATTGGTGTATTTGTTCCCGATTTTTAACAAAAATTTCTGATTTTTAATTGAGTTTGAAAACTACGTAAAATATTATTTTTTAATTCAGTGCATAAATGTATAACGGGGGAATACCTTAAATATGAACCCAGAATTTATTATATTTATATATACTTATTAAAGTAATTATAAGCAATATGTAGTAAATACACACCACAGATGAGAAAAGGTTAATTCGATTCTCCGTTCTCCGGCCATCACGAAAGACATTTTAAATTTCGTTACAACATCATGGTATATCCTTCTTTGCCGTTTTTCGTCTTTTGCTGTATTAGTGTACAATATGTTATGTTGTCCTGTATAGTATTCGTGTATTTTTTTATAAATGTTGTGTTCGTGCGTATTAATCCATTTTGTATTTTGTAGATTATTTATTTATTGACGCCCTATTGGGCTTTTAAGTACATAAAAATTACAAATGTCATTTTTAGCAACAGTATAAAACAAACAATAGAAAATCGAAATAAAATATAATGATTTGTCATACATTATTTAAATTTAAAAAGTGGTGGACTAATTTGGCTTTAAATTTATTGAAGTTTAAATTAAATATGTAAGCGACATCACTTAGTTCATTGCCCAACCTATGTATTCTTTCTAACACAGATTTGTAGCGAAGTTATTGTTGTAGAATAAAATATTCCGTCTAGTATATTTTGGAGGTATATGTAAAGATAGCAAGTTTATAGTGTCAGGGCAGTCTAACCTTGAATGAACAATTTTATATAATAAAAGAAGATCAAATATTTTTCGCCTTTCAGATAATTTCGATAAGTTAAGTTTACTGCGTAAATTGACATAATTGATTTCAATAATAGGAATACCAATTTTGAAATTAATGTAACGTAAAAATATATTTTCAATTTGTAAACAATGAGAGTTGAAATGAGGACACCAAATGGTTGAATTGTATTCAACCTGACTTCTAACCAGAGACGTGTATAGTAATTTTATAGTTTTTATGTTGTTAAAGTCTTTAGCGATTCTGAGAATAAATCCAAGCATTTGTAATCCCTTACTGGTAATGCTATTAATGTGATTCAAGAAGTGTAATTTGGAGTCAAAGATAACTCCAAGGTCATTGAATTGAAAAACTCTTTTTAGATTGGCATTGTTAATTGAGTAGTCGAATAAGAAAGGGGTTTATGGAAACAGATCGTTTGGCATTTGTTGATATTAAGATGTAATTTGTTTACGATGCACCATTCATAAAGTTTATTTATGTTCATTTGTAGAGTTAAACAATCAGAAGAATTATCGATCGATTTAAACATCTTTAGATCGTCGGCAAATAGAAGAAAGTGAATATTATCGAAAATAAGTGAAATGTCATTAATAAATAGTAGGAAAAGAATTGGTCCTAGGTGGGAACCTTGGGGGACCCCACTTAAGGCAAAAAAAGTGTAAGAAGTTGTGGAGGTAATTTTTAGAGATAATTTTCTGTATGATGAGTAACTTCTAAGCCATTCGAGAAAGTTGCCGCTTATTCCCAAGTGTTCTAATTTTTCCATTAAAATGCGATGAGAAACAGTATCAAAGGCTTTGCTAAAGTCAGTATAAATAGTGTCAACTTGAAGAACCTTGGACAGTGCATTAGAAATAAAATTTTCGTAAAGCAATAAGTTAGATGACGTAGATCTGTCTGGCATAAAACCATATTGAAATGTTGATATAATTGGTTTAATTTGATGCATGATTTTACTTAATATAATCTTTTCTAAAAGTTTAGGTAGTGATGACATAATACATATGGGTCTATAATTTTCAATTTGACATTTATCTCCTTTTTTAAAAATAGGTGTTATAAAGCTACTTTTCTAAATTTCAGGAAAACAACCTGTAGATAAGGATAAATTGAAAATTATAGTAATAGGAAGAGCTAGAACATGAATACAGTTTTTAAGTAATATTGAGGGAATCATATCTGGCCCCGAATTCGGCCTGGTATCCAGCTGTTTGATAAAAGTCACAACATCTTCTACTACCACATGGATGTTATGAAAGTTGAGTGAGCTTTCGGTAAATTGGGGTTTATCAGATAATATGTTGTCATTGTCTTCAACATATACACTCTTGAAGAAATCTGTAAATAAATTTACAATATCGTTTTTGTCATGACCCACTTTTTTCCATAAAACATTGTACCCGGAAAGTTAGAGTTATTTTTCCGAAAGGAGTTAGCGTAATTCCAAAATTTATTAATATTTGTTAAAATAGAATTTTCAACATTGTTGGTGTATTTCTTGAAACATACTTTCGATTTCCTAGTACAATCTATACGCAGAATGGAGAATGCGATATAATTTTCTAGCGTTCTATTTATTTTATAACGTTTGTGGGCAATTTTTTTATCGTACGTTAAATTAATTAGTTCAGAATCGAACCTTTTAGGGAATTTAGAAGTGTAATATTTTTGTATCGGTACAAATCTATCGATTGCTTGATAAATTACACTGAAAAAGTATTCTAAGGCCTCATTTAAACTTGAGCTTTTACAAGTGAGATCATAAGCCCAATTATAAGTACATAAAAATTCTATAATCTTTGGGTAATCTGCTTTTTCAAAATTACGCTTGACAATCGTGGGGTCAATTACCTTAAAATAAGTATGGAGGTAAGTGATTATTAGAGGGGGGTGGTATTTATCGAATGGAAAAATCATTTCATCAGAGGTATACACATTAATACTAGAAGAATTTGTGAAGACGAGATCGAGAATAAAAATCGAGATTAAAAGGCATAATTTGTTGTTTTGTACAAAATAATAAAGGACATGGTCTCAACCGCGTATCTAACTCGGGACCTCTGTAACTACGGTATTATTAAGTCTTTATGAAATAAATAATTATTTTATTTTAAATACTCGTTTTTCAAACTTTCGTCAGGAAGGTAGGTACTATATTGAAGAAAGTCATAAACATGACGATTTCACAAATTAAAAAATCCATCTTAACTGAACCATCAACACGGCCACCATCTTGAAACAGGAATGGAACGAACGAACCAATTTACAGACTGATGATATGATTTGAAAACTTATTTTAATTTATTTTTTGTTTAGCTTCCAGATCAACCTGTAGCCCTTAGGCAAATTCAGTACATACGTGTGTAAGTATGTAAGTATGAACGTATATAGTATGAACAGGAACAGGGTGGCCGTAAGGAATGGGACCGCGATAATGATCCACTTTCCTACGTGCTTCACGCTTTGGGAGAAGGTTCGTTTTTGAATCCCGGAACCATAAAATACGTCGGGTGCCTTGGGAGAAAAGGAGAATCGGTCACACGACTTTCTTGGAAAGTAAATTACGTAATTTTTTGTAGTACACAGAAAAATGAGTACTGCTTTTTTTACTAAGATATTGTTAAAAAGAGACTGCATGATTATTTCTCAATAAAATATTAGTCATTAGAATATATCTGAACACGTCTTCACGCAGGTCCCCTTGTACGAATAAATGTAATTTTTATTTATTTTTTTTATTTTTTTTTTTATTTGGGAAAATCAACAGATTATTAACATACATAAAAATAAACTAAATAATAAATATAAAATCCAATAACAGATTTTTACTTAAAATTATAATAATAATAAAAAATATTAAAAAATATATTTTTTTTAAACTAAGGGTTCTGTACCCGTGGCCTGAGAGATTTACAAAAAATACAATATTGTAAATAATAAATAAAAAATAATAGAAGATGTAAGAACACAAATAAATAAAAATTTAAAATTTACTGATATACTAATGACCAGCTAAATTTCCAACATTTAAAGTTAACTGATATAATAATAACTAATAATTTCAAAAATGTAATGAACGCATTATGTAATGAACGAGATGCGAAACTATTATTATTTCGAAGAACACGTGTTCTGACTTACTCATAACATATTTGTGCTTAGCATATTTGTGCTTAGTTTGTTATAATAATAATAATAAAAAATATTAAAAAATATATTTTTTTTAAACTAAGGGTTCTGTACCCGTGGCCTGAGAGATTTACAAAAAATACAATATTGTAAATAATAAATAAAAAATAATAGAAGATGTAAGAACACAAATAAATAAAAATTTAAAATTTACTGATATACTAATGACCAGCTAAATTTCCAACATTTAAAGTTAACTGATATAATAATAACTAATAATTTCAAAAATGTAATGAACGCATTATGTAATGAACGAGATGCGAAACTATTATTATTTCGAAGAACACGTGTTCTGACTTACTCATAACATATTTGTGCTTAGCATATTTGTGCTTAGTTTGTTATGAAATTTGTCAAATCATTCGTTGTGGGTCTCCGATCCCATTTTTAAAAGGAAAACGAATAATTTGGCAAAATTTTTAATAAATTAACAATATTTCATATCAGTAAGTTTTCTCGGTGCACAAACATAAAAAACTTTCATGCTACACTAGTGTAAACATAACTTTTACAAAAATCTGGAAAATTCCTTTCTGTCCACTTCATGTATTTGGATACAAGTCACATTGTGATTTTGGACGCGTCATCATCGTCAAATATAATAATTTCTATTGTCTTTGTGTTTTGTGAAACTTTGATTCTAAAATCTGGAAATCAGATTTACTTTGCAACTAAGTGTAGTTTTAAAATTGGGATTGATTGTATGAATAATTGAGACAAACGATAAAGTAGGAACCTATATAATAATTTTATATTGAAATACTACTACACTATTATTTCATTGTTATTAATTTTTGTATTTTTTTATGTTTATCAGACATGTGTATATTTATTATATCATTTAAATATAAATGTCAGCCACAGAGTTATTAGAAACCAGAACGTCAGATGGACTACGAACCGATATCAAGTCAGGAGCCAAAAAAGCAAATTATCATCGAAGTTCTGTTTGTATGACTATGTGACCATTCACTATCTACAGTGGGTGGATAAATTATTAGTTACACGTGCAAAAATAAATTATTCTCAATTTTTAGCTGTATATCGTTTTTAAATATCTAATGAGCAGTAACACCTACTTTTTTGTTTTTTGGCTATATTATTTATTGTTTTTACAATTAAAACACACATTTTCAAATACATATATTTAAAAAAAAAAGTTAAAAATGTTTAGAAAAATATTTTATTATTTAGTATAAACTCCTTCAATCTCAGTTACAGCTTGCACGCTTTTTGATATGCTCTGATATTTTATTTTATTTTTTCATCTACATAATTACAAAAAAAAAGTTTTTTCAAAAGTTTCATACGTTGAATTCTATTTAATTTTTTTTTAAATTTAATTAAAATCAGATTTAATTATTAAGTTCTGCAAGTATTTTTTGGTTATTGTTATTGTTACAGCTGTTCCGGCTTTCAAGCCCATTTTAAAACAGTTTTATAATTATATTATTAAACTGTTTGAAAATTAAAAAAAAAACATAATTTTGGTCTTCTGTATGATTTTTGACCTAGTTTAACTTCTTCGTAGACTTTCTCTTATTTTCCGGGCAAATATCACAAATTCGTCGATCATTTTGAGGCAAATTCAATTGCTTTCCTCTTAAATTTCCAGTTCTCTGACTGACTATAGATACACTCTTTCAAGTTTAGTTACAAAATTAGCAAAAAACTTACATGTGCAAAGAAAACGGTTAATTATTAATTAATACCAAAAAACTCTAGTGTGATTAATAAATAATTTGGCTACCCACCGTATTTAGTGTGATCCAATCAGTGAAAATTAAAAATTCAATATGATGGAAATTTTGATCTAGAATTGTTATCAAGTATTTTTTATAATTAACGAGATGCAGTACCAATTGGTTATTCATATTTTGCCATGGGAAAATGTTACTATAACTTATTTCTTACAAAATTTTCATTTTTCACGAATAATCACCTAAAATGCAGTCAGTTCACCATAATTTCTTTATATTTCAAAACGTAAGTGTCATATATTATTATAAAATACCAATTGGTTTTAAGTATTAACGCAAAGATATAAAGACGATTGTCATCAGATAGCCTTCAACGAAGCTAGGCCAACTCAAACGGACGGATGTCCTAAGTCAAATTCATTTGATATTCAGACGTAATAGTTTATCTTGTCGCCTTAAATATCATTGATGTATTATATTTAGATGAGACACGATGCGAAAAAATAGGTTCCGATTTTTTACCTCCAATGACCTGCAAATCTCCCAAATTAAGTCTAGGCGCACCGCTTATCGCATTATAATAGTGGAACAAGTTTCAACAAGATGCAGTATGCAGTAGAGCCTCTAATTGAAGCTCTATGTAAAATATATAGTATTGACCACCGCAACATTTCAACTACATAACCACAACCACCTTGTGTGATAAACTCAAGTTGACTTTGCAAGATCCTCCAAACAATTTTGAAAGTCTGACATCCAAATACAATCAAGACTTGAGTAATACAAAACAACTAACAGAAATGAACGTTTTAGCGTAAAGCATTTTCAAATTGAAATAGCATCGCAAATCAAGGCTTTAATCACAATAGGTGAAGTTAGATTAAAAAAAACTACGCTCCAATCAATCCCAAAAATGCTGCTTTCTTCTCTTTAAAACTTCACTCAACTCTCAACTGGGTTTTGCTTAAAAAATGCTTTCAAAATTTTACACCACAATGTATTCATTCGCACCTGTTAAGCTGTTACTGAAACGCTCCAAACACTTTAAACATGAAATTTCAAACACCGTACTTGGCGATGTAATTCTTTTTTTTGTGCGTCCTGAGTTCTTGAGTATCTCACAACCATTTCTCGGAACATTGTAATTAAAACACATTTCGTACTAAACCCTGTTCTTACTTTTGTTGGGTTTAAACAGCTGAAATAAATGTAATGACTTTGTTTGGCCCAGAGCTTTACGGCAACCTTTTGGAGGTTATCTTCAATCAGGCGAGTTTTGTTTCAGGAAAAGCTTCACTGTTTGAAGATTCTCTCAAATGGGACAAAGGGAATGAAAGTAACTATTGGCGAGCTGAGAAAAATGCCTCGGTTGCGTTTACATTTACGAGGATAATTAGCAGGATTGGTTTTGTCAATTAGGTCAATACGAAAAATTTATCAAACGTGATTCTTTTTAAATTATGTTTTTTTTATGTGACACCTCACGAGAGTACACCACAGTAGGTACATTTTAATAAAAAATTTCGACAATCGTGTGCGAAAGTATTTTTTTTTTTTAATGATTGCATAATTAATCGTTGACGGCCTCCGTAGTCGACGCTCTCGACTAGCAAGCCGAAGTTTGCGAGTTCAAATCCCGGCTTGCGCTAGTAAATTTTATGTAATTAATTTGTCTTTTGTCACAATTTACTCATTTAAAATAATATAAAGTATATTTGCGGTACGTTCCAGAGTGGAAGATACTCTCAGTATCGCTTTGGTGTAAGACCATAATTCAGAATTGAAATATTGCTTGAAGTGGCTTTGGCTGTGTTTGGTGACCAGTTCTGAATAGCCAGGTACTTCCCCACTTTCCTCTTCCCCATCTGCTCCCCTCCACACTACCTTTCCTCACAACATAGTCTCACTGGGTCCAGACGGTTTGGAGCAGTTGGGACTCTTGTGCGGCTTGGCATTATAAAAAGAGCGCTTTTATTTGCAGAGCATAAAGACAGGGGAACTATATCGCCACCCGGTTAGATAGCGCTGTGAGGCGGGTTAAGGTAGAAGATGTTTATTAATGCGGGTCCGTTTGACACCAACCTGAAAAAATAGTTTCTGGGAGATCGTTTGACTTACGAGCTGACTAACAAAAAAACGAGTCGAAGAAACGACCCGTTCCCATGAAGCCAACATCAACTGTGAACGGGTCTTCAGCGCGTATTTGTCTAGATACGTACGTGAACCGGTACACAGGGGATCAACGCCGCTAGCTACTTAGAGCAGGCTCCATTGAAATACCCGTAGAACAGATTCATCTTACCTACATTGCACGTGTGAATTAAAAATCTGTTAACAACGTATAATTAATCAGACCAGCAGCCCTCTTTTGCGCAGAATCAATTTCGTTTATCATGGCCCAGAGGTGATTCCCAAAAGTATGCACTAATCATTTGTTTACAAGTCACTACTTCGCTATAAAATTGGGATCAGGTCACATATTAAGTCGACATATTTATATTGATGACTATAATTTTTGTTCCCCGTTCTCAATGCGTAGTTTTTTTAGAGGCAATTAAGCCTAGCATTCGTGGCAGTCTATTCCAAGCTTTTGGATCTAATTCCCTCTAGAGCAATTTTTGGCATATTATGAAAAGTTTTCAAAAACATTAGCTTTTATTTTGAGCGATCGCTTGTCATAAAATGCCAATTTATAGAACCCAAAAATATGGAATGAACAGCTAAATCTATGTGGATTTAAAAATCGCAGTAAGCAGTTCATATACCTATTTCAGTATTTATATTTTAAGAAATTGTATTAATTTAATAAGCATTTACATCTCTCGAGTGGATATTGGATATTATTCTATCGAGTGGGTATCTTTAACCTTTTAGATGATTACGTTTCTGATCTAATACTTGTGTTCTTGAACGAGTATTATTTCGCAGTGTATTCAAAATGTTGTGACGAGAACGCGTCCGTGGGGTATTGGTAAATACAATGTGAATACATTGAGTATCCATTAGTATATTATATCACACCTATCACAACTCAAGAAATATCCCAATGGGGAAGGACTGGAGCACTCCATTGTGATAACAATGTTTCCACGCTAAACAAAGTGAGGAAAGTAACGGAATTTTCTGATTCGATACAGCAAAAGACCAAATACATGTCGGTAGTTATTTTTTATGTTGCTTTTGGGCCATTTTGTAAAACATTCAAGACTTTATTTGCTATTATAGTTGACAGATGGATGTCACTGTCAGAATCACAATGAAGTTACGCCATCTTCAGATAAAATTCAAACATCTTTATTCACAAAATCTTTGAATACGATGAAAAAATAAAACGATGGAAGTACGATCTATGTTGTTCTGCTGCTGCTAAATAATATGTTTAGATAATTATATTATGTATCCCTGTAACTTTCGTGTCTCTTGTCTCTCCTAGTATTATTTGTCATTTTACTGAGCTTTTGATTTTTTTTTCTATCTACTTCCGATTTTATGTCCGGGTTAAATCTTCCCATAGGAAAAACTAAACCCTTCCACTCACTTTTCCACAAATGATCATCTAGTCAATCAACATTATGCAAGTGCATTATATAAGCAAAATAAATACAAAACAATACAAGAACAACACGTCAACTCATAAGAGATCAAATGGGAAAATAATTTACCGACTCCAGATATTTTCATATCAGAGGGTTCGGCTCGGTAGAACTTCTAACAGTGCCTATAAATCCTGCTGATCCCTCAACATAAATATTTAAAAAATCTTTCGTTATCCTACATGTATTCAAAATGACCGACTTTTGCAACTTTATATATAATTTTTTTGATAGATCTAATACGCCTAAATTTTTAATGAGAGAGCTAGTTATAATGCCAGTAGCCGAAATAACGAATGGTAATATTTTTATAGTCTGAGAATTCCAAATTTCATTTCCTAAATCTGTGTATTTTCTCTTTTTTTCATTAGCAGATTTTTTAATATTACAGGAATTTGGAATAGCGACATCAATGATAAAAGTTATTTTGTATTATTATTTGTTTGGTTTTTTAATTGTACCGTAACCCGTATTAAAATGCATTTTTACCTGTATGCAGATATGTAATTTGTAGATTTTTGTCTGTAACTTGACTCAGTTTTTGCAACTGGATAGTTCTCACGTAAGTGAGAATATCTGTAAATACCCAGTATAAATAAGTACACCGAAAGATCATAAATAAAACTGAAGTCGCCAACTTACATAAGATTTATCTACCCCTACACCTACTCGGAATCTCTTAAATTATTCTTAATCCGGTTAGAAACGAATTAAACTATTATTAGTCCAAAATACGTTCACTACTTACATCTAGAAGGAATATTGTTTAAATATTGTGTTGTTTCTTAATAATTTAATTACCTTAATACTAACATGTACATAATTGAACTAGAATTCCCTCACCAAACACAAGAGCATTTTCTCTTTATGGTGAGGAAAGGCTACTTTAATTTCTATTGTTTTATATCCTGTTTATATCCTGTATACTTATCTATGTAAAAAATATATTTTTTCAAATATTAAATAAAAAAATTTTTTAAAAGTTGATAGGTTTCCTTATAAACTTTTTTTAAATGACATTAATGGACACGTGTTCGTTAAAATCCTAATAGTATCGAATTTCGTCAATATATTTTATCATCAAGGCAAATGCAGGTGCATGAACACGTGTTTCAATATATTATAAATTTATTAAAAAATTATCGGGAAACCGCATGCAATCCCATTCTTTTAACCGGATTACCAATAAATTGTAGAGTTTCATATTAAATTAGCAATTCTCATTGTTCTCATGAATTTTTGGCCACTAAAGATATTAGATATTTGAAAATGAATAATTTTCATCAGTAGTAGATAGTACAGTAGTTATATCACGGACACCCTTATAATAAATGACTATCGGTATAAATATTAAGTGCGCAGAGCGAAATAATAAACCCTTTTTCAAAAAGGTCCTCATTCTCATTACGCGGTAGTGCACATTACAGAGCATTCAACCAGTTAAAAAAACGCCTGTTACCATCCGGAGAAGAATGAGTTCGTCTTTTTATTTAACAAGATTCGGAAAATGTGATTGCATGAAAATTTCCAAATAAAATATTAGTCATTCAGAATATATCTGAACACGCGTTCAACCAAAACCTCCTTTTTGGTTGGACGCAGGTCGCCTTGTCCGAATAAATACAATGGACGAGATGCGAGAATATTTTTTTTTTGAGGAACACGTGTTCCGACAATCTCGTAACATATTCGTGCTTTACTGATGTCGTGAAATCGTGAAATTTGTCAAATCGTTCGTTATAGACCTCTAATCCCTTTTTTTAACAGAAAAACGAATAATTTGACCACATGTTCAATAAATTAATAATATTTCATATCGGTAAGTTTTCTCCCTGCACTTTTTTACAAAATACATTAAAACATCCTTTTTGTGTATCTACTGAACAAAACCTTATTAAATGGGTACCTACTTTTAAATGTATGTGTGTTTTTAAAGTTTATTTGATGCTCCTTTTATATTAAAATGTATTTCTGTTTTTTAAGATTATTTGGTGCTCCTTGTATATTTAAATATATGTGTGCTTTTAAATATTATTTGTTGCTGCTTGTAAATTTAAATGTGTGTGTGTTTTTAAAGATTATTTGGTGCTCGTTGTATATTTGAGTCCACTCAACTTGAATACAGATTATTTATTTGTACATTTTTTCATCAATATTACGTTTATTACCGTTTAATACCTTATAATGATTATACACACCATAACCATCGACGAATTATTTCAATAGTTTAATTCATATTGTCTTTTTCAAATAAATGCACTCGAAATATGCAAAATTTTCTTGGTATTGTTCTAAATTTAAAATCCTTTTCCAGCAAGGTAATGGTTAGAGATATGTAGGAACTGGATAACTAACATTTCAGTAGGAACTATGCATATTGTCATTTCAAAACCAAGCACTATCTATATAAATAAAAATGTTTATGTTCGTTTGTTCAAAATTTTAAATCTCCAAATTTCTTTACCGACTGTTTTGAATTTTTGACACAACGTTCCATTCAAATTCGTATGGTTTCTATATGCCTTTAGATAGATGTTTTATGTGATAGTTAAAACTATTTTTCAAACAGCGCAATCTGTTGGACATAAAAGCAAAATGCGCTCTTGTTTCTCAATATGCGCATACTGCTCGAGCCAAAGCAACGCGTAGCCAGTTACAGCTAGATATAAATAAAAAACTAAAATTTTCACTAAAATCATTACATTTATAAGCAGATAGATATTTAAATAACTTAATCAATTAAAAACGAAATAATAACATTAAGTAAAGAATTTAACTTTTTTCCAAAGAAACTTCAATATGTCAATCATAATTATTTTTTTAAAATTTTCTTCGTCTAGTTGTGTAACATAAAAACATACATTAAGACCAAATAAAAACGACAATTTCACATTAAAAAAATCTTAACCATTAAAACGGCCACCATTTTGAAACGGAATCGGAACGCTCAAATAAATCTACAGACAAAAAATACAAAACAGTCAAGTTAAATAAGACTTTGCTAAGCTCTCAATTATTTACTGTTCTTTGTATATTTGAGTCCTATTTACTTTACTATATATATTTTTTTATTCATCAACGTTAAATAACATTATTTAGTTTATTTATAAAAATCCGTTTGCATCTAATTGGCATTACTTAATGCTCAGGCGATAAAGAGCTTTGGAAATTATTTTTTTAAAGTTTCAAATTAAAACTATGTAAATTGTATTTTAAAAATTACTTACATACCCACAAGCAATTTAAAATTTTCTGCCTCTCATTGAAGGTCACAAGATGATATTTATATTATAATATCATAATATATCACAAACCTGCAAAGAAAGAAAAAAACAAATTATTAAAAATTCCATTCATTTTGCAAATTCACTTAAAATATATTATGGAAATTGGTTACAAGCTTCCCTTCGTAAACTAACATTTCAGTCCGCCTACTAATTCGCATCGTTAGAATTCATAACAGAAAAAGAATACAAAGTTTTTTGCCGCGAAAGCTTTCAGCGGTCATAAAAACATCGTTCATTTTACCAAAACCCATTAACAATAAATTGTTTTATAAACGATTTTTCAAAGTTTTCGACGAGCTACTGGATATTGTTAACTTTACAGGCGGCCAAAGGTGGAACTGAAGATGCCATATTTTTTGTAATTTGGTTGTAAAAATTTTTTTTACATTTTGATATTTATTTAATGTGAAAATGAGTACCAACCGACAAACAAGTAGGAATCTACAATAATTATTGGTAAATATACTATCTATATGTATTTATGTACTATTTTTTCTGGCTGAAGGGAGTTGGGAGAAAAACGAGAAGAAAGGAATAATAAGTACATACCTATTAATTGTTATCTAGTTCTATTTGTAGAACTCAATTTAAATTTTTTATAGTAAAAAATTTTAAAATATTTTTTTAAACCACTTTTTGATAACAAATTATTCTAAGCAAATACTTACTCGCCTGTAATATTCATACAAATTGAAAATATCTCCCGAGTAAAAATAACTGCCGCCGACGGGGATTGAACCAAAACCTCCTAGATCACAAGGCCGGTACACTCATTCAAAGCAGCCTCCTAACTTGTATGGAATTCAGTATTCCGGCCTTGTCATCTAAGAGGTTTTGATTGAACCCGCACCTTACGACGTCCTTCATCAGAAATGTTAAAACGTCCTTCATCAGTCATCAGACTGGAAAATTAAACTTTAAATAAAACATGGATAAAGCCATTTCAAATAAATACTTGATTCTTTATAATTATTGTGATTTACCAACACTGTTTAGCAGAGATTCAGCTGCTCGGATATATATTGACATTTTTAAGCGGTGTCTTATTTTTATACAGGGTTTTCCAATAAGAGGTGTTATTTTGATATTCAAAGAAAATGCCATTTTTTAAATAAATTATCAAATGTTTATTGCATTATAAAGAAAAAGATAAGCCGTTAATAGTGAAAAATAACATCAGTCAAATGACTACCACGACCACTCCTACAGGACCATATCCTTTTCATGAAATTTTCCATAACCAAATCGCAAAGTTGCTGCCTTATATCCTCTATTGCCTCACGAATTCCATCTTTGAGGTCTTGAATCGACGCTGGGCTGTTGGCGTAGACTTTTTCTTTTATGTGGCTTCAAAGGAAAAAGTCGCAAGGTGTTAAATCACAAGATCTCGGTGGCAAATTGTGATCACCTCTTCGAGAGATAACACGGTCCGAAAACTTTTCCCGTAAAAGATCAATGGTTTTGTTGCTTGTGTGGCACGTAGCGCCGTCTTTTTAAAAGTAAACGTTGTCCAGATCAATACCATCGAATTCCGGCCATAAAAAATCATTAATCATCTCTCGATAGGTCTTTGAATATCAAAATAACACCTCTTATTGGAAAACCTTGTAGTTATTGTAATCACTGGTTTTAAAAACCTATAAAAAGCAAACTAAATTTTATTGAAATCAGATCTCTGACGCTTAAATAGTTAAGGCACGGAAAGCAGATGACCGAAGTGTAGTATATATATATACAAAGTGTTGAATGTATATACTCGTATACCAAGTCTAGGATGTACGTATTAATGGTAAAAGAGTTGGGGAAATCCGAGTCAAGAGTCAAAATAACATGATATTACCTATGAGTGATATGACATATGAATGTGAATGAAGCAAGGAGTGTGTGCCGAGACAGAGTTGTGCCGCAGACTTTCCTCCGTATTGGTCAGTTTAAAATAGCGTTGATAATTCTAGCGTTAGGTAATAAATTTCCAAATAATTCACTACAAATTTTGTAGGTACCTTTTTTAATTTTTGGGCTAAATGGATGACATGCAATGAAAAATTAAAGGAGTTATTATAATTTACTGAAATGGTTAGTATGACAATCTATGTTATTAAATTTTAATAGCGCACCGAAGGGTACTGTTTTGAAATAAGAATTTTTATAATATAATAATGATAATTTATGAACTGTTCAGCATGTTTAATATCAAATACTCTTCTATATATTTTGGAAAATAATTTATTTCGAAATTATCTCTCAACGCCAAGAAAACAAGTAAACAGTCGTTACCTCAAATATATCATTTGATAGTACTATGTGTTATAGATACAAATTGCCAATAACCTATCACAAAACATCACAAGTAAATTATCTTATTAAGTTATAATCATGATAAATAATATATTATTTTTAGACATCCTTCTGAGTTTTGGCTCCGATCACAAAAACGCTGTTTCGAAACCTGGTATACACGAATCAATTATATTTATTTGTTATTGAAGACAATATTAGCGATTCTCATACGAAAAACAGAATCAGAAAAATACTACTTGAACCAACGACACTATCTAAATTGCAATTAGTTCAAGTTGAATCTTGCGATCGTACGTAAAGATAGCAGCCAATTAAAATCGGCGTTAAGAAAATGATGATAATGTTGGTAGTTATTGTTCGAAGTGTGATGCAGATGAATATGACCGAAGAAAAAAAGGAACGGTTTAGTGCAGTTGGTAGAACAGCGCCCCAGTAAGGCGAAGGTCCTAGGTTCAAGTCTGTATTTTTTTCTATTTTTTCTGTTTAAAATTTTCGTTGAAAATCGCTAATAATGTTTTAAATAATTAAATATTACGATTCGAGGTTTTACTCACTAAGTTATTTAAAGAAAAAAAAGTATTTATTTGTGTGTGTGATCGAATATAAATTTCATAAAATGTGTAATTTCCGCCCCGTTCCTTAGTAGTTGAAACTTTGGTGACCGACCACCGTTCAGAATATAATAGTTGCTTGAAATAGACAACATCCGAATAGCCTTCCCATAGAATTTACTTCCCATTAATCACCTTCTCCGTCGCACAGTGGACGGAATGAAGAAAAAACACGAATTAATTGTTTGCTGGCTAAATATTAGTGCAAAATTTTTTTTTAATCTTATTAATGAATTATAACTATTTTTAAGTAAAAATATTAGTATTATCTTATGTAGAAATTTACAACGACAAATAATTCAATACAATTTGAAGATATCCAAATATCTGGGAAAATAAAACATATTAATCATAAATATTTTATATTATAAGTCACTTCTATGAACACAAAAAGATGGGCAATAATCAGGTACACACATATTTTATTAGAAATATGGTCGTATAGAAAATCTGGGTGCTAAAGGTGTCTCCGTTGTCATCGGAGTCTAAATCATCACTCAAATTTCCAGAGCCATTGGACGGAATTCTTAGTAGACTTTAAACTTCAGTTGGTAACACAGAACTTTTTTTTTTAGGAAGTGGTCGAATAGAGGAAATTACGGGGTCTGATGAGATTAACAAATTATTTAATATATCTTGATTGGTGCTTGTTCTGGAAACTTTTCGGCTATGATTATATTATATATTTCGGCTTCGGTTCTCGGTAGTACCTTATCTCTTTATGCCTCGATTCTTGCACATCTTCACTTAGTTGTCCTATTGGGAGTAAAAAAAATTTCTTGCAACCACTCTAAATTATGTTTTTCAAACCTCACAATATAACTAAGTTTAAACTGCGGCTTTATCTCCATTTCTTCATTAACTGTAGTAAAAAATTCTTAATGTTTTTGTAAAACGTAGGGCTCAAAATATTAGAACCTGCCGCTATATGGTATTTTTGTGTTACGTAATTAATTAAAAACTCTTTTGATTTCACAGAAGTGGCATTTAATATACCCCGTTCTTTTAATGCCTCGAATAATTCTCTCCGGGGAATGCATATAGGCCTTCCTGAAAATAACACAATTGTTCAAGGAAGGACAAAAGATGATCACAATTTATATATGACATTAAAGGTGAGACTTCAGTTTACAATACTTATATATTCATAAATGTGAAAAAACGATTTTTTGTTTCTAAATGCTAATTGAAATATGCATTTTAACAGCAAAAAAATTCAAAAATAGTGTAAAATTAGATGTTAGTTCAAATCTCACACACATGATATATTGATATATAGTTTAGTAAATTAAATTAAAAATACCTTGAGAAATGTCTGCCATAACAAACTTTTGTAAATATATCCAAACGTCACTAATTACACAACCGTCTCTGCTCACGCGTAGGAGTGAACTGAAAAACGCGATGCCGAACATCCAACTTACGACACACTTTGCAGCGTTTCCAAACTTCCATCAAGCCCTATTGACATATTTAAGTTAACACATAAAATGCAGAAACTATTGTACTACACTAAAAAAAATATAAATATTAAAAAAATTAACATACTCAAAAACCACTTAATTCGCGTTTTTTTCCATTCCGTCCAAAGTGCGTCGTCTCTTTCTTCTAATTTCAGCCTCACGACACACCCAAATCGGTGATTCAATATCCCCCCTGACTTTGATCAGACTTTCAGATCGGACTCTAGCTCGGTATGTATGTGTTGTTGCGAATTCGCTTAATTGACGAGTTTTGCGTCTTAACCACTCTAACAAATTTTGGTATATTTGCAAAAACGTTTTGAGCTATTGATTCATTGGTTTTAAACCGCAGTAAACAGTGTTCTTAATAATGTCATATAATCATATTAATTAAATAATATGGTAAATATATATATACACACACATTTCAAAGTGGATAATAAGATTTTTAAACCGATAGGTTCAACTGAATTTACGTTGAGATAAAACAGAGTTTCGTAGGTTTGTTTTGAGAATTACATCTATGATCTTTAATTGATTCTTAAAAATTGTAGACAACAGTTTTACAAGAATTAGGTACATATATTGCTACAGTTGTTGGTCATTGCAATGTAGAGCAAAATGATGGGTGGATGAGAACACATAAAAGCAATTCTAGTGAACGATCCTTTACCGAAGGGAAACCAGAATCTTGGGAGGGGAATCAAATAGGGATACAGTGAGGTTAGATAGTGGTTGGAAAATGTCTAGGGCACGTGTTGTGGTCTGATCCATATAATTATAGGATAATTCACAAGAAGGAAGATATTACTTAGAATTGGGGTATTGTATCACGATGTTAACAGGCATTATTCAACTATATTATTTGGGTATAATAAAAAAAAAAATCATGATTGTACAGGTACAATATAATACATTGGAATTCTTAGCATCGTTTTAGTGTATAAAAAGAAATTTTGACGTTATTTAATCAATAGATTTTCATTCAACTCGATTTTTTAAATTTATTTAATCATTTAATTTACTAAATTAATTTTCAATTTTTACTCCCAAACAAATAAAAATTATGTGAAAAAAAACGTTCTCCTTTTTTTTAGATTATTCAATTTAAATATGAATATATACACAGTAGGCATATTTAAAAAAATAGTGAGAAATTCTCCCGATGGATATGTTTATTGGAGGTAATCAATGATTTTACTTTTAAGAGGAAGCATCAAGCCAAAAATGTGTTTATTCTTGGTATACCTTATATCGTAGGTAATAGGCATTAAAATCGCTTGACAAACGGGGTCTGGAAACGTTCGATTTCAAACAAAAAACAGGTTTTTATTTATTTTGTAAATAATTATAAGAAAGCAAAACAGTTAATCAAGTGAAACTGTTACAGATAATCTTAGCTATAATGTTTTATTTTTTAATAGTTGTTTCCTTTATGCGTTCATAAATTTCTACTGAAAAAAATATTTTTTTGTAGTTTGCATTTATATTTTTTATCGAGTAATTTATTATTTTATTTGTATTCTACTCAAGCGAAGCGATAGGAAAACTTTCAATTTATCTAAAACATATTTTTTGGTATTCATAATGTACACCAATTCGTTATAACGATGAATCAAAATAGTGATTCGGCACTAAGCTTCGTCTTAAAGAATGTTTTGGTTTGCGTGTTTCTTATTTTAGTAAGTAGAGAATTGAATAGCGTAATAGCATTGTATTTAAAACTTTTTTGTTCATAGAAGGTTTGACAAACTAGGATGTTAAATTTTTATACGTGTGACTGTCTCAAGGCTCTAGGGTTTATTCGTTCTTCATACATATTGGTATTTTTAAATTGATGAAGCAGGATATTTTTTTAATATAATTTTTTCAGGTTAGGAACATTTAGGACGGGTTGTTTCGGAGAATTTGAACAATTCATCAAATTTCAAAGCTCATTTTCAAGTTCTGTGAAAGATTTGTTCAAGTTCTGTTTTTATTTTAGTTTTGTCAAGAAACTAGCCTATAATGATATAATAACAAAACGTGAATAAGACTTTCACAGAACCCAGTTCCGGTTCCGGTTAAAATCCTGTTAAAAAACATATCTCTGTATATAAGTAGTTATATTGGAGAAAATACTTATGATAGATTATAAACTATTATAAAAATATATATGAGAACATAATTTCCGGTAAAACTTACAACACCATCATTTAGTAAAAAAAAAGTATATTTGTTATTACCGGTTACCATAAAAATGTTTGAAAATGGAGATTAACTGGTTTATTTTATACTCAACATCTTAAATGCAAAGATAATTCACATGTATAACTGTATATTTCCTAAATAAACGACGAAAAATTATTAAATTAAGTTCCCTGTGGGCGAATTTTGTCATCCAAATATCAGTCCAATTAGGGCCTATATTTCCTTATAAAGTTATATTTGACAAGTGCAAAAGAGACAGACCGCGTGCTAAATGGTCTAGAACCAAAAGGTCAGTGGAATCCAAATTTGAATAGAAAATGCTACATATTTTACTCTTTATTCTATGGCGTCATCACACGACGGGTTAATGGTTCAGTAAAAATTCCCTTTTCAAATTTTATTGATCTTCGATTCGTTGCGTTTATTAATTAATTAATGCGGATTACCTTCTTAAAACCTTATGTTTTCCGATAAAATTTTCGTTTTGATTTTTTAAATTAAAAAAAAGATAAATCAGAAACATACTTTTTTTGGACTCGTTATCTACTTGTCTGTTCATACAACTAATAATATTTGCAATTTAAAAAAAAAATAATAATTTTTTATAGAAATCTTAAATTGAAAAAATTCAATAAGATTAAAACCTTGGATAATTATAACATGATAAATAAACATAGTGTAGACACATCTGCCTTGATGATTGACACTGTACTACTGCCCAAAACGTTGTGCAAAAATAAATCACCATACCCTTGGCCGTAAAAATCTCAAATCTTAAGATTGAATTTATTTGCAAATCGCCTATTAATCAGTCACACAATAGAAAAATTAAACGATGTATTAGTTTCCTATGCAAATTCCTTGTTATTTATATTATATTAAGAATAAATACTAGATCAGAAGACTTACAAGTTACCCAACTACTCCACCAAAATGTAGAATGTAATGTAAAATGTTCATTCAATAGAATTGGTGGATTTATCATTCTGTTCTGAAAAGGAGTGCTGTACTGGACGGGAGTCCGCACAAGACTGTAGATTTAGGCGCCGGGTCCAAACCGTGTCTTCAACCGATGAGATGCTCCTTTACGGCCGATGATGATGATTGTAGTTGATATTGGTGATGAAATCTGCCTCCCGCACCCAGGCTTGGTGAATGGTGGGCACTGGGTGTGCTTTCGTCTCTGCTCGCTTCTGGTGTTGGCGGTTTTCCAAAGGAGGGCCGGCTGGTCTCGAAGAGGTAACACCAGAAGATCTTGGAGCAGAAGACTCGGCGAGGTGAGGCAGATGTTGAGCAGGAGTCACTTGTTGATAAATAAAACGCTTGGTTTTGGTGGTAAAGATGAACTGATTTATTTTGAATTATGGGGCTGCTTATATTTAATTAGCCTGACTCGCGCCCGACATTGGGCTAGGAGCCTAAAAGTGGTGGGGGGTTATACCCGCGCCAACAATGAGTTTATAGCCTCCGACAAATTGTTGCATATTCATTTTGTCGGCAGCAATGGTGATAGTGGTCGCTTAAATTTGCGAGTTAGAAAAGATTTTGAGCGCTTACATGAATGACAATTACATAGTTTAAATGCATAGTAGTTATAGGAATGTGTATCTTGACAACTAGATTTTTTGTTTGTCAAGATACGACAAAAAATAAGAAATTTTTGTAAAATAAATGTGTAAAAATGATCTCAAGCGATCAAATTTGTAAAACATGTTAAGTTAGTATTTTTCCGAGGTCCCCCGTAACATAGCGCTCAGAAAGAGATAAGATTCACTATGCTACGAGGTTCCTGGATTTTTGTACACGCAAAAAGGGTAAAAAATATTGTTCAAAAATGGGTTTACATATGGGTGAAAAACAGCTTTTTTAATATCTCCTCAGCGGTAGTATATCGAAAATAGTGACTACCGCCGAGGGGATGAACAAGTAAAATACATACATTTGTAACATTTAAAAATTGATTTTTCCTAGTAAATTTTACATAGAAAAAATGCTGGACATCGATCCGCGTGGCAGGTATGCGGGCGGTACGGTATCGATGCCATTCGGAGTCAAAGTTTTCAAGCCGCTTGGGCCGAAAACTGGACAAAATGACCAGTGGCGGGGAGTGGTGATTTTGCCAGTGGCGTGGAGTAGGGACATTTTATAAAAGTAAACAATTTTTATGAAATTAAATAACATGGTCAACTACGTCCGTTACACTCCCCCCGTTTAGTTATGCTGAACTAAAAAATAGGACGTTTGTTGGTACGTTGCAGCCCGCGGCGGCCAGTCCCTCTGGGATGGTGCTGGGCTGGTGGTACTGTTGATGTTGCATCGGTAGGCGGGGCCGGCAGGATTACAGCGAGCTTCACATCGGGGTGGACGTAAAATCCGGTGCTCGTCTGGATCCGGGCGGTCCTCACTTGGCCGTCTGCAGCAGGGGTGAATGGAGGAACATGGTGGGCTAGCCTTGATGGCGGCAAGGGCCCCATCAGAGGGGGGGCTGGCTTGCTCCTGCGCATCTTGCAGGTGGGGCAGTTGTGGGCGATCTTGCGAATATTTGTTCGCAGTCGCAGCACATGGTAGCTGCCTCGCACCTCAGCCATTGTTCTCTCCTTATTCGGATGATCGGCTTCGTCTCGACGTCTCACCAGAAGTCGTGCATATGCATGATCACCATCCAAAATTATTGGTGTCCGCACTGCTTGGGGCACGTTACTGAGGGCTCGTATTCTTGAATTCATCCTCAGTAGGCCGTCAGGTCCAAGGAAGGGGCTCAAGGCTTTGAGCCTACTGTCACTTGGTAGTGGATCTCCTTTCTGGAGCGCATTTATGTCATGATAAAATGTCTCTTCTTGTTATTTTCTTGCCCATCGGGCCTCTGCTTCCTTGATTTCATCGGTTCTTAAATGATTATCAGGTTGTTCGTGGCTTTTTCCACGACACCTTTTAATAGAACGATGTATCCGGCAGGTAGTTTGAATAAGATGATTAAATGAGGAAAATTTCTTGATGTCGGGCAGTGTATCTGCCACAGTTGAAGTAAGGCCAACGTTTTGGCGCCTTACTTCAATGTGCCCCGGAGACCCTTTCGCGGGGCCGACTGATTTTCTCGTACCATTTGCAGGCACAGATCCAGCTGGTACTCCTCGTACGGCCGCCTGTATAAGAGGTGCTCGCGGTACGGGGCCAGATGGTCCATGGGGCATGGTAGAATGCCACCGGGCGTGGTGCCTGGGTGGTCTTCTCTGCAAAGATGCTGGCACAGATCCAGCTGGTACTCCTCGTACGGTCGCCTGTATCAGAGGTGCTCGCGGTACGGGTCCAGATGGTCCATGGGGCATGGTAGAATGCCACCGGGCGTGGTGCCTGGGTGGTCTTCTCTGCAAAGGTGCTGGCACAGATCCAGCTGGTACTCCTCGTACGGCCGCCTGTATCAGAGGTGCTCGCGGTACGGGTCCAGATGGTCCATGTTGCACTGTTTGAGGTCTCTCGGCAATGTGCCTGGGAGACCCTTTCGCGGGGCCGACTGGCCTTCTCTGCGAAAATGCTGGCACAGATCCAGCTGGTACTCCTCGTACGGCCGCCTGTATCAGAGGTGCTCGCGGTACGGGGCCAGATGGTCCATGGTGCACTGTATAATGCCTCCCGGCAGTGCGCCTGGGTGACATTGTGGCTCGTATGGCCAATGTGGTAGCTTCATTCACATGTCCAGAGGTCCCTCCGCCATGGGTGGTCCACCCCAACGCCGTTCGTGATAATATTCGCGTAGAATCACGAACGTCGCGCACTTCCCTCGAGACAATTAAGTTAGCATTGTCTTGCCCGATGAGAAGTGTGGGGGTGATGCAGCGACCGTGGTACCTCTGTACAGGAAGGCTGAGCTGCTTGATGGTATTGGCTTTGATGACGTACTCATCAGAGATTCCGGCGCCGCGTAGGGTGATTGGCACGCGGCGGGACGTCATGTCTGTTGAGCACATGTTTTTTGCTCCGTGTAGTCGTAGCTCACGGGTAGGTCCGGTTGTGCCGAGTTTTTGTGCTGTGGTGGCGTCAATAAGGGTGACTGTTGAGCCCTCGTCCAGAAGCGCAAAGGTTTTAATCTGCCGCTTCGGGCTCGACAATATGATTCCCACCACTTTTAACACGGCACTTTCGGTGTGGCGTCACATATTGTGAACATCTGCCACAGTAATGTCATTATCACGATTGTTATTATAGTTGTGAAGAAGTCGGTGGTGGGGGGATCTGCACTCCCCCACGCCGCACCATTCACTAACTTTGCACTGTTTTGTATAATGTTTGCCATTGAGGCACAATCGGCACAAACCGGCGTCGTTCACTGTTTCAAAACGATATTTTAAGTCTTTCGCGGCGAAAGTGCGACATTCGCTAAGTTGGTGGCCATTTTCACCACACTCGACACACCCGGCGCGGTTGTCGAACTCGCGAACTTCATTGTAACTGTTTTGCACTTTTTCCCCGCTTCGATTATTTTCTCGATTATTACCAGACAAAATTTGGGGCATTCGATTATTACCAGACAAATTTTGGGGCTTTCGATTATTTTGCGCGAACTGTTGTTTTTCACTCGAATTGTTGTTGTAAACATTGTTTTCCCGCGATAAAAACCGTTCTGACGCGGCAGACGTGTTTAAACTGTTGTCACAAGTGTCACTTTTGTTCGAATTGTTTTTTCGCGAAAACTTTTCTGACTCGGCAGACGTATTTATGTCACAGGTATCACGTTGGCGCGCACTGTTTTTTCGCCAAAACTGTTCTGATGCGGCAGACGTGTTCTCTAAACGGTTTTCGTCACATGTTTCACGATTTTGAGCACTGTTTTTTCGCGAAAACTGTTCCGTTATTGAGAACGAATGTTCACGGCGTGGGCGGGACCGCGCGGGGTCAACCAAACCGGACTTTGGGATGGCGTTCGCGATGGTTTTCAGGAAGGCGGCAAACTGGCAGATGGTAGCGGAGGCCTCGTAGTGCCGCACTTCCATCAGCCACGCCAACCGCAAGGTGAGCGGGATCTTCCCCGCGATGTCACTGAGCAGCGCTGGATTCGTCAGATAGCCATCATTGTTGAGGGAGCGGAGTGATGCCACCAGGTTTTGAACTGTGCCAGAGAAGTCTGCGATGTCCTCCAGAGAGGCCTCAATTGTGAGGTGGGGCAGCTTCTTCACTTTGTCCAGCATCAGAGCAGCGAGTGAAGTAGTCCCTCCAAATCTCTGCTCCAGGACTGCCAGGATCTCCGGAACCTGGGCAGGGTCCATCAGAAGGGGGCCGACGGCTTCTCGGGCTTTCCCCTTGAGGGCCCGCTGTAGGCGGATCAAGTTTTCACTGGAGGTCATCCGACATGTGGAGGTAGACTGGTTAAACTGTGCCCTCCAGGTGGGCCACTCCAGTGGATCTCCAGAGAATGGAGGCAGGTCCTTGGCCATAGATTGTCTGGCAATAAGGGCCGCCATTCGTGGATCGTCCTCGATTGTGGGACGGGGGCTGTCCTGAGCCCTTGAAGCTCTGATGGCTTCTGTCAGGGCGGAGGCCAGCTGAGCCATGGGACTGCCATCATGCTGAACCCAGGCTCTGGTATGTTGGGCCGTCTCATCCGCCGTAGGTTGGGGCGGGAATCTCGGCATGGAGCTGGTACTGGCTGTGGGCGGGCCATCTGGCCGTGCCGGCACGCCATACTCCTGTTCGCGCAGTGGTACGGGCGGCACATGTTCAGATGGTCCAGATGGTCCAGAGGGTCCAGGTGGTCCAGGCTGTGTCCATGGCACGTCCCACTGCTCCAGCAGTCCGGCAGGTGATCCTGGCGTCGGCGCTGGGTACCCCGGGTGGGGCAGAGGTACGGGCAGCACAGGGCCATGAGGTCCAGGCTGCACCAGTACTGGGCATCCCTGAATGGTCCAGGGTGCTGGTTGCGCAGGGCCTGCTGGCTCTTGCTGCGCTCGTGATGCGTACCTCTGGTCCACCAGAGGTACAGGTCCGGCTGGCACTTCAGGTACGGCTTGCCTCTGTTCGATCAGAGGGGCGGGCGGTACGGGGCCAGAGGGTCCAGGCTGCATCATGTTTGGCCACCCTGCATTGGGCCAGGGTGACGAGGGCGGGGGACCGGCTGGCCTTGGCTGCGCCGCTGCTGAGTACCTCTGGTCCACCAGAGGCACCGGGCTCGGTTGGCCGGGCTGCACCCATCCAGGGCTGTACCCTTGGAAGCGCCAGGGTCCTCCTTGGGCAGGATACCCTTCCAGGAGTACGGGTCCAGATCGGGCAGGCACTGTTGCTGCTGGTTCCTCGTACCTCTGGTCCACCAGAGGCACCGGGCTCGATTGGCCGGGCTGCGTCCATGATGGTGGTGACCTCTCCAGGAGCTTCGAAGGTCCAGGAGGGGCAGGGGCTGCTGCTGTTGGAGCTGATTGAAGAGCTGCTTTAAGTCTCTCAATGTGCTCGGTTTGACTGCGAAGCTGTTGTCGCAATGACTCCATCGCATCCTCTTGAGATGTGGAGGGCGGTGAGTCATGATGTGCAGGTGGTGCCATGTCAGGAGTAGTGCTGGGCGTGGGCATGGGGGTTACGTCAGGCGTGACGTGAACCGCAGCCGTGGCCTGAGACCCAGCGTCCAGGGCATCTGCAGATGGTGTTGAGGATCCATCGTCTTGGATCCGGCTCGACCGTAAAGTTGGAGACATCCTGGTTGAAGGCGTGTGAGAATCCGGCTCGAAGGACCACTTGTACTGGACGGGAGTCCGCACAAGACTGTAGATTTAGGCGCCGGGTCCAAACCGTGTCTTCAACCGATGAGATGCTCCTTTAAGGCCGATGATGATGATTGTAGTTGATATTGGTGATGAAATCTGCCTCCCGCACCCAGGCTTGGTGAATGGTGGGCACTGGGTGTGCTTTCGTCTCTGCTCGCTTCTGGTGTTGGCGGTTTTCCAAAGGAGGGCCGGCTGGTCTCGAAGAGGTAACACCAGAAGATCTTGGAGCAGAAGACTCGGCGAGGTGAGGCAGATGTTGAGCAGGAGTCACTTGTTGATAAATAAAACGCTTGGTTTTGGTGGTAAAGATGAACTGATTTATTTTGAATTATGGGGCTGCTTATATTTAATTAGCCTGACTCGCACCCGACATTGGGCTAGGAGCCTAAAAGTGGTGGGGGGTTATACCCGCGCCAACAATGAGTTTATAGCCTCCGACAAATTGTTGCATATTCATTTTGTCGGCAGCAATGGTGATAGTGGTCGCTTAAATTTGCGAGTTAGAAAAGATTTTGAGCGCTTACATGAATGACAATTACATAGTTTAAATGCATAGTAGTTATAGGAATGTGTATCTTGACAACTAGATTTTTTGTTTGTCAAGATACGACAAAAAATAAGAAATTTTTGTAAAATAAATGTTTAAAAATGATCTCAAGCGATCAAATTTGTAAAACATGTTAAGTTAGTATTTTTCCGAGGTCCCCCGTAACATAGCGCTCAGAAAGAGATAAGATTCACTATGCTACGAGGTTCCTGGATTTTTGTACACGCAAAAAGGGTAAAAAATATTGTTCAAAAATGGGTTTACATATGGGTGAAAAACAGCTTTTTTAATATCTCCTCAGCGGTAGTATATCGAAAATAGTGACTACCGCCGAGGGGATGAACAAGTAAAATACATACATTTGTAACATTTAAAAATTGATTTTTCCTAGTAAATTTTACATAGAAAAAATGCTGGACATCGATCCGCGTGGCAGGTATGCGGGCGGTACGGTATCGATGCCATTCGGAGTCAAAGTTTTCAAGCCGCTTGGGCCGAAAACTGGACAAAATGACCAGTGGCGGGGAGTGGTGATTTTGCCAGTGGCGTGGAGTAGGGACATTTTATAAAAGTAAACAATTTTTATGAAATTAAATAATATGGTCAACTACGTCCGTTACAAGTGCCTACTAGGGAAATACAAAGTAATTCCCTATAAGCTCTACAATAATTTTCAATGGAAACGAAAATACTGGGTAAAATACGCATCCTTTTTTATATACCTTCCTAAATCTCTAAAATTGAAATTGAATCTCTCGTAACTCTATTATTATCTACATAGGACGAACTGAATAGTTTTGCCTTGAGTCGAGTAATCCCAGGGAACAAAGTAAAAATAAAAGACAATCCTGCATTCAATCTATAGAGAACCAATTCAAAATACACGAGATACAAAGTATTAGCGTTGAATTCCAACCATTTTGGTAAAAGCACAGGGTCACTAAAAAAACAAACGAAAAAATTGTAGGTATAATGGATATGAAACCCGATATGCTTATTGACTTTTTAGATTTGGAATATTGCGACTTAATTAAGTATTTTATATTTTTTGTCTGTCTTTAGTTTGTTGGTGTGTTCCGTGTCCGGTCAATCCTGTCCAGATGGTAGCCGTGTTTGATAGTACCTTTTTACTCCGAGAAATCGCAAGAGCGTTGCGATCTGTCGGAGTAATAAGCCCGAGTAATCCACATTACGTGAATTCTTCTGTTTACAATACTGGCATGGGTAAGTACTGGCGATGAGTTGTACATAAATGAGCCGCCCTGTAAACCGTACCACGGTGGAATTGAACAGCAACTATTTTTTAATCAGGAGATATTTTAGAAAAAATATCGCCATTAAAATTATCCAGTGAATGGCGTCTGACAGTCCGAGATCTGGACTTGGACATATGTATCTACACTTACTAACTACCTAGCATCTTATTTTTCTCGTAGTACGAAGAGCCTCATCGGAGGAGCCGTATCGGGGGAGCCGTAGCGGGGAGCCGTATCGTGGTAAGCGTATCGGGCGAGTCGTGCCTGGCGAGGAAAGCATTCACACTCTCCATACTCTCTGAGCTCACGACTCCCAGTCATTTGAGCCGTCGTTCAATAAGTCGACTTTTCGTAGGGAAATATTGGAGCTGGTACTGTGGCTCTTAATAAAATGAGTCATGACTCATCGATAGTAGGTTCATTATTTCTAGCTTTATTCTTATGATGTATTATTTTTTATATAACGTCTTTGCACATACACATCAATCTGTTCTGCTGAATTGAAGAAAATTATAATTTCCTAAGCAATTATTTTTAATTCAGTTTGTAGCATCATTGTAATTACGTAATTAACTTTGTTTAAAATAAAATAAAATAAATATATATTCAAATGTTTTAGAACCGATGGTTTTTTTATTTTTTTATTATTTTAACATTTTAATGTTTTAGTTCCGTCGCATATTGTTAAATCTTTGTCTTTGCTATTCTAATATTATTATATCTTAATTTTCTGTCTATTTTGTATCGCGATGAAGGAATCATCGGTTATGAAACATGTAGATAATTTAATGAAAATGGTGCTTTTAACACACTAAATTATTTTAACTTAATATTATTATTATTGGATTTGACTAAATGGGATACAATGCTGCATAGGCTTGATGATATCAAAAAAATTTCATTTTTTAACTCTTGGATGTAGTTCTGCAAAATTTAAAAAAAGAGATTTTACAATATCATAATACACCTCTTCATAAAAAACTAAATCATGTTTTTTCCTTAGAAATAGAAATAGAACCATTTATAAGGCCCTCCCACAGCCGTTTTGCTCACATGATGCACAGGTTGGGCCTTAAAGAGTGGCGATGTGTGAATGCGGTGCAGTGCAGACCACCGAACATGTGGTCAATGAATGCCACTTGTATTCACTCCCCGGCGGGATTGATGAAGTCCACAGGATGACGCCTGAGGCCCTAGAATGGATGTTCCTCTCCGTAGATGTTCCCCCTTTCGACCCAGTGGCGGCTCGTGACTTTTGGGTATACTAGAGTGCTAATATTACAAAAAATGACATTAATGATATTGTTGCAGCTGAAAACGATATTTATTTATTTTCGAAAATTCGATTTTTTGTACAAAGATTATCAAGAAATTTCAGTTTCGCCGAACGCCGCATGGATTTCCTGAAAATCTTCATACAAAAAAACGAATTTTCGAAAAAAACAAAAAAACCTTTTTTAACCTACAACAACATCAAAAATGCCATTTTTTTAATATTAGCACTCTAGTACATCGAAAAGTCACCATACGAAAGAAGAAGTACCTTTTTTGTGCTTTTATATGTATTTTAAATTATATCGTGTTTGTGAAGATTATAATTCCGTAACAATCTTCCTTTTCCGTCCCGAAAATATATTTTGTATCAAATTTAAACATTCTATCAAGATTATTATAAACGCGAGGGGAAATTAAAAGTTTTAATTTCACGCAAAAAGCAATCCCTTCAACAAAAACAACCATCTAAGTGTTCATGGTGCAACATTGTTTGTCAACAAAACTTCGGACATGGAATAATTTTTCGTCATCTGTCAGAATGAGTAAGTGGAAACCGGATATATTTCAACTTCTTCAGCCCTTCAACTCGTAAACTTATTCTGTAATTTTCCGAAATGAAAAATTTAAAATAAGTTTTTAAAGTATATTTAGGAAGATTTATTGTAAACCTAAGTGCATGATTTAAAAACAAATGTATATATGTATTACCCATATAAATTTATGACCGGAGTCAGTGAAATTAACATATCCCATTTTAGATTTTTTGGAGATTGGAGAGGTCTCACTAAATCAGTCTCTTTCGATCCGGCCCACCACGCAGCAGGAGAGCAAATGAACTCGCCGCTAAAGCCTCGATAAACCTCAACCCACGAACCCGGACACCTCTGCTAAGTTACTTCAATTAGCGAACCACTTGGAGTGACATATGGCTGGGGTTTTGGTTGACCATAAATGGTTTCCGGAGCGGCGATACCCAAACCCGCTTCCAAAATTGAGTTAGGAGGGAAAGTAGACGACTAAGATGAAGGTTGGGAATAGCCTTGTTATTAAAGTCGATTCAACGCTAACCATTTAAGCCTTAATCCTTTTCAGTTTTGATCGATTCTTTGGAATGACTCAGCAGAGTTAGTTAGCACTCAAACTAGTATATATCATGTGATTTTCGAAGTCATTAAAAGCGGAGTCTTCTCGTCAACATTGTATATAAAATAAGTTTTTTTTTATGGAGCAAACACCTTTTATTTAGTTGTGTTTTTATCTGTTAATGGTTTATACAACCTTTATGATGACGTGTTAAGTGCTCTCTGTTATGTCATAGTACACAACATCACGCCGCAAAAAAAAAAACAATTGAAAAAACACCCCATCGAAAAACTTGACATTCATAAACACGTTGTAATAACATCTTGAAAGCTATTTTTTAGTGCTTCCAATAATTTTATATTTATAAACAATTCTAACTGCTTTAAATATACTGAGTATTACTTAGAAATGTTGATTTTAGATGCAGAAGAGAAGTCAAATTGTTTAAGTTCACTTGCATTTGCATATTGTATATTTGCATACTGAATATTCAATATTTATTCTATGTAACAGTTTGTTATTGCGTGGGTACACTGGCAATATGAAACTGGGTTTATTTTTATGGTTGCTTTATCAACGTTTAAGATTAATTTGTCTACTTTTAGAAAAAAGTCTATATCTCAAAGAAAATTAATTTATTGATTTGCCAAGCGTGATATCAATTACTTCTTCAATGTTGGCCTAATTCCCTTTGTGGCGTTATTTTAATGACGATAAAATAAATAACTTTACGTACACCATAATTTAATCAAAAAGGATCGACATGTTTCAATACCAATGGTTTCTTAGGATTTAACGTTAGTGGGAGGATTGGATGTTAGTGTAAGCACCACTGCAAATAAGACAGTAATACGTTGTTGGAAAGGAAGGACTCGCCATTAGGAACAAGGGCACTCGTTTCTTTCCGTTTGTTCTTCTCACATCAATGGCACTGAACACATAACTGTTTGGCGTGGATGTAAAGAGGTAATAAGGTAAGCGAGGTAATATCTCGCGCGTATGCGGTTTTTTTATAGTGAGCTATGCGGGATATTGTAACAGACTGACTGCATAATATGCATAGAAAAGGTGCATGAATCGAAGTAGGTAGGACAAAGGAACAACAGTATTCTCTCAGTATAGTGTTTGCATGTATGTTCATAAGTATGCATGCGATGTGTGTATAAATTATGTATAATGCGTATTGACGCAACCATACAGTTTTTTAATAATTATATTATATGTGCTTAGTACTGTTTACCCTTTACAATTGTATACGGAGAGAAAATACTGATGTTGAATATTGATAATTTATTAAAAATCTCTTCAAATCGTTCATAATCCAGTTAAAAATGAGATTGAGGGCCCTTAACGAATGAATTGATAGGTTTCCTAATAAACTTTTTATTAAAATACGAATGTATCATCACGATATCGGAAAACGTGTTTATATAAATCTTATTTTCCGCATTTGGTCCTTGCATATTATCAAGGAAAATGCAGGTGCGTGTGATACATTGGGAATTTACTAAAAGTTTATTAGGAAAGCGCCTGCCATCTAATTTTTGACCGGGTTAGTTATAATTTGAAGAGATCATTAATAAATTGGCAGTAATAATTTTTCTCCATGTATTTTTACTTAATGTAAACGGCACATGTTGTAAAAAATTAAAATAAACCAATATCTTTAGGGGTGAGATTGTTAAGAAGTATCGAATAGTGCTCTTCCAAAAAATAACCACAAAAATTGATTTTATTTAGTACAGTTTATTATATACATTTGAATAATGTTTTTTCTGGCCAACTAGGAGAAAATCTCTTTTTACGAAAAATACAGACAAAATGAAAAGAAAGGGAAAGAAAGAAATAAAAAAAAATAGATGAAAACCTAAATATTTGATGTTTGATTACAAAACGTATTTATATAATAATAATATAAAGAGTTAAAAAACAGCGAATTGTTCATTAACGTGGAAAAATGTAACACAAATCTTTCACCAAAAGCTTGAACCTGTAATATTCGCGTACAAAATCAATGACGTAGAACTCAAAATATGTTGTGAAGTAAAGTACTTGTATAATAATAGACTCAGGAATGTCTTTTTGATCACATATAAATTTCATCTGTGACGAGGCCTAAAAAATTCTAGGATTCAAAATTAGAGTGACGAAACCATTCAGATCACCTCATTTAATAAAAATACAACATGTCTCTTTCGTTCGCTCAATATTAGAATTTGGATCAGTAATATGGAATCCCCAATATAAATTTAATGTTGGAAGGTTAGAAGGAATTCAAAAAAGTTCTGAAAACTTAGACTTTAAACACTTCCGACCACCACAACATTTAATAGACTCATTAGTATAAAAAATATTCAAAATTATCGAAAACGTTGTTGACAACGTCTACCTTCTGGGAAATGTTCATTTCCACTGTCCAGTTCGAAACCACGGTCAAATTAACTATTCCACATCCCACACTCAAAAACTAACTACACACAACATTCACTTTTCTGAAGGACATGCACAAAATACAATAATATTTTCAGACGTCGGTATTTTCCATTTTTCCTTAGTTCAGTTTACTAAATTCATATTGGAGATTAAATCAACTTGTTAATTACGTTATCTCTCCCCTTGCTGTTTGTAAGATATCTAAGTTATTTTCGTTGAGTTGTTTTTGTTTTCACTTAATTTTTTTTTAATTAGTGCTTTTTCTGTATGTAACATGAATTTTATGTGGAACTTTACTGGTTCATTAAAAATATGTAAAGTGTAATTATTTATATAAAATATGTAAAACTGATTGTTTCCATAATAAAATAAAATTATAAAATAAATATTTGTAACTGTTGATTTCATTGCTTAATATTTACATATTTGGTAGAACAACAAAAAAAATACTTTAAATTTGTTGCTTTATATTCAATGATTTGCGAACATATTTTAATGATTTTTTTTAATTTTAAAGAAACTCGAGCTTTAATAGAAATCGACCCTTAATTTTTAAAAAATCTACGGACGTCTCAAATTACAACAGAAAAAAAAGTTTTTTTTTTTTTTTTTTTTTTTTTTTTATATTTACTCCACACAGGAGGCCCTGAAGAAAATAATTTCCCTCAGGGCCTATGTCATCTTTGGGGATGCTGTGTGGAGGGTCTTTTTGTGGAGAGGAAGGAGTGAACATGGGTCTTGAAGAGTCCCATGTTGTAGGAGGGAGGAAACACAGAGGCCGGCAGTTCGTTCCACAGCCGAGCTGTTGAACTTAAGAACGAATCATAGAAGCGACTCGTTCTCATGTGACAAGTGTCAACTGTGTACAAATGTTGGGCGCGCGTTTGGCGTGTATCCCGACTACGCACCGGTGCCGAAGGGATCAATGACGCTAGTTCCTCAGAGCATCTTCCATTGTAATACCGATAGAACAAGGACAGCATACCTACCTGACGCCTGTGCTCTAAAGATTGCAGTCCGTTTGTTAAGATTGGGGAATCTATCAAACGGACCGCCCGTTTCTGCACAGAGTCAAGGGTTTTTTTCAGGTATTTTGGGGCTCCAGACCAGAGATGGCTGCCAAATTCGACAGTAGGGCGCACTTGCGATTTGTACAGGGTGAGCAGTTGTGTACTATTAAAGTATCTGCGGGCCCTGTACAGTACGCCCAGCTTCTGAGAGGCCAACTTTACTCTAGCTTCGATGGAGCCCCCGTACCTGAGCTGGTCACTTATAGTTACACCAAGCATATCAATGGAAGGCCTGTTCGGAAGATTGCTTCCGTTGAAGGAGACTAGATTATCATTTGGATCCCTTTTAGACGTAATCAGACAGGATTGGGTCTTTGAAACATTAAATTCGACGAGATTATTTTTACCCCAGGAGGAAATACTCTCGAGATAACCGTCCATTCTCTGCTTCAAAGCCCTCCGAGCCGTTGGAGTTTGTGTGCCCTTTGGGGGCTTGTCAAACAAAAAACTATCATGAACTGTACTGTCATCCGCGTAACAATGAATCGGTGCACATGTCAAAAGGTCATTGATGTGCAACAAAAACAAAGTCGGAGACAGAACCGATCCCTGTGGGACGCCAGCATTTATGGAGTGCGAGGAAGAGGTGAAACCGTCAGCAACCGCCTGAATCGACCTATCCCTTAAAAAGTCAGCAATCCACGTACACAGGGATGCGGGAAGTCCGTAAGAATGCAATTTGTTGACAAGTCCTCGGTGCCAGACCCGGTCAAAGGCCTTGGATATGTCTAGTGCGACCGTTTGGGTCTCACCGTGACGTTCCAGGCACCGCCCCCAAACATGCGTCACATACGCGAGAAGATCACCGCACGAGCGGTTCCGCCGGAATCCGTATTGACGGTCGTTGATAATTTTGTTCTTCTCGAGGTATGTGAGCAGTTTGTCGTTGATCACACGTTCCATCACTTTGGACAGAACTGATGTGATCGCTATGGGGCGGTAGTTGGCCGGGTTGGAGCGGTCACCTTTCTTGGGAATAGGGTGAATTACCGCTTTTTTCCAACCAGAGGGCACAGTGCCACACTTCAGGGACATTTTGAAGAGCTTTGTCAAAACTGGAACTATTTCCGCAGCACACCTCTGCAATACCAGGGCAGGTATTCCATCAGGTCCACTAGCTTTGTTAACATCGAGCCCCCGTATGACGTGGAGTACATCCCGATGCCGGATCCTCAGCTTTTTCATATAGAAGCCGCAGTGAGGAACCGACGGCGGAACAGCACCCCCGTCGTCGAGGGTCGAGTTTTCCGCAAACATTTTCCCTAAAAGGTTTGCCTTTTCGGTGGCGGTGTTTGCTAGTGAGCCGTCAGGTCTGGTAAGAGGTGGCAAACTGGGTTTGCAAAAATTTCGACCTATTGAGCCCGCAAGCGACCAGAATGCTCTGCTGCCATGCGGGCAGGCAGCCAGCTTTTTGCTGATCTGCAGGTCGTGTTCGAATTTTGACCTATTGATGATTCTCTTGCATTCCTTTGCCGATTTGTTGTATGCTGATCTGCTTTCGGGCGTTCGAGATGTGTTGTAGGCTCGGTAAGCCGCGTTTTTTCGTCGAACTGCTTCGGAGCATTGTCGACTGAACCACGGCTTTGAGCCCACACCAGTTTCTTTAGTAGTCGATTGTATGAAGCCATCCATCGCTGAATTGATGACTTCACCAATCTCCTGGGCACATCTTGAAGGGTCCGAAGTCCGAAAACAAACAGCTGACCACGGAAAAGAATTGAAATGGGCCCGCATACCGAACCAATCTGCTGACCTATAGAATATAAAAAATATTCAAAATTATCGAAAACGTTGTTGACAACGTCTACCTTCTGGGAAATGTTCATTTCCACTGTCCAGTTCGAAACCACGGTCAAATTAACTATTCCACATCCCACACTCAAAAACTAACTACACACAACATTCACTTTTCTGAAGGACATGCACAAAATACAATAATATTTTCAGACGTCGGTATTTTCCATTTTTCCTTAGTTCAGTTTACTAAATTCATATTGGAGATTAAATCAACTTGTTAATTACGTTATCTCTCCCCTTGCTGTTTGTAAGATATCTAAGTTATTTTCGTTGAGTTGTTTTTGTTTTCACTTAATTTTTTTTTAATTAGTGCTTTTTCTGTATGTAACATGAATTTTATGTGGAACTTTACTGGTTCATTAAAAATATGTAAAGTGTAATTATTTATATAAAATATGTAAAACTGATTGTTTCCATAATAAAATAAAATTATAAAATAAATATTTGTAACTGTTGATTTCATTGCTTAATATTTACATATTTGGTAGAACAACAAAAAAAATACTTTAAATTTGTTGCTTTATATTCAATGATTTGCGAACATATTTTAATGATTTTTTTTAATTTTAAAGAAACTCGAGCTTTAATAGAAATCGACCCTTAATTTTTAAAAAATCTACGGACGTCTCAAATTACAACAGAAAAAAAAGTTTTTAAATGGAACGAAGGAAAATGAACATCACCTTTGGGTAAAATTAATTTTTAATTAAAAATTCAATGCACCTTCGGGGCTTAGGGGATATGAAGCGGTACATGTTAAGATAATAGCAGCATATTGCTGGTTTCGACCTCTGGCAATGGATTATTTTTTATCCTACCGGTGCTTTATGAGATTAACTTTTTTTATTAATCAACAGCATTACTCACCCGATTAATTTTATGAAACCACATCTGTATAATTATTGCTGAAGCTTAGTAAATGAATGATATTTTAAAGCATGCTTTATGAAAAGTACCTCTTCTTTAGATAAACATTTTTTTTAAATTCAAGTCTTTTAAACATCTGAAAACCAAATTAATTCTCATACAGCCTACAGAAATGCGCACAATGCAGAACCACGGAAACTTTTTTCACCTTAATTACTCGTACTTTACAATGTTTAAGGCTTAAATAATAACAATTAAATTAAGCCTTGTTAATTGCGACTTTTTCTAACAACGTTACTTTAGCCTCGTGTTAATTCGACCAATATAAAATGTAAAAAGTTACTCGGAATTTTAATCCAGTTGACAACGTCACAATAGTTGAAAACCTACAGCATAGACACACATATGAGACAAAGTCAAAAATATTTGATGTACGGAGCAATTAAGATATTTGGTGAATTACCAAAATAAATTAAATTAAAAGAAAACATTAACAAATTTTAACTTAAATTGCGTAAATATGTGATTGATTCAAACTAACAAATGGTTTTTCAAAATAAAATATGTATAAGGATTAAATTAGGGCATTTAAAAAAACAAAAATAAATCTGTCCACAATGCCCCGAAATGGTCAGGACGCACGGCCATGTGAATCTATCATAAACAAAACATGTGAATCTATCATTAATTTGTTTCCAAAATTATCAGCAACCGACTCGTTAAAGTAGTTGATGCGATTTAATATGTTTATAATATAGTTGAGTAATCCAAGTTTAGTAACATAGCAGGCTACCACACGTGTAAGATATTAAACGCTCTGAAATAATTCAAAACTCGTGCCTTTATATAACTTTCTTAAAAAGTATCTCAATAAGCACTATCCATAGAATAAGGTATTATTTTTGATTTCCAATTAACAATTTAACTAGTTATATAACCACTCGAATGATTTTCGGCACATTTTACCGAGTTTGCAAAACGTCTTGATTGATCGCACGCCATAATGTGCCATTTTTGATTGCGTTATTTTTAAAATATTTTTTCGAAATCCTAAAAATATAGGATAAACGGTAAAATAATGGTGGATTTATTGGCTTTGTGGCACTATTATCAGTTTATATATTTCGGTATACAAAGTCGAGGTATGATTTTTTTTTAAATGGGGGTGAGAAACTCAAACCACAATATTTTTTCTAGTTATTGACGCGAACACTCCAGTGGTTATTTAGACAGTTTAAGTTTTCTATTCGGTACTCAAATATGTGAAGAGTATCTATTTACATACGTTATGAGAGGTATTTCACCATGCTCTCTACATAGCTTATCAATAGGAATTCTGAATAGTGACTATAACATCTACTGCAACTCATTCCCTTCAATATCCCCTCGCAAAGACTCAGAAATAATGAACTGCTCTTCCTCAACCATCATTCGACAAATTATGGATATTATTCACCATTGTCCAGAATGTGTAGACTGGTCAACTCAAGTCAAAACCTTTACTTTTTTGGGATAAGTCTAAATGATTTTTGCCAGACGCTAAACAAGTGACGGAATATTATAAGTGTCCTGTGGTCCTGACCCACGGCGTATTCTTGACTTGATTCGACTTGTCAGTTTATTTTCTTATATTATATCTACCATATGTCTTTGCTTTCATGTACCTTTGTCTACTCCTATATTTTTCATTTTACTTTATTCGTGTTATTATTTTGTAATTTGGACGATGTCCGTTAATAAATAAATAAATATACAGCGGAGAAGCCAGGTTTTCTAACTCTTGCGATTATTTATTTATAAATTAATTAATATACGTTATACAATGGATAAGTTATCAAGATGATTTTGAAAAAACCCCATTTGTCGGATGAATGAGCTGATTTTTCAACTTATTGCGAATATTTTTATTGATTTATTAATTGTTATGGATAGTTATCGAGAGGATGGTGAAATACCACTTATATTTCAAACATTAAAACATATATTTATATATATAAATGTCTTTTAAAACTAAAAAAAGGTGTGTCTGAGAATTAAACCTCCCTTCCCAGGGATCGGAGTCACCTTGCCAGATGCCGATCATGTAGGACTGACATTTATTTCGTTTTTTAACGTGTCCGCATGTGTGAACGTGATTGACATACACAGAGATAGATTGCATTGTCATTAACAGCGAGTGTATCTGCAGAGTTTTGCGTCGATTAGATTCCACTTCCAAGATTTGCAATCATTACCGAAAACAAGATTGAAATTCAAATAGATATATTTATTAAAAAAAAATATTATTTGAATCGCATGAAACACATAGACTGTAAGAATAAACTATCAGATATGTGGTCGTAATGTGGATAACGTAAGCAAATTTTTGAGAGATGTATACTTGGTTCATAATACAAAAGAGTTATTATACGACCATATAATATTTTATGCGTTAAACTAAAGAAAAATAAAAAATTCTTTATGACAGTAATGAAACACTTTCTCGCGTTAAAGGGGAACTTGGCACCAAACATTTTGACTTCTTAAAACTTTAAAATTTATTTCGTGGTGTCAAAAAGTTTTGATTAGACCCATATTGAAACTTGTTTTCTTTGTTTTTTGTTAACCTTTCCCTTACTGTCCTAAAAAAATCCATGCGTTCCGATGCTGTGTAGTCAATACACATCTCTAAATAAGCAATTTAATATCGGAAAAATATAAATATTCATAGTTAATCGCTTATGTTTATTATATGTTATAAAAAAAGTGATAATAATTGTAATTTAATTGCTGAAAACATGAAAAAACCAAAGGCAGATGCTGAACAAACGTGCGAAAAGTCCTTATCTAACGACGGCCCGCGACTGACTGGCTACAGGTGCTGGATGGGCGCGGGACGCACATACACAGCTATGCGGTCGTAGGTATCGATGGTCTAAATAAAACTGCGGACGTGTGGATTTCTCATGTTCCCGCATAGCGAACTAAAGCGGGACATCAGTAGCGTGTCATTTCCTCGCACACTGTTGGAGTAGTTTTCTACGATTTTTAACAAAACACTCTGATTTTTAATTGAATTTGAAAACTTTGTAAAATATTATTTTTTTAATTCAGTGCATAAATAAATAACAGAGGAATACCTAAAATCTGAACACAGAATTTATTATATTAATAGTGTTATTACAGTATACTAAGTATTACTCTATAATATTTATAAAGTTATTAGAGTTATTACAGTTATTAGAAGCAATGTGTAGTAAATACACACCACAGATAAGGAAAGGTTAAACATGAATACTTTGTAAAAAAGTTGATGGAATTCAAAGTACTTAATTTCAGACTTGAAAATGAAATTAATATTCTTGATCACGAACACCTCGAGATGATCCCTTATATGGTTCCGAAGGAGCACGAAACATTTTTTCAACCATTATTAAAACTTTCTTGATAACTGATTAAACTTTGAATTTAAAAAAAAAGGTTTTATAACTTGGAGATCATCATTAAGCTTGAAATTCACACCTATCAAATTCCAGAGACCGTATTGTTCAACTGTTTTACGTTTACGAAAATATTAATTAATAATCACAATAAATGTTTTATCTTCCCATAGACATATGAATATTAGTAGACCTGCCCTAAGTGATTAAAAGCGTATTATCCCCACTCCCCATACCGGTTCCATTGGAGCCGGCTGTGCTCGCGTATGGCCTCAAGTGAAATTTTAAAACGTGACGTCATCATTCTTGTGCGAACTATGGTCGAGGCATCATCGGTTCATTTTACGAAATAACACGGCAAAACGTTGATTTGTACTATGAAAACTTGTAAAAATAGATTTGAAAAAGAGAATAAACCCAATTGTCGTATTACATTCCATATATAAGCATTATTTTACTTTATTTTAAGCATATTCACATCGTATAATATGAATCAGTTGTTACTATCACATCGAGAAACGTCTGGACGCGAAACACAAAGCTGGTTGGTTGCTGGGAAGTAAATTATGAACATTTATAAAAGTGTCTTAACTAAATACTTAAACGAAATATTCGAATCTGAAAATAGAACCGAATTTTTTTGCCGAATTTGGACTTCGCAAATTTGTTCATAACGTGGCGAGTAATTTGCGCTCCCATGTAAAAATGTCTATTCATTCAAAAGCAGATTTTACTTTTAAGAAGTAAATGGTGATATTATAATGCGAGATGCCTATTTACTGTCAGATTGATTTATTGACGAATCACAGTCAGCCTTACTCCCTTCGTTCTTCAACAGTTGATTTTACCCTCGCCATTATCTTCTCGTCTATTAATTCCTATGTCTGTGTATCTTCCTTTTTTGTCACAAAGAGATACAATTATATCCCGACTGGGATCTTCTATGCTGAGGATTTCAGTTACGTAAGTAATTATAAATAATATATTAAATAGTATATTTTCAGAAATAATAATGTTTTTTGTTCAGTTGAGTGGTTTCGATTTCAGTCGGAATTCGGTGTCAGTATATTATCCATTTCTGATCTTTTGTTTCCAAATTTTTATTTAAGATTTAAATGAAAATGTTGTTTTCAGTTTTGAATGCGAGATTTTGTTGTAGAACTTAGCTCTAATGTGTAGAAAGCTTTTTTTGGCTAAATGTTATATTTGTAGTTGCTTATTGGGTATGTTTTTGACCCTGAGATCTAGTGTTTCTAATAAACGTGTTGGTTGTTATTTCTTAAGTTTTGAATTTAAGAATGAATTAGTAAGTAAGTGTTGATAAATAAACATAATAGATGATGAGTCAAAAGTGGTTCTACAAAACAAAATCAGCCTTATCGCATTGTATCCACCTCTTACTTTGTCACAGTGACTTATCTCGTGTTTTGGTCAACTGTGCTAAATTTCAAAAATATCGGAATAAAACTGTTGATTTGTATAAAAATCAAAAAAGCCTGGCGAGCGATTGAAAACATTTTTTTTCACTAACAAAACTTTGGAAACGGTTAGAACTGGCGTCATTTGGCGAATTTTCACAACAATTCCTGTCTGGAATTTCTATTTTATTGCGTACATTTTCCCCCAAAAGTAAAATAATATTTTTAATTACTAGTAGTGCGCTAACCTTTAGTTCGCAATTGTGCGGAGATGGAGACGTGCAGTTGGTAATTTTTCAAAGTAACAACGAATTGAATTTGCCTTATATTGTTTACATGAGAGGAAAAGATTGGGAAATGCCAAAGACTTACCCCTAGGTCTACTCCTCCGAAGCCGCTGGTTTCTTTTACACAGATCTTTTCGCATATAATTAAGACAATTTCGTTAACACTTTTTCACATAACATAAAAACAGTGACGTTCACTGGGGCGGGTTAAATGCTTCACTTGACGATGTGATGTTCCAAAAAATCACATCCGAGCTTAACATATGCGGATATTCACAAAATGACATAACAATGTTCGCAGAGACCAAAAATGCAACGATAATAATGTTCCTTGTCGTTTGGCCCAGATCAGCAAGAAAGGGGATAGTGGCAAAGGGGGGTGAAGAGTACACATCATAAGACTATTCAATTAAAACCTCACGCGCAACTAATTAAGTTGCTTTATAAAAACCATTTCACTTTTAACAATACAATGAGACACCATATTATAATTTTTAAAGTATCTTCCAATAATTCAATAAGCATTACGATTACGATTTTACAAAGAATACCAAAATTATTACGAAACCGGGTTGAAATTTTTAGTAATAATATAACCTCCATTGGTGTGTGGCCGAGAGGTAAGGCTCTTACCTAGCAAGCTGGAGGTCACGGGTTCAAATCCCGTCGTATAATTTCACAAATTAGTCACTAAAAATAAACTAATTATATTTTTGGCAATCTGGAAAAGTGGAAGATACTCTCCGGATCACGCTAGTGTAAAACCTCTTTTCTGAATGGAAACGTTGCTTGAAACAGATTTGGCCATGTTTGGTAAACAGATCTGAATAGCTAGGTACTTCCCCACCTTTTTCTTTCTCATATTCTTCCCCTCTCTACGACTTTTAGTCTCACTACATACCATTGGGGATACCATTGTCTCACTGGCTTCAGTCGGTTGGGAGCAGTTGGGACTAAAAAAAACGAAGCACGATGTAAGTAAAAATAGACACGGTTCAGATATTTCACTGTGCATCTTCCATATCTTCAAACAAAATTTTAATATCGGAGCAGAGAATAAATTCCTACGAAGGCATTCAAATCAACATTTACTCGGATATGAAACTATTCGCCTTAGATTTGTGTATAAAATGTTTCTTATTTTCTTTTAGGAAGTTCAAAAAATACTCTTAGAAACACCTGCTGTTTTTTAGGCTGTTCTTTCAGATATTATTTGTTCAAAATAGAACCTCCCAGGCCTTGACATGAAGGACAATAAAAATTGGCTAACGGAAAAATTATGTCATCTACTCCATTGCATCTGTCGTTTTTATGTACATCGTCTTGTAATAAATTTACTTTCCAACAGTTTTGTACAGCAAGGATTTTAGGAGGCGGGTATGGGTACCGCCTCCCTGCGGAAGACTTGAACCAGGTGACATGGCCGACTAAGGTAGAATTGGTTCACTTTACCACCGAGTCCGGAAGACTTGAACCAGATCACATGGCCGACTAAGGTAGAATTGGTTCACTTTACCACCGAGTCCGGAAGACTTGAACCAGGTCACATGGCCGACTAAGGTAGAATTGGTTCACTTTACCACCGAGTCCGGAAGACTTGAACCAGGTGACATGGGCGACTAGGGTAGAATTGGTTCAGTCGGACTGTGTACATACAGCCCGGAAGACTTGAACCAATTTTTAGAAATAAATGTTTTCTGACGGGGTGAAAGCATTATGTGCAATTTATTTTGACCATGTTAATCATTGGTTCTTCAGACATGCAAAATAATTTTTGCATTCGAAAAAAAACATGCTAAGTTGTAATGTTGCTACTATCCCGCCACTTGTGACGGTAACACTTAAGACGGTCTTACGCACCGGGTTTTTCAACCTAAGATTTTACTAACAAGCAATACTCCATGATACTCTTACTTAGTCAAATAAAAAAGTTTTTTTTGTTGATAAAACTAAAATATATCATAAAGCACATCTCGTTTATTAATCTTTACTCATATGCATTTAAAACACGTGTGTACTTAAAACACATCATTAGAACAATTATATATTTAGAACACGTATGGCTACTATAAATAACCAAGTTTTTTAATGCCTATTTTGTAAAAACTTATCATATTTTTATAGTTAAATCAGTTTGTCAGTCAGCAAAAAGGGGTGGACTAACGGTGGGGGACTCACAATGAGGAAAGAACTTCGAATCACGACTTAATTTGATTGCGGGTAAAAAAATTATTTTTCTTTTTAAAATCCCGGTCTTACATAACTTTACGTCACCAATGGCGAGTTAATATCCTGTTAAGTTAGGTCTTATAATTAGTCATAGATGGCAGTAAGGCGGAGCTTGCACTGGCGGGTACCGAATAGTTCGGCAGCTCATTCGTGAGTGGTTTATTTATGGTTCATTCTATTTCATTGCTTACGCAGAATAACTCATAGCCTCAAACATGTGTCCAGTGAGACTTATTTGTTATTTATTATGTGCGATAATAAACTTCGTGTAATCTTGGACGATCCGAGAAAGTCAATATATGCAAGTGAATATAACTACTATATATTAACTATGTGAATATACTGCTATACAAGAAAATTAGAAAAAAATTAAAAAAATAAATGTTAAGGTTTATGTCAAATGGTTCAAGTCTCCCCAAGGAGCGAGAGATGTGAACCGTGAATTAGGGAAAATTGCCCATATATGTTTAAAAAAGCACAAATAATGATTATTATTACATCAATTTCAATGAGAAGGCTGAGATTATGAAATAACATAAAAAACAAACCAACATTACAAAATAATATATAGAACGGTAGATTTTCTTAATTTGAAATTTATTTATGAAAATTGAAGAATTTTCCGGGAAAATAAAACGTTTCATATAACGGTTTGTAAGTCCCAGGCAAACTTCATCTAATATCTTTAATATTTAATACACAATCTCATATTCAACGTATCGTCATATTTACAGATGAAGCAATACCAACTTTCAACATTCATGTATCCCTGTGGGTATATGCGTGGGTTAATTCTCCAACCCAGATTTTCTTCAATAATTTTTTTTTTTTTATATGATTTCTGAATACTGAATCGCGAATACTTCAATTATAAATATATGGGTGAATATGAATGAATATGTGAGAATACACAAAATCACAAATACAGAATATGCGTGAATAGACGAATCAAAAAAAAGACAGAAACAAATATTGCCATGTTATAAAACGGTGCGACCGAGATACTTGAGATGATGATATTCACCTAGGGACGTTAGTGATAACAAAGTTACAGCAGCGCAATGTATTTTGGCGACTTAATTTTTTAAATATCTGAGGTTCATGTCCCCTATATGGTTCAGTATCCAGGACTCTCCCTACTTGAAACTTTACATGCTCTTTTTCCACCATCTTTCGTATTGAAGCTTTTTGAAGGTTCAGAAACTATACATTCTCGTCTGAACCATCAAAGCATACATTAGATTTTCCAATCGATTTCGCTAATATAAGTGAACATTCTTTTTCGCACAATTGTGCAACAAACATTTTTTTAAAGAAAGATAAACATTTCTGCTTTGGAAAATTGAGCCTACGTATCATCTAAAGAAAATTATTCATATTTAGTGTATTCAATCTTCTTTCACATATACATTTCTTAACTTCACTGTAAGTTCTTTGATATCTACAATGTTGGTATTAAAATTAGTTTTCAAATCCAACTCACCCAATGATATTATACAATTCATCAAACGTTGTATAATAAACGTAGGTAGGTACTTAAATACTGAGGGATGCCGATGTTTCCACTAGTGAGAAGAAGAAAAAATCATTTTTTGATACAATGAAAGAAAAAAAAAATAACACGATAATAAAAAATATACAAAACCTAATAAAATGATTATGTTTTGAATGAGACTCTCGACCTCAACTCTCTCCGGGAGTAAAACAATAACCAACTGTGCCACCTCTACCTATTTAGTCACTGCATTTAAAAAACAACATTTTTTTCAGTTTTGATTAACATTTTTCTGATAATTGGTATCGTATTTTATCAAGTAATAAAAAAAAAAAACAAATAATTCAGCAGTCAACAGGCCAAAACAATATTTTTTTACATTAACCTCACACAGGAGGCCCTGAGGAAAAAAAATTCCCTAAGGGCCTATATCATCTATTGGGATGCTGAATCAGGGTTTTTTTTTAAGGAAAGGAAGGTGAAGAAATTTTGGGAAAGAAAAAGGTATTAGGATTGGGTAGGAATCTAGGGATCAGTGTGACCAGGAATAACGGACATATGACGGCATCAGGCAGTTTCACATACTGATAATTATGATATTTTTTCCGTTTGAAAACCCCAGCTGCGTCAATATTAAAAATGATTCCTTGCGTCAAGCAATTACTTGCACATTTATAAAATAGCAAAACGTGCATACCTAGCTATTAATAAAAAAATAATACTTCCTTCCGCAGCGATCCAGGGATAATGTATTGAAACTTTTCGCTTCATACCTTTTGCTTAGGAATACACTACAAAAAAGTCAAGAGCTACTATTAATGGAGGTCAGAATAAACTTCTATTTTTGGAATTCATTCCGTGAATTCTAAACCTTTGTCAATAGTTGTCAGGACAGTGTACAAGTTTTTAAGTACATAAATGATTGCGAAATGGTAGGTACTTAAAACTTTCTTTCTTTACCATTTCATGGGTGTACAGATATTTGAAATTTAGACGAAAACTTTCTTTACAAATATTCATTAAAAAACTTACAATTGGTACTAGACGGAAAAAACTTTAAAAAAGAAATCTAAAAAAAAATTACAACCCTGAGAAATTTTATGATAATTTATTTTGTATATTTTATTTCTTGGAATAACTTAATGACAATATTAGCGATTCGCAAACGAAAATTTGAAAGAGAATAATTAGAAAATCAGAAGTAGATGGGGTCCCATTAACTCAGTTGGTAGAGTGGTGCCCCGGCAAGGCAAGAGTCCTGGGTTCGAGTTCTAGATGTGACCTACATTTTTCATTAAAAATGTATTTAGTGTTATTACTGCGGTATTTACCTCACTACGTCACTAGAGACTTGTTTTCAAGAAAAAAATAGCTGACATTAACTGGTAACTTTACGCTAAGCAGTAATCTTTACAGAATCTCACAATGACAAAATTACCCACCAAAATATACATATAAATACACTTAGGCTGATTACAGGTTTTGTTATGCGTCCCTTAAGTCAAAATTATCTCCATAATGGAGACAGTAACCTTAACCCGAGTTTTCTTGTATAATAATGAACGGAGTGGGTCGTCAGAGCTTTTTATATTAACTTTGTACAAAATATTAACATGGAAGCATATAAAACTGCTTATCGTGTTTTAAAGCCAATGAATTCACCTAGATTTTGCTATTTATTCCATATTTTCAGGTTCTTAAATTTGGCACATTGTGGCAAGCGAACGCTCAAAACGTTTTTGTAAACTTGGCATAGTGTGCCAATAAATCGTTTTAATGTGTAGCTTCTAATGTTAATACCCATTTTGAATAACCGTTTTACCAGGTGAAGGTATTAAGATATAACGAATAAGCTACTAATATTTGAAGGTAATAAATATATAATGAATATTTGAAGGTAAGAGGAAGCTACAAGCCAAAAATGTGCATATTCTTGGTATACCTTATATTGTAGGTAATAGGCATTACAATTGCTTGACAAACGGAGTCAACGTTCAAGCAAAAGTAGAAACGTTCGATTTCAAGCAGAAAACTTTTTTTTATTTATTTTGTAAATAATTTTATAAGAAAGCAAAAAAGTTAGTCTAGTGAAACTGTTATTATTTTTTTGGTAAACTAATGCTTAAGACAAGATTTTTTATGCATAGCACAAAGGGTAACAATTATTTTATAAGCAATAATTATTGGGAAAAATAATTATAAAATAAATTTGGTTGTTTCAGATGAAAAAAAATGTAACAAGCAGTAATTGTTAAATCAAACACTAGTATATATTGAATTATTTCGCGGATAAGATATAAGCCGCCATAGCTCAGTGGTCAGAGCTGTCGACCGGAAATCAAAGGGACACGGGTTCAAGTCCCGTTGGCGTCATGTTTCTTTTATCAGGAGATTTTTCAATGTGGATGAGTGTTTCAGGCTAATAATTATTGCTTATAAAATAATAGTGAAACTGTCACAGATAATCTTAGCTGTAACACTGTATTTTTTTCAAGTTGTTTCCTTTATGCTTTCATACATTTCTTTTGACAAAATATCTTTTTTGCTAGTTTACATTTATATTTTTTACTGAGTAATTTATTTTTTATTTGTATTCTACTCAAGCGAAACGATAGGAAAACCTTCAATTTATCTAAATTTTTGTAATATATTTTGGTTTTCATAATGTACACCAATTCGTTATAAAGATTAATCAAAATAGTGATTTGGCATTAAGCTTCGCCTTAAGGCGACACAAGACCCTAATAATGGGAGTTTGCTTGTATCTAACATTTTAATTAATTCCGATTTATAACGATCCCTATGGATTTAATTATTTATATATAAAAAACAGTACCTTTTCATTACATTATTTTACCTAAATATTTTAAACTTTTTTGATGAAAAATTAATTATACGTTCCCGAGAGATTCCTCTTGAAAAATCTGAGATTTTAATAGTACGTTCATCAGAAACAATTACAATAAACCCCTCGGAAAGATCAATTAAACGGGGAAATTCGACCGTAGTCCATTACGTCCAGCCATGCGTCGACTATTGTTTGTACACGATGTCGTTAAGGTTTTCACTTTATTTTAGAGATTTGCTAGACAGAATTCAACCGCAGGTCTGTCCAATATACCAGGGCCGCGCGTCGCATATTTTCGTGTACGGCTTCTTCACTTACGTCTCGTTAAGATTCCGTCTTTTAGGATATTTTCCCGTCTTGTTTTTAAATCTCTCAGAGCAGCAGCATCTACCAGTACTGACTTAAGGCTTAATTAAATTTAAAAAAAAACTATAGTAAAAAAAATATAAATAATTAATAAAACCAATAGTCGAGTGGTTCAAGTCAGAGATCCAGGGTTCGATTCACAGTTGAGACCGTTAGCTTGTAATTTTCTATAACTTTTTATGTTACACGTTTTCTTTATATTAAATAAAATTATCTTTTTCTTCAATACTTAAATAATATTTAAATCACAAATAGTTAATACCAAACAGTTTCTTCTAAATAGTTGCTACACCGAGCAACGCTGATAGTGGCGCTGGTATATACCACGCCGGACTATATATAGCGGAAAATGATTGAATGAATACAGTAATTTGTAACAAAGTTATGAATAATTTGAAAATAATTTTAAATTTAAAAAAATATTTAAAAAATTATATCTGTTCCTTAACGCCGATTGCTTTTGACAGGCCGCGTACTAACCAATCGTACCGTCAGAATTTAAACTGTATAGTTTAAATTTCGCACACGTCAGCTGGAACCACGGAGGCCGTGGGCCGAGCAGTCGCACAAAAACCGTTCATTCTGTCAAAACACCATCGCCGGTTTTTTATCGAAATAATTACCTTACGTATTTTATTGCAATTTAATTTGAAATAACGAGTGCTAACAACCACGCTAAACGTTCCAGTGCTGACAGATAATGCTCACTATGCAGATTTCACCATCTCCTCCCGGTAAGTTGATTGTGAATTAACGTTATGCATTGTGTTTTCGCATCGCCTGTCACAAGCCATAGAATTCATTTATACTTTATCTGTGTGGAATAGCCCTTTAAAGTGCGGCTATTCCAACCCTTGTTCGTTCCTCGAACAATATTAATACCTAATTTTATAAAATTTTCCTTATATTTTGCAACGATTGCCATAAATTATGCTATACTAAATATTGAAATATTCTGAAACCATTTACACCACCGTATTTGTTTACGGATATTGATTTACAATATTCATGTAAATAGAATAATTAATGTGATGTTTGTTTTAAAAAAGTAAAGTCTAGTCAAGTGAACCAAGTACTTGGATCTGGAGTCAAGAGTCGGAATGACAGAAGGGTATGTGTGAGACGATGTTTGAATGTGAATCAAGCAAGGAGTGCGTGCCAGGTCCAAGTTGCTTGGTGGTCCTTCCTCCCTGCCTCCCCCTGCAGAGTAACGGCGTGCTGGTTAGTTAATCAATATGCATTTTATTCCCTATCAAAACCATTAGAAATAAAGAGAGCGAGTGGTAAAGCTTATAACTTTTAATACAAACCAGACAAACAGACTCTTCAATATTTATCAAATTTTCGAAGAAAGCAATATCTTTGTGGCTTGGCACTACAATTTTAATCTAAAATAATAACTTCGTTTTTAACCACTTTATTATAATATTTTAAAAGTATTCAACTAGTTTCGGTATTAACCAACCTTCTTCAAAACCGTAATCATTTTTATAAATGATTACTTAACAAATAGATTTTTGATTGGTCAGTGGCTGAGTTGGTTCGCGTTTGATTCATACCCAAGCATAGTGTGTTCAATTCCTCGGCAGGCTAATTCCTCAATCACAACATAAGCAACATTTTCCCCTTACTGTGGTGGTTATAGGGGATTTTCAAATATTGTCAGGTTATTCGTAACCCGGTAATATTTGTGTTTCTTTTAAAAAATTAAAATATCCAAATATTTTAATGCACTTATATTATAACGGCCCTGAAGAAATTTCGTTATAACCGAAACTAGTTGATTATTTGCGAAATAGAATAAATAAGTGGTTATATACTAAGTATTTTAAAAAAAAAATCTAAAATTTTTCACATGTACTAGTACAAGTTTACAGAATATAAGTTTTAGATTTTTACGAGGTATATTGTTTTGGTGCATTATCGGTTAGTGTTGACGTGGTTGCAACTCCAGGACGCTTATCATCATTAACATCTTCTCTTAAGCCTTCTGTAAAGCGCTTTTACCATTTATAAATACTTTGTTGAGACAAAGTAGACTCGCCGAATGCCACAGTCATTTTAAGTGCATTGGAGCACTTTTTTTCCATTTTTAAAAAACGTGACTAACCTTTCCAGTTGTCAAAAACAAACCACTAATCCAAAATGGCTGATAATGCTAACATTTACTCCAAATGAATAAAATAACTCCATGTACTTATACCACCTACTACCTACGTATTAATCGAAATGTAATAATATTATTTTTATTTAACTTTTATTCTTAAATTAATGTTAAATGTAAATAAATATATTTTTAAATTTATTTACATTTACTATGTATCTAATTTAGTAACTGCTATTGTAGTCTATTTTTTACTATCTATACTTTTGTTATCATGCTTTATACAATTTGTTTATTTCTTACTTTTTAAATAAAAACTTTATTTCCTTTTCTTTACCCAATATAATATATTGTAATGGGACTACTCCCCAAATCAAACACGAGAAAAGTTTTTCTCTATTGGATTGGGTAGTTACGTTAAAAAAAAAACATTTTTATTGTAATTAATTTTTTTTTGTATAACATATTTATGTTTTTATATAAAAGAAATATATTTTTAAATAAAAAAATATATATATATCTAAACATCATCCTCTTCACCACTGAGCCCTGCGTGTCTCGATACCTTTCTAAATATGATAAAAATATGTGTAACAACATAACAACAACAAAAAATTCGATAATTGGATGTACACAGCCCAAGAAAAAATTCAAAATTCACCTTTTATTTTTAACAAAACTCGTACCATATTTTTTTTTTTTTTTTTTTTTTATTAACAAAATTTGTGATACATTTACAATTCAGGTACATACATAGTAATATAGAATGAAAGAGTAACAAAAAAATCCCACAAAGGCGAAACCTGAGCGTGGGTATTATAGTGTAAGGATAAAACAGTGGTGTTTAAAATATATTTTTTTTAAACTTGTAAAAAGTATCTTTAGAGATCAATGTGATGGTTTTTTTTACAGAAGTTTCTATATATATATATTTAATTTACAAATATACACACACACACACCCTCACACACACCCTCACACACACCCTCACACACACCCTCACACACACCCTCACACACACACACACTCACACACACACACACAACACACACAGACACAGACACACAAACAATTTATTCCTTTTTGCTTTTCCGTCTCAATTTTACTTTAAAAGTAAAACGTTGATTTTTATTAAGTTCCTGCTAGGCATAGTTATATAAAATATTACAAAGCTGTAAAACACTTATCATCTTCAATAAAATCCAAAGAAAATATTTATAATCGTCTTGAGTAAAGTTGACCGAAAGGATTTCGATTTTCCATCTAAAACTCCATAAAACTCAAGTTATTTTATGAAAAGTTTTCGAATTATTTCGGATGGCTTGCTTTGTAAGGATTTTTTTATTTGATACGCTCGTTTTGCTTTATCCCAAAAGGCTTAAAAAGGTTTTCGCTGAAATTAATTGAATTGATAAAAATTGAACGTTCGATAATGTTCATTGTGTTTTTTATGTTCATTTACAGAAAAATCCATAACAGGTGGTAAAAGATAATATTAATAGATTCCATGATAACTCAACACAGTGACAATTCAACACACTTTTAAAAAGTTATATAAAGTTATTAGAAAAGATGATTTTTTTTAACCTAACCTAACCTAACCTACTTAACCCAGTTATTTATTTATTTTTTATTTATTTATTTAACGCCCAGGGGGTTTTTACATGGTTGGTAGTATAATTTTTATTTGACAGATACTTTGAAACATAAAAAATAAGAATAAAATTACATTTGATAAAAGCTATGCAACAAGTCATACAAACACAAGAAACAAAAACAGAAAATTACAGCTATTTGTAGGTTTACATGATGTGTTTAGGAGTATTGTTGAAATAAATGTTTTAAATGATCCACAAAACTTGCCAAGTTGGTATTGAATATGTCAACATCACCCAAGTAATGATTTCCCATGGTGTGAAGTCGTTGTATCGGAGAGTGGGCACTGTAGTTACGCTTATGTGTGCTGCTGTAGAATATTGTATTTTGTCGTGTTGTTACTGTGGGTGTATGCATGTTTATAAGTTGCAGGAGTTCACAACAGTCGAATTTAGAGTTAAGTATTTTTAATAAAAACGTTAAATCGTTTATTTTACGTCTACCTTCTAATGTATGTATTTTAAAGTATTTAATAAGAAATTGTATTTTAAGTCTTCGACAGGGATATTTAATTTAAAATGTATAAAACTTTTTTTTTTGTATTCGCTCAATGTTGTTAATGTTTATCAAATTAATAAAGTTTTGTTTCATCACTTTCCAAGACTGATTAATTTATCCGATCACCTATTAATAAAATATTTTAACTAAATAAAAATCCAACCCTGATGAAGGCTTAGGATGACACGAAACAAGTTGTTTTTTATTTTTAATATTTATATTATTTTTACTTATAGCTCTGAGGAAAATATTTTCTCTCGGCGCCTATGTTGTCTTTAAGGATGTTGTGTGGCGTGTATTTTTAGGAAAAAAAGAAGAGGAAGGAAGGTAGGAAAAAGATATGAGGGGCAGGTAGTAATCTGTAGGTCAGTATCCAGGACTGATGGACGTATGAACCCATCATTGGAGGGACCCACCACTTTCCCGTCCCGGTATAGGTGAGTTATTGTTTCCCCTTCGGGGCTCTTGCAAGGAAGCTAATTTTTTGGTATAAATGCCTCTACAATTTCATAAAAAGAACTCTAAACCTCCAATGTCCCCGCATTTTTGGTTAGATTGTGGTATGCAAGCGCCAAACATATACAAGAGGGGAATAATAGTTGTTAAATGACATAAAAATTTTAAATATATAATGATGATCTGGTGGAACAGGTTACTGAAAAGTGATGATGACGTATATGTTTGGCCGGCACTGCGTCTCCTAAATTTACAAAAGAAATATATATGTATGTAAATGGTCTGAAGCTGGGGAGACAGTAAATGGTGAAGCTGCATCCCTCAGTGCTAGGCTGTCTCCGGGGCATGGAGCGGAAATCCGATCGAAGTTACTAGGCCTTTTTACCGCGTCCTTAAGCTGGGTACTCGGTGGTGTCTTGAACCCATCAGTCCAACTGTAGTGCAATGGGGTTGAAAAAGTCTTGATGGAGAGGTTAAAAAGCCACCCACAACCAGTTTGTCCCATTTCAGCCTACCACGCAGTTGGTAGGCAAACGCATCCGCCGCCAAGACCCGGAAAAACCTCACTCCATGAACCCGTGCACCTCTGCTAAGTCACCAAACGAGCGAATCACTTCGGGTGACATATTGTAAAAGTTTTCGTTATCCAATGAAAGGTTGCCGGGGCGGTGGTTCCCACACACGCCCCCCCTAAATATAAATACTTAAATAAACTGTTTTAATTTGTTTACATTTTCTTCAAAAAATATTCCCTCTGGTTATTCGTCAAATATCTTAAAATAATAAAATGATGTATTTATTTATTTTCTCAATCCATTTTTTTTTTCTTTTACAATCTGGGATTTTTTTATGTCAATAACGCATAAGAATCCCAGTTGCTCCCAACTGTCTTGAGCCAGTGAGACTATGGCATCCCGCATTGGGGTATAATGTGAGGCTGAATGTAGTGAGGTGAGGCGAAACAGATAGCAAAAATGATGGTTGGGAAGTACCTAGTTATTCAGATATGGTCACCAAACACGGTTAAATCCATTTCAAGAAACATTTTGATTGTAAATGGCGGTCTTTCACCGGGCGATACTGAAAGTATATACAACTATAAATCGTGCCGCAAATACGAACTTATTATTTTTAATTAATTAATAGTGAAACAACATAAATAAATCAATCATAAATTTAATAGCGCGCGCCGGGATATGAACCAGCAACATACGGATTCCCCTCGACCATGGAGGCTGTTATTACTGTACTTGTACTATAAGCATAAAAACAACATTATGAATATGACGTTATGAAATACGCCATGAAAAACGGAAAATCACCTCAGTGTTTATTATGCACTCCCACCCCTGCTGCGTGTTATACAACCTTTTATCACTAGTATTATTCCGCTTTTCCTTTTATGTTCTGATTTTCCATTACCTCCATCTTCAATATTCATTAACACAACCCTAACGTGACAGGGTTCGACTAGCTATTAGGGACAATTTTTTTTTAAAGCCGATACAAAAAATATTATTTTCTCTGTGATTTTATACAAAATGTATTTATTTACGCATAGATGCTTTATCATATATACCATGTAATAGATAAGTATTTTAGGAGTACAATAATAAGTATACGGTACATAACATAATAAATTGAGTATGAACGATGCAATCAGGTACACTACAAGTTATCATAGAGAGTTATGTTGTGCAAAGGAGTTTAATAACTGTATATACTAACAAGAGTACAGAATGGGTAATATTGAAGATAAAATTAGCAATTTTTAAACGAAAATTAGAAACAGAAAATTCTGAAAAAGATACGGTCACATCTAGGACATGAACCCAGGACTGAACTCTACCAACTGAGCTAATGGGCCCCGACAAGGCAAGGGTCTTGAGTTCATATCGTAGATGTGACCGTATCTTTTTCAAATTTTTTTTATTCAAATTTTCGTTTAAGAATCGGCAATATTGTCAATAATAATTAAATATTACAATTACAGATTATACTCATTAAGTTAATCCAAAAAATAAAAAATAAGAACTTAAGATACTGTACTGAACACCTACGCCAGTGAGATCGACTGTAAAATGCCGGTTTCCTCTCGGGGGTACCTTGGGTAAGGATTTGCAATGAAACACTTCTTCGCGAATGTCGTCGGACAACTGACTGATTGGTCCAGTTGTTTGCATATGTATTGGGTTAAAATTCACCACTTTCTATACGTCGTGTTAATGTACAGCAATTATTCTTATCTCTAAACAGGATGTATTAAGGAGCATCAAGAAACTAAGAAAAATAACCGATATTTAATTACTACGGTCTAATCCCATTTGACACATGACACGTGTCCGGTGATAAGCCTCAAAAAATTCGGCATCGTAAAATGTGTGATATCAGATAAATATTAATTTTCTTAATTATTTAGGTACATCCACCTGTTGTCCGGTATAGGTACTATAAAAATAGTTGAGTAGATGCCAATGTCTTAATATTTAGCCCATGGGTACTGGACCCTTGGTTTTTTTGTTATAATTTGAAGTTAATGTGAAAATCTGTCATTAGATTTTATTTTTATTGTTGTTTATTTATAATATTTAAAAAAATTACAAATAAATATACAATGTACCAAACCTTAAACACAAATTATAAAGAAAATATAAGTGTTTTTAACCTCGATGGAGGTTTAGTTCAAGTGAGCTTGATAGATTATAATTGTAAGGAAAATTTAAATAAACTTAACCAATAGAGAAAAGCGTGATGTTGAACTGGTAAGTCCTTAAGAATCAAAGAAATATTTTAAAGTGTTATTTTTCTCCAAGTAATCTGCAATTAAGAATAATAATAGCATTCCGTAACACCTGTAGAATAAATCAAAACGATTTCCGTGTGTTTTATTTTGATTTTTGTTCCCAAAAAAATCACGAAATGAAAAGATTCAAAAAATATTGTTCGTGTTTAATGCCAATGTCAGTTTTGTTGACGCGATCTATAGCTCAAACTCCTAGTGAACCATAACACTTCACTTTAACTTACGTACGTTAAAGTCAATCAAGTATTCATCCTCTTAAAAACTCATCTTTCAAAACTGAGTGTTTTTCTCTCTTGTTTTGTAATAAAAACGCATAAAATGTCTGGCTATAAATTCGGTTGTATTTCTTTGAAGAAACGTGAAATGTATGACATGAATATTAATGGAATATTCTTTGATGAATTCGAAGATAGGTGTAGCACGGATTTCCGGAATTTTCTTTCAATTCGAAATGCTGATATGGGAACCGCCGCCCATGGAACTATTTATTGGATAACCAACACCTCTGCCATAGGTCTCCGCAAGGTTGATCGGCTTCATGGGGTGAGGATTGTATAGGTCTTGCGGCGAATGCGTCTGCCCACGTGCTGGGCCAGATTTGAAGAGACAGGTTGAGGTAAATCTTTTTAGCTCTCTAACAGGACTCTAAAGGACAACCCTTCGCCTTGCACCGCAGTGAGAGAGATAGTTTCAAGCTTCCGTCACTCCTGGGCACACTGGCTTCCAGATTCCTACCCATTCATCATACCCCTTTCCTTTCCAGATCTTCATATATTTCCTGTACTTAAAAATCCCTCCATACAGCATCCCCAACGTTGTCATAGGCTATGAGTGAAATTATATTCCTCCAAGCGTCCTATGTGGATATAATGTTTTTAAAACTTTTATTTAAAACACATCACAGTGACGAAATATGACTTTCCTACTGTTATAGACATATACTATATAATATTATCCCTTCTATTTATTTACCTAAATGAACTAGCAAATGTCTGAACTGTTATAGTTTAGTGAATAGTTGTTTTTAGTTTCTCTTTGGGCCGCCTGTACAAAAAAGATTCTTAATTTATAGTAGAATGCTTTAATAATTTATTTATTTATTTATTTTGTAAGAAACAAACAGCTTTTATATAATATACGAGATAGATATACAAGTTAACTGAAGTCAAGCCACAGAAGTTTCTTATGTTAAAGTGCATTAGAAATGAAGTTTTAGTATCTTAAAATTAATTTGGTGTTAAAGGAAGGGGAGAGGAAGAGGAAAATAGGAAGAAGATAGGAGATGCTGCCGATACATTCCATACTCTCATATTAATAATCGATCGTACGCATTACTTCATATCGATATTTCTTTAGGTTATTGCCAAAAATGTTAATGCTGTAAAATTTTGTATTATGTTGTGCACATATACGAGGAATTGGGGAATTTTTTCGAATGTTTGTTCTACACAAGGGTAGATAAAATAAATCAGATTATCGGGTTGATCTAGACGGAATATAAAGATTAAGTAATGTATTCTAATCTGAATTTAAATGCAATACAATACCACCATTTGCAATGTGTAGATGCTTAGATAAAGCAATTTCAGATTTTAAAACAATAATTTTCAACTAGCAGTTAAAAACCTCCGCTCTGCGGGTTTTCGCTGCTAGGCCCTGCGGGCGGCACTTAGTTGAGCTGCGCCCAGTTTAAGTGATACTAACAACAGTTACATTTAAAATATAGATATGAGGTCATTCACAGCAGTTGTTTGAATAAATGAAATTTACGTATTTGTGATGGATTATTTCAAATGAAACACTATTATTGACTACATGTCTACAACTGATATTAAATGTTATGGTACCTAATATAATTTGCTCATAGGAGACTTGCAGTGCTTAAATATGTGTTACAATCGTCAATGTCTATAAGTTGAATCAATATCGTATAGTTTGTCACAACAATTAAAGATAGTTATGACAAAGTTGACTGAAATAATAGATTATTACATATTGATTAATTGTACCCGTGTTTATGGATAAAAGGAGGGTAATTGTGCGATGTGATTAGCAGTCGGTTTAATTAAAAGGTGTGAATTTTACTCCAACTGGTGGTAATTCTTTACCTAAAACTGTTACTGTATCTAATAAAGTTTAGAGTTAGATTATATAAACACCTTCATCAGGAGAGTAAAAATCTATATATAAATGTAGATTATTACAATATAGCGCCCCTGAGGTGATATCTCACATAAGCAGCGCTATGCAAAATGTCCAATTAATAAATAAATATAATGTTTACATTTTATTATGTACGTATGCATTGATATACAATGGAAATAGATAAAATAATGTTATCCGATTAAACTTTATTTTATTAAAAACAAATAACTTTTTTAACTTCACTTTATTATATAAAACCAATACATGTTTCATGAACGAAGTATACACCGAAGTCAAAAATTAAATATAGATTACAATTGGAAAAAAGAAGTGAAAGGAGGGGGGAGGGGGTAAGAGTAGGCTGGGTTTATAAGAATTAGGAATTACAATATGAAAGACCAGTTAAGTGGGAAAATATTTAAAAGAGAATTTAGAAAAAAAAATTCTTGTTAATTACATCTACTTTTATAAACATGTTCTCTTATTTCTAAAATTTCGAAATTATTTATTTGTGATGCTTTATATCCTGTGTGAAGTATTTTAAGACCTGAAAAAAAATCGCGTATAACCATAAAACAATATATTCATAAGACAAATAACATTTTATAACGGTTATTCTAATAAATTGGTAGTTGAAATACTAAATAAAATAATTAAACATATTATCTTCAAACGGTATTTTTACCCTATTTCTTAAGATATAAATAAACAACGGCGTAGAATTTTGTTTGTGGATAACGACACTTCTAAAATTATATATATAAACATTCCTGGTACTATTCAACCGGCGTTTTACACTAATAACAGAATGAATAAATATATTCTTAATAATAAAGATGGCGAAAATCAAACGAAAAAATCAGGAGTTTATAAACTCAATTAGGCTGGATTGTAATTTATTTTACAAAGGTAGAACCAATAGAAACTTTGAAGTCAGAACTAAAAAACATCTCAGGGTTCTAAATGGAAATAGTGAATATGAGTTTGCAAATCATCTTTTGAATCACACTTTCGATAAAAATTCAGGTCTTAAAATACTTCACTCAGGATTAAAGCATCGCAAATAAATAATTTTGAAATTTTAGAAATTAGAAAACATGTCAATATAAAATCAGATATAATTAATAAGCAAAAAAAATTATAAATAATAATGAAAAATGCCATTGCAAAGTTGAAATAAACTTCCAGAAGAAATCTTATTATTAACGATTGATGTTCAAGTAATTTTGCATATTTAAATATACGCGCCTGTCATTTGATTCGTTCTTACACCGCCAGAAGTGCGCTCTGTCGGCCACCTATTGCCGCGGTGCGTATCGGGTATCGGCCATATTGAATTAACGCGTGCTTTTTTCGTCAAACGTCAAACGTAATCACGTAATTGTCGATAATTTTCACTGTAATGTAATTAATCCTATGGATTATGAACTTTCTAAGACATATTTTCTTCGATATTATCCAAAAATTGTATAAGAAGAAACGATATTTTTGAAGAAATATCCTATTACATGTGGCGATTCTATTTCAGTATGAAATCGTGTCTTAATTTTTAATGTCTTATTTAAACACAATTTGAATTTGACCAATCACAGGGCCTACATCGTCCAGACGCAAGCGTATTAATACTATCAGATGATAAATCAAGAGAAGATTTTAACCTTCATTTAACAAATCAAAATTTGTCACTCGTTACTCGTAGGTACCTATTGGTTTTTTATGTAAAAAAACATAACAGTCCCAATTGATCCCAACCGTCTGGAGCCAGTGAAACTATGTCATCACCTATTAATGTTGTGAGGCTGAAGTTAGTGGAGATGGGAAGTACATGGAGAAGAGGGAAGTGGAGGAGTACCTGGCTATTAAGATCTGGTCACCAAACACGGCCAAAGCAATTTCAAGCAACGTTTCAATTCTAAATGGTGGTCTTTAACCATGGCGATACTGATAGTATCTACCACTCTGAAACGTGCTGCAAATATAATATATGATATTTTTAAGGAGTAAATTGTGAAATAACACAAATTAATCAAAATAAAATTAACTTGCGCACGCTGGGATTTGAACCCGCGAACTCCTGCTTGTTAGCCAAAAGCCTTACCCTTCAACCACGGAGGCCATCAACGATTGATTATTCAAACTTAAGAAAAACATATCGCTGATGAAACTTTTGCTCGCCATTTTCGTCATTGAAGAAAAATAGAAAATATTTAGCTGTATTCAGTGAATAGATAATTCACACTTTCCATGTAGATTTGAATGAAAACCAATATTGCCACTTACTTAAATTCTCAAGCGCCAAAAGTACCTTTCAGATATTAATAATATGAATCCGTTGAAAGCCGGTGAATACAATTGATAATGTGAAAAAAAGATTTTTACCCTCGGTACACTACGGAGGTATGCGGGAAGTGGAATTTCAAGAGTTATTATTATTATTTTTTAGATTAGCTCCACACAAAAGGAAGCCCTAAAAAATTCCCTCTCGACCTATGTTAACTTTTAAGATGCTGTGTGGAGGGTATTTTTTATGGAAATGAAGGGGAGGAAGTTTTTGGAAGGAGAAAGGTATGAATGGCGCGTAGGAATCTGGAGATCTAAGTGCCCAGAAGTGACGGACGTATTAATCCAGCCCTCTCACTTCGGTGCAAGGAGATGAGTCGAGAAGGTCCGGCTGGAGAGATTAAAAGGTCTCCCTTAACCAGTCTCTCCCAATTCGGTCCGCCACGCAGTAGGTGGGCTAACGCATCCGCCGCTAAGACCTAGACAAACCTCACACCATAAACTCGGGCACCCCTGCTAATTCACCAAACATAGCAAACTACTTGGAGTGACCCAATATGGCAGGGGTGTTGGTTATCGAATAAATGGTCCCCACGGTAATTTTAGTTTTTAGCTTATAGTTCTAGTTCATTTACCACGCGCTTCATCTCTCTCACATCGTATATTGGCTGACATCGTATATCGCCATCTAATTTGAAGTTCGTAATAATGGTGAAACACAGTTTTGCATTGGAAATTTAACGGCAGATTTGCCAGAGTTTTGGATTACAAAAAAACGCCAATTTTCTTGAGGTCTTATGGTGATACTCAAGCATTCTCCCCAACCAAGACTCCGATAAAAAATACTCAAGCATTCTCCCCAACCGAGACCCCGATAAGAAGCATGTCCGATATTCAATTACGTCGGAGTACCGTAAATCTGACTTTCAAAACATTTGCACCCTCTTGGAATCTAGACCGTACAGAGTGCTACTGTGATAGTGACCAACTACTAACTCTACTCAGACGTCAAGATGAAAATATTTGATTAATGTGCTAGACTCTGTTGAATGGAGTGTGGTACGTTTAATTAACAAACCGTTGCATGGACGAGATGCTGGTCTCCTGATTTTATTTCACAGGTACAGTGTCGATTTTGTCTTCTTAAAGGATCTTGTAGTATTGGTACACCAACAGCAAACTAAGGCTAAGAGCCAAAAGAGCTAACACGAGCCAAACACTAATACACTGTTCATTCCTGTACCAAGCTCAAATACTTATTTCCAATCTCAAGATCACATACTGGCATTACCATCATATTAGAGTTGTTTTTTGTACAAAGTTTCGAAAATATATCAATTTTTGTTTTATTATATCCAGTGCATTTCTCAAGTTATTTTTAGTTTCTTCAGAAATATATTATAAATAATGATTGAAGTACAAATACTGTACTAAATAAATAGTGTACTGTAATATTATACATTCTAAGAAATGCTATGTTTTAGGTCTGGTATAGATTTAGTTTAAGGATCATATTTATATTATATGTTTATTTATTTATCAATATAAAGTTTTTACAAGTTTTTTTTTCAAAATCTGTCTCACTAGGGTACACCTGTGTCTAGACAAACGTATTCAGATGCTTAAAGAATATTTACATGCATAACTAAATCAAAACACAAATTACAAATTTGTATACACTTTAAGCCATGGAGACAATAGAAAGATAATATAAATTGTAGATACACGGACGACAGTACTATAAATGTATATCGAAAATAAATACATCTAGTTGGAGTTTATACTTACAAAGGGCTTTTATAAAATTATTGATTCTATTATTTTATTTTGTTTGTGAATTGTTTCTTTTTTATTTACGTGTAATTTGGTTTACAGATGTTTGCGATAGTGGGACGCCCAATACTTGTTATGCATTTCCTTATTTCATGTTTGGATTTGGTCATTGTTTATCTAATCGTGGCTGGTATTGTATTGTATGGATTGCAAGCTATGTATTTAAAATAATGTCTTTGCCCAAAGGTGGTTTTAACAAAAGGAGTTTGGAGAAGTTCTTTGTTTTTGGCTCGGGTATTGTGTATCGTTTGAGTTGGTTTGTATAGTGTTTTGCTGTTTTGGTGTAAATTAATCAAGATGGATCTTGCAAAGAGCTGTTTTATGTCCATAACATTGATAGTATTGAAGATAGTATCAGTGTTGATAGAAAAAGGAAGTTTGAGAATTATTTTTATGATTAATTTTTGTGCTTTAATAATGGGGTCTAGGGCACTAGAAGAAGTATTACCCCAAGCTAAAATTCCATATTCAATGTGTGATTGGCATAGTGAGAAATACACGGATTTTAAAAGTTTGAGGTCAAGGAAATTACGTGTTTCTTTGAAAAAGTAAATAGATTCACAAATTTTGTTTGTAATGCTTTAGATATTTTGTTTCCAATTTAGGTGTGTGTCAAAGGTTAGTCCTATATATTTGATATTGATTGCTTGTTCTAGGCATGTAGTCACAATTCCGGTCAAACGTAGAATTTTCGCAAACGTGTATTTTTAGAGTTGAGTTTGGCTTTCTGATATTGGTGAGACTAAACAGTAAGTATTTTGTTCTAAGTATCGTCTTTTTCCATTTTAGAAAAGATATGGTTTTATCATACAACCAAATCATTCCAAAAAGTGTGGCGTAATATTGGTTGTCCCTTTAATTACAACCGGAACTTTCAGATCTGTAACACGACAGGTCGGAAAGGAAACCACAAACGATTTCATAAAAACGAACAAACCCATAAATTACAAACATTTTCAAGAATTTGGTGTTAATTTTTATTTTTTTATTTGAGTGGTGTTTAAAATATACACGGCGAATGGTACTTTATGCGAAATTTAACTTTAAAAAAATGTCATGTGAATAACGGAGTTAAAAAAAAAACTAATATTTTAAGATGTCACTCGTCACCGACGTTACGAACCCCGGTAATTTTTGACTACCGTCCATTTTACACTTTTCCAATTAAAATGTGTTATTGAGCATCTCCAGATTGTCAACCTATAAGTTGAGATATGGAACCTTCCAGGTTCTACACTATTTCCGGGTTTTTATGCCTAGTTCACACGAGGACAGGAAACTATTATAATGTCCCAGCTTCGGACCCATTGTACTAGTGTGAACAGAAGTTTGGAGGACAGGACAATGAACCAAGACATTCTCTTAGAGATAGACAGGCAGGCTATCTCCGCAAGACCACTAGCATGCGTTTGGACAATAGCCAGTCGTTCCATCGTACACACTTCACACCCCTCCCCGTGACTGAGTAAGTCAGTGAATAATTTTAAAAATTTGTTGTTTTTAAGCAATTCGAGATCTTCTCGTAAAAAAAATGCATAAAATACAGAAGCCTGTGAGATCCTACGTCCAGGGTCTACGTGTTGTAGTGTTAATATCTTCATACTTTGAGGTATACCCTTTATTTATGTCCAGCACTTTCAGAATCGATGGATTGTCCTTCCTGAGTCCACGAAATCCTAAGCATTGCTTCTAAATTAAATTTATTAAAACGTTTCGATTTTCAATAAAATAGATTGAATTGAAAACTTACTTTTTCAACAAAGCAAAATAAAATACCGATTAACCTTAAAGTTTTCAACAAAAAGGCTGTGCATCAAAATCCTATACATGGTACCAGGCCCATGAACAAATAAAACACAGGAATACGTGCAATCACTCAAAGCGCGACTTTCGAACGGTAGGCATTACCGCGGAACACTTCACTTTGATCCCCGCGTAATAAAATCCCGACGCAATAAGCCATCAATCATGCTCTTCAAAGGTAGGTAGTAGGTACCATCATAGTCTCCACACTTTGTCGTCAGGGGATATATTAAAACGAATTATTTTGTCTGGTGGTAATAAATTTTCATTTGAAGTAGGGAGGTTGCCACAAGGTAGAAATGTCGTTTTTAATTACAGATAACAAATCTTATTCAATTGAGTAGTCTGTGTGATAATATTTATATACAGTGTTCCACGCTCGCTCATACCGTGAAACTTTAGAGAGAAAAAATTGTGACAAAATAAAAAAAAAGTCATAATTATTTTCTTAGTTTTGTGTGGTTTACAAAAAGTTCGTATAAACACACCTTTCTGGTAAGTATTTCTTCATACACGATCAGCTGTTTTATTGAATCCCGTATATCATAGATAATATTTGAGATGTTAGGTGGCCACCATTTATATTTTTTGCCCCTACGAGCTTTTGCAAACATGTTAAAAGGTTGTGTATTGTATAATAATGACGTGCAAAATTATTAAAGAAGTAAAATTTGATAAAGAAATCATAAAATAGAACACACGCAAAAGAATAATTGCCAACATTATTATTTATTTACGAGGTATGATATTATAGCCTTCTTTAACCAAATTCCGATTTTTTATCACAACACGTTCATTACTCGCTAAGGTAAACGCAATTTTTTTTAGGTATATTCAATTCCTTTGTTTAACTCTTGGTGTGCCGATGCAATTTTTTGACGTACGCAATTTGATTCTAACTATATATATAACTCACTTGTTTTTTTGCAAAGACATGTTTTTTTTTTAATTTTACCATCTTACTAGATTTATATAGATATTTATAAAAATATTATATAATCTAACGAATGTAGTTTCCCCAGAATAACTAGTTATATTCAAATAAATGATTTTTCGTATTTTCAAGGATACGCTGGCGTTCAAAAGGTTAGAAAACTTTGTTAGGTTTTTTTCTTGTATTACTAGAATACTCACCTCATATAAGTTTCACCATACGAGCGTAGAACACGATGTGCGAGACTTGTATCGTATAATGACTGTTAGAAAAATAGATGGTCCGCAAGTTAATTTAAGAAGAAATCAAGGACGCCTGAAGAAGACACGGCACAATTAAGTGAATAATACCCTTCATTCATGTTAAAAATGGATCCAAGACGAGAGTATTAACGAGACGATGAATAAATATGAAAGAATAAGTAAGAGCTGCGGGGAAAAGATGTTGCTGCCAGTTTGTTTGGTTTGCAATGGGTTTGAATACAAAATGCATATTTTCCCTTTTTTTTATTATTTCTTTTATGCATTCAATAATGTACAACAAGTGTGGAAACTTTGAAGGATAATTAATAACCATAAATGATTTCTAAAATTTTACTCGGAAATCCATAATGGTGTAGTTAATAAAAATAAGAGCAATTTGTTTTTTCATTAAAAGTACTCATATGGAAATAATATTAATATATTGTCTGTTAGTGGCTTGACCACTGTTTTATAAAACCTCCAGAAAACGCAACAGCTGTCACGCGTAGTAAATACACAGCATAACTTGTTTGTAAATAAACTGTTTATTTAATTTAATAATAATATTAATCCAATGTGAAAACTTATTGATCTAAAGTATTGCTAATTTATTGAAAATCTTTTCAAATTATTAGTATTACTTTTGAAAACGGAACTACATGCCTTTATCCAATGAGATTTCATAATAAAATAACAGTAAAAAACGAATATTTTTTGGCGTTGTCGGAACACGTGTTCATCAAAATAATAATGTTTTCGCATTTCGTTATTATGTAATAACAGGATAAGTGCAGCTGTGTGAACGTTTTTCTACGTGGAAAAGAAAAACTTCAAATTGAAATCGGGTTACACCAATTAAACTTTATAAAAATAAATATATTTTTTTAAATTCAATATTTTTGTGTTCCATTGTGTGATATTATATTCATATTGAACCAAAATTAATAATGATTAATTATTACCCATAGGTATAATGCATTATAAAAATTACCGTTAGAAACAGTGTTTGGTGTAACTGAAGTTTTAGTTCTGGATCTTCCGCTAGCTGGATTAGGTCTAGCAACTAAGCGATCGAATCAACCTTCAAATATGGCATATTTTAATATCCTTATGCATATATATTCATGGTGAGAATAGTCCTTCACAAAACAAGTACAAGCCTTAAAAGGTCAAAGAGATACCGAAATTTTAATTTTCATTTGCCCTTTACTTGAGTCAACCGTTTTATCTCGGAGGTCGTAAGCCAAAAAACCCAAAAAGGCAATTATGTTAAAATCCAATTTTTTGTAAAGGGAAAACAGAATATTAATCTCATGCCTAAAAAGGCAATTGAGGATTTTTTCCATGTGAATAGTTGAATTTAAAAAAACCTCTTTGCATATTATAACATATATTCACAACTTCCTTTTCGTTCTGAAAAATTGCGGAAATTGCAAAAAATAGCGTCACGCCCCTGTCTGACACCCCGATACATAACGGGGAAGAATAAAGGGAAAATAAAAGGTTGAAAATTGTTTTCAACCCTTTGAGCTTCAGCGATAACTAAATTATATGCCTCTCACATTAAAGGTTTTTTTTTCAGAACAGCGAAAAGCGCTTTCTTCTCTACTGTGACACGTAATCTAATTATTTATTAAAAACGTATTCATTTATAACCTGCGATGAATTCAATCAAAATATATGTGTCTCAAAATGGTCAAGGTGTTAGATACCCACTATTTCCTTATTTTCATATTATGTACTTATTTGTACCTTATTGTCATATATTATAGTAAGGAAGTTAGATACCCACCAAGCCTTTTTTGTTATATTATATACTTATACCTGAAGTCTTTAATAGTTAGAGTGTTAGATACCAACCAAGCCCTTATTGTTATACTATATACTTTTTTTATTTTGTTTATTTAAACGCCCATAGGGCTTTTACCTATAATAATGTACATCTTTATTTTTTAGTTATACAGATTATATATAAAAATTTTTTTTAAAAAAATCAGTGTAAACAAAATACAGGTTACATAAAAATATCAGAGTTGACAAAATATGTTACATAAAATATAAGAATTTTAAAAATATAGGTATGGATAGAGTAAGTGAGACGAAAAATATAAAATCTGCCAAAATTCACAAAATCAACAATAATGATAATAAGAAAGTATAACAATAGTTTACAAATTAGGTAAAAATAGTTCGCACATACTCCGTTTAAAGTTGGCCAAGTTCAAATTATTGTCAAATACATTTATATTATTTAAGTATTTGTTACCAAGACTGTGTAAACGTTGTATTGGAGAGTGAAAACTATAGTTGGAATGAGATGTATGTATGTAAAATGTTGATATTTGCCTAGTTGTTCGTGTAGGTATGTGTAGATTTATTAAATGCAGGAGTTCACAAAAATCGAATTTAGAGTTCAATAATTTTAATAAAAAGGTTAGGTCGTTTATTTTTCTTCTGTTTTCTAATGTCGGAATATTTAAATGATTCAATAATGACTGGTAATTTATGTGTTCTAAAGGGATGTTAGATACCCACCAAGCCCTCATTGTTATATTATATACTTATGCCTGAAGTCTTTAATAGTAAGAGTGTTAGATACCCACCAAGCCCTTATTGTTATCTTTTTTTTTTTTTTTTTCATTTTTTTTTTTTTTAAAGAAAGACGAACATTCCCGGGTCACGAATAACCCAACAATGTTTTAAAATCTCCTACTACCACCACAGAAAGCCGAAAATGTTGCTTGTGTTGTGATGGAGGACTTAGCCAGCCGAGGAATCGAACACGCGACGCTCGGGTGAGACGCTATGCCCACTCAACCACTGACCGTTATATTATATAATTGTGCCTGAAGTCTTTAATAGTAATGGTGTTAGATATCTACCAAGCCCTACTGTTATATTATATACTTATGCCTGAAGTCTTTAATAGTAAGAGTGTTAGATACCAACCTTATTGTTATATTATATACTTATGTCTGAAGTTTTTAATAGTAAGAGTGTTAGATATCAACCAAGCCCTTATTGTTATATTATATACTTAGGCCTGAAGTCTTTAATAGTACGGTGAATATTAATTTTAGATACCCACCAAGTCCTTATTGTAATATTATATACCTTTTTCTCAAGTCTTTAATACTAGTTCTGCGAACAGAAAAAATTGACCATGTTTCTTATTTTCTTTCGATTAATAAAAATCTAAGCCTCTGAATTCATAAGATTTCTTAGTAGGTTCTTAAATATGTAAATATATTATAACCTTTGTGATGATTTGAATACTCACATAAAATAAACGATAAATAATAAACGAACGTGCTCCAAAAAATTTTTTGTCTAGACTAGCAACATGGGATAGATGACAGGCAGGTTTTTTTAAGTAAACACGTTCCCACGGGAAGGGGGAAAGAGGAGATCGCACGAGACAGTCGGTTTTTGAACTTGGATACGTTGACAGCTCCGAGAAATCAATACAAATCAGAAGTGATGTGGGAGATTACAGTTAATTAGTGAATTCAGATGGTGATAAAAGTATTGTGGAATATTGAATTAAAGTGAAATATTATTGAACCGGTGTTTGTGTGAAGTGAAAGTGGTTGTACTCAGTGAGGATAGGAATAATTGGATAATTTGTAGAGCGCCGTTTTGTGAAAAATCACCCCAGGGGCGCTTAGAGTTGGGCGATCGCGATTATAATATAAAATGTGTTAAATTAAACGTGATTTCGTAAATATGTAGTTCAAACTAAATTACTTGTCTTAAAAACATGAAAATAATAATAATAATGATCGCGTTCTAAAACAGAGTGAACGTATTTAAAGGCAGGAAGTGTTTAATCGGGCTAGGGAGGAATTGATTTGGCAAGATGGCATTCTATCCACGGAGACCGAAAACCAGAGAACCAAACAAATCATGAACTGTAGGTTCGAATCCTGACAGAGATTAGGGAAGTACAATTGTATTTGCAGAATTATTTAATTACCCTTTTAAAAGCGTAGGGAGGAGACCAAAATTGAACAAATTGCAAGGATTTCGCTAAAAGGAGGAAAGAAGCCGATAGGGAGGAGATCGAAAATTAAACTGATTTAGCTATGTAGTGTGTAACCAGGTAAGTTTCACACTAGGATTTGAAGGTTACTAACAGGGTGAGTTTTTTTTATATTATTTATTAAATTTCAGAAAATCCTTTAAAAGACGGATACAACGAAGGACAACAACTAAGTTTACAGCCCCTGCCGCCCAAATAATGTTTCAAAAGGGAATGTGTCAATCAGATTATCTATCAGCTGAAAAGGGGAGACGGGCCAATGACCTTTTCATATGTACGCCGAGGCGCGGTGTACAGTCAGTCGAAGGAGAAGTTTTGCTAGCGTATGACCGCCCGAATAGAAAGCGATCGGATGCAACCAGACAGAAAAAAATGAATACTCTTCTTCTGTTATTTGACTTTCTAATTTGATACTTTTCATCTATTGTTTGACTTTCTAATTACAAATTGGGGTGCACAAAAACAAATCTAGAGTCAAAAGGGGGAGATGGTAATCTCAGAAATAAAACTACCATCCGAACAACTTTTCTCAACAGGTTCCTTTCGAGAGGTAGGCAGCCTCTTTAAATTAAATGCCAAAAATCAAACCAATTGTCCGTTTATACCTACCTGAGAGGATAGGTATTCAATAGAAGTTACCCATACCTAATACACGAGGATGCTAATATCCTCATGAAATAATTACTGGAACCAAATATTAAAATACAGACAGTCCTCATCCTAAATTTGGCATTTCGAGTAAGCCTTGCATATATTTCACATGATAATTGGCTGAATGGGTAGGCACACAACCTATCGATAGAAGCGGGCTAAATGTCGACAAGATCGTCGTGTGTTATCTATGTTATTGACCTAGAAAGGGATGTAGATTCCCGACGACGAGGAATTTACAGCGTTTTCTAGAGGTGGCACGTAACTTAGAACCTTACGTGTCACATTTTCGCGACTAGATTCGTGACAAGGGATGTCATGGTTTTCTCCTTCTACACGCAGTAAAGTAGATTTTCCTAGAGGTGCATGAGGTTGGGGCAATTCTGAAATTGGTGAGGAGACCTGGTTTTCTTTATTCTGGCGTGACGGTTGCCGATTTGGAACAAGGGGAGACCCGGCCGGTTGTGATATCCAGACACGCAGATATCGATCGCCTTGTTCAAATTATCATCCATCGGTTTTGTTTGGTAAAGAGGAGGAGCCAACTTTAACTTGAACAAATTCATTCCCTTTCCTCCCCTTCCCCTCCCAAAATATATATGGATGGCGCCGACAACTAACACCATAAATTTATCGTATGTTTATCACACATATAAAATCTAACACCTTGTTATACTCACATTACCCTACGACAGGTAGAATCACGTAGCTAGTCGGTGAGCAGGCGAGTCAGAGAATGAGGTTTATGAAATGGCTTTAAAACACAGCGGTAATGGATTCAACTCACTCTATCTCAAAAGAACCGAGGGTACCACACACATACAAAGATAACTAGGTTTCTATACCGAGAAACAAAAAAGCCAACACAATGTTCGGTGAAACCTTTTTATACTGAACCGTCACGTGAAATGATTACGTTCAAGATCGTAAACCACGTAGACAAACTAGGGTGCACACACTTGAAGGGGTGTGTAATAAAGAGAGGGGCAAGGGCTTGAAAAAAACGGCAGGGAGGACATTCCTACCCCGGATATATACATAACCAAAGCCTTATGGAAAAGTTACCTATGGGACTTAAAGAAAATTTATCGTAGAAAGAAGAGAAGGAAAAGTTTGAAAAGGACAGATCATTACACCTTATATTATCCAATGTAATATTCAATTTTATTTATTATACGGAATTAAAAAAAAGTTTTCGAAAATACGTCACTTCTCAGTGTCAATTATTTTTTTTAAATCTTTATTCAGGCAGGTAGGTACAATAATATTGAAAAAATTCGAATAAGAAAATCCCAATAAACACGAATATTTCCCATTTAATAAAAACAACCTTTAATGAACCGTTAAAACGACCACCTTCCTCAAACGGAAATGAAACGTACACATTTCGCTGTCCTTGTTCTTGTATGTTCAATAGACCTTTTTTTGAAAAACTGATTTATGAATGCCAATATGTTCATTAGCCTATTGCGCATTAATGAAGTTCAAAAAACCAATTTTTTTGGTTTTTAAGTGACATTTTAAGCATTTTTCGAGTGCCAATATCCACTCACGGAATAATTTTTCAGTTCTTATTTGTTCAATCTCCTGGATATTGAACATTCAAACACTCAAAGTTATGAATATAATATTTTTTTTAAAGTTCATAGATATTTGTTCAACATCCCGCAGAAGATTGAGGTCTTGAATGTTCAATCTCCACTGTCAACCAATCAGGAGCCTGCTAGTTAAAATGTGCGGCCATGTTGATTTTTAGTTGTTTTCTAAGAAATACAACAAAAGAGCCAGGAAATGGAAATATGCAAAAAGTCGACTGTCCTCATAGTATGAATGAAAGACATCTACGACACATATTGTCCGTTATCACTGCTGAGATCGCTGATGAAAACGAAGTCCAAATATTTAAATTTTGAATTCATTCAATTAAAATTTTTGTTTTTTTTAGTCACATAAAAAACAATAAACATATTCTTATGTAGGAACTACAATAAAACCAACTAGGCAAACGACTAACAACAATAAATGTAATGTTAAATAGCGCACACCCATAACCACTGTGTGGGACTGCACTAACCTCCCCACATATCGGAATAAACACTTTATTTATTTATTTATTTATTTATAACCCAAATCGTGGGATATTATAATTTTAGGGTTCTAAGAGCTGAAAGTATTTAAAAAAATAATATTTTACGCACGATAATCAACATAAATAATAAGCTCACGGCAAATAAGACCTTCGAAAGAAAAAAAAATCTTTCTAAAGTAAGTAAACTTTAAAAATTACATTTATCAAATGTAGGTAACGAAACAATAAATAAAAAACAAATTTTCAACTGAAAATTGAACTTCAATAATTTTACGCATCACTCGGGATTTTTTTTATAAAATACCCCACACAGTCTCAACTGCTCCCAACCATCTGGAGCCAGTGAGACTATAGAATCCCCAATTGGGGTATATTAGTATATTGTGAGGCTGAAGGTAGTGTGGAGGGGAAGGAGATGGAGAGGAGAAAGATTGGAAGGAGGATGAAGGAGAAGAGAGATGGTATGTGAGTATCTATTCAGATCTGATCACCAAACACGGCTAAAGCTATTTCTATTCATATGGTGGTCTTTACACCATATCTTCCTCTCTGGAACATGCCGCAAATAGACTATTTGTTATTTTAAATGAATAATTTGTGAAATAACATAAATGAATCAAATAAAATTTACTTGCGCACGCCGGGATTTGAATCCGCGATCTCCGGATTTCTAGGCAAGAGTACCCCTAGATCACGGAAGCCGTAATACGTACGATGTAAGAATATTTCACATCACGCATGCACCGACAACCGATAGTAGTATATTAGCGGTAGGTACCTTTGTACTTGTGCATTGTTTTCAAACTTCCAAAATGTGGATGATTTATATAGAGCAGTTTTTATAGTCTCTGCTTGTATATTTTAAAGTAATACTTTAAGTCAACTACTAAGATAAAAGTAAAGTATTTGAAATCTGAAAATCATCCTGTATATACAATTTACCACTAATTGGCTAATTGAACAAAAAATACCTAAAACTTATGGGAGCCGAATTGTTCAATCTGCAGACGATACGTTCAATATCCTAAACAATCATTCATCATTTTCATGCCATGTTCAACGTCTACCTTTAAAGTCATAATATGGGCATATTATAGCTTCAATCTTCGAAAAATGATCTTTAAACATTTCCTGTTACACATATGTATAAAACAAAATGACCAAAATCAAGAATTTTTTAGAATTTGCCTGTAAAACCAAAAAAAAACGTCTCCTGTAAAATTTGCTAAATGGTCTATTGAACATACAAGCACTAAGGCAGCGAATGGTACAATACAATATATTATTCTATTATTTATCACGGGTTAATATATGAAATAAATAAATATAACCTTAACAAAATTTCCAACCAACTTACAATCTTATGGGAAGTAAATCTAAATCAAAAATAAAAATATTTTAGTGAAATATTATGAATCTAGATATAAAATATTATTTTACGTCGAAGGAGGAAATCTGTTGGCTATCTGCGGATCATAAAAATGAAAAATTTCCCCTGTAAATCCTACGTCTCACATTTTTTAGGGGCAAAGGGTTATCATTTCAGAAAAATATTATGGGGGTGTGTTTGACGTTTACTAGCTGCTGTGATGTGTACGACGAGAAAAAGCAAGGGAAACTTTTCAATAAAGGTTGAATTACATAATTTATTATTGAACAGTATTAATACTTAAGAATAAAAAGCCTTAACTTGTTTTTCGTCTTCACTTTTGGTCCTTGCATTGAATAAATAACGTCTTTCGCCTCAACATTTTCAGAGGAAATCGTTTTAGTTGAAACTTTTGCATTGAATTAATATTTCTTCTGAAAAGATTTTCAAGAAGAAAATAAAATTAAAATAAAAAATGATCATTTTTTTTAATAATAAATTCAAGAGTTGATGAAAAGGAGAAATCAAAACACTTTAACTTAAAGAAGATGGATGGAATTGGACTGCATGTACTGAAAAAAAGGTCCCAGAAGTATAAATTATTATAAATATATATTATGTATACCGAAAGTATTATAGACAAGCCTGATTTACAAAGCCTAACAATGACCTACACATGTACCTACTAGAACTACTTGATTGAAACTTATTTTTAATTACAACAACAATATCAGGACTGAGTCATTTAGATAATCACTAGTACCTAGATTACTTGCAGTTGGTAATAATTTCGCAGAAATTGTAGATGTGTGTAACTAAATGGAATAAAATAAGGCTATAGGTACCTCAATAATATTAATCACTTAGCTATACACAATACTATACGATATATACGAGTAAGATATATATGATATATCAATTTCAAAATGAATATTTCCATCGAATTTATAATTTATAATAACTTACGCACCGAAACCAGACTTCTAGAACTATCAGATAAAAGAATTTTAATTAATATATATTATTTTCATTCAAAACTACCAAATATCTAATTGACAGCCCTGAATTATTAGCATTCATTTATATTAATGTACCTGCCAGACTTACTCGAAGCAGACACTTTTAAATGTAACAATAACCTCTTTACTAACTACTATATTTTCATCACCTTGCTAACAAACACTGTGAACTTATTGATATGTTTGGTAATAAAAAGGAAAACACTTTGTTTAAAGTCACTTTATTGTAAAGTGACTAAGTAATAACGTGACTTTGAATAAAGTGACTTTAAACAAAGTGTTTTCCTTTTTATTATTTAAAATGTCAAGTCACAATGTGTTTGCTTCTTTTGAAAAATTGATATGTTTGGTGTTAATAATTTTGTGGGTTTCAACTAACTTCAGACCTATTTGCTCGTAATTAACTTTTATCATTTCTTGTCTGTTTTTAAAATCTTGTCTCCATACCTTCCTACGAGTACATTGCATTGTTTTTGTTTTTAACGCACATATTAATACCTGTATGCATGTACGAACATCCTTGATTTGTATATATTTTTATTTTTTGTTGTTTTTTTTTTTAAATTAAAACTTCTGCTGGCACTGTATTATGCAGTTGATCATGTAAAATCCCATAAGGACGTTTAAATTAATAAATAAATAAATTGATAAAAGCTTAATGACAGCATTACGAATGTACTGAACCTTAATTATCCAGGGATGATGGAAGCGTAATAAATAAAAGAAAAGAGAGAATGTTGGAGGTTTGAACATGTACAAAGGGTAGATGGATAATGAGTACGTTATAATGATAAAAAAAATACTCTCCACACATCATCCGCAAATATTACATAGGACCTGAGTGAAATTATCTTTCTGAAGGCCTCCTGTGTGGAGCTGATAAAAAAAATGTCAGTGTAACGAAAGAATATCCATAAATAAATAATGTACGTCAACACAGAGTTGTCTAGCGGTCTATCAAACCTGCGTACTCTTGAAGGTCAAATGGCGTATTATTTAAGTTAGCGAGTATAACTTCTTAGTGCTTTTAAACACCTGATCAGACAAACCTGTTAAATAAATACAGAAGAAATCGTCTAAAACTACACCGCTTAACATGAACACTGAGTTTATACGCAAAATATTCAGATACTGATAAAATAAAATCTCACTCTGTAAGTTTCATGCTAATGCTGGTCTAATCTCGTATATTTTTAGCACTTCAGTGGTCGTGCTAAGTGTAAACACCTCCGTAATAAATCAACGAGCAAAATATGTATACGTGGACCCACTTTACGCTTCCCTGTTTTTCTTACTTATGGATCCATTCCAGTAAAGCGACAGTTGCGCGTTTGTAATGGCCAGTCGGTCCGTGGAGAAAACCCAAAATGTGATGGAGCGCAACTCTAGTGAGAAAAGTTGTAAATTGACGTGTCAAGCACATGCCGAAAAACCTTTAGGTGTCAACCTTGCTCGGAAAACTGATCCACGAAAGATTAATGAAAGATCTAGCAGGGTAATATGCCAACCATGTGGGTTTGAAACACGCGTGATCGATACGAATCCATTTTCGCTCACCGAATCCTCGATTGTTCCTTTGGGAATGCGACAAAACCTATTTCAAACAATTAAGTAATAAGATTTATATTTTCCAAATATTTTAATTGTGATGATTACCATAAAAAACATGATATTTCATCTCCTCCACATTTGCACAAATAAGGTCCTATTCTTTAAACAAAATAATTTATCTAATGGCCTGGTATTTTGTGAACACAATTTCTTGCAAATATGCCACGAATTTTAGAATTTAAAAATGTCACATTGTATATTTATGTTGACCAATAAGCTTAACTACCCATCTACCTCCAGAAGTTTTTTTTAAAATTAGAACATAACGAATAACCTGAAAATATTTGAAAATCTCCTAATACTATAACAGTAAGCGGAAAATGTTGCTTGTGTTGTGATGGAGGACTTCGCCAGCGGAGGAATTGAACACACTATACCTATGAGGGACCCAAACGTGATGCCAACCCATCCACTGACCGGTCTTTTGTGTAAAATGGACAATAGCTTTTGAGTTCTTGTCCATTTAAAATTTGGGAAAAAACGAATATCTCAAAAATTATTGCATCTCTGTTGCAACAACAAGAAAGATTTCTGTATGCTTTTATAAGGGGATACACAATCAACAACTTTATTCCTTTCTTTTTAATAGTAAAATTATTGAAAGGATGCTTTTTCAACCAGTGCAACGCTAACATTGACCCTTTTTATATAATAATTTATGCGTATTAAGGTCTATTCACATCTAGCGGCACGTAACGTGCCAGTCACGGAGCGTACCAGACACGGCTCAGTTAGTTTCATACATCGTGTATGAAGACGTTCACATCATAGCGTAGAGTACCGGCACAGACACGAGCCGGCGCTGATAGTAGAATATTTTGTCTGAACCGTCGCATATATGAACAGTTCAGCACAACATGGCGCCGCATCTACAGCTGATGGCGACCCTGCATGGGTAAAACCATGCAAATGCGATATAATTTCGTATGAAATAGAATCCGCATTTATTTGAAATTGAACAAATTTAATTTGGGTTGGTATATTGTTCCCTTGGAACGAAAATGGTATATTTGCCATTTTTATTAAACTGAGATATTGAAGTTCAAAGTTTGACAATTGAAATTGGAGTATTTTAAGTTTTATGAAATTTTGCGCAAAGTCGATTTTGGCCAAAATGTTGGGTTAGGTTAGGTTAGAACCTTGTAGTCCCAAGATAATGATAGTAAATACTAGCGTCTGTGCCGTGACGGCCACGCTATGTATTCTCTTCACATCTACCGGCACAGACACGTAGCGTGACAGACAAGGCTCAATTAGTTTCATAAATTGCGTAGAGTTTCCGTACATACACGGGCCGGCACCGCCCTGTACCGGCGGACAATCTCGGCTAGAGATTTTGTCTGTTGTATTTTAAATTCGATTAAATTATGCTAAATGGTGAAATATTTTTCGATTTAATTAATTATTGGAAGTTATCCTCTATTTTTAATGTACTTTAATTAACATATTTTAAACCAGGCACGGTGGTTGAAAAATTTACAAGGACTAATAAACAATGCACTGAATAAAGAAAAATGAAAAAACATAAACTGTAATCATCTGCAAAAGGTGTGTACGAGAATGGAAATAAATAACAAAAAAATATAACAATTGTCTTCAGTGAAATCCATAAAGGACACATTTGAACCCAAGCTTAACTTTTCAAATCACATTGTTCAGTTAACATCGTCGTGATATCAGTTATCATCGATTCTCGGGTTCGCCTTTATTACACCATCTGAATTACCTTTTAACTAAACTAAAAGTTTCCGCGATTCATGCGTCACGTGGATTGGCTCTCTGAAACGCATTACAATTGTTTACAATCTAGGGATAATAGTGCCCTTTTACTAACGACATTTAAAAAACTATTTTTTGACACCCCGTGCCTCCTGAAATGCTATAAATTATCCAGAGTGGATACCACGACCTGATGTATATTCCACATGGCAGAACGGACGTGCTGACATTTTCAACATTGGCCTTAATGGTTTCAAGTCATATTAGGCAAGAACTGTTACACATTTTTACACTAACACATATATCATCTTTGGGGAGGTTGCATAGTGGGTCTTTTTGTGGAAATGAAGAAGTGAACCTGGATCTTGAAGATACCCATATTTTAAGAGGGAAGAAACACAGAGGAAGAATAATCATTGCACAGCTGAGCTGTTGAACTCAAAAACAAGTTGTAGAAACGAGAAAGGATCCGTTGTTTTCCTGGTTTTTTATGTTCACGTGTGTATGCTGTGCCGATAGATGTGAATGCTCACGTTTTTGCCGTGTCTGAAACGCTAAGTGTCCGTGAAGGTAGATATGAATAGACGTTTAACCTTGCCCAGTAGTTCTGGATATTTACTCAAAACAGATTGGCGCAGCTAGTTTCAATCTCTCTGTAGTATTAATGTAGTTGAATCTGGAAATAATTGATTATTATTGAGACAAACCGACTCTGAAATGTCATCGGCGTTGTGGCATTCGTTTTCCCAAGTGATTTGGGCCCACATATTGCTTCCACACGAGAAAACGAGTTATAAAAAGTTTAGTTATTAAATTAGACATACAAATAAAGTTTTAGATTAACTAGACAAGCTCAATACGAATATTTTTTTAAATAATTTACTGTTTCAATGAATTTTTAAAGATTACTATTTACGATCGGGTGGTGGAAAATATACTGCAATTTAATATTTTTTTCGTTAATCCTATAATTGTTTACTTACTTGGCGGCCTTTATTTTTGAAGTGACTGTTTTAGGTTAATTATTTTCTTTTGTCTTTTTTTATTTGATCCAAACTAAGAACCTTAGGACCTATAATAGGTTATTAGTTTGGGTATTAAAAGAGAAGATAAAACTAGCCAATAAACTATATTTTCATATAAAATGTCAAAACATGTAATGAACAAAATAGTCATTGTCAGTAATTATCCGCATTTTTAACGAAACTGCAGTATTTAAATAATTGCCTTATAAAGAAGTTGAGATTATTTACTCAGTTTTGTCTAATAGCGTTCTACGATATTTTATGTATGTTATTAACTGTTAAAACTGAGCCTGCTATCAAAACACAGGTGTTCCAAGTGAGACAGGCACAACATATCACAGGTGGAATGGTTTCTTGAACCCTGGTCCTTTGCGGGAAACAGATCCTACTCCTACTCCTTTTTCAAATCAACTACACGGACCCGGACCCGGACCCGGAACCTGGTCTCGGACCGGAATGCTTCTTCATCTGTTACCTGCGGCGCCCGGCAGTTAGTCCCGTATCGCTTCCTGGAACCCGCGTGATACAACTATATTTGCTTGTATAGCCGTCGATTCTGTTTACGAATTTTACAATAGGTAAAAGTATGATTTATTGTTAATTTGTTGGATATGCTCTAATTTTTGAGCAAATATTTTTACAAAATGCATTAAGGAATGTATTCGAGATAAAAAATCCTTTAAATCAATTAACATAGGTCCGAAAACAAATAATAATAATATTTCGATTAATTTATTACTTGCCTTTTCCGTTTTCACTCCGTGATTTGATACTATTTTGTTTATATAATATAAGGATGACGATTTTCTTCAAGTCATTTAGAATGTGGGACACCAATGCTTGAACATATTGTTTGGGTAAATAAAAATAGAAAAAAAAATAAAACCTTACAATTCAGATAAATATACCAAAACGTGTAAAGATTCTCGCTTTTCAAAGCATCGTGATTATCTTGTTAGAATTTTTCTTCAAATAATATTAATGAAAAATAAAAAGGTCAAACTTGAAAAATCCCTATAAAAGAATTACTACTAAAATATTTGGAACTAAACGTTTTGAACTACGGGTACGTTTTATATTCCACGTCGATTTTGTTTGCCAGCTATTTTGGTTTGGATGTTTTGTCATGGATTTATTTATTGTCAGTTGGCATTTGTAAGTCGCAAGAGACGGCCACTTTACCGACATCATATTCCATACATTATGTTAAAGACAATCAATTAATAAAACAGAAATTATAAAATTGTGTTTCATTTAAAAGTCATTAAAAAAACATCGACCTGGAACATGAAACGTACCCGGAAAGAAGTACTGGATTACGTCACGTTTTGACGTGTTTTGTCCACCTCTTGTGGTTTTTGTGAATAACAGTGTTAGATTAGCGGGCTAAATTTGCTAAATTTAAAAAAAAGATTCCGATATCCAAACAGTCTGGGAACTTTTGAGAAAAAATGTTGACCACAACCTCTGGAAGGTTCTTGTTTCAACATGTCAAAAGCCCAAGCTTGTCGGATTTCAGCAAAGATGAAGATATATAGAAAGTCTGTATGGTGCAATTCGATGGAAGCACCCTCCCCAATGAAGACTCCATCAAAATCCTTGGAGTAAAGCTCTAGAATCGGGAGTCCATAGAAGCTAGAGAAAATCGGGTTTCCAAGAAACTGGGAATCTTGTAAAGGGATAGCAGATTCTTCAATATTGACCAACTGCAAACCCTACACATATTTGAAGTACGCCCAATAATTTAATTTGGCAGCCACCTCTGGGACGAATTCCCACAAAACTTTTTGATTCAGTGCAAAGGAGGGCGGTTCGTCCGAATGACGATCCATTGTTAACAGACCGATTGCCATATCTAATAATGCACAGACGTAATGTGAGCATGTTGAGTCTATTTTACAGGTATTTTAGTGGAGATTGCTCTAAAGAGCTAGCAGTTTGATCCCCGGTGCATCAATGAACGTGATCGGAATACCCGCTCACAGTCGATGTTGGCTTTATGAGAATGGGCCGCTTCTTCGGCTCGTTTTTTTGTAAGACAGATCATATGTGGAACGAGCTACCGGTATCTGTTTTTCTTCCTTCATATGATCCGGACTTCTTCAGGATCCGAATAAATAAATCTTCACAGACCCTTCCTTGATCCGCCTTACAACTCTGCCCAACTGTGTGGTGACGTAGCTCCCCTGCCTTTACACTGAACAGACAGGAGCGCTCTTGTTTACGTGTCACATAAAAATAAACGTGTTTAGGTTAATTTATTTTAATCTCATCTTTTATCAAATGTTTCCCCACAATTTGAGATATAAAATTAACCTAGTCGGAGAAATTAATATAAGTGAGTTATTAGTATAATATGTTGGTATAAAAACGTGCTAACCATCTCCAGTTGATTTTTGACTGCCTTCGAAACCGTGTTGGTATGTATTTTTCGGTATAATTTTTTTTTAACTTAACCCTTTCCCACGGAAAAAATTATAGGATGTATGAGGGATTGAACAAAATCATATTTATAATTAAAGAAATGTACAAACTATCCCCGTTAAGAACTTAAATTCGATTTTTAAGGTTCGTCAATCTGTGTCTAACCCTATCACCGCTGCTAGGATATTGTTTGACCCAGGGGAACTTAGATGTGGGCAATAAGTAAATAAATAAAATTTTATTAATCTTTATAGTATTTTCATGTACAAGTATCATATTATTTTCATGAAAATTTTTATTTTTTCTGTAAAACATCTGAAAAACGTGGACTTTTTCACAAACCCGTCATATTTTTTTAAAGATTTATAGAAATAGACCTGACTTCATTTAGTCCCAACTGTCTTGAGTTAGTGAGACTATGGCATCCCCAATAAGGGTATGTTGTGAGGCTGAAGGTGGGGGATTACCTGACTATTCAGATCCGGTCACCAAACACGGCCAAAGCCATTTTAAGCAACGTTTCAATTCTGTGGTGGTCTTACAAATAAGAAAATTCAAAATAAAAAATTTCTTGCGCACCCCGGGATTTTACCCCACGACCTTCAGAGTGACAGTCGAGAGCCTTACTCCTCGACCACGGCGGCCGTCAAATTACCGTACACCTAAATTTCTGCGCTGTGGTAAACCGCTACTTCAAAAAGATGGAATAAAGTTCACAGGCTAGCAAAGTTATTTTTGTGTTATTATTCTACTGATACACATTGCTGGTTTTTTCCTAGAAATACAAGTAGAGCAGATTACCATATTTTATTCCAATAAATTCATTGAACTATTTATTTTCTCAAAGCCATCTGCTGGGTAGCGGAAAATCAAAGAGAAAATCGTGTTGGTACCATGCCTACCTGGACCAAATACATCTTTGCTTTGGTGGAATCTAAATAACACTGTGTATCAAACATCAATAGTAGAATAAAACTTTACGTGTTTTGCAGATGTAATATAATACGTGAAAATAAGCTTAAGTTTTTATGTTTATATCAAATACCTCAGTAAGATTGGTATTCTTTTAGCAAAAACATCGCTAAATTATTCCACGAAATCCATGACGCTTGTGAAAAAAAATATTGAAAAAACGCGTTCTATTTTATTAGAGATAACTTTTAGAATCTTATAAATACTATTGGAATTTTTAACCAATGAAGAAGATAATATGAAAAACTCCCAATGAAAATACAAAACGGATACAGCAACTGCGATTGAACCTAGAACCTCTGGTTTTGCCGGGACTAGTGTTTTTTTTAAACATGCGGAAAGTATTTCCAACCAACTCGTCGGGGAGGGGGTTTATACATGTTTGTGTTATGAGAGTTAATTCATTTGTTATTTAAATGCCTTTAAATTTTTGAAGTTTTGTGCTGTGCTTCTGACATTTATTTTTGCCAATTTTCAAGACAAAAATTCAAGGGAACAACCTCGTCCACAAGACAATCATCGTACTAATTTAGATAAATTTGTTTTTATCCCATTGATGCACTGCTATAAAAGTCTAATAATGTCAATTACGGCAATTTAGATTGCTTCCGCATAGCGATGACGGAATAGTATAAAAGCGTCCCATTTTGTCTGTAACCTTGTTACAGAAGGCATAAAACCTTATTTTGACGTTACTGTTTTGTCGAAAAATAGGGCAATAAAGTGTTTTTAATTAAAAGAGAACTGAATGCATCATTTGTTAAACTAATGGTCAGACCTTGACCGGTCAGTGGTTGAGTGGGCATAGCGCTTGGGTCTCACCCGAGCGTCGCGTGTTCGATTCCTCGGCTGGCTAAGTCCTCCATCACAACACAAGCAACATTTTCGGCTTTCTGTGGTGGTAGTAGGAGATTTTCAAACATTGTTGGGTTATTCGTAACCTGGGAATGTTTGTCTTTCTTTTAAAAATAAAAATAAAAAATAATAAATGTGTCAAAAAAAGATAGTATGCAATGAAGATAGAATTAAATGAAGATTTGTTACCAATGCTGATGTATGGCAATGATGTAGATACGGTTGTTTAGAAATAGCAGTTTCCATGTTTTGATTTATAAATTTACTTTACTTTATTTCACTTTTACAAAATGGTTATAAGTATGTTGTGGCATATGATGATATTTTTAAAAATTAATACAATACAAGAGATGCATATGAAAAGTCACTAAATATATGTTTGAAAATGACGGGAAAATTATTCCTTTATCAAAATTTAAAAAAATATATTAGTTTACTTTTTTTCAATTATTTTGTATGCAAGTGTTACCATGCAAAGTAACTGAAGAAGTGAAGTTGTTATGATATGATTCATATTTATTATTTTTCAATGTTCTCCCATTATAAGCAATTGCTTGTGTGTATGGGATGAAGTATTATTTGTTTAGTTTCTTAGATTTATTTTATTTTTAATTTTTTTTTTCTTTTATTTATTTAAGTTTTTTTTATTTAGTTTAGGTTTTCAGTATATTTTTTTAATTTTGTTTTGAATTCTTTGAAACTATCATTTAGTGATCTTATATTTTCTGGCAATTTATTGAAGAAATTTGTTCCTAAGTATTTGTAGTTTTGCTGACCCAAAGTTTTTTTACAAATCGGAATTGGTAACATGTATTTTTGCCTGAGATTTGCTGTGTTTTTGAATGGTTTCTAACGGTTTTGTTTAGGATATCATATTTGTAAACTTATAAGGTTGCGTGATACAGGAAAAGAGTATTTAATTTTCTGACTTTAAATTATTTTAAAATGAGTTCAGATGAATATAAAAATGATTTATTTAATATTATTTTAATTATTAGTTTTTGCGCAATGTAAAGAGGTTGTGTGTGAGTTTTATAGGCACCCCATCCTATTATACCATATTGTAATCCTAGGATCATGAAATACTGGTACGGTTATATAATAAAGAAGATCAGTGAGTTCAGTATACAGAAGTTTATTTGTATTTCAATAGCATGATTAGCTCAATAGCATAATTGCGCAAATAAGCACAGTTGAGTAATAGGAATATTTTATTTTTCGAATGAAGCAAATACAAATATATATTATGTCAAAGGGGTGTGTCATTATACATTAAACGAAACAACACACTTTGTAATACACCTTATTTGAAGTAATACATGACAGCCGACTAGGGTATTGATTCTACAATCCAGGCCGCTCGCAATCGCCGTCGAAAGTACATATATTGGTCGACATTCTTATTCTTGAATTTTGAATGACTTCATCGAGAATTGAGGCCCAGGTTTTGCTTATCTCAAGCAACGTACGGACTATATATGTATATATTAACTACTCATAATTACATACTGACAAATGAAAAATAATACTAAAATAGAAAGAGATACTTTAGAGGTACCTAGATACTTTATTTGTGACAGAAAGAGATACAACTATAGAGGGAGAAAAAATATTATAAGTGGTGTGTAAGTAGAAGAGGAAACAGTTTCAATGTGGGTTAATGGAATAAAATGATATAGTACTATCAGTTAAATTTATTTGATTATGAATTACGCTGGATTAACTCCTGGAATAAGTCCAATACTTCAAGATTCAAGTTCTAGTTAAAGTGGTAATCCGTAAATATATATTAAATATTCTCTGCGCTCATAGAGCATACCAGAAAATCCTCATAATTAAGTTTATTTATATTTATACCACAACTCGAGGATGCCAATTTCTGAAATTAAAACCTCCTCGCTGCGAAAGTTTCAGTTGCATGGTTGCACATTGTATTACGGTTCGGGAGGTCTGTGTCTGTATTCTGTACCAGGTAGAAATATGCTGTGGGCGTGTCCGTGTGTCCGAAATTAGCTTCAATTTCCTTAATTCTGCAGAAAATGATCAATGTCCAAATCATTTCAAATCGGTACGGCGCCATTTTGGATTATCTGTGGTTTTACCCTCTGATTATTTATGGTTTTACCTTCTGTGAATCATAAAGTTTCCGAAGTTCCGAAGGAGTGCCGTACAAGAGTTTTAACTACTCCCAACCGTCTGCAGCCAGTGAGACAATAGCTCTCCGATTGGTTACGTTGTGAGATTGAAGGAAGTTGTGAAGGGATGAAAATGAGAAAGAGGAAGCTGGCGAATTATCAGGGTGATGAAAAAACAAGTAAACATTATTTTGTAGTGAGTAAATACCAAAAATTAATCAAATAAATTTTAAATGCGCACGCCGGGATATGAACCCGCGACCTCCAGCTTGCTAGTTAAGAGTCTTACTCCTCCACAACGATGGCCGTTTTTATCACATTTTATGTACCTTTTTACATTTTGTTTATCACAAATATAACATGTAATGAAACATAAATGGTTAACATAGCATAGCAAAGACCTGTTTTAAATCGTCCGTTTTGCATTTTGTCCGCAGGTAAATTTGTTTATACTTTCCTCGCCCGTTTTAAGGTAGGGGTAATTTTAGTGGTTCAGTAAAGATTATTTTTCTTTTCAAATGTCATGTCTATTCGGATTTAATGTTTCGATTATGCATTGTATCAAAAATACTGAAAGTATCTAACTCTCTCGAACTTGCTGCAAATATCATACGTGTAGATTCATGAATAAATTGTGAAATAACACGAATGGATCAAATAAATTCTACTTGCAAGGATCATAACTAATCATACTACCTACTATTCCACGGAGTCCATCTAATTTAGATTAGAAAATCGTCATAGGCTTCCAAGTATAATTAACATGGATTAACATTTACATTTCAAGAACTCATTCTTAACCAAATCTGAAAATTCAAGTTGGTGCTTCATAATCTCTTTCTTTTCTTCTTCTCCCCCTCCCAACAAATTACCCAAATGGGAATATCAAATTCTTACAAGCTCCGAGATCTCAATTAAAATAACATAAAACTTTTCACAAGTTTTAGTTATACAACTTTGTTGCTGACTGCCTTAGAATGTTAAGTAGCAATAACGTGTTTATCGTCTCTCCAAAAAATTGTCATTTTTTTTATTGAATTTAAAAAAATACAATGTTTTTTAACCTTTGTGTGCTGAACGATAAGTCGAAAACATGACTGACTACTATTCTAACCTGTATTATTTCATTCCTTTAGAATGCCTTTCATAAAAATAAAACATATTTTTTCTTGTTTACATGTTCCCATAATTCATTAAGACACGGCTATGATTCGGTTCACCCAATATTTTTCAGATTTCCTAGAATGCCAAACCAGCGCTGGGCAATTATTTCTAAAAAATAAATAAACGAACATAAAGTTATGGCCCTACTTCTGAATACAGCGTTGAGAGTTGTTTCAACATTATTTGATCTCCTCTTTCTATATTGAAGTCACTACATTGACATGGAATGTGCAAGTTTTGCCTTTAAGATTAAATAATATCCAATGTTATGTTTAGATGAATTAAAAAAGAAGATAGGTTACTGAACTGGGTCCAGTGGACAAACTGGTGATTTACTGCGTTAAGTATCGCACATAAGGATATCGGTCAGACAAGTTGTCACCGGCTGGCGCAAACACGTCCCTCTTTTTTGTCATTATAGAAAGATGTCTTTTTGTACTCTTTAAATGTGCACAAATTAGCAAAAACTAAATCTGATGAATTTTCATTCCAATTGCTTGCACTCAAAAACCACTTGTTATTTCAATAAATAAATTTGTTATTATGCCTTTTGAATAAAATAAAGTGAGACAGCGAACGCAGAAACACATAAGAGTATGAAGGACAACCTAGTGACAGTACATTGTATTCTACTGCTCTGCTCGCTCTTTTGTTAGTCAAGGTGCATTTACTTCGGGAGGTGATGATTATACATGGCGATAGAAATAATAAAGAAATTAATATTAATTTATATAAATAGTAATAAAATGCTAAAATAATTTTCCATTTACCTTAAAACGTTTGAAATTCTAAAAAAACTGATTTATCTTTTCTACTACCAAAATCATGTATAGTCATCACAAAGTAAGTGCACTTTACCCCCGAAGACCCTGTATAGTCGTTTCACTAATACACATATTCTCTGAATGGCTATCTCATTCTAATGCGTTCCGTTCATTTAGCTATGAATGATGTTATTTGTAGCCATTTCATTAATTCAAGCAAATTAATTCTGGCTATTCTTTTCTCGTGTTTTGTTATTCGATTTAAATCTATAAGTAGGAATGTGTCATATATTTTTTTCGATTATTATGAACACAAGGCGTCTGTGTATTTATGTCAATGATGTTGACATAATATTAATACTACGAAAAATATTTGGGAGAAAATAGAGAATATTCATATGATATCAGGTGAAAACAATACAGGTCTTTTGCTGGTATAATTTTTTTTCACTTTTTAACACCATTTACTTTTTCTTTTCATGAGGAATTATAGAATCCTATATAATATCCTATATATATATGTTATACATTTATAATTATTATTAAAAAAACACTATTAAATATATTTATAATTACTTTTTATTATCCATACTACTAAATTTAAATAATATATATATTTAATCTTCATCACTGTAAGGATATCATTATATCTATTTTTTACAACAAAAACAGATAATAAAATACTTATTATTATCAGTCTTGACACATAGTTTTCTAAAAATGATTTTAAAAATTACCAAACTTAAATTACACCCGTTCAAGAAAGATATTTTTGTGGGTTTGAAAGTGATTTAATTGTTTGCTAAACACGTCAGTTACTCGTCATTTATCAAAAAAACTCGTAAATGAGCTTATTTTTTTTAAATAAATAATATTAAGCATTATTAGATAAATCCATTAAATCAAATTTCTTATTGATGAAGGTCTAACCTAGTGAAATTTGTATCTCATTTCTAACAAACATATATCACTCCTTCTGACTACAACGCAGGATGGCATTCGAGGTTGATGTCAGACACTAAAATGTCTTATTTACCGTAAAGTGAGGAATTCTACCATTTTATGGTGGTTATTTTTACACAATTGCACATCTGGGTCCAGACGGTTACCACGTATTATTACTCCAATTAGATATTTATTTTGATCTACTTACAAAATTTTGATTTATCTACAAAAAAAACGATTAGTGAATGTTCACATTTGTTGTGTATTATTATTACGCACTGAAGTCTTGATTCTTGAACAAATAAATCTGTTCGTTACGAGAAAAGACGATGGGAGAATTTTCCGTCCCAGGAAACCCGCTTAAAGTTTTTATTGACATTTTCCTGTGAAAGCCGGTTTCAATTAATTACGTTTTATGGTATTATTTTTTCTATAGGAGAAATAGCCTCTTTAGAAATTTCTACTGAAGAAAAGTCGTTCCTAATCTAATCTTTGGATTCGTTTTACAAAAGCTCAAATCAAAGAAAGTTGTTCTAGGAAAACTATTGCAAGCTTTAAATGTATTTAAACTTTTCTTTGTCTTTTATTCTAATAATATAAAATTTTTTTAAATGCATCTATTTGAATTTAGCATTTGTTTTCTCCGGTTGACTCTGATACTTGATCTTTGAAATTTGCTACTAGCTGGGCCAAGAGATGAGGCAACTAGGTCTAAAATTTATAATAGATATCTTGTAGTAAAAAATACATTACGGGTTGATTTTTATATAAAGTTGAGTTGTTTTGAAGTCTACAACGTTTGATGATCATCAAATCTGGGTTGTGCTTATTTCGTATTTTTGACACTTTTAAGAGCCCTCGTCAAACGCTGAATCTCAGCCGTTTGTAACAACTGTCTAATGTTGCGATTATCCAGTTTGAAATGAACCTAAAATAGAGAAAGAAATGAAAACCCGACATAGAGAAGTTAACGAGTCAGAAAGTGATTTAAGTAATAAACTGCGAAACCCTTTTTTAAATCTTGTAGAATTCCGTTGCACGCTTAAAACGCAAAAAAAATATAAATAGCACTTAGTTGAAATTTAATTTCTACAAGATATTACTAATTATGTGGTGGAAGATGGAAAAAAATACATTTTTTTCTCAATCTCAAGTTCCATTTTTTCTTATACAAAGTTAAAATAACCCAAACTAAACTCTAAAAACCTATTTTGTGCAAGTTTATTTAAATCCCAGACTTAAATAGTTGTCTCCATTAGATATTTAAATTAAAATCAAGTGTTGTTTAGCTCTGTGCCGTTTATTTATTCATTTGACCGCCCTGATAGGCTTTTACAAGATACATATTTTTTTTTTAAATGTATAAAATTGTACAAAATATATAAATCAAGTGTGTTCGTACATGCATACAGTTATTAATATGTGTGTTAAAAATAAAACAAAACTAAAAAAGTGTATGCCATGTACTTTTGGGAAGGTATAGAAACAAGATTTTTAAAAAAGACAAGAAAAGTTTGCAATGTTATGAATTTTTGGAATTGGTGAATAGTAAGTATCGAGGTTATTGCTACATTTAAAAGTGTCCAAAAGTTTATTTTAAGTATGTTATGTTATGTTTATGTAAGATTTTATTTATGTTACGTTATTTTATATTTATGTTGTATAATCATCTGTATATTTATGTTCTGTCATTTGCTGGATTTTTTTTTAATAAAAATATATAAATTGTGTACGGCCAATGTCACTTTTAATTGGTGAAAGCCAAAATAGACTATATTAAAAAAAAAAATTGTATTTTAATGAGCCTATTAGCCTTTTTCATACTACGTACATACACAAATTTTAATTGGCAGATAAATAAATCATCTTAGAAAATGTACATAATAATGGAATAACGTCGAAGACAAAATACCTACACGTAATACACAATCAAACAGAATGCAGGCGAAACAGCTACGATATTTAGTAAGTGTGATACTAAATAAAAACCTTTTTATTTGAATGCGGTGAATCCAATATAACATAGTTTTAATTTCGGTTGTCTGTGATGTGAATATTACTGCGTAATGAACTAAAATTTGCTTTGAGTCTTTCAAAATTGGAATTGATTATATAAACAACCAAATATTTCTATACTTCGATTCTGAATTTCTTCTGTTCGAATTTTCGATAGATGATTTTTAAAGTTTAATAAAGCAGATTTCCGATGCTTTAATAAAAAAATTGACTTTAGAGTATAGAAAATTGGCAGTATTTGATTTTGAAAAACCATGTGATCCTGAGGCAAAAAAATTTATTTGAGAAATATTTAAATTTAGATTTGGTTAAAGATATATATTAAAATATCATCTAGCCTTGACTTCAAAGCGCAGTATTATTTCACGAGTAAATGATTGTTAACTGCTGTTTGAGTTGTTGCATTACTATTTAACATCAGCTATGTTCATTTAAAACAGACGCACCTCCCACATTCGTTTAAAATAAATTTAATTCAAAGACTAGTTTTTATTTGAACGAATCAGAAAAAAGATCAATTAAGACAAATTAATATGCAATTTTATAGATGTACCAGCTTATACCCCAGAAAAATCACATGATATTTTAATTGTGAAGCTGAAAGCATTTTCATGGTATTTAATCGAATTCTTTTAATAACTATTACACACGTCTTATACTTCCAAACCTTGAAAAATATACAGTCGGTTCACTGACTATTTTTCTGTCCTAAAATTCCAACTTTACTGTAAAAGTATTAAATCTCAAATCAAGTTATCTTAACCTTCGAACAAAAATAACATAACATATTGTAAGACCGTTCCATATTTTATAACTCTAAACTTAACCGTTTACGCGAAGTTTTTATAACTTGTTGACTCCTGTATGTTCTTTTCCCAGTAGTTGGACATTTTCGAAGCCGTGCCAGCCCAACTTATATAAATGTTATTATGGGCAAAAAAACTTGGTGAGTTGGTGGTAATCCGTTGAAATCAAATTACACCACACTTGGACGGTTTTCCTGAAAGCCCAAATGTGATTCAATCGGGAGTAAAAGTTTCTAAGCGTAGGTACTCATGTGTTAAGTAACGTGATACGGAGTCGTCAATACATTATTATTTATCCCTTTTGATTTACGTCTAAAGTAAGTTAAGTCTCTTTAAGATTTTGTCTGGCATCAGCAGTCAACCATGAATTCGATAAACTAAATAAGCGGAAAAACATAGTGATTCTGTAGGCTGCGATAGTCTGTCCATGTGTAAAGAATGCCAGATGATAGGACAAGAAAATTTCGCACAGCATCCTTGGGATTTTATTCAAGAAATATAATCATGCTGATTAGATAAGCATATTTATTTAGGCATTTCATGAAAAGTAATACAAAGTAATTTAAAATTTTTACCTAACAAAATAACAAAAGAAAAATTGATTATTTTCTTTTCTTCAAACTTATATCAAACGGCATAAGATTGGAATTTTTCACTGACTGCGTTTTCGAGCTGTATACTCGATTATGAATCCAAAAGGTTGTGGTTTCATCATTTTTAATTTACATTCAGCAAATTTACAATTACAATAGTGCAAGGTACTTTTAGTATTGCCCAAGTGAAATACCACTAATCATAATCGAAGCGTTGCTTGTAATGGCTTTAGCCGTATTTGTGATGAATCTGAATAGGCGAGTACTTTTCGATATTCCTGTTCACTATTTCCTACCCTTTCCCACTCCCTCACAACATAGTCTTAATATAAGGAATTACAATAGTCAAAATGGTTAGGCGATTGGGACGCTTGTACAGTAATATCACACTAAACATAAAAAACATAAATCTATGGCTCATAACTTCATTTGACCTTAGCACTTGGCTCTTAGAAAGCCGTGCAATGCAAATAATTCAAGTTCAAAATCCAAATAATTTTATAATAGAAACATCTCCACTGTACTCATTTTACTGCTAGTTAAAACTATATAAGTACATAACTATATAATGATATCAAAACTCAACATTTTCAAGTTAGAAATTCTCAAAATGTTGTTTATTTTCATGTTAACATAATACCTCTTTCATAAACCACTTGACTCGGTGGGATGGGATCGTAAAAGCATCAAGTGTTTTCGTATAAAATTCTACGATTTAAATTTTAATTACTCAAGTACTCTGAATTGTTCATTAAAATTCTATTAGGAGATAGGATAAACGGGGGTGACAATTAAATAAACAGTACCTAATTAACATCAATTATACCAAAATAATATCATTATGAAGCGTAGGTAACCTTCAAAACTTTAATATATTACACAGTTTTACAAAAATAATTTTTATTTTAGGATCTAATTTGACACCCACCAAGACTTAACAACTATTTTAACAATTGGTAGTCACCCCAATGATAGGGTAGATTTTCATATATTATGTGACAATGTTGTGAAGTTTAAATATTAGTACGTAGGTAATAGAATATTATTATAGTAGTTTTAGAAAAGGTGTGATATAAAAGTTTATAGCAAAAAAAATACTGTTAAAAAAGGTGTAGGTATCATCTACCTACACATTATATTTTTAAAATATTTCAATGAAAATTTTAACAAAAATATTTCCCGAAAATACATTAAGTAGGTTTTATATACATTTTGTTTTTATGATGGTTCTGCCAAAACCATGAATATAATTTTTTTAAATCTGGTTTTTATGTATTTTTTTCCTCTTCAAAAGATATAAAAACTTTTAAACCGAAACCCCAATACAAAATATAATAATGTTATACTGATACGGAATAGTCTACCAGCTTATAACAATCTCCGTATAATGGAAAACCCTTCACAGTTGTATTGGAAGTTAAAAATAAACACAAAGCGTATTGTACTTAAGTTCTACATATTTATCGGAAAAAACTTCCATTTGAATTGTCGAACGACCGGAAAAGACTAACTTTAGCATATTTAAAAAAAATATATTTTCAATGCAAAAACATATTATATTTAGCAAAACGAAACTTAATCCAAAACAAACATATTTATGTTATAAGGATAATATAGTGGTTTTAAAACAACCGTCAGACCTTGAAAAAAACTTTACTTAAACTTGCACGAAATTCTAGGTTTTCTGGTGATTTATTTTTGTTTTACTTCTCAAAGAACTCAAAACGTAAAGAAAATAAGTAACTAACTAACCAACACGCCATATCCTCAATAATTAACCTCAATAGGACTAACAGCGTGTATCTAGGTTAACAAACATTTCATACACCTTAGTACTAACTTAAGGTGTATGAAATGTTTGTTAACCTAGATACACACTGTTAGTCCTATTGAGGTTAATTATTGAGGAAATGGCGTGATGGTTAGTATTAGACTTAGAATCTATACAAACTTATTGCTACATATATAAACTAATCACTACACACATAAACTCAAAATATAACAAGGAGAAAGAAGAAAAAACAAATGACATCAGTTAGGTACATAGAGAACGCATTGTTTTTAGTTTCAGTTTATTGGGAAAAAAAGAGTTTTTCAATTTTAAATAAATAATTTCATTTTACATATTTGCATTAACCATTGAAATTTCCCCATTAAATTCATGTTACATACATAAAAAAACATAAATAAACAGAAAAAAATAAAAACACATTGATGAAAATAACTGGGATATCTTATATATCATGGCACGGTGCAAGGGTCCGTGCACGTGCACGTGCCCCGACAAGGCAAGGGTCCTGGGTTCGAGTCCTAGTTGTTTATTTATTTATTCCTTTAGATTTACACACAGTACAGTATGATACAAGATATAATTAATATATTTTTAGTGATTATAGATTATTGTACCTTATCAGGTCGAAATTATTGGTTCCTAACTAGGCAAATTGCCCGTTCAAATGTGACCGTATCTTTTTCTGATTTTCCTGTTTCAGATTTTCCTTTAAGAATCGCTAATATAGTCTTCAATAGTAAAATACGAATAATATAATCTTTAGATCCGAAATAACCAGTGGATCTCTGTTGTGACCATTTTTGCCATATTTTGCACTGAATCCAGTCCTCCAATATTGGGTCCTTAAATATCTCTCCGCACCCTGGGAATATTCAGATCTTCTTTTTTGAAGCATGCTGAGGTTTGTCAAATATTTATTTTAAAGGCGGAGGCCTTTTCTTCGGTTTGGTTCTAATTGATTCATCTTCTCATCTTCAGATATCCCCTAATCTAGTATTTTCCAGCCATTTAGCATCTTTACAAAATTTGTGATAGATATTGTTTTTTTCTGCAAATTCATATGCTAGAGATCGCAAGTTTTTGGCTGTTATTCCCAAAAAACATTCCGCCAAGAAGATGGATGTGGTCGAATAACTCATTTTCTATGTCTATGCTAAAAGTGTATTTGAGTCAAACCTGAGATTGTGGTACTTTTTTAGCGAGGTTTTATTTCCTCAGGGTTGACTAAATGTCATCGCTAACAACTTAAAAACAACAGCAACAACAGCAAAAAAACCCTTGACTCTGTGCAAAAACGGGCGGTCCGTATGATAGATTCCCCAATCTTAACAGACGGACTGCAATCTTTAGAGCACAGGCGTCGGGTAGGTATGCTGTCCTTGTTCTATCGGTATTACAATGGAAGATGCTCTGAGGAACTAGCGTCATTGATCCCTTCGGCTCCGGTGCATAGTCGGGATACACGCTAAACGCGCGCCCAACATTTGTACACGGTTGACATTTGTCACATGAGAACGGGTCGCTTCTACGATTCGTTCTTAAGTTCAACAGCTCGGCTGTGGAACGAACTGCCGGCCTCTGTGTTTCCTCCCTCCTACAACATGGGACTCTTCAAGACCCATGTTCACTCCTTCCTCTCCACAAAAAGACCCTCCACACAGCATCCTCAAAGATGAAATAGGCCCTGAGGGAAATTATTTTCTTCAGGGCCTCCTGTGTGGAGTTAATATAAAAAAATAAATTTAAAAAAAATGGTGGAAGTTTACATAAAATGCGTGCTCTTGCACACTGGGCACTCTTGTACCACCTTACCTTATCGTCCTCGTATATGTCTCATTCGTTTGGAATTTTAGTCTCAGGAATAAGTTTTTAGAATGAGAGCTGGTGGTTTTGTGTGATGAAAAGAGTGATTTATTTTCTTCATCTCCTTTGTAAATTAACCCAACCCAACCCAATGAACGATATAATTATTTTCTGATGAATATCGCTATAAATTTTAACAAAAATACGTTTAAAATAAAGTGTATTTAGATTTTTGTATTACATGATATCATGTTTTAATCCAACTACCAGGAATTTAATTCATAAAAAATGTGGAAAAAGTTTAAAAGGCATAAAAAGAATAATCCAGTGAAAACAGAAAAATTTGAACACTGATGCAAGTTTCTAAGCTTTCGGGCTAAATTGTCAACAAGCTTATATTAAATCACTGAAGAATAATGGCTGTAAGTTGAACGAAGAAGTCTTGATTGCATAATTTTTTTTAAATATATTTATGAACTTCAAAACGTAAACATTATTTTAAAATAATATTATTTTCTGAGTTAATTTATCAACGTGATCCAAAGAAATTTTCCTCTTGGGTATTTTGGTGCCTTTTTGCACATGGTACACAGAGAACAGAAGAGTGTTTTTAAATAAGGCACAAACTGGCACGGACTCGTTAAAATCAATTTATCTCCTTTGAAATTACTCTAAAATATATGATTTCAGCAGTTTTAAAAAGTGGCAACATCATGCTTTGTATTTGCATTTAAAATTTTACAAAAAAATTTCCAAATAATTGCAATATATTCCGAAAAGTCATCGGCCGTCACGGCTTGCATATTTGCAAATAACTCGTTCAAAGTGTGTTAATTTTGTATAAATTTTTTTCATTTGAAAACAAAAAAACGGAAATCACAGTAACCTTTATGTAATTAAATACGTTTTTGAGCTTTGTTTAAAGACATATTTTTACAACTACGACTAAACAATCTTAAATGATGAAACAATCGTATAAGAAATATTCATTTATTTTTTAAAGCAAGTTTTTAATTACATGTCAGTATTACGATTCTTTCACTTGCTTTCAAAAATAATATTTCTTTTTGTTATACGTTCAAAATCAATGCATTTTTAGGAAAATTAATCAACCGGAAATATTTCTAAATAAATCGTAGAACTGACAGATTTAAGTGACACTATTATTAGATGACCCCAGATGTTAAATTCAATTGTGTGAGGTTTGCAAATGCATTTTATTTTACGTAGTTATAAGTATTTGTCGTGTCGACATTCTTGCATTTTTTTATCTTGACCAAAGCAGGTTTTTGACAGTTTAATAGTAGACATAATCGTGTACGGGACACCTGCGCCAGTGACATTGACTGTAAAATGCCGGTTTTCTCTCGGGGGTACCTTAAGGAAGGATTTGCAAATAACAAAACTTCGCTTATGTCGTCGGATTGACTGATTGGGCCAGTTGTTTGCATGTTTATTGAGTCTACACGTGTTAATGTGCTGCAATTATATTTATATCTCTAAACAGGATGCATGAGAGCATTAAAAAACCAAGAAAAATAACCAAAATTGAATTTATACGGTTAAATCCCATTTGACACATGATACGTGTTGTGATGGACTCGCCCTGGGATAATTTTTTTATTATTGATTTATTATGGTGGGAAAGAAATTTTCAGTTGATCTCACGACATGGGGAATGACCAGATGTTGGACAACTGATTTTTAAACAAGTGCTTAGATTTATTATGGTGGGAAAAAAAACTTGGAACATGCACTGTATCGTCAGAGACCTCCGGGGTGGTTTGAATTCTTAGATTTTATTCAGTGGAGTAGCGACGAATTTAGTTTGGGGCGGATAGAAAAAAAACCCTAACAAGATCAATAAGAAACAATTCAACTAGGTTGAGCAATGCTACTAAGTGACTTTCTAAGTATGAAATACGCCGTTAAATATATTTACGTAATTTTTCTAAGGATTTAGACAAATTATAATTATGAATAGCGAGGTAAATAACATTTTAACGGGACGAGTTTGGAATTTGCCGTAAATTAAATTATTTAAATTATTATTTGAAGTAAATTAAAATCTCGCAAGAAGATTTAAAAATAAAACTATTACATCATAATTATTTACTACATCCTAGAATTAGGTTGGTAATTTGAAAAGAGGCTAAAAACTGGTAGGCCGACACGCCACTGGGCTGGAAGGGTCTTGTTTCTTCTTTGTCAATTCTTTGAACAAAGAATTGGACAGTTTACTTGAGAAGTAACAATTTATTGGTTTTGAAACGATTTAAATTAATGTGACGGGTTCTAGAGCTCATAATTGATGAGGTCTTTTAGTGCGTTTCTGTCCTTGAATACACGAAATTTCGAGAATTCAAAAAGACATAAATTAGATATCGCATATGGCGAAAGGCGGGGTTGGTTTGGGAAGGAAGTCTGGATTTGAAGGCGCGGGGAGACGGTCGGGACAGTCAGCGTGGAAAAGCGGGGGAAGATAGTCTAGATTGGGGAGAGCTAAGAGACAGTTAGCGTGAAAGAACGGGAGAAGGATGTCGATAGTCGTGGTTAAGGAGCGCGGGCGGATAGTCAGTTTTTGATAGTCTAGATTGGGGAGAGCTAAGGGGCGGTCGAGGGTGAAAAAAGCGGTTCAAGATAGTCAGTTTGAAAGCGTTGGGAGACGATCAAATAGAGTCAAGGGGGTCAGAGTTTCAAGGTCTGGGAGACGGTCAGGAATAATCAGGATCGGTCAGCGTTTTAAGATAGTCGAGTCAGTAAAAACTAGGAAGCGCGTCAACAAGAATTAATCGTCGGGACGCGAACACGGCTAAAGTCATTTAGTGTAGAAGGAGTGATTTTTCTAACAGCATGAGTATTTTACTGCGTGTGTGTCTGGTTGTTTCTTATAATTATTTGGATTGTCGACACTAAGATGTATCGGTAAGTCTATTATAATCTAATTATTAACACTTATTTCCCTAATGTAAACCAAATAATTCAATTGTATTTTGAAGTAAGAGTATTTAACTTGAATACTATAGGTAATTATGTTAAAATCTTCAACAGAAGAATAGAGTTCGGACCCTTTTAGCAAGAGAGGCCATAAATCACCCATTGTGTTAAGGCCGCCTGGGACTTGGTTAGTTTAACTTTAGATTATCGAACAATGCGCATTATTTTGGGTTATGAGTTAGACAATTTTTTCTGCAATTTAAAATGATTTAATAATTCTCCAGGAATAATATTTAACGATTAGGTTATACGGAATTCATAAAATGTATTTAATTAAATATAACTTATTCAAACATCACTCTCACTTAGCCGTGTGCCGCGAGCGCACCATTATTTCAACTATTAGAGCTACGTACTTATACCTACGTACCACTAATACCTACTTCCAAGTCCGTTTTACGAGCTTTGTGAAGGCTACGGTGTATTGTAGTTATTACAGGGGTTTCTCTGTTAGCATATAATTTTCATTCATTTTTGAATCGGGATAACGCAGCGGATTGAAGCTAGCCGCCGAGAGAATGCATCTGTCTGGCATTCCTATTCTGTCAAGTGAGATTTTCATTTTTTATAAGTTTGGCGGGGACGAAGTGTACGAATTTTCCGTAGGCTGTCCTATCTTATCAAAGCGAAAAAAACGAAGGGAACGAAATTTGTGATTGGCTTGCCTAATAGGGACTTTTGTGTTAGCAAAGTCGATAACCCTGGGTACCGAGATAACGTCTATTTCAGTAGAGCAGCGCCGGCTTTTCCCCTGCTCAGGTGTGGTTGAGTTATTCCCGTAAAAGCATCGGTTTCTGTCGAAGGTGTTAGAGGACCAGTCTTAGATAGTCACCCTGAATAGACCCCTGTTTCGAGTATTTTCAGCTGGTGAGAGGACGCTTTCACGGAGTTCTAATTGAAGGGAACGAAGATTGCTAATGGGCTTTCCTACTTGAGTTAGCTGGTAGCCGAAGGAACAAAGCGGATAAGGGCTATGCTATTCTTGTCTGGCGTATGGGGGGATTTTCTCGCTGGCAGAACGAAGGGAACGTGACGAATATGAAGTTGTTTCGGCGATTTCTGACGTCTTTCCTGTCAAACTCAATAAATACTTACCCCACTATAGGAGGAGAAGTCATCCAGAATTAGATTGGAAATTGACTCCGACTGAAACCGTTTGAGCTGACGGAGATCGGATGATTTCAGATTCACGACCTGATGATTCCAGTATCCCTGATCCTTAGCGCCGGAAGTCGAGGATATTATTTTCTACCATTCTTTGATATTTGAAGCGAACGGAGGGTAACAAACGATAGAGCGAATGACCATGACTTTAAAGTGGGGTAAAATCTCCCGTCTCGGAAGCATTCGTTATGTCGGATGGACGCCCTCATTCAAATTAAATATTGAAATGACTATTTTGAGTGTGGACGAAAGACTTGTAGAAGTATGTTCTGTATTGTACATATGATAAATATGTGTCATTACCTCTACTGGAACGAGAAGCTGTATAGACTGGAGCCAGGAGCTATTTGGAGTGGCGTGACTGAGGAGGCGAAGCCGGACAAACTGAAGCTGAATTCATCATTATTCTTAGGAGCGTAAACCAGAGGGGTGCACGGGACTTTCAAACTCCTGACGTTGCTGATGCAAACCACTTCAGTATTTATTTATTTATTTATTTATATATAATTTGTACATTTATTTATAACAATTACAGGTAATAAAGCCTAAGACGTTATAATTGTACCATTTATGCAGTGTATATGCAATGCCAAAAATCTCGCAAATGCGCTATAGGACACAAAAAATAAATCTAATTTCTTATCTACCGCATTCAAAAAGCACGTAGCTCTTCCCACAGGTGAGTTCATTAATAAATTAGTGCGGCTTGCTCTACTATATAGAAGATTGTGATGACGTCCTCGAGAGTGAAACTCTGGTACAAAAAAATTTAATTGGGCCAGTATCTCATTATTAGATAAGTGACCGTTTATTAGTTGGAAAAAATATTTAAGCAAAGCAATACCTCTACGTGTCTCTAGGGAGTGGTAATTGGTCATGCCTAATATATAAATCGATGGGTAAAGCCAATGGTAACGTCCATAGAGCCGCGAGAATAAAAACCTTAAAATTTTTTATGGACTCTTTCAATGCGTAAAGTGTATGTTAATTCATGTGGAGCCCAGATGATCGAGTTTGATTCAAGTACACTTAGGACTAGTGTGTTATATAATAACGTCAGTGTTTTTGTGTTACGAAACGGATATGAGTTTCTAATTACGAAGCCGAGAAGCCTGTATCCTCTGCTTATTAAATCATCGATGTGTTGGTGAAAGGTTAGTTTGCTGTCGTAAATAACTCCTAGATCTTTGATTTGATTTAGGTGTTGGAGAATAATTTCATTGATTGTATATTCAAATACATGCGGTTTCTTTGATCTTGTATACGAGACGATATTGCACTTGGGTGTACTGAAGTTCAAGCCATTTATTTTGGCCCAGTTTGAGACGCAGTCAATATCACTTTGAAGGAGAATACAGTCAAGATGGTTTTTTATTGAACGATATAGTTTCAAGTCATCTGCAAATAGTAAATACAGCGAATGTGTGATGACTGAACCAATATCGTTGTTAAAAATCAGAAACAGAAGTGGTCCAAGGATAGACCCCTGAGGAACTCCAGAAAAAACTGTGAATTCCAAAGAACTGGAACCCTTATAATAAACAAACTGTCTACGATTTCGAAAATATGAAGCAAAAAAACAGAGTAGTCTTTTGGAAAAACCAAATGAAGCTAGCTTATTTAGAAGAATGTCGATGTCAACCTTGTCGAATGCTTTTTCCAGGTCGAAATAAGCAACATCCACCTGTCCCCGATTGTCGAGAGTTTGTGATAAGAAATCTGAGATGCATAAGAGGTTTGATGATACTGACATCTGGGGTCTTAAACCATATTGACGGTCATCAAGAATTGGATTAACGTGATTAAGTATATATTTATGTAGAATTTTCTCGAATATTTTCATGATGGAACATAGAACGGCAACTGGTCGATAATTCCGGATATCGCGTTTGTCTCCCTTCTTGTAGATAGGGGTTATTTTAGTTAATCTCCAGATGTCTGGGAGAATCCCGTTTTTTAGGCAAACATTGAAGAGATGACATAATGGTGGTATTAAAAGGTCGGAACAACCCTTTAGTATAAATGTTGGAATATTGTCAGGACCGATGGAGTGAGGTTTCTTTAAATTTGAGAGTGCCTCCTTAACATCTTTTTCTGAAATACTGACCAGGTCGAATGAGGGCCCAATCTGTACAGTGTGAAGGGTAGAGTCAATATTGAGAGTTGGTTGGACATTTTTGTAAACAGATGAAAAAAAGGTCGCAAAACTATTTGCGATTTTATCATCAGTAGTCAATTCCTCTCCGTCAAGAATCATAGACTTAAATGAGTTGTTGGATTTTTTTAGATCCTTAATGTACTTCCAAAACTGTTTGGGATCAATAGATAATTTTTCTTCCATTGAAGTTAAATGATTTTTAAAAGCTTCACTGATTTCATGTTTTACGATGGAGCGATAGGCTGAAAAACTAGCATAGTCCAAGTTGTGACGTGTTGTATAAGTGTGTATATGTTTATGTTTGAGGTTAGTAGAGTGGACTCCTAACTTTCGGCATACTGGCGAAGCTTAACTCATCATTGATTTGGGGGAGGTTGACGCGACCTAAACCTCGCGTTACCCACGTGACCCAAATGGTTCCTGACACCAGGCTATCATGCCACCGGACCGGAGCAGCTCCTTATACCTAACGGTATAAGATGAATCTTCTTCAATCATCACCATCATCAACATCATCACTTACCAACAAGGACCCACATCCCACCTTCATCACCCTCCGGCAGGAGGCAAAACATGTCATTATTTCATCTGTCGCTGAGCGATATTCAATTAATTTCTGGAGGTGTTGGGATTGGACCATCAATTTGGCTGCTCTCGAGCTGGTCACGTTGATGGATAGGATTTGGACGGAGACCAATCGAAAGCAACACATGTTTTGTCTCTAGCTATTCCCGAAAATACCTACTCATAGAAATAACCCACAAAACTAACAATCCATAGTCAAATCATTAACTTAGAATTTTGTGCATCTTGAATTGAATTGTCTATAGCGAATTTCATGTACTTGTAATTAATTGTCTCATTATATTAGCACATTATCGACTGCAGCAACCGGAAACGTTTGGGCGAGCAAACAAGGTAGGAAAAGGCAGTTAAAATCAGGGTAGTCGGTCATTGTCTTATTTTCAAACCAAACAGAATGTAACACGCCTCATCTATTCCATTCTTCTGCAGAACGATCTTAATTCTCTTGTCAAATGGTCGGAACTGAACAACTTACCCTTCAGTATTCAGAAATGCAGTGTCGTCACATTTACAAGGTCCAAAGATACATTCCTGTTCCCCTACCACATTAATAAACATGAATTAACACGTAAAAATGAGATTCGAGACCTTAGCGTAATTTTTGAAGCAAATCTCTCTTTCAAATCCCATATATCTGATATTGTCTCCCGTGCCAACAAAATGCTTGGATTTGTTCTTCGTAATTCAAGATCATTTACCAACGGAATCGCAATCCGAAGAACGTATGAAGCACTTGTTCGCAGTATCTTGGAATATAGCTCCATTATTTGGGCCCCTTCTGAGCAAAACCATATTCTCGAAATAGAAAAAGTACAAAAGAGATTCATGCGTTACCTATATATGAGGGAATATATGTAATACCCTTTCCTGTATCCATCCTTATTCTTAGCAGGAATGCTCGATCTTAATACATTAGAAGCCCGCCGAAAAATATTTTTAGGAAAACATTTTTTTAAGATAATCTCTGGAACTATACATAATCCATCTATTTTGAAAGAGATTAACTTATATGTCCCAGACAAGTATACTCGTGGAAGGTCCCATACCCTTTTTTATGCTCCAAAAGCGAGGACTTCTGCCTATCAGAACGCCCCAGTCAACAGAGCGACTGAACTGCTCAACGAGTCTGCATTGACCATCGACATTTTTAACGTAACCTACAGGCAGTTTAACAATTATCTTTTGACGTATGTCACAAAGTAGTGAAACTGACCTTTTTATGTGTTTTGCTATACTTTTTGTCTAATTTGTAATCTTCTCCATAATGTATTGGTGAATAACCGTTTTACGGAGAACATGAAAAAATAAATAAATAAATAAATAAATCTAAAAAGAACCAAAGTTACCACAACCAATTAAAAGGATCCTTCAATGAATTAATCACTGTCGAAACAAAAAATGACACAACGTGACATATTAATTCGTTAAGATTGAAGGGTTGATAAACCGCGAGAAGTTGCAAATCAAACGTAACAAAATATTAATTCGTTAAGATCTTAGTGTAGAGCGTTGAAAACATTACAGTGTCCGGTGATAAGCCTCAAAGGATTCGGCATCGTAAAATGTGTGATAACAGATAAAAATTCATTTCCTTAATTATTTAGGTACATCCATCTGTTGTCCGGTACAGTTGGTATGGGTGGTAACTGGAAACACATACAAATTAATTTCTAAAATTTAGAATCTCCCATCCGAAACATGCATTATCTTTGAAAAGTAAATGGCTTGATGAATGTAAATTCCAGATATTAAGTGCTAGATGCTTCTCAGCTTTCATATTACCTATCTTCTCTCCTCCTCGGTTCCTTCAAAACATTCTCTAAATTAAGGAAGCCTTATCTCCAATGGCTCCCTCAAATTGGAATGCTTGAGCGAACAACATAACAAATTATCATTTATCACTATTTTCAAGAAATAGATGCGTGTTTATCAAAACAGAGGCGTTACGCTCAGTTATTTTATATGTCTATCTAGACCTATAAAAGTGTAATATTAAGTAAAACATAAATCATAGCATCGCAAATATATTATTTCAAGAAAACAAAAAAGGCATGAAAGCGGTGAAAGAATTCAAATATCAATTTATAATTTTGGTTATTCGTGGAAGATATTATTTTTTATTTATTGCTTCTAAACTCTAGAAATTAAAATTTCGTTGACATCATCTTTATCTATATTGAAAACGGAGTTCCGAAATAAACACCAATTTTCTTCTTAAACGAGCGCAATTACTATTTAGAATACGACAACAGGCGGCCATACAACTTTTATTGTAAAGACACCCATTGAAATAAAAATCTGAAAATAAAGTTCAATCCACCGTCGCGATGCCTTTGAATTGACGTCGAAGAATTGAGCCCGTTTATTTTATAAATCATCTTAAGGTGTCGAAGTTCTATTTATAGGTGATTTAAAAATAATTGCTCTGTCCTAAAAGTGTGTCCATTAATGTCACATATTGTTTGGCGTTTGTCCATGAAATTTGTTATTAGATGTCGATTTAAAGGGCGTGGAATGGGGAGAAGATTTAACCAATGAATTAATTCAATTTTGTTAGCGAGAAAATAGCTCAATTATACATTTGAGGAAGTTTTATGGAGTAAGTTAATAATACATGTAAAAAAAAATGTTTTTGATTGAGACATGAAAACCATTAAAGTCGGGCATTAAAAATAATTTCAAATCAATTGGACAAAAAATTAAAAGATTTGTTCAGTTTGGATTTATGCGATGCCATACGTAGTAATCCAAAATAATGTTTTTTTGGTTTGAAAATTTCATCACTTAGAAGTGTTTTAGATGCTTTAATTAAATACTGCGAGTAGAACACATATTGGCCCACTATATAATCTAGTATTTTTTAGATAAGTCTTTTGATAAGCCTAGAAAAAATAATGTATCAGGCCCATAAAAACTGCTTTGTTCAAAATCTCCTACTTACGAACGAATTTTCGGCTACGGTTTTATTAACTATTTATTAAAACAATTAAATATTTGTGCCTGAACGTCCGCAAAATAAAATAAAAGCCACTCTTTGGCCATGTTTTTTTTGTATTTATCAAAAAAGACGGATGGTGTTGAACGGGAATTTAAACCTTATCGCCATCTACATAAGGGGTGTTATTGTTAGCGGCTTGATTCAAAATGTCACACGACGTGTGGCATCGCCTTAACAGAATGTACTCAACAATACGACATTGAAACCTTTTACATTATTCGACCACTCGGTTCACGTAGTGCTGTATTTGACACGAAACATCAAAAGCCAATGGAGTCACGAAGTCCTGTATCTGTCAACAATATACTTCAACGTCAACTATCGTTTTTTTTGTACTAAGACATGTAAACATAAAAAGTTTTAGGAAAAGTTTACATCCTTTGCATTCAAAATATTACTACTCTTCGTAAAGACCATAAATTATTCTTTGATGACATTTCTCAGTCTTCTGTTAAGTTGCATTTTTGTAAATAACGTGGTTTGACTCTTTGATGTATAATATTTTTAGTATGGTGATATTTTTTACATTAAATCCATACAGATTATGTCTTATTTGAGCGATGCTGGGTGGAGCGTCTTTTTAAAGATGGGGAGGAGAAAATGTTTCGGGAAAGAAAAGTGTTTGAGGGGTGGGAAGGAATCTAGTCATCACTGAGTCCAGGAGTGATGGACGCATGAATTCATTCTCTCACTGCGGTGCCAAGTGATGAATCAACAGGGCTTCGTCAATCGGTCTCTCCCGGTGAGCAGGCAAATCCGCCCCCAAGACCTGGTCTAATCTCATCCCAGGAAGCCGGGTACGCGGAGAAAAATGAGAATGGCTGATTTATTATAATACTGTTAAAAATTTGATTCCAATCCATTACATAATAAAATATTAGTCCATTCAGATTATATCGTAACACATTTTCATGCTTCTGTGCTTTTCCTAATAAATGTAATGGCGAAATACGAAAATATTAGATATTATGTGAACACGTGTTAAGACATCCCAATAACATTCGTGTTTTACCAACAGTTTGTTAGGAAACCAATTTATTTTTATTATTATTTTTTATTTAACGGCAATATAAAGAAAAGTAAAAATGATACAATATTAAGTAAAATAAAAATATAAAGTGATGTACTTTGTTCTCAGTCTCTCAGTCCTCCTCACTAGGTATTCCCGTTCCGAGGCGGACTGTAGGTTGTTGCATGTGTGTTGATCATGATTTCCTCATCATCTAATTTGTTGGTTCCCACAAAATATAAAATAAATTAAGCAAAAAGTATTTATATTTACTGTCTGTAGGTTGCGTTGGGGTTACTTCATAAATTTAATGATTTCCTCATCTTCATGTTTAGTTAGCCATAATTTGGTGTCTTTTTTTAATCTTTATTAATTCATTCGTTAAAGACCTGTAGTCCCGTTTTTAACAAGAATGCGAATAATTTGACCGGATTTTTAATAAATTAGAAATATGTTTAATTTTTTCTGTGCACCCGTTTAATCACCAAACAATAACACGCCTCCTAAATTTACGTGAAATTGAGAAAACAAACACTAGAATTTATAATAAATACCCACATTATAGTTGTGTTTTAGACGATAACTACGTATTATTTACATTAATATTAACTGACGCCCAATGTGTCTGTCAGTCTAACTGGACTATAACGGATCAAAGCAAACTTTTTTCATTGCACTGAACCTCTCCTTGAGACTTTATTCCTGTGTTCGAATACAATTAATCTCGACGATTCGATTTACGACCTAACAAAACGTACCTACTACTAACATAGCCATCTACTGCGATCCCTGTAAATCGTTCAGTCTTTGAATGTTTGGAGACCCAATTTACTTGCGTGGGGCTTTCTTTGAACGGAAAAATACTAAAATAAAAAGGAGCTTTCGTTCAGTTTGCAGGGATAAATGAATATTTTTTCAAGATCCCCACTAAAAAACTTATTGTACGAGTGTTATTTGTATGTACCTACTCCGTATTTTTAAATATTATTTGAGAGAAGATTTTATGCCATGTATATACGATATAGAATGTGAATAATTCCTGCGCTGACTTGTATAATTTAATTTAAAAATTAATCATTTAACGTCTCCGATATGGAGAGTGATAAACTCCTTGCTACAGAAACCTTCTGACATGTATTCAAGCGTACGACCACAAATTTTAATTAAATTAATGCACATTTATAGAAAAGGTACAACATGAGCATCTCCTGTCCCCATCCCATCTTCCTCTGCCTCTTGCCCTTTCCTATTCCTTCTTCCTTCTAATATATTTATATGATTTTTTTATTTTTTTTCTTTTTTGTTTATTTCATTTTCAGTTAATGGTTATAACCAGTTATAATTTAGTGTTATATCACATTAACCAACATTAGCATAAGAAACTATTTTGGCTTACCTCGTATTTAACCTCTTGTAAAACTAATACTGTATAATATTGCTGTTTGTTTCTTACAAAAAATAAATAAATGTATTTGTTTAGAAACTCGATGTTATACTTTGCTATATAAATGGAAACGTACCCTTTGGCAATGGTACTGCATTATCAGTCCATGTGTTCGTGCATTATACGATTGGTGGCAGTGCAATATAATGCGAAATACGGGTTTGAGTACCAGTCAACATAGAGCAATCCACGGTCTAGCTCATTCAAGGCACGATATCGACTCCACTCAAGCCGGGAGGTCAGTTATCTTTTCTGCTACTTCAGTCAAAGCGAGACAGGGGTTCGATAATGACATATAGTGATAGTTTACAACGATGTATTATGGCAGGGCTTCGTACACAGACACAAAGGAGAACAAAATAGAGTATTACAAACTTATACGTATGGGTAATTGGTAAAAATCACGGGTACATGGTTATTTTACCTAATTTCGACCTCTCTCTCTCTGAATGTATATCACGAAAACGGCACTGAAATTTATCATAGCAAATGAATAGGGATTAAAAGGATCAAGCTAACATGGGTTTCTTCTATCGGTAATGCTTGGTGAGGCAGCCATTTATTTTCACGCGCTGGGAGTACGTTGGAACATGAATCACCATGATTAGATTCGCTGACAAATCCAGTGAGGAGTTTATACTAAAATTTCACTCTCACTCTATTTAATGATTTTTAGGGTGCGTATCCAGATATTAGTCTGGCCATTCTTTGAATTTGGTTTTAACTTACATGGACCGCATTAGGCGTGCTCGGGGTACGTGTGGTTGTCTTGGGCACGGAATCACAGAGGGCCGACCAAAGGCTGCAAGCCCCAAACCGGCATGCGCCGTGCGCGGTTAGTTCCGAAAGTAGCTGCCAGGACGCCGATAGCGTGGGGAGCATTACTATTATTCTTATGATTCAAACGGCTACATAACAACCCATTTACAAATACTGTATACTAATCATCACTATCAATAAATAGTTGTTATTTATTAGCATGTAGATTGAGTGTTATTTTAGACTATTTGTGTCAATAATAATCTGAATATCATATAAGTAGCAACAGTATTGTGTATATTTATAATTAGTAATAATATTGTGTATAGATATTCAAATTGTAATTGAACATGCACATCCTGTTGACAAACTGCTTAGTTGTTGTTTAACGGATAAACCTTAAAGAACAACAACAACAAAAAATTATATACATTTCGTATTCTCATATTGCTCTTTTGATAGCCAACCTCCGATAAGGGAGGGAATCCGAAGAAGTCTGTAATTATTGGTAAGAGTATTTATTTTATATTTTCGAGTGTTTGAGCGCTTAGATTTTTTTTCAAACGATTTTTATTCCCGAAAATTGTTAGAAAAAGTTAAAAAGTTTTTTTTTATTTTTTTTTTTTTTTATTTTAATATAGATCATAGTTACATTAAATCATACATATTTTGCAATATATCATATTTAGGTACATAGTTGGTCATGTATACCTTATCAGAAAAGAGGAGCTCTTGTGCCTGATAAGGGAGCCACGATTCTTACTTAGATTCAATGTTATGTGTAAAATATAAATATTATATATATATACATATTTTTTTTAATATAAGTTTTTTTGGAAAAAAAGTTTGATTTTATTTATTTGTTCTTGTTGGTTCGTAATACAGCGCAATTCGGAAGGGAGATTATTGTAGTTTTTTATGGCTTGGTAAATATAATGGTTTTGCATTTGAGTTGTTTTAAAGATTGGCGTAATAAATTGATTTCCATTTCTCATCAGTTTGTAAAATTCTTGATATTCTGTGTTATTTTTTTCTTTACACATTTTTATAATTGAAGTTTGCTTAAATATATCATCAATATTTGGTACTGGAAACAATTTAAAAAGCAATTTTGTTGGGAAAGTAGAGTTTTTTTTAAGTATTACCTTTATAATAATTTTTTGTGAGACTTTTACTGAGTGTAGGTTGTTTTTATAAGATCCTCCCCAACCTATGATTCCGTAAATAAGCAGGGAGTGGACAAGAGCATAATATACATTTTTTAGTATTTTCACATTTAAAATATTTCTTAACCTAACAAATATATATATACATTTCCTTATTCTCTTTACTAACTCCGTAATATGGCTTTTCCATTTCAAATTTTCATCGATGATCACACCAAGATATTTTATTTCAGAAGAAGAGTTGATTACAGTACAAATAGGATTAAGTAGTTTACAGTTGACATTGTCACAATTTTCATTATGGATTATGATATTTACTTTGTGTTTAGGTATTTTTTGTAGTGAAAATAATACATATGTTGTTTTTTTGGCATTAAGTGTGAGTAGGTTATTATCAAACCATGATTTTAAGATATTAATACATTCATTTGCAAGTTTGTTAACTAGTTCCCATGTTTGACCTTTTATTAATAAGACAGTATCATCAGCATAAGAGATTAATTCACCTTTGATTTTCTGTTGGAAAATGTCATTTACATACATTAGAAATAGTAATGGTCCGAGGACCGTGCCTTGAGGAATGCCAAATGTACTTGTTAGTGGTGTACTAAAGGTTTGGTTTAATTTTACAATTTGAGGTCTCTCTGTTAAGTAGCTTTCTATCCATTTAAGAGCTAAGTGGTCAATGCCATTTTCTTTTAATTTTAATATAAGTCTTTCATGGGAAATGCTGTCAAATGCTTTCTTTAAATCAATAAAAATTCCTATACATTTATTTGATTTGTCCAGGGCACTCTGAATACTAGATGAATTTTTTGCAATGGCATCTTGGGTACTTTTTCCCTCTGTGAAACCGAATTGATTTTCATTTATAATCGAGTTTTTTTTTAAGAATGCAGTTAGTCTTTTTTTAACAATTTTTTCAAAAATTTTCGATATATTAGATAAGAGTGAAATGGGTCTATAATTAGAAATGTCTTCCGGGCTACCGGACTTAAATATTGGAGAGATTATGGTTTTCTTATACGTGCTCGGGAAAACTCCTGTCTTAAAGCTATTGTTTATAATATGAGAAATTGGTGTAGAAATATAATTTTTAATGATTTTTAGTGTTTTTACAGCGAGACCGTCAAATCCCGGAGCAGAACCACCTCGCATTTTTGATATAATTTGTACAATTTCAGACGGATTGGTTGGTTCGAAGAGTTCAAGTTTAGTTTCTATATTCGGAATATTTTCAATATACATCTTATTTATTTTTTTCACGGTAATTTTTTCTGCTAGACTCTTTCCGATATTTGCAAAGAAATCGTTAAAAGCGTTTGCTCCTTTTTTAGGTTCTTCAATACAGTTAATTATGTTATTGTTTTGTATTACACTCTTAATAGTATTACTTTTGGTATTTTGTTTATTTTCCATGATTTCATTGATTATATTCCAAACTTTCTTACTGTCATTTTCAGAATCATCAAGTTTATTTTTATAATAATTTTCTTTCGTGTTTTTTATGAGCGTGGTTAATTTATTTTTGTATTCTCTAAAATGAACATTTAATTTAATGTCTAGTGGTTTTTTTTTTTGTTTCTTTATAAAGCCATTCTTTGTGTCTTATGGACACAACAAGCCCATGTGTTATCCACGGTTTGATTTTGCGAAATTTTGCCGAATTTCCTTTTGGAATAATTTTTTTTGAATCATTTATAAAGTTCGTTAATCTATTTTCAAATATTTTACAGCACTCGTTGACGTTATCACTTTGGAGAATATCTAACCATAATTCAGATGACAATTTATTTTTCAAAGATTCGATATTAACAACAGATATTTCGTTCTTATTATTAGCAGTTTGTCCGCAATGTTGGTTTATCGCCTGAGGTATTATTGAATTGTAATGTAGCAAAGTCATGTAATGGTCGGTAATTGAGGTTTTTATAATTCCCGAGTTTAAATTATTTATATCCTTGATATTTGTGAAAATGTGATCAATGCATGATGGACGTTGCCCATTGACGTTTCTGGTGTAAGAGTTAATACACGACACATAATTCAATTCCGCCATCATATTTAAGTAATTATCTTTATCGTTCGATGTATAATCGTGCGATATGTTTAAATTAATGTCACCTAAAACTATTGTATTCGCGTTTCTGTAGTTTAATAACACATGTCTTAATTCTTCAATAAACAAACAGACAGTAGACGAGTGCGTTCTGTATAGAGAGATAATATCAATTTTTTTGTTATAACACTTCATTTGTACATGTAAGCAGTTTGTTCCATTCACATTAATTTCTTCCTCGCACAATATGTCACAATTATTTTCTACGAACATAACGATTCCACTGTTTTTGTTAATTCGGTTTGTAGTAGATACATAGGTATATCCCGGTATATAGTACGCCACTTCGCCACTTGAATGTGTTTCCGTTAACACAATGCAAGCGGGCTTCCTGAGATCATTATTTACTGTTGTCAAAAATTCATCCATGTTTCGTTCTAAACTTCTTATGTTCATGTGTAGAATTAAAGGGCTGCGATTGAGGTCGTTTTGGTGGGTACGGTATTCTTGATAGCTGTCATATGTTTTTTCGTCAATATTATTTTTTTCGTCTAGTGCGTTATATAAAAATTCTGTCATTTTTCTTCGAAGTCTATTCTGTCTCTTGCTACTTTGAGCATTTTATTTTTGTAGGGACATAAGTTGCTGAAAGCTGCGTGGTCTGTTTTATTTTTCTCGCCATATTTCTTATTTTGCGATGTGCAATTTGCACAAACCGGTGTTTTTTCTCTTTCAGGGCATTTAGCAAAAGTATGGTCACCCGTGCAATGCGGGCACACCGATGGATTCGTTCGATTTAGGCATCTGGAGGCTGTGTGCATGAATTTGCAGCAGTGGTAGCACTGAGTTAAAGGATCACAATCCACTATGTTAACCCTTTGGTACTGGATATTTATCTTTTCTAATGATAGCAAATTTTTTCGTGTTGTACCGCTGGTTTCCACGATATAGTTCGAGAATTTGTTTTGTTCTTCATTTTCTTGATCCCGAGTACCACGTTGGTATTTATTAGAATGTTTGTATTTTATTTCAGTAATCAAATTTATTTTATTTTCTTCGTTTTTCGTTACAATGTCTTGAATCCCTTCGTTTTGTGTGAGTATCCCATTTACTATTTCCTCTTCCGTCAAGTTCGATTTGAGTCCTTTCAAAATTAATTTGGGTTTTTTCTTTTTTATTTCATTTATTTCCAGGTTATAATTGAGTTTTTTAATTTCCTCCGTAAGAATGTTGGTATATTCTTTTTTTGGGCATGATATGATTACTTGCTCTTTATTTGTTTTTCTTAATCCATTTATTCCAATTTTAAGTTGGTCTAGTTTGATGTCTTTCTGTATCTTGTCACATATTTCTGCAGCTTTTGTTGTTTTTTTAGTTGATGATATTATTATAGAGAACCTCTCTTCTTTTGAAATTTCTTTTTTATTTGCTGCTAGAACTTGCGCGTAAGATGGTATTTTACTGTTTTTTTCCACGACTTTTTCTATTTTCTTCGTAAGTTCTTCGTAATTTTCGATAATTTTTTTTTGTAGTTTGATTATTTCTTTTTGGTGTTTAATTTTTTCAGTTTTCCAAAGCTCTTCTAATATATAAACATTTTGTTCTAGGTTCGTTTTTGCTTTCGAATCTTTCACTGTTGTAATTTTTTGTATTTCAGTTTTTATATTATCAATGGCCGTGTCCATAATGTGTTAACTCGCTGCGCTCGCTGCGCAAGTAGCTCGGCGCTCGGCAGCGCTTGCAATTTTTGCGACAATACTTTACTTCGCTGCGCGCGACCGTTCACGTTGATTATAGAACTGATGAATATTATAGATTATTAATTTATTAAGATGATCCTTTCGATAAAAATTATTCGCTATAATTCCCGTATTTTTCGTATTCTTCAACTGGTTGGTTGATTTTGGTTGATCCGTATACTATTGTGAACTAGCAATCCACGGATTCGCAACATTTTTTTTTTTTTTTTTTTTTTATTGAAAAATTTTTTTGATACATATATATACAGGTACATACATAATAACAAAAAATAAAAGAGAGTAACAAAAAAAATCCCACAAAGGCGAGGCCTGTGCGTGGGCATTATTATTTGTATGTGGATATTTAAAACAGTGGTTTAAATAAAAATAAAATATTGTACATGGTGATTGATTTTACCGTAATTTCAGTTACTTTTTACTAAAATTCCAAAAATATTTAAGTGCTCAATGAATATTAATTGGTACAACAAGTATTAATTGATACAACAAACACATAGCAGACTTTATTATATATCTACTCTTAAAGCTAATTAGTTGTAAGTATAATTAATGGCTTTGTTAATAACTTATAAGAAAAAAATATCTATTTTGGCTGTTTTGAGCCAAGTTTTGATATATTTTTTATATGAATGAAGATTTTGACGAGTGGTCTCTTTAAGGGTTGAACATACTGAATTATAGATTTTTGGAGCAATAAAACTAATGTGTCTCTGGGCCTGTCTAGTTTTACAGTGGGGTACAACATACTCACAGGCGCCACATCTTCGACTGGAACGATTAGAATTTTTAATAAAATTGTTTGGGTGCTTGTAGATAAATTTAAGACATTGAAAACTATAGGTTTGTCTAAGGTCCAAAATATCGGTTTCCCTAAACAATTGTTTGGAGGGATAAGATTTACTTTTCTGGTACATAATCTTAATTATTGATTTTTGGGCAATTTCTAATGGTTTGAGATGATTATTGTAACTTCCTCCCCAACCAATTATTCCATAGGAAATAGATGAATAAACTAGTGCATCATAAACTAATTTTATGGTTTTTATATTAACTATATTACACATTCTTTTAAAAATATAATTTAAATATCTCAGTTTGTTAACAGTTTTTTCTATATGGCTGGTCCATTTTAGTTGAGAATCTATGGTTACACCTAAGTACTTAATATTTTTTCCTGATTTCATCTCTTTACAGTTTGTGCATGCGGTAGGGTTACAATTAACATTATGAAATCTTAAATTAAGATTAGTTTTGGGAGCTGACTTCAGTGTGTTATAGAAAGGAATACAGAGAGTTTTTTCATAATTTAAAGTAAGAAGGTTTCTATCTAGCCACTCTTTGACAATAGTAATACATTTGTTAGCCTTATTAGTTGTGTCTTCCCATGTATTTCCTTGGACTGTTATTGCAGTATCGTCAGCAAATGAGAAAATATTACCAGGTATAACAATGTTACATAAATCATTTATATAGATTAAAAAGAGAAGCGGCCCTAATACAGTCCCTTGTGGAACACCGTGTTTTACTGTATCAAAATTGCTCAAACACATATTTAAAACAATCGTTTCGGATTGTACGAATATTACTGAAAAAAGCTTGTTTTATATTTAATTATTGAATACACATAAAAGAATTTCATTTAGTTTTTAATTAAATTCAATTAGATTATTGAAAAAAGTGGAAATGATCCCACTTCTCGACATCCGATCAAGTTGAACCTTTGCAAACAGACTCGTTGTCAATTACAATGCATTTTATCAACTTTTGGTGGCATTTGGCTCTGAACTTTAATGACATTAAAGCAGGTAATATCATAAAGTCAAACCAAAAAAAGCAAATACTTCTTTTAATGAAAATGGATTTAATATAGAAAAAAATGGTACCTCTGGCGTCGGTCTTCACCAATACATTCAAACTTGTCCTCCGTTCGAAAAACCTTGCCAATGTTTTTTAGGTTTATTTTCCACACTCACAGCAGATGGCTTTCAGGCTCTCCGCACCAGGCCCATCAAAGGTGTGGGTATTCTGGTTCAAACCCAATGCGGATGGCATGAAAAACATTCTAAAATTGGTGGACAAGCTCGCTGCAGGTGGTCTCAAGATGATCCATCTACAAGATTGTCTCCCCAGGAATGTGATCCTGTAAAATTGTACTTCGTACAATACGGCGCGTTTCTCTTTTTTGGAAAACGGGGATAACTGTCAATGAACATGGTGGTAACTTGTCACCCGGATATTAGAAGCATATTAATTCACGGCGGTCACTGCTATTTTGGGTGGAGTACCTGCCGAGTGCGTGAATTTGTAGGCATGTGATTTAAAAACCATCCGTATGTTCACGTGGGTAAGTTGTGCACTCAGTATTTAAACGGAGAAAACTACCAAATATGAAATACTGTTCATTTATTAAAAATCTGGTAAAATTAATCGTTTTCCGGTTTAAAATGGGTCAGCGGACTTATAACAAGTGAATTGAAAAAGTTCCTAACAAAGTTTAGTCAAATGCAATTTTTTTGTGAGGATCGTGGAACACGCGTTCATACAAATACAGATATTGATTCTGACATACTTGTATTCTATTGGGAAAAATTCTCGATATATTCTGAATTACTAATATTTCATAATTTCATGCTGTCACTTTTTTAGCAGGATCATTTTTCTCCGCTTAGTTACATGCCGACAATATATTAGTAGAGGCCATGATTTTTAACAATTACTGAAGATAACTTTTAACCAGGCAGAGTCCGTCATCTGTGCCACTTGTAGAAAATTCAAAGGAAAAGATGTACTGCCATTGAAACACAGGTAGGGATAACTAACTATGAACATCACTAACCTCCGAATAACCTATGTTTTCTTAATGTTTTTCATCATTTGTTTTTATATAATCCCACCTGAGGATTTTTTAAATATGTGTGGTTATATAATTGATTAATTTTAGAGTCTTGCTTCTAGTATTTTCTTTTCTTTGGGTCTTGCTACATTTTTTCTTTTTCTCTCTATGGGTCCTGCATCTTTAATTTTATTTGGATTAATGTTCATATTTTCTTATCATGATAACATTATATTGCTTTAAATACTGCTAGGTTTCATTATTTCAATTAGTTTAAATCAATGGGTTTCCATTTGTATGGATTTCGACAGTTAAGTTGATCAACTATTTTTGTTTTGTCATCAACCTCTCCCTTAATGTGATGGGTTTATGCTTGTCCTTGCTCCAAAACAAGCGAATTTTGATCATCGTTATGTTTTTTTTTAATTTATCGTATATTGATGATTTTTTTCAAAGTTATTGTTTGTTTTCTGCTAAAATTTCATTACTGTTCATTAGTGTATACATATTAATCCATCACTCACATACCCATGCTAATAATTCCTGCTGTGAAAGGACACTTGAGGGTCTAAAGTTGTTATATTGATTTATCTTTTGGGTATTATGCTATGCATTTGACACAGTAGATCATAGTATTTTACTAAATGTGCTTGAAACCGAATTTGGCGTTCGAGGTGATGGATGACATCGTACCTGTCTGGACGAGTAGCCTCAGTAACTTTCAATAAATGTAGATCACCTGAAACTCCCATAGAATTTGGAGTTCCCCAGGGTTCTGTCCTAGGCCCCATTCTTTTCATTCTCTATACGAATCGTCTTGAACGACTAATTCACTCAGCTGGCTTTGAATCACAAGGCTACGCAGATGATCGTTTGATTTTCAAGTTTTGTTCTCCGGACGAAAAAGACGTCCTTAAAAACGAGGTGGTTAGCCTCATTAACACAATCTCAAGTTGGATGTCTGTCAATAAACTTAAACTAAATCCCAAAAATACAGAATTTATGTGGATAGCTTCCCCTGGAAGGCAAGCTCTCCTTGACTTCAGTCCAATCCGTATTCAGGATACGGATATAATCCCTTCTGCAGAAATAAAATTTCTAGGTTTCACTATGGACAATATTCTTTCTCTTGAATCGCAAATTTCAAAAGCTGTGAGTTCTGGTTTTTTCCATTTAAGGCAGATAAAATCAATCAGGAGATGCCTTCCCTCTGATGAAGCAAAGTCACTGATAAATTCGTTCGTCGTCTCACGTATGGACTATTGCAATAGTGCATATGCCGGCCTACCTCAGAGACAAATCAATAGAATCCAGTCAGTTTTTAATGCTGCGGCAAGAATGATTTTTGGTGAATCTAAGTATTGCCGTATATCCCCACTTCTAAGGAATCGCCTTCACTGGCTTCGATGCCCTGAAAGAATAGAGTTTAAGATCTGCTTAATGACCTTCAAAGCATTGCAAGGAATGGCGCCAGCATATATATCGGAACTATGTATCCGACAAAACTTAAGCAATAGACAGCTAACTCTAAGGTCAGCAGATCTAGATGTTAGCAATCGTCTAATCGAATCTATGATCGTTCTTTTAGTGTAACAGGCCCGCTCATCTGGAATAGACTTCCCTCAGCTCTTACTAATCTCCAGAATTTGGCTGAATTTAAATGAGCTTTAAAATCAAAATTATTTAAAAAATCTTACCATTTATAAATTTTAACTTCTTTTCAATATTTTATAATAAGCCATATTCTAAAACTTCCGGTAATTGTTTGGTTTCGGTTGTCTCCTTATTGTACCTTTTTAAAGTGTCTTCTCAGAAAATTCTCATTTCTGAGCACAAACTGCCTCCTGTTTTATGTTATGTTTTAGTTTTAATATTCGTGTTTTGTCCTGTCCTACTGTTATTGTTATTCTATGTTTTGTCATCACTTTGTATAAACAGTGTATTTAGTGTTATAATATTAGATCTGTATTGGGTAAGGCACACTGTAGGAATAATTTTAAGAACCATTAATACTGAATGACCATTTTTTTTTTAAAGTTTGTTATACGAGTAGTTAAGCGCACTTGAAGTGAAATGACACTAAACTGCGCTATATAAATTCCATGTTATTATTATTATTATTATGCTGCGCTATCTCCTTCTACAGCCAACGTTTCGGACAGCATTACAGTGATGATGTATGATGGACAATGCAGGGCAGATGTATGATGGACAATGTAATGGTGTCCGAAAATTTGGCCAAAGAAGGGTTAGCGCAACACGGCATAATATGGAAAACGGCATTATTGCCTGGGGCTATGCCAGTAAAAAATACACAGACACACTGTATAAAGCTCAGAAAACCTTAATAAAAGTAATACTTAAAGTACCTATGCTAACCCCCATTTCAACCATATTCAAAAAATTCCCAGTGTTGAAGATTTAAAAAATTATATTCAAAACAAACTTTACTTACTTTCTATTACAAGAACCTAAACACATTAAAAACTTCACACATTTCTGGCAATACTAGAACAAGACATGCTCACCAAATACTAATAATGAAAAACCTAAACATCCTTTGGACAAAAACACTACAGATTCTAGGTTATAAAACTATAGAATTCACTTCCAACACAATATAAAAAATCTAATCTTATAGAATACAAAAAACCCATATGAAATTTGCTACAACCCTTTTAAATATTTAATTTTGTTATATTTCGCATTTTTTTTTGTTAAAACTATGTAAAAATCGATATTATATTTTAATTTTATTATTTCTCTGTGTAACTAATTTAAACTGTATTGTTTACTATTATATAACTTTACAATTGAAAAAGCCCTCAACAACACGGGTGAACTCTTAGCGTGGAGGACAATATACTATACCTTTGAAATATTAATTTATTTAAGAATAAAATTAAAAAAACCAAAAAACAAATCACTTTAATTTTGGCTGTGAAAATCTCAAATCACGTCTTAAGTTGTGTTTACTAAAATGTAAGTTTCGTTTAATTTAAATAAAAATAGGTGCCATAGTGCGTTGGAGAAGTAATCATTTTCTACTAATATCAGGGCAGGAAAGAGGTGGTTCCCCTCAACTGACCTTTGGAAGCAGTTCAAACCCTTTATAAGGTCAGATAAACCCCATTAATATTCTCCACACACAACCCATTACTCTATCCTCTCTTATTCCCCATTCTTCTCAATTTGTCGAACCCACATTAACATTATCCAAACATTTTTCTCAATCATCTCAATTCAAGTCCGCGCAACGGCATTCCAAAAAATATACACTTATTGAGATAAATTATAGTCCCGTTTATTACTTTATTGGCTGTAACGCGATACAGTTAGATTGGTAATTATTAAATATGATTATCATTAGTATTATTCCTATTAAAATGGCATTATAATTGATAATGAAATCGAAAACGGGCGTTCATGAGGAATTAAAGCTCCGTTGATTTTCGACTGTAAACCCAATATCGTGTATTAATTTCGAGCGTGATTAAAATTTACCATTTAGAATAACGATAAACTGATTTGCTCATTCAAAATTAGAGCAAATAAAAATAAATCATTTATATTGGAAATGTGTGGGAGAACTTTCAAATTAATACCTACTGTACTAAATACAACAATCAGTTTAAACGTTTACCACTAGAGCGATTTTCGGCCAATTTTGCCAAATTTATAGAACCCTAAAATATAAACAGTGAAGTCCAGGTGGATTTATTGGCTTTACCGCAGCTTACTGCGTGGAAGAGTTTCATATTTTTTGAGAGAGGGTATTAATGAAAAATTATTTTGTTAATTATGACACCAATCGCTCGAGTGGTTAAGCAGCTTCTAAGGCTTGTTATTGAGTTCAACAGCTCGGATGTTCGGCCTCTGTGTTTCCTCCTTCCTTCAACATGGGTCTTTTCAAGAACGATTTTCACTCCATCCCCAAAGATGACATAGGTAGTCTTTGAGAAAGATAATACCCTCAGCAAATGCATATAAAGTTTGGTGGAGTTATTTTACAGGAGAAGGTAATTCCGTTAATGGAGGACTGAACGTAGTTGGCGCTAACAAAAAATTGTCCAAACAAGCGAAGTTAGCAGTCCAAAACGGAGTGCTGGTACCTACCTTGATGTATGGAAGTGAGGCATGGAACTGGCAAAGAAAGGATGAAAGTAGATTGAATGCTGTTGAAATGAGATCCCTGAGGCATATGTCTGGTAAAACCATCTTTGATCGTGTGAGGAATGTGGAGATCCGCAAAGAGTGCAAGGTTGATGTAAGCGTAATAAGTAAGATTAAGAAAGGGACGCTTAGATGGTTTGGGCATGTAGAGCGAATGAGCGAAGATAGAAGTGTAAGGAGGATATATGATGGAAATGCGAATGGTAGCAGAAGTCGGGGACGCCCGAGGAAGACATGGCACGATCAAGTGAATCAGATACTCGAGTCGGGCCATTTCAAGAGTCAGAATAATAGAAGAGTATGTATGAGACGATGTATGAATGTGAATGAGGCAAGAAGTGTGTGCCAAGACCGAGTTGTTTGGCGGCCCGTCCTCTCTGCCTACCCCTGTGGGGAAACTTAGTTAGTTAGGGTTAGTTAGTTAGTTGTTTTTTTTTGTGAACTTGTCTTATACATAACAGCAATCTTTACGGGACGCAATAAGAAATTGGCAATTGAAACACAGAAAACTAGGTCTCAAATCTGGTAAGTTGGTTTTTTGCGTGTAACCGCATAAGAATCCCAACTGCTCCCAACCGTTTAGAGCCAGTGAAAATACGGCATCCCCAATTGGGGTATGCTAGGAGGCTGATGGTAATAGGGAGGGGAAAGAGATGGGAAAGAAGAAGATATGGAAGTACCTGGCTATTCAGATTCGGTCACCAACCACGGTCTTTCAAGCAACGTTTCAATTCTGATTGGTAGTCTTACGCTAGGTGATACTAAGAGTATCTTCCAATCTATAACGTTCTGCAAATATACGAAATATGATTATAGATTGTGAAATTTTAAAAATTTTCTTGCGGATTTGAATCCGCGACCTTTGGCTTGCTAGTCGAGAGCCTTACACCTCGACCACGGAGGTTGTCTAAAGGTATCGTATTACTGATCATTTTACATTCACATTTTCTCTCTCGCTTACCAATAAAATGTGGGTAGCATTTCATTTATGATTCGTATAGAATTCTCTCGGTATTTACAGCGAGTGCCTGTTATTAAATTAAGGTATTATTTTGTCGTTCAGTAAAAGGCAGATTCTCCCGCGAGCAAATTCTCGCTCTGGAGAAACGGAATAAGTAACAAACCACCTCCGATTCTCAAAATCTAATGGAGACATTGTTTTGTAATAGATACGGAATAATGTGATTTCCTAATTATCTTCCGCCGGTGTGGAATTCAATTAGCTGCATACATAATGAATAACTTAATTATACCGGTTTATAACGTTGGATACCTACATAGCTGGAGGAAAATTGTTATTATTTTACGTGGAGTCGCATTTCGCTGTCATTGCATATCGTTGTATTTCAAAAGAAGAAATTTAGTCGAGTGATAGTAAACATGAAAAATGACGATTAAATTTGAATAATTATTTTTTTGTAAATACCGCGCAAAAGTCTCAACTGCTCCCAACCATCTGAAGCCAGTGAAACTATAACATCCTCAGTTGGGGTATTTTGTGAGGAAAGGTAGTGTGGAGGGAAAGGATATTGGAAAGAGGACGGTGGAAGAGCACCTGGCTATGCAGAACCAGTCACCAAAAACGACCTAAACCATTTTGAGCAACTTTTCGATTCTGAATGGTGGTTTTACACTAGGGCGATACCGATAGTATCTTCCACTCTGGAACGTGCAACAAACATACTTTTTATCATTTTAAATGAATTAATTATGAAACAACACAATTTAATCAAATAAAATTTACTTGCGCACGCCGCGTTTTAAACTCGCAACCTCTAGCTTGCTAGTTGCAGGTCTTACCCCTCGACCACGTAGGCCGTCTATCTTTCGTCTAAGTATCTATCAAATATTTTAACAAAAGAAATGCAATTAAGAATTACTTTTTTTAATGGTATCGCTTGTCTGATATGATTTACACTTCGATTCCAATTTTTAAAAGTTCATTGAAGAATAATTTTACGCATGCAGCAATACAATTTCAAATCACGCACCCATGCACCGACAACTGATTTTTCAAAATTTAATATCAATCGCGTTAGAAATTATGAAAGTGTTGGTAACGAGTGGGTGGCGAATAGAGACACACATGATATTAATTGTGACAGTAAAAGTGATAAATAAAGCAGAAATATTGTGAAACATTTTAGATACAAAATTAAAAGACGGATTCTATAGAAAAAAGGCTATATTTTTAAATACGTGTAGTGTAAAATATATACATAATACACAATACCTTCACAGTAGCTGGACGAACTCAACGTTGGCATAGGGCAACAAGCCGACAAGAATAGGCAATAATTGACAATGTTGCGTAATTTTGACCGAAATACCTACTGACAAGAAATTGTCGTAAAAAGTTGCTCGTTTTCCATGCCTCTATTGAAGATGTCTGTATTTGGAAAAAAATATGAAAATTACAACAAAAAAATTTATATTATCTTGAAATATTTATTCCAATTTTATCATGCAAGATTTACGATGCAGGGAGTACAAAGACAATGAGTAAAAAATCTTTTGCTTTAACACATTTTTGATAGTATTAAATTATATGTTTCCACATATTACGTGGAAAAACTTGTAGGTTCCATTTTTTCTATTAACTAATAATGACTTAATGTCATAATATAAGAATGCTGAGTAAAGGGTTTCTCGGAGGAGAGGATGGAGTGAAAATGGGTCCTGAAAATATCAATTTTGTGGGATAGAGGAAACACCGAGGGCGGCAAATCGTTCCACAGTCGAACTTTCGAACTCAAGAATGAGAAGTTGAAACAAACGCATTATATGTTGTTACGACATTAATGTGAGTAGTCAATGTGAAATTAAGATTATCACTTTTTTATTTTTTTTTGTAATAAATATTTTTTTCGAAATATATATTACGAAAAATATTTTTTTTTCGAAATATATATATTTTTTTAAATATACACCTGCTTAACTACCAAAGTAGTTTTTCAGCAGGTTGAACTGAGAAATGAAATAGATTAGTCATTCTTCTAGATCCAACAATTTGAAGAGGTAAAAGTAACATTTTTACAATATTCTGCGGATGTTTGCAATTTTCCACGACAATGGAATGGATTATCAAATTAAATGTGTTAAAAGGATTATTTTCGAACTACTTATGCTAGAAAGATCATTTGAATTAATTCACTCGCCAAAAATCAAACAAACTAAATGTATCAAATATTTTATTTCATCAATTATTTTGGCTTGTTGACGTCGAATCAAAATAAATAATCACCCACAATCCGTTAAACCTCCAGTCAAACGGCGGAATCCACACCTGTCTACGTATTTACTGATGCTTTAGTAGCATGATACAAATAAAAAGATGCCCGAAGCAACTCACGTACTTTTATATCAGACATAAAATAATATATTTACAAAGGTCATTATTTTTAGACGAGTATACTGAATGCGTTTGAAAACATTTGCTAAGGAGCATTAGAAGCAATACAAAAAACTTTACTACATAACTCTATTCGGTTCATTAGCAGACTTAAGTTGGAAAAAGCGTGTTGTGAAATATGTGCACGATGGTGCTAGCTATTTATATAGCAAAGTGACCTTATTATGAAAGAAAATTACCTCGCCATGAACTTTTTAAGGCCTTAAAAACACCGATCTCATCTCAAAAAAACCAACAAGAATACACTTGCCTGAGATGCCTCCTTCTTTCCCTCCTTCATATAACCCTTAACGGCCCTCAATACTAGACTTAAATTCGTAGCAATGTTTTACTATATCTTATTTTCAATTGACAATTTAAGCTTTAAACCGCTTACAAATCGTAAAATCACTTTGTTATACGGCAGTAGCGGGCGGTCCATAAAGGCTGAAAAGCTTTTCATATCTTATAAAAGTGAACCAAGGAATTTTTGATGATAATTTATATTTTTTTATATAATAATCGTTTAACATTGATGCATTGTTTTTAAATTACAAATTTAGACCAATCTTTAGTAAAATAATAAAATTGCCATTTTCAAGTATTAAATTGATCTATGCTCACCACTGATGTATATGATTACATTTCTACTGATTTTCATTTTCTAATTTAGATTCTTTGAGATATTGGTACTATTACATACTAGCTTCTAATATAGTCACGGCTTCCTAATGTCTTAAACATAGTTTTTAATTTTTCTTTCTACTTTACGTCCGGGTTAAATCTTCCCAACAGGAAAAACTAAACCCTTCCACACACTTTTCCACAAATGATCATCTAGTCAATCCACATTATTTAGGTGCATTATATAAGCATAATAAATACAAAACAATACAAAAACAACACGTCCAATCACCAGAGATCAAATGGGAAAATAATTCACCGACTCCAAATATTTTCATATCGGAGGGTTCAGCTCGGTAGAAAATCTAATTGGACCTATAAATCCTACTGACCCCTCAATATAAATATTTGAAAAAATCTTTCGAAATCCTACATGTATTTAAATGACTGATTTTTGCATTTTTATGTATAAATTCTTTGACAAAAAAATTATTATCATTATGAAACAAGGTTTTGCATTACCGGGAGCATGCTGGTTATATTCTATTAGACGCTCTAAAAAATTATTAAATATTAAACAAAAACCATTCCCACCATTGGACCGGTTTAATAGTGGAGCCACTATGGCGGTCCAATAATATGTTCTTTCGAAAAACATTTTTATGAAACGATTTTTCGAATATGTTTAAAAATAAATGACAACAGTAATAAATGCATAATGCTTACACGAATATTTAAATCTAAATAATGAATACCATCATATTTTCATAAAAAAGAACACCGCGTAAATTTTGGATCCAAAGCTCCAGTGAAACATCACACTCTGACGAAAGTCCCGAAAACTCTGAGAGTAGAAAAGCAATTCCGTACGGGCGGTATTGCTTGCCTTTTGACCTGACCTTGGAATTTAGAAACGGTTACATTCCTAAATAATTAAGTGGTCCATTGATCGCAACCTTCCCCTACATATATTTGAATGTAAAATTTTGGAATTGGTAGGAAAGAACTACCAGAAAGAAAAAGCTTATCTATGAACACAACAACGTAGGCGCTAGCAAAAAATTGTCCAAGGAAGCGAAGCTAGCAGTCCACAATGGAGTGCTGGTACCTACCTAAATGTACGGATGTGAGGCATGAAACTGGCAGAGAAAGGATGAAAGTAGACTGAATGCTGTAGAATTTGAGATCCCTGAGGCGTATGTGTAGTAAAACCATGTATGAGAAATGCGGAGATCCGTAAAGAGTGCAAGGCCGATGTAAACATAATGAGTAAGATTAAGAAAGGGCCGCTTAGATAGTTTGGGCATGCAGAGCAAATGTGCGAAGAAAGGAGTGTAAGGAGAATATACGTTGCATATTTGAATGGTAGCCCGAAACGCCCGAGAAAGACATGGCACGACCGAGTGAATCAGATACTTTAGTTGGGCCTTATCGGGATTACCTATTGGAATACTTTATGTCAAGAGTCAGAATAATAGAAGAGTATGTATGAGATGATGTATGAATGTGAATGAGGCGAGAAGTGTGTGCCAAGACCGAGCTGTTTGGCGGTCCGTCTTCTCTGCCTACCCCTGCGGGGAAACGGCGTAATAGTTAGTTAGTTCAACAACGATTAAACTAGTCTCATACGAGCGCTAAACTCTCATGAAACATTATGTGATTAAAGAGCACTTTGAAAGGCAAACAAAAAAATGTTCCAAAATCGTTACTCTAAAAAACAGGATTATAAATTTTGAATTCGATTGTTCTGAATTAATGTGTCTCATCAATTTTCACATTCCTTCCTGTCAAACTCGATAAAAGCTATTATTTTACCCGCTCCAAAGTGAATTGAATTCTCTCTTACCCCCATTGTTAAACGAGTGCGTTGACTAGGGAGCAAATTAATATTGAATTACTGGGGAGTTTAACACGAGTTTATTCAGCACAAGAATTGCATACTTCTGAAAGTATTTGAGGGTATAATTTTAATCTCATTTTAAGTAGCTTTCGAGGGTGACAATTTATTCCATAAGCGAGAAACTCTTAAACAAGAGAGATAGAAGAGTGAAAAATATTTCCTGAATAATAAAATCGTCTGGATCAGATGATGGTAGATAGGTACCACAAGTCAGTGCCGCTGCGGAAGAAGCGATGTAGGATGCAGATAATTATTTACAGAATTATCGACATATGGACAATAATGCAATCTGAACTATAAATATAAAAAGAAAAGATTGCATTTTCAATTCGTTTTATTTTTACACGAATTCATTTTCATCGTGGAGGTCCGTTCAATAAATTTACGATCCTAATATCGTCATGTACTGCATAGCTTGTAATATGGTCACATGATAATTTATCAATACAAATCGATCAATCATCCGTTTGTTTGCCGATTTATTGCAGAAATGATTAACATATAAATGACTTAAACAACAGATAAAGCAACTCATTTTCCCTGGTGTTGCATTTTATCACCCTCACTGATAAAGCTTGTCATAATATATACGGGTTTATCTAGATAACAAAGTGAACACAAGGAAGTCAGTTGTTGAAATTTTTGCGGGAAATGATAAGCTATTCGTATAAATTATAAACGAAATAGGAGTGTATTATTACAGCCACAATTTTAATAATGTATGCTTTCCGGGAAGCGTATTTCCCTTTCCGTGTTCAATAGGAGGCAGTACTAGATTTTAGAAAGAGAATTAACGTAAAAAACCCGTGCTTGTTACAAGTCAATATTGGCGTACTGTCTCCTATTGAACACTGAAAAGGAAATACGCTTCCGAGAAGGACCATATTATCATGAAATATTTTTCTGTAATATTTTTATAACTATTTTTAATTTTGATTTTTTTTATTTGTTTTATATTTTAATCTTTATTTAGGTATATAAAAATTAATGTGTCTCTGTATGTGTATTTGGATGTTAACTGAGTTTTTATAACTGGATTGTTCTCACGTAAGTTAGATCGTGTGTAAAAACCCAGTATAAATAAATAAATAAATAAATGAAAGCAATAAATAACGCATTTGAAACTTGAATACCTTTGCTGATTTTGTTTACTTGATTACTTCATGAAAATTTACACATTACGATATTATTCAATTCAATTTGGGAGGCGGGTTTGGTTACCGCAGCTCCGGGAACCAGTTATTCGATAACCAATACTCCTGCCATAGGTCACCTCAAGTGGTTTTCTACGTTTGGCGACTTAGCAGGGGTGCCCGAGTTCATGGGGTAAGGTTTGTCTAGGTCTTGGCGGTGAATCGGGAGATACTGGTTTAAGGGAGACGTTTTGATATTTCGCTTTTGCACCGTAGTGGGAGGGATGGATTTATATGTCCGTTGCTCCTGGACACATTGACTACCAAATTCCTACCAATCATCCCTTTTTTCCTTCCCAGAACTTCATATCAATTCTTTCCCTAAAAAACCGTCCACACAGCATCCCAAAGATGACATATTCCCTTAGGGATTTTTTTCCTCAGTGCCTTCTGTGTGGATCTAGTGTAAAAACATACAAAAATGTTTCTAATAACTACACTAAGGAAGTTCGTTGTTAATGTATTTAAATAAATTATTACAGTAGTTATGTACCTTTGTGAAAGATCGATAAATTAGTTAATTGATTGCTAATATCCACAGAGCAAAGAATAGCACTAGAAGTGAATTCCACACACATTTGAGAAACACATGTTATAGTTTTTCCCAATAGTCCAGCGCTCCGTCTCACTAATGCCTGACATCGTAGATCTCCATCCCATTTTGATTATGTAAAAATGTTTTGAAGTGGAATTTATGCCTCGATTAGGTAAATATTTGGTTCACGAAACACGCCCACGAGGCACTTCTCGTGTTATTCTTTATTTTATACTAATATCTAATATTTTAGTATTTTTTTTTTCATTAAACTTTTTGTTGCCTAATCGTTTTGAAATTCAAAATTAATTAGTTTTTACTAATTAAGAAAAGCATCAAACTTTAATTACAAGCGTATGCGTCACCACGTGTACCTTCTACTAGTTAAGTACATTGGGTAATCATTTTAATTGAACCTAAACGATGTGACTTAATGAATTGACTCAATATTTAGATGTTTTATTGCTGTGTAACCATGTTTTGCACTCATGTACTTGTCAAAAGGAATTAATATGTATTATATGGAATAAATTTCCGCTGTAATGACAGTAATATAATTTTTCTCTTTATTAATTTTACGCGAGTCTGCCAACACAGGCTTCTTATAATTCCCGGGTGCAGAACTAACTTACGAATGCTGATGCCCCTGGAGACACTAACTAGGTTAATTAACTGCCTGGTAAAAAAATTGTATATTTTCCACGTGTCATCATATCATCATCTTTTTAATCACTTTCGCAATATTTTGATTTTTGTTCTGTTTTTGCAAAAAAAAATGTATATATAAATACAAGTAATGGGGGTTAATGTTATCATTTGAAAATAAGTATGAAGAACGAATAAGCACTAGAGTTTTGAGACATTCACATGCAAAATCTATTAATATCCCAGTTTGTCAAATCTCATATGGGCAAAAAAGCTTTAAATACAATGCTATTAAACTATTCAATTCTCTACCTATTGACATTAGAAACACACAAATCAAAACTTTCTTTAAAAATAAAATCATTGATTACCTCCAATAAAAATATACATTAGAAGTATTTCATAACATACTAAAAATTGTGCCTACTGTATATATATATAATATGCCTTTTGGTCAAACTGAAACTTTATTAATTAATTACTTAAAATTATTATCGCTTCGCCTTCATCTTCTACATTCCTTCTTGAATTGTATAATTTAAAAATTAACAAAAAAATAGTGATTTTATTTTTTCTGATATTTTCACAATATTGTATAATCTAAAACCGAGTTAACAACCACTGTTGCTGTGTTGAGATGGCAATGTAAATTGCCATCTCAACACAGGCGTTCCACACCTAGTGAGATGGGCAATACTTCACTATTGTAACTAAATGTAATATTAAAATAAAATTGTACATTTAGTAGCCTCTAAAACCATGAAAAACTTCTGAGATAGAAAATGTGTTATAGATTTAAATTAAAACTAAAATTTTGAAATGAAATCCAAAATTAATTAAAGTTTCGTGTGGAAAGCCACCAAAAAGAGGTTGTTCTTAGTGTGTCTTGTCACCATGAATATAATAGGAAATAGGCATGTAAATCGCCTGGCAAACGAAGTCTAGAAATTGTGGTTTTAAGCGGTTAAGTGATTTTTATTTATTTAGTGAACAGTTTTATTAGAGAAAATAAAAAAAAAAAACAAGAGAAACTGTCACAAATAATATTTTTATTATGTGCGTGGTTTACACTCATATACAAGCGAAACGATAGAAAAAGCTTCAAGTTATCCAGTACATAGTTAATAAGTAGTCCTATGGTAGTAGTGATTTCACTGATAGCTTCGCCTCAAGCCGCATATGCACACGCGCAGCAACACTTACACATGCCAAATTACGGCAGATGAACAAGCTGCATACGATTTACAATGTTGATAAATAACTTGCACACAAGTTTCTTTGGTGCACGCTTTGGCCGACCTACGCCAGCATCTCGGTATAACCAACGAAATCCCTCTCAAATCTACCAAAGAGGACGTTTGTACACGTGACAAGATAATATCATTCATTAGGGAATTGAATCGTCACGTATTATATTGCAGGACATATGAGCAAGGTATCGAGACCAGCGTGCCTCTGATGTCTCGTGTTGTAGTACAAGGTATTCATGATTTCAAATTAATATATTCAATGTATTCTCTATTCTGGCGCCCGAAGAAGATTTGGCACGGTCGATAGAATCAGATAGTCGAGTCGGGTCATGTCAAGAGTATTATGTAATAATAGAAGTGTATGTATGTATGTGAATGACGCAATGAGTCCGTCCCCTATGCCTACCCCTGTAGAGAAACGTCGTGATGGATAGTTATTCTCTTTTGATCTTATATACTTTGGATTGATCATGTATCAAATACATTCAAAATTTCGGAGCGCGATTATTTTCGAATTGATGCTACGTGAAAGGGGTTTCTTGTTGCAATAATTTGCAACAATTATAGTGAAATATCTAGCGATTGGCTTCTAGACTTTTCGAGACTGTCTGATGTAATTACAATTTTTTTTAATTTGTATTTACAGCTTTAAAAATAATAATAATCGAAGAGTTTTTTTACGAAGAGAAATTTCTATAAACATTTTTTTGTGAGAAGGTATGATAATATAGTATAATCACTTGGTGTTGATATTTTATGATAATTTTAAATACACATTCAATCAACTGTTAGACATAATGAATAATAAGGAATTGAATAAATTTGTAAAAACCATCTTTATTAAAAAGATAATTACGGACTTTACGAAAGAGTAACACACATATTTAAAAAAAAAATAGATGTTTACGACATAATTTATATCTTTTTTTTTTCAACGATAAAATTGTTATTATTTTTTTGTCGTCGCTTTATCTTTCAAAGTACCTACCTGCATCTAAAAAGTAATTTATAAAAATAATAAATCAACATTAAAGAAAAAAAAATTAGAAAATACTCACACAAAAAAAAGAAAAATTACTCGTACCTACCAAAAATGTTGATGGATAATCAGAAATATAGTTTCTTCGGTGAGTACATTAAAATAAGATATAGATCCTTTTTTATTGATTTTTTATTTTTATTTTGGTACAATATTTAACATTTCATAGTACAATCCAGTAATGTTGGCCTCACTGGGTTTACACCACATAACATCAATTTGGGAGGCGGATTGGTATGGGTACCACCGCCCCGAGAACCATTCAATGGATAACCTCTGACATAGGTCAACCCAAGTAAGCTACGTTTGGTGACTTAACAGGGGTGTCCGACAGTGACAGAGATGCATTTATATGTCCGTCTGACACTCCGATCCCAAGATTCCTACCGATCCTTTATGTGTTTTCTTCTCAGAACTTAATATCCTCCCCATCCTTAAAAATACCCTCCACACAGCATCCACAAAGATATCATAGGTCCCGGGGGAAAATATTTTCCTACGGGCCTATTTTACGAGGGATGATGTAAAAATATACTCAGTTATTTCACTTTTAGATAGATGTAGGTAGGGAGGTGTTTTTTTCGTACAACTCATAACTGTTTGGATTTTGATTGTAACTATAGAAAAGATATAATTGATTTCATGATTATAAAACATTCGTATGTTTTCATTAATACAGTGAATTAATTCATTTTCCTGAATTATTAACAAAGTAATTTTAATTTACAATTACACAACATTCTCACCCTGTTTATTTATCAACCAAGCCTTATATTTGTGGAATTGTGAACCTTGCGTACTCGTATGTTTGGAAAAGCCTGACGCACTTTACAATAATACTTCTCTGTTCTTGATATATTTGATAATTAATACGGAAACAATTTCTGCTTTTTCAATTAATTTTGTTGAATATCCACTGATTACGTATTGAAAAACCTCGACCAGACAGAGCCATATAATACAGGGTTTTCCAATAAGAACTGTTATTTTGAATAGCCCGTTATTTCAGTAGATGTTACTTTTAAAGCTGTCATTTTTTCACATTTGACAAGTAGAAACTACGCCATTAATAAAAATGGAACGATACACGCTTCAACAACGCATTGAAATTATTAAAATTCACTTGATTGAATCAAATGCAAATCATCTTGAGTGATGAGGCCCATTTCCACCTCGGTGGCTTCGGCAACAAGCAAAATTGTCACATCTGGGGCTCGGAAAACCCAAGAGTTATAGTTTAAAAACCTCTCTATTCGCAACGTGTGACTCTTTGGTGCGGTTTATGGTCCGGCGGAGTCATTGGACCTTACTTTTTCGAAAATGAGGCTGGAGCAACAGTTACGGTGAATGGATTGCGCTATCGAGAGATGATTAATGATTTTTTATGGCCGGAATTGAATGGTATTGATCTGGACAACTTTTACTTTCAGAAAAACGGCGCTACGTGCCACGAAAGCAACGAAACCATTGATATTTTACGATTGAAAACCCTATATAATGAACTTACAACAATTTTGTCTTAGGAAGATAAATACAATATTATGGTCACATCTGCGACTGTAGAATATTAGAAGGTTTTCGACATTTTTAACATGTTTTCTGATTGCTACGGATATTATGTACAATCGTAATAGACCACAGCTGCTGATTTTGGACATATCGTTAGTGCACCCCGATGTTGAATGTGGCAGCCACCTCTGATCTGGAGCCCAAAATACTTGAAAAGACCATTGACTCTTCAAAATCGTTCGGTCGGTTTGAAAGATTTCCTTATATTAACGGATTGCAATCTGTAGAGCACAGGCGTCAGGTGAAATTTATTTTATTGTTCTACTGGTATTTCAATGGAAAATGCTATTTATTTATCTATTTTTTTTTTATTTGCAAAAACAGTACAAAAACCAATACATTGCAAAAGCGGTAAACAAATTATGGAAGAACATAAGTATACAGTAAAAACATATTCAAACACACTAAAGACTATTTTTTTTCACTTATATCGTATAAATAAAGGCTTTCAGAGAACAATTGCATACTTAACTCAATTTCACCAAAAATGGTCTGTTAGACAAAAACGAACTAGAGCGACGAAATATTGTTAGATAATATTTAACTTTAAAAAATTCAAATATTCATAGTAGAGTGTAGAATGATGATTTTCTAGAAATACGGAAAAAAATTACTAGGTGTTAACACCAATTAGGTTGCAATATTTTCACACGTTGCATTTAACTAATTATGTTTTATATCTGTCTTTATGACACGGCTATCTCTACGTTGTCACGTCCACGATTAATATACCTACTCGTATTATTTTTACCACATAAACAAAAACTGTTTCCGTTTTATCCATTGAAAAATAATATTAACTAACTATTATGATACACTTTTAATCCTATTTCTTTAGACAATCCATCAAACTAATTGTTTATTTTCTTCTGAATTTATTTAATCCTTTTGCTTAACTAACAAAACGCAACATTACATCAATTTATTTATTTATTTGCAAAAAAAATATAAAAATACATTGCAATATTGGTAATTAAAAATTACAAAAAAGTGAATAACAAGTACATTTATAAGTCGGACAAAAAAAAAGTTTCAAATGTAGGTTTACAATTTTAAGTCTTGAATAAAAATATTTCACGTTTAAATACACTATAACAATAATGATTGGATTATTTACATAGCGCCGTTTTCATGAGAAAATCACCTCAAGGGCACTTAACAACTTAATTTATGCATTGATCAATTAGACTTATAACTAATTACTTTTGGCTTACAACTAAGTTTCATAGATAGAGATTTATAACTAGTGGCTTATAACTATGATTAGTGTCGAGTGATTTACAACTAAGACTTTTAACTAATGACCTAATTGTAGGAATTGTGGAAAATATCCACATTTTCTGCGAGGCTATTAATTAACCTAGTGATTCTTCCCAAGGGCATTACTATTGGAAATTTAGTTCTGTACCTGTCGAAGAATCAAAAGCCTGTGTTGGCGGCCGCGCGCAAAATTATCCTGGACATAAAACCCTATTTTAGCCAGAATGTCTGGTATTGAGATTAAACCGTTAAGAAGCTAATACGCCATCAGGAGTAATGCAACATCCCTTCTGGAACTAAAGCTGCATACACCCAGCATTCCCAAGATAAATTCTGTTGGAAACTTTAACAGGTAGAAATTAACAGTTATGGTTTACTGATATTTACTTTCGGTTTCTCCTCAATATATTTTTAATGACTTTTCCCAGCAAATTTGTGTCAGTTTTTGTTAGTTTTGCAAATATTTCAATTCATTTCATACAAAAAAGGTAGAAAAATTAAATATCTTCGTATTTTTTTCATACAGCATATTTGACATCGAACCTCCGGAATTTGAAGTCAAAAGCAATACACGGACATCTATTTATCAAACATTTTAAATCTGATTCTCAGATCAATAATGGGGTATTTCCAGTTACTGTTAAAATGCGTGGATGATTTAAAGTTTATTTTTCTGATAATGATCATCGTACCAAATATATGTCATTTTAATATTTTCAATCGTAATTATTCATTCTCAACGAAGTATGTATGAAGAATGAGTTAATGGTGAATGTAAGTATGTCTAAATTCATGGTGTTTGAAAGAGATTTATTATTTGTATTTAGGAAGTATGTTTACGAGAGATAGGAAGGCTGACAGAGATATTGAATGAGGGGTAAATGCAGGTAACTCCCAACCCCAATGTATGGAAGTGAGGCATGGAACTGTCAGAGAAAGGATGAAAGTAGACTGAATGCTGTAGAAATGAGATCCCTGAGGCGCATGTGTGTTAAAACCATGTATTATCGTGCAAGGTAGATGTAGGCATAATAAGTAAGGGATGCTTATATATGTAGAACGAATGAGCGAAGAAAGAAGTGTAAGGAGAATATATGACGCAAATGCGAATGGTAGCAGAGGTCGGGGACGCCCGAGGAAGACATGGCACGATCAAGTAAGTCAGATAAGTAAGTAGAGAGTCGGGCCATGTAAAAAGTCAGAATAATAGAAGAGTATGTATGAGACGATGTATGAATGTGATTGAGGCAAGAAGTGTGTGCCAATACAGAGTCGTTTGGCGGTCCGCCCTATCTGCCTACCCCTGCGGAGAAAGGGCGTGATGGTTAACTAGTTTATTCTTTTCAAAAACGATTTAACACCGAAACTGTTCAAACTTGCTACAACGACACTGTGACTTCGAAAAAACCAATATCTTATCAATACGGCTGTCACCAAAGTCGCCCGGCATTCACGATATAAAAACCAACATGTCGTTTTGGCAGCAAATCGAGAATGACACAATCGTTTTAGAAAATGTATTATTCAATATAAAAATACAATATTGACGACTTTTTGGACCATTATTATTAAGAGAAAAACATTGTGAGAATGTAATTATTCCATTCGAAACAATATTACAAAACGTTTCAAACACAAGTAGAATTTATTATAAAGAAACTTGTTACAATAGATTGGATTCAAATGTCCAATTTATACGAATTCAAAAAAGTGGATTAGATTCTGATTGGACTGTTTTGAAATGTAAAATAAACAAGTTATTTTGAACTGTCGTAAGCAAACTTGATTAAAATTTCTGTTTAGGATCCACCAACGTAGGCGACAAATTATTTTCTGTAACGTTTTATCACAGATAATACAATATTTATTTTATACTAGTTTTTCTGTTTGATCTCCTTAAAAATGTACATATTTATTCTTACTTCGTTCAAATTTTTGGAAACAAAATCAGAATGGTAAAGAAAACATTTACAATAACGTTTTTTTGTATTTACGTCTTTTGCCTCCTTTGCAGAAAGGGTTTTAAACCTTGATCATGCGATGTTATCCTAACTTCCTGTTGCTTTTTCACATTATCTAACGAGGATGCTTTAGTTCTACTCTCTCTAAGATGTTGGGACGTTTTAACATTGCATAAAAAAACGGTTAAAATATGTGTAGCGAATCTTTTCATTATCATTGTGTTCTACACACGTTATCATCAATAGTAAAACGAAACAATTACAAAAGTTTTTTCATGAACTGTATTGGTTCTAAAACTCAATTGATATTTCAACGATAATTGGCTGAAACGATTGCATGGCCTTACAAGGTACAATACTTTTTCGCGAGCAATAGATTGTCTCTTAAATAAATAATTTCACTATACATCTATATATATTGAATAAGTGGATTAGACATGGATTCCATAAACCCAACCTTTTTACTAAATGGACAGGAAAATTAGAAATGATGTGACGATAGATCGGTTCCGTCTAAAATCTTGAAAAATATTATGTAAATTTAATTTTACTTTTATTTATTATTTTTTTTAATAATATTGATTACTTTTCATTGCCCAACAAGGAAGGATTCCCGTTTTAGGACAGTTAAATTTACAGGTTTCAAGTTATCTTAGTGGAATATAGGATTTAAGACTAGATAAAATAAGTATGTTCAAACTGTAGGCACCGCGATTATTATTATTTTTTGAGCAAAACGTCACCTTGACTCTAGCAACACTTGCCTGCGCAGCAAAATGCGCAGACGGCAGAACTGAGCTCGCGAGTGGAAAAAACTTCGAGACCATTCCGTCTCGAACGTTCCTCTCGCCAGTAAGCTGTTTATTTTAATTACCCAAATTATTGTCGCGGATAGAATCCTTGTATCATCTCACCTTCTTGTGTTAAATAAAATATAACTCTACCAAACAATCAGCGTTATGATTTATAAGCTAAGTTCCGTGACTGATTATTTAGAGAACTTGAATATCTCCGATGAGGTAAGCGGAGATGTTCCAGCAATTTCTAAAAAACGAAGATACACACAAAAGATACATAAAAGATACATAAAAAGATAAATAAAGGCGTTCGTGATAAATAATTTGGTAATTTTTGGATAGGGCCTGACACGCTTATTACGAATATTTTTTAGAAAAAAACTTTATATTCGCCTTAATTACTATAAAAGAAAACTTTTTGCATTTCGGGCGGCGGAAAATTATGAATTTAAATTTTCAATTGCGTTAACCAAAATTCACTTCGCGAATCGATGCGGCGGCAATCAGCTGCCATTAGGTACGTCACTGTTATGTTGGTATCCCTGATACATTGATTTGAATCACAAACCATGTTACACAAACCTAGCGTAGCCGGTAAACTACTTGAAAACTGGGATGTTTTTCTTGCCTTGACGCGAGCAGGCGTTATTAAGGGGCACTTTCCTTTGTATCACAAACCATGTTACACAAACCTCGGCATCCCACGAAGATAGCAACGGTCGTATTTAGCTCTTGTTAATGCATCAGTGATACCAACATAACAGTGCGTTCCTAATGTCGCCACATCGATTCGCGGAGTGAATTTTGGTTTTACGCAATTGAAAATCAAAATGCATAATTTTCTGCCGCCCGAAATGCAAAAAGTTTTCTTTTATTGTAATTAAGGCGAATATAAAGTTTTTTTCTAAAAATTATTCGTAATAAGCGTGTCAGGCCCTATCCAAAATTTACCAATAATTTTCAAATTACATTTTTTAGTAACATTTCGTAATCAGTCCTGCCTAGATCCAACAACCATATTGTCACTCTTTGACCGAAGGATGACAATTCACACAGTTTCAGCTGAGAGGGGATTTTATTATATATTTTAGGACCCAGATATGATAATATTTTTTGATAAGCCGCTCTGTTGCTTGTTGGAACGGAAAGGTCATTTCTTCCCTCACTTCTGGTTTGATGTTTGTGTTCGGCTGTTTTCATTTTGTTTTTATTTTTATGAACATGGATTACTATTTTTTTTTATATATCACTGTCGGACATCTAGTACATTAAATTCCTTAAAGAAAGCGTCGCTCGAATCTCTGAAAGGTTTCTTAATAATAACACGTAAAATAGATTTCTGTGCCTTCAATAACGGGTTTAATGTTGTTCTTCCTGCACTTTGCCTACATACACTTTATAATTCCAATGCGTTTTAATGCTTAACCAAGTAATAAGAAAGTTTGCAATTCACCGACTAGAAACACGAGACAAAATGTAAAGCAGGGTACTCACCTAGAGTGTAGCATGTAATGTATCTGATACTGTATCAATCTGCAAGTGGGTACGGCTCGTCCACGGTAAGCGCGTATCCAGCTACGACCTCCCGGATCCGCCTTTAGTGCTCGCTATGGTGCTCGCAGTGAAACAGGGTCACTGCGAGCACACTGCGCTCCACCCGCGAGCGGCTCACAGTAGACTCGTGCCTACGTACTCACTTGATACAGTATCAGATACGTTACAGGTTACACTGTTAGGTGAGTACCCTGCTTAACATTCTTTTGCAATACATACACAACTCACTGTCAGACACACTCGCCATCCAATAGAATACATGAGCAGCAAATACTTATATTATGTAATTAATAACTATACTATATTGTGTAATGTAATTCGTGTATCTTTTTTTACAAATTAAAAAAAATTAAAAAAAAAAGAAAATTACTTAAACCATTTGTAGAAGTAAGCGTAATCTATACCAGTACTTTATTGAATCCTACAAATTAGGTATCATTGGTAATATAGTTTTAGTGATTTTTCTTAGATACCTACGTAACTTTTCAGGTTTGTATTTTATTTTTTGTTACTGTTGCATGTTTTACTAGTATTGTTTCATATTTAATTTATGAGTTTAACATTATTTCACTATACACTACTCTTATACATAATCATATGGGCCTGCAAAAATAAATGTATAAAAAAATTGTGGCTCTTAAATAAAACCTTTTTATTTTATTTGCCACAAAATTAAAGATTCCTGATGAATGGAGGCATTTTGGCCAATTTGATGGTATTTTTAGTTTTTCTTTACATAGATTTACATAATGACTTGAATGCTTAAAAAAATAATAATTTCATCGCGTTTATCGTGAGTGCCGTTTAGACTTTTTATTTGTTTCTCTGTAGTAACGTTATATAATATGATAGTTATTTATTTGTGATATAACAAATAATATTGTTATTAAATAAATAAATCTTTACTGATGTTCTTTTAACATGACTTCACTTTTTTAACATGAGGAAAATAATTTCCCTCAGGGCCTGTGTTATTTTTGGGGATGCTGTGCGGATCGATTTTTAAGGAAAATAATGAGTTTAACGAGAGGAAGATCTAGGAAGGAAAAGATTTGAGGAGTGGGTAAGAAAGAAGATCGCTCCCTCTCACTGCGGTGCGCAAGCTGATGGGTCGAGAGAGAGTCCGGCTGGAGAGGTCAGAAGGTCTTCATTCCAGAATGAATGCGACAATACCCGTGATAAATAATTTAGATTTGGGACTTATTCCCACCATTTTTAATTTTAACATTAGCATAACAATATTTCTTTCCCACATTTACAAAATAAATTCCCAAATAAACATCTAACAGCCTACCTAGTATTTGAAAATCACAGTATCATTTTGGGAATAAAAAATATTTCTCTGTAAAATATGTCAGTTCGTTTTATTTTTAAGTACCTACTTTCTGAAGCCCTTGAATATTATTCAATATTACTGTTTCAAAGAGAAGTTCCGACTTTCAACCACGCCGTTTCGCCGCAAGGATAGGCAGATATGACGGACCGCCAAACAAATGCGTATTGGCACACACTCCTTGCCTTATTCACATTTATACATCCTCTTTTATTATTCTGAGTCTTGACATGGCCCGACTCAAGTATCTGATTCACTTGGTCGTGACATGTCTTCCTCGGGCGTCCCCGACTTCTGCTACCATTCACATTTGCATCGTATATTCTCCTCACACTCATTTCTTCTTTCATTCGCTTTACATGCTCAAACCATCTAACCGTCCCTTTGTTTTGTGATGGAGGACTTATCTAGCCGAGGAATTGATCACACGACGCCTGGTTGGGACCCAAATGCGATGTAACCTCATCCACGAAAGTAAGTAAAATTTGCCGCAGATGATAATTTTTTTTATTTACAAGGTTGAAAATAGACTGTGAAAGTAAAAAATAGTAAGGTCAGGTGAAAAGACCCTCGGCACTTGTATGATATGTGAGATTTTCACCGCCGAAAGGACTCTATTGATTTATTTTTGGGGTATTATCAACACGGCACAAAACCCAAAAATATATTTATTCCATGTTGTAAAAAAGATCTTTGTCAAATAAAAAAAAAATGGTTGAATGAAAAAACATAAAAACTAAGGGTAATTTTGAACTGTGCTATTTTTCGTAATCTGTTCATCGTTTTTATTTACAGAAAATTGACCTTTGTGACTGACATCTGGCAAAATCAGGCAAGGAAAATATTTAACATAACCTAAACCTATTCTCCTTCTAAATTCTCTAATATAATCAAATTGTTTATTCATCGCTAAAATTATTCAAATATAAGGCCAAGGTTTCTAAAATAGATTACATTAATGAATTCATGTTGAAAATTAAGCGTTCACATAATTATTATGCATGAGTACCTACACGGAGGATACTGTTAAAAATATGACTGCATGACCCTTTCCCAATAAAATATTAGTAATTCAGAATATATCTGCACACGTGTTCAACGCAGGTGGCCTTATCCGAGTAAAAACAATGGACGAGATGCGAAAATATTTTTATTTTGAAGAACACGTGTTCCGACTTTCTCGTAATAAATTTGTAATTTACACATGTACCTGGACAGAGCAATTGTGCGATTTTGTTTGAATTTAATTGTTGCCAATGAATGGCCAGAGGAAGAAATTTCCTGGCAGCCATCTTGTATGACAAACTTTTCCAATGATTTGTGTGCAAAACTTATAATTTTTTGGTTATTTGATGAAATAATGAATGGGATATGCTATTTAGAAATTTAAGGAAGTTTTGGCATTTTTATACATCTTCCTCCTCACCCATTTGCTTCAAATTGTTCCCGAATAGCTCTGACCGGGATATTCATGGGTTCATGACTTTATTGAAAGTCATAAAATTTGTAAAATAATTCGTTATTGGCCTCTAGTCCCGTTTTTTACAGAAAAACTAATTATTTGAATAATTAAAAATATAATATTTATATTTAATAAAATATTACATGTCATTAAGTTTTCTCGGCATACAAGATATATATTTCACACAATAAAAATAATTATGTTCGAATTCTCAATTCAAAAGAGTTGGATAGAATTCTTTTGATTTTTATAATAATAATTTAAGGGTTTAATGTTATTTTTAGGTTTTTTTCAAGTTTACGGATATCAAATAATGTTTAATTATGTAGTAACATCTTTCGTTGGTCGAAAGACTTTGTTTACTCTTGTTTCTTACTGCTTTTTATTAATGGAGTTTTAAACAAACTAAGCCGTCGAAAGTGCGTCCCCTGTTCATTATGATTTCACTCAAAGTATCTGGGACAACTAATTTAAGAAAATTTCCCCTTAATGACTTCGACGAAATTCGTTAATTTCTAAAGGGCTGGTGTAATCGCGATTTGAGGGTGATTTTGAAAGAATTTGTAAATTTTGTCAAAAAGTTTTAAATTATTTTCTGATGAATTTAAAAATGTTGTATTTTAACCACTCGAGTCAATAAGTGCTGTATTTCTCACAAAACATCATTAGTCGTCGTGTCACTTTGTGCTATATCTGTCACAAAATGACGCGTCTTCATAAAATGGTGAAATGGTCTGGCGAGTTTTCCAACCCATTTTATTTGAAAAGTGGAGTAAGGCAAGGAGGAAGCATGTCTCCAGCACTGTTTAATATATATATACTGATGAACTAATTCAAATACTCAATAACAGTAAGATAGGTTGCCATGTTCAAGGAGTATGTGTAAACAATATTAACTACGCAGATGATATGTTTCTTCTAGCACCGTCACTTAGCGCACTGATGAAACTACTCCAAATATGTGAATATTTTGCAAAAAATCATAACCTTGTATATAATACGTCCAAATCAATAGTTATGGTTTTCAAATGCAAAAACGAAAACATGCTCACACCTTCAGAATGGCTAGATGGAAGGAAAATGGATGTTAGTCGTAGCGTCAAATACCTGGGACATATTATCACAGACGACCTGAAAGACATCGAGGATATGGAAAGGCAAAGAAGAACGATATCCGTTAGAGCAGGTATGCTATCAAGATGTTTTTATTTCTGCAGTACAAACGTGAAAAATATACTTTTCAATGCATTTTGCACTTCGCTGTTCACGTCCGAACTGTGGGTGGATTACCCTTCATCCCAATGGCATAAGATAAAAGTTGCTTACAATAATGCATATCGCCAACTATTCTCCCTACCGAGATACTGCAGCGCCACGGAAATGTTCCTGGAGGGACGAGTACACTCTTTCAGAGCGCTTCTCCGCCATCACATGGGAAGCTTATGGCGCAGACTACGCCAATCAAGTAACAAAATCATCGCTGCCATGGCTGCCTGGATGGATGATGGCCCTCTGGAGACGGGAGATGTGCAAATATCCCCCATAAACGGCTGTTCACACTCATTTTTGTGTTTATATTTTATCATTTTTCAATTAAATTTCGCATTTTGTGCCTGTTGGAATCACCTATGTTATTACCAACCTTATTATTATTTTTATTACTTATTATGTATTTTATTTCAAATATGGAATGTATTGCATTGCACTACCCCTGCATATATTCTGGAATAAATTCTTATTATTATTATTATTATTATAAAACTCTTCATAATATCTTCTTTTTCTATTATGGTCAGACATTTTGCGGGAGTCGAGCGTGAGAGACTGATTGAGGGAGATCTTTTGACCTCTCCAGCCAGACATTTTCTCGAACCATTGCTTTGCGCCGCAGTTAGAAAAATGTATTCATACGCCCGTCACCCCTGGACATTGACCCCCAGATTCTTACCCACCCCTCATTACTTTGTCCTTCCCAGAATTTTGTTTGATTCCTTTCTCTAAAATGACCCTTCCTATAGCAACCATAAAGATGACATAAGACGGTGAAGCTAATGTAAAAAAAAAAGTGGGTGTGTCAAGCCTACGCAAGACAGAAGTGAAACTTCTAGTATTCCTCTCTCTCTATTTTCATTTCATCATCTCTATTTTCTCTCTTAGGTTAGTTTGAAAATTAGAGGTTAAATAATTCAACGACGAAGCATGGATTTGCTTTTTCTAATATTTTCTTATAGATGAATGACGTTCGATTAATGTATAGTTCCAAAAATTTTCAATTTATTCACAAGTATACAATATTACATAAATAACAATATTACAATTAAAAATTACAAAGAAATTACAATGACAATTTACCAATCATGTGCCATTTTCATTGTCAATTTCATGAATATCATTTCCTAATGTCGTGATAATTGGGTTATGGTAACTAAAGTGCGAGATATATACATGAGCACTTAAATCCTTAATGAATCGTGCAAAAACTGCATCAATTGTTGTCCCGTGTCGGGAGAGAACGTTCGTGAGCGGCTCCCCCACCTCAACAAGCGCATATGGTGAGAGAGGGACAGTGAACGGTGAGCGGTGGTGGGGGTACCCGCATTTTCGTGTCGATCCTGACTCGGTTTTACTCCGTCCCCGAAAATCCATTACGCGCCTAAAGAAGTTTCACTTCAATAATAATATGATATGAACAGTTTTGGAAACTCAAAACAACAAGTTTTATTTGGGCATTTAAACTTTTACCGTATATCGCATTCATAAATTTGAAATTGATTGTCAAGCAGGAATAATTTTAAATAAATATCTGCTCTCACAGATTTTATAACTAACTTTATATATATATATATTTTTTTTTTTTAAGAAAGACTAACATTAAAAACTAACATTTAAAAGAAAGATATGTATTCCCGGGTTATAAATAACCTGACAATATTTGAAAATCTCCTATTACCACCACAGTAAGCGAAAAATTTTGCTTTTGTGGTGATGGAGGACTTATCCAGTCGAGAAATTGAACACACTACGTCTGAGTGGAACCCAAACGCGATACCAATTCAGCCACTGACCAGTCTTATTATATTGTGCGCTGGGTTAAAACGTACAAATCCTCTTATAAAATGAAAGTAAAATTTTAAACACGATATTAAATAGAAAAAAGAGGTTCACACCACTGAACAGATAATTTCTAGAAGTGTGATACCTACCAGATAAGATAACTACTGATTTTAAATAGAAATTTGTCGCAAATTTACACTTACCATTAAAGTCCGAGCTCCTAGAGAGGTTAATAAATTTAGTTTTCTGTTGAAGAGAGATTTTTTTAAATGTTCAATCAATTTTACCAGAGATTTTAGTAAAATTTAGGCTTATTCGGGCACACTGAAGAATCCACGGTGGTCTTTTATATGTTAATCTGTGATGATCAGTCTTATCTCTAATCGTATGCAATACTCAACGAGTATATACATATGTTGGTTATTTCAACTTAACAACACAATAACGGTACCCACATAATATGCCTATGTATGTAAGAATATACAATACACATAGTTAGGTACAGTCCAGTGACAGCTTATTATGGCCACCATCACTTTTCTTGAAATATTTCTTTCAGGCATAATCTTTTAAATAACTCTACATGAATACGATATTTCTCTCAATAATGTACTCACACTGGTAATTTTTTATGTACATTTGTTTTAATTTCACTTTTGTTTGCATTAATGAATGAATGCAATTTTTGGATTAAGCCACTTCCCGATGTCTGATTGAGCTGAAACTCGTCAGACTGACCTTTTATAGATGAAAATTCTCTCAACTTTGATGGCAGTCATGTACATGCGCGGATATATATGCATTTCTATGAAATTGGATGACATTACAACATTTAATATACGGAATTACTATCGATCCTACTTAATCGGTTGATTCCAGTCCTGGGGAGGAAGTTTCAATCCTCAGTCAAACCAATTTTTTTTACATATTTGTAATAAGCATTTACTTTGTGGATCGTCATAATCTACAATAAAAAGATATAAATTTGTTTTAGACCACTTTAATTTTAATTACACTCTACAGGTTTCGGAAGCACCCTTCCTTCATCAGGAGAGTATTAAAACTAACCTACGATACAAAATATTGATAGATATATAATATTATAACATTGAATCTAAGTAAGAATCGTGGCTCCCTTATCAGGCACAAGAGCTCCTCTTTTCTGATAAGGTATACATGACCAATTATGAACCTTAATATTATATTTTACAAAATATGTATGTTAGGGTGTCCCAGGACATAAGGAAGAATTTTTTTTTCATGAATTTAAATACGCATACCCTCTTATTTTATTCCATTTGATCCCAATAACTCATCTAATAAATATTATTTTGATTAAACACCGGCAACCCGTGCCGACTTGATGCCAAACGTATGGTACAGAGTTAATATGGAAGGATTTTCAACTTTCATTTTTGTCGGATAAATAAAATTTAAAAATGCACAAATGTTCAATTATGTAGTATTTTATATTTAAAAATAGTTTATTGATTAAATTTTTTCTTCATAGTTTGTTTTTTACAGTCAGGATAAATCTTCCGGTGTTCCTGAACGCATCGTAGCAAAAATTATTTTTGTTCCTCTTCGACCGTGAGATTAAGCCATGAAAATCTTGCATTGACTTAACAGTTCTTTCAGCTGTATCATTCACTTCCCTCAGCGGCGACACCTTCTTTCTGACTTCTTGATACGAAGCAATATTTGACCACATCGTAGGAAATTCGTTAAGAAAACTGGCATCTGGTTTCAGACGATCAAACAAATACTTGTTCTTGACTGAAATGAAATTGTAAATATTTTTCTCTGAAACGAAAGTCACTAAATTATGATATGAACAAAAAACTCAATACAAAACACAATTTAAACTACCTAATAAACTTACCATACAATTTACCATCAAGATCTTCCTTCGATGGGATGTAACGTTTGTCATTGGTTGATAAATTATTTTTTTTGATATTTCGAGCATTTTTATTTTAGTTGTTTGATCCACAGCGTCGTAAAACAGCGATAAAATAGATCCTTCATCGGTCAAATACCATAACTGCTTACTGAACAGAAATAAAGCTGCCATTGAGATGTTTTCATTAATTTTTTCTTAAGCTTTCATCGATTTCAAAAAGCACAAGTCCTGGTAAGGTGCTTTAACTGCTATAATACATTGTAACCATGGCTTGACATAGGATGTTACTATGAACAGGCAAACGTCTAAAAGCGCCACCTTATCCTTACCGGTAATTTTAAATTGCGCACAAATTAATGATATTTTCAAGGAATAAAGCGCCTTTGCCATCCATCGAGTACCTGGAGGCCGAATCTTAAATTTTCTCGCTGTATCTTCTCCTTAAACTATCACACAGAGTTCTAAAAACTCTCAATAGTCATCTCCAAGTATTTTTGTTGTCAGTGCAGTACGGTAAAAGTCAAGCAAATCATCGATTTCGGAAGCGGTTAGGTGCAATGTGAGACTTTCTCTGTAGCACTGAATTTTATCGGGATCAACATTTTTACAGTTATCTCGAAACTTTTTGAAGAGTGGTATGTCAGGGTTTGTAGTCACTTGACTGATTTTTACTTCAAACACACCTTTTAATACCAACTATGGCTATATTTGGTATATATTGACAGTTAAATTCACTTTCCGGATATTGTAGAACAAAACTTCAAAAACTTGTCCATTAGATGGCAGTTTAGAACCCGATATTTGGTGTTTTACGACTCCTATTAAAAATATACTATTTTTAGAAGTGCGTAAATCTAACAACATCTTCCCTGAACGAGTGATTTTCGTTTACTAACAAAATAGCAAGTTACTACAAGCTCATCAACACGTTTGCTCGCTGGCGTCTTAATGTACAAGTACTGACATCTTTCGATGCAAGTCGGCACGGGTTGCAGTTGTCCAAAGTAAACGATTTTTTTTTTATAGGAGTTGTGTCATTATTAAAACAAAATTAGAGGGTATGCGTTCAAAAATAACAACTTTTTTTGGGACACCCTAATGTATGTATTGATGTAACCCATATGATCTATATTAAAATAATAAAAAATATATATATTTTGAAAAAATATTTTTTTTTAGGATTTAAAAGACATTTTAAAAGTTCACAGCAGTTAGAGTCACAATCCCTGGGGAGGAAGGTTCAGTTCTCAGTGAAACCAATATGTATACTGAAATACATCTATTAATAAAAATGTATGCTTTCATTTTAGTAAAAAATAAGTTAGTAAAAAAATTCTTTTTTGTGGGTTGATATTTTCTTGGAGTTAGATCATCACTCTTTCAAATAAACAAAGATATCAAAAAAGTGGTTAAAATATCAAATCGTTGCTAAAAGTCAGAAAAAAATAAAATTATGTAACATGATTATAGTGATTTATTTTTGGGGTATTATGACGTTAGTTTTGCGCTCCTTCCTTCTTTAGCCAATGTTTCGGACAACTAAAGACATCTAGAGGAGCTTTTTGCCCTAAAAAACTCAAGTTATATCTTATGTTGTATATAACATAAATATATAATCGCAAGTTAAATTTTATATTTACTTTATTTAAGAAAACATAAAATAATCGACGGTAAAAATAACACGTGCAAACTATACTGATCTGACTTATAAATAAACCACTCACCATCTAACGTTAAACCAAATTGCTTCTTAGATAGCAGATTGCCTGCACGATAATAAAAATTGAATCATTTGTTGGGACCACGTTTTTCTTTTTAATTAAAATTTTTATTAAGTTAAAAAAATATTTTTTTTGTGGGTGGTAATACTAAATTGTCAGGGGACTGTATACATTTGTACTTAATTTAATAAAGCTGCACACGTATCAATGTATAAATCAATCGTCAAAACGTGACGACCACTTTCAATAATCACATTAAGTGGCAGCCCAGTTAACATATTGTGGCTCAAACGCACCATCTTGGTGTCACTCGCAGTTGAGATCATTTTCATTGAGCAGTAGATGACTACTCAAAAACCTTACACATACTTGCATTTAAATCTTTGTGTATATTATGTTAAAAAAGTAAACATTTTATGGTTTATGCATTGCAGAATGTGAATTGATAATTATGTCCAAATGTGAAAAATTAATTATTTAAAATTTATTAAATTTTTTTAATATATATAAAAGTAAATTATAAATATTTGAATCTAAAGATCTGTATGAATCAAACGGTGACCGGATAAATCATCAAAATGATAATTTATCACATCTTTAAAAAGTGATATAAAGTCATTAGAAACGATAAAAAATTAAACCTAACCTAACCTAACCTGCTTAACCCAGTTTACAAAGTTTTTGTTTCATCACTTTCCATGACTTTATATAACTTATTAAAGATGTGATGAATTATCATTTTGATGAATCATCCGGTCACCATTTGAAATATAAGTAAATCAACACTTTTCGATTTTGATGATTCATCCGGTCACCATTTGAAATATAAGTAAATCAACACTTTTCCATGGAAGTACCTAACAACTAGGTAAATATATCTCAAATTATTACAACCGTGAAATTAAATAACTATGTCTAATCCTTCATGGCCCCAGTGCCCTGAATATCCCTTCCCTTCCCCAACCATTTACACATTTTCGATAGAATCCCGTGAAAACGTTGCTAATTGTTTCCTTGGAAGATCTTACCCTAATCTATTAAAGTTAAGTTAATTAATTAACAAACTTCCACTTTCTTAGTATAACCCATTTCAAAACCCAATAACTAATCATCAATATCAACAGTAATTAATTAAAATGTCCATAAAGTGTCACAACTCGCTACATAGTTCAGTATGTAATTTTATTCTGTTGTAATTAAATGTCATCAGGTAGAATCAATTCATTATATGATCCGTGTCAAACACTTAATAACATTTTTTTTTAATTAGTGATGCGTCCTTTCTCGGTTAAACTTCTGTAAGCGACTTTGTAGTTATCTTTATGATTCAATTTAGTTAACATATTATGGCATATACCTACTCTTTAATTATTAACTACTTTAAATATAAATTAGTGGACACTTAGTAAGTACTTCGTGGGTAAGTTCAACAATTATGGGGTACTTAGTAAGTACAAAGTGGGTATATTCAACAATTAGGGGGTACTTAATAAGTGCCCACTAGTTGTATTTTGCATTGTGTAACGTTAGCATTGTGGCAAAATGCAGCTACATCTGGAGTAAAATCCAAACGCGCATAGACCAATCAATATTGAATACCTTACCAAAGAGTAATATCTTAAAATTTTTGCAAAACCGTGGAAGTAAATTTATCTCTATGTTTAATCACTCAAAGCCTTTAGAAAATAATCGATTCAAATAGACCGATGAGCAGGGAACCTAATTTCACTGGTAGAATTATCTAATTACATGTTTTCAATTACGGAATATCGCAAACGTATTGAGACGTGAAATAAAATAAAATGTCTATGATTTTCAAGTGGGTTACGGATCTTTTATAACGAAAGAGTTTAGGCCAACGTAATTTTATCCCTCAAATCACTTATACTTAATTAATTACTTAATATCACTTTCAGTTATTTTTCTCAAAATATTCATGATTTTCAGGAAAATATAAAAATGTTAAAATTAATGGGTTCAAATCCAGACGTGCGCAAGGAAATTTTATTTGATTAGCTGTATCATTTAGCAATTTATGTATCATGTAACGGCATGTACGGCATATATGCGGCACGTTCTAGAGTGGTAGATACCATCAGTATCACCCTGGTGAAAGACCATCATTATAAGATCTTGTGAGGAGTTCATCAAAATACAAATAAATCGATACGTTGCTTCAAATGGCTTTAACCATGTTTGCTGACCTGAATAGACAGTAAAATTCCCATTTTCCTATACCCATCTCCTTCCCTTCCTACTATCTTGTGCCTCACAACATACCCCAATTGGGGATGCCATAGTATCACTGGCTCTAGGCGGTTGGGAGCAGAAGGTACTAAATGTAATACATAAATATGACGATATTTTTTAACGCTAAACTGTGTTCGGTGCACGTTTGTAATATTGTATATATCTAGGCATCTATCTATGTTTAATTTTAGACTCCTAAATACTCTCACTAAATCCGTCTGGACACGTAATACTCAAGTCGTTTGGTTCGTACATGTCACATCCGTCTATTACTAATTTATGAGACGTGAAATAGGCATGTAATTAACCAAGCATATCTTAAGTGCAAGTCCTGTATAGTTTTGATATGTTTCTAAAGTAAAAGAAAATTTCGTTATTCTCAGAAAGAGCGATTTCGTGAAATCAAAAAAGAAAAATTTTGCAGTATAATCTCAAAATTTATTTACATGGAAGTTGTATCACAAAGGTAGTAAAAACATAAAAGCAAGCATTTTTTAATGGAACAAATTATATTTAATTACTTTAAAGGTTATACCCCTCAATGTAATATATCATTGAAGAAGAATATGACTAAACGAAACATGAAACAGAACAAGACAAAGAAAAATAAAAATAAACCAGTCTCAACTAGGAATTGAACCCAGGATCTATCTCTTACCGGGACAACGTTTTTAACTGGGACGTAAATATTGTACGTCACTTTTGTCGGTCTCATATTCCAAATTAAAAATTAACAATATCATCATGCAACAATTTTTTTTCTTCATATTTTAAGTAAGACAAAAATCCTCGGTTCGACCCCCAGTTGAGACCGTATTATCTATTTATTTTTTGTCTTGTATTTGTGTCTTGTTCTGTTTCATGTTTCATTTAGATTTATTAGTATTATCATCTTTTTTGATAATATTAATTGAATTATCATTTATTAATCGTATAATTAGTTATGATATATACAGTTATTAATCAATAATAATTATTGATTTCTCACGAGAGCTGTCGTGCAAGAGGCGTAAAAGTTACCCGTTCTCCTTTGTTGTATTTTACTACACATTTTATTTATTTCTTGGATAGTTTTTATGGTGCCGCTTTAAAAAAATATTACAAAAAGTAAGCGAAGTCAAGTTTAGTAAAATAAAGTACAAAAACAGGTGACACGAAGATGAAAGATAGAGACTCTAAAGCAAGAATCCTACGTGGTGAGGAAACTGGACCAGCTGAGAGTCCACCGCGTCCACCGACAGTTCCAGCTCCAGGTTCGTCATCCGTCCAGGTATGTGTCTAATAAATGTACTAATAAAGCGCTGACACAATATCTTCATGTGGATAACAGACCTTGGCAGCACCGCTGTGACGTTCGGCGAATCCATCATTCATCTCCATATAATCCTGTTCCTGGTGATTGTAGAAGCGGTGCATTGTGCCCGAAAAACAAATAATAATAATAATATTTGGCTGATTTATATAGCGCCGTTTTCGTGAGAAATCACCTCAAGGGCGCTGTACAAATATATTTCTTAAATAGTTAATACTGAAACAACTGACTTATCTCTAACACTTATATCTAGTGACTTACGACTAAGGCCTATAACTACTATCTTAACGACATATATACGAGTATTTACATATTTAGCGACATACAACTAAAATTAATATTAACAATCTAATCTTACTAACGCCAGAAGAAGAAGGAAGTTCTATTATATTAAGGTGTTTTTATTGTTAGCTGGATATATATGTTAAATGAATGAAATTAATGAATAAAATAAATCGTCAATCGTCAAAGTGACAGTCGAGATAGTAAATTACTCTGGGCGTAGCTAAACACTTGCTCGGGCCTTCCGAGTTTTCGAGAATTCCGTTTAAAACATCTGGCGTAAGATTCGGACAGTTCCACGGACCCTTGTCCCACTTTCATTCATTGCGAGGGAATTTTAAATATTTTTTTTATTTTTCGATTATTTATTAAGTTTTCGACTATTCACTTTTAACACACTGCACTGAAATTACTTTAGTACTTATAAAGTTCTTATAACTGGTTGTTTAATTTATTTAAAATATTGATTAATTAATTTCCAAAAAATAATTTCAAAGGGATGTTGCTACATTTCCCTTTAAAATACAAAAAAAACACAGAGCCGTTGGATAACGTGTTGGAGGACGCGTCTGGCTGCCGCATGTGTTGCACATATTCCTAAAAGTTAGATTTTTCTTCTCAATCCCCCTTTTCCCCTTTATACTTTGTCCAAAACTTTTTTTTAATTTTTAAAACTTTTTTCAATATGCCATAATCCCACCGAATCTGGACTTTTGGGGTTCTTGCACGATATCACATAAAAGAAAGCTAATTTTACTATTTATTTTGATATTACCGTTTAAATGGTACATGTGTTCAAACCAGGTAAGTATGGTACTGTATATTATCTTCATATATAGTTAGTAATAACATAAATTATTGTAGAAATATATATAACATATTTATACAGCGCCCTTGATGTGATTTCGCATAAAACTATAAAAATCATCCAAATATTATTATTATTATTTCTGATCACCAGCATTTGGCTAATATTAGGTCAGGTTAACTAATATTAGGTTAGTTATGGTTAGTTAAGGTAAGTCAGGTGTTACCTACTTAAATATGTATTACCCAAAGCTATTTTTAAATTTTAACTTTTTTGCGTTAACTCTACATAGGAGGCCTTGACGAAAATAATTTCCCTCAGGGCTTATAACATCCTTGGGGACTTAGAATAGAGGGTATTGTTAATCTAACTAGCTTTTCAAAATTGCTTTTTATAGTACGTAGGTACTTACAGCTTTTTGAAACTGAAGGTTACTCGTACATTAAATTAATTTCAAAGCCGAATTCACATCTTCATTCCAACTCCTAATTTTATCTTCAGCAAGACGCGACGCAACCACGCGAAATCAATCATTCATTATTACGGCTTCTGCTAATAGATATGTTCATATGTATCTGAGAAACGTTTGCCATTAAGCATTGTTGTAATTGAGATCAAAACAAGAAACATTGTATCAGCAATATACGCAGTTTGATGATGAAAGTCAAATGAGTTAACCCAGCATTATGAAGCTCTTAAGACGGTCTTAGAAGCTGGGTGTTTATGAACATTAGTACTCTCACAAAGGAAACTAATCAAAAGATATCTTGCTATATTAATATTGATTGCAAGCATTCAAAGAACAAAAAAACATTAGCGCTGAGCGTATTTTTGATGGTTAAACCTCATTTATTTTGTGAGCGGGGTTTTGATGGTTAGACCTTATTTGTTTTGTGTTTATATTTAGAATAGTATCTATTTACTCTAAAAGGTGAGAACATATCTAAGTTGAGCGTAGTTTGGATGGTTAGACTTTATTTGTTTTGTGTTTATATTTTGAAAGGTAAGAACATAACTAATTTGAGCGGGGTTTTGATGGTTATACCTTATTTGTTTTTTGTTTATATTTAGAATAGTATTCTGAAAGGTAAGAACATATCTAAGTTGAGCGGGGTTTTGATGGTTATACCTTATTTGTTTTTTGTTTATATTTAGAATAGTATTCTGAAAGGTAAGAACATATCTAAGTTGAGCGTTGTTTTGATGGTTCGACCTTATTTGTTTTGTGTTTATATTTAGAATATTATTCTGAAAGGTAAGAACATATTTATCTAAGTTGAGCGTGATTTTCATGGTTATTTTTGGTTTTACGGATATCTCCTAATTAGTATTTAAAAGATGTGAACATATCTAAGTTGATCTTTTTCCTACAATCAGACTTATTTGTCTTTAGAACAGCAGGTATTTTTAAATATACGAAAATATCTAAGTTGAGCGATTTTTATGGTTAGACCTAATTTGTTTTGCGGATGTCTTAAGATTTATTTTAAAAGTTAAAAATATCAAAAATGAGCGTATTTTGATGGTATGATCACATATAAGAGTTTATGACCCCATCTTTACTCCTCTCTGAAATGAAATAAATAATAGGTGTAGATTATATAATTTTTTTTATAGTATCTGAAAGACAACTATTAATGTTACATATAATATTGATATTTAGTCGTAAAGTTTTTTTGTGTTTTCAGGTCCAAAAATATATTAATTAATGATTTTGTTCAACTAAATAATAAAATTTGCTTCAAATTCAAACCCAAGCAAAATATTTTGTCTTGGACGATCAGGACCCGACGACCCCACATATATCAATTATATTCTCCTCTTGATGGGTAGGCGCAGATAATAGAGCAACCAAAAAAATATACCTAAATAACACAGAAAAAACCGTATCAAACGCTTTGATGTTTCTGAAAAAATAGAGAGAGAGATTGAATTTTCTGAAACTCATCTAAAACAATCAAAACTAAATAATAATTAGATTCTCTTCACAAGTGGTTAGTTAATCCAAGGTTCATGAATACTCTAGGATTGCTTTGCCTTTTCTGTGAGGATTACAAGGGAATTGATTCATTACTTCTGAAATTTATTATTATACTTAGCTCGGTGGATTTTATTAATGATTACACTATTAGCATTTAAAACTCGTAACCTCTAGATTTAAAATCAATGATCTTCACCTCAAAAACAGAGTGGAGGCTGTCTAGACATACTTATCACTACAATCTAAAATTAATTAATTAAGACATTGAATTTAAACATTATTTATATTCAGAAATAATAGTGAACCTAATAATATTGTTATTTTGAAAATAGAGAAAAAAAAAACTTCATTATCTATTATATTCTAAATAAATAAACCTAAAATTCTTAAGAGTTTTAAACGAAAGGTGGCGAAGAGAATAAATTAGAAATTCTTACAAGAATTTATGCAAAATTATTGTAAAACATTGAATATGATAATTTTGCACACAATATCATTCCACATAATATTATTCCACGCACTCTGCTTCACTCAATAGAGTCTTATAGAAAACAACATTCTAACATAAATTCACACCTAATATAATTAAGGTATTTGATATCAGCAGAAAATAACAATATGTGAATTAATCAATCGATTTACATTCGTGGTACATATTATCATGAGTTGAACTTACAATATTTTTCCACAAACCCGTTTCGACGAGTAAAAGCGGCTTAATAATGTTTTTTTCTGAAAAAATATACTTTCCTCCATCCTTCATCTTGTTGGTTTTGATGTCTTTTCAGTTTAAAAAAAGAGATGTTCGTTTTAGCTCATGTTCACATGAATTAAACCACGCTCCGTGATTTTGACAAACAACATTTTATTAATACTGTGCAACGTTCTTATTACTATTACGGTCTAAATATTTTATCATTTCTACAGTCGATACATAATAACATACCCAATAACTCAACATTGATGGTTTTGTTGAGTACAACATTATTCCGGGCAAGGGCTCAATTGACGATTACATCTAAATGGTTTTCAAACTTAACTTTTGTGTTTATCTTTCAATGGAAACAATGTGACCGCAAGAGTCCAAGAACCAGGCACAAAGTTTAGAATAGTATGATTCCTAGAAGCTGGACTTGCAGTGTATATGTATCGGGTTCAAGGGGTAAGGATTGTGTAGGTCTTCTGCGTCTGCCTAAAAGAGCTGTGGGCTGGATTTTGAGAGAATGGCTGAAGGGGATCTCTTTACCTGTCCAGCAGGATTCTCTCAACTCATTGTACCACAGCAGAATGGATGAATACAAACGTCCATCTCTCCTGGATACACTGAGCCCCAGATTTATACACACCCCTTATACCATTTTCCTTCCCATATATTCCTCTCCTTCCTTTCCTCAAGCACCCCCAAAGATAACGTAGGCCCTGAGGGAAAATATTTTCCTCTGGCGCTCCTCTATAAAATAGTAAATTTAAAAAATATGTCTATGATAGTTAACATCGACATACATACAGAGTATATATTGATTGCCACTTTTGTTGCGAAGTCAATCCATGCAGGTAATTCAATAGTTTCCCCTCTTGAGGAACGAATAACAATCTTTGAGATTGAAATTTTCAAATTAGGATATTGTGCCCATTTAACCAGAATTTTAAAAGAATATGTTCCGAATAATCAGTCTTATTGATAATACTATTCATAGCCGGGAGAAACGCCAAACGATTAAAATTTTCTCATTATTCATTATTGTTCTACAACTCGATTGAAGAATGATTTGAATGTGTTTCAAACAAAAATAATTGTATTTGAGAATCAGACATACTTCTTTCCTATAAAAAAGAACCCTCTATCTAGCATTATCTATGTCCGAATTGTTTGCTACGTGATCAAAATTTAATATTTTATTATTTTTTATATATTAATTTCATGGGTTTTGAGAACTGTTTTAATCGTAATAAGTATGATTGTCTATAATAATAATTTATTTTTGCGCTACCTCCTTATTTAGCCAACGTTTTGGTTAAAGTTGTCATGAAGCATTACAGTGTCCATTATCAGAGCATGTGTGTAATTGTGTATTAATTACAAATCAGCTCTGATGATGGGTATTGTACTGCTGTCAAAAACGTTGGCTAAAGAAGGAGGAGCAACACGGCATAAATCCCAAAAATAAATCACTATAATACTCATGGCCATGAAAATCTCAAATCAGTTAAGATTGTCTATTGTCTATTATCAATTTTCAAATAAATAGGATTCTCAACGTTGTTGGTCTGAAGCATTATCTAGGTGGATTTATGATGCTGAAAATAACCTTTTGTACCCTGTTTATTTGTTCTAGGGTAACTTTGGACTATCCACCCCTAAAAAGGATTGCAAAGTTAAGAAAGGAGTGACAAATTGAGAAATAAATTTAACACAAGAATGGCGGGTTGGCTTTTTAAAAGAGAATTGTCCTTCTACTACCTTAAATACCTTAACAGCTTCCTGTTACTAAATTTAAATGAATTAAAATTGTGGCTTTGAAAGGGTCGCTTTGGTGGTGTGAATATGTATGCAGAAAGGAATGCCAGGGGAATATTATAGGACAAAAGGTAGATGAAAGATATAGTCGGGAACCTATATTAGAAATTATCAAGAATTAGAAGGACACGTAGATCGAATGAGTGGAGTAAGGAGTTTTTATATTTTATGATGTATAACACTTTAAGTCGCTTACAATAATGCTTATCGCCAACTGTTCCGCCTACCGAGATACTGCAGCGCCACGGAAATTTTCCTGGAGGGACGAGTACACTCTTTCAGAGCGCTTTTCCGCCATCACATGGGAAGCTTATGGCGCAGGCTACGCCAATCAAGTAACAAAATCATCACTGCCATGGTTGCCTGGATGGATGATGGCCCTCTGGAGACGGGAGATGTGCAAATATCCCCCATAACGGATGTTCACACTCATTTTTGTGTTTATATTTTATCTTTTCACTTAAATTCAGCTTTTTTGTGCCTGTTGGAATCACCTATGTTATTACCTACCTTGTTATTATTTGTATTACTTATTATGTATATTATTTCAAATATAGAATGTATTGCATTGCACTACCCCTGCATACATTCTGGAATAAATTCTTCTTATTATTATTATAATTATTAACCTGTTTTATTAATCTCAGGTTTCGTTAGTTCAGGCCATCTCTTAAGGAACCATCAAAATGAAAACGCATGACAGCAACTGTCTTAAGAGAAACGCAAGAGGATAGGAGAAGAAGTTACGGATATCTTAGGAAGTCATTATTCGAATCACAATACTTCAGTTTGGTCAGAGGTCCTTAACCTTATCTGGTTCACCGCCCACTTTTCAAGCCCATATTTATTCACCCCCCCTCTCAACAATAAAAAAGTATGACTTCATAGACAGAAAACCACCAAAATTTTAAATGTTAAAGTTACATATTTGCAACGGGAAGGTGACCATGCTTTTTGCAATATTTCGATCAACCGGATAATAGCGTAGCAGTTTTTTTTTAAATTTTAACCCGAGCGTTAAAGGTTTGATTTTCTACTAGATCAGACATTTTTTTCGCTTGTAATGATGTTAGTTAGTAGATATAAAATACTCTCTGATCCGGGAATGCTGTATTTCTAAATTTAATAATATAGGTCGTCGGTATATATATAATTTAAAAGGTTTTTAAAAATATATGTTCAAAACAAAACAAAAAATAACTAAATAATATTGACTAATTGAATCGGCAAGATTTAGTTGATTTCATTAGGAAAAGTTTTTTTTCCTTTAAATTACTTTGACCTCCATTTTAGCCCTTCACCGCCTCCTTGGAGCCTTTCACCGCCCACCATCAACCCCCGAGACCATCAACGCTTCCAGGTGGGCATTACCGCCCCCTGGCATCCCCTTGGGAATCACTAAGTTAGGTCATGTGAAGAGCAGGTATAAATCACAATCAAGATAAACCGAGAGAAGTTACAACGGCTTTGAGGTAATTTTTCACAAAAACGGCGCTATACAAATCATCCATATGTCATTTTTCCCTTACTTACCTATATAAAAAAGTCGTTCCAGAATTTTCAGTTAGATTTTAAAAAAGTCAAGGTACTCCATATAAATAAAAATCGGGTGTCTTTATCCGAGACCATATCTATGTTACAAACCAATGTCGTTTGAAACTTTTCTATTTAAAAAGGTAGATACCAAAAATTAAAAAAAAAATTGTTGCGTTACGATATTGTTAATTCTGACTTTGAAATATGAGATCGACAGATAAGATGCTTAATAAATAGGTCCCAATGATCGAGTGGTTTCAGACGTCTGTGCAATTAACGATATTGTTAATTCTGACTTTGAAATATGAGATCGACAGATAAGATGCTTAATAAATAGGTCCCAATGATCGAGTGGTTTCAGACGTCTGTGCAAGACAAGGGATCCTAGATTGAATTCCTAGTTGAGACCGTTGTCTTTTTATTTTTATGTGTCTTGTGTTGTTTCATGTTTCGTTTAGATTTATTAGTATTACGAGTATCTTTTTCAACGATGGAATAACAATAATTTGAAAGGATTCTTAATAAATTGGCAATATTCATTTTTCTCAGTGTATGGGGTAGAATGGTAAAGAGGTAGATGGGAACCTACCTGGCTTTTCAGATTTGAAAACCAAACACGACCAAAGCCATTTCAAACAATGTTTCGATTTTGAAAGGTGGTCTTTCACATGGGTGACACAGAAAGTAGGTATGTACCACTTTGGAACGTGCCGCAATATAAAATATTATTTTATGTGAAAGAACACAATTTAATTAAATAAAAGTTACTTGCACGGGCCGAGATTCAAACCCGCCACCTACGGATTCGTATTCGAGGACATAACCCCTAAATTGCGGAAGCCGTCAAAAATTCCATACTTCTATGGATTATTTTTGTTCGATTGTAAAAACGATGCACGGTTGTGAACAAAGCAAGGATTATGTACCAAAAAAGATTTGTGTGGTGTTATATTCGCTCTGCCTGCCTTTAAAGTAAAACGGAGTGATGGTTAGGTAGATATTTGTTTCAATAAAAATGATCTAAGACCTTAGGTAAAATAGGAAGAAAGTAAAGAGAATCCCGTACTTTTTCGGCACTTTAATCCCGGTGCTTCACTTGTCTTAGTACCAGATTTACTAGAAATTTGTTGGTTTCACGACCTTGTTTCATCCCTAGGAAATTTTATTTTTTAATGACTGCATGTTGTTTATTGTAAGTTTATATTTTTTTAATCTTGGGGTACAGGATACAAGTCGTAAATATAAAAAGGCAGGTTTCATTTATTGCGCTGTTTTTGACGAGTAAGGTGAGAGTTTTACTGTGGCCTTTATTTTTTATACCACTGCAACGGACAGTATTGTAGGAGTATTGCTATTATAATAATATTAAGAGGGCTAAAAATTAATACCACCTGCCGGCGTGGAATCGGAATGTTTTTTTTCAGGATGTGGAAAAATAGAGACTAAAGTAAGATTATCATTAAGCGATGATCTTTAACACCCCAACATTGTTTAAGTCGCTTTTTAAGTCTCGAGATATTTGATTTTTTATTGTAGTATTAATTTTTTCAGCAACATCTGTATTATTAGAATTTTGATAATAATAATGTATTATACCTGAAAAATAAAAATGAACATTTGTTACAATTCATATTTTTTTAAAGATTTAAACACTCATATTCCAGGTGACAGAACCGGTATTCCGGTATTGAAAAATAATAGCACCGTAATCCCGGTTTTGAAAAAATATTACCGGGATTGAAAGCCCTAGTAGTTAACTAACTAATTTACCACAGTACAGTCTGCAATCTGGCAGGCAACGGACGCGTGTAACTGTACGTTAGTCGCACTAACACGTTGAGACCCGAATACAAAACAGGATAAATAAAACGTTGCGATGGAGGAAGAAGTTGATCCGCATGACTACATATCCAAAGCTAAGAAAGAAATTGCTGAAATGACCGCATTATTCGATGAATCAAGAATCACAAAAGAAACAAAAATAGAAATCTCGAAAAAAATGAGCTCTATTATGGAAAATATTTCGCATATGGCGATAGACCTAGCAAAACTGAAAGAAAAAAATACAATGCTGAAGGAAATGCTAAAAACTAAAAATGAAAGAGTAACGTACGCGTCAGCAGTAAAAACCAACTATCACCAAGAAGAGATTGAAGAAAAAAACTTTCCAATTATAATAACTTCATTAAATACGAACCAAAATCAAGACCAACTTAAGGAAACAATACAAAATAAAATTAAAATATCTGCTCTGGGCATCGGAGTAAACAGCATGAAAAAAATAACTAACAACAGATTAATTATAACTTGCCCTAAAAAAGAAGATGCAACCAAACTGAAAAATGAAATAAACAAAATATCAAAAAAAGACATTACGGCAGAAGAAATACAAAGAAAAAAACCGTGTGTAATATTCAAAGGAATACAAACAAATTACACAAAAGAAGAATTTTTAACAGACTTAAGACTCCAAAATGATGACATTAAAATAATGACAGATCAAAATCCTGATATATTTCAGGTGAAAGCTATCACCGACAACAAAAGAAATAAGTCCCACAATATAATTGTCGAAACAAATGGAAACATGAGAGATTACCTTATAAGAAAAAAACGTGTCAACTTAGGATTCTTGAGGATATATGTTGAAGACTGCTACTCTTTAACGCAATGCTACCATTGTCTAAGATTTGGCCATACTGCACATAAATGCCTAGATAAAATAAAGGATCCAAGATGTATGCACTGCGCCGGAGGCCACCAATACCGGGAATGCAAATCTCTGGACTGCCCCCCCAAATGTGCCAACTGCTGGGATTCTAATCAAAAGAAACAAAAAAATTTCCCTACGGATCACCTACCAAATAGTATAGCATGTAAGTTTAGAAATTATATGTTAAAAGTTGCCAAACAAAAAATTGATTACAATGCAGAATAAATTAACTATTTTAATTAAAATCAATAATTTAAATATTCAGCCTGACGGCATAGTGTTAAACAAGCCATTTACAAATCATGAGTCACTGCCAATTGCTTATCAACGGCGGCACTCTTATTTTAAATATATTCAGACGACAATAAACAAAAATAATAATAGAGGTGTTGCAGTACTCATTCTGACGAAATTCATTATTGTTAATATTTTAGATTACCCAATAATTCTTACAAACTGCATTAAAATTGAAATAAATATAAAAATGACATATGTAAACCTACCTTTCAATCATTACTCAAATAAATACTTAGGTATAGTAACCAGAGAGGTTGTAATAAATTATCATATTAATAGCACAGAATTTGAACTAATTATTTTATAAAACATTGCTTTAAGTAATTATCTAGAAGAAGATAATGAAGTAGATTTTTTAAGAACTAACGATCTACAACAGTGGATAAATATTAAAAAAAGTGATGTAGGGGAATTAATTTGTATTCATGTAAATATCAGATCATTATGTAAGAATTGGGATGTTTTGCATGTTTATTTAAGAAATTGTTGGGAGCGTATAGATATTTTAATGATTAGCGAAACAAATATACAAGCTGACCAAATTAATATGTATGAGATTCCGGGCTATTCAAATTACAACTATTGTCGTAATAATAAATCAGGTGGGGGCATATCGCTATATATAAGAAACAGTATGGTATTTAAACAATCACCACTAGAATCAAATTATTTTGAAAATGTTTTTGGTATAATTACTCTTCCAAATAAACAAAGTTTGAGTATATTAGCGATATATCGACCACCGAATCTTAACAAACTATCTTTTATCAGGGAAATTGAATCTATTCTGACGGATTTCATAGGCCTTCGAGACAATGTTTTGTTCTTTGGGGACACTAATATAAACTTGATGAATTTTAATGATCCTGTAGTAAACTCATATGAAAATATTCTTGCAAGCAATTATTTGATCAAATGCATAGACGGTGTGACGCGTGAAGCAATTGTTAGCGGGCGCATAACACAATCATGCATAGATCATATATACGTTAGGTACAGTAACGGGCTTAAAAAAGTGGACTCGCTATCAGCGTGTGTATGCGAGATTTCCATAGCAGATCACTATATGACAGCCGTTAATATTAAATATGATGTGCAAAAAGAACCATTAAAAAACATGAAAAAGATAACAATTTTGTCCCAAAAACATATTGATAATCACATCCGAGAAATACATTGGAATTCTTTACTTAATGAACAAGAAAGTACCTTTTTGTATCATCAAATTAAAAATAATTTCATTAATTTATATGAAAAAAGCACTGTGTCATTTTTTGAAAAACCAACCAAAAGACCACATGCGATCAAAAAATGGATAACTACAGATATTTTAGAGTTAATAAAAAAAAGGGATTTATTGTTTCGAAGATGGAAAAATTCTCCTTGTAATAAAACTTATGAAAATGAATACAGGTACATGCGAAATAATGTCAACAAATTAATTACTAAAAGAAAAAATTGTTATTTTAAAGATAAATTCAAACGTAGTTTCAATAATACTAAGCAAACATGGGATGAAATAAATAAATTGTTGGGAAGAAAAACTAAAAGTAATTGTGATGAAGTCATCTCACGATATGTGTTAAAGGAACAAACGGTGGAAAGTGTAACAAACCAATATGTAAATTATTTCTCAGATAGTATAAGCCAAATGTTGCACAGATGTGATTTTAAGGCATCCAATGTTAATCAAATAGAATTACCTCACAGTATGTATTTACCAAAGGCAACTCTCACTGAGATAAAAAATATTGTTAAGAAAATGAAAAATTCAAAATCCTTGGGAATGGACAACATAAGAATGTACGACATAAAAAGACATATAGATATTTTAGGACCTATTATAACGCACTTAGTTAATAGACTTATTATAGAAGCTGAATTGCCAAATGATCTTAAATGTGCTATTATTAGACCTATATACAAAGGAGGAAAGCACTCAGAAATAGGAAACTATCGACCTATCAGTATAATGCCTGCACTTGAAAAAATTTTTGAAAAATATATTTCCTTAAAATTAAATAAATACTTAGAAAAATTTGACATTATAGACCAAAAACAATATGGCTTTCAAAAGAAAAAAAGCACAGAGCATTTATTACAGGATTTTTCAAATTATATTAATAATGAATTAAACCATAAAAGACATGTTTTAGTACTATTTATAGATAACTCCAAAGCGTTTGATACAATTGACCCACAAAAATTATTAAAAATCTTAGAAGCAATTGGAATTAGAGGTAACCTACTTAATTTGTTTAAAAATTATTTATCTAATAGACATATATGTGTAAAAATATTAGAAAAAATGAGTGGGAGGAAAAAAATCTGTGCTGGAGTCCCGCAGGGGTCGATTTTGGGTCCAACCCTTTATATTATATTTGTATCAATAATGAAAAAATTATTTAAATATGTAAGACACTTTGTATATGCTGACGACACTGCTCTTGTCATATCTGATGAACAATTATCCATTGCGATTAAATATATGCAACATGACTTTACGTCCCTGATAAAATGGTCACATGACGCAGGTCTAATCATTAATACCAAGAAAACTAAATTGATGCACATACGGTCTCCACATGCTTCATTTCAGATCATGCCTAAAATAATTTCACATAACTTTATATGTATTCATCAAAACATTTTACAGCCATGTATGTGTGAAAGTATTGAACTGGTAAATGAATACGTTTATTTGGGGGTGACTGTTGATTGTCATTTCAAATGGGATTCACAAATAAACAAAACTTGCAAGCGGCTGAGAGCGATAGTGGGTAGGATATACAAACTGAAATGTTTCGTTCCGGTGAATATTTTAAAAATTATTTACCTATCACTCGCAGAATCAACTTTACGGTATGGTTTAACTACTTGGGGTCACTCTTGTAAAACTAATTTAAACCACCTGCAATCAGTACAAAATTCTATGGTGAAGTTATTAGCCCAAAAACATATTTTTTCACAGAGACGAAACATATCATTGTTGTATCGGAATTTAACAATATTACCGGTGCAGGCCTTATTATGGTACAAAATATTGATTCAACATATATCTGAGTCTGATTATAAAAGAAAAGTGGAACATGAATATAATACAAGGTTTACGAAGAATGAAGGAATGCTTGTTCCAAAATATAATAATAAATACGGACGGCGAACCCTAGAATTTAACGTGCCAAAAATGCTTAACATGTTACCCATTAATATAAAAAATTGCGATTCCACAAATAGATTAAGATATATACTGAAACAATGGTTACTAAATAGAGATAGTTTATATTAATTTATGTGTGTTAATTGTATAGTTATAGTAATAATATTATGTGTGTATGTATGTAATTGATCATTAACATCCTGTTGACAAACTGCTTTATTGAAGTTTAACGGGATTGTAACTTGAAAACCAATAAAAAAAAAAAAAAAAAAAAAAAACCTATTTTATGCAAAGTTTGATTTTTAAAAGTTTTTGATAAAAAATTGAAGTTGAAAAACGACACGAAACAATAAAGATGGAATACATATTATGAACATATTTATTTTACGTAATCCTTTACAAAATGAATGGTTAAGAATTAAATTACCTTCGAACACGTGAATGAATGGTTGTTGTTAAGAGAAAGTACAAGAATGTTCTGTCGAATGTACGTAATGTAGGAAGTAAATAATGTATTGTACTTTTTAATGGTCTTTAAAGGTTGTATAATATTTTGCTCAGCCAAATCCCAAGATGAAATTAATATTTTTATGATTTAATTGGGATTTAACCTTGGTGTATTTTAAAATGATTTGGTATTCTGACGGAGTTTCCAGTCCAAGTGAAACGTGTTTTGTTAAATATTTAACATTTCAGATTATTTAAAAGAGACAATGTTATCTTAATTATAAATCCCATCATAAAAAGGTATAATTTTAAGGAAAATTGAGTACCTTATTGACCAAGACATCCCAAAATAAAATCCGTATTTTGTCAAGAAAAGCCATAAATTCACTGCTAGAATATTTTATAATGTCTTTCCAAATGAAATCAAAAATACCAAGGATATAAACAAAATTCAACAGTGCGGGCTCATTTGTACAGGGTCAGCAGTTGTGTACTATCAAAGTATCTGCGGGTCATTTACAAATGAGCCTCCATTGTTGAATTTGGGGGCTCATTTGTACAGGTTCAGCAGTTGTGTAAAATTAAAAAAAAACATCAAAATTTATTTCAGTAAGCCTGAAGATAAAAATGAAATCATAAAATGGGGCTCCATCGAAGCCAGAGTCAAGTTGGGCGTACTGTACATGACCCGCAGATACCTTAATATTACACAACTGCTGACATAGTACATATTAACCCCCACTGTTGAATTTGGCAGCCACTTCTGATCTGATGCCCCAAAATATCTGAAAAAACCCTTGACTCTGTACAAAAACGAACGGTCCGTTTGATAGATTCCATTATCTTAACAAACGGATTGCAATCTTTAGAGCACTGGAGTTAGGTAGGTATGCTGTCTTCATTCTACCGGGCACCCCTGCTAAGTCTAAGAATAATGGTTTGTGCAAAATACTAATTTGTTTTCGACAAAAAATGTTGTTAATCGTGATTCATATTGTGTTCAATCTACACAATATCGTATAATATATTTATGTTTATCGTAATATATATTGTGTTCCATCTACACAATATTACTTAATATGTGTATTTTTATCGTGATACATATTGTGTTTCATCTACACAATATTACATAATAATATATTTTCTATACATAATACATAGTATCAGTGGTAATTGGAGGCTTGCATTCTATATAGACACATAAAAAAATTTCTACTCTGCTATACTCACATAATTTTTTTAAAATTAAATGATCAATCAAGACATCAATCTAAGTGTTCAAAAATACACATAAGAAGTACTAACAAAAATCGCAGCACACACTATTACGGTTGTGTCAAAGGCAAAAACTAAGTATACAAAATGAAGTTAATGTCATATTCAAGAGTGCTCACTGTATTCTACACGACAAAGTATACATGTGTGCAATGCGCATTGAAGTGACGATTTGTTTGTTCTAGTGGCAAAAAGGGCAGTGCATTTTGGGTTCAATAATAATGGTGACCGGATAAATCATCACAATGATAATTCATCACATCTTTAAAAAGTTATATAAAGTCATGGAAAGTGATGAAACAAAAACTTTATTAACTGGGTTAAGTAGGTTAGGTTAGGTTAGGTTAAAAAAAATCATCGTTTCTAATGACTTTATATCACTTTTTAAAAGTGTATTGAATTGTCACTGTGTTATGGTATCATGGAACCGTACATGCATACTGTTATTAATAGGCGTGTAAAAAAAACAAATAAACCAAAGATTGTGTGATTTAAACGTTGAAAGATATGCAGAGAAGACTTTTTTGAGTTAATAAATAAAGCAAGTTAATAACTAGAAAATAGGTCTGAAATTAGTTGCCTTTTGAATATTTTTTTCCCAAATATAAAGAAACATGTTGATGTATTTTCTGGTTGGATTATTGCGCTTGGTTAGGAGCTTTCAAAGCACGTCCTTTTGTGATTTATTTGTATGAAATAAACCAGAATTTTATGTGGAGTAGGCAAAAAATACCCGATAAAGAAATTTGCGAGTGATTTAACAAATAAGTAATGCCAGGTAACATATTATAATACATATTTTGTGGGTATATAAATAAAAATATCCCGTAACTTCTGGATCTAGAGCCAAATCGAGTATCTTTCAATTACTACTTTGATATTTGAAATGAAAGTGATATGATATTTTTTTCGTCATTATTTAGAATATCTACTTTGGCAACGACCATGGAAGTGAATTTATAATGACATAGTTTAGGGTCAGCAACAGCTTCCCACAATTAATGGCCACAATTTTTTTTCCACTCCACACAGCAGTCCATGAAAAAAGTCATTTTTTTGGGGCCTAAATCATCTTTGGAGATGCTGTGCGGGGGTTTTTCTAAGGGTAAGAAGGAGAGGAAGTGGTAGGCAGAAAAAATGTATGAGCGGTGCGTAGGAGTCTGAGGTTAGTGAATTCATCAGTAATGTATGAATCCATCCCTTCCACTGTGAGGCAAGGTGTTGTGAGAGATCAAAGAGTCTACCCAATCTGGCGTTTCCCGATCCGGCCCGTAACCCAGATGGACAGCAGACGCATGCATCACCAAGACATGAACAAACCTCACCCAATGAACTCCAGCACCCCCGTTAGATCACCAAACGCAGCGAACCACTTGACATTCGGGTCTTAGTTATCCAATGAATTTTCGCTGATGTACCCATACCCGCCACCTAATTTTATTTTGAAAGTTTTACGAATTCTGAAAATAAATAAAAGATCTAAGCCATAAATTAATCACCATTGCAAATCACTCACGGTTTATTGCATGGCTGTCTGTTGCTAACATTGTTACAGTTTATATAAATATAATCCTTTTACTTCTAGAAATACAAAATTTTATAAATTTCCTATTTAATAACACTAAAAATGTTTTTATATGTCGTATTAATACATTTGAAAGACTACAAAAATCGAATAGAAACATAATAAAACTCTTTCACTGCTTTTCATATTTTATTTTAAAAATCAAATAATAGGTTTTTTAAACTATAGGGCCCAGGCAGACAATGTCCTGCTATAGAACACCTTTTATGTAGATAGCATTTTATATACAGGATTTTCCAATAAGAGGTGTTATTTTGATACTGATTAGTAAAAGATCAATGGTTTCGTTGCTTGTGTGACACGTAGCGCCGTCTTGTTGAAAACAAACGTTGTCCAGATCAATACCATCCAATTTTGGCCATGAAAAATCATTAATCATCTCTCGATAGCGCAATTCATTCACCGTAACTGTTGCTCCAGCCTCATTTTCGAAAAAGTAAGGTCCAATGACTCCGCCGGACCATAAACCGCACCAAACAGTCACACGTTGAGGATAGAGAGGCTTTTCAACAATAATTCTTGGGTTTTTCTAGCCCCAGATGCGATAATTTTGCTTGTTGACAAAGCCATCGAGGTGGAAATGGGCCTCATCACTCAAGATGATTTGCATTTGATTCACTCAAGTGAATTTTAATAATTTCAATGCGTTGTTGAAGCGTTTATTGTTCAATTTTTTTTAATGGCGTAGTTTTTTCTTGTCAAATGTCAAAAAATGATAGCTTTAAAAGTAACATCTAGCGAAATAGCGGGCTATTCAAAATAACACCTCTTATTGGAAAACCCTGTAGATCTCATTTTATGTAGACCGCCTTTTATCTATTGTCGGATATTTTATTCATTTAGCATTCATAGAATACATGCGCAAGTCACGTCCATCATAGATATTGTTTTGAAGTTTATTTTGATATCGATCATTTCAGCATATTGTGATTATTATTCAGTACGATAGAAAATGATTAAAATTGCGACTGATACCGTTTTATACTTTCAAAACTGCTTTGAAGTATATATCTTCCATGGTGTGACAAATTGCCGTACAAATACGATCCAAAGCCCTTTGAATATAAATTTGTTATTTCATTTTTTATTCATCTCATATTCAAGTGTAATGAATAAAATGAAAATTCTTATTTAATAATGGTAAAAATTAAGTTTCATGAATGAGGTGAATAAAGATTGATTCTGTCTAAGCAATATTGTTGTTTTAAATTAAAGAAATGAATTTTATTTTAATGTAGTGCGATTTGATGAACAATATTTTTTGTCAATCCGTATTTTGCCAATATGAATAGATAAAGCTTACAAAACTTAAAAATTAATCACCACCCCTTTTTATCGTTAGTGGTTGAAAATAGTTAATTTCAATTAATAAATAAATTAGTTTCGCTCAAAAGATATTGGTGTCAGCGTGACTGCGATTCCACAGTATTAAAAGGTGTTGTAATAAGGTGAAACTCTATGCGTAATATCTGAAAGAACAGTCTCAGAATTAAATGACAATTTCAAATTATTGTATTATTGGTACAATCTATTTTTATGCATCTGCTAAACTCAATGGACAGTATTCTTCAATGTTTTAAATCGGGACTTCTGGAACATATGTAAGATAAGCGCAGATTGGAGAATAGGAAAAAAAGGAACTCACCCGTCAGTTGGGGTCACAAAGTCTGCCAGTTTTTTCATCTTCATCTTCAAAAATGTTCTACTAATCTTAGACAAAACGCTTTTATGTTCAGAGCGTGTACCTTATACAATAGGAATTAGAATTACATTGACATATTTTCGCGTAGTTTAAGAATATTAAAAAATATATACTTTAGCTATTTTTAAATAATAATTGATACCATACTGCAAGTTATCGTGTGGTTGATATGAACCCTGTCCGGTTACATGTGATTAATTTTATAAACATTTTTTCTGTTTAGTTGTAGGTATAAACATATATTAGTGATTATTGGTGTTATGTGAGGATAAAATTGATATATGGTAATTTATTTGTGTTCTTATATCTGATGATATTTTTATTTTATTTTATATTTTATAAATATTTTTTGCCCACGGGTACTGGACCCTTGGTTTGTTATTATAATTTTATGTTTGTGTGAAAACCTATCATTAGATATTATTTGTATTATTTATAATTTGATTATTTAAGAATGTAAAAAATCTGTTGGTTTTTCCAAATAAATAAATAAAAGATTATGTAGGTATGCTTCGCTCGAAATTGGAATGTTAAAATATGAATTCACAATATTGTTTTCCTCGGTTGTGGTCATATTATACATCAATCTTACTTGACTGAGGTATTATTTTACTCATCATCAGCATGCTGTCACTTTGATGGATAGGTAGGACAATTGTTGAAATCAATATTCAGATTTTCTATCCACCAAGTATTTGGTTAAATTATCATATAAATATATATATATTTTATTTCCTTTATAAATATGCCTGAAAAAATAAGCTTTTCTCCATAGAAAACTTTATTAATTAAGTAAATATTCTGGAAAACTCCTGTCAGCTTTTCATTTATATACATTATGACTATTGTGACGAGGTTAATGATGGTTAATTTTCTTTGCAGGCCACTCGTTTCTCAGAACAGATGAAAAATCTCATACAAGATTGCATTTTCAGGAGCCTCGCGTCGCTGTTAAATGAGCAATTCATAAATTTTCTCAACCTAGTGGGAGTGCCTAGTTCGCAAATGTACGAGAAATAGATCATGTGACAAAATAATGGGTTGTGAAAAATCTTTAAGATTGATGGCATCACATTCCGTAGGTGGGAGGCCAATTATCATTCCAATAACTTTTTGAGAACATTTAATAAATTTCAGCACAGGAGAACGCTATTTAAATGCAGATGGATACAATTTTAAATATGTTTTATTGCAGAGAATACGTCCCAATCGGGTATGTTGTGAGACTAAAAGTGATTGGGAGGAGAAGGAGATGGGAATAAGGAAGGTCAGGAAGTACCTTATTATTCAGATCTTATCACCAAACACGGCCTAAGTCATTTCAAGAAACGTTTCAATTCTGAACACTGGTCTTACACAAGGGCGATACCGAGAGTGTCTTCCACTTTGGAACGTGCGCCAAATATTCAATATAGAACCTGCCACAACTATAATATTTATTATTTTAAGTCAGTAAATTGTGAAATAACACAAAATAATTTAAGCCCGCGACTTCTAGCTTGCTAGTCGAGAGCCTTACCTCTCGTTTGTTTGAAATATTTACATTTAGCTTGCTCCTCTTAATACTTATGGAAATATAAAATTCAACGTTGTTTTTTTTATGAAATAAATATACAAGGAATTATCGTTTGACATAAAACTGATACGAGTATATACTTATACTCGTATTAAAATATGAGTATATACCTATACTGGTAAGATAAAACACCAAGATACGCAAAAATGTTTTTATTTCTACAGAATTTGAGTTTCATTATGATAAAAAACCTTTGAGTTCTCAAAAAAGACTAAACTTTCAAAATACGTGTAAATAAAACACAAAAGAATTTTGACTAAAGTATGTCCAGGTAACATAATATATCCACGAATAGGACACAAAATAAAATACAAAAAGGTTTTAAAAATAAAGGTTTTTTTCTTTTGCTAACTCTATGAATGTAAGCTAATTAATTTCTGAATATTTTGTTGTTCTATTTTTTCATTAAGTATTCTCATTATAGATACCACCTAGAAATACCTTTTTATTCTCAGTCGTAATTTTCCGTATTTTCATCATTACCAGTCTTCTTATGTTTCTCATCTGTTTTGCACGAGCTTTGCTCTATAAAAAGATGGTAACACGATAATTTAAAAAGCCATATTCTTCGTGTATTTTATATCTCTTTAAAATAAATAAGAAATAAAATACAATTTGTTTCATTTTTTTCTCATATTTTTTATGTGAATACCGCCGAAGAGTACTATTTTCATCCTTCTGGAGCCAGGGAGACTATGGCATCTTCGATTTGCGTATCCAAAATATGTTGTGAAGCTAAAGGTAGTGGGGAAGCAAAAGAGGAGAGCGCTGAAGTACCTGGCTATTCGAATAAAATAAATATGTGAAACCGCGCAAGAGTCCCAACTGCTCTTCACCATCTGGAGCCAGTGAGACTATGGCATACGCAATTGGGGTATGTTGTGAGGCTGAAGGTAGTGAAGAGGGGAAGGATACGGGTAAGTGAAATATTGGGAAGTACCTGGTTATTCAAATGAAATGATTCAATTGTGAAATAAAATAAATTTATCAAATTAAATTTACTTGCGCACGCCGAGATTTGCTAGTCGAAAACCTCACTCCTCGACTATGGAGGCCGTCAAACAAATCTGTTCACAAAACAGGGCTAAAGTATATTCAAGTAACGTTTCAATTCTAAATGGTTGTCTTGATGGTGAACCAGGGCGTTACTTACAGGGCGAATCTTCCACTCTCAAGGGTGCTCATTATTATGATCATTACCCCCCGATCAAATTTATGTCCAGAGGATGGAGTAGGTAAAACAACATTGTTCATATTAAATAAATGTATGATGTCTATATTATTTAACAAAAACAACCTTGCCGGTGTTATCAGAGGTGTAGGCGTATAGGCATACCTAATTTTCAGAAATACTAATTATATCTCCGCGTACAACAAAAATAAAATATACCCCAACATTCAATTAAATAGCTGTTGGGATGACTGCTCTGATTACATGCTTCAAATAATTGAAAGTGTCAATTACTATTGACGACAAGTATCATTTGTGCATAACAATTATAATTGGGTTTATAATTAACATAAAGTACTGAGAATCGAGACGTGAAAATGTAAGTATTATATTATTTTTTTAAAATTATTTTTTGATTTAGTTTATATTACATTTGAATTTAAACTAATATACCCAAGATAATATTTCATTTTGTAACTTTAAATATTATTAACAATAAACATAACATTTCTTTTTAAAACATTAATTCTTCAGACTTTTCTCTTTTCTCCTTTCTCCTTCAGAAAGTTCCAGAAGCAGGCGGCGCGGATATAATAATAATTGGATGATTTGTATAGCGCCGTTTTTGTGATCGAAAAAATTATTTTTAATTTTTCTAACCATTATATAGTTTATTTGCAGTCTTTGGTCTCCAGGACTGATATGTGAACAGACAACCAATTAGTGTATGTTCCTGACGAAGACTGAAAACAAATATGTATCCATATTTAGAAAACTAACCATTCCTACATATTCAATTTATATAGTCTTTTATCTTTTAAATGTCCTTCAGGCATTTCATGTTACATCTTTAGTCATTTGTACACTAGGCAGTTCTGTGATTTTGATTTCTTCGTATGTGGAAATCTAATTCTATTTACCCCTCTATTAAAATCGATTTCATCCTTAAAATATTTTGGCATTTGGTTGTTCGTGACTTTATGCACAAAAATTAACACATTAAATAATGGATAAATAGTTTATTTTTTATTGGAATCCAATTTAGCTGCTCTCTCATTTGATTAATGCTTGCGTATTTGCTTTTTCCCAGTATACATCTCATAGCTCTATTTCTATCTGAAACTACAGGTATTATTTATTACTAGTCATACACGGTGTCCGGAAATTCGTAGTACAAGTGGGAAAATGGCGAGCCTGCGTCGCTTAGATGGATTCATTCATCTGTCACTCATGGACAAACTGACCCGCAGATTCTTACCCTACCCTCATTATTTTTTTCTTGCCAGAACTTCCTCCCCTTTCTTTCCTAAAAAGACCCCTTACACATCATTCCCAAACATGATAAAGGCCCTGAGGGGAATTATTTTTGTCAAGGCACTGAGCCATAGAGATTCAAATACAAAAACATGTCTATCTTGTTTTTATTTAATATCTACATCCACTGTAGCAGGTTTATGCAATCCCATGTCATGTGCTATACTTATTGAATCAAAAAATATGGAATAAGCGATGAAATGTAGGTGGATTCATTGGCCTTAAGTCGCAGAAAGCAATTCATATGTTTCTACATTCAAATTTGATGAATGATTTTAACTAAACACTATGGTAAATGTATATATACATACAACCAATCGCTCGAATGGATAAATATTTGTATAGTTTTTCCTTTTTTTTTCGGGAACTAAAGGGTTAAACATTTTTGAAATCTAACTTTAAAAAAATCAACTTGGGATTCAATTTACTCGAAAACGAAAACTCAATCAGAAAAAAATAATGCCACAAAATCGACTCCATTATGCTTTGATTCGTGAGTTTGCGGAAAAGATTTCATAAGAAATATGGAAACATAATTAAAATATTTAAGATTTAATAAATTTTAAATATTTAAAATCAATAAATATAAGTTGATTTATTTCGATTGAACCTAAAGTAATCATCTGAAATAATAAAATCTAGAGAAAAAAAAAAAATATATAAATAGTAGGTGATCACTGTTATCAAAATTATTCGGATGATTTTCATTTTGAAAAAAATTGTGAAAAATAATTTCAATGGCGATGTGTTCCGACTGTTAGGTGTTATCAGCGCCTCGACAATTAGGCGCTCGGAGCGGACTGCTCCAATTGCATATGTACATATGTATATATTGTCGAGGCGCTGATAACACCTAACAGTCGGAACACATCGCCATTGAAATTATTTTTCACAATTTTTTTTCAAAATGAAAATCATCCGAATAATTTTGATAACAGTGATCACCTACTAGACCTGGATTGGTTAAGGGGCTTTAAAATTTTATTCACGCCAGCTGCCGTTTGGCTCAGGGCCGCCCTTGTTAACATACCAATATAAATACTCCACGAACTGAAATAACTTTAAGACAAATACATTAAGAAGTACGGCATTATATCGAGAAACATATTGTTATTTGTCAAGATGTTGGCTTTCTGTGACCGAAATTGATATTGAATATGTTGGTAGCCGTGACGTGTAACTTACCACAAATATCATATTTTTCCAACAATATTATTAACTTCTAGCGTTTTCATAAAATCGATGCGAAAATACACGTTAGAATTATATTAGTACCATATTTTTCAAAATCATCAGTCGAAAAAATGCTGTCATAAACGAATCACATTGTGAAGTTGCTTTATTGAATTACGATATTATTTCTCAGAAAGAGTACAAAATAACATTTCATCACATTTTTACACTTCTACGCTTCGCTTCATGTTAAATATGGTAAATGTTGTAAATTTTGATTAAAGTCGAAAAACTAAAACGTAAAAATAATACGTAAAATTGCTGAAATCTTTTTTCATTTTTACAGGTTGAGTATTTGAAGATACTGCCCAGTTCTCCGGAGTGGTGAATACTCTCAGTAACTTACTGGAGAAATTCAACAAATTAACCGTTGATTTAAATGTCTTTAATCGTGTTTGGTGACCAGATCCAAAAATCCAGGTACTTTCCGGTCTTCCGTTTCACCAACTTCTTATCTTTAAAGCTCCTTTGAGCCTCACCACATACCCCAATTGGGGATGACATAGTTCCACTGAAACAGGGCCGCTGCTGTGCGGTATTGACTATCTACAGGCATGCATAGATTTTGTTTTATTACTCTTCACAAGAGTGTCCTTTCCGTGGGGTGTAAAAACAGGGAAATATATCACCATTCTCTTAGGGAGCGTTGTGATGCGAGTTAAGGTAGGGTCTGTGGGAAGGGATTTATTAATGAGGGATCTTGAAAAGACCTAGATAATGAGGAAAAAAAAACAAGAAACATCAACAATTTGAACGGGTTTTCCGCTGGTCTCCGTCGATTTTTGCGTAACTGTACCGGTGCACAGGGAATCGATACTAATATCACCTTCAACCAGGCTTCATTGGAATACTCGTGGAACGGAATCAGCATACTTCCACTGCGGTTGTGCATTAGAGAAGCCAATCGTTAACAACGGATTTTCAATCAGACTTACCGCCCTCCATCAGAATCAAGTACATGTATCATGTATTTTAGAGTTCCAGCCCAGATGTTGCTATCATTTCAATTTGATAATCACAAGAACACTTTATACGCGGTATAAACGCAATGTATTAAATAATCTATTAACACAAATACAAAAGAGAGAAAATTACAAAAAAAATCGGCCTACTAAAAAGTTCTAAAATCTCTGAAAGTGGCGTCTATGAAGCCATAAGCTGAACATGATTAAATATAATCGTGTTTGATCCCCTTCAACAGGAGTCCTGCTTTTAGATAAGAATGATCGGATACTGAGATTATGTCTACGGAAAGAGAGACAGGCTGTCAGCCGATAGCCAAAAAACATTTTTCAGATGACGTATTTCCCGTTCCTTCCATTAAAAATCACTCAGTGTGTTTTTTAAGGGTGACACTTTTATAGTGTCTTTTACTGCTTTTATCAAGTACGATCAGATGAAAAAATAATTACTTACACAACTCATGGACAGTTAACAAATATGTCTTTCAACGAAAAAAAAATTTCAAGTAAAAAAAGTTTTTAATGAAATATTTTTTATTTCACACAATAATATTTTAGTAACGAAAATTGCACCTGTTTTAATGTTTTTTTCCGATTATAGGTACGTAGGAACCTACTTTAATTCATGGAACGTAATAATTATAATAATTAATATAACTAATGTATGCTTCACTTCACGCACCGACAGCCGAAGTATCGTTGATTATTGTTTTGACCTGTCAGTGGCTGAGTTAGCATAGCGTTTGGGTCTCACACAGGCGTAGTGTGTTCAATTCCTCGGCTTCAAAGTCCTCCATCACAACACAAGCACCATTTTCCGCTTTCTGTGGTGGTAGTAGGAGATTTTCAAATATTGTCAAGTTATTCGGAACCCGGGAATGTTTGTATTTATTAAAAAAAATCAAATTATTTCATGTATTAATTCTTAAAATAAAAGATTATTTTGTTTAATGAAACCAAGACTCACTTATTATGAATAACCGTTAATTAAATATGATTTAAGATTTTCACGGCCAAAAGCATTTTTGTTATTTGTTTTTGGGGTGTTATGCCGTGTTGCGCTAACTCCTTCTTTAGCCAACGTTTCGGACACCATTGCAGTGTCCATCATCAGGGCAGATGTGTTATTTGAGGTTGTGTTAAAATGTGGAACACGGCATAATACCCCAAAAACAAATAACAAAAAAAACCGTTAATTAATCTAATTTTATATACTTTGTTTACTGTTAAGTGAATACTGTACAAGAGTCCGAATCCAGTGGAACTATTGCATCTCCGTTTGGGGTATGTTGTGAAGCTGAAGGAAAGTAGACATGGAAAATGAAGGCTGGGAACTGTCTGGCTATGCAGATCTCGTCACAAAACATAGCTAAAGCCATTTAAAGCAAGATTTATTTTACGGTCGTGGTACCAGGTAGACGCTGGAAACCACTATATTATAACATGCTAGCTATGTTAAAGGCGTAGCCCAAGCTTCATGCAGAGTTTTTGTTTTTAAATCAAGCGTAGTTTTTTTTAAAGCAATCATTTTCCTCTTATTTTTATCTTTAAAATGTGCCAAATCACTGCTTTGGGGGGTGTGAAAAGGGAATGGCATGATTTTTCGAAACGTCGAATAGACAACGTCTTTCCTATTCCTTTCAAAATGTCATTAAACTCTGAATAAAACTGCCCAGTACGCACATGTTTATATATATATTAAAGGATACACATTTCTTAAAAATAATTTTCAAAATAAATCAAAAACTCTAGTTTTTGGTAAATTTATTAACAAGTACCTTTCTTTGAAAATCGTGTATTCTATTCGTTTACAGTACCTACGTAAGAATATAAGTAGGTACCCTAGTAAATTTAAACACAAATAATGTTTCATAAAAATCTTATACACACAATTTCTGTCAACTAGTCAAGTCTTCAATAAACTTATTAACCGTTTCATTCGAAGAATTTTTAATTTCAGCAGGTAAAAAAATATTTGAAGAAGGAATCGTGTGAACCTCACATTCGTTGTTATATTTATGTGTATCCTTGAGTACAATTAATCCTTCATTAAATTTAAAACGTTTTTAAGTATGCTCCAATCTAAATATATATTTATTACATGGGGTTATTAAGGTAGGTACTGATTATATATTGTATATTGAATTATTAGATAAATTAAATTATGTGCACAAATTTTAAATTATTGAACGTGAAAAATCAAGGGATATTAAAAAAATCTAATATAAATACAAAAAAAAAATTTAAAAATGCCACCACAGAGAATCAAACCCAAATTGAAATTCAACTATGCTGAACATTAAACCACTAATTACTGTAAAAATGACGGAATTCATTCATAATATGAAATCTAAAAATAATACTATTTTATTTTTAAAATATTGCATTATCACATCACATCACAACCAAAAGTATCGTGAGGTTGAATAACATTAGAGTTATTTCGCAATATTTTCTCTGACTTTAATGAAGATAAAACTTTAAATTATCAAATCTCTAACACTTTGTCGGTTGATAAACACATATAGGTATTAGGTGGCCCAGTTGGCACTTCACTAGATGAAGGATTAATTAAAGATTAACAGATTAATATTGCTCAATATTCATTATTGCTAGGACAATTTTTTTTGGATTGTTTATAAATATACTGCCCTGAAGAAGGATAACCGTCCGATAACCGAAACTTTGTAGGTTGACGAAAGGTTAAATAAATAGGATTACTAAATACGGTTTAACGTAAAGTACGAATGATACAGGCAACACTTGAGATTTTGCTTATTAACAGTTGCATAGTATTTAACATAACACAAAATATAGCAAAATTCTAAAAAAAATAAAAATTTTCTTAACTTTGGCATGAATAACAGGCTAACTGTTATTAATTATTTTCGGAGTTTTATTGCGATTTTTTTCTTCAGAGGAACTTTCACATAATTACTTTATCAACTAGGCGTAAGCACCAGATTTAATTTTTTAAGGCAATGAATTAGTTATTTCTTGAGAGATCCATTTGGAAACAATTGAGATATTAGTAATAAGTTCATCAGAAATAATTTGAATAAATCCCACCGAAAGATCGATTGTCTAGGTCTGCCAGGGCAAAATCGACCGTAGGTCCATCCTTTACGCCGGGCCGTGCGCCGAATATTGATTTTCAGGACTTCATCTTTTATTTCGGTAAGATTCCCACTTTATTTTAGAGATTTGATTTGATTCAAATTCAACTGCACGTCTGTCCAATACACCTGAGCCGCGCGTCGCAATTTTTGTGCATGGCTGCTTCATTTATGCCGTTAAGATTCTAGCTATATTTTAGGGTATTGTCTTGATGGGTAAGCCATTACGCTATAGAAGCCGCTATTAATATACTTTTTTTTAATTATTCAAGGTTTTAGTTTGAAAGGACTAAAAAATTAAGTACCTATTTGAATTTGCGTTTGACACGAGCGCCTTTATATTTTCCCCGAGGTAAAAAGTTACCCGCATAATTATTTCATAGACTTCATCAATTTTGATCGCTTTCTTTTTAGTTTATTTCTTTTCTAAAAACATAATTTTATATCAATCGTTCATGAGAGCTTACGGCTATTTTATAAAAAATGGAAGCAATGAAAATACACTAAAAGGCACTAAATTAAATATCAAATTACACGCATCAGAAAATAGCACGAGAATTTTTTTATTTCTGCAAGAGTTGAGGGTGAACTTCATAGATTTTATTTAATCAAGAGATTGGTCCAATCAACTGAGTTACTGGGGCAGTGAATAAAAAAAACGTGAATTGAATAATCAATTATTGTTAAAATTCTTTTATTTTCTCATTGGTGCCTTGTTGACATTTTGCTAGATGATTTTTCTAATTAATTGAAATTATTTTGTGACAGAATATTTTATCTGCATCACATAATTTGTAAAATAAATTTTTTTAAAAAATCAGAAAACCTTATAAAATTCACTGGATCGATTTTTCACAATTTATGCCAAGTTTTGTCAAATTAATATTTTGAGGAATGGTATTAATTAAATAATTTGTTAAATTAATATGAAATAATATTAGTAATCACTACAACAGCATAAATTTGTTAAGATGAAATTATTGGTAAGATTTTTTAATAATATAAAGCCAAAGAGATTTTGAGTCATGTTTTCTTTTTTTTTATGGGGTGGAGTGACAGAATAAAAGATTTTTTAATTGAAATGTTGTAAAACATATTTTTGCATGTTTTTGTCAATCTGTCGTAATTTAACTGTGTAAAATTTAGCTTATTCATGTTTTAAACTCCCCATATTTCAAAGTTTCATTGCAATATAACATCTTCTTTTATTTAATTATCCTGGTGTATGAAAAATAGTACTCTAAATCTTAAAAAAAATAAATGAATACTTTTACTAACTATTTTTAATCACTCATCAACAATATTCCCGATGACTCAAATACATATTTCAAATAATGGAAATATCAACATGTTCAACCAACACCTTCATTAACATCAGTTCCGACAGTGTAAAGAGTTAATTACATACATTTAAAATAAATTGTACACCCTTAATGAAGTAACATCGCAATTATGTTAATTAAAGGCTTACCTTAATGTACGAAATATTCTTGTAATTCAACCCTTACGAAAGGGCTTCAGATGGGGTGCTGGCACATAATCACTTTAATAATTTGCTAGGAATTTCCACTTAACAACTTAAAATTTTTCTTCTTGAATAAAACTTTTCATTAAAAGAAGATAAGAATATCTATTCACCAATTAAATTGTTTGATAGTTTACGTTTTTACGTTAAAAAAGATTAAATATTTCTTTATTACAACTAAAGACACTTCACAATAATTTAAAAGCACTCAAGAGCGTACTTATCTTAATAATAAATAAAAAATATTATTTAAAACCTTTTTTGTTTTGTGCAATTATAATTAGTTCACATTGTTTCTAGTTGTTGGATCGCTTTTAATCATGAAAAATAAAGTTTCCACCAATGGAAATTCTCTCATCTAGTATTTAACAGTACATTATATATTCATATTAATTTTAATTGACTTGGTTTAATATGAACATTACGTTTCTGAAAAGTTATATTGCCCGGATTAGACACTTGTCGAAATAGTTTGAGCGGCACTCGCCAGTATCGCTTGAGTCATCCAACACAACGCGTCCGCCGTCGGCGTCGGTTGTACACCGAATGAACGGAGCGCCGCGGCGCACTTTTTACACTCTGAAACTGCCAGTTACTCTTCCATACAAGTAGATATAGATTATTTCATGAACTTGGACGTTCAGCAGACTGATTTAGTAGACGAATATGTTGAGAATTGTTTAAACGACAAATTAATACTGTGTGTTTTTAAATTAATTTACAGTGATATTTCAACCGAATGCGTTTCTCCTGATAGCTCAACGCTTATCCTACGCAATATTATATATTTACTTAGATAATTATATTCAGTATTTCTCTTCACATATTACATCACTTCTATGACAGCATCCTTATTCAGTATTATGTAATTAATCATTATTATTATTTGTAACAACGTGCAATATATTATATTATTTTTTACGTATTTAATAGAAAATGAGTCAGCGAAAATTTTTAAAACACGAATTGATAAAAGCAAAACAAAAGTATTTATTTACTTTCAATAGATTGGAATTCAACTTTTTCTAGAATTTTGTAATGTAAATTTTACCAGGCACTTACAAAATAATAAATATATGTATGAAACTAATATCTATAGAAAACTATTGTTCTCTGGGCTGATGGCTCGGCAGAGGCAAATATAAACGTTTCATGGGGTTGCTAATAATTTTAGTCTTATTTAAAACAACACCAGAAACTGGATGTTTTTAAGTTTCAAAAATGGAACGGCTTGAATTGTTTGATGAAATGTAGACAAGAGATAAACAACTTGTATTTTTTGTATTCAGCTTTATCTGCTGCGTTGCTGCTTATTCTCTTGTTTGTATTTACGAGTAAGCTTTAGAGCTAGAATGAAACTTATGCAATTTAGGGTAATATAAGAAATGAGTGAAGCAGTTTCGTAACGATTTTAGAGGTGAAACAATATTTGAAGAGGTAAAATATAAAATAAATTTCAAACACAAGATTATGATTATATTGTTTTTGGGGTATTATGCCGTGTTGCGCTACCTCCTTCTTCAGGCAAAGTTTCAGACAGCATTGCAGTTTTGATCTTCAGGGCAGATGTGTAAACATTATTACACATCTGCCCTGATGATGAACACTGCAATGCTGTCCGAAAAGTTGGCTAAAGAAAATCTCAAATCATAACATAAGATTATAATTTTTAAAACGCATTTAAGCTTTCTTTTTGTCCGTTTTTCGAAGACGAATTTAGCAAACAACCAAATGAAATTTAAACTGTGTTTAAATAAATTAAAAAACACATACCCGGTCGGTGGCTGAGTTGACATCACGCTTAGGTCCCACCCAGGTGTAGTGTGTTCAATTCCCCGGCTGGCTAAGTCCTCCATCACAACACAAGCAACATTTTCCGCTTACTGTGGTGGCGGTAGGAGATTTTCAAATAGTGTCCGGTTATTCCTAACACGGGAATGTTTGTCTTTCTTTCAAAAAAAATACTTATGTTTGAATATCACTATTATTTTCGGTATTTATATGAATTACAGTACAATTAATGATTATAATTAACATTCGCCTATCTTTGATAATATTCTTTTTTTTTATTAACAATAATATATGAATGTTTTTTTTAATAACTGTTTTTATTTCGTAAGAACTTTGAATCGTTAATATTTTTAGTGATTTTTTGAGATACAAAATATCTCTAGTACCTACGTAAATCTATGTACAGCTTTAAAAAAAACATCAATATTCTTAGGCTTGAAGCATATTACCTAATTTAAAAGCACAGTTGTATGATGCATAATTTACAATATATATTTAAAGTATCTTATATATAGCGTAGTGGGATTAGTAGGAGTTGACAACATTACTGTTATATTTTTACAAAACATTCAAAGATATTTATTCATGATATCTTTTATTGGTTTTGTGAAAACAAATTAATTATTCTCCGGCTCCAAATTGCGATTTTCAGCTTCGTATTAATAACAAAGAAACAAAGGTTATCACACCGCGCTAAATATATTTCGAATGAAAATAACATTTACTGTATTCCTCTCTTATCAAATGTATGGAACCGCGCCAGAAAATTATAAAAATGCTCAAATAATTTAATTGCTCGATATTAAGTATGTAACAGACTCCTATATAAGTTCACTTACACAAGTAGATGATTCAGAAGTTTTAATTGTTCCTATTATATATATACCTATTGTATAATGTTATTATTCTATTTTCCTTATAATTAGTGTAACTCGCTCACCAAGCACAAGAACCACTTTCTTCTTTGGTGAGATTGCGATTATAAACATATTTTGAACCCATATTATTATGTAATTTATATAACACCATTGTACCTACTTATATCTATTTCAAATAAAAAAATAGTTTTTTGCAATCGTCGTAATAATATACATTGTTTTTGAATAAACACTTAATTATTGTACTTGTTTGTTTGAGTACCACAAAATAACTCCAATCGCCTGGAACTAGTACACAAAGCATTCCCAAAATTTGTGAATTTATAAAATATATACACCAATGTGCAGTAAAACTACCACTCAAAAATTCCAACTGCCCAAAGCTATATTTATTTATTGTTTATAATATTCATTACATTATATGCAAGGAAGCTTGACTTGAAACATGAAGCTTTGACTGTACAACTAGGAAAGTTTCCCGTTTTAGGACAGTCGAATTAACAGGTTTCAAATTATCCTAGAGGAATACAGGATTTAAAAATAAAGAAAATAATTACGTAAAAGCCAATATACAACTAGGCGTTTGTGATAAATATTGTTCAGATTACATTATAAAGTAATATTTCGGAATCAGTCCTGCCTAGAACTAATAACCATTTTATTATTTTCGGACCGAAGGATGAAGGAATCCCCTATTGGGAAATGATGCTGAAAGGAGATGGTGGGGAATTAGATAATGATGAGAAAGGTTTAAAACAACCAATCTGTTCAAACAAACTGAATGGCAATTTAAGCAATTTGTCTCTCATAGTGTATCTTTCACACTGGAACGTACAGCAAACATAATTATTTGTAATTTCAGAGATATGTTAAATCACTTATATTATGTTAACTAGATTGTATTTATTTGATTGCATTGTATTAAACCCACGACATTTGGATCTACAGCCGAGGTTTTTAAACGCTCTGCCACGGAGGTCGATGAACGTTGAAATGAATTTCTGTGAAACTGAAATTAGTAAGGAAAGGAGAGAATTATTGTTAAAGAACCTCCACACAAGAAGCTGTGAGGAAAATAATTTCCTCTAATTAAGTCATTTTTGGGGATGATGTGTGTCTGGGTCTTTCCAATGAAAAGAAGAAGAGGAAGTTCAGGAATGGAAAAAGGTATGAGTGGTGGTAGGACCCTGGGGGTGAAGTCAGTAGATTCAGGAGTGACGAACGTATGAATCCATCCCTCCCATCGCAGTACAAGGCGATAGGTTGAGAAAATTCCTGCTAGCGTGGTTAAAAGATCTTCTTAAACCAGTCTATCCCGATCCAGCCCACCACACAGTAAGTGGATAGACTCATCCACCACACAGACCTAGAAAACCTCATATACTCCAACGACGTGACGGTACCATACCCGCCTACCATATTAAAATGGCTCTACAACTTTGATAACCAAACAAGATTAACAATTTCAGGTTCCGTTGTAATTTTGAATAGTGGTTTCTCAAAAGGACAATGAAATAGCTTCGACCTCCCTCTATACTTTATATATTGATACGCTACTGTGATGCTCAATAAATCTTGAGTTTAAATTGAATTTCTCCATGTCGTAAATTATATCCAAATTGCTGCATCGTATAAGTTGTCGCAACTCGTGCCCATAAACACAGAGCATAAATTTAGGCATAAATTTAGTCTTTATCCCCCGCTCGGGCGGGATTAGTTTTCCAGAGTTCGTTCGTGTAAAAAACAATTATTTTTTTCAAGTTGTTTGATATACAGCTTATAAGGCTGTTATATTCCATAACAGTGGGTGAGGTTCCGTAGTGATGTCAGGTCTATGAGAATTCTGCTATATGTTAGTAATCAGATTTCATCACAAAACTCTTATAAATATTAAACTTTTGTTAATTTCCTTCACGTTCGATTCTCATCACTTCAATAAGACGTTTATAGACGTCTACTGTCCTGAACTACAGTGAAATCACGAGCGTTGTCTCAGTAACCGATTGTCACTCTAGTAATCGTATTAGCAATCTGTGAAACATTTAGATAAAACAAAACCATATTTTTAACAATTAATTATTAATTATTAAACTTATTTTGGCTCCCACTTTATCGCTTGATTGATATGATTTATACGCTTATCACCACCCTAGAGGTGAATTTGAAAAAAATATTTATTATTATATATGCAAACATTACATTTTTTTATTATTATAAAAAAACCGTATTTTCATGGTGACAGTGATGAAACAATCTATCATATATATTTCCTTGTAATGTCTTGTATGTGGTATGTAAATTCAGAAATTGCCGAGTGAGATGTGTAGTGTATAGGTGTGTATGTTTCTATGTAAGTGTATGTGTATGTGCATCGAACAGTTTATAATATTATTGACATGAGGGTAATTTTAAATTTAGGCAGTAAATCCAAAAAAAATCGATAAGAATTTAGACAAATATTATTAACTCTCTGAAGAGCACGGTTAATTGGTGAATTAGATGCTATATTATTTTGTTTTTTTTTTGTAAAGAAAGATTAACATTCCCGGGTTAAGAAAAAGCTGACAATATTTGAAAATATTCTACTACCACCACAGGAAGCGGAAAATGTTGGTTGAGTTGTGATGGAGGACTTGGCCAACCGAGGAATTGAACACACGACGCCTGGGTGGAATCCAAACGCGATGTCAACTCAGCCACCGAGAGTGGAATAACCTTAAGCGTGTGGAATAGCACCGTATGTCGTGCATGTCTCAAAGGTATGTTAAAATTGATTAGGGACAGAATTTGGGTACAGTTGATCAAATAAGATACCATTCGCCTTTGCTGCAAAGATTGAAATGTACGTTGAAAGTTATTTTTGAATTTGTAGGTAAGATATTTTATAAATTGGTTTTAAATACGTTATATCTTACAACATGTTTTTTTTTAATTAATACCACACTGGAGGCCCCGAGGAAAATAATTTCACTTAGGGCCTGCGTTATATTTTGAAATGCTGTGTGGAGGGTTTTTTTAAGGAAAAGAAGGAAAAGAAGTTCTAGGAAGGTAAACGGTATGATGAGGGTTGGGTAGGAAACGAGGGATCAGTGTGTCTATGAGTGACGGACATACGAATATATCCCTCCCACTGCGCCACATGGCAATGGGTCAAGAGACCAGTTGGAGAGGTCAAAAGGGTCTCCGTAAACCAGTCTCTCCAGATCCGACAACCTACGCAGCTGGTGGGTAGGCGCGTACTGAACACACCTCACCCGATGAACCCGGGCACCCCTTCTAAATCACCAAACGTAGCGAACCGTTTGGGGTGACCAATGGCAGAGATGTTGGTTATCCAATAAATATTTCCCGGAGCGGTGGTACCCAAATCCGCCTCCCGAAATTCTAAATTGGCGATGCATATTATCATTGGATCACCCATGCACCGACAACCTAAATTAGAAGATATGCTTAATTATCTATAAAGGGTGGCTGGAAGTAAGGTGTGCTGGATTTTGCGGTTGGTTAGAGCAACAAAATTTTTTAATGCCAATGTTTTAATGTAGTTTAAGGTATTTTTAGGTAAAAAAATTGATTTTTTGTTTGGAGAAATAAATATTCTTATTTAGAAAAATAATTTTGTACTATAAAATAATAATCGGAATTACAAAAAAAAATATCAACCTTTTTACTTCTACCATCACGTAGAATCGCCTCCTGAAGTTAGCGCACACCTTGTATATTAAAAGTAAATCGTTTATGCATGGGCTTAACAATTATAGGTGTTTGGCGAGGGATAGATAGAATATAAGGAAACAAGGGTAAGAAGACTGTGGATATCTTGGGTTCAAACGAAAACCAAGACATCAATTCCTAGAAGGTTAGGAGATGGTTTGCAAGTTACGAATGAATCTGCTTAGCCCTGGGCAGATGATCAAATAGCAAAACCACAAATTAGGTAAAGTAAGTCAAACAAAAACAGTACAAAATTTTATCCGAGTAAAGTATTAGGTACAAAAGATTTCAAATTTGAACAAAAACTTGAAACTAAAACTATTTATTGTGGCTTTAGATAAATTCCACAGCTCTCCGGTGAGGGGGTATTAATCAAATAAAATTTACTTGCACACGCCAGGATTTGATCTTACGACCTCCGGGTTGCTAGTCAAGAGCCTTCTTACACCTCGATCATGGAGGCTATCAGTACTGCTCAGAAATACTCAGGGATTCATCTGACAAGGTTTTTCTTTATCGTTCCTTTTAGTATTCAATTTTCGTAAAAAGGTTTACTTTGAATTATTTCTCTTTACGCAAACATAACATAGCATTGTTGTTTCAGGCTCCCTTTTCGCATTCCCCTCCCCATTACTCATTAAAGACAGACAAAAATTATCATTTGATCTGTAAACTTAACTCCATTTGAATAAATTCGACATATACCCCTTTACCCGAGAGCCACGTAATTGGTAATGCACAAGCGTGACCCAGCCCGCACATGGTCGATTTCGCCACTTGATGCAATAAGTAAAAAAGTGTCGATCTAGTGAAAGATCACCATTCAGAAACCAAACGTTGTTTGAAATGGCTTTAACCATGTTTCGGGACCAAATCTAAATATCCAGGTACTTTCCCTCCCTTCTATTCCTTATTCCTTTCCCCTCTCACTTCCTACAGCAGTCAGGACTCTTGTGCGATATTCACAAAAAAGATTATTAGATTACAATATTAACGACTCTTAAACGCAAAATGTGAAACAGGAAAGGCTGAAAAACATTCAGTCGCATCTTGGAATTGAACCTAGGACCTCTTCCTTGCCGGGGAAGTGCTCTAACCACTGAGCTAATTCGACCATATTAACTTCCGTGTTTTTTTACTGTATCATACTGTGTCATTTTTAACTGTATCGTACAACGGCTGGAAGCTACGAACATTATTGTTTTTAACGCATATATTTTGCCTGCTATCATAATGTATCTTAGTTTTCAGCTTCAATGCCGATAAATCGGTGTTTATACAAATATTGTTAACAGTTTTAAACAATGTAACATAATTTATGTTTCCACGATAATTCACTACATAATTCAATTTTCCTTACTTGGTTTTACTTGTTAAGGGGAATTTACATTTACATTTTATTGCACTATTATATTTTTTTACTGTATCATACTGTGTCATTTTTAACTTTATAATTCACTACATAATTCAATTTTCCTCACTTGGTTTTACTTGTTAAGGGGAATTTACATTTACATTTTATTACACTATTATATTTAACTTTATAATTCAATTTTCCTCACTTGGTTTTACTTGTTAAGGGGAATTTAGGTACATTTACATTTTATTACACTATTATATTTTTTGTTATTTTTTATAATATTTCCCTTCTTACTGTGTCATCTTGAACCATGTTTTAATGAAGTCTACGACATTATTTTTTGATGAATACAAAAATTAAACATGCATGTTATTACATATATAATCAACCCATAAGAACCCCTACATACAATTTTTTTTATTTCCCAGAGTGAAATGTTTCTTAAACAATTATATTCACAATATGTATTTTATGCATTCAAAAAAGAGGATAACTTTGCAACACACAAACTCAATTCGATTCACAAGATCCTCATTATAACATAAATTTTACCAACCCAGAACTAAAACGAATTTTGGGCAGAGAAATTTGCAATATTTCTCTATAAAACAATTTAATGTCCTCTCTCTCACAAGAAAAACCATTAAAAAAATAAACAACTTTAAAAAAATATTAAGACGTGGATTATGGACACGGAAGGAAGAATACAGATAAAATTTTGCAACCTAACAAAAATAACTTTAAAAAAATAAACGAAGTAAAAAGAAAACATGACCAAATTTACAATTTATAATTCACACAATTTACCATGTATAATGTGACCTTAGAACGAGGTACCCCAGTAAGGTCACACACATTATTTTCAATTCTTTTCAACAAATTTAAAAATATAAATATATATATATATATACATATATACATGCATATTATATTTATAAAAGTAGAGAAAAGTCGGTGTTTTGTGATCAAGTCAGCTAGTAACAATATTAAAAAATATTATTATAAAATTCAGTATTAAAAAACGAATTAGTACAAATTTCGAATATTCCACACTTTAGACAAATTTGCCACTGAAATGGTGTGATAATATTTGCAGGTGTGGTTACAGATAATTGCTTTTACGCAAAGTGGGTTAATGTTAGTTTTCCCGGATGCTAACTTTTCCTTATCTATTTCTTTACCTTAAACACTTATTTGCACTCTCTCATCATAATTAACTCTATTTTTTTAGAAAATGAACATTGATGAACGATGATGTAGATAAATAAAGAAAATATTGTGCAATTCAGACAACACATTTTTCTTTACCCACAAAAAAAAATCTATCGAAAAAATCTGTTTCAGAAAATCGTAAAAAACAGTAAACAATATTTACATTATATACTGCATGTTCGTAAATTTAGCCCAATTATTTTCATCAAAAAACAGAACCATGAAAATAATGTTTTCTTCTTAATCTTTAATGACTCCTGATATTCAAAACATCCTCTGCGTAAGTATTCTTCCTAATGACTACACGGGAATTTATTTAGACCGAGAACGATGGTTTTTCAAGTTTTCGTAATGTACTCACTCAAGCAAATATATTTGGCGGAATCATCGGTGTAAAATGTAGCAGGTATCACCTTTTTTTATTTTAATATTAAATTCTTTAATTTTGTTTTACGACCTTATTAATTTTTCGGTTTTAAACAAAATTGACATCGACTAATAAAACCGGGTTTTTGTGCCCGAATGCACATTCAATAGTTTTTGCTGTTGGAATTCTATATAAAAACATATATACTGTTATATTTTTTGATGCCTTCAGTGAAACACTCTAATTTTTCATGACACTTCCTAAAAGCTCCCTCGTCGGTACAATTTTAAGCCTGGAAACCATGTTGCCATCCGGTTGGGTGACGTAGACGGCTAAAGGTTTCAATAAGGCATCAGTTAATTGCGGATCTGCATTGTGTAGTTGGTTATTTATGTTTAGGTGTGACAGGTATTTCATATTATTGAAGCGTTATAAAATTGGGGTGTGACTAATTCTACCGTGTTTGCCCGAAATTTCAACATAATTGTTCTTTTGTTAAAATTTTGTATTTTTGAACAGTTGATAAATGTGGTAACGATTTGTTGTCTTATGTTTTGACAGTTAAGTAAATATTTCAAAGCGTAGTTGAACTGTTTTCAACTACATTAACCTACATAATATAATCAAAGCCTACATAATACTTTCCAGAAATGCAAATAAAAACAGTGCATATTCATAAAGCTCACCGTTAGAAATTTTTTTTACGGTTGATTCATAACTGTATTTTTTTCTGGTTTATTTACAATTTGTTGCGTTTAAGAGGAAATCGTCAAAATTATTTCAAAATAAGAAGCATTATTCTGATGTGAAAATATGTTGTGTTTCATTTTGATGAATATTTTATTTCCAGCTCTCAAAAGTCTTAACCCTAAACGAATTGCATTAAATGTAATGACATGGCAAGGTGCTTTTACTAAAAGCACTACCAAAAGTCAACAAACGTTCTACTGAAAAATATATGGACAACTTATCTTTTGTGAAATAGGTCACATGATAAGTTTATTTTAGAGACTACATGACGTAGACGTAGACGTAGCAATTGTCGACCCACTTAAAACACGGCTATAAATGTGTCTGATTATAGTTGTATAGGGTACATAATTCATTTGTTCACATTGAGGCTCATAAATCTGTATTATTAAAATAATATCTATTAACATAACCTAAAATACTGAAAATTTGGTTTGAACATTGTCTGGTGAGTATTGTAGGCTACACGTAGCAATACTGCTTTTCCAAAAAAAAAATCACATAAAAATAAAGCAATTTTCCAGGGTACAGGCCCCATTGCAGCTGCAAGCAGTTGTAGAAACTGCTCTCGTAAATTTGATTTTTGGAGACTGGCAAGATTTATCAGCTTGCCACACTGAAGTGACGATAGTCCTCATTGGCTGTGGCGGCTAACGAGATAATTATTTCTATTGGAGCAGTCGAGTATTTCACATGACTTCTTTCCATTTTCAACTTCTGATAACTTTGTGTCAAGTGTATTTCTTGTGTTTTTTTAATAAAGCAATCTCTGCACAATAGACCTCTTCATTCATCCCTACAAATCCGCGACCTACCGGTACCTGACTCCGTATTGGAATCGAAATTTTAGAACACACGGAGATAGGAACACGCCGTGCTCGAATTGGGTTCCCGGAGAAGATTGGTATGCTTATATCCAGTTATTACGTTACGCTAAGTCACGGTTCATAACTTTCGCTTGATAACTGAATTTACAATATCCCTTCCAGCGTATTCACAGACAAATTGCACTAAAAATAATCAGTCAGAAGTCGACAAGTAATCATTTCACTGTAAATTTAAAAAATATACTTGATTTTTGAAATCAGTAAAAAATTGCCATTTTTAAATGGGATTAATCGTTGCATTTTTAAGAACCTTGCAATTTTGCAAGGTTAAATAATATTAATTTAACATTTTGAATTTTAATTGTTGCAATAAAATTTTAATCGTTACATTGTTTTTGCCATTTTGCAATTTTAGGTGTTATTTTTTGAGAGAGGGTCTAAATTTTCATATTTATACTGAACTGTTTTTTCAAAACTCAATAAATATTAACCAATTCAGTGTTGAACATTGCGAATTTTGCCTCGCTGTATCTATACCTTATTATTATCATCAAAATGATAACTCCATTATGGAATCTACAGTAAAAATCGCCAAGGAATCTTCAATTGACCATGTAACATGTAACTGACATTTAAATTAGCAGGCCATGCCGCCAAGCAAAAAGACTGTGCAACCTCCTTCTAAACTGGAGAACAAAAGGAAAAGGCTAAATTAAGACTGCGGTAGAGATAGAATACGGATTTTAAAATGTACGGAGGGTAGAAATAATAGACTTAAAACCAGAATAAAAGTAGAAGCAATGGGCACAGCAAAGTTCTTGAAAAAAGACGTTATATTTCTTATTTATTTTTGTTGCGGCGCCTCATCCTATCCGAGGCTGGCTATTTTCAGGGAAATACTTATAAAACAGGCTGCAGCTCAGAATAAATCGTCAGAAAAAATACTATTTATTTAGTGAATACCTTATTTGAATTGTTTTTCACCCATTTAAAGTTGTCAGGCAAGCGTCCATTGCTATTAGTTTTTTTTTTATATTTATGGTAATATGAGATTTTCGATTCTTATTTGCATTATAAGTCTTTAAAATGATACAATATTATCCATTAAAGGAAATAATAGAATTCATGTAAAACAACATAGCATCAAAGATGGGAAACCCAAATAAATTTAATATTTTATGATCATTGTGTACCTACCACCCCTGATACCCTCCTACTAAATGCTTTGTAATTAAACCATAGTTTTAGGAATAATTGTATCAGTCTTAAAAATAGGCTGAAACCAGTAACGGTCGAAAAAAGTTAAAAATTGTTTTAATATATTATCTCGGCATTTCATTTCATTGGGTAAAAGGTGTTTATACATTTTTTTAAGTTAGATTTACGGCATTTCAGTTTTCTTTCAGATGGCAAACAAATTATTTCAGTGGCTCTAACGTGCGTTTAAAGCGTATTAATTTGTTTACAAGTATTGGAATAACACCGCGGTTAGTTTATTTCTCGCGGTAGCGGCGGTACGGATTCGGTTTATTTACGGTGGGAAATTGCTGTGAGCCGTGGGATTCGGTCAATCAAACAATATTTACGAGTTTGTGTAAAACGAACATGCAAAGATGTTCAAATGTTAAATGTTATTAGCAACCAAATTATCGTATTTCAAAACATTTTTAACTGGTAGTTCCGTGAACAGAAAAAAGGTATGTTTCTAATTTTCTCTTAGTCAATAAATCAATATCAAAATTTTCTCTGAAATTATAAGATTTGTAAATCGACTTAATTAAAAACCACGTAATATTTTATGAGGTAACATTTTTCGTATTTCAATTAAGGGATTACACAATTTATTCTAAGAAACATCACTATCCCATTGAAAATTCTTTTTTTAAACTTTCTTCAGGTAGATAGGTACCACAATATTGAAAAGCTTAGTTAAAGTTTACCACCCAGTCCATGTTAGTCTTCTAGTCAAAGTAAGGCTTGCTTGAATAATAAAGTGGATGCACCAGATTTTCGAAAGCATTTTGAACTTCAGAAAATGTTCATCTTTCCTAGTGGGAAGCGCAGTAAACGGATGACATTTTTTTTATTTTTTTTTATTTTATTGTTTAACTTATAACATTGTTACATTGTACATAAAATTAGGTAATAATAAGTAATAGTGTAAAACATATGTTGTTGAATTTCTACTCCAATGAAGAGTGCTAGCTCTTGAGCTTGGCGTAGGAGTTATTTGACAATTATTTCATGTTTATATCAGTAATTAACATTATTACAGTACAATAAATATAAACTTAAAAGAGGATTGTGACGTTAATTTTGGTTGTAACATGAATTGAAGTTATAACATTTGATAGGTGATATTAATTTTTTTTAAAGATAAATTTGACCTTCTTTTTGAATAAAATAAAATCTGGTATTTTTTTCACTTCTTTGGGAAGACTATTAAAATATGTTATGCCTTTGTAAATGTAGTTATTGTGCATTTGTTGTGTTGAAAATAGAGGAATTTGGATGTTAAAATTATGCCTTAAGGATGAGTTAAATTTAAGTTTTTTTACTACAGTTTCTTTATATATTTGTAATATTGCATCTTTTTTATAGAGGTCTTCAATTTTTGGTACTTCGAAAATTTTGAACAATGATGCTGAAGGGAAAGTTGGTTTTTTTTTCAAAATTACTTTGATAATTAGTTTTTGTACCACTTTAACAGAGCTTAAAATTTTTTCATATGCACCTCCGCACCCAATGATTCCATACTGAAGTAATGATTGGACTAGTGCGTAATAGACTTTTTTCAGGTTGTTTATCTTGAGAACATTTCTTAATCTAATGAATATATAGATACATTTTCTAATGCGTTTAACAAGTTCACATATGTGTCTGTTCCATTTCATATGTTGGTCTACAATTACACCGAGGTATTTTATTTCAGTTGTTTGGTTTAGTATGGTACATGATTCATTACAAACATCTTTGTTACATTTTTTGTTGTGTATTATTATATGTTATTATATGAATGTTGGGGTTAGTTTTGAATTTATTTTTTGTGAATGGTATATAAACTGTTTTTTTTGCGTTAATTGTAAGTAGATTTGTATCGAACCAGTTTTTTAGGATTTGGATGTCATTATTTGCATTTTCATTTACAATTTTCCAGTCATTACCCTTAATTATGATAATTGTATCATCTGCGTAAGATATAACTGTTCCACTGAGGTTTTGTTTGAAAATATCGTTTACGTACATGATAAAAAGTAAAGGACCCAAAACAGTACCTTGTGGTATCCCAAAATCACTTGTGAGTGGTAGACTAGATGCGTGATTAATTTTTACAACTTGTGTTCTTTGGTGAAGATAACTTTTTAGCCAACTTAATTCTGTGTCATTAAAACCTACGATCTTTAATTTTTGTATTAGTTTGACATGACATATGCTGTCGAAGGCTTTTTGGAGATCAACAAAAATACCAACACATTTTAATGATTTGTCTAAAGCGTCTTGTATGGTACTAGATAATTTAGCAATGGCGTCTTTTGTGCTTTTGTTTTCCATGAATCCAAACTGATTTTCGTGAATTATATTATTTATCTTTATGAACTGAGTTATTCTTTTTTTGGCAATTTTTTCAAATATTTTTGCAATGTTTGATAGTAAAGAAATAGGGCGGTAATTGGTTGGTTCTTCCGGATTGCCGGTTTTAAATATTGGTATAATTACAGATTGTTTGTACATGGATGGAAAAACTCCGCTTTGAAAACTTGTATTGATTATATGAGTTAATGGTTTTGATACTTGTGATTTTATACATTTCAGTGTTTGTATTGTGACCCCATCAAAACCAGGGGCAGAACCTCCTTTCATACCTGTAATAATTTGTTCAATTTCTTCTGGTGTTGTTGGTTGAAATAATTCAAATTTATGCTCATTATTTACTGTAGTATTTGGGTCGCTTGGGGTAAGGCCTTGTTGGATTTTTTTAGCGAGGTTTTTTCCTACATTAGCAAAAAAATTGCTAAATACATTTGCGGCTTCTAGAGGTTTATCTTTACAGCAGATTTTTGAATCATTATGATTTACATTGTTGATTGTTTTATTTTTTAAATGTTTTTTATCGACAATTTCATTTATGATGGACCAAATCCTTTTACTGTCATTTCCAGATAATTCAAGTTTTTGTTTGTAGTAGTCATCCTTTGTGTTTTTTATTAGATATGTAAGTTTTTTTTTATAAGCTTTGAAATGTTTTTGTAATGTTATATTTTCCGGTTGTTTTGTATATTGTTTGTAGAGTGTTTCTTTGTGTCTAATTGAGATGATTAATCCGTGAGTTATCCATGGTTTGATTGGCTTTAGTTTTGAAGATGTTTTGTTAGATTTAATATTTCTACAAGCATTTATGTGAAAACTCAGTTTTTTATCAAATATTTTGCAGCATTCTTCTACATCGTTACATTGATATATTTCTTGCCATTCTTTTTCGTTACTTAATATTTTAGTGAGAGAATTTATATTAATACTATAGTTGTATTTATCAGTATTATTAACGGCCGTTGTGGTTGGTAATGAGAGGTTTTGATGTTTGTAGTCATATTTAAATATACATGAAAAATGATCCGTTACAGATGTTTTAATTACCGCAGATGATATATTTTGTATATCTTTGGTGTTTGTGAATATGTGATCGATACAAGATGGTCGTTGTCCGATAATGTTTCTGGTGTATGAATTTATACATGAAATGTAATTTAATTCTGCTAACATATTTAAATAGTTATCTTTATCGTTAGAGGAGTAGTCATTAGCGATATTTAAGTTAATATCTCCGATGAGTATTGTTTTTTTGTTTCTATGATGTTGTAATATTTTTTTAATTCTTCTATGTATGTGGTTATAGCAGAAGAGTGTGTCCGATAAATAGCAATGATATTTAATGAATAATTCATAAAATTTATCTCCAAGTTTAATAAATTGACATTATTCACCATTATTTCATTTACACTTGTGACAGCGTAAATATTTGATACAAATATGGCGACGCCGCTATTTCTGTTAATTTTATATTTTGTTGCATAGTACGAGTAACCCGGTATATTATAATTAATTTCACTCGATGAATGCGTTTCTGATAATATTATACAGTCAAGTCTATTTAATTGTTTAATAGTTATTAGAAATTCTTCGAATTTTTTTTCCAAAGATCTAAAGTTCATGTGTATTATTATTAGGCTGGCTGTAGGTTTTATATCTATAAAATCGTTTGTATTATTTACCGTGTCAAAAATCCTTTCGTCTATTTTATATGAATTATCTATTGCGTTTATTATAAAGTCGTTCATTTTGAGGTAGTAATAAAATTAACAATAATGTTGGCGCTGGGAATACACTTCACATTTGCAATTATAATATTATATGTGTTGGCTTGTACATTATCACTGCGTGTTAACACTTTGCGGGCGGGCTTTTCGTAATATTTTTTTGAAATATTGTGCATATTATTTAGGTTTTCGTTACACTTGTAATTAATAATATGCATCATTAGTCGTAATCGATGCGATCCCTCGCAATTTTCAGCATTTTGTTTCTATAGTTGCACCTAATACTGTTGGCTGCGTGGTCCGTGGTGTTTTTTTCTCCATATTTAGAATTTTTTCTGGTGCAGTTTACACATGCTGGTACTGTTTTTTCTCTTCCCGGACATTTTGAAAGGATGTGATCGCCCATGCAGTGTGGGCAAATTGGAGGGCTGGTTCGGTGTAGGCATCTTTTAGCCGTATGCATGAACATACAGCAATGAAAACATTGAGTCAGTGGATCGCAATCTTCAATTTTTACTCGTTGAAACTGTATATTTAGTTTACCGAGTGCAAGGAGACTTTTTCGCATTTTGCCACTAGTTTCCATGATGTAGCTAGTGAACTGGCGCTGCTTTTCGTTTATGTTTGTGTTTTTTATCTCCGTTATAAGTGTGATTTTGTTGTCTTTACTTTCCTTGTAAACATCTTCAATTCCTTCGTTCTGGGTAATTATTCCGCAAACTATTTCGTCTTCAGTAAGATTGGATTTTAATCCTTTTATTATTATTTTTGGTCTTTTCTTTTGAATTTCATTTACCACCAAATCGGTATTCAGTTTTTTTATTTCGGCGGTTAAGGTATTTGCATATTCCTTTTTTGGGCATGATATTATTATTTTTTCTTCTTTTGTTTTTCTCAAACCATTTATTCCTATCTTTATGTTGCTTAAATTTATTTCTTTTTTATTATCTTTTCAATTTCTTCTGCTTTAGCATTATTTTTGGTCGACGAAATGATGATTGAGAATCTCTCTTCTTCTCGAGGAGTGACTTTGGTTGTTGATAATACCTGTGCATAGGATGGTGTTGATGCGCTTTTCATTATTTTTTCAAAGTTTCCCACCAGTTGGTCGTTTTTTTCGATAAGTTTGTCTTGTAGTTGAATTATTTGTTGTTGCATTTTTAATATTTCAGATTTCACTTCATTGTCAAGATCAATAATATTTTTTTCGATATTAATTTTGGTTTTCGAGTCTTTAACGGTTTGTATTTTTTGAACTTCATTTTTTAGCGTATTCAACAACTCTTCTACCGTCATGAAAGTGTTACGTTGCGGTGTAACGAGAGCGCGAAGACAGTACCGTGCGGGCTGCCGTTACGAGCGTAAGATTAATACTGACATGACATAACAATGACATGAAAATCCTTTTTTGTTTGCTTGGAGTTTTTTGTACATTTTTGTATATTTTTTTCTTATATCAACATGTTTGTGTAGTTTTTTTTATTGTATCTTTATTGGTAACTGATTATTGAGTGAGTGAGTGTAAAATTAAATTAAATTAAATCATTAAATAATCTTGCACTCACCACCTGAGTGCAAGATTATTTAATGATTTGTTAGTGAGATACTTGTGGTCTTAGTCTAAAGTTTTTTTTGTAGATTAGTGGAGCATAATGTTTCTATATCTGTTACAAAAAACATTCAAACTAAATATAACATTATCCGTTTACAATACAATAGCGTAAGTTCTCAGGGAGAAAGCGAAAAAGAGGAGTTTTATTTAACGGTTCAGTGGCAAAAAGACAGATGTCACAGTAATAGAAAAATGTTAAAATAGACCTTGCTTCATTCCTTGCTTCTATAACTATTACCTACATATTATGGGTTCATACAATTAGGTAAAGAGTTTGAGTCATGAGTACGATACATTTTCAAGATGTTGTGATTTTATTACAATCCAAGTTTAATTTTAAATTTAAAATAATCACATTCGATTTCGAATCGAATAATCTGTCTGATAATGATTCTGTCGGAAAACATTGTTATTTATTATAATAACATGATAAGAATTATTATTTTATTTCGGGCTATAAGCAAGGGTTGTGCAATGGAATTGAAACCACATTTATTAGCGTATCGTAGTTACAAAAAAAATTAAAAATAAGAAACAAAGAAAATAAAGCAACATTATACAACAATAAAATAAAATAACGTCTACCCTATTTATATTAAATAGTTAGAAAGTTTTATACGAGTAATATCAAGTAAAACAGATAATAATATTGACGGCCTCCGTGGTCAAGGAGTAAGGCTCTGCAGGTTGTGGGTTCAAATACTGGGTGTGCAAGTAAATGTTGTTTGATTATTTTATGTTTTTGAGCAATTTACTCATTTAAAATAATATACGGTATATTTCCGACACGTTCCAGAGTGGAAGATACTCTCAGTATCGCCCCTTCCATTCAGAATTGAAACGTTGCTTGAAATGGCTTTGGCCGTGTTTGGTGACCAAATCTGAATAGCCAGGTACTTTTTGTTATTTGTTTTTGGGGTGTTATGCCGTGTTGCGCTAACTCCTTCTTTAGCCGACGTTTCGGACAACATTGCATTCCATCGTCAGGTCAAATGTGTTATTTGAAACGTTGGCTAAGAAGGAGTTAGCGCAACACGTTTTGGCCGTGAAAATCTTAAATCATAGCCAGGTACTTCTCCACCTTCCTTTTCCTTCCCCGCCCCACTACCTTCAGCCTCACAAAATACCCCAATTGCGGATGTCGTAGTCTCACTGGCTCTAGGCGGTTGGGAGCAGTTGGGACTCAAAAACTGAAAAAATATGCATATATGTATTTACCTCTTGTCCTCCTCTTATAATGCATCTATTTTTGTGTAACAGATTTAATAGTTTGCATCGGGAGTTGACCAATATGTCAACATTTCGCTGGCACTGTAAGAACTAGATATCCGAAACAATAATTGTATCTTATCGTTGTTGTATTGGATTCTTATGACATTGTATTATTCTTAGTTTGATGATGATGATTGATGGTTGTTATTGACGGTGAAGTTAAAAAATGATTCTCTAATTTACCCATACATCAGTTTAATGAATTGATAGCAGAATCAAGTAAAAAATTGGCTAATGTAAAGAAAATATGTTAATTGCGTCCCTATTGATAGAGATACTATGTTTTCACTATATCTGCTCTGTAATGTTATGCTAATCGCTTTTGCGCGGAAATTGTGCACAGGTTTGGCTTCAAATGCTTCACAAAACATAATTTTGCCTCGGAGTAGGCTAACGAGCGTATTAGTGTTATGTTCGTATATTATACGAGTATAATATTACTAGTTTACGTTTGTATTCACCGCAAAAGTTACTTTTGTATTAATCCACAAATTCACCTCTCTTCTCCCTCATTGAACAATTAAAGCAAAACGACTTCTTATTCTTAAGGGCGGTAAAATGAGTGTTTTACATCTCTATCATTAAATATTTAAATTTAATTATTGAAGACAAAATAATCGATTAAAGAGAAAAAGATATTCAAAGACATTCAAAGTATGACGCATTTAAATATTTTTTTAAAAGTCATTTTTAAGATTTAATAATTATATGCAGAGACAGCTTCATACTTTAAAATTGATTCACTGAGTGTACGGAGGCATCATAAGGATGTACTATTCCTGTATAAAGTAGTTAACAATAATATTCAATGCCCAGAGTTGCTAAACAAGATTCCATTCAATGTACCTGCGCGTTCAACGGGCTCTTGTGTCCTGTTCAGGGTTGATCAATGCAAAACTAAGCAGAATTCTTACCTGAACAGACTATGCAATAATTACAATAGCGTATTATCCAAGGTTGATATTTTCAGTTGCAAACTTACCAATACAAGTGGTCCATAGAATAATATTTCTCTGATGGTTTGTGAATAATTTTTATGTCTCTATTTTTTATATTTCTATTATGAATTGATTTATATCTATAACCTCTCTCCGTGGCTATAAATGTATTGTTTTGTAATTTTTTCGTTTTATATAATCTTTTGGTTTGTATTATTTTTTTTATTCATATTCCTTTCTTACAAATTTAATTTACTTGTTCCATATTATGCTGTCTCAGTAGAGGTAAAGTCACAAGGAGGAAATCCATAATTGGTTTTATTTTAGCTATATAATACTTATTCTCAAACTGATTAAATGCAAGCTGTCGATTTCCCGATAATTAAAAAATAAATAAATATGACCGAATTTTCTTTTAAGAACCGTTAATATTGTCTTCAGTAATTAAATAATACACGCTGAGGTAATACTTATTAAGTTATTCCAAAATACAAATATTTAAACGATTTTGTGATCTCTAGAATAGTTGCATTTTCAAAACGAAAAATTAAACACAAATCTGAAATCATCATTATGTTTCAACTGCTAACAAATTTTATGATTTATTAAAATAATAACCCAGGTATGTATCCACTTATTTTACTTAAAACCAAACTTCACACAGGATGCCAAAAGCTTTCCGTCAGGGTGTGACATAAATATTTAGGAATAGATACTATGACAAGGGTATTTTGAATAGAGTTAGAAAGAGTGAACCCAAATATTATGGAAATATAGAATTACAGAAAAAAACCTTAATTTGTTATAATTACTGACGTATGTTAATATAGCCTTCTTGTAACTGTGTTCCAGTTGTACATATCTACAATTTCTAAGAAGTTTTTTCTAAATTACTCATTCTTGAATACTATCGTTGCAATTAAAAATAATTTTCAATCGAATAGTTCTAGTTGGTATTTTAAATATGATTGAACTCAATAAGGGCTATTTATAATTCCATTAACATTTTTTAAATATAAATCAAGTCGGACCCAGGTCTTCTATCTGAGAGTTTTAATATTTGCAATTCTTTCATCAAGTGGTTGTAAGTTAAAGTTTTTATCGTTAAACCGAGTTTATAATTAATATGTCTTAGAAATTTATGCTGATTTTTTTCAATGTAATTCGAGTGGATTTTAAGGTGAGGGGACCAAGAAACAAAAAAAGAATAATTATATTCGACTCGACTTTGAACTAAAGAGAAATAAAAAAAAATATGTTGATTTATTTTTTAAGTCTCTGACATTACAGAGAATTAATTCAAGCATTTTAATAAATGAATATTTATACATGCAGTTGCATAATACATATTTCATAGAACATGTTCAAAACCCAATAAGTGCGCCATTTCATCTAAGATACTCAACCCACATAAAATACAAAATGTATAAAAAGTACGCCTCGTGTATCATCATTATTTCATCGAATGTATCCAGCCCACATGGAACGAACTAGTTCTAAATCTCTTCGACATTGAAACCATCCAAACATTCTAATATGGAATAACATGAAAAACACATTTTTTTAGCAAATACATTCACATATGATAAGTGTCCTATTTACACAAATTCGAATAAGCGCATAAGGTTTAAAATATTGTCGACTGCTTTCTTTAGTAATTGAAATCGCGGTTATACTCATATTATGAATTTTTGTATGTATTAAGAGATTTGAATGATTTTAATTTATTTATTTATTCAAAAAACAGTTTTTAACATAGTAAACATACTCTGCACATCTCACTAGGGCATTTCTGTATCAAGATGTGCAGCTTTACAATTAAATCATTTAAAAAATACATATATATTTTATTTTATTTCTTTTTATTTAGGAAGCAAACAGTCGCACATTAAAAAATTATAACAATAAACATTCATATGTTCTAGACCAATCAAGTCCCATTGAGTTAAATGTTGATTTAGTATTTTTTACCTACACAACATATTAAATGGCAAAAAATAAACATAATAAAGAAATACATAAAATTAAAAACAAAAAGAAAATATACAACATTTTGGAATAGCTATACTATTCACTACGGGTGATAGTACTCGTAATGTAATTTTCACAACAAAAAAATCGAATAAAATAAAAGTATTTTAATTTATTAATTTATTAAGCTGAATTTTATATGATATTAAGTTATGGTTGAAAATGTCTACATCTCTAGAGGCATTGTGAGTTTCACAGATACGTACTATTACAGAGCTTTGCGCGTATTTGGATTTACAATGTGGTATTCTAAATGAATCGTTCGATCTGGTGTTTTGCTTGGGGCAACGAAATGCAATCTTTTCTAACAGATATGATGAATCAACAAGGCAGTTCACAATATTGTGTAAGAATAATGCATCAGAGATTTTTCTGCGTTTATATAAAGTGACAGGGACAAATCGATGGTCACCAAAACGATACGATAAGTGTTTCATAAATTTGTTCTGAATGTTTTCAATGCGATCAATATATGTTTGATATTGAGGATTCCAAATAACTGAGGCGAATTCTAGTTGTGACCGTACATATGACATATATAACAGAATTAGGGTGTGTGCTACCGTAAAAGGCTTTGTAATGCGAATAATGAAACCCAATTGCTTATAAGCTTTTTTTAGAATATTTTCAATATGATCCCTAAATAACATTTTTGAATCTAGTATTACTCCAAGATCTCTTATTGTTTCTACTCGTTGTAGGGGTATATGGTTTAGTTTGTAAGTATAATAAATTGAATGTTTTTTTCGTGTAAAAGTAATAACATTACATTTATCTATGTTTAGATATAGTTGATTGTTTTTGCAATATTCCTCAATTTATTTATATATGTGAACTTAATATAATAATAACATTAAATTTAATCCCAAAAAAAAAAGTTAATGACACGGTTGTTTTAAGACCGGTAGACAAAAAAAAAACAAAATTTTAGTAACAAATGTACGAAAAATAAAATAAAAATGTCAACAAAAGAAGCATTGGGCAGTACGTTTATAGTAAGTTGGCAACAATAATATTCTTCTGTTAACTAAAGTACAAGGTACCTGTGCTGGCTTATCGGACACAATCATAGGGTAACCATACTGACAATTACAAGATGGATGGTATGAATAATAAATTATAAGAAAAAATTAAATAACTAAATAAAAATAGGAAAATAATAACCGATACGTAAGTAAATAATATTAATAATAATAATAATTTTAATAAGGTAAATAAATTAGCTACATAATAATAGAGTAAATAATAACACGATAATGAATAGATGGTAATAAGTAAAAATAATAATATAAAAACAATGACTTTTACTTCAGCTTTACTTTTACTGTCTTCCAGCGGCTTTTTCCAAACATTTTGTCTTGAAGAGTTTTATTTCGCATGTACATTTGTTACTTGAGTTAATGCCTAAGAAATACAAAAAAAGTTTCAATCAATACAATTATCCCAGAGCATGTTAAATTTCCCAAATCCCAAGTGAAAATATTCTGGAAAAATATACTTTGAAAAGACTCTTTCACATTATTCCACACTTCCTAGCTAAATACAAATAACAACCACACGAGCATGAACTAACCAACCTTTTGTCACATCAATTCAATATCATTTAGCCTAGATTACTAATAATCAACCCACGGCATCTTGTTGTGAATTGTTTAAGCCGCACCAACAGCCCCGTTCTACCAAGTAATCCCTAAGACCTACATTCTTCTAGTTACTAATCACCAACCAACCCTTTCTCGTCCAGTTCCTTTCCCTCAACAATTCAGATTTTCTTGTAGCACCCACAAAGGAAAAGAAAAATTAGTAACATCACTAATTTTGACCGAATTTATTTTATATACTCGTATGTTTTCAGACAGATCTAGGAACTTGAAATTAAATCGAAAATGGAAGTTGTATTGTTGACGGAATAAATTATTAAGAAAAATTTTATGCAGCATTTAGTTATTTTGATAATTAAAAGAAGTTCATAACTAAAAGTTGAGTAATAATTTTAAAAGAAACGAAAAAATAATTTTGAAAGAAATATGCATCTGTTGGTACCAAAATGGAACACTCTACATTTACTAACTGATTCCTATTTTGATTATTTTAGTTTTAAAATCTCAATCACAGTCTATTTTCGTACAGTAAACTATGCACAATGTCATTGCATTCATTTGCGATCTATGTTATTCTATCTTAATTCATGAAGATTTATTTTTGAAAAAGAGCAGGACCACGTGTAGCAATTTAAAAAAATTAATATTGGAAGAATAAAAATTTACTCGTTTCATAATATGAAGTTAAATGATAAAGGTATACTCAGGACCGGTCAGTGGCTGAGTTGGCATCGAGTTTGAGTTCAACCCAGGCGTCATGAGGTAAATTCCTAGGCGGGCTAGTTCATCACAACACAATCCGCTATCCGCTAATATTATCCGCTTATTGGGTGGTAGTAGGAGATTTTATAATATTGTTATGGCAATTTCAACTATTAGTATTTGCGGTTAGAGTTTCCTATGGAATATGTATTTATTTATTGTTTTCATGTTTAATTTAGTGGAACACTATTAATTCGGATTTTATGGACGGGTTGTTTCGGAGAATTTGAACAATTCATCAAATTTCAACGTTCATTTTCGGGTTCTGTGAAAGTCCTATTCAAGTTCTGTTACTAAATCATTGTAGGCTAGTTGCTTGACAAAACTGAAATAAAAACAGAACTTGAAAAAATCTTTCACAGAACTTGAAAATGAGCGTTGAAATTTGATGAATTATTCAAATTCTCCGAAACAACCGGTCCTAAGTTTTTCTTTGAATTTAATTTTATATAAAACAGTTTATTTAAAAACAAGTTCTGCCATGTAATTATTATTGTGCTAAATCAAACATTCAACACGATAAAAGATATAAATTTGTTTTTGACCACTTTAATTTTAATTGTACGTCGGATAATAATTAAACAGCAAAACTTGTTTACAAATAAACTGTTTCTTTTACGTTGAATAATAATATTATTGAAAAAAATCTTTTTTACAAATAAACTGTTTCTTTCACATTGAATAATAATATTATTTAGAAAACGTAAGGTTATTTCAAGTTTGTTGGTTTTTTAATTTTTTATTACTACATTAGAGGTATTTTTTAATAAAATATTATTTGGTAATGTGAGCCTTACTGGGTGCTTACCCTTGCTGAGGCCCCCATTTTATAATTTTACGTGACAAATTGTATGTAAATAAAATGTGTGTTAAATTAAAAGAATTTAAATGAAATATAAAGACATAAAATAAAGTAAAGTGATGAATGATCAATATTTATATAATTATTTGTTCGTCTGGTTATGATATGATTATATATGTAGGTATTTTTTATTATTATAAAAATAAATTTATTTTGAAATACATACTTTTTTGTTCTTTAATTTTGTTTGTGAAATGTTTTTTCATTCCTTCATTTTTTGTGTAGAGTGTAAGATTGTTAAATTCTTTAATTGCGTGGTATCTGTGGTGTCTTTGTCTTGCAAGCTTGTGCTTATCGGCGGAGTTTTTATGTTTGTATGTACGCTGGTCTAATTGATCTATTTGCTTTTTTTGTTGGTTGAAATTTTGTATTGTGTTCAAAAATTTGCCTTGGTAGTGTTTTATATACAGTTATACGTTATGCAATCCGGACAACGGCGTGAATAATTTATCGACTGCTGTTAGTATATTTTAGTAACTAAGATAACATTGATATAGTAAATTATTACAGTATTAATATGCAATATGAATTAACATCTCAAAGGTGGGTATAAACCAACGATATACTAATTTACAAAGCTGGAAATGGCCGTAGGGCGTAAAACTTCCTTGAAATTACTATGCTTTGCTGTTCAAATACTTTAAAAGAAGCGTTATGAAATAAACGTTAACTGGTAGTGGTAATTACATAAATATATTATAATGTAGCTTTATTTCAATGATAATTGTTTAAGAAAAATTAGACACAAGGCCCACAAATTTAATGCCTCATTAGGTGATATATCACATAATGTTTTAACGAAAAGTTGACCAGTATAATGGAATAAGCAAGGTGTTAAGGATTAACCTGAGGTTATAAATAATGTTGATGGGACTATTTTCATAATCAATCATCGGAAAGTTACTCGGCACATTAACCAGTGAAAACAAGGAAAAGAATTTGAAATAAAATATATATATCACCGGAGACTAAAATGATATCAACATGTTTTACTCCAAATAAGGTCTGGAGTATCTTGGTTAAAGTTTGTCGAATATATCTTTTAATATTCTATATACATCTGTATACATCCTGTGCAAAACAAACAAACCTTATGCTAGAGATATTTACAGAAGTCGCGGATTGTCATATTGTAAGAGGTACCTACATATTGGTGGAATCCTCTACCAAGATACCAACAAAGAAATAATATAAATGAAATAAATCCTCACAATAGCATGAACCGAAACAATTAGGAATGTTATTACAAAGCCGAAGGGTGTACTTAAAAAGTGGTTGGATGGTTTTGGAAATACAAACATAAATTTTTAATTATGTGTATTTTGATAACATGGCTATGAAATATACCGTAATATGAATTTAATGACGTAAATAGCAAGTAGAAACCTACATAATTTTACGAGGGTTTAATTTATTCATAAGAAAATAAGCCTAGTTTAACAAGAATGTTTTTGTAGAGTAGGAACCTACCCTAAATGCTGCATCAATAATGTAACTGCTAACTAAGTTACTGTAAAAGCCACAGATCGGTAAATTCTGGCATTCACCGAAATGGTAATTAATTTTTCAAAATGGTAGCTTTTCATATTTTAAATCAACCTAACATAAGCTCGCAATTTCTGACTATTCCTAACCGCTCGGTAGTAGGTAGAATTTAATGAAAAAAATTGAGATTATATAACATCTACAGTAATTTAATATTATTCACAAAGAATATTTAGTTGTTAGCTAAATATTGATTAATTCAACTATGGAACTCAAAAGGTTTATTATTGGATAAATATTATTTATTGTATAATTAGTAATTATTTTAAAGAGTCTGCGGTTTCAACTATTATTCTCTATATTCTTTACTTATATATATATGTATAGGTATATACATATATACGCCCTTGATAAACTTCCAGCAATTCCTGAGCTAATTAAATTTGTAGTATAAGAAGGAGATTCATTTTGGTTGAACATATTTTTTCCACTTCAAAAGAGAAACAAAGCATTGGACGGTGAAGGTCACCGAAGACCAAAATGCATTTTTTATACCAAATAAGATAAGGAATTTCTGAGTCCGAAACGTACGTATTTATTAGCCAAGAGATTTTATATAACTTGGTTAAATTTTAACATAAATTTTAAAATCATTTAAACGTAAGTAAGTGCAGTAACTTGGGGAGATAATTGTACAATTAACTATCTACAATAAATGAACTAACAATCTACACGGTGATACAATTTAAAATATGAATTACTCTTTTTAAAATTCGAATGACTTAAAGTACTTTACATGTAATATATGTCTAATTGTCTGAATGGAGAAATATTATAGCAAATATTACGTGATACCGTAAAAAAAATTGTTTTCTAAATAGTGTTTTAATTTTTGATTGTAAATCTTAGGATGGGTTGTTTCACAGAATTTGAATAATTCATCAAAGTACGATGTTAATTTTTTATTCAAGTTATGTTATTATATCAGTATAGTCCGAACTTGAACTATAGCAGAACGAACCATCCGTACTGTTGAAATCGAGTGCTTTTATGAATATTCTGCACATTTTCCTGTCCCTTAATATTGCAGAAATTTAGTTTTATTATTCTATTTATAAGCCTTTTTTAAGAGTTTCATTCTGTTGTCATTTTTAAAGCCAAACAAATTCCAAACGCAAATCATGGTTAATTCGAAGCTTTGCCAAATCACTATTTTAATTAATCTTTACAACGAATTGGTGTACATTATGAAAACCAAAAAATATGCATTAGATAAATTGAAAGTTTTACTATTGCTTCTCTTGAATAGAATAAAAAAAATAAAAAAAAATTACTCAAAAAAATAATAAATGCAAACTAGAAAAAAAAATTTTTTCAACTGAAATGTATGAACGCATAAAGGAAACAATACAATACAATATTAAAGCCAAGATTATCTGTGATAGTTTCACATGATTAACTTTTTTGCTTTCTTATAAAATTATTTACAAAATAAATAAAAACCAGTTTTTTGCTTGAAATCGAACGTTTCTAGACTCCGTTTGTCAAGCGATTTTAATGCCTAATACCTACGATATAAGGTATACCAAGAATATACACATTTTTGGATTGTAACTTTCTCTTAATATTAATAGATGCACTTTTTGCTATAGTTTCTTCATGATAAAATTAATCACATTTCACTAGCTTAGATAATGTAGGTTGCTTTTCCGTATAATCACTTACATATTGTAATATTAGTAAATGTTTCATTTCCACGATGATGTTAACACAATGGTGATAACATTCCCCATCCACGAAGCTATTTCCTTAGCCTAACGAAATCTTATACACAGATTAATCACCCTATCATCAATCATCCAACCAAATGTTCTTTGGCTAAAATATTTCTGATATGCTGGCAAATTTACAGCGATACAGTGATCTCACCTTCAAGCCAGCAGTGTCAGTAATTTATCAGTGGTATTTCGGAAACATGTGAATCCCTTGATTGCCTTTACACAACAGGATGCCGCGGTCCCTACGTCAATCAACTGATAATAGCAACACATCTGCAATAAACATTAATGATTTTACTACCGATGCCCAATTTTTGTAAAGTATAAATATTAGTTATATTTTTAGCGCAAACTAATTACAATTTTCACTTCGTTCTGGCTCTATTTCATATCGGGGTTTGGTTGCTATCATCAGTACCATCTGCACTGAAATGATTAAATGTATATTGGAGTATAAATGTGTAAGTCCGAGAATAATGTAGATTTGATTCAAAATCAGTTTGACAAGGGTATTTCTTGTTATTTGTTTTGCCCCTGTATATTTACAGTGGAACCTGTTGAATGTAACAAAAATGATCATGGATTAGATAAAAATATCAATTAAATTTTGTAAATTTTTTTTAACCAATGTTTAAAGGCTCTGATCGTGCCGTTATACAATGCATATACATGCTATTAGCATGCTAAATTCAGTTGGCAGGCTGTATGGTAGAATTTTGATTGAAAGGGTAAGAATGGAAACGAATGATAAAATATGGGATGCGTAAGTGCTTTTATGAGTGAAAGGGGATGCATGGACCAGATTTACATATTGCATAGGTATGCTCTCTCAGAAGTTTCTGAAAAAAAAAACACTTTTCTGTGTAGATACATATAAAGCATAGAACCAAGTCGACAAGAAAAAGTTATGGACGGTGTTGTCCAAGTATGGAGTGAATACGTCTCTGTGCGAGGTAAGTGTTGTATGTATTAGGTAGAACGGTGGTTTTACGGGGTGGTTTGAAATGACAAAAGGTGTTAAACAAGGCTACGTGAATTCGTAATTTGAAAGTATATTGCCTGTTGTATGCTGATGATGTTGTAGTGATTATTAACAGTATGGAAGATCTACAGTTTCTCGTATCCATGAATACTTATTCTCGTATAATTTGGAAATAAAAAAATATCAACATTTTACAACATTACATATAACTTTGCTGAAATAATATTTTACTCTTACCAAAAGATTGTCAAAGAATTTTTTTAAATATATTAGGATTTTTTTAATTGGGATAAGTCCTAAAAAATCTACATATTTGGGTGAAATAATAATACGCTCTTGCCAATATTAATACATTTTTTAATATATTAAGAATTATTTTATTGGGATAAAATTGAAAAAACCAATAAATTCCCAATTTTGAATGGAAATACTAACTTTAAAACACTTTGGCACTTTGCATGTATTTTTGGATACTTAACAGAAGTTAATTTGTTTTCAAAGACTTTTTTCATATTTGAAACACGTAATAAATTGGTCGCGTCTTAGATGAATTATTTAAGTCTATGAATCGCGTATTCGTTTTCTTTCAATTCTATGGGCTTCAATAATTCAACTACGCTTATTTAAAAAATATGTGCATTGTGCATATTGTCAGCTAACTGACACCATGTTGCTCCATTGCCCGCCGGTACAAACCGCTAATAATTTCATTAAACCGGATAATTTTTACTGTAATGTAATTAATCCAATGAATTATTAACTTTCTAAAACATATTTTCTTCGATAGTATCCAAAGATTATATGAAAAGAAACGATGTTTTTGAACAAATTTAGTATTACATGAGGTGATCCAAAATATAGTTCATTTTCTAACGGCACGAAAAAAAAATTAAATATGTTTTTGGCACGAAAGTTTCCTTGTCAAAACTTCATTTTTTTACTGGCGAATCTGCCACTTGGAAATATAACTACGGCGGAATTTCTTCGATGAGTTATGAGAGATTCCAGTTTTTGTCACCGTGGAGTCGTAGGTAAATTTTATAACGGTATTTCATTATTAAATCGGGTTGTAATTTTTTGGGTCTGGTCTCCTGCAAACCAAAATGAATCTTACTGTCAGTTAAAATTGAGGGACAGAGTGATCGTTTTTTGCCTGCAGACCACCGATTTAATTTTTTTGCGTAAAGGCTATGTGGAATTTACCCGAAATATACGATTTAAATTCGACCAATCAGAGGGCCGAAAACGTCCAGATGATAGCTTAATAAAGATTAAGATAGGGTGCTTAGATTATTTGGGCATGTAGAGCAAATGAACGAAAAAAAGGGTGTAACGAAAATATACGAGGTTCATCTAGAAAGTAAGGTTACAACATTTATGTAGGATCGAAAAATACTCTGATTTAATTGAAATTCACAGGATATTTCACAAATATATACAACCATATTTTAACTGTCAAGATTGGGACATTTACGTAGCCTGGGCACCAGTTTTTGTATTTTAAACAAAGGAACATTTACATATTTATTTATAAAAATAGAAAAATTCAATGTTTGAAACTCGTATTTTTTTGTCTACACCTTTGATAGATCTAAATCTTAGATAGATCTAAATATAAATAACCAATTACGTGACAATACATTTGGACTTGCTATTGCCTGAAAAATTCAAAATAAAATGTTTCAATTAAGGAACACTCGTATTTTTCCTGTAAATTCTTAATTCAAACGTTGTTCGTGTATGATAAAGATATACATTCAAAAAATATCCGCGTATGAACGTATACGATAACAGGCGGCGTTTTAGTATTTGCGTGGAAAACTACATTCTACACACGGGCGGGACTAAGATAGTTAGATACTCTTACTCGCTTACACTATAAGATGAACACGGAATACTGCACGATTCGACCTTCTACTTGGCTTTTACTAGTGTTTTCTGAGTAATAAAAACATTTTCTCATCACACACGGCATGTTGGCACATTTTTGATGCAACTAACTTAGACAGCACACGATCCTACGCGACTCTTGTCAGTTTTGTTCAAAAACAATGAAATTAAAAGCACTATAATTGACTTACTTTTGGCTTGCCACTTTGAGATTTTTACAGCACGTCTATAAATATTGTAACCTCATTATGAATAGTGATTTTTAACATCAACCAATGGTGTACATTCGTATAGTAAATTTCTGATAATCAAATTACTTTTTTGATGGGCACTGATCATAAAGCAAATATTTTATAAATTATTTCAGCAGCCTACAATTGTTATATCCCGTGATTTTTCGTGAGTCTGCGCAAGTCTTTTATATATTATCTAATTATAAATTATTTCACGAAGTTTAAAAACTGTTAATAATATTTTTAAATGACAGTAGTTGATCAATAAATCGACAAAAATGCGGCCGCGATAATAGTTAGAAATTTACAACTTTGAAACTAATTTTCCAACTTTAGAAAAACAGGCGATAGCTACTTTTGATAGCGATCGAACCATTCATTATCGTTTCCATAAAACTTTACTTAATTGCTTCTACCTTTGTTAAACTAACTAACTTTCCATAAATAAACCATCACGCCGTTTTCCATAGGGATGAGCAGATAGGATAAAACGTCACGCATCCATGTTTTGGAACACGCTCCTTGCTTTAGTCACACTCATTCATCACTATCAAACATACTATTTTCAGTTTTCTGTGCTGTGCGTTAGTCCTGAGTGAAATCTGTTTCAATGAACTGAAATTTGCTACAAATTTTAGCGTCTTTTTCAAAATGGTATTGATTTTTTGAAGAATTCAGGCGATAAATTACCTACCTGTAATTAAATACTTACAACAGAAAAAAATATTTAAATAGCCATTTTCAAAATTGGAACTGATTCGTCGAGAATAACCCGGTGATTTTTCAGAGGTCTGCGATTTTTATATTTATTTTTATTTGATAAAAAATAATACAAGATTTCAAATTATAACAGAATGCAACATAAATATATTTTTTTCTTAATTATTTTAGTATCTACTTCATAAGGTGAGCTCCGGGAGATAGTGTTTAAGGTAGGAGTAAGTAAGAAAAAAGAAAATAAAGCTTAAAAGTTGATGTATAATTAATATTCAAAGTCTAGTTAAATTAAATAATTCTATTTTCAAATTAACTACAAAAGTAATTCAATACACACACTTTTAGAGAATCAGTACTATAACAATAATCAAAGATTTTTTTTAAATGATAGATAGTATATTAAGGGTATAAGATATCAAATATATTGACTGTGTTTTGGTAGAACCATTCAGTTCACCTTTTTTGAGAATGTTACTTTTCAGTTTTTTTCATATGGAACAGTCTTCAAAGTAGGTAAATACGTCAAAGAATATTTTTAGTGATTAATACATTTTTATTACTAAAAACTAAATTTATGCTTACATTTTTTTAGGTTATTTCGAAAAAATATGCACACGCAATTATCAAATCCTCAAATCTCTCATAAAAATGAATAGAATTACAATTTTTTAGATACATTTCTGGAAACCAAATAACCGTAAACTTTTACATTTTTAATTAGTTTTACGAATTTAAATTCGTTTTTATTGTCTCCTGTAAAGTTTTCATTTTGTAGCCCGAAAAATTTACCGAACCACATTCGATTTACAAGTTGAGCAGAACCGTGAAAAATCATCACCGTTTATTGTAATTTAAATTTTGAAAAAGTAAATTAAAATAATGTTCTATTAAAATAATATATAATAGGTAGGTACCTACTTTATCGTTTGTCTGAATTCTTCACACAGTCAGTTTCAATTGCAGATTACTAATTGAATATAATAGTACCTAATACACATCAAAAACATGAAATCCGACCAATATAACATATTTACGAAAAAAAATATTGACTATTCAAACTTTAAAGAAAAACTCGAAAAAATAGACTTGAATACGATATAACGAACTCAAAATGCTGAAGAGGTCTGGGAAAATTATAATTACGCTTACGAAGAAACAAATAATCATATAAATCTTAAATTTGTTAAGCTTACACACAAAACAAAATTAATAAAACTATGGATAACACAATAAATAATAAATTGTTCGAAAACGAGACAAAATACTCGGACAAATTAAATACGCGCCATTTGGCATGAACCAACTTCATAACTATAAACTTTAAACTACAATAAAAACCCAAATACGGCGTAAAAAATATTAAATTAAACAACACACACACAAAAATACAAACAGAAAATAAAATCAAACAACTCAACAATAATAAGCTAAATAAATAAATGCTAATACAAATACAGAAATAATAGCAAACTTCGTGAATAACTTCTTCGTAAATATAGGAAAAACTGTAGAGACTACTAAAATAATAACACAAACAAATAGATCAAATATCAATACACAAACAACACAACAAAGTCTTACAATAAAAATAACTACGAAATCGGAAATTGACTAAATAATTAACACATTAAAACAAAAACAACGCAGCCAGGGAGGCTCACACAATCAAATTATGTTTTGAAATAATAGTATATAAATTAATGTACGAATTATTTTTTTTTAATTTACACTTAAATTCAAAGCAAATTTGAGTTCATTAAACACAGTCAACCAAAATAAGTATGTTATGATTATTATCTTGATCTCATATATACTATTCTGTTATTCTGACTCTTGGCACGAACCGAGTATTTGATTTTCTTGGCCGTGCCGTGTCTTTGCTCCGTGTCCGTGCTCGGGCGAACCCAACTTTTCTACCATTAACTTTCGTGTCATACATTGTACAAGTGCTCCTGTCTCCATTTATTCGCTCTACAAGTATAAACCGTCTAAGAGTCCCTTTCTTAAGCTAGCCCATTCTTGATCTCCGTGTGCTCTTCTAAGAGGTACAAGCCGCACATATACTTACTGCTTTTTGATAACACATATAATAAAAATCGTTTTAAATATAAGTAGGAATCTACTTACTCTTAAAAAATTCATATACTAGTCCAAGAGAGAGATCGTACGTGACGTCTTAACTTTTTAGGATCTTCTGTATTTTTCGCCTTTATACAACACGTGTACGAAAAAAGAGGACGATTGTCGATTACGTGTGTACGAGTTCTCTTTGACAACACGGGCAAAATGAGTATTATTAATTTGTTAAGAATCTCTTCAAATTATTCGTAATATCGTCAAACTGGAATTGCAGACCATTTACGTTTAATTATTTATCATTTAATTATTTATTTAATAGTTTAATTATTTATTATTTATCATTTAATTATTTATTTAATAGTTTAATTATTTATTATTTATCATTTAATTGATAGGTTTACTGATAAACTTTTAGAAATACACGAATGTATTTTCATAATTTCGGAACACATGTTCATTAAAATCCTAATATTTTAGCATTTCGTCATACATATTATCAAGGCAAATGAAAGTAAATGAACAAGTGTTCCGACATATTTGTAATATACTATGGGTTTGTCGGGAAACGGTCAGCAATCCCGTTCTCAACCGGGTAACCAATAATTTGAAGAGATTCTTAATAACTAATTTTTATCCGTTTACGTTACCTATTTGCACTAGCAAGGTTTAACCCTATGACCTTTGGGATAAAGTTTATTGCTTTGCACGGAGGTCGTACTAAATGTGTCCATTATAATAAGTTTTATTCTATAGTACCAACTAGCACGCATGTTCGTAAATACAAATAAATAGTCAGAAAATAATGAATCCCTCTAAATTTAGTGACACACAATAATGATACTACTCTCGAATGTAGATTATATTATACGAGTATGTACTTTCTCCAAAAGGTCAACCATTAGTCTAATTAGAAAAATGGTACCCAAATCACCAGTCAACGTTAATTACGTTTGCCTTATTAAACAAGTAACAATAATTATACAAGAAATACCTGAAATAAATTGTAAACAAAGTTTATCTTAAGCATTTTTGTAATTTATTTATTTATTTATTTATTAATCTTAAGTTAGCTCACATCTTCGTGTGTGCTAATAGTTTTATAAACATATAAACATGTACATTGTTTGGCAAACATAATCTTTCTTTAAATATTTCACTAAAGTCACAAAAAAAAGAAACATTAATAATTGAGATAGACATATTTTCTTAATTCATTTTTGAACTTATTAATATTTTCTATCACAGCAATTTCCTTCGGGATTTTGTTATAGAGTTGAACGGCCTGGTACATCAGAGATTTTTGGGTGCTTGTTTTTTTTCTTGTTGGCAATCTAATTTGCTTAGAATTTCTCGTCCCGTGTCCGTGTATCTCGTTATTGTAATTTATTTTTCTTTTCAGTTCCTTAGACATCATCCCTAAGTTAATTTTATGTATAAAAATAAGTACATTCAAATACACAGTTTGCTTCACCGTCAAAATATTCAGCTCCTTTAACATGTCTCTTATCCGTGTGTATATGTTGCGCTTAAGTATTATTCGCATTGCTTTATTTTGCAGTATTTGCATTTTTTTCATTTTCTCTTTATTGCAGAGAAAAAGAATACTTGAACAGTAATTAAAGTGTGGTCATATAATTGTATTGTATATTATCTGGCACGTTTCTTTATTTACTTTGTTTCTGATTCTACCAAGAAATGATATTTTTTTTGCAATTTTTTTAATTGTATAGTCTGCATTTTTTGAGAAGTTCAATTTTGAGTCTATAATAACACCTAGATATTTAATTTCTTCCACTTTTTTATGATTTCTCCATTTATAGAAACCTTTGGTTCCTCGTGCGTATTTGTTCTGCCTATATGCATGTATTTTGTTATTTTGTTAATTAACTCTACACATGAGGCCCTGAGGAAAAAAAAGTGGGTGTGTCAAGCCTACGCAAGACAGAAGTGAAACTTCTTTTGTTAAACCGTATGAACCACAATCAATTACGTATTTCACTCGTATTACACTCACGACGCAGTATACTAACCAAGCAGCTGATGCTTGGCGTGGCGCAGTTCGCTGGTGTCTGAGAGAGAGGAAAGAAGAGAAGAGAGAGAACGTTCGTGAGCGGCTCCCCCACCTCAACAAGCGCATATGGTGAGAGAGGGACAGTGAACGGTGAGCGGTGGTGGGGGTACCCGCATTTTCGTGTCGATCCTGACTCGGTTTTACTCCGTCCCCGAATTACGCGCCTAAAGAAGTTTCACTTCAATATAATATATTTTCAAAAATAATGTACAATGTACAGAAATAGAATCCCACACAAGATCGCGTAGTGCGCTCTAGCGAACGGATATTTTATCAGAGGGAGATAGTTTTAATTTTTTTTTCTGTAAATTATTACATATTATCAAAATAAATAAATTAATTAAATAAATGTAATACAATTATCATAATATACGGATTAGATAATAATTTTAATCCAACACAATAACGCAAAGCGCGCTCTAGCGGAGTAATGTTTTATCACAGTGAGATAAGTGTTTTTATTATTTTGCAATATTATTTTCTTTTAAAAAATGTTCTGACCTACTAAAAAATAAGATATTGAATGAAAAAGGCGTTAAAAACAAAAAAATAATGTGCGATGGCCGAGAATCGAACTCGGATCAACTGCTTGGAAGGCAACTATGCTGACCATTACACCACCAACGCCAGTTGTCGGGATGAGCTAAGAAGCATTTATATGTTACTTCAAAACTTTGAAAATTATTACATATTATCAAAATAAATAAATTAATTAAATAAATGTAATACAATTATCATAATATACGGATTAGATAATAATTTTAATCCAACACAATAACGCAAAGCGCGCTCTAGCGGAGTAATGTTTTATCACAGTGAGATAAGTGTTTTTATTATTTTGCAATATTATTTTCTTTTAAAAAATGTTCTGACCTACTAAAAAATAAGATATTGAATGAAAAAGGCGTTAAAAACAAAAAAATAATGTGCGATGGCCGAGAATCGAACTCGGATCAACTGGTTGGAAGGCAACTATGCTGACCATTACACCACCAACGCCAGTTGTCGGGATGAGCTAAGAAGCATTTATATGTTACTTCAAAACTTTGACTAGATCAAATGAACTTTAATCGGTGGTGGGGGTACCCGCATTTTCGTTTCGATCGTGACTCGGTTTTACTCCGTCCCCGAAAATTCATTACGCGCCTAAAGAAGTTTCACTTCAAAAATAAAGGAGAGTAAGTTCTGGGAAGGAAACGGGTATCAGAGATGGGTGGGAATGTGGGGTCAGTTTGTCCAGGAGTGATGAATGTATGAATCCTTTTCTCCCACTGCGGTGCAAGGCGATGGATCGATATAGTCCTGTTCGAGAAATCAAACGATCTCCCTCAACCAGCGTCTCCCAATCCGGCCCACCACGCAGTAGGTGAGCAGGCGCTTACGCCGCCAATTACTTGACAATCCTCACCCCATGAACCCGGTCACCCCTGCTAAGTCACCAAAACCTAGCAAACCACTTAAGAATAAGATAGTACAGAGGTATTCGTTATCAAATAAGTGATTCCCGGGGCGGCGGTACCCATACCCGCATCCCAAATTATCATTTTTATCAGATATCTTAATCCAACTAACTAATGATTACACAGCTTCTCCAAAGTGGTACACAGAGAGGATGGACCTCCATATATTTCTTTATTCGTCATATTATGCCAAACGGTTCGGTAAGTTTGGTGACTTAACAGGTGTGCTCGTATTCATGGGTGAAGTTTGTCCAGATCATGGTGGCAAATGCGTCTGCTAATCTACTTCGTGGTGGGCCGATAGAGAATAGTTGAAGGAGACTTTTTGACGTCTCCAGCCCAACTTTCTCGGCCGCGATTAGTACGTCAGTCACAACTACACAGATTTTTTTTCCTTCCCAAAACTTCTGCATTGATCATATACATTTTAACGTCACTTACAGACAGTTCAGCAACTATCTTTTGACTTTTGACTTATATATTTGGGTTATAATGCCGCGTTGCGCTCCTTTTTTAGCCAACGTTTCGAACATCATTGCAGTGTCTATCTCGGCTCTGTCCACCTCTGCAACCACTGCACTTCTGACTAACTTTGAATAAATGATGGACAGTTCCATGACAATTCATTTGAGTTTGACAGTTCGTTTTAAACAAACAAAGAGATACTGACTGGTCAGTGGCTGAGTGGGCATCCCACCCAGGCGTCGTGTATTCAATTCCTCGGCTTCTTTCACAACTCGAGCAACATTTTCCGCTTGCTGTGGTGGTAGTAGGTGATTTCCAAATAATGTAATTTTATTCGTAACCTGGGAATGTTTGTCTTCCTTTTAAATAAAAAAAAAATAAATACCAAATTAATTATTCATTTTAGAAATTCAAAAAAAAATTGCCTTCTTTGAAAAGTGTTAAATACATAGTAAATTTAATTATGTCTTAGAATATAAAAAAAAATGTAGAACAATCTCTTCTAGGGAAGCATCACTAATTTCTAAATACCGTTTGGTGAAAATAAAAATAGTATGCACTTTGACCATTTTGCACTTTAAACTTACATGCATTTTACCAATAGTTTGTTGCTGTCATTTAAAACCTTTCAAAATTTATTTTTTGGAATAACTTGGTGAGTAAAACCCCTTCAGTGGTAAAGTGGTGCCCCGGCAAGGCCAGGGTCCTGGGTTCGAGTCCAAGATGTGTCCGTATCCTTTTCTGATTTTTCTGTTTCAGATTTTCATTTAGAAATCGCTAATATTGTCTTCAATAATTAAACTTTTCAAATTTCACTGCTCCCACAATCTACTTAATCTACTGTAATGTCAGACTGTACCTAAATAAACAGTAAAAAAATATCACTCATTAGAATTATTATTTTTATTGTATTTAATTATGTCAAAATCCGCGTTATACTAACAAGAAAACTTATTAGATTAATTAATTAAGTATGTTTTAATTTTAGAAGATTTTTTTTGTTTTCATGTTTAAGAAACAGTGATATTCATCGTTATATGTATTTACACTCGTCGTTCCATCCGACCAATAGACCACTGGGCACACTAAATCAATAAATTAACAACAGCAGCTTCTCGCATACTAAACTGCTCTGCGACTGGAATTCAATTCGCCTTATTGCATCACGAGTCTTGTTTAAGATTAAATAATCGCAACAATGTGTTATTTATTGAAAAAAAACGGGTTTTTTCAAGAGTTTTTATTTTATGAAAGTACAAGTTTTTCTACAGTAACTTCACACAGGAGACATATCATCTTTGGGGAAGCTGCGTGAAGGGATTTTTTAAGGAGAGGAAAGAGTGAATATGAGTTTCGAAGAGATCCATATTTAAGGAGGGGATAACTGCCGAAGTGATCAATGTTCCACAGAGCATCTTCCATTGAAATACAAGTAGAACAAAGACAGCATTCCCATTTGATGCCTATCGTCTGAATATTGGAAACCGTTTGTTAAGATGTTAGCTTCACGAGCGGATTACACCTAAAAGAACTCAGCTTTGATTCTAATGAATCTTTTGGAAGTTTTAAAATCCGAAAAAAAATTCATAGAAAAATTATGGAGGGCATATCATGTTGATTATTTTTTTTATTATCAATGATAATATTCGTCCTTATTTTAAATAGGAATGCTTTCTATCAACACCATAAAAGCTCTCTATGTAAAATAAAATAATGCGTAGGTAGGTAAATTAAGTATATTATTTAACATGTTCATAGATATTATCTGGTAAAATTAAATCCATATATGCTCTAAAAGGTTAACTTACATAATATCCCAAATATAAAGAGCGAAAGGTCAAATAAAGGATTTTACAGACATAATACAGTTAAAATAACGCAGAAATATAAAACCTAAGCACATAAAATAAATTTTACATACGAGTGTTAGATTCTCGTAAAGGTAAATAAGTTGTAATTATAATTTGAAATATGTGCCTACTTACTATGTTAATTTTAATAATTATCTTGTATGTTACAATAAATAAATAATTTAAAAAAATTAAAAATGATAAATAAAATAAATATAATTTGATCATTAGATACAATAAATCGATCAACTACATTTTGCACATCCAGAGTCTTAACTCTGCTTGGTTTAAAATGGTTTGCATTTCACCAAGTGAAACAGTTCTATTTGAAGTCATAAAATGTATTAAGTGAATTTATATTGGAATGTTCAAATTAAAATGAAAATAACATGTTCAGATTGATAACAATCTGTAAATAATATCTTCAGATTGATAACAATCTGTAAATAACATGTTCAGATTGATAAAAATCTGTAAATAATATGTTCAGATTTATATCAATCTGCATTACAATTATTAGATATATTTTTTTTATTAGAATATTTTCAAAATTTATTATTTTAAAATATAAAAAAACATTTACTAAATATTGTTACAAAAATACGTAGTGAATTGCATAACAACAAAATAGTGAAAAATTATGTATTCTAGTATTTGGAGAGAACTAGCTCTTGAGTTTGGTGTAGGAATAAAAAGTAATATCATAGCGTATGATAAGTACAGGATGTGATGACTTGATAAAATATAAATATGGTTCTAATTGAAGTTAATGCATTTCGTTAATCATGACGCGCGAGTTCAGTTTTTTTAAATATTATTTTATAAATATAGTTTTATTTTGTGATCATTTGTAACTAATGTACTCTGTCGAAAATATAGAAGGCGCAATGGTCGTTCAGTAAACTTCTTAATTTTAATTATTAAAATAATTCTGTAGTAGTAAAACTACACTATAATGAAGATATATTTGTAATAAAGTGTGTTGATGGTCCACTCATTGACCTGTGACTCAAAACATTATTTTAAATTAACCGTATCTAAAAATACTTATCTCGTCATACATTTTAATTCCTCTGGACCTAAAAATATGTCTTACTTGGTTTCATAATTAATACAGCTTACGCAATAATATAATTGGTAGATGTATGTTTTGGTCACTGGTCTAAAGTCAAGATTATAATTGATAAGAACTCAGTTTTCTACCCGTGAGAGTTAACTATTGCAATAATGAAGCGTACGGCTAAAATAATAACAAAATGCGCAAAATAAATCACAAAATTCGTGCATTCTTGAAACTTTGAACATTAATTGTTCTTTGCAATATAAACGAAGATCTCGGCCCAAAAAGAGAGTGGAAGAATACCCCTCTAGAGGGAGGTTTATTCGGGGTTCACAGGGGAAGGGGGCGACTATTTCTAAATAAGTTTTTTCAAACTAGCTCGCGTGAGGAATCGTTTACCATGTTTTAAGTCGTTTTAAATAACTTTACAATTTGATAGGCGGTTTCTCCGGGAATCATTTATTAGATAACCAACATCTCTGCCATGGGTCACCTCAAGTGGTTACGTTTGGTGATTTAGTAGGGGTGCCCGGGTTCATCGAGTAAGGTGTGTTCAGGACGCGCCTGCCCTCCAGCTGCGTGGCATGCAAGTTCGAGAAAGGCTGGTTTGGGGAGACCCTTTGAAATCTCCAACTGGTCGGATTGGGAGGGATACATTAATATGTCAGTCACTCCGGAAAACAATGATCCCTACATAACTAGACAACCCTCATACCTTTTACGTTTTCAGAACTTCCTTTTCTTAAAAAAAGACCCTCCACACAGAATCCCAAAAAATTATTTTCCTCACGGCTCCCTATGTGGGGTTTATTAAAAAATAAATAAACAAAGGAGATAACGTTAGTATCAATATTTGGTGACATAAGACAGGTTTTTAGTAAACAAACATGAAAATAACAAACGTTAACCTTTAAGCCACTTAGGCGATTTTCGGAATACATATACATAAAATATAAAATTTAAATAACCTAAAATATGGAATAAACGAAGAAATCCAAGTGAATTTATTGTCTTTTCCGCAGTGAGCGGTTCATTGTGTTTTCAAATTAATATTTCTAGGAATGATATTAATTAAATAATGTGGTAAAAGTATATAAATAATCAAATCGCAATCTAGAAGGGAAGGAACTCGAACTATAAGGGATTACATTACTTTATTTTAGACTCTGCAGAACTTCAATAATACTTATAAGATAAATTTATGACCAAAGTTTCATGAATGTACGAAATTTTGTCATTTATTATATCCTATTTCACGTGTAGATTCTAATATGTGAAAGATGAAGAACAGTACCTACCTGCATCATTATATTTATTTTGGTACCTTGACTTCTTCGTTCAAATCTAGTAACAAAGCATAATAACTAAGGCAATTTAAAACAAAGTTTGTCTTCTAAGGGCTGGTTCCTCAACGGAGCTGTAATGAGAGTATCATCAATCTGCGTTGAATCGCGTGGAATATGTTATAGTAGTTGTTTATTTGGCAATTTATTTTCTGAAGGTTTTTTATTTGCCCCACGCCGTATTTAAACCCGTGTTCAGAGGCTAGAAACTGACACGCTGTATCAAGTAGAATACGTCTGACTCTCTATTCACAACACATATTATATATATATATATATGTATAACTCTTTTTGTATATTGCCTATAGTTTCCACGTGTACAACGTTGCGAAGAAGAAAAGGAAGAGCGTCTTTTGTACTGCGGTACTGCAAAGGCGAAATCTTTTACTAGGCATGTTTGCTTTTACGCTGAGAGCTCGTCTTTGTCTATCGATATCATCATCGTCCATCAGATTACTGGTGAGTATGTGTCCAAGGTATTTAGTTCTTTCGGTAACCTTCAAGTTCACACCATTCAGGGTAGCTGGAGGAATATTTTTCGGGCCTTGCCCATATCTTATGACCAATAGAGCCATTTTAGCGGAGTTATACAATATATTTGTTTCTTCAGCATACTCTGCACAGATTTTCAGAAGAATACGCAATACGAATATAAAATGGCTGCCAGGTAATTTCCCTCGCCCTAGATTTGGATTCAATGTACACAAAGTCGCATTAGCATTATAATCTTTTGTGTAGGGCTTTTTAGGTCCATAATCTGTAAAATTAAAGCCAAACGGGAAAATCATTTGTATTATCTACTTTCTAATCAATATTTGGGAAAATACCAATATTTTGTATGCCTATGGAAAATACCATTGATTTGTATGACCATGGAAAATACCTTAATCTATTTTTTTGTTATGTCTGTTACCTTGTTATAATACATACGACACGTTATTGGATTTAATTGAACAAAAACATCACTATTTACTGAAGTTTCGAGGATGGGCCAAATCAGCAAAATCTGATTTTAAAATATTAATTCAATATTCAAAAATACACAATTTAATTACCTACCAATCTCTAATAAATTCGAAATCCCGTCAAAATGTGATTTAAATTCAAAATACCACAACAAAATTTCATTTTCCGTGACTGAAAATATCATTTATGTGTATCATTTTTGCATAAAATATTACATTACGGAAACAATTCATAACAAAATAAACTCAGAACGATGAGTTCGGAGAATAAACTAATCTCGGATAGGAAGATATTAATCATTTTAGCGATTTTAAAATGATAAATATTTTCAGAAATAAAGCTTCAGCATTTAAAAAATACACATAAACCGAATACCGCATAGGTCACAATTTCTGCCTGATAATTGGAGCCAGTGAGACTATGGCATCCCAATTGCGGGATATTGTGATGCTGGGATATGATGAGGGTGGAAGACGGATAAGATGAAGATGGTGAACTATATTATCGATGGCCTAGCGCACACATGAGTTAACCCTTAAATGCATGATTTATTTATTTTTCTGAAAAAAAATATATTTGGTAGATAGGTACATGCATATGCACGGAAAAATAAAGAAAAAAAATTGTAATTTTTTAGTGGTATTTTATTAAAAAAAACAATTGTTGCAGATTTACAACACCATGTATTTACTAGAAATTAATATGAACAATTTACCTAAGAAAAAAAATAAAAACCTAAAACAATTTCTCAAAACTAATACGTGTACCGGAAAAAAGATGAGTTATTACATATGAGTATTATATTATTGTATCTACTTACCTCAGAAAATCAAAATAATAACAGCAAAACCAAACTGCAATTCTAACGTCCAACCAATTTTTGAGAATCTTTCTTGAAAAAAACTTTCTCAAAAAAAAGTGAAATTTGACATTCGGGAAAGAAAAAAAGGTGCTGCCACTCAATAAAATAAATTACCGTGAACGTGATAATTCAATAGCATGAATTATGTATTCACCAAAGAGTTAAAGGTGGTTTAATGGAATAGTAATTAAAAAAACTGCACATAATACGTGTGCGCAAGGTTATCGTTACAGTATAAAGACCTTCGTGGTAGAGAGGTAAGGCTTTTGACTAGCAAGCCGAAGTAACTGGTTCAAGTCTCGGCGTGTGCAAGAAAAGTTTAAATGGTCTTGGGTTATTTCACATTTTAATCATTTAAAATAAAATAAATCGTATTTGCGGCACATTCCAATGTGGAAGATACTCTTAGTAAACGTTGCTTATCATGGCTTTACCGTAGTTGATGGCCAGATCTGAATAGTCAAAATCCATAAACGAGGTCTTTATCCCTTGACCACGGAAGTCCTCGGAATTTATATTATACTGGCTGAAACCCCCGTATATATTTAGATGACAACTAATATGAAGGTATATTTTTTTTATGATAAACTAATTTTAAAGTATACAATATAATAATATGTTATCCTTTGTGCCATGCATAAAAAACCTTGTCTTATAAATATTAGTTTTTCATAAAAAAAAGAATAAGTCAAAATATTTCACCATCAAATTTAGATATAATATCTCTCGACGCCGTCTAGTGGAAAATTTAGAACTAACAAAGCCATACCTACAAAAATAAAGTTATTATTAAAGCAATATTTTTTAATTGAAATACTTATACATATTGAATTATTTGGCGGGTTGATATACCTTTTGCAGACTTTTCGAAAAATCGAGAACAGAGGTGGTGGGCAAGGTCAAGATTTTTAACTCGTGAATTCAAATCAGTCGTTCATCGTTGCATTTTTATATTGAATTGTAGATGGATTAATAATTTTATGCTATTTTTCTAGGGTGTTTATATTGGAATTGGTCGATTGTAACCAAGGTTATATAAAAATCTCGTTTGAAAAGAGTTAACTAATCAAGGGTGCATTTACTGACAATCTTTTTTTGTTTCAGAGCGAAAAAAATCCCTTTATTAATCGTAATTAATGAAAACCCCCTTCCAAACATGCTTTTATAATTTATTTGCCTCTGAATCCATAAAAGTTTCGCCTGGGGTGTATTTCCCGTTGTTGCTGAAACACTGTTATTTTCATGCGAGGGGTAACTGAAATTTTGATGCGTTGAAGTGAGGCATGTACAAATGAAAAAAAAACGCCAGGCAATAGACATTGTGAATCCAACTAACGTGAGAGTGATTCTCAAATGATCTACAGAAAATTGGTGTCCCTTCCATGCTTTGCTTTAATGGCCTCTATCCATTTCAAAAGCGGTCTCTTACATGGCTTTTATATTTAAATCTAATTTCCCCAGATTTTCCAGGGTAAACACCTTCACGTTTAATTTTGCGCTCACGCACAACCTTGGTTAGTTATACGTCCATGGCTATCTATCTAGACCCAGAGAAATTTACGTGGCAGTAAAGTGACAGTCCGATTAATTTTGGAGATAGTAAATCGCTTGCCATCTTTTTTTACAACCGGAAGTTAAGTCACCATTATTAAACCCATGACTGTGTAGTAAAATTGACATAACCTTACTCTTAATCATGCCTATGGGACGTAGGTAGACAAAAGCGTTGATTTTAATTACCGTAAGGTTAGTGCAATACCACATGAAAACTACTGATTTTGGTGGTTGATGCGTGAAATGAATATTCTTGGGTGAAATTTTATTAATGTTCAAATTTTCAAATTTAGAACAAATTTTGGTAATTCAGAAAAGCGTTCAGACCTTTGTTAGATTTTTTTATGAATTTGTAATTCTATGATAAAATTATGTATTTTTTTTTAATTTTAGATAGATTTGGTGATTTTTTAAGTTTACTAACACATGTTGATTCGAAAGGTCAATTTTGATTTTAAAAAAATATCTGTATTATGTATATAATAAAAAAATTAACGATTCGTTAATTGAAAGGCAGATATTATAATAATAATGTTTAGCTTTACAATTTAATTATTTTTTTACATTAGTGAAGCCCTGAGAAAAATAATTTCATTCAAGGAATATGTCGTCTTTGGATGTACTGTGGGCAGAGTTTTTTTAAGAAATGTAAGTAGAAGAGAGATGAGATATGTAAGATATACAGTAATATACATTTTTTTAAATTTTAAATACATACATATGACAGATTAACAGAAGAAAAACATATGGTTCTAAAAACGAATGACAATAAAATGTGTTCTTTTTTAACGTTACTACCCAGATTATTATGATTATTCAATAGAGAAAAAAACGTTTCTCGTGTTTGAGTTGGGGAGTAGTGCCATTACAGCATACATAAGTAAAAGTAAAACTGCCTCTGTAAACTTTTTAATTTGTAATCTTCTCCATGATATATTGGTGTATAACCGTTTTATGGAGAACATGAAAAAATAAATAAATAAATAAGGTAAACAAAAAAAAAAAAAATAATAATTAAAACACTTTGTTTTTACCACGGATAATAACAAAGTGTTTTAATTATTTTATTAATAAAATGGTGCCACAAAGTGAAACTGCAAAATTTGAAGAAAAAAAAGAAAGTTTGTATTTATTAAGCAAAAAATAAACAAAATTTATATAGCAAGATAACAAAAGTATAGATAATGAAAATAGACTAATATAACAGTTACTAAATTAGGGTGATCGGATAAATCATCAAAATGATAATTCATCACATCTTTAAAAAGTTATATAAAGTCATGGAAAGTGATGAAACAAAAACTTTATTAACTGGGTTAAGTAGGTTAGGTTAGGTTAGGTTTAATTTTTTTTCATCGTTTCTAATGACTTTATATCACTTTTTAAAAGTGTGTTGAATCGTCACTGTGTTGAGTTATCATGGAACCTAAATTAAATACACAGTAAATGTAAATAATTTAAAGAATATGGATGTAGTAAAATAAAAATGATATTATTACATTTCGATTAATAAGTAGGTAGTAGGTGGTTAGTACATGGAGTTATTTTATTCAGTTCAGGAAGATCTGAGAAGGAAAAAAGTGTGAGAGGTACGAGTAGAGTAGGAATCAGTCGGTTAGTGTATCCAGGAGCGAGGACGTTTAAATTCATTGCGATGGGTTAAGAGAGTCCTGTTCAAGAGGTTAAAAAGATCCCACTCAACCAGTCTCTCCAAATCTAGCCGGCAACACAGTAGGAGGGCAACCACCGCCAAGAGCTAAATCCGATCACCATCCCGGCAACCCGGGCACTGTCACCAAAAGTAGCGAACCAATTGGGGTGACCTATGGCAGAGGTATCGGTTATCCAATGAATGATTCTCAGGGCGGCGGTATCCACACCATTCTCAAAAATTCTATGAATAAAATATCCTGATTCTTCAGTGTTCTGCGCTTTTATTTCATAAAGTGTAAACACGAAGAGCGTTTACAATTTATATCTTGAAATATAATGACATAATTGTATGTGTTATATAATATTGACCAGAAAACCAGAAAAAAATTATTCCCAACGACGAATAAATAAAAAAAAAAGTATCCGTAGCGTAGAGATACTATTCACCCCAATTTGTTTTGTTTTACTGCAGTGTTTATTGGTCACTCGAGTCAATTATAAATTGTACAAAAAAATATTTACACAATGTTTGCTTTACAGTAATAGCCTAGCCTGCTAACTTGCAATTATACTTGTATAAAAATACAATAGACCTAAAACCTTCTGAACGCTTGCAAATTTTAGTAAGTATCTAAACATTTAGTGAAGAAAAAAAACAACTTTTGATATTGATTTATTTATTGCATCTCACTAGGACTAAGCCTGTATCGAGGTTAACAATTTATATGTGAGTGAAGCAAACCTAGAATAATCACAAACATAAAGTAATATTACAAACAAACACAAAATATTTCAAAAAGAAAGGAAAAATATGTATAAGATGAGTTACCAGATGGATAATTTGACAGTATATTGCAACAATATTTGAACAATAATTAATCATTAATCATTATTTCCCCAGAAGAAAGAAAGTAGAAAATAAAGACAGCTTGGGTGATATACAGTTTTTAACAAATGAGACTTCTAAAAAATCTTTTGATTTAAGAAAGAACAACCATGAAACCTATATCGTCTGTCAGTAGTCTTATGTCAAACATCTTAATTAACTTTTTAAATGTAACTAAGTAAAAGGTAGCCTTAATATGATTCGGAAGAATATTAAACATAAGTTATTACTGCTCTAAAAATAGTTTCTTTGACCGAAAAAAAAAACTTTTAGTATGTACCAACAAAGTGTTCAATGTAGAGCCAATTCTAGTTACACGGATTTGTTGTGCTCTTTCTGCAAATTTGTTAAAAGCATATGTCCTGGTTTTACCATCAAATATTAAAGCAGTATCAACTGCAAAACTAACAATGTTACGTGGAATATCTTAATTACACAAATCATTAAAATAGATTAAAAATAATACTTTCCCAAGCACACTACCTTGAGGAACCCCACCAGAGATTGGTTTGCTAGGTTTGCTATTGTTTAAATTATTTTGTATCTCTACTTGTTGCATTCTATCACTTAGATAGGATGTGAACCAGCTTAGTACTGTACTGTTAATGCCAAGAGAATATATTTTTTGAGGAGTAATCCAAGGAAACCGTATCAAGTGCCTTTGATAGATCTAAGAACACAGCTAAAGCTTTGTTTCCATAGCACAATACCCTGGTGACTTTGGGCAATACCCTCAACACTGCATTACTCGTTCATATATTCACTCTGAAACTGAACTGATTGCTAGAGAGTATATTATATGTTTCTGATAATGATACTGATCTCGACTTAGCCAATCTCTCATTATTTTCGAAAGAGTGTTAATTCAGAAGATAGGTCTGTAATTATTGACATCTAGAAAATCTCCACCCATAAAATAGGAATCAATTTAGCTTTATCACAGTGAGAAAGGAGCATCTCACTCTCGAATCTAATATTTATAATGTGAGATATGGGACCAGCTAATTCGGTTACATGTATTTTAAACACCATAAAACTTAAAGAATCAAATCACATGAGAAAGACATTTTAAAATCATTAATCATATTTGTGACGTCAGAAATGCTAGTTGGTTTAAAATAAAAATTTTCCCATGTAACGTGAAGTTCAGATTTAAAATCACTCACAAGACACATCTCACTAGTATTATTAGCACTGCACAAATTGTTAGCAAAACTTGGACCAATATCAGTGAAGAAGTTAATTATATGATAAGTAATTATATTTGGACTCTCTTCCATTGAAATGCCGGAAGTGATAGATATTTTTGTGTTTTTATGTTCGTCAAATATAGAGAATCAATATTTAAGTCCTTACATAATATAATCTTCTTATTTTGCAAGGATACTCAAGCAATCCATCCATTGAATCGAGAAAGTTATCTTTATTAATCTGAGATGGAGATCGGAAAATTGCATCTCTAAGCAGTTGGTACTTTATATCCATGGATAAGAGTTACGCCATTCCATTGAGGGCTTTAGGGTAGCGCTCAAACAAATATAAATATTATTTCATAATAAGTACTCTTTGTGGAATACACAATATTATATTTATAAAGTTCCAAGTGCGCGTCAGAGACGATATTATATCAAGTTATTTTGTCATTCAATTGAGTGTGACGCAATCACGTTACGGGATGTCAAATGATAATATATGTAATCACAATTAATTATGAAAACGTATTCAATTCATTTGACAATGTCAGTAAACAAATTAGGGGAATAAATCGAGAAATGCGGTATTACTTTAATTACGTAAGGTTTACCTACCATTGAAAAAGATTTGAATATAGAATGACGTCCGTTCAAAATTCGTTACTTTCAGTTCTTACAAAACGTTTTTATTTAAATATAAATATAAATAAATAAATAAAAGTGTTTATTCCGGTATGTGGGGAGGTTAGTGCAGTCCCACACATTCCATATAGAGATACAAAAAAATATATAATCAAAAACAAAAAGATAGAACAGAAAAACAAAGAAAAGAAAACAGAATAAATTGAAAATAAAAAAGAATAAAATGTTAAATTAAATATAATAATAAAAAGTTGAAGTCTTTAGGGAGCCGTGACTATATTAGGCGCTAGTATTTTTCTCCAGTTTGCGTCAATGCTGGCGGATGGAGTGAGGCGAGCTTCCATAGTGAGGATATTTCCAGAGCTTCTTATCCTTTCCCTCATTCCTGCCACCCTGGATCTAATAAGGGCTGCATATCCGGGAACTCGCCCCTCCGTGAACATACGGGAAGCGCTGCAGTATCTGGGGAGACAAAACATAGATATTTGTAATGATAATATAGCTCTTATTACTTGCACGGTTCGATATATTGTTTCACAATATCTGATAAATATATACGATCATACAGGTGTCCGAGGATAAAGTGTGCTAACTTCGGGGATGATTCTACATGAACTTATGGGAAAATAGACATTGGAATAACAAAAAAGATCCCGAACCGTTTACCCCCGGGCACCCTGTATATAAATCCAATCACCATTTTCCCTTACAGTCCCAAACACCAAACAAAGAGTCAGTACGCAATTAAACTCAATAATCACATGGCAACATCATTGAAGCAATCCTCACATAAATCACCATATTATAATCGAACATTATGTTTCGGTCTGGATAAAAACAAAAGGTACGTGTTTTTTTAAACTTAATAACGCCAATTTGTCTTTCTTTAAATATTTTCTCATCATTATATACATATATCTGTAACTATTTTCAATAATTCAATATATCAAACTTACGTGAACACATCAGTACTGGTTATCGATTCTACTATCCAGGCCGCTCGCAATCGCCTTCCATAGAACATACGTTGGTCGAAGTACTTATTCTTGAGTTTTGTTGAAGATAAATACTTACATAAGCGAAAAAACGTTAAAATTCATTCCATTCGAATAACGAATGGGTCGAACCACTCGTTGTTCGGGTGGAATAACTTGGTTGAGAATCTTTGCCCAGGTTCTCCTCGAGAAGTCATCTTCACCAAATACTATATAATGTGTAATTCATTTATAGTACATAATATTTGTGGCTTGACATTAAATAATACATTATTCACATTCTATAATACAGGGTTGTGCAAAATTACCGTTATGGGTTGAATTCATAATTTATGAGTTTTTTTTTTATTTCATAGTAAATTATAATATTTTTTTATGTATAGTACACTAATAGGGAATTTTATTGACCGTAGAGAAAAATTATGTCTTGCAAATCGTGGTCATTTTCTGCTTTGCACATTCCTGCTCTTTCCAACACATGCTCCGTCACCTTTCACGATATTTCCGATGTTATGGCACGGATATTATGTCGCTGGCTTATCGACGTACATTTGTTCTTTCAAATAGGCCCAATGGAAACAGTCGGGAGTGGTTGAATCCAATGCCGCTACTGCGTGAAATAATGCGCTCGTCGAAGATATATGGTATGTCCCGTACCGGAGGCATTGTGTCCCTGACAGTATGCGGTATAGTGCCATCCTGTTGGAACACAGTTGTGGCTGGCCTCAAAAAACTTTCCAACATCATCCTATATTGAGCAACCTATATTTGTAACTTTCGGACGATAAATCGCATCAAAAATCGAACCATCCCTAATAAAGGAAAGTAATATTTATTTTCCTCCCCTTTTCTTGGTTGGGTCGGGAACCCATCGCTTCGATAATACATTCACAGGTGTCACGATTTATGAATACTTCAGCGGCTAGTCCATTGTAGGCCCAGATTCTCTGATCTTTGTCTGGTCTTGCCAAATAATGGACGTCTTTCCTCTTGTTCTATAGTTAATCTACTTTCATTCTGAGTAGGTGCATGTCTAAGCTACTGCTTTCAATATTAATCACTTTACAAAATTCTGTTTTAAGTAGAACGTTTGCCATTTTATCAGTGTGTAAATTGATTTGTACGTTCCGTTCCTGTTGAACTTTCGGGAAAGATATTTTTTTTCAAATTTAAAAAAATCGTCATATTACAACCGACTTTCTAATTCGCATTTTTTCAATATAATGGTACCTACCTTCCTAAAGAAATTTCGAAAATGGTTTGTAATTGAGATAGACATTTATTTGGACAAACTGCAATTCTTTATTTGAAAAAAAGTTGCATATTACTTAAGTAGATGGGTGTTTAAGTACCTTCTTAAATCCTTGTGTATGACAATTAATTAGGTAAATAGTTTTAACTATATTAAGGGGAAATGTAAAACGTGAGAGGGACGAGGGGGTGAAGACAGCAGACGTTTGTTAGAGGTAAGAAAAAACGTTGACAAGAAGGTTATTTTGTTACGTGAATACAACATAAGAGTCCCAACTGCTCCCAACCGCATGGAGTCATCTGAATAAGATTGTGACATTCCCAATTGGCCAGGATATATTGTCAAGATGAACTTAGTGGATATGGGAAGACGAAATATGGCAAATGCCATTTCAAGGAATGTTTCGATTCAGAATAGTTGTCTTTTAACTGGGCGATAGTGAGAGTATCTTCCACTCTGGTGTCCAAGTTTATACATATATCATACTTTTAAGGAAACTAAAAATAAATTTAATATTTCTATAACCAAAAAAAATGACATTTAACAATAAAACAGATGTTTGTGATGATGTGAGATTTTTGATGTGAATACCGCACAAGAGTCCCAACTTTTCCCATCCGTCTGGAGCCAGTGAGACTAGAGCATCCTCAACTGGGATATGATGTGGGGCTAAAGAAAAGGAGATGGGAAAGAGCAAGGTGGTGGAGTACGTACCTATTCAGATCTGGTCATCAACCACGGCTGAATCCATTTCAAGCAACGTTTCAATTTTAATGGTGGTCTTACAACAGAGCGATACTGAGAGTTTTTCCACCCTCTGGAACGTGCCGCAAGTATACTATATATTATTTTTTAATGAATATACTGTGAAATAAAACAAATCAATAAAATAAAATTTACTTGCGCACGAAGGCCTTTTTATTATATTCTCGTCGCAAATTAAATCTTACAGTAACCATGCTTCTATTTTAGTTTTGGCGTTTTAAATTCACCACGTAAATTCGACTGCTGAAAAAATAACATTTCGATAAAGCTTAAAATATTCATAATAACAAAAAATACGTACTTGTCCACACATAAATTAAATTAAAACTCCCTCCGTTGTTGGCAGAAATTGAAATGGAAATTTACAACAGTGTTCCGCTATATTAAAATGCGAGATGGATTCCCAGGAGCGGATACCAGGCGAGCAGAAAGGATCGCGGATGAGCGAACAGCGGTTAACGGTATCGAAAATAACCCACAGCCCAAAAAAATACGCTTGCGAACATCTGCGATAAATAGTATTGGAGCTTTGACATTGAATAGAGTAGGGTTTTTTTTAATATTTTTTTCATCTTTAAGAATTACAGGTAGAAGGCATTTGGAAAGGAAAGATTTATTTCGGCTGTTTGAGACATTTCAATATTTAGATTTTGTACAGTAGTTAAAACATAAATATTATGTAAGTAGGAACTTAAATTGCCCAATCCAAGACATGGATTAACATTTTGTTTCAACTTACGTAATCAAGGATACATTTAATTTATAAGTTAGCAAAGAAATTCATGTTTTAAGTGCTTTAAATAGAAATATAGTGGGTCAAAAAAAATTTTTGTTATTAGAAAAAAATTACGTTTAAAAAAATGTTTTACATTTTCCAGTTATTAAAGGATGATTGAAATTGACAGAATTCAACATTCTTCGTGATTTAAAAAAAAATTCTACAGTTTTAATAATTTGATTTAATATTTAGCTACTTACGGTACAATGGTGACCGGATAAATCATCAAAATGATAATTCATTACATCTTTAAAAAGTCATGGAAAGTGATGAAATAAAAAATTTACTAACTGGGTTATGTAGGTTTAGTTAGTTTAGTTAAGGTTAGGTTAGGTAAGGTTAGTTTAATTATTTTTTTTCATCGTTTCTAATGACTTCATATCACTTTTTAAAGGTGTGTTGAATTGTCACTGTGTTGAGTTATCATGGAACCCTTTTTACCCACCCCTGGTAAGAAATAACGCCATATATAGTAAATTATTTAAAATGAAAATGGCCAAGAAAACTGGTCACGCAATCTCTAAGTGAAAGTTTTGATTGATTTTCTATATCATTTACCCAACTAGTACATTTACCCAACTAGCAAGCAGGAGGTTGCGGGTTCAAATCTCAAGTAATTATTTATTTGTTTGTATTGTTTTAATTTAAATGACTAATTTATAATAATATTTTTGCTGCACGTTCCAGAGTGGAAGATACTCACAGTATTACCCGGTTGTAAGACCACCATCCAGAATTGAAACGTTGCTTGGAATGGCTTTGGGCGTGTTTGGCAACCAGATTTGAGTAGAGAGGTACTTTCACACCTAACTATTCACCATCTGCTTCCCCTCCCCTCTGCCTAGGACTCTTGTGCGGTTTCACATCTATGTACATATCAAGGGCCACTCTCGTTTATTGTGAAACACTGTATCGCAGTAATACCAGATATTGGGATTTATTGTTTATAAGCATTCTCCCGGGAATGTCTGAAATTGGGCGGTAATGTTTCCATGATAGCCGGGATAAACTTTATTTTTATGAATCCTTTTTTGATACAGCGGTTTTCGTTTTTTTCGCTTAGCGCTGATTCTTTTCATCCCTTACCTAGTAATTGGAAATTCTAACCTAACCTAACTTATTAATTGGAAATTCTCGTACCAACAATGTGCCATCTTCCTGGGATGATGGGTATGAGTTGATTGCAGTTTGATACTGCGGATTGTTAAACGTGGTTTTTTGTGATGAAATTTCATGTATGAAATTCTGAAGAAGAGAAAATTGGATTAAATTGAAAATTGAGAAACTTATGTACATATAATAATGCTTAAAAATGAATACTTTCGTTGTTAATATATTAATCTTTTCAGTTATCCCAGATATATAGATTTTAAATTATATTAAAAACAGGGAGAGCACAGCCTAACATTATTGGAAAAACCTTAGCCAAACGAAACGGGTTTAAACGAAAAAGCATTAAGATATCCGGAAAACTTTGTTAATCTTCCAAATTTGAAATGCTAATTTAACATCGGATATTTGAAATTCTTCTTTCAATTTTCAATGAAACACTAAACTTATTATCATAACTGCTGAACGTCGAATTATTACCGAAATGCGACCATTAAGGATAGAATAATCACAGACATAGGCCCTACTCTAATAGTTCAAATTCTTCCGATTTATAACAAGTTTCTCGTTAACTCTTTAAGTTTTTATTTTCCAAAAAAATATAAATGTTATTTTTGAAGATAATATCTATACATTTGTTGTACCGAAACGTGAATTATATAAAATTCTCTATATATAGATAGAAAAAAATAATTAATAATAAAATTAAAAAATAAAGAGAGTTCCGAAAATTATTTAAAACACGTTTTTTTTTTTGTTTTTTTTTATTTTTTTTTATTTAATATTTGTATGTTTTTTACAATAAATATACAATTATACATATTATACAGTGTTATCAAGGTAAATAATAATAGCTTTTCCTCACCATAAAGAGACAAGGCTCTTGTGTTTGGTGAGTGAATCCTAGCTCAATTATATGGAATTGTTTTGTTCTGTTATTTAATTTGTTATAGGCATGAACAAATTTACAATGTATCTTTTGTTAGAATTATATAACAAAATTGATATGTGTGACTAGCTCCATCTATGATGTATCTATAAACTAAATAAACGTTAGTCGATCTCCACCAGCCTTGCCGTTTTATTATCTTTAAATACCACTGAAGAATTTGTCAAAACGTGTCGTGTTTTACTAAATAATTTCACAGCTAAATAATTTCGTCGCTAGCGTCTGTTCATTCAACTGTTTTGAATATTAGTACACTTTCTCCAACATTCGGATTTACCCAAGTCCCTTTCAAACGATCGTAATTCGCCGCCCAGACGGCAAGCCCAATGGACCGGCGCTAGTGCTTTCGGCAACTAAAATTACATGATTTATTGTAAATAATATTTTATTGAAAATATTTGAATAATTTATTTTACGTGTATACAGCATTTATCGGTTAAATAATATTGTTTTTCAAAAATGGGAAATAAATGACAAACATATTATATTAAATCTCTGAGGTCACACATGTTGCAATCTGGGCGGTAGATTCTTGCTACTGAGGGCGTGCAAGCCCATTTTAAATAGTCCCCGTATATTTAGTATAACCATTAAAACTAATATATTATATCCAATATATTATTTCCTCATATTATGTTACTGCATACTTTAGACATAATTAGGGTTGCCAGCTCCCGTTTTATGAATTAGAGGATTTGATACGATTAAATAAAGGACATATGATGAAAATAAAGGACATCAATATTTTTTTAATAAAATGCTGTTGCTGTTTAAAATGGTTACATTTATTAATAAAAAAAACAATGTTAATACACAATGTTAATCGAAGCCGAGTAAGAAGTCCGGCCTTAATTAGTCATTTTGCATTTAAAGTAATAAATAAAGTTAATACTTGGTATTACTTTTGGCTTTTAATGTATCAATATTTAACTTATTTCGGTTTTGGTCCACGTATTCGTACACAAGGAAAAAATCCTTTCGGCTTGGGAATTAGAAACGGGGATCCCTCCCCCGCATTTCTACTCAGCCGCCCGCGCCGTGCCGCCGCCCGCCGCCTCGCAGCACATCGCGCGAAATCGCGCTGATTCATTTATTTTTTCCAAATTAAACGACAAAGTATTGTCCTCTATTGAAGATTTTAAATTAGAGGACAAGTTCAATTTTTGGGTCTGAAATAGAGGACGTCCTTTAAAATAAAGGACGTCTGGCAACCCTAGACATAATCAAGTACAAACCGTGCATAAATGAATAAAAATAAAAATGAAAAAAGAAATCTTTTTGATGAGCATGAAATTCCTTTTTGAAGTAAAATTTTGATTCCAAGAGGTAGTCAGGGCTATATTAACACCAATAATAACATAATATACCCCAAAATAACCTCATCCTCATTTCGAGGATGTCTCTGAAGATAAAACGATTTTTTTAAAAGCTTACAACTTCGTTAAAATTGTTGGTTTCGTGTCCAGGTTTCTATTGGGATTGAGATTGGGACCAACCTACCTAATCAATGCTATAATTCAGTTTAAGGTTACGGTCACACAAGGGTTTCTTCACTTCTAATGAAGGCGCTCCATGCCATTTCAATGTAAACCCTTAGGTACTTCAAAAGATGTATATCCCATTTGTCCTTAACTCAATTACCTTTGAATTTATATGGGGATACACGATCTATGGGTTCTTTGTTAATTTACTAAAGTTGACGTAGGTGTAGGACTTTTGTAGACTACCAGGAGCTTTGACAGTGATATTTCTAACAGAGATTGTTCATAAAAAAATCGTATTGGAAAAATGATAAAGTATTGGGAAATGTTTTGTTTTAAAAAAAATTGACTATTGAATGGACTTTTAAATATTTCGCTACCGGTTTTGATACATCCTTATCATTAAAAAGCGTTCTTAAACTTAATAACTAACTAATACGGATGATCCGAAATTGAAAGCGTAATAAAATAAGTAACAAATGTACATTAACAAAAAAACAAAATATTTACACATTGTTAAATAGCTAATGCAAAAAAAAACAGATTTTATCTGTTTGTAATAACCTTAGTCGAAGAAACGGCGCAATGGTATCAGATCTACACACACATATGTGTGTATGTGTATTCATGTATATATAAAATAACATATATATATATATATATATATATATATATATATATATAATATATATGGGTGTGTGTGTATATACATATGTATGTATGTATGTATACATGTATGTATGTGTATGCATGTATATGTATAATATAACAAATATATATGAAGTGTCTGTGTGTGTGTGTGTACGTATGTATATACGAATGTAAGTATATGTAAATGTAAGTATATGCATGTAATCTAATTCATATGCTTAGACCAGTGGTTCTTGACCTTTTTGGAGGTACCGAACCCCACCAGTTACATATATGCGCATTCACCGAACCCCTCCTAATTTGAAAATTAAATTAAATTTTTACAAATTCAAAACATGGTATATATTCATATATAGGTGTACAAAATGAAAAAAAAAACAACAACATAGATCAAAACATTAAATTTTAATGGTTAAATCAAAACATGAAACATGTTAATTATTATTTATTTTAAATCAGTGTGACTTCTGCTGTTGCCTTTCCGAAACCAATTCGAAAATTCGCGGCTTTACCTTGGAAAGTGCCACTTTATGTAATTTTTACAACAAAGTCTATTCCTCTTCTTCGTTTTTATATCCAGCATCTTCGAAAAGGATTGCTCGCAAAGCTATGTTGTAACAAACGGTTTAAAAATTTCCAGAGCTTTCTTAGAAATAACAGGGTATATAAGTTTTTAGATTCTCACGGCCAAAAGCATTTTTGTTGTTTGTTTTTGGGGTGTTATGCCGTGTTGCGCTAACTCCTTCTTTAGCCGACGTTTCGTATAGCGTTGCAGTGTCCATCATCAGGGCAGATCCGGTAGATTGACACATCTTCGGATCTACCGGATCTGCCCTGATGATGGACACTGCAACGCTGTCCGAAACTTCGGCTAAAGAAGGAGTTAGCGCAACACGGCATAACACCCCAAAAACAAACAACAACAAAAAAACAGGGTATATTTCCATTTGTTGACACCAAAACGTTGAGAGCGATGTTGTTCTGAAAAGTTGCTGTTGAACCTGGCTCTGCTGAATTTCAATGATTTCATCAGAGTATTTATCATTGATGTTGACTGTTATCTCGCAGCGGGGCGTGTCACCACGAATCATATAAGTCGGGGGTTTTGACCTCTACCGAACCCCCGAGACTGACTCACCGAACCCCTGGGGTTCGATCAAACCCAGGTTAAGAACCAATGGCTTAGACTATTCTTCAAAATAACTTAGTTATTTAAAATACTTAGTTTACAAAATAACTTAGTTATTGGTCACCATGAAACAGGCAGCCGCCTATTATGCTGATTTTATGTATCTACACTATGTAAAAGTTTACATTAAATAAAATTTTATTATAAATTAAAAATAGAAGTAAATAAATTGCACAAATTTAATAAGTTTTGCGTAATTAATTTAAATAAATTCAAAATAATATGTATACACAAAATCTTCTACACGTTTCCTCATTTAAATGACTCGAAAATTGCGATAACGATAGTGTGTCATCTTGGGATCGGAAGGAAGTTAACGAACTAGGTAACGGGAAGCTTAACGAAAAAATAATTTCAGCAATTGTTACCAAAATTTCCAATTTAACTTATGATAATTTATAATAAATGAAAAAACACACTTTGTAAAAGGTACTCCACTTTGAATTTGAATTAACGAAAATCGCCAACCAGGTTTCACTTCTCCCAAGCTTCGTCAGGGCTTATTATTAATAAGAGATAATTAGATACAGACAAGTAAATAAAACAATGAGTGATAGAGATATAAAATAGAAAGAAAGAGACACACATAGAAAAGGAGGGGACGACTTATTGAGGACGGGTAGGTGCCAGATGGGGGGGGAACAATTTCAGCGGAGATTAACCGAATAAATTAAATATGGGACTGTCAGTTAAATTTATTTGATTATTCATTAAAGTTAAATTATTATTAACGGTTTTTTTTAATTTAGAAAAGTTCTTAATTGTTTAATCTAATTGTAATTCCATTTTTATGGAATATTTTAGTACCCGAGATTTTATCAAATGAGTGATTAGTTTCTATGAAATGGTTTGCGAATCCTGAAAAAGCTTTATTATATAAACATCGTAGATATTCTTTTACTCTTAAATTGACGTTCCGGTACGTTTTCCCGATATAGGAGGCAGAACAATCTTTGCAAGTTTATATAAGTTAATAATTATTGTTAGTGTAAAAGGCGGGTTTTATTTAAAATGGAATTTTTTAACGCTCAAAGAATTTGTACACAGGACTCAACGTCATTAGAATTTATTTATTTTTATTTTTTTTATTGCAGAAACAAACAGTACATAATAACATAGATGACAATAGTTACAAAGTTATAAAAGTTGGTACCAATGACATGTCGCTGACATATATACATATGAGGTATATTATAAATTTTCCGGTTAAGTTACATTTTTAAGTTAAGTTGATTAGTGTTCTGGGTAAGGAGAGAGGTGTGTGTGTGAGTGTTTGAGGGTGTGTGTACGTGTGTATGTGTGTCTGTGTGTAGTTGTATGTGTTATGTGGGCGAATTCAGTGTGCTAAAAAAGTTTTTTCTTAAATAGAGGGAGAGAATCAAAAAATATATCGGTATTTATGCTTATTTGAATTGAGTTGAATGTTTGAAGGATGCGAGAAATAGGGGAATTGGCTGCAGCATTTGTATTATTACTAGTTGTGTAAAAAAGGTTGGTGTGTCGAGTTCTTTTAGATGGGGTGTTAAAATTTATTTGTGATAGAAGTTCTGACCAGTCTATTTTGTTGTGTATTATTTTATGGAAAAATGTCATGTCAGCTACCGTTCGCCTGGATTTCAGGGATTGGAGAGTGCAGATATAATTATTGTTGCATTTATAACCTAGGTTCTTAATAAATTTATTTTGTACCGCTCTATATTATTGACATAGTAATTTTTGATTAATATTTATATTGTTAGTGCTAAAAGACTTGTTATAGAAATTCAAGTCATACCAGTTATTTAAAGCGATTTGTTTAATGATAGATAATTTATTGTAAAAATTATCATCATTCAATGGTACGGTAATCAATCGATGTATCATGTAATGTATGTATGCTGAATGTTTGTGGGAAATACAATTTTTTTTTCATGAAATATATAATTTCACACCACAAAGTATTTGCTTCATTCGAAAAAAAATTATTATCTCCTTGAATCGATTGCGCAACATTGGTTATTTCCATTTACGAAGTTTTATCCAGAAATAAACTCTACATCTTGAAATCTCATTATCAAAGTATTTTCAACGTATCAAACATTCTACTTGATAATCACCATCGGCTGATTAGCTTCCACTTTGTCCATCCAATCTTAATACATCCAATTTCGCAAGAATTTTATCACGGACGAATTAAGTTATATGGAAGTAATTTCGGACAGATAAGGTTGGGTGGTTTAACCCCCCTTTCAAATTGTTCCGATTGTTTCAATTTACAATTATTCAGATCGTTCAGAATCAAAAGGCTGTTGATTTTTTTTTATTATTCTGTTCAAGTATGGGGTGAATAAGAATTACACTCAGGCAATGCGTCACTGTATGAAGGAAGCGTTACATTTGTTAGGGTGAACGGTGGTTTTACGGGGTGGTTTAATATTACAAAAGGTGTTAAACAACCCTGCGTAATGTCACCATAGTTATTCAATCTATACATGGATAATTGATTGCAAGGATTGAAAGAGGAGGGATTGGGTGCGAATTTGAGTTATCTGAAAGTATGTTGCCTGTTGTATTGCGGTGCTGATTGCTAACATTACGGAAGATCTACAGTCTCTCGTGTATGTATGAAGAATGAGTTAATGATGAATTTAACTAAGTCTAAGGTCATGGTTGAAAGAGAGAGTACGAAAACATTGTGAAATATAGTTATGAATGAGGAATACTTGGATCAGGAGGATGAGTTTGTGTATTTAGGTAGTATGTTTACGAGAGATGCGAAGGCTGGCAGAGATATTAAAAAAATGGTGAATGCAGGTAACTCCATTAATGGAGGACTGAATGCAGTTGGCGGTAGCAAAAAAATTGTCCAAAAAAGCGAATCTAGCAGTCCCCAATAGAGTGCTGGTACCTACCCTGATGTTTACAAGTGAGGCATTGAACTGGCAGAGAAAGTATCACAGTAGACTGAATGATGTAGAAATGAGATCCCTGAGAAATATGTGTGGTAAAATCATGTATGATGGTGTGAGAAATGTGGAGGTGCAAAAGTGGAAGAGTGCAAGGCTGATGAAAGCGTATTGAGTAAGATTAAGAAAGGAACGCTTAGATGGTTTAGACATGTGGAGCAAATGAGCGAAGAAAGGAGTGTAAAGAAAATATATTACGTAAATGTGATGGTAGCAGAAGTCAGGGACGTCTGTGGAAGACATAACACGATCAAGTGAATCTGATACTTGAGTCCGGCCATATCAAGAGTCAGAATAATAGAAGAGTATCTATAAGACGATGTATAAATGTGAATGAGGAGAGTGTGCCAACCTCTGCCTACCCCTGTGGGGAAACGGCTTGATGGTTAGTTAGTTAGTTAATTTTTTCCAAACGACGTCGTTGTAGAGACTTTTACGTACAAGCCACGAACAACGATATGTCGTTTCCTTGTATTCAATGGGTTAACAGAGTTGGAATTTTACCCACGCAATGAATAAATATTTTTACCTTGACGGGTATTATTTTTAATTTTTGGGGTCGCGCAAAGTACCGCGGTCATATTACCAAAAGCTTTTAGCACAATACAGCCTATTTCAAAGGAACTTTCATTGGATTTCAACCGAAAGCTTAACACAGAGCCGCATTCACGTTTTTCGGTTGGAATCGTTTCATCAGGGAATAATGCTATTCATTCAAGAATAAATGCCAAATGACTAAAGTTATTTCGCAAAAAAATAAAAGCATAACAGCAAGCGTTATTTTAATTTCAGTTAAATTCCTATGTCCTTACTAGAATGGTAGATACTCTCAGTATTTTTTTATGAAATACCATCACCCAGAATCGAAAATTGGCTTTAACCACTTATTTTCCAGATCTGCAATGAATTTATTAACCTTTCTCTTTTCACAGAATACGTTACCCGATTATCCCGATACGTTACCCAATTATTTGCCCGACACGTTTGTGCTACTCCAGGTAGATGGTATATTAAGAGTATTTTGTTGATAGATATATACAATAAAATACAGACTCCGCTAAAATATACCTACTTTAACCAATTGTAACTGGCAAAACGGTAAAAAATGAAAGAAACTCTCTAACAAGCGAATTTGCCATTAAAACCATCCATTTGTATCGTCATCGTCGTCATCAGAGACGTATGTTCACTAAATGCTGGTTTGCTGTCAAGACGTTTTCATTTTTGCAGTAAAAACGTAAAAAGATACTTTTCAACGCATTTTGCACTTCGCTGTACACGTCAGAACTGTGGGTGGATTAGACTGCATCCCAATGGCATAAGCTAAAAGTTGGTTACAATAATGCACATCGCCAACTATTCCGCTTACCAAGATACTGCAGCGCCACGGAAATGTTCCTGGAGAGACGGAGTACACACTTTCAGAGCGTTTCTCATCACATAGGAAGCTTATGGCGCAGACTACGCAAATCAAGTAACAAAATCATCACTGCCATGGTTGCCTGAATGGAATCTCCCTTGATGGCCCTCTGGAGACGGGAGATGTCCAAATATCCCCCATAAATGGCTTTTTAGTTTTTTCACTAATATTCCGTTTTATTTGTGCCTATCGGAATCGCCTATGTATTATTATTTTTCTTTCTCTAATAAACTTCAGATTTTATGTCCGGGTTAAATTTTCCCCATAGGGTAAACTAAACCCTGCCACACACTTTTCCATAAATGATCATCTAGTCAGCCAACATTATGCAAGTGCATTGTATAAGCAAAATAAATACAAAACAATTCAAGAACAACACGTCAACTCACCAGAGATCAATTGGGACAATAATTCACCGACTCCAGATATTTTCATATCAGAGGGTTCGGCTCGGTAGAACTCCTAACAGGGCCTATAAATCCTACTGATCCCTCAACTTAAATATTTAAAAAATCTTTCGTTTTCCTACATATATTCAAAATGACCGACTTTTGCATCTTTATTTAAAAATTTGTGATAGATCTAATATGCCTAAATTTTTAATGAGAGAGCTAGGTATAATGCCAGTAGCCGAAACAACGAATGGTAATATTTTTATAGTCTGAGAATGCCAAATTTTTTTATTTCATTTTCTAAATCTGTGTATTTTCTTATTTTTCCATTAACAGATTTTTGAATATTACAGGAATTTGGAATAGCGACATCAATGATGTAAGTTATTTTTTTGATTTTGTCATGTAAAACTATATCGGGTCTATAATGACTAATAGTTCGGTCTGTTAGTATAGTTTTATCATAACATATTTTTAAAAATTCGTTTTCAAAAATGAATTTGGTTCGTATTCATAATATGGTATTATATTACGGCAGTCAATCAAGTTATGTTTAATTACAAAACTTTGGTAATGAATATTATTTCAAAATATGGAATATATTGCATTGCACTACCTCTGCATACATTCTGGAATAAATTGTTATTATTATTAATACATCATAATCTCTGAACTACGTTCATAACGGGTATATATATATATATATATTTGTACAGGCTCGGTAAAAATAACCCATTAATTTTTTCAACCAAACACAATGTAACTAATCTCTCAGAAACAGTGGCAGTTGCCTAGTTTTTTAAAGCAGTTTTTCATTCAAAATTGTTTTTTTTTAATGTAAACGACACCTATTAAGTGTATACTTAACAAAAATAACTGCGACTAATCAATAAATGGAACTGCTTTCTAGTTGAAAGTCGAAACCAACCAAGGGACGGCCGGCATAGTCCAGTGGTAACGCATTGGACTGCCATTTCGAAGGTCGCGGGTTATTTGCGCACGCCGGGTTCGACGGCGTGCGCAAATAAATTTTATTTGATTAATTTGTGTTATTTCACAATTAATTAATTAAAATAATGTATAGTACCTATATTTGCGGCACGTTCCTGAGTGGAAGATACTACCAGTATCGCCCTGGTGTAAGACCACCATTCAGAATTGAAACGTTGCTCCAAATGGCTTTAGCCGTGTTTAGTGACTAGATCTGAATAGCCAGAGTCCTTTTTACACTAGGCAGTTCTGTGATTTTGTTTTCTTCATATGTGGCAATCTAATCTAATGAACATCTCTATTAAAATCAATTTTTTCCTTAAAATATTTTGGCATTTGGTTGTTCATGAATTTATGCACAAAAATTTACACATTAAATAACAGTCTCTTTTTTATTAGAATCCAATTTAGCTGATCTCTTATTTGATTAATGCTTGCGTATTTTCCTTTTCCTAATGTAAAAAGGACTAAAGATGTATGATGAAATGCCTGAAAGTCTGAAGAATTAATGTATTTAAAAAGAAATGTTATGTTTATTATAAAAATATTTAAAGTTAAGAAATGAAATATTATCTTATTTAAATTAGTTTATATTCAAATAATGTATAAGCTAACTCAATAAACAAAAATATTACTTTGCTTTACATTACAATAATAAGTAAATTTTTTAAAGTTTTCATTTCCTTACTCCTGCACTTCTTCAACCGCTTGCTTTTAATGAAATTTGTAAATCTACCTACTAGTAAAATAGATTCTAATAAAGGATGATTTTGTTTCAACTATTTTTTATACAAAAGACTATAAATTTTATCTGTGAAAGCTTCGACGATCGCTTTATTTTATGTGACTAGTGGTGTAATATTGTATTGCGCTTTCCCTTTTTTTATTTATTTTTTATAGTGAATACCTCACAAGAGTCCCAACTGCTCCCGTCTGGAGCCAGTGAGACTATGGCATCCCCAATTGGGGGATGTTGTGAGGCTGAAGGTAAGTGGGGAAGGGAAAGAGGAAGGTGGGGAAGTATCTGGCTATTCAGATCTAGTCACTAAACACGGCTAAAGCCATTTGGAGCAACGTTTCAATTCTGAATGGTGGTCTTACACCAGGGCGATACTGGTAGTATCTTCCACTCAGGAACGTGCCGCAAATATAGGTACTATACATTATTTTAATTAATTAATTGTGAAATAACACAAATTAATCAAATAAAATTTATTTGCGCACGCCGTCGAACCCGGCGTGCGCAAATAACCCGCGACCTTCGAAATGGCAGTCCAATGCGTTACCACTGGACTATGCCGGCCGTCCCTTGGTTGGTTTCGACTTTCAACTAGAAAGCAGTTCCATTTATTGATTAGTCGCAGTTATTTTTGTTAAGTATACACTTAATAGGTGTCGTTTACATTAAAAAAAAACAATTTTGAATGAAAAACTGCTTTAAAAAACTAGGCAACTGCCACTGTTTCTGAGAGATTAGTTACATTGTGTTTGGTTGAAAAAATTAATGGGTTATTTTTACCGAGCCTGTACAAATATATATATATATATATACCCGTTATGAACGTAGTTCAGAGATTATGATGTATTAATAATAATAACAATTTATTCCAGAATGTATGCAGAGGTAGTGCAATGCAATATATTCCATATTTTGAAATAATATTCATTACCAAAGTTTTGTAATTAAACATAACTTGATTGACTGCCGTAATATAATACCATATTATGAATACGAACCAAATTCATTTTTGAAAACGAATTTTTAAAAATATGTTATGATAAAACTATACTAACAGACCGAACTATTAGTCATTATAGACCCGATATAGTTTTACATGACAAAATCAAAAAAATAACTTATATCATTGATGTCGCTATTCCAAATTCCTGTAATATTCAAAAATCTGTTAATGGAAAAATAAGAAAATACACAGATTTAGAAAATGAAATAAAAAAATTTGGCATTCTCAGACTATAAAAATATTACCATTCGTTGTTTCGGCTACTGGCATTATACCTAGCTCTCTCATTAAAAATTTAGGCATATTAGATCTATCACAAATTTTTAAATAAAGATGCAAAAGTCGGTCATTTTGAATATATGTAGGAAAACGAAAGATTTTTAAATATTTAAGTTGAGGGATCAGTAGGATTTATAGGCCCTGTTAGGAGTTCTACCGAGCCGAACCCTCTGATATGAAAATATCTGGAGTCGGTGAATTATTGTCCCAATTGATCTCTGGTGAGTTGACGTGTTGTTCTTGAATTGTTTTGTATTTATTTTGCTTATACAATGCACTTGCATAATGTTGGCTGACTAGATGATCATTTATGGAAAAGTGTGTGGCAGGGTTTAGTTTACCCTCTCAAGAAAAATTTTACAGTAGATACATTTGTTTGTGTTATTTCACCTTCCATCCTTGGGATGTCCCTGTGTTATGATTATTATTATTGTAATGTATTGCAGATGTAAGGGTCAATAGCGTTATTTGTGTTTTGAAAGTATAGAGTTGAGTTTTGGCTATCAGGAAGAAGGTAAAAGTTTTTAGGAGATAGGAATATGAATAGTATATTTTCGTGTTAAGACTGTATTTTTAATTTAGTTTTAAATGAACCCTGAAGACGTGAACTTTGCTTACAAAACATTTCGGTTGTATTTAAGCAACAAAAGTAGTTTAAACTAAGTGTTCGTTATATTTAGGTAATTTATCATTAAATATCACTTGTAGAAATCTGGTGAAAACTAATAAAGCTAACAATACAAAATTATGTCCAAATTGTCGTAATATAGACGCTACAAGGTTCATAATTGCCAAAAAGAGACTGGTTGATAGAGATATTTTTACCTGCCCAGCAGGACTCTCTGAGGGATGAATTCAAATGTCAATTTCTCCTGAATACACTGACCTCCAGATTCATACCCACCCCTTTTTCCTTAACAGATCTCGCTCTCATTCCTTGCCTTTGTTTCCTTATAAGAACTCCACTCAGCAACCCTAAAGATGTCAGGCCTTTATAGAAATTATTTTCCCGGGGGCCTCTTGTATGGTGCTAATGTAAAAAAACTTCAACATCTTCGAGATAAGAAAGTCGGAAAGGGTGAAACAGTATCAGACTTTCTTACGTCCTCCTCCTGAACAAGATGATGATAACGATATCTCCCTCAGCATCCTTTTCATTATCAGTTTTCATTCATCAAACGAAGTGAAATCTAATTTAATTGTAGGAACCACTTTAAGAAAACTCCGGCATTTAACTGATCAAAACACTTTCCCAAGCAAAAACACTTGGCACTTTCCATAATGGATTTTCCCCACACCCCCCGTTTATGGATGGGAATTTTGTTGGTTTTCCACCCCAATCGTAACTTTTACTTGATTAGCGGTAGAGATAGCCGCCCCAACTTTCAGCATTTAGCCACCTGCCAATGTTACATAGCATTCTTTATCTGGGGCGAACAAATAAGTAACAATTGTACCTGAATTAAATATCCATGAATAAATTTTCCATTCTACGGGGTAAGAAGCTAGCCAAGTAAAAATATGTACATATATAGAAGCTTTCGCTTACAAATCGTGCATTAAGCAACAGCGTGTTAAAACAGTTTACCATTATTTTTCTTTAAATGTACATTTAGAGGAATTAATAAATGTAACCAATAATAATATGATTTTAAAAATTTCCAACGCATAATTTCAAAATATCTTTATCGGTGGAAAGGTTATTTAATTGTATAGTATTTTTTTCTTTGCGGCATTGCCAGTTGCTGATGCAACTATATTATACACTATATCCTTTTAACAGGTGTTCCTGCATTCCTCAACCCAGTTACCCAAATACTTGTCTCTGTGTGACAGTGTGGAGTACCTACATTCAGGGACATTGCAATAATTTATTTATACATTACCGGTGTGTTAAGAAAACCGGTGTAGGGAAGATTTTCCATTAATTACCTGTTACCCAAATACCTGTCCCTGTCTGACAGTGTGGAGTACCTACATTCAGGGACATTGCAACAATTTATTTAAACATAACCAGTGTGTTAAAAAAACCGGTGTAGTGAAGATTTTCCTTTAAGGTGAAACAGATGTGACAATTCCCATACAATCTATTTTTCAGCCACATTTGAAAACTACAGATAATATTTTATTTATTTTAGTACCGAAAAATAATACTCGTAATGAGTTTATCGCGAACGAAAATTTCACTGTTCTATCACTTATAATAACAAAGTAATTAAATTAACAAAAGTAATTATTTTATGCGGGCACCGCCAGCCGAAATGTCCGAATCCGTGTTAGAAGGAGACAAACATATGTGCGAGCCATATGTTTCACGTGCACGCTATTAGCCCATTCCTACGGTGTTAAAGTGGTCAGTAAATTTGTAGTAAAAATGTCAATTTGCGCGGCTTGATTTGTTATTCTGATAGAATGTTCGTTTTGCTTTTTTACGAATGTTCCAGTATTACTCGTCGCAAGGAACATTTGCGGTTTTGGCACGCAGTAAAAAAGGCAAAATTAACTGTATAATAATTATAGTGAGAGCGGTTGTAATTATTTAGAACTTTCTTAAATCTGTAACTATCACTAGCTAGACGCCCGCCAATTCACATTCTCTCATTCATTCATTCAAAGCGGCCGCTACACAAAATAAATGGCAAATAAAGGATGAAAGTAGATTAAATGCTGTTGAAATGAGATCCCTGAGGCGTATAATAATAATAATAATAATAATTGGATAATTTGTAAAGCGCCGTTTTTGTGAAAAATCACCTCAAGGGCGTATGTGTGGTAAAACCATGTTTGATCGTGTGAGGAATGTGGAGATCCGCAAAGAGGGCAAGGCTGATGTAAGCGTAATGAGTAAGATTAAGAAAGGGACGCTTAGATGGTTTGGGCATGTAGAGCGAATGAGCGAAGATAGGAGTGTAAGGAGGATAAATGATGCAAATGTGAATGGTAGCAGAAGTCGGGGACGCCCGAGGAAGACATGGCACGATCAAGTGAATCAGATACTCGAGTCGGGCCATGTCAAGAGTCAGAATAATAGAAGAGTATGTATGAGACGATGTATGAATGTGAATGAGGCAAGGAGTGTGTGCCAAGACCGAGCTGTTTGGCGGTCCGTCCTCTCTGCCTACCCCTGCGGGGAAACGGCGTGATGGTTATTTTTTATTTTTTTATTTTTTTATAGTGAATACCTCACAAGAGTCCCAACTGCTCCCGTCTGGAGCCAGTGAGACTATGGCATCCCCAATTGGGGGATGTTGTGAGGCTGAAGGTAAGTGGGGAAGGGAAAGAGGAAGGTGGGGAAGTACCTGGCTATTCAGATCTAGTCACTAAACACGGCTTAAGCCATTTGGAGCAACGTTTCAATTCTGAATGGTGGTCTTACACCAGGGCGATACTGGTAGTATCTTCCACTCTGGAACGTGCCGCAAATATACTATATATTATTTTAATTAATTAATTGTGAAATAACACAAATCAATCAAATAAAATTTATTTGCGCACGCCGGGTTCGAACCCGCGACCTTCGGAATGGCAGTCCAATGCGTTACCACTGGACTATGCCGGCCGTCAAGTTTATTCAAGGTTAGTTAGTTAGTTAGTTATCTTTATGGTCCCTTTCAATTGGGTCCCAAATAACCGCCTCGGATTGGAGTGTTTCTAGGAACAAAAAAATTAGGTCCTGTGACCACAGTGTAGAAGCCATATTTTATTACGTATAGTCACTATGACTCTGCGCACGCACAACCACCAAACACGACGTCTCGAAGCGAACTGAAGTGAACCGAGTAGTGTGGGCAGAAACTTCGTGTTCGAACTTCGAGTCCTTTGACTCGGGCGCATTTACCGACAACAATCGGAAGTCGGGCGAAGCGAAGCGAAGATGACCGAAGCGAAGCGAAGTTCGTGCCCACACTATCGTATTCGGTCAACTTCGATCAACTTCGCGAGTAGTGTAGCTGGGCTACAACAGTCATTGTCTGCCGCGGTTTGAAGTGACTTTTTTCGATTTTGTACAGCATTGTTATTCCATAAAAATGAGGCGTGCCCTTTATAAGAATCATCAGTATTCCGGGAAAAGAGTGAGGGATGAAACGTCAGCACGGCGAATCGGAATACAGGTAAGTATTATGAAATTATTTCAAAATATTTTATTATTTTTTAAATATTTTCTCGGTACCTACCTAACTAACTAACCATCACGCTTGTTATTTTATGACCCATGTCGCTCGTTTGGTATAGGGTGATTCATATTTAATGTTGCTCAAAAATTATACTCCTTTAATGCCTTTATATTATATCTTTTAGTTCCCACAAACACTGGCGCGGAAATAAAGAAAACAAGTGTTCGAATGACGAGACCCCTAAAATTAATTTTTGTGGAGAAATCCAGGACTGCTTCTCTGTGAGAAAGATGATGAATTAATTGGACAAAGTAGACCAATTCAAGCTATCGGACAAAATATTAAAACAAACATTGAAAGAAAAAGGATCTTACAAAAAAAAGAAATATGGACAGAATATGTGAAAAGAATAAAAAATAAATAAATAAGTAAATAAAAAATCTTTTACTATCGTCGTTCCCGCCAGGCATCGTGAGTTCAATTCCACAGCTGGCTAATTCCTCCATCACGACCCAGGCAACGCTTTCCGCTTACTGTGATGGCAGTTTTACAACTAGTTTATGGACACCGTGTATAAGATATTTGTACAAAAAGTTTTTTTTTTTCAATCACCTTTCTGCCCTATAGAGGATTTACTATTATTAACATGACATGTTTGTCATTTGTGAAAATAAAATATACCCATTTACAAAATACAAAAAGTTTTTTAATGTGAAAAGGCGACTTCATATGCACACTGTAGGCATCGTCTTTGTGGACACTCATATATTACGACGCACGTGGCGAGCTGATTTCAAAACAATGCCTATATTATTTAGATGCTTGATGTTACGTCGAGAGCCCTTTCTGACTTATGCATATGACAAATTTGTTTCTCCGTCTGGCAATTCTAACCACTTCGTTGGTTTGATGAATGCGCCCCATAGAAATGTAAGAAAATGTGTAACCTTTTGACTTATTCGCGAAATATTTGTGAGCAAGCATCCGCGCGAATACATGGTTACTATGTAGGTATATACCTACATCGCTTGGTATGATTATGTCCATTTAGCAAAAGCGGCCTTTAAAAAAAAGGTCCAGTTAACGCCAGCTCCCGGCACACATACCGTTGTTCCTAGCCGGCTCCTTTTATAAATTATTTAATCTTCCCAGGCATTGATTTAGTTTAGTGAATTGAACAAACCTCTATCTCGTGTCTCTTTCATACTCATGCGAAACATCGTAAATTTTTTGAAATGGAGTCTTTTTCGCAAATGGTTTTGGTTGGGTAAATAAAAATTTCCTGTACCAACGCGCGCGGAGCTGCGTGAAATGTCTTTTGGACGTATTTTTTGCAATGAAATTGTGTATTTTTCAGCCGTTTTCTACGATTATGTAATTATAGGTACCATAAAAATTTATACAGATTAATATTACTTATATACGTTCGCAAACCAATAATTTATCTCAATATTATAAAGCATAACGTGTTAAAAGTGTTTTATTAGACGATATTGAAAATAACACCATCTATCGGCGTAAAGTTTCGAAAAATGTTTTGAGATGGCCCTTAATGTGTTTAATTTGAGTCTATTACAGAAGCTTGTACTCTCGCGCAATGATAATCAGCATTGTTCCTCGAGGCTATTATATCGATCGAAAACTGTTACCCCAATAGTTGTGTCAAAAATTGATTTTAGTTCACAATAAAACTATTAAGGTTCTTATATACAGCCCAAGAGTCCCAGCTACTCCCGATGTGTTTGGAGCCAGTGAAACTATGGCATACCTATATTGGGGTATATTAAGAGGCTGAAGGTGGGGGGAAAGAGGAACGAGATGGGAAAAAGGAAGGTGGGGAAGTATTTTGACTATTAAGATCTGGTCATCTAAATGGCGGTCTTTAACCAGGGTGTACGTAAAGGATCTACCACTCGTCACACTTGTAGAACACTATTTTCTAATATCCGTTTTTTGTATTGATTTTTTTCCGTCCACAGAATGCTGTTCAACTCCGCTTATTTTAATGCAGATTGGTAAGGATAGTAATTGAAGGTAAACACAGAAAGGTCGCACTCAAATGACGCTACCCGGAAGGACGAAGCCAATTAAAAGGATGACTACCCTGCGATATTTTAGTCAAGAACCCAAAATAATATTTTTCCATTTAAGGGCTTAAATTCAGGGGTTAAGAATTCCATGGGCCTATCTACAATAATATCGTTTTAAGATAAACGCAAATAAGGATTGGAATGTTCATTTTCCCACCTTTATTCCCAGCTGATATGCTCACCTGTATTTCTTAAACGGCTGTACGTACGAGATAGAGCTTTGTGTCACTAATAAATATGATAACGACATTACCGAAACCAAGCCTAACTCAAAACACCAGTGTATGTAGATAGGCCCCTGTGATCCCAAGCCACCGATCATGTATCTGCTTTTGTCCGTGTTTCACCAAACCATTGTGAATTTGACGAAACTCCGTCAAATATACAAGAATCAAATGCGTCACCATTTTTGTTGTACTTCCGCAATGTTATTAAGATACCGTTTGTATAGATACTGTAAATTATTTTAGGTACGATCAAAGTCACCCCATAATACATAATACGGTACCTAAGAGGTCCAGTGAAATTTTGGTCCCCGGTGCTATTTGTGATTATTTTTTTTTTCTAAAGTTTGGCAAAACTATTTTTTGACCTGTTCACATGACAACCTCACCCCAACCCTAACTGTCCAACTGATTTTTTGTTTGTTTCTTTAAAAGAAACATGAAAATCCTCAAACCGGTGACTGTCCCTTAATGTATATCAATGACCAAAAATGATAAAAAAATAAATTCCTTAGCCACTGGAACATTCTGTTGTGTAATCAATTTTTTTATTGTTTGGTTTGTTAATTTCCCGCCCTTATACAAAAAATTGTATTTCCGAATATCAACATCGAGGCATAAACTGCTTATAGTACTAGAGAGCCGTTAAATGCACCTACATTTAATCGTTTATCGCATATGTTTTGGATTCATGAAAAAATTATTAAAAAATCTTTTAATTTATAAAGCGTGAATTCTGCTTATTATTTACTTTCAAATTGCCATTTGTAGTACCTACAGAAAGAGAAATTACCTACCTTAGAGAAATATTAAATATTATGACTTTTGTATGTTGTATAAGGCATAATTGATGAGCACTTCAATAAATTTAAATTCTAGCCTGATTTTTTTAAAATATGTAAACACATGATCAATGATTTGTAAAAATATTTCAATAATTTCTGATCATAGAATGTCAATGACAAATAAGAAGAAAGAGATTCGAAACATCTTTTAGTATAATGTGAAACAACTAAGTTATTTTTAAGATTGATTGAAGATGACAACGAGCTGAAGCCTATGAAATAATTTCAATAAATGTTTTAAGATATCTCTTCAAATTGCCCACATTTTGGCCAGCGTGATCTCGCGGGCTTTTGCAAATTGGCCAAGATGTGGCCAAATGAGGTCCAATGGTTAGTTCTCAGTAATATACTGAAGCTAACAAAAGAAATCCAATAAAAATTTCAATAAAGTTAAAAACTATTACAAAATGCAACTCTGTCAAAGAAATAATACCATAGGTACTTAAGAAATGAAAACCGGCAAAAGTAGCACAGTTTAAATGTTTTAAAAATGCAATGTAGCTTAAATAAAAAGAAAAATAAAACCATGACACTTTTGAAACATTTTAATGCGGAATTTTCTAGGAGTGAATACAAAGCATTATTTTTATAATAGTAGGTAGGTTCTCAGATATTATGGAAATGAAATTTAAAAGCCAGATGAGGTACGGGCAAATATTTTAAAGACTACACATTTGAATGTATTTTGTAACACCTTCTTTCAGTCCCATCTTACCTGCAAGTGAGCAAAAATGTTAAGTGCTTAGCGACATTTATCCATTCCGTTTAAATTTCAATTCCACAATGTAGTTTTATAAGATATTTGTTTAATTTGTCAGCTTTATAACAAATCAGAATTATTATTAAATCCTTATTTGATCCTTTCAGTTTATCTGTAGATAATAATTTCATAAATATTAATAATTTAATATTATACCTAGCTCTCTCATTAAAAATTTAGGCGTATTAGATCTATCTAAAAATTTATGTATAAAAAAGAAAAAATCAGTCATTTTAAATACATGTAGGACAACGAAAGATTTTTAAAATATTTATGTTGAGGGATCAGTAGGATTTATAGGCCCTGTTAGGAGTTCTACCGAGCCGAACCCTCTGATATGAAAATATCTGGAGTCGGTGAATTATTTTCCCATCTGATCTCTGGTGAGATGAAGTGTTGTTGTTGTTGAATTGTTTTGTATTTATTTTGCTTATTTAATACACTTTCATAATGTTGATTGACTATATTATTAATTGAGGAAAAGTGTGTGGAAGGGTTTAGTTTTTCCTATGAGGAAGATTTAACCCGGACATAAAATCGGAAATTTAAAACGTAGCCGCTAGTTTGCTTCCGTATAGGTATTCCAAATCTCTAAGAGATTTATTATATTTATTTATAAATTAATAACTTCAAAATAAAATTAGTTTTTTTTTCAATAGTTGCAAATTTACTTTGTGGCGTCATTTTAAAAAGTATAATTTTATATTCATTATCTTGACAAAGAAGCCGTTACCTTTGAAACATGTAGATTATTTTAACATGTTTAATTTCCAATGTCAAATAAGACTTATTTGAAACCTTACTGTATACTTTAGATCACTTCCGTTTTTTGAAAATATACTTAACAAATAATATTTTTAGAATCGATAAGATATTATTGTGCTTGCTTTGGTAGCTAATTAGGTAGGTAATTTTCGGTAGCAAAATTACTATCGAACGCCTAAGTTGCTGCAAGTAGTAACCTTTCATTAACAATACTGAAGTTCCAATTTGGTTATTTTATTCCTATGTCTAGAATGTCTCGATCATACAACAATATTGTTAAAACACATGCTTGCATAGATATTTTCGTAAATAATATAACTTGTTTCAAGAGATATCTCCACAATTATTGTACCTAAAAAAAAATTTAAAAAGAAAAAAACAAATATTGTTTGTTGATTTTTGATGGTTTGATATTTTCTATTATATACCTAATTTAAACATTTTTTAAAATTATTATGTCTGGTAATTTTGTAATTTTAAGCTCTGTATAAAAAAAATACTGATATTGTTGTGATAGTGATTGTGCAAATGTGATTGCTGCAGACACATTCGTCTAGGGACATTTATATTTGTATGTAAATTTATTTTATACTAACCACCAGAATGTACTTTAAATGTCCTGTTTGTGTCTCAAATAAAATAATATGAAAATCTAAAATAAAAACATGACAGTAAAGTATGAAATGGGCATTATTTAATACAGCAGATTTGGGTACCTGCTGTTATCTACAACTTCAAATGACAGTACATAATATTGTAATCAGACTTTGAAAGCCTTTGTTCGTCTCGAATTATTTAGCTTGACCGCAAGATTGCTGGCGGATTATTTATTTTTCTTCCTCTTAAGCTTTTACAGCCTTCCCCGATTCTTAAAAGGTTTTATCCAAATGGTAGAGAATTTCCCCAGAGTAGCAAATAAGTTTAAATTAGGGTGGGGGAAATGTGACAACGGCAGTGGGACAAGGATTGAGATGCCAGGTGTTTATAGGTCAAAACATGCATCCGGTAGAAAGTATATGAGAACATTTTCGGGGTGAAATTTACCAGGCAGGCGTAAATTCATTAGGCTATTGGAAAGTGTACGCGGCAAGGCTTGCTACAAATTCGTGCAAGATTCGCCTGCGCAAATTCCTCAATTCTGTAGTTTTTTTAGCTTGTTTTAATCCGGTTGTATGTACAATGAGTCCTACATACAAAATAAATTTTGGCAAGAAAATTACTTTTTATCATGGTTTTCTTATTTTTTCGCCTTTGTTACCGTGGGAACTATAGTGTAACCAATTGTGTCAGAACTATGTGTTGAATTATTTTGTTGATTAAAATGGTGTTTGTTTCACCGGTAGTAAGAGGTGTTTTTCGTACAGAATCCTCCGGTTTCTTTGAGTTAATTTATTTTTGCATGATGGAGTAGGTGTGCGGGGTAAGCGTACGCAGTTTTTTCGGTGCGTACGTTTACCCATATACGTACAAATTATTTTAAACATATACATTTCACATCTCATGTCGAATTCCTACAGCAATTCCTACTTCCAAACAAGAGTATTTTAAACATCATAGCAATATACCGCCCCCCCAACTCTAGCCAACCACAATTTCTTAATGAAATATCTGCCATTCTGCATACTATAAGCCCCAAAGAAAATGTTTTACTTATAGGAGATATTAATCTAGACTTGTTAAATTGTCAAAACCCTATTATTATGGCATATGAAAATATAATGTCGGATAATTATTTAATCAAATGTATTTGTGACGTAACTAGAGAAGCAGTTTTAGCAGGAAAAGTTACTCGTACTTGTTTAGACCACATATTTGTCCGATTTAACAGTGGATGTAAACAAAGCGATTCTCTTTCCTCATGTGTATGTAATAATATTACTATAGCGGATCACTTTTTAACTGCAGTTAATATTAAATATAGTGCAAGGAAAGAAGCCCCAGAACACGGGGAAAGAATTTCGTTTTTATCGCAAAACAAAATCGACAAAAACATTCATAATTTTAAGTGGCACTCCTTGCTTGAGGAACAAGATTGCAATATACTATATAGTAGTTGCGCGTTAGGTTTTAAAATTGAATAGCCTTAAATGTGTACCCTTCACCCCCCTTTGCCCCTTGTCCCCTTTCCGTGATCCGGGCCAGAGACAAGGAGTATTGTTATCAGTTGTTATCGTTGCATCTTACCCGCGAACATTTCGTGTCATATTGAAACCCGCATATGTTGAACTCGGCTGTGATCATTTTGGAGCACAATCGTCCAGTGAAACGGTTTTACCCGCCGCAGTGAATTTCACTGTGTTTTTTGTTTTGTGTTAAGTGTTAATGTTAATTGTATGCAAACTGATAAGAGAGCAGAACCAGCGGCTTAAGGAGAACGAGACCAGGGTAAGTCTTTGGCCTTTCCCACTCATTTTCCTCTTGCAAACACTAAGGCAATTCAATTCGTTTTTATTTGTCTTAGTCTATATCGCATCCGCAATACCGCAACCCCCCGCACAATTGCGTACGAAAGAGTTCCGCACAACCATCAAATTGGTCCAATTTCGAACCGGAATATATTGTATTACTTTCGTTCGCAATTGCAATCTATAATCATTATTTGTACCAAAATCATGGCATTTGCATTATAAATGAGTTAAAATTTAGTTCGTCAAATAGGTACATTAAAAACGAATTCCATTTAATTCCTCGTGGCAAATTATAGGTTGACAATAATTTAATCGTGTATGTAGGTACCTGGTTTAACGCAAGGAATCGTATTCTAAGTAGGTACTTGTATTCAATACTCAATTCTAATACGAGTACATACTTCGCTAGCGTTAAGTACGTAGGTATGTATTAACGACCGCTAATAATAGATAGTAAACAGAATAATAATATTCAGTTGTTATTGAGTTTAATTTGGAAACACATATCAGAAGAATTGTTTACTTTGATCAATTACGCTAGCGTTAATTAAATTATAGCGTTATTTAAATTATAATTAATTATTTGGGTTAATTATTTATTGCTATATAATGTCTACTAAAGAAAAAAAGTTGAAATTATTGACGGCTCAGCGAGATGCGTTAGATGCACGTCTTACTAAGTTATTTGAACTATCAAATAAAATTTCCGACTTGAGTATTCTAGAGGAGTTTCTTTCGTTAGTTGAAACTCTAGACTTGACTAGAAGTAAGTATGAGGACATATCTCAACAAATAAATATATTAAATTTGGAAATCGATTCAAACTTTGAACCTGATTTTGAAAGATGGTTCAAGTTCGACGATATGTACGGACATATCAAAAGAAAAATATCATTAAATCGGGAAAACACTTCGCGGGTGGTTAGTAAACAGAAAAAATGTAGTGTAAAACTCCCACCGATTGAATTGGCATATTTCGATGGGGAAATAAAAAATTGGCCCATATTTTATTCAAGTTTTATTAACACCGTACACAATAACGATACACTTTCGAATTCAGAAAAGTTATATTATTTGTTGGGAAAAATCAGTAACCGTGTTAAATCAACGTTCGCCGGGATCATTTTATCGCCGGAAAATTACGAAATTATTTTTAACTCGTTGATCGATAAATATAACGACAAAAGAGTAATATCTTCTGCATACATCGATCAAATTTTGGATTTTAAATCCTTTGCTGTTGCAAATATTAATAATCTGGAATCCTTTATTGATCATTTTGCGTCAGCTGTGGCAGCCGTTAAAAATGTAAATTTAGATAATTTGTGTGACTTTATTTTCTTACACATTGCATTGAAAAAACTTGATATGGACTCGGTGAAAGGATTCGAAACATACAATCGGGAAAATGAATTCCCCTCGTTTGAAGATTTGGTGAAATTTGTGCGTGAACAAATTAAGATCTTGCAAAGAACCGGTTCTTCAAGAAAATCGGTGGAAAATAAAAGTGAAACGTTAAAACGGTCACAAAGATCGACGCATGCCTATATGAGTGCTGGTAGTGAGGAAAATCGTCAGCCTATTAAATGTTTACTTTGCAATAATTTATCGCATGGAAATTTGTTTAAATGTTCAGAATTTAAAAAATTGACTGTAAGGGAACGGTTCAATTTTATCAAAAGAAAGGGATTCTGTTTTAGATGCCTTAGTGATAGACATAAAGCTAGGGCTTGCAATTCAAATCAAAATTGTCATAAGTGTAATGACAAGTTTCATCATACAATGTTACATTTTGAAGAACAGGGTGCATCACACAAGGGGCAGTCAGACTCTCAAAATGCCCAAAGAATTGAAAACCAGAAAGCTGATCAATCGAATGATCCAAAACCGGGCTGCTCCAATTCTGATGTAGCTTTGTGTACTTTTTCAACTGTTCGATCTCATAGTCTAAAGACTCATTGTACTGTATTGCTGGCTACCGCACGAGTGGGAATAATAGACGCACAGGGAAATGAACATCTCGTTAGGTGTTTATTGGACAGCGCATCTCAGAGCAATTTTATTACTCGGGATTGTTGTAGAAAATTAGGATTTTTCGAATATCAACGCCCGTCTTGTTCCACCGTTAAGGGTATTGGAGGATCGTCTAAGCCCATTACAGGCTCCATACAGACCGAAATTTACTCTCGTTTCAATCGATCAATAAATTATAACATTACTTCATTGATTGTGAATAAAGTTACAGAGCGCTTACCTACCGCCAAAGTTGATGTACCTTCATTGTCATATTTGAATGACTTACCGTTGGCGGATGAGTCATATGGAGAACCAGGAGAAATTGACATGTTGCTAGGAGCCCAGCTCTTCCCGCATCTCCTGTTGTCAAAAAGGGTTCAAGACCCTTTTCAGAGGCATAATCTGCATGCTTTAGAAACAGTTCTAGGATACGTTATTTTGGGATCAGCACCAACTCGGGTTGAGGATAATGTTAGCGTATCTTGTTGTGCCATGCTAGAAGAACCAGATGATATTTGTCTCAAAAGATTTTGGGAATTAGAAGAGGTAAACGTTCCGTCTATTAAAAGTCCTGAAGATCGTGAATGTGAGGAAATATATCAAAGAACAACCACAAGAGATCCTGAAAATGGAAGATATATAGTAACTTTGCCATTTAAAGGGGATGTTTCAACCCTTGGGGATTCATTTGCAATGGCAAAGAAACGTTTTTTTATGTCTTGAACGTAAATTGGAAGCCTCTCCAAAATTAAGAGAAGCTTATAATAATATTATCAATGAATATTTAGAGAAGGATTATTTGACTCTCAGCACTTCAAATGAAGGAAATGAGATGCCTTCATACATAATTCCGCACCATGGAGTTGTACGAGAGGATAAAATCACGACCAGTTTGAGAATAGTCCTGGACGCTAGCGCAAAAACAAGCACTTCCGTGTCATTGAATTATATTTTATATAGTGGGGAAAATTTACAGGAAAATTTATTTAATATAATTATGAATTTTCGTGTATTCCCAATAGCTCTTTCAGCTGATATACGCAAAATGTTTTTGTGTATAGGAGTGAAAGATAGTGATCGGAGATATCAACGAATCTTGTATCGCTTCTCGCCCAGCGAAGATATTAAAACTTATGAGTTTAACCGCGTTTGTTTTGGTCTTACATCCAGCCCATTTCAAGCTTTACGCACTATCAGGCAATTGGCCTCCGATGAAGGAGAAGCTTTTCCTGAGGCTAAGAAAATTATTGAAGAATTTTTATATATGGATGATTTTGTATATAGTATGGAAACTGAAGAGGGTGCAAAGGAAACGTCCTCTCAGTTAATCGCATTATTGAAGACTGGCCAATTTGACCTTGTCAAGTGGACCAGCAATTCGCAAAATGTTCTGGAATCTATTCCAGATTCGCATCGCTTATCAGCGATAAAGGAATTTGATGAAGTAAGCATGCATAAAATATTGGGCTTATACTGGTCACCAAATTCCGATTTATTCTCGTTCGTCACTTCTACACCTAAAACAGGTTGTACAAAACGAAATATATTGTCTTGTGTCGCAAAAATATGGGATATTATGGGCTTCATCGCGCCTGTCGTTTTATATGCCAAGCTTTTAATTAAACAATTGTGGCTACACAAATGCGATTGGGATGATGAGCCTCCCGACGATATTGTAAGGATATGGACGCAATTCTGTGAGGAACTTTCCTCACTGAATAGAATACAAATTCCGCGTCATACTGGCATCACGTCCAGTATCATCGTAACCATTGTTGGTTTCGCAGATGCCAGCGAAAAGGCATATGGAGGTATAGTGTATTTCCATGTCCAAAATCATGAAGCAATTTCAGTACATGTTGCTTGTGCAAAATCGAAGGTTTCTCCTGTAAAAATTGTTTCTCTCGCACGATTAGAACTTTGCGCTGCATTAATACTTGCAAAATTAATGCATAACGTAATAGAAACCTTAGAAAAACGCTTGAAAATTGAAAATATATACGCATTTACTGATTCCACTGTAGCACTTTGTTGGATTCAGTCTTCTCCGCACCGTTGGGGGACATTCGTGGCTAATAGAGTTGCTAAAATTCAATCTGAATTATCAGCTACCTGTTTTAATCATATCGCAGGCACAGATAATCCCGCTGATTGTCTGTCACGAGGGCTTACCCCCAATCAGATTTTAGATCACCCGCTATGGTTTCATGGCCCACCGTGGTTGAAATTTAGGCCTGAACGGTGGCCCATTACCACATTTGATGTCAACATGGTCACAGAACCACCCGAACAGAAGTCTATTTCGTTAGTAATGACTTCTGGTTTAGAAGAATATGATATTCTAACCCTGTCAAAGCGCTTTTCCTCGTGGAATAAATTATTACGATGTTTGGTTTACGTATTTCGTTTTCTTAAGGTGTTGCCATATCGAAAATATATACGTGGGTCAGATTTAGAGTTCGTTGAGCTTAAAATATTGCGCGAAATACAACGAGCGTACTTTCCCGGGGAATTGATAAATCTACAACAAGGAAAGACGTGTAAACCCGTATTTCAACGTTTGAGACCGTTCTTGAATGACGGAATCATAAGGTTGGGAGGTCGTTTAGTTAATTCGGATTTAAATTATGATCAAAAGCACCCCATAGTTCTCCCGCGAAAGGATCACGTTTTAAATTTGTTGGTTGATCATTATCATAAAATTCATTGTCACTCGGGTCCCGCATTATTAATGTCTATTTTGAGGCAAAAATATTGGATACTGTCAGCCCGTAGTTTAATTCGAAATCGAGTACATAAATGCAATTCGTGTTTTCGGCTACGCCCTAAAACAATTGCACCTTTAATGGCGGATCATAGAGATTGTCGTGTCATTCAGTCTATAAAACCATTTACGCATGTGGGTATAGACTTTGCCGGGCCTTTAAGGGTAACTGTATCACGCGGACGTGGAATTCGTTCTCAAAAGGCGTATATTTGTTTATTTGTGTGTTTGACAACAAGAGCTATACACCTTGAATTGGCATCAAGTTTGAGCACCGAATGTTTTCTGAACGCATTCAAACGATTTCTTTCTAGGCGTGGTCCTGTGTCAAATTTATACTCAGACAACGGAACTAACTTTGTAGGAGCCAAGAGAAAATTGAATGAATTGCACGCATTTTCGTCATCTTCACATTTTGGTGAAGAATTCGCAAGTATTTTGGCCAATAATAGAATAAGCTGGCATTTGAATGCGCCAATAGCACCCCACTTTGGAGGAAATTGGGAATCCAATATTAAAAGTATGAAGACTCATCTTTTTCGGGTAATAGGAGATCAGATTCTATCGTTTGAAGAGGCAACTACAGTACTTGCACAAGTAGAAACCATGCTGAATACGAGGCCATTGTGTAGAACGCTCTCTTCAGACCCCTCTGAGCCCCTTGCGTTAACGCCAGCTCACTTCTTAACGACAACTCCCTTAAAACACCTGCCCGCCATGGAAATCGAGAAGGATAATTTGAACCTTCTATCGCGTCATGATTTACTCGATAAATTAATTCAATCATTCTGAAAGCGATGGAGATTAGATTACTTGCATACTTTGCAAGTACGTCCAAAATGGAATACTCCTACTAATCCAGTAAAGGTCGGCTTAGTAGTAATAGTGGGAACTGAAAACGCCCCACCATTACATTGGCCGTTAACTATTATTGATGAAGTTTTCCCCGCAAAAGATGGAGTAATTCGTGTTGCTCGTGTCAGAACAGTGCTGGGATCTTATATTCGCCCAGTAATACGGCTATACCCTTTGCCAACTCAATAGTAGTCTAGTAGCATTAGGTTTAGTCAATGTAGGTTAGGAAATTTAGGATAACTGTAGGTTATGTTAATTTGTTTATATGATAAATGCCATGACAATGCGGTTTTAAAAGGGGTGATTTCGCACCCTTTCAAGGCGGGGGGGATAGTTGCGCGTTAGGTTTTAAAATTGAATAGCCTTAAATGTGTACCCTTCACCCCCCTTTGCCCCTTGTCCCCTTTCCGTGATCCGGGCCAGAGACAAGGAGTATTGTTATCAGTTGTTATCGTTGCATCTTACCCGCGAACATTTCGTGTCATATTGAAACCCGCATATGTTGAACTCGGCTGTGATCATTTTGGAGCACAATCGTCCAGTGAAACGGTTTTACCCGCCGCAGTGAATTTCACTGTGTTTTTTGTTTTGTGTTAAGTGTTAATGTTAATTGTATGCAAACTGATAAGAGAGCAGAACCAGCGGCTTAAGGAGAACGAGACCAGGGTAAGTCTTTGGCGTTTCCCACTCATTTTCCTCTTGCAAACACTAAGGCAATTCAATTCGTTTTTATTTGTCTTAGTCTATATCGCATCCGCAATACCGCAACCCCCCGCACAATTGCGTACGAAAGAGTTCCGCACAACCATATAGTAAAATTAAAAACAACTTTAAAAATTTGTATGAACAGAGTAAAATCGTTATGAATTATAAACCCAAAAAAAGACCTCTGTCAATAAAACCTTGGATAACTTCTAATATCTTAGAAAACATAAAAAAAAAAATTCATTGTACCGAAGGTGGAAGAATTTTCCTAGCAATCAATTCTTCGAATTGGAATATAAAACTTTCAGAAATAAGGTGACAAAAGAAATTATTAAATGTAAGTCTACCTTTTTTAACAATAAATTCAAAAATTATTTTGGAAATACAAAAAAAACTTGGGATGAAATAAATAAATTATTAGCACGCAAGTCCAAAAGTAGTTGTGATGAAATAATCTCGAAATATATGTTAAATACGAATAATGAAGAAACCGTAGCAGATAAGTTTGTTGAATATTTTACAAATAGTGTTAGCTCTATGATACATAAATGTGATTATTTAGCATCGACCGTCAGGCCAAATGAAGTGCAACATAGTATGTACCTACCCAGAGCTACCTGCCAAGAAATCAATATTATTGTTAGCAAATTAAACAATTCAAAGTCACCAGGGATTGACAACATTAGAATGTTTGACATTAAGACACATATTAATATTTTAGGGCCTGTTATAACACACTTTATCAATTTAATTTTATCGCAAGCAGTAATACCAGATGAACTAAAAAGTAGCATCATTAGGCCAATTTACAAAGGGGGCAAACATACAGATATTCAAAATTATAGGCCAATAAGCATATTGCCAGCACTAGAAAAAATACTTGAAAAATACATTTCCATAAAACTTAATAAATATCTAGAATCTTTCTCTTTGTTGGATCCCAACCAATATGGATTTCAAAAGAAAAAAAGTACGGAAATGCTGCTTCAGGAATTTTCAAATCACATAAATTATGAATTAAATCTAAAAAAACAAGTTTTGGTTTTATTCATAGATAACTCTAAGGCATTTGATACCATTGATACAAATAAACTATTAGAAACACTGGAGGCAATAGGAATTAGAGGAAAGCTGCTAGTTTTATTAAAAAATTTACTAACTGATCGACAAATAAGAGTAAAAATTCTTAAAAAATTTAGCAAAAGAAAATATATCTCAACAGGTGTTGCACAGGGGTCAATTCTAGGGCCAACCCTTTATATTATTTATGTCTCAATTATGAGAAAATTGTTTTCATTTGTTAAACATTTTGTATATGCAGACGATACGGCGCTCGTAATATCGCACGAAGATCTGGTTACTGCAATTAACCTTATGCAACATGATTTTATTGCCCTACTGAAATGGTCGCATGATGCAGGCCTCTTTATAAACGCCAAAAAAACTAAAATTATGCACATCAGATCTCCACACGCCAGATGTAATGTAATTCCTTCATTATATACACACACATTTGACTGCATACATAAAAATGTTGCACAGCCCTGTTCATGTGAAACCATTGATTTTGTCAAACTTTATGTATATTTGGGTGTTACTATTGACTGCTACATGAAATGGGATGTACAAATTGCTAATGTTTGTAAACGTCTACGAGCTATTGTGGGTAGGATTTATAAAATAAAATATTTCGTGCCTATAAGTACTTTAAAGTTAATCTACTTATCTCTGGCTGAATCCACTATACGTTATGGAATTACTTCTTGGGGACATTCTTGTAAAACTAATGTAAGCTATATACAAACATTACAAAACTCCATTATAAAATTGTTAATCCATAAATATGACAATCAACACAGAAGTAACATTAAATTAATATACAAGTCTCTGAATATTTTGCCTGTCAGAGGATTATTGTTTTATAATATTGTAAGTCAACATGTTATATTGTCTGATTCATTGTATAGGGAAAGAGTTTGCCATAAACATAACACAAGATTCACTTAAAATGAAGGACTGGTAGTTCCGAAATGTACTAATAAATATGGTGAAAGAACTTTAAACTATATAGTACCCAAAATGTTTAACTTATTACCAATGACAATTAAAAATAATAACATGTATACTGCTAATGTTAAATATAATCTAAGGAAATGGTTATTGGATAATAATGATCTATACTGATGCCCCTGAAATGGAATTCATATTCTTAGAAAATGGAAAAACAATTATTTTGTAATACCTGACTACCTACCTCTATTTATGAAACTATTGATGTACTTGTTGATAATACTAATTTGTTCAAACATTTATTTTTACTTGCTTATTTTATAAGGCTTTTATGTTTTATGTTGATAATACTAATTTGTTCATACATTTATTTTTACTTGCTTATTATATAAGGCTTTTATGCTGCTATTTAAACTTTTCTGCAATGTAACCAATTTATGTAATTATGTACCGTTCAAATTGTATCTTATGAATGTATAAATGTTGTCTCTATGTCCCTGCTGACAAACTACATAAGTAGTTTAGCGGGTTTAAATGTGAATAAATAAAATAAAAATAAAATAAAAAAAATATTCCGCAAGTAAGAAAGCATCCGGATAGGCCATTTGGCACCCAATACCGGATTTAAAACAGAGTGCAAACACACACTGTTTTATGCGTATGCTTACCCCGACTATGGTTCAAGTGTACGCAATTGACATGCGTGTGATCTTTTTTAATACATTATTTTGACTTATGAACCGTTTGAAGTTTTAGTGTTCTTTTGAGATACCTTTAAAGTCAATCATATTAGTGAACAGAAAATTGGAATAGATCATATTAGTGAACAAAAAATTAGAATAGATCTTCAGCTTTTTAATACAAAGCATAGGTGACTTATTGTTCAGAATCGAACTAAAATCGAACGTTTCTTCAAAAAAAATTGAATCTTAGAATTCTTGTTGACGTCTTAGATCCATAGACCATATAATCTTAGCTAATTCCAAACATATATATATATTTTTTTTAGCACAATACGACGCAATTTGCTCTCTAGCACATTACAATGCCATGGCTCATAAGCTGGAAGCACAAAGTATTATTTTGCTCATAAAACCATGGCACGTCGTTTATGTCAAATAACTAACAGTCAGCTTTCGCGTGATAAACTTACAAATTATGGTAGAACCGATTTAACCAATATTTATTTTAAACTGTTATATTAAAGAAAAGTTAATAAATATTGTTTCAGATTCAAGTTTTTCTAAGATGAATTTTACCCATTGAAATAAATTACTTAAAAAATAATAAAATAAAGCGTATGAAAAATAAATTGTTGTGTGTTTTCTATGTGAGATGTGGAATAGTTGATGCGAGTGATATACCCATGGGACAATGGAATGATATTCTTCATAAATTTGACTGTCAACAGGGGATTTGAAAATCCTTTTCTATTTGAAGGACGTTCAACAATCGTGCAGAAATGTTAGTAGGAATAAGTTAATTGTGTTTGGTAGTTGATTTGATTACCTAGATGTTAGTTTGTAGGACATAAATAGATTCTAATGGCTGGTTGTTTAAACGGTCATCACATTTGATATAATCGCGAAGCATCTGTCAAGCATTTAAACAAAACAAATATATATTTAAAAAAATAATTATTTATACTTTATTACTTGTCTGATTGAACGTTTTGTTTTACATTAACAATGTCATCTTTGAGAATTCTGTTTGGTGGGTCTTTTTAGGGAAAAGAAGGAGATGTTCTGTGAAGAAAAAAAAAGTATGAGGAGTGGATATGATCTAGAGATCAGTGTGTCCAGGAGTGACGGACAAATGATTTATCCCTCCAGCTGCGGTGCAAGGTGACGGGTCAAGAGAGACCGGCTGGAAAGGCTAAAGGGTCTCCCCAACACGCCACGCAGCTGGCGAGCAGACGCATTTTGAACACACCTCACCCGATGAACTCTGGCACCCCTGCTAAATCACCAAACGTAGCGAACTACTTGGGTTGAAAACCAAGTTGAACGTGAATAATATTACGAATTATTCAGGAATATTTCACATTACCCATGCTCCAATAACCGAAATTAGTATGGTTAATATAATAACATACGTTTTGGTATGGCTCGTTGGGGAGTGATATAATTTTTCAGTACGGCTCTAGTGGGAGATTACCATAAACAATTTTTTTTCAAATCATCCTCCCCCCATCTTTCTTTTCTGCGTACTGTTTCCTGTCGCACAACATTAGTCAAAACTGCGTATGCCATAGTCCCACTGACACCAGACATTTGGGACTAAATTGGATGACAATAATAACCGAGTGGTTGGAGGCGTTGTACCGGTGTTGGGGACGGAAAAGTACCGTCGCCCCGCGGAAATGCAATAGGAGTGAAAAGTTCGGATATGCCGACTTACCTTTTCTATTATTCCATGGTTTTCTTTCCTTTGCGCTGGTTCATACACAAATCACTAATTTTACCACAGTGCGCGAGCTCACGATGGCTTTAATTTTCGACACGGTCGATAAAGGAGGCTCCGTAATCAAACGTTGTTGACAGGACAATTTTTTCAACTCAACTAAAGTTCACTAAGTTGGCATAGGAGAGGTAGGAGTTGGGTCGATGGGCAACAATAATTTCATAAAGGAGATCAAAAGGAAAGGTGTATGTAACACGATGCTAGGTGCCAACAACCGGTAAAACAGAGATCCTTAGATCGATTCTTAGTTACCTTTTTGTTTTTCTGTATCTTGTTCATTTTCATGTTTCATTTAGATTAACTAGCATTATCTTATTCTTCAATGATGCAATAATAATTGTTTATATTAAAAAAACCCATGAAGTCAGTTACTACTCATCGGATATAAAAAGACCCAAGGGTGAGCTTAACCACACAAACAAGCAGATAATACCGCATTTGTTATCACCTTCTGTCATATTTATTTTCCACAATAATAATAACTTATTTGATTTAAAAAAAACTGGACCGCTGGCATTCTGGTTCCTCGTGTAGTTCTCCCCTCGGTTAACACGTATTTTATAATAAATTTTATCGCTTTTTCCTAACAGCCATTGTATATGAAATATTATGTACATTAATAGCATCACATTCAACGATCATATTTATGACCCTGTATACTTAGTTCATTCCTGTTTTAATTGTATTATTTTTTTCATAATAATGAGATATTACAGCAATTAAAACCGAAAGTTATGTTTTCACTAAATTGAATTCTAGTCGTTTCTATTCATAGTAAAGTATTTATTTCATAGTAAAGCTTTCATAGTAACGTATTTATTTAAGTTTACTTTTTTAGTCATTATTCCGGTCCGATTTCAAGTATTAAGTGACGCCAAAGAAAAATCATAACATGACGTCATTCAGTTGTATCTCATCGCCGATAACATCTTCGGGCAGTATTTATGACGTCATGACTGTTAAGATTTAATGTTAACTTTCTTTCAACAACCATCTCCAAGCTATAAACCAATACAAAAGAGTCCATCTGTGAGTATTTGTTTTAATGTTGATGACTTGGAGCAAAGGTTTCCAACGTTTTTGTCCAAGTTCAAGAACAAACCAATAAATGCTGTTAATCCTTATCGTTCGGAAAAGACAGATTATGAAAAACATGAAATTGTTGGTATTTTTTAGAAACCAAAATCTTTAAATTACGGCAAAAGTACATCTTAACAAATAAGCACTGAAATATCACAGTAACAATTTATAATAAAGTAAGTGTCCAATATCATATTAAAATCGCCCCCAAAGCTCGTGTAACTCTTTATCGATCCGCAAACGGCTTATCGCCCACTGGCTTTGAATATATTTATACTTTTACACTATTTTAAAACTTTAATGCTTTTTATAACATTAAAATAAAACAATTTTCTTTGAAAAGTGTAGGTAGTTATTTTATAAATAGATGCACTCCATATTTTCACACAAAAATGAGTTACCCTCAGTAGAGTATTTATTATCTATGTTATTCGCAACTCGTTATCAACAAAACGGGAGTTACAATGTCTGTACTACCATCAATTAACTCACTCACACATAATGTTAACAAAACTAAATATTTAACGTTTTCCGTAACGGCCAGAGGACATCCAGCTGATGTTTATGCTCTCAAATTACATGAACGTCAAGGGAAAAACTTAACTCAATCATGCCACTGCACCTTTTACGACAATCTAGAAGTCTAAAATATATTAACATTGAAATCGATGAAAACCTTCGATGAGACTCCCACACAAATAGCAATACAAAGAAACTCACAAAGCTCGTGTATTACTTTAGAAACATACGCAATCTTTGTTCAAATGTTTTTTGTCAATCAAGTAAAGAATATGGGATTACTGAATCTGCCTCAAACACCCACATTAGGCAGCTCGTTAAAATAAAAATAAAATAATAAAAATAATGAGCTACAAAACAATACAAGTGAAATTAAAAACACCATGGAGATAAAAATTGTGGCTAACTAATCATGAAAATATCCAAAGTACTCATAAACGAACCAGGAGATCCAAACAACTAATCAATATGGACAGAAACTCACTGAGGAAACTGGTAGGACTACTAAAGGGACACTGCCATCTGTAATGATCTTCACTTTTCTAACTTTCTTTGATGAATTTTCTTCAATTCCCATTTGTAACTTTTCCATAAGGCTTTGATTATGTATCCGGGGTAGGAATATCCTCCCTGCCGTCTGTACAAGTCCTTGCTCCTCTCTTTATTACACACCCCTTCAAGTGTGTGCATCCTAGTTTGTCTACGTGTTTTACGACCTTGAACGTAATTATTTCACGTGACGGTTCAGTATAAAAAGGTCTCACCGAACGTTGTGTTGGTTTTTTATTTCTCGGTATAGAAACCTAATTATCTATGTATGTGTGTGGTATCCCTCGGTTCTTTTGAGATAGAGTGAGTTGAATCCATTACCGCTGTGTTTTAAAGCCATTTTATAAACCTTATTTTCTGTCTCGCCTGCTCTCCAACTAGCTACGTGATTCTACCTGTCGTAGGGTAATTTGAGTATGATAAAGTGTTAGATTTTATATATGTGATATACATACGATAAATTTATGGTGTTAGTTGTCGGCGCCATCCATGTATATATTTTGGGAGGGAAAGGAGAGGAACGGAAATTAATTTGTTCAAGCTAAGTTGGCTCCTCCTCTTTACCAAACAAATCTGATGGATGATAATTAGAACAAGGCAATCGATATCTGCGTGTCTGGATATCCGAACCGGCCGGGTCTGACGGGCTTTCGCGGGGTCTCCCCTTGTTCCAAATTGGCAACTTTCACGCCAGAATAAAGAAAACCAGGTCTCCTTACCAATTTCAAAAATGCCCCAACTTCATTACACCTCCAGGAAAATCTACTTTACTGAATGTAGAAGGGGAAAACCATGACATCCCTTGTCACGAATCTAGTCGCGAAAATGTGCACGTAAGGTCTCAAGTGACATGCCACCTCCAGAAAACGCTGTAAATTCCACGTCGTCAGGAACTCACTTCCCTTTCTAGGTCAATAACACAGATAACACACGACGATCTTGTGGACATTAATTCAGTTTCTATCGATAAGTTGTGTGCTTACCCATTCAGCCAATTATCATGTGAGATATATGCAAGGTTTACTCGAAATGCCAAATTTAGGATGAGGACTGTCTGTATTTTAATATTTAGTTCCAGTAATTATTTTATGAGGTTACTAGTTCCCTCGTGTATTAGGTATGGGTATCTTCTATTGAATACCTATCCTCTCAGGTAGGTAAAAACTGATAATTGGTTTGATTTTGGCATTTAATTTTATGAGGCTGCCTACCTCTCGAAAGGGACCTGTTGAGAAAAGTTGTTCGGTTGGTAGTTTTATTTCGGAGATTACCATCTCACCTTTTGACTCTAGATTTGTTCTTTTGTATCCCAATTTGTAAATTAGAAAGTCAAATAACAGATGGAAGTATTCATTTTTGTTCTGTTTGGTTGCATCTGATCGCTTTCTATTCGGGCGGTCATACGCTAGCAAAACCTCCCTTTCGACTGACTGTACTCCGCGCCTTGGCCTACATATGAAAAGGTCATTGGCCCGTCTCCCTTTTACAGCTGATAGATAACCTTGTCTGGCGTTCCCAATACCAAACATTATTTGGGCGGCAGGTGTTGTAAACTTGGTTCCTGTACTTCGGTTGCATCCGTCTTTTAAAGAGTTTTCTGGAATTTAATAAATAGTATAAAAAAGAACTCACCCTGTTAGTCACCTCCCAATCTCAGTATGAAACTTACTTGGATCCACCCTACATAGCTAAATCAGTTTAGTTTTACGGTCTCCTCCCTACATCTATAGAAGGGTAATTAAATACTTCTGTAAATAAAATTGTACCTCCCTAAAACCTCTGTCAGGTTTTGAACCCGCAGTTTTATGATTTGTCTCAGAGTTACATAAACTCTTATTTAATAATTTGTTTGATTCTTTGGTTTATGGTCCCTGTGGATAGAACGCCATCTCGCTAATTATTTATTCCTCCCTAGCTCGATTAACCGATATGGTAAGCACTCCCTGCTGCTAAACACGTTCACTTTATTTTAAAACGCAATTATTTTTTTTTTTTTTTTTTTTTTTTTTTTAAACTTCCGATTTAGTTGTCCGGGTTAAGTCTTCCCCAAAGGAAAAACTTAACCCTTCCACTCACTTTTCCACAAATGATCAGCTAGTCAATCAACACTATGTAAGTGCATTATATAAGTAAAATAAATACAAAACAATACAAGAACAACAACACGTCAAATCACCAGATATCAAATGGGAAAAAAAATTCACCGTCTCCAGATATTTTCATATCAGAGGGTTCGGCTCGGTAGAACTTCTAACAGGGCCTATAAATCCTACTGATCCCTCAACATAAATATTTAAAAAATCTTTTGTTATCCTACATGTATTCAAAATGACCGACTTTTGCATCTTTATATATAAATTTTTTGATAGATCTAATACGCCTAAATTTTTAATTAGAGAGCTAGGTATAATGCCAGTAGCCGAAATAACGAATGGTAATATTTTTATAGTCTGAGAATGCCAAATTCTTTTTATTTCATTTCCTAAATCTGTGTATTTTCTTATTTTTTCACTAACAGATTTTTGAATATTACAGGAATTTGGAATAGCAACATCAATGATATAAGTTATTTTTTTAATTTTGTCATGTAAAACTATATCGGGTCTATTATGACTAATCGCTCGGTCTGTTAGTATAGTTTTATCATAATATATTTTATAAAATTCGTTTTCTAAAAATGAATTTGGTTCGTATTCATAATATGGTACTACATTACGGCAGTCAATCAAGTTATGTTTAATTACCAAATTTTGGTGAATTATTTTTAAAACTTGATTGTGCCTAAATGTATACTCGGACGGTGCTAATATAGAACATCCCGATATAATATGTTCTATAGTTTCCGGAAAAGCCAAACATTTTCTACACAAATCATCAATTTGATTTGTATCTTTGATTATATGCTTTCTATAATTTTTAGTATTAATGACTCTATCCTGAATTGCAAGCATAAATCCTTCTATTTCTGCGCTCAACTCTCCAATACTCAACCATTTGTTTGACTTAATTTTGTCAACATACGTTTGGTTGAGATAATTGAAGTGTTTTGCGTGTAAAATTTTATTTGACCAGGAATCTAATAGTTCCTGGTTGGGATTTATAAAAATGTTGGCATTCTCATCGTATAAATTTAAAAGTGTAATATTTCTATCTGCCTTGCAAATTATTTTGTGCATTTCTGAGCTATGAGCTTTCCTATGGAAAAAAGTTCTTAGCATTTCTACCTGATTATGTTTCAAAGAAGTTATTTTGACTATACCTCTACCTCCTAAATTTCTAGGTAAATTAACTCGTTCTATAGCTGAATTTGGATGATGGCAATTAAACTTTGTTAGCGTAGTTCTAATTAATCTTTCTAAGTTATCTAAATCTGTATTAGACCATTTAATTATGCCAAATGAGTACGTTAATAGAGGTATTGCCCAAGTATTTATTGCTTTTACTAAATTTTTAGCAGATAGATTGCATTTTAAAATTTTCCTTATCCTAGTTTGAAATTTAATCCTAATATCATTTTTAATGCTACTATGGTCTAATCTATTTGATTGTGGGTATCCTAAATACTTATAAACCTCATCCCTTTTCATACTAGTAATTTGGAAATTTCTAAATATACTCTCGTCCCCATCTACAATTTTGCCTTTCTCTATATGGATCGTTCTACATTTATCTAAACCAAATGTCATTTTGATATCATCTGAAAAGTTTTTAACTACCTCGATCATTTTCTCTAAATTTTGTTCAGAATTCGAAAATAATTTTATATCATCCATAAATAATAAATGCGAAATTGTACTACCCTCCCTTGTATTACCCTTAACTTTTATTCCAAACTTGCTTTTAATTAACATTTTAGATAGAGGATTCAATGCTAAGCAAAACCAAAGAGGACTCAATGAGTCTCCTTGAAAAATCCCTCTTTTAATTGAAATGCCCGGTATTACTATTTTCTTACCTTTTAAATTGATAAGTAAATTGGTATTCCAAAAGGACATAATATTTTCCAAAAAGCTAATAATAATGGGGTTAATTTTATATATTTTTAATACTTTGATCAGCCACGAGTGCGGGACACTATCGAAAGCCTTTTGGTAGTCTATATAGCAAGTATGTAAATTACGTTTTCGAGTTTGAATCTGTTTTAGAATTACAGAATCGATAACTAATTGTTCTTTACATCCCATATGTTTTCTGCGACAACCTTTTTGTTGTTCAGATAAAATATTTTTTTCATCTAAATGAGTATATATTAAATCTGTTAAACAAGAGGTTAAAATTTTGTATATTGTCGGTAAACATGTAATGGGTCTGTACTGAGAAGGATTATTAATATTTTCGCTTTTGGGTAACATATAAGTAATACCCTTAGTTAGAAAATTTGGAAAATTTTGAGGTTGACTGACAAATTTTGAAAGATTTTTTGCCAAAAGAGGATGTAAAGTAGTCAGACGTTTGTACCAAAAATTATGTATCCAATCGCAACCCGTGGCTTTCCAATTATGAGTATTTTTAATAATTTTGGTTAACAATTCAACCGATATATTAGAAAAACTCATTTGTTCAATACCTGAAAAATTGAGTTCTTCATTTTCTATCCATGGAGTTGACTCGTTATGTTTTATATCTTTACTCCAAATTTTAGTCCAAAAATCGCGCATATCTGATTCAGATGGTAACGGAATATTATTATTCGAAATAATATTTTGTTTATCGTCAAGTTTGGAATAAAATATTTTTTCATTTTTCTGAAATAATCTATTATTATTTTTTTTATTATACGTATAATTATATCTTTTTAATCTACTAGCTTTTACGCTTAATTTTTGTTTTAATAAATCCAATAAATCATTGATTATATTTTCATTATTATGACTATCAATGTTATAACCAAATTTTCTACAAATTTCATCTACATGTCTCAAAATTTTCCTACTTCTATTTCCATTTTTATATTCTATTACTCTAGCTATGTTACTTCTTAAAAATACTACATCATTTTCTAATCTGATCTGCCATTCTGGTTTACTATAACTATATGATCTATCGTCAGAGGATGATAATTTAATTCCTAACTTATTACAAACAGTAATCGCACTAGCGTATACTATTGTATGAAGATCTAAAAAACTAATTTCGTCAAATATGATTTTTGGTAAAATTATGTTATTTAATTCAAAAATTAATTTAGATAATTTCTTTGACGTATGCAATTTCGGTAATTTTGGTCTAACTGTTGGCTCTACATCTATATATCTGTTTATATTATTATGAAGTAAGTTAGCTAATTCTACTAAATTTTCATCAACAAAGTTTAAATTTGCAATGTTGATTTCCCTAAGATTATAAATAACGGCTAAGTTATTTGAATCTACTGTAATATCATTGGACATTTCGACTAGAATATTATCCAAACTATCTACATTCAATGCATCTGATATGACATTGTTACTTGTGTTAATTTGTTCTAAATTATTTCCCCTTTGCAATCTATCTGCTACTTCTCTTTTAATCTGTTCTAATGTGACTACAGAAATTAAATTATTTTTGAAAATAGCTCGCTTTTGGTCTGCTAATCTTTGTTCGCTTACTTGGGCAATCGGATAATTTTGTGAGAAAAGTAAATGTAATTTTTTCCTATATAACAACATATCTGTTTCTACTTTGGTTACATAAAAATATGAACGAACAATGAACATATTGACATCGTTCGTCCATTTCATACGCTGTCTAGGAATACCTGCTTTTGTTTTTTGGGGTCTTAGACTATCCATGTTCATCTGTACAGATGACATAATAATCCCCTGTTCATCTACGTTGGTTGCAAATGACATTGTTGTCATTTTGCAAAACAACTTAGAGATGATTGTATCTTTACTACTACATTCCAGTAACCAAATCAATAAATAATTTTCAATGTGACCAAATTAAATATTCTAATCAAACTACCTTTCGACATAACAAATCTATAATTTCTAATTCAACTACCTTTCAACATTACGAATCTATGATATATTATATTCCAGAAAAACGTTATCAACATAAAAATATATTTTTATTTTTTTCAAATGAATGTCAAATATTGTTGTTTACCTTGGTTACTGGGGTCCTTAAATAATTTTTTTTTTAAATCCTATTTATTTACCTAAATATCCTATGGCTTACTGGCAGTTTATTTAATGCGTTATCTGATATACTCTTCTTTAAATATTTATATTTTTTGGGATCAAAGCTAATTCTTTTCTATCTGATATTACAAAAAATAATCAGAGAGCAAATGCAAAGTATATGCCTAAACTAGCGTTGCTAAGCAATTATTATTATTATTATTTCTATGTTTATTAGGTAAGTAATTTAGTTTGCATTGTTTACGAAATCACGTTTTAAATTAACACATTTTATAATATAATTCGCCATCGCAACACTTATTTGTATCCTCACTGAGTCCAAACACTTTCGCTTCACAAAAACACCGGTTCAATAATATTTCACTTTAACTTAATATTTAACAATAAATTTTAACACCGTCTGAATTCACTAACTAAGCGTAATTTCACATCATCACCACTGATTTTTAATTGATTTCTCGGAGCTCTCTTCATATCCAAAATCAAACCCCGACCATAGACATATGAATATTAGTAGACCTGCCCTAAGTGATTAAAAGCGTATTATTCCCCACTCCCCATACCGGTTCCATTGGAGCCGGCTGTGTTCGCGTATGGCCTCAAGTGAATTTTCATATTCACATCGTATAATATGGATCAGTTGTAGAAACATATACTATCACATCGAGATACGTCTGGACGCGAAACACAAAGCTGATTGGTTGCTGGGAAGTAAATTATGAACATTTATTAAAGTGTCTTTACTAAATACGTAAACAAAATATTCGACTCAAAAATAGAAGAAATTTATTTTGCCGAATTTGGACTTCGCAAATTTGTTCATAACGTGGCGAGTAATTTGCGCTCCCATGTAAAAATGTCTATTCATTCAAAAGCAGATTTTACTTTTAAGAACTAAATGGTGATATTAAAATGCGAGATGCCTATATACTGTCAGATTGATTTATTGACGAATCACAGTCAGCTTTACCCCCTTCGTTCTTCAACAGTTGATTTTACCCCTCATCTTTAATTTCTAGTCTATATATTCATATGTCTGTGACCCCGACTGTTCTCGTCCTGCAATCTTCTCTCCCGGCATTCCTTCCCGTGGGAACGTGTTTACTTAAGGGCCTGCCTGTAATGTATTTTATGTTGTTAATCTAAACAAAAAAAAATTTTGGAGTACGTTCGTCTCGTTTTTTTTATTTTTTTTTTATTAACCAATATACATATAATACATAATTAAACAATATATATAATATTATGTTTATATTATGTATGTGTCCAAACCATCACACATCTCAGGAGACACATGCAGTTTTTTGGAGTGGAAAACACCAACAGATGCAGGAAATGTGAAGAGGATGAAGATACTCCAATTCACCTTTGGTGCCAATGTCCCGCTCTATTGGAAACAAGGCTCAGATACCTGGGAAGACACATTGTAGAACCAGAAGACATAGCCAAACATCCAATGACAGCTCTGGTGAACTTTATAAAAGGGACAGGATTACTCTTAAAGAAATGAGGTAAAATGGGCCTATGGCCTTAATGCTCACGGGAACCTTACGTCAACCGTCTCCTATAGTAAAAATAAATTTTAAAAATCATGAATATGGGGAAATTGTTAAAATTATGAAGTAACATCAACATAACTTGCAGTCAATAAACATGAATATATATTTTTTTATATGTGGAAATCATCATACATGAAGATGAGGAAATCATGATGCAATATGCATACAACAACTTACAGTCAGCCTCGGAATAGGAATACCTGGTTACGAGAATTGTGAATAACCTACTTTGTATTTTATTTGAAAATAAAAAGCCTTCCTAAATTTTAAGTAGTTATGCGTTTAATTTTCCGTAGAATTATCGGTGTGGAATATATTTTTTATAACATTTCTGTGAGACGCTTTGTATTCTATGAAAGGAGTATTAAAATCTTGGAATAAATTGGAAACACAAAAACAAGCGTTTTATCATAAACAGCGTTAATTTTATTAGATTTTATCTTTTAATTTTGTTTTCCTTCCTGAAAAAAAAATTATCTTTTAGTCTAGTACAAAACTTTCTTAAAAACAGTAGTTTTTTCCAATTTCCAGAATGGAAGATGCTCCAAGTATAAGGTGATCTTATACCATACCTCTGGTGTAAGATCACCATTCAGAATTGAAAAGTTGCATGAAATGGCTTTGGCTGTGTTTGGTGACCAGATCTGAATAGCCAAGTACTTTCCCATCTTCCTCTTCCCCATCTCCTTCCCCTCCCCACTACTCTTATTGGGGATGCCTTAGGTTAACTGTCTTCAGACGGTTGGGAGCAGTTGGAACTCTTGTGCGGTTTGACATAAAAAATAAAGAGAAAAAAATGTCTCACGAAACTTAATATCTTTGTAAGACTGATTAATATTTATTAAGGCATATCTGGCAGCGTAGAACGGGGGAGAAAATAACTCTCAGCTTCTATTATTTACCAGGAAATGGTGAATAAATCATTATTTCACTTGGCAGCTTTCACGTTATCGCCATGGTAATAGTAGATCTATTATCTTTACTTAAATCTTCGGGGGTGTTCGCTGTTCATGTCTCAATTCGTTCCGGGTAGAGCTATACTGCCATATAAGCAAAAAATTAGCTAGTAAAATTTGCAAAAGTCACATTCTGATATATTTTTTTATTATAATAGGTGAAACGTCTCGTTTAAAAAAATTTCTTTACTCTTTATACTTAGTAGGGCAGTATATGCTAATGCGGGTTTTTTTTTATATATTTATATTTCCATAAAGTAATACATGAAATCACACTGTGTAGTGTACACAAGAGGATATATTCTGTATTACATAGAAAAAAAATAATATTTAATTAACATGTCATTATAAATTAAGCTCAAAATAAGGATTTGAAAATACCAAAAAAAAAAAATACTCAAAAATCAGCCGACTAGTAACCAATTTCAAAGAAACAAAACTTATTTTTTTCTGGTTTGACTGAGGATTGACCTTTCCTTCCAAGGAACCGGAGTCAACCGCACTATCAACCGCACCAAATCCCAATTGGGTAGGACCGCAATTTATTTAGAATATTAAGTGATGTAATGTCATCCAATTTCTGAGAAATACGTATATGTCCGCATGTATGCGTGATTGCCGCCAAAAGTTAATAAAATGTATTGTTTTCGACAGCGGGTATATCTGTCGAGTTTCAACTCGATCAGACGTCGGGAAGTGGGTTGACTTCCACTTTCTTTGATTTGCGTTCATACATCCATTCTGGAAAACAAAATCCAAATTAAAAAATTTATGTGTATATTTTTTTTTAAATAATGCCTATAGCTGAAGTATTACAATTTAAATATCACCTATAGCTGAAGTAATACAATTTAAATAATACCTATAGCTGAAGTTATACAATTTAAATAATACTTATAGCTGAAGTGATACAATTACTTTCACACAAATTTCAATACTTTTTCCGAGCAAGGGGTCGGGAGCCTAACATAGGGCTTTTAATTTAACCTAAGAATATTGACACAAGTCCGTTTGTCTAACCAATCTGCATGTTTATTGGCAGAATTCTTGCCTGAACAAAGTATGCAATAATTACAATAGCGTATTATCCAAGGTTGATATTTTCAGTTGCGAACTTACCAAATACAAGAGGTCCTTAAAATAATATTTCATTTTCATATTTATTTTATTTTTTATGTCTGTATTATGATTTGATTTATATCTACAACCTCTCTCCGTGGCTATAAATGTATTGTTTTATAAATTTTTAGTTTTATATAACTTTTTGTTTTGTTTAATTTACTCATTTTTGCTGTCTCAGTAGAGGTAAAGTCACAAGGAGGAAATCCATAATTGGTTTTATTTTGGCCATATAATACTTTTGGACAAACTGATTGAATGTAAACTCTCGATTTCTCGAAAATTAATAAATAACTACAGCTGGACTCAGGCAAATCTAATCATAACTGTGCAACCATAGTTAATTCAGGTCCTTTTTACCTTGGTTCTTATTGTCTGGCGGCGCTGGTCAATGCGGTCCCTGGTTCGACGCCTGGTTGGATGACTAGGACTATAACTTAAGTACTAGGTTCACATGGCCCACCTCAGTCAGTCAGTCCTCTATGGATGAGGAGGGGAAGCGACGTAAATAATGGTTTTCTTCTATCGTCTTAGTCATATCCTCCGTGTGACGGGAAGGGGGCATCTTCAATGGCACGTTCAATTCTCCCGCAATGGTCAAAGCTTCTTTGCGCCCATTTGTCGAGTTTACGTTCGATAGTAGATAAATAGGTAGTAAGAAAAGTTACACAGAAATGAGGAGGAAAAGCGTGACAAACTATTTTAGACAAGAAGTTCCTCAACACAAGTTCTTAACTCTTCACAATTATTAAAATACTAAGTTTATTTAGTTGCTATTCTGCACTGATCGTGAATATAGATGTCCAGCATATCCATATAGTGAATTTTGATGGTGGATACTAACACGAAACTCAATATTGAAATCGTGCCAAGACATGACTTTTGGCAGTATAGTTATGGAAGTGCATTATGAGAAGAGATGAGAAAAATAAAACACAAATGTGTATGTAGTCGTAAAGGGGTTGAAAATGGTTCCTGTTGAAAAGCTCAACCTAAGGCCACACCATGCTCTCTATCCAGGGAAGATGACCAGCAATTCGTGTGTAAATGGTTGTGTCGGTCTGATTGTGATGTGCAGAAGAAATGCCAATTAACAGGTTTGTACACGCCACCCTTGGGCCATTGTACAAGTAGAAGGCAGAGCCGAAAGCAGTTTTCTGTGAACAAATAATATTCATGTACTGTGTATTTGAACTCTATTATTCATATACACATGTGTAAATAAAGTAATTATATTTTACTGTGGCAACACTGGAGACTTCCCGTTTACAGGAAGTAGGCCAACCTAGTATGATGCGCCTTGAGTGCAAGTGCCTTAAGTTTGAACTTGCTAGAGTCACGTAGTGGTCCACAGCGATTAATATCGTGAAAATTACTAACAAAATTTCAATCGTCGCGACGACGCCCTATCATGTATTGTTTTCGACTTTACGGTGGGACAGATTTTTTTTCAAAACTTCAAACCCTCATGTCCAATTCAACATTTCCCCGATTAATCTGGCCGTCAACCGACGATCAGAATGCACAAAATCCCAAATTATTGGATATTTTTATCAGTTTTTGCAGTTGAAGGTCTTCCGCTACGGGTTCATCTTCACTCGAGTCGCGGCCTTCTGAGAATTCCTTAAACCCCTATGGCAGCGTGAACGTCGGGATCACCAGTATGGCAGGATAAATGTAATTTACGATGGCTGCCGGTATCGTAAATCTGTGTTCAAGGAATTCTGATGATTGAAAGATAAAGGTCTGCGATCTTTGTTGAATTTATTTGCGAGAATGAATTTACAAGTTGAGTGAACGCAGAGACGGTGGTAGTAGAGAGTGGTGGTTTGGTCGAAAGTTGAAACTAGAATGGCAGAGAGTTGCGTTCCCGTCCGCGCTTGGCTCTCCCGGGGCTTCAGACGGCGGAGTAATTATTTAGTGTTATCATATGTGGGACGAGTTAAAGTAGTCCCCATACCCCTGAAAACCTGCTTCCTTGAAATGACACTGTCTTCATAGGTATGTTGAAATGAGTACTTAAAATATATACATATATATATATGTTTTTTTTTTTTTTTTGTAGGAAGCAATCACTTTGTGGTTAGACATTACATTACATATGATGTAATAATAAAAAAGTCGTGGTTAATAAACAAAGTGTTTTATTTGATTTAATACTTAAAATATACTTGTAAAGGGGTCGTCAGAAAAATAATCTTTTGTAAAACTGAACGAAACCATCGCGTGAACTGGTCATTAAAACAATGTTTATAAAACTGGGATGCCTAGCATACGAAGCATAAGGACCAGGCCTCTTTGAGGGTGTAGATAATGCTATTTTCCCGAGGATGTACCTATGTGAAACATGTATCTACGCAAAAATAATATATTTCCTTTCTTTAACGATGTACATGTTTCGAAAGATTTCTAATCTTTGACAGATCTGTATTGGGCTTGTATGTACTATGTATGTGTAACGAACGTGTGTCTAAAATCTAGAGATATCAAAGAGACATTCGTGTATGACATAGCATAATTACGCCGAATTATAAGTGGACATGTCTGCTTTGTCTCTTCCTCTATTCCATTATTTCCTTCCGAGATAGCAACTTGTATGTAGTGCAAATAATAACCAATTTATAATCTAACCACAAGATTATTTATTTACTACAAATCACAAGAAAAAATTACTTGGTAATCAGCTCATCATCTCTAAACGAGCAATCATCAGAATATGTTGTTTGATGTTTCTAATGAGTATCTATATACCTTGCATAATGCCGGATATTCTGATTTCACAGGTCGTAACGCTCATGCAAACTCTGGTGGAGCTACCATCTTAACAGGATTGACCGGACACGGAACATATAAACAAATTAACAGATAGACGAAATTCAGTTAAAACTCTTAACAATGACAATTACCTCATATGGTCCAGCTACGTTGAGAGGGCGGCTGCAGATCTCAAGGTCATGCTTTACGCCTTCGGGGTGATTGCCGTCCCTGGAAAACAGTCTGGAACACTCGCTTTGGGGTATTTTCTTCATTGATTTCTGAAATTTACGAAAACTAAACTTATAAACTGATTTTTTATGCATATAGAATATTTATCCCACTTTATGACAAGAAAACCGTGGTTTTAACATCAAACCTTTCACTTTCAGACGTTACCTTAAGTTATTTTGCATCGGAAAATTTTGTTCATGTATATATTAGTTGTAAGCGAAAAACTCTTAACCAACCATAAAGCTATAATTAGAGGAGTTACTACATACTAATATCTCGTCGAAACTTGTACCACTATTACAAAGCGATAAGCGGTAGCGAATACCGGATTCAGCAGTTTTAGTTATAGCGTTGGGAGTGTTGGAGGTCAGTTGGAGGTAAAAAACCGAAACCTATTTTTTTGCTTCACGTCTCATCTAAATATAATACATCAATGTAACCAACCCAGATTCGAATCGAAAATAAAAATCATAATTTTGCAGTGTTTTCAGCCCGAGAAAAAGATATTATTTTTATTTTTTATAAAAAAAATTAGTGGTGGAAAACCATCATGATGATTTATAAAAACAGTTTTAGACTTTTATCCATTTTTTTACCGTTGGCGGTTTCAGCCAATCGAGGCCATTTTCAAGACAAAATTTACCAGTCTGAAAATGACGCTGATATGCTGAAACCGGAGAAAGCTTACGACGGGGCTATGCTTAATAGTTCTTGGCATCCGGTACTGGACGACTACGTCAAAACCAAACCCCTAAAACCACATTAATTAACTTTATAAAAATATTTTTTAGGCCACAAATATTTTTTACGTATAATGTGTTTATGTTTGTTCATTAAATAATAATAATGACATTTAATCACTAACGCATACTCTGATGTGATCTAACTTAAGAAATATAAATAGATTATTTATCACCAAGGCAGGAAAAACATAAATTTCTTACTCTTATTTCAGACACAGATAAATAATCCCATCCAGTAAAAATCAGGCCAGTATCGGGTAGAGGAGTGCCAGTGTGGAGACAGATTGGAATAATTCTACTTGTAAATGTAACCCTAAAATCAAAAATTGTAAATTATAAGTCTTTTTTAAATGCACAAACTGTCCAGAAAATACTATTTAAATCAAAGTAGGGGCGTCGAATAAAAACCATTCTGAAAATGTGAAAGTTACAACTAAAACAGCATTACAGAAACAATCGATAATGTTCATAAATTTTTTAATGGTGTTCTGATAAGGGGGGACTCCATTGAAGTAGTCGTAGATTTTAATAGTAATTATTTAGATGGTGTTCTGATAAAGGGGGACTCCATTGAAGTAGTCATAGCTTTGAATAGTTAAGTTTTTTTTTAATTACGTTTATTTGAATTTCAGTTTTGTTTTCTCGAGTGAATGAATAAATAAATTAATGAATGAAATGGAATCTTGGAAAAGGAAATGAACCAATTCCCGACATCCAATCAAACTGAACCTAGGCAGATAGAGTTTTTATCGATGACAATGCATTCTATCCTCTTTTGGTAGCACTCACGCACACACATGGACATGCGCACACGCAAGTAATTATCCAAATTTGGATTATATAATAAAAAATAATGTTAGTTAATATTCAAAATAAATCTTGGTACAACCCAATCGGGATTTTGCTTAAGTGACAGATCGCGGTAGACTCCAGTCCCTAGGGAGGAAGGTTTAATCCTCAGTAAAACCATTTTTTTAATAGATGTATTTTAGGACCATTAAACGGCCACCGGCATCTTGGAATGGAATGTACAAACTAATTTACAGAGAGACAAATAGCAAACGTTTCGTGTAAGAACAGGACTCTGCTACGCTCATTCAGTAAATTTCTTTATAAATATCAGATAAAATTTTCTTTCAGCTATCTTGTTATTTATACTTTTAAACGGTTCCGTGATAAATCAACACATTGACAATTCAACACACCTTTAAAAAGTGATATAAAGTCATTAGAAACGATGAAAATAAAAATTTTAACCTTACCTAACCTAACCTACTTAACCCAGTTAATAAAGTGTTTATTTCATCACTTTCCATGACTTTATATAACTTTTTAAAGATGTGATGAATTATCATTTTGATGATTTATCCGGTCACGTTTCAAATTACATGTGTTTCCAACGTACTCTGCTTGCGTAACTGTATTTAAATATCTCTAATAGACAGTATTACTCTCAAGTGTCCTCCAGCATGGTCCTGTGTTTTAACTGCCTGTACAAATAATAAATAAATAATAAAATATGTTCATTATAACACAGCATCACGTTCACTGGTCAAACGCATTGGACATATAGTTTTGTAGTTATTGATCGACACGGTTTGTCTTGTCTATAGTTAATAATAAGATAGAACATCTTATAAATATCTATATATATATATAAAAAATGAATGTTTCTTTGTTTGTCCCATGTGGATTGAAATCCTCACGACCGATTTCACTGAAAATTTCAAAAATTGTTCATATTAGTTCAGGAGTGTTTAGAAAGTGATTTGAAGGTGGAATAAGTCGGGGACGCCCAACGAAAACTTAACGATTTTGTACAAAGGAACATTCACTTTTTTATTTATATAGATTCCGCACATTTACGTACTCATTTAATCTTATGCTGCAAGATGTTAATATCCTTATAAAAGAAGATACGTATTTAATAGCGTTAAAAAGCTTACTGTCCATCAATTTGCACTAAAGCGATGTCGTAGTAGGCTTTAGAATATCTCGGGTTGAATTGTGGATGGAAGATCACATCCAAAACGTGGTATACATCATCTGGAGTGTAGTACGGTTTGTAGGTACCGCCTAGTCCAACGAAATCAATTTTCCATGATCTGCAAAAAAAGAAGTGCCAACAGTCTGAATTATCGTAAACAGCATATTAATCTCTTTATTTGATAAATAAATGTTTATTTTGTTCATACATCTCTTCATACGCATGTTAGCTCACGTTGTAATTAGAGCTCAGTGGTCAGGGTAATAGCCGGCAAGGCATATGTCCTGGGTTTAATTTCTAGGTTAGACCGAATCTTTTTCTGTCTTTTCTGTTTCACATTTTTCGCTTGAAAGTCTATGATTTTAAATAATTAAAATAAGCAAATACATAACCATTTATCTACATCATACACAGTCATAAATCAGTGACCACAAGCAAGCAAAAGCGACCAAAGGCAATCAAAAGCAGCCAAAAGCAAACAAAATCAACCAAGAGGCAATTACATGCAACCAAAAGCAACCAGAGGCAACGAAAGGCAAAAAAATTCATAATTTGCCAACGAGCAACAGACTATAATATTCAGTAACGGGCAAACCGAAATTCATCATTTAACAAAATCCAAAGTAACTGAAAACGTAAATCAACGTTCAATAACGGACAACTCAAATCAATAATCAGCATGCAGCCGCATTCGATAACTACACTTATAAAGAACTGGATCTCAGTCGAAAACCTGTCTTATCACAGTATCTTCTATCGCCGTCATTACACAACCGTCTATCACGCAAACTGCCTCTGCTATCAGCTATCAGCTGCCTCAAACTTTTGGTCGCCAGTGTAAAGATAAGTGATAATTACCACGTTGGAATAAATGTTCATCTAATATAAAGATTTTATGTTTAGAATGAAAAAGAGGTGAAGTGATTGGATTTCTTCCAATTATTGGAAGAATTCTAATAAATACCTCCATAAATATATTTAACTTGAGAGTTAAACTGCAACAAAATAATTTAACTCACCCAATGGAACTTGCAGAAGACAACAACCACCGTTCGCTAAGTAAGGTGGCAGCTCCCCACCAGGAAATGCTGCCTTTCACATCTGTCCCTGTTACACCCTGAGGACACAATCAATAATCATATTTTTATCCGCATATTAGTTTAAGCAGTTTATTCGAAATCACATGTTGGACAGACCTAATGTGATCGCCTAGTTCACCAGATTAGAGCGGTCACCTATCTTAGCCCGTTATTGAAAATCTCTTCTGCTATTCGCCAGGCAATCAGCGTTCGGCAGATTTATAGATTGTGCTAGAATTAACTATTTTTGGGTTTATGGCTGCAAAAATGTATATGAAGTTTGTTTGACATTAAAAGCATTGTTTGCTTATATTATTATTTTACTGTGATCGTTATTTGACTGTATGCAACTTACGCAGTGCGGGATTTCACTTGTAGTTTTCAAAGGATATCGGTTGTATACGATATTGGAATCGGGAATGAGTGGACACAGGTCTCCCCGCATCCAGCCAAAACTTGTTTCTCGGCATGGAAATATCTTCTCAGCTAGCTTGACGCAATCTGTGCGGGAAACATAAATATAAATTAAAGTATTTAATTTTACTTATAAGAGTAGATTCATGTGAATATCCAAGAGGTTCTTTTTTTACCTCTTTCAGTCTCACAACATTCCCAAATTGGGTACTGCCGCTCCGGGAACTATTTATTGGATAACCAATAACCATTACCAATAACTCTGCCCTTGGTCACCCCAAGTGGTTCGTATGTTTGTATGGTTTCCGGGTTCATCGAGTGAGCTGTGTTCAAGATACGCCTGCTCACCAGCTTTGTAGCGTACCAGATCAGGAAAAGCTAGTTTGGGGAGTCCCTTTGAGATCTTCAACTGGCCTCTCGACCCATCGCTTTCGGCTGCAGTGGGACGGACATGTTCATATTTCCATCACTCCTGTACACATTGATCCCTATTTTCCTACCCACTCATCATTCCTTTTACCATCCTAGAACTTCTTCTCCTTCCTTTTCCTTAAAAAGATCTTCCACACAGGATCCCAAAATATGACATAAGCCCTGGGGGAAATTCTTTTCCTCAAGGCCTCCTGTGTGGGGTTAAAAAAACAATACCGAATTGTCTTTACATTGATTCAAAGGTAATAATATGCTTTATAGATATCGAGGAAAGCACAGAATATATATTTTTTATTTATTTAGTTAACATATTTTTTTAAACAAACGTATGTAATATGTTTAACACCGTGTTATGGCTTGGCGAATATTTTTCACTCGGTTTAAACTTTTTATAACAAGTCATTTACAAAGGCAATCTTAATCCAGTTGTTTGGCTTCCTTAAATTGGTTGATCGCTCAGTGGTCACCTTTACGTCGGAAAGAACGTAGTTGTGCGTTTGAGCAGTGTTGAGCCGAAATTTCGACTCAACAGTTGATCAGTAGGATTGGGAACAACGGCCGTTGGTGTTATTGTTTACTATCTAAGTGACATTTTCATTCTGTTCACTTATCTTAAGAATAAACCGTTTTTCTTGGTAAATATTTTTATTCTATTCCCTTATTGTTTTCGTGCTAATGGGAAGGATTATATGTGTAAACACTCATGGCCTATGCTTCTTTTATCACTTTCAGTCTTTATTGAATGTATGTATAATTCATTACATTGTCTAGTGTAGTGTTCATATATTGGCTGTATTTTTAATAATAATAATATTGTGTTCGTGTGTATAAATCCATTTTTAGATTTTGTAGATTAATAGGCTTATGTTATATCAGTACATTTTTTATTTTTTATTAATTTCGTTTTTTGGTTCTAGTATGTATTTGAGTCCTTGTATGTGGTTGAGTGTGGTCATCACTGTTTTCAGTATTGTCTTCCTCCACAAGCCTAAGGCTTTATACATAATCCTTTATTTTACAATGATTGTCTACGCCTTTGTGTCTACAGTTTCCACTTGGGATTTCCAGCTTAGTTTAGTATTGGTGATGACTGCGGGGTACTTAATCATGTCTGCGAGATTAAGATCATTTCCATAGAAGGTTGGGTTGCTTCATCTCTATAGTTTCCTTCTGCGAGCAAAGAATACGAATTCTGTCTTAACAGCAATCCTTCACACCATTCTTTCACTGTTACTAATGTAGACAGTATAAGGAGTCTGGTTCTATCTGCATATCTAAACCTTAGTATGGTTGCAATTTCATACGCATGCCTTTGTGTATATAGGACCCTGTTGTTGAGCTTCAAAATGAAGTAATAAATCATTAGGCTCCACAGCAAAGGTGAAAAACCTATTTATTTTGACACCCTCTGGTTACCAATATTCTTTCATTCAACTCACTCCTTGTCACCAGAACTATCTGGCCAGAGAATATGTTCTTAAGCCGCCATCTGGTTGTTTTTGATTTTTTCGTAATTTTCACATCTTTAAGAACTTGAACATTTAACTGTTTTCTGCATAATTTCAATTGCGGCAGATGCATTTTTGTAAAAGCTGTGCCAATTTTGTATACATATACTGTGTAATTGAGGAAGAGTCTTCGTCATGAACCTTCTCGTCATTGCTGAAGTGGGTTTGTGGTCTTCTATGAGCATTCGAAGGATTCATCTTGAATGCAATTCTATGAATGCTTCCTAAAATCCTAGGAATCCTAGGAAAATGCAGCGATCATCCGGAGTGATCCACCGTTCTTCGCGAGTGGTTTTCTATATATATATGCACGACTCACCATACACTTCTATCAATTGGCAATAAATTTAAATCATGTGAAATAAAACAATATTTTTTGTTTAAAACCACTAATTTTTATTAATTTTAAGACCGACCGTTTTCGCTTCACTCGAGCATCGTCAGGGTACAAAATTAAACTCCCTCTGTATGTATATATAATGACACATTTTGTATTATTGATTAGTTTAATTTTGTACCCTGACGATGCTCGAGTGAAGCAAAAACGGTCGGTCTTAAAATTAATAAAAATTAGTGGTTTTAAACAAAAAATATTGTTTTATTTCATTAAAATGTTAAACCACAAAGTGATTGCTTTCTACGAAAATTTAAATCAGTTTGTCATTTTTTGAATTAAAAAACCGAGTTACTGCCCAACTGTCGCACTTGGGGGCGACACACAGAGAGAGTTCCATTACAAACGGCTACAGATCCAAGACTTGCGCTCCAGTGAATTAGGCTTGTATAGAATATGATAAGCAACAAACGCAACGGTGTTGCCAATAACCAAATTAAAATTTCTCTGCGTCCCCAATGCTCCGAAGATGTTACTTTCGGATTATCCTCTGATCAAAATAAATTGTATTTTTTTGGCGTGTTACGTCAAAAGCCATTTTGGCTGAACCAAAAATTCGGTAAGAGAGAAGGCTAAACGGTGAAACTATAGAATTTTATAATGACTCGCCGATATATTTTACATTAAAAAAAAACTTAATACGTAACTGTTTATCCACTCAATGGGTGACTGCTTGTTTTGAAAACCGAAGAAGGATTAAGCCTAGCTTGGGAGCAAGTTGTTGGTGTTTTTCGTGAACTCGTTGAAAAGTAAAAAAGAAGGAAATCAATTAACTTGGGAGTTAATATTTTCATTTAAATAATCATTCGTTATTTGTGGTGATAATTACCTCGACGTATCGATATGATTGTGTTGTATGCTCATTTGCAGAGATACGAGTAAAATGGTAAGTGATTGGTTAGCCATTTTCCCTCTTTCTATAAATTGTTCATTCTTAGACATATGTACTATCACCCAATTCCAGCAAACACCACTTCATTTCGTATTGTTTAAATTATTGACAGTGCACTTTCACGTTCATCTGAAGCTGTAATTCGTAAGCAGTTTTAGACACAACATTTTGGAAAAAAAATAAAAAAACTCACAATCTGCCGCCTTTGAGCCACTTAATTTCTGGGAGACTACTTCCTTCGACAGCGGCGGGCAGGGAGACTTTGTCGGCCCACCCGATGACTCGGTGTCCGCTCCTTCGACGCAGCACACCAAATCATTGGCGCATTTCTGAAACCAAAGATAAGTCAAATTAAGAGCATACATTAGACCTACAATATGTTAAATTAAAATTAGAGTTTTTATCTGTGTAAATTTGTATAATGTATACTATACAAAGCGATTATAGAGCAATGCATTGATGTATTGGATAAAAATTAATTAGCTAACGCAAGAGAAATTAATATATAAAAAATCGTTAATATATGCAGATATCTGAGTGCATTGATAACTACTCGAGTGGTATGTTAGTGAGCGAGAGGGGTACGGAGTTCAGATCGACAAACAGCCGGAAAACAGATCGATTTTAAACAGTTTTTCATTTCCGATCATCTGATAGTATTATTACCCTAGCGTCTAGACGATGTAGGCCCTCTGATTGGTCAAATTCAAATTGTGTGTTTCGGATAAATTCCGCATGGGGGGTTTGCAGGTAACAAACAATTACTCTGCCCCTCAATTTCGGTTCATGTAATACTAGTTTTCTTCAAAAACATCGTTTCTGCTCACATTTTTTTTGGATAATATCGAAGAAAATATGTTTTAGAAAGTTCATAATCCATTGGATTAATTACATTACAATGAAAATTATCCACAATTACGTGATTGTGTTTGACGTTTATAAAAAATCACGCGTTCCTTCAATATGGCCGATAACCACGGCGGCTATAGATAGCCGACAGAGCGCACCTCTGGCGGTATAAGAACGAACCAAATGACTGGCGCGAATATTTAAATATGCAGCTCACAATACACATAGTTATGCGAAATTACTTGACCATTAACAAGCGTTTAATAAGAAGATTTCTTCTGGAAGCTTATCACTTTGTAATTGTATTTTTCATTGTTATTTATGATTTTTTTTGCTTATTAATTGTATCTGATTTTATATTGACATGTTTTCTAATTTCTAAAATTATTTATTTGCGATGCTTTATTTATTGTTTTCATTTATTTATTTATTTATGACACGCCCTAGTGGGATTTTATTTAAAAAAATACAAGAATTTTGTATCAGAGTAAGCACTTAAAAATTAATACAATAAAGAAGAATGTAAACATAATGGCAAAAATGAATCCTCACGCATATAATTGAGTTTAAAAGATTCAACAAAACAAAATAGTAGAAGCGGAGAAGTCATATGGGTACATAGATCTATTTTTGTCTGGAAGAATAAAAGTGATAGAATATACAACATTTATACTGATTAGTTTTCAAATGAAATATATCACCCAGATCAGAATATTTGTTTCCGAGATTGTGAAGTCTCTATATATCTTTATATCCTGAGTGAAGTATTTTAAGACCTGAATTTTTATCGAAAGTGTGATCATTATTCAAAAGATGATTTGCAAACTCAGATTCACTATTTCCATTTAGAGCCCTGAGATGTTCTTTAGTTCTGACTTCAAAGTTTATATTGGTTCTACCGTTTTAAAAGAAATTACAATCATCCCAATTGAGTTTATAAACTCCTGATTTTTATGTTTGATTTTCGCTATCTTTATTATTAAGAATATATTTCTTCATTGTTATTAGTGTAAAACGCCGGTTAGATAGTACCAGGAATGTTTTTATATATAATTTTAGAAGTATCATTATCCGCAAACAAAATTCTACGCCATTGTTTATTTCTATCTTTAGAAATACGGTAAATATACCGTTTGAAGAGAATATGTTTAATTTTTTTATTTAGTATTTCGACCATCAATTTATTAGAATAACCGTTATTAAATGATATTTGACTTATGAATATATATTTTTTATGGTTATATGCTATTTGTTTTTTTTCAGGTCTTAAAATACTTCACACAGGAAATAAAGCATCGCAAAATAAATAATTTCGAAATTTTAGAAATTATAAAAATAAGTTAATATAAAAACAGATATAATTAACAAGATTTTTTTTATAAACTCTCTTTTAAATATTTTCCCACTTAACTGGTCTTTCCCGTCTTAATAAGAATAGTGTGATTTCTGTGAGCACAAAATCTTGTTTTTGTTGTCAGAGGCACGTAAAAAAATTAATTCAGTACCTGTGGCGGAATTCCTCTACTGTTAGCGTTCTCCGCTGACTGGCAGTTATCGAGTGCTCTGCATTTTCCCGCCCTCCCTGTGTCCTGCATTACGCAGCTACTACCTACAAACAAGCAACCACACTAGAATAATATACCACAATACACTACTAAATTTTCTTTGGGTAGGCTCAGAATGAACCAGCTACGAGTCAGAAGAGATGAACGAGTTTTATCTCCCAGTTTGCAGGATTCACTTTCCAATGGTTATGCCGGTAAAGAGAGCAATCTTGCCGTTGAAAAGAATCAATTCTGATATGAAAATATGTGGCATCCATAAAAGTGCCTTTAAAAGGCAAGCGTAGCTGATGCCCTGATGAAACTGATATATTTCTATTTATTTAATACAAAATAATTCAAGATTCAAAATAATAACAGTATATAAAATAAATAAATAAAAATTAATAATCATTCTACTAATCTATAAGGTGGGCTTCAGTATTCAAAGCCGCATTAAAAAAATGACAAACGTATGTCAACATACTAATTAACATAATTCAATCTTTAAATTACCTACAAACACAATTCAATATACACAATTAAATCTTCAAATTAACTACAAACATAATTCAAAATACATCATTTTAGAGAATTAGCGTTATAATAGCAACCAAAGTTTTTTTTTAAATGCTAGATAGAAATACATCACAACGAACGGGTTTGTATTAATTTTTAAAAAATTACTGTATTTCTACCATTGACATAAATATAAAGACGTATTATGTTCACACATATGATAGCTTGTCTGACCTACAAACTTACGTGCGATACTAAACGCAGTAAATCTCATGTATGTCCACTGGACCGAATTTAGTGAAACCACGCGCATTGAATCAGTTACCTTTGTTCTCTTTTAATTCATCAAAGAATTCTACCCATCATTCAGCAACAAGTTTGTCTTCCAGTGATTTTGTTTGACAAATTGCTTTCTCAGTGAATTTTGTAGGGTTACTCGGTCTACGATATGAGGTTTAATAAAAAATTACTACTTTTGTAGTAATGGTTTTGTGGTGATGAGAGAGTCTAGAAAATCAAATCTACTGTCGTAACTGGATTTGAAATTAATGATGATTTACTTCCTTGTACTATACCTTCAGCTGTCACCCGAGGGCAGCATACAATCGATACGGTGCCCTCAAAACCGCATGTCTGAAAACGTAAACGTAGTAATATTTGAAAAATAGATTTTGTTAACTTAATTAACGCTTGATGCTTCATATTAATATCTGTGACTTTTATTTATTGACACAAAATTAATCACATAAGAATGTGAAAGAGTAAAGACACAAAAAAAAAATATATCAGTTAGGTACTGGCAAATTCTATTATCTGATAACTAGTCGCTATTATGGTTTCGTATTATTATTATATAAAATAAATAGATATTTTTTTAAATTTAAAATAAATCCAAATAATGTGACATACATTTTATGTTCTTTTATCATAAGAGTTTTAAGTTGCAGTTTCACCTGAGGAGATATTCCTTCATCCTGAGCTGCTTCCAAGACGACGGGGCATTTAGATATGAGAACGCACTCGCCGGGGCTTCCTGTTTTCTTCACTGTGCAGGGATTATCTGCAAAAAAATCAGAATAAAAAGAAGAAGATAGGAGTGAGGAGAGAGGAAAGAGGAGAGGAATAGTAAATATGTGCACAATATTTTAACTAGAGATATTTTTTATTTCCGCAAATAAAATTAAAAATATGCTGTGATTTTTTTCTTCATATAAATATAAATTCTAAGCATATGTCAAAAGTCCAATAAATCAAATGTACTTGCAACTATTACATCTAAATAACGACTTTATTTAGTTATGCAAAAAAAATGTATTTCAGGAAAAGAAACTATAAATACATATTGCAAACGGTTTTCGAAAGATATAATAGCGATTCTTTCAATTTGACACACGCAGCAAGAACTGTGGTGAAATGGTCTGGCGAGTTTTTAAACCCATTTTATTTGAAAAGTGGCGCAAGGCAAGGACTACGCCAATCAAATGACACTATCATCACTGCCATGGTTGCCAGGACGGAGACCCCTCCCTATGGCTCTTCGTGGACGGAAGATGTTCAAATATCCTCCATAAACGGTTGCTTGCACACATTTTTGTGTTTAACCTTTTTTTATTATCTGTGTATTCTTATCATTTATCTATTATTACGATTTATTATTTGTTAAGAAATCCAAATAGATCATGTGGTACCTACTTGATTCTGTTACTTCCGAGGTCCTCGTAATCGATTTCGACAATTACTGTAACTTAATTCCCACGTAGAAAACAGTATTAAAGCTACCCGTTTTGATTTTTGTATCGAATGAATGAAAAATGAATCAAATAGGTTTAAAAAATGATACACTAAAAATTCTTACTAGCTATCTCAAAGACAGAAAACAAAAAACAAAAATAGGGGATTTTTATAGTACTGAAACAGGAATAAAAAATGGAGTACCACAGGGAACTGTGCTTGGCCCAATTCTCTTTCTAATATACATAAACGATTTATGTGGTGTTATAATCCCTGGTAAAATTGTATCTTACGCAGATGATACAGTAATAATAGTGAATGGAAAATCCTGGCCTGAAACTTTTTTGAAGGCAACAAAATGTATTACATATGTCTCATCATGGCTAAAAAGTAATAGACTCTTCTTAAACTATAATAAAACATTTTACCTAACCTTTTCTAAAAATAGTAAAAATAAACCCCCTAATAACCTTAAAATTCGAATACATAACGTTAACTGTAATCAAGAAATATGCTCATCTTGCTTTAAACTCGGAAAAGTTGAAAAGATTAAATATTTAGGTATTGTTATTGATACAAAATTAAATTGGCAGTCACAAATTAATAATACCGTCTGTAAATTAAGATATCTTACATACACATTTTACAGACTAAAAGAAGTGCTCAATGTTGAAAAACTGAAAATTATTTATTTTTCTTTGGTGCAATCTTCACTCATATACGGAATAATAGGATGGGGCGGTGCGCTTAATGCACATATCAAACCTTTCCAAATAATTCAAAATTATATCATCAAAGTTATGTATAGTAGGAAAAGAACATTTTCAACGGATGAGTTATACAAAGAATCTAAACTATTCTGTCTCCGTAAACTATTTATTTTGCAAACTATGAAATACATCTTTAAAAACAAAAATAAATTCGAAATAAATGAAAACAGAACCAACATTAGAAATAATAATGTATTTTATACTCCCCAAACGAACACAAAACAAATGCAAACACACTGCAGTTTCATTGGACCTCGTACTTTCAAACTTTTACCGAAAAATATTCAAGTGATAACTAAACTTCCTCAATATTTAAAAGAATTAAAATTATGGCTTTTCGATACAGCAGTTGAAACTTTTTTTATTTAATTTGTATCAATTTATGTTTCACATATAATATTCACCATATATTACATATATTACAATAAACACTTATAACTTCACTATACACTATTATAAACACTTTTTATACAAAACGCTTATACAAAATGTAATCTTGTTTTTAATTTATATGCCCACAATTTGTTTATTTCTAGGTACAATAAAATAATAACTTAAATATATTACCCACGCACAGGCTGCGCCTTAGTGGATTCCCATTATTCTTATTGATTTATATAATATTGTATGTAATTAATGTAAAAATTGGGAAAAATAAAGGAATTAAAAAAAAAAAAAAAAATCACTTGACCATTTTAAAAATAAACTTTAAAATAAGGATCGAATCATTTCAAATTAGTCTAATTCGGATATTATCCCATAGAACCGGATTGTGCACACTGCTAAATAACTTTATAAAACCTTCCCGTATTTAGCGATTGCCCAAAAACCTTACTTAATTACTCGAATGTCCTGTTATCACTTGACCCACACTTATTTGTCTCTTTGTTTTTGTTGTTGTTGATTTACATACTTTTGTTTTATTTTTTAACACATTTTTGTATACCGTTATTGGACGGTTGGTGTTTGTTCTTTATTATGTCGTTATATTTACTTCTGTATGTAGTGTGCATTATAAAAATAAATAATACCAATTTTCAATAGATTCAAGGTTTTCAAACTCACGATGTGGCCCCTTCATTCCACTCCCAGGCTGAGAGCCACTCCATGGCATGGAGCTACTCCCTGGCTGATTGCTGTTTTCTGGCTGAGAGCTACCCCATGGCATGTAACTCCCTGGCTGAGAGCTGCTGCTCCCTGGCTGGTTGCTGCTTTCTGGCTGAGAGCTACCCCATGGCACGTTACTCCCTGGCTGAGAGCTGCTGCTCCCTGGCCGGTTGCTGCTTTCTGGTTGAGAGCTACCCCATGGCACGTTACTCCCTAGCTGAGAGCTGCTGCTCCCTGGCTGGTTGCTGCTTTCTGGCTGAGAGCTACTCCATGGCATGTTACTCCCTGGCTGAGAGCTGCCGCTCCCAGGCTGATTGCTGCTTTCTGGCTGAGAGCTACCCCATGGCACGTTACTCCCTGGCTGATTGCTGCTTTCTGGGTGAGAGTTACTCCATGGCATGTTACTCTCTGGCTGAGAGGTATTCAATGGCACGGAGCCAATCTGTGGCTCCACGGTTTCTACTCCCCCGGGGCAGCAAACTAAATCATATTCGCATTTCTGTAACGACGAGAGGTCATGTTAGAAACTTTTAATAAGAATTCGTATTTCACCATAAATTGTGCAAACACTATTCAAAATTCACATTCATACGTCCTCATATACCTTCTTAAGTACTTATAATCAAAACAACTCGAGCATTTTACAGCTGAGTTATTTTTTGACCTCTTCGACTTTTTTTGCCATCATGATTTCAAATATTGTTTTCTTTGGGAGTTTCATCAATAGCAGGTAAAATTTCCGAGGATGAAAAAACTTGTTGTTATTGTCACAGACAAATTAAGGAAGGTTTGAGTACCTGTGGGAAAATGCCCTCGCTGGCAGCTTCCTGCGCTGCCGGGCAGTCGACGAATAGTCTGCATTCTCCAGCGCTCCCAGTGTCCTCCATGGTGCAACTACTTGGTGCAACCACAGAACCAAAATAATAATTAATGACATTTGTCATACATTTTTAAGACGACCGAAAAAGCATTAGTTTTATCGAAAATGATTTTTTTATTGAAGAAATTATGTTAATTATTAATTTTATTTGTGTATTTTTAAACATTATACGATTAAAATTTTATAATAAAACTAAATGAAAAAATAAAACCAAATGATAAATTGAAATAAAGTACAACAATAAACATTGACATTGACAAAAGCAGTAATAAAAAAAAAAACATCAACAAATATTATTTGGTACGGTTGTAATGAAGTGTGTATTGTTATGGTATTGTGTATTGCGTATATTATTTTACGTCAGACATTATTTGTAATGTTGCCTGTTTTGTTATTTATCCTACTTTTAATTTTGTTTGTGAAAATGTTTTTTTGTTCCCTCATTTTTTGTATCAAATGAAAGATTATTGAAACTATGCCGGTATTTGTAATATCTTCGTCCAAAGCTTGTATTTACCGTCTGAGTTTTTACTTTTTCATTTTGAAAGTGTGTTTAACTGTTATAGTAATTATAGTACCTTTTGGTTAAAATTGTTTTTTTTTTGGTTAAGAATGTGGTCTAGTAGTGTTTTTATGTATAGTTTGCACATGTCTAGTAAGTTAAGCAAGTTGAATAATTGGCATCCACATAGCACTCTTTTTAGGGTGAATTGCCTAATACAAAAAAAAAAAATAATTGGTATGTCAGTCATTTTTTTGTTTTCAAGTACTTATGTTTTATGTGTTAATGTATCCGGAGTGAGAATTTAATAGCTAGCGTCATCAAAAATACTATTTTCAGTTGTCCTGTGTAACTATGGTTCAATAAACTCTGGAACTCGGATTTACTTTGAATTTAAGTATCATTTTCAAAATTGAAACTGGTTTTATGAAAAAATCAGACCTCATATTATTTATAGAAAATTATTTTAATTTCCATTTTCAAAATTGGAACTGATTTGAGAAAAATTCAGACTATCCGTGATATTTATCTGAGTCTGCGCTATTGTTGTATAAAGTGGGAGTTTTGTTAGTTTATACTAACGGGTGTGCATTAACGAGACAAAGGTTCTGCGAGCCGAGCCACGAATAATGGGAAATGAACAAAGCAACCGCAAGCAGCGTTTCGTAATTCGTAGCCTTTACAAAAAAAATCTACTTATAACATTATGCTGTAGAAAATAAAAAAAAGTGCCCAGTGTAATTTAAAAATACCATTTTGAGAGAGCCTGGAATCTGTTCTTCATTTTCATATTAAATTGCTTTATATTATTGAAACATCCACTATCTACAATACCAGTATTCAAAACATATGTTTGTTTATACTTTGGCATCAAAAAGGTATTTTTAATATTTGAATGTAGACGGTAGAGTCGGAGCTGTAATGTCAAAATGTGTCCCTCAATTTGATCACCTTTGGGTATACTGTAGTGCACCCAAGTCCCAAGTGATAGCAATGTCAAACTCTGTCCCTCAAATTGATTACGTTTGGATGTACTGTAGTGCACCCTAGCCCCAAGTGGAAGCAATGTCAAACTGTGCCCCTCAATTTGATCACCTTTGTGTGTACTGTAGTGCACCCAAAGTTTTTATTAAATGATGAAAGTTTTTATAATTGATTAAAAGAACGTACCTGGAAACGGAACTTGCAATATCCGCTGAAACACAAAAATAAAACTCAATTAGATGTTTAGTAACGAACAACCCAAACTATTGTCAACTTAAAATATGCGGAAATTTAATTAATTCATCAAATTTCAACATTAATTTGCGAGTTCTGTGAAAGTCCTATTCAAGTTCTGATATTATATAATTATAGGCTAGTTGCTTGACAGAACTGAAATAATAACAGAACTAGAAAATATCTTTCACAGAACTCGCAAATTAACGTTGAAATTTGAATAATTGTTCAAATTCTCCGAAACAACCCATCCTTAGTAAATGGACAAACAGAGTAATTTGAAACATGATATAAAAAAGACGAAAAAATTGAAACACGGCCTGGTACAACAAAAATTCTGAATATGAAAGTCTTAGGTAATTAGATAACTCCTTATTTGCAAACCACCCCCTTTATGGTACGGTTATGAGGTTGACGGCAAACTACAAACCGCAGACTTAGTTCAAAATTGTATAATAATAATTATTATTATAATGTTTTGTAGTCAAACTAAATTACACAGGCGTGAATTTCTCGTACCAATTTGCCAGGAATGAGGAAGGTGCCACTGCAAGAATTACACATAGACGGAATTACATATGGATGAAATTACACACGGAGAGAAATTCGCACCATTAAATTACACCTTCTGGAATTTTACAAAAATCTGTTTTTAATCAGTTTAAAATAGGAACGTGTGCTGGCTAAATATATTTCAAATTTGAACAAAATTATAAAAGTAGGGAGAAGTTTTTAATGACGTGTGTTGTGTAATTTGAGTTTCGCCGCAAAATAATAGGAAAATAATTTTTCTCACGGCCTCCTGTGTAGGGTAAGTGAAAATGTGTTTTTGTCTTTGTTATTTCATCCATGTGTTATTTCGTCCAAGTGTAATTCCATCTGTGTCATATTCTGGCAGTGTAATAGTAATATTGTTATGTGAAATTTCATAATGTACCTAACCCTCCTTTACGGATCCGTTTCAATGATTCTGCTCACAAATAACTCATTTGATGAGTTAGAATTTCACATGAATCTCATAAGAATAAGATTGTCAAGGACTGAGATGAAATTTCGTAAACAAAAACAATACTTAACGACAACGCAATTTCTCCGAAGGTAGGTAAAGGAAAAACTTTGAGACAACTCTATCTTGGAACCCACTCCTTATTATTTTTTATTTATCCTTCAGTTTTTCTGATTATAGATGTGACTGTAGAAAGTGTAGAGTCCACACAGATTATTCACTATTAGAAACGCATAAAAATATTTCATATTAGAAACATTAAATGAACGTCGTGACAAAAATATCAAAATTTATTTTCAAAATTATTAAGAAACCATGTAAAATCTTCTCAAAACCATGTAGAATCTTCCCAAAACATTGTAGAATCTTACCAAAACCATTTAAAATCTACCCAAAACCATGTAGAATCTTTCCAAAACTATTTAAAATCTACCGAAAACCATTTAGAATAATCCCAAAACAATTTAAAATCTTCCCAAAACCATGTAAAATCTTCCCAAAAGCATGTAGAAAGTTCTCAAAACCATGTAGAATCTTACCAAACCCACGTAGAATCTTCCCAAAACCATTTAAAATCTTCCCAAACCGTGTAGAATCTTCCCAGAACCATGTAAAATCGTCCCAAAACTATATAGAATGTTCCTAATATCATATAGAATCTTCCCAAAAACATGTAGAATCTTCCCAAAATCATTTAGAATCTTCCCTCTTAGCCACAATCCAAATCGATATCAATCACCGTTCACAAAGAAACCATAAAACTGTTCATATTCCTTTTCAAAGAACATTAACTTAACCTTCTTTTAACGTCTTGCGAATGAATTGAAAGATTCCAAACACATTTGGCGAAAAGCCGGGAACATTACAAAATTTCTTGAATCTTAAAACAACTTAGCTTTGACACAAACCATATTGTATCATTTTGTTGTTGTTGTTGTTTTACATACTTATTGTTTTATGTTTACATATTGTTGTAAACTACAATTAGAATTTATAATATCCCGTGATTTGTCACCGGTTTCCGGTAATAAATAAAATAGCAATGCATTTCTCTAGCGTTTAATCTCCCTTTATCGATGTTTTGTTTAATCAAACAAAAAAATTATTTTAATAATCAAAATAAAATAACTTTGTTTGAAAACCACTTTTTGTGATGTTGTGTGATTTTTTCTCCAAAAGTAAAAAAAGGCGATTGATCGCTTTTTTGAAAATACCAAGGAAAAAGAAACCAAGTCAAGTTAAGTCAATTTGAAATTGGTGTTTACTTAACTTTATCTCGTCAATTGTAAAATTTTATACATTTAGTGGTATATGAGTTATCCGATGAAATTTGTAATAAAACATTTGGTTCAACTTGCCCCATTCAGATTCCTTACTGTAATTTTATACGTAGTGCATTAATTTCACTCGTCAACACATCAGTAATATCGATTTTCACTTTCTAGATGCGTACACGGTATACCGCAACAGGCAAAGAGAATGTTTCTCCCAAAATCAACAACAATACTGTAGCATCTACATCTAGAAGTGGCGTTACTTTTCACTCGAGACCATTAGACTTTTTCCAAAGGCAGGGCCTAGGAAACAGCTGCAAACAGCGAGGAAGAAAATAAGAACAGCTATTTTAACAGACACTCCTGAAAAGGATTCTCTTGCCCAAGAGCGATCTATAAAGCAAAAGACAGGAACAGATTAGGCAAAAAAGAAGGCAACTAAGAAAAAAATCTTCACATTGTCAGACTCATCATCCAACAATTGTGAAGAATATGCTTGCCTAATTTGTGATGAGTAGACATCGGATTATATGCACTAACAAAGTGCCAAAATATGCATGCAAATATGCACTAAAAAAGGCCGAAATATGCACGAAAAACTCTTGATTTGCCCAAAATATGCACAATGCAAAATCAAAAAACCATTTATATTTTAATTAAAGACCGTACAAAAACAGCGAAATATTCTTAAAATTATGCATAGTTTTTATGACAATATACAACTAAGTATTTTTCCAAATTTTCGAGCTCAAATTTGTGACGTTTGTCACCCAGTATTAATTTGTACGCCGAAAACGACCTCTCTACGTCAACTGACGTCATTGGACAAAATTTAAAATTTGGCGCCATTTCTGGAGATATCTGTTTAGGTAGGGTAGTACCTGTGCCGTTGATGTAGGCATTAATGTTCTTCATATCTTCAAGACTCGGGTTTTTAAGCAAAATAGAGTGTAACTTTTTACGAATCTTTTCTGATATTGAATTAGGAAGGGCGTTGGCGAGTTCGATCATTGTTTCCAGTATTTCTATTGCTTTAATTAGAGGAAGGTTTTTTGTTTCCAATTTTTTATGGTATCTGGTAACTTGTGGAAATGTGTTGAGATGAGGGCGATATTCTGTTTAATGGATGCGTCTTCAAATGCTAGCTTGCTTGAATGAATTGCAATGGCCTCAGAACTGTCAAATTGCATAACTACCTACTTGTTTTAAGGCCTCAAAATTTTCAGCATAGAATAATACTGCCTTTAGCCAAGTACCCCATCGTGTAATTATGGGTTCTGGCGGCAATGCTAGATTTGGCAATTGCTCTTTATAAGACTGCACACGCGACGGTGCTTTTAAAAACACTTTTTTTGTAGAGGAAATCAATTTATTAACATTCCCATACTCTTGCCGTATCTTTTCTGCAAGGCGATGAAACCCGTGAGCTTAGCAGGTAATGTGTAGTAAATTTGGATAAAAAGTTTGCAAGGCTTGGTCAGCTTTCACCATGTATGGCCTCTGCGCTCGTGCCCTACGCGTCATCGTCACCTAGCTCCCTATACGTAGATGATACCTCCCGCTATTAAACTAAATATGCACGATTCGGGAAAAAAAGGCTGAAATATGCATTGACGTCGTAATTAGAGACTTATGTGCATTTGCATATGCAAATATGCAAATGCATATAATCCGATGTCTAGTGATGAGATTTATTCAGAGAACTTTCCAGGAGAAGAGTGGGTTCGTTGTCACGCCTGTCTAAAGTGGGCACGCCAAAAGTGCACATCTGGAACTATTCCGATTTATGCCGATTACTATACCGATTTTATCGATTAAATAAATTTAAGAAAACTTACCTGTTTTATTATACTCGTTATTTTTAGATCAAATAATTGTTCTATTACCCAATTATGTATTCTTTCATTATTTCAATAAATTTACCTTAATATCTTAATTGGTTTTATTAAACCATGAGTGTGAATAATAATACATATATGACACTATATTGTTCAACAAGCCCCGTGGGGTGGTTCAACTAACCCCACCTATGAGGCAAGTTGAACCATTTCTCCTTCTGCGTGAAAATTTAAATATCTTACGTAAGGTCAACGTATTATATCATTTCATGAAAAACATTATAAAGCCAGATAATGAAGCAATCTTAATAAATTGAAAAAACAAAAATATCTGTAAGAGTTTCGAGTCTGGTGTCCAATAAGCAAAATCATATTCAACTAGCCCCGCCTTACCCTACTACACTATATACTATAGTACTGTATTAAGTACCTACTATCGAATTGAATGTCATAATAAATTATGAAAAACCCAGGATCTAAGAAAGCTTACAGGATCTTCGGTTTATAAATAAAACACGATTTGATAGTTCATGGATAAATATTTAAAACAAATCAATTATTCAAAAAAAATATTTATTAACCGGTTAACCTTTAATTACTCACGTTTGTTAATACCAACTTTTCATAACCAAGACTCGAATATGTTCGGTCAATGACGCATAATCTTATTAACAGGGCCCGTTTACCTTGTATATATATACTACAATGTGTTATTATATTATTGTTAAAATATATTGGGTATATCCTGTTTTACTAAAGTTTAGATGAAATATCGTTTTATAAAACATCTAATTAGTGATCGCCTTGTATTAATTTAACAAAAAACACTGGTTCCCAATATATCTTTTTTTGTTTCCTATTTTATGTCCGGGTTAAATCTTCCCCATAGTAAAAACTAAACCCTTCCACAAATGATCATCTAGTCAATCAACATTATGCAAGTGCATTATATGAGCAAAATAAATACAAAACAATACAAGAACAACAAGTCAACTCACCAGAGATCAAATGGGAAAATAATTCACCGACTCCAGATATTTTCATATCAGAGGGTTCGGCTCGGTAGAACTCCTAACAGGTCCTATAAATCCTACTGATCTCTCAACATAAATATTTAAAAAATCTTTCGTTATCCTACATGTATTTAAAATGACTGATTTTTGCATTTTTACATATAAATTTAATTTAATGCATCATAATTATAATAATATTATCATCGATAATTCCAACTGCTTTTAAATAAAAACCAACCAAACCTCCGATCTTGCACTACACCGATCACCTAAACAACAAAATGTTTCGTCCTTCCTTAAGTCCTTAGACATAGCCTTATTAAACTGTACACAAAATGTAGAAATAATAGCAATTGGTGACATTAATAAAACACATTATAAAAATCTTATGAATCAACGTTGCTTATATTTTATTGTTTACACTTTATAAACTAACTATAATGTTTTGGTCGCCATAAAACAGGCAATTGCATACTATGGTGATTCAATGTATGCCTTGTCAATTTCAATTAAATACCATGTATTTATTTTTATCTATCTATATAAATAAAAATTTAAATGTTCGTTTGTTCAAAATATTAAATCTCCGAAAGTTCTTCAGCGGTAGCTTTGAAATTTTGAACGTTGCATTCGAATACGCGTGTGTTTTTATATACCTATGTCACCAGTAACAGGTAAAAACAACGCCATCTATTGTTTCTTTTGTGTCTCTATCTGCACATATAGAATGAGGCCCAGCAACGCGTGGCGGGGTACAGCTAGTAAAAAATAAATTAATGTATTTTATGAAAATGAAATATTTTGTATACACAATGTATATGTTGTATATATATTTATATGTATATGGTGTATACACGGTGTATACATAGTGTATATATGGTATATACATGAGGTATACGTGGTGTATACATGGTGTATATATAGTGTATATATGGTGTATACATGTTGTATACATTACTTTCTCGGGCGTTTCCGAATTTTTTCTCCATTAACTACTGTATACCACAATGTTACCGTCGAAAAACTATATTACATCGAATTTAATTAGACTTCGTATCTCTTTACGGTGCAGAGATATTACGTTAAGTATACCTCGAGCGTCCCCGACTTCACCTAAGCTTTGAAATTTTCTGCAATACCGGTCAACTACTTTTTGAGTTATGCGAGCGCAAAGAAGAAGAAGTTTGTGCTTTTAGTGAAATTAATCTTTAAAGGTTCACAGAATTTAAATTTAAGGCGTACATAATAAAATTTCCATTCACAAAAAAAACCGTGACATTAATAGTCAAACTCATTAAATTGATAGTCATGAGTCAGATTGTCATGAGGTCGTGACACACGGAGAAATATGACTTTTGCTAATATATTAAAAATCTCTTCAAATTATTTGTAATTCCGGTTGGTAAGGAACTTGTGGGGAATTCGAGCATCTCTTCATATCTTATAACATATACATTAGCAATCCTAGTCCACATTCACATTAGAACCGATGAAAATGTTGAAATACAGGTTTTTAAATACTGGTAAATTGTTTATTATGTGCTGTCATATGTGTATTTTGGCACTTTGGTTCAATACAATAACATTAATGACGAGATGCTAACATTTAATTAGTACGTGTTCTTCAATGTTAAAAGAGGGTAATCTTAAGAGGAAAAAACGTATCGACTACCAAACAAAATACAGCGCTGATTTTACAGATACAGTATTTTAGAGACTGGGGACTGGTGACGTCACTGGTAATATTCGTAGATTTGGTGCGTTTTCGGGAGACCCGAAAAAAAGATTAACTACATATAAAAATGTACTAGTATTTATGTTGGAAAGTCATTATTGATAAAATAAATCGAATGGAGTTCCTTATTTTCAGTAACGTATTTACGATAAATGTTATCATTATTCTTGATGTTGAAGTTCTAAACATTTATATACCTACATGATTTTATTACTTATGTTTATTTATGGTTTACCATGAATGTTATTTAAAATTATGAATGTTAAAGTTTATTTTCATGTGACATTTTTGAAATCATAACCTCACAAAATCTGATCTGTACATTAAAACTTGGAAAAATTTAATCGAGTCCAACAAAAGATTGTATTTTTACACTTTGGTACTCTGCAAAAAAATTGCAAAGAGATTCTGATATTTTACAATCATGTTCTTCAAATAAAAGCGGTCAAATTTAAGAAGAAAAAAAACTTCTCGAATTTGACATGCAAAACCCAGCATCAGTACGAGTATCTATCAAACGACAAAAAATCATTTGCTGTAGGTTTGGTGTGTTTTGGCGGCCTTTAAAAATTGCTACTTTGAAAAATATATACACGTATTTAATACTAATAAATGTTTTACTATAGTATTTTTACAAGCAGAGATGATATCTTCCATCCTCACTGGGATCTCCCGTGCCGCGGAAGTTAGAAGGTCAATATAGATGTTTTTTTAATAGACTTTAATGATGCTTGTAAGAGGAATTCAAAATTTGTTAGGTTATTGGTAACATCTTCTTCAAAATAAAATAATTGAAATATTATTTTTCCTTTTTGACTGGAACCCGCAGACTTCGAAACCGTGGGTGACTTGCCAGATTCACGTTTTAGAGCTTTTTTTACCATGTAAATGAGTATTGAAGAACCCACGAAGAACGATTAATCAACAACAGTTTATAATTAAAATCAACCAACATTGCTTACACCGCTATTTATAATTTATTCACTATTGCTGTTTGACCACTGCCAAAAAAAAGAAGCTTGGATCTGTGTTGTTTTGACGAGTAAGACAAAAAATTATAAACTGTTTTGTTATTTAGAACAAGCTAATCAAAATAAATATAAGATAAGAATTAAACACCTCTCAATAATGCCCTTATTACTTTCATGTGAGTATTGCTGAGTCCCTCAACTAGCTCCAGGCGGTTGGGAGCAGTTGCGACTATTGTGAGGTATTCACATAATAAAACATAAAATACCTGACCTGCCCCCTGTACCACTTCTACCTAACCCCACTCGTCGCCCCCATCCTATCCCCACTCATCCCAACTCTCCATAAACGCCCCTAACCCCTTTAAAGCAATTAGGACTATCGGTATTCACATGATAAAAAATAAAAATAATCTCTCCCTCCTCAAAAACACGCACTACATTTACAATTAATCGCGAATAATAATTTCGAAATTCCTTCATTCACTCTTAATTCAACACCACCTTATCAGTCCATTAGTCATTTCATTGTAAAAATCTTACCGAAGCCAAAAACTAGCGACACGATAAGCAAAATACACGTCATTCTTGTATTTTTGAATTCACAACACTGAGTAATATCTTCCTCCACACTAATGTTTTCATAAAATACCTGTTTATTCGCCCAAGGCTAATCAACTAACCTTTCCGTTACCAACTGGGGTACCCAAAATCTCTTAAATTACTAGATTAACTTCTTGATCACCAAAGCTTAGTTATTTTTTTTTGGAAAATGGTGTTTTTGAAAATTTTACCAGATAATGTGTTTATGTATAAATAAATATAGTAAATAATCTACCATTAATAACCCTACCTTTTAAATACGAGCTATATTTAGAGAAATGATTTTTAATTGTAAAAATAATGATTTGCTGGTGAACAAGAGGTCAAAACAATTATAAATATTTTTTTAAATTTATAGGTAGGTATCATTCTTTCCCACAAATAAATTTTTTTTCGCGATGGACCATACCTCAATTATTTACATTCAACGCGCGCAGTGACTCCCTCATTGGTGATGCGCCCCATCTCACTCGCTCGCACAATTACCAAAGCGAAAAGGGTAAAGTAATATCCGTATGTCACTTGCCGTTCATTGCCGCCAACTAATTTTCAAGAGTTTTTTTATAAAAAATACATGTATTGTGTTAAATATTTCACGAAAAAACGTAAGCTATGAGAATAATTTGCAATGGCATTAAATGATACAAAATGTCGGAGTCGGAGGAAATATCAGAGTCACCCCTTATAGTAATCAAAGTTTTGATTAGTATCTTGGCATGCCGAAGGTTAAAAAGAACTTGTTTTGAAGCTTCCATCTTTGGCTTTAGAATGGGACAGCTTCTTGCGGGCGAGGAGCATCAGCACTGATGTTTACAAAACCCATGTCATTTTAGTCACTGTGACCACTGTTAACAGATAAGTTTTTGTATGTGCAAAATCATTTACAAATCATGGTATAGGCTTTGTAAACTTTCTGAATGTTTATAATTAGTTTTTACAGTAGACCACGCGTTCAAAAAAATGTGTTCCTAATTTTCTCTTATTTAATAAATCAAAAGATAATTAATTATTGAAGACAATATTATCGATTTCTAAACGAAAATCTGAAACAGAAAAATCAGAAAAGGATACGGTCACATCTAGGACCCTATTCCATCTAGTGTCCCGGAAAGACAAGGGTCCTGGATTCGTGTCCTAGATGTGACCGTATCCTTTTCTGATTTTTCTGTTTCAGATTTTCGTTTAGAAATCGCTAATGTTGTCTTCAATAATTAAATATTACAATTTGAGGTTTTACTCAATAAAGTTATTCCGAAAAATAAACAAAAGATAATTTCCTCTGAAACGTTATATAAGATTTTCAGTAGGTACTTAAATACCTACCGACGTAATTATAATACACCGTATATTTTATGTTTTTTTTTCAAAAAATATTTACACAATTGTGCAAAGAAACGTCCAATTTCAATGACAATTCTTTTTTCAAACTTTCTTTGCAGGTAGGCCCATTACATTGAAAAAAAAAACAAATAAGAAAGTCCAAATAAATACGAACATTAAAAGTTGCCATACGACACACCATGTTGACAAAACATCGATATGAACATCGCGCATAATTCGCGTTTGTTTGGAGGCAGTGTAGAAAACATGAAAGACAATCGGCATAATAGACAATTATTCGAGATTGCTGGACACGCTCCAAATAAAAATATGCACACTGCGTTCATTATTCGCTGTGCACGTCTTTTCTAGCCTATTATTTTGTTAATCAGAATTTAAAGCAGGGGTGCACAGACTATTTAAGAGGGCCGCATAAGAAGACTTACTTTACTGGAGGGCAACGCGGACCGTTTGGGGAGAGGGGGGGGGGGGTTCGCAAAGAAAACAATATGATACATACCTACAGTTTACACAATCATTTATATTATTTTATTGAAGAAAAAGATTTACTAATAAAAATAAACAAAACATGAAACTGAACAAGACACAGAAAAATAATAAATACGATAAAAAAAATAATAGAATCGAACCCAGGATCTCTTGTCTTACAGGGACAAGTTTTTTAGTTAGTAAATTTATTATTTATTTATTTATTTAATTTTTATTAATATTTTTTCTGGTACATACATTGGTATAATTTTACAATAAAGGAAACACTTTTTTTATATAAACAGTTAAAAAGTAAAGAATAATACATTTAGCAGATTAACCAAAAAAAAACCCACTTAGGCATCGCCAGTTCGTGGGTATACTTGTGTTTATTAACAGTTAAAATTTTACTCACATACATACATTATCTTTGAAGAAGATGAGAAAATAAAATTGGATAAATAAAAAATCAGTGTTTACTGAATTACAATTCAAAAGACATGATTGAAAAATATGAAAAAAATAAAATTAAAAATGTTAAGTTACATCAAGTCAGATGTTACAGCAGGTCGGATGTTACGGCAATTAAATGTTTGTATCAATGCTATGTATCCAAGACTCAATATGATTCATCAAACAGTCAAAAAGAAAAGTAAAACTCATTTAACAAAATAACCAAAAAACCAGCAAAAAAACCAAAAAACCAACCATTCGTTAAAGTTTAAAATTTTACTCACATACATACATTAAAAGATTAGAAAAATATAAAAAAATAAGAGAAAAATGTTAAGATACATCAGTTCAGATGTTACAGCAGGTCAGATGTTACAGCAAGTAAATGTTTGTATCAATGGTATTTAGATTTATTAGTACTTATCTAATTGTTCAATGATATATTAGATTGAGGGGTATAACCTTCAAAATTAGTTAAAAGAAGAAAAAAAGTTGTCCTGAAGTAATATTATTATAGTTATTAACGTAGATATTAACGTAGTTATTAACGTAGTTATTAACGTAGTTATTAACGTATTTATTAACGTTGTTATTACACATATATTATCATATTTCTTACAATATGTTAAAAGTTTTTGCTTGCAAAACAATCAAATTGATTGGAGAAATTGATGAGTCAACGTTATTTTTGCTAAATTTATTGATAATTTTGTGGTGGACAAACGTAAAATTAATTACAGATTTTTGTCATTCAAACGGTTTCGGGTTTTAGATTTGTTAATGTTTATAATTGAGAATTGTATATATTTTGCAGAGAAAACCAGTTTTTATTTAAAGTTTTTCTCTAGTTGAAACTAGATTATATTGAATGCCTTTATTACATCTTGAATTACCAGAATTTACTGCTATACATGTTTGAATTTTATATAAAACTAGTTTTAACTTTGAACATTATTTAGTTTTAGCTGGAGAGACTTGCTTGGGGCAAATAATTCGATCAACAGCATTTAAGTATTGATTTGGTTTTTAAAAAGATTTGTATTATTTAGAATATTATTCACACGTTAAAATTAATTAAAGTCTTTAAAATTAACCAAAGTAATACGAAAATAATCATACAAGAAAGGAATATTACAAAGCCATGTTGACAGTATTAATTTGAAAAAGGGTTAAATGAAAATCTTTATACATTACAAATATATTAAGTAGTCTGTACTGTGTTTGTATTTGTTATTGCGCTTCTTCAATTTTGTCTACTAATTTATCTTTGGTTTATTTTGTCATGACATTGTAGTGGTTATCTTTTATTCGTGTTCATCAATGTGAAATATACATTTAATTTTTTTTTTCCAACGCATTTCTTGATTAAGATCTGCCATGACAAATTCGTATGAGTCAATCAATACGTACTTATCGGAAGACGAACAGAGCGGGTGTGTGCAAGCGGGCGGCGCGCGGTGCACGAAAATGTGTTTATGTTGTCCTGTTTATGAGAAAAGTGTTCATTCAATTTTTTACAGTGCTTTTAGATAAATAATAAAAAATTCTGGTTTTAATAATTTTCAATTCATTTCTGAAACACGGAAGTTATTTTAGTAATTTGTACTTGTATTATTATTATTTTCCGATTTCATCCAAGCTCTACAATACTATTTGTAATTTTTTTCTTCTAAAATAACAATTTAATTTCAGTTACTATTGTCATCATAAACTGGCAACATTGGTTATTTTTTTCACCAAAATTTTAAGGCTCATGCTTTAATTTATTTAGTCAGCTGAAAATTTTCAGTAAGTATTTTCGGACCGAGAAAGACTTTATCACGTGATCAAACAAACACTTCTTAGAACCAAGAATCAGGGTTTGTAACCTCAACTATACAGTGTATAGTCTAACATAGAGAAGTTACTTATAATAAAGTTGTGATGTTTAAAATTTACATAAAAAACTAACTAATTCACAGAAAAAAATTTACTAGAAATTACAAAACAAAACCAAAAATTTTCTAAAATATTAATTTCAACTTTTCAAAAACAAGCCTGCGAACGTTTTCATTATTTATTTCAACTTGTTCAATATTATGTAAAATCTGTTTCTGACATTAGAATCTAATATCTTCCTTGCAAAAAACAGGGACAAAGGCGAATAGAGATATCGCTGTCGCGACTGTCAAATGATCTAAAGAATAAAGAAAACGATATAGGTGCTTTCACAATAGCACACGGCTTACCGAGAAAGCTGCAATGTTTTACAAAAAGTTTTAAACGTGTCTAGCGGATTTTTTATTGTTTTCAAGTTTGATTTGAAGAACTCAATTTTATAATTTTTTATTTCGTTTTTCTTTTATTGTTTGTTATAACAATTAATAAGTTCTTTTATAAATTGAATATGAAAAAACAAAAACTTGTGGAATTGCCTTAAAAAGCTGTAGCCCACCAGAAGACGAACTTAACATGATTTATACAACATTACTGATATCTTCGATCGATGTAATATTATATTATATTATAATAAATACATAAATAAAGAAAAGTATCTGTGACGGAATATTTTTTTTTAAATCAACAGTTATACACAGGAAAATATAAACTTAATTTTGCATGCTTGAATTTCAAAACAGGAAAAAATTCAAAAGATCTACGTCTGATTTTGAAAACATCCGTAAAAGAACTGGGCAGTGCCGGGAATTTCAGCTTATATTACACAAAAAAGAGAATCCCTGGTGTGGGTTTTGTGAAAAAGAGGATGTCTACACGAGGTTTAGAAAAACCACCCCAACCGTCTTTCTCATCCCTTAAAGGAGAATGTTCATTCTTATTGATGAAACTTTGTACACTTGACGTTCAAAATAAGTGGAAAATTACTGCTAGTTAATAATGAAGAAAACTCTCGCAGTTTTCCACAAACTCCATTATTTCGGCAGCTTTGCTACTTCGATAAACAGTAGAGTTCCTTTTTCATAATTTCACAGGACGCCTGAAAGTGCAAGGAGCGGAGAAAGAAATTTTGGCAAGCGTAGATATTATGGCAGCGATGAATGAAAGATTAAACGGCGTTACAGAAAAAGTTGAAGTGTTTTAAAATGCTGTCGCATTACATAGAAATAGTGATAATACAGTTTGAAAAAAAAAAAAAAACCGTTTTGGTCTTGTTCTTGAAAAAGGGTTTGAAAACTATTTTTTTTAATATTGTAAAATAAGATACGTTAAATAATCAAATCATTGATATCAAAATAAAAATCAGCATCTGTATACTAGGGTGTATCGATTTTTAACTTTTTTTTTTGTTTTCAAATTCCAAGTTGAAATAAAGTTGCTACTAGGTACCACAACTTACCACAATTTTTTTTGGATTTTTAAAAAAATGTTTAGGTCTCCCGCACAAGGCCTAAAGTTTTAATTTTTTTCAAAAAATATCAATTTTTTTTTTAATTTAAAAAAATAAATTCATAACTTTTTTGTTTATTCCAAGTTAAAAAACAGTAATATTAGGGCATAAAAATAAGTACGAAACGGTTTTTTTTAATAAAATATGGTATTTTGGTCTCCCGCACAAGCCCTAAAGTTTGTTAATTTTGATGAAATTTTGTAATTTTGTGTACATATATGAACCATGTTTTTTTTAAGTTTAAGCCACCGGAATTAATTGTACTTTTCTTACAGAAGGCATAAAATGAGACAATATATATATATACATAATTCTTATATACATTCAGTAAAAATATATACCACATATATACTATATATATATATATATAATATGTTTTATACCTGAAAAAAGATAGTTGGACGGTGTAAATTGTATGAGAAAGGTGTTGAAAGAAACTAATGTTATTTGCTATTACTGTTGTTTATTACAAAAGTATAAAAGGTTATAACATGTCATAAAATGTAGTATAAAAACTAAGTACAAAATGTTGCTGATTACTTTCCATACGACATGAGTGGCAGTTTTCTTGTTCTACTGCAAATTTACTGACTTGTTTAAGTATTCGTCCTTTCATCTTGGCTTCAAAACCTTAAATCAAAGTTATGTATAGTATTTACATAGGCCTAGTGAAAATTTTATAAATGTTATTACAGTTCCCAAATGAAATTTCAATTTAATATGGAAGACAATTCTATTGCTGAAGAGTTGGCCAAACGAAACCCCGGCAACATCTCGGACGCCAGGTGGCTTACTCTGGCAAATCGAGTCCTTCGTTTGTATGTAGCCACCGATGATCCGACCCCTCAGCTAAGAAAGCTTGCAGAGTTCATAATGAAGGTCTACATACCATCATGGTTCTCAATTAAGTGCAATCCCCAAATCCCGCAAGCTTCCATTCATTTTTTAAAAAGGATTCTTTTCCGCAATTACTTGGAAGATGAGCTAAGAAAAGTCGCCCATGCAACGTTACAGAGAAATGCTTTCATGGCTCACCCAGAGCATGTTTTGATAGCTATGCTGTTCGATGAACGAAAACATATCAGAGCCTTGGCTTATAAGGGAATCCAGAAAGCTCGCGCAACCGAAAGGAAAGGGGTAAGGGTATTTAAACCCCCTCAGATCAATTTTGATGCCGAAGACTATAAAGATATGATTGACTGGCGATCCACTTCAGTAACCGAACCCCTTCTTGTTACTGATATGAGCCTAGAAGAGTTGGAGTCAATTGCGGAAACTGGCAAAAGTGGAAGGGTTGAATTTAGAATTCCTTCTCACACTCAAGCGGTGGAACGAATTGTCAAGAAAGTCACAGAAGCTTTAAAGCGAGTATGTGGGCTGATCGAAAGAGATGGTTTTATCCGTGCCAGACTGGAAGACCGTAAAGAGCTACCAACGTTCGAGACCAAGAGCCAGTACAAAACCTCTGCAAAGGATTAGAATTAAAGTAAGTTTTTTCGACTATTTTGTAGTTATAATGTTTCTAAATAACGTCTTTATCATACTGTCTTCTATATTAAATTGAAATTTCATTTGGGAACTGTAATAACATTTATAAAATTTTCACTAGGCCTATGTAAAAACTATACATAATTTTGATTTAAGGTTTTGAAGCCAAGATGAAAGGACGAATACTTAAACAAGTCAGTAAATTTGCAGTAGAACAAGAAAACTGCCACTCATGTCGTATGGAAAGTAATCAGCAACATTTTGTACTTAGTTTTTATACTACATTTTATGACATGTTATAACCTTTTATACTTTTGTAATAAACAACAGTAATAGCAAATAACATTAGTTTCTTTCAACACCTTTCTCATACAATTTACACCGTCCAACTATCTTTTTTCAGGTATAAAACATATTATATATATATATATATATATATAGTATATATGTGGTATATATTTTTACTGTATGTATATAAGAATTATGTATATATATATATATATTGTCTCATTTTATGCCTTCTGTAAGAAAAGTACAATTAATTCCGGTGGCTTAAACTTAAAAAAAACATGGTTCATATATGTACACAAAATTACAAAATTTCATCAAAATTAACAAACTTTAGGGCTTGTGCGGGAGACCAAAATACCATATTTTATTAAAAAAAACCGTTTCGTACTTATTTTTATGCCCTAATATTACTGTTTTTTAACTTGGAATAAACAAAAAAGTTATGAATTTATTTTTTTAAATTAAAAAAAAAATTGATATTTTTTGAAAAAAATTAAAACTTTAGGCCTTGTGCGGGAGACCTAAACATTTTTTTAAAAATCCAAAAAAAATTGTGGTAAGTTGTGGTACCTAGTAGCAACTTTATTTCAACTTGGAATTTGAAAACAAAAAAAAAGTTAAAAATCGATACACCCTACTGTATACATATTATTAAAAAAGATATTTAGATGCATTGTTAAAATACCATTTGTCAGATAAGTTGACTTATTTATTACTCTTTTCATTTTCAGAATGCCTCTTCTTCTAATGCCTTAAGCCGCTTTGTTTTTTTCCTTCTCTCTCTTACCACCCTTTCTCATTTAGCTATTTTTCAAATGATCCCTCAAAATTACCTACATAACATTCCTTTCCTCATCACCTGAAAGAGGTTCTTGTTAAAACATATCGGCAAATAAAAAAAATAATAATTTCATTAAACTTTATTTTATTCTGATTCACTTGGTAAAATACTTCTAGGCCACACTGTATCTTGGTTTCTTAAGGAGACATATTTTAAAGACCGTAATAATTCAAGCATTTCAAATTGTACCGTTTCTCGAAACCTATGTTTTATTTATCGCTTACAATAGTCTACTTCATCTGTTTCTAATACAGATAATATCTCGGAAGTTGTTTTTGAACAAAATAAATATACACAAATGGTTATGAAAATCTAAGTAGGCAGGAATCTGACAGTAAATAAATAGCCTAAAAAGCCTTGGACAGAGAATTAGGGCAATTTTGTTTGAAGGACGTTAAAGTCAAATCTAGCTTGTGGAGAAATTGCCTGACAGCCATCTTGTATGACAAACTTTGAACTATTTTAATTTCATTAATGGATTGTTGTAATTATGACTTCTTATTTTTTGAGTATTTAGTAATACGGATTGGGACATTTTAATTGGAAATTTTAGTAGATAAAAGAAAATTAAATTTAAATAAATAAACAGAAAATTTTCAAACTTCTTCCCGGGGTGATACCCCGTCGCTTTGACTTGTTCTCAAAATGATGTCCAGAATGTTCAGGATTTTCAGAATCGTAATGAAGACTATGGGCACAATCCAATTTATGCCTAAAATTATTCAAGATTTTAGATTCGGATGCTCTGACGTTGTTTGAATTTAAAAAAACAATATTTTCTACCTCATTATATTATTGTTTACTAAAGTACAAACGTAAGGCTTGGTAAACATCTTTTTTCCCTTATAAACACGACCTCATGATAAGGTTAACTGGGTATGTACTAATGGTTAAATAAATTTTACTAGAACACTGTTAAAGATTTTAACGAAAACCTTTGATGGTTTCAGACTTCTTTAAAATTCTATCCAGATGGTTGAGAACAGACCACATAATATTTATTTGGTGGTTGAAACTGGCTGTGTATTTTCAGTATAAAAATAACAGCCAACAATATTCGAGAAACTCAAATTAACACATTTTGTAATAGCAGTACATCACACGGGCGAAACAGTTTTTTGTTATTTCCATTAGAAGATGAAACGAATAAATTAGAATTAATAAATTAAGTCCACAAGTTTCGGTACGGTATATTTTAGCCCTCTTCAGAACATGACAGAGACATGAGACATGAGAGAGTGAGAGACAGAGAGAGAGAAAATAAAATAATAATATTTCTAATTTTGAAAAATTTAATTCTCGGAGTAATTATATTTAATATACTTTATCCTTTAAGCCCACACAGAAGGCCCTTTTTAGTGTGAAATCGCACAAAAGTCCCAACTGCTCCCAACCGTTTGGAGCCAGTGAGACCATGGTATCCCCAACTGGGGTATTCATTCTAGATGCGACAATACCTATTGCAAATAATTGAGACATTTATTTTCACACCTAGTTGCGAGTGAGGTTTTAATTGAATAGCCTTAAAAGTGTTCCCTTCCCCCACTTTTGCCCTTGTCCCCTTTCCTGCTAATCCGGGTCAAACGACAAGGTAACATTATCGTTGCATTTTGGTCACCGCGAAGAATTGTCGAATACCCGCAAATGTTTAACTCAGCTGTGATTTTTTGGAATATCGCATTGTCAAGTAAAGCATTTAACCCGCCTCAGAGAACATCGCTGTTTTATGTTATGTAAAGAAAGTGCAACGGAATTGCCTTTATTATATTTGACTGATCTGTGTAAAAGGAACCAGTGGCTACGAAAGACGAGGCCGAAGTGTCTTTTGGCCTTTCCTAATCTTTCCTCTCCTTTAAACAATGTATATACAAGGCAACTTCAATTCGTTTGTTACTTTGTTAATTTCTTTACTGCAACCCCCAATCTCCGCACAATTGCGAGCCAAAGATTTGCGCATCCAACACCATTTTTAATTTCATCAATATAATAAAATATGTTTCGCTCACGTCAGCAAAAAAGGTTCAATTATTAAAAATAATTTATCTAACAGCCTGGTATTTTATAAACACAATGTCTTTCAACGATGTCATAATGATAAATGACACATGATGATAAATACAAAAATACACGGGGAGAAAGCATAGATATCTGGGAAGACATATTGAGACATATAGACATAGTTCAATATCTTGCTTAGTAAGGTCTTGCATGGCCATATCCGACGGCCTCCGTCGCTGATTGGTTACTATCCTTGGCTACGAATACAGAGGTTGCTGGTTCAAATCCCGACGTGTGCAAGTAAATTTTACTTGATTAATTTGTGTTATTTCACAATATATTAATTTAACATAATATGTATTATATTTGCAGCACTTTGTAGAGTAGTAGATACTCTCAGAATCGTCCTCGTGAAGGACCACCAATCAAAAGTCTATTATACAAAAAAATGTATATTTATATGGGACGTGTGAGATTGCACTAACCCCCCCACATTCTGGAAAAAATTTCAACTTCCGATTTTATTGTCAGGGTTAAATCTTCCCCATAGGAAAAACTAAATCCTTGCACACACTTTTCCACAAATGATCATCTAGTCAATCAACATTATGCAAGTGCATTATATAAGCAAAATAAATACAAAACAATACAAGAACAACACGTCAACTCACCAGAGATCAAATGGGAAAATAATTCACCGACTCCAGATATTTTCATATCAGAGGGTTCGGCTCGGTAGAACTTCTAACAGGGCCTATAAATTCTACTGATCCCTCAACATAAATATTTAAAAAAATAATAAAAATATAGTTCAATTATTATTAGTAAATATATTTCTATTGTTCATTTCACGTCCCTTTGAAATTAATGTGAGTTTAAGAAAAGTGTATTTCACACAACCAAGGCGTTAGAGAAAATAGCCTTAGTAAGGTCAACTTTTTTAAGGTGTTTCTTCGTATTTTTTTTATTTTAAAAGAGCAGATATCCCGAGTATCTGTAGTAGTCGATGAGAAGTGGTAGGTAGTGGAATACCTACTGACGGGGAGACCTTAGACCCTTAATCTGAGTCTGTGATCTTGGAAGATTACAGAAGAGTACAGTAGAGCTAATGGGTATGGAAGTACCCAGAGACTAAGGGAAGTTAGACCCTTAGTTTGATCTCAGTTGTTTTGGAGATTATAGTACATTTCAGCTGCGGCTTAAAGTTAGTACACTGTGTATTTATATTTTATTAAAATAAATTTATGTGAGGACAAATCGAAGTGTTTTTTTTTGCCTGCCATTGGGTGTTTTCGTACCCAGTTAGTAGAAACATGGGGTATGTTATTAGACTGAAGGTAATAGGGAGGGGAAGGAGATGTAAAAGGAGCAAGGTTGGGAAGTATCTGGCTTTTCAGGGCTGGTCACCAAACATGACCAAAACCATTTCAAACAACGTTTCAATTCAAAATGGTGGTCTCACAACAGGGCGAAACTGCCGCAAATATACTCAATACTATTTTTAATGATTAATTTGTGAAAAAACAAATTATTCATTCCAAATTTACTTGCGCACGCCGGGGTTTGAACCCGCAACCTACGGATTGCTAGTGAATTGAACAGGGTTTTAACTTGGTGACCGGATAAATCATCAAAATGATAATTCATCACATCTTTAAAAAGTTACATAAAGTCATGGAAAGTGATGAAACAAAAACTTTATTAACTGGGTTAAGTAGGTTAGGTTGTGTTAATTTTTTTTTCATAATTTTTAATGACTTTATATCATTTTTTTAAAAGTGTGTTGAATAGTCACTGTGTTGAGTTAGCACGGAACCTTTAACTTCACTTTACCTTCTTCTGAGATATGAGTTGTCAAAGTTTTCATATACGATTATAACTTATTTAAATATTTTATTATAAGATATTATAAACTAAAATTCAACCTCAACATCGAAAATTATTCAATAGATTGTAAGCATTCGTCTTTACAAACTTTGACACCAGTAAAGCGAAGTTAGAACACTGGGCCTTATAACAATGGCGTATACAAATAGGCGTGATACAAACAAAATTGCGATTGCAAAAGGTTCAAAGTGATTTTATGACTCTGAAAATTATTTTGACCATAGAAATGAACAAACAAAATGGTCGTTTGCATTAAAAGGTATTTTTTTTAATGTTATTTAGAAACTTTTCCTACCAAGGTAGACCAATACAATCTGTAGAAAATGGTAAGAGAAAAAAATACAAGGTCAATTGATCTAAAAGTGCCTGTCCAACATTGATGGAAAAAAGAGAGTCATGTCGATTAATCTATAAGTTCCCGTCTAACATTAATGGAAAAAGGGAGTCACGTTGTGGACCATCGTCAAGACAAATGCCCAATTATAAACTCTGTAAACTTTCGAACCACAATCAAAGAAATAAATGTGAAACTTTAGAATTAGTAGGTACAATATTCCTACCAGACCGCAACCGTTTCCATCTAAAAATAACAAAGTCTTAGATTTTCAACCTTAAGTAACGCTTTAAAAGCTAGCTGGCCTAAACTAACCAACCCTAAATTCACTTAAATTATGCTTGGCTAAGTAGGTAGAGAAATAAAGTAAATATTTATATTTTCGAAGGAAGCAAACACTTTGGGGTGTGACATTATATATCAATTGAAAAATCATACTTTGTAATACACCACTTTTTGTTTTGAATCAATAATGACAGCCAACCGGGTTTCGCTTATCTAAAAAAGCCGTTAATAATAATTTAAAAATAATTAATAATCAAATTTTTTTTAACCAATAGTCCCATTATGAATTTATTCCGTTAATCTCCGCTGAAACTGTTTACTCCTACCCCCTACCTACCCTTCCTATAATATTTTGTCTCCCTCTATTCCATCCTCTCTAATATTCTTGTTTCTGTCTATTTTATTTCTATCTCTTTCTGTCACCAATAAGGTTCCTTCTTTCCCATTTGTATCTCTTTCACTCATTGTTTTATTTTCTTATATATATAAATTTCTCTGTATGTAATGATCTTTAGTTAATATAATAAGCCCTGATGAAGCTTGAGGTAAGCGAAAACCGGTTGCCTGACATTATTGATTCAAAATAAAAAGTGGTGTATTACAAAATGTGTTTTTGCAATTAATATAAATATTTATAATTTAGAAACAGTTCATCTATGGTCAAGTTCCATTTAAATATGACTTTTTTAGCTTAAAAATCATTTGTAACCCCAAAAAGTCATATTGAAATCAAGTTACTTCGCGAAAATAACTATGTACCAGATCGTACAGCTTACTTAGGATGAGTTGTTTCATAGAATTTGAACAATTTATCAAATTTCAACGTCAATTTGCGAGTTCTGTGAATGTCCTATTCAAGTTATGTTATTATCAGTAACAAGTAACTATCAGTTACTTGAAAAAACTGAAATAGTAAGATAACTTGAAAAGAACTTTCACAGAACTTGAAAATTAACTTTAAAATTTGAAGAATTGTTCAAATTCTCCGAAAAAATAGTTGAAATTAGTCAGTTTAAATCAGATCATTCCATTACAGTTTTTCGAAAGAAATAAGCTTTTTTAATCATCATGTGCCCTTTGTGCATTTATTATGATTTATTTATCATCAGACCCAATGATGTTATCAACGGATTAATAATGAAGATATTTTAACAACATTTGTAAAACAATATTTTCTTAAACCATTGAAACTGTAACATGATTTTAAAAGTAATATAAAAACGCATATACGTTTCTATTTGTAAAATCACTTTAAAGAAATCTCAAAGAAAATCCGGAATAAAAAACACTTATTTGAAATTAATGTCACTCAATCTAAATGCAAAACATTAAAAATAATTACAACAATATGCCAATATTTATTTCAAACAAAAACTTTAATATAATTCAATTCAATTAAATTCAACTGAATTTCCAGGCGAGAAGCCTGGCTACCTTATCAGGCATAAAAACTCCTCGAAAGTGAGCATGACTCCTAATGCGCTTATGTATAATAGTTTTTTACACATATGATATCTAAACATAACTCATATTTTTTTATATTACAATATAAATTCAAATAAAAAATTCACCAGAATATTGAGACAAAATTCAATATTTTGAATACAAATAATAAATGTATGTTTTCAGAAAAAAATTAAATAGCCCCTAGATTTACAATCAACAAATTTACTATTCAGACCATTATGAGTTTTACATATTTACTCACGCATTATTTGTATAAAATACGTGAAGTTTGAAAGATAGATGATGACGCAAGGAATAAAGTCCTCACATATTGTACTTCGTCATAAATCTTCAACGCAGCATAATCCCGGCTTAAATATAAAGGATGCTAGTGCTTACGTAAAACGTGGCTATTCACTGGGATAACAAAAGAGAATAGAGGATTTAACATTGTAATGTGCTGCGTTTAGTCATTGCGGAAATCCGTACATTATTTACGGTTTTTTAGGTAAAAATTCCATTTTTACTAGTCAGCTTTCTTTGTTATGTTTTTTTTATATTTAAGAGCCTCAACTGCCCAGAGCTAATGAGAAAATCTGGCGTTATGGGCTTATGGAATATAATGAGTAGAAGAAAGTGGCGAGGTGAAGGATATGAGAATGAGGAGGGTTGGGAAATACTCACAAACAAACTCATGTTAACGTGTCGTATCAAGATGCAAAACAAAACTTTGAGTGAGGTAAAAAATGGGATGAAAATTTAATTCAATTGATAAACTACCGTCTGTGTGAAAACCTTAATAATATAGAAACTGACATGAAATAGTTCATGGGAAGATATACAAATTGCTTATCCAGCCAAGAAGGTTATTTATCCGTTGAATATAAATATAAGTATAAACTAAAAATAATTATTATTTCTCTTCGAATTTCGGAATTTTTCCAAGGTATTTTAAAAGTTCTATATATTTCTTCATTTTAAAGATGTCGTAAAAACAAATACCATTTAAGAAGCTTGATAAAATTACCTTTTAGATTTTGATATTTAAAATGTTAGTTATTTTCATTTGCAAAATTTTTATTTCAAGAATGAAAAAAGTTTAGTAAAAAGCTTATCACAAAAAATTCTTTAAGACGTCGAAAAATTTCGGAGGGTTAATACTTCCGAAAACTCGTTTTTATCTCGTTAATACAATTAAAAATTATAATAGTAGTTCTCGGAGGATAGCCAAAAAAATCATACATTTTAGATCCATTTTGGTACAATATAAACAATTTTTTTAAAAATATTTGTATTTACCTACGAGTGTTAAAGATTACGATATAAAAAACATGACTTTCAAGTAAATTTTGTCAAATTCGGTAAAAGCCAATTAAAGAATAATACGTACGAAATAACCTCGCATTTTCCGATAACATGAAACTATATTCACAATATGACACTATTAGAGGGTTAAAACTAATGAAAAATAACACAAATGAGAATAAATATATGGAATTATACTAATATAATAGTGATTTGGTCATTATAATAGAAATTATGAAAAAAACATGATTTGAATTACACATCACCAATAACAATGCAAAACTGTCACTACCCTTGAGGTGGTTTTGCACAAAAACGGCGCTATAAAAGTCATCCAGGTATTATTATTATTATTACGCAGGAAAACTGACGTGTATAGCGCATGCGCAACTCTGCCAAATGAAACTTTTTCAGTTCTTTCACAGCTCAGTTAGAGATATTTTTTTATTAGTAATAATCCGGTGTAGAAATTTTAGAGACTTTGTACAAAGTGTAAAAAAACACCGTTTAACGGTTGTAAAGTGATTTTTTTATCAGTAATTCTGTTCAATGAAATAATTATCATAATACAGTTAATTTTATTTACAAAAATAATTTCATTCATTTTCGGCCGCGACGGCTTGGGTACTGACTTCCAAATAGTCTGTACATTGGTACCTGAAAACACTACCTACCTACTCCCCTCACGTAGCTTTAGTGATAGCGTGAGCGGATGAGATGGAATTTCTCACCGAAAAGTTCATAAGCGAACATAATCATTTTGATCATTTTCTTTTTCAATTAGATATTAACTCACTTAATTATTGGTATAAATTCCACTGCTTAAAACAATTTAATAGTTGATAAATGCAAACTTAAGTCATTTTTTCGAGCGAAGAAAAAAAATATTTTTCATTTATTTATTATTATTTTATTTGGTACATTATTTTTTACAATTTATGTTTTCCTGTAATGTAGGCCTCACTGGGTGGCTTGCCCGCGCTGAAGCCTTCATTTTATAATATGAAAATATAATCTACATATTACATTTAAAGAGAAAATAATACATTTAAAAATAAAATAATACATTTAAAATTAAAAATACGAAATACATAATAATACATTTAAAATTAAAAAATAATACAATGAAAATAATCTTGTGTGTTTGTGAGTGATGTGTGTTTATATTGGTTTTGTGTGTATTTTTTTTTTTTTTATAAAGCTTGTTTATCTACTGTGCAGTCTATTAAGAACTTTGTAGTCATTTTATATTGATTGCTGTATTTGCATGAACACATTAATAAAGTCTCTTATATTATTTGGCTAAGTCAAAAGAATAACCTATGACTTCAATAATGTAATTAACCTAAAAAGTCTTACTGTTCGTTGATTTGCCCTTAAAATTATGTCTGCGTTATTTGGTCTCAATTCTATGATGTACACATCAATCATATCGAATTCATACAGCATCGTTTCTCAAGGGAAATTGCTTGGAGGTTATGGCTAGAAAGATGCAATTACTAACATGATTAACTTGAAGTAAAATTAAACCTTTCTTCTTTAGAAAAACGTAGGAAGGACGTTGATCTCATCTGCATTATCAAAATTAATTAACAGTATGATTGACTCACCTACTTTGTTGTAACTCATCCCTTCAACAAGAAAAGCAACAAGCTTTTCGGACAGATATATTTTTGGAGCAGATTTCGCAAGTGATTGATTTATTTTTTCATACGCCACCAAGTCCCTCAAAAGCTGTAAATCATGAAAATACTTTACTTAAAAAAATAGTTAAAATAGTAAAATTTTTAATGCATTTTAGTTCTCTAAGCTGTAATCTAAATAGATACCTATTTAACATCGTGGTCAGTGTAGTCCAACAGGTTATTTAAAGGACACTCTTTTTAGATATTCTTCCCAAAACTATAAAAACGAAATTCAGTAACTCATTGTAATCTTCCCGTGGTTGAATCTGTTGAAACTGATGTGTAGCAAAATAGAAATCACTGTTGTGGTTTCATCGTCAAAATACAAGACGCCTCTGGGTCGGAAACCAGCACCTTAAGGTCCGCGTGTTTTATTTGTGTCTAATTTTTTTCTTAATCTTGCCTTTTTCAGCATTCTAACTTTGTCAACTCTTGTGACTTCATAACTTGTTTTTTTATTTATTTAATGAGAAAACACAGATGAAGACAGTAAATAAAAGATAATTTTTTAAAACAATAACTTGAGAATTTGCCTGCATCGTAACTATTTCTCACGGATTGATTTTTCGTCGTTCTCCATGTCTAACCACATATTTAATCTGATCGTCCTTTTGCCTCTGGGTGAGTAAAAACAGACTGTTTTCCTCGATTTTAATTATTTCCAGTGCATTGGCATAAGCATTATGAAAGAAAATTCCAAACTTTTTTTCCTTATTTTTTATAACTCCAGAACGCTTTATTTTATTTTCTTTAGCTTTTTCCACTCTAAATATTATAAAATATCTTAATAGTGTTGTTGCTATTTTAGATTTCCTAAGTCTGATAGGAATTCTCGCCTTTTCCCATATTTGCAGGACATCGCTGTAGAATTTGCAGATTGGTTATTATTTTTCCTCGCTATATTTTCACTATAAAAAAACAAACACATATCTTCGTTGACAGAAAGTAATCTTGATTGAGACAAAGTTTATGTAAGTTGTCTAATATGTCATATATGTCACATTTTCTAAGTTTTAATATAACTTTCATTAGTAGATGCCATTTATATGGCACGATTATATATTCAATCCAAGAACAAAAAGTACGTTATTACTCAAAGATTCTAGTTCCGATATAACTCACTTCGTATTATTTAAGGGTGTGATCAACCTATCCGCAGCTTATGTATACTGCATGCAGTGACATATTTGGTTTGAAGCGTTGTAATTATTGCCCTAAACAGCGGGTAATTTTGAAAATGTGGTCAACGGTAGAGATTTCTAAAATTTATTCAAACAAATTAAACAAAAAAAACGACGATCTTTTTTTGGTTATTGAAAACATAAAGAAGAGTGTCCGGATAAAAATATATACTTGTATGTTTTGAAACAACCTGATATTAGGCATGTTAATAAAATATTTTGAGATTTCCTAAAACTATTTTAAGTCTAATTTGTAATGTTCAACTAATGATACTTCGCATAGAATTAGAATCTGTGAGTGTAAAATGAAAATTAATTCAAATTGCTACAGCGATTCATTACTTTCGGAGAACTGATTTTATCAATGATGAATTTATGTTTTTTCTACTTAAGTTGTCTCGAAGAAAATAATTTATTTTTTTTGTGTTTCTTGATATAATATACGCAAACATCATTATTTAATATGGATCATATTGTCATTCAGAATGCTTTGATGTCTCATAAATGCCAGGTTAACACATATATCTGTTTTCCTACAAGTGAACCTAAGTCAATTTTGCTTCTGATTCTGAGAACGAAATATGATTTAACTGGGGAGAGGCCAATATTCCATTCAAGTCCCACATATCTGATATTGACTCCCACGGCAGCACTATGCTCATATGTTCTCTGAGATGAAATATCATTTTCCGACGAAATTACAATAAGGAGAATGTGCGAATAACAGACTAGTCCAAAGTAGGAACCGTTGAAAACATTTTCACTATGTGAAGTCCTTGGGAACAAGTGAGTCATATTCTAAACCATAGAGGTAGATTGATATCAACACAATCATTACACTACTTTGTTGACACTGTCGACTATTTGGCATTTCATCTGTCTGTAATATTATTCGTTACTTTTCAATTCCGATTCCAGATGGTCGCCATTTCGAATACTCCTTTATTATCTCGCCAAAGTTTGCATGTTCGTGGTTCCTTTTACGCACTGTAAAATTGGTACCTAGTACCTACTGGACTGAAAATGTAAAAAAAAAATGTTCATTGAGATGGTAAAATTGCTTTGGTAAAATTGTATAATATGTTTTTTTTAAATATTTAAGGTTTATAATAAAGAAAGTGGGTATTTAAGTACCTTCTTACAAATTTCAGATGAAATTTTGGTTTTATTTATTAATACCTCGGGATAATTTATTCGGTTTTTGGAAAAAACGGCTAATACCCGTAGAACCAATTTGTTCACATTTCAGGACAGGTCTTAGCAGCACAATTTGGTTTTATGTCCCTTTACCGTCATAGTTAGAAATATAAAATAAACGGTGTTAGACAGAAAAAAAACCTAATTATATATTAAAATATAGAAGTTGACCACAGAATAATTCAAATGTACATCTACGAAACCAAAGATTCCGACCGCAATTTGAGAAAATATTATTAAATTTTGTGAATCATTTGAGGTTACGTTAATATTTACAATACATTTTTCCAATAAAATATGTGTTCTTTTTTCGTAATTAGTAATTTTAAGTCAGGTTTAGAAATGGAATGCGAGCCATTTTTTAAACTTTTTATGTTTGACCTTAAAATTTTTATATTTAAAAAAAATTTATGATTATTTTTAATAACAAAATTTGAATTTAAATTTTATCACTTTTCAAAAATAGTTTTTATATCTTCTAGAAATATAACGGTCAATATGCCAGAGCTAGCTAGAGCTAGGAAGGCAGCTTATTTTTTATTGAGTTTATAGGGAAGGAACAAAGAAGTAGTCAGGAAAAATTAGTAATATTTACATACAAGGGTACCCCGAGCTGATTATGGATATGTATATTTCGAATGGTCAAATAAATATTGAATGTATGTTTTTTTATTTGATTTTATTTTTTAGCTCCAAGTTTTGCAAAACGTCTCGAGTGATCGCATGGCAAAATATACCATTTTTCTTTCGCTTTTGTAAAACATTTATTTGAAATATTTTCGGTTCTTGCTACCTGAAAACTGGTGTAATACTTTCCTAATTTATATATGGATGTCTCAATTTCAAAGCGTGCAGACGTAATGGTAAATTCTAGTATCATGATTACTATTTATTTAAAAATCAACTGTCAAAACAGATGATATTTTTCTAATGCGTGACTTTTAAAATGTTGTATATATTTGTTTTACACAATTGTTACTGCTTATTTACATACCAGTGTATTTGTAATTTGTAATTACCTATCTATTGTACAAGTGATAAAAAAATTGTGGTTTTTTTTTTCTAAAAAAAGTTGTAAATCTCGGGGTCATGTGTTTTTAATTGTTAAATACGTTGTCTATGTAAAACTATTTACTAAACTAAATAAAGGGCAAATCTAGATTATTCCTCCTGACAATAGTATGCAGTTAACGTATTTCTCTAATGCAATACGACTTCTTTGTGGTTAGCGTGTTATTTTCGTCAATTCGTGTATTCAATTTTGACAGTTGGCGAACTCAAATTTAATAACTTTCGAACAGCTGTTAACGATTAAAAATTAAGTATTCTAATATATTTGTATCTTTGATTATCAAGTAGGTCATACACAATATACTAAAGTAGAAAATATTCAATGTTGACCAAAATGAACCATGTACGGCAATTTCAAACGAACTGACTCGCACAATTCACGCGTTTATAAATGTTACGAATTTTTAATAATTTATTTTTTAAATCATAAAAATATAGAATTAACTCTAAAATATGGGTGAATTCATTGGCTGTGTAACATTATAACCAGTTTATGTGTTTCCGTATTAAAATTAAGAGGTTTGTTTTTTTTTAATCAGGGCGGGAAATTTTCAAAACGAATATTTAAAAGTGCCAAGAACTGGACACATTTTTCGGTTATTGACGCGGTCACTCGAGTGGTTATTAAAAAATATATACTTCGAAAATAACTTCGAATACCGCACATTAGTACCAATTCCTCTATAATTGCGGTGCCTTGTGGAACTATGACATCTGACTGGAGTAAGTGTGGAAAAATTGTTTCTCTCAAAAACACCCATTTTCCACGGTTTTCCGGGTATGTGGTGTGGGTGAAGGGAGTAGGCATTTGACGTGAATGAAAGGAGTGGAATTTGAATAAAGACACGAAAAACGCGCCGCAGGCGAAAAATTTTGTAGGTCGAGGCGCAAACCATTTTTTTTCGGAGAGTCAGTATCTCAACAATATTTAGACGAAAATTCCTTAGTATTTTCTTAAAAGGAAATATTTTACTATTGTTTAGATGGAAACCTTTAAAACATATCAGTTTAACCCGCTAGTAGCCAAGTGGACAAATATATGGATTCCAATCCAGAGGTGGTGACTTCAAATCACTTCTAGCTTTGTCCAAACCTTTCCAAAACTGTCTTTAAAAGGAGCAGTTTGAAAACCAGTGGAGCATTGTTTAATGCCTTACGTAAAATGCAACTATTTCATATTAACAGAACGCTCACGGTATAAGAAGTTTTTTTGAAACCTTATGCATTTTCTTCTACGCGGATAGAGTTACAGATAAATCATTCGTAGCATTTCTTGCAAATTTAGCAAACTGACTGTGTATTTTCAAATGCTGATAAGTATTTGTTTGGTTTAGCCACACTTGCATATTGATTGTTTTGAATTGAAGAGAGTACTAATTTATTATATTTATATATTTTATGCTTACAGTTCCGTGTGGTGAATTCCATTATAGTTATATATTGAAACAATTTAAATTCTTCCCACACATATTTTTTTTTTTAAATTTTGTGTTGCAATTTAGTTTTCAGCGAGTGCAAGGGATTTTCTTCGTATATAAAATAGGTTGAATCTTAATTAGACTTGTAGTTCAAATTTCAATACTATTTTTTTAATTTATAGATGCAACCATAGGTGAATGACCTGTTCAAATGATAAAAATTATTTCTTCAATTAAATTCTGTTCAATTATTGTTTAGAAATAGAAAATGTCATGTTCGGTCGAGCGAGCTATCTTCTAAGCATTCGGCTTTACTCGGAACTCTTCGGAAACCCAAATCCACACCACCTATCAGAGAATTCCAATATTACAGTTATCATTACCTTTTTTAATAATCTTGTTTTATATTAATTATACCTGTGTTTCTAGATTTTGTTAGAAAACGTACTTGTTCTGCGTCCACAGTTTGGTACTCGTATGAAAAACCTTCTATTAACATGTCAACATTTTCAAGTAGATTGACCCCAAGGGCGGCGTTGGGATTTGAAATTCAGGCCTGACACCTAGATTATGTAAATTAAAATGAGCTTACGAAGGGAAAACATATAACCAAGTGCGTAAGAACATTTTCAATGGTATTATGGATCCTGTTGCTTTATAATCAAAGGTTGTGGGTTCGTTCCCATAGAAGTGTGCAGAAAATAACGTCCGCGTGACACGGAAAACAAATGAATAATTTTCTTCTTGCGCTCGGAGAAAATTGGTGGAGGTTAAAGTGAGTTGTTGGAGTTATTCAGCCAGTTGACGGCATAGGGAGTCACTTGTATCAGCACAGATATGCCAGAGGGATGAAGGGAACAATCTTCTACGATGTGTTCTGTTGAATTAATAAGTCCACATTACTTTTGGCTACATTGATGGACCATTTTTTAGACTAATTTAGTTTTAAGTATAATTTAGTTTTCTGACTTTATTTACTTTTTATTTTTATCATAAAACACTGATATTACAAGAATTTTAATAATTACAATAAAAAGTAGTCACGCTGTGCTGCCACAAGGCGGGTTATCTGCAGGTTCTACCATTTTTATTTAATTTAATTAACATAACACATAATCATTTTTTTGGTAAATTTGTTTTAATTTTATTTCACGACAATGTCTATTTTCAATGCACTGATATCATTTTCTGATTATAACTGCTTCCGTCATTTTGTTTCCACTATTCCTCTCCTGGATTTACCTTTTGGATAAATTTTGTAGATATCTCAAATTCAAATACACTGGGCGACTTCATTTATATGATTTTTTTAATTGGTCGCGCCTTTTTTGATTGACCGAGTCAATTAAAATGGCAATAAAAAAATAAAAAATAACATTTGACAAGTAAAAAATATTTCACAAAACAAATGAAGATATAATTTGTCTCAACGTCATCTAGTGAGAATTTAGCACTAACAAAGCCTTTCCTACAAAAATAAAGTTTGTTGTTTACGGGTGGAAAATATATAATATGCAGTATATTTGATTGAGGTACTAGTACATATTGAATCATTTGGCGGGTTGGAAATAAGTCGACATAGCTCAGTGGTTTCAGAGCACCTGACCGGACATCAGAAGGCATGGGTTCAATTCCCGTTGGCGGCATTTATTTTTGCTCGGGAGAAATTTTCAATTTGTATTGATATTTCAGGCGACTAATTATTGCTTATAATTATTTGTTATCCTTTATGATATGCATAAAACATTGTCTTATAAACATTAGTTTATAATTAAAAAAATATAACAATGGCATCCAAAGTGAAAAAAAAATCAACCAGATTTTAACTTTTTTAAATTACTTCCCGGTAAGATGACTGGGAAAACACTGTATGGAGTTTGTTCTTAAAAAATATACGTTCTTACATAAAAAATTCTTTAAACCAAAATTTTGAAGAATAGGTGCATGGCCTAGGTAGAATTGGTTTTAACATTATGTGTGTGCTAAGTAAACCGGTTGTGTGTTTTTGTCTAAATTCTACCCCGATTTGTGATTATTGATTACGGGAAACATTTCATTACATTAACTGTGGCTGTACTCGAGATTCTTTAATTATTATCTATAATTAATCCCGACAGAGTTGAGACTATTTATTTTAATAATAATAAAAAAATGAACAATATACAATACATTAACCATGACAATCAATAAACCGAACAGATATGGAACGAAAAATAAATAATGTAGGTATGGGTAGTGCAATTTGCACCCATTTCCAGAAAGCTAAAACCATTTAGAACCAAAACGTTGCTTATACTGACGTTTTCCAAATAGCAATTTTTATTTTTTTTCGTCTTATTGTTGAAAAACTAAATGTGAGTTAGCTGTACTTTTTACTTACATTTAACGCGTCAGTTGTATTAAAACGTATTTGTAAAACACTTGGAATATTGGGATTAATGGCTGCTTGTGACTTTTGGGTGCATTACATTGCTCTTTTTACAAAAAATTGCATGTATGATGTTGTTGTAGCCGAAAACGAATTCTTTTTTTCGAAAATGAAGTATTTCAGAAAACGCAAACTGAAATTTCCTGAAAATCTTCATTAAAAAAAATAACAAGAAAAAGAACTTAGCAAAATCAAAAATGAAGATTTTTAATACCTAGCACTCTATCACACTTGAAAATCACGAGCCGTCACTGATTGGGATAAGTATGTACATAAGTATATAGAGCAAAATACGTTAATGGTCTGTAAATTCAAGATTAATGAGGCCAATAACTTTCTCCAGTGTTCTTCGATGCTGAAATCTGGATTCTATAATGAGGAATTCTGTAATGAGGACATTTATAATATGACATGTTCGGTAGCTCCACAGGAAAGATGCTTGACTAGTAGTCAGTCGCACAAAGTTCCATAAGTACACTCACATTTTTTATGTTTTTAAAGAAAATAAATAGTTTGATGTATGGTAATAAGTTGGGTATTCAAGCGATAGATGGTACTAGTCAGAAAGTTTACTCCAGAGTCCAACAGATGTCGCTAAAGTGTAGCAATTGCCTGTGGGATATTATTGTCAGACAACAAGCTTCTAGAAACAGAGAATTACCAACCCTCGGGTAATGAATAGTGAAGCTAAGTCCAGATTTATTTATTTTAACGTAAATAAACGCAATTTTAGTAAAAGAACCTTTTACTTTTTCAAAAAGTTCCCACCACAGAAATTAGCAAGTAAAGCAGAGACATAACAAATAGTTACATGTAATACTCGTAGTTATATAGTAAGTCAATAATAAAGATACGTGAAGAATACTTTTCCTCAACTAGGAGCAACTAAAAGGATTATCAAATCTTCCTTGCCTTCTTAAATTTGGTAGTATGAACGTGAAACACGATGTACGACAACAGAGCTTTTACATATTCGGAAGTCGGAAAAAGGTTAAGTTTCCTGTTTTCGACACCATTGCGACAAGGGTCATTTTACAATATGTTCTGCTGTGACGTCTTCGGACCCTTATTAAAAGGTTTCCGTGAGGCAACTAGTCCCAACTTGACTATAAAAAATCATGTGTGAGAGCGAGAAGTTTGACCTTTCTCTACCTGCGATTTTTTGTCTTCTATTCAGAGATTGCTAGTCAAGTATTTGAGAATTTCTTTTTTAATGTGTACAACTTTAGTTTTGTTACGTTTTATGCTGAGAGGGATGAATTAATTATTAAAATATATATCCACAGTTTTCAAAAGGATCATGTTCATCAGTACCTTGGAATAACAATTTTTCAACCAATTTGAATTGAACATAATATGGGTCATAAAATCAAACTCTATTGACATTTTCACGTAATCACACGGTTATCTAAATAATGGCGTACAAACAGCCTCAAGCAGTTTGTTATTTGAGTTGACGAATGCGAATAATTGCCACCTCTGTTGGCAAGGGTATCATCATCCCCTAGCGTCTAGCGGTCTACTAGTCTACTACAGTAAATTCATTATTTGGTGATGGGTTTGCTTCTAAGAATAGCTTTGGGTAGTATTAATGGCGCCGGAATTCTTCAGAATACGTTTCATATTACTTGTGTATGAAAGTTTTTTGCATTTTTACATCGACAATCGTTAAAAAAAACACTCTTTGACGCAAGCCAATTAATTTACTTCTTAGTTAACATAAAGTAGTGACCTTAAATTTAAAACAAATTATGAAAATAGTTCAAAAAGTTATACATAAATATTCAAGCAACGAATGCGGGAGGAAGCGTCCAAAATGGCCGCCTCATGCAGATTGGAGACGAATAGCTGACATATGAATAGAGATGTCTGTATCAATAATAATTAGAATTTGCAGACATTAAAGAATTTATAATTAATATTTAAAAATAGTTTCACGATTTGGGAGGCGGGTGTGGGTACCGCTGCCCAAGGAAATATTTATTGGATAACCAACACCTCTGCCTTAGGTCACACAAAGTGGTGCGCTACGTTTGGTGACTTAGCAGGGGTTCTAAGAGTGAGATGTGTTCAGCCCACCAGCTATGTGGCGTACCGGATCGGGAGAGGTTGGTTTAGGAAGAACCTTTGACCTCTCCTCTGATCTTTCTTCAGCCATTAGATCATATATCACTCCTGAACATACTGATCCCTAATTTCCTACCCATCCCTCAAACCGTTTTCCTTTCCATAACTTCTTCGTCTACCTTTACTTAAAAAACCTTCTACACATCATTTCCAAAGATAACATAAGCCCTGAAGCAAATTATTCTCTTCCGGGCCTCCTGAATGAAAAGAAAAACATTTATTAGAATAAATATAATTATGGTGTATATTAATAATAACATCAAAATATATTTTGGAATATTAACATTAAGTCCATCCACTCACGAGGCAACTGAAACTAATCTGAAACTGGTTGGAAACTGCAGTTTGCAAACTGGTTGTCGAGCTTCTCTCACGGCGCAACTCAAATTTACGATTTCATAATTATCTAAGCTAGTTTAACCATAGAACGAAGAAAAACAATTCAGCTATTATCTGTCATATGTTATTATCATATTGCGTCAAAAAATGTCTGCAGAATCAAGTGATGAAGAAGCCGCCATTATTTTTTTTCTTATTAATTAATTTTTCAACCTCCTGAACAAATTAAATGTTTTCCTGCTCGGACATATCGTAATCTGACAGCTTTTGAGGAATGGACAAATTACAAATTTCTTGAAAACTGACATATCTATAGGCAACTGAAACGCGCAAGCGATTTGCGAGTGACTAATTGCGCCGTGTGCGGACCGCCATTGAAATACACAGGATAGCAACTTGAGTTGCCAACTGGTTTTTTTTAGTTGCCCCGTGAGCGGATGGACTTAAGAAACAAAATATTAGTATGCTGGGTGCGTGATCAATTTTCTAAATTTATTAGATTGATTCTGACATTAACTTTTCTTTTGATATTTTTATTTGAGTCAATGAAGTCTACGTGATGATGTTTAATTAAATAGTAGTTCTGTGGAGTTTATTAATAAAATATTCGCCTATTTTCTACTGTATAAGTAATTATGGAAAAGTCCAACAAACTCGCATTTAGATTATCCTGTATCTTATTATATTTGGACATCTAAGAAAATTTAATAAGTTATGAGTGATACGAAATAAGGCCACCATTAAATATTCTCAGGAAAATAAGAAAAACAAAATATTTTTTTATTTAAAAAATGAGTTTGAATTCAATATAAAAGGGACTCCATAATAGTCGTTCATTTTATTTTGATTTTGTATATCTAAATGCCCAAATCATAAAAATGCGTTAAATCAATGTTAAATCTTTGTTATTTATTTATAACTTTGAAATTTTATAAGTTTTGACGGCCTCCGTGGTCGAGGGGTAAGGCTCTTGACTAGCAAGCTGGAGGTCACAAATTCGAATCCCGGCGTGAGTAAGTAAATTTTATTTGATTAATTCGTGTATTTCACAATTAAAGAATTTGAAATAATATATACTATATATATATTTGCAGCACGTGCCAGAGTGGAAGATACTCTCAGTATCGTCCTGGTGTAAGTCCACCAATCAGAATAAAACGTTGCTTGAAATGGCTTTGGCCGTGTTTCTTACATCCAGGTTCTTCTCCACTTTCTTCATCCCCATATCCTTCCCTTTCCCACTACCTTCAGCCTCCCAACATACCTCAATTAGGGATCTCATAGACTCACTGGCTCCAGACGGATGTGAGGAATTTTTTTAAATAACTAATTAAGGTGTTGGTACTCTATATATTAAAAATAAACATAATTTATTTTTAAATACCCACATCTTCAATTTATTATCGCATAGATAACTATATTCATAGTAATTTTGTATATATATAATGATATTTTCGTTGTGATTTGAATGACAGTCAATTAAAACACAATTGAGTTTCGCTGTAATGAAAGAAGAGGTTTATTTTGTTAATCTCACAAGAGTTACATACAGAAAAGCATTCAGTAACAAAACATTACCTGTAATGAAAGAAACTACATTTAATGTTATTAATTTTATGTCAATTCCTTAATCACAATCACGATAGCAATTACAAATTATTTCCATCAATCTGTCATGTCACAACCCATAGATTATTTTTACTATGTCACCATAGACGAAATATCGAGTCGACTGTGTAGGTACTGTGGCGCACATCCAGTCAGTGACAGTCCACGACACACACAGCCACAATGACGAGACAAGCTCGGCATTGCCTTGAATTAAATAAAATTATATTTTTCTTTACATATATATTTTCGTATTTTAACGTGTTGATTGCATTTTCCCGATTCAGTTGATTTCATTTATTTTTATCTCAGAAATTCCCTAGTGAGATGAACAGCGGATGAAAAAAATAATAAAAATTTATTAAATTTTTAAATTGTAAATATAATTATCTAATAATTTTTTTTTTTTGATTTATAGAAAAAAAATAATTATCTAATTAACGATTATTGTAGTACATTTTATCCATTGCCACTTATTTGTCTATATATTCTGAAACCATTGGTTTTGAAACATGTCAAAAGTTTTTTTTTTATTATATAGGTAGTATGGTAAACAAATTTAGTTATTTTCATTTAATGGAAAAAGCATTGGTTTGAAAATGTGTTGATAATTTTAATATAATAATTTCTTTTTAATAGTTTTGTAAGCCAATTTTATTTTCATAATAAATTTTATATTTCTTGATAATTGTTTTAATTGTCAACTCATGTATTCATTTTCAATGTGAGCTAATAGCTTTAAAATATTCATTTGAGTGTCAACGAACATTATCAGATGAAGGTGACTCTGTTATCGATTGGTAAGTCTAGAAATCTGGAGGTCTAAGGTGAATAAGTAAATGTTATTTAATTCAATTTTGTTATTTATAGTTCCTTTCTAGTTACTCTGGTTAGATCGCCATGATGAAAAAACACCATTCAAAATCGGAACATTTTATAAAATGGCTTTAGCCGTTTTTGGTTGCCATTGAACAACCAGGTACTTCTACGCCTTCATTTTCCTTACCTACTTACTTAAGTAATCCCACTTTCAGGCTTTTACGGTAACAAACAATAAATTTTATGAATTCTGGGTTCATACATTATTAATATAATATATACAAAGAAAAGCTGTATAAAAGTACGGTATTGTTAGTTTTCCTTTTTAAAAGATCCTGTGTGAATGGTAGGGAGGCATATAAAATAAAACCCAATTAACTTTATTATTTCAACTTCTCAGAATCCTCTTACGATTATGTTGATTTTGAACAAACAAGTATAATAAACCTTTTGTTTACTTGGGCAAATTTTGATAGAATCTTGACTATAAACATTGAAAGAGAACAATTTTGTGCAATCTCAAACGATCTTTAAACATTATTTAAAAGCAAAAAATGTCAACCGTTTTTAATTTTAAAAAATACTCCAACCATCTTCGAAATAGGATAAGCAACCTTCTACATTATTCTACAAAATAAGTACTTCCCATTTTTTCGTATTTGGAATCTGATTTAAATTCTTAATGTGTTGAATTTAGGGCTTTCTCAATAAAAATGATTGTAATAAAGTCGAATAGAATTTATCAATATTTATTTTTTGAGATAATATTATAAATATATTCATAGCAGACAGTCATATTCATTAACCTTTCACTTTCAAAGTAAAAAATGTAAACAGTTAAGAATTTTTAAGCTTTTTAAGGCCATTTCATAAAAATTGTCCGAACTAGAGTACTAAATTTTATAGTCTTTTAAAATAAAATAATTTTAAAATAAACAAATCAATTCTAGTTTTACCACCAATCTTCTAATGAAAGTAATATTATTTTTTTTTATTTTTTATTTATCAACTTTCAAAAATACATTTTTTACAATTAAGTCCCGTTAAACTGATTGATATCAGTTTTTCAACGGGTTCTTTTAACAATTACTTCTTAAATACATATACAATTTTAACAAGTACATAAAATATACACATAATTACATTAATACAAAAAAATTCTTTCACATAACCATTTTTTTAACATAAATTTCCTTCTGTGAGTCAATTCACAGCTTTTTATTGAGTTTGGTAACATGTTGTAAATTATTGGAACGAGGTATTCTAGAGTTCTTTGACCATATTTATTCAGGTATCTGTGAACTACAAGTCCATCGTTTGCAATTAGTCTTGTATTATGAACATGTGTCACTATTTTATTATGTTCAGATTGAGATGTATGCTGACTCGCAATTTTAAGCCACAATAAAGCACGAACAGATAATACATTTACAGAGTTGTATAGTAATGACTTTGGTACGTCATTTCTTTGTTCGTATTTAGTTCTGTTTAATAATAATTTTACCAAAGAATATTGTACATTTTGGACTGAAAGAAGATTTGTTTTTGTTGAATGTCCCCATGAAGTTATTCCGTATCTTATTAGGGATTCCGCCAATGATAGGTATACTATTTTAAGGGTATTTGGTGGAACAAAAAACTTTAATCTATAAAGTTTGCTCACTATAGCTCTAAGCCGTGTGCACACTTTTTGTATATGTATATCCCATTTAAAATAACAATCAATCGTTAAGCCTAGATATACGTATTTTGAAACAAGTTCAATATTTTTGCATGAGCATGGTTGTATTACAAAGTTATGAATGCAATTAAAGTCATGAGAAATAATTTTAGGAGTTATGGTGATGTTATTATGAGGAGATCTGATGTGCATAAGCTTCGTTTTTTTAGCATTGATTATTAAACCTACATCATGTGACCATTTTTGAAGAGTGACAAAGTCAATTTGAAGTAAATTACTCGCTATTAATAAATCCTCATGTGAAATAACTAATGCAGTGTCGTCAGCATAAACGTAATGTTTTACATGAGAAAAAATAAATTTCATTGCAGTAACATATATTATATACAAGGTAGGGCCTAGTATGGACCCTTGTGGTACGCCTGCGAAAACAATATTTTTTTTGCTAAAATGATCAAAAATTTTTACACAAATCTTTCTATTTTGAAAGTAGTTAACAAATAATTTATGTAGGTTTCCTGTAATTCCAATGTTTTCTAGAGTTTTAAGTAATTTACTATGATCAATCGTATCAAAAGCCTTTGAATTATCAATAAATAATACGAGTACATGTTTTCTTTTGTTAAGATCATTATTAATTTTATTTGAAAATTCTTGAAGTAGTAGATCTGTGCTTTTATTTTTTTGGAAACCATATTGATGGGTATCAATAATAGAAAATTTTTCAAGGTACTTTATTAGTTTTACATATATATATTTTTCTAGAATCTTTTCAATTGCAGGTAAAATACTGATCGGTCTATAATTTTCAATTTCACTGTGTTTACCACCTTTGTAGATAGGTCGGATTATGCTACATTTAAGATCTTCAGGTATAATTGCCTCCGATAAAATCATATTAATTAATAGAGTTAAAATAGGTCCTAAGATATTAAAGTGTTTTTTAATGTCAGACATTCTAATTTTATCTATCCCCGGCGATTGACTATTTTTTAAACTTCTGACTACTTTTTCAATATCACAAAGTTTTGCTTGTGTTAAGAGCATGCTGTGTGGAAGTCTATGTGTTTGAATATGAAAAGCTTTTTTGTCACATCTATGTAATAGTTGCTTAACATTGTCAGAAAAAAAGTTTGCAAAATTGTTAGATGTTTGTTCAGTCGTTTGTTCTTTTTTTAAAAAATAGTTTGATATTACTTGGTCGCAATTACTTTTGCTCTTCCTCCCTAACAATCTGTTTATTTCGTCCCACGTTTTTTTAGAGTCGGCAAAGTAATTTTTAAATTTTGAGTTGAAGAATTTTAATTTGCATGTACTGATTAATTTTGTAACTTTGTTTCGATTACATTTGTACTCTCTTTCATAAAATTTATTTGTAGGATTATTTTTCCATCTTTTGTAAAGTGTATCTTTTAATTTGATTTTTGATAATAAATCTTCATTTATCCATTCATTTATGGCATTAGGTCTGATTTGAGGTTTATAAGACTTTACTACAGTACTTTTTTCATAGATTTCATTAAATTTATTTTTAATTTTATTATACAGAGTAACGCAATCCACTTCTTTCAAAAGAATATTCCAACTATATTTTTTTATTTCTTTATCAACACGTTTTTGAGACAGAATTGTGATTTTTTCATTTTGTTCAATATTTTTGACGTCATGGTATTGTAAATTTAGTCCCGTCATAAAATGATCAGCAATTCTCGAATCAATTACACACGCGGACAAGTTACATTTATTAGATCTAACATATATGTGGTCAATACAGGATTTGGTTATTTGACCAGCAACGATTGCTTCTCTAGTCGTATCATTAATACATTTTGTTAAGTAATTACTGGTAAGTATATTTTCATAAGCTATTATATTTGAATCACTTTGATTTAGTATGTTAAGATTAATATCCCCAAAAAATATTATATTATCATTAAAGTTTACATTATTGCAAAAAAAAACAAGAAATTTCATTTAAGAATCCCTTTTTATTGAGGTTAGGTGGTCTATAAATTGCTAAAATATAAAAATTACATTTATTAGGTAATGTCAATATTCCAAACACATTTTCAAAGTGAATGGTTTCAACTATTTTTTGTTTAAAATTTAAATGTTCCCTTATATACAGCAATATTCCACCTCCTTGTTTATGTTTTCTGCAATAATAATACGATTTATATCCTGGAATATCATATAATTTAATAAGTTCCTCGTTAATTGCAGTTTCGCAAAGCATAATTACATCTATGTCTTTCAAACAGTTTTTCAAATAGGCATGAAGAATATCCCAATACTTGTTTAGTGATCTTATATTTATTTGGACACAGGTTAGGTTAGTATTGCTTTTATTAATATTTTGTGCGTGAATCCAACATTCTAAATTGCTTACTCGGGTAAATTCTACATCAGAATCATTTTCAATATAGTTGAAAGCCATTTAAAAATATAATATAATATTATACTCGTAACATTCAGTATAATGGTTGGAAGTTGAAATATAGCATCTATTAATAATGTACAAAATAATAATGATGTACAAAATATACTTGAATATTGTATGCTTGTAAAAAATCAATTGAAAAATAGATTTTAATTTTGTGCATCTTATAAAGAAAAATATCGAACTGTTTGTAATAATAGTATTATCCTCGTATATTTTAATATTATGGTTGTTGGGTTTAGTATTATTTGATACTATTTCCCGAGAAGCTATGTACAACCTAGTATTGAGTAATACAAAACAAACTTGAATAATATCGGCGTGTAAGTAGAATATATAAAAAGAGATATGTTTCAATAATAATACGAGAGAATACTGCTGTAGAGTTATGTGCAAAATACTACTATAGAGTACAAAATAAACTTCAAGAATATGGATTTGTAAAACGTAGTTAGAAATGTCAATTTTATGACATCCTGATGAAGAAAACATTAAAACATTACGATTTTCAATAATCGATTTTTTGGTGTGCAATTTCAAGCATTTTTTTATAAAACTTACAATTAATCTTGTCATTTGCTCGGTGATTTGATGGAAATGTCAGTTTATTTTTTAGATTATGTTGTTCACAGTTCAGACATTTGGGTGCTTGGCTTATATTAATACAAGTCGTATGTGTGTGAGGGCCTTCACAATAGCTGCAGCTAGCTGCGTCCTTTTCTTTCCCAAGGCATCTACTTGATGTGTGTCCAAAGCGTAAGCAATGGAAACATTGTACCAGCGGGTTTGCATCTTCGGCGTAAATTCTTTGATATCCGATATTTATTTTTTCTTTTTGTATTATAGTTCTTCGGATGTCCTTGTCTACCTCTACAATGAAGTTCATCGTGTCGTTGTATTTATTTTTAACAACCTTTTTCACATTTATTAGTGATTTGATATCTGTAGTGTGTGTAAAAACTTTAAGATATTCGTTTTGTTCAAATAGGTCATCAGTAAAATCTTCAGTGTTGTAGTCATTGAAGATGCCTTTGAATATAAGTGTAGGTTTTTTTTTCATAAGTTCTTTTGCTTCTACATCCTGTAATTCTTTGGAAATTTCTTTTTGCAGCATCAGTGCGTCCTCTTTTTTAAAGCATTTTATGATTAATCTGTTTTGAGAAATTTTTTTAATGCTGTCAATATTAATCCTTAATTTTCCGTTTTTAATTTTTTCTTGGATTCGTTTTTGGAGTTTTTCATTTGTTTCTTTATTATTTTGATTAGGGGTAATCATTAGGGAAAATTCGTTTTTTCGATTTAAGTATCGTTTTTTATCTACTGATTGGTCATACGACTCAAGTTTGACATTGTTTTCAGTCATTTCAATGGCGACGTGACCCATCAGTGCCAATATTGTATTTACTTTTAATGTAATTAAGTTTTGTTGATCCTTGGTAAATTTTTTTGTTGGATCTTGTACTGCCTCCAACAGGTCTTGAATTGCCGTCTTGCATGATTCCATAAATTGGTGGTTATTTGTGTGCGTCATGTTTACCCCAATTTACACTGTGTTGTTTATTTCGTTGAGTTGTGTGTTATTGTCACAATCACTGGTTGAGCTCTAATGGACTCCAATAGAACACAGTTAAATTTACAAAATGCACCGTGATAAAGCACTTGAATGACAGTATGTTTAGCCACCTTTTTAAGGAAAACTTTTTTAATCAGTAAGTTCACTCACTTGAATATAAATCTTCAGATTATTCACTGTTTTTAAGCGGTTTTAGTGAGAGCACAAATATCGCGTCTACTCGCTGTTACGTACTTGGTTAATAATAATAGAGGATAAAAACAGCATTTATTAAATCAATGTCCAGTGTTTTTACTATATTTTCATCTGCCTGCAAAGTGGTAGGCTTTTTAATAAGTTTTAGTACATATTGAATTAGTTGGCGGGTTGGAAATAAGCCGACATAGCTCAGTGGTTTCAGAGCACCTGACCGGACATCAGAAGGCACGGGGATTTTTACTCGGGAGATATTTTCAATTTGTTTTGATATTTCAGGCGACAAGCAATAATTAATTGCTTATAGATATTTGTTAATAAAAGTGTGTTTATCTTAAATGACTTCCAGGTTAGTATGTTTTTCTGTATCTGTTTTTGAAAAGTAAATTGCACAGCGCCTTTGAGATTATTTTCACAAAAACGTTGCTATATAAATTACCCAATTATTATTATTATGATTATTCCAATTTGACAGCTCGTAACTCTCAAACTCGTAGTAAAAACGGAAAACTTTACTATCGGTACTAAACGGTGAGCGGATTAAAAAGGTACTATCCAACATGGCTTCCAATTTTACAAGACACGGAACACACAAGCAAATTTACAGACAGACAAAATGCTAGGCGTTCGAGTTAATACATGACTTCGCAACGCTCAGTCAAATAAGGCTTTTAGTGAATAATAATAAGCCTGGTTTAGTAGGTTAAGGGCCTTGTTTTCAAGACCAGTAGGTATTGTCAAGCTTTCTTGTTAAACCCTTCGAGAAGGTTGTTTAGTTAGAGAACAGTGTTGAAGGGTGTCTTTTGTGTGAAGGGTTTTAGGGGAGTGGTGAGCAGTAGCGTTCAATTGTCTTTGGACAAAAATAAAAACAGGAACAACTTTTCTTTTTAAATTATTATGAAAGTTATACCATCAATGTAATATTGTCATTGAAGAGTAAGTTAATACTATTTAATCTAAATGAAACAGAACATGACATTCAACGGGCGTTTAAGGCGTCGAGACGCCTCTCCTGGTAAGACAATAGATCCTGGGTTCAATTCCTATTTGTGACCGGTTACTTTTTATTTTTCTGTCTTGTTGTTTCATTTTTCGTTTAGATATACTAGTATTATCCTCTTCTTCAATGAAAATATAAAAAAATTAAAAACAAGTTTGCGTAGTTTTTTGTACGCAAGTGGAAGTTAGAACTTCGTTAAATTAGAGTAATTAAGGTGGGAAAGGAAAGGGAGAAGGGCAAGGTTATAAAATACCTGGTTTTTCAGATCTGGTCACTAAATATAGTAAAAGCAAAACAAAGCAACGTTTTGATTCTGATGGGTGGCCGCTCACATATATACCCCCACAGTTCCTTTCACTAGGAGACTTGAACACTATGAGTATATTTATTATGCACGCTCATAAGGGATTTATTTACCTAAAATGTAATTTTTAATGATGATTTATTAGTATCATCAATAATATTGATACAGGAGAGAATATTAATTTACGGATTAGCAAACAAACAAATACACAAACCGAATCTAAGAGATCTATCTACTTATATAAGTAGCAGAAAAAGTGTACGTTAATAAGAATTTATTAAAGAGGTGAGCTACTATAGCTTTCTTGTACAGGATGGAGCAGAAGTAATGATTTAGTTTTGAGGAGGTATTAAAAAACCCAATAAACTTAGAGACTTAAATCTTTTGAATACCAATTCAGCAAGTTGGCGGGCTTCAGCAGTAACACACTGATGTAGTATATATATTTCTGAAGTTTTGGCTGCTTTTCTTGAAGCAAAAAATTGCTACAATTGAGTGAAGATAGTAATCCGGGAGATCTGTGGTTCCAACAAGTTGAGGCTGCAACACACACAGCTCGGATTTCTGTGGCCAAATTGAGACTTATGTTCCCTGCTCAACTTGTGTCTCTGAGGGGTGACGTGAGATGGCCAGCGCGAACGCTAGATTTAAGCACGTGCGACTTATTTTTGTGGGATTATTTAAAGGACAAAGTTTTCAAATATCACCCTCACATTTCAGAAGGCCTGAAGACCCAAATTATCGAGGAAACGTCCATAATTCTTGAAATGTGCATAAAAGGTGGTTTGCGCCTGTACATACGGTATATGAATGTAAATAAATAATTTCCGTCTTAAACTAAATTCTTTCAAGAAAGGCATACAAATACAATATTGGATTGTATAACCAATACGTTTCTTATATCACAAGGTAGTGCAATGAGCGTTTCTTAAAAATTTGCACTTTTTTATGATAATTGTCCAAAATTCAATATCATCAACAAAAATGACATGAAAACATGTGCATTTAACAAAAAATATTCTAGTTTTCATTTTCACGAATTTAACAATTTACTAAAATTTTGTTTATTTTAACTATAGATTTATAAAATAACTATAATTTTACCACTTTTTATATGAATACTGCACAAAAGTCTGTAATATTTTCGCCTTTTCACCATTTTCTTTTATTTTGTTTAAAACAATATAAAATTTTCTTCTCTCTTGGCTATGACCGATATTTAAATTTTTTTCTAAGGCTTTGCATATGTGTTCGCAGGGATGGAAAATTCCTCCCCTACAACACATAAGCCTCCATGAAAATTGGACCCTTTTCTTTGATATCTACAGAAAGCTACTTAAAGCTCTCTTGTACTATATATCTTTATAGACATATGTACTTAACTAATTAATACGTTATTTACGAACTTGAACGCAAATATTTCCGTATTTATATTGTAATTAAATTCCATCAAACGTTGTGTAATTTTTTTGATTTATGATATAGGATTTTAATTACCTTCATTTTTGTGGTAACCCCCTTGGTTCTGATCGAGGTGTTGAGTTTCACAATTTAATTGGTCTTTCCATTGCAAACCTAGACTTAAATGAATTCTCTGGATGAGCTAACTTTCCTATTGTAATTATTCTGATTCCCTGCACCCTAACAAAGTCGTAGTTAAACGCTGATAAAAGATATTATACATGTTTATTTGGACAGGTAATTAAAAATAACTCAAATGGTTAATCGTTAGTAAATTTGGTTTTGGTAAACTCTTGGGTCTGTTTGGCGCCACTCCTTTTTGATTCTGCTGCTATAAGGTACATGTAAGGATTGATTTAGTAGGTTAATGTAATTAGTTAATTGCATATTTGACGAACTCGGAATAGCCCATTTGCTGGCATAATTTGGCTCCAAATCCTCCTGCAAGTAAACGAGATGATCGTGAGTCAACAAGAAATTTGCACAATCCTTTGACACGGCTCTTTGATTGATACCTAAGTTATCGCGTCCCAAAAAGCCTTCCACGTCATCATGTGCTGCCTTCAAGTTTCCCCTCGGGTCTCGATACCCCCAAATTCCGACCCCTCCTTGGACTACAATTTACTTAGGGCGAACCGGTTTCGTCCTATATACAATCATATACTCACGGTTGGTGTGGACTTACGGGTCGTGAATCCTCATTCCACGTTTAAAAGAAAATGCGAGAGTGGTCTATAAGACCTAAAATGCAAGCTGTATGCAGGTCCGCATTCTCCAGTAAACAGTACATACGAATAAATATATGTATACATACAGTTTGGGAAAGGTTTATAACTCGCAATACGAGGCTATCTACCTCGCATTCCGAGCTCGGATCTCGCGCCAAGAACTCTGCGAAGCTCTAGGTCTGGTAACCGAATATATACGTACTAATAAGGTGATACTAATAAATACTAGTAGAATAAGGTCATATTTGATAGTTTGTTTTGGAGAGCTATCGAACTCCAGGCTTTTGTTTGTTTGGTTTTGACGTTTTTATTTAAGAGAATCGTCATCTCTATTTGGTTTGGTTAATGGTCTTGTTGTAGGAGCGACCACTGCCTCCTGTTTGATGAACTGTATTTGTTTTAAATTTTACCTCCAGGTTTCAACATTAATTTTGTTCATCCTATCCCGTGATTTTCCAATTGTTTCAAGTAGTTGATTGCCACATTAGAGAGTACTCGACTCTCAAATGTCTCAGGCAACTGATGGGGTTCTGTATGAGCACCCAATCAATAATATTCAAATGTTTCGTATAATTATTCGATATAATCCTACTAACCCGTGATTTTTCAATTGTCGATTGTGATTGATAGGTATTTGTAAGCACGCATCTTCCAGCTGTTTCAAGTAACTAATAAAAACTGTGCGATTATCTAATCAATGGTATTCAAATGTTTCATGTAATTTTTTGATATAAATCTGGCTAACCCGTGATTTTTCAATTGTCGTTTGTGATTGATAAGTATTTGAGAACACGCATCTTCCAGCTGTTTCGGGTAATTAATAAAATCCTTTGTGACTAACTAATTATGGCCAAGGTCGTTTCCAAACTATGCGGTTGACCCAATTCTCCAGTGAACCTTTGTTTTATCAACAGATTGAACAATGTAAACATCTCATTTGACCCACTAACCCAGATGTGAGATTGTTTATTTTAAAAAATATCTCGCACTCTCTTTGTGATTCAGTTTTGTTACCGTTTATTGTGCGTAGTTAATTTAAATATTTTTTATTCCTTTATTGAAGTTAAACTATTTTTCATTTTCCGAATTTAGTAAACTTACTAGGTTTAATTGAAGAATAAATATACATATATAAGTACACATATCTCGATTATCAAAATATGTTAACTAAGAGTACATATATTAATAAATAAATATAAAATATATGATTCTTCATAGTCTGGAATATTAATAAATACATATTTTCTTTTTCAATAATATAGATATGTCCTCGGGTAGGTATTAAAAATCGCTACCATTTCGATGCTTCGATTAATAAATAAAATACATATATATAAATACATTACTCATATATTTATTCTTTATATACAATATATTACTTTATTTTATATAAATAAATACATAATATACATATATTAATGTGTAAAGCTTTGTTTTGTTGTTTTTTAATAATTTAATTGATATACCATAATCGGCTGTATCTCCTCACTCCTAGGTCCTGAAAATTATTTATAAAAGGAAAACTTACCCCCCGTCAAGGTATTTCCGGTCGGGTAGTACACAACAACCTTGATGAAGAAATCCTACCTAATTAATTGTATTTTTCAACTAATTTCAAAATAAATCTTTTCGACTATTTATTCCTATTTAATATTTTATTCTCGCTTGAATCGTATAAATTAGCTGATATTTAATTTTTCTTCCGAACGAAATCCTAATTCAGAAAACCCGTTGATTTAATAACACTTTTCTAGTTTAGGCTTTTGAATGATAGCTGTTAAAATACTTTTTTCGAAATGGTAGACTGATGATTAAAATTCCGGTTAAAACGACAAACACTTTTAACACTGTCGCTATACGCACGATGGATTTTAATTGAACAATTTATTAATTCTAAATTTCTTTTTATATATTTTTATAAGAAAATTTTTTCCGAATTGCACAGACTTTTAATTATCTCGATTCTTAATAAATTAGTTTCTTTTCCGAACTATTACTTTTAGAACAAAGGTTTGAGCATTTGTTGTTATTTCTTTTCGAACTGTCTAGATTGTGTTTATTTTAAACTAAGACGTAAATATTTATTATTAATAATTTTAAACAAAATTATAATCTATTTTTAAATATCAATCCGCGATCACGTTCACTTTAGTTTAACGATAACAAACTCTTAAATTTAATTTGAATGTTTTCACTTTGAATGAAATAATTATTTTTTAAAATTTTAATTAATTCACAATTCACTTTTTGCACTATCCACTTTTAACACTTTTAAGCACTTCACACTTTACTTTTAAAGCACTGAGTTTAAACTGTATTTATTTTCACTGTTTGATTTAATTTAACTGACTTAATAAATTTCACTGACTCTAGCAATTGTACTTTTCACAAGTCCAGGGGCTTATTTAAAATTTAACACTTAAAGATTTTTCACTGTTAATCCTACCAAAGACGTAGTACTGCCACGTAACAACTTTTCGAATCCTCGGCGCGACTGTCTCCTGACTGATGTGTTCCATCTTTTATACCCCTCTCAGGTTCCAAAAGACGTATCTGAATTTCTCTTGATGCTTAATTCTATCTCCTATCAACTCGTAAATCCAAACACCCCTTCCATCAATATCGATTGTGCTTCCATAAGATGTTCTGCTTTCCGGCTCAAGGCGGTGGTCAGTTTCCATCTCACAAATCTAAGTCGATAGGGTCCGAATCGGGTAAGTCTGTGTTAATCGCCCAAGCTCCCTTTGTCCTCTGTTCATACAAAAATGTAGTTAAAATCTCATGATTTTGCGTTCCTTTTTTTCTCAATTCGCGATAGGTCCGTCCTCAATAACATATATACAGATCTCAATTTTATGCATCTCGTGCGAAAATTGTTTAAATCCATGTCGAAATCTTTACTACGCATTTTTGAATTTCGATTTGTTTAAATTCTACTTAATTTTATTGTTACTTATATGAGCTTTTCCATTTCCACCCGTACTTTCTATCTCCATGACGCAGATTTGAGTTTTTCCTTTATCTTTGAATTTTATTTTTATCCGCGACGTTTTCTTGCACAATTTCTTCTTGATTCTTATGTCATTTCTCATAACTCTTATAATTACTCATTTTCCAAGTCGTATTTATTTATTTCACGGATAAATTTGAATTGTATCACTTTTTTCCACTTGGATTATTCTTTATCTCCGTTCTTCACCCTTCCTTTTATCTTTTCTCCACTTTTCCCGATGTGTGTGGTCTGCTGGGAAATTTCATACTTCATTTATTATTAATTAATATATAATTTTCCACACTTCTATGGGAGATATACCTAATTAGACTCTGGGATATCTGTCATTTTTATTGTTTTATTCAATCTCCGCCCAATTTTCTATCTTTCTCATACCAGGATTCACATAAAACATATGCATTGACATCTGTTTACGTTTAAAATTTTGGTACTAGACTCGTAAATTTAGTTTAATTTCAAACCTATTAATTTTAATCTCTTTTGCCTAATCTAAATACTTCATAAGGTCCACGTTAAAGTTAATCGCTTTTCTAATCGTTTATTACCTTAACGTAAATAAAAATCATGTTCAAATTCCGATTGTTTATCCTTCAAAATATACATGAGACCGCCAACCTTTTATCTTGTTTCGATCCCTCCATAATATTGGGTAACTCTAATATCTATCTAACCTAATAATCATGTAAAATGTCTACTTTTCCTGAATCTAATCTATCGCTATTTGTTTAGTTTTGCTGTCTTCTTCTGATACTCAATTTTCACGTCCCTAGGACCTTCGTAGCAGCTAAAATCTCTGTATTTTCCTTCCATTCGGTCGCCGCACTTTTCTAAAATGTCTATTTTTTTTGCGAGATTTTCATTCAAGATTGATTTACCAATATGTCCGTTTCATCTTAAATTGATAACGATTAATTTCCATTGTTTCCAACACTCACTCCTCTCTTTAGTACGATTTTTATCGACCATGACACCCTCCTTCTATCATAAATAATTGCACTACAGTTGAAATTCCGCCAGTAACTTTCCTTCGCTTTTCCCGTCCCTTTTTTATACTATCACGTTTATAAATTTTCCATTGCATTTTCGTGCGTGTGTTTTTCAATTTGTAAAATCTTCAAAGCACTCGATTTCAACGGTTCGATACCCCATAATTGTCTCAGTCATTGTAAACATTCCCAGGAGTTTGTCACCTTGAAAGTCGATGTTGACCCTAAAGTGCGTTCACCTCTAATTTCTGTGGGAAAGAAGAAGCCATTAATTATCTATTTCATTGCCCGATCCAAAGTTTATTCCTTTGTCTGTCGTAGACACACTCCCCTCCGCTCACTGATTGGTTACTCAAAATTTTATAGCTCTTTGTTCAGATCTATTGGTTGACAAAATTCAATATTTATTTTTAGGCCTAGGAAAGGGGAAGCCTTGTCTAGTCCTAGACGATTTTACGACCTCTCTGCTTTCGTCCCAGAACCTAGATTTAATTTCAACTATTACAGGTGTCTACTGCAAGCAAGCTGGATCAATTCTTTCTCCGCCAGATGTCGTTAGCATGTCCGTTTTCATAAATAATTTGCATATTTTTTTGCAGCTATGGTTTATCTGTTTTTTTTTCACTGTGATTTAAAGCCTTTCATCACAAGTCCCAACCTAGTCCTATTTGTAGATTTGTACAAAAAATAAAGCTATTTCATTTTAAAAATAAACAAAAAATACGGTTTTATCAGATTATTGACTACAATATATTAGTATATATTATATATATATTAGTAGTATGCCCTTCAAATGATTTTTCATAATAACGGCGCTGTACAAACATTCCGGTTATTATTATTAAAACCCAGCATTACCATCAGCTTAAAATGGTACTTCCACGACACGCCACTGAGCGCAAATAACTTAGACAACAGACGAGAAAGCTAATAACTTGCTTCAAACTTACGCTAAAGTTCTTAAAAGGGTTCCGACCTAAGCTCTATTACATGAAATTAAATTTTTGTTACCACTTGGCTCAATCAATTTGCCATCTTTTTAAATGTAATTAACTGTTCATTTACTAGGTTTTTCTTAGCTAAGAGTACTTTCATTAAAATAAATAGAAGAGCGAAATGTAATTGGGTGATTTGTTGAGAGACAGAAACGGTAGGTACTGAGTAAAAAATTTAAGAAGAATTTTTAGGGGTACATAAAAAATTGCTTCTGGAGGAGCCCGATGTCAATACAATATTGACTAAATTTGTCATCTATGGTAGGTTAGCGATATTTGCGAGCACGGTTACAATTGATAAGAAATGATCCAACGGCCGATAGACAAATTTTAGCGTGGCCTCCATAGACAAAATAACATATAAGGCTATAATAATATATCTCAGTAATAATAACAATGAAGGTTAGCATAATACTTTTCTCCTGAATGGGTTCTATATGATTTTAAAAGAAAATTTTACTTTTTATTACTCTTACACCTGTTCTTCTTCTTTCGTGTGGTGGGTGGGGTCAGAAGAGGACATCTTGGTCTGCGAGCCAGTCTCGAGGCGAGGGCCTCAGGCGTCGCCATGTGAACCTCAACAATCCCGCCGGGGAATTAATGGAGCAGAGGGCCTTCGTTGACCACACGTCCGGTGGTCTACACCGCACCACATTCACACATCGTCGACTCTTCAAGACCCCATCTGTGCATCATGAGGGAACAACGGCTATGGGAGCACCTTAACCTATTGTTGGCGGACCAGGTTTTGTGAGGCAATAAGAACCCAGGCTGTCTCTCGGTGGTGTCCTGTATGAGATGGGTATTTCTCACGTTGGCCGACTCTTACACTGAATTATTATGTACATATTATCACATGTTTTTGAAAGCACATATTGGGGTAAAATATTTATAAATAAATAAGTATTACGTGGACAAGATACAACTGCGATCTACACCAATTGTTTGAAGAGTCGTCAATTGGATTTGCATATAATTTGGATGACTCCGATAGCAGGAGATGAAGCAAGAATGGAATTTAATTAATCACTAAAATGACATCGATATAAGTGGAAAATTGTTAAACTTGGTAGCCTAACGATCTTGCCTTTGAAATGTTCATTTGACTATTGACAAACATAAGACAAGGCATCTTATTGCTTTTTCCACATTTTTCAATTACTGTTCTATTGTGTGGAATCTCGACAAAAGCTCGACATTTTAAGTCGTTACACGTGTGTTATATTATTATCAAGGCATCAATCTCGAATCATTTATGGATTTTATTACTGGCATTCAATATTTTATGAATCGTTTTCCTGAAATATGTGTCAGCGGGTACTTGGAATTATAATGGATAAACGAAATATGCAAATCATATCAACGACTCGACGAATGGAAATGTATTTCATGTTCCATTGAGTACGTTACGTATAATTTAATATTTTAACATAACATTATATTTTTGAAGAAAAAATGAAGCAAAATATTTCTTATACCGGTTCTATTAACATGTTCTAGTGCCCAATGACTCATCTGACAATTCTCCTTCGTGCCATTAAAATAATGAACAAAACAATGTTTCTAATTTACACATAGATAAAACAAGTAATAATAGTAAACATTCTTAAGAATATAATATTATATAAAAAAAATTGGTCATTGGACCTTACTTTTTTGAAAATGAGGCTGGAACAACAGTTACGGTGAATGGATTGCGCTATCGATAGATTATTAATGATTTTTTATGGCCGGAATTGGATGGTATTGATCTGGACAACGTTTACTTTCAACAAGACGGCGCTACGTGCCACAAAAGCAACGAAACCATTGATCTTTTACGATTGAATATCAAAAAACACCTCTTATTGGAAAACCCTGTATTATCACCTATTTAAATAGAATAGTTAGCTAAATAAAAACATTGACTATTTTTATTTTTTTAATATCTCGGGGAGACAATTATAAAAGCTGCTACCCCTAGTGGCCGAAGGATTTCTTGCCATATTAAGAAGTAAGTATGGTGTTTAAATGTATGTTATTTTGTAAAGGGTAATTTACAAAATATATTTATACCCAATTTTATGCAGGGTGTTAAGACCTGTGACTCCTGATATTATTTGGAGTAAAAAATTGGAGGGTTGTGCAGAAATGTTTTTATTTGATAAAAAAGTTATCGGAGTATAAAATAACATCAGGTGTCTCTGTTTAAAGCAATCAGGTTCGCCTCTTAAAATCCTTTACCCCAAAAAATTTTCTATCAAATTTAAATACTTCTATAAAAAAAGGAGATAGAGAGAGGAAAATCTATATTAAAAGAGTCGCTTATGTTCGAAGTTAGAAGAAGATAATAAAAAGATATAGAACGTAGATTAGAAGGAGGAAGGTGGAAGGTTTAAATGACTATTCAGATTCAGTCAGCTGTATTAACTAAACATATCTACAAACTCCACGAATATTTACATTCTCGTCTTTTTACATTAAAAAAATGAGATCCGTAGAAATGCACAATTTAACAAGCTCTGGTACAAATAATATCCATCCATTACTTTACTTCAGAGTGAAAATACGATAAGAGGATAAATGCTAGCTGCCATTATTCATTATGGGGAGAGATTATCGCTCTGAAACTTTTGTCAATATCTCCGTCAGTAAATTCAATCAAGAAATGTCTGGCGATAACTTAATTTCCCGCCCATAAGTTACTGAGAATTACACCAATATGTGAAGATAAGGAAAATGTGGCCATCATCATTTTAGTATCGTCGGAATTCTTCAGGGTTTTAGAATATTTACTAAAATTTAAATTGATCAATGTATTTTGTTCATAAAATTAAATCATCGTTTTTTAAATATGCGCAGTGAAAATAGCGATAAACGCCCTTATAACTTTGAGAATTTTAAGGGTTGAGAAACTTCATCTGCATTTTTTCTAAACAATCTAAAAAAATTACATGTGAATTTTTTTTTTTTCAATTTTAAAAATGCCTTAATCGGCAAAAAATATTTTACCATTTTGCCCTTTAAAACTGTTTCATATGAAACCATTGAAAAGCGAAATTCCCAAAAATTGTGGATTAAAAGGTGATAGCGTGGGGGTTATTATTATCATCATTTATGGTGACAAATTAATATGTGGACATAGAATAAATTGGTATGGGGTGTGTATTTACCGTAAAGGGTAGATTTCTCAGGGTATATCGAGCCTTTTCACGGACTTTACAGTGTTTCACTGAGCGTCAAAATCTGCAATCCCTTGCCTGATTATGTTCGTGAAAGGTAGGGCACAAAACAGAGCGTATGCATGTTCATGTTAATTCATACTTGTAAGGATGCAAAAAAAACAATGGATTCCTATGATTCCTGATAATCTAGATAGAACATAATTATATTGTCACCAAATCTAGAAAAGTTACATTAGATAATAGAATACAATGGGTTACAAGATGACTTACCCATGGACCGTCTTGTGAAGCTAATCTGTTCTATAAATCACTAATCAATCGAAAACCATCAGGGAACGGTTTCCACCTTTGCTGAGTAGCATGGCCTGATGAGGCCGTACTTCCATCGGTGGGATGAGGGGTTTTGGAAACGCGGATAATACTTGCAGTTTTCCGGAAAACTTAGTAAAAAGTAATCGGGAAAAGGGAAACTTAGTAAAGAGTAATTGAAAAAGGTGGAAACTTAGTTAAAAGTAATTAAGAAAAAATAAACAGGCTATATTTATAAACTCAATTTATTTCAGATTTTTTTAACTACAGTACAAATCAGCGTATGTAACTACAGTACAAATCTTTTTAACACAATAAGATGAGAGTTTAAAACCATAACAAGTAAATCATAATGGCCCAGTGGTTAGAGGCGTTTTCCCAATAAGATAGAGATCCTGGGTTCGATTCCCAGTCGAGACCGTTACTTTTTAAAAAATATTTTTTGTGTCTTGATCATTTCACGTTTCATTTAGATTCATTAGTACTACCTTCATCTTCAATTATTAAAAATAAACAATCACGCGAAGAATTTATTTATTGCATCTCATACAAATCAATCTCACTATAACTAAGCCTGTATCGAGGTTAACAATTTACATTTGAGTGAAGAAAACATAGAATAATAACAAACATAAAGGACATACAAATACAAAATATTTCAAAAAGAAAGAAAAAATAAATATTTGATAAGTTACTAGATGGGTAATTGGACAGTACATTGTAACAATATTTGAACCATAGGAATTGCTTTTATTACAATTTCAAACAAACAAACTCTGTACGGTTTGTCATCGATTCACACATTCATTATTATTTATCCACACATTACAAGCATTTTACCAATTTGCATGAAATAATATTCGAACACTTGTACCGCATGATACAAAGCACTCATTTACAAAAGTAGTAATTGTTAAAAATTGGGGATGATCCTTTTTGAATAAAAACTGGTTTTCTTGATACCACTTTACATTTATTTCAAACTATTGAAACAGGTACAATATTTATAAGGAAACTGTGCGAATAACACTGCTACGATTGCTCTGACTTATGAGCTTGTTTATTATCGAGTTATTGTTGAGAAAAGAAAACGAAAAAACACATAATGCGAGCCTTTTTAAAGACTTCAAAAAACCACCACATGTAAATAAAACATTTGTCATCGTGATGTCTAGCAGTAAAAATGAAACCTGCTATACCGACCAAATTGACACTATTTTCTAAGCAAGGACTCACACCATTTTGGTTAAACGTAGTAACTTCAAATTTCTAGACTACAGATGTCGGTAGCCTGCAAAATTGAACATATTGCCAGGGGGCGGGATTCAAAAATTGCACTAAATTTTTGAATGATAATCTATTTAAAAATAAACTATAAACCAAACAGAATAAACTAAAAATTATTAATCTAAATATACCACAAAAATACTAACAAAATAATTCAAAATAGCAGAAATTAACAAAATAAAACCCCCTTTTTTTTATGCCCTGCTGGTAAACTTATAAATTTAACTGTATAAATGCTGTTGAATTACTCTATTAATAAACTAAAGATAACTAGAAAATTATTAATCCTATTAAATAACCAAAAAAAATTCAAAACTGACTAAATTACACACGTCTGCATACTAATTTTTACATATTTAAATAGTTCAATAACACAAATAATATAGTTCACACTGAACACAACACAATTATTGTTCCTTTTTTTTTTTCTTTCTTCTCAGGTCTTCTGCTTGATCCATCCAAGGTGGAGTCGAGAAGATAAGCATCATAGTGTAATGTACATAATCAATCCTTGGTAAGGTCCGGGACGTCAATTACAGGTTTAGTGTCTGAATCCAGGGGCATCAGACACTAAATATGATATATACTCCTTTGTGATGGGCCTCACAAAGACTCCTTGAGGTGTTTTTAGGGTAACAACTCGTACTACTCCATCCGCTCCAGGGTGTGTATGCAGAATTCGGGCCATTTTCCATAAAGGTGGAGGTAAATGATCTTCCTTTAAAATCACCAGATCGTCTTTTTGCAGTGCCCGTTGAGTGCTGGTCTGCCATTTAGTTCTCTTTTGTAGTTCCATCAGGTAATCTTGCTTCCATCTAGACCAAAAAGATTGAATTAGCGAACTGATCCTCTGATATTGAGTTAGTCTGTTGTCCGGTATCGCCCGGACGTCTCTCTCAGGAATGATACAGGATTCAGTGCCTATAAGGAAATGGTTTGGGGTAAGAGGTTGGTAATCATGGATGTCGTCGGATAAGGAAGTTAATGGACGGGAGTTCAAACAGGCCTCAATCTGACAAATTAAGGTATATAAGAGTTCAAATGTTAATGAAGAATTGTTAGTGATTCTATATAAATGGAATTTTGCTGATTTTACTGCTGCTTCCCACAAACCTCCCTGATTAGGGGCTCGAGGGGTTATGAACTTCCACTCAATACCTCTGTTCACTAAATAATTTTGAATATTGTCGTTGTTTTCCCTCAAGCTGGTGTACAGCTCTTTGAGCCTGCTGCTAGCTCCTTTAAAATTACTAGCATTGTCGGAAAAGATCTTTTCAGGTTGTCCCCTACGGGATATAAACCTTTTTAAACTGTTCAAAAAAGCATTGCTAGATAAATCCGAAACTAATTCCAAGTGAACAGCCTTGGTTGAGAAGCAAATAAAGATACATAAATACGATTTTGCGAGGGAAGCCTTCCTCAGCGTCCCACTTTTAATTAGAATTGGTCCGGCGTAATCTATTCCGGTGATAGCGAAAGGACGACTCGGCGTAATTCTTTCGGGTGGCAAATTTCCCATGATTTGATGACCGGTTCGGGGACGACATCTAAAACATACAACACATTTATGTAATATCTTTTTAATAGTATTTTTACCAAAGATGGGCCAAAATTTTAATCGTATTTCAGCTAACAAAGCTTGAGGTCCTGCGTGTAGGTTTACATAATGGTAGTGACGTATTATCAATTCAGTTAGCTTATGTTTAGCCGGCAAGATAACTGGGTGTTTTTGTTGGTAAGATAAATGTGTAGCCAAATTCAACCTACCGCCTACATATATTAGACCATCATGTAAGAAGGGATTAAGAGATTTTAAATTACTTTTCTTGTTGACGATGCCATGGTTTTTTAATTCTTTCAATTCCTTTTGAAAGGCGTGTATTTGAGCTGATCTCAATAGACATTTCAAGCCTGATTCCAATTCAGCCACACTTAAATTGTCTGAAATTTTACCCTTAACACTTCTGCAGTTATTGACAAATCGCAATACATACGCAGTAACTCTTTTCAATTTAATAAATGATGAGAATTTTTCAAATATCTCCCATTCTTGAATATCTGTGGATAATAGAATATTTTTGCCTTTGAGTTCAGGAGGGTTTGAACACGAAATATTTGATATAGGCCAAGCGTTGACTCCCTCGGTCAACCAACTTGGTCCATTCCACCATATTGCAGAATTTATCAATTTATCTGTAGTGGTTCCTTTTATTACAGCGTGATGAGGTAAAAAATAGGATTCACGATCTCCCTTTGACTGGTCACACACCTCCATATGACCTAATTCCTCATATTCACGCATGAATTGCATATATTGTGTCTTCAATTCGGGATTTGACACAAATTTTCTTTCTATATTTTTAAATCTTTTTTCAGCAGTGAGCAATGAACTTCCCAGCTGATCAATGCATGCTCGACGCGGTAAACTTACTACGTATCTACCGTCGTCTTGTCTAGTATGAGTACTAGCAAAACTGGCTTCACAAGCCTTTTCTTCATGATTTAGAATCTTAGTGGGATTAATCTCCTCCAATTTCCAAAATTTTTCTATTTGGTGACTTATTTTATTTATAGATAAATTACAACAATCTGATACAGGCCTTTGCTTTGGGTACATGTGGATTGGTCCTGATATGATCCATCCCAGTTGCGTACGTTGAAGTGTTGGTCCCGATTCGAGTTTCAATCTATCGTTGGTTAGGATTTCCCAAAAGCTCTCCGCGCCCAACAGGATGTCGATGGGTGCAGCTATATTGAAGTTCGGGTCAGCTAGCTCCAATCCTCGTGGTAACTTGAAGTCTTTTTTCGCCATTGTCACTTGTGGTAAATTTGTTGTAATCTCCTGTAAAATCAGACATGATATTTCACTTTTATAATCAGTATGAAGCGAATTCATCTCCACTGAAATTCTCTTTTTTATGTGAGTGATGTTATTATGGATCCCAGAAACGGGTTTGTTTATCAATTCACATGGTAAATTTAATTTATTAGCAAATTCTGCTCTCATAAAATTTGACTGGGCCCCTGAATCAATCAGAATGCGGGCTTTAAAAATTTTATTGTTACTACCCACAACTCCTATGTTGGCAGTTGACAATAATATTATTTTTTCTGCTTTATCCGATGCAGAAAAATTCGATACTGAAACCTCGTTATCAGCATCCATATTGGAGGCCTCCCGCAGAGGTACCTCATTGTGTAGCAAGGTGTTGTGATTATCTTTGCCACAACGCCTGCAAGAAAAGGTTGCCTTGCAACTCTGTGCCTGGTGACCCACCTTTAAACATTTAAAACAAGCTTGGATTGATTTCGTAGCATCAATCCTCTCATGTAATTTTAATTTTAGAAATTTTTTACAATAATAAATATGGTGACCTTTCTCGTTACAATAAATGCAGTTGTTAGCCTTTACTGCTAAAAATACTGATGAATCTTTTTTGCAATTATTGTTGCCTAGTTGTGTTTTATGTAAGCTAGAAAATTTTTTCTCAGAAGCGTTCATCAGTTCCAATACTTGGGCTCTAGCAGATAAACATTTTAAGAATTCCTTTAACGTCGGTAATTCGTCTTGTAATATATATTGTTCCCAATTTTTTCGGGTAGCTGTGTCTAATTTATTTGATATTATATAAATAACCAATGGATCCCATTGATCTACCTTGACCCCGATATTTTGTAATGCCTTTAAACTAACGTTTGTTTCATCAATTAGATACCTCAATGCTACAGGCTCTTCTTGTTTCATGTCTTTTAATGAAAATAGAGCTTGGATGTGTTTATGAACGGTAGTTCTTAAATTTGCATAACGTTCATTTAATAATTCCCAAGCGGAAATGTAATTTAATTCAGAAATTTCTAGATTAGCAATTATCTTTAATGCGTTTCCCTTTAAAGTTGATTGCAAATAAAAGAATTTTTGTACGTTGCTTAAATTACTATTGCTATGGACTAAAGTCTTGAAGGTTTCGACGAAATTAACCCAATTTTTCTGATCGCCATGAAATTCCCGTAATTGGAGGTTGGGTAGTTTAATTTCCACCTTACTTTGATCGACGGATTCGATCGCGCCTTTGGCCGTTGCCAAAACTGAGAAATATTGGTTTTCGAAAGCTTCTCGTTGACTATAATTTTCAATTTCGTCTGAATCCGGTAGCATTTCAATTTTCTGTTGAACTGCTTCGAATTCATCTAACAATGATTTCACCCGCTCATATCTTAATTTAATTTCATTTACCGACAATGCATTTAAGGAATCCGCGAATCGGGTTAGTTTTCCTTTGATTACGCCGCGTTTGTTTATTAATGACTTCATATTTTCCATTTTTAATTATATTTTGTTAATATCGGTTGACAATTATTTTATTTTAGCAAACACCCGTTTGAAAGAATACCACGACAATCTTGACAATACTATTTGAGAACACTATTCAATAATATTATATTCTTATTTTCAAGTGGGTAGTGATTTTATTTATAATATTGACTCTATTTAAGATTAATTTCGTTTAAATTACATGAGACCTGAATAAACATAAAATGGATGATAGGAAGGAAAGCACTGAATACTTATCTCAGATTTGCGATGTGGTCCACTTTCCTTAATGATTTCCAGTTTCAATCAATTTTGTATCCTTTTGGCTGCTGGTTCTTTGTTTTTTTTACATACAATCTCCTGATCGTAATCCGGTTGAAGGATCAAATGTTAAAAATTGGGGATGATCCTTTTTGAATAAAAACTGGTTTTCTTGACACCACTTTACATTTATTTCAAACTATTGAAACAGGTATAATAATTATAAAGAAACTGTGCGAATAACACTGCTACGATCGCTCTGACTTATGAGCTTGTTTATTATCGAGTTATTGTTGAGAAAAGAAAACGAAAAAACACATAATGCGAGCCTTTTTAAAGACTTCAAAAAACCACCACATGTAAATAAAACATTTGTCATCGTGATGTCTAGCAGTAAAAATGAAACCTGCTATACCGACCAAATTGACACTATTTTCTAAGCAAGGACTCACACCATTTTGGTTAAACGTAGTAACTTCAAATTTCTAGACTACAGATGTCGGTAGCCTGCAAAATTGAACAGTAATGGATTTTGTTTTAAAAGCAAACAGAAATCGTATTTCAATTACCGCACTTGCATTAAGCGCGCGTTTTCAAATCATTTTATTAAATTTGTTCGTACAAAATCTATTTGTCGCAATTTGTATAATATTTGTAATAGGTCCCAAAAACTTCTACGATAAAACGTACACGACTGTGACAAATACGCACTATTAAAGCTGTTAGAATTTATTAATGGTTTTAATTTTGGGAACAAATCATACCGAGTGCGGTTTTTGGGAGACCTGGAAAACCCTTAGGAATTCCTTCATCGTAATAACGCGTATATAACCGGAACATTATAAAATTACAAGGCGGTTATGTATGTTATCTATGTAATTGTTCCTTCGTTCAAAATCTTTAATCTCCAAAAGTTCTCCACCGATTGCTTTGAAATTTTGACAGATCGTTGCATTCGAATACGCGTGTGTTTATATATATACCTTTATTATAATATCGATGTCACCTGTGACGCTGTGACAGGTAAAAACATACTGTTATTGAAAAACAGCGCCATCTGTTGGACAAACATGCTTTTTTTTTCAAATGTGTTCATGTTTTGGACGTAAAAACGCAATACGTGCTATTGTTTCTATGTCTGCACAGATAGACTGAGTCACAGCAACGCGTGATGTGGTACAGCTAGTTGTAAATAAATATAATATATCATAACTAGTAGTCCTAGGAACGCGAAAAAAACACGTTTCTAATTTTCTCTTCAATAAATCAAAACTAAAATTTCCTTTGAAATTATAAGATTTGTAAGTAGAGCTTAAATACATACTTACTTAATTATAAACTTGGATAAAATAATACACAGTCAGTTGTCCGTTATTATAGGGCGTGGAATATTTTGTATATTTTTGTTTTATTTCGAATAAGGAATTATTCAATTTGTCCAAATAAACGTAAAATGTAATGACAATTCTTTTTTCAAGCTTTCTTCAGGCAAGTCAGCACCATAACGTTAAAAATTACGGTCAAATTAAGACTTGCTCGAATAATAAAGTAACCACTTTAGGTTATCGCAACCGGAAACGAAACTTTATTGTATTATTTTAAAAACTGCATATTCGCAATAAGTTATAAGAATAATTATTATTATTGATAGGAACTCTTAAAATCACCCTGGTAAAAAAACATTTAGAAACAATTTGTTTTCTTGAAACGGTACCACGTACAATGTTCACCCAAAATCTGAATAGCCAGGTTATTCCCAACCTTTCCTTTTTTCATCCTCTCCCCCCTTCCACTTTTTTAAACCTCACCGCATACCCAAAAATGCGGAAGCCATTTTAGCACTAACTCCAGGCTGTTGGTACTCTAGTGTAGTTATCACGTTAAATAAAAAGTAGCTTATATGAAATTTTACCATACTTGGTTTAATGTATTCATTGATTTTGGGGGGATGTCTACCTCAGAGCATTCTCGAAGCCTCCTGGGGTGACAAAAATATGATCACGTGGTTTGCCACCAGCTAGTCAGAATGTCTATGTATAATAATAATAATAATAAACTGTTTATTCCGGTATGTGGGGAGGTTAGTGCAGTCCCACACATTCCATATAGAGATACAAAAAATATATGATCAAAAACAAAAAGGTAGAACAGAAAAAAAAAAAAACAGAATTAATTGAAAATAAAATCGAATAAAATGATAAAATTAATAGAATAATAGAAAGTTGAAGCCTTTAGGGAGCCGTGACTATATTAGGCGCTAGTATTTTTCTCAATGCTGTCAATGCTGGAGGATGTAGTGAGGCGGGCTTCCATAGTGAGGATATATCCAGAGCTTCTTATAATTTCCCTCATTGTATAAAAATAATATTTTTTTTTCATGAACTGTTAAACGAATATATATATTTGGCCCTGAGCCAAACGTTGCCAGGCGCTAGTAAAAACCTCAAGGGCGCTGTGTGTGTTGGTTCCTTGGTACCTTGGTAATTCGGCTTCTGGGGCGGACTGCTCTAATTGCGCCAGCTTAGGGCCAGCCCTGCGGGTTGATAAGAAAATGTATAAGGTTTCTAATGAAAAAAAAAATAAACCGTACGCTTTTAAGTTCTATAATATGAAACAAGTACTGCGATTTTAGGAAAAACGCACGAAAATGACTTCATCGGTTTTAAACTGCACCTTTTGGTATGTATTTCACCAAATTTAAAAGTTGACAGTTTTTTTTATTAGAAATCTTGGACAATTTACTACCAATCTGCAATTTTTAGACAAAAGTAATAAAGGGAGGTTGGTGGAATTCCACACATGTCTCGGGGGTTGAATCAATTCTTGCCAAAAGTCGTAACAAGAATAGAGTATGTGTGGATGCGAATTAAGGTAATTTAAATATTTAATGCCCACTCCAATGTAAACTCACGAACAACTACCATGATTTTTGGGCATATTTTGCCATTTTGCAAAACGTAATGTGCCATATTTATAGAACCTAAAAATATAGGATAAACGCAGATATCTCAGTGGGTTCATTGGTTTTAAACCGCAATAAGCAGTTTTGTATGCTTTCACATGAAAAAAATTATGATTTTTATTAATTAATAAAATGGTAAATGTATGTTTATATGATACCAATCACTTCAGTTGATAAATCTAAAAATATGTGTGGTGAGGCAACAACAAGTTATGATTTAAAAAATTAAGACGAATAAATGGTTTGCGTCCGTAAATACGCAATATTAATCTGAATAATGAGTTCTGTCCGTATAAAAACTAATTATTTCAATAAAAGCATACAATACGATATTAGATTGAATCACCGATACAATATTGTGTTTCTATGCCTTTCTTCAAAGAATTATGTTTTTATATGAACAAAACTATTTATTCATATTCATTTAACGTAATTATGGGCGCAATTTGTCTTAATATTTTAAAACGTAGTAATTAAAATTAACGCCATCTATAAACGAAATTTCAAATTTTTATTTGCGTAATGTGTCGGTTATTAAAAAAATTTTGAAAGAGTCTTTCAACTGCTTTCAAATGCTTTATTTCATTTTGGGACATGTTAAAAAAAGCATATATATTTTAAATTGCTTGTTGTAATGTCAGTTAAGATATTACTTGCATTTATTAGTTATCTCACGCCGAAATGTCGCGCGCGCACATCAGAATCCAAATGGTTCCTACCATTTTCGGACCAAGCCGATCGTGGCTACGAGCCACCTCTTGCTGAGTGGCAGTTCTCAGAATAACTTTATTAATTTATTTATTAACGCCCTTTTTCGGGGCTTTTACAAGAATTTTAAAATATTAAGACGAATAAATTGTCTGCGTCCGTACATACGCAATATCAATCTGAATAATGAGTTCTGTCCATATAAAAACTATTATTTTTTTTTAAGGCATACAATTATGATATTGGATTGAATCACCGATACAATATTGTGTTTCTATGCCTTTCTTGAAAAAATTATGTTTTTATACGAACAAAACTATTTATTCATATTCATTTAACGTAATTATGGGCGCAATTCGTCTTAATATTTTAAAACGTAGTAATTAAAGTTAACGCCATCTAAAAACGCGTAGATTGTAACGTAAGTTACGTTTACCCTTAAGACGAAACAGTAAAATAAAGTCAGAATCTTAACGACACGTACGTGCAGTCGTGCACAAAAATTTGCGACGCGCGGTACAGGTGCATGAAGACAAAAAACATAATCTTTCACAAATTACTGTAAATAGCGGCGGTTGATTGTACCCTATCAAATTTCTAAACATAAGTGATGAAGTCATGTAAAAATAATAGACTTGGCCTTAGCAGGCCTGAAAATTGATCAACCGTGCAGTTTATTTTAATTATTTCTGATGAACGTATTACTAAAATCTCAAATGTTTCTAGAGAGATCCCTCGGGAATTTACTAATTCATCTGGTTCTTACCACAAATCTTATAGATGAAAAACCCTTATAAAATTTTCAAACCGTTTTACATAAAATATTTTAATGGAAATGTCCTATTTTTATTAATCTTAAATATAAATAACTTATATCCGTAGGGATACCTCTAGACACATTTCTGATTTTAGTAATACGTTTATCAGAAATTAAAAAAAAAAATTAAAATTAAAATGTGAGCGTCGAGCAAACAAACCCCCATTTTTAGAGTGTTTTGTCGCCTTAAGTATGTTATTCAGTAGAGTTCACTTGTAACTTTGAAGGTACAGTAAATTTAGGTCATTTTCGAAAAGTTTTTTTAAAATACTGTGCGCTAATTTATATACAATGGTACAAAGCATGAACTTTATTCGAAGTTTCAGTTTTAGAAGTTTCGATTAGTTTGTATGATTCCAAGAGAGTAATGGGAACACGTTATTTTTAGCCCTTTGAAGTTGTAAGATTCCACGAAAACTTCGATGAGTTCACGTCTTCAAGTTTCTAATGAATTTTGCTGCAACTTGCTGTGGATAACCTAGCAAAGTTTCAGGGTGAATATTGCAAGATTTCAGATTATGTGCTCTATTCTGTTCCAAATCTTTGAAGTATTTTCTCTTATTCGTGCCGCAAGCTTCAACGTAGAGAAGAATAGTCTCAATCTTCATTTAGCAAAGTTATAACCATCTTTTTCAGTTCTTTTTATCCGAACTTTGTTACTTTTCTCAAGTATGTGCTTAAGACCACCGATTTCGTGATGTTGCACTTTGCTGATCGGTGTCAGGTTTTCACAACTTTTATTTTTTACATTAGCTCCTTACACGTTATCTTTGGGGACGCTGTGCGAAGGGTCTTTTTAGGGAAAGGATGAAGAGGAAGGTCCAGTACAGAAAAATTTATGAGGGGTGTCAATGTATCCAAGAGTTACGGACGTACGAATCGATCCCTCCCACTGCGGTGCAAGGCGATGGGTCGAGAGAGTCCGGCTGGATAGGTCAAAAATTCTTCCTCAACTAGTTTTTCAGCAAACACCTAGCCACACCTCACCCCATAAACCCGGGTACCCCTACCAAGTCATGAAACATAGCAAACCACTTTGGGCGACCTATGGTTCTCGGGGCCGCAATACCCTTACCCGGCTCCCAAAATTGTCGACTTGAAAATCCAAAGATTTAAATATTTATCGGTCACTGAAAAGGGTTCTGTATGATTCGCCAAATTACGTTTACGCAAACCAAGTATTAAAAGCATCGAAGGCATTAATTTCCTTTCTGTTTATTTTATGATTAGAAATAGGAAGATTTCCGTATAATTTTTTTTTAATTATCTTCAAAATTCTAAAACTAAAGCAATGTATTAATATCTCAATGTACCTGTATAAAACAATGCATCTTGTCGATGACTTAGAATTAAAATATTGTATCTCCTATTTTGGTCGAAAATGAGTTAACTAGAAATATTGCATCTCCTAGGATGTTAACATATTAAAATATATATTATTTTAAATCTTCGAGACAATGTTTTTACTACCACGGAGAACCATCCTTAACAATCCTTAACAAAAATATTTTCCTTTATGATAAACGAAAATACATGCCCTGAATAAATATTGTATTTACATCAGATACAGTTTTGGTTACAGTTTTTATCACAAAATCTAATGTCCCATGGTTGGCAAACTTTCAATTTCTGTTTTCTCAATATTACGATTGATGGAGAAACAATATGTCGACTCTAAACCGTCGCTGTAGTCGGTAAAAGCCTCCCCCTAAGCTAAATCCATAAAACTGGCGGTAAATATGCATACAAAGGTAGTAAAACCATCCTTTTCTATGTCAACGAAATTCGTAGTATGCAATATACATATTGCTTTCATTCTTCTTCATAAATTACATTACTACACTAGTGATGTAGGTACAGTGCCTATCTCTCTAGGAAATTCTTTGTTAAGAGCAGACTCGGTATACATACTTACACACAATTACGATAAAACAAAAATAAAATAAGTCAAGATTACAATATAATTGCAGTTTATAACACAAATATTGTCACAAACAAATTAAAAGACAATCAAACTCGTACGATTGTTAATACTTAATACAGAAGAATAACACGAAGTGCCTTGTGGGTGTGTTTCGTGATCCAAATATAAGCCCAATTTGGATCTATATTTCCATACAAAACTGTGTTTCACCATGATTACGAAATTTTAATGGGATGACGGTACACAACTTCTTCCAAGTATAAGAGACAGATCTAGGACGAGAAGGTTTCAAATCAATGGCACATTAGTTTCCATTCAAATATAAATGGAAGGTAGTTCTGGTTTTCTTATTTATTCTATGGGTAAATCAGAGAAATTAATACGTTAATTTTGATCTGATGATTTATTATTACGTCATTATGTCTACGTAATTTGATGACGACATTTCTCTAATGAAGGGTCGAAATTGAGTGATTAAATGCGCATCACCTTTTTTAAAAAGAAATGCATTTACGGTGTTTTTCTAAAATATTTGGTTTAAAACAAATATACAAAATAATTACTTTTTTGTAGCATGACTAGTCGATGCTTTACTTTCAATGTCTTGATATTATTTGTTTACAGTTTAAGTAAATAATAGATAAATAAGGACATTAAATTATTACAAGTATGCCAACTAGATTTGAGTCGAATTCAGTACTTGCATAGATGCATTGCGTACATTACACAACACTCTTCAAACATAACTGTAAAACTGTTAAAATATTCAAATTCAATACCCTTAAGGCGATGCACTATGTAGTAATGCAAAATCATGTGTTTTTGGTTTGAAAATTTGGTCACATAGAAAATTTTAGATGCCTTAATTAAATACTGCAAGTAGAATACATCCTGGCCTTTGAAATAATCGAGTATTTTTAAATAAGTCTTTTTATAAGCCCAGAAAAAAATAATGTATAAGGCCCATGAAAACTGCTTTGAAGTTCAAAATCTCCTACTTACGAACCCATTTTCGGTTATGATTTTATTGTATAATGTGGCAAAGTTATTTATAAAATGATCGGAAAAATAATAAATATTTATGCCTGAACATCCACAAAATAAAATAAAAGGCACTTCTTGGTCATGTTTTTTTCTTGCATAAATCAAAACAGGCGGATGGTGTTAAGCGGGAATTTAAACCTTATCGCAATCTACGTAAGGGATTTATATATTGATAACGGCTCGATTTAAAATATTACACGACGTAGTGTATCGCCTTAAAACATTTTTTCGATAACACAGGAGACCCTGAGGCAAATAACAATAAATAGGGGGACGCAAGATAAAGGGCTGTTTCTCAGTGACGTTCTCAATAACGTTAGGAGAGAGTAAATTTATAAATAATACGCACACAATTCTAATTTGTTAACTGAGCGACCCATGTTACTGAGCGACCCATGCAATAACATTTATTTGTGTTGACTCAAGTTATGACCCTCCTATTTAATAAGCAATTTAAAACTATTTTCGAAAATGTATTTATAATCACTTTAAAGATAGCACAGTCATAATAAAACCATGTCAGAAGGCTGCGATTAGCTGAGGGTATTATTAGAATGAATCAGAAGGTCTTAGGTACTTATTGAATACAAATCAGAAACGAAATAGGGACTTCCGTCAGCCCGTTTTCTCATTGATAAGGTTTCTTTAGTTCCCTTCAGAACTAGGCGAATGCGGATAGATTTCAATAAAGGGTAGAGCCGTTTATCCTACTGATCTTCACACTATTCAATTCATCTGAAACCTTATTAAATTTCTTCTTATTTTGGCCTTAGATGTATTTTACTTAAAGTTAAGGGCTTACATACCCCTGCGCGCTGAAAACCGAGTTAATTTGAAAAATTATTACAAAAGTTATATGTTAAAATATTTATATGTTGTTGATTTCACATTTTTTAATAATTTTTCAACTATTGGATTTTTTTATTCTTTTTTTTATTTTTTTTATTATGCTTCCGATTTTGTTGTCCGGGTTAAATCTTACCCATAGGAAAAACTAAACCCTTCCACTCACTTTTCCACAAATGATCAGCTAGTCAATCAACACTATGTAAGTGCATTATATAAGTAAAATAAATACAAAACAATACAAGAACAACAACACGTCAACTCACCAGATATCAAATGGGAAAATAATTCACCGTCTCCAGATATTTTCATATCAGAGGGTTCGGCTCGGTAGAACTTCTAACAGGGCCTATAAATCCTACTGATCCCTCAACATAAATATTTAAAAAATCTTTTGTTATCCTACATGTATTCAAAATGACCGACTTTTGCATCTTTATATATAAATTTTTTGATAGATCTAATACGCCTAAATTTTTAATTAGAGAGCTAGGTATAATGCCAGTAGCCGAAATAACGAATGGTAATATTTTTATAGTCTGAGAATGCCAAATTATTTTTATTTCATTTCCTAAATCTGTGTATTTTCTTATTTTTTCGCTAACGTTAGAATGTTTTTTATTTTTTTTATTATTTATTGAGTTAGTTTATACATTTGAATATAAACTAATATAAACAAGATCATATTTCATTTTGTAATTTTACATATTTTTACAATAAATATAACATTTCTTTTTAAATACATTCATTCTTCCTTCATTCTTCAGACTTTCAGGCATTTCATCATACATTTTTAGTCCTTTGTACATTAGGCAGTTCTGTGATTTTGTTTTTTTCATATGTGGCAATCTAATCCTATTTATATTTCTGGTTTCGTAATTATGAACATCTCTATTAAAAACAATTTCATCCTTAAAATATTTTGGCATTTGGTTGTTCATGATTTTATGTACAAAAATTAACACATTAAATAATATTCTCTTTTTTATAGAAATCCAATTTAGCTGTTCTCTCATTTGATCTATGCTTGCGTATTTTCCTTTTCCTAATATACATCTCATAGCTCTATTCTGTATAACATCTAGCTTGTTCAAGTTTCCTTCATTGGCCAAATACAACATAGTATAGCAATAATCTAAATGTGGAGCAACTATAGTTTTATAAATCAGCTCTGTAGTGTTTCCATTTAGTTTATTTCTTAATCTTCTAAGAAAATTGACTTTTTTAGATACCTTCTTTAGCACATATTCAAAATTTGCTGCGAAAGTTAGTTTTGAATCTAGTATCACACCCAGGTACTTAATTTCATTTACTTTTTCAATTTTTTCGCCATTAATTGTCAATTTTAACTCTGTGTTATGCGTTTTGTTGCCTATTTCCATATATTTTGTTTTGTTGACATTCTGTTTTAATTTGTTTAATTTCAGCCATTTCGCTATATTTTGTAGGTCTTCATTTAATTTATTGATTGCATCTATGTACTCTTCACATGAAATAATTTAATTAACATTTAAATTTTGCAATGTTTTATGGTTTTAATTATATCATTAATGTAAATAATGAATAGAATCGGACCTAATACCGACCCTTGTGGAACACCGAGGTTGTTTTCTATCGGTTCTGATTCTGAGCTTTCCACTTTTGTTACCTGTTTTCTTTCATGGAGATATTCTTTGAAAAGATTTAGAGCTACTTCAGAAAGACCTATATCTTCTAATTTTTCCAAAAGTTTTTTCCTTTCTATCGTTTCAAATGCTCTTTTAAAATCTAAGAATGTTGCAATGGTGATTTTTTTATTATCTGTTTCTTTCTTCCATGTATTAATCACAATGTTTATTGCAGCTTCACAAGAGTTATTATTACGGGATCCTGATTGTTCGTCACATAATATATGATGTTTTTCCAAATACTCAACGAGTTGTTTCTTTATTATAATTTCTAGTACCTGTTCGTATTTTGGTAACATATTTATAGGTCTAAATTCTTCACATTTTCTCGTATTAACAACTTTCGGAATCGGGATCACAATAGATGTTTTCCATGTGTTTGGAAATTTTCCACTTCTTAACGATTCATTTATTATGTTCAGTAGATGAGGTCCTATCACTGGCATTGCATCCTTTAAAACTGTAAAACTTATTCCATCTGGACTCTCTTTTGATTTGGTGCTGTTTAGAATCTGTAAAAGATATGTTTCATCAATCTCTTTAAACACAAGTTTTTCTCGGTTTAGGGGAACATTTCTCACGCGGTTGTCTTCCTTCAGTATTGGTATACTCTGATGTAATTCCGTTATGCTGTTTACAAAATATTTGTTGAAGCAGTTCTGTATGCTACCCTGTATCTGATGTGGAAATTCAATGACATGTTTCATCCCTTTATCTTCAGTTTGCATTAATCCTTTTATGGTTTTCCACATTTTTTTAGTGTCTCCTTTTTCACAGATAATTTTATTTTTGAAGTAATCGTTCTTACAAACTTTCAGTTGTTTTGAGTATTTATTTCTTGCATTTTTGAATGCTTTCCAGTCTTGTGAGTTTCTTGAGATTTTTGCAATTTTGTACAGTCTATCTCTTTCATATTGTATTGATTGTAGTTCTATGTTATACCATTTATTTGTTCCTCTTATTTTAGTAGTTTGGATTGGTATTAACTGGTCGATTACTTCTTGAAGGTTATTTATTAATGATTTAGCCTTTTCATTAAATTCCATTTGATGAAGTTCATTCATATCACCCAGAAGTTCAATTAACCTTTCACTGTTATATTTTTTATAATTTCTGTATTTTATTACTTTGCTGGTTTTCGTATTAGTTCTTTTTTTGTTATCTGTAATGTGGATAAGGTTATGGTCGGTTATTTTTGGCTCATCTAGAACTTTTACATTCAAATCTAATCTGTTGGATATGACAAGGTCAATTGACGTCCTGGATTTATCCGTTATCCGTGTCTCACTTTTAACAAGTTGTTTCATTCCCGATGCTTGGATAATTTTTTTAAGTCTTTTAGTATATGTATCATTCAAATTTTTGAAATTTATATTAAAATCACCAGTTAGGATATTATCTTCTTCCTCTTCTAAGTTTTGGGTGCACCAGTTCTCTATAAATGATAAAAAGTCTTGTTAATGTTACCATTACATTATTTTACAAGATTGTTATTTTCGTTTTACAGATTGGATATTTTTTGTAAAGAAGACGCCATGGTGTTCATCAGTTGTCCATTTATACCCGTAAAATTTAATGTTAATATTAAAATTAAAAAAAAAAATATAGTAAAAAATGTGAAATTAATCATTTATTATTTTTTTCACCATTTAACCAATTTAATATTTTTTCAAATTTATTCGGTTTTCAGAGCGTGCTTATGTGAGTGCTTAAGGCCAAGTATAATAGGTACCCTGTTCAGAACGAAACTACAACAATGCCCCCCAGCGGAGAAACTAGGTTTTACTAGCCATTTAAAGACAGTTCTGTACTAAAAAAGTTCTGTTGAAATTCGTAAGATGTCACTAATTATAACTGACTTATATTGTATGTCAATATTTGATTTTTTAAAACACTTTCCCACTGCAGAAGGCTCCGCGCTGACATAAAAAATACTATAGGTAGGTACCTAGGTAGGTACATCAATGTGCTCTGACCGTAATAAAAAAACGTGCTTGAAGACTATTCAAGAGTAAAAAATGCATGTTTTGAAGGATAACAAAAAAACATGCTTTTTGTAAGCTTTTTTAAATAAGGATCATAGAAGAAAACAACGGTGCCTAAGTAAATAATATGTAATGCATTATTAAAAACAATGTCATGACACAAGTAAAAATAAATTACTACTAAATTGCTACTTATAAATTCACATATTTATAAGTGGCATGTGATAAAAAAAAATTAAAAATTATAAAAATATGGGATTCGAACCCGGGTCCTGCATAACGAGTGTCGAACACTCTGCATCTAGACCGCAAAGAGAGGTATCTTGCGCGACGAGAACCGCGTATACGACGTGTACTCCTCAATTGACTTGTCCCGCGCAATTTTAAAATTTGAAAAACTCACTTACGGCTGTTTTTTTACTAAAAAAACTTGTCACGCACATCTGCGAGGGTAATTAGTCGCGTTATCGGCCTTGAGTCACTTGACGGTCATGAGTCGGTTTTACTCCGGTCCTTGAAAATGCATAACGCGCGTAAAGAAGTTTCACTTCAATATATAAAAATCGTATGTAAAGTACATAGAAATAAAAATTATGAACGTATATAGCATGTACCAAATAAGAATCAGCTAAGCACACCTCACAATAAATGTAATATTATTTTACTTATACAATAAAAAATTGTGAAGACGAATCGTATCGACCTAACTCGATGAACATCTCTGATGCCTGTCCTCAAAATCAATGACAAAACATATTTACATAATATACACAAGTGTGTGTGAGCATGTCCACGTCGAAAACTAACACATGTATAAACACGTGCACAGCAAGACCGTTTGTCAATTTATAAAAAATTACTGGCAAACTTCTTCGTATATACAAGTAGGTATTATCTTCGCTGACTGATGACACGCAAGATTTTGTTGAAAATTCCAAGTGTCGTTCCGTGATTAACGCCATCTGTTGACATATTTAAAAATAAGCCTTCAGTTCTAATTTCTGCCGTTGTAGCTGAATTAATGTCGCCACTTTACGGCAACATAATTTATTATTTTAATAAACTCGAAACTCTTAAACAAATGGTAATTTAAAAATGTGAAAATAATTTTAAAAAGTGGACAAAAATAATAGAAACTATTCCTCGTTCCTTTTTTTAGAATAAATTTAACCAAAGTTTAGTAAACCGCATTTACAAAAACATTAAAGATAGTGCCTAGGAAATAATTATACCACAACCTTATTCTTTTTTTTTTTAAATTTCTGAACGAAGTCTTGAAGAAAAACCTTCAAGGTATTTTTTGATATATTCAAAATTTAAAAATATTTTTTGAACAATACGAAAGGACGGCCATAAAAAGGTCATATTTCTGATTTAATTTTGATAAATGCTAAGTCTTTATAAATAATAAAAATATATAATATTTTTTTTTCCGGCTAAGAACATCATATTTACCGTATTGCGTAATAATATGTTCATTATTTCGAATTGATAAATTACTAGACACCGCCTTAACCGAGGAATTGAACACACGACGCCTGGGTGGGTCCCAAACGCGATGTCAACTCAAACACTGACCAGACATACATGTATAATATTTAACATTTTCTTATATTTAATATTTATCTTCAACAATTAAATATTACAATCATGCTTATTGTGCTATCATATCTTTTCAATTAATATTAATTTATCTACTCATACTTGTATATTATATTTTGTATGTACTTGCATGTCCAGCTTTTACGTCTTTCTAAAGCTTGTATTAATTTTATACTGTTTTACGTTCAAATACCACATTTAATTGTTAATTTTAAAAAAATCATTTACTTGTACACTGATTGTGTTTGTATACTGTGATATCTATGTAATAACGGTTATTATTTATTCCGTCGATATTAAATAAATCTTGTTTATCTTAACGAAAAATTCAGACAAATCAAAAGAATAGTGATACTAGCACACACCGGTTAAAAATCAAGGTAAATTATAATTGTAGGATTTTTGAAACCGGGAGTATTTATAAAAAAAAATATATGCCTTATTGTCTTTCAACAGGAGAAATTCACCCTTCGAATGTACGTAAACATGAAAAATTGCGACAAATATTCAACTTAGTAAACAGTTGAGAGTATTGTTGATAGTATTTTGGCTGCCTGCACTGATAACTATGGACGTTGATAATATTAGCATTCGTACTTACCTAGAAACATAATCAAGCTAACTCAAATACTAGCCAATAATAATAAAATTTGATGTTCTTTTTTCAGACGGAAGCAAAACAATATTAATGAGAGATTTCATTTATTTTCGTCAGACTTATTTTGTACGTGTCATATTTGATTTCGTGTTTCTGTTTTTTGATATAAGTAATATACATATTAATTTTTCAATAAAAACATGGCGTCCTCACAAAATGAAGTAAACATCATTAATAGAAGTAAGTAATTCACATAAATGTTTAACATAAATCCCTTACTCACCACCCGATTTGCAGGACAACTTGCAGGACAGCATGCTAGGGTTCTGCAAATTGGATTGTGCGCGGGCAAAACTGCCAGTAGAATTATTATTATTTTGGGCAAACTTGTCTGCATACAAAGGCTCTTTTAAGAAACAATGAAATGGTGACAACTATTTTAGTCGGAGGTTTAATTTATAAATTATTGTTGTGTTTAATTCATAGAACTCCATTTAATGTAATTTTTATTTTAGTTTTTCTTTATTGCGACAGCTGTTTCGGCGTTCAAGGTCATTTTCAAACTGTGGCTAGGCTATATCGAGAATCTTATTGATAAGATTCCATTTTAATTTCCTTTGTTTATGTCTGAGATGATTTATTACCGGTTAAACCGTTTACTGAGAAATTAATTGTGACAATAGATTTACTATTCTGTGGGGTATTTAGACATTCGTTATCCCCACATTAATGGCAATGTTTTCTTAATTGGTTAATAATGACGTGAATGCTATTTAAATGTGTTATATTGTTAGGTCTTTTGAACATCTGAGAAGTGCGTAATAAATTCATTGTCTTACATTATTAATGAATGTTATATTAGGACTATTCATTCGTTTATTGATTTCTAATTTTTCAAGTAAATTTTATCTAAGGACCTCTCTTTATATATGTAAGGGTTTAGGCTCGTTGTTTGCTTATCTTTTAGATAACAATATAATTATTATCTAAAAGTGTTCTGCAAATTTTGAAGAGGTGCTTTTATAAGTGTAACATTGTATATGTTCTTTGAATCTAGTTGATTTATCCCTTCCCGTCAGGCAAATATAAGTTGCGTTACAGTCGTCGTGTCATTCATTGAAATGTAAGTAAAGTAAATATGAGGTTTTTAGGTTGTTAGTTTGGATAATTTTAATTATGTATGCGTTATTTTCTAACCTTCAAGCTTAACTTTGAATGAGAAAAAATGAAACAATAATGCAATTTTTACCATCTCCCGCGACATAATAAGTAATTTCTTATAGTAAATAAGTTGAAACGAAGAGTTATTCATATTTTTTGCATTTTAAGTGTGCAGCGGATTACGACAAGTTCATCAAAAGAAAGTAAAAGTTCCTGTTTCTTCAATTAAAAGTTCAAACTTTCGTGTGTATTGACAATTCGACAGGACTGTCGTTTATGGAAAGTTAAATAAATTATAAAACGTAACCAACACTAAAAACCTAATAACCTAGGTTGTGCAAGTTTTTCCATCTCCCCCGACGTAAATAAATAGTTGTTTCTATTACAGTAATTAATTTTGCTTACTAAGCGTACAGCGGAATAATGTAACTTTACAAATTCGGAGAATTCAGTTAAATACTTCAAAATATTAAATTAAATGTACGATAAATCACTGAGAAAAGCTTCTGAAAAATATTAATATTATGTAATTCTAAATATTTAAAAAACGTAAAACAATGAAAATGGCGTACCGTGCACCGGTGCAATCTTCATGCAGCGATCACACAAGGATAGTGCAATACTGTTTTGTCCCAGCCCCGAACAGTTTGGAAGACAAAAGAATGAACCAAGACTCCGCAGGATAGTGTCTTATATCCATCACCGCGCCCGGCCGTATTTCCGCGTGTTTACGCGTTTTGACAAAACAGTAGGACAGTAGCAAGTCGCTCCTCGCGTACGTAGTGTCTCGGCCCTCGGCGCTCCGATGTGTTAAAAATGTCGGGTAAATAGAACACTACAAAACATATTAGTTTAAAAGACCGATAGAAAGATAGTATTTTTCGCGAACTCGCTCTGACGCGCATCGTAGTGTATCCATTTTGACACCACTCTATACCACAATGTTACTGTTAAAGAACTACATTACAACAATTTTAATTCAACTCATTACGATTCAGAGATATTTCGTTAAGTATTCCTCGGGAGTCCCCGACTTCGTCTGCCATTTAAAGATCTCTAAATACTCCTGGAACTAATAACAACAAACTTTGAAATTTTTAGCGATATCGGTCGACTACTTTTCGGGATTTGCGAGCACAAACATACGCAGACTGAATTTATATATATTAAGATTAGAAACCAGTTAGAATTTAACTCAACCATTTGGAATGCATTTTATAATATAAGAGGTTGTCGTGGCACAGACCGCTTTTTATGTAGGGAAGTTCAAATTTGTTATCGTATGTATTTTTGGATGAAAAATCTGAAACAAAAAATTCGTTGAAAATTTTTAAATTTATAGATCTCGACAACAGGGCTACCTATTGGGTGCAAAACTATCCTATATTTCAAGCTGGAACCAACAATACACGTTCATAAAATTTGATTGAAATCGGTTGGGCGGTTTTGGAGTTTAGCGTGTACGAGAATTTAATAAATTAGTGGGACCTTTCAGGAAGCATGCTGCCCAAACTGGTCCCCAGGAGCACATTAAGCAGCCGGGCGCGGGAGATGCGGAACTCCAAGGAGAACCCACCATCCAGAACTGTCCCCAATACGCCAGTAATCAGCCACCTTATCATCTATCTGGCCAGCTGTACAGTTCACAATCTCAGACCGACAGACTATCTGTCCAGCTGCACAGTTCACAGTCTCAGACAGACAGACATTTTTTGAATTCCTGGACTTAAAATTACTCATGAACTGCTCGTTCATAAATGGCGCAAATTTAATTATTTTAGGATAAAACAATTTTTGCGAGATATGATTTAATATATTAACTACCTACGCAATATGGTTTCGGGGTGAGGTTCTTGGCGGCGGATGAGTCTGGCGGACCGCTGCGTGGCGGGCCAGATCGGAGAGGCTGGTTTGGGAGACCCTTTGACCTCTCCAACTAGTTACTCGACCCATCGCTCTGAGCCACAGCGGAAGGAACAGATTCATCCGTCCGTAACTCCTGGATACACTGATTCCAAGATTTCTACCCACCCCTCATACCTTATAGAACTTCCTCCCTAGAACTTTCTCTCCTTCCTTTCCTTAAAAACACCCTCCATACAGCATCCCTGAGAATGACATAGACCCTGAGGGAAATTACTTTCCTCAGGCCTTCCTGTTCCGAGGCGAACAGTAGGTTATTGTATGAGTGATCATCTTCATGTACCTATGTAGATTTCAAAAATAATAACCTTGTTATTTGACGTTACATTTAGTTGAGTTTTTTTTAATATATTTTTTAATCTCCATGGTGTTTGTAATTTCATTTGGAAGAGCATTATAAGGTTTTGTAAAATGAAAATGATGCTTTTTCTGACCAAAAGTAGTTTTTATTTTTATGATTTTCAGTAGATTTGATATTTTAACAGTGTTTAAAGCATGCACCTCCCCATAATACAAAATGAGAGCATGACTTCTATGAGTCCGTGTTAGGCTGATAGAAATATCTCTCAAAACTACTCTAGGCGTTAAAAACTTCGACTTCTACTCCCATGTCTCTGAAATGTTTATTAACAAATATTATGTTGTAATGATTACAGCGCACTTCAATATATTCATTCAAACTGGACCTTGGAATAAAAGAAGTAAATACATATGTCGCATTTAAAACATTTAGTATTGACGTGTTATTTAGTGTTCACTATTAAAAAATATAAGTTTTTTTTAGAAAAATATTTTGCAAAACAAAGATGTGACCACCAAAAAATGTAAGAAAACCTTAGAGGAAGTGGGAACAGATCATTTGACATCTACGGAGGATATTAAATCCAATTTGGGTACGGAATTCTGATTTTTTTATATCTGTATTTTAATTGATGTCACATTACGTTGATACTTTTATATAGAAAATTACGTAATAGGTAATACATATTATTTTAACAGAATGATTTCGGTTTTTTGGTGCATTGGTGCTTGATTTGATGTTGTAATCCAGCATATTGCGTAACTTTTTCAAAATTGCAACTGATAATCAATTATTCATCAAATGGAAATGATAAGTATTAAATAATCAGATGAATCAATTTGGTACCGAAATAATTTTATTAATTAATATTTTTTATTTAAAACGTGTTTTTCTTTTGTTATAAATTTTGACAGATGCTTATATGAATTAATAGAGTGAAGATTCGTTGGTGAGATAACGCGCATGGTTTCACTGAACTAGGTCCATTAGACGTATAGCTATTTCATTTTTACACACTCATTCTTCGAGTGTCTATCCTTTTCATAAACGATGCTACATCTTTTGTTCGATTGGTATAAATATAACTTGTCTTGTATTTTTATAATGTTATTGGATGGATGGCGTAATTTTTCAAGTTTACTAACATTCAAAAGGTAAATTTCTTCTTTTGAAACGCAATGATCATGAGGCAAATATTTTTTTATAAATACTTTCAGCTTCACAAATCCCACAATTATAATAACCCAGATTTTCACGGGTCTGCACTACTATTGATTAACAAAACAAATTTTAAAGTACTTCTGAAGTTAACGCTGTGCGTTGGTGCTGGTGTGTCAGTAAAAGCAAAAGAGAAGAAAGGATGGACTATCAACAGCAATACATCTCGGAAGATTTTATACAGTCCTTGTCAAACTAGTATATTCTGATCCTTAGAGATAACATTTGTGGTGTACTTCAGGGGTCTGTGCTGGGTCCCCTTTTGTTTATATTCTACACCCAGTCATTTGAAAACATTCATTTCGCAATTGTATTCTTGATGCAGTTGGAGTGTTTATTGAATAATGTAATAATAATAAGTGTAAATTATCTTCTTTTTTGAAACAGAGGGATATAAAGATATCCTCAAAAGGATCACCCGTGCTGAAAATTTAGTAGTATGGATAATATAAAGTAATTATAAATATATTGAATACTGTTTTTTCCGGAATAAATATAAATGCTTTAAATGATTTATTTGTATTCAGTTGGGAGGTTTTAGTTTCAGTCTGTATTTAATGTCAGTATATTGTCAATTTCTGATCTCCCTATGTTGTGTATCCAGCTGTTTATTTTGAGATTTATATATTAAAATATTGTTGTGAGTTTTGAATGAAAATGGGATTTCGTTGTAGAGTTTAGTGTAGGAAGCTTTTTTGCCCAAATGTTGTATTTGCAGTCGCTTGTTGTATATGTTTTTTACCCTGAGATCTAATGTTTTTTGATATATGTGTTAGTTATTATTTCTTGTGTTTTATATTTATAAATTTAAAGGAGTTTTGTTTTAGAATAGAGTTGTTCAAGTGACATGATGTTAAGTTTATTGAAGATTTAGTCAGTGCTAGTTTTTACAGGGACTTTCAGAATTATTTTCATTATGGCTTTTTGGGTTTTAATGAGTTATTTTAGGATATTTTCGTTTGCACTGCCTCGTCCAATAATACCTTATTCGAAAATCGGTTATTAAAAAACCAAGAAGATCTTTACTAAGTATTTTTTACTGAGGACATTCTTAATGGTTTTGAAGAAATTATTAATTAATTAAAGAGTTAATAGTTAATATTCTCTGTCCATTTTAAATTTTGATCAATTTTTACACCCAGAAAAGTTACATCGCCAACGTAAAGTTTGCAGAGAACGTTCTACCAAATAAAATAGCAGAGTTGACGACGCCACTTACAGTCCTTACAGTCCTCTGTAATGAAATATTAACTGATTTGGACACCAACATAAAATGGGTTGTATATATGTATGTTTACAGAGAACGTTCTACCAAATAAAATAGCAGAGTTGCCGACGCCACTTACAGTCCTCTGTAATGATATATTAACTAATTGGGACAACAACATAAAAAACCTGATGTACACAGAATCCTCTCAAGTAAGATAACAAACTAAATAAAATTAATTTGTGGCACCGACCGATTCCATCATTTTTTTTATTATTATTGAAAAAAAAAATTTTATACATACATGGTTACATAAAATATTGAAAAATGTATAAAAAATATTGAAATAAATGTACATAATTTTAAAAAAATCCCACGAAGGCGAAGCCTGAGTGTGGGTATTATAAGTATTTTTATCTTATTTATATGGTTTAAGTGGAGATACAATATCAAATATAAATTTAAGTTATTTTAAAAGAGTTACTGTAGAGATGCAATACAAGAAACTAAATCATGAAATATGCAAAAGTTTTATAAAAAATATTGAAGACAATATTAGTGATTTCTAAACGAAAATCTGAAACAGAAAAATCAGAAAAGGAAACGGTCACATCGAGTCCCAGATGTGTCCGTTTCCTTTTCTGATTTTTCTGTTTCAGATTTTCGTTTAGAAATCACTAATATTGTCTTCAATATTTAAATATTACAATTTGAGGTTTTACTCAATAAAGTTATTCCGAAAAATAAAAAAATAAAAAAAGTTTTATAATAACACAAAAAATAAGGTAAATACTAGTTTTTAAAGAAGACATCTTAAAAAGTGAATTAGCAGACAAAGCATTACAAACAATAAAATATATCCGCTGTTTTTTATATATGTGAAATAATAAAAAATAATCTCTACATGGATATAAATGTTACAGATAGCTTTGCTAAAACATCTAGAAATACTTACTTCTAAAAATCATGTTTTGAACAATTGCATATTTTCAGGAAATGGGGGGAACCATGTTCACAACTAATCTCGTCAAATGGGAAGCGCAGAATGAGTTCCTGCGCAATCAGTTGAATACCGCAACAGAACGAAGTGAAGAGAACGCCCGGATTATTTCTATGGAAGTGTCTGGATTGGTCCGGAGGGTAACTAATCATATTATGATGTTACTAAACCAATAAGGGTTGATCTATTTGAACATAATTAAAGAAAACTGATTTCGCCAACATACAACCTTTCGACTTCTAGCTCCCAGCTCCTTTCTGGCTTTTAGAATACGGTACCATAGACAGTGAAAATAACAATATCCTAAAAGCACTAATTAAAACCCAAAAAGCAATAATGAAATTATTTCTGAAAGTCCCCGAAAGAACTAGCACTGATGAAATCTTGAAAAATCTTAACATCATGTCAATTAAACAACCCTATTCTAAAAAATTACTACTTTTTATTCTTAAATATAAAACGCAATAATAACAGGAAAAAAATATATCCAACAAATAATCAATAAGCAATCACAAACACAGCCTTTAGGCAAAAAAACGTCCTATATTATAACTCTACAAAAAAATCCCACTCTCATTCGAAAATAACAACAACATTATAATATTGAATTCTCATTCCTACAACACCCTCTTATGGGTTTATAACTTCAGTAATAGCATAGAATACTTTGTCCCTTGTGAATTTAACTCCCGCATTTCGAATTACTACCTATTTATAACATATTTCTGTTAAACTAAGATTTTAAAAGTTGTTCCTAAAAAAATCTACGTTGTTTTTGAAAATAATATCAAATATTTGTGAAGCCAAAAGGATAAAATTGTACACATTGGATTACATTCAATGCGTTCATCACAGCACTTTTGTGTCCACGTAAAGAGCATATTTTATGCTCGATAGATAAATAATTGAAAAATTTTAAGGTATTTTTTTTTCTAACAATAAAATTTTGATTTTTTATAATATGTTTAATATTATCTATAGCCCTCAAATGATTTTTTTTATTATTTGCGGTATATAAGCATATTATATTCATAAGTAATATCCTTAACAAGCGATACTCAAAATACTGGCATATTTGTTTCACAAAATCGAGAGATATGGTTTTTTCTCTTCGTGGTCCTCGAAATTCTCCTTGTTCATCAGAAGTATTAGCATTTAAATACTACCGATAAGACCACAGATGTCCACTGCATGGTAGTACTTGAATTTCACCTTTATTACTGTGTTCACTTCAGGAGACAGCTTTGAAGTTGGAGATCCTCCAAATGAAGGAAGAGCTGCTCCGGTTGAAGAGTCTGATGGAGCACGCAAAAGATATGAGCGACCGTGCCAAGGTAACTTCTGCTCCCGCTTTCCAAAATGGTACATTTGTAACGGCTACGCGACCTTTTCTTACACAAAACTTTGTTTCGGATTTAAGGCCAAAAGACCCAGCCAAACTAAATATTAAAAAAACAAAATCATTAAGTAAATACCTATTACTTAATGAGCAATTTTATTTGTTTGCTTTTTAATTCGTAAATACAGGTCACTTAAGTAATAGATTTTTCATAATTTTAAAGGCGACTTAGGGAAATGTCTTGTGGGTAATAAAAAAATCAATACTTAACGATGGTTATAATGTATGCATTCAAAGACAGAGATAATTTAAATATTTTATTAAAATACAATTTTTGCAAGTTATGCTTTACAATAATGTAAATTAATTTTTTTTGTTTGAACCCGCACATACGTAATATGAATACATAGTTTTGTCCATATATTCGTATTCCTATTGCGTAAAAACGAGCGAAAACTAATAATTCGTCTGAATATTTAAAAGTTTAAATTGCGAAAAGTGCAATTTAATAAAAAAATTAAATTAACTACGTATATTTATTTATTTATTGTTTCTTCCCATGGTAAGTATCATTATTTACATTTCAATTTTTAACATCACAAGGACTAGCCCGTGTTGAAAATAATAATGTTATAAGTTCACAAAAATATCACAAAGTAATATATAGAGGAACAATATTGTTGTATTCATTTTAATGTATCTTATAATCTATAATCGCGTAGACTATATCGTACGTTACGTTTACTCTTATGGATAACAGATGTATACAGGATGTCCGGGTGTAAAGTGCGCTAACTTTTGGGGGTGATTCCAGATGATTTTAGAAGTAAAAAAATAAATAACTTTTTTAGAAAATCCAATTTTTTAAGGTAGTTTTCGGGTTAAGAAGTTGAATTGTTTGAATGGGAAAATATTTTTATAAGAATATAATTTTTAATATAAACGTTGGAATTTCAAAAAGTTATTTATCTTTTTTACTTCTACCATCATGTAAAATCACCTCCCGAAGTTTTTACAGTGTGTTAAGGGACGTACTTGAATTACATTAACCAGTGATTCTTGACATTATTTGTAAATAAAATTTTGGTCTCCGGTGATTTTTTGGAGTTTTTTTTTGTACAGCAAATGAATTAGACAGCTAGGGTCAATGTGAGGGATTGGGCGGTTACTCGGCTAAGTTACCAGTGTCGACATGTGAAAGAATTTATTTTAATTGTTTTTTTGTATAATTTTTGTTGTTTTGAAAAAAAAAAACAAAACACATAAAAAGTCACCGGAGTCCAAAATTTTATTCGCATTTTCACTCCAAATAATGCCAGGAATTACTGGTTAAAGTAAGTCAGGTACGTCCTGTATATTAATTGTTGATGTGATTGTGTTGAATAATATTCCAGGCGGAGTCAGAAAGGAATAGTGGTACGGAAGAGACCATTAAGAGACTAGGACAGGAGGCGCGCATTAACCGCTCGCGCGTCCGATCTCTGGAGCAACAACTTCTCCAAATAAACGCCGTTAATGCGGAGGAAAAAGAAAGCGCGCAGCAACGAGAATTAGAGGTAACCTCTTCCTGTTGATTTTACGCCTTAATGGCAATTTTGTATAGTAAATAAATAAATAAATCAATTAGCTAGGCAAAATTATTTTATACTTAGACTTTACTAAGTAAGGCTAAAGTTATAATGTTTGAAAGAGAGAGTACGAAAACAGTGTGCAATATACTTGGAATACTTGGAGCAGGTGGACAAGTTTGTGTACTTGGGAAGATTGTTTACAAGAGGATGGGAAGGCTGAGATATTGAAAGTAGGGTAAATACAGGTAACTCCATTAATAAATGACTGAACGCAATTGGCGCTAACAAAAAAAATATCCAAAGAAGTGAAGCTACTAGTCCACAATAGAGTTCTGTCATCTACCCTGATGTATGGCAGTGAGGCATGGATCTGGCAAAGGAAAGATAAGAGTGATTGTTGTAGAAATGAGATCCCTGAGGCATATGTGTGGTAAAACTATGTATGATCGTGTGAGAAATATACTGCAAAGAATGCACTGTTGATGTAAGCGTAACGAGTGAGATTTAGAAAGGAACGTTCAGATGATTTCGGCAAGTAGAGAGCGCGAATGCACGAAGAAAGGAGTATTATGAGAATATATGACGCAAATGTGAATAGTAGAAGAAGTCGGGGTAGGCCTATCTATATAGTAGTGAATCAGATACTTGTGTCGGGCCATGTCAAGAGTCAGAATAATAGAAGAGTATGTATGAGACGATATATGAACGTGAATGAGGCAAGGAGGGTGTGCCAAGACCGAGTTTTTTTGGCGGTCCGTCCTCTCTGCCTACCCCCCCAGCGGGGAAACGGCAGGATGGTAAGTAATTTAGTTAGTAAGTTGGAGTTAACTTAACTTACCTGCGTGTTGTACATTACAGGCTAAACAGAGGGAGGAAATGTCTTCGATGCGCTTAGTAAAATACAAAGCAAGCGCGCAGGAAAAAATAAATGAACTTGATGAGAGAAATAAACTTCTATCCAGGTTTTTGGAAATTTTGTATTTTTATTTACTATAAAGCTTCTCTTGAATATTTTCAAATAAAAAAAATATAATGGAATAACTTCATGAGTTTTTTCACTTCATTTCTCAAATGGCGGTATTTAATTATTGAAGAAAATATTAACGACTCTTAAACGATAGATTAGCTGTAAGTGGAAGAGTGATACAGTTAAAAATTACGTTGGTGAAGTTGACATGGTCGAGTTAGCTCAGTCGTCAGAGCACTTCCAAGGAAGACGTCCTGGTTTCAATTCCCAGATGCGACTGAATCGTTTTCTGTTTCACATCTGTCGTTTGAGAGTAGTTAATATTGTCTTCAATGATTAATTTTTGAATCAATTCAATTCAGTTTATTATTTAATATACATTACAAAATGTTACACTTAGATTCGTTTTAAAATAAATACATACGAGGACCATCGGTCCAGCTCGTCAGCGCCAAGTCTTCGGTCGACCGACGGTATGTGTGGAACTATTTCCAGCCTAACAATGTAGTAGTAACAGAGCTTGGCTATTAAAGGCAGGTTAATTGATGCGAGTATGCCGATATCCAAATTGATTCTATGCGACAGCTAGATTGCTATCGGCAAGTTAGTCCTGCAGGCTGGGAGATAGAACAGTCACAGTCGGTATAAAATTTTTTAAATAAATTAACAAGGTATAATTTTTTTTAATTAATTTAATACTGATGCGTCTGATTAACGTTGCACATGATTACAGGCAATTAAATGCATATAAAGAGGATGAAGACATGTTCAAATGCAGAGTAGCAGAATTAGAAAAATGTTTAGAAGAACAAACCAATAAAGGGGCCACCTTCAATCAAGACATGGCTGAAGCCGAAATGTACATGAAGAGAACAGAAGAAAAACTTCAGATAGTTTTAAAACTAGCGAAGTTGAAGGACGAAAAACTGAAAATTAAGTTTTTACCATGGTGATTAAAAAGTAACATATTAAGGCCGAGTGTAGTTTTTTATTAATTTAAAATAATGATAATATTATTAAGCAAATCGATAATGATAGTGTTTTCAACAAGTAAAATTTTTTTTATACATTTTTTAAATTAACATAGGCTTAGTAATTATCAAAATCAAATCGAAAATATGACCTTTTTCAGACCGTAATACGTGCGTTTAAAAAAATACTATTAAAGGCTGAATATCGTCAAAAAATACCTGAAGGGGTTTTCTTTAAACGTACGAAAAAAAAACTAAAAAATAAATAAAATAGGTTCGTAGTTTAATTTTTTCATAAACACTAATTGTTCTTGTTTTTAAAATGCAGATTATAAAACTTTGGATACGTTTATTTAACAAAACTAAACGATAAATTATTGGTATTATTTTTTTCAATTTTTTAAAGTTAATTTAATATTTTTTATACTATAATTTAAGAAAGAAAACTTATATTTTTAAATTACCTTTAAAATTCGCCGTCTGGTGGCGCCTATTTGAAAATTTTAATACGGTAGAACATCGAACTAAAAGCTTCTTTTAAATATCCCAACAGATGGCGCTATCATGGTCGGAGTCTTGGTTATTGTTCATTTTTCAAACCGATTATATTATTAAGTTATTATTTATTAAATTATATGATAATTATTAAAATATATATTATAATTAAAATATATTAAAATATTATTATTATTAAATTATACGATATTATACCATATTTTTTAAAAATTAAATATCAATAATATGATAATATTTTGTAATCCTACATGTATTTAAAATGACTGACTTTTTCATTTTTATATATAAATTTTTTGATAGATCTAATACGCCTAAATTTTTTATAAGAGAGCTAGGTTTAATGCCAGTAGCCGAAATTACAAATGGTAATATTTTTATAGTCTGAGAATGTCAAATTCTTTTGAACTCATTTCCTAAATCTGTGTATTTTATTATTTTTTCAAAAACAGATTTTTCGATATTACAGGAATTTATATATAAATTAAGAAATTCTACACCCCGACACAATACTGTCAAGAATTTGCTTCTGAGGAGAGACCTCATGACCAAAGCCATAATCTATGTCAGAATCAAAGAAAAGACTGCGATTGACTTGTACAAGGAAAGATACAAGGTAAAAGTGTCGCCATGTGGTATTTTTGTGAGAAAGGAATGGCCATACTTGGGGGCAAGTCCAGATGGATTGGTTGGAGAAAATGGTATAGTGGAAGTAAAATGTCTGCCCTCAATCGGAAACAAAACTATTTTTGACGCAGCTCTGGAAGATAATATCTTCGTTGCCGTGCAGAATGGAATACTTGTGTTGAAGAAGTCACATAATTATTCATTTCAAGTTCAAGGACAATTATTCATTACAAGAAAGGACTTCTGTGACATTATAATTTATTCTGAAAGTGGAGTAGAAGTAATAAGAATATATCCTGACAATGAATTTGAGCTAAAAGTGTTACCACGCCTGACAAAGTTTTTCAACGAATCACTTTTGCCAGAGTTAGCGGATAGCCGAATTCAACGCGGTATAAAAATTAGAGAACCTGACCATGTTGTCAATGCTCTACAAGCCAAAGTTTTAAAAGCCAAAAATGTAGTTTAGTAGTGTTTTACAGTATAATTGGCGTATAAATCTGTGTTGCGTCGGTTGTGTATTGATGTTTGATCTATTTGTTTGTGTTAGTGTGTTTGTATTTTGTATTTTTACGGTTCGCTAAAACTTCTCCTATACTTGCGAACAAGTTATTCACATGATTTGCTACAGTTTATAAATATTAAATTAATAAATTAGATACCAATACAAGTACAGAAACTGTAGCAAATCATGTGAATAACTTGTTCGCAAGTATAGGAGAAGTTTTAGCGAACCGTAAAAATACAAAATACAAACACACTAACACAAACAAATAGATCAAACATCAATACACAACCGACGCAACACAGATTTATACGCCAATTATACTGTAAAACACTACTAAACTACATTTTTGGCTTTTAAAACTTTGGCTTGTAGAGCATTGACAACATGGTCAGGTTCTCTAATTTTTATACCGCGTTGAATTCGGCTATCCGCTAACTCTGGCAAAAGTGATTCGTTGAAAAACTTTGTCAGGCGTGGTAACACTTTTAGCTCAAATTCATTGTCAGGATATATTCTTATTACTTCTACTCCACTTTCAGAATAAATTTTAATGTCACAGAAGTCCTTTCTTGTAATGAATAATTGTCCTTGAACTTGAAATGAATAATTATGTGACTTCTTCAACACAAGTATTCCATTCTGCACGGCAACGAAGATATTATCTTCCAGAGCTGCGTCAAAAATAGTTTTGTTTCCGATTGAGGGCAGACATTTTACTTCCACTATACCATTTTCTCCAACCAATCCATCTGGACTTGCCCCCAAGTATGGCCATTCCTTTCTCACAAAAATACCACATGGCGACACTTTTACCTTGTATCTTTCCTTGTACAAGTCAATCGCAGTCTTTTCTTTGATTCTGCCATAGATTATGGCTTTGGTCATGAGGTCTCTCCTCAGAAGCAAATTCTTGACAGTATTGTGTCGGGGTGTAGAATTTCTTAATTTATATATAAATTCCTGTAATATCGAAAAATCTGTTTTTGAAAAAATAATAAAATACACAGATTTAGGAAATGAGTTCAAAAGAATTTGACATTCTCAGACTATAAAAATATTACCATTTGTAATTTCGGCTACTGGCATTATACCTAGCTCTCTTATAAAAAATTTAGGCGTATTAGATCTATCAAAAAATTTATATATAAAAATGAAAAAGTCAGTCATTTTAAATACATGTAGGATTACAAAATATTATCATATTATTGATATTTAATTTTTAAAAAATATGGTATAATATCGTATAATTTAATAATAATAATATTTTAATATATTTTAATTATAATATATATTTTAATAATTATCATATAATTTAATAAATAATAACTTAATAATATAATCGGTTTGAAAAATGAACAATAACCAAGACTCCGACCATGATAGCGCCATCTGTTGGGATATTTAAAAGAAGCTTTTAGTTCGATGTTCTACCGTATTAAAATTTTCAAATAGGCGCCACCAGACGGCGAATTTTAAAGGTAATTTAAAAATATAAGTTTTCTTTCTTAAATTATAGTATAAAAAATATTAAATTAACTTTAAAAAATGGAAAAATATAATACCAATAATTTATCGTTTAGTTTTGTTAAATAAACGTATCCAAAGTTTTATAATCTGCATTTTAAAAACAAGAACAATTAGTGTTTATGAAAAAATTAAACTACGAACCTATTTTATTTATTTTTAGTTTTTTTTTCGTACGTTTAAAGAAAACCCCTTCAGGTATTTTTTGACGATATTCAGCCTTTAATAGTATTTTTTTAAACGCACGTATTACGGTCTGAAAAAGGTCATATTTTCGATTTGATTTTGATAATTACTAAGCCTATGTTAATTTAAAAAATGTATAAAAAAAATTTTACTTGTTGAAAACACTATCATTATCGATTTGCTTAATAATATTATCATTATTTTAAATTAATAAAAAACTACACTCGGCCTTAATATGTTACTTTTTAATCACCATGGTAAAAACTTAATTTTCAGTTTTTCGTCCTTCAACTTCGCTAGTTTTAAAACTATCTGAAGTTTTTCTTCTGTTCTCTTCATGTACATTTCGGCTTCAGCCATGTCTTGATTGAAGGTGGCCCCTTTATTGGTTTGTTCTTCTAAACATTTTTCTAATTCTGCTACTCTGCATTTGAACATGTCTTCATCCTCTTTATATGCATTTAATTGCCTGTAATCATGTGCAACGTTAATCAGACGCATCAGTATTAAATTAATTAAAAAAAATTATACCTTGTTAATTTATTTAAAAAATGTTATACCGACTGTGACTGTTCTATCTCCCAGCCTGCAGGACTAACTTGCCGATAGCAATCTAGCTGTCGCATAGAATCAATTTGGATATCGGCATACTCGCATCAATTAACCTGCCTTTAATAGCCAAGCTCTGTTACTACTACATTGTTAGGCTGGAAATAGTTCCACACATACCGTCGGTCGACCGACGACTTGGCGCTGACGAGCTGGACCGATGGTCCTCGTATGTATTTATTTTAAAACGAATCTAAGTGTAACATTTTGTAATGTATATTAAATAATAAACTGAATTGAATTGATTCAAAAATTAATCATTGAAGACAATATTAACTACTCTCAAACGACAGATGTGAAACAGAAAACGATTCAGTCGCATCTGGGAATTGAAACCAGGACGTCTTCCTTGGAAGTGCTCTGACGACTGAGCTAACTCGACCATGTCAACTTCACCAACGTAATTTTTAACTGTATCACTCTTCCACTTACAGCTAATCTATCGTTTAAGAGTCGTTAATATTTTCTTCAATAATTAAATACCGCCATTTGAGAAATGAAGTGAAAAAACTCATGAAGTTATTCCATTATATTTTTTTTTATTTGAAAATATTCAAGAGAAGCTTTATAGTAAATAAAAATACAAAATTTCCAAAAACCTGGATAGAAGTTTATTTCTCTCATCAAGTTCATTTATTTTTTCCTGCGCGCTTGCTTTGTATTTTACTAAGCGCATCGAAGACATTTCCTCCCTCTGTTTAGCCTGTAATGTACAACACGCAGGTAAGTTAAGTTAACTCCAACTTACTAACTAAATTACTTACCATCCTGCCGTTTCCCCGCTGGGGGGGTAGGCAGAGAGGACGGACCGCCAAAAAAACTCGGTCTTGGCACACCCTCCTTGCCTCATTCACGTTCATATATCGTCTCATACATACTCTTCTATTATTCTGACTCTTGACATGGCCCGACACAAGTATCTGATTCACTACTATATAGATAGGCCTACCCCGACTTCTTCTACTATTCACATTTGCGTCATATATTCTCATAATACTCCTTTCTTCGTGCATTCGCGCTCTCTACTTGCCGAAATCATCTGAACGTTCCTTTCTAAATCTCACTCGTTACGCTTACATCAACAGTGCATTCTTTGCAGTATATTTCTCACACGATCATACATAGTTTTACCACACATATGCCTCAGGGATCTCATTTCTACAACAATCACTCTTATCTTTCCTTTGCCAGATCCATGCCTCACTGCCATACATCAGGGTAGATGACAGAACTCTATTGTGGACTAGTAGCTTCACTTCTTTGGATATTTTTTTTTGTTAGCGCCAATTGCGTTCAGTCATTTATTAATGGAGTTACCTGTATTTACCCTACTTTCAATATCTCAGCCTTCCCATCCTCTTGTAAACAATCTTCCCAAGTACACAAACTTGTCCACCTGCTCCAAGTATTCCAAGTATATTGCACACTGTTTTCGTACTCTCTCTTTCAAACATTATAACTTTAGCCTTACTTAGTAAAGTCTAAGTATAAAATAATTTTGCCTAGCTAATTGATTTATTTATTTATTTACTATACAAAATTGCCATTAAGGCGTAAAATCAACAGGAAGAGGTTACCTCTAATTCTCGTTGCTGCGCGCTTTCTTTTTCCTCCGCATTAACGGCGTTTATTTGGAGAAGTTGTTGCTCCAGAGATCGGACGCGCGAGCGGTTAATGCGCGCCTCCTGTCCTAGTCTCTTAATGGTCTCTTCCGTACCACTATTCCTTTCTGACTCCGCCTGGAATATTATTCAACACAATCACATCAACAATTAATATACAGGACGTACCTGACTTACTTTAACCAGTAATTCCTGGCATTATTTGGAGTGAAAATGCGAATAAAATTTTGGACTCCGGTGACTTTTTATGTGTTTTGTTTTTTTTTTTCAAAACAACAAAAATTATACAAAAAAACAATTAAAATAAATTCTTTCACATGTCGACACTGGTAACTTAGCCGAGTAACCGCCCAATCCCTCACATTGACCCTAGCTGTCTAATTCATTTGCTGTACAAAAAAAAACTCCAAAAAATCACCGGAGACCAAAATTTTATTTACAAATAATGTCAAGAATCACTGGTTAATGTAATTCAAGTACGTCCCTTAACACACTGTAAAAACTTCGGGAGGTGATTTTACATGATGGTAGAAGTAAAAAAGATAAATAACTTTTTGAAATTCCAACGTTTATATTAAAAATTATATTCTTATAAAAATATTTTCCCATTCAAACAATTCAACTTCTTAACCCGAAAACTACCTTAAAAAATTGGATTTTCTAAAAAAGTTATTTATTTTTTTACTTCTAAAATCATCTGGAATCACCCCCAAAAGTTAGCGCACTTTACACCCGGACATCCTGTATACATCTGTTATCCATAAGAGTAAACGTAACGTACGATATAGTCTACGCGATTATAGATTATAAGATACATTAAAATGAATACAACAATATTGTTCCTCTATATGAGTATTTCTCAAAATAAATGTACGTAACGAAAATGTAGTTACGAAATAGTGTTACGAAATAGTCATAAGACGTAACTAAATAGTAAACATAAGGCTTGTTTACACAATGGCAAATTTTATTTTACTTTTTTTATTATTTATTCAATTTAATTAGTTGTCGTCTTTTTTAAATGTAAGTAATTATCCTTTACTTTTTTATTTATTGTACATACTACAAACATACATAAACTCACGACCCAAATATTTGTATTTTGTTATACCAAAGGGGTTTAAAAAAAAACAAGGGAGTATAAATAAATGTTTTTTAATCAAATTATCAGCTCCCAAATTGAAGTACCTAACACAATATTCAACAAATCTTAAGAAATTAAAGAACAGGCACTGTTTAAACTATTAAAAATTTAATAACATACAATTATTTAGTTTGAATCACTATCCATTAGCGTTTTATAAATTTCTTCCTCATCTTTATAATAATTGAAATCTTTCCGAGACACATTTGGTCAGTTTTTCAGTCTTTGGTTTATCACTCCGCTTTGGCGCATGAATATAGTCATTTAGTGATAGAGATTTAGAGATAAGGCCCTTACAAACCACTTTCTTTTTTGTATGTATATTTTCCAGTTTTTCGTTTTTAAGATAGTCACTCCACATGGTTTATCTTTGATTTTGTTAGAATCTTCATTTTCACTATTCATATTTTCAATATCAGTGTTATTTTCTATGGCATTATTATTTCCTATTATAACATCTCCGATTTATTATATAATCTAGTTTCGATGGGAATAGCATCATTATTAGTCTTAGTTTGTTTATGCAATAATATTTTCAGAATATTCACTTGCCTTTTCATCCGATTACAGCACTGTCTTAAATTCTTATTTCGACTTTTTAATCGAGTATTTTCTTCAGTCAGCTTTTGTAGTCTTTCCTTTAGGATTTTTTTATTATTTTTTCTACGTTCAAATGTATTATTGTATTGTGTCGTAGGATTAGCCTTTTTCTTTCTTTCAGCTCTTTTATCATTGGCTTGTCTCCACTTTGCCCGTAGCTCTTCTTTTTCTTCTTCTGTAAGAATTTCTTTTTTTATTTTTGATATTTTCTATAACTTTTGTTAAATGCTTAATTCGGATTTCCTCATATTTATTTGTATTTTCCTTTTTCAGTCTTTCTCTGTAAGCGTTTTGCTTTTTGGCATTGGTTTTTGGGGGCATTCCTAAAAAAAAATTATGCTGTAGTTATGGTTTTATCAGAGTAAATAAAAATAAATTTATATTTAAATAAGCTTTTATAAAAAACTTAAGGCACTTATAAATATTGTATAAAGCGCCTGTAGAACGGATAGTGTGTATGAGTGCCTCAAGCTTATTTAAAATAAAACCAGTATTGGACGGCTCAGCTTGATCTTCAAGTACTTGTCATTATGTATAATGCCATATAATCGCGATGATAAAACATACAAGTCCGACGACACCTGCTCTGCCATTGACCATCAGGAATTTCCAGCGCATCCTATGTATTACAACCTACCTACTTTCCAGCGCCATCAACAGATCTGCTCTATGGTATAATAAATTTTATTTTTTTCCTATTATATCTAAATACATATGTATATTTGTGCATTGTGCATAATATATTACATTATTACTAAACTTACATAAGACTTTCATAAAAATGCTAGACACACTTACAATATACTTACTTTTCTTGATCACGTTGTAACTGTGTACACTCAGCTTTACATTGAACTTTTTCGTTACGTTACGAAATTCATAACAAACGTTACGAAATTGTAATAAGAATTTATGTTATAAAAAGTCAATGGTTTGATAAAATTTAAAAGTGTTAATATGTAAGCTTAGCAATGTTCGTACCGCACATGTTACAAAAAGATGAGTAGAAAAAGACTTACCGTTTTGTGAAAAAAGGCTAAAATATTTTCTGTTACGAAATAGTGGTCCCACTAAAGAAACACGTTATTACTGATTTTAACAATTAATGTTATGGCGGAGAAGTCAGACCAACAATTAATCAGAAAGAGGCTAGTGTTGCCCATGTTAAATTTTACAAATGGGTTAAAAAATTACGGTGGAAGTACTAATAAAACGTAACTAAAGAGTAGTTACTAAAAAGTAAATGGTGATGTCTCACTTTGTTTTTTGGGCATAAATTATTAATTTATTATGAAACCCCATAGAAAATTACCTTTTTACAGAAACTACATTTAATTAAGACCCTAAAACTTACAAAAAATCACATATTATAACGTTATTATCGCATTTTATGAAGTATAAACAAATGAGGTGGGTAGGGTGGCAATTTTATTTTGTATGGAAGGTAAAAATCGATATTTTTTAAAAAATTAAAATATTTGCGAATTAATACGATTGTAATGTTTATTTTTCGATATTTTAAAGCCTAATATTTATTCTACAAAATGGTGCATATTTTTTTTGTATGATTAATTAAAAACATGTGAAATTTTTGAACTGTTTGTAGGCACACTTTATTTTTCCAAAATGTACACTTTTTTTGAGAAATACTCATATATTACTTTGTGATATTTTTGTGAACTTATAACATTATTATTTTCAACACGGGCTAGTCCTTGTGATGTTAAAAATTGAAATGTAAATAATGATACTTACCATGGGAAGAAACAATAAATAAATAAATATACGTAGTTAATTTAATTTTTTTATTAAATTGCACTTTTCGCAATTTAAACTTTTAAATATTCAGACGAATTATTAGTTTTCGCTCGTTTTTACGCAATAGGAATACGAATATATGGACAAAACTATGTATTCATATTACGTATGTGCGGGTTCAAACAAAAAAAATTAATTTACATTATTGTAAAGCATAACTTGCAAAAATTGTATTTTAATAAAATATTTAAATTATCTCTGTCTTTGAATGCATACATTATAACCATCGTTAAGTATTGATTTTTTTATTACCCACAAGACATTTCCCTAAGTCGCCTTTAAAATTATGAAAAATCTATTACTTAAGTGACCTGTATTTACGAATTAAAAAGCAAACAAATAAAATTGCTCATTAAGTAATCGGTATTTACTTAATGATTTTGTTTTTTTAATATTTAGTTTGGCTGGGTCTTTTGGCCTTAAATCCGAAACAAAGTTTTGTGTAAGAAAAGGTCGCGTAGCCGTTACAAATGTACCATTTTGGAAAGCGGGAGCAGAAGTTACCTTGGCACGGTCGCTCATATCTTTTGCGTGCTCCATCAGACTCTTCAACCGGAGCAGCTCTTCCTTCATTTGGAGGATCTCCAACTTCAAAGCTGTCTCCTGAAGTGAACACAGTAATAAAGGTGAAATTCAAGTACTACCATGCAGTGGACATCTGTGGTCTTATCGGTAGTATTTAAATGCTAATACTTCTGATGAACAAGGAGAATTTCGAGGACCACGAAGAGAAAAAACCATATCTCTCGATTTTGTGAAACAAATATGCCAGTATTTTGAGTATCGCTTGTTAAGGATATTACTTATGAATATAATATGCTTATATACCGCAAATAATAAAAAAATCATTTGAGGGCTATAGATAATATTAAACATATTATAAAAAATCAAAATTTTATTGTTAGAAAAAAAAATACCTTAAAATTTTTCAATTATTTATCTATCGAGCATAAAATATGCTCTTTACGTGGACACAAAAGTGCTGTGATGAACGCATTGAATGTAATCCAATGTGTACAATTTTATCCTTTTGGCTTCACAAATATTTGATATTATTTTCAAAAACAACGTAGATTTTTTTAGGAACAACTTTTAAAATCTTAGTTTAACAGAAATATGTTATAAATAGGTAGTAATTCGAAATGCGGGAGTTAAATTCACAAGGGACAAAGTATTCTATGCTATTACTGAAGTTATAAACCCATAAGAGGGTGTTGTAGGAATGAGAATTCAATATTATAATGTTGTTGTTATTTTCGAATGAGAGTGGGATTTTTTTGTAGAGTTATAATATAGGACGTTTTTTTGCCTAAAGGCTGTGTTTGTGATTGCTTATTGATTATTTGTTGGATATATTTTATTCCTGTTATTAACTAACTAACTAACTAACTAACCATCACGCCGTTTCCCCGCAGGGGTAGGCAGAGAGGACGGACCGCCAAACAACTCGGTCTTGGCACACACTCCTTGCCTCATTCACATTCATACATCGTCTCATACATACTCTTCTATTATTCTGACTCTTGACATGGCCCGACTCGAGTATCTGATTCACTTGATCGTGCCATGTCTTCCTCGGGCGTCCCCGACTTCTGCTACCATTCACATTTGCATCATATATCCTCCTTACACTCCTATCTTCGCTCATTCGCTCTACATGCCCAAACCATCTAAGCATACCTTTCTTAATCTTACTCATTACGCTTACATCAGCCTTGCACTCTTTGCGGATCTCCACATTCCTCACACGATCAAACATGGTTTTACCACACATACGCCTCAGGGATCTCATTTCAACAGCATTTAATCTACTTTCATCCTTTCTTTGCCAGTTCCATGCCTCACTTCCATACATCAAGGTAGGTACCAGCACTCCGTTGTGGACTGCTAACTTCGCTTCTTTGGACAATTTTTTGTTAGCGCCTACGGCGTTTAGTCCTCCATTAACGGAATTACCTGCATTTACCCTTCTTTCGATATCTCTGTCAGCCTTCCCATCTCTCGTAAACATACTTCCTAAATACACAAACTCATCCACCTGCTCCAAGTATTCCCCATTCACAATTATATTGCACACTGTTTTCGTACTCTCTCTTTCAAACACCATTACTTTAGACTTACTTACATTCATCATTAACTCATTCTTCATGCATACTTCGTTCATCCTAGACACGAGAGACTGTAGATCATCTATACTATTAGCAATCAGCACCGCATCATCAGCATACAACAGGCAACATACTTTCAAATTATTCAAATTCGCGCCCAATCCCACCTCTTTCAATTCTTGCATACAATTATCCATGTATAGATTGAATAACCACGGTGACATTACGCAGCCTTGTTTAACACCTTTTGTGATATCAAACCACCCCGTAAAACCACCGTTTACCCTAACACATGCAACGCTTCCCTCATACAGAGACGCAATTGCCTGAGTCAGATTCGTATTCACTCCATACTTGGACAACACCTTCCATAGCTTTTTCCTGTCGACTCGGTCGTATGCTTTTTGTAAATCTACAAAGGCACAGAAAAGTTTCTGGTTTTTTGCCAGAAACTTCTCAGTGAGCATACGCAATGAGAAGATCTGGTCCATGCACCCCCTTCCACTCATAAAAGCACCTTGCACATCCCATATTTTATCCTTTGTTTCCTTTCTTACTCTTTCAATCAAAATTCTACCATACAGCTTGCCAACTGAACTAAGCAGGCTAATAGCCCTATGATTCCCACATTCCATACGTGACCCTTTACCTTTGTATAATGGCATGATCACAGCCCTTCTCCAATCTAAAGGCGTGTAACCTTCCTTTAAACATTGGTTAAAAAGATTGCACAACCATGTGAGAATTACACGGCTACCTCCTTTAAAATATTCAGCAGCAATATTGTCAAACCCAACAGCCTTACCATTCTTCATACATTTAATCGAGCTTTCTATCTCATCCATGCTAATTTCGGTAACATTCACTCCATCGTCATTCATATCTGATTCGCCGCTGGAATCACTGTCACTCACTTCGCTTTCGAAGACTTCCTCGAAATAATTCATCCATCTCTCTTTTATTTTTTCCTCATTCGTCAACATTTTTCCATCTTTTGATTTTATCACTTTCATGCTTCCGTTTTCTGGGCCACTCCGGGACCTTTTGACTTCTTTCCAAAACAACTTAATGTTTTCTTGGAAATGGTTTGTCATTTTCATTCCTTCTTCCTCTTCCAGGCGTTTCTTTCGTTCTTTCACTCCAACTCTTACTTTTTTCTTACATTCCTTATATACTTCTTTCGCTCGATACTTCTCTTCGCTGGAAGCACTGCCAGCCGCAATCAGACACAACCATGCTTTCTTCTTTTCTGAGACCAGTGCTTTAATCTCATCATCCCACCATGCATCACCTTTCTTCCTACCTTGCGTACTTATTCCACAAACCTCCCTAGCAGATTCACAAAGACACACTTTTATGTGGTTCCATGTTTCGTCTATGCTTAGACCATCCATTTCCTTCGCATTCAATCTTATCTCTGCACAATTCACATACTTACTTCTCACATTATCGTTTTGCAGTTTTTCTATTTTGACTCTTGTCGGAGTTGGTACCGTTTTCACTTTAGAGCGCCAACCGCGAAAGAGGTTTACTCTCGACACTACAAGAAAGTGGTCAGTTTCGACCTCAGCCCCTCTGAAAACTCTTGTGTCCTCGGTAACAGCTCTCAACCTAGAGTCAATTACTACAAAATCAATAATTGACCTCTCATTTCCTCTTTCCCACGTATATTGGTGGATACCTTTATGATCGAAGAAAGTATTCGACACAAACAGGTTCCACTCTAAACATACTTCAAGCATTCTGTTCCCGTTGTCATTCGTTCTTTTATCCCCAAACATACCTAAGACCGAATCAAATCCGTCACGTCTAATTCCCACCCACCCATTCAAATCGCCTGCCATTATAATCCTTTCGTTCATATTTTTTAGTCTCATTACAACATTCACACCAGTCCAAAAATCATCTTTCACTTCATCGCTTTCAGAATTAACAGGGGCGTAGCAAATAACAAGAAACACCCTTGTCAAACCGATTTTAAATCTGATCCACATTATTCTCGGACTTACACATTCATACTGCAATTATTGCGTTTCCTTGCGAATCCTGTTATTATTGCGTTTTATATTTAAGAATAAAAAGTAGTAATTTTTTAGAATAGGGTTGTTTAATTGACATGATGTTAAGATTTTTCAAGATTTCATCAGTGCTAGTTCTTTCGGGGACGCGAACTAATTACCCTCGCAGATGTGCGTGACAAGTTTTTTTAGTAAAAAAACAGCCGTAAGTGAGTTTTTCAAATTTTAAAATTGCGCGGGACAAGTCAATTGAGGAGTACACGTCGTATACGCGGTTCTCGTCGCGCAAGATACCTCTCTTTGCGGTCTAGATGCAGAGTGTTCGACACTCGTTATGCAGGACCCGGGTTCGAATCCCATATTTTTATAATTTTTAATTTTTTTTTATCACATGCCACTTATAAATATGTGAATTTATAAGTAGCAATTTAGTAGTAATTTATTTTTACTTGTGTCATGACATTGTTTTTAATAATGCATTACATATTATTTACTTAGGCACCGTTGTTTTCTTCTATGATCCTTATTTAAAAAAGCTTACAAAAAGCATGTTTTTTTGTTATCCTTCAAAACATGCATTTTTTACTCTTGAATAGTCTTCAAGCACGTTTTTTTATTACGGTCAGAGCACATTGATGTACCTACCTAGGTACCTACCTATAGTATTTTTTATGTCAGCGCGGAGCCTTCTGCAGTGGGAAAGTGTTTTAAAAAATCAAATATTGACATACAATATACGTCAGTTATAATTAGTGACATCTTACGAATTTCAACAGAACTTTTTTAGTACAGAACTGTCTTTAAATGGCTAGTAAAACCTAGTTTCTCCGCTGGGGGGCATTGTTGTAGTTTCGTTCTGAACAGGGTACCTATTATACTTGGCCTTAAACGACTTTGCACTTGTCAAGCGGGAATATTTCGATTACATAATTTTATTTTGTCTAGGCCCAAGGGGTTAAATAATTCTTAAAAATCGTAAGCGAATTAAATTTTACGCTTGTTGTCAGGGTCTATTTTTTTAAAGAAGTATCTCTTTAAATATACTAAACACAGAGATTATATTTTAGGTTTTCCTCCACAACGCATATATTGGATTAAATAACTTCTTAGTAAACGCAATTCTTTTCAGGTCGTAAATTTTCCATCGCGAGCTATGAAGCTTGTTTTAAAAATTTAATAATAATAATAAATCTATGTGCTATACAAACGTCTTCACATTATTGTTAATCCGATTAAAAGTGGGATTACAGGCCGTTACCTGATAAACGTTTATTAAATTCGTAATAATATCGGAACAAAAGTTCATGCACCTGCGTTTGTCTTGATAATATATAACGAAAAAACAAAATTCGAAAATGTAACGATTTTTATTAACACGTGTTCAGACATCGTGATAAAAAAATTGTGTTTTACAAAAAGTTTATCAGTAAACCTATCAATTCGTTCGTTAAGGGCAATCCCGTTTGTAACCGGATTATGAATAATTTGAAAAGATTATTAATAAATCAGCAATATTTTATAACTGTTATTTTTCTTCGTGTACGCTGTAACTATGTTATGTACTATACACTTAATATACACCTTGTAAGTTTTCGTTTAAAAATATTTGTAAAACAGAGTTTTTAAGGGAGACTATTAAAATTGTTAAAAATTGAGCTAGGTAAAATTAATTCTTTTTAAAACTCGGTGTAAATATTGCGCCGTGCCTATGTTAGGAATAGCGTAACAGTAACAGCGTAAATAGCGTAAGCGTAATAGTAATAACTATTAAGTTCATCAAAATACTTTTAATGTTGTGTGTAGATTGGTACTTTGAAACGAAAATCAATAGTCGACGAACTTAACTATGTATATTGTTTAATAATAGATAAAATATAATCAAATGTCAGAGATATCTCCACTTCAAATGAAATGGAGGAAAACTTTCACTGAGGCACTTTTCCAAATGAAAATTTACTGTTATCACAAATCATAAAAGACTCTGGTCACAAACATTTTATCGGACATTTTCTTTGCGAATATAAACAAGTTAATGTCTCAATATCAACAGTCTGTTATATAAAGTGCTACGAATTTACTAGGTTCACTGATTAATGACGTTTTATTATGAGGGTGTGGCAACAATCCTTCCCTGTGTAACGGCCCTGAATCAAAATGGCGCCTGAAGTTTGAATATTGGCGCCAAAAGAAAATTAGTTATAAACTTGTAATTTGTTTTTCTTATAAAGTTTGGTAAACCCACAAAGCTTTTTGTCTGATTTATTTATTATTTGCCCTGTTCAGATCCGGCCTCAATCAAATGGCACCTGTAGTGTAGAATTTTGGAGCATTTAAAATGTAATAAAACAGATAACTATGTATATAAGTGAACATGGTAAAGTTTTAATGTATTCTGTGGTAGACAAATAAATAATTCCACCTATTCGACATCGGTGTAAAAATCACTTAATTCATCACGAAATTCGATAAATAAGCAAATTCCGCCTACCTCTGTATACTTACTACTGTATACTATCAGCAATGCCAGACAAGTGACATCGGTTAAATTTTGATAGAAATACCGCCTATCTTCAATACTACCACTAGAAAATAGTTTTGAAGAGCAACGGAAAGTAGATTTTTTTATTTTTTTTATTGTTTAACTTATAACATTGTTACATTGTACATAAAATTAGGTAATAATAGGTAATAGTGAAAAACATATTTTATTGAATTTCTACTCAAATGAAGAGTGCTAGCTTTTGAGCTTAGCTTAGGAGTTATTTCACAATTATTTCATGTTTATATCAGTAATTAACATAAATACAGTACAATAAATATAAACTTAAAAGAGGATTGTGACGTTAATTTTGGTTGTAACATGAATTGAAGTTATAACATTTGAAAGGTGATATAAATTTTTTTTAAAGATAAATTTGACCTTTTTTTTAATAAAATAAAATCTGGTATTTTTTTCACTTCTTCGGGAAGACTATTAAAATATCTTATGCCTTTGTAAATGTAATTATTGTGCATTTGTTGTGTTGAAAATAGAGGAATTTGGATGTTAAAATTATGCCCTAAGGATGAGTTAAATTTAAGTTTTTTATTACAGTTTCTTTATATATTTGTAATATTGCATCTTTTTTATAGAGGTCTTCAACTTTTGGTACTTCGAAAATTTTGAACAATGATGCTGAAGAGAATGTTGGTTGTTTTTTCAAAATTACTTTAATAATTAGTTTTTGTACCACTTTTACAGAGCTTAAAATTTTTTCATATGCACCTCCCCACCCAATGATTCCATACTGAAGTAATGATTGGACTAGTGCGTATAGAATTTTTTCAGGTTGTTTAGCTTGAGAACATTTCTTAATCTAATGAATATATAGATACATTTTGTAATGCGCTTAACATGTTCACATATGTGTCTGTTCTATATCATATGTTGGTCTACAATTACACCGAGGTACTTTATTTCAGTTGTTTGGTTTAGTATGGTACATAATTTATTACAAACATCTTTGTTACATTTTTTTTGTGTATTATTATATGAATGTTGGGGTAAGTTTTGAATTTATTTATTGTGAATGGTATATAAACTGTTTTTTTGCGTTAATTGTAAGTAGATTTGTATCGAACCAGTTTTTTAGGATTTGGATGTCATTATTTGCATTTTCATTTACAATTTTCCAGTCATTACCTTAATTATGATAATTGTATCATCTGCGTAAGATATAACTGTTCCACTGAGGTTTTGTTTAAAAATATCGTTTACGTACATGATAAAAAGTAATGGACCTATAGATAATCCTCATTTTTTGTTTCTCCATCAAAATTAAATTGTTGACGCATGGGCAGTATTGTTAATTCGTAGTCGCTATGCTATCGCTATGCGTAGTCCAAATGCGACAACAATAACAAGTTTTTTGCAAGCTGCGTCAGAAAAATGATTTCTGCTTTTTGTTAGGTGTGATTTTCGTAGCAAATTTATATCTCTTTAAAAATCTGTATGAATATTCGAGAAAAGAGGTTCGTGGTATGGTGAACGAACAGTAAGCTATTGAGTATATTACGTGGAAAGAATCAGTAAAATTAATATTTTCATCTGTTATTTCATTCAGATCAAAGAAACCTTTTATGGAAACTTCCAAGTCACAGATAATTCAATTTGGTTTACGAATTTTCAGTTAAGGAATATAAAATGACGTCACAAATTTCTGAGAACTGCGCAAAACAACAAAAAACACTTGTCACTAAGTGCCACTTCACGCCAAGACTATCCGTAAAATCTAATGGATTAATGGATAGTCTAGTATCACTAGCAGATAATTAAATCAAGAAACTAGTAAAATAACACCTTTGTAATAAGGTACGCTGAATCATAAAGAGTAAAATGTGGAAAGCAGAATATTGTTTGTACCTTTTAGAAGATTAACGATTTTTACTATACCTACAGTTTAGGGTGGAGCATAATCTATTTGAAGTAAGGGTTTTGTAATTGGACACTATTTTGATGTAAGCTAATTATTTCTGTCTACACTAAGCAAACATATTAAATAAAGAAACCGTTTATTATTAATTTAATAATAAAAATTAAAAATAAAAATTTAAAAATTTCTCATTAAATTGATCTATTACACCCCTGCTACAAATAAGGCAAAGTCAAAATAAAATTATGGATCATCGGAATTCACTATTTTAATATCTATCCGGATTAAAAAAAGTTTTCGGCAATATAAAGAAACGGTAACAGATGTTTTTGATACATTAGGAGTGTAAGGAGGATATATGATGCAAATGTGAATGGTAGCAGAAGTCGGGGACGCCCGAGGAAGACATGGCACGATCAAGTGAATCAGATACTCGAGTCGGGCCATGTCAAGAGTCAGAATAATAGAAGAGTATGTATGAGACGATGTATGAATGTGAATGAGGCAAGGAGTGTGTGCCAAGACCGAGTTGTTTGGCGGTCCGTCCTCTCTGCCTACCCCTGCGGGGAAACGGCGTGATGGTTAGTTAGTTAGTTAGTTAGTTTAATATAATTAACTTAAAAAATACGGTTTTACAAAAGTCTAACTCTCTGTCTGCAACTAATGAGCTTATAAATAATCTTGAAACCAGCGTAGATAACGGAAACTATGTCATAACAATTCTCGTAGACCTCCAAAAAGCCATCGATACCGTGATTCATGAAATGTAAAAAAATAGAAAAAATACGCATCAATGGTACCGCTCTAAGAGTTATCAATCGGATTTAAACAACATAAAACAATATGTTAGCACAGGAGATAAAAACAGTCAACTCGAAAGCATAAACTATAGAGTTAATCAAGGATCCATTCAAGGGCCACTCTTAATCCAAATATATTTATATATTTATATTAAACCTGAATGACGAATGGCTAATGGAATATATAACAATTAATATATCTTTGTAAAACCAGTTACATGATATTAAGCTCACCTAAATGCATAACGCCGTTGCATTAACTATTACAAATAGAAGAAAGAAACCTCCGCCTTCTAGAGAGTGAAAATACCTGGGCCTCCACATTCAGCGCCTTTGGGGTGATTTTTCACAAAAACGGCGCTATATAAATTTTCCTATTATTATTTACAAAAATCTGACCTCTAAACCGCACATAGGATAAATAAAATAAAAAAATAAATCATTCCACTAGTTGGTATATTTGGTAGAATATCGCATCTTCTACCAACAGAAGTAAAGGGATTAATTTTTAGCTTAATCCAATCCCAACTAAATTATCTAATAGAAATATGGTGAAACACATTACAAACTTAAAGGAAAAATAATACAGAGTGAGGTTATTAAAAAATTCAATTATAACTTGTGATGTTTTGAATATCCACAAAAACAAACGATAAATAATAAACGAACGTGCTCAAAAAAAATTTTTTGTTTAGACAACGACGGAAGATTTATGGACAGACAGGCCTGGAGTAAACAGATTCAAACGGGAAAGGAGAGACCGGAGGGACAGTCGAGTTTTGAACTTGGGTGCATTGACAGCCCCGAGAAAGGGATACAAATCAGAAGTGTTGTTTGAAATTACAGTTAATTATTGAATTCAAATGGTATTAGAGAATATTGCGGAATATTGAATTAAAGTGAAAGATTATTGATCCGGTGTTTGTGTGAAGTGAAAGTGGTTCGACTCAGTGAGAGAACAATTAATAATAATGACAATAATAATAATTGGATAATTTGTAGAGCGCCGTTTTGTAAAAACCCACCTCAGGGGCGCCAGGTGTTGTGCAATCGCGATTGTGTTATAAAGTTGTGTTGATTTAAACGTGATTTCGTATACAGTTCGAACTAGATTGCTTGTCTTAAAAACATGAAAATAATAAAAATAATGATTGCGTTTTTAAAATATAGTGAATGTACTTAAAGGCAGGAAGTGTTTAATCGGGCTAAGTTATTGATTTGGCGAGATGGCATTCTATCCACGGAGACCGAAAACCAGAGAATCAAATAGATTATTAACTGTGGGTTCGAATCCTAACAGATTAGGGAGGTACAATTTTATTTACAGGAATATTTAATTACCCTTTTATAAGCGTAGGGAGGAGGTCGAAAATTAAAGTGATTTAGCTATATAGTGTAACCAGGTAAGCTTCACGCTGAGAATGAGAGGTGCCTAACTGGGTGAGTTTTTATATTATTTATTAAATTTCAGAGGACCTTTTTAAAAGACGGATACAACCGAGGTACAGGAACTAAGTTTACGACACCTGCCGCCCAAATAATGTTATCATTAACAGGGATGTGCTAGGCGAACCGTCAATCAGCTGTGAGCGAGAGACGAGTCAACGACCTTTTCATATATAGGCCGAGAGGCGCGGAGTACAGTCAGTCAAAGGGGAAGTTTTGCTAGCGTATGCCGTCCCAAATTGAAAGCGATCGGATGCAACCAGACGGAACGAAATGAAAACTTTTCTTCTGTTATTTGACTTTCTAATTTAATACTTTTCATCTATTATTTGACTTTCTAAGTTACGAATTGGGATGCACAAAACAAATCTAAAGTCGAAAGAGGGAGATGGTAATCTCCGAAATAAAACTACCAACCGAACAACTTTTCTCAACAGGTATCTTTCGAGAGGTAGGCAGCCTCTTTAAATTAAATGCAAAAAATCAAACCAATTATCCGTTTATACCTTACCTGAGAGGATAGGTATTCAGTAGAAGTTACCCATACCTAATACACGAGGATGCTAGTAACCTCATAAAATAAATACTGGAACCAAATATTAAAATACAGACAGTCCTCATCCCAAATTTGGCATTTCGAGTAGACCTTACATATATCTCACATGATAATTGGCTGAATGGGTAGGCACACAACCTATCGTTAATAAGCAGGCAAAATGTCGACAAGATCGTCGTGTGTTACCTATGTATTGACCTAGAAAGGGATGTAAATCCCCGACGGCGTGGGAGTTACAACGTTTTCTGGAGGTGGCACGTAACTTAGGACCTTGCGTGTCACATTTTCGCGACTAGATTCGTGACAAGGGATGTCATGGTTTTCCCCTTCTACACTCAGTAAAGTAGATTTTCCTGGAGGTGTTTGAGATTGGGGCAATTCTGAAATTGGTGATGAGACCTGGTTTTCTTTATTCTGGCGTGAAGGTTGCCGATTTGGAACAAGGGGAGACCCGGCCGGTTGTGATATCCAGACACGCAGATATCGATCGCCTTGCTCAAATTATCATCCATCAGTTTTGTTTGGTAAGAGGAGGAGTCAATCTTAGCTTGAAAAAAATTCATTTCCTTTCCTCTCCTTCCCCTCCCAAAATATATACATGGATGGCGCCGACAACTAACACCATAAACTTATCGTATGTATATCACATATATACAATCTAACACTTTATTATATTCACATTACCCTACGATAGGTAGAATCGAGTAGCTAGTGGGGGGGGAGCAGGCGACTTAGAAGATAAGGTTTATAAAATGGTTTTAAAACACAGCGGTAATGGATTCAACTCACTCTATCTCAAAAGAACCAAGGGATACCACACATACATAAATAACTAGGTTTCTAAACCGAGAAACAAAAACCCAACACAACGTTCGGTGAAGCCTTTTTATACTGAACCGTCACGTGAAATGAGTACGTTCAAGGTCGTACGTCACGTAGACAAACTAGGATGTACACACTTGAAGGGGTGTGTAATAAAGAAAAGACGGCAGGGAGGACCTTCCTACCCCGGATATATATATAACCAAAGCCTTATGGAAAAGTTACCTACGGGACTTAAGGAAAATTATCGTAGAAAGAAGAGAAGGAAAAGTTTGAAGTAGAAAGGGCAGATCATTACAAACTACAACATAATAAACTATACAATATTACAGTAAAGACTGTTAGTGGTAAACGAAGCATAGAAAACCTCCTTGAAAACGGAGAATGAAAAACTGTTCAGTATTAAAATAAATTAACAAAATTATAATGACCCTAATGTGGAAAAATCTTTAAGATATGTTATTATTTATTCAGTATTATAGATATGATATTATATAGTATTGCTAATTTAAAATGATTATTGTTATATAGCTTTGAATTATGTTATTCTTCTGTTGCTTTCTAATAGTTTTGCAGTCTTATTTGTCATCCAAAACTAACCTTAGTACATTATTCGTTGCAATAATTTCAGAAATAGATGTTGTTTAATAGGTTGGATCATCAAAGCTCCTTTTCGCTTTCGAATACAAATATATTTTGTTTTATAGTGTGTCCATAAGTAGCTTCACAACAGTTTGAAGATAACTTCAGAACGTGAAACAGCTGTCACGCGTTATAATAATTATACAGCAGAACATTAAAAAAAATAAACTGTTTAAAATTGTTAAGAAAAACTATTGTTTTTTTTTTTAATAAAAATAAACTCTGTACATTGACGAACCAGCCTAATGTAGGTTGTACGTCCATCATGAACAAAGCTTTAACTAGAAAATAATACTCAACTCCAGATAAGAAGTTTTAATGGGGATTGGGTATGGGTATCCCCTTATCATTATGGAGTGAAGTTCTGTTTACCGACATTGTGAAATTAAACATCCGTGCAAGCTATCAGCAGTCTCCTACTCGAAAACCATTAAGTATGTGAAAATTCAATCATTGAGCGATGCTCCAATAAAAGCTTTCAACAGATTATGTACTTGTGTTCAAAGTTTCATGAACTATAATATGATATATGGCAGATTGGTTGCGAAACATCGCAAGTCGTTTAGTATAGTGTATAGTCGATTAATACAGCCTGAAATGGATTATTAATGTGAAATATAACTGCGATATTTATACCAACTGTCCGAATTTTAGATTTACATAAATAGATAATATAATATTTGAAGGGATGGCCCTGTGCGGGCGCAATTGGAGCAGTCCTCTACGGGCGCCGAATTGTCAAGGCGCCAAGGCGCTGATAATACCTTACAAAAACAAATCATCCGAATATTATGGATTACAGTGATCACCTACCTAGGCATCTACTGGTTTTGACAAGGGGCATACAAATTTTACTCGCGCAAGGCGCCGCGCCGTTTGGCCTGGGGCGAGTATTTGAGAATGGTTCCGGTGATTATCTAACAAGCTTACCTTAAATTTAAACTTTGTTTATCATTAAGATAATACCTGCTAAAAATATCACAGTTAGAATTAAAAATTTCACCAAACGGAAAAAATAGAAATAACCTGCTTTAAATACCGTGTATATTATACTCACTCACTATGGGCTTTAATAATAAACGTTTTTATATAATTTTACACTACTAATTCTCAACCATTAATCTCCAAACAGCATAAAATAAAGTCGCTATCTGCGTCTGACTGTTTGTACGCTTTGTTCTTCTAAAATACACTACGGATTTGAATACGGTTCTCACTATCATTTAGAGAATTTATTCCGGAAGGTTCTGCATATATAATACTTGCCAATTATATTTATAAAGTAGAGAAAATCGATTATTTGTATAAGTCTTAAAAAAATATTTTCGGAAGCTAATATTGCTAACGCCAGCTAAACCTTATTATACTTCAAATCATATATTTTTAAAACGCCTACAGAAAAGTCCACGATAATATATGTATATCTCCTTAGGATAACCCACAGTAATCATTTTTATCTTTTACACATACGATGGGTTATTTGCGAAGCTATTTTGACCAATATAATATTAATCCTAATCCAATCAAATATAATATTTACGTTGAGCATTTAATGTAGATAAAACTGTCCTTTAAAGCATATCATTTATTTGAAAATCATAGAATTAAAATTACGCCCAACAAAAAAAGAGTCCAGAAGCTTCTTTGAACGATTTTTTTTGTATAATCAACGTAAATACAGGATAGTTTTTATTATACATGATAATCATTGAACATTTCAATTACCCAGTCCTTACCCAATTACTCATATTAGTTACCCTTGACTTTAAATGTAGATAAAAATTGTTTTAATAATATCTTCTAAGATATCGCAAATTTAAAAATCATTCGCAACAACACGGTCGGCTGCACGCACAAATACAGGCGCTTCTACGAAGATAGAAAATCTGTCACTTTGCGAAATCATGAAATTGTTAACTGGTGGGTCGTTCCCTGTAACTCACTACCTTTATTCCCTATAGTTGTACAGTTCAGTAAAATCAATCCAATATTTAAATTTATAAATAAAGGTACCGATCAAGCTGTGTACAGCATACAATCACCTAATGAAGTGGAGGGTACCGGATAAATCATCACAATGATAATTCATCACATCTTTAAAAAGTTATATAAAGTCATGGAAAGTGATGAAAAAAAATATTTATTAACTGGGTTACGTACGTTAGGTTAGGTTAGGTTAAAAAAAAAAATTCATCGTTTCTTTTTATTATTAATGTGTTTATTCAGTTTTTTTTTTATTTGTACATTATTTTCTGTTACTTAGATCCTACAAAACTGATCAATCAGTTTAATTGTATGTAATGACTTTATATCACTTTATAAAAGTGTGTTGAATTGTCACTGTGTTGAGTTATCATGGAATCATTACTTTTAATATTAGCGCACTTCGTCTAACATTCAACATTTGTATTTACTTATATCACTTTTAAACCATCTTCCTCTTCTTTTTGAAGGCTTACTAAAAAAGATTTGGTTAGAAAATTAAAATAAACTAATGGTTAAAAATGAAGTGTTTGTATCTTTCCACTAACATAATATGTCAAACCGCAAAGTGATTTCTTCAAAAATAAATGAGGAATCTTTTTAATGGTGCAAAAGCTTACACACGAAAGGTAGCAATATATCCTGAAATAAAGAGCAATCCAGCATTTTTAATATAGCACGAACCATTTGGTCCATGATTCAACCATTTAATGGTGTATTCACAACCGAAGTGCAGTGTGCACTCCAATGGCTTCCAGATGGGATACTCTTAGGTTTTATGTTTATTTATTCGTGTGCGGGTAGGTACTTTTCTAACGGCGAAAAACGAGTGCATTTCTGCTTGAAATGGTTGTTCGTTTCATGCTTCGCCAGCACAAGCAAAAACATTTAACTTTTATGGCAAAATGGATTGGATTCTGTAGCGATGATCCTTTATGGCTTTGTTATACCGCGTAAGGCGATGTCATACGTAGTAATGCAAAATCATGTGTTTTTGGTTTGATAATTTGGTCGCCTAGAAATGTTTCAGATGCTTTAATTAAATACCGCGAGTAGAATACATCTTGGCCTTTGAAATAATCTAGTATTTTTTAGATTAGTCTTTTTATAAGCCCAGAAAAAAATTATGTATAAGGCCTATGAAACTGCTTTAAAGTTCAAAATCTCCTACTTACGCACCCATTTTCGGTTATTATTTTATTGTTTAATGTGGAAAATAAAGTATTTATAAAATGATCGAAAAAAATTAATATTTATGCCTGAACATCCACAAAATAAAATAAAATGCGCTTTTTGGCCATGTTTTTATCTTGCATAAATCAAAACAGGCGGATGGTGTTAAGCGGGAATTTAAACCTAATCGCCATCTACGTAAGGGTTGTTACAATTTAAAATATTATAAATAAATATTATACGACGTAGTGCATCGCCTTAATTTGAATGCATTATCAGCGGGCATTGGTAACGTGCAATAAAATTGGACAAATATGCATACTCTGCAATAAAAACAGCCAAATATGCATACTCTGCAATACAAAAGGGACAAATATGCATACTCTGCAATAAAAAAGGGACAAATATGCATACTCTACAATAAAAACGGCCAAAATGTGCATATTCTGCAATAAAAATGCTGAAAATTTTCCCTGAAAACGAGAGGAGTAAAAATATATGAATTTATTATGAAATAAAGAATTATTCGTTTTAATTTTTAACGTCACAAGAGTCCCAACTGTTCCTCAACCGTCTGGAGCCAGTGGGACTATGGAATGTTATGTTGTGAGGATTTTAGACAGGGAGAGAAAAGTGAGAGAAGTACCTACCTGGCTATTCAGCTTTGGTCCTGAATACGGTTGAAGCCATATCAAGCAACGTTTCACAGTAACAACACCAGCACTAGGTTTATGTGTATACCTAGTGTTATTATTACTACTGTTGTATTGATTAAATACACGAATATGTGAGTCTCGCCAGATCACCATTTAAAAAAAATCTATTGCTTATATTTTTCCGAATTCCGCAGAAACCGGAAAATACAAATAATAATTAATAATAATTCGACCACCATAACACGGGTATGTGCCTAGCATGGTGGTCGAAAAATCCTCAATGCATGTAAAAAAACTATTCAACGAATAAAGAAACATAAAAAAAAATATTTCTTCAAATTGTACCCATTTGAACCTACTATTATTTGTACCTTTACCATTAATTATACTTACTATATTGTACCTACTATCTACTATTATTGTACTTTTATTTTTATTTTCCGACTTTATGTCCGGGTTAAATCTTCCCCACAGGAAAAACTAAACCCTTCCACACACTTTTCCACAAATGATCATCTAGTCCAGAGGTTCCCAAAGTAATCTATATGGACCCCCAGGGGTCGATATCGGCTTGCTGGGGGTCCATGTCAGCGAGAAAAAAATTTAGGGGTCCACAAGATTCAAATGGGGGTACATGCGAGCCGACCCCCGTTTACCTCAAGTCAACGTTTAGGAGTAAATGACACAATACACCTAACACAAATAACATAGTTTTTGTAATAATAATAATAGACTGAGAAATTACTTATTTGATATTTGTATTTTTATATTTCGTAAAGTTGTTTATTGAGGTATATAAACAGAGATATACGTTCCTTTTCTGGTCAGAATTAATATATTGAAGCAAAACATTGCACATCGGAAGCCGCAAATTTTCCTAGATCCCCAACTTGTTTTTGAAAAACGTCCAGGGTAACGTTTATCAACATTTAAATATACGTCACACAGACTTAAAAACTAAGTTTGAGGACATTTTGACTATGGAAATTGAACGTCGAAGAATCGGAAATCATGTGACAAGAAGAAATGACCGGAATAAGCACTGACAATGAACTTAAGGGGCAGTTCTGTATGGTTAGCTACAGAAAGAAATTCCCGATGCTTATCCTGCATCATTTTCATTTGGTGTAATACTTCACAAGGGCGCCCCTGTCTGCACAATGCAAATACAGAGGAACTATTCCGCCACCCGGTTGTTGGACAGGCAAGGGAAGGGAATTATTAAAATCACAGTAATTTACAAGATTTCCATAAAATTACGTTTTTTGACGAGTGCAGGAGATTGCGTTTATTGTTAAGGCGATGCACTACGTCGTATAATATTTTTAATTGAGCCACTATCAATAGCAACCCTTACGTAGATGGCTATAAGGTTTAAATTCCCGCTTAATAATCCGCCTGTTTTGATTTATGCAAGAAAAAAACATGGCCAAAAAGTGCCTTTTATTTTATTTTGTGGATGTTCAGGCATAAATATTTAATTTTTTTCCGATCATTTTATAAATAACTTAATTTGCCACATTATACAGTAAAATTATAACCGAAAATGGGTTTGTAAGTAGGAGATTTTGAACTTTAAAGCAGTTTTCATAGGCCTTATACATTATTTTTTTCTGGGCTTATAAAAAGACTTATCTAAAAAGTACTCGATTATTTCAAAGGCCAAGATGTATTGTACTCGCAGTATTTAATTAAAGCATCTGAAACATTTCTAGGCGACCAAACTTTCAAACCAAAAATACATGATTTTGCATTTTTATGTATGGCATCGCCTTAAACATTCATACTAGATATAAAAATCTATTTTTTTATTACTAAATAAAAACATACAAAAAAAATAATAATTTTCAATATAAATTCTAAGGTAAAGTGCAATAAAAGTCACATTTTAGAAGTTATTTCACAATGGTTGAAACGAAAAAGGAGAAACGTGGAAGAAACAAGAAAAAAAAGGTTTCTGCATTTGGAGGTTAGAGATAGTGTAGGGTTGTATTATATTATTATCCCCGTTGCAATAAATAATGGTATGGGACATTTAATGTCCCATACAAAAACGCAAAATGTTCCGCTACCTGACAAAATGTATTTGTCCCAAATCTTTTTCTTATTATGTATTACTTATGTTACATTACTACAAATGAAGTGGTGAGGTGATTGCTGTATTGGCACTGCATCACTACGTCCCCCCTCCCTCCCAAGAAAATGAAAAACTTTTGATATTGATGTGTAGAAAAACACTAGCGCTGGAAATAGTGCAATACATACGTCGGTCGCTTGCGGGAATATGTAGGTGAATGAATGAAGAGCTGTAGTGCCACGTGATTCGCTACGTTCAACGGCAACGGCGCTACATCATCGGTTGATCGATGGTACGCACTGCAATATTTCCAGCCTAAACATTGTTAAAATTGGTTCCTTTATTTTTCAACTAATATATTTAAAAATACACACCTTATAGTGAATACTCTATGGTATGGAAGCTAAAATTAAATTCAGTAGCAAAAAAGAGCTACTGATCAAAAAATCATCTTCCCTTAGCTTGCATACAGAGTCTAAATCAGTTTTTAATGCACAATATTAGCGATGCCAAAAAAATTCCTAAAAATAAATAACTCATAAATTCAACAATTTATAAGTTCTCAAGAAAAAAAACAGATAAAATTCGAATCATTACCATTACTTTATTAAGCAGCGTACTCATCTGCGAACTTTAACTGTAACCGTTGCAGACAAAGTAATCACACTCTAAGGGCGTAGAGCGCCCTTTTATTTGCGAAAAAAACCGACAAGCTCGCAAGCCAAGTACCCACTATGGTTTTTGGTAACTTAACGGTTACGTTTATAGGTCACAGATGAGTACAAGGCTTTATATTTAATCCAAATATTCCTGTCATCTTATTGAAATAGATAGTTTGAGTAAGTACCTACTTATATATTTCAACAATGCAGGTAGTACATAATATGTATGTTTAGTGAATAAAATACAACCAGATTGATAGTGATTTTATACATTCATAGGGCATTAAATATTGTGGATATTCTCTTACCATTCTAGGACCATTCTCATTCACTACAAAACTCTGCAATTACTGGCATTTGAAGATGAAGTAATGGTGATAATAACGGTTATAGATTTGCGGCCATGAGAATATTGTGTTTAAAAATTAAATAATAATAATATTAGCACTCAATGGTAATTGTGTATTATTTTTATATTTGACTGAAACACTCCTATGAATACTTTTTAAATAATATCATAAGTTTAACAAACAAAACCCTTTAATTAACCAATCTGAAACATATTGTGTTCAATATTGTTGATAAGTTTTATCGAATTAAAAGATTGGTAGGTAGTACTTATTTCATCATTAATCGACAGTATTGAAAATGGTTCCATTTCTACAATACAAATTAAGTAATGGAAAGCTATTATTTTGTATCAGAAAACGGAAGATTGGTATTTTCTGAACTCAGCAAAATTAATAAATTAATATTAAAAAAAAAATTTCAGAGTGCATTTTATTCAAACAATTTAAGACAATATTTACTATACTGACCACATACTAGAAAAAAATCTTGATAATGCAGACTGTGGTCCACAGTAAGCCCATTATATTTCTATAATGTGAAAACAGTTATAATGCAGCGAATTTATTCATACAGCATAATTTCAATAATGTTAATAAATATTACTTGCTATTATTATACAGGGTGTATCGGCACGTACCCGACAAACTTTAACCAGCTATTTCTTAGCATATATGGAGTAAAAAATCTTATGTGCACTTTGCTGTACAGTAACGTTTTTTTTTAATAAAAAAATTAGTATTCATATTTTCACCACATGTCACCACTGTTTTATCCTTAGTCAAAGTTTGAAAACCCATCTGGCAATATTTTATTCGAATTCCGTTGAATAATGCACGTGTGTACCTATATTGGCGCACTTTTACAATCACAACGAAATGGCACGGCACCATTCGTCACATTTTTAACTATTATTATTTAGTGTGTGCGAAAGAGCGAAGACGCTTTTCGACATACTTGCTTATAACAGCTGTTGAACACGAAAAGCAATGCCAATGACAGTGATGTAGTGTGGAAATTTTTAATTTTTTTGTTTTTAATTGAAAAAAAAATGCTACCGGACAGCAAAGTGCCCATAACATTTTTTACTCCAAATGTGCTAAGGAATAGCTGGTTAAAGTTTGTCGGGTTAGTGCCGATACACCCTGTATATATGTAAGTATTAAATTCTCTGTTATACTAACTTAGTAGGTGTCGTTGTAAAATACATTATAATATAATATAATATTTATTATTATTTAAGGCCGTTAGAATGCTCAATGTGTCTTTCCGAAAGAAAGAGTTGAACAATGTACGAAGCATTGATTATTCTGCAATTCCATTTGTCGTAGATGACTCAGTTACTTCTTTCCAATATTCTTGCACACCCATTCCATTCCGTCCTGCAAAATAAACCATAGAATCATTATAGGCAAAAATGATCACAAAATTATTATCAAAAGTACTTTTTGCTTACTTCCACCATCCAATAGTTAGTAAAAATATTCACTAATACAATGATTGATAAAATTATACCCTTCAGTAAAGTTTTAAATCTAGGAAAGATAAATTTATTAGATGAATAATAAGATGGCTGCCTTTAACAATCTAAGCTCCATTTTCACAAACAAGTAACTAGTAATAATTGTTACTGTTTGTACTTTTACTGAAAGTGTATAGGATTGTCTTCAGATGTAAATCAGATTATTTCTTAAGTAGATTTCTTCTTCTTCTTCTTCTTCAATGGCACTACAGCCCATTTCGAGCCTTGGCCTCCTTTAAGATGAGCTTCCACCGCCCTCTGTCCTCGGCCGTCGTCTTCCAATCTGCAACATGGAGTAGTCCTCTGGCATCTTTCCTGACATCGTCCTCCCATCTCAGCCTAGGTCTGCCCGCCTTTCGTTTGCCTCCCGGGTGTCCTGTTAGAACCTTCTTTGGTACACGTGTGCTTGGCATTCGGTGCACATGTCCGGCCCATCTTAGTCTTTGGAGCCGTAAATGAGTAGAGAGTCTGGGAGCTTGGTAGATGTCATATAGCTCCTTATTGTGGCGGATTCTCCATGCCTCTCCCTCTCGCACTGCTCCTAAGATTCTTCGAAGTACCTTTCTTTCGAAGGTGTCCAGCCGTTCCGCAGACTTTGCTGTCAGTGTTCCCGCCTCACATCCATAGGCCAAGACCGTTCTAATAATTGTTTTATAAAGGGTTATTTTGGTTTTCCTATGGACGTTTCGGGATTTGAACACTGGCAGCAACGCGAAGTAAGTGTTGTTAGCGGCTGTGATGCGCTTTCTTACTTCTACTGGGTCTTCGTTGTCCTGCGTTATGATGGAGCCCAGGTAGGCAAACTCTTCGACCACTTCAAAGTTATAGGAGTTTTTAAAATTCACTTTATCTTTTATTCTGCGGTGTGGGGTTCTGGTTTGCATCATGATTTTAGTTTTGTTCTCATTGATTTGCAAGCCCACCTCTCTTGCTGCAGTCTCCAAAGGGTCAAACACCTCTCTTACAGCCTGTAAGAATCTTCCGACAATGTTAAGGTCGTCTGCATATCCAACTATTTGGTTGCTTTTGTAGCAAATGTTTGAGTCGGTAGCAATCATTGTCTTCCTCACGACGTGCTCCAGAACAATATTGAAAAGAGTAGGAGCTAAGCCATCACCTTGTTTCAGCCCCTGGGAGACGTTAAAATCCTCCGTTGTTTCACCTCCTATCCTTACTCGACATCGTGAACCAACCATCGTTGCTTTTACAAGCTTGACTATTTTGGGCGGTATACCAAAATTTAGGAGTATTTCATATATTTTCTCCCTATCTATACTGTCATATGCCTGTTTGAAGTCAACAAATAGTTGATATATGTCTATATTCTTAAGTAGACACATAGTTAAAATTACAATACTATTTATTTGATTAACAATACAAGAGTGAATATCTACAAGCCACATTACGACTGATCTATCCAGAGGTTAGAAATCGACTGATCGTGTTGGAACCATTGAGCTTAAGTAAACTACCCGCCGATCCTTCGGGTTTGCTTGGCAGTCTCCGTAGACCCATATACAAATCCTCTATTGGATTGTTACCAACACTACACGTGCAATAAATACATACTACAACAATCAAAATAATGATAACATTATGAGATTGAATAACATACTAATGAGTGGATTACGAGCAAGAAAAAATGGCCGATATCACTGTCACAATTTCTATTCTGGCGCAAGTGGCACAAAGCTGGCCAAGTGGCATGGCTAACAGAAAACTGTTCAACCGAATTACGCATTGGATCATCATTAGATAATTTCTTTGGTTGGCGTAAAGATGCTATACAAAACACCAACTCAAATAGGTAAAAAAACATATTTAAGAGATATTATAATAATAAGTTTGTACTATAATATAGAGTAACCTTGAGAGAGGTTTGGTGATTAGGTCAAGTTGGAGAAGGTTCAGAAGAAATTTTTGCGTTTTCCCTACCAGAGGAAGCATGACTACTACCCACGGCTCTATCCTACTGATTTTTCTTAGGTATGCTCAGAATGAACCATCTAAGGGTCAGAGAGGATGTCCACATTGTTTCACATTTCTTCATACTAATTTATGGATGGTTTGAAAACACAACCATCACGTAGAGCATTAATTTATACGTTCCTGGTGGTTAGTAATAATAATAATATATATCTTGATTTAACCTTCCAGCGGGCGCGCTGTCGTAAAATTTACGACAGACGCGCCTTATCGCTTCCCCCACTCTTTCCACTTAGTTGTAAGCATCGAGCTTCGAGCTATGCTAGAGTCAAATCAAATGTCAAACATTTACCGCAAGATTTAAATGTTTTTCTCAAAGTGAGTTACGGTAGGGCAGTTGAACCGATGACAAAAGAAGAAAACATAAGCTTCCAAAACGCCGTGTTTGTCGGTTATGTGCACTGGATAAGAAAAAATCCTCAGCATCAATGAAATATTGCCGTTGCCAGTCCTTTACATGCAAGAACCATTCTTCAGTTGAGGTGGTTTGTAACAATTGTAAGGATGGGAATATTGATTCTGACTAAATAGGTCGATAACAAATTTTGTTTTGAAATATTAAAATGTTTAGAGTGTTGCTTCGTTTTTTTTAAGAAAGTCAAAATTTTTTTTTTAAGTACTGCCTATTATCATTTTTCATATCCTTAAAAAAATTCCCTAACATTTGTATAAAGAAAACACCATTTACATGGAGAAAACTTGATGACGTAAAATTTACGACAAGCGCCCGCTCAAGGGAAATTTCTCAACGCGCCCGCTGGAAGGTTAAGAGAGTTTGCACAATACAACTAAAAAATGCATATTATGAAGATTCCATTTGAGATATGGATCAATGGTGAGGCTGAGCCACTGACAACATTCATCGGAATTCAAACATGAGTGTATTCTAATGGAGGCATCGTCAAGAAGTTAACCAGTAATGTCAATGCTTGATGTGACATATTTAGTTTTCTCGGGGTTTAGTGTTATCGGTGTTGTTCGGTGTTTAGGTTATCTTCATCACCGACGGCACACACTGTTTTATCTCCCAGTTTGCAGAACTAACTTGCCAATGGTCATGCTGATGGGAAGAGTTATCTTGTTGTTAAATAGGAGCATTTCAGATATTGACATATTTGACATCAATGAAACAGGTTTTAAACGGCAAGCTTCGGTGCTGCTTGTATAATACCTGGTTTTGTATGATTATTTTTTTTCCTTACTTACACTTAACAATATTAACTTTAAAAATGAATGAGAATTGAATTTTGAAATGTTTCAAAATGATTGAATTGAATTGAATTACCGAAATGTTTTCTAAAACAATGCCAAATCATAAATAAAGTAAATATTACATAATATCAATGTTTTTGACCAATTAAATGTCTATATGAGCAGGCAATATTGTACCTGCCAATACAAATCAGTGCCTCATCAGTACAAGTGAATAATAAATTGTTCATGTAATTTTTAGGCAAACAATTTTTTAAGTTAATCTCTGGTACAATACACAATCCGCCTATGTTGAAAGAGGTTAACTTTTATGTCCCTAACAATTATACTCGAGGGAGATCCCATGCACTCTTATATGCTCCGAAAGCAAGGACTTCTGCCTATCAGAACGCGCCAATAAACAGAGCGACTCAACTGCTTAACGATTCTGCATTAGACATCGACATTTTCAATGTCACCTACAGACAATTCAGTAACTATCTTTTAACACATGTCACAAAATAGTAAAACTGCCTCTGTAAACTTTTTAATTCGTAATCTTCTCCATGATATATTGGTGTATAACCGTTTTATAGAGAACATGAAAAAATAAATAAATAAATAAATATTTGTATTCTACCTTTAAACCATTCCTATTTGTCATTAACGTTAACATATTTAGCTAATCATTTTTATTATTATTATCATTTTAGCTATAACTATGTATTTAAACATCCATATATGTAAATTTTTGGGCTTCATGCCTGTTTTATGTACTTAAATAAAATAAAAAAAGAACTTGGTTATGTTAGTATGTTCACCTTAACTCCAGTGCCTTCTATTGCGACGCAGGCCTGTATCTGCCAAGTCCTGTCCCTCAGGAGGTGAAGACCCAACGCCTGCGCAACATCGCTGGCTGGTAATGCTGAAACATTGAAAATTAACCCACAAATTAACATGTAGTATGGATTTTCAAGCATAAATTGTCCTGAAAAGTAACTAAGTTAGTGGGAACACGAACCATTCAATGATAGCTGAGTGATCTGCCCACTGTGCTCTCATACATTATTAAACTATATTTGTTTTTATGTGAATACCGCACAATAGTCCCAACGGCTCCAAACCGTTCAGAGCCAGTGAGACTATGTCCTCAATTGGGGTATGTTATGAGGCTGAAGATAGTGGGGAGGGGGAAAATATGTGGAGAAGGAAGTTGGGGGAGTAACTGGCTATTCAGATCTGGTTACTAACTTTTAAATTTTGAATGATTGTCTTACACCATACTGAGAGTATCTTCCACTCTAGAACTTGCCGCAAATATACTGCCGAATATTTTTAATTAATGAATAATTGTGAAATAACACAAATTAATCAAATTAAATTTTCTTCACATGCCAGGATTTTAATCCATGACCTGGGAATTGATAGTCGAGAGCCTTACGCCTCAACCACGAAGGCCGTCAATAATCCTCATTCGAATGCTTACTATCTATCATTGAGGGGTTTCACATAATTCATACTGAAATGAGTAAGCATGCGTGTATGTTAATCTTAAACCCGTTGAGTACAGACTTCTATAGGAAAAATTTGAGTCTTTAAGGTCAATCAATAAATATGAATTAAATATGAATCAATAGTTTTGTTCGTTTAAAGACTTAATTCTTTCGAGAAAGGCACACAAATACAATATTTTACCGATGATTCAATCCAATATTGTATTTGTATGCCTTTCTCGATAGAATTGAGTTTTTATATGGACAAAACTATTTATTCATATTCATATTGCGTATATGAGCGCGCAAACAAATAATTTGTCTTAATACTGTAAAGCAATACCTTGCAAAAGCGTATTTAAACAAAATTAATTAATTAACGCCATCTGTGAACACGTAGAATACAACGAGCGTTGCGTTTAACCAAGGGTAAGCGAACATAAATTATCATCTACGCGTTCATAGATGGTGTTAATTTAATTGTCTTAATAAAATTCACTTTTTGCAAGATATGCTTCAAAATAAGACAAATTATTTGTTAGCCCTGTACATATGCAATATAATAATAATAAACATTTATTTGCCAATAGATAAATTTTACATATTTTTTAACATAAATTCTATTGACAAAAAGGTCACTGCTCAGCTATGCATTCCGGATCTCTCCGGGAATGCAACTGGTTTTCAGCAGTGCCTCCAATATAATAATAATAATATATACATATTTAGGTATAATAATGAACAATGAAATAATATTCACAATAAAAAATCAAATAAACACAAACAAATAAAAATAAAAATAGTAGGTATACAAATCAGTGCAAATTAATAATATAGTCAACGAAAATTCAAAATAAACAATAATTGCAACCACATGTACTTAAGTATCCCCTTCATTGTAACGATAGCAACCATTCGCAACAAAGCTTTTTGAAGCAATGCAACGATGTCGATATTCGAATTGACAGTGGTACTTCGTTCCAAAGCTTTGACGAAGAATAGCTAAAACTACCCTCAAACACAATAGTTTTATATTTGGGGAGAACGAGTTAGTGATTTATAGTGGTATCATACTATGTGTATGAGAGTCACGGGACCACTGCAATCTGTCAAACAGATGGAGTCAAGGCAGGAACCTTTGAATTCATCAAATTGAACATTTGATACAATTGGTGTAATTTCCTTCTGTTCGACATATTTAGAATCTGATTCCGATAGAGGTAAGACATTATAACAATATCAGACTCATGCATTTTGGACTCCTTGTACTTGTTTTTGAGTTTTTTTCAGTAAAGAGGGACCATATATCTCCATAGTCCAATATTGAGAGAACAAGACTGTCAGTAATAATCTTTCGTAATTTATTGATATAGGTATGATCTCTTATATTATACAGCAGACGAAGTTTCGAATAGCACCACTGTGACTTGTTTTTAATATGTTCCTCATACCTCAATTTAACGTCCACCACTATTCCAAGGTTGCGCGCAGATTCAACAAAGGGAATAGTGGTTTCACCTATTTTTACATCATGTCCTCTATTCCTTACACATGATATTTTTTGTTTAGTTCCCATTAACAAAGCAACAGTTTTTTGGGGATTGAGAAGTAGTGCATGCTCTTGTGCCCAAGCGCAAACTCTACGTTGATCACTATTTATCATTTCCACCGCTAGATGAGCGTTACATACTTCAAACGATAAATATAGTTGTGTATCATCTGCATACATGTGCGACATACAGTGTCTAATAGATTGCATCATGTCAGCGGTATATATAGCAAAAAGGAATGGCCCTAGTATCGATCCCTGTGGTACCCCTCGAGTTATTTTAACATCAGATTAATATTTTAGAGCCCCATTGATATCTCTGCAGACTGTACCCTGAGTTCTATCTTTGAAATAACTCTAAAACCATTTTATTGCTTCCATTGAAACCGAAGTATCATAACTTTGAAACAAGCAATGGAATGATCAGTAAGTCAAATACTTTAGAGAAATCCAGAAGAACTAATATTGTGGCTTTGCCTGCATCAGTGGAGGCAAGAATATCGTCTGAAATGCATTGCAGAGCTGTCGTAGTGCTGTGGCCTTTAAGAAACCCCGATTGATGACGTGGTATAATCCCGCATGTTTCAGTGTAGACTACTGTTTGGTCAAACACAACTTTTTCGAGTACCTTGGATAATGCCGGTAATATACTGATCGGTCTGAGATCGCTAAGACTAGAAATTGGTTTCTTTTTAGAAATTGGTGTTACTAAACTACTTTTCCACACTGCTGGGACTGTACCTGTCCGTAATGATTGTTTAATAATTGCTTTTTGTGGTGCTGAGTGCAAAAGGAATGATTAGTTTAATCATTGTGATACTTATGTAATCGCAACCGATGGCGTTTGATTTAATATTATGAATGTGTTTTGTTATTGTAGTTTCGTCAACCGTTTGTGAGTGAGAATGAGTTAGACACAGAGTGATTTTGTGAATTATAATGATTGAATAAAATTGGACTGTGTTCTAGATTTTGACTGTGGTTTATAAAATGATTATTTATTGCATTTGGATTATTCAACTCCATTTGTATATCTCCGCCTTTATCTTTGATATGAAGGCAGTTTTCTAAGGATATCCAGAGTTTTTTAGTTTTTTTAATCATAAACTAACTAACTAACTAACCATCACGCCGTTTCTCCGCAGGGGTAGGCAGAGAGAACGGACCGCCAAACAACTCGGTCTTGGCACACACTCCTTGCCTCATTCACATTCATACATCGTCTCATACATACTCTTCTATTGTTCTGACTCTTGACATGGCCCGACTCAAGTATCTTATTCACTTGGTCGTGCCATGTCTTCCTCGGGCGTCCCCGACTTCTGCTACCATTCACATTTTTATTTTTTTTTTTAAAAGAAAGACAAACATTCCCGGGTTACGAATAACCTGACAATATTTGAAAATCTCCTACTACCACCACAGAAAGCTGAAAATGTTGCTTGTGTTGTGATGGAGGACTTAGCTGGCCGAGGAATTGAACACACTACGCCTGAGTGGGACCCAAGTGCGATGTCAACTCGGCCACCGACCGGTCTAAAATTTGCATCGTATATTCTCCTTACACTCCTTTCTTCGCTCATTCGCTCTATATGCCCAAACCATCTAAGCGTCCCTTTCTTGATCTTACTCATTACGCTTACATCAGCCTTGCACTCTTTGCGGGTCTCCACATTCCTCACACGATCATACATGGTTTTACCACACATACGCCTCAGGGATCTCATTTCAACAGCATTCAATCTACTTTCATCCTTTCTTTTCCAGTTCCATGACTCACTTCCATACATCAAGGTAGGTACCACCACTCCATTGTGGACTGCTAACTTCCCTTCTTTGGACATTTTTTTGTTAGCGCCAACTGCGTTCATTCCTCCAAATGGAGTTACCTTCATTTACTCTTCTTTCAATATTTCTATCATCCTTACCATCTCTCGTAAACATGCTTCCTAAATACACAAACTCATCCACCTGCTCCAAGTATTTCTCATTCACAGCTATATTGCACACTTTTTTCGTACTCTCTCTTTCAAACACCATTATTTTAGACTTACTTACATTCATCATTAACTCATTCTTCATGCAATCATTATACTTCGTTCATCCTAGACACAAGTCATGTTTATTATTATTAATGTTATTTTCAAAAATATATATATAATAGTATTGTCTGCATAAAAACACAATTATTGCAAGAAAGGTGTACAAACACAATATTGGATTGAATCACCGATACAATATTGTATTTTTATTTCATAAAATAATTAAACTAAAGAAGCCTATGAATGCGTAGATTATAAAGTATGTTGTGTTTATCCTTGTGCCAATTTCGTTTTGAACCAAACAGAGCATTTCTGCCTCACTAAATAAGTATATCGTCGACGGCAATCCATCTCTGTATATGCAACATTACCACGTAAGTCATCCTGCGATGCCATTTGATGGCGGTAATAAACCTACTTCGGCTGGATTAATATAGAATTTATTTTTTGAGAATAGTCTTGAAATGAAAACAGAATCATCGCACACCTCAATTGTCTTTCGTATGGGTAAAATCATCGCCAGTATTTGGTCTCTCCTAAAACCGTGCAAAATATGATTTACGCGGTGATGGATTATCGTCGACGATATGTCTTATAACAACAATGTTTTGATTTCAACGGGAATGGAGACAAGCATTATCACCCTGCTAAGAGACCACCATTCAGAATCGAAACATTAGGTACTTGTAGTGGCTTTAGCTATGTTTAGGAAAGATTTCTGAAGATTCAGGTATTGCCAACCTTCACCTTCACTTCTAATTCCCTTCTTTCCACCTTAAAACATTTCCCACAAAATGGTGATGCCATAGTTCCAATGACTCCAGGCAGTTTGGACCTTGGAGTAACAATATAATAATAAAAATATGTGTACATAATATTGTTACCTCAAGATTGGCACTCTTGTACAGAATCCTTGAACATCATGAAAATTCAAAAGTTTTCCCGTGACAACTACTAAAATAAATTTCTTCATTAAAAATAGATATTTTGTACCTGAAGGGACATCCTGTTTGTTGGCGTACACTAGAAGTGGTACACCTTTTAATTTCTCATCTCCAAGGAGTTCCGCTAGCTCTGCATTAGTTTCTTCTAAGCGTTTTTTGTCAGAACAATCCACAACATAAATCTGTGTAAAGAAAAACAATTTCAATGACCAAAAATAATATAAAACACCATAATATTGATATTCAACAATTATTGTTCAATGAGAAATTTAATAAGACCTCAGAAAAAGAGTGTTGATACAATATTTTTTTTACATTAGGAGACCCAGAGGAAAATAATAGCCTATGTTATCTTGGGGATGATGTGTGTGCTGTATTTTAAGGAAATGAAGGAGAAGAGTTTCTGGGAAGGAAAAAAGTATGAGGGGTGGGTAGGAATCTGGGGTCAGTGTATCCAGGAGTGAGAGATGTATGATTCCATTCCTCCCACTGTGGTGCAAGGCGTTGTGTTGAGAGAGTCTTTTTGGAGAGGTGAAAGGGTCTTCCTTAACTGGCCTCTCCCAATCTGGCCCGTCGCACAGTTGGTGGGTAGACACATCTACCGCCAAAACCTGGATAAACCTCACCCCATGGACCTAGGCACTCCTGAAAAGTCAGAAAAAGTGGCGAAGCACATGGCATAGATGTTGGTTATTCAACAAATTGTTTGTGAGGTGGTGGTAGCCACACCCGTCTTCCAAATTGTTTTATAAATATGTATATACAAATTTTCTTACTAATACATCAGTGTTTTCAAAGTAATTTCTCCAATAGGGGCGAATTTTTCTTTGTCCCCCAATATCCCAAACGTTGAGTTTAAATCCATCAGAGAGTACAGATTTTATATTAAATCCTGCAGTTGGTGTTATGTGCGTAATGTCTTCCGATGCCAGCTTTTTCAAAAGTGTAGTTTTGCCTGCATTATCTAAACCCAGCAGAAGAAGTCTTAGCTCTTTTTCTGGCGAAGAACGAAGCTTCCTGAGTAACGCAAGAAGGCCCTGAAAAAATAAATTACAATAAAAAAAGAGATTGATTATTTCCAATACTCCCTCTCCTATATTTTCCTGTTTTGAAAAACAGGTGGTTATTTTAATCTCAAATCTAAAATGTCAGCTTTTAAAAAATTTTTACAAAAGGTACCAAAAAGGTAGTAGGTACTAATGTACTAATTATAATATTATCAAACTACAAAACTCAGTTCTTTTATACACAGAAGTAAAAATAATAGCAATAAAATCATTCAATAATTGCTTCAAATTATTATATTGTTTAAATTTGTAATATTGTGCGTAAATATAGGATAGATGGCATATAAGGGAACAGTGCCCCTTTACATTTTATCGTTAGAATCAATAAAAAGCTAAAAAAGTACCCTCTTGAACATTTTATGGCTACAAAATATTTAAATCTGAAATGTTGGTACCCTCAACTCTTGTTTTGTATATGGCGCGTAACTATAGCAACACGTTATAAACTTTTAATATCCTAATCCAATTAATAGAAAAATGTTTCGTTAGATTAAGTTGTTTTGGCTAAGAAATAAGGATAAAAGTTACATGCGAATAAATTTTTGCACGCTTACCATCATTGGATGTCTTCCAGTAAATTAAATGCTGATGAGGGAGAGATTTCAGAATTTGAAGCACAAAATAACGTTGACACTTCTCTCTGCGGATAGCGTTGAAACGGAACTGCCAACATTAAAACACAAATCAATTTGACGTTTGAAGTTTGAAAATGTCAAAACCTAAATAATGTCTCGGTCGGAATCCGCAGCGTGAAACTTGAATTTATTATATTTTATTCGACGTCTTTCGTTGCAAACCGTAAGAAAAACGGTCGCTTATAATGGTGGTGAAGTAATGGCTCGTGTGTAAAACGAACCTTCCATTTATAATAGCATAACCTAACGATGTTTCCGCATCAAATTTGGATCGATAAAAACATCAATTTCTTTTATTGACCAAACAACTACTGTCTGTTGCCGCAATTTTGAACACGACTCGGTATTTCTTGCTTTCCATGTATCCGTGATAACAGTTACAAATCAATAATAGTGCCAGATTGCTAATTTAATATTTATTTCGCGTGGAATGTCAGCATAATAATTTATTGATCACCCAATTAAAAATGAGTCTGTTATTTTCGGGATTTAACGGTTTCGGGCAGTGGCCGGTAGAGCAAGACATGATAAAAGATTTCACATCCGTAAATGTGAAAAAATATTTCGAGAGTCAAGACGAAATAGAAAAATTCGACTGGTCCATTGAATGGGCTTACAATGTCTTCATTTTGAATTCTAAAATCATCATCAAGGGATTCAGCGAAAATTTGGAGGGAAAGTCTGAGATTTTGTCTCACCCGAATGGAGGGGTCTTTACCAACGTCTCGTGCAATGATAAGTTTCTGCTTTTGTTCAATAATCAAGATAAAAATGTCTGGAAATACTTCTTGGATCCAGAAGTGGATCAAAAGTGGAAACAGTTACCGAACTTCTTGAATTCTGAGCGAGAACTAGGGCAAGGAGGTAATGGAGATAATACTGATCTGAATGATGAAACCATCTTGAAAATCGTCTGCGGGGTGATGATTATCATCTGCCTCACGTCTAAAGGAAGGGTTTTCAATATTCCATCAGAGATTTCAACTGAAAATATCATTGGGAAAGTGATTGATGTATGCTGTGGCTATGAACATGCTGTTTTGCTCACTGACCAAGGAAGTGTTTACACTTTGGGAGGAGGAAGGTAACCAATTATTGATTTTTGCACAATAATAATAATTCCTACATTCAACTTTATGGACTAGTGCCAACTTTTGGCAATGCCTTGTTTTTTTCTAGAATGTTCTATACATTGAGAACAAAACCAGGGGGGTAAGGGTGTTAGCTGAAGTAATAATTTCTCTGCTAAGCATTTTTATTAATTATTATTTCCCCGATTTTAGATATCTTTTTAACTTTAATATATATTTCTGTAGGTGTAAGCAGATGGTTCTGGTGTGGTTGAATATCATTTGCATGATACGACAGCTATGTGATAAATTTGGTGGTTGGAGTGTGAAGACTCGGTTTGTTTGAAACCGCAACCTATTCTTCACACTTTTGCCGTTTTCTTCAGATTGGCGGCTTACGACACAAATAAGTTTCACACAACCTGAAGCGAGGTTAACTCAAGTTTAGAAATAGTGCTTGTTTATATTGCCATTAAATAGTGTTTTGCTCAAATTATACTATACTTACAAACTTACGATTATAACAGAATCCAGAAGCATCACATAGTCTAATGGAACAGAATGTTTATTGCAAATGTGATAATTTTTTATCGGTTTATATTTGTATTTTTAAGGCACAATCCACTTTTTTCTTATCCGTTCATCTCTTGGAAACCTACGTCCAGAAGTTTTCAAGGAGCAAAAGGCACAATACAATGCGGAAACGTTTTTCGTTTATCGATAGCTCACTTTCTGTTCTTATGATCCATGTAAAACCCCATCTGGGCGTAAATCAAATAAAATAAAATTTATTTATTTGTATTCTCATGTTATCTATTTCAGATAAATTCTTCGATGGGGTGCTAATTTAATTTTTCTTTTAATTGTTTTATGTTCGAAAGGAATGAAAAAAACTGGTATGGTAAACATTATGACTGTAAATAAGAGCAGCAAAGCTGAATGGTGCTCTCTCATTGGGGTTGACGGCCAGGGATTGGAAGAGATCGATTTTATTATTTTAAAGTCACTCCTCATCTTTGAAACTAACTTTATAGCAGTCCCATAGAGAGGTTGAACGTACGTCATTAACAATCATTCTCTTCCTCTCTCACGTGATGTATGAAAACGAAAAAGACAGATTATACTAGAACAATGACTTCACTTATGACCTCTCTCTGGGACCACCAATTTTGTTGAATCAGGTGTGTAAAATCTGGCGAGGCACTATTCAGGATCAAAACATTACTTAAAATTTCTGTAGTTGAATTCAGCAACCAGATCTGAGCAGACACTTTCTCCAAACCTACTTTTTTTTAATACTCCCTTTTCATTTTCTTCCGCATTGCGCTTTCTCTTCAACTTGATTTTTCCATTTTCTTACTTTCTCATCCTCACCATTGATCCATCAGCCTCGCAAAAATTTTGACCATTGGGACTCTTGCGGTATCGTATTAAATTTTCATTATATTTCAGTCGTTGCCAACTGGGTCAAGGATCAATCGACAGCTCCGCTGCCCCCCACCTCGTAGAAGCTCTCGCCGGAGTGGAAATAGTCAAGATAGCTGCCGGAGGCTGGCACTCCTGCGCCATCAGCAGCATCGGAGACCTGTACACCTGGGGCTGGAATGATCGCGGTCAGCTTGGGATACGCCAGGAACCCGACAAGGAACTCGAGGACGCAGTAAAAGACGCAACCGTCACCCTCGAAGACAATTGTTTCGATGAATGCTTCGACACCAAAAAGAACAATACCAAAGACGATCTCCCAACACCTAACGACGTAAGTCTCGGCAATTTCGAGATCGGAAAACGATCTCAATCGTACGTCTTCAACGAAGACTCCAAAGACAAAGTTAACAAGAAAGTTAAAAGCTCTGAAAGTAACGAGAAAGATTTCAACTCTCATGCGATCCCGAATCTCATCGACATCTACGATTCAAATGACGGGAAGATCATGGAGTTGAATATCGTTGATGTTTCGTGCGGTTCCAAGCACACGGTCATCAAGTTGGACGATGGTTCCATTTGGGGAACCGGTTGCAATAAGTACGGACAGCTGGGCTTCGACGTGGAAACGATTGAAAATGTTAACCATTTCACCATGTTGAATGTGAAGGCTAAGAATGCCATTTTGAAGTGTGGAATCTGGGCCACGGTATTACTGACTTTGGATTAAATAAATGTCTTCATAGCATTCATCGTGTTTTATTTGTATTTATTAATCCTCATTACATTATTTGTCCTTCTACCCGGCTTGCCTTGAGTTTCAATACTCTTGTTTCTTACAAACTCCTCTGGTTTCTGGCATATTCTGTTAGAAGGTCGGAGTATTTGCGCTTTGCAATAAATTCTGTAAAGGCTCACCTTACGAAATAAAAAAGAAGAAAAAAAAAACTTATTTTATTAGACAAATGTACAACAAACGTTAATATCATCTTAATTTTTTGTTGTTTTATTTAAAAAATTTTCGTTTTGTCATTTCACATAATTAATAAAAATTCAATCTCGTTTTTCGAATTGCGTTCTGAACCTTTGGTTTCGTAAATAACACATTTTAATTCTTCTGTGGTTAACTTCCAGATTTGAATATAAAGTGTGGTGTTTTCTCTTTCCAACTAGATCATATTTCTCACGCAATATGAAAGGAGTTGAAAAATAATCTATGAATTCCAAAACTAATAAAGCTTTAATGAACTTAACCAAAATTTTTCCCTTTTTAATGTCTTGTTTTATATCCAAAATGAAATTAAGTATTTCTTTTTCTAGTCCATACATCTTTTTTCAGAGAACCGAGGTTATTGTATTTTCACTGCATGGAACAACTCAATGGAACTGCTTTCGTGCTCCTGTACTAACAAGTACTGGCGATTTAAAAAATTCATACTTACCATCGCACAGCATGGTGAAACAAACAATCGACATATGCGTATCAATGATATGAAAAACTAGCTTGAAAACGGCAATATGCTGCATTTCAAAGTGCTACTTTTGAGAAAAATTACAATTTCCTTGTAAACTAAGAGCAGTAACTAATTCAAATTTGGTGAAAAGTTAGATTGACACTTCGTTTAAAATGTTGTTAAAAATCGTGTGTTAAAATTCATGATATATTTAGTTTTTTTTGAACATTTCAAATAAATTCTCAATCAAACCTTTCAACAAATTTTAAATTGTTACTACTATTAGTTTGCGGGGTTAAACTATCCAAAAAAGTTTAAAGTCATTTATCTCAAAAGTAACTTTGTGGAGATACAGTATTTTGCTGTTACATGGGCGTAATCATCATGCACACGTGGCACGGATAGCTGCCCATACCTGAGGCCAATATATTGTAACTTAAACATCCTATTTGTGCGCACACTGTACCGTCTCCCGTACGGTAATTGCAAAACAATGTATTTGTGGGGTTGTTCTTTGCAGTATGCTGTATTTTAAGATGCAATGTTCTGCCATTACAGAAGTGGTTATTGCAGTTACAGCACTGTGCCATCGCAAATTCCTTGGGAAGTAACCACAATAACCAAAAGTCCAATGTTCAAATGATGTAACTCAACGAATGGAATTGTTTGAGTGCTGTAAAGCGAAAATGCTGTATCTATAGATAATAATTTTATGTGCTACATAATACTTTTTAAATATTTTTTTTCTATTTTTTCTTCTTTCCTTTATCGGTTCCAGGAGTCTTTTCTAGTCCAGGTGGCCACAACTCCTCAAAGAAGGATGCTTCAACTCCCATCTGCAGTGGACAAATAACATCTCTCATATCTATCTCATCTTCCTTTGCTACTTCCTCTTCTATGACTTCTTCTACAACTTGTTTAGCAGACTTGTCTACTTTTGGCGGCTTAGCTTTTTCCTTTTTGTCTTTTCCTTTAGCGGCAGTCTCTTCCTTGTTGATCAGTATCATCTTCGGGATGATGATATCATAGGGAGAGTAGACATCAAGACACAATGGTCGCTTTTTGAAGAAACTGCTTACCAACTTGAAGATGATTTCATCGGTGAAACTGAAACCAAATAATCAAAGGTTTTTTATTATTCTGCCGTCATAAGCAAAAAGGCAGCTATATGTAAAAGTCGTATTCTGAGAAACGACAACTTTCAAATTTATCAACCTAATGTAATCAAAAATGAACTTATTTAGCCACTAGAGCAGTGAACATTTCCGAGTGTTCAGTTTTCGATTCTGCCATTCTTTTTAAATATCATACCTCCAAATATTAATACCGAAATTTGTGAACTGCTAACTGTGGTTTAAAATCATTTAATCCACTTATATTTCCCTGTTAATCGCATATTTTTAGTTTAAATAAAAAATATATCAAAATTGTTAAATTTATAATTTATCAAAATCACCTACTCAAAGTTAGATAGCCATCGCTCGAATGGTTAGACGAATGCTTCGGATAATATTTGCTAATTTAAAAATGTAAATTTATAAAATATTGAACCTAAGCACTAACAAAAAATACCTAAATCTGTTTTTTAACATTCTTTTCAAGCAAGGCACACGGTACATTAGGCGTATTCTGTGTTCTTGCACTTGAAAATATTTTATTTATGTATTCGGTTTAACATTGATTGTGTAATAAACAATTCTTACTATGTAACTTCACAACAAGTATTGTTCATGTGAAATTTTTATTGATACCCATTCAAATAATTATATTAAAAAAAAAATTATTACTTCGCGATTTAACTCAAGAAAGGCTTAAAATATACTTCTTTATTTCTCCAAGAATGCGAAACAATGCTCTGTTTATATTATGTATACTTGATATGCCACAGTGTATCGATTATCATAATATGCAAAAATATGGTTTATGCCTCACTGTATATTGCTTTTGAAACTCAATATCCTTTCTTATTGATTAGGATTACTGCCTTTTTTGTGAAAAAATTAAAGCAGTACAACGTTTTTTAACCTGAAATACACGTCGTATTGGTATTTCTTTTGTTAAGAATTTTATAAAGAACATTTATTCATATTTGTTGAATTATTTGTGATTTTTCTTGTACATTTTTTTATTTATTTTTTTTTTTTTATTTTATTTAATACATGTTACATTATTTTGAAATTTACATAAAGTAGATATAATGAATCACCATACTAGGCGGCTGCCTGTTTCATGGTGACCAATTGAGTGTAATTACTTTGTATGAAATATGAAATCTAGTGTAAACATATGAAATTAGTAACTGTAGATGAAGCTAAAATTTTGGAAAAATTGTAATAAAAAGTAGAAGATAGAAATTAGAAAGGAGAAAGAAGTAAATTAGCATTAGATTGTAACAATGTACATAATTATATACATATATAATTTTTAATATGTGTGCATGCAAGCACACATGTGTATATAGCAGCAGACATACCCATATACATATAACACCTCTATCTGAGTACTTGGAATAGGCTACTAACACTATAACAATCGAACATCAAAAAATCCCCGAGCGCTTTCCTGAAACTGTCCTATTTGGCTATTGATTTTATTTCTAACGTTAAATTATTATAACTATTATAACTATACATATAGCTGCCTTTTTGCTTTTGACAGCAGTGTTGGTCTGAAAATTGTTTGCACTACTCCTGTAAGTGGGTACTCAGGCCAAAGGTCATGTTATATTATGCATAGTAGGAGAGGACACCAAATGCGCCCAACATCTGTACACTGTTGACATTTATTACATGAAAATGGGTCGTTTCGACTATTCATTCTTGAGTTCAACAACTGGACTGTGGAAAAATTTGCCGGCCTTTTTTGTTTACTATACACGAGTCTCTTCAAGATTATCCCCAAAGATGATCCAAAGGCCTCCTCCACACTCGATGTAAAAAAAAAATATTGTTTCAGAGTTGTTGATTCTCTCATCATCGCTCTGATAGAAGACCACCATTCTCAATCGAAACTTCGCTTAAATTGGCATTAGTCATGATCAGTTACCAGCCAGGCACCTTCCTCTTTCCCAACTTCAATTCCATAGTCCCACTGGCTTCGGACAGTTGGAATATAACACAACACAACCCCTAAAAATTGTAATCAAAAGGGTAAACAAAAGCAATTGTAACCGTAATAATATATATTTCGGGGTTTTGCATTAATGTTTAATTAATGGAAGAAGTATGTATTGCGTTATATTTGCTCGCATTCGTTTTGTTTATGCTTTGCAGTATCAGTGCAGACCATATGACATTTAAAAGAATTATCTTAACACTAACAACATTGAGCAAATACAAAAAAAAAAATTATGTTTTATAAATTTTAAATTAAATATCCCTGTCGAAGACTTAAAATACAATTTCTTATTAAATACTCTAAAAACACATACATTAGAAGATAGACGTAAAATAAACGATTTAACGTTCTTATTCAAAATACTTAACTCTAAATTCGACTGTTGTGAACTCCTGCAACTTATAAACATACATGCACCCACAGTAACAACACAACAAGATACAATATTCTACAGCAGCACACATAAGCGTAACTACATTGCCCACTCTCCGATACAACGACTTTACACCATGGGAAATCATTACTTGGGTGATGTTGATATTCAATACCAACTTGGCAAGTTTTGTGGATCATTTAAAACATTTATTTCAACAATACTCCTAAACACATCATGTAAACCTACAAATAGCAGTAATTTTCTGTTTTTGTTTCTTGTGTTTGTATGACTTGTTGCATAGCTTTTATCAAATGTAATTTTATTCTTATTTTTTGGGTTTCAAAGTATCTGTCAAATTAAAATTATACTACCAACCATAAGCCCTCTGGGCGTTAAATAAATAAAATAAATAAATAAATAACTTTCCTACAACCTGATTTATGTCTTAATTCAGACCAAAAAAAATACTCCTGGTACTTACACACTTTGTACAATGGCTGAAATTTGTATTAATGCAGAAAGACTATCTTGTAGTTTGGTATCAGCATTGGCTATATTCTCAGGCTTTTTAACTATAGGCGTTTTGTCAATAATTGGCTTGGCTTTAGGTGTTTCAATCACTGGGGTCAATATTTTTCCTTTACCCTTTTTCGTTGTTTCTGCCACAACTTGCATTGCTTCGTTAATATCATTCATCCTTTGTAATTCTTCTTCCATTTCCCTTTCAGCTATTTCTTCTTCAGTCAATAAGGAATCGGCGAAGATCTTTGCTAAAAATAAATAATATCATCATTACCTACATAAAGTCATGTTGCTCTACACCCTGAGCATTCGCCCTGACGATAGATACCGCAAGGCTGTTTAAAAGTTGGCTAATGATGAATAAGGAGGAAGCGTAGTATTTTTTTTATATTTTTTTTTTATAGTGAATACCTCACAAGAGTCCCAACTGCTCCCGTCTGGAGCCAGTGAGACTATGGCATCCCCAATTGGGGGATGTTGTGAGGCTGAAGGTAAGTGGGGAAGGGAAAGAGGAAGGTGGGGAAGTACCTGGCTATTCAGATCTAGTCATTTAACACGGCTAAAGCCATTTGGAGCAACGTTTCAATTCTGAATGGTGGTCTTACACCAGGGCGATACTGGTAGTATCTTCCACTCTGAAAATATGTATATATATATATATACCCATCTACCCTAAAAGCCCAGCTACACTACTCGCGAAGTTGATCGAAGTTGACCTAATACGATAGTGTGGGCACGAACTTCGCTTCGCTTCGGGCATCTTCGCTTCGCTTGGCCCGACTTCCGATTGTTGTCGGTAAATGCGCCCGAGTCAAAGGACTCGAAGTTCGAACACGAAGTGTCTGCCCACACTACTCGGTTCACTTCAGTTCGCTTCGAGATGTCGTGTTTGGTGGTTGTGCGTGCGCAGATTCATAGTGACTATACGTAATAAAATATGGCTTCTACACTGTGGTCACAGGACCTAATTTTTTTGTTCCTAGAAACACTCCAATCCGAGGCGGTTATTTGGGACCCAATTGAAAGGGACCATAAAGATAACTAACTAACCATCACGCCGTTTCCCCGCAGGGGTAGGCAGAGAGGACGGACCGCCAAACAACTCGGTCTTGGCACACACTCCTTGCCTCATTCACATTCATACATCGTCTCATACATACTCTTCTATTATTCTGACTCTTGACATGGCCCGACTCGAGTATCTGATTCACTTGATCGTGCCATGTCTTCCTCGGGCGTCCCCGACTTCTGCTACCATTCACATTTGCATCATATATCCTCCTTTTTTATATTTTTTTTATAGTGAATACCTCACAAGAGTCCCAACTGCTCCCGTCTGGAGCCAGTGAGACTATGGCATCCCCAATTGGGGGATGTTGTGAGGCTGAAGGTAAGTGGGGAAGGGAAAGAGGAAGGTGGGGAAGTACCTGGCTATTCAGATCTAGTCACTAAACACGGCTAAAGCCATTTGGAGCAACGTTTCAATTCTGAATGGTGGTCTTACACCAGGGCGATACTGGTAGTATCTTCCACTCTGGAACGTGCCGCAAATATACTATATATTATTTTAATTAATTAATTGTAAAATAACACAAATTAATCAAATAAAATTTATTTGCGCACGCCGGGTTCGAACCCGCGACCTTCGGAATGGTAGTCCAATGCGTTACCACTGGACTATGCCGGCCGTCACACTCCTATCTTCGCTCATTCGCTCTACATGCCCAAACCATCTAAGCGTCCCTTTCTTAATCTTACTCATTACGCTTACATCAGCCTTGCACTCTTTGCGGATCTCCACATTCCTCACACGATCAAACATGGTTTTACCACACATACGCCCTTGAGGTGATTTTTCACAAAAACGGCGCTTTACAAATTATCCAATTATTATTATTATTATTATTATACGCCTCAGGGATCTCATTTCAACAGCATTTAATCTAATTTCATCCTTTATTTGCCACTTGAACGTCCATGTTGCCTAGTGCACGGATTCCGAGAGACTGAGCTACTCGCGAAGTTGCACGAGTGTGTGGGCACGCACTTCGGACTTCGGCTAACTTCGTCGAGGACTTCGTCGAAGCGCCGAAGCGAGTAGTGTAGCGGCCGCTTTAAACTCAAACAACATACAACTTTTGGTTGTGATATATAGATCAACCATGTGAAAAGAGAATTAACCTACTTTAACATTATAATAATTAGTTACGCTTAAACTTTTGAATACTTTATATTATTTTACCACCGACAGCACACCATTAATCATAACTATTGTAAGTTTAAGTATGTTTGTCGTAAGTCTCTTTCAAGACATAGTAACTACAGTAACTAATAATCATATTTATTTATTTATTTTACGCCTGTTAAAGCTTTTACATACACATATTACAATATTTAAGAAATTATACTCGTAAATAATGCAGGAAATGACTGTTTAAAACACATATCTAAAAAAAATATTCTTGAATTTGATCCACACAGTATGTAGGTACAAAATATAAATATAAAAAATCCAAAATAATATTTTTCTTTCAGCCGACAAAATACTTTTAAGGTTAAACGCAACGCTCGTTGTATTCTACGTGTTCACAGATGGCGTTAATTAATTAATTTTGTTTAAATACGCTTTTGCAAGGTATTGCTTTACAGTATTAAGACAAATTATTTGTTTGCGCCCTCATATACGCAATATGAATATGAAAAAATAGTTTTGTCAATATAAAAACTCAATTCTATCGAGAAAGGCATACAAATACAATATTGGATTGAATCATCGGTAAAATATTGTATTTGTGTGCCTTTCTCGAAAGAATTAAGTCTTTAAACGTACAAAACTATTGATTCATATTCATATTGCATATATACGGGCGCAAACAAATGATTTGTCTTAATATTGTAAAGCAATACCTTGCAAAAGTGTATTTAAACCAAATTAATTAATTAACGCCATCTGTGAACACGTAGAATACAACGAGCGTTGCGTTTAACCTTAACGTGCAAAATACTGTAATACTGTCAATTTAAATAGCTTTATCAAAATATTCCCCTACTTGATGAAAAAAACTTCAATAAGGTATGCTTATTATAATGAAATTGATGTACTAAATATATCAACAACATCGGAGTATTTGTTTCCTAGCTGTTGAATCCGTCGCATAGGAGTGTGATATTGGGACGTTGATGTAGAATTGCTACAATAATAATATTATTACCATATTATGGTAGGTACTGTCTTGTAACCGACCTGTAGTAAGTAGGTACTACCCTCTAGCAGTCTCTGTCATAATTATTTGTAGTTTTATGTCACTACTTCCTATAAACGTAAGTCTCTAGTTGTAAGCCACTAGTAATAAATAATTGATAGGGTATAGGTTAGACATAAATTTATTTGCTGATATTCAATCAAGACTATGATATGATAATATTTATTTAAGCTTGTTGAATTTTCCGAAAAACCCTCGTAATTTTCAAAATACTTCTCTCGACTAATAGAATAAACTAGATTATTTTGGTTCAAAACTTTGGTAGAAAACTTGGCTATTCGTTCATAGAGTTTTAAGTTATTGCTTAATCTTTTAGTACATAGATGCCACTAAAGCTATGAAAACCCACGTATACAAAAAATATTACTTACCGATTATTTCAGGTAAGGGCATTAATTTTTTTTCTGAAATATATACAGCAGCAAAATTAAAGAGTATCTTCAGGTTTTCAGTAAATGTTTCATAGTCGTCCTTTTTCTCAAATTGTTTTATGGAGAAACAGAACCAATGGATCAATATTTTTTGATTTTCTGAAAAAGACAACATGAAATGTAATTCAGCCACATTTCCAAAAAACGATAATATTATAACAAACAACTAGCTATTATTTACTTCCAGGCTTTGTCCAAGATGCTAGACTATTTTATTGAAACATGTTTTCCTAAACATACGGGTTTGTTATAACAAACCATAAAATTGCGGCGTTTTGTTAAATTTTGAAATCATGCGACCTGAAAAAAGTTGCGTAAACCCAAACGTTCGATAGAAAAACTGTGCGAAATTCATGACGCCTCATCGTTTATTAGCTTTTGCTAGAACAAAGAGGTTTCAGCTCTTTAGTGTTTTTATTTTATTTATTTATTCTTATTACCTTGGGTCATTTTTTGTTTTTGTGCTTTGATTAATCCATCAACCACCACATCTAGAAACCAAAATTCAAAAAGGCTCGTCGGATATTCCGTACATCCCAACATCTCCCCCAGCATCTCAATCGTCTCCTTAACTCCAGTTTCCAGGACGTCTGGAATCTCAACGTCGGCTTCCAAATCCTGGAAAATTTCTGGCAGCAAATGCACCAAATCTCTCCCGTATTCTTCAGTAACATAAAATAGAATATCTTCAAGGATTCCAATACAAAATTTCTCGAGATTTTCAAGTAATATCAGAGAGGTTTCTTCTTGTACTGCGTTTAAGTTCTTGTTGAATAAAGTTGTTGTAGAATTAATTTCTTCGACGGTCTCGAAATTCGTGGTTTTACGAATGCCTTTAACGGAGATTGCACTTTTCCAATTAACTGGGTTTTGCATGGTTTTATCGGTATTATTCATTTCTTCATAATTACGTACATCAGAACAAATCTAATAATATACGAGCGCATTTCTATAAACTTTCAAACAATGGTTCAGGGAAAACGTCACCTTTGACAGAACGACGGTTCTTTTGTTAAAATAATTCCGTCTTCCATATTTCAGTTATATTATTTTCGATAGTGATTTATTCTTCTAAGCGATCTTAGTAAGGCAGTCCGCAGACGATAGACTTTATTTGCGGGCACAAAAATCCATTACGGTTTATGGAGGTGCGCGAAATTTTTCAGTTGGGTGACAATTTTAGAATTTGTCTGAATTTTGAAATAGTTTCAAACAGTCGCCGCAACTAGCTTCTCGTCTGCGGGTGGCCTTACAATTTATGTTGCGATTAATAAATGCTCCTAAAGAGCTTGGATGAAAAGGGAGAATGATAAGATGCTACCGTATATAAACCTACCCCGGCGTTTCGAACCACTCGGTCTCTAACTGTTCATATAACTTCCTCCCTTTCTTATAAACGGATAAACGTTAATTTTGGAAGGCGGGTTTCGCTACCACCGCCTATGGAATCATTTCATGTATTACCAAAACCTCTGCCATAGATCACCCCCAAGTGACTCGCTAGTTTGGTGGTTTAGCAGAGAATTCCTAGTTTATCGGTTGAGGTGTGTTCAGGATACACTTGCCTACCAGCTGCGTAGCGTGCCGGATCAGAAGAGGGTGGCTTGGGGAATCCCTCGACCTCTCCAACTGGTCTCTCGACTCACCGCCTTGCGCCGCAGTGAGAGTGATATATTCATTTGTCCGTCACTCCTGGACACACAGGTGCCTAGATTCCTACCCAAACCCCATAAATGTTACATTCCCAGAACCTCCTCTCCTTTCTTTCCTTAAAAAGGACCGTCCACACAGCATCTCAAAATATGACATAGGCCCTGAGGGATATTATTTTCTTCAGGGCCTCCTTTGTGGGGTTAATATAAAAAAAGTAACGGAAGGATTAGGGCTTCCGTGATTAAGGGGTAAGACTCTCGACTAGCAAGCCGGAGGTCGCGGATTCCAACACAGGCGTGCGGAAATAAATTTTATTTGATTAATTCATCAATCACGAAAAACTGTCATATATAAATGTTTTGCTAAATTGGTTGGCCAATTTTGAATTTTATACAGAAATCAATGCTACGAAGAGACCTATTTTCATACTCAAATTTGCCTTTACCAAGCTGTATTGACTGCTGTATGACCGGTCAGTGGTTGAGTGGGCATAGCGCTTGGGTCTCACCCGAGCGTCGCGTGTTCGATTCCTCGGCTGGCTAAGTCCTCCATCACAACACAAGCAACATTTTCGGCTTTCTGTGGAGGTAGTAGGAGATTTTCAAACATTGTTGGGTTATTCGTAACCTGGGAATGTTTGTCTTTCTTTAAAAAAAAAGAAAAGATAAAAAGTATCTTTTTACATATGTATGTATACGTACGTTGATCTCCGAAATGAATTCCACAGCAAAATAATAAAAAAGTCAATTTTTAAGTTTCAGATTTCAAATAATCCAATAACATTATTCAAAGATGAGAAAATTCCGAAAACAATATTTTATCGGTGATTCAATCCAATATTGTATTTCTTGAAAAAAAAAAGTTTTTATACGGACAAAACTATAAATTCATATTGGGTATGTACGAGCGCAAACAAATAATTCTTGTAAAATGTGAATTTTCATAAAATAATCAATAAAATAACGCCATCTATGAACGCGTAAATTATAACGTGCGTTACGTTTACCCTTGTTTTCAAGAGGTAATAAAAGGAAATTAAGTCGTTGTTATTTTTTTTTTAAATGGAACACTAGAGTATTTCCGGGACGCACCGGAAGTCCCCTCCTTAGAAAGAAACACAACCACCGGAAAGCAATACGGGACGACGTACAACATTTGTATTAAAACGTCACTGACTCTTTTTCTAATTACTCTAGATGGAACTAACTAACTCTTGTTCCGTTTCGCAGACATAATGATTAATCTATTGAACTCAATGTAGAACACGAGTCTACTATTTTCAGAATGCTTACCGTCTAACATAAATGCAAATATTTTAGGTATTGTTGAATAATATCTACAGGTTCAATAGGGTTTGATAAAAATATTATATATTTTCATCTTCATTTATTATGCCAATGTAATCATTAACCATACTATTTATTATCTTCATTTATTATATGATTTAAGATTTTCACGGCCAAAAGTATTTTTGTTATTTGTTTTTGGGGTGTTATGCCGTGTTGCGCTAACTCCTTCTTTAGCCAACGTTTCGGACAGCATTGCAGTGTCTATCATCAGGGCAGAATGATGTGTTATTCGAGGTTGTGTTAAAATGTGAGCTTATGTATGAGGCTGTGATACCGTGTTGCCAGCTCCAACCCTCTGAGCTAACATTAACGTATCATTTTTTATTTAAATTGGTTTTCTTCGTTTAGCTATGGTGTAGCCGTCAATCACCGGATACCAAGAACTATTGAGCTTAGCTCCATCGTCTCTATTAATGTTTACGGGATTTTTATGAATTTCAATGGCCTCCGTAATCAGCCGTGCTCTATAAGTTTTGAGTCTCCCCAGGATTTCAGGAACAAATCCAAAGTAATGCCCGGTGTCAATCAAATGCTCGGCAATTGCCGATTTGTCAGGGTGGCCGAGTTTACAAGCTCTGAAGTGTTCTGAAATCCTTTTGGAGATAGTCCGCTCTGTCTGGCCTACATAGACCTTGTCACATCCGGAACAGCTGAGTTTATACACTCCATCTGTTTCCAAAGGAAACTTAGTCTTTGCAGACCTCAGTAAGTCCTGTATCTTTGTTGTTGTTCCGAAGACAGTCTTGATACTTTCCTTTCTCAATAGCCTGGCAATTCTGTCTGTCACATTGTGCACATAAGGCAGGAAGGCACAGCCTTTCGACTCTTGTTCAATTCTGTCTTCGTTTGGTGCAGATTTGGCTCTTATGATTTTCTTATCTGACTTGCTGGGTAACCGTTACACTCCAGTGCATCGATCAGCTTCGTAAGTTCCGCTCCTATTTTATGTTCTTCACATATTCTGGTCGCTCGGGTCACCAATGTATGGATAAGTCCTCTCTTCTGCGCTGGGTGGTGGTGCGAATCAGCGTGTCAGTACCGATTCGTATGGGTTGGTTTCCTATATACAGTATGCCCTAGGCTACCATCGTGTTTTCGCATCACCTCCACATCTAGAAAAGGCAGGATTTTATCTTCGTTTTCCAGTTCTATTGTGAATTTTATTTTGCTGTGGAGAGAATTAGGATGGTCCAGGAATTCGTTTAGTTTCTCCGTTCCATGAGGCCAAATGGCGAAGACATCGTCGACGTAGCGCCACCATACTTTAGGGACAGCCGAAGCTGTGTCGAGTGCCACTTCTTCAAACTTCTCATCGCAACTCCATCCAATTGCTCAAACAGTTCACCTTGAAACGCAAAGTATCCCGTTTTGAGGCAGTGTTCAAAAAGTTTGCAAATGTCTTCCTCATATATCTCCCTGAGCATTGTCATGGAGTCTTCTAGAGGCACATTTGTGAAAAGAGACACGACGTCAAAGCTGACCAGAATATCTCCTTCCTCAGTCTTAACTTTCTTGAGCTTACTAATCAGATCTGTTGAATCCTTAATCCACGATTCGGTTTTTCCAGTTTGCATCTTTTTTTATTTTTTATATGTGACACCTCACAAGAGTGTCCCTGCCTGTGGAGTGCACAGACAGGGGAACTATGTCACCACCCGGTTGGGCGGCGTTGTGAGGCGGAGTAAGGTAGGGGCTGTGGGAAGGGATTTGTTAATGCGGGCCTTGAAGAGGCTCGGATTATAGGAGGGAGGAAAAACAGATGCCGGTAGCTCGTTCCACATACGAGCCGACTTACACAAAAACGAGTCGTAAAAACGGCCCGTTCTCATGAAGCCAACGTCAACCGTGAACGGGTGTTCAGTTCGTGTCCGTCGAGTTTCGCGCACGTGCACCGGTGCATCAGGAATCAATGCTGCTAGCTCCTTGGAGCAGGCTCCATTGAAATACCTGTAGAACAGAAACAGCATGCCTACATTGCGTCTATGCATTAGAGAAGGCAATTGGTCTGTTAACAACGGATTGTCAATCAGACGGATCGCTCTCCTTTGCACAGATTCAAGCAAGTTTATCAAGTATTTTGGGGCACCAGCCCAAAGGTGGCTCCCAAATTCAATAGTTGGGCGGACTTGAGACTTGTACAGGGTCAGCAGCTGGTCACTGTTGAAGAATCTCCTAGCCCTGTATAAGACGCCCAACTTTTTGGAGGCCTGATTTACTCGGGCTTCTATGGATCCCCGATACTTGAGCTGGTCTGATATAGTAACTCCAAGCATTTCAATGGAGTCTTTATTGGGGAGAGTGCTCCCATCAAATTGCACCAGACAGTCATTGATCTCCCTCTTTGCCGAAATCAGACACGCTTGGGTTTTTGAAACGTTGAAACTGACCAAGTTGGCCTTACCCCAGGCACGAACCATCTCTAGGTGGTGGTCAATTTTTTGCTTCAAAACTTCCCGAGCTGTTCGGACATCATAGGTGGAAGGGGGCTTGTCAAAAAGATAACCCTCGTGAACGGTGCTGTCATCAGCGTAGCAGTGAATTGGTGCACATTCAACGAAATCATTGATGTGCAATAAAAACAGCGTCGGAGACAGCACAGATCCTTGTGGCACCCCCGCATTGATTTGGTGCGGTGAGGAAGAAGAGCCGTCAACCACGGTTTAAATTGTTCTTCCCCTCAGAAAGTCCGCAATCCAACTATGCAGGGTTGGGTGGATCCCATACGATGGTAACTTCCCGACAAGGGCCCGGTGCCAGACTCTGTCAAAGACTTTGGAGAGAATCTGCAGTAATCTCGAGAGGTATTAGGAAAGTTTGTATGTAGGAGCACCAATAGCGCTGACAATCGGTCTCATTGGGATTTCCTTTTTATGTATTTTTGGGAGACCGTACAGGGCAGGAGTTCTAGAGGCTTTTACAAAAAGCTTAGACGAATCCTCTTTCCTGATGCTAGAAGTTTTCACTAGTTCCCTTGTCTTTATGTCAATCTTGTTGGTGGGGTTGTTTTTAATCTTCTTATAGGTGCCGGAATCGCACAAGAGGTCTTCCATCTTTTTTGTGTAGTCTGCCGTATTAATCACGACAGTGGCACATGGAACGGAGAAACTAAACGAATTCCTGGACCATCTTAATTCTCTCCACAGCAAAATAAAATTCACAATGGAACTGGAAAACGAAGATAAAATCCTGCCTTTTCTAGATGTGGAGGTGATGCGCTATTTCCTATATACAGTATGCCTAGGGCATACTGTATATAGGAAACCAACCCATACGAATCGGTACTTACACGCTGATTCACACCACCACCCAGCGCAGAAGAGAGGACTTATCCATACATTGGTGATCCGAGCGACCAGAATATGTGAAGAACATAAAATAGGAGCGGAACTTACGAAGCTGATCGATGCACTGGAGTGTAACGGTTACCCAGCAAGTCAGATAAGAAAATCATAAGAGCCAAATCTGCACCAAACGAAGAAAAAATTGAACAAGAGTCGAAAGGCTGTGCCTTCCTGCCTTATGTGCACAATGTGACAGACAGAATTGCCAGGCTATTGAGAAAGGAAAGTATCAAGACTGTCTTCGGAACAACAACAAAGATACAGGACTTACTGAGGTCTGCAAAGACTAAGTTTCCTTTGGAAACAGATGGAGTGTATAAACTCAGCTGTTCCGGATGTGACAAGGTCTATGTAGGCCAGACAGAGCGGACTATCTCCAAAAGGATTTCAGAACACTTCAGAGCTTGTAAACTCGGCCACCCTGACAAATCGGCAATTGCCGAGCATTTGATTGACACCGGGCATTACTTTGGATTTGTTCCTGAAATCCTGGGGAGACTCAAAACTTATAGAGCACGGCTGATTACGGAGGCCATTGAAATTCATAAAAATCCCGTAAACAATAATAGAGACGATGGAGCTAAGCTCAATAGTTCTTGGTATCCGGTGATTGACGGCTACACCATAGCTAAACGAAGAAAACCAATTTAAATAAAAAATGATACGTTAATGTTAGCTCAGAGGGTTGGAGCTGGCAACACGGTATCACAACCTCATACATAAGCTCACATTTTAACACAACCTCGAATAACACATCTGCCCTGATGATGGACACTGCAATGCTGTCCGAAACGTTGGCTAAAGAAGGAGTTAGCGCAACACGGCATAACACCTCAAAAACAAATAACAAAAATTCATTTATTATGTCCCAAAAAGTCCCAAAAGTTCCAAAATAGATGGAACATCCCTCTAGGGCGTTAACCCTTGTTATTTTCTTTACTTTTTACGTCCCTTTACTAAAAACATGTCGTATCTCACCAAATATTGATTCTGTAGCGGTAAGCTACTAAGAAGTTTTAGAACATCTATGTGTGCAACGTGTATCGCGTTTGGGATATGCGAGATAAGCGGCCAAAACGCGCAGCACATGCTGTTCTCGAACGCGTATGTCCTATAAAAAGCGGCTATGTCGTGGTACCAAGTCAGTCTTTAGCACTCAGTCAGTCAGTCCTATTCAAGCATCTAGATGCAATTGAGAACTGAGGTGACCGGTCGGCCCGTCCTACGCGCTGTGCACATCCTCCGCTCACCGCCGCGCTAGGTTTTGACTTTCCACAGGCCACGGGTGTGCACAAGCGTTCCCGGCGTTGCCCGCGCTGCAAGCTCAGGACCTTCAGCTTACTTCTCACTGTAGCTGCGGAAGACCCAAGGTCTTCACCAGTACTGAACACCACTTACAAATCCGGTCTCCGCCTGCAATGATGTAGAGATACCACTCCACCGCCGTTCATCTACGATTCATATGGTGTTGAGATCGGTCTGGAGAATTCGCCGTCGGCTATATCCACTGACGCGGTGTAGATCTTCGGTCCGGGGAATTCGAAACCGATCATGTCCACCAACAGCGTCGAGCTTCGGTTCGGATTCATCGCAACATCTTCACTGACAATAAATAAACGCTGAGATTGCTACAATTTCATTAATTCGTCTCACTTTACCACATCTCAAAATTCTACCGACTTAGGAGTAGTTTCATTCGATTCCCAACAACATTCGACCTAGCTTGTAAAGATGTATATTTCAAAAAATTCCGCTACTCACCCTCCCTCTAGAAGGGCGTTTCACCATTTTTTGGGGATGGTTCTGCACAATGTTCATTAATACTGCCAAGATGAATCAACGTTACATGAATGCATGAATTTTATCGTTTATTTTCTGCATTTTTATATTATTTCATGTTTTCATAGCAGAATTAAATATATAAAAAAAAATTTACCCAGTGAAAACTGGTGATGTGTAAAAAGCTTCAAACGTTTTGAAACTAGTTGGAATTTTATCCCAATGGAAACGACCCAGAGGAAGAGTTGGTCTGACTGCGCGGAAGGGGGTTGAAATAAATTGAGGTGAATGGCTAGTTCCGACCGAAGTTTCGGTTTCGGCCAGTTTCGGCCAATACACGAGTTTTTGCCAAAAATTAGCCGAAACTTGCGTTCATGATGTATTGGTTGACGTTCGGCTTTACTCGGGCGCGTGTGTATGCCTCTAGAATAACTTAATAATACCATATTTTACAAAAGTGGTCTCAAAGTTCAAGGTTTAAAGGGTTTGTAATTTTTAAATATTATTATTTTTCACCAAATTTCATCGTTTTCATAATAATTACTTGGTTGTTTCACATAATTTGAACAATTCATCAAACTTCAAGGTTAAAATTCAAGTTCTGTGAATAGTTTTGTTCCATTTTTTACAGTGTATAATTATTTCAATGTTTAGATAAGTTTGTAACGTTTTTATTGAGAAGGGGTAAGTGTTTTTTTGGCATTAATTGAGAGCAGGTATGTATCACGAATATTCACAAATATTTCAGGATTTGCATTTTCTTTTACAATATTACCTTTACTAACTCTTTACTATGATGATGGTGTCATCCGCATAAGAAATATATCGTAAAAACAAGGTTTTCTTAAATATTGAAAAGTAATGGACCCAATACAGTGCCTTGTGGTATTCCAAAATCACTTGTAAGTGGTAGACTTAATAGTGTGGTTTATTTTTATAACATGTGTTTTTTTTGTGAATATAATTTTTAGCCAATTTTTTATTAGTTTGACATGAGATATGCTGTCGAAAGCTTTTTGGAGAAAATTCAAAAATTCCAATACATTTCAAAGATTTATCTTTACAATTATGTTTTTTTGATTTTAAATATAATTTAAATAAAAATTTGGTACTACACAATATTAGTACAACATTAAAAATAATATAACTACGTACGACTACCATGATCCGGACATGAGCCTAGTACAGTAATCGCGAGTGTACAAATAAATTGTCATACGAAAATATATGTAATACAAAATTTAAAAAAAATACTTATATATCAACGAACTAAAAAGCGCTAAAACCAAACCAATTTATTTATTATGTTGATGCATTTTATGAACTCTTACAAGCTTAACAATAAAAAACGCCTAATGTCGGGATGTAGAGTGTTTTAATTACTAATTTAAATAAGTTTCGGATTTGGTTTCGGTCGAAACTAGAATAGAAGCTGAAATTCGATTTAGGTTTCGACTGAAAATCTACTTTCGGTTTGTCACTAATAAATGGCTAGGGACCGGATCTAGTGGACAGCATATTTGTGGAAGAAGTCTAATCCTAACCTGGGATGTAGCATCGTAATGATGATCATGTGTTTTCTCAGCAGAGGCAGGCAGAAAGAATGGGTCGTACCACATCAGATCTTTGTCATGGCATACACTTCTCGCTTCATTCACAGTCTTTCGTCTCATTGATGGGTACCCACTCTTCTGATGTATGGACTCAAGTAGTATCCTACCTATGTGTTTGGTTGGTATCGGGCGTTCCCGACTTCTTTTTTAATTCACTTGCCCTTCGTGATTTCGTCTGTGATTCATTTTCTGAATCTTGATCATTACGTTATATCAGCTCTATTTTCTGACTGCCACATTCGTAATACAGTTGTAAACACAATTGTCATACGGTTAACTAAAAATTGCAGTGTAGACTGCTAACCCCTTGTTTCATTTAACAACTTCTTCGGTGACCACTGAATTCAGAATTCTTTTAATAATAATAATAATAAAACATTTATTTGCCAATTACATATTTTTTAACATAAATTCCATTGACAAAAAGGTCAGTGCTCAGCTATGCATTCAGGATCTCTCTAGGAATGCAGCTGGTTTTCAGCAGTGCCATTATTTGAATTTTAACTAAGTACTACACTGAGGTAAGATGGGATATTGTGTGTTCCTTGTATTAATATTAACAAAAGATTTTAAATACAAAATGTTAAAATCTGGATCAAAATCGGCCGAGCTTACCAAGAGCTTACCACGTCTTAAACTTTTTATTTAAAAAAAATGAATAATGAATAATCTGACCCAGATAACTGGGTTTAATAAAACATCTAGGGGTGAAAAGTACAATACATAATATGCAGCCTTCGCAAATACCTTATAGAAACATCATTATATTATATTCAGCGAGGCTTTTAGTGCGTTACTAATGGGGAAAAGGGAAAAAGCAGTGGCAGTTTCCCCTACACACACAGTGAGATCAAGCCACGCAGAAATGATCGCCAACATTCAAACTGAATATAAGAAAAACGTTGAAACGCTTTTAATGACTTGGTCTTTCAGACCGGGTCCCGGAGACGCCATGTTGTTTCTAGGTTATTTATTTTCATCATGGCGCGACACTAAAAATGTTTTTCCGGAGTTAAAGGATTTATTGGATGTAATTTAGGTTAAGTGAGAATAACGCACCCAACCTAACCTAAAGTATCGTAAACAAATCTAACATATCGTGATTATTTTTTGAGTTATTATGCTGTGTTGTGCTTCTTTCTTACATAACGAAAGTTTCGAAAGATGAGTCGTTCATGAATGAGCCGCACAAATGAGCTAGCTCTTTGTGATGAGCCGTATTCGTACGACTCCCGGTAAACACGATTCAATTGAACGGTTACTATTTTTTGTCAGGAGATATTTAAAAAAGACGTGAAGGGCGTCTGACAGTATGACATCTGGACTAGGACATGTGTATCTAAACCTACGTAAAACTATCTAGCATATTCGCCAGTTCAGCTCGCAAATGTATACGCAGCATTAGATGGTTTGAATACGTTTCTCGTTAAACTGACAACTTAATCATGGACACATTCATGGTCACTGATTGGACAGATCCAGTGTCACAAGTATCTGTGACGTTGCTGTTTGCACCTTCCCATGTAGCGCAGGACGGTGTGAAGTGAAGAAGCATGATATAGCATGATGATGAGGACAGTGGAAGTTAATCTGGAAAGCTCACAGATGGCGCTGGTGTAGTTGGAGGTCATTTTAGTGACATGATAGCGATATAATATGATTGAAAAGGTATTTCTTTAAGGATTTAAATGCATTAAAAGTGGTTAACAAATACGATGGTTGGAGTGGAAAAGAGTTAAAAATTTAATTGATAAATGGAAATGTAATATTTTGATTTAGTCATGCATGTAAATATTCTTTAAGTATCTGAATACGTCTGTCTCGACACAGGTGTACCCTAGTGAGACAGATGTCGATAAATACAAGTAAAAAACTTTATATTGAAAGATAAATAAATAAATAAAAAAAAATATTTATTAACTAACTGCCTTTTTGGGGCTTTTACATATAAATATTAAGAAATATACATTATTTACTGTACATAACTGAATTGCTTCACTAACAACATTTTATATTTGTTTAAAGATACATTCGAGATGTCCACTGACTTGGTATAATTGTTTCTCTATATTAGTATTCTGAGCAAAGAAGAATAAATAATATGGTAGTTAGTCCCAAAATTTCTGCACTGAAATAAATCCTGACTTCTAGTATTATTTACTTTGTGGAATCCGGAAGCTTATCAATTCTAGCAATACCAGACTATCAACTAAATCATTTAGAATTTTATATATTAATACCAAGTCAATGAAAATTCTTCTGTCTGAATAATAATATTCTGTTTAATAGAGAAAATAGAAAGATCTAGCGCCGTTATAATGATCTTTCCTATTGCATTACTAAATAAAATAAAACCAAGGCTTGTAAATAATATTTTTTATTTGTCTCCTGTAATTTGGTTTGTTAAATTCATTGTCCTTTTTATTAATTTAGTAAGTTGTTTATAACGTCAACTTATTTCAGATTGTTTTCCTATTAACCTGATTAAAACTTATTTCTCATCTTAATTATATTAAGATGAGAAATAAGTTTTGCTGTTTGATTTCATTTGGGGTACGACAGAAATCACAATGTTTAGATGAGTCAGAAAATTTAAAGGTGATGTTAGGACAACTGTGTACTCGTGTTTATTTATATTATTTACATGGCTATCACCATATCGTTTTGCTAAAATAAAAAATAATAAAAAAAAAACACAGATTTCAGAGGCATCACGTAGTCTGGTGGAACAAAATGTTTTTTGCAAATAGGAGAAGTTTTAATTGGTTAAAATTTGTCTTTTTTTATTTTAGTTTTGTACATTTATGATTGCAAATGACTTATTTATTTACATTCTAAAACATTTTCTCTTGCTTAATTTGGTTCTTGCTCTATATTGAATTTACTAATAAATTGGTAAATTAAATTTCCGGCGCGCATATGGACTTTGTCCTTTTTTGTGTCTGTGAATGTCCTCGTTGCATTTATAATTTTATTAGAAAAGTATTTTGGAACAGGTTGTAAGTTTTATAACCACAGTTCACTTTTCGTATGAGTTCACTATTTGGAAATCTATATCCAGATGTTCTCGAGGAGCAGAATACAATATTGAGGCATTTTGCTAAGAATAATCATTATTTAAGCTTTTGTATAAAGACTATGGTTACTACAAAGGAATTAAACAAAGATTGATATCCGGCATGACCCTCGGCTACACAAGCGCCAACGGCTGATTCGAGCATTCCAGATTACCAGCCGTGTCGCGTATCTTTAAAGCAAAAACTGAGAAATTTTAATCTTGTGGAACCATCAAATCAACAAGTGCCACCCCGTGATTGTAAATACATTAATAATGATTTTGTATTGAAAATATAGAACACCAAAAAGTCAATGTTCAACTGCATTTTTAGAGAAAATATCGGTATAAAGTTTAGGTGATGGGTCCAAAATAATGACATAATATAACAAATTTGACATAATTGTTTTAAAAAAGGGTACCAATCTCTGTCAGTTTGACTTAATTTCTGTGCTTTGCTTCGCCGAACATAAAACATCCCTTAAAACGACACGATTTACATTTTTAGTCCAAACGCTACATTTTTCTGCAGGATGATAGAAAAATAAAATAAAAATCCCCGACCTACCCCACTAGCTTTTCTGTTGGACTTTATCCAGGGGAGGGAGGTAGGGGAGGGTTGGAATAAGGGAAGAGGCGGGATGTGCGTTCTTTGAGGGGTGGGGATGATTCCATTCCCCATTTAACCCACCCCCACCCTCTCAAAACAGGAAGTAACAGGGCAAGCAGTGGCGGATGGTTCTACTTCAAATTAGTTAGCAAAATCAACAAAATTCAAAATTTTGTTTAACCGGTAAGTGCTAGTTATGTATTCTAGTTGTCGAGCGACTTACTGGATTGATTGTTTTTAGATTACATATCTGTAGAATTCTGGTACTTTGAAGGTGTAATAGTCGTCAAGGCTATTTTTTAAGAGAAGACTCATTTTTAAATGTTTTTTTTTCTATAGTATTGGAGAGATGACTAAAAAGATGGTACCAAATCTGGCTAAGCAATCTGGGTCAAAAATAGGATGGATTTGAAATAGCTTCTCAAATGAGTTCTTTAATAGCAGCTTTTACACTGTTATCAGATTACAAAAGACGGGAAATTCGCTAGGTCATTAGATTTAGAAAAATTACCTCCATCCCCTTTTTCCACCCTTTAAACAGAATACAGCCAGGGAAACGCGGTGTAAAAAATATTATGTACAAACCTTACCCAAATCTTTGTGAAAATTCTATTTAGTGACGCAATAGGACAGATGTAATATTTGATCATTGAAAACAACATTCACCACTCTCAAACGAAAAATGTCAAACAGAAAAGACAGAACAGGATTCGGTCACATTTGTGACTTGAACTCGAAATCTCTGTCTGTGGTATTAAAGTCTACAACAAAATCCCAACAACATTATAGCATTTAAATTTCAAGTAAAAAGGGGAGATCAGAAAAAGATAATTTGCTGACACGAAATACAGACCGAAACCGCTCAACAAAAATAATATTTATTTTTTTAATTTAATATTTGTATGTTTTTTACAATAAATATACAATTTATACATATTATACAGTGTTATAAAGGTAAATAATAATAGCTTTTCCTCACCATAAAGAGACGAGGCTCTTGTGTTTGGTGAGTGAATCCTTGCTCAATTATATGGAATCATGTAAGTGAGTAAATAATATATTTGCAAAACCAAAGGGATAAGTAAGAAATAGGCAAGATTTATCAATAATACAGTTTCAAGATTTGAAGGAAATAATAATAAGAGTAAGATATGGACTTTTATAGTAGTTTTAGGTAATTTTTTTAATTTTATTTTAAATTCCTGAATAACTTCAATATTTTTTAGATATAATGGAAGAATGTTAAAATATGTTATACCTAGATAGAGATAGGTATTTTGTGTGTGCTTTGTATTAAGTTTTGGGATTTTGATAGTTTTTTGATATCTTGCTGATGAATTGAATTGTAAGTTATTTAACTGTATTTCTTTATAAATTTGTAGAGTGAAAATGTTTCCAGATTATACGTTAAAGAATGTTAGAATTAATAGTACAGTTCGATTATATCCTACGAGAAACTGCAACGATTTTAGGCTTCGTAAAATAAATTTATCGGGAACACAAAACAATATTTATTATAAAGGTTTTAAAATATTCAATGAACTCCCGGTAATTGTTAAGGGAGCTAAAAGTCTTGCAGTTTTTCGTGAATTATATCTCAATGTTGTAAAGTCCAAATTTTAGTATTCAAGTAGTACATAATATTATATTAGTAGTCCTAGAAAAGAATATATTAGATATAAGATGTAAAATTTTATAAGTAAATACAAAAAAAACTGCATTGAAAAACATTACACGATATAATATACATATTCATGTTAACATCATGTTTTTTGTTGTTGTTAATAATTTGTGTAAAACATTTATATAATCCTCTTACAATTCTCATGACATAATTTACATAACTTAAAATTTTTTGACAATAACAATTTTTCGAGTCCTTGCCTAAAATGAATCTTGAAACCATACATATATACCACCATAGAACCATACCTCTTGTCATGATACGCAGGGCCAGAACGTCCGTTCTGCCACATGGAATATAAAGCAAGTCGTAAATGTCCACCCTGGCGGTAGTTGTTCGGTACGAACAATTTACAACATTCCAGGAGGTATGGGCCGTAAATAAAATAAAGTTTACTATTTTAAAAGCTGTTACTGTAAGGGCCCCATTCCTCCTGAATTAGAGACTTTCGTATCACGTTTCAGAGACCAAATCCACGTGATGCATAAATCGTGGGTACTCGCCATGCAATCTCATATGAAGATATATTAAAAACTTTTTAAATTTGTTCTATTAATTCTATTTATGTTTGCTGGTATGGGGCCAAAGAGAAGAAGCATATTTAGTTTTGATCGTTTAACGATGTTAAAAGTCGATGTCATTGCTTCGGGCTTGGAGAATTTTTATTGTTCCTATCACAAATCAAGTTTGTAACACGATGATGCCATTTCCACTGTATGATCTAAAAAGATAAGATTAGGATCAAATGTAACCCCGAGTTCCCTTATAGATTCACAATATTTCATCATTCAGCTTATAATCGAATTAAATTGGGTTTTTGGAAAGCGTATATGTCATAGTGACCATTTTTTTTTAAAATAGGGTCTAAATCAAGTTGTAATTTATGATCTATGTCACATATCATCCTGAGCAATTTGAGACCGTCAGGCGAGCAAGTAGTATTCTAAATACATTTTTGGATATACTCAAGCAATATCAAGAATAGTAGAGGTCCCAAGTTTGACTCTTGAGGTATTCCATTGAATCTCCTCTACTCATGACCACCGATGCATACATACAGTGTTTTGTTTCTTTGATACATTTAGAAAACTTTAGTAGCGGTCAAATGTCTTTGCAGAGTCCGTGTAAATCACGTCTCTTTGACATTGCGTAAATCTTGTTCTTGGTTATTCATGCAATTAAATTTTAATATGTAAATGAAATCCTCAGCACGGATCCTAGTACATATATCATTATTATGGTTCCATGATAACTCAACACAGTGACAGTTCAACACACTTTTAAAAAGTGATATAAAGCCATTAGAAACGATTAAAAAAATATATTTTTTAACCTAACCTAACCTACATAACCCAGTTAATATAATTTTTGTTTCATCACTTTACATGACTTTATTTAACTTTTTAATGATGTGATGAATTATCATTGTGATGATTTTTCCGGTTACCCATTATTATATAGCAACACACTCAACTCATCGCAGTCTTTGGCACCCGCACGTGTTCATTATCATTTGGTTTGGCAGATAAAAACCAAAAATCATTCAGTTCAACTTGTGGTTGCTGTGCACAGTTATTTTGTATTGTACCAAAGACACTTTTAATTTATTTTATTATTTTAGAAACAAACAGTAGGTACATAAATAAAATGATTTGTATTAATGTTTAAAAGGTTTTAGAAATAATTACAGGGATCGGTACCAATCACGTACTATATTATGTCTCTTGAAATATCTGGTAAGCGATTATATGTATATGTATTTTTTGGAATAACTTTATTGAGTAAATCCTCAAATTGTAATATTTAATTATTGTAGACAATATTAGCGATTTCTAAACGAAAATCTGAAACAGAAAAATCAGAAAAGGATACGGTCACATCTAGGACTCGAACCCAGAACCTTTGCCTAGAACCGTGCCCGGCAAGGCAAGGGTCTTGGGTTCGAGTCCTAGATGTGACCGTATCCTTTTCTGATTTTTCTGTATGAGATTTTCGTTTAGAATTCGCCAATATTGTCTTCAATAATTAAGGATTAAATATGTATTTCACCTGGCGGGATTAGCACATGCTAGGTCAGTGATTTGAGGTAAAGATAAAAATAAACATTCATTTTGTTATTTAGAATACTTCCTTTGTATCCGGATGTACTAATTAAATCTTTTAAGGCAACATAATGTTTAATTATACAGGGAAAAAAATCAGGGTAAAAACGGAATAGCAGGCCCCTAATTATTGAATTGATAGGTTTCCTGATAAATTTTTAGTAAAAAACGAATGTATTTATCGCGATGTCAGTACACGAGTTCATAAAAATACGTCAATTAATTTCGTCATTATATATTATCAAGGAATATATAGCTGCATAAGTACGTGTTCTAATATTTGAAATTTACTAAAAGTTTATTAGGAAACGGCCTGCAATATTAATAAATTAGCAATACTTATTTTTATTCGTAATTTAATAAACAGTGGCTTAAAGTTATTTTATTTTAATTTTTTTACTCCACCCAAAAAGTTCTGGTGGTTCCCTAGGGCACATGTCATATTTACAGGCATCATGCAGAGGGTGTTCTTAAGAATTCAATCTTGGTCTTAAAAAAACGGAAAATTGTGAAAATGGCAATTAAAATAATTTTCTATTAAAATTATGTTTTTTATTTAAATACTAAAACAGTATTTAAATTTAAAAAAAAACACATTTCTTTAAACATTCGGTTCAAATTCAGAACACACTTAAATTCAAAACAAATCCGAGATCATTGAACAACAGTTACAAGTGCTTACAGACAGACCTACAACCGAAATTTGTATGTTTTATTCTATGTTAAGGCGTAGGTACAAATTATTAGTAATTGCTATATGGTGTTCCCTTGACTGGTTAGTGACTCAGTTGATAATAGCTTTTGGTTCCCTTTCAATTAATATGCTAGCTAACTTAGTCTTCAGTTAGTAAGAATTTTTCAAAATTTGTCTCGTAATATAACATATAACATGAGTAATATAAGACTTTCTTTAAAAATAAAAAAAAAAACCTTGTAGTAAATCTGATGTACGATAATTCTAAACTAAACAACTGAAAACAATAAAAAAATCAAAATGATTTAAATCATATTTCAAGTGAAATTATGAAATTGTAACCCATCACTGAATCTACCCAATTTCCGCGGAAAATTTGCAGTAATTTCCTCAGATTCAGTTGATTGCCTTGTCACCGCTGTCCCAAGGCTGCTCCGACGGGAGGCGGGTTGGAGATGGAGGTGGGGGGCAGAACGGGGGGTTGGGGTTGAACTTTGGGGAGGGTAGGACTTGGGGGGTGGCTGGAGGCGCGGGCGGGGGGCAGGGAGGGGGGGTGCGTGCCTTCACCGTAAAAATGTATTGATTTTAAGGTGGGTCCACTAGCCGGCTTGTTTCTGTAAGGGAGGTTTCTTAATTATTTTTAAATGCAAGTCTAATTTAAATTGCGGAAGAGGGAAGTGATCAAAAGTGATGTTGATTATTTTACGCAGAAATATTCTCTAACGGTGAGCTTCGCCGTGATGAAATTTGCACCGACTGTTTCTTTATTGATTTTTCTAAAAATAAATTATCATTATTATTGAGCTTTGAAATAATCGTTCAAATTATTAACGACCACATGACATTCTCTGTTCTGTGATAATATTTTGAGTGTGTGTTTTCTTAAAACTTGGGTTAAGCCGTAAAGTAACAGCAACTCATACATGGGGCGAGAAAAAATAATGTTTGGTTTGAAAAAAGGGTCAGTCTTTATCAGTCATTCGTGAATTATTAAGACATCAAATTTGTTTGTAATATTTACAATGGCGATGGTGTGCTCAGTCATCCCATATTCCGCCCCATACATTGATGGGAGATGCAATTCTAGAGGATGTAAGAGGAGAGGCTGGATCTGCAATGTACCGAGATCGCTGAAATAGCACAAGACAGGGACGCTTGGAGGCGCCTTGTCGATGCGATGATGTCGATGTTAACCATTAAAGTATATAACAACCTTCCACATAACATTAAACAAATACAAGATACACACAAATTCAAATCGTTACTAAACACTTTCCTTGTTAATAAATGTCACTACACGTTGAGTGAATACCTCACGTAAATGAAACGCCTATTTTTATTGGTATATATATTTGTATTTTTTCATTGGTATATTGTTATTTTATCTGTATAAACATTGTAATTAATATAATAAAACAAATAATATTATATAAAAATTGTAATTAAATAAATGTGGTTAGCTGGAAGAAATGGGGTCTACCCACAAGCTACACCTTTTGTAATTTTTATTTTACAATAAATAATTTTTGATTTGATTTGATGTATATATATATACATATATTTATTTAATATTATTTCCACATAGGAGGCCCTAAGGAAAATAATTTCACTCGGGTCTCTGTCATCTTTGGGGATACTGCATTCAGGAAAGGAAGAAGTAAACCTAGGTCTTGAAAAAATCGTGTTGTAGAAGAGAGGAAAAAGAGAGGAATTCCACATCCAGTATTGAACTGAAGAATGACACGTTCTTGTGTGACAAGTGTTAGGTGACGAAGGAATCAATTGTTAGAGGCTAACTTAACTCTGGCTTCGATAGAATCTCCTTACCTGAGATGGTCACTTAGAGTTACACCAATCATATCAATGGACGACCTGTATATGTTATATGTATTTATTTATTTGTGGTATTAAATTGGTACATAGTTATTATTTATGTCCCAGTGCAATCCTTATACACATATTTCATTAAAAAAACTTTTTGAATTAATCAATCACATTTGTTTGTTTTCTTATAAATATTAATAGCTGACGTGTACCCGACGTTACAGGGGGTTATTCTTATATGATAGACATATACCATCTCGGATTTTTCTGTAGGCTTTTAAAAGATATACAATTCCGTAGTACATTATTTTGATGTATCTCATAAGGTTAAGCCAGTGTTACCAATATAAGCACATGATAATTTTTTACGACTTTATTACAAAACATCGAGTTTTCTCTACTTTTTAAATATAATATACATGTAACACATATATAAACCTTTCGGGAAAAATTCTCTAAATGATAGTTAAAACCCTATCAAAATCCGTTGCGTAGCTTAGAAGAACTAAACGCACAAACAGATAGACACGGATAGCGATCTCTTCATTGTTCCGTACATTAACGACTTTTGGACTTTCTGACGGGGAGTCTTATATTTCGCAATTTATTGATATTTTTCTTCAAGTTCGATTTTTTCACTTAACTTGACCTATATTCCATTTTATTTAAAAGTAAATTATTCAGCTTGTCACTTAAAATGACTTATACAACGACGTTTACAAAGTAAACAACCCGAATAATTGTCAAAATTTGCAAAATCTCTATAATTTTACTTTGGGAGGCGGGTATGGATGAATATGCCATAGGTCACTGCAAGTGGTTAATCACATTTGGTGACTTAGCAGGTATGCCTGGATTCAGTTGCGTAGCGGGCCGGTCCGGAGAAGCCTGTCGAGGGAGACCCTTTGACCTCCGGCCGGACTCTCTGAACCCCAAATTCCAACACACCCCTCATATTTTTTTCTTCCCTGAATTTCTTCTCCTTACTAAAAAAAAACCCTCCCACAGAATCCACAAATATGACATAAGTCCTGCGGTAAGTTGTTTTCCTCTGGGATCCTGTGTGGAGTAAAATATAAATATATATCTAAAGATCCTCTATTTACAAAATATTCTATATCAAATAAATGAAGTAACTAAGTCATTGATTATAATAATAATATTTCAATGATTTGTATTGCGCCATTTTTGTGCTAAAATCACCGTCCCATAATTTCTCAGTTTTTAAATTATAATCATTTCTTCATAGAAAGAGGCATTAAATTTCAATGGAAGCAACATACTTGTAGGTCGTAGGTAGTTGTATTTTGAGTGTAGCTAATACCCAGTTGCAACGAAGGGTGGGCAGAAACGCACTGAATTCTCCTGCATTTTCTGCATTTCCATATGTGCCGTTGCAGTTGCAGTTACAGTTTGCATTACGCAGGGTAGGTAATGCTGTGGATAGTTTCAATATTAAACCTGATAGAAGGGGAGAGATATTTTCCCCTCCAAAGATAGTTTATTGTGTGGCAGAGCTATTGTGCAGAGAGTTGTGCAATTAGAGACATGAGCAGTAAAAAGATAAACAAAGAGTTAATAATAAAGAGACGGAAAAATGGGAACTATTGAATTTTAATTATGCATTAATTAATTATGATAGTCATATTCATCGTCTCAAAAATCAAGCATATCTGTTTTTGGAAAAAAGGGAGATCAATGATTGTCTGGTGCAATTCGATGGGAGCACACCCTTCGATAAAGACTACATCGAAATGCTTAGAGTAAGTACTAGTAAATATCAGGGCTCTATGGAAGCCCGAATGAATCTGGCTTCCGAGAAACTGGGCGTCTTGTAAATGGCTATCAAATTCTTCATTGGTAACCAGCTGCTATCCCTTTACAAATTTCAAGTACGCCCAACAACTGAATTTGGTAGCCACCTCTGGGCTGGAGTCCCACAACACTTGATAAATTTACTCGATTCTGTGCAAAGGAGGGCGGTCGGTCTGATTGATAATCCTTTGTTAACAGACCGATTGCCATCTCTAATGCACAGACGCAATATGGGCATGCTGAGTGTGTTTTACAAGTATTTTAATGGAGCCTGCTCTAAGGAGCTAGCAGCATTGATCGCCGGTGCACCGGGAAAACTTTCGTAAAACCTTTGTGAAACTCTACGTACATGTGCTAAGCACCTGTTCACAGTTGATGTTGACACGTTTTTGTTAAGACGGCTCGTTTGTGAAAAGAGCTGCCTACCGTTAATTGTTTTTCCCGTCTCTCTATAAATCCCGTCCTCCAGCCCCTACCTTAACCCGCCTCACTACGCTGCCCAACCGGGAGGCGATATAGCTCCCCTGCTTTTACATTGTACAGACAGAGGCGCTCTTATAAAATGTCACATTAAAAAAAATCCAGAAAGTAAGTTAAAAAAAAAACAAAAACCAGTAAAAAAAAAACAAAGTATTTTTCAATTCAATAAATCGGCGTTCATTGAAATATATATTTTTTACATTTTATACACAAAAGGAGAACAACAATATTAGAAGTTACCATAATTAATTTTCAACGTAATTTAATTGCATGCTTTACATTATCTACCTCACTATGTATTACCCCGATCTGAGATAGGTGATACGAATGTTTAGTAAAAAAATTTAATTGCCATGTTATTTGGAGATTTAGGAAAGGTTTAATTTAGATTACGTCTAAAAGGGATCCAAATGATAATCTAGTCTCCTTCAACGGAAGCAATCTTCCGAACAGGCCTTCCATTGATATGCTTGGTGTAACTATAAGTGACCAGCTCAGGTACGGGGGCTCCATCGAAGCCAGAGTAAAGCTGGCCTCTCAGAAGCTGGGCGTACTGTACAGGGCCCGCAGATACTTTAATAGTACACAACTGCTGACCCTGTACAAATCGGAAGTGCGCCCTACTGTCGAATTTGGCAGCCATCTCTGGTCCGGAGCCCCTAAATACCTGAAAAAAACCCTTGACTCTGTGCAAAAACGGGCGGTCCGTTTGATAGATTCCCCAATCTTAACAAACGGACTGCAATCTTTAGAGCACAGGCGTCAGGTAGGTATGCTGTCCTTGTTCTATCGGTATTACAATGGAAGATGCTCTGAGGAACTAGCGTCATTGATCCCTTCGGCACCGGTGCGTAGCCGGGATACACGCCAAACGCGCGCTCTACATTTGTACACGGTTGAAATTTGTCACATGAGAAAGGGTCGCTTCTACGATTCGTTCTTAGGTTCAACAGCTCGTCTGTGGAACGAACTGCCGGCCTCTGTGTTTCCTCCCTCCTACAACTTGGGACTCTTCAAGACCCATGTTCACTCCTTCCTCTCCACAAAAAGACCCTCCACACAGCATCCCCAAAGATGACATAGGCCCTGAGGGAAATCATTTTCTTCAGGGCCTCCTGTGTGGAGTTAATATAAAAAATAAAAAATAAAAATATATTGATGGAGAAGAATTACCAACGTTTGTAGTGTATAAAAGAAGAATAAAAACAGTACATTCTTAGAAATACGATTAAAAAGACGTCGATTAGGTAACACAAAAATAAATAATATAATAATGATTGAATTATTTAACTGTAGTAATGTTATCCAATTTCAGTGTTTGGGTGATTCCCACAGAAGACTGCATTGTCATCGACAAAGAATAAATCTGCCAATTTTCAGCTTGATCATATGTCGGGAAATGGGCAAGATGCCTTTTCATTCGTACATTTATTCAAGACAACAAAACTTAAATTCAAAAAGATATCTTTGAAAATATGTATATGTATGTCAATTTGATGTGTTCATGTTATATCCTTGGTGTATGCTTTCAACCATTTAATAATTAACACTTCTGATTATGTAAATATTGTGATATACCAGATGTTAGTTTAAGAGATTACCCTTGAATGACATATAACTGTTGATAATGCCGGGATTGAGAGATAAATACAATTGCAATCACAGGATCGAGGGCCAGACCGCTTGCTAATAAAATCAAACGGGTTCATTGTAATCTATCACTACACGCATTTTTTATTTAAGGCGAAGCTTAGTGCTAAATCACTATTTTGATTAATCTTTATAACAAATTGTTGTATATTATAAATATCTAAAAATATACTTTAGATAAATTGAAGGTTTTCCTATCGTTTCGCTGGAGTAGAATACAAATAAATAAAAAAAAATACTCAATAAAAAATATAAATGTAAGCTACTAAAAACAATATTTTTTTCAATAGAAATGTATGAACGCGTAAAGGAAACAGCTTTAAAAAATACAGCATTATAGCTAAGATTATCTGTGACAGATTCACTTGATTAAATTTATTGCTTTCTTATTAAATTACTTACAAAATAAATAAAAACCAATTTTGTGCTTGAAATCGAACGTTTCTAGACTCTCGTTTGTCAAGCGATTTTAATGCCTATTACATACAATAAAAGGATATACATATTTCTGGCTTGTAGTTTCCTCTTAACGAGTTTCTGAGACAACACGGAGTTACAACAGTGTGATTTTTCCAATGACAGAGTTTTTGTTTCATACCACATTTGGCATCGTTTTTTTCCGTAGGAAATGTCTGAAAAACCACAATACGTCACGTTCATACTTTTAAGTAATTGTATTTAACATTAAATCCTTACATCTTTATGGTGGCTGTGTGGTGTGTCTTTCAAGGAAATAAAGAAGAGGAGGGTTTAGGATGGAAAAAGAGGGGTGTCGATAGGAATCTGGACGTCAGTCTATAAGGGAGTGACATAATACGAACCCACTATGGTGCAAGGCGGTGGGTCGAGAGAGTCCGGATGGAGAGGTAAAAGGATCTTCCTCAACCGGTCTCTCCTCCGCCACCAAGACCTGGACAAAATGTGTTCGCTACCTAGGGTAATCTATGCCAGAGCTGTTGGTTATCCAACGAATAGTTTCCTGGGCGAAGGTACCCATACCCGCCTCTCTTTTTCATCACTTTGGTTAAGTTAATATAAATTTTTAAAACCTTGTCACCACTATATATATATAAATAATTACAAAACGCCACAAAGACAAATTTCAAAAAGCGACTACAGAGATAATTATGTTCGAACTTTTGAATTTTTGTAATTCTTCGCACAAATAAATCGTTCCTACTGACAACCCAGCAATTAGGGCATATTTTCATATATTATATGTATTTTTTATGGCATACGTGGTCGAGCGGAAAGGCTCTCTACTAGCAAGCTGGAGTGCAAGTAAATTTTATTTGATTATTGGTCTCATTTAAAATAATATAAATTATACTTGCGGCTCGTCTCAGAGTGGCAGAAACTTTCAGTATCGCTTTGGTGTGAGACCATCATTCAGAATCTAAACATTGCTTGAAATAGCTTTATACGAGTTTTGTGACCAGATATGAATAGCCAGGTACTTCCCCACCTTTATTTTCCCCATCTCTTTCCCCTCCCCATGATGGGATACCGTATCTCTGACCCCAGCCGATTGGGAGCAGTGCGGTTTCACGTATAAAAAAGGTAAGTTAGGTATATCACGCAATAAAATTTAGATTTGGTTATAAAGGTGAGAACGTTGTCATTGGACTGCTACTGAGAGATCAGTTGAAAACTCTCTTTCTGTTACATGCGTCATTTATGAGAAAGAGAGTGAGGTCTCAATAGAACTATTAGCGGTACACTTGTGCAGTTAGTTGGGAAAGGTCACCAATTAGACAAATTACACATTTTTTGCAATAAACGACATATACGAGGGACGGTATTCAAATAAAAAGGGCCAAAAAGTCAATTTATTATATCCACAGATAATACGTTAATAATAAGAAAACAGTGTAAGGAGATTTAAAGTGGATGTAAGAAGATTTCGGGGATACCCACGAAGAAGTGAAATGGTCATGTAAGTGACACGATAAGGTGAAAGATTACATAGACGCTGACTTACATTCTCTCTGCCTATCCCTTCGGAGAAATGGCGTTATGTTTAGTTAGTAAATTTGTTAAATTATATGAAGCAATTCAGCTAATTCATAGTATAACTACACTCACTTATTATGTACAAGCACAATGGGGCGTAATAATACATTACTAGCAGTTAAAAACCCGCTCCGCGGGTTTTTTTCTGCTAGGCCCTGCGGGCGGCTCTGGCTTGGGCTTCGCCCATTTTAAGTGATATTAACAACAGTAACATTTAATAGATAGATATTAGAACATTCACAGAGAGAGGGTGAGTATATATATTGTTAAAACACGGAACAGGAAGGAGTTAATTAATAATAACATTCTAAATTTACGCATAATAAGAATGACAGTTGTTTGAATAAATGAAAATTTACGTATTTGTGATGGATTATTTCAAATGAAACACTATTATTGACTACATGTCTACAACTGATATTAACTGTTATCGTACCTAATATAATTAGCTCATAGGAGACTTGCAGTGCTTAAATATGTGTTACAACCGTCAATGTCTATAAGTTGAATCAATATCGTTTAGTTTGTCACAATTAAAGATAGTTTTAACAAAGTTGACTTAAATAATAGATTATTACATATTGATTAATTGTACCCGTGTTTATGAATAAAAGGAGGGTAATTGTGAGATGACATTAGCAGTCGGTTTAATTAAAAGGTGTTAATTTTACTCCAACTGGTGGTAATTCTTTACCTACAACTGTTACTGTATCTAATAAAGTTTAAAGCTAGATTATATATACACCTTCATCAGGAGAGTAAAAATCTATATATAAAGGTAGATTATTACAATATAGCGCCCCTGAGGTGATATCTCACAAAAGCGGCGCTATGCAAATTGTCCAATAAATAAATAAATATAATGTTTACATTTTATTGTGTATACACCGAAGTCAAAAATTAAATATAGATTGCAATTGGGAAAGAAGAAGTGGAAGGAGGGGGGGGAGTAAGAGTAGGCTGGGTTTATAATAATTAGGAATTACAATATCGTTAGACGGGAAAGACCAGTTGAGTGGGAAAATATTTAAAAAAGGGTTTATAAAAAAATTCTTGTTAATTATATCTGCTTTTATATTAATATGTTTCCTCATTTCTAAAATTTCAAAATTATTTATAGTGAAGTATTTTAAGACCTGAAAAAAACAAATAGCATATAACCATAAAACAATATATTCATAAGACAAATAGCATTTAATAACGGTTATTCTAATAAATTGATAGTTGAAATACTAAATAAAAAATTAAACACATTCTCTTCAAACGGTCTTTCTAAAGATAGAAATAAACAATGGCGTAGAATTCTGTTTGTGGATAACGATACTTCTAAAATTATATATATAAACAATCCTGGTACCATTCAACTGGCGTTTTACACTAATAACAATGAAGAAATATATTCTTAATAATAATGATAGCAAAATTCAAACAAAAAAAACAGGAGTTTAAAAACTCAATTGACATGATTGTAATTTCTTTTACAAAGGTAGAACCAATAGAAACTTTGAAGTCAGAACTAAAGAATATCGCAGGGCTATAAATGGAAATAGTGAATCTGAGTTTGTAAATAATCTTTTAAATAATGATCACACTTTCGATAAAAATTCAGGTCTTAAAATACTTCACTCAGGATATAAAGCATCGCAAATAAATAATTTTGAAATTTTAGAAATTAGAAAACATGCCAATATAAAATCAGATATAATTAATAAGAAAAAAAAATATAAAAAATAATGATAAATGCCATTACAAAGTGATAAGCTTCCAGAAGAAATCTTCTTATAAAACGCTTGTTAATGGTAAGTAGTCAAGTATTGTTAGCTGCATATTTAAATATTCGCGCCAGGCATTTGGTTCGTTTTTAAACCGCCAGAGGTGCGCTCTGTCGGCCATCTTGAAGAAACGCGTGAATTTTTATAAACGTCAAACATAATCACGTAACTGTGGAGAATCTTCATTGTAATGTAATTAATCCAATGGATTATGAACTTTCTAAAACATATTTTCTTCGATATTATCCAAAAATTATATGAGCAGAAACGATGCTTATGAAGAAATCTCGTATTATTATGAGGCGATCCTATTTTAGTATGGAATCGTGTCTTAATATTCAAGTTACCCGAAACAGACAATTTAAATTTGACCAATCAGAGGGCCCACACCGTCCAGACGCTGGGACAATAATACTATCAGATTTAAAATGTTACTTTAACATAAAAATACATTATTTAAAATGTTACATTAACATAATAATACATTATTTAAAATGTTACTTTAACATAATAATACATTATTTAAAATGTTACTTTAACATAATAATACAATATTTAAAATGTTACTTAAACATAATAATACATTATTTAAAATGTTTCTTTAACATAATAATACATTATTTAAAATGTTACTTTAACATAATATATGATTCCTGACATTATTTGAATTATTAAAAAAAATGTTGCTCTTTTGAGTTATTGTAGTTTTTTTCTCAAAACTACCTTTAAAAAAAAAACAATAATATTTCGCGTGTTGTCACTGGTCAATCAGCAAGTAAACGCCCAACCCCTACTCCGACCCTACCTATCGAATACCTACTGATTTTGTTGTTTTTAGTCGGAAAAAAAATGTCACTGGAGAAGAAAATGTCATCTACGACAATTTTTTATTCCAAATAACGTAAGGAATCACTGGTTAAAATTAATCAGTTACATCTCTTAACCCTCTTTTTAATAAAATATATAATTTAAAAAAATATATTTATTTAATTTTTTTAGATATCCGAAGGATGAATGTATATGATTTTTTTTTGTAAGTTACATTTATTTTCATGATCTGTTACAAAAAATCGACTGCCACAACAGGGCAATGGGTATGTGTTGGCGGCTGACAAATTGAAATAACTTGTAATAAACTAGAATATAATGTGCTGAATAAAGGAAATTGATAAAACAAATAAAACACAACAGAAAAATAGTGCTTTAGTTTTTGGTATAATTTATATTTAAGTATAAAGAATAGCTTTGGTTATGAAAATTTAAAAAGAACTCTTCCTTGTAAGTGCATCAATTTTTGTGTATTTGTAAAAAGTCTGTATTCTCAAACCGATCAATTTTGGTGTACGTTTAGATCCAAGCTCATTTTCTTGAGGTGCCTTGAATTTTTCTACGTTTGTTCCAAATAATTATGGCAGACTGGTTTCAAGTCGCGAAACGGTGGCCCTCAGTCAAACTCCGTCGGCTACCCGAGGTCAATTACCCCCTGCAAACCATATCAATGCCTGCGTACAATAAACACCAATACACCCTCAAAACGGAAAGCAAAACGTACCCCGAGTCAAAAGATACAAAGCAACAATGAAATCAATGAAAAAAAACCTTTGTGATGCGCAACACCTTTTTGGGGCGAATTCTAACTAGACGATTTCCTTGACAAATCAAAGTTTCGGTTTGAGCTGGTTCTGAAAAAATCAAGGACTTGAAAATTGTAAAAGAAAATTTCAACCGGAGTAAAGAAATCGCATAATTTTTATAATGAATTTTTGCTATCTTGTATTTGGTTGTGCTTTCTTGTGTGGTGGCTTGACTAATTATTTTCACAGTGTGTTGAGATGAATCTATGGAATAAAGTATTACGGAGCGAAGACCGCACCCGTCTTTAGGTTTTGGCGTAAGTGTGCGTGTGTGCGTAATGCTTAAGTAATATAATATATATTAAGACTAAACGCACACACATGCAAAGCTTGTAATGGATGAGGGGAAATGTTCTGTAATTGCATTAAGTTGATTAATTTGTAAATCCGTTGGGACTAATAAATTTCAGTCAGGTTTGTAGTAGTTTTTTTCGTGATGAAATTTTATTATTTATTATAATGATTTAATATTAACTTTATTACGTAAAACCTCATTAGAAATATCAAAAAACCTTCTAGCTGACAGAAAATAATTGTTTTATATAATTTATATAATAATTTACTTTTGAACATCCTAGATTGTTAACAAAACATGTTTTTCCTAAAGGTTACATTTTCAAGAAAACATAAAATATAAAAATAAAAATTGAACAAACTTTAGTGTGAGAGTTTTTATTGAGATGGAGTACCCCATAAAAACTTATCATTTGTATAGTGTAAAGTTGAATTGAAAAATAAAAAAATAAGTAGGAAAAATGCTAGCAATTGCATTTAAAACATTAGAAACAGTAAAATAGTCGGTGTAGGTGTAAAAAATAAAAATAAATGAAATAATAACACGTTCAATTGCTTAACATAAATGATGTACCTATAATAAATAGTAAATACAATGCAATAAGGAAAGAAAAAAAAGCAACAAAGAAAAAAAGAGAGAAATAAAAGAGAGAGAAAAAGAGTATTCAATATATGGGAGACACATTAGAAACCATTTTCGGTGTAAAAATTACATTTACTAAAAAATTGTGTTTATTAACATGGACAGTTTGTAAGTAACTTGTTAATGCAATTTCTAAAAGTTGTTGTATTTTAGCTTAACAATAAAGCTATACTAATTTTTATAATTAAATTTTCTTGGAAAGAATCTAGTTTTCTTGAGATGTTTACTCTTTTCTTTTTATTGTTTGAAACAGTGAAATTAGACATCATGAAGGGGTAGAAGGAATGTGAGGAAATACTTGAAAATTCATGTGTGATCTCTAAGGCGGTATTTTTGTCTAGACCGCTGTTATAGAGATGATTTTTAAAATTTAATAATTAAAAAATTATTACGGTTTAATTTTTAAATTTTAAAACACCCCGTGGCCCGTGGCTACAACCAATTTTCCAGGAATTGTAAGTATCCGAAAAAACATATTATTAGGACCCTTGCATACGTTGCGGTGACAGTTGACAACTGTTTCAAAATAAACACATATTTAAAAAAAAAAAAAACTGTTAAAATTATTTAATTATTATTTGGATATTTAAATTTGGATTCAGTATGAAGTATAACAGGATATATTAATATATTTGTAGTACACATAACTTCGTTAATAAAAAAATATTGCAAATACTAGTAATATATAAAAACGAATTCGAATAATAACACCCGACATGTTAAATACATCAAAGCATAAAATATAAAAGCAAGTATGAACGCATAACAAACCAGCGAAACATATTTTGATGCACGCAACTATTGTGCTGCAACTGTTGCCTGCAACTAAATTTGCTCGTGTGCGCCTTCACTTAATCTGATTAAGACAAAACTAATGAGTTTTGGGATCGTTTGTAGTAGATTCGATTTTATTTCTCTAAACGGCCGCATGAATTTGTTAGGTTTAAAAAAGTAAATACATACAGTAAGTAAATTTCAACATTGAAGAAAACACCAATTGATTCGTACAATGTACAACACTCTGAATAAAAATGTGATTAGATTAACTTGTAGGCAAAATCTGCAAGATTTATTAATCCCATGGTGAACAAAATTAAAAGCAAAAGTGCATTCGGTATGAAAAAAGTGCATCAATAAACTGCCATTTGTGCAAATTTTAATTGTATCAGGCTCTTTCGAACGGTGCAAACCCTCACTGTCACGCTTAATTAATTATAATTTAACTATAAATAATTCCTGCTAGGTTTTTTTCCACCCATCCAGTATTTCATTCTTCCAAATAATGTGTAGCTAGTAACCGCGAAAATTTATACACTTAAAAAGATGCTCTACTGAAGTTCATATTATATAAATATCGACAGTTTTTTCCTTTTTTTTATCACGCTGTCCCCTATCATCAGAGTAACCACCAGAACAGAACAACTCAGCAGAACTGCGATAGTACCAGTCATCTCAGCAGCTTTCTCTGCCAAATCTACACATCAGCTGGGTATTTAACTAGACCCGTTAAAAAAAATCGTAATATGGAAATATTGGTCACTAGAAGTCGAACTGCCGAGCTGAACCACGACTTATGGGAATGGAACGAAGCAACCGCAAACGACGCGATACAATATTGTTGATTGTTCCCCGATATTAAATGATTCGCCTTGGCCGGTAGATCTGTCGGTCTTCGGCCCCTTATGTAGCGGCATAATTTTTAGTCGGAGGCCCACATATTTCGGGTTCCGCATAACTTGCTGCCCTACCTACATACTCGGTAACAATAAACGTTCTGGCACTAGGGCGGCGGACACAACATTTGCCTGCAGTAGTTGGCACACACGATACAAACGCAATAAGATTAACATTAACCTCAACAATTTTTTTTAATCTAAATTTTTCATTGTTACGTTTTCTCAATTCTTGAGGCTTGGTCCTCGTTGGTAGTTGATAGAAATCTTCGTCCTTGTTCTACTGGTACACAGCAGAGGCGTGTGCCGAACTTTTGTATACCGTTCACGATTATTAATATTTAAGAACGGGTCACTTCCACGACTCTTTATACAGGGTGTATCGGCAAGTACCCGACAAACTTTAACCAGCCTTTCCTCAGCATATTTGGAGTAAAAAATGATATGGGCGCTTTGCAGTCCGGTAACATTTTTTCCATTAAAAACAAAAAATAAATGAAAAATCCACACTCTGTCACTGTCATTTGCAGCTGTTATTAGCAAGTGTGTCAAAAAGTGTCCTCGCTCTTTCGTACACACTAAATAATAATAGTTAAAAATGAGACGAATGGTGCCGTGCCATTTCGTTGTGATTGTAAAAGCGCGCCAACGTAGGTACGTATGTACATTATTTAACGAAACTCGAAAAAAATATTGCCAGACGGGTTTTCAAACTTTGACAAAGGATAAAACATTGGTAAAATGTGGTGAAAATATGAATAGTAATTTTTTTATTAAAAAAATATGTTACCGGACAGCAAAGTGCCCATAGCATTTTTTATTCCAAACGTGCTAAGGAATAGCTGGTTAAAGTTTGTCGGGTACGTGCCGATACACCCTGTATATAAAGCCGATTGTGTTTTCTCCCTCCCACAAATGGGGTCCTCTAGACCCAGTTTCACTACTTCGTTTGGTCAAAAGACCCTCCACACAGCATTCGCAAAGATGACAGAAGAAAATTATTTCACTCCTGTATGGATTTAATTTAAAATAAAGACTTGATAATAATTAATTAATTAACACGACAAAAACCGAAACTCTTGAAAAATGGATCAATTTTGATCATTAAAATTTTTTTGTCAGATAGGGTGACCAGTAGAATATTTTTACGGAGTGACCAAATAGTCTGACATTGCACTAATATAGACTGTGTCCGGGATAGTATAGAGTATAGACGGTGTACTACTACGGAACGTAATTCTTAAAGAAGAAGCATTATAATAATAATAATAATTGGATAATTTGTAAAGCGCCGTTTTTGTGAAAAATCACCTCAAGGGCGCTGTACAATTTATTTCCTAGGATCTACATTTGTTATTTAGAAAAAATACCAAAACATACTTACTTGGCAAGTCACTTCCGACAAACACACTTATATTAAAAAAGTTTATGCTTATAAAAGATAGAACTGCACGCAGAGGACACTATATCAAAAAACACTGGTCGTCGCATGATCTTAAGTCTGCTATAGTTTTTATTTTAATTTAAATGTATTTTAACTGTCTTAAAAGCCTACAAATTGTTAGTTGTTATCATTTTTATTTATTTATTTTTAATTATTATTTTTATTTATTTTATTTTATTTTTAGTATTTTTTACATTTTGTTAATTTAAATTGCCGTCAACTGTGAAAGTGGAGGTTTCTGAAATTATGGATACGACTGTCTGAAAAGGTGCGTTTTAAGTTTAGACCTAAATTCTGTCGAGTCTGCGATCATTCTCAAATCATGTGGCAGTCCATTCCAGGCTTTAGGTCCTGACACGGCGAAAGCACGCTCACCGAACTTAGTATCTGGTGTGCGCTTTGGTTCCATCAACCTTCCGATAGCTGATGACGTAAAAGTTGAATAATCTTTTTGCAAATTACATCGTATTTTTTCCATTAAATAATATTTTTTTACACACAAACAGTTCAATTTTAATACCTGAAAACTTCCTTACAACGCAACGTTGGAATTTTGAAATAAATTATTTAATTTTTAATCTCCTTTTATCTTGTGATAAAAAATAACTCAATGATAATATTTACCAATTTATCTGAAATAATAATTGGATAACTAGTATAACTCCTTTTTTGTGATTCTTAATCAAAGCTACACCTAAAATATAAAGTGAAAAAAATCTTCCGAGAAAAAATTCATGTAGCCGACGGGAATTGAACCCACAGACTTCTTCTGACTGCCGGACAGGTGCGCTAAATCTACAGGCAGATTTAAAAAAATATATATAGGTGTTTCAGGCTAAAAATTATTGCTTAAAATAATATGTTATCCTTTGTGCTATGCATATGAAACCTTGTCTCTTAAACTTTATTTAATCATTAAAAATAACTAATTTGTTATTTTATTATATTTGTAGTCCCAACATATATACTATAGATGTCATTGGCTGTAAGGATACCCAATTGATACTATGTTAATATTTACCAACTGAAAGAAGTCTATGAACAGAAAAAAAAATAATAGCTTTTTTTATACATTTTTAGTTTCAAAGTAGAGCACCATTAGTGTGCCGTTTAATCCTTAAAGCGAGCGCGTTGTTTTAGAAAGAAATGCGTTCATATTACAGTCACACACACCGGCAGAGAAGTGCATCTACGTGCACACGTCCACACGCATACACACGCATTCTCACGCATCTGCATGGAGCATGGAAGCCTTCTAGATTTTAACGCAGAAGAGTTAATAATTTATTAAATTTCATAAGAGAAGTATTTGCTCCAGGTCAAGATTAGTGTATAGCTTACTTTCTACCTAAGTTGATAAATGTTAATAAAATAGTAAAGAATTGTATCTTAAAGCAGAGACAAAAGACAAGCATTAACAAAGATAAATTTAGAAGTGACAAGTCAAGACAAGACTTCGCTAGAAGTCAAAATATTTATATAAATATAAGTTTTATGTATATATATATATACATAAAATGGCTTCGCTTGTACCAAACAAGACCTCACTAAGACCACTAAGACAGTCACTAAGCCAATGAAAATCATTTAGACTTTTGCTGAATAAATCAAGGTCTAGAATTCACAGAATTTGAACAATTCAAGAAATTTCAACGTTTATTTTAGGCTTCTGTGAAAGTCCTATTCAAGTTCTGTTATTATATCATTATAGACTAGTTGCTTGACAGAACTGAAATAATAACAGGATTTAATAAAAAATCTTTTACAGAACTTGAAAATTAATATTGAAATTTGAAGAATTGTTCAAATGCTTTCAAACAACCCGTTCTAAGCATTCTGGACAATGGTGAATTATAACCATAATTATTTGAACGGTGATTGAGGAAATGTAAGTAAAAGATAGAAATGATTATTGTGTGTTATATATGAAACAAAAATATCATAAAAAGAGTACACAAAGTGTAAAGACCCAGCAAGGTTGAGGTCTTGTGTTCAATTCCTAAATGAGTCGGAATTTTTTTCTGTATCAAATTTTCGTTTGAGAATCGTTAATCGAGAGTCGATTGTGGTGGGTACTAAAACTCTTTTAAATTCAAGAACATGGTTTATTTTTTAAGATAACAATATGTTATTACTATATATAAGAAGAAATCAAATTCCATAAAAAAACCGTTGTCAGATTGTGGTATGTACTAAAACTCTTTTGAATTCAAGAACACGGTTTATTTTTTAAGATGATATACATAAATATTTCTATATTACTCACAAATTTATTGGTACTGCCTTTATTTTGGCATTTGCTATTATTATAATTAATTTTAGACAATAATTAACATAACATAATAATAACAACTATCGGTTGAATTCCTGACACATCCACGGCACCACGATAAAGATGGCGGCCATTATTGATGGAGTTCTCGAATATTCCGCCTTTTCTTTTTGGCGCTAGTTTGCCAGGAAAGAGCGTATTATAGTTTTTTCGCGGGCATCAGAGAGGGACACCGCCATGCGAGCTGTGCGGCGCCATCCCTCTCACACGCCCGTATCCAATTTCCCGCGCTCGGACTCGCCATCTTTTAAACTTACGTCAAACCGTAATTGTTTGGAAATGGGAACGAATAATGTCGTTACTATCGGTTCAGGATCACTTTATTTTATAAGTTTTATGAGGAATTGCTTCGGTAGGACACCTACCAATTTAAGTACTGAAGCTTTGTGTGAAATAAATATACGTACCTATGTATCTGTTGCCAGGCGACTGATAAAATTAAACTATCGAAAGAATCGATGATAACCTCAGTGGCAGAATGGTTGAGATCATTACCTCCGGACCCAGAAACGCAGGTTTGAAACCGGGATTGCCAAAAAAATGTTTTAATGGTTTACAAAATAATATATTACAACAATATGAGTATATTGCGATTTTTTTTTGCGATTTTCTTTACTAGGCTCGCGTCCGTATTATGGTAGTCGTACATGATTTAAATTATATTATTGGAACTAGGAAAATAATATGTTGTAGAAACAAATAATAAAACACAAGAAAAAAACATACAGAAACCAAAACAGAAATAAAAATAAAGATTTAAAATAAAAAGAAAAAAATCCTAAAATGGATCTTGTCATGTTTAGCGTCCCGTTCTGAATGAGTAGTTTCACTCTCTCCTCCATCTTATATATATTTGTATAAAGGAAAGTGGGTGGACGACGTGCATTTGATTTTCATACACATCCACAGTTTTATTCCGAGATTGATGAAATTTTGCACACTTAACCTTCATAATAAGAAAAAAGTCACTGTGTAGGTCTGACTCAAATTTAAGTACTTATACATACATGTATTGTAAAGTTGTAGGTACCTATCAGAGAGGTGAAGGGAAGAAGAAGAGGAAGAGGAAGGTGGGAAATTGCCTGGCTCTTCAGATTTGTTCACCAACCACAGCTACATCCATTGAAGCAATTTTTTCGATTCTGAATGTTGGTCTTACACTAGGGCGATACTGTATCTCTTCCACTCTGGAATTATTTGTAAATTAACAAAAATAAAGTTTACTTGCGCACTCCGAGATTTGAACCCGCGTCCTCTATATTCATATTTGAGGGTTTTAACCTCTTGGTCGTAGAGGTCATCTGGAGTAGTTAATATCCTTTTTCACCAGCCAATTTTGGAATCCTTCAAATTTTCTGGCCGGGCCAGAACGCCTGGGGCCAGTGTGCATAACCGGTACACAACACCTATATTTATAATTATTATTTTTTTGGTAAGCTAATGTTTAAGACAAGATTTTTTATGCATAGCACAAAGGGTAACAATTATTTTACAAGCAATAATTTTTAGCCTGAAACACTCATCCACATTTAAAAATCTCCTGATAAAAGATACACTGACCACTGAGCTATGGCGGCTTATCTCTTATCCGTGAAATAATTCAATAAATACTAGTGTTTCATTCAACAATTACTGCTTGTTACATTTTTTCACCTGAAACAACCAACTTTATTTTATATGAGAAAGGCATTGTAAGTGCTAACTCTCTCACTAGATGGCGTCGAGACAAATTGTCTACATTTTTTGACACGGGTTCAAGTCCCGTTGGCGTCATGTATCTTTTATCGGGAGATTTTTCAATGTGGATGAGTGTTTCAGGCTTATAATTATTGCTTGTAAAATAATTGTTACCTATATTTATAACTACTGAATGGGAAATATACACTAAAAATGCTTCACATAGGATTTACATAAATCAGAACTACATTCCATGTAGATTTGAATGAAAATCTTGTCGAAACTGATAATACCTTTTGGTTGTAGCCCGTTTAGTACCACGCACTCTGTTTTCTCTATATTTGCCTGACATTTATTGCCGTCCCATTCTAATTTCATAATGATAATTAAACACTGTTCTATATTTGAAATTTAAAGCCTAAATGGCCAGACTTTTGGATCACGAGATACGCCTACATCGCATTTCTTATGCTATTCTTTATTCGCAGCTAACCTTGTTGTTATATGAAATGTAGGAAATCACGCAATAGGCAAATAACATTTTCTGACAGCTGACCATAGCGTATAGGGTTGCATCAAGTGTATCCGCTCTGTGTTCTGCAATCCTGGTAACTGAGAAGATATTCAAAACAAAAACAAGACTGGCTAGCAAGTACTAGTTAGTAGTTGGTCCCTCTTGAGAAATCAACGCGCCGTGTTTGCGTGCGATCTGTTTAAATCAGAGATGCACAGAATAAAATCCGCGACCGCAATTCTATATTATCATGTTTCTCATATTTAATGCAAACTAAATTGGGTTTTTTTAACAGGAGAATTTTCTGAAAAACATTTTCCGGTTTTCAAATGGTCCATTTTATATATATTCATGTGTTTATTTAGACAAATTCAATACATTTTATTACAGATGATGGATGATACAGTTATATTAACATTTACATATTTAAAGTACCTAATTCTTGACTATTTAATGCTTCTTAATTATAACTAATGAATGTAAGGGCCAAAACATATACGCTCAGTGTGTCTCAATCCTTAGTATTTTATGTGAATACCGCACAAGAGTTCCAACTGCTTCCAACCCTCTGGAACCAGTGAGACTATCGCATCAACAATCGGGGATGGAGAAAAGTTTCAGGCTGAAGGTAATGGGAAGGAGAAGTAGATGAGCTAGAGAAATGTGAAAAGGTATGATTAATAATAACAAAAAAGAAATAAGTTTGTGGGGAGATGATGAAGTAGAGAGAAATTTAGAAATCGAATTTTAATTATTTACTTTTATTAAAAGTTTATTGAACAACTAAACATAGGTAAAAAGTGTATATTATTCATATATTAATAAAAAAGTGACTAATTATAATCATTTTTCGTAGTGTGTATATATGTTGAGATCGCGCTAGTAAATGATGATTTATTAGCTGCATTAATGTTGTTCGCTTCTACACGAAGAAAAATAATGTGCCTGGTATTTCTCGTGAGATTAAATTTATTTTATAACCCCTGTGGAATAATTTTGGTTGAAAATGTGCATGCTAAAGTACACTTGGAGTTTTTGTTTTGCAAAACGATGACAATCTTTGCAAATTTTAATAGTGGTTATCTGCAAAATTTTTACCGTTTTCCTGGTGGATAATGTTTTAATATATGCGACCGAAAATTCTCAATTACGAAAATAGGCAAGTTCAAGACTCGAAATCCTAAATAAATATTACGTTTGTCCACTACAAAGTTGTCACCAAATATAACGAAAATTATGTGAACTCACCATTGACACCCATGGCATTTATGCCCCCCAGCGGATCATGCGGCCTTCCACCAAAATTAGATCAACTCACCATTGACACCTATATACCCGTTGGCCTTTATGCCCCCTAACGGAACATTTGGTCCTCCAGCAAAAAAATCTTCAAATTCGGCCATTTTCTCAAAAAGTTGTGCACTCCTGGTCTTAATGCATCATGAACCGATGCATCTGTGTATCTGTGTTAGTCTATATTATCATTTATTAATACAAAGAAAAATACGTATTCGTGTATGGCTTAGCCAAAATCGTTCTGTTAAATGAAATTATAAATTTAATCATATTACGGTCCTATTTTCGCCAAATGTAACTATCATAAAACATTACAACAGATGTATTAACTTAATTAGTTTGTAGGGTTTAAAAATACATATTAAAATAAATTGGGAGAATGTTTTCAATTTCCTTAAATATTATTTTTTCAGTCTCTGTGGAAGCCACGGTCAAAAAATAAATCAACATATCATAACAGAATTTAACCAATCCTAAAAAAAAATACAAAAAAACGAGTAATAATAAATATTTTACAGAAACTCACAAAGAATATAGTTGGTTTCGTAAACCATTAATTTGAAGTAACGAAAACAAAAAAAAATAATACCAAAAAATAACAACCAAAATCCATTCTGACAACATAACAAAAGTTCGTCAGTAAACTAGTAATAATTAAAAAATTATCGATGATTCTTGTCACTTTACAAAATAAAACCAAATACGAAGTCGAACATGTTCGTAAAGAACACAGCCCGCTTGGCATTACCACGCCTAACCTAACCTAACAAAAAGTGACCAAACCTGACCCAAGTTAAGTAGCGAGTGGTACCTACCCGTCCTGTCGCAGCTGAAATACTAGTTTTTCCGGCCATAACTAACCTAACCTAACCTAAAACGCATATCCGTCCACTCGTGAACGGCGAATTCTTTCCCGGTTTGGACTTGCGGTAAAATTATCTTATTTTGCAGGACGAAGAGGCAGTCAATATGGTTCCTGAATTATATGCTAAATGATACTATCGGGATTTTTTTTTCTTGAAAGCAAAAAAAGATTTAAAATAATTTTGGATGGAGAAACCGTTGTAAATTAAATATATGTATGTACACAGGGAAAACTTTCTGAAAAAAAAAACTAATTTCTTAAGATACTCTTCATTCGTAATCCGTTAAAAAAACTTTGGATTGCAGGCCCTTAACGAATGAATTGATAGGTTTTTTGCTAAACTTTTAGTAAAAGATAAATGTATTTTCACGATGTCGGAACACGTGTTCATAAAAATGATAATATTTTCGCATTTGGTCATTATATATTATAAAGGCAAAAGTAGGTGCATGAACATGTTTTCCGACATTCTTAAAAAATTATTAAAAGTTTATCACAAAGCGGTGTGCTGTTCCGTTTTAAACGGATTATCAAAAATTTTATGAGATTATTAATAAATCAGCAATACCCATTTGTCTACGTGTACTTAAGTATCAATATTTTACAAAAGTGGTGGAATCAAATTACGATAATATATAATATTAAAAGTTTTGAAAAATTTCCTGCAAACAATATCGCGTCTTGTCCTTTTTTATTTTAGCTATGTGGCTATTTTAAAATTGCATACCAAATCAATTTTTCGGATTCAATGCCCAAATTCAAACGTGGCCTCATGTCAATAATTTAAACTATTCAATGCGCATACATACAGACACACAAACGCTCACAAATACATTACACACATCACACACACACCTATAAACTATACAAGTCACCTGGTAATTAAGGAATAAACATACCACTTAGCAGACATTACAAGGAAACATATCATAGGTACACAACATGAAGTATCTTATTCCTGCATATTGTTTCAACTCTGTAAATCATGTACTGTTTGTTTCTATAATATAAAATAAAATTTAAAAAAATAAAAAAAAGTAAGGTTCGAATAGAAATTGTATGAAAAACTAAAATTTATGTGATGTTAATTACATGACGTCCGACTTACCAATAAAAAAATTGCAGCTTCAATGCACATACGAGTATGTCATTATAATTATGAAGTATCAGTAATCTTATTTTTTGAGCATAATGAAGTCCTGTTTTGGCGAGTAACGATGGTTTAACTCATTTCACCTGTCAGATAATTTTTTGTGCATTTTGTTTCAGTTTTCGAAATATGCTGCATCCACTTTATTATTTAAGCAAACCTTACTTTTACCAGATCGCCGACTTTGAATAAGTGGGCAACTTTGACTTTTTCAGTATACATTCTTTTTTTGAATATGAAATCATCGTGTTTATTTGACTTTCTTATTCGCATATTTTCAATACGTATCTACGGCATTTAAAAAAAAAACGCAGAAGAAAGTCTGAATAAAGTTTGAGGAAAGAATTATTGTCATTGAGATATATTTTTAGATAAATTGTACGATTCCCAATGTTACATTAAATATGATTTCAAATAGTTGGTAGGTACTTACTTACGAAACTTATTATTTCAGTGGTTATTTTGATTCTGGTAAATAAGGGAAAAATAGAAATGTACTTTTTTGGACTACTAACTACTAGTTTAAAATCATATTTTTTATATTAAACTGCATAAGAGTTCCAACTGATCCCAACTATCTGGAGCCAGTGAGACGGAGGCAACCCCAAATGGGGTAAGTTATGAAACTGAAGGTAGTAGGGAGGAGATGTAATATGATTAAGAGGAAGGTAAGAAGTGCCTGGCAAATCAAATCTTTTTACAAAACAAGCCGAGAGCGCCGAAATGCACTGATGTCAACCAATTTTAAAATTTTTTCAATTCTCTGAAAATCGTTTTATTTCGTTTTTTTTATTTGTAATTGTTGTGTTACAGATATTTATCATGGCTGCTGGGTCTCTCTTCAGCAAGATTCATCTATACTTTCGAGACGCGCAGACAAAAACTAAACCAAACCGGACGGCAAACTCAAGAGATGGATAATGTAATGTAAGCGCTCTGATCATTACTTTTAGTAAGTGGTCGGTAACATTTGGTGTTGAACACTTTGATATATTTGGATAATTGGTAATGCATGCGCATCATTGCAGCGGTTAGCAACATTTGGCAATGAAACCATATAATATATTATGTTTGGACAATTTATGATTTTGGATTCTATCATAACTTAACGAGTATGTGTTATTTTTAAAATAATTAATAAATAATAATTGTATAATTTGTGACATTGAAAGTATTTAAAAAAAAAATTGTATCTGGATCATTGGCTTTCAAAAGACGATAAGATATTATTTACCTATTGAATTAACAAAATTACGGAATTTGTCAAAAATATGAACAAAAGAAATACACTTCTCAAATAAATAAAATATAATAATTAATTTTGTTACCTACTTTACCGCATGTCTGAATCGTTTCTATATGCAATTTTAATTTTGAAAATCAAAACAAACCCAGTTATAGAGTTGATTGAACCTGAGTTATACGTAGACGCTGAGACCTCTAGAACTGGGATTTGTTAGATTTAAAATTGCAACTGATGGCTGGAAAGATTTATACAAGCGCGACACTGGGTGCCAACCAAAATTAAAATTTTACACGACTGATAAACAAATATTCATGTAGCGTAAATGCTTGTCCATCGATTTTGTAAAAATTAAAACATATTTATTAGTAAGGTTCTTTTTACTACAATAAATTCACTACATTCACAATTCGAAATTGACAAAAATTCTCTTTGTTTGTATTCAAATTCACAGCCAAATTACAACCCATTTTTGTATGTCTCGTACATTTAAAATAATTATATACATTTAAAAATAAATAATACACTTTATTTGAAATAAACCACAGCTCTAGATTATGGTTGCATACGATAAAAAAATTCTAACGAATTAATTAAGACAGGGTAGGGCTCTCGACTAGTCGCGAGTTCAAAACACCGGCGTGCGCAAGTAAATTTTATTTTATGAATTTGTGTTATTTCTAAATGAATTACCTAATCAAATATAATATAAAGTATACTTGCGGCACGTTCCAGAGTGGAAGATACTCTCAGTATTGCTTTGGTGTAAGACAAGCATTCAGAGTTGAAAAGTTGCTTGAAATGTCTTTAGCCGTGTTTGGTGACCAGATCTAAATAGCCAGGTACTCCCTCACCTTTCTCTTCCCCATCTCCTTCCCTTCCCTACTCCCTCAAGCGTCACAACATACCCCAATACCACAGTTTCACTGGGGAACTTGTGGTGATTTTTACTTATGTTTTTAACAGTTCAAACTTAGTAAATCATATATTACAATTTATTTTTTGTACTCATCCTTCCCCATGCTTATAAACATTTCAAAATCATCCGTTTAGAATAATAAATCTGCAACTTAAAACATTTATGTTACTCGTGGCCTCCTGCTTTACGGGCTACCAACACAGGCAGCTCCATTCACCCTTTTGAAAAGTGCAGTGCGTATTAGTTTTCGTCGGAGGTCCTCGACCTCGGTGGCGATCCGCTTTCAAGCGACGATTAGTGAATAGGTAGCTGCATTCTGGATAGCCGGGTGCCTTCTGACTAGGTAGGCACTGCTTGAGTAGCTTGCCACCAATCGGCGAGCGTGGAAGATTTTTTAGAGATGTTTTGAACTCTTGAATCAAGAAATATTCAAAATCACGGGATATTAGGTATAATTCAAATTTTGTAAGAAAATTCAAATATTATACTATAGGTAGGTACCATCTTCATCAATTATTATTTTTTTTGGTAAACTAATGTGTTTTTTTTTTTTAATTTTTTTATTAATATCAATAGCAAAATTTGTACATTATGTAGGTTTAAAGTATAATATAAGTATATTTTTTGTATTTTTTTTCACAGTCCTCCTCACTAGGGTTTCCTGTTCTGAGGCGGCCTGTAGTTTTTCTTAAATTTTTGTATTTAGTTTTGAATTGTCTTTACATTGTCTTCATAATGTTTGTAAGTTGATTGTTACTTTGATCTCTAAGCCATGTTTTGACTTTTGTTTTAAATATACTCATTTCGTTTATTTTTTTGGTTTCATTTAGTAGAGCATTGAACAATTTTATAGCATGGAATTTATTATTTCTCTGTCCAAAGGATGTGTTTAAACTGGGAGTAATCAGGATATTTTCGCTTTTTGCCCTGGTTGTGTATTTATGTTGGGCAGTGGAGTATTCGGATATGTTTTTTTTCAGTTTAAATAAAATATTTTTTGAATATAGTTTCTGTACATTGTAAACATTGAAGTTTTTGAATATTTCTTCTGTCGGAGTTCTAAGCGGAACTTTCAGTATAGTCTTTAATACTCCTTTTTGTGCTATATTGAGCCGCTCTGTGTGAGTGCTTAAGGCAGACCCCCATCCAGTTATTCCGTACTCTATTTGTGATTGACACAAAGCATAGTATACTTTTTTAATATCGTTTATATTGAGGATATTGCGAATGTTTCTAAAGAAGTATATGACGTACCTGGTTAGTTTTTTTGTAATTACATCTATATGTGAGTTCCAACGGAAATTATCATCGATTTCAATTCCAAGATATTTGATGCTTTTGGAGTGTGCTATAGTGGGACAGAGGCATGATAAGCCTTGATTTTTTTGATAAATTCCTTGGCATGAATGTAATTTGAGATTAAGGTCCTCTGACGGCTGCCCTCTGGCTGTTTTAGAAAATGTCAGATATTTTGTTTTATTGACATTAAGCGTCAGGGAGTTTCTTTTAAGCCAGTTTTGCAGGAGACCAAGTCCGTGTTCAGCTTCTTTGTAGGTATTTATCCAATCTTTTTCTTTAAATAAAATTACTGTGTCATCAGCAAAACTAATGATTTTTCCTCTTGTTTCTAGGTTACAGATATCATTAATGTATATTAAAAATAATATCGGACCTAGTACGCTTCCTTGTGGTACTCCATGGTTGATTAGGAGAGGTTTGCTTTTTCTCTTGTTAATTTGGACGCTCTGTGTACGCTCCGTCATATAGCTTTTTAGTAAGTTTAGTGTTGTACATGACATACAAATTTTTGAAAGTTTTGAAAAAAGTATTTTGTGATCTATTGTGTCAAAAGCCTTTTGTAAGTCTATGAAGATTGCCAAAGTTTTTTCTCCACTGTCTAAACTTTTAGTGATCATATCGGTAATTTTTTCTATGGCGTCACTAGTACTTAAGTTCTCCCTAAATCCATACTGAGTTTTTGATAATTTTTTATTGTCTTCTAAGTAGGATAAGAGTTGTTTTTTTAGTATTCTTTCCAATATTTTTGAAAATGCATTTAGTAGGCTTATTGGTCGGTAATTGTTTATGTCATTTTTACATCCTTGTTAAATATTGGTATAACAATCGCTTTTTTGAGGGCTGTAGGGAATATGCTATTCGTTATAGACATGTTGACTAAGTATGTAAGTGGTTCGAAAAGTTCTTTACAGAGATATTTTATTGCGTTGGTTGAGATTGTGTCCTCCTCCGAAGAAATATTTGATTTTAAAGAAGAAATTGTGTTTTTGATATCGTCAGCTGTAATTTGTTTAAAATTGAGCTGATTTCCTTGCTCAGGTGGTTCGTTTATTTGTACATCTTCGTTACATTTTGTAACTTGCTTTGCTAGATTTGATCCTATATTTATGAAAAAATTATTGACGTATTCAAGTATTTGGTCAGGATTATCAGCGTATGTCCTGGGAACATTGTTTATATTCAGCACGTCAATTGATGCAACGTTGGCAGATTTAGAACTGGTTATTTCATTTATTATTTGCCACATTTTCCTGGGATTTTGTTTACAATCTACAATTTTTTTCTTATAGTAGGTTTCTTTTGTATACATAATAACTTTTTTGCAAATGTTTCTGTATCTTTTGTAGTATCTTAACATGTGTATATCGTATGGAATTTTTTGAAGTTTCTTGTGTAACTCGTCTCTTTTTCTTATGCCGTTTATAACATTCTGTGTAATCCATGGTTTAATATGTACATTTTTGTGTGAGATTTTCTTAGTAATTTTTGTGGTATTAGATAGTATATTATTCTGAAGAAGTTCTATGAAATAATTCCATGCATCATTTGTATTGTTCATACTTTGCAGTTTTTTCCAATCGGTACATTGTAGATTATGTTTAATGATATTCCAGTTGATTTCTGTTTTTCCTGTTGTTAATGGTTTTTTCTTCATTTTATTTGACTTGTTTATTTTTATTGAAAGCATAGTTGTATAATGATTGGTTATAGTTGAATTAAATACAACAATTTGAGTAATGTCTTTTGTTCTCATTATATGGTCTATGCAACTTTCACTGTTGTCCACTTTTCGAGTAGGAACATTTATTAAGCTTTCCAGTCCATGGGATGCTAGCATCTGCAGATATTGAATTCGCTTAGGGTGTCCATTTTCTAAAATATTTATATTTACATCTCCAATAATAAATATGGTTTTCGTTTCTTTAAGAAGGCAGAGTTCCTCGTCTACGGATTTAAGGAATGGGTCGATGTTTCTTGTTGAGGGCGATCGATAGATTGCTAATATAGCTTTTTCTTTACTGATTTTAATTTTTAAACAATTGGCATTTGTGATAATAATTTCTTCAACTTCGGCTTTTATTTCATTTTTAATGTATATAATTACACCATCGTTTTGTTTTTTGTTATTCAAACTTGAGTAGGTTGTATATCCAGCAATTTCCAATTTCATGTATTTATGATTTATCCAACATTCAGTAAGTATTATTATTTGAAAATTAACTTTTAAATATTTCAATAAAATTTGTAATTCATCAAAATTTTTTCTTATGCTTCTTATGTTTTTGTGTAGTATATTGAAAGAGTTGTTATTTAAATTCGATAGATCATTTGGTTCCGAGGTTAATATAATGTCAGCCATTTTTATATTTTTTTTCGTAATCGTTTTTGTGCCCTTTTGTTATACAATATTTTTTATATCATCCACATGTTTTATATAAATTATTTTTTCGGTTGGCATTCTTCGCGTCATTATTTTTCCATCTTTGAACCAAACGTAGGAGTACATTTTTTCATTGGCAGATTTTTTCGTTTTCCAGAGCAGTTCCCTTTGATATGGGCTCAATTCCTCTGCAATATAGATTGGTTCGGTGGAGATATCTTTTATAGCTGCATAATTAATATTTTTCCTTTTAGAAAGAAGATTGTCTCTTGTCTTTTTTTCCGCAAATTCCACTAGCAGTTTCGGTGGCGCATTGTTCCTTCTATCATGTGTCCTTTTTATATCAATTATATCATTGTGCTGGATTTCCATTCCTGCCGCCGCCGCAACTCTTTTTACTATCTCCATCTGCTGCTCTCCATTTTTTTGGGGAATGCCCGCTATTTCTAAGAAATTAGACCGAGATTTGTATTCGAGGTCTGAAATTTTTATTTCAAGTTGTTTAATAATGATATTCTTTTCCTGGTGTTCCTTTTTTATGTTTTCAAAATCATTTTCAATTTTTTTATTTTGTATAATTGTTATTTCTAGTTTTTTTTATTAGTTCATCGTACTGACTACTCATAAAATCAATGCTTTTTTGAGTGTCCTGGGTTTGTTTTTCAATTTTTGATATAATTTCTTTTTTCATGGATTCAAATTTTTTTTCAATAATCTGTATAATTTTATCAATGTTAAATTTTTCTTCGGTTTCCGTTATAAATCCCTTTCCTCTTGTATTTGCCATTTTCTATTTCTTTTTTTTTTTTTTTTGGTTTATTAATTATATTTTTATTAATGTTGGAACAAAAATGCCCCTAAGTATATATTAATTTATGTAAATTGTCCATGGCGAAATAGTTTTGTATTGTCTATGGTTATTGTATGTTTTCAACAAAGTTGATTTTGGGTTACAATGACAATACTCTTTTTGCACTTCAATTTACAAATGATTAATTTCACTGCCACCGTCACAAATACTGCCACTTTGTCTAGCGTATCACTATATATTGTTTTTTTAAGCGGGTTATGTTATTAGGTTGTTTTATTGACACTATATTGATATTATTTACGGTGCTGTCAAAAACGGCTATTGAGTCAAATCATAGACAAGGTATTTTTTATGCATAGCACAAAGGGTAACAATTATTTTATAAGCAATAATTATTAGCCTGAAACACTCATCCACATTGAAAATTCTCCTGATCCGTTGGCGTCAGGTATCTTTAATCAGGAGATTTTTCAATGTGGATGAGTGCTTCAGGCTAATAATTATTGCTTGGAAAATAATTGTTACCATCTTCATCGCCTAAATAAATTATTCTTAACACAGGCAGTTCCAATTTTGAAAACGACATTCAAATCAAATTTGAGTTCATTGAACTTCAATAATTTCTCGCAGCAACTTTTTTTTGAAGTGAATACCGCACAAGAGTCCCAACTGCTACCAAGCGTCTTTAGCTAGTGAGACTATGGTATCTCCAATTGGGGTTATTTGTGAGGTTGAAGGTACTGGGGAGGGGAAGTAGATGGGGAAGAGGAAGGTGGGGGAGTACCTTGCAATTTAGATCTGGTTACCAAACACGGCTAAAGTTATTTCTTACACCAGGGCGATACTGAGTGTATCTTCCACTCTCTAGGGTGCTGTTAGAATATTATATATTATTTTTAATTAATAAATTGTGAAATTAAATAAATTCATCAAATAAAATTAACTTAAAATTTATTTGCTCTCACCAGGATTTGAACCCGCGGTCTTCGAATTTCTATTCGGGAGTCGTACCCCTTGACCACGGAGGACTGATAGTAAATTGATTAGTATGTACACTAAAATTCTTAATTTATCGAAACACATTACACAACGTGTTCCAAAAGAGTCAGAAAAACACAAAATATTTTTCGTTAAATTCGTGGAACGATAAAAAAATAACTCTAATTATTTGAATATATAACCTTATTTATAAACTTGAGACATTAGGAACTCTAAGAGCTTTAACTCTTTATATGAGACTCTTCTGTGGCCACAAATTAAATATATATTTAAATTATTTATTTATTTAGGATTACTACTCTTCAAGTACCCTACCTCCCTATTTCTCAAAGCAAGATAAAGTTGTCGATAACTCTCATTTATTATGTAATGATTTCATCAAAATAAAGTTAAATCCTTTCCAAAACCAAGTATTAAATACAACATTAAAAATAAAAATCAAAACAGAAAATGATAAGAAACCTTATTTATTCAACATTAAAAAAACATTAGAAGAAAAATCCATTTAGGTTTTGTGGTTCTTCGTAAAAACAGATTTTGCAATATTTACTAAGCAAAATAATTACATCTCCTTCTATAGACCCCACACTTAAGCATCCCAACGTACCACAGGTAGTCAGGCAGCCATTTTTCTTTCGTCCGGGGTCAGTGAACCCAGTTGGGCTAGGTTAGTGATGGCGATCATTTTTATATTACGTATATTGAGGCAGGCCAGGATTCGCTAATGTATTCGCAAACGCACGCAGGAATGAATGGCTCGAAATCTCAGAGCACAGAGACGTCTGCTACGTTTTGACTTATATTAATTATATTTATTTTAATAAATAAATAAGAATGGTTCGTAACAAATGGGAATTAATTGTACTGAACTATGGGATATATAAAGAGGGAAGTAAGAGAAGATAAAATCCCAACCTTCCCATTTTCCTTCCCTTCCCTTTTGTCTGTTGAAGCCGTTTTTGAATCTCCGTTTATTGAGTTGTATGGTGAGCCGCATATTGTTTTGATTCAATTTTTAACACACAAGAACTGTGATATAAAAATATTTCTAGTTTATAAATCGTTAGTTTAGAGTCTTATGAAAATATGACACGTGTTTTTACATAATTACAAAAAATCCCGAAAAACTACGAGATAGTAGTTTGTTAAAAGGGTCTAACAATTTACTTTAGACTTTAAATATATTTATTTCACTGCTAGTCACTATCGTTACAGAAGTTCATTGTATGGCATTTAATGTGTGAATTACAAAAAATTATGATTATTAAATTAACTGTACCTAATTTTTTCTTTTAATTACTATTATTTTTATAAGCAATAATTATTAGCCTGAAACACTCATCCACATTGAAAAATCTCCTGATAAAAGATACATGACGTCAACGGGATGTTCATGTATATTTTATCAGGAGATTTTTCAATGGGGATGAGTGTTTCAGGCTAATAATTATTGCTTATAAAAATAATTATTACCCTTTGTGCTATGCATTAAAAATCTTGTCTTAAACATTAGTTTACCAAAAAATAATAATTTGAATTACTATTTTTTTTATTTCAGTTGCGCGGCAACATTCCCTAATCCCTTTCCTCCCACGTCCCGCTACAACGCCAAAATCTGTTTCCCACTCTATCCATCCTGTTTACTTATAAACACATATATTGTTGTATAATGCACTATATAGGTTTATTATTTTATTTTATTTTATTATATATGTTCTACTTCCATTATTACATTTTTTTAATACTTGTTATTTAGTTCGGCTTTTATATTTGTTACTTAGTTCGGCGTTTTTTTAATATTTTAGTCTACATTCACTAAATACTTAGTAGTATATTACCAATTCAACCACCTGTGAACATTTTTAATTGGTCTGTTTTTTTTCCAACCTCCACCGTATATTAAATTAATATTAAGACCTTTTATGTGCCTTAAAATAAAAAAATAAATAAATATTAAAACTTATGATTTATACATATGTTATTATTTTGATTCATAGGATATAAATGCATTCAAATAATACGTATTAAATCAAAAACAATAACAAATAAATATAGAATTAGGAAAAGTACTAAGTAGGTACCTACTGGGAAACTCAGAGAAAAAAATAGATCAGTGCAAGTCTTTTTCACGTAACCAATTTTTCAGCATGCACATCCTTCTGAAAATTTGTTCAAAATTTTTTTTATTTAGTAAAGTAACGCGTCGTTAATTTTAGGATCAATGTATTCTAAGGTTTTTTTACCGTATTTATTTAGACATCTTGTTATAACAAGAGTATAATTTGCAGTAAGTCTTGTATTATGAGCGTGTTCCACTATTTTGTGACATTCACATTGAGATGTGTGCTGAATCACAATGTTAACAGAATATAGCACGAAGAGATAGCAAATTTACAGAATTGTTTAACAATGATTTAGGTACATCATATCTTTGTTAATATTTTAACTATGATGAATTTTTTTTATTTATGGCAAAGTGTGTAAAAGGGTAGCTGTAGTTTAAAAAAATCAGCATCTGAATTAACTACAAACTAGTGTATATGTTTATGAATATTTTAGAAAGAATCTCATACTGAACTTACATATAACGTAAAATCTCTTTTGCAAAGATTCGGCTGCGAAATTAATAAATAATCATTTTTAAACAATTCTTAAAACCCACTCACACAAAAAAATCACAAGACACTTATTAAAAAATAATCGTTGCCGCAATAAATTAGAATTTTTTTTTTCTTAGGTTAAGATCCAAAACAATTTTCCCTTATTTCGATTGTTTTTTTGTCATACAACCTATCTCTCTATGTAAGATATTTATTTTTATTCGCAAGTAATCAGTATCGTGTCTACCAATTGCATAGCCTGTTCCTGTATTTAAATGTTGATTGTTTTAGGTCAAATTAGAACACAATGTTTTAGGAACAATTGATTTGCTTATATTAAGTTAAGATTATATAAAATTAAGAAAAGCTTTCATCAGTATTAAATGATCTTTCAAATAGCATGTGTGCACCCTACCTCACTGGGCAGGCATATAAATCTTCTGGTAGGTACCCAATACAAGGTAGGTTTTGTGTCCATCGCATGCCCAAAGTGCCTGCCTTGGACGCTGGCGAAATAAAAAGTTAAAGCGACACCGGCACACAACAGGACACAGGCGGCAATGTCTTCTCTTCTCTCTTCCCTCGGCGACCAAACCGGATGAAAAATGTTGACCAACCGGTCCACGCTGGGGATAAGTAATCCGAAATATTCTCGGTCATTTCCAAACGCCTTTAACCCTAAACTAGATGAAGGGTAGAAATACCTACACCAGATCTAAGTGTTGAAAACCTAAATATCATAATTGTTCTAGTTACCTAATTTAATGTCCTTTACAACAATAATAATTGCTGCACTAGATGCAAGATAAAAATTACTACTCTGGAACTACCTTGAGAATGCATGCACTAGATGTGAAGTTTATAACATATTTGCTTAGAATTAATTTTTTAAATACCTGTACTTAAGGCAAAGCTTAATGCCAAATCACTATTTTGATTAATATTTATAACGCATTGGTGTACATTATGAAAACCAAAAAATATGTTTTAGATGAATTGAAGGTTTTCCTATCGTTTCGCTTGAGTAGAACGCAAATAAAAAAATAAATTACTTAATAAAAAATATAAAAGTAAACTACTAAAAAAAATATTTTCTAAACAGAAATGTATGAACGCATAAAGGAAACAACTTTAAAAAATACAGTATTATAGCTTAGATTATCTGTTACAGTTTCACTTGATTAACTTTTTTGCTTTCAGTTTTGCAACCAGTTTTGTGCTTGAAATCGAACGTTTCTAGACTCCGTTTGTCAAGCAATTTTAATGCATATTACCTACGATATAAGGTATACCAATAATACACACAATTTTGGCTTGTAGCTTCCTCTTAATGTGAAAATGAACAGGCAGCATTCTGCTGATGCGCTCATCCCTAATTTCACAATAGTTTCGTTTTCAGACCCACGTATTAAAATGCTAACAGTCGATGTGAAGTTTGTACTACAGTTTAGACCTTAGTGTTGAAATGTCTACACTAGATGTGAATTTTATACTGTAGTTTAGATCCCAGAATTAAAATGCCTTCACTAGATGTGAACTGTATACTGTAATTTATATCCCAGAGTTAAAATGCTTGCACTGGAAGTGTAGTTTAGACCCCAGTATTGAAATGTTTGCAGTAAATACGAAGTTTATACTGTAGATGTGAAGTTTAGATGTCAGTATTAAAATATTTGAATAGATGTCGAAATGAATAGTTTGCACTTTTCTGGCGTACTTTTAACAAAGTTAGTAAAACATTATTGCAAGTTTTTTTAAAAATTATTACATATTAAATAAAACTGGACTTTAAAATTGAAAAATTATACTTAAAACATCCGACATCAAAAAAGACATCTTTAATTATTTTTCAAAGAAGGAAAACATCTCGAATATGTTTTCTTTTTTAGTTCATATGTGCATAGGTAAACTGAATATAAATATACTTTAAAAATCTCACAATTTTCTCCAAATAAGGTGCCCCATTGTAGTCAATTTATGGTATTAGATTAACGAAAACCATTTATATTTAGAGACACATGACATATTCCAATTTGTCATCATTAAGGCATTGTCATGGAAGGGTTAAGATGTCGATGGACCCGACAGCAACCATCATCCAAATGACAGATAGCTCAGTTGATGGAGCGGCCATTACGCGAAGATGCGACTTCTTTCAATTCGAATCCTTTTGAATTCGGAAGTAACATCTTCCATTTTAAACGCATCTCGCTGCCATTACTGCAGCGAAATACTCACATATTTTTACTATACATCAGCATACGCATTGGTATGTGAAGTGACATTTTGCAAGATTCATGATTTAATTTTTTTTTCTTAAATATTTGATGTTTGTCTTTTTTACTGAAAACGCCAAGGCAAACGCATGCTTATACAACTTTTTTTTAATTTTGAATTTATAATCGTTGAAGATTTTTTGTATTGTTTGTTATTTTGACCTTAAAAAAGTTTCGAAACAAAGTGTCAAGAAAATATTATCATAATATAGATTATTTAGTTAATTCGTATATTTTTTTAAAGTGATATGTTCATTTTTGATACTGATGCAATTAAATATAAATTTGACATTATGTTTGAGAAGATTATTTGAAAATTTTGGGAAAATACTAACTCTTAATTTTTTTTATTTGTATAGCGTTACAAATTTCGATCTCAGTAGGTACATACGACGATTATGATGTGTAAATTCGATGAACCTTAAAAAATAGATTTAGCATTTAAATGATTGAAACATAAAAAAAGCGCAGTTGAGTTTTAAAATGGACAAATATTATTTATTTAGTACCTACTCAAAGAACTACTGAATAATTCAAAATTACTGCTTCTTCAACATTTGAAGTAGGCAGCAAAAAAATGTAAATTTTTCTTATAATAGACTTGCGCAGACCCCTGAAAAATCTCATTTTGTATAACCGAGTTTGAAAAAGATAATTAAAATAACTATCTGATAAAATATTATTTTATAAGAAAGTAGTATATTACTTGTATTAATTTGTTCAAATAAACAGTTTCAATTTTAAAAATGATACTTTAATTCAAAGCAAACCCGAGTTAAAGTGTTCATTGAACCAAAATTAGTATGTTTAATTATGAAATATATGGAACAAGGAATCATTAACAATCTGCTTATAAATTACACGCCATTTAAAAATCTATTGATTTATCATTTTAATTTTTTTAAATTGATTTTTTTTATTATTTAGCCATGTCTTTCTATTTGCGGCCGGTTCAGGTTCAGGATACGCAGCGCCGCTCTGGTCGGTTCCTGCGCACACCTGCTGCGCACGCCACATGCTGCGCGTTTCTTTTTCGAACATTCTCTTGCTCTTGTTTCCCGCCATAATTCCTCGATCCGCCATTTTAGCATTCTAACTACAAAGCACGGCTAATTTCAATCTTTTGATCGAGCGCCGCATGGAATAACGCGATAAGTCAGATAAGATAAAGAAGATAAAATCATGGTTTTAAACCTTTTTCATTAAATTTTTATTTTTCTTTATTTAGTACTAGTCGAAGTCCCCAGCGTTGCACGGACTGTACCCAGAATTTTACGAAGTCTCACGTAGACAGCGACCTTGTTCTTGTTTTGAAGGTCAAATGTGCAAAATTTCATCAATATCGGAATAAAACTGTAGATCGGTATAAAAATCAAATCCCGCCATTCCGCCACACGGCTGCCCGCCACAGACACTCTTCTTTATATAAGTAGAGAGATTGATAGATATTTAAATTAAAATTTGTTACAAGGGTATTGTATATTGCTATGCGTTAAGAAAATAAAAATAATTTTGGTAGTCCTAAGTTAAGGCGATGGACTACGTCGTTTAATATTTTAAATTGAGCCGCTATCAATAACAACCCTTACGTATATGGCGATAAGGTTTAAATTCCCGCTCAACACCATCCGCCTGTTTTGATTTATGCAAGAAAAAACATGGCCAAAAAGTGCCTTTTATTTTATTTTGTGTGTGTTTTATAAATAACTTAATTTGGCACATTATGAATTAAAATAATAACCGAAAATAGGTTCGTAAGTAGGAGATTTTGAACTTTAAAGCAGTTTTCATAGCCCTTTACATTATTTTTTTCTGGGATTAAAAAAAAACTTAGGACTGGGATTATTTCAAAGGCCAAGATGTTTTCTAGTCGCAGTATTTAATTAAAGCATCTGAAACATTTCTAGGTGACCAAATTTTCAAACCAAAAACACATGATTTTGCATTACTACGTATGGCATCACCTTCAAATATGATAAAATTACATATGAACGTAGCGGATAAGGTCGAAGTACAATTCTTGAATGCGACCGATTTTTTATCTGACTTTTCTCTTTCAATTTTTTGTTTGAGAGTTGTTAATATTGTCTTTAATTATTAAATATTACAATTTAAGGTTTACTTATAAATTTATTCATTTTTTTTTGTTTTCTATTTAATTATTACATCTAATAATAATACAGTATACAGCACGATATAAAGTAAACTGCAAAACAGTAGAAATGAACGGAAAGAATGGAACATATATATGGGAATAATGTAATGAAAAATTTAATAAAAACATAAATCAGTAATATCATTTTTCTATATAGAAAACTTTCTAATTTTTCAATCCAAGGTAACAATTTTTCGATATCACGCAAAATGGATTTTATTTTATTTTAATTCAATATGCACAAGTGTAATTATGTAATGTCACGTTGATATTATTAGTTCCTAGCTAGGCAGAATGCCTGTTCTATGGAACCAAAAACTCGTGTAAATGCCAAATGAATTATGTCGTAATAAAATTACAGCTTTTCTTTAAACTAAGTTTCATATATTATGTAAAAAAAATTGTGAACTTATTTAACAGTTCTTCAGACTTCCCTCCACTCAAACATTCAACAATTTCGTTATTACTGCATGGAGAAAACTTCCTGATAAAAAATATTATTTGTATAACTGTTAAAAACGGGATTATAGGCCATTATTAAAAATGATTAACTTTAAGTTAAATATTAATCTTTCGTCACGATTTCCGAACACGTGTTCATAAAAATCCAAACATTTTTTAATTTCGTCCTGATATATTATTAAGACCAAAGAAGGCGCATGAACACTTGTTCTGATATTATTGCTAATCTACTAACAGTTAATCACCAGGAGGCGGCTCAAAGTCGCGTTTTTAACAGGATGACTAATAATTTGAAGAGATTTTCAATATTTAACTATATTTTCTTCATGTGGACCGATTTAATTGACTCGATTAAATAAACGTTGATTGTTTATTTAATTGTGTTTTGGAGCTCTTTGATATATATTCGTAAAGTGACAACTTATGTAATTATTTGACTTGTCGTATTATTCTTTCCATTCTGAAACTGCTTTATCCTTCCAAGGCTGCTGCGCATAGTATTGATTAATCGACCAATCCTGCCAGTCATATGGCGTCGTGATGGATTCTGCTGACAAATAGAAGGTTCTAGAAGACTATAGAAGGTTCCATAGTCTGCACCAGATGAAGGATCGATAAAGAAAAGCATTGAAAATCAAATAAGATGTTCTTGTAAAATCACAATGACTTGTAGACTGCAAACTGTGGAGGAATGTAATTAAAATGTTGCCTAGCAATACATTGTCATTAATTTTTGTAAAGATAGAATCTGATAGTACCTATATTGCAATTTTATCTACGGAAAATGTGAAGGCGGTGGGCAAAAAACAATTTCTGCCATAGGAAAATGCTTAACATTATTTCAGATTCTAATAATGTAATTTAATAAGAGATTTCAGAAGGATTTTCAATTTAATCAAATTATAATGTGTCAATATAATATTTAGTACATAATATGTATTTTTTTTAAATTTAATCAAATTAACTTCAATTCTAAAATTATGTTGAAGATTCTCTCAGTATCGCATTTGAGAGAGACCATAATCCAGAATCAAAATATGATTTTGTTAACGGTTTTAGGTGTTTCAAAAGATAAGTCTCGACCTACTTATCAACCTTCCACTTCCCCTCACCCAAATCATTCACAGGCTTTAACCAATTGAACCTCTTCTACCCATTCCCATTGTAGAATGCTACATTCCTATTACACACATCTTCCTTTGAATGCCAGATACTCTCAGTATCGCCCTGGTAAAAAACCGCTTTTCAATTTCGGTAAAAAATAGCCAGGTTCCCACTTTCCTCTTTTTAATCATATTATCCTCTCAAATCTCACAAACCTCACAGCGTACCCTGAATCGGGGAAGCCATAGGCTCCGGACAATTGTTACTCTTGTGCAGTATTCATCAAAAAATATATTTTAATTGTCCAATCGCTAACAAGGATTCAAATTTTCCAATTTGGTATAAGGGCATTCATTTAAGTGTTTAGCTAGCGGGATTATGGCATCCTCAATTGGGGAAATACCTACCTGGTTATTCAGATAATGGTCAATAAACACGCCTATTGCCATTTCAAACAACGTTTCGATTCCGAAACTCTTTCACCAAGTCAATAGTGAGAGTATCTTCGCCTCTGGTCACATAGTTTAAAAACAATTGTTTTTAGTTAAATTCAAGATTAATCATAAAACAAGGTGCTTTGTCTCTAAAATGGTGAAATACCCAAAAACTGGCAGGGCTCCAAAAACTGGCAGGGCTCTAATAACTGGCAGGGCCCCAATAACTGGCAGGGCCCCAATAACTGACAGGGCCACAATAACTGACAGGCCCCCAATAACTGACAGGGTCCCATTAACTGGCAGGGCCCCAATAACTGGCAGGGCCCCAGTAACTGGTAGGGCCTCAATAACTGGAAGGGCCCCAATAACTGGCAGGGCTCCAATAACTGGCAGGGCATGAATAAAAACTATCAAAAAGGGCTCCATATTACAATACGTTTCATAACTCTGCCTTAATTTGTAAAATGGACCTAGTGACGCTATGTGAATTAAATACGGCAGTAGATTTTGTGAAAGAGTGATTGTGCTTTTGTCAAATCTGCTACAAATTTGACTTATTTCGAATGTTTGGTGAATTTAGAAATTCCAGTTAAATGGTGTCATAAACAACGTATTTCTTTATCAAAAATGAATTGCTAATTTTATAATTAAATTTGTTCTATTTTGATATTTAACTAGTCTTTAGAAACGTATTGTTTTTTTTTTATTTCAATGAATAATAAGACAAACTTATTATTCATTTTGCCATGTAAAGTTTAATAATCAATGAAGATTGTATTTACAAATTTACGAAATACAGCTAATATGTCCGTGAGATATACTAATAAGCTAACCATAACGCTTTTCCCGCAGATGTAGGCGGAGAGGCCGAACCGCCAAACAACTCTGTCTTGGCACACACTCCTTGTTTCATTCACATTAATACATCGTTGCGTGCATAACCTTATGTTATTCTGACTCTTGACATAACCCGAATCAAGTATTTGGTTCGCTTGATCGTGCCTTGTCTTCCTCGGGCGTCCCGACTTTTTCTACTGATCACGTTCTCATCATATATTGTGCTCACACTTCTTTAATCGTTCCTTCGCTCTTCATGCCCAAAGCGACCATTTCATACTTATACCTACATCAGTTTTGACAGTATGTGGTTTTACCTCACATACGCCTCAGGATCTCATTTATAAAGCATTCAATCTACTTTAATCCTTCCTCTGCCAGTTTCATGCCATATTGTGGACTGCTAGCTTCGCTCTTTTGTAGATGTTTTGTTAACAGCGTTCATTCCTCCATGAATCAAGTTTCCTGCTTTACCATCAGCATGCTTTCCAAATACACAAACACATCCACCTTCTTCAAGTATGGATCATTCACATCTGATTAATTTAAGAAATACAGTTGAAATGTCCACAAGACTTAAAAATACAATAGCGCCAACAGCGTTCCTCCATGAATCAAGTTTCCTGCTTTACCATCAGCATGCTTTCCAAATACACAAACACATCCACCTTCTTCAAGTATGGATCATTCACATCTGATTAATTTAAGAAATACAGTTGAAATGTCCACAACACTTAAAAATACAATAGCGCCAACAGCGTTCCTCCATGAACCAAGTTTCCTGCTTTACCATCAGCATGCTTGCCAAATACACAAACACATCCACCTTCTCCAAGTATGGATCATTCACATCTGCTTAATTTACGAAATATGGTTAAAACGTCCACGAGACTTACAAATACAATCTTCAAATAACCGCTTCTTTCTCCATTGTACGGGAGAATCTCATAGAAAGTTGTAACACTGTTCAAGAACCGTATACCCGTTTGGTCATAAGCTATACCTAGGCCATCTTTGGACAGGGACCAGTGGGTGACCTAGTTGACCTCCGTGTAACACTTATCGGCTAGAAATTGGTGAACTTATGACCTGTTCTTATGCAAAGAAGCGAATTAATGCGTCGACGCAGCGTGATTTGACGGAATGTTGCGCGGAAATAAAGCAATTATTTTGATATTAGGGTTATTATTTTGAATATTGAATGACGGATCTTATACAGAGACGTAAAGTGAAATGAAATTTTATTGCCAAAATGGATAATGTGTCGTTTTAATATATATTGTTATAACTTTTTTAACATTTTTTGGTACTTCAAAAAAAATCTTCTTCTAGTTCTTTCTCCTATCAGACGTTGGACAGTATCAGGAGAGTATCTATACTAAAAACTGTAACCTAGAGGAACTGAACTCGTACCAGTCATGAAAGCATTTAGAGCGGTATCTACCTCCATTTATTAATGAATATTTTGTTAAAAATATAATTTTTAATGCTTGTTAAAATTTTACAAATGGTTCTATTTCAACGCTATCAACTTCATTCGTTCGAGGGATTAGTGTCATATATATCGGTGACCGGTCGGTGGCCGAGTTGACATCGCGTTTGGGTCCCACCCAGGCGTAGTATGTTCAATTCCTCGGCTGGCTAAGTCCTCCATCACAACACAAGCAACATTTTCAGCTTACTGTGGTGGTACTAGGAGATTTTCAAATATTGTCAGGTTATTCGTAACCCGGGAATGTTGGTCTTTCTTTAAAAAAAAGTATATATATATTTACATTTACCAAATATTTTAAATTATATGTTATCATAATAACTTTTGAACTTCTGCAACTCATAAACTTGCGAATACCTACAATAACAACACGACAAAATACACTATTCCACTGCAACACACATAAGCGCAATTACATTGCGAACTCCCCAATACAACGGTTTCACACTATGGGAAACAAGTATTTAGGTGTCGATATATTTAATATTATCTTTGCGAATTTTGTGGATCACTTAAATTATTTATTTCAACACTATTCCTAAATGGAAGTATTTTTGTAAGCCAGTCAAATCGCTGTATTTTTTAATTTATATTCTTGTTCTTCTTATTTTTGTTTCTTGGATAAATTATTTTTTAATGTAATTTTATTTTTACTATTTCTTTCTCATGTTTCAAAATTGTCTGTCATCAAAATTGTACCAACTACAATAAAAAGCCCTCTGGGCGTTAAATAAATAAATATGAAATTGCTCACTGCGGCTTAGAGCCAATGAATCAACCTAGATTTTAAAATTCTATAAATTTGGCACATTATGGCAAGCGGCCGCTCAAAACGCTTTTGCAAACATGGCAAAATATGCCGAAAATCGCTCGAGTCGTTTGAATCATCGTTATGACAGTGTTAAACTTTATAACGCGAGCTCTCACCCTTCGCACTCAATATGCGAGCTCACTCCTTCGAGCCCTCTGCTTTGGGGTCAATTTCCTTTGGACAAGACGCGTTTGGGATGCGTTTTTAATCATCAAAATTTGAATATCCACTCGTGCAAAACCTACACTAACCGGTTTCCCTATAATTAATCTAGGCGCGCATGCGTGGGATGTTGAATAAGAGGGTGTGCGTGAGTTAACATTTTATGGACAAAAAATACGCAGAAAAAGTGGCGTGTTTGAAAATTCGATGATAAAACATACTTGCGTACATAAAACTACGTTTTGACTGGATCAGTGCCAATCACTCCCATGGGAGGACCAATCATATGTAATTATAATGGTAACAAAAGCTTCTGGCTGCGAATTTGATATCAGTAGTTAAGGTCAAGTACCTACTAAGCGTTCAAAGATGGTTTGAAAGGAAGATATGTAAATACGAATGTTAGAGGGAGCGCGCTAATATTAAAAAACGATAACAATCAAGCGAAAATAGTGAAAATATTTGATAAAATACGACTCGTTTGAAAAAGAGCAAAAAACTATCAAAAAATGCTTTGATCGCATTTAAAGATACACTGTGATTTTTTTCAAGCCAATTTGTTTTCAATAATTTTCATAGCTTACTTTGCGATTTTTTCTATCGAAGGATTTTCAAATAATTAACGTTCACGCATAACAAATGTTTAGATATTATCTTCAAAAATAACATATGGTCTTTTTAGAACTTAAAAACTTAAAGAGTTATCGAGAAACTTGTTATAAATCGGTAGAAATTGGAAATACAAATGGGGGCTTAACAAATTTACTCATTTCTAGATATATCTTTTTCTAACAAACATCTTATAAATTTTGATAAACAAACATATATGATATATTAATGGTTGTTCATCAGCTGTGTAAAATTTAAACCACATTTATTTGTAAGGCCTCTAGTTTTTTGGTGGTACAATATGGGTCTCTTCAAGGCCCTGTCTACTCTTTCCTTTTATTTAAAGGTACTTTTCATATAGCATTCCCAAATACGACACGTCCTTGGTGAGACTGAAGTTTATGTTGCATGGAGATTTTATTATATTGTAAAATACATTAAAAAATGTATTTGCCTCAAAGCTAGTACATTTGTCTCTCCATCACTGATTTCCGGATACAAATTCATAAATTGATAGAAAATACAAAAACGATGCAAAACAACACATATTATGCTGAAGACATTCGTGGGTTTTGAGTTGTGCCGACTGCCTTGCTCTTTTTTTCCGCAGAATTTGCGGTTATTTGTTGGCTTGCGGTTTTTGGTCAGTAATTTCAATGAACACGGCAATGTTTAAGCTCACAACTCCAGAATAATTGATTTTCGTGGAAGAATTCTGATTGAGGGTTATTTTGAACTTTTTTGTGTAACACCGACATACTAAAATTAATTTGATAATGCCAACAACGATCAAAATGGTAGACACGCAACAAAAATAACATTATAAAACTTTCAGAAATAAATAATCGATTTAAAAACATAAATATTTAATAAAAACCTCACTAAGCTTTCCTCTTTGTGTAAAATCGGGGATCCACATAACCTTCCGGTTGAACTACGTTATAAAGTTGATAAATGAGTTATAAATGCTGTTATTTTGTTGAGATGTTTTTGAGGTCTGAACGAACAAATTCAAAATTTTCACGATCCAATTAGAAAAAAAAACTGTTTGTATAGCTAACTTTTAGATATTTACAAGTAAAACTTTTATTGAATAGGAGAAATTAGTTAAACTTATTTGCTGGAATTCAAAAGCACCAGGTTGTATTTTTTTATATTTCATGGACAGGAGAAAAATACATGTAAATATGTGTACGACTATATCGTCTTTAATTGCATGAAAGACGAAAAAACAATTATATCCATGCGCTAAAGAAAAAATATTTCCTCTATTTGTATTTTATTCTAAATTCAAAGATCAATAAGGGTTGATACTGAATTCAAATTTATACACCCTTTTACAGGAAACGAGTAAATTCCAAACTTCAAACGCGATACAAACCTGTCCTCGGTGGGTTGGGCTCAATGGTAAACCATTCACTAGGGTGGCCCATCGATTAATGGCAAACAGATCAAGTTATAGTCAAGTGATGTGCGCTTTTCTTTGACAGAAAGGTTGAAGTAGATTCATATTGACTAGTTGATTAATGCATGATTTTATTGTTATTAAAAACGGACATACACGGAAATTATTATTATTATAGGCAAGTATTTTTTGATAAATTCAAAACTGTTCTCTGTTTATAAAAATAAATACTCTTTGGCAGATACTGAAAAAAAAACAGTTTAATTCTTTTTTAAACTGTTTTATTTTTGTCAATATTACCTATAAATATTTAGGTAGATATTTGCAATCACACCTAAAAAAAATGGCAGCTCAAAATGTTGGAAACAATAATGAAGATACTGTAAGTTATTATAAATTAAAAGAACAGTTTGTTAAAAATGACGGAATGTAATTAGATGGTAAAAGTTTTATTAGTAGAGACGCCATTCCCGGTAAGATAAATGATATTCATTCAAGTTCTAGTTGACGTTCTTGTTCAATGATTAAATAAAATAATGCCTACATCCTTAGGCTTATATATCACTGAAATTTTACACTTTTTTCCCAATATGAATAGCCAAGCAAATGAACCTATCGTTCAACCATGTGAAGAATTTTTTTATTGACTTGTTAGTCCTGAACCAAAGAAAAAACCAAATAAAAATGCTATTTTTGTCAAAAACGCTAGAACATCGAAACTATTAAGTCACTCATGAAGAACAATTCAAGAATATAATTATGAATGAAAACGTCACTCTGCGGATATCAAATACTGCGATGGGTTGGATTCATTGAAAAAAAATGCCAATTGATGAATCACTGAATTTAATCAATCTGTTTCTAGGTAGAAACAGACCTAGGAAGAGGTGCAAATAGATTTGAGCAGTACGAGATTGCTCAAGAACTGGAACCGGTGAATAACGATTCAGGAAGTCTAATTGCAACCAGGGATCTAGCGCCGCGATGATGAGTCCCTAAAAACCAAGTATTGATCATGGACAAGATAAAACCAAAAAGGTTTTAGAACAACATCAAAATATGCCTAAATAAACTTGAATATGAGGAAATCAACTCTACAAACACTAAGATGGAAAAATCAACAAACACAGTCAATAAACAATCATGAAGAGGAGGAATCAACAGACACAGTCAATAAACAATCATGGCGATGGGGAAAAGGTAAAAAATATTTTTTCACCAAAACAACAACGTACAGTTTGCCTTAGAACAGGAATCCCTAGTGTTTATACTATTGAACTTTGTATTTTTAATAGTTAGTAACTGAAATTTCATAAAAAAAGAACCGATGATACTAATCTCGTCACTTATAGCCCAAAGGCTGTACATCACAGAACAGTAGCAAGTAGGCAGTACACCTCCACGCTGAAGGCTGTGTAAAGTACCCAACCCAACCTGAATCGCAGTGACATAGGTCGTTGCCGGTCGCTATTCTGACTGCCCTATACCACCATCATCACCGCTGCCACTGCCTTTCAGCAAAATAATAGGGCTGCAACCCTCCAAAAGCCGACGGGCCTTGACAACGTTATTGTTTGTATCTGAATGAATAATAAACTGGGGGATGAAAGCATCACAGGTACAAACTGCAAGCCTACTTTACTAGACTCGTGCGTTTTCATAGAAAATTGTTAGTCTTCTGAAATATAACAATGATTAGATTATCAAGGCAGCTTTACAACGTAACCTATAACTTATCACTTACTGCCAATATTATTTATTTAAGAGTGACTTATAACTATAGCTATAGTTTGCAGCTAACTATAGCTTACAACTACACAACTATATATAGCTAAAGCTTATATCTAGCAAATAAGTTTAGTACTGAAACATCTAGACATATTTTGTGATTTACAACAGAGACTTGTAACTAGTAACTTACTGCTTAAATTTCAGCTCAGTAACTAGTGACTTATACCTATAGCCATAGCGTATAGCTGGCTATAGCCTACAACTATACAACTATATATAAGCGTATAGCTCACACCATAGTTATAGCTAAAGTTTATAGCTATCAAATAAATTTAGTACTGAAACATTTAACTAGTGACTTAAATCTATGACATAGCTAGTGACTTACAACAAAGACTTATAACAAGTAACTTTCAGCAACAATTTCAGCTAAGATAACAAGGGACTTACAAGTTAGACTTATAATTAGTGAATATTTAGTGTTTTAAATTCAATACATATTAATGACCAGGGTGTCTTGCAAAAATACTGGTATATCTTAATAGTCTTGTACTTCTATTGATTGATATTGAATACTTGTGTCTTGTAGCTAAGACTCACAGCTGGTGACTTACAACTAAAACTTTTAACTGGTGTCTAAAAACAAATACATATTTATGACCAAGTGGGGCTTATAGATATACTTCTGTCACGTAATTCTATTGTTCTGCTTTAGATTGAAATTGAATTATTAGCAAGCACATATTACCCATCAGAGACATTAAGGCATGCAAAAAACGTGACATAGTCTTTGGACTAAGCTCTAGATGCATAAATTGATTAAAATGTTTTTCTGTCTTTCACACTCAGATATAAATACCCACCAATTTATTGTTAAAATGCTTAACTTGTTTTATTATTGTTGACGATTTTTTTCTCTCTATAACTCGCCACCAACTAATCAGTGCTGATTGATATTGTTTTACAATTTTAATAAAAATTCACGTTATGTTTTATTTTTTATTTTTAAATCAGTACCGCATAAGAGTTTCAAATGCTCCAAACCATGTGGAGCCAGTGAACATACGGCACCTGAAATTTGATGATGTTGTGAAGCTGAATGTAGTGGGGAGGGAAAATAGACAGGAAGAGGAAGGTGGGAAGTACCGCGTTATTCGTATCTGGTCACCAAGCAAGTCATTTTAAGCAAAGTTTAAATTGTGAACCATGGCCTTTCACCGGGGTATTACTGAGAGAATCTTCCACTTTTTGATTGCTGTCGATAGTGATCCCTACATTGTAGTCAGGTTTATCTTTAATTATTATTTTTTTCAAATTCAGATCATGTTGTATGGTTTACATAATAATTAATTCAGAAACTGAATTTCACGCACAGAGCTTGGTTATCATTTGCTTCAGTGAAAATTCGTCAGTTATGATGGTTTGAAATATACAAAGAAATATTTAGCAATTTAGAAAAAATTCTTACTGTTCCTGGCAAATTTATAATCTTAATGTAATAATGAGTGGAATAATATATCAGTTGTATTTAAATAATACAGCTGGTGATATTGTCGACTTGTAAAACATAAAGCTAAACAAAAATGTTTGCCCTTTAAATGAATTAATCTTACATTGTTTCGAACATCATTCGCCTCATTGAATTCTTACCGACGAGAATAAGAACGATTTGTGATAAAGCGGGTCAATGACATTACCAAATGCGAACCAATACATCGTCCATTAAAACCAACACATTCACACACCCATCAGCCCTCAAGTGCCAATAAAATAATACATTTTCCAGTAATATTTCAGACACCTCATCAAGAAGTACACTTTATTTACTGGAGATTTTATTAAGATGCATCGTGTGTTTGGGTCCTTTTTATTAATTGATAGTGTAATTTAAGCTGCTTGCTGCTAATCCATTTATTTTGCCAAGATAGTGGTAGTTTGCTTTGATATTTGAGCTTTCAAAGCATAATGGAAGGCGCTTAGTAGTAAAGGTATTTAATGCAATAATTCATTTTTACAACCTTTGATTACAACCAACTAAAATATTTAACATTTTTTTTAATTGAGGACACGGAGAAATATGAGTAGGTATTGCTAATTTTTTAAAAATCTTTTTGAATTATTGGTAATCAGGTTAAAAACCGGATTGCAGGCTGTTTCCGGATAAACCTTTTGTGAATTTGTATTAAAATCGGAACACGTGTTCATGCACCTGCGTATGTATATAAGACCTTTTAATTATGGGATTTTTATGATTACGTGCTACGACATCGTGATTATACATTGATATTCTATTAAAAAAACTTATCAGAAAACTCGTCAATTTATTCGTTTAAAGCCTGCAATCTCGTTTTTAACCGGATCACAAATAACATGAAGAAATTTTTAATAAATTAGCAATATTTTTTTATCAGTAAAGCAAGTAATTTACAATTGATTATCACATATACAACTTTTGGTTGTCTGTGCGTCCTATGTAACTCGGTTGAATAATCACAAAATTGCTTTGAATTTATGTGCCATTTTCAAAATTGGAACTGATTGTGTTAAGAATTCAGACAAGCGATAAAGTTGAGTGAAATATAATATTTTAAAAAGAAAATTAATTAAACTGTAATTATTGAACTGATCAGATCGTATCATGGTTTCAGTACCAAATCGTACGTAGGTAATAATAAAGAAAAATAAACTCAGTATTAAAAGTACCATTAATATTTGAAAGCATCAAATTATTAATTCATATTTGGAATAATATTAAAACAAATCTACTCTATCGGGTGCAATGGGAAATACATTAGTAATCGTATTTACAGTATTTTTTAATCTGACCTGTGACGTATTTGAATTTAAAATAATCATAATTAGTATTTTAAAGTTTCAATATTTTTGTTTTTAAATATATCAACTTGAATTTCAATTGCGTTTTCGTGAATGAATAAATGCAAATCGTGAATGAACGAAATAAATTTCCGTTTCAGTCTCTGGGGAGAAGGGTTAAATCCTCAGTCAAACCAACGCAAAAAAATTAAGAGTTTACAGCAGTTTAAAAATCATTTCCCGAGGAGGAAGATTCAATCCTCAGTAAAAAAAAAACTTTGAAATTTGCTACTAGCTAGTTCAAGAGATAACGCAACTAGGTCCAAAATTGTAAATAGATGTAATATATTGAAAAAAACTTTTCTTTTTTTTCACAACTCCAGTTCCTTCTTCTGAAGGCGTTGTCAAACATTGGTGAAAACACGGTCAAAAATCACATTTGAGGCATGTGAATAATATTATGTTATAAAACATAAAATACAAATTAAAATCTATTAAAGTCATAAATATAATTATTTTACTACGCACATAAAAAGAGCCCTTAACTATTTATAAAAAAAATTCTATAAATGGAGTCTGATAAAGGGTGCCAAGTTTTATTAGGTATTTTATGTATGTAATCTAATTATTCTTTTTATTCAAATTTTTGCGATTCTAGTTTCCTATTGTGTTTTATGTTTTTTTTTATTGTTAAGTTGGCAGTGTCTACACTGCCTACAAACAAACGCGAATTATACGTGAACTTCATTTCGGTGTTCTGTCAAAATGGTGCGTCGGTTGAAAAATTTTCGCGTAAATAATTATTTACGTAAATAATATTTAATATCAATATTTTTCAAAATCGTAAATGCAAAAAGGTTATTGTTTGTTGCCATTAAGTTGAATCAAATGTTTGTTTTTTTTTAAATACGTATTAAAAACGGTAGATGTAGGTAAAGTTTTATACAATATATACTCACCCTCTCTCTGTGAATGACCTAATATCTACCTATTAAATGTAACTGTTGTTAGCATCACTTAAACTGAGCGAAGCCCAACTAAGTAAAGTATTATTATTTTATTTAGAATGCTTCCGATTTTAAATTTTTAATAGTATCACATTAATTCACAATACAACGCATAAAAATACGGAAATGAGACACACAAACATTTGGGTACTGAAATAACTCAATGACGAAAAATAAAAAAAAAACTTGCATAATGCATTTTTGAAGCCTGCCCTTATGGTAGCACGGACGATGCACCATCACCACTGTTTACTCTCTCGTGAATATATAATTATTTGTACGTGACTTGTTTGATAAAGTATTCGGCCAAAGTTCCCCTTAACTCAAACCACGTTGCGTCAGGTCAGGCTTTCAGGTATGCTAAAAATAATACATATAGTTTAATGCATTTTTGTGAAGGGTTTGATTTACTGGATTGTTTTTAACGAAGACACTTTGCGAAATACTCGTATTGTGTGTTTGTGGCCTGTAATTTGTAAGGCACAGTGTTTTTTTGTGTTATTTTGTGCATTATTCGATTAATAGATACTTCTTAGTTTTTATGACATATATATGTGAATTTGCTTGTGTATTATACATGGAGAAAAATTAGCACGGCTTTTAAAAAATGTGACCGCATGATCATTTCCCAATAAAATATTTGTAATTCAGAATAAATCTGAACGTAATTTTACGCAGGTGCCCCTGTCTGAATAAATACATTGGACAAGATACAAAACTATTATTATTTTGAAGAACACGTATTCCGACTTCCTCATAAAATATTCGTGCTTTACTGATAGTTTGTTTAGAAATTTGTCTAAGCATTCGTTATTGGCTTCCAGTCCTATTTTTAACAGGAAAACGAATAATTTGACCAGATTCTTAATAAATTAACAGTTTTCACATCAGTAAGTTTTCTCATTTAAAAAAAAAACTAAAAATAATATTAACCCCTCCAGCGTTCGAGGGTCATATATGACCGGGTGTCCATATTATTTAGAAAAGTATTTTTATGTTATTTTCTATCATGCCAAAATACTTATTTTTTGATCGTTAGAAAGAAAAATATTTTTTTCCAGTTGGCTTCAAATATTAATATTGGAATCCATTAATAAAATCTTAAAAATAGCCAAAATGAACTATTCATATTTCGCGCCGCTATCGTAACAATCGGTTTAACTTTAAATATTATTTATTTATTATATTAACGCGATAAAAGTGAAGGTGCAGTTTTCTTACAAATTCCCCTAACAAAACGAACTTATTTTCGAAATATCGAGTTCCTTCAATTTTTTTTATGATTGGAGAAAAAATTTAAGTAAAAATGTGGTTAACGTTTTTGTCAACATTTTTCACATTTGGTACTAAAATTTTATTATTTAGAAAAAGTAATGTTTATTTTGCATTCACCGGAAATATAATTATGTCTTTTTTTCTAAAACAATATTTTTTTAACAGAAAATTAAAAAAATAAGATATATAATATAGCGCATTTGAAATAAACAGAAAACTTTGCAAACTGTACAAAAGCTATGTAAGTACTGAAGGGTTAATGGAATATTGAATTTAATCTCTGGAAGAGAATTTAGAAGGTTTTACAAGGAAGTTGATGATATTGAAAAAAATATTTTTTTTTAAATTCAGGAAAATAAAAGAGCCTTTGTTAATAATGTATGTTGTTCAATTAAACAGTTTTAAAAATATAAGACCAGAAAAAATTCTAAAAATATGAGGTAGAACTAGAAAGCCAAATAATAATATCAATAATTGATTGAATAAGCTCTAAAGATGTTAGCAAAAAAATGTCAAAGAAACAAGCAATCAAAAGTTTTCAAGATGGCTACGTCGATTGTTGGCTATAGTTTATAGTAAGTATTTGCATAATGGTTAGTTTTGTTTGATTTATTATTAAGATTGAAATTTGTGAGAAATAAACATGACTTTCGACATGAAATAATACCGGTTTTAATAATATGAGATGATCGATGACTGAAATTGTAGATTCAATGAAAATTAATTAATGTTCCGTCGCATCTTTGAATGTTAGTTATAATATTATCAACATTAATAGGTCAGAGGTAAGGAACATGTTTCACGCCTGCTTTATTCAGCCCGTCTAAGACCTTTCTTCAGAGATACGCTCGTATCCTATAATCGACGATTCAAGTATCTTGACGACTACTGCTATACATCTGCGCGGAGGTTCTGTGACACACGTTGCCAACATTTTGTAAACTCGTTGGCGGTGCCAGTCTCCCGTGACCAGTCGGGTGAGTTTGTTGCCACTGAGGTCGTCGAGACTTTAAACATGGCGTCACTTGTGCCTGATATTTTGTAACAATGCGTGGGGTTTTTAGATGAACGCTCTAGGTATAAGACATTCAAGAACGAATGACAGGATAATATCAAAATGGTAGACAGAGGATATGAAAGAATTCTTGATAACAGATAACAATGATTAGTGTCGATGCGGGTATCGTGATTTTAGTAGCGATGTGTGCGGAGTTGTTTGCGACGTGAGTATCGGATACACAACACAAGTATCGGATACTTGATCCCTGTCTAAAAAAGGCCTAAAAGTGTGGAAGTGTAATGAAGTAAATGTCAATTTGATTGAACGAGACAAAACTGGGGAATACAGTCGTACATTTTGGCAGTCTGTTAAGTTACTACGAATCCAGATGTAGCGGATTCGAATTCTGACGTTCACAAATAAATTATATTGAATTAAATTGTGTTATTTGAAGATACTCTATCAACATACTCGTAGATATTGGTGATATTATTGCAAAATAATGTGCAAATAAATTATATTCAGATGGGCAGTTATAAATTGAACTAGAATTGCGATGTTCTTTAGTATTCGGTTGTCAAATGCAAAAACTAAAAATAAACAACGACTGCAAAGTTATTTGTGTTAAGCTGAAGAAGGTATGCCATATTAATTTAAGCTTTCCAAGAAAATGGAAATGAAGTAGATAAATTAACAATATCAAAGTCCTTTCTCGATATGAGAAATGCATTAATTAATTAAAAAGCTAATTACGAATCATACAGAAAAAACAAAGATAGGCCAAGTAAACAATATCACATTTCCACTTATACCACGAATAAATACATATAATAATTTATGCACATATATAAAACAAACAACCTGTATATGCGTCAGTAGTTCACCAACTTGCGTGTGTATTAGTGAGTTCGTCAGAATTGCAACTGTGTAAGTGAGTGACTTTTTACTGCGTGTTTTTGCGCGAGTTGGTGCATCGCGCAGGGCGTTGACTCTCGAATATTAAGACGCACTTTTAATATTGGAAGGTCTAAGTGCCATTCGAATTTATCCTTGAACTAAATTACATAGCTTTTTGGTTGCATTTTATTAAGGCGATGCACTACGTCGTGTGATATTTTAAATTGAACCGCTATCAATAACGACCCTTACGTAGATGGCGATAAGGTTTAAATTCCCGCTTAACACCATCTGCCTGTTTTGATTTATGCAAGAAAAAAACATGGCCAAAAAGTGCCTTTTATTTTATTTTGTGGATGTTCAGGCATAAATATTTAATTTTTTTTCGATCATTTAATAAATAACTTAATTTGCCACATTGTACAATAAAATCATAACCTAAAATGGGTTCGTAAGTAGGAGATTTTGAACTTTAAAGCAGTTTTCATAGGCCTTTACATTATTTTTTTCTGGTCTTATAAAAAAACTTATCTAAACAATACTCGATTCTTTCAAAGACCAAAATGTATTCTACTCGCAGAATTTAATTGAAGCATCTGAAACATTTCTAGGCGACCAAATTTACAAACCAAAAACACATGATTTTGCATTACTTCTTATGGCATCGCCTTAATCTAATTATATTTTACTAACGGGACTAGTGCTACTTACATACTAAAATTATTGACAGTTATGGTACAATATAGAGAGAAAAGTAAAATTAGAAGATTGCACTGTTAAAATGATAAGTACAGATTCATATGTCGATAGATGGATTGTAAAAACCTCAGCTAACGCTGTATACGAGTTACCGGTGGTGTGTAATCTATGTATAACAGAATTGTAGCCCGAAACCGTAGTATGATTGTCACAGTAATATGTACTGGGGAATCTTGATGGTAGGAACATGAAAGTGAATCAATATTTATACAATTTTCATCGAGACAAAGTGGTTTTAAGCTTCCTAGAATGTTAGTGTTTAGATGGACGACCCCAGTCTACTTACTAGTTCTACTTACAGATAAGGAATTGCCTTAACCTTCAAATTTAATGATTTTTGCTTTCATTTGAAAGAACTAAAATCGCAGTTAACGAAAAACTCGTTAATTTTATGGTTAAGGACAATTCCATTGTCATCCAAGAGAAATTTAATCGCAATTAACGCGTAAGTCATTAATATGTGAAGGTTAAGGACAACTACTTATCCTTAAGTGGAACTCAATTTTCCTCCCAGGAGGACTAGCTCGCACGATCGATAATGCCCTATATCAATACAATATTGACTAAATTTGTATCTATGGTCAGTTAGCAACATTCCCTAGCACGGTCAACGATTGATGAGAAATTCCAACAAAGAAAGCCCTCCATATCTCCTGAATGAAAGTGAAGTTACATAAATTGCCCTAAAAATTATAAGTACATAGCTGAAGAATCGTTATAAGGTTATAATTTGTGAAAGCCTGATATTTAAATTGCAGCTCACTCTAAAAAAAAATTAACTTTATAATTATTTCTAATTTTGAAACAGCTCATTATTGATAGCGGAGTTCTATTTTAATATGACTTTTATTTATTTATCTAAACACGTTTCCATTTTTCTTTTGCTGGCTAGTTTGAAGTTTTCATTACGAACAAGGCTGTCTTACTATTTTTTTAACGTTCAATTATTGGTCCATTACCACAACTGTGCAATCGGAAGAATTGCTACTGATAATGTTGATACATTTTTATTTTATTTTATTTATTATATTATATTAGATGCATGTATATACCAAAAATGAAAAGATAATGCTATTGTAATAACTTTATAAGTATATGAAACATAAGTACAAGTGTTATTATGAATTGTAGGTCGCTATTAGTTCCTAGCTAGGAAGATTGACCGTTCTATGGAACCAAATGCTGTTAAAATTATTTTGAAATTATTTGCTTTGTGTGAGAATAAATGACACGAATTCATACGAATTTATGGCGACAAGTAGAGTGCCGCAAGGCCCTCATCTAGGGTCCATTTTGTTTATAGTATTCATACACGACATTGTTGATGTATTTACTGATATAAACGTTTTACTGTTTGCCGATGGCATGAAACATTATAAAGAGATTAACAATATTAATGATTGTATTACACTTCAAACTAACTTGAGATATCTTTTTGAATGGTGCTCAATCAACAAATTGGCATTAAACATAAATAAATGCTAGTTCATTAAATGATGAAAATTTAATTTGTGTTAGTAAAATTATTGATCTAGGCATTATGTTCAACAGTAAACTCACCTTTGTATGTCATATTAATAATATTATCAACAAGGCCTTAAAGACTTTTGGCTTTGTTTTGAGAGCTGCAAAAGATTTCAATAATTTAAGAACATTTATTATGTTATATAAAACCATTGTCAGATGCCAACTTGGGTATAACTCTACGTTATGGTCTAAATTTTTCAATATTTATTCAGAAAACATTTAAAAGATTCAACGGAAGTTTCTAAGGTTTATAAATTATAAATTGCATATTCCTATACAAAACATAAATTACAATTACCTCTTGGATAAAATGTCTATATTGAAACTTTCAGAAAGAAGAATAAGCACACATTCAATACTCTTACAAAGAATACTACATTTTAAAATTGACTGCCCCGAATTACTTCAATGTATCAATATACTCGTACATGTTCCCAAAAAATCATGCCGACATTTCTTACCTTTTTACTTCAATAACACCAGGACACTAGCTTATCAAAATTCTCCGATTCCGAGACTTCACACAATCTCGGAAACAAATATTCTGATCTGAGTGATATATTTCATTTGAAAACTAATCAGTATAAATGTTGTATATTCTATCACTTTTATTCTTCTAGACACAAATAGACCTATGTACCCATATAACTTCTCCGCTTCTACTATTTTATTTTGTTGAATCTTTTAAATTCAATTCTTCATTTACATTCTTCTTTATTGTATTAATTTTTAAGTGTTTACTCTGATACAAAATGTTTGTATTTTTTTTAAGAAAAGCCCACTAGGGCGTGTAATAAATAAAATTGCTAAAAAAAAATTATTCTGAAAAAGTGTTGTTTTTATTTTATTTTACCTTCATGGATCAAAAAAATATTTCGTTCGTTCGTCAGTTATGTGTCTCAATCAAATATAATATTGAAGTTGCTATATTTGAATTTACCCTTAGAAATGAAAAAATTAAATTCGACCATTCATAAGAAAATTAATAATATGATATAAGTTTTCCAAAATGGCCGACGCGCCCTTCCCGAGTAATAATGTTTACGAATCCCCCCTATACAATCTGCCATTGTATTACCCGAATGCTGACCTAACCTAACCCGCGCTGGATTGCCCGGTCTGTTGTAGGTTGCCAGGCGGTGAAAAAACAACAATAAATATCAGTCATCGTCTGGCGGCCATCTTGCGACTTTTCCCGCCAAACTCGACAACCACGAGAATTTATTATTTCATTTCGTGGAGTTTTTTGACGCTAGAAAGATTCTTCGCTACAACGTGTGTAGTCATTTACAGCTTTTATGTAAATAGGATAGGATGGTGAAAATTTTAAAATATATTTTTAACACTTTATAATTTTCAATGAACCGCATGATATTATACTAATAGCTGGGTAATTGCAAGGTGGAAATTTTCTCAAACAAACCAATTCGTAGCGAGAAATTAATTTGAAAAAATATATACTAAAATTGCAGCGTTTTCTGCAAAGCGTAAATTAAAAAGTGTGTGTAATTTTTTTTTATTTACTAAAGGAAAAATTACATAAAATGAATAAGGTTTACAATTTACAATGACAATATTTAATACTACTCTTCCAGAGAAGCATTAGCTTGTGGTTGGAAGAGGAGTGTACATTATATTATTGTAGATAAACATATTGAAACAAGAGAAGTAGAAAAAAAAATATTTTAATTAAAATGTACTACTAGTAGCTATAATATATAAATAAACAAATGATGTTATTAGTTTTTGGAATATTTTTTTATTAATATGTATACTATATTCGGAGAAGAAGTTGCTTCTTAAGTAGAAAATTTGCTATTCATTTTTTTTGATAATTTATCACAATAATTTTGTGCAAAGGAAGTGTTTAATTTTGGACATGGAAAAATGTATTTAAGTCGAGTGCGGTTTTCAGTTAGAAATTGATCTTTTTCTTTTTCTTTTATGATTTGGAATAATTAATTTTTAATGTACAGATATTTACATGGAGGTACTTGAAATTCTTCGAATAAGCGGTCTGTTGGGTAGTTTTTTTTTTGTATTAGGCAATTCACCCTAAAGAGAGTGCTATGTGAGGTTAAAGTTAAGGGAGATGGTTATAATTTTATGGGAAATCTATACGGGAATAGGAAATCTCAAATATTGAAGTCATTCAAGTCTATGAACTTGTATAGAACTGAGAAAATGCGAGAATTGTTGAGAGAAAGTAAATAAGGAATACTAAGGGGAGATTGGTGGGTGATTTTTATAAGTAAACGATAAATGCCTTTGAAGGATGAATGATTTTTACAATTAAAGAAAACGTGATCAAGAGTCTCATTTTCCATGCCGCACTGGCAGAGTGGACTATCTAGGACCCGGATTTTAAACAAATGGGATGCAATGGAGCAATGACCAATTCTCATTCTCGAGATACAGGATATAAATCTTTTGGATTTTTTCTTGCCGTGGAACCAAGGTTTACTTGGAATATGATTTTGTATTCCAGCATAAAAAGCACCAGTTCGGGTTTTCGTATTGGTCCAATTTTCTTCCCAGGAGCGGATCATGTTGGATTTAAGAATTGGGATGACGTCAGAGATAGGAATTTTAAAATCTAAAGGATTAGAGCCAGAAATTGTTCCAAGTTTAGCTAGAGAATCGGCTTTCTCGTTACCCTCAATTCCTAAATGGCCAGGGACCCAAACCAATATTGTCTCGAAATTTAATTCATTTAAAGATTTAAGGGTGTTTCTGATATTATAAATAATATAGTCTTCTGGTTTATGGATATTTGAAGAAATTTTCAACACTGCGCTTAGTGAGTCAGTGCACAGTAAGGCTCGTCGAATATTGAAAAGCTGGATTTGGCTCAAAGCTTGTTCAATTGCGAAGCATTCTGCAGTAAATATGGAAATTTCTTTAGGCAATTTATAAGACAAATCTAAATCGAATTCGGGAATGTGTACCGCAGCTCCACAATCTTTGTTATCAGACTTAGAACCATCTGTGTAAATGAGAGAAAATTCTGGAAACTTAGAAGATGTAATGTTTTTAAATTTTTCCTCAACATTTTGATTAGATGAGGTTAAAATATCAGTTCGGAAGTCTGAAGTTATAACGTTGGGGATATAATTGATAGAATCAAATGGGATGGTGAAAATAGAAAGGATAGGATCTTTTTGTAGATTTTGGAGGGAAGAAGACAGAGATTTGAATGAAAGAAAACTTTTTAGAAGGAGAGGAAGTCAATTTTTATCTGTCGATCTTTTTTCGTTATTTAAGTAATTGAACAAATAATCAAGGCTTTGTTCTAAAGGGTGACGCGATATAGAAAAAGATTTAAAAATATATTTATCAGCTAGGAATTGTCTCCTTAAAATTAAGGGGGGATCAACACATTCTACCTGGAGAGAATTAATTGGAGAAGATTTCATCGCTCCAATAATTATTCTGAGCGCTTTGGACTGAATTCTTTCAAGTTTTTTGTCCAAATATTTAGGAAGAGGATCAAAAAGAAATGTTCCATAATCCAAATGGCTTCGCACTAGAGCACCATACATTAATTTAAGAGTAGTAGGATGAGATCCCCACCACACTCTGGAAACAGCTCGCATAATATTTAGCCCCTTTTCACACTTAGCCGAAATGTTCTGAATATGCGGGAGCCAGGAAAGTTTATGATCCAAAAGTAGTCCAAGAAATTTAATTTGCTTAACGATTTGAAGAGGGACATTATCAAAGCAGACAGAAAAGGGGGGTATTTTTCTTTTGCGCGTAAAAGCCACTTCTTTGGTTTTAGACGTAGCTAAATTCATCCCATTTGTCAACAACCAAACTTTAATATTATGTAAAGCCAAATTCAATTCCTTCGCAGCGCGCGATAGATTTTTGTGTGATAAATATATAAGGAAATCATCAGCAAAATAAAGTCGCTTGATAGATGAAGGAATTACACTGTCTTAATCACTTATATATATATTAAATAATAATGGACTGATTACGGACCCCTGAGGTAACCCCTTCCATAGTTTGCGATTTATAGTTTTTGAAGAAAAGTGGATAGTAATGGATCTGTCTGTTAGTAAATTAATAATAAATTGAACTAGTTTTAAGGGAATTTTTATTTTAATTAATTTTTCTTTCAAAATGTTAATTAATACATCGTCGTAAGCTGACGAAAAATCAAGAAATGTGGCCAGAGTGCAAGAATTAAGGGACTGAGATATACGGATGTCTGTTGTTAACACACTTAAATTATCTATGGTTGATTTCTTTTTCCGGAAGCCATATTGATTAGGAGAGATAATTCTGTGATTTTCAACAAACCATTCCAATCTGTTCTTTATCAAGTGTTCTGCTACTTTCATTAAACATGACGAAAGAGCAATAGGACGATAGGATGAGATTTCAGATGGATTTTTGCCAGGTTTTAAAATCGGTAGGATTTTTTGAACTTTCCAGACTTCCGGAATAAATCCCGTTTCGAACATCTAATTAATTAGGGATAAAAAATATTCAACTGACATGTCTGAGAATGCTTTAATGAAACTATATAAGATTCCATCAGGGCCAGGAGAAGAGTCGGGAAGGGAATTGATTACTCGATTTAATTCACTTATTGAGAAAGGAGAGTCCAGCCAGCTAGAGTGAGATGGATAAGAAATAAAGGAAGGCATTTCCTCAAATCTGGCAACTGACGGAGGAGCTATCTTATCAGCAAAACCTATAATAATTTCTTCTGGAATATGTTTAGAACGCTGCGGAGTATATGACGAACCGAATTTTTTTAAATTGGACCATACGGATGACTGGGGAGATTCAGGAGACAAGCGTTCACAGAATTTTCGCCATCCAGACCGCTTTTTGTTTTTCAAAACGCGTTTCGCTTCTGCCTGGGCGCGTTTCACAGAAAGGTAATTTTCGAAAGACATACATTTACGAAAAATGGAAATTGCTTCTCTTCTGGATTTAACGACACTAGTGCATTCTTCATCCCACCATGGGGTGGAATGTTTTATCTTAATGTTAAGATTACGTTTTTTAAGTGTTTTTTCTGCAGCTTTTATTATCATGTTAGGAAATAATTCACATTGTAAACTAGTGTTGACAAGGGAAGACTTAGATTCTTGAACAATGGAGTCTAATTCTGAAGAAAAATTTCTCCAATTCGCGTCTTTCGTTTTAAATTTAAAACTATTGTTTATCGAAAAGGAATGCGTGGAAGATAGATGGTGGAAGGTAATTATTATAGGAAAATGGTCACTGGAAAGGGGATCTTTAAGAATGTTCCAAGAACATATGGGAATCACCGAAGATGAGCAAAGAGATAAATCGACTGCACTTTTCCGATGTTGAGGGGCAGTGAAACGAGTTAGAGATCCATCATTTAGTATACATAAATTATAGGTATCCATAAAATCTAATAGATTATGGCCAGAACGGTTTGTTAACTCACTGCCCCAAGAAGGAGAATGAGCATTGAAGTCCCCAAGTATCATATACGGGGGACGAATCTGGGATATAAATGTTGACCATTCGTTTTCAACAAAAATTGTAGAGGGACGGATATATATTGATAGTAATGTAATATCAGATATAACAGCAGCTACTATCTGAAAATTATTGGAGAGAGTGTGGAAAATAATTTGTTTAAAAGGGATAGAATTATGTATAATAAGAGCAGTGCCACCTTTGCCATCCAGTCTATCATGTCTTAGACAATGATATCCAGGAATATTAAATTGGTATGAGGGTTTTAACCACGTTTCGGAGATGGCAGCAACTGAAATATTATGTTCATCAAGTAACTGTACAAGATCAATTTTGTTGGCGAATAGACTTCTACTATTCCATTGAAGTATTTTGCTCATTTGCGGATACATCGGGAAGGCTAGAGAGTAAAGATTTCATATAATCGGCAGCGTTGGACGGTACTTTATTGTTATTTGAAAGGATCGTAATTAATAGGGTAATTAAAGTTTGAATAAAAGAAGAATTTTCAATCGTGACTTTAGGGAAGATATCGGAAGTGGAACAGTTTTTTAAGGCAGTCCCATTGGGAGCCTGGGATTTATTATTCCCATTCGGGTTAAGTAAAAGTTCATTATGTAGTTTTTTATCGAAAGAAGGAATAAATTTTGGATTAGATTTTATCGGTTTGAAAATTGTTTCTTTGTGGGAAGATGATAGAGGGGATTTAGGGGGAGAAAAATGAAAGAGAGAAGCGTTAGACGTTATTTCTGCAAAAGATTTTTTTGTAGGAGCGAATAATTTAGAGGCCTGAAAGTAAGAAATATTGTCTGCAGCCATTGACTGTTTGATATTTCTCTGTCTAGATAACTCTGGACAGGCCACACTAACAGCAGTATGGTTGCCCTTACAATTAATACAAATAGGGTTATTCGTTGTATTTTGACACTGTTCAAAGAGATGATCCTCTCCGCAATGGAAGCAACGAGGAGGGGAACGACAAATAGGTTTTGAATGGCCAAAACGGCAACAGTTGAAACATTGGATAGTCGGGAATCTGTATATTTCAACGGGAAGAGCGTTATAATAAATAAATACACGGGATGGTAATGTTTGACCTTCGAAAGTAATAACAACGGATTGTGAAGGTTTCCATATAGTGGTGCCGGTGGAAGTATCCTTGAAATTCAAACGACGTGCTTTTAAAACTTTTGGAGTTAATTGAGAGTCATTAAGAGCATCTACTATTTCTGTTTCTGATAGATCGGTAGGGATACCTCTTACTCTGCCCATTCTGGTTAAATTGAATGTAGGTATGAAAGATTTAAATTTATTATTTGAAAGAGAACCTATTTTTTTAACAAAATCATTAGCTAATGTGGCTGATTTAAATTCTATGGATAGTTTGTATCGACCTTCCGGTTTTATTGATCCATTTATAATACCGAGGTTATTGAGTTTTGAGCTAAAAATAAATTTACCAAAATCCAGGGGATGAATTATTTTCCCCTGTTCAGTCCTTTGTACATTGACAATAAATAGAGCTGAAGATGAAATAGAATACATAAGCTCAATGGCTTTTGCTTCTGGAGGAATTGTATCATTATAACTTCCATGAGAGATTGGGGCTTCGTTTGATTGTGAAAGAGATTTAATTTTAGGAGGTACATTAAGGCAAAGCGGAGGACGTCGTTTTCGTGAAGGAAGGGTTACAGAAGTCTGGGTATCATCAGTATCGTAGTCGTCTACAATATTAGAAATGGGCTCAGGGTCCGGAGGTCGATTTTCATCTTCCTCCATTTCAACAAATTAAAAAAAAAATAAACAATAATTATTATTTTAGAAATAATAAATGATAGAAATAATACACGCAACTTCGTCGCAGACCAATAACACAAACAAAAATAATGAATACGAAAAGGTAACAATAAATAAATCTTATCTGTACGCCGCGCCGCCGTCAAAGTAAGCCGTCAAACACAGAGCACTGGTAAACACGACTGCACACTACCGAGGTTCGGTGACTAAATCGGTGTCGATGTTGTAGTGTTATTAAATGAATGTCGAATAAAATCTTAAGAGTGTTTATGTCTTCTGTTGCTTTTAGCGTTACTTTTTCCCAAGTCTTTTCCTTTATTATTAGTAATGTATCGTCGGAATATGAGGTATTTTTTCAATGTATTGGTTGAAAGAAAATATCGTTAACGTATATTGTAAAAAGAATTGGTCCAAGCACCATACCTTGCGGGATTCCAAAGTCTGATATTTCTTTATCACTATTAACCTGATTAATTTTTACGACTTGTGGGCGATTTTTTAAATAGTTGGTAATCGATTTATTCGCATAATCTTTTATACCTTTAATTTATAATTTTCTTAGAAGATTTTCGTGAGATATGCTATCAAAAGCTTTTCTGAGATCAATAAAAATACCGGCACATTTTTCGCCCTTATCTAATGATTCTTAAATGTGTGAAGTTACATTAGCAATGGCATCTTGTGTGCTGAGTGGTTTTATAAAATAGATATGAAAGAAATTTAAAAAAATCTATAAAAATATTTACAATGAGTAATATTACTTTAACGGGAAGAAAAGGAAAATTGAATGAATTGAGGCGGGTGGAAATAAAAAAATGATTAAAAAATGCTTGATGGAAAGAATATTTTCAATTAGGCAATACAATATGAAGTAATTAATACAGAATCATAAAAAAATCATGTTTCTGTATTGAAAGTATGATCGCTTTCAAAAATTATAAATGCTCTAATTAAACATATTTGTAATAAGCATTTACTTTGTGGCTCGTCATAATTTACAATAAAAGATATTTTTTTGTTTTGTTTGTTTGTTAATATATTTGTATTACAAAGGTATAGTATATTGTCCTCCACGCTAGGAGTTCACCTGTGTTGTGGAGGACCTAGAGCGTGGAGTGACCTTGTGGAGGTTTTATTTTTTTATTATTTTTTTTATTTATTTATTTAACGCCCAGAGGGCTTTTACATGGTTGGTAGTATAATTTTAATCTGACAGATACTTTGAAACATAAAAAATAAGAATAAAATTACATTTGATAAAAGCTATGCAACAATTCATACAAACACAAGAAACAAAAACAGAAAATTACAGCTATTTGTAGGTTTACATGATGTGTTTAGGAGTATTGTTGAAATGAATGTTTTAAATGATCCAAAAAACTTGCCAAGTTGGTATTGAATATGTTTTAGACCACTTTAATTTTAATTGCACTCTACCGGTTTCGGAAGCACCCTTCTTTCGTCAGGAGAGTATTAAAACTAACCTATGATACAAAATATTGACAGATATATACACAAAAAATATAATTTAAGTGTTTGAGTGGGAGGTTAAGAAAGGGGGACGGGTAATTGCTGGAATTCCGGCAATAATGAGATATTTTGAAAATTTTGAAACGTTTCACAGTTTACGACTAAATATGTAAATGTAAAAAAAAAAAATTATTATTCACTAGCTGTACCCCACCACGCGTTACTGTGGCTTAGTCTGTCTGTGAATATAGAAAAATAATAACGCGTGTTGCTTTAACGTCCAACAAAAAGGCATGTGCTTACCATTTCACTGGAACATCTATATACATAGACATATGAATATTAGTAGACCTGCCCTAAGTGATTAAAAGCGTACTATCCCCACTCCCCATACCGGTTCCATTGGAGCCGGCTGGGCTCGCGTATGGCCTCAAGTGAAATTTGAAAACGTGACGTCATCATTCTTGTGCGAACTATGGTCGAGGCATCATCGGTTCATTTTACGAAATATCACGGCAAAATGTTGACTTGTGATATGAAAACTTGTAAAAATAGATGTGAAAAAGAGAATAAACCCAATTGTCGTATTACATTCCATAAGTAAGCATTATTTTACTTTATTTTAAGCTTATTCACACCGTATTATATGGATCAGTTTTAGAAACATATACTATCACATCACAATGTAGCGATTCTCAAGTGTGCTCATCGTTGTTTACTGGGGTAAGTAAATTATGAAACATTTGTAAAAGTGTCTTAACTAAATACTCTGAAACTAACTACGACTCTGCAAACAGAAGAAATTTACTTTGCCGAATTTGGACTTCGCAAATTAGTCCATAACGTGGCGAGTAATTTGCGCTCCCATGTAAAAATGTCTATTCATTCAAAAGCAGATTTTACTTTTAAGAAGTAAATGGTGATATTATAATGCGAGATGCCTATTTACTGTCAGATTGATTTATTGACGAATCACAGTCAGTTTAACCCCCTTCGTTCTTCAACAGTTGATTTTACCCCTCGCCATTATCTTCTCGTCTATTAATTCCTATGTCTGTGTCTATATAATATAACTATATTAAAATACACACATACTCAAATGCAATGTTGTGTCAAAATTTCAAAGCAATCGGTGAAGAACTTTGGGAGATTTTAGGTTTTGAACAAACGAACATTTACATTTTTATTTATATAGATTGATAACCATTTCAGATTCGGAAACTTCAGGTAAACATTTTTTTAATTTTTTATTATAATTATTAAATAAGTACATTTTTGTTTATTTGTTACAGTATATGATCAAATATTTCAAGACTCCTCTTCCATAGAAGCATTAGCTTGTGGCTGGAAGAGGAGTGTACATTGTTTTATTACAATAAGTAAGTAATTAAAAATAAAACTAAACTATAGTGATCAAAAACAAATTTATGTGTTTTTATTATAGATTTTAAACTTATTTGAAGTGAGTTATTCTTAAGATTAATTCAATTGGAAACATTTTTATTTTTTGTTTGTTTTTTAAAATATTTTTTCACAGTGTTTATTATTTGGATGTTATCATTAATGTTTCTAATATCTTCAGGTAGTCTATTGAAAAAAATTCTTGCTCGGTAAGTGTAATAATTTTGTGCAAAGGAAGTGTTTAATTTTGGGCATGGAAAAATATATTTAAGTCGAGTACGGTTTTCAGTTAGTAATTGATACTTGTCTTTTTCTTTTATCATTTGAATTAATGCATTTTTAGTATAAAGATCTTTAAATGAAGGCACTTGAAACATGTTCCTATATCTGCTTATACAGCTACAGGAATAAGATAACTACCTTGAAGAGAGTTTCATAAAAACAGCTCTATAAAAATTATTCAAATATTATTATTTTTATTAATAATAGCATTAGACGATTAATTAATAAAAATATTACCATTCGTTATTTCGGCTACTGGCATTATACCTAGCTCTCTCATTAAAAATTTAGACTATCAAAAAATGTGTATATAAAGATGCAAAAGTCGGTCATTTTGAATACATGTAGGATAACGAAAGATTTTTTAAATATTTATGTTGAGAGATCAGTAGGATTTATAGGCCCTGTTAGGAGTTCTACTGAGTCGAACACTGATATGAAAATATCTGGAGTCGGTGAATTATTTTCCCATTTGATCTCTGGTGAGTTGACGTGTTGTTCTTGTATTGTTTTGTATTTATTTTGCTTATATAATGCACTTGCATAATTTTGATTGACTAGATGATTATTTGTGGAAAAGTGTGTGGAAGGGTTTAGTTTTTCCTATGGGGAAGATTTAACCCGGACATAAAATCGGAAAAAGAAAGAATAATAATAATATGTTGTATTAGCTAAAAATTTACTCGGTCTCATTTTATGTTTGGCGGCCATCTTGAAACTTTTACCGCCAATCTGGATGTCATGTTATATTGTCGTGTTGTTTTATGTAATAATAATATATTTAATGTTATTTTTCAAAGCTGAAATGAATACTCAGGAAGTACTGTTTATTTTACGTCTGATTATTACGATGAAGAATATAAAACGTTGCTTGCTCGTCAGCGCGTGAGAACCAAATAACATCACATTTTATGTTCAAGGAAAATAATATCACATAAGTTTAAAAAAAAAAATTCATCTTTCATAATGTAGAGGGTGACCAACGTCTCCAAAATGTCTTTTGAATAAAAACAGCGTTTTTTAGATAACAAAAAATAAATGCCATGTCTTTTGTAACGATTAAAGAAATATAAAAAATATCCAGGAAGGCTATAACTAAATTGAAGTTCTTCGTTCCTGTGAGTACCTACTGTTATACCTGCGTAATTCGTTTGTCACTCGCGTGTCTAAGTGCAAGTTTAAAACCCGACCTACGAAAAAATGTTATTATACACACAGTTAAAAAGTGTTTTCCCCTCCATTACAGAGTGGTAGATACTATCAGTCTCGTCCTAGTGGATGAGCACAATGACCAGATTTGAATAGCCCGGAACTTCCCAACCTTCCTCTTCTTCATCTCCTTTCCCTCTCCACTCCCACTAGCCTCATAACCTATCCCAATTACGATGCCATATTCCCCGAGCCCCGGGCAGTTAGTTATGTATCCGAGGTCGTATTCACCTAAAAAATAAAGTTACAGAGATAAAATAACAATTCAATCCATTGAACATAATTTTCTATCTGAACATACATTTGGTATCAAAATCTATGTATCTGTTTATATAAATAATATTATTTATTTATTTTATTAATACATGATTTAGAGGGTACATATGGTTTTTGTGATAATTCACCCTCCATGTTTGTACAAAATCTATACATTACTATAATATGAAAAAGAAAAATAAGAAAAATGATGTAAAGCTAGTTTGGGTTGCAAGAAGAGAATGGAGAAGTTAGAAAATTATACGAAGATGAAAATTTTGAGATAATTAAATTAGTAAATAGATCACACTAATTAATTATGTACATAATATAAAATGTATTTTTCCGAGATTAATGAAATTTCGCACACTCGAACTTCAATACAAGAGAATGGTTACTATTTTTTTCTCTCTTTTCCCGCCCTTAAAGGCAGAATTTCGATATTAATTGATGACATTTTGCACACTTGACCTTCAAAATAAAAATGAAATTACCGATTTCAAAAAAACTCTGCGAGAAGCCCGGACACCACCGAGGACATCAGCAAATATCAAAATACAATATTTTATTACTTACATAATTTATCGGAAAATTACTTGACGGAATACAAAAACTCTTTTCACCATTTCCTTCATAATATTTAGCCTAACCAAAATTTCAACTTTACTGCATACAACGCTTTTGCCGGGGAAATTATATTTTTTCACTTCGGCAAAGTTCGGGTGTTCCGAAGTTAGCGCGGGAGTCGGATCGGGTCTGTGCTCCCCACCAAGGCCGCGCCGCCAATTGGTGGCGACGGCGGTTGCGCGAATTTGAGACAAACGGACACACTAACACTTCTTCTTACTTCGTGCATATAGTACTTGCGGTGTGTGCTGGTGTGCAAGGGAATGGATATACAGGGAGAAGAAAGTTGTGTCATTCAAAAAAGTTACAATAATAATTCACGGGTGTTTTCAATGACATTACAAACTATAGACATGTTGTTGAGATCGCGAAAATGGCAAACGAAATATACGGTAATTGTCGTACTTTTGAAATAGTGGTTTTAGTACTAAACTGTCACGCGCGCCATAAGCCAATCACGAGCCAATAATGCTATCGTGTGTAATGATAAAGTATTTCTATTACCCGGCAAACACTAGTAAAAGCCAAGGAATAATATTTCATTCATAAATACACGCAAATAACTTATTTAAAAAAATACTATTATTGAGATTGTTTTTCTAGGATTTTACAGCAAAAATAGCTATATATAAGTATAAAAAGGACAACATACTGGCAGTAGGTCGTGTTATATGTAAGTGAGTATATTGCGTGAACCAGGCTTAGTGTATCTTGTTATTTCAGCACACCCGAGATGAATGATATAGCGTTCGCCGCAACTTTTAAATACGAAAACGCCGCCTGGTCTTACATCCATTTTGGTTATACAAACACATTCATTTATTTATTCACGTTTTGAAAGTTTTTACATGTATGCATTGTTATAGGTAAGTTGTTCAGCAGTACAATAATAAGGATGGGTTGTTTCATAGAATTTGAACAATTTGTTAAATTTAAACGTTAATTTTCAGGTTCTTTGAATATCATATTCAATATCTGTTAGTATATCATTATAGGCTAGTTGCTTGAAAGACAAAACTGAAATAATAACAGAACATAAAAAAAATAACTTTTAAATTTGAATAATTGTTCAAATTCTCTGAAATAACCTGTCCTTATTCTCAGAACGGGTTATTTTACAGAATTTCAAAGTTAATTTTCACGATCTATGAAGGTACTATTCAAGTTTTGTTTTTATATCATTTTTGGCCAGTTGTTTCATAAAACTGAAATAATAACAGAACTTGAATAGAACCCGCACAGAAGTTGAAAATCTAATTTTAAATTTTAACAATTGTTCAAATTCTGTTTCAAATTCCCAAAAACCGCTATTAGAACGCCGTGGTGGTCGAGTGAGTTGACTTTGCTGAAGGGGGACTATAAGAGGGCTTTTAGGGCACTTGGATCCCTAAAGAGGACTGGTGGCACGCAAGAGATGCTCACATCTCTTAAGACTCGTGTCAGTAGGGCCAGGAAAGCTTTCAAATTATCTATCCTCTCGGCAAAACGAACTGCATGGCACAATTGGGTAAAACAAGTGGGTAACGCCAACCCGTGGGAAATCCACAGCGCAATCGAAAAAACGGGAAAAGGTTCTGACCGGTATTTGACTAGCGTCATATCGGATAATCCCTCTGGGAACTCTGAGAGTACCGATGTGACCAGCACACTAAACACCTTGTTGGATAAATTAGTTCCATTAGACTCAGTAATCGGGGAAAACGACCACCACAAACAGATAAGAGCTCTGTCACGGCTTCAACCTAGGATCCTCGCCAGTGAGGATAGAACGCTAAAAGTAACTAAGGCTGAAATTGATGTTATAATTAAGGGTTTGGGTCCGAAGAAGGCACCAGGGCACGATCGTCTTAATGGTATAATAGCGAAGAACGTCTGGATCCATGCCAAGGAAGAGTTGTTCCAGGTTATGGAAACATGTCTGCGTAGAGGAGTTTTCCCTACGGAATGGAAGAGAGGTGTGCTCAAGATTATCCCAAAGGGAAACGACAAACTCAGGACGGACGTGAAGGCCTACCGTCCAATCACCCTTTTGCCTGTTTTCAGCAAAATTTTGGAAACACTAATAAATAACAGGTTGCAGCAATATCTTTCACCAGCATGTGAGCGACAATTTGGCTTCGTCCCTGGGAAATCTACCGAGCACGCCATTATGTATGCGCTTGAATGGGTGAAGGTCTGTCCAAAGAAGTATGTCATTGGAATCTTCTTAGATATAACTGGTGCCTTCGATCACGCGTGGTGGCCGATGTTGATCACCAAAATTAAAAATAGAGGCTGCCCACCAGACCTTTTTAAAATCAACTGCGATTACTTAAATGATCGCACAATAGAGATCGTTTATGGTGATCAGAAAATAGTGCGTAAGGTTGATAAGGGATGCCCACAAGGCTCCATATTGGCACCTAAATATTGAAATATAAATTTTGATGACTCCTCCAGGTTACCCTTTCCTGAAGGATGCACATCGGTCGACTACGCTGATGATAAGTTGTATCTGGTCTCGGGGGACAGCAGAAGGGAAGTGGAAAGAAAGGCTGAAGAAGGTTTGCGAGCAATCCTCAGTTGGGGTGAGAGGAACAAGTTGAACTTTGCCCCCCAAAAGACCGTGGGACTCTTGATGAAAGGCACCCTCAGTAGAGGAAGAAATCCTTTCATCAGAATGGGAGCCTCCACTATTCAATTTGCAGACTCTGTCAAATATCTTGGTGTAACACTAGATCGATCGTCTTCCTTTTTAACTCATGTTAAAGAGGTCTCCAGCAAGGCCCAGGCCCTCTTCTTGAAACTGAGAAGAATCTCTACAGCTGAGTGGGGGTTGCGATCCCCAGCGCTGCGACTACTTTATAGGGGTACATACGTGGCGCAAGTCTCGTATGCTGCCTCTGTGTGGGAGCACCGTTTGGGGAATTCGCTTATACTCTCGGCTCTCAAGAGGAGTCAGCGAACCCCCTTGCTGGCGCTCTCCGGTGCTTATAGAACCGTTGCTTCAGACGCTTTGCCCGTGTTGGCCGGTATTTTGCCAATCGATCTAGAAATTAGGGAGGTTTTAACGAAGAAAAAGTTGACCAGGGGACTCCCCGCTACCCATCTCGGCGTAACTCTTACGCCAGGCGGTGTCGGGACTCTTCCTGGACTGCTTAGACAAATGAGTGATTTGTCACTCAACGAGTGGCAATCTCGCTGGGATAGGTCGAATATGGGAAGATGGACTTTCTCCTTCTTCCCATCAGTTAAAATCAGAATGGAAGGAGCCCACATTAAATTGGATCATCACATGACCCAAATTTTGTCAGGACATGGTGAGTTCAGGGGGAGACTACATAGACTCTCCCTGTCCCCACATCCAAACTGCGCGTGTGGTAGTTCTGATCAAACCGCTGAGCACATTTTGTGGCACTGTGAGATTATGATGGATGCAAGAGATGAATTATTGGCCGGTTTGGAAGTAACAACGAGACCGGTTTGGAACTCCGATCTCGTCTCGAACAAAGTGAATTTCGAGTGTCTGAGGAAGTATACAAAGATCTGGGTTGAGAGATGGTCTGATCTTAGAGTCGAGTACTAGACTAAAATCGATAGCTTTAACGCCAGGTGTTGCTCCTGGACACAATGGACTACGAGACAATTGTTTTCATGTACATATTTATAACTGTTTTTTTTTTCTTTTTCTTTCTGTTTATTTACTGTATTAATTAGCATTCTACAAATTTTCTGTTCCTGATTATACTAATGTTTATTATTTGCATCTAATGTTTACTTTCTATCTCTTATTGCAGGTTATTTTGGATATTTTGTAACAGACTGATTCTGCTTATAATTTTTTTAAGATTTTCTTTTATTTTTATACACTGCTTTGTATCTTGTTCTTTCTTTTCTACTATAGAGTGACCTGCTTGCTGGTAGTAGCACTGAACTTATATTTTTCTTGTGTCAGTCCGGCGTACCCCAACTCTGGGGTGACAGAAGACCTCGTCCGTGCATATCAAACTTCAAGATCAAATCACGATGAGGGATCTGTGTCATCGTCTGCTCGCAGCGCCTCCCCTGAGGTCAGAAACTGGACTGAGGATGGGCCGAACGTGGATCGGCAACCTTCCGCCCTGCCTCCAGGTATTCCGACGCTTTCTCCTCATGGTCTTCGGGATATTCCCAACCCCAACTCACACTTCTCGTCGAGGCACAACCGGTTTCCTGGCTTAGGGGCGCGGAACCTGATTCTCGTGAAGCCAATCCAACGCCCAGCTTTCTCTCCCTAGGTCTGCCTGTTAGTGGGTATCGACACCCCCTTCACCACAGAAAGAGGCGCATACTTTACCATTTTTCTTTTTTGTTCTCTTTGTAGGTGGCTGTGTATTATTTTAATTCTTCTCTACCTATTGTTGACATTTTGTAAATGTGTTTTTATTATATTAACCAAGTAGAATAGAACTTACTAAAATTATTAAAACACAGCACTTGCATACTGCGAATAACATCGTATGCATGGACATTTTGGAGGTCTTGTTTTGAAATTTTAAATGTAGATTCGTTTTTTAAAAAATTAGCGTCCTTGCGAGAGCTCTGAAGGGGTACCATCAGTACCTAAAACAGGGCGGGGAAGTGGTGGGCCTCCTCCAAAATGTTCAAATTCTGTGAAAAAAACCCGTTCTTAATATTCTTTGAATGTCTATCTTTGTCATACTTGAACAATCATTAAATTAAGAATTTACTGTAAACATAAGAGTGATTGTTACTTGTCTATTTTTTGTTGGTGATACAATAACAATTCTAGATGTATTTTAATCTCATTGAGTGTTTTGTAATGTTCTTGAAGAAACTAAGACAACCTACTTGTTTTTCATTGCACAAAAAATAGAAAAACTGTAGTATTTATACTTTTGGTAGTTTGGATGCAAGGTTAAATAGTATTAATATTTCAAAAGTAGTATTTTAGCTATTATCATGGGAGAGCAAAAATCCAGAATAAACCTGCCAGCCAAAATAGGACTTAGAATGAGGAAAGTAAGTACCTCTGCCACCTTTCATTTCCATTCCACCTTGAGGCGAAGCTAGCGGTCCACAATTGAGTGCTGATCCCAACCCTGATGTCCGGCAGTGAGGCCTGGAAGTAGCAGAGGAGGTGTGTAAATACTTATTTATTAATTTTCGGGAAATCTACAGTTTACATTTAATCAGTTTGTACATAAATATTGTATAGCTAAAATAAAACCCATTATGGATTTCCTCCTTGTGACTTTACCTCTACTGAGACAGCATAATATGGAATAAGTAAATTAAATTTGTGAGAAAGGAATATGAATTAAAAATTTATACAAAACAAAAGATTATATAAAACGGAAAATTTACAAAACAATACATTTATAACCATGGATAGAGGTAGATTTAAATCATTATAGAGATAAAATATTATAGACATAAACATTATTCACAAACCATCAGAGAAATATTATTTTATGGACCTCTTGTATTTGGTAAGTTCGCAACTGAAAATATCAACCTTGGATAATACGCTATATTTATTTATTTAAACGCCATAAAATGGTTTTTACAATAGAATGATATCTTATTAACTATCACGCCATTTCCCCGCAGAGGTAGGCAGAGAGGACGGATCGCCAAACAACTCGGTCTTGGCACACACTTCTTGCCTCATTCATATTCATACATTGTCTTATACATACTGTTCTATTATTCTGACTCTTTACATGGCCATGTCTTCCTCGGGCATCCCAAACTTCTGCTACCATTCGCATTTGCATCACAATAGAATGATAATTCCGAGTATAAGCATACAGTGGTACACAGGAGAATATTAGTAATAAATTTCTGAACAATTAATGTGTACACAAAATATTATTTCAAGTGATACAGTTGTTAATAGAAGTGTAGTGAGACAATACATAATCAAAAGAAATATATACCAGTGTAATAAAAGCTAAATGACTACTAGGTTTGTATAAAATCTGACATAAATCAAGGTATGAGGTCTTTATGATAATAGATAGTAATTAATATCAAATAAATTCTATCAAGGTATAGAATGTTATGATAACAGAATATTTTATTTGAACCAAATATTAATATTTATAAAAAAGTGACTTGTTAATATGTATAATCTAGCAAAATATTATACTAGAGTAATTAGTAGTGAGTATATTGTTACCTTCAAAATTAATTCTACTTGAAATAGTTGGGCAGGTATCACAATTCAGGGCTATCAGAGATTTAACGATACTTTTGGATAAGAAATTATAATTTTTTATAAAATAATTCATTTGATGGCTTACACTATAAGATATCTGAAGTAAATAGTTTAGATGTAGTAAAATATGATATAGGACCCACGCAGAAAAACATTATCATGCCTTAAATTGATTATTGTGATTGAGGTATGTTATTATAGCCTTCTAATAACTATATAAATATACTGAATGCTGTAGAAATGAGATCCTTAAGGCAAATGTGCGGTAAAACTACGTATGACCGTGTTAAACATGTGGAGATCCGCAAAGAACACAAATCTGATGTAAGCGAAATGAGTTATATTACGAAAGGGACGCTTTTATTATTTGGTAATTTAGAGCCGATGAACGCATAAATAATTGTAAGGAATGATGCGAATGTGTATGGTAGAAGAAGTGGGGAACGCTCGAAGAAGAAATGTGAAGAGAATAGTTTGTATAAGACGATGTATGACTAAATGTGACTGAAGAAAGGGGTGTGTACTACCCCTGCGGAGAAACGGCACGATGGTTAGTTAGTTAGTTATAAATTTGGTGAGCTTTATGTTGTCAATAATGCGTTTCTCTCATGTTCCACGTCTCAACTCCAGATTGGAAAACTAAGAACCCAACATCTTCACAAGCCTTACCGCTTATAGAGTTTGTGCTTTGCAATAGTAATTAATTTATTTAAAAAATAACTTTAAAATTTTGCAGTATACGCAAGAAACTTCCACTTTAGAAACAAAACGTTACACAGAACTTAAAATTAGATGCTGGTGTAATTGCGGCGAACAGGCGCGCTTCAGTTTTATGCTGTCTTTGGAACTCGGGTTTGATTCAACCTTAAATTATTCGTACATAACCTAATACCAAGTTTCTTTTTGTCTCCTGACGGGTGTTAACGTACCCAGTTTTATATTATGTTAGCAGTTTTAATATACCTTCAAACGAAATCAAGAAAGGTACCTACGTCAGAAATATTTTGTTATGAAATTGGGGCAGACAAAATCGATATTATTAGAAATGTTTTTAATCCTCAAAAATTGAGTTCAAAATAAATTGCTTAGACCACAACAAAGATAACAAAAGTTTTTAAAAAAGAAGATCTGTTTGATATTAAATGTAGTTTTTCTGATAAAAATGTTTTTTTGAAGAATCAATTTCTTGACAATAATGTGATTTGTAAAAATTGATTGAGCATAGTCATGTATTAACTCGACCATTTTGCGTTTCGTCTGTCTATAAATTTGTTTGTACGTTCCGTTTTCGTTTCAAGATGTTAGCCGTTTTAATGGGTGAGTAAATATTATTTTTTCACATGTGAAATCATCTTGTTATTCGGACTTTCGTATTCGCCTGTATGAAGAATGTTTGAAAAAAGAATTGTCATTGAGATGTCTTTGGACAAGTCGTATAATTCCATGTTTGAAATTTTAATCACTGTTACCCAAATTACGTTTATAATTAAGTAGGTAGGTATTTTAGAACCAACGTACAACTTTATTGATATCAAAGTATTTTTTTTTCATTTTGATTTGTTAAATAAGAGAAAATGATAAAATCTTTTTTTTGGACGAGAGGTATACTATTTAAAGAACTACAAATTTATTTGTTTAATTTTATTATTTTGAAAATAATATATCTCAATATTTCGAACTTTAGATCGCCTGTATACAATTTCTTCTACGCGGTGACTGGCCGCTACTAATTCTATTTTTAAAATTTCACTCCCCTCCTTCAACACTACCTTACCCGATGGTCTGCCGTATTTTTTCTCGCGAAAACCAAACGACCAATCCCCAAAAACCTAAAAATCACACAAACCGTTATTTAAATTTTACCCCCGCCAAAAAGGACCGAAGACTGACAAAGTAAATGAAATCTCAACTTGAATTTACTTTGGGCTTGTTTATTGATTTGGCTCCTACTGAATTTGTCCTCCCCATAAATAAAATCATATTACGTAAATTTAATTTTTGGAGCATTACGTAAAAAGGTTCTGAGAAAATGTTTGGTGGTAAAGCATTCTTAGCGCTTTTTAATTATTCCTTTTTATTTCCAAGTCAGGGCTGTTTTTATTTAAATTTGGAATGGGGATTCGTTCGCCTTTTCTCCATTTATTTTTTCTTTCTTTTAGTAAACCTCTGAACACAATGACTGTTTTGAAAATGGAATGTTTTCGACACTCCTTTGTCGCCGTACGGACATTTTGTTCGAAATATAACAATAATTGTTTCGCTGCTTTAAGGAAGTGTTATGCATGCAATACTAAATACAATGTACCTACTATTAACATTATACAAAAAATTTCTAATTATGCGAAGTAAAATGTTCAATGTAGATAGTAAGTTTAGCCATTCAATTAACAGACAGACGCGGATAGTCACTTTTTTTTATACCATTTAGAGTTTAGAGACAACAATGTTTTGTCACAATTACAAATTTACTAAAAGTTTATCAGGGAACGGCCTGTAATCCCGTTTTAAGTTCATCATAATCTGGGATGTTCCCAAAAGTTTCAGGCTATTCTCGAACATTCCAGAATGTTCCGGGATGTTCTGGGTCGTTGTGGAATGCTCTAGAATACTCTAGAATTTTCTGGACTGTTCTATAATTTTGTAGAGGGCGAAAGATCCAGCCCTTATTTTTTCAAAAGCACGCACTTCAGGTAAAAACGGCAACCTTCTTCATGGATGGGGAATAGAGGGCTACCACACTATATAACGCCCTTGATCGTACCGGGACTTGTTTTTGAGTTTTATCGACACGCACATTGTACACTTACTTTTATAATACATATTGATGATTATTCCTTTATCATTAATTACATTTTTTTTTAAATATTAGCTCCACTCAGAAAATCAAAAGAATAATTTCCCTCAGAGCCTTTATCATCTGTGGGGATGCTGTATGGAGGGTCTTTTTGAAAAGAGGAAAGAGTGAACATGGGTCTTGAGCAGATCTACCTGACGCCTTTGCTCAAAATATTGCAATCCGTTTGCTAAAGTAGGGGAATCTACCAAACGGACCGCGCGTTTCTGCACAGTTTCAATGTTTTTTCAAGTATTTTAGGGCTCAGCACCAGAGGTGGCTGCCAAATTCAATAGTACAATAAAAGTTTTGTTGAATTGTAATCTTTATCAATATTCTTGGGACGTTAATTATTACAATATTGGTGTTTAATTTTAATCTTAACCCCACGGGTAATTTTAAGAGACATTCTTCACAGACAACAAACAACCGTAGAGTCATTTTGGGAGATATATCTCCCAGCCTAACACGGTTTCATAAAAAATATACTTTTATTTTGTAGTACGGTGAAACATATGATTTAAACAGTGTTCGAAAAAGAGAATACTGTGCGTTCAGTACGAATAAAAAAATGTACCATGAACGTTCCCGAAAAGTTTGAAATAATTCTATCAAACAATATAAACAATATTTGTAAAATAAATTCTGTAACAGTCTTTTATCCTCTTTCAAATTTATCTGTAATCAAAAGTAATGCGACAATATTTTCCGCGAAATCTGTATTTTGACAATCCTCCTTAGAGAAGTACATTTCAGCGCTTTATCAGCAGCAGACACATACCTGTACGGATGACAAACCTCGTGCTGACACTGTTGGTGGACGCAGTGGAGTCTCCCTCGCTTCAGCAGCTGGTCAAGTTCTAGTTCTTCACCACCTAGTATCCTTGCTGCGGAGTCTCCATCTACTATATTCATCGAACGTCACAGCGGTGCTGCCAAGGTCTGGTATCTATATGAGGATATTGTGTCAGCTCTTTATCAGCAGCAGACACATACCTGAACGGATGAAGAACCTCGTGCTGGTGCTGTTGGTGGACGCGGTGGACTCTCTCGCTGTAGCAGCTGGTCCAGTTTCTTCACCATCTAGGATTCTTGCTGCTGTCTCCATCTTCTATCTTCGTACCACCTGTTCATGTACTTCATTCTACTTAACTTAGCTTCTTCTTTTTGTAATATTTATATTTTTTGTATTACCCGCATCAACTGCAAAGCGCCCCTGAGGTAATGTCTCACAAAAGCGGCGCTATATAAATTAGCCAAGAATAAAAAAATAAATAAAAATATCAAAAGCTTTAAGAGTGAATCCAAGGGTATTCCTGTATCAATAAAATTGTAATAGTATGATGTTTATTGCATATGCATTGTAATCGACAACGAGGTTTCCTGCCGAGTTTCAGCGCGTTCAGATGGGTTATTTTCCACTTCAAGATTCCTTCACATTATTTTATTTTTGCATTCATTCAAGAAAAAATAATAGAAATTCATAGAAGTATCATGTTGATGGTCTCCCCTATCGGAGGTTGGCTACAATCACAAAGTAAGTCTATGACTTACTTATATATGTATAATACTATTGTGTGGGTGCTTATCAGAAGTTAAATTACACATTCTCAAGAACAGTTTTCTGGGACAAAGACTAATATTATCTAGGTAAATATTGCGCATGATGTTCTGGCATTTCCCGAGTTATCATTGAAAGTAGTTGACTATTAGCACTGAACATATATTTATTGATTTACTTTTGTTTATTTCCTTTTTCTGTTATGTGTGAAACCGCACAAGTGACCAGCTGCTGACCCTGTACAAGTCTCAAGTCCGCCCAACTATTGAATTTGGGAGCCACCTTTGGGCTGGTGCCCCAAAATACTTGATAAACCTGCTTAAATCTGTGCAAAGGAGAGCGATCCGTCTGATTGACAATCCGTTGTTAACAGACCGATTGCCTTCTCTAATGCATAGACGCAATGTAGTCATGCTGTGTCTGTTCTACAGGTATTTCAATGGAGCCTTCTCCAAGGAGCTAGCAGCATTGATTCCTGATGCACCGGTGCACGTGCGCGAAACTCGACGGACACGAACTGAACACCCGTTCACGATTGACGTTGGCTTCATGAGAACGGGCCGTTTTTACGACTCGTTTTTTGTGTAAGTCGGCTCGTATGTGGAACGAGCTATCGGCATCTGTTTTTCCTCCCTCCTATAATCCGAGCCTCTTCAAGGCCCGCATTAACAAATCCCTTCCTACAGGACTCCCTACCTACCCTACCTTATTCCGCCTCACAACGCCGCCCAACCGGGTGGTGACATAGTTCCCCTGTCTGTACACTGCACAGGCAGGGACACTCTTGTGAAATGTCACATAAAAAAATTAAAAAAAGAGTCTCAACTGCTCCCAACCGTCTCAGGGAAGTATTTAGGACAAGTCTATTAACAATACATAAAAACATAATACTTTAATATTGAAAGAGTTTTATGATAATTCCACATTCCAGTTCCTACTCACAATGCTCTTTCACTTGTGTTTTTGTTCCTTTCCTAAAAGTATTGCCTTAAAAGAAAGAAGATTTGAAAAAAGAAGATCAACGCAACTGTTATTTTGTTTTATGTTCGAATTTTCGTCGTAGTAGTCGTTGCATATATTTCGCCTCTCGTGAAAAATCCGTAAAAAAGTGCAAAATATAATCCCGTGGTTCAATACATTAAATAGTGTCATGTGGTGATTGCAATAGAGTGCGTATTGTTGAAGTCTCTAACATAAATTGTGCTTATAAGATGTGCATCTATAATTATGGTGCTCACGGAATCTTCCAGAAGCCTCCAGAATTCCAAAGAAACGAACATCACTTACAAGGTAAATGCCTCTTTTTCCTAACTCCTAATATTCCTTTTGATAAATAAATACTATTGTTTGATCCTTTCTTTATTTTATTTTTTTACTTACTTTTTATTTTTATTTTATTATATAAGTACATTTTTGTTTATTTGTTACAATATATGATCAAATATTTCAAGAACCCTCTTCCATAAAAGCTGTGCTGAAAGCCAAGAGCAAAGCTCCACTAAGTGTCAACAACATCACGGGGGATGAAAACATTGCTAACGAATTTAGAGACTTTTTTTCTTTAAGCGCGGATCAAGGAGATAGCGTGAAAGCATATATGATGACATGTTTGCCTGCGGCAAATAATGACCTGATCATGAACATTACTCCTGAAATGATCAAATGCGCGATTAAGCAAACCGCCCTCGGTAAAAGTCCAGGATACGACGGTATTGGTATCGAGCACATAAGGTACGCAGGAAATCATCTCCATACTATTCTAGCCGCTCTGTACTCAAGCCTTTTACGACACACACATATGCCTATGGACATGAGAAATTGATACTTGTCTTTTTCTTTTATGATTTGAATTAATGCATTTTTACTATAAAGATCTTTAAATGAAGGCACTTGAAATTCTTCGAATAATCGATCCGTTGTGTAATCGGAAGGTTTTCTTAATATTATTTTAATTATTAACCTTTGTACCACTTGTATTGGAGTAAGGTTAGTTTTGTATGTGGATCCCCAACTAATGATACCATATTGTGGAGTTGATTGGACCAAGGCATAATATATTAAATATAGGTTTTTTAAAGACAAAAAATTTCTGATTCTTTAAAATACATATATCAGTTTTCTGATTTTTTTTACAACTTGACATATTTGTTCCTTCCAATTCAAATTTTTATCGATAAATACTCCTAGATATTTTGATTGTGTTTGTGTTTTTTAGTATTGTGCAGTTTTGGAGACAGTAATTTTTATTATGTATTTTGGATTTGTCATGAATGATGATGTCAAAATTTTTAGGGATGTCTTTTGTGTGTATTGCAAATGGAATTACATATGTTTTATCGCTATTTAGTGATAGTAAATTAATGTCGAAGAAATTTTTAAGAGTATTTATGTTTTCAGTGGCTTTAAGTATTACGTTTTCCCAAGTTTTTTCGCTTATTATTAGAACTGTATCGTCGGCATATGAAGTAATTTGGCCATGTAGTGATTGAAAGAAAATGTCGTTAACATATATGGTGAAAAGAATTGGTCCAAGCACTGTACCTTGCGGGATTCCAAAGTCAGAATGTTCTTTATCGCTATTAACATGATTTATTTTTACGACTCGTGGTCGATCTTTTAGGTAGTTTGAAATCCATTTAATTGCTTTGTCTTTTATACCTATATTATTCAATTTTTTCAATATAATCTAATGGGATATGCTATCAAAAGCATTTCTGAGATCAAAAAATATACCTGCACATTTTTTACTTTTATCTAAAGATTCGAAAATGTATGAAGTTACGTTAGCAATAGCATCTTGTGTGCTGAGTGATTTTATAAATCCAAATTGGTTTTTGTGTAGTATTTTATTACTATCCAGGAAATTGACCAATTGTTTTTTTACTATTTTTTCAAAGATTTTTCCTATATTTGAAATTTAACAGATTGGTCGATAATTTGTTACTTGATGTGGATCTCCAGATATGTAAATAGGTGAGATTATTGTGTTTTTGTAGTTCGTTGGAAATATTCCTTTTGTTAAGCTTAGGTTTATTAAATGAGTGATGGGTTTTATTAAATAAGGTTTCATAGATTTTAACATTTGTGCCGTAATAGAATCAAAACCGGGAGACGAACCTCCTTTCATATTTTCTATTATTTTTATGATTTCACATTCTGTTGTTGTTTCAAACGTTGAGAGTATATTACGTTCCTGTAAGTTTTCATTATAATAATGATTTTCCGGGATAAAAGATTTTTGGATATTTTTCGTAAGATTTTTTCCGACATTAGCAAAAAAAGAGTTAAATATGTTTGCACATTGCTTAGGTTGCATATTGGCATCTATAATTTTGTTATCATGTTCAATATATTTTACGTTTTGTGTTTTTTTTTGTATTGTCAATAGCCAAATTAACTTTTTTCCACATTTGTTTTTGGTTATTTTCTGAAGATAATATTTTATTCTAAAAAAAATCTTCTTTACTTTTTTTAATATAGGTTGTTAATTTATTTTTATATTTTTTATATAAAATATATGCATTATCATTTTGGGAATTTTTTTTAAGTTGTCTTGTAAAGTTTTTCTTTGTTTCTAATAGATATTATAAGTCCTTGGGTAATCCAAGGCTTTAAACATCTTAATTTTGATTTTATGTGTGTTGTTGTTTCAGTTATTGAATTTTTAATGTGTTGCGACAGGGTATTTTCAAAGTTAGTCGAACATGTTTCGGTGTCATCACTGTTTAAAACATTGTTCCAATCCTCTTTTTTTAGTTTTTCAGTGAGAATGGTCAAATGGTGGATTTTTTAGTTATTATATTTTGTTTTTTTTTTGTTTAATATTGTTATTAAATAGAAGTAAGCATGAATGATGATCAGTTATGTTAGTTTTCCAAACAATTGATTTTAATTTGTGAAGATCTTTAATATTTACGTTTGTCCAGATATGATCTAAGCAGGATGTAGTATGTTTTTTTTTATTTCTCTTGTGTTTTTATTTATGCAAGATATGAAGTTTTGTTCAGTCATACAGTTAATGTATTCATTTTTGCAAACATTTTCAATTGTTTCATTAATGTTTAAGGTAAAATCACCTACAATGAAGCAAAGCTTATTTCAAAGCTAAATTTCGATAATATGTATTTAAGGTCATTAATAAACGTAATTATATACGTTCTATAGATAGCTATTAGATGGTACATTGATTTGCCGAGTTTGAAATGTATTTCGTTGTAGTTTACTAAATGTATTGGGTGTTCAATTATTTTAATAATACTAAATTTATTACTTGCAAATATTACTATTCCATTATTTTTATTGATATCTATTTAGGTAGAAATATAATTGTATTCGGGTAAGCAATAAGAAGGTGACTCAGCATTTGTAAATATTTTGGATAATACTATGAAGTCCAGTTTTTTTAATAAATTATTTATTTTTAGAATTAGTTCTTCAAGATTTTTTCGAACACTACGAATGTTTAGGTGCATAATAATTATATCATTGTTGTTTTTAGAAATAATTTTGTTACATGAATCAGTGGATATGCATTCATATTCTTGAATTTTAATATATTTTTCTAATTCATTATTTATGAAATCATCTGAAATCATCATGAAGTATTGTGTTACAGATGAATGAGTTTGACATATTTTTGGGAGGAAGGTTGTATTGATCAGCTGTATTATACACTTTTTTCCTATATTATAAGTGTTATCTAGTTCGTTCGTACTAATATTATTACATCCTACTTGTCTAAAAAATGTCTCATGTAAAATTGATGAGTGTGCAAATAAATATGTTCGGAAGTATATTTTGTTAGTAATTAAGAACTCGTTTCTATTAATAACGTCATAATTGGGCGGAACAATAATAAACGTATACTTAGAAATAATAATGTAACTCGACTGTGAGTTTTTAGTACGTAAGTAGATACTGCAAATTTGAACAGGCACTATTAAACAGGGTGTCGACGTTGATATGCTGTAAAAAAAGTATAGTTGAAATATTGATTTCTTACTTGTTTTTTTTAATGAATATAGCATTTTGATTATAGTCAATTTTCTGGTACTAGTACTTGCGGTCATTCGCTCGATGGTTAGAATTTATTTTCCCATTTCTTTTTTTATTAAAGACTAGACAATTGTAGCACTTTGGTGTTTGATTTTTATTTGGGCAGTTTGCTAGGATGTGCTCTTCTGCGCAGTGGAGACATTTGGATTTTTCTATTTTCTTTCGGCACTTGTTGGCAGTAGTGGTCCAACAATGGGTTGGAGTCCTCTACGTGAACCCGCATAAATCCCAGGTTTATTCTTCCTTTTTCGATTAATAGTTTTCTCATTTGACCGGTTGTTTCTAGGATGTAGTTGGATAGTTGATCGCTTCTTTTGTTTTTTTTTATTTTTGCCATTATTTTGGACATGTGTTTGCTGTCTTCTTTGGTAAGTTGATAAATGTCTTCATTTTGTTCTATAAAATCTTCGTTAAAATCTTGAATGTTGTAGTCTTTATGTATTCCTTTGATGATAACGTTTGGTTTACGTTTTTTTTTATTTCTGATGCAGATATGCTGTTATTTTCTTTTTTTTTTATTTCTTTCATAATTTTATCAGCGTCTCCTTTTTGTATGTTTATTTTTATTTGGTCAGTGTTTTCATTATTATTCGAAATTATCTTAATTATATGCAGCTCTTCTTTTGGCGTTTTTTTTGTCTTCCGCCGTTGATTGTTGCTGGGGTTGGGAGACAATTTTTTCATATGTCATTAATTTACCCTCAATTATTCCAACCTTGGTACCAACGTCAATCATTTTGCTTGAAAGGGTAGATTTTGTCAAAAGTTTAGCCATTTGGTTTTTAGTAATTTGTCTTTATCTTGTTTATTAGTTGTCCCTCAAGGGACTACTTTCGATTTAAATATTATGCTTTAAGCGAACTTTTTACCGGGTTTAATACACATTTAGCACGGAGCAATGACAATCTGTGTCTTTCGATATTATTGTTAACTAAAACATTATATTCTTTTATCATTAAAATAGTCAATAGCATGTACCAATTATTGGTACAAAACAATATAATAAATAAACAAAAATAAAGATTGGCTAACGTTATGGAAAAATTGACAGCATTTCTTCCTCTACGATTTTCTAAGCCAATTGGTTTTTAACGAAGATTTGAATGAATAATTTAAAACATCAAACAATAAAAAATAAGGTAACCGTAAATAAAATCAAAAATAAGTCGCCTAAATGTGGCATAGCCGCAGTATCAAACGCCGAAACAGCTATCACAATAGCAAAACTAAAGTACTGGGATACCTTAATAATAACACGAACACGTTATCACTGTACAAGAATAAAAAATTAAATAAGACTTCAAAAACTTCCTTTCAAAATCACAGAACTCGTTACTTTATAGAGGTAGGTATTATAAGAATTACTGACCAATATAAAATGAAGGAAAATGTGATAAGTTTTAAAAAATGAAGTGACGAAATATAATATTAATATGAAGCGTAATTTTTATTTGTTTGTAATTTGTGAGTACTTTGAATACTGTTCTTCGTTCGTAACTTTATTTGATTTATTTATTGTATATATAATACGTGATTTTTATACAAGCACATAATATATTTTAAGTTAAATGAATAAATAAATTTATATGAAATATAAAATAATTTTCAAATACTACTTTTTAAAAGAGATCGACATATTCCAAAGCCAATGATTTATTCGTCATTATGTACGAATATACTATTTTATTTTCATATATATATATAATGGTTAAGTGAAACAGCACAAGCTTCCCAACTACTCCCAATCGTCTATAGTCCGTGAGACTACGGCAACGGGGAAGGAGATAGGAAAGAGGAAGGTGAACATGTACCAGGCTATTCAGATCCGGTCACCAAACACGGCCAAAGCCATTTCAAGCAACTTTACAATTCTGAATGCTGGTCTCACATCAGGGTGATACTGAGAGTATCTCCCACAATGGATTACTTGTATGTACATGGAGTCGTCTTAAATTTACGCCGGTATAATTTAAAAGAAGAAAAATGGGTAATCTTTGACATATCAACTAATCAAATATTTACAGAAATATTTAAAAAAACATATTTATGATGACGAGAGACTTACAATAATCAGTCACTTGGTGTATTATTTCAACAACATATACGAGACAGTAGTATCCATAACAATATCCTGTTGATATCTTAACAATATAAGTAATTAATTATTATTAAAACAAACAATATCAAGACATCATTTGACATTAATTCCCTCTACTGTACAGTACAGTAGACATCTCTAATGATGTAGTAGATTGCGCTCAGTATCATTAATATCTTAATCATACGCACTGCTGTCTCTTCTGGTAATTACCTTCAACTGCCTTAGTTCCATTGAAATACATCCTGTATACAAAACAACCCTAGATAAAAACCAGGTTGCTAAAGTGGAAGCTCTAGAAATTAAATACTACCCGCCATATAATTTTAAAATTGTTGCTCGTTGTTTTTTTTTAAATGAATTTGTTTAGTTTCTTAAAAAAAAGTTTTACACTAACGAAAAAACTGTAATATTTTATAGAGATCATTTTTATTGGACAGGAACTACAGGGTTTTCCAATATGAGGTGTTATTTTGATATTCAATCGTAAAAGATCAATGGTTTCGTTGCTTGTGTGGCACGTAGCGTCGTTTTGTTAAAAGTAAACGTTGTTCAAATCAATACCATCTAATTCCGGCCATAAAAAATCATTAATCATCTCTCGATAGCGCAATCCATTTACCATAACTGTTGCTCCAGCTTCATTTTCAAAAAAGTAAGGTCCAATAACTCCGCCAGACCATAAACCACACCAAACAGTCAAAAAGGCTTTTCAACAATAACTCTTAGGTTTTCCGAGCCCCAGATGCGACAATTTTGCTTGTTGACGAAGCAACCGAGGTGGAAATGGGCCTCATCTCTCAAGATGATTTGCATTTGATTCACTCAAGTGAATTTTAATAATTTCAATGCGTTGTTGAAGCATGTATCGTTCCATTTGTATTAATGGCATAGTTTTTACTTGTCAAATGTCAAAAAATGACAGCTTCAAAAGTAACAATCTACCGAAATAGCGGGCTATTCAAAATAACACCTCTTATTGGAAAACCCTGTATATTGATTCATCAAGCGATTATTTTTAGTTAACGTTATAATATAATAGCTTCGTTTAGCAATTCATTTTGAAATATTAGTATAGGAAATTGGATATTATTCCAGTAATTTTAGAATAGGTATGTACTGTACTGTATATTAAATGAAAATTTTATAGCTAAGTAAAATAAACTATAAAAATAAAAAATAATTTCCTACGTAAAAAATATTTAAATCAATCAACGAAAGTATCATATGATTCTGTTAGTTTCGTTCTGCCCTTATAATAATAATAATAATAATTGGATGACTTGTATAGCGCCGTTTTTGTGCAAAATTACCTCAAGGGCGCTGTACAACTTATAATACATTTCTACAGTGATCTATGTTATTACTTAACTATTTATGGAGATAATATACAGTACAATACTTACCTGGTAGGTCACTTGAGATTAACACTTAATTAACATTATCTAATTGTTTATTGGCGAAATTTAGATACAGGATTTAGGACATAATTGGAAAATTAAATATAACTGGACTTTCTCTTAGGAATGGTTTATTTAATTTAAAGGTACGACAGCTTAAAAAGGGAAGTTTTTAGTTTAGACCTGAATTCTTTTGGACTTGTTATGGATCTTAGTTTCGGAGGGCAAGTATTGTTACCGTACACCTTTTCTGTTTAAACAAGTTTATGAAATACGTTGTGTCAATTACAATACATTTTTTTTATCAAAAAACAATAATCATTTTCTAAGTAGGCGTGTTTCCTTACTTGGGTCTATCCAATTCCTATGTGGGATTTTGCTCCTGAAACTTTACCAGATAGGTATGTAGTATATACCTTCGGCTATATACTAAACGTCTACTACTATGTACTACATGGTATGTTCCTGAAAAGCAATGGCCTATATTTTGCAGTGAGTGCATTGTGCTGGATTGAAAAGCACTTAGGAACGCACAGAGCGGGTGAACGAACAGCAGAAACCCGTGCAGCCACGCATGTTTACTCAGAGGCGCTGAAAGACTGATAAAAGGCATTCAATTTTAATGATTTTTCAAGTTTTTTTTGCTTATTCTGTTATTTATGAAACAAATCAATTAAGCCTTAACTTAACACTCAATCTTTTTTTATATTTTTTCAAATTTAAAACAAAGATTTTTTTAACTGAATTGCGAAACAAAAATAATTTCTATATTCTAGAAATTAAAATAAAGTGCAAAGTTCGGGTTACTTCAGGAACTAATTTTTAGTTCTTGGTTTCTCAAAAAGCATTTGTGTTTTCGAAAACTCTAAGCTTTTTGAGGTATGTACGTAGATTACTTTATGAAGCCATTAATTTACAAAAAAAAATACAAAACTTTTTCCCAATATCTCTCTGGTGTTTTATTTATCAAGATGAAAACAAAAGAAATTCAATGAAAAATCATTTCTCATATTTTAAAACAGTGAACTAATGAATGTTATTACAAATTTATCTCTGTATTTTCTACTCGGAAACGTACTGCAAATTTATATATATATTTTTTTAATCAGTGAATTGTGATATAACTCAATTTAATCTTTTTTCGAAGTAAACAAATACTTTGGTCTGTGACATTATATATTAAATGAAAAGATATACTTTGTTACATATTTTTTAATTGAATTAATTACTGACAGTCAACCAGATTTTGTTTATCCAAGCTTCATCAGGATTATTGTTTTAACTTTAAGCTTGAAGCTTGAGTTAAGTGAAACCTGGTTGGCTGTCATTTATTGAATCAATAAAAAAGTGGTGTTAAATTGCGCACGATGAGCTTAGAATCTATGACCCCCAGCATGCTGGTTGAAAGCCTTATCTCTAGACAACGGAGGCCATCAAACTCCGTTACTGAATGATATAAAGATTTTGAAACAATTCGCTTAGTTAGAGGTTTAAACGATGTTAAAATGTTAAAAAAATAATCCGAAAACTTTATTTCGATCGGTACCCAATCACAATCCTAAATAATTTAACGTAAAATCAATCTTAATAGCAACTGAAATGATTAATAATTAATTTGTCATTTTTCATCGATGATCATCACGTTACATCCCCTGCTATCTCTACTGGATATGAGCTGGAATAATGCCTCCCCTCAGGGTTGGTTAGCTGGTGAGGGGAAGTGAGGATAGGGCGAGGGTGAGAGGGGGGAAAGAGGAAGGGCTGCACCATTTCCCAATCAACCCCCTTCGGGAAAATTAAACAAGAAAAAACAGATGGAGTTTTCCACTGGTGATTGTGCGTCGGATTAATAATGGGGTGCAGTGAGAAGATCGTTTTTATTTTATTTAAAAAATAGTAATAAGCTGATCTTATTAAGGTATTCCTGTGTCGGGTATGAAGCTTTCAAATTATAGTTAAGAAAAAAATACATATTAATTTTACACAATGTTAATAAAATATAAATCTATGAAATAACTCTACCTTAAGTTATATAAAAAAAAATTGACAGCTGGGAATCATATTTATAGTCGACAACAATAACATTAGACTTTGACTAAACTTGCTTGACTTTTCTTTACTTTCTAAAAATATAATATGCACGTATTGTATTCTATATACCTTCCAAATTCCCTAAATGATAGTGAAAACCCTATCAAAATCCGTTTCATAGTTTAGATAACCAAGCGCACAAAAAGATAAACCTGAATGGTGCCTTTATTTCAGTAAAATAGAGAAAAGTATTACAAAGTACCTTTTTTGGCTTGTCAGTCACACAGGGTAGTCATTGACCATACTAATAATGACAAGAGAATATGATGATTGGTAAGTAATAACAGGTAATCAGTAAATTATATAGTAAAATTAGAAGGTAATAATTAAGTTGAAAATAAAAATAAAAATTCAATTTTGGTGACTTAGCAGGGGTGCCCGGGTTCATAATTGATGTATTTATACGTTTTTCACTCCTGTTCACACTGATCCCTAGATTCTTACCCATCATTTACACCTTTTTCCTTTACAGAACTTCCTCTCTGTCCTTTTCATTAAAACCCCCTATACACAGCACCCCAAAAGATGATACAAGCACTGAGGGAAATTATTTTCCTCAGGACCTCCTGTGTGGGGTTAATGGAAATCACAAGTGCACATATTATTCATTCTATTTTTCAATAAAAAGCAAAAAAAAAATCAATATCGTTCGCAGTGCGTTTTATTTTATTTTAATTAAATTGGGACAAGTGATATAAGGTCTCATCAGGTCCATCAAAATATCATAAAACGTTAGTCTTAGCCTTGTGCGCTTGATTTGAAATGACACTAAACTTTTTACAAAAGTTAACCCTCCAAAGTTTCATTTATTAAAACCGCCTATCAAAGGTTCTGTGTAAATACGCATTACATAAAATATGTGAGATTTTTGCTCGTTACAGTCGTGTTTTCATTTTAAGGCGATGCCATACGTAGTAATGCAAAAATCATGTGTTTTTGGTTTGAGAATTTGGTCGCCTAGAAATTTTTCAGAAGCTTTAATTAAATACTGCGAGTAGAATACATCTTGGCCTTATATAAATAATCGAGTATTTTTTAGATAAGTCTTTTTATAAGCCCAGAAAAAAATAATGTATAAGGCCTATGAAAACTGCTTTGAAGTTCAAAATCTCCTACTTACGAACCCATTTTCAGTTATGATTTTATTGTATAATGTGGCAAATTAAGTTATTTAGAAAATGATGGGAAAAAAATAAATATTTATGCCTGAACATCCACAAAATAAAATAAAAGGCACTTTTTGGCAATGTTTTTTTCTTGCATAAATCAAAACAGGCGGACGGTGTTAAGCGGGAATTTAAACCTTATCGCCATCTACGTAAGGGTTGTTATTGATAGCTTCTCAATTTAAGATATTACACGACGTAGTGCATCGCCTTAAACGTGGTAATTATAACAGGGTTTTACTGTAACACATAAAAAAATAATGTTCCTACCCCATTTATCTTACGTAATTTAAATAGACGTTTTTAAAAACCCCAGATACACCCATGCCATGTCCACACTCAATCCAAAGCTCATACTTTACGTATATAGAAAAGTTAAAAGTAATACAATGCACCCCTGGTCGGCTGAGAACGCGTGCAACAAACCGACTGCGACTGTACAGTCCCGCACAACGAGCCCTGAACCTAGTGCAGGCGATAAGCTATAGACACTGAATATATAATCACTAGAAGTGTGTTGTGGGTGTGTCCATATGCTGGGACTTAAGTCAATTTTATCTTACTTCAGGAGTCAGTGAGACTATTATGACTCTAATTGGGGTATGTAACGAGACAGAAAGGAGTGAGGAGTGTAAGGAATTGAGAGGTGGAAGATTCTTCTCATAAAACATACCTAAAGCCATTTAAAACGACATTTTGATTCTGAATTCTGCAAAATAATTTCACTCAGGGCCCACGTCCGCTTTGAGGGGAAAGAGTGAATATGGGTCTCAAGATTCTTGTCTATACATTATTTTAAATACTTTTAAAATAGTAAATACTTGATACATCTGCTGTCGTAATTTTCCACCTCGCTAAGTATGAAACACCTCTGTTGAAATTGAAATATTTAGTAGTTGTTCGACTTGTTTATTTTATTTAAAAGCCAAGCAGATTACAAAATTATAAATTTTTAAAAATTTTATTAATAAAATAGGGGAATATATCATCTAACTGCAAGGTTTGGAACGGAGTTAAGTTTTATTAGTAATTTGAAGATCCAGACCAGAGGAAGCTTCCAAATTCGGATAATTGTACAAAACATTTGTGTACAATTATCTAAGTATATGTAAAATTCTTTAAAAAAAACACTTCTCAACCTTTTAACGGTGTTTTACTTTCACTTTGAATTAATACTGTACAATTTCTGTTTCGTATCATTGCTAATAAAAATGCCTTTAACTGGCTGCGAAAGATCTGGCAACGTTGCTTTTTGGGTGAGTTCGCGAGGTTCATGTCTTAAAAAATTTATTTAAGTTATTTCTGACATACCTACTCTTTTTTTAATAGACTGTAACCGATATTACCGATGTTTCCGATGTTTGGAGTAAAATGCGCGTAGTTTTTTGTTTCAACTTTTTTGGTGTTTGAAATTAAAATATGCCTATTTATTAATATTAAAGTATATTTTATGTACATAATGAATACTCTATCTTATTATTCTAAAATTTGTATTTCTTAGGAAAGAAGAAAACATATAAAGCACATTAAATATTCCTCGAAAATATTGACCGGTCGGTGGCTGAGTCAACATCGCGTTTGGGTCCCACTCTGGCGTAGTGCGTTCGATTCCTCCGCTGGCTAAGTCCGCCATCACAATTCAATCAACATTTTCCACTTCCTGTAGTGGTAGTAGGAGATTTTCAAATATTCGATTATTATGCCTATTTCGAATACTGATATTTTCCTAAAACCTTTCTACTACATGTTCCAGACACATGTGATTCAGTTCAAGACTTATTTTCGATGTTTGAAAATAAAAGATCATTTTAGTTTTTAGGAAAAATGGACACGCCCCAAAAACACATCTACCGGTTTTCCTCTTCAGTGGACATCAGTACAGCCCTAGAAATAGAAGTAGTGAGGGTAGTTACATCAGGGGGTACGTACTTCGAGTCCTGGGTCCTGTGTAGGCAGTATTACCCTGGAAATGGAGGTACTAAGGGTAGTACGCAGGGTAGTTGAGGGTAACTAGCACGCACTGGGCGATGCTGCCAGATTGGTGATTATTAGACATTTGTGAGTACCAACTGTTCCCAACCGTTAGGAGTCAGTGGAGCCATTGCATTCCCAATTGAAGTATGTTGCGAGGCTTAAAGTAGTGGGGAATTGAAGTATATCGGTTAAAATAAGTTTGGGGCATACCTAGCTATACACAACTGGTCTCCAAACATGGTTAAAACGATTTTAAGCATCGTTTCGATTCTTAATGATGCTCTTTCACCGGGGCAATATTCAGAGTATCTCCGAAACGTGCAACAAATACTCAATATTCGATTTTTAGTGAATTATTTGTAAAATAAAACAAATTAATAGAGTAACGGTGCGCGAAACTCGACGGACACGAGCTGAACACCCGTTCACGGTTGACGTTGGCTTCATGAGAACGGGCCGTTTTTACGACTCGTTTTTGTGTAAGTCGGCTCGTATGTGGAACGAGCTACCGGCATCTGTTTTTCCTCCCTCCTATAATCCGATCCTCTTCAAGGCCCGCATTAACAAATCCCTTCCTACAGACCCTACCATATTCCGCCTCACAACGCCGCCCAACCGGGTGGTGACATAGTTCCTCTGTCTGTACACTGCACAGGCAGGGACGCACTTGTGAGGTGTCACATAAAAAAAAAATTTAAAAAAAGAGTAAAATTTGCTTTTGCTCGTTCTCGGATTTGAAACAGCGACCACTAGATTTATAGTAAGGAAACATACCCTTCGACAACGGAGGCTGTGAATTAAAAATTATAGTCTTATTCAAATTATTATCCAGTCTCAACCAAATTGTTAGTCAGACTACTGAAAATATTACTATACTCAAGAATATGATTCACTTGATCTTGCCATGTCTTTTATTTATTCCTATAATTCTTCTTTATTCGCATGGTGTTGGGGTCAGAGGGGAACATCTATGGCAGTAAGTCAGTCTAGGGCCTCAGGTGTCGCCTTGTGGACCTCGTCATTCCCGCCGGGGAAGGAATGCAGCGGGCATTCTTTGACCACATGTTCGGTGGTCTGCACCGCACCACATTCACACAGCCGACTCTTTAAGGCCCCATCTGTGCATCATGTGAGCATAGTGGCTGTAGGAAAACCTTATCATTGAAAAATCTAGAAAAATATTATGGCAAGTTAAAACTTCCACAGCCGTGAAATTATCATGACGCATAATGGTAATGCAGTACTACCAGCATAATATTTCCAATTTTAATAAATTTACAACCTTTTTGTGGGATTCTGTTCCTATTATCTACTCTCACGTTGTATTTTTTTAAACCAAGTAATATATACAAATTATGATTTTCACCCCGTCTTGGCAACACCGGATACCTACCCTTCATATAAAAAGTTGATCCACTGCGCTTTTCTAAAAGTGCGCCAATACGCATAGAATTGAGCTGGGTAGCTAATTCCTCCACCATAGCATACTGTCAGTGCTTCATCTCCAACAGGGTACTGAAATACGGTAGGTACTGAAACAGAGTACTAACATAGGCTGCAGTGTACTAGGTAGTGAACATGGTACTGGAGGATGAATGACACAGGGTTATAATGGCCCTCCATTTTACTACCGTTTGTAGACTCTAACTTGGCTTTGTCGGTCTGAATAGCAATAATTGGAAGAGTTATTTTGTCGCCGTTTTTAAAAATCAATAAATTCAATTGATAAAACGGTAATTTTACTCACCATTTTGTATGCAGACACACACAGTACATTCTAAGACAAACGATATATTAAATTGTACATAATTAAACTACCTATTACATACGTCCATTCAATATCTTAGTAATTTCGCCTGGGATGAGAACGGTTCTTAATCTAAACTAACAAATGTATGAGTAATCATAATAAAAAGGAAGAAAGTGTGTGGAAAGATAAGGAGAAATTTTATATCAAGAATTATATGCTCACGAATTGTAATTGACTGTTAATAATGTTAAAAAAATTGAAGAAGATGATGATATTAATAAATCAAAACGAAACATGAAACAGAAAATTAAAACGAACGAACGAATCGAACCCAGGATCTCTTGTCTTACCGGAACAGCGTCTTAAGCACTCGAAATTAGGACCTTATTATTAAATGTCGTATTTGTCAATCTCATATTTCAAATTCAGAATTAACAATATCATCATGTTGCAAGTATTTTTTCCCATATTAAATATTAATATAATCATACATTATGTACTCAAAATTATTAACTGAAATTAGGTTATTTGAAATTTTATTCATATTTTTTGTTTTAGGTACTTCAAATGTAATTAAAACTTATGATTATAATATGTACACGTTTTTTATGAAACGAACCAGACCTTTTTTTCCAGACCTTTCTTTTTATTTTACACATGCTTTGAAAATCCTATTAATTTTATGAATAAAAGTCAGAACGGTATTGTTGACAAAATATGAATATGAAGTTAACAATATTTTATTGACATTTGAAAATATTTACCCAGTCTCGATTTAGAGTATAAAAAAATAACGTGCAGTAATAAATGTACATTGTGCATATTAAAAAAAAATCAGTCCATCTCTTTGACGCGTGTAACTATATTTATATTTTATTTGACACACATCTCACAGACTTAGAATATCATTCATAATATTGTCTTTCATTAAACAAAACGTACATAATCTTCCATATTTTAGACACCTTCAACAAAGCGTTTATCAATATCGATGCAATAGATAAGAAAACATTAAAAAGACCAATCGATCACCCCTGTGTACTCCGTACGTCGTGCTCAATACATTGGTAAGCAGTGTGCACTTTGTGCATCGCATTAACGAACCATTACCTCCCAGTTTTACTATGGCCAGAACTGCATTAACTTGCACGCACTGATCAATCATGGAGAAAGTGCAGTCAGGCGGGCTCAAATGTCAAATACTTACAACCAATTTATGCATTTTTAAGCCCCCAGATTGTACCTTCTGTGGTATAGAAGTGAGAACTTTCGATCACATATTTTGTGGTTGTCCCTCTCTAAACAAATGTTTTCTCTTCTATCAAGCCTTATCAAAAATTGCCTTCCCTCCATTCAACATCTCATCTCTCCTAAGTCTGCATTCGACTCCAATCTTCCAGGTACTTTTGAAATTTACGAATTCAAACAAAATTAATTTTTAAATGATGTCCCAGAACACCCTTGAAAGGTGAAAGCCAGAAACATTTGGAAAAAAACCTAGATATATTGACTGACCTAAAACGGGAATTCCTCCTAGTTGGACAGTCCTGTATTTCATGTATTTCCTGTACTAAATAAATAAAAATATTGCTTGATGATGAAGTGGGTTAATTTTCGCTTCTAAGATTCAATCCCGAAAAAACAAAAGGGAAATTCAAAGAGATGTATTTAAAAAAGATTTAATTTCAAGTTCTAAAAAATAAAGAAAATAAATTACAATGCGAATCAATTTTATTGAAATGCAATTTCAGATAAATGCGTGTCGTTAATTGAGTGGATTGAATGCACAAGCGCTTTAAGTTTAACTATTTATCTTCAGTCCTGCGGTCCCCAACCCGCTGTGGGTAAAACTGCATTATTAATAAATATGCACTGACAACTGACAACCTCGCGTTTCCTGAACGCACACAAGAAAGTGAATTGTACTTTATTTAACAGCCCCTGACATATTATTACGAGTTGTTCGTCGAATTTCCACAGGGGAAAAGAAACCCCGTTATGATTATTTTGTGTTATAACGTTCAAATTCTTTAATTTCTTTCATGAAAATGATAGACGTCGACGTGAAGTCACTTGATTTTTTTTTGAAGTACGGCCCTTCACACTAGCCATTTTTTTCTACGAGGGAGGCCAATTTGAGATTTAAACGAACATTTAAGCTATCGCTAAAAAAATCTTTAAGGCGATGCACTACGTCGTGTAATATTTTAAATTGAGCCACCATCAATAACAACCCTTACGTAGATGGCGATAAGGTTTAAATTCCCGTTAAACACCATTCACCTGTTTTGATTTATGCAAGAAAAAAACATGGCCAAAAAGTGCCTTTTATTTTATTTTGTGGATGTTCAGGCATAAATATTTTTTTTTCCGATCATTTTATAAATAACTTAATTTTCCACATTATACAGTAAAATTATAACCGAAAATGGGTCCGTAAGAAGGAGATTTTTAACTTTAAAGCAGTTTTCAAAGGCCTTATACATTATTTTTTTTTGGGCTTATAAAAAGGTTTATCTAAAAACTACTCGATTATTTCAAAGGCCAAGATGTATTCTACTCGTAGTATTTAATTAAAGTGTCTGAAACATTTCTAGGCGACCAAATTTTCAAACCAAAAACACACGATTTTGCATTGATACGTATGGCATCGCCTTAATGGAATTAAACTACCAAAAAAAAATGCATTTTGGTGTATGTCTACTTCCAAAATTCGAATTTATACCTATTCAATAAATAACTTGAATAGTGAATATCTTATCTGTATCTTATCTTTATGTACCACCATATAATTTGAACTTCCTCTTAGATAATATTCTTGACTGTTTTTTATTCCTAATGTTTTAGGTACATCTCATATACATTTCTTATTTTAATTACGGGTACCTTTACAATCTTAAAAAATATTATGTCAAAATCTCTAATATGTTAAATTCTTAAGTTTTTTAAATTATTAATAAGCTGTTCTCTCCTAACCACAAGCGTCAGCTTTTGTAGGAGAGTGTATAAAATATGCTTTAATATGTTATATTTTGTAAAAAAAAAACTCATCTTTATCTCATCTTTATCTTATCTTAATCTTATCTTATTTGACGGCCGGCATAGTCCAGTGGTAACGCATTGGACTGCCATTCCGAAGGTCGCGGGTTCGAACCCGGCGTGCGCAAATAAATTTTATTTGATTAATTTGTGTTATTTCACAATTAATTAATTAAAATTATTATATATAGTATATTTGCGGCACGTTCCAGAGTGGAAGATACTACCAGTATCGCCCTGGTGTAAGACCACCATTCAGAATTGAAACGTTGCTCCAAATGGCTTTAGCCGTGTTTAGTGACTAGATCTGAATAGTCAGGTACTACCACACCTTCCTCTTTCCCTTCTCCACTTACCTTCAGCCTCACAACATCCCCCAATTGGGGATGCCATAGTCTCACTGGCTCCAGACGGGAGCAGTTGGGACTCTTGTGAGGTATTCACTATAAAAAAAAATCTTATCTAAATCTTACCTTTGTTTTTTCTTTGTATTATCTTTATCTGATCTTTATCTTATCTTTATCTTATCTTTACCTCATATTTATCTCATGTTTATCTTATCGTTATAAATAATTATATATATTTAATACTATAAAATAGATTTATTTAGTTTGTTGGTGCGTTTGTGGGTGATTTGAATATTCCCGCTTATTCCTAATTCGTGAAATTATTCAAGTTCAATAAACATTAAATTTTCAAAATTTACACTATATTCAAAATTTAAAGTATAAATCTGATTATATCTTTTAACACATCTAATCCCGGGATCACACGACAATACAGTATTCTGTATTGTCTTTGTCAGGCTCCTGCTGGTCCTTGCTCCGTGAACAGACATGACCGTGCAGTGCAGAATAATGGGACAATACAATTCTAACGTCGCGTCGTTCAAAAGCGGGACGTTGTAAAAATGGATACACGACGACGCGTATTACGAGCGAGTTCTTGAAATATATAGTTACGTATTGCAAGTGTTCCATGTACGCGATATTTTTAAGCCTAAATATATATCAGAGCGCTGAGATACGTACGCTCGGTGCGACTGGCTACTGTCCTACCGTTTTGTCAAAACGCGTTTGCACGCGGACAACGCGAACGTGCGCGGTGGTGAGGAGAAGACACTATTCTGTGGAGATACATAGCTTTCCCGTCTATCTCTGGTACAGTGTCTTGGTTAATTATTCTGTCTCCCAAACTACTGTTCACACATGGACAGTGGGTCCGGAGCTGGGACTAAACAGTATTGTACTGTCCCTGTGTGGTCGCTGCATAAATCTGAAAAACGATATTTAAAGTTTATAACGATGTTAATTTGAATGTTAAATTTATAATCGACTATAATTATTTTTTGATAGGCAATGCTCGTAGCAAAAATATTTCATATATACCTGCTTTGAAATGAAATGTTTTCCGTTAAAAATGACGTGTCTGTGCTAGTCTAGTACATATTATCAAAAGAAAACCGTATTTCCCTACCCGCCTAATTTTCTTTACAACTAGCAGCTGAAACCCACCGGTGGTTGTGGTAGTAAATAGCCCTTGGTGTCACATCGAAAGTAAGAGAGTTTGGTGGGGGTGGCTGAGCGTGGGTGGGAGTGGATGACGAAAATGTACTTTGTTATACGGGATACTTTTGTACGGAAAGGCCGCGAATGCTTCAGATTATTTCGGAATGGGCCCGCCAACTGTGTCTGGAAGGTTTCAGAAAGTTAATGTAGGTTCTCGAATGTTCTAGAAGGTTCTGAAAGGAGAAAGTTCTATAAGGTTACAAATTGAGTGACGGAGTGTTTTGGTGAGTCTAGAAGGTTTCGAAAAGTTTGAGAATGCCCTTGAAAGTTCTGGAAGGAGCCAGAGCAACGCGTGGCGGGGTAGGGATAGTATCAAATAAAATAAAACTAGAAGAACGAAGAACTTTAAATAACTATATAACAAATTCTGTTTATAAAATATTGTTCGTAAATTCACAGTACTTTGCCGAAGAACGATTGAATAAATGCTTTGATTTCTAGAAAATATCATGAATATTTATTATTTAAAACTGTAACTTAAGTTCCGTGTAATTTATATTTTGCTTGAAATTAAACTAACCCTTCTTACGACATCGCAATAATTGACCTTTAAATAATCTATCCGTGAATGTCTTAGTACAGTTTCGCATACAACAAAAAATAGAAAGTTTAATAACCACGTAACTTTTTTATTTCTTTTACGTAACTTTTTTAACACTTTTTTCTGATCTCAAATAATTGCAATAGTCGCTAAATGTAGTATATATTATATTGTAACCATGTAGTGAAATCAATTTGCAACATAAAACCAACAAATTTATTGCACTCAAATCATTTTGTTCACGCTACATATCGCACCTCCGGTGCTAAACTGTCACTTATGCAAATAATGTAATTTTTCAGGAGAAGCGTTTGAAAATTCAACATCCTATTATAATGTTTAGTTCTTCTTGTCTAAAAAATGAACCGGTAATTATTTAAACTACAACTTTAAACTTCATATCAAAGTAAAAGCAAACGTCTCACAACTTTGTAATAAAAAAATTTAAACATTTTAAATTTACAACCCTCCCTCCCAGAAGTGACATTATGGCACTACAAAACAATTTACCAGGCAATTATGTCATAACAATCAAAACACGATATCATACTTTTCTAAAGTTTTATTAATTAAAATATCAAAGCAGTATAACAAACTTTCTTGATTCTGCATATAGAACTTTATTATTAATCAGACTTTTTAAATTCAGTCCTCTTACCATTTTACGAACGGTTTTCAGCGACGTTTCATATTAAATCAGTCATTGGTCACGTATGGTACCTATTTAAATACTATAATTACGCAATTAACAACAGTATCAAACAAATACATCTTTTACTTATTATTATTATTTTAATTAGCATTAATTTTGTACTAATTGGGTACTCTTAAAAATCAAAAACCTTAAATTTATTGTCACATTCCCAGGAAAATCAGGGAGTCTTTAACGCTGTGGTTTCAATAAACTTGTTTTCCCTGCAAGTGGAAATGTGACTTTATAGAATGTTAGAAGTACAAAAAATTAAATGAGATCATTATAGAAACTTTCATAGTATCTTGTATGATATTTGCCTCCACTAATTGCAATAAATCACGCTTTTTGCGTTGTGTAATTGGTATTTTTGAAGTATATGCTTGCTTGACGGGAATGTCATCTATTCTTTGGGCGTTGCCTCTACTTCCGCGTAAATTTTTTCCTCTTGGTTGAATTATAGCTTTTGCTTCCTCCCAGTTTTCAGTTTTGTAAGTTGTTCGATATTGGTAATTTTCACAATTCTTTGTGAGTTTAATGCATTTAATATCACCAATCACCAGTTTTGATTACATCTCCGTTTAAATTTTTTGCTATATTGAATTTCATGTTTTCCTCAAGTGACATCAAATCAAAGAAATCATCGTAATTCATTTCTTTTACCACAAATGGTTTACCAGTCTTCTTCGCCCCACGAATCAGGAACATTGTCACAATTGTTAATCGAACGAAAATTTTATACCATAAAACATAAGAATTGGGGAAACAATGTCACTACGCACACAAGTATCTTTATTATTTCATGTCACAACCAACTTAAGTGTTGTTATAAAATGAATTGTCACAATTACCTTAGTGGCGTAGTAGATCAATTTTGACAAAACTTGCATAAGTGACAGTTTAGCACCGGAGGTGCGATATATTGTATTGGTAGGTATGCATTCGCAAAGACTTAATGCAAACTTAGCAAACGGCCAACGTGGAAAATGCCCATCTCATACAGGACCCCACCGAGAGACAGCCTGGGTTCTCATTGCCTCGCAAAACCTGGTCCATCAATAGATTAAGGTGTTTCCATAGCCGCTGTGCCCACATGATGCACAGATGGGGCCTTAAAGAGTCGGCGATGTGTGAATGTAGTGCGGTGCAGACCACCGAACATGTGGCCAACGAATGCCCGCTCCATTACCCGGCGGGATTGATGAGGTCCACATGGCGACGCCTGAGGGCCTAGAATGGCTCGCAGACTTATATGTCCCCCTCTGACCCCCTCACCATACAAAAGAAGAAGAAGAAGTGGTTAGGAAATCTAGAATCCTGCAATTTATTGTCCTTCCTACCCATTGAACCCATCCCAAAATGTAACCATGACCGGCATAATTGTTTCAAGATGTCAATAAAGTAACACTATCCACATTTGGAGCTCTAAAGAGCTCAGTGTAAAATAAAACCCCAGACAGGGGAATTTACGTATAACATAATCATGGGGGGAATGGGGGAATATCCTAATACATTTTTCGGATCTTTCAATTAACTTATGTATACCCTCAAAAAAATAGATTTGTCTTTGTCTAAAAAATACGCCGAAACTGCATCCTTCACTTCTTCGTCACTTGAAAACTTTTTACAAGTTTGGAAAAAGGTAATAATCACTGGGAGCCACGTCAGGACTGTAGGGTGAATATGGGAAAATTTTGAAGCCCATCTTCTGCAGAGATGCCATCGCAACACGGTTCTTGTGAACAGGCGCGTTGTCGTGCAGAAGGAAGACACCTTTGGTCAATTTTCACCTTCTTTTCTCCTTGATGGCTTCCTTTAATTGCTCTAAAATTGAAGCGTAGTAAACTCCGGTTATGGAAACACCTTTATCTTTGTAATCGAGTTCCAAAAGACTCTCGCCATGATTTTCTCAGCCGATTGAGACACCTTAAACTTCTTGGGTGGTGGTGTGCCTTTCTTGTGCCACTGCATAGAGTCCTGTTTAGACTCAGGTTCATAAAGATGAACCCAAGTTTTATCACCAGTAACAATTTGAGCCAACACTAGATCTTTGTATTCCATACAGAGGTCCAAAAATGCACGAGAACACTCCACGCACCACTGTTGTTTTTAAGGCGGCGTGAGCATCCTCAGCACCCATCTTGCGCTGACTTTAGTCATGCCATGGTTGTATCTGATACTACTGATACTGATAACCATTTCTGCGAGCTGTTTCTTCTTTAGTCGGGTATCTTTTACTATAAATATTTCGAGTTTTTGAATAATTTCTGGAGTGGTCACCTCGATAGGCCTTCCTGGCCGTGGGTCGTCTTCAAGCAACTCCCTCCCTTGTTTAAAGAGGGTATGCCACTTGTAAACCATAGTTTTACTAGGACAAGAGTCCCTGTAAACGGATGACATCTCTTCCAGTATGATCTGAAATCGATTTTCTCCATATTCACAATTCTCCCATTGATTGACTTGTTTGGTTGACAATGGCTGTTGATGCAACAAGCTTCCTTTAACATTGTCCTTGATATTTTCCCATCCTATTACCTACAAGTACCTGTCATTATCCGACAATACCCACGTTTGTGTGACATTTACAACAATAAACTTAACTGTCAAATCAGTTTATTGATGAAGCCGGTGTGATGAACATCTCTTTATGATCAGTGCTTTTATTGATATCAACTCGGGGTAGAATACTGTGCCGTGAACATATTCGTTTCCCTCAGTGTGTTTCTTACACAACCCAGATGTTGTGGAAGTTGCGTGTGCAATAAATCATCTCCTGTGAGTGAAACCAACCAGCAACATCGTTGACGAACATCAAAGGGGCAAGTCGGATTCCTTTCTTATTCCCTGTTCACCATCTCTAACCATCGTTGTGTCAACTTCAAGTTCACAATTAATTTTACAGTCCATTCTTGATTCGCCTTGCGATTACAATGGCTCAAAGACTAATGACCTAATTACGATAAAACCCGGTATTTATACTAATAATCAGTTGCTCAATTAGTACCTATTTCAGCGACACCCCCACTAATCACCTACCTACCCATTCCGCGAACTTAATTACGCCCCCTCGTATTTCAAGTGAGGGCAGAATCTGGCAGACTGTGGCCCCAACTGCGACGGGTGAGTTCCTTTTATACTATACTCCAATCTGGGCTTGTCTTACAATCCAGAAGCCTAGGTTTAAACATTGAGGAAAACTATCCATCAAATTTAGCGCATGCATTATAATTTAATTATCCCCTTATAACGTTACGATTAACATAGTTTGAGATTGGTCCTTGGGGTGTGTTGCGTAGGGCTCATTCCAGCACCACCTAATACTATCCAATTCAGTGGAGTCGCAGTTTTGCGACACCACATTTCATGGTCAAATACGAATGAAAATATTGTTTTGAGAAGTAATCTGTGTCTTTTAAAGTATTTTATTACCATTTGTGTTTGTAATTTAAAAAAATTAAAAAATTAATGTTTCTGCTGGATGTTCATAAAATATCCGTTTTGAAAAATGAGAAACATGAAATTAGTTTAAATCTGCTTGCAACAGATTTTAAAAGGGAAGCTATCGTTGTTCGCGAAACTAAACCACGAAATTATAATACAAACCACGAAAGTAGCAATTTTTCCAATAAAAATATTATAATGCCTTCTTGTAATACCAAGTTTGTGATTTTCAAGGACAGTACCGCAAAATTTGTCATTCTTTTTCTTTCTCCCGATCAAATTGTTTTATGTCACATCCGCGGTATTGCATGCCAAATGTCGATATACATCCTAAGAAGAAATAATGATTAGCATATTTTTAAAATGATACTGCTCCAATATTTAGATATCCCACAGATTTTTAAAATGCAGCGTCTTGTACAGGGCTAGCGGATTTTTCAATAGTAAAGGTGCCAACAAAAATCTCAATTACGCTCAGCAATTGAATTTGGGAGCCACCTCTGGGCTGAAGCCCCATAAAACTTTAAATACAATACATAAATACATTGCTAACAAACCGTTTTTTCAATTTCCATCACTAATGCACAGACGCAATGAAGACATGCTGAGTCTCTTCTACAGGTATAGTAATGGAGCCTCTTCTAAGCTAGCAGCAAGGTTCCCGTTGCGCCGATGCACTTACGTGAAACTTGACGTACACTAGAGAAAAACCCGTTAAATAAAATACTTGTCATTCAGAATATATCTGAACACGTGTTAACGAAGGTGCGTTGTCCGAATAAATATAATGGAATAGATGCGAAACTATTATTATTTTGAAGAACACGTGTTCCGACTTTCTCATAACATATTCGTGCTTTACTGAAAGTTTGTTATGATAGTTGTAAAATCATTCGTTTTAGGCCATTTTTAAACAAGAAAGTTTCAGTTTTTTATGAACACGTGTTCCGCCTTCCTCATAAAATTTATTCTCTCTTAGAAACCATATCAATTCATTCGTTATAGGCCCTGCAGTCCCTCTTTAACAGGAAAACGAATAATTTGATCAGATTTTTAATAAATTAAAAATATTTCATATCAGTTTTCTCGGTGTCGAGAAAACAGAATGATTGTCACGCAAAACTTTCGCAAATTGCAATGGGAAACGAAATGGTTCTTTTGCAGCGGGCAGTGCAATTTGATGCACTAAAATTGGTCCCACGTCAAAGGAAAATGCACAATAATAATTGTAAGTGTATTCAATATTCACGAGCGCGGGACAGTGATTAAGGCGAAATGGTCAGAGAAGAAAAGGGTTTGGAGGTGAAATAGCGGTGCAACGGTGCACAAATGGAATTTTCGATGTCCACTGCATTTCAAATGCACCGGTTTATGTAAGTACCTACCTACTTAGTGGCAGTTTAACAATTCGAGAATATACGCCGTGGGACTTTAAACAGGTCGAGTATTCTTTGACGTAAGTATTTGCTTCTATATTCGTATTTCTTACATATTTTCATTTCAAGGAATAACTGCCGGATCTATTTCATATTTCGATGATCTGGAAAATGTCGAATTAATACCATTTTGCGGTTATTGTTATTATTATTATTAATAAATAATTATAAGCAATAATTAGTCGCCTGAAATATTAATACAAATTGAAAATATCTCCCGAGTAAAAATAAATGCCGCCACCGAACTTTATTTTGAAATATATTTATAAATAAATATTTTCAAATAAAGTTGGTTGTTTACATGTGAAAAAATATAATCAGCGGGAATTGTTTATTGAGGTACTAGTACATATTGAATTATTTGGCGGGTTGGAAAATACGCTGACATAGCTCAGTGGTTCAGAGCACCTGATCGGACATCAGAAGGTAAGGGTTCAATTCCCGTTGGCGGCATTTATTTGTACTGGGGAGATATTATAATTATCTGTTATCCCCTATGCTATGCATAAAAACCTTGCCTTATAAACATTAGTTTATCATTAAAAAAATTATGATTATTAATATTTTATACATTTTTTTCTTCATTTTATCAGTACCACATAATACGCCTAGTTTGGTGGGTCTATTTAAAAAAAAAGTTTTATAGTTAAAATATTTAATAAACTTTAGGTACCTAATTTGTGTTGTATATATCAAAATGTAGGTATGCTATTATACAGGGTGTTAAGAGTAACTGACTTCTGAGGTTCTGATTCCTGAGGTTATTTGCAGTAAAAAAATAGGTAATGTTTTGGAATTTTTGTTTTCATAATATATGTTTTTAATCATTTCATTTGGATACTTATGGTTGATGTGAGAACGACATATGAAAGGCTTTTTGGTTTTGAAAAAATATCACAAAAATATGATAAATATTACGGGAAACAAAAATAAGTTATTTTTTACTCCAAATAATAATCAGTTGTTTAGGTACATTTCTATGTCTTTTCACCCCGCATATCTGGTTTGATAGATTTTCAGTGATTTTTATTGTGAATTACTCTGAATTTAATTAAAAGGGCTTCAAAAATTGACAGGTTTTCATGATTTTCGAGGTATTTCTAGGTTTCCCTGGTTTATCTCGGCAATCATAAAAATCCGAAAATTATCGAAGCCCTTTTAATTAAATGCACAGTAATTCACAATAAAATACACTGAAAATCTATCAAACGAGAAATGCGGGATGAAAAGACATAGAAATGTACCTTAACCACTGATTATTATTTAGAGTAAAAAATAACAAATTTTGGTTTCCCTGGAATGATGATTATTTATGACATTATATAAAATAAGTTAACACATAATTTATTTTATTTCATAAACTATTGAAACACATATAAGCCTCAATAATCTAATTTTTACTGTATGATACTTATAATCTTATCTACTCTTATTTTTATTTGGGAAAAATACAGATAAAGGCTGTAAATTACTTTTATTATATTCATTGGAGGATTTTCCTCCATCCTAACTAATTCTCGCAGGTTAGTACTTTAAACGTGTTTAAAATCGGATCTAATGCACTAACTCGTTTATTATTGGTTTAAAAGTTATATTACATACGTATTGTTGCTTCACATTTAAAGACTACGCCGTTATCAAGTTAGTTAGATAATAAATAGACGAAATACGATATTGGGTCTACAGAAAATTTCGAAACAAAAGACGAGATTTTTGTAAAAAACAAGAAGAGAACTGAATTTGTTTTTTTTTTCTCTGATAATCTCACGCCCCTGCCATGCTTCAAGCTTGACACTAGAACTCTATAAAGGTACGCTAGTCTGTTTTAATTATTATTTTTTAAATCACCGCTTTTCTTAAATGTTTGTATGAATGTCCGAACATCCTTAATAGCCCTGCAGCAGGTACACAAAATCTTCCTATTTTTTTAACATTAAATCCACAAATAAAGAAAATTATTTCCTACGAGGGTCTATGTCATCTTTCGGGATGCGTGTGGTGGGGCTTTTCGAGAAGAGGAAGGAGTGAACATGGGTCTTAATGCAGATCAAAAATAGTTGTTAGAGAGCCAAGTTTATGTTTCGAATTTTTGATGGCGAAATGACAACCACACACATGACCGTATACGATGCCATATATCAACTTTTGGTGGCACTCTTAAGTGTGCAAACAAGTCTCGAGTGCGGTTCATTTAAAAAGATTATTTCACAGGAGAGAAGTCCTAGAAATTGATCTTTCCGCGGGGTTTATTTAGAGACTCATGTTGTCAGTATCCTACAACTTGTAGGATATTGGCAAATCGTTCCACAGGGTTCCACGCCGAGCTGTTGAACTCAAGCACAAGCACTACTCGTTTACATATAAAAAATTCAATCTCAACCGTTTACAAAATTAAAATTGAGCGCGTATATGAAGATGCACAGGTGCCGAAGGGATCAATGAAGCTAGTTTCTCGGAGCCTTTCATTCTTCCATTGAAATATCAGTAGAATGACTCCATTCCTACATGCCTGGGTTCTAAAGATTGTGATCCGTCTGTTAAGGCGATGAACTACGCCGTGTAATATTTTAAATCAAGCCGTTATCAATAACACCCCTTACCTAGATGGCGATAAGGTTTAAATTCCCACTTAACACCATCCGCCTGTTTTATAACTTCATTTGCCACATTATACAATAAAATCATAAAAGAAAATGGGTTCATAAGTTGGAGATTTTGAACTTCAAAGCAGTTTTCATAGGTCTATACATTATTTTTTTCTGGGCTTATAAAAAGATTTATCTAAAAAATACTCGATTATTTTAAATGCCAAGATGTATTCTACTATATTACAGTATTTAATTAAAGCATCTGAAACATTTCTTGGTGACCATATTTTCAAACCAAAAACACATGATTTTGAATTACTACGTAGTGCAGCTCCTTAAGATAGGGAAATCTATTAAATGGACCAAGGATTCTCATATAATAAATGATAACCGAATAACAGAAATTAACCAGCGGAATATTTGACTTTGGCAAGATTGCCTTTGCATCTTCCAGCATCATGCATCGTTATATCCGGCCGAGTTGGGCCTACAACAGCAAGCCTCGTAATCTCGTTAATACAGAGAGATGTTTAATAAGTAACAACTCACTGACCAGACGGAGCGATTGTACTGCAACCGAATGTATTACAGCGTAACCCGCGGTGTACTTGAAGCAGGTGTTATCTATTTATAGTCATAAGTACCTAGTTGAACACCTGACGGGGTTCGTGGAGCAATGGGGAAAGTTCCTCGGAAGGTGGTAAAACCAGGAAATTAATTATGTGGAAATATTGTGTTTTTTTTATTCATAGTGTTAAGGATCACATGAACAATCCCTTATGAGATGGAAAGATCCAAAATACACAGATTTTTATATACAGGGGCCTTAACTTAAGGGTTGAGACTTTTATACTGCACTGACTGTCATGAAAGTACATTCTTCTCAAGAATCCTATTCCATTAAAAAAAACGCCTCAGGATAGTTTAGGTATATGAAAAAGATGTTTTATTCACATGCATATTATTAACTCTGGTAAAATAAACATCATCTTTTTTAAAGATTTCATTTTAGATCATAATTCATGTTACATTTTTTGTCGAAGATGAAAATTTTTTAAGGAGTTTTTCTCAAACAAGTGTAATGTAATAATTCGTTGTTTGATCGTTTAGAATTCCAGAAAAAATATATTTGTCAATTCATAATATTACAATTGACCGATTTTGCTGCCTTGCGAACTCTAAAACGGATTTTATTATTTAAAGTTTTTTTGTGTTTCTTATATCATAAGTATAATATTTTTATGAAAACAATTTTTTTTTGTAAGTATTCACATCACAATAATATTATAATGCTTAATTAAGGGTTATATAATTATACACAAATTTCGACTACCATAATACGGACATGTGTCTAGTGTGGTAGTCGAAAAGCATGTAAAAAACTGTATTCAAATATATTGTTATAAATAAAGAAACAAAAAAAAAATAATAATTAAGGATTCCTGACAAAAAAAGTTCAGCAAACTCAGATTACAAGAAATCATTAAAATGCCTTATCCAGGTAAATTAAAAACATTATTCGTGTATTAATTAGATATTAAACTAATATAAGTTCATTGACGCGTTGTCCAAAAACTTAAATGATTAAAATGTTTTACTTTATGGGGATTAACTAAAGCCAAATCAACATTGGTGGTGGTCAAACCTAGACTGCATCACTTCAACAGGCAAAAAATCGTACAAAAAAACCGTTGAAATATCCATTACCCATTAAATCAATAATTTACCAGCCCGCAGCTTTCTGCCTTACTTCGAATTCTTCGAGCAAAGGGGTCTCTTCATAAAGGGAGGCTTTACCAGCCTGGCCACGCCTACCTCCTTTCCCCAGTGCTCCCCGAGTGACGTCATGTTCCCTCCCTTCCCCGTGCAGCGCACCCTGCGTGACGTCACTTTCTCCCTCCTTCCCCGTGCAACACACCCTCTGTGACGTCACACTCCCCCCTTCATCCGTGCAGTATACCCTTGTGACGTCACGTTTCCCCCCCACAAGCCGGGAAGGGCGGACGAACCTATCCCAACAGGATTCGTATTGGCCATGCTACGAACTGCGAGACAGACAAGGTGCGTGCTTTGTGTTTAAAGTTTGGCGTGGTTGTCTTGAACCAACTTACTTATTTAAAGGCGGTACTTAGTGTGGGTAGGTACTCGTAAAAATATTCCGGAAGTGTTTCAGACTGAATTTTTCAGTTGCATGTGAGATATAATTCTCTTATATCGAACAGACGATCTTAAATTAAATTAAACGGGTTTGACCGAATAAGAAATTACACAAAATTTAGAGCAATACGTCATGACACACTCATTCACACGTTCATAAAATTACAACCGTACTCAACAACTTACAAATAATTACCAAAGTTTTCTCGAAAATCGTGAAAAAAAGTTTTTTTAATGGCCCTTATTTTATAATTTGGAACCGAAATAAATTAAGTAGCACAGCTCCTTATTGGATATTTGCTACACATTTAGATTAAAAATATATTATGTTTGACTTCAAATCCAAATTTAAGTTTTGTATGAAAAAGGCAGCAGTTTTTCTTAAACCCCAATTTCATAGATATTTTTAATTATTAAATAAATTATTTATTATTAATTAAAAAGATCTATCGAAATTAATGTGTATTCTTATGTTAGTCTACTAATACTTTTTACTATTTCAGTGATTCAATAAGCTGTCGAATTCAGCCTCAAGTATAAAATCAAATGATTTCAATACAAGTAACCATTATTCATGTCGGAGTTGATGGTAAAAGATGCGTCTAAGTTCCATTTTTTCTTAATCGAAGTTAAAAATTTCACACTGAACATGTTTTTTTTTTGTATTACTGACGTTTGTTGTCAGTTAAGTTTGTTAATTATTTTGTTTTTAAATTGAATGAAAAAGCTGTAACAATAAATAAAAAATAAAATGCTTTGCAGAACTTAATAATAACAATAATAAATTTGATTTACAATAAATTTAAAGAGCAATTAAATACTCTTATACCAATTTAACACAAAAACTATTAGTAAGTTGAGTTTTGGGGTTATAAAATATGCATAAATTATTTTTTAAAAAACCATATTAGAACCTATTTTTTGCATATTTTTCATCTTCCCAAAGTAAATAGTTGTTTCTTGTAGTTATTGGTGATACCTGAAACCCAAAAAAAAATATTATTAAAAAAACACACACACACACACAAAAAAGTCATTACATATCTATTGAATCTGCACCTACTATAGCTTACTTGATTTATTAATAAGATTATTGAACTGACAGTAGTATTTAATATTATTATGAAATCATTTTATTTAATGTTTAGACTGGCTCTCTCGACCGGAAGCACGCTGTCGCCATTGTAAAGGGTGAAAAGTAGGATTTCCGGATTACAGATAACAAGCAGAAATTCGCACCATTATTTTTAAGCTAACGGAATATATCTTATTGTCTTAGATATTAAACATACATTAAATATGAACTACGAAAAGAGAAAAAAGAGTATTGCTACATTATTAAGAATCTCTTCAAATTATTGGTTATCCGGTTAAAAAAGGGCCTAATGAATGAATTAAGAGGTTTGCTAATAAACTTAAAATTAAAAATATATATTACCACGATTTCGGAACACGTAGTGATCAAAATCTGAATATTTTCACATTTCGTCGTGATATTGGAACATATATATTACAAAGTGTGCGTGCATTCGCCTTGATAATATAACATTTGATGACCGCAAACCCATAGGAAGTTCAGAATTTAATATCTTTAACTAAATTCTATGCCATATAAAGAATAATGGAATTTGTCAAATGATGTAAATTAGAAACTATGATGTCTACCTTTTATATGTCAATGGCAGAATCTATTATAAGATATGGATTAACCATATGGGGAAATACTACTATAACCAATCTGAAACATGTCCAAGTTGTACAAAACGCAATTAAATAATAAATACGGACAGAGAACGTTTGAATACAACATACCTAAGATATTTAATTTATTACCTGTTACTATAAAGCAACGTAAGTCTATGGACAAGGTTAAATATATGGTGAAAAATTGGCTATCGGAAAAAAATATTTACTTTAATATGTATGAAAAATTGTATTAAAAAATTGTTGATTCTATAGATATAAGATGTAAATTATAATTTATAAAAATGTATATGTAACTAAACATTAAGCACCTGTTGACAATTGGCTTAGTTGCGTTTAATTCAATTGGCTTAGCAGGACTTGTTTGTTGATATGTATTAACTATTTAATAAATAAAGAAATAAAAAAAAAGGTACACATAATAATGCCAATATAGTAATAATTTTGTAATTTAAAAACAGATCAGGCAAAATATGACAACATTGTGTGAGTCAGAAGCATTGATAATAATATTCATGATAAAAAAGGTATTTTTAAATTTTAATACCGCACACGAGTCCCAATTACTCCCAACCGTCTGGAGTATGTTGTGAGGTTGAAGGGTAGTGGGGAGGGGTAAGTTGACTTATGGATTCAATATAATGAAAATTTTTGAGCTGAATATATAGTTTGGTGATTAAACTTTTTTTTAAAGTGAAATATACTTTATCCAATACTTTACAAGATTTTTTTTATTTTTCATTTAATTTATTTATTTATTTAATTCGCATGCTTTTAATGCAAGAAGTGAATAAGCTAATGATAATGAATCTCTTTTCAACTCCACTTTAACTATGAATCAAACATAAAAAAATCGTTTTAATGAAATGCTATACCGAATAATAGATTTAAGTTCGAACTTAACCAATTTTGTTAAAAGAAACACAAATATTCTTATATTGCTTGGGTCGTGATGGAGAACTAAGCCAGCTGAGGAATTGAACACACGACGCCTGGGTGGGAACTCAACGCTTTGCCAACTCAGTCACCGACCGATCAATATTTATTTATTTATTTATTTATTTATTTATTTATTTATTTATTTATTTATTTATTTATTTATTTATTTATTTATTTATTTATTTATTTATTTATTTATTTATTTATTTATTTATTTATTTATTTATTTATTTATTTATTTATTTATTTATTTATTTATTTATTTATTTATTTATTTATTTATTTATTTATTTATTTATTTATTTATTTATTTATTTATTTATTTATTTATTTATTTATTTATTTATTTATTTATTTATTTATTTATTTTCACATATACGGCACAACATGTGCCATTCACTTAATAAATTACAGATAATAGTACAGCAACATAAGGAATGCAACAATATAAATGTAAGTATAATGGTATAATCAGTAAATAGTAGTATGGTTAAAAGTATGAAAAAAAGATATATAAATAAAATATAAGTAGCAATCTGTAGTATAGTATTAAGTCAAAGTAAGAAATTATATGTAATAATATACAATAAAGTAGTATAAGCAAGAATGAAGTGCTTATAAAATGTCTGAAAGGCATTAAGAGATGTAAAAAATAAAATAAAAAATTTTAGAAAGGTATATACTATTAGAAAATGAAAAGAAAAAAATATAAATAAAAGAAAGTATTTTTTGTATTTACAATAACTCATTAGAAATTTCAGGTGTTATAAGCTTTCAAAACGAAGAAGAAGATTGTTTGAAATGGAGATATGTGAATACGAAATGAAGATATGTGAATACGAAATGGAGATATGTGAATACGAAATGGAGATATGTGAATACGAAATGGAGATATATGAATACGAAATGAAGATATGTGAATATAAAATGGAGAAATGTGAATACGAAAAGGAGATATGTGAATACGAAATGGAGATGCATGTGAATACAAATTATAAAAAAAATATTATAATTAAAAGGTCAAATGTGAAAATATTTAATAAAACAAGACTTATTTAAAATAGAGCAAAAATCTTTTGATTTCTGAGTTGAGTTGCAAATAAAGACTCACCTTGATTTGTTCATACCTAATGCAATGTTTAATAACAGAACCAAATGTGTTTTTAAAAATATTGGAGCACTTGCGATATTTCTATCGAGGAAGTTTCTTATAATTACTTTTTCAACTCGGCATCGGAATAGAGATTCTCTTAAAAAATAACATGTATTTTTTAGCTTTTAATAACTTAAGTTGTTCAAGAGAAGTAAGTCATCAATTCAGAATGCAGGTTCTAAAAAGTTCTGAAAATGGCGAACCTATTTTTTTTTTAGAGTGCAAGATCCTACAACAGAATCACAAGTTCGGATGCAAATGATGTAATGTGGAAAATTTCAACTACAACAGCAATAATAATAATAGTAATAATATTTGGATGATTTATATAGCGCCGTTTTTGTATAAAATCACCTCCAGGGCGCTGTACAAATATGTGATACATTTCTACAACGATATTTGTTATTACTGGTTACCGGATAAATCATCACAATGATAATTCATCACATCTTTAAAAAGTTATATAATGCCATGGAAAGTGATGAAACAAAAACTTTATTAACTTAGTTATGTAGTTTAGGTTAGGTTAGGTTTAATTTTTTTTTCGTCGTTTCTAGTGACTTTATATCACTTTCTAAAAGTGTGTTGAATTGTCACTGTGTTGAGTTATAATGGAACCCTTATTACTAACTATATATGGAGATAATATACAGTACCATACTCATCTGTTAGGTCACTTGAGATAAACACTTAATTAACATTAACTAATTGTTTATTAGCGAAATTTAGATACAGGATTTAGGACATAATTGTACGAAAAAAGTTTGACGAAATTGGACTTTCCGGTATTTTTTTAAATACTATATATATTTACCGGACCGGTCGGTGGCTGAGTTTACAATGCGTTTGGGTCCCACCCAGGCGTAGTGTGTTCAAATCCTCGGCTGGCTAAGTCCTCAATCACAACACAAGCAACATTTTCAGCTTACTGTGATGGTAGTAGGAGATTTTCAAATATTTTCAGGTTATTTGTGACCCGGGAATGTTTGTCTTTCTTTTAAATAAAAAAAAATGTTCTTTAATGAGCGTGTGTGAGAGAGGAAAAGCAATCTTTGTACTGGGCGGTATTTCAGTACAAGGTTTTGATCAGAAATCACTTTCCTAGATGTGAAGCGTGATTTTGAATAATGTAAATCCAATAAGAAAAGTGTGATTAGGATATTATAGGCAATAGAATGCTACTCTCAGGAATGGTATATTTAATTTAAGGATATGACAGCTTTAAAAGGTAAGTTTTAAGTTTATTCTGTTGGACTTATTATGGATCTTAGTTCCGGAGGGAGTTTATTCCAAGCCTTGCGGCCCAGATGCTCGGAATGCGCGATCACCAAACTTTGTATTTTTCTTGCGCTTAGGTTCCATATCTTCCTACAGCTGATGATGTTGCTGATCTAAGAGTTGACTGCCACAGACTAGTGTTTTCCAGGACGCATAGTTCATAGACGTAGGGTGGTGACATTTCATTGATGGATTAAAACACCATCCAGCACAATTTGTACTGCATTTTTTCATAGCACAGGGAACTTTCAGGGCACTCGTCACGAAGGTTACGAAGGTGTTCTGAAATGTGCGAAGATTTATATGCTTCATTAAACACTGATTGAAGTTTGTCAATTTGTTATTTTTTAAGGCTGGCACAAACATAAATTGCAGCAATATTGACAAGTATAGTCGAAGTCTCAAACCGACTTCACTTCAACTTATATTGCTGTATTTTTTTCAATTTGGGAGGCAGGTTCAGGTAACACTTTCCCAGGAACCATTTATTGGATAACCAACACCTCTATCATAGGTCACCTCAAGTGGTTCGCTACGTTTGGTGATTTAGCAGGGGTTTCCAGGTTTATCGGGTGATGTGTGTTCAGGATGCGTCTGTCCACCAGCTGAGTGGCGCGTCGGATCGGGAAAAGACCCTTTGACCTCTCCAACTGGTCACTGATCACTCCTGGATATGCTGATCCCTAGATGGTTACCTACTCCTCATACCCTTTCCTTCCTAGAACTTCTTCTTCTTCCTTTCCTTAAAAAGACCCTTCATACAGCATCTCCAAAGATGATATAAACCGTGAGAAAAAATATGTTCTTCAGGGCCACCTGTGTGGGGTTAATACAAAAAAGGTCTTAAAATATATATTTTTTTACTCGTGAAATAATTTTAAATCTCCCAATCTCTACCCTGTGACTATGATATGGTACCCGGTGACCCTGACGTGTATACTTGGTAATCCTGACGTGGTATCCAAAAGTGTGTAATATTAATAGAGTGCCAGATTCACAAGACGTCATTTCCTTTGGAATGACTTCCGTGCATGAAACAAAAACAAACAAAAAAATTAAATTTAAAAAATAAAGGCAAACATTCACGAAGTAAGAATAACCTGACAAAATTAGAAAATCTCCTACTACCACCACAATAAGCGGAAAATGTTGCTTGTGTTGTGATAGAAGACTGAAGAAGCCAGCCGAGGAATTGAACACACCACGCCTGGGTGGGACCCAAACGCGATGTGAACTCAGCCATCGACCTTGTTTTATAATATTTAATATTATTTTACCTTAATATCGAAAAATATTGAAACACCTAATTGAATACAATTTTTGTGAAATCTTTATCAATCCGTTAAATATTATTAAAACTTTTGCAATTGCAATCCCAAAGCTTCCGATAAGTCTAGTTTTCCGGTTCATGACTTCCAACGTTCCGCCGCCACCTCGGGTTAGCCGGAAGAATGAGATGTAACCGGATCTTGTCCGTTTAACCGGAAGTTAGCCAGGAATCTTACCGCATCCTCTTCTGACTCCGGAAGTGAGGCTGAAATCATGCGAACTAGAGATACTTTGAAGTCAAAACCACGCGGACTGTGGAATCTACCCGTAGACTTCTATCTGGCTTGTGTTTCATTGGAAGTTATAGACTATAATATTACTAGTAAATCTGTGAACGGTAGACTTCTCGATAAACTTGTCAAATTTTGCTTAATGCGAAAAATATATAAATAGCACTTGGTTTCAACATAATTATTACAAGAAATAACTATTTATGTCATGGGAGATGGTAAAATATGCATTCAAGTTAATTTTTTTCTCAATCAAAGTTAAGTTTGAAGGTTAGGAAAAACGCATAAAATTAAAATTACCCAAATTAACACCCTATATACCTATTTTATATGTGTTTTCTTAAACTCTAAATAGTATAAAATAAAGTCGCTTTCCGCGTCTGTCTGTTTGTGCGCTTATTTCTTCTAAACTACGCAACAGATTTTTAAAAGGTTTTCACTTTCATTTAGCGAATTTCTTCCGAAAGTTTTATGTATGCATAATCCATGCATATTATATTTTATAAAAAGTAGAGAAAAGTTAACGTTTTGTAATCAAGTAATTAAAAAAATATTTTAGGGCGCTTACATTCCTAGCGCTGGTTAAACCTTGTAAGATACATCAAAATAATGTAATACGGAATTTTATATCATCTCAAAAAGGCACATAGAAGATTCCGCGATGGTATAAATATCTATGTCTTGTGGATAACCCCCAGTAATGCCGGGTACACGTCAGCTACTTAAAGATAAAATCAGGTTTTGTTTATTTAAAGAGCTTTTGCAAGCAGTAGAATTCGACAAGTTTACCGACTTCATATTCATAAAAGTATATTTCTAATTATCGCAATAAAAATTTCCTCTGAAATCATAAGATTTGTAAGTAGGTATTTAAATACATACCTATTTGAATTAAAACCATATTATATTTAATATATTTTTTTCTATTAGTGCCCTTTTTTACTCATTAAAAGTACGCTCTAGCGTGTTGAAATCGCACTTTATGGAACGCGCGTTTTTTAAAGTTACCATGGCAACATCAACAAATCAACAAAATGTGAAGTCTAAATCTCAACTTTTAACTATAAATCTGACAGGAATATTTTAAACGTCAAATAAAACATTACAAATATTTATTCATTTCCATGACAACAAGATATTGTGATGTCACATCACGAATTCATTAATAGTTCTTATTTCCAAAATTTTAATAATAATATCAATATTTATGTTTTCAAAGTGTACCAATAAAAAAAAATTGCGTAAAGTATTCGTGGATAACTGGTCTTTAAAACACTTGCTTTATTTCGAGCACTCGGCTACGCCGTCGTGCTCGAAAAATCGCGCGTGTTTTAAAGACCTGTTTATCCACTTATACTTTAATATACTATTATTGTAACTAAAGAATTATACAATTTGTCCAAAAATATCACTATTTGAATGATAATTCTTTTTTCAAATTTTCTACTTCTCTCTTCTTCTGTCATGCACAGTTAAGAACCATAATAAATATTAAAAATGCGAATAAAGAATTCCAAACAAACGCGAATACCTATTTCATATTTTATAAATTTTGTGAACAACATGTTCCAACAATGCTCCAAAAATAAAAGGCTATAATTGGAAGCCGTTTTCAAGAGACGAAATGGATTTGGGACAAGTATAAATTGTGTTCTATAAATGGACACCGAATTTCAATGTAATTGCGAAATAAACCAAGCAAAACCCTAGAATTATTATTCAGAATACCTCTTGAAAAAATGTGTTATATTAACGGATACTGAATCAAGAGAAAATATGGATTTGGAATAGTTATAAATTATTTTCTATTAACGGATACTTAATTTTAATGCAATTACGAAATAAGCTAAGCAACACCCTGACCAATAATTCTAGACTCAAATATTATATCTCTTGAATTCAATGGTACGAAATAAGCCAAGCAATGTCTTGAATAATAATTGTAGACTCAAAAAAGAAAAACTCTTGAAGAAAATGTGTTCTACTAACTGATACTGAATCAAGAGATGATATGAATTTGAGACAGTTATAAATTATGTTCTACTAACGGATACTCATTTCAACGAAATTACGAAATTAGCCAAACAAAACCCTGAATAATAATTCTGGACTCGACAACAAACTGGCTAAGAAGGTTCCTTTGAAGAATTATAAAAAATATCTATAAATGCAAGATTACTTTTTTTTAAAACAATAAATGTTGCACCTCACATAGACTACTGTTCTATCAATCTCTGTATTTGTATTGAAAATAGCTTAAAAAAACTCCAAATAATCCAGAATAGAGCAATGAGACAGACATATTTTGAAGTGTAATAAATGTAAATCAATGCAGAAAATGCTTAAAAAATTACATACGATGAGTGATATACAATAAAACACTGAATTTTCTACAACATTTTTAGTTTTTATCTACATATAGTTATTACCAACTAAATTACAATAAAGACTTCCATACACATCATACAAAAGAAAAAAGAAAACATAAGACTAAAAAGATTGAAAAAATCAAAAACTCAGAATCGTTTACTGGATGTACTGTATTTATCCAAATGTCCAGCATATTTCCTAGTGAAATTAAAATTGTGCAAGTTTTAAAATCACATACGTGTTTTATATATAAGTAGGTATGCATTGTGTACCAACTTACAGATCTTATGATTTCAGAGAAATTTTTAATTTTGATTTATGAGAGAAAAATACACATGCTTTTTGACGCGGGGTCTACTGTTCAATTTAAGACTTTCATTTTTAATAATACGATGACTTTATTAACATGACAGGGTGTTTCTTTTAATTTAACAGTATGTAAAGAAGTAAATAATAGTCTAAAAACATGCGTTTCTGAGCTTTGAGTTACGCCTTGACCCTGTAATTTTTCAGATTTTATTACATAACACGGTCATATATAACTTCTGTACAATAAACCGCAGAATAGAATATTCTAGATTCGCACGAATGATTAAAATTCCAACGTTGACATTACATTAATACTTGCGTTATTTTGTCGGTTTTGCACAAATCACCACGGGCTTCTCTGTCCACCAACAAATAATAATACCTGCCTTATATTGCGGGTATTAACGGGGTATGTATAATATATTATGCATTGCCGATGTGACCAAACGGGCGCCGCGCGCCGGGGTTGAGTTTTCGCTGCGAGCTCAGGCTTACTTCTGAGGCTTCCGTAAACCAATTCAACAAAAACTCTTTCAAATCTCATTAGATACTTTACATATCGGAGGTGTACAGTCGCACCATTGGAATAAAAAAAAACATATTATTATTTTTTCTTCAATATATTTTACTTAAATTTATGAAACATATTAAATAAAAATGAATATAACGAACATTTCTTCAATAATTTCCAATTCAGCTTATGGCGTAATTTTTTACTAAAATAAATTTGCCTACGCCACTATTAAATCAAAAAGGATCGTCATTTTACAAAACCTATTGTTTCTTGGTCAGGATAGACGTATTATGAAAATTAAAAAAATAAGAATAGACAAACAAGTATGGAAAATTAGTAAAAATAAGAAAAAATATTTACATAAAGAATAAACTAACTAACTTTTATTTACACATCAAAAACGTTCACAAATTAGCACAACAGAATCAAGGAATAAGATGTCTAAAGATAAAGCTATTTTTAATTAATTAATTTCTACATTTTGGAAACAAATTGTTCCTTTGATAAAAAATGATAAAGTTGTACATACAAATATTATTGGCTAACAATTAGATAAGTTAGAAATTTTATAAATTATGAAAAGTGTTAATGGTCAATTAAGTATGTTTAAAAACCAAATTTTTCTTCAACGGGTTACAAAATGTAATGAAAATTAAGATATGTAAGACCAGGCAAATTAGTTTTGACAAATAAGCAGACAAAGATTTTTTTTTAATTTTCCTTCTACGTATTCAATAAAAAAACACTGTTTTTAATGAACATGTTCTGCTGTATAGTTATTATTATAGGTGACAGCTATTTCGCCTTTTTAAAACATTATAAAACTGTGGTTAGGCCACTTACAGGCCATCTGTTTATATCACTTCCACATGGTAATAATGAAAATCAAATTCATTTTAATTTTATTACCAACGCCCAATTGATTTTGTACAAATTATACATGATGACAATTATTCAAAATAAGTAAAATAAAATAAAAAATACAAATGGACAAAATATTAATACAAACTGTGACTAATTAGTTATTATTTACAAAAATTATATTTTTAGTTAATTTAATTAATTTTCGTATTGTTTAACACAATGTTGTTCTTATCAACTATTTGAATGTATTAATTGGTTTAACTTTATGGTTTTTGTCAGCGCATTATAATATTTCATCCTTTGTAGTACGAGTTTTGCGTACTAGCTTATTTCGTTTGTCTCTAAATTTGTTTGTGTGTTCCGTGTCCGGCCAATCCTGTCGAAATGGTAGCCTTGTTTGAAAATATTTTTTTACTCCGCCAGAACGCATGAGCTGCGAATCGTTAAAGTGATCGGATATATTTAACATCAAATTTAAGGCAGAATTTAGACGGCAAACTTTTTGCTGCTGGAATAAAATCTGATTTCATATATTTTCCCCTGATATACGGCCATTCACCATACATTAATGGTTGTTTGTCATTTTTGTAGGGTTGTATTCAATTGGAAAATATGTCTACTATTCACAGAACTAATATTTGATAAACTGAATTCATTGTACATCCTTGTGTTATGTCTGTGAATATCCTTGTTGTATGAAACTGTATTTGAAAAGCGGTAACAGGTTATTTGTTATTTTATATATAAATATCATCGTATTCAAAGTTAGAATCTTAGTTCTTTTCAAATTCAAGCTACTTTTCAAAATGTATTTCGCCCAAGTACATATTATTCCCAATGTTTTATTTTAGAGAATTGGTTCTCTAGATATGAGCAAAGATAGGAGTGTAAGGAGGATATATGATGCAAATGCGAATGGTACCAGAAGTCGGGGACGCCCTAGGAAGACATTGCACGATCAAGTGAATCAGATACTCGAGTCGGGCCATGTCAAGAGTCAGAATAATAGAAGAGTATGTATGAGACGATGTATGAATGTGAATGAGGCAAGAAGTGTGTGCCAAGACCGAGTTGTTTGGCGGTCCGCTCTCTCTGCCTACCCTTGTGGGGAAATGGGGTGATGGTTAGTTAGTTACTTCTCTGAACTCTGGTGAAGAAGAAAAAAATCGTCGAGTAATCTAATTGAAATGTGGAAAAATAATTTAGTTTGTATATATTGTGATTAGGTGTAGCTTTTTTTCCAATTTTTAGATGATTTTTTGCCGAAAAATAAATCTGTTTTCCAATTTTTCAACTTTTTTATAGAAAGATATCGTCGTAGTAATTTTTTTGGGGGTATTATTACATTTTACTATTTTGGTATTATTGTAATTGATCTTCTGCTTTTCGGATGACTTTTCAATAACAATTGTTAATGATTACTTATAAAAATCATTTCACTTCAATCAGTAACCATTCTTTTATGTACCTAATAGAATAAAACCGCAAAAACCTTAAAACCTTAACAAGTAAAACTAGTGTTAGCAATAGAAAGGTTAGCACGTTGACAATGGCAATACAATGCCGAAATGTCGAACTGAACCTCAACTTATGGGAAAGAAACGAAACAACAGCAAATGGCGCAAAACGCCGCCTGAGTTGATTCGTTTTTTTCTCGTAATTGGTGGTACGATTCGCGCTTCGGTTCGAAAGTGTATGAGTACCCTAAGACTATGTCCGACCCTCAAAGCACTCGGGAGCAGATTATAAACCGTTCTGTTGAAGAGAGTACGAAGGCTAGATAAAGGTCAAACACCTTTAAAACAGAAGTCATGATTATAATCATGACTTCTGTCTTCCTATAGGAAGAGCCCAAATACACCGTGACAGCGCCTCTATTGCAACGGGATGCAGCTAAAAGAGGCCGACCAGTTTTAACTACCATGGAGTTGAATTCGTAAGTTGTGTGACCAACTATACACCTATAAAATAGGCGGAAACAGAGTGCTACTTCTTCTGACTAGCTCGTCGACTAAAGAACTAAGAATCAAAATCATGTTAAGAATATATATTTAAGTTAGCTTATCACTTCAAATCATGCTTATGGATGTCAAATCACCCTGATTTCCAATGCCCCAGATAAATCTGGAGAAAATCAACAATGATGACTATATTTATCAGAATTGTGTTTTACAATAATAAGTAATTAATCACCACTCATAGTAATATTTGTATTTATGTGTGCATATTTGTCTAAACCATTGGTTTTAAAACATGTTTATTATATTGATTAAATAGTGGTGTATACAAAGTGATTAATATATATTTTTAAATTATTTATTCATTTACGCCCTTGAGACTTTTTCATAAAACACGTTTTATTACATTAAATAAACATAATAATAATCATAGTTTAATTCCCAGCTACATGAATGGGATATGTAATTCAATGTAGCCATATTTGCACCGATGTAAAGAGTAGAATATACAAAAATAACAGGGGAAAAAGAGAATTAACACAATACTTGTAAATATAACAAATACATAGAAAAGAGAAAAAAATATTAATACCTGTCTACAGTAAATAACAAAAATCAACATCAAATGAAAAAGTAAGGTGTATGCTAAAAGTAAAATAAAATGGACAGATTATTATAATATTAACGAATAAAAATGTTAGAAATTTCCCATATAAATTATGGTAAAGAAAAAACAATGAAAATATCAATGGTATGAAATTTATTTCCAAGCGCATTAAGCTTTTGGACCGGAGAATGGGTGAAATAATTGTGTTTTGAAGAATAAATAAAGAACAACTCTGGAAGTCGCGTGTTACGATTTGGTATTGGGAACGTTAACAGATTTGTTAAATCAGATGCATCTATTAAGCCATTAACGAATTAGTTAGATAAATCAAATAATTTCATAAAATTAACGTAATTAATTTCTTCATTGGGGATGGGTTGAAATTGATGAACCTTAAAATTTTTTTTTTTTTTTAAAGTTGAAGTGGATATTTTTCATGTATTTCAGATAAACAAAGTATTGAATAATGTCTTTGTATATAAAATGGAATTTCATTTATAGAATATATCGTCAAAATCCTAATTTTGGTTGTAACTAACTCGATCTGTCTGTCGGCAACTCTGGTTCACTAAACTCCTGGTACTAGGATTTGCTTTGAATTTGTAATTTTCAAAATTGAAGGATTGTTCAGACAAGAGGTAACGTGTGTACCAACCACTCTGGCTACAGTCAGAAAATCTAATATTTCTGCATTTAAAATGTGCATTTATTTCGTTTAAATATTTGAGAGATGTCTTGATTTTTACTAGACTTAATTGATCTAGTATCCTCCAGGTGAGATATGAAGGATTTTTTGTTCAAGACGGATTAACATGTCACCCGACTTTAGAGTTGTCTTTTGTGAGTAGAATTTTCTATTTCTCTTTAAGGGCAAAAATGAGAAAAAGATTCTTGATGTTTTGAACCAGCAGCCAAGGATTCTATTGATTCTAAAAGACTCAAGAATTCTCGTAAATTCACTATTTGGCAGTTGGTACTCACCTATTTCTCATCTTCCATTCGATTAATTGTCTTCAAATGGAAATTTCGTACCTCAGACACGGCCTTATTATCAAATATTTTATAAATACTTTCAGCCTCACAAATCTTACAACCATAATATCGCGTGATATTATAGTTGTAAGATTTTCTTGATTTGATTAACTAGTTGGTACCAATGAAAAAATCCCGGATGTGACTTGACTTGACGAGATGAAAACTGAGAAATTAATATGCGTCGAGCATAAAATATACATAGTTATACCATAGACAATCAAATTGATATACCAGTCAATCGTGGAAAGTGGTACAAACCAAGATGCGAGGAGAGCGGGAGGCAGTGTGACCGTATCCCTTTGTCAATTAATGAATCTGATGATACACAGACAGCTCACTTTGTAATATCTCTATTCAATTTTTTTTAAATGTCTATGAGTTCAAATTTTAAATATGGACGCACATTTTAAATATAGAATAAAAATATTCATCTTGTAAAATGTCTGGATTTGAAAAGATTCTTTTCACATTTTGATAATTTTCTTAATATTGAAAATGTGACACTGGTACGTTCAATGAAAATAAGTCGTATGTGACCGTTTCTAACTGCTTCGACTGTTCGTAACTGAAGTATTCGGCTTAATTTCTAGGTTCAGAACCCAAATGGGTTTTGCTAGAGTTTGAACGTTACAAAGCTTCTATGCGGCAGTAAATATCATTGTCCATTCAATCGTTAGCATTAACGTGTAAGAAGGAAAAAACAATCTAATAGTTTTCTTACATAAATGGTTAGAAATATTTATTAAAAAATGCGTTACTATTATTATGTACTTGATTCCACTAAATACCACAGACATCGATGTGTAAAACACGAATCTATCTAAATTCATTACATACTTTAAAAAATAACGCTCGATCGAATATACACAAGAGAAAATTTATTATTTCATTGATTTGTTTCATCGTATTTACTTCCATTTTTGCTTTCAGCAGTTTGAATAGTTTACATCACTTCATTTTATTGTAATTATTGCTACCAATTCCATGTTTAAATGTAAACATTTCGGTAGTATTTATATATTTTTATACTGATGCAATGTTATACAGTTTACATTGGAAATAAGAAGAAATGAGATTAGGTTCTAGATATAAGTAGAAGTTAATAAAAAAATAGAATTTTGAATCTACAGAAAAGCAAAACATAGCAAAAAATTATACACAAAACAAATAGATACAACATTTTACATGAATTATCAGTATTAGCAAAAACATCATACAAAACACATCTAGACACCACATTTCACATGAATTATCAGTATTAGTAAAACATCATACACAACACATCCAGACACCACATTTCATATGAATTATCCATGTTAGCAAAAACACCGTACACAACACATCTAGACACCACATTTCACATGAATTATCAGTATTAGCAAAAACATCATACACAACACATCTAGACACCACATTTCACATGAATTATCAGTATTAGTAAAACATCATACAGAACACATCCAGACACCACATTTCACATGAATTATCAGTATTAGCAAAAACATCATACACAACACATCTAGACACCACATTTCACATGAATTATCAGTATTAGTAAAACATCATACACAACAATAATCATGTAACAATAATCACAGTGACAACAGTTCGTGTTTACACTTTGCTCTTGCAAAAAAACTAAAAAAAACCTCCGAATTCGTGTGCAAACAGTATCTATATGGAAAATTTAAGTGCCAAAAAAGTTTATTTGATAAAACAGTAATAAAATAATACTATTCTAGCGGATTCTAAACATTTTTATCGAAAGTTTTAAAACAACCTAAGATTGTGTGTTTGTTCTCATTGAAATGTCCATCCCACCGATGCCTGATGAATGCTGCCATCGGCGTAAAAAAAGAATGCTGGACATGATGACGTCCCCATTACAAAAAAAGGCCCCGGGAATGATTTCTCCAGTGGTTGAAGATGAGGAATCTGACAGGGCATTGGACTATTCCGACGTGTCTGAAAATGAGAGTGAAATCCCAGTGTCCTCAGTCCAGATACTGAACGACACTGAAGCAAGTCTAAGAGCACTCCAAGATGTCCTTGCTGAAAAGCAGTCAAGAGTCTCAAAGGATCAACAACTGCGGATAAGCGCATATGTATCCGCTGTATTCAGATCAGTTTCACAGCTGTTATTGGAACGAGAGGGCTTCAAAGCTGATCTGGCAACAGTCAATGCCAAATTAATAGTGGCAAAGGGAGAGATCGCGATTGAAAAAGCAGAAAACCAACACAGGTTAGAAAAAATATTGCAGTTGGAGTCAGATCTAGGACCAGTGATGCGTAGAGTAGCCGATGCCACGGAAGCAAGCCTATCATTTGCCGATATTGTGAAAAATGGCCCACAGAAGATGATACCATCAATCAACCGCTCAGGACTTAACGTTGGGACCCCCAAACCTGCTGTATGCATCTTCCCAAAGCTGGATTCTACAAAAGATAGCGACGATACGAAACAGCTACTAAAAGATACATTACGACCATCAGAACTTGGAATCCGTGTGACGGGCATTAGGAGTATCCGAAACAAAGGCGTTGTAATCCATACTGCAACACAAGAAGATCAGGATAAAATTCTGAAAACCCCATGTCTAGCAAACTCGGACACTCTAAGCGCTCGATTACCAACAAAACGGCTTCCAAGGGTGATCTTCTTCAACGTTCCTCGTGACCTAACGGACGAGTGCTTCCTGAAAAATGCCTTAGCAGGAACCCAGGACAAAGCAGGCCTAGATTTCGCAGTAAAAAGTTGCAAGCTAAGTCACCTTGCTGGCGCTCGAACTGGATCAACTTGCCACCGGGTCTTCGAGGTTCCTGCCCACATTCGTCACGTGCTGGTGGAGCAGGGGAAAGTCTTTGTGGACTGGAATGTGTGCCGTGTTCGTGACTTCATTGGACTTACAGTGTGCTCCAAGTGCCAAATGATCGGACATTCCTTCAAGTTTTGCAAGGACCAGCAAAGATGTGGACACTGCGCAGGCCAAGGTCACGCCCGGATAAACTGCCCAAAAGCCGCCGCCGAGCCTGTCTGCGCCACCTGTACAAGATTTGGGAAACCCGCTGCACATCCGACTGGAGACAAGGACTCCTGCCCGGCCTACAAGGCTGCCCTTGCCAAGGACTTTGCAACTATTGATTATGGCGTCTAATTACATTGAAGAAGATGACGAGGTAGATTACGAAAATACTCATAATTTCTGTGATTGGCTAAAGTTTCATAGCAACTACAATATGGAAAATATTAATATTGTTCAGTTGAATGTTAGATCAATTTATAAATACTGGGATACTTTGAATGTCTACTTAAATACTTGTTGGAAGCATATTCATGTGTTAATGTTATGTGAAACAGCTATAACACCGAATCTTGTCTGTTTGTATAATATTCCTGGATTTAATTGTTACAACTATTGCCGAACTAAAAAATCTGGAGGAGGTATATTGCTATATGTTCGAAATGAATTCACATTTCAACAGAAAACAATAGAAACAAATCATTTTGAATGTGTGCTTGGCTCTATGACACTTCCAAACAAGAGTATTTTCAACATCATAGCAATATACCGCCCCCCCAACTGTAGCCAACCACAATTTCTTAATGAAATATCTGACATTCTGCATACTATAAGCCCCAAAGAAAATGTTTTACTTATAGGAGATATTAATTTAGACTTGTTAAATTGTCAAAACCCTATTATTATGGCATATGAAAATATAATGTCGGATAATTATTTAATCAAATGTATTTGTGACGTAACTAGAGAAGCAGTTTTAGCAGGAAAAGTTACTCGTACTTGTTTAGACCACATATTTGTCCGATTTAACAGTGGATGTAAACAAAGCGATTCTCTTTCCTCATGTGTATGTAATAATATTACTATAGCAGATCACTTCTTAACTGCAGTTAATATTAAATATAGTGCAAGGAAAGAAGCCCCAGAACACGGGGAAAGAATTTCGTTTTTATCGCAAAACAAAATCGACAAAAACATTCATAATTTTAAGTGGCACTCCTTGCTTGAGGAACAAGATTGCAATATACTATATAGTAAAATTAAAAACAACTTTAAGAATTTGTATGAACAGAGTAAAATCGTTATGAATTATAAACCCAAAAAAAGACCTCTGTCAATAAAACCTTGGATAACTTCTAATATCTTAGAAAACATTAAAAAAAAAGATTCATTGTACAGAAGGTGGAAGAATTTTCCTAGCAATCAATTCTTTGAATTGGAATATAAAACTTTCAGAAATAAGGTGACAAAAGAAATTATTAAATGTAAGTCTACCTTTTTTAACAATAAATTCAAAAATTATTTTGGAAATACAAAAAAAACTTGGGATGAAATAAATAAATTATTAGGACGCAAGTCCAAAAGTAGTTGTGACGAAATAATCTCGAAATATATGTTAAATACGAATAATGAAGAAACCGTAGCAGATAAGTTTGTTGAATATTTTACAAATAGTGTTAGCTCTATGATACATAAATGTGATTATTTAGCATCGACCGTCAGGCCGAATGAAGTGCAACATAGTATGTACCTACCCAGAGCTACCTGCCAAGAAATCAATATTATTGTTAGCAAATTAAACAATTCAAAGTCACCAGGGATTGACAACATTCGAATGTTTGACATTAAGACACATATTAATATTTTAGGGCCTGTTATAACACACTTTATCAATTTAATTTTATCGCAAGCAGTAATACCAGATGAACTAAAAAGTAGCATCATTAGGCCAATTTACAAAGGGGGCAAACATACAGATATTCAAAATTATAGGCCAATAAGCATATTGCCAGCCCTAGAAAAAATACTTGAAAAATATATTTCCATAAAACTTAATAAATATCTAGAATCTTTCTCTTTGTTGGATCCCAACCAATATGGATTTCAAAAGAAAAAAAGTACGGAAATGCTGCTTCAGGAATTTTCAAATCACATAAATTATGAATTAAATCTAAAAAAACAAGTGTTGGTTTTATTCATAGATAACTCTAAGGCATTTGATACCATTGATACAAATAAACTATTAGAAACACTGGAGGCAATAGGAATTAGAGGAAAGCTGCTAGTTTTATTCAAAAATTTACTAACTGATCGACAAATAAGAGTAAAAATTCTTAAAAAATTTAGCAAAAGAAAATATATCTCAACAGGTGTTGCACAGGGGTCAATTCTAGGGCCAACCCTTTATATTATTTATGTCTCAATTATGAGAAAATTGTTTTCATTCGCTAAACATTTTGTATATGCAGACGATACGGCGCTCGTAATATCGCACGAAGATCTGGTTACTGCAATGAACCTTATGCAACATGATTTTATTGCCCTACTGAAATGGTCGCATGATGCAGGCCTCTTTATAAACGCCAAAAAAACTAAAATTATGCACATCAGATCTCCACACGCCAGATGTAATGTAATTCCTTCATTATATACACACACATTTGACTGCATACATAAAAATGTTGCACAGCCCTGTTCATGTGAAACCATTGATTTTGTCAAAAGTTATGTATATTTGGGTGTTACTATTGACTGCTACATGAAATGGGATATACACATTGCTAATGTTTGTAAACGTCTACGAGCTATTGTGGGTAGGATTTATAAAATAAAATATTTCGTGCCTATAAGTACTTTAAAGTTAATCTACTTATCTCTGGCTGAATCCACTATACGTTATGGAATTACTTCTTGGGGACATTCTTGTAAAACTAATATAAGCTATATACAAACATTACAAAACTCCATTATAAAATTGTTAATCCATAAATATGACAATCAACACAGAAGTAACATTAAATTAATATACAAGTGTCTGAATATTTTACCTGTCAGAGGATTATTGTTTTATAATATTGTAAGTCAACATGTTATATTGTCTGATTCATTGTATAGGGAAAGAGTTTGCCATAAACATAACACAAGATTCACTCAAAATGAAGGACTGGTAGTTCCGAAATGTACTAATAAATATGGTGAAAGAACTTTAAACTATATAGTACCCAAATTTTTTAACCTATTACCAATGACAATTAAAAATAATAACATGTATACTGCTAATGTTAAATATAATCTAAGGAAATGGTTATTGGATAATAATGATTTATACTGATGCCCCTGAAATGGAATTCATATTGTTAGAAAATGGAAAAACAATTATTTTGTAATACCTGACTACCTACCTCTATTTATGAAACTATTGATGTAGGTACTTGTTGATAATACTAATTTGTTCATACATTTATTTTTACTTGCTTATTATATAAGGCTTTTATGCTGCTATTTAAACTTTTCTGCAATGTAACCAATTTATGTAATTATGTACCGTTCAAATTGTATCTTATGATTTTATAAATGTTGTCTCTATGTCCCTGCTGACAAACTACATAAGTAGTTTAGCGGGTTTAAATGTGAATAAATAAAAAAAAAAAAAAAAATAAAAAAAACACATCTAGACACCACATTTCACATGAATTATCAGTATTAGTAAAACATCATACACAACACATCTAGACACCACATTTCACATGAATTATCAGTATTAGCAAAAACATCATACACAACACATCTAGACAACACATTTCACATGAATTATCAGTATTAGTAAAACATCATACACAACACATCTAGACACCACATTTCACATGAATTATCAGTATTATTAAACATCATACACAACACATCTAGACACCACATTTCACATGAATTATCAGTATTAGTAAAACATCATTCAAAACACATCTAGACACCACATTTCACATGAATTATCAGTATTAGTAAAACATCATACACAACACATCTAGACACCACATTTCACATGAATTATCAGTATTAGTAAAACATCATACACAACACATCCAGACACCACATTTCAATGAATTATCCATGTTAGCAAAAACATCGTACACAACACATTTAGACACCACATTTCACATGAATTATCAGTATTAGCAAAAACATCATACACAACACATCTAGACACCACATTTCACGTGAATTATCAGTATTAGTAAAACATCATACAAAACACATCTAGACACCACATTTCACATGAATTATCAGTATTAGTAAAACATCATACACAAAACATCCAGACACCACATTTCACATGAATTATCAGTATTAGTAAAACATCATACACAACACATCTAGACACCACATTTCACATGAATTATCAGTATTAGTAAAACATCATACACAACACATCCAGACACCACATTTCATATAAATTATCCATGTTAGCAAAAACATCGTACACAACACATCTAGACACCACATTTCACATGAATTATCAGTATTAGCAAAAACATCATACACAACACATCTAGACACCACATTTCACATGAATTATCAGTATTAGTAAAAAATCATACACAACACATCTAGACACCACATTTCACATGAATTATCAGTATTAGTAAAACATCATACACAACACATCCAGACACCACATTTCATATGAATTATCCATGTTAGCAAAAATATCGTACACAACACATTTAGACACCACATTTCACATGAATTATCAGTATTAGCAAAAACATCATACACAACACATCTAGACACCACATTTCACATGAATTATCAGTATTAGCAAAAATATCATACACAACACATCTGGACACCACATTTCACATGAATTATCGGTATTAGCAAAAACGTCAAACAAAACACATCTAGACACCACATTTCACATGAATTATCAGTATTAGCGAAAACATCATACACAACACATGAATTATAGTATTAGCAAAAACATCATACACAACACATCTAGACACCACATTTCACATGAATTATAGTATTAGCAAAAACATCATACACAACACATCTAGACACCACATTTCACATAAATTATCAATGTTAGCAAAAACAATGAATTATTAGCATTCCCCTCATTAATTCACAAACTTTTACATAGGATCCTGAATTATATAAATTACATGTGGATTTCGCAATGCTTCTTTATTGCTAATTTCTTTCTCAGGCACCTATAAGATGGACGTCGTAGAAATCAAACCTAGTTTAAGTATACCACAAAAATTTTGTATAATGCGTCACGTAAGAAAAAAATGCATGTAATTAAAACCTTAAATCCAATTATCAAGATACGAGTACAATACGTATCCATAAATAAATTAAAGTTAATTGTAAGAAAAAAAAATTATGATAATACCTTTGTAAATTGAAAAATTGTAAAAATTAGAGATTTCTTGAAACATGATTGTATACTACTCATATTTTGAAGACACTATGTAAAATACAAATGTAAGAACAACTGAATGAATAAATCATTTAAACAAAAAATAAAAATCATATGTCACTTTTCCGCGCATGAGTTAATCTCGGTGAAATGTATAATTTTTCTGTAGCGTCAAATGATTTTACACAATTATTTGAAAATCCGTACCTATTACCAAAATTATCGCCTGTACTTGTATCCGATTAAAACATGTTAAATTATAGCTTCTCATTATTAGAAATTGCACGTTTATAAAAAATAAAAATATCGAAAAGAAAAGAATCTTCGATTGATAAAACAATCATATTATTATTATCGTTAGTACGTGGTTATTATGTAATTTATTCAGTACCTATATAGTCAAACCATATATTTAGTCAAATTTTACTTGATCTATTGTATTAGAATTTATGGTTAATTTATAGAACGACGGTGGAAGTGGATTCAACGTTGGATTTATAGTACGTAGAAAAACTTGTTTTAATTGATATGTTTCATATATTCTATGATATGGAATATAAAATAGATCAGGTGTCATTCCGGCCATAGGAATTATACGATTTGTCCAAAGGAACGACATTATCTTAATGGCAATTATTCTTACAAATATTCTTTAGTCGGGTACGTACCATAATATAAAATACAATTTAAAAAAAAAAAGTGATTGGTGCCAGGTGCTTTCCAACCTTTCTCTTCCACATTTTCTGCTACTCTCCACCACCTTCAACATCACAACATACCCCGATTGGGGATGTCCTGGCTCCAGACGATCGAGGGCAGTAGGAACTCTTTAAAAACATAAATGAAATTTTGGCAATATCGTTGGCCTAGGGGCCTAGCTGTCGCACAGTCCTATGTAAATTGATGACATCCGTTTGCTTTCAAATCAGTATGTATAGATAAATAGATACTAGGAATTTTCTGTTCAGAAATTGCAACAGTATCTTTGATTTCCAAACACGGCTTAGGTACGTGACAAAACCATTTCGTTTGCATGTTCATGTCTCAAAATTAGCTCTGCATCCAATTAGTGGAGAATCGGTTTATGCTAATGTGTGCGGGTTCCATTTCTCCAATATCCTGTCCTAACAACAACATGGTTCTATCTGTAATTTTATGTAAAACTTAGATATTAAAATCCACTGTTTAAATCCCGAATAAAATACAAATACTTAACAAAAAACAAATTAATGCAAAAGTGATTGCGGAGAATGTATTAAAGTTTTTTTGTAAATGTTTAAGAACATTTAAAAATTTAACAAAAATTACGTGGCATTTAAAAAATCATCATAGACTTAAAAACAGATCAAAGATTATATCTGATTATTTTATTTAGTTTCTGATGTCATGTTTTTGCACAGGATATTTTTAAACCTCAAGATAATTAAATTACAATATGTTCTACAAATCCACATTCGAAAATGAAATTTAAAATTTATTTTATCAATTTCAACATTGTTGTCCCAAGCGAATGAGATTCAAGTTAATTGTTTGCCTGTGTTGAGGTTAATAATGTTAAAATAATACAAACTACACGAACTAATATATTGAAAGAATTGATATTTTCACAGTAATGTTTCTTACAAATAATAATTATATAAAATGAAAAGTTCAATCCATGTTTGATTCCAACTATGGAGTATTTTGCTGCAAAAACATTTTTTTACGTCAGATAGAAACAAATTGCCAGTAGAATTTACCAATGGAATTAAGTTGTTCTAAAAAAAATATTTATTTTTAAGTATTTGTAATTGAACTTTGTATCATAATTATCTCCGAAATGTCAGATAGAACTTTTACGTGTAGGTAAGTAGATAGGGTTTTAAAGGGAAAAAAATCTAAGAAACTTGGTGCAAAAAAGTAAATTTTGCTTAAGGCGATGCCATACGTAGTAATGCAAAATCATGTGTTTTTGGTTTGATAATTTAGTCGCTTAGAACTGTTTCACATGCTTTAATTAAATACTGCGAGTAGAATACATCTTGGCCTTTAAAATATTGAGTATTTTTGGCCTTTTTACCTGGCCTTTAATATTTTTTAGATAAGTCTTTTTATAAGCCCAGAAAAAAATAATGTATAAGGCCTGTGAAAACTGCTTTAAAGTTCAAAATCTCCTACTTACGAACCCATTTTCGGTTATAATTTTATTGTATAATGTGGCAAATTAAGTTATTTATAAAATGATCGAAAAATATTAAATATTTATGCCTGAACATCCACAAAATAAAATAAAAGGCACTTTTTGGTTATGTTTTTTTCTTGCATAAATCAAAACAGGCGGATGGTGTTAAGCGGAAATTTAAACCTTATAGCCATCTACGTAAGGGTTGTTATTGATAGCGGCTCAATTTAAAATACTACACGACGTAGTGCATCGCCTTAAATGCCATGTAGAACTTTGTTGTCCCAAGGACACAAACTTCCAGGTAAGCCCTCTTAATCTCTACGTATCGGGGATTATTGCCTCGCGTTATGTAATGAACGCATTAAGAATAGGAAATATTAAGTTTTACCATGAGAATGTTAGTGTTCAAGTTAGTTACGAGTAATATCGAATAAAACGCTGTATTTGAAAATATTAACTAACTAAACATCACACTGCAGGGGTAGGCAGAGAGGACGGACCGTTATACAACTCGGCCTTGGCACACACTCCTTGTTCATTCACATTCATACATCGTCTCTTTTATTATTATTATTCTATTATTCTGACTCTTGACATGGCTCGACTGAAATATCTGATTCACTTGATCGTGTCATGTCTTCCTCGGGCGTCTCCGACTTCTGCTACCATTATGATATATAATATATTTAATTGGATTTATTTAAAGAAGTCGCAGGAGTTTTTAATACGATATTAAACAACTGCTAATCGTATTATTATTTTTTAATTTTTATTTAGGAAAAAAAAAGATAATATATTCGTAATTCACGAAGTTTATCAGAAAATCTGTTAATTCATTCGTTAAGGCCTGCAATCCTGTTTTCAACAGGATTAACTATTATTTGAAGAGATTCTTAATAAATTTGCAATACTTAATTTTTTTCTAGTGTACTCCTACTCAAGTTCTTACGTCTTCCTCCACTAAGTCTTTCATCAATATGTTCCATTTTTCTTAGTGATGGTTAATGTTATGTGGCAATTAATAAGTTATTGGCAATTACAGTGCACTATTCCTCTTATGGCCCTACTTCAGTAAAATTTATTCACTGGCCATGACTCGAACCTGATCTAACAATAAATATTAAAAACAGTTCTAAAACCAGAATCCTTGATAAAATTCATCTACTTTTTGTTGAACTCGCCAAAAGAGAAAACCACAAATATTCTCCCCAACTAACGTATTACTTCATAAAATTGTATTTTTTACCAAGTGTCCACTGTAATTAATTAAGTATTCTATGGTGAGGTTTGACAAAGACACGAATCATTTCTAAATTGCCTTGAATCCTAAACATGCATCTCGAAAATAGCCAAAAAGCATGAAGTAAAAAGACACATTACAAAAAGCATCAACAAATGCACATTCTTATGTAAAATCTGTCATACATACGAAATGATCTTTTTACAAAAATGTTCTGATTAGTGATTAATTTTCTTAATATTTTCTTACGTTTTGTCGAGACCTGATACATCTTCACACTTGAATGTTTTAAGGTCAGTTATATTCTATATTCAAAAGGGTTTACTATTTACATTACTCCGATGTATTTTAATGTAATATCCTTGAACCTTTTTTGTTCGTGGGCGTGTTTAGACCGCAGTTTGACCGTGAATCCGTTGGCAGGCTGTGTTTAAATAAACCTAAATGCGTGCAATTGAAATATTCACACACACACACAGTGACGGGAAGAACAGCGGACCTTGAAATTATGCAACGCTCATAATAATAAGTGCATACAAAAATGTGCAGCGCTGCAGTTTAAAAGCTAACACCCTGAGGCTGCTGTAAAATAAATTGAAATTTCACAATATTTATTTTTTAATGTTTGGTTTTTTTCATCTTTTATTTTATTTATTTAATTCTATTATCTTACATACAGTTTACATAATAAGAACCATTTATACAAATATGTTAAAAATCATCAACTGTATGAATTGGTTGTAGTGTTTTGTGAACACCTCACTAGGAAAATATGTGCTGAATTTTCCTTAACTTTTGAAAGTATTTTGTCTCAACGTTTTTTGAAAGAAAAAACAAGCATCCCTGGGTTACGAACAACCTGACAATATTTGAAAATCTAATACTGTAATTATTTTAAGCTGAAAAAGTTGCTTGTGCAATGATGAATGACTTAGCGAGCAGTCGAATATATATAAAATATTCTTCTTCTTTATCACGATAACTAAACAGAAAAATATTATTTGTAAGGCCGGTGCGGGTACCGCCGCCCCGAGAACACACATATCTGCTGTAGGTCACTTGCTTTAGGACAAACAGAGGTGCCCAAGTGCATGGGATAAAGTTTGTCCCAGTCTTGGTGGAGATTGTATCTCCCCACTAGCTGCACGGTGAGACTGGTTGAAGGAAACCCTTTGACCTTTCCAGCAGGATTCTCTCGATCCATCGTCTTTAACAGCAATAAGAGGTATGGATTCACACAACAGTGGACTCCTTGACAAACCGACCCACAGATTTCTACCCACCTTTATCATTTCGGGAACCTTCTAAAAATTATTTACTTTCACAGCATGATAGTGTGCGGAGTTAATATAAAGCAAAATGTATTTATTTAAGGAAAAAAAATGAACAGTATAAGAAAAACAAAAAATTCTTACATAATTTCAGCGATGACTACTTGTAATCAGACTTTAATATTTGCGTGTTTCTTACATCTTATCCCATTTATCCTCGTTCGCTTTTCGGGTGTTAAGATTATTATGAACTGAAAAATGTGTTTTAAAGAAGATTAACACATTTCGGGAACCATTTTGAAATATAATTTTCCTATAAACGATCAAACATTTTAATAAAAAATTAACATAGTATTGTGGATATGGAACTGATTATGGAACCTTGATTCAAAACTGTCCTGTAAATAACTGTAATTAAATATTTTTTAATTTATTTGGAATTATTTCCGGATTCAAATGGGTTAATATTCTGACAACTTGCTGCAGTTTTTAAGATTACCGCCAGATAGCGCCGCCGTATAAAAACAGTGAGTATTTTTATTTTATTCTCCTCAAAAGATAAACTCTAAAAAGTATTGCGTTAATTTTATTTATTATGATTATTTTACGCACAACATTAATCTAACTATTAAGTTGATTCTCCGATACGTTAGGCAGAGATAATAGAACATAATATTCTAACATACGCTTCTTGCTTCAATCACATTCATTAACCTTCCCATGTATACCTGCTAATTCGGCGTCTTCCAGGACGTTCCCAAATTCCCAATTCCTAACATTTTTTTGGCCTTGCAGACTTTTAAGATCACCTCCTTCGTAATTTTTAATTATACATAGGTTTTCACAATACACATTGTCACTGGAATCACAACTCGAGGACATTCAACATATTTTAATCCTTTTCTAGGTAGAATCCTGTATTTCTATCTTATATTTGAGTTATTGAATGTCAAAGAGGTGGGTATTGATTATGGAATTGAAACGTATTAAAAATATACTCGTGAGATTGCATTCATTGTAGGTTAGTTCGTTTTTCATCTCGATCTGTGTTTGTTTTAGTGGCATTTGGCTGCATACAGTCATTTTTAGTCGCCCGGAGCAGAACAGTTTGAATAGTTGCAAAAATGCATCACATGCAACGACACGTGATATGCACTGGCTAAAACGCAATTAGTTGAAGGAGGCAATTCGCTTCTTGGTCATCTAACCCAGTATTTCACTCTCGTGGCAAAAATACCTGTTATTAATTAATAGAACAAATAAAAAAAAAACAAAGACCTGTCGGTGGCTGAGTTGGCATCGAGTTTGGGTCCCACCCAGGCGTGGTGTGTTCAAATTCCTCGGTTGGCTAAGTGCTCCATCACAACACAAGCAACATTTTCCACATATTTTGGTGGTAGTAGGAGATTTTCAAATATTGTTACGTTATTCGTAACCCGAGAATTATTGTATTTCTTTAAAAAAATATATATCAGAAAAAGTTTATTTATTCTATAATGTAACATCTGAGATCAAATCACATCTTAAGGGAAATATAAAAGCTGTGTATTTATGAATCCAAGAATGTATAGTTAAAAATATATGATTGAAGAAGAAGATAATACTAATAAATCTAAATGAAACATGAAATAGAACAAGACAAAGAAAAAAACGGTTAAAATTTGTAATCGAACTCAGGATCTTTTGTCTTACCGGGACAGCCATCTCAAAGCACTCGGTCATTGGGACCTATTTATTAACGTATTGCACTCCGATAGCCAATATTCTGGCTTCTGAGCATTTGGTTGCTAGCTCCGAAAGCCAAAATAGTGGCTTTCCCAGGCGGTAACTTTGAAGCTCTGTTTTCCCCATTTACCGATAACATTATGTGAATTTTATTTCACAATGGTGTACACAAAGGATTAAATATTCCTTAAAATGTATTCATAGTCAAAATACATTAAAGGATTAGCTTATATAGTGTTTCTTAGAATTTTTGGCTTTTTTGACCTACTTTGTATTTTTCTGTGTGCCGTTTTATTTGGTCAGTCTGTATCGGTACATTGTTCGCGGCGGAGCTCCTCCTACTGTGGTGACCATTATTCTGTGAACGTTTCAAAACTGAAATACAATTAAATATTTTTAAATATATTTTTATCGCCATGGATCAATTTAATGAATATTTCGAAGAAAGTAATGATTACGATGTGTTTAGTAATATTAACGAACAAAGTGAAATAATAAATCAAAGTGTAAATAAAATTGAATCTTCATTGAATAATGCTTTTGAAAACATTGAAGACTTCCAACGTGACTGTGATGACGACCTTTTGATATTTGATAACGTTGACTCTATTGTGAATAATTCTATGCTACACGGTAACGAATCAGATAGTGGAAGTGATATCGAAACGCGACCAAGTAAAAGAAGGCGAGTTGTTTTTTCTGAAAGTGAAAGTGAATCAAATAGTGATAACTGGGAAATTTTAAGTAATTTAAGGATTTGTTTAAAAACTTGGAAATTTTAAGGATTTGTTTTAAAACTTATAATCCAAGCAAACCAAATAAATGGGGCATCAGGATATACATTTTGGCGGATTCGGGATCTGGTTATATTTATTCATTTGTTCCGTATTATGGTGCCGTAACCACGAATAGGTTAATTAGACCTGATCTCCCATTTACTTCAAGAATCGTTTTACACCTATACAACAATTTATTAATTTCCATTCCTGAAGCTGAAGGCTTTCACATGTTTACTGACAGGCTATATACAAGCCCGCAATTAGGAGAGGAATTGATAAAGTTAAAAACTCATCTAACTGGTACAATAATGACGACTAGAAAGCATATTCCATTACCAATAAAAATGCTAAATTGAAGTCAGGTGAAACGATAACATGTGTCAAAAACAATGAATTGCTTCTTGCTTGGAAGGACAAGAGAATAGTTACAGTATATACCAATCATTATTCAAACGATTTTAAAATTGTAAGAAGAATAATGAGAGGTGGCGAAGAAGAAACCATAATGAAACCGAATATGATAATAAATTATACAAAATATATGGGAGGCGTGGATACTGCAGACCAGTATACTGCAGCCTACCCATTTTTGAGGAAAACATTAAAATGGTGGCGAAAATTATTTTTTTGGGGTCTTGAAGTTTCTGTTGTTAACTCATATATTTTATATAAGGAAAAACAAAATGAAAAGAAACTTAAGGCTATGACACATCTTGAATTTGTTGACAAACTTATCATTCAATTAGTCTGAAATCACAGAGGAGGATTAAATAGTACTAAAGGCAGACACTGTCTCGATCCAGAACAAAGGTTGGATGGAAAATTACACATACTAATGCCTCAAAATGAAAAAAAATGTCGTGAGTGTATAGTGTGTTCGGATAAAAAACAACGAAAAAGGACCATATATTTTTGTAAAACTTGTGACAATAAACCTGCTATGTGCGTTGGAGTGTGTTATGAAAAATATCATACCTTAAAAATTTATAAGTGATTAATTTTAATATGAAAATAGACATTTATAGTGTTAAGTTATATATATATTTTATTTTTTTCAAATGTGTGTAAAACTGTTTATACTTGTCTCTTCAAAAACACCGTGTATCTGTTGAGATTCTTCTACCTACTGGTCCGCCTTCTTATTTTACCAGCTCCACCTCCTGGGACGATCTATCTTTTGTTTTCGGTGCCATTTTCAAGTAAGTAACACCAACTAATCCAAAACTAGAGCCAATGAATTCTTTAGGAGGGTAGATATTCCCGGAATACAAAGACCTAGTAAACCATTGATTTACAACCTTAGCCGGACAAGCAATAGGGTGCTCACGAAAACATCCTTACAAATATATTTCAAATCTTTCGAACAAAAAAGACACCTCTTTTACGAAATAAGTACCTTCAATTTTGTAAGAAATATATTACTCATAATTTAAATGGTTTACTAATTATCTTGACTTTAAATAATTGTGTTTTGTGACTTTTTTCGAATAATGTCGTTCTAATATATTATCCCGCTGCAATGGTCACCATATAGGAGAAACAGGTTGTCCAAAAAGAATTAGTAAAATAATGTGTTTTTTTAATCTTCTAAGGAAAGTATGTTTATTTTTTTCAACCCCAGAGTAGACTACTGGTCATTTTTTATTTTTAATCATAAACAAGATTTTATGCATATCGTAAAGGATAACAAATAATTATAAACAATAATTAGTCGCCTGAAATATCAATACAAATTGAAAATATCTCCTGAGTAAAAATAAATGCCGCCAACGGGAATTGAAATACCAAAACCAAAACCCGACAAGTCAAACCAACAAATGTAGATATAATATATCTCGACGCCATCTAGTGGGAAATTTAGAACTAACAAAGCCTTTCCTACAAGAATAAAGTTATTTTTTTACAAATGAAAAAATATAATAAGCTGTAACTATTGATTGAGTACTATTGAATTATTTGGTGGGTTGGAAATAAGCCAACATAGCTCAGTGGTTCAGAACACCTGACCGGACATCATAAGGTACGGGTTAAATTCCCGCTGGCGGCATTTATTTTTACTCGGAAGATATTTTAAATTTGTATTTATATTTCTTGCGACAAATTATTTTTTATAATTATTTGTCATATTTGTGGATATCATATTTCAAGTTCAAAATTTACACTATCATCTTGTGACTACTTTTTTTCCATATTTTTGACATCTACCTTTTTTAAATGGAAATAAAGTTTCTTAACAAATCGGTATGTAACCTAGATAGTGTCTCGGATAAACATTTTTACGATTTTTAATTTATATCGGATACCTTGACTTTTTGAAGTTTAAATGAATATTCAGGAACAACTTTTTCATTCAAACTTATTTTGAAGGTTATACCTATTAATGTAATATATCATTGCAGAAGAAGAAAATACTAAAAAATCTAATAGAACCATGAAAATATGTGAACCTAGTAAAACCGATTTATTAGGTAATATTTCTCGTAACGTTTACATCTAGGTACACATTAAACAGGAGTACCCAAAATATGTGTAGTTTTAAATAAATACCTAATAGATTTGGTATTTTTCTTGTATTCCTACAAAAGCTATGAACTCAAAATCTACCAGCAATATTAAAGTACTAGATTAAAACTGTTTTTTTTTTAATATTTAGTGTTCGTGTGATTCCTTACAACAAATAATATTTTTGAGAGCTGAAACTATAACACAGTTGGTTCCGCTACTATACGCACACAGTGACTACTTCGTGGGTGATGAGCGCCATCTCACTCGCTCGCGCTATTAAAAAAGCTGCGTAAGGCGGTAAGGTAAATTCGCCCTTTATACGTCGCCAGCCATCATAGGCGGTCAGTCAGTCCAACCTCAAAGGTTTATGAATTAAGAATTTTTTTTACCATAAATTAACTATAAAACGAAAACGTATTTGTAACCCATAAAAATAATTTTTAATAAAATTTACCAAAATTATATCAAAATAATAAAATTCATGGGGTAACAAAGTCACCCCTCATGACAATCCAAATTTTGTTTTACATCTTGGCATGCTGAATGTTAAAAGAGAGACATGCCATGCATAAAACAGCCGAACACAAACATCAAACCAGACGTAAGGGAAGAAATGAACTTTCCGTACCAACAAGCAACAGAGCGGCTTATCAAAAATTGTTTTCAGATCTCGGTCCTAAAATTAATAACAAAATCTCCTCACAGGTGAAATTGTGTGAATTGTCATCCTTCGGTCCAAAAATAACAAAATGGTTATTAGATCTAGGCAGGACTGATTCCGAAGTATTACTAGAAAATGTAATCTGATAATTATTTATCACGAACGCCTTTTATGTAATCTTCTTATGTATCTTTTTATGTATCTTTTTATGTTTCTTTTTATGTGTCTTCCCTTTTACTCATTTTCTCTATTCTTAAATCCTGTATTCCTCTAGGATAATTTGAAACCTGTTAATTTGACTGTCCTATAACGGGAAACTTTCCTAAGACAGTCAAAAGCTTATAAATTATTATAAAAAATAAATACCTCATAAAGTAGTATTCTGGGTTGTATTAATATAAGAACCAATTTGTTCAAATTTCACTATTTCTAAAATTTGTCTGAAAAAAACCTTTGGTATTAAAACAACAGAATTATGACCGCAGAGTGTTTGACACACGATCAGCGCGTATTACTTAAAGAAACATTTTTAATGCACTTATAAAACTCGTTTAGGTGACCTCATCTCAATTCTATACAACCGAGAAGAAATTATAGATGTTAATTTTAACCACTTGCAATATACTTAATTTCAGATTACACATTTGTTTTTAAAGTCGCTCTAAGTGTGTAATTAAATTACAAGATTTGGTTGAAATAAATACATTTGCGCTCTCATTTAATCAATGAAACCGGGCGCCTAATTTTAAATTCTCGTTTTTGAAACAATGAAAAGCATCTCCATTAAAAATATTGTCAACAATAATAACTAAACAAATCTGTAATTGATAATAGATTGAAAAACCTCAATATTTATTTTTTATACAGGATATCCGGGGGTAAAATGCAAACTTCTTGGAGTGATTCAACGTGATTTTATAAATAAAATAAAAAAAATTATATTCCAAAGTTTTTAAGTTAAATTTTTTTACGGGAACATAAATATTCTTCTGTTAAAACATATTTTTGTATGGGAAAATAAACATTAGAATTTCTAAAAAGTTATTTATCTTTTTTACTTCTACCATCATGTAGAGTCACCACCCAAAGTTAGCGTAATTTTCCTTCGTACACGCTGTATAATAAAAGAAAATAAAACAATAAGCTAAAAGTGAAATGTTCTGCAAAACCTCGAAAAATATTTTTTTTTTTAAATCAAAAAGGATTAAATACACGACACTCATAGCTTTGAGCTGCTCAACCAACTAACCAATCAAATTGTTTTGATAATAAATTATATCATAATGGAGAGATAAGCATGTAAAAGATAAAACTAACCGCAACATCACGGACATTTGCCTAGTCTAGTGGCCGCAAAACACAAAAAAAGACAATGAAAAAAAAACTTTTTTTCTGTAAAACCAAACGTTTGACCCTTTTCATAAATAAAAAACAAAACAAAAAACAATAAATAACGCTGTATTGTATGTTTTCGTATATTCTTTCAGCATCATAATCAATAAATTAGAGTTAACCAGTAGGAAAAGCTGCCCATGTCAAATATGTCACTCTGTTTGTAAGTTGCTGTAAGCTACAATCTACATTCTCAAAAAATGTCTCAGCGAGTGCGCGGGCACTGGCCACTACTGGGCAGTTGTAGCCGCTTCCACAGCCATACGGGGAACATATTTCAATGTAAAAAGCCTGTCCCGATAGGCCTGTACCAACTAAAAACAAACTTGCAATGGCCTGAGGAAAGGACGGATGCAAGTCAATAATGTTTTCATTTAATGAATTCCTTTTCTTTCCATAATTTATAAATTTCAATATTTAAATTATTTGATTTAATGTATTCTTAACTTATAGAAAAAACTTATTGTAATATTATTAAAAATAATTATTATATGTTCACAGTACATTAAAAAGTTAACATGGCTGATAAGGAAATAAAAGATTAAATAATTAAATCATGTGAGGTAATATAATAAAATAACACTTGTAGCAAGAACATAAATAAGGAAAACGCAAGATTTATTAAAAAAACAGAAAAAGAAGAAAAAAAAATTGTGGACAGTAGGTAACATAAAATATTTAATCTCTGATTTCTCACATTTTATTATTTTTTTCTTTTATAGTGTTTTCTTATCACTTCTCGTTTTGCTCATTTTTAAAGGGTGTTCTCTGTCTTTTTATCTTATTTTCTCGTCGTTTCTCACATTGTCTTTTTTTATCATTTCTCATAAATTTTATTGTATATTTTCACTTGATTTATGATGTAAATATATAGTATTGGCTCAACTTATCAATTTTCTCATTTTTTGGAAAGGCACGGGTATGATGTTTACACAGCAAAAACACGCAAATAATTTCAAAGTTCTTGAGTAGTGGTCATATATTTGCAGAGGTACCTACTAATCATTTTGTCGTTGTGAAATTGACTAATGTTTATCGAAATTGTAAAAATGATTTTAGCAATGACTTTCTTAATCATGAAGTGATCAATTCCATTGGACTGAATCCAACAGGAGCCAAAGGGTTTTAGTGCATGCAGTACAAATAAGGGTGTACAGTTTATGAAAAGTTTATTTTATCTATTTAACATACGCAGTACATATTATTACAAGAGGTAATGATAATGAGTATATGAAATTACTTCTTCTTTTTTATAGCTCCACACGTGAATCAATATAAATTCATTCCTCCCAGTCCGGTGAAGTCCTGCTGGAGAGCACCCTCAACTTTTCGTCTCTCCAGATTTGGCCGCAGTTAGTGGGAAGACGTATCCGTCGCAAAAACCCGTACAAACTTCACCCCACGAACCACTTGGGGAGACCTATGGCAGTTATCCAATAAATGGTTCACGGTGCGGCGGTACACATACCCGCCTCCCAAATTATACCTATTACAAAGTTTAATACAATATCTTAGTGATTTTGTCTAGGATGAGAACGTTTCTGAATCTTAAATAATGATTGTGTGTATGAATAATAATAATATAAAGGAAAAATATGTGAAAAGAAGAAGATAAATTTACGATTTGTAATTAAAAGTTTGATATAAAGGAAGAGTAAATAGCTTTAAATTAATTTATATCGTGCCAAAAACATTTATAAATAATTATTTTAATACCATGTTAGCAAGGAATTTTGAAAATGTCTAAATGTACCAATTTTTCAAAGTGAAGAAAAAAATATATAAAAAATTACTTTCGGAACGCGTGAACGGTTTTTTTTTTCACTGTGTTACATAATTTTTTTAATGATAACATAAAAGGTTTTAAAAAAGGCTCACCTTACGTTTTTTATGAAAACTAAAATTATAGATAACGAAAAAAAAGAAAAACACTATCTTTTTATTAGTAAGTTTTCTTATAAAGGTAATTGGCACCACACTTATTTGCATATTCATATAAAAATAATAAATAAAAAAAAATTCTCAAATTGCGGTCGGAAACTTGTGATTCTTAGAAGTGCTCATTCATCTTCTTCTATGGTTAACTTCTAGCTTTGAATATAAAATTTATTATATTAACTTTTTAACACGGTTTAGATCATGTTTCGCACAGTGACAGAAAGGAAGACATAACGATATCTATAAGACCATTTGAGCAGATCCCAAAAGCGAACAAATAAGCCTGAGGTTTTATGTAAAAACAATTTTTTTTGATAACCTAATGAGTAAGACCTCAAATTGTAATATTTTATTACAGAAGTCAATATTAGCGATTCCTAAACAAATATTTGAAACAGAAAAATCAGAAAAAGATACGGTCCCATCAGGACACGAACTCAGGACCCTTGTCTTGTCAGGGCACCGCTCTACCAATTGAGTTAATGGGACCCTATCTCCTTCGGTCATATTTAACTGTATCATACTTCGAATAAGAACTACCGACATGTCCTTCATTTTTCTCATCACACATTTTTATTGGCTGCTATCATCATGTATGATCGCAAGATTCAATTCGAACTAAATGCAATCAAGACAGTGTTTAGATAAATATATCTTATTTTTTTAATGCGCGACATCTATTGACTTTATCTGCAAGTCTAGGATGAATATTTTATTTTTTGAATAACTTAATGAGTAAAACCTCAACCTCGCCTGCAAGGCAAGGGTCATGGATTCGAGTCCTAGACCTGACCGTATCTTTTTCTTATATTTCTGTTTCAAATATTCGTTTAGGAATCGCTAATACTGTCTTCAATAATTTTCATTTTCGAGTAACCCGCTACCAGTATATGTTATGTGAGCATTGTGACATTGATTTGTTTGTGTAATAATCCGGGCAAATACGATTCTACTCTTGTAAAAATATTTTTTAAGTACGTTTCTCTTCTCCTAAGCTTGTTCAAATAACAAAACGCGGCATACCAAAGTTGATAAGTTGCCTTTGGTCATTACTCGGAGTCGAACCGTTGTCCCCTTTGATGCTATGGGACATTGGAACGAACATCCGACTACAGTAGAACTGTTAGTTTTTTCTGTGAGCCACGGTAAATTCTCCTCTCATCTCATTTTATCTCATTCTTCAGATGCTGTCCCCCTTAACGATCTCCGTTTGAGTGGCGATTAACGCTAAAATGGTCGTTTTAATCGCCATAATGAAAGTATCCGTGTAAAGACGGATAATGTATTGTGATTAAATGTAGGGTTAGCAATCTTACTATCAGTTTTCCGTGACAAACTTGTACTACAAAGCAAGTATTTGAATTTTATGTTCATGATAATAATTTGGTAAACATACCTACAGAAAATAAGAACACAGTTATTAAACATTTAAAAAAAAATGTCAGTTAGATAAGAATGAAAAGCACGTAGTTATTTAACAGGTATTTCGATAATAATCCATTTTAATAGGTCTTTCGTTAATAATACATTTAATAGGTACTTCATTAAAAAAACGTATACCTAGTTTGACCCCTTTTCTTTCCGCCATGTTTGACATGAAAATATTGAAATAATTTTTTTGGCTTCTTTTTAGTTTATTTGTTAATTAACCAAACTACGAACCTGTTTCGGGATCTTAGGTTCATATTTTAGGTTAAATACGAAAGAAAAAACTAACCCTAAATCTTTAACATCAATAACATTGGCCGCCATATGAAAATTCGAATTCACGAAATAACTATAACAATACACGCGGAAATCGAAATACTTACTTCTGTTTTTTTTCGATTAAAAGTGCGCAATAACCGTGTCCCTATTTTCTGTATATGTACCGTAATTGTGTATTATAAAAGCTTTGTTATAAATATAATGTAAATAAATACCTACCTACATTAAAATACCGTACCTGTTATAAAGCGAAAGATTATTAGCGTCACCTTGGAGAGAGATCACTATTCAAAATCGAAACCTTTCTTGAAATTGCATAAGTTAAGAAATTTGAGTTTAATGGATGTTGTACACGATGTTTTTTTTTCCATACCGATTCCCATATAGATACTACTTATACAGCGACTTAACGAAAAATCTTTGGGTCATATTTGCACGATCGTTATTTTCATATATACCATTTCATACACATATATGCCATTAGAGAAGAAATAATATTTTGGATCGGTCTTTAATCGTTAACTAAGTTACCAACATCTTGAATATCACCATGTACCAGATAAAAACATCTGACATTTGTCTTTGCCGTTGTTGTCAACAAATCATCAAAAATATATGTGAAATTCATAATACATAATTTTCGGAAAATCTAAGTTATATATTATTTGTTTGTCTTAATTAAGGCAAAAAAAATATATAATTAGTTTTTGAAATAATAAAATAAAAACTAAATAAAATTCCAGTTATTTGAATAATCAAAAAAAATTGTCCTGTACTAGACGTATTTCCTGTAAACCGGTATATTTTCTCAGAAATTGCCTGATTACTACTTCTTCTTTGTTCATTTCCCACTCCAACACCTAAAAATTTATGATGTAGTCAGTATTGTGTTTCTTATAAGTTAGTTTTAATATTCTCCTGAAAAATGATTTTTTCTTCCGAAACCGCATGAGCATTAAATAAATTGAAACTGGTCTAAAACAAATTTATGTGTTTATATTGTAAATTGTGGCTCGCCACAAAATTAGTTTTGCTTACAATTACGGCAAAGTGTAGTCATTTGATATATTTTTTAATATAAAACGGATAAACCATGCAAAAACTTATCATACTATAGTTAAAAGACGCGACAGATTTCAAAGAATTTCCGTCATATTAAACTAAGCGAAAATTGGTACCTAAATAGAACACGTTCTTTTTTCGTCCATAATCCACATGAAAGACGAGCCATATTAAACTAGATCAAATATATCATAGTGTAAAACATCCGTAACATCTTCTTTTGACTTGGGAATACCATGGTTCCACCAGCTCCAGGCACTTGGGACAGTTATTTGGTATTATTTTGTATTAGAGCTTTGAATCACACTTTATTGTTCCTTTCGACAGTTTTGGAGCCATTTTTTCCAAGAAAACCTAAGCCTAAATATTTGTAGCCCTCACTCATATACAACAATGTATGTAAAATCATTGTCAAGTCTCCAGTGTGACAAATTGTTAATTTTTTGTTTGTTCAAATAAAATGTTGAAAATCGTTTATCGAAACTCAGGTTTTGCCGGGTTAGTTGTTTTTCGTAGCAGAAAAAACATGTGGTTAAATGAAAAAGAAACATAATATTTGTCACTAAACACTAACAATTTTATCGGCGACCTGATAAATCATCACAACGATAATTCATCACATTTTTAAAAAGTTATATAAAGTCATGGAAAGTGATGAAAAAAAACTTTATTAACTGGGTTAAGTAGGTTAGGTTAGATTAGGTTAGGTTAGGTTAGGTTAGGTAAGGTTAGGTTAGGTTAGGTTAAAAAAAAATTCATCGTTTCTAATACCTTTATATCACTTTTTAAAAGTGTGTTGAATTGTGACCGTGTTGAGTTATCATGGAACCATTTTTCATTAAACAATACCCAATCAAACTTCTACACACCCAACTGGCTCACTGGCATAATCTTCCTATTATTATTAATTATTTATAAATTAGTGAAAATAATCATAAAAACAAATACGAAAGAAAGTAAAAAATCTCGGGTTACGACTAAACTAATAATTTGTGAAAAATTCCCACTACCATCACCCTAAGTGGAAATTCTGTTGTGTTGCGATGTAGGACTTAGCCAACCGAGGAATTAAACTCATGACGCCTGAGTGGATACCGAAGAATTGCCAACTCAACCACTGTCCAGTCAAACACAATGTAAAAATTTTTTTTCGGTGCAATGTTTTCTGTGAAGTTGTATCTAAGCATAACGCATAAATTTAAGAAAGGATGAGTAAGAATGATATGATGCGATCAGTTAATAAAATAGGTGAGTTGCTTGACAAAGTTCTTTAGCCGTCCACCTTCTCTGCCTACATCTTGAGAGAAAAGGCGGGCGTGTTTGAGAGATTCGAAACTGTAACTATAAAATTTCAAGATTTGCATAATTTTTTTCTAACTAAATTTTGTAATATTACATTAACCTTATCAAAGACTTATGGTAGTAACGAGATGTCTTGCCATGGCCCTGTTTTCAGGTAGATTTATGTAGCAATGTGTTGTAATAAAAGGAAAAAGGATGTATTTTTAGTACTGCTGACAAAAGCGATAACAAAAAACATTAACAAGTACATCATAAACAAAGACATTGTCGACAAAATCTTTCGAATCTGGGATTATCATTCCATTAAGTTTCATTGCGATGTAAAAAAGATGTTTTGCCTTCACGATAAGAACCGAAGAGAAATCTTAATTGATATTTTTCAAGGAGTAATTGTTATAAGGTTTGTAAGGAATGAACTCATGTCTTGAAAAGATCGTTGACTATAGAAATATTGTAACCCAAAATTAATTATGGTTTTTGTCTTTTTTGGATACTTTTGTAACTGAGCTTTTATAAGGCTGTTATAAGTTTTCCTACAGCGCTAAAAGCATGACAAATGTCCTGGTTTGCCATAATACTATTTGACATAAAATTGTTATAATGTGAAATCCTGACAAATAATCAAATTTTGAAATTAATTGTTGGTAGGTATTTCATCGCTTGTTAAACCGGTACTTCATCGCTCTCTTCACACAATCAGTTCCAATTTCTAAAATGACACTTCAAAACAAATCAGAAAGCAAACAAGAGTAGAGTTCATTGAATCAGAGTTACGCAAGGCACACACAAATCCGAAATACGTGTTTTTATAACCGCAGCTTAGCGAACTATTGGATGTAAAATCAATAGAAGTTATTTCACCTATCATATCCATGCTACTACGATTGAAATCAGTCCATTCATTTTAGTACCGAGTCTATAGTCTAGTAAAGATTGTTATTTTGATGAAACGCCACACATTGAAATAACATGGACTATAATTTGATGGTGATTTGTGAGTCATTCGGTTAAATACAGACGACGTAAATTGATCTTAATCTGAAAACCTCAATACTTTATGTAAGTCAATATCTGGGTCAATTCTCAACTGAGGTGTGTATTGCAGACTATACTGGCCATGGATAGCAAACATTTTAAAAACCGGTTTTCTTTGAAGTTTTCATCACATTGATTTGCAGTTATTTTAACAAATGAAAAAATAAGAAAAAGCTTATTTTGTACTGCATTTTATGTTTGTCAAAATACTAAATAACTTTTTATAGGTGCTTTTAAATCCTCCTCACTGACAACATACCCCAATAGGGGATGAAATAGTCCCAAAAAGTTAAGAGCAGTTGGTACTATTCAAGTAAAAATATAAATGCTTATTTCAGCTTGTATTATAATGTAGTCATGGTATTATACAGGATTTTCCAATAAGAGGTGTTATTTTGAATAGCCCGCTATTTCCGTAGATGTTGCTATTGAAGCTATCATTTTTTGACATTTGTCAAGTAATATCTACGCCATTAATAAAAATGGAACGATACACGCTTCAACAACGCATTGAAATTATTAAAATTCACTTGAATGAATCAAATGCGAATGATGAGGCTCATTTCCACCTCGGTGGCTTCGTCAACAAGCAAAATTGTGGCATCTGGGGCTTGGAAAACCCAAGAGTTACTGTTGAAAAGCCTCTCTATTCTCAATGTGTGACTGTTTAGTGCGGTTTGTGGTCCGACGGAGTCATTGGACCTTACTTTTTCGAAAATGAAGCTAGAACAACAGTAACTGTGAATGGATCGCTATTAAGAGATGATTAATGATTTTTTTATGGCCGAAATTGGATGGTATTAATTTGGACAACGTTTACTTTCAACAAAACGGCGCTACGTGCCACACAAGCAACGAAACCATTGATCTTTTACGATTGAATATCAAAATAACACCTCTTATTGGAAAACCCTGTATTACTTTTGTACTCTGTGTGCCTAAATAAAAGCAATATTTATATATATGTGCCTTAGGGCCCGTTCCCACTTCCGTTTTCAAATCGGAGGCGGGTCCCGTTTTAAAAACGGATGCCCTAGTGGCTGTAGTGGATGTATGGAGCTGTTCACACTTGTCCGACACGATTTGAAAACGGATCCGACATTTTTTGTCGGATGGCTCGCCTACGCAGCGCGTCCGTTTTCAAATCGTGTCGGAACACGCTCGCTCATAGTGTTGTATGGAGCTGTTCACACTTGTCGTCCAGTCGTTCCGGCAGAGTCCCCGCCAAACCCCGACCCCTCCCCGCCCGCTCCCTGTCGCAAGGAAGCAGGCACGCTGCGTGCTTGTATTTGGTTATTTTGTTAAGTAAATAAATCAAAACTACAATAATGGATAAGGAAATAAATCCCGAAAATTTAATACCACTTGTCGAAGAAAGAGTATGGTAATATTTTATCTTTAACTAAATAAAAACAAAACACTTGGTGTACACAACTTTTGTACATCAAAATTTTTATTTTTATTTTTTTAAGTTTACTTTTTTAAAATTTTAAAGCTTTAATGAGATGCACGGAAGAGCGTTTTAGTTTAATAAACACATAATAAAAAATATTTGAGTTGTTATTGTTTTCTTACTTTAAAATATCGATAGCCTTTCTTCAGGACAAATGCACTTTCTCAATTTTTTATTTTGATATGTTAAGCTCTCTGAAACTCATTCCAGTAGATGGTTAAAGGAAGTGATAGACATTCTCTTAAGGCATTAAGCGCCCTTGAGGTGATTTTTCATGGTGAAAACGGCGCTATATAAATAATCCAATCATTATTATTCTAAAATAATTAAAGAACTTTAGTTCATCACTTCTCAACTCACCAATTAACACTTGGAAAATTCCTACAGAAAATCATTTGGCTATGATTGGGTGTACCCAAAATTTTCTTTTCACTTTTTTCCTTCTTTTTAATAAGTACAACATGACAACAAGAGCTTCATCGTCGTCCATTGCGCACCATTACTGAAGAATGAGCAAATAACATGTTTTTGTTGAATCTACAATTATTTTTTTTCGTAGAGTATGGTCCGTTTTTAAAACGGATCCGTTTTTAAAACGGATCCGTTTTTAAAACGGTAGTGTGAACAGGGCCATTGGCCATCCGTTTTTAAAACGGGACCCGCCTCCGATATGAAAACGGAAGTGGGAACGGGCCCTTAGGGCCCGTTCCCACTTCCGTTTTCAAATCGGAGGCGGGTCCCGTTTTAAAAACGGATGCCCTAGTGGCTGTAGTGGATGTATGGAGCTGTTCACACTTGTCCGACACGATTTGAAAACGGATCCGACATTTTTTGTCGGATGGCTCGCCCACGCAGCGCGTCCGTTTTCAAATCGTGTCGGAACACGCTCGCTCATAGTGTTGTATGGAGCTGTTCACACTTGTCGTCCAGTCGTTCCGGCAGAGTCCCCGCCAAACCCCGACCCCTCCCCGCCCGCTCCCTGTCGCAAGTAAGCAGGCACGCTGCGGGCTTGTATTTGGTTATTTTGTTAAGTAAATAAATCAAAACTACAATAATGGATAAGGAAATAAATCCCGAAAATTTAATACCACTGGTCGAAGAAAGAGTATGGTAATATTTTATCTTTAACTAAATAAAAACAAAACACTTGGTGTACACAACTTTTGTACATCAAAATTTTTATTTTTATTTTTTTAGTTGACTTTTTTTAAATTTTAAAGCTTTATGAGATGCACGGAAGAGCGTATTAGTTTAATAAACACATAATAAAAAAATATTTGAGTTGTTATTGTTTTCTTACTTTAAAATATCGATAGCCTTTCTTCAGGACAAATGCACTTTCTCAATTTTGTATTTTGATATGTTAAGCTCTCTGAAACTCATTCCAGTAGATGGTTAAAGGAAGTGATAGACATTCTCTTAAGGCATTAAGCGCCCTTGAGGTGATTTTTCATGGTGAAAACGGCGCTATATAAATAATCCAATCATTATTATTCTAAAATAATTAAAGAACTTTAGTTCATCACTTCTCAACTCACCAATTAACACTTGGAAAATTCCTACAGAAAATCATTTGGCTATGATTGGGTGTACCCAAAATTTTCTTTTCACTTTTTTCCTTCTTTTTAATAAGTACAACATGACAACAAGAGCTTCATCGTCGTCCATTGCGCACCATTACTGAAGAATGAGCAAATAACATGTTTTTGTTGAATCGACAATTATATTTTTTCGAAGAGTATGGTCCGTTTTTAAAACGGTAGTGTGAACAGGGCCATTGGCCATCCGTTTTTAAAACGGGACCCGCCTCCGATTTGAAAACGGAAGTGGGAACGGGCCCTTATAGATTCAAAACCCTTGGTTGAAATTTTTGTAAATGTTATAAGTTTTTAGTGAGAAATAAAACAGTAGTATGAATCAAACTCCAGAGCGGAAGATGCTCTCAGTATCGCCCTGGTGTAAGACCACCATTCAGAATTGAAACGTTGCTTGAATTTTTTTGGCCATGTTTGGAGACCAGAAAATAGCATATGTGACTTAAGTGCAGTGTGTATATATTATGTACATAAGTCATCGTCAACTTTAGACTGATTTAAGTTTACGAAATAACATCATCTCAATGCAATTCCGGTGGGTTTGAAATCATCCGGCAGATCTCACCCGACTTGCCTCCACCCACCTCTGTGACACTTTTGTACCTATCTATGTAGATCTGACTTCAATCGGATGTGGCGTAGAATAGTTTTGAGTCGATTTCATGGAGAATTACGCGACACTGATTCCTTTTTAGTGCAAGGTGAACGCAGGCGTCGCACAGTGGTACAGGAATTAACTTAGATGTCCAAAAACGCATTAATTTTATTTTACTCATCAAATGAATGGAATACAAGAAATATTTATAATACACGTTTGCATAGATGTATAACTGAAACTAAATCTCACTTTCCCTTCTTCCACTCCTCCACAGTTTGAAGAAGACATTCTATTTTTACTTTAAATGTAGCAAAATCACTGTGATGCTTCATTTTAAATAACTATTTAATTAATCCATTGTATTTATTTGCCGCTATTTCCCTTCCCCCACGCACTCTCAGGACGTGTTGTTTTAGAGAATTTTAACAATTATTCTTATAATTTCAAAGTGACGAATCAATCATTGTATGAAATTTCCATCCAAGTTCTGTTATTATTTAGTCATGGGCTGATTGTTTCACAATACTTCGATAGTAAAATAACTTTAATATTAACTTTGAAAGTTTGTGAAACAACCTGTCCTAAGCATGTTAGCTGCTTTTTAATTTCTCTAAAAATTTTTTGAGATACGGTCAGTCGAACAAAACACGACTACTTATGTACACAGTTTAACGTGATTAATACTATTAAAAAATTATGAATACAATCTCCTTTCCGATACTAAATTTACCCTAATAACTAGAAATAAAATGCAGTCTGACTTTTGCAGAGGAAATAATTTTAAGATTAGGAACCATATCAAATTATTCGTTTAGTATTATTATTATTCTAAATAGTGGTGGATGGTAATTTGTTTTGGTTTGTGGGTTTTTATTGTTAGTTCTTCCGCACCTCCACCGAACTGGTCGAGTTCCTTATTAGAGAGAAAAACTTACCCTATAGTTGCATAGCTAAGAAAAATTATACAATAACACACCTGCTGACCTTCTGCCTTTTCCCTCTAATTCCTTGACGTAAAGAATTTAGTTTTCCCTTCATAATCATCAACCGTCTAAGTTATACCTCTCAAAATTAAAATCAACGTGCAAGCTTACAAAAAAATAACTTTTTAATCGTTCCATTATTTTCCAAATTTGTTGCCATTTTTCTGCTCGGCAAATCAATCTCACTATTAAAATATTGCACTTCGTTTTGGAGTCGGGTATGGGTACCGTCGCCCCACAAATCATTCATTCGATAGCCAAGAACTATGCCATAAGTCTCCACAAGTGGTTAGCCAAGTTTGGTTTCTTAGCAGGAGTGCCCGGGTTCATGGGGTGAAGTTGAAAGATGTGAAAATTCATGGGGCGCAGGATCGGGAGAGTTCTGTTGAAGGAGACCATTTGACGTCAACAGCCGGACTTCCCCGACCCATCGTCTTTCAATGCAGTCGAATGGATGAATTCGAACGTCCATCACTCCTGGACACACTGACCTCCAGATTCCGTCCTACCCCTCACACTTTCTTTACATTAAATACCCTCCATATGGCATCTTAAAAGATAAAGAGGGACATTTTTTTCCTCAGGGCGTCCCGTGTGAAGCTAATTGAAGCAACCTTGTTAAAAAATTAAGAGTTTAGCAAGTTTTCATACAGATATAAGAATTTATGTTTGAATAATTGTGGAAATAATATATAAATCCTTTTGTTTCATAAATCTTCCAAAATAATAAATTGACACAGAATGGCTCACTGTGCGCGTGCAACTTGGCGACGCGATGACGGATTTTCTGTCAAATTGTCACACCGACAACGAGTTGTTTTCAGCGCGGAGCTAAGTGGAGTTGTCACGCGAACCTCGCGTTTGGGCGCCGCCCCGAGCCGAGTCTTTCAGACATGTGTTCAGTTTAATGCCCTTGATGATAGGGTTAGAGGCATTTCTGGAGACATTGGGGTGCTGAAATGGGTAGGTTTGTTTGAGCGACATTTGGAATAAGAGTCTTCTTTTTTTCATAGAGTACATACATTTAGAGTAGAGACATTTTCGTAGAGTATTTTTCATAACAAAACGTAATTATTTCACCAATCTTAACTAGAGATGATTAAAATCTTCGAAACAGAAGTACAAAGCGAAAACGGTGATTTAATCTTAATTGGAAATCACATATTAATCAAACCACTTCGAAACTAAGATATCTTACCTACATATTTTATAGACTCAAAGAAATTTTAAACGCTGAAAAATTGAAAATGATCTACTTCTCCTTGGTGCAATCTGCAATCACTTATGGCATAATAGGATGGGGTGGTGCACCTGATACATTTATTAAGCCCCTACAAATAATTCAAAAACACATAATTAAAGTCATATATAACAAAAATAAAACATTCTCGACCGACCTATTATACAAAGAATTTAAATTATTTAGCATTCGTAAATTATTTATATTACAAACTATGAAATATTTATTTAAAAACAAAAATAATTTCAAATTAAATGAAAACAGAATGAGCAAAAGAACAAACAATATATTTTACACCCCCCAAACAAATACTAAATTAATGCAGACACATAGCAGTTTCATTGGTCCTCGTACATTTAACCTTCTACCACTACAAACTCAAATGATAAATAAAACAATAGAATATGTTAAGGAGGTAAAATTATGGCTGAATGACGCAGATATTGAAACGCTTTTTATATAAATTTATTGATCCTTTCTACAACTCACTTGCTGAAACTTTATAAACTATTGTACATAATGTTTTCTCTTTACTTTTATAATAACTATAAACAAAAAAAACTTTTTCTACTTATATATATTATACTTAGTTACTTGAAATATAGTAATGGTTTTATACTACCCACACTCAGGCAGTGCCTTAGTGGGTTTTCATTTCTTGTGTATACAATTCGGTAATTTTTTTTTTTTTTTTTTTTTTTTTTTTTTTTTTTTTTTTTTTTTTTTTTTTTTTTTTTAAACTAATGTTATTATTTACTGTCTATTATTATGTATAATATATGTAAAGAAATGAAAATAAAAAAGTTAAAAAAAAAACTGATTTTAAAGTATTCTTTTAACTAATGAATATGAATAAATTCAATCAGTACCTATACGTCACCCGCCATAACATAGGGACATATCTAACATGGCGCGTGAAATAATAAAAAAATAAATTTACAGTACAATTTTTTTTGATAGAAAAAAAAACTTTGATTTAACCACACGATTGGCGTCATATTTACACATTTATCGTATTATTTGATTAATACCATTCCTCAAAACATTAATACCGATACATATAAAACTGCTTACTACAGTTTAAAGCCAATAAATCCACCTAGATTTCATCATTTTCAGTTTTTATAATTTTGGCACATTATGTCAAAGTTATCGCTCAAAGCATTTTTGCAAACTTGGCATAATAAGCCAAAAACCGCTCGAGTGGATAGCAGACGCCAAAAAGTTTTTTTTTTATTATTTAAAAAAAAAATTATAATTATGTTAATTAAAGTAGCCACCTTGTTTAGGTAAAGCCCTATTTTACACAAAAATATCAACATGTGGCAAAATCAAAAGTTTATTCATCAGTATCCAAAGTTTACTGAAAATAAAGAGAAAATCATACTGGACAAAAAACATAACACAAGCGTTGGAATAATGTAAATTATTCGTTAATTTTATAAAATTCAACATACAAAATATAAAATGATTATTGTATTTAAAAAACAAAAAAACAAGAGAATCAAGGACCAACTAAGATACCAGAATAATTTTTTTTATAAATATTGGTATTAAAATTAAAATAAATTTAAGGGTATTAATATTAATATTTAATTGATTATTAACCCTTTTTTAAAACCCTGAATTCTCAAATTTATTCCATTGTAACAATTTTATTTATAATTGTGGTCTAAACAAAGATGATTATTTTAATATAATTTAAAATGAAGCTACAAACGTAATTTTGCAATTATTAAAGAATATAATAACGTATTTACCATTGACCAAGAAAGTCTAGACAGGGCGTGTAGATGTTAAAAATGACACCGAAAACAAAATGTTTGGTTCGAAAAATTGGGTTACGTAAACATTTATCAAAAAAAAGTCCATCTCGCAGTCAAAAGGTCGCAAGACGCATTGGTTTTTACTTTGTTTGAGTACAAGAAGAAATTTATCTCCCAACATATTATGCTTTTGATACGAGGCGACTGAATTAGATGGGGAGATTTGTTATGATATTATTCATTATTGACGGGCCAAATTATTCTACTGAATTTGTAAGACACGCCATATCTACATAGAGTTGATATATCTATGCGTTTTTAGCCATTACCCAAAAAATTTATCTGTTTAGATTGAGGATGTCCCGGTGCAAGCGGTACACTAGGAGCACTGATTTGTTAGGACTTGGACCACGTGCCCTTGGAATGGAAAGCCAGTATTAGAATTTGACATGGGCAGAAAGAAAAGATTTGAGTAAGCGTTGTTTCCATTCATTATTCTTACTGACATATTTTCTTATTCTGCTTACTTTTTCTTGGCTCTTTTTGGCTCTTCGTAGATTCTTTTTTTCTCTTCTTAGTTCTTCGTGGTTCTTCCTGGTCCTTATTTTCTCTTTTGCCTCTTCTTCGTTCTTCTTATTTTTTCTTGGCTCTTCTTGGCTCTTATCGTCTCTTTTTACTCTTCTTGGCTCTTGGAGGGAGTAATTTTTAAGACAAAGGGAAGAGGTAGTTTGAGTAACATATACTGGTATAGAGGTTGGAAAGTACCAAAATTCATTGCATTTGGAATTTTTATTCCGAACATAAGATATCTTCTGATCTTAGACAGTTTTCAAATTTACAAAATTTTATAGGGTAACAACATAATATGTTTTAAATATTTCCCATTTACAATTCGTTCCTCGTGTGGGCACGGCCAACTGGAATACAGGCCAGGGTGCGCGATCAATAAATCAGTGCTGCATCTTCAACTGCTTAAATAGTGTAATCACTCACAAACAACACATGTAATAAGCAATAACAACAATCATTGCCATTTGCAAGCACTCGTTACTCAATGACAAGATGAATACCGTACAAGAGTCCCAACAAAAGGAGATGGGAAGAAGAAGGTGGGGAAGTACCCGACTATTCAGATCTGGTCACCAAACACAACTAAAGCAATTTCAAGCAACATTTCAATTCTTAATGATGGTCTTACACCAGAGCGATATTGAGAGTATCTTCCGCTCTAGAACGTCCCGCAAGTATACTATATATTATTTTTAATTAATTAATCATGAAATATCACAATTTCATCAAATAAAATTTACTTGCGCACGCCGGGATTTGAACCCGCGACCTCCAGCTTATTAATCAAGAGCCTTACCCCTCGACCACAGAGGCCGTCACAATCACATTGTCACATAACACTTCTTTCCGGCCTTGGCGTGTCCTTCGTCATACATGATGGGTTTCTTCAAGACAAGGGATCACTCCTTTCTTCTCACACAGCATCCATAAATATGACACAGGCCTTGACACAAACCTTACAGCTTCTACATATGCTTACATTAATTATTAATTTTTTTTTCGCTGGGTTAGGAATGTGTGACCTCTACGTCCAAACCGAAAAGCGGAAGTGTCTGCTGGAAATCGTATACTTTCTGACTCCATCATTTATCATTACTTAAGGCAAAACATATTTTTTTTATTTATTTGCAAAAACAGTATAAACAAATACATTAAAATATCGGTAATTAAAAATTACAAAAAATTAATAACAAATACATTTACAAGTTGGACAAAAACAAAATTTTCATATGTAGGTTTACAATGGTAAGTCTTGAATAATAATATTTCACGTTTAAATACGTAGTAGGACATGTGGAAAATATCCAAATTTCCTGTGAGGCAGTTAATTAACCCAGTGATTTTTCTCAAGGACATAAACATAGGTAAGTTAGTTATGCACCTAGGAAGAATCAAAAGCCTGTGTTGGCGGCCTCGTGCAAAATTATCCGGAACATAGAATCCTATTTTAGCCAGAATGTCTGGTATTGAAACTAAACCGTTTAGAAGCTTATACGCCATCAGATGTAATGCTACATCCCTTCTGGAACTAAGGCTGCATACACCCAGCATTCCTGAGATAAATGCTGTTGGAAACAGCCATGGGTAATAACCAAACTCTTTCAAGTAGATTTGAGAGGTATCTTAGTTAAGGTCCAAAATCTCTAAATAGTCTTCTATTGTATGTCTTTCTCTTAAAAGAAAGCTACAAGCTAAAAATGTGTATATTCTTGGTATACCTTATATTGTAGGTAATAGGCATTAAAATCGCTTGACAAACGTAGTCTAGAAACGTTCGATTCCAAGCACAAAACTTGTTTTTATTTAATTTGTAAATAATTTTATAAGAAAGTAAAAAAGTTAATCAAGTCAAACTGTCACAGATAATCTTAGCTATAATACTGAATTTTTTAAAAGTTGTTTCCTTTACGCGTTCATATATTTCTATTGAAAAAATGTTTTTTTAGTAGTTTACATTTGTATTTTTTATTCAGTAATTTATTTATGTATTTGTATTCTACTCAAACAAAACGATAGTAAAACCTTCAATTTATCTAAAACATGTTTTTTGGTATTCATAATGTACACCAATTCGTTGTAAAGATTAATCAAAATAGTGATTTAGCATTAAGCTTCGCCTTAATGATAACCCAGAGCAATGCCGGTTACAGCTAGTCAACGATAAAAGCTCAATTTTCTTCCATCTAGCACAAAGCTGCGCGTTTTTATCTCAGCCCATTCAGCATCCGGTCATCCCGTATAAAAATGCCTCCCAAACCGGTACCGACGTACAGCCTGCAAATTCGCTGAATATAACGGCTACAGGCCAAACAGCATTTGTAGCGGGACTTTTTAGCAAATGGCCGAAGACCAGCTTGCTTTGCAGCCACGCTGGGCTGCCTCAATTCGACATTATCATTTTTATCCATGTATACACGGTGTCTTGAAATTCGTAGTAAGAGCAGGAAACTGGTAAATCTTCATCACATTTAAAGTCGATTTCGTCATACAACATTTTTGATTTGAGCTTTTGTTTTCAAGTAAATCGAGTACGAATTTGGAGTTTTTTAGGTGGAATTTGATCGAAATTAGTCGCTAGGGGGTTAGTATAGGCTGTTTAATGCTAGGTATCAGGTATCCGTTTTGCAATAAAATCCAAATGAATACTTTAGAAAAAAAACTGTATTTGAAAGGTGAAAAGGCTTAAAAATTTAATTATCATAAATATTTTTGAAATATTAAAATTGAGAATGCAATTATAAAACTCTTTTGAAAATGCCTCACTTTACGTCGTTTGTAACTTAAAAAACGTTTTTTTTTTCAAATTGCGGTCTGAACCTAAGGAGCCATAAAGGTGTACATTTTAGATATCCCATGATAAAGTTCTAGATTTTATATTTCTTCATATTTCTTGCCATCATGGTAAGGGAGTCACATCGAATTCTATGAGAACATAAGAGCTGTTCCTAAAAGCGAACAAATCAGCCTGAGTGGTTAAAATGTGGTTGTAAAGTAAAGTTGTTTAACCCTTCGGATACAAAAATTACGAAATGTTTTTTTAACGTTCGGGTTGGTTGTTTTCATGATTGAAATTCACCGATATCCGGATTTTACTAAGAGTTTCCATATACCATGTATGTTTAGTATAACTAGTATAACGGACACAACGCTGTTAGATGATGGCTAGAAGCTGAGATTAATATGAATATAGTTATCTTTGGGATATTTGTAACTACTATCTGCGTCCATCTTTGTGTTTGAGAAGATAAAGTGCTAAGGTTATAAGAGCTATCAAAAATGTGCAAAACGGTAAACTGTTATATAACGTACAAAAACAAACATCTATAAAGGAAAGGTTATTTTTTTTGTGAGAATACCGCACAAGAGTCCCAACTACCAGGAACTAGTGATATTATGGCGTCCTCAATAAATTAGAGTCTGTTGTGAGACTGAAGGTAGTGCGGAGAAGATTTCTGGAAACATTGGAATATAATTGGTGGTCTTTCACCAGGGCGATACTGAGAGTATCTATACTGCTGCCGGATAGAATGGAAAGATTTTTTTATATAAGCTCCATACAGGAAAAAATCCCTCAGTGCCTTTGTCATCTTTGGGGATGTTGTGTAGAGGGTCTTTTAATGAAAGGAGAGGAAGTTATGGGAAGGAAAAGGGTATGAGGGATGGGTAGGAATCTGAGGGTCAATGTGTTCAGGAGTGACGGACGTATGAATCCATCCCTCCCACTGTGGTACAAGGCGATGGGTCGAGAGAGTCCGGCTGGATAGGTTAAAAGTTCTCCCTAAACCAGTCTCCCCCGATTCGGCCCGCCACACAGTAAGTGGGAAAACGCATCCGCTGCTAAGACCTAGACGAACCTCTCCCCATAAACCCGGGCACCCCTGCTGTCACCAAACGTAGCAAACTACTTGGGGTGTCATATGGCAGAAGGTGTTGGTTATCCAATAAATGATTTCAGGGGCAACGGTAACAGTTTTAAAATTTTATATAAATAATTATATTTTGCATGTTGCATTAGCCAGTGAAGTTTCTACCTAAAATTCATGTTACTTAAAGAAAAATACATAAATAAACAGAAAAACGTAAAAAAAAACTTTAATGAAAATAACAGAGGTATCTTAGATATCTTACACACACGGCAGGGGGAGAGGGTACTTAATTAACAATTTGATTTAATTTTCTCCAATATGCATTTAGTAAACAGAACCAAGGACAGATGGAAAATATCGGCGTCTGAAAATGTATTATTATTGGTGCTTTTATGAGTGGAAGGGGGTGCATGGACCAGATCTTCTCATTGCGTATGCTCACCGAGAAGTTTCTGGCAAAAAACCAGAAACTTTTCTGTGCCTTTGTAGATCTACAAAAGCATACGACCGAGTCGACAGGAAAAATCTATGGAAGGTGTTGTCCAAGTATGGAGTGAATGCGAATCTGACTCAGGCAATTGCGTCTCTATATGAGGGAAGCGTTGCATGTGTTAGGGTGAACGGTGGTTTTACGGGGTGGTTTGATATCACAAAAGGTGTTAAACAAGGCTGCGTAATGTCACCGTGGTTATTCAATCTATACATGGATAATTGTATGCAAGAATTGAAAGAGGTGGGATTGGGCGCGAATTTGAGTAATATGAAAGTATGTTGTCTGTTGTATGCTGATGATGCGGTGCTGATTGCTAATAGTATGGATGATCTGCAGTCTCTCGTGTCTAGGATGAACGAAGTATGCATGAAGAATGAGTTAATGATGAATGTAAGTAAGTCTAAAGTAATGGTGTTTGAAAGAGAAATTACGAAAACAGTGTGCAATATAACTGTGAATGAGGAATACTTGGAGCAGGTGGATGAATTTGTGTATTTAGGAAGCATGTTTACGAGAGATGGGAAGGCTGACAGAGATATTGAAAGAAGGGTAAATGCAGGTAACTCCATTAATGGAGGACTGAACGCAGTTGGCGCTAACAAAAAATTGTCCAAAGAAGCGAAGTTAGCAGTCCACAATGGAGTGCTGGTACCTACCCTGATGTATGGAAGTGAGGCATGGAACTGGCAAAGAAAGGATGAAAGTAGTTTGAATGCTGTTGAAATGAGATCCCTGAGGCGTATGTGTGGTAAAACCATGTCTGATCGTGTGAGGAATGTGGATATCCGCAAAGAGTGCAAGGCTGATGTAAGCGTAATGAGTAAGATCAAGAAAGGGACGCTTGTAGAGCGAATGAGCGAAGAAAGGAGTGTAAGGAGAATATACGATGCAAATGTGAATGGTAGCAGAAGTCGGGGACGCCCGAGGAAGACATGGCACGACCAAGTGAATCAGATACTTGAGTGTATGAATGTGAATGAGGCAAGGAGTGTGTGCCAGGACCGAGTTGTTTGGCGGTCCGTCCTCTCTGCCTACCCCTGCGGGGAAACGGCGTGATGGTTAGTTAGTTAGTTAGTTAGTTAGTGAATGTCCTTCTGAAAAATTAATTTTGTTTGTAGTTCATTTGAGTGTGGGAGATGCAGTATTGTTAAAATAACAATTGACTATCATCACCACACATATCAACACATTTTTTTCAGAGTATTTATTCTTTTTAAAAAAAAATTTAAAAAAAAAAACAATATTGTGGTTGTCGCATTGTCGGACTGATGATTTCAAATCTCCATGGTTCAGAATGGAAATAACATGGCATTTTTTTTTCTTTATTCGTAAAATATATTTGTATACAGTTTTTTACATGGTTTTCGACTACCACACTAGACATATGTCCGTATTATGGTAGTCGAAATTTGAGTATAATTATATAAATGGTACATATTCGTTTTTTAACATATTATTTTGTGAAATGCAATGTATTTGTAGAATAGGTAATACTTTAACTGGTTTTCTAGTTTAGTACATTTCACAATAATAAACCAACCATTGGCATTGACAAGAAACTTGGTAAACTTATTCCCAATATTTTCCTGTCGTGTTATTTCAACCCCAAGACAGAAAAATTATCAATACTTAACGTTTTTCCTGTACTTCCCATCAACATAAATATGAAGATTTTTTAAACTTGTTATACCCATTATACATTACAAAAAAATTAAATAAATATCCGTATTTTATTTTATGATATAGCAAAATAACGTGTATTAGTGTATATGATCACAATTTAAAATGGACTAATCACATAACTTAAATTTAAATAATAATCAAAATCAGAAATGAAAATAAATATCAAAAGAAAGAAACCTCATAAAAAAAATTTTGAGCATGGCTCTCTGCCAATAACTTTTAAACACAATATTGTCGGATGGGGCAAAGCAAATGATATTATTCTAAATTCATTAGAACCTAAAGTCATAGCACTGACGAAATCTTCATCAACCTCAGCATCTTGTCGATTGCCTATTGACAAGATGCAAAGATTGCTAATAACCTATTCTAAAACAATACTTTTATAAACATTTCTAAAATCTCTCTGCAAAGGCCGAGCAACGCCGTAGATTTCAGCAATTATATTCTCCACTTGTAACGAAAAAAGTAGATAATAAAACATTTATTTTTACAGGGTGTTAAGGGACTAACTTGACTTAATTTAACCATTGATTCTGGGGCATGAAGTGGAGTAAAAAATGTAAATGAAATTTTGGTGCCTGGTGACGTTTTTGATTTTGTTTTGTTTTACTCAAAACATCAAAGGTATTGGACAGGTGGGGTCGGGGGAGAAGTTGGGCGGTTACTGAGCGACCAGTGATGATATATGGAAGAATTTTTTTATTGTTTCTGAAGAAAAAAATGCATGGAATATAGTTACAAGAAGGCTATAGTAAAATACCTCAATAATAATAATAATAACTAAGCTAAGCATGATAATATTCTTCTGCATTTAATTTCTATGAAACCAACAGAAAACTTGTAATTCTTGGCTAGCTGTACCCCGCCACGCGTTGTTTTGATCAAGCTGTCGGTGCAAACAGAAAAAACATTGACGCATGTTGCTTTCACGTCCAACAAATTGGGCTGTTTTTAGTTTTATTTAAGTATGTTTGTTCAACAGTTTTTCGCTGTTTTTTGAAAAAACGTGTTCTTACCACAGTAACAGGTCACAGGTGACATCTATATAATTTAAAAACACACTCGTATTCGAATGCAACGTTGTATCAAAATTTTAAAACAATCGGTGATGAACTTTTGGAGATTCGAGATTTTGAACAAACGAGCATTTACATTTTTATTTATGTAGATTACTGTTGCACTAAACTATTATGTACGCTCTCTGCCAATCCCTACTAGCTTACGGCATTATAATCTGGGGTGGCTGTGCACAATCTACCATCGAACCTCTACTAAAAGCCCAAAAAAATGGTTATACATGTCATTAACAAGCGACCGACAAGATACCCCTCCACTCGACTAAGTATAGTATAGTATAAGGTCTTAAACATACGACAACTCCACCTAAAATTTTCGCTAATACATTTTTTGTTGAAAATATAAAAACCAAACTCTCTTACAACACAACTACACCACCAGAAAAATAACCAACGGTCACTACAAAGTACCTTCACTACATAACACGTCAGCTCAAAGGCAATTTTTCTTCCTAGCTTCTAAAATCTTTTACCTTATGCCTGAAAACTTAAAAACCGTGAGTCAACCCCATTCCTTTAAAAAACAAATAACGAAATGGATCCTTACACACGGAATACATTACAACTACAATACCCATTTATTCTACACTCTATCAATTGTAATCAAATATCACCTTTCAGACAAAACATAATATATCCTTATTCCCTAACTTAGTGGTAAATAGTATGTACATAATTAATTAGTGTGATCTATTTACTAATAATTTCTCAAATTTTTCATCTATTTATAATTCTCCAACTTCTCCATCCTCTTCTTGCAACCCAAACTAGCTATACATCATTTTTCTTATTTTTGTTTTTTTTTTATATTATATTAATGTATAGATTCAAAGTCCGCAAACTGTAAAATTCACCGGCCATAACACAGTGTCATTCCTAGCGTGAAGAGTGAAATACTATAAAAAACCACACGTACTCTCTAAATCATGTATCAATAAAATAAAATGTATTAAAGCCCGTATGGGTGTAGAATATATAAATAAGTAAAAAGTCACCCAATACCAAAACTTTTTACTCCAAATAATGTCAGGAATCACTGGTTAAAGTAAGGCAAGCACGTCCCTTCACACATATAATATATGCAGGATGCTATTTTAAGCGATTTTAGATTAATTTTGCGATTATTATATGTGTCGTAAAATATGAAAATCGGTGAAAATGTTTTATTTAAATTTTAAAGATTATGGCTGTGATCGTTTTTGTTAAGAACGTCAAACATTCCTGGCTTGCGAATAACCTGACAATATTTGATAATCTGCTAATACCATTACAGTAAGCGGAAAATGTTGGACATAGCCAGCAAATGAATTGAAAGGAAGGAATTGACGCCTGGGTGGAAACTAGACGCTATGCCAACTCAGCCACCGACCGGTCAATTGATTATTTAGATTCCAATACCTGAATTTTGTTTGCATTATGAAAGGCTGAAACCTGTATGTAGTAAACATAAATTTATGAGTATAATTTAATTAGATGGTGTACCTGTCGAAAATCACGACAAGATATTCAATAATCAGGTTATTGTGGCATTTTCACGATTCCTTGAACTCTGTGCGACATTCGAATTAAATCACAGCATTTTGCTACTCACTTCCAATTAATTAATAATCAATATTCGATTCAGTGACACGATTTAATCACTGCACTGTTAGTAAGGCACTCTGCTTTGGTTCGTGTGGTGTCGGATTTCAAGGTCTGATCCAAGTAGACTGTTTGTAGGTACCACGTCCATAACTACAACTAATTCAGCTCTAAAAGTTGACATCGACATAGAGAATCGTAATATATTCCTACCATTGATTTAATATTCTAAGATTGGTCCACTTAATTTATGAACTTAATCAGTTTTGTAGCAAGACAAAAAGAACATTTACCACGGATCCAAGGGTCGCTGAAGTAAATTAAAAATAATATATTATTGTTATTAGTTAAAATTAATCAGATAATTAATGAATTAAGTTACTACTGTTTTTCAGTATGTTTCAAATTGCAACGTACTCCAGAAATACACTGGTAAGAGGACACCGCTAAGAATAAATAGAGCTTAGTACTTAACGATTTCCTTACTCAGTTTCCAAATACGAAATCTTGTTTTTCTTTTTGCAATCATTTACCTACTTCTGTCTTTTCAAAATCTTTTCTTGTCCTTCTGTATGATTAGGTAAGAAGAGTTACCTACGTAGGAAATACCAGGTTATTTAGATAAGAATTCTAATTAAACCTTTCATTAGAAATCGTAAAAAAATTTTAGGAACACCAGCACAGGAACCTACAGTCAACAAACATGTAGATAAGGAAAACAACAAACATGAAAATGAGGTCTTCATACGTTAATATGAGGAAAACAACAAGCATGAAGATGAGTTCTGCAAACATGAAAATGAGTTCTGCAAACGTGAAGATGAGTTCTGCAAACATAAAGATAAGGCAATCATGATATAACACCAACACAACAACCGAAAATTCCTGGGAACAGAAATCCGAGGAATGTGAATATACCTACTATTTTACTATGCATGCATCTATATTTTTTCGTAGTCTTCAATAAATAAATAATATTTAAATTAATAACGATATTTTTTACCCGATCGTTTCACTACTTTTTTGCATTTAGTGTTAGATAAGTTGAAAATTGAAATAAAGTTGTAATAGACTTCTCGACTTCTACGTGTGTGGCTTTCTATGTTGCTCTGTTCTTATTCTCTGTTTGCCTTTGATTGCTAAAAGTATTTTGGGAACTGCATAACTGAACTTAGGATGGTGGTGTGTGGACAGGGCTAATAATTCTACTGTACCCGTTGCCAAGTTAAATCATTAACACAAATAATCTTCATTTTGGGTACAATCAATTTGCAAGTATGACACTATTTATAGCAGTTCAACAATAGTAAAACAGTGTTATAAACTTTAACAATCCCTTAATGGGTTCACTGAGAAAACAGGTTAGCTGATCTCGAAAGCTACAGCTTACAAAGCTAAACTGGAGTCAGTCCTGCCAGTTTTTAATTTTCTACAGCAAAACATCTTTTATTGGTCATCACAGCTGTGACATCCCTTCAGGGATCACAATTTTATGCCAGAGCACAGGGTTAAAAACTAACCAATGCGCTGCCCGCTGCTCTGGCTTAAAGATGTGATGAGAAAATATTCTATCGAAGAACTAATCAATGTGCTAGATACGCTCAGAATTAGCATAATAACTATGGTTTGTTATAATAATAATTTTATTCCCGAATGTGGTTTATATATAGTTTATATATAATATAGGTTTACATTTTTTTGTATAATAGATATAATAAATTAAAAAATAAGGACAACTATGCAGGGTGTGGTCTTGAGTGCGCTTGGGCTGCGGTCACCAACGTCTTGGAGGAGGCCATTAGCCGCATCCTGGCTCCAGTGACCCGGTGTCTCATCAGGCTGGCAAATCCATTCAGTCCTAGTTCCGTGGCCAGGCCGCTTGCCACGCTCATTCTTGCCGGGACCGCCCCGTGATAGTGGGGTAAACTGCCCTCGATACGCGGCTTGTATATTTTTATGTTTCAATCATACTTCCACTTTGTAATAATAATTTGTGCTCCTTATTTATTATTTAATTTTAGATGCCAAACCACCAGGCGAACACATTTCATATGTGTTCTTATTTTGTGTTACTATTAATGTAAGTATGCATACATTATTTCGTACTAACAATCATGCATGCAGGGACATTGGAGGGTCTAGATTCGTTTTAAAATAAATGTAGCTTCTTTTTACAAAAAAAAATTAGAGTCCTGACGTGTGCGGCTAAGGAGGTTAAACAATCAGTTTCCTCACACAGCCGTCGGGAAAGGGTGGGTCCCCTCCAAAGTCCTAGTTCCGTGAACATTGTCTATGCGCTACTGTATCTTCGGTATCCAAATATTATTCTACAGGCGTAATTATATTCAATTCGGAGTCGTTCCATCGAGCAAGTTCGGTAGTGACACCATGTCTCACACGTATACAGGCCAGTACAGAATGCGTTGAACAGTATTTTTTAACGGTATTGCTGCATTTGCAAAATCTGCGGGCAATCATATTAGACACTATGCTTATGCTTCTCCTTTGTCGATCGATATCGCCATCGTCCGATAGGTCTTGATTAATAATGTGCCCCAAGTATTTCACGTACGAACATGTATTTATTTTTGCCTCGTTAAGGTATACGGGGAGCATCTTACTTGTATCTTGACTTTTTCCGTGGTGGAACGCAATCAATTCTGTCTTCTTCGGGTTGTACATCATATTATGCTGTTTTCCATATTCTGCACAAGTGTTTAGCAGTAATCTTAATCCCTTGATCGACAGAGCTAGGAGGATCATGTTGTACACGTAGCTTATATGATTCATACATATACTGTTAACACGACAGCCCGCTCTGATGTCCTGGCGACTTGACAACTCGTCCATGTACACATTAAATATAAAAACTCGTGTTTTGCTTTTTAATCTAGAATTTCCATCAATGTAACATTTTTTTTAAAATGGGCTCAGTTCATGGCTTCTTTAGTAGGGCCTATCTCATAACAATAATTTATTCTTCGTATTCGCAGGCGCCTATTTCAGTTGTAAAAGTAAACATCAAAATACATAATCGTTATAGGCTCCAAGACTAGCCGAAGGTTGACATCGGCGACATAATAAGTCTCCAATACTTATGGACCTATATTTGTCAGTAATAAAGGTTGACATTTATATTCATATAACGAAGGCGACGAGATTCTATTCAATTAGTATCTATCATTGATTCGTTTTCAAAATCCCGTATTATATTTTTTTATAGTGTTTTCATAAAGTTTTCACTGAATTTTTTTTTGTCAAAGCAACCATTTTCAGAATATAATATCATGTAGGTACATTATCAGCTTCGGAATTCTTAAATAGCTACACTAGTAAATCAAAGTTCAGTATAATATGATATCTTAAATTACCACAAGAATAAGTTCCATAAAATAAATGCATGTCTTAAACGTCGGGAGCGAATTTTTGTTGTACAATTTTCGTATAGATTTGATTATTTTTATTTGATGTTTTATTAGTCAAAGAAGTCAAGAGGAGGAAATCGAAAAATTGTTTTTATTTTTTATTGATATAAATATGCTATACATGTGTAAACTGACAAAATTTTAACTATCGATTTCCCAAAAAATGAATGTACAAAAATAAATTAATAATGTTTGTTATGAAGTTATGTAAGTATTTTGATTTGTGTAATACAGTTGACTCGGCGTTCAATCATATATATATATATATATATATATATATGATTTTGAGTCATAACCACAGTTTGATGATGGCCTTGAACGCCGAAACAGCTGTCACAATAAGAAAAACTAAAATATTTCCATGCAATTTTGCAAATTGTAAATATTATCAATATTTGTAGTTTGGTTAATTTATTTGAGAACTTGTACTTGCACGGAGAAAAATGAGAATTGATAATTTATTAGATACAATTAATTAATTATAGAATCTCTTTAGATCATTCGTAATCCTGTTAAAAACGGGCCTGTAGGCCCTGAACGAATTAATTGATAGGTTTCCTGTTAAACTTTTAGTAAAAGAGGAATGTATTATCACTATGTCAGAACACATGTTCATAAAAATCATTATATTTTCGCATTTCGTCATTAGATTTTATCAAGGCAAATGCAGGTGTTTGAGCCCGCGATTTATTAAGAATACTAAAAGCTTATCAGGAAACGGCCTGCAATCCCGTTTTTAACCGTAAATTGTCTTTTTCCACGGGGCATTATCAAAATACTATATATTCGAGATTTCCGTTTTTTTCACTAGATTTTGGAATTGATTCAGTTTCACCCACCCATGGCATCCTCAGACTGGAACAATTTAAACCAAAGCTTAAATCTGTGAATACTAATGTGTACCTATAATAACTGGGTCAGGGCCAAGAACATTCATTCCGTATAAATTAGAATTATTTGTAATTTAGTCTTACAATTTCATTGTAAGCAGATTACAAATTGCCTTTTAAGTATGGACGTGGTTGTTAATACATTTTCTTCATTTACCTTTGTGTGGTTTATTGCTATCCAAGAGGCGACCGGTTATATTGTAGTTTTGAATGTAACAATTGTAGTAGTTTTGTGTTTTTTTATGTAACATTAGCGACCCGTGCCCAGCATTCACCGTATTCAGAATGTTCTGAAATGCATTTTATTATACATTGACCATATTTTAATAGACAAGTACATTATAGATAGGTAGCAGGGTTACCAATTAAGAAGTTTTTCGTCGAATAAACATGTTCATTTGAAATAATTAAGAACATCAGTTAAGTTCAGTTGAAATAAATTGGTCATATTTGCAAAAACGACCAATAAAACATTATCCAAATTATGAAGAAGTCGCACTTCATGGTTTTCAATATGTATGAATATCGTTTCGCAGACTTGGTCCGGACTGCAGCCTGGGTGGTGGGTGGGTGGTGGAGATTCACATACTGATAATCTCCAATAACATCTCTGAAATATATGTCCCGGAAAACACTGGTCTGAGGCAGTCAACTCTTAGATCAGCAAAATCATCAGCTGTAGGCAGACTGATGGAACCTAAGCGCAAGCCAAATACTATGTTTGGTGATCGCGCTTTCGTAGTATCTGGGCCGAAGGCTTAGAATAAACTCCCTCCGGAACTAAGATCCATAAGGAGTCCAACAGAATTCAGTTTTAAACTAAAAACTTACCTTTTTAAGCTGTCATACACTTAAATTAAATAAACCATTCCTGAGAGAAAGTCCAGTTATATCCAATAATGTCCTAAATCCTGTATCTAAATTTCGCTAATAAACAATTAGTTAATGATAATTAAGTGTTAATCTCAAGTGACTTACCAGGTAAGTATTGTACTATACAGGGTGTATCGGCACGTACCCGACAAACTTTAACCAGCTATTCCTTAGCACATTTGGAGTAAAAAATTTTATGGGCACTTTGCTGTCCGGTAACATTATAAAAAAATTATCATTGATATTTTCACCACACGTCACCACTGTTTTATCCTTTGTCACAGTTTGAAAACCCATCTGGCAATATTTTATTCGAGTTTCGTTGAATAATATACGTACGTACCTACATTGGCGCGCTTTTACAATCGCAACGAAATGGCATGGCACCCTTCAAAGGATAAAATAGTGGTGACGTGTGGTGAAAATATCAATGATAATTTTTTTATAATGTTACCGGACAGCAAAGTGCCCATAACATTTTTTACTCCAAATGTGCAAAGGAAAAGCTGGTTAAAGTTTGTCGGGTACGTGCCGATACACCCTGTATATTATCTCCATACGTAGTTAGTAATAACATAGATCATTAAAGAAATGTATTATATATTTGCACAGCGCCCTTGAGGTGATTTTGCACAAAAACGGCGCTATACAAATCATCCAAATATTATTATTATTAAATGTTATTTATTGTTTCGTGAATGAAATAAAGGATTGCCGAGATTAAGGATATAAAAAATATTTTATTTTTGAAAGCTTGTAAAACCTCAAGAATATAAGAATAGACTCAAAGCTCTTTTATTAACAGTCGAGATACAGGTGTAATAACTAATATCTGCCTCTTCTCCCTTCAAATGTGAAGGTTATTATTGTTCAATTACCAATGATTATAGAAAATTCAACGATTTCAGTAAATCTCGGTAAGCAATTTAGGTGTCAACGGTAATACGTCTAATATACAGATATCAATGTAGGAACCCAGGATTATTTGTTGTGATTAGTTTGAGCCCTGTAACGTTGTTTGTAATGACCTTGTCCTTTCACTGGAGCGATGAATAGCCAACAAGGGAATAGTAACAGGGTGTTTGCGGTTTAGGTAAGAGGATTATTTGGCTATTTAAGTACACCATATAATGATAGATTACTGTTGGTAGCTGTTATAATTTATTAATTTTGGCTTAAAACTGAAATTTTTATGGGTCAACATTTTTTTTTCCATGTGAGGTCCATGTTATAAGTTCATGCATGCACGAAGAGAAACCGATTATTACCCTATCAATAAATTAACAGGCCTTATTAATAAAACATCAATTTAATGATATTTCATAAAAATATAATATAATATATCGTGCCGATAGAAAAAAAAACACAATCTTATACTTACTTGTTTTTGTTATACTTACACAAGTTGATGACTTTTTGACCAAAATCATAATATCCCACTCCCCATAGTATCCGCATACTTTGTTTTTATTTTTATTTAACATGCTGTCGTAATAATTATTGGCACAAAATTTTACAAAATTATCGAAATTTCCGTTTTTAAAAGGAATAACGAATAAAATTATGAAATTATGAACGAATTCATTTTTCTACCACGTGGACTTCTTATCAAGTTAATTCAATTATTTTATGAAAACTTTTTGCCAGTTATGCTTTAAAATTTTACGACGAATTATTTCTTTTAACTCCTACATCCGCAATACGAATTTGAATAAATAGTTTTGTCCGTAAAAAACCTAATTATTTCGAGAAAGGCGTAAAAATACAATATTGAATAACTATGCCGTTCATGAGTAAATTTATTTTTTATACTGACAACTATTTATTCATACTCATATTACGTTTGTTCGGGCGCAAACGAATAATTCGTCGTAAATTAAAATTGATTTTTCAAAATTTCTTATAAATAATTCCTTCAGTGCATAAAACTTTTCATCCAGCCAGTGATCGAGACCACTCACTGCACATAACGACTGGCATACAATTCTCGCGTCTGTGAATCAACCATTCTCTTCTGGTGCGCACTCGGCGCGCTGCACTTTTAGTTTGGTCGTAGCATAATATTATATTTCGACAATAAATAATGCACGAATTTACATAACTGCATCACGACTACATCAAATAGCGATGCAACGCAAATGGCGCGATGTGCTACATAGCATCTACGTACTGATTTGCACTGGCGACTAGCAAATAGGCTGCAGCAAAGGTCAGTGCGTTTGGTATTGTACAACATTAAACTATTTTTTCAAGATCTAAATTCAAGCACGAGCACAAAACCAGAGCCAACTTAGTCTCCTAGAAGCTGTGCATACTGCACAAATGTACAGGGTACGTAGATACTTTAATAGTACACAACTGCTGACCCTGTAGAAGTTGCAAGTGCAGTTGAAATTGGTAGTTCAGGTGACCCCAAATTCCTTGTAGAAACAGGCAGTCCGTTTGAGAGTTTCCACTATTCTCACAAAGGGATTACAATGTTTAGAGCATAGGCTTTAGGTAATGTCCTTGGAAAAAATGTCCTATTAAAAATGGGATTGTTTAAAATGTTGGTACATTTTGTGCTACATAATTATCACGAAGCATGTTACATGAACAAACAAAGTATGCGGATACCATGGGTAGTGGGATATTATGATTTTGAACAGATACCTTATTAGGAATTGTCAAAATAAAAGTTATCAGCTTTTGTAAGTATAATATAAACAAGTAACGGCATGATGCACTATATTATCATGAAAAATCGTTAAAATATCCATAACATGATGTTTTATTAATAAGGCCTGTTAATTTATGGATAGGGTAAAAATCTGATTCTCGTCGTGCATGCATGAACTTATGACATGGACCCTGCATGAAAAAAATAATGTTGACTCAATACTCCTTAAAAATATTAGTTTTAAGCCAAAATTAACCAATTTTAACAGCTACCAACTGTAATCTTTCATTATATACTGTACTTATATAACCAAATAATCCTCTTACCTTAACTGTAAACACCCTGTTCCTATTATTATGTTGGCTATTCATCGCTCCAGTGAAAGGACAAGGACAAGGACAAGGACAAACAACGTTACAGGGCCCAAACTAATCACAAGAAATAATGGTTCCTGTTGACCCAATACTCCTTAGAAATTTCAGTTTTAAGCCAAAATTAATAAAATTGTACCCATATACCGAAATAATTTACTTACCTAAACCGTAAACACCGTGAACAACGGAATGATGTTCATTGTTTTACCGGGATTTTAATGGAAGATGTTCCGAGAATCCGGCGTCATTGATTCCTTCTGCACCGGTGCATTCAACAGCTTGGCTGTGGGATGATTTGCCAGCCTCTGAATTCACTTCCACACAAGACCCATATATTCTCCTTCCTCTCCTCATAAAGATCTTCCTCACAGCATCCCCAAAGATGGCATAGGCCCAGAGAGAAATCATTTTCCTCTAGATCTTCTGTGTGGAGTTTTTGTTAAAAAAACAATAGTTTATTCTAGAGGAACAGCTGCTTGGCTTTTTTTATAAAAAAACTTAAATTTGGAATTGTAAAAATTTAAATATTGAAGACAATATTAGTGATTTTTAAACGCAAATCTGAAACAGAAAAATCAGAAAAGGAAACGGTCACATCTGGGACTCGAACCCAGGACCCTTGTCTTTCCGGGACAATGCTCTACCAACTGCGCTAATGGGACCCTATCCTCATCGGTCACTTTTAACTGTATCATACTTCGAATAAGAACTACCAACGTTGTCTTCATTTTTTCACCGCACATTTTTATTGGCAACTATCTTTATGTATGATCGCAAGATTCAACCCGAAATCACTAATATTGTTTAAAAATCACTAATATTGTCTTCAATATTTAAATATTATAATTTGAGGTTTTACTCAATAAGTTATTCCGAAAAATAATAATTCATTTCTAGACTTGCAGAAAAAGTCAATAGATGTCGCACATTAAAAAATAAAAACAATAAGATAGGTTTATCTATAAGACGCTGTCTAGGATTGCATTTAGTTTGGGTTGAATCTTGCGATCATACATAAAGATAGTTGCCAATAAAAATGTGCGGTGAAAAAATGAAGACAACGTTGGTAGTTCTTATTCGAAGTATGATACAGTTAAAAGTGACCGATGAGGATAAGGTCCCATTAGCGCAGTTGGTAGAGCATTGTCCCGGAAAGACAAGGGTCCTGGGTTCGAGTCCCAGATGTGACCGTTTCCTTTTCTGATTTTTCTGTTTCAGATTTGCGTTTAAAAATCACTAATATTGTCTTCAATATTTAAATATTATAATTTGAGGTTTTACTCAATAAGTTATTCCGAAAAATAATAATGTAAAAATTTAATTCCTTTCCAAACTTAATAATGTTTTTTTTAAACGAAAATATGTAGCACATAATATCTAGTACGGATATGTGCTATTTTATTTATATTAGGCCAATAATTAATTAAATATTTCATAATTCTAGAGAAAATATTAGATTCTAGTTAATATTTCAAAAAAATATATCTTGCTCTATCGACTGGTTTAATATAATAACATAAAAAAATAAATCGATTTTAAATTACGACCACCAAAATGTTTTTTTTTCAATCATTTCAATTTATTAATTTTATGTTACATTATATTAGTATATATTCATTTTCACTTTTGCAGTACAAACGTGAAAAAGATACTTTTCGACGAATTTTGCACTTTGTTGTACACGTCAGAACTGTGGATGGATTACACTGCATCCCAATGGCATAAGCTAAAAGTAGCTTACAATAATGCATATCGCCAACTATTCTCCCTACCGAGATACTGCAGCGCCACGGAAATGTTCCTGGAGGGACGAGTACACTCTTTCAGAGCGCTTCTCCGCCATCACATGGGAAGCTTATGGCGCAGACTACGCCAATCAAGTAACAAAATCATCAGAGCCATGGTTGCCTGGATGGAGTCCCTTCTGATGGCCCTCTGGAGACGGGAGATGTGCAAATATACCCCATAAACGGCTGTTCACACTCATTTTTGTGTTTATATTTTAAATTTTTTCACTTAAATTCCGTTTTTTGTGCCTGTCGGAATCACCTGTGTTATTACCTACCTTATTATTATTTTTATTACTTATTTTGTATATTATTTCAAATATTAAATGTATTGCATTGCACTACCCCTGCATACATTCTGGAATAAATTTTTATTATTATTATAAAGCAAATTTAAACTCACAAATAATTGCCAATGCTGCCTGTAAAATAAGGTAAAATTTAATTTTATTTCTGTTCTTATGTCACATTGGTATTCCTATTAGATATTTTCCAAACCCATTCATAAAAAAATATGTATTTAGATTGGTTTGGTATTTTGGACTAATATCCAAATTTAAGTTTTGTGTACAAGGCCGCGCAGCTGTTCCTCTTAATACAGGGTTTTCCAATAAGAGGTGTTATTATGATATTCAATCATAAAAGATCAATGGTTTCGTTGCTTGTGTGGCACGTAGCGCCATCTTGTTGAAAGTAAACGTTGTCCAGATCAATACCATCCAATTCCGGCCATAAAAAATCATTAATTATCTCTCGATAGCGCAATCCATTTACCGTAACTGTTGCTCCAGCCTCATTTTCGAAAAAGTAAGGTCCAATGACTCCGCCGGACGATAAACCGCACCAAACAGTCACACGTTGAGGATAAAAAGGCTTTTCAACAATAACTCTTGGGTTTTCCGAGCCCCAGATGCGACAATTTTGCTTGTTGACGAAGCCACCGAGGTGGAAATGGGCCTCATCACTCAAGATGATTTGCATTTGATTCACTCAAGTGAATTTTAATAATTTCAATGCGTTGTTGAAGCATGTATTGTTCCATTTTTATTAATGGCGTAGTTTCAACTTGTCAAATGTTAAAAAATGACAGCTTCAAAAGTAATCTTCCGAAATAGCGGGCTATTCAAAATAATACCTCTTATTGGAAAACCCTGTACTTCTTCACCCCAGAACTGCAAAAAAAGTTTAATATTTAGATATGTTTATATTATGGTAGACTATATGTGTTTTACAACCCGGAGCTGTGCAAATATGGAATTCTTCTGTGTGCAAATAGTAGATGATTAGGTTATATACGGATAAAACTTACTGTTATAAAATATTGCTAATTTATTAAAAATCTCTTCACATTATTCGTATTCCCGTTAAAAAAGAGAAAACAGGCCTTAAACTAGTGAATTGACAGATTTCCTAAAAGCAAAACATGGATGTGTTATGGCAATCTTGGAATAAGTCTTCATAAAAATTCTATTGTCTTCGAATTTCGTCATTATATAATATATGTTGATTATGAAAACAGTAATACTTTATTAGAAAATGGCCTCAGGTCACCTTTTTAACAGGATTTTAATAAAACAGAAATACTCGTTTTTTTCGGTTTATTGAGCTATTCAGATCTCGTAACTTTTATTAGATCAATAATTGTTTATCAATGAGATTCATAATCTTCCCCTTAAAATTTTCTAACTTTAAAAAAACTTCTATATATACTAGATTCGAACCTAAGTAAGATTTTTAACCGCCCCTGGGATCATAGCCTAGTACAAAGGCCGATATACCGTAATATTTTTCATTGGCGTTTGTGGCGTTTCAGTCATCAGCTAAAATTTCACTTCCATTCAACCGGATTCATGATATAGATCCGTCGAACGATTTTCGATTCGAACCATACAAAAATATTTTTTTCCATAGACGAATTTATTTATAAAACACAAGATTTTTTTAATAGACATTTACAACGCATCACATTGAATCACCATACCAGGCAACTGCCTGTTTCGTGGTGAACAATACATTAGAGTTATTTTGAATAAAAAATAAACAATTCATATTAAGATATTGTTTCTTAATAATAAACTTGTTTCAACCCTACACAACTGATAACCACTCTTTAATGTAGAGTAAATGGATGTTTCTCAGCTACAAATAATATTTATATTTCGATACAAACAATTCAACTTTTCACCTAAAAACTACCTTAAAATATGGAATTTCGAAAAAATTAATTAATAGAGCACTTTACCCTCGGACACCCTGTATATATAATCAATATAATAATTTCGCTAGTGCGTCTCTGTGTCTGTTTGTAACTCAGGTTAAATGACCTATTAAACTGCGATTTGCATTGATTCTCAAAATTGTAACTAATTTTGAGAACGATTCAGACAAGCTATAAAGTAGGTGCTAAAATTATTTTAATAATTAATAATTCTGTATTTATTTTTTTTATATTTTTGACAGTTTACTAAAGGTTTTCATTCGAAAGCAAAATTTTTGATCTTCTTTAAAATTGACAATGTTTTTATAGTTTAAATTATACATTGACAATAGGCAATGGTCCTAAAAACACACTTTGTCATAGTATCTCAAGCTTCATCAAGGCTTATTATATTAACTAAAGATAATTATATACAGATACATATATTTATAAGAAAATAAAACAATGGGTGAAAGAGATACAAATAGGAAAGAAGGAACCTTATTGGTGATAGAAAGAGATAGAAATAGAATAGATAGAAACAAGAATGTTAGAGAAAATTTTGAATTTTGCAAATCCTACAATTATAATATCCCGTGATTTTTCACGGGCTGGTGTAAAATAATATTCTTAGTTTCACGAGAGAACAACTTATGTAAGTAGCCCTGAACAATCACTAAGCAAAGATAGGTAACCACAAGTCTGTATAATTAATCGAATAACTTCACTTTTCTTTGCAAAATAATTAAGATAAATTTGTTGTTTTTATGTAATTAGGTCAAGCTATAAATCCGATTCAAATAATCGACCTTTACCTCAAAGCTCGCTATGCCAGATCATAATCTAAGTATTTCGAGTTTTAATGGCGGCAAGCATGCAGCCAGTAACTCCTAATGCCTGAACAACTAAAAATAATAACAATAATGATTAATGCAATGACCTTGATTGCCAACTTTACTTGCGTGCTAAAAAAGAGGTTGCAATATTATCATTATATTAGTTACCTAACTGGGTTTTTCTTAAGAAGATTTTGCTTTTAAACAAAATATTAATGTAGAAAACTTAAAAAAGTATTCCCTTCTAGTTTAAATGCAAGTATTTATTTTTTTTACAATTGATAATTTTGCAGTTAAAACAGTTGCATTTTTCAAAGCCGGCCAAAACGATTGAAATCTCATGGGGTACGTGTGACGTCACGCGTACCTTGATTTGGTCGGTTGAATGTAAGGTCAACCGCACTCGGTTCAATTTGAAAACAAAAAAACACAATTTAAATATTTAGCAAGATTTCCAAAAAACACTTTTAAACAATTTGTAAACCGCAATAGTGATTCATGTGCGAGTTTACGCAGCGCAATTTGACACCAAATAGTACCCATTCTTAATGCACGCGGCCAGCCAGGCCGTGAGGTAAACGTTTAAGTGCTGTAAAAACCCGCCGACCAATCACAGGTCGTTTGAGTGTCTCACAGTTTTAATAATTTTTGAATTACGATTAATTCATTCTATGTATCATTATATGTTATAAATTTCATATATTCAGAATCAGAGTTTGGTGATCTATATAAATATAATTTTAAGCCATAATATTTGTCACTCAAGTTATACTTTTTCATGATTTTTGTTTGATTTTAAACATTATTTAATATAAGTTTTGGTACAGCCTACATCATCGTCTTCTATGTTCTAGATGGTTATCTCCGTCACCGACAGCATAGACTATTTTAACTCTCAGCCTGCAGAACTAACTTGCCAATGGTAATGCCGATGGGGAAGGGCACTAGTGCTGTTGAAACGAATCAATTAGGATACCAACATATTTAACATAAATGAAGCAGTATTTAAAGGCTAGTTTTGTTACTTCTAGTTGATATCTATATTTTTTTATATTTACAAAATTTGGTTTGAAAATTCATTATATTTTATTTTATTATTTATTATTTCAAATGGCTTCAAGTAAACAATTTTTTAAATTAAAAAAAAATAAAAATGTACTGGATTGAATTATAAAGGCATAAAGCAAAAACTTGATGGAGTCAAATGATTGAAAAGATTCTTTACTTCTCTTATCTCCACCGAAAGTGAAAAAATACTATTTGCAAAACATGGAACAATGGAGTTAGCAGTAGTGTATTTTTTTAGGTTTGTTAGAAGTGTTTATGAACAAGGAAATAAATATGGTTAATGACTTGTGCTGACTAAAGTGGTACAAACCTTCGTTAAAAACGGCTTCCATGTTCCTTACAACACAGTAATGTGATCATTCTAGGGTGGGATTTGGCCTCCTCAACAAACGCTTTCCACTGGCTGTGTTCCCTCTTCATTTGCCTGCAGTCGTATGACCTTCCTTTCTGCTACAATCCTCTTTAAAGTAGTATATACACATCTTTCTTTGTCTACTCCTGTATCCCTTTTCTGGGACACCACTTTGTCATAATTTTTGGTGTCTAGAAGTAAGAGCTTCATAGATGAACGCACAGATGGCAGTGCATAGAGCTTGCGTGGAAGTCCGCAAGATGAAGCCAGTGGCCAGTAGTCGCCAGGGCCAGTGGTTAGGCTCCCAGATAAACTTACTATTTCAGATTCCAATTAGCCAGCTTCTAGTTAGGTTGACTATCGAGTCACCTTTATAATACGCGGAGTATTAATAAATCCCTGTTTAATCTAAAAGAACAACTTATTTATTAACTCCTTCCAAGACGAGTTGGAGACTTGTTTGTACGAACACAACAAGTACCGATGTGATAAAATGTAGGTACACTGCAACAGGAATCAAACTTGCAACCTTCTGACTCAAAATCAAATGCGTATGCCATGAGGTACGTAAAAAGGGCAATCTTTACAACTGTGATTGAACCCATGACCCTGTGCTCAGAAAGCAGACACTTTCTTTACTCTTTAGGCCGTCGTGTCCACTACCTTTGATTGGTGAATGGTGGTACGAGACGATGGGTAACGGGTCATCGGAGTAGCTAAATCCTTTGGAAAACTCGGTGTGTTCGTACATGTCTCATTAATCCGGATAGTTAAAAGATACCCACCTCATGTTTATGCCTAACTTATAGTAAGGCAGATCTGTTTATTTGTAGCAGCAAAAATTTTCGAATGGTGATTGAATTTGAGTGGCATTTTTCAGGTTGGCTCATTGAACACACCACACCTGGGTGGACCCAAACGCGATGTCAACTCAGCCACCGACTTATGTCCATAAAATTGAAAAAGCATATAATATGCTTTTCCCGTACTATGTAGGTATTTATGAAAAAAGAAAAATTTTAATTCATAAGTTTTTAATGTTTTTTTTATGACTGTGAAAAAGAGTAGTATGTTTTGTTTTTCTTTGTCATTAAAATTTATAATAAAAAAACCTCACCGTATTTTATATCTGTTCTAAGGTTTACACATTAGATCTATTCTATGGTGATTTTAACCCCTAACATAAAAATTAGCAAAGAGTAGATCTTAGTGCGTAACTTCAGTTCGTTGTATATTATGTCATTATTTATTCTCCACTTTGTTTTTTTTTATGAAATCTCTTCCTGTTGACTTGATCCATTTTTTAAAAAAATTATTTTATAAAGCTAGGATGTTTACTTTGTGTTTTAATTACGACTGAAATAATATTATACAATTTTGGTCCTACGTGGTGCTGTGTCCTTTGTCCAAAAGCAGAATTCATTGAGGGTATTGTTATGTTATGTGAGTATATATTGTGTGTAGTTGTCATGTGGTTTATTTTTTAATGTTTGATTTAATTTTGTAGTTTTTTGTTCTGTTTCAAGTACGTGAAATTTAGCAAATAAGTGTAATGGAAGATTTGTTGCGCACATTATGGCTTCGAATGATTCATAACTATTACGAAAGCAGTTCCAATTATTAATTGTCCTGGGATGCGATCCATACGGTATATGTTAGTCCTTCAAAGTGAAAGTAAACCAGAAAAAGTTGAAAAGTTTGTAGATAGCTGTTACAGCAGTCCAAGATCATCCATGGTCAAAAACTTTTAATGAATTATTTTCTTTCGCTGAAATAATATTTTATTTCTCACATTATCTACAGAGTATCGTTTTCATTCACATATTGTGCACCTGTTGTGTTTTTTCCTTATCTTTAAAAATTCTTTTCATAAAATTTGAATTTGTTTATTGATCTGTCCAGGGAATTGCCAGCATTATTCCGAGTAAAAACAACAAAATATGTTAATTGTATTTATGAAATACAAGAAAAATACTGCTAAGAAAAATCAAGTTCCGTTTCAACTATGATAAATATGTAGTTTTTTTAATTATTTATTATTTTGTTAGAAACAAAGAGATTTACATTGTAAAACAAAGATATTTGCATAATGTTTCTACGGAAGAGTTTTATTAATCACTCATATGTAAAAACCTAACGTAATACCTATTTTATATGTAATTTCATGACTAGATAAAAAATTAACAAGATCTAATGATGATTAGAGATGGGAGTTTTATTTTTCTTAAACACTAATAAGAAGGTAAATGGAAGAGGAAGATAGGAAAAGAATAGGAGTTACTCTCAGTACAATCTATAATCTTGCATTAATTTACGATTGTATGCATTACTTGGATTCAAAATTTTTGAAATTTCACCATTAATTTATTTAATGTTACTAGGTAGATAGGTACCACTTTAATAAATTGCTTCTAATTACGGAATTCGATACCCAATATTGTATAATACTAGTGCAGACCTGTGAAAAATCACGGGATATAATAAATGAAGGATTTGTGAAGCTGGAAGTACATATAAATAAAAAAAAACAATCCTCAGGATCTTCACCTATCAAAAGAGAAAAAAAATTAAGAAATTTACCTTTCGAGTGTGAAAAATTACGCAACTAATCACGTCTATGAAATAATACATACTTAACATAACAAATACACATTTCAAATGAAGAATTATTAATTAACAAAATAATTTCAGCACCCACTTTATAGCTTGACTAATATGATTTAATACTAATCAGTTCCAATTTTCACAGTTAAAAGTTAATTAAAATGGAATATTTTACATTACACACCAACAGCCAAAATTAGTACTTTAAATTTAAATTAAATGAAATATTTAGATGCCTATATAAGAAAAAGCTAATTTTTTTTATTAGAAAATAAAAAAAATTCCATTTTTAAACAATCCAAAAATTCATTTTTATTTGCTGTACGTTTGGTACATCATTGAGCCCTAAGCGCCTGCCATAGATCCAAGAGATAGTAGAGTGGCATTTGCCACGTGAATGCACACACTGTCAGGTTTCCACAGAACGATGTAATGATAGGTCGGTCTCAGATGGATTCGAACAATTTCCCAACTTACCACCTTGAAACTAAATTTACTGAAACAAAAAACAAACGGGCACGGTGTAGTTTAATAATGTTACTAAAGATGAAATAAATGATTGTGATGATAATAATTTTATAATATGTGTGCTCGTTTATATTTTATATTTACTACGCGAAAGTCATGGTAAACTCGTAGCATAAGCGGGAAACTGGTGAATCTATATCCCATTGGTAATTTGATTTTACCTTTTGTTTTAGAAGTTGGAATATTTCTGATCAAATTTAAAAAAAACGATGCTTCGATTAAAATACGTCAAAGGGTGGAACCAGCTTCAACATGTTTTTAGCCTTTTAATTGTAAAAAAATTGAAATAACTGAAAAACACGAAATGCTCATGATGAAAAATAATGTTCTGTAGATGATGTAGATTTATCAATTTTCTGATTGTATTATTATCAAAGATGTGTCACAGAGATAAATATTAGTGAAATTTTCATAACCCCCGAGCCAACCATGTTTAGCCACTTTATCACAGATATTCTTGTAAGGACTAGCTGACGTGAACCCGGCGTTGTTGGGGTTTATCCTTAGGACATAGAAATATACCATCGTGGACTTTTTTGTAGGCCTTTTTAAGATATACAATTCCGAAATATTATGATTTATCTCATGAGGTTTAATGCCAATGTCAATGTAATGCCAGAAAATATATTTTCACGACTTGATTATAAAACATCAACTTTTCCCAACTTTCTATAAATATAATATGTATCTATCATATATGTAAACCTTTCGGAAGAAATGTTCTAAATGATAGTGAAATCCCAATCAAAATCATTTGCGTAGTTTAGAAGAGCTACGCGCACAAACAGAGAAACGCGGATAGCGACTTTATTTTATACTATTTAAAGATTGTGGAATAATATCCCCACTAAAAACATATAGGTATACATAAAGTTACTAAAAAAATAAACATATGTTTTACAGTTATTTTGGTGTTTGCCGAATTTAATAGACTAAGCAATCTGTTCTAAGGTTGTAAAAACTTTATATAAATTAATGTTTTTGGATACTTCGAAAAAAATTTCAGTATAAGTTTTTTTTTACTACTGTATTGAACGGCAAACCTCAAATGCATCTGACATTAGAACATGATCGCACCACTACACGCGCAGTAAAATCGAACGCTGCACACACACAGCACTCAGTAGAATTCACCTGTCCACAAATACACGCGCAGGCCCTATCCGCTTGTGTACACGAGTGCAGCACGCACTACTACCAAAGACCCAAACCAGCATGGCAACGTACATCAAATTACATGCAATTCTGAATCATTATGCACTTTTATTTTATTACGGCACTTCTAGACGAAGTAATCTGCTGTTCAACTTTACTATGGGTCTTCAAAGGGGTTTGACGTTCAATGTTTCCTTAAAAAAAATTAATACAACATTTCCGGTCTACGAATTACCTGATAATATTTAAAAAAAAGTCTCCTTTCATCATTACAAGTGGAAGATATTGCTTGTGCAATGGTGGAGGAATTACCGAGGAATGAGACCCACAACGCGACGCATTTGTCAACTAGTTCACAGTAAAAAATATAAATTAAACAAATTTTTGAAAATGTAGAAAACGATGTGGCTGTCATTATCAAACACAAAAATTCAAGTTGCCTATGCGTGCTTTAGTTAGTCTTGTGAACTCAAATTTGCTTTGAATTTAAGTATCTTTTTCGAAATTGGAACTGCTTGGTGAAGGATTCAGACAAGCGATAAAGTAGGTAGGGACCTTAATGAAGGTAGAAAATGATATCAAATGTCATTTTCAAGATTGGGACTAATTTGTCAAAAATTCAGAATGTACTATGATTTTCTAACAGTTAAATTAATCAAAGTTTCATAACATTAGATTGGAAATGATGTAACGAGCTTTAATTTCTTCTACCTCCAAATTGCACGACGCCAGAGTTCAGTTAGAAAGTTTGGGGTGTTAATAATCTGATTATTCCTGTTCCGTAGTTTTTGGTCTGAGTTTTTTTTTACATAGAATTTTGAGGTTAACGCTTTTTCAGATCTCAGCATAACTTCCCATCATGAGCAATGAACGCGTCGAACTATAAATTTAATTGTCAAAAAATAAGACGAGACCTCATGAATTTCCCTACTTTCTTTAAGAATATAATGAGAAAAAAGTTCTCGGTGAAATCATTTTTTTTTAAATAGTTGTAAGATGGCGTATTTGTGGCTTTCTTTCTTAACAAAATAAATAATTTAATAATGCAGGTTCGTCTTTTATGCACTGCCCTAACATGCCACAAGTGCAATAACGCAAAAATGCATCATCGCGGTGACGGGCGTCCAAACTCGTTTTACGATACCACTAACACTATCGCAGCGCAAAGAATACGTCCGTCCGGCCGTTCGGCGTACGGCAACGGAATACGCGCTGAGCGCCACGCCGCGCCGGTCCGAACCTAACTACGTAGGTAGTTACTCCGTATACTGAACACTTAATTCATAGATATTAGATCTATAATGGTGCTAGTACACTAGCTAGATAAATTGCCTTCTATTGCCTATTGCCGAACAATTGTTCTAATGTCTTACCGATCAGTCATTATTGCCCGGAATCAAGAACAAACGATCGACCGCAATATCTTCACCAAAATTGTATGAACTTGTAAGCAAAAATTGTGACAGTTTTGGTAAAGAGTATTTGGCGAACAGAAAGATAAATATGTGACAGAGCGAGGAGGAAACATATTTGGCACGGCAATATGGTCTTAACCCTTCAAACTTTGGAAAGACACTACTAGCCGCATACACCATATTCCATTAGAACTCCTGAAGGAAAGATCTTACTGGGGCGTCCGTTTTTATAAAAACATTTTAATCTTTTTTTTCTAACATACTTTGATATTGACATTCCTGTGATATATTCATGGTTAAAAAGAGAAATAATTATTCTTCTCATTTGGTCTCAAATATTTATACCTGATTCCGTGGATAAGATTCTAAAAATTGTCAAAATGTATTATTAAAAATGGCGCAATTTTTCTATTAACAGTTGAAAATGATTGTATAAATGTCATAAAAAGTGAATTGACAGTTTTTTACTAACTTCCTACATGAAAGAATGTGTTTTCGAAATATCGAATTTACATAATAATTGGATAATTTATATAGCGCCGTATTTGTGAAATATCACCTCGAGAGCGCTGTACGATTTATTACGAGTTCATAGGCTCTATCTAATTTTATAATTTACAAACAAACTCAGAAAGAAACAAACTTATTATTTTTGAACATATACAGAAAACAGTTTACCATTGAAAGGTGCGCAGAAGACACCATAGTAAAAACACAGGACATTGATTTTACTTATACTATCCTCCATTACTGTCGATATTATATTTATTAGAAGATTAGTGGCCAAATTATAGTTCATTAGCTCCATACAAAAGGCCCTGACGAAAATAATTCCCCTCAAGGTCTATGTCATCTTTGGGGATGCTGTGTAGATGGGCATTTTAAGACAAGAACGGAGAGGAAGTTTTGGGAAGGAAAAATATAAGAGGGTTGGGTAAGAATCTAGGGGTCATTGTATCCAGGGGTGAAAGACTTATGAATCCATCCCGGTGCAAGGCGATGTTAAGAGAGAGTCCTGCTGGAGACGTCGAAGTGTCTTCCCCAGCAAACCTCTCCCGATCCGGTCTGCTAAGCAGTTAGTTTCTGGCATATCCACCTCCAAGACCCGGACAAACCTAACCCCATGAACCCGGGCACCCCTGCTAAGTCACCAAACGTAGCGAATCACTTGTGATGACTTATGGCAAAGGTGTTGGTTATTCAATAAATGCTTCCCGGGGTGGCGGCACCTATAGCCGCTTCCCAAATTGCACTGTGTAAACCGATTCGTAGCAAAGATTAATCGAAAATAGTGATTTCACTGATAAATTCGCCTTATAAGTCTGTCACACAAAAGTACGCAGGAATAAAATACATATAATTACGGCGTATTTATGAGATATAATATTTGGCCCTTTAGCCCTGACCTACTCCAACCGTACCATGTATTGTTCCTTTATTAGGTCACGTAATAAGATTTCAGTCTCCCGTACATCAATATGATCCACGTACGTACACGTCACTTATACTAATATAGGACGATGTATAGTCTGTTCACGTCTGCTTGTCAAGGTCCGCGCCACACTCCACACCCTAAAGTTTTTTTTGTAATTAGAGTATGGACTATAATAGTACACTACCCTCAGGGGTCCAGATACACGAATTATACAAATAAAGCACTTTAGAATTATTGGTAATTTACTAAAAGCTTTTGTGGTTTTCGCCTCGAAAATTCATAAAATAATTATTTGCGATAACCTATATTTTTATGTGACATTGTCTAAAACTTCATATGCCACGAGCAAGTGGAAATATGTCATTGACATCCAAGTGGGGAAAAGAGAAGCGGAAGAGAACGTTTGTGAAAAAAACTAATAGTCTAAATTGGGAAAACGTATTTTATATAACTTAAATCTCTTTAAGCAATATATCAATTGTGATTGGTGGTCTCGTAACAGTTCAAAATTGGGTGTTTATACCTACACAATTTTAAAATTTCTCACTATACGTAGCGTCCGAAAACTCGTAGTACAAGTGGAAATCTGATAAAGAAAATCACACAAAAATAACTTTTTTTTTCGGCAACTACATAGTTTTCAAATCTTTTTGAGTCGATGCACGTTAAAATATATCAAACAGCTAATATTAACCCTCTAGGGTCCGTTTTTTTAAAGTTAAAAACCTTAAAATTCTAACTACAGACTCGATTTCCTCGAAAACAAACGCTCAAATCAAACAAAGTTATTTTACCAAATCGACTCACGAGTTTCTCCCTTATACAACCAATTTTAGGCCATTGTTTATTAAATTAAAATATAATTATATTTATTTTGCCATTGCCAAAATAACTGCGATCTCTAAAAAAACCTAAAGACACATATAGTTACTCACACAAATTAACTGCGATCTCTAAAAAAACCTAAAGACACATATAGTTCTTCACACAAATTAACTGCGATCTCTAAAAAAAACCTAAATACGCATATAGTTCTTCACACAAACCATACTAGTTAATAGAAAATCAGAGAAGATATCTACTGTTGACTAGTAGAATGATCTTTCATAATCGGATGATGTATCTTATTTTTTAACAATTTTGCTCTTCAAAATCGTTGACTCTACTTTTCTGTATACTAGTAATCCTTGCCCCTATTATGAGTACCAATAGAATTCATTCCAAATGTTGTTTGACGTGACCGAACTAAAGCTGTCATCAGCAGCATTCTACCATCTAATGTGGCTTGTTTTTTCTCTGCAAACTGACTGAATAAAATATTAAATTACATACGTTCATAAAACAAACAATCATGAGGCCACCATTGTTTGGTTTGGCTACAACGTGAGTTACACCCACACCCGTGTATACGTATGTGTACCTACATAAACTTACTTACTTTAAAATGCACACATAGGTATAAAGCATTATTAGGATGGTGCAAATATAATTTACAGTGACAACCGCTGAAGTGAGTACAATTAGCGGGCAGCCAACAATGTGATTTATTACGTTTATTTGATACCGCATCAGAGTACTAATTTTCCAAAGACATTGGAATCGTTAGATCTCAATTAAGGAATTTAAACCCTTTTTCTTTATTATCGTTCAACCCTGAAAAACTACTTCTTTAGTTTTTTGGCAGTTATGCATAGACAAAATTTCATATAATAATGTCATTATAGACTCAAAGCTGAACTTTTCAAATAATGCAGATGATACAATTAAAAAAATTTCATTCCTTGGCAGAATACGAAACAAAGTAAATAAAGAATAATGTCAGATAATATAGAATACAACTATATCACCACATTTTTATTACTGTTCAAGTACCTACTATTTTTCTCTGCAACGAAAAGAAAATTAAAAAAATGCAAACACCTCAAAATAAAGCAATACGAATAATTTTTAAGCGCAACATATACACACACGGACAGGAGACACGTTAAATGAGCTAAATTTTATGACGATAAAACAAACTACATATTTGAATGTACTTATTTTTGTACATAAAATTAAAACAGGCATGATGTCTAAAGAACTGAATAAATGATAACGACGAGATACAAACACGGGACGAGAAATGCAAGGAAAATCAGATTGCCAAAAAGAAAAAAAATCAAGCACCCAGAAATCTTTCAGATTCCAGGCCGTCCAACTATATTAAAAAATCAAGAAAAAAGTTACTGAGATTGAGAAGATGGTTAAGTTTAATAAGGGATTGAGAAAACACATTTTTCTCACATATCCTCGGGATCGAGCATCGAAAAACATTGGAGAAAAATATTGGCCCCCATAATTATCGCTCCGATATACCAATAAGCTTCCAAGAAATGTAAATGTTTTATGTTATCACTCTCCACTCTATATATTTCCTTTACTTTTTCTTATGTTTTATCATACTTAAATTTCATATTTTATTTTATTTGTACCTACTTATCTCTGTATATAACATTGTAGTTATATTTTATGGGATGTGTGGGATTGCACTCACATTCTGGAATAAACAATTATTATTATTATTATTATCATTATAGATTTTTTGTGACATACAATATGTACTTACATTTAAATATTTAAAGATCCATAGTTTGCCGATGACTGTAATTTTTTTATGTTTTTAAAACTATTAGCACACACCACAATGTGAGCTAACTTAAGATTAATAAATAAATAAATAAAATGACTTTGGTACATTTTCTATAAATAAAGAAAATTAAATAAAAATAATATAAGTTATATTTGCGGCACGTTCCATAGTGGAAGATAATCTCAGTATAACCCTGGTGTAGGTCCACCATTTAGAATTGAGACGTCGCTTGAAATGACTTTAGCCGTGTTTGGTGACCAGATCTGAATAGCCAGGTATTTACCCACCATCCTCTTCCCATCTTCTTCTCCTCCCTTAAACCAACCTTCAGCTTCACAACATACCCCGATTGGGGATGTCATATTCTCTCTTGCTCCAGATGTTTTTTTTTGTAAATTTTATTAAGTTGTAAAATTTAAGGCGATGCCATACGTAGTAATGCAAAATCATGTGTTTTTGGTTTGAAAATTTGGTCGCCTAAAAATGTTTCAGATGCTTTAATTAAATACTGCGAGTATAATACATCTTGGCCTATGAAATAATCGAGTATTTTTTAAATAATTCTTTTTATAAGCCCAGAAAAAAATAATGTATAAGGCCTATGAAAACTGCTTTAAAGTTCAAAATCTCCTACTTACGAACCCATTTAAAAAAAATGTATTTTATTATTTTTAATAATAAACTAAGAGCCTCGTCCGGCAATCTGAAAGCTGCGGGTTCAATTTCCGTCGGCTGCGTGTATTTTTCTCGGAAGTATTTTTTCAATTTATATACGTCTTTCAGATTAATAATTATTGCTTTAAAATAAATTGTATAGTAACATATATTATGAATAAAGAAAATAACATAACATGGTACTTTTCGGATCCAACAAACTTTCATCTATTTACATAAATAAAAATGTAAATGTTCGTTTGTTAAAAATCTTAAAGTTCCAAAAATTCTTACTGATTGATTTTAAATTTTGACACAATGTTGCATTCGAATACGCGTGTGTTTTTTAAATTTATTATATAGATGTCACATGTGACAGGTAAAAACATGTTTTTTGTGACAAACAGCGCCATCTGTTGAAAAAACATATTTTTCAAACCACGCCATTTGTTGGACGTAAAAGCAACACGCTCTATTGTTCATCTATCTGCACAGACAGGCTGAGCCAATGCAACGCATGGCAAGGTACAGCTAGTTTGAAATAAATCTTGTATTATGTATAAGGTTAAAAAAAAAAAACAGACGAACTATTTAAAAAAAATTACTTACAATAATATTCCTCTAATAGGGAAAACATTCAGAAACTTGTATATTAATTTCATAAATCGTTTGTGTGCATTGTTATATTTATGGATTAACAATTTGGTAATGGAGTTTTCTAATGTTTGAAAACTTACAAGTAATAAGTAATCAAGTTGTACCAGAATGTCCACAAGAAGTAATTCCATATCGGATACTGGATTCAGCCAGAGATAAGTAGATTCATTTTAAAGTACTTATAGTCATTAAACATTAAATTTTATAAATCCTACTCTCATTAGCCCATAGACGTTAACAAACATTACTAATGTGTTCACTGAATAAAGGTCGGGAAGTAAGTACTTAGATATTCAGATGTAATCACAAAGCATATATTTAGCCGTGTGAAACATCTTTAAATTTTCCATTGGAAATACCAATTTTCGTATTTCTGAGTCCAGTGACAAGGAACTTTTCTTTAGACCGTAAAAGTGATCTGAATTATGAATCTTCACCGATTTTTTATTCAACTCGAAGACTTTTCTAGCACAAGGGGTGAAATAATAATCACAGCAATATCAAAACAAATAACTACCAAAAAGAGTACAATACAAGTTCTTCAATATTTATTATTTTTATTTTTGAAAAAATATGACAAAAACAATCACCTACATTGTATATATAACGGCATTCGCGCTCAATCTCTGCGCAATTCAATTTTATTTGATTAATTACACAATTGTTATTTTATAATTTATTTGTTTAAAATAATATATAGTATACTTGCGAGACGTTTCAGAGTGGAAAATACTCTCAGTATCGCCCTGGTGTAAGACCACCATTCAGAATTGAAACGTTGCTTGAAATGGCTTTGGCCGTGTTTGGTGACTAGTTCTGAACAGCCAAATATGGAACAAGTTTATGTTATATCTAAATAATGAGTTCTGTCAATATAAAATAAATGAAAATGTTATCTTCAAGTAGCCGTCGGCCAAATGTCGTGGCTCCTTGCTAGCTTATTTCAATAATCAGAATAACCTTCGCATTCAATTGGAATTTAAGGATAAATAACGTTAAATAATACAATATATTTGAGCGTCGCTATATTCAGATCACGAAGGTTAGTCCGACACAATTAATAGTTAAGGCGATTTCTGGTCAAGGTTTAAAATCTATGTTGTCTCTGAGCCGTTTGAAGAAAACGAATATAGCGAACACCACACAATATTAGAGAACTCCGCAAAAGCAAGAGTATAAGTAGTCCCATAGAGAGGTCGTACGCACGTCCTCTACGATCGTTCTGTAACAAGTTCATAAAAATCTTCCGTCTCACATAAAATATCTTATATATTACAACGGTGAATAAGAAAGAAAATTATAGCATATCGAAGGTCTTTAAACATATTCCGTTTTATATTCTTTGGAATTTTAGAACTTTTATGGAATTGCCAGTTATAAAAACAATTTCAAAAAAATAACCATCAGTTTATAGTACTTTAGTATGGTATTATATGAATAATAATTGAACCAATAAAAGATTCTTACCGATGTTTCTTAATTGAGGGTAGTTATGCAGAAAACAGCCGGTCCACAATGGTGACAAAATACAGATACTGTGGTCATCCGACACATTAACCCTTTCACACCCGCATTATTGTTCCCACATATATAAAAAATATGTAATGCTTGATAATACCTTAGAAAATTATTTGAAAATTTTGGGTTCTTAATTTTTTTTTTTAGAAATTATTATTTTAGTTTGGATTTATATTGGACGTCAGAGGGTATTTTTTATAGTAAGGTAAAATAAACATAACACAAAAGTAATACAAATAACCGTTGCATGTCAAAAATTCACATTTACAATTTAGTGAAAATCTCTAAGGTACAAACAAATGACATTTTAACTAAAATTCATTCAGAAACAAAGAAATAATCTAGGATAATAAATCTTTAAAAATTTGCCATACTAGTCTAAAACATGTCCGTCACTACCAGTGTTAATTTGAATGAACATTGAAATTCATTTACAATATTTTGGCAAATGACAGTCAACAGTGAATTGAACTGATGTTATTATTGTAGAACACATGTTAATGCGTTAAAATATTTGTAATTCGAGTAGAAAATATTGATTTCTCATCTTAAATTAAGTAATCAATGACGGCAGAAATTTTATGCAACTCACAAACAGCAGATGTCAAAATATTTATCGTTGTTGTGGCGGTAATATTTCAACAGAGCGGAAAAAATAGACGTCACAGAAAAGATAACAAGCAAGAAAACAAAACATGGATTTTCTAAATCGCTACCGTTACGGTAAAAAAATCACAAAGTTCATATTAATTCGAATTAACACTAGGACTGACAGGGTTAAGGTCAATTCTATGTTTTACTAAAATAATCTAGGCTGCCTTCATATAAAAAATCATATTTATCGCTTCCCGAAATATTTTTTTATCGGGAAAAAACTGTTTGAAAATTTTCAGAGAGCGCTCACAGCACTCAAAAAATTATTTTAATGTGGCTATTTCTGAAAACATATTTAGAAGAAAACAACCTGATCAACTGCTTGCATTTACCAAAATACTTAACATTCGAAAAATGACATTAACCTAATCAACAGAAAACTTTCACGGCGCTTGTAATTAAATAAATATACCATCTTACTAATTAGATTCTTACACACCGGTTCAACGTTTGTGTGGTAAAGCCGGTCTTGAGCCTGCTTTATGGAGACTATGAAAAATGAATAAATTATTTAGGAAGTAAATCTAGTTAAAGCATGTAAAGCGGATGGACGCAGAAAAGAGAATCGGAAGAACATATCAAGTGAATGTTAATTGATAAATAGGTTTAGAATGCACGAGGAAGACAAGGTGGAACGGAACGAACTTATAAGAGACGATAAATATGAATGAAGTGTGAAGTATGTACCTACATATGTGACAAGACAAAAATATGTAACATTTTTTTCTAACCATCGTGGAAAAATGGAGATGAAAATGTTATTTGATTGATTTTTGCTATTTTTATTTTTTTTTGCATGTAATAGATTTGCGGCACGTTCCAGAGGTGAAAGATACTCTCAGTATCGCCTTGGTGTAACACTACCATTTAGAAATGAAACGTTGCTTGATATGGCTTTGGTCGCATTTGGTGAACAGATCTGAGCAGCCAGGTACTTCTACGCCTTCCTTTTCTCCGTCTCTTTCTCCTCCCCACTACTTTCAGCCTAACAATTTGGAATGCCGTAGTCTAGCTGGCTCCAAACGGTCGGGAGCAGTTGGAACTCTTGTGCGGTTTCACATTAAAAAAAAATAACTTAAGGCGATGCCATAATGTTTTAGATGCTTTTATTAAATACTGCGAGTAGAATACATAGTGGCCTTTGAAATAATCTAGTATTTTTTAGATAAGTCTTTTTATAAGCCCAGAAAAAAATAATGTATAAGGCCTATGAAAACTACTTTACAGTTCAAAATCTCCTACTTACGAACCGATTTCAGTTATTATTTTATTGTATAATGTGGCAAATTAAGTTATTTATAAAATGATCGAGAAAAAATTTTATATTTATTCCTGAACATCCACAAAATAAAATAAAAGGCACTTTTAGGCAATGTTTTTTTCTTGCATAAATCAAAACGGGCAGATGGTGTTATGCGGGAATTTAAACCTTATCGCCATCTACGTAAGGGTTGTTATTGATAGCGGCTTAATTTAAAATATTACACGACGTAGTGCATCGCCTTAACTTATATTTTTCTTCATTTATAAGGAAAAAATCTTGACTGTTAGTCTGTACTTAGCCCGGTATAAACAACAAACAAATACTTGAATTGCGGAAAAGTGAACCTTAACCTATATATGTATATTTCCCGTCGCGCGATTGTTGCTCGATCAATCCTGTTATGATAATACCAACATTTAACTTTATTGACCTCCTTAGGTTTTTCTCAGACCGACCTGACCACTAAATATAAATACAGACTTAATAACCGCACTCTAAGACTACTTAGGTGGATTCCTCAAAACAGTAGCATTTTTTAAATACCTATATACTTTCTAATCCATACATTGCTCGCCCACACATTCTAGACAACAGTTAAAATAATCAATAATCTAATTACAAATTGTTCAGCTGTTTTTTTATTTATCCCAATTTTCTTGAGATTACATTTCACGGGCGCTTAAAGCTGAACACACATGGCAGAGCCATTTGGCCCCGAACCATTTAGCTGAATCCATTTGGTTACGTTGCAAATTAGGGGGCCACACACGGTCAAACCGAGAAGCCGAGCCAGTTCGATCCATGGCCATTGAAAAATTGGCCAAATTCGTAAGTAAGTTCGTAAGTTCAAATATTTATAAGGGCTAGTTGTATTTTTTCTAGTAGTTAGAAACTTCAGGGGTAAAACTTTCTACAGAATATTTTAGCGATAGCTTCAATAGCTACGTCATCAATGTCATCATCGAGTGAACAACTCAAACATGTCAACTAAAAATGTAGCCAGGTACATAAAATATGTTATTTTTTCACAAGTATTCAGTTTTATTTAAAACTGGTATTAAAAATAATACAGATAAATAGAATAGTGTTTTTTTTATATTCAACAAAGAAGGTTTATTTAAAATTGAGAATAAAAAATAATATACATAAATAAAACAGATTTTTTTACAAATATGTAACAAAATTAAAGAGAAATTAAGTTGTAAATAAAATTGATATTTTCATCACCTTTTGATGGAAAAAAAATATTCAATTTGGTTAGGTTAGCTTAACCAAATAGCGCCGAGCCGAGCCAAAATACATCGTGTGTGGGAAAATATTTTTTTTCTATAACATCAAGAAGGAAACTTTCCTCCGTGTACCGATTCGATGTCTGAATTTAGACTGAGCAGATTTCAGCTCGGTGATTGCACACACACGAAAGAGCCGTGAAGCCCACGGCTCGGGAATTTTCCGCATACGGCCGAGCCGATCCACGGCCTTAGGCTCGGCTCGGTGAATTTTGGACTCGCGATAGAATCAAGCATAGGCTGCCAAGCCAAGCTAAGCAGTTTGAATTTCGCCACACCCAACGTGTTTTGGCTGGGCGTGGGGCTATTTGATTCATTGGCTCTGCCCTGTGTGACCAGCTTTAAGAGGCACGACAATGTGGCCTTTTTTATATATAAAACTTTTTTTAATTAATTATTAAATACAGGCCATTAAAGAATTCGATTTTTCATAATTTATAGGCAATCTTTGCAATTAATTTTGTACAGTATATTTTTATAATTCCAATCTACTTACTATGAAAATATTTAAAAAAAAATCATTTTGATGAGCGTTTGAACAATTTTTATTGTTTATAATGAATATAATTAGCTGTCCTTGGGAGATTGCTAATGATAGATTATAGGTAAAATTAACATAAAACATCGTTTTGCAAAAAAACAAGTAAATTATTACGAAAATACAATCAGCTGGCGTACGGAGTCAAGAAGTTAAAATCACGAATGTGGAATTCTTCAATAAATTTAAAACACAAATAAATAAAATAGGTCACAACCGCACAAGATATTTGTTATACTCATATCTAGTGCGGTTGCTAAATAGTAAAAAAAAATCACTTATGTTGGGAACTTTTGCCTCAAATTCAAAAATAAGTTTTGTATAAAAAAGGCCGCAAAGCCTCTTAAAATAATGAACTGAAGTAAATTTTTTTTGGTATATTATTCATGTTTTGACGTAGTAGGATGGTTTTTTTTATATTAATAATGTAAAGTGTGTAATACTCGTAACAATTTTAAAAAAACAATTGATTTGAGATTTTCACGGCCGATGCTATCGTAATATCGAGAGATTTAAAGTATCCACTTGGCTATAGAGTTCATGCGTTTATTAAAATAAAACAACTGAACAAAAGTTAGAAAAACCAAATAGTAGAAACTAGACCTTTTCCACGAGAACATCGTATTTTTTGCAAGTTCCAGCAATATGAAATCTATGTCAAACACACACAAATACCTCGCTTGTCCAACAAGGCATTGGAAACGTGAAGGTACGAGTAGTTAGGAAAAATTCAGTATAAATGCCAAGGCTAAGTCGCTTACATAAGCCGTGAATTGTTTTCAGAGAGGCTTTTGTGGAAAATGATGGTGACGTAATATTGGCTAAATATATATCTACTTATACGTTTATATGTGTGGGAAAATTATTGCGAGTGCCCAGCGTTGCTCAAGGTTAAAATAAAAGGGAATTGACTTTGTCATCATTTTTCTAAAATATTTTCTGCTGCTATTTCAAAATGTAAAGAAACGTTCAATCTAATGATTATGTTTATAATAATTCTGAATAAAATAGTGATATTCGTTTCCTTATTTCAGAATACCAACATTCGAGACGAAAAGTTAAATTGCTTGGCTTTGAGCAAAGGGGTTTCTTAAAAGGGCAGAAAGATAGTTGTTCACCTGGGTTGATTTAGAATAAACAGACTTTCTTAGATTGAATTCAATCTGGGAGGCGGGTATGGGTACCGCCGCCCCAGGAACAATTCATTGAATAACAAACACCTATGTCAAGTGGTTTGCTACGTCTGGTTACTTAGCAGGGATGCCGGGGTTCATGGGATGAGGTATTTACTGGTCTTGGTGGTGGATGCGTCTTTCCACCAATTGCGAGAGGCCGGTTTGACCTATCCACTCAATACCTTGCACCGCAGTGGAAAAGATGGATGAATTTGGAAGCAGTTGTGTGAAATATTCCAACAGGTGATAAAGCAGGTAATCTACCATAAAATATTATATTTTAACAGAAAATTATTTTAGTATGGTGTTATGGTGTCAAAATAGTAAAAAACATGTTATTTTTTAAAGTTATTTCCATTCCAAAGCCGAGTTGGAAAAATAATTATAAGAAATCCCCTCGATACAAAAATATCGAAAATTGTGTTCCAATATTTATAAAAACACATTTAGTTCTATTATTTTGATGGTTATTTTGTTGACCAGATCAAAATGACAATTCAACACATTTTTAAAAAGTGATTAGTCACGTAAAGTGTTAAAACTAAAACTAGGTTAAATAGGTAAGCTTTGTATGTTAGTTTTTTACATCGCTTTAAATGACTTTATACAACTTTTAAGTTGTGTTGAATTGTCGCTGTGTTAATTTATCATCGAGTCGATTATTTTTTCTAATCATTCTGCATTTCAATGTGGAAATGTTTCCTACCTCTGACAAACTACAAGTTTAGTTTGCTGTTTAAACAAAACGCCTGAATAAATTATTGAAACGGGTGTCAATTCTAGGCCTTGGCCTGTTCATATTGATGGATCGCCTGGCAATCTGAAATATTTTATAATGTTATGTAGCATTATCTGCTTTAAATTAAAATTTACATGCACTTTTGCAGAAGACAAAGGGCACATGATTTTATTAAGGACACTGCGTATTAAATCTGTTCAAGTAAAGGTTTTCCGCGTTATTTGAGGTAATTTACTATCTAAGCCAGGTATAAGAAACTCTAATTATTTTTTTAAAGAAGATCTAAAAAGGCCAACTTGTATAATATTTTTTCATTTAAATTTTAAATTTTATTTTTTAAATACTTTTTCGTTACATTTTATTGATCTTCTTTACTTGCTAATTACGACTTCATTTTAGGTGTGATAAAAGTAGAAAATTAAACACAGTAGTGTTAATAAGTTAATAATAAATTAAGAATTATTAATATTTACTTAATAAATACAGTACATTTGCCTCTCAGAAGCTGAGCGTACTGTACAGGGCCCGTAGATACTTTAACAGTACACAACTGCTGACCCTGTACAAATCGCAAATGCGCCCTACTGTCGAATTTGGCAGCCATCTCTGGTCCGGAGCCCCTAAATACCTGAAAAAAACCCTAGACTCTGTGCAAAAACGGGCGGTCCGTTTGATAGATTCCCCAATCTTAACAAACGGACTGCAATCTTTAGAGCACAGGCGTCAGGTAGGTATGCTGTCCTTGTTCTATCGGTATTACAATGGAAGATGCCCTGAGGAACTAGCGTCATTGATCCCTTCGGCACCGGTGCGTAGTCGGGATACACGCCAAACGCGCGGCCAACATTTGTACACGGTTGACATTTGTCACATGAGAACGGGTCGCTTCTACGATTCGTTCTTAAGTTCAACAGCTCGGCTGTGGAATGAACTACCGGCCTCTGTGTTTCCTCCCTCCTACAACATGGGACTCTTCAAGACCCATGTTCACTCCTTCCTCTCCACAAAAAGACCCTCCACACAGCATCCCCAAAGATGACATAGGCCCTGAGGGAAATTATTTTCTTCAGGGCCTCCTGTGTGGAGTTAATATAAAAAATTTAAAAAAAAACATTTAAATAGAATAAAGACAAAACAGGTTAAAAAAATCATTAACGCGTTATATTATATCTAGTAATTGTAAATAATTAATTTATTATTATTGACGAAGAAGATAATACCAATAAATCCAAAGTAAACATGAAATAGAACAAGACATAGAAAAATATAACGTTCACAACTAGGAATCGAGCCCAGGATTTCTTGTCTTACCGGGACAGATGTCTTAAACCAATCGACCATTGGGACGAGCAGCGGATTACAGCTAGTATGTTATATAACACCTTATAATGCTTACGTTGAATCCAAAAGTTTCTGTCTTCATAATTGTATAATCTTAACCAAAAGTAAATTAAAACACTATTAAGAACAAATTGAATTTTATAAGAATTTAAAATTAACCTTTAAATGAAGCATGAATTAAATTAGAAAAATTAGAATTAGGAACATTTCATACACAAAATGCTGAAATATTTTCTAGTAGGTATCTATTGCACTTACTTTTATATATAGCTATATATCACAAGTGTCAGATTTCTCTAAAATGCGAGATTTTTTATTTAAAAAAGAGGTCGAAGGGATTTACAGATATAGAAAAACTCACAGTGGTTCTTTAAATGCTCCTTAATTTATTTATCAAGAGATATTTATTTTCTATGTTTTTAGTTAGATATAAAAATTACATTTTTATATCTAGTATAAACCTTTACTAACTACCTCGAAAAGCACCAAGGCTTTTAGCTTATTTAACATCTGTCGGTAGTTCATTGAAAATCTTACAATAGATATTGTTTTGGGTTTCCGACCAATTTGTTTTTGTAAGTCTAAAATCTCCTCAGTTTCTCGTGGAGTAGTTTCTTCATTTATTGCGTTTTAATTAACATTTTTTAACATTTATTTCGAGAGCACGTTATTTTTTAGCTAAAATATAATTTTTTTTTTTTTTTTATAGTGACTACCTCACAAGAGTCCCAACTGCTCCCGTCTGGAGCCAGTGAGACTATGGCATCCCCAATCGGGGGATGTTGTGAGGCTGAAGGTAAGTGGGGAAGGGAAAGAGGAAGGTGGGGAAGTACCTGGCTATTCAGATCTAGTCACTAAACACGGCTAAAGCCATTTGGAGCAACGTTTCAATTCTGAATGGTGGTCTTACACCAGGGCGATACTGGTAGTATCTTCCACTCTGGAACGTGCCGCAAATATACTATATATTATTTAAATTAATTAATTGTGAAATAACACAAATTAATCAAATAAAATTTATTTGCGCACGCCGGGTTCGAACCCGCGACCTTCGGAATGGCAGTCCAATGCGTTACCACTGGACTATGCCGGCCGTCAAAATAAATATAAGTAACTGTAAATTATTTGCTCTTTTTTAAATAAGTCATGCTTTATTAAATATTTTCACCTACGCCTCTTAATTATAATCTTTTTTTAATGTAAATTAAAACGTTTCTTCAAACACTCGTTTTTACAAAGCTCTCTTTAAAACCATCTTCTTTTCGAACGCTTGCATGAATCCCTCTTGAAAATCTTCGCACTAGGATAAAATTTGAAGCTAATACGAGTATATTAAAAAATCGAGAATGTTGTAGACTTTTACAGGGAGTATGTTTGCTATTAGTAAATAATGATAACAAATTGAGTATTACGTTAGCTATGAAAACGAAAACAATATAATATAATTGTATTAAGAGGAAGCTACAAGCCAAAAATGTGTATATTCTTGGTATGCCTTATATTGTCACTAATTGCCAGTCAGGTAATAGCCATTAAAATCACTCGGCAAACGTTGTCTAGAAATGCTTGATTTCAAGCACAAAAGCGGTTTTTATTTTTTTTAACAATTTTTTAAGAAAGCAAAACATTTAATCAAGTGAAACTGTCACAGATAATCTTAGCTATAATATGTATTTTTTAAGCTGATTATTTTGGGGGTTCATACATATCTATTGAAAAAATTATTCATTAATAAAAAAATTATTTGCTTCAATGTATCCAAAGCATATTTTTTTATTCATAGTGTAAACCAATTTGTTACTAAGGCGATGCCATACGTAGTAATGCAAAATCATGTGTTTTTGGTTTGAAAATTTGGTCGCCTAGAAATGTTTCAGATACTTTAATTAAATACTGCAAGTAGAATACATCTTGGACTTAAATAAGTCTTTTTATAAGCCCAGAAAAAAATAATGTAAAGGCCTATAAAAACTGCTTTAAAGTTCAAAATCTCCTACTTACGAACCTATTTTCGGTCATGATTTTATTGTATAATGTGACAAATTAAGTTATTTATAAAATGATCGCAAAAAAAATAAATATTTATGCCGGAACATCCAAAAAATAAAATAAAAGGCACTTTTTGGCCATGTTTTTTTCTTGCATAAATCAAAACAGGCGGATGGTGTTAAGCGGGAATTTAAACCTTATCGCCATCTACGTAAGGGTTGTTATTGATAGCGGCTTTGCAGTTCCGCACGTGTTTAGCAAGAAATAAATTCGTTTGATAATCATCTATTCAAATACGTATAATATTTGAATCCGTGAATAATATTTTATATAAATATGATATTAATGTTTTCTTCACCTTGAAAATTGCGGCGGAATACATTAAAAATTAACTGCACGAATCAAATGCAAGCCGCTAGAACTGCATCTGTGTGCATCAACTGATTGTATTTTTATGCAGCTGAAAAACTCGTTTTTCTAAGTCCACCGATGGAAACATTACTCTCAGGGTCGTTACTTCTATTAGGACGGGACTAAAGAGCAAGGTGTTTCACTTGAACATGATTAAGACTCGCAATTTATTATCAAAATCAAAAACCACAGCGATTTTCTAAGTTGATAATGATAATTACTATTAAATACTATTGCATGAAACACTTGTCCTATATCTGACGCGATATTTCTTGCTTTTTAGACCGATAATCTAAATATAACGCGAATAAATTATTTTTCTTCATACGTAGTAGGTACTTATAGTTACCTTTTACTGAGGTTTTTTTGCAGACTATCTCTGCTCTTTATTGGTGTCAAAAGAAACTATAAAAATCTTTTCAAGAATATAGAAAACTGCATTTATATATAACAGCAACAATGATTGACTTTGTTTTGTTTTAATTTTAATTCCAACAAAAGTTATTATGGACTTTAGCAATATAAATTTTATAAAAAAAATATTGTCCATATTATTTTTAAATCGATCAATAAATTAAATATTTAAAAACAGTGTCGTCAAAATGTCACGATATACGAGAACAATTATGAACAGTGAAAATGACATAAAAAAATGATTGATCCGGACCCAAAACCAACGCGCAGTACTGCCCTGAATTTGGCAACGTAAACGCACGAATGTGGATTTCATTACTAATGAGATGGAAAGTGCAGTAAAAGTCATTTAAAACCTTATTACTTACACTATAATGTATCCTACTTCTCATAAAACCACATTGAATTCAATAAATCTAAGTTTCAAATGAATCAAACATTTATGTTGCAAATGAATTAAACAATTATTAAAAACATAAATGATTTCAATATTTATTTTTCTATTTTATTTATTTGCACTGTAAGTAGTCTGTACACATTCATATTTTACAATCAAAATTTGATTTTTTAAATATTTTATATCTGTACATTAAAACATGGAGTAGGTTTAAAATGGTTTGAAAAGTAATTTTTTATATGTGTACATTAAAACATGGAGTATGTATCAATAATGACAATGAGAGAAAGTGATGTCATTCAATTAAAACTGCTGTTATTCAATTGTGATGTTATTCTGCTTTTCACTCTTTTTTTAATTCAAACTGAAAGAAGATAAAGAAAAAAGGAAGTGATTGTGAAGAAAATAAATATCAATAATGTAACAAGTTTTCTGACATATTTGATCGAATGTTAATTTTTTTAAGAATGTCATTATTTTAGTGAGGTTCGTATAAACAATTCAATGTCTGAGCATAATCTTAAACGTGCTACAGCGTCTTATAAATATGTATTTAATGAAAATGTGTCAAGATAATTAGTATTGTTCTTAGGTATATAAAATGTGTCCGGAGATCGAGTTTCTCTTAACGGACATCTGACATTAATATTTTGTAATAGCAATAATCATGAATAAAATCTGATAATATTATTACTCCAGCGTCTGGACGGTGTAGGCCCTGTGATTGGTCAAATTCAAATTGTGTTTAAATAAGACTTTAAAGATTAAGACACCATTTCATACTGAAATAGAATCGCCACATGTAATACGATATTTCTTAAAAAATATCGTTTCTGCTCATACAATTTTTGGATAATATCGAAGAAAATATGTCTTAGAAAGTTCATAATCCATTGGATTAATTACATTACAGTGAAAATTATCCACAATTACGTGATTACGTTTGACGTTTGACGAAAAAAGCAGGCGTTAATTCAATATGGCCGATTCCCGATACGCATCGCGGCTAGGTGGCCGACAGAGCGCCCCTCTGGCGGTGAAGAAACGAATCAAATGACTGGCGCGTATATTTAAATATGCAAAATTACTTGAACATCAAGCATTTAATAATAAGATTTCTTCTGGAAGTTTAGTTCTACTTTGCAATGGCATTTTTCATTATTATTTATAATTTTTTTTTGCTTATTAATTACATCTGATTTTATATTGACATGTTTTCTAATTTCTAAAATTTCTAAATTATTTATTTGCGATGCTTTAATCCTGAGTGAAGTATTTTAAGACCTGAATTTTTATCGAAAGTGTGATTCAAAACATGATTTGCAAACTCATATTCACTATTTCCATTTAGAACCCTGAGATATTTTTTAGTTCTGACTTCAAAGTTTCTATTGGTTCTACCTTTGTAAAATAAATTACAAATCCAGCCCAATTGAGTTTATAATAAATAATAATAATAAATAATTGTTTATTCCAGAATGTGGGGAGGTTAGTGCAATCCCACACAATCCATAAAATATAACTACAATGTTATATACAGAGATACAATTAAGTACAAATAATTTAAAATGTAAGTTTGATAGAGCAAATAAAATATAAGAAAAAGTAAAAGGAACTATATAGAATGGAGAGTGTTAACATAAAACATTTAAATATCTTGTAAGCTTATCATCGGAGCGATAATTATGGGGGCCAATATTTTTCTCCAATGTTTTTCGATGCTCGATCCTGAGGTCTGGCGGGATTCGATGATGAGGATGTTTCTGGAGTTATTGATCCTTCCCCTCGTTCCGGCTACCCTAGATCTCATTAGGGCAGCAAAGCCGGGAACTCTTCCCTCCATGAACATCGAGGAGGCACTGCAGTGCCTTGGAAGTCCGAACATTATGCGGTAGGCATTATTGTATTGAATCCGAAGCCTTTCCATGGTTCGCTTTTTGAAATTGGCCCACAGCTCGCAAGTATACAAGGTAGTGCAGAAAGCTGAGAATAGCGTCCTTTTCACCTGCGGGCTGCAGAGTCGAAATCTAAACTCCTGATTATAAACTCCTGATTTTTTTGTTTGATTTTCGCAATCTATATTATTAAGAATATATTTATTCATTCTGTTATTAGTGTAAAACGCCGGTTGAATAGTACCAGGAATGTTTATATATATCATTTTAGAAGTGTCGTTATCCACAAACAGAATTCTACGCCATTGTTTATTTATATCTTAAGAACTAGGGTAAAAATACCGTTTGAAGATAATATGTTTAATTATTTTATTTAGTATTTCAACTATCAATTTATTAGAATAACCGTTATTAAATGTTATTTGTCTTATGAATATATTGTTTTATGGTTATATGCAAAAAAAAATTTCAGGTCTTAAAATACTTCACACAGGATATAAAGCATCACAAATAAATAATTTCGAAATTTTAGAAATAAGAGAACATGTTTATAAAAGTAGATGTAATTAACAAGAATTTTTTTTATAAACTCTCTTTTAAATATTTTCCCACTTAACTGGTCTTTCATATTGTAATTCATAATTCTTATAAACCCAGCCTACTCTTACCCCTCCCCCCTCCTTCCACTTCTTTTTTCCAATTGTAATCTATATTTAATTTTTGACTTCGGTGTATACTTCGTTCATGAAACATGTATTGGTTGTATATAATAAAGTGAAGTTAAAAAAGTTATTTGTTTTTTAATAAAATAAAGTTTAATCGGATAACATTATTTTATCTATTTCCATTGTATATCAATGCATACGTACATAATAAAATGTAAACATTATATTTATTTATTAATTGGACAATTTGCATGGCGCCGCTTTTGTGAGATATTACCTCAGGGGCGCTATATTGTAATAATCTACCTTTATATATAGATTTTTACTCTCCTGATGAAGGTGTATATATAATCTAACTTTAAACTTTATTAGATACAGTAACAGTTTTAGGAAAAGAATTACCACCAGTTGGAGTAAAATTCACACCTTTTAATTAAACCGACTGCTAATCACATTGCACCATTACCCTCCTTTTATCCATAAACACGGGTACAATTAATCAATATGTAATAATGTATTATTTCAGTCAACTTTGTTGTAACTATCTTTAATTGTTGTGACAAACTATACGATATTGATTCAACTTATAGACATTGACGGTTGTAACACATATTTAAGCACTGCAAGTCTCCTATGAGCAAATTATATTAGGTACCATAACAGTTAATATCAGTTGTAGACATGTAGTCAATAATAGTGTTTCATTTGAAATAATCCATCACAAATACGTAAAATTTCATTTATTCAAACAACTGTCATTCTTATTATGCCTAAATTGAGCATGTTATTATTCATTAACTCCTTCCTGTTCCGTGTTTTAACAATATATACTCACCTTCTCTCTGTGAATGACCTAATATCTATCTATTAAATGTAACTGTTGTTAATATCACTTAAACTGGGCGCAGCCCAACCAAGTGCCGCCCGCAGGGCCTAGCAGCAAAAACCCGCGGAGCGGGTTTTTAACTGCTAGTTGTGAATTATCTTGTAAAGTAATTCTAGGTCTCTAATATCTCGGGGTTAATTAAGAGTTATAAAGTTGATGGAGACATCATTTTTATCATTTCGCATACGAAAAGAAATATATTTATAAACACATAATAAACCGAACAAAGGGTCGAATTTATTCAGTTTTGTCTAACCTCTTAACATATTAACCATTGGAACAATGTCCTTTTTTCCAAAAATATTTTAGACCCTTTTTATTTGTTTCCGACTTTATGTCCGAGTTAAATCTTCCCCACAGGATAAACTAAACCCTTCCACACACTTTTCCACAAATGATCATCTAGTCAATCCACACTATTCAAGCGCGTTATATAAGCATAATAAATACAAAATAATACAAGAAAAATACGTAAACTCACCAGAGATCAAATGGGGTAATAATTCACCGACTCCAGATATTTTCATATCAGAGGGTTCGGCTCGGTAAAACTCCTAACTGGACCTGCAAATCCCACTGATCCTTCAGTATAAATATTTTAAAAAATCTTTCGTAATCCTACATGTATTTAAAATGACTTATTTTTGTATATAAATTCTTTGACAGATGTAATAAGACTAAATTTTGAATGAGAGAGATAGTTATAATACCTACCAGTAGCCAAAATAACAAATGTTAATATTTTTATAGTCTGAGAATGCCAAATTCTTTTAATCTCTTTTCCCAAATATGTATTTTATTATTATTTAATAGTAGTAAATTTAATAAAAGTTTTAAAAAAATAATCTGTGAAAAATATGCATAATATTTATGTTTTTAATTACCAATGGTGAATGTTTTTGTAGTTCCCGTGGTAAGTAAAAAAGTATTTTGATGTTTTACTGTGTTTATTCTTACCAATGATTTACAATACGGTTCCATGCTAAATCAACACAGTGATTATTCAATACACTTTTAAAAATTTATATAAAGTCACTAAAAACGATGAAAAAAAAATTAACCTAACCTAACCTAACCTAACCTGCTTAACCCAATTAATAAAGTTTTTGTTTCATCACTTTCCATGAATTTATATAACTTTTTAAAGATGTGATGAATTATCATTTTGATGATTTATCCGGTCACCAATAACATTAGTGACGAGATACTTTTTGTAACATTTTACCTAGTATTCTTCAATGTTAAAAGCGGGTATGGTAGGTATAAAACACATCTTAACTCTGTAATGTTTTTAAAATTCCTTTGGTCAAAAACAAAGGACAGAAGCCAGATAGATGTATTCTTAACGGATTAACATTTTGCTCGTTTGATTTGGCTCTTCTCGCGGTTTATCAACCCTTCAATCTTAACGAATTAATATGTCACGTTGTGTCAATTTTTTGTTTCGACAGGGATTAATTCATTGAAGGATCCTGTTAATTGGTTGTGGTAACTTTGGTTCTTTTTAGATGAGGCGTGTTACATTCTGTATGGTTTGAAAATAAGACAATGACCGACTACCCTGATTTTAACTACCTTTTCCTACCTTGTTTGCTCGCCCAAACGTTTCTGGTTGCTGCAGTTGATAATGTGCTAATATAATGAGACAATTAATTACAAATTAAGTACATGAAATTCACTATAGACAATTCAATTCAAGATGCACAAGATTCTAAGTTAATGATTTGACTATGGATTGTTAGTTTTGTGAGTTATTTCTATGAGTAGGTATTTTCGGGAATAGCTAGAGACAAAACATGTGTTGCTTTCGATTGGTCTCCGTCCAAATCCCACCCATCAACGTGACCAGCTCGAGAGCAGCCAAGTTGATGGTCCAATCCCAACACCTCCAGAAATGAATTGAATATCGCTCAGCGACAGATGAGATAATGACATGTTTTGCCTCCTGCCGGAGGGTGATGAAGGTGGAATGTGGGTCCTTGGTGGTAACTGTTGATGTTGATGTTGATGATGAATGATGAAGATTCATCTTATACCGTTAGGTACAAGGAGCTGCTCTGGTCCGGTGGCATGACAGCCTGGTGTCAGGAACCATTTGGGTCACGTGGGTAGCGCGAGGTTTAGGTCGCGTCAACCTCCCCCAAATCGATGATGAGTTGAGCTTCGCCAGCATGCCGAAAATTAGGAGTCCACTCTACTAACGTCAAACATAAACATATACTGAAGTGGTTTGCATCAGCAACGTCAGGAGTTCGGGAGTCCCGTGAACACCCCTCTGGTTTACGCTCGTAAGGATAATGATGAATTCAGCTTCAGTTTGTTCGACTTCGCCTCTGCAGTCACGCTACTCCAAATAGCTCCTGGCTCCAGTCTATACAGCTTCTCGTTCCAGTAGAGGTAATGACACATATTTATCATATGTACAATACAGAACATACTTCAAGTCTTTCGTCCACACTCAAAATAGTCATGTCAATATTTAATTTGAACGGGGCGTCCATCCGACATAACGAATGTTTCCTAGACGGGAGATTTTACCCCACTTCAAAGTCATGGTCATTCGCTCTATCGTTTGTTACCCTCCGTTCGCTTCAAATATCAAAGAATGGTAGAAATTGATATCCTCGACTTCCGGCGCTAAGGATCAGGGATACTGGAATCATCAGGTCGTGAATCTGAAATCATCCGATCTCCGTCAGCTCAAACGGTTTCAGTCGGAGTCAATTTCCAACCTAATTCTGGATGACTTCTCCTCCTATAGTGGGGTAAGTACTTATTGGATTTGACAGGAAGGACGTCAGAAATCGCCGAGACAACTTCATATTCGTCACGATCCCTTCGTTCTGTCAGCGAGAAAATCCTCCTCACACGCCAGCCAAGAATAGCATAGCCCTTATCCGCTTTGTTCCTTCGTCTACCAGCTAACTCAAGTAGGAAAGCCCACTAGCAATTTTCGTTCCCTTCGATCTGAACTCAGTGAAAGCGTCCTCTCACCAGCTGAAAATACTCGAAACAGAGGTCTATTCCGGGTGACTATCTAAGGCTGGTCCGCCAACACCTTCGACAGAAACCGGTGCTTTTACGGGAATAACTCAACCACACCAATAGCAGGGGAAAAAGCCGGCGCTGCTATACTAAAATAGACGTTATCTCGGTATCCAGGGTTATCGACTTTGCTAACACAAAAAGTCCCTATTAGGCAAGCCAAATTACAAATTTCGTTCCCTTCGCTTTTGTCGCTTTGGTAAGATAGGACAGCCTACGGAAAATTCGTACACTCCGTCCCCGTCAAACTTATGAAAAATGAAAATCTCACTTCATAGAATAGGAATGCCAGACAGATGAATTCTCCCGGCGGCTAGCTGTAACCCGCTGCGTTATCCCGATTCAAAATGAATGAAAAGAGTGATGTTTGAATAAGTTATATTTAATTAAATATATTTTATGAATTCCGTATAACCTAATCGTTAAATATTATTACTGGAGAATTATTAAATCATCTTAAATTGCAGAAAACAAAATTGTCTAGCTCATAAACAATGTCTATTGTTGAATGATCTTAAGCGGCTTCAGGGTAACCGCTCTTAGTCCTTTTGTAATCGCCAAGACCCGGTCACTTCAACGCATTAGGTGATTTATGGCCTCCCTTGCTAACAGGTCCGGACCTATAGTGCTCAAGTTAAATACCCTTACTTCAAAATACAATTGGATTATTCGGTTTACATTAAGGGAATAAGTGTTAATAATTAGATTATAATAGACTTACCGATACATCTTAGTGTCAACAATCCAAATAATTATAAAAAAAACAAACACAGTCACATGCAGAAAAAACTCATGCTGTTAGAAAACCGCACCTTCTACACTAAATGATTTTAGCCGTGTTCGCGTCCCGACGATTAATTCTTGTTGACGCGCTTCTTAGGTTTTACTAACTCGACTATCTTAAAACGCTGACCGATCCTGATTATTCCTGACCGTCTCCCAGACCTTGAAACTCTGACCCCCTTGACTGTATTTCCCGCCTCCCAACGTTTTCAAACTGACTATCTTGAACCGCTTTTTCTAACCACCGACTATCGACTTCCTTCTTCCGTTCTTCAACGCTAACTGTCTCGACCGTCTCATTAACCACGACTATCGACTTCCTCCTTCCGATCTTCAACGCTAACTGTCCCGACCGTCTCCCCGCGCTTTCAAATCCAGACTCCCAAAAACTGACTACCCGCCCGCGCTCCTTAACCACGACTATCGACTTGCTTCTTCCGACCTTCAACGCTGACTGCCTTGACCGTCTCCCCGCGCTTTCAAATCCAGACTCCCCCTTCTCAAACCAACCCCCCAAATCACCATATGCGATTTCTAATTTATGTTCTTTTGAATTCTGAATGCTTTTTGTTTTCAAAAGACAGAAATGCACTAAAGGAACACATCAATTATGGCCCTAGAACCTGTCACATTAATTTTAAATCGTCTCAAAACCAATAAATTGTTACTCCTCCAGTGAAATGTCTAATTCTTTGCAAAAGAATGAAACACGACCCCCCTAGATCCAGTTTCCAGCCCAAATTCGCTCTCCACTGAATAAAATCTAAGAATTCAAACCACATCCCGGAGGTCTCTGACGATACAGTGCACGTTCCCATTTTTTTTTCTCTACCCTAATAAATCTAAACACTTGTTTCTAAAACAGCTTTAAGGCCAACATCTGGAAGTCTCCATCTCGTGAGATCAACTGAAAAATTCCTTTCCCACCATAATAAATCAATACTTAAAAAAAATGTCCCAGGGCAAGTTCATCACAACTCACATACAAACTACAGCGAAGGTTGAAATAAAAATTTTGGCTTCTAGAGACCCGTAACTGGTGACGTCACTGGTCATGTCCATAGTTTTGGTAAATTTTCGGGAAACCCGAAAAATTTTAACTATGAAAATTATTTTACCTATTAAAACTAACAGTAAAAATAAAAATATATACCAGTTTTTTTGTTGGAAGGTCATTATTGACTTTTTAAAAATTAAAATGATTTCAATTCCTTATTATATAATTCCTTGTTTATTATTAAATAAGTACCTATTTAAGAACCAGCTTCTAATTATTTTGATTTCAAAGGAAACTTTTGTTTTGATTTATTAAAATATATACAAAATTAGAAATATGCTTTTTGGACGCAAGGTTCGTAAAACTACTAGTATTAATAAAAGCAGTACAGCTGGCTATATATATAATAAGTGAGTATTTTCACCGTAATTATAATTAAAATAGCAACCACCTTGAACGGCAGGTGTAACTATAATCTAGTTTTTCACTCTTCACTTTGTCCATCCCTTTCCCTCTTCCATTTCTCTGTAAGTATGTTATCCTGTGTCTCTCTTTCCGCCGTAATAGGCAGGTGATTTAATGGTCCTATCCGTCGGAAACACTACCTTCTCTATTCTTCGAAAGCCTTAAATTGAATTTGAATTTATCATTACACTTTATGGATGTGGTGTTGGAGATTTGAAAAGCAGGAATATCATATTTTCATGTATTACGGTATACGCAATTGATAATATAGAAAATCGAACTAGTTTGAAAAAGTTGTGTAATATTTTTTAAAAAACGAAATTTTAACACAAAGAGCAAAATTTCACATGCACGGAGAAAAATAGAACGGCTTTTTTCAGCTAGTGAAAAAAAAAGAAGAAATAGTTCTAAAAATAACAACCAGGAAAATTTAATCGAAATCATAGATGAAGAACCATTATGTCCTAATTGGTCGATGTGAGGAACTTAGAGGTTTCTGAATCTGTGAATCTATGAAAACCAGATATATTTATTTATTTATTCATTTTCGGGAAATCGACAGTTTACATTTAATCAGTTTGTACATAAGTATTATATAGTAAAATAAAACCAATTATAGATTTCTTCCTTGTGACTTTACCTATACTGAGACAACATAATATAGAATAAGTAAATTAAATTTGTGAGAAAGGAATATGAATTAAAACATTTATACAGATACAGAGGTTGTAGATACAAATCAAATCATAATAGATATAAAAAACAATAGAGACATAAACATTATTCACAAACCATCAGAGAATTTATAGATATTCTTTTATGGACCTCTTGTATTTGGGAAGTTCGCAACTGAAAATATCATCCTTGGATAATACGTTATTGTAATTATTGCATGGTCTGTTCAGGCAAGAATTCGAAAAATTATTAAATATATGTACATATATTATACGGCACTTTTCGCGATTCTTTCGTATAAAAATCAGGCAAATATTAATATTATTATTAGTAAATTAAGGACATTTTAAAATAAAACTTTTATTTTCACTGATAGATGGACATTGCTCTCGGCAATTTATATTTCCAATGCGTTTACTATTTTTCCTGCAAATTTCAAAGTTCAACGACATCTTCCCACCGTCGTTGAGGCATTCAGTAGGTCTCACCGAGACCCGGCTCGTGGACTGCATAGGCAATTAGCGACCATTTTGTGAATGCTGAATCTGAAATTGCTACCTACTAAGACCTGACTAACTACACTGAAATCATTTGCGGTTCTGTAAAAATAGACGGTGTCCGGAAACTATTGAAACAAAACGAGAAACTGGTGAATCTACATCGCATTTGGAATCGTTTTTTTTTGGTGTATTTTTTTTTGATTTGAGTTTTTTTTTTCAAGTAAATTGATTCAAGAGTGGCAATTGCAAAAAACAAATTTGAAAAAAAAATCTGTCTAGATTTTCTTTTATTTTATTTTCAGGATTTTTTAACCGTTTTTTTATCGTTTTTTGTTCTCTTTGTGATACATAATCATCAGTTTCCTATGTATATGAAGAAAAATAGAATTTTTAAAATTCCCAAAACTTTTTATGCATTTTAATATGTTATTGATGATACTAAATACTGCAAATAACGGAAACATTAGGGAGAATACTGACGGAAGTGTATATTACACAGAAGTTTAATTGAGAATGCAGTAAAATAATATGCCAACGGAAGACGAGTCAAACAGTGGATTTTCTAAAAAAATAATTTGAAACTACATTTAGTCCTGTAGAAATGAGAATAAATGCTGAAACGTACTTATTATGCGTGTGTACATTTACGATTAGCAAAATACGAGCAAAGTGATTGCATTGTAAACGAAATAAATAAGTTTTACATTGATGTTTAGATTGTCTGAATATTTAGAGCGGATGAAGCAAGAAGTAGAAATATAATGATACGTATGAAAACAACAAAATTTCCGCGGATTATGAGAATGGAAGGAAGCAACCGCAATCGGCGCAAAACGCCGTTCCTTGCGCGTAATTCGTGACTCGGCTCGCGGAAATTGTGTTCTGTTTATATGCACCCTAATATGATATGCAAACTAATGAAAAAAATAGTCGGAAACTCCCTGAAATACATTGAGTGAATCAATTAATTGAGTTATGGACAGCTGTGTCAAAATTTTAAATAACAAAAGAGTTGGTAAATAAGACGACGCGCGACGAAAAACTGTGAATAATAATTTCCTTTTCCAATAGAAATGAAATTTAAAAAGCCTGTATAATTTAACAAAGAATAATTTCCTTTTCCACTAGAAATGACATTCAAAAAGCCTTATAATTTCTTACTATCCAATATCTTCTATATTATATATTTTTTTATTTTCATAATTTTTCAACAACGATTATTTTTGATTCTCCAATTTTTCACAGTATTTATTTAATAATTTTAAGAAATTAATTTGTTATTAATACCTATTTTGATACTATCTGACACTCACCCGGCGTTGCTCGGGGTAATGAATGATTTGGAGTAAGCATTTGAGGTTGTGAATTCTAGTTTACCTGAAGGGTACATTTTTCAGGTGAAAATAATATAATTGTGAAGAGTTGAAAAGTTTACTTTTTAAAGAATTTGTTTCACTTGATCGTGCCATGCATTTCACGGGCGTCGTCGACTTCTTCTACAATTCACTTTCACGTCACACATCCTCTTTCAACCCCTTTATTCTTTCATCACATATGCCACATTTTAGGACACTTAAACATTTTTATTTTGCATTAACCATTCAATACTGTAAATGACATTGTTGCTATTTAAAAACTGCATTATGTCGACTTTGATTTAACTGCGTATATCATTTCAGTGCAGAATGCAGATATAGTGCGTTTAGTCTTATCACCGGGCGTCCCCGACTTCTACTATCATTCAAACTACTTTCTTAGCACTAATAATAAAAAAAATCCCATAATAGTTTTAACTATATAGGGCACACACATTCGGACATTGTATTTTATCTATATAGTGTATGAAATTATAAAGGTTCATGTGACTCGAATCATTAAAATGTGTAAGAGAATAAAAAATTTAATCAAAACAAGTTTATCATATTACCAGTTCAAAGTTTCAGAGAAGTGTTTTATTTTAGTATCTTATTACTTCAGGTTATCAGCAATATAAAGATAACAAAATTGTTCTCGCTCAGATAAAAAATATTAGAATGTGACATAGTACTGCCTAACAGAGATATGGTTCCAGATAATAATATTAGTCATAATCGAAAAAAAAAGTGTTATTTTATTAGTTTCAATGTTAGTAATGACAAAGTAAGTAAACATGACGTATTTTTGTTATTTGTTTTTGGGGTGTTATGCCGTGTTGCGCTAACCCCTTCTTTAGCCAACGTTTCAAATAAAATAAAAATAAAAATTTAAATAACATATCTGCCCTGATGATGGACACTGTAATGCTGTCCGAAACGTTGGCTAAAGAAGGAGTTAGCGCAACACGGCATAACACCCCAAAAACAAATAACAAAAATACTTTTGGCGGTGAAAATCTTAAATCATAAACATGACTAAAATAACTAAGTAAAAAGCATAGTATATGAATAAAGCAACGTTTTCAAAATCCTCCTCACTAGGGTTTCCTGATTTGAGGCGGCCTGTAGTTTTTTGTTTAAATTTTTTGTATTTAGTCATCGCTGTATATGTAAAATGATCAAATGCCTAATACCTGGTAGATAGGTATGGCAAATTTTCAAATTATTTGAAAGTCGCAAGACTTATTAAATATTACAAATACCAAAATTTTAAGCAACTCTGAATTTCTAATTTCAACATGATAATATTTGATTTATCTTTCATTCTGGAATTCTAAATAATCTATTTATGTAAAGAAGAGTGTCGGACACTGGGCGGACACCGGGCGGACACCGGTCGAACACCGAGCGGACACCGGACGGACACCGGGCGGACACCGGGCGGACACTGGTCGAACACCGGGCGTACACCGGGCGCACACCGGGAGGTTGGCGTGGTTTTAATTTTAATGTAAATCTATTTTTTTCAGAGATTGATAAAATTTTGCAGAAGGGGTATTACAAGGGAACGTATGAATTATGATTATCTACAGTGTCAACTAAGTTTATTGAAATTATCCGAACGTAGAATAGTTAATGATTTAACTTGTTTATATAAAACCATAAATTCAATGATTTACAGCACTGAACTATTTATACTTGATTTCTTTTCATATACCTCGTCAACCAACATCGAGGCAATTACACAAACTATTAGACAAACCTTTTACTGTGACAACTTCAACACTGAATCACAATTGTATACTCCCGTTCGCCATGTACTGATTTTGGGTATTGATCTTAAGGATATTGTTGACATATTTAACGTATCAATTACTTTATATAAACAGGTCTTAATTTATATCGGAAAGCAGAACAACAAATCTAATTAAACAAACTGCCCTAGTACAGCTCAGCTTCGACTTATTTAATTTAATTATTGTTCTATTTCTTACCGTCTATTTTTCCATCTCGCATCTTTTGTGATGTTATGCTCATGTAAATGATCTTTGTGTCCAAAAAAATAAACATAAAGTTCAAAATAAATAAATAAATAATACTTAAATGTATCTCTTTATGTCTCTCCTAATTTCAATTCTTCTTTCCAATGATTTATATGAGTGGTATCTTCAGATAGGTTAGTATTTTAACAGTAAAATGGCTGGTGAAGACAAATATATACATTCAGAATAGAAATATTACAGCAAAACTAAACTAATCGTGTGAACGTTTTTATTTTTTTTTAAAGAAAGGCATATATTCCCGGGTTACGAATAACCTGACAATATTTGAAAATCTCCTACTACCACCACAGTAAGCTGAAAATGTTGCTTGTGTTGTGATGGAGGACTTAGACAGCCGAGGAATTGAACAAACTACGCCTAAGTGGGACCCAAGCGCGATGTCAACTCGGCCACCTCGGTCAAAACGAATATTATATTTTAATGTGAAGATGGTGCGTATTTATTGAAAGACTTAATAATAAAAGAGATTTAGCTTTATTAATTTTTTATACGGCCAATATACTTGTATTTCGTTGGTACAACTACACTACACTGGTCAATAAAAAAGGACGTAACAAAGAACCCGAAACAAATGATTAAGTCTACCTGTTCCAGACGACATAACGTCGCGCTTACATCTCTCTCTTACTTCAAATTCCTAATTCAATTTGCGATTCTTCTCACTTGCACCTAACCGAATGCATTTAGCTCCGTTCAATTTATAATGCATTTCGGCTGTCGTAATGCAAAAAACGTCTGGAGTCATCGCCCTCTCGAATATGAGACGTCTGAATAATAATTATGAACGTGTGTGTGTGTGTTTGTATGTTAGTATGTCGTGTTTTGGATGGTACTGACCTATGCCAACTTAAAAGAGTTTAGGATAGGTTCGTTTTTAATGACTCAGTTTATTGTACTGTTGAAATTTATTCTGAGTTTGAGTGTACTTTTTTCCTTTTTTTTCCATTTAAGTGCCTTTAAGATGTTTTTTTTACAATGCCATTGATTTTGAAATAATTATTTAAATATAGCGTTTGTGTCATTAATAGATTAGTCGTTTTTTAGCACCATATTTAACAGTAGAACTATAAATTAACTGAAAACTAAAAAAAATGAATTTATTATTATTTTTTAATGATAAACTAATGTTTATAAGACAAGGTTTTTATGCATAGCACAAAGGATAGAAATAGAAGATAGGTGGCTCAGTGGTCCAGAGCGTCTGACCGGACATCAGAAGGTGAAGGTTCAATTCCCGTCGGCGGCATTTATTTTTACTCGGGAGATATTTTCAATTTGTTTTGATATTACATGCGACTAATTATTGCATATTGGAATGTATAATGTTGGAAATTTATTAAAATATTATGAGTTTAATCAAACAACATTTTCTATGGTAAAATTAAAACCTTTATAGATATATTTTAAGTTTTTGTAAATTAATAACAAACCCCGGTTTATAGAAAAAATGCTACCAATAAAACGGTTTAATAAAAAAATCTCGTACCAATTGAAAAACAGAGAAAAAAAACTTTTTTGTGGTAAGCCAAAAGAGTTCTAAGTGTTCCAGTGGAAGTATGACAGTCCCAATTTTAAGAATGAAGTAAGATAAAAGCTAATAGAAGCGACAAGGAGGAAAAAAATAAGGCTTGCTCTTTAAATCTTCTCACGAAGCAAAACTAAATCCATTTCAATCATTGTTCTGTTTCTTAATTGTAATTAGTTCCATCACAGAGTACAAAAATAATTTATTTTTCATTGTAGATATGAACTTTTCTAAGTAATTCATAAACTATCCTGGCAGCAGTATTTGTCAAAGATGTAAGAACAATTATAAGAACTAGGTTGAAAATACTTTAAAAAAAGATTAATTATACAAAGAAGATATATAAGAGATTAATTATACAAAGGAAAGAAACAACGAGAGATAAAAAATAGTAGAATAGAACAGGTACAAGCAAGTGGAAGAGAATATATAATAATAATTTTCAATTAGTGAATAATTTTCGAAATAACAAAAGTTGTAAACTGAAATTGCGCCATTCGTTTAGTCGTATGGAACGATTAACCGGTAATAAATCATTTTTAATTGGGAGGGGGTAAAAAAGAATCATATAAATAAGTCGTCTAAACGTGGTTATAACCACAGTTTTGAAAATGGCCTTGAAAGCCGAAACAGCTGCAACAATAAGAAAAACCAAAAAATACTTGCAGAACTTAATAATTATATTATTAAATTTGATTTTATTTACATTTATAAAAATATATTAAATAGAGTTTTACGAATAAAACACAAAAACAATAAATAGTATATTAGTATTTACACCCGCTTTTCATCAAACCTGAGATGCTTGATCCCTAAAACTATAACCACATTTGCTCAACAACAATTCTGGTTCATCTCTCCTAAAATATACAATGCATAAAGCATCGATATAAAGTTAATTAATTATATATCCCTTTTTACTATCCGAGTAAACATTGGCTATTTGAAAGGGGACGTGCTTTCTTTAAAGAAATACACTGAACATAATAAAGAACACTGTTTCAAAAAAAAGTTAAACTCTATCATTTATTATTATCGCTAAATTCAAATGCGGCAATGTGACCGTAAATAGATACATTTCTAGATAAGTATGTAGCAAGCAAGATTAACCTGTTTAAAGAAAAAAAAATAATGAATTAAATAATTTTGCATCTTACTTTCAATATTTTTATTACAATTTTCTTTAAAATATCTTTTTATCAATCAGTTTTATTCTTATTTCTATTATTATAGATATGCATTTGTTAAATTTTTATTTTACGTAATTTGTCTTTCCCTAATATTTTTTTTATTTATTTACAAAATATTATTTTTTATTCTTACGTAAATCAGATACAACTACCGTAGTACTATAATGAACCCAATGAGGTAGTTGTTAAAATCACCAATATTGTAATCTTTTAAGATTTAAATTTAAATTTTAAAAAATGTAGAAAATGTGATAAATTTTTGACAAAAATTTCAATACCAGCGAATTCAATTACGTTCAATTTAATCACATTTAGTCTTACCATAAAGTCAACAGATTTTGAGACTCAGATCTAAATTATAGAGAAACATCAACATAATATCTTAGCAATATTTTGTGGCAAGTAGAACTTGTCTATGTGAAGAATTAACTTATTTTCTTTCTCTATATCTATATTATAATTATACTATCTTTACTCACTTGGTACGTAGGCAATGTAATACATATTTTTGTGAAGATTTGGTCATCTTCAAATATTTATTCAATACTTATTTTTATACTACTCCTTGCTATATTTTTTTTTTACTAAATTGTTGAAAAAGTCTGAATATGGGTGTAAAAAGAATACATGTGTGACCATTTTCTGCTACCTTTTCGTGAAGTGTTCAACTACAACTTTAAAATGCATTTCGGCTTCCGTCATGCAAAAAAGTCAGATCAACGAACTCTCAAACATCATGATGCTGCCTGGTTTTGTGTATGTGTGTCTGTCGAACATATTAAGTTTGTGTGTTGAATACGAATACATGTATAATCCGTATATACATAGTAGGTATGGCTCGGTGTGTGAGTGTTTGGTATAATGGCGGCTAACTGACCTACCCGAGCCGAAACTAGTTGAGCTAGGGCCGGAATAACAAAGAGCCCAAACAAGAACTGGCTTCTGACCGGGGTGTCTGAGCAACAGGTGGACGCAAAGTTGCCGATAGCGTTTTCGGGCACCGGGTGCTCAGAAATTATATACATCGCTGCGTAAACCCCTGTTGTTAATTTGTTAGATTTTGGGAGCAGCTCAAATTGTTTCTTACAAATTATTGTATCTCCCTTACTATGTATTTTTTTACATTAACTCTACACATTCCATAAGGGAAATTATATCCCTTACGGCCTATATTGTCTCATGGGATACCGTTTAAGGGTCTTTTTGAGATGAGGAAGGAGTGAATATAAGTCTTAAAGAGACCCATGTTGTGGGAGTAAGAAAACACAGAGGCCGGCAAATCGTTCCACAGCCGAGCTGTTGAACTCAAGAACGAGTCGTAGAAGCAACCTTTCCTCTGTAACAAATGTTAACCCTGTAGAAATTCAACAACAGGGCGCACGTAAGATTTGTACAAGGTCAGCAGTTGGGTACTATCAAATTATCTTCGGGCCCTGTACAGTACGCCCAGCTTCTGTGAGGCTAGCTTGACTTTGGCTTCAATGGAGCCTACGTGCCTGAACTGGTCACTTAGAGTTACACCAAGCATATCAAAGGAAAGCATGTTGCAAGGCAAGATTGCTTTCGTTGAAAGAAACTAGATTGTAATTTCGATCCTTTTTAGATGTAATCAAACATGATTGGGTCTTTGAAACATTAAATTTGGATATATTTATATTATCCCAAGAGGAAACCCTCTCGAGGTGACCATGTCCATTCTTGGCTTCAAAGCCCTCCAAGCTGTTGGAGTTTGTGTATTGTCTGTACTGTCATCCGCCTAATAGTGAATTAGTTCACACTACACAATGTCATTGATGTGCAACAAAAACAAAGTCGGAGACTGAACCGATCCCTGTGGGACGCCGGCATCTATTGAGTGTTAGTAAGAGGTGAAGCCATCGGCAACCATATGAATCGACCTTTCCCTCAAAAAATCAGCAATCCACGTACCCAAGGATGCGGGAAGTCCGTAAGAAAGCAGTTTGTTGACTAGTCCTCGGTGCCAAACCCAGTCAAAGGCCTTGGAAATGTTCAGTTTAACCGTTTGGGTCTGACCGTATAGTTCCAGGCACCGCCCCTAAACATGTCATGGTGAGAAATATGATCTAAAGGTGTTAAAAAAAACCTTATGCTTTATATTCAAATCTAGAAATTAAACACAAAATAAATCAAATGCAGAATTCAACCAAAGAATAAAATAAAATTTACACACTTCGAACAAAAATCGATTAGAATAAAAGAAAAATCGATTTTCAGTCACCTTGAAATTATCTACATTAAAATGTCAATAAATTTCCTTAGATAATTTCCATACTTTCGAATTACGATTCTGCAAATCTGTCACCTTATAAATATTTATAAAGTTTTACTGTATCAATTTAATATTATAGCCTTATCTGTAAAAATGCGATATCACGAAAACATTAAATTTTTTATTTGATAGGTTTAATTGTTTTAACAGCTATCCGCTGATTTATTTCATAGTAGTTAGTTCATTGCAGTTTGATGTTTTTGCAACGGTTAATACTTTTTGATTTCTACATGCTCATTTATAAAAGATTTTACTTACATGCGATTTAAAAAAGTGTATTGTTAGCATTTGAAGAATTGATAATAATTATGCTTTATTTGAATTTCTTTTTAAATGGTAGTTAATATACAAAATAAATGTCAGTCCTACCCAATCGGCATTTGGTGAAGTTGGTAGTGTGGTTGACTCTAGTTCCTGGGCAGGAAAGTTCAATCCTTTGTCAAAAAAAATATATATTTTAACCTTTAAAACACATATTAAAATAGATGTAGGACAGTAAAAACACTTTGTTTTTTATGGGTTGTTTTTTTCTCAAGTAATTCTATCTAATTCAATACAGCAGGCGTGATGAATTAATTTCCATCTTGTTAATTATTCTACTGCGAGTTATGTGAGTAACATTATATTTTTATATTTAAAATTTTCCTTATTTTGTTAATTTTCATTTTTTTTCTCTTTTTTGCACTATTCTACCCAAAATAGACCATTTGGCATCTAGAACAAAAAAAAAAAAAGAGTTAAAAAAACTTGACTGTGATGCGTAATTATTTGCACAGACCCGTGTAAAATAACAGTACATTATAATTGTAGGATTTGTGAAGCTGAATAAAATAACACAATATATTTTCAGGATTATTGCAGGTAAAAACAAATATTAATATTTTGTGATAAATTAAGGAATTAAAGACGTCATAAATTTATCTTTCGAATAAACACATTAATGAAACTTTTCAAAAATTACGGAATCTGTCAAAAAAATAACAAAATAAATACAAATTAAAAGTCATTTTGGTACCTACTCTATGGTTTGTCTGATATGCTTGAATAATTTTACGCAATGTGCAGGATCACAGATGCACAGATCCATCAATGCACAGATGCACCGATAACCTAAATTAGTACTTTTGATTATTTTACGCCTGAAAATGAAACCACTGCAAGAAAAATGATCATAAAATCATCTAAAAAGTGGAATATACTTTTGAATCATCCACTCTTTACTCGAGGCACAGATATCTCTGTGTGTATTTAAATGACCGCATAATGTACCCACGTTTAGTTTAGGATGTTCGTACATATTATTATACCCACACTTTCAGCCGCCTGTTGCTGCCAAATATTATTATTTGGGCCGTTTGATGCCAAAATACACACACACTGATAAGGCAGGAAAGTAGAACTGTTGGTTTAAGGTGCGTTTTAGGATAAAATCGTACGTAATATCGTTTCCTCGAAATCAAAAGGGCACTTTTATGATTTCGACGGTTTGATGTAATGATTTCAGTTTATAAGAAAACTAGCATTGCACGGCGTTATGAATGGTTCGGAGTAAAGTTTTGAGCTTGTAAATAAATTAATAAAGATTTTTAAAAGTCGATGTTTTTAATTTGTTCATTTGTATTTTGAGGTGAAAATAATATTGTTGTAAAGAATTGAAGAAGTTTATTTTTTAAAGTTTTTTTTCACTTGATCGTGCCATGTCTTTCACGGGGATGCATGACTTTATCGACCATTCAATTCCACGCCAAACATTGTCCATCCTCCCCTTTCGTCGTATGCGCCACATTTTACCACCCTTAACTAATAGATTTATTCCGCGGTTCCATGATAACTTAACACAGTGACAATTCAACATACTTTTAAAAAGTGATATAAAGTCATTAGAAACGATGAAAATTTTTTTTTTAACCTAACCTAACCTAACCTAATGAACCCAGTTAAAAAGTTTTTGTTTCATCACTTTCTATGACTTTATATAACTTTTTAAAGATGTGATGAATTATCATTGTGATGATTTATCCGGTCACCTCATTCCGCGTCTCCGACTTTTTATACCATTCACTACTGTATGCCATAGTATGACAATTTAAAAACTATAACATCTACTTTAATTATAGTTGAGTCTTCCTCGGGCGTCCCCGACTTCCTCAACCATTCAAACTACTCACAACTCTACAACTAATAAGAACAAAATTTAATATTTTCAGCAATATAGGTCGAGTAGTTTTCCAATCTATAGGTCACACACATGCGCATATTTCATACTAGCTCCATCGGTTAGAGCGATGAGAAAACTTCTGGCAATATGCGAAGCTTACGTTGATAGTCATGGGCTGATGTACAATGTTAAAAAGTCATCTCTGCTGATATTTAAAGCAAAATACTGGTCCCACTGTCATTCCACCTATACGTCTCGGCGGGGCAAACCTGAAAATCTGCAGTGAAATCAAATATTTGAGGCATGTTATCACCGATGACCTAAATGATAAAAAAGACATAGAACGTCAAAGAAGAGTACTGAGTGTGCGAGCTAACATGCTTGCCAGAAGATTCAACAAATGCAGTCCTCCGGTAAAGAAGCAACTTTTCCAAACATATTGTATGAGCTTCTACACTAGCGAGCTATGGACGACATACACACAAGGCGTCATGAACACACTACGAGTACAGTACAACCACGCATACAGAGCCCTATTTGGCCTCCCCTGGCGATGCAGCGCCTCACAGATGTTCACCGAAGGAAGGGTGCATGGGTTCACAGCTTTAATGCGCCCCAGAATAGCCGGGACGAGTCAGTGCTACCAGAGATCGGACAACACTCTTGTCCAGGCCGTTGCCCAGTGGCAGGGAGCGCCTCTACACCAGAAGAGAATTTCACTCAAGCCACCATAAAGTCCTAATGTGTTCATCAATTTATTCACTTTTTATTTATTTCTATATTGATTTTTTATGTATTAACTTAAATGTAAACTTTTATGGCAGGCAGAGCATTGCACACACCGCTCTGTCCAGCTGAAATAAACATAATTTTTTTTGCTTCCGATTTTGTTGTCCGGGTTAAATCTTCCCCATAGGAAAAACTAAACCCTTCCACTCACTTTTCCAAAAATGATCAGCTAGTCAATCAACACTATGCAAGTGCATTATATAAGTAAAATAAATACAAAACAATACAAGAACAACAACACGTCAACTCACCAGAGATCAAATGGGATAAAAATCACCGACTCCAGATATTTTCATATCAGAGGGTTCGGCTCGGTAGAACTTCTAACGGGGCCTATAAATCCTACTGATCCCTCAACATAAATATTAAAAAAAATCTTTCGTTATCCTACATGTATTCAAAATGACCGACTTTTGCATCTTTATATATACATTTTTTGATAGATCTAATACGCCTAAATTTTTAATGAGAGAGCTAGGTATAATGCCAGTAGCCGAAATATCGAATGGTAATTATTATTATTATTATTATTGTTATAAAGATTTTATTTTAATCTTTGGGAATTTTTTCAAATTTTTATTTTCATTTTATTTAAGTATATAAAACAGGCAAAATGCTTTGAACTTAGTAAAAAAATTATATTGAATTAAACTATAAAAAAAAATTAATTGACAAAAAAGATCGGGAAAAGGTAGGATAAGTAAGTACATAACAATCTATTAAAATCTAAGTCATGTGTATATTATTATATGCTGATTCTTGGATTGTTTATAAACAACTGTTGACATTCTTCAGATTTCAAAATAGTGACGTAAGTATGTATTGCTGCGTATAGACAATAAAAAACACGCGCAATCCGACGCATGAATCACAAAAAAGGAGCTAAGTTTCGCGCCATTTGCAGTTGCTTCGTTCCTTTCCCATAAGTCGTCGTTAAGATCGGCAGTTTGGCTTGCATGTTTATCAGCGGAGTAAAAGTACGTTGTTGAATTTTTCATGATGTGAACCGAAATGGATGATGTTCATTTGTTACAGGCTTTTACGGAGACCAAGACATGGAGAAACGGAAAGATGGTTTGTTCGAAAACAAAACGATCGATCGTCAGGAGTGGAATGGAACTATCAAGGAATCTAAAACTCTATAGGACCTGCCATGACTATCAAAAATGAGTACAATAATAAATTAGCTAAAGTGATTTACAAACTAATAAAATAAATAAAAATAGGCACTAGGTGCCAAAAAAGAAGTATCGCTAAACCATGTTAACAGCACTTTAAACTAATCACAAGGAACTGACTCCATTGTCTCTTTTACATGTGATCACCTCTACTCTTCAAAAGTAGCTCGGTCGAGTCACTCACTCTGTTAGCACTCGGCAAGTGTGATTCGACCGGATCTTTCTTAATTTAAAAAAAGTAAGTTGTGACCAAATCTGACACTAATTTTGGAATGTTTCATGTTATGAAAAATTATTGTAGTCAAAAATAAAATTCTTATTTTCTTTTTATCAAAATCACTTTTTTGTGAAGCTAAATTATCCGATAAATCAATTTACATTTTCTTTGTGAAAAAAAAACGTTCACGATGCCTTCTAACCACACAGCCAAACCAGTCACACACACGCTGAGGTTTCCCAAATGTTGACGAATACAGGCACAGTATTTTTTGTTGGATTACAATGATTTCTAACGTACACCGCGAATGAATGCATAGAATTTATGAATGAACAGTGCAATTTCAGAGTTGAATGCACTAAGGTCAAAACTCGTTTTTTTGGCGAGCGTGCTGCATTTATAAGCACAAATATCACCGTTAGATTCGGGTATCATAGTATTTTTTTACAAGGAGTGATGAACTTGGGTGTTCGGTTAAGTGCATTGTGCGACGGTGTCTGCATTTTTGTGCAAAGGTGACATTGCAATAAAAGTGCAGTTTTTCGTGGTACATCAAGCATTTTGTGCAGTAAGTTTTTTTGTTTGTTTATTGTCATGCCTAAATATTCATTGATTGCTATCATGTTTTCAATTTAAAAAAATGTGCAAGTTAGTGGAATCAAACATAAATGTATATTGTCTTATCTTCTAAACGTATTACAGTTTTTGCGATGCATTATATTTCCACAATAATTCAGACAGTGTTATGAGGTGCGTGAAATTTACACCTGCATAATTTTTTTTGTGTGTAATTCTGGCAGCGTAATATTGATTCGTAAAATTCACACCTGTGTAATTTTGTCCGTAAATTAACGAATTATCCGAAATTCACAAAAAACGGGAATAATTTTATCCTTAATTCTGTCAGCGTAATATCGACACATGAAATTCACACCTGCAAGCGATATTTTTATAGTGGTAGGCTTATTTTTTGATGGTCGGTTAATTTTAACTAATGAATTATTTTTTAATGCATTCCAAGCATCGAGCGTCGTAATCATCTGTTTTTTTAGAAAACTAGCAGATTGCTTACTCTAATAATTATAGAAAATGCGTCTCTCAAAATACATAGAGATTTCTATTAAATACATGTAGGATAACGAAATATTTTTTAAATATTTATACTGAGGGATCAGTAGGATTTAAAGGCCCTGTTAGGAGTTCTACCGAGCCGAACCCTCTGTTATAAAAATATCTGGAGTCGGTGAATTATTTTCCCATATGATCTCTGGTGAGTTGACGTGTTGCTCTCGTATTTATTATGCTAATATAATGCACTTGCATAATGTTGATTGACTAGATGATTATTTGTGGAAAAGTGTGTGGAAGGGTTTAGTTTTTCCTATGGGGAAGATTTAACCCGGACATAAAATTGGAATAGAGATATAATCGGAGATCACGTGTCACGAAAATATAATACTTTCGATGTTTCACAGCTTTCACTTTAAAAATTTCCCAAACAATTTTACTTTTTATTCCATTTTGATCTTTAAGAATGCATTACTAAGCATAGATAATAAGTTATTAATATATTGTGATGTTACTTACGTTATAAAATGTCAAAAATTGCGGTTTTTCCTAGAGGTAGCCGCAATAAAGTAATGAATATTTTTAGTGACAGTTACTCAGGCGACATTCCTGTGTGAAATGCGGTTTAAATTTGGGACAAAAAAGGAAAATAATTCTTATATTGATGACGCTATTCATTCAAACTTTTTCTTGTTACATCGAGCTTAGCCCGGCTCACCAGAAGAGTATTTAAAAAAAATAAACAGCTAAAAATTTCAGAGCCTGACGTTAACTACAAAAGAGTTTAAAATTGACTGTAGTTGGGGATTCGCTTAAATAGATATTGTGGATAGGAAAAAAAATGATCAAAAATTTCGTTTAGTTCCTCTTTAGGCCACCTACACTTGCTTAATTATTTATTTTATGTTCTTACAGATAAGGTTATAAAAACAATGTATATAAATACAAATTAACTATTTTTTTTTTGGTAAACTAATGTTTTTAAGACAAGATTTTTATGCATAGCACAAAGGGTAACAATTATTTTACAAGCAATAATTATTAGCCTGAAACACTCATCCACATTGAAAAATCTCCTGATAAAAGATGCATGACGTCAACGGGACTTGAACCCGTGTCCTTTCGATTTCCGGTCAACAGCTCTGACCACTGAGCTATGGCGGCTTATCTCTTATCCGCGAAATAATTCAATATATACTAGTGTTTCATTCAACAATTACTGCTTGTTACATTTTTTCACCTGAAACAACCAACTTTATTTTATATGAGAAAGGCATTGTAAGTGCTAACTCTCTCACTAGATGGCGTCGAGACAAATTGTCTACATTTTTTTGGTGAAGATACTAGAAATTGTCAAATATATTTTTTTTTTTTGTAAACAAATGTTTTTAAGACAAGATTTTTATGCATAGCACAAAGGGTAACAATTATTTTATAAGCAATAAGCTATAATTAATAATTATTGCTTATAAAATAATTGTTACAAATTAAATGTTCGTTTGGTCAAAATCTTAAAACTCCGAAAGTTTATCGCCGATTGCTTAGAATTTTTGGCAAAGAGTTGAATTAGAATACGTCTGTGTTTCTATTAACCTACATATTTATACATGTCACCTGTGATAGTTAAAAACAGTGCCATCTGTATGACGTAAAAGCAACATGCTGTGTTGTTTTTCTCTCTGCACAGACAGCTGCCACAGCAACGAGTGGCGGGGTATAGCTAGTACAGTTATAAAAACTCGATTATTATACTAATATGTTTATAAAATTAAACCTACGCAGTCAGAGGAGATACACTATCTACATAAAATACAAAATTAATCAATTATTGAAAAACTCAGACAAACTACAAATAATACAAAGAGAGGCAAGAAACTCAAGAGATAAAGTGATATATAATAATAATTAGCTCAACAATTGTTAAATATTTTTGAACAATAAATAGCTGGACATTTATTTTAATCTGTATAAATTATCGAAAAAAATGTCTACTTCAGCAAAATCTTATTACATTGACACATTTGGGTCAGAGAGAGTGGCGGCTCGTGACTTTTGGGTGTACTAGAATAATAAAAATGGAATTATTGATGTTGTTAAAGCTGAAAAAAAATTATTTTTTATCGAAAATTTTTTGTATGAAGATTTTCAGGAAATTTCAGACAAAAAATTGAATTTAAATAAAAAAAAAAATATTTTCATCTATAACAACATGAAAAATGTTATTTTTAAATACACTTAAATGAAATTTGGTTGGTACCAATAACAAATTGTTATTCTGACGCTTGGCACCTAACCCCCCGCTATAAAAATACCCTAAAATAAAGCCAGAATTGATTTGTGAACAGACTTTTCTCAGGAAATAGCTATATGAAAGTCACGTATCTTTTTGTTATTCTTATTTAAACTTTTTTTTTTTGAATTTAAAAGTATAAATCATAATAGAATGTTCTGCATGTCTATGTAAATACTAAATGCAGTTGGTGCTAAGCAAAATGCATGGCCAACTAGATAGATGTATTTTGCACTCGAATTGCAATTCGTTTAAAAGTGTCAAGGCTGTTTTAAATTAATACATACAACGCAGTCGCCATATTTATACTTGTACCTAAGTACTTAGCCGCGTAGGTACCCGCGTTAGTAATAACGATGACACGAAATTCAACAGATATTGTCAATAATCGATGTAAAAATAAAAATAAAACATTGAAAACTGCTTTTGCTTGTTTATATATTTACTGAGATCAATAGCAGAATACTTTGTAAAAATACATCATCATTTGGTAGGTACTTACCTACCTTTTGCGATCAACAAATAATGAATGTCCCATTGTTTCAAATTGAATATTGGGTAAGTACCTACCAATCATAATATCAACAAATGGATTTTTCATAATACAAAAATATATTGGATAGATATCTGCCTACTGAATCAATAAATGGGAGTTCCATAGTTTAAAAATATATTGGATACCTGCCCACTGAGATCAAAAAATGGATGTTCCATAGTTTAAAAAATATATTGAATAGATATCTGTCTACTGAGATCAACAATTGAATGTTCCATAGTTTAAAAATATATTGGATAGATATCTGCCTACTGAGATCAACAAATGAATGTTCCATAGTTTAAAAAAATATATTGGGTAGGCAACAACAGACAGCAAACGGTGTTATTTCTAAGTGACATGCTAGGTAAATATGGTGCTGTATATTATCTGCCTGTAGGTAGTTTATTTATATACACTGAATTATTACAGATTTTTTACTTACGTAAGAACAATGCAGTTATAAAAAAATCAGATAATATATATATAATTAGATAAGTACGTACAAAATATTACGAAAAACAAATCAGACAAAGGAATATTATTTAATATTATTTACTATCATTTTAACGCAGTATCGCATTCATTGGTCAAATGCGTTGTACATGTTTATAGTGGTGACAGAATAACTCTTCAAAATGATATTCGACACGCCTTTAAAAAGTGAGATAAAGTTATGAAAAGTGATGAAATAAAAATATACGTAGAATTATGTTACGTAGGTTAGGTTTACATGTTAGTTTCTTCGTCGCTTTTAATGATTTTTTAAAGGTGTGTTGAATTGGTATCGTGTTTGATAGATTTGAAAGTAAGTGCTTAAATACCTACCTAATTAGTTGTTACAATTTTTGCTTAGGTATATCTAGTGGGAAATGATTGTGCAATATATTGCTGTAATCCCCAAGGGGAGAGATATTGACAAGTTTTCATAACTCTATCACTTAGTTTTCATCTCCTGGGGACGAGAAAAATGTATTTCGTTAGATCCTATATTTGGCAGAAAGTAAGATGTGTTATGGCGTTTTTTTATTTATTTTCCCATGCATTTTGTTTATATGAAGTACTAATGCATATGCATGAGGGTAACCTCGGAGTCAATGTCATATTTAAAGATGTTGCACAGAGAAATCTTACTGATATAAAATAATGCTAATTTATTAAAAATATCTTCAAACTATTTGTTATGCAGTTAAAAATGTGATCGCAGGCTCTTAACGAATGGATTGATAGGTTTCCTGATAATTTTTTACTAAAATACTAATGAATTGTCACGATGTCTGAATCCGTGTTCATAAAAATCCTAACGTACTTGACTTATTTTAACCAGTGATGCACGACATTATTTGGAGTAAGAAATATATTTTTTAATCCGGTGACTTTTTTTTCAACATCAAAATCAGTAAGCATAAAAAAACAGTATTGGGTTGAGGTGTTGGTCGGTTACTAGACTGAGTTACCAGTGATGGACATTTGGAAGATTTTTTTTCTACTTGGTTTAAAAAAAATAAAAATAAAAAAACATCTAAAAAGTTACCAGTTTACAAAATTTTATTTACATTTCTTACTCCAAATAATGTCAGGAATTACTGGTTAAAGTAATTCAACTACGACCCTTAACACCCTGTATATTATAAGGCAAACGCAGGCGCACATACAAGTATTCCGTTATTATTACGATTTTTTTTAATAACTCAGCAACACTCATTTTCTCCCTGTGTGCTGTTATTTTTCTAAGTGTAATTAGAAAGAACTTGAGTTTTGATAAGATGTATTGTGCGAGGGAGAAAACACAAGCAAGCCAAGCAATTGGGCCAGCAACAGATTGTAAAACCATCCCAGACATCAGTCATAAATATTAATTTTGTACGAATGTTGACACGATTAACACGTTGAAATGATTACACAATACGCATATCACTACATTGATTTAGTTAATTGTATCACTATATTAACGCAAACATTATTTAGTCTTCCTCTACCCCACCTCCTTCTAATTCACACTCTCTTCAGCCAGTGTAAGTGGGTATGTATGTTATATACTAAATTATCTAAATTTATAGGTTTTTAAGGTTATCGAAAAATTTGTATATTGTAGTAGTGTACAATAAATTTTTTATTTTGAACACAAAATTTTTGAATGGGTTACAAATAAACTTTGACGAAATATAATTGATCTAAACAAATTAAATTATCGATTGAATATCCCTGTACCTTGGGTTATCGTATGAATTTCAAATTTTAGAATGGGTCAGTATAATTATTACAATTAGGTATACCTACGTTTTTTCTTATACGTTAGTGGGTGCTGACCGCTGACACTAAAAATGAAACCACACATCAATGACAAAGAAACGTGGAGTAAATTTGTTTTCTGGTAAACTCAATAATTAATATTTGTACGAGTTTTCTTGTCTCAGAGTTGATACTATATTTGCTAGTTTCGGTTGACGAATCGAAAATTATTTAGGGATACGGGCTTAGGTAAACCATTTATTGGATAACCAATACCTCTACCGTAGATCATCCCAAGTGATCGCTACGTTTGGTGGTTAGCAAAAGTGCCCGGACTCATCGGGTGATGGGTGTTCAGGATGCGCCTACACAACACCTGCGTGGAGAAGGATAAATCATTCGTCCGTCACTCCTGGACACATCACTAAATTACACACCCCTCATACTTTTTCCTTCCCAGGACTTCATCTCTTTCCTTTCCTTAAAAAGACCATCCTCACAGCATCCCCATAGAAGACATACGCCCTGATGGAGGGTTATTATTTTCCTCAGGGCCTCCTGTGTGGTCTTAATGTAATTTTATTAAATTATTTATTTATTAATGTTACCTGCATCGTTACAATGAAGTTGAAAACCGGGTTCATTAAAACAATCAACAAGTCTTCTGTATTAAATTTAGGATTTGTACATATCATTTTAAATCAGAGACATAATGGTAGACTAATTTTCCATTTACAATTCGAGAATTCTTATTTTAACATTCATAAGTGTACAAAAAAGGTAATATATCTACTGTTTTCTAAAATATATTTTATGGCTTTATTCCTTTTGTTATGCTATGCTAGAGTACCTACTCTGCCGTGTGGTATCTTGAACAATTCGTGGTGAAGACAACGGCTGATATGATTAATTTTGTAAGGAAAAAGCACAGGTCCAACTGTATCAGCAATTCTAGTGATTACCCAATACCGGGACATAGTAGCGAATGATAATACATTAATCGTCATGTACAATCATTAATCCCCACCAACTTCCTCCCTCTTTTCTAATATTTTTTCCAATGAAGAAAATTATAAATTATATTGTGTTCTCTACGATTGTGGAGCGTTTTCACAAAGAGAAATATCCACCCAAAACGGTTGTTTGTATTTTTGTTGTTTATATTTTCCATGCAAGTATAGGTGTCTACGAAATGGCTAGTACAGATTTTCAAAGATCAATTTATTTATCTGCATAATGTGTAATCCAAAATTTAATATTTTTTTTTTCAAAAAGTGAAATACCTACTAACATTTTTTTGTAAAATTGAATTAACTTGGTAGGTATACCTACAGCCATTATTATGTATCTGAGTTACATTAAAAAAAAATTAAAAACTTTATATGGTTCCCCATTAAAAGTTTTGCCTAGATCTTACTTCTGCATTTTTCGTATGTAATGGTAGATATTATATATAAAATCATATAAAGAAGAATTGTGGGATAATTGGGATTAATAAGGGATGATATAGTCTCACTGGCTCCAGACAGATGAGAGGAGTTGAGATTAAAAGGAGAGAAAAAAGAAACACAAACAGAACAAAACATGACAAGAAAATAACATATTTTCATTTTTCCAAAAGGAACAAGTTCTTAGATTGTAGATAATTGAAAAGATAACAAAACAAAAAAAATTAAATGTATTCCATAGATCATATATTCAATGCTCCAAATGATCATTGCTACGTGAAAATAATATCATTCAATTAGATATCTATTCAATATAAGAGTATTTACCTTACTTATTTAATTAAACTCTCGAATTACATAACTAAGGACGAGTTGTTGCGCAGAATTTGAACAATTCATCAAATTTTAACGTTCATCTTAAGGTTTTGTGAAAGTCCTATTCAAGTTCTGTTATTATATCACTATACGCTAGTTGCTTGACAGAACTGAAATAATAAGAGAACTTGAAAAAATCTTTCACAGAACTTGAAAATTAACTTTAAAGAATTTTTCAAATTCTCCGAAAAAACCCGTCCTAACTCTTGATTGAATTAAAATTTAAGAATTTTTCATGTCAGCACTAAAATGTTTGTGAAAATAAAATTAATGGTCTACTTTAAATGTGTACAATCTTACTTGTTGGCCTATCAATATATGAATATTTTCTCACCGCAAGAACTTATCTTGGTTTCAGTTTTTTAGTTGTATTTTAACTGTGTCATGGGCTCTGTCATTAAGGATGAACGGTAGATGTCTCTGTTGTAAATATTATTATAATATATTTTACTCGAATGAGAAATAAAAACTTTTTAAAATGCGTGTACGTATGAAAAGTTCATCTCCCCTTTTCATTGTTTTCTTTTAATAATATTTACCACCCACTTTTATTAGTTTTTTTTACATATTTTCATCGTAAGATGATTATATTTTTCTTACTCATAAAAACAGGCACGATTAAAAAGGTGACCAAAGCGTTTTATCATCAGATGACGTCACTAAATTAAATTATTTTCTTCGGTTGCAAGTTCCGCCATAGACTGGAACGTTCAAATTTGTTGATTTTTAAAAACTTTTTGTTTTATTTTAGAATTATAATTAAGGTAGAGTAATACTACAAAAAAAAAATTATAAATTTGTCGGAATCGACATTTGTTGCTAACTGGTTTACAACCAAATTTTTTTAGGAGAACGAATTAAAAAGATAATCATATTTAGGAAAAACTAAAATGTCAAACATTAATAAATCTACTTGAAAGAACGGTAAGTTCCTTGACACAATATGAGAAGGGTTTTGTTAATGTGGGTCTTGAAGAGGTCAAGACGATGTGATCAATTTATTGTTTAGCCAGTAATTATCCGGTGATAGGGCACCAATTATAATCGAAACAATGTTTATTGACTGGATCTAAATAGCCAGGGTATTCTCAACCTTCATCTCCCCCATTTCCTTAACCCCCCACTTATTTTTGCCTCAAAACTGAATTGTGAATGCAATGAATGCATTATTTTACATTTAGTTATTTCATTATCTATGAATTATTGTTATTTATGACAAGTGTACCAGACGGTGAAACTGACGGTTTATAGACTGTGTACCGGATTTAGAGCAATATTATGTATTAATTTATAGGTAAATTTGAATAATAACTCGTCTAATTCTAGGTAAGCTCTGTCAAATAAAATAATAATGATACTCGTAGGTAATTTACTTATTCCATATTATGCTGTCTCAGTAGAGCTAAACTCACAAGGAGGAAATCCATAATTGGTTTTATTTTAGCTATACAATACTAATGTACAAACTTATTAAATGTAAACTGTCGATTTCCCGAAAATGAATAAATAAATAATAATAATCTATGTAAAATTTGTAGGTATTCTATGATCCCACTATTTCCAAGCAATTGGAACTATCTTTATGTCAAAGAAAATTTTGTGCAAAACACAGCATTTTTACTACTATATTTTTTTTTAATTATCAATGATTTTGCTTATTTTTAGAAATTTTTTGAAACAACAAGATGATATCAATTTTTGGGTACAGTTTTTTTAGGTAAAAGCCACGTTTGCATGTAATATTAAGTCATGTAAATATAGTTAAATCTTATTACAATGCGTTTATCCTAATCACATTGTTATAATTGACATTAATTAATTTCATGCATATAATGTCTCAAAGGCAAGAACTATATTATCTTCCAAAAATTAAAACAAAAAAGCGAGAACTATATTATCTTCCAATAATTAAAACAAAAAAATCATATTTTATGAATATTTTTTTTAACCTTAAAAATAATTGAAAAACGTCTTCCTAAGTAACTTTTTGTAGGTACACGGCGAGAACTCACATACTGACTACATAGATGATAAATAAAAACGCATTTATGAAAAATATTTTATATTCAGATTACAGAGTGCGTTGGCCGCAATATTTGATGTGAACAACACCTTATCGTCTATTGACTGGGAAATCTGTTCGCCAAATAATTATTGTTGGCACAGCTGTTAGGTTGTGTGAACCATCCTTAGTCACCCAACAAAAATAAATTCACATACAAACAAATTAATATTATTATTTTTAAGCAGTCATTTTTAGCGTGAAACTACTATATAAATTGAAAAAATCTTCTGTGAGAAAATACATACCGCCGACAGGAATTGAACCCGCAGCCTTTTGACTGTCGAGCAGGTGTTTTACCAAATCACCAAGCAATAATTATTCCTTAAAAATAATACGTTTTCCTTTGTGCTATGCATAAAAAACTTCTTAAACATTAGTTTATGATTAAAAATAATAAATAAATATTAAATCAAATTCACGTCGTGCCGTGTGAGAATTCAGAATATCTCAATAATATTTATGTATGATACGATGTGTGAATGTGAAAGACTTCAGAGGAAATTACAAGCCAAAAATGTGTGTTTATTCTTGGTATACCTTATATTGTAGGTAAAAGGCATTAAAATCGATTGACAAACGGAATTTACAAACGTTCGATTTCAAGCACAAAACTGGTTTTTATTTATTTTGTTAATAATTTTATAAGAAAACAAAAAAGTTAATCAAGTGAAACTGTCACAGATAATCTTAGCTATAACACAGTATTTTTTTTAAGTTGTTTTCTTTTCGCGTTCATACATATCTATTGAAAAAAATATTTTTTAGTAGTTTACATTTATATTTTTGATTGAGTAATTTATTTTTTTATTTGTATTCTACTCAAGCAAAACGATAGGAAAATCTTCAATTTATCTAAAGCATATTTTTGGTATTCATAATGTACACCAATTCGTTATAAAGATTAATCAAAATAGTCATTTGGCATTAAGCTTCGCCTTAAGGCCAAATGACTATGCCTGACGGTGAGTTAGGAGGTACACAAACCATTTTTTTTCTTAAAATTCAACACACGAAGAAAATTCACTAACAAAAAAGATTTCCAATTTATTAAAATATCTGTTATATGTTATCTGTTATTATAGTTAAAAACGGGACTGTAGGCCTTTGACGAATTAATTGACAGGTTTCCTATAAAATGGTCAGTAAAACACATTTCGCATTATTTTCGATATTATCGCATTTCGTCTTTATATTTATTAGGATAAGCGCAGCTGCGTGATAAAGTGTTCAAATGTATTTTTAATGGTTCCATGATAACTCAACACAGTGATAATTCAAAAGACCTTTAAAAAGTGATATAAAGTCATTAGAAACGATGAATTTTTTTTATTTAAACCTAACCTAACCTACTTAACCCAGTCAATAAAGTTTTTGTTTCATCACTTTCCATGACTTTATATAACTTTTTAAAGATGTGATGAATTATCATATTGATGATTTATCCGGTCACCATTTTGAATATACTGATAGTTTGTAAGGAAATAACGTGCCATCACTTTTTTAGAAGATTTTATTCAATCAGCCATACTTACTTACATTTTCAATTTCAATTTTTTCCTTGAATGTATTCAATAATATAATTTTTAATAATAATTCATTCAGATATAAAATTTGTATCCAGTATTTAACCCTTTTTCTAAACTTGTTTTAATAATACATTAACTATGTACTAAAATTTGGACAACGTTGATACTTAACCCTTTACAAATTGCAATGAGTTTTAGAGAGTTCATTTAAAAAAAGGTAGTTAATTTGGCCGGTCTGTTAGTTTTTGCTCAAGGTATAGGATTTTTTTAATTCGTTTTCAAATCATGAAAATGCATAAATCGGAAAAATATCAATAAACTTTGTAAAAATTATACTATCATTCATTATCGGTAGTTTATTTTAATGTTTTGAAATTGTAATCATGCGAATTTCTTTACTTGTTTATAATATTATGTATTTTTTTATAGTGTTTATTTAGTTTTATTTTTTTCGTCATTTGTAAATGTAATGTGTAGAATGTGTAGGTAAAAATACTAAATCAATAATTTAACTTGATGCAACTTCTTTCTTCTAGAATGAACGAACATTAATGTACTTCTGTTTGTTTCCTAAATAAATAAATAAATTAAATAAATATCTCAGTTTTGACCAGCGTCAAAAAACCACCTTTTTTCTTCAAAACAGTTTCATCACCAAGTCACCTCAAAGCACCCAATCTACATTTCAAAGATCTTCCATGCATTGTTTAGTATCCATTATTCCAGTTCTAGTTATAAAAAAATAACATCGAACTATCCTGATTCTTTAATTTATACTTATAACGCGGTTGCAGAAGAGATCCTTCGTGAAAGTGCTCCTTGCCATTACGATGCAAACCATTAATTTAAACATAAAAATTAATCAACTGAAAATTTATTGATATTCTTTAAATGGATCCCATTTATTCGTCAGGCACATACAAATATTAATATTTTATTTTTTATACGAATATGACACAACAATCTCAACTGTCTGGAGCCAGTGAGACTATGTCATCCCCAATTGGGTTATATTGTGAGGCTGAAGGTTGTAGGAAGGTGAAGGAGATGGGGAAGAATAAGGTGTGGGAATACCTGGTGGTTCAGATCTTGTCACCAAACACGGCTACATCCATTTCAAGCAACGTTTCAATCCTGAATGGTGGTCTTATACAAGGGCGATACTGAGAGTATCATATTTAAAATAATTTTCTATTAAACATTTTGTTATAAGTTGATACTTTATAACTTGTGTGAATTCTTAAGCTAGTTTAATTTTTGAAAATAACAATTATTTTTTTTGTTAAATCCGTGTTCACTGAAACAGAAATTCAGAATATCACACAATTGAAATTAGTATTTTAAATGATTAATATTTTTAACGCATACATGTTAGTTAAGTTAAAAAACCATTAATATTATTAAAAAATTAGACAATCTTCGTAATTCCTAACAAAATTTCTGACATATTTTTTTGTTTCAATGATAACTCAACACAGTGACAATTCAACACACAACAAACATTAGAAACGATGAACCTAACCTAACCTAACCTACATAACCTAACCTAACCTAACCTAACCTAACCTAACCTACATAACCCAGTGAATAAAGTTTTTTTTCATCACTTTCCATGACTTTATATAACTTTTTAAAGATGTAGTGAATTATCATTGTGAAGATTTATCCGGTTACCATTTTTTTATAAGATATTATTATGGTTATTAACTATTTAGACTATCCTCACTGGGATTTCCCGCGCTGAGGATTTAATTTAGATATTATTAAAATTTAGTAGTAAGGATAATATAAAGTAATCATAAATGGTGTTTTTTTAATAATATTTATAATTATTTTACCTGGTGTAGTTTTTTTTCTATTTATCTATTTTTGATCTCCCTATGTTTTGTATCCAGCTTTTTATTTGAGATTAAAATGTTAAAATATTGTTGTGAGTTTTAAATGAGAGTGGGATTTTATTTTAGAGTGTAATATAATATAAAAAGCTTTTTTACCCAAATGTTTTATTTGTAGTTGCTTGTTGAATATGTTTTTGACATTGAGATCTAGTGTTTCTAATATGTGTGTTTTGTATTTATGAATTTAAAGGAGTATTATTTTAGAATAGAGTTATTGAAGTGACATGTTAAGTTTGTTGAATGGTAGTCGAGAGAACACAAATAAATAAATTATTGAATGTGAAAAAAGTTAATAAAAATTTGGCAAAACATCGAAAAAATTTCGTAAAAGTGATATTTATAGATAGCATTGCGTTTCTTTATTCAGCTTTGAAAAACGTCATCGCACGGCCGTGCAGTGTGTAGAGTATATATATCTACAGTGTGGAGTATAATAATGAGTGGTGTGTACTGCATTCGGCAGATAAAAACGGTTCGCACATCGTAAAGGTCGTTGCACCGCGCTAAATGTAGGAACTGGTAAACGTAGGTATAAGTAAGTAGCGAGGTTCGAAACAATGTCTACCGCGTAATGTGTGATAGGAAAAAAAACAAGGTTTTGTTATGGCAATTGAGCCCGTCATGAAGATGTGCAGTTTAAAAAAAATAAAAATAAAGATATTAACAAGTTCGAATAACCTTACAATATTAAAAAAAATCTCCAACTACCATCATAGTAAGTGGAAAGAGTAGCTTGTTTCATGATAGTGGACTTAGACTGCCGAGGAATTGAACTCACGACGCATGGGAGGAACCAGACAGCTCAGTCACTGACCGGACCACTGACTGGTATATAAAATATGTTCATTGATTAAACCTTACTCAAGCAGGCTTTATTTGGAAAACATACACATTAAATTACTTACGTATATCTGAGTTACATTTGACGGGTGCAGAATTGCTTAGTGTTAATTAAAATTTATTAATTTTTGTAATAATAACATCAAAATCAATATTTAGATTATTGTCAGCATGTTCTAAAATGAAAGATACTCTCAGTATCGTCCTTTTATAAGTCCACCATTCAGAATTGAAATTCATAAAATTTCTTAAATGGCTTCGGAGACCAGATCTGAATAGTCAGGTACATCCCCACGTTCCTCTTCTCTGTCTACTTCGCCTCCCCACTAAATTTTGCCTCACAACATACCCTAAAAGGGGGTCTCGTAGTCTCACAGGCTCTAGAAGTTTGGAAGCAGTTGGGTATCTTGTTCGATATTCACAAAAAATAATAATTCACGAGAAAAATAATTTCCCTCGGGGTCTATGTCATCGTTGGTAATGCTGTGTGGAGGATCTTTTTAAGGAAAGGAAGATGAGGAAGTTCTGGGAAAGAAAATACACAATATATACTGTGTTTCATATTATTCAAATGCTTAATAAGATTAAAATAAGGTGTTTGAAAAAAGAGATTTGAAAATCGTGCGTAATCGCAATTACTGTTAGAGCGGGTTATTTCACAGAATTTGAACGATTCATCAAATTTCAAAGTTAAAATTGAAATTCTGTCACAGTTTTATGCAAGTTCTGTTATTAATTCACAATAGACCGTTTGTTTCACAGTACTTGTATGGTCCAAAATAAATTAATTGGTATTGCAGTATATTTTTAAATGTTAAGTTATAAATGTTGTAAAATGCAATATAAATTACGCAGCCCTGCAAACGCCAATCTAAACAAGACACAAATTCGCCATTTGGCAATTGCAACTGTAATATGATAATGTGTTATCAGCTAGTTTTAGGAGCTGATACCAGCTATCGGTCGGTAACTCTCAGCCCAGAGGGCGGGCCAATGTCAAATAGGTGCTAGGAACATATCCTACAAATACTAATACTGACTGTTGCCTCTAGTAGTTGTACTGTGTGGGATATATTTAAAAGCAGCTAAAAGTAGTTTTTGGGAGCCAATTTACTTAGAAAAGTATTAGTAATTAGTCATTAAATAATATCTTTATTTTATTTATTAAACGTTACTGTACGAAACATTTGAATCACTTTTGGATGAAAATGGATACAACGTTACAAAAAAGCAATGACAATATGTAATAGTATTGACAGCATTATTACTAGTGTAAAAAATTAAAGTGTTTTAAGTTCTTAGTTAGGTAGTACATATATGATTTGATATTTCCATAGCCAATAGAGTCCCAACTGCTTCCAACCGTCTGTAGCCAGCAAAACTATATCATCCACAATTGGGGTGTGTTGTGAGGCTGAAGGTTGTAGGGAGGGGATGAGATGGGGAAGAGGAAGGTGAGAAAGTACCTGGCTATTTAGATATGTGCACCAAACACGTCCAAAACCGTGTCAAGCCATATTATTCATACTATGGATTATTTTAAATGAATTAAATATGAAATAACAGAATTTAATCAAATAAAATTTACATGCTCACGTCGGGATTCGAACCCGCGACCTTCGGCTTGCTAGTCGAGAGCTTTACCCCTCGGCCATGGAGACTGTAGGAGGAATAAATGATTGTATCATTTTTTGGGGTTATGTTACCATATTGGGCATAGTTTTTTTAAATTTCCATTGGGCTTCCATTTGTCACTTTTTTCCATTTAACACATCACTGCAATGAAGACATCTGACCTGGGCCTAGATACTCATCGAAATCATTCCACTCGAACAACGAGTGGTTTGACCCACTCGTTGTTCGTGCGGATTGTAAGTATGTACCTTCGACGAGACTCAAAAATATGAATTTCGACCAATGTTTGTACTTTCGACAGCGATTGCGAGTGGCCTGGATTCGAGAATAATTCCATAATCTGAATGCTGTCAAAATGTTGGGTAAAAAACGAGAAAGCGCAACACGGCATAATAAACCAAAAATTAATCACGATACTTATTTGAATGTCTCAAGAAAGTAAAAAAAACTTTATTAGAATTCGATAATCAACTAGTAATAAATTACCTAGTCGAGTTAATCACTGATTCCACAAATCAGTCGGATTACATTTCTTCCGGCTCATCTGCTAGGTAGATCCTTCATCGATCCTTCAATTATTAAATGATTTGACAAATCAGTCGGATTACAATACCTCCGGTTCATTTGCTAGGTAGATCCTTCATCATGACATAAGCAACATTCACACTATGAAATGCTTTTAACCAGAAATATGTACAACAGTTTTATGATAGCTATTCATGTTCTTAATTGTTATTAATATTAATATAAAACCAAACGTTTTAATACACTTATTTACAAATTGTTGTATTGCCTGACCTAATAAGTTAGACGTCTTGTACACCTTACGGTTCAAAATTTTACGTGACTTTTTATTTATTTATTTTTATTTATTAATCTTAAGTTAGCTCACATCTTTGTGTGTGCTAATAGTTTTATAAACATATAAACATGTACATTGTTTGGCAAACATAATCTTTCTTTAAATATTTCAATAAAGTCACAAAAAAAGAAACATTAATGATTGAGATAGACATATTTTCTTAATTCATTTTTGAACTTATTAATATTTTCTATCACAGCAATTTCCTTCGGGATTTTGTTATAGAGTTGAACGGCCTGGTACATCAGAGATTTTTGGGTGCTTGTTTTTTTTCTTGTTGGCAATCTAATTTGACTGGTAAGAGTACAAAAATTCTGCAGTACACAGAGTGATAAATTATTACTCCGATGAAAGTATAATTCTGATGGGAAATGTAACCAGTAAAAAAATCAACTCCGTGAAAAATTATGTTTTTTTTACTACAGTATGTACACCTATTTCCAAATGTCTTTTAAAACTCATGACAAAAAAAAAATATTAAAATTTGGTTTGACCTTCCTATCCAAGAACCAGAATCGACAACTGTACCAACCGGGCCAAATCCCAATTGGATAAAACCGACATATTAACTGCAGTAATATCAGAGAAATGTAAATATGTCGTTATGTATGTGCGTACTTGCCGCCAAATCCTAATTGGATAAGACCGACACATTAACTGCAGTAATATCATAGAATTTCATAGAAATGTATATATGTCCTTATGTATCTGCGTACTTGCCACCAAATCCTAATTGGATGGTACCGAGATTTATTTCGTATATTAACTGCTGTTATTTTTTATAATATCATCATATTTCACAGAAATGTGAGTGTGTGCGCGTGAGTGCCATCAATTGAAATAATGCATTGTCATTGACGAGTCTATCTGCCGATTCTCAGCTCGGTCAGATGCTGGGGAGTGGATCAATTTCCACTTTCAAGATTTTTGCATTTATTCACGAAAACAAAAGTGAAATTCAAAAAGTTGTTATAAAAAAATCAAGATTGTGATGGGCTTCTTTTCAAGGTTTTAAACTTGTTAAAACCTTAAACTTTGTGATTCAAGTTGATGCGTCAGTGTACTTCGCATGTCGTTGCACTTCCTGCATTTTCGGAGTATTGCGAGTACCTAGGCGGTGGCGGTGATGGTGGTAGGTGCATTGGGCATTATGCAGTTTTTCAGCGCACAAGGTCGGCCGACGACCGCAGACGCGTCGAGCGGTTGGCTAAATTCAAACCGAAGGCCATCCACTCCATCTTCGTTCGGGCACATATTCAATTTGGAAGAAATTTGCAGTCCGAAGGGCAAGCACTGACGTAATAGCAATAAAAACTCAAATATAATATACGAATATCGAAACCAGAATCATCACTCCCTTATCAGACATAAGAACTCTTATTTTCTGATAAGGTACCCGCATGACCAAAAATGCCCTTAAATGAATAATTTTGAAAAATATTTGTAACTATAAATTTCTAATAATTTGCATTTTCCACTCGAGCGATTTTATCAATGAAATATTATGCCAAGTTTGCAAAAACTTTTGATAATGTACCAGATTTATAGCACCCATGATAAGCAGTTTCATGTTTTCATATTAGTATTTTTGGGAATGGTTTTAATTAAATAATAAGGTAAATGTATATATATGACACCAATCGTTGAACAAATCTAATAACAAACTTATTTTAAACTTGGAATTGGGTACACTCAAATATCTTTATGATTTGTTGGTTCTCCCTCATCTGGAATATTATGCTAGTGTCATTTCTTGATCTTCTATTGTCCACATTGTCTGTAACATCGTTTCATTCGAGGAATTAATGTGACGTTACGACTTGAAAGAGGTGTCTACACTTGTATGATGAAACTGAGCAAACCTTTCTTTTTCAAATATTTAAAATAATCAATAGTATTTTGTATTGATTCGCTTACAAAAAATTGTCCAATGAAGCGAAGCTAGAAGTCCACAATCGAGTGCTGGTACCTACCATGATGTAGGGCAGTGAGGCATGGAATTACATAGACTGAATACTGTAGAAATGAGATCCCTGAAGCGTATATATGTGGTAAAACCATGTATAATCATGTGGGATTCATCGTGAGAAATATGGAGAATATATGACGCAAATGTGAATGGCAGCAGAAGTCGGAGAAACCCGAAGAAGATTTGAGATATCAAATACTTGAGTTGGACCATTTTAAGAGTCTGAATAATAGAAGACTATGTATGAAACGATGTATGAATGTGAATGAGGCAAGGAGTGCGTGCCTAGACCGAGTTGCTTGGCGGTCCGTCCTCTCTGCCTACCCCTGCGGGAAAACGGCGTGATGGTTAGTTGCTTTGTTTCTTTGTTACAATTCAGCATCCCTTCTTATAGGATTCGGACTGAAATAATGAATTTCCGTTCATCAATTCACACTTTATTAATAATGGATATGATTCTCCTTTGTCCATAATGTCGACACTTGTCAACTTCAACTCAAGGTACAACAATGCAGTTTTTAGTGCAAGACTAATAATTACTTTTATCAGTCTTTCGCAAATAAAAACAATATTTTTCTATTAATTAGACTTCATTACTGGACTTTAATGAATGCTTGTTCAGGCCTTAACTTTATATTATCTTCCTTTTATACTTTTGTTGTATTTTACACCTATTTGTTTTTGCTGTATTCATGTACATATTCTCTTCTTTTGATGTCATCTCTTACTCATTTCCATTCGAGTATGGTATTATTAATCGACAATTTGTTCTTAAAATAATACACAAATAAATATTGAGCATCGACTCGCCTTTAGATAACAAAATAAATTCTATCAAAGAAAAAGGTACCTAACATTAAACGAAACATGAAACATTAAAAAAAGAGGTGTTATTTTGATATTCAATCGTAAAAGATCAATGGTTTCGTTGCTTGTGTGGCACATAGCGCCGTTTTGTTGAAAGTACACGTTATTCAGATCAATACCATCTAATTTCGGCCATGAAAAATCATTAATCATCTTTCGATAGCGCAATCCATTCACCGTAACTGTTGCTCTAGCCTCATTTTCTAAAAAGTAAGGTCCAATGACTTCGCCGGACCATAAACCGCATTAAACAGTCACACGTTGAGGATAGAGAGGCTTTTAAACAATAACTCTTGGGTTTTCCGAGCCACAGATGCGACAATTTTGCTTGTTGACGAAGCCACCGAGGTGGAAATGGGCCTCATCACTCAAGATGATTTGCATTTGATTCACTCAAGTGAATTTTAATCATTTCAATGCGTTGTTGAAGCGTGTATCGTTCCATGTTTATTAATGGCTTAATTTTATTTGTCAAATGTTAAAAAATGACAAAAGTTACATCTACCGAAATAGCGGGCTAATAAAAATAACACCTCTTATTGGAAAACCCTGTATTTAAAACACTTCCGCTGACAGGCTCGCAGTTATTGCAAATAAGACAATCTTTCAAAAACTATGGTTTTCCATTCCCGAAGAATTGACAGGATACCCGCATGAATAGCATCCATAAAAACGCTCCCATTACATGTCATATTAAAGTAAGTATGTATTGTGTTCCACATACACTTATTTATGTCGTATCAACGAAAGTTCAGACAATACCCAAACCATTACGCTTTAAGGCCGTTTGTTAGAGGGACCGAGACAAAACAACGAAGCACATTATTTAGATGTCTCTTTCTTTTACTGATTATTGCAGTTGCCTCTTTAAATGCAATGACTGCATTTAAAATGTCTGGCTGCATTTTCGGACGTAGCTCCAAGGTCGGTTAATGAACGGAATATTATTGAAACAAACAAAATGTAAATTAATAGGTCTTTGTTCGCTGTTTTGATTATTGGTTGTGAAATGTTGCAATATATATTTTTACTTTCCTAAATGTAAATGTAAAAAACGTCCTAAATATTAGGAGTCAGTGGGCCTATGGCATTCCTAATTGGCGTATTCTCTGGCCTGAAGAAAATGGGGAAGGGAAGGAAATGGAGAAGGAGAAGATTGGGAAAATAACTGGCAATTCAGATCTGGTTACCAAACAGGGCTTAACCCAGGGGTATGGGTACAACCGCCCCGGGAACCATTTATTGGATAACCAACACCCATAGGTCATCCCAAGTAATTTGTCGCGTTTGGTGACTTAGTGCCCGGGATTCATGGGATGAGGTTTGTCAAGGTCTTGGCGGCGGATGCATTTGTCCACCTATTGCGTGGCGGGCTAGATCGGGAGAGATTGCTTGAGGAAGACCTTTTGACATCTTCAGCCGAACTTAATTTACATCGCATGCGGAGGGGTGGATCACCTATCCACCCACCTATCACCTATCTTACCCACACCTCATACCTTTTTCCTTACCAGAACTTCCTCTCCTTCCTTTCCATAATAATACCTTCCACACAGCATCCCAAAAGATGACAAGATGCCTTCCGTGTGGAGCTAATGTAAAAAAAACAACCAACCTTTCGATTTTGAATGACGGTCTCCAACCAGGGCAATATCGAAAGTATCTACCACCTATGTGAATGTTCATTTCATGAATTAGATCATTTTCAAATATATAAGATTTGCGGTTACTGAGAACTTAAAAAAAAATTGCGTAATAATTTTCTAACTGAGTACGGATTGCAAACCATATGCGAAGATGCGTATTAAATTATTTACCAAAAAAACTCAACTTGGGAAGAAATTTGTGAAAGTGTGGTTAAATCAATTACAGGCAAAAAATATTCAATTTTCATCTCCATGAATTTCTTTCAATTGTAAACATGACTATAACAATAAATCTTTATTTCAGCTAAACGGAGCGGTGAGTGCAACAATCTGTCTGCCATTTGAAAGAATACACACTCATTATATTATATTATATCGTATAAAATGCGAGAGTTGACATTATTGTGTTAAGTTACGTTTGTGCAACTAGAATACTTTATTGGAAAATAGAGCAAAGTTTAAGTATAAAAAGGTTATGAGGACCCTTCTCTTGCCGGAACACCGCTCTACCAACTGAGCTAGTGGGACCCTATCTCCTTCGGTCATATTTAGCTGTGTCATACTTCGAATAAGAACTACCGACATTACCTTTATTTTTCTCACAACACATTTTTTATTGGCAACTATCTTTATGTATGATCGCAAGATTCAACCCGAACTAAATGCAATCTAGACAGCGTCTTTAGATAAAAATATATCTTTTTTTATTATTTTAATATGCGACATCTATTGACTTTTCTGCAAGTCTAGGATGAATATTTATTTTTTGGAATATCTTTGTAAGTAAACCTCAAATTGTAATATTTAATTATTGAAGTCAAAAATCAGAAAAATATTCGGTCACATCTAGGACTCGAACCCAGGATCCTTGCCTTGCCGGGGCACATATGTATAACTGAATAAATTTTCTGATATGTATAAGTAGGTACTCTAAAACATTTTAAAAAATCATTAATAAAAAGCGTAAAAATAATCCAGATGGTTCGATGAGAATCCAAGGCATAAATTTTAAGGATTCCACGGGCCGATCCTTAGTCAAACGGCGCCTGGTACGATTAACATTTTGGATCCCATTGTCAAAAACAGTAGACGTCTAGGTAGGTAATCATTGTAATCAATAACATTCGGATTATTTGTATTTTTTGTAGCGCCGTTTGCATGAAAAATAATCTCTAGGGCGATGTGTTAGGACAGTTAGGTGTCAAGTTTTATCAGCGTCTTGGCGCCTTGGCAACTTGGCGCTCGGAACGGACTGCTCCAATTGCGCCCGCATAGGGCCATCCCTGAAAATTCCTCTCACTCCCTTCTCCGCTGGTGCTAAATTCAATTGGAGTATTTATAGCAATCATCAGGGTAGTATTATTCCTTCTGGCTAGACTTGAAATAAACTGCACTCGCATCAGTCACGTAAATTCTGAAGCGTGGCGTCTTCATCTGCCGTGTGTTTCGACAATCCTCCCCTATTCTGTAAGCTGGGAAAACATTTAATAGTGACCACGATGGTGAAGTTATCTCATTTAAAAATTACTCAATCTGAACAGAAAGCCCAACTTTCTTTAAAAAATCTCAAAGAAAACCTATAAATTAGTAACAATAGGTGGGTTTAAAAGTACCATTACCACCATTGTGCAATTTTATTAATTTTCCCAAATCAGACTTTTCTGAGCTATTAATTGAGATTTGTTTTACACACACTTTATGTAACTTTACAAAATAACAATAAAAAATTTACGAAACCACCCAAAAACACATTAAAAAAATACGAGTAACAAAGAAAATTTTACTTCATTTTCCTCCCAACTCATAATTAAAACAAACATTTAAAATAGTAATTTTAAAAATTTAAAATTATTTTGATAAAACCATTCAAAAAAAATTTAACAAAAATCTCCAAAAATTCTGCGAAAAAAACGAAAGCGAACAGGAAATTTAAAATTCACTTTTCTCGCAACTGAATTTCGTTGAATATTTTCGGCTACGGTTTCACTTTCATTTTCATTGCCATCCGCCCGGCAGTTGGCTGACCTTGGTGCAAACTGCACAAACAGCGAGCAGTGGGCACGTACTTCAGTTGGTTGCACTTGGCCAAAAATGCAGCGGTGCAATTCGGGGCCAGCCGGCACTCGCCCAAGGCGCAATAATGTCTCGCTTGGGGTAGGCCCGAACCGTAGCGAGCCAGGAAGTAAAAGTGAACTCTGTTCAGTGCCAAGCTTTTTTGGCACGATTTGGGACATTTATTAAAGTGTATTTGAAAAATTATTTTTTTATTACAATTTTTAAAAAAAATGTTTCGACTCCTCAAATAGGAAGATTTTTCCCTTTCACTGTTTAATTTTGAATACGTTTTCTTTAGAATACTTTTTTTACATATTAATAAGCGTCGACCCGTAACAAATCCAAGGATAGTCGTAAATCTTAAAAAAAATCAGTTCCAATTATAAAAATAACAATTAAAATATTTTTGTTAAAAAAATTAATATCAAAACGATTTTGTGTTGATTGAGTTACGCAGGATACACAGACAACCAAAATTAATATTTTTGATTGGTTTTTTATTTTTTAAATTATAAAATAACTATACAAAACGACAGAATAATGTATTTTGTTAAGACAACAGATCGGCATACCTAATTTTTTTAAATTAAATAAATACACATAAAACCTTAAATTTTTCTCTTACCTAATCACACAAGCCAGCATTTTCATAGATAATTATTGGTAAATACCTGAAGGTATGCTTTGAATATAGGAAAAGAAAGTTATTATATGACCAAATATATTTACCCAGCATATTTCAATTTATAAAATGTTTTCAAAGTAATGCATTTTGAAATGTTCGTTAATCCCTCAAACTAATTTGTTCGCTTTTGGGAAGATTTGTTCCATAGAAATTGTCGTTTCTCCCTTTCATGGTGAGAAATATGATCTAAACGGTATTATAAAAAGAAAATACCACGCTTTATATTCAAATCTAAAAGTTAATCACAATAGAATTATAATGTACAAGTTTAAAAACATAAATTATGAAATTTGAAAAAAAAAATTACAGGAAAAGACAAAAAGTTAGGTAACAGTTACGTTTATAATACATTTTTATTCTAAAATGTGGGCGTGTTTTTATTTATTTTTCCAAGCAATTTAAGTTAGAAAAACTTAAGGTGGTTTAATTAGTTTTACGACGTAAATCGGTCGTCTTTAATTTAAAAATACGCTCATCAAAATGCTTTTTATCATTTTATTTTATTTTATGTTTCATCATATTGTACACCAAATGGAGCAAAATTATTTTTTATTTAACTATCACATTCAAAAATATTTTTTAAAAGTATAATTATTTAGCTATAAAATTAACACTTTTAATTATTTAACTAAACATTTTATATCAAGTGTAGGGTGTAGGTATATCTATTCTAAAAGTACTGTATTTTCGTTGCTTCTAAAATTTTTTAAACCATTTTGGCTTATTTTATAATTTTAAAAAACAATGTTTAGTTTTTTAATACGTTCAGACATTTTACAATTATTTGGATTTTATTACAAAACGAAAATCTATTGACCTTCTGACAGAACATGCCCGAGGCCGGGGGGTTAATGTGGAAGGATTCTAATCAACTGAATGTAGTTTACTACCGTCCCATAATTTAAAAATCAAACGACCAGTAGAGACAAGGTTTTATTCGCGTTCTATGAGACATTCATTGGCACAAAATTGCCTTAATAACAACATTCATATATTTTATTCATTTCTTTATGTTTACTTTCAAAGCGCATGACTAAACTGAACTGAAAAATATGGCCAATTGAGGGTAGTGTGTTTTAATAAAGGTTTCCGCATAGCTTCGTATAATAATTAATGAGGTGTTAGAGATATTGAAGATAATTTAAAACAAGTTCTCGACTGTTCAAAGTATATTTTCATGAAACGAATGAATTTTGTAGAAAAAACTACACTCGTTTTCTTATTACAGGTCATTTAGTGGAATCAGTAATGTTAACACTGTATACCTAAATAAAACTTGGAGTACAGAAATCAATAGCAAAGAATATCACAAAAATCTACCTACAAATCAACCACTTTTGAGTGATATTTTAAACGTTCCTCGACAGCTCAAAGGTTATTATCATGAAACGAATGAAAGCAATAAAATACAATCGTTTTCTTATTACAGGTTATTTAGTGGAATCAGTAATTTTTTTTTTTTTTTAAAAGAAAGACAAACATTCCCAGGTTACGAATAACCCAACAATGTTTGAAAATCTCCTACTACCACCACAGAAAGCCGAAAATGTTGCTTGTGTTGTGATGGAGGACTTAGCCAGCCGAGGGATCGAAAACGCGACGCTCGGGTGAGACCCAAGCGCTATGCCCACTCAACCACTGACCGGTCAAAGTAATGTTAACACTATATACCTAAATAAAACTTGGACTACAGAAATTAATTTCAAAGCACATAATAAAAATGATAACGACTTCAGAAAATAATATGTACAAATCCTATTTTAATATTGTACATTTTCCTTGTTGTGTTTAAATGATAATCATCACTTTAATGAAAAGGAAATAACCAACGAAATAATACACCCATTTGGACAATAGTGTCCAGAGAAAAACATTAAACAACACTTTGTTTTCGTCGGGAAAATTCTCGGACACTTTTGATTCTAAGCGGTAGCGGTTGATATTTCGCCAACACTATTATCATGGTTTTGTATTTATGCAATAAAGGGGAGTCTATTGGGCGACCCTTGGTGATTCTATCTCATTGCCAATAGAATTATTTGACGACTTGTTTCAAAATCGGCGTTATATTACTGGTAGTCACGGGTCAGTGGGATTCTTCCTTACGAAAATTTATCGTTACTGCTGTAAAATAAAGTTTGAAATAATTTAATAAAAAAAGCTTTAAATTTTCTAAATTTTGTATGAGTTCATTGTAATTATTACGACTTTTTGAAGAGCGTGTGTGTTTTCGCACCGTTTTGCTTGTATATGTAGGGATTATTATAAAATTGTGTATGGTGGCCTTTAGACTTTCTTAGTGGTGGTGAGCTTATCTGTGTGAGTGACAGCGCTATGGAGGGGTGACCAAGTTTTCTGAAAACTATACCAAATGCATAAGGCAAAACCAAACAATCAAATCACATCATAAGAAAAACATTAAAAAATGCAAATAAACAAATTCATGTTTCCAGAGTACTATCGCCCTGATGAAAGATCAACATTCAGGATTGAAAAATTGTTTGAAATGACTATAGTCGTGTTTTGTGGCCCAATTTATATAAACCTTCCTCTTTCTCATCTCCTTCTCCTCTCACTATCTCCAGTTATCACTCCAATTATTGGGGTGCCATAATCTCACTTATAAGAGCAGTAAAAATCAAAAGAAACATTCAATTCATTACCCACCCATATATTGTACGTCTAATGAGTTTTTTAAATAAATAACCCTCTGAATACAATATTTCACTTGAGTTTTCGCAATGAACAAAAAAAATATGGTCAATTTAATTAGATCAATTCCAATTTCGATGTAAAATTCCTTTATTATTCCATATTAGCAGTATCAAAAAAATTGAATTGCTTTTCCCCATTCTTCACACTTTTCAAAATGCCGACAAGACTTGTTCACTTTGTAAAATAAAAACTGTAAATGTAAATACTTATTAATAAAATATTAATTTAAATTTTATAAATTGTGTACAGGAAAAGACACGTGACTTATTAAGGTCACGTGTGCTAAAAACGTAGTAACAATTTTTTTTTAGATTTTATCTCCTACCTTAATTTAAAAGAAAAAATTTAAATTAAAGTAGGTTTTGCAACAAAATAGCGATTGTGAATGTTTAAGAAAGTAAATAAAATATAACCCATTGATTTTACAATCAAAGTTCAAATTTCACACAAATGTATTAAGGAGATTAATTGTTAATAACCGTTATTTTTAAAAAGTCGAAATGTTGAAGTTATTTCATTGCATTCGAACTAATTCCCCGCAGCAATCCTGAAAGTTTAGTCCCCCCTGAAAGAGTACTCGTACTTATTCCGTCCCGTACTCCGGCGCTTGCACACACATGCACACGTACATGCACCGGCAATACACGTGCACCACGGCCCCGTGGCCACGCTCGCACACTGCACGCGGCGTGGCGGTACTCGCACAATACTTAGGGTGCACATCATTCGCACAACCACTTTAACTAAATACGGTATATTATTCAATTACAAATTTGTTAGAATTTAGGTACATATTTTTTTGACGTAGATTCCTTTGACAAATTTTAAATTATAACTACTGCAGACGCGTTAAAAATCACGACCAGTCTCTGAATTCTCAAGAAATCAGTTAAAATGGCAATTAAAATATAGGTTGGTAATTTTTTCGCTTGTCTGAATAATTCTTCAAAAGACACTTCAAATTTAGAAATGACACTTTAATTCAAAACAACATCTATTTTTATCTGCTTTTATAGTGCTTTCGAGCTTTTGTATTATCACTGCTCGAGCTTTTGTTTATTTGTAGTGTTTTTGTTTAAGTTATATTTATTTATTTATTAATTATATATCGCTCTAATGGACTTTTACATTTTATTACAAAATAAACGTAATATTAGTTAACAAATTCATTTACAAAAAAATGCTGTTGTCTATTATCATTAAATGATACCGTTTTAAAGCTGCATAGACGGGCAGATTACCGTGTCAAAAGGGAGTTATTAAATTGCTCTGGGAAAAGGATTTAATATTCAGAAAATATATCCAATTTGTCTTATTAAATATAATTATTGGTTTTCAATTAATAATAATAATAATTCTTTCACACTTAAAATTGCAACGATAAGCAGAATAAAGTCGTCGGATAAGCTATATTTAAAAGTACGTACCTTTGTTGAAATTATTATTACGAGAGATGTTAAAAAATTATAAGTACTCTTTATAAATGGTAAAATAAAGGTCATAAAAAAGATATAAAACGAATTTAATTATTTTAGAAGATAAATCATTGCAAGAATATATATAAATCATGGTCAGGCTAGAGATTTTAAAAAAATGGTGACATATTTTCTTTTTGGTATTATAGAATGCAAACGTCTGCAAAACCTTGAATCAAACAACCTAATAAAAAATTTACAACCACAGTAAACAGTATTTTTTTCTTAGGTTTTTCTTAGGCAAAATTTTTTTGTCGTTGTATAAAATTCTGTTTTTTTTTATTTTCGTATTATCACTTCCTTACTAAAATAACAGATTTCAATAAATAAAAGAGCATACAATATAAGAATATAATATAATTACAATATGTTTATATGGCGAACGGAAGGATGGATGAATATTATCATACAAAACAAAATATTTTTTAGAATTTTTTTTACCGAATAAAATTATCAGTAGCATGCAATTTTTGAAGATTACAAATATTTGTCAAAATTTATCGAATTTGAGTCATCGGTTAAAAGGAAAATTATGAACCCGCTGATAAGGAATCAATCACCTAATATAATAGAAAAATGATTCACGGTGCAATGTGGATATTTCAACAAAACAATCTTCAGTGTTTTTTTCACCTTAGAAGGAGAAAGAGTTTCGAAACTTTTGTTTTTTAATTATTCTGTGAAAAATGAATTAGCTCTAGTCTAAAGTTTATCAATCATATTTACTGCTGAAAAAATTGTAAAATAAGTTATATTTTAAGTGAGTGAAACTACTGTTTACTACCTACTAGGTATTTTGTACGTGTGATACTGGAAAATGTGTTTTAATTTCATTTGATGGATTTGTTTAGTTTGTTTCTATGCAATTGGAAAATTATCGATTTGTTTTGCAAATCAACTGTTTGTTTTTGGGGTACTCAGCCGTGTTACGTTTTCATTTCATCGTTACATCTTCAGGACTAAATATAAGGTTTTTGTGAGTGTAAAATGATGTATGTTTTAAAGGCGTATCATGGTAATTAAATATTGCACGACTGCAGCGACCACTTTTCAAAAATAAAATTTATGATTGAAATTGATATTTGTGTTGAAAACAGATTCATTCCCCTGCTTATTTATTTTCTTTTGGTACCTATTTCTTTTAAATTTCTCAAAACTTTAAACTGGTATCGTAAGCTCGTTTTCATGGAAAAATCCTAATAAAACCTCAAAAAACTTGTTTTAGTTTTCAGCTGAAAGCATTATTTATGATCTTATGATTAGTTTAGTGGGCAAATTATTGGTTGTGCATTTAAAGTCAATAATGAAGGCAAATGTGCAACTTTCAAGTCCATCGAACTGTTTGACAATTTGGCAATTAGCTCACCAAAGTTTTCCAGCTTAATATCGAAGCGTGTATTTTATGTTCCAGCAAAAGGTCATTAGTCGGGTTACAGCGGTTGAAAGCTCTCGATCATTTCTAAAATATCACTAAAAATCAACCTAACGTGGTTCTACGTGATCCGAATATACCTATTTTTGATAGTTTTGTTCCAAAAAAGACCTCTCCAATATTAATTGTATTGCTTTATTACTTTTCAATTAAATTTGTACACCGTCACTTTTGTATTTTTATGTGATATGATATGTTTGAAAATACGTACATCTTTCATAATACCTATTGTTAAACTTAAAAGTAAAACTGCAGAAATAAAACGTTCAAAATATGGAATGGTGAAAATGCAATAAAACATTATATGTCAATGGACGCAGGAATAGTGATATTTAAAAGCATGTGTGTTGTGCGCTTAGAGAAAGACGTTTGGTCAATGAACGCCCGAACCGCGCGCTGCATGCCGTTCGCGTAATATGACTGCAAGTACAATGCAATTGCATCGGGTCCCAACCGCAGTGCAACTGAGATGCACCTTACCATAGCGTGACGTTCGCCTCGTTCACTATACAAGCCAATAATCTCAGTGCTCAAGTAAGTCTAAAAATGGGCAGACCTCTATGTGTGCTACAGAAAGTCATCACTCAAAAAAGCCCGGAAAATAGGCGAATTTAGTGACCTTCGGTACGATAAAATGGGGGACCCTAACTACGCACAAACAAACTTTGAAATTTCCCAAACAATCGTGTTTTTTCACCGTTGTTCGAGTTGTTTTTCGTTTTGTTTATCACTTGTTTGAGTGAATTCTGAGTGAGTTTTTGTGCCACTATGACACCGATTCTGTTATATTACATCTAGGCATCTTTACAGTTACGGCAAATTTCAGTGAAACCAAACCCACGAAAAAATTAAGTGATACAAACAATAAAACTAACAAAACTTCAAAGTTTCGTGTGGAAGTGTTTTAAAACCATTCTATAAAATTGTGAATTATTTCATACGTATCAGAAACTATTTACAACTGTAAAATAAAATAAATACCTAAAAATACTGATGAATTTGTCAACCGGGTGGTTTCGTGAAAAACAAACTTTTAAACATTTATTTTAAGTGATGTGATGAAGGTTTTAAGATATTGATACTGTTTAAATTGTGCATTTTTCTGCAATACAAACGCGTTTTCTGAAGGCTAAGTGAGCTCGCTTGTCGTTCAGAGCTATCCTTCGCTACTATTAACCTGGCAAAAAGTGGTTTCAATGAATTTTTATAAGTGCGTTGCAGTGTGCAACTAGTTTTCGTACTTTGCGAATGTGTCCACGACCTTCCTTCGTCGTTAAAAGTGCACCTTAAATGCTGGCCGCATTCGTGCCCTAAACTCCAAAAGTGCAACAGTATTTTGAACAATCTAATAAAACAACATTATATACTACAAAATTGTCAAATGAAAACTTCAAAAATCCAAACGGAAAAACTTTGAAAAACTGTGTTTACGAAACAAGTGAAATATTTTTTTATACAAAAATAGTTATTTAGATTACTCATACCTGAACACGGTTGTGAATACAATAGAAAAACGTATTTTTTTAATATTTAAGAACTAATTTCCATAGTTTTGTGAATGTGATAAACAGATTTTGTAAAAAAAATTACGTTTTACGATATTGAATAATCTTTTGTCAGTTTGAAAATAATGGCAAATAGGCGAGCAGTGCTACCGACAATGTCACGTGATTTCGTTATTTAATGTCCGCCGCTCAGAGGTAGCGAGGAAGCGGAAGGTTGGCCATTTTGGACGGAAGTTGCTACGGCTTTAAAACTGAGAACGTGGAACGCTACCAATTCGACAGGTGAGTCCTTATTCAAACTCTCGTGAAAATCATGTTTTTTCTGTCTGCTTTGAGGTTAGGAACTGTCCTAGGTGGTGGGAGGTTCTATTATCAAGGGCTTGTGGCTGCATTCAGACTGTAGGAAATAAAGTTCAGTAATTGATGATATCCTTAACAGATGTCGCTGCAATCGCTGTTCTATAGGGCCGAGTGGTGACACTGAAATAAGGCACGTTTATTGTCGCTAAAGCATTTATTCAATGTTTCAATCAGTGTATAAATAGCTCGTATACAAGTGGCTTCATTTCATATACTCTATGACACGTTTTAAATATAATGAATTCGTGATTGTCTTTGTTTTAGACACTGTGTTAACAAAGTGACTTCATTTTGTTGGCACAAATGGATAAAGGGATTTTTTGAATATGTATTTTTATACATATTTCTACTTTTGCACCATTGTTACAAATACTTATTTATATTTGATTAGTTGATTATTAGGTAGTTCCCAATTTTTCGAAATGTTCAACAGTGATCAGGTAGATATAAAATATTTTTTTAAATATTTCTACGTGTGTGTGACCTTTTATTATTCTTCAGCACCATTTTAATACTGAGTTAGGTAGCGTGTACATTTTATAAAACAACATTTGTTACTTTATGATGAGTACCTACCTAGTTACCTACGTCACCTAATTAGTTAAATAATTTTTAAAAGTTAAAAAGAATAATCTGTGCCAATTTTTCGACCCCAGAGTTTCTTCAAAGGTTGTTTTCATACAAAATTCTGCTTTTTGGGATGTGTGATCTTTCACATTTTCATTTTATTATCGCGTAAAGAACTTTAAACACTTTATAATACATTTTATGTATGAATTACAAAACATCGTCTTCGCTTATAACGTTGATAATTTCACAGTTTAAATACCTACGTATGTTATCAGTAAATGCTCCATAGCTTCCATTGATTCCTTCCTCATTTGCCAACAATATGAGGTGAGACAATAAACCTTGGTGACTGTGTCAAACAAACAAACGTGGCGAAAATTCCTCCAAACAAACAAACATACATAAAGGAAATGTACCAACGCGTGTGATACTATGTAGGTACGTTTCACAAACAAACGCGGCAAATTTCTCAATGTTAACACAGGATTTACGGACTGTTATCACTTCTTGTGTGAGGAGAAGCTACTCAAAGATGAAAGAACTGTACAAGACGCTAAAAACTCATTTAATTTACTAGAATTTACTTAACGGATTCATCTGTTATTCAATTTTAAACAATTATTGTAAATCATGAAGAAGAGTAAACAATATGGGGTCTTTTATTTTTTTTGCAATTATGAAGCACCCCGATTTATGAAGTAAATGACGTTGCGAGCGTTGTAATGTTGACATTGTAATTCAAGACTTAAAAGTGTGTCAATCAAAGTCATCAGATATCTAGTTTTTAGGACATTCAATACAAACATCTTTTAATGATTTTTACAGACTAAGTGGGTTTGAGGTGTTTGAAGAATAAAATCAGTAAATTAAGGAATAAAAAAAATAAACAACGTCATGCCAATTTTAAAATGAGGAACTCAATTATTTATTTTTATATTTTATGTCTTCAAACTTCAATAAACTTTTTTTGTCAAAATATTTTCCTATTTTGTATCATTTTCGTCACTGATGAACTTTTTTTTAATGTTACACGATTGATTAAAAAACCATTAATATCGTTAAAAATTGTTTATCAGTATATAAAATTGAAAGCACACTTATTGGTAAGGGGGTTTGGTTTTAATTCATTTGCCTTTGAAATTAGGTACATAACTATGTAAGTACCTACCATTACGTCTTAATTAGGTACATAACTACGTAATTACCTACCTACCATTAGTTTTTAATTGGGTACATACCTACGTAAGTACCTACCATTACTTCTAAATTAGGTACATAACTACGTAAGTACCTACCATTACTTCTAAATTAGATACATACCTACGTAAGTACCTACCATTACTTCTAAATTGGGTACATAACTACGTAAATAGGTACCTACCATTATTTAAAATTTTGAAACCGTTAATTATTCAATGTGGATTCTTAGGTAATTTAATATGACTTTTATTAATTTAACAGTCACAACAATAAAAAACTAAGATTCTTGCCAATCTTGTAGCATTAGATATTAAAATTGATTTTCCTTACTAAAAAATGGCGTTCTACGAATTAAACACAATATCAATAAATGCTCAAAAATATTACAGAAAATAGACAAAATAGATTTTTTCGCTTTGTCAAACTAACACGTTCTCTATATTTATGCTTCTATTGATATAAGAAGCTACTAGTCTACAAATAAAATTGTAATGCGTAGGTACATACATAATATTACTAGTTCGTTGCTTTCTTAATAATATGGGAATCGGAAAGAAAAGTCTTATCTTTTTACGTTTGTGTAATGTTGAGTTCATTGTACCGAGGTCTATAAACTGGAGTAAACAATGAAAAGAGGAACAATCTATTCTTTATAGCGTTATCTCTAAATATGAGAAAAATGCATTTGCGCGAAAAAAGCGTACGTATTTAACAGTGAGTGTTCTGATTTAATGCGTGAGTTCATAAAGGGTTATATTCAAAAATTTTCAGTTAGTTGATCGAGAGGTCGAAAGCGTCAGGTTCCCACTAAGACGTCAGGATTTTAATCCTCTGCCTAGCTAAGTCTTCCATCACTGCCAAGGTCAGCCTTGTGCACACGGAGAAAACTTACTGATATAAAATATTGCAAATTTTTTAAACATCTGGACAAATTATTCGTTTTCCAGTTGAAAGCGGAAAGCAGGCCTTTAACAAATTAATTGACACGTTTCCTAACAAACTATTAGTAAAACAATAATGTGTTATGAGGATTTTGGAGCATGTGTTCATAAAAATTCAAATATTTTAGCATTTCGTCATTATATTTGTTAGGATAAATGCAGACGAATGAAAAATGAACACGTGTTCCTATATATTCTGAATGTACTAATAGTTTGTTAACACGTTTTTAACTGAATTTGAATAAATTGGCAATTATAGCGACAGTAGTATTAATTAGGAATTCAAGATTAGTAAAGTTATTCGTTTTCTGACAATTTTAGTCTTAGAATTTTTTAATTAAAAAAATTAACCACGTAGTTGTCAATAGTTCAATTCCTGGATTTTTTTTAATGTATGATTTTAGAAAACTAATTTTCTTATTCATAAATACTATTTTCAACAGCTGGAAAACCATTACGACGGCTGAGCCAACATCCAAAACTGTTAGCCCTATTATATTTTTTAAGTAAATACAAATTTAAACATGTTGATATATTTTTGCGATATGCGGATATTGTACTTATAATCTCCTGACCAAAAGTTAAATGAACAGAAAACGGTGCTGAAGATCCCGCTTTATGTAAAGTTGGTTTTTATTCATTTGATCAATGCTCCTGGTAGGCTATTTCTGTAGATAACGTCAATTTAACCTAACTTGGACGTGCTATAATTGATATCATTTTGATTGATGTGTGCCATCATTTTTTCGAACTTTCAACCGACATACTCAAAACTAAACACCCAAACGCATAATCTATTGCAATATTTTTACCAATTAATATATTTAATAAGTCTGTATGTAGGTATGTATGATCTATGCCTTATGGTAAAAGCATGGTTTTGGAATAAAGCATGGGTCCCTACTTCCTATTTGATTATTTATTCAGGAATAAAACAATGTTTTTTTCACAAAAAACATTTTTGACAATCGTCTCACTAGTTAGATTCTGATCAAACCCGACCTTGAGCATGGTTTTAGACCTTTTAACCAAACAAACGCCATTGTATTATTATTATTTATTTTTTTTTTATAAATTTAATTTAGATTAAATTTGATAATATTATTATTAAGTTCTGCAAGTGTTTTAGTTTTTTATTATTGTGACAACAGTTTGAAAATGGCCTTGTAAGCCGAAACAGCTGTCACAATAATAAAAAACTAAAACACTTGCAGAACTTAATAATAATATTATCAAATTTAATCTAAATTAAATTTATAAAAAAAAAAATTAAATGGAGTTCTACGAATTAAACACAAAAACAATAAATAAAAAAAGCCATTGTATTAAATCAAGTTTTGTCTTCACGTACAGCGTAATATTTACACAACGTTTTTTTAATAAGACTGTAAATACCTAATATTACTTAATAAGAAAATTTGTGAGATTTAAAAAATACCTGTTAACATGTGTAAAATTATCTAAAGAAATTTAATACCTATCTACAGTGTCGTAAATCAATGTTACTATTCTGCAATCCATAAAATCTGCCAACGCTAAGCTGAATAGAAAAAAAATTATTACTAAATTCAAAAAAATTACTACAGTAGGTAGGTACACATTACGGTACAGGCAAATCATTTTAAATGGAAATTTTAAATGTTTTTGTACTCTACGATAGTGGATATCGAAAGTTTCAAAAAAGATTTTTAAAAAAAAATTTATTATAAAATGAAATGCAATTACTTACTGCAATTAAGGTCATTAGTCATTATTCTTCACATTTATTTTTTAAAAACACACATGTTCGTTACTTATGTTATCTTTTTTATATCAAATGCATTACAAAAATAATTAATCCATAGAAAAGAGCGACACAATTAAGCAATAGTTCGTACAATTTCTGTCTTTGTAAATATTAGTCATTAAAAATGCTACGTAAATAGGTACAGACCTAATTAATATGAAAGGTACAAATAAAAATTACACCTAACCAGATGAAAAGAAATGATTTTTAACAATTAATGGAGGTAGATAGGTACCTACTAACTGAACTAATAATATTATTTTAATAATCATTTGGTGGATAGGTATATATATAGGTGGCTGAACGCGGAAGCCGTAAACGGGGGACATTTTGAATGTAACTAAGAACTTACATACCTACCCATCTACCTAGTTACATACCCATCTACCTAGTTACATACCTATCAACCAAGTTACATACCCATATTCCTAGTTACATTACAATCTACCTAGTTAAACATCCATATACCTAGTTACATTCCCATCTACCTAGTTCAATACCCATATAAATAGTTACATACCCATATACCTACTTACATTTTCATCTACCTAGTTACATACCCATCTACCTAGTTCCATACCCATATAGCTGGTTACATACCCAAATACCTAGTTGCATACCCATCTACCTAGTTATATACCCATCTACCTAGTTATATTCTCATCTACCTAGTTACATACCCATCTACCTAGTTCCATACCCATATAGCTTGTTACATACCCAAATAGGGTAGACCGAGGCTATTCGGATCAGGTGAGTTATTCGGATGAAGCTAAGCAATATGGATATATCTCGGCTATTGTAACCAAATGACAATGAAAGAATTTAGACATAGCTTCCCCATCTACCGGATGCCATAATAGTAAAATTACCGATATTACAGATTGCGTGGGTTGACTGCTAAAAATCGATATGTGTGAAGATCGCACAAGTTACGTCTCAAATAAATGCCTGATGTAATATTGTTCTCTGCGTTCTTAGTGTTTTTTCTGAAAAGGTAAGCTATTTAGTCATGTTCATATGTTATATATTTATCAATCAAATGCACAGTACACAGAATTAAAGCGCAATAAATTGCATTTTGTATGATTTTGTACTTTACTTTACTTATCATATTAATAAATGTGAGGTTAAACGGACCGACGGTGGGGGGGCTATTTGGATCATATTTGAATGCCTTTAAAATTCGATGCGTTAATTGTTTTATATTTTTATTTGAAACAGATGGTGCGCAATTATGTGAAAAAGACAACTAATCAATCATGGTCGAAAATTGCAATGGATGAAGCCGTTAGGAAAGTAAAATCCGATGAAATGGGATTACGCAGTGCTGCTGTGAGCTACGAAATCCCATACACGATATTACAAAGACATACGACTTCAATCACCGGGATCATCTCTAATCCAGGAGCAAGACCTGCAATAGATATTGAATCTGAAAAACAGTTTGCGGAAAGATTGGTTTATTTATCTAAACGTGGATTCGGCATTACTCCAAAAATGGTCAGGAAATACGCTTTTGATTATTGTAATCGTCTTGGTAATAAAGCTCAACGAAGATTTAATTCAGAAGTTGGAATGGCAGGTCAAGATTGGTTTCATCGTTACGCGTCATCCATACCTCTCCATAAGAAAACCAGAAGGACTATCTCGAGCAAAGATTAACGGAATGGATCCAGACAAAATTTAAAATTTTTATGACACACTGAAAAAGGTAATAAGAGACTGTCAATTACAAGGAAGGCCAGAATGCATTTATAATATGGACAAAACCGGCATGCCCCTAAATAATCGTCCCGTATCAATGACAAGTGTCGAGCGAGGTCAAAATGTAACTGTTTTGGCTTGTATGAATGCAGTTGGATCATTCATACCTCCATTTGTCCTGTATAAGAGTAAACGTAAGAAGGATGAATTTATGATTGGAATGCCACCAAAAACCGCCCAAAATTACAGTTCAAAGGAAAAGGTACCCCGGGACTTAAAGTTAAAAAATCTTTCATAACAGCTTCTTCGTCGGCTTCAAGAAAGTGGTTTTGAATTTATTGCAATGAAGCTTTTGTACATCCTGCAAAGGAAAATTGGATTCAATGTTCTTCTTGCAAAGAATGGTGCCACAAAAAATGTTACGACAAGAAAGTGTTTAGTAAAGTTTTTTTATTTGTGCGGTGTGTAAGCCAATAAGAGTGTAATAAGTGTCATAATACTTTCATATAAGTTATGGGTTCTAAAACCTATTTTTGGTTTTTGTTTTTTTTTCATACTTAACTATTTTTTCGGGTTTGATCCGAGTAGCCCCACCACTGATCCGAATCACCACATATATATGGGGTGATTCGGATCGGTGGAGAGGTCTACAGTAATAGTCATATGTTTTTTTTAAGTTACTTAATGTTTTGATCATTAAAGTTAAAACATATAAAAATGATAAAAGCTTAATATTAAATAAATTTTTTTTTCGAAAATGTATTAGTTTTAATTTTGTTCAAGAAAACATAAAAAGTGATCCGAATAGCCTCGGTCTACCCTACCTAGTTGCATACCCATCTACCTAGATACATTACCATATACCTAGTAACATACTAATTTACATAGTTCCATACCCATCTACCTAGTTACATACCCATGTCAAACATATTTTTTCAATATCAAGTTTATATTATTAGTTATATTACGTTCTCTGGAAAAAACTATGAAATCATTTAAAATGAGAATTGCTGATTTATTAAAATCCTGTGTACAACGGGACTGCGGGCCGTTTCCTATTAAAGTTTTATTACATTCCAAAAATGTCAAAAAACGTGTTCATGCACCTGCATTTGTCCTGATAATATACAATGACAAAACGGAAAAAATATTAGAATTTTATGAAAACTTTTTCCGTCATCGCGATAACACAACCATGATTTACTGAAAGTTTATTAGGAAACCTTGGAAACCTATCAATGCATTACCTGTTTTTAGTTCCTGTTAATAAGAAAATTATTTTTATTTCGAATTAATTAATAATTATAATATTTGAAATGTGCATTTGTTTTTTTCAAATTTTGACAGATATTAACGAAGTTCATTCGAAATGTAAATTGCTCACTGATTTATAAACAAAAAAATAAAATTACATTAGGTATATAGAAAATTAATAATTTTGTGATAAGAAGTAAATAATATTTAAAAATTATTCTAAATATATATTTTTATTCATTCGCCAGGTAGGTTATAACCTAATCATGTACCAGCAAAAAAGTCAGCTTAAAAATAAGAATAATTTACACAAAATCATTGTTAAAACCTACACGTCGGTAATATAGATAAATTATTTCACATTTTTTTTATCTAACATCCAACTTCTCACCGTTATCTTTCCCAACATATCATCTGTACACTTAGCAACATTTAGATATCCAGATACGCCCGGTTGTAAGTAGCCACCATATTGTTGTAATCGTGTTTTTTTTATCGCCAGAGGGCGGGTCATCAAATTTCGAAGGTGCGGCCTAGACTAACAATCAATTAAGTGGGCGGGAACAACTGCCTAACTGGGTGTAGAGGCCACGGGTTCTGTCGAATAGGCGTGGATAGTGGGCTATTGCATCACCGCTACCACAATCAAGATACTGATGATTCGTTGTGTTTGTTCTTGTCGTTTTGTCAAGGATTTGGAGTGAAGTCATCATATTATTTATTTATGTACCTACCTAAAGAATGTATTTTTTTAAGCTTGCGAAATCTTCCACAGGTGATAATGTATATTTTATGAAATGTTGATATTTTTAGGTGTACTGTTTGCACGTATGAACTGCGCACAAATTATAATATTTGTTATCAAAGATACTGATATCGGATGTGTGTCTGTCGATGTAACTTTGGTTCAACGAACCAATTTTTGAATTTAAGTTCGACTTTTTAAATTTTATCTGACTATGTAAAAAAATTAGGACAGGAGACAAAGTACCTACCTATAAGATAATATTTTTATAAAAAAAAAATTTATTGTCATTTATTAAACTGGAACTGATTTGTAAATAATTCAGATAATCCCGTGATTTTTCACGGTTCTGTGCTTGCAAAAATATATATTGCTTACACGGAGAAAAATGAGTAAGGTACAGTTTTTTTTGTTTTTAAAATACTGTTAAAAATGTTACTGCATGACGATTTCCTTGTAAAATATTAGTCATTTAGAATATATCTAAACACGTGTTCAGGCAGATGGCCTTGTCTGAATAAATATAATGGACGACATGCGAAAATATTATTATTTTTAAGAACACGTGTTTTGACTTCCCTATAACATACCTATTCGTGTTTGACTGATAGTTTTTTTATGAAATTTGTCAATTATATGTCATTCTTTATAGGCCTCCAGTTCAGTTTGTAAGAGTAATACCAATAATTTTCGTAGATTTTTAATAAATTAACAATATTTCAAATGAATTTTCTTCGTGTACCTATAATATAACAAATGTAAAAATACACATTTTTGTTATTAAAAAAGAAATTAATTCGAAAACATAATAATTTAATGGTGACATATCTGATAATGTTTACAACTAGCAACATAAATACCTATTGTAGGAAACGCGTGCTGTATTTAACAGAAATAAACCAATAACATTATATAATACCGTTTTTCATAAACTACAATTCTTTTAGGGAACTTTTGGGTTATCTCAATTCTCCGTATGCTTTAAAATGACAGAAGTTTGACATATGATATATTTGCAGACGTCCAGAAAATTAAATGAATACCTACGTTTTAAAGTAATTTATTTTAAGGTAATAGGGTTGCGCTACCTCTTTCTTCAGCCAACGTTTCGAACAGCATTACAGTGCCCGTCATCAAGGCAAATGTGAGAATAGACATGTTTGTAGTTATTCAGGTGTTAATTTTTATTTTCAAATGAATTAGATTCATATTTAATTATTGTTTAGTAAGATATAAAGCGATACAAATGAGAATACTTATGAAAGATGGCACATTTCGTAAAATATTTAAATCATGTAAAAAAAGTTTTGTTTATTCCAATATTACGACATGCTGTCAATTTTAAAAGTTTGGTTGTCAGTTTCGCTGATAATAATAAGTTACCTATGAAATCCGCTCGTTTTTTTGGCTACCTATAACTACGATTAAAAACAATTTTAAGAAGGTAAGCAGATTAAAAAATATATGTACCAATGGATTGAAGGGCCTTCTTTATAAAAAAATACGTATTTACGCAGGTAGGGTAATTGACCGGTAAATAAATAGAACAGCGAATACAATTTATTTGAAATCGTTTTCTATTCTCTATTCGTCGGATGGTAATAAATTTTACCGGATTCTGAATATCACCGCTGCAATTAAAGTCGAAAACTTTCGAAAAACTAAACTCAGCTAAAATAATAATGTCTCACTGATCCGGTTTTCTGTCGACTAAGAAATTTCGCCATACTTTCTCACCGGAACATTAAACTAACATCGAGCACCGGCGTGTGTGCGTCCATTTACTTGACGAATATTACAATGATTTTTCTTTGCTGAGATAAGCTGATATAAAAAATACCAGGTTTCCTCTTGTTTATAGAAAAAGTGCCGATATTAATTTTATTTTATTTTATTGATACATGATTTAGAGAGTACATGTGGTTTTTTTTGATATTTCACCCTCCATGCTACGGATGACCCTGTGTTATAACGGGTGAATTTTATAAATTACGATAATATAAAAAAGAAAAATGATGTATAGCTAGTTTGGGTTGCAAGAAGAGGATGGAGAAGTTAGGCAATTATAAGAAGATGAAAAATTTGAGAAATTATAATTAAATAGATCACACTAATTAATGATGTATTACTATACCGCTAAGTTAGGGAATAAGGATACCTATATTATGTTTTATCTGAAAGGTGATTAAATTGATAGAGTGTAGAATGAGAAATTAAATTAATCATAAATAAACGATGTTTTACATGCCATCTGAACGGCTTTTTTAGTATGCGTTTTTTTAAAGGAGCTTTGTTTCGTAAAATCAACTCTACGTTTCTGTTTATTTATTTTATTTGAGCTAGGTATTTTAAATAGATACCTACCTACTTAGTTATATATGTCCTCATAAAATACAATACGAATTTTGATAAATTAATGTTAAAATATAATTCTTCTGATATTTCTCCAAATATCGACTTATAGCTCTGGGTTTTTTTTTCAGAGGGAGAGTCGGTCACTTCATTTTCTTGTCTCATTTCAAATCCGACGGGGTACGCGTGACGTCATACGTACCTCGGTTTTGTCGGTTGATAAGTAAGGTCCATCCCACTCGAGTCAGATATTTCATTTCCTTGTCTCATTACTGTGTGAAATTTCTAGACAGTTTTCAGCTCGAAACAGCAATTCTACTATATGCTATGGATCTTCGAAATATAGATAAAACTGTTTACGGATAAAACAGCTCACCGTTTTTTTTCGTCTCAAATTTGTATTTTTTTCTATACAAATCTCGGGCGAAATGCGTAGTATGATGAAATGAAACAACTGCACTTTGTTGCAGATTGTAAAATCCTTCCAATATAGCCCTAGTATGGACCAAGAACTTGTTTGATCGGTCGGTACCAATGTCAAATTAAGACGTTGAATTACTGAACACTTCAATATTCAATTTTGCTAATTATTAGTGAATAGGCACGTTAAGGTAAAGGTACGTTATTTTTATTTATCTTCCAGTAAGTATAATCTCGTTTCAATACCAACTAGGCACTTGGTACATTAAAAAAATCAATTCGTATTATAATGAAAAAAATTTGTTAATAGAAAAGCGCTATAAAATATAAACTCCGATAATTAGTAGATACCAACATAATAAAATAATTATATGAGAACACGAAGAAAAATTAGTAATTGCAAATTTATAAAAAAACTCTTCAAATTATTGGTAATCCGGTTAAAAATGGGATTGCATGCCGTTTAAAAACTGAACTTTAAGTAAATTTGTAATATATCGGAACACGTGTTTATACACCTGCATTTACCTTGATAATATATAATGTTGATAATAAAGAAATCCAAAAGAAATATAATTTTTAACAACACGTGTTCCTAGATCGTGAGAACAAATTCGCATTCTACCGAAAGCTTATTAGAAAACCTATCAACCTACCAAAGGATCATGAATAATTTGAATAGATTCTTAATAACTTGGCGATATTCAATATTATTAATTTATTCTTTACCAGAGACATTCATTCAACCGAATAGTGAACAGTTCTTTTTTAAGACTTTGTGTAAATGTGTATTACCTACGATGTATTTTGTTTAAACGAGAACTTACTATTATTAGAACTTTATGGTTTTCGTGGTCGATAAAATTCAATTTATTCACCGTTTATCTTTCAGTATATCTACCTGCAATTTGCTGAATGAAAGCGTCTGGAGGTGGTTGTTCTCGTCACGTTTCTCTGTCTTTCTCTGTCACGTGTTTCTGTCGAACTAAATATAGAACCGAATGATGAATTCAAAGTCAATATCAAATGAAAAAATTAGTATATCTATCTACTGCACAGAACCGTATTTCATTGCAATAACCATATTAGTATGCAAGAAAGTTAAAATTAAATTTATCATACGAAAATTTGCATCTATTTGCCCAACAAAATAAGAAGTATAGCACCGTTTTCGTAAAAAATTACCACAAGGGCGCTGTGATGTCTGTATGAATGTGGTTAAGTGCAAGCGAGATAGCATGCTTGCGAGATGTTATACAAGGTGGTGCATAGATACTAGGATTATTCCTCTTTTGTTACCAGCAACTCTCCAATAAATACCAGTACATAGATATCATTATTGTATACGATCTTCACCCGCTACAATACTCCATACATTACAGGCGCTGGCAAAAAAAAATATTATACAAATCTAATAACTAGTGACTTACGTCAAAGGCCTATATTTAGTCACTTGTGACAAAGACTTATAACTACTAACTTACTACTACTGACTTAAATGTCACTATCTTAATTCTTTTTTTTTCAAATTATCTTCACTGATGTAAGTAGGTACTAGAAAAGCTCATTCAAAGTTAACCACCTAATCAAAGTTAGCCATCTAGTCAAAGTAAGTAAATGGAAAGTACACACAAATTTACAGACATATGAAATTCCAAACGTTCATTTTAAAACACTCATATTCATTTTGAAATAAAAATTATTAGTTAAAATATTTATCGATTTGTTACCAAGGACACCGATGTTTAATTTTCTAGTATTTTATTAGCATATATTTAAAAGAGGTATTAAAAACAATTTTAAATTAATAGTGTTTACTTTGATCTTTCCTGATATTGCAATTTTTACTAACAGCGTGACAAAAGAGCAAACTTTTGAACACATTTACAAAATGTGTAAGGAAGTAGGACCAACTTACTTATTTATAAATAAATCGAAACCATTATTAAAAAGTACATTGAACGCATAAACGGGAAACTACTTACAAATTGTACATTTCCTTAGGTTTCCTCACGTTAATAATGTTCCTGGTAAAAATGCTCCCAGCAAAAATGTTCCCTGTTAAAATGTTCCCGGTAATAATTTTCCTTTGCCAAAATGTTCTCAATCAGAAACAGGTAAAATGTCATCATCAGTCAGCAGACTCCTAACCTGTCCTAACCTAACCTAACCAAACATAACCTAACCTAGCGAACTGTGCGTATATTAACTAGGAACATTATGTCAGGGAACGTTTTGACCGGAAACATTTTGGTAGGGAACATTTTTAATGGGAAAATTTTAACAGGGAAAATTATTACCAGTCTCGAAAAATATCAATTTTCGAAGGTAATGTAAATAATTCTACTCCTATTCGACTTTCTGCAAATATGCAAGTAAGAAATATCATAATATTTGATAATTCAGTATGGTTAAAATAATCAATCGATGGGTAGGTACTAACCGGCCTAACAGTGCCCGACATCATCCTGCCTAGCGATAGGTAGCTAATATTGTCAGTAGATATAGTCGGCAGATAGCAGTACTAACTATGAGCCGCTAACAGCTAAAGAATGGTGCACTCTATTCTGCTAACTGTTTATTTGAGTTTACGGTTCAAATCCTACCTTCCCTTTTCTTTGTGTGCAAGGCTGTTATTCTCAATTCAACTTTAAAGGTAGTGATTAATTTAATGCAAACCTATTCGTGTATTTTGCGACACGTGGTTTTTCATACGAGCACTACTGAGAGTAGGTATCCCTTACTACATCTACGACTACTGGAACTGTGGAAAGAATTATAGCAAATTCCTCGAATTATACTGTGGTATCTTGCTATCATCGTCAAACATAGTAATTTCTATTACCTGTGCATTAGTCCTGCGTGAAATCTGGTACAATGAACTCAAATTTGGTTTGAATTCAGGTGTCAGCTTTAAAATTGGAACTGATTGTGTAAATAATTTCGACATGTGATAACGTAGATATCTACCTACGTATAGCATATGTATGATTTAATACTTTGAGAAAATCACTTTGATGGTCATTTACAAAAATTTGAACTGATTATTTAAATGTAAGTCAGCGTCAAGACAGCCATTGGCTCTACCAATGATAATATACTGCTAGGTTTGTTGATTTTGGTGGTTTTAAGCTGTGTTCTGCTATCTCTCTCTTTCCACCTTCTCGAGCAAATGATTCGGATGGCAAATCTCATTGTCTTAATACAAAGATTAAGCATTCAGATTTCTTACTCTGTATATTCATGAATAATGAACATTTTGTAGTTTATTCAATAATCACAAATTCACTTTGTGGTTGCATACACAAACGATATTTTTTGAAACATATGGTTTACTTCTTGATTTTGTTATGTTTTTTTTTTTACTGAAGTGGAGACAGTTAACGCAGAGTTACCATGAGCACTTAGGTCATATGCATAAGTCATTTTACCTCATTCCTTTAACAATATCCCGGTCCCTTTTATAAATTTCACCAGGGATGTCATTGGATATGTGGCTATGTCTTTTGGTTCTACAATTGTTCCCAACAGAGCCCTTCGTGGCAGCAGGACGCGTCCTAACGCGTCCTACAACCGCTTTGTGTTTTTTTAGTATTTTCAAGGGAAATGAGGCAACATCCCTTTGAAATTATTTTTAAAATCAATCAATCAACATTTGAACTTAAATAAAAATAAACTTTATAATTATTAGAACTTTATAATATGTGATTTGAGTGCAGTGTTTTAAAAGTGAATAATCGGACATTTGCTCAAAAATAGTGGACATTCGAAACGAACGGCGATCGGTAAATGCACTCCAGATGTTTTCAACGTAATTCTCGGAAACTGGAGAAGTTTGGACCCTGGCAAGTTTTTTACTAAGCCCAGGGTAATTTATTAACTGTCGATTTTTATTGCGGGCAGAATGCTCCACTTCAACAATTACCAGGAACAGGATTACATGGAGATAAATGATGGACTTGCCGAACGCCACAGCGGTGCTGCCAGGGTCTCTTATCCATGTGAGGTGTCAGCGCTTTATTATTAGCAGCAGATACATACCTGGACGCTATTGTTGGATGCGGTGGACTCTCTTGCTGCAGCAGCTGGTCCAGTTCCTTCACCACCTAGGATTCTTGCTGCAGAGTCTCCATCTTTTATCTTCGTAGAACGTCACAGCGGTGCTTCCAAGGTCTGGTATCTGTGAGAGGATAGTGTGTCAGCGCTTTATTAGCAGCAGACACATACCTGGACGGATGACGAACCTCGTGCTGGCACTGTTGGTGGACGCGATGGACTCTTTCGCTGCAGCAGCTGGCCCAGTTTCTTCACCACCTAGGATTCTTGCTGCAGAGTCTCCATCTTCTATCTTCGTGTCACCTGTTCCTATACTTCATTTTACTTAACTTAACTTCACTCTATTTTTGTAATATTTATATTTTTTGTAATACCTGCATCAACTGTAAAGCGCCCCTGAGGTGATATCTCACAAAAGCGGCGCTATACAAATTATCCAATAAATAAATAAATAAATATATATATATTTTTTTTTTTTTTTAAATATATATATATATATATATTTTTTAAATACATACATTTCTTTTGGAACAAATATAATATGTGATTTACCCGCCTCGGAACGGACTTTGTCTAGTGAGGCGGGTAAAAGAAAAGAAAACAATGTAAACAACCATGAAATTAAATAAACGCCCGGGTTGCCGGCACTGAAACTGAAAAAAACTGAAATAAAGATGAATTGGAGTTTCTTCATCCTCTTCACATTTCCTGCATCTGTTGGTGTTTTCCACTCCCAACAACTGCATTTGTCTTCTGAGATGGCATCGTCCCGTTAGTAGTCATACCAGTCCCCTCATTGAGTTTCTGGCTGCGATTTTAATTAATTTATAAAAGTTAATACGTTGGTACATAAATGCAAAAATAACCCATTTACAATTATTATTATTATTTTTTTTTAAATTACAATAACTAAATAATTTCCGCTACTTGTATTATTTTTGTTAAGAGGTACTTATCTGTCTATACTTGTTTGACTATTATTGCATTTTTTAATTTTCATTACATATTTATCTTGACAAAGAGACCATTAGTTTTGAACCATATAGATCAAAAAATCAAAACACCCCGTGATTTTTCATGGGTCCGCGCTAGTAATAATATATATATGACCACTATATGATTCTGGATTTTATCGGCCAAAGTATGAAGTAGTGTGATTTGTTTGTGGGGTGATGCTCACCCTCTTTATTTAGCCTACGGTTAGGACAGCGTTACAGAATCATCATCAGCCCTGATTTCTATTTACTATAGTATTAATTTCATAAATAATTCTTGGCGGGTAGATAGGTACTCATAAAACTAATAATAATTCCTAAAATATGAATTTTTTTAAATCATGCAAAATGTTATTATTTTGTAAAAATTGAAGATTATTTATATTGACAAAGTGATAAACAACTTTTTCACATCTTTTCATTTATTTTTTTAAATGTTTCAAAGCCTTTCATAATAACAAAACCTTGCCAAAGCTTTTGTTACATCTTGACGTATAATAAAAGTGCACTCTTTCCTCTTTTGAAAAACAAAACCGGAGGCCACAAAGGCAATTGTATACTTTTTTTTGACCCGCATAAGTTATTTTTAAATTCGGTTTCAGACCGTCGCATGGCGTTTTGGTAACAGCTTAAGGATCACAAAGGATCTCGTGTTACATGTTAACATTCTATACAGTATAATCTCAATTTAATGGGAGAGATGATGAAAAATAATCTCAGATGATCAAATTTGAAGAGTTTGTATATAAGAAACTTCATTCTACATTCAACATAATTTTTTTATGAAAGTTCACCTTCTTAAATTAAAACCCGTTTTTTAAACAAATCACGATTTCATAGTTAAAATAATTTTCAAAGTTTTCATTTTTCAGAGATCACCAAAACCACCGAAATCTGACGGGGTACGCGTGACGTCATACGTAACTCAGTTTTGTCGAAAGACAATCCTCGAAGTTGGTATGAAATCATCAATTCCCCATTTAAATATTTCCTTAAAAAAGATTTGTTTTAATAGTTTAAGCCAATTAAAGCAGATTATTTTATTCATGTGTAATTCAAGTAGATGTAATACTCTTCATGTGTAACATCGCCCAAGTATATATCCGGGAGTATAAAATTGGTAGGTTCGTGAAATTTCTACATTTTACAAAAAAAAACTTAAAGGAGAAACACAAAATTATAATAAAATAATTAAAACACTTTGTTTTTACCACGATAATCTTTATTTTTATATAAAGTCAACATGTTTCGAGAACGATGTTCTCTTCATCAGGACAATTAATGTACTAAAAACTAAATGATGAAGAGAACATCGTTCTCGAAACATGTTGACTTTATATAAAAAATAAAGATTATCGTGGTAAAAACAAAGTGTTTTAATTATTTTATTAATAAAATGGTGCCACAAAGTGAAATTGCAAAATTTGAAGAACAAAATTATAATTATCATATCATTATCTTTGCCTAAATTATGATGCGTTATTTTAATGCAGTTAATGACGGCCTCTGTAGTCGAGGTGTAAGGATCTCGACTAGCAAGCTGGAAGTCGGGGGTAAAATCCAGCGTGCGAAAGTAAATTTTATACCTATAATTAATTTATGTTATTTCATAATTTAATAATTTAAAATAAAATTTAGTATATTTGCGGCACGTTCCAAAGTAGAAGATACTTTCAGCATTGGCCTTGCGTGAGACCACCACTCAGAATTGAAACTTTGCTTGAAATGTATTTAGTCGTGTTTGGTGACCAGATCTGAATATCCAGGTACTTTCTCACCTTTGTCTTCTTCTCCTTCCTATCCCCACTACCTTCAGCCTCACAACATACCCCAATTAGGTATGCCATAGTCTCACTTGCTCCAGTCGCTTGAGGTCAGAGTGCGGTTTCAATTTTGTTTTAAAGTTTGATCAACCGGGAAATCCGTTTAACCGGCTACATTTTTCACCATCTCTCCCGATTCGTCGAGAGCTCACAGTATTGACTGCGTTATGCGTCTTTAAGAAGTGAGTCCGCTTGAGCAAAGTGGGTCAAGGCAATGAATGCATCGTGAAGTGTATCGAAGTTTGGGGGCTTTTCGCTCTTGAACTGCCTAAATTATTATTGCGTGGAGGGTTACATACGAGGGCGACGCTATAATAAGTGTAATAATGCCTTGAAATAAACTAGTGTCCCTGTTTTACAATTTAAACGGGTTATTTTATCATTTTTTTTTAATTTACACTACCTACTGAATTTACAAAGTAGAAATAAGCATAGGTACAGGCAAATCATTTTAAATAAGGCAGGTTTTAAAACATTTGTGCAAATCGATAGAATCGAAAGATTTGTTTAAAACTAGTTTGGAACGCCCCCTTCACGCTAATTTCCAAAGATGTGAGTAGAAATGTTTATTAATTATTCTGTTTATTTATTTGTATTGTTTTATTTTGTTTACTGTTATCAAGTTTAATGAATTTTAACTCTATTTTATTTTTAAATATTTATTTTATAATGGAGATTTAATTTTGAAATGAAACACCGTAAATTATTATTTAATTGGGAATGATTGGATTTTATTGCTTTGTAGCAGTAGACAGGAATAAGAAGTCGGCCAAATGGCCGCCTCGACTGTGCTTGCATACCTTGGCCCTTCTGAAAATTTCGAAGACTTCGCAAGACAGTTGGCTGAGTTAAAAAAATAAAGTTGGATCTCTTTGTTCAATTCAGGAATTGTTCGCAGTTTACTAGCACGGACCTTGGACTTATTAGTTATTAACGCGGGCACAAATGAGAGACTTGGGTTCGAAGCTTTAAAGCCGTTTTCTCAGGATCTGCATGGCCGAATGGACTTAAATTTCAGGTACGTACCTACTTAAACTAAAGACTTATTACTTAGACAAAACCCCACAAGTAAAAATCACATCAAGTCAAGTCAATAGAGGAAAATTTAAATCCGGCGTACCCGATGGACCACCCTATATATTCAAATTTATTTAAAAAAATATACTTATAAATAAGTCCTGCTATATGATTATTACCAGACATGAAAACTATTTTGCCTTGTGCAGGCATTAAAAAAAAACATACATAGGTATGTGTGTATCGTTTAAATTTAGATTCGTGATTCCCAATAGTAAAATTATTTTTTGTCCATCAAGTACACCACCAAACAAGCTAGGATCTCTTTAAAATACTCGTAGCCACTGTTTTTATATGTCTATGGTTACAACAGTAAATAAATATGAATTAAAAAAATGTTTTTTTGGGAGAAATGAAAAGGGAATTTGAAGGAAGATTGACATTTCAAAGATATATAAAATACGAAGGTTGCTCATAAAAAATGATTAAATATTTTTACTGAAGAAAATTTCGAAATAACTGGCACGTAATTTCTTCTTCTGCTATTTCGCAGGGTGTAGGCAGAATAATAGTATAGTAATTTGTGGTAAAGTAAGTAAATGCTAAAATTATTTTGCAAAAAAAAAATTGTTTTTGATATTTTACTGCAAAATTTTCGTGTCAATCTCACGATAACATTTAAAAAATAATGTTTAAAATATTTGATGATTTTTCAAAAGTTTTAACTAAACCGCTAAACATTTCACCTGTCTAAAATTTTTTTTCTGTGTCCCGTTTCCATTTCAAGATGGTGGCCGTATTGAATACTACCTTTTTTATCCCGCCAGAGTTCGCATGTGCGTAGATCCTACGTCAAGCTGTCAAATCGAAATAATCAATATTATGATGCATACTCTGATGTTTCAAAAAAGAATTATCATTGATAACAGTTAAGTAGCATGCCTTTAGACAAATTTTATAATTCCATATTTGAAATTTTAATAAAAATTAAGTAGATTACTAGTATCTACTTACAAATCTGATGTGTTCCGATGAAATTTTGGTTTTGATTTATTATAAGTGAAAATTAGTAGCATAGTTTATAAGACTCGAGATCTACTGTTAACCGATTTACTAGTAAATTATGTGTCAACACACTTTCGCTTTAGCCTTTATTCATAATAAGTATTGACCTATTTCTTGTAACTTACGACCAAGGCTTATAACTAATGACTTAAAACTATGGAAGTACATCTTGGACTTATATCTAATGACTTTACAATAATGACCTTCTAACCTAAATATAATATATTTGCAGTTTACTCTAAGCTTATCAGGAAACCTGTTAATTCATTCGTCAAAGGCCTGCAATTTTTTTCAACAAGATTACCAATAATTTGAAGAGATTCCTAATAAATTGGCAGTACTTGTTTTTCCGGGTGCAGTATCGCCGTGGTGTATGACCACTATTCAGAATCGAAACGTTGCTTGCAATAGCTTTAGCCCTGTTTGGTGATCAACACACTTTAGCCTTAGCCTTTATTCATCATCGATGTTTAAGACGATGCCATACGTAGTAATGCAAAATCATGGTTTTTTGGTTTGAAAATTCGGTCGCCTAAAAATGTTTCAGATGCTTATTAAACACTGCGAGTAGAATACATCTTGGCCTTTAAAATAATCGAGTATATTTCAGACAAGTCTTTTTATAAGCCCAGAAAAAAATAATGTATAAGGTTTATGAAAACTGCTTTAAGGTTCAAAATCTCCTACTTACGAACCCATTTTCGGTTATGATTTTATTGTATAATGTGACAAATTAAGTTACTTATACAATTATAAGTTTAGTTAATACAAATACAAGTTTTTTATAATATGATGGAAAAATAATTAAATATTTATGCCTGAATATCCACAAAATAAAATAAAAGGCACTTTTTGGCCACGTTTTTTCCTTGCATAAATCAAAACAGGCGGATGGTGTTAAGCGGAAATTTAAACCGTATTGCCATCTACGTAAGGGTTGTTATTGATAGCGGCTCAATTTAAAATACTACACGACGTAGTGCATAGCCTTAAATACCCTTTGTGTGTGTAAAAAATCATTTGAATGAAAATTTCCTAAATCACGAAATCCTTATCGAAATTTTCCAATAATGATCTCGGCCATCCTACCGTCTCTGGTCAGAGTCAAACCCGGCGAACCAGTTACCAGTTACTTGGCGAACTACTAACTGAAAACTAGTAACTGGCTGGTGAACTTAACCTGAAAAGCGTGAGTTGGACGGCACACTTAAACCACTATTACCTGAAGATGTAGCGTACAGACTTAACTGCTAACTGCTCGTACTTACTGATTCCGCGTATCTACTTTACTGTGTTCTCTGATCACTGATTACTTGACCACCTTAACTGTGTTTTGTCAAAAAATATGCTTTGGTGCTTGATTTATAAGGGCGCTGTACAAATATATGTATTGAATTCATAATAGTGACTTATATCTTGTAACTTACGACCAAGGCTTATAACTACTGACTTAAAACTTGTGACTTACATCTAAGACATATATGTATTGAATACTAAATACAGCTGGATTCCGACTTTGATTCATAATAGTGACTTATATCTTGTAACTTACGACCAAGGCTTATAACTCCTGACTTAAAACTTGTGACTTACATCTAAGACATATATGTATTGAATAATAAATACAGCTGGTTTACGACTATGATTCATAATAGTGACTTATATCTTGTAACTTACGACCAAGGATTATAACTACTGACTTAAAACTTGTGACTTACATCTAAAACATATACCTATGTATTGAATACTTAATACAGCTGGCTTACGACTATGACTTATATCTTGTAACTTACGACCAAGTTTTATAACTCCTGACTTAAAACTTGTGACTTACATCTAAGACTTATATCCAGTAACTTAAGACTAAGGGTTATAACTACTGACTTAAAACTAGGGAAGTGTATCTAAGACTTTTATCTTGTGACTTACCAATAATGACCTTCTACCTTCAATCTCTGTATATTTTTTAATGTTACGGTTTTGATAGTTAAAATAATTTGCAAAGATTTAATACTTTTGGCATCTTAATATATAATATATTCGCAGTTTACTCTAAGTTTATCAGGAAACTCGTTAATTCATTCGTCAAAGGCCTGCAATCCTTTTTTTAACCAGATTATTATTATAGATAGATAGCTTCTATTGTAGGTAATATAACTGTTTCCTTTCTCATTTATTAAGTATTATAATTGTAGAGAATCGAATATTTTTTAGACGGTGCACTTTAAACCGAGTAAAAGGGCATACATATAAAATACATGCTTGCAAACCTCTGCTCGGTTAGTTCTTTTCGCGGGGCACACTGCATTTGTCTAATTATAAAACCTACTATTCCAAAACTATTTCAAAACAATACTAAAAGCGTATCTTATTTATTCCTTCCTCCTTTATGACTTATTATCAACATTCGTTTGTCATAATGTCGAAATAATCCATATAGAAACAAATATAATTTTAGCGCAGACCCGAGAATAGATTTTTGTAGGATTGATAATTGAATTTTAGAAAAAGCGCTGACTAAAATTAACTGACAGATCCATAACCGAAATAATTACTATCGAGAGAAGAAACAATTATCATTTATTACACATCATGCAATGTGCAACTTGTAATGTAATATTATGTAGTTTTGAGCCTTCGGTCGGTGAGTTTGTTGTTTAAGTTGTCGAGTTCTGCAAGCGGGTCCCAGCGCATTATTTGTCCCCTGACCTCGTTTTGGGTTCGCAGCGTGACGGCGAACAAAGGCAGACCTTGACCAAACTGTTCCTATCCCGCTCTCGCATAGTGCGCTGCTGCTCCCCCCTTTTTATGTTAGCAGACAACCCTTAATTAACCGAAATACGATGGTGATTGTTATCAGCTAAAAAAATTAAAATATTCAATATAATAACGTGAAAATTCTTGAAAACCTGAAAACCAGAAAATAAAAAGCATTATTACTCAATTACATAGCCTACAACATAAATAATATACGTATTAGAAATAAGTTTTTTAAAGCGATGCACTACGTCGTGTAATATTTTGAATCGAGCCACCATCAATAACAATCCTTACATAGATGGCGATAATGCTTAAATTCCCGCTTAACACCATCCAGCTGTTTTGATTAAGGCAAGAAAAAAACATTGCCAAAAAGTGAGTTTCATTTTATTTTGTGGATGTTGAAGCATAAATATTTAAATGTTTTCCGATCATTTTATAAATAACTTAATTTGCCACATTATACAATAAAACCAATTTCTACGATTTTAACTGTGACATGTTATCATTGTTTATGGTATATTTATACCGTTGATATTAAATAAATAAATTAAATAAATAAATAAATAAAAACCATAACCGAAAATGGGTTCGTAAGTAGGAAATTTTGAACTTTAAACAGTTTTCATAGGCCTAATAAATTGTTTTTTTCTGGGCTTATAAAAAGACTTATGTAAAAAATACTCCATTATTTCAAAGGCTATGATGTATTATACTTTATTTAAAGCATCTGAAACATTTCTAAGCGACAAAATTTTCAAACCAAAAACACACGATTTTGCATTACTACGTAGTGCAGCGCCTTAAACAAAGCAATTCTAATTGCCAAAAAAATGTTTAGTATAATTGCAGCTTTACTTTTGCGAGTCATAATGAACGTTTTCAAATCTTAAATAGGTACAACAGCTGACCGAGCGCGAAGAAATAATAATTATAAAGGTATGCTTGTATGTGCCCTGTGCAAACCACGCAAAAATAAGAAATTTATCATATCTTTTTTATTTGAGCACTAATGAAAAAAAATGTTCGCGATGCATTCGTGCCATTAGTGTTTGGAATTTCAAATCTATCTGTCATACAAAAACAAGATCGGCATATTGACATTTTTAATTTCATAAATGTTTACAGCACATCTGTCGAGAAGAATCGTAACCATTGCGTTGGCATTTGTTTTAATTAAATATTATCATTTTTTAAATCAAACACCAAATGACAATCGAAAGCATCCGGAATCTTTTAAATACCGAAAATATTTGGCGCGTGTAGAAGACAATGGATTACTGTATCGTCTTCAGGGAATTACTTATGTACATCCAATGATGTTACAATATATCTAGACTTGTTATTGTCTCACAAAATTAAGATAAATGTAACTTGTAAGGAACACTCCACTAAATTCTCAATTCAAACATTGCTCGTTTATGACAAAGATAAACATTAAAAAAATATATGTAAATGGACGAAATAAATTATATATGTATGCATTTATTCAATAACACCAGGACACTAGCTTACCAAAATTCTCCGATTCCGAGACTTCACAATCTCGGAAACAAATATTCTGATCTGGGTGATATATTTCATTTGAAAACTAATCAGTGAAAATGTTGTATATTCTATCACTTTTATTCTTCTAGACACAAATATACCTATGTACCCATATAACTTCCCAACTAGATTAATTTAATAATATGGCTCAAAATATTTTATGAAAAAACAAATCATAAAATATATTTAAAACAACTCAGATGTTTGATTTAGAGATATAGAGATTCTTGCTTCATTTTAAATAAATCGTGTTTTATTAAACATTTTCGCTTACGCCCATTCATTATAATCGTTTTATTCCTCTCCATCATTGGTATTTACATAACTCCTTTTCAAACCATCTTAAGTAATGTTCTTCGTCTTTTTAAAATTATTTTTAACCCTACTTGTTGTTGCGTCTTCGAAGCAATTGGTCAATGTTTTCCTATATATAATACGAAAAAATTTATAAAAATTATAGATATTTTCAAGTGGAAAAGAGAAATAAAATGTGTCAGAAACAGGCAGACACGGGAAATAAAATGATGACAGTCGCCCAACTGGGACTCGATCTCACGGCCTATTATTATTTTGTCTTGTCGGGACTGGTGGTTTTTTGATTGATGATTTATCATTACAAAGACGATCCATCTTGAAATCACACATCGCTTACGCGGCCGGCTGTCGTGATTTAAGCAAAAAAACATCGCCAAAATGCATTTTTTTAATTGTCACACAAATAATAGAATGTTTTCGTGTCACAATCTATAAGAACTTAATTTTCGACATTATACACTAAAAGCGAGTTCGCTTAAGTGGAAGATTTAGTTAAGGCGATACACTATGTCGTGTAATATTTTAAATCGAGTCGCTATCAATAACAACCCTTACGTAGATGGCGATAAGGTGTAAATTCCCGCTTAACACCATCCGCGTGTTTTGATTTATGCAAGAAAAAAACATGGCCAAAAAGTGCCTTTTATTTTATTTTGTGGATGTTCAGGCATAAATATTTAATTTTATAAGTAACTTAATTTGTCACATTATACAATAAAATCATAACCGAAAATGGGTTCGTAAGTAGGAGATTTTGAACTTTAAAGCAGTTTTAATAGGTTTCTGGGCTAATAAAAAGACTTATAGAATATTCGATTATTTCAAAGGTCAAGATGTATTCTACTCGCAGTATTTAATTAATAATAATAATAATAATAATATTTTATTCCAGGATGTGGGGAGGTTTGTGCAATCCCACACGTCCCATATAGATATACATTTTTTTTTGTACAATAGATATAATAAATTATCAAATAAGGAAAACTATGCAGTTTTCTATGCAGTTTGCAAAACTATGCAGTTTGCAAAACTATGCAAACAATTAAAGCATCTGAAACATTTCTAGACGACCAAATTTTCAAACCAAAAACACATCATTTTGCATTACTACGTATGGCATCGCCTTAAGGTTTAAGACCACTGTCCCAGTTTCGTTTAGATGTATTAATATTATTCTATTCTTCAATGATATATTATATTGTTGGGTATAACCTTCAAAATAAGTTAAATGAAAATTTCTTCCTGGATATTCATTTAAACTTTTAAACAAAGTCAATAGGTATCCCATATAAATAAAAATCGGATACGTTTATCCGAGACGGTATCTAGGTTACAAACCAATGTTTTAGAAACTTTGTAATCATTTCAAAAATAAAGCTGCCGAACATAAGGCATTTTTTTTTTTATTTCTACTGGGTTTTTAAAGATGTTCTCATTACGTGAGAACTATCCAGTTACAAAAACTCAGTTAAGTTACATATAAAAATCTACATCTTACATACATGCAGGTAAAAATGCAATTAAATACAGGTTACGTACAATTAAAAAACCAAACACATAACTAACTAACTAACTAATCATTACGCCGTTTCATAATGATATTGTTAATTCCGAATTTGAAATATGATACCGACAATGTTGGTTTAAAACGCTTGTCCGTGAAAGAGAAGAGATTTTGAGTTCAGTTGTGACCGTTATCTTTTTATTTTTCTGTGTCTTGTTCTGTTTCATGTTTCGTTTAGATGTATCAATATTATATTCTTCTTCGATGATATAGAAGATTAAGGACGGGTTGTTTCGGAGAATTTGAACAATTCATCAAATTTCAACGTTCATTTTCGGGTTCTGTGAAAGACTTATTCAAGTTCTGTTATTATATCATTGTAGGCTAGTTGCTTGACAAAACTGAAATAAAAACAGAACTTGAAAAATCTTTCACAGATCTTGAAAATGAACGTTGAAATTTGATGAATTTTTCAAATTCTCCGAAACAACCCGTCCTTAATACGTTAAGTCCTGAAACTTTATTTTTTCTAGGCTTACAAAAAGCTTGATTAAGGCTTATTTAATTAAAACATTTCTAGGCGACCATAACTTCAATATGTGATTTTACATTACTGCGCATTGCATTGTGATTTTAAAAATCCCATTTTTTCACTCATCGTATTATTATTTAACCGAAGACCACAGAAACTATGTTTGCATTTTGTGTAATGAAAAACGTTGGTTATTTTGTTTCGTTTTTTCCTTATTACATTTTAAAACCCATTAAATCAAAACTTTGTGTGCTTTATTCCACGAATAGCATCTTAGCTATTCATTTATTGCGAAAAACTAGCTTCATGAGACCGCGGAACCTATAAAAATGGTTAGTTTGAAATGCCAGTCATTGGGCAACTTAGTCATTAGATAATAATGCCAGTTTAGTCATGAAACACGTGACCTCCACAGTCTGCAGGCGGATTGCTGTGGAAAAACACTGGATTCAGGGGTCTTGATGGGCAAATTAAATGAGTGTTGGTGTTTTCATTGGATGTTTTGGTAAAATTCAAAGCCTTGATATATGTATATATTAAAACGGTTTCCAATCCAAGTTTCAAAGAGTGCTTAAATTAATCAGGTCTCGTGAACCGAAGATATGTAAAAATTGCATTATTCAAAGAAATCACTTATGACTTTTAGAAAAATCAGATTGCACGGTAATGTTTAAAAATTTAGATGCAAATATTGAATTTAAGGAGGAGATTTGAACAATTCTGATTTTATATTTATTTATTTTATTTTGTAAGAAACAAAGAGCTTTTATATAATATACAATGATAGATATAAATATACAATTTAACTGAAGTCAAGCCACAGAAGTTTTTCATGTCATAGTGCATTAGAAATGAAGTTTTAGTTTCTTAAAATTAATTTGGTGTTAAAGGAAGGGGAGAGGAAGAGGAAAATAGGAAGAGGATAGAAGATGTTGCCGATACATTCCATACTCTCATATTAATAATATGTCATGGTGTAAGAATATTTCAGTGTCGTACTAGTGAAAGACAACAATTCAGTTTCGAAACGTGGCTAGAAATGGCTTTACCAGTGTTTTTCCCTTGCCCATATTCTTCCCTTCCCTTCTCTCTTCAACTCAATTTAAGAGGCGGGTTTGGGTACCGCTGCTCCGGTAACCATTTATTGGATAACCAACACCTCTGCCAGAGGTGACCCCAAGTGGTCGGCTACGTTTGTCTGCTTAGCAGGGGTTCCCGTGTTCATGTGCTGGGATTTTTCCCGATCTTGGTGGCAGATGCGTCTGCATACCAACTGCGTGGTAGGCCAGATTACGAAATACTGGTAGACCTTTTGACCTCCCCAGCAGAACACTCGCAGAACATCGCCTTGCACCGCAGTGGAATAAATGAATTCACTAAGGCCTTGGGCTTCCTGTGTGGAACTAATGTAAACAAAAAAAAACCTCCCAATTCACCTACGATTGGGCATGTCCTAGTCCCAATGCCATAATTCCAATGTCGGGAACAATTTATTGGAACCTTGTGTGGTATTGACTTCATTATTTATTCCTAACCAATCTGGTTTGAACAACGCAACATCCAACATAGGCTTGATAAAGGAATAATCAACCTGTATTGCTGCTATTGATGTTAGGTGGGAGGTCTTAGCGTACCGAGAAAAAATAGTGTTGCTAATTTATTGAGAACATCTTCAAATTATTCCTATTCTGGTTGAAAATTGGATTACAGGCCTTTAATGAATGAATTGATGGGTTTCCTGATAAACTTTTTGTAAAATAAAACACGAGTTGATAAAAATTCCAATGTTTTAGAATTTCGTCATTATATATTATCAAGAAAAATGCAAGTGCATGAACACGTGTTCGTTGTCCTGTTTTTAACCGGATTATCAATAATTTTAAGAGATTCAAAAAATTAGCAACACCAACTTTTCTCCGATTGGATATATAGTAGTTCGCCGACGAATTTTGAATGATCTTTTTGATAAAAATTATAAAAAAAGTTTAAATAATGATTTTGTAATAATTTAGCAAATCACTTCAAGTTTACATGTAATTTCAAGATATTTACAGTCGGAGTCATCAACAATGAATTTTTTGTCACGTTCTACTTTCTTGGTCGTTTTTTCTCTTAATGATTTCTCGACAACAGCTGAAATTAAATGCTTCATATAAATTTACTTTTTATTAGACAGTACAATCGTCTAGTAATTATGTATGGACGTGAAGGAGTGTTTACCAGAACAAAGGATCATGACGCACAGTGAAAATTCATAAAGAGCTCTGACTTTGGATGATAAGATACCACATGGCAGAACAGATGTTCTCATACCTAACTTCCCAAATGTTAAGAATGTTAAAAAAAGAAATCTTATACTGTATATAAGTGGATGATAAACTGTCATTTAAAAAGATTGAAGTCTCAGTGTCGTCACAATTCTGTCCAGTGTTCTTTGTCACGTAGGTACCTTTGAACAGGCTTTTCCGGATCACTCTATATACTGAATATTTATTATTATTTTTACCTTTGATGACTGAGTTTATTAGAATTGTTTTGTCATCAGCATTCTCTTGCTTTGATCATAAACAGAATGTACGAAAATTGATCTAATGGTTTCTTAAATTCATTACCAGCGTTAGATTAGCTTCGTCATTGATATACTTATCAACATTAGAAACTTTGGGTTTGCTGAACAAAGGTTTCTTCTTTGGTATTTCACTTCTTCCTGTAAACAACACCTCTGATTCATCTCTTACTTGATAATTTATTGAGATTATTCCACTAGACCAAAACAACTTTGCTCTACTTGCTCATATTATAAATATTATATTATACACATATTACGTATTTAGCCAACAATCAATAAAAGTGGTAAATCCATTTTGACAACTTTACAGCACAAACAAAAACTTATCATTCGAATGTGTTGCTACCCTAAATATAAATATTACGTTTTTTTGTAACTTATAACTTAGTAACCATATGTGAAGTTGTAGTAGTAATATGGATAATTCATAAAATTTGAAAATTGATTTTCAAAGTCCTATTCAAGTTATGTTATCATTTCAGCTCTGGTAATCAACTGGCCAAAATAACAGAACTTGAAAATTAGATAAATTGTTCAAATTCTTCGAAACAACGTTCCTCAAAGTTGAAATTCGTGGAAGCTTTTCTAAATGCATCTTTCACGTTCCTCTTGTTATTTTCTTCTATTATGTCTTTAACTTTATTGGTTTTGCTATTTTAAAGAATTTGTGAAATCTAAAGTATTTTGCAATGCATTTTATACTCGTTTTTCTAAAATTATAAGTCATGGCACTATAAATATTCAGAAGAAAAAAATCTAAAAAGGTTTATTTATAGCTATTATTTTTAATATTAAAACTTTGCAGAAAATATCTGATGCCTACTCCCAATGTACATATTAACCAAGAATTGCTAAAGCGCCTAAACTCTGTTTAGTTGGAGCACGTACTTACGTTATTTTCTAATGCGTTGCGAGAACATATCTTACTTCATAACTTTCTTGCATATGAACCTCTCTCACATATTGTGGCGAGTATCGGTAAGCAATACATTGATTAGGTGTTAATAGTAAAATAATCTGTATTCCAGAATATGTTCCACAAAAGTAACTCTGGAATCGATTATTGGTTCCGCAGCCCCGGGAACCATTTATTGGATAACCTACGTCTTTGAAAATAGGTAAACCCAAGTGTTTAGCTACGTTTGGTGACTAAACAGGGGCATCCGGTTTCATGGGGTGAGGATTTTCCAGGTCTTGGCAGCAGGTGTGTTTACACACCTACTGCGTGGCGGATCAAATCGGGAGACTAGATAGACTGTCTCAACCCGTTAGAGACCTCGCAGAGGGTCACATAATCACTTCAGGATATACTGACCCCCAGATTATTACCCAACCCTCATACCCTTTTCCTTCACAAAACTTTCTTTTCTTCCTTTCCTTAAAAAAATCCTCCGCCTAGCATCCCCAAAATTGACATATGCTCTGAGGGAAAATATTTTCCTCGGGTACTTCTGCACTGAGAAAAATAAGTTTTGCAAATTTATTAAAAAACTCTTCAAATTATTGGTAATCCGGTTAAATTGGGATTACAGTCCGTTTCTTGATAAACTTTTAATAAATTCGTAATATATTAGAATACGTCTTCATGCACCTGCATTTGATTAAGATGATGAAATGCGAAAATACTTAGAACACGTGTTGTGTATACCGAAATCGTGATAACCCACTCGTATTTTACTGAAATCTTATTATGAAACCTATCAATTCATTGGTTAAGAGGCTGCAATCCCGTTTTTAACCTGATTATCAATAATTTGAAAATATATTTAATAAATTAGTAATATCCTTGATTAGTAATTTTTCTCTGTGTGTCCTTTTATGTCCATATGATGCATGTATCTTTATTAGTAGATACGTATTACACACACAAACGCTGTTTGTCTTGAGTCTATAGAAAATCATGCCAAATCTATTACGCTTCAACAGCTTGTAATTGAGTTGGTACTTTGAATAAATAAATATCCCAAGGTATAAAGGTATTATACATTGATTTTATGACCTCGTTTGTAATTATTCCAGCGAATTGCATAATGACAACACTATAGATTATAGTATATACTGTATGTGGTCACCCACGACAGATCCTAAACAATATTCATTTACAAATAAATCTTAACCCTCCAGGCCAATTTGTTCGCATTTGAACAATTTGAAAAATTGAACAAATTATTCAACAACTATTTCTCATAGAAATAGTCATTTCTCCCTTACTGTCATGGTTAGAAATATGATCTAAACGGTGTTCGAAAGAAAAAAACATACGCCTTATTTTAACTCAATAAGTTCACTACAGAATAATTTAAATGTGCACTTTTATGAAACCAAAGGCACCGAAAGCAATTTGAAAAAAAAAAATTGTAAGAAAAAAATTAAAATTTAGGCGACAAAAATACATTTTCCTAACAAAATTCGTGAGTTTTGATAGATTTTTGTTATCTGTAATTTCTGTTACGTAAAACGTTAGATGAGTCATTTATTTGTCTTCGAATTCAAAGTTTTAACATATCGATAATTATATGTTTTTATGATGATTATTAAGTATATTTTAGCACCTTTCAAAAGTAATTTTGGTTTTCAGATACGCTCAGAAATATTCCATCTCTTTGGATTTCATTGCATAGCGGAAATATTTTATCTTCTGTGAAAATATGTCACCTGAAGAGTTCAAGGTTTTAATTAATAAATATGTTTTTATTAGTTTATTTATGTGATACACTTTAAGTCATAATATTTAAAATAAAATAGGTAGTTTATTTCGTTTAAAATACTGTTGATTTTTTTTAGAAATTATTTTGTAGAAACCGATTTGATTACAGATTTTTTTGTTTTTTTTTTTTGAAAACTTTTTTCTCATTGAAAAATGTAGAAACCGAATATTATGGCGTTTTGACATACACTTTCGGTGATATGACACATAATGTTTCAAAGCTCCATTGCTTGTGATGGTAATGAAGTTACAAAAACTAAGTAGATCCATAACTCCACACAGGGCCATTTCTCTTAGGGCCTATGTCATCTTTGGAGGTGTTTTTTTTTAAGAGAGGAAAGAGTTAATGTGGGTCTTGAAGGAGGAATAAAAATCACATGATTTTAGAGTTCACTTTATTCAGGTATCCCAAAAAGGTAGTTGTTGCTTTAAGATTAGAGATGTTTTATTTTTCCGACCCAAAACGTGAATATAATAACTGGTTTTTTGTTACTTCTAACAACTCGTACATTTGGTTTTCCGTACAGTGAATTATTTATATATTTTCTATCGAGTAATATAAAAGATAAATTTATTGCTTTTGGCGCGTTAGCTTGTCGCTTTTATAAGTGTTTATCATTATTTTGCTAAAGGTTTTATCTCCTAGAGGTCACCTTAAATATTACTTTAAGAAGCCCTGAAACCAATACGCATACAAATAACAAACTTAGCGCAATAACGTTGACATTAAATATACCAGAAGAGCCTCGTAGAAACTTTTTAATAAGAAACGGTCTTTCATCTATTTACCATTATGCATCAATTAATATGTTAAATTTTGGTTCCTGATGGCAGAAATTTGATCTTTAAGCGTCAGATTTCTATCAAAGCGTTGCGGGTTCTATTTTCTACTACTGGGCCTAAAAATACATCCTTCATCCCACTCGCGACACCCTAAAACTTTAAAAATACGTGGTTTGGTCTTATACGAAAATATACGCGTAGTGTGTTCAATTCCTCGGCTGGCTAAGTCCTCCTTCACAACACAAGCAACATTTTCCGCTTACTGTGGTGGCAGTAGGAGATTTTTGAATATTGTCAGGTTATTCGTAACCTGGGAATGTTCGCCTTTCTTTTTAAACAAAAAATAAATAAATAAAAAAATAAGGTTGGTTCCTACCGGAATGTAATATACCTGCGGTTTGTGTACATAATATAGTTTTTCGTTCAGAATTATATAATACATTCGAAATTTCGTTTCGTCTAAAATATTTACAGACCATTTCCAAGTTCATTACAGTTTCGGATGCATCATAGGACTGAAATAAACTTGTGTAACTTGTTCCTTTGGAATTTTAAGTTGGATGAAACTGATTTTAGCTCAAATTGTTATTTATATTACCATCTGTGGAACATTATGTAAAATGTCCAATAGAAATAAAAAAAAATTAAGGCAAGACTGTTTGATGTTGGATTTGATGTTTCATTTTAATTTTCCGGAATAAAAAAACGAAATATACATTGTTCTTGAAGAATGCTTTAGATAGGTACCTATATTAGTTGCCTCAATAGCTTTGTAGTTAAAACAGTCACCAGGTGGCGATATAAAATATTATGTGGTACATTTTAACTAAATTTATAAGTGGTATGTTAGGGAGTATGTTACTAAACTAGCTGTCGGGAGGGTAGAGATCGATGCTCACAGCGGGTACCGACTTACTCCCATTTTAGAACAAGTTATGCTTTTGAAAAATGACTTGGTCTGTACTATTATCTAAGGATTAATATTTTTTTTAAATTCAATTAAACAGTGCACAATAAATTTTAAATAATTTTATCAACCGTATATCTGCCGAGCAATATTATTGCTTTAAGAAGGATTTAGCTGAAAGCTGATGCAAATACTACGCAAATGGGTCAATATTCAATATATTATGAACGCATTCATAAATGCAGCATTAAAAATGTGCATTTATATCCATTCTGCATGTTACCTTTGTCAGCCAGAAATGAAAATATCACATGCATCCAGTGGTACAGTAAACCAAATTAGCCCTACTACATCAAATATGTTTCCTACCAATCAATCAGTCTTGTTAATAAATGTTTTCAAATAAAATATAAGGGTGTGCTTTCTGAAGCCAGGTTTGAATCTCCTATCGTTTTGCCTGGAAGCTAGTTAAAATTAATACTTCACTATAAAAAAACTCAATTTTATTTGGCTTCTTCTCCAGATATTTATTTAGATATTCATTTTTAAAAACCCTCTTGCATGCAAATAAAAGCATTTATAAAGATAGCACGATAATTTAATGATGATGTATTTACTTATCAATCATTTTAGGAATCTTAGATTCGGTTTTGTTAGATTTACAAAACTATTCCGGAGAATGTAAATACCTTCTATATTCTAACCTAACCTAAGCTTTTCACAAAGATTTACAGGTTTAAAAATATTCCATTTAAAAAAATGACAATGAAATGAAAAATGAGTTTATAAACCCAAAAAAGTTGATCTTAACTGATTAGAAAGAAAACCGATTTCTTCAATTATATAAAACTTTTGATCGATAATTGAAAATTTCATGACAAATTTCAACAAAAGTAATGCAGAATTAGGTGTTAAACGTATAAAAATGTCATTATTCGATAAGCACAGCACCAATCTAGCTAATTCTATAACATAGCATGCACCAGTATCCACTATCCATATCCAATCTGCGAAAATGCTAAATATATTTCGAATATAATCAGTTGTTGGATAGCCTTGACCTCAATCCATATCAACTCGCTGTTGGAAGCCCTTGTTGCTAGTTGCTACGAGTAGCCTAGTATATACCCACCGGCTAATATCAACTATGACATTATTATTTATTATTAAACGCAAGTAGGATAATTTTATCACGTCTAAGATTACTTGCGTAGAATTTTACGAATTATGTTTTGCGTGTGAGTTTATATTATTTGACTCGGGTTTTTCGGCTTGCAGTAAAGTTTTAAGGTTGTCAATTCTAGTCTACTTGAAGGTTCCATTTTTTGGTGGAAATTATGCTATTGTAAATAATTGAAAAAATTTTTTTTTAAGAATTTGATTCACTTGATCGTGCCATGTCTTCCACAGGCATCCTTTCTTCGTTCATCACATCCGCCACATTTTACCACGCTTCATTATTTGATTTATTGGGTGTTTCCGACTTTTTATACCATTCACTGCAGTACAACACATTTTTAGTATTTAAAAACCTCATTATATCGACTCCGTATCTCATTTCAGTCTTTCACGACTTCTCCCGACACTCCTGACACTAATATGAACGACATTTAAAATTTTCAGCAAAATTGGTCCAGTAGATTTTGAGTCTATAAGGCATGCTAATGCGGAAATTTCCTTTTATTCATAATATTTACATCATTTTGGTGACAGTGTATACTGTGCGTTCCATCAAATATTATAACCACTGGATTGCTTTTGGTAATATGAATGCGCCAATTTAAATGCCTCCGATTGCTTTATTGAAAAAAAATGCAAATTATCTCGTGATCTCAAATCCTACAAAAATGAAAAAAATAAAATAAAAAAAAACAGGTTAACTCATTGGCTATATAGCAACATAACAATTTTTTATGACTCCATGTAAAAATTCTAAGTTATGTTTTGTTTAATGTTGGCGAAAAATTTAAAAAAATGATCGTCTGGATATCTCGAGCAATCGAGGCAAAATTATTTATTTCGCGTGGTCGCTCCAGTGGACAATACAAATAATATATTTCGAGAAAATCGATCAATTTTAACTATGATACTTTAAATCGTAAGTCACCGTTGAACTGTTATTTGACTTTCAGAGGTTGTGGGTTCAATTCCAAAACCGTTCAAAAATGCATACACACTTTTCATATATATCTGGCATTTTGACTTTTGAAGGATATTAATAAAAAAATTCGTATTAAAAAACTGCTTGTTAGGGGATAACCAGGACCTCCATGGTTGAGTGGTTACAATCCTTGGCTACTAATCTGAGATCGCTGGTTCAAATACCAGCTTGCGCAAGCAAATAATATTTTTTTAATTCATGTTATTTCACAATTGATTCATTAAAAATACTCTATAGCATACTTACGTTTCAAAGTGATGATAGACGACCAATACGAGTCGTGTTTGGTGACCACATCTGAACAGTCAGGTACTTCCTCACTTTCACCTTGTCCATCTCTTTTCCTTCCCCACTACCTTCAGACTCACGACATACCTTATTAGAGGATGTCATCGTCTCATTGGCTCCAGACTTTTGTAGCAGTTGGTACTCTCAATAATCTCTTTATTACTTTTTTTAAATCAATTCTTTCTGAAGTTTGTGCCAAGACAGAGTTTTTGGGCGATACGTCCTCTCTGCCTACCCCTGCGGGGAAACCGCGTGATGTTTAGTTAATTAGTTAGTTAGTTAGTCAATTCTTTCTTGAACAGATAAAAAATTTCCTTGACCTGTCTGAAGAATAGGTGTTGTGGTCTTATAAAATAACACCACACGATCGCTCTACGTGTTTGTTATGTTACAAATGTAACCACATGAATTACATTTGAAGCTATGTGGCTTACAGTTTTTTTTAATATTAATTTTGAGTTGCGGGGAAAAACAGTCTCGGTAGCATAATGGTCTACGCATACAACTACGAGACAGGAAGTTTCGAATTCGATTGCCGTAAAATCAACAGCTCAAAAATGTATGTTGACGAGGGAATCTTTCTATGAATACTCGCTGTCAGTTTCATTGTCCATTGTTTAGTTTGATGGACGTGAGAATAATTACGGGTTTACAACTCTTATAAAGAACATTGATTTGAAAATGCATACTTTTTAGATAAAATTTCCTCACAAATTTGTTAATTTGCAACCTTGCATTTCGCTTGCTAGTTTTATTAAATACCTGTCACTGGAAACTCATAAACGATGAACTCTGGCCTTGTGAAATTTTTTCAACTTCCCCTCTTAATCTTCTCGCAAAGTTTTTTACATCAGAGCTATGGAGCTTTTAAATATCAATTTACCTAATAAAAATGGTAAGATGCTAAATTGTATAGTGTTCTTTATTTTAAATTATATCGACACAAAAAAATGTTATTATTTAGTAATTAATAAAGTGATTTTTACACAAATCTACAGTTTTTTTCCAAGACTGATCAAATTTTCCACACTTGACCTTCAAAACAAGAAGGTCACTGTCTACAATAGATTTTTAAAAACTCTGATTAAAGCCTGGGAAACGCCGGGGACATCGTAAAGCTGCTTTGAAGAACTTTTACATAAGCCTGTTCCAAAGAAGGTACTGTTACACTTAATATTTTGTTGCGTACAAAGAAAAAAAATCTTTTAAATTTACTATTTTAATTAATTTGAATTCGGGCAAAGCCGGGTACAATTTTATAAGATATTAATTTCAACCTGAGAATTTCCAACTTTTACTTGTTTTCTGAAATATGAGTGCTTTATTCGAATAAATTGACGTAAATTTACTTAAATATGAACTGTTTGGGTCAACGAAACTCAAATATGTCAATGAGTCGACAGCACGTTGACAGAATTCCGGCTTTCTTTTGTTTTACTGAAATATTGACGTTGAATTGAAAATTGAATATGGAATAAATCGGTTTGTCAATTGTTTTGTGAAAAAACGTGAACCACGTGAAGTGAAAATGTTAATCGCTTTTAGAACGACTATTTATCATTATTATTTAAACTGAAAAATCAGGAGGAATTATAATTGTGAAGCTGAAGGTATTCATAAAACTAACAATTATGAGGATGTTATTGATTTATTTATTGACTCCATTTATAGAACTAAGCATAATCTATACCGACACTTTGTCGAATCTTACAAATTAGAATAGCGTTGGTAAATTAGTTTTAACGATTTTTCTTATATGTAGTGCTGTTACGTTGTTATACTTGTAATCACAATTTTATAACTTTGTATTTTGTACCTACTTTACAATGGATTACATCTATTTACTGTCAGTGTCTCATGTATAATACAGATATTCTCCTATGTACACTGCATCATGTATCACTTTTATGTAAAAGCCTTTTTAGGCGTATATATAAATAAATACATTTTCTTTTCTTTTTTTTTTTGCAAAGGATCAGAAATTTACCTTTCAAGGAAACACCGTAAGTAAACTTCACGAAATCAACCCAAAATTTAAACAAACTTATTATTTATACAGCCAAAGGAGGTTGTTTATCTGTTGTGTAAATTTGAAATTTCTCATCCAATTTCGGTACAGTTCCAAGATATTTTAAATGTGCTATATTTATCTTCTTTTATGGAGATGTTGTAAAAAAAAGACCATTTCATAAAACAAGATAAAATTTACTTTTAAAATTATATATTTGAATACATTTTAATATTTATAAATTAAATTATTTTAATTTCAAACTTTAAAAAGTTAAAAATAATTTTTAAACACATATTTTTATTACAAACGTCAAATTGAGAGAATGCGAAATTTTGAAAACACATTCCTTTTATTTAGAGAATCTGCAAGAAAATTGTAACCTTACATCTAATAACGTTTATTTCTATGATTTATATTTACCTTTATACATAGATCACAGACGTACGTTATTAAAAAAACATCATTTTTATTAAATTCACGCGGTAACAGTCAATTAAAAATATTTTGTCGTGATTTTTTCAAGACCGAAAATTCACGTATCAGTCTGCGGAAAATTCAATTTTGTAACGTTCTTTCGGAGCCCCGTTAAAGTTATTTTTATTATTACCAACTCGGATCTAAACTTTCATAGTCTTTATACAATGTGTACCAAAAACACCATTTAACGATTTGAAGTGGTTTTTTTTTAGTAAGGCTGAAAGTATTTTGCTGAGCTGGAGTTTCATTTAATAAGAAAGTTTGTGAGAAAATTGGAGATGCAACAGTTTTGTTCAACCCTTAAAAATAATATTGTTTTTTTCGAGGTTATTGCTAAGTAACTGATGCCAATTGACTTAAAAGTCAATAAATATTCTAAGCACGAAATTCTAGATTCTAAATAAGCTGTCTAACAATGTCTATTCTTGTTGTGCACGCTAACTCCATAGATTTTCCTTGTGGGTGAGTGGAATTTATTCTTAAATGATTCGTTTAAATATGACGTAAATTCTGTAACTTTTCTCTACAAGAAAAATGCGAGTTGTAGCATCAAGCCACATCAAGTTAATTTATTTTTTTACAAATCGGAGTTTTTTTATAATTTGCAGTTTTTTTTAATAAATATACAGTAAGTTGATATTTTAATGTAAACCTGCAACGGCAGCGAATAATTATTTTTCATTTTTCATTTTGTGGTACCGCCGCCCTAGGAAATTATTTATTGGATAACCAACACCCCTGCCATAGGTTCACACCTTAAACTGCATAACAGCTTTAAAAAAAACTTAAATCTTACACAACTAATAATGATATAAATTATATGCTTATATTAAATTTGATTAGTAAACATATGGGAGGTGTGTAAATCGAATACAAAACTGTAAAAACTATAAAGGGTTATATTTTACAAAAAATATAACACTTTATAGGAAAACTATGGTTTTTTTTTCATTACGTCGTTTACGAAAAGGAACTTTTATACTTTATTATTAGTTTCAAGGTGATATTTTTGATTCTGAATTTGAAATATGCGATCGAAAAATATGACGTTCAATAAATAGGTCCCAATGGTTGAGGGATTTAAGACGCCTGTCCCGGTAAGACAAGATGTCCTGAGTTCGATTCCTAGTTGTAACCGGTATCAAGACAAAGCAAAATTAAAATAAAACATGAAATAGAACAAGATCTATTTCATGTTTCGTTTAGATTTATTAATATTATCTTTTTCTTCAATGATATATCAAAAAACCTCAAAACGGCAAGTCTCAACTTTGCATCTCTTGGAAAATAACTACAATCGTAAATATTACGTGCAAAGTACATATGATCAAAGTGGCGCTGGAGACTGAGAATGCATTTCCTCCAACCGTCCGGCTTTTACAAGGTCAAGTCATGAATAAGCCATACCTCAATCCCGGCGCGTTGTGGTGACGATGTTATATTGACGATTATATATTTAGTGGATACTCCACTGCAATGACGTTTTGGTATAATATGTTACTTAATTTTACATAATTACTTTGTTATGAATATGAATTTGACACAATGTTACGATACTTACTTAGCCCATAGATGCGTTAATAGGCTGTTATTGTGTGTGGTTTTTCTAAGTACATTATTGACTGTTAATATGAATGAATAGTGGGTGGCCAAGTTTGACTTTGTTGGTCTTTGAAGGCCAACGCGCCAGAGTCCCTTCCAGTGGTTGAACTGGAAAAGAGCTCGCCAAACCGACCTACCGACGGTAGAGCATAATTCTCCATTCAGGGCGGGGAAAAATATATCCCATCTACATGATGTTTGAAAGGAAGTTGCAAGGTTGTAGAATGAAAGTAATCTGGATAAACTTTGGACTGGCCGTAACAAATTATATTTGATAAATTTCACAGAGAAATACAAAAAAGGTGAAAACTTACCCCCATCGACCAGAACGTAGAATCTATCTACCCTGTCTAAAATAATAAGAACGTATTTAGTTATGAGGAACGAACACTGAGTGCCGCGAATGGCGGAGTAGATGAATCAGCCATGTAGCTAGAGGACGGCAGCATCAGGATGTGGCTGGCCGACGGCCCAGTGTGGTCCAGCCAGTAGGAGTAGACGGCATCAGAATGTGGCTGGCCTACGGCCCAGTGTGGTCCAGCCAAGAGGAGTAGACGGCATCAGAATGTGGCTGGCCTACGGCCCAGTGTGGTCCAGCCAAGAGGAGTAGACGGCATCAGAATGTGGCTGGCCTACGGCCCAGTGTGGTCCAGCCAAGAGGAGTAGACGGCATCAGAATGTGGCTGGCCTACGGCCCAGTGTGGTCCAGCCCTGAGTAGACGGTTAATCCGTAAGTTGCCCTTCCACGAGGCAAGGTGGAACTTAATAATGCTCTGAATCAAAATGCACACGGCGAAAACAGTTTATCGGCAGAAATAATCACCGATCGCTTGGATAAACTATGATTACCCCCACGGCCACACATGGTAAAAACGTTTTCATTATTCACGCCACCCGGGGCGAATTCCACTCGCGGGAAATATGACTAGACTTCTAATCTCGAAGCACAAACTGAACATTTCGGTATTAATCGCAAATCCATGAAATAACTTTCGATTAGAGCCTCAGACCTCCAGAAATAATAATTGACCCCCCGACCGGACAGCCTGTCTCTCCTGTGACCGGCCGGGAAGTGCCACCATCTTGAATTTTTTCTCACTTCCTGTTAAAGTTCTAAGTTGCCAGAGCATAAACAATAGACAAGATAAATCACAGATTTGACAGGTTCTTACTTAGAGTGAAAATCGTATGTTATTTTCATAACAACTTTATTAATTGACATCCAAAACGCCATGTTTTCACCTTGACCTGCCATTAAAACGCTATGTTTTTACCGTGACTTGCCAATAAAACGCCAAGTTTTTACCGTGACCTGTCATTAAACGCCATGTTTTCACCGTGACCTGCAATTAAAATGCTATGTTTTCACGGTGACCTACCATTAAAACGCTATGTTTTCACCGTGACCTGCCATTAAAGCGCCGTGTTTTCACCGTGACCTGCAATTAAAAAGAAAAAGCAATGATTTTCACTGAAGTATTCATATTTAAGGTCTCATGGCCAATTGATGAGATTTAGCATTTTTTTACATTAGCTCCGCACAGGAGTAACGGAGGAAAATAATTTCCCTTATGTCTAATGCCATCTTTGGGGTTGATTTAGGGTCTCTTTAAAGAGAGGGGGGAGAGGCAGTTCTGGGAAGGAAATAAAGGTTACAAGAGACGGGAAGGAATCTGGGGGTCAATTTGTCTAAAAGTGACGGATATATGGATCCCACTGCAGTGCAAGGCGATGGGTCGAGAGAATCCTGCTGGAGAGGTTGAAAGTTCTCCCTCAACCATTCTCTCCTAATCAGGCCCGTATGCAGTAGGTGGGCAGATGCATCCACCTCCAAGATCAAATAATTCTCGCCCCATTGAACCTTTTCACCACTGCTAATTCATCAAACGTAGCAAACCAATGGGGTGACCTACGACCCATTTTCAATAATTATTTTTTTCTGTAGACATAAACACCCCTTGAATTCCTACTTGAAAATAATATATACTATACTTGCGGCACATTCCAGATTGGAACATACTTTAGTATCACCTTGGTGTAAGACCAAGATTCAGAATTGAAACGTTGCTTGAAATGACTTCAGCCGTGTTTGGTGTTCAGATCTGTATTGTCTGGTACTTACCCTACCTTCCTCTTCCCCGTCTCCTTTCTCTCTCCACTACCTTCAGCCCCAATTGGGGATGCCATAGTCTCACTAGCTTCCGTCGGTGTAATTAGGACTCTTACGCGGTATTCACTTAATTGTTTATTCTTTATTTAACTGTTATTATTTGTTTCATAAGTTAGTAAAGTGCGATTAATTCCCAACTTTCTAGATTTTTTTTTCTATTCAGTATGTGTATATAATTATAAATATTTATATCGCTTTATCAAAAGCAACATATCCATTTTGTTTTACATCTAAGAATTACACGTGTTTTCTTTATTTTTCATAGATTTTATGCTGCAAATAAAATGTGTTACATTGATGATATTATTATTTTAGTTAATATCTCGAAATAGTAACACAGTAGTAAACACAATACTAAAAAATAATTACGAAAAGTACCGGGTGCATCAAAAAGGCTTGAAGATTAATTTTTTTTCGCATGTGTGATTAATTTACTAACTATTATATAAAGTAGGTTGACGGCGTGGGTTTGATTTGTATACAAATCTTGAGTTTTAATCCGAGGTTGATGTGAAAATTTGCACATTTGAGCTACAAAACACGAGGAATGCGAAAAATCTCTACCTCCATTTTCTCTTTTACTCCCTAAATCAGTAAGTTGATGCTATTCCACGATTTTTTTTAATTTTTGACGTACAAAATAAGACAAAAATTACTGACTAAATCTGATATCGAAAAAATCTGCATAAATCCCGGACAACGCCGGGAAGATCAACTAGTTTTTTTTATATAAGTACGCCAATTTATCTTATCCACTTGAGCAATTGGTTGTGTATATACAGGATCGGCCCTGTGCAGGCGCAATTGGAGCAGGCCACTGCGGGCGCCGACCTGCCAAGGCGCTGATGATACCTAACACCTACTAAAGGATTTTCCAATAAGAGGTGTTATTTTGATAATTAATCGTAAAAAATCAAAAGTTTCGTTCTTTGTGTGGCACGTAGCGCCGTTTTGTTGAAATCAAACGTTGTCCAAATCAATACCATCTAATTCCGGCCATGAAAAATCATTAATCATCTCTCGATAGCGCAATCCATTCACCGTAACTGTTGCTCCAGCCTCATTTTCGAAAAAGTAAGGTCCAATGACTCCACCGGACCATAAACTGTACCAAACAGTCACACGTTGAAGATAAAGAGGTTTTTCAACAATAATTCTTGGGTTTTCCGAGTACTAGATGCGACAATTTTGCTTGTTGACGAAGCCACTGAGGTGGAAATTGATTACTCCGACTTGACAGTTCACAACGCTTATGCGCTCTGGTGGAGTAAAAAGGCACTATCAAACACGGCTACCATTTTTACCGGACACGGAACAAATCAACAAATTTTGCTTGAAATGTATTTAGGTTTATTGTGTGACCGGATCTGATAAAGTAGACAAATTCCATTGTTCCACACTATGGCATTCCTATAATATGGGGATGTCTTAGTTACACTGGCCTCGGGATGAAATTCTTTAGTAAAATCGCATACAAAATCTTTGATCTTAGTTTCATTATCTGTTCAACTAATAAAACAACGCACGAGAAAAATGTTATTGCCATAACCGAAAAAAACTCGGCACTTTCCGCTATCCTGGCGTCTGCTCTACACTCTGAGCTATCTCATCAACTTTCAGATCTGTCGTGTTTCAAAAATGGATGGTGTTTTTGAAAATATTAACAAAATCTCATGAATCGCACTGTTGTCACGTGATTCGCTTGTTTCCTGTTTTTTGATATATTCACAAAAGATTGCAAAAATAATAATTAATGTTTGTAAACATCGAAATCAATGTTGGTGATAAAAAAAAATTTATTACACATTTTATTCAGCACGAGGCGATACATATTTATTTACTTTGGATGAAATGGTTTGATGAAAATTTCCGTGAAACAATCGAGATTTGTCGATGTTTTATTACGTTTTCCACGGACTAAGTTACTCATATTGTTGTAATAAAATTTATAACTTCCATATTTGGTGAACCATATTTAAATTTCAAACGGTGAAAAATCACGAAAAAAAATATTTGTTAAATTTGAAAATAGAACAACGGTGAAAGCGATTAACTTTTGGGGGCTGAGGATTACAGAAGCCTAAGTACAAAATAGAACAACGGTGAAAGCGACTAACTTTTGGGGGCTGGGGATTACAAAAGCCTAAGTGCAAAATAGAACAACGGTGAAAGCGATTAACTTTTGGGGGCTGAGGATTACAGAAGCCTAAGTACAAAATAGAACAGTGGTGAAAGCGATGAACTTTTGGGGGCTGAGGATTACAGAAGCCTATGTACAAAATAGAACAACGGTTAAAGCGATTACAATTCGGAGAGTTTGGACTGCAGGAGCCTACAAAAACTGGTGTTTTGAGTGAAACATGGTTTCGGTAATGCCATGATCATATTTTTTTGCGACATGGAGATATATCTGGTGCATACAGCCGCGTGAGAGATACAACTGTGTATATCAGTAGGCATACAGTTAGACATATGAAAATCCCAATCTTTATTTTCGTTTATTTAAAAGCCATGTTTTTGTAGATAGGCCCCTGTGATTCTAAATCTCTGAATTTTGATTACAATTTGAAATTTTCACGGCCAAAATTATTATTGTGATTTTTTTTTGAGGTATTATGCCGTGTAATGTTTCTGACAGCGTTACAGTGTCAATCATCACGACAGTTTTTTATCTATTCGTAAGTTAATTGTCTTGCCTTGTAAAACTATTATTATTTTCCAATGACATAGGAAAGTAAACGGTAAAATATTAAATGAAAAGCACAAACCTATTTTTTTAAACCGTTATCAACTCTATGCGCTAGTTTGTCCATCAGTCCTGTAGATCAAACCACATGCAGAACCCGCAGTACAAACATTTCCCGTTAAAAACGAGTTTCGAGCGCTAAAACTAGCTGAAAAGTTGGAAAAAAACCTATCGAAAAACATTATATCACCACATTGATAATGAGGTGACCTCAGCGAGTAATTTCGAGTTCCGCTTCCTGTTAAGCGCAGTACTTGTACATTATTTCACTTTTTGTTATCATAGTACAAAAAATGGTAACTGCATAGTATTTATTTGCATGTACCTTATGTGGCACATACGAATATGCAATTATGTCACAGTGTTGATAACCTATTGTGTTTCACATTCGTTAAAATTATTATTTGTGAATCATGTTTTAATTATTGGCATAGCCGAGTGGAAAAAACCAACACGACAATGATTAATAAAGTTTCATTTGATTATTTATTATTATTATATAATGCATTAAGAATGCACAAAGAGCTACAACATTTATTTATTTATTAACGGACATCGTCCAAATTACAAAATAATAACACGAATATAGTAAAATGAAAAATACAGGAGTAGACAAAGGTACATGAAAGCAAAGACATAAGGCAGATATAATATAAGAAAATAAAATGACAAGTCGAATCAAGTGAAGACTACGCCGTGGGTCAGGACCACAGGACACTTATAATATTCCGTCACTTGTTTAGCGACTGGCAAAAATCATTCAGACTTATCCCAAAAAAGTTAAGGTTTTGACTTGAGTTGACCAGTCTACACATTCTGGACAATGGTGACATGTTGAAAATTGGAACGTTTGATAAGATACGACGCGGAAAAATTATATTGATTAATGGAGAGTTAATTTATTAATAATATAGTTAATTAATTATATTATTTAGTAAATTTTACAATTTTCTTTTATTTTTATTTCATGATGATAACTAGTATAATTTAAATTAAAAAGTCACCAATAATAAATAAGTTAAAATGGAATTAGGTTATATCATAATATATTAGCATAGTGTTACGTTATATAGTTACTCTGTTTCTAAGGTTATATCGTAACGTATTAACATATAGTTACGTTATATAGTTACTCTTTTTCTAAGGTTATATCTTAACATATGAGCATAGTGTTACGTTATGTAGTTACTCTGTTTCTAAAGTTATATCGTAACATATTAGCATAGTGTTACGTTGTGTAGTTACTCTGTTTCTAAGGTTATACCTTAACATTTTAGCATATTGTCACGTTGTGTAGTTTCTCTATTTCTAAGGTTATATGGTAACAAGACTCAATGATATACTTATAATTTTGTTTAAGTTGATAAACTAATTTCTGTGTTATGAGGTTATGTTAGAGTAGATACGATTGGCATAGGTTAGGTTATTGCCGTGACTAAGCCGCCAATTTTAGTTTATTATTTATTTAGAATAGATAAGGTTGGCGACTTAGTCACGGCAATAACCTAACCTATGACAATCTTATCTACTCTAACATAACCTCACATATTCAAGAAACACTTATGATTGCATGTCGAAATAAGGTTATCAACTTAAACAAAATTATAAGTATATCATTGAAGATGAAGATAAAACTAACAAATCTAACACACACATAGAGAAAAAAATATGTAACGGTCACAACTAGGAATTGAACCCAGGATCTCTTAACGGTGTAATAATTAGTTTTAATTCGTTAAATAGTAAAATTTGCAACCTTTTATAGATTAAGGTTTATTTTTTTAAAATTGAAACACGTTGAGCGATCCACTGAATACACTTTAACCATAAAATAAATTTTCAATCCAGTTGCTTCAAACGAGGCCTATGATTCCATCCTCACGAGATTCGATTATTCGATTAATTAGTTAATCGGTTACGCAACATCAGGCTCGATTAAAGGCGGGTGGGTGCAGCCGAAACCGGGCCTAATTGCATCACCCCTCCCGCTAAACAAAGCCTACGCTAATATGCCCGGTCGTTACAATCGGCAGTGGACCGCGGGAATGCATCCCTTAATTAACTTATAGCCTGTGCTGCTTCTGGTAAGGGTTGTTAGGCGAATTTTGCAAACTAAATTCATGCGAAAATGAAAATTTGAATGCGTGAGCATTTTTAATTTTAATGTGTGATCGTTAAATCAACAGAAACAAAGCGACGGGTAATATACACGGTATCCGGAAACTTGTGGTACAAGCGGGAAACTAGTGAATCTACATCATATTAGAACACAAAATATTTAAAAAAATTATTTGAGATTTTCGATTTTTTTTTTACTTTCTTACTTCCTTTTTGGCAATTTAAGACATAAAAACTTTTGGAGTGAAGTCTAAACTTCCTTTAATCTTAAAATACATTAAGCAGCTGGTCATCTGTCAAAAAACCTTTTATTTTCAAATTTGACCAAAACCATTCAATTGGATTCATTGGACTCGATTTACTCGAAAATGAAAGTAGAAAAGATCGAAAATGTGATTTCGGTTCACCAATTTCTCGCTTGTTCTATATGTTTTCAGACAGCGTGTAAAAAAAAATAAAAACCAACCCTGTTTTTGGAAAGGATTGTGAAGCGCATTTTGATAACAAAATTCATGCAGAATCGTTCTAGTATTTTTTCACTATGTAACCGTTATTTGTAACATTTGTTTTTTTGCGTTCCTAAAACATTGTAAGCTCCTTGTAACTTACAACCAATAAAACTGTAGGGCGTTGGAATATACATTTAACTATCAACAAATAATACGAGACGCCATATTACTCAATTTTACAAAGCAAAAAACGATTGTGAAGGTGTAATGTCAAACTCAGGCAACACTTATTTCTCTCCTGATGAAAGTTATGAATCATATTTTTTTTAAATTCTCTATCGAATAACTATTTTTTCGGATATATCTTTTGGCCAGAAAAACCATAAATTTCATTATACAAATTATGTAATGCCCTGGTAAATGAAATTAAAAATATCCTGTCGATAAACAAGTTTCAAAAAAACGTCAAAATATAGCTAAATAAACAAGTAGATAAGAAAATCACAAAAATTGTGAAGTAATGTCAACACAACCTACAGTCAATAAACTAAGATGAGGAAATCAACAAACATAATTAAACAACATGAAGATGAGGAAATAAACAAACATTGTTAACCAACATGAAGATGAGAAAATCAATAAAACATAATGAATCAACATGAAGATGAGGATTTCAACAAATATAATTAACCAACATGAAGAAGAGGAAATCAACCCACATGAAGTTGAAGAAATCAACTGCAGGACTGTGAATAAGCTACTTTACTTTGTATTTATTATAATCATTAACAAAAAAATAAAACCCGTACAAACAGTTTTTATCTGCTTTAAAACGTATTTTAAAACTTTGAATAAATGTATGACTGTCGGATAGGACTGACATTTATTTAGTATATTAACTGCTATATTCGTCATACAATTAAAGAGAGATTTGTATATTTTTGCGTGTGTGCATGATTGTCATCAAAAGTGGATAGAATTTATTATTATCGACAACTATCTACGGACAGCAAAAGTGAAATTCAAATAAATGTAGGAATTTAAAAACAAATTTTATACGCTGGTAAATTAGCAAAACGCAAGCAAATGGTAAAATTTAATGCATTCTTAATTATGCAATACCGGAACAAAGAAAAACCTGGTTTCATTAGAAGAATATACATATCTACTAACGAGCTCGATACTTCTGCACATCTGAAAGAATTTTTAAACCTACACAAAACGATAAAAGAGACGACAAAACTCATTTTGTAAAAAGCACAGTGATACCGATGCAAACTGCCGCAGACACACGACCAAGATGTGCTCGCAAGTGTGGCGAGTCTTATGTGTGTATGTATCGGAGGATATCTGCTGGCAAGTAACAATAGAGGATTTGTAACAAACAATTCGTAAGACACTTTTAATTTGTAATTTCTCTTACAATTTTCCGCTGCGCAATTCTGAGGTTACCATGTATTCACGGGCTCCAATCAGTTAGAGTAATTACAATAAATTAAAGGTGAAAAACAGTTCTGAGATAAAGTAAAATGAGAAAAATAGTGTATCATAACTACGGTTCCATGATAACTCAAGAAAGTGACAATTCAACACACTTTTAAAAAGTGATATAAAGTAATTAGAAACGATGAATTTTTTTTTTTTAAACTAAACTAACCTAACCTAACCTACATAACCCAGTTAATAAAGTTTTTGTTTCATCACTTTCCATGACCTTATATATCTTTTTAAAGATGTGATGAATTATCATTGTGATGATTTATCCGGTTACCAATAACTACATATCATATTCCAATAAACAAATAAAAATGCAATAAAGATGTAAATAAGTACACGTCCTTTTTGTAGCAACTGCGCAATTGCAACCGCCAACTGGGTTGCGGGACGGATCAGATGAGGCAGGTTGAAGAAGACTCTTTGACCTCTCCAGCCGTATTCTCTCTATCCATCGCCTCGCACATCATTAGGGTGTGGATAATACGCTTGTCACTCCTGAATAACTGCTCCCAGATTCATATCCACCCTTCATACATGTTTTCTTTCTCAGAACATCCCCTTCTTCCTTTCCTTAAAAATACCATTTACACAGCATTTTCAAAGATGATAACATGAGATTTTTGATTACCAAGAATATAATAATAATAATAACTGTGATTGCAATAGGCGAATCACGAGTGGGCTGTAAAATATTAATTGTGAACTTGGAAGTTGACACAACTATGGTTGGATATGGTGAACATGGAGTAAGGAAGTAATCCGACTTACCCCTTTGATGTTCTTTAAAGATGTTGATGGTTGATTTCACTCACAAGAGATATGATTTATTTCACGCACAAGCTTCCATAACATCCAGGTTGGATAGGGAACACACTGAGGGAACCAAATATGTTCACTGCACAGGCCTTCTACCCTGAGTTGATATCAATAACAGCACTGATCCCAAATAGATTTTTACCAAACAGGCTCCATCAATAAACTGGTTTAACAGTCGCTTTTATTGTTGTAAAATGTCAAACACACACGTGGGTATGGTCAGATAATGACAGGTACTTGTAGGTAAAATAGGATGGGACAAATTGCAAGGACAATGTAATGGAAGATTAATAGATGCGTCGACATTAATGATGCATATTCAATAAGCTGAAAACTTTAGCGGTCAAAAATTAAAACATGTAGAAAAAAGTTTTAAATTGTTTCAATCTATTATCATAATGTAATTCCACCAAGAATTGTCAGTATCAAAAATAGAATTATTTAATTTAGTAACTACTTGTGGATTCACGTGCCAAGGATTTTCTCTATCGTTTTATTACCCAACCGTGAAACGGTCGTGTACTATGTAGGTTGAATAAGGCTGTATGAGGCCCCATGAGCTGGGGTTGCTTCCAAATATTCCTTTTTCACACCGTCTACCCCCTTCATCCCCTACATCACCCAACACCCCCGCCGGGTGGACTACTAACGGAATGATAGCAGTACTATTTTTAATATAATCTATACAATCCGCCCAGCAAAAACTTCACTATCTCAACGACAAATCTTTTTAAAAACATTCTTCAGGCACGTAGGTACTAAAATATTGAACAACTCGCTTGAATAATAAAATTGACGCAGAAGATTTCTGAAACCGGAAACGGAACGTACAAACAAATTTACAGACAGATGACAAATATACTATCGAAAAAGAGAAAAAAGCAAATTTTAATAAATTGAACAATCTCTATCAGCGCTTCCAAAATACTTCATTTTATTTCCAAAACTGATTTTGTCTTTTCTTTTTGATTTGTCATATAACCAACGATTTCAATTGCGCTTGATTTGTCACGTCTTTCAATACAGTTCTAAAATAAATTTATTTATTTTTCTTTATGGAAAAACTAGCTTTCGTGTACCCAGCGTTGCTGTGTGTTATCCTTAGGAGATAGACATATACTAAAACAGACTTTTCTGTGTGCCTTTTTAAGATATACAATTCCGTAGTATATTATGTTCATATATCAAAATAATAGAAGCGTCTGAAAATAGTTCTTTTATGACTTGATTACAAAACATGGTCTTTCCATAAATATAATATTCATGAATTATATATAAACCATAAGAAGTTCTCTAAATTAAAGTGAAAACCTTATCAAAATACGTTGCGTTGTTTAGAAAAACAAAACACAATAACAGACAGATGCGGATAACGGCTTAGTTTTATAATATTTAGAAATTAACCAATGCCCGTTTGTGTCCAAATTAAAACAACTTTTCGTTCTTTTCAATTAAATCGAATGTGATGCTAAAGTTCGTTCAAAAGAATAAATTGGCGTTTTATTTATTTTTTTAATTCGCAAATTTTACTAATGTAAGTAATTAATTATTGGATTTTTAACTTCTGGTTTATTTTTAATTTTTTTTTTTTTTTTTTTTTTTTTTTTTTTTTTTTTTTTTTTTTTTTTTTTTTTTTTTTTTTTTTTTTTGAGTTGAATAGATACTTAAGTAGAACGTGTTTAGGTGAATCTTCATTGTTTTTTGTGTGGAATCATCTTCCACGAGTATCTATTGAATGTTTCTTTGTGTGGAATCATCTTCCACGAGTATCTATTGAATGTTTCTTTGTGTGGAATCATCTTCCACGAGTATCTATTGAATGTTTCTTTGTTTGTTCCGCACTTGTTCCTTTACCGTTCATCCGATTTTGCTGAAAATTTTCAAAGTTTGTTCTTATTAGTGCCAGAAGTGTTTAGTGAGTGGTTTGAATTGTAAAAAAGTCGGGGACCCTCGAGAAAGACATAACGCATCATCTCTGCACTTGAACGCCCGATAAAGACTAATCATTATTTATAGTAAAATGAGACGAAAGTGATGAACGAAGAATACGGTGTAAGGACAATGTATGACTTGGAAGTAAATGGTTGAGGAAGTTGAGGATGCCCAAGGAAGACATGGCACGATGAAGTGAAACCAATCCTTATTAAAATACAATAATATTATTTCGAACTCAAGGGTAATCTAGAATTCACAACCTATTACACAAACCATTTACAAGTCAAGAAACATATCTGGTTTTCTCATTGGCGAATTTTCAAATATTCGTCAAAAATTAATCTACTTCATGTACGGGTGTTTTTTTTCTGATCTGTAAAGAAGATTATTTTAATAAGTTATGCATTAAAATATGTTTTGAATTAAAAATACATCAAATTTGTTATAACTATAATAGTATAATATAATATTATAACAAGCATAATCTAAAAATAGCGGTGAGTTCAGATAAATAGCAAATGTGTTCTGTTTAGGCAACAAAGATGGTAAATTCACGTATATTTCAGCATTTTTAATTCATAACTCAATTTTGAAAATCGTTTGAATTTACATTAGCGGTACGTCTTCATTTTTCTTATTTTCTTCTTCTCAGATGAAGTTAAATTCAGAAACAAACATTTTGACATCGGCATCGATTGCTTGTTTTTCTTTTTGTGCTAGTATTATACACATTGGTGTTCGTAAATCGTTATCTTCATCGCCAGCCATTTTTACATTAAATAGTGTTATGATTATCTCTTTAGTTTATTTGTTTTTTTGTTCGTGTTTAAATTCTTAAAGTCAAAACAATTTAACGATCGATACTTTTTCCGCTTTTGAGAGGAACGGATTAGTGACATTTTTTCATATAAAACTTTTTGGGTTTGACGCCAAAATATTTAACTAAAGCAAATATCTAGTAATTTTGTATTTAAATTATAAAATAAAAGCCATAAAAAATTAGCTATTTCATAATTTCGAGGCAACTTTGGCAATGCGTATAATTTAGCGGGTGGCCTATAAGGGAGAATAAAATAACTTTGTTGATATCGCTGAATATTTTAAAATTTGTTCTTATTAGTGCCAGGAGTGTTTAGATTGTGGTTTGAATGGTCTCTACCATTATACCTCTGAATACTTAACACAATATCTCTGCACCGTAATGAGATACGGAGTCGAATCAAACTCTATGTAATGTAGTTTTTTAACAGTAACATTGAACGGTGGAAGAAAAAGGAGACACCTGAAAAAGACATTAGCAATAAAGAAACATTACGGGGTCCACTAGTCGTGAAATTATCAAAAGGATAAAATTTTATCAACCGATTTATGTAGGAACCCAAGTTTGTTGTAAGTTAATAAAAATTTATATTCCAAAAACAAATGCTTTTTTAACCACTCGAACGATCGCGCGTCAAAAAACTTTTTTCTCCGATTGCTCGCGGTTTTTTGGCGACGAATTTGAATATTTTCCGCCAACATTAAAAAAATCAAACCTCCGAATTTTAATACGGAGACATAAAACTGATTGTAGTGCTATACAGCCAATGAATTCACCTATATTTTTATAATTATTCTATATTTTTAGAATTGATAGATAAATTATTAAAAAATCTTAAACTTTATGAATGCGCGAAATTAGCGTTTTTGTGATTTGAAATTGCCGCCAGTGGCAGTTTTAAATATCTTTATAGAATATTTTCTACGTTTTTATGTTCTCTATGGCCTGTTTGATAACCACAGATGCAAGAATATAATGGGAAAATAATTTTTTGTACGTTATGCTCTCTTCAAAAGTTTGGTTAGAAAATAATTTTTTAAAATTTGAGTGCGTGACGTGTCAAAATTGAAATCACTGTATTATACTATATAATAAATTTACCACAAAAACTGGTATTACGTTAGGAAGATACATTAACTGTCTACAATTATTAATAAGCATAGTCGCCGTGTTGGCTTTATTTTATTCATTTGATGAATTATACAGAGAGCCTATTTCACGATGTCAAAATCATGGTGCTACTTTTTAAATAATTGTAAATTAGAACTGGAGATTTGTAACCATGTTTTTATATAACGTGCAAAACGAGGAAATAAGGCTTAAAATGAGATATACATCATAGATATAAACATTGCCAATATTTCAGGGGGATACTTTGAAAGTTGATGAAATTCACCAATATTTGACGAAAAATCACTACTGACAGCTACCTTAAGGTCAATCTACATAGGGTATATCGGAATATGTAAAATGATGATAAATTTGTATATATATATATCAAACCTTTGTATGACCGTAGAATGGCAAATAAAATCATAGTGATAATTTTATATCTAAACGCAAAGGTATCGAAAAAAAATGGATGAGGGGAAAATAATTGATGGAACCAATAATTGATTTATTTATTAAGCCCTAATATCCTTTTAAATCAATATTACAGTTGTATGGTTACAATGAAAGAGCAGTATTTTGATTTAAACATTGTTTACACACTTTGTCATAATAAAAATGTATTCAGTTTATTGGTTTATTCATAATTTAAGAAAATCAATACATAATAATATCATTGTGCCTCGCTATAGAGTGAGATTCTGAGTATCGCTCTGGTGAGGGACCACCATTCAGAATTGAACATTGCTTGAATTGGCTTAGTTATGTTTAGTGACTAGATCTGGAAAAGACTAATACCTTGATACATTAAAATTGCCAAGAATACATACATTTCCTCTTTATTCGTGGGAGCCCATTTATTGGTACGCGCATGACGCTTAAATTGTTTTTTCGCAATCCATTGATCTGCATACCTGTTGGTCTCTCTCGCGATCAGTTCAACGAAATCTGCATCAAAGATTTTAAGAAAGGCATCCACAGGTTTGCCCATTTCGTCGGTATTGAAAGTTGGTCCCGGCGTGCCTGTGAAAGTCTCCCTTATCCCAGTAAAACGTAAGATATCATTAGACCAATCGAAAGAGTAACCTTCAGGCGGCAGAATCAAACGCATTGCCTCACTATCTACCTGGTCTTGTCTACTAAAGTCTATGGCCATAGCGGAGTTAGGTGAAACGTTGATAATATTATGATAAGGTATTGGCGGCATGCAGAAGGTATCCTCATCGCTCTCTTCGTGGTCGACGTCACTCGCTTCGTCATCCTCGTCGCTCGATCTGTCCATTTCTGAAACAACAGAAAACCCAAATTAATTTAATGTGTCTATATTACGATAACCCACTGCCTCTGGTACGGCTTATGACTCGCAATACGATGGTCGCGGGATCAAATCAAATAAATTATATTTGAATAATTAGTGTTATTTTCACACAAAATTCATTTAAAATAATATATATTATATTTGCGGCACGTTCCAGAGTGGAAGATACCCATAGTATCGCCCTGGTGTAAGACCCCATTCAGAATTGAAACGTTGCTTGAAATGGCTTTTGACGGCCGGCATAGTCCAGTGGTAACGCATTGGACTGCCATTCCGAAGGTCGCCGGTTCGAACCCGGCGTGCGCAAATAAATTTTATTTGATTGATTTGTGTTATTTCACAATTAATTAATTAAAATAATAATTAAAATAATATATAGTATATTTGCGGCACGTTCCAGAGTGGAAGATACTACCAGTATCGCCCTGGTGTAAGACCACCATTCAGAATTGAAACGTTGCTCCAAATGGCTTTAGCCGTGTTTAGTGACTAGATCTGAATAGCCAGGTACTTCCCCATCTTCCTCTTTCCCTTCCCCACTTACCTTCAGCCTCACAACATCCCCCAATTGGGGATGCCATAGTCTCACTGGCTCCAGCTGAGGCTCTTGTGAGGTATTCATATAAAAAAAAATATAAAAAGTTAATCAAATACTTGAGGCGGGCAATGTCAGGAGTCAGAATAGCACAGTCAGGTAGGTATGGAATGAAGAAAAGAGTGTGTGTGCCAAGATCGAGTTGCATGGTGGTTCATCCTCTCTGCCTACCGAAATGGCGTGAAGGTAAGTTAGTTAGTTTTATAACTCACGGTTTCCAAGTACAGACTCTTCTAGTACAGCTGCCTCGTCCACGTTACTTTTTCTGCCCATGTCTGACTCTGAAATAAAAGAAAACACAAATTTACAGTAGAATTTGGATATAATGACTTTGCATTTAACGGTCTACTGTTTTAAGTGACGATAATGTAAACTCTAGTAAGGTTTCATAGCTTTTAGTAGGAAAACGTATCCGTTTAAAGTGACCAACTACGTAAAGCGACCTATTTTAATGATAATTTGTCCGGTTACAAAACCCACCTACCAATACAGCCTCGCAACACAATGAGTCCCGTGAAGCGAAAGTGTTTTTTCAATTTAAGAAAAAAATGCTGTATTACACCGTTTAGAAGCCGGTGAATCAAATGTAATCCTCGCAAAGAAGTTCGGCATGTCTTATTTCTCACTCTGCAATACCCGTTACAGAAAAAAGATGTGTAATGATGCATCCACGACATAACAACAATACATTTTGTATGTTTGTTATGTGGAATTTTTAAGTACTATGCTTATTTCCTGCCAATATACCAACAGTGAAACTGTGCTAGGGATATCAATATAAAATATAGATAATTGATTTTATATTGAGCCCCTGGTATGACATTTCAAAAAATAAACTCACCGTTCCCAAACGCCGACAATTCTTCGTAGAATGGTACGTCCACCCACAGCTCGCTGTGATAGCCGGCTTCCGGAGAGAAGAGTTCCCCACTCCGCGATGTCCCAGGTAACGGCTCGGGAGATGCTGCACGGATAGGCATAATTGGTGCATTGGGAGCCGTTGATTGGGTCTGTGCGGGAGTGGACATCCACGGTGGTGGTACGGGTCGTGGCAACGGTGAAGGCGTCCCTTGTGAAAAGGGACACGTTGTTCTCTCCGGAGATGGAATTCTGAAAACATTTACATAAATCATAGAAAATTGTTCTCATTCACGTGTGAAACAGTAAGTACAGTATGTAAATAAACAATAAAATAAGAACTCTGTAAAATATGCACTGAATGTGCCAAATGCACAGAGCGCTGAACTTACCAACTCTCACTGTAAGAGTGGAACGCTGTCAGGAAAAAACAATAATATTGTACCAAGCATCTAAATACGATTACTTACTTTTGTTTAGTTTTTCTTGGAGGTGCGGTAGGGAGCAAAATGCGCGCCGCCTGCTTCTTGAATTTTCGGCTTTCCAGCTCTAGCCGGATGGAAGCAGGCAGGGCCCTAACAGCCTTTAGGGCCTTGACGCGATCTTCTCGCACCAGTAGCAAAGCAGGGTCGCTGTTTAAATAAATACAAATATATGATGAGTTCAACGGCCACAGCAAAGTACTTTCATAAAAAAACATTAAAAAATACTAACACTCCAGACGAGGCTGCAATTGCAGCTCTGCGTTGACGTCCACGTGCAGGTAGTCCGGCACCAGCTCGTACCCCACGTCTCCCTTTTCCTCTGCCTCCTCTTGCAGTCAGCACCGCTCTATAAATTTTAAATTGAAAACACTTAATGTAAGTACTTAAATGTTTAAATTTTGTTAAATATTGCACTAATATAAAATTTGAAAATAATTATTGGGTTGTGGAGTGATCCCTTTCCCTGGACGACAGCTGTTTCTGCACAAATTTGGTAAAAGTAAACAAATTAATTAATTATACAACTAAATTACTAAATTTTTATTGTGTGACGAAGGCTTTACACCATTTTACATGTGAAAAAGAGTCAACTTTTGACATATGACTTAAAATAATTGGTTAGCAAATATCTGTATTAATAATGAACCAATTCAAATAAAACTTATATATATCTCTTTGTTTTGAATCACTGTGATGGAATATCTATATTTCAAATGCGCGAGTGCAGTATTTAAGACATTATTGTAAATCAAAAACAGATGACGTCTTCAGTTGACGTAATCTTACACAAAAACTTCAACCAAAACAATATAATACAAACAAACGAATTAAAAACGCATTTCAAAGATAGATAAGTCAATCATGATTACACAGATATATAATTATGCGTTAAAAACCCAATAAATTAATTACTTACGGCATTTTAGGAAGAGTCCAAAATTTCGTGAATGTTGAAAATTTATAATTTTGTTTTTGACAGGACGCCATAAAAAAACCGCGAAAACTCGTTAAATAACACTTCAAAGACAACGGATAAGTTCATAGACAAAGAGAATATATTATCAGCTATTCGATAAAACAAGTAGCTGGCCATAGAAACGTTTTAAATAATTACAATAAATATTTTACGAATGGTAGAAAAATCGGTCCATTTTTGGACCGATATCAATCGCAGAAAAATAAAAGTGGTCGATTTTTCGACCGAAATCGTTCCAGTGGTTAACAAGTTTCCTTTTTTATTTACTATTGCACAGGAGATAATAAGTAGAGCAAGATTGTTTTTTTTAAATAAATACTCTTAACTCACAAATAAATACTCTTAACTCCCAAATAAATACTCTTAACTCATAAATAAATACTCTTAACATACAAATAAATACTCTTAACTCACAAATAAATACTCTTAACTCTCAAAAAATGTGAAAAATAGCTGAAAACGTGAAATATCTAATTATTTAATGGCCTACATTTTATAGATCAAAACATAAATATGAAAAGTAGCTCTAATACGTACTAGATAAATAAATGTATTATTTACCATACATTTGATGTCATTCAGATCTCGTGTCGATCATTCTCACCTTCATATCTCAAGGTCTTTGTAATTCGTCGCTTTTTTGATCTGTGCTGGAAAATTTATCATACTTATTATTATTGAATATTGTTACAGCCTCCTTCTGTTCTAAAGAAATTATTTGAGTTTTTAGTTCTTTAGTTCCATGTATATGAGAGCTGTTTACTGAAGTTAATGCATTTGGAACCCTGAAAACTTATTATTTTATCAGAATGAAAGGCTGTATCTTTTACTATTCTTCCACGGAGTAGTCTCACTAACACATAAACACAAAGACACACATCGGAGTTTGTTATTACGATATTGGTTCAATCTATACCAGACCAAGCAACAGTTTGCAGTGGGCACAAAACATATCGCATGTCTGACTGAATCCTCGCTCCATACACCTCAAAAACAAATGGCTCAATACAAAAAGGTACAAACCTACAAAACCAGCAAAAAAATGAATGGATGTGGTTAATATTACTCTTTTTACGCGGGTTTTTAAAATTAATCGCAACTCTGAAAGCAATTTTTATAGTCGAAATCAGGCTTTAGCATCACTGTGAAAACTTTTGGATGAAACTGATCTGCAAGTGAAAAATGCTTAAAAATCTGTTTTAAAATTCACTAACTCGTTAAAAGGTTCACATCATTTTTTTAATACAACAATTTTGTTGTTTGTATTGAAATGTTCCTTTTTGCGTTGGAGTCGTTCTATTTCCAAATTGTTCTACGTGGCAAGTGCTACGAAATGCTTCCACTGTACAGTAACGCCACCTGTGGCTCTGAATTTCGTATGGCCGCCTCTCTGTCGCTCGTATGGACGCGTCCTCCTCGCTCTAACGCTTCCGCCGAGTCTGCCAAGTGACGGCAACTGGTTGACGCTGTAACCGGGTACACTTTGGAACACGTCCGATATACGTTAAGGACACGTTAAACCTTAGTTTTGTGCGAAATTGGGCAATAAAACGTATTTCACTTCAAATAAATATGATATATAATACTGATTTGTAACCATCTTAATGACAATTCTTTTTTCAAATTTTTACACACTGTGTAGGTACCATAATATGAATTATTCAGATTTAACGGCTCGTAGAAGGGTCTATCCTCATCCAAAATCTGGTAGGATAAAAAGGCAGTATACAGCATGGACACCATCATGAAACGGAAACAGAAGGACTTATTAAACAGGACATCGCTGCACTGAGTAAAAAAATATGTGAAAATTGTGTAAGGAAAAATAATTGCCTTCCTAGCCATGAAAAAAATCTTGCATTTAATTTTTTTTTATTTATATCTATTTTTATATGCATAAGGTGTTCGCATGTACGGCGTAAGTGTTATATTTTAAATCTATCGCTGACATTATGAGCAAATTGCTACCAATAAAAAGAATTGGTATGAAGTTCTTATCTAAAAGTTACTCAGATGGTTCTAATAATGAAATGGTATGGTGAATAGATATGAGTTGAGTAGCTGAGATATGTTTTATTACCTCGTGTTTTATAAAGCGCAAAAACTTTTTAATAGCATTGCAAAAGCCGTGAAGGAAGCAACAAGTCTTTTCGTACGTTATGTACTGATTACGTAAAAAAATATGGTTTGAATACTTACCAAAATTAGTTTTAGTTATTTATTATAAAAATCAATATCTAATTACCTGTATTTCTAAGACTTAATCTTTGCTCCTGATTTATTTAACTTTATTGTGAAATGTATTATTTCCACTTGATGCATGAAAACATTTCGCACCCATCTAAATAAACATAAAAAAATCAATGAGATTAAAAAAAAAACAAAGCCAGTGAGCATACGGAATCCCCAATAAGGGTATGTGTGAGGCTGATAGAAGTATGGATAGTAAGGAGATAGGAAAGAAGAAGGTTACGCGATGTTTCTATTACGAATTGTAGTCTTCTATCCAGCATGAATTGGGATGCAATGGTACTGTGTAAATACAACATGATGTTCAATTAAAATATTACGTCAAAATCCTTGCAAATTAATTAAAACGAATTTTATCCTATCTGTGTACCGATACAAGAGGATTACCGTTTTACCACGGAAAGTGTCAACTTGTACATTTAAATTAGGGTATTATCAACGGAGCTACTTATAAAAATTTAAAAAAAAAAAAATTATTGTGTGAACCGTCCTCTACGGCCAAATAAAGTATCACAATATGTTGGTAACGCGCACTGTATTGTTAGAGGTGTTGTTCGAAGGCTGTGTTTGTAAGAGACGTAGCGCCGTAACCGTACTACGGTTCTACGACATAGAGCCTTAGCGTATTCTTCCAACTATTGATTGCTCATGTATAGAGACATGGAATCGCGGGAATGACAATTGTTAAGTATATATATTTCGGTAGTCGGTGCATGCATGCGTGATGGAAATATTCTTACGTAAAGCGTAAAATTATTTTATTTTTAATAATTAATAATAATAATTCTTAATTTGAAATGCGTATTTCTTTTATTTAAATATTATTAAATCTAAATCTTTGACAGATCTAAATCTTAATGATGTTTTAAAGTTTACTAACGGTATTCATTCGAATGTAAAATTTCTAATCGTCTCTTATTATTTTTCTGCTAAGCAAATATTCTAAGGCAAATATTAATGAAAATCGATATCCTAGGCAAATATCTTATAAATACTTCCAGTGTTACAAGTTCTACCGATACGCGAATATACTGAGGCGAATATTAATAAATATCGATATCCTAGGCAAACATCTTATAAATACTTTCAGTGTCACAAGTTTTTCTGATACGCGAATACCCTTAGGCAAATATTTTAATATCGATTTCCTAGGCAAATATTTCCAGCGCCAGAAGTTTTTCGTTAATTATAATATCCGGTAAATATGTTTAGTAACATTTGTATAAAGTGAAGGGAATTAGTTTAAATGTAAGGCATCCAAAAAAAATCAGTTATTTCAAATACTCACTGCTTGATGTTCCTTGTTAGTTAATTAGTCTTACAAACCGATTTCTGTCGAGCTACGTTGCTCTTTTTTAATAAATATTTTATCTTATTGAAAAATTAACGAAGTTGAACCAAAAACTATCTTCTTTTTTTCCTTCATTTTTTTTATATTTTTCTTTTTATAGTAATAATAGTTTTTATAGACATAATATTATTCAAATGTATTTTCTGTTGTTGCTATTAATGAATATTTCATAAATTTACTTTAAAATATAAAGTTTTGAACTATTCATTGTAATAACCAAGATTTCTAAGAAAAAATACTTTCCTAATGTTATGATACAAATCTTTTTTTTTCAATTTTTGCTGTTTCAGATATCTACTTTATATCTTAAAAAACTTGCGATAAACATCGGTTGTTGGCCTGTATTTAGAATGAGAATAAAATCATTTGAACTTACATTATTTCTCATTGACAGAGATATAAAATTTCTTTTTTTATAAAAAATGGTTTCAAATGGTAAATGATTTTATATTTTTCACCTGTAGAACTTTACAAAACTATATTAATATATTTTTTATGTTTGTAACTAGCCGATTTTAGATATTTATCAAAAAAGATAAAAGTGATTTGAGTGACACTAAAAGTTAACTTGGCAGAAAATATATTTTTAAAGGTGATTTAGGAATATAATTTAATTAATAATATATTGACAAATAATATATAGAGAATTCAATACTACTAAAGTATAGGAATCTGCCACCACTCCTGCCATTTGGTCGAAAAAGTAAATTAATATACATAGTTAAGCTGTGATTGGTTATGAAACGGTTTTTATTAAATTACGTTGATAACTACTCGTAAAAATTATTTGAAACATTTTTCCCTTCTTGTATTGGTTTTATAAAACTATATCTTCAAATTTGTATTTACATAACAACCAACAAAATTTTACTTTCTTGTAAATCGTATAGTGGAAAATTAATTTTTTTAAATATCGCCCATACATTTAAATGTAAAAATTTGCAGTTTTTTTCTTAATCCGCAATCAAGTGTGATTCTGGATAAAGGCAAATCCAAGCTTCTTAACCTAACTATATTTTACCTCACTTTACCTTACCTAACTAAACTCAATCTAACTGTATCTTACCTTACCTTACCCAACTAAACTCAACATAACTGTATCTTACCTTACCTTACCCAGCTAAACTCAACCAAACCGGAACGAACCTAACCTAAATTTTTAATCCCGTAAGTCTAGCACGTTGTGAAGCTCTCTTAAGCTACCAGTGAAAGCACTAATAGCGAGATTTATCCAAATCTTTGAACCTTTCAGACACGTAGTGGTATCTTCTGCTCTGACACTATATTAAGCGATTTTCACGTCTTTGAACTCTTGCTATTTGTATTGTTCATATACAAATAGCAAGAGTTCATATACAAATAGCAAAGATTCTCTTTGTCAAATATTTTGGTATGTTGTTTTGACCATGTATCTTTTAATCATAAAAATACTATTTCGTTAATATCTTCAACTGATTTCCATATTTTGTTGGCTGCTATATTTTTTTCAATTAAAAAAATATATATTTGAAAATATCTTTAACCTATGCAGTATCTGTGTTATGCCCATCCAATCTGTATTTATTTATATGGGACAGCTTTTTACTTTTCTACAATAAATTATTCATTTGAAATTTGAGATCGATAAAAATTACGGAATTTATCAGGTCTCAAAAGCTTAGTGATCATAGTATTTTTGTTTGGTTCGATCCCAACCCACCATTATCTCTTTATTTTCTATATGCAGTTATTTTTCATATTTCGTTTAGCTTTTTAAATATCATCCTCTTCTTCAACTCAATGCAAACTTTTCTCAAAGTAAGCGAAAAATCCAACAACATTAAAATATGATATCTAGTAAGAAAGTTAATTAATCTATAGATTTCCGCCGACAAACACCCGTAACACAGTCATACAACACACTTGCAAAAACACATACTAAAGGGGTTAAAATATCCTGAGAAAAATAACAAAGCAATCGCCCACCCCCTCCTTCAGAGGGGGCGTGAGGGAGGGTAGAATCGGGGGGGTGGTTTAAGGGGTCAGGGGGTGCGTTCCCCGCGTAGTACGGGGGGGGGAAATAAGATAAAAAGTGCACGAAAAATTGATATGGGGGTGAAACGAAAAGAAGAGAGGGGGAGAGAGAGAAGGAGAGTGGTTGAGACAGACAGAAACTATTGATCGGCTACGAAAATTCGGTTGCGCTTTGGGAGGGTGCAACTGCGTCTTTCGCATAAAAACCCCGTCACAGCTAATCTTAGACGTGAACGGCGGCGGTGTACCAAACTACCCATCATTTTCAACGTATTTCCAAAATTCTTTAGTGATTTTATGATCTCACAACGCTTATTCACTCTTTGAACAATAATGTATTGAAGACGTACTGCGTCTATGTACGTTTCCTGATGTCTAAGAAAATATATACGCTGCATGTTTCTAAATTAGTTCATGAACCAAATCAAAAACCATGACTGATTTGCATTGCATTTCAATTATGTTTTAGCAATTTGATTATTTCTTTAATTTCATTTTTTTCTGTGTGAACACTGTACTAAAGATATGGTGTGTATTCTATGATATATTTAACGATATTTTGTGTGTTCTGTGATATATTTAACACTGTATATTTAACCATATGTCGTGTGTTCTATGATATATTTAAGGCTGAATACTTAACGATATGTTGTGTGTTCTAAGGTATATTTACCTGTTTATATTTAACGATATATTTTGTGTCCTATGATTTATTCAACGCTGTGTATTTAACGATATGTTTTGTGTTCCTTGATATATTTAACAATATATTGTGTGTTCTATGATATTTCTAATGTGTTCTCTATGATGTATTTAACGATATATTGTGTGTTCTATGATATATTGAACCAGTATATTTAACGAACTGTTTGAAAAACTAGGTGATTTATAACCAACTTTTGTGTGTGTTACAATAATAATAAATGTTTTTTTGTCTTCCTTTTTTGTTATAATTAGAAATAATGATATCCTCAATGGGATCTCCCGTATATTATAAATACACTATGAAGTAACTGAAATAATTATTAATATTTTGTTGTATTTTTTTAGTGCGGTAAAGTGGTTTTTGTCTCTTAATATTAAATAGCACAATGTTTGTTTATATTGGCATAATATATTTTTTTATTTTTTTTTCACTATGCTGAAATGTATTTTTGATCAATCGAATTGTACTTGGAATTAAGAGTAATGAAAAAAAAAACTTTATCTGAGATGTACCTTTTTCAGTTTACCTTACTAGCACAAATTCTGCTCTTGAGGTGTTCCGGAAATACTTCATAATAACATATATTTGTATTTTCTTGTAACTTTTACTTGCATACAAATTTGGTTTTACAACCGGTTAGTGGCTGAGTTGGAATCGCGTCTGGTTCCCAACCAGGCATCGAGAGCTCGATTCCTCGAATGGCCAAGTCCTTCATCACGACACAATCAACATTTTCCGCTTAGTTTGATGGTAGTAAGAGATTTCAAATAATGTCAAATTATTTGTACATAACAAAAAAAAATACTTCTCAGATAAAATTTTATACTACTCTTTCATTGGAAGCATTCTTTTCTTAAAATGGCAGAGTTGATATAGAAATTTAAACCACATTTTAAACCGGCCTTAGCACATTTTTTTAAATAATTTTTTTTTTTTTTTTATTGATTTCACATAAACCTTTTTAAGGATGCTGTCTGGGTAGTATTTTATGGGAAGGAAGAAGAGACTCTAAATTTTGAACAGATCAACGTTATAAGCGCGGGGAAACACAAATGCTGGAAAGTTATTCCACCGTTGAGCTGTTGAATTAGGAAAACTTATATAGTAGATCAGAGATGCGCATTATTGTGACTTGAAAAGACACTTTGACAATTATTTTGTCGTCACGATAGAATTTAATCAAAAACTTTTACGAAATTGGGTCAATATGTATTTAACATACGTTCGTATACGACGCCGTTGACGGCCGGCATAGTCCAGTGGTAACGCATTGGACTGCCATTCCGAAGGTTGCGGGTTCGAACCCGGCGTGCGCAAATAAATTTTATTTGATTAATTTGTGTTATTTCACAATTAATTAATCAAAATAATATATAGTATATTTGCGGCACGTTCCAGAGTGAAAGATACTACCAGTATCGCCCTGGTGTAAGACCACCATTCAGAATTGAAACGTTGCTCCAAATGGCTTTAGCCGTGTTTAGTGACTAGATCTGAATAGCCAGGTACTTCCCCACCTTCCTCTTTCCCTTCCCCACTTACCTTCAGCCTCACAACATCCCCCAATTGGGGATGCCATAGTCTCACTGGCTCCAGACGGGAGCAGTTGGGACTCTTGTGAGGTATTCACTATAAAAAAAAAAAGATAGTTCCACTGTGGTTTGACATTTGAAAAAATTAACATACAGGATTGAAAATATATAATTTAAAATATTACTTCGTAAAATCTTTACATAAGGTAGAGGATAAGGGATTTAGATTAGCTATTTTAATAATTAATATTATGTGTCTAATGGGCGATTATTAAAATAAAACACATCTGATGAAAATTCAGTAGTTTTATTTTGTTATTACATAGGGTATTTACGAAACTACAAAAACCTACAAAACAGCCAAATCAAACGCATTTTAAAATATATCATATTTGAAGTCGAAACCATGTACGTGTATCCTAAATAAATATTTTGAATACTGGAAGAAGAGAATTACTTTATCTAATTATCGTTTTTGATATTTTTATACAAAATTTTAGCCATTCTATTATTTCTCCGGAATATCCAATCCAAAAACAACTAATTTAATGATTTTTTAAGTGTATCCTAAAACTGTACAAAAATGATTTCACACCTGACAAAGAAATTGAAAAACAATCAAAAATCATTGAATCACAATGAGTGGAGAGATAAGTTGAAGATAGCAGTTCGTAGGAAGCTAGAAGGTAATATGGAATGGGGTGGAGGGGAGAAGGTAGTGTGCTTGCAGTTGGGTGGTCGGGAGGGGGTAGGGTATGAACGGAGCTACGCAACTACGACACCGGATATATAATTTTTCCCGCGGATGTGTTAGAACGCCATTTTCGTTCCAGTGTGCGTGTTTCCGGCTATCCCTTGGTATAATTGGTGCGATTCAAAAGTAAAGCTTTGATTAAAGAAATTATCTTTGTTATAAATACCATAGGCCATGAGGAAATTATCTTTGTAATAAATACCATAGGCCATGAGGAAATTTTCTTTGTAATAAATACCATAGGCCATGAGGAAATTATCTTTGTAATGAATACCATAGGCCATGAGGAAATTATCTTTGTAATAAAGACCATAGGCCATGAGGATATTGTTCTATCGGTATAACAATGGAAGATGCTCTGAGGAACTAGCGTCATTGATCCCTTCGGCACCGGTGTGTAGTCGGAATACACGCCAAACGCGCGCCCAACATTTGTACACGGTTGACATTTGTCACATGAGAACGGGTCGCTTCTACGATTTGTTCTTAAGTTCAACAGCTCGGCTGTGGAACGAACTGCCAGCCTCTGTGTTTCCTCCCTCCTACAACATGGGACTCTTCAAGACCCATGTTCACTCCTTCCTCTCCACAAAAAGACCCTCCACACATCATCCCCAAAGATGACACAGGCCCTGAGAGAAATTATTTTCTTCGGGGCCTCCTGTGTGGAGTTAATATAAAAAAAAAAAATTTAAAAAATTATCCAATCATTTTGTTTTAATTTTTACCATTGGCTCTATCCTTATTTTAAGGAACTTTCCTATTCACATGAGCTTACTAATAAAATGTTGTTTTTTTAACGATAAACTAATGTTTATAAGATAAGGCTTTTATGCATATCACAAAGAATAATAAATTATTAAAAGCAATAATTAGTCGCCTGCCAAAATAAAGTTGGTTGTTTACAGGTGAAAAAATATAATAAGCAGTAGTTGTTGATTAAAGTACTAGTACATATTGAATTATTTGGCGTGTTGGAAATAAGCCGACGTGGCTCAGTGGTCCAGAGCGTCTGACCGGACATCAGAAGGCGTGGGTTCAACTCCTGTCGGTTTTAAATTTGTATTGATATTGCAGACGACTAATTACTGTTTATAATAATTTAATAATTTTTTTACAAAGCACTTACAACAAGTATCAAATAATTAAATGAAAGAGATACATAAATAATTCTATGCCCTAGATCAGGGGTCTCCAAACAACGGCCCGCGGGCCGTATCCGGCCCCCCAGTGTCTTCCATCCGGCCCGCGACATCTAATGACCAGTGTCATCAAGGACCCGTGACAGCTAATGGCTAAGACTTTGGTCAGAAGGGGCGAAAACTCCGCGAATTTTTTCGTGCGAATAAATAAATATGCTCGTTGGCGAGGTACTTGGCACCAATACATTGCGTCCACAAGTATCGCGCGAATATATCAAGAGGATTTTTTTGAAAAATCTTTATTTGATTCGCAATGATATCAAGGTCTGAGAAACGAGTATCAAAAAATATCTTCAAAGCTACGTTATCTAAAGCTATATTTTCATCGCTGAAAATTCTATTGTCTACCCCCCCCCCCTCCCTAGGACAGAAAATATGGGTGTCTAGAAATTAAAACGGTTTTGGCCCTCCGAACTCACTGGAGTAGTCAATGTGGCCCTCCGGCTGAAAAGTTTGGAGACCCCTGCCCTATAAATAACAAAATTAATTGCCCTTACCTACGTACCTACATCTTAACATTTCCTTCTCTTTTCCTTGCACCTGTCATATTTATATAATTGTTTAATATTAATAAAATAAAAATGATGCGAAACCGCACAAGAGACCCAACTGCTTCCACCGTCTGGAGCCAGTGAGACTGATATCCCCAATTGGGTATATTGTGAGGCTGAATGTAACGGGGAGAGACACAATATGGGTATGTTGTGAGGCTGAATGTAACGGGGAGAGACAGAATATGGGTATGTTGTGAGGCTGAATGTAACGGGGAGAGACAGAATATGGGTATTTTGTGAGGCTGAATGTAACGGGGAGAGACAGAATATGGGGAAGAGAAAGGGGGCAGGTACCTGGCTATTCATATATGGGGATTTTTGAATTATGGTCTTACACCAGGGCGATACGATACTAATAGTATATTTCACTCTGGAACGTGTCGCAAATATACTACATATATTTTTTGAATGAGTAATTGGTTTTTTATGTTATGAGGTGAAGGCAGTGAGGAGGGGGAGGAGATGGGAAAGAGGAAGGTTGGGAAGTAACTGGCCATTCAAATATGGCAACTTTAAGCAACGTTTCAATTCTGAATGATGGTCTTACACTAGGGCGATACTGAGAGTATCTTCCTCTATAGAATATGTGAAATAATACGATTTAATCAAATGAAATTTACTAACCCGCACCGGGATTTGAACCCGTGACCTCCAGCTTGTTAGTCGGGAACTATTTTTGTCTCATACTCAATTATTTATTTGTGACATAGTTACCTGTGTTCTAATACAATTCCTCACAAATATTTTATTTTTTTAATTATCTGTTAGTATGAAGTTTGTTTTTATTTTCTTCCAATTTTATTTCCTTTGGTAATTCGACTAATTTCTGAATTGCTCCGTACATCTAGTACTTTGTACTTATCATTTTTTTAGAAGTTCAACACAAACACTTCTAGTAATTTTTTTTATTTTAAGAATATAGTATTAAAGTAAATAATTTATATAAATGACAAGACAACCCTTTCGACATTTCATTGATTTTCGTATTTCATAATCCTTCAGTATAATCATCATAGCTCTGTTTTGTAGTATTGTCAATTATTTAATTAATCCATGGTTGGTGAAAAATATTACGTTACATTTTATGTAATGTTAGACTTTATTATTCCGAAACTATTAATAATAATAATAATACTTATTTTTCGGAATAACTTTATTGAGTAAAACCTCAAATTGTAATATTTAATTATTGAAGACAATATTAGCGATTTCTAAACGAAAATTTTAAACTTTTTCCTGGGTTCGAGTCCTAGATGTGACCGTATCCTTTTCTGATTTTTCTGTTTCAGATTTTCGTTTAGAAATCGCTAATATTGTCTTCAATAATTAAATAATAATAATATTTGTATAATTTATAAAGCGCCGTTTTTGTGCAAAATAACCTCAAAGGCGTTGTACAAATATATAATACACTTCTACAATGATCTACTAACTATATATGGAGATAATATACAGTACCATACTTATCTCTAGGTCACTTGAGATTTACTTCATTAAAATTAACTAATTGTTTATTAGCAAAATTTAGATACAGCATTTAGAATTTAATTGGAAAATTGGATATAATTGGACTTTCTTTCAGGAATGGTATTTTTAATTCAAGGGTATAAAATTTCGACCAAGCAGCAAAATCTAATTTGATTATCTTGGAGATTGCTCCCAAATTTGATAGTTGGACGTACTTGAAATTCATAGTGTTAGCAGCTGGTCACTATTAAACAATCTGCTAGACCTATGCAAGACGCCCAGTTCCTTAGAAGTCCAAATTAATGACACTGTGTCTATGCATCCTAACATGGAAACAGTTCTACACAATTTATTTTTTTGTGGAGACAATGCAAACCATCGAAAAGAAACCTTACCTTTCAGTTGCACCACGTAAATACGGTCGGGATGTTGGTATTAGGGGTAGTTCTATGGAAGGAGTTGGGTGGGATAGGGTGAAATTAGTGTGGGCGTTAGAAAGATGGGGGGAACGTCTATGGAAAATTTATGGTGCTCTTAATGAAATTTATTTTCAGAGAAAACGCGATATTTTATATGAAACCCGTTGACACCGGTGTAGAAAATACTAGATTAGTAAACCACACACTGTTTAAAATTGATTGATAATAATTTATGTAAACAGCAAACTAAAGAATGAACTATGATTTTATTTTATTTTATTAACTATTGTTTAAGGGCGTGGTGTGCCAAGATTGATAAAATAATATATTTGGCTATCTAAAAACTTATACTTCGCATTGGATCCCAGTATTACTACTCTAAAAATCACTTCGTCGTGAGACGAACGTAAAAAATCGAAACTTTGGGTTTGGTTTAAATGGTTTACGCTGTGTTTAGTTCCGTTTTTAAATATTTGCGAACTTTTCCACTTGTTTATCATCTCTTTTTAACATTTTTTTGTGGTCTGGTCCTTGTGTGGCATATTTGAAAATAATACTACTTGATTACAATTTACTTACTGATTTTTTAAGATACATACATAACTGACTATTTTCGATGAGAACTGTTTGGATTTGTTAATATAACATAATATTTGATTCAACTACTATGAATCCGAAATTCTTTAAAGGTGTAAATTAAGAATAATTGCTAAAAATTTTGCTTATTTATTGGACAAATTTCTCAAAGCTTCTTGCTTAGATAATTGTTTATCAGTTATATATTACTGGTAGATCCTACCCGTTCCACCATTAATAAAAATGTTTGAAAAGTCGCTGAAGGAAGATAAAGCTAAACACGGCTTATTGCCCAAAAATTATTCATTATTATAATCTTTATGGTCAGAAGCTTAAATCATAATCGTCCAGCTCTTAAACCAATCGGGCTTTACAGTGCAGTATTGTAGTTCTTTGGCGATGAAAATCTTTAAATATAATAATAGTCTTGCTCTACCAATCGGGGTTTGTGGTCGAGAGGTAAGGCTCTCCACTAGCAAGCCAAATATTATTTGATTTATTTGTGTTTTTCAAAATTTATTCAATTAAAATTATATATAGTATACTTGTAGCACGTTCCAGAGTGGAAGATACTCTCAGTATCACCCTGGTATAAGACCACCATTCAGAATTGAAACGTTGTTTTGAATGGCTTAAGCCAGGTACTTTTTTACCTTCATCTACTCCATCTCCTTCCTTTTTCCACTTCTTTGAGTCTCACAACACACCCCAATTGGTGGTGTCATAGTCTCACTGGCTCCAAACGTTTGAGAGCAGTTGGGACTCTTGTACGGTGTTCACATAAAAAAATCGTACTACACAGTACAGTATCATAGTACTTTGGCGATGAGAATCTGAAATCATAATAGTCTTTTTATACTAATCGGACTTCACAATGGTATCATAGTACTTTGGCGATGATAATCTTAAAACATAATAGTCTTTTAATACCAATAGTATTATAGTACTTCGGCGATGAGTATCTCAAATCATAATAGTCTTTTCATACCAATCGGACTACACAATAGTTTTATAGTAATTTGGCGATGAGAATCTTAAATCATAATAGTCTTTTTATACCAATCGGACTTCACAATAGTATTATAGTAATTTGGCGATGAGAATCTTAAATCATAATAGTCTTTTTATACCAATCGGACTTCACAATAGTATTATAGTAATTTGGCGATGAGAATCTTAAATCATAATAGTCTTTTCATACCAATCGGACTACACAATAGTTTTATAGTAATTTGGCGATGAGAATCTTAAATCATAATAGTCTTTTTATACCAATCGGACTTCACAATAGTATTATAGTAATTTGGCGATGAGAATCTTAAATCATAATAGTCTTTTCATACCAATCGGACTACACAATAGTTTTATAGTAATTTGGCGATGAGAATCTTAAATCATAATAGTCTTTTCATACCAATCGGACTTCACAATAGTATTATAGTAATTTGGCGATGAGAATCTTAAATCATAATAGTCTTTTCATACCAATCGGACTACACAATAGTTTTATAGTAATTTGGCGATGAGAATCTTAAATCATAATAGTCTTTTCATACCAATCGGACTACACAATAGTTTTATAGTAATTTGGCGATGAGAATCTTAAATCATAATAGTCTTTTTATACCAATCTGACTTCACAATAGTATTATAGTAATTTGGCGATGAGAATCTTAAATCATAATAGTCTTTTTTACCAATCGGACTTCACAATAGTATTATAGTAATTTGGCGATGAGAATCTTAAATCATAATAGTCTTTTTATACCAATCGGACTTCACAATAGTATTATAGTAATTTGGCGATGAGAATCTTAAATCATAATAGTATTTTTATACCAATCGGACTTCACAATAGTATTATAGTAATTTGGCGATGAGAATCTTAAATCATCATAGTCTTTTTATACCAATCTGACTTCACAATAGTATTATAGTAATTTGGCGATGAGAATCTTAAATCATAATAGTCTTTTCATACCAATCGGACTACACAATAGTTTTATAGTAATTTGGCGATGAGAATCTTAAATCATAATAGTCTTTTTATACCAATCGGACTTCACAATAGTATTATAGTAATTTGGCGATGAGAATCTTAAATCATAATAGTCTTTTTATACCAATCTGACTTCACAATAGTATTATAGTAATTTGGCGATGAGAATCTTAAATCATCATAGTCTTTTTATACCAATCGGACTTCACAATAGTTTTATAGTAATTTGGCGATGAGAATCTTAAATCATAATAGTCTTTTTATACCAATCGGACTTCACAATAGTATTATAGTAATTTGGCGATGAGAATCTTAAATCATCATAGTCTTTTTATACCAATCGGACTTCACAATAGTATTATAGTAATTTGGCGATGAGAATCTTAAATCATCATATTCTTTTTATACCAATCGGACTTCACAATAGTATTATAGTAATTTGGCGGAGAGAATCTTAAATCATTATAGTCTTTTTATACCAATCGGACTTCACTATACTATTATAGTACTTTGGCGATGAGAATCTTAAATCGTTAAAGTCTTGAATTTATACGAACCAGACTTCATAGCACAGAATCAGTGGTAAACATTTCAAGTTTAGTCTAATACATTTGCGGTCACTGACAGAGGATGGTGAGGAATTAAATAAGACTTGTTTTTGCATTTGTCCGGTTTCCGTTTGTTTGTTACGTAAACGTAAAAAAGCTTCACGGGAAGTACTACACAAAACTCTGGAACTTCGGAACAAAGCTTTGCCACGTGATATGCAATGTATTTATATCTTTAAACAGTTGGATATTTTTGTAATTTTATTTATTTATTTGGAGTAAGAATTTATACCTTTCGAGAATGCATTTAAAACAATACCTATATAAAATTTCAGAGAAGAGAGAAAAGAAATAAGAGCACAAGAGTCCCAACCATATATAACCGTACATAAAACAGGAGTGCCAATCATCTGGAACCAGGAAATAATGTCATACCCAATTGGGGTATATTGTGTAGCTGAAGGGAGTGGGTAGGGGAAGGAGATGTGGAAGGGAAGGTGTAAAAGTACGAGGCTATTCAGACCTTGTCACCAAATACAGCTAAAGCCATTTCAAGCAACATTTCAATATTAAATATTGAAATGTTGCTTGAAATGGCTTTATAATTGTATATATTATGATGGTAAACAAGTGCTGTTAATTTTTTGACAATTTTGTGAGTTTTCCTAAAAAAACGTTTAGTTATAACAGTTATTCTTAGATTTGAATGAAATAAGGTAATAAGGTATATCAGGTGAAATATATATATAGAAATATATATATATATATATATATATATATATATTGCACCTGATATACCTTCAAAGATATATTCAGAATTATCTGTTAATTAATAATATAATATGAAGACAAGATTAATATACAAAAGTATCTTATTGTGGTATAATTTGTTATACTAAAAGATCAATTTACCCATATTGTATTAAGTTTCAAAAACATAGGTTATGTTGGAAGGTCAAAACTGATGCTATATTTCAATGCGTAATATTATTACGTTCTTTCATTATGATATGATATCTGGCTATTTGAAAGGGTAAATATTATTAGTTTTTTCGTGGAACTTTTACAAAATAATTGGTACGTAGTTGGTAACCTAATAAATTGACTTCATATGTACTTTCTGCTTTAATGTTGATAATGAACTAGGACAATCAGGAATGATTTTATTTTATAAATTGAGTTTTATACATTTATTTTAATAACCCTTCACTTATCTAAAATAGATTTTTTTACAAAATATAATATAATTTACAAACAATTTTTGTAATTTTTTTATTTCAAATTGATCATATCAACGTGATAAAAAAACTGAATATCATAAAAATTAAGTACTTTGTTCAATCATCACCAAATTTTGTAGCTTCATGATCGTGTGTGAACAATTTGTTTTGCATGGAATCTACTTGGAAAATTTCAATTTCAGCGTCAAGCAATATAAACGGCTAACAAGCAAACGCTTCGTGGCATGATATAATTATGGATATAATGCATTTATCACAACTTTGTTTTACTCAGCTGTTTATTAATATGTCAATGCCCAATGGGTTTGGCTATGGAAGCTTCACAGAAGATACTTGGAAAAATTCTGATATTAATTCTTAGATTCATTCTAGGCTTGAGTCCACGCGCACGTTATTTTTATTATCGATAAAATTATTTTCAAAATCAAAACATTATTTTTAATGCTTTTAGCCATGGTTAGTGACCAGATCTTAGTAGCCGGATAATTCCCAACCATCCCCTACTTACCTGCTCTACTGCCGCCCCTACTTCTTTCATTATTTTAACATTCACCGATTTGAACGCGCCATAGTCAATGAATGTGGGCATTGGAACTCCTAAGGCAAAATCAGGTACTTTTGAATTTGTTGAATTTGCCGCTTAACCCAGGCAGCCTTATTTTTATTTATGCAAGTCACTTCGCCAAAATTTTCTAGCAAAAACTTAATTTGCCACAATGTTCAATAAAACCATGTCCAAAATGGGGATCTTAGTATGAGATTTTGAATATAAAGGCTTGAAACAACATTTTTTCTAGGTTTTTTTATACCAACCCCACATAGGACGCCCTGAGGAAAATAATTTCTCTCAGGGCTTATGTCATCTTTGAGTATACTGCGTGGAGGGTTTTTTAAGGAGAGGAAGGAGAAGAATCTCTGGGAAGGAAAAAGGTATGAATCTAGGGATCAGTGTGTCCAGCGGTGCAAGGCTATGCGTCGGAAACCAGATGGAGAGTTCAGAAGGTTCATCACCTCCCCTGATGAACCCAGGCACCCCTGCTAAATATTATGGCAGAGGTATTGGTGATCCAAAAATGGTTCCAGGGGTGGCGATAACAAAACCTGCCTCCCAAATTGAGACTCGTACGATTAAAGCATATCAAATGAAAATATCAACATATCTAAGCGAGCAAAAATTTAAATGAAAAGACGAGATTTTGCTTTACTTTGCATTGCGTCGCATTAAGAAAATTGAAAAGATACACATTAAAATACATAACTAACAGGTTTGCAATGCAAATAAATTTCAATTTATTGGTTCAACTTGTCAAAAGGCAACGAAATTCATAAGATTTACTGCAAAAGATATTTTTCTACCATATAAAAACTGCCGTGTCCTTAAACATCGTAAAGATAAAAAAAAACTTTATCACAGGTTGACAACGAACTGTATATTGCATACGTCACACTACATCATCAACATTACTTTCCTTTAAATATGATTTTTTAATCATATAAGGTAAATACTTATGATATTATATTTTAACGAGAAAGAACCGAAACACCTACTTACATTAATTTAATAACACGTTTATCATTTCAATCATCAATCATCAATCATCAATCATCAATCATCAATCATCAATCATCAATCATCAATCATCAATCATCAATCATCAATCATCAATCATCAATCATCAATCATCAATCATCAATCATCAATCATCAATCATCAATCATCAATCATCAATCATCAATCATCAATCATCAATCATCAATCATCAATCATCAATCATCAATCATCAATCATCAATCATCAATCATCAATCATCAATCATCAATCATCAATCATCAATTATCAATCATCAATCATCAATCATCAATCATCAATCATCAATCATCAATCATCAATCATCAATCATCAATCATCAATCATCAATCATCAATCATCATTCATCAATCATCAATCATCAATCATCAATCATCAATCATCAATCATCAATCATCAATCATCAATTATCAATCATTAATCATCAATCATCAATCTACAAGCACTTTACTATTCAACTGCATGTGATTGTATGTGTTGTGTGAGACAGTTGCCTACAGCGTGTCTGTAACCCCTGACACATATATTCTCAGCGGCCGTTGATCCTTCAAAATGTCTGCGATATTAGAACGGACAAGCTGGTTTCAAATTTTATTTTTGTTTAACGTTTGCGGTGGGGTGGTGAGGACATGTGATTTCTTTCAGGGAAATTTGATTTCTTTTACAGCTTAGAAGCAAATAGTTAATCTAAGCTACGTGTTAATGACCCGACGAAGTTCAAATGAAAATTTTATCGTTTTAATAAATTTAGTTTTAATCAAATCAATTATGTGTTGAAAATTATTGGGATTTCGGGGGGTGCATGCTAAGAAGTTTCGCATTCCTAAAAAAGGCAAGCACAATCAATGTCAGTAAAATTGTAAATAATTCAAAATAGAAGTATGCGAGCAGTATTGACTTGTTGTAAGTATTCTAAGATAATTATTATGCAGAAAAAACTTGGAATGTTAAGTGTGAAACTGCGAATATTTTACAATACCCTAATATTTATATTTAAGCTAAAAAATGAGATGCTCTCTATATATATGTTTAAGAATGTTAATTTTAATTTTGGAATACATGGCTACCCCACAAAAAACTGTGGAGATTTTAGATTTCCCAAAACAAATTTGTCGGGAACCCAAAATAATCTCTATTTTAAAGGATTTAAATTTTTTAATGAATTACCGACAGATGTTACAGAAGCTAAAAGTCTTGCTTCTATTCGTGGGTTATGCCTAAATACCATAAAGAATAAGCTGTATTGTAAAGTGTCATTAATGTAATAGAAATAAGTTAAAAGGTTTATACTAAATTTAAAAAATTTACAGCTAAATAAAAAAATACAAAAAAAAAATTAAAAATCAAGTGAACGGAATACTTATGTAGAGTCATGTCAGTAGTCTGAGTTACAAAAGTTTTTGTATACTAATAAATGTGATTGAAACATTGCGTATGGGCTGAATTAGAATTTTATATTGGTTCATCCTCTTTATCTACTTTTACGGTGATATAGCATGATAGTTAAATAGTTAGAAAGTTTAAACCTGACAATTTAAAAAATGTATACGTGAGACCATATTATATGAATTTGACTTTAACAAAGGGAATCTGAAGAAGACATAATTGACTTATGTAAGTTTTCCATCCCCTGTGAAATATAATGATTTTGATAAACCTTCGTATCATATTTTATCAAACGAAAGAGGATATAAAGCTTTGGCAATGACGTGCTTCTCTAAAAAATCTACTTAAAATTGCAATAAAATTCTACGTATTATTGTCTTTGTAGATAAGTATTAAAACTGTCGAGTATGTAGTATTTGTTACAATTTTCCGGAAAACTGTAATATAGAATTTAGAAGAGCGGACATTTTAAAAAGCGTTATTAACGAGGTGTCATTACGTCCATACCCATCAATTTCTATAACAATGCACATCAGATGAAATCCAATAATGGTGGCGAAACGGCATTTCCACCAGAAAGCAATTTCCTTCATGGCCCGAAAGTTATCGAACCCGAGACGTGCACACAGCCAGCAGGCGCACTACCACAAGGAAACGCAGCGGAATCCGAACGGCGAATCTTGTCGTCCCAAACCTACCCACCCCCTTCACCATCCTCCTGGACTCACACCATCCTCCGAAGTGGAGGCTCACACACTTGGCTCCAGTCGTCTCCACACAGACTCACCGGTCGTCTCAACTTCGCCCGAGTCTATGCACACAGCTGTTTGGGATAAGGGCGGAAATTTTGTGAAAATTTAGCTAAAGATAATTCATAATCTGTGAAATTAAGAATTGACAAACTTTTTAAATGAAACAATATTTTACCAATAAATTCACTAAGCCTGTATTTAAAAATAACCTACATTATAACGTTTTAAAAAAGCACATAAATGAAAAGTTATTTGCCCTAAAAGTGTATTCAAAATATCAGAAAAATTATCGAAGGAAGCAAAAACTTTGTGGCTTGACATTATTACAAAAATGAAACAATATCTTTGTTTTAAACCACTTTATTAAATTTATATACGTCGACCGGTTTCGGTTGAACTCAACCTTCATAAGGACAGTACAAATATGTCGACGTATATACATTTAATAAAGTGGTTTAAAACAAAGATATTCTTTCATTTGTGTAATCAGAAAAATCATTTCGAAACAAATACGGGTAGACAATATTTTTCTCAAAATGAAACATAAGCTCCGGTGTACTTAAATTCGCTCAGGTTTTCAGCCAGCAGCGTCATTTCCATCGTTTGCTGTGAAGTTTTTAAATGTCAATTTAATATACGTACATATTAAGAATTTACTCAAGAAGCCAGTTGGTATCATAAGGACGTTAATATTAAATATGCATTTTATTAAATACTCGGACAAAAGAGCATTTCTATATTTTTTGTTGAGAACATCGGTCACCATTCTACATGTATTTATTTCTGTTCCTACGTTTTTGGGATTCGGCCACTGGGGAGTCCCGCTAACCCCCTTCCCACCGCCTTTTGGGTGGTGAACCACCCCCAGCTAACTACCCAACTACCCCCGCAGAGATGTGGAAAAGAAAAGAACGATAAACGAAAGGAAAGAAGGAAGAAAATAAAAGAATAAGAAACGCCGGGCAGATGGCTGATGCAACACGTACTTTGTCTTTACGTTGCTATTAAAAGCGTTAATATTGCATTTTTAAATTTTTTGTTTGTATGATATTTTTACAAACAAGAAACTCATATTTGTCCTCCGATACGAGCTGAATTATTTTTTTATTCCAAAAAGATTAGTATGTTACAGATCCAGATTTTTTTTATATATACAGGGTGTTAAGGGATGTACTCGACATACTTTAACCAGTGATTGCTGATCTTATTATTGTTTTTTTTTTTTAATTTAATTAAAATCAAATTAAATTAAGTTCTGCAAGTATTTTTTGGTTTTTGTTATTGTTACAGCTGTTTCAGCTTTCAAGGCAATTCAAACTGTGTTTGACACAATTTGAAAGCCGAAACAGCTGTAACAATAACAAAAACCAAAAAATACTCGCAGAAATTAAGAATATAATTATTAAATTTAATTTAATGATTATATTATTAAATCTAATTTTAAATAAATTTAAAAAAAAAATAAATTGAATTCTACGAATTAAACCCAAAAACAATAAATAGACATTATTTGTAGTAAAAAAAATAAAACCCATTTTTTTCTACAGTCTTTTTAAGGTTTTTTTTTTTTTAATGTTTTAAAATATTTTTTTCTTCAAAAACAGTTATTAAAAAATTCTTCAGATTGTCGTCACTGGTCACTCAGCCGAGTAACTGCCCAATTCTTTACATCAACCCAAGCTGTCCGATACCTACTGATTTTCTATGTTAAAAAAAATGGTATAAATGTCACCGGAGGACAAAAATTTAATTACATTTTGTTAATCATTGATTAAAGTAAGTCAAGTACGCCCCTTAACACCCTGTATACAATATATGTAATGCATATATTAATAAATGATACATTTTTTATTCACAAATATTTGTTTGAATTCAAGTTGTTTTTTTAATATTTTGGAAATCAAGGTATTAAAATTAAATTGGAAATTATTAAAAAATGGCAAATACAATCTTAATCACCTGATTATGTATTAGCTACTATTATATATCTTCTCCGTAATATATTGGTGTATAGGTTAATAATTCATCTTTGTTTAAAAATCTAGGTAATTTTCTGGTACGAGCGCAGTTCCAGTGAGTTATTCCAAGCTGCACTCATCAGTGTAACCTGAAAAGAGAAATTCAATCAGGAGTCTTGAAAACCTTGTGTTATTTTTAAAGGGAAGTTATCAAAAAAGGTTTTTACTATCTGTTATTGGTATTTTTCAGCAATAAAGTACCACGTTAAATACATATTTCAAAACCATAGATGAAGGCACAAATCTTTATTAAATATTCACATAAACATGTCAAAATTCGTGTAAAAATAGCGAAATAGCTGCACAAATATATAAGTATATTTTCAAAGTCCCTAGTAGTATTTTTTAGTGGGTAGATACATCGTTATAAAATAATAATTAGTAGTATTTTAATTATACATTATATGAACCAACGCATTGCTAGTTTTCATTCCCACATTGACCTATTTAAAGAAATAATCACGCATTAAGTCATTAAATCCAATTGGAGTAAGTTTTGACCACATACAGTATCTAAACAATGATATATATTTTAAACACTAAATACCACGTCGACGGCAAATATCTTCGGAAGTATTGCGTCTTCGAAAATTTTCCTTAGTCTGAATTATCGTTGAACCGTACAATTCATGGAAACCTTATCATAGACGAATTTGTTTAGAAACATATTTAGATATCCGAAAACAGCCTGACCTTTTGACGTTGGCAGAAGTGATAAATTTCGCTCACTTTACTTTACCAGCTTGCTGTGACCTTTCCCATAATAAACAAACTACTTTGACTGTATGCAGTTCCATTGGCGTACGTTCTTGAGGACAGCATGCTCTCTGAATATGATCCGTAATGGGGAATCACGAATTAAGTCTCTCTACTTTTTTATGTGAGACTAGAGAGTATGGAGAGAGGAAGGAAATGGTTCACTGCGTTTGGTGACTTGGCGAGGGTGCCAGGTTCATGGGGTGGGATTTTTCTAGGTCTTGGCCGCAGATACGTCTACGTCTGGACATATGAAGGAGACTTTTTGATCTATCCAGCCGGAATATCCTGACTCATTGCATTGGATTTCAGTAGGGATGAATTCATATATCCGTCACTCCTGAATACTCTGACCCACCCTTTAAACCTTTTTCCTTTGCAGAACTTCCTCTACAAAATACGAAACACACGGCATCCCTTAAGACGACACCAGAGCCTTCCTTGACGGAAATCATTATCTCAGGACCTGCTGTGTGAAGATAATGTTAAAAAAAACATAGGGAGAGTGAAGAGCGGATGTACGTGTTTATTCAATAATGAAATCATATACAATACTGATAGTACATATCTACCACTCTGAAACTAGTAATAAAACTATAATATATTATTTTATATTAATAGAAAGATATGACTTCTTCATTTTGGCCACATTAAGTACACCACCCAAACAATAAGCAGTAAAACTTATTTCATTGGATCGGGATCGACACCATCATAAATTCCAAACAAAAAGTGTATTGCCATGACATCTTACTGAGCCCAATTAGACAGCACTATAGGCGGGCTCTTGTAGTGAAATATATTTCAATGGTCAGGACGTACTCGAATGTGTTTTGTTTATTATTATCAAACAGTTGAAATAAAATAAGATCGTACTTTGATATTCAAATAAAATAGTGTTTTTGTTAGCATAACTAAAAATGCAAACAACGATTTTATCTAACTTTTCATTGAAAAAAGCTCTATGACGCGAAATATATTGGAAGATTCAAATAATATCGTTCATTTCTCCTTGTTATTTCTATTATATTGGAGGTTTCGCGGAATAAAGCTGAGATATAAATTTCAATATTAGAGTCATTGTTATAAATCGGATATTTCTTAGTCACGACTTAAGGCGATGCACCACTTCGTGTAACATTTGGAATCGAGCCGCTAACAATAATAATGCTTATATAAATGGCGATAAGGTTTAAATTTCGGCTTAACACCAGCAAAAAAAAAGTGTTTCAGTTTACTTTGCAAAATCCAGGCACAAATATTTTGTTATCATTTTCTAAAAATTTAATTTGCCACATTAAATAGTAAAACCATACCAAAAGGGTTTTAAAATTATGATTTTTTTTTAAATATAAAGCAGTTTTTAAATGCCTGATACCTTATCTTTTCTGAAATTATAAAATATTTATTTGAAAAAGCACTATTTTTTCTAACGCCAAGATATGTTTTAATTTCAGAATTTAATTGAAGTATTCAAAATATATTTATCTACGCGATCATGTTTTTGATACAAAAACACACGATTTCGCATTATTTTTTTGGGCTTATTTTTCTAATAGAGATCCCCACATAAGCTATATCGGGACCCATATGAAATTTTTTTCCTTTACATGATCATTTTTTTCAAAATTAATATTTCGTACAGATAGCAATACCTTAAACTATAACCATGAAAGAATCTGTCATTTGCCTTTACCATCGTCAAAAAATCAAAAATTCACATTGACACACGTTCTCAATCAGTAATATTGTTAATAGTTTGTTTATTTAGTTTAATAATGTTATATATTTAACTAAATAAACAAACATTTCTGCATTATTTATTTATTCATTTTTGTAAAATCGACAGTTTACATTTAATCAGTTTGTACATAAGTATTATATAGTAAAATGAAACCAATTATGGATTTCCTCATTGTGACTTTAACTGAGACAGCATAATATGGATTAAGTTATTTAAATTTGTGAGAAATGAATATGAATAAAAAAATGTATTCAAAACAAAAGATTAAATAAAACTAAAAATTTACAAAACAATACATTTATAGCCATGGAGAGAGGTTGTAGATATAAATCAAATCATAATAGAGATATAAACAATAGAGACATAAACAGTATTCACAAACCATCAGAGGAATATTCTTTTATGGACCTCTTGTATTTGGTAAGTTTGCAACTGAAAATATCAACCTTGGATAATACGCTATTGTAATTATTGCATAGTCTGTTCAGGCAAGAATTATATATTAAATAGTAACCTACGTAAAACAATGACCGATCAGTATTAATACAAAACACGACGTACGCGCAACGCCCTGCACCGTTCCAATAATAGTTTTCTAAATATACTCAAATAAATAAAATAAAATCGCTTTAATATCTTAGAATTATATATATTTTTTCAGGATATTTTATATGTAGTAAAAATGTCTTTATAATATCATGACGCTAAAGCTCTAAGTTTCGGAGCTTTAGATTACAAATAACAGTTTGCAATTTCTACTTTACCATAAAGAAACATTATTAAACGAAATTCTGCCAACAGACCACCTGGTTTTGACTCAACTATGATTTTATCAGGACATATTTTAAGTTGTATATGTACCATATAAAATATGTTTACAATATCACCAAATTTGCTGACATCGAAATGCATGTTCTTAGTGTAAAAGTGATCAACAAACAGGTATCAACGTTGAAAATGGTTCAATTTAAAATCTCCCAGAAGCTATTTAGGATCCGCAATATCGAATTTGATTATTGAAGCCACCTCTAGTATGGAGCCCCTACATACGATAAAAACCATTGACTTGTTTGATAGAGTCCACTATATTTAGAGCCCAGGCATCAGGTAGGAATGCTGTCCTTGTTCTACCAGTATTTCAATAAAAGATACTCCGAGGAAACATATATTTATACATAAGAACGTGTGGTTTCAACCAATCTGTTTCAAGGTTAACAGCTCGGCTGTGGAAGAATTGGCTTGCATCTGTGTTTCCTCCTTACTACAAAGAATAATTAAAATAATTTACACGTGTAATGTTTTGAATAATCTTTTACAATGATGCAATGCCATAATTACAATACGGCTCTAAAAAATCCAGCACAACGCATGGCCGTGATATTATCAATCGGAAAATAAAATCGTTCAGCCTTGAAATATTACGATAAGAAAATGCATCACCCGTGCTGCGTACATTTCGGCAGCGCAAAGTGCATCTTATCCACTGCGTTGCAAATGCACTTTTTGGCTGCACTGACCGACGTAATGTTAAATTCAATGCAATCATTCAACTATCGCCAATTGAGAAATTTAAATAAACTATGCACATAGCCAATTTTATATTCCAATGCCAGTATATTATAGTTCAAACGCATAGTAACAGAATGCATTGAATAATGTAGTGCGGATAAATTTTTTCGTTCTTTTGTGGTCATGTTGAAATTTACATTCCGTTGTGATTCAAATATTGTGTTGAAGAAATTTTTTTGCCGTGACGAATGTGATGCAACTGCGATGTATATAAAAATATATTTATTCAATAAAAAATAAATTAAAGACATTATCTATATTATATATAGATAAGACACTGTATATATTATATGTAGATAGTGTCTTTAATTTTTACTAATAATTTTTTTTTTCTAATCTGCGTTCCAAATTTTTCATCACCTCACTGGCGTTTAAGTGGTGTACATTTTAATTATTCTGTGGTTAACTTCCTTATTTTAATATAAATCTTGGTGTTGTCTCTTTCTAGCACCGTTTGTTTCATATTTCTTACTATGATGATTTGTGAGACAACGATTTCTATGAGACCATATGAGCTGTTCCGAAAAGCGAACAAATTTAACTGAGGAGTTGTAAAAAATATGTAGTTTCATTATAATTTTCCTTTTCGCTACAATAAGGAACTGCAGTTTAAAATATTGTGGCTAAAAAATATACCCACATATCAATACACCCCGATTCTAAATATATAACTTTAAGTAGATTATATTATTAGTTGAATTTAAAAATCATCATTTAAAAACGAATAAAACACTATCACATTAAAACACACTGTTTGGTTGACACGAGTGAACCTGCTGATTCTGACATCACCACCAGTCTACGTGAATAATATATCTATGGTCACCCATACATTTTCTTTCGTGGTAAAGCTTATTTTAAAATACCGGTAAATTATTTTTCAGTTACGGTCATGGATATATTTTTGCACATTGGTTCAATACAATAACATTAGTGACGAGTTGCTAACATTTTAACTAGGGTTCTTAGATTTTAAAAGTGGGTAGTCTGAAAAATTAAAAAAATCACTTGACTCCCATCCAAAACACAGCGCCGATTGAAAAAAACAAAGGTTTTTTGAGACAGGGACTGGTGACGTCGAACGTCACGTCCGTAGATTTGGTGTGATTTTGGAAAAATTAAAAATTATTTTAACTACTGAAAAAAACTTCAATAAAAAATTTAATGGTATTTAAGCTAGAATATCATTATTCACAAAAAATGGACTGGAGTTCCTTATCTAATCGGGATAAATATGCAAAGTCGTGACCATATATAAGCCTCAAGAAAATTTAAATGATTTATATGAAAATTTATATGCATTGTTTACATATATGAGATAATAAAGACAGTCTCTAACTAGGAAGGATTTCCGTTTTGATGACACTAAAATTGACAATTTATAATTTAGACTACAGATATTTAGCAATATAAATTCATTTAATATCAAAATTGAGTGCCAAAAACATTTAAAATCATTTTTTCGATCAACCCTTAACAACCATACAAAAATGATCACATTCTCTTGTATCGTATTTCTTGCACTTGTAAAAATTTAAATTTTATATTTCTTAACCATACTATGTTTCGATTAGATCTGCGAGAAAATCTAGCGAATTAGCTAATAATTGATAATCATGTCAAAGTGAATATCTATGTCGAGATAATATATCACTTTCTCACACAGCTGACAGTACTAACAGCCATATACTGTACGCTGGTAGTACAAAGGTACCTACTGGGAAAGCCGAGAACCCACTTAACAACCCCTAGACTTTTTTCGAGCCCGAAAACCTTTGACTGCAGCTACGACACCTCGTAGCCGACTTGAGGCAGCTACGCCGTCCTTTGTCTTCGGGAAAATTCTGGAATTTCTGGGAAAAAACTGCCGGAAATTCTTGTTTTTTACGAGAAACTTGACGTGTTTTTTGCAGATGCAGGCCATTGTAGCATGCACTTCGAGCGTTTTATTATGCGGGCGTTAGAGCACGTGTGAATTTTCAGCAAATTTGTGAAATGACTTATTTTATTTTTATTTTTTTAATACACCAACTTTGTGTCTTTGGCCTCCCTCGTTATGTTACACATTTAACACAAAGGATTACAAAAGAAAAAAAATATATTTTTAAACGTTGCGATAAGGTGCCTTTATGATATCTTACACTCTGTATCAATCTATCTTAAAAATTCCATTGAGTTCCAACCTCTCGGAGTTCGTATTTTTTGATTACATGAAAAAAATGGTTTTTCTTTAATAAAGTTTTTTTTAAAATAATAATAATACTTTAATCTGCTGTAAAATTTAAAAATGTATTTTAAAACTAAAAAAAACATTGTTTTGACGGATTATTGAACATAGAGACTAAAATGAGCGAATCGCGCTATCACTTGAACCAAAACCTAATTGGATGGTACTGAAATTTATTTCGTATTTTCGCTGCCGTTAATTTGTATAATGTCATTCAATTTCTGAGAAATGGGTATGTGTGTCACCAAAAGTTGATAGAATGCATTGTCATCGACAACAAGTCTATTTGCTGAGTTTCGGCTAAGTCGGATTTCGGATATTGGGTTAATTTCCTTTTCCATGATTCCATTTTATTTATTCATTCAATAAAGCAAAATAGAATTTCAAAAAGATGTATATAAAATAAATAAAATAATATTTTACAGGAAAGTACAACAATAATATATATTTCAAATAATACGCTACACTAAAGTACAATAATAATATATAGTACAAATAATACGTTTCACGAAAGTGCTATAATAGTATATATTACAAATAATACTTTTCACGAAAGTACTATAATAAGGAGATAACAAAGATGTAAATAACTATCCTTGCTAAATACGTTATCAAAAATAATAGAGAAATTAGCTAAAATTAGGTTGATGTCTTATGTAAAAAGATATGAAATTCTCTCAGATAATCAATTTGGCTTCCGAGAGAACATGGGAACAAGTGATGCTGCATTAAAAATGATCACCACAGTCGTAGAAGCTCTTGATACTGGCAATAAAGCAATGGCCGTCTTTTTAGACTTGTCTAAGGCATTTGATACCGTATCCCACGGTTTACTCTTAAAAAAACTCAGTTCAATGGGTATTGTTAATAAATCTTTAGATTGGTTCAGAACATATCTTGAAAATAGAACACAGAGAGTAATAATTAATGATCACATTAGCTCAAATAAATCAATTGTATATGGTGTTCCTCAAGGTAGTGTTCTGGGTCCAATTCTATTTTTGTTATATATTAACGACCTCTGTAAACTGAAATTTTCTGGATCTTCAATTGTATTTGCAGATGACACTGTCTTGGTGTTTGCTGCTGACACATGGAATGAAACGTATGCTAAGTGCGAGGCAGGATTAAGGGCAGTCAAAAATTGGCTTGATCAAAACTTGTTAACCTTAAACATGAACAAAACTAAATATATTACTTTTAGCATTTCCTCTGTAAATCAACCATCTTTGGAACGTTCATTAAAAATACATTGTTGTGTGCAGGAGTGTAACTGTCAATCTTTGGAAAGAGTAGACAACATCAAATACCTGGGTTTAATTATTGATAAAAATTTAAAATGGAACAATCACATTACTATATTAAGAAACAAAATAAGAAGGCTAGCCTACATTTTCAAAAATCTAAGAAACATATTGGACAAAATTACATTAAAAACTGTATATTATGCTCTTGTTCAATCAATGCTTTCATATAATGTTGTCTGTTGGGGTTCTTGTAACAAGACTACCTTAGAGCCTTTGAATGTTGCGCAAAAATTAATTTTAAAAATAATGTATAAGAGAAATTTTATGTATCCATCAAAGTTATTATATAGTGAAAGCAAAATTATGACAATAAGGCAGTTGTACATAATACAGGCTCTCTGTAAATTTTTCAACAACACTATTACTGCTAAAAGATCTCAACAAGTGCGCAGCACTAGAATGGGTTCTTCTTTAATGTATCAGCCGGTGTATACCAGAACATCCTTCGAACAGAGGAGTTTTTCATATAAAGCTCCGTTGCTATATAATATGCTTGGAGAAAATATAAAAACTATAGGTATGTTAAATTCATTCAAGAAAATGGTCAAAATCTCCGTACTAGCTGAGAGTGATGATTTTGGATCACCCATGTTGTCGCTTAAATCATAATTCCTTGTGGAAGCTCTGTTTCGATACAATCCTTATTACTTCTAATACTTATTTACTTCTAAAATAACTTTTGGTTATATATTATTATGTTACTTATTACTATTATTATCTACTTAATTATCGTATTCATATTTACTTTAATTATTGTCCAGCTAAATTATTTACTTACTTACTTTTTACTATAATATTATCTACTTACCTATCGGTTATTATTTACCTATTTTTATTTAGTTATTTTTATTTTTTCTTATAATCTATTATTCATACTATCCATGTTGTAATTGTTAGTATGGTTACCCTATGCTTGTCTGATAAGCCAGCACAGGTACCTTGTACTTTAGTTAACAGAAGAATATTATTGTTGCCAACTTACTTACTAATGCTTCTTTTGTTGACATTTTGTTTTTATTTTTTTCATACATTTGTTAATAAAATTTTGTTTATTTTGTCTACCGGTCTCGAAACGTCCGCGTCATAAACTTTTCTTTTTTGGTTTAAATTTAATTTAATGTTGTTATTATTTTAAATTTACATATTTGTATTGTTTTAAATGATATTATTGTAAAGCTGCACATCTTGATACAGGAATGCCCTAGTGAGATGTGCAGAGCATGCTTTTTATGTAAAAACTGTTTTTTGAATGAAATAAATAAAATATATATATATATATATATATTACGAACAATACGTTGTACGAAAGTACTATAATAATATATATTTTTGGAATACCTTCCTAAGAGACCTCGCAAACTTATCTATTTTTATCTTTCAACGACATAAATCATTGTTTTTTTCCAGGCATATATAATTATATAGCCTCTAACAATATATACGCAATTATTATTAAAAAGTTTACTTAATTATGTTCTTGAAAGTAGACAAAAGAATATTAGTTTCCGGCTTAGTAGTAATTTTATTTAATATCTTCCCGTTATTGAATATCTCCATTCCTTTCTCTCTCATTTTTGGACTTTTTAAAGAAAGGAACAGTTGTAAGCCCATTTTCGCTTTGAAATATGAAAAACGTATGAAAAAAACAAACCGTCTACGGTTTTGCTCAAAATCCAAGTCAAGGAAAAATAGCATTCGTGGTAAGGGAGTTTAAGGTCAATTTGAAGTGAGGACTTTTATTACGTCCAATTTTTCACCAAAAGCCAAGCGGATGTAAATAAGTTTTTTAATTTCGTTTTTCCTCCGTCTCAGACAAAAATAGGTGCAAAAGTGCTCCTGGATAAACTAGCGCGTCTTTCTTCAATCAATACCTCACAAAAGCAGCAGCAAAAATAAGAGATTATTTTTGGTACCTAGTTTCCAATAATAATTAAACAAAACAATCAGTCCTTTTTAAAAGTCGCACAGTTTTATGCATTCATTCCTATTGTTCAAAAAATTCTACCCCTTATTTTATGGTAATTTTTGGATTAATTTATTTGATACTTTTAAATTTTACTTTTCGGGCGTTTCGTCTCTTTTGATGGTTGCTTATAAAAACTTTTAATATTATAAGAATGACTTGAAAATACTATTCGGAACGGTAAAAAGACAAATTCTTCTCATACCGCAATAATTGTTAAACCAAAAACTATTTGAGAATTATTAATTTTTTTCTGACTGAACATTATGCTAACTTTTTTACATTAATTCTACAGGGAACCTCGAGGAAAATAACTTCCCTCGGGCCCTGTGTCATCTTTTTTGGTGTGGAGGGTCTTTATGAAGAGGGGAAGGAGTGAACATGTGTCTTGAAGATACTCGTGTTGTAGGATGAAGGAAATACAGATGCCAGAAAGTAAGAAGAACTGAAGAACGAGTCGTAGATACAATCCGTTCTCATGTCACTATTATATTAACATTTAATGCATTTGGGAATTATCTTAGCTAATTAGTTCTTTAAAAACTATGTTACTTTTAGCAAAATACTAATTCATATTCCTTTCTCACAAATTTAAATAACTTATTCCATATTATGCTGTCTCATTTAAAGTCACAAGGAGGAAATCGGAAAAAGGTTTTATTTTGCTAAATAATACTTATGTACAAACTGATTAAATGTAAACTGTCGATTTCCCAAAAATTAATAAATAAAACAGGCTAAAAATACCAAAACCACATATGCATTTTTATGGATGCCTTTTCTATGGATTCCTCATTTGGGGGATATTATAATTGTGAAGAATGAAGGAGAGAAAAGGAGAATAAGAATTTTGTGTAGAAACTACTAGAATTATTATTCATTTGTAGTTATTGAACAGAGCTAGAGACATTTAAAACAACATTATATTTCAGGACGACTGATGCTGTGCTGCAGTCCCATACAAAAATACTATGGACAAAATAAAAAATTTAAAATTATAAATTATTACATAAACAATTTACACTCAAACAGGTTGGCTCAGGGAAAAAACTGTTTTCTGAGAAATGATCACAGGGAACATGTCTAATGAACCAGGTCATTAGGCATAATGCATTTGTTAAATAGAAAGGTGTCATCTCAAACACAAAGCAAATTAAATTATCGAAGAAAGCAAACAGTTTGTAGCTTGACACAATACAAAATGAAAAAGTTTTTTGTTTTAAACCACTTTATTTTATTATATACGTCGACCGGTTTCGGTTTTACCTTTTAGTTTATATAATTTTTTCCTTTAATATTTAGTTTATATATTTATTGTCCTGAAGAAGGTTGAGATCAACCAAAACTGGTCGACGTATATAATAAAATAAAGTGTTTCTTCATATGAAGCGGTTACTTTGTGATGTGACATTATAATTTAAAATTAAACAATAACTTTGTAAACATCACTTATAGGTAAATACTTAATGCCGACCGGGTTTCGCTACAACCGTAGCTTCATCAGGACAGTATAATATGTATAGTATTTATATTTATTATCATTCATCAAATTAAACTCGTTTTTACATTTTATACCGGTTTTCACCATATAAATGTTTTATTTTTTTAACGAAGCACTCCTTCCCTTAGCACTAACACGAACTTACACCAGAAAAGAATATAATATTGCACAAAATTGTATACTGCAAAATCTATTGATCATGTAAAATTATTCAATATAAAAATACTGCCTAATAAAGGCACATATGTAGTTTTTTTAGCAAAAATAACATGCAAAAATAATTTACACACCTTTTTAGAAGACTCAGTACTCGAAACAATCACAAAAGATTTATCTTTTTAACACTGATGCTGACACTTGCTCACTTTTCTAATTAAAGTTGCACTTTTCTAAGTATTATGATTAAATTAATCTTGTTTCATCGTTACCTGTAATAAGTGTTTCGAACTAATATGTTTTGCTCACATGGGCTATTAGACACTCAACCTGCAGGAATTATTAGTATTACCTTTTTTTCGTGGCAATTACGTAGTAAAATATAACACTTTATGTTTAAGAGAAGCTACAAGCCAAAAATGTGTATATTCTTGGTGTACCTTATATTGTAGTTAATAGGCATTAAAATCGCTTGATAAACGGAGTCCATAAACATCCGATTTCAAGTAAACTGGTAAACTTCACAAAACTGGTTTTTATTTATTTAGTAAATAATTTTATAAAAAAACTTAATCAAGTGAAACTGTCACGGATAATCTTAGCTTTAATATTGTATTTTTTGAAGTTGTTTCCTTTACGCGTTCATACATTTCTATTGAAAAAATTTTTTTTTAGTACTTCACATTTATATTTTTTACTGAGTAATTTATTTTAATTTGTATTTTAACGAAACGATAGGAAAACCGTCAATTTATCTAAAGCATATTTTTTTGGTATTCATAATGTACACCAATTCGATATAAAGATTAATCAAAATAGTGATTTAGCACTAAGCTTTGCCTTAACCACCATAATTTATTATTTTACTTATCGACCGGTTTCACTTAACCCAAGCTTTTCAGTATTTAATAATTTTATTATTTTGTTGAAAAAAAATGTTGGTCTCTATCGTTGAATGGATCGCAGCACTGTGCGACGCATCTCTCTTTCTAATTCAAATATCAAACTATAAATATACCTCTAATAATTTATAAATAAAATTGTGTATCTCTACAATAAAAATATTTATAAACATAAAAAATTTATGTATATACATTTAAAATTTTATATTATATTTATGCACAATTTTTTTAATGAAGTAGACTTTGTATATTTTGAATCATTAACTTCTGGGTCTAGAGCCAAAATTATTATTGATCTCTCATTGAGCTATTTGGAGAAAACAACAGAAGAAACACAGAAGACAACCTAATTAAAGTTAGCTAAAGTCATTTAAACGGTAATAGGTTAAACCTAATAACTAATAGCGTTTTGTCTGCTCTTCACACTTCTTGAAAGTTGTTGCAATTGAAAAATTTCGCTTAGTAAAAGAAATCTTTAGTAAAAAAACTTTCAACTAACTAATATATATAATAGCGTTGATAATATTATGTTACATTTTTTTATCTTCCAAAAGGCTATTTTATACTTATGAGAGATAAGGATCTAAAGTCATTTTTTTATTTCAAGTTTTAAAATGGTTATTTTTGTTCCTAATAATTTTATCTTCGTTGTTGTTATTATTTAAATTTAAATTTACGAATCTTTTTTGTGGTTTTATTTCGATTACTGTATAAATAATGACTTGCCATTTAATAAATAAAGATTCGAATTTTTAAAATTGGAAATTCATATGTCATACGGCATATATTCTGGTCTAGTAATGTGTAATTTCTATCACTTAAGAAATTCTAAAAATAAAGTACTATAGGATTCATATGTCTTAGACTTATTTATAAATGTGGAAATTTTAACTATACAATTGTAAATGTTCTTCAAAATGCCCTGGAAAGGATCTCAGACTTGTGATGTCCCAAAAGGAACCATTCATCTATTCTGAATGCAATTACTAATGTTATCCAAATTGGCTCTGGTAATAAATTACATCTTTGCGATTATTTCTAGGATAATGAAACCATCCTGTCATTTCGAATGCAATCAACAATGTTCTCAAAATTTATTTTGACAGCATCGCCATTCCATTGTAAGAATATTATGTACTAAATACACAATTTGGCTGTCCTGAAACGGGAATCCTTCCCAGTTGGACAGACAAAGGATCATTTTGTTTGTATTGTTTGTAATTTAAATATATAAAAACTAAAACTATAAAAAAATAAAATAAAATAAATTAACCATTTCGCTACTTTTCCGAGATGATGGACTGCAATACAATTTTCTCCCGTCACAAATTTCTAGCTTAATTCACATTCATACATCATCTTTCACATATTATTCTACAGCATAAAAATAAACACACTCATCCACCAAAACACATTTGATTACCATAGTCCAAAATCAATATGAGTCCGCGCGACAATATCTCAATTCTGAAACAAACAAATTCAACTGGCTATTTTTAATTTAGCAATATCTGTTTGATCTTGAATGCAATCATACCTCTGCAGTATGCCTACAAGCATGCATATTGTAAAATCGTTTAGATCCATGTATGTACATGTAAATATTGGTTCGAATGCACCCAGCACCTGTTGAATTTGAAGCTCACATTGCAGCCAGTATTCGCGTCTCCACAATAGAGCCACCATTTAATAAAAATATTTTTTAAATTCCTTTCCGATGTCTGTGAATTTTATTTATTTTATCTGTGCTAAGTGAGTTATCTGTTAAGGGCATTATTAGTTGTAGATTAAAAAATAAAAACAATTTTAAAAACTAAATAATATACGGCATATATATTCGCCTAAGAATTCTTTGGAATTTTTTTTTAATCTTATAAAATGCTTTGTGGAGAAAATGTTAAAAGATAAGAAGAAGATGATGTATTTTTCACTCCTTCCGACTGTGCACTTATACACATTGATGTTATGTAGAACATCTGGCATTATAATATCGCTAAAACAGACACAGTATTCAGTATTGCACGTCGCCTGATATCTAACTACTATAAACCAATCATTTATCCATCCGGTTAGTGGCTGACATGCCTCTCGACGCGTCGTGAAAATTCCTCGACCGGGTAAGTCCTCCTTCACGATACAAGCAATATTCTCCGCTTAGTGTGATAAAATTTAAATTAATATATATTTACATATATTTTTTTTTAAACAGCCAAATTTTTCACTTTTGTTTATTTTTTTAATGGTAAAATAATAGCCCTGTGGTTAAATCGTCACTGGTTCAATCATCTATTAGCTGTCCTCCATCATTTCAGAAGTAACATTTTGCATCATAGCAACTTCTAATTTGGTAGGGGGATTTGTGTTATGTCTCTGCTTTACTTGTAGATTACTGTGTTGGGAACTTTTTGATAAAGTAAAATGTTCTACTTATAATTGCGTTTATTTACGTTACAATAAACAGTTTTGGATTTAGCTACACTGTTTATTACCCGAGGGTTGGTAATTCTCTGTTTCTAGAAGCTTGTTGTCTGTCGATAATATCCCACCGGCAATTGCTACACTCTAGCGACATCTGTCGGACTCTGGAGTAAGCTTTATGACTAGTGCCATCTATCGCTCTAATACCCAACTTATTACATACATCACAGGAACCCCACCCGGGTACCATTTATTGGATAACCAACACCTTTGCTATTGATCACCTTAAGTCGTGCGCTACGTTTGGTGATATAGCATGAGTGTCCGGGTTCATCGGGTCAGGTGTGTTCAGGATGCCAGATCGGGAGAGGCTAGTTTGGGGAGACTCTTTAACCTCTCCAACTGGTCTTTCAACCAATCACCTTAAGCCGCAGTAGAGGGGTATTTCCATATATCCTTCACTCCTGGACTCACTGATTAAATTGATGAAATTATTTTTCTCAGGGTATCCTGTGTAAGATTAATGTAAAAAAAAATAAAAATAAAACCTTAGGAAGAAATCCAAAACAGCTCTAGAGAGACTTTGCATTAAATAGTCATTAAAGAAGCATAGATGATCCTTGTTAAAATGATGAGTTCCCGATTTGAATAAGACCTAAAGAAGAAGATCGTGGTATTAAAATACTGTTATTATTTTCAGTGGCAGTCCGTGGGGCTGGCAGTGCATTGCGGTGAGGGGCGGCTGTTATGGCAGATTGCTCGTACGCTCGCTGCCTGCAGGAGAGACGCAGCATCCGTCGTGAGCTGCAGCGCTGGACCAAAAACATGGTGTACGTCGTAGGTGAGTAACGTAAAAAAACTATAGTGGCAATTCTCGGAACCAGCAGAACATGGAAGAGGTTACTTATCACTTTCCCAATGAAGGTATAAGGAAACTGGTTGTTTCCACCTTTGTCTTCTAAAACTCTTTGTTCTTATTAAATCAAGCAACATTTAACAATGAGAACGATTCTAGACCCTCAATAACATATATATGTAGTACATGAAATTATTTCTACTCGTTATGACCGAATCTAAAGAGAAACAGTAAAAGTAAAAAAAAATGTTAATTTAATAGTCAAGTTAAACTTTGTATGAAAATTTAAAAATAATAACAACACAAGTAAGGTAGTTTACTTTCTATCACATGACAGTTCAGTCATAAATATTCGTCATAATTGGCCTGAAGGTAAAAAAAATCAAACTTCTACCCCTTAAAACCAATTCACCAAAATTTTCCTTGAAAGAATCTCAATTTAAGAATTGGGGAGAAACTCCCGAAAATTTCGTCGATCGACCGACGCGTGGCACTGTTTTCATCCTTAGGAATATCGTGTCTAGATAGCAGAACATTGTCGTAATAGCCCGGCCCGCAGGAATGGTTGTTTGTTCTTACGCTCGCTGCCTGCAGGAGAGACGCATCATTTGTTGAAAGATGCAACGCAGGTCCAAGCAAATGGTGTACATTGCGTCGTAAACGAATAAAATCTTTTTTTTAAATTAATTCAATGACTTTATTTTCAACGATGGGTGGGCATTTAATGATACCTCTCTGCACTTTAATGAAGAGACACAATATTTTATGATATCTTTCTGCACTCTAGCGAGGAGACACAATATTTGACTATCCTTCAAATGAACACATACGTTGACTATCATAATTTATTATTAGGTTTGTACGTTTTGAACAGCGTTACATTGTGCATCAGCAGGGCAGATGTAAGGAACACTGTAACGTTAACAAAACGGCAGGATAACCCTAAAAATAATCTTGAAATACTTTGGGTTGTGAAAAACCTTAATTAACAAATTTTGATATCCGATGAATTTTGAAAATTATTTAATGTTTATTGGGGGTAGTTAATTAGTATTTCCAATCATTGTTTATAAATTTAAACGTTTTCACGATTTTGGGTATATCTTGCTGTAAAGTACTAGTAAATTCTGTCACATATTTTGGCACAAGAAACATCATCATCATTTTCATCCCCTTTTTCTAGACACAGTTTGGTGATGGAAAATGCCTAGGTATTGTACTTTTTCAGAAATATCTCCACTCAGTCAACTTCATGAAAATATGAGGGGAGAGTAGAGAAAATAAAAATTTCATTGATGTGCCCAAAGTTAAAGCATAAAAATGCTGCTCACCAATTAATTTTAACACTAAGTCATGTAACAAACAAACATTAGATTTAAAGCTTCGCAGTAAGCATGCAAAAAGAAGAAGAATAAATTTGGAAAGAGAGATATGTAAGTACAAATGTTATTGAGAGCGCACTATAAAATGAATATTAAAAAACTAATATATTTAATAGGCGAAAGCGAAAATATATTATAAAACGTAACTTATTTAAAACAGAGCGTAGCGTTTAAAAAAGCGCTGAGAATTTAATTATTCCTAAACGTGTTAAATAACAGAACCCGGACTGTTTTTTACAATACGTGGAGCATACTTGGTGATTTTTTTTGTATTTTTTATTTAGTTATAAAAAAAATATTTTTTTATATCGAGTATAAACCTTTTAACGACTTATTTCTATGACATTAAAGACACTTTACAATACATCTAAAACTTTTTTTTATAGTATTTAGGCATAAACCACGAATTTAAAAAATAAAATAAAAAATTACATGATTCACTTTTCAATTCTTCGAATATGCAGAGATAATCTTAAAAAATAAAGTGTATTTTGAAAGTTGCGAGCCTCTTTTCGGCATCATAACATAAAAATTATTCAATCAGCAAAAAAAAATAATTATTGCAAAATAATGTAGTAGTAATATCCTGACTGACTGAATATTTATTTCTTTTATAAATTAAAAAAAATTGTTTATTATGAAAAAATTTCCAACCAAAAAAAACCTCTCATCAGAATATAACAACAGATTGGATATTTTTTGGTGATGTTTGATACTGAAAATGAGGCGTCATGGTTTTCATCAGTTTTCCGTGTATTAGCGTAAAAAATAATGTTAATATTAAAATAAAAAATTAATCATTGTTGAAAAGTTAATAAGAATGTGATATCACCTTTAAAATAATTTTTCAAGCCTACTCGGTAAGAGAAGTACAAACGAGTTTGTTATAAATCGGTAGAAAGTCTGAATGCGAGTTCATAAGACAGAAATAAGAATAATATTGACATAAATAACATTACGGGGTATTTATTATATATTAAAGACATTTAAAACTGTATGTTTTCCCAAATAAATTACAAGTATTCATCAACTTTCAATATAAAACGGTTAAAATCAGAATATAATTGCTGAATTAATAAAAACTCAGCTGTGATATCTGAAAATGGCGGTACCTGCAAATTATTATTTATCGAAACAAATTCTTCGCTAAAAAGTAGGGGATATTATTATTGTAGGATTTGTGCCGAAAGAATTTATAAAATATTTGATTCAAAAACGAATATTGCCAATTTTCTTTCATTAGATTATGTTTTTGTAGAGCAAATTAGAATTTTAACATAAGTAAAAAATTAATAAAAAAATACTCGTTTCTATAATGCGGTTAATTAATTAATTAATTCAAATTCAAAAAAATATTATTTTGGTAAAAAAAATGTCAGCCTGTAAAAATTTTGGTTCCGATTTTGAAAATTTAGAGTTCGTTGAACGCATACTCAGAATGATTTCACATCACTTCACTCATGCACCGATACACCGACAACCAAAATGAATATATTTAATGAGACTAAATTGAACGGTCATTTAAAAATGCAGAGTCAAAGCTCAAAACCATTTCCAATACTTGTTCGATATATACGCACCGCGAGCCTTATGTTTTAAAGTTAATCGAGTAGTATGGCGTGAAACGGGTGCTCCCTTCCCTCCCCAAACCCCAAAAACCTCCCAAACCACCCATGAAACCTCCCAAAAAACCTCCCACCTTCCCCATACCCAAGAAGGTTCTATTCTCATGCTGCCTCCGTCTGTCTGCAGGGGTTGTGATAGCTCCCTCTCACCACCTGTTGCCAAGCCAACGCTCTCATCCGATGCACCAATTTTCTCGAGAAGAAATTTTAAGTTCTGGCAGACTGGGAGACTGGGTCTGGCTTTTCCTGGTTCCGTCTCACGCTTTCCTTTGTCTCGGAAAAATAATTAATTACTTTCTTGATGATAATAAGACCGCGTAAAATATATTTTTCTTAACATGCGAAATTTCTAAGAAACCTGGCTCTGGTCATCATTGAGCATATAAAATAGCATAAAAATTAATTGAAATTTTATAAAAATGTGTTTCTTTTATCAAAGAAAATTTTAAATTCATTTTTATTTTTAGGAGGTTATAATTATTAGTTTTTTTTAATATCTATACATTTTTAAGTATTCCGATCATTATCTGATTTTCATTGTTTTATTGTAGAACAAAAATTAAAAAAAAAAAAAAACCAAAAATACATTAAAATATCACATTTCTTTATCACGAATAAAAATTCGTTGATGTGTGGAAGGAAATCCACAAACATATTATTTTAAATATACAGGTTTTATCATGCATTATAATAAAATATATTTAAAACGTTTAAAACTTAAGAGATTTAAACGCTCTGCGATTGATCGGCGCGTTCTGACCGAACTTCTTTTTTTTTATTCTTGCCACTTATTTATTTTATTTGTTTTTTTTATTATTATTTCATACCGACAAATGGACTCTTCACGAGGACGTCATGCCTTCCATGGACCTTATGACGTCATGCAAACTTCGTCAAACTTCTATCGTTTTGGCAGGCTTTGAAAAATTTAAATATTGAAAATTATTTTTTCTATGAAAACGACATACAGTCATAGCGCTTGCAACACCGGCTATGTGAGTTTACCAAATTTTACAAGGGAAGCAAAAACATTTAAGACGGGTTGTATCTTCATGGTTAATTTTCAAGTTCTGTAAAGGTTCTATTATTCTACTATATAAATACTCGAACGTTGATGGTCAGACCCAAGTATACTTTTATAGTCGAAATTGATACACTTTATTTTTTCCTTTTGATTGCCTAATCATTTATTTGTTAATTAGAAGTAACTTTTAAAACTTATTGAAATATTGTTTTCGTAGTATTATAAATATAAATATTATTTAATAACGCAAAGGTTTTAAATTTTTTTTTAGTAAAGACATGTTTTCATGCACCTTTAATTTGTCTCGGATTTTTATGTAACCATACGTATATTAATTTGAAACCCGCCATGTAAATTCTATTAAGAACCTCCTTTGTGTAAAATTCAGGAAAAACAGTATGGCAAACCATTTTCCTTAGCTTAAATCAGGAAAAATTGTTCCAGACCAGTCTAGCCTTCGACGTGGAGGTTTTGAGGGTTGGGAGGCTTTTAGGGAGGTGCAATTCGTGAGGAAAAGGGTATGGAGGTTTTCCCCAAGGATGGGGGAGATCTGTGAAGTCACTCATAACAATGAAAACGAAGCAGTGTTAGTAAAACGCGCCGGTGTGGGTAGTGCGTTTTATTTTTTATCCCATCCCCTCGCTGTGTCTACGTTTTTTTTTCAGTTGTTATATAATTTGCGGTCAGGGCGTGTGAACATAAGGGTTTCAGACGTTCCAAATGGATGTTGCTTGTTTACACATGTTTAAAAATATATTTTACAAGTTTAAAATGTGTTTTAAAACTTTAAAATGTATTTTACAATCTTAACGTGTATTTTTCAAATTCAAAATGTATTTCATGAGCGTTTATTTGGAGTGTGTTTGACCAATTTAAAACGAATTTTACAAACTAAAATGTATTTTACTATTTTCAAAGGTATTAGTAGTTTAATATAAATTTAAAATATATGTCTTAGGTTTAAATAATCTAATTTTAAAAAAAACGGTGGAAACACGAAAAAATACATACATGAGTTCAAATGAATTCAACCTTAGAGCGCAATCTCGTTTACTGATTAAGGCAAGAAATAGTGTATCTTCTTTCCCTGCACAAGCAGAAAATACTACAAACGGTGAGTTTTAGCGTTGTAAAATTTTCACGATGATTTTTTTCTAGAATTTCATTATCAATGCGATTACGTTTATTTAGCAATATCAAATCTATATTCAGTTATGAAAATATGAAAACACATTTAATTTCTGATATATTTATATGCATTATTTTATAATTACAGGCAATATTAAATCGCAAAACAAGTATTCATAAAACGTTTAAGATTTTTTAAATAATATCCTGGTAAAACTTCATCGGGGTTAATATATTAATTTTATTCATATGGTTCACAGTTATATTTTTTAAAAAGCTGCAGGTTTATTCGATAATCATTTCTTCCGTACATTCAAATCTGATCACATAATCCGCTCCAGGCGATAATAAAAGAAACATAGTATGTTCCCCATAGACGCCCTTGTAACGGCACTACGACCCGCTAGATGGTGTTTTATTCCATAAAGACATGTACCAACTCCCAAACAAAATGCATCGGTATGTCGCGACTAGCTTTGTCCCGTTCTTACCCAAAGGATCGAAGGAGAATAATTTTTCTTAGTCTAGCCACCTTTTAAGTATATTAGTGCATCAATGTATGGGTTTCCTATTTTTGAGTCAGTGTTGGTGTACAAACCGTGGATGATCAAAGTATTTCTATACTTAAGTGAATTTCGCGAAAGTATTTTTGTACTGAAGTAAAAGTTCGTCCAAGTGTAGGAGACTAGGTCAGGTTGGACTGTTTTTCTTGTCCGTTAGAAAAGGCGTTGCAATTTTTTAATTATTGTTCCTTAATTGTTAATAAAAATGCAAATTTTCTCTGTCAGAGACTTTTCTTATGTGAATTTGTACAAGATACAAAACATTAAGGGAAAAGTTGGGAAGGGAAGAGTTCAGACAAGGGGAAGGTTGGGAATTACAAGGCTTTTCAGATCTGGTCACTAAATACAGCTAAAACCATTTTAAGCTAAGTTGTTATGCTAAACGGGGGTCTCACGGGGATTGCGTATATATCTGTTACTCTGAAATGAGATGGAAATAAAAAATAAAACGTTTTAAATTATAATTGAAACAAAACTTTTCTCGATTTAACTCTTCGGATTTCAAGCCCGTGTCTCTTAGTTCGGATCAACGTGACTTATCACTCGATGGAAGAATTTTTCAGATATGTAGTTAATTAAATATTTATTGTTTTTTAAGATGTGGGTAAGGTCAAACCCATTCAAAATAGAAATTTCCTGTTGAGGAAACTATTGGTTTTGAAACATGTTGATAACTATTAAATTGGCCGGTCGGTGGCTGAGTTGACATCGCGTTTGGGTCTCACCCAGTCGTAATGTGTTCAATTCATCAGCTGGCTAAGTCCTCCATCATACCACAGAAAAAAAAATTCGCTTACTGTGGTAGTAGTAGGAGATTTTCAAATATTGTCAGGTTATTCTTAACCCTAGAATATTAGTCTTTCGTTGAAAAAAAATATTGGTGTACAGGGTTTGTTTTTTAATCATTGAAGGAAAAGATAATACTAAGAAATCTAATCAAAATATGAAATTGAACAAGACACAAAAAATAAAAAAGGTAAAAGTCTCAACCGGGAATCGAACCCATGATCTCTGTCTTACCGGCACAACGCATTCAAACCACTCAGTCACTGCGATATAATTTGTAATGTAATTTTTTTCGATCTTATAAGATTTAAATTATATTTATGGGAACCAACTTCAAAAGTTATTCCAATGGAATTGAATAGAGTTTATAATTTTTAAAATTATATTTAAAAGATATTTTAAATTACGCATTCAGAAAACACCAACAATCTACAATGAATACAACTTTTGGATAAGGAAATTTTCAATATTGCTCTTTAAAATTATTTAATATCCCCCGCAATAAAAACCATTAAAAAAAATAACCGACTTAAAAAAAGAGGAAGTACCAGCATATGAATTATGGCCATGGCAAGGAGGAATAAAGATACAATGTAGCAACCTATGTTATGTATTTTTCTAGAAATTGCTATTTTTTTCTAAAAATTACGCACAAAACCACGTACAATGTGAACTTAGAACGAAGTACCCCAGTAAGATCACATTCTTTTCAATATTTGTAAAAAATTATAAAAAAATAAAATATATAAATGTTTTTTAGCGAATGATATTATTAGTGTCACATCTGATCCTTATCATTTTATGTTGAACACAACATATTATATAAAACATTAGAGCGATAGAGGTACATCGAAATATCGCGTTTCAAAAATTATCTCTTAAGACTCATCGCTAAATAAATACATTTGTCATGTTATTATTATTCTAACGAATTTTAACGGTGTGAGTCTGCGGCTTCTGACTAAATATTAACAAGTCGAAAATAAAAACGGTACCCATACTGATAAAACCCATACTATTAAAATTCGTTAGAATAATTATAACATGACCAGTGGCTGAGTTGGTATCGCGTCTGATCCAGGCGTCCTGAGTTCAATTTCTCGGCTGGCTAAGTCCACCGTGACATAGGCAACTTTTCCGCTTACTGTGGTGGTAGTAGGAGATTTTCAAATATTGTCAAGATCTTCGCAACTCGGGAATGATATCTTTTCTTTAAAATAATTAAAAGAATATTTTTCTTTTAAATGTTTTGGGTACTTACATAATATTTTTTTATGTATACTATTATTTTTTTTTAAATAAATTATTTTATAAAAATGATATCAAACTTGTAACTTTTTTTGCTCACACAAATAATTAAGAACAGAATATGATTCCGAAATAAGCCTCTACACACCTACGCATATGAAAATTTTCGGTCTTTTTGAAATGCCTTTTTTTCATAGACATATGAATATTAGTAGACCTGCCCTAAGTGATTAAAAGCGTATTATCCCCACTCCCCATACCAGTTCCATTGGAGCCGGCTGGGCTCGCGTATGGCCTCAAGTGAAATTTGAAAACGTGACGTCATCATTCTTGTGCGAACTATGGTCGAGGCATCATCGGTTCATTTTACGAAATAACACGGCAAAATGTTGACTTGTGATATGAAAACTTGTAAAAATAGATGTGAAAAAGAGAATAAACCCAATTGTCGTATTACATTCCATAAGTAAGCATTATTTTACTTTATTTTAAGCTTATTCACACCGTATTATATGGATCAGTTTTAGAAACATATACTATCACATCACAATGTAGCGATTCTCAAGTGTGCTCATCGTTGTTTACTGGGGTAAGTAAATTATGAAACATTTGTAAAAGTGTCTTAACTAAATACTCTGAAACTAACTACGACTCTGCAAACAGATGAAATTTACTTTGCCGAATTTGGACTTCGCAAATTAGTTCATAACGTGGTGAGTAATTTGCGCTCCCATGTAAAAATGTCTATTCATTCAAAAGCAGATTTTACTTTTAAGAACTAAATGGTGATATTATAATGCGAGATGCCTATTTACTGTCAGATTGATTTATTGACGAATCACAGTCAGCTTAACCCCCTTCGTTCTTCAACAGTTGATTTTACCCCTCGCCATTATCTTCTCGTCTATTAATTCCTATGTCTGTGCTTTTTTATATTTTTGAACCCTTAAAACTAATTTGTTTTGATAAATCAAATTTCTGTACATATTTTTATATTTCGGGAGCTTAAATAAAAAGGTGTTCAACTGATGGCTTCCTCAAAAACTGTTATGTCTAGATCTTATGTTTAAAAAAAACGATAAACATTCGCGCAGTAGTAAACATTTCACAATTTATAGAATAACGTCTTAAAAATATCTAATAATTAGCAGAAAACATTTGTTTTTTTTTTCTCGACATCATTCTTTCCTATCTGCAAGTCATTGGCCGATAAAGCCCCTAAGAATGGCATATCTGTGTGTTCATATTTCACAGTCCTGGGATGAATGACATTTAAGCATCTATATGGAAATGACTAGATGGTCCACGAAGACATTTTCACAAATTTTACGAATTACATTGTTGTTATTTTCTCGACTCTAGGCTCATACCAGTATTACGCTAGTCGTACGTGACTTTAATTATAATGTAAAATCTAGGGAAATAATATTTTGTAGAAACAAAGAAAACAAAATAAACATTTTAATCATAATTAAAATAAAACGTAAAGATTAAACCACCGCCATCATTTATTAATACAAGCCGTGCTGTAGAAAATCAACTAAAAGTGAAAGAGAACTATTTTTGTACTTTTGTACTAGGTTTAGCAGTTTTTGATACTAATCTAGTACTACTTACTACTTACCAGTACTAACTATACTACTATATATTCTAACAGGTACCTTTAACCGTCAGTTTATTTTCTATAGCACGGACTGTATTAATGAAGATAGCAGTGATAAAATTGAATTATAAAAAAAACATTTTAAAGTAAATAGAAATAAAACCATGTAAAATAAACAAAATATTTTACAAAAGATAATTTTAAAGTGCATGTTAATCGTGGAAGGATAATCTAGAGGAGTACATATTTATGGTCACATTATCAAATTAGAATTTTTGGTATGATAAAAAAAAAGAAATTAAAGAAAGATAGACTAAGAATTTTCTATTTTTTAAACGGTGTTAGGAACTTTTTAACGTTTACCTTAAAAAATCTCGTTCTCTTTCAAATATCAAATTTTAAACACGGATAGTAAAAATGGATATAGTATTATTTGATTTTATCTCGGTATGCTTTGTATTTTTTACGAGCCATGATTAGTGTGAAAGTAAAAAGTGTCATATTGGTATAAATGCCGAAAAGAGTATAAGAAAATATACTTGTTTACATTACCTATTCGTATTTTTATTCGATAATCAAATTTTCAGAATAATTCGGCAATTTTAAAAGTTGTAATTTGATTGTTTAATAAATATCATTAATTTAATCACTTTTTAGTTTCACTACTACGATATCTTAAGTGCTTAGGAACCTTGAAATACGTGCACATTTCTATTTAAAATAAATGTTTAATACAGTATTTAAATATCTTACTAACGTTTAAGAAGACCTCCGTAGTTGAATGGTTACTAATTTGGTGGTGAGGGGTTGATATTCCTTCGTGCGCAAGTAAATTTTATTTGATTAATTTTTCACATTTAAAAATTTATTCATAAAATTATAAATATTATAGTAAATTTGCGACACTTCCCAGAGTGGTAGATACTTTCAGTTTCGACCTGATGAAAGACCACCATAAAATGGCTTTAGCTTATTTGGTAACCAGGTCTGAATATCCAGGTACTTACCCACCTTCTTCCGCCGCAACCCCTTCTCCTTCCACTTACCTCACCCTCACAAAATACCACAATTATTGGAGATGTTATAGTCTCATTGGCTCCTGACGGTTGGGATTCTTGTGCGGAACTCAGATAACAAATTAATGTTTTAAAATTCTAAATTTTCCTCATTTTCAAAATCCGGTAAGATATGATTAACTTTTGAAGAGGTATGTTGCCAGTGTGAAGATTTTTTTTTTAAATTTTTTTTTGTCTCTGATTGATATTATTGTTACAATAAATATTTGTTTTTATTTCATAATTGTTTATATCTATATAACTTATCGGTTAATTACATGTTTTTATGCTACTTCAGACAAGTTCAATAAAATAGCTAAGCAGGTGAGAATAAAATTTCTAACGGTAATAAGTAACAGTTAATTAAAATAATAGTGACCTAAAGGTTTGATATATTTCAAGAAATATATCAAATAGCATTAAATTTGTGCTGTACCTAACGACACTGTTGGACCCACGAAAAGGAAAGTTGAATATAAATTATCAATAAAATAATTAAATTTCAAAATTTATTTGAGACTACCTGATGGCGTATCTATAGTATTAGATTTCAAAGTGTCTAGCTCAGAAAGTTATCAGATTGCTTATTTATATACGTTCACGAAATTTTGGAATCAATAAAACCGTTAAGTTTGTCTTTTATCTTTGTAAATATCTGCAGCTCACTTTTGACTTTTTCGGACCCATTGAATTTTTGAATTGAAAAATCGAGATTAAGCACGAATGTCACTTTTCAAATTTTATCATGGCAACAGACTGAATAAGTAGCTAGAATCAAACGAAAACAATCGTGCGCAAAGTCAATACTTTCAGCAACAATTGGAAAACGGAAAGAGGAAAATCTATGTATCTTTTTTAAATGTACTTACGATCAACCACTTTCATTTTTCCCTAATTTGGGGTTAATAAATTATCTTAAAATTGAAAATTTTCCGCCCCTGTTAGAAACAAAAAATTTCACAATACATATTCAAAAGAATAGTTTCATTTCATAAAGAACTTTTCCGCACCAACTTTTCCTCTAACTAGTGTAACTTGTCCATATTGAGACTTCATATCATTTGTTTTAAATAATATTTTTCTGTGAATATTTATAAATTAGGATTTACGAAGTTTCAATTAATGAAATATTAAATTAATATTACGGTATGTTTTTATTTTAATATTTTTCATTGTACTTTGTATCATTTAAGCTATATTTGTGTCCATTTTGTTTCTAATTTATAATAATTATATTTATCTTCATTATAATTATTTCCTATATGGACATAATAATGTTGAAAGTGTTAACGTAGAGTGTTTGAAGTTATTTTTACTCCTTGAAAGAATATAGGAACTACTTTGCTATGAAAATATTGGTATTCAAATCTGATATAATACAATAAATAATAAAATATATTCAGATTTTTAATAGTAATAACCTTTACGTCACAGTTAGTTAATAATTGACAAGGTTCTTAAAATCAATGGTTTTCAGAGGAAATAAGATTATTGTGCGTCATGTTAATACCAAATTTAATGGGAAATAATTAAAGATAATGTTAGAAATAACCCATGTAATAAGGTGGTAATAAGTCAATTGGCGTAGAGTTCCAGCTTTGGTAATACTGGAGAACCTAGGTTCCAGTCTCAGTTGTGACCTTTTTTATTTTTTGTGTCTGACTGTACCATATTTTTATTGAGAATTTTTGTTATTATCGTCGTGAATGATTAAATATTTTAAACCATAACAAAGTAAGGAAAATGAAGATTAATGAAAGTAAAATATTATTCGTTAATTTACTGTATCTCCTGCACATGTCAAAAACAACTTAATCCAATCGGCCAAATCAAAAAAAAAAATCGGAAAATAATATGCAAAAATTTTGAAAGTGATAAAAAAATCCAAAGAAACGAGGCGAGTCTGCATTCAAAAAAGTCTTAGTTATGAAAAAATCCAAAAAAAATTTAAGGTTGCTGTAAGAAAAATGAATACGCGTAAATTTTCGGGACATTTATAGTGCATGGATGGAGAAATTGGTGTGAGTATAATATTTGAAGCGTTGGTAAAGGGGATAATATGATGCCTGGGATAAATCAAATAAAACCCTTGATGTAATGTGTTGAGATTAATCGGTATATGAGACGATGCATGAATATCATTGAAGCAAGAAATGTGTTCCGAGACATATTTGTTTGACTTTATATCCTGAATACTTAGTTAGTAAGTTACAATTATTAGATATTCGGCAAAAGACGTGTATCTATAAAAAAAATCAATCACCATCTTACATCGCAATATTTTATTTGTTTTTACTTTTGAATTTACTTCCCATTTGATTTGAGTTCAAATAATTACGCCAGTCAAACCTCCAACAATGTCAAAGACTCCTCGTTCGGCCGACTGTACGCGTACAGTCCGACAATCGCGCCAGTGAGACCAATACAATAAAAAAAGTTGATACACACAGTAACGTCCACACACCGCCAACTTCTTCACGGAGGCACGCACACAGCCATACAATTTTTCACCAACAAATACACAAGAAAATTATTTGTCCGTTCTGACGCGCCGGCGCAAATCTCCAACACATTGACGCGACATACTGACGTCTGTGTAAGATACAGCAAAGGTTACTAATACAGTGATAGCGTACAGCAGAAATGCACCGAGTATTTTATAGGTACTTGCAGGTTTGTGTGTGTGTTGAACTGTATCCGTCATTATACATTGCACCAACGCATACAGCTACACCGTCTCCCTAGTACGTAGAGTTCTAGTATGCATTTCAGCCGGTAGATTGCAGTAGGGTTTATGCACATTCGGTTGACGGTCGTCTTTGTATTAAGTAGTTGCTAGATCTAGAAGTATGCAATGTTATGGTTTTTATATTAATTGCAACGCGCTCCTGAATCCTCTCGATTAGTTATCGTGTCGGGTGTTGTCTACGTCACGTATCCGTGACTTTGGGAAAATTTTGGGATGCAAACTCAGTTCAAGATGTTCGGGGCCAAATCTTAAAAGATGCCGCTGCATTTCTTAGCCGAAGTGAATTTAAAACTTAACCCAAATAATACAATAATAATACCTTATTTAACCATATCTTTTTCCTATTACTGTGTGAAATTACCTTATATTTGTTTTGTTTCAACGTTTTAAAATCAAGTTAAATATCAATTAGCATAGTGACTTGTATCTTCAATATATTTATTTTGTCGAGACAACCTTGTGCCCTTTTGAATGCATTCTAAATATATTTAATTATCTGTTTAATTAATTGTAATTTACTGGTGTTCTTTAAATTGCGAGTGATTTTATTAAATGCAGTTTTGACCATGTTTTTATTTTTTTAAAGTTTATTGCTAAGATTTTAATCGCCAAATTTTTGTTTTGAGTTTACATCAGTGAAATTTTAACTCCAATTCCAGTTGTATTTGTTTTTTTTGGATCCCATCATTATGTAATTTAAATTTGATTGATTAATTAGTAACAAATTGTTTAATTAGCTTACCGATGTAATGACCTTTTAATTTTTTAATTTAATTTTAATCAAAGTTTATTTATTAATTACATCATCTTAAAATCGGAAAGTATTTGTGGATTCAAAAATATTTAAATAAACTGTGAAAATTAAGGATTCATTTCAAATTCAAGTAGGTTTTATTTGTTACCTTTTAATTTTTAGATAAAACATATTTTCAATAGTCTAAAAATCAAACAAACATATCTCAAAAAATTCACCTTACTTGGAACGCGAATTTAAAATTCAAAAACAGTTCCGACGGCCGTTAACAATAAACAAAAAAGTGTGCGCAAAACTCTCAAACAAAAATGAAGGTAAATAATTCAAAATGAGGCCAGTGATATTAACATTAAGTATCCCGAACGAGAGAGAAATCAATTTGTCCCAAATTCGAAGTGTAAAAGAATAAAACAACTGTAATAAACTAAATACCTATCGAAAATCGCGCGAGAGAAGTTTTTTGGCCTCAGGCAAACGGAAAGCCGTCGGAAAGAAATATTCGCGATTGCATTATTTGCGGATGCGTTTTGGGCGCGTTGCATCATAAAGTGAATTGAGTTAAAAAAGCGAGTGCATATTTCCGAAGGACAGCTGTATACTCGTCTGGACTCCATTCCGCTCAGGCCATGTCCTTCCCCAACACGAAATGGAGAGACGCCGCTTGATTCGGGCGCCAAAAACCGGATCGCCGTACGTGCTATGGACTAACACGACATATCGACCATAATCAGCAACAATATAAACCTAAAACCAGACCAATTAGAAGAATAAAGCATAAAGAATCAAAACTGCTACACAGTGCGTAACAGAAAATGTCAAAATCGGCGGGAAGGCGGCGTTTGAAAAACGAACGTTTCAAATCTCACCGTCAGATGTCAGCAGCATGCAATGAAAACTAAAAACTAGTGGCACAAGCACACTACCGCGAAGCTGAATTTTCAGTAGGGGGCTACCGGGGTATCTAGAGCCTAGTACCTACCCAAAGTAGTGCGTTGTAAAGTGCATGTTGAGTTTATATTTCGTTGTTGTTATTAAAGTACCCCCCTGTACCCTGCAGGGGAGCATTGAAAGAAAGAAAGACTACAAATAGAGTACACACGCATACGTTTCGTAGTATTCGCAGCTCGGAGGGGGTTTTCGGATTTTGGAGGGGGTGCCATTTGGTTTTAGAGACGGACCTGCTCAGCCGAAGGAAGGGGCCCGACAGTAAGTACTTATATGCAAATTAAAAAGTGCACCACAGATATGCCCACAGTACTACGTCTGGGTGCATTCTGAATGCATTTTTCGTTTTAATTAGAAATACATTTCGCTTTTTTGGTACAAATGCTGCGAGAACGGCGCTCTCTCGCGCAACTTGATGAATTATGTTCACCGTTTTTCAGATACTTGCATGTACGTGTTTGCTTTTTTGGAGAGTTATTTGTAGATTGCAACTTTACGATTTTAAAGAGATAAATATTTTCGTACCTACATAAAATTTGAAGTGTGTTTATAATTTGAAAAATGAAAAAGATTGAATTTATACGTAAAAACTTTTCAGAAGGACATTTCAGGGCGTACCTACATATATTTTTTTATGTGAAACCGCACAATAGTCCCAAACGCTCCCAATCATCAAAAGCTAGTGAGACTATGGCATCCCCGATTGGGGTATATTGTGAGGCTGAAGGTAGTAGGATGAAGATGAAAAAGAGGAAGGTGGAAAAGTATCTGGCTATTCAGATCCGATCAACATACACGGCCAAAGCCATTTTTAGCAACTATTCATTTCTGTGAAAATAATAATCTGAAATATACTAAATATTATTTTATATTAGTAAATTGTGAAAAAACACAAACCTGATTTGCGAATTTATGATATTGTTTGTATAGTTACCTACTCAAAAAGATTTTTTGTTTTTTAAATACTTATAAATGCATATTATAAAGTCAGCGAATGTAGGAAATTGAATTTTTAAATAAACGTTTCGGTACCTACCTACTTTCAAAACTCTAAAAATTAGCTTTATTTGGAAATATTGCTCACCTTAAGGTTTTTCTGCTATTTTAGTTATTTTTAGAGAGCAGCTTTGAAATATTCAAGAAGCTTTATGATATCGGTTGATGAAAATAATATTTATTAAACAAATAAAATATTGAGCAACACCGCAATGTAACCGGCAGGGAAAAATGCATAATGTACCTACTCGGCATTTTGTGTTGATGAAACACATTTCTAATTATTTGTGCGTAAGTCAGGCAATTATATACAAATATGAGACGAGCCTGCCTCTCACGTGCTTATTCTGAAAATAAAACGACGAGTTTCTTGCGCGTAACATTCTGCCGAAGAAATAAAACCATATTACAGTTACGTCTTTCTTCCTCCGAAGCGGCAGTAAAAAACAAGTTGTTTACGAGGAGGAGCGCTGCAAGTCGACTTCCACATATGTCGGTGCATTTGTGGAGAACTGCAAACTGCACTTGCAGTGGTACGTGCACTCGGCAAGCAGAGATGCGTCTAACAACACAGGCCGGGGAAAAGTACCGCTCACATTATGTTTTCCTGGTAATTGATTGATTGGAATACAAAACAAATAAAACACATTCCCGAGTTAACAAATAAGCTGGAAATATTTGATTTTTTCTTTACTGCCATCATTGTAAGCGAAAAAAGTTGTTTGTGAGGAGATAAATAACTTATTAACGAACGGATACTGTTGCGTTGAATCTCTTGTTTTGAACTGTCTGTTTATCAAGGATCGAAAAAATACATCTGCCACGATTATGGACACTGTAAGACTAATCAAAGCGTTGGGTCAAGAATGAGGAGAAACTGCAACATGGCTAAATACTTCAAAGCTAACAATGTACTATACAGTGAAGATATTTAGGTTTAATTGACAAATATCATTAATACATATCTGAAATAAGGTACTCCCAGTTGGGATCCTTGTGAAACTCCCCATAGTTAATGCTAAAATAATTATATTTATTTTAAGAGCAAGTAAAGTTACTACTGTCTTTTCTTTATTTCGTGACTCACGGTGTCGAAGGCTTTTTGGAGGTCTACAAGAATTGCTACGAGATAGTTTCCACTATCTATCTTGGTTCTATTCTATTAGATGTAGTCTTTCACCTGGTCGATACTGAAATTACTTTTCAATGTGCTTTATTACTATAAACCCTAACTCACAACAACATCAGTACATGATAATCCGTTAAATGAATGCCACACCTTTTGATTCGTCTGTACAAAACTGAGATAATTCGAGTACCTACTCACTGCACGCAACTATTAGCAAATATAATGCATAATAGCTACATCATTATATCTGTACAATGTGCATCTATAATGCTCTCTTCTTTTTTTAACACGCATTCCTTCACTTCCTCTTATAGAATTACACTGTGAGAACAAAATATTAACCTTTACGGCGATTTTAGTGGCATCTTCTAACTTTTGTGAGAAATGTCCATTTCAGGAGTGAAAATCGTATTTAAATCAAAATATCAATAATAAAATTATTTGTAGGTTTGTTTCACATTTGAAGCCTAATATAACCTTTTGTATAACCTTGATGAAGGTTCGGGGAGAATCGAAACAGATTGGTTTATAAATTGAAAATATATAAAATAAATTGGTGTCGAAACAAAATTATTTTATTAAAATTATTATGATTCTTTTCAAGTTCTGTTACTATATCATTATTGCACAATTGTTTCTTACAACTGAAAAAAGAACGTAATTTTAATAGAACCATCACAGAAATTAAAAACGAAGTTTTAAATTTGATGAATTGTGCAAATTCGGTCTTTCAACCCAACTTAAATAAAAATTACAAACCTGCCAGTGAAAATATCGATGTACCTATTTGATTTTATTGCTGCTTTTATATAATTCAGTGGAAATAACATTCCACACTTGTATCAAAGCTATCAAGAAAAGTATTTATGAAAAATAGGAAACGTTGTAATCATATTAACAAACCAGATATATTACAAAATAGAGTCCTTTAAAAAGTGTTTTCATGTGTGTATTTTGACGTCATATCCTATTTGCCTATCCTTACAAACATAGTGTCATATTGTGCATGCTGAATACAGCAAATTTTACTCAGTGGTCTGGCAGATAAAATTGGCCTTCCAATCTGAAAGTCACGAGTTCGATATCCGGTAAAGTTTATAAACATAAAAGCCGGTGAGACTCGACATAAAGCTGATACAATCAACACACGTGACTTGTAAAAAGAAAAACTTAAAAGAACTTAAACAAACCATGTTTGTATTTGGGTATTTCCGCTAAAATTTGTAAACGTTTTTATTAATTTTTTTATGTTTTCCATTCCGTTATTTTTACGTTTTATTTTTAAATTTTTACCATAACCAGATTATTACAAGTTGAAAATTTTTCATCGCAGAAATTGTGGTAGTGACGACCATAATATGTAATCTTATTTGTCCAAAATATTATTAAATGTAATAACGTAAATTTATTAGTAGACGTCTTAAATTTATCACTTAAAAAAGCAAAAGATTGTTACTTCAAACACCACAAAAGTAATCTCATACCTAAAATGATCGAAATCAGACTTTGTTTCATATACACTACTTTTCGAACTAAATCTAAATACTTAATTAAAAACCATAATTATGTTAACTGACTAAATAAAGTAAATTAATAAATTAACATGTTAAAAATATATAATTTTTCAATATTCTATAATATATTACTATTAAAAAATCAAATTACGATCATGAGACATTTCAAAAACGCAATTTACAAACTTTGATCAAAATGCCATTTTTTAAAATATCGGTATAATGTTAGAATTTGTGTGACTGAGAAAGGTTTCAATAAATTGTAAAGCAGATTTTTTTTCAAATGAAGCAAACACTTTGGGGTGTGACATTATATATTGATTGAAAAAACACACTTTGTAATACATCACTTTTTATTTTGAATCAATAATGACAGCCGACCGGGTTTCGCTTATCTCAAGCTTCACCAGGGTTTATTATGTTAACTTGTTAGCCCTGATGAAGCTTGAGATAAGCGAAACCCGGTTGGCTGTAATTTCTGATTCAAAATAAAAAGTGGTGTATTACAAAGTGTGTGTTTTCAATGAATACAGATTTTTGTTATTATTTTTTATGAGTAGTGTCATGGGTTACATTTTGTTCGTGTAAGACTTGTAACTTTTGCTGTTATATTTTACATACTGTAAATTGTAGCAAAAAGTGGCATTTTAGCTAATGTTTTACACATTTTATAGCTGACTAGTTACTACCTGATTTCAACCTAAATTCTAGGTTATTTAACATTAATTGATAATGGCTCGTTGTACAAAATGTGTATTCTTAAAAGAAGGTGCTTTATCCTAGAAATTTCACCACGCTAAATCTCAATGTTGGAGTGATTTTTTAGAGACAAAGATAGGGAATTTCTTCTCCACAGTTAAGGGATATTTTTTATTTTATTTAGTCGCTTACGTGGGAGTTACGATATACGAAAAAAGAAATATTACGGCGCTTTAATATATTTGTATAGTTACAGCGTTACGTATTAAATTCTAGCATTATCCATCAGTTATTTTCATCAAACCTCTTCCCAAAATTCAAAACACGGGTCAAAAGGAACACGATTCATATTATAACAACGTCTCGCCGAATATACAACAAGCGGAGATAGGTGCTGGGGTTGGGTGGTTAGGTAGGTGGTTTGTTGGGAGTCTGTATAGTCTTGTTGCATCACACCTACTGAAAGGCTGTGCAGGAATGATTTGGGTCCAGGACACCTGTTGTGCCGGAAGTGTCCGGAAAATGAACACGTTTGGATACCGAACGCATCCGGCGAGAGCTTGTATTCCCGGTAACAAGTACCTATATGTTAACGGGCGAGTAATGTGTTAATGGAAGAATTAAATTACAACGCTACCTTAGAAGTGCCGAATATCAATAATTGATTTTGTTTTCCAATAGTAAACAGGTTTAAAATCATCGAACATTCAAAAACTCGTGAATAAACGAGCATCTTTTAAAACAATTTCAATTTAGTTATAATTAACAGTTTTATAGTTTGATTAAATAGCGAGTAGCATAATGCCTCATCCTGAATTTATAAATGTTCATTATTCTAAAACAGCCAAAAAGCTCTTGAACTTTGAGTTCTGGCGTTATTAAATGTACACAATGTCTAAAATTTATCGGTCAGTGTACTTCTTTTGCTCTCAACTTTTGTTTGCACCTTTAGCTACGAAACTTTTAAATATTAAATCAAAGGCATAAAATTATGACATATCTATTCGTACATGTAATAGGTCCAAATATACTTTTTAAATTAATTCCTCATAATACCCATTTATGAATAGTTAATTTGGCACTTAAACAACACTGCAGTATTGATCAGTCATTTTTACAACATTTATCAAAAATTCAAACAAATATTTTATCTTTATTAGTTTGAATTACACTATTGAGTGATTCAAACTAATAAAGATAATGGCTTATTTGATAAAACCTTTCACCACACGAAAGTACTATAGAAACGGCCAGCTCATAGTTCACCGTATGACCTAATACGATCGTTCCGCGAATACAAACCCCATTTACCTATATTTGTTTCATCCACACAAAAAAGGTGAATTGTTTTAGATTATGCTTTCTCCATTCGTGGATGAAAAAGCGTTTGGTAGTCTCTTAAAGTCACACTCATCCAACAAATTTAATGTAATAAGTGTTTCTCAATATGTATTAGGAACTTATTAGGGTTAATGGTAAACAAGGTTCAGTCACAATTTAATGAGATCCACGGATAAAAATTGAGTAAGGCTTTTTTATCAAGATACTTTTAAAAAATTGACTGCATGAACATTTTCTTATAAAATATTAGTCACTAAGAATATATCTGAACACGTTTTCACGCAGATGGCATTGTCCAAATAAATATAGTGGACGAAAAATAAAATGCAAACGGTAAGATGCGAAAATATAATTATTTTTAAGAACACGTTTTCCGACTTCCCGATACCATATTTACTAATACATATAACATACTTTATATATAACATACTTTACTGATAGTTTGCTATAAATTTTTTTAAATAATTCTTTATAGACCTCCAGTCCCGTTTTTAACATGAACACAAAAAAATTACCAGATTTGTGATAAATTAACAATATTTCATATTAGTATAAGATTATAGTATAAGATGATGTATAGCTAGTAGATTAATTAAAACCTGGCCCTATAACATCAGAAGAAAGACGAAGGTATGGAAGTGGAAATCAACAATGACTTAAGTGAACATTAAGAAACAAGATGCTTAGTAATAACGTTTTCATAATGGTCCTGAATTATACGAAAATTTGGTCACTTATCTACACACCGAAACAAAAACAAAAGCGTTTGAATACAGAAACGCATCATTTAATACTTTTTTTATTGATATATTACCAGTATTTTTTCATGATACAAAGATACATATTAATTATCGTGAGCCTCACAATAATAAACTGTGAGGCTCACAATAATAATGTGCTGATGTCCCTATTTCACAATTTTATAAGAAAAAATATGTTTGTAAATAAAATTGACTGTATTGAAATCGATTTAAATTAACAAACTAAAAATAAATATTAAGAAATAAAATAAAACAAACAAATAGAAATATATTATTAAAGGCAGTATTAAAAAAATTGTCAATAAGTATCTAATGATTGGTACAGTATTGGTATGATAAAAGTTTTTTTTTAATATGGCCTCTTTTATTCTTTAATCCAAATCTTAATTTTTTTGTGATATTTTTTATATTATTTCGTTCATTTTATGTGTCGAGTGTAAAATTGTAGAATGCTTTTATTTCCTGGTATTCGATGTGTATTTGTCCAATTTACAAACAGGTACATTTAGGTTTGAAAATTATAAGCATACGTGATGGTGTTTTCCCCTTCTGAGTTATTAACTTCAAAAGATCCAACAGGATTGATTAAAATTTGCGCACACGTATAGTTTCAAGAAACACCAATTTATATTGGGACCTAATGAAGTGGTTGCGAAGGTAGTGGAAGTTTTTTAATTCACTCATAATCACAATATAGTCCAATTTCCATGCATACCCGTCGATTAAACTTCAACATTGAACATTAGTATTGAATTATTGAAGATAAGATTATCGATTTTTATCTAGGATTTAAACTTCGCCTTGCCGGGGCGCAGTTCCATCAACTGAGCTAATGGGTCCCTAATTCGTTTGGTTATATTTAACTGTGTCATACTTCAAATAAGAACTATCATTTGCACATTTTCATTTCTCAAGATTCAATTTGAACTAAATGCAATCTATGATAGTGTCTTGGATAAATAAATACTATTTTAATTTTAATGTGCTACATCTATTGACTTTTTCTGTAAGCCTAGGATGAATACATATATAATATTTTATGCATATAAAATATTCACGTTCACTTGCAGAAAACGTCAATAGATGTCGAAAAATGATTAAATATTACAATTAAAGACTTTTCTTATACAGTTATTCCAAAATTTAAAAAAAAAAAAAATCTCAAAATATTATGTTCTGATAGATTAACAAATAATAAAAAGAGAATAAAACTCCATTATCTGGGTTACATCATTAAGAACAACTACTACAAAATTAGTTTATTGATTTTAAAGCGAAGCTAGATTTAAAGCAATGGAAGACACCTCGAACTTCACTATTTCAAAATATTTATAAATGATTACGAGTATGAGATCTGTTGAATTATTTTGCAAGTCAGTAGATTGTAAAGTTGCAATATCATTTTTAAAAATTCCCAACTTCAGACAAAACAAGCAGCGGTCCGTTAAGAAATTTAATACAAATGTTCGATACTTGTTGTTTTAGTGAACACTCCAAACAGAGAAGTCGGCAGTCATCAAAGCAATTCGCACTTTGTAGAAATGCCGCTCGGAACGGAAAATCGAGTTACATCAACTTTAAATTTCGGGACGTGTTCAAGGACGTCCATCTTATACAGAAATTCATTCTTTGCCATCTTTTACAACGTTTTGTTTTACTCGATCCATATTGTATGTCTAAAAGTTTTTTTTGGGTAGGTTCATAGAAACGTATTTTTTTATTAAATATTGACGGTTGTGCTGAAACCACTTTGCGTTAGTAAAATAATGCACTGAAATACAGATAATTTTTTATATTTCTATTTTTATATCTCAATTTGGTAGGCGGGTATGAATAGCGCCGTTCCGGGAACCATTTATTGGATAACCAACACCTATGCCGTAGGTCACTCCAAGTGGTTCGCTAAGTTGACTTTGCAGGGGTGCCCGAGTTCATGGGGGTAATGTTTTTTTAGGTCTTGACGGCGGGTTTGTCTGCCCGCTTACTGCATGGCGGGCCAGATCGGGAGATCGTTATCTCTGTCAGACTTTCCACTTCTTATAAAATTATTCCAAATGCACAAATCGATCCACCAGCTCTAAGTATTCGTCATTCACAACTATACTGCACGCTGTTTTTGTACTGTCTGTTTTAAACACCATGGCATTAGACTCAAATTCTTCATTAACTCATTTTTCATACACGTTTTGATCATCCTAGACAAAAGAGACTGAATGTACATAGATCTATGTTTTCTGTTTTAAAATATCTTAAGCAAAACTCTGTGTGTGAGCCACATTAAAGTTTCGGTCGCCTACCGCTTAGCCACCCTGCATTATTAATTATCGCTCGTCATCGTGGATTGATTTTTTTTTCAAAATGCCTCAAATAATAAAGCACACAGTACCTTCGTAGTGTGCGGAAAATGGTTTCGGGCAGTCACATGGCTATCGCATGATGTCACGAAGTAAACTCGAGTGCTGCATCGATTCTCTTTGTTGTGGCTTTAAAAAATGCATTCGCTCACAGATTAACGACGGATAAAGTGGTTTTTGTCATTTTTAGGCCAATTTTAAATGCGTTTTATGGCCAAATGGAATTTAAAATAAAGTAAAATAATTATATATAATATTGTCACGTGCAAATATGCATTTTGTGACGCTAAAATAAATAGGTAAATGCAGACATAAAAATAGATTCCTATACTTTTTACTACAGTAACCCCACACAGGGAAAATAATTTCTCTGTTTTGGGTTACTCACAGGGAAATTATTTTCCCTGTGAGTAACTGTATCTCATCCTTTGGGATGCTGTGTGGAGAGTCTTTTTTAATAAAAGGCAGGAGAGTAAATTCTTGAAAAGTAAAAGGTATGAGAGTTGGTTAGGAATCTAGGGGTTAGTCCAGAAATCCAGAAGTGACAGACATATATATCTCGCTGCAGCGCAAGGCAGTGGGTCAAAAGACCAGTTAGAAAAGCCAAAAGGTCTCTCGAAACTAGCATCTCCTCAAATCAGCCTCTACAGGTCTGGCACGCCATGCAGTTGGTGGGCAGGCACATCCTAAATACACCTCATCCGATGAACCCGGTGGCTCCTGTTAAATCACCAAACGTAGCGAACCACTTGGAGTGATCTATTACAGAGGTGTTGGTAATCTAATAAATGGTTCCCGGACGGCGGTGCCCAAGCCCGCCTCCCAAATTAAAAATGCTTGTTCATAATTTGCCCATTTTTTATGGGGATACAAAATAATTACAAAAATCGTCGTGTAGGTGAATATGGAAAATTAACTGATTTGGACAAAGGATTTCACGTTTCTAGATTAAAATAACTATCGAAAGAGTAGATTAAAGGTGCTCGAATACGTAGTTTGTTTTAATTGTTTCGCGTGTAATAATCGGGTCAATAAGACATTATAATTTTTTTATGCAACAATGTGTAATAGTCAGTCAGAGGCAGTGGGACTATACAAAACCAGGTGATGTAATGTTAGAAATATAGAATAATAGAGTGAATAGAGTGAAGATAAAAAAAAGGTTTATCTACTATCGATTTTTCACTAGCGTTATGTTTGAAAATAATATGTTTTCAAATTCATTACACTTAATTTTTTTGAAAAGCGTTAAAGTTTAAAATTATTTTCAGCATTTTTTTCTGAAAGTGGATGAATCTATTCTGTCTAGGTGCTATGTAATTTGCCTATACATAGGAGCTTTTTTCTAGGTGAGAAACCTGTGATTAATCTAAAATCTATTTTGTTTGAAAAATGCATTCGAAATGATCCCAAATTGTACTAAATTCATTAATATGCTTTATAAAAGATTCTTTAATGTTTTAATTTCAATAACTATCTCAATCTACAAATTATTACATACATTAATAGCTTGGTAAGCTATGTACCGAAAAATAATGGTAAAAATTATCTAAGATAACATTTATTTTTTCCTTATTATATTTGTCAAAAACTAAAAATATATTTACATAAACGTTTCCATCGAAACATAAAAACATAACATTAAATTAATACACTAGTACATATAAATATTACTTATCTGATTTAAGCCAGAAAATCAAAATTACTATTAAATTCCTTTGAAAACTTTCACCTCATTTTAAAACTAAGTTTTTCATCAAAGACCAAAAAAATATTTAAAACAAAGCAAACAGATTGTGGATTCTAGAAATTAATTGATTTCTTTAATCTTTCATTTAAATTTCATCGCATATAAAATGGATCAATGATTTTGGTTCCGGAAATTCAACAATATCGCAATAATAACGACATTACCATAAGGGATCTCCATGGAATCATGATGCCCTGTTTGGAACAACATATTTCGCTATATTGGAACCGCAAATTCTACAAGCCGGAAATTAAAAATGCCACCAATATCCGCGGTAAAATAGCTATGGAGAATGTGTTATAAAATATATAAATTAATTTTAAAAATACTTTTTCCTCAAAGATCACAAAATGACTCTTCCTTTTTGGTTAAAAACTAGGTTTGAGAGAAGAAATAAAAATAAATCGTTACTTCTATTAGAAAGTGTTTGCTCATAAGTTAAAGCAAAATTACATTTACTTTTTTCATTCGAATTACCTAAAACTAGTTTTTAACAATAATTTTTAATTCGTGATGTGGGGAGGTAGTGCAATCCCATACGTCCTATATAGATACGAGTTTACATATTTTTTGTACAATAGATATGTGATAAATTCAAAAATAGATTTAAAATTAAGGAGAACTATGCATGGCGTGGTCTTGAGTGAGCTCGGGCCCAGCGCTCACTCAGGAGTGGCGCTTGGTGCTGGTAGGCTGCGGTCACCACCGTGTTGTTTTTTTGTGTTTGACAGCTGAATTTCTAGATTTTGGAGCGTTGCTGAGCCGTGGCGACGTTTTTTGCTATACTCCAGGTTTCACGTAACCCACTTTGGGAACCGCTGCCATAATAAATTCTTAAAATTACACTTCATATCCTGAGTCAGTTTTTAGTTTTGATTAAATAAGTTGGTTCAGTTTTATACCTTTCGCGATCAGGATTTGGTCCGCGGTTGCAATCCCCACTCTCATTTTACTTCAAATATTAACTCCAACATATACACTATATTCCGATCACATGTTAATCCTTACAGAAGTCATTAGTCATCAAAACTGTTTTGCTATAAGTTATTCATTTTTGAAAACGTGACCTTTCAAATGTCTACCTTGTTTCTGGTATTATGTGTTTTCCGGTTTCACAGTTATAAAATCCTAGTTCCATTTGCCTTTGCGCGCTTTTCGTATAAATTTTTTCAAAGTTTTTAATTTAATTGCTGTCTTGGGAGAGATGTAGTAGCACCAGTAGCTGCTCGTGTTTTTTTACTTATTTATTGCCAAGCCCCGCCCTGTTTTCCGCTGCCCGGTGAAATATTGAAACTGCCACGCCACTGAGTTTTTATTTTTACCATTTTATGTTTTCCGGGGAGAAATTGCGAGTTTGTCATTTTCAGCTGCATAAAACTTTAGCTATTCTGATAAAACGGTTAAAATATATTATACTAGATGAAGACCCCGGCATTGCCCGGGCATTGCGCAGAATTTTTTAAAACTAATCTAGACCTCTCTCTTGTTTTGAAAGTCAGATGTGCAAAATTTCATCAACCTCTGAATAAAACTGTAGATTTGTATACAAATCAAATCCATGCCACCCGCACACTTCTAGCTTCATTCACATTCATACATCATTTCATACATACTCTTTTGTAATTCTGACTCTTGACACTACCCGATTCAAGAATTTGATTCGTCCATCGTGCTATTTCTTCCTCAGGCGTCCCCGACTTCCACCACCATAAATACTATTTTCAACATTTATTTATTTACTACACGCCCTAATGGGCTTATTCACACTGCAAAGTTTAATAGTTGAGTATCACAGTTATTATAAATTCTAAAAAATTAAAACAATAAAGGAAACATAATACAACAAAAAAGAAAAAAATATTAAATGTTACAACAAAAGCTATAATAAAATAAGATACATTAGTAAAAATGATAAGAAGTCTCACATAAATAGATATTCAAAATAAAAAATAAAAATATATTTATTGCGGAAATTATAGATGTCAATTTGTGTCTCGATATATAAAAGAATTGAAATAAACAATATTTATATATGGATTATTTTTAAGATGAAATATATTTCCCAGATCAGAATATTTATTTCCGAGACTGCGAAGTCTTGGAATCGGGGAATTTTGATAAGACAGTGTCCTGGTGTTGTAAAAATAAAAGGGTAGTAAATTTCGGCAAGATCTTTTGAGTATATGGATGCTGATTAATTGGAGTAACTCAGGACAGTCACATGTTCAAATTATATGAGCGTCCCTTACTGTATCGTATAAATTTATTTATTTTTGCATTCTCATCTGTATAAATACACTTGTGAAAATGTAAATGCAATCATTAACACATTTTGACCTCGAAAAATGGCCAAAAACAAATCTATATACATATAACCGATATTTCAAATTTTTTTTTAAACCAAATTTACATAACAAAAAAGGGACAATTTGTTGTTTTAAAGGTACGATGAACAAACTTACTGTACAACCTTTCATTTCGTATTTTTGATGACCTTTTTACTTTACTTCAACAGTTTGTCGACTGTACAATGCTCGTGTCTATTCCCATCATATTAGAGTTAGTCGTGCACCGTTAGCTAGTTTTTTTAACTGAAACAACGGTAAAAAAACACAGTGACAAATCAACACACTTTGAGCGTGACATAAAGTCATGCAAAGTGACGAAAAAACCAGCTTTATGCCAAATCACTATTTTGATTAATATTTATAAAGAATCGGTGTACATTATGAATACCAAAAAATATGCTTTAGATAAATTGAAGGTTTTCCTATCGTTTTGTTTGAGTAGAATACAAATAAAAAAGTAAATTACTCAATAAAAAATATAAATGTAAAGTACTAAAAGATATTTTTTCACAATAGAATGTATGAACGCAAAAAGGAAACAATTTTTAAAAAATATAGTATTATAGCTAAAATTATCTGTGACAGTTTTACTTGATTAACTATTTTACTTTCTTATAAATGTATTTACAAAATAAATAAAAACCAGTTTTGTGCTTTAAATCGAACGTTTCTAGATTCCATTTATCAAGCAATGCCTATTACCTACGATATAAGGTATACAAAAAATATACACATTTTTGGCTTGTAGCTTCCTCTAAAATAGGTAACATTAGGTTAGTATAGTGATTTATTTTTGGGGTATTACGCCGTTTTGTACTACCCACTTCTTTAGCCAACGTTTCAGACAGCATTATAGTGTCCATCATCAGGGCAGGTAACACTGTCCAAAACATAACGTAAAGAAGGAGGTGGCGCAACATGACATAATACCCCAAAAATAAATCACTATAGAAATTATTGTCCATGAAAATATGAAATCGTATCTACATTAGGTTAGGTTTACAGGACAGTTTTTCAACACTTTTATTGACTTTTTACACTTTTAAAATGTACGTGTAGTGTAAAACCAACTAATTTTTGCTTTTATAGTCTCAAGTACGTTAAGATAAAAAGTATACACCAGCACGAAAAATCAATTCACTTAAAACAAAGTTTTTTTACTATACTACATCTAATTTTGTTATTAAGTGAAACAATTTCAACTTTCCGTCACGGCATCAAACGGCACGACCAAGTTGCGCCAACATTTCATCCAATTTCAGTAAAATGTCTGTGTGTGTATACGCGAATGCCACCAACAGTTGATAGGATGCATTGTCATAGAAAACAAGTCTATATTTCACGTTTTAGTTCGATCGGATATCGGAAAGTGGGTTAAGTTTTACTTCAAAGATTTGCATTCATTCATTACCGAAAAAGGAAATTGAAATTGGAATGGATGTATTTAAAAAAATACTTTTTTGTTAAGTATTCTGCGAAGAGTTAAACTACAATATTATGTGCAGAGTCATTTTGAGCTAATTTTTAACTGGCAGTTCAGGTTCGTTTATTCGACACCTAAGTCGATAAAATCAACAATACAATTCGATCGCTATATTCTTAAATGAAGCGTACGTGTTGCTGAAATTAGCACTCTAGTAAGCTAATCAACCTTCATTTATCTAAAAACTCGTAAAGCAGCACACACGCGCACACAAACATATTGTGGGGCTTAGCAAACACGACTTACATATATCTACGTGTTAGAAACCCACACTACGTGATACCTTACACAGGGTTTGGCCAAACTACGTCAATGATCAAAAGTCACTTGTCTTAAAATTTTGTATTAAAAACAAAACTTGTAACTGTTAATTAATTGATTAACAGTGCTGGCATTTTTACCAAGCTTAACTTGTGTTTAAAATGGATCATGTTTGATATCTGCTGTGAGTAAATCATCTTACGCACCGGATTTCTTTATTCAAACCTTTGACACAAAAATAAATATACCTCAGGTAGGAATTTTTCATAAGCGGGAGATACAACCAAAATTTTCCTTGTGAAAGACCTCTACTAAAAATCAAAACGTTGGTGACTTAGTAAGATTTAAATAAACAGGTTCTTTCCAACCTATATTTTTCAACACATCTCACAAAGTACCCCAAATAGGGATACCACTGTCCCATCAGATCCGAACAGTCGAGACTCTTGTGATATATTGAATTAAAATAAAAATTATTTAAAATAAGGTGTTTCTCAAAACCAGCGTCATTGAATTCTTCTTCGACAAATATACGAAAGACACCCAAAAATATAAATAAAATATTTTTGCAGGACTAAGAACAATTCATTTTTATAACTCTTTCTTGAATCCAATAACTAAGCGATGTAATAAATTGCTAGCGTTTTCTCCATTCACTATTTATTTTCCATTAAATGACCTGCCACACAGCATCCCCCGAAAAATACTTAGCAACGTGCGTAAGTGCGCGCTAACCAAAAGTAAGCATGCACTTTCCTTATGCATTAATTATTACATAATTTTAACCTAATGTCATTCTTAAAGAAAGAAAACTTTATTTTTATTCAGTCAATCCATTATACAGATTAATGATAATAATATCATTTATCAATTTGAAACTGTTAGAGACTCAATAACACGTTACCAAGAAATGTCTCACCCTGCTCTGCGGCGTGAACTGTCAAAAGAATATCGATTGCCTTTAAATATAGGACATTGCCGTACATATATACTTACGTATGTTCTTATTTGTCTCACTCGAGTAGACATAGACATAGACACATCCCACGAAGCTAGGCGAGGAGACACCTAGACGAACTGTAACGCTTCTGAAATTGTTTTATATGTAAAAATGTTACTTCTTCTTAGAAATTCATGGTAGTATAATGACTAAACGTGCAACATACACATTTATCTTTATTTCAATTTCAATATTTTTTCAAAAGAGGGTCATTAATTTACTCTGAAGAGGTTTGTAGCAGCGTAAAACTGGTTCAGCCAAAAATAAACTAGTAGATAAGGGTAACATAAGTATTATTGTGTTTTCACCGAATAATGGGCTAGGTGTTTTTTTCTAACTACCGCAAAGAGTCTTACAATTGTATCCCTTAATCTGATATATTGTCAAACAAAAGGGAAAAGAAGGACATGGAAAAAAGGAAGGTCGGAAAGTACCTGGAAATAAGTGTCTCAATTACCAGCAACATTATCTATATATATCTAATAACATCAAGACACGGGTTCAGTTCCCGTTGGCGGCATTTATTTTACTCGGGAGATATTTTAAATTTGTATTGATATTTCAGGCGACTAATTATTGCTTATGATTATTTGTTATCCTTTATGCTATGCATAAAACCTTATCTTATAAACATTAGTTTATCATTAAAAAATAGTAACATTATCGATTAAAGATTAAAATACGCTCTTTATTACTTTAATTAAAATTTTCACGAAATAAATTTCTACAATAATTTATATCAGCAACGGTTTATTCAGAATTCTAACCATTCAAAACGAATTTGTTGCCTGATCGTCAAATAAATAATTCATCGAACTTCGTTCTAGTTGAAAACGTTCGTATGTACCAATTCAACAAACACAGTAATAACATATAGTATGAAATTCGAAGTTGAGCAGGTAATTACAATGGGACACATTTGAAATTAAGGCGTATTCTCGGATTCAACGATCCATTCAATGAAACCAAAGTGCATTTTGCTAAACAGATTAGAACATTTTAATTGTCCCCGTAAGAGAAGTAGTTATTATACGATTGGGATGCATGTCAAGTTAAAAATGTAGAAAACGTTAAAAAGAAAACATTTTCTGAATAAATAATATTATCCAAATAGTTCAAATTTAGGTGCATGTAGTTCAGAAGCTTAATTTTTTTTTAGTTATTAGGAAACGAACAGTTATACGTATTTCATTTTTTTAAAATAAAGTGTTACATGGTTGCATGAACCATTGATGTTTCAATGAACATACAAAAAAAAACTTACAGTAGAATTGATAGAATTTTTTTAAACACAGATTGAATGTAAATATATAGATAATGTAAGAATAAACAAAAAATATATTTTTTTACAATTTTTTTTTTATTTTTATTTTATTTTATTTTATTTGGGAAACAAACAGTTATACAAATATATTTTAATACAAATCATTTTTACCAAGTTGCATAAACCAGTAAAGTTAAAGTTAAATTATCATTGATAGTCAAAATAAAGAATGAAAACGAGAATCTTACACGTAACAAGGGTTTAGGGTTCGAAAATGTTAACGTTTCGATTATTTTTTTTCTTATAAGCATTCAGTAAATTAAACTGAAGACAAATGGAAAAATGTCAGCGTCTGAAAAGATTCTATTTTATCCTGTGCACGTTCTTCTGAAAAATTGGCGTTGTCTTCAGGTAGTTTTTGAGTGTGGGATGTGGAGTTAGTTTTTTCGCACGTTTTGTACTGGACAGTCGATAAATGTTTTCTAGATGGTAGTCATTATCAACAGCCTTGTTGATGATGTCAAGTTTAAAAAAAAATGGTGGGGTATATTTCAGTGTTGATAATTAATGGAATGCTAATGAGTCTTGTTGTTCGGGTGTTTGGAAGAACTAATAAATGGATGCTTATGAGTCTCGTTATTCGGGGGTTTGGAAGGACTAATTAATGGATGCTGATGAGTTTAGTTGTTCGGGTGTTTGGAAGGACTAATTAATGGAATACTTATGTGTCTAGATGTTCGGGGTTTGGAAGGACTAATTAATGGAAATCTAATGAGTCTATTTGTTCGGGTGTTTGGAAGGACTAATTAATAGAATGCCAATGAGTCTATTTGTTCGGGTGTTTGGAAGAACTAAACTAAGTGATTCAGAATATTTACATTAATAAGTGTATCGACATGAAATCAAATTCTATAAGAGTACGTATGAGATGATATATTATTTTCGTTATTTAAGCAGTGGCGTCTCGTGAGTTTTGAGTGCGATAGGGTGCTAGGTTTGACAAACTCGACATTATTGATGCTGATGATTGATGTTCAAAACTTTTTTTTTATTTTTTATTCAAAATATTCGTAAAAAAATTTTTGAAAAAAAAAAAAATGTTTTCGGATACAACAACATCAAGAATGCTATTTTTTCGTATTATTACCATTCTAGTACAAACAAAAGTCACGAGCCGCCACTGAATTTAAGAATGGATCTTTTGCCATGAAAGAGTTGTGTGAAGTTTCAGCATCTCTCACGCCTTCAGAGTAGCGACATTATTGTTAATTTTTCTTTTATTAACCATAACCAATTAATTTTTATAAATATTAACCGGAAATAAGGAATTACAGAATTTTTCCAAAGAAATATCACCATCTCTATGACAAATATTTTTTCAAACTTTTTTCAGGCAGTAGGTACCATAAAATTGATTATTCGGATTTTTTCAGCTTGGAGTAAGAACCACGACCATTAGAACTATGGTGACATAAAATGTAGTAACCAAGACGGCCGCCGTCTTAAACCGGAACCGGAACGTAACAAATAAATTTACAGACAAACAAAATGCCAGATGATCTAGACACGACTTTAGTCTATTAACAATAAGAAACTACAGCTAAGACTTTTAACCAACCAACGTATAGCAACATTTCGATTCTTAATTGTGGCCCCCTATCGGGGAAATACTAAGAACCTATGTATGATGTATTGCAAATTACATATTTATTTCATATTGTGCGTGTCAAAATACACATTTTGATAAATGTTTTAATATTGAACTAATCCGGATTTCAAGGAGGTCTACCAAAAAGTTCGTCATCGAATTTATTAAGATCAGAAAATGTCTTTTGATAAAATAATTTAATTGACATTTCAAATACAATGAGAGAACTTTAGGAGAAAGTTTTTTGTGTTTTTTGTACACCACACAACTGCTCCCAACCGTTTGGAGCCAGTGAGAATTCGTCATCCTCAATTGGTGTGAGTTGTGATGCTAAAGGTGTTAGGGAGGAGAATAATATGGGGAAGAGGAAGGTGCAGAAGTATCTGGCTATTCAGATCTGGTCACCAAACACGTCTAAAGCCATTTTAAGCAATGTTTCAACAAGACGAAACTTAGAGTATCTTCCACTCTGGAAGATTCTCTTCGTCAAAGCAGTACGATACTGTACTGTGAAACCCGATCGGTATACGAGTAAAAGCAAGACTTTTATGATTTAAGATTCACCAAGAATATAATGATTATAAATTAATTAAAGCTAATTTACTTGCGCATGCCGGGATTTTATCTGGCACCTCCCAATCGCTAGTCAAAAGCTTTACCAAAAAAGCTCACTTAATAACAGTACCTAATAAGAATTTAACGATATTTCTTCTAATAATTTTAGAAATTCTTTCTTTTAATTGGTAGTATAAAGCTCGAATAAATTTCCAAACAATCCATGGTTCCGTACTTCCCATTTTTATCAAGACATCAACATTTATTTATTTACTAAGCGTACCTCAAAAAAAATCGTTTTAAATCAACTCATAGTTTACAAAAAGGGTTTTTTCACAATTATTACTCCTATTGTAGGCTTGGAGCAATCTTATAATATAACTTCGATTCCCACAGTTAATCCTCTGTCTATCATTTCAGACCGTCCATCATATGTTAGCATAATTATATTATATGTTCTGGCATACCGCAGTCAAATTGTAAATAATTATAACAAAATTACTTTGTAATTGAGATTCTTTTTGTCCATCTTCAAATATTTATCTGGTCATCTTTGTGTAACATACATTCACATAAAATTGAACGAAAAAAATATCATTAATTTGGAAGGCGCTTAAATTATACATAACATGTTCCAATTGATTTTTTTTACATCAACCCTACGCAGGAGGTCCTGAGGAAAATAATTTTTCTATGTCATCATTGGGAATGCTGCGTGGGAGGTCTTTTTTTATGGAAAATAAGGAGATTTTGCTCTGAGAAGGTTAAAAAAATGAGGGATCAGTCTGTCCAGGAGTGACGGACATATGAATTTATTCCACCCACGGCGGTGCAAGGCGATGGATCGAGAAACCAATTGGAGAGGTCAAAGGGTCTCAATAAAATAAACCTCTCCCGATCAGGCACGACAAGCAGCTGGTGGGTAGGAGAAACCTGGACACACCTCACCCGATAAACCCGGTCAACCCTGCTGATTCACCAAAGGTAGCGAACCACTTAGCACATACGTCTGTCTTAGGTCGCCACCTATGGCAGAGGTGTTGGTTATCCAATAAAGGTTTCCCGGGGTGGCGGTGCCCAAGCCCGTCTCAGAAATGAAATACCAGAAGACGAGATTTATGCCAGAAATTCTGGTACTAACTACTATTTGTATTCCTCATTGCCCAGAATAGAGGGAAATAATCATAACGAGTCAGTGGACTTCCATAATTTATCACTTAACAAATACAAAAGAATGTTACTGAGGCAGTTAAGTTGTGTAAATTAAATATGTATTGTATTAACATATGATTTTACATTCGTAAAAGCCCCTAAAAGGGACTTTAATTAAGTAAAGTAAAGTATTAAATTATAGTGAATTTATGTAATTAGTTAAGTAAACTACCCGAATTGTCACAATTTTTTGGTATTTTATGCTTATTAACGGGCATTAAGACAGCCATGAACTAGTGATTACGATTATTTATCTATTTATTGCACACCCAATAAATACCACACTATACTACATACCCCATTGAATGTATTTGCTTCTTGAACTAATTTTATTTACACATAACATTGCTTCCTTTAAAAAGCAAAAATACAAGCAGATATGCGAAAATCCTTAACTACATCAGTTTGTTATTATGATTAAAAGATTAATACAACTATAATGTACTATTATTATTTATTATTTTTTGTATCGTTGTACTCGTATGTAAAAGCCTAATGGGCCTTTAAATAAATAAATCATTTTCCCGAAACCCCTGAATTAAAAAAATATTACATATTTGTAATAAGCATTTACTTTGTGGCTCGTCATAATTTACAATAAAAGATATAAAATTGTTTTAGACTACTTTAATTTTAATTGTACTCTACCGGTTTCGGAAGCACCCTTCCTTCGTCAGGAGAGTGTTAAAACTAACCTTTGGTACAAAATATTGACAGATATATACACAAAAATATAATTCAGGTGTTTGAGTGGGAGGTTAACAAAGGGGGACGGGTAATTGGGGGAATTTCAGCAATAACATAGCGGCTTACTGGAAATATATCTAGAATGGGACTAAACGATAAATTAATTTGGTTATTCAATATTCTAGCGTTATTATTTAGGGATTTTTTGATTTCAAGAGCTTCTAAGTTATCCAATGCTAGTATATTGAATAACCAAATTAATTTAAAATTAAAAATATTACTCCAAATATTATAACTTCCAGAATTTTTTTGTAGAATACATTCGCACTTATTTTTCGTTAATATTTATTAACAAGATTTTCTAAAACTGGGACGGCTCCACTGGTCAACATATGGAATATACAAAGATAGAATACGAGAACAAAGGGTTTTTTTATTCTTAAATTACAGGATGAAGTAGTGTAGATAAAGTTATAATTAGGTGAATACATGGTAGAGAAGTAAACACAATATCCTTGGGCATGAGAAACATGAGTTTCTCCAAAGATGACTTCTTCGATGTCTAATGATGACATATGAAGTTAAAAATAAATTAATTATTGAAAAAGAAGATATTATCAATCTGAATGAAACATGAAACAGAGCAAGACACAGAAAATAACAAAAAGGTAACGGTTGTCACTGGGAATCGAATTCAGGATCTCTATCTCATCAGTACAGCACAATGAATGATGTTGATCAATGAATTCGGCAATTTACGTCATTTTTATCGATCTTATATTTCAAATTCAAACTCATTTTCCCATATTTCTAGCTGCTGTCTTTTTTAATGATTCCAACGTTCTAGCTCAATCATTTTCCACTTCGGAGGCTTGTCAAATATGTAGGTATTACATTATTAAAAATTTTGGGAACAAATACTCGATATGTAAATATAAATATGGCAATTTATTGGTCCTTTTCATCTAGTAGAGTTGATTTGTTTGATGAAACTGTTTAACTCTGGATGTGCAAATATTTTTTGTATTTATATTTATATTTTTGAAGAAAGACAAACATTCTCCGGGTTACAAATAACCTGACAATATTTCAAAATCTCCTACTACCACCACGGTAAGAGTAAAATGTTTGTAAATAAGCATTGGTTCGATGGCTATTTTTTTAAAAATGAAGTTGTATACAGGGTGTCCGGGGGTAAAGTGTACTAACTTCGGGGGATGGCTCTACATGCTTTTAGAAGTAGAAAAAATGAATAACTTTTTAGAAATTCCAACGTTTTAAGGTAGTTTTTATGTTAAAAAATTTGAGTTGTTTGTATGGGAAAATAAATTATTAATAATAATCCCAGACACCCTGTATGTAAAAGCATTTTGAGCGTAAATAAATAAGTATGCATATTTTTTTGTATATGAAGTACTTTGTTTACACCACTTTTTAATTAATAATAATCCACATGTTTCAAGACCAATGGCTTCTTCGTCAAGATAATGAAAACTAAGCATTTAAAAAAAGATAAGAATAGACAAATAAGTACATTTATACAAAAATATTAAAATATCGTACAAAATAAATTAAATTATCGTGAAATAATTAATTATTACATATATATGTGCCAAAGCATTTTTTTATAATATGTATTTCAAATTTATGTATAAACCAAAAATTTTGATAATTTAACATAAAATAATCAAGGAGTAACTAAATAACGAAAATAAAAATACAAAATTAAATTAATTAATAATGATATTTTTATTTTTTTAATGACACCATAAAGGTAATTTGCGATTTTCAAACATAAATTTTTCTTTTAATTTTGATAAAATTATTAACCTTTGCATAAATAAATCTTTCTCAACCACTAGGCCAAATTTATGTCGCTATTATGTCTTCAGTTTTTATGCATGAATAAAAAAATACAAAGTGTCACACAATAATGAAGTTTTAACAGAGAAACTGCAGATCGCAGACTGAAGCAATTTAACCCCGTCGAAGCGTGAAGGGTTAATTATTGAAGAAATCGGCGCAGTGGAAGTAATACGTAAATGATTGGAAGTAGAAAGGTTTAAAATGATAATTACGTGTCGATAACTGATGACGTTAAGTATTGAGCCAATAAAGATAATGTTGTATTATATATACTAAATGTTAGTTAGAAATTTGTTTAAGCAGTAAGTATTAATAGAAGCAAGATGGATCTTGTATAATTATATAATAATTATAATAATAGTGCCCTGACACTATACATTTGCTATCTTTGCATATACCTCCAAAATATACTAGACGGTATATTTTATTCTACAACAATAACTTCGCTACGAATTCTGTGTTAGAAAGAATACATAGGTCGGGCAATGAACTAAGTGATGTCGCTGACATATTTAATTTAAACTTCAATACATTTAAAGCCAAAATAGTCCACCATTTTTAAAATGTAAATAATGTATTAGAAATCATTATATTTTATTTCGATTTTCTTTTGTTTGTTTTATACTGTTGTTAAAAATGAAATTTGTAATTTTCACGTACTTAAAAGCCCAATAAAGCGTCAATAAATAAATAATTAATCGGGTTTTTGGATGTACACTATGTGCACTGATGTGTTATATTTAGATGAGACATGAAGCGAAAAAATAGGTTTCGCTTTTTTACCTGCAACATAGCAATTTTTATATAAAATTTCACATTTATGTATAAACCGAATTTAACATAAAATAATCAAGGAGTAACTTAGATAACAAAAATAAAAGTACCGAAATAAATATATTAATAATAACATGCTTATTTTTTAAATGACGCCACAAAGTGAATTTGCCATTATTAGACATTCCATTTTTTTTAATTTTGATAAAATCATTAATCTTTGCATTGCATAAATAAATCAATACTGGGATCTTTCTAAACAACTATGTAAAATTTATACCGTTATTATGCGCCTCTAATTGTAGCTCCATAACTATGTGTACAATTTTTCTGCAAGTTCGATTAACAGCACGAAAACACGAAATGTGCCAATATGATTACAGGTATATTTGACCGTTTTTAATGAGTTTTCGTAAAACAAAATTCTCAAACAAATACCAAAGTACTTCTTAATTTTATTTTCAACTGCCAAATAATATGACCAACACCCCTGCCATAGGTTTTGTGTCTTAATGTTATCTTCTCAGAACTTTCTCTCCTTCCTTTCCCTAAAAAGACCCTCCACACAGCATCCCTGAAGATGACATAGACCATTAAGAAATTATTTTTCCTCAGGATTTGTGTGGTGCTAATGTAAAAAAAGTAGTAATTTTACAAAGTAATATTTTTTTAAAGATAATTATCAAGTTTTTTTGCAAATCATTTAAACGTCTTTGTTTTCTCTGATTACAAAATCTTACGATATTTGAATAAAATATATTTGTGCAGTTCACAAATTAATATTTATCTCAATTTTTATAATTGAGTAAAAATTAAAAATCATTAAAGTTACTAACAACTTATTTCTATGTTATTTTGTCATAGAAATATGTGGGTTATGGATCCATTATTTTGTTTCATGGTTCTGCGTTATATTCCGATGTTTTTTTAAAATAAATATTAGTGTAGATAAAAATTGATACATTGCTACAAAATACAACATAATTTCCAAACAACAGACAATTTTATAATTTATATGACTTAAATAATAATTGTGTATAATTTCATGGTGATCTCAGCACGTCGAGGTTTTTACCGTTCGTGACTTATTATGAAAATATCCGTATCCCTATCTGCCAACGTGATTCAAAAATATAAATGTCCCCTTCATAAAACTAAATAATAATTTAGTGCCTTATCTACAGACTGTTATCAGAAAAGCAGCAAAAAGAAAAACACGTTTCGAGGTGCCATTTTTCAAACCTAATCAAATTGATAAAATGTTTAATATGTTGGCGCTATCAACGCTTCAAAAGTGTTCTTGCTATTTCAAAACTATTCAAGGATAGCCAGATGTAGCCATTTATATTTTGTGATTATAAATGTATGAGTTTTTAAAGTTAACCTTAAAAAAATGTTGTCTAAATTATTTTTTGAATATTGAATTGACTTGGGTTTCTCAATGTAAAATCTTGGATTGATGGCAAATGGAATCCATCTAAAAAAGTAAGGACAAACGGGTTATATGTTTTTTTTGGTAAATTCACCACCATGAATTCACTGACCAAATGAACCAATCACAATTTCCCTACCACAATTCACCGCAAGGAAAGTTCACCGCGGGGAAAGTTCACCGTGGAGAAAGTTCGCCGTGGAGAAAGTTCACCGCTGGGAAAAGTTCACCGCCTTTAAGTTAAGTAAGTTAATTGCAGTCGCGATTTATACATTGTATAAAAAAAAACCGTAAAAGGGGGTTAATAAATACATTATTTCAATTTTAAAAATTCGCTGCGGTGAATTGGGTTCGGCGAAATATTGTACTTAGTAAATTGTGGTCGGTTAATTGTGAGCAGCGAATCAATATGGTCGGTGAATTTTCCTAAAACATTTTTCGACATTCTTGTGTGTGACATGGAAATCTAAATGAACTACACGTATGAGTGAAGTTTTGTGGATCTATAGTTGCATCCAAATGCATACCTCGAACACAAATAACATATGAGGACACACGACTCATATATGAGTACTTTGTAGAAATGCATAAAATTACGAATTTATACAATAATTAGATGGTAGATGCAAGAAGGAGAAACCTTCATATTTGATTATTTTCTTCATGGTCCTATTCTGTTTAGTGAATACAACTCAATGGTACCACTGGGAGAATCAGTAGGGCTATGACGTTCCAATTAAGAAATATTAGATGAAGTTAGTGTGGTACTACCTAACTGGTAATTCATTCAAAAGTATCTAATATACTGCAATTGTGAATCCATGGCCGGTAGGGTATTATAAATAAAATAGGGTTTGATAAGATACTAAATGAATCTTTGTTCATTCCTTCATCTTGGCAGTATAATTGAAGATCTACAGTGTCTGCCCAAAAAACGTGGTGGATCACCCCTCTAGCAGTAGAGAGGGGGAGAATTTTTCAAAAATACATGTTTATAAAGTAGATTGAGTGAGGTATCTTTTACAATGTTTTCATTCGTGCTGAACCGAATGAGACCACTCTGAAGTCGATAGAATCAATATTTGGTTAGATAAATTAGGTGTTTAGCATAGACATATGAATATTAGTAGACCTGCCCTAAGTGATTAAAAGCGTATTATCCCCACTCCCCATACCGGTTCCATTTGAGCCGGCTGTGCTTGCGTATGGCCTCAAGTGAAATTTGAAAACGTGACGTCATCATTCTTGTGCGAACTATGGTCGAGGCATCATCGGTTCATTTTACGAAATAACACGGCAAAATGTTGACTTGTACTATGAAAACTTGTAAAAATAGATTTGAAAAAGAGAATTAACCCAATTGTTGTATTACATTCCATATATAAGCATTATTTTACTTTATTTTAAGCATATTCACATCGTATAATATATATCAGTTTTAAAACAATATACTATCACTTCGAGAAACGTCTGGACGCGAAACACAAAGCTGGTTGGTTGCTGGGAAGTAAATTATGAACATTTATAAAAGTGTCTTAACTAAATACTTAAACGAAATATTCGACTCTGAAAAGGGAACCGAATTTTTTTGCCGAATTTGGACTTCGCAAATTTGTTCATAACGTGGCGAGTAATTTGCGCTCCCATGTAAAAATGTCTATTCATTCAAAAGCAGATTTTACTTTTAAGAAGCAAATGGTGATTTTATAATGCGAGATGCCTATTTACTGTCAGATTGATTTATTGACGAATCACAGTCAGCCTTACTCCCTTCGTTCTTCAACAGTTGATTTTACCCCTCGCCATTATCTTCTCGTCTATTAATTCCTATGTCTGTGGTGTTTAGTAAAGAAGGCCTCCGTAGTCATGGGGTGGGGCTCGCGACTAGCAAGCTGGAGTTCGCGGGTTTAAGTAAATTTTATTTGATAAATTGGTGTTGTATCACAAATGGATTAAAAATAATATATAGTATTGTCTCAATATTGCCCAGGTGTAAGACCACCATTCAGAATTGAAAAGTTATTTGAAATGGCTTTGGCCGTGTTTGGTGACCAGATCTGAATATTCAGATACTTCCCCACCTTTCCCTTTTCCATTTCCTTCCCCTCTCTACTACCTTCAGCCGCACAATATACTCACCCAATTGGGGATCACATAGTCTCACTGAATCCAGACGGTCGGGAGCAGTTGGGACTATAAAATAAATAAATAAAAAATAAACCTTGAAAGTAAAGAAAATAACAAGGTTTATCTTCAAAAATGAATGTATGACCAATATTTTTTTGTAATTTTTATTTCGTCATTTATTAAATGCATTTTGATATTATTTTACCTGAACCTATTATTATTTTATTTCATACATTACGACAATCCACAAGTCGAATGCTTTATATGTAAAAATAAATAAAATGTTAAGATTATTTTTCAATTTGATTAATCAGAGGCTTAAAATAATAGAATATTTCAGGTGCCCTGAGAAAGAATTAATTATTAATATTTCAGAATGATGAGTTATTTTTAAATTATTTATTTCCACTTTGCGTCAAATACTTTGCTACGCCAGCATTGAATCGCAATAACAATAATAGTTTTAAAAATTATCGTGATAACGCCGTAATAATATTTCATGCAATAATAATTGTAATTACGAACACTCGTGTAATTCTATCGTACTTACCAATTATTTCAATTGGGAATGTTATCTTTAAAAAACGATTTACAGAATTGCACACGTTAATGCGCTTTGAAAATTTGTTGAAACGTTCGACTGTTTAGAATTTATTTATCGAATTGATTCATGATTGCTTGTGATTTTAAATCTTCCACAACGCAAAAGGTTTTTGATTACTATTAGTGTAAATTATTAAGTAAAAAATTTCAATAATTAAAAAAAAATGAAACCATCTTCAATTTATCAATATTTGAAAATAAATAAACAATACACTAAATACGATACAATTTTCTCGCCGAACATGTTGTTTTTTGTGGTAAACTGCTCTCAATCGTATAGAGCCAGTGATACTACGTAATCCTCAATTGGGGTATGTTGTGAGACTGAAGAATGTACCTGGCTATTCACATCTGGTTACTAAACACTGTTTTTTTTATTTTTTTATTATATATTATCCACTTTACAAATATAAGACAAAAAAATAGCGATAAGCCAGTTTGTCTAACGGGTTCTTTACATTATACATCTTATTATAGTGAGTTTACAGTTACATTTTTACAATTGTATGCATAAAACAAAAAATTAAAAAATTTACTGATATATAATAAAATAAAATTATGAAAAACATAAATAAAAATTTTAAAGTTTTTAGAATAATATATCATTGTAAGCTAATACAAATTATTTCTTTCAGTAAGCCAAGTCTTCAGTAATTTCACCAATTGTTTGTTTTGGGCACAGTCAAAGCCAATTGAAGCAACGTTTCATTTATGAATGGTTTTCTTATAACATGGCCATACTCGGAGCATCTTACACTTCGGAAAGTGCCGAAAATATATTATGTATTATTTTAAACGAATAAATTGTGAAATAACACAAATGCATCAAATCAACTTTATAGCTGAGAGACTTACTCCTCGACCACGGACACCATCAAATTGCACAATGTTAATAGTTTGGGTGTCGTTTTAATAATAGTTTATAAATTCAAGTAATTTTAAGAATATATAATTTTTTTTTAAACATAAACTTGTTATTATACTAATATGGTAAAACTGCTGTTTAGCCGTTTTGTTAAAGCGTTGACTTATTTTAGGCAAAAAGAGCCTCATTTCTGCTTCCCCTTGCGTATACATCATAAAAATGTACAAAGTACGTCAAAAATAATATCCTTAAAAGTGTGAATTATTATCAAAGACAATATTTGTAGGGGAGCACTTTGACTTTTTGTGAGGTTGTAGTGTTTTTTTTAGTAACGAAAACTTTTTCTATTTAATTTGTGGTCTTATCGGCTATGTTTCATTCCAAAAATCTTTAAAAAAATAAAAAACAATAGTAAAATTATTGATACCCGTAAGCTTTTGAAGAAATTTGAATAAAATTAAATATGGTGACAGAAAAAACAAGCTGACAAAAGTTTCGATAACTAAGAAAATTCGGACAGAAAAATGACGCCAAAGATCACTCACTGTTTATGAGTTTTTGATACTTTCTAACTTTAAACAAATTGATTTGAACGTAATAGTCGACCATTGCTTTAGGCTAGTTATTGCAGTTTTGCAAATAAAGTAAGCCGACAAAAGTTACCAAGACCTAAAAATGTGGACAGAAAAATGATCCCAGGGATCATTGTTCAAGAGTTTTCGATAATTATTTTAAGTTAGTGTTTGCTGGTTTTCATTACAAACTATTGACTATTGTAAATATACGAATACAGTAAATTATTTATCTACGACTTGCAAAGAAAATGCATTTATTTTAAATTATAAAAAATAAATGATTACCCTGTTTGTTCATTTTTGAATATCGTAAAATTTTAACAATTAACAACCAACTTGGAAAATGGTGTTCAAAAACTGAAACTTTATTTATTTTTAGATTTCACTCTTATCGTAAAATCGCTAAAAGCACGACCCTGAAACAATATTTGCCATTCGCGCAAGTTTGTATAATTTTCCACGCCTCTCAGCAGAGTAGCCGAATTGCATCAACTGCACAAAACCCTCTCTATCACACTGCAAACTATCGGATTAGCACGACTGATAGTGGCAATGAACAGATAACCGATAGATACGTGATGCAGTCCGCTATTTTAGGTCAGTGTCTGCCCTAGTAGCTGTGCAGTTGCTTCTTTTTGCAGAGATGAGGGCACGGTGGCTTTTTCAATAAATTTAATTTCATTATTCTGAGTATCATTGTGAATATGAAGAATGGAAAAGGTAAGTTTGGTCTCAATTTTAATCTTCTTTATGTCGCTCTAGTTTTTTTGGTATTAAGGCTTTTGAGATAGTTTTAACTTTTCAGGTGAATCTTTTGTCTTCGTTTTAGGATTTTATCGTCCAAAATTGTATAATATCCATCGTAGCATTAAGATGGTGGTAGTTCTGTATTCGGTTCATTCAAATTATTTTTCTATTATTTACAATTCATTTCTCTTCCTGGGGTGTGCCCGGCTTCTTTTTTTCATGCAGTTAAACGTTCTTAATAGTTGTTTTTTTATAGAACGTTAATCATAACTTTATATATTGGTTATTATGTTGCGCTTTCTCCTTATTTAGCCAACGTTTTGGACAGCGTTGAAGTGTCCACAATATCAGGGCAACTGCCCTGACAACGTAGTCCGAAAGGTTGGATAAGGAAGGAAAAAACTCAACACGGCTTAATTAACCCAAAAGTAAATCACGATAATCAACCAGCTGGTTGAAAACGGTTCAATTACCTTAGGTTAAGGAATAAAATTTTGCCAGATTATATGTCGTGTAAAAAGTATTAATAGTACAATTCATGGCTATCCTACTTGAAGCTGCAAGGATTTTAGGCTTCCTGAGACAAATTTATTGAGAACACAAGACAATATTTATTATTAAGGTTTTAAAATGTTCAACGGACACACTAAAAGGTAGCCGTTTTTGTGGGTTATGCCTCAATATTGTGAAGTCCAAATTAAAAAGAAAAATTTTGATGTTAGTATTTGTATTTATATTCTCTGATTAAAAATTGTTGGAAAACAGAAGACAGCTAAAAATGCTGTGTCTTCTCTATCGGTGATTCAGTGGAAACTTCTTAGTGCTTATATCAAATCCAAACTATACCCACCACATAATAATTTATATACAGTACTATACTTACATGGTAGGTCACTTAAGATTAACACTTAATTAACATTAGTGTATACCTTTAACGTCTGTCGTGTAATTTACATTCACATTCAAACATCATTTTACATAACATATACACATACATCTTTTGGTTAATCGCCTCTTTATGTAATCTGACACAACTGTCATATGTCATACGATTCATTTTTATGTCTTATTGGAGCGAGGTTTGCTTAATTTTTAACAGCACGCATTGGGTGCTTAATTTTGTAAAAATCCCATTTCATCTTGTTTCCCTTATCCTATTCGGGTTGGAAAACCATCGCTTCGATAAGGCGCCTCCAGGCGTCAAATCTCCTAAATTCTTAATAATCAGCCATTTCATTTAAATTCTAAAGACGTATTGTTTCACAGAATTAGAAAAAATCATCAAATTTCTAAGTTAATTTTCAGGTTGTGTCAAAATTTTATTTGAGTTTTGTTATTACATCATAAGGGCCAGTTGGTTCACAAAACTGAAATAATAACAGCACTTTTATAGGACTTGAACATTAACGTTAAAATTTGATGAATTGTTCTAATTCTGTAAAACAATCCGTCCATAATAATCAATAATTGATTCTGAATTCCAAATAATAATCAACCACAACGACATGATTGGTAAAATTTCTTGATAAAATTGGCCTTCACATTTGGCCATTAATCACATTTCTTTCATCTCCATTTGTTTGCATTTTTTCTTGCAATGCTATTGTATTCAGATGTTCAGGTTCCTATTTTTGGGAACCTTATACCATACAATTTTGTAATCACTAATACCAACTCTAAGCGTTTATGTCAAAACAATATTCTATAATCATCTGTATATTTGTCTAAACTCATTTTCTGTATTTTTATTAAGTTTGTCTATTTCATAGTTTTATTTTTTTTTAAATGTTACCAATTTTCGAAAAATCTATTCTTTCAAATGACGAAAAACGCCCACTGTTATTGTACACGGGTTCGTATTTTTATAATTTTGTAATTGCCTACCATTACCAGCGCTGTACTGTTTTTGTTAACTATTCGAGTGATTTGTGTCACATATATACATTTACTATATTACTTAATTATTACCTTTCCTCAAAATATAATTATGGAAACAAATAAAACTGCCAAATGCGGTTACATGCCAATGATTTCACCTATAATTCACCGTTTATCTTATATTTTTAGGTTCTATTTATTTGGCACATTATGGCAAGTGATCACTCAAAACGTTTTTAAAAGATGGCAAAATATGCCAAAAATCTTTCAAGTGGTTAAGACACTATTCTGTAATCATCTATATTTTTAGCTGCACTTATTTGCTGTATTTATTTTTAATTTTGTCTATTTCCTGCAACTACAGGGTTTTCTAATAAGAGGTGTTATTTTGGTATTCAATCGTAAAAGATCAATGGTTTCGTTGCTTGTGTGGCACGTAGCTCCGTTTTGTTGAAATTAAACGTTGTCCAAATCAATACCATCCAATTCCAGCCATAAAAAATCATTAATGATCCCTCGATAGCGCAATCCATTCACCGTAACTGTTACTCCAGCCTCATTTTCAAAAAAGTAAGGTTCAATGACTCCGTCCGACCATATACCGCACCAAACAGTCACACGTTGAGCATAGAGAGGCTTTTCAACAATAATTCTTGGGTTTTCCGAGCCCGAGATGCGACAATTTTGCTTGTTGACGAAGCCACCGAGGCGGAAATGGGCCTCATCACTCAACATGATTTGCATTTGATTCACTCAAGTGAATTTCAATAATTTCAATGCGTTGTTGAAGCGTGTATCGTTCCATTTTTATTAATGACGTAGTTTCTACTTGTCAAATGTTAAAAATGACAGCTTCAAAATTAACATCTACCGAAATAGCGGGCTATTCAAAATAACACCTCTTATTGGAAAACCCTGTATAATTTTGTTTTTAAAAACTATATGTCCAAGATCATTCTTAAAGGGTGAAAGCAAAAATAAATCATTTATAAAAAACGACGATTTCATTAGGTACTGTTTAACTGTTTCGAATATATTGCACTTGTCGTTGATTGTAAGATGCTTGTCAGAAGTTTGCATAAAGTAAGTAATTAGTTTCATTACCGGCATTTTCGTGATTATTATAATTATGACGTACATCAATGAAAATCTGGAACATTCAAAGATGAAGTTCGTCTTAGAATTAGAACGAGTAACGTAGCAACCTACGGATTATGAATGTACGTTGGTCTTATTTGAGGTATAGGTTGCGTGCAAAACGCAAGATGTAAAATTATCCCGTTACCCGTTAATCTTCTGCTTTATGTCATCTTCGAGTTACCTCCCATATCCGGCGAAAGGCAGGGATGTTAAACATTTAGAAGTAAGGTTTTGATTTGCACAATTTAATATCTACATACAAAATTAACATCAATCTCAAAAATACATTGGACTGTTCTACAATTCCACCATTTGGAATCGCACGTTGCTTGTAATTGCTTCAGCTGTGTTTAGTGATCAGATTCAATAGGTCACGAACTTTTAAACTTAAATTTTTCCAACATTCTTACCTCCCTTCTATATTCGGTTAGTCGATTAGGTTCCATTTTGTTAGGATTAGGATTAGAGTAGGATTCTAAATAATAAAAAAAAAAAATCATTTTTTGAGGAGGAACCCCGGGAACCATAATCAACCCCTCTGCCATGAGCATCTTCCACTTTATTTCATTTAAAGATCCTCTACACAGCATCCCCGAAATCGTTTTTCAACATTTTCTGAATATTAACATTCGGGATAGTGGTTCCATCCCAGATAACTATTATATCTAACCTATCACACACCAATCCTTAACCCAATTTGCTTCCCTGCTCGTTTTCTAAGAAAAAATCTGCTATCCCTCAAATAAACTATCTGTTAAAACAACTACCTTATTTTTTTACGTTATCTTAATAATGGAACAAATTTAAAATAAAGGAAAATATTTGTATATATTTTGTTGGAAAGTAAGAGCTTCACAAATGCACTCATAGAGGGCAGTGTATAGAGCTTGCGTGGAAGTCCGCAAGATGGCAGCTAGTGGCCAGTAGTTGCCAGGACCAGTTAGAAGGCTTCCAGACAAACTTAGTGTCTCAGATCCCATTTAGCCAGCTTCTATGTTGGTCGTCTACCGAGTCACCATTGTAATACGCGAAGCATTAATAAATCCCTGATTTATCATAAAACCTATTATTTATAATCTCCTTCCACGACGAATTGGAGAACTGTTTGTGGGAACACAACATATGTCAAAACTTAACATCAATTAATCGAATATTCTAATTTCGGTTACATGTTGTGCGTTAGTCCGACGTGAAATCTGGTTCAATAACTCTAATTTGCTTTCATTTTCATAATTGGAACTGATCGACAAAGTACCTACATATAATAAAATATATTTAACAGAAATTTATTTTAATTGTCGTCTTCAAAATTGGAATAGATTTGTCAAGAATTCAGACTATCCTGTGATATTTCACAGGTCTTCGCTAATTATTGCATCATTTATTTAAAGAAAAGTCCTTTTGAATATCTGTTTACGATTCTTCTTTCACAATAATATTGTAAATAAAACGCAAAGTATTTTTTTATTTAATGGGTCAATACTAGGTTAACACGCGTAGAGCTTATCTTTACTTCGAAAACTTAAAGGAAAATACTTGGTAATAAATATTTCCCTCCGATTTCTCATTTTTAGTCATCTCGAAAATAGAACAATTAAAAATAAACGAAATCTTTAATGATAGGTCAATACTTGAGAGTATGTTAACAAGTCAAGAAAACAGTCGTAATACAGGGTTTTCCAATAAGAGGTGTTATTTTGAATAGCACGTTATTTCGGTAAATGTTACTTTAAATGCTGTCATTTTTTGACATTTGACAAGTAGAAACTAGGCCATTAATAATAATGGAACGATACACGCTTCAACAATGCATTTAAATCATTAAAATTCACTGGAGTGAATCAAATGCAAATCATCTTGAGTGATGAGGCCCATTTCCACCTCAGTGGCTTCGTCAACAAGCAAAATTGTCGCATCTGGGGCTCGGAAAACCCAAGAGTTATTCTTGAAAAGCCTTTCTATTCTCAACGTGTGACTGTTTGGTGCGGTTTATGGTCCAACGGAATCATTTGACCTTACTTTTTTGAAAATGAGGCTGGAGCAACAGTTACGGTGAATGGATTGCTATCGAGAGATGATTGATGATTTTTTATGACCGGAATTGGATGGTATTGATCTGGACAACATTTACTTTCAACAAGACGACGCTACGTGCCACACAAGTAACGAAACCATTGATAGTTTACGATTGAATATCAAAATAACACCCTGTAAAACCCTTGTAAAACCCTGTACTATGATTATTGAAGGAAAGGGTTTCCTGAATATCTGCCTCTGATTCCTCATTCAAATAATGCCCAAGAGATGGTAACTCGTGTGTGATTATAATCTCTAAAGTTAATACGTATGTGATTGTGAATTCGCTGTGTATTATAGAAGTGTATGTATGTATTAGTGAGCGTACAGAGGCGGTTCGTAAATGAAAACATTTTTGTTAAATAGCTAAATTGCTAAAAACGTCACAATGAAGGTACACTGTTTCAAACCCCATATTTTTCGACTTCTATTGATATTGGAGCATTTATATTGATATGTGATACGAAATCTGCTGCTCGTGTTTTTGACATCACGATAATGTTTACAAATAATTTATTTAGTATATATCACTATCAAAATGAAGTTAAAATACTAATACTAAAAATATATATTTATAAGTGACGGTTGTTTCGACATATGTGTTAAAATGACTGTAAGTACATTTCGGAACTTTACGATATTGATTGGTCTTATGTTAATTTTTTTTTACGAAATGGTAAATCAAGAAAAAAGAATAATACCTTTAATTTGTACGTTTGTTTCATTTCTGTATCTGAGTAAATCAAATGTTTACGTCCTCAAATAAATGTATTTTATTTGTGTTGTGTTGTTTGTTCAGACTCAATAAAATAAAAGAGCGTAAATCATCGTCAGTTAAATTCTTCTTCTCTTTGAATGGTTACTACGGAACTTTAAACATACGCTACTGTTCTAATGTTTACCTATACACTTTGACACAAATATATTTATGAACTTTGTGAGAATTGGTACTTATATAAACATACAACAAGTACAACATTCTCATGTGTATAGGTGTGTGTGTCACGGTGAATTAATATCAATCAAGAATATACAATAAATATCCATTATATATATTCATATTCAGTAGGTACCTACATACTACGGTGACAGCCTTATTTCATGATTTGAACCAAAGTTTCAAACTATAAACTACAATTTCCACTAATCCTGACGTTCGAATGACGTCCTATTCGTGGGGGATGGAAATTTGGAAATCAAATCATAAGTTTTCATATTAAGGCTTTGTTTTCCTACTAGTGAAATTTCAATGATAACAGTAACGTCTAGAGGGGTGTAAATATGGTTGATTTCAATATTATTAGTAAAAAAAAACACATATTTAAAAAAAACATATTCTAAAGCAATTAAGTGTTTTAGAAAAGTATTGAAAAAACTCTTATAAATGTAAATAAAATCACAGATGAGGAGTTGAAACGTTTCAGATGAGAAGAATCTTTATTATATGGTTTTCTTTTCAATAAAATTTATTTAGCACACTCTAATATTCAAACCTATAACAAAACAGATTATTTGACGTAGATTTTATTCTCTCCATGTATAATTTTGACTTTTTGCTATGTACAATTATTATTAGTTTAAATAATACGTTTTTCTTTTTATTGTGTCTTCTCTCATTGGTTGTTTGCTATCTTCAGGGTAATGTTCACCTTGTAAGCTGCAGTCCGGATCAACTTAACGGAAATTCACTAATCACATGGATCTTTATAGCGGCGAATTCTCACTACGTTTTTCATCAATTTAATCTGGTTCTAATTAAAAATTCTCAATACAACTCCAAATTCAAGTATATATCACACATAAAGTATGCAGCTAGCTTCGACACAAAAATTCATTATAAAATGTCACGTTTCTTTTCTCTCTTAAATTCTCTTTTAAATTCCAGTGAATGCGTTGTATACTTTTAACCTTATAAGAAGATAAGTAGCATTTCTGCTTTTGTTCGCACTGCAACACGTGTAAATTTGTTGTTGCATAACATTCCGAAGATCCGTAAAAACACATAAAATAAAGAATTTTTGAAACACACATGTTTTCGCTTCGAAAGTTTCAAAATTAGATTGTTGGTTGTTTGTTTGTGTCAAAATGCATTATAATTGCACGTACATACTCGGCTATTTCTACAGTTGGTGAAAAGAGGAACTAAATGACATGGTGTTTTTCATTATTCAGTTGTAATTTTTTTTCGTATTGTGTTTCTCATAGAATTTTATTTTTGACATTATGATCAGAGCGATGCAAGTGGGAAAATCTAAGAAAAACAATGCATGATGCATTAGTATCAATATTTTGATATTATAGTTTGAAAACATGAAAAAATTCATGCAGAAATTCTGAGACTAACTACCATATGTATTCCTCTTTGCCCATAATACTAATAGAAGGAAACAATTATATCAAGTCAGTGGACATCTTCAATTGATCTTTAAACAAATATAAAATGTATATTTTTTAATATTCATTTGTAAAAGCCCCAAAAAAGTGCGTTAATTAATGAATAAATAAATAAAACCTGTGAATCAATTCACGATAAATTCAGTGTTAAGACAGGCTGCTGTTATTTTATGTTATCTTTTAAGCTTAATGATAAAATATTAACATTAAATAAATTCTCAAACAATTTATAAAAACAATATTTACAATAATGTAGATACTGATGTTTTCACATTATGTTTTAGCATGTGTAAGTAATTATTCAAGCTCTGTCATTTGAATTTCAACAATCAAGGGCCTTACAATTAGGTTCGCAGTTCTTACGTACCTAGGTACTGTGTAAATAAATCAATAGGTAACTAAAAGATTGCGCAACCAATCACGAAAGCGGGTTCAAGTCTATTGCTTTTTTTTAGTTATTTTGTTGATTAACATCAAGTAATTACATACATAAGCCTTTATATATCAAGATTTGTAAGCAATCGAAAGTGATTAGAAACGCTTTCAATGTTTAATTGAATAGTGGAACACCATCGTCATACTCTTGTAAAGATATTTATTAGACTACTTAACCAACTAAAAAAATTGAATTAATTTCATAATTAGTTTGCTTTAAATACATGTATTTATTTATTGCATCTCACTATACATAAATCATGTTTTTTTCTCATAAAAATCAACCTCACTAGGGCTAAGCATGTATCAAGTTTAACAATTTATATTTGAGTGAAGCAAACATAGAGTAATCACAAACATAAAGTAATACTACATTCAAACAGAAAATATTTCAAAAAGAAAGAAAAAATACGTATCCGATGAGTTACTACATGGGTAATTTGACAGTATATTGTAACAATATTTGAACCATAACTACATATTAATAATTATTCCCAAGAAGAAACAAGTAGATAATAAAGACAGCTAGGGTGACATTCAGTTTTTAGCAAATGGATTTGATTAGTTATTCATAATTTTTCATTAGGAAAAACCTAACTATATACATTATAAATAATTCTTTCGAAACTGTATCTGCATATATACTTTTTTTTCTTAATGTTTTGCTTCTTTCAAAAAGCTTGGACAATAATACTATCGACATAACATTAGCCTTTGGGATTGCGGCGAGAGAAACAAAGACAAATAACAATTGATTACTAAAATGGTAACAGAACACTTTCGAGCATGTAAACTCGGCCACCCGGACAAATCGGCAATTTTCGAGCATTTAACTGAAACCGGCCAATTCTTAAAGCTCAATAGTTATTTGTTATTGGTATCCAATAATTAAAAGCTACACCTAAACTAAACGCAGAAAATCATTTTAAATTATACTGTAATACCAGCTCTTAGAGGATTAGAGTTGGCGACACGGTATTACATCTACATCCTTAAGCTCTCACTTCACCACAATATTTACACATATGCCCTGATGATGGACGCTCTAATGCTGTCCAAAACGTTGGCTAAAGGAGGAGGCATAATACTCCAAAAATAATACGAAAATTTTTTTGCAGTGAAAAACTCAAATCATATCAATTTATTACTATTTTCTTCACAACACCGATGAACTTCGATTAGTTAAAATATTAACTAATTCGTTTATGTAATCATGTTTGTGTAACTCTGGTTCAAACTCGGATTTGTTTTCAATTTGTCATATGATAACTCAACGCAATGATAATTCAAAACACATTTTAAAAAAGATATAAAGTCAATAAAAACAATTAAAAAAACTAACCTCTTACCTGTTTAATTTTGTTTCATAACTTTCTAGCACTTTTTAAAGGTGTGTTCAATTGTCATTTTGATGAGTTATCCGGACACCTATTTTCATAATGTTTTCAAAATTGGAACTGTTGAAATCTCTTGGAATGATTCTTGAGAAGTAAGGTCAGATCTCGTGATTTTTCAAAGATGTAGGTTTTTTAGCCAACAGGCAATTATCAATTCTACAATAATTACAATAACCTGTGATTTTTAAGGGTCTGCGCTAGTAGTTTACGCATAAAAAACACACCTCTGTTCATTTAATTGCTTACTTTACGATGACCTAAATTACATCCCGACAGTTGGTTTGATGCATTTGTTTTGCACTAATGACTTGCAGCTACATACGTGAAATGGAAGCATCTTGTACAGGGTGCACTTTCGTCGTGCTGCAACAATATGCCAACAAAAATTATTATGTGTGAATGAATTTTAACATTTATCCTAAGAGATGCAAGAGTGTAAGAAAGCCTACTTTTTATGAAAATTATAGAAATTTTGTCGGATGATGTTCAATAGTGATTACTCATGTACATCATCAGCGATAGTTTCTATCTCTCGAATTATCTATCTGACTAGTTATCAAAATATAGTCAATTATTATTCAAATATTGTTCTTCTTATCTCTATCATATTTTATATCTTCACATGTTTTATTACAATATATAATAAATAATAAAAATTATTTCTCACTCCAAAGGTCACCTCTCTGTTCCTCTATTGTGAAATTATTTGTATTTTTTTATTTTAATTATTTGAATTCATATTTTAGACGGGCGAATGGCGTGGATATGTTTTTTGTTTATACAAATCTACAGTTTTATTCTTACATTGATGAAATTTTGTACACTTAATCTTCAAAAAATGAGGAAAGTGAAATGTTTATGTTACATAAGCTTTCAAAAATCCACCCCATTCCTTAAAGTGGAATATATCTCGGGCAACATCGGTTTTTTCAGTTTATTGTAATTAGAGACCATTATGTTCAGCCAAATAAATCTGTTATTTTTAAGGCCATAATTTCCTCTAAATAATTGGTAATAAGTGGTAGGTGTTTGATGAAATTGTCTAACATGATCATGCCAACTGAATACCTACACGACGAGTGTCGAAGGTCAAAAGATGAATAATTTTGTATTTTAAATGGACACAAAAAATACAATACTCAATTTTACAATGTACGAATAGTATTTATAACAAATTTGCTTTAATTTATTTTTTAACGTTTATAAAATAATTCTTTAAATTTTCAACACCCTATCAGTTTTAGAGCGTGTGCAACTAACGGCCGCATGATGATTGCGTAACCTCAAAAAAACACCAAAATGTTTATATTAGTTGATTCATCAGTTTTATTAAATGTTTCTATTGCCCATAGTTATATTGTGATCTTACTATGATGAATTAAAATTTTATGTATTTTTAAAAAATAATTTACAAACCCGCAAATACTCAACTTAATTCATAAAACAAAACATATTTGTTTGTCTAAAAAAATATAGTTTGATAAGCACTGATGTCATTTCATGTGTAGAAATTTTAGATTAAAGCCACTAGTTTTAGCTCGCTGCATCATTTCCAGCATGAACTACAGAAGTTTGAATCTTATCGCTATTTAGATACCAGCGATACGTGCTTAAAACTATCCGCCTAAACGTGTAGCATTAAGAATTAGCGGAAATCACGTACTCCTTACGCAGATGTCGATAAGGTAGATATTCCCGCTTAACGCTGGCTGCTTATTTTGATTTTTGTAAAAAATATAAATTTTAATTTATATCTTATTTTTTTAAGTTAAGGCACAGATATGTAATTTGTTTTTAAAAGAAAGGCAAACATTCCCGGGTTACAAATAACCTGAAAATATTTTTAAATCTTCTACTACCACCAGAGTAAGCAGAAATGTTGCTTGTGTCGTGATAGAGAACTTAGCTAGCCGAGGAATTGAACTCACAACTCCATGATTGGACCCAGACAAGACGCCAACTTAACCAGTGAGCGGTCAAAAATTTGAAAATGTTTTCCGTCCAAATTCTGAACAACTTAATTTGCCACATAACACATTAAAATCATACCCGAAAAGGTGTAACTAAGTAGAATATTTTGCAATTCATAAAATTGAAACTTTTTTGAAGTGAAACTTCTTTAGGCGCGTAATGGATTTTCGATGGACGGAGTAAAACCGAGTCAGGATCGACACGAAAATGCGGGTACCCCCACCACCGCTCACCGTTCACTGTCCCTCTCTCACCATATGCGCTTGTTGAGGTGGGGGAGCCGCTCACGAACGTTCTCTCTCTTCTCTTCTTTCCTCTCTCTCAGACACCAGCGAACTGCGCCACGCCAAGCATCAGCTGCTTGGTTAGTATACTGCGTCGTGAGTGTAATACGAGTGAAATACGTAATTGATTGTGGTTCATACGGTTTAACAAAAGAAGTTTCACTTCTGTCTTGCGTAGGCTTGACACACCCACTTTTTTTTTGTAGGTTTAAATAGACTTTTTTTAAATACTCGAATATAGCAACGATTTTTAAACTAAAAACGCATAATTTCAAATTGTTTCTTATTTCATCGCGAAATTTTTGTAAAGAATCTATACACTTTAAGACCAGATTACTAATTGAAATTTGTTTATATGATAGCTGTTTTTTTTTTTCATAGACATTCAAATTAATAGACTAGCCCTAACACGAAATCTCGGTATCATTTCGACAAGCTATAGGCAAACCAATAGACAATATTTTTGGCACCAGGAATACTTTGAATGAACTATGACATCATTCGTAAACACCAAAGAGCGCACATTAAAATATACAGACCATGCGCAGAAAAGTAAAGTTCGCTAAAGTAAGGTAAAGATTTGCAGCGCAGTTCATTGTGAGACTCTTCTGCGCATGATTTGAATGTTCGTTCTTAAACGAATTTCCTGACGTAGTGACGCTAAAATAGGGTAACTAAATTGTGTAACATTAATTTTGGAAATAAGCACTAACTTTGTTTACCGGATTAGGGATACGTGGTTTAGTTTTATAAAAAATGTACAAAGGACTAATAATTCGTAAGCAGATTTTATTTTCAAATACCGAATGGTTATATTACAATGCGAGTTGCATGTATATTGTCAGATTCATTCATTTATTGATAAATCATTGAAAGTGGTTCCGCGCTCTGCGCAATTTGGTTTGTTCCCCTCTCCCGGATAAGCTCGTCTATTAATTTCAATGACTATGGGTTCTTACGTAATTTCGCACGTTTTTTGTCAGGGTAGCACATCTGAGTTATGGATTAATTGTGATTTACAACAACGATCTTTGATTAAATCTTACAATTTGTTATAAGTACATTTTATACGCTAATGTATGCGACGAAGCTGTACAGCGAATTTCCTTTTTTATCAAACTCGGTAATCAAGCTCACAACTTCCAGATTGGCAGGGTCCTAATATTGTGAAATGAATCTATGTCAAATGCTTATACCGTCTTACTAATGGTATTCTCCTTACATAATTGACTCCAGTTCGTGCTGAGCAACGTTAATTATTTCTTAATCAATTTGTTCGTTAGTGACAGTCATCGATTACACTATTTCTAATTGCCAACTTTCTTATCACACTCGACAATTCTTACGTATGGTCAATTTTCAATTTTACATTTCATTTCAAACTAAAACTCAACACCGAATATCTTCGATAGTTAATATCATCTAATATAAACCTAGAAATATGTACCTACGTTTCGCTTATCACAAGTATACACCTAGTTACGTGGTTTCATCCGAGATTAAATATGTATGTATGTTTTTAATGTTAAACCTCACAAGAGTCTCTGCAATCTTTAAAGACAAAGGCATTGTGGTAAGGCGGGTTAAGGTGGGAGCTATAGGAAAGAAATTATTAATGCAGGCCTTGAAGAGTAACAATTTTATGAAGGAGGAAAATAGATTATGTAAATCCAAAGATCAACACCACTCGAGAGTATTTTTTAACTAAGATAAATAAGGAACAAAAAAGTTTATGTTTTCCAGTAGGTTCACGATAAATTATGCCAAGTATTTAAAAAAATTACAAGTAAATATCGAAAAACAATATTATTTATAAACTGTATTTAATGCGAGAAGAAAACAGATAGCACAAGTTTTTAATATAATTTCTTAGATCTTCGTTAAAGTTAATTTTTTACGCATAAAAATAAGCGTGTTTTTATATATACAGTTATGCAGACCCTCCTTGCCTGACTCTCATTTTTACGTCATCTCAATCGTAGTCTTCTGGAATTTTTACTCGTGATATGGCCCTACTCAAGTATTTGGTTCATTTGATTGTGCCATGGCTTCCTTAGGCATCCTCGACTTTTTTTTACTGTTCACATTTGCGTTATATATTCTCCTTACACTTTGTCCTTCGTTCAAACCATCTGAACGTTCCTTTCTTAATCTTAGGTACTTATTACGTATAACGCTGACTTTTTTACCATTCTATGTGCTTTTATTACCTATGTAACGAATTAAACAAGGCAGTATAAAATTCATCACTTTAAAACTTTTCAAGTATGTGTTAATATTTTTCACTTTAAAACTTGAAAAGCATGAGTATAGGGTTTTCCAATAAGAGGTGTTATTTTGATATTCAATCGTAAAAGATCAATGGTTTCGTTGTTTTTGTGGCACGTAGCGCCGTTTTATTGAAATTAAACGATGTTCAAATCCATACCCCTTTACACACGAGTTTTAGACTCTTGTAAAGGTAAACATGTTAATTTTTATTGAAATATGTTCTTACTATGTAAATTTAAACATTATACTGTATTTTATAAAATAAATAAAAATATTAAAAAAAAAAAAAAAAAATACCATCCAATTCCGGCAATAAAAAATCATTAATCATCTCTCGATAGCACAATCCATTCACCGTAACTGTTGCTTTAGCCTCATTTTCGAAAAAGTAAGGTCCAATGACTCTGCCGGACCATAAACCGTACCAAAAGTCAAACGTTGAGGATAGAGAGGCTTTTCTACAATACTTCTTGGGTTTTTCGAGCTCCAGATGCGACAATTTTGCTTTTTGCCGAAGCCACCGAGGTGGAAATGGGCCTCATCACTCAAGATGATTTGCATTTGATTCACTCAAGTGAATTTTAACAATTTCAATGCGTTGTTGAAGCGTGTATCGTTCCATTTTTATTAATGACGTAGTTTCTACTTGTCAAATGTCAAAAAATGACAGCTTTAAACGTAACATCTACCGAAATAGCGGGCTATTCAAAATAACACCTCTTATTGGAAAACCTTGTACATAAATACTGCGTTTCGCGGACGAGTCCAATAATGTGATGAATCAAAAACGCACTCGTTGCACTTTACGAGTACCAGTGCATCGCATGGTCGACAGATGCCCCTTGCACATTATTTTTCAGTCCCGACTGCTGACTGCAAGATGCACCGGCGACTTGTAGCCAAGGACATCTGCTTTTGGATTTTCATTCACGCACACTTGTGGCGGTGCTAACAATGCACTAAAGAGCGCAGTGTATTGGTGTGGGTATAGGTGCAATGCATACGAAGATTTAATCTTATCTACCCATATGAACTAGCTAGGACGCTTTATTGAAGATATTTGATACGCGTTACTTCTTTAATAGTGTAAGCGTACATTTTTTTAACTGGTATGCATTCAAAAAAGGTCCTGTAAATATCTACTCGTATACACTTAAATATCTATTTGTACACTTGACTTATTTATAATTATACGCACATTTTGACAATTTCAACGCACTGAGGACAGGAATAAGTGAACCTCGGTCGTTTTGAGGATTTTGGGTTTGCCCTTTTTTATGTGAAACAGCTCCAACTGCTCCCAACCGTCTGAAGCCATTAAAATTATGACATCCCCAATCGCGGTATGTTGTGAGGCTAAATGTATCGGAGGGGGAAAGGAGATGGGGAGGAGGAAGGCGGGAAAGTACCTGGCAATTTACTCATATATATGGTGATTTCTGAATGATGGTCTTACACCAGGGCGATACTGATAGTATCTTTCACTCTGGAACGTGCTGCAAATATACTATCTATTATTTTTTTTATATGAGTAATTTGTGAAATAACACAAAATAATGAAATAAAAATGATGTCCCATGCACGTCGAGATTTGAACCCGCGACCTCCAGCTTGCTAGTCGAGAGCCTTACCCCTTCTCCAAGGAGGCTCTCATTTTAACTAATTCCGATGAATTCGTAAATATAATATTTATTTTTGTAACGAATACCCACGGGATGTGAGTTACTTATATTTAAGGCAAACATAAACAGAACCTTACCATTAAAATATTATACCTAAAATGATTCTTATTACCAAGATTATTGTTGGCTAGTTATTATGATAATATCTGTCCCTAAAGTTTGCAAGGAATAATGCATAAAAAAAATTGCAGAAAACTTGAAATACTGGGTGGTTCCTGTTATGTTAAGTTCCGCTACGCACAAGTTACCATTGAAACTAGACTTTAGCTTGCACCCCTAAAATAGTTAAAATTCATGCAGAGAAACGGTGTAACGGGGTTTACTAATAGGTTTTGCAACGGCAAATACCGTTTTGAGTAGCTTAAGTCAAAAGAGAGTTATTTTATTTTGTTTTATTTGGAAAACCAACAGTTATAATATTTTATAAAGTGTAGCAGTATAAGTAATATAAAATACAACCAATAATAGGTTTCTACTGATGGATCTTAATTATTTAGTGAATATAAGAGCAAAAAAGTTACATTGGCCTATAGGGATTGGATGGGAATTAGAGAAAGGGAAGGGTATAATAATAATAATAATAATAATACTTGGATGACTTGTATAGCGCCGTTTTTGTGCAAAAACACCTCAAGGGCGCTGATCTAGTAAGGCGGATGGATCTAGTCTATGTGATGAGTAACTTGCTAATGTAAATGTTATTTTATGATTTTAGATTTAAAAATGCGAGGTGTCATGTTAAATAAGTCAAATGCGTTGTACGAATTGTTGAAAATATGGGAAGCCCGGTGAATGAATGTATTTTGTTTTGAATTAGTATTACAATGAGGGATGTTTAGTATGTGGTTTTGTCTGGTTTGTCTGATGGGTACTGTACCCTTAATTGAATTCTTTCAAGTAATTCTGGGCAATCTATCTCGGAGGTGGCTATTTTTTGTAATAATAGTACATCTGCGGAGTTTCTACGACTTTCTAGTGATGAAATCTTGAAAAACGAGTTAGTGACATTTTAGCTAAAATTAGATTTTTGGGGAATTAAGTTCCTTAGAATCATATTTATAGACAGCGAAAAAGCACCGAAAATATTCTTACTCATTTCGAACATTTAAAAAAGTCCTTTCCTGATAAGTATCAAAATGTCCCTTGATATTATAATAGTGGTATTCAGTAAACTGTGTGACAGAACGGACGATCTCCAAAAGAATATAAACTCAGCCATCCTGACAAATTGGCAATTGCCGAGCATGTAAACATATAGAATACCTCTAATTACGGATGCAATTGAAATTCTTAAAAATGCCAAATAAGAGTCAAAAGAGAAAGGTCAATAGTTTTTGATATCCGATAATTGAGGGTTGCATCAAAACTTAAAACTAATGTATTACCAGCTTTAAGAGGATTTGAGTTCGCAATAGTAATAAGGCCAAATAAGCCGCAATACTAGTTGGTTAGAAACTTGAAAGTGTATTGTTATAAACCCTATCTAGTTACGAGGATTACGAAAGAATCCATAGAATCAAAAATTTACACATTCGCCCTGATGATAGAAATTGTAATGCTGTCCGAAACGTTAACTAATGAAAGAGGTAACGCAACACGGCATAACACCCCAAAAAATCACTTTTATACTTTTGGCCGTGAAAATCTCAATAATATCAAACTGTATGACAATTTAAAATTCGGAAAGTTTTTAGGAATGTGGATTATTCACATATTATATTAATAAAATGAAATGGCTTGAGCCTTTTTTGTGACAAGATCTGAAAAGTCGTGTACTTTCATCTTCCTCGCCTTTCCCCCGATAACTTTCAACCTCACAACATACCCAATTGGGTTGCCATAGTCTCACTGGCTCCGGTTATGTTAGGTTTTTTTATAAATACGTGTAGCATAATATTATTGCACCGAAAATAATTAAAAATAATTTTATAAAATGAGTATTAAAAAACACTGTATGTAACTAAACACTTAATTGATTTTAATCAAATGCACATTCTGTTAGCAGAATTGTATAAACAGAGACAGCCAAAATTAAATGCATCTTTATTTGATCAGTTGTGTTTTTTTAAATATTTTTAAGAACAAATTTGAACACTGTACAAATAACAATGCACGGTCCTAGTTTGTTTTGAAAATATTTCCACATGTCGTACAATTTAAATGCCTTACTCACGATCCGATTTGCAGAACAAATAGCAGGACAGCGTGTTGAACCACCAATCGAATTATTATTGTTCTGACGGCCCGACAAGAAGAATAATAATATATCACTGAAGAAGAAGATAATACTAATAAATATAAATGAAACATGAAACACGAAGAGATACAGAAAAATAGAAAGGTAACTGTGTCAACTGGGAATCGAATCTAGGATCTTTGTCTTACCGGGACAAAAATATATATTCATAAGTGACATAATTATTTCATGTTGTTTTCGTCGACCTCAATGTTAAATCCATAATTAACAATATTATCTTCAACATACTTTACATATATTGTATATTTTTCTTCAATGATATATTACATAAACGGAATAATAATAATTCGGCTGGCGGTTTTGCCTACGCACCATCCGACTTGCAGAACCCCAGCATGCTGTCCTGCAAGCTGTAAGTTGACGTGAAAATCGGATGATGAGTAGAGGCTTTTAGCAAACTGCGTTCGTTTAGCGACCGTTTGTTTAGTGCAGTAATTATGTGGTATATTTGTTTATTTCACCTATTTATTTGCATTAATGCACCGACGGACGAGTCACAGGTGTTTTTGTCTAGATTTTATTCTGGCGTGACAAGGAGAAAAGTGAAATGTCATATTTATGACATTCCAAAATGTTTACGTTAGATGAAATTGTTAGTTTAATAGGGGTATAATATTTCGTCATATAAATTGAAGTGAACCCAGCTTCACTATAATAAATCTCATTTAAAATAAGATGAAATAAAATATTTTTTATGTATATATCAAATATAATCCTTTTAGTTTACTTTGTATCCTGGTGAATGAACCTTTGTTTTTTTACATCAATTTCACACAAGAATTTATGAGGAAAATAGTCTCTATGCTGTGTGGAGTGTCTTTGCCGAATTCAAGAACGACCCGTTCTCGTGTCACAAATTTTATCCGCATACAAATGCTAAGAGCGCGTTTTTTGTGTTTCCTGACTACGCACGGGTGCTAAAGGGATCAATGACGCTAGTTTCTTGGAGCACCTTCCATTAAGATAATGGTAGAATAAGGATAGTTTTTCCACCTGACGCCTGTGCTCTTAAGATTACAATCCGTTTTTTAAGATATGGACCACTCGTTTCTGCACAGAGTCGAGGGTTTTTTTTCAAGTACCTTTGGGCTCCAAACCAATGCCAAAAAATGTACACCTATATGAAACCAAAGGTTTTAGAACCTTTCGTATCAGCCCGACTTTGCGATAAAAACATTATTTTTATTAGGATTTTATTGCAAAGCGGAAATACACGCAAATTCTCCGATCTTCCAACAGCGTTTTTAAGAAAAATAACGGTCAATAAACACGCAAATTCTCCGATCTTCTGACAGCGTCTTTACATAACTTTCAATACACACGCAAATTCTCTGATCTTCCGACAGCGTCATTAAGAAACATAGCGATCAATATACACGCAAATTATCCGATCTTCCGACAGCGTCTTTAAGAAACATGACGGTCAATATACACGTAAATTCTCCGATCATCCGACAGTGTCTAAGAAACATGTCGGTCAATATACACGTAAATTCTCCGATCTTCCGACAGTGTCTTTAAGAAACATTGCGGTCAATATAAAAGTAAATTCTCCGATCTTCCGACAGCGTCTTTAAGAAACAAAAGGTCAATATACAAATGGTTTGAGGGTTAGAAATAGTGATTTAAACAAAATAATTATTTTCATGTAACGTAAAAAAAGAGTTTATTCGCATAATCAAAATGATATTTTTCGTCAAATTATTGTTTTTAAAAAGTTTTGCAGAAAATGTTGCCTAAAAACTTTTTCTTGTATTTTATGAATATTTGGAGCCAGATGGTATCATTGATAGTTAGATTATATAAATTACTTACCTGATTTATTTACAATCGCATATGCCCTAATAACACTCTAACACTGTCCAAAACGTTGTAAAAAAGGAAGAATCGCTGCATGACATCAGAACCCAAAAATTAATATTAGTGAAAATCTAAAATCATATTCAACCAATTTTTTGAAACACATTACAAATAAATCACAATAATATGAGAGATATTTTCACCATACCGCCAATAAAAACTTAAAATTACGATTTGATGAGAATTATCTCTATCAAGTACTAAGATTTTATCTCGGAGAGAAGATCTGAAACGCATTTAAAACTCGTTAGCCTAGAAATATGTAAGCCGTAAAATAATAATTATTCTAGTAATTAACCATAATCCTCAAAGACGATGTAAAATAATCAATTATGCCAGCATTAATGATTTAATCAAAAGCATCTTTAGTAATTTTTTAATGATAATTAGTGGTGAGTTTACATTTTTGCCTGTAAAAATAAGCAAAAATACTTAATAGTGTTAAATTATATCAAAAATTAAAAACTAAATAATAATTTAGTAAATAACATATTTTATTTTTTATAGTTAATCTCGACTGGGTATCGCTATAACCGCAGCTTCTTCAGGGCAGTAAAATACTTTACTAAAATCTAAAATCTACAAGTGACACGTGTTTATAGTATAATTTTATATTATATATAGCTATCACAAAGGGTTGCAAAATTGGGTTGAGCTCCAGATGGTGGTAGGAGCAGGCGGAGGATTTGGAAAAGAGTTCTCTTTGTCAATAGGTTACAACCTAAATATCGGAAATTTATTTAAGTAATTATTTATTTTTTTATTAATTTTTGGGAAATCGACAGTTTACATTTATTTCAGTTTGTAGATGAGTATTATGTAGCGAAAATAAAACCAATTATAGATTTCCTCATTATGGCTTTAGCTCTACTGAGACAGCATAATAAGGAATAAGTAAATTAAATTTGTAAGAAAGGAATATGAATTCAAAAATTTATAGAAAAAAAAAGATTACATAAAACAAATATTTACAAAACAAAACATTTATCAATACATTTGTAGCCATGGAGAGGGGCAGATATAAATCAAATCAAATCAATCAAATCAAAATCAAAGGGTAGATATAAATCAAATCATAATAGAAATATAAACAATACACACATAACATTATTCACAAATCATCAGAGAAATATTCTTTTATGGACCTCTCGTATTTGTTAAGTTCGCAACTGAAAATATTTACCTTGGATAATACGCTATTGTAATTATTCAATAGTCTGTTCAGGAAAGAATTCTGCTTATTTTTAACTGACCGGTCGCTGACTGAGTTGACATTGCGTTTGAGTCCCCCCAGTCGTAGTGTTCAGTTTCTTGGCTGGCTAAGTCCTCCATCACAACATAAGTAACATTTTTCGCTTATTGTAGTGTGAGTAGAAGATTTTCAAATATTTTCAGGTTATTCGTTAACCGGAAATGTTGGTCTTTCTTTAAAAAAAATAAAATAATATGATGAATATAATAAATATATACCGCCGCCTTGGTAACCATTTACTTGATAACTGCCATAGGTCATCACAAGTGGTTCGGTACGTTTGGTAACTTAGCAGGGGTGCCCGTGTTAATGGGATGAGGTTTCTCCGGGTCTTCGCGGCAGATGCATATGCCTAATTAGTGCATGGTGGACTGAGAAACGTCTCCAGACTCTCTCGACGCCTTGCACCCAGATTCCTACCGTCCCCTTTTACCCGTTTCCTTCTCAGATCTTCCTCCTATTCATTTATTTAAAAAAAACATCACACAGCACCCCTAACTATGATATAGGCTCAGAGGGAAATTATTTTACTCAGTTCCTCCTGTTTGGAACTAATGAAACAAAAAAGTAAATAGCCTCCAGTTAATGACGGTCCATTTTCTAATGCATCGAGCTTTCTTAAACGTAGTGAAAGTTACTTCATGTAAAATATTTGAAAGCCAGCTATGTTCTAGAACACCAAAAAACTAATAACCTATAACAAATGAAGTTAAACATAAATAAAAATATCTGCTTTAACGATTATTTATTAAAGCATTTTATGTTTTAGGACACCAAAAAACTGTTAAACTTTATATATATGCAGCTCTACAGAAACATAAAACTTTAACTATTATTTCTTTAGTACTTAATTAATTGATTGCCATTCAAAAGAGATTGTACTAAGTAACATGACATTTAATCAATTAATTGTGCCAATTTCCTAATAAGATCAATAAAGTGGCAAATTTACGAGGTTGATGTAATAATTTTTAGTCAGTTAAAAAAATTTCTGTTACAATTTTAGGTTGTGCATTTCGGGAACATTTATGAGAGAAAAATCTATTTCTAGAGTTGAAGATGCTCTCAGTATTGCCCTGGTGTAATACAATCATTCAGGTTCCAGATCTTAATAGCTGGGTACTTTTCCGCCTTTTTCTTCCCCATATTCCCCTCTTCACTACCCTCAGCCTCACAACATACCCCAATTAAGGATGTCATAGTCTCACTGGCTTCAGACGTTTGGGAGCAGTTTGGACTTTTCACATTAAAAAATAAACTAATTAGATTAACAAAATGTTTACATTTTTGTTTTACTCGAATTCTAGTTTTGTAATGGAGTTATTTAGAACTTCGTGTTATTTTTTGTTTCGCTTAAATTAACAAGCAAAGCGGTGCTAAAACAAACACACTATTCAAAAAGTCACAATAATTACGATAAATTAATGTAACGTTTTTAAAATTTAGAGACTTTTTATAAAATTGTTTCAATAAGAGTGCTAACGTTTATGTGTTTTGTCCATCTTACCTCTCTACAAAATTATAGAAAACTTTGTTTGGAGAACTTTAAAAGTAGTTAAAGAAACATTAAAATTGCGCGATTAGTGGCCGAGTTGACAAATATCTCTGTTTTCCACTCAAGCGTCGTCCATTCGATTGCTCTGATAGCTTAGACCTCCATCATTACACAAACAACATATTCTGCTTATAATGATGGTAGTAGGAGTTATTCAAAGGAGTGTTTTGTTTTAAATTACATCATATTAAGTATTTTTATCACTTTATTATTATGTCGTGAAGCGCTACCTCAATTGAAATCCACAATACACCACTAATTATAGAAATAACAATAAAATGAATTCGATGAAACATCACTAAAAATAAAATAGAAATATCCGGTATCCGGACGGCTACACCAAAACTAAACGCTGAAAACCACATTAATTCAACTAATTTTTACTTACATAAAAGGATTACAGTCCGCAATACGGTATCATTTCTACGGTGACCGGATAACTCATCAAAATGTTATTTATTTATTTATTTATTGTAAGAAACAAACAGGAATTTTATACAGGATTAGTTATATAAGAGGTTAAATATGAGGTAAGCCAAAATAGTTTCTTATGCCAATGTTGGTTAATGTGATATAATACAAAATTGTAACTGGTTATAACCATTAACTGAAAATGAAATAAGTAAAAAAGAAATTTAAAAAAATCATATATATTAGAAATATATTCGAAGGAATGAGGAATAGGAAAGGGCAAGAGGCAGAGGAAGATGGGATAGGGACAGGAGATGCTCATTTTGTACCTTTTCTATAAATGTGCATTAATTTAATTAACGTTTGTGCGTACGCTTGACTATGATGTTAATTCATCACATCTTTAAAAAGTTATATAAAGTCATGGAAAGTGATGAAACAAAAACTTTTTTAACTGGGTTAAGTAGGTTAGGTTAGATTAGGTTAGGTTTAATTTTTTTTTTCATCGTTTCTAATGACTTTATATCACTTTTAAAAAGTGTGTTGAATTGTCACTGAGTTGAGTCACCACAACCTTAGATTACACATATGCCCTGATGATAGACACTGCAATGCTGTCCGAAACGTTGGCTAAAGAAGGAGATAGCGCAACACGGCATAATACCCCAAAAACAAATAATATAATACTTTAACAGAATTCACACATTTGACTTGATCATGGACATTGTATAGTTGTCTGAAACGTTCTAATAGTTTTGAATGTGAACATCCCCTGAAAAAGAACCTAATTCGTCTCCTTAAAAGCCTCCCGCGTAACCGTGGCAACCGTCACGTGACACTTGCAACCGTAATCCGCGTTGTTCCTGCGGTCATTGGTTCAAGGTTCCGCTTCACCTTATTCCGCGGCTCTAGTCACCGGGCTGTTCTAGGCTCTCCGTCTGCAGTAGGCCGGGTGCAGGCTGTACTTGCATCGCTGCATGGACAGTTGCTTCGGGGAGAGGTAGGTACGGCCTGCACTGCTCCGTGCACCATGCACCGTGAGCTATCATAGAGTTGCATAAGTGGCAATGCATTTATAGCGACATTTGCGGTGCTGTTCCACGTCAACGCTAGCAATTCACAACAATGTTATTTTATTATATTTAAGATATTGTAAAATGTTTTATGAAAAACCAAAACAGTTCCATTCATTATCTGGGTAAATAAACAATTTTACATACTTGGTACTAAAATTTCAAAAAAATATATTTTGTGAATATCGCACAACAGAATTGCTCCCAATCATCTGAAGTAATGTTAGAGTTCATGTTTAAAAGCATGAAAAACATGTAAAGCTCCCGACTAACAAGCTGGAAGTCAAGGGTTCAAACCCTGGCGAGCGCAAGTAAGTCATTTAATCGATTTGTGTTATTTCAAAAATTAAAAATTGAATAGTTCCTCTAGAGTGGAAGATACTCAATACAAAGATAATGGCTTTAGTCATGTTTGGTGACCAGATCTGGATTGCCAGGTACTTCCCTACTTCTTCTCCCCATTTCCTTCCCCTCATCATACCCCAATTGGGGATGCCGTAGTATCACTGGCTCCAGACGGAGCACTTGGGACTCTTTTGTAGTTTTTTTTTTATTTATGTGGTAAAATTACATAAATTTTTAAAAATCATTTTCAAAAAGTACAATGTGAAAAGGTCATCCTATCAAACATACAATTTTCGGTTATCCGTGCTTCTAGATTTTCTCTGAATGTTCTGTCGTTTAAAAAATTCGAACTGATTGTGTGATGAATTTAGACTAGCGATAAAGTAGGTAACTTCCTATAATAATATAATATTTTTAACACTTCTTTAAAATTATAACAGTTTTGTCAAGATTTCAGGCTTTTCCGTGATTTTTCACGATTCTGCGCTAGTATATTTATATTTAACTTCAATATGAATGCGTTGCTAGCGGTTTCATAGAATGCACCAAGTGCATTCTATGCAGCACCGTATTACTGCACCGGAGAGTAATCCCACGTTTTTTGAGTCAAGGTGAAGCGTTGAATGGCTCAATGGTAAGGAAAGGTAACACAAACAGCACGACTTTGGCATTGGACAAGACACAGCACAGTACTCGAGTACTCCTTGATACTCGCAATACTCGAATACTCCTCGGTACTCGAAGTACTCTATTCTAGGGCCTTAGAATCGGCACGTTATGGGTGACAATTTGATGAACGATAAATGAGATATTAGGTGTTCACGGAATTTGTTGCGAGACTTTTGTAGTTTTTGAGCCTACAATAATTACAACGACATCATCTCACCATTGGTATATCTACTCTGATGATGGGCAATAAAAACCATTTCAAAACATTGTTTAAAGAAAAACGAAGAAAAAAGAAAAGAAGAAACGCAACCCGGTTCAATCACCCAAAAGTAAAGGAATAAAGTACCTATTTACAATAGTTTTTACAACTGATTGTTCTAATCAAATTTATAATACAACAAGAACAAGAAAGCTTTCGCATTTTATTGGTAACATTAGAATTTTTTGAATTAATAGTTTAATTTTTTCATTTAATAGCCCTATATATATTTTTTTACAAAATTATGTATATTTATGTATAAGAATTATAGATATTGATTATATTTGTAATCCTCATCGCTAGGATATCCTGAGTTGAGGGGGACTAGTTTTTGGAAGTCTTTATTTATTTAATATCAACGGTATAAATATACCATAAACAATAAATCAAATACAATGACATCAGAAAGTATAAAATGATCAGAAACTCTAAAATGATATTAAAGTAAGAGATGCAGGTACACGCAAAACTTCTAAGTAGACTTTCTAGGTTTAATTAATATTTATTGAAAATATATGATATTATAGCTTTCTTGCAGTTAAATAGATCCTCCACATCTGCTTATCTATTACTAACTTCATGTAATTTAGGTATAAGTGAGTATTTTCAATGCTCAATCCTGGCATTGATACATTTAAACATTATTTTGGAACAAGTAGCTCGCGCAAGTTCATGAAATTTTAGTTAATTAATTAAATTTTAATTAGTCTATGGTTCGACTTCATGTTTTGGGTAAGGTTTTCCAGAAACTTTTAAGACAATGTTTTAAATATGCTAGTTAGTTCTTTATCCGGTAGTTCCGTAAGCCAAGTTGCTAATGAGTTTGTCGATTTGTGGTTGTCACGATACTTAATAAGTAGTCGAGTTTTAATCTCGTAGTGGGTACCAACTTGTACAATAAAAATGATTTTTCAATAAATATCAACGTTCAGAGCTTATTTTTGTACGTTGTCTATGTATAAAGCACTGTTAGTAGTTATACACAGCATAATAAATATACAGTTAAGTGTATACAGTCCCTCTTACTAATAAAATTGTGCTTAATTTTATGCACTTAGTTAACAATCATTTGGCAATATTAAATGTTATTTATCAGTTGTGCGAAATTTGTAACACGTTTATTAGTGAGGCGCGACGTATAAATATGTGAAAAGATTACGCAACCATACGCAGGAAAAGATTTTTTTGTCTACCTTTGATTTTCACTAGCATGACGAAATGATGAAGAATTTGGTGAAGGTCTGACTAAAATCGATAAAAGAATTCAAACTGTGAAATTGCGTGTATCATATTTGTTACATCCGCACAGATGATACGCTGTCAAAAAATAATGACACAGCAGCGACCGTAAGGTTAAATCTACTCTGTTTATTAGAGTGTCAATTATTATATTATGTAAACTTATTCTCAAAATAAGAGATAAATTTATTTATTTTGAATTTCACGCCCAGCTGGGCTTTCACGTGTTTATTTGTTTTACGCAAAGAACATAATTTTAACAAAATGAAAAATACTCTAAAATGCAAGATGGAAAACGAGTAGATTACAAATAACCCAATAAATAAATTAAATAATTTGAAGCATAGCTAGGTAGTCTGTGTCAATAGATTTGTTGTTCTGCTTGCCGATATAAATTCTACTAAGACCTGTTTATATTTAGTTATTTATGCGTTTTTAAGATGTCAACATCATCAATTCTCCCGTCGGAACGAATATTAATAATAATATAATATTGAAAGAATACAAAATAATTTTAAAATGGGAATTCCAGCAATTTTTTTGAACTACAACACTCTAGTAAATGAAATGAATATGCTTCAATTGTCTGACAAAAGGATTTTCACTGATTTTGTATTCGTATATAAAATTCTAAATTATGCATTTGATAGTACAGAATTGCTTGCATGAATAAGCTTACGGATTCCACTATTTAATACTATAAAAGTTGGGATTTATTTCAGTGCGGAAATTCTGGACTTACTACCATATGTATTCCTCATTGCCCAGAATACTTATGGAGGGAAATAATCATAACGAGTCAGTGGACATCTTCAATATATCACTTAACAAATACAAAAGATTATTAATGAGATAATTTAGATATTTTTATTAAAAATGTTTTATATTAATCTATAATTTTTACTATTCATATGCAAAAGCCCCTAAAAAAGGCATTGATAAAGTAATAGAGTAGGTAATACAAAATTATGCTCACTACCCAAATTCTGTGTACGGCGAATAGAAGTATAAAATTTGAATTCCTTACTGGAGTTGTCGCAATAATACGGTGTATACTGCATCGATGTTGGTTTATAAGGTATATGGAAAGAAATCGGGGTTAGTAATTCAAGACTTTTATGGAATTTTTATTTAAATAAGTCATTATTACTATCCTTCATTCGGATAATTTTAATATTTTAGTTGGCACAGTAGATAATCATAATTGACACATTCCCTTGTAATGCCGATTCTGAAGTTAACCAATTTTAAGAATGTATTGTGAATTATTTCAACCCATTCTGAATTCTTGAATTCTTTCGACACATTCTGAATTATTTCAACCCATTCTGAATTTTTGAATTCATTTAACACATTCTCAATTCTCGAATTATTTCAACCCATTCTGAATTCTTGAATTCATTTAACACATTCTCAATTCTCGAATTCTGTCAACCCATTCTGAATTCTCGAATTCTTTTAACACATTCTAAATTCTTGAATTCTTTCAACCCATTCTAAATTCTTGAATTCTTTCAACACATTATGAATTCTTTCAACCCCTTTCTGAATTCTTGAATTCTTTTAACACATTGTGAATTCTTGAACTCTTTCAACCCATTCTAAATTCTTGAATTCTTTCAACCCATTCTGAATTCTTGAATTCTTTCAACACATTCAGAATTCTTTCAACCCATTCTGAATTCCTGAATTCTTTCAACACATTCTGAATTATTTCAACCCCTTTCTGAATTCTTGAATTCTTTTAACACATTGTGAATTCTTGAACTCTTTCAACCCATTCTGAATTCTTCAATTATATCAACACATTCTGAAGTTAATCGATCTTACAAAAATATTTTGAGTTGTGAGCGAGTGAATAGATTGTCTCTTGCAACAATTTTTCAGGTTCTAGAGCCAGGAAAATAGTAAGCATTTACACCTACAATATAGACATCCAGGATTTAAAATCCCACGCCCCAAACTCATAAATTAATAAAATATTCAAGTTTTTATTTTTTCTTTTATAACCGTTAGATGCTGCTGGTTAAATTAACCAATAATTGGTTCAAATAGAATCAAGACAAAACTGGTTCCAGCTGATGATTGGATTTTAGCATCCAGCGGATGCTGAGATATAAGTGCCGTGTAAAATAGCTAGATAACATGTAATGATATATAGATAGATAAGTAAATTTAACTTGCGGATGTTGGTTATTAAATTAATGTTTGAAGGGTGAATAAAACGAGGATTTGTAACACGTTGTGGCTTAAGTTATAACGACAAACAGCGGATCCAGAGATCTCTTTACAGTTTACAACTGATGTTACATACACATCGACCAAATATTATATTTTATATATGGGACTTACTAATAAACATATTTAAAATTGTGCACACTTTATGAACAACCATTCACGTTTCGTAAATGTTTTTTTATCAGTTGTATAAAATTTAAAATATGTTTATATTAGTTAGGGGTAAATCAATTACTGTATTCTCTGATAAAAATGAGTACCGGTGTTTTTATCAAGTTACTGTTAAAAATGTGACTGCATGACCATTTTCGAATAAAAAATTAGTAATTCAGAATATATCTTAACACTTGTTCACGCAGGTGGCCTTGTCCGAATAAATATAATGGACGAGATTCTAAAATATTAATATTTTTAATAAGACGTGTTCCGACTTCCTCATAACGTATTTGTGCTTTACTGAGAGGTTGTTGTGAAATTTGAGAATCCATCGTTGTAGGCCTCCAGTCCCTTTTTTAACAGGCAAATGAATAATTTTACCTGATTTTAAATAAATTAACAATATTTCATACCAATATTTTTTTCCGTGTACATTATTAATTGTTTTTGTGTTTGATTCGTACATCCCTATTTAATTCAAATCTATTTAATTCTTACATCTCCATTTAATTCGTACATCTCCATTTAATTCATACCTCTCCATTTAATTCGTACATCTCAATTAAATTCGTACATCTCCAATTATTTTTTTATGTAATTCAATGTCAATTAAATCATTTGATTGTAAATTAACATGATTTACGTCACATTTAAAAAAAAACTTTATACCTAGTTGTTTTAATATTTTTTTGTCTGAATAAGTAGGTACGTCTTGACAAAACGACAAGTATAATGTATATGACAATACGATAAGTATAAATATATATTTTGGTGCGTTTTTATAGGAAGAAACAATAAAATATACATATCACGTCACCGAACTGCATTGTGAAAACGAGATCCCTGAGGCGTATGTATGTTTAACTTATATACGAACATTTTATGGCTGTGGAGATCTGATATGAATGCAAGATTGATGGAAGTATAATGAACAAGATGAAGAAAGGGTCTATTAGATGATTTGGACTAAGATATTAAAAGGAAATTAAAAATGTGACACATTTCTAATAAAAAAATATTTCCATGATTTTGGTCAGGAACTTATATGTTCATTAATTTAGTTTACATAACAATAATAAATGATAAAATGGCCATTTTCTAATATTCAATGCATAATTCTTACCGGAACTCGAAAAACTACACACAGATTTCCATTGGTCATAAACCAATGTACGCCACTGCTAAGCAGTTAATACAGGGTGTTCGGGGTAAAGTGCACACTTCAAACTTATGGTGGTGATTCTACTTGATGGTACCCATAAACTACCTTAAAAAGTTTATTGTATTTTTTATTTGTATTATCATAAAGAATCATGTCCCGAAGTTAGTGCACTTTACCCCCGGACTCCTTGTATAAGTGTTAGTTAGCAGTGTGCATTTTCAATACAATGCTATCACATTTGACCTATGTTTTTATGAATGTAAAATAGAAAACATGATATGATTATTTGAGAAAATCTCATTGTTAAATATGATTATGGGCATTTCAACCTAACAATTTTTACCTTAGACATAACAAAGATAAACTAACCAGCTCAATTAAGAAGTTCGGCATCCTTTTGATACTCGAGACGTTTAAATAAATTTAAAACATGAACATAATATTATCAAGATAAGTATTTAAATAACAAAGTATGGAATATTTTTTAGATGCGGAGATACGTACTTCTTAGTATTTAATTAAATCTACCTATATGTGAACAAATGGGTTCAAGAAATTAATGAATTAAGGACAGAATAACTGACTTGACAAACAAGGTGATATAGATATCAATTTCTTTACATCTTCTGGTGCTCTTTCCTATCAGAGGTTGGCTATTATCAGGATATTTTGATATAGCACGTTGATGTTATGTGACAAAAATAAATCCATAAATTTGTTGACACCATATTACTAATCTGTATAAATTCATTAACACTGTATTACTAAACCTGTTTGAATGTGTTGATATAATATTACTAAAACTGCGTGGATTTATTTACACAATATTAATAAACCTGCATGAAATTATTGACACAATATTACTAAACCTGTATGAAATTATTGACACAATATTACTCAACCTGTATGCATTTCTTGATACAATATTACTAAACTTATATGAATTTATTTACACACCATTACCAAACATGTATGAATTTATTTACGCAATATTACTAAAGATGTATGAATTTATTGACACAATATTACTAAACCTGTATGAATTTATTTACACAATATTACTAAATCTGTATGAATTTATCAACACAATATTACTAAACCTCTATGAATTTATTGACACAATATTACTAAACCTGTATGAATTTATTGACACAATATTACTAAACCTGTATGAATTTATTGACACAATATTACTGAACATGTATGAATTTATTTACACAATATTACTAAACCTGTATGAATTTCTTGATACTATATTACTAAACATGTATGAATTTATTTACACAATATTACTAAAATGTATGAATTTCTTGATAAAATATTACTAAACATGTATGAATTTATTTACACGGTATTACTGGTGCATGAAATCTACGAGGATATCTTTTGAAGAAAAGTGTAATCGGATAACTTAACGCATTGACAATTCAACACACCTTTAAAAAGTGACATAAAGTCATGAAAAGTGATAAAACAAAAACTGTGAAATATGTTACCTAGGTTAGGATGCTATTATTAAATACAGCGAGTAGAACACATCTTGACCTTTGAAATAATCGAGTGTTTTTTATAGTATTTTTATAAGCTCATAAAAAATAATAAATCAGACCTATAAAATCTGTTTTAATATTCAAAATCTTCTAGCTACGAATCAATTTTTGGTTATGGTTTTATTACATAATGTGGAAAATTAAATTATTTATAAAATGATGGAAAAACATTTAAATATTTGTGCCATAACGTCCGCAAAATAAAATATTTGTGCCAAAACGTCCGAATAAAATATTTGTGCCAGAACGTCCGCAAAATAAAATATTTGTGCCAGAACGTCCGCAAAATAGAAGATTTGTGCCTGAACGTCCGCAAAATAAAATATTTTTGCCAGAACGTCCGCAAGATAAAATATTTGTGCCTGAACGTCCGCAAAATAAAATAAATTTTGACGATGCCACTTTTTGTCGATGTTTTTTCATGCACAAATCAAAACTTAAGCCTTAATTTAAGCCTTATCGCCATCTTCATAAGGAGTGTTATTATTAGCGGCTTGATTCAAAATGTTAAACGACGTAGTCCATCGCTTTTATAACTTTATATCACTTCTTAAAGGTGTGTTGAATTGTCAAAGTGTTTAGTTATCATGAAACTGAAGATAAGATAAGTGTTTATGTTGGACCAATGAGAAGACTTTTATCAGAACAAGGGCCGAAATTGTTTAAACACGGCCGTACAAAGTACCCGCGTTATCAGCGAGATAACTCGTTGACTGAATGCATCGCGGCGTACTGGGATGCAACCGTGGTGGCTTGAATATTTTAAATCGTGGCTATTAAAAATGTTATTTTTTCTGGTTTTACGTTGACCAGCATTCACATCTCTCTAGTTGATTAATAAATCGTTAAAACTATTTTTAAACACGTCTATTTGAATTGCACTTTTGTATTCGTGAATGAATACATGTCATGGAAATGAAAATTAATCCACTTGACGACATTAAATCAAGCTGAAACTCAGCATATAGACTCGTTGTTGATGAAAATGCATTCTATAAACTTTTGGTGGCATTCACGTATACACACGCATTTCTGAAATTGGATGAAATTAGCGCAGCTAGGTCATGCGTAGGAACGTGGCGGAAAGTCAAAACTGTTTCACTACACGATAAAAATAGGTTTGCTCCATCATTGCACAAGCATTTTTTTTCATTTCATACTGATGTTGGTAGGGAGAATACAAATAGTTGTCGGTTATTCGCAAACCACGAATGTTTTTCGTTCTTAAAAAATAAGAGAAAAAGAAAGAGTTCTTGTCACAACCAAAAAATTATACATACCTTCATAATATTTAGTTTATTTGATATTTCAACTATTGTGAAAGCTTAAATTAAAATAGTTTGTCTAATTTATTGACATTTAAATGGCAATTTAAAATTAACCAAACCCATTTCAAGCTGAAAAAGTTTCGTATAGGTACTAAGAAATCTCATGCAGTAAAGCTCTGCAAATAATGCAAAATAAGCTCATAATGCAATTTGCACGTACGTTTACTACTGGTTACTTCTAAATATTAAGGAAACTTTTTCCATTAATTAAATTACTATTATAACATCCACATGATTAATTTACTCTTATAGTATCGACCTAATCACAGAGTAATAATAAACGGTCTAACCGCCCTTGAAAATAAACGCCGCTGGCCAACTGGCCGCTGTATTTCCCACCCCTTTCCTTCGTTTACAACAAATGCTAGCTAACAACAACATTCGTACACAACACATAGTATAGTATAGTGTAGTGCATAGGTCGGCATAGATTGACCAGGAGGTATGCACATATATGCGGTACTATTTTTATTGGGCAGAAACGCCGAGGGGCGGAGCCTCGGGACCGCCCCTAGCCCGGATCGCTAGTGCAGTGCGGGCGCAGTATTAGAAATATTTGAATTTAGAACTATGCGACTAAAAATAATAACGGTTTATTGCGTTCAGTGGAAATCGTAGGAAGAAATATTTGCATGTTCGAATCTAGTTTCGAGTTTCTGTTCTTTGTAGATAATTTGAATTTAGAACTAAAAATATCAAATTTAGTGTGTACGATTAATAAATTAGTGTCTTATTGGCTTATTGGAATGGTTTGAACTTAGAACTATGCGACTAAAAATATTCAATTCATTGAGTTAAAGGAATTGGTACGATTAATCGTTGTCGTGTTTATGTGTAGTTGTTTTTTTGGTATTTTTCATTTATTTGAATTTAGAAATATGCAGTTAAATTCACCAATGCGTAAGATTAGTAAATAAGGCAATTAGTTGATTATTTGGAATATTTGTTCGATTTAGTGCTTTTTTGTCTATGTGGAAATATTGTCCTCACTTTCCGTAGATATTTCGTTATAATTTTTGGTAGGAATAAGGCTGACAGAATGGGGGAGACGAAGGAGAAGCATGGGAGGAAAGTTGGGAAGACTCGACTGTCCACATCTGACTGGGTTTAGTTTATTTTATTTTAATTTTAAATTGTTTTCTTATGAAGTCGATACATTTTCGAATGAGGGGAAATTTAAGAAGGTGGGTACTATACAAAACCCATTTTGGTAATTTTTGAGAAAAAAAATTATTTATTTAATAAACTTACCATTGTCGAAATGGTAATTAATTTGATGGCGTCTAGAGTCAAGGAGCTTACTGCTATGCTATGGAGATCGCTGTTTTTTTTTATTTATTTTGGTTCATTTTTCATTTGTAAGGTTCTGATAAAATTATAAATAATGTTTTTTTACAACCATCTATTGTCAGTGAGACAATGGCATTCCCAATTGAGATATGTTGTGAGTTGTGAGGCTGAAGGTAGACGAAAGGTAAAAGATGGGGAAACACCTAGTTATTCAGATCTCATTACCAAATACGACCAGAACCATTTCAAACAGCATTTCGATTATGAATGTTTGTCTTTTACCAGGGTGATACTGGAAGTATCTATAGCAGCAAATATACTAAACACAATATGATTGCAATATTTGAAAAAGGTTGCTTATTTATGGAGTGCATTTCAACAGGAAACCGTAATTATTTTAATTCGCACTATCCTTATACTACAGACTTGCAAGTATCTCAATAGGTGTTCTATTAAATTATTCACTAAATTTTGTTGTTAAACTCGATTATTTTCCCAATGCTTCCCACTTAAAAATACATCACCAGTCCTGTTTAAAGCCTAACCCCAACATCTACGAGTAGAATAGGTACTAGTTATATTTAGCAGTGCAAGTCGTAGAGGCCCATTGCAAGCTCTACGCCGCGCCGCCGCGCCGCAGCAAAACACCTGCCCAATCGTAGGCCCTGTAGCAATCATGAACCGGCTGAATTATTAATGCCGACTTTGCGATAAATGACTGCAAAAGGTAGTGGATTTCAACTATTACAAGGATTGTACATGATTGGCATTATGATTTTAATGATATCGTGGAATATTCATTGGTGGGAAATCGGGGAGTAAGAATGAGCCTGTTTAATTCATGTGTTCCATTATTTAATGACTGAGCGTAGCAAAATCTTGTTTTAACTTGACTGTTTGGAATTTCACATTTCTGTAAATTTGTTTGTGACGTTCAGGTTTCGGCTCAAGATGGTGACTATATTAGATAGGGTGACCGGATAATTCATCAAAATGATAATTCATCACATCTTTAAAAAGTTATATAAAGTCATGGAAAGTGATGAAACAAAAACTTTATTAACTGGGTTAAGAAGATTAGGTTAGGTTAGAATTAATTTTTTTTCATCGTTTTTAATGACTTTTATATCACTTTTTAAAAGTGTGTCGAATAGTCACTGTGTTGAGTTATCATGGAACCGTATAGTAATTCATAAAAGCACATAAGTGTGGGTACGCATGTAAAAATAGGGACTAGTATGTCATTACCATTAATAATCGAAATAATTAAAAAAATATGCTAATAAGTTATATAATAATTAGCATTTTTTAATCAAGCTCTATCATAATTATTCATATATCATAAGATTGTTATAATACGTTAATAATTTATTACATGGACGTGTATTAACTGCTCGTCTATTTAATTAAAATAAAACCTACATCAAATTAGCACCCTGCGTTGGGTTATTACCTACCTAACGCGTTGGATCAAATCTCATAAATATGATTGAATTAACTCTTGCATTGTGCATTCATTCGTTCGAAAATACTGTATTAAAAATTAAGTTTTTTTATAGTAAAATTACGTTACGTAAAAAAAATTCACTCGACCGTTTTGCCTTTCGTCCGTCTGTCAATATGAGCGTACGTTCTGTTTCAGTTTCAAGGTGGTGGCTGCTTTAATTGAAAGATTATTTCTTCAAATATGAAATCATCGTATTTATTTGGACTTTCAAAGCCATCTAAGTTAAAGTTTCTCAAAGGAACTCAAATGGCCCAACATACTTGCGACCAAATTCTTTCTGATAGTATTATTTTTTGGAATTAATAGTCAATGCAGCTTCTGTTACCGTAACACAGACAATTTTTTCTACAGATTTTCAAGTGAAATTTCAATTTTATATTTGCCTTGAACCTTACAACCTTTTATTTTTTTATATTGATATTGAGGAAAATAATTTCCCTCAGGGCCTATGTCATCTCTGGGGATTCTGTGTGGAGGGTCTTATTTGAGAAGATGAGGGAGTGAATATAGCTCTTGAAGAGACCCATATTGTAGGAGAAAGGAAACACAGAGGTCGACAAATCGTTCCACAGCCGAACTGTTGAACTAAAGAACGATTCGTAGAAGCGAACCGTTCTCATGTGACAAATGTCAACCATGTACATAAGTTGGCTGGTAACGAAGGGATCAATGACTTTAGTTCCTCGGAGCATCTTCCATTGTAATACCGGTAGAAAAAGGACAGGATACCTACCTGACGCCCGTGCTCTAAAGTTTTTAATCTTTTTGCTAAGATAGAGGAATCTAACAAACAGATTTTTCTGCTTTTTTTTAATAAATATTGCTTGAATAAAATCACAGTCAATCGTAAAGCTAAGTTAATTTAATTATAAGTATTAATTGAATCATTTGAAGACGAGATTAGCTATTAAATCTTATAATAATAGTTTTTACAAGCTTCTCAAAATTACCAAGACAGTGTTTAAAACTCGAGAAGACTTCAAATTAAAATAACAATATTCATGGTTGCATCCAAGATAAAAATTACAATTTTACTGAACTCGTTTGCAAAGTATTACCATAATATTCGCCAGCATGTTAAAACCTGTTTTTCCTGCATTTTATTTCTGTTTCTTCGTTTTCGGTCTAGTAATGCAAGTGCAAAAGTGCTTTTTATCTATTCAAAATTGATGCATTAAAATTGCAGTTTGCGTCCGAATACTTACATGTGTTCAATTATTTATGGCAGTGATGCGCTTAGAGCGTGACGGTTATTACTGTGAGAAAGGAAATTCTCATGGAGAATGCGTGCGGACTCACATCCTAAGCGCTTTGACCGTTACTTTTCCTAGGTTGATACTCGTACCTTTCAACGAAAAGATTATGCAAGAAATGTTTTATGTTTTTGCTATAAAATTAACAATATTTGTTGGAGATAATAAATTGTTTTATGTGGGTGTTTCTTGCTGCCATGTGGGTGAGAATGTGTAATTGGTACTGTCGCAGAGGGCGAAATAGGTACGAAATCTAAATGTTAGTTATATTGCAAGTGTTAAAAGGTATTATATAATGTGGTCCTGCCTCTGAAATCTCCATTGTAACCTTTCTTCTGTTACATGTATCCCTAATATTATTACATAATTAAATACGTATGATGGTGACAAGTTTCTACATAAAATCATTTAATGCACCTTAAATTATATGATTTATGCCTTTTACGCAAAATAAAAACACGTATTTTAATATGTGCTTTTTTAGTCCAATTAGGAATTATTTCATCAACTGCAACATACCCATTTAATAATAATAATTCACAATCTAGGTAAAAGTTTCAATGGAGTCTATAAAAAGTGTATTAATTATTAAAATATTTTGACAAATGCATTATGTTATTCCACTTGACGAATTCAATTGTATAAATATCTTCCAGCCAAAAATGGCGTTTGCATGGTTATGAAGATCTTTCTCTTAATAACTTGACCCTTATTGGAGGTTTACTATCATCAGAGCAATCTTCACCTTCTAAAATCTAAACTGTGGTTAGAACATCACTGAATTCCTTTGACACATGACATAGGCACAATTGTGCCTTCATTTATTTTGTATGAAAAATCAGGCAACCTATTTGCGATGAACATTCAATATCAAACTCAACGTGTAATGCTTGTGAAAAAAAAATCTCCCATCATTTCCTTGCAAAACGTATAAAGGCACAATTGAACCTTTGCCGCCTATTATGATACTATATGATTATATACCCACGAATATATATTTTTTTAATTTTGCTGGTATAATTTAATTTAAAAAATCACTTCCTTGCAAATGTATGAAGGTACAAATGTAACTTTGCCGCCTGTTATAGATTTTGATGTTTTGTTTTAAATTGTGCTTTTATTATTCAACTAAAAAATTTAGAGATTTCACGAAATTTCAGGTCAATAAAAGATCTACAAAAAACAATAACGATCTAAAATCGTTAAAGTTACAATTATAACTCTTCCGTTGGATAAGTATTCAAAATGCAGATTATTGTACACTTATTATTGTACTTCTGGAAAAGTAATTATTACAATGTACACAGAATTAAAAGTAATTTTCAATGAGATTCATTGCATTCGCAAACGTTACGTGTGTTTCCAAGTCAACAGTTGCAATAAGTTTGTCCATCAAGTTCTATTTCTTCTGCCTTAATAATAATTCTATGAGACAAAAAATAATATACAAAGCTTTGTTAATTGGCAGTACTAGTATAATTATGGAAAAAAACGAAACTTTTTTTAAATAAATTAAATTTTTTGTACATGATAACAGAATCGTTTTTAGTACTTTTGCTAAGCCGAAGTTGTTTTCTTATTTATTCTTACAAAATGATAAATACCTGGAGAATTTCAATAATGATATATAATTGCCATGTTGAATCTCTTATAGCCAATTATTATTTTTAACTCGCTCTGTTGATTAATAATACTTATTGAATGCGTAAATTAAGTATGAATATATTTCAGAGTTGACAGGCTCCTGCATTGATTTAAAAGAAGTATTGAAATAATCGCAATAGACCGGTTTGTTGGCAATCCACTGAATGAAATTAAAACCAAGTTCAATGGTGTTGATCGTCTTACCGTTACACGTGTTTGATATTGCACAACTGAGATGTTTGAAGGAGATTGTATAATACAATTTATTTTTAAATGCCTTTATGATAGCTGCGTGGTTAATTAGAAGAGTTTAATAGAATAAATCGCTGTCTTCAGACCCAAAATAACATCGCTAAAGCTGTGGTCGCCGGTTTGTAGCCATTTTGTCGACATCTTGTTATTTTTATATATATTTATAACCCCTTTACATAAAAGGGATCAACGACAACCATCAGCAACAACTAGCACTGCACCTTACCACCTCCGTCATAAGCGTTGAGGGCGGTGCCCAACACGGTTTGTGACTACTTCACTGCCACCATTCAGAGACCTTAGCGCTCTGACCACTGTGATCCTTTCCTTCCATCGCAGCCCTCATCTGTGCTGCTATAGTTACACCTACACCTTCAAGATTTTCGAGACACCTGGAAGCTCCTAGACTCCAAAGCTCACCGATCTAAATGCAGTTATCCATAGTTGTATAGTAAATTCATTTATATGTTTACTTAATAATATGAAAACCAGCATCTGCCACAGATTTTTACCTCTTCCCGCATACAAAATACAGCGTAGTTTGTAATTTGTAAACACCTACATTTTTTCCACACAAATGATACGATTTCAATTCGAGATGCATGTAAAATTTCATATTTTCCTCTTTACCAATGCCATAATTATTCTAAACCGGTTATTCAATTCTTGTTATATTTATTACCTTCTTATATTTTTTTCCAAACAAACGCGTTGGCTATTTGCAAGTACCTAATGAGATGACGTCAGAATATTATAAAATTAACTACCTGTTTCGCAGTAATTTTGTAATGAATTGTATCATTGTTTTGAAAATATTTTGCATCGGATTTTACGTAATTGTTTATCAGGTTTCATGGCCATCTTGACGATTATTACAACATATATAGATGCAATCTTATCTACTTCTCTAGCGTAGTGGTTTTAAATGCCACCTTTTGACACGAGATTGCGATGTCTTCGTACAAAAATGCACAATATTGACAATGAGAACACAATAATATTCTTGAAATTAATGTCAATAAATTCGCGATTGAGCCCTAAACAATTGCAATTTATTTAAAGTGATGACCTAACAGAACTCGTTTTTATCGTTGTTTTGTTTTGTATTTTATGATATTCTTCAAAAATTTCTTCCGTTTTGCCAGAAAAAAAGTATTTATTTGGTAGCTCATATTACACATTTATTCACAGATTTTTTTTTGAAAACTTCTCAAGCGTACTAGATAGTTATACCAATACCATAAATCCTATTTGGTACAAATTTTTCAATGATACAAACATCTTCGCATTTTCTCTTTAATTTCATTGATAAAAATATTTATTTGAGAAGACAATACATCTTATTTTAAAAATGGATATAGAAAAAGCCCAAAATTTCATGATCCTATGGGATTTTTTTTCTGCTTTATAAATGATGTGGGACGATTTGCCGACCTCCGTGTTTCCTATCTCCTACAACATAGGTCTCACTCCTTCCTCTCCTTAAAAGACCCTATTACACAGCATTCCAAAAGATGACTTAAGATGTGCGGAGTTAATGTGAAAAGTTGGAGCTGGGTGTTAAACTGGAAAGTTCATAGTTTTGTCAGTTTCGGTAGGACGTTAACGCGTTTTAAAAATATTCAGATGTACAGTTACAACTGAGCACCATTTTGAAAAAAAAACCCTTTCGATGATGTAATCCTAGTCAAACGCATCACAGCCTTTAATTTTTATTGGATTTTTTAAGATAAAATGGTTATAAATCTAATTATACAAGTGCTCCTTATAATCATAAATAAAATCTTACATCTAACTCAATAATTAAAGCGTAATTGTTTTACTTAAGAGCATCATTCTCGTATAATTTCACTGTTAAATAAAATTAAAATGGATAAAATGTTCAGAACAGCAAAAATTTAATTCATAATTACCTTATAGGGTGTTTCGTAATGTAGTAAAAATTCATATTTGTTTAGGGCGTTTCTTTGTCAGCCATTTTAAGGTTATATAGAAAGTCTGCCGCTGCACGTAATGCGGAATAAATTATTCTAGTTTAAATGTAGAGGGTTCTCAAATAGTGTGTACTCTATCCATGTATGGAAGCTATACATATGCATTTTCCGTAACAAGGTATACAATGCAATGTCTGTTACAAGTGGAATGCTGGAATATGACGGATTGATGGGAAGAAAAATATGTAAGTGATGTATTATAAGAAAGGTTTCACTGTGAATTTTTTAAAAGAAATTTTAATTTAATAAGGCTGGGTTGATCAATATATGTTTGGCGTACAGTATTTTTTTCTGATTTTCGAACAGTAAAATTATTTTAGCATGTAAATTTTACTCAATATTTGTTTACGGTGTCCGGAAATTCATAGTAGGTACAATTGAGAAAATGATACATTACACAGAAAACCCAAAAAAAAAATGTCATCAAGGTTTCTGAAACACATATATAATATTCTTTAAAGGGGCACCTTTCAGTTATTTATTATTACTTACTAGTCATGTAAGTAAGAACTTACTTTCAAATTAGTTTTATTTCGGCAACTAAAGGGTTAAAAAATTGTGGTGGAGTCTACGGTTCGGCGCATTTTAAAATATACTAAACAGCTGATATTTACCCCCTAGCGACTTAGTGGACGATTTATTTTCAATTTTTTCTTTAAAATTTCACTCCAAAACCAAAAATCGAAAAAAAATTACTTCAAAATCGACTACAAATGTGATGTAGATTCACAAGTTTCCCGCTTGCACGTGATTTTCCATAACACCATGCATATATTAAATAAGGTACTATTAATTTATCATTATTCTGCCTTCCTGTACAGAATGGAAAAGTAGTACCTATCGGTTATTCGAATGACTTTGTTTAATTCAGGACGCCATAAATACTAGTGTCATAGAATCAATATCAATTTTCTCAGTACTAAAATATTCCTACAAACGCCGTTGGACATCAAACTAAATGCACATCTGAAAATAAACCTTTGTGTAGGCTTCGAAGGTTCGGACAGTCGGAGAACGGAGGTACGGAAACAAAGCCTGAATCGTTGCGTAGTAAATGAAGAGACCTTAACCAACTTAATCTTTGTTCTGGCAAAATGGGCATGTTTTGCCTTTGTTCCAAATATTTCATAATGATTTTTAACGTATTGATAAATTGTTTATTTTATTTGAAATAATTAGCAAATAATTAGTTCCCTCTGCACTAGGAGTTCAATCGTGTTTTTAACTTTATTGAACTAAGATTATTTCCAATTTATTTTTTAAATTTGTGAAGTATAAATTTTACAAATGGCTTTTTGATAAATATAATACAAACGATATGACATCGTCTCTTTTTAAAGCAGTTTAATGAAAATTTCTAAGTTTCCGTAGATTACGAAATCAATAATATTACGTGGTTGCGAAAGCAAATCAATTTCACACAATAAAATTATAGTTGTTAAGGAAAATTATTTAAAGTTTCGAATAAAAAAAAACTGAAATTATGTTAAGATTCAACTATAGTAGTTTTTTAATGTAATTTTGTGAAACTAAGTTAACCTGCTGAAAGTTTTTCTGCATCATGATAAAGAATGTTATATTTATTTATTATTATTAAACGCCTTTTTTCGGGGCTTTTACATGAGAATATTAGGATCTACATTATTATTGAACATAACTGAATTGCTTCATTAAAAAAATTTTATATTTGTTTAATGATAAGTTGAAGATGTCCACTGACTTGGTGTAATTGTTTCCCTCCATTAGTATTCTGTGCAAAGAGTAATACATGTGGTAGTTAGTCCCAGAATTTCTGCACTGAAATAGATCCCGACTTCTAGTATAACGAAGCGGAATCCGAAAGCTTATCAATTCTAGCAATACCGGACTATCAACTTAATCATTTGGAATTTTATGTAGTAATACCAAGTCAGTGGTAAAATCTGTACCCGAGAAGCATACGGATGCAAGTCCAAAATTTGAAGAAATGAGTTTTTGATGAAGACATGAAGTAAATTATCATGTTCATTAGTGGCAGAAAGATGCAAGCCCTATCTTGAATATTTATGGTATTTTCAAAAATATTATAAGGATGCAAGAACCATTAGCACATTCACACCGTAGAAGCATAAAGATGTACATTGGACTTGCATCTTTCTGCCTCTAACATTACTACGCTTTCCATGGAAGTAAACATTCGAATGTAGACTCAAGTCCATTTTGCGTCCTTCTGCCTCTAATTTCTATGTTTTCTGTGGAACTAAACAGAACAATCCCAGTGCTCTCATCATTATTTATTGCATTCCTGCAATAAATAATGATGAAAAAGAGTATTTCCGTGTATGAATGTATGACGAGGTTCAAGAAACAGAATTCTTCTTAAGAGACTGATGGAAACATAGGTGGTGATATTATTATTGAAGACCTGACCATGTCACTTATTTATTTATTTACTTACATTTACCTTACCTCATCATTATACTACTGAATGGACTATATAGGGATGGAAAACAGGTGGCAAATGAAGTAGCTTCTTGCCTCTTAAAGTGGATATACAGCGATATGGGGAATAATGTTGAAGAAATAACCGTATGGTCTGACAACTGTGCAGGTCAAAATAGAAATATAACAATAGCCATATCCTACGTATGGCAGGTTTTATAAAAAATTAAAAACCTCAAGATCATTCATCTTAAATTTTTATTACCTGGAAGTAGACTCTGTCCATTCAGCGATTGAAAGGGCAAAAAAAAAACTACCCAATTCCAAATATTTTACCGCACGACAAAAAAAATTAACGGAAACAATTCATCAGATATTGCAAAACTCATATCACATAGCACTCTATTTAGGGTGAATTGCCTAATACAAAAAAAAAATCAGTTCATTGTACACTCAATGAACTTAGAAAATTTCAAATATTTAAATTCCCTTTAAAACTGGTTCACAATCACCTTTTGTATATCGAAAGAAGAATATAAATGGTAAGGGTTTCCTAATATCAACGGTATTATGGCTACGAGCTGACGTAAATGTGTCGGGGATGCTACTGTATAAAAATGTTTTTCAGGAAACTGAATTTAAATATTATTATATTAGAAGAAAAAGGAGAGGTGTTTTGAGCAGTGACCGGATAAATCATCAAAATGATAATTCATGATAATTTCCCATTTTTAAAAAGTTATATAAAGTCATGAAAAGTGATGGTAAAGTGAAGAACAAAATCTCTATTAACTGGGTTAGGTTAGGTTTAATTTATTTTTTTCTCGTTTCTAATGACTTTATATCACTTTTTAAAGGTGTGTTGAATTGTCGATTTATCATGGAACCGTTTTGAGCACCCCGGAGGTATTGCCCCAGGTAAATACAATTCCAATCGCATTAAATACACCAAATTTTGGTGTCCTACAAAAGATGTTACAGTGGGTACCAGAGCCACTGCACTTTTTTTACACTTATTTTTTTTAATCTTTTTTTTCTCTGTCAGATGACGAAGATATGGAAAATACCAATAATTTGTAAAAATAATTATAATTAAATAAAAAAAATATATAAATAAAATATATATTTATATATACCGGTTTTATAGTTATTATTTTACTTCCAAATGAAATTTCAACATTGATCTATTTTATTTATATTTATATTTACCTATAAATATCTATTTGATTTTTTAAATATGATTTAAGATTTTCACGGCCAAAAGTATTTTTGTTATTTGTTTTTGGGGTATTATGCCGTGTTGCGCTAACTCCTTCTTTAGCCAACGTTTCGGACAGCATTGCAGTGTCCATCATCAGGGCAGATGTGTTATTTATAACCTGATGATGGACACTGCAATGCTGTCCAAAACGTTGGCTAAACCCAGTAAATATAAATATCTATTTTATTTATAGGGAAATATAAATAAAATAGATATTTATATTTACCTGTTATATAGTTATTATTTTACTTCCAAGTGAAGTTTTCAACATTGATCCCTTTATAATATACCATGTGTCATACCAAAATATTCAATATCATTTTTAATCAGAAGGACTCAAGTCCACAATGCTTTTTTTAAAACATTTTTTTTAGGCTTTGCATATAAAATATTTTATTTTATTTTCTCATTTTCGATACAAAATTAATTGATTTAATAGGATAAAAAATAAAAATCAATTATCATGAATATCCGCAGAAGTTATGAGACCAAACTTACAGAAAAAAAGTATTTTGGCTCTCCTGAACATTTAGCTTTTTGGACTTGCATCCGTATGCTTCTCGGGTACAGAAATATTTAGCGGTTTTTTAACTAATTGCTGTCAATTCATTGTTTCAGGACTAGAACGGGTCGCTGAGGAGTTGATGGGTCGCAGGAAATGGAAACTCTATCAGGACGTATTACTAGCCAGAAACCTTCCACTTCAGCAGCCAGATCAGAGCGACTCACCCGTGGAGCCTTCTTCAGCAGAAAACCACAGCCTCCCGGAGGCGCTGAACCTCAACCCCCAAGCAAACCAGACCTCCGAGGGAGAAGACCGACCCATGATAGCCACCACGGAAGCGCTTCAGCGCAACAACAGCGCTACAGACCTCGCGCAGGATCCGCAAGACCTAATCCCGAAAAAAGAACAAGAAAAGCAACCAGATCTTTCAATTTCGCTGGACGAAGACTTGAAAGAAGTTCAAGACCTAAAAACAGAAGACGGGCCAATACTTAGAGAAGAAAATTGCAGTATTCCTCAGACCACAACATTGAAAATCAAGACCATAGAAGAGATCAATACTGTAGGTGGAAACAGTAATAATGGTAATAATGGTGGGGGAGGACCAACAGAAACTATTTTGGAGAGTTTGATCAAGAGGAGCAGCACTGGACCTCCGAGGAAGCCGCAACCGGTAGACTGGAGACCGCAGGACAAGTGCTACTTCTGCGTTGATGGTGAACTGGTGAGGCCAGGTGTGGAACAGACTCCTGCCGCACCAGAACCTCCTCCGGTGAGTCTCATTATTTTTCGCTTCTTTAACCTGGGATAGTTTTAATGCTATATCAGCAACATTGGTGTTTTCCTATAGACCTTGTTCACAACGATTAGAGTAGTTTAGATTGTGGAAGCGGCTTCCTCACTCCATTGGATTGTTTTTTTTTTTTTTTTTTTTTTTTTTATTAACGACAAATATAATTACAAAGTTAAGTATATTATTCGCAGTCCTCTTCACTAGGTATTCCTGTTCCGAGACGGACTGTAGGTTTTTGTATAGGTGTAGATCGTGATTTCCTTGTTAATTTCTACAAAAAAAATTTAAAAAATTGTCTTCACATTTGTTCAATTCATAATTTTATTGATTTCCTCATCTTCATGTTTACTTAGCCATAATTTGATGTCGTTTTTAAGTTTTTGTGTCTCCGTTGTGTTTTTGAGTTCAATTGGGAGGGCATTATATAGTTTTGTAGCATGGAAATGATGATTTTTCTGGCCAAAAGACGTATTTAATTTTGGGATGTTCAATAGTTTTGAGGATTTCTTCCTTGTTTTGTTGAACCGGTAGTTTTATTTAATCCATTCCAACAAACACTTTTAAGCGTTTCCAAATCTAATGTTAAGTTGTCTCTAAATGTTGTATGGAGTAACAAATAATGTGCTCTAAGATAAATGATGATAAATTAATTATCTGATCTTTACTGTCACATTTACACCCTAGTATTTCGGCTTGATATCGGAAAGAGTATTTTATAGTATTTTTTGGGCAGTTCTCGGTAGACTTGCATTGTAAAATCATTATTATATTCAACACCATTATCTTCTTAACTTGTTTATTCGTGACTAGACCAATTATCCCTCCTACATGCATCCTTAGAAGGTTAGATATTACTAGCAGTAGTAAAACTGTCCATTTTATTTTGTTCGTCATAAGAAATTAGGTTTTTTTGTTTATACTTCCGTTTGGCTCTATTCATCATTGTAAAAACGTTGTTTTATCTACTTGGTGACTCCTAGACAAAGTGACTAACATTATTAAATCATATAATTAAATTATTTCTTTTGTATGACGATCTGAAACCTATTGATGAGTGTTCCCTTCGGCTGACTCATTAGATGATTTTTGTTCAACTCCTAACATAAAATTATGTTGCCTGCGTGACTGATTTGAGTTTTAACAATACCTATGATGAAAAAATAATACGTAAAATAAATTAACAATTTGAAAGAAATCATTAACTCACAGATTTTTTAAATCTACATGTTTAATTAGCTTTACGCAGAAGTTCTAAACGAAAATTTTTTTTTTTTTCAAAATTTTATTATTTGAAAATTTAAAAAAAGCCATCATCATGTTAATTACCTTCTGATATAGGTATTACATTTTATTTCATATTGTTCAACTATTTCTTCATTATAACTAAGTTAGTGTTATTAGAGTGTATTATTTTAATGAATTTGAATTTTAAAACATGTTACATTTTTAGTAAGTCTTAACCCAGAAACACCTATTGTCCTTCTAAATGACACACATTTTTACTCCCATAGGATGTAGATTTTTTTTAGTCTTGAACTGCATTAAGCGATAGAAGCGTAGAAGGACGATAGATAATAATATATATATAAGCTTAAACTGATTTCACGAAAAACCTCGGTGTTTGCACGAAGGACGTAACCTTTTCTTCAGTTTCCCCAATACCTTCTGCTAAACTTTTCAATTTCCGGTTAAATTCATAGTGCTTAGATACTCATTTCTTGCGCTTCCTCCAGTTTCTGTCTCAATCTTGTATTTCCTTACGTATGGAGAATCAATTTCACTAAAACATCCAAAAAACATAATGCTTTTGTGTTGAATTATACAAAAGAAATACTTATAAACCCGTGGCGTTTCAAAACATCCACTTGGATTTGCTTGAAGCTCAATGCACATATCCGTTTTTATGGTGTTTCTAAAGTAAAAAACGGTTCCTAGCGTACAAGAATATTGTTTTTTACAGGGAATTAAAGTACATGTTAACTCTTGATAGGCCAAGATGCCAAACAAAACGTCTGTAATCAAGTGGGTCTTCCGACGACCCCATATATTTTTCTGTCTTATGTGCTTTTAGAATATAGAAATCCCAATTATTCAGTCAATTATTAATGGTAACTTAAGTACTTGCGCAGAAATACGTAAAATACTAAAAAGGTATGTAAAATATTTAAGCTAATATAAGGAGGATGGTAATATTGGGTACTACCTACTCCCCCACTTGGCTGCGGGATAGTTAATATTATTTTAGTTTGTCGTTTTGTAATTTGCAAATACGTTTATTTTATCAGTGAAAAAACGCGCAAAAATTATAAAACTATGTATTTACAGAAAATCTTCATATTACTTATTTTTACTGTGAAGAAAGCTTATTGCGGGAAAATATAATAAAAATCAAGAATATTTTCGATGACTTTCATTATATTATTGTCGAGAAAAAACATTTTTCAGCATTCTCAAACCCTATGAGCCTTAGTCGTAAGTCACTAGAAATAAGTCTTAAATGTAAATCACTAGTCATAATGAATCCTAGATGTAAGCCAGCTGTATTTATTATTTAATAAATACATTTGTATAGCGCCCTTGAGGTGATTTTGAACGAAAATACGCTACATAAATTAGACAAATATTATTTATTTTCCGACTTTATGTCCGGGTTAAATCTTCCCCACGAGAAAAACTGAACCCTTCCACACACTTTTCCACAAATGATCATCGAGTCGATCCACATTATGCAAGTGCATTATATAAGCATAATAAATACAAAACAATACAAGAACAACACGTCAACTCACCAGACATCAAATGGGAAAATAATTCACCGACTTTAATTTTATATAGGTTCGGCTCGATAGAACTCCTAATTGGACGTATAAATCCTACTGATCTTTCAATATAAATATTTTTTTTAAATATATATACAAATTTTTTGACAGATCTAATACGCCTAAATTTTGAATGAGAGAGCTAGGTATAATGCCAGTAGCCGAAATAACAAATGGTAATATTTTTATTGTCTGAGAATGCTAAATTCTTTTTATCTCATTTCCTACATCTTTGTATTTTCTTGTTTTTTCAGAAACAGATTTATGAATTTGGAATAGTAATTATTATTATTATCAGTAGTTATTACGTGGAAAATTGTGAAAGAAATATTAAAATTTCATATATATAAAAACACATTTTCTAGTAGGACGGTAGAATTTACAAAACCATAATTTAGCGAAAAACAAGTACGGCGGGAGATTGCAATTTTACCTCTGGTATTGCAAGGGTTAATGACAGATTTTTCCTACGCTATTCGGAATACTTCCATTTACAGCATACCAAGTCAAATCCCATTCCCAAGTGAAGCCTATCACGCGCAAAACAACAAAACCCATTTAAAATATCAATCGAAAAGCGCCCTAGGCGAAAATTTTGCTAGCTCCTAGTTTAAATCAAAAATAAATATAAGAAAAACTAGATTTACTACATGCAGTTCAAAAAAAATACTATTAAATAGATATATCATTTCAACAGCATAATTAGAAAAAAAAATACTGTAGGACCTTTATTTCAACGGTATTTCTGCGTATTTTTTTGTAAATTAAAAAGTAATATTACATCGAAAGGGTTTATTGTAACCTCCCCTATCACCCCGCATAGCTTACGGTACACCCTATATAGTAATATGTATTCCCATAAACTTGCTAATTGCAGATATTTGTTTGTATTGTAGAGTCCCCCAGCGGCCAACGAGTCGGGCTCCGAGTCGGAATCGAGCCGCTCGGGCCCCAGCCCCGCGGGCACGGCTGGGGGGCCCGGCGCCGCCCGGGCGCCCCCTGGCTACCTGCTGGGGCACCAAGCACAGGCTCTGGCGCACCTGCTCCAGTTGCAGCAGGCCAGACACCCCACCATGAACCAGGTGACTAAACTTAGCAATTAAATATTTTATAAAATTTAATATTGTCAAAATACATAGACAAATTAATATTTAGAAAGTATAATACCTATAATTTTCATACTTTATCGTGATAAATGCGAAAAAATTTTCATTTATCGAAAGATCTCTTCTTATATCCTATGTTAGTGGATATGTACTGTAAATGATTTATATATTATCAGCGCATATTAAATAATTAAAATACAAATCATTAGTAGAAAAAATGTCCCTTCACCTTATTTTGTTTATTTTAAGACATCCTTAATAAAATTGCTAGTTAAGCCTTCTTTCTTATTTTCCTTCGTTTTTTTAGTGTTTTTCTAGTGTGGTATTAAACTACTGTTAAAAAAATGTTAATAATCTTTTACTGATTGCTATCTATCGGATAATTACATATAGTTTTAATCACTGTCAAACTTGACTCTTTTCATTTCTTGAAGTTTTTTTGCAGAGACCCTTTTTTTAAAATGCAACAAGTTCACAATTTTTTTTCATCATTTTAATTGACTTTACAAACGTATGTTGAATTTCCACCGTCCTAAAATGTCATGGAACCATCATGAACACCTCGCTATGAGAATCTATGCTGAAGTGTTCAAGTATTTTTGATGCAGTATCGATGTGAATTGATGGTTATTTCATTGTTTCAGGTCCAGTCGATGGCAGCATCACTAGCAGCCGTGGCTGCGTTAGGTTCTCCAGGTCTCAGGGGAATGCCCTCCATTCCCCAAGCCCTGGTACCTCCAGGACTCTTGGCCCCACACTGGTATCTGCAGCAGAGGCAGGAAAGGTAATTCATAATTTATATCTTTTTTAAATACATCTTTTAGAATTTTGATTTTTTTTCGAAAATGAATTAATGTAAATCTTGGATGTGGAAATTTATCCACTTTCGATTTGATTCGATTCGATCAAGCTGAAACTTGGCAAATATACTCGCAGTCGATGACAATGCATTCTATGATTTATTTTGAGTTAAATACCTACACGAAGAAAAATAATTATTACTAATTTATTAAAAATCTCTTCAAATTATAGAACGGGTTTGCATGACAGGTTTCCTGAAAATTTTTAAATAAATTACGAATATATTATCATTTCTATATGTTATGCATTTGATACATATAGAAATGATACCTTGATGAAAAAACGATATTTTTTACATCGTTTTATTAAAAAATTATTTTTTTAGTATTATTGTTTATAAAGTAGCTCTGGAATTCATAATTATATCATGTTGCATTTTTAAATATTCGAAAAAATTCCACGGACAATAATACGGTTCTGTCACAAAAGAGATAAACCGATTGTTGTGTGTTGTGTGTTGTGGGCACATCCGTTATGCTTTATTAAGGTCAATTCTTAACTTCAAATTAAATTGATCAATTTTCTGTTCTGCACAGATAATCCATTGACTAGGAGACGAATGGTCTTAAGTAAATTGGCGACATCAGTTTTTCTTTCAAATTAGTACAGGCTAAAAAATGGGATGGTCCAAATTCTTGACAAATCTTTCCAACTGAACAGACAATTAAAATAATGTAATAAATAAATAATTAAAAATATTATATAGGACGGCCGCCGGTCGAGAGGAAAGACTTTTTCTTGACCAGCATCTTCAAATCTCGACGTGAAAAAGTAAATTTTATTTGATTAATTTGTGTTATTTCACAATCTATTAATTAAAAATAATATATTGTGTACTTGTGGCACGTTCTGAAGTGGGAGATACTCTTGGGACGGGTTGTTTCGGAAAATTTGAACAATTCTTCAAATTTCAACGTCCTTTTTCGGGTTCTGTGAAAGTCCCATTCAAGTTCTGTTATTATATCATTATAAGCTATCGGCTTGAAAAACCTGAAATAATAACAGAACTTGAAAAAATATTTCATAGAACTTGAAAATTAACTTTGAAATTTGAAGAATTGATCAAATTCTCTGAAACAACCCGACCTTATTATCGCCCTGGTGTAATACCACCATTCAAAATTGAAACGTTGCTTGAAATATCTTTAGCTGTGTTTGGTGACCAAATCTGAATTGCCAGGTACTCACCCAATTCCTCTTTCCCATCTCCTTCCCCTCCACAATACATTCATTCTCACAACATACCAAAATTACCAAAAAATAGGTAGGAACTTTATCGTTTGTCTGAATTCTTCACACTATCAGTTCCAATTTTGAAAATGACAAATGAACTCCAAGCAAATTTGAGTTCGCTGAATCAGAGTAACACACGATTTTTTTTTTTAATTCAGTACTTAACATTTCGTCTGTCCGTTAGTTTGTTTGTACGTTCCGTTTCAAGATGGTGACCGTTTAAATGGTTCAGAAAAAGTATTCTTTTGAATGTGAAATCATCGTACTTTCTTATTAGCTTTTTTAAATATTAAGGTACCTACCTGACCGAAGAAAGTTTGGAAAAAATTTTCATTGATATGGTGACATTTCTTTGGTCAAATTGAATATTTTCTTTTAAATTAAATAAGTAATATGGCTTATAATTTTGTAGGGAGGTACTTAATTACTTGGAAATCTTATGATTTCGGAGGAACTTTAGATTTTTTTATTAATCTAAAGTTACCTCACATCGTTGTGTGTTCTAATAGTTTTAGAAACATAAAAAATTACAATAATTGGCAAACAATGGATTCTTAAATATTTGAATGTAAGTACATATTATACCTATGTCAAAAAATATCAATATTTGAGGAAAACCTGTTCTCTCAATTCCTCTTTAAACTTAACCATCTTCTCAATCTCAGTAACTTCCTTCGGGATTTTGTTATTCAGTTGGACGGCCTGGTACATGAGATATTTCTGAGTGCTTGATTTTTTTTCTTTTTGGCAATTCGATTTCCCTTGCATTTCTCGTCCCGTGTCCGTTTTATTTATTAATTGAATAGGAGTAAATTAGGTCAGAAGTCAGGACATAACTACAGGGTTTTCCAATAAGAGGTGTTATTTTGACATTCAATCGTAAAAGATCAATGTTTACGTTGTGTGTGTGGCACGTAGCGCCGTTTTATTAAAAGTAAACGTTGTCCAGATCATTACCATTCAATTTCAGTAATAAAAAATCATTAATCATCTCTCGATAGTGCAATCCATTCACCGTAACTGTTGCTCCAGACTCATTTTCAAAAAATTAAGGCCCAATGACTCCACCAGACCATAAACTGCACCAAACAGTCACACGTTGAATATAAAGAGGCTTTTCAACAATAACTCTTGGGTTTTCCGAGCCCCAGATGCGACATTTTTGCTTGTTGACGAAGCCACCGAGGTGGAAATGGGCCTCATCACTCAAGATGATTTGCATTTGATTCACTCAAGTGAATTTTAATAATTTCAATCAGTTGTTGAAGCGTGTATCGTTCCATTTTTATTAATGACGTAGTTTTTTCTTGTCAAATATTAAAAAATGACAGCTTTAGAAGTAATATCTACCGAAATAACTGGCTATTCAAAATAACATCTCTTATTGGAAAACCCTGTACTAGCTTAATTAAAAGTACCGTAAATTCATTACTCAACTGATTTTCAGTTAAATTTTCCAATTTCTGAAACCGCTGTTGCTTCTTCTCCAAGAAGTCTATTCTTATGCGCATAATAGTGGATGACCAATTCCTGGTAATAAAGGTCAATTAAAATGGACAAAGAGAAGACCGAATGTAGGTTTACTAAAGCAATTATTTTCAGGAATTAAAATCGATATCACGGAATCAAAGACCAACGTTTTGCCAAGTAAGCAATATAGGTCACTGTGTTTTAAGGCAATGCACTACGTCGTGTTATATTTTAAATTGAGCCGCTATCAATAACAACCCTTACGTAGATGGCGATAAGGTTTTAATTCCCGCTTAACACCATCCGCTTGTTTTGATTTATGCAGGAAAAAAACATGGCCAAAAAGTGCCTTTTATTTTATTTTGTGTATGTTCTGGCATAAATATTTAATTTTTTTTCAATCATTTTATAGATAACTTAATTTGCCACATTATACAATAAAATTATATCAGAAAATGGGTTCGTAAGTAGGAGATTTTGATTTTTTAAGGTAGTTTTCATAGGCCTTATACATTATTTTTTTCTGGGCTTATAAAAAGATGTATTCTACCCGCAGTATTTAATTAAAGCATCTGAAACATTTCTAGGCGACCAAATTTTCCAACCAAAAACACATGATTTTGCATTACTACGTATGGCATCGCCTTAAAGCAATTTTAAACCATCGGCCTTATAACCAATACTAATCAAAAGTGATCGAACAACGGATTGACTAAAAGAGTTCTAGAGTGGAATGTACTCTCAGTATCGCCCTAGTGTAAGACCACCATTATGAATTGAAATGTTGCTTGAAATAGCTTTTAAAATTGGCCAGGTATTCCCCACTTTTCTCCCATTTATTTTCCCTCCCCTCTACCTTTAGCATCGGGGTTGCCATATTCTTACTAGCTCCAGACGGTTGGGACTGTTGTGCGGTTTCACATTTTAAAAAGTAAGTTAACTATGATATTTATTGACAGCTGAGATCCCCGGCGTTGCACGGGCGTTATAGTTTTTTTTCGAAATTTTATGTAAAAAGTGACATTCCGCTTGTTTTGAAGGTCAAAAGTGCAAAATTTCATCAGATTCGAAATAAAACTGTAGTTTTCTATACATATGAAATTCAAGTCGCCCGCTCGGTGTCCGCCAGAGACACTCATCTTTATGTAAACCAATAGATAAAGTCTCCGATGTTGCCCGGGCATTAAACAAAGTTTTTTTTAATTTGATGTTTTCAGTGACCTTCCTCTTGTTTTAAAGGTCAAGTTTGCAAAATTTGGTCAGTCTTAAAATAAAACTGTAGATTTGTACACAAATCAAATCCATAGCGTCAACCACAGACACTCCTCCTGAAATAAATAAAAAAGGCCTAGTTTAAATCTGTGGCGTCGCCCGGATTTCAATTTACCCGGACTCTGTGATTTTGAACGTGAAGTGTGCAAAATTTCATCAAGAACTATCAAAAGTCATCTTTAAGGAATGGGAAAAGAGGTCCAGGTATTTAATCGAGATCTCATATATACAGCGACCTTTCTCTTATTTTTAAGATCAAGTGTGCAAAATTACATCAATTTTTAAATAAAATTGTACATTTTTATAAAAAAACAAAGTCACGCCGGACTGCCTGCCATAGAGACTTTTCAATTTATATATATATTATATACATATTTATAGAAATATACAAATTAAAGCGATAAAATCACGTACGTAGAATGAATAAAAGTGACTAAGTCATTTTTAATGTAGTGTGACATTAAAATTAAGGACAAATTCAAGAGATAAGTTATCTCGAAATGCAAAATAGCGGCCAACGATTATTTTCGTACGTGCTTTAAAACCGAATACAGTACAGTACTGAAGAGAGATAGCCAAATAATAAATATTTTTATCTCAATGTATTGACCCAGTGGGTAATTTATGTTAATGTTGCGAATTGGTGACTCACTCCCAAAACATATGAGTATTGATATCAGAATATGTTTTTAACTCACAAAAGACTCGTGAACGTCGAAATCTAGAAACATGAAATTTGCACATATTTTTAATTTATGTGTCAGAAAATTTATTGGTGAAATTTATTTAGTTCACTTATTTTTTCTTCGTGAGCTGTGGAGTTTTGTAATCTACGTTGAACGGTTAAAAGACAGATAAAATGTATTTTATTGCTTGTACCAAAATTAAAATTTTAAAAAATATAGTTTTAATTTTATTATATTTCACTTTGGAACATTAACAAGATTTTAATACTACTTACGATCGTGATTTATTTTTGGGGTATTATGTCGTTTTGCGCTTTCTCCTTCTTCAGCTAACTTTACAGACAGCGTTACAGTATTCATCATCAGGGCAGATGCCTACCCTGGTGACGTCAGGACATATGGCCAGTAATGCTATCCGAAGGTGAAAGCGAAAGGCGGCATAATATCCCAAAAAGAAGCTATTTAGAAATCTATTTAAATGATTATCAGGCTTTATGAACATTCAAAGATCCTGAAGCGCATGACGAAATATCAGCATTAAAATACTTTTTTAATGCTGATATAACGTCTTTAACGTTTTGAATCGATTTGGTAGTGGATGTAACTTTTTTGAGTTAATCCAGTACCAATTTGGAATTATAAGGTTTAATTTAAAAAACGGTCATACTAGCTATCAATTCACTATTGTATTTTTAAATGCCTCATAGCTTGCCTAATGGATCCATAAATATTTTTAAAAATTATTAAAACATATTCTTATTATAAAAAATCAGCGACGCTATTTGCGGTTGCTTTGTTCCTTTCCCATTAATTGAGGTTCAGTCCAACAGTTCGGGTCCATTATGTATACGTAGCATAAAGAAGATCTCTTAAGACCCCGTTGTAAGCGTTCAAAGATGGTTTGAAAGGGATTTAAATACGACTCATTTGCAATAGAGCAAAAATCTCTAGACAAATGCTTTATATGCATTTAAAGATACACTGTGAATTTTTTCATGCTTAGAACATATTAAATAACAGAACAAAACTTTTTTTTTATATTTTTCTGATCCTACTTTGCGATATTTTCCTATCGAGGGAATTTCATTTTTATTTTTTTATTTCATTTATTTTTTTATTACTTTTTGGCGTAACTAATATTTAGATATTGTCTTCAAAAATAATAAATATATTTTTTTCGGAACTTATAAATTTAAAAAGTTAACTTGTTATAAATCGGTAGAAATTGGGTCTGTCAGTGTGTATTACAGACATTTAAATCTTATAAAAATTAATTTCTATCATGGGTAATGATATTGCGGATGCCTTGGCAAAACAAGGAGCGTCCAACCCTGTTGTTACCCTCGTAAACCACATTCCCCTATCTGACATTTTTCCATCATCAAAGATAGATCCCGTAGTGATATCATCGTAACACAGAATCCACTATGACATTCTCGTAACACAGAAATACACATTACACGACATTATTTTACTATTACCAAATTATAAATAATATTATATATCTTTATTTAAGAAAGTTTGTACATTACAACTATAAATGCATATTACGGTGTATATTGTCTATTGATTTGTAACTTTTTTTTAAGGTTATAAAATGAACAGAAAAATACATAAATAATATGATGAAGGTAAAGAAAATAAAAGTACAGTTAATTGAGGTTTATCAAATACCACCTCACTAGGCTAGCCTGTGTTGAGGAAGAATTTATCGAGTTAGTTCCTAACACCTTCGAACATACCTATACTTGTATTATGATGTATTCCCTCAATAAAGCGGTGACTTCAATAACTGCGAATTTGGGTGAATGCACCGGTAAAGGCCCTATTCTTATTTTTGATCCAAGTTTTTACATTATCTTTGAAATTTTTTTGTGAATCACATTGTTTTATACTGTCTGGAAGAATGTTGTAGAGTCTTGTCGGAAAGTATTTAAAGTTTCGTTGACCAAACGTAGTATGCTTTATCGGTATTTGTAGTAAGTTTTTGATGTTGCTTCGAGTACTTCGTGTATTTGAACTTTTTTCATAGTAATTATGTATATTTGAGTAAAATTATAAAAAAAACCTTTTTATTCAAGATTACCTCAGCAAGAGAGGCCTTCTACGCCGCCACGTTCGCCTCCCGCCACCTCGGAGCAGCCCCTCGATTTGAGCGCACGCCCCGGGGGCGCGGGCCCCTCGCTAGGGCCCCCGTCTCCTTCGGCGCTTGAAGCCCGACTGGCTGGCGTAAGAGGGGCTCCGATAGACCCTAAGATGTACAAGTAAGTTCTACGCTATCTACTTAAATGACTCCAAGTACTCTTTTCATCGTTTTTTATTTTTGGGGTATTATGCCATATCGCGCTTCCTTCTCCATTTTGTACAGGTAAAATAGGGTTTGATGAATTACAAAATTCGTGCATTCATGAAAATTTGTATAAATAAAGATCTGGAGAGTCCGCCCAAAATAGTGGTTGAACACTTCTCTAGGGGGAGGGATGGGGGGGAATTTTTGAAAAATACATGTTCACGAACATGTTTTCATTGATACTCAATCGGAGGAGACCACTTCCAAGAACACAGTAAGCTCAACACAGTATACAACGTAACATCGTGAAAATCTCAGATCAGTTTTCCTACACTAATGATTAACCACAAAGCTACGCACCAACCATCATACCTGCTGAATTTCTTCACCACAATTATTTTAGAAGAAGTTAGAAACTAGTTTAGAAGAACTAAACGCACAAGCAGACAGACGCGGATATCGACTTTATTTTGTACTATTTAGTTAGTGTTAATAATTTCTCAATGCCATAAAAATTTTAAATACTTTGCACCATATTAATTCTGACCTGTTGTGTGTAAGCCATAAAATATGATAAAAACTTTTCAATGATATAATAAGCTAAAATAACTTACACCAGATTAATTTTGACCTGTTGTATGACAGCCATGTTATATAAAAATAATTACTTCATAATAAATAATGATTGCTCTCACAGAATAGATCACGTAATGTATATTGTCTTTCAGTTTGATCTGGCGTTATTTCTGTATGTCAATTAATTAATCATGTTGGTTGTTGATCAACCCGAAATTTATGTGACGAACGGTCAACAGTATATTGCAAGCATTTATTTACTCAGGCTACATTTTGGCGATATAAATACAAAAATAATATCCACCCAGATGTTTCTTTTATGCTTTTGATTTGCACATGTTGGTCTATTCATATTTATGCCCAAAAATACCATAATACAAATATTTAATATTTCATATTTGTAGCAAATATGAATTTTTGACCGTGCCAACAATTTCGAAACTTCAAATAATCGTAATTTTGTATTGTTCTCTAAAGTTTTATCCCGTTATACCTCAATGAAGCAGTTTGTCAACAGGATGTACATGTTCAATTATATATAATTTAAATATGTATACATAATATTATTACTAATTAAAACAAATTTCTCAGGTGTGTAAATTTTAAGCTCAGAATTCCCATTGATTACATTAATTATGTCAATTTGATGAATCAATTGCATTTAATAACACTCTCTGACAGGAGAATTATTTCATACCTGGTTGTGTTACACAGCGTCATTAACAACTTAATTGACAGTCCTGCCATCTTTGCCACTATTAAATTCCGTGTGCCGACTAGGAATACTAGTCAAAATATAATATTATTCTGCAATACATACACAACTAACTATTAGACACACCTATTGACCAATAGGATGATCTGGGCAACAAGTAAGGGTGTAATATTGATATATTTATTGACTCCAATTATATAACTAAGCGTAATCTATACTAGTACTCTGTTGAATCCTACAATTTAGAGTAGCGTTGGTAATGTAGTTTTAGTGTTTTGTCTTACAATAGTTTTGTTCTAATTTCTATTTTATTTTATGTTACTCTTACGTTTTACTAATACCGTTTCAAATATACATAATTTTTTTAAAAATATATTCTCATATTACTTGTAATCACAATTTTACATTTGTGTATTCATAAATCTATTTTGTACATACTTTATAATGGATTACATCTATATACTGTTAGTATTTCCTATATAATACAGATATTCTCCTATATACACTGCATCACGTATCACTTTTATGTAAAAGACTTTTTAGACGTATAAATAAATAAATAAATAAAAATATACATAATATTTCTGCTACTTGCAAGATATTCAGATTATTATTATTGGCACACATAATCTAAAATAACACTTAATTTACATCGTAATGATGATTCGTGATGATTAGTATAAAGTATTTCTACTTATGAAGAATGTTTCCGGCATATATCTGAATCGATTTGGGAATTTACAATTTTTTTGTGTTACTTGGCAACGTGTTAAATAAAATTTAAAGTAACTAAACATAAATTTATACTGACTTGGTACACGGTGTCCGAAAACTAGCGGCACAAGCGCGAAACTGATGAGTACACCTACGTCACGTAGAGAACCTAAAAAAACCATTTTAAGCCTTTTAATTTATTTTTGCACTCTTTTCTGCACACTAAAGGGATAAAAAACTTTTTTTAACCTGATCTACGCTTTGATGCATTTAAAAAGACAACAAAAAAGCTGATAGTAGCTCTCCGTAGTGATTTAACCTTTTGAATTTTATCACAAAGATTAGAACTCAAGGTAATCAATAACGAAAACTCAAATCAAAAAAGTTATGACAATAAGTCGACGCGTAATTGGATGTCAATTTACCACTTCTGACGGTCACAAATAAGAATCGAACCGGATGGTCGGGTGGTTAAGACGCTGTCCCGATAAGACAAGAGATCCTGGATTAGAGTGGTGTCAAAACCATAGATAAAATATATCCGAGCTAATATGTCTGCTTTGATTCATAAATACATGATGTCCGGAAACTCATGGTTTATTTTATTTTATTTTTATTTTATTTTATTTATTTATTGTGAAAAATAGTATATTCCATTTACATTTCACAAATAACAGTTTATAAATTACAGTTTATAAGAAGTCAGTTCATACATTTATTTGCATGGGTAAATACATCAATACTATCTGATTAACCAGATTTGTTAAATAGTATGCTTATTGCCGTCTTAAATTCTCTTTGGTTCAAATTGAAAATGTCAATCACAGAAGAAATGTGATTTAACAAAGTAGTTATTCTTCCCAAAGGCATGATCATTGGTAGGTTGGTCCTGCCCCTTGGAAAAATAAATAAACTGTGCTGTCTAGCTCTGATGAAATTATCAGGGACATAAAAAGAAATTCGTTCCAGAATATCTGGATTGCAAATGTGCCCATTTAGCAGCTTGTGCGCCACTAACACCATTGCAATATTTCTCCTAACGTCTAGACGTTCTACCTCCTTTGCAAAAATATTTTTGTGATAAATATTCGTTGGAATTTCGAAAAAGGTTATTTTTATTTTTTACTTCTACCATCATATATTTAGACCCGGACATCCTGTACAAAGATTAACCTGAAGGAAAACTTTTTTTTAAAGCTTCGAAAACAGAGTTCCTTGGAAACATGTTATAATTTCGGTAGAAATTTTGAATGTGAGGTAGTAACTAAAAAAATTAAAACAAATTTTTAAATACACTCTTTGACGTAAAGATTTCCATAAATAAGAATTTGATCTAATATTTTAAATCATTTCCTCTCAAACATCACAGACTTCTCGCGAATCATCAAATGCCAAAAGGTCGTTAAAACAATTAAATAACAACATGTTCAATGTTCATACGGTAGCACCGTGTAATACCAAACCATATTTTGCTCATGTTTTGAAGTTTATCTTCGGTTTATGGAGGACCATTAAATCCAAATGACTTTGGACTTTGAATTGCTGAAATTGAACCCTAAAATTTTACATCCAACCTACCGGGAATTAATAAAAACACCAGTCTTCAATATTTTTCAGAAACAACGAGAATTATGAACGACAGAGAACTCACTAAATGAGTAGTTACGATATAATAATAATATTTGGATGATTTGTATAGCGCCGTTTTGGTGTAAAATCACCTCAAGGGCGCTGTACAAATATATAATACATTTCTACGATCATCTATGTTATTACTAGCTTCATATACTGAACAGACTATGCAATAATTACAATAGCGTATTATCCAAGGTTGATATTTTCAGTTGTGAACTTACCAAATACAAGAGGTCCAAAAAAGAATATTTCTCTGATGGTTTGTGAATAATGTTTATATCTTTGTTATGATTTTTTATTTTTTTTTTATTTAGTAGCTATATTATACATTTTTTTTACATTTTTATAAGAATATATATATAAAAAATAGATGTTGATTATATTCATAGTACTCCTCACTAGGAGATCCTGTGCTGAGGGGGACTAGGTTTTGGATAAGTTATTCAGCGACTTCTACGGTATGACTCCATGTTTTGGGTAAGGGTCTCCAGAAACTTCTACGACGATGTTTTAAATATGCTAGTAAGTTCTTTTTCCGGTAATTCCTTAAACCAAGATTTAATGTTCTTAATGCGGTTGTTTTTTGTTTTGATTTGTTTGATACTAAGTGGGAGTTTGTTATATACCTTTACTGCTAAAAATTCAGAGCTTCTTTGTCCAAAGGTAGAGTTACACTTTGGTATAGTTAGTATCTCTGTATGTTTGGCTCTGGTTTTATGAGTATGTGAGGTGTTTTCCTGAGAATTATTTTTGAGGTGTTGTACCAAAATGTTTTTGGCATAGATTTTCTGTATGCTTGGAACGTCAAATTGTTTAAAAATTTCTGTTGTTGACGTCCTTATAGCAACCTTTAGTATGGTCTTTATGATGCAATTCTGAGTTACCTTCAGCTGTTTTATATGTTTTGATACTGCTGAGCCCCATCCTATTATTCCATATTCCAATTTGGAGTGGCATAAAGCATAGTAAACTCTCTTTAAATCCCTAGCTGACAAAATGTTCCGTAATTTTTTTAAGAAGTAGATGAGTTTAGTTAACATTTTTGAAGTTCGATCAATGTGTGAATCCCAGTGTAGTTTATCGTCAATTTCAATACCAAGATATTTTATGCTTTTGGTTTGAGTTATAATCGAGCAGGAACATTTGATTTATATCTACAACCTCTCTCCATGGCTATAATGTTTCGTTTTATACAATCTTTTATTTTGAATAAATTTTTTAATTCATATTCCTTTCTCACAAATGTATTTACTTATTCCATATTATTCTGTCTCAGTAGAGGTAATGTCACAAGGAGGAAAACCATAATTGGTTTTATTTTACTATATAATACTTATGTACAAACTAATTAAATGTAAACTGTCGATTTCCCGAAAATTAATAAATAAATAAACAAATATGAAGATAATAAACAGTGCCATACTTATCTGGTAGGTAACTTGACATTAACACTTAATTAACATTAACTAATTGTTTATTAGCAAAATTTAGATACAGGATTTGGGACATGATTGGAAAATTGTGGATATAAATGTTAGTTTCAAAAGGTTACACAGAGAATTTATGTTTATGTGAAACCGCACAAGAGGCATAACTGCTCTCAACCATCCGGAGCGGGTGAGGCTATGGCATCCCCAACTAGGGAAGTTGTGAGGCTGAAGGTAGTGGGGAGGGGAAGGAAATGGGGAAGAAGAATGTGGTGGGGTAAATGGCTATTCGGATCTGGTCACCAAACATGGCTTAAGCCATTTCAAGAAACTTTTCAATTTTGAATGTTGGTCTTACACCAGGGCGGTACTGAGAGTATATTCTAAATAACTTGTATCCAAATGCATCTTCTCAAACGATCTTAAATATTGTTCTTAACTATCATCGGTTTACTTCTTCTTCTTCTAAGGCTATTTATTCTCCACTCATCTCACATCTGCTCTTCTAACATCTAACGCGAGCTCATAAAAACAGCATTATTTCTAAAAATGAAAGTAAAAAAATCCTTATCAATTCCAACGGTACTTGTGTGTATGCATTTCGCAAGAGACAAATTATTGTTTCGCAGAAAAAAATAATAAAAAGTTCCAGTCAGACTATGATAAGACCAATCGTTCTGGCAGCCGTGGCGGTGCATTGACCTTTATGTGAGCCAACGGTGCTGCGCTTATATCAACTAAATAATGCATTTTATTGCACTGAATCAAGCAATCTAATAAAATTTATTCCACAAGTACACACTCAAACAAGGCAATGAAAACAAATATTGCGAAAAGATGCGTTTTTCATGAGTTATGAGATAGCTGTATCCATTCAACATATCATTTATTTTAATATACACGGTGTCCGGACACCCGTAGTATAAACGGAAATTAATTGAATCTACATTAGAGGTGTGCCTAATATAACGTTAACAGGTATGGATAACATAGTATCTTCAAATAATGGCATACCTGTTACTCTAGTACCGCAAAACATAGTATTGAATAACTTCCCGTTATTTTATAAGTCGACTAGTCGACCGTTCTGACATGGAACGGTTGACTTGTAAAATAACTGAATAACTAAATAATTCGAATAACGAACGGAACGGAATAACAAAATTATGAAATAATGTTAACTTTTTGGAACTTGGAAGTCCCAAGTTCTAAGAAGGTAAGAACGTAATTCGGGTAATTCCCGATCACCGAAGATATACGAAGTATTGTTTGATAATTTCGTTATCCCGTTCCTTTCGTTAGTGGCATTATTTACTTATTATATACTATTTTAAATGTCTCGGATTGATTTGTGGCTTCGAGAATAAATTCTGTAAAAAAATTAAAAGTTTATGATTTTTTAATAGCTAAATCCTAAAAATATGTGATAAAAATATATGATAAAATATAGTTGGATTCATTGCCTAGATATCAATTTAATCAGTTTTGTGTGTCTCCATATTCAAATTCGGCGGTAAGATATTTTTAATGTGGAATGAACTTTTTTCAATGTCAAGCAATCAAGGAGAATATTTTTTATCTCTGTAATCGCACCAGTGGTAAAAATATATATATTTTATTTGAGGTATTTATTCAAAATTAATTCAACAATTTTATGTACTTCATAATGTATATGCAACCTAACTGTCACTAGAAAAGTGCAAAGCAATAAAAATCATCAAATTATAAAAAATATTTATTTTATGCTCCTCTCCTGCCCTAATATGAATATAACATATTATAACATTTCATTATCAACTCAGCCGCTCGGCCCCAGCAACGAATAACGGTGCCGTTCGTTATTACGTATCTACAAGCTTATCCAAATTCTTGGAATACTATGTTATTAAATAACAGGTATGATATTATGTTATTGGGTTGGGGTGTTATTTGTTATATTAGGTATCGGAAAAGAACCGTTATTCACACCTCTAATCTACATCACATTTGCAGTCGATTTTGTGGTATAACATCTTAACTTATATAACGTCAGAGATCAAAATAAGGTGCAGATTCTCCAAAATAGAGCAATCAGAATAATATGTTTAGTATTTAATTATTGAAGACAATATTGGCGATTCGTATACAAAAATCTGAAACAGAAAAATTAGAAAAAGATACGGTCACATCTAGGACTCGAGCCCAGGACTCTTGCCTTGCCGGGACACCGCTCTACCAACTGAGCTAATGGGACCCTATCTCCTTCAGTCATATTTAACTGTAACTGAAATATTTGCAGCAAGCTCCACAGTAGTAGATACTTTTGAAACGATGCTTGAAATGGCTTTACCCATGTTTGGCGACCAGATCTAAATAGCCAGCTACTTCTGCACCTATCTATTCCCCATCTCCTTCCCTTCCCTGTTACTTTCAACCCCAACATATCCCAATTTGGAATGCCATAATGTCACTATCACCAGACTGTTAGTGGCAGTTTCGACTTTTGTACAGTACTCACATTTAGAAAAAATATATTTAAAACAAGCCTAGATAATTGTATTATTGAATATTACGCGTAGCATATTACGAAAACAAAATAAATTTTTTTTAAATAAAATTCTTAAGCAATTAAAAAATACGTTCTTAAGCCATTAAAAAAATACGTACTTTAGCCATAAAAATACGCACTGAAGCCATTCAAGATACTACTTTAGCCATTGAAAATACTATTAGCATCACGTGGTTCGTTCTAATTTCGTCCGTTAAAATATCGTAAATCACATTAGTTAAAACCACAATAATAATCGGTTAGTGAAATATTTTCGACTCTTTGCGTTAGTAAAAAGTTATACATATTTTTTTAAATGCTATCAGCAAATACATTATCAGCTTTTCAAAATACAAGGAAAGTGTGACCAACCACTATCATCAAATAATCTGATGTAGCCAGTGATATAAAACTCATAAACGTTAAATATCAAACTTTTTTTGGTTTTTTTTCAAATTTTTTTTTTTAAACATAACCTTACCCGGATTACAAAATTATTGTTACTCGGCAGAAATTTTTTTCAAATTTCAATTTGTATTGATATTTCAGGCGACTAATTGTTGCTTATAATAATTCGTTTAACTTAGACTATGTTTCAGTAAATATTATTTTTTTAAATTTGAAATCGTCTTGTTTATTTGGACTCAAGATTCGTAGTGGTTTTTTTTTCAACTTGTAGTACCTACTTACGTGCATTAAGAAAGCTAAAAAAAATACTGATAATATAGTGATTTTTGAACAAATTGTATAATTCCTTATTTTATTTTTTTGTATGTTACATTTATCAAAAAATCTTATGATTTCAGAGCAAATTTTGGTTTTGATTTATTAAATAAGAGAAAATTAGAAAATACTTTTTTTATTGTTCACATAATGACTACTTGATAAGCGGAAAATATTGCTTCTGCAATCCCGGTTTTAACAGCATTACCAATACTTTTAAGAGATTCTTAATAAATTAGCGATGCTCATTTTTCTTCGTACGGTGGTCGGCAATCTGCATTTCGACTCATAGGACTCCGATAAAAGTCTATGTACCCGAAGCAAGGTAAATTTTATCTGTGAGTGAAATTGATGAAACTTTATCAAATATCCTGGCCTTCCATTGTCTTGTCTTGGGCCTAGAAGTCAACAAGAGACAACATTTTTTCTTTCAAATCGGTGTAGATCACATTTCTATCAGTTAATTAATATCTTCAGAGATTTGAAATAAATTGTTTTTCGTAAAAATTGATGGCGTGCGTGTGGCGTCGAGAAAATAATCTAGATTTTTCTCGACGCCACATGCGTAATAATTTATGGTGCCAATCTTTAGTAAAATATATCAATGGCAAGAATGAAAAAAATAACAGGCCAACGATCGCATGTTTGGTACCGCAAATGTGACCCAAAAACTACCTAAGGTCGATGTTCTATTACCACAAATGTCACCCAAAAATATGTCTAAAATTCATGAATTAATAATTTCTTTGAGTTGGGGTGACCTATAAAGCACTGACAACAAAAGATATTCAAGTTTCGTAAAGCCAGAGCTTACCATAAGAGATTTTTTGTTTGCTTCAGCTTATCGATTTTCTACTTTATTGTTATGATTATAATAATAATAATGATTTATTGTCTTCTTTTCTTAGTAACATATAGAGATAATGATATCCTCACTGGGATCTCCCGTGCTGAGGTTTTCATTTACATATTATAATTTAATTATAAGAAATTAATATTACAACAAAGTAACAAATGAATTTGATTATAAACATAAATCATGTAGTATAATTTTATTTTTTTTATAATTTTAAAATAAGTAAGATAGTGTTTTTTTGTATAGTTCAGTTTAGTAGATTCGGTTATAGTCTGTGTTTGATATCAGTATATTTTCTATTTCAGATCTCCCTATATTAAGTATCCAGCTTTTATTTGAGACTTAAATGTTATAATGTTGAGGTTTTTTGAGTAAGAGTGATATTTTATTGTAGAGTTTAATACTAGAAGCTTTTTTGCCCAAAAGTTGTATTAGTGGTTATTTGTTGGATTTTTTATTACGTCAAATGTTTCATTTGTAAACTTTTAGAGAAGAGTATTGAAAACTCTAAGTATTATTTACATCGAACGTTTATTCATCATTAAAAATCACAAATTTTATAAGTCTATTTTATTAGTAAACTGGTGCAACACTCTCGGGTACTAATTAGCAATTGGTAACTTGTTCACTAGTGCCATTTTTATTTGGTGTTCAATCACCGTATTGTTTGTGTGGCGTCATTATCCACCACAATATTCTGCCGTCTGTTTCACGGGACATTAACCCTTCTTGTGATTAAATTGTTTATTGTTTTTATTCAGCATCGTGTTTTTTTGTTATCTAAATTGTTATTTTTATTATTATTGTAGTCATTCATTATTTTAAGTTTTGACTTGGACCATTGAACTTTAGAAGATCTGGCGTTACGATGAAAGTTGTGAGAAAATTTTTTAAAAAATATCAATTAACATAGTAATATACGCTTTGCAAACAAATGTATTTTTTAACGAATTTTGAATGCCATTAATAGTTTTATAAAAATGATTTGCACAGTGGAAAATAGGCAAGATTTTTTGCAATAAGCTGAGTGAGGTCGTCTAGGATTCAAATTTAAATATAAAAAACAACCGTGTTTGGTGATCAAATCTTCCTCTTTCCCATCTCCTTCATATCTTTTTACCCTTCAGCCTCACAACAATACTCGAGGATACCATAGTATCACTGACTTTGAGACTGTTATGCGGTATTCATTTTTTTTTTAATTGTTACTTATCCACTTATGTCTATGGACTATTTGTTTTCCTTCTGATTTCCCTCCAATAACCCATCTGACCAAACCAACTCCTTTACTCTTGTCACTCTGTGAAAATGGAATATACGCTAATATATAGGAATATAATGCAGAACCTACCTATCTTAACTTAACCTCATATTAAAATAGTAATGTTTGCTTTAAAGTATGCTTGATTTATTATATTGTTGGTGTCTTAAAAGAAATATTACAATATTCATTGTGTCCCGAAACTCATAGTACAAATCGTCATGATTTTTTTTAAATATTTTTCGACATTAAAGCTTTTGGGGCCAGGTCTTTGCTTTGGCGCATTTTAAAAGATATTAAACAGCCAATTTATATTCCCTAGCGATCAACTTTCTCAAATTTGTCCTAAAAATACCAAATTAGGATTTGATTTAATGAAAACATAAGCTCAAATAAATAAAATTAAATAAAAACAACTTAAAAATATACTGAAAATGTGATGTAGATTTTCCAGTTTCCCTACTTTTGTACTATGAGTTTCCGGACACCGTCTACAGTGGTTATTAGCGAAGAACTTTCAAAACCTTTCTCATCCGCTTCTTTTCCTATTTTCCAGTTCCAAAGCATTTTCAAATAAGTAAGAAATAGTTTTTAAAATAGATTTAAACTTTTTGCAAGTTAAAGATTCAAATGTTTTGAACAAATTAACCAATTTATGATTAAATTTATAGTGTCCAATCCTTCGTTTGGTTATGGGAAACCGCACAAGAGACCCAACTGCTCCCAAAGTCTTGAGCCAGTGAGACTATCCCCAATTAAGTGTATGCTATGAGTATCTGGCTATTCAGATCTGGTCACCAAACACGGCCAAAGCCATTTCAAGCAACGTTTCAATTCTGAATGGTTGTCTTACACCAGGGCTATACTAAAAATATCTTCAATTCTGAAACGTGACACAAGTACACTTTATATTATTTTAAATGAATAATTTGTGTAAAGAACATAAATTAATCAAATAAAATTTACTTGCGCACGCCGGGATTTGCACACCTTACCCCTCGACCATGGTTGTTTTACCAACACAAATTTTTCTATCACAGCTCTCATCATTTATTGTCATGTTTAATTCAATATCCTCTATTTTTACTCTTTGTAAACTATAATCAATTAAATGATATCACAGACTAAGCTATTATATCGTGAAAGTCTCTTTAATAACATCACGTAATTGTGAAGTTTTCAAAAATATTTTTTAACATTTTCTACGATTAACATATCGAAGAAAAACATAAATTATACATACAGGTCATCGTAATTCAAGCGTAATTCTAGAGTGGAAAATACTGTCAGTATCGCCCTGGTGTAAGACCACAATTCAGAATTTAAAATTTGCTTGAAATGGTTTAGCCATGTTTGGTGACCAGGTTTGAATAGCCAGGCACTCTCCCACCTTCAAGTTATTTATCCTTTTACCTATACATATAGGCACGGACAAAATAACGTCTATATCAAATTTTCTTTTCTCTTTATTCATTTTACGAACATAAACAATCTTAATATAAATATAATATACAGCAGAAGATGGACAAAATCATTTCATTTATAAATACAGAAGAGAATGGACAAAATCATACCATTTATAAATACAGAAGAGGATGGACAAAATCATATTATTTATAAATACGGAAGAGGGTGGACAAAATCATACCATTTATAAATACAGAAAATGATGGACAAAATCACATCATTTATAAATACAGAAGATGATGGACAAAATCATATCATTTATAAATACAGAAGAGGATAGATAAAATCATATCATTTATAAATATAGAAGAGGATGGACAAAATCATACCATTTATAAATTTATAAATACAGAAGATGATGGACAAAATCATATCATTTATAAATACAGAAGAGGATGGACAAAATCATACCACTTATAAATGTTCAAGGATTGGTTGATTTAGTAATATTCATTTTTTGATAATTACCAATTACTCGTAGTACATATGGTTTTCTGGAAATGGCCTTTGAGGATTTTGCCATAGGTAGATATTCATTATCATTCTACTTCGAGTAACTCAATTTTATTTACAAACTAGCTGTACCGCACAACGCTTTGCTGCGGTTCTGTATGTCTGTGCAGATAAATAAACAATAGCGCGTGTTGCTTTAAGTTAAGCGGGAATTTAAACCTAATCGCCATCTGCGTAAGGGTCGTTATTGATAGCGGCTCAATTTAAAATATTACACGACGTAGTGCATCGCCTTAAATGTTATTTCGTAGATTTATTCAAATTCTTTCAGCTAAAAAGAACTATATTATTCTTTCTAACACTATTTTAATCATATTTCTCACCATAATAAGAAATGAAACAGCTTAACTTGTATCGGGCTTGGATTATATCTCTCAAAAAGAATCAAAAATATACATACAGCTACAAGTAACATGTTGTACAACAAATATTTCTAAGCGAATACCGTCTGGAGCCAGAGGGATAATCGCATAGCCAATTTGGGTATGTTGTGAAGCTGGAGGAAGTGGGCAAAAAGAGAGAGGGAAGAAGAAGGTCGGGAATTACCTGGCTTTTTACATCTTTTACTAAACACGGATTATACCCATATCAAGCAACGTTTCGATTCTGATTGGAGGTCTTTCACCAGAGTTGGTACCTACTCATCTATTACTCTGATTGCTAACGAACTGTTGTGACTCCCAGTGTCCAAAAACTCTTCAATGAAAACATAACACCGTAGAATTTTATATGTGATCATCAGAGATGTGCTTTATTTCAAATAAATCTATTTCAAATGGAAATGCTTTTCTAAAAACCATTTTGCATTTTGCATTTTAAATGCTTTTCTCGATGCATTTTCCATTTGAAATGCTTATTTGCAACATTCTTCCTACTATCTCCATTCATCTTTTTTCATAAGCCCCAAATATCAGTCGGTCCTCAACCTCGCTATGAGAGATAATTTACATTTGTCAAGTTGCTCCCTGGTAGAAGCCCTGGTAATTGAGTGATACCATTACAAAAAATACTGATTCAAATACTGAAAATGGGGCCATGACGCTGTAATATTAAATGTTAGATAGCAGTTTCTATGTTTTTACGTTGGCAACATAAGTCCCGCGCAAATTTTTTGTGGTTTCATAATCTATAGTCGTGGTGTTTTTGGATTTACCATCATGTAATATATTTTTCTACATTGATGTCCATTATTAAATGACAAAATTGTTTAAAAATTCTATAATTATTTTAATGGTTTGATCTGAGAAACCATTTTGCATTTTCAATGCATTTTGAAAATAGGTATTTTGCATTTAAAATGCTTTTCTAAAAACCATTTTGCATTTTGCATTTTCAAATGGAGAAATTTTGACCCATTTCCATTTTGCATTTCAAATGGTTTTGGTTACCCATTTTAAACATCTCTGGTGATCATTATAATTGTGCTCCGACAGCCAGAAGGCCATTGTCCTTAATTAATTTTCTTTAATTCTGAGGTTCTAATCTTGGATAGCAAGGGTATTCATATACCTCTGAATCTCTGTATTATCGACAGTTCTACATTACCACTACAAGGGCCATCTGTGAAAATCACATCAAACTAATATCAAAGATACCACAGGAACCAACCGTTTTTAACTTAGAGGTCGCCTAAAAAACTTTAAAGCACAAAATGGCGTGTACCTACGAGATGAACGATAACCGATGTACTCTATCGACTTCAAGATGAGCTCCCACATCCCTACTGCGTGCCACATCTATATATCATCTACCATACACGATACACACGACAAAGATATATGCTCACAGACACAAATACTTCATTTTACGATTCTGCCAAAACTCAACATCACAACTGCCATTATACAAATAATTCAACACTCCTCACACATCAACACCAAACCTGCCTTTAATTCCGACATACACCGGTATAAAACACGAAATCAAATACATTTATCGTCATCTACTTACACGACTAAATTTGTAATGAACTCCTTAAAATAAAAATCATTATAAGCAATAATTAGTCGCTTGAAATATCCATAAAAATTGAAAATATCTAGAAATGCCACCGGCAAGAAATATTTTCAATTTGTATGGATATTTCAAGCGACTAATTATTGCTTATAATAATTTGTTGATCCTTTGTGCTATGCATAAAACACCTTGTCTTATAAACATTAGTTTATCATTAAAAACCTTGTCTTTAAACATTAGTTTATCACTAAAAACCTTGTCTTATAAACATTGGTTTATCATTAAAAACCTTTTCTTTTAAACATTAGTTTATCACTAAAAACCTTGTCTTATAAACATTAGTTTATCATTAAAAACCTTGTCTTTTAAACATTAGTTTATCACTAAAAACCTTGTCTTATAAACATTAGTTTATCATTAAAAACCTTGTCTTTTAAACATTAGTTTATCACTAAAAACCTTGTCTTATAAACATTAGTTTATCATTAAAAACCTTGTCTTTTAAACATTAGTTTATCACTAAAAACCTTGTCCTATAAACATTAGTTTATCATTAAAAACCTTCTCTTCTAAACATTAGTTTATCACTAAAAACCTTTTCTTATAAACATTAGTTTATCATTAAAAACCTTGTCTTATAAACATTAGTTTATCATTAAAAACCTTCTCTCCTAAACATTAGTTTATCACTAAAAACCTTTTCTTATAAACATTAGTTTATCATTAAAAACCTTGTCTTATAAACATTAGTTTAATCTTATAAAAAATAATCTTTACAATACATCACATATGCGCAATTCAAAGCATTACGTATCTAAAACTTTCAGTAACAAACAATAAAATATTGGCAAAATCTCTTAGAAGATATTTCTCAGTAGCTTTATTAACAAATGACACAATCATTCTTCGGAACTCTAATTTCTGTATATTTTTCGTATCTATGAAATATTTTTCAATTAAGTCTGTTAAGTTTGTATTAAAATCTATATACACTTTTCATTAAACCATCTTTTGAACTCTTATACTTATGTAAAATAATTTCCTCTTAATTGTACAATGTTGTCTTTCCAGAAGTGAGTTTTATAATACACAATATTATAGTACTGACAGTAAAAAAGCTACCTACTGCCTCCTGGCAAAATAAAACTAGTTAACTCAACGATTAAAATAACAATTTTCGTTTCCAATTTGTGCGTATGGCTAAAAATCCGATATGTGTGATTGAAAAAATGAATTCTGGAAGTTTGAAAACGTGCGAAAATGTAAATATGAATGCGTGCGATAGAATGGGATTCCGGGTATCGGACTGTTGAACAAATATTGGCCTTTTGTACAAACTAAACTCATTTTAAATTTCATCAGAAGTTGTACAGTGTCACTGTTTCGGAATTTTGTTCCTCTCTCCGAAATTTTGCAGCTAGTGTTTGCATTATACAGCTGGTCGACTGGGAAAAGGCAGAATAAATTAAAGTAAAACAAAAATAAATCTTCCGAGAAAAAATAAATGCTGCCGACAGGAATTAAACCCGCACATTCTGATTTCCGATCAGGTGCATGGTAAGGTAATGGTTAAAATTAAGAAATGGACGCGTTTTTTACACTATCTTTAAATGGGATGTTTCATTATATTATTATTTTAAGGGATGCTGTATGGAAGGTCCTTTTTATTGGGAAAGGAAGGAGGGGACATCTAGAGCGGAAGAACGAAGAAAGGAGTGCAAGGAAAATATATAACGCTAATTCAATGTTAAGGCGAAGCTTAATGCTAAACCACTATTTTGATTAATCTTTATAACGAATTGGTGTACATTATGAATGCCAAAAACATGCTTTAGATAAATCGAAGGTTTTCCTATCGTTTCGCTTGACTAGAATACAAATAAAATAGTAAATTACTCAATAAAAAATATAAATGTAAGCTACTAAAATATCCGTGACAGTTTCACTTGATTAACTTTTTTGCTTTCTCATAAAATTATTTACAAAATAAATAAAAACCGGTTTTGTGTTTGAAATCGAACGTTTCTAGACTCCACTTGTCAAGCGATTTTAGTGCCTTTTACCTACAATATAAGGTATACCAAGAATATATACATTTTTGGCTTGTAGCTTCCTCTTAAAAGAAGCTGAGACGCTCGAGAAAGAGATGGCACGTTTGAGTGAATCAAATACTTGAGTCTAGTCGTGTCAAGAGTCAGCATGTATGAATGATACGAGGTATGAATGTGAATGAAGCAAGAAGTGTGCCAAGACAGAGTTGTGCGGCAGTCCATCCTCTCCACCTATCCCTGCGAGGAAAGAATTGATGGATAGTTAGTTAGTTTATCATTTATTTTCATCTTATATCAAAATATCCTCGAACATGGAAATAATCGACAGAGAGTGCTGTTAAAAAAATTGAAATGAGCGTAACTTCACAATCATTCCGTTAAAGTACAAATCATACAAATATAATAACTGCCTGAATTTAGTCCGCCTTGGTTGCCTCTAAAGGCAACAGATCATAAATTCTGCAATCTTTCTCGAATAAAATATCACAATTATTATTAAACGTAATGGGTAATTTTTAAATCTTCTGTAAAATTTTATAATAATTGTGAGTTATTACCTTTCAGCTATCAGTCAATGCAGAATATTAAACAAGATTGGTTGCATACAAAAAAGGGATCCCTTTGAGAATTATCGTCGTGTTAATATGTAAATTAGATATACAAGCCAATAATAAAAAAGTGTAACTCAATATAATCAATTTTAATGGAGTTTTATTCCATGGTAATAAGGTTCGGATATAGACAACATTGTCATCTGTGCTTATTCCATATTAGAGGTTGCCGGCTCGACTCCCAAAGTTGTCAAAAGGTTATTAATTTATTGACGTTCACATATTTTAAATAAAGTTTAAATTACTTGGCATGTTTTATTTTGGTAAGACAACATTACATCAGTACGAAAAAAAAATCAAACAGAGGCAGCTACATATATTAGGTTGGGTTAGGTTAGATGTGGTTCATAGGTTAGGTTATGTAATGAATGGCAAGTATAACAACGTGCTTTATATACGATATAATTCATTTTATCAAAAGCTGAAATGAACCGAGAATCGGCATTAATGGGGAAATTCAATTGACAATAACTTAAAATGTCAACAAATACCTCATTTGACAAGAATATGAAACAGTCCAACCTTGGTGTTCAATTTATTTGTCACACACTTCGGATTTTCAAATCATTTGTCACATAATTGCATAAGATTTTCAATTAATTTGTCACAAAATTACTTCGGATTTTCAAATCATTTGTCACATAATTGCATAAGATTTTCAATTAATGTGTCACAAAATTACATCGGATTTTTAATTAATTTGTCACGTATTTGCATCAGATTTTTAGTTCATTTGTCACATAATAACATATGATTTCCAATTTTATTTTCCAAGGAAGCAAATACTTAGTGGTGTGACATTATATATTAAATGAAAAAACACACTTTATAATACACCACTTTTATTTTTGAATTAAAAAAGATCGCCAACCGGGTTTCGCTTTTCCCAAGCTTTGTCAGGGCTTATTATTAACTGGAAGAGCTTATCATTAACTGAACAGTTAATAATTATCCCTACGAAGCTTGGGAAAAGTGAAACACTTAACCACTTTGTTAGAATTAATACATTGTGTAGGTACTAGTTTTGGTTATACTCAACTTTCTTCAAGATAGCATTGTTGAAAACTAACCTACGTACTAAGTACTAACCTACTTTACATTAAATCTAATGTAACGAATGTTGCATATACACACGCGAGCCGAACTGCCGAGCTAAACCACGACTTATGGGAATGGAATGAAGCAACCTCAAATAGCTCCAAATCGCAAGGGATTGCAAGGGTGTATTACAAAGTGTGTTTTTTTCATTTAATAAAACATCCGTGCTGAGCCGAAAAGGTAATTATATGAAACTCCCTTCATAGAATAAAAATCGCAAAGTTTGCTTTGCTTGTTATAAGTATTAAAAAAATCATATAATTTCAATAAATGCCACTTTAGACATTTGTGGTAGTTCGTAGATCACCCTTTTAGAGTAGACTTATGGTCTAAAGCTTAGCAAAAACCTCTAGAACCTAGTAAAAGCTCTACAGCAAAAAGAGACTTCTTACTAGTATTTTCATAAAATCAGAGCCACGATGAGAAAAACTTTATTTTGTACATTCTTTATTTTTTTTTGGGACATATACATACACAATATACACATTATTTGAGAACAACCCGTAATAATAATAAAAATTATAAATGTTTTTCTCCTTACTTTTTTGTGACAAATAGAGATAATGATATACTCACTGGGATCTCCCGTGCCGAGGAAATCATTTACATATTTTTAAAATTTGATGGTATGGATAATATATGAATTAATTATAAATACATTACTTAGATGGGTTCAAACTCATCAAATTTCAACGCTACTTTTCGGGTTATGTGAAAGTCTTATTCAAGTTCTGTTATTATATTTTTATAGGCAAGCCGGCTAGCCGTTTGTCAGAGCTGAAATAATAACGGAACTTGAAAAAATCTTTAACAGAACTTGAAAATCAACTTTGGAATTTGAAGAATTGTTCAAATTCTCTCAAACAACCTGTCCATAGTGTTTCTTCTGAAATAATTATAAATATTTTACATTGTGTTTTTAGTGGAATTGGATGTTTTTGTGTCAGTATATTTTCTATTTCTAACCTATGTTACCTTTGGTATGTATCCAGCTTTTTATTCGAAATTAAAATGTTGTGATATTTTTCATGATTTCCGAATGAGAGTGGGATTTTGTTGTAGAGTTTATTACCATAGTTACATTAAATAGATACTTTTTTATTTATTTGTGTGAGCTAAATTCGGGGAAAACAGAGGTCCAATCTGATGTACTTTTTGTATCAATATCGACTAACAAAACTGTATATCCGGGCGCTATTGTTGTCGTTAAAATACAAAAAAAATAATAATCGAAAAACGGCGAAATACTAAAATGGGGGTGGCAAACATTCCGTCTGCGTTTACACACTGTCTGGTGGAGAGAGCCAGTGGCGTAACGTGTTATCAATTATATACGGGTGTCCGGGGGCAGAGTGCACAAACTTCGGGAGGTGATTCTACATGATGGTAGAAGTAAAATATATTTATAACTTTTTCCGAAATTCCATTGTTTATTTTCCTATACAAAAATATTCTCCATAGAAGAATATTTATTTTCCAATACAAACAATACTTCTTAAGAGGAAGCTACAAGCCAAAAATGTGTATATTCTTGGTATACCTTTTATTGTAGGTAATAAGACATCTAAAAAATGGCTTAGGTACCTGAGTTTTAATATAATGAAGAAAAAAAATTATTAAAGATAAACTTATGTTTACAATACAAGGTTTGTATGCAAATAATATAATAATTAATATAATGAAGAAAAAAAATTATTAAAGATAAACTTATGTTTACAATACAAGGTTTGTATGCAAATCACAAAGGATAACAAAAATTATTAGCCTGAAACACAAAAATAAATTGAAAAAATCTTAGGAGAAAAAATAAATGCTGCTGACGGGAATTGAACCCGCACACTTCTGACTACCGGTCAGTTACACTAACCACGTCGGCTTAATTTTAACCGCCAAATAATTCAATGAATACTAGTCATGTTTAAGACTAATATTTAGTGCTTATAATTATTGATTTTTTTTAATTAAAAATTCTACAAATTATTCATTAAAACTATGAAGAGTCGTAAGTTATTTTATAAAATTATTCTTATCAAGGCGTTTTTTTATTGAATTCGTATGTTCCCCTCTATAAGTTTCCCCCGCTACTGTTGTCTGTGGAAAAATAAGTGTAGGTAATGACAAAAAAGGTGAAAAAAAAATAACAGCCCGAACACAAGCGGGGCGTTAACCCGCCTCAGACTTGAGCCCGACTAATTCGCTGCGTTGTATTTGAAACATCACACTCGCGAGGATTCGTCTCAAATTTTTAATTAAAAACTTTTGCTTGGCTTTTTATCACACCGTTAACACGTGTTGGGTTTTTATACGGTAACAAATTTCTTTAAAAAGGGGAAAATAAACGAGAAGCAAATATTTCACATTATGAAAAGAAATTAATTGTTTTATAATGGCATTTCGAATACTTATTGCTTTTATTGGGAAGTTCATCAAACCTTAAAGATGAGCGTAACTTTAAAGAATGTGTGTGCATTCAAATTTGAGGGTAACTTTAACGAATGTGTGTACATTCTTATTATTATATAATTACGACTTTTTGTCCGGGTTAAATCTTCCCCATAGGAAAAACTAAACCCTTCCACACACTTTTCCACAAATGTTCATCTAGTCAATCCACATTATGCAAGTGCATTAAATAAGCAAAATAAAGACAAAACAATACAAGAACAACACGTCAACTCACCAGAGATCAAATGGGAAAGTAATTCACCGACTCCAGATATTTTCATATCAGAGGGTTCGGCTCGGTAGAACAGGGCCTATAAATCCTATTGATCCCTCAACATAAATATTTAAAAAATCTTTCGTAATCCTACATGTATTTAATAATAATATTATGTATACATATTTAGATTGTATGTAATTGAACATGTACCTCCTGTTGACAAACTGCTTAATTGTAGTATAACGGGATAAAACTTACAACAATAAAGAACAATACAAAAATTACGATTATTTGATGTTTCGAATTTGTATATGTATTTAAAATGACTGTTTATATATAAATTTTTTGATAGATCTAATACGGAAAAATTTTTAATGAGAGAGCTAGGTATAATGCCAGTAGCCGAAATTATTATAATTATTAAAATTCTTATTATTATTAACTTTAATGAATGTGTGTCCATTAAAATATGAGCGTAACGTTAAAGAATGTGTGTACATTAATCAAACTTAACAAAGAATATTTTATAAATGACATATGAACAAATAGTGAAATATATATTTTTTGTATTTCTACGACAGTTAAGAAAATTAAACCCGAGTCTGCAAAACGTTTCAGAGATCTAAACTTAGGTGGCTGATAGGTTTGGAAGTCATCTTCCGGCATTAACTATGAGGAAACAGCGGAAGAGAAAACAAATCATTAGGTATTTCCTAGAGTCGACTAGGACTATCCAAGGATTATAGTTACCCATTTGATAGTTATATACGCCCAAGAAAACAAAAAAATTTTACGAAAATATTCCTTGTATATTTTACACTAAGAACGCGTTTCCCTAATGCCAACGCTTCGATGTCTGAGTCTGCAAACAAGTTACACGTTAAGACTAACATATTTCTACCTCTACCTCATTTGTGAAATACGAGGGTGGTCTGAAAAGTTTCCGACCTCAACGCAAAGATGGCGGTACTCATCAATAAAAGCTAGTGAATGTAGCTGTGCATCTTTTGACAGTTACTGACAAAAGTTTCGGCCATTTTGGACGCCCAGTTTTTAGTTGACAGTCGTTTGAGTGGGTCGATGTCTGTGTTTTTGTGAAAATGGAAAAAAAAATTGGGCAGCTGAATTTAAACGTGGCCGTAAGAGCTTGGGAGAAGATGAACGTTCGGTACGTCCAAAAACTCCAACTACTAAAATACCAATAATGTGTTTATATGTTTTTCCCCAGCCGAGCAAAGCCACGTCTAGCTCCCACTGGTGGCCGACGCGCTTACTCCGAAGCGGAGCTACAAATGGCACTGCGTGACATCCAGTCAGGAAGACTTGGCACCAGGCGCGCTGCGGTGATCTACAACATCCCTCGCTCCACGCTGCGCAACAAGGTGTACAAGCTGGCCGTGGAGAGGGAGCGGGAGGCGCGTCTCCCGGGACAGCTCTCAGGTGCTGCTGACAGAGGTAACGGGGCAAATGCGAGCACTGGGTTACTTGGTGGTGGTACTGGCGGCTTTAAGATTGTAGTATATATATTTAGATCTAAGAAGATTCTTATCTTCTGTTATCCTTGAAGAGTCCCGGTAGTCTCCAGAAAATGTCTCCACGCCGCCGTACAGTCTTTTAATTTTTGATCTATCATAGTCGGTGCTACAATCCTTGAAGAGTCGTGAAATACCTCTAAACTTTTTCTGTCTCCTGCTACTGACTAAGGGACCTGACCGACTGTAAGAAACGTCTCTTGTCGGTTGCCTATTGTCATTTTACAAGTTTTCTTTCCCAAGATTTCTATACTTTCACACCGTCCGTTTTCCCAATTGTAGGTCTTTTCTGGTCAATACTACAATCCTTGAAGGGAGCACTCTGGATACCACCTGTAGGAAATACCTCTGTACTTGCTGGTTTCCTGTTTTTATTTTTGGTCATTGTCCAGTTTATATTGTCTCATATCAACTTCAACGAAATTGAAGTCCCATTTGTCATTCTCATTTAATATGTAATGTGAATATGTTATTTTTTCAATTGGATTAATCTAATACACTAAGGTACCTGAACCACTCACTATCATTTGACCCTATGGTTATGGTGTTTGCTTTCACACCGTTTAACCGCCCAAATTTTAATTTTTCAATCAAGGGGACATATTCTAACGAAAGTTTTCTATAGTGTCATGATGTATATTATGTCATCACTTACTTCCTATGGATCTATACTTGTTATTTGATCTTTTAAATCTTTTAATATTACTAAGGTACTTTGTTTAACTTGTCGGTATGAGAATGAAGATAAGTTATTTAAAAAGAATACAGAAATAATAATTAATGCTAAATTATACTTTCAGATTGCATTGGTATTGCATGTATTATCATTAAGCTGACAGTACCGCCACTAATTTGATTATTGAGTCAGAAAATAACTAAACATAATTGAGTAAATATTAAAATAACCTCAAAATATTTCCTTTGTATGGTAATAAATACCACAGTTCAAGGCTTTTAAGTCATTTGGTAAAACGATGAATCAATCAATCAGCATTATCGAATTATTTTGTGTTTGCTTCACAGTGCTCTATTTTGATATGTGTTGTATCGTATGAAAAAATGCATGTTTTTTTTCTTTTAGGAATAAAAACTTTTTAATTCAAAGATTTTTTTAAAACTGTAGTTTAATTACTTGCATAACAATATTTTATTTGTTTCAGAAGAGGACTCCAATGATATCACGGATGACGTGGATGATGACAAAGATTCAGTGATGGACGAAGATAAAGAGGAAGACAGAGAACTTCCTAGACCACTGCTCTCCATGGAAGACATTCTGCGTTACTCTCAAATGGAGAACTCCAACTATGGTCAGTCAGAAAATCTTCGATCGCTGCTGCAGAAGGGAGGACAAAAGTTCTTCGATATGGAAAGTCCAAAGAGAGAACTGGCTCCTGAACCTTGGCAAACTCAAGAACAAAACGTAAACACCTATATTCAATCAATCCTTATGGCCAGTGGACTAGGAGCTCAAATTCCTAAACCTGAAGAAAATACCGGTGGTCCAATGATGCCAGAAATAGTAAGACTCTTGGCGGAAGAACGACAAAACATTTTAAAAGAACAACTCATGAAACGAGAACATCTCAACAATGGAAAACAAAATGAATTATCCGAGGATGATATTGCAATGAACAAAAGAATATTCTCTAGGCAGAGTTCGTCAGCTAGTTCCGTCATCACAAGAAATGATAGGGCAACACCCGGTAAGAAGTCTGACTCACCAGAAGATGAAGCAATGGAGGTAGACCAAACAGGAGGAGAGTCAAGAGATTCACCTTCCAATGTTATACTTAAGATTCCGTCCTTCAAACCTTTGGCGCAAGGACAAAATTCTGGGAAGAATGGTGGTGAAGCCTTCTCGGGTCCTGCCACTTCGCCTCTCCCGTATTTTAGTCGCAGTCCTCATCAAGACATGTCTTCCGCTACTCGCCCCTCTGACCGTCTTTCTCCATCCATGGGACACGTAAAAGGAATGTTTTCTTTAAAAGACGTCATTGCTAAAAGCATTAGTCAGAAATTCCAACAACATGGTCCATCTTCAAATCATAACAATGACATGAGCCATATGAAAGTTAATTCCGCAATGGATGCTATGGAAGGCCTTGCTTTCAAGCGTGGCAGCATGACGCCTCCCGTGGGGGGACAAGGTATTTCAGTTATCAAAAACCTTACCAGTCATGACCTTACAAGAAATTTTGGTTCTAATAACTCTGGATCACAAAATCAGCAAAACAACGCTGTAGGTGGAAAAGGTACTCGACCAAAGAGAGGGAAGTATCGCAATTACGATAGAGATAGTCTTGTAGAAGCCGTTAAGGCTGTTCAAAGAGGAGAAATGTCTGTTCACCGAGCAGGAAGCTATTATGGAGTTCCGCACTCCACACTCGAGTACAAAGTCAAAGAAAGGCACCTGATGAGGCCAAGAAAACGAGAACCCAAAAATCCCAACCAAGATGATAAATTACAATCTCCTAGCGCTAGCAAGCCTACAGATATTCCAGGTGCCAGCGTATTGAGAGCTGAAAAACCTAAAGTGATGCAGAAACTTCCATCAAAACCAAATTTCCCTGCGAGTTCTCCCAATGGGCTGAAGATGCCACCTATCTTCGATGGAAATTTAGGTTTGGGATACAATCCCTCGCCGTTTCCGTTTTGGGCCCACGCACCTCCAGGATTCCCAGGATTACCTGTAGAGTTTTCTCAAAGAAATCCTGGCACATCTGGAAGCTTCCCTCCCAACAACGAATCGTTTTTTGCTTCTCAAATGATGCAGAGATTACAGGAGGAATCAGCTAGGCTCCCTGGTCCAGCGAGGAAAGATCCTTTGCTGGACCCTGCAAGAGAGATGGCAGATATGTACGACGGCGCAGTTGGAGCGAATGGTTCGTTTCTCGAAGGGATCATCAGATCTAGTTTAGAGAGACCAGGACAGAGAAGTGGGAGTGGTGAGGCGGAGAGTGATGGAGAAGCTGTGAGAAGACGACTGCGGCCAGATGATTTACTTCTAGCGGAGGAGATGAGAGAAGCGGCCCGGAGACTCCGTGCGAGGGAGACCGGCGCTCCTCCCCCTCCTACCCAGCCCCACCCCTCCTAGATTAGCGAGGAGGTGATTTGAAATTAATCTTTATTTTTCTGCCGCGGCGCCTGCGCGTCCGCCGCTGTTGCAAGATGTAAAATATAGATATTATTATATTTTTGACAAGGTGTATTGCTAGTGACCGAAGCCTTGCCAAGAACAACTCGAGGTGGAAACTGACGAGGAACGGCTTACCTAAATCCACGACCACGCGCAAGCTCGACTTGAGTTTCTCCGGGCTTGACTAAGCTTAGATTTCCGAGTGCTCTCCTCCGAAGTTTCCAGTTAAGTGAAAGCGGGCACTTTGGTTCTGTGGAATGTAAGTTTTCCATTTGAGGCGCGATATTTTTGATGTTCTATCTCTCTTGAATTTATACATTTATCCAAATTAAAAGTAAAAGTGTTATATTGTATGCATTTATAAGTGTTTGGCGTTCAAAATTATACATAATCTCTAATATTAATGTACGTTTGGTGTATTCGGCTGAAATTATCTTATTCTATTTATAGTCATATTATACCCCCCATTATATTATCTACGTTGATGTTCGTGTAAAATTAATCAAAATTTGTCTATGTGTCTTGACCGTATTGTATACCTCACCGAATATTACATTATATTAGATATTCTTTGAAAAGAAAAATATCTGAGCGGCGAAGAAAGTTTGTATCTCATATTGTATTTACAAATTTCTTTTTAAAAAATGTCGCGACTGCTTTCGAGGAACTAAAACTAAAACTCTTATTATTATTAAAAAAAAATATTTAAAAAATTACGATCATCAGACAGTGGTCTGATTAAAAAAAAATTATGTCTATCTGTGATTTACCAAAATTTTGAATGTATATTTTCTCTAACAATATCTTAGGGGGCCGAGGATAGTCGGTAGATTACTTATAATTAGAGAAAAAAGGAAACAAATAAATCTTATTAAATGTAAAGAAAGCGCAGCGGGAGTTTTGTAAAAAGTTAAAAACCAGAATCTTTAACTTGTTTTTAATTAAAACAAAGAAGTGCAATTAGATCGATTAAACAGTAACATATTTGTTATATTTACACCATTACTTATATGCATATATATAAAGTTAGTATATATATCTATATACCTTAAGAGGGAGATTTGTTTTTTTTATAACGGAGAGATATAAGATTGATAAAGTACTGGTAATTATGATTAGCATCAATAATTCAGATGTCTGGGGTCGCGTGAGAGGACCTTTAAACGTTGCCTACCCTGCAATTCACAATCATTCGCAGTCTGCAGTTTCTAGACACAACAAAACAACTTTAGGGCCTTTAAACGTTGCCTAGCCTGCAATTCAGTCATTCGCAGTCTGCAGTTTCTAGACAAAATAAAACTACTTTAGAGCCTTCAAACGTTGCTTAACCTGCAATTCACAGTCATTCGCAGTCTGCAGTTTCTAGACACAACATAACTACTTTAGAGCCTTCAAACGTTGCTTAACCTGCGATTCACAGTCATTCGCAGTCTGCAGTTTCTAGACACAACACAACTACTTTAGAGCCTTCAAACGTTGCTTAACCTGCGATCATAGTCATTCGCAGTCTGCAGTTTCTAGACACAACATAACTACTTTAGAGCCTTCAAACGTTGCTTAACCTGCGATTCACAGTCATTCGCAGTCTGCAGTTTCTAGACACAATAAAACTACTTTAGAGCCTTCAAACGTTGCTTAACCTGCGATTCACAGTCATTCGCAGTCTGCAGTTTCTAGACACAATAAAACTACTTTAGAGCCTTCAAACGTTGCTTAACCTGCAATTCACAGTCATTCGCAGTCTGCAGTTTCTAGACACAACATAACTACTTTAGAGCCTTCAAACGTTGCTTAACCTGCGATTCACAGTCATTCGCAGTCTGCAGTTTATAGACACAATAAAACTACTTTAGAGCCTTCAAACGTTGCTTAACCTGCGATTCACAGTCATTCACAGTCTGCAGTTTCTAGACACAATAAAACTACTTTAGAGCCTTCAAACGTTGCTTAACCTGCGATTCACATTCATTCGCAGTCTGCAGTTTCTAGACACAATAAAACTACTTTAGAGCCTTCAAACGTTGCTTAACCTGCGATTCACAGTCATTCGCAGTCTGCAGTTTCTAGACACAATAAAACTACTTTAGAGCCTTCAAACGTTGCTTAACCTGCGATTCACAGTCATTCGCAGTCTGCAGTTTCTAGACACAACATAACTACTTTAGAGCCTTCAAACGTTGCTTAACCTGCGATTCACAGTCATTCGCAGTCTGCAGTTTCTAGACACAATAAAACTACTTTAGAGCCTTCAAACGTTGCTTAACCTGCAATTAACAGTCATTCGTAGTCTGCAATTTCTTGACACAATCAAACAACTTTAAATGTTTCAAAAAACATTTATGCATCAAAATCAATGAAAGCTTAACTGATTAATTTTGTTAAAACCGTTTAACCACACAAGTAAGCGTTTGTGTCGTTGAAGAACTTCAATAATAAAGGTTTCACAAACGTTGAAGCATTTATGTCCATGAAGACAAATATTGCAACATTATACATGATTTTTGTAACTCGTGCCCCATAGATTTAATTGATTTTAGGGTTAAAGCTTTAGATCCCCCTAAGTGAAACGTTCAACTTTCTACACATCTTCCCTAAAGATGAGCAATCCTGCAGGACTATCAGTGACGTGGGGTTAGAATAAGAAGGTAAATCAATACCGCTTAGTATCTATACATAGTAATTTCTCATTATAATCGCAAAATTGATATTGGGTGTCATGCCATTTTTTTTAATTTTACATTCAATAGAATAGCTGAATCATATTTCTCAACTTAACGTTGAAGTTGGATGATTTTGGATTGCAGTTCAAGCACAACATTATCAATAAAAGGTCCTCTACACGTCGCCATAAACAAATCCCTCTTTGGAAAGAAACCTCTCACTACAACCCACCGATACCTTACCGAAACCAACAGTTATAGCCCGTGGTAGCAAATGAACCTAACTATTATAAACTAATAACTTTTTTTAAATAGGTACATTTTCACTGTGTTGTTTTTTGACAATATCCAAATAGATTGTCATTAAAATTATTACGGTACCTAGTTACTATTTTTTTTAAATGAGTTTATTATCAAAAATTGACAAGACCAACGGTCCATATGGAGAAATAATTGATGTTTTGTGTTCATTAAAATTCTCTCCAATGTTATTCCTTTCAAATTCGTTTCAATGACATTACAGTCGTCTGAGGTATAATTGTATGATTTTAAGATAATATTTTTAACTTCAATTGAGTATTTGATGAATTAATATTGTATTCTAACATGTTCAATTTTTTCTCACCTAGATAACTTTATTTATATTAAACACAACGAACGCGTTCGATGTTAACACATGAAAATATAGATTTTTTTAAACAAGTGTTTTGTTAGCCGCTAAATTTAAACTGTGTAACATTTGCCTCTATAAAGAAATGATTTTTCTGAAATCAATGGACAATTGGCAAAAAAATAGTGGTTTTAAACAAAGCAATTAGATGGTTAGGTTCATTTGCGAGGGCACAATTCATAAACCGGATTAAAAAATAAACCAATAAACCAAACACACACGCAAAGTAACAATAATAATTACAAACATAAACAGTTATTGGAAAATAAAATGACTCAGTTGTAAAATGACAGCAGTCAGTTATGCTAAGCCATATTGTTGAACAGGATAACGTTTAATGAACCTAACATAAGCCACCTTTGGGCGCCGATACATATTTTGTCGGACCAAATAATATTTTTTATGTTGTTGACATAAACATATCTAATATCTACAGAATTGGAGTGAGATGTACTAGCTCTCAGTTTAGGAGAATTGTTGGAATAAAGTTATTTTTGGATTTATTATTCACGTAACGATTATAAAAATCATTCGAAATATCATTCGCAATGGCGCGAGCAGTAATCTTAAATGTCTGGTGCTTGGGAAGGCTAGATCTCCCGATATTTGGTTTTTAAAAGTCTGTCTTAAATTTATCTAAAATTATTCTGTAACAAAATAGCATAACGAGTAAACATTCCACGGCAATGTTGTATTAACTGCAAGCAAAGGAACATGTGCACACTTTCAATGTTCTACAATATCATTCCAACCAAATATGTGCCAGAAACATCTTTGTATTTTTCAATGCAGTTTTGAAATGGAGCTAACAAAGAAATCTACATCATTACATACATAGTAATTGATATAATATTATATTATTAATAAATGTAATTAGTTTAAGTTAGGTTAAGCACGTACCTACTCAAACAAGAGCCACCGAGAGCCGAGCAGAGGACAGAGGACCGACAGTTGACAACGTGTTGGCAGTCAACAGTTAACAGTTGCCAGCTGACAGCTTGTGTAAATTACTCGCGTGGCATCTTACTATCAGTAGCTAGGTAAAATATATTGTAAGTCACGTTAATTCACAGCTAGGATGGTCAAATTGTTTGTAGAAGCGTCTGGAGTCGTCGATAATGACTTGTAGATGCGCGGCGCGCGGGCAACTCAGGTTTGCCGCCTGTTTAGCTGTCACGTTGACAGCTAATCCAAGATGGCCGCCGTAGCTGCGCGCGCCCTTAGGAAACTTACTTAGTATGTGTTCAAAATTATGTGCAATTTTTAACACTGTTTATATTTTAATGTTTTTCAAACACATAAATTTCCATTTTTCTCAATGTGATATCTAGTTATTATCAAAAAACATTAAGATAATGCTTCTTTTATCATTGTATTATTATTATCTTTTATATTAAACTTACTACTCACCTGTCGTTATTTTTTGTGGTCCAAGAATTTCACTTTGTGACATAAATATCAAATTTACAAATTAAATCTTATACATACTATTTATATATTGAAGTATCTTACCAAAACACATGTTAGTTTGTGTTTATATATTGAAGTATCTTTCCAAAACACATGTTAGTTTGTGTTTTATAAAAACTATTGTATACGCCCATGTAAATGCAAGTGATATATTGATTATTTGTACGCTGTTTAGGTTAGGTATGTGCCTATAAATGTTTGTTTAAAATTTTGAAAACGTTAAAAACGTTAACTTTTCTAAACATTGGTTTTTAAAAAGCTTTTAGATATCTCTGTGCTGATTCAAAACGTAAATATTCGTCAAACGAAATTGATGGATTAGTTTGTATGTTATCAGTACTATGTAATGTGAAACTTTATTACACAATTATATACTTCTTGTGTGACAGTGTGTCATGTTGTTCTAAATACAAAATGATTTATTATTTCGAACAATTTATTTTATAATATTATAATACGTAATAAACAGATTATTGTTACAATTTAGATATTTCTACGAAGCGACATTTTTCATCAAAATCCCATCACATCATTTGCATTCCGAACCCCATTTTTGCCATCATATCCTTCAACATAAAAATACTATTCAATTAATGTTAAACTCAACATTTTCCCTTCACAATCTCAACATTTACATTCCAAACTCCATTATTTTGGTCATCAATCTAACAATTACAGTAGGTATATCTCATTGTATAAAACGTCTTTTCAACAATATACCATCACAGTTTCATCTCGTTCTTCAACGAAGACAGTTTTCAGCTACAGTATTCCTAAATGCACATAACCTTTGTTCATCATTAATCCATCACAATCTCAATATTTACATTCCAAAATCCATTATTTCAGTCATCAAGTTGTTCAATTAAAAGACACTTATTGATGAACTAAACGTGTTTTCAGCATTAAACCATCACAATCTTATCATTATTTTTTTGCATTCCAAACTCCCTTACTGTTGATTATCAAGTTCTTCGGCGTAGACTCCTTTCAAATACAGCATTCCGTATGACAAACTGAACATTTACATTCCAAACTCCATTACTTTGGTGATCGAATACTTCAATTTAAAGACACTTTTCATTAACCCATCACAACCTCAATAAACTCTTCCCAAAGATCATCAACTTTTTTGATCCAAAAGTGTGTTTGATCACACCTGCAAAATGTCTACATTATCATTGATCATATTGAAGAAGACAACACAAAACATCATAATCCTATTTCAATCTCACTACTGACATTCCAAACCCCATTATTTAGATCATCGTGTCCTTCAAAGTAAAAACATGATTTCGATTACACAAACCCTCCATTCCTTTGTATTCCTTTATTAATTAATGAACACAACATGTGTTCATCGTAATTTTAATTTATATCTAACAATTTATTTTACGTGTTATCATTATTATTTGATTTATTCTTTTTCAAAACCTTTCGAATATATTATTATCTGTTTAATTAATTAATTAATTAATTAAAACCTCGAGAATTACTTAATCGTTTAAATAAAAAATGTTTTGCGTTACATTTATTTTTTAATGTGTTACACAAATAATTTATTTTAATAGTTTCTTTTTTCATATAAGTACAAGTTTAATGATTATTGATTATATTAAATATTGAGAAATGATTGTTAAAATGTTATTATAGATAATTTATTAAATTTCCCAAGAAGGCAAATTGAATTGTCTCGTGAACAAAGGTAAAGGCGGTGTACATATTCATATATATAGTTATAGCATTTTTATTATTATTTCGCATTAAATGTAGCTATTAAAACGTTATACTTGAATATAATTTCATCATTTTTTTCATTTTATGTATGTATTTACATCTAAGCGTTTAGCTTTTTTTATGTATTTTAAATATAGTAATTGATTGCTAGGGAAATATTTTTTTATATAATTTAAACAAACACCCAAATATGGCACACGATTTCTGTTGTGAGTGTGATTGATTCGATTAATTATTCAATGATTAATTGTGTATGCATTATATACATATATATTATATTTATATAACATTAAATTTACTATAATTACATTCATAAGTACTGTCTTCTACTATTATTACATTACATATTATTGTGTTATATTATTAATATTATAATAAATAAATCATTTTCCGTTATGATTGATTAGTGTGTAATTCATTGATAATGCGGTGTTCATTTTCACAGTTCAACTTTTTGTTTTGTTTGAAATACATTAGTTAATAAAGAATCCAAATAGTAATACAGTCTACTGACAGAACAACCTTAGTCTGCCCAAATTCAGACCTGCATCCAATGCTTACTATCTTGTATATGGGACATTATGGGGTCTGTGCGGACTGCAGTTGTTTTATTCAGAACTTAAATGTATTCTGACATTGTAAAATAACAATTCGGACATGTATGCAAATTGATTGATTCGAAATTTCTTATCGTACTTTCTGAGAACATTTTTTCCAACATCTGTACTCTTCTGAAACGGGTCTGGAAAGACGCACTACGGGAGAATATAAAATATTAACCGGAGCATATTTGTCCATTGTCAGATCTTGAATGTTTTATCTTTGTTCCGAAATGTATACCAAATGATTAATCCAGTTCTTTCTGAGAGCGTTCTTTCCTTATATTTGTTTCAAAGTGAACTATGTCAGATATTATCGAATCCATCAAAAGTTAGAAGTGTTGGATTCGATTTTTTTAACATCGTTTCTTAAAAATCTAACTTTTCATGCGTTTGTTCATTCTAAATGTTGTAAATTCGTCCTTTTTGTTATGTCTATTCCCTTGTAGGGTACGTGGAATGAACAGGGGCAAAAATTTTAAAACGAAATCAGGAGGAGTGGTCTCAGAACAAGTTATTCAAAAATATCACAAAACAAGATAACATAAACATTTATTTATGCAGTCCTTATAAATGGCATAGGGCCGACTCATGTCGACTAAAATTATGACGAAAAATTGAAAAAAAACTAAATGAATGGCTTGGGGGAGAAATTGGAATTGTGTGTTCAAAAGATGGTGCATTGTTTTCTTACTTCAATATTATATTTCGTTGGTAGGTGTAGTCAAGACTTTTTGAAAGATTTTGAAAAGTTGTGTTAAAATGGATGGAATGTTGTTAAAAAATTGAAGATTGTTGAAACAATTTAATTGGCATTGTAAAATTTTGAAATTTAAATTTAACGGTTGTGATTTTTGAAGAGAAGTGTTTCAAAAGAGGCTTTAATAGAGGCTGTCGCAAGCGACATTTTAATTAAGACTGAGTCAGCTAAAAATAAACTTAATTGGACATTTAAATCTTAAAATTTAAGTGAATTGCTTAAAAACGAGTGTTCTGAACACGATTCCGCTGTATGCCATGAAATACGTAATTTATTTGTTTAATTTTAGTTTTTGGAACATATTGATTTTTTCTCATAAATTCCGTGTAAGCGGTACACTACTTAAGGTGAAACCACATTAACATTATCAACAACAAACTCCTTCAATGTTTGTGATTTAACCTTAAATGGTGGTCCAAAATCCAAGGATTTGTCGAGTTTTTTAATGGGAATCATTTAGAAAAAATCTAACTGTTCCCTTTTTCCATTTTCATTATAAAATAGACAACGGGACCAAGCCTATGAATCATATCCAAAAAAATCCAATCACTACGCTAAACACTCTGAAAATAAAATGACACTATCAATCATAAATATCAAACTAGTCTACGATTCTTGTAAAAAATTCAAATTCATTTCTTATAATATTTTTTAACAGTTGTGTTGATAAAATATTAATATGTACCATTCCATTTTTGACAATATATATAACTGAATGTATACTTAACATTGTAAAAAAATACTTTGGATGTTTTAAAAAGTTAAAATTATTGATACGGATTGTGGTGTGTGTGTATTTTGCCTTTTAGTATGAAAATATAAATATCAAATTATTACTAAACATTTTGACCGCATTTTAACAATGTATTTTATATGATTTTGTAATCGGATCATGATATCATTGCGTTTTCTAAAAAATATAGAAAAAATATTCTTTGTTTTAAAAATCATTTGGTCAAGATAAAGACCAAAACATAACATAAATGTATAGTCCCGATTCAGAGAAAACTGTGTCAACCAAATTTAAAAAAATTGTCTACTCCCATCTCGGAAGACAACCAAGATAGCCGCCAAACTTGTACCAACTTTTCGTACGTTGTGGATATTTATTGACATACTCAAGTTGAAATTGCTAATAAAACATCCACCAAATTTGAAATCAGAAAAACAATTATTCATAATTTCATGATAAAAATTTTAACGATACGCCTTTGCGTGGAAAAATTTCTATCGCCAGAGGTGCGTCAATTTCAGGACATTAATATCAAAAGATTTGCCTGAATTTGCCAACTATCGTTACGAAATTAACGGTAGTGTGATCAAGTAAATGTCGTTTTTTCGAGAACTGGAGTACATTATTTTGTAAATTCATCAACAGAATTACAATATCATCATTGAAATATCTTTTGTTCATCCATTAAAATATTTTTTCAACATTTAGAAAAGGAAATGATTAATGATGCTTTGGCTTTATGTAAGAAATGCTCGACTTGAATTGTGACATGGAATTTCTATGTGAAATATGTATTGTCTGTATAGACAATAAACTTAAATTGTTAAATAATTTAGACTATCTTGATGTAATTGAGCCGAAAATTCGTTTGAAAATTTTTGAAACACTTTGGAGAACGGAGAACCATGGGATTTGTTATTTTCAGAGTATATTAAAGAAAAATACTATGTTATCGATAAAAAAATGAAAAATCTGAAAATTATAAACTAATATAAATAATATTGTACTATATTTATATTGTGACAATGGAGTAAACAGTATTTAAAATACTGTAATAAAAATATTGAAAAATGAAATGCTTTTTTACTATCTGAATCTAAGTCATAATAAGTGTTATATTTTAATCCTTGTTTCCAAAAAGATCCATGCTTCGGAGCTTTTTTCTTTAAAGGAGTCCTATTATCCTATTCTGAGATTTCACGGGTTTTTTAAAAGTAAAATATTAATAACAAGCAACGAAACCATTGATCTTTTACGATTGAATATCAAAATAACACCTCTTTTTCGGAAACCCTGTATAAGTATACAAAAATAAAGCCAAATAATGTAGACGTGGTTACATGAATAGTGGATTAATATAATATATAATAAAATGGTTAGTACACGTACTTTGAGGATTAGCTGTAATGTACGTGTAAATTAATTTTTTATTTTTATTTATTTGAGTAAATTTTGGATACGTACAGAGTAATACATCTGAATTAATTTTTCATTTAAGATGATGCGTATGAAATAAACCAGTTAAGTTCCATTTACAATCTTTTTTATGGTTACGGGCTAGGAAGAAAGTAGATACTTAAAGTTTAAAGTGAAAGAAAACATTATTATAAAGGAATAATAAAAATAATTGTTTGTTGTTAATGAAATAATCTTATTTATTTTCTAACTGAGCAGTCAGTGTATATTCTAAGAAACTCATAGTTTTTTTGAATAGTTTTGGTTATGTTAAACATTAGTTTTTAACTTCGTCAGTGCCTATTCTAAGAAACTCATAATTCGCAAGGTCAGTTTTGGTTAGGTTCAACATTAGTTTCTAACATGACAGTGCCTGTCTAAGAAACTCATCATTTGGACGGTTAGTTTAGGTAAAATTAGGTTCAACATTAGTTTCTATCATGGGCAATGCCTATTCTAAGAAACTCATCATTTGCAATGTTAGGTTAGTTTCAACATTAGTTTCTAACATGGGCAGGGCCTGTCCAAGAAACTCATCATTTGCAAGGATAGTTTTGGTTAGGTTCAACATTAGTTTCTGACTTAGTCAGTGCCTATTCTAAGAAACTCATAATTCGCAAGGTTAGTTTAGGTAATATTAGGTTCAAAATTAGTTTTTAACATGGGCAATGCCTATTCTAAGAAACCCGTCATTTGCAATGGTAGGTTAGTCTCAAAGTGCCTACCTAAGAAACTCATAATTTCAAGGTTAGTTTAGGTTAGTCTATTTTAGGTTAAATTAGGTTCAACATTAGTTTCTTACTTGAGCAATGCCTATTCTAAGAAACTCATCATTTGCAATGTTAGGTTAGGTTCAACATTAGTTTCTTACTTTGGGAATGCGTATTCTAAGAAACTCATCATATGCAAGGTTGCTATTTATTACTTGAAAATTGTTACTGTTTATGGTTAGTACAATTGCATAGTATCAATTTATATATTTTTATTATATTCATTTAATAGCACCTTACAGTTAATACATTAAGTAGAGAAGAATAAAAGAAATGAAGAAAGAAAATAAATAAAAGCGAAGGGATACTAGATACTTTTCTGATTATATCTTACCTCAATCTACTACCAATTTAATTATTTTTAGACTATGGTTTCAGATGTGAGGGGATTTTATTATAAGTTTTCGGTCAGAGGAATTTATGGGATTACCTACTTTTATAGATCGCTGTGTTGCTCATTACCACAGAAATGTCATGAATTCTTAAAATATAATATGCTTTTTTTGCACTCTCAACCAACAACCGTTCAACTTAAAATCAAACAAATTTACAGAGAGATGAAATGCCAAATGGTTGAGTTAAAACATGTCGTTGCTACGCTCAGTCAATCATAAGTCTGTGGGTCTCCGTGGAAAATAAAATATATATATATATATATATCAAAAGGCGCCAAAATTCGAGCTGCCCTAGCTCCTATTTTACTAGTAGTGCGCCATTACATCATATCGATTTATCCAATCTGAAAGGTTATATTTACTTGTCATAACCTCTAATTAAAGTGATTTCTTCAATAAACACAACCTAATTACCTTCCTAAAATAAATTAAAGAACAAGTCGCTACATTTATTTAATGAAATTACCTTGTGCAAAAGAAGATAACCATGAAAAATTATTCATAAATAGTTTAAATAAACTGAAAAAATGTATTTATTTGGATCTTAAATACGGGGCAAATTGTTGCACCAATTGAAAATGGCCGACCTTGAACGAGTGCTCGCCAAAAGTTCCCTCCGAAAAACGAAATTAAAAAAAAGAACGGAAGAAAACCCGCACCAGACAACCTTCGAAACACAAAACAAATGTTGCCAGTGAAATAAAAAACCGACGAGCGAGTACCGGGGTAGACAAGTACTCAAATAAATATTAACTTGAACCTTCATGGTCAAATTATTTTGTGGGAGCAAAAATAATAAATGTAAAAATTTTATTTTTACGATCAAGTTCGCTGGGTTGGAGGCTCGGTCTTCATAAAAAGAATCATAAAAAATGTCAATTAAGACAAAATATTGTGAAAATAAAATTTCAGTAAAATTTTTGTAAATAAATGAAAAATAATTGACTCGGTTTATTAACTATTTTAATGAAAATTATCTATACGTTTCGGAAAAAAAGGTTCCTTCGTCACGATACAGGGTGAATTAAAAATTAAGATATTACAATAATTAGTGAAAAAAAAAAAAAAAATTATTTTGGGAGTAGAAAAAATATCGATTTCGCCAAAAATGAGATAGATTTACACGGAGAAAAATGAGTATTGCTGATATAGTAAAATCCTATTACAAAGGTGAATAGCAGCAGTTCATGCAGCTGCTTTTATTACATAATGGTAAAATGCGAAAATATTTGATTTTTATGAGTACTTGTTCCGACATCGCCATAACACATTTGTGTTTTCTGGTGGTTTATTAATAAATCTTTCAATTCATTCGTTAAAGGCCAGCAGTTCCGTTTTTAACCGGAAAGCGAATAATTTGAAGAGATTTTTCATAAATTAGTAATATTTTATATCAGTAAGTTTTCTCCGTTTATTCATTAAAAATGATGTTTGTTTTCTAAATAGAGGTGTTCCATGCTACTCAAGCATTTTAAATGTTTTTCCTTTTTTAATTTATACATATATTGTAAAATAATAAAAACCTTGAGCTCTCTGTTCTAGTGATCTCGATAACAGAGCGGTAAGATCCTTGGATTTGAACTAAGAGTTTACGAATTCGAATCCAAATCATTAACAAATGAAAAAATATACCTACACGTATAGGGTTTTTTCGTTTATATATATATATAATATATATTTAAATATGTACCTGATATAATTGCTCATTTATCGAAGGTCAGTTATTCTCTCAGTATTTTTTGGTTAGCAACTTAAGTAAATAATAATTGATTGAGATGAAAAAATTCTAATTTGTTATCAACCCATACTTACCCTGATATATAGTGCAATAACCTCGGGAGGTGAATCTGTTATAATGCATGTAAAGAAAGATAAATAACTTTTTTAGAAATCCTAACGTTTTAAAGTAGTTTTTAGGTAAAAAATAAATATTCTTCTATGGAAGAAAATATATTGGAATTTCGAAAAAAAGTTTTCAATGTTCTTTTTACAATTTTACTTTTATCATGTATCACCTCCGGAAGTTTGTGCACTTTACAACCTGACACCCTGTAGAAAATATATAAATTTTTATTATTTTGGAAAATCGCTGTTGAATCCTTTCCGTTTCCCCTGTAAAATATTGTTAAATGTTGACGGTAACTACCCCTTTTAATAAACACAGTCGGTATAGTGTCGAAACGTAGCTAGAAATGACTTTAGCCATGTTTAATGACAGTGAGTTCAGGCTAAAATTAAATTGAATAGTTTTAAGTAAATTACGTGCAGATTGACACAGTACTTTGCATGTGGTCAAAAGGAGAACAAATAACGATCTTTCAAAAATTCTATGATTTTTAAATACACGCTAGCAACGCCATTGGCTGCAAAGTTAACCGTGTCAAGCTGTACCTGCATATTTCAAGCGAATGATTTGTTTGCTCTAAACAAAAAGGGTGCACTGCAGGTGATATTTCAATTAAAACCTTCTCAAATCATGATAATTGTTTGGAATATTGAAGGGCCAGTGAATAATGCATTCTGTGTACGCAAGAAGTTCACTTCCCTTGAACTTTAGTCGAAAAGTGCATTCAATTTGGTGCATTGTAAAAGCCAAGGTCTGTGCCAGCGGAACGAGTTTGCTGTTCGATTTTCAAAATAAGACGAGCATTTTAACGTAGCCAGGACCGTAATCAGGGGTCACGCGTTTTTCTTTTATGCATTTACACAGTTGGGGTGGTCTAAAAATGCTCATTAGAAATTTACGAGCTACAGGATTTTTCATTCACCATGTTTAATTATGTCCATATGGTGATACTTCAAGGGTTAGTTGATTACATGATAAACTAAAAAATAGAGAAAACAGTTAAAAAAAAATAATTACAAAGATCAAACTTTTTTTGTACTGACGTTATGCATATCAATCGTATTAGCACATGCTTGTAAAGCAATACAATGATAGCTAATGTCAGTATCACCCTGATGAGTAACCGGAATGCAGAATCTAAACGTTCCTTTAAATGGCTATAGCCGTATTTAGTGATGAAAACTAAATAGTCATTTCCCATTTCCTGCTCTGCCCCACTTCCTTCAGTTTCACAACGGTTTATCCCTACGAAGGGATTTCATAGTCCTTTTGGATTTCTACAGTTCTGACTCCTGTGCAGTAAATTTTAAAAAAGTGAGATAGTTGAGAGTTGGTATGTTCTATGTTTTTACGAATTCTTTTATTGGATATATACGAGAATAAATGAATTAACTTTTTCAGGCAATTTTTGAACGCATACTTAAAAATGTATACTTCAAAATGCTTTCTACATGGTTTACAATATTACAGTGTAGAATAAGTATATAAATATTTGAAACATTTTCTTATTTGCTAACCCCCAAATCCAGTCCTTAGAAGTGCGTCCCATGGTTCGGCTTTCATGGCCACAATTTGCAAGTTAACGACCCATATCCTACAGCGTTCAAAGCAGCAAGATATAAAGCAATCATTTCGAAGACAACTGAAAAACAAGATCCAAACCAAACCAGCGTCTTTCAATTTTTCAACACGTAATCAAAATCAACCTTTTTACAAAACATACATTTACTATTTTGTAAAATTTTATTAAATCAGGACTAGTCTTAACTTTGGTCAAAGATAATTGAAATTTCAGTTTGAATGCACAGTGTAAAAAGAAATATTTTATTTGTCACTTCGAAATTGGTCCTGGCTTGGGGATTAATTTTGCCCTTTTTAAAACGATTCAAGAATGTATCACTTTAGTTCAAGATTTTTAAGACTTTTGTCTGTATTTGTATTACCCAGTCATACGTATAAATCTGACAAATGATTATTATTATTAAGACATATTATTTTGAGGTTGATCGATGTTGATTAATATAAATTAAGGTGACAGTGAAAAAAGCTGTGTATCAAGAAATATGTTCATGCTATAAAACAATCCCATTTTGTGGATGTTTGTGCGGTGTTCACATTTTTTAATACTTTTCCTTTCCACGATTGTATGTGGCCCTCTTGTCTTCTGACTGATTTCCCTCCATTAATCCTCCTGTCAAAACCAAGTACATGGTTTTCCAATAAGAGGTGTTATTTTGAATGGCCCGTTATTTCGGTAGATTTTACTTTTGAAGCTGTCATTTTTTTACATTTGACAAGTAAAAACTACCCCATTGATAAAAATGGAACGATACACTGTTCAACAACGCATTAAAATTATTAAAATTCACTTGAGTGAATCAAATGCAAATCATCTTGAGTGATGAGGCCCATTTCCACCACGGTGGCTTCGTCAACAAGCAAAATTATCGCATCTGAGGCTCGGAAAACCCAAGAGCTATTGTTGAAAAGCTTTTTTATCCTTACCGAGTGACTGTTTGGTGCGGTTTATGGTCCGGCGGAGTCATTGGACTTTACTTCTTCGAAAATGAGGCTGGAGCAACAGTTACGGTGAATGGATTGCGCTATCGAGAGATGATTAATGATTTTTTAAGGCCAAAATTGGATGGTATTGATTTGGACAACGTCAACTTTCAACAAGACGGCACTACGTGCCACACAAGCAACGAAACCATTGATGTTTTACAATTGAATATCAAAATAACAACTCTTATTGGAAAACCCTGCACTTTGCTTTTGTGAAAGTTGAATACACGCAATTATTGTGTGGGAATTTTACTAAGTCCGCTCCGGACGCCGAATTTCTAAGGTGCCAGGACGCTGAAAAATACAAATCATCCTAATATTATTGATTACAGTGATTACCTGCCTAACTACCGAGGCGTCTACCGGTTTCGACAGAGGACGTCAAAATTTCACTCGCGCCATGTGCCGTTTGATTGAGGGCCAGCCCTGATTGAGTCGTGGTACGGTTTTCCGGGAGTCGTACGGCTCATCAAAAAGAGCTAGATCAATTGTGCGGCTCGTTCATAAATAACTCATCGCTAGTAGGAACATACAATATACATATTGCAGTACTCATTCCAACACTCTCAAAAATGGCCCTAAACATCAGTTCGTAGTCTGCTAACTCAAGCAAAACTACAAATTATTTTCTGTAAATTCTGTACGGGTAACTAGAAGAATGTATTAGGTTTATGAAATTGCAGGCCCTTAACTAATGAATTGATAGGTTACCAAAAATTCTCAAACTGTGAACTTTTAAACTCTAAGACATACATACCAAAATGTCTGTAGGTAATTGGGCGCATTTAGAAAACCAGTGAAGGCAATTTCGAACGTCTTACCTAAAATTTACTAATTTTGAGAAATTAGTAAATTTTAAAATTTTTTGAGAAAAATTACTAATTTTGAATATTTATTTTATACGGAATCTCTTCAAATTATTCGTATTACGGTTAAAAGCGGGATTGAAGGCCCTTAACTAATGAATTGATGAACAAGTTTTTAGTAAAATTCGAATGTATTATCATGATGTCCGAATACGTTTTCATAAAAATCCTAATATTTACGCATCTGTTTATTGTATATTTTCAAGGCACATGCATGAACACGTATTCCAATATATTAAGAATTTACTAAAAGTTTAACAGGAAACGGCCTGTAATCCCGTTTTTAACCGGGATACCAATAATTTGAAGAGATTTTTAATATATACTATAGATTTATAATTTACGGGTATGCATATCTTTCGTAGTATATCTTGCGTTAGCAGACTACAAAGAGAATTATCCAATTTATAAACGCTTTTATTTATCGTGTTAATGATGCTGACTGTCCATATTTACATTTCACATAGAATATTGTAGGAATTATAACGAGATATGATTAAATTTAGCAAATAAAAGTTTCTGCATTTCCTACTATGAACTGTCAAATCGCAATAAACAATACAATGGTACCTACCAGCCTAAAGATTTTGAAAAAAGAATTGTAACTCAGATTGTGACATTTCTATGGACAAATTGAATAATTCATGAAACAAAAAAAAATGTTACGTAAAACATCCATGGTTTAATTAAATTCACAGTTATTTAAATACCCACATACAAATATCTTGATTTCAGAGAAAATTTTGGTTAAAAAAAATAATGCCTTTAGTAAAAATTAAGTCAATTCTGAATAACTTCAGTGAATTTTTCCATCATCAAAAATTCGCGACATTCTGAAATTGCCATTCATTAGGCTCCAATTTTCCCCACAAAGCAATGTTGTCCACTAACAAAAATGCGCATATTTGTGCACTTTTAATGCGCTGGCAACACCGGACACGCGATCTGTCGATTTGGATAGAAAACTTGGGTTTAAAAAGATCGTAGAGGCGAGATAGACTGCATGAATTTTAATTAACACCATAATTGTGGGCATGGAGGGGAAAAATGATATGCCTCTGTTGTTCATCCATTTCGGTTTGGTCAGCAATATGGAATGTTATTATTCATTTATAATTATAATAAAATATTGACTAGTTTAACCGGAAATAGTAATTTTAATAAATATGAAAGTTGTTTCGTAGAGCTCTGCAAGGAAAAAAAAAATTTAACCCCTCAGGCTTTAAATTTATTTACTTACAAGCGTCGGTTTAATTTCTTATAAAAATTTGAAATACTTTTAAATGTGCTACATTTTACTTCGGACGCTTTAAGGGTTAAAACATTTCAAATAAGGTAGACGGTCATTGTTCGTTGCATACCAGCAAAATCACCAAAGTGATATTTTCCATTCCATCAATGGGTTGTTGAGTCCTAAAATGCCCCTTTTCTTTAAAATGCTTTAAAAATAAATCTGTTCTACCAGGTGCCATGTCCCACCTTGTCTATCCCACTCTCCCACATACATCTATCTCCGCATACACTACATATTGTTTGACCAGGCGTGACGGCGATGTAAACTAGAAAACCAACCTATCAGGCCCACCCGTGATACTCGTACCTTCCAAGACGCCATATTGTTTGTTTGAAAAATATGTCTAATAAAAGCTGTGCACTCGGGTGATGCTAAGTAATTCAGTAGGTAAGAAATTGTAGTAAAAAATTGAGGGCGGTGCGATAGTTTAAATGGTTTTAAATGGCAATACCAATGTGGTTCAGAGCGAAAAGAAAGTAACTACAATAAACCGCTATGGTTCAAGAGAATATTTTTCACATCAATAACGGTAATCAGAAATTAGTGGCACTTTCTGGTGATTCTACATCATTGTTGGAAAATTCAAGTCTTTTTTCTTTAACACTGCGGGATAATTGAAACCATCTATTATCCCTAAAGACCTTTTAAGTACCTACCCAATACCTCAATATGGATATCTTCTTAACAGTCCACGAAAACAGAATGACATAAATAAGACAGCAACAGTTCCAATAACAAACTAGATTTGCTAAGTTTTGCGTTTTCTGCATTGGTTTCATGTGTGTCTCATTTTTTTGGCTTTGCATCATTATCTCTATTATAAATTCATATTGGTTCTTGTCCGTGCTAGGTCGTCAGCTGTCCTATAAATTTTTATTTCTACTGACCACAAAATATTATATACCATTCAATTTAATCTTGTTCCTCTTTAGTACAATTGTGTAAGAGTGTCTTTGATTTATTAGATAGCAGGTAAAAACTAAAGCCCATAACTAAGTAATAAACGGTCGAAAAGCGATTGTTCCGCGGCCCTTCCAAATGACGAACAATTCAATGGCTTCTTTAGGCTTTCCTCAAGGTCTTGCTTTGCGTCTTATTTATGTCCTTCAGTTCTCGTGGGCTGTTGAAGACATTAAAAAAGATGTAATGGGTAGGTACAATAGTACCTAATTGTAGTTTATTAAATGTCAGTCTGTTAACATAACCTATAATTTTTTTAATTACTATCGCAACACCGATTTTAGAACGAAAATTATTTTGAAAACTACTCGATTTTTCTTATTGTTTTAAATGCTAAAGTGCGCTTCTTTTGATTCGGCTTATTATATCGAAAAGCATGTGACCTTACTGGGGTACCCCGTTCTAAGGTCACATTGTACATGGTTTTCTGTATGAATTAAAATTAGGTCAAGTATTGTATAGGTAGGTATGTTGATTTTTTAAGTAAATTTTTGTAAGTATGTTAGATGAGTAAAATTGTAAATCAGTATTTAGAAGAAAAACATAAGCGTAAATCTTTGTTAACTTGCAACAATGTATCTATTTTCTTCTTTCCAGTGTCCATTATCCATAATTTAATATTTCTTCTGAATTCGGTTAATTTTTAATGGTTTTTATTGCAAGAGGGAGAAAATTAAAGTATTTTTATATGGAAAAATTGCGTATATTTCTTTGTCAAAAAATCATTTTAGTTGTAGTTCGGTGGAATATGTGTTGTAATAAGAAGAACACAAAGTACAATTCAAAAATATTCTCTTATTATCTCGCTAAGAACCTTAGTGATAATAAACGTGTTTTAAATTTTACATCACTAGCTATTAATGTATCATAAAAAGTTTAGTTGTTTATTAGATGTGTAAAATTTTAAACACGTTTATTGGTAAGGGGGTATACTTATTTTATTTCATAGTTACTGACTTTCTTGTCAATCTTTCCAGCTCAATAATCTACAGTTTTTACCGGCGACGATTCGGGATGCGTGACTCCTCCCTCGTAAGGGCTGGAACAATGATGCATTATTCAAGAAGCCGATGATGAGACGTGACAGGAATTCAAAAGCGTCGAGAAGATATGACAAATGTCAACGTTTGGCCAGAAACTGTCCGCCATTAAAAAGGTGTTTTATATTCTTGAAAATCAAAACTGGACATGGCAGTTTATAAATCAATCTCAGTAGTTAGGTACTACACGGCTTCAACACTCTTTTTCATATATTTATTCACAGACATAGGAATTAATAGACGAGAAGATAATGGCGAGGGGTAAAATCAACTGTTGAAGAACGAAGGGAGTGAAGCTGACTGTGATTCGTCAATAAATCAATCTGACAGTAAATAGGCATCTCGCATTATAATATCACCATTTACTTCTTAAAAGTAAAATCTGCTTTTGAATGAATAGACATTTTTACATGGGAGCGCAAATTACTCGCCACGTTATGAACAAATTTGCGAAGTCCAAATTCGGCAAAAAAATTCGGTTCTACTTTCAGAGTCGAATATTTCGTTTAAGTATTTAGTTAAGACACTTTTATAAATGTTCATAATTTACTTCCCAGCAACCAACCAGCTTTGTGTTTCGCGTCCAGACGTTTCTCGATGTGATAGTAACAACTGATTCATATTATACGATGTGAATATGCTTAAAATAAAATAAAATAATGCTTATATATGGAATGTAATACGACAATTGGGTTTATTCTCTTTTTCACATCTATTTTTACAAGTTTTCATAGTACAAGTCAACATTTTGCCGTGTTATTTCGTAAAATGAACCGATGATGCCTCGACCATAGTTCGCACAAGAATGATGACGTCACGTTTTCAAATTTCACTTGAGGCCATACGCGAGCACAGACGGCTCCAATGGAACCGGTATGGGGAGTGGGGATAATACGCTTTTAATCACTTAGGGCAGGTCTACTAATAATCATATGTCTATGTATTTATTTTATTATTATTAGGAAGCAAATTAACAAAAAAGGGAAAAACATGGCATCATGTCTTATTTCTGTCAGTTTACGAATATTCCATAACCAATTGCTCAATAGGAGTAAAGTCGCAAGCTGAAAAAAGATGCATTAATCAAGAAATTTCATACAGAAAACGTTTCACCGATTTCATGATGGCTTAGCTCACGGCATTTTATTAATCTATGTATTTATTTATTCATTTATTTATTTATTAATTTATTCATTATTTTATTAATTTATTTATTCATTCATCCATGCATTCATTTATTAATTAAATCATTCATTTATTTACGCATGTATTTATTCATTAATTAATTCATTCATTTATTTACGCATGCATTTATTCATTAATTAATTGATTTTATCATTCATTCATTAATTAATTCATTTTATTATTCATTCATTAATTAATTCATTCATGCATTCGTTAATTTATTTATTTATCTATTTATATATTATTGATTTATTTAACATTTATTTATGTACCTATATTTATTATTTATTTATATATTTAATTGTTTATTTATTTAACTATTTTTATTTTATTTTATTATTTATTTACGTACCTATATTTATTTAATTATTTATTTATTTATCTATCTATATTTATTTATTTGGACGCCCTGATGGGCTTTTACATGATTCATATTTTACTACATAACACAGTTCCAACAGAAGGTTTTTATTTATTTATATTACAGCTTTAGGGAAAAAACAGGCTTCTGCTGTTATACATACTGACTATTAGCATGATTATCCTTTGATATTGGCCAATTGATTAGATGTATGTTGAAGAAAGAATTTTCTTTATTTAATCCATTTCTAACCCCTACATACCACCCAATTTGGTTGGTTCAACCCATAAATAAACCAATCACGTTCAACCGTTGTGTCAACCGTTGAGTTCAACTTAACGTTTAACTCAACCATATTGATAACACCCGCTCAACTAAATCGAGTCGTCTGTAAGGCTCACAATATTTTGAATAGATCATTGGAAGGTAGATGAATAATTTTCTCGCCAGCCTTCGTGTGCAAATTTCCAAATACTAGATTAGGTACTGGAAGACAGCCCCCTGCATAAAAGTGAACGCACACCGTCACAACAACACCTGCCCGGGTAGGTACCGCAACCGGGTACATATTACTGCATATATAGCAAACAATCCATCCAATTAGCCAACTTGCGTGCAGCGCTGTACTGACAATACACCAACAAAAAACTTACCGAGGAAAATTCAACTTCCGTCAGTGACCTACCTTACGCCGAAATAACGTGAGGCCCTTTGTCTGTGTATAGAATGCATTATGATTGCTGTCCGTAAAACACGCAGACATTGTAATGTCATCCAGATACATGCCCGCCGGTGGGTGGGTGCTTTTATAATATTATCCGATGAATAATGTATACCACCGGAGTTAGCGAGCCGAAAAAGCGAACGTTGCTATGTGCAAACTGGCGGGAAAAGAAGTGACGGCTTCTGCTATATGGAACACGTTTGGCAATTTTACCAAAAAGGTTGGCATGGAATACTTTCCAAGATTTATTAAATGAAGGATTGTGATCTTTAGAACATAATATTAGTTGGAGGGTAATGCTGTTTTGTTTTACTAGTATTTTAATTGAAGACGCTCATTCTCTATTTACGAACGGGTCAACGACAACACGGCATTTGTGATTCCTCCCTCCGACAAACTGATTTCAATTTCACCATTCTTTCTTTAAAAAGACTCTCCAAGTAACTCCAAAGATGACATTGATCCTGAAAAGTTAAATTTAATATGGTTAGTAAAAATTAGCTGGCTTATGTCAGTAGCTTAAAAAACGATATAAACCGTTGCTTATCACCAAAGATATTAGAAGAACGAGATATGCTATGTTGGCCGCCGGACCGTAGCCGGAGTACTACCTAATTAGGGTACTTTGAACGGTATCGGGACGTGTACGCACAGAAATCTGTTCTATGTATTAGTGCGGATACCTTAGCGCAAGCGAAGGTGTGCAGTAGTATTGGTGAACAAAACCGGCGACACTCGGCAAAACAATTCCACTCAGTACGAACTGCTCATAGCACATCTCGTTCTTCTAATATCTTTGCTTATCACCAATGGGCTCAGGTACGTTATTTTCGTAATAATGGAGTAAAATGTACCACCGCTTATGAAAAGGATAGCCAATCAAAGAATATGTGTGTACGAATGAAATAGCTATATAGTTCAGAACGAATCAACTACGTATAATACTGAAAAAATCATAAAGTGAATAGTCCTCCCTCAATTTGTCAATTATAAGTTGAGTGTACTGGAAAACGAATAGAATGAAGGCTTGTATGAAAACGATCGTTTGGTAAACTTGGCTATAAATAATTCCGTCATGACAATGCATTTATAACGCTACGTGTACAAAACCCTTACCGGAAAATCTTTCCCGCAGTCATCACTGTTTCAGCGGCCAGTATTTATGTGTGTACCTCGGCTTCGTTCTGTTTTCTCCCCCTTTTTTTTGCGGGAAGTCGTTATTCGGCGTTGAGCAAGGTCAGTAACAGAACTGGCCGCGCGGGTTTGGCGGCTGGGCGAGGCGAGCCTACCTCAACGGGAGCGACGACCCAAATCATGTCTTCAATTCGATACAGTCGCCATTTTGGGGTAACCGCTCTGTCATTTCCAATTTTCAGCGAATAATATCGAAAGGGAATGAAGATGGCGCCTCACGAACCTAAATTATTGCAGTTGAAGGAAAATTTGACGTCATAATGTCTCCATGGTTTTTCGTCAAAGAGGATATTTTAGTACGTACCTAGCCAAAGTTTTGCTGAAAACTTGGAAAAAGGAGGTACCTATCTATGGGTAGGAAGATGATATACCTAATATAATATTACTCGTTTTATTAAATTGATAAGATAGGCTTATACGTTGAGTTATTTCGGCGCCCTTGAGAATCATTCTAAGGTGGGAGTTTAAAATATTATTCAAAATGTATGTTTGGTAAGTAGGTACCTAGGTACTTAATGAAATGTGAAAAGTTTCTTGCAAATAATTACAATATGTATTGAAAAGTAATGATAAAAACATAATATTTAAACGTAAACTGCAGTGTCAATAAAATATGGTAAACTAGATAAAGCCTACTCATATGTAAAGCATTTAAGCAAAATGAATCATCAACATAAAAAAGTTTTTTTTTCAACTTGAGGATTTAAAAAAAAAAGTCGCAAGTTGCGCCACAATACGAAGTATGTCAAAAAATACAAATAAATAGTAGTATATCTGTGTGTAAGGATAGAATGGCCAACCTTATGATTCCAGAAATAGCCTCATTTTTAATGTCAGTGCCATACAAATTTTTCTTAAAAAATGATAACTCCTTCATTTGTACACGCATTGCTTCGTACGAAATTTTATAGCATAGTAATGAACATCAGAATCCATTTCTAGCCAAAAAAAATACCCTTGAAAATTCAAGTCTCTATGTCTATGAAAGGCGATTTTCAGCCCACTGTGCGCCGACTTGCCAAGGAGCCAAGGCGCTGATAATCCCTTAGGGCCTGTGTCATCTTTGGGGATGCTGTGTGGAGGGTCTTTTTAAGGAGAGGAAGTTCTGGAAAGGAAAAAGGTATGAGGGGTAGGTAGGAAACTAGGGATCAGTGTGTCCAGGAGTGATGTATAAATATATCCCTCTCACTGCGGCGCAAGGCGATGGGTCGAGAGACTAGTTGGAGAGGTCAAAGGGTCTTCCTAAATCAGCCTGTCCAGATCTGGCACGCCACGCAGGTGTTGGGCAGGCGCATCTTGAACACATCTCACCCGATGAACCCGGGCACCCCTGCTAAATCACCAAACATAGCGAACCACTTGGGGTGACCTATGGCAGTGGTGTTAGTTCCCGGGGCGGCGGTACCCAAATAAATAATTGCACTAAGCTGGTTAAATAATTACATAATTTACAATTAAAATTATACAGGGTATATCGGCAAGTACCCGACAAACTTTAACAAACTATTCTTCAGCACATTTTGAGTAAAAAATGTTATGGGCGCTTTGCTGTCCGGTAACATTTTTTTTCCATTAAAAACAAAAAATAAATAAAAAATCCAAACTCCGTCTCTGTCATTGGCATTGTTTCTCGTGTTCAACAGCTGTTATTAGCAAGTGTGTCAAAAAGTGTCCTGGCTCTTTCGTACACACTAAATAATAATAGTTAAAAATGAGACGAATGGTGCCGTGCCATTTCGTTGTGATTATAATATAATTAATGTACGTACGTACATTATTCAACGAAACTCGAACAAAATATTGCCAGACGGGTTTTCAAACTTTGACAAAGGATAAAACATTGGTGACATGTGGTGAAAATAAGAATAATACATTTTTTATTAAAAAAATGTTACCGGACAGCAAAGTGCCCATAACATTTTTTACTCCAAATTTGCTAAGGAATAGGGGGAGTACGGATATTATCGGACAACGTATATTATCGTCCAAGTGTTATTTCTCTTCCTGGAGAATAGATAGGGCGATGCAAGTTAGTTCATAATATTGCTGCACTAATTCCTCGTGTCCAGTGTTTGCATGGCTCTCGCCAAGACCGGTTGTGTCGTGTTGTGCCCAGAAAACGAACTTTGACTCCCGGATATTGTGTCCTTAGCTTTATTCAAAGACAAATAAAAGGTACGATATTAATTTAATTACTTTTGTGTATATAAGGCTGTACACTACATTTCAGTGGCAATCAAATGACGATCTATTGTTTTAAAATTTGTGTCCCATACCAGGTAGACGGTTATTTTTTTAACTCCATGTCGTATGGATAATATCGGACATGGCTGTTATGGATGATATCGGACACACGAATTAATTCTTATTTTTTATTTATTTATTTAAATTAATATACCAACACGAAATGAAGTGTTTCACATATATATTATGAAAGTATGTTGTACCATGAAAACTATGTACAAAGGGTTTGCTATTGTTGATTTTGAAAAAAATTTTCGAAAAGTTCATTCTGTTTTTCTTCCATTTCTCCAGATAATGCCGAGATTCAAAAAAAAAGTTGGAGCAGGGGCTCGGTGTGAATGGAAGGATTCCAATATGAAATTGGCAGTGGAATATGTTCACGAAAAGAAGATGACGATTCGAGAAGCTGCCTTATTTTTTGATGTCCCTAAAAGTACACTTAATGACAGGTTGTTGAAATTGAAGAATGGATTCCCAATTGAGCTGCACGTCGGTGTGGGTGGTTATAAGCCCACATTTTCAAAAGTTTTTGAAGACTGTTTAGTCGATCATGTAAAGGATTTGGATAACCGCTTGATTCCGTTAACAAAAGATGAGTTCTTAGAACTTGTATTTAAATTGGCTGAATCCCAGAAAATTCCTCATCGGTTCAATATGGAAAAGAAAAAGGCTGGCAATGAATTCTACTATTCATTTCTGAAGAGACTTCCAGAATTGTCGTTACGCACCCCAGAATCTACCAGTATTGCGAGGGCCGTTGGATTTAATAAGCCGCTCATAAATACAATGCTGATAAGACGGGAATAAGTTGCGTGCATAAGAACACATTTAAAGTTCTAAGCACGAAGGGTAAAAGGCAAATGACTTCCGCAGAAAGAGGCAAGACGATAACACTTCTTTTCTGCATCAACGCGGCTGGTGACCATTTCATCCCTCCACACTTCATTTTTCCCTGCGTGAAGATTGCTGAACGTTTGAAAATGGGTGCACCGGCAGGAAGCACGTTCCATGCGCAACCCAGTGGATGGATGAATGGGGGTATATTTTTGAGTTGGTTCAAAGCATTCGTGCAAATAGTGAAACCAACAGCACAAGATCCAGTGCTATTGATAATAGACGGTCACGGAAGTCATAGGGAATATGATGTTATAATTTTTGCCCGTGAAAACCATGTTCATATGCTAAACATTCCAAATCACACGTCAAATAGGTTACAACCACTAGACCGCACCTTCATGAAGCCTTTCAAAAACATGTTTGATGTGGCTTGTACTAATATCTGAATATGACATAGCTTCTCTAGTCAACTTTGCATTCGCCAAAACATGTCGAATGGAAAAATCGATAAATGGTTTCGCAGCTTCGGGTATTGAACCATTTAATCCTGATATTTTTACAGACATAGACTATCTGTCATCGGAAGGTTTAGATATTTCTGACGTTGATTATGAAACAAGTCAGTTACAGAAGAGTTTTTCACAGAATTAAATAAATCAGCTACAGAAGATGTGGTCATGGTGGCGAGGAAGAAGCGCTGGTCAGAGACGCTGGAACCAGGGCGCTTGTAATCCGAGTAGCGCTTGCCAGGGACGGCGATCTTGGCAAATCGATTACTGACTGACTGACTCGCTGCGTCGGGCTTATTTATACTACACGGCCGATGGCAACAGAAGGTAGTTAAATGGCAACTAAATCGAGGCCACTCGCCCAATCTGGACCTTTCGCGAACTTTCGGCGTCGCGGCAATTATGCCTAGGCGGTAGACTCGAACCTTCTGGCGAGTTCTCGTAATGTGAAAGACGGATTTGCGATAGTATTGTCGCCAATAGACAAGTAGGTGCTTGAAGTACGTAGGTTGCTCTGTTTTGATTTCGACTGCGAGTACGTACCTAAGTAGCAAGTAGCAAGTACGTACCTAAGTAGCGTCGAGCTGCTTATTATTAATGAATTAATCTGGATTCTTCTGCTACAAATTCCAGAAAAAGGCGTTACACAAATTCAGAAATTTTGACATCGAGCCCCTATAAAAGGGATCTTGAAAATAAACGCGATGAATCTAAGGCGAAGGAATTAGCCAAAGAGCGAAAAATGGAAGAACGGAAAAAGAAGAGCGATACCAAAAAACTCAGATTAGACTTAAGTATAAAAGTAGGGCAGGAGAAAAAAACTGGAGATAAAACCAAAATAAAAAGAAGTTCCGTAAAACCGTTGAATTTAAGTGCACTTCCAAAGAATTCCAAAATTGTAAATAATGAAGCGAAAATACAAGTACCGGGTCTCCCCATCAAAACAATACAAGAAAAGCTAGCAGGAAACAGTAAACGCCAAAACGATTTTCAAATCGGTAAATCAAAAAAGAATCCGCCCAAACACAACAAAGAAAATAATGTTAACAGCATCAATTTTAAGAAAGCTGATAAACTAAAACTACATAAGGATTACAACAAAAATGAAGTTTGCATAATCTGTGGAGAAAGCTTCGAAGAGGACTGGATTCAATGCCAAGGTTGTCACGGATGGGCCCATGAAAATTGTACAGGTCTTGAATCTTACCAGCATTTTTACAAATGTGAATTGTGCCAGAAATAATTATTATTTTCAGTATATCATAACGTGTTGTGAAAATTTTTAACACGGTTTTACCACTTTTTTAAAATCCTTTTTTTAATTAAAAAAAAGAATATTTTTTGTTTACTTTCGTGTCCGATACCACCTTTGATGTCCGATAATAGACAATTCTTTCAAATACTTTGTTACCCTTTTTCTTGTATTTCTCTTAATTGTATTTTTTTTAAATAAAGATATTGTGTTGATGTATGTGAAGTCTGTTAAATGTAATGTTTAGAAACCGTTTTATTATAAAATAAAATAAAATACAGTGCTAAACCAGGGAGCTAATTTGTCCGATAACACCCGTCAAATTCCGATAATAAACGAAAATTTCGTAATTTTAAAATCTATATTTTGGGGAACAGTGACGGTTATTGATTTTTAAAATTACCATATCATGTAGATCTGTCCTTTCCACTAATGATTGATTCATAAATCGTGTATATTGAAGCAATAACAACAAAATACAAATGAAAAACACTATGCGTCCGATAATATCCGTACTCCCCCTAGCTGTTTAAAGTTTGTCGAGTACGTGCCGATACACCCTGTATAGATCATCAAGCCGCTGATTATTTGAGTTATGTTGACCATTTATGTATAAGACTGAGCAGTGGCGGTTCGCGGTCTAAATCATTGGGAATTTAACATTAAAGCGATTTAAAAAAGGAAAGAAAATCGGCTTTTTGTGGGCAGCTTGTCTTCTTCATCGAATATATGGAGTCACGTCATTTTAAAAGACTGCAGATCGAGAGGACCGTTTCGAAAAGAATTAGCACAATTAATTATTAGTGTACGTAGTTTAAGAATAATCATAAAAATATCGATAATTCCTACTGCAATAGCGACTTGAAATATTACGTCCATTGACTAATACATTTGTTGTTATAGGTACGAGTATGTATAACGAGGAGTGGCACTGAGTAAAACGCTGTGTTCTAGTCGATTTCTAAGTGCTGTCAAACACGAAATAATTGTTGACCTACAGAATCAACTAAACAAAATGTGAATATACTTGATGACGATAAAGCAAATATTTTTATGCGCGTAATATGATTATAATTGTGAAAAAATCGGCGTACGTGCCGTTAGGATGGAGTAGATATCATGTCACCCGAATGCATTCGATAATGTTCGTAAAATTTCATTTCCGAGTCCGACAACGTCATCGCGGTGCACACGAATAAAGAATTTTAGCGTACCTATACTGCATACTAGCATCGTTCGAAACAGACTTTATATTGTATAAAATATACCTTACAGGTTTATTAGCTTCCTTATGCGTTCTGGAATCCGCGCTGGGCCGGCGAGATGTTCATTCGTAATGGCGGATTTTGATACTGTGGAGTAGAGGTGGGTGAGTTCTGCATTTTTCCGGAGGCATCCGAGGACTGCTTCCTTTTAAAAGAACTCGAGTTCTTGGAGTGGGTCCCGGGTCCGAGTTCTTGGGTGCGGACTGGGTACTGGGCGACTACCGGGACGCACGGGTCCGGCCAAGGACTCGGCACTCGGACTCGGATAGAACCCGCGAAAGAACTCGGACCCGTAGCAGGACAAGGACCCGCACAAGAACTCGGACCCACACGAGAACACGGAGTCAATCCCGTCACCCATCGCACCCGAGTCGCGAGTTGTGCAGTTTACATTTTGGCGAAGTTCAACGAAATCCATTCGTGTCTTGTCGTGTTCCAGCTGATTGGGCTACGGCTAATGCGAGGCCGTAACGGATGTAGTATTAGGTTCCAAGTTCCAGATGATAATTTTAGCACACGCGTAAGCAGTAATAAATCAAATGTAGTAACATAAATTTCGGTTGTCGTTGAGAATTTGTCGTTTTCATAATCTCTGTCCATCGATATAGATAAAGGTACTTGGTCGAAGCCTCTATCAAATGAAACTCAGTAAAGGCGAGATGTTTTAAAAACAAAGTCAGGAAGTAGTTAGGTACAGCATTGAACTATTAAAATTTTAACAATTAACAACATGTTTTAATATCTATTTATTCCAGTCCATTTTTTTTAACTTTTACAATACATACACACTTTGTTCAATATATTATTGTAGGATTTGTGTATATTATATACTTGATTTGTATATTTTTCCTTTTGGTTTCACAAATATATACATATATATGTCTCAGGATCATTAAAAATAAACATTTGCCAGAAATTTGCCTTTCGAATGAACACTATTACGACATAGCTAAAAAATTTTAACAAAAGATAGCCATTTTAAATAAACAATTATTGAATAAAATAATCTTGGTACCTAATTTATCGCTTGTCTGAATCTTTCCATTACCAGTTGACAATCAGTTCCAATTTTTAAAATCAAAGCAAATCCATATTCTAGAGTTCATTGAACCAGAGTTACGGATACACAGACAGACACCACTGAAATTTGTATTTTTAATAACACAAAAAATAAAAATAGTGAACGATAATTAAAATAAAACTTTAAAATAATGTCAGTCGATATTATTTTTTAACTAATTAGCTCATCGGTTTAGAAAAGCAACTCATAACCCCAAATAACTCCAATAAGTACTAGATATTAAACAATAAACAAAACATCCACTTACTGTAAAGCAGGTAAACAGAAGATGTCTTCACCACCAGAACTTACCACTCACTGCAGGACTCGCGAGGCCGGTGGTGGAGGGAGGCATTCGGGTTCGAGACCCCGAGTCCGAGTTTTCTGGGAGTTGTTGATTAGAGGCATTCGGGTCCGAGTCCAAGTCCTTAGAGGCATTCTCGGGTCCGGGTTCTCTGGGAGTCGTTGATTGGAGGCATTCGGGTCCGAGTCCCAGACCGAGTTCTCTGGGAGTGGTTGATTACGAAAAGGAGTGGGAGTAGGACCCGCTTCCCGCAAAGGACTCGGGCTCAAGGACTCAATCCGGCTGAACCTACACATCGCTACTGTGGAGTAGTGGCGCGTTTTTCAAATTGTAGTAATATTGAAGTGAAACTTCTTTACGCGCGTTATGCAATTTCGAGGACCGGAGTAAAACCAACTCATGACCGTAATCAAAAACCGTGATCATTTCGCTATAGGAGCCTAGCCAATATTATATACCTACTTTCGGTCGCTCTCCAAACTCAGCTTCGCGGTCTAGAGGCAAAGCGCCTGATTGTCGTCGTGAAGAACCGAGGTTCGATCCCCGCTTTAACTATTTTTTTTTTCTTTTTGTGATTTTTTTAATAATATTTTTTTTAAAGTGATAAAATGCCCTCGTTATGCGACTTTTAGATATTTTGACTATATGATATTTTGGTCGAATACGTAATAACCACGGTCTAGAGGCAGAGCTTTCGACACTCGTTATGCAGGACCCGGGTCCGAATCCCATATTTTTATAACTTTTTTTTTTTTTTATCAACGATTTGTAATAATGTAGTAAAAAATTAAATAAATTTGTTAATTTAAATTTACTTTACGGTACCTTTATGATATTTTGGTCGAAATATAGCTTACAAATTTTGATTAATTATTTTTATTTTGAATCATTAAAATTACTAATCAAGGCCGATAACGCCGCGTCGCGCGAAATATCTCTCCTCGCGGTCTAGAGGCAGAGCGTTCGACACTCGTTATGCAGGACCCGGGTTCGAATCCCATATTTTTATAACTTTTAATTTAATTTAATTATCACATGCTACTTATAAATATGTCAATAGACAGAAAAAAAGAGAGAATGAAATGAAAAAGAGAGAGAAGAATACTAAAAGTTTCACTTCCGTCGTGCGTAGGCTTGCCACACATTATAATCCAAGTGAGTCTTGTTCACCGTAGTTATTCTTTGGAGATTCACTATACTTCCGCACATTAGAGAAAAATGAGCATGGAAATCATTCTGTAAAAATACAGATAAATTATGCAGAGTGACACTAAAATTATTCATGCTAAATCATAATTAATAATTAGGTATCTAGGTAAGTAGGTACTTCTGCCCACGTGTGATGTGCGTGACATTTACATGCCGCTTCACATACTAAATGCCTCGTTATTTAGTTATTGCTTTAAAAAATGTATTAATAATGACATGTATGATATTATCATCATAAAACAATGAAAACATGAACAGTGGCAACTCACTACCTAGTAGGCGTCATTACGAACACACCTGACGTTAAACTACTTGTTTCTTAGGGTTTGGAATTCCACATAAATAAAAATAAATAGCTACCTACTGCCTCTACTCTTGGCGAGTTATTCGCCAGAATTTTCCCAAGGTGAGAGAACCCGGGTATTGGTCTTTTCGCCGGTATCGCGCAGTTCTTGCTTGGGTTATGATTGGTTGTGTTGTGACTACGCTCATTCTCGGTATCGCATCATAGACTGACACGAAAACTCGACAAGGGATTAAGCGCCATCGGGGCGAGGAACTTCGAAGCGAGCTTTATTACACCCATGCACTCTGTTCTCCTAGGGTTATTTCGCATGAGTTGTATAGTATACCTAAAACTGCTGGTATATCAGTATTTTTTTAGTACAGTTATCAGTCTATTATCTCGCCAGGGCTTCTACCAGTGTGCAACTTGACGGACGTAAATATCTCTGTGAGCTTAGAGCAACTAAAGCAATATTAAGGTGGTATCACCTGATTTATTCTTTGATCTATTTCATTAAATCTATGAAATAGAGCATTAAGATCCAATGACTATATGTGGTGAGAACAGGCTATGGAATAGAAACCTGAAGTTGAACAATCGTTCTATAAATTGACCATAGACTCTCATAGAATGGATCAGGTGCAATCAGGTGCTAGGTGAGTGGTTTATTTATGGGTGCTAGTATGTGTGCTAGACTAGTGAGCACCATGAGCACTAGTGAATTGTTGGAGTTATTTATTTATGGTGGTAACGCAGCATATCATAAGTCTACCCCGGTGGAATGATTGAGTACCTACGTAATTTGTAAAAATAGTAATTATATTAATTAAGTGAATATTTTTTATGGAATAACTACTACTCCTTTGTCTAACCTTTCGACTCTTTGGATACGCAATGGACTGATTGCAGACTTCAGATCTGTTATCTGAAAATGAGTAGGTAAATAAAATTTTAAAAATACTATTTAATAGTTCATGATGTATATATAAATACATAACAAAGGATTTATATTGAGGTATAAGTCTTTTGCGGAATACCAATATCGCATTTCGTATGACCAGAAACAATAAGATACATTCCTGCGTTGAAAATTCCATGGAAACTCTTACTTGCGGAATTTAATAAAAGTTTTAAAGTGCTGAGAGCAGCTTAGAGTCATCTTGCGGAGAGTAGCCAATTTACTTTACTGCTAACTACAAAAAGGCTACACAACAGGTCATAAAAAATGGAAACATTTTTAACTAGAATTAAATTTCACTCTTCGTCAAACGTAACACAATTAAAATAGGCAATGTACGTGAAACTCTCAATATCGCAATGCATTTTACTGGCGCATTTTATCATGGTACCTTCATGTGCTTCATAACGAGACGTTTTAGAACTAACAAAGAAAGCGCTTAAAATCCAATTTTTGCTAGAGATTTATTGTAGTTCACAGCTTTGCCGCACAAATAAACCACTCAGGCCTTGCCGTAATAGTATGGTAACTACGAAATAGTTTTGATTATATTTATTTAATTTACGGCACTATGTAATAAATAATCACTTGTGCATTATGTAATCAAATAAAATAGATTCAGTTTTTATCCAAACAATTAAAATATAAAACTATTATTTATAAAAAACAAAGAGTTTTCAAAAGTGAATATTTTTTAGCTGTGTCAGTTTTTCGTACTAAATTTCAGTCAAATCCGGCAAAATGGCAGAAATCAGTAAAGACGATCTTCGCAAGGAAATAAACGGTAAATACATTTTTAAATACTTTTTTGTCCAATACGAGTATTGAAATTTGCAAAACTAGGATCCAAATAATATTTGGAAAATATTTTCCATAGTGAACTTCATCGGTTTATTGGAGAAAAAAGCATGTTTTACTCTTGTCCGGCATTTCGGCTTGTACCAAATTCGAACAATGGCCATAGGAAGCCAAGCGCTAGATCCATACGAATGTCAGTTTTTACATTTTAACATATCTCTGTATTTACGGAATGATTTTCAATGAACAATTAACCAACATTAACAAGAAAAATGTTCTTAACAATTCTGGATACTTTGCGTCCCTCGAAATAGTTTATTAATCGAGATATACTCTTGGTGGGATATTTCATATTTTTTGTTCTTGGATGTACGATCTCTCTTGTACTTAAGAGCGTCTTGAATATTTTGTATTTGCGAGCTATTTGTCCGATTTTGTCTTCTATAAATAGTTCTTTGATGAACATTCTTGATTATTAAATAGTCAAATATTAGTTTTTCTGCACACTTTTCTGTCACGAAGAGTTCAAAGTCGGGCTTTTGTTTCATACGAGGTGATAGATCGATTCTGTGGGCGCGAAAATTTAAAATATGATATTATGACAGACGCTTGATGCGCATACGTTTAATCTTGTAATTAATTTGCTCGCAAATAGTTCATGTAAGATAATATTAAACTCTGTTAACAAATTTCAAAAATATATTAACAATGTGTTTGAAATAAATAATAATTCAATTTTTGGTTTGAAATAAAAATGCTTTGATTTTGACCTTTTAGATGTATTTTTGTTATTTGTTTTTGGGGTATTATGCCGTGTTGCGCTAACTCCTTCTTTAGCCAACGTTTCGGACAGCATTGCAGTGTCCATCATCAGGGCAGATGTCTTATTAAATAAGACATCTGCCCTGATGATGGACACTGCAATGCTGTCCGAAACGTTGGCTAAAGAAGGAGTTAGCGCAACACGGCATAATACCCCAAAAACAAATAACAAAAATACTTTTGGCCGTGAAAATCTTAAATCATCTTTTAGATGTACTCTACGAACAATGAAAAATCATGACCTAGTCATTAGAATAAAAGTTGAGAGTACAAATTTCGGTATTGAAGTTTAATGTTTTATATATTTAGTTTACTTTATCATTCTCAAACCAGTATTAATGATTATTGTATAATCAATATCATGTGTATTGATTATTCGCAGCGAGTAAGAAGGTTGCATTAGTGAATCTTATCTTGGAAAAATTTAGCACATGATTGGATATATCCAACTATAGTTGGGCAATAATATGACGTCACAAGCCATAGAGATTACCGTGTCTTTTCTACGGTTCCAATTTTCGACCGGAGTTATACCCCCCTGGTTGGCACACTTGCGTGTCATATCTACTTGTATTTCTATTATCTATGGTTAAAATCATAGACATCCAAATTGATAGACCAGCCAATCAGGGAAGGCTGAACAAACCAAGTAGTGCAGATGCGGCATGACCATCTCCCTTTCCGTGTTATATAAATAAATTAATCTGACAGTATACAGGCAATTCGCATTGTAATAATCACTATTTAGTCCTCGAAAATTAAATCTGCTTACGAATTACTAGTCCTTTTTACAATGGCACACCAAATGCTTGCTACGTAAAATATCTTAACTACGAATCCCAAATCGGCTAAACAAAAGTTCAGGCTTGCCACAAAACACTCAAATTATTGGGCATCAAAGTATTCAGATTTGTATATTTTGTTAAACTATTTAGTTAGACACTTTTACAAATGTGTTATAATTTACCCACCTCACACGTTTTTAGCGCCGCTACGCCAGGCGTTTCGGATAAAATGAACTTTCAGATCCTGCGCAGGAAAGTCCCACCATGGACTGCGCTGCAAACCTTCGCCTTACTTTAGCGAACTTTACTTTTCTGTGCATTGTCTGCAGAGATGTGCTTTATTTCAAATAAATCCATTTCAAATGGAAATGCAAAATGGGTATTTTCCATTTTGCATTTTAAATGCTTTTCTAAAAACCATTTTGCATTTTAAATGCTTTTCTCAATGCATTTTCCATTTTAAATGCTTTTTTGCAACATTCCTCCTACTATCTCCACTCATCTTTTTTTCATAAGCCCCAAATATCAGTCGGTCCTCAACCTCGCTATGAGAAATAATTTACATTTGTCAAGTTGCTCCCTGGTAGGAGCCCTGGCAATTGAGTGATACCATTACAAAACATACTGATTCAAATACTGAACATGTGGCTATGACGCTGTAATATTAAATGTTAGATAGCAGTTTCTATGTTTTTACGTTGGCAACATTAGTCCTGCGCAAATTTTTTGTGGTTTCATAATCTGTAGTCGTGGTGTTTTTGGATTTACCATCATGTAATATGTTTGTTCTACATTGATTTCCATTAAAATGACAAAATTGTTTAAAAATTCTATAATTATTTTTATTGTTTGACCTGAGAAACCATTTTGCATTTTCAATGCATTTTGAAAATAGGTATTTTGCATTTTGCATTTAGCATTTTCAAATGGAAAAGTTTTGACCCATTTCCATTTTGCATTTCAAATGGTTTTGGGTACCCATTTTGCACATCTCTGATTGTCTGTTTATTTCAATGTGAACTTTTCAGCCGTCAACGTATGGTTGATGTCGTAGTTTATTCAAAGGGTTCTCGAACCCTCCTGGTGCCAAAAATATGGTCTCCAACTCATCGAAATGATACCCAGATTTTATGTTAAGACAAGTCTATTGTGGTGAACGAATATTATAACACGTTTGTATTTGATATGTTATTTATTAAACCAGCCCAGCTGGCGATCTGTTGACAAGTGGTGACAGCTAGGGTTTGTGTAGCACAGACAATATATTAGGAAATGGCCATAGATAACATTATACTGATAACACCAACATCCCTCTTTTCCTAATAAAGAAAAACAAGTCAAGACAAGATGAACATTACAAATATAAATTTTTCTTTTCAAATAAACATAATTCATGACATAGTAATAAACTGTAAGTGAAATACAATTACCAAATTTAATTATAATCAGATGGATTATATCTATCAGGTTTATTAACAATTCTGCCCGAACGAGTTCGAATGCTTGCCTCATTGTTTGTCAGCTCATCAGAAGTTGTAGGACCTGGATAGAACGGGATGGAATGAAAATCATTGTCAAAACGTACACCTTTCTCCGATGAACTATTTCCATTCAGCGGTGATGATGATTCCTGACGTGATCTGTCTAAATTTAAGTGTTTCCTATTCCTGCGATATCTTGAACCATCGGGAGTTTCAACAATATATGACCTAGGGCATCCTTTAACAATTTCTACTACAGTAGCTGGTGACCATGAACTTGACACATCTTTTTTAAAAACTACTTTATCGCCTATCTTCAACTCAGACAAGTTCCGAACCTTTTTGTCAAAATATTTTTTCATTTTGTTTTGACGACCCTTAAATTTATCTTCATATTCTTTAAATCGCACGACTTTTGGTCTAAGTTGTCTGGATGTTACGGGTAAATTACATCTAAGTTGACGTGACATTAAGAGGCTTGCAGGGGATGGAAAATTATTTTTTGGACTATTTCTGTAATGTAACATAGCAAGATACGGATCAGTTTTGGATTCAAGGCATTTTCTTAAAATATTCTTTACTATTTTTACTGAACTCTCAGCTTGACCATTTGACTGAGGATAGTTTGGACTAGTGGTGATATGTTCAATATCCCACTCATATAAAAAGTTTTTAAAAATGGCTGATTGAAATGGTGGTCCATTATCACTAACAAGCGTTAACGGTATCCCATGACGTGAAAATATAGATTTTAAGTGTGTGACTACAGTTTCCGCGTTATAATTGTGTAACATTGAATTTTCGATGTATTTTGAATAATAATCAGTAACAATGAGATAATTTGAGTTGTTGAAATGCATTAAATCTACACCTACCTTTTCCCAGGGAAAATTAGTGATACCATGGGGCAAAAGAGGCTGTGACGGGTTATTAGGTTTAAATTTAGTACAAATCTGACATTGATCGACAATGTTTTTAATATCAGAGTTAATATTCGGCCAAAAAATCATATTTCTGACTAGACTTTTTGCTTTTGACATACCTAAGTGACCTTTATGTACATCTTTTAAAATTTCAGGACGTAAAATTGACGGTATAATTAAACTAGGTCCCTTAAATACCAGATCATTGACAACATGAATTTCTGCTTGAAAATTCCAGTATGGTTTAACGCAGGGTTCAATTACATTTTTATTTGACGGCCAACCGGTTTTATAATATTTCATTAAAGTTAATAAAGACTGATCTTGTTTCGTCGCCTCAGTGATTAATTTCAGTTTTTCTTCTGAAACTGCCAGACTTGACATCAGTAAATTGATATGTATGTCAATTTCTTTTTCCGCATCTGTTATTTCTGTATCAGGTAACGGCGCTCTAGATAACGTATCGGCAATATACATAAATTTACCAGGTACATATCTGACGTCTAAATGGTAGCATTGTAGAGACATCATCATTCGTTGTAACCTTGCGGGAACTTCAGAAAGTGATTTCTTAAAAAGTGTGACTAGTGGTTTATGATCTGTTTCAACATTTACTACTGGCCATAAATATACTGATGGAATTTTTGACAACCGAATAAAATTGCATATAATTCCTTCTCTATCTGTGCATAATTTTGCTGACTGGACGTTAGTGTTTTTGACGCATAAGCAATCGGTCTACTTTCCTGCAAAATAACTGCGCCCACTGCGCTCTGCGAAGAATCTACTGATAATTTTAACGGTTTTTTAATGTCAAAATTAATAAGTACTGGAGATGAACTTATAATTTTCTTTAAATTGACAAAGGACTGATCGTGATTGGCATCCCATTGCCAGCTGACGTCTTTCTTTAGCAAAGTCCTTAAAAGTTCTGTTTCTTTTGACAAATCTTTGATAAAAGATCCCAAGTAATTAATCATACCTAAAAACCGTTGTAAGTCTTTCTTACAAGTGGGAGTAGGTAATTCTCGAATAGCTCTAATCTTTGACTCATCTGGCCTGATCCCTTGACTGCTAAAGATATGACCTAGAAAAGTAACTTCCTGTAAGCCAAAGTGACATTTATTTAGATTGAATTTTAAATTTACTTCTCTGGCTCTTTTAAAAACATTTTCTAATCTCCTTTCATGAGATTCAAGATTCTCTCCCCATACTAAAATATCGTCAACGAAAACTATCACCCCTTCTAGATCAGCAAATATTTCCGTCATTATTCTAGAGAAGAATTCGGGAGCTGAATTAATTCCATACGGAAGTCTTAAAAATTGATACCTGCCGAAAGGTGTTTGGAAAGTGCATAAATCTGAACTTTCACTATCTAAGCGTATCATCCAAAAACCTGAAAATGCGTCTAGATTTGAAAAAAACTTCGCTCCTTTAATTTTAAACCTAATTTCGTCCATTGAAGGTGTTGGATAATGCGTTCTGCAAATAGCCCTATTTAAATTTCGTGGATCTAGACAAATGCGTAACTGTGAATTTTTTTTTTCTACGACAACTATGGAACTCACCCACGGTGTTGGTTTTGTAACCTTGACAATGACCTTCATTTCCTCCATTTTATCTAATTCTTCTTTTAATTTATCGTGCAGCTTGAATGGAATCTTTCTTGGTGCATCGATTTTAGGATGAATATCAGATCGAACTGTTAGATGACATTCGTGAGGTAAGCATCCGAGACCCTGAAAAACTTCGTTAAATTTCTTTATTAAATTGTTCGAATTATACATTGACAAATCATTGTTGGGAATATTTTCAGAATTATTCGTGTTAGAATACACACGTTTTATTATTCCCATTGCATTGCAAGTAGCTAGCCCTAATATAGTTTGACATGATTTCAACTCAGTGATGACAAAGGGAATGGACATATTTTTATCATTATTATAAAAACAATTTAACTTACAAATTCCTTTTGTAGGAATGTTAGTACCAATGAATGAATTTATTTTAAATGCTGTTTCTGTGATAATTTTTTCTGACAAACCAAGTTTATTAAAATTTGTAAAAGACATAACATTTACATTGGCACCGGTATCTATAAGACATGAAATTATAACATTATTTATTCTTAAATTAATGTGCCATGAATTCAATGTTGAATTAATATTGTTACAATTTAATGTATCAATTGTATAGTCGTGGTTGGGTATTTTACTTTGTGACAATGTATTAACTTTAATTTTCCTACCTTTCAATTTCCTATTAAAACAAAATTTCGAATAATGCCCAATCTTGAGACAATTAAAGCATTTAGCTAATGATGCCGGGCAGTTTGTGCGGTGAATTTGTCCACATTTGGTACAGACTCCGCCCTGACTTCCGGATTGACCTCTGGATAGACTGCTCGGACTTCCCGATGGACTTCTGGAATGATTGCTCGGACTTCCGGATTGACTTCTGGAATGGCTTCTGGCTGATAGTGAAGATGAAGAAGGGCTTCGTAGAACTTGTTGTATAATATTCCCCTCAAGACTTCTTGTGTTTTCCCTCGATACAACAATCGATCTTGACAAATTAATCGCTTTTTCCAAGTTTAACGACGTTTCTTGTAAAAGTCTTTCTTTCAAGTAGTAAAGATTTCGATTTAGGTTACATATGAATATGTCCTTTATTAAGGATGTTTGTAGATTGCCGAAATCACAAGTTTGACTTAGATTTTGTAGCGAAGCAATAAAATCTTCGACTGTTTCACTATCGCCTTGCTTCCTCGTGAAGAATTTAAATCGTTCCACTGTCACATTTATTGTGGGTATGAAGTGTTTATCGTAAAGGAGTAAAATACCGTCGAGCGTACTTTTCTCAATTGTGAGGCCAAATGAGTTAAAAATTTCTACCCCTTTCGGGCCAATCGTGTGTAGAAGCCTGGCCACTTTTTGAATTTCCTTTTCTTCATTAAAATTATTAGCCATCATATAAATAAGGAATGATTGCTTAAATTTCTTCCACTCACCCGCCATATTTGGAACAATCACCATAGGCACAATATGACTCGACATTTTATTTCTTTTGACAATTTGTTTTGGATACAAATTATTGACTCTTGATGTGACTTGACTTGACTTCACTCACAATATATTTATTAAGACACACCTGACACCATGTTGTATTGTGGTGAACGAATATTATAACACGTTTGTATTTGATATGTTATTTATTAAACCAGCCCAGCTGGCGATCTGTTGACAAGTGGTGACAGCTAGGGTTTGTGTAGCACAGACAATATATTAGGAAATGGCCATAGATAACATTATACTGATAACACCAACAGGCTAAAATACATGTTTGGTTAATTTACAGAAATCCTCAAGGATGCCGACCTGCGGGTCATGTCTGCCAAGAAGGTACGCCAGCAGTTGGAAGAGAAGCTGGACTGCAACCTGAACGCGCGCAAGAAGGAGATAGACGAGCTGGTCATGAACTACGTCAACTCCAAGGAGGACGAGGACAATGAAGAGGACGAGGAGGAAGATGAAGAAGAGGATGATGAGGTTTGTCATTCATTTCTTTTACTTTTTATGTAAATACCGCGCAAGAGTCCCAATTGCTCCCAATCACCTGGAGCCAGTGAGACGGTGGCATCATATGTTGTGAAGCGTGAAGGAACAGGCGATGTCTGAAGAGGATTAGGTGGGGTAAAACAGGGTAGTTTTCAATGTACAAAAATCAATGTCATTAAATTATTTTTTTATGAAAGCTGAAAATATACTCGTGCAATTTAGACAAAATATACTGGTTATTCGCAGTTTAAAAACATCCTTTTGGATAGAGAAATATCAAATTTCATGCTACGAAACTACATAATGCAAATAACAGAAATAGAGAGTGGGAGAATAGAATGATAATCAACTTTAAAATATTGTGAGGACAATGTAAAGACAACTAGAAACTAAATACACAAATATGAAAACTACAGACCGCCTCAGAACCGGAAATCCTAGGGTCGCCTGTTTTAACGCTTGCTAGAGTAAAAGTAATTGCTAAAGTTAAATTTCTCCAAAATGCGTTTTTCAAACAATTTAACTGCTTGTTTTACGTCCCTTTTAACTTAGCATTTACTTTCCGAAAACCGAGAGTTACTCGCCATTTTGACACATTTGGCAGTTCTTTTGGCAGACAGGTACGGAATTGCGCCCTTCAACATTACTTACGATTATTAATCATGATTAATATTACTGTATATGATGACGGTGACGATGAATTCCTTATCCAATAAACGTTACAGCAAAAAGCAAAAACATTGTGACTACGAATGCGTAAATAATACGCTATTTGGGATAATTCGGGATTTCTACTGCGAAATTGTGTGTCAAAAGATCTCTTGTCATTTGGTGACGGTGGGAAAAGTAGAAAAAGGCTTATATTAATATATTGTTTTTTCTAACCTATGAGCCATATTTTTACTATAACCTTACAACTTTAATATACTCCATTTCACAAAGCAATTAAAAGAATAACCACAAAGCAATTAAAAGAATAGTTCATAGAATAACCTCTGACTTTAAACATATAAGTACCCTTAAAACTCTTTACTGCTCGTTAGTTCGCCCTCACCTTGAATACGCTAGTGTTATTTGGTCTCCTTTCTATGCTGTCCACATCTGTCACATAGAATCCGTACAACATCGCTTCCTACGAGGAATCGCTTGGAGGTTGGGTCTTGAAAGAGGAGAGTACTCATATGATGAAGTTGAACAAACTTTAAACATTTCTTCTTTGGAGAAACGTAGAAGGGACACTGATCTGATTTGCATATTTAAGATTATCAATGGTATTACAGACTCACCTGCTTTGTTGCAACTTATCCAATTCAACATCCCTTCCCGTAGACTCCGAAATAATGAATTGCTGTTCGTCAATCAACATTCTACCAATTATGGATACCATTCTCCTTTGTCCAGAATGTCGAGACTTGTCAACTCACTGTCAAGTCAAAGCATTGAATTTTGTGGTATATGCCTAAATGACTTTCGACAGTCAATACGCAATGTCTAATTTCTAATGCCCTTTGAACCATCTTCATGCTTTGACTTATTATTATCTCCCATTCTTACTTTTATATTATTATTGTCATTGTTATTGTCTTCGCTCCACATTTATATATGCTCTCCTTTCACTGTCATCTCTGTTTATAAAACTTATTCGTGTAATTAATATGTTGTTAATGGACTATTTGTCCGTAAATAAATAAATAAATAAATAAAAGAATGGGTTTAGGCATGTTGCAGTTGAACTCGGCTTCGATGCAGTCCCAGACCCCAAGCTTTTGCTTGTTGTTGCCCGAATCCATTGAATTTAAGTTCTCCGAGTGTCTACCTAGCAGTCCCAGACCCCAAGCTTTTGCTTGTTGTTGCCCGAATCCATTGAATTTAAGTTCTCCGAGTGTCTACCTACTTCGCAACCAGTTCAACTTTGTAATTTCTTTCGAAGAAAATTTGGTAGCCTCGTTCCCATAATAATATTATCATAATGTTATATACCATGGATCAGAGATCAAATCGTCGATATCGCCAAAAAATAATACGTCTTGTTTTTTTCACATCATTTTGAGGAATATTCTGCTTTTTAGACTGGCCACACTAAAATTATACTTTAAACAGCGCCTGGTCCTATTTAACATACCTGTTACTTTAAATGACAGTTAAAATTTAAATTTAGCTCACGATTAACCTTTTGAACGCGTTAATTTGCTCCGTTTTATCTATACCCGTACGCGGTACATATTTTCAAATACCTATACGCGCAATTAAATGTCAAATTATAGCATTCTGGCATGATTTATTGGACTATATAGACAGAACAGATTATTCTCCACAATATGAAAACAAATCCTCGTGTGTCAACACTCTTAGATGTTTATAAAAACAAAAACATAAAATTTCATACAAAGACGTACCGTATCTTTTGAATGTGGTCCCGCCATTCACTCGGCATGTGTGTACTTAGGCCACTGCGTTGATAGACACAAGTAGGACACCTTGATCACTTATCATTTTTAGTTATGAAAAGTTGTGAATGACATACTAGTACTAACGCCATCCGTTGACAAAAATGTAAACTAAAGGACTAAAAGGCGCGAAGAGGCGCACTTGATTATCGATCTTTTTTTATGAAATACAATTTTATTTTTGAGAAATTCTTGTAGATGTCAGCATTGTGATAGTTCTACGAATGTCCAAGTGAGCAAGAAATACATTTATGACGAAAGAGCAGCTGGAATATCGGCTGTCAAAGTTTCCGTATCAACTGTTGATACAGCCGCGTGTGAGTATAGACTTTTTGCCGTAACAACAGTTGATACGGCCGCGTGCAAAGAGTTAAGCTTTCTCTTGAAACAGACGGCTCCTAGTGAGGACTGTGAAAATTTTGACTTTATTCTTATATTATGCTTTATATTTACATCATGTACAAACTTTCTTGCTGGGGGAAACAAGTGTACGTAGTCGGTGATCCTATTTCAGTAGTCAACATGGTCTGGCCCGGGTTTCACACAGTTTTCCTCTTATTTTGAATGTCAATCATTATCAAACGTAGTTTCTGAAAGCAACACGTGAGAGGGGTGCAGAGGGCGTTGTTGAAAGCGCAAGAAGGAACAGCGGAGTGTAGAGCACTGCGCTGTTCATCAATTACGTGACGGACCATCGATCAACCTCATTCAGTCTTTGGTAGCAAAGTTAAATAATAAGAACTGTTTTTTTGCCATGTGTTGATAGTGAGATAGATAGTGACCCCATTTGACTGCATTTTTCTGTTCCTGTGTTAGGCTTAGGCAGTATCAGGGGGTATAACTCCGGCCGAAAATTGGAACTGAAATATTATAACTATATGATTGCCTAGCTATATCCACCAATGAAAAACTTTGAGTCTATGGAATAAGCTTTCTGAGTTTTTCATTAGTGTGTTGTATAATATGTAGGCTCCGAATGAGAATTTTACTGTCTATGTACATATTGGCAAATCTATGCTTTTTAGGGCAAATTTGTTTCATAGAAAAAGCCCGAAGATATCGATCTAGTGAGTGGTTTATTTATGGGTACTTTGTTTGCTGTGCATTGTTTTTGAGTGTTCTTATTTTGCCTATTGATTTGGACCTAGTTTATTGGCGATTAGTAAACTAATTCTTCTGGACCCTTGATTTTGTAATAACGTATGCCTTATCCCGCACAAGAATATGCCAACATTTATTACATTTATGGGGAATGCAGAAGCAATGGCAATTCTGCAACTATTATTTATCGACAAAGATATCCCAAAGCCTTGAGACATCCTTATCATCGCGTATTCAGAAATGTGCATCAAACATATTCGGAAGGCAGAATACCTGGCAATGGCCGTGAAGCAGGAAGACCACGTATGGATCACAAAGAAGAAATGCTACCACAGACATAGGAATTAATAGACGAGAAGCTAATGGCGAGGGGTAAAATCAACTGTTGAAGAACGAAGGGAGTAAGGCTGACTGTGATTCGTCAATAAATCAATCTGACAGTAAATAGGCATCTCGCATTATAATATCACCATTTAGTTCTTAAAAGTAAAATCTGCTTTTGAATGAATAGACATTTCTACATGGGAGCGCAAATTACTCGCCACGTTAATTTGCGAAGTCCAAATTCGGCAAAGTAAGGCAGCTTCTATTTTCAGAGTCGTAGTTAGTTTCAGAGTATTTAGTTAAGACACTTTTACAAATGTCTCATAATTTACTTACCCCAGTAAACAACGATGAGCACACTTGAGAATCGCTACATTGAGATGTGATAGTATATGTTTCTAAAACTGATCCATATAATACGGTGTGAATAAGCTTAAAATAAAGTAAAATAATGCTTACTTATGGAATGTAATACGACAATTGGGTTTATTCTCTTTTTCACATCTATTTTTACAAGTTTTCATATCACAAGTCAACATTTTGCCGTTTTATTTCGTAAAATGAACCGATGATGCCTCGACCATAGTTTGCACAAGAATGATGACGTCACGTTTTCAAATTTCACTTGAGGCCATATGCGAGCCCAGCCGGCTCAATGGAACCGGTATGGGGAGTGGGGATAATACGCTTTTAATCACTTAGGGCAGGTCTACTAATATTCATATGTCTATGAATTCTACAAGAAATTGAAGATGATCCTGGTACTTCGGTGCAAAGAATGAAATTCTAGTAATAAAATTTGTAATATCTGTCTTTTTTTATAGTAAATGTTATAAAACAAGAACAGGCAGATCGCTATGCAGTTTATGTCAAACGGCGTCTATCTAACTCATGTCCAATTGCGTCACTATCTATCTAACTCATGTCCAATGGCGTCACTATGTATCTAACTCGTGTCCAATGGCATCACTATATATCTAACTCATGTCCAATGGTGTCACTATCTATCTCACTCTAACACATGGTAAAAAAAAAACAGTTTTTCTATTGAATAATTATATCAAATTGAGTCTCCTTTGTGAGTAAAATTTAAATATCTTTTTGTTTCTGTCTTCAAGGGACCGAAAAACTTCTAACGAATGAAAAATTCTTATGTGGGAACGTTATAAGCAGGTTTTACTGTAATTAAAACTATAATAATTTCACTAATCACTCAAATTTATTTCCCCAGGATGCCAAGAAGAAACCTGCCAAACGCCCCGCTCCCAAGAAACCCGCCGCCAAGTCCAAGAAGTCCAAGGCCAACTCTTCCGACGAGGACAAGTCCAACTCCAAGTCCGACGGCTCTGATGACGAGGAGTACGAAGCCAAGAAGCCGGTGCCAAAGAAGAAGGCGCAGCCCAAAAAGAAGGGGAAGGGATCTGACTCAGATTCAGACTCTGAATGGTCGAAGCCCAAACCCAAGCCAGCCACGGTTAGTATAAGAGATTTTTCTTGTATATATAACATTTACTATATTGCAGAGGCAGAGGGCGGATTTAAAGTGTTCAATTGTCATGTCAATGATACCACAAAATAATTTTTTCAATTTTTGAAGATGTAACTACATTATTATTATTATCTAATGAGCAGGCAGCATTCTGCTGATTTCACAACAAGTTTGACAGTAACTGAGTTGTTTTAAGTTTGAACTAAGTCCTTTCTTCTCTCCAAATGTGAATCCAATAGAGCTTTGAATTGATTTATATTTGTTGCATCGATGACATGTTGTGGGATTTGTTCCAAGCATCCACTACTCTATTTGCAAGGAAGTGTTTTCTAGGATTAGATGCAAAAGGCGTTTTGGTAATTTTTTTTGAGTGTCCACGGAGATTTATATTTTTATTAGTAGTGAAGATTTCTTGGATGCTAGGGCAACTGTAATGTCCAGATAAAATTTTGAAAGTCTCGATCAAGTCACCCCTTTCTCTTCTTTCTTGTAAGGTTGGTAATCTTAGTTCCTTGAGTCTGTCTTCGTATCGTAGATCTTTTAGAGCTCTTGGTATTTTAGTGAAACGTCTCTGTACTTTCTCTAACAGATTTATATCCTTTGCGAAAATATTATATAACATAATATTATTATAACATACATTTATTTTATCTTCCAGGGGCGTGGAAAAGGTGGTGGCTACACTCGCGCGTACAAACTCTCCCCGGCTCTCGCCTCCCTCATGGGCCAGGAGTCCATGGCGCGCCACGAGGTGGTCAAGAAGGTGTGGGCCATCATCAAGGAGAAAAACCTCTACGACCAGAGCAACAAGCAGTTTGCCATCTGCGACGACGACCTCTACAAAGTCATGGGCGTCAAGCGATTCCGCACTTTCGGCATGATGAAGTACCTCAAGACGCACTTCCACGATTAACTCTGAAAGTGGTTAATGATTATGTAAAACATTTTACGCCATGATTGATGATTAAGTAAAAATATTACGACTTGATTGATGATTAAGTAATATATATTACGATGTGATTGATGATTAAGTAAAAATATTACGACTTGTTTGATGTTTAAGTAATATATATTACAACATGATTGTTGATTAAGAAAAAATATTACTTGTGTTTGATGATTAAGTAAAAATGTTAAGACATGATTCATGATTTTCAAAATGTTATGATGTGAACAGAGATTGAGTAAAATAGTAAAATGTTTGCCATGTGATGTTTACAAGTACATAAACATATTACGACATGGTTCATGACTTAAGTCAAAAGAACACAACTTAATTAACCATTGAGTAAAAATATGACTATGTCTTAATATTGCAACTTTATTCATGGTTAAGTTAAACATATTATTCTACAACATGTTGAGTGAATCTAACAACGCTGCGATTGATGATAAATTAAAAGTATTTCTACAACATAATTGATGATTAGGTAAAAAATATTACGCCATGATTGATGTGTAGTAAAAATATTTCACCATGATTGATGTTTAGTAAAAATATTACACCATGATTGATGATTAGTCCATAAATGTATTAAATTGATTTAACATCTGACGATTCCTTGCGGGGGTAGGCAGAGGTGAAAAACAATCACAATGTCTTGGCATGCTTCCTCAGCATCCATAATGCTGTTTTATTATTCTGACTTACAATGATTATTTTGATAACTTGATCGTGTCTGTAATATGGATAAGCAAGTAGTGCCTTGATAATTATGTATGTATTAATTAATGTTTTGGCTAACTCAAAAAAGATGCGTTTTGAAAATATGTACTGTATTTTTGACTAAACTGTAATGCAGCTATTATGTGTTAAAAATTTTCATCGTCATTCTTAACATATCTTCAACAGCCATTGTATATCCACTCATAATCAATCATAAGTATAATAATTCTCATTAATTATCTCATTTTAGTAAATTCATTGTTTTTCGTGAGTTTAGTGTAACATAAACTAAGAAATCGTAAAATGGAGTCAAAATTTTATAATATCGTAGGGGAAGATGCTTATGTTCGAAGCATCAATTTTCACTTTTAAGTCTGTTATTATTAATCTATAACACTGCAGTATCACCTTGTAATGTAATAATATACATAATATTGTGTAGTTGTTTTCGTAATGAAAACTATATTATTTTTATAAGGCTTGGGTAAAGTTTTACATTAGATTTATATTGCATTTTTTTATATTCAGTTGATTTAAATCCTTAAAAATTTAGCATCATGTATTGGTCTATCTGTTGATATGACCTTTAAAGTCAGTGAAATAATTAATATTGATTTTTTACAAAATTTTCAACATAAAATTTGCTGTGTTCAGAGCAGCAAAAAATATTAGTAACTAAAATATGTTTTTTTTTTTTGGAGTTTGAAAAAAAATATTATTTAGCTACCATTAGTCAGTTTTGTTAACAGGTCTTACCCATTCTTCCAATCACTAGTCATAATATTGGCAAGATAGTTTTATGTCTGTAATGTAGCATTCGATGAAAAAACTCAAAATGTATTAAAGTAGATGCGTATAATTTTTATGTTCCTTATAAAATGCATTTACAGTTGTAATTATAATTTTCTCATAGATTTTAACTTACTTTCTTGCAGACCATTTTAGAATTGTATTTTTTCCTTACTTAAACAGTTGGTTTAATTTTTTTGTTTTTTAATCCTGCACTCAAATCACATTTGGCCTAAAATTTATTTTCAACAATGAAAAAACTATTTTTTTATCTTTCCTTTTATCGATAAGATTGAAATTTAGAGCGCCCGCAGACGAGAGACTTTAGTCGCAGCAACAGTTGTGTAGCAACGGGTATAAGAATCCGTTACAGAATGTATATGGAGGCTTAAATTTTGGAATTGTTTCCAACTGTCGCCGATACTAAAGTCTCGCGTCTGCGAGCGCCCTAATATTATGAAAATTATATTAAAAGTCGAAAATGTTGAATATGATTTTCTTACTTAATTTACTAAGGATTAAAAAATAAATAAAAATTATTCTGTAATTCTGCTTAATTCTTTTGTAGATTTTTTTTATTTGATCAGCTTTTGTAGTTTATTTTTTTATTAAATAACCTTTTTTTGTAAGGTAATAAATTGATACAATTTTTTTTCAATCATTAATTTAAGGAAAGTCAAAAAGGATGTGTTCACATTATTTTGTAATAAATTTTTAATTTTCTTTTTGTATGTTTAGGAAAACAACAACCAGTTTTGTGAAAATGATTTTTTTATCATTGTTTATCTAGTGTGTAAAAACTGAATGGTGTGACAATGTGTTGATAAAAAAAATGTGTCAAAAAAATAATCTAATAAAAAATATAAAAACCAATTAAACATACATTTTTTCATTAATTACAAAAAATATAATCTGTTTTCTAAAGCAACTAAATCTCTCAAATAGTAAGCTCTGGCGTCATGAAGTTTGTACAGCTTCTTCTGTCTGGAATTTCCAAGTTCTTCAAAGTTCATGAGCTCTGAAATACCAATTTTTCAACCAAATAAGACAAAACGCCATATTGTTTATTATCTTTTTTCACTATAAATTCCTAAGGGTCGAATCCCTGCTTTTGTAGTGTTAAAAAATTGTGCCCACAAACTGTACGAAGCGCTGCGATTGCAATGTCGTTCTTGTACATTCATTTTGCATTCAGATATTACCTCTACATACTAAGTTAGGTTAGTTAACCTTTCCCTTACTGTGCTAAAAAATTCCACGCGTTCCGGTGCTGTGTAGTCAATACACATCTCAAATTAAGCGATTTAATATGGGAAAAATATGAATATTCATAGCTAGTAGCTTATGTCAATTATATTTTATATCAAAAACATGAAAAAACCATTGACAGATGCTAAAAAAACGTGCGAGGAGTCATCTGACCGACTGGCGCTGGATGCTATACGGTCGTAGGTATCGATAGTGTAAATTGAAATCAACTGCGGATTGATTTCTCATGTTCCCGCATTGCGAACTAAAGCGGGACATCAATAGCATGTCATTTCCTCGCACACTCTTTTTTTTTGTTTTTTGTATTAGGCAATTCACCCTAAAGAGAGTGCTATGTTCGCACACTCTTCGCGTTGCAGTGTCACACGGTTGATTGTATTGGTGTATTTGATCCTGATTTTTAACATAAATCTCTGATTTTTAATTGATTTTGAAAACTATGTAAAATATTATTTTTTAATTCAGTGCATAAATGTATAACGGAGGAATACCTAAAATCTGAACCCCGAATTTATTATATTTATAGAGTTATTAAAGTTATTAGAAGCAATGTGTAGAAAATACACACCACAGATAAGGAAAGGTTAAAGACAAAAATAAACATGTTGCTTTTTAAGTATGGTATTGTCTATGTGTTCAGTAGCAGCTCGTGACTTTTGAGCCTGATAGTGTCAAGTTTAAAAAATTGGACACTATTGATGATATTTAGGCCAAAACGATTATTTTTTTTTTCAAAATTCGATTTTTTGTAAGAAGATTTTCAGTAAATTTCAGTTTAGCGGAAAAATAATACGTTTTCAGCTACAAAAACATCAATAATGCCATTTTTTTAATATTAGAACTCTTGTACACCCAAAAGTCACGAGTCGTCAATGTATGTGTTGGCTTTAACATAAATAATAATAATAATAAGTGTTTTATTATCTTTTTTTTTTGTGTAACAAATAGATATAATGATATAATATAATACATTTTTATTTTGTTGTCAGCCACTACGGGTTAACTAAAATCAGAAAAAACTTTTATAACCAGTTCGACACACTTATTACATGGCAAGGGCCGTCGCCATTGTAGATTTTGTGAACATTTTTTTTTACTGAAGACCAGTTTCGAATAACCTGACAACATTTGAAAAACTCCTTCCACAGTCATTATAAATGGAAAATATTGTTTTTGCAATGATGGAGGACTTAGCTGGCAGAGGAATTGAACCCACGATGGATGGGAACCTGAAGCATTTGTCCACTCGACTATAAATGTCGCAAATGCCCGCTGCATTTGTCGACCACATTTAAAAGTTTCCTCAATACTCTGGGACTTAAATTGTTTCCTAATATTTAATGGTTCCCCGTGGCCGGGAGATCTGTCGGTATTCGGCTCCTTATTTAGTTGTCAGAGACGACTTCACTCACTGCTCTACATACACGTGCTGTAACAAAATATTTTGTTAAAATTCTTTCGTCAGTTCATCTTTTGTCCGCCTGCAGAGATAAGTATGTCAGGCTATAAGTTCAAGTGAACTCGGGTAGTAACTACTAGTACCTACTTTAATAAATCTTTAAAATAATCTCCTCCCTATTTAATATTTGGTTTCCACGCCAAACATTCCCATGGCAACTACATCTTTCAAAATTGATCACTCAAATCTCAATCGGCAATCCATTCCGAAAAATTGTTATAAAATATATAATCATGTCTGCAATGGGAGATAATATTGAAGTTAATATAACTAACGTGCTAAAAGGTTCTTCCTTTGAAAACCTTGAAATTGATGAAGAATTTCTGAAATATTATATCCTATTGATATCTCTAAATCCACAATACGGGAAATATGTTGGCAAGTCTGTTGGACATGAAGACTTTAAAGATTTTGTGGACATGGCCGTTCAAAATGTATCAGGTGAGTAGAAATCATCATGGTGGGGATTTTGCCTCCTCCTCAAATGTACTCCACTGGGTGGGGTCCCTCACGATTCGCATCCAGTCCTCTGTCCTTCCCAGCCTGTTCCAATTCTCCTCCACATTCACATCTCCCCTGGGTCGCTTCCACTGGGGAACCCAAACAGTCATCATTTTCAGCCTCCTATCATCTGGCATTATTTCTACACGTCCAGCACATTGCAGTCTTTGGGACTTACAGACAACATTAATATGTTGTCTGTAAGTCATTATAATGAATGGCATATAATCTTAAAAGCTTAAACCAGCCGATGGCACTGGTGTAGTCAGATATCATGCCAGACATTATTCGTATGCAATGTAGATAGTTTATTTTACAAAAGTTTAATGATAATAGTAATTAAAATTTCGCAATTAATTATGTTACAATACATCTAGGACAGTGATTTAGCCAGAGGGCCAATTTATTCATTTCCGATTTCTTCATGTGCCGCAGGGGTAGTGTACATACAACGTTAGATGATCAACTTTACAGATATGTCGCTTAATTTTTTGTATTTTCTAGAAGTATGTTTTTTTAAAGGAAAAAAAATCACACAATGTAAAAAGCAAAGCAAAGCGCCGCAGTCGATAATTTTATATCTCTCCAATGCCAAGCCAATAAATGCTATCGATTTTTATCATTCTTATACTAAAGTACATACAAATAATACTTGGTTATAAAATGAACATAAGCGAACATATGTTATAAAATGAACATGTGTTCTGATAATGGCCCTGGGAAGTAACCGATGCGGCTCCAGACTTGTGATGGAATGCAGGACTATTCTTACAGAACGCGCTACGATCAATAAAATAACCCTAATCTGGGTACCGGGACATAAAGGTATTGAGGGCAACGAGCGGACTGACGAACTAGCAAGGAAAGGGGCGAAAGCACCACTTGCGGGATCCGAGCCGGCCGTGGGAGTAGCAGCTTGCCACACAAAATTACATATTGATAGGTGGGTCAAATCCCAGCACCAGAAAGAATGGGAGAGGGCACCTGGAATGAGACAATCCAAAGTACTCATAAAAGGACCAGACCCTAGACGAACCAAGAAACTACTTGATATAGACAGAAACTCACTGAGGGAACTGGTAGGACTACTAACGAGACACTGCCATCTCAGGAGACACATGCAGATATTGGGAGTGGAAAACACCAATAGATGCAGGAAATGTGAAGAGGATGAAGAGACTCCAATTCACCTATGATGCCAATGTCCTGCCCTGGTGGGAACTAGGCTCAGATACCTTGGGAGACATGTCAACTCGGCCACCGACCGGTCTCATAATAACGACATACCCAATAATAACCCTGGTGAACTTTATTAAAGGGACTGGGTTCTTGTTAAAGGATTGAGGTAAAATGGGGGATAGGCCCTATGGCCTAAGTGCTCACGGGAACTACGTGTAAACTGTCTCTAAACCGATTTTTACCATTCAGAAAGTTAAATACTTTTAGGACAGGTTGTTTCAGAGAATTTGAACAATTCATCAAATTTCAATGTTGATTTTCAAGTTCTGTGAAAGATTTTTTTATGCTCTGTTATTATTTCAGTTCTGTCAAGCAACTAGCCTATAATGATATAATAACAGAACTTGAATAGGACTTTCACAGAACTCGAAAATGAACATTGAAATTTGATGAATTGTTCAAATTCTCCGAAACAACCCGTCCTTAGTATTTTATAAAAGTGGAAACCTTTCAAATTCATCAACAACAGATCTCAAAATAGCCCTGGACTGCGAAGTTGAAATTTATTCTAATATTAAGGACGAACCTCGAAATTTGGTCTTTTTCTATTCTATAAATTATATTAATTTGAGCGGCTAATTAAAAACTTTGAAGAATGACTTAAATTTTCCGCTAAACCCTTGTGCAAAACAGAACCGATGAAAGTTTTTTTCCACAATTTTTTTATATTTCTTTAGCCAAATGGGCAGCACGAAAAGACCTCACCGCGGGTTGCTCATCACTGATCTAGACTGTCTCACTTTATCTTTCTTTTGATTGTTCTGACAGATGAAAATAATCCATACATCCTAACATTGATGATGCAAAATTACTACTTGAAGTACTACGATAGTTTTGAGAACCTCATAAAGAAGAATCAAAACAAAATTAATACATGTACAGAAGTTTTATTGAAAGATATCACACAGTTCAATCCACACACAAAGGACGAGAAAGAAAAACTACTTCGCAGGATATCTATTTATCTGGTTTTAAAATCTGGATTGGGAAATCCTGGCAATATTCAGGTATTTTGTCCCTCTTTAAAATATTCTATAAAATTAATATCATTATTTATAAAAATTCATGTAAATTAGATTTGTGTTATCAAGCGAAAGTAATAAGTAAATGAAATGAAGTAGCTTGCACTTCAATGCCAATCAAAATACCATAAATTTTAATATGTATAAACTTTTTGTCATGTATCCCAAGGTATTACGTGAAGGGACTGCTGCCCTGAATAGCGTGTTTACAAAGGAGGATTTGAAGGTATTCACAGAACTGAGACCCAGCGAGAAAGAAGGTCAACTCCAGGAACTGTTGAGCTATGTGTCGGGCATCAGGATATTCAACAAGGACTGTGGCAAAGGAGGGGAGAGCATTCCGGATTGTAAGGCGATTATTTAATGAATATTGTTATAAGTTTTTAATGCACACCTATCTATAGGTTTATACAGATCTATCTTATCTATGCCCACTCTCTCACGGGTTGGTAAGGAATCAAAGTAAACCAGGTGTGGTAGGAAAGCGTGATACTAAGAGATCTCCGTTACATGTATAATTATATTGGTGACAGTACGCAGGTCGGTGCAGCGCGAGAGCGGTGTTTCGTGCTTCCATTATCTGAATTTTTGCTGATTTACCAACCCATGAGGGAGCGGAATATGCAGGTGCCAAAAAAAGATCTAAAGAACCTCCAATATCTGCAGGATCCTGCCCCTGACTTCATATTAATGACATTATAACTTTTTAGATATTCTTTAAACATCCTTTGAACCAATAAATATACACAATTACTTACACTAAAGAACACATTTGCACTTATCAGCCATTGTCAAGTTTGCTGAAAATATCAATAAAATAGAAAATTCACTCTGCACGATCTGAAGCAGCTTACTCCGGAACGATGAGCTGTCTAGTATTTTTTCAGTCAATTCGTTTTTTCCATACATTTCACTAGATGAAAATAGTTTTAAAACCAAATAGTAACTACTAAATTACACTTTGTATAATTCAAGTACAATAAAAGATTTTATCGAAGAAACTTATGTCCATTTGATTGTAGGTCAATTGTCCTTGAATTATGTTGATGTGTTTATCAAAAATGTTTTGTCTTTCCAGTGGCAACAACTCTCCCAGAAGCCGTGGAAGCCACAAGTCTGGCTCTATCCCACTGTCTCATACGTATAATGGAGCGTGTCAACCTTCTAACAACATCTGTAGACTCGTACGTCGTTGTACACCATCTAACCAAGAACATCGAAGTCATCGGTCTAGAAGAGAAGCACATCACCTTGGAGGACTATAACAGAGTCTGCAAGATCCTCTCTTTATATAGACAGTATGAGGTGTTTGTGAGGAAGCTGATCAATGATATGGACCAAATAAGGGTGGACAATAAAGAACTGGTGCTAAATTTTGCTGTGCAGCTGTTTGATCTTCATGCCTTGGTGCGGTACAGAACTGCGGTCCCGGCCGACCAAGTGTTTGTAAGTAAAAGAAATTGCTGCTTGTAAAAGTATTAGGAATTATAATATTTCATCGAATATCCTAATACAAATTCATTTTCTAATGATTACCAAATTGTATTTTTTAATAAAAATGTCAAAAAATATGTCTAGACGCCATGCTGTTAAGGTAAACGCAACGCTCGTTGTATTCTACGTGTTCACAGATGGCGTTAATTAATTAATTTTGTTTAAATACGCTTTTGCAAGGTATTGCTTTACAGTATTAAGACAGATTATTTGTTTGCGCCCTCATATACGCAATATGAATATGAATAAATAGTTTTGTCCATATAAAAACTCAATTCTATCGAGAAAGGCATACAAATACAATATTGGATTGAATCATCGGTAAAATATTGTATTTGTGTGCCTTTCTCGAAAGAATTAAGTCTTTAAACGAACAAAACTATTGATTCATATTCATATTGCGTATATACGGGCGCAAACAAATGATTTGTCTTAATATTGTAAAGCAATACCTTGCAAAAGCGTATTTAAACAAAATGAATTAATTAACGCCATCTGTGAACACGTAGAATACAACGAGCATTGCGTTTAACCTTAAGTAGTTCCATATTGATCAGCATAAATAAAACACAAATGAATAGATTTAAAAATAGTAGTTCTGTGAACAGGAAAACTCGCATCCAAAAAAGTATGTTTCTAATTTTCTCTTATTAATAAATGAACCAAAATTTCATCTGAAATCGACTTGTAAGTAGATTCTTAAATATCTACCTACAAATTATAATCCATATATTTTATGTAACATTTTTTGTTTCTAAATAGGAATTACTAGCTGACGCTGTTTATATATATAATGCATGAATATAATATATAAGATATTCTATATATTTATATAAACCTTCCGGAAGAAATTCTCTAAATGACAGTGAAAACCTTATCAAAATCCGTTGCGTAGTTTAGAAAAGAACTAAGCCCACAAACAAACAGACGCGGATAGCAAATTTATTTTCCTATAAATAATAATAATTGGATGACTTGTATAGCGCCGTTTTTGTGCTAAATCACCTCAAGGGCGCTGTATAATACAGAAGAAGAGATACAATTTGTCCAAAAAAACATCACTATCTCAACAATATTTTTTTCAATCTTTCTTCCGGCAGCTAGGTACCATAATGTTAATAAAATGCGAATAAGAAAGTCCAAATAAACACGATGACTTCGCATTTCAAAAAAAAAATCTTATCTTAACTTTTAAATTGGTCACTATCTTTCAACGGAAATGGAAACTCAAACAAATTTGCAGACTGACGAAATGGAAAATGGCTTAGTTAAAACAGAACTTCGCTACGCTCAGTAAATTATGGGCGAAGCCAGATCGAAAACCAGCAACGAAATTGGTAAGGTTAACCAGTTAATGGCTGAATGGTCTAAAGCGTCTGGTTTCCACAAAGGCTTCGTAAGTTCAATCCACTGCTTTCAAAGTCCATTTTTAATGATGAAAGTAGACAGAATTCAAATATATTCGTAACCCGGGAATCTTTGTCTTTCCTTTTTATAAGAGAAAGATATAAGGCTTGTAATAAATAAGAGATTGATTGATTTATAAATAATGTTTATGTTCAAGCCATACTTCGTCCAGCTCTGGTCCCATTGGCAACTGATGCAGAGTGACATGTTCATTGTGTCGACCATCAATGACATTATGTGGAACCTCGATACGTGGCACGAGAAATTGGAGATTCCTCATGAAACCATCGACGCACTGCTCTACGGGAGGACCATTGTGTCCGATGCACAGAGAATACAACTCACAGAAAAGGGGAAGATTGAGCAGCGGATGAATAAGTGCCAGGTTGTTTATCCAGACGAGGATGCGATGGAAGGGATGATGTTACAGGTAAGAAGTATAATTCTTATTCTTAAGTCAGTTCATTGTGATTCCTACTCCAATTTTTATGGTTGTCAAGGCTCGTCCTCTCCTTGCGGTTCTTTGCAGCGCATTGGACACCCTCCATCCTATGCTTCTTCTAATTTCTACCTTGCTGATGACCATAAGTTTCTCCTGGTTGGAGTCTTCAGTTTTGTGAACAACGAGTCCAAAGTATCTTAAAATATGTTGTAGGCAGACGGTTGATAACCCATTGTGGAATCTTACTATTATCTGGATGAGTTGAAAATGTCATTCCCAGGCAATAGAGAATGTGCTTGAATTGAATTACTGAAGGATTGCCATCATGGATCGAAACATAACATTTTGTCTAAATCAAAATAGGTTTTGCCCGATTCCCTTTGTCTCACAACATTCCCAAATATATTCTGGGTGCCATTGTTTCACCTGCTCTAATAAATAACCTTATTTGTCACTGCCCTATATTTCAGATTTTTGGAAAAGAATTCTTGTTGTTGGTTTTCACGTCCCTCTGTGTGTTTGTTTTAAGCTGTCTTTACTGTAAAAATTTTTAAAGAAATTCTATAACTTTCTAGTATTTGGGTTTCTGTGCACTATGCCTGTGTGTTGGGGCGCTAATCCCTGGCAATCCGCATCTAGGAATATGCAAGTGGGCAGGAAAACACTATGTATTCTGCTGCGTGGACCATGCTAAGTTTTTTGGAAACAATCCGGACAGGTCTGGAATTATTTTGATGATATTTTCTAAAATAAATCATTACTTTTTCTTTCCTCAATAATTGTAAATGACACTTTGTGAAATAAAAAAATAAAACACTTTGTATACGCCACTATTTAGTTCAAATAATCGACATGCTTCGAAACCAATGGTTCCTTCGTCAAGATAATTGTTTATATGTTTATCCTGACGAAGAAACGAATGGTTTTGAAACACGTTGATTAATTTGATTCAATACATTACTTATTCTATTTAGCACGGCGTGATATTAAATGATATTAAAGCTCTTTCTACATATTAATATGCATTAACTTCTTGATAGCCTGAATGATAGACTTTTTGTACTTCTTGATAGACTGAATGCTGTAGAAATGAGATCCCTGAGGCGTATGTATGTTAAAACCATGTAGAATCATGTGAGAAATGTGGAGATCCGCAAATTGTTAAATGTTTGATGGTTTGGGCACGTAGAGCGAATGAGCGAAAGGAGTGTAAGGAGAATATATGACACAAATGTGAATGGCGGCAGAAGTTGGGGACGCCCGAGGAAGACATGGCACGATCAAGTGAATCAGATACTTGAGATGGGCCATGTCAAGAGTCAGAATAATAGAAGAGTATGAGACGATGTATGAATGTGAATGAGGCAAGGAGTGTGTGCCAAGACCGAGTTGTTTGGCGGTCCGTCCAATCTGCCCACCCCTGCAGGGAAACGGCATGATTGTTAGTTAGTTTAACTTCTTGATAGCCAATGTTAAATGTTTAAAGTGCGCCAGTTGATTCTGTATTCGTAATAATTTACTTGTGTTTTACAAAATTATTTTTTTGTATATTGTACCGTATTACCACATATGTAATATGTTTATATATTTATAAAAATATTCTGCCATAAGTAGCTTCCCCGGAATAACTAAGGCGAACAAGAGGATAATGGATAATTAATTTTGAGACGAAAAATCTTTTGGGTGGTTGATATATTTAAGAAATTATGTATTATGATGATGGTTTCAGATACGTCAAGGAAATTTTGGAATTCGTCAGAAGTAATGTTGAGATGATAAATTTTTTGCAAATGTATGAAGATGTTTACTCTGTGAAAAACCAAGCCATTTTGGTTGTCAAGCCCCCTACTGCTGGTATGTTAACATTTTATTTTTATTATTTTTTTTACAAGGAAAAACAAGCATTCCTGGGTTACGAATATCCGGACAATATTTGAATTCTCCCTCCCTAGGGCAAGTGCCATTTATTAACAGTCATAGTATAAATAATATAAAATATAGAAAAAGAATATTAAAATTGATTTTATAAATATGTAAACAAAAGAATACATAATACATTGGTACAAAGTAAATGTAATCAATGAAGAAGAATTCTGTTACGCAGTGGCCTTATTAAAATATACTCTGCTAAAGTGCTTAATAGGTACTGCTTTATACTTCAATAGTCATAATAAAAACATCAGCTACATTAGCAAAACAGTTTCCAAATATTGTCTCACGATCAATTAGATTAATCAGTCTTGAGTCTCATATCATAAAAAGGTGGAATTATTGTTTGTACAAAAGATTATGAAGGTCTTACAGCTTTCAGAGAATTGAACCTGCAATGCATAAATAAACCACTCACCCGCAATGTTTTGGGTTCAAACCCGAAGCTTTGAACATTACAATATGTGATATCCTAGAGAGTAGTTTTAGAGGTTAACCATAAATGGCACGTAGCTATCGATAATACAGGGATTGAGACTGTAATAAATACTATTGCAAGCTCAAGGTTGAGGCCCAGAATAATTCCTATCACCTGCTAAATAAGCCATCAAAGCTCATTGATATCTATCGCAAATAAAGTCCCAATTATTTTATCGACCCTGGAGTTTTTATTAAAGAGTTAGTGAGACTAAGCCAGAGTTAAAGCATATTATATTTGGTCACATCACTTTCAATAGCAGACTCCTATTGATAATAATAAATGTTTGTACATAAATCGTGTTTCCATTGTCTTCATGTGCCAATTTATTTTCTTTTTCAGTAAGAACGATGGAAAAAGATATACAAACTGAGATTCATCCCGTTCCGACGTTCATAGACAAGGAATATAGTTGGAACATCTGGCAACATAAGAGGAGAGCCGTGCAATTGGTAGTTGTGCATTAAATACTACCCAAACATTATTTTTATTATGCCAGAGATATGTTTAAGTAAACAGTTCCATGATAACACAAACCAAAAACAATTCACACACCTTTAAAAAGTGATATAAGGTCATTAAAAACGAAGAAAAAAAACTAACATAAACCTAACCTACGTTACCTATTTAATCTAGTTTTTGTTTCATCACTTTTCATGACATTGTATCATTTATTAAAGGTGTGTTGAATTGCCATTTTGATGAGTTATCTGGTCACCTACGTAAACATATCTTTACATAAACTTTTTCAGTACCAAAGTATCAATTACTTACATAATAAATTATTTTATTACTAACCTAAAAATAATGCGTAGTAAAGTATAAAATAATATGAATATATTTTATTTTTTTAATCAACTGATCTTTGATCGAAGCTCAGAATATAATTTACATTTGTTTTATTAGAGTTGCATTGACCTACAAATTCCAGACTAAGCTATGAAAATTTCTTGTCACATGAGTTCACCGTTCGCATGATCTTTCGGAAAACGAATGATCATTTTTATTATGAAATAGATTACATAAACTTGATTTAATAAAATTCATTCTAAGAAATTGATTCGATATAATACGATACTGATTAAAGCCATATTTTTAAAACATTCAATTCTCCTTTGACCGAAGGCCAACATAGTAAAGTGCCAGACCCACTCGACGCAGACCCGCTACAGCTACGGGCGGTGGGACTTTGGCTGCCAGACTGACAACATGCGCGACAAGACCTGTCAGACCATGGCCAGCGTTGCCACCTCCACACCAGCCATCAAAACCTTCCTGTGGGGACTCCGGGGGCAGACGGAAGACGTGCAGCATGTGATCGACTTGACACCGCCCATCGATAGAAAGTGTCAACCCGAGAATTAGAACATAACCTCACAAAATGTTATGGAAAACTTAACCTAACCCTAATTTTTTTATAAACTTATTATAATTCATCTTTGCTTAGTATTTATTCAAACTTGTCGAATCTAACTGGTTTAATTGTTTTTTAATTTTTCTTTATTCCATACATAGAGTTTTTACAGGTGTTTTGAATTTTTCACCAGAGGGACATGCCCGTGTTGGGGCAGCTGATTTATTGTACATTGTAAGTCCATGTATATTTAATGGCAAGGGTTAACCAATTTCAACCAATAATTCTATCATTTAAAAGTAAGGGCCAGTTATTTGATCGACTATCAGATTGTCATTCTGACGATCAGTGCCATTTTTTATATTTTCAAATATGAAGGGTCCCAGTTAACCGTCGATTTTCGCCCGTCAGCATTTGGTTTATTTTATTATTTTTTGGTAAACTAATGTTTAAGACAAGATTTTTTATGCATAGCGCAAAGGGTAACAATTATTTTACAAGCAATAATTGTTATTTTTTATTGTTACGCTTGAGGGCTGAACCCACAACCGTATATAAAATTTTACTCAATTAATTACTATCAGGCTGAGAATTGTAGGTTAACGAGGAAATAGTGCCTATCGTCTACTTGTGATGATGTCACACGGGTGACGGTCGGTCAAACAACTGGCCATAAGCATAATTGTTAAAATTTTCAAACTGTTAAAAGGAATATTTTTAAATTATAGATTGCATATGTAGTTCAAGCCTTTTTCCTCAAGCCAAACGGCGCCTGGCACTAATATAAACCTCAAGCCGGCCCATTGCGCTCGCAAAGGGCCGGCCCTGACGGAGCCCTAGATTAAAAGCCAATAGAATTCAACCTAACCTAACATTTTCTATTTTTGATTCAGTAAATTGTTTTATTTCAATCTTACATACATTTCATCTAAGCAAAAGTAGATAATCTATGTGATTTTTTGTAAGTCATTTCATATAAATTATAAGATAAAATTGAGTTGTGACCATAGACATATGAATATTAGTAGACCTGCCCTAAGTGATTAAAAGCGTATTATCCCCACTCCCCATACCGGTTCCATTGGAGCCGGCTGGGCTCGCGTATGGCCTCAAGTGAAATTTGAAAACGTGACGTCATCATTCTTATGCGAACTATGGTCGAGGCATCATCGGTTCATTTTACGAAATAACACGGCAAAATGTTGACTTGTGATATGAAAACTTGTAAAAATAGATGTGAAAAAGAGAATAAACCCAATTGTCGTATTACATTCCATAAGTAAGCATTATTTTACTTTATTTTAAGCTTATTCACACCGTATTATATGGATCAGTTTTAGAAACATATACTATCACATCACAATGTAGCGATTCTCAAGTGTGCTCATCGTTGTTTACTGGGGTAAGTAAATTATGAAACATTTGTAAAAGTGTCTTAACTAAATACTCTGAAACTAACTACGACTCTGCAAACAGAAGAAATTTACTTTGCCGAATTTGGACTTCGCAAATTAGTTCATAACGTGGCGAGTAATTTGCGCTCCCATGTAAAAATGTCTATTCATTCAAAAGCAGATTTTACTTTTAAGAACTAAATGGTGATATTATAATGCGAGATGCCTATTTACTGTCAGATTGATTTATTGACGAATCACAGTCAGCTTCACTCCCTTCGTTCTTCAACAGTTGATTTTACCCCTCGCCATTATCTTCTCGTCTATTAATTCCTATGTCTGTGGTTGTGACAATCAGTTAGTCGTATTTCAAGCATAACAATATATCATCACTGGGAGTAATACCTCCAACGTGAGAGAATTTAAATTTTACAGAAGTGAAAAAACCAATTTTCAAGTAGGAAAGCTTCAAGCCAAACTTCAAGCGGGCGAAAAAAGGGTCCCGTTTAAGAAATGGATTTCGCTATATTTTTTAAAGTAATACATTTATTTGAATGATTTTTTTTAATATAGTAGTCACCACACCCCAACCATACCCCAACTATAAATTTACTGTCTGAAATTAAAGCCTACTTCGTAAGACAACTCCATAAACTGAATTTAAGGTCACTTTTGGGCCATTTAGACATACATATTTTATTACATTTCAAAAAAATTTCACTTTCGCACAAATTATTACAAAAAAAAAGACAGAGACAAGATAAGAAAATGAAACCCTTCCCGTCGAAAGTGTGTTAATGCACCCAATTAACAAAAACAAATGAAAGTCTCCCTTTATTTTCTTGCTTTGAAATGTGTTTTTTTGCTCTTGAAGGTATTACGGTTTTGGGAAAATGGAATTTCGAAATAGGTTTGTGTTGAAATTCAACAAACGAGAATCGTAGTTATTTCATAGAAATTTATAATAGGAAATTTTTCTGCTTTTGTGTGATAATAATTGTTGTGATTTGTCATAAATGTTGTTGTTTCATAATAATTTTACTTTCACATTGTTAAATCAATTTTGTTTTTCAAAATTGTAAATTATGAAATCGTTAAATACCGTAGAAAAAAAAAGATGTTTGATTTAGTTAACCCGGGATCACACTTTATCTATTTCATAGAATCTATTAATTAGATCCGTAAGACATGCTTTTAGGTCGTTCAGGTTTATTCAGTTTTGGTTGATCAACTTTTATTGAATGACGACATTTCTAACTAAAAAGTTTAGTTAGAAGAAGGTTCAACCCGATATTTTCTACCGAAATGAAACCCATAGTTAAATGAACTTCAACATTCATTCTGTAAATTGATTACAGATTCTTATAGAATAGATCAGGTCTGAACGCAGCATTAGAAATTGATTCATAATTATCTCGGCAGTTGTGGCATCGCAACTGTAGATATTGTGAATACAAAAAAAATTACATCGGAATATATGTATATGTAGCGGCAGCTACTACGAGACAAGAAAAATTATTGTTGCTTCACAGATGTATTCGAAAGCATAATCAAGAAGAAAATAATCAGTGTTGAAAGCCAAGCAAATGTAGAAATCCATCAAGAAATTTTCCCAATAATAGCAACACTTATTTGCTGAATGGTGATACGGCAACACATATTATCATCGCCATGTGAACAGACAAAAGTAAAAAATAATTTAAAGCATTTTTAAATACTATCAGTACCTACCTACTTTGAAAGCAGACTAATTTTTATGAAGACAAAAATCTGTAATTAAAAAGTATAACAGAAGATGTTTACCGTCCATTTTTGGAAAATCTTTATTTTTTTTTAAATGTGTGTACGTGCTTTGGATGGAGATATATATATATGTCTGCAAATTTTTTCATTAAAAAATGTCCAGCAGAAAATGAGTAGTAACTAATTTAGAAAAAATATTTTTATTATTTTATATTCTAACATTTCCAGGTTTAATGAAATAAACTTAAATTACACACTTAAAATCTATGTTTTAATTATCTTAGTACAAAATAACGTTGAGTTGTAATAGAGTATTATAATATTATAGCTACAGGCATACCCCTGATTTCCTTTCTAGCCTTTCCCTCTTTCTCACAAACGATGCATGCAACAAAAAGAGAGGTTACAATGGAACCCTTAGCGACAGGATCGTACACTATAGTTTGCGCAGTTCCATGATATTTCATCAAAATAATAATTAAACACACCTTTAAAAAGTTATATAAGTCATTAAAAGTGATGAAACAAAAACTAGGTTAAATAGTTACCTACACAACCTAGTTTTTGTTTCATCACTTTTTGTAGGTGTGTTGAAATGTCATTTCGATGAGATACCCGGTCACCAGTTTGCACAATTAGAGTTTACTCAAATACATACAGACTGCATGCATTACAGAGTATTTATACACTTCTGACAGTGGTGTCCTTGTGAAAAATCATGAGAAACGGCCTTTTATCACGCCTACTTAATAGTACGCAATGATTGAATTTGAATATTCAAAAACGTTATTCGAATATTCATAAAAAAAACTACTTTTAATATCACTGGAAAGTTGTTTTTGATATCAAATAACATGCTTTTAATGTTCTGGCTGCGAAACCTATAAGCCTAGGCAATTCAGTGCTCTTTGAGTTAAAAGGCGTTCATTTTTAGTTTGAGCAAGTCTTTCTTTGAACTCCTCGCTATTGTGATATTATCGGAGCGAACTTTCAATAGGTCTCTCTCGTGCTGCAAGGTTTCCAACTCTTCAATGAGACCCTTGAGAGATTCTGGCAATATTTCCGGCTTGATGTCCAACTTTTCCTCCTTGATCTGCAAAAGAAATAATTAATTCATTTAAAATTTTATTGTTGTCAGATCTGATCACTAAAGATGGCTAAAGCCTTTTTTTGTTATTTGTTTTTGGGGTGTTATGCCGTGTTGCGCTAACTCCTTCTTTAGCCAACATTTCGGACAGCATTGCAGTGTCCATCATCAGGGCAGCAACACGGCATAACACCCCAAAAACAAATAACAAAAATACTTTTGGCCGTGAGAATCTTATGGCTAAAGCCGTTTCTAGGAATTTTTTAATTCAGGATCGAAATGTTGCTTGAAATGGTTTCCTATAATAGCCAGGTACCTCTCAACCTTCTTCCCCCCATCTCCTTCCCTTCCCTCTTTTCCGGGTTTCTCAAGCCTCACAACATGGGATCTCATACTGCTTAGCCGTGTTTGATGACCAGATCTGAACACCCAACTTTTCTTTTTTCCCACCTTTTTTCTCTCCCCACTTCATCCAGCCTCACAACATTCTTCAGTATGGGGATATCATAGCCCTACGACTAGTGGCATTTGGGACTCTAGTGACGTAATCAGATAAAATGTTTACATTTTAAATGGCCTAGGCCTTGTTTGGAGACTAGATTTGTATAGCCAAGTGCTTCCCAACCTTTTTCTTCCCCATCTCCTTCCCTCTAAACTTTCTCCACCCCACAACATTGCCCGAGTTGAGGAGGCAATATTTCCACTGGTTTCTGATCTGAGGGTTGGAAGTCAACCAAGAACTCTTCTGTGTTTAAAACAATTTGAAGAATGTTTCGTCAACACGAACGCTGAATGTAACTCGATGGATGAAGTAGTGCCACAACATTATATTGAATTCAGTAAGTCTAAACTTAAACTTTAGGGCGCACAGTTTACACCCGCAAGCAGTTGCAAGCGAGTTCCCTACAGAGCATCGGACCATCCCATATGTCGGTATAATTATGTTTACATATTAGGTTATGGAGTAAAAGCATAAATAAAAAATACATAGTATGAAAAATTATGTATCCATTGAATTTTGAAAACTGATTATTATTATGATTTCCTTGACAGAGTTCTAGACTTGCCAGAAAAAAATATCATATAAATACAGTATTGTACAAACGAAAATGTGTTTTATTTAAATGGAATGGGTTTTAATAAGTAAGAAATAAAGTTGTTTCCCCAAAATGTCAAGCCACTGAATAATAACCATGGAAACGGTCAGACGTTGCCGCCCTCTGGGCAGCCATTTTTGTGCTAGCGTTAGGACAGAATTTTTTATAGGTATGCCAAGTCCTCTCTTAGGGTATTTTCTTTAGTCATTGATGTAACCAGTCAGAGTAAACTAACTTTTTAAAGTATTTTTTAATTGGTCTGTGAAATGTGCCGGAGTAATAAATATATGTTCAAGGCTCAAGCGAAACCTTTGTCTTAAATGTGGGCCACAATATAATTCAAAATAAAACACAGCAAAACCATTGTTTTCTCGAATGTAAGTTTTTTGACGTAGTTCTATATGGTTTAAGACGATCCATTTGTAAATAACACATAATTTCACTGTACGAGACAACCTAATTAAATAATGATAAAATTTTGAACACACCTTAGCATCATTTACACACTTTTCATAGTTGGCAACTTTTCCTTTAAATACGGTTATTTCCTTCCGACTTGCTTCCGAGCTGGGTAATTTTGCCATATCTTCCTTCATACACTTGAGGTCTTCTTCAAACTTCTCCAACTCTTTCCTGTCTCTCTCGTTCTGCCTCTCTCTGTCTCTGATCAGCTGGCTAAGGTGCAAATTGTGTCGTTGATATTTGAGATTGTCCAACATTTCCTCAGCGTGACTTGTGAATAGGCTTTCCTTGTTCAGATTTGTGACGTCGGTAGTTTTTTGGTATATGGCCATTTTGGTCAGGAGTTTAATGGCCTGTGTGGAAATTCCTTCTATAACAAATGGCATCTTGGAAAATATCACCTTGTGTTCTTTACCTGCAAAATGATTTTATTATCAAAAATACGAGTCAGAGAAAAATGAATATGCATTGGGGGAATGGTGTTCTGAACACTGTTTAGAGAACTAGAACTTCATAGATATATGAAAAGAAAACTCCAAAATCTTGTTCACGTCATTACGAGGAGCAAAAGATAACCCAACTGATAGTTCAGGAGAAGATTGACGAATGATGCAGTAGAACTGCAATTCATGGATTCAAAACCTGTTTGAAAATTTTTTTGTTTTAATTTTATTTAAAGCAGTTTACGAATAATTCCCCTGAGCACTCAGGCCATGGGCTCATTGTGCAGTCTCCATTTTACATTCCTTTAACAGTAACCCAGTCCCTTCGAAAAAGATCACCAGGGTTGACATTGGCATCGTAGGTAAATTGGAGTCTCTTCATCCTCTTCACATTTATTAGTATTTTGCACTCCCATCAGCTGCATATAGAACCAGGAAAATATTGGTGGAAATATTCTTCCCAACATATTATTATATACAAAACATTGGAAAAGTCTGTCACTCTCATTTTATGAAGAATCTCTTTGAACATTAAACTGAATAAAAATACATAAGTACAGGATTACTTTATTAAAAAACTGACATGTTAACAATCAAATTTTATTTCTACAAATAATTAAAAAGAAATATCAAGTCTTATGGTGGGGAAATTGACTAACTCTTCAATTTTCTTTGCAACTAAAAACAGAGTCTGCTCTGATAAATTTGGTCCCATAATTTGAAGAGAAAGGGGCAGGTTGTTCTTAGAAAGTCTAATAGGGATTGACAAAGCAGGTACCCCAGCCATGTTAGCTGGCTGCGTACAATAATCATGTAACGCACACTGGTCTCTATTATTCTTCTTCATAAATTCACTAAACAATGGTGCATCGCCGATTGTTGTAGGAGTCAACAAAACATCCACACAATTGGGAGATTTTTCATTAAAGACCTTATTAAAATCGTCAGTTATCAACCGTCGTATTTTCATTGCTTTGACAAAATATTTCTCATAGTTTTTTGTTAATAAAAAAAAGTTTCCCGCCAAAATTCGGTTGCGCACAACTTCGTTGAATCCTTGCGATCGTGCCGTTGCGTACATTTCGTTGGTGGATTTTGATTCCATTGGGCGTAGGCCATATTCTAAGCCATCGTACCGCGCCATATTGCTCGCCACTTCGCATTGGTTCAGAATGTGATAGACGGCTATCGAAGCATTTGTATAAGGCATGCGAACTTGCTTGGCTCTGGCTCCTTCGTTTTCTAGCATATCTGCGACGATCATCCATGTTTCTAGAACCTCCGGTGACATGTTTTTGCAGTGATATTCTTGTGGAATGCCAATTCTGATTCCTTTCAAACTAATTTCGTCAATTTTGGGTATTTTGATTGGTTTAAAATCATCTTTAATTGTTGTAGAATCGAGGCTATCTGGACCTGCGATACAGTTGTAAATTTTTAAACAATCGTCTACATTCCTTGCTAAAACTCCAGGGACGTCTAAAGAGTTGACTAGTGGAATGAGGCCATGTCTAGAGACTGTTCCGTAGGTTGGTTTGAAGCCAACCAAACCGCAAAGAGCAGCAGGGTTTCTCGTCGAACCTCCCGTGTCTGAACCAATGGCCGCCAAACAACTGCCACCAGCGACGGCCACTGCAGAGCCGCCTGAGCTTCCACCAGCAATTCTCCAATCAGCTTCATCCTTACATCCAGCTTCAAATTGAGATCCCCATATATTCTTTGTTGGCCCGTGAATAGAATCGACGGTTCCAGAACCCATGCCAAATTGATCCAAGTTACTTTTGCCGATGATAATAGCTCCGGCATTCTTCAATTTTGATACAACAGTCGCATCATACGTAGGAACAAAATTCTCCAGCATTTTTGAAGCGCAAGTTGTCCTCACGCCTTTAGTGCAAAAGTTGTCTTTTACCGCGATCGGTATGCCAAACAATGGCTTAATCTTTGATTGGTTTACTACATCTCTATCACAACTTTCTGCTGAATCGTTAGCTGAAGAAGATGTCAAAGTCACAAAAGCGTTGAGAGGTTTGATTTTTTCGGCTCTTTTCAGCGACTGTCTTATTATGTCAGATGGCTTGAGAGAGCCATCTCTGTAATGTTTTTGAACCTGCCGAATCGTCAAAGAAACCAATCTATTCATGTTTGTTGGAAATTTAAACCATTTCAACTGTGATCTCACCGTTCACAAAAATAATATTTTTCAAAAAATGACAGCTACGATAAAAGGTTATCTGAGGTTATCTTTGGAAAATTGTCGGTAAAAGCGAAATCTTAAATAAAATAACAACTTACTGAGTGCTTTTATTTCGTCCATTTTTCTTTTATTTACGAAATCCGCTATATCCTGGGAACCCGTTTTGCTGTCCATGATACAAATATAGAAAATGAGGTTTATTTTATATTACATTAATGACAAATGCACATAAATACAAAGAAACTAACAAAAATTATTACAGGAAACGACCATCATATTCAAATTTCCATGCAGTGATGCAGTGATGCCATGTACAAAAATTTTATAAACAACTACTGCAGTATCAGCAAGTATCAGTATCGGGCCGGAATATCAATATTTTTTTAGTAATGGGATAAATGAACTATTCTCAGTAATGAATGGGATTATATGGGTGGTATATTTATGATATGGCTCCTACCGGAGAGCAACTTGACCATAAATAAACCACTCAACTTGACAGACGTAATGCTCCGTATACATCTGCGAGCCCATCGCGAGCCGAACCATAGCCGAACTGCCAAACTGAACCTTAACTTATGGGAATGAAACAAACCACCTGCAAATCAAATAGCGCGAAACGCCGCTTGCAGTTGATTCGTTCCTTTCCCGTATTTCGTGGTATTATTTTTCGCGTTTCGGTTCTCAAATGTATACGTACCCTTAAATATCTCTCAAGCCAAGTTTAAAATGCAACCGATGTATGAAAACATGGCAAATCGCCCTAACTTTAGCGGTTCAGACATTTCGATTTTAGTTGATCAACTTGAGTGAAGTTTTTTTTTAGAAATCTAAAGTCGAATCAATTATTCTTGCTTAAATAACTGTAAATTAAAAAAATATATATTGTGTTGATTAATCTTGTTTTATTATTTGTACAAGTTTACAATAATATTTTTTTAATGATAAGCTAATGTCTACAAGACAAGGTTTTTATACATGGTGCGAGGGATAAAAAATTTATTACAATCATTTGACGCGTTTAAAATAAGCCTACGTAGAGTTTTGGTTAGCGCAGCTGCGGGTTCGATTCCCGTCGGCAGCATTTATTTTTAAGATTTGTTTCAATTTGTATGGGTGTTACAGGGTAATAATTATTGCTTGTAAAAATTTATTAAAAATTACAGACTGTTACAGTTTTTCTTGCTTAATATATTATTGTTCTTACAATCCACATTGAATCTACTAATTGGTTTATAATTTCTGGCAGCGCGTTTAATATGTTGTAACCATTGCATGTTGTTATAAATAAAAAACTTAAATCAATAAACTACAACATTTGGTCTTCTGTTAATTTTTGTGAAACAAAGTTTGACGTTTAAAAAAATTAAGATATTTGGTACCTACTCGGCGAAAAATCTAGTTTGCTACTGGCTAGTAATAAACAGGAATATCCAAACCTTTGACGTGTCTCCTCGGTTGTCTATTAACTTGCCTTGAGCTGTCATCTCGCCGATATTTTCGTGTCGGCTAATGAATTAATTCTAGTTGAAAATGTTGACGAAATTTGAAACGAAGTCAGCCCGCGTGAAGGGGCTGTCTTTCCACCCCAAAAGGCCGTGGATCCTCGCCAGTTTGCACAATGGCGTCATCCAGTTATGGGACTATCGTATGTGTACACTACTGGAGAAGTTTGATGAGCATGATGGGCCCGTCAGGGGAATATGTTTCCACAGCCAGCAGCCATTATTTGTTTCTGGTGGAGACGATTACAAGATAAAGGTACGGTTCATTCCAATCATATTAGATCCTTACAATCTTCTATATTCTGTATTTACACAATATTATGTACAGCCCAACCATCTACTAATGTATTTAAGTAATATTGCGAATTCTTACAACTATGAACCGTACACTGCAAATTATAGATACCAAGTCAATTTATCAGTTTACATAGTAATACAATGTCTGATTTTATTGCTCTATCATCATTCAAATGTAAACCGTCATACATAAACATGATGCAATAGTGTGATCTTTATATGGCCAACGTAGACCTATGTTCATTTTCTCCCCCCAAATATAACGAACTTTAAAATATACCGCAACTGTGCTAATTTCCATTAGATGCAGGGTGGGGAAGTGACCAGATGGGTGAGAGGAAAAATAAATGTTTTCTGACTTTACAGATCCTGGTCACTAAGCGCGGCTAGTGCAATTTTAAAAAGTAATCCCAGAAAGAGATCATTCTTCATGTTTATAAGATACTAGTGGACCCGGGCAGACGTTGTCCTGCCATAGACCGTTTTCTATGTAGACCGCATTTTATATAGACTTCACTTTATGTAGACCACCTTTTATCTGTTTCTGGATATTTTATGCATTTGGCATACATAGAATACATGCGCAAGTCACATCCATACCGGTACCGTTCTATACTCTTAACACGTTGAACGCCATGTAGGTCACCGGTGACCTCATAATGAAAATCGTCATTTTTCTCCCATAGCGCCATGACGGTCACCAGTGACCGCAGTTAATTTTCTTGATTTTCATGGAAAATTTTGGTAAAAAAAAAGGAATACGTTTTGATGGTCGCCGATGACATCTGAGTATTTTTTTTTCAAATTTAAAATTGTAATTTTTCTTCATTTCCACAATGGCGTTCAATGTGTTAAAACTGCCTTGAAGTATATGTCTTTCACCGTGTGACATACTGCCGTATGAATATGATCCATAGAAAACACTTTTGATATACATTTTTTATTTATTCAAGTGTAATAAATAAAATGAAAATTCTTAATCGACAATAGATAAAAATTAAATGTTATAAATGAGATAAATAAAGAATGCTTCTTAAGTCTAAACAATATTGTTGTTTTAAATTATAGTAATGAATTTAAATTTATGTAGTGCGATTTGGTGAACAATATTTTTTTTTCAATCCTTTTTTTGCCAATATGAATATGTAAAGCTTACACAACTTAAAAATGAATTACGACCCTTTTTTCCTATAAAAAATCCTTAAAATCGCATTAAAAATATTGAGGGGGGTGTAAGAAGTTAAAATTTGTGGTTGTATGTATTTTTGGATGATAAAGCAGAGATTTTTTTTTTTTTAGTACTTGACAAATCTTTCGTATGTTTTAAACTGGAATCAACAATACACATTTTACAATACACAAAATTTCATTGAAATCGGTTGGGCGGTTTCGGAGATTAGCGTGTACGAACACAGTGACACGTGATTTTTACATATTAAGATATTGTAGTAAAGATTGACTATTTTGATTTTGTTTCTCTAAATTGTGGTATTTTATTTCAGGTATGGAACTACAAGCAGAGGCGGTGCATATTCACCCTTTTGGGGCATTTGGACTACATCAGAACCACGGTGTTCCATCATGAATACCCCTGGATACTCAGTGCTTCGGATGATCAGGTAATTACTAGAATAAATAAATCACTTTTTGGCGTCATTTTAATTTCAAATAAATAATCTCAAACAAACAAACAAACTGATGTAGCAATTATTGGGAAATACATCAATTTCTGTAAAATTAAAATATACAGTTGATTCTGTTTAGTTGCTTATTTACACATCGAGCAAACGTTTTGTCCCAAATAAGCAAAGTTTAAGTTACATAAAATATGTATATTATTTATTGAGCTTTTCTTATTATACTTATATTAGAATTATCTGGAATGTGTTTTTAAACTTCATAATTTAAAAACTATTTAATTTTAGAAAAATAATTATGTGTCTAGGTTAGATTGTGAACAAACATTTCTGTGACTTCTTACACGGGCAGCAGTGTACTGTGAAAGGAATAACTTTACGTTGACAAATGTCGGCGGACGAAGTAAAGCTGGCGTGGACAAAGGCACGCCCGCCCTTGACTAAAATTCTTTTACCGAGACGAGTTTTGCAAAAACAAAATCTCACGCATTAAAAATCATAACAACATTACAACTAGTGATGCCGCCGGGTCTCATTTTCGGGAACCGGGCGGGTACCCGGGTTTTTAAACATTTAAAAAACCCCGCCGATTTCTGTAGCGTGTATTTGAATTTTGCCTTCTGCTTCTTGCAGCCAACTTCGTTGTTCTCGTCTTTTTGATGGATATTTTTTAGGTCTTTGCCCATAGCACTTGTCGATCCACTGTAAAGCATTTTCGAATTGCAAAGACTGCACAGCACTTTTTGTTCTTCTGGTAGCTCTTTAAAAAAATCCCAAACAAATGACACCTTTCTTTTTACTACACTCGTCATTGAAGCTGCTGTTTTAATAATCACTCGACAATTATAAAAAACACACTGATTAATTAGCACACGTTGGGCGAGCGTGTGGTAGACGAGTTTTGGTTTGTGCGCATGACTGGGTAGGGTGGGGGTAGTGGGAGACATGCAGCCCGTCGGTTCACGCAGCTAGCTCTCAGTCGACAGCAGTCAGCAGTCTAGTCACAACAAATGACAGTGACTCACAGCGCCGGATGCATAGTGTGGGATACAGAGATGTGCTTTATTTCAAATAAATCCATTTCAAATGGAAATGCAAAATGCAAAATAGGTATTTTCCATTTTGCATTTTAAATGCTTTTCTAAAAACCATTTTGCATTTTGCATTTTAAATGCTTTTCTCAATGCATTTTCCATTTTAAATGCATTCTTGCAACATTCTTCCTACTATCTCCTCTCATCTTTTTTTCATAAGCCCCAAATATCAGTCGGTCCTCAACCTCGCTATGAGAGATAATTTACATTGCTCTTTCAATTTAAGTTGCTCCCTGGTAGGAGCCCTGGCAATTGAGTGACACCATTACAAAAAATACTAATTATAATTTTTTTGATTTTTTATGCATAGCACAAAGGGTAACAATTATTTTATAAGCAATAATTATTAGCCTGATACACTCATCCACATTGAAATCTCCTGATAAAAGATACATGACGCCAACTATAATAAAGCCAATCCAAAATAAAGTTGGTTGTTTCAGGTGAAAAAATGTAACAAGCAGTAATTGTTGAATGAAACACTAGTATATATTGAATTATTTCGCGGATAAGAGATAAGCCACCATAGCTCAGTGGTCAGAGCTGTCGACCGGAAATCGAAAGGACACGGGTTCATGTCCCGTTGGCGTCATGTATCTTTTATCAGGAGATTTTTCAATGTGGATGATTGTTTCAGGCTAATAATTATTGCTTATAAAATAATTGCTACAAAAAAAAATGATTCAAATACTGAACATGGGGCCATGACGCTGTAATATTAAATGTTAGATAGCAGTTTCTATGTTTTTACGTTGGCAACATTAGTCCCGCGCAAATTTGTTGTGGTTTCATAATCCGTAGTCGTGGTGTTTTTGGATTTACCATCATGTAATATGTTTGTTCTACATTGATGTCCATTATTAAATGACAAAATTGTTTAAAAATTCTATAATTATTTAGATTGTTTGACCTGAGAAACCATTTTGCATTTTCAATGCATTTTGAAAATAGGTATTTTGCATTTTGCATTTTAAATGCTTTTCTAAAAACCATTTTGCATTTTGCATTTTCAAATGGAAAAGTTTTGACCCATTTCCATTTTGCATTTCAAATGGTTTTGGGTACCCATTTTGCACATCTCTGGTGGGATAACGTATCGTGTTATTATACCGAGATAATAACACCATATTACAACTGTTTCGACGAAATAAATACAAGACAGCTCGTTATACCATTGTTTTATTGTGTCTACAGTTAAAATAAATATCAATAAACAATTCAAAAGAATTACACGTCTTGAAATTAGAGCCGGTTCTTGTTGTCAGAACCGGGTCTCCTTCGGAGAACCGGGTCCTGTGGGAACCGGGTCGGAACCGGGTACCCGGCGGCATCACTAATTACAACACCTCTAAATAGTATAAAACATAGTCACTTTCCGCGTCTGTCTGTTTGAGCGCTTAGTTCTTTTAAACTATGCAATGAAGTTTGATAGGGTTTTCACTTTCATTTAGAGAATTTCTTCCGGAAGGTTTATGTATATTATACATGGATATTATATTCATTGAAAGTAGAGAAAAGTCAAGCAACGCCGGGTACAGTCAGCTAGTTTCAAATAAAAAGCTGGTTACAAAACATAGAGAGATCAGAAATAGAAATCACTAAAAAAACACATACATATTTATAATTTTTCAGTAACTTCGTGTTATTCATATAATAAAATTTTAATATGTAAATGAAATCCTCAGCATGGGATATCCCAGTGAGGATATCATCTGTAACTGTAACGTGTTCTATTATACGGAAATGAACTGTAAATCAAATCCACAAAAAAACTACAGTGTAAAGCTCATTCAATTGTGTTTGAAAAATCACGGAAAATGTGGAATGAAGGAAACAGCCTACCTTGAATTCCCATGAATCCCGGCAATAGGGCTGTCGACGAACTTGCACTGTTCACGGGGTGAAATTTCCTCCAAAACGAGATAATCTTTAATATGATTTTGATATTTGCAAACCGAGCACAAAGCATGTGAATATACGACGAGGACACGACGATAACACCTTCTTGCAGCACAACACGAATACGAATGTTGTACTTGCGACAATTTACAATGCAACAAATCATCTTCTTCTTTCCAAGTGTGGGTAAGGCTGTTTTTAAGGAAGGAAATAGATAGAATATGAATACTAAACATTCCGCCCGCCTTGAGGAAATTTACAAATTTTCTCAACAATTGTATATCGACATAAAGGAGAAGATCAACAAAATGTATAAATTAAAGTTAATGTAACGAAAACTAAAATAAGAGACTAAATAGAACAAAATTTATTCGATATAGTTTCACCACGGGACGTTTAAAAATACCCTGTGGCGTACGAACTGAAACGACACAAACAATTTTATCAGCGCCGGGAAATAGTTCAATAACTCGCTCAACGCATGGGCGCAGAATGTGAGTCTTCCAATCATTACTAGATCGTCGACTTTCAGATTAGGTGATGATGACCACCACTTGTTCCGTCGTTGAAGAGTGTGTAAATATTCTTTTCGCCAACGATTTGTGGGTATTATCCAAAACTGGTACAATACAGTAACAAATAAAGAAAGATAATAAAAAATTTATTGTTATTATTATTGTTAGAGTTTGACGTAAACCAAAACTTACCAATTATTTTATTACAGACCATCCGCATCTGGAACTGGCAGTCGCGCCAGTGCATCTGCGTCCTGACTGGGCACAATCACTACGTGATGTGCGCACAATTCCACCCCACGGACGACCTGGTTGTGTCCGCCTCGTTGGACCAGAGCGTCCGCGTGTGGGACGTGTCTGGGCTGCGTAAGAAGAACGTGGCCCCCGGGCCTCAGGGCCTGCACCATCACCTGCGCAATCCTCAGGCTACGGATCTCTTCGGACAGGTAAGACTATCATCAAGAATAATAGAAGAACTAATTAGATACCCCCTGACAAAATTTGGCGAAGTGAATCAAATATCGTGTCACGTTATTATTATTAGTTAATGAGTAAGCAGCATTCTGCTAAAGCGCTCACATCTAATTTCACAATACATTTAACCGCTGGAGCCTCTGAAAAATTGCAATGTAGTTCTCTTAAGCTTAGTGCGCATTACATTCGATTCCAGAAAATTCACTGTTTTTGAATGAATTTCAAAATACTGTTTTTGAAAGCAGATTAAAGACTCTCTAAATATTTAAATTTTGAATGCAAACATAGATAAAGTTTTTAACTGTGTAAAACATATTTAATCAGACAAAGGTATTTAAGGCAATGCCATACGTAGTAATGCAAAATCATGTGTTTTTGGTTTGAACATTTGGTCGCTTAGAAATGTTTCAGATGCTTTAATTAAATACTGCGAGTAGAATACATCTTGGCCTTTGAAGTAATCGAGTATTTTTTAGATTAGTCTAAAAAGACTAAAAATAAGCCCAGAAAAAAATAATGTAAAAGCCTATGAAAACTGCTTTAAAGTTCAAAATCTCCTACTTACGAACCCATTTTCGGTTATGATTTTATTGTATAATGTGGCAAATTAAGTTATTTATAAAGTGATCGAAAAAAAAATTAAATATTTATGCCTGAACATTAACAAAATAAAATAAAAGGCACTTTTTGGCCATGTTTTTTATGGCATAAATCAAAACAGGCGGATGGTGTTAAGCGGGAATTTAAACCTTATCGCCATCTACGTAAGGGTTTTTATTGATAGCCGCTCAATTTAAAATATTACACTACGAAGTGTATCGCTTTAAAATTTAATATCACTTCATTTCTGGTGGGGATCGCCCCTTCACCCCCTTATGAAAAACCGCCACTGAATCTGTTTGTTGCAACGAATCGCTTCTGAAATCGTATTGAATTTTGTTTAATTTCTTCAAATTTGAAGTTTATTCTTCAATAATCTATATCTGTTTTTATTTGGCAGGCCGATGCGGTGGTGAAACACGTGCTGGAAGGGCATGACCGCGGAGTAAACTGGGCGAGCTTCCACCCAACTCTGCCACTGATTGTCTCCGCGGCTGACGACAGGCAGATTAAGCTCTGGAGGATGAACGATTCCAAGGTAACAATGAAAACTTTATTAACTGCATGCAAGGGGAAAATTATTTCTCTCTGGGCCTATGTCTTTGGAGATACTGGGTGAGAGAGTATATGTAGCGTAGCTTATGAAAGAGTTAACACCTTCGCTGCCAAGACGAGACATTAATCACGCTGCTACTAATTTTGCTTGTTGGTTCACGGGTGACATTATGATATTCTTGCGTAGTGTATAATCAATGAACTTTTAATTTTCAAACATGGAACTGATAATAAATATATTAAATGTAATGTTTTATATGTATATATATAAACCTTTTGCAAGAAATTCTTATGATGGTAATAACCCTATCAAAATCCGTTGTGTATTTTAGAAGAATTTATCATACAGACAGATGCGTATAGCGACTTATACTATTTAGAGATAATTCTTTGTTCGAAATGTGTATCTGCTTCGTTTAAATGTTTGACAAAGATGTTGTAATTTATCAAGTTTACTAACATTCGAAAGGTTAATTTCTTCTTTTGAAAGGCAATGATCCTGGGGAAGATATATTTTTTTAAATGCTTTTAGCTTCACAAGTCCTAAAATTATGATATCTTGTGATTTTTCATTAGTCAGTATTGATATATACTTAAATTTATAGTTTTAAAAGTGCACCTGTGTACTTTTTTTAACGTTTTTATTGTTTTTTAGTGCTTGAAGAAGTAATTTTTATTGCATATCATGCATATTTTGGTGTTTTTTAGTGAATTTATACTGATGTCTCACCATAAATGTATTTTCTGTAACTGTGTGTTGAATTCCAGGCATGGGAAGTAGATACATGCAGGGGCCACTACAACAACGTCTCCTGCGTCCTTTTCCACGCACGCCAGGAGGTGATGATCTCTGACTCTGAAGACAAGTCCATCCGCGTCTGGGACATGACCAAGAGGCTGTGTCTCAACACCTTCCGCAGGGAGCACGATAGGTATGTTACAGATTATTTCGTCAATTCGATTTGATATACAGTAGAACCTCGTTAATTCGAAATCCAGCGGACATCAAAAATCAAATTTCGAATTAACAAATTCCCACGTAATTCGAAATTTTATGAAAAAAAAAAAAAAAAAAATACGCCGAAAATCGATTTTCTCGGCCGCCTCTTCAAATCCGGGTGGTATTTTAGTTGTAAATTCGTATTAATACCAATTATTTCTTTATTTTCGCGGTCGATTACCGTAGCGGCCGGCCCTTTAAATTCAGATATTCGCAATAAATTCGTAAAAATGCTATATATTTACGCGTAAATCGAGATTTTGCTGCCGATTTCGGTCGCGGCCTACCCTTAAAATTGAGATATTCGTAAAAATACGATATATTTCTGCGTAAATCGAGATTTCGCGGTAATTTTCCGTCGCGGCCGGCCCTTTATTTCAAATATCTGAATTTGAATTCGTAAAAATACGATATATTTCCGCGTAAAACGAGGATTCGCGGCCGTATTCCGTCGCGGCCGGCTCTTCAAATTCAGATATTCAAAATAAATTCATAAAAATGCTATATATTTACGCGTAAATCGAGATTTCGCGGTAATTTTCCGTCGCGGCCGGCCCTTTATTTCAAATATCTGAATTTGAATTCGTAAAAATACGATATATTTCCGCGTAAAACGAGAATTCGCGGTCGTATTCCGTCGCGGGCGGCTCTTCAAATTCAGATATTCGAAATAAATTCGTAAAAATATGATATATTTCCGCATAAATCGAATTTTGTCGGCAGTTTTTCGTCGCGCCGGCCTTTTATGTTAAGATATTTGAAGTAAATTCGTAAAAATATGTCATATTTCGGCATGGATCGAAATTTTTCGGCCGATTTCCGTCGCGCCGTATTTTTTCAACGCGGATATTCGAAGTAAAGTTAGTAAAAATACGATATATTTCCGCGTAAATTGAAATTTCGCGGCGGATTTCCGTCGCGGTGATGAAATACGATATATTTACGCGTAAATCGAAATTACGCGGCCAAGTTTCGTCGCGGCCGACCCTTTAAATGCAGATATTTGGCGTAAACTCGTAAAACTACGAAATATATCGTCGTAAAATGTATTTTCTCGGCCCTTTAAACTCGGATATTCGAAATAAATTTGAAAAAATATTCTTTAAGACATTCCAGTGTAAATCGATTCAGATTTACAAAATAATAATACTAATTAGGACGATGTATAACCACGTAAAAATACATTTTTCGGCGTTTTACCGCCACGGCTGACTTTTAGATTCAGATTTACGAAATATTATGATTTATTTTCGCAAAAATCAAATTTTTTCGAATTACACGAACAAATTTTCGTGCGCGGACAAAAATAAATTTCGAATTACGAATTTCGAATTAAAAAAAAATTTGTATGAAAAAATTTTTCAGCGGAAATTTTTTTGCGAAAATTTCGAATTACGCGTTTTTTCGAATTATCGGGGTTCGAATTAACGGGGTTCTACTGTATATATACAGGGTGTATCGGCACTAACCCGACAAACTTTAACCAGCTATTCCTTAGCACATTTGGAGTAAAAAATGTTATGGGCACTTTGCTGTCCGGTAGCATTTTTTTTTCAATTAAAAACAAAAAAATTAAAAATTTCCGCACTATATCACTGTCATTGGCATTGCTTTTCGTGTTCAACAGCTGTTATAAGCAAGTATGTCAAAAAGCGTCTTCGCTCTTTGGCACACACTAAATAATAACAGTTAAAAATGAGACGAATGGTGCCGTGCCATTTCGTTGTGATTGTAAAAGTGCGCCAATATTCAACGGAATTCGAATAAAATATTGCCAGATGGGTTTTCAAACTTTGACAAAGGATAAAACAGTGGTGACATGTGGTGAAAATATGAATAATAAATTTTTTATTAAAAAAAAACGTTACCGGACAGCAAAGTGCACCTAAGATTTTTTACTGCAAATATGCTAAGGAATAGCTGGTTAAAGTTTGTCGGGTACATGCCGATACACCCTGTATAATCCATTAACTTCTAACGAGTTTTTTTTACATTGGGATATATTTCAAACTCCATTACATTTTGGGCCATCAAATCGACAATCCCTTTTAAATTTGAACATATGAATGTGTGAATCCATCCCTTCCACTGTGGTGCAAGGCAATGGCCTACCACCTGCGTGAAATAGCGTGATGGTTTATTAGTAAATCTAATAAACAATAATAATTTTTTTTGGCAGATTCTGGGTGCTAACGGCGCACCCCTCTCTTAACCTGTTTGCCGCCGGTCACGACACAGGCATGGTGCTGTTCAAGCTGGAGCGTGAGAGGCCGGCGTACGCCGTCCACGCCAACATCCTGTACTACATCAAAGAACGCTCCCTGCGCCGCCTGAACCTCGCCACGCAGGTGGACACGGCCGTCATGCAGATCAAGGCCACCGGCCGCACTCCACCGTACAGGTGAACTACTTTTATTCTGTTTCTCTGTCAGGGGTTGTCAGCAGCTTGTGAACCAGGACAATAATTCATAAATCAGTACAATTTGCAAAATTTTCACCTTGGAATAACCCTGCGACCTATTACTGCCTTAGTGTATCAGGATAAAATGTTGAGCGGCCCGCCGTGTGCTGTCCGACACTATTTTCGTAATAACTTACTTGTTTTTGCAAAATTATGTTTTTGTCAATTGTTCAGTCTGTAGCGTCGAGAAGAATCCATTGAATAATTAATAATAAACCGCTCGACCTACTTAGTACATACTCCCGAGCTACGCAGCCGGGATCGAAATCAAAACAAAGCAACCTACTTGCTACAAGCACCTACTTGTCTATCGGCGACAATACTATCGCAAATCAGTCTGGAATGTTACGAGAACTCGCCAGAAGGTTCGAGTCTACCGCCTAAGCATAATTGCCGCGCCGCCGAAATTTCGCGAAAGGCCCAGACTGAGCGAGTGCCTCGAATTTAGTTGCAATTCACTACCTGCTGTTGCCACCGGCCGAACAGTATAAATAAGCCCGACACAGCGAGCAGCATTATTAGTATTCAGTATTTACTATCGTCGGCTGCGACTACCTACCGTACTACGACCCAGTTTCGCGAGCATTCCATAGTTTACTATTTCACGTTTATTATTGTGCATAATAAATGTGAAATAGTGCGATTGTAAATCAGCTTTCAACTTATCAATAAACGCTATACCTGAGTTGGGGAGATCTTCATTTATACACCACGATAACCACAAGTCTTACGAGATAATGTGTTTAATTTATCAAAATTTTATATTTCTGTCCTATGTAGTTTCCGCAGGATAGTTACTTATATTCAAAGAAGTCTTTCATTTTCTCTCCACGTTATAAAAAAATACGTTATAGTATAATGAAGACATAAGAAAATTTCTCCAGTTTTATTATATTTTCCAGCTAATAAGCGTTCTTCACAATAAATATAAGTCATAATATAAGGCTTTCCTGTAATGTCACATAAATATTTTGTGACAAGTTTAGTTCTTGCTTAATTGGGGTTATTTTGTCTATGGTGTTTTTTCTCAAACTCTGGCAATATTTTGAAGGAAGGAAGTACAGTTTTGTTTATGGTCACTTCCTCCCCGGGCTGCTTTGCCGGTGGGTCGGTGGATCCAGTCACTCTCCTTTAAAGGGGCTTCAATCTGAGTTAATCATGTGAATAGGAGTTATTATTTCTTTTAAAAAAGGCGCGGGGTGTTTATCCATTCACGAACAGTTCGTGTTTGTTATTATTTTAGTGGGGAATATGGAATCCCGCTTTTATTGAGTGTTGGCCGATGGTCATGTCGGAGTGCTCGTGTTTCGGACTTGAAACCGAGATGGGTTTGGTCCTAGCTGTGGCTGGTTGTTCTTGGCGGAGTGTCCCCGTGTCGCAAGAGAACGGATTGCTGTCTTGGCTCCGTTGAAGAGTCTGGTCGACTACCACGTGCTGCAGGCCTGATGCCCCTGCAGGCGTCCATTGAAGGAGTTGCGTTCTCCCGCTGCCATTAAGAATACGGATTGCTGTCTTGGCTCCGTTGAAGAGTCTGGTCGACTACCACGTGCTGCAGGCCTGCTGCCCCTACAGGCGTCCATTGAAGGAGTTGCGTTCTCCCGCTGCCATTAAGAATACGGATTGCTGTCTTGGCTCCGTTGAAGAGTCTGGTCGACTACCACGTGCTGCAGGCCTGCTGCCCCTGCAGGCGTCCATTGAAGGAGTTGCGTCCTCCTGCTTCCACCAAGAGAAGGATGTCCTGGCTTTCGACTCGGGTCCGTTCCCCGCTGCCGAGAGCAAGTCTTCGTTCGCCATCCGTTGTCGTTCTTTCGTTTCACGTTAAGTTAGTTTAGTTTGATTCAGGAGTCCATCGGGTATGTGCCTATATTTATTTCTATGGTTACAATGTTTATCATCTGTACTGCTTTGTTGTAACTCTTGATGTTTCAATATATTTTCCATTAAGAATTCATTCTTATTATTTATGATCACCCAACTTACTTGACAGGAAATTAATCCCACAATCATGAGATGAGATCTCCGCTCTACCGTTTTTGTAAACATTGGAATGTTACAACAATATACATTACATTTGGCGACCCAACATTTTCCTTACATTACATTTGGCGCTCAACGTTTAAAATATTTCATTTTCGGTGCCGTATACTTTTTTCTGTCATGTCAGGTTGGATTTTCATTAATACTAGTTGATAATATTAAAATTAAATCGATGTGTGTGTACTTTACATTTATATACTTACATTTACATATTCTATTGTCTACTATTGTTTTTCTTGCTCGAGAATATCTAATTTCTAACATTATGACCTTTAATATTAATGTTATTCAATGTTATGTTCATGTATTCTCATACATAACCTATAATAATTATGTTGTTTGCATTTCCGAATGTCATTGTATTGCAAAGAACTTTTCATTGTTTGAGCATAGACAATCTATTACTGTTGAAGTTAGAAGTTTTCGAATGTTTGAGTAAATTAATTATTATTTTTTCTTAAAATATAATATCGATTGTCTATGATTTTTTTTTTGTTGATCTATGAACAAGATTAGTTGTCAAAATAAACAAAGGTTAAACGTCAAAACGAGTGTTGTATTTTTACACTTTCAAATGATTACAGCAATCAAAAGCTATTGTATTTTTATGAATGGTGAATAATAATACCGAATCAAATTAAAAAAATTAACATGCATTTGTTAAAATCTTTATGTTTTTATATTCAATACGGAGGTACATTTTTCATATCAATACAAACAACTGTGATATTAAAATTCAGTTTATTTGTAATTGCAATGCATACAAGGTACAAACATACGTACAATACTTACTTTTTAAATATATTTGCACAGTAATATTCAAGTTTTTATGAATCCAGTACACATTTAAATTACGACTTTGTCAAAAAAAAACAAAATTACCTACCTTATTATTATCACAAATACTATCAAAACAAATTCATTGTTTACATTCTAAAAATACTATCTGTCAAAATGTGTACCTTGACATTTGTCATCTATCATGATGAAACATAAACATGCAAATAATGTTCAATATTGTTATTTTATAATGAAATACCTTTTTCAAAGAATCTTTTATATGATATTACCATTTCATATACAAAAATGGTAACGAGACTTTTCATGGTTATTTTTCAATGACAGCGCACTTCTGTCATTATTGATTATGTTGTTGTTGTGGTTTCATCTGACATTAGGTACTAGTAAATACATTACATTGTTTACAAACATTGACAACTGTCAATGTCTCCACAAGACATCATTATTTTTTTTTGCGGATTATTTAATCGAAAATAACGACGTGTTATTTTTAATAAAGAGCATCATCATCATCTACATCAATTATCATAACAATTTGGTTAATTGTTTTCTTTATCAATTATAATAACAATTTGGACAATTGTTTATTTTGATTAAAGTACAATAAAGTAAATGTCAACAGGACGTTTTAGTTATTGTTAAGTATAATTCAAAAAACTAGCCAACGATCTTTTGCATTCTGTGTACAGGGGTGATAAAGGGTCGTCAGCGGTTACTAGTAATAAATATAAGTTTACAACACACAACATGGACGCATGTGTGTCGCTATCTCATTGTGGACAAGTTATTAGACCATTTGTTAATATTAAAATGAAGAATTTGTTTTTTATTCAGGTTTTAATTAGTTTTGTTTTTTTTTAAGGAGGCTAATGTTTTAGTGTGTAGGCCTACCAAAGCCTTCACATTATTGCAATATATATTATAATTCTTTTGTGACTGTTCTGTTCTCATGATTTGGAGTTTGGTACCTTCATTTCTTGTGCTCAGTACGGACACTAAAATCTAGTTTATCGACGATAAACCGTTTATTTACCCTCGGTAAACTGGAACGTGATCCTTGTGGTCACTGGCGCCCAAATTTTGTTAGTTAAGTCTTTCTTTCTTCGTTACTATGTTTTTTCTTGTTATTAATAACATACACTAGTTTCGGGATTTTGGTATTTTAAAATATTTGATTATATTGGTTATAATACACTTAGTTACTTACGTGCACACACATTGATTTTTTTTTTTTTTTTTGGTTCCGTCTGTATAACGGATTATGTTGTAATACTTTTATTTTTAAGTTTATGCCCTTCTTTCTTTAGTCCACTGGAGGCCCTTTTATCGGCCCATTGAACCTCCAGGGAACTTCAGAATGTATATCTTGGAATTTTGTGTTTCAGAGACTTGAGCTACTTTCTGATGCACAAAAGTTCTGTTAAGTCTATTATTGATAGTTTGTATTTCATAAACTTTAAGTATGGTATAGCTTTCCTAAAAGTTCTTTAAATAAGTCTTAGTTCATAAGAAAGTTGTTTTGTCTCTAACAAAGTAAGTACTGCTTTGGCGTGCTTAACTAGTAATTAATTCTTTTGGAATTATCACTTTGCCTCTAATACAGGAAAATGTGTTTCTGTATAGTTTTTAAGTCTAAATGTGATAAACATTAGAGTCTTACTGTTGTGGGGGCAAGAACTGTCTGCCAGCCTAAAATAATATTTTAATACGGAAACACTGTTTCACGGATGGCAACCCGACGTGAAACAGAGCTCGCTGCCAATCCATTACCGACGAGCATTCCTGTTTCTCTGATCTGACCTGGCGGTCGACATTTCTTGATTCCTACTAAATCCTTCTGATATTCTAATCGTGTAATAGTGTAACGTGTTTGCAATAAACTTAAATTATCAACTACATCTGTTTCACTCTATCATAACCTACACTATACACATTTATTGGCAGTTATAAGGTAAGTATACACGCCCAACACACTAGCCAAATTGGTGACCCATCGACTCAGAACAATATACCGACTTTAGTATTTTAAAATCATTTTGCAACATTCCGTCACCGCCAAGGATCAGAAAAGAGAAACAGCAATCCCGGGCAAGATCAGTAAGTAAAATCCAATTCATATATCTCTTACAAATCAATTTTTTAATATAAATGCTAGTAAATGTCCCGGTAATTTAAGGAAATATACACGTGGTATAGTTCCCATCAATACCCTATTTTGTCAATCAATCCCTAGCTTGAAATGTTTTACTATTTTTATGAAAATTAAGTGCGTGTTAAAATTAATTTCAGTGAGAACGATCCTGAAATCAGGCTGTCAACAACGTGGCTAACCATGGCATCATAATCTTGCGATGAATTACAACCTACCCACTACAACCTACAACGGCAGCATCTACTCCCCGGACAAGGAAGATGACGCAACAATCTACGTGGACAACCTGCAGTTGAACAAGCCAACCTACCCACATATCTCAATCAAGTAACCTATATCACGATTTCTTATTGCCATTTCGCAAAACAATGAATTGTTCAGCATACCTACATAATCATGTTTTAGATATACATTATTGTAGTGATATTAAGGTTATTGTCCAATAATTGCCAAACCTTACTTTGAGGTAATTTAACATCATACTATTTTGTAATAACAAATTTAAATTATTATTGCACTATATAATAATAGCGCCATATTTGCATATCGGTATTTCACAATAACTTACGTGACGCGGTTTGCGTCTTCACTAAAATACAATACAAACGCGAACTCGCTAATAACTTGCTAAGATATCCGGTAGATGGAATAGATTCTTACACAGTATTCTCTAGTTTTTTTGGATTTTTTATGTCTTGCATAACGTATTACGTAACATATTATTGGAAATGACCTCATCGGAAGAAACAAACATACCTTCATCGTTTCAAGAACCTGTAACAATTTCTCAAGATAAGTTGAACACAATGGAAGACCAACGCGCAGGACATTCGGAAGCAAACGTGCATCATGTATCTGTACGCCTACCAGCTTGCTGGAAAACCAACATAGCCTTGTGGTTTGCCCAGGCAGAAGCACAATTTTCGAATTCCAGAATTAAGGAAGACTTTACCAAATACAATACAATCGTCGCGGCATTGGACTCCGAAACACTACAATTGGTTAGTGATATAGTAATCGAACCACCGCCTAAAGATAAATATGTACGAATAAAAACTGCATTGATTGAGCGCCTGCAGGATTCGGAAGAAAAACGCCTGACCCGTCTACTCACCGGAATCCAATTAGAAGACAGAAAACCCACTGGACTTCTACGACATATGGTAGAATTGGCGGGACCAATGCTTAACAAAAGTGCGATAGTGAAGACTCTTTGGCTGCAGCGCTTGCCTCAACACGCCCAAGCAATTCTATCAGCACTTCCCGACAACGATATAGATCAGCTAGCTTCGGCCGCTGATAAAATTTTAGAGGTCTATCAGAAACCTGAATGCAGCGCGGTGGAGGAAAACCACAAACCAGGCCCGTCGCATCCCGAATCAGCATTAAACACCATTCTACAAAATCTACAAGACCAGATTGTTTCTTTAACCCAAGAAGTGAAACAACTTAAATTGTCGAAAAGCAATCAGAACGACGACCAGTCTCACAACTTCCGTGGCCGCAGGTACCAAAGCCCACGTCGAAGAGATTACTCCCAACCAACAAGTTCTTCTCGGCAAACTACCGCTTGGAGACCCAGGTCCAGGTCTCGCGGCAAATCTCCTATAAAGAATCTCGGATATTGCCAACCGCATGCAAGGTACGGCGACAAGGCTTACCGGTGCTACAAGCCATGCACATATGCTAGCACGAACGCGGGAAACGCCAACGGAAGCCCACAGTAGGGACGTGTGAACTTCCATACAACAGTTGTCGTCTCTTCATTTACGATTTGGAAACCAGACAGAAATTTCTAGTAGATACGGGGGCAGATGTTTCCGTTATTCCTAGAAATAAGGACCACCGTACGAAATGTATAACTTCTGACAATTTTCCAACAACATTATATGGCGCAAATGGTAAACCTATTAAAACATACGGCACACAAATTACAGAACTCAATTTCGGTCTACGCCGAGCAATGAAGTGGCGCTTCATCGTAGCGGATGTATCGAGAGCTATACTCGGAGCTGATTTCCTCCATCACTACAACCTGATGGTGAATTTAAGGAAAGCAATGTTATTGGATCAATCGACAGGACTACACATCAAAGGCACCACTTTCAAAGGACCTACTTCTGGCATCTCTACAATAGCATCATCACAAAAGTACGGCGATATCCTGAATAAATACCCATGTTTAACTAGACCAAATATGAAAATCCCGGAAATTAGAAAACATTCGGTCACACATTGTATCGAGACCAAAGGACCCCCAGTTACAGAACGTGCCCGCAGACTGGCACCAGCCCTTTTGGAAGCTGCTAAGAAAGAATTTAAATTCTTAATGGAACAAGGAATTTGTAGACCATCTAAAAGTAATTGGGCAAGCCCATTACATATGGTGAGGAAACCCAATGGAGAGTGGAGACCATGCGGTGATTACAGGCGATTAAATGCAAAAACTGTGGCGGACAAATATCCTATTTCGCAACTTCACGACTTTTCGCACAAACTATTGAAAGCACGAATCTTCAGCACTATAGATCTCACTCGAGCGTACCACCAGATACCAGTTGAACCAGAGGATATCCCTAAAACGGCCATAATCACACCATTCGGCCTATATGAGTTCACATCTATGCAATTCGGCCTCTCAAATGCTGCACAGACCTTTCAACGATTTATGCACGCAGTTACCAGAGACCTTGATTTTTGTTTTGTCTACCTGGACGATATCCTGATAGCCTCAGAAGACGAAGAAGAACACAGGAAACATTTGGATACTCTATTTAAGCGACTCGCCGATAATGGCCTCGTTATAAACGTTTCAAAGTGTAATTTTGGTGTGACAACTGTTAACTTTCTAGGTCACACAATCACTTCAGAGGGAATGACACCGATCAAAGAGAAAGTCAAGGCTATTAACGACTTTCCGCTGCCAAAAACTGCCAACGGATTAAGACGCTTCCTAGGAATGTTGAACTATTATCGCAAGTTCCTCCCAAATTCCATCAACACTCAAGAAAAACTATTTAACTGTATAAAAGGATACAAGAAAAACGACAAGCGTTCACTCATTTGGAACGAGGAGCTGACAGCAGCATTCAATGATTGTAAAAACCAACTCGCGAATGCAGCCCTCCTAGTACATCCAGATCCCAACTCAAGAATTGCCATCATGGTAGATGCCTCTGACATGGCAATTGGAGCTTCTTTACAACAATTTAAAAATAACACTTGGGAACCTCTCGGATTTTTTTCTAAGAAATTTACAACACCGCAGCGTAAATATAGCACATTCGACCGTGAACTAACAGGTGTCTACGAAGCTGTAAAATATTTCCGAAACAACATAGAAGGTCGCACATTCACTATCTATACTGACCATAAACCTATCACCTTTGCCTTCAATAAAAAACGAGCGTCTAGTTCTCCACGCCAGGAGAGACAACTGGATTTTATTGCGCAGTTTTCTACAGATATAAGGCATATTTCGGGACACCAAAACACAGTAGCTGACACTCTATCTCGGGTTGAAGAGATTAATAGTCCTACTATTGATTACAAGGAAATGGGACAAGCGCAGAGTCAAGACGACGAATTAATTAAGGCAAAAGATGACTCCTCCCTATCCTTACGACTAATGGTGATCCCTGACACAGACACATCAGTATGGTGCGACATCTCGACAGGTCATGTCAGACCTTTTGTACCACTAGACATGCGGAAAACTGTCATACAGAGCATACATGACGTATGTCATCCAGGCGTCGCAGGAACAACTAATACGATCAAACAACGATTTGTATGGCCAAACATGAAAGCTGACATAAGATACTTCGTGAAGCACTGCATCGCTTGTCAGAAAGCAAAAATCTCCAAACATACGGTTGCCCCCCCGGCAACGTATTTATTACCAGAAGATCGCTTCAGCAACATACATATTGACATCGTAGGCCCATTGCCAGCTTGCAACGAGTACCAGTACCTATTAACCATAATAGACAGATTTACCCGCTGGCCCGAGGCAATTCCTTTAAAGGACATTACAGCCGAGACAGTAGCTTCAGCACTGACGAACCACTGGATCGCACGACATGGAGTACCGATAACCTTAACTTCGGACCAGGGTCGTCAATTCGAAAGCCATTTATTTAAAAAGCTTACTCAGAAATTCGGAATTAAACACTTAAGAACCACAGCGTACCATCCCCAAGCGAATGGAATTATAGAACGTTGGCATCGTACTTTAAAAGCATCTCTCATGGCAAGTGGTGAGCAAAACTGGATGGAAACCCTTCCACTTATATTACTTGGCCTGAGATCTACTGTTCGTGAAGAATTGAAATGTTCGCCAGCCGAACTTACTTATGGAAGAACTCTTAAACTTCCCTGCGACTTCTTCACAAGTACTCCACGAGAAGAACCCGATACTTATATCGGACGTTTACAGAGGAAATTTGAATTAATTAAATCAACCCCTACCTCTAATCACAGCTCAAGAAAATTTTTTGTACACTCGGAACTTCCCGTTTCTACGCACGTATTTCTGCGGACAGACAGTGTTAAAAAACCGTTACAAAACCCATACGAGGGACCTTATAAGGTCGAGGAACGAAATGACAAGACCTATGTCATCACCATTAAAGGTAAACCTAAGCGCGTTTCGATAGACCGCCTGAAACCAGCCTTCGTTCCCACCGAGGAAAATGTTCCAGATCATGTATCTATTCCAGACTCACCTGAAGCAAAAACAACAACAAGATCAGGCCGACAAGTCCATTTTCCAAAAAGATACGGTACATACTAATGCATAAAAAAGACATAATTTTCTCACACATCGCCAAATTGGCATCACACATAAATTTTCTGTAACTCATGATAGAAACATTGATTAAGAATCTACTCTTGCTATCGATTTAAAGATTGAATTTCATATACCTACATTTATTTTTCTTTAAATTACTGTTACATAGATAATATTTAAGCGTTCAAGTTCTTGATGAAAACCTGACCTTTATATTATAATTACTTTGCAAATTACTACGTTTTTTATCATTTTATAAAAAACCTTATTACGGTGAATACTTTCATCCTTTAAAACCATGAAGTAATACCATGTAATCGCACAAAGTTACCTAGCTAACTTTTCACTTACCATATTATAGTGCAAACTCATATACATATATTTTCTTGGATAATTATCCATTTCGCTATATGCGACAACTTTTGTATAAATCTTGTTTAGAAATAACTTACCACTATATGTGATGACTATGTTATAAATATAAATACTTTTAACCATGCTACATCAAATATTCCCAATTATGCATCTGATGTAACATGTCGTTGAGACATATATGTATTATTATTAATTTTTTTACAGAATTGAACCATTGTCATTTGTTCGTAAGAAAACATAGCCATTTGATAATATTATCAATACAAACACATTCTACGAACATATGACAGTTGTTTTTTGTTATATTTTTAGTTACCTTGTAATCTCAAAGATAAACATTTAGAGTTATGTACTCACAGCCATGCTATTGCTAAATGTACTTTTACAAAAACATTTAAATATGTATTTTTTTTTTTTTTCCTTTTTTTACACCTTTTTTCCATAACACGGATATAAATAATTTTATAATATAGCGACATTAATCGTCGTTTCCTTTTGTTCAAAGATTGAAGAAACACTTATGTTCATACTTTATACATTGATATCATGTCCCTATATTATAAGACAAATTTGTAGTTATTTAAATATGTAATAAATAATATTTAGAATAATCAACTTTAAAATAACTCAATAATTGACAACTCATGCTCCGAACACTGTTTGTAGACGCATTATTAAAAATATATACAAATGGAAATAGATTCCTACTTTTTATTTTATAATTAACTTATGCTTAATTTCATAATATGCTCCGACAACACTGTTCGTAGATGCATTACCATATAAAAAGGTTTAGATAAGTTAAATAATAACCACTTGTGTCAAATGTTGTAATACCATTTATTGTTTTCAAACATTAAAGTATTAAATGCACTCTGTTTGCAACTTTTGGTTTTGAAAATAAATACAAAACATACAATTGTCGATGCAGTAAATGCTCCAATTATAAATATAAAATTTTGTCGATGCAGTAAATGCTCCAATTATAAATATAAAATTTTGTCGATGCAGTAAATGCTCCAATTATAAATGTAAAATTTTGTCGATGCAGTAAATGCTCCAAGAAAAACATACAGTTCGTAGATGCAGTACATGCTCCGAACATGTAATTATATCAACACATTTTTAAAAAAAGGATTTAACTTTCAAATAATGTTATTATTAGGAATTTGTTCATGACTATGCGTTCACAAACATATAAATGTATTGTTCATAAAGTAACTTCACCATTTAAGAGATATCTTTCTGAACGCATAGGCTTATGTTATTTTGCGATGACGTCACACACCGAATTTGTTTATATTATGTAACCGACGTCATGCAAATTTTGTGATATGTATATATTTTTTCTAGAACCCCTAATTTTTTCTTTTATGTATCGTTGACACTGGGGGGAAGGTATGTGGGGGCAAGAACTGTCTGCCAGCCTAAAATAATATTTTAATACGGAAACACTGTTTCACGGATGGCAACCCGACGTGAAACAGAGCTCGCTGCCAATCCATTACCGACGAGCATTCCTGTTTCTCTGATCTGACCTGGCGGTCGACATTTCTTGATTCCTACTAAATCCTTCTGATATTCTAATCGTGTAATAGTGTAACGTGTTTGCAATAAACTTAAATTATCAACTACATCTGTTTCACTCTATCATAACCTACACTATACACATTGATTGGCAGTTATACAGGTAAGCACAACACGCACCACACACCTAGCCAAACTGTTAATACCAGTATTAGACTATAAATTAAGTATTACTAGTGTCATTCATTAAATTTTGGATTGATCACCCCTCGAATAGTGTCAACTCACTGAAAGCCATAGTTGATCACACAATTTTGTTTTGTTTGTACAAGAAATGCTGACGTTTTGTCTACACTTGGGAGTGTTCTTTTAAGGAATGCCAGCTTGGGTATTGCCTTGGTCTCTTTTCTTTTACAATCAATGTCACTCTGTTGAGTGTTTGCTGCAGGTTATGCATGTTATATGGATTTTTGTATATCCTAAGGTATGAGCTTAACTTACTAGTTTCTGTTTTGCTTTTTAGTACCATTTGACTTTGGTCATGAACTGATTGATAAATAGATAGGTATTGTGTTATGTAAATCCTATTCTGTCCACCTTGATTGGCAGGTATTTATAGTTTTATAAACCTGACCTGATTTGACTTTCGCAAAGTGGATAATTTGAATATTATTCTTGTTTGACGACTCTGTTACTTACTGGTATTTCTTCGGAATTGTAAATCCTGGTTCATATAATAATCCAATACAAACCCATACTCTGGTCACGTCTAATAGACAGTTTGTAAACTGATCCTATACTACTAATAACACAGAAAAATATTTTCTTGTGTACTACTAATTTTGCCAACTTTGAACTCCATTGTTCTGAATTGTAAAAAAAAAAAAAAAAAAAAAAAAAAAAAAAAAAAAAAAAAAAAAAAAAAAAAAAAAAAAAAAAAAAAAAAAAAAAAAAAAAAAAAAAAAAAAAAAAAAAAAAGTATATCTATAAAGATATTTTCATTATCTGTGATTGTTTAATTTTAAGTATTGTTTAATTTTAAGTTTTGTCATAAGAATGTTGTCATAAGATTTTTGTCATAAGACTGTTAAACCGGATGGACTTAGTTAGATAGGTTTCTCATTTTGCTATTTAATTATAGCGTAAATTCAGTGCAAGTGAGGGTTGTTTAACCACCCTAAAGTGAAGCCAAATTGGCCTTGATTTCCTGTGCAAGGAAAAGTGATCTTGTTTTTTTTCTTTATTATTAAGAAATTTATTTTTTAAGAAATTTAGTTTTTAAGAAACTTAATTATAAGTTGTTATTATAACTACTAATTATTGTTTATGTTTTCATTTTTCTAGACACCTGATGGACTCATAGTTTAGTTTATTAGTGGTCTTAGTTGTTCATGTTTGAGGGCAAACATTTTGTGGGAAGGGGGGAATTGTCACATAAATATTTTGTGACAAGTTTAGTTCTTGCTTAATTGGGGTTATTTTGTCTATGGTGTTTTTTCTCAAACTCTGGCAATATTTTGAAGGAAGGAAGTACAGTTTTGTTTATGGTCACTTCCTCCCCGGGCTGCTTTGCCGGTGGGTCGGTGGATCCAGTCACTCTCCTTTAAAGGGGCTTCAATCTGAGTTAATCATGTGAATAGGAGTTATTATTTCTTTTAAAAAAGGCGCGGGGTGTTTATCCATTCACGAACAGTTCGTGTTTGTTATTATTTTAGTGGGGAATATGGAATCCCGCTTTTATTGAGTGTTGGCCGATGGTCATGTCGGAGTGCTCGTGTTTCGGACTTGAAACCGAGATGGGTTTGGTCCTAGCTGTGGCTGGTTGTTCTTGGCGGAGTGTCCCCGTGTCGCAAGAGAACGGATTGCTGTCTTGGCTCCGTTGAAGAGTCTGGTCGACTACCACGTGCTGCAGGCCTGATGCCCCTGCAGGCGTCCATTGAAGGAGTTGCGTTCTCCCGCTGCCATTAAGAATACGGATTGCTGTCTTGGCTCCGTTGAAGAGTCTGGTCGACTACCACGTGCTGCAGGCCTGCTGCCCCTGCAGGCGTCCATTGAAGGAGTTGCGTTCTCCCGCTGCCATTAAGAATACGGATTGCTGTCTTGGCTCCGTTGAAGAGTCTGGTCGACTACCACGTGCTGCAGGCCTGATGCCCCTGCAGGCGTCCATTGAAGGAGTTGCGTTCTCCCGCTGCCATTAAGAATACGGATTGCTGTCTTGGCTCCGTTGAAGAGTCTGGTCGACTACCACGTGCTGCAGGCCTGCTGCCCCTGCAGGCGTCCATTGAAGGAGTTGCGTTCTCCCGCTGCCATTAAGAATACGGATTGCTGTCTTGGCTCCGTTGAAGAGTCTGGTCGACTACCACGTGCTGCAGGCCTGCTGCCCCTGCAGGCGTCCATTGAAGGAGTTGCGTCCTCCTGCTTCCACCAAGAGAAGGATGTCCTGGCTTTCGACTCGGGTCCGTTCCCCGCTGCCGAGAGCAAGTCTTCGTTCGCCATCCGTTGTCGTTCTTTCGTTTCACGTTAAGTTAGTTTAGTTTGATTCAGGAGTCCATCGGGTATGTGCCTATATTTATTTCTATGGTTACAATGTTTATCATCTGTACTGCTTTGTTATAACTTTTGATGTTTCAATATATTTTCCATTAAGAATTCATTCTTATTATTTATGATCACCCAACTTACTTGACAGGAAATTAATCCCACAATCATGAGATGGACATCTCTGCTCTACCGTTTCCTTTTAAACATTGGAATGTACCTACCTAACATTACATACATTACAGTAAATAAATTGATAAATTAAAATAATTCTAACTTTAAAACTAATCAAAAATGTCTTTTTTTTAGCCTCTCATACAACCAGGCAGAGTCCTGCGTGCTGCTGACCCACCGCCCGCAAGGCGGGGGCGCCGACAAGTGCTCCTACGAGCTGTACACGGTTCCCGCGGAAGGTGCGGGGGCCGGGGGCGAAGGGGGAGCTGCCTCAGAGGAGCCCCGCAGAGGTGGCGCTCTGACCGCCCTGTGGGTGGCCAGAAACAGGTTCGCCACGCTGGACAGGAACAATCAGGTAGGAAGTGCTTAATACGGGTGATTATTAACTTTTTCAACGTAATCAATCCCATCACATTTTGTGATGTACGCACAATGCATGTGTTTTATTAGAATGTCATGGATCATACTAGTAATTCTGTAAACAGTGAACCTCGCGTCCAAAGAAGTATATTTCTAATTTTCTCGTATTTAATAAATTAAAACCGAAATTTCGTCTCATAACAAAAAATTTCCTTACGTAACAAAAATTTTCAATATAATAAAATCATAAGATTTGAGTAGGTACTTATACCTACCTACCTAATTAATTATAAACCACGTATTTTATGTAACAATTTTTATTTCAAATAAGGAATTATACAATTTGCCCAAAGAAACTGTCACTTTTTCAATGAAAATTCTTTTTATTTATTTTTTTTTAAATTTTTTTTTTTTTATATTCTCAATAATATTTTTATTGGGTTTATAAAAACAGTTTATTTTTAAACAAGTTCTGCTGTGTAATTATTATTACGCATGACAGCTGTTTCGCCCTCTGAAGGCATTATCAAACTGTGGGTAGCCCACTTACAGACGATACATTTATATTATTTGTAGATAGGTATTTTAATTTCAATTACTGATTTCTTAATTGATTTCTGAGTAAAATATTAGAAATTATTAATGGCTATTACCCCAGTAACGTTTCCCCAATTACTGTAATGTTTAAATTTGACTGAATGTCTTTATGTTAGTTATTCCCAAACGATGACTCATAGGGTTATTTTAATAGCATAATTAAGTACTTTATAATGCACTCATATTTGCACTAGGTTTGAAGATATCTAGTAGGGGTGAACAAATTATATTTGTTTGTTCATTAACCCTAGACACCTAACGTTCGTGTGTACCCTAATAAACCTAACCATTCGTCAAAAAATTTTTTCATCAGTATTTTATCTATTTAATACTTATTTAAAAAAAAAAAATTATTTTCAAAAAATATGAAACAAAGGTTATATTGATAAATAAAACTATTTATTTAAATGTAATTGGAAAATATATTTGTTTTTAAATTTTTTTAGTAAGGCACTAGGTATTTATAAAACTAGAAGTGAGATCATACTTAGAAAATTAATAATAAAGAAATAAAAATAAAAACAGCCTCTTTTCTTTGGCGTGAAAAAATAAAAAACTAGTTTTTTGAAGCGCAACTAGTGCAAAAATCAATTTTATGTTCACCACAAATTGCAGTGCTGCACTTTGAGCAATAAGTCTTCGTCATACGCCTTTTTTTATACGGACATAATCCACAAACTTTTCTTTTTCGCAAATTGGCAGTCTCTGTCTATCCAGGGTCATTTCTGGAGGTAGACTGACCACTTTGATCTTGAATTTCAGTGCTGACACGTAATATATATTGTATTTTACTTTTTATGTGTGTTGGCATTGTACGAATTTGCAGTCGTATTTGGAGCCAAGGTGTTACAAGTTGTGAATGCAATTTTTTCATAAAATCACGACGATTCATTACATGTTGCCCCAATGTGGAGGCATTATGACAATAAATTATGTAACTGTTTATACATGTTATATTCAGCATGCCATAAAAAATGCACATTGGCCACCGATTAGTTTTTCTGCTGCATGACATTACCGCACACATTTGATCAAATGTATCTACCCCACCTTTCGTGCTATTATAAAATTCAACAATTTGTGGTTTCTTTGTTTCGAGGTTCACTGTGCCTTCCTCATCACAGGAAGATAGCAGGTAAACCATTTTTGATGGTTTAGGTTTGTAAGAAAGGAGCGTGAGAGGGCCATCGTAACCAAACATAGATGTATCGATGTTTCTGGATCGACTGTTCTTCATTTCTTCAGGAATTTCTTTTTTATTAGCCCGCAGTGTACCCACTATTGTCAATTTATATGGCTGCTGAAGTAACTGTTTTGCTAGTGGTATAGATGTAAACCAATTATCCATGGTAATGTTCCTGTTCGTACCATGTATACTGCGAGTAAGTTCTTTTACGAAGTATTCTCCTAAAGGCAAGCCTCCCGTATCAGTTCCTTTCCCAAGATATGGCGAACCGTCGATCATGTATCTTGTGCCGCTGTCACACATCATTTCCAACTTGAGGCCGTACTTGGCGGGTTTATTTGGAATATACATCCGAAATTTACATCTGCCTCGAAACGCCAGCAGCTGCTCATCGATGGTAACATTTGTTCCTGGCTCGTAGTTTTTTCGGCATTGACCTATGAGCTTCTCCCATATATCTCTTATAGGCGTAAATGGATCATCACATTGTCATTGCAACCACAATATTTTATCATCGAATCGAAGACATCGCAAAAGGAAGTCACATCTTTCTTTGCTCATACACGACACATATCTTGTACCAGAATACTCTATGTTGAATATTTCATCGAGGTTCAGGTGATTGTCTTTCAAAGCTGCAGTTAATACTAGAATACCGATGAGTGCTTGGACTTCTTCTTTACAAGTATCATTCTGCGTAGATGTTATTTGTCCATATGTTTGTTTTTTTATCTCAATCTCCGAATTGGTCCATTTTACAATGTCTTCTAATACCTCATTAGTCATAAATTGCTCAAATAATAACAGCGGCTCAAACATACCTTTTACAGCACGAGTTGGTCCCCTGGCAACACGTACGATATTTACTGCTGCTACTCTGCACGAAGTACGCCCTTTGTTCGTAGCCCAAACGTGACGATTTCGACTGCAGATATTACTTTGTGTCAAGGTCAAGATACTCGATTGATTGCCTGAGTTCTCTTCCGATAGAACAGGTGGTGATTGTGCCTCCAATCGGTCATCCTCATTGTCCGATGGGTCATCTTGAACATCACTAACCACTTCATCAACCTCCACATTGTCTTCTTGTTCACTGACAGATGACTCCTCTGATGAATTTGTGTCCTCTTCCATCAATAAACGTTGAATATTTGCAACAGACAGCGATTTTTGCGAAGCCATAGCGAAAAAACTGCAAAAAAAACGACAATAACAATATACCAAAAAGTCACACAAACCCTAACCATTCGTTGAAACGACGACTATGCGCGTAATATATCAAAAAATACTGCACTTACCCGCCGAACACGGCGACTCCCCATAAGAGTTGTACGAGCACTGAGTTGGCAAGGAACGACACAATCATGCGCATGCGTTAAAAAAGGACAACATCCACAATTCACAACAACAATACCAAGTGTCACAGTGAACACATACTTTTTTTGCTCCACAAAATTTAACAGTAAATATTAATCTAAGGACTCTATGTAGTGATTTTTATTACAAAAACTCAACTAAAATCTAAACTTAAACAGTGTAATAATAGTTGCAGCTGCCTAACTGGTAACTCTTTATTTATAACTTAATATCTCAAATCTCAACTGTCACCAGAGCGCATTAGACACACACAAACAAACGCCATACAGAAGGAAGTACTACTGACATACACATTCAGAGTATCGAAGTGTGCAAGTGAATAGCCCATCTAACTTGTCACAGACAACTCAAGTGCAGGGTTGTCACCGCTATATTATATAAAATAAAATTAAAATAATTTTATAAATTCCAACTTGCAAGATGAGTGCCACAGATGCTCTTTCTTATATCAATAAAGCGAAAGAAGAAATTAGTGCTCTATACAGTAACATAACGGATCCCGCTTTAAAACTAACAAAAGACCAGATGACCAAACTACTCAATAAACTGTCAAACCTCTCTGGCACTATATTAGATGTAGGTGTAAAAGTTGGAATTCTCGAGGGACAGATCAAGTCGTACGAGCACATGGTCTCTTCAAAATTGATAGATTCAAACTCATCACAAGAATCCACAAACTTATCAACTGTATCAATGTGTGAAGCTGCCGATGAGCTCGGAGAGAGGAAAAAACGGTCAAAAAACATAATTATTTTTAACTTCCCTGAAAGCTCAGCCAGTTCCCATATAGAAAAAAATACTGATGATACAACGAGAATCTTAACCACACTAACAACTCTTAACTCATCCATCACCCGAGCCAACATAACAACTTTTCGTCTGGGAATCACAAAACCTGACAAACCTCGACCTCTTAAAGTCATCCTTGACAGTTCCATCCAAGCCATAGACATACTGAAGAAAAAGAACAACATAACCGAATACCCCGGTATTAAAATTTATTCAGACCAAACCCCAGCTCAAAGAAACTATCTCACCAAGCTACGTTTAACACTAGACCAAAGAACCAAAGACGGTGAGATTGGACTCACAATAAAATACAAAAATAATAAACCTGTTATTGTAAATAGTAACCCAAAAAACTAAAACCTATCATGGCTTACTATCAGAATATCAGAGGCTGCCGCACAAAACTTAATGAGCTAAGATCATCGATTCCAATCCATCCCTTTCATATATATTTCCTAACTGAAACTTGGTTGGATCCGTCCTTTAACACAGAAGAACTAGGCTTCACTTCACACAACACCTACCGCTTAGATAGAAGTACCGCCACCAGCACCAAATCAAGAGGAGGAGGTGTATTAATATCAGTCACCAAATCTATAACTTCATCCAGGCTAAAATGCAAACACAAAAATATAGAACAAATTTTCCTACTACTCAAGACGAACCTAGGAAAAATCATTCTTGGATGTGTTTATATTCCTCCCGGATCAATTACACAAATTTACGTAAACCACATTGATGATGTAGAGGCCCTCAAGCTCAAATATCCGGAAGCTAGAATGCTGCTAATCGGTGACTACAATACTCCCAATATAGACTGGATTACCCATAGTGATAACTCAACAACTCATTTTAATACATCTGCTAATGCTCGTGAAATTATAAATATGTCAAATTTCCTAGGTCTTAAACAAATTAATAATGTATACAATTCTAATCACCACTTACTAGATCTTGCATTTAGTAGCGATCCTTCAGTAAAATTATGTAAATCCATAGACCCCCTTCTTCCCGAAGATTCCCACCATCCTCCCTTAAACATCACCATTACTAACAACTTCCTAAACATTTACTCTAATAGTGTTCCTAAATATTCATACAATTTTGCAAGGGCAGATTATCCACTGATAACAAAATACTTAGAAAGTACAGACTGGTCCTTTTTAGACAAAAATACAAATGAATCCTATAATTTCTATACCCGCTATATCCGATTTTTTGACAAAATGATCTGAGTATGACATCTTGTTCACATTTTTGCGAGCAACAAGAGGAGCCTAAAATTGAGTTTCAAAACCCTCCTTATCGCGACCAAAAACCATGTTTAAACTGCGAGTGAGAAACCAAATCCGCTATATCATACAGAAAGTTACTATCAAAACCCGCTATATCGGATTCAACAAATCACAAGCAGTTATTTTGCCAAAATACAATATGGCCGCCGCTCTGACGCCACGCTCGTGTGTCAAAATGATCTACGCGTGAGTTTCTAAACCCGCCATGTCGGCTCAGTTGACTTTCAAAATCACGAAGTGAGTATCAAAATCCGCTATATCCATTTTATTTATCGAAATTACTTAATTATTGCTAGACATATATAGAAAAATAAATGCTTTTCGAAATTTTATTACTCCAATTCATTATATAAAAAATTGTAATGCATTTACTTATGTACGCTAGAGATGTGACAGTTTTTTGCGGTTTTCTCCAAATCAATGAAAGTTGATATAGCGGGTATAGAAATTACACGACTCAAATGTTAACCAAAATCTTGAATCTTTCTACTCCATCATCAACACGGCTATTGAAAAATATGTTCCCTTAATTCAATTCAAACCATCAAAGTTCCCCAAATGGTTTAATAATGACTTAAAACACTTAATAATTAACAAAAAAATCTGGCACAAAAATTACAAAGAGAGCAACTCTATCTCAGACTACAAAATATTTCATAAATATAGAACTGACTGTAAAAAGCTCTCCAAAAAATTATATCAATCATACATACTCAACACAGAAAAGTCTATTCCTTCAAATACCAAAAACTTTTTTACACATGTAAACTCACTAAGAAAAAACAAACCTAGCCTACCAACATACATGTATTTCGAAGGGAAAAGTAGTAGTGATACTGACATGATAATGACATCGTTAATTTGTTTGCCGACTTCTTCGAAAAGGTTTACGATAATGATATCCCAAATGTTCAACTTCCACCCTTTCATCCAAAGAAATCGGTCCACATTCCCGCTTTACATATAAATGTTCCTGATGTTATACGCAAAATAAAAACACTCGACTTAAAGAAAAAAGCGGGTCCTGACAAAATTAGTCCTGCCTTTCTAATTAACTGTGCATCAATAATAGCCAATCCACTATGTCATATATTTAACCAATCATTAAATTCTGGATGCTTCCCCGACCTATGGAAAAATTGCTATCTAACACCTGTATTTAAAAAAGGCGATATTCATGATGTCACTAATTACCGACCCATCTGCATGCTCTCAACTATCCCCAAACTGTTTGAAAAACTTATCCTCGATAAAATCTCCATACATATTAACAACATCATTGTAACTAATCAACATGGATTTATGCCAGGCAGATCCACACTAACAAATCTCTCCTTATATGAAAATTTTATAGCATGTTCACTCGAAAACAAAACCCAAGTCGACTCAATATATACAGACTTTGTAAAAGCGTTTGACAAAGTTAACCATAAAATTCTTCTTAATAAACTTAGTCAAATCGGAATTGAGGGTAAACTATTGGAATGGATAAAAAGCTACTTAACAAATAGAAATCTACAAGTAAAAAATAATTCTAACCTTTCACACAACTTCATAGCTACTAGCGGTGTACCCCAAGGGTCACATTTAGGCCCAATACTGTTTCTCCTTTTCATAAACGATATTGTTACTGTATTTGATAAAAATGTTGAAGTGCTACTTTTTGCCGATGACCTTAAACTATTTAAAATTATAAAAACAATAAATGACTGTATTCAAATTCAATTAAATTTAAATAAACTTCAAGATTGGTGCAAAACTAACAAACTTTATCTCAATATTAGTAAATGCCACATTATAAGATTTTTTAGAACAACACAACCCCTTAACTATCAATACAAAATTAATAATGTTTCTCTCGCCTCTGTAAGTGAAATTAACGATCTCGGCATTATTTTCGATTCAAAATTTAACTTTCTTTCACATGTAGAAACAGTCACCAACAAAGGACTAAAAATGCTCGGCTTCATTCTCCGAAATGGCAGAGACTTTAAAAATATTTCAACACTAAAAATCTTATATTCCTCACTTGTTCGAAGTCAAATCGAATATAATTCTCCTATTTGGTGTCCTTACTTTAAAATCCACTCCGATTCTATTGAAAAAATTCAGCATAAATTCCTAAGATACATTAACTATAAACTCGGTCTACCTATAGAATCAATAAATTACAATCACTTGATGAAAGAATTAAACCTACTTAAACTCTCAGATAGAAGACTTATTTCCGATTTGACTTTTATTTTTAAAATTGTCAATGGTATTATAGACAGCCCTGATATATTAAGCCTAATTACCTTTCACATACCCACTAGAACCACTCGATCCAAAATTCTTTTTAATTTTAATAACAATATCAGGACTGCGTCATTTAGAAACTCCCTTATACCTAGATTGCATGCAGTTGGCAATGCTTTCTCAGAAGTAGTAGATGTGTTCAACTGCACGGAATATAGCTATAAGAAGGCTATAATAACATACCTCTGTCGTAATTATCAATGTTATTAGGCATAATAACATTCTATTCATAAGTTATCACAGAACCTAAACAATGCACTTACATCAGATATCAGACAGAAGAGTGTTATCTAATAATTTTATATACTTAATCAAAACTATAATTTTTCCCAAAATTGTTATGAGATGTCTTACTGACAGCCCTGATTCAATAGAGCTAACTCTTAGTTCTCAGCAAATTCAACCAAATTCAATATTGAAGGTAACAATAACCTCAATACTAAACTACTGTACGGATTGAAAATAAAAATGCTAATGTACCTATGTATACCAGATGTTATTTTTGTTTAATTTTCAACATAATTTCTCAGTAATTATTCTGTTTAACATAATACTGTTTCGCTCCTGTGAACCACTGTAAACATAAATCATGTATATTGTAAAAGCCTTTTACGGCGTCTAAATAAATAAATAAATAAATATTTTGTGTCACGTAATCGTTGAATCGACGAAGGTTAGGTTTCTAGGGTTAAAAGATACAGTTGGGCATATCAGTCGGGCATATGAGCATTCCAATCTTTATTTGCTTTTATCTCAAAACTGTGTTTCTGTAGATAGGTCCTTGTGATCCTAAACCCCTGAAATAAACAATGATTTCACTTTTGAAAAAAGAACTTTACTAAACCATTAAAACGGTCACCATCTTGAACCGGAAACGTGCAAACAAATTTCTCTCTCTCTGGTTTCAATCCTGGGATTGGTTTGCAGCAATTTCATCTAATCTCCTCTTCCATTCTTCCCTGTCTTGTGCGGCTCGTTTGACTTCTGCATATGATGAGCAGCGCACGTCCACCTAAAGACTGGCAAAATTCAAAACAGTTGAGATAAACAGGACGTCGCTACGCTCAGTCAATTATTTTTAGTTTTACAGCCGCATAGATAAATTTAAGATTAAAGAAACAGATCTTATGAAATTTTCAGTAATGCTGGACTGGGCAAGCTCTCAAAAAACATGCTAAAACATAATGATAAAAAATGTCGAAATCGAGGTGCGTCGGGTTGCATTCCTGAACTGATCGGTTGAGTGATGTACGTGTTAAAAAATCATTCTTCCCTATTAAATTAAAAACAATATTGTTTTCTTCCAGTTGGTGATTAAGAACTTGAAGAATGAAGTTACAAAGAAGGTGCAGACGCCTGTTTGCGACGAGATATTCTACGCAGGAACGGGCATGCTGCTGCTCAGAGATCCCGAGAATCTTACGCTCTTCGACGTTCAACAGAAGCGTACAATGGCACAGGTATAATGTTTTACAATTTACTTTTTTGAAGATAACTTGTCGAAGCGATGGTTCCCCGACTAGGAAAAGGGGAAAAGAATGAGTTCTGATGTTCTTCCTCTTGTCCTGTTCGGGGCAGGAATCCATAACCTCGACAAGACCCGGTCTCTCCTCGTAAAAATCGCTGGAGTTGCGTCTCCCAACTTTGTCTGAGGCGGCCCACTGAATGTCTTCCCACTGGAATCGCGCTTCAATTCGGTCTTCTGGAATTCTTGTTTTCTTGTGAATAGTTTGTGACCTCAATTGCAACCTTTCTATGAAGAGTAGCATTGGTTTGATGTCATGCTTCTTATTTGATCCCAATTTGTAACTTTGCCTCTCAAAAATCTCACTTCGTCAGCTTAGATCCTGAAACTTATTCTCTCATCGATCATCCAGTTTTGGTGACAGATTTGGTGGCACATTATCACAGATCTGGATAAAAATGAGAATATAAATGATTTAAATTGTAATTCTCTTCCAGGTGAAGATAGCCAAGTGTCGCTATGTGATCTGGTCTGTGGACATGACCCTGGTGGCCCTGCTGGCCAAGAACACGGTGACCATCTGCAACCGCAAGCTGGAGACGCTTTGTTCCATTCACGAAAACACGAGGGTCAAGTCGGGTGCCTGGGACGACTCGGGTCTCGTCTTTATCTACACCACCAGCAACCACATCAAGTACACTTGCTCCAACGGGTGAGTTCATAACCTCCATCTTCATTTGTTATGTTTAACTTACCGCTTACTCGCTAGTATTTGCCTAAGACGACTCGGGTCTCGTCTTCATCTACACCACCAGCAACCACATCAAGTACACTTGCTCCAACGGGTGAGTTCATAACCTCCGTCTTCATTTGTTATGGTTAACTTACCGCTTACTCGCTAATATTTATTTAACCCCTCAGACCTCTGGCATATTCTGTGCAATGGTTATGGGAAAGGGAAAAGTGGGAAGCTCAAGTGCAATGGTTGGGAGAGTGCTGGGTTCAGGGTTCAAGCCTAGGAGCCTCACAGGTTTGATTATTCGGTGTCTGCCTCGTCTTCAGGAGGGCTCCACCTTCGTTAGGTAGTGAGCTTTCTCACGACCTGGATTTCATCAAAATCACTGCAAACGGTAGGGAACTAGTGGCTACTCTCACGGAAAACAGTATAGGTTGAAGAATATGGGTTTATTGCCAATACAAAAGACATGTCCTATGCTAGGAGTCGACGGGCTCAATCTCTCTCTCCGCTATCGCATAAAAAATACAGGGGAGGCCCATCGAGTACAAGGAGGGTTTGACAGGCTGTAGACAGTGGCAGGGCTCCGCTGTTTTGGAAAGCTGATGAAATACACTTTTAAATTTTATTATTAGAAATAAACCCAAAAATCATTTTTAAAATACAGTAAAACCCCTATTTTACGTTTTTTATCCTTTCCTTATCTGTGGTGTGTATTTTCTACACATTGCTTCTAACAACTTAATAACTCTATAAATATAATAAATTCTGGGTTCAGATTTTAGGTATTCCTCCGTTATACATTTATGCACTGAATTAAAAAACAATATTTTACATAGTTTTCAAATTCAATTAAAAATAAGAGATTTATGTTAAAAATCAGGATCAAATACACCAATACAATCAACCGTGTGACACTGCAACGCGAAGAGTGTGAGAGGAAATGACACGCTATTGATGTCCCGCTTTAGTTCGCAATGCGGGAACATGAGAAATCAATCCGCAGTTGTATTCAATTTACACTATCGATACCTACGACCGCATAGCATCCAGCGCCAGTCGGTCAGATGACTTCTCGCACATTTTTTTAGCATCTGTCGATGGTTTTTTCATGTTTTTGATATAAAATATAATTGACATAAGCTACTAGCTATGAATATTCATATTTTTCCCATATTAAATCGCTTAATTTGAGATGTGTATTGACTACACAGCACCGGAACGCGTGGATTTTTTTAGCACAGTAAGGGAGAGGTTAAGGGACTGAAAAAAAAAAAACCTAAACGGAGGGAAAATGTAAATGGGGGGTATTGAATTTTTTCGATAGATTTCCGATTTTTAATGATTGTAGCCAACGTAGTTATGGGTATACCCAAATCACGAGCCAGCGAAACACGTGAACCAACGTGTTTATTAACCTTTTCAAAAATGTTCCTTTTCTCTCGCACTGACAACGTTTTTCTTTGTTGAGACATAATATTAATATACGTAATACACTTTAGATTGTAATAAACTTAACGAAAACAACACAAGAAATGTAAAAACTATGTGATGATTGCAAATAATGTCAGAAAGAAGCGTCACAAATTGAGTTGAAAACCGAATGACAGATGCGTAAATAAACCGAACAAATGATGCTACAGTATTTTACACATGGCTAAAATTCAAAAATGTCGGCCAATCACCGCGTTATGCACCGTACCCCGACAAATCACGGCACGGCTGGCTAAAATTGAAATATGTCGGCCAATCACCGCGTTGCGCGCCGTAAGCCGACCAATTACGGCACGGCCGTGTCAAGCCCGCGAAACTAACATTTTTTAAAATATTTTCGATGTAAATTGCGGGAAAAAAAACGTAAAAAGCGAGTATCAAATGTACTAAAATATATCGGGACTGAAATAATTACGCGTAATTGGCGAGAAAACGTTAAATCTGGGGATGTAAAATTCAGGTTTCACTGTATTCAAATTTTGAATGCAAACAAAAAAAAAACGTTTTAAAAATGGCTCACTTTACGTTTTTTCATCTAAACACTGAACTGAAATTGCTGACAATGAAAATACACACATTTTAATGAAAATTTGTATTAAAAACATTATTGTAACTTTATTTTTTTGTCTTTTCATATAAAAAATTCACAAAGTTTCATAATTTTTTCTCAAATTGCAGTTGGAACCTTTGGTTTCATAGAGGTGTACATTTTAATTCTTCTGTAGTTATCTTCTAGATTAGAATATAAAGCGTGGTGTTATCTCTTTCTATCACCGGAGACAAAGATTTTTATGAGACCATTATGAGCTGACCAAAAAGCTAACAAATTAGCATGAGGGGTTGAATACTCTCTCATGTCTTTAGCAATACATTATCAGGATGTTAGCCGCCACTCAAGCAGTTTTTTGGCGTATGTGCCAAATTTATAGAACCTAAAAATATGGGATAGGCGGCGAAATCTAGGTGGATTCCATTGGCTTTAATCTGCAGTAAGCAGTTCATATGTTTCCACATTAATAGTTTGAGGAATGATAATACTTAAATATACACAACCAAAACACTGATAATTCTTCTAATTCTAACAGCAGACAGTCGCTTACTTTCATCTCCCTTGCAAATGCAAGACCAATTCTAAACAGAACTCCTTTACACACAGATCCACAAATTCATCCAAAAATGATTACTACCTTGACATTTTTATCTCAACCATACGGGACGTAAAATGAAAATTCACTAACCAACAGGACTCAAACTTACTATCTTCTACAGTCCTTCGTCTCTTTATCCTAAGCCCCCCCTCACCCGCCCCCTCAATATGTCATATTGTTGTAGATAACTAAAAAAAAATTACATATTGTCACACTTCGTAATAAGGAACTTGAGTGAAAAATATAATTGCTTAAAAAACCTATATTCATATAGATGAAGCTCAAATATTTAATACCGTTTTCTAATGATGTTTGTTTTTCTTCCAGCGACCACGGCATAATCCGCACCCTTAACCTGCCTGTGTACGTGACCCTAGTGAAGGGAGCGCAGGCGTTCTGTCTGGACCGCGAGTGCCGGCCGCGCGTACTCAAGATCGACCCCACCGAGTACAAGTTCAAGCTAGCCCTCATCAACCGCAAGTATGATGTGGTGCTTAACATGGTGCGCACCGCCAACCTGGTCGGACAGTCCATCATTGCCTACCTGCAACAGAAGGGTGAGACAACCCAATATTATTACTGGTATAAATGCAGTCTGGAGAGTTTCTGCAAACACTCGAGCCATTCCTTATGCTCTGTCAAATCTATTTAAACATGCACATGAGATCCCTGAGGCGTATATGTAGTAAAACCATGTTATAAATCGAGGGCTTAAAGTTAAACTATGTTTTCTACAAAGAACATACAAACGATTAAGGGCTAGTCCTTAACCACTCGAGCGATGGGATATTTACGAAATAAATGTCTTGAGCGATAGAGATTTCTGGGCATTCGGTTTTGGATTCGCCCTCGCTTATTTAATAAACTAAACTCCAAATGTTAATATCGAAACATATTAACTGCCTACTGTGGTTTAAAGCCAATGAATCCACCTACGTTTCATAATTTATTATTTGTAACTTTTATAAAAATTTCAAAATAAATTGTAATAAATTCAAAAAAATTTAGGCAGCCATCACTCAAGACCTGAGCGATGAGTCCTAAATATGGGCCATCATTCAACTGGTTAAAGTAAAAAATTCTACCAATAATTAGTATAGGCATGTTTTTTGTAGGTAACATTGTTTGTCTTTAAACCCTCGTGTGCCGTTGCTAATAATAAATCAAAAAAATCTAAAAGCTATTTATGGTAAATTATCTACTACTTTAAATATAGGGTTTTCCAATTAGAGATGTTATATTGAATAGCGCGCTAATTCGGTAGATCTTACTTTTGAAGCTGTCATTTTTGACATTTGACAAGTAAAAACTAAGCCATTAATAAAAATGGAACGATACACGCTTCAACAACGCATTGAAATTATTAAAATTCACTTGAGTGAATCAAATGCAAATCATCTTGAGTGATGAGGCCCATTTCCACCTCGGTGGCTTCCCGAGGAAGACATGGCACGATCAAGTAAATCAGATACTTAAGTCGGTCCATAATAGAAGAGCATGTACGAGTGTGAATGAAGCAAAAAGTGTGTGTCAAGACCGAGTTATTTGGCGGTCCATCCTCTCTGCCTACCCCTGCGGAGAAACAGCATGATAGTTTCTAGGTTAGTTATAAATAGTTTTGTCCGAATAAAAATTCAATTGTTTCAAAAAAGGCATGCAAATACCAGTACAATAATTTGATGAAAAAATATATATATTATTTTGAAGATGTGTTTAAATTTTTAAATGCTTGCTGATAAACATCGTCAAAAATCTTAATTATTATGGCTCCAGACAAAAAATGATTTTCATTTTACCTGCTGAAAAAAAACCTCAATCGTTGATTGTTAACACAGGACTAGAAAACGAAATACCAAGAAAAAATGGTAGGATAATAGAAGAGTATGTGTGAGACGATGTATGAATGTGAATGAGGCAAGGAGTGTGTGCCAAGACCGAGTTGTTTGGTGGTCCGTTCTCTTTGCCTAAACCCTGCGAGAAACAGCGTGATGATTAGTTAGTTAGACTTTAAATCCTCGAAATATGGAGATTCAGAAAGATTGTTATAAACCCTTACTTATTTTCTTTATTTCCAAAGGCTCAAATTCCAAAATCAAACGTCAAGGGTCCACTTAAATTTTTTTTGTGTCGCATTTTATAAGTATATGATAACAATTCTTCCAGATTTCGGTAGTTTATACAACTGTTGTTACTAATAATATTATTTTGTACAAGAAACCTCTAAATAAATAATGCTAAAAATATAATTATTCATTATGACGTAAAATTTTTGACATTTCTTACAAAGTTAATTTTCATCACTTTTCTTGGGTGAAATATTATAAAAATTACATCAAATTAATGTAGATAAAACTATCTTTCTGATGATACCTCAAATCTATTATTTCCACAATCAATTTATATCAAAAATAATGAAAGAAGACGCTTTGACACTAAAAACGCGGCAAATATTTCGTTGGCATTCCACAGAAAAATTCTTTGTAAAAAATCTGAAAAGCTAGAAGTCACTCCGGTATTTGCTGCGTAAAGAACGAGAATAGCCCAAGCGATTGTGACCTTGTTCTTCATACAAATTCCCTATACATAAGGGTCATAATCGCACATAATTTTTTTTTTTTCTTTTAATTCGTAGATAATGTGCCGCACTCACATATGCGGTCCCGGGATATGACGGGTTAAGAAAGGAACGCTTAAATGGTTTGGACTTGTGGAATGAATGAACGAAGACAGAAGTGTAACGAGAATATTAGACCCAAATTTGAATGGTAGAATAAGTCAGGGACGCCCGAAGAAGATGTGACGTGATCAAGTGAATCAATTACTTGAGTCAGGTTAGATGTATTAAAGAGAATGTATGAATGTGAATGAAACAAAGAGTGTGCGGCAGTCTATTCTCTCTACCTAAAGAAAATTAAGTTTGAAAATGCTGATTTCAGTGTTACTTAGTTGTAGTAATTACCCTGCGAATTATGATACTGTTTCCAGGCTATCCTGAAGTGGCTTTGCACTTCGTCAAGGATGAGAAGACACGTTTCACTCTGGCGTTGGAATGCGGAAATATCGAAGCCGCTCTTGAAGCCGCAAAATCCATCGACAGTTCTGCATGCTGGGAGAGGCTGGCCAAGGCGGCGCTGGCTCAGGGAAACCACCAGGTAACCTAACCCTACTCACGTTACCTTACTTTACTGAATTTGTTCATCCTACGATGGTACCTCTAATATCGCCCTGGTGAAAGACCACCATCACAAAAAATCGAAACGTTCCTTGAAATGGCTTTCGAAGTGTTTAGTGGCCAGTGCAGCCTGGTAATTCCCAACCTTCCTCTCCCCAATCTCATTCAATTTCCCACTCCCTTCAGCATCACGATATACCCAAATTGGGGATGCCATAGTCCCACCAGCTGCGGACAGTTGGGAGTAGGTTGGACCCTTGTGCCGTATTCACATAACGCAAACAAATGTTAACATCAAAACGTACTACTGTTTTTTGGCAGGTTCAAAGACAGAAGAGGCAGATAATAATAATAATAATGATTGTGTTGCGGCGTGAATGGACTGTAATTGCGATATTTTGTGAATTTGTTTGATTTGACTTACCAATATCTCCAAGCTGTCGGCACCTTCCACTTTGCTCTGCGGTAATCACCGCGGTGGGGTAATTGTTAGTATTGGAAGAGAGGTCAGAAAAGGGAATGGTGATATTGGGTTTTGCGAAATGGTCAATGCGTTAGAGATTGCTATTTTTATGCACTTCGTCACGGCGATCTTTTGCGGTATAACATTTGCTGTTTTCAGCGCGGCGCGGTGGTGTAAAAACTCAAGATAGGTTATGCGGAAAGCGGTAGATCGGTTGTACCTTGCGGCGCGGTAATTTAAACACAACTGAGTGATGTAGGTAAAGGCGCGGGACGCGGGCGGGAAACAACCGAACCAAATACTATATGCAACAATTATAACTGGCCCGAGCAGATTGGATTATTCGTAAAGCGCCGTTTTCTTGAGAAAATCACCTCAAGGGCGCTTAACAACTTAATTTAAGCATTTAATTTATTCCTATCACTTAGACTTATAACTAATTACTTTTGGCTTATAACTAAGTTTCATAGCAAGATACTTATAACTAGTGGCTAAGATTAATGTAGAGTGATTTACAACTAAGACTTTTAACTAATTTTAACGAATTTTTATGACCGAGTAGGTCATAAAAATATGTATAATACCGCTATAATACGACTTACGACTACGGCTTAAACTAGAGATTTATGACTAACATACATATTTACGTTTACAAATATAGATTGTTATGATTTCTGCCCCTGGTGTCAGTGGTAAGGTATAAAATATTACAAAAATAGTAATAAATGGTAGTATGTTATTATCAGATTGACATCTTAAACGCCTGCGTGTATACATATGCAAAAACATAATTTTGCAAAAAACATGTAAGTTTTAAATGAAAACATGTTAATAATGACGAAAATAGATTTAGATTGCGAACGGCGAATATTTTGCGGCTGCCAACCAAGAGTTAATGGCAATATTATATTGTTTTGTAGATAGTGGAGATGTGCTATCAGCGCACCAAGAACTTTGAGAAGTTGTCCTTCCTGTACCTGGTGACGGGCAACCTGGACAAACTGAAGAAGATGATGAAGATCGCGGAGATCCGTAAGGACAACTCGGCGCACTTCCAGACTGCGCTGCAGCTCGGGGACCCCAAAGAGAGGACCAGGATTCTCAGTAATTGCGGACAGGTTCGTTACAAAGGATTTACTCTCTAATTAGGGGCTGGTAGACATATGGTCAAAATTATTTTTTTTTTTTCCTTAGTATTAGGTTGAAGATTTCCACTGACTCGGCATAATTATTTCTCTCCATTGGTATTCTGGGAAGTGAGAAGTACACATGGTAGTTAGTCTCAGAATTTCTGCATTGAAATAAGTCCCGACTTCTAGTATTACGTAGTGGAATCTGAAAGCTTATCAACGCAAGCAATTCTGGACCATTAAATGCACCATTTAAAATTTTATATAAAATACCAAGTTAGTGAAAATCCTTCTCTCCGACAATCCATATAGACAAGCGTATCCAGATTATTTAAAAGAACAGCAAAATTACTGGAATACCCATTTTAAAACTTAGTAAACGTAAGAATTTATTTTGTATTCTTTCCGTAGAATCGTACTAAAGTTGACTTCTGACGAAGGCAAAACGTTTTGTCAAGATACTGGAAAAACAAGCTTCTTATGTCTTGCCGAATAAACCTTTTGTTGTCCTGCCACTGAGAGTTTGTGAGAAAGAGGGATTGGATGCAACGGAGCTATCAGTGGCTGGAGGGACCATCAGAGGGGGGCTCTCTTTCACTAATATCATTCTCTCTCCCCTGTCATCCATGCTAGAAGGATTAATATGTTATTGTTGTGTTCCCACATACAGTTCTCCAATTCGTCTTGGAAGGAGATTATAAATAATTGGTTCTTTGTGATGAATCAGGGATTTATTAATACTTTGCGTATTACAATGGTGACTCGATAGTCGACCTAACTAGAAGCTGGCTAATTGAGATCTGAGAACAGTAAGTTTATCTGGGAGCATTCTCACTGGCCCTGGCGACTACTGGCCACTAGCTGCCATCTTGCGGACTTCCACGCAAGCTCTATGCACTGCCCTCTATGAGTGCATCTATGAAGCTCTTACTTCTCAACAATTAGATATAAAATAACTTGTATTCCACATTAAACAGTAAAGTACATAAGACATTAAATAAGAACTTTTTGTGATATTTTATTCCGTTTTTAAATTTCTTTCTTTTACTTCAATGTTGTTTTGGGTTATTCTCTTCTCTTGTGTGCCAACGTCTCTGAATATAGACTATTTTAAATTTTATAAATATATAAACACGTTATCTGGTAAGATGGTAAAATTTGCAAAAACATAATTTGGCAAAATATAAGTACAGTAGAACCCCGTTAATTTGAACCCCAATAATTCTAAAAAACGCGCTATTCGAAATTTTCACCAAAAAATTGCCCAAAAAATATTTTTCATACAAAATTGTTTATTAATTCGAAATTTGTTAATTCATAAGATCTAATAGTAACTTCTTTGTCTTTATTTTATTAAAGTTTTGTTAGTTACTAATGATTCAGATATTCAAGAATACTATAATTTGTGCAGAAAACGCTGGCCTACATGACGGCAATCACGCACGGTTTCAACGAAGAGTCGGAGCTGATCCGCGCCTCCATGGAGGTGGCTGAGGATAAGCTTCCCAAGGTCATTCCCGGAGCCAAGTTCATCCGGCCACCACTACCCGTGCACAGGGCACAGGCCAACTGGCCACTCTTGACTGTCTCGAGGTATGTTACTACTTTTTCAACAGCCCTAATATGTTTTCAAAACTGTTGAAAAGAATGTAACCTTACTGGGGTACGCAGTTCTAAGGTCACATTGTACATGATTATTAGTGTGAATTATAAATTTGGTTCAAGGCGATGCCATACGTAGTAATGCAAAATCATGTGTTTTTGGTTTGAAAATTTGGTCGCCTAGAAATGTTTCAGATGCTTCAATTAAATACTGCGAGTAGAATACATCTTGGCCTTTGAAATAATCGAATATTTTTTAGATAAGTCTTTTTATAAGCCCAGAAAAAATAATGTGTAAGGCCTATGAAAACTGCTTTAAAGTTCAAAATCTCCTACTTACGAACCCATTTTCGGTTATGATTTTATTGTATAATGTGGAAAATTAAGTTATTTATAAAATGATTGAAAAAAAATTAAATATTTATGCCTGAACATCCACAAAATAAAATAAAAGGCACTTTTTGGCCATGTGTTTTTCTTGCATAAATCAAAATGGGTGGATGGTGTTAAGCGGGAATTTAAACCTTATCGCCATCTGCGTAAGGGTTGTTATTGATAGCGGCTCAATTTAAAATATTACACAACGTAGTGCATCGCCTTAATATATGTTTATAAGTTGTTTTTAGTATGTTAATTTTTTTAAAAGTAATTATTGGATAACTAAAACCCCTGCCATAGTTCAGATGTATCCATCTGGTTTTCCTTCCCAGAACTTCCTCTTCTTCATTTCCTTTAAAAAACTCTCCACACAGAATTGGCAAAGATGGCACATATTTCAGAGTATTAGATACCTTCAGTATCGCCCTGGTGAAAGACCAACATTCAGAATCGTAAAGTTGCTTGCAATGGGTTTAGCTGTGGTTGGTGACCAGATCTGAATAGCCAAGTACTTTCCCACCTTCCTCTACCTACTTCAATTGGGGATGCCATAGTCTCACTGGCTCCAGTCGGTTGGGATTCTTGTGAGGGTACTCATTTGAAAAAAAGGTTTGAACAATGTGGAGTTAATGTTAAAAAATTATTCTCAAGGTGGGGCGGCTACTGTCAAAGGAATCAGAAGAAACATAGTTGGGAAGTAAGTGGTAGACCATTCTCTGTAAAGATATATAGTCAACAACCACTCAATAAAGATAGAATCTCACTGTGGAGCTAGTAATAATTATGTATGCACCGGAAAATAAATTCTCACTATTATTTTTGTTATTCCAGGGGCTTCTTCGAGGGCCAGATGATGAGCCGCGGGGGAGCGGGGGCTGTGCAATCCGCACTGGCAGCACCCGGAGGCCCCTCCGACATGGGAGCACTGGGGGCTGAGGCCGGCGCAGAGGGGGAGGTGGGTGCCGCCTGGGGAGACGATGATGATGACATCTTGGACGGGGAGGATAAACCAGAGGTAACTAACTAACTTAGAGGGTCAGATGGTTAAAATTATTTTAAATGGCAACATAATAAGATGGATCAAAGGAAAAAGCATCTGACTTTAGTAAAAAATTGTCATCCAACCAAATATTTTTCACATACACATCATCAAACAATATTCAGAAAATAGTCGTACTTAGTATTTATAAAGTTTTATGTATTTATTTATTTGATTTTTCACACCCAGCTGGGGGCTTTTGTGTATTTATTTTTTAAGACAGAGTACATCTAAATGTGCACAACATAAAAACAAAACTTTACAATGCTAAATGGAAAAATAGTAATCAGGAATTAAAACAATAGTTGGGTCACAATTTTTTTTTTTCTCGAAAATTTTATTTTTATGTTGACAAATAAATTTTCTATAACGATTTAAAAAGTGCCATTTTCGATTTGCCGTCAAAACGTTGATGTCAAGCCAGTGGCGGTTTCTATTGTCACGTCTGATGTCACGTCTGATGAGCATGGACCCTTGTCAATCACCAGGGCTATGATGGGGGCTAAGGCAAGGAGGCGGAATGTGTAAAAGCATTGAAGAACCTTGATCATGTTGTCATGTCTGAAGGTGTTTGGAGAGTCCGCCAGCGGTGAGCAGGACGACAGGTCTCCGCGAAATCCGTATGAGTTAGCTCCGGGTAGAGATTCGTGGGAAGGAGTGCGCGAAGCCATCCTCAATTAATCAGCATCCATTGAACGTTTAACGGGACAATGATGCTTCATCTTTGCTTCACCCCGACAGCATGCTTGGTAATCCATTGTAGTCTCCAAGGCATTACTCTTCAAAACACTCAAAAATAAAACCATTTTTTAATCCAAATAACTGATTGTATATTTTAATCTCACCAAACAACAACACTCGAACAAAGAACAGGCCGATCTCACACAGGAGTCAAAACGTTTGTTTTATGTTTGGTTAGTCTACACGGAAAGTCTGTATCCTTCAACATTTCAATCTCACCGAACAACCACATTCGAACAAAAAACCGGCTGATCGCGCGCAGGAGTCAAAACGTTTGTTTTATGTTTGGTTAGTCTACACGGAAAGTCTGTATCCTTCAACATTTCAATCTCACCGAACAACCACATTCGAACAAAGAACCGGCTGATCTCGCGCAGGAGTCAAAACGTCTCTTTTATGTTTTGTTAATTTACACGGAAAGTCTCCGAAGGATCGGTTCATGGTATCCGCGTGATCTTTTTCATTATTTTTCAATATCTATTTTTTCTCGCAAAACGCCACGCACACCGCGGAATCGTCCTCTCCCGTATTGTCCCCGATCTACCTACCCGCGTTATTTTTGCCCGCTCGTCCAACCGATCGCAGGGCAGCCACCCGAAAAACTCCCAACAAAACAATAATCGGGCACTGCCCTGGCAATCCAAACTTGCACAATTCTTTAACGTTACACTATGTCTATGGAATATTTGCTTCTTCACTGGAGGACTGCACCTGTTGAATCTCCTGGCGAGCATGTTGGCTCGCAAGCTCAGTACTCTTCTTTAGCGTTCTATGTCATTTTTATTATTTAGGTCGTCTGTGACAACACGCCCCAAATATTTTATTTCGCTGCAGATTTTGAGATTGGATCCGCCGGGACATGTGAGTGGACTGACAACTGGACCAGTATTTGCTTTAAATATCAGCATATAATGTTATTCGAAACAATGAAAAGAAACATATAAACCTTACCCATATAACCTAGTTTTTTCATGAAATCACCCTTTAAAGGTGTCCAGGATTGTCATTTTGATGAATTATCCTGTCACCCATCCCTATATTGATTTAAAAAATTAAAATAATTATTTGAGAAAGATGTAGGTGCATTTACGTTACACGGAATAGTGATTCAACACGAACCCAACATCATCTTTGACATTTCCAGGGTGCAGAAGTGGCGGGCTCCGAAGGTGCCGGCTGGGAGGTGGACGAGGACCTAGATCTGCCCGAGGAGCTGGCAGGGGCTACTGGGAGCGCCGGGGGCGAGGGTGCTGCGGGCTACTTTGTGCCGCCCACTCGGGGGCGCTCCGCCCGTGACCTCTGGCCTGACAACAGTCAGCTGCCCGCCGACCATGTGGCGGCGGGGAGCTTTGAGACTGCTTTCAGGTGATTAACAAACTCATTAATATTATTATTTAATGAGCAGGCAGCATTCATCCGATGCTCTCATATGTAATTTCTCTAGAAGTTCTAAAATAATTGAGTAGATTAAAATTTTAAAAATAAGTTAATCCTTTCTCCTCTCGAAATAGGAATTCAATTGTGCTTTGAATTGATTTATATTTACAGCCTTGATGACATGTTGTGGAAGTTTGTTCCGTGCTTCCACTAATCTATTTGCAAGGAAGTGTTTCCTAGGATTTGATGGAGTGCCCACGGACATTTACATTTGTGTTGGTGAAGATTTCTTAAATACCAAACTATATTGAGCAGATAAATTTTTTTAAATCGTATTGTTTCCGTTTTGCAATAAAATCCAAATAAATGCAAGGTTTCTGAATGTATCCGAAAACTAAAAACTGCTTTAGAAAGGTGAAATACGCTTTTAAATTTTATTGTTAGAAATAAACATACAATTTTTGAAATATTAAAATTTTTAATACAAACATAAAAAAAAATTAAAAATGGTAAACTAAAATTACTGAGGACAAAAAAAACACGTTTTGTTAGAAAAACGTAAATATCAACTCACGTTTTTGTCGTTTCATATATAAATAATTAATAAAAAAGTTTCAAAAACTTTTTAATTCCGGTCAGAAACTTTTCATATTTCATTATTTGGTATACATTTTAATTCTTCTGTAGTTAACTTCTAGATTTGAATGTGTGTCGTGGTGTTTTCCCTTTCTAACACTGTTTAGATCATATTTCTGACCATGATAGTAAGGGAGACAACGATTTCTATGAAACCGTATGAGTTATTCCCAAAAGCGAACAAATTAGCCTCAGTCAAGATGGGATAATGTACCAAACTATTTTTTTAAAAACTTCTATACAATTTAATCAATTTTGTTTCACCGTAAACGCATTGTTTTGATTTGTAGGTTACTGAATGAGCAAGTGGGCGTGGTGAACTTTGCTCCCTTCGAGGTACTATTTATGCAGATCTACTCGGCGTCAGGGCTCACCTTCCCCGCGCTGCCTTGCCTCCCTCCACTGGCACACTTCCCCCAGAGGAACTGGAAGGATGCCACACCAAAGAATGGACTACCCAACTTCTGTAAGTTATCTTATTCCCTTAACCGGTCAGCAACGTAAGCAGATATACACGATAAAATAACGATAGCAGTCAAGTACAATAAGCGTGTTTACACGTCAACGCGTGTGTTTCCACAAAAATCGTCATAACTCCGTTATTCTTCTAGTGACATCCCTAAAACAAGAAGTAGAATATTCGTATTGAATGAAGCTTCACATCTCTATTCAAAGTTATCCATAGAAACCCGTAAAAAGACCTACTCAGTGGAAGCAAATTTTACCCGCCAAATCGTAAAACGACGCCAAGAAAGCCGTTTGACGTGCCGACCCGCCTCGCAAGTTTAATTATTTTTTTAAAAATATATTTTGTATGAAATGGTCAAAAAGTGAAGTGACAGAATTGTTTATTGTACATTTGTACGATGAAATAACTGTTTTTTTTTTACATTATCCGTGATTTTAGTATCGTTTTTACATAAAACATTACAGGTGAGTCATTTTTACAATTTTTTCATGTTTCCATTCTAAATTTAAATATTTACAAATGTTAATATTTATTTATGATACAACAATTTGAAAGCCTATTTTGTAACCTTTCTAAAACAGTTTTTACTATTCGGCTCCGTTCAGTAATGTTTCATTTATAGAGCTTTGATTGTGAGGCGGTAATAACACAACGTTTTCGTGAAATTGACATTTCAATAAAGACATCTTAGCTTCAAGTTCGCGAAAAGTCGGAGGGGTTAACATCCATTTTTAATAATTACCGTGACATGATCCCTTGCAACTATGGATACCCATCCAATAGTTAAGCCTGCTTATGAAATCCAGAAGTAATGCGAGTGCAGTTCTTACGCCATATTCGAGATTCCCGCACTGTTATTAGTTTCATGCCCTTTATTATAGGAATATTATTAATGTTTATTTAATATTATGTTTTATGACACTATGTACACTCCATGTTAACCTTTTAGCAATTACCATTTTTTTTTTTTTTACACTTTTGGATTTATTATTAACCCCTTCAGTAATCATTTAAAAATTAAAAATGGAAAAAAACACCTTTTTTTTATCAATGAATTTTATTTACTCAAAATATATATCCTCATATAAAAGCCATTTCGGGCCCAAAATGGGACTGAATATTGATGTTGTGGAAAAAATAGTTAAATTTTCTTTAGTATGAATTCCGAATTCTGGCACATAATTGCCGCCCGAGTATACTCGAACGTGGTCCTTAAGAGGTTAATTAATTACCTTATAACATTTTCTAATAATTTTATTTAAACTTTGTATACTTATGTTTTTATGATTATGTGCATGCATGAGTATACGTATGTGATTGTATGTGTGTATGTATGTGTATATATATCTGTATGTATGCATGTGAATGTATGTGTACATATTGATTAATAGGTATATATATATGTATATATAAATATATGCATACGTATGTATGTATGTGTATATGTAAGCTTATTTATGTACCCGCCGCAGAACAGAAATCTTCTAGTGAGGCGGGTTACTTACTTGTTTGTGTACGATATTGTTATTTCAATAAACGCCCGGGTTGCCGGCAAATAAAAAATAAAATAAAAATTAGGAAATATTATGCATTCCAAATGATTGTACTCCCAGGAGTTCTTCAGTATTTATTACAGTTGCATTTTCATTTTGGGAGGTGGGTATAAGTACCGTTGCCCCGGGAACCATCATTGGATAACCATCAGTCATCCCAAGTGGTTCACTACGTTTGTTGATTAAGCAGGGGTGCCCGGGTTCGGGGAGTGAGGTTTTTCCATGTCTCGGTGGCGGATGCATCTGCCCACCAGCTGCGTGTCGGGCAGGATCGGAAGAGGCCGGTTGAGGGAGACTCTGACTTCTCCAGCTGGACTCTCTAGACCCATTGCTTATCACCGCGGTGGGATCCCTATTCCTATCCACCTTTCCTTCCCAAAACTTTCTTTCCTTTCCTCGGACGGACTTGAAACTGTGCTCCACTTGTTTCGGGGGAGGTATGTGGTGCGGTGAAGGGACTCTCTCCAGTCTAACAAAATGGATGGACAATGCTGGCATTAGTTGAACATATTGTCTTAACCAAAGTTTTTGCATTATTTTTTTATAAACGCAATACACCGCACAAAGGCCTTAAGAAATGGGCTTATGTCAACTGCGGTCGACGGTGGCAGGTCAACTAAAGAGGTGGGATAGAAGAGATACAACCTCCAACTAAGTGAAGCCACTTTTTTCACTAAGTTATCTACGATTTCAATAGAGAAATTATTGTATTTTCCAGCCATCAAGTTGAGTAACCTGGTGGTGAAGCTGCAGCAGTGCTACCAACTGACCACTGCGGGCAAGTTCACGGAGGCCGTGGAGCGCCTTCAGCAGACGGTGCTATCCATCCCACTGCTGGTGGTGGACAGCAAGCAAGACGTGGCAGAGGCGCAACAGCTGTTACAGATCTGCCGCGAATACATACTGGGCCTACAGATGGAGACCTACAGAAAAGGTAGACAAAATCTGTACAGTTAATACTGTTTTTACATCAGCGATACATTCTTCAGTATATCGTAAAAACAAAATATAACTAGATTGTGTGTAGGAAAATGGGATATTGGTTTCATTGTATGTATAATGTCGTCAGACAATAAACGTGTATGTTTTCAAATGTTTGGTATGAAATCAAATATTATTACCTTTACGCTTTGTAGATTGTGTTATTTCAAAACTGTATTGCGGTGAGCAGACAGTGGAAGTCAAACGAGCTGGATGCAAAAACAAGAAACGTGCCCAAGCTGTTTTGTTGCTCTTATCACCTTTTTGGTATCTCCAATACCTTCTTTATCTGTTGTGTAAAGTGTTACTTCTGTAGGTTTCACACAAGTTACGTAAACTTTGAATGCGTTTGAAAACTATAATTTTCATCATAAGTTGTTTTATTGTATCCCCCCAATTAAATAGTATAAAAATCTAGATATTCTATTCAGGAAGCTAATTAATATTTTATCTTTTGCAAACAGGGTTGCCAAAAGCTTCACTGGACGAGCAGAAACGCAACTGCGAAATCGCAGCATACTTTACACACTGCCGCCTGCAGCCAGTACACCAGATGCTCACGCTCAGAACCGCCCTCAACATGTTCTTCAAGCTCAATAACTTCAAGACGGCCGCTTCGTTCGCCCGGAGACTCCTGGAGCTCGGTCCCAAACCTGAAGTGGCCCAGCAGGCTAGAAAAGTCCTGCAGGCCTGTGATAAAAACCCGGTAGACGAGTATAAACTTGCGTACGATGAACATAATCCGTTCAGCATCTGCGGTATCAGCTATAAGCCGATCTACCGCGGGAAACCGGAAGATAAATGCAGCCTTTGCGGGGCTAGCTATCTGCCAGAGTATAAGGGGACGGTTTGTCCCATCTGCAATGTAGGGGAGATCGGTAAAGATTGCATTGGGTTGAGGATTTCGGCCATGCAGTTCCACTCGAGATAAAATAATTGATTTCTAATAAAAGTAAACAATCTACAGTAGAACCCCGATAATTCGAAAAAATGCATAATTCTAAATTTTCGCCAAATAAATATCACCAGAAATTATTTTCATAAAAACTGGTTTTTTGATTCGAAATTTATTTTTGTCCCCGCATGAAAATTTGTTTGTGTTATTTGATTTTTGAGAAAATTAAAATAAATAAAATTTCATAAATCTGAATTTGAAAGACGGTCGTGGCGGTTAAACGCTGAAAAATGAATTTTTACGTGGTTATACATTGTCCTAAATAGTATTTATTATTTTGTAAATCTGAATCGATTTACACGGGAATGTCATATTTTTGCAAATTTATTTTGAAAATCTGAGTTTGTATCACGGCAGTAACTGGCTGCGAAAATTCGATTTACACTGGAATAATTTGGATAATTACGAATTTACTCCAAAGACACTACCCGAATTTGAAAGGGCGGCTGAAAGATTTTCGTTTTTTTTTTTTCATAAAATTTTGTATTACATGGGAAATTGTTATTTCGAAAATTAATTTTTAATGTCCTGTGGATTTTGAATTAACGAGGTTCTACTGTACCTATTTACTGCATTTTAATAACACGTGTTTGAATTGTGTTATAAATTTCCGAATATATATATTTATGCGTTTTTTGGTATTCGTTATGGGAATCGATTTGATTCTGTGAACCATCTGTTTTTGTGTCATTTGAAATGATGTCCTTACCACGCCTTATGTTCCAAGTATATTTAATATTCTTCTAATTTGATTCCAAGATAGGTTCCATGTATAATGTTTAGTAATTTTATTTTTAAGGAAGCTGTGAGTTGGAAAATATATCAATGCTATTATGGAAAGTGTATGCCATTCAGTCTTATAGAAATAATATTGACTTGACCTATTCTCACGGCAATTTATGTTGAAATATAACAGTCTACTATGTATATTATAATAAAATATCAAAAAAAATATGTATTATGTCTTTTAAATTGAATACAGATCAACAAACTATACCCTTATGATCATTTTCCATAACACGGATCCCAGCATCTTTTTTGATGTGAATACTGCACAAGTCTCAACTACCATCAACTGACAGTGGTATCCTCAATTATGGTATGTACCATACATACCCCTAGGTATTATGCTCAGTCTATTGTGAAGTACCTGGCTATTCAGACCTGATCACCAAACACGGCTAAAGCCATTTTAAGGCGATGCACTACGTCGTATAATATTTTGAATCGAGCCGCCATCAATAACACTCCTTACGTAGATGGCGATAAGTCTTAAATTCCCGCAACCATCCAGCTGTTATGATTTAGGCAAGAAAAAAACATGGCTAAAAAGTGCCTTTTATTTTATTTTGTGGGATGTTCAGGCATAAGTAATATAACTAATTAGAAATTTGTATTATTTCATATTAACCAACATTAGCATAAGAAACTATTTTGGCTTACCTCATATTTAACCTCTTGTATAACTCACCTGTATAAAATTGCTGTTTGTTTCTTACATAAATAAAAAAATAAAAAAAAGTATTTAAATGTTTTCCGATCATTTTATAAATAGCTTAATTTGCAACATTATACTATAAAACCATAACCGAAAATGGGTTCGTAAGTAGGAAATTTTGAACTTTAAAGCAGTTTTCATAGGCCTTATAATTTTTTTTTTCTGGGCTTATAAAAAGACTTATCTAAAAAATACTCGATTATTTCAAAAGCCAAGATGTATTCTACTCGCAGTATTTAATTAAAGCATCTGAAACATTTCTAGGCGACCAAATTTTCAAACCAAAAACAACACATGATTTTGCATTACTACGTAGTGCATCGCCTTAAGCAACATTTCAATTCCGAATGGTGGTGTTTTTACCAGGACAATACCGGGAATATCTTCAGCTCTGTATTTGAGCCTTCTTCCAGTCAATTCACTGTAGATAAATTAAAAATCTTCATTTTCCCTACAGCTATTTGGGGCTTTTACTAAGCCTATTTGTGAAAATTGCTATTACGATTGCTTAAGTTTTCTGCAGCGCGAGGGAGAGACTGCTGTAAATTTCAATACATATTATAAAAGGATTTTCTGACCAAAAACTAACTGGCATTCCCCCATCCACAGTGTGTTGAAGGTTCTAACAAAAACACAGATTTAAAACAAAATATTCAATAAATCAAAAAATTATTTATTTTACATTTAAAAAATGTAACAATAGGAATCAACATTTTACACAAAAGATTCTTATCTTAAAACAAATATTTCTCTCCGACGTCATTCATTTATAAATTGCTGTTAGTCCTTGGACTTGTTTTGTTTATAAGAAAAAATCTTAAGATATTACAAAAAGTGGAAAGTTAAATGTCAGAATGATTTGCAAAAAAATATATATACTCTGACAGCACCGTTCAAAAGATATATAACCATTCACGCAACCCTTTTTTTCTATTTCTTTAATAATTGGTAGAGAACGCACCAAAGAAGTCTTGCCTATAATTAGTTAGCAATCAAATAAATTGAACTCAATATCGGTTTGACGACATCTTATGATCAAATTAAACAGGCTGAAGTATTATAGTTTTGTATTTACTTGCAAGAGCTATAATCTGTTGTATTCTCCACCAATAGGGTCAATAAAATTTTACAAAACAATTATTATTTATTCCCTGTCCCAAAACAATCGACATTTAATTAATTTTACAATAAAGTTGGTGGTTTTACATAAAATACTGCAAATTCAGTGAGATAAGTTTATAAAAATGAGAATGTAAGTTAGTTTTTTTAATGCCTATGAGTTATGAATATTCAACTCTATTTTCTATTCCGCACTTTTGTCTTTATTCTTCTTTTTCTTTTTTTTCTTGGGTTCCCCGTTGGTGTCATCGAGATTTTCGCCATTTTCTTTCATACTGCCATTTTGTACTGATTCATCAGCCTCCGCCGTCTCTGCTTCGGAAATCTTTCGCTTCTTATTCTGGAAGACAAAGTATTGCAATTAATATTATTGTTTAGTAAAGTAAAGATTGACAACTAGCCAATATAATTATAAAAGACACGTAGTAAGAATGGAAGAGGGCTGACAATCAAAAAATCTTTTGAAGGACAAAGGAGTGTTGGTTGGTGACTTTTGCCTGAAAGGTGATATGTTCCTGCACTGGGAGCTCTGTTGTAATCATCTTTCTGTAAAATATGCTGTTAATGAGAAAAGTTACAGTTGAGTTTTTAGATAGTTGATTGCTGAATGGATTTTATTTTTAACTAGCTGTACCCTGCCACATGTTGCTGTGGCTCAAGCTGTCTGTGCATATAGAGAAAAAATAGCATGTGTCGCTTTTACGTCCAACAGAGAGCGCTGTTTTTCAAAAAAAGCATGGCTGTCCAACAGATGGCGCTGTTTTTAGCTGTCAGAGGTGACATCTATATACTATAAGTATATAAAAACACAAGCGTATTCTAATGCAACGTTGTGTCAAAATTTCGAACATTTACATTTTTATTTATATAGATGTGACACAGCACAATAGGCCCGAATGCTCCCACCATCTGGAGTCAATGAGACTATGGCAACCCCTATTGGGGTATTTTGTGAGGCTGGGGGGTAGAGGTGGGGGGAAGTGCATGTCTATTCAGATCAGGCCACCAAACATGGCTAAAGCCATTTCAGGCGAAGTTTCAATTCTGAATAATGGTCTTTCACAAGGGCACCGAGTATATTACAATATATTAGCTGTACTGTATCATTTACCTTTTTCTTCTTCTTTTTGCCGCCTTCTTCTGCCACTCCATTCTCGGCAGGCGGTACCACAAGGGCCGCCTCCTCCATGGCTTCCTTCATCACGTCCACGTTCTTCCTGGGAACGTCACCGCACTCGTAGAACTTAAGCCGGTCCTCCACCTGCTGCTTCAGCTTCTCGCCAAATACAGCCGACTGAATTTCTGTACAGATAAAAAGCAAGTTGTAATCTTCTGAATTCAAACAGGTTATTCACAGCTGACTGCATTTCTGTACAGATAAAAAAGTTATAATCTTTTGATATTGAATTCAAACTGGTTATTTACAACCGACAGCATTTCTGTACAGATAAAAGCAAGTTATAATCTTTTGATATTGAATTCAAACTGGTTATTTACAACCGACTGCATTTCTGTACAGATAAAATCAAGTTATAATCTTTTGATATTGAATTCAAACTGGTTATTTACAACCACCTGCATTTCTGTACAGATAAAAGCAAGTTATAATCTTTTGATATTGAATTCAAACTGGTTATTTACAACCGACTGTATTTCTGTACAGATAAAAGCAAGTTATAATCTTTTGATATTGAATTCAAACTGGTTATTTACAACCGACTGCATTTCTGTACAGATAAAATCAAGTTATAATCTTTTGATATTGAATTCAAACTGGTTATTTACAACCAACTGCATTTCTGTACAGATAAAAGCAAGTTATAATCTTTTGATATTGAATTCAAAGTGGTTATTTACAACCGACTGCATTTCTGTACAGATAAAAAAGTTATAATCTTTTGATATTGAATTCAAACTGGTTATTTACAACCGACAGCATTTCTGTACAGATAAAAGCAAGTTATAATCTTTTGATATTGAATTCAAACTGGTTATTTACAACCGACTGCATTTCTGTACAGATAAAATCAAGTTATAATCTTTTGATATTGAATTCAAACTGGTTATTTACAACCAACTGCATTTCTGTACAGATAAAAGCAAGTTATAATCTTTTGATATTGAATTCAAACTGGTTATTTACAACCGACTGCATTTCTGTACAGATAAAAGCAAGTTATAATCTTTTGATATTGAATTCAAACTGGTTATTTACAACCACCTGCATTTCTGTACAGATAAAAGCAAGTTATAATCTTTTGATATTGAATTCAAACTGGTTATTTACAACCGACTGTATTTCTGTACAGATAAAAGCAAGTTATAATCTTTTGATATTGAATTCAAACTGGTTATTTACAACCGACTGCATTTCTGTACAGATAAAATCAAGTTATAATCTTTTGATATTGAATTCAAACTGGTTATTTACAACCAACTGCATTTCTGTACAGATAAAAGCAAGTTATAATCTTTTGATATTGAATTCAAACTGGTTATTTACAACCGACTGCATTTCTGTACAGATAAAAAGTTATAATCTTTTGATATTGAATTCAAACTGGTTATTTACAACCGACAGCATTTCTGTACAGATAAAAGCAAGTTATAATCTTTTGATATTGAATTCAAACTGGTTATTTACAACCGACTGCATTTCTGTACAGATAAAATCAAGTTATAATCTTTTGATATTGAATTCAAACTGGTTATTTACAACCAACTGCATTTCTGTACAGATAAAAGCAAGTTATAATCTTTTGATATTGAATTCAAACTGGTTATTTACAACCGACTGCATTTCTGTACAGATAAAAGCAAGTTATAATCTTTTGATATTGAATTCAAACTGGTTATTTACAACCACCTGCATTTCTGTACAGATAAAAGCAAGTTATAATCTTTTGATATTGAATTCAAACTGGTTATTTACAACCGACTGTATTTCTGGACAGATAAAAGCAAGTTATAATCTTTTGATATTGAATTCAAAGTGGTTATTTACAACCGACTGCATTTCTGTACAGATAAAAAAGTTATAATCTTTTGATATTGAATTCAAACTGGTTATTTACAACCGACAGCATTTCTGTACAGATAAAAGCAAGTTATAATCTTTTGATACTGAATTCAAACTGGTTATTTACAACCGACTGCATTTCTGTACAGATAAAATCAAGTTATAATCTTTTGATATTGAATTCAAACTGGTTATTTACAACCGACAGCATTTCTGTACAGATAAAAGCAAGTTATAATCTTTTGATATTGAATTCAAACTGGTTATTTACAACCGACTGCATTTCTGTACAGATAAAAGCAAGTTATAATCTTTTGATATTGAATTCAAACTGGTTATTCACAGCTGACTGCATTTCTGTACAGATAAAAGGAAGTTATAATCTTTTGATATTGAATTCAAACTGGTTATTCACAGCTGACTGCATTTCTGTACAGATAAAAGCAAGTTATAATCTTTTGATATTGAATTCAAACTGGTTATTTACAACCGACTGCATTTCTGTACAGATAAAAGCAAGTTATAATCTTTTGATATTGAATTCAAACTGGTTATTTACAACCAACTGCATTTCTGTACAGATAAAAGCAAGTTATAATCTTTTGATATTGAATTCAAACTGGTTATTTACAACCGACTGCATTTCTGTACAGATAAAAGCAAGTTATAATCTTTTGATATTGAATTCAAACTGGTTATTCACAGCTGACTGCATTTCTGTACAGATAAAAGGAAGTTATAATCTTTTGATATTGAATTCAAACTGGTTATTCACAGCTGACTGCATTTCTGTACAGATAAAAGCAAGTTATAATCTTTTGATATTGAATTCAAACTGGTTATTTACAACCGACTGCATTTCTGTACAGATAAAAGCAAGTTATAATCTTTTGATATTGAATTCAAACTGGTTATTCACAGCTGACTGCATTTCTGTACAGATAAAAGGAAGTTATAATCTTTTGATATTGAATTCAAACTGGTTATTTACAGCTGACTGCATTTGTAACAGTAAAAGTGAGTCATCCATTAGTAATCAGCATTTGAACTCTAGCCATAAAAACGGTTTTTTATACAGTGACGATTTTGGAAGTGCGTTATTTATGAATCCCACTTAAGGCGATGCACTACGTCGTATAATATTTTAAATTGAACCGCTATCAATAACAACCCTTACGTAGATGGCGATAAGGTTTAAATTCCCGCTTAACACCATCTGCCTGTTTTGATTTATGCAAGAAAAAAACATGGCCAAAAAGTGACTTTTATTTTATTTTGTTGATGTCCAGGCATAAATATTTTTTTTTTTTCGATCATTTTATAAATAACTTAATTTGCCACATTATACAATAAAATCATAACCGAAAATGGGTTCGTAAGTAGGAGATTTTGAACTTTAAAGCAGTTTTCATAGGTCTTTACGTTATTTTTTTCTAGGCTTATAAAAAGACTTATCTAAAAAATACTCGATTATTTCAAAGGCCAAGATGTATTCTACTCGCAGTATTTAATTAAAGCATCTGAAACATTTCTAGGCGACCAAATTTTCAAACCAAAAACACATGATTTTGCATTACTACGTATGGCATCGCCTTAAACTTAACACCTCAGGAACAGGACGTGTATTTTAGATGGGAAAAATAAGCAAACCAAGCACGAATTTAGCAGGTTAGCCGAAAATATCTACATCGACTGTTGGATGAGGATAGAAGGTGAGTAAAGTGCCATCCAATTGGAAGAAAAATGCATACCGAACATGGTCCGGGCATGGCCTAGAAAGTGTTAGGGGGAATTTTGAATATTATCAAATTAATCAATAATGTTACCAGTAAAGCAGTCAATCCTCGATGCAATGGAGCACTTATTGGCCAGATAGCGAGAGATGCGTCCCTTATTCTTAAGGCCAGCCCTTCCAATGAAACTGGAGTGGTACAGCAGACCATATTTAGGGGTGTTTCCTCTGGTTTTAAGGGCGCGGAAGAGGGCCTTCTCAGCACCTATTAGAAATACATACAACAAAACTCATGTTCAAATTTATTTTTCAAATATTGACGAAAAAATCATGTATGAAATTTAAATGATGTGTGAAACAAATTTAATGCTGGCAGAAGGGAATACTGCCAGAATCTCAAACAATGCTCACTTTAATATCAGCAAGTATCTAAGAAGTCATTGCTCAGTTTGGAGACAACAACAGCTGGTTGATTGCTGGATTCATAATTTAAACAAAATATTTTAATTCCATATCTTTCACAAAGCAAAATAGGGTCTGAAGAGGAATTCCCATAAATGTAATAGTCAAACTAAGTAGTTATGAAACTTGGCAAATATGATCAAGGAAAAAAGGCCATTTCGGAAAATGTGGGTCTTTTTTCAGTTTTCAATGAGTGAATACTTTACTTTCATGACAGCTTTTCCTCAAGATCCTGATTGTTTTTCATGCTTGTAGAGACATATCAACCAAGTTTCAAAATAAGTCTGGTCTAGTATTCAAATTTGTCCATTTAACCTTTAAGCACCATATAGTCCGGAAACAATCAAAATCTATCGTCAAAAGTTACATCACTGATGCGATTGACTAATGATTGCTAAATTGATAGTTTACCGAGGCAATTGACAATTGATACTTCCCTTACTGATGGGGGAATGACGTGTATTTTTATTGAGCGCATATATGCAAGTGTCATTGACGCAATGAACAATTGAGCAATTGATGGAATGATGGTTTCACTTTGTGATTTATCTATCGACCCATTATAACACATGTCATTTAAACACAATCTATCCCGTCACGTGTCATTTGTATGTGTAATCTGTGAAAGCTTTTTATGGATCACGTATGGGGGCAGCCATGCATCACATATGCGACAGCCGCTTAGATTGAGGGCTGGTGGTGATTTAATGAATCATAATATTAAATTTATTTTCACATTAACAAACTTGATTCAGAAGTAGTTCTTACCTAAAATCTGCACAGTGGAGGCGGGGAACTTGGCCAGGTTGGTGAGACTGCCGGCCTTGGAGATGAGGCGGGCTCCCACCTGATCTCCGATGAGGCAGGCCAGGTTGGGCGCAACTCCCTCCATTTTCTTGTGGAGATACTCTGCTATCTGTTTTCTAGAGGGACACAAACAATACATTAGCTGGATTGCAAATAAGCCAGAAATTAATTAGAAATATGCAATACTGATTATTATGCATTTTTAATGTTTGGAGGTGGCATTTATTATATCTTTGAATCAAACACGAAAATTCTTCCCTGAAATGGAGATAAAGATTTTGCTCAACTTTTAAAGAAGTGGTCAATTCCAGTGATTTTAGTTTGAAGTCAAATCCAACTGATTTTAGTTTGGAGTCAAATCCAACTGATTTTAGTTTGAAAAGTGGTCAAATCCATTTGAACTGATGTGTACATTTGAGAGTGCTGGAATTGGCCTCTTGATTAATTTTGGGACCAACTTTGTTCCATAACACCCATATCAAAATACTGTCAGGCTGAGCTATTTTGTTTCCGATATTTTTCTGTTGTAATAATTACATATGTTTTGTGCTATAACAGAAAACATTACAGAAGGAGTTCAACTTCCTTGTCATACACTCCCTTTAGCCTCACAACATTCCCTTGATAATTGGAGATGCTAGTCCCACTGGCTTCCGTGCGAATCACAGAATCATCGCTTTTCTTACCTGAAACTATCAGAGATCTCATTTCTATGTTTTACTTTAACCTTCCTCTGCCTGTGCCATACTTCAGGGCTAGTATCACCATTCCATTGTGGACTGCTAGCTATCTCAGGGATCTCATGTCCACAGCATTCAGTCTACTTTCACTCACTGTCATACATCAGGGCTAGTATCACCACTCCATTGTGAACTGCGGGCTTCACTTCTTTGGACAATGTTTTACTGGTCCAAATCGCTTTCATTAAAGGAATTTCCAGCAATTATCCTTGTTTTAATATCTTTATCAGCCTTATTATTTTCATACCTGTATTCACTCAATTTGACCAGACGTCCAGCGAACATCTCGATGTTGATCAGATCGACGGGTGATATGTCCATGCCCATAGACATCTTGGCGGCGTCAAGGATGGCCTGCGCCTTGTCCCCGTCCATCAGCATGTCGGTGAGGGGCTCCAGCGACTCCTCGCTCAGGTCCTTGCGGTTCTTGATGTGCTCAGCCACCTTGGCATATAGGTAATTGTCAGGGACGATCTTCACCAGCTCGGGGAAGTGGTAGGAGTACCATTCTCTGGAAATTATACAAAATAATTTTGTTCAAAGTTTTGGTACAATTTTTTGTTTATACTGGTCTATATTATAAGCCTGTACTGACAATAAGTAATTACTCCGTTACTTATTGTTATAACCTCAGATTGCGGGAAATTGAAAGCACTAATATCCACATCAGAGCTCGTCTTTTTGTAAACTATTCTTCACAACAGATCGAGAGTTAGAACAGCAAGGAAACGGAAATCCAGAATAGTAAAGATCTTGTCTTATTACCACAGCGAAGGCATTGTTAAAATGGGCTTGAACTCGGCTTAAAGCTGAACTGGCGCGTAAGAATCATATAAGACAGATTGATCATTGTTAATGTTATTTTGTGTGAAACAAATTTAATGCTGGCAGAAGGGAATACTGCCAGAATCTCAAACAATGCTCACTTTACTATCAGCAAGTATCTAAGAAGTCATTGCTCAGTTTGGAGACAACAACAGCTGGTTGATTGCTGGACTCATAATTTAAACAAATATCATCATTAAAGGTGCAAGATAGAATTAAGAGTGGTGTTCCTCAGTTACCCAACCCTTCAGCGCATGGCAAATTTAAATAACGAACTTGCATATAATTGCACTTTATTCAAGATTGAAAGATAATCTTTATCTTGCTGTGAGAAAATCATTAGAAATCATAAAAAAATGACCACATTCCCAGGCTACAAACCACCTAAGACTCGAATTGAATTCTATCAGGTTGCTTGTGAAGTAATGGATAACTTGTAGAGGATTATCTGAGAGTTTGGATAACTCAATAATCAACCAGAAAAACGGCGCAATATAACTTATCCAATTATTATTATTTAGATAATGAGATACCTTACCAGCTTCTATTCCTCTAACCCTCCTCAATTCTCTTTAGTATTACACAACTGATGGAGTATTGAACCAACCTTATCCGCATAGAGAATGTATTGATATCCTTGTCCAGCTGATCGAGGAGGGCGATGCTCTGGATGATCATGTTATCAGCTCGGTGCACGTTGAACTTCACCTTGGCTCGGGAGTAGGAGTGGCCGAGACCCAGCTGGGCCACAGACGCTGTCTTGCTGGTGAAACCTTTCACGAGCTTTGGGAAGTGATGACGGATACCTAACGAAATAATAATATTGCTTAAATCACCTAGTCTGTAAAAAAGAAAGACAAACATTTCCAGGTTACGAATACCTGACAATATTCGATTTTCTCTTAATACCGATGAGGCGAGGACTTAGCTGGGAGAGGAATTGAACCCAAGAGGTCTGAGTGGGAACCCAACGAATTCGTCAACGCAACCAATCTGTCACTATTGTCGAATGTTAAAATGACTAAATCGCATAACGCAATACTATTCGTAAATGTGTTATAAAGTGGTTTTTTTACTCATTCTGAACAAGGCACCATCTAAACACCAACAAGTGTCATAGTTAGGCCAACAAACGTAAATTAGTTAACAGGACATTGATTCAAGAGATTATTAAAATAGCAGCTACAATGACGAGTGCAGTAAAAAGAAAGGGGTCATTTGTTTGGGATTTTTTTAAAGAGCTACCAATTGCTACTTTGCAATTCGAAAATGCTTTACAGTGGATCGACAAGTGCTATGGGCAAACACCTAAAAAATATCCATCAAAAAGACGATAACAACGAAGTTGGCTGCAAGAAGCAGCCAACACTTACTTCCTTTGGAGTAACAAGTGGCAGTACTTGTGATGCCAAAAGACGAGAAAACATCACTAAATTGACTGCTTCGATGATTACGCGGCACCACTTGCCATTAGAAATAGTGGAGTGGCCTGGTTTCAGGGAGCTAGTAGCCTATATGGAGCATAGCTACAAACCAGTGTATTCCGACACCATTAAAACCCACATAGAAAAGAAGGGTGCGGAAATGAAAAATGACATCGCCAAGGAGCTAGGGGCTGTAAACGTCCATCCTCCAATACATGGCGGCAAAATTCAAATACACGCTACAGAAATTGGCGGGGTTTTTTAATGTTTAAAAACCCGGGTACCCGACCGGTTCCTCAAACGGGTACCCGGTTCCCGAAAATGAGACCCGGCGGCATCACTAGTGTCAACAAATAAAGAAATATATAATTAATGAAATAAAACAATATTTTTTGTTTAAAACCACGAATTTTTATTAATTTTAAGACCGACCGGTTTCGCTTCACTCGAGCATCGTCAGGGTACAAAATTAAACTTAATAAAAATTCGTGGTTTTAAACAAAAAATATTGTTTTATTTCATTAAAATGTTAAACCACTAAGTGATTGCTTTCTACGAAAATATATAATTGTTAAGATAAATTTACCTCTGACAATTTCAGGCACGGCTCCAATGTGTGTACAGGGAATTCCCAACACTTCACTGATGGCTGCTCCCAGCTTTGCATCGGAGACCCCCAGGGTCGTCTTTGACCTCTTGCTGACCTTGGGGAGGGCGCCATCCAGGAATAGCTGAAGATCTTCCGGTACCACTCCTAGAGAGAAAAATTATACAGATTAGTTTCTTTACAATTCGTTACATTCAAAGCATAGATTGTTTTATTCATAGACATTAGGAAGCTTGTTAGGGTTCCAAATTGGGAGTCACTTTCAGTTTTCAAGGTACCAAAAAGCTTCTAAGAAAATATCCTATCCTGCATTGGTTGGAAGTTTTTGTAAGATTTTATATTGTGAGTTATCAAAAAAAAAAACATTAATAATAACACTAGCTGAAGTTCCTGGGGGTTTTATGCAAGTTTTTCGAAATCTCATGTAGACGGTGACCTTCCTCTTATTTTGATGGTCAAATGTACAAAATTTCTTCAATCTCTGAATAAAAATGTAGATTTGTATAGAAATGAAAGCCAGCCCGCCCCAGACATTCATAATAAATATTATTATTATTATTAATAATATTGGACAATTTGTATAGCGCCGCTTTTGTGAGATATCACCTCAGGGGCGATCTTTATATATAAATAAATTATTTATCAATGTTAGAACACAATCGATATTAAAGTCTCGTAAAAATGTATTTACGTGGTACAAAACCACTTTTTGTCGAAATGCCAAAATTGAAACCAAAATACTCTTGTGTCAAAATCATCTTTTGGTAAACACTTTCTTTCAAAACTTTGTTCATATAACTTGGCAGACACCACATACAGTAACATGTTTTGAATATGAATTTGTGTTAAAATTGTTTCCGGAACTAAGCTGTTTTGATTATGTGTTAAAAAAACAACGGTGGACGGACACCTTATCCGAGTAAAACCCATCGAAATTATGGCTAGAAGCTTAGGAAAAATTAATTTTCTTTAATTTCTTGGTACGTACAGTTACCGACATATATGGACCGCACCCTCCTAGTGCCTATGTAATATTGGCGATAATGTCATAAAAATAATGTTACAAAGTATACATTTTGTGTGAAACAAATTTAATGCTGGCAGAAGCGAATACTGCCAGAATCTCAAACAATGCTCACTTTAATATCAGCAAGTATCTAAGAAGTCATTGCTCAGTTTGGAGACAACAACAGCTGGTTGATTGCTGGATTTAGAGAATTATGTATGGACAATGGAGCTATTTAATTATGTAATTGATTGTTTAAATTACCTTCAGACACGCTGTTAATATTCTCCAGCGCTGTGACGGCAGTCTTGAAGGGCTGGAAACCTACCAACTTCACAATAGAGTTGAAACGGTCCAGGGAAGTGACGGAGGCTTCCACCTGTGGTATCAGGGTGGCCACCTCGTCAAACTCCTGGACGTTGAACAGAGCATACCCGGCGGCATGCTCGTACAAGACCATCAACTTGGTCGGCTAAAAAAAAAAATACAGAATAAGACATTTATATATATATATTTTATTTATTAAATGTATGGAAATTTTCTCACAATGAGTATTTTATTACCTTTCTGAACCATCAAAACCAGAGTTAATAGCCACTTTATTATTTTTTTATGTATGAGCAAAAAAATAGTAAGCATAACACCTATTCAAATGTATGAAAGAAAACCATCAAACAAGAGTTGCCATCCATCGGTATTATTAGTATTATAGGGTATTTGCCATAGTGGAAAGTTCGACAGAATGGAGGGAATTATTTGAAATTGGTATTGCCAGTAAAGAAAATAGTTCAAAGCTATGAACAAATTTGGAGTCAAGTAGGTTCTTTCTAAATGTAACTCAATTTTAGATATTAACATTGGTTTGAATCAGTGAATGAACTGATACTAAGTTGGTTATAAAACTTTCTAAAATAATAAATATATTTCAAATCCTTAAGGAACCGATGCACTACATAAGGTTATTAGTTTGTATGTAAACATATGGTAAAAATTATGAATTGCTGGACACAGTTTAGGAATTTAAAAAAATTAAATTAAAAAAATATGGCCGAAACTGTCAAAACACATGAAATTTTGAAGACTTGGATAAAAAGTGGTAAACTTGTCAAAGTCTGCTGCATGCAAAGGCCCTTTAAAATAAAAACACTTGATTTTCTTCTCTATCTAATGGAGATAAGTATTTAAGTAGGGGGTTTGTGAAATTTGATTACATATATTAAGTCGCACATGCAAAAAATAGGTTTTTAGGGTTTAGTTTTGAGTTATTTTAATAATTTAGGCGTATGTTTGTTGCAAGTTTATCCAAATAAATTGTACTGCACCTTTTACCTCACCTGACAAATAGTTTTATAGTAATTGTTGAATCAAAGTGTTATTTCGAAAAATATTTGCACTTTTAATAGGGACATTTTACGGAAATTACACAAGCGCGGCAATGCCTTCTGAAATATTATTTATTATAGCTGTAGCTATTATATTTATTATAACTTATCGAGACTGTGTTTAGTACAAGTTCGTAAAATGTTATTGACCTGCTAAGATATTTTGACAACTTCATAAACATTGAAAGAAGTGGTTGTTGAATGTCTACATTATAAGCATTGATTAATTAATTAATGAATGGATACAATTTATAATGCAAATAGTATTTGAGGGTTAAAAAAATATTACCTTGAATGAGAAAATAATGAAAACATAAATGTCACTAAAAACTGCACAAAGAAACACTATTACGGTTTATTTATACTTGGTTGGAAAGAAAGCGGTCTTGGAAGCACGATGTGAAAATGTGTGGAATGTTTGAAAATGTCACGTTTTGTTTTTACTCGACAAACGAGCTCGGAAGGGACAAATTTACTTTTTGTAAAGAATCCATGAAAGTTGTAGGAAAGCAACATTTTGATAGATGAACGGCATTGAAATTGGGAAATATCATTACACAAACCACAAATCAACGTTTTGGAAATAAACATGCGGCCTTAACCTAAAATTTTTTATTCAAATATTTCTCTTAATTAGGGCCCAAGCAGAATAACGATAAATAATCGCCGCTAATTACGTAAATAATGTTTTTAAACTACAAAATAACAGAAAAGGGATTGTCTTACCATTTTTGCTTATTTATCTACTTTTCCATGAGAAGTAAACTTTTGCGTCCACACGTGTTAAAATATAAAAGACTTTGTCATAGATAAAACATGACAAGAAGGCAGTGGCTCTGTTCTACAACGAAAGCTTCGGTGTTATCAACCCAAAAATAATAATTTATAAGTTCTTACTTTACGGCCATCGTGAAGCAGGGGTTATTTTAAACATTTTATTTTATTACGATTTTTTTTAAGATCTGGATTTTTATTGGCATTTAAAAATATATATTTTGACTACATTACCTTTTTACTGTTTAAAGAGTGGAAATATGTTAATTTTATTCCGGTATAATTTAAAAAAAAATCATTTTGTACAAGAAAAGATTTTCATTACATTGATAGAAAAAACACTGTACCCTGAATACGATACGAAAGTAACATCTCAGCCAGGAAAACATCTGTCCCGTTGAGACCGGTACACTAGGGGGCACTGATTTGTTAGGACTTGGAACAAGTGCCCTAAGTTTGAGAAGGAGGTTGGAGTAATCGACCAATATACATGGCAACCTAATAAGTCAATATTGGAATGTAGGATGGGCAGGAATAAAGAAATTAATTGGTTGAACTTTGATTTTCATTTCTCACTTCCCGCTTATTTTTGCGTCAGGTTTTTCCCGCTTCCGGCTTCTTTATCCAGCTTTCCGCTTTTTGCGTATCGCTCTCCATTTTTGGTTGTTGCTTCCCGCTGCTTCTTTCTTCACGTTTCCGGATTCTCGTTTTTTTTGCTTTCCGCTACAGGCGGTCTACAACTACTTCTCTCTGATTTTTCCTTTCCCACAGTTTCTTACATCATGTTTCCCGCTACTTCTTGCTTCCCACCATGAGTACTAGGCAATTGATTTTTCATATTAGTTCTCATTGGTTTTGTTTTGTGAGTGAGTTCTCTCCAGATATGAAGGTTTCTGCTTCCAGTATTCTGTTGACCACTACAGAGCTTTCGTTAATCACCTACAAAAATAAAACTCAACCTAGAGTATACTTGAAACTTGAGATTATTGTATCCTCGTCCAAATAGACTAATCTATGTCACTCACCATATTGATAATATTTATCAGAGCTCAGTGCTGCACAACCTTTCCTGAAATAGTTGAAAATCAATCACTAGATCCTGCCTCAATGAATGCAATAATACCTTCGCCACCAATCTCAATATTATTGTGAGTTAGTATTCTAAACCAAAGCCGAAAGAAATGGTTATATCTTTGGTTAGCAAGAGAAAAATACTGAAGTAGGAAACTTATCTGCTCTGCTTGAAGTGGATTTATAAATCGACACAAATAACCATTAACTGTTTATTAAGTGTTTAATTGATTTCACCCCTCTTTTACTGTGGAGCAAGTTTCTAAAGATATAGTCCTTTTGGTGTCAGTTAAAACTGTCCGATATTCAATTAAAATATTGTAACATCACATTGTTCTCAGAGGTTAAACGCTCAAAAACCAACAATTTCAAGATTGAAACCTGAATCTATTAATTGAAATCTGACAATATTTTAGCCCGATTGAATGCAATCTAACAAGGTTATTCACAAAAACCCCAGGAGATCGACAAAACAAATCAAGCTGTGATCGGATAAATACAATCTCCTATTGCATACCGAATAATCAAAAATAATAATAATCTGTAAAATATATTACATTGTCTCATAACATTAACCTCAATGCAAAATTTATTGTGTCGCCACTGTTTTGGTATATTATAGATCCAGTGTTATTTTTTTTGTTTCCATCGGAAAACAGAAACATTGTGGGCATGCCCCAATGATTTTTATTTTTATCAAAATTTTTGAAAACATTGTTTATTTTTGTCCCTGCAAATGTATTTTCCCAATCCAGAAGTAAGTTTTTTTCGAAGGAAAGCATGATTTTCCTTAAATTCAAATAAATAATCAGAAAGAAAAAAAAAGTCATATTGTCATCTTTATAAATATTTTTTATTGGATAAGTTTCAAATGTCTTGAAAATGCAATACATAAATAATACTTTAACATAACTAAACCTCGAGCATAATTTTTTATGAGTTTGAATAACTTAATCAAATGTAATATGGCAATACAAAAATACCACAACACAAAATTATAACCAAAGGTAAGCTAAATTTGTCTCATCACTTATGAACAGAGATGGAATCGAAACAACAGATAAATAAATAATATTATAACAATGGCTGCTTCATTAACACCAAATATTTTATAGACACATTAGGAAATTGTGCAAATTAATATAGAAAAATGTAAAAAAAAATTAATATTAATATTATTTGTGTAGAAGTTTTGTTTTTGGGTCCCGTTAAAACAAAAAAATATCCTAATTTGGAACCCACATAAAGGCTCGTTAACAGGTACGCAGGGTGCACGCAGGCAGCATGTGATTTCGATCTCCAGAATACGAAAAGATTCTGGGGAAATTTTTTCCCTCGGTGAGGGCGGCATAGTCGGTTATGCATGCAAGTGTTCAGGCGGCTAGCAGCAGGCCTGCCCACATGTTGTGTATAAGGCTCACCAAAGAACCCTAAGAAAGTTTCACTGTAATTATGTTTTTAATCAGGATAATTACATATAATTACAAACAATACAATTAATTAGCAAATGATTTTAGATACAATGTTTTAGTAATATTTACTAATTGGATTTCCACCATTCAAACTCATAGACTGTTGGTCTTCCAACATTGTTTGCGCGTCGTCTTTGTAAACTATTTCCACATCACCGAGAGGGTCTGCTTCATCTACCATAGCATTATGCAAATCATCAGCAGCAGGATTTGGTATTACAACAGATTTAGCAAGTTTGGAATTTTCTTTATGTTTCAACATATGCATGGTATACTGCACACTGTTGCCCGACTTGAAGTTGCAGCTTCCACAGGCGAAAGCCTTTGCTATATGGATTGTAAGATGCTTCTTTAAGTTGCTCATGTGCTTGCAAGAATAAGCGCAAAGCTGGCAAACAAAAGGCTTTTCATTAGTGTGGTTACGTTTGTGTATCTTTAGGTTATTCGCTAGTGTGCAGGTAAACGGGCAAAGATCACACGAGTACGGTTTCTCTCCTGTGTGTACTCTCATATGCGTTTTCAAACGATTAACCTGCGGGCTGGAGTAATTACATTCCGAACAAGCGAACGGTCTTTCCCCAGTGTGCTGACGAATATGCACTTTTAAATTGCCAGAATGCGAGCAAGTAAAATCGCACACATAACACGAGAAAGGTTTCTCGCCTGAATGAACTCTCTTATGAATTTTCAATTTGCTTTTTAAATTGCACGTGTACGAGCATTCTTCGCAGCTTATAAGGTTGTTGCTATCTTTGGTGGTTGTGTCAGTTGGGTTGTTGTTGCTTGTTGAAGAGTTGGATTCGTCGGTGGAATCATTTTCGGCGTTCTTTTTGCCGTATTTATCGCCAACGTTGATCACGCAAGTCTTCTGATGACGCCTCAAGTAGCCCGATCCGGGGAATATGTTGTCACAGCTATTGCAGGCAAACTTTAAATCTGAAATAAACAACAATATCATTTGTACATAAGAATAACATTTTGGCTAATTGATGTTGTAAATGAATAATCAACCCTCATCCCGAACACAAATGGTTTTACATAGTTAATGTACCTTTCCATTACCAACCTTTTTTCCTACGAATGATGACCATGTCCTCTCCATATATAGATTTCTTGGCTGAAGTATTTTTGCTATGACTCGAAGTGGTGGGAACGGAAAAATCTTCTTCTTCCGAGTCGGTGGGAATCTTGTAAGCCCCCGCTGTATTTGGCTTTCGTAGGCATGCGGATTTCATCTCCATCTGAAATTAAATACAAAATGTTAGAACGATTAATGAATACAGATGTGGTCATTTTTTTTGGTTAAAAGAAGAGGTGATATGCATTTTCATTTCTGCATAAGTCCTACAGGAAAATAAAAAATATTTATTTATGGCATAATAGCCATAACAAACCGTAGAAGTAGATGTATTTATACAACTATGATGGTAGCCATAGGCTTGAATTTCACGTACCAATAACATACTGCGAGAATTACATATGTAAGAAATTACACAACGAGAAATTATACCTTCTCCAATTCCAGTGGGTGAAATTAAAGGTTAAATGCAACGTTCATTATAATCTACGCGTTCATAGGTGACGTTAATTTAATTATTGTATTAAAATACACTTTTTGCAAGTTATGTATTAAAATATTAAGGTGAATTATTTGTTTGTGCCCGTACACACGCAATATGAATATGAATAAATGGTTTTATCGGTGTACAAATTCAATTCTTTCAAGAAAGGCATACAAATACAATATTTTATCGGTGATTCAATCCAAAATTGTATTGGCGTACGTTCAGGCGCAAATTTGTCTCTTTTTTGTTGATCACAATGTACGTTGCGTTTAACCTTAAATTACACCCATTAGAATTACACTTTAAAAAGAACGTTGACTAATTTTTGTTTTTTTTTTTTCATGTGAAATTTATTTAGCACATACATTAACACTCTAAAATTGAAACCTATCAAAAACTATTTTTTGTTTGACATATGTAATTCAGGTAGGTGTAATTCTCTGCGTATCTAATTTCGTCCTGTGTAATTCTGGCAACATTATCGGTACATGAAATTCACGCCTTTGGAAGTTTGTCCTGACAGCCCTATTATATACATACCCAGATTGTTCAATAAAAAGGACACGCAGAATAAAGGTAAAGATGTATGCATGAAATTGTAATGTTAAGAATGAAAATTTAAAGAGCTTTTGCATGTCTATGGTATTAGCCGCCATTTAATACTTTGATCTTTTTGCCCAGAGTGTTTTTAGACAGGCAATTAGGTCTCTGTATGAGGGAAGTGTGGCATGTGTTAGGGTGAATGGTGGTTTTACGAGTTGGTTTGATTTATTTATTGTTTTTGTGTTTAATTCGTAGAACTCCATTTAATTTTTTTATAAATTTAATCTAAATTAAATTTATAAAAAAAGAGTTGGTTTGATATCACAAAAAGGTGTTAAACAAGGCTGCTTAATGTCACCATGGTTATTCAATCTATATATGGATAATTGTATGAAAGAATCGAAAGAGGTGGAATTGGGCGCGAATTTGAGTAATCTGAAAGTATGTTGCCTGTTGTATGCTGATGATGCGGTGCTGATTGCTACCAGAATGGAAGATCTACAGTCTCTCGTGTCTAGGATGAATGAAGTATGTATGAAGAAAGAGTTAATTATGAATGTAAGTAAGTCTAAAGTCATGGTGTTTGAAAGAGAGAGTACGAAAACAGTGTGCAATATAGTTGTGAATGAGGAATACTCGAAGCAGGTGGATGAGTTTGTGTATTTAGGGAGTATGTTTACGAGAGATGGGAAGGCTGACAGAGATATTGAAAGGGTAAATGCAGGTAATTCCATTAATGAAAAAGACTGAATGCAGTTGGCGCTAACAAAAAATTGCCCAAAGAACTGGCAACTGGCAACTGGAACTGGCAGAGAAAGGATGAAAGTAGACTGAATGCTGTAGAAATGAGATTCCTGAGGCGTATGTGTGGTAAAACCATGTATGATTGTGTGAGAAATGTGGAGATCCGCAAAGAGTGCAAGGCTGATGTAAGCGTAATGAGTAAGATCAAGAAAGGGACCCGTAGATGGTTTGGGCATGAAGAGTGAATGAGCGAAGAAAGGAGTGTAAGGAGAATATATGATGCAAATGTGAATGGTAGCAGAAGTCGGAGACATACGCCCGAGGAAGACATGGCACGACCAAGTGAATCAGATACTTGAGTCAGGCCATGTCAAGAGTCAGAATAATAGAATAGTATGTATGAGACGATGTATGAATGTGAATGAGGTAAGGAGTGTGTGCCAAGACCGAGTTGTTTGGCGGTCCGTCCTCTCTGCCTGCCCCTGCGGGAAAACGGCGTGATGGTTAGTTAGTTAGTTATTTAAAAACTGAAATGTTATAATTACTACGTACTTTTATATAATTTCATATAAAAGTATGTTTGCTGTAAAACTACCTGTAGACGCAAACCGACAAAATGGCGCTCGTATGCCGCGCACTGGGGCCACTAATGAGCTTCAGAAAGGTTAAAAGGTCATTAGAACCATTTCCCATCAGCTCATTAACTGTTTTATTTGGGTTAGCTGTATAATATAAGCCCAACTAATTATAACAGCGTTTTTAAAATTATTTTATACATAAAAATACTGTTGTTTTGCACCGAGAACATAGAAAATGGTTTGACTACGGATTCGAAACATAATCATTTTGTTCGTATTTGGGTTGATATTCTACAATTATATGGTTAAAATTGAAAATGGCATTTACATAAGTATCTAATATTGTATGTAAACTCATCAAACAATTCGTTATTTCACATAATTATAATATTTAAGTGGAAAGCAAAATGATAAAGAAAATTACCTTTTCAACGGGGTTGCTCATTGTTTAGTGCAGATGTTATCACATAAAATGGCACAATTCATAGAAAACCGATGAAACATGTACAATTATACTTATTATCGACAGTTAAAATCGAGTATGGTACGTTTCTTTTTCGCGTAATAATCCACTGCGTTTGACAGCACACGAAGCCGATTGATAATGACATTAAATTTGACAATTAAATTCAGGGTTGCCAGTTGCCACGCAAGACAATTTTTTACAGTGTGGCCAGTACGAAAATATATGTTGGGTTCTCGTTTTTTTCTCTTTTTTTGCTCTATTGAATAAAAAAAAATATAACAGTTATTATATACGAAAATAATAGTTATGAAAGAGGAAAGTAAAAATAAGAAGAAGAGAATAGAAAAAAATATTAAAGATATTGTTTATATTGTATTATTTAGATTACATTTTAAAAAATAAATTTTTTTTTGAAGCACTACAAAAAGAGTTTTTAATTGTGTTTTTAAATAAAATTAAATATTTACTTTTATCAAATAAAATATTGGTTTTATTTAATTAAAAATTAACATTTAATAAAATTTAAAATTAAATTACTTGATTTCGGTTGAGTGACTTTAACTCCGCTTCAATTGGCTCTGAACAGAAATCGGATATTCTTTGAATTTAAGCATCATTTTTTTAAATTGGAACCAACTTATAATATTTTATTTATAGAAAGTATTTAAATTTCATTTTTAAATTAACATTACAAAAAAATATTAAAATAAGAGTTCATTCCAGAATATATGCAGGGGTAGCGCAAGGCAATACATTCCACATTTCGAAATAATAACAAAAAATTAGACAAAATAACAATAAATACATGGATTATACATAAATAGAATGTAAGTGAAAAATATTGAATACAAAAACTTATGCATATAAATGTTTAAGGGGGGTATTTGACCGCTTCCCGTCTCCATAAGGCCATCAGGGGGGACTCCATCCAGGTAACCATTGTAGTGATAAAAGATTGCACGGTCCCTCCAGAAACATTTCCGAGGTGCTGCAGTATCTCGGTAGGCGGAATAGCTGGCGACAAGCATAACGTAAGCGACTTTCAGCTTATAAACAGTTCTGACGTATATGGTGATGTGCAGGATGCTTTGAATAGAATATAATTAATATATCATATAAAAATGTTTTAGAATACTTTTTGTTTCTAAATCAAGCAAACTAAAACATTTAAGTCATTTTCAATTTTAAACAGTTAATAAGATCGTTTATCATAGAAAACTGCCCATTTTAGAGGGAAAATCCAAATTATCACCAAGTAATATAATTATTATTATGGGGTATTTGGTCGCCACAAGTTTTACGAAAAAATACGAGAAGACGCAAAAAAATAATAGTGTTATGTAATAACTAGTACATACCGAATCATAATTTTCCGGACACAGATAAACATAATATTCCTTTTCGTAGTCTCAAAGTCATATCTCGTAAGTTGTTTTATAGAATAGATTTCAAGCTTATAGATATAAAGTATATTTTGATGGATATTTAGGTACCTACTACAAAAGGCTAGTTCAGTCTTTACTCGAGGCACAAGCCCAACCCCCCCCCCCCCCGGCCTGAGTGCCTATGGGCTGAGGAGGCCCCCAACACATAGTATGGAAACATTATTTTGTTTTTTTCCTGTTTGTTTTAGGTTTACAAAAAAGGCAAGCTTGGTGCAGGTCCCCCAAACTCAATGCAGTACCGGCCTTGCTTAGCGCCGACTTGTCACGGTGCTAAGGCGATATTTGGACACCCCCTCCCCCACCGGATACGAAAATTAGGGGTCCCCAAACACAATATGCAGATGGGCCTCCCTCAGGAGCCGAAATTTCTGTTGATTTTAAGCTCGCTATCAAAGATATTGACATTCATAAAGTTTCTCTCTGCTAGATACCTGACAAGAAAATCCAACTGATACCATTACTAAAAAAATACTGAAATATCTGCTCTATGTATGTCAATACAGATGATGAAAAATGAGTATTGGTGATTTAATATAAAATCTCTTTAAAATATTGGTTAATTCGCTTAAAAGCGGGACTGCAGGCCGCTTCCTGCAGTCAGAAATGATAAGGGCCTGCAATCCCCTATTTAACCGGATAACAAATAATCTGAAGAGATTCTTAATAAATTAGCAATATTTTTAATTTTCTTCGTGTATCTCTATCAACGAGGACATTTTTTTCAGTTTTCACTATTTTACGAATAGCGCGCAATTTAATAAATATTTTATTATCCAATTCCATTAATAAATGACCCGATTCATACACATCACTTAAGAATTTTTGATTTTTTTATTCGGGTCCGTCAAGAAAATCTCGCCTAGAAACTGGATTAAAGTGTTTTGGAAAATGAGTCACGACTTCAATGGGAAGTGGCGGGAAATGGATTGTAATGGAAGAACTGTCGTCGGGAACTGACTAGGAGTAGAAATAATAAGGCCAATAACAGGCAACTTGCGTTAAACATAAATTATTATAAATTAGAATTTCTGATTTTGTTTTTAAATACAAGGGACTAACCGTTTGATTCACTATACATGTGAATCAAAAGAAAAATGGAAGCAGTAAATTATATTTTTTTACAATAAAATATGAAATGTAAGTACCCACTATGAGAGAACTTGCTTGCACACGAAGACAAAATAGTATTTGCTAATTTATTTAGAATCTCTTCAAATTATTGGTAATCCGTTCAAAAACGGGATTGCAGGTCTTTGACGAATGAATTAACAGGTTTCATTATAAAATATAGAAAAGAGAAAGCAAATAAATTGCTGATGGCCTAAAATAATAACATAAGTTCATAATACATTTACAGTTAACATTATTGGTGAAAATACTGTTCTTTAAAAAATTATAGTTGGTATATTTTTACCATCACACATAAGATGCCGAATCCTGAGAGAATTTCCATAAAATAGTCAAAAATTGTGATTATGCATTAATTTCTGCAGTTCAGCTTGAGACACCTCTAATGTTTGCAACTATTTTCAGTTAGCAACGTCATTTAACCTTTACGCAGGTACCTGAAGGTAATTCAAAGAGGGGTCTTCATATTCCTTTTACTCCTTTCAATAACGCTCAGATATTTTAATCTACTACTACATCTAATACTTCTAATAGATCTACTACTACATTTACAACATTGCCCAGCTGTCAAAATCATTAAATAATAATGAACAACGGTAAAAGAGGCAGAACAAAAGCTAGCGTGAGTCAAATAATTTGATTGTAGCCCTTTCCAGTAGAACGCACATTTTACGACTGAACTTGTGACTTGTTTGGTGACGGGATATTTTTTTAAGATGCAGAGTGACTACTGAAGAGTTTTTTTTCTGGAATTACCTATATTATATATTATGTGAGCTAAAAATAACACAGATGTCGCACAAAGCTCTCGCTTGGGGTAAGCGTGTTACCCCCTTCGGAACGAGAGTGTTAAACAATGAGCTTCCAAACTTCTATCAAAATTAAGAAATAAGACAAAGTACTCAATATTAATAGGTTAGAAAGCAGTTATTGGTGTTGACAGTGAGTTGATACTCGGATGAAGTCGGATAGTAACAACACAAATACTGTTTTTATAGAAACTAGGCTACAAGATTTAGCAACAAAATTAAAACATTAGGCAATTGGATTAAATGAAAATGAAGATATCACCCGCTTAATTTAAATAGTAGGTGCTTACCTAATCGTCATATAGTCATCGTAATATAATCGTCTAGGCTTTTCACAGGAGGGCAGAGGGAATGGGATGACACACTTATCCGTTCTGATGTCCACTATTCTCCATACAAGTCAAATTCACACGTCTCCACGTAATGTTGGCATACAATCTTCTATTATGCCAAATGACACGACCCAACTCAAGAATATATTTGTTTCAATTGTTCGTACTCTACGTGTACCAGTGGCTTTGAGGCTTCATATTACCTAAGAAGGTACCCACCTCGGTTTCCTAAAAATCCTTAGGTCTTTTCTTCCGATTCCCAAAGTTCATCCACACTTGAAGGCTTCTTCGTCCAAAAGGTGGAAACTTTGGTTTTTGCGATAAAATTTTCCATTAATGTCACGTACAGGGTGTAACATCACGTGCACGAAGGATTTTAATATTATGTACAGGGTGTAACACCACGTACCCGAAGGATTTTAAACAGGCATTCCTGAGCATATTTGGAGTAAAAATGTATTCGGATGATATTGACCGGTCGGTGGCTGAGTTGACATCGCGTTTGGCTCCCACCCAGGCGTAGTTTGTTCAATTCCTCGGCTGACTAAGTCCTCCATCACAACACAAGCAACATTTTCCGTTTACTGTGGTGGTAGTAGGAGATTTTCAAATATTGTCAGGGTATTCGTAACCCGGGAATGTTTGTCTTTCTTTTTTTAATTAATTAAAAAAAAAAACTTTTTTTCCTATCACACGTTGACACTCATCACACTGCTGCACGTGATACGAGCTCTGTCTCATCTAGTGGCAGTTTGTGGGATTGGAAAGTGGTAAAGTACAAAATATTATTTAAAATTAGTAAGTTTTATAACCTACATACCAGCATGGCAGAAAAATAATCGATTAAATGGACAGTGTTCGAAAAATTCAAAATATCTTAATAAACTATCAATTAAATAAAGAAAAAAAGACATTATCTTTTATAATACCTTTCTCTAATTAAATTCGTTTTTTTAGTTTCGTGTTAAGTAGTTAACTTAATCATTGACAACAATATGAGCGATTTTCAAACTAAAATTTGAAACATAAAATATACGGGTCGCATTTTTAGTTGCGGCTATATCTTTTTCTGATTTTTCGGTTTCAAATTTTCGTTGAAGAGTCGCTAATATTGTCGTAAATGCTTAAATATTACAAATAACAGTAGGTATACAGGAAAAAAGCGACTTTATTAAGTTTGGAAACAGCGAATTTATCTGGAATCAAATGTAACGCGAAAATATTTTCCGCTGAATCTTTATTCTTTATTCTGGCGCTGTACAATTATGCTAATTATATCTAATTATTTACAAAAACAGAAAACATACGGTCACTCCAGATAAACATTCTATTATCAACTTATTTATATATACATACGCCTAAAAAGGCTTTTACATAGAAGTGATACATGATGCAGTTACATAGGAGAATATCTGTATTATACAGGAGGTACTGACAGTAAATAGATGTAATCCATTGCAAAGAAGGTACAAAATACACAATTTTAAAATTGTGATTACAAGTATAGTGAGAAAATATTAAGAAATACTAAAAAAAACTAAATATGAAGCAATATTTGTAAAACCTAAGAGTAAAATTAAGTAAAAAAGAAATTACAATAACACTACATATAAGACAAATCATTAAAACTAATTTACCAACGCTACTCTAATTTGTAGGATTCGACAAAGTGTTGGTATAGATTATGCTTAGTTCTATAAATGGAGTCAATAAATAAATCAATAGCACCCCCATACTTGTTGCCCAGATCATGCATCCTATTGGTCAGTGAGTGTGTCTGATAGTTGGTCGTGTATGTATTAGGGGCCGTTCAAGTATTACGTAAGCAGATTTATTACAATTATTTACCCCCTCTTCCCCCTTGTCACCAAAAGTAAGCAAAGCTCTTACCCCCCCCCTCCCATGCTTACGTAAAAATTGGTACCTATATGCATTTTTCTGTTAATATATTCTGTTTTTTAAGCGAGTACCTAAACGTATTAATTATTTGTGGGAATCCCCGAATATGTATTCGGTTTTCAAACATAGACAATGTGAGGTTTGCCAATGTGTAAAAAAAAATAACTACTGCTGAGCAGTGCTGACGTAATCACTATCTCGACCCCCCCACCCCCCCATGTGATAAAAAATAAGCAAAGCAAAGACCCCCCTGCCCCCCTATAGTGCTTACATAATACTTGAACAGCCCCTTACGGAAGAACTTGAGCGATTGGTACCATATATTATTTAATTAATACGATTCCTCAAAATATTAATATGGAAACATATGAAACTGCTTACTGCGTTTTATAGCCAATCAATCCATCTAGATTTCACCGTTTATACCATATCGATCCGTTTATACCAAGCGGTCGCTCAAAATGTTTTGTCAAAATTGTCATAATGTGCCGAAAATCGCTGGATTGGTTATTATAAAGTATAAGCTTGGAGAAGATACGACTTTGCATGCAGAGGACACTAGTTTAAAAACACTGCACTTAGCATGATTTACAGTTGCTAGTACGTCAACAAATATATAAATATTGTCAGATAATATCTATAAATATTATTTGATTATATAAATACTTGCAGTTTCACAAATCCTGTAAATATTCACCACTCATCATTCAAATACCGTTAAAACGAAAAATATTCACTTGAAATACGGTACATTTTTAAAGATTCACCTACGAGTAGGTACGTATTTAAAAAAATGTATTTTGGTGTTGCCATTTGAAACCATTTAAACGATCGTGGCGCCCTCTTTTTTGAAAACACTAAGGATGGGTTGTTTCGGAGAATTTGAACAATTCATCAAATTTCAACGTTCATTTTCAAGTTCTGTGAAAGATTTTTTCAAGTTCTGTTTTTATTTCAGTTTTGTCAAACAACTAGCCTACAATGATATAATAACAGAACTTGAATAGGACTTTCACAGAACCCGAAAATGAACATTGAAATTTGATGAATTGTTCAAATTCTCCGAAACAACCCGTCCTTAGACTTTTTTTAAATACTTGAAAATGAATGCAAGTTCCCACTTTCAGATGCATACGGATGGAAGTCGACGTGACCGCGATTCGTTTCAAAGTGAAACGGTTTTAAATGGAATAAATTCTCGCTTTGTGGGAATTATTATTTAAGTCATTTTAAAAATCATCGGTGCGTTGAATTGTAAACTTTCTGTAAAGGGTTCTTTTGTTCTTTAGCCACGTAAAACTTTAATGAAAACGATTCGTTGATAGTTTAAACTTCTAAATAAATTTAACTTTTGATTTTATATTGTATTTTAAACAAATCTTACACAACTGATCAATCAGTTTGACCGTAAGAAATCTCTCATCAGAATTTACAACAAACATCGGTCTGAATGAATTGCTTTTATTTTATCCCCCGGAGCTGCCCGGGATTTGCAGAGTTTTTTTGAAATCAGATGAAGATAGTAATTATTTTCCTCTCATTTTGAACGTCAAAAAATGTGTAAAATTTTATAAAGAAGTATAAAAATTCTGCTTTGGTTTTCATAAATCTCTTGTAGACAATGACCTTCCTCTTATTTTGATAGTCAAGTGTGCAGAATTACATCATTCTCGGAATTAATTCTGTAGATTTGTATAAAAATCAAATCCAAAACAAAATTCCCCCCCCCCACAAACATTCAAATAGATAGACAAATAGTCTACCGCAGACCCGTGAGAAATCACGGGATATTATAGTTGTGGAATTTGTCAATTTTAAAATATTTATAAAAAATGTATTTACCTAAGGATCATTGCTTTTCAAAAGAAGAAATTTACCTTTCGAATGTTAGTAAACTTGTCAAACATATAAACAAAAGAAGTACACATTTCCGATAACGAATTGTGAATTAATAAAGTAATTTTGGTTCCTACTTTTACACTTGTCTGATATGATTTGTACCTATCAGTTTCAATTCTGAGAACTGGAGGAAAAATATTCAAGTGATTACTAAACTTCCTCAATATTTAAAAGAGTTAAAATTATGGCTTTTCGATACAGCAGGTGAAACTTTTTTTATTTAATTTGTATCAATTTATGTTTCTCATAAAATATTCACCATATATTACACTAAACACTTATAACTTCACTATACACTATTGTAAACACTTTTTATACAAACCGCTTAGACAAAATGTAATCTTGTTTTTGTTTTATATGCCCACAGTTTGTTTATTTCTAGGTACAATAATATAACAACTTAAATATATTACCCACGCACAGGCTGCGCCTTAGGGGGTTCCCATTATTCGTATTGATTTATATAATATTGCATGTAATTAATGTAAAAATTTGGAAAAATAAAAGAATTAAAAAAAAAGAAAATTGAATATGAATATTTAAAAATCACGCATTTACGCACCGACAGCCGAAATTAGTACCTATAACATAAAATTGTGCAGTTTGCAGAACACTATTCAAACATTTACTCCTGGTAGGGTAAGTTAGATCTTTTAATTTTTAGGAATGCTTAAATTTTTGATTTCACGCGGTAGACATTGCGATTTGCAAAACTAGGTCAAACTGTCTTGACATCATTAAAATATTCATCCATTGTACAGTTTAATGTAAAATGGAACAAATTCCTTTATTAACCCATTTTTTATGAAGTGATCGGTGGCCGGTATTTCAGTTGATTTTAAAGCTCGGTTTAAGAGATATTTACGTTCAGATGGTATTCTAAATACCATCATAGATAAATCTGAACTATACCAATTTGTAAGACCATAAATAAATAGTCAAATTGAGGGATTTTCGTCACAAAACGCGTGTTCGGATTTATTTATTAGTAATTTGATTTGAAATAAAAACAAAATTATTCTACATAATTTTGGTAGATATATTATTGATTGTTTATACTGTATTATTATATGATTTGAAATATTTGTTGTATAATACAAATTCACCTTTGAAAATGCAACAAATCTGCGCAACGTCCAACGGTAACACTTTATTATGATATGAAATTAATATTATTTTTCAAAATTTTACATCTTGCTTTACTAGATAAAATAACGATCTTTCAAAATCAATTTGTGTTTTTTTTTCTAGAAAAGTGTCCATACGGCTAAAACTGGCCTCAAAAATGCCAATTTTTAGGTCAAGTCTACCTATTTCGCCTTAACGCCTGCCACCTCTTTTGATTTAAGGAAAAAATGTATTTGATTAAAGCATCCATAATATATCAATTTGGGAGGCGGGCTTGGGTACCGCCGCCCCGGGAATTGGATAACCAAAGCCTTAGTCATAGGTCACCCCAAGTGGTTTGCTACGTTTAGTGATTTAGCAGGGGTCTTCGAGTTTATCGGATGAGGTGTATTTAGGATGAGCCTGCCCACCACCTGCGTGGCGTTAAGACTCGGGAGAGGCTGGTTTGGTAAAGCTCTTTGACCTCTCCAACTGGTCTTTGTTGACCTATCGCCTTGCAGCGGGACGGATAGATAGTTCGTTCAATACTCCTGGACACTCTGATTCCTACGCACCGTTCATACCTGTTCTTTCCCAGAACTCCTCTCCTTCCTGTCCTTAAAACGACCCTTTACACATCATCCCCAAATTATTTTCCTCAGGGCCTTTTGTGCGGGGTTGATGAAAGAAAAGGCAAAATGTAATGTAGCTTGCTATTAACTCCAATGAATTTCGTCTTGGACAGTCACATAAAAAATTATTTCATTAAAAAAAAAAACACTTGAAACAAATAAATCTTTCTCATCACGTAAAGTTACATTTTTTAAATTTTTTTTTATATATTCAATAATATTATTGAATATATAATATTATTAAATATATAAAAAATATTATATATTCAATAATATTATTGAACACTTGAAACAAAAAAATCTTTCTCATCACGTAAAGTTACATTTTTATTTTTATTTATTTTTTATTTTTTTTAATAATAATATTATTATTAGATTTATAAAAACAGTTTATTTTTAAACAAGTTCAATGTTTAAAAATAAACTGTTTTTATAAATCTAATAATAATATTATTGAATATAAAAAAAAAAATTTAATAGAGTTTTACAAATTAAACTTGATAACAATAAATAAAGTTACATCTTTGTAAATATTTATTTCTACCGTACAGCTATTTTGTATAGAACTTGTAAAAAGTAAATTTGTATTTCTTTTAATACAATTGCATATTCCTGTACAAAATATAAATTACAATTACCTCTTGGATAAAATGTTTCTATTGAAACTTTCAGAAAGAAGAATAAGCACAGATTTAATACTGTTACAAAGAATATTACATTTTAAAATTGGCTGTCCCGAATTACTTCAATGTATCAATATCCATGTTCCCAAAAAAAACTTGCCGACATTTCTTACCTTTTTACTTCAATAACACCAGGACACTAGCTTATCAAAATTCTCCGATTCCGAGACTTCACAATCTCGGAAACAAATATTCTGATCTGAGTGATATATTTCATTTGAAAACTAATCAGTATAAATGTTGTATATTCTATCACTTTTATTCTTCTAGACACAAATAGACCTATGTACCTATATAACTTCTCCGCTTCCACTATTTTGTTTTGTTGAATCTTTTAAACTCAATTATATGCGTGAGGATTCATTTTTGCCATTATGTTTACATTCTTCTTTATTGTATTAATTTTAAAGTGTTTACTCTGATACAAAATGCTTGTAATTTTTTTTAAGAAAAGCCCACTAGGGCGTGTAATAAATAAATAAATACCCAAAGTAAGATAGAAATCTTATGAATTTTACTAAAAAAGAACCACAATTCTGCACGTTCGTTATAATCTACGCGTTGCTCGATTGGATTAAATCAACGATACAATTTTGTATTTTTATGCATTGCTTGAAAGAACTGAGTTTTTATACGGACAAATCTATTTTTTCTTATTCACATTGCGTATGTACGGACGCAAAAAATAATTAGTAATAATATTTTAAAGCATAACTTGCAAAAGGTGTTTTAAAAAAATTAATTAAAATAACACTATCTATGAAGGCGTGGATTATACAACGTAGGTACGTTACGTTTATCCTTAAGCTAGCAGTCCAAAATGAAGTGCTGGTACCTACCCTGATGTATGGAAGTGAAGCATGTAACTGGTAGAGAAATGATGAAAGTAGACTGAATGCTATAGAAATGAGATCCCTGAGGCGTTTGTATGGTAAAACCATGTATGATCGTGTGAGAAATACGCTTAGATGGTTTTGGCTTGTAGAGCCCTGCTATTTTCTGCTGGGATTGTGCGATGATCGATATAAGGGTACGTTGTATTTTTTGTGTGAACTTTCGTAATGGGTCGTAAGGGTCATAAATCATGATAAGATATAATTTGGACGAATCGTATGCTTTACGAACCTTACCAGTAATAAACAATAATAATAGTGATAATGGTAGTTATAATGACAAAAACCATAGTGATAGTGATAATGACAATAACAGTAACAATGGTGTACTATTTCCCTGACGTAAGGGAAGAAAGAGGGTGTAGAGCCGGGAGGAAGTTTAAGCTAGTCGAAATCCTGCGGTTAGCACAAACCAGGAACGCTCGTCCGCCTAAGTTTCTAACTGTTGCCGTCTGGAATGCACGATCCATTGCAGACAAACATGATGAAAATGTAGATCTGATACGTGACAAAGGTATTCACATTTTGGCGCTATCGGAGACTTGGCACGAAAATGCAGACTCACATTCAATCAAAACCCTTCGATCAAGCGGCTTCTCGGCATATGAAGCTGCAAGGCCCATAAAAAACAAATACAATCAATATTAATTTTAAATATCACGGGGGAGTTGAAATTGTAGCGCAAAATGGTATTCGCTTAAACAGAATAGGGATAGGTACGTCACGTGTTTACCACTTTCGAGTTCGTCAGTTGCAAGGTTTCTGACAACGGTGCATCCCTCGTCATAACCTCCATCTACCGTCCCGGGAATTCAGGTCTCTCCTAGAATGCACCTCCAACTACAATTGCGATGATATCCTTTTAAGATGTAAATATTCACTTAGAAAAGAAAACTGATCTCATGTCCAAAAAAATCCCCAAAATCCTGTGTGACTTAAGATGCGAGCAGTGGATGAATTCAGCTACTCATGATGCAGGAGGTACACTTGATGTTTTAATTTCCCGAGTCTGGTTTCCCCTGAATAGAACTCACGTTACTGACCTTGGACTATTGGATCATCATCTCGTCACATCCGTGTTTGCCTTCGATCCTCCAAAATTGGAGTTCAGATCCGTTATCTCCAGAAATTGGAGAGAATTCGACTTCGAGGCATTTTGCAAAGAACTGAAAACCTCGCCGCTCAGTGATGAGGAAAAGTTTTGTTTTTCAAAAGTTTTGTCATTTTTTAATGCTGCGGAGATTATTTTTGGGGAATCAAAGTATTGTCGTATAAATCCACTTCTAAGGGATTGCTTTCACTGGCTTTAAAATAATAGAGCTCTGAAATAATAGAGTTTAAGATCTGATTAATGACCTTCAAATCATTGCAAGGAATGGCTCCAGCCTATATATCGGAACTATGTGTCCGACAAAACTTAAGCAATATACAGCTTACTCTGAGGTCAGCAGATCTAGATATTAATAATCGGTTAATCGAACTTTCTAGGTCAAATCGAGCCGTTTACTTCCTCGACTTCCCTCGGCTCTTACTAATCTACCGAATTTGGTGGAATTTAAACGGGCTTTAAAAACAAAATTATGAAAAAAATCTTAACATTCATAAATCTTAACTTCTTTTCAAAGTTTCATAATAAGCCACATTCTAAAACTTCCGGTAATTGTTTGGTTTCGATTGCCTCCTTATTGTACCTTTTTAAAATGTCTGCTCAGAAGATTCTCATTTCTGAACACAAACTGCCTCCTGTTTTATATTATGTTTTAGTTTTAATATTCTAGTTTTGTCCTGTCCTGCTGTTATTGTTATTCTAAGTTTTGCCATCACTTTGTATAAACAGTATATTTAGTGTTATAATATTAGATCTGTATTGGGTAATGCAAACTGTAGGAATAGTTTTGACTGTCCTAAAACGGGAATTCCTCCTAGTTGGGCAGTCAAAGTATTTTTTATCTACATGTGTCATTGTATCATCACCTGTACTAAATAAATCAAATAAATAAATAAATAAAAATAAAAGTTTTAAGAATATGACCACTAATACTAAATTACCGTTTTTGAGTTTGCTATAGTAAAACGCAATTGAAGTGAAATGACACTAAACTGCGCTATATAAATGCCATTTTATTATTATTATTATTATTAGAGCGAATGAGCGAAGAAAGGTGTATAAGGAAAATGTGAACGATAGCAAAAGGCGGGGACGCCCGAGAAAGACGTGGCACGATCAAGTGAATCAGATACTGGGCCATGTCAAGAGTCAAAATAATAGAAGAGTATTTATGAATGTGAATAAGGCCTAACCCTGCGGGAAAACGGCGTAATGGTTAGTTGGTTAGTTATTTTGTTACATTTACCCTAAATATTTACTTTACCTTCCCGAATAGAAAAACGTGATACACACCTACTCACTAAAAGTACCTACCAGTTATAGACTTACTTCGAGTTTTTATCATAGAAGGGAAAGTATGAAATATCAAAGGATTTCAATTATTTAAAGAGAGAATTTTCTGAAAATCAGGGAAATTTTTTCGTAACATCAAAGGAACATAAATTATTCTCTCCTTATTTAAAGTTTTGCAAGCGGATCACTCTGGAGGAATTCGCTAGATCGCCCCTCAATTCTTGTAATATTTTTTCTCACAATGTTTTACCAAATTAAAGTCATTTTAAAATATATTTTATTTTGCCTTTCTGAAACTGAGGCTGGCAAAACATTATTTTCATTTCCTTTTGAATTATTCCTTATATCTAAGGTTGTTAAAAAAATCTCACATAGACTTCCATCTCTATCAAAAATTTAATTTTTAATTTTTTTAAGTGAATACTTCTCAAGGGTCCCAACTGATCCCAATCATCTGGCGCCAGTGAGACTATGGCATCCCCAATTGGGGTATGTTGTGAGGTTGAAGGTAGTGGGAAGGAGGAGGACACGGGGGAGAGGAAGGTGAGGAAGTACCTTTCGAAATCTATACAGGTCAATGAAGTGGATCCTTGATAAAGTAAGGAAAATTGAAATTATCTCAGGCATACGGACAAGTCCAAAACAAATTTATTAATTTACTATTAAAAAAACAGATAAAAATCTCCGGTTAACGAATATCCTGACTGTATAATCATAAGCGGAAACTATTACTTATTCATTGATGGAACCCAATGTTAGGCCTTGTTTAACCTATTGTTTGTATTTGTGCATATATATATGTACTTCCAATCGCGATGTCCTTGCGAATCGTCACTGAGAAATAGCCTTCTGAGAGACATCAAGGATGAAAAAGTTGATAGAACTTAAAAAAAATTGTTACATAAAAAAATTACACAGAAAATTTTCAAAAAAGATTTTTTCAATTTCATTGAATTTTTATTACTGACGTAGACATTATTTAAACGCGCTGTATTCAAGAAATGCATCGGTCTTCGTGTCAAATCTGGCTGCATTAGGTACCCATACCCGTTTTAAAGTAAGGAAAGAATGAGATAAACACGCGCATTCGTTTAAAATTTTTAAATGCTTTTTTTTTTCGGAAAATGATTCGGAAAATATACTTCCAGAGCCCGGTTAAGACGTGTACATTCTTGCAAATTATGATAGAATGATATTAAATAAAAATTCCGATACTTTTAGAGGTTATTATGAAATAAATTGAAATACTTTCGGGTAAATTTTTCTGATCGATTAATACGATTGTTTTTCAAATAAAACCTTGGCATATTTGTTAGCGCGGTTGACTCCAGTCTCTGGGGAAGATGGTTAAATCCTCAGTCAAACCAAAAAATGGAAGTTTTGAAAGATATTTAAGAACTTCGAATTTGGGCGTTATGAATATTTTATGTAGGTACTAAAATAAAATGAGTATGTTTTCTCGGTTTACCTTAAATCCACAATGGAAAGGTTAAAGTGCCAGTTTATTTGAGATGGTAACCTTTTGATGTTAATTTGACAGTCAGATGAAAATACTTCTTTCTTTGCGAACAGAATGAGGGCGCATCTATAAGGAACACTTCGTTTATTTTCAATAAAGTTGCTTCAAACTGTTTTCTTAGAAATGAAAGTACAGATGAAATGAACAAAGGAATGGTTAAAAGTGAAATAGTAGTGTGAAGAGTTTAAATTATGGTAATGAGATTTTTCACCGTGTTCCACGCTCATATACGAAGAAAAATGAGTTTTACTAATTTGTTAAGAATCTCTTTAAGTTATTGGTAGTCCGGTTAGAACAGAGATTGCAGGCCTTTAACGAATGAATGATCAGGTTTCTTTGTAAACTTTTAGTAAATTCCGAATAAATCATCACGTTTTCCGACACGTGTTCTGACATCGTTATAATATTTTCGTCGTTAGGCTCCACTTTTAACCGGATTAGAGGACAAGAATGGTTTCTCTCTCTCTGCCGAATGAAAATTTGTGATTCCGATACAGAATTGCACTGCCCCATACGAATGAAAAATTATCACACAATATATTGTACTCACCAAGTTTTTGGTTATCTTGATGTTTTGATTAAATTGGGGACCACAATCTAATGATGTTAAGATAAAATGGATCACAAGGCACGTTAAAACACTAATCACAGCGATACACGGCACACGGCAATCAACACTTTCTTCATGCGAACTGGACTGATAATTACTGATCCAGAACAATCAATATGTATATTGAACGTGTATGAATACTAGTTGAATTATTACGTTGTGATAAGGCCAGAAGTCTTTGCAGACTCGCTGCCGGCGACGACCGACAATAATTGCGAGGATTCAAAGTCAAAAGTTTGAATCCTGGCTCTGTCATTGGTGGGAACAGAACAAAGTTACCGTGGACCAATGGCGGTACAAAACATTAGCAATACAATGAAACAAAACCACTTTGTTCAATATTTCATTTTTTACTTTTTGTACTATTGTTCAATATTTCACTTTTTTTTGTATGAGCATTTTGTTTTTTTTTTCGGTAACTAAGGGGTTAAAAAAACTTTAGTAGCTTTGCCTAAACAGTATTAAAAAGCTGTTTAACCCCTTAGCAATGAATTCTCTTTTCAAATTTGACATAAAAATTCCAACTTCGGTCTCGATTTACTTCAAAACGAAAGCTCCCAAAAAAAGTTTCGCGCTCGTACCATATTTTTCCGGACACCGCGTATATTATTTATATTTGTGCTACATAATAGGTAGGTATATAAACATTCAGAATTGAAACATTGCTTGAAATGGTTTTAGCCGTGTTTGGTGACCAGATCTGAATTAGCTAAGTACTTCACAACCTTCCTAGTCTCCAGATTCCTTCTACTAAATACAGAATAACTGAACTACCTTCAGCTTTACAAAGTATCCCGATTGGGTATACGATTACTGGTTCCAGACGGTTGGGAGAGGTAAGGACTAAATAAGCAGGTACAAGGTAATATCAAGGAAATGCTTATATGTGTCTGCTAAATTGTAATTGCCACCCCTTGGAAAGTGTAGATTGTATCATGTATCTAGGTGTAAAGATTGATAAATTTTTAAGATGGAATGATCATATCGATATGTTAACAAAGAATATCAGGAGACTTACTTTTATTTTTAAAGAACTTCGACATATATTGGATAAAGAGAAATTAAAAACTGTCTATTTTGCCTTAGTCCAATCTCGACTTTCTTATAGCATAGTATGCTGGGGATCATGTCTAAAGTCCAATGTTGAACCACTAAATACTACTCAAAAATTGATCGTTAAAGTGATGTACAAAAAAAAAATTCTGTTATCCATCCAACCTACTTTATAAGGAATGAAATGTTATGTGCTATATATCACGCAAATACTTTGTCGATTTTTTATCGATATTAAATTTGCTGAAAGAACACAACAAATGCGGACAACTAGAATTAGCTCTACATTGAACTTTGTGGCGGTACATACTAAAACTTCTTTTGGTCAAAGAAATTATTTATATCAGACACCACTTATGTTTAATATTCTTCCAAATCGTATTTATATCTTCCAATTCCAGTCTACCAATTCCTTAGTTAAATTTAAAAAGTTAATTGAGGTTTTTGTATTGACAGACGATTGTCATAACATTTTTTCATCCTTGTCCTTTCTTAAATAATAAGATTTTATATAAGTCCCATTTGCTAAAAAATGAATGTCACCCTATCTGTCTTTATTATCTACTTTGCTTCTTCTTTTGAATAATGATTAATGATTAGTTATGGTTCAAATATTGTTACAATATACTGTCAAATTACCCATCTTAAAACACATCTAATACTTATTTTTTCTTTAATTTTGAAATATTTTGTATTTGTATGTAGAATTACTTTATGTTTGTGATTACTCTTATGTTTGTTTCACTCAAATGTAAATTGTTAACTTCGATACAGGCTTAGTCCTAGTGAGGTTGATTTTTATGTGAAAAAAAAAGTGTTTTATGTATAATGAGATGCAATAAATAAATAAATAAATTTACGACATAACGACTACTCAATATACTGCTAACATATGGTTAAAGGGTATCGAACCTGGTTATTAAATTGGCTAAGCTCAGATAAAATGGTAGAGCAGGCGACTCGTGTACTATCAGGGGCGGGCAGCTTCTTTGGTCATCAGGCTCGTCCATCGGTTAGGAGGTCAAAGGGTAGGTTTATCACATAATAATAACACATGAGTAGTAAGGCACAAGGTATATTAAATGTCTCGAGAAATACAGGTTGACATAGATCTCCCTACTAACTCTCTCTACTAATTTATGACGACCGGATCAAGCGTGGATTCTACATGAATTTACGAGAATTGAACACAAGAAAAGGGGATAGGTTGAAAGCTTACGATTCGTCTTGAGGTGTGGTATGGAAGGTCATGTTGAGCCAGATCTTCCCGCGCTCGAAGGCGACGGGGCAGTTGAGATGAAGATGTGCACTCGGGATTTTACACGAGAACGGGACTCCATGGAGTTGGTTTGAGCCGAGATTACGAACATGATTGGAGATTGATAGCGATTAATTAGGAAACTGGGACGAGATTGCGTCCGTTCGCGTAATTATGCAAGTCATCGCGAGTGTTTGCGGTCCGTTTACAAGAGACCCTGTTGCCACCGCTGAGGCCGGTGCTGGACTGCGGAAGCGCCGCCAAGCAAGCGGGGTCGGGGAACGGGGAGCGCGCTGCTTGCTGCCGACGGTCTGCTATTGAGCACGTGATTTTAACATCTGGCCGCGTGGTCAGTAAGGTGGCCAAACGTTCTTTATTGTAGAGTGACCATTGTTTTAACTGTAGGGGGATTATATTACGTAACACATTCCCCCTCCGCCAGTAAAAGGCGACGTGGTAATGAAGCTTTAGGCGCAAAAAATCCTCTTCATCTTGTCGTGAGGTGAGTAGAGAGAGAAAAAAGTGTTGATTTACAAAAAAACAAAGAAGAAAGAGTACATGGTTATGCAATGATGAAAAGACAACATACAAGGTTATGCAGTGATGAAAAGACAAACATACAAGGTTATGCAGTGATGAAAAGACAAACATACAAGGTTATGTAGTGATGAAAAGACAAACATACAAGGTTATGCAGTGATGAAAAGACAAACATACAAGGTTATGCAGTGATGAAAAGACAACAACCTGACTCTAAAATTTCATTGGTCTGTAAGCTAAGTTTGAAGAGCGTAGTGTTCGTTGAGTACCAAGTAGACGTAATTTCACTGAAGTTATTTAAGTTACACTTTCACTGTAACTTGACCCATTTGAGATTGCACTCAAGTATCACTAGGGCCATAGAAATTGAACTGTGCTTCTTGGTTGTGGTTGAGAGATGGTGATGCTGAGGGCCAGAAGTGTCCGGGTTCTGATGTTGTACCAGCGTGAATTCCATTATGCTGATGTGGTGGGGCAGTGGTTGTCAAGGTGAAATGAAGTTGGTAAAGACATGGAGTAATGCCAGTAAGTTGATTGATGATTGATGCGTGTGATGGCTATTATGTTGAGTTTGCGCATCGGCAAGTGGTTGATTTGTACAATGGCCCGTAGTTGATTGTACGACGGCAAGTAGTTGATCTGTACAAATGGCAAGTAGTTGATTTGTACAAACGGTAGGTAGTTGATTGCACAATGGCAAGTGGTTGATTTGTACAACCGGCAGGTAGTTGATTGCACAATGGCAAGTGGTTGATTGCACAACGGCAAATAGTTGATTGCACAACGGCAAGTGGTTGGTTGCACAACGGCAAATGGTTGATTTGTACAAACGGCAGGTAGTTGATTTGTACAAACGGTAGGTAGTTGATTGCACAATGGCAAGTGGTTGATTTGTACAACCGGCAGGTAGTTGATTGCACAATGGCAAGTGGTTGATTGCACAACGGCAAATGGTTGATTGCAGGAACATAACTAACCTTGAGCTGGCATGCTCTGAGGTTGGTTCTTTTGAATGTGGTTTGAATGATGAGACAACTTGATTTGCTACTGCACGCACGACTCACACCTAATTTGGGTGCGGTCGGGTGTTTTTTGGTACGCAGAGATTGGAGAGAAGTGAGTGATGGAAGTGAAGGCGGCAAAGAAGTGAAGCTCAGCTTGCAGGTGATGAGGAGGGCTGCTGGTCTTCTTTTTAATCCGGGGACAGGTTATTATTATAGTCAAAATTCTTGAAGTTTACCTGCTTGGTAGACCAATGATGAAAAAACGTTTGGAGAGAAACAAATTGTGTTCAAGAGAAAAGACAAAAAGACAAAAAAAAACGTTGTTGGTTAGAGAGGAGAGAGTAGAGAGAGAGATCTATTATGCTGACTATACCATGAGTATCCCGAGATTGGGGAGACAAAAAGACTATCACGACTGGCGTGAGGTTACCTATTTGATTTACAAGGTAGGTAGGTGGTTGTGCCGTAGTAACACCAAGTTTCTGAAAGAAGTTGGCCTTCCATGGCCGGTGTTAGCGCTTGAGCGATAACAACTTACGACTTTCAAAATTACAAGAAATGTGTTGATTACCTAGGAATGGGGTGAAGAGGAAGTTTTTGAAGCAGATTTCATGGATAAAGATTGTCTTAAAGACAGACGATACGCTATGTGCGTAGGGTACACCTTCCAGATTCATGAAATTAACCTCAAGAATAATGAGGGATGAGGAAAAAATGGCGTTGAGCGAGAAGGTCTGCTGGTGATGGAGCTGATTCTCCGTTCGATCTTTTTCAGAGAACGAAATTTGGTCAACCAGCAGATTTCTTAGCTCTTTACAAATATACATGAGTTTGATGGAAGGGTGAAGGATGGAGGGTTTGTTTGTGATTCGTGACAAATTGTCTGAATTTAAGCAGAACCAGTGTTTGGTTATTTACACGCTAGTTCCTTACATCCCGTCAAAGTTGCGCCTATTAGCAATGTGTGACAGATGGGGCATTCACGTCAACGCGAATCTCAATTATATGTAAAGGGTAAGTCGGCTTTCAAGACTTTTCTTTCGAAAAGGATACTCTACCCACCTTTATTACATATAAAGCGGAATTATCAAATGACAGAAGGGCGTTAGTTTTCCTTGTCTATGTATTTTGCAGAACGATGCTGGCTTATGGCTCCACTAACAAGGAATTTATTTTGTATCATGAACAAGATTTGAAACTGTTGAATTGTATTTTTATTGTGGCTCATTCTCTCTAATAGTTGCACTTGGAAAGTAAACCATTGTGGTTTTGGATCACTATGTGATGTTTGAGATGTCCGAAAAGAAGTAAACGTCGATTGCGCACTTTGTGATGGAATACCGGTACTTAAAATTTGTCGAGTGACGATTCGTAAAACTTGTAATTTAACACCGAATGGCTTTAATGTGACACAGTTGTTTTAAATTTGACGCGATGGTTTGTAGAATAGCTATGATTTATTGGAAGAAAACATTGTTATTCAAAGGTTAATACAAAACAAGGCATGAAAACAGAGTGAAGGAGTACAAGATTATTTCCAATTTGACCTCCTGATGGACGATTAATTACCAAAAAAAAATCCACGTTGCGCCAGTGCTAACATATGGTTAGGGTATCGAACCTGGTTATTAAATTGGCTAAGCTCAGATAAAATGGTAGAGCAGGCGACTCGTGTACTATCAGGGGCGGGCAGCTTCTTTGGTCATCAGGCTCGTCCATCGGTTAGGAGGTCAAAGGGTAGGTTTATCACATAATAATAACACATGAGTAGTAAGGCACAAGGTATATTAAATGTCTCGAGAAATACAGGTTGACATAGATCTCCCTACTAACTCTCTCTACTAATTTATGACGACCGGATCAAGCGTGGATTCTACATGAATTTACGAGAATTGAACACAAGAAAAGGGGATAGGTTGAAAGCTTACGATTCGTCTTGAGGTGTGGTATGGAAGGTCATGTTGAGCCAGATCTTCCCGCGCTCGAAGGCGACGGGGCAGTTGAGATGAAGATGTGCACTCGGGATTTTACACGAGAACGGGACTCCATGGAGTTGGTTTGAGCCGAGATTACGAACATGATTGGAGATTGATAGCGATTAATTAGGAAACTGGGACGAGATTGCGTCCGTTCGCGTAATTATGCAAGTCATCGCGAGTGTTTGCGGTCCGTTTACAAGAGACCCTGTTGCCACCGCTGAGGCCGGTGCTGGACTGCGGAAGCGCCGCCAAGCAAGCGGGGTCGGGGAACGGGGAGCGCGCTGCTTGCTGCCGACGGTCTGCTATTGAGCACGTGATTTTAACATCTGGCCGCGTGGTCAGTAAGGTGGCCAAACGTTCTTTATTGTAGAGTGACCATTGTTTTAACTGTAGGGGGATTATATTACGTAACAATACGTAAGATGTACCCACGTAAATCTTACAGTAGATAAGCTTAATATAATGAAGTTAAGATGTTTGATAAAAATAGATTAATGGCTAGCCGTAAACCATATTGTTCCGTTTCCGCGGGAATACCAGTATGAGTCATCATTACTTCCGGTTAAAGTTTGTTCAAAATTGAAGAATCCCGGAAGCGGATGTGGTAGCGACTACCTTTCTGTATGTTTGAGAACAATTGAAATAAAACATGAATATATTTTCTTATCACATCCGTTCCAAAACGAGTTTGTTTATATAGTCGGAAATATAACGAAAGTTAAATGTGATGTAAGAAGTAAATGAATTTATTTTAAAGCTTTCGATTCTAAAAATAAATGACGTAAGCGTTCAAAAATAACAAGAAGATGGTTTGAAATTTGAATACCGCGCAAGAGTCCCAACTGCTCTCAAAGGTCTGGAGCTAGTGAAACTATGGCATCCTCTATTAAGAGGAAGCTACAAGCCAAAAATGTGTATATTCTTGGTATACCTTATATTGTAGGTAATAGGCATTAAAATCGCTTGACAAACGGAGTCTAGAAACATTCGATTTCAAGCACAAAACTGGTTATTATTTATTTTGTAAATAACTTCATAAGAAAGCAAAAAAGTTGATCAAGTGAAACTGTCACAGATAATCTTAGCTATAATACTGTATTCTTAAAAAGTTGTTTTCTTTATGCGTTCATACATTTCTATTGAAAAAAAACTTTTTTTAGTAGTTTACATTCATATTTTTTGTTGAATAATTTATTTTTTTATTTTTATTCTACTCAAACGAAACGATGGGAAACCTTCAATTTATCTAAAGCATATTTTTTGGTATTCACAATGTACACCAATTCGAAAGATTAATCAAAATATTGATTTGGCATTAAGCTTCGCCTTAAGGTATGTCGTGAGGCTGAAGTAAGTACGGTGGGGTAGGCGATGAGAAGAGGAAGGTGGGGAATTACCTGGCTATTCAGATCTGGTCACCATAAACGGCTAAGGCCACATCAAGAAATGTTTCAACTTTGAGTTCAGTGACAGACGTAACGCGTCGGCGCCGTCCAGATCAGGACCGTAATCCGACTGGGTCCGAGACGGGGCCTCTCTAGGGCCCCCACCTCGGGTAAGGGGAGCCCCCGCCAGTACTCCACACAGGAACACACTTCCTTAAGGGCCCGTTCCCACTTCCGTTTTAAAAACGGAGGCGGGTCCCGTTTTAAAAACGGATGCCCCAGTGGCTGTAGTGGATGTATGGAGCTGTTCACACTTGTCCGACACGATTTGAAAACGGATCCGACATTTTTTGTCGGATGGATCGCCAGCGCAGCGCGTCCGTTTTCCAATCGTGTCGGAACACGCTCGCTCATAGTGTTGTATGGAGCTGTTCACACTTGTCGTCTAGTCGTTCCGGCAGAGTCCCCGCCACACCCCAACCCCTCCCCGCCCGCTCCCAGTCGCAAGGAAGCAGGCACGCTGCGTGCTTGTATTTGGTTATTTTGTTAAGTAAATAAATCAAAACTACAATAATGGATAAGGAAATAAATCCCGAAAATTTAATACCACTGGTCGAAGAAAGAGTATAGTAATATTTTATTTTTAACTAAATAAAAACAAAACACTTGGTGTACACAACTTTTGTACATCAAAATTTATATTTTAATTTTTTAAAGTGTACTTTTTTTAAATTTTAAAGCTTTAATGAGATGCACGATGCACGGAAGAGCGTATTAGTTTAATAAACACATAATAAAAAAAATATTTGAGTTGTTATTGTTTTCTTACTTTAAAATATCGATAGCCTTTCTTCAGGACAAATGCACTCTCTCAATTTTGTATTTTGATATGTTAAGCTCTCTGAAACTCATTCCAGTAGATGGTTAAAGGAAGTGATAGACATTCTCTTAAGCCATTAAGCGCCCTTGAGGTGATTTTCTCACGGTGAAAACGGCGCTATATAAATAATCCAATCATTATTATTCTAAAATAATTAAAGAACTTTAGTTCATCACTTCTCAACTCACCAATTAACACTTGGAAAAATGATTGGGTGTACCCAAAATTTTCTTTTCACTTTTTTTCTTCTTTTTAATAAGTACCACATGACAACAAGAGCTTCAAGGTCGTCCATTGCGCACCATTACTGAAGAATGAGCAAATAACATGTTTTTGTTGAATCGAAATTTTTTTTTTTCGTAGAGTATGGTCCGTTTTTAAAACGGATCCGTTTTTAAAACGGAAGTATGAACAGGGCCATTGGCCATCCGTTTTTAAAACGGGACCCGCCTCCGATTTGAACACGGAAGTGGGAACGGGCCCTAAGGCATAATATGTATCTTTGGGGAGGCTGTGAAAATTGTACACATTGAGGACATTGAAAATAATACATCAAATTTTCCAATTTTCTGGCATCTACTACGTTTATATAAATCTTACTACTTTTGTTTTCTAATTGCATAATATAATGATTTGTCTTTAGGCGATGCACTACGTCGTGTAATATTTTAAATTGAGCCGCTATCAATAACAACCCTTACGTAGATGGCGATAAGGTTTAAATTCCCCCTTAACACCATCCGCCTGTTTTGATTTATGCAAGAAAAAAACATGGCCAAAAAGTGCCTTTTATTTTATTTTGTGGATGTTCAGGCATAAATATAATTTTTTTTTCGATCATTTTATAAATAATTTAATTTACCACATTATACAATAAAATCATAACCGAAAATGGGTTCGTAAGTAGGAGATTTTGAACTTTAAAGCAGTTTTCATAGGACTATACATTATTTTTTTCTGGGCTTATAAAAAGACTTCTCTAAAAAATACTCGATTATTTCAAAGGCCAAGATGTATTCTACTCGCAATATTTAATTAAAGCATCTGAAACATTTCTAGGCGACCAAATTTTCAAACGAAAAACACATGATTTTAAATTATTGCGTATGGCATCGCCTTAATGTTTACGCAAATAAATGGATTTTACAAAGTTCAATATCCAATCAACATATATTATTAATCTTTCTTGATAGAAGTTTATAAGCGGGAAAAAATTGTCTTGTGCTGAAATTTTTGACAGAAGTGCTTTTGCAAATTTAATGACAATTGAGTTACATTTCGAAAGTCAACGCGGCTTTACGGAATCATATTTTCTTCGGAAATCATGACACGTGAGATCATTTATCTAAATTGACGTTATTAACTGAAAATTGCGTTGACCTAGATCTTTTAGACATTTCTCCAGAATTTCAGATAATTCTGTTTTATTATTATATTTTTATTAGAATGCCTTCTACTTCCACAATTGTACGGAGAAAAATGACTATCGTTAATTTACTAAGAATCTCTGCATATTATTAGTAATCCGGTTAAAAACGGGATTGCAGGCCCTTAGTGAATGAATTAATAGGTCTCTTGATAAACTTTTAGTAAATTCCTAATATATTGGAACATGCACGGAGAAAATTAGTATTGTTAATTTATTAAGAATCTCATCATATTATTAGTAATCCGGTTAAAAACGGGATTACAGGCAATTATCTAGTGAATTGATAGGTTTCCTGTTAAAATTTTGCTAAAAGAGTAATGTATTATCGCGATGTCAAAACACGTGTTTATAAAAATCGTAATATTTTGGCATTTCGTCATTATCAAGGATAGCAGGGGCATGGACACGTGTTAGAAATTTACTAAAAATATATCATGAAATGGCCTGCAATCCCGTTTTTAACACGATTACCAATAATTTGAAGAGATTCTTAAAAAAATTGCAGCTAATTCGCCAGCATCTAATTCGCCAATTAACCGAGCTCTTCATACTCTAAATAATATTTGTCTAAACTCTAACATTGACATTTTTTCAGATTCACTGCCCAAATTCAAACGTGGCATCATGTCAATAATTTAAACTGTTAAATGCGCATACATACAGACACACACATACACAAACACTTACTCATACAACACACACACACCTATATGCTACACACGTCACCTTGTAATTAAGGAATAAACATACCACTTACCAGACATTACAAGGAAACATATCACAGGTACCCAACATGAAGTATCTTATTCCTGTATATTGTTTCATCTCCGTAAATCATGATACTGTTTGTTTCTATAACATAAAATAAAAAAATAAAAACACTCATTTTTCTCCATGTGTAAGCAGAAAATATTACTTATGCAACGGTAGAGGACTAATCTAACAAATAATGGATTGGAAGTGTGGCAATACTGGCAAACTGACGCATTTGTCAATCTGTCAACAAAGAATTTGTGTTTTGAAATATCGGGCCAGGAATAGAAAACTACAAATAATCTAAGATTAATATAAGGCTTTACTGAAATCAGAGCGTAAACTCGCCTCTATGTTTATCGTATTATCCACAAATGGATAATTGGGTTGTAATATAATTTTCTTAGCTAGCCCCTTTGAAACATTATTCAACCGTGCAGATGTACCTAATATTATTTTGTATCCAAATTCTGAAATAATTACTTTTAAACCCTTAAGTCCGAAACTTTTCACATGTCGCAATATAATTATGTAAATTCATATTTTCACAAGGCCTATTTTAATTTTAAAATTGTTTTAAAGTATTTTCAGTTATATTTTATATCTTTCTTTAGCGCCCTTGAGAAGACATCAATAAGTCAGTAATTTTATTTATTATAACTTTGAGTTCTACGAGATATATTACACGGTGACCGGGTACATCATCAAGTTCAACACACCTACAAAAAGTGATACAAAATTTCAACTAAACTATTTAACCTAGTTTTTGTTCCACCACTTTTAATGACTCTATATAACTTTTTAAAAGTGGGTTTAATTGTCATTTTGATGAAATATCATGAAACCATATTACACCACTGTTTATGGTATATAAATTTCTAAGCAGTTTTTCATAAAAAACTCCCTGATATTCTGGCTAAGATAGGATGTCACGAATAATTTAGTATGGGTTCAATGAACCTGTTTTAGAAAAAAATGATCTCTTTTTCATTTCGTACGTCCGTAAAATTGTTTATTTCCGTTTCAAGATGGTTGCCGTTTTAATGGTTCAGTAAAGGATTTTTCTTATTAGCATTTTTACAAATTGTAGTACCTTCCGTAGAAATTTTTAACCAATAAATATCATTAAGTTTCTATGGATAAATTGTGTAATTCCTTATTTGAAATAAAAAAGAATGCGTCATAAAATACCTGGTTTACAATTAAGTAGGTAGGTTTTTAAGTACCTACTTATTTTGGAGGAAATTTTGGTTGTGATTTTTAAATAAGAGAAAATTAGTAACGTACTTTTTTGGCCGCATGGTCTTGTTCAGTGTTCGTAAACTATTAGTATACAATATTTCTTATTTCAAGTATTTCAATGCTTTGTGTCAGACTTCTTCAAATATATTGTGATATATACATATATCACACAATATATACGAGTTTATACACTAGTATATTTTGAGAAATCATCATCATCATCAAAATATACGACTACATTTACTAGTATATTTTGTGGTGTATATATATATATATATGTTTCACAAAATTTACTAGTATGTTTTGATTTTGTGCCCACAACCTGTGAAGCCAGTTGCACTATGGCATCCGTAATTAGGGGTATGTTGCAAGGTTTAAGGTATGACAAGAGGAAGAATTGGGTAAGAGGAAAGTGGGAAAGTACCTGGCTATTCAGATCTGGTCAGAAAACACGGCTAAAACCAATTCGTGCAACAGCGTTTCTATTCTGAATAGTGGTCTGTCACCAGGGTGATACTGATATAATCTACCACTGTAATGGAACATATTTAATGAATCGATGTATTTCACAAAGCGAATCTGTTTTTTCTGAAGATTGTGCAGATAATATGCCGAATAATTCAGAAACAAAGTACACATTACGACGTGAATATCCGTTCATATTTTTGCATTCGAGAATTTGGTGCAGAATACGAATCGAAATGAGATGAACTAACTACGGAGGATGTGATAAGGGATAGCCTTTCAGTAATAATAAAAATCGTGTAGGTCTATAACAAGTCCAAATGAACAACAGCACAAAAAATATGCTATTCCCCTGTGTAGTAACATATCATATACCTACTGACCATATGAGACTTCAGATACCAGGCACCATGTATCTTAAGGCGAAGCTTAATGCTAAATCACTATTTTGATTAATCGTTATAACGAATTGGTGTACATTATGAATATCAAAAAATATGCTTGAGATAAATTGAAGGTTTTCCTATCGTTTTATATAAATGTAATCTACCAAAAAATATTTTTTCAATAGAAATGTATGAAACGCGTAAAGGAAAAAACTTTATAAAAACATATTATAGCTAAGATTATCTGTGACAGTTTCATTCAATAACTTTCTTGCTTTCTTTTAAAATTATTTACAAAATAAATAAAAAACAGTTTTGTGCTTGAAATCGAACGATTCTAGACTCCGTTTTTCAAGCGATTTTAATGCCAATAATTACCTGCAATATAAGGAATACCAAGAATATACACATTTTTGGCTTTTAGCTTCCTCTTAAGCCATTTATTACAACAAACTGTGATGCAATGTAGATTTGGGGATAACTGTAGACACGCACATGAAATTGGATACTCACATAAGTAATATTTGGAAACGTCTAGAAGCTATTGCGGGGCGAATTTATAAAATTAAATATTTTACGCCAATAAGTACCTACGTTAAAAATAATCTATTTGTCACTAGCTGAATCTACCATCTATCAGATTCGGAATAACGTCTTGCAGAAACTCGTGCAATGTATAGGTACAATGTGAACAAATCCAAATATATTTTTTTATTATGGTAATTATTTAAATAATATTGTAGTACCGTAATTATGAAAATAATATTAATATTATTATTATTAATATTATTATTTTCAGTATTTAAAAAAAATTATGAGTGTGAACACCTTTTTGGACAATTCTGTGAATAAAAATGAATGTTTCATCGTTTGTCCCTTATGGACTAAAAAACTACTGGACAGATTTAGCTGAAAATTTAAAAGTGTGTTCTTATTAGTGTCAGGAGTGTTTAGAGAAGGGTTTCAATGGTAGAAGAAGTAAGGGATGCCCGAGGAAGACTTAACGCATTATCTCTGCACTGAAATGAGATACGGAGTCGAATACAAGTCGGTATACCGTATTTTTAATAATAACAATGTGGTAATAATAATATTGAATGGTGGAACAGGGGAGCAAAATGAAACAAAAAAACTTAGAAACAGTAAAGTTTTCCAATTCTTTAGAATATTAATATTACCACCTAAAAAAATGAATACGTTTTCAGGTACAGTAAAATTCAAAACCTCAAAACATTACTCCAAACCATTCATAAGCCCTAGCAACCCCGGGTACACGTCAGCTAGTGAAGAGTAAAAAAAAAATATATTTTTTAATTTTTATACCTGAATACTGAATAGCGCTGTACCGTTTCCATTAGTGTTCGGAATCTTCTTAATTTATATAAACAGACGGATCGAATTTACGAAGTAATTAAATGGAAGGAACAAATATGTCAAGTAGTAAAAAAAATTAGAAAATTAATATATATATTTTTAAGAATTAGAAACTTTCTGTCGATAAAAAATCTATATTTAATTTACTATGCCTTAGTTCAATCCACTTTACAATACGCTATTATTAGTTAGGGATCCGCGTATAAATGTAACCTTCTTCCAATTGAAATTATACAAAGAACAATTATTAAAATTATATTAAAAAAATCCTTTGACTACCCAACAGAACGCCTGTTTGAAGAATTTCAAGTACCTACATTTAAAGACCTATATATTAAAAACTCATTAATCCAAATTATAAAAGAAAAAGATAAATATCAATTTTTAAATGAAAACAGAACGCGACTTAGACATGTTTTTCTATGCCCAAAACTAAATACGTCTTTTGCACAACATCATTATACTTACCAGGGAAGAACTTTTTTCAATCGTCTACCAGAAGAAATCAGAAGCATTAATGATAAAACCCAAATACTGCTCTCTGTCAAGAGACACTTTAAAAATATTCTGAAAAAAAACTACTGTCACTTAATTAATCTCACAAATATCCTTAGTTTTCCATAACTTCCTTTCTTTTTTAAAATTTATTATATTAATATATTATCCTTCACTACTATCAAAAAAAATACTACAGCAAACATACATTTATGTAAAAAGAATTATTTAAGTACTAACTAACAACAACATTTATGTACACTCCCCTTCCATACACAAGCAAATGCTTTCAATGGAAGAGTAGTAAAAAAACCCAAGATGTAAAATGAATTATATACCATGTAAACATATTATTAAAAATAAAAAAAATAATTCCAAAAAAAATAAAAAATTATAATAAGTTAACAGAATCCTAGAACAGTTTCCCTGTTAGCATTATTCACTATTCTGTCTCCGTTTGAGTAAAAATGGAACCCCATTTTCATATTCCATAGAATGCCAGGAGAAACTATTTTATTATGCGACGCAAAGGATGACGTGAAGAGAATGATACAGTTTCAGGTCAAATTATGCATAAGTTTCGAGAACAGCGTAAAATATCGTGCTTGGAATTTATTTCTTTTTAGATTATTTTTAAATTATCATGCCGGGTATTGCAATAGAGACGTGTCAATACACGTGGAACTAAGATGTGCGTTTATAGATCCTTAGCAAGGATTGGGCAATTTCAAGTCCCCTCATTCCGTATTTCTACCGATTGATAACATATTTCTCTTTAACAATTTAAGTTTTTAAGTTCCTAAAAAATTAAATGTTATTTTTTAAGATAATATCTATACAGATATTATTAAGATAATATCTATATAGATAAGTCGAAACGGTAATTATATGAAACTAGCAGTTAATGTTTCTTCAAGTCTTAAAGCATCGCAAATAAATAATTTATATTTTTAGAAATTAGAAAACATGTTAATATAAAAAAGCAGATATAATTAACAAGATTTTTTTTAATAAACCCTCTTTTAAATATTTTCCCACTCAACTGGTATTTCCCGTCTAAAGATATTGTAATTCCTAATTCTGATAAACTCCGCTCACTCTTACCCCTCCCCCTCCGTCCACTTCTTCTTTCCAATTATAATCTATATAATATTTTTATAGTCTGAGAATGCCAAATTCTTTTCATCTCATTTCCTAAATCTGTATATATTCTTATTTTTTCATTAACAGATTTTTGAATATTACAGGAATTTGGAATAGCGACGTCAATGATATGTTATTTTTTAAATTTTGTCATGTAAAACTATATCGGGTCTATTATGACTAATCGTTCGGTCTGTTAGTATAGTTTTATCATAATATATTTTATAAAAATCGTTTTCTAAAAATGAATTTGATTCGTATTCATAATATGGTATTATATTACGACAGTCAATCAAGTTATGTTTAATTACCAAACTTTGGTGAATTATTTTTGAAACTTGATTTTGCCTAAATGTATACTCGGACGGTGCTAATACCGAACATCCCGATATAATATGTTCTATAGTTTCCGCAAAAGCCAAACATTTCTACATAAATCATCAATTTGATTTATATCTTTGATTATATGCTTCCTATAATTTTTAGTATATGAATCTATCCTGAATGGCAAGCATAAATCCTTCTATTTCTGCGCTCAACTCTCCAATACTCAACCATTTGTTTGACGAAAATTTGTCAACATACGTTTGGTTGAGATAATTGAAGTGTTTTGCGTGTAAAATTTTATTTGACCAGGAATCTAATAATTCTTGGTTGGGATTTATAAAAATTTTGGCATTCTCGTCGTATAAATTTAAAGATGTAATGTTTCTATCTGCCTTGCAAATTATTTTGTGCATTTCGGAGCTATGAGCTTTCCTATGGAAAAAAGTTCATTTATTGTTATTATGATTATTAACACTTTTTTATGATAGACAAGGTCACAGCTTTTAATTCTGCACATGTTTAACAAGGGGATTATTCCCACCTTGATTTAAGGCCGTCACGTGGTTCACATTTATTTCATTTCACATGAATTACAGAAAAAACCCACTCAAGCACGACACCATTAATCAACATTTTAACAGAGATAAATATTTACATTTATTTGTTTGTTTTTTATCAAAGCTAAGCATTTCAACATAAAGAGAAAAATGGTTTGAAATCCCTAAAATTTTATCAGATAAATAATGGAACCTCGGCTGAGTATGATTAACTGGAATTTTAGAAAGTAACTTCACGTTGGTAGAAAATAAATGGTTTGATCTGATCGTTTGTTCACCGTCTAAGGTAGGACTTATTAAGAGGAAGCTACAAGCCAAAAAAGTTGTATATTCTTGGTATACCTTATATTATAGGTAATAGGCATTAAAATCGCTTGACAAACGGAGTCTAGAATGGTTCGATTTCAAGCACAAAACTGGTTTTTATTTATTTTGTAAGAAAGCAAAAAAGTTAATCAAATGAAACTGTCACAGATAATCTTTAATATAATACTGTATTTTTTAAAAGTTGTTTCCTTTACGCGTTCATACATTTATATTGAAAAAAATTTTTTTTTTTAGTAGTTCACATTTATATTTTTTATTGAGTAATTTATTATTTCATTTGTATTCTACTCGAGCAAAATGATAGTAAAACCTTCAATTTATCTAAAGTATATTTTTGGTATTCATAGTGTACACCAATTCGTTATAAAGATTAATCAAAATAGTGATTTAGCATTAAGCTTCGCCTTAAGAGTAGTCAAAACCGTTTTTATTCCCAACCTTTCTCTTCCCACCTTCTTTCACTTCCCACTCCTTTCAGACTAACAACATTACCCGATTGCTAATAAACTTCTCAAAACAATACACATTTTCCTAAACATAAGAAACATATATAAAATAAAACAATTGAAAACAATATATTTTGCACTTTGCCAATCAATAATAGAATATGGAATTATTGCTTGGGGAGGAGCAACAAACTCGGCTATCAATTACATAGAAACCGCACAGAAAACAATCTTAAAGATAATATTAAAAAAAAATAGACTGACTGATACAGACCAAATATTCAACAGCTGTGACGTACTAGATATACGCCAATTATATATTAAAACACTACTAAACTACATTTTTGACAAAAAAAATAAATTTCAACATACACAAAATAACACTAACAGACCAGTTAGACAAGCGTACAAAGAAAACATAAAAACTCCGACAGTAAATTCAAGCTTTCGACAAAGACACTACCAATACCATGCAATGAAAGCTTTCAACAGTTTAAAACTTGAAATTAAAATTGAGGAAAGTAAAAATAAATTCACACACAAAATTACAAAATGGATTAAAGAACAAAAAAGACAATATTACCAAAATTTCATAGCATAAAATAAAAATAAAACCTACACGTAACACACAAAACCAATATAAACACACATCACTCACAAACACACAAGATTATTTTCAATGTACTATTTTTTTTTAATTTTAAATATATTATTATGTATTTTTAATTTTAAATGTATAATTTTTCTCATAAAATGTATTATGTAGTTTATATTTCATATTATAAAATGAAGGCCTCAGCACGGGCAAGCCACCCAGTGAGGCCTACATTACTGGAAAACTTGAATTGTAATAAATATTGTACCTAATAAAATAAAAAAAATAAATAAATAAATTGCTGAACACTGGCTGCCAGCATTTGAGATTTTTTGAGTTCATATAATAAAAAACACATTTTTTATTTGCCATTATCCATATTGCGTTATTTGTTGTAGTTTTATTAGTCCCAACTGCCCGGAGCCGGTGGGTCTGCGGCATCTCGGGGAATGGCGTGAGAACAAGGATAATTGTCAAAGGAGGGAGACATTTGGGCACCAGGCTATTCAGATCTGGTCACAACCAATGCTATACAGCCTGCTATTGAATTTGGCAGCCATCTCTGGTCTGGAGCAACATATTTCAAAAACCCTTTACTGTGTAAAATCGGTCGGTCCGTTTGATAGATTCCACTATCATGACAAACCGATTGCAATCTTCTGAGAGAATATTATCCTGTATTTCAATGACACATGCTCCGAGCAACTAGCGTCATTGATCCCTACTGCATCCGAAACACGCTAAACGCGCGCTTAACATTTGTCGCATGAGAGCGGGTAGTTTCTACGAATTGTTATTGAGTTCAACAGGTCGGCTGTAGAACAATTTGCTGGCCTCTGTATTTTCTCCCTTCTACAACATGGGTCTCTTCACGACGCATATTCAATCCTTCCCGTCCTCCACATAGTATCCTCGAAGACGACTTAAGTCCTGATTGATATTATTTTCTTCTGGACCTGCTGTGTAAAGTTAAATCAAAATTGGAATATGGAATAATAGGATGGGGCTCAGCAGCATCAAAGCACGTCAAACAATTGAAGGTAACTCAGAATTGCATCATAAAGACCATACTTAGTTCCCATAAGGACGTCAACAACAGAAATTTTTAAACAATTCGACGTTCCAAATATACAGAAAATCTATGCCAAAACATTCTGGTACATCACCCCAAAAATGATTTACAGATACTAAATATACCAATGTGTAACTCTACCTTTGGACAAAGAAGATCTGAATTTTTAGCATTAAAGGTAAATTACAAACTCCTACTTAGTATCAAACAATTCAAAACAAAAAATAACTACATTGAGGACATTAAATCTTGGCTTAAGAAACTACCGGATAAAGAACTTACCAGCATACTTAAAACATCGTCGTAGAAGTTTATGATAATCCTTACCCAAAACATGAAGTCGAATCATTGAAGTCGCTGAAAACTTCCAAAACCTATGAAATCAAAATCTATTATACATATATATAAATATACATATTCTTGTAAAAATATAAAAAAAATGGTGAAAGACCACCATGAAGGACTGAAACATTACCTGAAAAAGTTTAGTTCTCTTCATTAACCAGATATGAATAGTCAAAATCAGCTCAAGCTTCCTCTTCCCCATCTCTTCCCTAATGTCCTTAATTTTATACCACACCCAAATAAGAGATATCTCAGCCCCACAGGCTGTGGGCTGTTGGGACTATTAAGGAGCATTTATGTTTAAAAAACAATGGTAGAAATAGGTTAAATTTTATGGTTGGTTAAAATGTACCACGTGAAGGCATTAAATAATGTCATCGAATGATAAAAATCTTTTTTTTATCGAGTATAAAATTATACGCGCCTTTTGTGGGTTTCGTGTAATTAGAAACCAACCAAGTGAATTATACTACGCCCCCATACGAAATATCAAAAGGACTTAGGAAAGGCAATAAGTAAAAAAGCCAATTTGATCTTGCTAATATAACGACTCATCAAATAAATCCTCTCACGCTCTTTGTTTTCGGGTAAAAATGACTAGTAATTTTTTCAAGTCTTTGATTTCTTACACAACCCTTACTGTCAAAAAACGATATAAATTCTTTGTGCAAAAAGCTCTCATTAAGAAAACGACGTTTTCCGCTTGAAAAAAAAGAAGTTACCAATACCATGGTAATATTAACACAACCATGTAACAAATTAAGCACTTTTTACTAAAGGGGAAAAATTATCGATTTATTACGAGAAATGTCCGTTATCAAGCTCATCTTCAAACAAACAATTTATTTGAATAGTAACAGAGTTCACGTAAAAAGGAAAATTTATAAAAACGGTTGGTTTATATAATTGTTGATTTGGTTTTTCCCCTTTGTCTTGGAGTTTCCAATTTGTTGGATAAATATATTGTTTTGATGATAAGCCTATGGCACAGCATTGGAAGGCTCGATTACATTGTGATCCTTTGGCTGTGCCAGTTGCAATAGCATGAGCTAGTAGTTCTCAAAGTTTTGTTTAAATTTCTCGTTAATACTCGTAATTAATATATTGAAATTAAAATCATAATCTTGTGGTAATATTCCTTTAAAAAATAAACTATTAAATGTTTATGAGTAAAATTTCTTTACAGCGCGTTTGATGTACCTACGTGAGCATTTATTAATCATATTCAATCAAGGCGGTACATAAAATCACAGCTTTACTATATCACGCTCAAAAATACTAATTTCGGTTGTGGGTCTGACTCTCTGTGTAACTCTGGTTGAATGAACTCGGAAATCATAAAATTGGAACTAACTGTTAATAGAAAATTATTTCATTTGTTATTTTCAAAATCGGATCTGATATAGCAACAATTATTACAAGCGATAAAGTATCTGCTTTAATGTAACATTTTTACCAGAAGAACATTTTAATTCTGCATCTGAAATGTGTATTTCTTTTCCTTAAATTTCTTATTGTTAATCCAGTTAGCGGTTTTTAGCTAACTGGCAATATTATCTATAATACAATTATAATATCCTATGATTTTTAACTTGTCTGCGATAGTATAATATGAAGCTTTAAAATAATTAAAGAATTTTGTAACGCGATATAGTAATAAACTTCGTTTCATTCAAATAACAAATAAATAAGTCATCACTGGTGGATTCGGTTCTATATTTTCCTTACACAATCAATATAAATATACCAAATAATATAAAACCATCAATAAATAAATAAATAATATTTTTTAATTGATAAATCACTTTGTAGCGTCTCTGTAGTAATTTAATTAAAATAATTAACTTTGTAAATACCATTATGTAATCAACGTTTTTAAAAATTAATGGTTTCTTCGTCATGATAACGTGTAGTGAAAATCAACAAATTACAAAATAGACAAATGTATAGACAAATAACGTTTGTTTATTTTTATTTTGTTTGTCGATTTTTAAGTTTGTTAATTTTCCGTTGATTAAACCGTTGGTTTGAAACATGTCGAACATTTTTGATTAAATAGTGTTTACAAAGTTATTAATTTTATTTAAATTTTATTAATGTCTGAAAAGGTTGAACACCTTTGAATACCACCCTACCCCACGCAACATTGCGCGCGAGAGAGATAGCAGCCGAGAGAGGGAGATGCTAGACGGACGTTATTTTGCGGGAGATTTTCAGTCACTGACAGTTCAGTGCGCGAAACACACCCTTGTCCGGCTTTCGCGCCATAATAAACGTCACACGTCAAACGTCACTACGTTCCATTCTCGAAATATATTTTTTAAATCGTATTCCAATTCTATCCAGTGAATTCTTACTAAGCCAATCAAATTTATATTAATTTCGTTAGAAATGCTTCACTATTTTACGAATTGATACACATAACCCCACATTTCAGTTTAGTTGTCAAAATTTTATAATTAAAATTAATTTAAGTATTCTAAAATAAAGTCCGGAAAAACATTACTAAAACAGTGTAAAAAAATACAATAATTTAAAATGTTTAATACAGTATTCACCAAAAGGATGACAATTTAATTTAGTTTCTTGTAATAATAATAACAAATATATTTTTTTTGAAATAATAAAATTTACGTAGTATATGTTTCACTTTATGTAAAAACTTTGTGAAGTGTTGTCTAAAAATAAATTGCATAAAAAAATTATTAACTTATATGTGAAGTTATGACAGGTGGAGTTTACTGAAGAAATTTTGCATTTTGAGAGTGAGTCGGATTAAAAAGGTAAGTTTTATTTTTGTATTTTTAAAGATTTATTTTTTATGCAACTTTTGGTTTTAGGGACTCCAATAAATTTAACCGAAATTTTAAAGGTCATAAAGTTCTTAAAAAGGTACATTTACATTTCTACTTTAGGTTATTGTCTAATGATATTTTATATAAATTTATTTTAAATGCGGAGCAACAAAATGATTGTAGTATTCTGGTTGATTAAGTTAGGAGAGGTTTTTTGGTTATTTGTTTAATCACTTTTAATTTTGAAAAACACCTTAATAAGTTAGGTTAGCTTAGGATTTGAGTCTAGTTATTTTTTTAATCAAAATAAAAAGTGGACCACGATTAAAATTGCAGCAGACCCGATTTAAAGGTATACCTTACGCTAAACTGGCGCCGAATTAAATCTATGATGCAAAATATTAAGTAATTGTAAGTAATAGTACGTGTAAGTATTGTTTGTGATATATTCTATTATATATGGTTGATGAAATTTTTCACGAACGTGTTAAGTGCATATTTATGGTAATGCAGTTAACGATTCTTCTTTTCCCGTAACTATTATTTCATAAACTAGTAATTCTGTGAATAGTACCACGAGTCCAAAAAAGTATGTGTCTAATTTTTTTTATGTAATAAATCAAAGCCGATATTCTCCATGAAATCATAAAATTTGTTAGTAGGTACTTAGATACCTACCTACCTAATTTGATAAATTTATTTCAAATGCAATTGAACATTCTGTTAGAAGAAGCGTCACTACCTCAATGACAATTTTTTTCAAACTTTCTTCAGGAAAGTGTGTTACCATAATATTGAATAAGAAAGTCCAAGTAAACACGACTTTTTCGCTTTCGAAAAAATAATAATCTTTTCTGAAATAATTTGATCTTGAAACGGAAACGGAAGGTGCAAACAAATTTACAGACAGACGAAATGCAAAACGGTCGAGTTATAACAGGAATACGCTACTCTTAGTCAATCAATGTTTTATGCGTAAATTTTGATTAATATAATAAAATAAAAACATAAAAAATTTGTATCAAACTAATTTTTAAAAGGGTTCTTTTTGACTTTAATTTTTTTTCAAATATTTTAGACAAAAAATAACCGGTGGAGTTTATTTTTAAAATGTCATTAAAACCTTTTGCAATCTAGCAGATACTTAAACTTCAGTCGAAAGATTGTTTAAAAAAAGTTTGTGACTTAAATACTTTGTAATTTTTTAGCAAAATTTTGATACCTAGAGCAAAAAATTGTTTCTGTGATAAAATCGCGTAAAACAAAATTCATTATTTTATAAAAACCGATGTTCATAAAAATCAAAGTAATTAATTTAATAATTATTTTTCATCGTTGCGTTACACCTCATTAAAATCATAAATATAGTGGTCAAATACGTGCGTACGCGGTATAATCGCTTGTCGCTATGGAAACGTCGCACTGACATATTAATGTTGCTCATTTGTTCAATTTAAAAAAAGTATATAATTGCGCAAACCTGTGAAAAATCAGAGGGTGTTATAATTGTAGGATTTCTGAAGCTGAAAGTATTTGCCAAAAATAAATATTGTAAATATATACCTACTCGGCCATTAATTGTTTTAATAAATTCACTAAACAAATACAAGCTGAAAAAAATTACGAAATATTTAAGAATACACTTTACCTGAAACTAATTTAGCTGTTTGATATAATATTGTATGCATTTAAAAAAAAGATATATTTTTCTTTCATTTAATTTATTTATTAAATTATTTTTGCAATAATTAGCGTATTCTATTTATCTAATATTCTTTACATGTATGTTCATTAGAATGTTTTTATTTTTATTTTTATTAATTTTCCGATTTTATGTCCGGGTTAAATCTTGCCCATAGGAAAAACTAAACCCTTCCACACACTTTTCTTCCGCAAATGATCATCTAGTCAATCAACATTATACAAGTGCATTATATAAGCAAAATAAATACAAAACAATACAAGAACAACACGTCAACTCACCAGAGATCAAATGGGGAAATAATATTTTTATATATTATATTATAATTATAATATAATAATTATTTTGACTGTCCTAAAACGGGAATTCCTCCTAGTTGGGCAGTCAAAGTATTTTTTATCTACATGTGTCATTGTATCATCACCTGTACTAAATAAATAAATAAAAAATAAAAAAAATAAAATAAAAAAAAATTCACCGACTCCAGATATTTTCATATCAGAGGGTATAGCTCGGTAGAACTTCTAACAGGGCCTATAAATCCTACTGATCCCTCAACAAAAATATTTAAAAAATCAAATGTATTCAAAATGACCGCCTTTTGCATCTTTATATTTAAATTTTTTGATAGATCTAATACGCCTAAATTTTTAATGAGAGAGCTAGGAATTATTATTATCGACACTATACTCTCTCCCTAAACACGAGTTATTCTCAATTAAGGAGGTATTATTTGACGTCAAGAAACATATATTATATATTCACCCTTAGTTAAAAAAAATGTATTATTTTAATAAAAATATGTTAACAATATAAATATATAATGTATATTTTTCGATAAATAATAATAATAAATAAATAAGCTTCTATATAAATAAATTGATTCAGAAATAGATATTTATTTATTTGATTCATTAACGTCTTTCGGTTTTTACATAATATAACTTATAGCATAAGACATAAACTGTAATATGAGAAATTAGAAATGTGTAAGTAATAAAACGTACTCATGAGCGTGTTAACAGCAGGATATTAAATAGAAGTTACAAACATAATTTTAATTTTTTAATTTTTATTTTTTAATTTTATTTAAATGTGTGAATAAATAAAACAAAATGATATCCTGTTTAAGTCATTAAATATAAGGTTATTGCTGTAGGTCACCCCAAATAGTTTGTTACGTGTGGTGACTTAGCAGGGGTTCGCGGGGTGAGGTTTGTCTAGGTATTGGCGGCGAATGCGTTCGCCCACATGTTGCGTGGAAAGCTGGATCGGGAGAGACTGGTTGAGGGAGACCCTTTGACCTCTTCAGCTGGACACGCTCGACCGATCGGCATGCACTGCAGCGGGAGGGATGGATTCATAAGTCATAAGATGGACACACTGACCCCCAGATTTCTACACACCTTTTTCCTTCCCAGAACTTACTCGCCTTTTTTTTTTCTTCCAAAAAAGACCCTCCACACAGCATCCCCAAAGATGACATAGGTCCCAAGGAGATTTTTTTTCCTCAGGGTCTCCTGTGTGGAGCTAATGTAAAAAAAATAATACAATATCGCAATGATAAAAATATATATTTAATGCTTAGGGGTAGGTACCTACATAATAAGAAAAAAACATTAGTTGTCAGAAACCCCCCAGTTTCCAATGAAATAGTTATGAACATGCAAAAATAAATTCGAAATAAATGAAAACAGAATCAACATTAGAAATAATAATGTATTTTATACTCCCCAAACGAACACAACACAAATGCAAACACACTACAGTTTCATTGGACCTCGTACTTTCAATCTTTTACCGAAAAATATTCAAGTGATTACTAAACTTCCTCAATATTTTAACCGCTTTGACAAAATGTAATCTTGTCTTGGTTTTATATGCCCACAGTTTGTTTAATTCTAGGTACAATAATATAATAACTAAAATATATTACCCACGCACAGGCTGCGCCTTAGTGGGTTCCCATTATTCGTATTGATTTATATAATATTGTATGTAATTAATGTAAAAATTAGGAAACATAAAGGAATTAAAAAAAATAATAATAATAATTACTAGTAAATAAGAATAGCACCATATGTAGATAGTTTAATATGTAAAATTTTGAACTGATGAAAAGAAGAAAAAAACGTAAATAAATAATTTAATAATATTACAGGTCCTAAGGGATTATAATCTTTATTTAAATCATAGATTTAGTAAGCAAAATACATTATTACAATAGGAAGAGATAAGTATAATATATTTTTTCGATAATATCCAAGTAATATGAGTTTTTAGAATTAGAATCCAAAAATATACTTACTTATACATTTGTCTACCTAGAACGCTTGTGTTTTTGCGCTGGAATCCAAATATTAACTACTTGTTCGGTCCCCGGCGTTGCCCGTTGCTTTACAGTTTTTTTTATATAAATTTAACGTAGACAGTGACCTTCACCTTGTTTCGAAGGTCAAACACACAAAATTTAATCAGTCTCGGATAAAACTGAAGATTTGTATAGAAAACAAATCAATGCGGCCAGCCCGCCCGATTTAGAAATTGTTTCAATAGGTTAAAATTATAATAACTGTTTCACAGCGAGATCGGTAAATTGACAATATAATTTTAATATAAATATCCTATCTACATACAATTAAATTTATTATATATGTATAACCCTAGTTAATAGAATAATAATGAAATAATTTGTATAACTCCTACCATAATAAAAGTGGAAGATGTTTGTTTGTGCAATGATGGGGGACTTAGGAGTTGAATACGTCACAAGTCTGCACCGGTAAAATAGGGTGGGTACCAATTAATATTATTTTTTTAGATTATTTTTACGAATTGGGAAGCTTTGTTTGACTTCGAAGGGAGTTGAACTATTTAAAAAAAAATATAGTACTAGCTGAAGTCCCCGGCGTTGCACAGTCTTTAAAATTTCTTTATATTTTACACAAGTTGTAGACAGTAATTTTCCTCTTTTTTTGAAGTGTACATAATCTCATCAAAAAGTATCAAAGTCATTATTTAGGGGGTGGGAAAAGGGGATGGGAGGTAGTTTTTCAAAATTTCATATAGACAGTAACGTTCCGCTTGTTTTGAAGGTCAAGTGTGCAAAATTTCAATAATTTCGAAATAAAACTGTAGATTTGTATAAATATTAAATCTAAGCCGCCCGCTACTGACAATCTTCTTTATTTAAATAAATGTTAAATAAGTATGTACATTAAATAAATGAATCGTAATACAATGCAGGGAGAAAAATGAGTAATGCTGATTTATTGAAAATCTCTTCAAATTATTAGTCATCCTATTAAAAAGGGGACCGTGAGCCGCTTCCTGATATTGTATTCGTGACAAAATATTGGTACTTTACTTAAAGTTTATCAGGATACCTATCAATTCATTCGTTAATGGCCTACAAACCCTCTTTTAAACAGGAAAACGAATAATTTGACGAGATTCTTAACAAATTAGCAATATTTTTTTTATGACGAATTGTTTTCCGTGCGAAAATATTCAGTATATTTTTTTTCACTAGTAACATTTATAAATAATGTTGCCCAGATTAAAAAATATATCTTTAGGTAGGTACTGCATGTATGTTCTAATAGTATTTTCTGGCAACATTAAGACAGTGGTGAAACGATTATAATGGCCCCTCGCGGATCTCAATGACACTAACGAAAGCCATATAAGCCTAAACACACACCTAATGGAGCATTGTTACCAACTGGTTGCTGGTTAGTACGTTTCTCATCTTATATATTTCTAAATTATAGAACACCATACGATCAGATATATATTCCGACAAGTCATTCTTCAAGAATATTCTGTAGTAATCGTTTATTGTGGTCGGCGTAAATCGAGGCGAATCGACAAAATGAAATAATAATAAACAATGATTTTTGTGATATTTACTAAGACTTATATTGCAATCATCAATGGATTTATGAAGCTGAAAGTATTTTTGAAATATTTGCTTCAAGATAATTCCCCATCTAAAACAAATACTGTCAATTTTCTTTAAAACAAAACTAGCTGACATATACCCGGCGTTACTCGAATTATCTCTACTTTTTATAAATATAATACATATGTTTTATATATGTAAACCTTTCAAAAAAACATCTTTAAATGAAAGTGAAAACTTTATCAAAATCTTTTGCTTAGTTTAGAAGAACTAAGCCCACAAACAAACAGACGCGGATAGCGACTTTGTTTATACTATTTATTTATTTATTTCACGCCTATTAAGGCTTTTACATACATATATATAAAAAATATTTACGAAATTATACATGAAAATAGTGCAGGAAACGACTATTAAAACAATTGCAGAAAAATAAATATAAAGTCAAAATATCACTTGATTTGATCTACACAGAATGCAGGCACAACATATAAAAAATCCAAAATATTTTTTTCTATTTCAGTTGACAAAATTATTATATGTTAGTCAAATCAAATTAAATACCTTTATTCAAATATTCCACTACTCGATGAAAAAAAAAACTTCAATAGGGTATGCTTATATATTGAAATTGATGTACTAAATATATCAACAACATCTGAGTATTTGTTTCCTAGCTAATCCGTCGCATAGGAGTATGATATTGGGACGTTGACATAGAATTGCTACAATAATATGGTAGGTACTGTCTTGAAACCGACCTGCTTGGAGTATGAAAAGAGATTACATATAATAAATCAGGGGTATCAAATATTGAATTAATGATTTTATACAAACAGGTTAAATCGGAAATAATTCTGCGATCAGATAATTTTATTAAATTTAATGAACAAAGTAAGTTATCGTAATTTAGGTTTTCTCTAGGAATGCCCATTTTGAAATTTACATATCTTAAAAATTTATTTTGGATTCTTTCAATCGCATGTGAATGAACCTCATAATTTGGGGACCAAACCGTGGAATTGTATTCTACATGACTCCTTACTAGTGACATATATAATGTTTTTACAGTATTTACATTATTGAAATCACTAGATACCCTTAAAATAAATCCCAAAATTTTCAAAGCTTTATTGGTTATTATTTCAATATGCTTGATAAAGTTAAGTTTCGTGTCAAACCAAATACCTAAGTCATTAATTTCCGAGACAGATACTAACGACATGTTGTTAATGGAATAATCAAAAAATATTGGATACTTTATTCGATGAAACCTCATAATTTGACATTTGCTTATGTTAAGTTGCAAGCGGTTATCACGACACCATATAATTAATCTTGACAAGTTATTTGACAATATATGGCAATCGTTAATGTTTCTGATTGCTTTGAATATTTTCAGGTCGTCTGCAAACATTAACACTTGAACATCATTGAAAATATACAATACATCATTGACAAATAATAAAAACAGGATTGGTCCTAAGTGTGATCCCTGGGGAACACCACTCGTAGCAGTGAATTTGTATGAAAATGTGCCATCAATTTTAACAGCCAGTAATCTGTCGGTCAAGTAACTATTAAACCACTTATATAGTGAACCACCTATACCGAATTTATGGAGTTTATTCAGCAATAACTCATGATTGACTTTATCGAACGCCTTGCTAAAATCGGTATAAATAGAGTCAACTTGACATTTACTAGACATGGAATCAGATATATAGTTTTGATAGGTTAACAAGTTAGTAAGGGTAGATTTTCCAGTAGAAAAACCATGTTGCTTAGGAGAAATGACGTGGTTTAATCGGAAAATAACTTTTTTAAGAAGAATTTTTTCAAAAACTTTAGGAATTGTTGATAAAAGGCACACCGGTCTGTAATTAATCACCTCGTGTTTATCGCCTTTTTTAAAAATAGGCGTAAGAAAGCTGAATTTCCATTTAGTAGGAAAACATCCTGTTCGTAAAGACTGATTAAACAGCAAATATAAAGGATACGCCAGATTGGTAGCACAATTATTCAAAAATACAGGAGGTATTTTATCTGGTCCACCACTTTTGCTTTGATCTAGTAATTTTAGTTCAGTCAATATATCATTATATTCTATGTGGATAAAAGATAAATTAAGATTATGATCAGTAGTAAAATTTGATACTGTACTAGCAGAAACTGGTGTCTCACATTCATAAACGCTTTTAAAAAAATCAGCAAAAAGGTCAGCGATACTTTTAGTGTCTTTGGCCTTTTTACCTGCATATTCCAAGTTGGCGGGTAAACCAAAGTTGTTATTTTTCATTGATTTTGCATAGTTCCAAAAATACTTTACATTATGATTTATTGAAGTTTCAACATTATTAATAAAAGAATTGTAGCACATTTTTGATAAGATTTTACAATCTTTTCTAACGTTTTTAAATTCAATATAATTTGATAAAGACCTGTCTTCTTTATATTTCTTATGTAAAACTTTTTTAAGGGCAGTTAATTGAACAAGTTCTTTGTTGAACCATCTCGGATATTTTGATTCTTTAAAATGAATGAGTGGGATGAGATCTGTAATAATTTTATCCAGCAAGTAATAAAAAGATTCAATATTTTGATTAATATCGCCTTCCTTAAGAAATGACCAATCTTCCTTGTGGAGACGATCATTTATGTCCCGATAATTCGCATTTTTAAAGTTATACGTAGGAATTGAATTATTTTGATTGCCTTCTTTAGTACAAGAGATAAGTATTGCTAGTGGGGGATGGTGGTTGTCTATCGGAAGAATAGACTCTAATGATTCATTTATAATAACGTTGCTTTCATTTGACAAAACTAGATCAAGAACACGATTATTAATATTACGTACATGGTTATATTGGGTTAAATTAAAAAGTAAAGACATATCTAGAATGACTCGTTCGCAGGCGGTTGCTGGTATTGAATTAAAATTACTGTCTAAAACGTTGAAATTGCAATTAGGTAAATTATAATCACCGCAAATAATTATTTGATGATTTGGATATTTTGTTTTTACTAACTCAACATCTTCACAGTGTTTTTTATAGATTGATATGTTGGCATTAGGAGGAATATAAACAGTTCCAATAATAGTTTTCTTGAAATCACCACTTAACAATACGAACAATTGTTCCACATCAGTATTTTTGATTTTGAGTGCTTTCGAAGTAATATTTTTGCGGACCGCTATCAGGACACCACCTCCTCTTGTATTGGAGCTGGTATTCTGACTCCGGTCTGCTCGGTGGACATGGTGCCTATGTAGTCCTAGCTCCGCTGAGAAGATTGATGATGTTAGCCATGTTTCAGTGAGTATGATGACATCATTTGAGAAAGATGGAGCATTTACTCTGAACTCCTTTAATTTTGTTCTGATGCCCCTGACGTTCTGGTAGTAGATGAGGCGTTTATATGGCTGGAGTTTTTTGGTTGAACATTGATAATTTTAGGTGAGTTGTTAATATATTTTATGGTTAAATTATTTTCTCCCTTATTTTTCCGGTTTTCTAACTCCTTCCATACATTTTGAATTTCTTGGCGCTGAACCCTTGTTAAGTCTTTTTTGGTTTTAATACTGAAATTTTTGTAGTCTATAGCCTTTTTTTGAAGAACCAGTTTCACTTGATGTTGATCTGACAGTTCAATCTTGATCGGACGTATTTTATCCATTTCTTTTTTACCTAAACGGAACATTTTTATTTCAGAGGTATCAACATTTTCAACTTTGCTTAGAATACTCAAAACTTTGTTCTTATCCTCCCTCATGCAGTCAGTTTGAGTACCAGTTGAGCACTCAGGTACATTAAACATTATAATATTCTTAGAACGTAATTTTCTCTCCTCCATTTCTGCTAGTGTTTCGCAAATTCCAGGTAGGTCTTGGATGGTGTTAGGTAGAGGTTGGACCTGAGGTGGCTTCTGTTGTGAGATGTTTGTATAGGCCTTCAGCTCTCCTTCCAGGAAGCCCACTTTCGCACCAACAACACTAATATTCCCCAAAAGTTCCGAAAGTTTAGGAGTTAATTTAGCCATTTGCTCTTTGGTAAATTTATTCGATGGATCCATAATGGTACTGTTCATAGAGTTTATTATATTACTTGCCATCGTAATAAAATGGTAGGGATCACACGAATTATTAGAGATAATATTTTATGTTGACACATTAGAGAGACGACCATGAATTAACCCTTTGAATGTTACATATTGTACCGAACAACTACCGTCAGGGTCGACGCCACGACTTGCTTTGTATTCCACACGGAAGAACGGACGTTATGGCCCAGCATAGCATGACAGGAGGTATGGTGCTGCTAAATGATACATGATACCTCTAGGTCTCTTGACCTTTCAACATTGGCCTTGAAGATTTCAAAAGTAATTTTAGGCAAGAACTCTAAAATATCGGTTGTTGTAAAATGTTTCATTTAAAGCTTTGTATATTTCATGTGTATTGTAATAGGATTACATCAATCTGTAATGCACAAAAAAAATACGAAGCAGTTGTGTAAAATTAGTTTTAGTAATAAAAAATATACCTAATTACCAAATTAAAGAAAACACAATTTAGAAAAGATTTCTAGAAAACAGAAAAATAAGGAAAATATAATAACAAGGTCAGTTATTAGAGTCGTTTGTGGTAATTTTTCAATTTAAGCTGAAATTCATGAATATTTTAGATAATAAGGAAGGTTGGTTAAGAGGAAGCTACAAGCCAAAAATGTGTATGTTTTTGGTATAACTTATATTGTAGGTAAAAGGCATTAAAATCGCTTGACAAACGGAGTCTAGAATCGTTCGATTTCAAGCAAAAAACTTGTTTTTATTTATTTTGTAAATAATTTTATTAGAAAGCAAAAAAGTTAATCAAATGAAACTGTCACAGATAATTTTAGCTGTATTTTTAAAAAGTTGTTTCCTTTACGCGTTCATACATTTCTATTGAAAAAATAATTTTTTTGTAGTTTAGATTTATATTTTTTATTGAGTAATTTATTATTTTATTTGTATTTTATTCAAGCCTAACGATAGGAAAACCTTCAATTTATCTAAAACATATTTTAAGTATTCATAATGTACACCAATTCGTTATAAAGATTAATCAAAATAGTGATTTAGTGATTGTAAAAAGCATTCACTTTGTGGCTCATCATAATTTATAATAAAAACACATAAATTTGTTTTTGACCACGATAGTTTTATTTTCACTCTACCGGTTTCGGAAGATCCCTTCCTTCGTCAGGAGAATATTTAAAACTAATCTACTACACAAAATATTGACACATAAATACAAAAATGTTAAGTGTTTGAGAGAGATGTCGACAAAGTGGAAGGGGTAATTACGGGAATTCCAGGAAGAACAGAGCGGTTAACTGGAAATATGTCAAGAATAGGACTATAAGACAGATTAATTTGGTTATTTATTATACTGGAGTTATTATTGATGGCTTTTCTGATTTCAAGTGCTTCTAAATTATCTAATTTTTTGCCTTTCTTACTACGGTGAAGAATTTTAACGCCTGTATCTTTACTAAAAGTATGATCGGTGGAAATGAGATGATTGGCAAACTCCGAAAAATTATTGTTATTTAAACATCTTAAATGTTCGGTGATTCTAATATTTATATTTCTAGTTGTCTTACCTATGTAGAACGATTGACAATCATTGCAACATAGTTGGTAAATGCCTGAGTGGCTAAATTTGTGATCTTTATCTTTAGTATTTTTAAGTAATTTTCCCAAGTTGTTATCAGTATAGAACGCGGGTTTAATGTGGGTAGGCAAATTTTTTGAACTAAGTGAAGAAAAATTGGATATGTATAAGATTTTACGCCATTGAAAGGGATTTATGATTTTATTATTAGTTTCAGGTGTACCAAATAAAAATGTATTCGTCGAAATGAGTTTAAGTTTCTTATTCAGGATTTTATCAATTAAGTGTGTCGAGTAACCATTATTTAGAGCAATTTGTTTTATTTTTGACAGTTCAATTTCAAAATTAACAGCTGATAGTGGGATTTTTACTAAAAACTAACTTAGTAAAAATCCTAGTGGGATAGTGATAGATAGTGGGATTTTTACTAAGTTAGTTTTTAGTAAAAATCCCACTATCAGCTGTTAATTTTGAAATTGAACTGTCAAAAATAAAACAAATTGCTCTAAATAATGGTTACTCGACACACTTAATTGATAAAATCCTGAATAAGAAACTTAAACTCATTTCGACGAATACATTTTTATTTGGTACACCTGAAACTAATAATAAAATCATAAATCCCTTTCAATGGCGTAAAATCTTATACATATCCAATTTTTCTTCACTTAGTTCAAAAAATTTGCCTACCCACATTAAACCCGCGTTCTATACTGATAACAACTTGGGAAAATTACTTAAAAATACTAAAGATAAAGATCACAAATTTAGCCACTCAGGCATTTACCAACTATGTTGCAATGATTGTCAATCGTTCTACATAGGTAAGACAACTAGAAATATAAATATTAGAATCACCGAACATTTAAGATGTTTAAATAACAATAATTTTTCGGAGTTTGCCAATCATCTCATTTCCACCGATCATACTTTTAGTAAAGATACAGGCGTTAAAATTCTTCACCGTAGTAAGAAAGGCAAAAAATTAGATAATTTAGAAGCACTTGAAATCAGAAAAGCCATCAATAATAACTCCAGTATAATAAATAACCAAATTAATCTGTCTTATAGTCCTATTCTTGACATATTTCCAGTTAACCGCTCTGTTCTTCCTGGAATTCCCGTAATTACCCCTTCCACTTTGTCGACATCTCTCTCAAACACTTAACATTTTTGTATTTATGTGTCAATATTTTGTGTAGTAGATTAGTTTTAAATATTCTCCTGACGAAGGAAGGGATCTTCCGAAACCGGTAGAGTGAAAATAAAACTATCGTGGTCAAAAACAAATTTATGTGTTTTTATTATAAGTGATTTAGTATTAAGCTTCGCCTTAATGTAAGTTATTCCTAGATAGACGTATAGCGATTCCTAAACGAAAATTTGAAACCGAAAATTCAGAAAAAGATACAGTCACTTCGAGGACTCGAACCCAGGACATTTTTCTGTTTCATATGTCCTTTGTTGGAGTCTTAGATGTGATCGTATCTTTTTCTGATTTTTCTGTTTCAAATTTTCGTTTAGCGCTCGCTAATATTGTCTTCAATGATTGAATATAAAATGGATTAAAAAAATAAAAATATACTGATCGTAATAATAAGTTAGTAGAATTTTCAACCTATTTCAAGTGTTTATATATACGTTATCCTGTGTATAAGCTATCAAGAGGATGATTAAATACTCCCTAAGTTTGTTATTTTTATTATTAAAATAAATAAATTACCATTACCAGATGCTTCCATACTTGTTGCATTGACTGAGATTCTGCGATTTGGCAAGCATTTCAGTTTATCCAATACTAAGTAAAGCATTCCTTTGATGTGGTTTAAGTTCATCGTTAGAAATATTCAATTTCGTCTCAAACATTTCGTGACTTCTTCAGTTGAGACAAAAAGTACAGCAAAAGCTTTTACAAACAATTTTCAGTGAGAGCTTTTTAGTTCAACTGTTTATACAGCTTTTATCGATATACCGAGAAGCCAGACTTCAAGCCTGAAACTAATCAATGATTGACATTTAACTCGTAATTGGAAAGACATTATAATTATTGTAATATTGAAAAAGCAACAAATACTGAGAAGTTTTGATGGATTGACGCATTATTATTTAAGCTAAATAAACGTTTTGAATTTGAAATTTTAGATAGGCATAAAATTAATTTAAGGAATGTTTCACCTTACTAGAACGAAACTTTGATACTTAAGGTTAAACGTAACGTACGTTTTAAGCTACGGGTTCATTTATGACGTTAATTTAATTAATTTATTAAAATACATTTTTTGCAAGTCATGCTTTACAATATTAAGAAGAATTATTTGCTGGCGCCCACACATATGGCATATGAATATGAATGCGTAGTTTTGTCCGTATACAATATTGGATTGAATCACCGATACAATATTGTATTTGTATGCCTTTCTTGACAGAACTGAGTTTTTATACCGATAAAACTATGTATTCATATTCATATTGTGTATGTACGGGCGCAAAAAAATAATTCGTGTTCATATTTAAATGCATAATTTGCAAAAAGGTCATTTTAATAAAACGATTAAATCGAAGAACGCGTCAATTATAATGTACGTTACATTTAAATCTTTGATATCTTTAAGCCGCAGATAGAAATGCTAGTACCTAGCTCAAAAGCATGTCAATAGCCGTCTTCAGCATGCCAAAGGCACGTGTATCATGTTGCTGCTAGTATCTTGAATGCTAGTAGCGCGTATGTCATTAAATCGCACAGCGGTTTATTTATCGTGCGTTAGTGGCACGCGGTATGTGGTGAGGGGAGTAGTGGCAAAATGGTTTGGTGGGACGATGAAGTGATTTCATTATGTGGAATACATGTTTACCACTTTAAAAACATATAATTGCAGTGCGTTTCTTATTTTTTCCGGGACCTCCATCTCACCCAGCCACGCGCACGAAACAAGAGATGTCAGTAGGTAGCATGCTTTTGGCTATCGTGTATATACTGACCTGCAAGCGCGTGAGTAATCAGCATACCAGCTACTCCCCAAAAGCATATATTTCACTGGCATGTGTATCAATAACTTTACTCGTAAGCTTACTCGGTGTACAAATAATTCAATTTCTTGATATGTTCGTACACGGTTGACTTTCGGAACACGGGAGCTGGTCGTTTTTATGGGACTCTTCAAAATCCATATTCACACCTTACTCTCCTCAAAAAAGACCCCCCCACACAGCATCCCCTCCTGTGATATGTTCCAAGGAAAATAATTTCCCCCAGGGTTTTCTGTCTGGGTCTGGAATTAATGCAAAAAAATAAAATTTTAAGTAATTATCACTATTCTCCCTCATATAATACACTCAATATCTACCTGGTATTCCGGTGGATAAAATACCCTCAATATTTACCTGGTCTCCCAGTGGATAAAATATCCTCAATATCTACCTGGTCTTCCGGTGGATAAGAAAAAATATTTATCTAACGTGTTTATTGACCAGTTTTGAAAAGAATTCTACATCTTAATTTTTTGCTTCAGCACTTTATAATGAAACACGTCAAATGAAAACTAACGTAAGATCATCGAGTTCCTTTCGTAACACAATAAGTCCATTAGGAGTGAAATATATTCATTGGTTATCAGGACTCTTCAGTATCGTCTTTATTATTTGATTTTAAAAGTTAAGTTTCAAATACTCCTTTACAAAACAAATTTATAAAAACTCGAAGTCAAAATTCCCTTGTGTGTACATAAAATTGACTCATTATACAGAAATAGTGGCTCCAAAACAAATATGTACAACAATCTTTCAACCTTGGTCTAATACAACTTTTTCTTTTTTTTTAAACCCAGAGTTCCAAGAAAGTTCGGCTTTTTAATATCTTATTGAAAAACAAAGACACTGTCGGCATACGAAAGGATATTGGTAAACTAAAGAGGCATTTGTTATATAGGATACTTGCAAAATATTGTTTGCTTTGTGGAAAACTCCTTTTTATTACAGTAAGCATCTTATTTATAGGTACGCCTACAATTTAAAATCTACGTGATTCTTGATGCTCAGTGAGATATATGAGGAAGAAATTTGTAAGCTTTTTGAACACTGCTTCGAAACGGGATACTTTGCATTCCAGGGTGATCTTTTTGCGTAAGTGAAAGGAGTTGCGATGGAATGTCAGTTATCCTGTAGTATGGTGACGCTAAGGCGATGATGTTTTTGCAATTCGACCTCATGGAAGAGAGAAACTGAACGAATTCCTGAATTATCTTAATTCACTCTACAGCAAAATTAAGTTCACAATGGAGCTTGAAAACCAAGAGAAAATCCTGTCTTTTCTTGACGTGGAGGTGATGCGAAAATAAAAAGGTAGCCCAGAGCACACCGTTTATAGAAAACCAACTCATACGAATCGGTTTCCACGCGCTGAATTGAATCACCATACAGAGCAGAAAAGAGAATTTTTCTATACTGGTGACCCGAGCAACCACTCACTGTGGAAAACCAAAAATCGAACCGGAGCTTATAAAGCTAACCAATGCATTAGAGCGACACAGTTACGATGCCAACTCAGCCATTGTTCTATCAACTCATGACATGCAAGACGAAGTTGGACCCAGACACGATGCCAACTCAGGCACTAACCGGTCAACTCATGATATTCATGTCAAAGTTGACCCAGATGCGATGCTAACTCAGGCATTAACCGGTCAACTCATGAAATGTATGACGAAGTGAACCCAAATGCTATAGCAACTCAGTCATTTGCCGGTCAACTTATGACATGTATGCCTAACTAGGACCCAAACACGATGCCTAATCAGCGACTAATTAATCGACTCGCAGACATCATTTAATATTTTTAACGAGGTGGTATTTCACTAGGGGTTAACAAGCCGTTATCCAAAATATCAGACGGATTTCCATTCCTGGGATTGGAACTTATTTTACGCCTTAGGATATATTTAACATACAGTTTATTTGGCCTTAGGAAGACGGCAGAAAACAATTATTTCTACACGTTTTTTTTTCTAAATCGTATAACCTAGAGCTTCGTCAAAAAAATAATAAAAAGTAAAATAAAATAACAATTGATGTTTTCGTTATATGTAATATTTTATATGGCTGCAGATAAATGACGGCAATTTCAAATTAAATATATTGACTTTGTGTAATACTGAATTTTTTATGTTTAATTTTAAAACCTTGAATCATTGAAATAATTGTTATAATACTCACAAACAGACTTTGACTTTTTGGGATTTTTAAAAATTTTCCTGTGTTCTCTTTTTATTATTCCATATTAAATATTATTTTAATTTTAACTGTTCCAATGTAACAAATATTTTCAATAAAAAACACATAATTCTGTGTAAATTTCTGGAAAAGCTTCAACAAAAGCGTTTTCAAAAAGTTTTCCTGTGTAGAAAACACGTTTGATAAACCGCCCTCTGAACTTTGATCGGTTATCTCGAAAAGAAGAAAAGCGAAATTCTAAATATTCGTGTTTTTAAAATCAATATATTGATTACAGATTTCCTTCAGATATTTGAATTGCGAAATATTTGATTTCGTTGACGATATTCGCACTATCGATTTGTTGTACGATGACGATATTGATGTACTGTCAACTCTACTTTAGAAATTAGAACACGGATATCTGGCATATTATGGATTTTTGGCATATTATGGATTTTTGGCATATGATGGATTTTTGGCATATTATGAATTTTTGGCATATTACGGATTCTTGCATATTATGGAATTTCGGCATATTATGGAATTTCGGCATATTATGGATTTTTGGCCTATTACGGATTTTTGCATATTATGGATTTTCGGCATATTATGGATTTTTGGCATATTATGGATTTTTGGCATATTATGGATTTTTGGCATATTATGGATTTTTGGCATATTATGGATTTTTGGCATATTATGGCGTGTTTGCAGAAAAAGATTTGAGCAACCGGTGTGCCAAATTTATAGTACCTAAAATTATGGGATAAACGGCGAAATCCATGAGGATTGATTGGCTTTAAACCGCAGTAAGCAGTTTATATATTTCAGCATATATATTTTTTTAAATAATATGGTAAATGTATATACAGGGTTTTCCAATAAGAGGTGTTATTTTGAATAGCTCTCTATTTCGTTAGATGTTTCTTTTAAAGCTGTCATTTTATGACATTTGACAAGTAGAAACTAAGCCATTAATAAAAATGGAACGATACACGCTTCAACAACGCATTAAAATTATTAAAATTCACTTGAGTGAATCAAATGCAAATTATCTTGAGTTTTGAGGCCCATTTCCACCTCGGTGGCTTCGTCAACAAGCAAAATTGTCGCATCTGGGGTTCGGAAAATCCAACAGTTATTGTTGAAAAGCCTCTTTATCCTCAACGTGTGACTGTTTGGTGCAGTGTATGGTCCGGCGGAGTCATTGAACCTTACTTTTTCGAAAATGAGTTTGTATCAACAGTTACGGTGAATGGATTGCGCTATCAAGAGATGATTTATCATTTTTATGGCCAGATTTAGATGGTATTAATCTAGACAACGTTTAATTTCAACAAAACGGCGCTACGTGCCACACAAGCAACGAAACCATTGATCTTTTACGATTGAATATCAAAATAACACCTCTTATTGGAAAACCCTGTACATATAACCAATCGCTCAATACATCATACAAAAGTGTGATTGAATTGATTTAATAGCACAAAGCTTATTTAAATATTAGATTAAATCAATTGTGGAGGTCGTTATAATAAGGTTAGAAAAAATCAATAATATCATAAAAAAAGTTAAAAAATCAAATGTTAAATAATAACTCAACCCCACGAAAAAACGCAAACATTTTAGGCTTCCGAAAACCAATTTACCCGTGTTTATTTCAAAGGGCAAAATTTTTAACGAACACTTTTAATAGATCAAACAGATTATTTTTTTTACGTTTTCTAAATTCAAATGATTTAGGTACGTTACATATTATAATGGACAAGCTGACGTGTACCCGGCGTTACTGGGGGTTATCCTTGGGAGATGGACTTATACCACCAAGGACTTTTCTGTAGGGCTTTTTAATATAATCAATTCCGTTCTACATTATTTTGATCTATCTTATAAGGTTTAGCCAGCGTTAGCAATGTAAGCGCCCGAAAGTATTTTTTTATGACTTGATTACAATACATCGACCACAGACATAGGAATTAATAGACGAGAAGATAATGGCGAGGGGTAAAATCAACTGTTGAAGAACGAAGGGAGTAAGGCTGACTGTGATTCGTCAATAAATCAATCTGACAGTAAATAGGCATCTCGCATTATAATATCACCATTTACTTCTTAAAAGTAAAATCTGCTTTTGAATTAATAGACATTTTTACATGGGAGCGCAAATTACTCGCCACGTTATGAACAAATTTGCGAAGTCCAAGTTCGGCAAAAAAATTCGGTGCTATTTTCAGAGTCGAATATTTCGTTTAAGTATTTAGTTAAGACACTTTTATAAATGTTCATAATTTACTTCCCATCAACCAACCAGCTTTGTGTTTCGCGTCCAGACGTTTCTCGATGTGATAGTATATGTTTCTAAAACTGATCTATATTATACGATGTGAATATGCTTAAAATAAAGTAAAATAATGCTTATATATGGAATGTAATACGACAATTGGGTTTATTCTCTTTTTCAAATCTATTTTTACAAGTTTTCATAGTACAAGTCAACATTTTGCCGTGTTATTTCGTAAAATGAACCGATGATGCCTCGACCATAGTTCGCACAAGAATGATGACGTCACGTTTTCAAATTTCACTTGAGGCCATACGCGAGCACAGCCGGCTCCAATGGAACCGGTATGGGGAGTGGGGATAATACGCTTTTAATCACTTAGGGCAGGTCTACTAATATTCATATGTCTATGACATCGACCTTTTTCTGCTTTCTATAAAAATAATATTCATGTACTAAATAAAACTTCCGGAATTTTTTTTCTAAATGATAGAGAAAACGCTATCAAAATCCGTTGCGTAGTTTAGAAGAAATAAGCGCACAAACGGAAAATGACTTTATTTTATACTGTTTGGAAAAACACAAGAGGCTTCAATTTTCATGAAATCATTTCTTTTTAACTGAATAAATGTCTTATGGTACGTATACATTTGACAACCGAAACGCGAACAGAGCCACGAATTACATGAATGTATCTGCGGCTGCTTCATTCCTTTCACATAAGTTGAGGTTCAGTTCGTCAGTTCGGCTCACGTATTTATACGTAGCATTATCTAAACACGCAATGGTGACATTCTAAAATAATTAGAAAATATTCGTTTACGTAAGAAAAAAATTACATTCATTTGAGAGATAAAAAACCGACGTAATAATTGAACTATCGATTCCTTGTTGACGGCCATTCAAAGACTAGTTTTTTGTATTGTTAAATATCTATAAACAGAACAAAGACTATCAATCAGGAATGAGTGAGTCATAACGAGGGGAGTAGCGAGTTTTTTTGTTTTTATAAAGTATTTAGATGTTATCAATTTGTGGAGAAGAAGTAAACTAAAACTTAGTTAACTTAAAATTTTAAATTTTAAATTAAAAATAGTAGACAGGATAGACCTCTCTGGGAATTCTCGCATATACTTTGCTCTGCAGGGGAAGTGATAATGAATTACAGTCATCTATGTATTAAACAGGTGGATTCATCCGAATTATATTGTTTGACAAAAGAGAGCACCACTATTCCGGTTTGGTCGATTTAAGACTAAAAGATTAAAATATTTTTGTCACAATAAAGTGACAGTACTTTAGAATTACAATGTGTTAATTCTTTTTTATTCTAAATTTTACTCTCTTGAGAGCTTGTCGTGACAGATTATAATTTCATGGTGCGAATGCAAGTGTTATTGTGCCGATTGCCGTCCGCTGCCGAATTTGGAGATCAAGGGATCGCTGCAAAACTCAATGCGAGTGATATATTCGGTGAGTCTTCTGTTTTCATGTATTTGGTGGCTGGATTATAATTTGTTACGTTTCCTGCAGAGTGAATTTTGTAATCAACCCATTTTTTCATAGGGAATCAATTATTCCCTGATGATCTGTGTGGCTTACAAGCCAGATCATCACCAATTTGTCTATGCACGAATTAAAAATAATGGTTTTTGGATAAAAAAAATCATCTATGGTATTGAATTTTAAATCTTATCACTCTAGCACATTCAAAATTCAGTCCAGTTCAGCCCAGACTATCCAGGAGTCGATGCGCCTCTGGTTGAGATCATCCCCTAACTCTGTAGCTGTAGAATCTCTAAAAGGTTTAAATTATCTGAGGTTCTATGCAAGGCACCTTCTTGAATATTTTATAGAATTTATTGAACCATTACAGACCTCTCAAAATACTAGGATCAAAGATCGGATAAGACTGAGGAAGCTTTTGCTGTTGAATTTTCAAATTCTCTCATTCAGATTAAAAGCTCTTATTCTGAGGTTATCGGGTTAGTCAAAATCACCATCCATTTGCAAATCTCGCAAATTCAAAATAAATTTATTAATAGGATTTTATAAAGATAAAAGGAGAGCGGTAAAGATCCCAACAAACCTTTAGCGTATGCATGGGAGAGAAGAAATACAATTAGATGTAAAAAGTATGCAATCTCAGTAAATATATAAACATAAAGGTTTCTCTGTTTGTGACCCGTATACTCAAAAAATAATGGACCGATTTCAGTGAAATTTTCAAGATTTCTTTCCAATAGTGTCAGGGGTGTTTAGAAAGTGTTTTTGAATAGTAGAAGAAGTCGGGGACGCCCGGGAAGACGCATTATATCTGCACTGTGAAGTACAAAGTCGATTTAAAGTCGCTATAATGTATCTTTTCAATAGTAACAATGTTGAAATGAATCAAATACTAATATGTGGTATAATGTGGCGTAAATTATGAACGAAGAAAGGATTGTAAGGTGAGTGTACAACGTGGAAGTGAATGGCAGAAAAAATCGAGGACGACCATTAACGTTTTTAATTCTTTCCAATAATATTATTTCCACCTTAAAAATGCACTCAGTTTTCCGGTACACTAGAATTCACAATGTCAAAACCTTACTCCAAACCATTCACAACCCCGAACAACGCCTGGTACGCGTCAGCTGATTCGATTTCATCTTTTGAAATGAATGAGGGTTGACCAATGAAGAGATAAACTGTAGAAGTGTATTGTGGGCGTGTCCGTGTTCCGAAGTAGTATTTTTTTCTTAACGTCTTACGTCTGCATCGAGTCTTCGATCCTAAACGATCCTCTCCGGAAATTGGCGGGTTCATTCCCAATTAAAAAAAAAACAATTTAGAAAAAATTATATCACGTTTGCGGTACGTTCCAGAGTTGTAGAAACTCTCAGTTTTGCCTCGTTGACAGATAAAAATCAAAAATGAAACGTTGCTTGAATTGGCTATAGCCATGTTTTGTAACAAGATCTGAATAGCCAGGAACTTTCCAACTTTTCTCTTTCAACTTACCTTATCTCCTTCCCTTCCCCATTCTCTTTAGCCCTACGACACACCCCGACTGATGGCGTAGTCCCACTGATAGTACAGTTGGGATTCTTGTGTGGAATACCCCCTTTTTAAGAAGAGCGCTGATGGATTGGGTGAGGTTATAGGCCTTCGTGGTCGAGGGGTAAGGCTTTCAACTAGGAAGCCGAAGGTCACGGGTTATCTTATTTCATTAATTTGTGTTATTTCGCAATTTATTCATTAAAAATAATATATAGTATACTTGCAGCACGTTCCAGAGTAGAAGATACTCTCAGTATCACCCTGGTGCAAGATAACTATTCAGAATTGAAAATTTGCTTAAAATGGCTTTAGCCGTGTTATCAGATCTCGATAGCCGGGTATTTTCTCCACTTTCCTCTTCCCCATCTTCTTTTCCCTCCCCACTCTCTCCAGCCTCACAACATACCCTAATTTCTAACTGGCTCCAGATGGTTGGGAGCAGTCGTGACTCTTGTGCGGTATTCACATAAAAAAATGAAAGCAATTCTTTCAGGTAGGTTTATTTATCATTCCTGAATCCAATAACATCTACAAGTAGGTTGAATTCAATTGAGCGATTTCACGGCCTCATAAAATGTCAATGTTTATACTGTGTTGATATTTTTTTGTTTTGTTATTTTTCTTTTTGTTGTTGTCGTGTTTTATTATTTACTACGTTAAGCCAGGAATTGGACAAAAATCATGTTATCTGAGATGGATGAATCCCTAAATGTTAACGATGTGTAACATAGTACACTTGAAACTGCGCATGAAATTTCCTGTGTTTATTATTACTGCATGAGATTGAAAGAGACGTGAAATTATTTCATGCCCCGCTGAAGTTTTGGTGTTAAGTCCAGGAGTAGAAACAGAAAACCAGTTTTAATTGTGAAGCTGCTGTATTTAGTTTCGCTCAAAGGTTAGGTAAACTAACAGAATACTTTGAATTATTATGTTGTAATTATCTGCAACAACTAACTTCTCCGATTTTGCCCAGGGTTATAAATCCCAGGACTTGGTGATAATTAACAGATGGTTAGTTAACTATAAGATAAAAACTTTTTTAGATAATACAGGCCTGTTGTAAGTGAAAATTTTGTTAGAGAAGGTGCAGTCACAATCTGCTGAATTAAACTAAAAGGTATTAAAAACAAAACATCAAACAGAACAAGACACAATAAAAGGTTAACAGTCTCAACTGGGACCCGAAGCCAGGATCTTTGTCTTACCAGGACGACGTTTTTAACATATCGAACATTATAAATTACTTATTATACGTAATTTTTTTCGATCTCATATTCAAATTCAGAATTAAAAATTGATTAATTTATTAATTAAATAACACGTCGTCCCGGATGGATGGAGATCCTGTGCTTGATTCCTTTTTCTTGTTCTGTTTCATGTTTCATTTGGATTTATTGGTATTATCTTCTTGTTCAATGAAAAAAAAAAAAAACATAATCTCCTGATTTTACGGAAAAAATCTTATATCTGATAAAAAGGGTTAAATAATAAAAAAAGTAAAAAACGTTGCAGCTTTACTCCAATGTATTTTCTTATCAACGAAAAACATATGAGACACTCACACCATGGGTAATACGAGCATGCTAGCGATAAACTAAGATGAATTTATTGGTCACGTCAAAAATACGAAAAACAAGAATTTTCTCTTCGAAATGAGAAAATCCTTCAATCAAATTCAGGAAATGTATTGGCATTTAAGCAGGATATGAGGATTCGTGTACATACTAAGGATATACGCGCAAAACAGGATACATGATCATCCGGAAGATACGATATTGTTTCTTGATAAGGCTAAAAATAAAACAAGCTTATTGAAGCTTTTTCAGCAGGACCAAACACAAAGGGGATTAGGGAAAAGATTCAGGATTTGAATGATTGTTCTATGCATTTGAATCCTGCTTATTAATGAAGCATTCTAGACATTTACCTACAACCGAATCTGTATGTTTTTTTTATTCATTGTTTATTGTGATTTTAGTAACATTTCACAACATTTACAATCAATAACATACATCAGTTACGATGCAGCCCCGGGTTAAAAAAATACTTTTTCTAATCTTGAATTCGTTGGGTTTGATTGAAAAATGTCTATCTCAAAAGAAAGGTGATTTAATAGCGTAGTCATCCTCCCCATCATTGGTAGGTTGGTCCTGCCTGTTGGAGAAATAAAAAGCCTGCTCTGATGAAGTTATCGAGGGTATAAAACTTGATGCGTTCCAGATCATCAGGATTGCAAATGTGTCCATTGAGAAGTTTATGTGCTACTAACACAATTGCGATTTTTCTCCTAAAGTCTTGAATTATTGCCCCTAATAGATTCGATATCATACTCACTTCATGTGTACATTGCAGAGGTTTTATTAATAAAGTGACGATGTAAAATAAATTTTTAGTCCTAGCATTCTAGCCAGAAAGTAAGAAGAAAACAGCCAAGGGTTGTACCGAAACTCTCGCATGTCAAGGTATAGCATAAACATGTTTTGTTGAATGAAATCTTAATATATAATGGTATTATTTTAGAGAAGATATAAATGTATCATATTATTTGAATTAATGCTTATTACTGTAGAGTAAATGGGCTAATTATTTAATCTGTATAATTTAGAAACCCTCATTAAGAATTCGTACTCTTAATAATCAATTAAATGTGTCCAATAGCCCAATGTTAGGTATATTTCTAATAAATTTTCCACTATTCCCTAATCGCCTCTTCAGTTGACGCTTCGTCTCTTTCGATGTAATATGGTAACTCATTAGATAAACATTATCTAAGGACTGGTTGTTTGAACAGAATTTGAACAGTTCATCCAATTTCAAAGTTAATTTTCAAGTTCTATTCAAGTGTTGTTATTATATCATTACGGATTAATGGCGTCACCGAACTGATGTAATAAAAGAACTTAAAAATTAACTGCATAATTTTGTTAATTAACAATTTTGTGAAACAACCCGTCCCAAGTAGAAATTAATATTTTGTAACAGTCTATTTTTTTAAATTTCATGCTATCTCCCTGTTCTGTTAATCTGTTTTATATTATATCTCACTCTTTATGTGTATGTAAGTACACGATGTATTTTTTTATTAGTTTAAATTTTACCCAGATAATGCTAGTGTTTAGTGAAATCGGTTAGTTTTAATAAATATTAAAAAAATCGCAGTTATAAAAAAGATTTATTTTATTAATGTGTCAAACCACAAAGAGATTTCTTTTATAATATAATATATTCTTTTATAATATGGTAATAATATATATATATATATATATTATATTATTACTATATCTTTATTATACATCGAAGTTTGAGATAAAAAGTAAATTTAAGAATTTCGAAAAAGTACGGCACTTTATATTTTATTTTATTATAGCAGTAACTTACTACCCGGTTATCTCATTTCATTTGGAAGATACAAAATAGTAAATTTGGCGTCTTGCTTCAAGACTCCATAGCTCAGGATGGAAAAACCATTGCAAGCTCTAAATAGTTCCGTGCTCTAAATGTAGCAGACCATATGAATGTTTTGCCCTTTCAGGTAAAATGATTTTCTGTTTTATAGCTAATATTATAATCTAATAACATTTATCTTTATTATCTGTCTTCCGAAAACAATACAGTGCCCTTTCCAATTTCCGAAGGATCAATTTTCATTGTAGTTGCTATGAATTGTGCCATATTCTCATATGTTGTAACATAACTCATATATAACATTTAATACCCTCTATTAAAATGAATAAATTCTGATAGTTCTGATATTGTTCTGATAAATACTAATTCTGCTGTTTCATTATTATTTTGTTTACATTAATTCCAAACAGGAGGCCCTGAGGAAAATAATTTCCCTGAGGGTTTATATCATCTTTTGGGATGCTGTGTGGAAGGTATTTTTTAAGGAAATGTAGGTCTGAGAAGGTAATAGGTATGAGGGTTGGATAGGAATATAAGGATCAGTGTGCTTAGGCGAGACGGATGAATGATCTATCGATGGGTCAAGAGAGTCCAATTGGAGAGGTCAAACGGTCTCCTTAAACCAGCGTCTCTGTATACAGTGTACTATTTGTCATTATACGTGAAACGCGCTCAGTGAGACCAGTGGTTTTCTAAAATGAAAATGGCAATACCTTCTCAACTAATGAAAAAAAACACATCTTTTCACAGTTAACCCTTTCAGACCTGAATTAAAAATTCAGAAAAAGTTGGCACGAAACTCTATCTCGTGCATATAGCCGATTAAGAGATACAGTTGGGCATATCAGTTGAGGTGACCGGATAAATCATCAAAATGATAATTCAACACATTTTTAAAAAGTTATATAAAGTCATGGAAAGTGATGAAACAAAAAAATTATTAACTGGGTTAAGTAGGTTAGGTTACGTTAGGTTAGGTTTAAATTTTTTTTTTCATAGTTTCTAATGACTTTATATCACTTTTTAAAAGTGTGTTGAATTGTCACTGTGTTGAGTTATCATGGAACCATCAGTTGGGCATACAATTGAGCGTATTAGCATTCCAATCCTTATTTGCGTTTATCTCAATACTATGCTTTTGTAGATAAGCCCCTGTGATCCTAAACCCCTGAATTGTTATCAAGCATCAAATGTGTTCTACCAACGCCAGATTTAATTAAGGTCTGAAAGGGTTAAATGTTGAAAAATACATTCCTCTAGCTTAATTCTTGTATCGATAGTCATAAAACATTTCATAAAAATGAGACATTGTAAAAGCAAGGAATTTTAAATTTCATGATATAGTCACTTAATGTGCTCAAATGTTCTTTCCACAACACTTGAGCATATTAACCGACGGACTCCATAAAAAAGTGAACGCATTAACCGGCACTTGCCATGTTTAATGTGTTCCCCGTTACTTGTATCGTAATAGTTCTAACACGTGTTGATTGTGTCGGTCCTTAACAGGCTTTATTTTATTATCTGAACGAATTCAAATTTAACAGTGATGACAAATATAATTTTAATAAATATATTTGATGTTTTGACAGAGAATAATATAAACTCTACTTATAATCACTGGAAACCAACCGTACAAAATTATAACCTTTGGTTTTGATTACCGGTGATCATCCTTACACGTGTTTCTCCAGTTTTATTATGAGAAATTTATGTCGGCAACAAATGCGGAGTGAATTCATAAAGCGTTGGGTAAATATTTTTCTGCGACAAAGAAGGGCAAATACCGTAATAAAAAATAATGGGAATCCATAGACGTTAAGTTTTACACAGAATGCTTTTTTATTGTAAAAACACCATTTTAATATTGCAAAATTCAGTTTTTCTCCTACGCAAAATCTTAAGATAATTTTTAAGCTACCTCTCTTGCTTGAAATAAAAAAAAAGGATTTTGTCAATAAGGAAGTTGAGTGAAAAATATTTTGACTTATAAAAAATATGTTCATGTAGATCAAAAAATATCGATTCTAAATATATAAATATATTTCTATATTATTATTCTTAGAATTAGTTAAACGTTCTTGAAAAAGCATTCAATAGCAAAAGACTGTATACGCTCCACGATTGGTCGAAAGAATTCTGTCGTCACATGTGTCGTGACTTGTACGTACAACGGAACACCTATGGTGCATCTCTTTCTATTACATGAGAGATGGTCGATTTAGATGAGAGAGGTGTATAGGCCAAAGGTTTATTTGGGTTTGTCAAATATATGTACGTATTTGTTATTATTATTATATGAAATGGATTTCTAAAGATACATATTCGTATAGTGCTTTATAATAATATGTTGTTTATTGCATAACTTAGATGTTTTTATTATTATACATGTCACATAGCATGTGATACACTTCAGGCCGCCGGCCGCTCAGAAAAGTCTCACAGTGAACTGGGCTGTAAACCGTTATTTTACTTTTGGTCTTTACTTTTCTGCGCGGTGGTCCTGAATTCGCGCGGGGAACGTCAACAAGTAGCGACGGCGATACCGTACAAGTACCGTATCGGGCGTGAAAAGCAAATATTCTAACTTAAAATATTAATTTAACTATGAAATCTTAATCAATTTTCTTTTTTTTTTAATAACATCAATTATAATAGACGGTTAACATTGGTAAAAAAATTACTGGAATTCCTTGTTGAAGAATTAAATTTTTTTCCATACATAATGCTTAAGCGACGTGGTTTTCACAGTTCTAATGACGTCACACTACACCCCGCCTGTTACCGCTCGGATTCCGCTCGTTTTGGCGGGCTTAATAAAATTTAAACTTTGAGAATTAATTTTACTATGAAAACAAACTTAAAAAAAAAAAAAAAAAATACCAGTATTTAAGTTTGAATGCAAACATTGATAAAAAAAAATAAAAAAAATGGACTCAACTTCCTTATTGTCTTATACAGGCTGTTAAGATACGCAACTAGCCAGAGATGTGCTTTATTTCAAATAAATCCATTTCAAATGGAAATGCAAAATGCAAAATGGGTATTTTCCATTTTGCATTTTAAATGCTTTTCTAAAAACCATTTTGTATTTTGCATGCTTTTCTCCAATGCATTTGCCATTTTAAATGCTTTTTTGCAACATTCTTCCTACTATCTCCACTCATCTTTTTTTCATAAGCCCCAAATATCAGTCGGTCCTCGACCTTGCTATGAGAGATAATTTACGTTTGTCAAGTTGCTCCCTGGTAGGAGACCTGGCAATTGAGTGATACCATTACAAAAAATACTGAACATGGGGCCCATGACGCTGTAATATTAAATGTTAGATAGCAGTTTCTATGTTTTTACGTTGGCAACATTAGTCGAGCGCAATTTTTTTGTGGTTTCATAATCTGTAGTCATGGTGTTTTTGGATTTACCATCATGTAATATGTTTGTTCGACATTGATGTCAAATATGATTTAAGATTTTCACGGCCAAAAGTATTTGTTTTATTTGTTTTTGGGGTGTTATGCCGTGTTGCGCTAACTTCTTCTTTAAAAATGTCCATTATTGACCCATTGATGTCCATTATTAAATAACAAAATTGTTTAAAAAATTTTATAATTATTTTAATTGTTTGACCTGAGAAACCATTTTGCATTTTCAATGCATTTTGAAAATAGGTATTTTGCATTTTGCATTTCAAATGGTTTTGGGTACCCATTTTGCTCATCTCTGCACCTAGCATACTTTTTATTGAGTATAGTGTCTTAAATATACGTCAACTCCATTTAAAATTTATGCTAACACATTTCTTGTGCAAATAAAATAAATAAACACTGTTACAACACAATCATACCAGCAGAAATATAACCAAAGGACACTACAATGTACCAAACCTCATACTACATCAGCACGAAGACAATTCACCTACCTAGCTCCCAAAACCTTCAACATTCTCACTGATATACTAAAAAAATAACTTTCAAAACACAAATAACTCAATGGATCCTAACATCTGCAATACATTTCAACTACAACACCCATACATCCTAAACTTTAACCCCCTAATCTCCCTCCACACATCTCTCACATTCCTCAATTGATTTAATTAATATAAAAATAGCACTTGTCAATGTTTAATTAATTATTTATTACATAAAATATTAACTGAATCGAAATTGTATAATTTACTATTATGAATATTATTAAAATCTTCAATCTTTAAACTTCACTCGCCATAACACAGGAGCATCCCTAGCGTGGCGGTTGAAATAACATTCAAAATGTATCATTCAATGAAAATTTTCTTTGAAATTAATAAAATAAAATAAATAAATAAAAATAGTTTAACTGATGAGAACTCGCAAGTAATAAGTGTTAAGTGAAACCAACAAAAATGTTTTCAATTTGTAACTTTCTGAAAATTAAGTTTCAAAGTATTTAAAAAAATTACAAACATTAAAATATTATATTAAGGCGATGCAATGCGAAGAAATGCAAAATCATGTCTTCTTGGTTTGAAAATTTGATGGCTTAGAATTATTAGTAGAACATATTTTACCTTTCTTATAATCGAGTATTGTTACGATGAAATATTTACAAGCCTAAAAAAATATAACGTACCTATCAGTCCGATAAAAATGCTTTGAAGTGCAAAATCTCATACTTATGAACTCCTTTTTGGATATGGTTTTACTTTATAAAATGTGGCTAATTACGTTTTTTAGATAATTATTTGTACCTGAACTTCAAAAAATAAAAAGAAACATGCATTTTGGGATGTTTTTTCCCATAAATCATTTGGTGTTAAGAGGCAATTCCAACCTCATTACCACGTACGTAAGGTGTGCGTGATTTTGCCCGATTCCGAACGTTTCACGTCGAGTGGATCAATTTAAACGCAGCGATAAGTTTTAGGGTCTCTTCAATAAAAACACTTCGTTGACTTCACTGATTTTTTATTGCAATGAAAAAATCGCATGATGATTTTAAATATCTACTCTTAAAAAGGCCTGACGCCTCTTAGGTAGTCGGAAGAACTTTACTTGCTCTGCGGTTATAGTGGAAGAAGAAAGATTCTAGTAAACCTTTATTTTTTTTATTAAAAAGACGACTTGATTTTTTTTCAAATAATAACAGAAACTGTTTTTATCCTGTGAGCTTTGCGCAGAGCTCTACATTATCATTGAGGCGATGCACTAGGTCGTACAATATTTTAAATTGAGCCGCTACAATAACAACCCTTACGTAGATGGCGATAAGGTTTAAATTCCCACTTAACACCATCCGCCTGTTTTGATTTATGCAGGAAAAAAACATGGCCAAAGAGTGCCTTTTATTTTATTTTGTGGGTGTTCAGGCATAATTTTTTTTTTTTTCGATAATTTTATAGATAACTTAATTTACCACATTATTCAAAAAAATCATAACTGAAAATGGGTTCGTAAGTAGGAGATTTTGAACTTGAATGCAGTTTTCATAGGCCTTATACATTATTTTTTTCTGGGCTTGTAAATAGAATATGTAATATATATTTAATTTTTTTTCGATCATTTTATAAATAACTTATTTTGCCACATTATACAATAAAATCATAACAGAAAGTGGGTTCGTAAGTAGGGGATTTTGAACTTTAAAGCAGTTTTCATAGGCCTTTACATTGTTTTTTTTCTGGGATTATAAAAAGACTTATCTAAAAAATACTCGATTATTTCAAAGGTAGTATGTATTCTACTCGCAGTATTTAATTAAAGCATCTGAAACATTTCTAGGCGACCAAATTTTCAAACCAAAAACACATGATTTTGCATTACTACGTATGGCATCGCCTTAAAGTTCTGATTTAGTCAAGTTTATAACCTTAAAAGCTTAAGACTTACATCAGCAGAGGTCAGCAGTAGCTAATTTTAACGCGATTACATTTTTTGCAGTTAAATCACAAACTACTGTCGTTTGTATCGTAAAAATAAATTAAAAATATTATAAAAGTAGTCGTAAAATGATTTGCGCATTGCCCCAAAACTATTAGAATTTACCCACCCCCGGGGGGGTTACACCCCACATAGAAAATCACTGGTCTATTCCTATAATAGTGTAATACTTTTTCTCTCCGTGGCCTACTTTTTCGTCTCACAGCATTAACGAACAGTAATGATAATCACTCGAACGTAGTGATGGGTAAATTTCTGGGAATTAATTTTTTCGGAGTATTCCCGGAGGAGCGAATTTTGCGGGAATTTTATCTAAATAATGAAATCCCCATGAGATTGTCTCCTTCAACGGAATTTAATGTTATTTACAAATGTATGACATTATTAAAACATCTGAGGACAGAACTTGAATAATTTTTTCAAAATACCGAAAAGAACCGAAGATATAAGCCGTCAAAATGTTGACAATTGCGCCCAGTCGATAAGCGTATGATGTCAACGTACATACAATGAATAGCACAGCTAATCGAATTATGAATTGTCTCGAGACACGATTATATTATAATATGTTTTATCCAAGTTCACCTTGAAACCAATTGTAATGTCATTATTATCTTTGGTATAATAGATTTTAATCAAAAGCGACAACCTCATTCATAATAAGTTACAAAATACATTCTCGACTATATTTATATTAAGTCCGTTAATATTCCCGGATGCACATCACTACTCTAATGGAAACACTTTATATATTTGAGATTTTCCTTAATCATAATTAACTTGTCTTAGATGACAAGACGTAATTAATTTATTAGGCACAATTCATGATAAAAAAATATCGATTGAAAGTTGAAAGGCAAAGGATTCTAACTCTATTGAAGTTTTAATTAGCTTGGACGTTTTTTTATTACTTCATCATCACAGTGTTTGAAGAGTCAAGAAATACCCGATAATACGTTGTGAGTTGTGAATTCAGACTAAGAACCGGTGGTGCTGTGACAACCCCAATTTCGGCTTGTTGTGAGACCAAAGGAGGTGTGAAGAGAATATGAACGTTGGGATATGCGTATCTGGCTAATCAGATCTGGTCACCAAACATGGCTAAAGCCATTTCAAGCAACGATTAGAATTTTCATGGTGGTACTTCTCCAGAGTGATACCAAAATCAATCATCACGAGAGTCTTTTTCACAATCATTTTTTCAGCATACATCTTCTGAATTTTTTTTCACAATTTTCATTGAGTTTGGTAACATGTTGTAAATTTTAGGGAAATTGTAATCTGAGGTTCTTTAACCGTATTTATTTAGAATATTTGGGAATAACAAATGATAAAGTAATAAAATTTGGCCACGTGTGTAATTCTTCAATCTTTTAAAAGCTACATCAAAGCTTGGCTAAAAAACACTGAACTTAATATTTTTTTCTTATAAGTTTTAGCAAAGCCATCTATTACATTTATATCCATAGACAGTTTATTTTTTATTATTTCACACACATACAAAACAGCAGATAAATTTTATTGTTTGTAATGCTTTGTTTGCTAATTCACTTTTTAAGATGTCTTTTCCTTAAAAACTAGTATTTACCTTATTTTTTGGGTTATTTTAAAACTCTCACATATTTAATACTTTAGTTTCTTGTATTAAATCTGTACAGCAACTCTTCTAAAATAACTTAAATTTGATTTTGCATCTCCACTTAAACCAAAGAAATAAGATAAAAATACATATAATACCCACACCCAGGCTTCGCCTTGGTGGGATTTTATTACGTACATTTATTAAAATCTTTTTATACAGTTTTAAATATTTTATGTAACTATCAACTTATGTATCAAAAATTTTTCAATAAAAAATAAAAGTCTATCGTTACAGTTAGTCTTGTTTTATGTGCGTTTTGCACTATTTTGTCAGGTGACCGGATAAATTATCACAATGATAATTTAACACATTTAAAAAATTATATACATTTTTGTTTTTAATGAGTTTGACGTATAAATTTTATTAATTAGCGACCGGTTTCGACACGTCCGTATCACTAACTAGCTATTTTAAAACTAAATTTTTAAGTGCAGAAATATGGGGTTTTATTTAGTTTGGTTCTTAAGTGGGAGGGGATTTGAGGGAGGGGGAGGGGGTTGAGAGGGAAACAGAGGGAGGAGTCAACATAACGGGGAACATTGTCAATAGAGGTGCAAATCACCTAGCATAGCCTATAATAGCAAGGTGCTATTATTTTATTAACTATATATGTTAGAATGTTTATACTTAGTTTTATCCAGACAGGCCATAGCTTCAATCCCGGTTGAAGCTATGGCCGGTCGAAACCGGTCGCTAATTAATAAAATTTAAACGTAACAAATGTACATTGGAATAATAAAACTCATTAAAAACAAAAATTTCTAGAAATTGTTACATAGTGAATGTCAAAGAAATACAAAAAAAGTTATATTAGGTCATGGAAAGTGATGAAACAAAAACTTTATTAACTGGGTTAAGTTGGTTAGGTTAGGTTAGGTTAGTTTAGGTTTAAATTTTTGTTTCATCGTTCTAATGCCTTTATATCAATTTTTAAAGGTGTGTTGAATTGTCACTGTGTTGAGTTATCATGGAACCATTTTATTAAGGTTGAGATTTGTGATTCAAGACCCATAATTTTAAGCCATTATATACGGAAACAGCTAATTTTCACAAACTAAGAATATGTGGACGATTTAATGTTTATTTTTTTTTATTCTGATGATCGTACTAAAATTATGTAATTTTAATATTTTCATTGAAAATTATTGATGATAATAAAGATCTAAAACTGCACATTCCCAAAAGATACAAACTAGCTACAACGTTATAATGACATAGAAATCGCCAATGTATGGTGCGAGGGCTGTTATCAACATCGCCGAATTGACGATTAAAAACGAATATGTCGTTTTAGTGGTAAATCTAAAATGGCACATATTAAATCCTAAAAAATTTACAATAATAATTTTTTTTTGAGAGTAAAAAACAGTAAAAATACCCTATTGTAACGTGTTCTATTATACGGAAATGAACTGCAAATTAAATCCACAAGAAAACGACAATGTAAAGCTCATTCAATTGGTTTTGAAAAATCACGAGAAAAGTGGAATGAAGGAACAGCCTACCTTGAATTCCCAAGAATCCCGGCAAATAGGGCTCTCGACGAACTTGCACTGTTCACGGGGTGAAATATCCTCCAAAACGAGATAATCTTTAATATTATTTTGATATTTGCAAACAGAGCACAAAGCATGCGAATAATATGAGTACAAAAATATGAGTACCCTGCTGACCAACACAACTATATTACAAGGAAGAAATCCTCAAAACTATTGAACATCCCAAAATTAAATACGTCTTTTGGCCAGAAAAATCATCATTTCCATGCTACAAAACTATATAATGCCCTCCCAATTGAACTCAAAAACACAACGGAGACACAAAAATTTAAAAACGACATCAAATTATGGCTAAGTAAACATGAAGATGAGGAAATCAATAAAATTATGAACTGAACAAATGTGAAGACAATTTTTTAATTTTTTTTTTGTAGAAATTAACAAGGAAATCACGATCTACACCTATACAAAAACCTACAGTCCGCCTCGGAACAGGAATACCTAGTGAGGAGGACTGCGAATAATATACTTTACTTTGTAATTATAATTGTCGTTAATAAAAAATAAAAAAAATACGACGAGGACACTACGATTGCACCTTCTTGCTACACGACACGAATTCTAATGCTGTACTTGCGACAATTTACAATGCAACAAATCATCTTCTTCTTTTTAAGTGTGGGTAAGGCTGTTTTTAAGGAAGGAGATGGATTGTAGGTATGACAGTAGGTATATGATGGGAAAAATAGTATATATTATCCATAAATGTTTCTATACTAAACACCTATTGTATAACAATACTTTAGGTACATCAAGCGCGGAGAAAAATGAGTATTGCTGATTTATTAAAAATCTCGTCAAATTCTTCGTAATCAGGTTAAAAACGGAGAAACATCCTGAAATCTAGTTTTTAACCGGATTACGAATAATTTGATGAGATTTTTAATAAATCACCAATACTCATTATTTCCCCCGAGTCTTTGTAAAGGAGTAATTTTACGACAGAATATTGTAGATTTGTTTAGCAAAATTAATATAGATTAGCTTTATAATACTTCTTTGCTTTCGACTTACAAAATTTCAAAACTACTCAGTACAGTAAAATATTATATTTTACACCCACGAATATTCCAGTGCATACTAACCTCAAAAGTACGTGAAGATAAATACGAGAATAATATTTGACTGCAGAGTAATTTATCTCGCTTTGTCACCACCAAAGCGTGAAGTATAATGATATGTTTTGCAACCCATGAAGTAAGGGGTAGTTACTCTCTGCATACAAAATATCACGAAGGTTTATGTAAATATATTGTTACTCTTCGAGGGTGTTCTATTAAATTTTATATTTACACTAGTGGAGACCCTTGATAACCAACCAAAACAAAAATATAAATGTTTAATGGTTGTTCCTAAGCTACATAGCTGGTGGGGGTGATGACTTTGGAAGAATAATGGAAAATAGTTGCGTTGACCTCTAAACTAAACGGAACAGTTGTATGAATTTCAAGACTCTAGAACTAACTACTGGTAACTTCACAATTCGTATTTGAGATGTGAAATGAGATGTTTGTTAAAAATATGACCGTGTGATAAATGTGGAGATTCGGAAAGAATGCAAGACACCTAAGTTTACTGAGTAAGATATAGAAAGGGACCCTTAGAAGGTTTGAGCGATTGAACGAAGAAAACAGTGTAAAGAGAATATACGACAAAAATGTGAATGATGGAACCCGAGGAAGACATGGCAAGATCAAGTGAACTAGAAAATGGTATGTATGACACAATGTGTGAATGCGAACGATACAAGGTTTGTGTTTCAAGAAGTTGGTTGGTACACGGAGAAAACTTACTGATAAAAAATATTACTAATTTATTAAGAATCTCTTCAAATTATTCTAAATCCAGTTAAAAACGGGAATGCAGGCCATTAACGAATGAATTGATAGGTATCCTGATATATTTTTTAGTAAAATGCTAATGTTTTGTCATGATGTCGTAACACATGTTCATAAAAATCCTATCATTTTCGCATTTTGCCACTATATTTTACCAAAGCAAACGCAGGCGCATGAACATGTTTTCCAATTTTACGAAGAATTTACAAAAAAAATATCAGGAAGCGGCCTGCAGTCCCGTTTTTGGCGTATTACCAATAATATGAAGAGGTTTTTAATAAATCGACAATACTCATTTTTCTCCGTGTGGGGTGTCCTCTCTGCCTACCTTCACGTGAAGGTTAGTAAGTTAGTTAGTTAGATATTTAAAAAGCCTATAGTTAAAGATAGAAATGACACTTCAAGTTAAATGCGTTAACCTTAAAATTCCAGATGAGAAATTTTAATACCGCTATAGCTAACATAATATCTTCATAAAATTTTTCTCTATTGACTTTTTTGCTGTCGTAACTTTATCCATTAACTTTTTAATTGTCTGCCTTATTAAAGTAAATATCCTAAATAAACATTTTTTTTCTTTAGCTTTTCTCGTTGTATTTTTTAAATGGAAAATTCGTTTTCCAAGGGTCGGATCTCGATAAAAGGCAGAGAATAAAAAAAGTTTTCTTGATGAACGGGCAAGGATATTTTTACATTTTAATTCCTTTAAAAAAACGTTATTTTGTAAAAAAATTATGACGTTTGTAACATAGCGGTAAGGTCCTTTGCACTCTCGGGGAGGTTACTGCCCTGTTTTAACTCGACCATTTTGAATTTCGTCTGTTTTTTAAATTTATTTGTTCGTTCAGTTTAGGTTTTAAAATGTTGGCGGTTATAATGTTTCAGTAAAGATGCTTTTTTCAAATGTGAAATTATCATGTTTGCTTGAAATTTCTAGTTTGAATTTTTTTCCAAGATGAACAAAAAATGTTACATACATTTTATTATTATCATTAAGCACACGCTAAACTGCCAAAGCAGTTTGTCAGTATGTCAACTTCAGAATATTAATTATACCACTGAAGCACTCATAAAACTAGAAGCCACAATATAATAACAAGAAGCCACAATATAGAAAATAGACACAGAAGAATGACATTTAAGTTGACTACAATAGAAGATAAAGTTTACATTAAGTCGGTATTATTTATTTACTGCATAGGTAAATTATTCCAAGAGATGCAATTAATTATATTTACGTTGGTACATAGAATTGCTCATTTTTGTCCTATGCTACCAATATTTGAAAATTAACAACATTCGCACCCACGGCTTCTAAATTCAAAGTATTTAAATATTACACTTCGAAAACATTACATAATATCGCCATTTTATTTTTGGTTCACGGTGTATAAGAATGTGTACTTGACATTTACATTTTTGTTTTATCTATGTGACTGCAGTGTTGCCAGCTTGAATAAACATTCCAACTCTTCTGTTTTGGGTCCATCGATATGAGGGTGTCGAAATTATTGTATTTTGGGAAGTATCCATAACTATGTTAACCGCCACAAAGGGTGAACTCTTGTCCACATCGAAATATTATTTTATTTTAATATATAATTATTATTTTTTTTAAGGCGATGCACTACGTGGCGTAATATTTTAAATTGAGCCGCTATTAAAAACAACCCTTACGTTGATGGCAATAAGGTTTAAATTCCCGCTTAACACCATCCGCTTGTTTTGATTTATGCAAGAAAAAAGCATGGCCAAACGTGCCTTTTATTTTATTTTGTGGATGTTCAGGCATAAATATTTAATTATTCGATCATTTGATAAATAACTTAATTTTCCATAATATACAATAAAATCATAACCGAAAATGTGTTCGTAAGTAGGAGATTTTGAACTTTAATGCAGTTTTCATAGGCTTTACGCATTATTTTTTTATGGGCTTATAAAAAGACTTATATAAAAATACTCGATTATTTCAAAGGCCAAGATGTATTCTACTCGCAGTATTTAATTAAAGCATCTGAAATATTTCTAAGCGACCAAATTTTCAAACCAAAAACACATGATTTTGCATTACTACGTATGGCATCGCCTTAATAATCTATTAAACCGGTGGTCCAAGATATTCTCAGTATCGCCAAGATAATACCACCAACCAGAAGTGAAACATTGTTTGAAATGGCTTTATCCGTATTTGGTGACCAGGTTTGAGCTGCCAGGTAATACCCCACCTTCCTCTTACACATTTCCTTCCCCTCCCTACTACCTTCAGCCTTACAACGTACCCCAATCGGGAATGCCATAGTCTCACTGGCTCAAGACGGTTGGGAGCAGTTGGGACTCTTGTGCGGTAATCATATAAACAACGTGTTTCTGTGAACAAGTACACCCACAAAAAAGTTTTTTTCTTTTTTTTTTATTAAATCAAAAACCAAATTTCTTTTGAAATCATAAGATTTGTAAGTAGGTACTTAAATACCTTTCTTTTTATTGTTTTTATTTGACCCTCAAAAGAGCGCCCCTATCTGCACAGTGTAAAGGCAGGGAAACTATGTCGCCTCTCAGTTGGGCAGCGTTGTGAGGCGGATTAAGGTTATCTACTTAATTATAAAACGTATATATTATTTCATACTAGTGTAGGCACCGCAATTATTACTGTTTTTTTGAGTGTCACCTTGTCTCTGGCAACACTTGCCTGCGCAGTGGAATGCGCACACGGCGTAACTGAGCTCGCGAGTGGAAGGAGCGCTCGAGGCAGACTGCGGTGCCTACACTAGAAATTATACGCATAGTGTCCAAAGAAACTTCACCAACTAAAACACTAAACTAAATAAGAAAGTTCAAATAAACACGGTAATTTTACATTTAAAACAGCATTTATACTAAAAAATTAAAACGGCTACCATCTTGAAACGGTAACTGTACGTATTAGTGATTTTATAGACAGACGAAATACAAAACAGTGGAGTTAAAACAGGACTATGGCATCTCTGACGCGTGACGTGTGTAATTCTATTAGGTGTAATTTTTTAAATGTGTGATGAAAATGCAGATCTCCTTCTATTAGGTTCAATATTCGCCCTATTAAAACTCCTGTCAAGTCCTGCCCTGCTATTTGAACACGTGCAATGTACACACGGAAAACATAACCGATAACTGTTCTGTTCTCTGGAGGGGGTTAGGGTAGGTGAAAATGCTGGTAATGTAGGTGAACACATAACGAATCTGGAATTTTCGTAGTCCGTAGTCAAAATGCTTGTAACTTTATGGCTGTCAAGTTTCATATTGGTAAAATGGATATTTTCCGACGAGTGGTAATATTGCGAGAGAAAACTTCTGCGGGAAGATCCCGGGATTTGTTGCCAGGCGGGAAATAAAACTTTAAAGACAGGGTTGGCAGAAATGCAATATTTATTATTTAAGATGGTGTTGTTTCTTGTAGAGAGAGAGGACACAAATGGTGAATTAATTAATTTTTGTATGTATCTTTTAATTGTTTATGAAATATGATATTTTACGTAATGATCAAATACAAATACAACACAAAGCAGTAGATTTAAAATGAAATTACCTATAAATATCTTAAATTTGTTATTTTTTATGAAAACATTTCGTTCTTATATAGCATTTCATGTAATACTTGCGCAGATATGTGAAACATTACGGGATGTAAAATTTAAAATAAAGTTTTATTAAGGTTAATTTATTGTTCATTTATTTATTAATTAATTAACTGACTTACGTCCAATGTATTACAAAGCGACACGAGATTTAGGACAATGAACAATGCAAGAGTAAAGGATGGAATATAAAAGCAGAGACAAACAGAGAAAACATAAAAAATAGAAATGAAATAGAAGTGTCAAGTCAAGTCAAGACCTTGCTAAAAATAAAGTGATACAAAATATCCTCAATTGCATAGTGAGCGACAAAAAACATTCTGACTTATACCAAAAAAATCAAGGTCTTGACTTTAGTTGACAATTCTACATATTCTGGACGATGGTGAATTATAAGCATAATTAGTCGAGTGTTGATTGAGGAATTATAAAGATTATAGATTTAAAAAATTGCATAGAACCGAACTCCGATCAACTCCTTGGAAGGTGACCTTGCTGACCACCACCAACTTTACTGTTATAATAAAGGGCGGCATGAATTCTTTTTTTTTACCTGCGGCAGTTTTGACACCTTCTTTTATCGCTTGTCTGAATTGTTCACAAAATCTGTTCCAATTTTGGAAACGAAAGCAAATCCCAGTTCTAGAGTTCATTGAAGCGGAGTTACATGCACAGAGACACACCACTTAAATACACACATTACTTTAAATATAGCGGATTGTAAATTGCACAGATTACACTCAGCCAATAAAACCGGAAAATTAACCGTTTAATTTAATTTATTTATCCTGGTATTAAAAATATATATATCGGACACCATTTTCACACCCCTATTCAAAATGTTAACTGTCACCTACCTGGCGCTGTCGTAGTTTTTACAACTGGCAACACAGAAAGGCCACGTGACACTAAAATGGAACAACGTTTTAAATGGCGGGATTAAAAGAAAAATGGAAGGATGTTTACTACCAACCAGATAGAATGTTTTTTTTCGTAGTTCATCGGAAGGTTAAGGAGAGGTCTTAGACATTATTATTTTGTTACTCCCACGGAAATCAAATTCTATGACAATAATTAAAAAAATATATTATGTGATACCGCCCAAGAGTAACAACCACTACCAACCATCTGGAGCCAGTGAGACTATGGCATCCTCAATTGGGGTATGTTGTGGGGCTGAAGGTAGTGAGGAGGGAACTAGATGGAAAGAGGAATGTGGGTACCTCCCCAGGTACTTACCTGGCAATTCAGATCTGGTCACAAACACGGCCAAAGCCATTTCAAGCAACGTTTAAAATCTGAATAGTGGTTTTACAACAGTGAGATACTGAGATTATATTCTACTCTGTAACGTGCCGTAAATATAATATATACAATTTTAAATGAGTAATTTGTGAAATGACACAAATAAGTCAAATAAAATTTTTTTCACGACTACGGAGGCTGTACATTTTTTTTATGAATCCGTCTATTTATTATGTCATTGAAGATATTTTTTTGAAAATACCTTAAAGATCGAATCTCTACATTTTAAAATCAAGCTTTCTTCGGACACAGTCACGCGCACAGCATACTTCTCTTGGTTTATCTTTTTAGTATATAATAAAGTTTTCAAATAACCGTACAAGATCCAACTATATCACAGTAGCTCAAAAACAAGCCTCAGTGTACACATATAAGCCCCATTATTTTAGTAGTCTGAAATTAGAATTGTATGTAATCCTAAATGCCGCATATAGACTAAAGGCTTGGTCGCACGGGGCGATTTTGTCGCTGCTACGTTTGCGCGACGAGCGATCGCTACTTCGCTCTTCGTCGCTAGTAGATAGTAACAAAGCTACTGAAACTGCGAATAATAGGTAGCGAGTAAAATGTCCCAATGTTTTTTTATACTAGAAACAACTTGAAAGAGCAACTATCGATTATAGACTAGCTACTAGCGATTAGAGATGTCAGACATGGCGACAGTAGCCTGAGTAGCCCTGAGCCCAACGGCGCTGTTCAAAACCAGTAGACAGCCAGGTAGATTGATCACTGTAATAAGTGTTATGTCTCTGCTTTACTTGCAGATTTCATGTCTCCGCTTTACTTGCAGATTTCTGTGTTGGGAACTCTTTGATACAGTAAAAAGTTCTTTTACTATAATTGTGTTTATTTACGTAACAATTAATAAGTCTGGATTTAGCTACACTGTTCATTACCCGAGGGTTGGTAATTCTCAGTTTCTAGAAGCTTGTTGTCTGACAATAATATCCCACAGGCAATTGCTACACTCTAGCGACATCTGTCGGACTCTGGAGTAAGCTTTCTGACAAGTGCCATCTATCGCTTGAATACCCAACTTATTACCATACATCACAATAAGTAATATTCGGATGATTTGAATTTTTGTGTCCCGCCATTTTTACGAAAAACAGTATTGGTAATTCTGCGCCCAGAGCGAACTGTTCCAATTACGCCTACAAAGGAACGGCCCTGGAAGCACTGTGTAGCGGCAACTACTCGTAGTTCACGAACCGTCAAATTCACGCATTTTTAATCAAGTCACCACCGCCTACGTTTAGCACGTGTAAGATTAGTTACTTGCAGCGAGTACTTTGTCGGACAAAGCGATTATTCGCAACCCTTCAAATAACAGCGATAAAATCACCACGTGCGACTGAGCCTTAGGACGCGACTTTGACCCCGTTGTTTGACCTTCGTATTCATAATTGGGTCACAGATTTAATTGCTATCGACCCAAAACTCTAGAATTACGCGCTTTCTGACTTAAAATTCATCATTTATTTTTGTGCGTAACTTGAGAATTTTTTTGCCGGTTTTTTGAGATTTTTAAGGTATTTTTATTTGTCATTAATATTTAAGAAAATTATTTTTTTGAGAACTGGAGGAAGTTTCTAAATATCTATACATTACAATATCTAAACAAATTTTGTGTCTCCAACTGGCAAGATTTTCCCGTTAAGACAGTCAATTGAATGTGATTTAAGAATAATTAGATCTTAAATAGAGAAAGTTTAAAGATTTTTGGTAATCCATTTTTTATATGGATATTTTGTTGTGAAGTAGGTACTGTAATATATATGTCGTTTTCTGTCATAAGGATTATGGAAACCTAAAAGCAATTAATGCAAGATGGAAGAAAATGGGAAAGTGGAGGAAAATTGTGAAGAACTTGGCTGATCAGAACTATTACTAAACATAAGTAAAGTATTTTCTAAGAAACGTTTCGATTCAGATATTGAGAGATAAGGCTCTCAACCACGAATCTGGAGGTGACGAGTTCAAATCCCGGCGTGCGCAAGTAAATTTTTTTTTTCACAATTAATTTATTAAAAATAGTAAGGTATCTTAAATATTAAGACCACTATTAAGAATTGAAAGGTTACTTAAAATGGTTTAGGCGTGTTTGATAACCAGATTTCAATAGCCAGGTCTTTCAATACTTAGCAATGGAATGCATCTGGACAACAAATTTGGGGTACTATTGATATATTTACTGACTCAATTTATAGAAGTAAGCGTAATCTATACCAGCACTTTGTCGAATCCTACAAATTATAGCAGCGTTGGTTGTGATTTTATATGTAGTATTGTTATAGTTTTTATATTATTTTATGTGCCTGTTACATATTTTACTAATATTGTTTCATATTCAATTTATCAGTTGAACGTTATTTCACGTTTTTAAAACTTTGTGGATATTTTTCGTTGGGTCACTAGATATATTCTGCACTTAAATCCATTTAAAAGCCCGGCAAGACTTTTAACAGTTTACTTTTTATAATGTTATAAAACATGGCTATCATTGTATCTGGATCATTAAACTGTCCAGATGTTTTGATGACAAACCCCAACAGTTTTACTTTTAAAGTTTCTCTGATATGCCGCTGCGGCGCTTGTATAGCTATACGGTGAAGAGGGACGTATACGGCGTATACTGCTCGGGTTAAAATATTTACTGATAATACATTGTTCCAATCCTAAAAAACACAGTATTTTCACATTTCGCGTTTAGTTGCTAACTTCACGTTTCTTCAGATGAAATTTGGGATGTAACTGACTCAGTATGATTTGAATAGCTTCGAAATTTGGCCGATTGGATTATGCGTTCTGTATTTGCTTTGGTAAATCAATATTCAGATTAAAAATATTCCTCTTATAGTGCTGCCAATGGGTATTACTGCTTTTTACATTTTCATTGCGCGACCGATTAGTATTTGTCAAATCAACCAAATTGTTAACAAAGTCCGCGATCTCTGTCTTAATACGATAGTAATACGTCCCTAATTGTGAGCGGTTTAAAAAACTGTCAGCCGCTAATACTGGGGTATTACGACCGGCTTACGCAGTTTTTATTTTTTTGTTTTTATTTTCTGTTTTTGTTTATGTATTTTGTTACAGATGACACACATACACTTCACTTTGACTTTGGTTCAAGATTTTGCTAATGATAGCCTGCGATAAGCGAGCCCTAAAGGTCTGAGACAGAGGTGTGAAATCGTCGGATCACGACAATAGAAAGAATTGTAATTTTTTTTTGCTGGATTTTATTTAGGTATTGGAGCCAGGAAAGAGTCTAAAAGGGTCGAGAGGATACACTAAGTGGCATGAATGGCTAGGAAGTGACTAGAGAGACTAAAATAGACTAGGATGAGGTGATTTTGCACAGCGGTGCTGCCAAGGTCTGTTATCTATGTGAGGATATTGTGTCAGCGCTCTTTATTAGCAGCAGACACATGTCAGCGCTATATTAGCAGCAGACACATACCTGAACGGATGACGAACCTCGTGTTGGCACTGTTGGTGGACGCGGTGGTCTCTCTCGCTGCAGCAGCTGGTACAGTTCCTTCGCCACCTAGGATTCTTGCAGCAGAGTCTCCATCTTCTATCTTCGTCGAGCGTCACAGCGGTGCTGCCAAGGTCTGTTATCTATGTGAGGATATTGTGTCAGCACTCTTTATTGGCAGCAGACACATGTCAGCGCTATATTAGCAGCGGACACATACCTGAACGGATGACGAACCTCGTGCTGGCACAGTTGGTGGACGGGGTAGTCTCTCTCGCTGCAGCAACTGGTACAGTTCCTTCGCTACCTAGGATTCTTGCAGCAGAGTCTCCATCTTCTGCCTTCGTCGAGCGTCACAGCGGTGCTGCCAAGGTCTGTTATCTATGTGAGGATATTGTGTCAGCGCTCTTTATTGGCAGCAGACACATGTCAGCGCTATATTGGCGGCAGACACATACCTGAACGGATGACGAGCGCCCTTGAGGTGATTTTTCACAAAAACGGCGCTCTAAAAATTATCCAATTATTATTATTATTACGCATGTGCGTGATTATGAGTAAGGTTTTCTACTCTTATGTTCTTATCTCTCCGTATTATCTATTATGAGTAAGATAGCAGGAGTTTTAGCAAGCAGTGTAGCTGTCAAATTTGGTCCAAGAAGGTTAGTTTGGCATAAAAACCATACCGAGATCTACGATATTGACTCGGCATAATATTTGCTATACTAAAAAAAAAAATATATTAATCAATGCTGGAAGCTAATACAGGGTTTTCCAATAAGAGGTGTTCTTTTGATATTGAATCGTAAAAGATCAATGGTTTCGTTGCTTGTGTGGCACGTAGCGCCGTCTTTTGGAAAGTAAACGTTGTCCAAATTAATAACATCCAATTTTGGCCATGAAAAATCATTAATCATCTCTCAATAGTGCAATCCATTCACCGTAACTGTTGCCACAGCCTCATTTTCAAAAAGTATGTTCCAATGACTCCGCTGGTTGGTCATACGTTGAGGATAAAAAAGCTTTTCAACAATAACTCTTGGGTTTTCCGAGCCCCAGATGCGACAATTTTGCTTGTTGACGAAACCACCGAGGTGGAAATGGCATCATCACTCAAGATGATTTGCATTTTATTCACTCAAGTGAATTTTAATAATTTCAATGCGTTGTTGAAGCGTATATCATTTTATTTTTATCAATAAATATAGTTTCTACTTGTCAAATGTTAAAAAATTACAGCTTTAAAAGTAACATCTACCGAAATAGCGGGCTATTAAAAATAACACCTCTTATTGGAAAACCCTGTACTTTACCATAGCTATACTGAATATTTAAGATGCATGCAACTTATCTATGCTTTCGTAATATGAATTGTCTCATGGATTACTGATTTTGGCTACATTACCAGCAAGATAACAAAAATGCCAGATTAAAAAGATAATATTTTAGAAGATCTGAAACTAATGGAGACGACCTCTAGCCATGAATCTGTGATTTGCAGACAGAAAGGTCAAAATTAATCCTAGAACCCATTACCGAGATATCCCACGTCTTCACACAAAATCACAAAGGCCCGATATATCAGTTGCCTCGGATGGAATATCAGCTTGGCGCGGCTTAACACATAATCCGTATATAACCATACATATCACCAATAATTCACGTTTTGTTTATGATTTTAATAAAGGATTATGTTATGTTTTTTATTTTATTTAAATGTTAACATTTTACATGTGTCATTGCTAACGCCTCGGTGTCTAAAAAATTTACTACTCTGCGGCCTATCAGGACTGAGAGGCCGATTTAAACCGCTTAAATTTGAGCTAGGAATCTCGTACATAGATAAAAAACTTACTGATACAAAATATTGCTAATTTATTAAAAAAACTCTTCAAATTATTCGTAAGCCTGTTAGAAACGAGACTGCAGGCCCTATACGAATGAATTGATAAGTTTAATGTTAAACTTTTAGTAAAAAAGGAATGCATTAAGGTGAAGTCGTTCATAAAAAATCATTTTATTTTCACATTTTGTCACTATTATTCACTGGGAAAACGCAGGTGCATGAACACATATTCCGATACATTCTGAAAGTATAAAAATTTTACTAAGAAATGGCCTCCTGTCCCGTTTTTAACAGGATTTTAATAAATCAGCGATACTCATTTTGCTCCTTGTACTTAGCGAGGATACATAGCAACTCAGATCCCGGGATATAACCACATTACTTTTAAACATTAGACGTAAATCTGGCCACAAAGCGAAGATAATGAAGAATATGGGATTAATATTTCAATCTAAATTTGATCACTTCAAGCCATTAAACATTAATTTCATTGTAAGCAGTTATGCTGCTAGGCCTCACAGGCGTCTTTTTGGACATTAACTAAAAATTTTCTTACCGTCGTGATGTTTCCATTCTCCTATCTGAAAATGAACCACTTACATTTATTTAAACTTCCGATTTTATGTCCGGATTAAATCTTCCCCATAGGAAAAACTAAACCCTTCAATACACATTTCCACAAATGATCATCTAGTCAATCAACATTATGCAAGTGCATAATATAAGAAAAATAAATACAAAACAATACAAGAACAACACGTCAACTCACCAGAGATCAAATGGGAAAATAATTCACCGACTCCAGATATTTTCATATTAGAGAGTTCGGCTCGGTACAACTCCTAACAGGGCCTATAAATCCTACTGATCCCTCAACATAAATATTTAAAAAAACTGGGTGTGTCAAGCCTACGCAAGACAGAAGTGAAACTTCTAGTATTCCTCTCTCTCTATTTTCATTTCATCATCTCTATTTTCTCTCTTAGGTTAGTTTGAAAATTAGAGGTTAAATAATTCAACGACGAAGCATGGATTTGCTTTTTCTAATATTTTCTTATAGATGAATGACGTTCGATTAATGTATAGTTCCAAAAATTTTCAATTTATTCACAAGTATACAATATTACATAAATAACAATATTACAATTAAAAATTACAAAGAAATTACAATGACAATTTACCAATCATGTGCCATTTTCATTGTCAATTTCATGAATATCATTTCCTAATGTCGTGATAATTGGGTTATGGTAACTAAAGTGCGAGATATATACATGAGCACTTAAATCCTTAATGAATCGTGCAAAAACTGCATCGATTGTTGTCCCGTGTCTAGTCGTGCTAGTGTTCCTATCATTAACAATATCCAAATTGAGGGTGTTTTTGAAAAAGTTCAATAACTCTACAGATTCTTCCCTCGCAAAATTAACATTAAAATCTCCCGAAATGATCATAGGAATTTCGTGATAATTCTTATTCAATAGCCTCGAACCACCCTCTGTGTATGGCAGAAGCACATGGTGGATAAAATCTTTGATATCAGTAATCGATTTACCTGGTGAGATATAAATTGACACCATAATAATTTTTTCCCCATTAGCCAGAGAGCATTCTGCAGCACACAAATCCCCAACGGAGGATGTATGACTAGAAACGAATTCATGGTTACGGGCATGAACGTCATTATGTTTTACCACAACATGTTGGAGTCTATTTACATTTTGATATATACCGACACCACCCGCTCTAACACTGGGTCTCTTGTATTGTACAATGCAATCAAAATTTTCAACATTAACATGCCTGTCATCGTCAAGCCAAGTTTCGGAAAGCATCAATATGTCCGAATTTTTTAGAACATTACCTCGTAAATCTGTTGCATGTTTGTTAATACTTTGACAATTGAATGAGAATATCGTCATATCTCCTTTCTCAATATTTTCTAACAGTACTAGATCGAGAGTTTTTAAACGAACCGTAGAAAGTCTGTCAAATTCTCTTCTCAATTGAGCTACTGATGTGTCTTCGCGTCGTCCGTGATGGAATAAAACCTGATTTTCTGCAGGCACAATATAGAGACCTTGAGGACTTGTAACTCTTGATAAAGCTACATAAACCAAGGATTGCGAATGTTTCTTGCTATACGTATACACAACACTATCGTACGTTCCTCCTTGCGACTTGTGAATAGTCATTGCGCATGCTGGCTTAAGTGGAAAATGGTTTCTCTTTGCTTGGATTTTACTGTGTGATTTAGTTTTGTATAATGGGAAAGTCGCTGACCTACGACTTATCGGAGTTGCGTCATTACTTATTCCTAGTCGAGTAGCATATTGAGCTGTTTTACTACGTGTCCGTCTTCCTACACCTTTTGGAAAAATTAGCCAAACTCTGATAATTTTGTGGCTTTGATCATCTAACTCAACATAGACCAATTTACCGACTGCTCCATTTGCTAATCCATCTGTTACATCGATATTCGTTGTGATTAAATATGGTTTGTTCAAAGCAAAAACGATTTGGTACGGGAGGCCACCAGTATCAATTGATGACAGTTGATGTAGTTTGAGTCTTGCATCTCGTTCTTTTTGAAAATCATTACCCCAACCGATTATTTCGTCGTCAGCGATAGAATCTTTCTTATTCTCACATGAGTTCAATACAGAAAGATTGTAAGTATCGGCAGAATAATTATCATAGTATAATCTAACTCCATTGGGACAAAGATTATGGGCATCCTCATTCGTAACGAACCTTGATTCAATGAGTTCCAGTTGTTGTCTGGTCAAAATTTCCCCGTTACCAATTTTCGTTAAGGCTGATGAGAAACATTCATTTTCTTGTCTCATAACCTCTGTCAGTTCATAAAATTTAATACTCCTCCATAACTGATTACCACCTATTCTTTGTATTTTTTGCTTATAAATAGGAGTTGCTCTCACTGGTGGCAATTGTCTCAAATCTCCGATAAAGATCATATTCATACCACCGAATAAGGAATCATAATGACCTGTTATCTCTCTCAGTCTTAAATCTATTCGTTCTAACATCTCAGCACCAATCATACTCACTTCATCGATAACTATTACTTTCACGTACTTGAAAAGTGTTCGATATAAAAATTTCAGTTCATTTGATAGTGGAATTCGATTCGCCGGTGATATTTTGAAAGCCGTATGAACTGTTGTGCCCCCAATAGCTACTGCTGCCTTTCCTGTTGATGCGCAAGCAATATAAGCGTTTAAATACCCATCAGTATTAGAAAATCGGTTGAAAATCTCCATTAATAATTTGATGGTGAATGTTTTTCCACATCCTGCTGGCCCGGTTAAGAATAAGTGTAAGGGTAATGCGTTTTCTGTTTGATTTAAATGTATACAGTGTTGTAACAATTCGAATTGCTTCTCATTTGTTAATCTCATTAAATCATTAAACTTGTCATTCTCCATAATGTTATCTTTTTTCCTGGCAATTGCACCAAGTTTGTTCAATGATGCTTGCCGCAAATCAAGATTGGCAATTGAATGGGGATCATTCAGGAGTTGTTCATACGGATCAGGCTCTTGATGGACATTCACTTGATTTCGGTCGTCATCATAAAGAAGTTCTTCACGACATAACTGAGCGCATATTTCCATAGTTTTAGCAATGTCTAAATTTGACTCGAATTCTTTTCTACGTTCCATTATTAATGCCTCATTCTGTTCAAATAATTGTAGAAATTGCATGTCTGCTAAAACATCTGTTTCTTCAACTCTAAACTTGAGGTGTAAAGTAACCATCTCCCTCTTATAGTCTGCCAAGTCTTTTCCCATGTCGTAATTTCTATACCTAATTATTCGTGGTATTCTCCTTTCAGAAATTTTTCCTTTGGGACCTACATTATATTTCGAAACAAATTGTGATAACGTTACGTCTTCGAGTTCTTCCGGCCTCTTCTCATATTTGTCAAACCAATTTTGTTTCCAAATGTCAGTGCAATCGTAACCAAGTTCTTCAAGTTCTTTATTTGTTTTCCTAATTCGTTCACGCTCTTGTGGCCAGAGTGTTGGTATGTAAACGACTGCTACTGACGTTTTAGACATTGGCAACCGCAATAAAAACCAAGCGGCCTCTTGACTTGTCATTTCAACACTATTGAGCACGTTAACACTAAGTTTTCTGAGTGCCTCAACGATATCAAAGTCCGGATTTTCGTCAATAACCTCTACAATTTGTCGCTGCAAATTGCTGATGCCTCTATTAGTTTTGTTGACATATTCTACAACGTATTGTGCGCACGAATACTCTTCAATAATATATTGAAAGTCCATGTTAGATCCTAATACATTTAACAAGAAAGGATTGAAGAAATTATACCATTTTTCCGAAGGAAGTCGTTTAACAAATACTCGTGGTCTCATTATGCCGGCTCGTATAATGTTAATGTACTCTTCATCCGAAGTAATTAAGTTGCAGTCATAAAAATGATTAATGCTGTCATAATCAATGTCTTCTAGATTTTTCCTGATTAATTTATAACGATTCTTTAGCTCTCGAATTTGTGGATGATCTATCTCCAATGGTGTGAGAATGACAGTTTTACGCATGGGCATAAAAGGTGCATCAAAGCGGCAAGTGGGAGAGTGATTCGGTTGGTTATTTTTGTAGCACGTAAATGTATGTTTGTGAGTTTGAAGTCTAATATTTTCTGAAGCTTCAGCTGGAGAGACTGAGATTAGAGTATCTATGAGGGATACAGTAGCCTCGTAATCTGCGCCTAGTGGATCGTTCGGAGCATTGTCTAACCATATAAGTGAATGAACATGTGGACTACCTCGGTGCTGAAATTCGATGCGCTTGAAGAAATTGATGACTCTATATTTTCCAAATGGACTACATTTTTTCGATTGTAAAATTGAAAAGATAACGTTAATTAATTTATCGAAATGGAGTGCGCAACTAACTGCATCTTCATTAATCAAAGTTGTTTTATCAAAGTAATTTAAATTTTCTAGTTGCTCTTCTGTCAATTTTACACGTTCTTTCAAGAAATGCAAAGTCTGTAACAATTTTTTCCAACCGATTTCATTTGCACTCATTGTTAAAAACATTGTAGGTCTCCCTAACTGACGCATCATTGCAAATAGATTCCGCTTGCGCTCAGACCAATATGCAGCTGAATTTGGAATCGGTTTTAAAAAAGCTAAGTTCTTATCTAAGCAGTTGTTAATGTAGTCCGGAGACATAATAGTCTCTTTACTTATATTTGTATTTGTCCCAATGTGTTTGAAAGTAATCTTTAGAGACTCGCTGACCCTCAAACGCATAATTTTTGCCGCAACGTAAAGAAGTTTATTAGGCGTAACTCCTCTCCTGTCAGAACGCCGTAATTCACTCGTGGCAATCATGAAAGGCGTAACACTAATCTCTGGGTTGAACTCTCTAAATTGTCCGAGGTAGATCGAAGGGAAAGAAAGTTCTTCTGCGTGTTTATCGAATAACAAACTTTTCGGTACGTTTCTTTCACCCGGTGCGATTTGTAAGAATTTGTCTTCGTTCCAGAGCAAAGTATGCTGCTGCGCGACAAGACTTTCTTCGATTGGGATATGTTCGCTCAATTCCTCAATGTTAACCACTTGAGGAGCATTCCTATGATCAAACATCTGAGGAGAGACATTCTCATCACTGTTAAACGTTGTATTGCTAGATTCTCGTACAGGCGTGTAGTCTATTTGAATATCTTGCTCAATATTCCCGAGAAAAGAGTTATTTATGGATATTTTATAAAATTTATACATTGGTTGATCAACTAGATACCGTAACCAAGCTTTAATTTCACCTTTTTTCACCAACCCTTGCAAATAACTCGACTTATGGATTAATTTCTTTTTAATGTGTACGTTGATGCAAAAATCGTCATCCACATGTCTTGGCAAAACGCTCACCATATTATCTACCGAGACAGGAACATTGATGATCTGGCCACTTATGCAGAACTGACCGTTAACGTGTCTTATTCGCCGTATTTGCATGAATGGTAGTCTAGGCGAAATTAATCTTTCAGCAATGAGGTTGAGTTGAGGCAAATAGGCTGGTCTTTCCGGATATTTGAAGCCATTGAAGGTCGCTAGCGTTGGAATTTTCTTATTCTGCATACTCCTTTTGCATGTAGTACATAGTTTTGCATCAGCAATGTTCGCAAGAGCCTGGAAAATATGTTAACCATTAATTTCAAACATTGATAAGAGTTACGACATTAAGAAAATTATGATAATATCCACATTATGCTTTAAACATACCGTTATTTTTTTAAGCATCGTTTCATCAGCGGATGTCGCCTTTTTTAAATCCTTTTCGAACCAAAGCCGATCGCAAACGCTACAAGCATAGCCGAAAGGATTTTCCACAAACATTTTTTGAAATTGTTTATGTGCAAATTTGTGATTCACATAGCCACTATAGGGAGGCACAAAGTCATTATCAAATTCTATCGGTGGCCCATCGAAATGCTCTCCAATATCCATGTCGGAATCAACATCACTCAGTGATTCTCTATTCGGGAGTTCATGGTCATCGTGTACATTCTGTTAACAGAAAATATAATTTACTGGAAAACTCATTCGAAATCAATTTTTTCATCTATAATGCAATTTTTCAGAAATTGATACGTACAATATTGGCATTATTCGCATCATCATCATTCGGTTGTGTAGTTATGGCTTCTTGGACAGGAGCCTCTTGTATCTCATCAAAATCCTGGAAAAATTAATACATATTGAATGTAAATTTCCAAATTTAATTCAATGTTAATTAATAAATAAATTTATTCGAACAATGTAATCATGGCATATCAACTTACAATTTCGGAGGCATTAGTTTTTTTTTGCAAATTTTTATTTTGCTGCTGCCTTATTGAATTCTGGTGAATATTGTCGGGTTTTGGCATGGAATGTTGGTTATGTATTTGTGCTGCATGTAGGACGTATTTTGGACCATCATTGGGACTCAATAAATTCGCAGTACACGTAGAATTTAGAACGATTTTCCGTTTTTTTGATGGAACTGGAGCAGGTGTTATAGCTTCAGCTACCGCAGATTGCCGAAGTTTTTGACGGTCTCTGTGTGCTTTACAACGTTCTGCTCCCGTTTTAGCTTGAGGTTTGGGAGGCTTTAATTCTTTTTTCCGCTGTCTGTACCGCCTGTTGGCCATTGCTTTGATTGTAACGACATTCCTACATCATATTTCACTGTTAATATAATCTCGCCAATATATTAAACAATCCTATTCCAACAATACTACTATATTGTGAAATATTTATCAACTCTTATAGGTTATATTTACCTTATGTTAATGTCATCACTGTGTGAATCAGACTCTCCTCTTCTTTGGTGATTCTCAGGGGATATTTCCTCTTGTGCCACTGATGTGTTCATCACCTCTATCTCGTCACTACTCATTTTTAACACTGAAATTCTGTACCAAACCGTATGAACCACAATCAATTACGTATTTCACTCGTATTACACTCACGACGCAGTATACTAACCAAGCAGCTGATGCTTTGCGTGGCGCAGTTCGCTGGTGTCTGAGAGAGAGGAAAGAAGAGAAGAGAGAGAACGTTCGTGAGCGGCTCCCCCACCTCAACAAGGTTTCACTTCAAAAATGCCACAGCCGAGAATCGAACCTCGCTTAACTGATTGAAAGCCAACCACGCTGAGCACCAACTGTAAGCAAAGCCGCATAAATTGATTATATTATGTAGGTTCTGAAAATATGAGAGCTTGTTATGTTTTATAATGTTACCTACATCACACCCAAAATATAATATATTTTTAAAAATAATGTACAATGTACAGAAATAGAATCCCACACAAGATCGCGTAGTGCGCTCTAGCGAACGGATATTTTATCAGAGGGAGATAGTTTTAATTTTTTTTTCTGTAAATTATTACATATTATCAAAATAAATAAATTAATTAAATAAATGTAATACAATTATCATAATATACGGATTAGATAATAATTTTAATCCAACACAATAACGCAAAGCGCGCTCTAGCGGAGTAATGTTTTATCACAGTGAGATAAGTGTTTTTATTATTTTGCAATATTATTTTCTTTTAAAAAATGTTCTGACCTACTAAAAAATAAGATATTGAATGAAAAAGGCGTTAAAAACAAAAAAATAATGTGCGATGGCCGAGAATCGAACTCGGATCAACTGCTTGGAAGGCAACTATGCTGACCATTACACCACCAACGCCAGTTGTCGGGATGAGCTAAGAAGCATTTATATGTTACTTCAAAACTTTGAAAATTATTACATATTATCAAAATAAATAAATTAATTAAATAAATGTAATACAATTATCATAATATACGGATTAGATAATAATTTTAATCCAACACAATAACGCAAAGCGCGCTCTAGCGGAGTAATGTTTTATCACAGTGAGATAAGTGTTTTTATTATTTTGCAATATTATTTTCTTTTAAAAAATGTTCTGACCTACTAAAAAATAAGATATTGAATGAAAAAGGCGTTAAAAACAAAAAAATAATGTGCGATGGCCGAGAATCGAACTCGGATCAACTGCTTGGAAGGCAACTATGCTGACCATTACACCACCAACGCCAGTTGTCGGGATGAGCTAAGAAGCATTTATATGTTACTTCAAAACTTTGACTAGATCAAATGAACTTTAATCGGTGGTGGGGGTACCCGCATTTTCGTTTCGATCGTGACTCGGTTTTACTCCGTCCCCGAAAATTCATTACGCGCCTAAAGAAGTTTCACTTCAAAAATCTTTCGTTATCCTACATGTATTCAAAATGATCGACTTTTGCATCTTTGCATATAAATTTTTTGATAGATCTAATACGCCTAAATTTTTAATGAGAGAGCTAGGTATAATGCCAGTAGCCGAAATAACAAATGGTAGCAATTTTTATAGTTTTAGAATGCCAAATTCTTTTTATCTCATTTCCTAGATCTGTGTATTTTCTTATATACATATTTTAATTTTATTTTATTTTTTATTTTTTTTTATAAAAAATATTATTTTATAAATATAATTCTTGTGAATAAAGTTTTCAATTCTAAATTCTGAAATGCTAGCCAAAAATAACGTTTTTAACTAATGACGGTACTACAAGAAAATCAGTTGATTTGTTGTTCTCTTTGTCTATTTGCAAGCAGATAGGTGTAATTTCCTTTGAAGTGGCAAGGAAGTTATAATTGATTTCCTAGGAATGTTCCATTTTTAAAGTACCTACATTCCTCGATAAAACAACTAACTCCAAAACTCTTTTAAATATTATTTTTGATTAGCAGTAAATGCACATTTAATAGATTTCAGGCTTATTTTCTATTGCCTGGGTGAATATTTTGGCAAAGATAATTAAATAAAGCAAAAAATATGATTTTCGTTCAAGTGTGAGTTATTTTCTTCGGAACTTTAGCAGTCAATTAAGCTTCACGCTTTCCCAGAAAGTCCCACAGAAAAATAATAAGTCATGAAAAACTTCCGCTTTTTGTAATTAGTGTCAACGATGCTTTTTCTAGGTTATGATGAGTTCCATTGAAACAGAAAACACAAGGTTAGCTATTTTCTAATTGTTTTACCTAGAAATCATTAATACATGTTCCTCATCAACGTTGTCATAACTTACAATCCATGTAGACTAGACTTGGAGAGTCTTCTTCTTTTTTCACATGGTGGGGGGGGGGGTCAGAGAGGGACATCTAGGTCTGCGAGCCAGTCTAGGGTCTCAGGCGTCGCCATGTGGACCTCATCAATCCCGCCGGGGAATGAATGGAGCGGGCATTCATTGACCAATTGGAGAGTTTACTTTGTTTAGAACTCCTTAAAAATTGAATCCTCTCAAACATTAATTTAAATCTAGCCTCTCTTCACATATTATTTTGAAAAGTTAATTGAAATGGTTCTCACTTCATGGCACATAACATTTTGCAAGATCTTTTAGCGATAGCGCCGATTGCAGGCCCAGTCTAGGCATTTATGAAATTCTCCCGTCGCTCTTTTAGTAAGGTTTTTATGATTCCCTGTAAAGTAAATGCGGAGAACGTAGGTAAATTTTTTTATCTTTCGTCTCTAGATCTGAATCACCGGATAATTTTAAAACTTCCTTTTCGAGAAACCAATGTTTAAAAATATCAGGATGGAGTCATTTAGATACTCCCTTATACCTAGATTGCATGCAGTTGGCAATGTTTTCTCAGAAGTAGTTGATGTGTTCAACTGCACGGAATATAGTTATAAGAAGGCTATAATAACATACCTCAAACCCAATTATCAATGTCAGGAATGATAATATTCTGCTGCATGGCTCCTATATCACATTTTACTACATCTAAACTATTTACTTCAGATATCTTATAGTGTTAGCTAACATATGTATTATTTTATTAAAAATATTATTTATTTTCCATAAGTATCATTGAATCGCCGACAGCCCTGAATTGTTAATGCCAAGTTGCGATGCCTACTCAGCTATTCCAAGTACAATTAATTTTGTGGATAACAATAAACTCACTACTGACTATTATCATAGACACCTCACACTTCGACTTATGACAGATCTTATACAAGTCTAGTATACATTAGTTCAATTATTGTTACACTGGTATATATATTTCTTTTGAATTGTCTTACTGCACTTATATTAATAACAGCATCACCTGCAAAAGTGTTTTTGTGTACACATTAATTGATATTTAATTTATTGCTATTATTATCCTGTTTACCACTGTATGCTTGTAATTCGATTATCACTGTATTGTAAAAGCCATTTTATGGAGTTTGAATACATAAATAAACCCTTCCCTAATCCCACTCCCTCCTACTGCAATTTGGGTATGCGATAGTCTCACGGGATCGGGCATGTAAGCCTCTTGTGAGGTATTCACGTAAAAATAAGATGAAGCCAACCTAATGGCCCCCGTTTCCAAGCATCAAAGAGTGCATTTTCTCATCATTGGACGGAAAAAAATGAGAATTGTTAAAATACTAAGAATCTCATCAAATTATTCGTAATCAGATTAAAAATGGGATTGCAGGCTCTTAACGAATGAATTGATAGGTTTTCCGTTTGGTTTTTAATAAAAGAGGAATGCATTATCACGATATTTGAGCAAGTGTTCTAAAAAATTATTATATTTTCGCATTTCATCATTATATATCATCTAGGGAAAGGCAGGTGCATAAACACGATTTCATATGTATTATGAATTGAGTAAAAGTTTGACAGGAAACGGAATGCAATCCCGTTTAAAACCGTATTTTATCAAATAAGCAATATTTATTTTTCTACGTGAATATACAGATATATGGATGAAGTCTCCGGCATTATTCGGCCTTCTTGCAGGGTTTTTATAAATCAGATGTAGACTGTAATTTTCATCTTATTTTGAACGTTAAATGTGCAAAATTTTATCCAGGAGTATCCGAACACTACATTAGGGGGAAAGAAAGCGGATGGGGTGGTTTTTTGAATTCTCATAAAAACAGCCAACTTCCGCTTGTTTTGAAGGTCAAGTGTGAAAAGTTTCATCATTCTCAGAAAAAAAAACTGTAAAAATCAAATTGCACCACAGACTGCTGCCTTATTGAATTCTGGTGAATATTGTCGGGTTTTGGCATGGAATGTTGGTTATGTATTTGTGCTGCATGTAGGACGTATTTTGGACCATCATTGGGACTCAATAAATTCGCAGTACACGTAGAATTTAGAACGATTTTCCGTTTTTTTGATGGAACTGGAGCAGGTGTTATAGCTTCAGCTACCGCAGATTGCCGAAGTTTTTGACGGTCTCTGTGTGCTTTACAACGTTCTGCTCCCGTTTTAGCTTGAGGTTTTGGAGGCTTTAATTCTTTTTTCCGCTGTCTGTACCGCCTGTTGGCCATTGCTTTGATTGTAACGACATTCCTACATCATATTTCACTGTTAATATAATCTCGCCAATATATTAAACAATCCTATTCCAACAATACTACTATATTGTGAAATATTTATCAACTCTTATAGGTTATATTTACCTTATGTTAATGTCATCACTGTGTGAATCAGACTCTCCTCTTCTTTGGTGATTCTCAGGGGATATTTCCTCTTGTGCCACTGATGTGTTCATCACCTCTATCTCGTCACTACTCATTTTTAACACTGAAATTCTGTACCAAACCGTATGAACCACAATCAATTACGTATTTCACTCGTATTACACTCACGACGCAGTATACTAACCAAGCAGCTGATGCTTTGCGTGGCGCAGTTCGCTGGTGTCTGAGAGAGAGGAAAGAAGAGAAGAGAGAGAACGTTCGTGAGCGGCTCCCCCACCTCAACAAGGTTTCACTTCAAAAATGCCACAGCCGAGAATCGAACCTCGCTTAACTGATTGAAAGCCAACCACGCTGAGCACCAACTGTAAGCAAAGCCGCATAAATTGATTATATTATGTAGGTTCTGAAAATATGAGAGCTTGTTATGTTTTATAATGTTACCTACATCACACCCAAAATATAATATATTTTTAAAAATAATGGTAAATGGTGGTGGGGGTACCCGCATTTTCGTTTCGATCGTGACTCGGTTTTACTCCGTCCCCGAAAATTCATTACGCGCCTAAAGAAGTTTCACTTCAAAAATCTTTCGTTATCCTACATGTATTCAAAATGATCGACTTTTGCATCTTTGCATATAAATTTTTTGATAGATCTAATACGCCTAAATTTTTAATGAGAGAGCTAGGTATAATGCCAGTAGCCGAAATAACAAATGGTAGCAATTTCTATAGTTTTAGAATGCCAAATTCTTTTTATCTCATTTCCTAGATCTGTGTATTTTCTTATATACATATTTTAATTTTATTTTATTTTTTATTTTTTTTATAAAAAATATTATTTTATAAATATAATTCTTGTGAATAAAGTTTTCAATTCTAAATTCTGAAATGCTAGCCAAAAATAACGTTTTTAACTAATGACGGTACTACAAGAAAATCAGTTGATTTGTTGTTCTCTTTGTCTATTTGCAAGCAGATAGGTGTAATTTCCTTTGAAGTGGCAAGGAAGTTATAATTGATTTCCTAGGAATGTTCCATTTTTAAAGTACCTACATTCCTCGATAAAACAACTAACTCCAAAACTCTTTTAAATATTATTTTTGATTAGCAGTAAATGCACATTTAATAGATTTCAGGCTTATTTTCTATTGCCTGGGTGAATATTTTGGCAAAGATAATTAAATAAAGCAAAAAATATGATTTTCGTTCAAGTGTGAGTTATTTTCTTCGGAACTTTAGCAGTCAATTAAGCTTCACGCTTTCCCAGAAAGTCCCACAGAAAAATAATAAGTCATGAAAAACTTCCGCTTTTTGTAATTAGTGTCAACGATGCTTTTTCTAGGTTATGATGAGTTCCATTGAAACAGAAAACACAAGGTTAGCTATTTTCTAATTGTTTTACCTAGAAATCATTAATACATGTTCCTCATCAACGTTGTCATAACTTACAATCCATGTAGACTAGACTTGGAGAGTCTTCTTCTTTTTTCACATGGTGGGGGGGGGGGGGGTCAGAGAGGGACATCTAGGTCTGCGAGCCAGTCTAGGGTCTCAGGCGTCGCCATGTGGACCTCATCAATCCCGCCGGGGAATGAATGGAGCGGGCATTCATTGACCAATTGGAGAGTTTACTTTGTTTAGAACTCCTTAAAAATTGAATCCTCTCAAACATTAATTTAAATCTAGCCTCTCTTCACATATTATTTTGAAAAGTTAATTGAAATGGTTCTCACTTCATGGCACATAACATTTTGCAAGATCTTTTAGCGATAGCGCCGATTGCAGGCCCAGTCTAGGCATTTATGAAATTCTCCCGTCGCTCTTTTAGTAAGGTTTTTATGATTCCCTGTAAAGTAAATGCGGAGAACGTAGGTAAATTTTTTTATCTTTCGTCTCTAGATCTGAATCACCGGATAATTTTAAAACTTTCTTTTCGAGAAACCAATGTTTAAAAATATCAGGATGGAGTCATTTAGATACTCCCTTATACCTAGATTGCATGCAGTTGGCAATGTTTTCTCAGAAGTAGTTGATGTGTTCAACTGCACGGAATATAGTTATAAGAAGGCTATAATAACAAACCTCAAACCCAATTATCAATGTCAGGAATGATAATATTCTGCTGCATGGCTCCTATATCACATTTTACTACATCTAAACTATTTACTTCAGATATCTTATAGTGTTAGCTAACATATGTATTATTTTATTAAAAATATTATTTATTTTCCATAAGTATCATTGAATCGCCGACAGCCCTGAATTGTTAATGCCAAGTTGCGATGCCTACTCAGCTATTCCAAGTACAATTAATTTTGTGTGTAACAATAAACTCACTACTGACTATTATCATAGACACCTCACACTTCGACTTATGAAAGATCTTATACAAGTCTAGTATAAATTAGTTCAATTATTGTTACACTGGTATATATATTTCTTTTGAATTGTCTTACTGCACTTATATTAATAACAGCATCACCTGCAAAAGTGTTTTTGTGTACACATTAATTGATCTTTAATTTATTGCTATTATTATCCTGTTTACCACTGTATGCTTGTAATTCGATTATCACTGTATTTTAAAAGCCATTTTATGGAGTTTGAATACATAAATAAACCCTTCCCTAATCCTACTCCCTCCTACTGCAATTTGGGTATGCGATAGTCTCACGGGATCGGGCATGTAAGACTCTTGTGAGGTATTCACGTAAAAATAAGATGAAGCCAACCTAATGGCCCCCGTTTCCAAGCATCAAAGAGTGCATTTTCTCATCATTGGACGGAAAAAAATGAGAATTGTTAAAATACTAAGAATGTCATCAAATTATTCGTAATCATATTAAAATGGGATTGCAGGCTCTTAACGAATGAATTTATAGGTTTTTTTTTGGTTTTTATAAAAGAGGAATGCATTATCACGATATTTGAGCAAGTGTTCTAAAAAAAAATTATATTTTCGCATTTCATCATTATATATCATCTAGGGAAATGCAGGTGCATAAACACAATTTCATATGTATTAGGAATTGAGTAAAAGTTTGACAGGAAACGGAATGCAATCCCGTTTTAAACCTATTTTATTAAATAAGCAATATTTATTTTTCTACTTGAATATATAGATATATGGATGAAGTCTTAGACATTATTAGGCCTTCTTGCAGGGTTTTTATAAATCAGATGTAGACTGTAATTTTCATCTTATTTTGAACGTGAAATGTGCAAAATTTTATCCAGGAGTATCCGAACACTACATTAGGGGGAAAGAAAGCGGATGGGGTGGTTTTTTGAATTCTCATATAAACAGCCAACTTCCGCTTGTTTTGAAGGTCAAGTGTGAAAAGTTTCATCATTCTCAGAAAAAAAACTGTAAAAATCAAATTGCACCACAGACCATTTAAGTTATTTAATTAGAAAATAGAAAATAGAGATGAATTAATTATTGTTTCTTTACATTGTTATTTTTTTACGATAGAATTTTTAACCTCACTAGGAAAAGCCTGTGTCGAGTTTAATAATTTTACAAAATAATTCTAATGAAAAAACAGCACAAAGATTATATTTTAAGAGAACAATATTGTTACATTAACGTTCCTACGAATTGGGTACCTACATGGTACCTATTAATCTAATTCCAGCCAATTGATTACAGTAAAATGTAGTAAACATGTAGGGTGACCATGATATACATTAATATTTAATTGCAAAAAAAATACCATAAACTATTATTTTAAAAAGGAGAGAAGAAAGAAAGAAAAAATTACATTATTAAAGGAAAATGATGAACAAAATATATATATATATACATCATATTATGCCACAATTTAAAAGGAAAAAGATGAAAGAATGTGTTAGAAATCCTCGAATAGCACAAAAAATTTAACTTTCTTTTTAAATGTACACAAGGAATTTGACGATTTAATGTGATCTGGAAGGCTATTAAATAGAAGTTGAGCATCGTACAAATAATATCTTTGTCCAAATGAGGATTAAGGGTGAATTGCCATAAAGTTCAGACCAGAGCCAATTTTTGTAGTACGAATTTGCTGCGTTCTTTTCGCAGAACTAATATTATTAAAAAAACTGCACAGTTTTTGTGTGATAAATAGTTGTTTTAAATTCATGAAATTACATTCCTTATAAAGTAACTGTGTAGGATATCTAAATTTTTTCTTGTACATAACTTTGAGAATCAGTTTTTGGGCAATATTAAGTGGTTCTATTACAGTCTTCAGGCAGGAACCGTAATCCCGTTTTAAACCGGGTAACGAAAAATTTGAAGAGATTCTTAATAAATCAACAATCCTCATTTTTCTGCGTGTGGCAAAAGTTTACTGTTATCTAGCGCCATATATTTCAATGTTAGTTGAAATAATTTGGTAAATTCCCTCGCAGAAGCCTACAGTCTTTACTTCAAAGACATATAATCTTAGCTTAATAGTAAATTCTCAGAGTTATTACCATCTTCCTAGGAAGGCATGGTACTACGCATATTTTAGACGTTTACACGAATATTGTTTAGCGTAATTTAATATACATATAAGAACACTCTAGTTATCCATCTGTCGTGCCATCTCGAAGGATACATAATATAAATATGGTACCACTCTAAGCTTCGTGAAGATTTTTCCACCATTATATCTTATATATGGACAAAGTAGCAGATATCCGAAGTCTACCTCGAGAAGACAAGTATCTTACCTTGTCAGACACTAGATGTAGGGGGGTTCAGATTTTTTTTGGATACTCATTGACGCTATCGCTTTCTTCTCGTGATGTTTTATTAATAATATATATTACTTATTTTATTTTATAATTATAAACTAATGTTTATAAGACAAGGTTTTTTATGCATAGCACAAAGGATAGCAAATTATTAAAAGAAATAATTCGTACACCTAATTATCGCTTAAATTATTTATTATCCTTTGTGCTATGCATACAAAACCTTGTCTTAAAAACATTAGTTTATCATTATTAAAAAAAAAATTGACAAGTCAAAATATTTCACCAACAAATGTAGATATAATATGTCTCGACGCCATCTAGTGGGAAATTTAGCACTAACAAAGCCTTTCTACAAAACAAAATGTTTTTTTACAGGTGAAAAAATATATTAAGCATCAACTGTTGATTGAAGAACTAGTACATTTTGAATTATTTGGAGTGTTGAAAATACGCCGACGTAGCTCAGTGATCCAGAGCACCTGATCGGACATCAGAAGGTGCGGGTTCAATTCCCGTCGGCGGCATTTATTTTTACTCGGGAGATATTTTCAATTTGTATCTATATTTTAGGCGACTAATTATTGCTACTAGAGCTATTTGATATAACATAATAGAAATAAGTAATGAGTGGGAAGTTCATTATTGTAAGCCGGGAATTATGTGAAGGAGGGGAATGGTAGGGTTGACGCGATAATCAGCTGAGAAATGGTTATATGAGCAGGAACCTCTGAAACTGGTTGGAAATGCTTTGGGTTTGAATGCTTGGACCAAAATCTTATAATATTACGTTTCTCAGATTCCTTATCATTCATTTTATAACACTTTGAAACCGAGTGCTCAGCGGACCAATGAAATTATTAGTGAACCTGAAGATGTTGAAAAATAGAAAACAAAATAAACTGTTTCTTTTAAATAACAAAGTAAAAAGAAACAAAGTGCATTCGGTTCATCATCGTAGTTTGATAGATAGTTATTTGGCCTTTTTCGTATGTTTTATTTTAAATAAAGTTTTTCATATCTCGGATCCCAAACCAAACATTTTAATACAATTTTATTAAATATTAATTATGATTTGAGTACAATTAATACACTTCAATTACAATTAAGTACAAATAATATACTTCGACTTATGACAGGTCTTAAACAATCTAGTATAAAGTAGTTCAAGTATTGTTACACTGGTATATAGTATTTCTTTTGAATTATGCATTGTCTTACAGCACTTATAGTAATAACTGAATCACTTGCAATGTTCTTCTAATATCTTTGCTTGCAATAGTGCTTTTGTGTGTACATTAATTGTTCTTTAATTTACTGTTTATCACTGTATGCTTGTAATTCGATTATCACTGTATTGGAAAAGCCATTATATGGCGTTAAAAAAAACGAAAGATTACTTAAAAAAGAACGACTTTTTGAACTAAATTTCTTGACTTGGTCTCTTTTGTAATCTGACTAAAAAATAACGTATTCGTGACTTTTCTCTTTTGTATTCGGACAAAAAAATAACGTATTCGTGACTTGGTTTCTTTTGTAATCTGACTAAAAATAACGTATTCGTGAGTTGGTCACTTTTGTATTTTGACAAAAAAAGAACGTATTCGTGACTTGGTATCTTTTGTATTCTGACTGAAAAAGAAAGTATTCGTGACTTGGTTTCTTTTGTATTCTGACAAAAAAGAACGTATTTGTGACTTGGTTTCTTTTGTATTCTGACAAAAAAGAACGTATTTGTGACTCGGTCTCTCTTCAATTATTATTACTAAAAAAACGTAATCGTGACTTGGTCACTTTTGTATTTTGACAAAAAAAGAACGTATTCGTGACTTGGTATCTTTTGTATTCTGACTGAAAAAGAAGGTATTCGTGACTTGGTTTCTTTTGTATTCTGACAAAAAAGAACGTATTTGTGACTTGGTCTCTCTTCAATTAAGACTAAAAAAAACATGTTCGTGACTTGGTCTCTTTTGTATTCTGACTAAAAAAGAACGTATTCGTGACTTGGTCTTGTTGTATTCTGACTAAAAAAGAACGTATTCGTGACTTGGTCTTGTTGTATTCTGACTAAAAAACTACGTTTTTTTGAGAAATCTCCATTATTTTCCAATTCGTAATTTAAAATAAAGTCACTTTTAAGTCAGAGATAAAATTAAATTGACGAGCAGAAAAACTCTGGAGTGGATTATCTCGGTTTAAGTGTTTTTTTAACCTGGTCTACTTGTATTTTCAGGCCTTCATTATTTGCAAGAGGTTTTTTTCATTAATTTAAGATCATCTTACAAGATGGCAAGCATATAAATTTTATTATTTTCCTGATAGTGACTTTTCGGTGCATGTAAGGCTCTTGACTATGAATTCGTAGGTCACCGGTTAAAATTTAATGTTTTTTTTCATAATTAATTCATTAAAAAGTTATGTGAAGCAAAGTTGCAGCACGTTTCAGAGTGAAGATACTCTTGGTGAGATCCTGGTGATAGACCACGATTTAATTTAAAATCATGCCTGTGGGGAGAGCAATCTTGCTGTTGAACAGAATCAATTCGGATATCGACATTTTTAGCATCAATGAAGCTTCCTTTAAAAGGCAAGCTCTATTATCACTGTTATAGTAGGTATACACACTGTTAATATTAATCTAAGAATTCTTATTAAAAAAATATTTTAAAAACGTATTGAAATTAACAAATTTTGTAATGTTTTAGAAATGAATAAACAAAATTGAATTGAATTGAAAATTGAAACGTTGCTTGAAATGCCATTAGCCGTGTTTAGCGACTATATCTGAATAGCCGGACTCTTCTCCACTTTCCTCTTTCCCTTCTCCTTCTGCTCCCCAGTACTTTCAGCCTGAAAACATAACCCCAATTGCGGATGCAGGAAGGTTTTGAGCAGTTGGCAGTATTATTCGGTATTCACAAAAAAAATATTACAGAATATAAATATTATTATTGTCTACATTCGTAAAAATTATTTAACTTTTGTATTTTCTCAGGTTGGTACCTACTTTGAACTATCTATACATTATTAAGGGTTTCAATTGCATCTGTGATTTGTTTGGAAAATTATTACGAACATATATTTAAAAAGATCAACCAATACTGTTCTCATAGTTCACAAACAAATAATAATAAAAATAACGAGTTGATTCCGGAATATGTGGAAGTTTGTGCAATCCAACATATCTAATAAAATATACAGAATAATATAGCAGTACAATAATATAATTTAGATTGGTGGGGCCAACAACTTTCACCTGTGTTGCGAGGCTTGAGTCTGGACACTAGCAGGTGTCAATGATAAAAACATTTTGGAGCTGTTTGTCCTCTCCCTTTAACATGCTATCATAGCTCTTATGAGGGCTGCAAAACTTGGTACTCGCCCTTCCGTGAGCATGTTGGAAGCGCTGCAGTATATAGGGAGGCCAAACAACATGCGGTAGGCGTTGTTTTACTGCACGCGTAGCCTTTACGTGCTGCTCTTCTTAAAGTGTATTAGTACCTGCAAAATGAGACATTGTAATCGACCCCGAGTAGAATATACCTACTCTCAGTATCACCATGGTGAGAGATGTTCGTAAAAAACTTTAAAACCTCCATTGTCGATACAAACTTCACATCTACCTTTTTATTCCCTCACAATTTTGTTTTAAAATTATTAAATGTTTTTTTATAAACTGGGTTTTTTCACTTTGTATTACATGGTAAATATCTTTATTTTCCTACCGCGTCCGTTACGATTTAAGAATTTTAATATCAAGTACCAGATACACGAGGTGAAGAACCTTTTTCCTTTTCCAACCCCTTTTGTGGACAAATTCCGGCTAGATTTAATGACCACGGTATTAACTTGCAAAACTAATTGAAACTTGGCGTGGAGAAAGGAGCTTGGTGAAAGTATTTTTAAACTTTTTAATAACAATTTGTATCCGAGGGAGGCATTGTTTGATGAGAGCAATAATAATTATTGTAGATTTTTTCACGTGTTAAAATTGTATTTTCAGCTTAAATTTGAGCGATGAATTTATTTAACTTTGAGGCAAATGCCGTTGTTAAAATATACACGGAGAAAAATTACTATTATTGAATGTTGCTAATTTGTTAAGGATTGACTGAGCTTAGCAAAGTCCTGTTTTAACTCGACAAGCACACCTTACTTGACGAGTTAAGACAGGACTTAAAACTCTAAACGAGTATTTGCCAATTTGTTTTACAATCTTTTCAAATTATTCGTAATCTATTTAAAAACGCGATTGAAATGTCTTCAATTCAAAAAAGTTTGTAACAAGGCATTTTTTTAATGTGACCACAGCACAATGTCCCAACTGCTCCCAACCGCCCGGAGCCAGAGACTATGGCATCCCCAATTGGGGTATGTTGGGAGGCTGAAGGTCTGGGAAGGAGGATATGAGGAAAAGGAAGGTGTGGTAGTACCTTGCTGTTCAGATCTGGTGACCAAACCCAGCTAAAGCCATTTCAAGCAACCATTCAATTCTGAATGGTGGTCTTACACCAGGGTGATTCTGAGAGCATCTTCCACTAGTTGTGGAATTCAACTGTTTGTTTATATAATAACCGGTTTCAACAAACTGCTTTGTTTTAACTTCTATTACTTGAATGATTTTTCTTTTGAGAATGATTATATTTATTGATGAGTTGGGACTCTTGTCCGGTTTAACATTATTTAAATCTTTTTTAAACATGGTTTGCCTTTGTCTAACGCCAAACATATACTAGTCATATTGTACGAACATGTTAATATTATACATAGCTTGCAATATGATGCCAAACATTGATTGATGATGGAATCATTTGTGTTTGATGGATTAAAGGAGATTTTGGGCTGATTTGCCACATTTCCAGATATGTGGTCACTAACATAGGTCATCATAGTTTGCATACAGATTTGACAATAATACTAATAAAGCAACACTACCATGGAGTTTATTTTTATTTTTTATATATTCAATAATATTGTTATTGGGTTTATAAAAACAGTTTATTTTTAAACAAGTTCTGCTGTGCAATTATTATTACGCGTGACAGCTGTTTTGCCCTCTGAAGGCATTATCAAACTGTACCAAACGACAGTTTGATAATGCCTTCAGAGGGCGAAACAGCTGTCACGCGTAATAATAATTACACAGTAGAACTTGTTTAAAAATAAACTGTTTTTATAAACCCAATAACAATATTATTGAATATATAAAAAATAAAAATTAATATGGAGTTCTACAAATTAAACTTAATAACAATAAATAACTACTATAGAGCTTAAAGCTTGAGAAAATATAATTGTCTTTTTTTCTAAAGAAATTTTTTGTTCATAATTTATTCACAAAAAATATCCATAACAGTTCAGTTAATCACTATAAAGTAAAAATATCCATGACAGTTCAGTTAATCACTATAAAGTAAAAATATCCATGACAGTTCAGTTAATCACTCTAAAGTAAAAATATGATACCGTAAAATATCCGTAAAACTATTTCCATAACTATTTTTACGGAGCTTTGAAATATGTATTTATCTATCAAAAAATAGAGAAAGCGACGTGTTTTTTCAATCTTCAGTAAGATTTTTTTTATCTGTCATGGAAAATTAGAATATGGTAACGTCAATCAGTTAGAAATTAAATAAAAAAATAATAGGATTATTTTTAATTACTGTACAACAAAATAAGCATCCATTTGCAGTACAAGTTTTCTTATTTTTAAAATATTTTGTAACATTTAGGAAGATATGTATAGGTACAAAAATTTATAAGGTTATTCAAAGAGTAATTAAATTTATTTCCACTGTATTCGAAAGTTTATTTTATATTTAATTGTATTTCCTCTGTATTCGAAATTTCATTCGATAATTAAATGTATTTCCATTGTATTCAAAATTTCATTCGATAATTAAATGTATTTCCACTGCATTCGAAATTTCATTCGATAATTAAATGTATTTCCATTGTATTCGAAATTCCATTCGATAATTAAATGTATTTCCACTGTATTCGAAATTTCATTCGATAATTAAATGTATTTCCATTGTATTCGAAATTTCATTCAATAATTAAATGTATTTCCATTGTATTCAAAATTTCATTCGATAATTAAATGTATTTCCACTGCATTCGAAATTTCATTCGATAATTAAATGTATTTCCATTGTATTCGAAATTCCATTCGATAATTAAATGTATTTCCACTGTATTCGAAATTTCATTCGATAATTAAATGTATTTCCAGTGCATTCGAAATTTCGTTCGATAATTAAATGTATTTCTACTGTATTCAAAATTTCATTCGATAGCACTATTCCACTTATCCCGGCGTGCGCAATTTTATTTGATTAATTTGTGTAATTTCAAAAATTATTCATTGAAAATAATGTATTGTATTATAGCGGTAACCGGATAAATCATCAGAATGATAATTCATCACATCTTTAAAAAGTTATATAAAGTCATGGAAAGTGATGAAACAAAAACTTTAGTAACTTGGTTATGTAGGTTAGGTTAGGTTAGGTTAGGTTAGGTTAGGTTAAAAAAAATATTTTTTTCATCATTTCTGATTACTTTATATCACTTTTATTCAAGAGTGTTGAATTGTCACTGTGTTGAGTTATCATGAAACCATTATAGCAGAACGTTCCAGAGTGGAAGAAACTCTCAGTATCGCCCTGGTGTAAGACCACCATTCAGAATTGAAACGTTGCTCGAAATGGCTTTGGCCGTGTTTGGTGACCAAATCTAAATAGCCAGGTACTTTCCTACCTTCCTCTTTCCCATATTCTTCCCCTCCTCAGTACCTTCAGCCTCACAATATAGCACAATTGGGGATGCCATAGTCTATCTGGCTTGAACAGTTTGGGAGCTGTTGGGAGTTTTGTGCGGTTTCACATAAAAAAGATAATCTGTTCAGCCTTGTGGTTTCTTGAACAAGTCTTGGTGACGATTATGGATGTATTATAAAATATTAAATACAGGGTTTTCCAATAAGAGGTGTTATTTTGATATTCAATAGTAAAAGATCAATGGTTTCGTTGCTTATGTAGCTTGTAGCACCGTCTTTTTGAAATTAAACGTTGTCCAAATCAATATCATTCAATTCCGACCATAAAAAATTATTAATCATCTCTCGATGGCGCAATCCATTCACCGTAACTGTTGCTCCAGCCTCATTTTCAAAAAAGTAAGCTCCAATGACTCCGCTGGACTATAAACTCCACCAAACAGTCACATATTGAGGATAAAGAGGCTTTTCAACAATAATTCTTGGGTTTTCCGAGCCCCAGATGCGACAATTTTGCTTTTTGACGAAGCCACCGAGGTGGAAATGGGCCTCATCACTCAAGATGATTTGCATTTGATTCAATCAAGTGAATTTTAATAATTTCAATGCGTTGTTGAAGTGTGTATCGTTCCATTTTTATTAATGGCGTAGTTTTTACTTGTCAATTGTCAAAAAATAAAAGCTTCAAAAGTAACACCTACCGGTAATAATAGCGGGCCATTCAAAATAACACCTCTTATTGGAAAACCCTGTAGTAGTTGTTGCTCTCACGTTTTATTGCCGTAATTCTCATGCAAATACCGCCATCTATATATAAATAAAAGGTAATGACAGTATGAATGTGCCCTTTATACTAAAAAGCTACTGGATTGATTTCACTGAAAATTTCAAAGTTTGTTGTTATTAGTGCCAGGAGTGCGTACATAGTTATTTCTTAATTATTATTTTTTTTTGGTAAACTAATGTTTAAGACAAGATTTTTTATGCATAGCACAAAGGGTAACAATTATTTTACAGGCAATAATTATTCGCCTGAAACACTCATCCACATTGAAAAATCTCCTGATAAAAGATACATGAGTCCCGTTGGCGTAATGTATCTTTTATCAGGAGATTTTTCAATGTGGATTAGTGTTTCAGGCGAATAATTATTGCTTGTAAAATAGTTATTTCTTGTAGTGATTAAGTTGGTTTCGTCAAATTCCCCTGCATGAAAAGGCTCTTTAAAAAAACAACACTTGATTTCAACTTATATCCAACGGAGATAATTATTTAAGTTGGGGGTTTAAGTCAACATGCACAAAATAGGTTTTTAGGGTTTAGTATGGGTTAATTTAATGATTAGTGCGTGTTTCTCAACCTTCTTTACTATTTAAAGGCACTCTATTATAAGCCTTAAAAATCATTTAAATATTACAGATATTATAACCAGGGTGCCAATACGTATTTTCTACAATATCCACAATGCAAATTCCCCACAAGTTCCTTTACCTCTAAAATTGAACAAAATTTTGTTTTACTATCTAGTGATTTTTTATTTTATTTTTCCTTTAGGCTTAAACATACAAATTTGTTCAAATACTTGCTGCTTAATTTGTAAATATTATTTTTGATGTGTTTGGAGAATCAGGAAATGCTCTCGTTATCGGTATTAGCTCTCATATTGTAGAATCCTCGCATTTTCACACATCATAAAATCCACCATCAGTTTAAATTCTCAGAAATTCCCCGCAATCTGGGGATATTACCACGAATTGGCACCTTGTTCCGTATTTTTAAGAAATGAGTTTTGGCTACTTAATAAAAATATTTTCGCACCCATAAATCATGTCCCGTCTTTCCGGCTTATAAAAAAAATATTCAAAATATTAAAACAATCAATACGATGCACTTTTTCAATCTTTAATAGAGTATGGTATCATAGCATAGGGAGGAGCAAACGCTGCCGCCATTGATCCAATATCTAAAGCTCAGAAACTTATAATAAAGATTATCGTCAAACTACCAATCACAAGCAGCTCGGATGAAATTTTTAGAAAAATCTGTGTTATGGATATTAGGCACCTTTATGCCAAAAACATACTATCACACCTCTTCATACACAAAACAACTTTTGACAATATTTAAACTGCTCGTGATACTAGAACCAATGGACATAATCTCTTACAAATCCCTTTCGCTAAAACAACTTTTGGCGAGAGAAGTTTTAGATATTTTGCAACAAGGCTATATAATGCTCTGCCACTAGCCATTAGACTGAACGAATTTTTTTAGAAATACAAAACAGACATCAAGTCTTGGATCATCAGCCAAGACAGATCCAAGATCAAAAATTTTATAAAAATTCCCTCATAAGTATGTACTAGATGCTGATTAACCAATTTATCATTTATTATTATTATTTTTTATCATTTTCACATTGTCATTTAATGTTATGAAATATTATATGTATCATTTTTTTTTTTTTTTTTTAATATTTGAAAAAAATATTTTTTACATAGATAAGTATACAGGATATAAACAAGATATAAAACAATAGAAATTAAAGTAGCCTTTCCTCACCATAAAGAGACAATGCTCTTGTGTATCAAATAATATGTAAACATTAATGTATGTACTCAATACGTCTGTCTCGACACAGGTTTATCCTAGTGAGACAGACATCTAAAAAAACTCTGTAAAAAAAATTATATTGCTTATTTTATTTTTATTTTTTTTATTGAATAAATAGTTAATACATAATATCAACAAACAAGTCCTGCTAAGCCGATTGAATTGGCTTGTCAACAGGTGCTTAAAGTTAGTTTCAAATACATTTTTTAAAGTTATAATTTACATCTTATATCTACAGAATTAACAATTTTTTCATACAATTTTTCATACATATTAAAATAAATATTTTTTTTCCGATAGCCAATTTTTCACCATATATTTAACCTTATTCATAGATTTACATTGCTTTATAGTGTCAGGTAATAAATTAAATATCTTCGGTATGTTGTATTCAAACGTTCTCTGTCCGTATTTATTATTAAATTTCGGAACTATTAACCCGTCATTGCGCGTGAATCTAGTACTGTATTTATGTTCTAATTTTTCTTTATGCTGCGGGGTAAATATATACTGAATTATGATTTTTTGCCATAGTCAGGTAAAATTTTGGCACTCTGAAACAGCAACGGTGTATTATGTCTCTGTTTAAAAGTATTAGGGACGACTAGTAATTTTACAATTGCGTTTTGTACAACTTGGACTTGTTTCAGATTGGTTATACTAGTATTTCCCCATATGGTTAATCCATATCTTATAATAGATTCTGCCATTGACATATAAATTATTTTAAGTGTTTCAATTGATAGGAAAAAATTTAATGTGTACATTCTGCCAGCAATTGATCTGAGTCTTTTACAGGTTTTTTTAATATGTTTGTCCCATTTGAAAAAGCAATCTACTGTAACACCAAGATAGACATATTCTGTAACTAATTCTAAGCTTTCACATTTACAATTAGTCGGGATATTTTTATGGATGCAATTAAAACTATGAGAAATAATATTAGGATTAAATTGAAATCTGGCATTAGGTGATCTTATATGCATAACTTTGGTTTTTTAGCATTTATTAATAGTCCTGCATCATGTGACCATTTACAAAGTTGATTAAAGTCAATTTGCATGAGTTCAATTGCATTTTTTAGATCTTTGTGTGATATGACCAATGCCGTATCATCTGCAAATACAAAATGTTTAACAAAAGAGAAAAGTTTTTTCATTATAGTTACATAAATTATATATAGTGTAGGTCCCAATATGGAACCTTGTGGAACTCCTGCCGATACATTCTTTGTTTTACTAAAAGTATTATTTATTTTGGTACATATTTTTCTATTTCTAAGATAATCTTTAAATAAATTTAACACATTTCCTCTTATTCCAATTTTTTCTAAGGTTTCTAGCAGTTTTTTAGAGTTAATTGTGTCAAAAGCTTTAGAGTTATCGATAAATAACACAATAACATGTAATTTATTATTTAATTGATTATTTATGTAATTGGAAAAATCTTGCAGTAATTTTTCAGTATTTTTTTTTCTTTGAAAGCCATATTGATTTGGATCTATGATAGCGAATTTTTCAATGTAATTATTTAATTTATTTGATAAAAATTTTTCGAGAATTTTTTCTAACGCAGGTAGTATACTAATAGGCCTATAATTTCCCAGTTCAATGTGTTTTCCACCTTTAAATATTGGTCTAGTAATGCTACATTTAAATTCTTGTGGAATTTTTGCTTGCTTTATTATCGTATTGATTAAATGAGTAATTATTGGCCCAAGAGTTTTTATATTTCTTTTTAAATCAAACATTCTTATATTGTCAATACCTGTGCTTTTAGAGTTTTTCATTTTTTTAACAATGTTTTCAATATCAGTTATAGTAGCTCTTGGTATAAATAAACTGTGAGGCAGTTCTTCCAGTACAATATTAGTAGCTTTGTGATTGCATTTATGTAACATGTTGCTGATGCTACCCGAGAAGTAATTCACAAAATCATTTGACACAGAATCCTCAGTTCTATCTTTTAACATATATCGTGTTATTGCTAATAAAAAATATTAAAAAAATTACCTTGGTTTCAAAATGAAGGCTAAAAAAAACCGCCGAATGTGTTAGAATTTTTGCCTAAACGGAAAAAATGCTATGCAAGTGGCCTACTCCAGCGGGCGTATTTTTTCACAATGGCCTCCTCGTTTCTTATGTCCTTTGTGTTTTGTTCAGGATTCTGCTCCCTTCATAATAATTCGCTTTTCCGGGCGTTAGGGGTGAAATTGCCTCGCCTCGCGCCTACGTGACCACAATACTAAACATTTGTAACGCCACCTCTTCGTCACGCGCGTGAAACTACACGACAAATAATATACCATTATTCAGTCAACGCTTCAAATAAAAATCATTTTGTCTAGGTGATCTTTATAAGGCAAAAAAAAATTAATTAAAATGTTATTTTTAACGTGTTCGAATTTTTCTAGGGAATTTTAATCTACGTAAACTTTCTGGTGAAGCATTTTACATTGCGTTGCATGTTTCGGTATTTCCTTAAATTTTAAAATCAGCATTGTGTATTAAAATTTTTAATTTGATGCAATATCTTTTTTGACATGATTTAATAATGTAGGTTTCACTTCACCGGTGCTGAAGCCTCCATTTTACAATATTACAAAATACGTACAATACACAAATAAAAAATTAAATAAAATGTGAAATGTTTTCTTTAAGGCGATGCACTACGTACTAATGCAAAATCATGTGTTTTTGGTTTGAACATTTAGTCGCCTAGAAATGTTTCAGATGCTTTAATTAAATACTGCGAGTAGAATACATATTGGCCTATGAAATAATCGAGTATTTTTTAGTTATCTTTTTATAAGCGCAGAAAAAATAATGTATAAGGCCTATTAAAACTGCTTTAAAGTTCAAAAACTCATACTTACGAACCCATTTTCCGTTACGATTTTATTTTATAATGTGGCAAATTAAGTTATTTATAAAATGATCGGAAAAAAAATAAATATTTGTGCCTAAACATCCACAAAATAAAATAAAAGGCACTTTTTGGATATGTTTTTTTCTTGCATAAATCAAAACAAGCGGATGGTGTTAAGCGGGAATTTAAACCTTATCGCCATCTACGTAAGGGCTGTTATTGATTTCGGCTCCATTTAAAATATTACACGTAGTGCATCGCCTTAATTAAAAAAGTGTAAGGACGAGTTGTTTCGGAGAATTTGAACAATTCATCAAATTTCAACGTTCATTTTCTTGTTCTGTGAAAGTCCTATTCGAGTTTTGTTTTAATATCCTTATAGGCTATTTGCTTGGCAGAACTGAAATAATGACAGAACTTGAAAAAATCTTTCACAGAACCTGAAAATCAACTTTGAAATTTGAAGAATTGCTCAAATTCTCCGAAACAACCCGTCCTAAATGTTCGTTTTTTCAAAATCTTAAAACTCCAAAAGTTCTCCACCGATTGCTTTGAAATTTTTACGGGAGTGTTTTTGTAAATCTATATCATATAAATGTCACCTGCGACAGGAAAAAACATGCTTTTTTGAAAACAGCACCATCTGTTCGACAAAAATGTTTTTTTTTAAACAGCGCCATCTGTTGAATGAAAAAGCAAAATTTTCTATTTTATCTTTTTTTTTTTTTTAATTGTACAACAGAACATTCGTTCCAGTTACAGTACAATTTTACATCATATCAGCATTTGGGTAAGTGACTCTTCAATAATTGTTTTAGGTCGTTTAAAGAACAGTCATTTACATCCAAATTCTTTGCTAGTTCGTTCAACAGCACCACTCCCCTCGTCATGCTATGCTTTGCCAGGACGTCGGTTTTGTCTTTTGGTACTCTAAATAAGTCATGGTATCGACTTCGGCTGCAGTGGTCTGGTACATATAAATCATAGCATCCCAAGAGGAATGGGCTATCAATAAAATTGTTCCAAATTTTGAAAGATATAGTGGCTAGGCTTTCTTTCCGCCTAGTTTCCAGACTCACAGAATTGGTTTCCTCAAGTAAGTCGATATGGTGCATGAATCTGGGATAGGTTCCATGCGTCCGCATATAGACATACCTGAGGAATTTCTTCTGGATTTGCTCTATCATTTCAATGTACTTCTGGTGATACGGTGCCCAAACATCGCTCGCATACTCCAGCTTGCTTCTCAGTATGCCATCGAACAATGCTAACATATGGTTATTGAACTGCTTGCATGTCCTAATGACGAACCCAAGAAGTTTGTAGCAAGACTGGGTGAGCTGCGATATATGGCCAGAGAATTTCAGTTCGGGATCAAAGACGACAACGAGATCCTTTACGGAATTTACACGTGATAGTAATTCGCCCTTTATCTTATAATCGTAAAGTATAGTGTTTAAAGAGCGAGTGTAAGACATAGTGACACATTTTTTTGTATTGAAATCTAATTTGTTTATCAACGACCATTCAGATAGTGCATCCAGATCAGCTTGCATTTTAAGACAGTCTTGTTGGGAGCTTATTTCCATTAGAATTTTAAGGTCATCTGCAAACAGTAGACATTTACTATTCTTAACATAGTTTTGGATGTCATTTATTAGTATTAGAAACAACAGCGGTCCGAGGTTAGACCCTTAAGGAATTCCAGATTTCGCTGAGAATTTTTTTGAATTATGTCCATTTACCGAAACAAATTGTTTTCTGGATTTTAAATATGATGAGAAAAAGTTTAGTGTTGGTAGGTCGAAGCCTAGTTTAAACATTTTCCTCAGTAAGATATCATGGTTAACACGGTCAAATGCTTTGGCAAAGTCGGTGTAAACTACATCTGTTTGGTGCCTTGAGTCTAAACCGGTGGCTACCAATCTCGAGAAAGTAAGCAGATTTGTGACTGTTGATTTCTTTGGAAGGAAACCGTGTTGATTTTCTCTAATGAATGGCATAATCTGGAGACTTAATTTGTCACAAATCATTTTTTCAAATAGTTTTGGTAGCACTGATAATACGGCTACCGGTCTGTAGTTTTTGACGTCTGTCTTGTCACCAGCCTTGAAAATGGGACTGACTCGGGTCAGTTTCCATATCTGGGGGAAAGTAGAAGTCAAAATACTGGTATTAAATATATGACAAAGAGCTTCACTTATCATTGGCGCTATGCTAATGATAGTACTGGAAGGGATTCCATCCGGCCCTGTAGCCTTGTCAGTCTTCAGTTTACGGATATAAGCTTCTACCTCTGGCGGGCTCGTTAATCTTAGGGAAATGTTACCTACGTTCCATGGGACCTCTGTTCGCGTAAAATCTGTACTAAGATTAGGGGTTTCACTATCATACACAGATTGAAAGTAGTCTGCAAATTTCTGACAGATAGATTCTGAGTCCGTTATAAATTTGTCTCCACTATTCAGGCCGTTATGTGACCTGGAGTTAACTTTCTGTGATTTTATAAAATCCCAGAAGCATTTGACATTGTCTTTAATCCCGTCCTGAATTCTGTTTAAATATTGTCGTTTAGTTATGACAATATCTTTTTTGAGCTCGGATCGCATCGCAGAAAACAATAAGTAGTCTGATTGCTTTTTGTGTACTCTATATTTTCTGCGATGCGCTTCCTTGATTTTTATTTTGTCAATAATTGATTTTGTGAACCATACCGGGTAGGTTGCACTCACATTTATTGACTTCTTAATTGGAACACATAAATCAAAAACACTTGTTAAAACATTATAAAAATACTCTACCGCAACATCAACAGAATGTATACTTTTAAGAATCTTAATCTGCACATACAGACTGAACGACAGCAACGTGTAGCGGGGTAGTGCTAGTATAAAATGAATTAGAAACTAAAACAATACAATAAAGATAAATCACTAAAACTACAATATTACCCACGCTACTATAATTTGTAGGGTTCAACAAAGTGCTGGAATAGATTATGCTTAATTTTATAAATATATTCTCGTATAAATAGTATCCTTTTGGTTAGACAGTGTGTCTGATATTTGTTGTGTTGCAGAAAAAATGTCTCTCTATTATGTATCTAGTGTAGTTTGTTATATGCTGTCTTCTTCTTCTTCTTTCGTTTCTTTGGGGGGGGGGTCAGAGGAGGACATCTAGATCTGCGAGCCATTCTAGGGCCTCAGGCGTCGCCATGTGAAACTCATCAATCCCGCCGGGGAATGAATGGAGCGGGCATTCGTTGACCACATGTTCAGTGGCCTGCACCGCACCACATTCACACATCACCGACTCTTTAAGGCCCCATCTGTGCATCGTGTGGGCACAGCGGCTATGGGAGCACCTTAACCTATTGATGGCGGACCAGGTTTTGCGAGGCAATGAGAACCCAGGCTGTCTCTCGGTGGGGTCCTGTATGAGAAAGGCATTTCCCACGTTGGCCGTTTGCCACTCAAGTTTCCACCTATCTTCTGGGGTGAGAGGTAGTTAAATGCTGTTATTGCCTGGTATTAATAGTGTCTGTCCAAACGTTGTGTCTGCCGACGGAGTTTTTTTTAATGTTTTCTTTGTACGCTTGTCTAACTCGTCTATTTATTTAGTTTTATTTGTTGAAATTTTGTTATTTTTTTTAAATGTACTTTAGTAGTGTGTTATGTAGATTTTGCGTATTTGTATTACGCCAAAAATGTTTAAATTTGGTCTGTGTCAGTCATTCTTTAATTGTGTATTGTTTAAGTATTAACTTTAAAATAGTTTGCTATGAGATTACAATAAATATATATTTATTTCAAATTAATGACACAGATGCAATTTAAATTCATGATAATTACAGACAGTCGTAGAACAAAAACAATATAAATATAGAAATAAGAAACAAAAGAAAAATTAAAATATAATATTTTTATAAGTTAGGCTAAAAACTAAAAACATAACTATGTTACTTATAACTTTCAATAAATAAATAATTTTAATTTACTTAGTATAATTCAAAATCTATTGTGGGATTTTTCTTCTATCTTTTCACTATCGGAATTTCATTTAACCTATAACTCATTTATTCTATCCAACGTTTTTTATATCTACGTTTCCCAACAATTCGTACACAAATTTTCTCTAATAACGAAGCTATTCTTTGAAATTGGCTAGACGACTTTTTCAGATCCAAACTACCGGATATCTTTGGGATCAAAAAATAATAAAAAAATCTGCCAGGACGACGGACGCTAGGGATCAATCTAAATCATTGTTTTTTATGTGAATACCAAGTACGAGTCTGTAGCCAACGGTACTATGAAATCCCAAATCGGGATATGTTGTGAGACTGAAGATAGAGGAAGGGGAATAAGATAGGCAAGATGTATGTAGGGAAGTACCTTATTGTTCATATCTGATCACCAAACATGGCTTAAGCTATTTAATCATCAGATCTTTCACTATATTGTCTGGGCAGAAAAGACTGATTTTTTACAAAATATTATTAATTCAAACGTCAAGCTTTTCCCATTTCAAACAGTTAATAAATCTATCGCTCCGCAAGATCCCACAACTTAAAAAAATAATTGGATACAATACCGACTAGGAACACAAGACAAAATTTAACATTCTTCTGCAATACATTCACAACCAGTTATCAGACACGCTCACTGACCAATGGGATGCATGGTCTAGGCAACAAATTTGGGTGTAATATTGATATTTTTGCTTACACCATTTATAGAACTTAGCGTAATCTATCTATCTACCAGCACTTTGTTGAATCCTATAAATTATAGTGGCTTTGTAATGTAGTTTTAGTGATTTGTCTTATATGTAGTATTGTTCTAGTTTCTACGTTATTTTATGTTACTGTTACATGGTTTACTAATATTGTTTCATATTTAGTTTATTAGTTTAACGTTATTTCATGCGTTAAAACCATAACAAGTATTTTTTCTTGTTTCTATTTTATTTTACGTTACTTGTTACATTACTAATATTCTTTCATATTTAGTTTATCAGCTCAAATTTATTTCATGCTTTAAAAACTTTGTCTATAATTTTCGATAGCTCATCTCATCGGTATATTCTGTTCTTATAATCCGTATAAAAACCCATCTGGGCGTAAAAAAAAATAAAATAAAATAAATTTCGCATGAATATTTGACATTTTTCCATCCCGTCTAACTGTTGAAAAATTTACGCACTTGACTCCCCGGAATGAAGTCATTGTGGCCTTAAAGTGGATACTTGATCAAACATTTTTTGATTCTCCCACTCGAACTTTTTTTTTGTTTTTTATTACTGTCTATTGTTGTATTTATTTCTTGTACCATATCGTCTCTCCTTACTCTAAATTCTGAAATTACCTATAATTTATCACTACGTTAAAATAAGATAAATCTTTGCTTTTCTTAAGATTGAAAGCCAGAGACAATTTTAATAATAATTTCTCAAGAGAAATGTTTGTAATTGTGTAGCTAATCGTAAAAAATCTGAGAAATTATAATGGTTCAACAAAGAAAATTTATTGTAAATGGCAATTAAAAAGTTGCTTATTAGTTCGGTAAATTCTGCTGAAAGACAACGATCGAAAAATTGTTTTAACCGTGTTTGGTGACCAGATATCAGTCAGGTATGTTGTTGGAATTAGTACATATTCAATACTATATACCAGTCAAATAGTGTAAATATGTTCGCTTGTTAATTTATTACGCACGAAATTGCCGCTGCTATAGTATTTTCCTTGCATTTACGTTAACTTTACACAGGAGGCACTGATGAAAACAATTTTTCCTATGGCCTATGTATGTGACCAAGCACAAATTCATAACTGATAATAATTGATCTCGATTAGATTTCCATCGCGCATGGAATTTTTTAAGTTTATTGCGTGATATCTATGTACAATATGCATCCGTATAGACTTCCCCTCACAAGAAATCTGGTTATCATTAAGACAAACTGGAGGCAAACCCCTATTAAAATAATATTTTTGGCACCAGGAGGTTTCGAGAATGCTTTGAATAAACTAAGACATCAATCGCACATTGATCGCCGAAGAGCGAACATCTAACTAACCAAGCCCTGTGCAAAAGCAAAGTTCGGTAAAGTAAGGTTTAAAAGTTTTAGGTTGACAGTGACCGTTCTCTCGTTTTGAAGGTGATGTGTGCGAAATTTCATCAAGATGTAGCAAAATTCTGCTTTAAAGAGCGTTAAAAGGGGATGGGGTGATTTTTCACAATCTGAAGAAGTTGGTGATCTTCTTAATTCGAAGGTCAGGTGTACGAAATTTCATCACGTCAAATTTCATTAAAAATCTGCTTTAAAGAATGGGAAACGGAGCGGGGGAGGTATAAAAAATCTATAGTAATGAAAAGGGGATGGGTGATTTTTCACAATCTCAAGTAGATAGTGATCTTCTTAATTCGAAGGTCAGGTGTGCGAAATTTCATCAAGTCAAATTTCATTAAAAATCTGCTTTAAAGGATGGGAAACGCAGCGGGGGAGATATAAAAAAAACTAAAGTAGATAGTGACCTTTCTCTTGTTTTGAAGGTCAAGTGTGCAAAATTTCATCAATCTCAGAATAAGACCGTAGTTTTGTATAAAAAACAAAGCCACGCCCCCGCAGAATTCTACTTTATGTATAGGAATAGATAGAATCAAACGTAATATTTATAGATAAAGCAAATCACCATAGACATGGATAATAAATGATGTTCGTTTATTGTTTTTCTACAATCTTTAATTACACAGATTTGTATCAGCCCGGGGATCGGCTGTTATATCGAATTGTATATATGACTGCTACGGGAACTAATGGGAGCTGGGAAATCGATTTTTAATCGAGTTCAATTAGGCGCTTCATCTTTTCATTGGGCCACGCTGAACAGGCAATGAATCAGACAAACCTGTCTCGCACAGAGTTATGTTAAAGTAGGTGTGTATATTGGTACTTAATGTGTAAATAATGGTGCATATTACTCATTGGGCTACGTTGAACAGGCAATGAATTAGACAAACCTGTCTCGCACAGAGTAATGTTAAAGTTAGTGTGTATATTGGTACCTAATGTGTAAATATCAGTGCACATTATTCGTTGGGCCACGCTAAACAGGCAATGAATCAGACAAACATCTCTCGCATAGGGTTACGTTAAAGTAGGTGTGTATATTGGTACCTGATCTGTAAATATTGGTGCATATTACTCATTGGGTTCCGTTGAACAGGCAATGAATCAGACAAACCTGTCTCGCACAGAGTTATGTTAAAGTAGGTGTGTATATTGATAACTAATGTGTAAATATTGGTGAACATTATTCATTGGCCCACGTTGAACATGCAATGAATCAGAGAAACCTGTCTTGCAAAGGGTTATATTAAAGAAGGTGTATTGTATATTGGTACATAATGTGAGAATATTGGTCTACATTATTCTCTTACATACAAATTAGCATCACTAACACTATTTTTCTTTATAATTAACAGCACAATGCCATTTACATACATGATAGTTATTGACAGATACATAAAAGTATAATATATATAGGGTGTCCCAAAAATAATGTCTAGCGGAAGTCCAGAGGTAGAGCACCCCTAGGGGTACTCAAATCACCCCCATATATGTTCTGTGAGTTATGATTTTTTTCACATTTTTATGAAACGTTAACTTACAAATACATAAATTGATGAGACACATGCATGATATTTTTAAAATAATTAGGTGAATAGCATGGCTTGTAGATACAACAACAATTGTGCCATAAAAAATTTTAAATCCAAAATTAAGTGCAAATTCAAAATTTCGGAGGTTTATTTGAATAAAATAGTTCACTGAAAAAATTCGGACTATACTTTTTTTTTAAACTTACCGATTTTATCATCTGTTTACCCTGTGAATTTTAATGAGCTACGGCTTCATTCTTAAAATTTGTTCAAAAGCATAATAATAAGTAAAAAATAACCTGTAAAGGGTGAGCTAAATAAAACTAAATAATAATTGTCATTACTTATTTATTATTGGATCAAAAAAAGTTTTCAAAATGCCGACCTACGTGGTCAATACAAACCATATATCTTCCTATAATGTTTTGTTTCAGTTGCATGAACGCCACTCTGTCGGTTTTTATTGTTTCTTCTGTCTGTCTTTTGTTCGTAATTCTGCCAAGTACCTATCATAGTTCTTTGGGGTAAACTAACTATCAGATTTGTCAAGAATTCACTGGTCTGCACTAGGAATATAACAATATTCTGAAAAAAGAAAATTCAATATTATATTTTAGAATGTGTACAATTATTGTCCCTGCATCGCTAAAATAATAAGCAGGCATAAACAAGACAAGACATCACTGCCAAAAGTCAATATATGCATCCATATACACAATCGAGAAAATCCAAAATTATATTTTAGAATGTGTATAATTATTGTCCCTTCATCGCTAAAACAATAAGAGGGCATACACAAGACAAGACATCACTGTCGAAAGTCAATGGATAATATGCATCAATATACACAATCGAGAAAATCCAAAATATGCATCAATATACACAATCAAGAAAATCCAATATTATATTTTAGAATGTGTACAATTATTGTCCCTGCATCGCTAAAACAATAAGCAGGCATACACAAGACAAGACATTACTGTCGAAAGTCAATAGATAATATGCATCAATATACACAATCAAGAAAAACCAATATTATATTTTAGAATGTGTACAATTATTGTCCCTTCATCGGTAAAACAATATGCAGGCATACAAAAGACAAGACATCACTGTCGAAGTCAATACTGTCAATACATAATATAATATACACAATCCTTAGTTTGTGTTGTTTGTGTGAACTCTAATTTCGTGATCTACCCCCATTACTAGACTGATAAAAAGGTTATTATCAATTGATGAAAACCATCTATCTATCTAAGATAAAAATACATTTAAATGATTAGCTTTATAGAACGCGGCTTGCTCTAGAATTCTAGAAAACTAAGATAATTAATTTTAATAATATCGTTATTAATTTTCTCTTTTAACGAGGGCAAACTTTTTCATTGAAAGCATTGAGCTATTATTGGCCTGTGACATTTTCTTCTGTTTGTTGAACCTCATTGCGCTGACATTAAATTTGTCATGCAAACTATTATTCTAGAGAATTTTAACACAACTACCATTTAATTATCACTCACGACGAGTTGCGACTTACTTATGTGGTAGTTAATAGGCCAAAGTTATCTATATTGTAAGTTGATTAAACCTACCTACGAGTATGTATGTATTCAAATAATGTAACATTCTCTCACATAAAAATTAAATAAAATTAATACGATTCGGCCTGAATCATTATAAAAAAAAATACAATATCTTAATTTTTTAACGTAACCTGTATTACACATGTATTATTATTAATTAAAAAATGATTACATTAGAGTTTAGGAAAGTATTAAAAAAACACAAGAGATCGTTAGATTATTTAAAATAACTTTGCGGTAAATCAAATACATTGTTGAATATGAACAAATTATACTATTGAAGCGGTCAGGGTACAGATTTTATATGCATAATTAAATCTCTCACGTTTAATGGCGTAAATTCACGACGCAATAAAAATTGATTTGGTTCCATAAACGAGTTTCAAAACACAATTAGAGATTCCTTCATCAACGGGTGTTAAAGACGTTATTAAATTCTGGAACTATCTAAAGATTACAATCAAATGACGTGGCGTTCTTGAATAACACATTTTTAATTTGGGGGGCGGGTTTGAGTACCGCTGCCCTAGAAACCATTCATCGGATAACACACACATCTACCATAGGTCACCCCAAGTGGTTCGCTACGTTTGGTGATTAGTAGGGGTGCCGGAGTTCATCGGGTGGGGTGTGTTCAGGATGCACCTGCCCATCAGCTGCGTGGTGTCCCCTCTAAGTGGTCTGGACCCATCGCCTTGCGCCGCAGTGAGAGGGATATATTCATATGTCCGTCACTCTTGGACACGATGATCCTTGTATTCCTTACCAACCGTCGTCGTACCTTTTACCTTCCTTGAACTTCATCTCCTTCCTTTCCTTAAAAAAGACCCTCAAAACACGAAAAAAGAGCCTATGTCGTCTTTTTCCTTTAAAAATTGTGTTTTTGTAAATAAATACATCAAGTTGACATCTTTCTAGAATAAGGTCGTGTACGTGAGTTGAATTTTAAATCACAATTTAATTTGAATAAGTTATTAACACTAGGCTAGAAATTTCGTAACAACCGCGGTAGACTACATAATTACCTACCAATCTAACTAATAAAGCAATCTAAGTTTTGGGAAATCACCGATTAGCTTGAAAATCTTGGCCAAAAACCCCAAAAAAATCTAAAACTTATGAAACACAAATAAAATTTTCAATCGATTCTTTTCATTAAAAATAAAATTATTCGCTAAATTCCATATAATGAACATTTTAGCCGACTGAATTAGGAAAATTCCCAAGAGTTCCAACTGCCCGAAACCGGAGATACTGTTTGTGGTATGTTTGTTAGTACGTTGTCCTGTTGAAGGAACAGGTAGGGGAAAGAGAAGAGTAAGAAGAAACTTAATCAGTAGTTACCTAGCTATTCAGACTTCATGTTACTAAATCCTGTTCAAGCACCGATCAGATCCATAATGGTGGCCTTTCACCAGGGCAATACTGAGATAAACTACTTCTCTGGATCGTGGTGTGATAACATATTTGTGTTGTCTGAAACAGCTTTAGTTTTTTTATGTGAATACAGCACAAGAGTCCCAACCGCTCCTAACTTCTCCTTACCGTCTGAATTGGTTGAAGCTATTACATCCCGATCGGGGTATGTGGTGAGGTTGAGGGTAGTAAGTAGGGAAGAAGATAAGGAATAGGATTGTAGGAGAGTCCCTGGTTATTCAGATCTAGTAAAAAAAAATAAGGTTAAAGCCATCTTAAGCAATGTTTCAAACCTAAAAATAGTCTTTCATCATTGTATGAGCATTTGCGGCACGTTAACTTAGTAGATACTTTCAGTATTGTCCTGATGAAACACCACAATTCAAAATAGAAACGTTGCTTGAAATGACTTTACCCAAGTTTGATGACCAGATCTGAATAGCCAGTGAATTCTCCATTTTCTTCTTTACCATCTTTTTCCCCTTCGCACTACATTCAGCCTTACAACATATCCCGATTGGGGATGTTAAAGTCCCACTAGCTGCACCGTCTATACCAAACCTCAACAGGTTAAAAAAAATCTTTCTTTACACAGGTGTAAAAAAATTGGTGATCTGACTTTTGATCCCCCGACAGTGTTGAATTCCTGACAGTTTATCGACAGTTAATCCCTCGAACACTTGACTCCTTAAACGCATCGTACGCTAAGAGGAAATACAGCTGGTAACAAAAACTCGATAAATGTATGTACTTATAATGTCTGCAAGTGTCTTGAGTGGAGATACGGTGTTCACTTGAAGTGAGATAACACTAAACTGCTCTATATAAATACTACGTTTTTATTGTTATTATTATTAAAAATATTTTTCAAAGTATGCAGAGAGGACATACCGCCGAACAACAAAAGACGACTTACTAAAGTACAACAGAAATAATAATTTTGGGGATCAAGTGTCCGAGGGATCAACTGGCAGAGCAATATCTGTTCGGGGGATCAACTAACTGTAGGGGATCAACTAATGTCGGGGGATCAAGAGTTATTGAAACGATTTTTTTATACAAAAGAAAAGCTGACTATCTTTATAATTTTGTCCGTCGTCCTAATATAATTATACCCAATTTCTTCAGTTGCCAAGTTCCCTGATTTGGTTCAGAGAATGATCGAAATCCTAATATCCAATTTAAATGTTCCACCCAATTTGTACTTCATTTGTCCAATTGAAAATTAATGTCATTTTTTCTGTATAAGATTCTGTTCGTAAAATAATGTATTTTTTTATGAGAAACCACCCTTTAATGACAAACATTTCTCATTATAGGGTTATTGTTATTACAAACAGTTCTCCAACTCGTCGTGGAAGGAGATTTTAGAGAATAAGTTCTTTATATTAAATCAGAGATTTATTCAATACTTCGTATTACAAGATTGGCTTCGATGGTCGACCTAACTAGGAGCTGGCTAAATGAGATCTGCAAACACCATGTTTGTCTGGAAGCAGCTTACTGGCCCTAGAGACTACTGACTACTAGCTGCCATCTTACGGACTTCCAAGCAAGCTCTTTGCACTGCCCTCTATGAGTGCATCTGTGAAGCTCTTAGCTAACTCACTTCCCAATAGTTTTTTTTTTTTTTTTATAGTCGGAGGCGGTTTACTTACGTTCCCCGCGAGCACTTAGGCCATAGGCCCATTGTACTATCTCCCATTTTACCTCATTCCCTTGCCAGTAACCCGGTCCCTTTTATGAAGTTCACCAGGGCTGTCATTGGATATGTGGCGATGTCTTCTGGTTCCACACTGTGTCTTCCCAGGTATCTGAGCCTTATTCCCAGCAGAGCGGGGCATTGGCACCATAGGTGAATTGGAGTCTCTTCCTCCTCTTCACATTGTCCCGTTAATAGTCCTACCAGTTCCCTCAGTGAGTTTCTGTCCATATCGAGTAGTTGCCTGGTTCGGTTAGGGTCCGGTCCGTTTATGAGTACTTTAGATTGCCTCATTCCGGGTGCCTTCTTCCATTCCTTCCAGTGTTGGGATTTGACCCACCTCTTGATATGTAGTTTGGTGTGGCAAGCTGCTACTCCTACGGCCGGCTCAGATCCCACAAGTGGTGCTTTCGCCCCTTTCCTTGCTAGTTCGTCAGCCCGCTCGTTGCCCTCAATACCTTTATGTCCTGGTACCCAGAGCAGGGTTACTTTATTGATGGTCGCCAGTTCTATTAGGATAGTCCTGCATTCCATCACCAGTCTGGAGTCGCATCGGTTACTTTCCAGTGCCATTAAGGCCGCCTGGCTATCAGAACATATGTTTATGTTCTTATTTCTGTACCCGATACTCATATTCTCCTGTGCGCAGACTAAGATGGCTTTCATCTCAGCTTGAAACACAGTGCAGTGCATTCCTAGAGGTATACTGAGTTCCCTCTTAGATCCCTGTAGACAGACCCCGGCCCCTGTTCCTTCCTCCATCTTGGACCCGTCTGTGAACCAGATTAGTTCCTGTTTGGAGTTTGGACCTGGGACCGTGTCCCATTCCTCCCTTGTGGGGTACGTCACTTTAAACAGCTGTCCGAAGAAGTATTCGGCTTGTTTGCCCAATAGTTACGAATATACAGAATTTTTTTGCAAAACATCTTGGTACTATCATCATTACAAGCGTATGATGTTACCGCAATAATGAATGACTTATACTCTCAGTCCTGGTACAAGACCACCATTACAGAATCAAAACGTTGCTTGAAGTGACTTTAGCCGTGTTTGGTGAACAAACCTGAATATTCCCCCTCCCCACTATATTCAGCCCACAACATACCCCAATTGAGGATGCCATAGTATCTCTGGCTTCAGATGTTTGAGAAGCAGTCGGGCAGTATTCACATTACAAAATAAACACTTGTTTATTTTACCAGAAGTACATTAATATGATACAGCAAATCCAGATGAAATTCCCTAGCTATAAGCGGACGCATGGAACCTATCCTAGGTTCATGCACCATATCGACTTACTTGAGGAAACTAATTCTGTGAGTCTGGAAACTAGGCGGAAAGCAAATTTAGCTATTATGTCTTTCAAAATTTGGAACAATTTTATCGATAGCCCATTCCTCTTGGGATGCTATGATTTATATGTACCAGACCACTACAGCCGAAGTCGATACCATGACTTATTCAGAGTACCAAAAGGCAAAACCAACGTCCTGGCAAAGCATAGCATGACGAGGGGAGTGGTGCTGTTGAACGAACTAGAATTTGGATGTAAGTGACCTAAAACAATGATTGAAGAGTCATTTAGCTAAATGCTGATATGATGTAAAATTGTACTGTAACTAGAATGAATGTTCTGTTGAACAATAAAAAAAATAAAAAAGTGCAGTCATTTTAATGGACGTTAAGTTGGATTTAATTCACAAATAGAAGACAAAATAATAATGTGTATTAAGTTGACATACTGTTATTACATTGAAAGGTTATGCTAGCACTAATGTAATACATGAAAGTAAACAGTATATTATCAAATGTATTACAAACACCACACAGTCAACAAGTTTTTGTTTGTCAGTGGAGTGCGGTCTATTGTAACGATTAAATGTTTCTACAATTTTCTCATTTACACTTTAATGCCCATTGTCAATGATGAAAACACATTGACAATTGACATTGATCGTCTCCCGACCCCATTATTAGTAAAAAAGCCGAAATATTGCTTCGTGCATCACTTTTCAGAGGTTTCCCATTTTTACTGCTTTGAAGAAACTAACTAAAATTTTAGCAGACTATAAACTAAACCCATGGCGTTTTCTGGCTTCGTTCAGAGGTAAATACAGGTGCGGCAAAACAGACAGTGCAGTTTTGAAGGGCTATCAAAAAGAAATGGCTCATCTTAAAAAAATGAGGTTTATTTTATTTTATTCCGTACATCATGCCGTTTTATGCATCAAGTCTTGAAGATGACACCAGATGCCCCCGATAGCGATACATTGACGATTTGACGGGTATATCGGCGATTTCCTCCCGAATTCGATCCAAGGTGTGAGGGCGATGTTTAAAAACATTTTTCTTTAGGTAGCCCTACAGGAAGAAGTCGCAAATGCTAAAATCAGGTGACCGCGATACTTAAGTGCGGCTGGAAGGCCCACTGGATAGCGATGAAAGAACGGTCATTTTTAAGAAATGTGCAGTCGGCGAAGCCTTGGTGTTGTTTGGACCAAAGCATGGTAACAACTGACCCTCCAGACACAATCACACCACTCCCATGTTTCTACCCCCACCACACGGGATGTAACGGCCCTTCAAAACTGCACTGTCTGTTTTGCTGCACTAAAACTAAATTTCTTTCAGGCAGATAAATAACTAAGTCCAATACATTCCCCAGCTTCTGGGTCAAGCAAATAAATTCTCCATTTTGATACTTATTATGGTATGCGTATGTTTTAATATACCTATATTATATACGTTACACCTGTGGCAGGTAAAAACAAGCTCTTAAAAAAAACAGCGCCATCGACAGACTGAGCAGCAGTAACGCGTGGCAGGGTACAGACAGCTAGTAATTAATAAAAATAGTCGAATGGATAAAGTATTTATCGTATTGTTGTGAGTAAAGTGGGTGACACATTACGCTATACGTATCATGGCTTAATCTATTTAGCATATCGCTCGAATACTTTACCAATGGGAATTATGTCTTATGGGTCTGTCACAGCCTTAATTAAGCCTTAGGCTTAATTTTTTTTAATATACAGGGTTTTCCAATAAAAGGTGTTATTTTGATATTCAATCGTAAAAGATCAATGATTTCGTTGCTTGTGTGGCACGTAGCGCCGTCTTGTTGATAGTAAACGTTGTCCAGATCAATACCATCTAATTTCGACCATAAAAAATCATCATCTCTCGATAGCACAATACATTCACCGTAACTGTTGCTCCAGCCTCATTTTCGAAAAAGTAAGGTCCAATGACTCCGCCGGACCATAAACCGCACCAAACAGTCACACGTTGAGGATAAAGAGGTTTTTCAACAATAACTCTTGGGTTTTCCGAGCCCCAGATGCGACAATTCTGATTGTTGACGAAGCCACCGAGGTGGAAATGGGCCTGATTACTCAAGATGATTTGCATTTGATTCACTCAAGTGAATTTTAATAATTTCAATGCGTTGTTGAAGCGTGTATCGTTCCATTTTTATCAATGGCGTAGTTTTTACTTGTCAAATGTTAAAAATGACAGCTTCAAAAGTAACATCTACCGAAATAGCGGGCTATTCAAAATAACTCCTGTTATTGGAAAACCCTGTAGTTTAAAAGATTATAAATCATTTTGCAAACTTCTCATGACTAACAATTCATAATACGGATGCACGTCCCTGGTCGTAATAATTACGTCCATAAAAGCAAGGAAATTTAATGTTCTAAAATTAATATTATTACATCTAAACATCTTCCTTCATTTCAATTAAAATTCTGTCCCATCCACATTATGATATTTTACAAAATACAATGTACGCCATGTTTTAGGATTAATTCTTTGCTTGGAAATGTCATTTTCAAAATTGGAAATACTTGTTGTGAAGAATATTTCAGATAGGTGATAAATAAGGTAGCTACCTATAATAATAATAATTAATTAATAATGCTGTATTTCAAATATTTAGTTCTTTTGTTCACATTATTGACAGATTTCGTATTTTTTCAAGTTCCAAACATCCCAAACCAAACATAACCAAAATATAATAAGTAAAATGAAATATTATACACGTTCTTCAAGAATCATCCAAAAATACATACATTCACATATAAAAGTGTGTTTTCATGTTTCAATATATGTCTGTGAAAAAATAATAATAATAACTTTCTACCACAATACATAAATACCTGTCACCCTTAATCACAAACACGTTAACACCTCAGAACAGGTTCTCCTAGTGAGGTGTTCACGTAACATACAATATCACCCACAAACAGTTTTACCTATATCAACCTACGTTCTTTATTTTTTATACATTTTTTCTGTACTTTTTTATCTGTACTACAATATAAACCACTGTAATCATTTGTAAAACGTGTATTCAAGAATAGACATAAATAAATAAATTGTTCATTCGAAGGTAAATTTCTGATAGTCTTTAAAATGGACAAAATTTGTTTTTAAAAGGGAAATATTTAAAAAAGTGGGTGTGTCAAGCCTACGCAAGACAGAAGTGAAACTTCTAGTATTCTTCTCTCTTATTATTAGGGCTTTTTTATACTAATTTTCATATATTTATTGGCAGGTAGAGTAGAAATTAATATTGTTTAGCGTTTGCCAACGACCATACCATGTTGAACACACCGGTTCTCGTCCGATCACCGAAGTTAAGCAACATTGGGCGCGGTCAGTACTTGGATGGGTGACCGCTTGGGAACACCGCGTGCCGTTGGCCCATTTTTTATGGTAATTTCATGTTTTTTTTTATTTTTTTATCGTTACTATCATTAATAATATCATAAAATTCTTTAACTTTTCAAGTATGCTACAGGCCTAAAATATTACTTAGTGGATTGATATTATGGTCAACCATTGAAAAAAAAAATTCCTGCAAAGTTATGGATGTAATTACGATCTTTTTCAAGCGCGTATGTAATGATTATTTTTATCAACGTCGCACACACCTTGCTAATGTTTTCAGTATTATTAGGGCTTTTTTATACTAATTTTCATATATTTATTGGCAGGTAGAGTAGAAATTAATATTGTTTAGCGTTTGCCAACGACCATACCATGTTGAACACACCGGTTCTCGTCCGATCACCGAAGTTAAGCAACATTGGGCGCGGTCAGTACTTGGATGGGTGACCGCTTGGGAACACCGCGTGCCGTTGGCCCATTTTTTATGGTAATTTCATGTTTTTTTTTATTTTTTTATCGTTACTATCATTAATAATATCATAAAATTCTTTAACTTTTCAAGTATGCTACAGGCCTAAAATATTACTTAGTGGATTGATATTATGGTCAACCATTGAAAAAAAAAATTCCTGCAAAGTTATGGATGTAATTACGATCTTTTTCAAGCGCGTATGTAATGATTATTTTTATCAACGTCGCACACACCTTGCTAATGTTTTCAGTATTATTAGGGCTTTTTTATACTAATTTTCATATATTTATTGGCAGGTAGAATAGAAATTAATATTGTTTAGCGTTTGCCAACGACCATACCATGTTGAACACACCGGTTCTCGTCCGATCACCGAAGTTAAGCAACATTGGGCGCGGTCAGTACTTGGATGGGTGACCGCTTGGGAACACCGCGTGCCGTTGGCCCATTTTTTATGGTAATTTTATGTTTTTTTTTATTTTTTTATCGTTAACATCATAAAAAATTTTATATCATTCTTTAACTTTTCAAGTATGCTACAGGCCTAAAATATTACTTAGTGGATTGATATTATGGTCAACCATTGAAAAAAAAAAAGGCGTTAAAAACAAAAAAATTATGTGCGATGGCCGAGAATCGAACTCGGATCAACTGCTTGGAAAGCAACTACGCTGACCATTACACCACCAACGCCAGTTGTCGAGATGAGCTAAGAAGCATTTATATTTTACTTCAAAACTTTGACTAGATCAAATGAACTTTAATCGGTCCCGCATTTTCGTTTCGGTCATGAGTTGGTTTTACTCCGGTACTCGAAATTGCATGACGCGGGTAAAGAAGTTTCACTTCAAAAAATACTTTAAGTTTCGCAAATCCTGCAATTATAATAATATCCACTTATTATATTTCACGGGTTTGCGATAGTAATGAAAATAATTTCGGAGAGTATTTATAGATAATTGATTAACTGCATATATGTAACGTAATTTGAGTCAACAAAGTGATTGTTGATTCCTAAAAATGAATAGCATGACAATTCAAAATAAGTAGCGATTTTTAAAAATAGTTCTCTAGTTCTGACGTCCATGCCAGACTTGACGCAAGGGGATATAGCTAAATGACCGTCCTTAAGCGCTATAATTGCCTTTGCCGAATATGGTGGACAATGGCTCGTATCCGGCTTGAAGGACCAATTAACAGCGTGGTAATGGTACCTTACCCATCCGACATATCACCTGAACCTATTTATAGAAGAAGTGAAATATCATCATGGTCCATGGCGATACTGACTGTGTTAATGTGTCGTATTGTCTTTGAATGAGGTTGAGAACCTTTTCGAAGCCACGGAACACTTTTGATTTTGTTACGTAAATCCAAATTTACGCTAAATTCGAAATTGCGGTTGTGACCGGTTGTTTAAACCTCCGACACACTTCACATTTTCATAAAATCGGCTTTGCCACTACAAAAAGTAACGGTTTCCGTTGGACGATAAGGTTTAAATTACAGCCACCTGTCGCCTGTTTTGATTTGATTATGCACGAATAGAGCATTGCCAAAAAGCTTGTTTAATTTTATTTTGTTAAGTTCAGGCACAAATGTTAAAATGTTTTCAGATCATTTTCTAAAGAATTTATTTTTAAACATCATACAATAGAATTATATTCGAAAAGGTATTCGAAAGAAGAACATTTTGTACTATTAAGCATTTATTATAGGCTTTACGTTTTATTCTTTTCTGGGCTTATTTATTTATTTTTATTTAAGTACATAAAACAGGCATGGTGCCCAAAAATTTATATACATGGATGTTTAAATACATAATAATAACAAAATGATAATAACAAAAATAGTAACAAAAGGAAAATGTAAGTAATATTAATATTAATCTATTATAATAGTATGTAAGCTAAATATGCAAGTAAATAACAAATAAGAAGGGGTAAAAGTTAAATACAAATATGTTCATAAACGATTTGTTATTGTCACACCTGTACTGGTGAGACACTGATTAGGTAGGTACAATGTTGCTTCTCTTTAAATAAAGGGCTTCATCACAATATCAGCTTAATATGATTAAAGGTAATAATTTTTTTTGAAGTGTTTAAATTGGTCATTAAAAATGTCTATTTCATTATTAGAGCCATGTATAATGTTATAATTTCTTAATGTTCGCGGTACAGGGGAAAAATATCTGTATTTGTGTGGTAGGCTTTAATATAGAAAATGTCTTTCATCCTCCATGTTGATTTTCTTAATGGTATATTGATGTTAATTTGGGATAAAATGTTTGGTGTATCAACTGATGCATGTATAATTTTGTGTAGGAGCAGTACGTCAGAAAGTTTACGTCTGACCGTCAGTGAGTGTAGTTTATAGTGCAAAATTCGGTCATTATATGTTCCAAAAAGACCAGATAAACCTTCACGATAAGCAATTACACGGGTTAGTTTCCTTTGTATGGATTCAATCGTATAATAATGAATCTCATAATTGGGAGACCAAATTGTTGATGCGTATTCGAGAATACTTCACACAATTGATTTATATAATGTTAAAGTAATATTAAAAGGCTTTGGTGAAAATGCTCGATTATTTCAAAGGCCAAGTTTTCTATTCTAGTATAGTGTAGTATAGGGTTTGTGACTAGGGTTTTTACAGTAACATTTTTACTAAACGTTTTTTCACGATGTGACGAAGTAACATTTTTCTATAACGCCCTTTTCACGGTGTCAAATTTTTGTTAGAAATAATCTGTGTTACATAAGTTGGACTTTAGTCAATATTTTGGTTTTGAATGTGACCCAACTACGGAATAACTGGGTGAAAAATGGAACTAGAAAGAAATCTGACTTATTCAATAGCTATAGTGATAATCGATATTATGGATACTGAGGGTTCACTCGGTAGGTAATCACTGCACAAGTTTCCGAAACAGACTGACCCGAACACTCGTTGCAAGGTCAGATAGGTATGCACTCCAGCATTTTCAGAAAGGGACAGGTACACGGAAAAAATAGTATAAGTAATTTATTAAAATCCTGTTAAAAATGGGACAGCACTTTTTTACTAAAAACTAAACATGAAACCTATCAATTCATTCATCAAGGTCCTGCAGTCCCGTTGTTAACAGGATTACGAATGATTTTTAATAAATAAGTAATATTTTATCAGTAAGTTTTCACCGCGTAATTGGTTGGATGGGGGAATGATGGAACATATCTTGTTAAAAAGACAATATACAATGCGTAAACAACAAACTAGTGTTTCGTAAACCACGCGTTAAGTACCCCTGATTCTTGGGAACGAGTTGAATAAGTGTCAAGACATTTGTGGTTGTGTTCCAAGATGCCATCATGTCGCGACGTTCGACAGTAAATGCAGACACTTCGTAGCAATAAATCATAACACGTGATATGTGGAAATCTTAAGAATGATCATCGTTGCCACGTGTTTCCTCCGAACGTGTTATTTTTTTATTAATCAGCGAATAACACGATATTTCGAAAAATAAAAATGCGGGGAATGGATTTATTCATTTTCATAGCCCCCGCAAGTACTCAATCAATGTTTCCCTTCATTCTGTCGATAGCAAGTCGTGTTCATCAATTTTTAATTATGAGAAAAATAATGATTCCTAGCAAACTTTTACTGTACATTTAATATGAAAAAAGATACCTACCAGTTCTGAAAACCGTAGACCTCGCGTCCAAAAAAATAATGTTTCCAATTTTCTCTCATTCAATAAATCAAAACCAAAATTTCCTTAGAAATCATAAAATTTGCAGTACCTACTTAAATGAAAACCATGTATAATTTTTTTTAAATTTCACATAAGTAATTACAGAATTTGTGCGAATGTGAATAAGAAAATCCAAATAAACATGATGATTTTACATTTAAAAATAATTAATATCATTACTGAAATGGAAAAGGACGGTACTAACAAATTTACAATCAGAAAAAAAAATGGTTGAGTTAAAACAGGACTTATATGACTATATCTCAGAAAATATTTGTGGTTGTATTCCTAAAGGTAAATAACTACAGTCAGAATTAATTACATTCAAATCCCAAAATTTAACATCATACTCAAAATACCAATTTTCTATCTGTGAATAATATCTTCCATCCAATCTAAAAATTGTAAAAAATATACCTCAATTTCAGCTTAAATTAAAGTATTACCTCAAAATACCTTAACAATTCTATATATATATTTTTAAAATTATTATTATTATTTTTTAATTCTTACATTTAATTTAGATTTATTAAAAAAAAAAAAATTTTCTAACGATACATAATATAATTTTCTTATTTGAGTGACCAACCAAACTCAAGAACCTTGTTTCCTCATGTCGAAGAATAATAATAATGATGATGATTGGATTATTTGTATAGCGTCGTTTTCGTGAGAAAATCACCTCAAGGGCGCTTACCAAATTAATTTATGTTTAAAATCTACTCCTATCACTTAGACTTATAAATTATTACTTGTGGCTTATAACTAAGATTCATATCTGGTGACTTATAACTAAGATTAATGTCCAGTGATTTACAACTTAGAAATTTAACTAATGACTTAAAACTATACTGTTTTTATGGCCACATGTTTTCTTTAAAAATATGACATTTACTTGATGTTTATTTGTAAAAAAATTACTAATATATCCATGTTTTCCTGAATTCAGGGTGTGTTGTAAGGCTGAAGGAAGTGGGAGGGGAAAGGGGAAATGTGAGAATCACCTGGCTATTCAGATATGACTACCAAACATGGTTAAAGTCATTTCAAGCATCGTCCGATTTTGTTGAAGTTAGTAGTATTTCACCCATGCGATACTGAAATTATCTATAACTGTAGAACAATTTTAATTTCACTCTTTTACAATTTTAGTTTAATTTTTAATTTTTAAATATGAAAAAATACACATTTAACTCTTCGTGTGCTGGCACTAAATTATTACCGTGCACTAGCTGATTGTGTTTTCGTAATAACTTACTTGTTTTTGAATCATCTTACCAGATAATATGTTTATATAATAAATATATAAAAATAGTACATAATCTACCAGAAGTAGTTCCCCCAGATTTTCCCACTATATATTTATAATTTTTTTTTCTAAACATTTTCTTAAGTACACGTTGGCACACAAGGAGTTAATTTAAAATTTAAGCTAACCAATTAATTTAGACATCATTACTTTAGGGTTATTAAGTTCTCGTAAGAGATGATTTATTAATTAAAGGAACACTATTTTTTTCTTTATTAAGTGCATTGTTTAGTACAGTCCCAGACAGAGTTGTGTGGAGGTACATCTCATCTGCATACTCCTGAGGATAAATATCTGGATGGTTAGTTAGTTTGATCAAAATTTGGTCAGTGTAGAGGGCGAATAAGAGAACTAAAAGGGTGGGGTAGCTATATTTAGAAGCCTGGAAGGCAAAAAATATATATTTCGAGAGGACGCCAATCAATATAATTCGCATTCATATCAAGGGGTGAGGGAATGACGAATCGAGAAGAGTAGTGTACCTTTGTACCTTCATATATAAAAATCCTCTGTTATCCGCCGTGGAAATATATCCCTAGTAAGCCTTCACTGAGCCTTAAGAACCTTTACAAGCTGGAATACTTGTTGGATATTATTTATGGACGCTATAGAGGTGACGTGTTCAAGCAAAAAGTTCATATTGCGAACAAAGTGTCAATTCTAAACCCTTACACAGATGGTAATAATTTGGGTTTGTAAGGATTTTGGTTTGTGTATTGTGATTGTCAGATCGTAAAATCTAGGGAAGCTTCGTGTGATACGCCAAAAAATCTGTCATAATAAGGTTCGTTTTTTAAAAAAGTCTACGAACAGACGCATACTACTAGAGTATGATCCAATATTCAAATCGTCAGAAGAATGATACTTACTAGCCAGTACACCAGCGCAGACTTATGAAAAATCACGGAATAGTCATGGAGGCATTATTTGGCACTAATATCTCGTTCGAACCGTGTTTCAGCATTATCACATGATTAGCACAGCACGGGGACCGGATTCGCTAGTTTCGGTCATTCGGCTTTTGGGAACGTTGTAGGTCAAATTGGACAATTGGAAGGAGAAATTTTAATCAATTGTCTCATACATAAAAAAGTATAATGTATATAGAAATATATTTATGTACATATATTTATATTTTTTTATGTTATGGTTAAGGTTTTCATGGGTGTAAGATGTAGAATAATTTTCTAGGTTTATCCGCGTAACGTAGTCCTTAAAAGGACTTTTTAATTCCTGACGTTTCGGACAGATCTCACTGTCCATCTTCAGAGGCCTTCTTATGTCTTGAATTGCCAACTCCGCCCAACCCCCTATACTGTCAAATCACTTTCAACACGCATACTTCGTCCTAGACAAAGGAATTGACTAGCACCCACTTGTATCTTGACTTCTTGACCTAACAGGCACGCGAAAGCGTTGAGTTTGAGACAAAACTCAAGACATAAGGCGTCTGAAGATGGACAGTGAGATCTGTTTGAAACGTCAGGAATTAAAAAGTCCCTTTAGAGACTACGTTACGCGGGTAAACGGAGAAAATTATTCTACATATATATATGTATATATTGCATCTCTTGTGGCCAATACGCACAAAAGGGAAACTTTCTAAGAGAAATCGATAAATTCTGAAGAAATCGGAAAAAATCTTTCTCCCTTGCGGCCAACTTATAAGAAGAAAAGTATTTGGAAGGAGATACTACCAACTTTTATCTTTCCCTAAGGTGTTCGATATTATTGAGTTAATGTTTAATTTCGTGAAGTGTTCTTTTCTACTTAAATCAAAGAAATGTTATTAATTCTTATTAATTTAATGATTTCTTACCTGCCTACACACAAATGCAGAGGCTCACGAAAAGGGTAAACCATATCGTAACTTGGAAATTTGGAAAGAGCAATTATTCAAATACCAAAATTTGAATTAAATTATTTAAGCAAATATTCACATAAATATTATTATTCTAGTCTACAGGATTTCAATAGTGGTAAAAAAGTTACGTGTACGCATAATCCCAAGAAGTAATTTCTAAACCAAGTGTTGCTTGTTGCGCTCAAGGGGTGATTATATTTTAATGTTATTACCAAATGTTAATTCATAAACAACCACAACAATAAAACTACAAAAACAACAGCCTTAACAACCACAACAACAACAACTACAACAATCAAAACAACAGCAACCACAACAACTACAACAACAACAACAACAAAAATAACAGATTTAATATCAGACTCCCCTACGAAAGACGATCCATAAAATGATAATAGAGTTGGTAAGGAGCTTGTACGCTCATTTTTAGTTGACTACAACATTCAGCGAAAAATCTTAATAAAATGGCGATTTTCATATAAAACGAAAACTACGCAAAGCCTACACGGAGAGAAATGAGTATTACTAGTTTAAGAATCTCTTCAAATTCAAATTGCTTGCATTTAACGCATTAATTAACAGGTTTCGTGATGAAATTTTCAGTAAATTTGTAATATATTATAACGGAATCATAATATATATAAATGTAATGCTTAAAAAATTAAAAAAAAATGTTTATCACGAAACCAGTTAATTAATTCGTTAAAGGCCTGCAATCCAATCTATTCTTAGTAAAATAGCAATACTTTAATCTTAGATGCACGCTACTGTCAGATATACCCATACATACATACGGGCAAATGGTATGTTTAATATTTTATATCCTGTATTTTTCACATCTTTATTGCTTAATCTATTTTTGTGATGTTGCACAACCTATAAATAAGTTTAGATTATATAGCAGGCCAAAAAGGTACGGACCTAAAATGAAGCGAATTATTTTCAAATAATGCTTGTAACTGAATATGGACTTATTCGCGTAAAGGCTAGCGACCCTGTAGTTGAAATTCCTCACAAATTATGGAAAGATACGAAGAGTTATTAATATTGTTCTCGAAAGAGTTATTGCTTTCGTACAATTCATTTATTATCTGATATTCTATTTTAATTTATTGAAAAACATGGTCTTTTACTTAATAATATATTCTGTATAATTTATCTCACATAATTTATGACTCAGTTAGATCAGATAACATATGAATACATAATTTATAATGTTAATTAGAATCTCGAAAATATACAAGAGTTCATTATCTTTCTCTTGTAATTTGAAGTTAAATGTATAATTATGTAAGAACATTATTTAACCCTCCAATGGATAATGTACTTTTACCCCTTTGGATGGGCAATGTGGTCTGGCCAGGCCAGGCCAGGGGTGAGCTATCAAATTGGTTTTAGATAAAGGCAGGTGTGCAAATAGTGTAGGTATATGAACGTGTATACAGGCAGACAAATACCCTGTTTGCGCGTACTTTACTAATGATAGAAATTCCTTTTTCTTCATTAGTAAATCATCATCAATCAGAATTCTGGCCTAGTCGAGTGTCTTAGTAATAAATAATAGCACAAGATTCACTCAAAATGATGAATTAGTGGTTCCGAAATGTACCAATAAGTATGGAGAAAGAACTCTCAACTACATTGTGCCCAAGATATCTAATAATCTACCAATGTCAATCAAAAATAATACCTTATGTACCACTAAAGTCCAATATAATCTAAGAAAATGGCTATTGGACACAGATGATATGTACTGATACCCTACTGAGGCCCTTGTATAGCTAATTGGAATTCACAATGGAACTTAAAAGTATATAGTAAATTATACCTACCTATGTATGCTAAATATGGATATTCTTTCCATGTGACTGTTTCAATTGTACTTGTCTGATATATAACGCTTATACTGAAACTATATTTTTATTTTTTCCATTCTGTCATCTTAACTTAGCCGTGTTATATTAACTTCACCGTGTCATTGTATGTAGTGTTGTCTGCATGTACCTGCTGACAAACTGCAAAAGCAGTTTAGCAGGTTTAAATTGTAAAATATAAAAAATAAATATACTGTTCAGCCTGTATAGCGATACTTGTCAACTAAATCTAACACCACTCGTGCATCTTGATTCACTTCACGATCAGCATCTGGAAGTGTTTCTGTATAAATTTGACATCTGAGCGCGTAGTTGGTATCCGAATCGCAGACCCACCAGACATTGATGCCATACGCAATAGCCTGTCCAGGCCATGTGGTACAGTCTTTGAAGTTTTTGTCTTATTCTTTCATTATTATTCTACCAACTAAACGCAAATTCATAGGAAATAGCACCATTCGACGCAGATTTCCGAGTTGTATAGTATATTGATACCGCTTTCCAAAAAGGCAACGGAAAAAAATAAAATCACTTTTGATAATCTAAATGGCCTGGCAAGGCCACATTGCCCGTTGGAGGGTTAACCACCTCGGTAGGACCAATAATAAATTATCAAGGTTTATAACAATATGCTCGTGTGAGTTCAACATTCAATGAGTTCTAACAATCGATCTGATGTGATTTTTTGAGACAGCATAATATGGAATAAGTTATTTAAATTTGTGAGAAATGAATATGAATTAAAAAAATTATACAATATAAAAGATTATATAAAACGAATAATTTACAAAACAATACATTTATAGCCATGGAAAGAGGTTGTAGATATAAATCAAATAATCTAACTGCTAAAAACCGCCTTAAGCAAGTGATACTATTGCTTCCCCAATTAGGGTATGTGAAGAAAAGGAGATAGAGAGGAGGAAGGTGGAGACGTAACTGGCTATTCAGATCTAGTCACCAAACATGACTAAAGTCATTTCAAGCAACGTTGATCTCCCTGGTGAACGGTGAAGGTTCATCACATGCAGATGGTGACATATTGTAGCCCTGATAAAACAACGGTCAAATAAAAACAGAATTATTATTAATATTATTCAGAGCAGTTTATACCCAAACCAAAAGCACCTAAATTGATGGAAACTTTCCTTGTCAACATAATACTTGTATCTCGCTTTCACCACTATTTTCCGGACACCATGTACAGTATATTCCAGAGTGGAAGATACTCTCAGATCGCCCTGGTGAAAGATTACCATTCAGAATTTAAATGTTGCTTGAAATTGCCTTCAGACATATTTGCTGATCCGATCTGAATAGCCAGGCAGGTACTCCCCCACCTCCTTCTCCCCACATCCCCCCCCCCGCTACCTTCAGCCTCACAATATTTTTAAGCTGTCGTACCCTTAAACTAAATATACCATTCCCAAGAGAAAGTCCAGTTATATTCAATTTTCCAATTAAGTCCTAAATCCTGTATCTAAATTTCGATAATAAACAATAAGATGCTGTTAATTAAGTGTTAATCTCAAGTGATCTACCAGGTAAGTACGGTACTGTATATTATCTCCATAAATAGTTAAGTAATAACATATATCACTGTAGAAATGTATTATAAGTTTGTACAGCGCCCTTGAGGTGATTTCACACAAAAACGGCGCTATACAAGTCATCCAATTATTATTGAAGTGAAACTTCTTTACCCGCGTCATGCAATTTCGAGTACCGGAGTAAAACCAACTCATGACCGAAACGAAAATGCGGGACCGATTAAAGTTCATTTGATCTAGTCAAAGTTTTGAAGTAAAATATAAATGCTTCTTAGCTCATCTCGACAACTGGCGTTGGTGGTGTAATGGTCAGCGTAGTTGCTTTCCAAGCAGTTGATCCGAGTTCGATTCTCGGCCATCGCACATAATTTTTTTGTTTTTAACGCCTTTTTTTTTTTCAATGGTTGACCATAATATCAATCCACTAAGTAATATTTTAGGCCTGTAGCATACTTGAAAAGTTAAAGAATGATATAAAATTTTTTATGATGTTAACGATAAAAAAATAAAAAAAAAACATAAAATTACCATAAAAAATGGGCCAACGGCACGCGGTGTTCCCAAGCGGTCACCCATCCAAGTACTGACCGCGCCCAATGTTGCTTAACTTCGGTGATCGGACGAGAACCGGTGTGTTCAACATGGTATGGTCGTTGGCAAACGCTAAACAATATTAATTTCTATTCTACCTGCCAATAAATATATGAAAATTAGTATAAAAAAGCCCTAATAATACTGAAAACATTAGCAAGGTGTGTGCGACGTTGATAAAAATAATCATTACATACGCGCTTGAAAAAGATCGTAATTACATCCATAACTTTGCAGGAATTTTTTTTTTCAATGGTTGACCATAATATCAATCCACTAAGTAATATTTTAGGCCTGTAGCATACTTGAAAAGTTAAAGAATTTTATGATATTATTAATGATAGTAACGATAAAAAAATAAAAAAAAACATGAAATTACCATAAAAAATGGGCCAACGGCACGCGGTGTTCCCAAGCGGTCACCCATCCAAGTACTGACCGCGCCCAATGTTGCTTAACTTCGGTGATCGGACGAGAACCGGTGTGTTCAACATGGTATGGTCGTTGGCAAACGCTAAACAATATTAATTTCTACTCTACCTGCCAATAAATATATGAAAATTAGTATAAAAAAGCCCTAATAATACTGAAAACATTAGCAAGGTGTGTGCGACGTTGATAAAAATAATCATTACATACGCGCTTGAAAAAGATCGTAATTACATCCATAACTTTGCAGGAATTTTTTTTTTCAATGGTTGACCATAATATCAATCCACTAAGTAATATTTTAGGCCTGTAGCATACTTGAAAAGTTAAAGAATTTTATGATATTATTAATGATAGTAACGATAAAAAAATAAAAAAAAACATGAAATTACCATAAAAAATGGGCCAACGGCACGCGGTGTTCCCAAGCGGTCACCCATCCAAGTACTGACCGCGCCCAATGTTGCTTAACTTCGGTGATCGGACGAGAACCGGTGTGTTCAACATGGTATGGTCGTTGGCAAACGCTAAACAATATTAATTTCTACTCTACCTGCCAATAAATATATGAAAATTAGTATAAAAAAGCCCTAATAATAAGAGAGAAGAATACTAGAAGTTTCACTTCTGTCTTGCGTAGGCTTGACACACCCACTTTTTTTTATTATTAATTGGGGATACCATGATCTCTGTGTTAGTACCTACGGTTAAAATAGCCCAAAATACACAAAATAAATTATAAATTTCGTGCATTTAGGAAACTATTTTTATTTTTCTGTTTCTTGTTCTGTTTCATGTTTTGTTTAGATTTATTGGTACTATCTTCTGATATATTACATTGATGGGTATAACTTTCAAACATTTATTGAAGAAAAGTTGTCGAAATAAAAAAATTAATATTCATTGAAACAGAAGGTAATATTAATAAATCGAAACGAAACATGAAACAGAACAAGAAAAAGAAAATAAAAAAAGACAACGGTTACAACTAGGAATTGAACCAATGATCTCTTGTCTTACCGGGACAAGCGTCTTAAACCACTCGACCATTGGGACCTATTTAATAAGCGTCACATTTTTTGATATCATATTTCATAATTAAATTGATGGGTATAACTTTCAAAATAAGTTAAAAAGAAGAAATTGTTCCTGAATTTAATATTCATTTAGAAATTGTTCCTTAATTGAATATTCATTTAGAAATTGTTCCTAAATGGAATATTCATTTAGAAATTGTTCCTGAATTGAACATTAGTTTAGAAATTTTTCCTGAATTGAATATTCATTTAGACTTTTAAAAAAAGTAAGGGTATCCCATATAAATAAAAATGGAATATGTTTATCTGGGACACTATGTAGGTTACAAACCAATTATTTAGAACTTTGTAACCATTTATAAAGAAAGCGGCCAAATATGTGGGAAAAAGGTTGATTCTGAATTTGAAATATGAGATGGACAAAAATGACGGATAATAATTATGTTCCAATGGTCTAGTAGTTACGTAGAGAGATACGTTGTTCCGGTAAGACAGAGATTTTGGGTTCTATTCCCAGTTGAGACCGTCATTTTTTTTTCTTTGTCTTTTTCTGTTTCATAATTTCATTAGATTTATTAGTATTACGTTCTTCTTCAATGATATATTACATTGATGTGTATGTCTTTCTGAAGTTGTACCAATAAAAAAAATAATTGAATTAATTTCAAATCACGTTTCAATTTTGATATGCCATTATTTATTTTACAGCCGCCGTTTGTACCTCCATTCTACTTGGGCAAGTCGGTAAAATAAGTTATAGTGGATGCAAACTGTAAATTACGAACTTCGCCAAGTTTATACATAAACATCAATAGTTCAGTCAACCCAACGTAACCCCGGTGTACATTTTGGGATGAAAAATATACGGAACACTGAAGTTATAATTTAATAATTGGATTTATTACGAACAACTTTTCTTTAATTTTTTAAAAGTAATACCTATGTAATGTATTATTGAAAAAAGAAATGAAACAGAACAAGACAAAGAAAAAAAAAAAAAAAAACATAACGGTCACGACTAGGAATCGGACCCAGGATCTCATTTCTTACCGGGACAACGTCTTAACCACTCGACCATTGGAACCTAGTTATTAAACGTCATATTTGTCGAACTCATATTTTAAATTCAGAATTAACAATATATTTTTTCTTCTCCAATAATAACAACTATTATAGAAATTAAGTTAGGTTAGGTTAGGTTAAATTGGTAAAGTGGGTTAGGATGAATTGATTGGATGATTAATAATTAATAATGAGAAATCTTTTTTTTTGGAAGCAGTAAAAATTCTTACAAGGTGAATTTATTTCAGCTGTTACCATCTGGAAATGAGATATCAAAGCAATTTTTTCAACTTCTAAATTTATTTCCATCATGAGCTTTAGGGCTTTCAAATAACCATTTATCTGTATGTGTCATGCAAATTTTAATTTGCCAATAATGAAATGTTATGGTTATTCATTAGGCAAAAGATTGTTATAATTTAATTCACCTTGGGTCTAGATTCCGAATTTTGCGATATCGAAACCCTTTCAAGATTTTGGGTCTAGATTCCAAATATTGCGGTATCAAAACCCTTTCAAGATTTTGGGTAAAGATTCGAAATATTGCGATATCGAAACCCTTTCAAGATTTTGGGTCTAGATTCCAAATATCGCGATATCGAAACCCTTTCAAGATTTTGGGTCAAGGTTCCAAATATTGCGATATCAAAACCCTTTCAAGATTTTGTGCCTAGATTCCAAATATTGTGATATCGAAACCCTTTCAAAATTTTGGGTCTAGATTCTAAATATTGCGGTATCAAAACCCTTTCAAGATTTTGGGTAAAGATTCGAAATATTGCGATATCGAAACCCTTTCAAGATTTTGGGTCTAGATTCCAAATATCGCGATATCGAAACCCTTTCAAGATTTTGGGTCTAGATTCCAAATATTGCGGTATCAAAACCCTTTCAAGATTTTGGGTAAAGATTCGAAATATTGCGATATCGAAACCCTTTCAAGATTTTGGGTCTAGATTCCAAATATCGCGATATCGAAACCCTTTCAAGATTTTGGGTCAAGGTTCCAAATATTGCGATATCGAAACCCTTTCAAGATTTTGTGCCTAGATTCCAAATATTGTGATATCGAAACCCTTTCAAAATTTTGGGTCTAGATTCTAAATATTGCGGTATCAAAACCCTTTCAAGATTTTGGGTAAAGATTCGAAATATTGCGATATCGAAACCCTTTCAAGATTTTGGGTCTAGATTCCAAATATCGCGATATCGAAACCCTTTCAAGATTTTGGGTCTAGATTCCAAAAATTGCGGTATCAAAACCCTTTCAAGATTTTGGGTAAAGATTCGAAATATTGCGATATCGAAACCCTTTCAAGATTTTGGGTCTAGATTCCTAATATCGCGATATCGAAACCCTTTCAAGATTTTGGGTCAAGGTTCCAAATATTGCGATATCGAAACCCTTTCAAGATTTTGTGCCTAGATTCCAAATATTGTGATATCGAAACCCTTTCAAAATTTTGGGTCTAGATTCTAAATATTGCGATATCGAAACCCCTTTCAAGATTTTGGGTCTAGTTTCCAAATATAGCGATATCGAAATTCTTTCAAAATTTAGCAAAATAATTTTAGTTGTATAAAATGTTGAAAAAAATTTTGGGTAAAATAAGCGATAAACATCCGCATATTTCATATTATGTGAGCCGATAAAGGAGGTTATTTTGGTTATTGCCTTCGTCCAAAACCTGGGTCCGCCAATAAACTGTTACTGAGTTACGAAGGTTCAAAAGTTATGCAAATATTGATACAATTTAATATTTTATGTACGGAACCAACCATGTAAATCACCGTAAAGGTTATATTGTTACTAAAGCAGGGCCGGACTAATTTATTGGGAAAATTTTATCAAACGAAATTGTTCATTTGCATCTACAAGCTCGCTCAGTTAAGAGGAACAGCTTTTTCATACAAAACTTAGTATTGGATTTGCGGCCAAAATATTCAACCAAACTAAATATTTGTTTTTTAATCAGTAGTCTAGTACCGGTGTAAGCAATTGAATATACATTATATATATTTTTAAATTATTAAATAGAGGCAATTAAATAATTCGAATTTTTATGATTTTTTGATGTTTGGTTGACAATTATTAAAAACACGTTTTTGCCCCACCTACTGTCGTTAGATGAAAAAAAAAATAAAAAAAAAGTGGGTGTGTCAAGCCTACGCAAGACAGAAGTGAAACTTCTAGTATTCTTCTCTCTTATTATTAGGGCTTTTTTATACTAATTTTCATATATTTATTGGCAGGTAGAGTAGAAATTAATATTGTTTAGCGTTTGCCAACGACCATACCATGTTGAACACACCGGTTCTCGTCCGATCACCGAAGTTAAGCAACATTGGGCGCGGTCAGTACTTGGATGGGTGACCGCTTGGGAACACCGCGTGCCGTTGGCCCATTTTTTATGGTAATTTCATGTTTTTTTTTATTTTTTTATCGTTACTATCATTAATAATATCATAAAATTCTTTAACTTTTCAAGTATGCTACAGGCCTAAAATATTACTTAGTGGATTGATATTATGGTCAACCATTGAAAAAAAAAATTCCTGCAAAGTTATGGATGTAATTACGATCTTTTTCAAGCGCGTATGTAATGATTATTTTTATCAACGTCGCACACACCTTGCTAATGTTTTCAGTATTATTAGGGCTTTTTTATACTAATTTTCATATATTTATTGGCAGGTAGAGTAGAAATTAATATTGTTTAGCGTTTGCCAACGACCATACCATGTTGAACACACCGGTTCTCGTCCGATCACCGAAGTTAAGCAACATTGGGCGCGGTCAGTACTTGGATGGGTGACCGCTTGGGAACACCGCGTGCCGTTGGCCCATTTTTTATGGTAATTTCATGTTTTTTTTTATTTTTTTATCGTTACTATCATTAATAATATCATAAAATTCTTTAACTTTTCAAGTATGCTACAGGCCTAAAATATTACTTAGTGGATTGATATTATGGTCAACCATTGAAAAAAAAAATTCCTGCAAAGTTATGGATGTAATTACGATCTTTTTCAAGCGCGTATGTAATGATTATTTTTATCAACGTCGCACACACCTTGCTAATGTTTTCAGTATTATTAGGGCTTTTTTATACTAATTTTCATATATTTATTGGCAGGTAGAATAGAAATTAATATTGTTTAGCGTTTGCCAACGACCATACCATGTTGAACACACCGGTTCTCGTCCGATCACCGAAGTTAAGCAACATTGGGCGCGGTCAGTACTTGGATGGGTGACCGCTTGGGAACACCGCGTGCCGTTGGCCCATTTTTTATGGTAATTTTATGTTTTTTTTTATTTTTTTATCGTTAACATCATAAAAAATTTTATATCATTCTTTAACTTTTCAAGTATGCTACAGGCCTAAAATATTACTTAGTGGATTGATATTATGGTCAACCATTGAAAAAAAAAAAGGCGTTAAAAACAAAAAAATTATGTGCGATGGCCGAGAATCGAACTCGGATCAACTGCTTGGAAAGCAACTACGCTGACCATTACACCACCAACGCCAGTTGTCGAGATGAGCTAAGAAGCATTTATATTTTACTTCAAAACTTTGACTAGATCAAATGAACTTTAATCGGTCCCGCATTTTCGTTTCGGTCATGAGTTGGTTTTACTCCGGTACTCGAAATTGCATGACGCGGGTAAAGAAGTTTCACTTCAAAAAATATTAAAACCATTTCTACGGACTTAAATATAAATTACAAACGACAGATTTACGTTACACAAATTTGTCAATTAAAATCTTGAGCTAAAAACATCTTTTCGGTATATTATTATTTATTTATTTCGTGTTTCATTGTATTATCAAGAGTTGGGAAAGATTTTTTTTTAATAATTAAAATTGAATAGGCTATCCATCCTTATATATAAATAATAGCCTATAATCCCCGGGTTTAACCAAAACCTCCTAGATGAAAAGGCTGGGACACTCATTCAAAACAGCCTCCTAAATTATATGGGATTTAAAAAAAAAACGTTTTAATTTTTTTGTAATCAGATTACACATCTGCCCTGATGATGGACATTACAATGCTGTCAGAAACGTTGGCTAAAGAAGGAGGTAGCGCAACACTGCATAATACCCTAAAAACAAATCATTATAACTTATTACATTAGAATAATATTATTTCCTCATTAAAAATGTACCCAGTTGTCAGGTACTCTATAATTTACAACCTCAAAACAATTATAAGCCACAATATTTGCTCTAGAGTAGAGCCTCAGGAAGGCTAAAGTTCTGGGATCAATTCCTAAATGCGAACTTTTTTCTGTTTTAAATTTACGTTTGGAAGTCACTAATATTGCCTTGAATAATTAAATATTACAATTTTAGGTTTTACTCATTAAGTTATTCAAAAAAATAAAAATATTTTGAATATTGAAGACAATATTAGTGATTTTTAAACGAAAATCTGAAACAGAAAAATCAGAAAAGGAAACGGTCACATCTGGGACTCGAACCCAGGACCCTTGTCTTTCCGGGACAATGCTCTACCAACTGCGCTAATGGGACCCTATCCTCCTCGGTCACTTTTAACTGTATCATACTTCGAATAAGAACTACCAACATTGTCTTCATTTTTTCACCGCACATTTTTATTGGCAACTATCTTTATAGTACGAGAGCCCACGACCAAAACCATGTCTCATAGCAATACGGCAAAAACCCTATAAAATCGTTAGATTGTATGATTCTGAACCCGACTAGGTATGTAGTAACGGTCGAAAGTGTAGCAACTGCGTGGGAGGCCATTTCTGCTGTGTCAAAAAAAAAAGACAGTCGGTATTATAGCAATACGTCTGATAGTGAAAATGTACATAGATTTTATAATTGTACTACGAAAAAGTTTGTTTTCAGACATTTTGCGCGTAGCATATAGCCTGAGCGCATTTTTGAAAATGTCAACAAATTTAGCCGACCTGTATCATAGCAATACTGATAATTTTTTTTTTCAACTTTTCGTATTGCTGCCATGATTACCAAAAACCTGTTTTCAGACACTTTAAGTGTAGCATATACTCCCAAAAACGAAAATAACGTTTCGGAGTCGCCTGGCCGACGCATCTGTTAAATGTTTTTTTTAAATTTACAGCCTTCATAGATATTCAAGAATCTCCCTTGTCTATTATATGTACTTTGACAGATGACAGATGTCATTACTTATTTCTTTTGTAAAAGTTACTCAAGTGTGCTTTAAATAAAACCAAAACTATCAAATCAATCAGTATTTAATTTCAACAGCCTCAGCGCTTGTTACGCTCCTGCCCCTTTCTTACTATTATACAGCTCACTCGCCAGCTGCTCCAAACTGTCTGATAGAGAAGGTGCTACACTTAATTTGTCTGATATAAATTTTTTGCACATGTGGACAACTTATTTTATCATGTCCAACAATTTTCAGACATATTGCTATGATACCGATCGGTAAAATTTGTTAACATTTTCAAAACGGTCACAAAATTTAATGCGTTCACATTTTCGTCTGAATATTGTTTTTTTCGCATCAAATAACCAAAATTTACTAATAAAAAAGATTTTCAGACGTATTGCTATGAGACATTTTTTTTGTCTCATTTTTAATTTTTTTAAGTGATTTTACGGGTTTGCGCTACACCACTAACGTCTGAAAAATATGTTTCCGGTATCTCAGAACTATCATTCAACTACAGTCTGCAAATCAGACATATTGCTATGATGCAGTTCGGTAAAATTCTTTGACAATTTTGAAAATTCGGTCAGATCAAACGCTACGCGGAAAATGTCTGATATTGGTATTTTCGAGTTCAAGATAATCGTATCTATCGATTTGATGCGGTTTTGGCCGTATTGCTATGAGACAAAAATTTTGGTCGTGGGCTCTCGTACTATTATGTATGATCGCAAGATTCAACTCGAACTAAATGCAATCCTAGACAGCGTCAGTAGTTGCCAATAAAAATGTGCGGTGAAAAAATGAAGACAATGTTGGTAGTTCTTATTCGAAGTATGATACAGTTAAAAGTGACCGAGGAGGATAGGGTCCCATTAGCGCAGTTGGTAGAGCATTGTCCCGGAAAGACAAGGGTCCTGGGTTCGAGTCCCAGATGTGACCGTTTCCTTTTCTGATTTTTCTGTTTCAGATTTTCGTTTTAAAATCACTAATATTGTCTTCAATATTTAAATATTACAATTTGAGGTTTTACTCATTAACCGGTCAGCAACGTAAGCAGATATACACGATAAAATAACGATAGCAGTCAAGTACAATAAGCGTGTTTACACGTCAACGCGTGTCTCTCCATAGAAATCGTTCTTACTCCGTTATTATTTTAGTTACATCCCTCAAACAAAAACTAAAAGGTCGATTATAGATCAAGCTACACATCACTACCAAGTTGTCTATGGAAATACAAAACAGGAATCTGCTGACAGTCGCATAATTGACACAACATTTTTACCCGCGCAAAATGTCTGCCGGTAGCGCCGCGCGCTTCACATATTAAATTTTTATAAAATATTTTTATATGAAATGATAAAAAATGAGGTGATAAAAGTGTTTATTACACATATATACAATAGAATAAATATTTTTGTTTACATAATCTGTGATTTTAGTACCATTTTCACCTAAAAACATGACGTGAGTCATTTTTAACCTATTTTTAATGTTTGCGTTCTAAATTTTAATATTTAAAAATGCTAATATTTATTTGTAATATAATAATTTGAAAGCTTATTTTGTAACTTTTCTAAAACAGTTTTTACTATTCGGCTACGTTCAGAAATGTTTCATTTATAGAGCTTTAATTGTGAAGCGGTAATAACAAAAAGTTTTCGTAAAATGTCATTTCGTTAAAGTGCTTACATGGCGATTTTCGGAGGGGTTAAAAGTTATTCCGAAAAATAATAAAAATATTTTGATATAATTAAGTCAAAACGTGAAGAAAATAAGAAATAACTACATAAATGCATTATTTTCCATTTCCCGGAAACTGAAATGCGTACTTCTCATATCTAACTGATGAAAAAAATATATTTAACATGTAAGAAAGACAAAAAATCCCGGGTCACGAATAACTTGACAACATTTCAATACCATTATTATAAACAGAAACTGTTGCTTGTGTAATTAAGGATAGCTAGCAGAGAATTGAACCAGCTCCGCCCGGTAAACTAGCTGACGTGTACCTGGCGTAGCTGGGGGTTATCGTTAGGAGATAGACATATAGCATTGCGGATTTTTCTTTAAGCCTTTTTAAGATATGCAATTCCATTTTACATTGTTTTGATGTATCTCAAGGTTTAGCCAGCGTTAGTAATGTAAGCGCCCGAAAAAATATTTTTTTAAGACTTGAGTACAAAGTTAAGTTAATTATACAGTGTGTATCGGCACGTACCCGACAAACTTTAACCAGCTATTCCTTAGCACATTTGGAGTAAAAAATGTTATGGGCACTTTGCTGTTCGGTAGCATCTTTTTTTTCAATAAAAAACAAAAAAATTAAAAATTTCCACACTACATCACTGTCATTGGCATTGCTTTTCGTGTTCAACAGCTGTTATAAGCAAGTATGTCGAAAAGCGTCTTCTCTCTTTTGCACACACTAAATAATAATAGTTAAAAATGAGACGAATGGTGCCGTGCCATTTCGTTGTGATTGTAAAAGCGCGCCAATATAGGTACACACGTACATTATTCGACGGAATTCGAATAAAATATTGCCAGATGGGTTTTCAAACTTTGACAAAGGATAAAACAGTGGTGACATGTGGTGAAAATATGAACATAATTTTTTTATTAAAAAAAAAAGTTACCGGACAGCAAAGTGCACATAAGATTTTTTACTCCAAATATGCTAAGGAATAGCTGGTTAAAGTTTGTCGGGTACATGCCGATACACACTGTATAACATTACAAATGATAACATTATTCTACTACTCCATGAGTTGAGCTCCAGGAGCTCGTGTTTATGGGAGGAGTATTTACCTTTAGAGTGAAATAATGTTCTAATGATTTTTTAATTAATATTCAAAGACTTATGAAATAAATACAAACATAATATTAACATAGGTACACAAATTAGAAAAATGGTACAATTAAAATAATATATCTTTTTACAGATTAAGTAAGCGTGAGAAAATTAAGGGTACAATATATCATTATACAATTTTATGGACTTAATTATCTTTTTGAGTTGTTCATAATTGAAAGTTTCGGTTACACTAATTTTATTTTTTGACGACAATATATTGTACCATCTCATACCTAAATACGAATAGTGGTGCTGAGCCGTGGTCGTTCTAAGCATAGGAATGGCTATTAAGCCATTAGTTTTGAATCTATTGCTTGTGCTATCTGAGGTGTGAATTTAATATATAAAATTGTTATAAGGCGATTCTCTTATACAATTCTGTGATAGATGGTACAATAAATTCCCGAAATATCTCTAAAGTAGGGAAATCGTATGGTTTTCTGATGATGAATTTTATAATTATTCTTTGAGTTGTAATTATGGGCTGTAAGGAAGCCTTAAAAGCCCCTCCCCATCCAATATTCCCATACTGCAATATGGACTGAATTAATGCATAATAGACAATTTTGATAGTTTTCTTATTTAAAATGTTTCGTATATTATAGAAAACATAGAGTAATACATTCTATAAATATAATATGCATGTGTTATAAATATATACAAACCTTCCGGAAGAAATTTTCAAAATAATAATTAAATACCCTATTAAAATCTGTTGATTAGTTTAGAAGAACTAAGCGCACAAACAGACAGATGTGGATAGCGACTTTATTTTATACTATTTAGAGATGTTTGTCCCTCATCCACCCGTAGAGCCTTTGTCTGCCATTTCTCAAACAGTTTTCTTGAAGGGTGTGTTATGCTCATACGCTTGACAAGGGATGCTACATGTTAGGGGAGGCTTTAAACTAAAGCCTTGTCTTCTACCCCTCAACAAAGGAAGGATTATATCGTTGTTTAATTGACAAAATTATTCAGTTTATAATTTTTCTTAAATCATCTTTAAAACTTTATTTCTTTTGCTTTACTTATAGCTAGGAACTACCCGACTTTAAATGCTCGTTTCGAAAGATACACGCGTAATTAGAAGTTCTGTAGATCGTGGTGGAAATGTTACCAGTTGAAAAAGGTTGTGTGGACGTAGAAATTACAAATAGAAAATGCTTTGATAATTTTTACTGATTCAGATAATCACAATTCTGCTTAGGACTAAGAATATTACGTGCATTTTTTTATTATGTTCGATCAAACTGCATAATGAAGTAGTGAATTAAAAGAGATCTTAATTACAATAAAATTAACATTGAAAAAGAAGATATTAGTAATAAATCTAAACGAAACATGAAACAGAAGAAGATATTTGTATTAAATCTAAGCGAAACATGAAACAGAAGAAGATATTAGTAATAAATCTAAACGAAACATGAAACAGAAGAAGATATTAGTAATAAATCTAAACGAAACATGAAACAGTATAAGATATTAGTAATAACTCTAAACGAAACATGAAACAGAAGAAATTATTAGTAATAAATCTAAACGAAACATGAAACAGTATAAGATATTATTAATAAATCTAAACGAAACATGAAACAGAAGAAGATATTAGTAATAAATCTAAACGAAACATGAAACAGTATAAGATATTATTAATAAATCTAAGCGAAACATGAAACAGAAGAAGATATTAGTAATAAATCTAAACGAAACATGAAACAGAAGAAGATATTAGTAATAAATCTAAACGAAACATGAAACAGCATAAGATATTAGTAATAAATCTAAACGAAATATGAAACAGTATAAGATATTAGTAATAACTCTAAACGAAACATGAAACAGAAGAAATTATTAGTAATAAATCTAAACGAAACATGAAACAGTATAAGATATTATTAATAAATCTAAACGAAACATGAAACAGTATAAGATATTATTAATAAATCTAAACGAAACATGAAACAGAAGAAGATATTAGTAATAAATCTAAACGAAACATGAAACAGCATAAGATATTAGTAATAAATCTAAACGAAATATGAAACAGTATAAGATATTAGTAATAACTCTAAACGAAACATGAAACAGAAGAAATTATTAGTAATAAATCTAAACGAAACATGAAACAGTATAAGATATTATTAATAAATCTAAACGAAACATGAAACAGTATAAGATATTATTAATAAATCTAAACGAAACATGAAACAGAAGAAGATATTAGTAATAAATCTAAACGAAACATGAAACAGCATAAGATATTAGTAATAAATCTAAACGAAATATGAAACAGTATAAGATATTAGTAATAACTCTAAACGAAACATGAAACAGAAGAAATTATTAGTAATAAATCTAAACGAAACATGAAACAGTATAAGATATTATTAATAAATCTAAACGAAACATGAAACAGAAGAAGATATTAGTAATAAATCTAAACGAAACATGAAACAGAAGAAGATATTAGTAATAAATCTAAACGAAACATGAAACGGAAGAAGACGCAGTAAAATAAAATAGTAACGGTTTCAATTTGGAATCGAACCCAGTATCTTTGTCTTACCATACATTATTATTATTACCTTATTATCTATTTTTTTGGTCATTTTCCTGGTAGAAGGGTTGTTTCTCTTATAACCACAAAAAGTGACCGTAGTTCGTATCCTTGAACGTGATTGTAAATAACCTAAATATTTGTTTTCCATAAAATATAATATCTAATCTCATACTTCACGTTATACTAGTATATTGTATCCCTGTGCAATCTGTCTTTCAAGTTCTGAATATTTGGTAAAATATAATTAATGATCTCATTCTGTAGAACTAGAATGTCACATTCAACGAAATCATATTTATTTTTGTGACTGACTGGAGAAAAACAAAAGAATTTTGATAGAACGATTCCATTGAAAATACCTTTTCGAAAAATACGAAAAAAATATTTAGAAACGAAAAATAATAATACAATGATAAAATAATGAGTGATCTTCTCTGATCCGTGACTTTGTCTTTGATGCTTGCCATAATTTCTACTTATCCATCGTAGCATCATTGTTTAAAAAATTTTTTTTTTAAAAGATGTTATAACAGCAAAGGATAGTTTTCAATGATGAAATTTAGTGCATTTAAATACCAATGTTTTGTGTTTTTGTTACGGTTATTTCAACCTACCAATAAACCTACTCCACACCAGCAGCGATTTTCAATTAGTTTTTCCTGAGTACCCCTTCGAGAATGAGCCCAAACTCGCATGTATTTTTCAAAAACAAATTAGTATAAAAAAATAGTTTTTTTTAACATTTATTAACTCTAAATTCTTAATCCCAATGAATGGCGTAACAATTCTAATAATAATGAGAATCACGTATTGTTATTTAAATTTAATGGGACAAATGTGAACGTCTCTCTTTGCGCAGCTCTGAAAAATCAGGTTGCTTTTTAGAGAGCTTCAGTCTTCGAGTTGAAGACAATGACGATGTTTAGTTTTTAATTTTTGTCATGGCTGGAAATTTACCAATATCGACTCAGTTGATCGATGGGCTAAGGTAACAAAAATGGTGGCCACCTTGAAAACTTTTGTAATCGTCGTACGTAACCATAGAGCTACAATTAGAGGCGCTATTGGGTACTACTATCTCGCCGAAACTTGTTCCAATACAAGCGACAAGCGGTGCGCTTAGACATGTTTCGGTAATTTTAGTTAGAGAGTTGGAGAGTTGGAGATCAGTTGGAGATAAAAAAGTGAAACCTATTTTTTTGCTCCATGTCTCATCTAAATAAAATACATCAATGTATGTAACACATCCCTTTAAAGATCGCCTGTCATCGATATTTCCGGATCTTGGTCACGAGCAAAAAGATATTACCGTACTTTTTTATTGTTTGAGAACAAAAATTTTAAAGATTTACGAATTTCTAAAGGGCAAATATCACCAAAATACACGGAGTTATTGTGCGACGGGGTGAGTCAGAAGAAAAATATGAAATTGTAACATTTCCCGAAAACCCTGTTGAAATAAGATAAGATTTGATCTCAGAATGTCCGCCTGTGAAAAGGGGATAAATTCCCTGGTATCACACTGTTCAGCGGGTACACACGGTCGAATTGATAACTTAACGATATTGGATTGATAAACTTCACTTTAGAAAATTTTATATCGATATCTATACCACAATTGCGCTGTCGATGGTCAAACCGACATTGACACCAAAAAAATCAGAAATCGTTTTACGATGGCGAATCTGTCCATGGTTCAATATTGACGTTAAATGGCTAGGTAAAGATACAAATAAACTGACAATGTTGAATTAAAATACTGACTTAAATATGCATTGAAGTCCGCATATACATTTTGACGATAAAGAGGGAGTTAATTGGTTAATGAGGTCTGTTGCCACAATTTGTTAAATTTAAACAACTTTTGTATCTCCAAACCGAACGGATCCATTTGATCGCATAATACCACTTCTTTTTAGCCTCATTGTTAAGCCAATAATAATCAGATAAAGAAATTGAAAATAGTTCAAAATAGAGGCATTCAAGCAGTATTGAATTGTAGTAGGTATTCTAAGATAATTATTATGCAGAAAAAACTAGGAATGTTAAGTGAGAGACATTGAATAATTTACAATGCCCTAATATATATATTTAAGCAAAAATTTGATGCTTCTGAAATACATATTTAAGAATGGAAATTTTAATTTTGAAATATATGGCTACCCCACGAGACCCTGTGAAGATTTTAGACTTCCAAAAACAAATTTGTTGAAACCAAAAATAATCTCTATTTTAAAGAATTTAAGATTTTTAATGGACTACCGACATATGTTAAAGAAGCTAAAAGTTATGCCTGAATACTATAAAGAATAAGTTTTAGATATATCGTAAAGTGTTCTTAATGTAATAGAAATAAGTTTTTAAGGTTTATACTAGATATAAAAATGAAACTAAATAAAAAGATACAAAAAATAATAATTCAAAGGGGGCGATTCTTTCAATACGGTTAAGAAACAATGTTCTAGACTGCTCTAGTCCGATCTAGAAAATATTGAAGTTGCTTAGACAGTTAGCGTCCGGCACCGCCACAGGTTATAAACTACAGGGTTTTCCAATAAGAGGTGTTATTTTGATATTCAATCGTAAAAGATCAATGGTTTCATTGCTTGTAGGGCACGTAGCGCCGTTTTGTTGAAAGCAAACGTTTTCCAAATCAATACCATCCAATTCCGGCCATAAAAAATCATTAATCATCTCTCGATAGTGCAATCCATTCACCGTAACTGTTGCTCCAGCGTCATTTTCGAAAAAGTAAGGTCCAATGAATTCGCCGGACCATAAACAGCACCAAACAGTCATTCGTTGAGGATAAAAAAGCTTTTGAACAATAACTCTTGGGTTTTTCGAGCCCCAGATGCGATAATTTTGCTTGTTGACGAAGCCACCGAGGTGGAAATCGGCCTCATCACTCAAGATGATTTGCATTTGATTCACTCAAGTGAATTTTAATAATTTTAATGCGTTGTTAAAGCGTGTATTCTTCCATTTTTATTAATGGCGTAGTTTCTACTTGTCAAATGTCTAAAAATGACATCTTTAATAGTAACATCTACCGAAATAACGGGCTATTCAAAATAACACCTCTTATTGGAAAACCCTGTATTTATTTTACAGTGTTATGAGCACTTTGTACAGAGATAGAAAATATTTGAAAGGGCAATTCATTTCGAAATTTGAATAGTTGTAATACCTTTACTGTGAAATGATCGCTTTTCATATAGCTGTTCTATGGCTGAACGTAGCAGACCTATCTGTCGTTTGCTACTGCGGCTGATGAATTTAAAATGACTTCATATTATATAGTTTGAGTCCCCGGCGTTTACCGGGCTGGACGCAGAGTTTCAAAATTAGATGTAGACAGTAATTATCCTCTTATTTTCAACGTTAAATGTTAAAATTCCATTTTAAGGGTTGTGAAAGTGGGATGGGGATGGTGTGTTGAAATCTTATTTAGAGTTGTTCTTGTTTCTAAGGTCAAGTGTGCAAAATTTCATCAATCACGGAATGAAACTGCACATTTGTGTAAAAATCAATTTTACGCCTCCCGCCCGCCTCAAGAGATACATTAATAGATTTTATCACACACCTGTGCATATTTTTATTCTTGTTTGGAGTCTGCTATTCTGCCTAAGGCCATGAAATAGTAATGAGATTTTTGAGGCGTATGTGTGGTAAAACCAAATAAGACTATGTTAGGAATGCAAATGGTTAGAGTTTCCGTCCATATACTTTGGACGGAGAAATAGGTGTTGAGAATTTGTCACTTAAATGAATGGTGGAATAAGTCAAAATCACCCCAGAAATACAGGGTTTTCCAATAAGAGGTGTTATTTTGAATAGCCCGCTATTTCGGTAGATGTTACTTTTGAAGCTGTCGTTTTTTGACATTTGACAAGTAGAAACTATTCCATTAATAAAAATGGAACGACACACGCTTCAACAACGCATTGAAATTATTAAAATTCACTTGAGTAAATCAAAAGCAAATCATCTTGAGTGATGAGGCCCATTTCCACCTCGGTGGCTTCGTCAACAAGCAAAATTGTCGCATCTGGGGCTCGGAAAACCCAAGAGTTATTGTTGAAAAGCCTCTTCATTCTCAACGTGTGACTGTTTGGTGCGGTTTATGATCCGGCGGAGTCATTGGACCTTACTTTTTCGAAAATGAGGCTAGAGCAACAGTTACGGTGAATGCATTGCGCTATCGAGAGATGATTAATGATTTTTTATGGCCGGAATTGGATGGTATTGATGTGGACAACGTTTACTTTCAACAAGACGGTGCTACGTGCCACCATTGATCTTTTACGGGAAAAGTTTCTTTGAATATAAAAATAACACCTCATATTGGAAAATCCTGTATATGACACGATCAAGATAATCAATACTTGAGTCAGGTCAGACAACGTTATGTTTACTAATGTGAAATAAACAAGGAGTATCTCCCAAGACAAATCTCTAAAACACGTCATATTGGTACATTGTTCGACATAAAATAAAAAAGGCTCGCCATCTCTGCCTAAATTCGTCCGTCCAATTGCAAGCAAGGGGAGGAAATATCTTCCACAATCAATTTGATTAATACTTGTGTGTTGCCAACAAAATTCAAAGTTAATTAATGGCCCAAGATATCCATTCAAATTACATCCCTACCTGCTAATTATCTCAAAAGAAAAATTAAATACCTTCGGCAAAAGATTTTTTTTAATACGTTTTGTTTAACTGGATTTTTTTTAAATGGATGTTATTTGGATAATACTGGTTTAAAAAATCGCGAAAAGAACTTGAAAGAACTTCTAAGAAATACCCAGAGCGTGACCTGTAGTAATGTTCGCTGTGACAATGTCCCCGGTCAAAATATTTTCTGCCAAAATTTTTCTAGTTAATAGTCTCTCAGACGGTGAGGTTAGGTTAGGTTAGAACGTGCAGAGTCTACTGACTGACTGAGCCAATATTATGACAATTTACCTGGAAAGTTTTGACCGAGAACATTTTAACTGGGAACATTTTAACTGGGAACATTTTAACTGGGAACATTTTTAATGGGAAGATTTTGACAAAGAAAAATGTTGCTAGGATCGTTATTACCTAGAATCAGTCCAGAGATATAGAGGGTTTCCGGGGGTAAAGTGCGCTAATTTCGGTGTGCGATAATACACGATAATATAAGTTAGAAAGATATATGACTTTTTTCGAAACTCCAAGGATTTAAGGTAGTTTTTACGTAAAAAAAGTTAAATGGTTTGTATGGGAAAATAAACATTGGAAATTCGATTTTTTTTCTTTTTTACTTCTACCATCATGTAGAATCACCTTCTGAAGTTAGCGCACTTTACCCTCGAACACTCAGTATTAGTGCTGAAAGCGATATACTTTTTTTACAAAAGCTCCATTTGGGTTGCTGTCCCCATAGATTATTCATTATTTTCCTGGAAGGTCTTTTCAAGGACATAAAGAGTGGAAAGGAAACAGGCCTGAGGGGTGGGAAAGAATCTAGGGATGAGTGTCCCCAGGAGTGACAGACTGTGACTGTGAATGGTTAACGAGACGGCGGTACCTATTTTAATAATATTCCGATTTTATGTCCGGGTTAAATCTTCCCCATAGGAAAAACTAAACCCTTCCACACACTTTTCCAAAAATGATCATCTAGTCAATCAACATTATGCAAGTGCATTATATAAGCAAAATAAATACAAAACAATACAAGAACAACACGTCAACTCACCAGAGATCATATGGGAAAATATTTCACCGACTCCAGATATTTCCATATCAGAGGGTTCGGCTCGGTAGAACTCCTAACAGGGCCTATAAATCCTACTGATCCCTCAACATAAATTTAAAAAAAATCTTTCGTTATCCTACATGTATTCAAAATGACCGACTTTTGCATCTTTATATATAATTTTTTTGATAGATCTAATACGCCTAAATTTTTAATGAGAGAGCTAGGTATAATGCCAGTAGCCGAAATAATGAATGGTAATATTTTTATCGTCTGAGAATGCCAAATTCTTTTTATCTTATTTTTATATAATTATAATTTTGGAGGATGTTTTATTAAAGATTTTATAAAGAAGATTATGCTTTTTCATATGAAGCAAGGTACCATTTTTACCAATTGAAAAAGTAAAAAATAATGCTGAAGTTCCTAATTTTTTTTTTCAAATGATTATTTGAACATCTGCTCAGCGTTAACCCTAAGAAATGATACTGAAAAGATTATATTTTTGTGATTATATTTCAGATTATATTTTTTATCATTTTCAATCCTTATTGGTTTACAAGCTTTCATCCGGCTTCAGTAAAGATTTACAGTACCTAATGTACAACATTTGACAGACAAACAGATATCAAACCGCTTTTTATCAATTTCCTTTTATTTCCAACAAATAACCTTTTTTTATTCATATAACTAGACTAAGGTTTTAGAAAAACCTATTTAAGGCGATGCCATACGTAGTAATGCAAAATCATGTGATTTGGGTTTGAAAATTTGGTCGCCTAGAAATGTTTCATATGCTTTAATTAAACACTGCAAGTTAGAATACATCTTGGCCTTTAAAATAATTGAGAATTTTTTAGATAAGTCTTTTTATAAGTCCAGAAAAAAATGTATAAGGCCTATGAAAACTGCTTTAAAGTTCAAAATCTGCTACTTACGAACCCATTTTCGGTTATGATTTTATTGTATAATGTGGAAAATTAAGTTATTTATAAAATGATCGAAAAAAAATCAATATTTATGCCTGAACATCCACAAAATAAAATAAAAGGCAGTCTTTGGTCATGTTTTTTTTCTTGAATAAATCAAAACAGGCGGATGGTGTTAAGCGGGAATTTAAACCTTATCGCCATCTACGTAATGGTTGTTATTGATAGCGGCTCAATTCAAAATATTACACGACGTAGTGCATCGCCTTAAGGTATTATCTACATCTTCCTCTAATGATTGAATTCCTACTAAAAGACATTTACGTATATTTTTTAATATTCATACTAATCGTATTATCAGAATATTACATATAAAATATTAGTTGGATTTGCAACGATTTTGACCTTGTTCGATACCCATTAAAAATTTTGACATTTATTTTTTGTTTAATGTGAAACCGCATAAGATTCCCAATTGCTCCCAACCATCAGCTATTACCCTAATAAATGAGACTGAAATCTAGTAAATATTACACAAAGCAATTTATATTTCAAAGGATATTGTCAGATTATGGAACATAGGAAACACTAGTTTATGTATGGGATATAGGAACCAGTGAGATTATGGAATCCCCAATTGGGGTATGTTGTGATGCTGAAGGTAGTGGGGAGGGGAAGGAGATCGGAAGAGGAAGGTGGGGAAGTACCTGGCAATTCAGATCAGGTCACCAAAGACGGTCAAAATTAATTCAAGCACCGTTTCAATTCTAAATCTTGGTCTTACACCATGGCGATACTGAGATTATCTTCCACTCTAGAATGTGCTGCAAATACACTTTATTTATTTATTTATAGCTAGACTAGAGCCTTACCCCTCGAATACGAAGGCCGTCAATTATTCAAACACGTCCACAAGATACCAGAAGTATCCGTTAGTGATTCAAAATTATATTTAAAAATTAAAACTATTACATATTTATAGTGATATATTTTTGTGGTATTATGCCGTGTTGCACTACATCCTTATTTATTTGGATACCATTACATTATGGCAGGGCACATCTGCCCTGATGATGGACACGGCAATTCTGTCCGAAACGTTGGCTAAAGAAGGATATAACACAACCCGGCATAATACGCCAAAAATAAATCACCACAACATTTTTGGCCCTAAAAATCTGAAATAAAATTCCTCCTTTTTCAAAACATTAACGTATGTTTGCATTCGCAGGGTTTGGTTCCCCAAGGGATGAGGTTATACACGTAGGGGTGTAAAACATCCCGCATCGATATTCCATAATCGATACTTTAATATCATATTAGTAATAGAATCGTACTACCTACCACAAAACGTCAATCACGTAATGAACCTAATCAAAATAAAAGGTTATTATTTTTTTTCTAAAAATAAATAACGTCATTAACCAGCAACGATTTTTTCTCAGAAACAACACATTAGCTGAAGGAATAAACTGAAAAATAAAACCATAAAAAATAAAGTTTTACACTTCGATAAATCCATTTTAAAATGTCATTCAAACTATTTTTTTGTTTAACCAAGGACTGAACCTTCCTATCCAGAAAGTGATGTTGACAACTCAACCACCTCGCCAAATGCAGATCGGTCTGGACAGACATTTATTTCGTATGTTAACTGGTGTAATGACATCCGATTTCAAATAAACGCGTGTGAGAGCGTGTCTATACGTGATTGCCACCAAAAATTGATAAAATGTATTGTCATTTACAACGAGTCTATCTGCGAAGTTTTAGCTCGATCGAATATCGGGAAGTAAGTTAATTTCCGCTTCCAAAATTTGCACTCATTGATTACTGAAAACAAAGATGAAATTTAAATTGACTTTGAATTTGAAAGTATTGAAAAAAGAGATTTTAGTTCAATTTTCAATTTTTACGGAAATAAATAAAATGGAAATTTACTTCATAACAAATTATCGTAATTTATTTTTGAGGTATTATACCGTGTTGCGCTACATCCTTATTTAGTTCCGGACATCGTTACAGCGTGCATCATCTGAACGTTTAATAAATAGTTCCAAATGGTCAAGTTGGTTAAGACGCTTGTCCCGGTAAGACAAAAGATCCTGGGTTCGATATCTAGTTGTGACCGTTATGTTGTCATTTTTCTGTTTCATGTTTCGTTTAGACTTATTAGTTTTTTCTTTTATTTTTCAATAAAATAAATATTAAATCAGTGCCTCTGAGGTCTTTTTTCACAAGAACGGCGCTATACAATTTATTCATAAAAACAATAATATCTACTGAGAAATGTAATGTCTCAATTTGTATTCTATTGGAGGCTCTTTAGGTATATTATTATATGTCATAGAGTGGCGTGTTAACAAATTGCCAACAAATAACAAATAGTTCAATGTTTGCGGGAAACAAAAATATGACATCATGTTATTGTATACAATTGAGGACACCATTGTGTCGTCTTTTCCACTGTAATGATGTTATTGCATGTAATCGTGTCAAGTAATTGACACTCGTGTTATTGTAGTAGAGACTGTGTGTGTTTCAGTTGGCTTTTATGCTACACGAGAGTTACACTTCTCCGAGCCAGTGGGGGATACGCTTTTTTTCAGATAGTTTTGTAAAAAAAACGGAAATAATGGAGAGTCAGTTTAACTGTGCCCAACGTCTGGAGTCAGTGAGACTAAGGCATGACCAATTGGGGTATGTTGTGAGGCTGAAGGTAGTGGGGAGGTAAAAGAGATGGGGAGGAGAAAGGTGAAAAAGTACCTGACTATTGTTACAAGCTTGAATTGTGATCTTTCCCAGGGCGATACTGAGAGTATCTTTAACTACATGTTTTAAATTATTCAATTTATTTTGAAAAAACACAAATGAATAAAAAAAAAAAAATATTTTTTCGAAATAACTTTATTGAGTAAAACCTCAAATTGTAATATTTAATTATTGAAGACAATATTAGAGATTTCTAAACGAAAATCTGAAACAGAAAAATCTGAAAAAGATACGGTCACATCTAGGACTCGAACCCAGGACTCTTGCCTTGCCGGGACACCGCTCTACCACTGAGCTAATGGGATGGCGGTGAAAAAATGAAGACAATGTTGGTAGTTCTTATTCGAAGTATGATATGTTAAAAGTGACCGAGGGGGATAGGGTCACATTAGCTCAGTGGTAGAGCGGTGTCCCGGCAAGACAAGGGTCCTGGGTTCGAGTCCTAGATGTGACCGTATCCTTTTCTGATTTTTCTGTTTCAGATTTTCGTTTAGAAATCGCTAATATTGTCTTCAATAATTAAAAAATTAATTACTCGCGTACGCCGGGATTTGAACCCGCGAACCTCCGGATGTGTAACCATGGATCGTTACCACTGATGCCGCTCCAAGATCTGAACTAAATTTTTTAAGGTTTTTTTTAACGTTGTTTCAAATGGATTTAGCCGTGATTAGGTACCCCATCAAAATACATAGTCAGGTAAATAATCATATTTGAATGATTCGTTTTTTGAAAAATCACCTCAACGGCGTTTTTCTTACTTACAGACAGGCAGGTACTTACTTATCTTATTTTTCTCCATTTCCTTTCCTCTCTACTACCTTCAACCTTACAATATACCCCAATATTGGTGATCATAGTCTCACTGTTTCCAGTTTGCTGCTCCCAATCGCCTAGAGCCAGTGAGCTATGACATCCCCAATTGGGGTATGTTGCAAGGCTGAAGGTAGTGAGGACGGGGGAGATGGGGAAGCGGAAGGTGGGGAAGTACCTGGCTATTCAGATCTGGTCTGCAAACACGACTAAAGCCATTACAGTTTATTTATTTCTTTACATACATTACAGTGTCTACCAAATTATTTACATTTTTATATAATATATATATATATTTAAAACTGTTGTTAATATGATGTTTGTTTTATGCTGGGTGTAAGGAAGGTTTGAGTATGTGACACTGTGGTGGGTAATGTTATACAAGATTTTCCAATAAGAGGTGTTATTTTGATATTTGTTCGTAAAAGATCAATGGTTTCGTTGCTTGTGTGGCACGTAGCGCCGTCTTGTTGAAAGTAAACGTTGTACAGATCAATACCATCCAATTCCGGCCATAAAAAATCATTAATCATCTCTTGATAGCGCAATCCATTCACCGTAACTGTTGCTCCAGCCTAATTTTCGAAAAAGTAAGGTCAAATGACTCCGCCGGACCATAAACCGCACCTACCAGTCACAAGTTGAGGATAAAAAGACTTTTTAATTCTTGGGTTTTCCGAGCCCCAAATGCAACAATTTTGCTTGTTGACGAAGCCACCGAGGTGGAAATGGGCCTCATCACTCAAGATGATTTGCATTTGATTCACTCAAGTGAACTTAAATAATTTCAATGCATTGTTGAAGCGTGTATCGTTCTATTTTTATAAATAACATAGTTTCTACTTGTCAAATGTCAAAAAATAACAGCTTTAAAAGTAACATCTACCGAAATAGCGGGCTATTCAAAATAACACCTCTTATTGGAAAACCCTGTATGTTTCGTGAACACCTCACTAGGAGAACTTGTATATTGATGTTTAAAAATAAGGATAAATATATATACATATTTTTAAATTTATATGTATGTATATATATAAATAAACACTTGTATAAATATATACACATATACACATTCATCCAAAAACACATACACCTACTCTCGTATACACCTATACACACACACATATATATATATATATATATACATTGTACGCGTGTGGACAGTAGGCAGGTAAGCAACGTTTCAATTATGATTGGTGGTCTTACACCAGGGCGTTACTGAGAGTATCTTTGACTATGGAGTGTGTCGCAAATATGCCTTATAATATTTTACATGATTAAAATGTAAAACAACACAAATAAATCAGCGCGCGTCTGGATTTGAACCCGCAGCCTCCAAATTGCTTGTAGAGAGCCTTTCCCCTCGACCACGGAGGCCAGTTAAGAGTAGTTGAAACTCTAGTGTGTCACTCACACAAAAAGACCTTATAGTTTCAAAAATAACATGGTATACCGGACTTCTTTATACGTAGGTACATACAAAACAAATTAATAAAACTATTTAAAGATAGTAATGCTCTCCCACACGTGATAAGGGTAGCAGCTCACAGATGCTTTAAAAGATAAGACGCAAGACATTAGGGTAGGTGGCTCGAACAGCTAAGGGAGGGTAACGGAAAACACCCCTTCGTCGTTAAACTTATAACACGATATTCCTCCGACGTTGTGGACATTTAGTGCTCAAATTGCACACGCGACCAGCGGTGGTAGACGGTAGACGGTAGATGGCAGACTAGCACACTTCCCAGAGAGGAATTGGACAAGGATATTAAATTTCCTTTTAATTGGTGTCTTTCAAAACAAGCTTTTACAGTAAAGATAATTTACTAACGTATTTTAGTTTTACTTTTGATGTTGTTTTCTATATTCTTCTGTGCGGCTTAAATTCCTTTCTTGACGTTTCTAAATCAATACATAAAATATGGAAAAGTCCTAAAAATGTAGATATGCATTTTTTATAAATATTTAAAATGACACTATTATACTAGATACGAAAAAAAACTTTTACAACAATCACAGTGACGAACAATTTTCGTTATATTGATAGATAAAGAGCAATAATTGATATTAGCTCAGTTGTTTCTGAGAAATTCACGAGTAACATCAGGTGACAAAAATGAGTATTGTTAATTTATTAAGAACGGGATAAGAAGGAGGTGGAACGTAAGGATAGGAAGGAGGTGGTATGGAGAAGAATGCTGGCTTTTTAGATAATGGTAACTTAACCAAGTACCTATTAACTTGACTTAGAGGCTCTGGGTAATCATTTCCATCAGGGACTTTCTAATATTTAGGGATGCGGGGATGGATCTATGGTATTTTAAGGATAGGAAGGGGTGAACCCGTGTCTTACAGAGTCCTATATTGTTTTATAAAGAAAACATGTAGAAGGGAGAAACAAATACGTGCAATTATAATTATAATACAACTTACAGAAGTGACACACTAAGATCTACTATTTTTTTATATAAGAGGTTCAATAAGAATGTAAAACTATAATATTGTAATTATTGACCTCAAAATAGTTATAAAACAATATGTATTGAGCTCTATATAACTAAACGACATAATTTGCAAAATTTTTACAAAATAATAAAATTAAAATACAAGATAACGTTTTTTAATGTGTATTTAACTTGGTGAATATACAACGAGTTTAGGAAGGTTAAGAAATCATATAATTCAGATCTTATCGCTAATTATAAGCCATTTAAAAAAAAACACTGAGGGGACCTACCCCTGTGAAATAAATCTGCCTTTCCGTGAAAGCCAAATACGCCATTAGGTACAATGTGTCAAAGTCATAGATATCTTACGTCGCGTCTAATCTACAACATAAGGTTCCATACATTATGAAGAAGTATTATAATCAACGAGAAAAAATACCAGGTAAAATAATATTAGAGTTTAGGTACGTCGAAAAATCGCGGTATATTAATATTTTAGTATTTGTGAATCAAAAAGAACTTCATTACCTCAAATTTCTTTATAATATAATTAAATTTTTGTTGTTGAAAACTATTAATTTGCCTTTGTTGTGGGAAACTATTCATTTGACTTTTGTTGTGGAAAACTATTAATTTACCTTTTGTTGTTGAAAACTATTACTTTTCCTTTTGTTGTTGAGAACTATCCATTTACCTTTTGTTGTTGACAAATATTCATTTTCCTTTTGTTGTTGACATCTATTCATTTACCTTTTGAATGGTCACCGTTACTAAACTTCTGTAAAATACTTAAAACAAAAGAAACACATATTCCAAATGTGAATCATTAACTAAATAAAGTAATGAAATTGTCTGATTTTAGGTAGGTACCTATTTTGTAGCTTGCATGAATTAACACAATCTGTTCATATTTAAAAATGAAAAAAATATATCAACATATATGACAACGGAAATTAGTATTTTGGATTCTCAATTATTGATTCTAAATTAAGATGTTGGGGTTACTCTAACCAAGAATAAAGTGCCCTTTTTTGAATTTATTTCAAATTTAATAATCTTATCAACAAAGCAGGAAATTTGTCTGCTGAACACACGGAAATTCTCTTACTTTGAGAACTGGCGTTATGAAATTTGTACAGTTTTTCTGTCACGAATTTCATGTTCAACGCAACTGTTTTCAGCACACAACGTCACTATAAGATATGGTGCTTTTAACATACTAAATTGTAGTAAGAAAAAATCGATACGAAAAAAAAACTTTTTTCATCATTTCATCCTAGGCTTACCGAGCCTACAACACATCTCGAACGCCCGAAAGCAGATTAGCATACAACAAATCGGCAAAGGAATGCAAGAGAATCATTAATAGGTCAAAATTCGAACACGACCTGCAGACCAGCAAAAAGCTGGCTGCCTGCCCGCATGGCAGCAGAGCATTCTGGTCGCTTGCGGGCTCAATAGGTCGAAATTTTTGCAAACCCAGTTTGCCACCTCTTACCAGACCTGACGGCTCACTAGCAAACACCGCCACCGAAAAGGCTAACTTATTAGGGAAAATGTTTGCGGAAAACTCGACCCTCGACGACGGGGGTGCTGTTCCGCCGTCGGTTCCTCACTGCGGCTTCTATATGAAAAAGCTGAGGATCCGGCATCGGGATGTACTCCACGTCATACGGGGGCTCGATGTTAACAAAGCTAGTGGACCTGATGGAATACCTGCCCTGGTATTGCAGAGGTGTGCTGCGGAAATAGTTCCGGTTTTGACAAAGCTCTTCAAAATGTCCCTGAAGTGTGGCACTGTGCCCTCTGGTTGGAAAAAAGCGGTAATTCACCCTATTCCCAAGAAAGGTGACCGCTCCAACCCGGCCAACTACCGCCCCATAGCGATCACATCAGTTCTGTCCAAAGTGATGGAACGTGTGATCAACGACAAACTGCTCACATACCTCGAGAAGAACAAAATTATCAACGACCGTCAATACGGATTCCGGCGGAACCGCTCGTGCGGTGATCTTCTCGCGTATGTGACGCATGTTTGGGGGCGGTGCCTGGAACGTCACGGTGAGACCCAAACGGTCGCACTAGACATATCCAAGGCCTTTGACCGGGTCTGGCACCGAGGACTTGTCAACAAATTGCATTCTTACGGACTTCCCGCATCCCTGTGTACGTGGATTGCTAACTTTTTAAGGGATAGGTCGATTCAGGCGGTTGCTGACGGTTTCACCTCTTCCTCGCACTCCATAAATGCTGGCGTCCCACAGGGATCGGTTCTGTCTCCGACTTTGTTTTTGTTGCACATCAATGACCTTTTGACATGTGCACCGATTCATTGTTACGCGGATGACAGTACAGTTCATGATAGCTTTTTGTTTGATAAGCCCCCAAAGGGCACACAAACTCCAACGGCTCGGAGGGCTTTGAAGCAGAGAATGGACGGTTATCTCGAGAGTATTTCCTCCTGGGGTAAAAATAATCTCGTCGAATTTAATGTTTCAAAGACCCAATCCTGTCTGATTACGTCTAAAAGGGATCCAAATGATAATCTAGTCTCCTTCAACGGAAGCAATCTTCCGAACAGGCCTTCCATTGATATGCTTGGTGTAACTATAAGTGACCAGCTCAGGTACGGGGGCTCCATCGAAGCCAGAGTAAAGTTGGCCTCTCAGAAGCTGGGCGTACTGTACAGGGCCCGCAGATACTTTAATAGTACACAACTGCTCACCCTGTACAAATCGCAAGTGCGCCCTACGGTCGAATTTGGCAGCCATCTCTGGTCTGGAGCCCCTAAATACCTGAAAAAAACCCTTGACTCTGTGCAGAAACGGGCGGTCCGTTTGATAGATTCCCCAATCTTAACAAACGGACTGCAATCTTTAGAGCACAGGCGTCAGGTAGGTATGCTGTCCTTGTTCTATCGGTATTACAATGGAAGATGCTCTGAGGAACTAGCGTCATTGATCCCTTCGGCACCGGTGCGTAGTCGGGATACACGCCAAACGCGCGCCCAACATTTGTACACAGTTGACACTTGTCACATGAGAACGGGTCGCTTCTACGATTCGTTCTTAAGTTCAACAGCTCGGCTGTGGAACGAACTGCCGGCCTCTGTGTTTACTCCCTCCTACAACATGGGACTCTTCAAGACCCATGTTCACTCCTTCCTCTCCACAAAAAGACCCTCCACACAGCATCCCCAAAGATGACATAGGCCCTGAGGGAAATTATTTTCTTCAGGGCCTCCTGTGTGGAGTAAATATAAAAAAAAAAAAAAAAAAAAAAATCCCACGGAAAAGTTTTGAAAACTTTCTCTTGTCAATAAGTTTTCAAAATTGATATAGAAATGTCTGTTTTGGAATTTACATATTAAAATTACTTAGGTACTACCCCGATCTTCTCTATTCAACAATTTTTTTTTCATACCAATCCCCATGCTGAAACTATATCGGGACCCATTTAAAATGCCATTGTTACGCAAGAATTATTTTCATACTCATGATTTCGAACAGATAGTTGCCATTAGAGAAGAAATATTATTTTAATACGAAGTTTAATCGTAAAAAATAGCAACACCTTTAACACGACCATAGATCATTATATGAAATCATCTGTCATTTGAAATTGTCGTTGCCGTCAACAAATCTTCAGAAACACATGCGAAATTCACAATACCAAACAGTAATACAGTTTCACAATCAGTAATAATCATATACTGTATACTTTTTCATCAATATATGTATTTTCGTTAAACAATGATATATGACAGATGTCAAATAATGTCCGCCATCTTTAGCTGTATGAAAATCAGTACCAAAATATAAGACGTCATTTTTTATATCAAATCCATTTGAAAAGACGACTTTTCTATGAATTGGGATGGATAAAACATTGTGTTAAAGCGTATTTTAGTCTAAAAATAATATGATGTATTATTCATTGTTTATAATTAAAAGTACAAGCGCCATTTTCGTAATTTTTTTATATTATAAAAACAAACAGTACATGATTTACAGTGATGAAATAATATAAAGGAATTAGATATTTCATGTTGGGCACCTATAATATGTTTCCTTGTAATATCTGGTAAGTGGTATGTTTATTCCATAATTATCAAGTGATGTGTGTATTATACCAGATGTGTGTGTGTGTGTGTGTGTGTTTGTAATGTGTGTGTGAGTTTGAGTGTATGTATGTATGTATGCGCATTGAAGTTTATATTATTGACATGATGCCACGTTTGAATTTGGGTAGTGAATCTGAAAAAACGTTAATGTTTGAGTTTAGGCAAATATCATTTAGAGTATACATGATAGATATTGACCGTCGTAGTGCAGAAAAGAAAGAAGAAAGAAAAGAAACATTATAAGATTTTATAAATAAAAGACAAAAATAATATACAAAGTTAACGAAAGGAATGAATAAGAAACAAAAACTCGAACGTGTTATGCACTAACCTCGTTAAAATATGCACCGCTAAAATGTTTAATTTGTATGGTTTTATAATTCAATAGAGCAAAACATCAGGTAACATAGAATAAGAGTCAATGGTGTGTAATCTATTTATAAAAAAATTGTTGCCCTAAACAATTTATTATTATTATCTAGTAGTTTAGTAAACATTTTAACGCTCCATAGAATTAAAACATAAAATTCAAGCAATACAAATTATAGATATCAGCAGAGCTCAGCGTTCAATTTTCATTCAGTTTAGTTTATTTTTAAATTTTTTTTATATCAGAAAGCATTACACAACACATATAGGTATTAAAAAAATATTAGCGAACATTTATTCTGTTTTCCAAAAGAAATCTATCAACGAATTAATAACTGAAAATATTGGCGAATAATTCCGCCTCTGTTCTTTATAGCTATTAATTACCCCAACTGTTACTATGAGAGACAATTTCGCCCCTTCCCCCATTTAAGTAGAAAGTAGGTACTTATTCAAACACCCGCCAATGACAAGCGTCCTTCTTCCTTTTTCAATTATCTATGGAATTCGAGGCCTAGCCATATTGAAGTGGTATTTTCCCAAATAAAACAAACGGGGCTATCGAGTTTACTGGGTAAATAATAATCATATTACGGGGTCAGCTGTTATGTTTCATTCTTTCGTTTACAGAGAAACGAAGGAATTTAAATGGGGCCTGCATACATAATTGATCAGACACAATTAATTAGTGAAATTAAGTTTGGTTTAAAAGGTAATCGAGTTTTGTGTCGTTGCAATTTGATAAATGCTTAAAGTATGCGGTCTGGACAACAAAAAGTAATGTTTTTCTGGTTGTCGTATATTTTCAAAACTTTTATTTTACAAATTCCGATTGCATTAATGAAACGTATCGTAGATATTTTAATAAAGATAAATGTACAGTGTTGTATAACTGACCGTTGGGAGCAGATTACTCTTGTACGGTATTCACTTTAAGAGGAAGAAACGCCACAAAACTACGTGTTGAGACACTCTTTGCTTCAATCACATTCATACATTGTCAGTGGCTGAGGGACATCGAATCTGGTTCAATTCTTCGGCTGGGTAAGTCCTCCATCCTGACTTTTTCCGCTTAAGATAATGATAGTACGAGATTTTCAAATATTGGTTATTCGTAACAAGAAAATATGTATCTCTATTTAAAAAAGAGAAATAAAAATAAATAAAATAAAAATATTATAAATATAATATAATATTTAGGGTCCGGGGGTAAAGTGCGTTAACTTTGGGAGGTGATTCTACATGATTTTAGAAGTAAAAAAAGTAAATAACCTTTTTTATTATCCCACACAAAAATATTTTTCCATATTAGAATATTTATTTTCCCGTACAAACAATTCCACTGTTTAACCTAAAAACAACCTTAAAACATTGGAATTAAGAAAAAGTTATTTTTCTTTTTTACTTGTAAAATCAACTAGAATCACCCTCTGAAGTTAGAGCACTTTACCACCGGACACCCTGTATATTATTATTTTTTAGCCTGAAACTCCCATACGAATTGAAAAATCTTCAGAAAAAAAAAATGCCGCCATCTAGATGGATGATGAAAAGGGACGTTTAGATGGTAGAGGAAATGATAGAAGAAAGGAGTGAAAAGTAGAAAGAAGAATATTTGCCTATGCCTCTGCCTACCCCTACGGGGAAACGACACGATAGGTAAATGCATGATTAATATTTTAGTAGTGGAGATTATTGAGTAGTGGAGTACGTACACTTTTTATGAGATTTTAAAATTTTTCTGTGTAAAACTATTTTAATTTTTTTATTTAATAATTTAACCATATAATTAAATTCAATTATTGTCTGTTTCTCCTAAAAACGAATAAATAAAAAAAACAACATAGTTTATCTTGTAGAATCTTCCAAAGTTAGTGCACTTTACCCTCGGACGCGTATTTCCTTTTCGATGTTCAATTGGAGGCAGTACTTGCTTTAAACACGCACGGGATTGTTACGCTACCCTTTTAAAATTCTAGTACTGCCTCGTATTGAACACGGAAAGGGAAATACGCCCCCGGACTCCCTGTATAATAAAGCAGATTCTAAAGTTGAAGAAGTAATCGTTACTTGCAAAATGCTTAAAGGCTATCAAAGAACACGTTTTCAAATTAGGAAATATTACAGTATTTGAATATTTGAAGAAAAAGCCAAAGACGAGGAAAAATATAATCGAATTTGTTGCAATATGAAAGAAACAAATCAATTCCACATCCCTGAAACGTATGTTTGGATGTTGACAATGAAATTAACCAATTTTTCAACCCTTTCTGTAATAGTAGTATAATAGTTATATATTAGTTGTAATATGGTAGCTTCCTTAGTAAAAGGTCTACCAGGCTAAAACAATGGGCTTTAATTTGATAAAAGAAGTTGCGTTTACAATTTATTTCTTCAGTGCAAAAGAAATTAAAACTTTTTTTTTCGATATAATTGTATGCAAGACGCGTTTTTTTTTCATGTGAATACTTCCCAAGAGTCCCAACCTCCCGGAACCGGGGCTATGGCATCCACAATTGAAGTGGGTCGTGAAGCTGAATGTAGTGAAGGGGTAGGAGATATAGACGAATAAGGTGGAAAGTATCTGACAGAAAACATGGCAACAACAAAAACTGTTTTTGCCCTGCAAAAGCAATTTTTACAATTATTACTTACTCGGCGTGTTTCGTGATACAAAAAATTGCCTGATCGAGGCTTAAATTTCCAATACAAAACTACCGGTCGGTGGCCGAGTTAACATCGCGTTTGGGTCCCACCCAGGCGTAGTGTGTTCAATTCCTCGGCTGTCTAAGTCCTCCATCACAACACAAGTAACGTTTTCCGCTTACTGTGGTGATAGTAGAAGATTTTCAAATATTGTCAGGTTATTCGTAACCCGGGAATGTTTGTCTTTCTTTTAGAAATTAAATTTAAATTAAAAATAAATGTTTAAATGTTAGTATCCCGTCACTAATGTCAATGTTAATGGTAATCATATTGAACCAAAGTGCAAAAATGCATCCATGACCGCACCTGATTACCGGTGCGGTGTTTGAAAATCTGTATCGCAAACTTTTTTATCGGTTCGAAGTTGGATGTGGAGCAGAGTTGAGAATTTATATGTTCTGTTTCACAAAGCACTCTTTTCAGGGTGAAATGCCTAAAACCAAAAAAAAAATATCCAAAAGAGATTCAAATTCCTACAAGTTCCCTTTCCTCCAAAATGAAAGAAAATTCTATTGAAATTAGCGTTTGTTCCTTATTATCTGGTCATTTTCTGATTTTCTCTTACGTTCAGGCTTTAAAAATAGAATTCAAATTTGCTGTCTATGAAAACGAAATATAGTGTGTTCTCACAACGCTTTGTAAACCACACATACATAAGAAATTTATCTCATCTTTTTTTATGTGGGCACTAATGAAACAAAATGTCTACATTTTGTCAACACTATCACATAAATAGCAAGTTTATCTACTGTAAATAAACCAATATAATTTTTAATTTCTTCTTACCAAGAAGGTATTACTCTTTGTCGTAACTACGTGTAAAATAAACAGGGAAACTTGAAACCCTAACAAGGAACAAGAGAAACTTGAATTTCTCTAAAGGGATAGTATTATCACCCGAAGGTAAACACAAAAGAGGACTACAAGTAGCTAAAACTTGAGTCGTTAATTGTTTCATAGATAAACTTGGCAAACTAATCAATGGTATCTCTTCGAACAAGATTGCAATTAGGAACCAAATGGAGGTTCAGACGTTTCGATTTCAGCTGATCAACTCTCAGTTGAATGAAACTTGAAAACAAACACCCGTAAACACCCCATTAACAAAGTTGATCGACTTTTTAGTAAAGCAATTAAAGTTAAAATTTCGTCTGCTTCTGTTGTTCAAGTATGAGTCATTGTTCGAGTTTGACACCAAATCGACACGTGTGAACACGCGTTTACACTCGTTAGCGATTTTTAGTTCCTTGCGTCCTTTGGCGAAAGAAAACGTGGCATCTGTGTGAAATTTTTTTTGTAGTTGTCTATTGATATAATTCTCAGATTTATTGTCCTCTACAAAGGCGATGCCTGTCTTTGGGATCAATTTTTTTTTTTACATGCGAATAATATAATATTATTTTCGCGCTGCAGGATTGACTCTTGTAGACATAAAAAGTAAAATAAAAACCATCAGAACCTTGTACAAGAAGGATTTAGTATTAGTATTAGTATTTCAAGAGTGGAAGATACTCTCAGTATCGCCCTGGTGAGAGACCACCATTCAGAGTGGAAACGTTGCTTGAAATGGCTTTAGCCCTGTTTGGTGACCATATCTGAATAGTACTCTCCAACCTTTCTCTTGCCCATCTCCTTCCCCTCCCCACTACATCCGCTCACAACATACCAATTTAGGAATTAATAGTCTCACTGGTTCCAAACGGTTGGGAGCAGTTAGGACTCTTGTGCGGTAATCACTTATATAAATTTAAAAAAAACATAATAAGGTACTGTAAGAAACACAATAAGTTTTCAGATCTCTTCAATAAAAAAATAATTTTGAAATTGAGTTTTGTTTTACAATGGAACAATCACTCGACATTTAAAAGTCTACACTAAAAAAGGTCAGATTCTTCCTGTTCGTTCTGAAGGAACCGGCGCGGCGGTCGGTAATGGAAGAAGAAAGATTTTCTATTTTGTTGATATATTTTCAAATAAAGACAATGTGATTTTATCTTATGAGCCTTGAGTAGAAATCTACCTTATCATCAACTAAAAATTGACCTGATTTAGTCAAGTTCAAAACCTTAAAAGCTTAAGTCTTACACTAACAGAGGGCAGCAGTAGCTTGAAGTAAGAAAAACATTAAGAAATAAAATAAAATAAAAGTGAGCATATTATATATATATATATATATATATATATATATATACCTACAAAGCAAATAACTAGCACAAAGTATAGTATAGGCCTATAATTGAACCTCCTCAAACAACTGGAGTTATTACAACTCTTGGCTTCTCTCACCAATCCAAAACTAACAGAATTTTAGTCCATCTCATCTGTAGGCGATCCCTGTTTCTCGTTTAACTGTCTCGTATTACATTGAAAAACATAAATACTAACTTACTCATCTCATTTTGTTTGTCCGCTTAGTTAATGTTTCGAAGATCCATAGCTCTATATTAGAATGACATTATTAACTAAAAATAGTTTTGCTGACCTAAAGCTTCCACATAGAGAAAGATTTGTGCAAATTTCATGACGCCAGCATTCAACGATCAAAGCTTGTTGCTGTTTCCAACAAACAAACATGTTTGTATATTTGGAAATCTAGCACGGACAATCGATAAAGACCCATGTAAATACGAAATTGACAAAATCCATCATCTACGGTCAGATAGATTTGCGAGCACGGTCAGACTTATCAATGAATTGGGGTGAATTAACTAAGCTCTTAGAACTGAACGAAAACTTATACAAGATCGATAGAATCATTTAATTCATCTAACACGCAATCAATTGATTCCGTTCCAACATCGAAAAACAAAAGTTTGTTAGTTATTACTCTCTTTTTAGTATAAATAGTACATGTGGACTGCCAATGTATATTAATTTTTTTTTCAACTTTATGTCCGGGTTATATCTTCCCCACAGGAAAAACTAAACCCTTCCACACACTTTTCCACAAATGATCATCTAGTTAATCCACATTATGCAAATGCATTATATAAGCATAATAAATACAAAACAATACAAGAACAACACGTCAAATCACCAGAGATCAAATGGGAAAATAATTCACCGACTCCAGATATTTTCATATCAGAGGGTTCGGCTCGATAGAACTTCTAACAGGACCTATAAATCCTACTGATCCCTCAACATAAATATTTAAAAAAGTATTTCGTAATCCTACATGTCTTTAAAATGACTGACAAATCTTTGACAGATCTAATACGCCTAAATTTTGAATGAGAGAGCTAGGTATAATGCCAGCAGCCGAAATAACAAATGGTAATATTTTCACAGTCTGAGAATGCCAAATTCTTAATCTCATTTCCTAAATCTGTGTATTTTCTTATTTTATTTCAATATTACATTGTCAATGTTAAGGAATCTCATTTCATAAAGAGATGAGCTAATGCTGACAGCGTATACCGAATTCCGATTTATTGCGTTATCAACATCGGTTTGGGTATCAACAGCGCGACCGTGCTCGGGAAATCGATATAAAATCATTGGTAGTTATGCCTATCGATTCGGTATTTTAAAGTTATCGCTATAACCTCTGATTTGTAATGGTTATAAAGTATTACTAGTCTAATTTTCGAAGAAAATTCTTACTTTTTATTTCATATTTCTAATAATGCCACCCATTTTAGCTGGTTTTTATACCTTTTAACATCCCAGTATTTACATAATACAGTTTTTTATATGAACCTCTTGAATAGTTTTTGGCTAATATTTCACGTATTATCGAGAATTTATTATAAATGCTATGTAAAAATCGTAAATTGATTTAGAAGAAGGTTGCCCAGCATAAAAGGTCTTTCCGATAAAAAAGGTTGTATTAAATTAGTATTGATACTTTATTTATATGCATAAGTTATGCGAGAAAGAAATAATAATCCAGAACACTTATTTACTTACGAAAATTGGTTTACAAAAAATTCGGTTACTCATTCTTGAAATTTCAAAACTTTCATAAACTTTTTATTATGAGAGACATATTATATAAACAGATGTAGAAAGAGAGAACACAAAGCATTCTTTTTGCATTTAAACGTTTACAACAGACGCTCCGGTTTGATTTCAAATAATTATTTAAAACAGAAAACCGCAAAGCAATTCACCTAGTCATGCTTTGCCATTTATTAAAACAATTATTTTTAAATAAAACGATAAAAAGTGGAGTGATTAGTTACTGTATGATAAAGTGTTTTAATAAAGTGGTAAATACAGTTTACAAGAAAAAATCATCGTTAAGCCATTTAAGAAATATTAACTATTCATATTTCAAAATTGGAATATTTTTAATTGCTTTCAAAAACAATTTTTTTTTGAAATACGTTAAAAAAAGCGAATATATCTGAAATCGAATGTATTGCGGAAATATCAGCATTTTTACAGAACACTTAAGACGATGCACTACGTATTAATTTAAAATCATGTGTTTTTGGTTTGAAAATTTGGTCGCCTAGAAATGTTTCAGATGCTTTAATTAAATACTGCGAGTAGAATACATCCTGGCCCTTGAAATCATCGAGTATTTTTTAGAAAAGTCTTTTTAAAAGCCCAGAAAAAAATGTATAGGCCTATGAAAACTGCTTTAAAGTTCAAAATCTCCTACTTACGAACCCATTTTCGGTTATGGTTTTATTGTATAATATGGCAAATTAAGTTATTTATAAAATGATCGAAAAACTTTAAATATTTGTGCCTGAACATCCACAAAATAAAAGAAAAGGCAATTTTTGGCCACGCTTTTTTCTTGCATAAATCAAAACAGGTGGATGGTGTGAAACGGGAATTTAAGCCTTATCGCCATCTACGTTAGGTGTGTTATTGATAGCGGCTCGATTCAAAATATTACACGACGTAGTGCATCGCCTTAAGAAAAATACATTGCACAATATCAGAGGCTCTAGGGATGCTATTAGGTTTAGTAAATATTCAAAACTTGGCCACTTTTGGTAACATGGCTAAAGCAACTTCAGAGAGCTTTTTGATTCTGTATGGTGGTCTCTCTCTGACGATATTTTCAGATTTGTGGAACGAGAACCAATACATACATATATTTTAAATCGTTTAAGTTATATGCCTGTTTGAAAAACCGAAATAAACATGAAAAACAAGTGGTAATTTTGAACTTTATTTTAATGATAAAATAAAGTTTAAACATCAGTTTATCATTAAAAAAATAATAATATTTGACAAGTCAAAATATTTCACCAACAAATGTAGATATAATATATCTCGACGCCATCTAGTAGGAAATTTAGCACTAACAAAGCCTTTCCTACAAAAATAAAGTTGGTTGTTTACAGGTGAAAAAAATAGAATAAGCAGTAATTGTTGATTGAGGTACTAGTAGGTACATATTGAATTATTTGGCGGATTGGAAAGAATCCGAAATAGCTCAGTAGTTCAGAGCACCTGACCGGACATCAGAAGGTGCGGGTTCAATTCCCGTCAGCGGCATTTATTTTTACTCGGGATATATTTTCAATTTGTATTGATATTAGGGGAACTAATTATTGCTTATAAATATTTTAAATATAAGTTTTTACTTTCAGAATGACATTACGTAGGTGGTCAAATAAGGTGAATTTTCAAAAAAAAATGTTCGTGAAAACAGATTGCTAAAATATAAATAATTCACGATGTAGTCAGTGATGTATTTATTACATTTAGATGAGACATGAAGCGAAAAATTAGGTCCCAGTTTTTTATCTCCAAGTTTAGTGACCTCCAACGCTCTCAACGCTCTAACTGAAATTATTATTGAATCCGATCTACGCACACCGCTTATCGCGATCTAATGGTGGAACATGTATCGACAATATACAGGGTTTTCCAATAAGAGGTGTTATTTAGATATTCAATTGTAAAAGATCAACGGTTTCATTGCTTGTGTGGCACGTAGCGCCGTCTTGTTAAAAGTAAACGTTGTCCAAATCAATACCATCCAATTCCAGCCACAAAAAATCATTAATCATCTCTCAATAGCGCAATCCATTCACCGTAACTGTTGCTCCAGCCTCATTTTAGAAAAAGTAAGATCCAATGACTCCGCCGGACCATAAACCGCACCAAGCAGTCACACGTTGAAGATAGAAAGGCTTTTCAACAATAAATCTTGGGTTTTCCGAGCTCCAGATGCGACAATTTTGTTTGTTGTCGAAGCCACCGAGGTGGAAATGGGCCTCATCACTCAAGATGATTTGCATTTGATTCACTCAAGTGAATTTTAAAAATTTCAATGCGTTGTTGAAGCGTATGTCGTTACATTTTTATTAAAGGCGTAGTTTCTACTTGTCAAATGTCAAAAAATGACAGCTTCCAAAGTAACATCTACCGAAATAGCGGGCTATTCAAAATGACACCTCTTATTGGAAAACCCTGGATTAGTACGTAATAGCGTCTCTAATTGTATGGCTATATGTATGTAGTTAACTTAATAATAATAAATTATAAACTACATCGTTGTGTTTAATCCTAAATGTTCTATAACCTAATAAATCCTAACTTCCATGTAATCATATAACTAGATTAAGTAAGTTATAAACTTTGTGCAAATTATTCTCGCTCGTGTTGTAACTGATAATAATGCAAAGTTGAATGTACAATAATAATTGGCCTTTAAATCTACGTTATATTTGGAATCATAATCCAAATAAAAAACTGCCTAGAACGTTAAGGGAGATTATTATTATTATTTGTAGATGCGTATTACAATTTGGAGATGTTTATATTTACAAGATTTACAAAGAGTATAATAATTAACTGAACATGGGAGGTTGACAGATGACAGCCAACATCCCAAGTAAGTTCTTTTGACACCTTCAAAGATACTAAGGAAATACACCGATTGATTGTGGGCCTCTCTGTGCGTCTTAAGTGAGTTTAATTTTATTTTTGTTTTACTCACTCGAGCGATAGAGATTTCCGGGTAATCAGTTTTCGATTCGGCAACTCGGTTTAATTAACTCAGTCGACTTATTTGGCGGGTTGGGAATAAGACGAAGTAGCTCAGTGGTCGAGAACAACTAACCGGACATAAGAAGGTGCGGGTTCAATTCCCGTCAGCGGTATTTATTTTTACTCGGGAGATATTTTCAATTTGTATGGATATTTCAGGCGACTAATTATTGCTTATAATATTTTGTTATCCTTTGTGCTTTGCATAAAAAACCTTGTCTTATAAACATTAGTTTATCATTAAAAAATAATAATATGTATTTTTGGTTTCAAGCTGTGTGTTGTGCTGAGTTAAAAAAATAATTAATTGCAGTGTTGCATTGAGGGATGTTTAATATGTGATTTTGTCTTGTTTATCATAATTCGTTATCACTATAAACAATAACTAGGCTTGAAAAAGACAAAAAGCTGTTTATCGGTGATGTTTGGAAAGCATCAAAGTACACAATTTTAGTTGTTTGGGTCAACTCTAATAATTTTGCTACCTATCATTACATAGTATAACACATGTTGAGAAAACTAATAAAGAGAGACAAAAATAATACACGCAGACGACTAAAGTCATTTGAACCATCCTTTGTAGATCTTACGACGAAAACAAAGTTGAATTCTTGTTTAAAATCTTTAAGCTGTTTTAAACTTCAACGTCTTTGAAGTTCTTTTAATAATAATAACATTATTCTTATCTTGAAATGGGAAATAGAATGTTTAAACTTCAGTTTATTCACTAAAGTAATTAATCAGATTACCTGTAAGTCCTATTAATGAATTAGTTAGAAATAATTAGGTAAAAGATTCCTTTTGAAATGGTATTCCTTTGAGTAAAAGAGTATTTGGAATAAGGCATAGAAATAAGGGATCTTTGGGAATAATATCGGATTGTAGATTAGTTAACCGGACGAATAAGAATACTTTTGAAAAGTGATGTAAAGTCACAGAAAGTGAAGAAAAGTACACTGAATAAGTTAGGTGGGGTAAGTTTATACTAGTTAATTTTTTAAACATATTAATAAATATGAATAAAAAAAATAACTATGAATGTTAAAAAAATAGGAGCTCAACCTGTAAAATCATTCCTCCTCATGTACTCTTGAAAATTGAATATACAGGAGAAATATCAAGATATTAAAGATAAAATCACCTTACAGTGATTACAGCCTCGTACATTCACATTTAAACTACTTGGTTGAAATCTGGGAAACGCATATGAAACATATACCCAATAAGAGGTGTTATTTTGAATAGCCCGTTATTTCGGTAGATGTTACTTTGGAAGCTGTCATTTTTTGACATTTGACAAGTAGAAACTACGCCATTAATAAAAATGGAACGATAAACGCTTCAACAACGCATTGAAATTATTAAAATTAACTTGAGTGAATCAAATGCAAATCATCTTGAGTGATGAGGCCCATTTCCACCTTGGTGGCTTCGTCAAAAAACAAAATTTTCGCATCTGGTGTCGCAAGAGTTATTGTTGAAAAGCCTCTCTATACTCAACGTCTGACTGCTTGGTGCGGTTTATGGTCCGGCGGAGTCATTGGTCCTTACTTTTTCGAAAATGAGGCTGGCGCAACAGTTACGGTGAATGGTTTGCGCTATCGAGAGATGATTAATGATTTTTTTGCTACCGGAATCAGATGGTATTGATCTGGACAACGTTTACTTTCAACGAGAGCGCTACGTTCCACACAAGCAACATAACCACTAATCTTTACGATTGAATATCAAAGTAATACCTCTTATTGGAAAACCCTGTATTAATGAACTACAGGTAACACAAAACAAAGTAATCAAAAACTATTTCACTTCAATTCCACAAAAAATATATATATGGAAACAAAACTATTAACATTAAGAAAATGATATGAATATAATACATGTCTCCTTATAAACAAAATAAATAATAAACTCATTTATACAAATACAGAACTCATTAAAACGTACACACACACTTTACATGGCAACACGATAAAATACATTTAAACACCATACATAGTCATTATGGCAAGCAATCCATTGGTTTCCAGGGGAACAGCATATATAATTGCCTCCCAGACAAAATTAAAAGTGTAAAAAGTACATTTAAAAAAAAAAGTTCACTTTCATGCTCAATCAACAAATCAATGAAAATGAATAATATCGTTATGTAATGTATTTATGTGCAATGTATTAGTTATTTCTAGTTAAATAAGTGAAAATGTAATATTCTTTTATCTAGAATGAAAAAAATTGAAAAAATAGCCTTTCCATTGTTTATTTTTCAAATTTATTTACCAAAAATCGGTGATGTAAGGAAGAACTTACGCGATAAATATGCCAGGTCTTCAAAGTAGCAATGTCGAACATCTGCATAATAATCTGTTTCCAAACAAACAATGTAATTGAAGTTGAAACAATATATTTCTACACTTCAATAATTTTAACTTAAATCAAAAATTATTGTTGTATCCTTATCTCCGGTTATAAGTTAGTTATAATAGTTATTTCTGAAAGTAATTTAGTTAAAAGCAAGTTCTATTTATATATTTTTGCTTATTAAGCGTGGAGCGGAATTTGATAAGATTATCGAATCTTCTTTCAAAGTTATTCCACTTTACCACAGATAATACTCAGTATACGTATACGTAAAAATATTGTTACAATTCTTTATTTTAAAAGCTATTCAACAATTTTTTTCTACAGAAATATAGAAAAATTACCGAAGATGAACTGAAAACATCACACAACGCCACTAGAAAAAAAGGTTGGTTTATTTCTCCATTTTGCCGCTGCAAAAACTGCTTTGCGATCGCCATAATAAAGGGTAAGAAAAATTACCCGAGTATTCTTTTCTCTTTTAAGGGTGTTGAACAATGTGATGAATGCTGCCGCTGAATATATTTATGGGGAAATAACTCAGGCGTCGGGTTGTCAGCCATCGCTGAGATTATACTTGTATATAGGACAACTTCCAGCTAGTTTGTTGAACAACGATACGATCTGTGGAAGATACAAAGTGTTGATTTGATGATGGGTCAGAACTGGGTTTTTTTTACGAAATATTTAAAGGGATGGTACAAATCCGTATTAAAAGGAAGCTACAAGCCAAAAATGTGTATATTCTTGGTATGCCTTATATTGTAGGTAATAAGCATTAAATTTGCTTGACAAACGGAGTCTAAAAACGTTCGATTTCAAGCACAAAACTGGTTTCTATTTATTTTGTAAATAATTTTTTTAGAAAGAAAAATAGTTAATCAAGTGAAACTGTCACAGATAATCTAAGCTATAATACTGTAATTTTTTAAAGTTGTTTCCTTTACGCGTTCATAAATTTCTATTGAAAAAATATTTTTGTTAGTAGTTTCCTTTTTTATTTTTTACTAAGTATTTTATTTTTTATTATTCTGCTCAAGCGAAGCGATAGAAAAACCTTCAATTTATCTAAATAATATTTTTTGGTATTCATAATGTACACCAATTCGTTATAAAGATTAATCAAAATACAGATTTAGCATTAAGCTTCGCCTGAAGACGATACGTTTTACTAGGAACTGGGCTTGCTACGCGGCTAAGCTTGGATAAAAAAAAATGCTTACAAAAGAAATTCTAATTTAATAGTAATAATTTTAAATATTTCCAACATTAGAATTTATCAGCCCTCTTTGGGCTGGGGTTCCAAAATACTTCATAAACCTACTCTGTGCAAAGGAGAGCGATCCGTCCGATAGCCATCAATTGCACACACGCAATGTAAGCTTGCTGAGTCCATTCTACAGGCATTTTAATGGAGCTTGCTCTAACACGATGTATGAACACGAAACTAACGCGCACACGAGCGGAATTCCCGTTCATTGTCGATGTAGACTTCATAAGAATGAATGGTTTCGTTGACTCGTAAGTATACGTAATTGAGAAAATTCTGTTTCTTAATGCTGTTTGGCAAGGACATCACCGATGGACATATGTATGAAGGCGCCAATTGACAATAAATAATTCATGTATTTGTTGTGTCACTGTACACTGGATATATATATTGTGTGGAATCCCATACGAGCCATAATGGAGAAAAAAAATGTTTGTAAAATGAACGTTCATTTATGTCTTCAGTCACACAAAGGTTAAATGGAATACCTCGGTTTCAATCTTTGAAACTTGGGGACATACAAACTGAAACTTTTAGTTTCCTCACAGCTTCACGAGAGAACTTATCTTGTTATGTATCTGTTTTACTTTAGAACAGTGATGATCAACCTTTTTACCAAGAGGTCCAATTTATTCTTTTACAATTCGCTCGCAGGCCTCAGGGTGAAGGTTACATACAACTGGACATGGTTATCTTTCAAGTCGGTGGTGTCGCTGGAGTCCCAAATATTGTCTGCGAATAAACTTGTGGATTTATTCATAAATTATTGGGGGAGCTGTTGTTAACAGTTGGAATTGGAAAGGGATTCTGATTCACTCGTGCATTTGGTATACGTTGTTTCGAATCGATAGTATGGCCTTCAGAGAGACTGCGGGTGGTAATCAATGCACAAGCTGTCGTAAGACTCGATTTGCACTGAGGAACACTTCGGATATTCACTGCATAGGCTTCTTAAAAGATTGGTTTGTACCATAAATTGTTGTAATGTCACTGAAGTAGGTATGTACTCCATACTCTCAGACAGGGACAGGTAATAGGGTGGAAGAATGCAGGAACATATGTTAAAGGGAGATGCAAAGAGTTGCGTCAACAGTCGCAAACCTATTTATATTTTTTAAAACCGTAATTTTTAAATAAAACATGTGTATATTTTTTTGGTTTATGGACTTTACTGGAAACACTTGTAGCGTATTTTAACTTTTTTATTTTGAATAACAAAACATGCTTTTTATAATATCAACGTTGACAATAACAATTTATTGATAACAGGCCCGACCCTTGTACAAATAAACACTGTTTACTGTAATAAATTTCTGAAGGAAAGAACACTTTTTGACTGGTAACAGTCCCTTTGTAGGTTAAAATACTAAACCATTGACAGATTCGGAAATACACAATGAAAAAGAAGCAACTGTTTATCGACAGGGTTAGAGCTCTAGAACGTTAGTGCAGATTCACACCATTTCTAATAATCAATTATTCAAACAATCCATAGATGGCGACTGTATCCAGAATTATTAAGAACTTATCATTTACAAAATTAAACAACATGGAATGCAAAAAAAAGCGCCGCAGGCAAAAATGTGACGTTTTTAAGGCCAAATGCTGTTGATTTTCATCATTCTGAAATACAAAGGACGTATTACAAAAACATACTTGCGAATTTGCGCGCCTGATTCAATACAGAGAGACACTTTGTCGCGAAACCCTTTCGTATTTTGTAATACAGATTTTGAATAATTTAAGTATTTTATCATAGCACCCCGAAATCCCAACGCTAGCTAATAATAAATATCAAACTCTCTTCTGTTTGTTACATGTGTTCAGAAACATAATTGTAATCTTGTGTACCCTTATATAACGGAACCAATTCAAAATATCGATCAAAGAGCTCTCAAATAAAGCACCACATTTAAACATTTTGCTAGGTTCAAGGTCAAATCAGTACCTAAATGCTGTTGATTTTTATTGTTATTGTTGATAAGTTAAACAAAATTTAGTGAAGAAAAATTATTAAACGGAGACCTTTGAAATGCAACTAAAAAGCGCTACGCTAGAGAGATAAACAAAATTCTACAGCTAATTTCTTTTCTTTTTAAGAATATTGTGTAAAAATACGATTATTATTTTGAGAATGAAGTTTTTCGCTAAACCCTTTTACAAAACAAAACACATTTTTTCCCAATTTTTTTTTGATATTTATTTAGCCAAGTGAACCAAAAAACTCCTAGTTCACGCGATCTAGGAGGTGTTGAGTTAACCGTACAAAAGGCTCGTGGGCCTCACAAAATCGGCTCACGGCCCGCGTGTTGTTCATCGCTGCTTTACAATGAGTTACGTTAAATTTATTTATTTATTTATTTATTTATTTACACATATACGGCACAACACGTGCCATTAACATAATTGACACACTTATAATAGTACAACAACATGAAGAATAACAGTATAAATGTAAGTAAAATTTAAGAAAATAGGTAAAAAGTAAGGTAATAAGTAGTGTATAAAAACTATAATGTATAAAAGTAAATTGTAAAGTGAATAGTTTAAAATATAAAGTATTAAAGTACAAACCATAATTTATTAGGAAAAAGTAAAAATAAAAATAAAAATTTAAAGATTGAAATAAAACAATAAAATGTACCAATAAGATACCTATCTCAAGGTACCGACAATGATTTAAAGATAAAAAGTAATAAATCCTGGATTATGTTAACCGATATGATAAATTTTACAAGTACTTATGATTTCAAGTGCATTAATAGTTTTAGAAGTACTGGTAGGCATATTATGTTTACATGATGTATTTACGTGGTACTAGCAAACAAATTTAGTTTAACGCATCTTTTGTATGAAGACAGATTACCGGCAGCGTGATCAATATTAGCATATTCATTGCCTAAAATATGCAAGCGATTTATGGTTGAGTTTTGTTCTGCGTTCGTCATAGTATTGTCACAGTGGAAAGGTGTTTTGAGTCGAGTCGGTCTACTAGGTACATGGTAATTTATTAATGAGACCAATTCAGGGGAGTCAAACCAGTTATTGTTTATTAAATTAAGTGTGGATAGAGTCTAATGTCATTTTCATAACTAAAATAATGTTCAATATCGTCCGTTAATGTAGAACTTGTGGCTAGAAATACAGCTGTGCCATTGTGGGTAAAGACAACTGTTGACCCTGCTCCTGAGGCCATCCTGAAGTTGATATCTTGTTCCTGCAAAGGAAACTGATCTACTTAAATAACTAACACTCCTGTGTGAAATGTTCTGCTTTGTGTAAAATTTGTGATGGGGGTCTACGGAAATTCCAGCTACTTGAGAATTTAAAGACGAAACTTTTATGCTATCTGAGGATGTTGATGGAGACTTGAATGATTAATTACGAGGATTCCGTAACAAGGTTATTGAAGTACGTTTGTGGTTTCTCTCTAACTTCTCCTCTTTTTGTATATTTTTCTAATATATTCAAAATTACACCATTTTTTTCTTCAGCGGTTTGTTTTATCGCCCTTGGTCTGTTTTATTCATTTTTTCAACAACAAAAAAATTACCACCGTTGACGTATTATATTTAGTTGGGACGTGAAGTGAAAAAATAGTTTCGCTTTTTTACCTCTACTACCTAAGCCAGTTTACACGCACAATTTATCACGTTCTTATATTTGAACAAGTTTCGATGAGATATTAGTACGCAGCACTGCCTCTAATTGTAGCTCTATGATATACATAAAAAAGACACGTTTAAGAAAGGTAGAAAATTTCTAACGCTTTACTTCCCCTACTACATTTCAACTTAAACCTTCAACTCCAATTTAAAACAATCTGCTCATCTACAAAACACAAATTCGCCCCATTATAATTATAACTATTATCTATTATTATTATTTAACTATTATCCCCCCACTACAAATTACATTCAGATTCAATCGAAAAAATTCAACATAAATTCCTAAGACACATTAACTTTAAACTCGGTATTCCCATTGAAAATATAAACTATAATTACTTGATGAAAAATCTAAATTTATTAAAACTCTCAGATCGAAGAACTATATCCGACTTAAAATTTATGTTCAAAATTGTAAATGGTAGTATAGACAGTCCTGATTTAATTAACCCCATTGAGTTTCATATACCCACGAGAGCTACTCGTTCTAAAATTTTGTTTAAATGCAACAATATCAGGACTGAGTATTCCAAACACTCGCTTGTACCTAGGTTGCATGAAGTTAGTAATAGATACGCAGATGTGGCAGATCTATTTAACTGCACGCAAGGTAGGTACAAGAGGGCTATGCTATCAAATCTTTTCAATCAATATTAATTTAATCTAATTCTACCTTATTTGCACTATAGAAACTTATGTACTTGTATCTCTTTTTTACTTACTTACTTACTCTCTAATGTCATTTCACAATCAAATGCCACATATGCCACGTAATTCTTTTTTTTTTTTAAATATTTCTACGATTTTAACTGTGACATGTTATCATTGTTTATGGTATATTTATACCGTTGATATTCAATAAATAAATAACATACCCCATTTTGGCAACAGGCAACACAAAGCGTCTTTAATAATTCCAAAATGTCACATTTAGAAACAGTGGCGGCTCGTGACTTTTGGGTGTACTAGAGTGCTAATCACACTCAATAGTCACGAATAGCCACTGCTTAGACGATTCAACCAAAGCACTTGGTTTACAGATACGAAATATGCAAGTATGAAAATCACGCCTCTAAAAACACATATATGAAATTAGCCAAATAGTTTTACTTCGAACATTTTATGTACCCTAATCCGAGCATTATCATGTAAGAGTGTTCAAGCCAGTTCAAGTCTATATTATGTTCTCCATAATAATCCCCCTTGATGCGTCGCGTCGGCTCTAATAAAAAAAACGACAAAGTGCAACCATTAATACGAAAATATTTTATTTAATTCAACTAAGAAAATTATACCCCCAGTAAATATAGAGATTGAGTGATTTGTAACTTGCATGTAAACAATGTGATAATGATTAATGGCTTTCGCACTACCAAGCACACTAATCTTCTTAAATGATTCTTCTTTGGCCTGAGTTCACTGGATAGGAGTAAAAAAGTGTAAAGTAAATTCGAAATATCACTTATTTTTCAATACAATCTCAAACGTACAAATTACAATGGTGGATTTTTTTTCAGTGATTATATGACAGAAAAATAATTTTAAAAAAGCCAAAATCGCTCAAAAATCCTCTCAAAAGTATTGTCAAACAAACATCGTCGCAAGGTAATACAAACAATAAATAACTCTGAGGTGTTTACCATCATAGATACAGTTGTTGGAATAGCATCTTGTAGCTAGTTTATTTGGGAGCGAAAATCCCGACATCTTTATTTTGAAGTGTTTTTCTGTCTGGACATTTATCTGGTCTAGTGATTTCGCAAGATTCGAAGCAAGATGAACGTCTTGGGGTCTTCTGATTTTAATAGAGATACGAAAGGGCTTCTTTTCAAAATACCGTTGAATCCTGTCAGTAAGTCTTAAGAACGATTGATTTATTTGTTTATTCATGCCCGTTAAACCAATTTAGAAGGTATTTGATCAAAACAAGGACTATTCTATGGGTTTTATTTCAATTAATATTTAATTGTTTTATAATCCATTGTCGTATTCGAAACTGGTTGACTTTATTATTCATGCATAAATTAGTAGATACCAATTAATATATCATCGATATTATTTGTTATCATTCCAATGTTCTATTACTTACGCAGTTTACTTTACCAGTTTTCGCTTTGTATTTTCCACAATATATTATACTGTTAACTTTTATTGTCTACCCTTTGTTGTTTTACATGCTCATAGGGGCTCTTTATTGTTTACACAATTCTCATATAACAGTTCGTCTTTATTATAATATTATCGGTTCAATGAATAAATTAATAATAAGGGCTGTAAATAGGTTGCCACAAAGTTACCAGTTAATAAAATGTAGGAATTTTAACTCTACAGCAGTGTTAATCAAAGTGTGGTGTTGGAGCAATGCGCAAATCAATAAATATCAACATCTCTTTTTTTGGCGTTTGTCAATAAAATAATTGACATTCTGAGAAAAACATTAATGCGCAATTGGGGTTATATAGTTTATAGTATTGAGGTTATATAGTTTATAGTATTGAGATTAAATAGTTTATAGTATTAACGTTATATAGTTTATAATATTGGGGTTATATAGTTTAAAGTATTGCGGTTATATAGTTTATGGTATAAGATTATATAGTTTAGAGTATTGGGGTTATATAGTTTATAGTACAGAGGTTATATAGTTTATAGTATTAAGGTTATATAGTTTATAGTATTGGGACTATAAAGTTTATAGTATTGAGATTAAATCGTTTATAGTATTAAGGTTATATAGTTTATAGTATTAAGGTTATATAGTTTATAGTATTGAGATTAAATAGTTTATAGTATTAAGGTTATATAGTTTATAAGATTGGGGTTATATAGTTTATAGTATAGAGGTTATATAGTATATAGTATTAAGGTTATATAGTTTATAGTATTGGATCTATATAGTTTATAGTATTTAGGTTATATAGTTTATTCGTGCGTGTGTGGGCTCGCATGCCGCGCTTCCCCTGTTATTGCGCGAATAATTAATTCTTCATCTGGGAGGAGGGCGTATGGAGATTTTTAAAGCCTTGAAGTGGGGCATGGCGCAAATAAGGTTGAGAAACACTGCTCAAGAGCCGATTATATAATAAAATTGGTTCCATGCTAACTCAACACAGTGACTATTCAACACACTTTTAAAACGTGTTTTTTTTTAACCTAACCTACTTAACCCAGTTAATAAAGTTTTTGTTTCATCACTTTCCATAACTTTTTAAAGATGTGATGAATTATCATTTTGATGATTTATCCGGTCACCTATAAAATTACATAATTGAAAATCCAATAATGTCTGTATTCGATAATATTATTAAATAACCAACACCTCTGCCGCGGGTCATCCCAAGTGATTCGCTATGTTCGTTAACTTAGCAGGAGTGTCAGGGTCTATGAAGTGAGGTTTTTCTAAGTATTGGCGGCGGATGCCTCTGCCCACTATTGCGCGGCGGGCCGGATCGACAGACACCGTTTGAGGGAGACTGTTTGACCTCTCCAGCAGGATTATCTCGACCCATCGCCTTGCACCGCTGTGTGAGAAATGGATTCATATGGACTCAATGTCCCCGGGGTTTTTAACCACCCCTCATACCTTTTTCTTTCACCGAACGTCTTCAAAAACACTACACACAGCATCCTCGAAGATGACATAGGACACGAGAGAAATTATTTACTTCGGGGCCTTTTGTTTGACCTAATGTAAAAAGATAAAAATATATTATATACAAAGATAAAATATAATAAATTATCTTTGTGCATTCTTGGGGTAAGAGGGGACTGCTTGCGGGTGTTCAAAAACTACTTTGAATTTTTTTTTGAAACTTTCGATACTATCTGTGTGGCCAAACACATTCAAACGTGTCCTCTTTAAAATGGTTTGCCTGCGCGTAGCACGTAATAAACATCATGGTAAGGATATCCTGTATATAATGTTAGTAAATACTGGTTTCCCGTTCTTCTGTTTGATTCTAATGAGACTGCATCCTTACTTTAGTAATAAGCGTCCATCCTTCCGGTACCATTTCCGCTCTATCCATTAAGCCTTATTAAATCAACCTCCTCTGTAAGAAGAAACAATCGCCTCCAGTTTCGCTGGGGTAGTTTGTAAAGTAACCTTATTTCCGTCTCCTCTCAGAACTTCAACCCTACAAATATGATTTTTTCGGAAAAAAATTCCAAATATTGCTCCGTTAATTATTTAATCAAATAATTTATAATATTTGCATTGTTTGTTGGCTTTTATTGTCATGTACAGTGAAACACTTTAAGACGATGCCATACGTAGTAATGCAAAATCATGTGTTTTTGGTTTGAAAATTTGGTCGTCTAGAATTGTTTCAGATGCTTTAATTAAATACTGCGAGTAGAATACATCTTGGCCTTTGAAATAATAGAGTATTTTTTAGATAAGTCTTTTTATAAGCACAGAAAAAAATGTATAAGGCCTGTGAAAACTGCTTTAAAGTTTAAAACCTCCTACTTACGAAACCATTTTCGGTTTTGATTTTATTGTATAATGTGGCAAATTAAGTTATTTATAAAATGATCGGAAAAAAATAAGTATTTATCCCTGAACATCCATAAAACAAAAGGCATTTTTTGGCCATGTTTTTTTCATGCATAAATCAAAACAGGCGGATGGTGTTAAGCGGGAATTTAATCGCCATCTACGTGAGGGCTGTTATTTATAGCGGCTTTATTTAAAATATTACACGACGCGACGTAGTGCATCGCCTTAAATAATAGACGCAATAAAAATATACTAAACATGTTTTGACTTCGACACTAAGAAGAATTTTCCGTTTAAGGATAGCTTCCCGACGGTCTTTGTGGTTGAATGGTTACGATCCTTGGCTACGAATTCAGAGGTCGCATGTTCAAATTTCGGAAAGCATATTTTATTTAATGAATTTGTGTTATTTCACAATTTATTCAAAATAATATAAACGGGGTGCAACAAAACAGACAGTGCAGTTTTGAAGGGCCGGTACAATTCGTGTGGTGGGGGTAGGAACCTGGAAGGGGTCTCATTCTGACAAGAGGGTCGTGCCGTTTTCAGTCGTTACAATGGTTTTTCCGGGACAACACCGGGGCTTTGCTGCCCACATTTTTATTGAGAATGGCCGTTCTTATTCGCCACCCTGCAGGCCTTCTGGTTGTAATTTTCGACTTCTTCCTTTGGACCCATCTGAAAGAAAATGTTTTTAAATATTGGAAGAACTCAAGGATCGAATTCGGGAGGAAATTGCCGCTATAGCCGTCGAGATGTGCCAAAATGCGGCCGAAAGCTTATGAAATCGCCTTCATCGATTTATCGCGGTTGGGTAACATCATATTTCTGATTTAATCTTCAGGACTTGATGCATAAAACAGCATGATGTACTGAATAGTAGTTCTGCAAGTTGTGCCTTTTTTTTAATAGCCCTTCCTTGACTGTTTTGCACTGTCTGTTTTGCCGCACCCTGTACCATCCAGATTCCAGATACCGAGATTTTAGCCGTGTTTGGTGACCAGATTCACCTTCCTCTTCCACATTTCCTTCCCCAGCCCTACACACCGGCCCACCCACTATCCACTTTTCATAATTTACACAACAACGATCGTCGATGGCGGTTCTAGCCTATCCAAAGAACAACGATAAATCGTTGACTTGCGTTCAGTAGGTTAACCGCCTCATTCCTGCCGTCTCCCTTGCATAGTTCTCGATTTTTCTCGGTTTTTCCATACATTAAGCCCCTCCGAGATCTTTTCTTTTAAACAGTTTGCACAACGTAGTGTATAAATAGGAATGGTTATTTAATTGTATGTGTCTTTTACGACATAAGAAATCCAATTACAAAATTAAATACTCTGGCATGTAAACCGAATCGAGAAATTATATTGACGAATGTTTGTATTTCAAGGGAAATGAACCCTCGACATCAAATTCAAAGACAATTAAAATTATCATTAGACAGTACATATTTGTAATGTCCTGATGAAGGTTGAGTTCAACCGAAACCGGTCGACGTATATAAATTTAGTAAAGTGGTTTAAAACAAAGATATTCTTTCATTTGTGCTTTTTACTTATCTCCTTCCATAGGTACTTTAACGCTTCCGTTCCGAGGGGGGTTACACATTTACCCTGTTTACATTACAAACTATTATGTATGTTATCTTAGAAAAACTATTCGGTAATTAATCATGCATCAATAAACGTATGTCGGTACAATTTTTAAGATACTAAATAATAGGTGTTTACCACATTTCGACAAAATTAGTCTCCTCTCCGTTATACCCCCTCTCCCACAAATCGGTAATATTCTAGCACTGGACACAGCAATTCGACAAACATCCCCTTAGTTTCCCTTTGAAAAATAATTGATTTTTACTTATCTCCTTCCATAGGTATTTTAACACTTCCGTTCGGAAGAGGGTTACACACTTACCCCGCACGAGTTTTGTGTTATATCTTAGTTGTTTTTTTTTACATCACATACTACATTATGTATTTTATCTTAGAACAAAATAATTCGGTAATTTATCATGCATTAAAAAATGTGTGTCGTTACAATTTTTAAGATACAAAATAATAGGTTTCTATTACATTTCGACAAAATTAGTTTTCTCTTCGTTATACTCCGTCCCCCACTCCCCAAAAAGCGGTAATATTCTAACATTGGACACAGAAATTCGACGAACATCTCCTCAGCCTCCCCTTGAAAAATAATTGCTTTTTATTTATCTCCTTCCATAGGTACTTTAACACTTCCGTTCCGAAGGGGGTTACACACTTACCCCGGACGAGAGTTTTGTGCGATATCTTAGTCGTTTTTTTTTTACATCACATACTCCATTATGTATGTTATCTTAGAAAAACTCTTTGGTAATTGATCGTGCATTAAAATAATGTATATCGTTACAATTTTTAAGATAGGTACTAAATAAAAAGTATTTATTACGTTTCGACAAAAATAGTCTCTCTCCGCCATACCCCCTTTCCCCGCCCCCAATATAGCGGTAAGATTCTAGCACACAGAGGAACAGAGGAAAAATATAAGTAAAAACATTTTTTTTTCAAATGTATCTGCCTTCCACCCTTCAAGTTGTGTTTCACGCCATCATTTCAAATTATGAAAAGACAGACAGCGTTTGAGGGTCATATATGACCGGCCGTCCATATTTTATAAAAGTATTTTTATCTCTTTTTCTATCAAGCCGAAATACTTTTTTTTTTAAGTTAGAAAGAAAAATAATAATTCTTTCCAGTTTGCCTCAAATGTTTACACTGGAATCCATTAATAAAATCCTAAAAAGTCTAAAATCAATAATTCATCACAGAGCCAACGACAGTATTAATTAAAAAAGTGATTTAAAAATAATCGTATATTCAAAATATATTTGATTTAATTTGATACGTTTAATGAAGTGATCTTATAGCAATCAGAATCGTTCTAACGCGTCACGTGTAAGCTAAATAATTCTTGACCTGGGTCGAAACAATTTCAACTGAGTAATTTTTATAAACCGCTTTTTGTTTAGTTTTAACTGACATTCTTTTTAACCAGCAGTAATCAAGTTTTAACTAGTAAGAACGCGTTCTAACTAAACACTGCTTATCAGTGTAGCACATACACTTAAAGCTGCTTAATAGTGTTAGGGTCTCGTAAACATACTCTGCCATGAGTAAGTACCCGAAGAACGCTTTGCTGAACGAATTAACAATTTAGCTCTTACATTAATGAACACTTGAAAAAAAGGGCTTAACCCGTAGTGTGCCAAAAAATCCACCGTGGATTTGCTAGTCACCGGATTTTATCGTAATCGCTTAATCGTTTTGAATCTTAGTAATGCATAATAAAAAAACGAAAAAGCTTTTTCTTTTATCAGGGAAATCATGAATCTTAATATTGTTATAGTTTGTCGTTTCGTTACTGGCTAATATGTTTATTTTATCTGTGGAAAAGCACGTCGTAAAATTATATGTCAAATGTCATAATTCATATTTTCAAAAACTTTACTACTATATTTATTTACATTAAATCGTCTTCAACACTTATTTAGCTAGAAAATATAATAAAACGTAATAATATTAGTATGTATTTATTATATGATATTATTTCAGAATAGAAATAAAAACATTTCTCTGAATATGACAAGCTTTCCTGGGAACACACAACATGTAGATAGATATACAGGATATCGGGGGGTTAAGTGCGCTAACTTCAGGGGGTTGTTCTGCACGATTTTAGAAGTAAAAAAGTTAATTTAACCTTTATCGAAATTCCAAAGTTTCAAGGTATTTTTTAGGTAAAATAGGTTGACTACAATTCAAATATACTGAAAAATAAATATTCTTCTTTTGAAAAATATTTTAGTATGGAAAAAAACATGGAATTTCGAAAATGTTTTTAATTAAGTCTGGCCGCATACATACGTTTTCCGTATTCGATTTACGAATTCGTTTTCCGTATTCGGAATTCCGTGAGACTAGCGCAAACGTTCGTTTTTCTTCATTCGGAATGTATAAACGTCAGTACCAGTGTTGCCAACAAGGGCGATATATCGCCATTTAGGCTACTCAGAGCGAGAATCGGCGCCGAAAAAATCTAAACGGCGACTGGTCGCCAATTAAGCTACTTCAAAAACATCAATTTTAAACATATGTCCCGAAATTCTCTAGCCCCCCCCCCATGAAATTTATTTTTCTGGGGACAAATTTTATATTTTCTTGAAATTCTCTAGCCACCCCCATGATTTTTTTTATTTTCTGGGGACAAATTTTATTTTTTTTAAATTCTCCAGCCACCCCCCCCCCACGAAATTTTTATTTTCACGTAAAAATATCAATTTTAAACATGTCCCACCTAACAGAAAATTCGGCTACTTTACGCTACCTTATGTATGAGAAACGGCGATATTAGGTCAAGATCCGTTGGCAACACTGTATTACGAACGGAAATTTCCGTACGTTTGCGTCGGCACAAACAAACTGTATGCAATAGCTGCGTTCCACATGACGTCATTAGGTTTTTTCCATTCGGTTTCTCCGAAAGCGCCGGCTCGCATTCGGAACGTGCGTAAGGAATTTGTTCCGTTCGGAACTAAAACGAACGTGTGCGGCAGTTAATGTATTTTCTACTGATTCCGTGCATTTGGATGTCCGAATACGGAAAACGAATTCGTAAATCGAATACGAAAAACGTATGTATGCGGCCAGCCTAACACTTTACCCCCGGACACCTTGTATACGATTTTCATAAAGATTTAAACAGATTATCGGGTAAGACGGCACATTATGCAAACAAATAAGTTATTGTGAAAATAGTGTAAGCCGGCGTAAGACTTGTAAGATTTGTAAGATTGGTATTTTACCCCTTGTATTACACAGGTTAAAGGTGTTAGTTCGAAGATGGAACGTTAACCCTACTTATTTACCTCCTTTTGCCATTAATGAAAGTTGAAAGCCTTAAAGTTATTGAATTTGTAAATAATGCTAATATGACTACAACTACACTATGCGCCCTTGAGGTGATTTTCTCACGAAAACGGCGCTTTACAAATAATGGTGCGCAATTTTCAGCTCGTTTCGTAATTTCTGTGATGAGCTAAGGCGCTTTGAAATATTCAATAACTGTTAAAAAGACGACACTAAAAGCAAAAAAAAAACAATGTTATAAGAAATAGTAAGAAATCTGAAACGGTGAGCTCTGGGGTCACGAAATTTGGACAGCTTTTATCTTGTGTCTTCAATTTATAGATTAAAGGAACTGTCTGCCGATTGATGTATCATTTCTATTGAACAATTAAAAACATTAGATAAAAGCTGCCCAAATTTCGTGACGCCAGAGCTCACCGTTTCAGGTTTCTTACTATTTCATTAAACCTTTTTTTGGTTTTAGAGTCGTCTTTTTATCAGTTAATGAATATTTCAAAGCGCCTTAGATCATCACAACCGAGATTTGAACCTGCAACCTTCTAGTAGAGCCTTACCCCTTGACCACAAAGAGTATAAACACTCCTGGCACTAATTATAACAAACTTTGAAATTTAATCGAAATCACTAAAAGTAGTTTCGGAGTCTATAGGACACAAACAAAGAAACTTTCATTTATATATAGATAGATGACTATGCATTTTAATGTTTCTCTGTCATAAAACAACAAATAATATTCCTTTGGTGTCGAGTTCTTTAAAAATATCCGATATCTCGTAAAATATAACGGATCGCTGAAACATTTTGGGTCTCAAGGGTTTCTGGGCAAATCAAGTTTTTATTTATCACCGATCTTTAATACAAGTCCTGGAAAACTTTGTTGGTACTTAGCAAAGTTTCAAGCATAGTAGGGTATAGATATTGATTTTAGTTGCCTTACCGCATTTTATCGCATTATCTTCGATTAGTGGCAAATAGGAAAACTTTTATTTAATCATTGAAGATAATATTAGCGACTCTCGAACGAAAAAATTGAAACAGATAAATCAGAAAACGATTCGGTCTCATCTAGGAATTATACCTAGAACCTTATCTATGACGGGGATTTGCTCTACCTATAAGCTAATTCAACCATATTTAACTGTATTTTACTTCGATTAAGAACTACCAAAATTTTATTACGACTTTTTTTTAAATTTACTAAATCACTTTGTGTACACCACTATTTCATCAAAATAATCGAATTTTGCGAAACTAATAGTTTCTTTGTATAATATGTTATTTATTTATTAATTTTCGGGAAATCGACTGTTTACATAATCAGTTTGTACATAAGTATTATATAGCTAAAATAAAACCAATTATGGATTTCCTCCTTGTGACTTTACCTCTCAGTAGAGATGTCTAGGTCTCTGTAATGTCTCAGTAGACAGCATAATATTGAATAGTAAATTAAATTTGTGAGAAAGGAATATGAATTTAAAAAAATATACTTAACAAAAGATTATATACAACGAAAAATTTGCAAAAAAATACATTTATAGCCATAGAGGGAGGTTGTAGATGTAATTCAAATCATAATAGAGATATGAACAATATAGACATAGACAATATTCACAAACCATCAGAGAAATATTCTTTTATGGACCTCTTGTATTTGGTAAGTTCGCAACTGAAAATATCAACCTTGGATAAAACGCTAATGTAATTATTGCATATATTCTATCCACGATCGGTGTGAATTCTCGACTACAGGGCTGAGAATCAAAGAGCTTAACACTCTGACAGGATGATTAGTTAGCTAGGAAGCGAAGTCAAATCAATGAAACGTCATTCGTACATGAACGATAAATTCAAAACTCCCCAAGATTATTAAAATGTTTCGAATACTCACGATTCGATTATTGCAGGCCCATCACTAGTACATAATGAAACCCAATGGGCTAATCTTAATGTTTACATCGTAATTTAAACAAATTTCGAGGCACAAATGAATAAATTTATTTTTTTAACCCCTTCAATACACCCGCCCATCATTCAAATTCCATATTTTACATTACAGGGATTAAAGGGAACTGTATAATATTATGGCCCAGTTTTCCAGTCGACTTGATCAGGCCCAGGCTCAGGCCCAATGAATAATAAATAAATAATAAATTACAAACTAGTGATGCGAAGTTCAGTACTTTGATTTGATTCTATTCATTGTTTTGATCGAACGGAAATAACTCGTTCACGATTATTTTGTTACGAGTATAAGATTCGTTTAGATCAATATGTTGACTCGAATACCGAATGACGTTGCCATCTGATAATATTTGGGTTGAACTATAAATAAGAGACAAAAATAACTGCTTACATTGGATATCGCTAGAGCTCGCCGTTCAAGAGATTTTACTGAGTTATTTTATTTATTTTTACGACCTGCTAGGCAATTGCATGGATTTTAAGAACAAAATATACCTAGTAAGCTTTCGAAATTTTTACAGAAAGTTTTTAACGCATGAAATGACGTTAAACTAAAAATCTGAATATGAAAAAATATTAGTAACGTGTAACAGTAACATAAAATAACATAGAAACTAGAACAATACTACATATAAGACTAATTACAAACATTACATTACAACGCCACCATAATTTGTAGGATTCAACAAAGTGCTGGTATATAGATAGATTACGCTAAGTTCTATAAATAAAATCGGTAATTATATCAATTGTATCGTCAAATTTGTTGCCAAGATCAAACATTCTATTGGTTAGTGAGTGTGTCTGATAGTTGGTTGTGTATGTATTACAGAAGAATGTTACATTTTATCTTGTGTTCCTAGTAGGCACATGGAATTTAATAGTGAGGACGATGACAGGGCTGTCAATTAAGTAGTTAATGACTCTGTGTAACACAACCAGGTATGATACACTAAATTGTGTGAGATACGTTATGAGAATAAGGGGAATTTATATGATTGAAAGAAACATTCCACGATTAAGTGTTTCAAATAACTACTTAAATTCGATCGTATGAAGACTCAGAATAACAGAAGAACATCGATTAAACGATGTACGAAATTGAATGAAGCAATGATGCCAATACGGAGTTCCATGGCATTCCGTAAATTAGTAACAATATGTTATTTTCTCAAATTATGTATTGCTAAAACAATACAATCTTTACTGCTAAAATGCAAATACCGGACATCGCAATCTACATGGGAATCTTTTCTGTATTTTTACAAAGTGATGGACTTTGTCAAAGTAATGTTTTTCACGTACGTCAATCAATACTTTCGATTCTACTCGACATTTTCAGATATTCGATTAATAGAACGAATCATTCGAATCAATTCGAACATCACCACTACATGTAATAACCCCCAATAAAACCGACCCTCGTCTTTCAGCCAAGCATCACAGCGGATTAACCCCTCATATTTACCGATGACTTTTGGAATCAGAACCACTCAGGCATCAAAACCGGAACGAAAGCCACCACAAGGTGCCACACGTGACTGAACTGATGATGCCAATCCATTTACACGTGATTGTATCATTATTTGTAGCCTCGCTGTCAAGTGGTTACAAATAATAATGAGGTATAATGTGTAAATTGGTTCCATAACAAAACATATAAGAAAATTAAAGAAAATGTGTAGGAAAAAAAAACTTAACCTAAAATATTTTTTATCGTGATTCAGCAACTATTCTGTTTCATCTGTTACCGTGTATATAACCTATCGATGGCTAGGAGTCAAATTATTGAATCTAGATTTGTATCTTGAATGTGTTAATTACTGTAATATATTTACTTAAGATATCCTATTTTTTCGTTTAAAATATTGCATCTCCTAATCCAACCGTCCCAAATATATAAACATTAAAATATAAAGTAAATTAGCACAGAAATTGTATCACCAATTTATTTATTTATTAATTAAATAACGGACTTACGTCCAATATTAAAAAGCGACACGAGATTTGGGACAATGTACAATGCTAAAGTAAAGGATGGTATATAAAAGCAGAGACAAACAGGGAAAACATAAGAAAATAGAAATGAAATAGAAGTGTCGTCAAGTCAAGACCTTGCTAAAACTAAAGTGATACAAAATATCCTCAATTGCATAGTGAGCGACAAAAAATATTCTGACTTATACCAAAAAAATCAAGGTCTTGACGTGAGTTGACCATTTTACATATTCTGGACAATGGTGAATTATAAGCATAATTAGTCGAGTGTTGATTGAGGAAGAGCAGTTCTTTATTTCTGAGTCTACGAGAAGGTATATTGAATTAGATGAGTTCTAGTAATGTAGGTGAGTCAATAAAATTGTTGATAATTTCAAAGAAACAAATGAGATCAGATTTTTTCCGACGGTCTTCTAAAGAGAAAGGTTTAGAATTTGTTCAATTTCATAATACGAGTAATTGCCTCTTTCTTATCCTTGCCTCCTAGCAATCCCTTTTAGAAAAAAATAATAAAACTAAATAAATAAATAATAATACCTGTATGCTAAATGAAAGTCTAAAAAATATTTATTTCCCAAAAATGGCCTTGTAACATTTTGATAATAAGAAAAGTTTTGGATACCGGTTTTGGCTGCAAATACCAATACCAAATCAAGCAACCAATCAAAATGCATATAGGTTTTAATCTGCAACAATAATTCCGGGTCTAACTACCACATACACGCATCTATTTCTTGCCTTCATACTCTTGGAAAAAAATTCACCTCAAATATCTACAAGTTAACCAGTCTTCGAGTGATGAATGAATTATATTTTTTAGTAGCATTATATTATTATTTTAAAGTTGCAAAGGAGCGATTATATATATTTTTTATATTCTTCTTATTATTCACTTGTAAATTATGTATTATGAACCTATTTGATATTACTGACAATTTTTAAACTGGCATCAAATATATTTTTTAAATTTCTATTTTCTTTTAGATTATGCAAATTTTAATTCATCTTTATATCTACCATGTATTATTTTTTTTAAAGTAAACATTGTTAAAACCCATGGGGTCTCTGTACCATGCAGTAAATCATGTAAAAACCCATCAGGGCAATTATAATATTTTTTTAAATTGGTGTTATAATATTTTCACATTTTTCACGGGCTTGCTCCAGCAATAATAATATCGAGATGATTTTTTTAAAAGAAAGACAAACATTCCCAGGTTACGAATAACCCAACAATGTTTGAAAATCTCCTACTACCACAACAAAAAGCCGAAAATTTTGTTTGTGTTGTGATGGAGGACTTAGCCAGCCGAGGAATCGAACACGCGACGCTCGGGTGAGACCCAAGCGCTATGCCCACTCAACCACTGACCGGTCTAAATAGGTACTAGTTTATCTACCAACCTTTTTAAAACATATACCTACGCTTGATTCACCCGTCAACATTTCAAGATTTCACAATCATTGGAGGCTTTATGCTGCGTTCCGTGAAATCCTTTGTATTTCCTCTGTCCGAAACCTTCGGCGCAACGTGCTGACAGTAATAGGTTGATTTATTTTTTTACGCATTTTTTTATTACTTCTGCAATAGCTCAGTGTATATTTTATGTATCACGTGCAGGGTGTAAGTCACCCCTTGACCGACAAAATACTATTATGAGATACAGGGGCGGATCTAAGACTCAAAAGGCAGTCAGCAAACGTATCCAAGGGGCCAGACCAAAGATATTAGAAGAACGAGATGTGCTATGAGCAGTTCATACTGTGTGGAATTGTTTTACCCAGTGTCGCCGGTTTTGTTCACCAATACTACTGCACACCTTCGCTTACGCTAAGGTATCCGCACTAATACATAGAACAGATTTCTGTGCGTACACGTCCCGATACCGTTCAAAGTACCCTAATTAGGTAGTACTCCGCCTACGGTCCGGCGGCCAACATAGCATATCTCGTTCTTCTAATATCTTTGGGCCAGACCCTGGGGGCCTACTCTGTATATTTCGAAACTTTCTTGCCGTCGGTTTAGCCACGTCACAAACCCGTATTAACCCTTCCTTTACGGTGTTCAAAAATTCCTCTACACTAATAATTAGTATAAATTGTAATTACTGTGGTAAATATTTATAAATTTGAATTACTGAAGGCGATGCACTACGTAGTAATTTAAAATCATGTGTTTTTGGTTTGAAAATTTGCCTAGAAATGTTTCAGATGCTTTAATTAAATACTGCGAGTAGAATACATACTGGCCTTTGAAATAATCGAGTATTTTTTAGATAAGTCTTTTTATAAGCCCAGAAAAAAATAATGTATAGGCCTATGAAAACTGCTTTAAAGTTCAAAATCTCCTACTTACGAACCCATTTTCGGTTATGGTTTTATTGTATAATGTGGAAAATTAAGTTATTTATAAAATGATCGGAAAACATTTAAATATTTGTGTCTGAACATCCACAAAATAAAATAAAAGGCACTTTTTGGCCATGTTTTTTTCTTGCATAAATCAAAACAGACGGATGGTGTTAAGCGAGAATTTAAACCTTATTGCCATCTACGTAAGGGTTGTTATTGATAGCGGCTCAATTTAAAATATTACACAACGTAGTGCATCGCCTTAAGTGTAAGCAAGTTAAATTTCAGCCAATTTTGAAGTGTACTGAGGCCTTATTCAGCCACATAAAATGTCTCCGTCCAGTTTTATTTTTGAAATCAGCATCATCATCATAACTGATTATGTTTCCTTTAATGGTAAGGTTTTGTGATATTATTTATACAAATATGTTTAGCGCCTCACAAATTGTACAGCTTTCTTAAATTAAAAGCATAATTTTCATATTTTAGACTTAATGATTTTCCTTGTTGCTTTCGTGAATTATTAAGTCTTTTAATTTTCATTCTTAGCTCTAAAATAGTGAGATGAAAATCAAAATTATTTTTTATCTACTGTATCGAGAATCCAAATACCATTTTTTATCAAATCTATTTATTTCACCATTTTATATATAATTTCAATTGACAAATAAATAGGAAAAACTTCTGGATTTTTTTTTTATAATAAAGTTGTAAAAAAAACTCCGAGTCAGTGGTATATCCTATTTGGGTATGTTTTGTGGTTAAAGGGGAGGAGGATGTGGAATAGAAATGTCATGCTACTCAGAATTTTTAAATAAATACGTCTAAAGCTATTTCAAATAAAGTTTCGATTCCGAGTGGTGGTTTTTCATTAGGGCGCGGGCGGTTCTCCAGTATTTACAACTATAACGAGGAGCAAAATATACTGCATATTATTTTAACTAGTAGTTCTGTGAACAAAAACCAAAGGTACTTAAATACCTATCTACTTATTTGGAAACCATATATGGTTTTTAATTTCAAATAAGGAATTCAAATAATCCAAAAAAATATTAGCATCCCAATGAAAATAATTCTTTTTTCAAACTTTCTTCGGGCTGTTGCGTTCCATAATATTGATGAAGCTATCAGTAGGAACCACGATTACGTGAACTCTGGCTGGATATAAAGGTAGTATCCGACATATCCACCATCTTGAACCGGAACCGGAACATAACTTTGGCAGGTAGGTACTTATACGGTGTAATTCTCATCCAATCCAATTTCAATTCCTCATGTCGGAGAATATTCAGAAGAAATTTTTGAGATTTCTCTACCCGAGGGGGGAGTAAGGCTACTACCCGTGGTTCTATCCTATTGACTTTCTTTTGGGTACGCTCGGAATGAACCATTTACGGGTCAGAAGGGATATACACACTTCTTTAGACTGATTCGTGGATGGAAAGCATTCATATCTATAATCCCGATGGTTATCTCCGTCAGCGACAGCATCAACCGTTTTATCTTCCAACCTGCAGGACAAACTTGCCAACTACCTTTCCAACCGTCTGGATCCCCAATTGGGGTTTGTTGTGAGACTGAAAGTAGTGGGGAAGGAGATGAGAAAGAGGTAACTAAAGAGGAAGGTAACCGGATATTCAGATCTGGTCACCACATACGGCTAAAGCCATTTGAAGCAACGTTTCAATTCTAAATGGGGTGATATTGAGAGTATCTGTTTATCTGAAACGTGTGCAAATATACCTCATATTATTTTAAATTAATATATTGTGAAATAAAACAGATTAATCAAATAAAATTTACTTTCGCTCCCTGGATTCAAACCCGCGACCTTCAAAAAGCTGTTAGAGTAGTCTCATTTTGTTGATAAACAGAATCACATAATTATTCCATTCAATGTACCTGCGCGTTCAACACGCTCTTGTGTCCTGATCAGAGTGGATCAATGCAAAACGAACTCTAAGCAGAATTCTTGCCTGAACAGACTATGCAATAATTACAATAGCGTATTATCCAAGGTTGATATTTTCAGTTGCGAACTTACCAAATACAAGAGGTCCATAAAAGAATATTTCTCTGATGGTTTGTGAATAATGTTTGTGTCTCTATTGTTTATATCTCTATTATGATTTGATATATATCTACAACCTCTCTCCATGGCTATAAATGTATTGTTTTGTAAATTTTTCGTTTTATATAATCTTTTGTTCGGTATATATTTTTTTTTAATTCATATTCCTTTCTTACAAATTTAATTTACTCATTCCATATTATGCTGTCTCAGTAGAGGTAAAGTCACACGAAGGAAATCCATAATTGGTTTTATTTTGGCCATATAATACTTATGTACAATCTGATTAAATTTAAATTGTCGATTTCCCGAAAATTAATAAATAAAATAGTAATAATCACAGATATTGACATAAGTAACATCAATGACGCAGATTTTAAAGGGCAACTTTGTTGTGGTCGTTCAATATCTGCTTTTTATATATTTATTAAGTTTTCTTTATTTAGGTACAATGATTATTAATGTTTTATATGTTGTATTGTCTCCAAAAACTCATTAAAATTATAATTTTGTTTATTTTTAAAAGGAATAAAATAGTCTAATTGAATGTCTGTAATAATTTAACTAACGTTTCTCAGTGCCTCTTTGAAAATTTTTACTGTTAACGATACCATTATTTGGTAGTGCTTACCATTCTTTTTTTACACGTGGCATTAAGGTTAAAGAATAAAGAATTTTTGTAACCTTGGAGAAAATATAACATCTACAAATTCTTTGTTCTATGGTTTGTGCCCATTCCATTCCGCATCCTTCACAGTTTTCCAAAAACTGTAGGCACTGCCCCCTGTCATAAAAAAAAAACACGGAAATAATAAATATTTTATGAGTTTATTCCACTGAGCGAACATAACACAAAAATGTCAACCCAAATCAATCCGAAGATATCTGATCGGTTTATTTTCTATAGGAAAAATTCCGCACACTCAATCAAAAATGTTTGCCATACTAGAATGGCATCTTTTATTGTTTTTGGAGATGAGAGAACGGAGAAAGGTCGGAGTACATATACCGTAAAATTCTGATTATGGACCGGAGGTAGCAATGAACCTTTTATGGTTTTATACTACATTAAAGCATTCCATAAGGCCGACTAGAGTTCAGGCCTGAAAAGCGTAAAAAGCCCTGGATGGAGCAATTTGAGATAAATTTGAAGCCACGGAGTGAGGGGCAAGATGTATGAAAATTTTCAAAACCTGTTTTATTTTTAAAATAATGTATCGACCCCGGAAAGGCAAAAGGGTGTAAGCGACAATTTAGCCAAAAACATGTTAATCGTGCAGTTTTGATTAGAATTTTTGTCTGATCAAAACTGTGTATATAACTAATTTCTTATAAAGTTGTCGCTTGCGCCCTTTTACTTTTCCGGCGTCGACTTCACATTCCATATTTCATCAAATCCCAAAAAAAATCATAAGAACGTTATAATTGCACTAAACATACGTAAAGAACATTTTAATTGTAACAATAATACCACTTCGTATACAAATCATTTCAAAAGTTTGTCACACAATATGGCTGCCAGTCAATTTCCCCTCTCCCTAGATTTGGCTTCAATGTTATTCATACGAAATCGCACTAAAATTTTTTCCTTGTCCACGGCTTTTTAGGTCCATGTCGATATACATCCTTCACCATAAAGTTAATACATCCAACATATATTTATGACTATCCATTCATCAAGTGTAGGTAGGTAGATACTTATTATCATTCTAGGTTTTGTTAGCATTAATAATAATATTAAGTATTAATTAACGTTTCCGAGTGGAAGATACTCTCAGTATTGCCTTTGCGAAAAACCACCATTTAGTATCGAAACTTTGCTTGAAATGGCTTTAACCATGTTTGGCGACTAAATTTGAATAGTTAAGTGAGAACTTCCCCATCTTCCTCTTACCCTTCTCTTTCATCCTCACAACATACCCCAAATTGGAGATTCCATAGTCTCGCTGACTAGACGGTTTGGATACTCTTGATCGGTATTCACATACATTACATAATATTAATAATAATGATTGGATTATTTGTATACGGCAATTTTCGTGAGAAAATCACCTCAAGGGCGCTTAACGACTTAATCTGTGCATTTAACTTATTCCTATCACTGTGACCTATAGCTAATTACTTTTGGCTTATAACTAAGTTTCATAGCTAGAGACTTATAACTAAGATTAATGCCGAGTGATTTACAACTAAGACTATTAACGAATGACTTAAAACCATACATATTTTAATGACCGAGTAGGTATTTCCACAATACCGCTATAATACGACTTACAACTAAGCCTTAATTACAGACGACATACTTCATATGTTCAATTCCTTTGCTGGCTTCCATCATTGTACTAGCAACGTCTTTCACTTATAATAATGGTAGTAGGAGATTTACAAATGTTTTCGGATTATTTGTAAGCCGGGAATATTTGCTTTTCTTAAAAAAAAACCCTGCGCATTTTATTCAATCGAATAAAGCAGATTCTTTCAACCTTATTTCTTATTCACAGCTTATATCGAAATACGTGACAACAATTTATTGTAACTCTAACTCTCAATAAAACCTTATTTGTCCATAAACATGCTTCTTTAGTTAACTTATTTTATTTAGTTAAACCTTATTTGTTCATACATATGCTTCTTTAGTTAACTTATTTTATTGAGTTAAGCCTTATCTGTCCATACACATGCTTCTTTCGCTAACTTATTTAATTTAGTTAAGCCTTATCTGTCTATACACATGCTTCTTTAGTTGACTTATTTTATTTAGTTAAGCCTTATCTGTCCATACACATGCTTCTTTCGCTAACTTATTTAATTTAGTTAAGCCTTATCTGTCTATACACATGCTTCTTTAGTTGACTTATTTTATTTAGTTAAGCCTTATCTGTCCATACACATGCTTCTTTCGCTAACTTATTTACTTTAGTTAAGCCTTATCTGTCTATACACATGCTTCTTTAGTTGACTTATTTTATTGAGTTAAGCCTTATCTGTCCATACACATGCTTCTTTCGATAACTTATTTAATTTAGTTAAGCCTTATCTGTCTATACACATGCTTCTTTAGTTGACTTATTTTATTTAGTTAAGCCTTATCTGTCTATACACATGCTTATTTAGTTAACTTATTTTATTAAGTTAATCGATCACATTCCTAACACAATAATAATAATGAAATACATTAGGAGGTAACTTGAAACTAAACCTAACAATGAAGTGGCGTTCTATCATTTAAAAAACAATCCCGATGTTCGTAAATCAAGCAGGCGAAAATTTTCTACAAAAATTAATTATATTTAATAAATTAACTAACGAGATTAATTCCTTGGGAAAAAAAATAAGAAAAACTAGGTAAAACCGTCGAACTGTGAGTTCTTGTTTCATAAAATTTACACTGCGTTTTCCGTCTGTTCCATCATCGAAGGTTCGACAGCCTCTATGGTCGAAAGGAAGGCTCTCTCGACTAGCAATTCAAAGGTCTCGAGTTAAAATTCCGGCGTCGACAAGTAAATTTTATTTGACTAAAATTTTGTTATTTCACAAGTTATTAATTTTAAGAAAATGTAGTATATTTGCGGCGGTGACCGGATAAATCATCAAAATGATAATTTATCACATTTTTAAAAAGTTATATAAAGTCATGGAAAGTGATGAAACAAAAACTTTATTAACTGGGTTAAGTAGGTTAGGTTAGGTTAGGTTTAAATTGTTATTTTTCATCGTTTCTAATGAATTTATATAACTTTTTTAAGGGGTGTTGAATTGTCACTGTGTTGAGATATCATGGAAACATTTGCGGCACGTTTTATAGTGTAAGATACTCTCAGCATCGCCCTGGTGTAAGACCACAATTCAGAATTGAAACTTTGCTTGAAATCACTTTGGCCGTATTTGGTGACCAGATCTGAATAGCCAGGTACTTCACCACCTTCCTCCTTACCATCTTCTTCCCCGCCCTACTATCTTCCGCCTAAAATATACCCTTATTGCGGATGCCATTGTTTGACTGGCTTCAGACGGTTGGGAGCAGTTGGTACTCTTGTGCGGTTTCATATAAAAGTACAATAAATGTTGTATTTACACAAATTGTGATCATTTGATAACAAAACCAAGTAAAAAAGTTGATCTCTGAGTTCATGAAATATTCCATCATGTGCTAAGAATCATAGAAAACTTCCAAATTTAACTGTCAAAAATGTTGCAAGATGCTATATTGCTTGTTCCACATCAAATCTCAGTCAAACCGGGTATTTAAGTTCTAATTACTGTAATGTTAGACAGTCAGATCATGTATTTTGCTGTGGAGAGTATTGTCAGACCAGCGGGCAGTTCAGATATAAATCAGCAATAATCTGACTCCTATACATCGCGTTTATCACCTGTTAGAATACATACTTTAAAAGTGTATTCTTATTCAAAACAACAGTCACCACAGAATCTATAAATTTCTGTATACTTTAACCAATAACTGGTATACATTGGCGCAGCCGGTAGGAAATGTATAAATTGATATCTGTTGCATCCAGTAAACGTCTTGGCTCTCGTTGGTCTCCCGCTGTCGTCCTCCTGTTTATTAATCGCAAAAATATAGTGGTACACGTTTAGGTCTTCCTAAACCCAACCCTCATTTGACCTTCAGAATTAACATAAAGATACCTCTTTGGTTATTGGCTGTCTTTCATTCTTGCTAGGTATATATCATACCCAGCGGAGCCGTCCAGTTTTATAAATATGGTTATTACAATGAATTTGGCTTAGCTCATGGCTGTACCATAATAAATTATAATTTGCACAGATATTGTGACAGATCGAAGATTCGGTTTCGGCTTAGGCCAATTTGGACCAATAAATGAGTTTAGGCCGCGGTTTCGGATTCGGCCAAAATGAGCCGAAACAAAAACCGAAACCTGCGTTTGTGATGTGTCCCGACACGATCACTCGGGCATATGTGTATGCCTCAAGAACAACTTGAAAATCGTGATTTGGAATATAAATTTTAGAATGGTACATAGGCATATACTATTATCTGAATAGCCAGGCCTCTTCCCAATTTTCTTCGATTCCCCACACCCTCCAGCCTCGCAAAATACCTCGATTAGGGATGCCATAGTCCCACGAGCTCAGAGCAGTTGGATTTCTTGTGTGGGATTCAATTTTTAATTTTGTGGCATGGTTAGATACATTCTAACCATGCAGAAAATTCAATTTAGAAATTCCACTAAGAATCTGTTTGGCTTGGAAAAAGGGATAATCCGTTTAACGTTTAGTAAAAATTGTTTCAAATTTGAAACGATCTGATTTATAAAAGTAATTCATGTCTCGGGGGGTTACAAATTATTTTAGAAATGGTTTTCTCAAGCATCTTCAGTCCATTGAATCAAGTTTAGTTCTCATTACTATGAGTAACCTTATTATGCTATTGAGTACCCCTGGGTAAACAATTCCATTGGTAATTTAATTTCTTGATATCAAAGAAGCTTTCGTTAAGAAATCTCCAGGCAAAGTTTGTTTTAAAAGGAGTAACTTTGGCAATATTGGTTTGATTGGGGCAATATAAAGTTTGCTGAATTTTTGCCTTCAATAAAAATTGCAGTAGTTAGGTACTTACCAGAAAATAAATACGGAATCTAAACATTTATTTTTATTTCATTGTTGAAGAAAATATTAGCGATTGGTTAGTTGAATATTAGCGGTCGCATCTAGGACTTAAACCAAGCACCCTCGCCTTGCCGGGGCACCGCTCTACCAACTGGGATCCTATCTCCTTCGGTCGTAAATAATTGTATCATAGTTCAAATAAGAACTACCAAAATTATCTTAATTTTATCACCGAAATTTTTTTATTGGATGCTACCTTTATGTATGAATGCAAGATTTAACTAGAACTAAATGCAATCTAGACAGTGTCTTAGATAAATATATCCTATTTTAATTTTAATGTGCGACATCTATTGACTTTTCGGCAAGTCTAGGATGAATATTTATTTTTGGAATGACTTAAGAGTAAAACATAAAATTGTAATATTCAATATTTGAAAACAATATTAGCGATTCACGAAAATTTTAAACAGAAAAATCTGATATAGACAATGTCGCATCAAGGAATTGAACCCTTTCTGATTTTTCTGTTTTTTTTTTTTAATTTTCGTTTAAGAATCTCTAATATTGTCTACAATAATTAAATGTTACTATTTAAGGTTTTAGTAAGTAATTAAATTAATCATAAAAATAAAAAATGTTTTTTTTTGTTTTTAGTGAAGAAAAAGTTTGTTGTTTTCTTCCAAACTTGGCCATAGACAAAGCTTTTTCAGAAATTGTTTTCATCTACCAGATTATATAGAAAAATACATATCGTAGAAAATAGTCTTATATACACGTATTTTTTTTTATACACACACTACACAGGAAGCCCTGGGAGGCCCTGAGGAAAATGATTTATCTAGGCCATAATAGGCCCCTATCTCATAATTTGGAATGCTGTGTGAGGATCTTTTTTCAAAGAAAGGAAGCAAAGGAAGTTCTGGAAACGTAAAAGGTATGAGAGTTGGGTAAGAATCTAGGGATCAGTATGTCAACCAACACCCCTATGGCAGAAGTGTTGGTTATCCGATAAATGATTCCCGGGGCGGCGGTACCCATACCCGCCTGCCTAATTTTAGAAATAAACCTATTTTTCATATCAAATAAAATTTTAAACTTAAGTTTTAGAAACAAAACTTACTGATTATACCAATTGTATAAAAGCAAAAGTTTCCAAACTTTTTTGTCCAGTACATATTATTTTATTTACAAATTTATCAACTTAAATGTGTTTTGAAGCTAACATTTTGACAGGGTTTTTAAATTGAAAAATTTTAAATTAAAAAAAAAATTGATGTTTTATAGTTGAATATTTATTAAAAAAATACAAAAACAAATTTAGTAACATTATTAAATATACAAACACAACATTTTAATGAGATGCTTGACGCATGACGATCAAAGTTTCAAACATGCAACTGCACTGAAACACCTTTTCAAGGGGTATGAAAATGGAAAAGCTATGAGAAATTTTCTCGCGATAGTCCATAATGCAGGATATCTAACAGGTTTGCCTCACTGAAGCCAGAATTGCTGATATCCTTTTCTAAGCCTTAAGTTCTTCGTTAATGATTAATCCGTTCAATTCTTATTGTAAAATGACACCGTTTCTTCAATGTCACCCAATGGAATGGTAATCCACCATGGTATTTCCATAGACAATACGTCACCAAACCTAGTTTAAAAGTTCGTGTGAAGGATATGTATAAGGATATATATAAGGATATAAATGTTGAATGTACCATAAATAACACAATATTTTACTTTCTAAAATTATTTTATGTAAACTGCACTTAATAATATGAACTTGGCTTGTCAATTTGTCTGTCCTAAAAAGAGAATCTTCCTAATTGGACAGTCAAAGTTCTCTCATATCTGTGAATAAATTATATAATGGATATCGTTATATTATATCAATAGATTAGCCCTATCATACCTAAATTAAATCTAAAAATAACACCGCCCAAGAGAAATTTCATAATTCCCCATCGGATTCCGATGCCTCATAAGAAAGCATAGAAATAAATGCAAGTTCTCACAATATAATACAGATCAAAAGGTTATGGCTTAAATCCCATAATGTAATATTTGTTATTTTATCGGCCAATAGCGAGCCTGAAAAGCATCGCGTCACAAGATACAGAGATAAACTTAACAATCCAACTTGGTGTAAACATATTGTACAAGATTCTAAAAATGTACGCAAAACCAGCGAAGACCGTTTTTTTGGGAAAAAGTTTTGTCCTAATTTATTGCGTAATGTACTCGTTTATAATTTTTAATTAATTATTAGCCTTTAAACTATCTATACGGTTTATTATATTTATTTTAAATATCCTTAAAGCTGATTGAATTGTTGATGATAAAGTCTGAGAGAGCTCCTACCTAAAATATTTGTAACTGTCTCAATTTCGTTTTAGATTAAAATGATCTTCTATTGAGCGTTAGGACGAATTTGTTCAGTGCAGACAAATAAAAAGTAAAAATTCAACTGCGAGATAATGCATTTTCTCTTTGATAGATGTTTTTCCAATATTTTTGGTTTCGGTGTTAGTTAAGACACTAGATAGGGCGTATGAATTTTAAAACTAATGTCTATAATTTATTTATTGTGCTATGTCTATAATTTACCTCCTAAAAATAATCATTAAAACCCATCTTGTGTTTATCGTTCCACCGTTTAAATTAATTTAAATTGTTTGATAAAATTGTAAATATTGAGAACATTGGTAATCTTGGCAAAATAGGAAGAATTTCGATCGTTGTCAATTTACCAACGTCTTGGTAACGCCTAATTAACGAAGATTTGATCAATTCTGGATATCCATCTGCGTTCATTGTTGGAACAATGGAATTAATCAAGGAATTATCTATCTTTAATCCGAAAGTACCAATTGAAAATCTCTGTGGTTAATTGGTTAAATCTTTTTATCTTTTGTCAGATTCGAATCTCGTTAACATGGTTCGTGGAACTCTTGGACTAATTCATTATATTTACGTTTAATGTATTGAAATTCGTATTTTCTTAATGATAAAGTAAAATGCTTAAGATTTGTTTGGAGGATTGCTTATCATTGCCAGTTTAAATGGATTGATGGCTAAATGATTCTGCGGTTCTCCAAATCCGCAAAATCCGAGGTTGCGTGATTAATTTTAGTGTGAAATAACTAGAATTTGGGTAATACTAATTTAGTTTTTTTATTTGAACAAAACTCACTTATAATAATTTTACGAACAAATAAATCGCGTACGCTAGAGGAGGTTTAGGGTCAACCCGACGGCAAGACTGCTGGAGACAAAATGATATTATATTATTTTATTTATTTATTCATGTTCTCCATACAACGGTTATGCATAAATATAGTACGAAGAAAATCACAATTTTGAGGCACATATCAAAAGGTAGTTGCTGAACTGCCGTTGAAAATGTCGACGGTCAATGCAGAATCGTTAAGCAATTGAGTCGCTCCGTTGATTTTTCGAGTTCTGATATGCAGAAGTCCTTTCGGAGTATGAAAAAGTGCATGGGATTTCCCACGAGTAAACATACTAGGCACAAATACAGGGTTTTCCAATAAAAGGTGTTATTTTGATATTCAATCGTAAAAGATCAATGGTTTCTTTGCTTGTGTGGCACTTAGCGCCGTCTTGTTGAAAGTAAACGTTGTCCAAATTAATTCCATCTAATTTCGGCCATAAAAAATCATTAATCATCTCTCGATAGCGCAATCCATTCACCGTAACTGTTGCTCCAGCCTCATTTTAGAAAAAGTAAGGTCCAATAACTCCGCCGGACCATAAACCGCACCAAACAGTCACACTTTGAGAATAAAGAGGCTTTTCAACAATAATTCTTGGGTTTTCCGAGCGCCAGATGCGACAATTTTGCTTGTTGACGAAGCCACCGAGGTGGAAATGGGCCTCATCACTCAAGATGATTTGCATTTGATTCACTCAAGTGAATTTTAATAATTTTAATGCGTTGTTGAAGCGTGTATCGTTCCATTTTTATCAATAACGTAGTTTCTACTTGTCAAATGTTAAAAAATGACAGCTTCAAAAGTGACATCTACCGAAATAGCGGTCTATTCAAAATAACACCTCTCATTGGAAAACCCTGTATCTTTCAATATAAGTGAAGTAAGTATAGTTCCCGAGATTAGTTTAAAATTTTTTTGCCAAATAATTTTTGCTAAATCACCAAACGCTGCGTGGAAATCCTTTTTTAAGGAAAAGAAGTAGAGGAAGGTAAAAGGTATGAGAGTTGGGTAGGAATCTAGGAAGAGTGTGTCCAGGAGTGACTGTCACATTGGCGCAAGGCGATGGGTCGAGACACAAGTTGGAGAGGTCAAAGGGTCTCCCCAAAATAGCCTCCCCCCATAAACCCTGACACCCCTGCTAAATCACTTGGGGTGACCTATAGCAGAGGTTTTTTTGTTATTTGTTTTTGGGGTGTTATGCCGTGTTGCGCTAACTCCTTCTTTAGCCAACGTTTTGGACAGCATTGCAGCACTGGCTACACCAGAGCTAAACGAAGAAAACCACTTTAAATAAAAAATGATACGTTAATGTTAGCTCAGAGGGTTGGAGCTGGCAACACGGTATCACAACCTCATACATAAGCTCACATTTCACCACAACCTCAAATAACACATCTGCCTTGATGATGGACACTGCAATGCTGTCCGAAACGTTGGCTAAAAAAGGAGTTAGCGCAACACGGCATAACACCCCAAAAACAAATAACAAAAATACTTTTGGCCGTGAAAATCTTAAATCATATATGGCAGAGGTGTTGATAATACAATAAATGGTTCGAGGGGCGACGGTAACCAAACCCGCCACCCAAATTAAAACTGTGTGCACGCCACTGGTGGAGTGAGTAAATTATTCAGCATTGTTGTAACAACAACAAAATTCCTATAATGAAGTATATTTAATTAAGCAAGTACTTTAAAATTAAAATATGAAATACCAATAATTCAATATTACAAGGAAATTGTGATTAGCCACAATTTAATTCGAATTTCTGCTTATCGTTCAATAAATAATCCTTTTTGTTTAAAACTCGAGTTAAAATCTGTTTACCAATTCAATTAATTTAACGTGTTTGTAATTTGTTTTGTAAATTATGGTTTAATTAAACAATGATTATAAAAGATTATATAAATTTAAAAATGGATTAAATTGAGTAAATTTAAACCTTCGTATTGATATTATAATCTTTTTAGATTTCAGATTTTCAAAATCCGCTTCCTGATAAAGTGTTGGTAAATTTATAATAATATCGGAACACGCGTATATTATGCACCAACGTTTGTCTTAATAATATGTCATGAAGAAATGCGGAAATGCTATGCTACGTATGAACACGTGTTCAGACATCGTGACAAAGCATTGATACCAAAAAATTCATTCATTAATGGCCTACAGTCCAATTTCTAACAAGAACACGAATAATTTGAAGAGATTCTCAATAAATTAGCAATATTTTCTTAATCGGGAAGCATTAAGAAGAAACGGCGTGTTGTGAAAAGAAATGAGTTACGAAGTTAGTTCTATTCTAACAATTTCAATTAGCCTTTCGACCGATTTTAATAACGTAACAAAACTGCAAACGTTTAAACTTGTCCAAATAAATCTTAAAACTTAAAGCTTCAGACGGTGATATATTTTCACTCGAGAGTTCTCAGAAATTTTCGCTAAAGTATGGATGAAATTTAGAACCGAGCGAGACTATAAAATAAGCTTCTTGTTTAAATGGAAGTGAGAAAAGACAAGACAAGGCACCCTTTCACGAAAACCTACCCTTGTTTTAAGGAAAAATCTAACAACTAGACATTGGAACAAAATACACTAGGATGGTTTGTGCTACTATAAGTAAACTAAGGACGGGTTGTTTCAGAGAATTTAAACAATTCATCAAATTTAAATTTTGATTATGAAGTTCAACCATCTAAGCGTCCCTTTATTAATATTACTCATTACGCTCGTCAGCCTTGCACTCTTTGCGGATCTCCACATTTCTCACAAGATTACACATGGTTTTACCACACGTACGCCTCAGGGATATCATTTCTACAGCATTCAGTCTACTTTCATCCTTTCTCTGCCAGTTTCATGCCTTACTTCCAAACATCAGGGTAGGTACCAGCACTCCATTATGGACTGCTAGCTTCGTTTCTTTGGACTTTTTTTTGTTAGCGCTAACTGTGTTTATTCCTCCATTAATGGAGTTACCTGTCCTTTTTTTCAATATTTATCCTTATTTCAATATCTCTGTCCCCTTCTTATCTCTCGTAAACATACATACTAAATACACAAACTCATCCACCCGCTCCAAGTATTTCTCTTTCACGACTATTTTCGTACTCTCTCTTTCAACCACCATGACTTAAAACTTACTTACATTCATTATTTACTCATTCTTCATACATACTTCATTCATCCTAGACACGAGAGACTGTAGATCTTCCATACTGTTAGAAATCAGCCCCACATGATCTGCACATAATAGGCAACATTCTTTCAGATTACTCAAATTCGTGCCCAATCCCACCACTTTCAATTCTTTCGTACAACTATCCATGTATCGATTGAACGACCACGGTGACATTACGCAGACTTTTTCAATACCTTTTGTGATATCAAACCAGCTGTAAAACCAACGTTCATCCTAACACGTGCAACGCTTTCCTCATACAGAAACCCAATTAACACTATGTGAACACTATATGGTGAAATTGGCATTGTAAACTCAATTTCACGAAAATTGTGAATTCCGGACTTAGAGCTTTATGGTGCAGATATTTTTCATTTAAATTTAACCAAATCGCAGTTTGACGGGAACCGTTCAAATGATAAAAATGCAAAACAGTCCTGGCCGATTTGATGACGATGTCAAATATTACGAACGTTCAAACGTACCGTGGGATTTATCAAAGATTTTTGATGGATGAAATGGTATACTTATAAGAATTAATCGAATTGAGAATTGTTGGTAGATGGCGCGAATAATTTAATTATTTTAGGAAAAAAACACCTTTTGCAATTTCATGACTGAAAATAGTTTTGTTTGTAAACAAACTCAATTCTTTGAAGGGTGGAATACAATATTTAATTAAATCACCGATACAATATTGTTTATTTATGCCTTTCTTGAAAGAATTGCGTTTGTATACGGACAAAACTATGTATTCATATTCATATACCAGATGCAAAAAAATTCTTCATCTTAATGTTTAAAGCATAACTTGCAAAAGAGTTTTTTTCTTATAATAATTAAATTACTGTTGGGAAGTAGGAGCTTCATAGATGCACGCACAGATGGCAGTGCATAGAGCTTGCGTGGAAGTCCGCAAGATGGAGCCAGTGGCCAGTAGTCGCCAGGGCCAGTGGGAAGTTACTGTTTCAGATTCGAATTAGCCAGCTTTTAGTTAGGTCGATTATCGAGTCACCATTATTATACGCGGAGTATTCATAAATCCCTGGTTAATCTAAAAGAACCAATTATTTATAAACTCCTTTCAAGAAGAGTTGAAGACCTATTTGTACGAATACAACAATTAGTGCCATCTACGAAAGAGCAGCTTATAAATTCTTTAAAGACGATTAATAATTCGAAATTATTTCAGATATTTTCCTACTTTGGGTAGGACAATCTAGTATTTTTTCAATCATTGCAACAAGGTAAAGAATTATCTTAGCTCACTGTTTCACTATCTTCTTTGTCGCAGTCTCATTTCAGACACGTGATGAAATTCAAATTGTGACTTGGACAGACTTCTATTGAAGCTATCGTTGGAAATGTTAAGGTTAAACGCGACGCTTGTTATAATCTACGTATTCGTAGATGGCGTTAATTTATTTATTTTATTAAAATACGCTTTTTTCAAAGAATTACTTTAAAATATTGCGTATGTTTCTTTCCTTTCAAAAAGCGTGTTTTAATAAAATAAATTATTTAAGGCCATCTACGAACACGCACATTCTTACAAACGTCACGTTTAACTTTTAAGCGTAAAATTATTGAAGTTCAACGAACTTTTAATTTTCATAATTGGAACTGATCCATATAGATCATATCAGACAAGCGATAAATTAGATACCAAAAATTGTTTTATTTATTAATAATTCTTTATTTGAAGTGTGTATTAGTTTTGTTTAAATTTTTAATTTAGATTAACACACTTTTGTTAGAAAGTTTAAGCTTTGAAAGATACGACTATTAATTAATTTATTTAATTACCATATCATTTTGACATTTTAAGTGTGCGTTGTAACTGCTGTAATGTGACCAATTTCAGAGAAATGCGTACATTTCCGCTTGATTGTCTGCAATTTTTTTATATAATGCCCATTCGTCTAGATGGGACATGCAATTTGTACGTCATTGAAAAGATAAATAATTATTATTTCTTAGTTTCTCTCAAATATTTATGGTTTAGTTTTAGGCTATGCATAAAACCTTGTCTTATAAACATTAGTTTATCATTAAAAAAATAATAATCAAATATTTATACATGATTACGTAGGTAAAATCAAAAAACATTGTCAAAGTGAATTGGCGGAATTTTTTTGGAGACATTTGAAAATTAAAAAAAATATATTTATATATTTTTAATTGTATAAACGGCACAAAAAGTGAAGTTACAGTTTTCTTACTAATTACCCACACAAAAGAATGTGTTTTATAAATATCAAGCTCTTTCAAATTTATGAACCCTTCGAGTCAAAATGTCCCGGTAAGTTTTTTTGTTGACGTTTTCATGTTTGATGTTAAAAAAATATTTTTTAGAAATATCAATGGTTATTTCAAATAAAAATAGATATTTTATTCTGGTTTCTAAAGTGATATTTCTTTTCACGACAACTTCAAAAATAAGGAATATGTGGCATATTTTGTATATATACCTCGGGAGAATTTCAAAACTCCATGAAATTTCACCACAGACTTGTTGGTAAAAATATTTTAAAACCTTAAGGGTTAAGTAAATATTTGATGGACGTTTCACAAAATTTGAACAATTCGTCAAATTTCAAAGTTAATATTCAAGTTCTGTGAAAGTCCTATTCAATTTGTGTTACTATCTATTGGGAAGTAAGAGCTTCACAGATGCACTCATAGAGGGCAGGGCATAGAGCTTGCGTAGAAGTCCGCAAGATGGCAGTTAGTGGCCAGTAGTCGCCAGGGCCAGTGAGAATGCTCCCAGACAAACTTACTGTTCTCAGATCTCAATTAGCCAGCTTCTAGTTAGGTCGACTATCGAGTCACCATTATAATACGCGAAGTATTAATAAATCCCTGATTTATCACAAAGAACCATTTATTTATAATCTCCTTCCACGACAAGTTGGAGAACTGTTCGTGGGAACACAACACTATCCAAGTACTGTGAAACATGCAATGTATTTATTTTTGATACTGAGAAACTTAGAAACAAAGGGATTTTGACAACCGAATAACAAAAAGGATAGCTTCTTTGGTTCCTCTTCTGTACCTGTAAAGATATCATTGTCAAATTGTGTGGTAATTAGTTTGACAGACGACTAACACGCGAATAAGACAGACCTCGATCTACTTACTCCTAGTTGAGTTCTATTATCATAAAATATTTGGTGGGTACATTACACACCTCAATTTGGCGCCTTAACGAGAGTTTTATGGCAACGAGGGGCCGTAAAAAAGACATAACAATTCAGTCATTATTCTTGTAGCACGTATTATAGTTCTTTGTATTGTTATTATCACGTTGTTCATTCGTAATGTAATACAGGTGACGATGATGCGGCACACTCGGATGAGTGCTGTCGGCAGTCTCCAACTAGCAAAATTATCGTTACTTTTATTTTTCTTGTTGTTGTTGTTCTTCTTCGTGATGGACTTTTTGCTGTTTCTCTCGTACCTCTTCTAATTATTTTGTTCTTATTGTTATTCTTGTTCTTCTTATTCTTCTTGTTCTTTTTGTTCTTATTGATTTTCTTGTTTTTCTTGTTCTTTGTTACTTTTGTTCTTCTTGCTCTTCTTGTTATTCTTGTTCTTCTTATTCTTGCTCGCGAATCTATTAACATTTTTTTTTTAAATAAATTTAAAATAAATCAAATTTAATAATGTTATAATAATTATTAAGTTCTGCAAGTATTTCTGTTATTTTTACAGTTTTTAATGTGACAGCTGTTTCGGCCGTTATCAAACTGTGGATATGTCCACACGGCGACGACTTATTTATATGATTTTATTTATCCCCTTCCATTTAAATTTCTATAATGTTAAAAAATGATTCATTAGGAATTGGAATAACCAAATTATTTGGGAATCCAGCAGTGTTTGCACACCTGTTAAAATTAATGACCCAAGGGTTTTCTTAATTGTTGGTACGTGGGTGATTATGTTAAGGAATTATATTTTTTGGGTTTTTTGAAAATATTAAGCAGGGGAGAATTGATCATTTTCGTTTGATTATTAATTAGGGTTATGTTTGGATCATTAGTTCTTTTATTTATCTCTAATTGTTCTAGTAAATTTAATCTAAAACCCTTTCTTTCTATGTGTAAAGGTTTAGGCTCGTTGTTGTCAAGCGGGACGTGGTTTTTCTCCAAGAGGTGAGCTGCGAATTTTGAATCAATTTTACTATTTTTATAGCAACGCATATGTTCTTTGAATCTAGTTGAAAAGGCTCTCCCAGTCTGTCCAATATAAACGGCATCACAGTCTATATGGTCTCATTTTAATTCATAAATGCCGCTATTTTTAAGTTTAGGAATTTTACTTTAAGAGTTTTTGAGGTTAGTTCCAATATTATTATTAGTTTTAAAGGCAATATTTAGACCACATTTTTTAATTTCTTTCTTTTTTAATTTATTAAATTTTGATTTATTTTAAATTTATTTTAAAAAATTAAATGGAGTTCTACGAATTAAACACCAAAACAATAAATAATCTATTAACAAGTACACTAAATCTTCCCGTAGAAAAATTAAAAAAATGAATTAAATTCAATAAAAATATACAATAATACTATAATATGAAGCAGAAATCTTTTGTCTAGAGCACCAACAAATCTCCAGCAGTCAGTTCTGGAACGAAATTGCGAGCCAAGTTATCTTAAACGTCATATTTCTCAATTGACTCTGTAAAAACAATTTGCAAGCCTTTAATGTAATAATTGTAGTAATAAATAAGTAGAATAAAAATTGCACTTATTTTGTTTTCTGTAATTTCATAGTGATCAGTCAGAATCTACGTTCTGTATAGTTAAATGGGAATTTTCTCACTGCTAAATTAGGAAAGAATCCATTGATTACTTGTGGTTCGGGAAACTTTGCAAACTACGCTCAGATGTAAATCCAAACAATCCGACCTCTAACCCACTGAGTTTGTCATCGCGGAAACTATGATGTAACTTGAAGTTTCTACGCTCAGTGATAACAGATAACAGAAGATAGTATTTAAGTTACTAGATCAGTGATACTCAATTTTGGTGGCACTGAGATTCAAAGGGGGTGCCGGGCAGCCGAAGAAACTGTGCGGGATATTTTCAATGTAAAACGAAACCTACTATCAGAGGAAACTACAAGCCAAAAATGTGTTTATTTTTTATATACCTTATATTGTAGGTAATAGGCATTAAAAGTAATAAGCAAGATTTCAAGCACAAAAGTGGTTTTAATTTATTTTGTAAATAAATTTATAAGAAAGCAAAAAAGTCAATCAAGTGAAACTGTCACAGATAATCTTAGCTATAATACTGTATTTTTTAAATTGTTTTTTAAGTTGTTTCCGTCCACATATTTCTATTGAAAAAATATTTTCTTAGTACTTTACATTTATATTTATTTATAATTGAGTAATTTATTTTTTATTTGTATTCTACTCAAACGAAACGATAGGAAAACCTTAAATTTATCTAAAGCATATTTTGGTACTCATAATGTACACCAATTCGTTATTAAGATGAATCAAAATAGTGATTTGGCATTAAGCTTCGCCTTTATAATACAATACATTTAAACATCGTATCTTGCATGAAATTGGGTACTCATGTGTTTTTGGTACGTTGAACAGTCAATCAAAAGATGTTAATGAAAAAAAAGTTTTCGGCCTTGGTCAAAATCGAAAATATTTTTTAATTTTTTTTCAGTTTTTGCCATATTTGACCCCAAAGGACTGATTTAAAAATAAAATAACATTTTTTTATTAAGTAGACTACATTTGCTATAATAAATAATGAAAACAGTTTTTGTGAACTTAATATTGTTATAGATACAGCTATTCAAAATTACCAAAATTTTTCATGTTTTGTCATTATTAGCAATTTTAGCAGTTTTAACACGGACAGCTGCGAAAATTTAATTAAGTGAAGAATTAATTGTACTAATAATCAAACTTCTGGTTTCTAGGCTAAATCTATTTATTTATTGGTCTTTGAAGTTTTATTTTTATTTTTCATTTTATTTTATTTATTTATTTATTTTTTAATTTTTTTATTATTTTTTTTTTAAAGGAAAAAATACATGTAAGTAATAAGGTTTACAATTTACAATGACAATCTTTAATACTACTTTCCAGAAAAGCATTCGCTTGTGGTTGGAAGAGGAGTGTACATTACGTTATTGTAGATATATATATAGAATCAAGAGAAGTAGGAAAAAAAATATCCCGTTAAATTACAATTAGGCAGTTTTTCAACAGGATGTTGACATTGCTAACAATAATAATAATAATAACAAAATTCCAAATTAAACGTCATAATCCGCTGTTCAAAAGTCAAAGTACTGTATTTATTTACAGGAAAACCTCAAATTACTTATTTTTTGTGAATAATGCTAATTTTGCTGCAAAATATAATAAAACTCGAGAATATGTTCGAATGTCTTCATTATATTATATATTTCTCTGAATATAAGTAGCTATCCTGGGGAAATTACCCACTATATACTTGTTACATACAGGGGGTTTTACATACAGAAACGAGTTTCGAACCCTTTTACTTCTTATAATTATGAACTGCTTATCAAATACTTACACTTCTCCGTTCTAGCTCAATTGGGTGTTATTTACCGTGTTTTCAGTTTGTTGATGGCCTACTTGGAAAATCACCGCTTTTCAGGAGATGGGAAATGGAAATACATAAAACACGGGGATATTTGTAAATAAAACTAATTTTTTTGCTATGGAAATGTCCCCTTTGGAGGCCTATATGACTCTGCGCTTCTAGGAAAAGCTGTAATCTCTTTGTAGACGAATTTAGAAGTTAATTTACTGATTTTATATGTATTTTAAAATACCAAAACTTTTAACAACAATTAAATTTAATTTTACCCTTCGCATTGTTTACTGCAGCCAGAACAAGGGACGCCGAAAACTACTGGATTGATTTCTTCTTGTGTAACTTTGATCCTATTTGAAAATAATTTTTCCGAATTTCAGTTAAATTATCATGATTTGAATTCAAAATTCAAAGACACGAGAATGTGACCCTTATGACTTTTAAAACTCAAGTGAGCCATTGAAACCCATCGATTTTCCAACTCACCATCTGCTCCCCTTCATTGACATTTCATGACACACCATAAAAAATACACACCATAAAAGCAGAAAATAATACAAAATTGTGTGTGGACGCTTGAAATGAGTTTATAATTTAAAGAACAAAGGCAGAAGTACGAATGTTTTGGGAATCACAGAGCCAGGCCTAGACGATGATTTCCTAGGCTTAGGACGGTTTAATCCACTGTGTCATTCTCCCAACTTAAGACCCACTGTTTACAACAAAGCTCCACAAGGCCTACTTATCAACGGCTGGGCAAACTTTACTCGATGAGGATTATTAATGGTACTGGGTTCTGGAATGGGTGCAGAGTACTGCAGAGGGCACCTACGGACCTCTTGACCCAATATAATGAGCAAGGGTACAAAACTAAGCATTTTCTTTCTAGAGTATTTTTGCGAAGGTCAGAACACCGTTTGCACTTTATTGATTAAGTAGGGTAGGGTGTGTCGAAAAAATATTTTTTGAAAATTAAAAATTTCAAGTTGATAAAAAGCTGCCTTTATGAACCCAAATATACCACAAAAATTGGCCCAATTTAAAAACATTTATATCTCCCGCTAAAGGCCAGAAGAGTTGAAATTTAAGCAATGGAAGAGTTATAATTTTAAAAAATACTCTAATGCAAGGTTAAAGTCTCACGTGTGAGGCTGAAGGTAGTGGCTAGGGAAAATAAAATGGAAAAGAGGAAGGCGGGGGAGTACCTGGCTATTCATAGCTAATCACTAAACATGGCTAAAGCCATTTCAAGCAACGTTTCAATTCTGAATGGTAGTCTTACACCAGGGCGATACTGATAGTATATTCCACTCTTGATTGTGCCGCAAGTATACTTTATATTATTTTAATTGAATAAATTGAAAAATAACACAAATTAATCAAATAATATTCACTTGCGCACGCCGGGATTTGAACCCGCGAGCTTCGGTTTGCTATTCGATAGCCTCACCCCTCGATCACGGAGGCTTCGTACAGCTTTACAGTGTCCATCATCAGATCAGATCGTTAAACAAAGATTGTGGAGTAAATAGAATAAGAGTAGTCGTAAATTAAAACACAAACAAAGTCATTATTAGCAATAACTCTGAGTTAAGGCCTTTCAACGTGGTAATAATACTGAGAGTATCTTCAACTTTTGTAGAAATATTTTCTCCGTTTGTGACATTGCGAGAAAAATAAATTTGATTGAACAATTTGACAACAAATAATTTTAAGGCGATGCACTGCGTAGGAATGCAAAAACATGTGTTTTTGGTTTGAAAATTTGGTCGCCTAGAAATGTTTCGGATGCTTTAATTAAATACTTTGAGTAGAATACATCTTGGCCTTTGAAAAAATCGAGTATTTTTTAGATAAGTCTTTTTATAAGCACAAAAAAAATAATGTATAAGGCCTATGAAAACTGCTTTAATGTTCAAAATATCCTACTTACGAACCCATTTTCGGTTATGATTTTATTGTATAATGTGGCAAATTAAGTTATTTATAAAATGATAGGAAAAAAATTTAATATTTATGCCTGAACATCCACAAAATAAAATATAAGGCACTTTTTGGCCATGTTTTTTTCTGGCATAAATCAAAAATAATCATAAATCGGATGGTGTTAAGCGGGAATTTAAACCTTATCGCCATCTACGTAAAGGGTGTTATTGATAGCGGCTCGATTTAAAATATTACACGACGAAGTGCATCGCCTTAAACACTTGAACTTGTGACCTATTCTATGTTAATTGTCAGAACTTGTAATTGAACTAAGTATTTTTTGTCAATTTTATCCAGTATTAAAATTTGTGGTTGGAATTGTTGTAATTTTTTTAAATTATATTTGAATTTAAATTGAGTACATTGAGAGCTTTACAATTAGAGGCACTATTATAAGTTGATAAGCGGTGAGCGTAGAAGGAATCGGTAGTTTTAATTAGACCGTTCGAGGTCAATTGGTGGTAAAACTGTGGAACCAATTTTTTCGCTTCATGTCTCATCTAAATATAATATTTCAATAATGATAGATGGAATCGGTGATTTTAGTTAAGCCGTTGGAGGTCAATCGGAGGTAAAAACGTGGAACCATTTTTTTCGCTTCATGTCTCATCAATAAGTGCACATCAATTTAATTTTTACCAACGCACCATATGGTTTTAGTACAATTAAGTCATTATCAAGGCATGTAAAATCTCAAATAAATAACCCACGATGTATTTGTCCTTTTTGCCTTTAAACAAAAAAAATTTACGAACTTATGCGACCAATTATTTAGGATGTAAGACTATGACAGAATATTATAAAGTAGGTACTTTATTCGTTTAATTTTAGGGCATCAATCTTATTTGCCTAATATGAAAAAGCTCGAAAATATCGCTTATGTAAGACAAGAGAGGCTTTTAATATGATGGATGGGGACTTAATATAACGTCATATTGTAGATGCTTCAGAAAAGGAGTGGAGGCTTTGATGTATCAACACCAATTATTATTCACTTAGCAAATTGTGGAATGTTCAATCTTTGTACTTCTTGTAAGTTCTCTCATCTTGAGAGATGGTTTTAAACCAATGAGATACTGAATTAAAGCCCGAATGATGTGAAAATATTTATTGTATTTCTTCGTCACTAACTATGTAACAATTCCATTATTTTTTAATGCACATTTGTCGTTACTTTTAGGACTTAATGAAGTAACTGGCCAATAATAGTATAATAACAGAACTTGAATAGGACATTCACAGAACTTTCAAATTAACTTTAAAATTTGATGAATTGTTCAAATTTTATAAAACAACCCGTCCTTAATATTTCGCTACTGATACATCTCTTTCATTAAAATCGTCCTTAACTAGTTGAAAAGTACATAAATTTAATATATATTGCTGGGTGGGAGTAGTGGGGGAGGAGAGTTAGAGGGGGAGAATAAACGTAGTCAAAACAAGGAAATTAAAAAAAAGATTTACAGAGTGCTATTATTTTGTTGAGTTTGAAAATAATTTGTTGGGAACGGGCCATAAGCTTTAATAAAGTTGTCTGCGTTAGAAACATTAAAATCATAAAAAAGTCTAAAATAATATATTTAAAAATATAATATCACCCTTTAAATTTCAGCGCCCTTGAGGTGATTTTTCACGAAAACGGCGCTATATAAATTAGCCAAATATTAAATTACCATTGCTAACCATGATTTCTTGCTTTGACTCCACTGCCACTATCCCTATGTAGCAATATCTAATAATTTATTTACTTTTAAGTTAGTTTTAGGAACATTTGTTGATGATACGGATTATATCGAAATCGGTAACGGAATGATAAAAAATAAGTAACAAATAATCAACCCGTAACAAACAACGTTTTTTTTACTATTATACGTCAACAGCAAAGCCAAATTCCAATGTCATCTTATTTCAGAAAAAAAGCGTGTATAAGCGCGTGTATGTACGTGAGTGCCACCAAAAGTTGACAAAATGTATTGTCATTGACAAAGAGTCTATCTGCCGAATTTCAGCTCGAACGGATGTCACGAAATGGGTTAATTTCCACTTCCAAGATTCCACTTATTTCATTCATTCAATCAAGGAAAAAAACCGAAATAGATGTTTCATTGAAGAAGAAGATAATAATAAATTGAAACAAAAAATGAAACAGAACAAGGCGCAGAAAAAAAAAAAGGTAACGGTCTCTACTGAGAATTGCTTACGCTTAAAAGGAAAATAATATTTTTAGGATATGTAGGTAAATATGCGTAGGATATATAGGTACCTACGTAACCTTTCGTATATTTTTTTTCAAAAATAATTCTTTTTTTGTTGTGTTTCAGAAAGATTTTTTTGGTAAAGTTAATGTTTTTACATATCTTTATAATCCTAGAGTATTGTAGGAAAAAAATATATTTTAATCCCGTTTATTTTGCGCCGATATAAAACTTTATTTGTAAATCCGGTAAAGTAATAAAAGTTTTTTCTCGTCAGTTTAAAATTGACGGACTTGTTATTGAAAGGTTCGAACGCTTACAAATTTCTATTAAACTTTCACAGAACCGGGCCCAAAAAACGGAAAAAACTCTTTCCTAAATTCAAACAAATAAGAAACTCTAAAATATCTACCAATGTGTATATAAATTAAACTCAATACTTTCTTGATTGAGCCCTTAACCGGGACAAAGTTGTATCCAACAATGTTCTTGTTTGAGCCCTTGGCTGGAATAAAGTTATATCCAACAATATTCTTGTTTGAGCCCTTGGCCGGAATAAAGTTATATTCAACAATATTCTTGTTTGAACCCTTGGTCGAAATAAAGTTATATCCAAAAATATTATTGTTTGAACCCTTAATCGGAATAAAGTTATATCCAACAATATTCTTGTTTGAGCCCTTGACCTGAACAAAGTTGTATCCGACAATATTCTTGTTTGAGCCCTTAGCCGGAACAAAGTTGTATCCAACAAAATTCTTGTCTGAGCCCTTGGCCGGAATAAAGTTATATCCAACAATATTCTTGTTTGAACCCTTGGTCGAAATAAAGTTATATCCAAAAATATTCTTGTTTGAACCCTTGTTCGGAATAAAGTTATATCCAACAATATTCTTGTTTGAGCCCTTTGCCGGAATGAAGTTTTATCCAACAATATTCTTATTTGAGCCCTTGGCCGGAAAAAAATTGCGTCCAAGAATATTCTTGTTTGACCCCTTTCCCGGAATACAATAAACATACGATTCTTAAGAGAAACAATTATTTTTATAAGCAATAATTATTAGCCTGAAACACTCATCCACATTGAAAAATCTCCTGATAAAAGATACATGACGCCAACGGGACATGAACCCGTGTCCTTTCGATTTCCGGTCGATAGCTCTGACCACTGAGCTATGGCGGCTTATCGAAATAATATATATAGCGAAATAATTCAATATATACTAGTGTTTCATTCAACAATTACTGCTTATTACATTTTTTCACCTGAAAAAAACCAACTTTATTTTATATGAGAAAGGCATTGTAAGTGCTAACTCTCTCACTAGATGGCATCGAGACAAATTGTCTACATTTTTTGGTGAAGATACTAGAACTTGTCAAATATTAATTATTATTTTTTTGGTAAACTAATGTTTAAGACAAGATTTTTTATGCATAGCACAAAGGGTAACAATTATTTTTATAAGCAATAATTATTAGCCTGAAACACTCATCCACATCGAAAAATCTCCTAATAAAAGATACATGACGCTAACGGGACCCGGGTCCGGAATTAGAATTAGTGGAAAAGCGTTGAACATGAAAATTTCATTCAAAAAATTATTTCATATAATTTTTTTTACTATACTTCACTGAACAGTGCCTTATAGAAAGCAACATGCTCATCTGACATAAATTCTCACGTATCATAGAGGTATTTGAGCTTAGAAACTAATCAAAATGAATACGTCAAACGATTTATATTCGAGATATTGTCATGAGATTAACTTACAACATTATTCCACAAACCTATTTCAAACAAAAAGCAGGCTTAATAATATATTTTTTTGAACAAATAAATAATATAGGGTTTTCCAATAAGAGGTGTTATTTTGAATAGCCCGCTATTTCGGTAGATGTTACTTTTAAAGCTGTCATTTTTTTGACATTTGACAAGTAAAAACTACGCCATTAATAAAAATGGAACGATACACGCTTCAACAACACATTGAAATTATTAAAATTCATTATTATTAATTATTAGAATTCCATTCAAAAAATCTTCTTGAGTGATGAGGCCCATTTCCACCTCGGTGGCTTCGTCAACAAGCAAAATTGTCGCATCTGGGGCTCGGAAAATCCAAGAGTTATTGTTGAAAAGCCTCTTTATCCTCAACGTGTGACTTTTTGGTGCGGTTTATGGTCTGGCGGAGTCATTGGACCTTACTTTTTCGAAAATGAGGCTGGAGCAATAGTTACGGTGAATGGATTGCGCTATCGAGAAATGATTCAAGATTTTTAATAGCCGAAATTGGATGGTATTGATCTGGACAACGTTTACTTTCAACAAGACGGCACTACGTGCCACACAAGCAACAAAAACATTGATCTTTTACGGGAAAAGTTTCTTTGAATATCAAAATAACACCTCTTATTGGTCATCTTTTTAGTTTTCATGTCTTTTCAGTGTTAAAAATATAAGATGTCCGTTTTCTTTCTTTATGTACATAAATTAAGCACACTTTGTGATTTTGACAAACAGCGTATACAACTTTCTTCTACTCACCAAAATATTTAAAATGCTACTATAGGCCTAAATATTGTTTAGTTAACATAGTTCATACCTTCAGGGCTCATGAGGTGATTTTTCACAAAAATTAACTCAACATTTTGTGTTTTGTTGGATACAACATTATTCCGGCAAAGGTTATTTGAAAGTGTAAATTTCACCAGAAGTAAGGAAAAAGCGACCTTACTTCGGGAACACGAACATGCCCACATCATATCGGCTTATCTCCTCAATGTGGTACCCATATTAAAGTTGTTAAGAGATTCTTAAGTCAATATTTTCGTATTTATTTCTATTTTCAGCTGAATTTTCAGAATCAAGTTGAATACAAAAATAAATATTTTTATTCCACAAATCTTTCTACTCCATCTTCGTTTCAACGTTCACCTTTAGCCTTATATTATATTATAATATAAACACTTTTTGTGTTTATTCATTTTACAAATTTAAGGTATTCTTAACACATTTTTTCATTCTTTAAGTCTTGACAACTTTTCCCTCCACAGACATTTATTTTCTCCGCATGACAAGTCCGGGACCAGTGGCAGCTCGTGACTGTTGAGTGTGTTAGAATGCTAATTTGAGATGTTGTTTAGGGAAAAACTTTTTTTTTTTTGAAAATTCGATATTTGTATGAATTTTTCAGGAAATTTTAGTTTGGCCGTGGCCGCACGGATTTCCTGAAAATCTTGTTACAAAAAACCGAATTTAAGAAAAAAAAAGAAAACATGTTCGGCTACAACAACATCAATAGTGCAATTTTTTGTAATATTAGCAGTCACGAGCCGCCACTATCCGGGACATCAGTGAATATGTAAATACCTACAAGATTTATTTTATGTTATAACGCTTCGTTAAATCTAGTCGTGAAACTGCGAGATTTCTTCCAGAAAATGGAACTATGGAAATAAACTAAGAAATGTTAACGGTATAATACTAACAAATTATTATAAGCAATAAATACTCGCCTGAAATATCCATACAAATTGAAATTATCTCCTAAGTAAAAATAAATGCCGCCGACAATTGGCAATTCCCTAAGCTATGTCGGTTTATTACCAACCCGTCAAATAATTCAACATATATTAGTATATTTTTTTCACCTGGAAACAACTAACTTTATTTTTATAGGAAAGGCTGTGTTAGTGCTGAATTTCCCACTAGATGGCGTCAAGACTTTTGACTTCTCTAATATTATTATTTTTTAATGATAAACTGAAATGATAAGATGTTTATAAAACAAGTTCTTTTATGCATAGCACAAAGGATAAATAATATTATAATCAATAATTACTCGCCTGAAATATCCATACAAATAGAAAATATCTCCCAAGTAAAAATATGATTATATGGTATGATATTAGATATATCGCACACCGCTTCTAAACTGTCATAATTTAAAATAGTCTAACTGAATTACTAACGATTTATAACATAATCCCCTGTATCAAGCCAGAATATTAGAAGAGTAAGTATGAGATGATGTACCTCTTTTATTGTTTAGTTATTTATTATATTATTATTATTTTATTTTTTTTAAAAGAAAGTCAAACATTCCCAGGTTACGAATAACCTGAAAATATTTGAAAATCTCCTACTACCACCACAGTAAGCTGAAAATTTTGCTTGTGTTGTGATGGAGGACTTAGCCAGCCGAGGAATTGAACACACTACGCCTGGGTGGGACCCAAACGCGATGTCAACTCGGCCACCGACCGGTCATTACATTACATTACATTTTTTATTATTCATAAGGATGCACTATTCCTGTATAAAGTAGTCAACAATAATATTCAATGCCCAGAGCTGCTAAATAATTTTCAATTCAATATACCTGTTCGTGAGCGTTCAACACGCTCTTCTGTCCTGTTCAGGGTGGATCAATGCAAAACGAACTCTTAGCAAAATTCTTACCTGAACAGACTATGCAATAATTACAATAGCGTTTTATCCAAGGTGGATATTTTTAATTGCGAACTTACCAAATACAAGAGGTCCATAAAAGAATATTTCTCTGATGGTTTGTGAATAATGTTATGTATCTATTGTTTACATTTCTATTATTATTTGATGTATATCTAAAACCTCTCTCCATGGCTATACATGTTTGATAAATGTTTTCATTTGTCATTTTTAGTTTTATATAATCATTGTTCTGTATATAATTTTTTGAATTCATATTCCTTTCTTACAAATTTAATTTACTTATTCCATATTATGCTTTCTCAGTAGAGGTAAAGTCACAAGGAGGATATCCATAATTGCTTTTATTTTGGCTATTTATGTACAAACTGGAATAAATTTGAGTAATAAATAATATTAAATAAATAAATAACATTTGTTTATTGATAAATATCCAATAATATCACAATACAAATCATATTTACGAACTGAAAAACAGTAAAAAATTAATGGAAAAATTACAAAATTAGAATAGGTTACAAAGCATAAGATACAAATTAGCTACTTTTAAATAAAGTAATGAATAATAACTCGAACATATATTTACTTCAGTAATACAGGGTTTTCCAATAAGAGGTGTTTTATTGATATTCAATCGTAAAAGATCAATGGTTTCGTTGCTTGTGTGGCACATAGCGCCATCTTGTTGAAAGTAAACATTGTCCAGATCAATTCCATCCAATTCCGGCCATAAAAAATCATTAATCATCTCTCGATAGCGCAATCCATTCACCGTAACTGTTGCTCCAGCCTCATTTTTGAAAAAGTAAGGTCTAATGACTCCACCGGACGATAAATCGCACCAAACAGTCACACGTTGAGGATAAAGAGGCTTTTCAACAATAACTCTTGGGTTTTCCGAGCCCCAGATGCGACAATTTTGCTTGTTGACGAAGCCACCGAGGTGGAAATGGGCCACTCAAGATCACTCAAGATGATTTGCATTTGATTCACTCAAGTGAATTTTAATAATTTCAATGCAGTGTTGAAGCGTTTATCGTTCCTTTTTTATTAATGGCGTAGTTTCTACTTATCAAATGTCAAAAAATGACAGCTTCAAAAGTAATCTACCGAAATAGCGGGCTATTTATAAAATAACAACTCTTATTGGAAAACCCCATATTATAATTTCTGACTATTGCTTTGATGAAATACATGATTCATGCAATTTCATAAGTTTTTTATTGTTACAGTACATTCCAGCTCTGATGAATGTGAGCCTATGTACAAAAATAGGAAATAAAATGCATTAATCTTTCTTTTTTTTCAATCCATAAAAAATGTGGAATGAATTTGCACTTTCAGCATATTTGGATGATTTGTTTAGCGCCGTTTTTGAGAAAAATCACTTCAAGGGGGATTTAAAACAATACTGATAGAGAGATGTAAATTTCTTCTGCACATATTAAAAGACTTTAATAACATAAAAACTATAAAATTACTATACACGTCTCTGGTTAGAATTCAGGTTGAATACAATTCAACCATTTGGTGTCCTCATTTCAACTCTCATTGATTACAAATTGAAAAAATTCTAAATTAATTTTTACGTTTTATTAATTTCAAAATTTGTATTCTTATTATTGAAATCAATTATGTCAATTTAAGCAGTAAACTTAACTTATCGAAATTATCTGAGAGGCGAAAAATATTTGATCTCCTTTTATTATATAAAATTGTTCATTCAAGGTTAGACTGCCCTGACACTATAAACTTGCTATCTTTACACATACCTCCAAAATATACTAGACGGAATATTTTATTCTACAACAATAACTTCGCTACGAATTCTGTGTTAGAAAGAATACATAGGTTGGGCAATGAACTAAGTGATGTCGCTGACATATTTAATTTAAACTTCAATTCATTTAAAGCCAAATTAGTTCTACATTTTTAAAATGTAAATAATATAATATATATGAGAAATCATTATATTTTATAATAAAAAAACACATAAATTTGTTTTTGACCACGATAGTTTTATTTTCACTCTACCGGTTTCGGAAGATCCCTTCCTTCGTCAGGAGAATATATAAATTATGATGAGCCACAAAGTGAATGCTTTTTACAATTACGTCATTATATTTTATTTAGATTTTCTATTGTTTGTTTTATACTGTTGTTAAAAATGAAATTTGTAATTATTATGTACTAAAAACCCAATAGGGCGTCAATAAATAAATAAATATCCCATAACCTACATTATTTTGCTAGATCACACAAACAACACAAGTTTTAGTAAAAATCAGAGAGGACGGACCGTCAAACAACTCGGTCTTGGCACACACTTCTTGCCTCATTCGCATTCAAACATCGTCTTATATATATTTTTTAAGCTAGATTATTATTTATAACTTGACCGCTGGGTGGCTGAGTTGACATCGCGTTTGGGTACGACCCATGCGTAGTGTGTTCAATTCCTCGGCTAGCTAAGTCCTTCATCATAACACAACATTTTCCGCTTACTGTGGTGGTATTAGGAGATTTTCAAACATTGTCAGGTTATTTGTTACCTGGAATGTTTGTCTTTTCTTTTTAAAATAATAATGATAATAAAATATACAACTCCATGGTAACAATTTATCAATATCGTACATATTAAACGTGTATTTCATTTAAATGTGTACAGGTGTTATTATATCTTGTCAGGTCGATTTTAGTTCTTAGATATGCAGATTGCCTGTTCTAAGGAACCAAATGGATGTGAATATATGAATGTGAATGAGGCAAGGAGAGTGTGCCAAGACCGTGTTGTTTGGCGATCCATACTTTCTGTCTACCCGTGCTAGTTAGTTAGTTAGTTAAGTTTCTCCGTGTGGCGTTAGAAAATATTTGTGGGAATCTCTTTGTATGGTGTAATTTGTATCGATATGGTCCATGGCAAATGCTTAAGAGTCACTGGTCAGGATTTAGGTCCGGTAAGTATGCGGAAAGTCAATGAAAGAATAACGGAAGGGTGGTTGTGAGATTTAGAGGCTGCCCGATAAATTGGGCGTGAAATTGAGTTTGAAAGCATTGATCCAATGCAGTGTACAAAATATTTTTCTGTTACACACGGATAAAAACGAGTAATGCTGATTTATTAAAAATGTCCTCAAATTATTGGTAGTCCTGTTAAAAACGAGACTGCAAGCCGCTTTCTGATAAAGTGTAAGTAAATTCATAATAATATGGGACCACGTATTTACGCACCTGCGTTTGTCTTAAAAATATATAATGACGAATTGCAAAAATGATTTTTTATGAACACGTGTTTGGACATCGAGACAAAACATTGGTATTTTTCTTTAAATTTATCAGGATACCTACCAATACATTCATTAATGGCCTGCAATCTCGTTTTTAACAGGAATTCGAATAATTTGAAGAGATTCTTAATAAATCAGCAATATTTTTGTCAGGAAGTTTCTCCGTGCTTATGTACTGTTGTTGTTCTGTAAACAGTTGTCTAGTTGTTCTGTAAACAGTCAACCTCACGTCCAAAAAAAGTATGTTTATATATTTTTCTCATATAAATCAAAACCAAAGATTCCTCTGAAATCATTAGATTTGTAAGTAGGTACTAAAATACCAAAAAATTTAATGGGATATTTTCAAAAACTACAAATTCCGTTAGAAATGTGTGGAAGATTTAAAGATTTTTTTGTGATTCTGATCATTGTACTAAAAATGTGTAAATTTATTATTATCATTCGTTGATTGATTTGAAAAAACCGCACATTCTGAAACGGCTCCAACTGGCTACAACGTCATTATGATATAGAAACTGCAACTGGCTGGTAAGACGGTAACTGACTGGTAAGGTGGACCAACGTTGCCCGGCATGACGTCAGCGCCACTGAATTAACAAAATTAAAATTCCGGCGTGCGCAATTATTTTTTATTTGATTAATTAGTGTTATTTGACAATGCATTCATTTAAAATAATGTGCAGTATATTATCAGAAATTTCCAAGGTGATTGTAGATACCGGTGGCGGTCCGTGACTATTCAGTCAGCTAGAGTTGTAAGATTAAAAAATACGAAAATAATGATGTTGTAGCTGAGAATATATATTTTTTTAAATTTGTTGAGTAAAGATTTTTCAGTTTGGATATGCTGAACTTTTCCCCAAACTGAAAGAATCCTGAAAAACTTCAAACGAAAAATATTTTTTTTTATATTCCTCATTTTTTATATTATAACTCGTCCCCTATCAGATTCAAGAAAACATAATAAAACACGGAGAAAAAATGAGTATTGCAGATGTATTAAATCTGGTTAAAAACGGGATTGCAGGCTTTTAGTACATTCATAATACACCTGCGTTTGCCATGATAATATTAATTCAGGAAATGCGAAAATATAATGATTTTTATAAACACGAAACACGTGATAATACATTCCTTTTTTACTTAAAGCTTAACAAGTAATTCATTCGTTAAGGGCCTGCAGTCCCGTTTTTAACCGCATTATAAATAATTAGAAGAGATAATCCGTGTTCGATTATATTTGTTGAAACGAAACCGGTTGGTTTTATGTCAAAATATATATTTAAAAATTATATATTTTTTTATAATAAAATAAAATTGAGTAAAGTTATTTTATTCTTATTTTAATATGAAACAGTTTGATTTTAGAGAACGAATCAACAATAATATGATAAGGGTGATCTTTATAGCATGTATTACATTTTATATTGCGTGGGTGGGTACATCTTTATTTAATAAAGTTACTTCGGTCCAGAGGGGAAGATAATAGATTGAAATTAATACCAATGTTCTAAACGTTCATAAAAAATACCCTCATAAAGCCTGTGACGGACCACGCTATATTCTCGTGGCATGGCCTATTTCAGCATATCGTTCGCAATTCCAAATGGGATTATATGGCCAGCGATATGCTGAAATAGACCAAGCCATGATGCGTATAGCATAATCTGTTGGCCCCATAAAAGTAATGGCAACAAGTTGACAAGTTTGATCGTTATATAAATGCTCATTAAAAAACCATAAAACTTGACAGGGTGATGGATGGAATTTTCATTTGGGAGGCGGGTTTGAGTACCGCCGCCCCGAGCACCATTTATTGGATAATCAACACCTCTCCCATAGGTAGATTTAGCAGAGGTGCCCGGATTGATCAGGTGAGGTGTGTTCAGAATGCGCCTACCCACCAGCTGCGTGGCATGCCATTTCAAGAAAGGCCGGTTTGGGGAGACCCTTTGGTCTCTTCAGCTGGTCTCTCGACCCATCGCCTTGCGCCTCAGTGGGAGGGATATATTCATGTGTCTGTCACTCCTGGACACACTAATCCCTAGATTCCTAACCACTCAGGGCCTCATATGTGAATTAAATGCAAAAAAAAGAAAAACTTTTTGTGGAAATTATGATGGTAATCGAATTGCGTAAAGCGAATTTGATGATGTTGTGCTTGAGAGCTGGTCATAATTTGATCAAAAGCTGAAACGGGCCCAGAATCTGCGTTTACTATCATTCGTTTAAATTTCGAATATTAAGATTAGTAATTATTCCAATGGTTCCATTCCAAGTTATAAGAATACTATCGCAAAGCTGTGAAAAATCACGGAATATTACGTTAATAATAATGCTTTCTTGAAAATGTAAAAAGCGCAGACCCTTGAGAATTCACGAAATCTGACTTTATTTGTCAAGATTATTCCTAAGAACGAATACAAAAGAAACACACATTTCAAATAAAGAATTAAAACAATTTTCTCACAAACAAAATTATTTTTGTAATAGTTTAGTTCCAATTTTTTAAATTACACTTAGCTTCAAAACGAACCCGTCTTCATTGAACCATAGTGAAATTACACTTAGTTTCAAAACGAACTCGTCTTCATTGAACCAGAGTTAAATTACACTTAGCTTCAAAACGAACCCGTCTTCATTGAACCAGAGTTAAATTACACTTAGCTTCAAAACGAACCCGTCTTCATTGAACCAGAGTTAAATTACACTTAGCTTCAAAACGAACCCGTCTTCATTGAACCAGAGTTAAATTACACTTAGCTTCAAAACGAACCCGTCTTCATTGAACCAGAGTTAAATTACACTTAGCTTCAAAACGAACCCGTCTTCATTGAACCAGAGTTAAATTACACTTAGCTTCAAAATGAACCCGTCTTCATTGAACCATAGTTAAATTACACTTAGCTTCAAAACGAACCCGTCTTCATTGAACCATAGTGAAATTACACTTAGTTTCAAAACGAACTCGTCTTCATTGAACCAGAGTTTTATTTTTTTATTTTATTTTATTTGGAAAACCAACAGTTATAATCATTACAAGGTATGGTGTAGTAAGTGTTAAATTATTTAACCAATAATAGGTTTTCACTAAGGTATTTTAATTATTTAGTGAACATATATAATATTTATGTTAGAAAAAAAGTTACAATTAGCCTATAGGGATGGGATGGCGGAAGGGAGGGGGATGGGATGGATCTAGTCTGTGTAATGTGTAACATGTACGTATGTGTATTAATAAACAAATAATAATGATAATATAATTATTTATTGATTTTAGGTTTGAAATTGTGGGGTGCTGAGTTAAATAAGTCTAATTTACTGTATGAAGTATTAAAATTGTATGAAGCACGGTGAATAAAAGCATTTTGTTTTGAGTTAGTGTTACATTGAGGGATGTTTAATGTGTGATTTTGTCTGGTTTGTCTGATGGGTACTCTTAATTGAATTCTTTCTAGTAATTCCGGGCAATCTATCACAGAGGTGGCAATTTTTTGTAAAAATAGTACGTCTGCGGAGTTTCTACGACTTTCCAGTGACGAAATCCTGAAAAACGCTGCTGACTCCTCGTGACTCAGATGAGGACGATAGGCCCGAAAATCAAGGTATCGTAGAAAACGATATTGCACTTTCTCAATCCTTTCTATGTGTGACTTATACCTGGGATTCCAGACTTGAGAGGCGTACTCCAGAGAACTGCGTACATACGCAAAGTACAGAATTTTCATGGTATTTACTTTTTTAAAATTTTTGCATGTTCTGAGTACAAATCCAAGTACCTGGGAAGCTTTTGCAACCATGGATTCGATATGGCGCTCAAAAAGTAATTTTGAATCTAACACTACTCCCAGATCCTTAGCCTCTGTCATTTTGCTCAGTATTGTGCCGTTAAGGGAGTAATTAAAAGAAATGGGATTTTTATTTCGGGTGAAGCTGATGGTGCCACATTTTTTTACATTTATTTGCAGGTTGTGTTCTGCACAATAAATATTTAGGCGATTTAGATCTTCTTGCACGCGGGTACACTCATTGATACACGTGACAGGGGAGAATATTTTCATGTCATCTGCGTATAATAAAGTTCTGGAGTGGTGAAAACATTTCCCAATGTCATTTATATATATATTAAAGAGTAATGGTCCCAATAATGACCCCTGGGGTACTCCCGACGGCACGGTTTCCCAGTTCGATTTATAGCCACCGACAACTACTGCTTGGCTACGGTTTTCAATATAGGACGAGAGCCATCTGAGGAGGTCTCCGTGTACACCGATTTGTAAAAGTTTTCTCAGCAAGATATCATGAATAACTAAATCAAAAGCTTTGCTATAATCTGTATATATTGCATCTACCTGTATACGCTGATCCATGTTATCTTGTAAGAATTCTGTGAATGCCGTTAAGTTAGTGGTTGTAGATTTCCCCCTCATAAATCCATGTTGGTTATTATTGAGTGACGATCTCAAGGCCAAAAACATCTGGTCATACACAATTTTTTCGAAAACCTTACTAAAGATGCAGAGCTTTGAAATTGGCCTATAATTTTCGACGTTAGATTTTTGGCCATTCTTGAAGATGGGAGTTACAAATGCCGTTTTCCAAGTGTTTGGGACTATTCCCTCTTTAAGGGAGCGACTAAAAATTATGGATAGCGGTTTAGATAGGCTGCGGGCACATTTGTTTATGAAGAAAGGGGGAATTTTATCTGGGCCTGCGCCTTTTTTGAGATCTAAATCTTCAAGGTGTTTCTGTATATGATGCTGGTCGACTTCAATATTATTAATGCTAGCAACACAGAGCTCTTTGGGGTTGTCCGGTAGGATCTGGATGTTTCGAGCATTATTGTTGTAGACAGACATGAAATATTTAGAGAATAAGTTACAGATGTCAGACCCATTTTCAGCTTTTTCGTCTTTAAATGTCATAGTGTTCGGAACACCTTGAGATTTGGAGTTGGATTTTATGTAATTCCAAACTTTTTTTGGGTCGGAGGATATATCACGTTCGATTTTTAATAAGTAAATATTGTGGCATTCCCAATTAAGTTTTTTGTGGCGTGATCTTAGTAAAGAGAAAGTGGCGTAGTCAGATGGGTTTTTGTATATCTTAAACTTTTTAAAGTATTTGTATTTTTCTGATGTCAATTTAATGAGGGCCGAATTATACCATGGCGGGTATTTAGAATTCCTATATAGTTTTTTGGGAATGTGGGCGTCTATAAGATTATTTAATTGTGAATAAAAAAATTTTAATGCCGTGTTTACATCACCAATCGAAAGGAGCTCATGCCAGTTTACCTGGTCGAGACATGTATTAATTTGTTCGTAATCACCGCGCCTAAAGACGTAACCGCTTCTTAGTTCCTCCACTAGTGGATCGGGTTCAGAAAATGAAACTTCTATGATTAGTGAGGTGTGATGAGGGTCTTCTGAAATTAATGGTTCATCACATGCAGAGACCGTGACGAAGTCATTACATAGGACGAGATCAAGAAAGTGACCGTTGGTATTTGGAATTCCATTATATTGGCGCAATCTAGAAAAATGCATGCAGTCTATAAATGATGTGCTAACAGGCGATAAGCGATCACTGGGTATAAAGGACGTGTTATTGGGAGACTTATTCCATGAAATGTCAGAGAGGTTGAAGTCACCTAGGATAATGAATTTGTCTGAGGGAAATTGCAACGTAAGTGCAGAAATTTGGGTGAGGAAGCTTTCCATATTTTCACGATATGTTGGTCCTTTAGGGAGGTATACACAGCATATGTGAAGATTTGTGTGTTTGGATCCCTTGGATTCTAATGATATCCAGATGTCCTCAGCTCGCGAATGCCACCCTGGGCGCTCGTGAGCTACCAGTTCACGACGAACAGCGACTAAGATACCCCCGCCCAAGCGCTGCCCTGTGCAAGCGTAGTCCCGATCTCGGCGGTGTACATCGTAGCGATCATCAAATAACTCTTCGTTGCGGATGCCATCAACAAGCCACGATTCGGTCAGAGCGATAACGTCATACTCGTTGGATCGAACTGCCATCAGCAATGTGTCAGTCTTTGTGCGTAGCCCTCTTACGTTTTGGTGATATATATTTAATTTATTTAGAGTCATTGGACCGAGAAAAATCGATAATTAAGTTTGTAATTATTTTTATATAATTCCCAAATATTTTTGCAAAATGTTTAAAGAACGAAAAGTTAAATTACACTTAGCTTCAAAACGAACCCGTCTTCATTGAACCAGAGTTAAATTACACTTAGCTTCAAAACGAACCCGTCTTCATTGAACCATGGTGAAATTACCCTTAGTTTCAAAACGAACTCGTCTTCATTGAACCAGAGTTAAATTACACTTAGCTTCAAAACGAACCCGTTTTCATTGAATCAGAGTTAAATTACACTTAGCTTCAAAACGAACCCGTCTTCATTGAACCAGAGTTAAATTACACTTAGCTTCAAAACGAACCCGTCTTCATTGAACCAGAGTTAAATTACACTTAGCTTCAAAACGAACCCGTCTTCATTGAACCAGAGTTAAATTACACTTAGCTTCAAAACGAACCCGTCTTCATTGAACCAGAGTTAAATTACACTTTGCTTCAAAACGAACCCGTCTTCATTGAACCAGAGTTAAATTACACTTAGCTTCAAAACGAACCCGTCTTCATTGAACCAGAGTTACAATCATTCGAAGACAGACATTCAAAGGTAATAAATATGTTTGATGACGTAGTATATTTTTATATATTTATTTTACATACATTATTCAAAACTTTGAATTACTAGATTTTTCGCCCACGTTATTAGTCATGAATAACAAATTATTACAAGCAATATTTTGAGTAAAAATAAATGCCGCCGATAATTATTGCTTATAATTATTTGTTATCCTTTGTGCTGTTCATGAAAAACTTTGTCTTATAAACATTAGTTTGTCATTAAAAAATAATAATATTTGAAGTCAAAATATTTCACCGACAAATGTAGATATAATCTGTCTCGACGCCATCTAGTGGAAAATTTAGCACTAACAAAGCTTTTCTTACAAAATTAATTTAGTGTGTACAGGTGAAAAAAATACAACAAGCAGTAATTGTTGATTGAAGTACTAGTACATATTGATTTATTTGGTGTGATGTGAATAATCCGACGTAGCTCAGTGGACTCAGAACACCTGACCGGACATCAAAAGGCGCGGGTTCAATTCCCGTCGGCGGCATTTATATACGGGAGATATTTTCAATCTGTATGGATATTTCAAGCGACTAATTATTGCTTATAATAATTTGTTATCCTTTGTGCCATGCAAAAAAAAATCTTGTCTTATAAACAGTAGTTTTTCATTAAAAAAATAAGTTATATTGAATATTTTCAAATCTCTAATAACGCCAAAAAAACATTGGTATGATCATCATTGCTATTTTAGCTGAAATTGAAATAAAACGATTTCTAATATGCAGGGTTTTCTAATAAGAGGTATTATTTTGATATTCAATCGTAAAAGATCAATGGTTTCGTTGCTTGTGTGGCACGTAGTGCCGTTTTGTTGAAAGTAAACGTTGTCCAGATCAATACGATCTAATTCCGGCCATAAAAAATCATTAATCATTTCTCGATAGCGCAATCCATTCACCGTTCCATTAACTGTTGCTCCATCCTCATTTTCGACAAAGTAAGGTCCAATGACTCCGCCGGACCATAAACCGCACCAAACAGTCACACGTTGAGGATAAAGAAGCTTTTTAACAATAACTCTTGGGTTTTCCGAGCCCCAGATGCGACAATTTTGCTTGTTGACGAAGCCACCGAGGTGGAAATGGGCCTCATCACTCAAGATGATTTGCATTTGATTCACTCAAGTGAATTTTAATAATTTCAATGCTTTGTTGAAGCGCGTATCGTTCCATTTTTATTAATGGCGTAGTTTCTACTTGTCAAATGTCAAAAAACGACAGCTTTAAAAGTAACATCTACCGAAATAGCGGGCTATTCAAAATAACACCTCTTATTAGAAAACCCTGTATTATCATTACCAGATTAAAAAATTGTTTGTCTATCATTTTTAATAAAATGCATTTCATATTTAGTGGTTGTTTCATTGAAAACATCCAATTATTATGTTAATGTTGTTGTCATGTTAGTATTTTTTCAAATACGTTAGTATTTTTTCAAATACGAGATTTTTTTTTTAATCCTTGTATAAATGATAATAATACGTCATTTTAAAAAGGGTGAGAAATTTGTATTTAATTGATGTACGATCGTGACCGTCCATGTGAAAACATTACTAATATGAAAAATCGTCATAAAATAGTTCTTGGAAAGATATATACGTTGTTTACACAACCAAAGAGGGTTGTTTATTTGTTGTATAAACTTGAACATTCTCATCGAATTTCGGAATATTTTCAATGTATTTCAAATGTGTTTTAAATATCTTCTTTTTGAAGATGTCATAAATTTTTTTTTTTTTAAAATTAGATAAATTACCTTTCAGATTATTGTATTTTTAATATTTATTTATAAATTGGAGTATTTAAATTTCAAACTTGAAAAAAAAAACAATATATTTTTACTCCAATCGTCGAAAAATTATAAAGAATGCGAAATGTTGAAAACAAATTCCATTTATTTACGTAATCTGCAAGACTGTCACCTCGTTTATAATTTTTTTTTTTTATATATCATAATAATTCTCAGGGAATAACAACAACAAAAAAAATGTTTACAATTAACCGTTTAACAGTTGTGAGGTGAAGTATGGCTGTTATTCTTTAAAAAAAATGTCAAAACGTTGCTCAAAATGACCTTTTCCCTCCCCACTCTCCTAAGCCTCCCAACTTACCCCCCAAAAGGAATGCCATAATTTGTCTGGCTCTGGGCAGACAAAAAAGGGTTAAGTTAAATTAGGTTACGTTAGGTTAGGGATAACCTATGTTTTTGTATTACGCTCATTCATTTGAATTCCATATTTTGTGGGTAGGTACAACTGTATTTACGATACGTGCTATTGGAAATCGATATATTGGAAATGGTTTTAAAAAGTTACAAGTGATGAAGTTATTGTTAAAGTTTTAAAATTATTTAACCCTAGATAGCTAAACTGTTTTCATTGTTTCATTGTAACTACACTTTCGTCGAGTGGACTACGCAATAAAACACTATAAATAAATCAAAAATATTTAATTAAGATAGGAACTTGTTACATGGCACAAAAGTAAGGCTTATAATGAACAAATTAAGTAAAATAGTTGTATCTACCTCCTCACCAAAATAAGGGTAACTTGAAAAACAGACACATGACAAAATAATAATTGGTCAGTTAGGCTAGTTAAGTTTAGGGGTTAGGTTAATTTAGGTTACTTTAGATAAGTTTGTTGTTACCATCAACTTTGCCTCTAGAACCCAATATTAAAGTAAACCTATTTATTCTCTTGCATTATTCATTATCGACTCCCAACGTTCTGACAGTTCGAATCCAAACCTGAAGAAATCCCTTAGTTAATATGTGTAGAAATCTTCAAGCCAATTTTGAAACCTAGTTTTATTGTTATTACTACAGAAATATAATCCCAGTATGTACAATACTGTTATTCGATGGATGGCAGGCAGGAGACCGTGTGGCCTAATGGATAAGGCGTCGGACTTCGAATCCGAAGATTGCAGGTTCGAGTCCTGTCACGGTCGAAAAATACTTTTTTTTAACTTCAATTGTTTATTGTTTGCGAAGCTGTAATTTCTTCAAACAGATGAACAAACAAAATAAATGGCTGGTCAAATATATCGTTGTACTTGATTTTGCATTCTTTCAGTAATTCTTTGTGTTTATATTTTTTTAACGTCAGAGGTCGATTATAGTAACAAGCAGTATGGAGGGCTAAGACACTCCTGTTTGGTTAGTATCGAGAGGTGGAAAGAAACGAGAAGAAGAATGTTGGGAATCGCCTGATCCGACCACTAAACATTACTAAAACCATTTGATTATTGTAAACAGTTCTCCAACTCATCGTGGAAGGAGATTATTGTGATGTTTGGTAATAAGTTGGGTTTTCAAGCGATAGATGGCACCAGTCACAAAGCTTACTCCAGAGTCCGACAGATGTCGCTAGAGTGTAGCAATTGCCTGTAGGGTATCCTTGTCAGACAACAAGATTCTAGAAACAGAGAATTACCAACTCAGATTTATTGATACTTTGCGTATTACAATGGTGACTCGATAGTTGACCTAACTAGAAGCTGGCTAATTGAGATCTGAAACAGTAAGTTTGTCTGGGAGCATTCTCACTGGCCCTGGCGACTAGCTGGCCACTAGCTGCCATCTTACGGACTTCCAAGCAAGTTCTATGCACTGCCCTCTATGAGTGCATCTGTGAAGCTCTTACTTCCCAACAATTATGAATAGCGGTCTCTCAACAGAGTCACTAGTGGAATATACTCTCAGTATTTCTTCAGTTAAAAGACCTATTAAGAGATTGGCGTTAGTTGTTTGAAGTGATCATATTTATGTAAGAATTATTTCAGACCTGACAGAGTCATTGACAACTTAATTGACATTCCTTCTATCGTTACCATTGTTAAATTGCATATAAGGATAAGAACATGAGACAAAATGTAACATTTTTCTGCAATACATACACAACCGTGATCTAGGCAACAAGTTTGGGAGTACCTACTATTGATATATTTTCTGACTCCATTTATAGAATGAAGCGTAATGTGTACCAGCACTTTGCTGAATCCCACAAATTAGAGTAGCGTAGGTAATCTAGTTTTTGGGATAATGTGTCTTATTGTATTGCTTTAGTTTATATTTTATTTTATGTTACTGTATTAATAATATTGTTTCATGTTTAGTTTATGAGTTTAAAATTGTTGGATGCTTTAAAATTTTCTTGTTGAATTTTCAATAGCTCATTAGGTATATTCTGTTCTGATAATCTATGTCCAAGCAGCTGGGCGTTAAATAAAAAAAAAATATATCTAAATCTTCGGATATTTATCCAATAGGTTTTTTCTTAACCCTCCATCACTCGCGCGGTTTTTGGCCTCGTGAGCACTCGCGGGGTGTTGTGGCCACCCCACACACTCAAAGTACATTTTTATATTTATAGTATCAGTGAATAGAATTATACCAGCATTTTATTATTTGGTGTTGTATGATGTATGTAAATAAAAAATTTTAATTTTATAAATCAACTTTATCACTGTTCTACAAAACATTATAATAATCAGCCTTTTTAGTCATAATATTGAGATCTTTCATCAAAAACCAAAAAAAAAACAACTTCTTAGTTTTTAACATAAACTTTCTCATTGAAAATCATAAATATAAGGGTTAATTAACAAATTTTTCTTATTTTTCGTAACATTGCTGATATTTAAAATAAAAAAGTATAACACGAGTACTCGCGGGGTGTCGTGACCACCCCCACGCAAACTTTGACACGTCCTCATGTTGTGAGAGCTCGCGCCATACCGCCCCTCCCTTCCCGTGTCGACGGGTTTAAAGGTCACTTGAAGGCACTGAGACGCGCGGACTCGTAAAGGCCTAAACAAACCGCTGCGTTCAAAGCGCGTCCGCGATCCCGTGCACGGTGGCGATCAGATGTTGTGTATGAACTTGTAGTAACGTGTTCACATCGAAGCGTTCTCAGATTGGCCGCGGCGTCCTGTGCAGCGTCTGGACGCGGTGATCGCTCGCGTCCGCGATCAGTTGCTGCTTGCAGGATCTGCACGCTGCACGCAACGTAATTATCTCTGAGTTTGTGGTATTTCTCATGATGTCGGATACAAATACAGAGAGAATGATCAACGAAATTAGCATCTTCCGATGGTTTTTTCATGTTTTCAGCAATTAAATTACAAGTATTATCACTTTCGATATAAAATATAATAAACATAATCGATTAGCTATGAATATTCATATTTTTCCGATATTAAATCGCTTATTTTGAGATGTGTATTGACTACACAGCACCGGAACGCGTGTATTTTTTTAGCAGAGTTCTACGTTTATATTTTGTACAAAAGAAGTTGTAATTATTATATATGTGTTAGATTAATGTGTTTTATGTAAGTGTAAACCATTCTTAAGAATTTTGTCCCCATTAATCTGATATTTAAAATATTGAAATCGAAAGAAACTCTTGTAATTAAAATTCATTAAAAAATAGTTAATTCAAATATACATAAGTTCTAACAAAATTGCATTATGGGTTTCATTTTATCCTACCAACCCGTCGAAATTATGTATCTTACCAAACCGTCTTTTTAAGTAAATTTACACTTTTCAGGGGCTTTTTCACCATCTTCCCAATAGCTTATCTACCCTAATAACAAATATTATTAAAATAAAAATAAAATACTTGCAGTGGTTAAAAAAATCGGCCAACTTATCCAATATATAGCCACTATACATAGGTTTGATTACCGAATTATAAACTCCAACTTAATAAATAAATAAACCGTAAATCGTAAATCAAAAATATTCGTTATTAGGGTAGATAAGCTACTATCTTCATCATCTGCAATAGCCGCTAGAAGTAATAATTCTTCTTCAGATTCGTCTCCAAACATGATTATGATTATTTAAATGGTTCCCGCTCCGAGCTATACCTACCACACAACCGACACAAACGTACGAGTGCCACGGACGCCAGCTGATCGCTAGTTGATCGCTAGTTTGGTGTGAACGGTTCTGCACGCACACAGGACGCTCACCGTGCACGCCATCGCGGACGCAAAATGATCGCGGCGGCTTGGCCTTGCCTTAACTAGACAAATTATTATTCATTTTTACGTTCAAAAATGCATGGGGTGCTGACGGCACCCCGCACGAGTGATCGAGGGTCAACCATCCCCCTCTTCACTGCCTTCAACTTTGCAACATACTCCAAATGGATGATACTATGTTCTGCCACCACTGTCTTCAGGCTTATCCAATGATAATCATTATCACATTTACATTATCACAAAAAAATTCTATTATAAATATCTATATTCTGAGAAATACAAAGTTTCGTGGTATGTGTGGCAAATACAATATTAAATATCGCGTGTATTACACGAATAAATCAAAGATTTTCATGCCTCAGTGGAATTTGAACCAATCCAGATCCAAGAAATTTACCAGTTTTACCATCTTGCTACATGGGAATTAATAATGGTTAAAATCAAATTCCGCACCTTAATTATGAATCTTTTGACATAAATGACACTTACGTCCAAATCGTCAAATATCAGAAGTAATTGATTCCGGACGCCTTTGAACTCCCGACCTTTAAAATCGTTCAACCAAGATCGCTAAAAATCTGATTAAAATGATTATTGTTTTGTTGTGCAACAGGGGACAGTGGAAATTTCCACATTTGTTCATTTCTTGAATAGAAATTTTGGTTCATGAATATTTTATTTGAAGAGAATAACATGAAACAGAGCTTTCTCTTTGTGAAAATATACCCCTTTAAATTCTAAACAATTCACCCCAAACCTTTTTACGTTTGGGATTTTGTTGGTGAAACGTTTTCAGGCGAAATGATACAGAAAATAAGGACTCCTATCTTGGTTTGCTTTGAAAAAATACTCACATAGGGTAAAAGTATGTCAGGGGTTGTCAACATTTGAGAATACGCAAAAAGTAACATGTACCAATTTTATGTTATTGATTATAATAGAAATGAATACTTGAATCACAGAAAACAGAAAATTAATAAAAAAATTACTGTCTTAATTTTTTTAAATGCGTAGTATTTTTTTCAATTTCTTCATTAATCTTAATATGTTATATTTAATAGAAACAGTATGTAAATTTATGTTTATTTTATGTAATAATGTTTTTTGTTATAAACTTTTTTGAATGCAACGCTTGTGTAAAAAGGGCGAAGATGAGAAGGAAAACAATGTTTTCATAAATGAGTTATAACTTATGGCAAGAGAGCAAAAAAAATAACAAATAAAGGTAGGATGTAATATGAAAGAATAAATAAAAAAGAAAAGATATTTAAAATAAAACATTTACATGGTAACCACCACTATTATTTTTTTAATTTCAACCAGGTTTCGCCACAAACGTAGCTTCATCAGGGCAGTATAATACTTTACTAAAATCTACAAAATAATAAAAAATTTAATTTTTAAAAAAATAATGAAAAGATATTTAAAACCAATTAAGTGGTAAACATCACTTTTGTGATGTCCTCATATTCAATTTTACTTTTTCATATTTTAATTTCGTTTTTAAACTTGTTTATCTCCACGGTATTTTAGTTTCATTTGAAAGTCATACGAAAATCATAAAATTTTGTAACTTGGAAATTATGGTTTTTCTGGCCAAAAGACGTATTTAATTTTGGGATGTTAAGTAGATTTGAGGTTTTTTCGTTCTAGTGTATGTGTGTTAGTCAGTAAGGTATTTTCCTTTTTGCATTCTTTAATAGAGGCATGGGATATAACTCCGATCGAAAATTGGAACCGAAATATTGTGACTTGTGGCGTCATATGATTGCCTAACTGTATCCACCAATGAAAAACTCTGAAAGTCTATGGAATAAACTTTCAAATTTTTTATTGGTGTATATATAGTATAATAAGTAGGCTCCGAATAAAAATCGTACTGTCTATATATTGACATATCTATGTTTTCTTAGGGCCAATTTGTTTCATACAAAAAACCCGAAGATATCGATCTAATGGGTGATAATTTGTGAATACAGGTTAATAATACTGAAAAAGTTTTTTTTTAAATGACAGAGTTCTTGTGTTTACTTTCAAGATGGTACTTCAAATGTGAAATCGTCGTGTTCGCATTTTTCAATATTATGGTACCTACCTGCCTGAAGAAAATTTAAAAATAGAATTGAGTTAGTGACTTTTCTTTGGACAAATCGTGTTACTCCTCATTTGATTTTTTTTTAAATGGTAAATAAAATATGTGGTTTATAATTAAGTAGGTAGGTATTTAAGTACCTACTTACAAATCTTGTGATTTCGTTGGAAATTCTGGTTTTTATTTATTAAATAAGAGAAAATTAGAAACATACTATTTTAAATGCGAGATTTACTGTTCATGTTATTACGATTTTCAAGTTATAAATTTTTGGTTAGTAATTTGCATCAAGCATGAATAAATAGTTATGTGGGCTCATTTTCGTCCGCGGGCTCCATGTTTACAACCGCTGCACTAGATACTTACAGTCTATTGCTTGGTTTTCCTTCTAGGTTAGTCCGGAACGAGCTTACATAAAATCATCCCTTAACATTAAAGCATCCCTAATTAATGAATAACTATTGCGAGTAATGAAACGGTTTAATTTACCATCCCTATCAACGTAGGCCGAGATTAATTTTAATGCAAAATGAAAATTAGTTCTGAATTTATTATATTTTGGGAGGTTTTAGACGTTTTGTGGAGAATATTTATAAATAATGCCCTATTTTGCAGGATGCTTCAGAGATTACAAATTGGATGCTCTGCAAGACTTAAAAATATATTTGTATTTGAATTGTGCCAGTTTTCAGGCCAACTTAAGTCAACTAGGGACCGATTTACATATATACATAAATATTGTGGTACTACTATTTACATGGATATATTGTGTACTACTGTGTATATACATGTATATATTGTATACATTGTGGTACTTATTTTTCTTAATTCATAATATAAGTTTTTGTAGGCACTTTTATTAGTTTATTTATCGCCCAGAGAGCTTTTTCGTGTAGGTGATACAATTTTGATGACAGACAATTTTGAAACCTAAGAATGAAATAGTAAAAATAAAATAATATTATTTTTTTTAAAAAACAAGAAAAAGAACAATAACATAAATGAAAAGTTACAGCGATTTGACTGGTTTACAAAATACTACTTCTATTATGAATAGTATTTGAATAAATCTTTTATGTGATTCACAAAATTAGTTATGAAAAAAGTTATGAAAAACATACTAGGTTATATAACCTTAGGTTAGGTTTATACTGCCGCGGTAATTAAAAACACAGTACCTATCTTGTGACTCTCGAGGAAAACATTATGTTTTTATTTACCACGGCAGTAAAGGACAGTTTTTTATCACTTTTAATGGTTTCGTATCATTTTTCAAAAGCGTGTTAAATATCCACTTACCTGAGTCGCCATGGAACTATCTTCGGCATGTTCCAGAGTTGCAGATACTTTTAGTATCACCCTGGTGAAAGATCACCATTCAGAATCGATGTTGCTTGAAATGGCTATAGCTGTTTTGGTGACCAAAGTAAGATAAAATTGACTATAATCAAAGCACTCGCCCACTACACAGTAATCATTCTACGTGGTAATCAATTCAGTGCCAAATAATCTAAGATTGAGTCAGGTTCCTTTGACGTCAATAGATTTTACGCTGTTAATAGATTGGTCAAACCCATTCGGTCAAATAGACCTATTTACTTCGATCGTGCTTTTGTTAAGCTGACACGCTCATTTAGAATGGACCACCATCAAAACTTATTGATAGTTAACCAAAACTCGGAGGTTTTAGCTTTTGAAAATGACAAAAAACAAGAAAATATTTGATTTTTCCCCATCACTATTAAGTAGAAAGTGTCGCGTGTGCAAATAATGGAGAACTTATCTAATAGATGATTGAATCAGCGGCGTGTAGATGCTAATTTTAAAAATTTAAACTGATTTGTCTCGAATTTTTAGTTTTGTACTCTCCTGTGATTTTAAAAAACCTGATTTCTTAACAAAAAAATCGGGGATTCGAACTTTGACAGTTGAAGAACTCACTTGTCTTTTTTCCGTTCAAATAGGAAAAAACCTAATTTTATTGCCTTTTTTCGGTTAAAACTATATTTTTTGTCCTCTTTGAGTGCCTTTATTGCTGACCATATTGTGTTATTTTATATTAATATACATTCCTTTTGCCCCAATGGCCTTTGCCATGGGTAAAAAACCACCAGATCCCGCCCCCCCTGATCCTGACCCTGTTAATTTTGATAATGACATTGCTAGCGAGGTTGAAATAATGACTGATTCCTCTACTCCCAAAAAACGAAAAGTTAGCGTCCTTCCGAAAAAGGAATCTTCTCAGGTTACAGTTCCTGTAGAGACTGTCGCTCCTCCACTCGCTTCACTGTACCCGACTTCAGCAAAAGCCCCCTTCATCGTGTATGTGCAAAACAACACACAAGGCCACTCACTGCATCCCCTTGATTTCGGTAAATTTGTTGGAAAAAAACCACTTGGCATTTCCCCAGGTGGTATCAGATCCGAAGGAAGATTCCGCATTTGTGTAGAGTTCACAACTGCACTCAATGCCAATAAATTTATAAATTCCATTGACTACCTCTCTGCCAAAAAATACAAGGCTTACATCCCTTCATTTAATGTCTCCCGCATGGGCCTAGTGAGAGGTATCCCCACAGACCTATCCGAAGAAGAACTCATCACGGAACTTATTATCCCAGCATCTTCGGGGAAAGTTTTAAAGACTAGGCGGCTGAATTATAAAGATAGAACTTCCGATTCTATAGTTTGGAAACCCTCCCAAACTGTAGTTCTTACATTTGAAGGCCAATCTCTTCCTTCTCATGTGTACCTTTTCCATAACTCTCTCCCAGTGGAAATTTATTCATACCCGACAATTCAGTGCTTTAACTGTTGTCGGTTCGGCCATTCCAAGCAATCATGTCGTTCTTCCCCTCGCTGCTTTAAATGTGCAGAAAGTCATTTAGCAGAGCAATGCCCCTCCCCTTCCAACCCCCCTACTTGCATCAACTGCTCAGGCTCTCACACAGCCATAAATCCATCCTGCCCCGAACTTTCACGCCAAAAAAACATTAAAAGTTATATGGCTTCCAATAGCGTATCATACTTCTATGCTTCTAAAATAATAGCTCCCTCTAAAAAATCTTTTGCTGAAGTCGCCTCTCAACCCCAGTTAACTCAAAACATTATTCCTCCAAACTCGTCATACAGGAAGACTGTAATGACAAAATCTGCTTCTCGTCCTCTTAAATCCCCCGGATATGATCATCTTGGCCATAACTCCCAGCTCTTGTTCCCAAATGGTAACATCAGCTCCCCATTTCCACAAAATACCGTCTTTCCTAACACCAATTCTTTGAACTGCAATTCCTTTATCCCTGATTCAAATCCCAATTCCTCAAACAACATCATTTCTAATGACAATTCTAATATTATTCAAACTCTGATCATGTTACTTATTTCTATAATTAATAACAATAATTCCCTACCGTCCAACGCTGCCTCTATACTCTCCTCCTTAAATTCTCTTGTTTCCAATGGCTGCCCTGACAGCAGGGATTCTTTAGTGGAATAGTAGAAGCGCCTTCTCCAATAAGGCTGACCTCATCCGCCTTCTACAATTACACACAATCTCTATTGCTGCCATCTCTGAGACTTGGTTTAAACCATCTCAGCTCTTCAAGGTGAGTGGCTACCAATGTCTGCGGGACGACCGCATTGATGGGAAGGGTGGTGCAGCCCTTCTAATCAAAATCTCCCTGTCCTTCACCCCTATTTCCATAAAACCCCCAGATTCATCCTTCCAGTTAGTGGCAGCTACTGTCTCTAATATTACGTTTGTATCCCTCTACATTCCCCCTTCTACCCCATTTGACATTTCATTATGGATCCACATGTTTAGAAAAATATCTTCTCCCCTGGTCATTCTGGGTGACTTCAATGCCCACTCCCCTCTCTGGGGTTCTTCATCAACGGATCCCTCAGGAATCAAAATAATTGACTTTATGGACTCCTTGAACATGTGCCTTCTAAATGACGGATCCCCAACAAGGTTAAGTCTACCTGGGCAGAGCCCTAGTGCGGTGGATATAACTCTTTGTTCCCCAAGTATATATCCAATAATTTCCTGGAGAACTTCATCAGACCCCTGCGGCAGTGACCACTATCCAATTATTATAAATCTGGCTCAAGGGTTAAATACTAACCTCTTTAAAAGAAAGCCAAAATTTATCACAAAAAAAGCCGACTGGTGCCATTTTAGAGAATCTGTTCAGGGTCACACCCTTTCCCTGCCTACACATTCTTCAGATAACTGCACCTCCTCTTACAAATCTTGGTCTGATTCCATTCTAAAATCTGCAGACAAGTCTATTCCCAAATCATCCCCTGTAAGCACGAAGGCTCACCCTCCCCCGTGGTGGGATGAAGAATGCCTTCGAGTGCTGAAGGAGAGGAAAGCGGTCAATAAGATATACTGCCAACAGATGATAATGGAAAATTTCTTGAAAGCCAAGAATGCCCAAGCTGTTGCTAAACGTACATTCCGTTTAAAAAAAAAAAACAGCTGGCGTAATTTCTGCACTAATATATCCCCTGCTACTCTGGCGGGGGAAGTTTGGTCCATGATTCGCAGGTTTAGGTCTTTCTTTTCCCTGCCGAAGTCATCTCACAATTCTGGTATTTGGATTTCTGACTTTCTTAACAAAATTGCTCCCCCTTATGTACCTAATCTTGACGAAGTGCCTGTTTTATCTTACTTCTCAAATTCTTCATCTTGGCTAGATGCTCCATTTTCCATAGACGAGTTAAAAAGAGCCACGGAAGACCTAAAAGACTCAGCTCCGGGCAATGACGAAATCTTGAACATATTCATCCGCCACACTGATGACGATTCCCTTTCCTACTTTCTCTCTCTCATCAATATCTTTCTGGACTCTGGTATTATTCCCCCGGACTGGAAAATTCAAAAAATCATTCCCATTTGCAAAAGTACCAAAGATCCAAGTCTAAGCTCAAGTTACAGACCGATTGCTCTCTCTTCAACACTTTGCAAAGTAGCTGAAAGAATGATTAAGAATAGATTAGACTGGTTTGTAGAGAAAAATCATATTCTTCCCCCTTCCCAGTTTGGATTTAGAAAGGGTAAAAGTACCCTTGACAACCTTTCCGCTCTTGTTACAGATGTCAAATTAGCGTTATCTAAAAACGAATATTGTATTGCAGTATTTTTAGACATCTGTGGAGCATACGACAATGTAAATATACCCATTCTTAAAGAAAAGTTACTGGCGATTGGCATTCCTCCTAAATTGGTTCAATTCATTATCAATTTGCTCTCCGAAAGAACTGTTTTTGTAGATGGATCCGAATCCTCTCCCCACATAAGACAAATATTCAAAGGACTCCCGCAAGGGTCTGTCTTAAGCCCGATTCTGTATAATATTTACACATACGATCTGGAAAAATCTATTAATTTTATGTGCAACATACTCCAATATGCTGACGACTTAACGTTTTACAAAATATCCGCCAATCTTTTCATCGCAGCATCAGCAATTAACAACGCTCTTAGAAAACTCTTGGCTTGGTTAAATAGTAATGGTCTTGAACTTTCCCCTGCCAAAAGAAAAGTTGTCATCTTCACTCGTCGACGAAAGCTTCCGGATATTCAGGTAATATTTGGCGATGAAGTGATCCCTATCTCGAAGGAAGTTAAATTCCTTGGAATGTTTTTGGACTCCAAGCTTACTTGGAACTCTCATATAAATCACGTTGTTACAAAATGTGAAAGCAACATCAATCCCCTCAGATTTCTAGCAGGATTGTGGTGGGGATCCCACCCAGCTTCATTAAAACTTCTATACAATTCCCTCATCCGAAGCCATCTCGATTACGGATCTTGTCTGTTTGATCCAATGTCCACTTCAAATTCTCATAAATTAGATAAAATCCAGTCAAAATCACTTCGCCTTGTCTTAGGAGCCATGAAATCTTCTCCAATCAACGCAATGCAAGTGGAATGTTGCGAACCTCCCTTACATATAAGAAGGCGATGCCTAGCAGAAAAATATGTTTACAAAACATGTTCAATAACATCCCATCCCTTGATTCCTATACTTCAATCCTTAAAGTATGAGGTTAATTCAAATCACTTTTGGAAAAATCATACCCCTCCCCTTTTTTATGATTGCTACAACTCTTTCCTGGATTTATCTACAAACACCTATCTCAATGAATCTCTTCCCTTATACTCATACCCCTATGAAAGCCTTACTTTCTATCCGAAGGTCCATCAATTTATAGGAATAAGTAAAAAAAAACATTAAAAACTCAACTCAATTAAATAATGCAGAATTTAACACAATTATTGAAAACAACTGGCCAAACTACATAAAAATTTTCACAGATGGCTCCAAACTCAGTCAGGACTCCCATTGCGGGGCCAGTGTCTATGTTCCTCACAGAAAATTGTGTTTCCCACACAAACTTCCCAAAGAATGCTCCATTTTCTCTGCTGAATGCATAGCTATCATAGAAGCTCTTCTACTCGTCAAATCATTAAATATTAAAAACGCACTCATCCTTTCAGACTCGCTTAGCTCACTACAAAAAATAAGCGCATCCCCACTCAATTCCAGTAGCGACTCTCTAATCTGCTCGATCAGGGACCTACTGCATTCCATGTCACTGGTTCATGCATCAGTGGTCCTAGCCTGGATACCGGGACACCTCGGTATTACTGGGAATGACATGGCTGATCATATTGCTAAGGAAGCCACTGCCCATGGTCCGTTAAGTGATATCCCTATTCCGGTTAGAGACCATTTCCCTATTCTAAAATTTAAGTACCAACTCCAATGGTCTTCTGAATGGAAAAAAATCTTCTCTGATAAAAGGTCACCAGTACTCATTAATTCAACCTTCTATTCCTGTTAAGCCCTGGTTTCACAAATACACTACCATGCCTAAAAAATATATTTCTTCCTTAACCCGAATGCGGCTGGGTCACACTTGTTGTCTTAGCCATCTTGCCAGGTTCCACATAGTCAGTTCGCCGTACTGTGATTGTGGGTCAGAGGATACCCTGGGCCATAATTTTTTTGAGTGTCCTATCAATGACCAATTTCCAAACTTCATGTATGAATTGGTAAAACTTGATATTAAATTGCCTACCAGTATTCCCTGCCTTCTTAGTTTAAACACTCCTGAAATTTACCATTTGTTGGCAAAATTTATTTATAAAAATGGCCTTAATATCTGACCATAATAATAAATATAAACCAAATTTCTTTCACTTTCATTTGTATTCACTTGTTCAGGTTCCTATTTTCATCTATTTTTACTAATCCCAACTCTGCATATTTTGACTGAGTTAAAACACTATTCTTTATGCATTTGTATATTTTTCTTGATTCTTTTATTGTATTTGTTTATATTCATATCATAGAACTATTTAAAAAAAAATAATGCTTCTAATTTTGGAAAAATCTGTTCTTTTAAATAACAAAAAATGCCCACTACTATTGTGCACAGGTTCCTATTTTTATAATTTTGTAATTACCCATTATTACCAGCTCTGTATTGTTTTTGTTAAGTTATGTTTATGTTACACCCATGTTATGTTTATGGTAGGTTTATGTTTATGATATGTTATGTTCATGTTATGTGCATGTTATGTTATGATATGTTTATGTTATGTTCATAGTATGTTTGTGTTATGTTTTTCTTTATGTTTTATAATCACATTTGTTTACTCCCATATGCTGTGTTTGTTTATAAGATTGCCAATTTCATAATTCTATTTTTAAAAAACGCTACTAATTTTAGAAAAATCTTTGGTTTAATAACGAAAAGTGCCGACTTATATTGTGCACAGGTTCCTATTTTTATAATTTTGTGATAATCTACTGTTACCAGCTCTGTACCGTTTATGTTAAGTATGTTATGTTTATGTTATATTATGCTTATGTTATGTTTATGTTATGTTATATTTATGTTATGTTATGTTTGGTTTATTTATGTTACGTTATGTTATGTTATGTTGTTTTATCAATGTTGTTTTGTCAATCATGTCAATTTTATCCTGTAATTTGTTGTATTTATTAATAAGAAAAATGTTGTAATGTATGGCCAAGATCACTCTTAATGGGTGAAATCCAAAATAAAGAATAAAAAAATAAAAAATAAAAAAAAACAAAAAAATCAGCTCCGATTTTGAAATCGACAATTAAAATAATAGATTTCTACTATATCACTTGTCTGAATTATTCTCACAAGCGATTCCAATGTTTTTAAATAATTTTCCCGTTAAAAAATTACGTAATAATCTGAATTCTTGACAAAAAAATCGGTTCCAATTTTGAAAACGCTATTGCAGGTAGGTACCATAGAATAAATAATTTAACGAAGGTACCTACTTTATGGCTTGTCCGAATTCTTCAAACAACTGATTCGATTTTTAAAAGTGATAGTCAAATTCAAAGCCAATGAAAATAATTATTTTGTTTAGTACCTACATAAAACGATACGAAAACCTTGATTGCTACTGATAAAACATATATAATGTTTCAAGCCTCTGTAAAATTATTAAGAATATACCTTCTACGGTAGGTACTATATTTTTTCCGTAATACCCTTACCGCATGTGATTGTTATTTGAAACTTCCTTTAGTTTTTTGATTAATAATTTTCCATTTAACTATTTTACTATATCTAGTGTTTTAACTATTTTTCCTTGCCCTTTGGGTACCTACGTAATTCCAATACCAAGACTTCTGAATTTACTTCCCTGGCGCTTTATTAACGTTGTTATGTTTTATTTTAACAATTTATGGTTTTACATGCAATCGCTGGCGGTGAGTTTTCTCGTCCAGAAATTTTACAATTTGGGAGGCGGGTATGGGTACCGCCACCCTGGGAACCATTTATTGGATAACCAACACCTCTAACATAGGTTACGCTAAGTGGTTCACTACGTTTGGGGACTTAGCAGGGGTGCCCGGGTTCATGGGGTGAGGTTTGTCTGGGTCTTTAAAAAGACCCTCTACACAGCATCCTTTAAGATTATATAGGACCTAAGGAAAAAAAAATTTTCAAGGCCTCCTGTGTGAAGCAAGTGTAAAAAATAAATGTTTTAACTTTTTCATATAAATTGCTTATCAAAATATTTTCTTGTAGTTATTATCATAAGCTATGGAACATGCACAACTTTTTTTAAACAAAACTAAATGCAAAACACTTTTGCAATATTACGAAGACAAACTAATGAAAACCCCATTTTTTATGTTTACATCAACATTATCTATAGAACATAGAGAAAAACATAGCAACGCCCTGTAATGATCTGCCCTTTCTTACTTTTCCTTCTCTTCTTTCTACGATAAATTTTCTTTAAGTCCCATAGGTAACTTTTCCATAAGGCTTTGGTTATGTATATATCCGGGGTAGGAATGTCCTCCCTGCCGTCTTTCAAGCCTTTGCCCCTCTCTTTAATACACACCCCTTCAAGTGTGTACATCCTAGTTTGTCTACGTGACGTACGACCTTGAACGTACTCATTTCACGTGACGGTTCAGTATAAAAAGGCTTCACCGAACGTTGTGTTGGTTTTTTTTGTTTCTCGGTATAGAAACCTAGTTATCTATGTATGTGTGGTATCCCTCGGTTCTTTTGAGATAGAGTGAGTTGAATCCATTACCGCTGTGTTTTAAAGCTATTTCATAAACCTTATCTTCTAAGTCGCCTGCTCCCCAACTAGCTACGCGATTCTATCTATCGTAGGGTAATGTGAATATAATAAAGTGTTAGATTTTATATATGTGATATACATACGATAAATTTATGGTGTTAGTTGTCGGCGCCATCCATGTTTATATTTTGGGAGGGGGAGGAGAGGAAAGGAAATGAATTTTTTTCAAGCTAAGATTGGCTCCTCCTCTTTACCAAACAAAACCGATGGATGATAATTTGAACAAGGCGATCGATATCTGCGTGTCTGGATATCACAACCGGCCGGGTCTCCCCTTTTTCCAAATCGGCAACCGTCAAGCCAGAATAAAGAAAACCAGGTCTCATCACCAATTTCAGAATTGCCCCAACCTCATGCACCTCCAGGAAAATCTACTTTACTGAGTGTAGAAGGGGAAAACCATGACATCCCTTGTCACGAATCTAGTCGCGAAAATGTGACACGTAAGGTCCTAAGTTACGTGCCACCTCTAGAAAACGCTGTAACTCCCTCGTCGTCGGGGATTTACATCCCTTTCTAGGTCAATAACATAGATAACACACGACGATCTTGTCGACATTTAGCCTGCTTTTAGCGATAGGTTGTGTGCCGACCCATTCAGCCAATTATCATGTGAGATATATGTAAGGTCTACTCGAAATGCCAAATTTAGGATGAGGACTGTCTGTATTTTAATATTTGGTTCCAGTATTTATTTTATGAGGTTACTAGCACCCTCGAGTATTAGGTATGGATAACTTCTATTGAATACCTATCCTCTCAGGTAGGTATAAACGGATAATTGGTTTGATTTTTGCATTTAATTTAAAGAGGCTGCCTACCTCTCGAAAGGTACCTGTTGAGAAAAGTTGTTCGGTTGGTAGTTTTATTTCGGAGATTACCATCTCCCTTTTTTGAATCTAGATTTGTTTTGTGCATCCCAATTCGTAGCTTAGAAAGTCAAATAACAGAAGAAAAGTATTCATTTTTGTTCTGTCTGGTTGCATCCGATCGCTTTCTATTCGGGCGGTCATACGCTAGCAAAACTTCTCCTTCGACTGACTGTACACTGCCGTAGCCTAAACGCCTCTATCCATCATAGTGTTCGCTGTTTCAATTGTACGCCAGTGTTTTGGTAGGTACCCTGTAGATAGGTATTTTTATACTGCGAATTTATATTGGTTGGCCTAATTTGTAATAGGTATTTTATGTTTCGTCGGCGATTCAATACCTACCGCAGTGACAACGTCATGATTTGATTCGTAATGTTTTAAAAGAATAACAGATCGGCAGGTAGGTAAATTCTCGATATTATGACCCTCGGTCCAAGGCGTTCCCCTAAAACAACATAACAACAGTTATCGGCCTACATATGAAAGGTCGTTGGCTCGTCTCTCGCTCACAGCTGATTGACAGTTCGCCTAGCACATTCCTTTTAATGATAACATTATTTGGGCGGCAGGTGTCGTAAACTTAGTTCCTGTACCTCGGTTGTATCCGTCTTTTAAAAGGGTCCTCTGGAATTTAATAAATAATATAAAAACTCACCCAGTTAGTCATCTCTCATTCTTAGCGTGAAGCTTACCTGGTTACACTATATAGCTATATCAGTTTAATTTTCGATCTCCTCCCTATCGGCTCCTTTCCTCATTTTAGCGAAATCCTTGCAATCTGTTCAATTTTGGTCCCCTCCCTACGCCTATAAAAGGGTAATTAAATAATTCTGTAAATACAATTGTACCTCCCTAATCTCTGTTGGGATTCGAACCCGAGTTTATGATTTGTTTGATTCTCTGGATTTCGGTCTCCGTGGATAGAATGCCATCTCGTCAAATCAATTTCTCCCTAGCCCGATTAAAAACTTCCTGCCTTTAAATACGTTCACTCTGTTTTACAACGCAATCATTATTATTATTATTATTTTCATGTTTTTAAAACAAGTAATTTAGTTTGAACTACATATTTACGAAATCACGTTTAATTTAACACATTTTATATTATAATCGCGATCGCCCAACTCTTAGCGCCCCTGGGGTGATTTTTCACAAAACGGCGCTCTACAAATTATCCAATTATTATTATTGTCATTATTATTAATTGTATTCTCACTGAGTCCAACTACTTTCACTTCACACAAACACCGGTTCAATAATATTTCACTTTAATTCAATATTCCACAGTACTTTCTAACACCATCTGAATTCACTAATTAACTGTAATCTCACACATCACTTCTGCTTTGTATTCATTTCTCGGGGCTGTCAACGTACCCAAGTTCAAGACTCGACTGCCATGCGATCTCTTTCTTCCTTCCCGTGGGAACATGTGTACTTCAAGCCCGCCTGTCAATAAATCTTATCTGTTAGCCCAAACAAAAAATTTTTGGAGTACATTCATTTCGTTTATTTATGTGATTGTTCAAACCATCACAGCCCTTGGCTAAAAACAAAGTTAATATACAATACATAGACAAGAACATAGCAATGCCCTACTACAATGCCTGACTAAAAACAAAGTTTTATCTATAATACATAGACAAGAACATAGCAATGCCCTTGACTAAAAACAAAGTTTTATCTATAATACATAGACAAGAACATAGCAATGCCCTTGACTAAAAACATAGCTTTGTATAGCTGTTCAATACGAGAAAGTATTAAAATAAAATAGTATAAAAATATTAAACTCCATCATTGCTCAGCAGTTTGATTATTGCTGATTCTTTTCTCCTTGAACGACAAAGAACAAAATAACTTACAAATTCTCCAAAATAAAGCAATAAAAATAATAATTAAGCGAATTAGATTTTTAAAAGAGACCAAAATATTAAAAGAATTAAATTGAAACAGATGAAATATATATACATAAAATGATAGATAACCAGTTATCTAAATACTTTTAAAACAAAATTATGTACAGCAAGGACATTCACAGCCCTAACACAAGGACGTGTGTGAAAAATCAGATTACCAAAAAGGACGAAGCACAGTACGCAAAACAGATTATTCTACAAAGAGATGAAATAGTATAACGCACTGCCAGAAACCATGAAAACAACATCAGTTAATTAGTTTAAAATAGATTGTAAGAACCACATTAATAGTTTGTATCTAAGTCATCTTTAGAAAATTGTTCACTTAAATTTAAAATAACTGAAAATAAGTAAATTTTTGGTATTTCTTTAAACATTAACTCCACACAGGATGCTCTTAGGAAAATAATTTCTCTCAGGGTCTATGTCATTTTTGTGGATGCTGAGTGGTGGGTATTTTTGAAGAGAACAAGGAAGAGACCCATGTTGTAGGAGGGAAGAAACATAGAGGCCGGCAAATCGTTCCACAGCCGAGCAGTAGAGCTCAAGAACGAGTCGTAGAAGCGACCCGTTCTCATGTGGCTAATGTCAACCATGTACATTGATTGCCGGATAGTAGACAAAGCTAGTTTCATAATATAATAAATAATAATAACACAAAAAGTCGTTCTATATTTGAATAAAGAATTTACAACATACGAGTACATACATTCGGATAAGATATATTCATCCCAAACCGTTCCCTTGGATTCCAACATATTCTATCCGTCCCATATTCACCTCAGTTAACCACAATCGTGTCACCAAAGAAGTCTAAATCTACCCTTAAATCACCGAGCGTGATTTACGTCCTATTGCTTGTAGATATGTTGGGTAATGGTTATACGATATTTTAAGCTTGAATAATAAGATACGTGATAGCAATACAGCCGTCGAAAATTTAGAAGCGGTGGCAACAAGGAAGATTGATGCCTGTGAAATAATGTCGTTATGTAAATTGGTACGGGTGTATTACTAATTGAGGGCATCTTCACAAAGAGAAATATCTTTTACCATGGTGGGATTAGTATTTTATGATAATATTTGAATGCATTCAATTAACTATTAGACATGATGAATAATAAGACAACTAAATACTTAGTTATTGAAGACAATATTAGCAATTTTGTAAACGAAACTTTGAAACAGAAAAAGATACCTTGCCGGGCGCCGTTCTACCAACTGAACTAATATGACCCTATCTCCTTCGGTCATATTTGACTGTATCAAACTTCGAATAAGAACTACCAACAATATCTTCATTTTCTCGCTGCACATTTTTATTGGCTTTCTCGTATGATCGCAAGATTCAACTCGAACTAAATGCAATCTATACAGTGTCTTGGATAAATATATCCTATTATTTTATTTTAATGTGCGATATCTATTGACTTTTCTGCAAGTCTAGCGTGAATAATTAATTATTGATTATTAAATATTACTATTTGACGTTTTACTCATTAATTTATTCAATTGTTGTTTATTTATTCAATCTTTATGTATGATCGCAAGATTCAACTCGAATTAAATGCAATCCGGACAGTTTCTTGGATAAATGTATCCTCTTTTATTTTATTTTAATGTGCTACACCTATTGACTCTTCTGCAAGTCCAGGATAAGTATTTAAATGTTAATAATTAAATATTAAAATTTGAGGTTTTACTCATCAAGTTATTCCAAAAATAGATTATTGTTATTATTATTATTATTACAAAAAACCAAAAAATTATAGTTTGTTTATTTAGTTTTAGTTTTAGACACCTACATCTAAAAAAATATATATGTTTACTTTTTCAATTTTATGCTAAAGGGGTCTATAAAAGAGCTAATAAAGTACTGGGCGAAAATTTTGTTTGTGAATCAGAAATAAAATTTGTTTGAAATATATACATGGAAATAGATATTCAGATACATTGGAATAAGATTATAAGTGATTTTTTTTACATTTCACGAATACCTAGTTATTGGTTGCTAGGAGGTTGCTAGATAGTTGTGTAAATTTATAATTTTCTAGTACATATAATTCATTCAAAGAATAAAAACAATTCAGAAGATATTCGTCAAATGTTTTTATTACACATTACAAAGGAAAACTTCAATGTCTTTGATACATTATGAAGAGCGTCATATACAAAGCTTTTGAAAGAGGAGGCGAACTATGCGGTTACTAAAAAATATTGGTAAGCTAAGTTACATTATTGCTGACATACATAGCGTACTTAAGCCCTCGCATATCCAATTTATAACAAGTTTCTCGATAACTCCTTAAGTTTTTAAGTTCCAAAAGATTTTCTTTAAAGTCAATATCTGTACATTTCTTATGCCAAAACGTTAATTATATGAAATTGCTTTGATAGAAAAAAACCTCAAAGTAAGCTCCGAAAATTATTCAAAACACTTTTGTTCTGTTATTTAATATGTTATAGGCATGACAAAGTTCAATGTATCTTATATGTTACTTAAGCAAGTGTCGAGATATTTTGTTATGTTATTTAATATGTTATAGGCATGACAAAGTTCAATGTATCTTATATGTTACTTAAGCAAGTGTCGAGATATTTTGTTCTGTTATTTAATATGTTATAGGCATGACAAAGTTCAATGTATCTTATATGTTACCTAAGCAAGTGTCGAGATATTTTGTTATGTTATTTAATATGTTATAGGCATGACAAAGTTCAATGTATCTTATATGTTACTGAAGCAAGTGTCGAGATATTTTGTTCTGTTATTTAATATGTTATAGGCATGACAAAGTTCAATGTATCTTATATGTTACTTAAGCAAGTGTCGAGATATTTTGTTCTGTTATTTAATATGTTATAGGCATGACAAAGTTCAATGTATCTTATATGTTACTTAAGCAAGTGTCGAGATATTTTGTTCTGTTATTTAATATGTTATAGGCATGACAAAGTTCAATGTATCTTATATGTTACTTAAGCAAGTGTCGAGATATTTTGTTCTGTTATTTAATATTTTATAGGCATGACAAAGTTCAATGTATCTTATATGTTACTTAAGCAAGTGTCGAGATATTTTGTTCTGTTATTTAATATGTTATAGGCATGACAAAGTTCAATGTATCTTATATGTTACTTAAGCAAGTGTCGAGATATTTTGTTCTGTTATTTAATATGTTATAGGCATGACAAAGTTCAATGTATCTTATATGTTACTTAAGCAAGTGTCGAGATATTTTGTTCTGTTATTTAATATGTTATAGGCATGACAAAGTTCAATGTATCTTATATGTTACTTAAGCAAGTGTCGAGATATTTTGTTCTGTTATTTAATATTTTATAGGCATGACAAAGTTCAATGTATCTTATATGTTACTTAAGCAAGTGTCGAGATATTTTGTTCTGTTATTTAATATGTTATAGGCATGACAAAGTTCAATGTATCTTATATGTTACTTAAGCAAGTGTCGAGATATTTTGTTCTGTTATTTAATATGTTATAGGCATGACAAAGTTCAATGTATCTTATATGTTACTTAAGCAAGTGTCGAGATATTTTGTTCTGTTATTTAATATGTTATAGGCATGACAAAGTTCAATGTATCTTATATGTTACTTAAGCAAGTGTCGAGATATTTTGCTATGTTTCAAACGAGTCGTGTTTTATTAAATATTTTCACCATTTTCGTTTAGTTATTATATTTTTTTATATTGGCGCGCTCCCTATAACATTTTAATTAACGTATTAAATCATTCAATGAAAATATATATACTATTTGAATTAGTTGACGATAATATTAGTAGACTGAGATACGAGATCGAAAAAAAGAAGTCACTTTATCAGTTCTCCATGGCCGAGAGGTTTTTTTTCCTTTATTTTTTCCCAATTTTTACATTAATTACATACAATTTTACATAAATCAATACGAATAATGGGAACCCACTAAGGCGCAGCCTGTGCGTGGGAAATATATGTATATAGTTTATTATATTATTGTACCTAGAAATAAACAAACTACGGGACAAGATTACATTTTGTCTAAGCGGTTAGTATAAAAAGTGTTTACAATAGTGTATAGTGAAATTATAAGTGTTTAGTGCAATATATGGTGAATATTTTATGAGAAACATAAATTGATACAAATTAAATAAAAAAAAATTCAACTGCTGTATCGAAAAGCCATAACTTTAACTATTTTAAATATTGAGGAAGTTTAGTAATAACTTGAATATTTTTCGGTAAAAGATTGAAAGTACGAGGTCCAATGAAACTGGAGTGTGTTTGCATTTGTTTTGTGTTCGTTTGGTGAGTATAAAATACATTATTATTTCCACAGACATAGGAATTAATAGACGAGAAGATAATGGCGAGGGGTAAAATCAACTGTTGAAGAACGAAGGGAGTAAGGCTGACTGTGATTCGTCAATAAATCAATCTGACAGTAAATAGGCATCTCGCATTATAATATCACCATTTACTTCTTAAAAGTAAAACCTGCTTTGAATGAATAGACATTTTTACATGGGAGCGCAAATTACTCGCCACGTTATGAACAAATTTGCGAAGTCCAAATTCGGCAAAAAAATTCGGTTCTATTTTCAGAGTCGAATATTTCGTTTAAGTATTTAGTTAAGACACTTTTATAAATTTTCATAATTTACTTCCCAGCAACCAACCAGCTTTGTGTTTCGCGTCCAGACGTTTCTCGATGTGATAGTATATGTTTCTAAAACTGATCTATATTATACGATGTGAATATGCTTAAACTAAAGTAAAATAATGCTTATATATGGAATGTAATACGACAATTGGGTTTATTCTCTTTTTCACATCTATTTTTACAAGTTTTCATAGTACAAGTCAACATTTTGCCGTGTTATTTCGTAAAATGAACCGATGATGCCTCGACCATAGTTCGCACAAGAATGACGACGTCACGTTTTCAAATTTCACTTGAGGCCATACGAGAGCACAGCCGGCTCCAATGGAACCGGTATGGGGAGTGGGGATAATACGCTTTTAATCACTTCACAGGGCAGGTCTACTAATATTCATATGTCTATGATTATTTCTAATGTTGATTCTGTTTTCATTTAGGTATATCGAATTTATTTTTGTTTTTAAATATGTATTCCATAGTTTGCAAAATAAATAGTTTGCGGAGACAGAATAGTTTAGATTCTTCGTATAACTCATTGGTTGAGAATGTCCTTTTCCGATTATACATAACTTTGATGATATAATTTTGAGTTATTTGTAAAGGTTTTATATGTGCATGAAGCGCACCGCCCCATCCTATTATTCCGCACGCGAGTGAAGATTGCACCAAAGAAAAATAAATAATTTTTAGTTTTTCAACATTGAGCACTTCTTTTAGTGTGTAAAAGACATTGTCCCGGTAAGACAGAAAATCCGCAAATTAGAATTACCTTTTCTACAATTTCCTTGTCCTGTTCTGTTCCATGTTCGGTTCAGATTTATTGATGTTGCCTTCTTCTTAGATAATTATACATATTTTAATCTTTATCTTTTTTGTTGTGAAAAATACATTATTTTATGCTTCACACGATATTTTCTTAAGAGTTGAATCTTTATTGTACTTAAATATACCCTTAGCAGACCTTACACACCAAATTTCTTACAGAAAACCTTCAACGGTGTCTTTGCTGAATATTCGTTATATATTATATCAAAATTATTTACTGTCAAAAACCATTTCACTGTCAGATATATGGTCAATTCTTTGGGTCATAAAATAAGAGTGAATATTATAGTTGAATAGGTTTTCTAGAATTTCACCTGTTGCCTCTTGGGAAAAATACAAGTTGGAATTGAATGTTTGTATTATGCCGTTTATCGTGAATCTTTACAAAATATTGTGTACCTAGAACAATATCTTGAATTCTTTCAAAATAAATGTCTTATTTAATATCACGAAAAATATATCACAGAACCATTTATAATAATTTATAACTTTAAATAAATTATGTTCTATTATATCTGTACATTTTATGTTTAAAGACGTATTGTTTTAGGTTTATAATGGAAAACATTCTAAGTATTAATATGATTGTTTTAAAAATATATATAATTTGCGAGATACTAATAGGTCGATAGTTTCTTATTTCTGAGTGCTTTCCTCATTTGTTTATAGGTCTAATATAAGCACATTTAAGGTCATCAGGCATTTCAGCTTGTGTAATAAGAGTCTATTTGCTAAATGCGTAATAAGAGGTCCTTAAATATTTACTTTTTTATATCGTTCATTCTTATATTATCCATTCCTACAGGTTAGGAATTATTCATTTTTTAACAATATGTCGAATCTCAGCAAGCGCTGCCTTGGGTAGATACATGCTATAAGGTAATTATTCTTGATAACATTGGATGCTTTAAATTCACATTAGTGCAACATTTGACTTATACTATCTGAGAAATAATTCACATATTGGTTGGTTACGTTTAGAAACATTCCATTTATTTGAATCTTTCGCGCAAATTCTCCTCCTTTTTGACCGCTTCTTAAAGAAATATAACAGTCAATATGTCAAAGGCCTTAAGGTTACGGCTGGCCGCATACATACGTTTTTCGTATTCGATTTCCGAATTCGTTTTCCGTATTCGGACATCCGAATGCACGGAATCAGTAGAAAATACATTAACTGCCGCACACGTTCGTTTTAGTTACGAACGGAACAAATTCCTTACGCACGTTCCGAATGCCAGCCGGCGCGTTCGGAGAAAACGAATGGAAAAAACCTAATGACGTCATGTGGAACGCAGCTATTGCATACAGTTTGTTTGTGCCGACGCAAACGTACGGAAATTTCCATTCGTAATTCAGTGTTGCCAACGGATCTTGACCTAATATCGCCGTTTCTCATACATAAGGTAGCGTAAAGTAGCCGAATTTGCTGTTAGGTGGGACATGTTTAAAATTGATGTTTTTACGTGAAAATAAAAAAAAAATCGTGGGGGGGGGGTGGCTAGAGAATTTCGGGACATGTTTAAAATTGATGTTTTTGAAGTAGCTTAATTGGCGACCAGTCGCCTTTTGGATTTTTTCGGCACCGATTCTCGCTCTGAGTAGCCTAAATGGCGACATATCGCCCTTGTTGGCAACACTGGTTCTGACGTTTATACATTCCGAATGAAGAAAAACGAACGTTTGCGCTAGTCTCACGGAATTCCGAATACGGAAAACGAATTCGTAAATCGAATACGGAAAACGTATGTATGCGGCCAGCCTAATAGAAACGTCGAAAAGACGGTTGTGAAAATTTATTGTTAACATTTGCTAGTTTTTAATGAGACTGGAAAATATGAAACAGTTGAACAAACAGTGAACAATGGTAGAGATAATTTGATAACATGATTAATATCACCAAGAAGAAATAATGTTGACTGTTGACGTCTGATTAATAATATTTTATTTTCTTTTGTTTACAGGTACGGGCAGTTTTCTTACATTGCAATCACTGATATTTGGTAAGTTTCATTCTTTTCACACAGTTCCATAGACGTACATATCCAGGAACGTTTACCTTCGGCATACAAAATAAAACTCTGGTCGCCATGTCTGGTGACTCAGTTACCCCAATGCATTTTATAATTTTCATGACAATTGGAGAGATTTGGGAGGGGGTTTGGGTACCGTCGCCCTGCAACAATTTATTGGAGAACCTTCACCTTTGCCTTAGGTCACCCCAAGTGTTTCACTACGTTTGGTGATTTAGCAGTGGGATGGATATATACATATGTCCGTCGCTCCTGGACACACTGATACTTACATTCCTACCCAACCCTTTACCTTGTACCTTTTACCTTTTAACATCGACTTTTCTCTACTTTCTACAAATATAATATGCATGTATCATATATGTAAACTTTCCGGAAATAAATCTCTAAGTAAAAACTCTATCGAAATCCGTTGCGTAGTTTAGAAGAACTAAGCGCACAAACAGACAGACACGGATAGCTACTTTATTTTATACTATTTAGAGAAGAACACCTGCATGAACACGTATCCCGATATTTTCTGAATGGAAAAATATTTTTTAAATAAAACTAACACTTTGTATTTAATCACGAATATTTATTATTTTACACATCGACCGGTTTCGTTTAAACCAAGCTTCATCAGTATATAATAATACTTAAATACTAAGACAGAGTTGTTGGTTATATATAGGTTGACAGACAGAGGGAGAAAGAATATAATTAGACAAAGACAACATTATTTGTAAATTTACTTGTAATTACATGTATATTGTTGTCTCCCTTCCACTTATTGATTATCCTTTGTATCGCTTTCAAATAATGTTGTCTTTGTCTAATTATATTCTTTCTCCCTCTGTCTGTCAACCTATATACAGGGTGTATCGGCATGTACTTGACAAACTTTAACCAGCTATTCCTCAGCACATTTGGAGTAAAAAATGTAATGGGCGCTTTGCTGTCCGGTACCATTTTTTTCCATTAAAAACAAAAAATAAAGAAAAAATCCACACTCCGTCACTGTCATTTGAATTGTTTTTCGTGTTCAACAGCTGTTATTAGCAAGTGTGTCAAAAAGTGTCCCACACTAAATAATAATAGTTAAAAATGAGACGAATGGTGCCGTGCCATTTCGTTGTGATTGTAAAAGCGCGCCAACGTAGGTACGTACGTACATTATTCAACGAAACTCGAACAAAATATTGCCAGACGGGTTTTCAAACTTTGACAAAGGATAAAACATTGGTGACATGTGGTGAAAATATGAAAAGTAATTTTTTTATTAAAAAAAATGTTACCGGACAGCAAAGTGCCCACAACATTTTTTACTCCAAATGTGCTAAGGAATAGCTGGTTAAAGTTTGTCGGGTACGTGCCGATACACCCTGTATAACCAACAACTCTGTCTTAGTATTTAGTTATTATTATATCCTGATGAAGCTTGGTTTAAACGAAACCGGTCGATGTGTAAAATAATAAATATTCGTGGTTAAATACAAAGTGTTTGTTTTATTTTAAAAAATATAATGTCTAACTACAAAGTAATTGCTTCTTATGGAAAAATATTTTATCAGGAAATAGATTGCAATCACGTTTTTAACAGGATTTCAATACATCAGCCATACTAATTTTTAAATATTGAAGACAATATTAGCGATTCCTAAACGAAAATCTGAAACAGAAAACTCAGAAAAAGATACGGTCACATCTAGGACTCGAACCCAGGACCCTTACCTTGCCGGGGCACCGCTCTACCAACTGAGCTAATGGGACCCTATCTCTTTCGGTTATATTTAACTGTATCATACTCAAATAAGAATTACCAACATTGTCCTCATTTTTCTCACCGCAAATTTTTATTGGCAACTATCTTTACGCATGATGGTAAGATTCAACCCGAACTAAACGCAATCTAGACAGCGTCTTTAGATAAACCCATTTTATTTTTATTTTTAATGTGCGACATCTATTGACTTTTTTGCAAGACTAGGATGAATATTTATTTTTTGGAATAACTTAGTGAGTAAAACCTCAAATTGAAATATTTAATTATTGAAGACAATATTTGCGATTAATAATTAAATATTACAATTTGAGGTTTTACTCGCTAAGTTATTCCAAAAAATAAATACCATTTCTTCTCCGTGTGTTTGGTAACGCGAGTAATCAATAATATCAGCAACTATCTCGATCAGTTTTGGATTCAAAGCAGAAAATATTGGAAGGTCAGAAAGGAATTCTATGCCCAGTATAGAACAAAGCAAAGAAGAATTTGTTTCGATCAAAGTCTTCTACGTCCGACCTTATTTTTCTAATCTCTTCCATTCTTTTATTATTCTGACCTCTCAAAGGAAGGTAAAAGATCTTCTCCTCTTTTATTTTCTATATCTCTCTTCTTTCTTTAAAGAGCAAACATTTTGTAAAGGTATTGATTTTTTGAACTACAGCAACAACGACGGCCTCCGTGGTTGGGGTGTAAGGCTCTCGACTAGCAATCGGGAAGTCGCGGTTTCAAATTGCTGAATCCGAATAGTGCGCAAGTATTAATATTTATTTATTTAACGCCCAGGGGGCTTTTACATGGTTGTTAGTATAATTTTAATTTGACAAATACTTTGAAACGTAAAAAATAAGAATAAAATTACATTTGATAAAAGCTATGCAACAAGTCATACAAACACAAGAAACAAAAACAGAAAATTACAGCTATTTGTTGGTTTACATGATGTGTTTAGATCCACAAAACTTGCCAAGTTGGTATTGAATATGTCAACATCACCCAAGTAATGATTTCCCATGGTGTGAAGTCGTTGTATCGGAGAGTGGGCAATGTAGTTACGCTTATGTGTGCTGCTGTAGAATATTGTATTTTGTCGTGTTGTTACTATGGGTGTATGTATGTTTATAAGTTGCAGGAGTTCACAACAGTCGAATTTAGAGTTAAGTATTTTAAATAAGAACGTTAAATCGTTTATTTTACGTCTATCTTCTAATGTAAGTATTTTTAGAGTATTTAATAAGAAATTGTATTTTAAGTCTTCGGCAGGGATATTTAATTTAAAATTTATAAAACGTAGAAATTATTTTTGTATTCGCTCAATGTTGTTAATGTGAATTTTATAAGATGGAGACCAAACTACTGAGTTATATTCAATTAGACTTCTTACTAGAGATACGTATAATAGTTTAATGGCTTGTAAAGAATTAAAGTTTTTAGTTGTTCTTAATACGAAGCCTAGTGTTTTAATACCTTTGTTCACAATTTGATGGATATGATTGGTGAAACTTAGTTTTTCGTCCAAAATAATTCCAAGATCTCTCATTTCCGTGACTCTTTCTAAAGCTATGTTATTGGTGGAATATTCGAATAAAACAGGATTTTTGTTTCTGAAGAAAGTCAAGGTTTATATTATTACATATATATATTGATATTGATACATTTTTGTCATATTATAGTTTATTCATGAAAAATGTAAATGTTTGTTTTTCCAAAATCTGATATCTCCGAAGGTTCTTCACCAATTGATGTGAAATTTTGATACAACGTTGCATTCGAATACGCGTGTATTTTTATATCTATTATATAGATATCACCTGTTACAGGTAAAAACATGTGTGTTTTTAAAAACAGCGACCACTCTTTGAAAAGAAAAACTGTGCCATCTGTTTGACATGAAATTAACACGCGCTATTTTTTCTCTATCCGCACAGACAGACATGAAGCGGGGTACAGCTAGTTCAAAATAATATAAGTATAAAGTATATTTATGGTACGTTCCAGAGTGGAAGATATTCTGTGTATCGCCCTGATGTAAGACCAGCATTCAAAATTGAAACCTTGCTTGAAATAGCTTTTGCCGTATTTGGTGACCAGATCTGAATAGCCATGACTTCCGCACCATCTTTTTTTACTTCTCCTTCCCCTCCCCACTAATCTTCAGCTTCACAAGTTACCTCAGTTAGGATTGCCATAGTCTCACTGGCTGCAGGCTGTTGGGAACAGTTGCGACTTTTGCACGTTGCTCAAGCTGTGGAACTTTTAATAAAATAATCAATTATTCTTTGTTGATATATTACTTTGGCAATGAGTTTTATAAAGGTAGAAGGTACTTACAGAGGTGGAGGAACATTCACTTGTTGGGATGCTAATTTCACAATAGTTTTGGTTTAGTAAAACTTTATTTATTGCAATGCGTTTGTGATGAATTTTATTGCTATGCGATGTAATAATGATCACATCGCGTCGCGGTTGTTGGTTTTAGACTGAATCCCAGACACAGGGGAGAGGTATGAAGGAGAGGAAAACAGTGTTCGGGAATAAAATTCATTGCCAGTAAAATAATTCTATATGAATCAAGCCATTACTGGCGTACACACACGTTATTCTAAAAAAAAATACAACAACAACAGCACCAACAATAACACAAACTACAACGTTATCAACAACAAAAACAACAAAAGCCACAACGATAACGACGACGACAAGAAAAACAAAAACAACGACAATAGCCACAACGACTACAACAACAACAATCGACACCAAGAACAAGTACAACGAGGCAACTGTGATGCTGTCACAGTTACTTGTAATTCATGGTCCCGAAATTCATGTTACGTTTTTGAAAGTGATCAAATAATGAAGGATTTGACAATGAATGGTTTTTGATAATCTCACAGCCGGGACAAAGTTTTATAAGAAGAAAAATACATGAAACAGAAAATTCGCAAATTTATATTCCCCAAATGCGAAATAACGAATAAATAATAATGGGCAATCGCTTATTTTTCGCAATAGGATTGATGAAAATACAATGTGTATTATTTTCCATATCTCGAACATGCCGGGCTTTGAAATTTAGCATATTATGTCAGTGAAACTGATTTCATTATATTCGTGAAATAATATCCTTTAAAAATTGTTTATTATTTCATAAACAATTGGCAGCCATATCTTTTTTTTAATTCCAACCTGTCTTCTATGAAGCTTAAAAATGTCGATTTAATCATATTGCCATATTGCTCGCCATACCACCCCATACAGGAAAATCTAGAGTGGACTGTAAAAATTAATTATGAACATGGAAGTTGACACAACTCTGGTTGGAGATGGTGAACATGGAGTAAGGAAGGAATCCGACTTACCCCTTTGATGTTCTTCAAAGATGTTGATGGTTGGTTTTACTCACAGGAGATATGATTTATTTAATGCACAAGCTTCCATAACATTCATACATAAATCGGGAGACAAAACGCTTATCTTAAATTACAGACCAATCACTCTGCTAAATTCGCTATCGAAACTACTAGAAAAAACTATGAAAAAAAGACTGCTCGCATACCTTGATAAACACAAACTGATCTCCACCCGTCAATTCGGGTTTAGAGCGAAAATGGGAACAGAAGACGCCTTATCGGAACTAACCACCTACATAGTGAAAAACCTAGATGGCGGTTCAAAGGTGTTAGGAGTGTTCTTAGACCTAGCAAAAGCTTTCGACACCATCTCACACAAATTACTCCAACAAAAACTCAAAAACATTGGCATAACAGGTCCACCACTAAAATGGTTCATTAGCTACATTGAAAATAGACAACAAATTGTAAAAATAAATAATCAAGAAAGTGAAAAAGTAGGCAACAGGTATGGAGTACCCCAAGGCAGCGTCTTGGGTCCCATACTGTTTCTCATCTACATTAACAGTCTAACTGAGATAAGCCTAGGGAACATAGAGTACAAAGTAATCAGTTATGCAGATGACACTGTAATTTTATTCAAAGCCCAATCATGGGAAAACGTCTTCAAACACACGGAAACAGGGATGACTGAAGTAAATAGATGGCTAATAAATAATCTACTGACACTAAATATTTCTAAAACTAAATACTTAACTTTCAGTAAAACATTAGCTGGTCAGCCAGATAGTCACCCACAACTTCATCTTCACCCCTGCACAGTTACCTCATTAACTAACTCACGCTGTGTTTGTGACAAAATTGATTATGCGCAAAATATTAAATATCTCGGTTTAACTGTTGACAATAACTTAAAATGGGATCTCCAAATCAACCTAATTACAAAAAAAATACGGAAACTCTCTTACATCTTCAAAACAATTCGAAACATTATGTCACTACCTCAGCTAAAAAATATATATTTTGCACTCTGTCAAAGTATTCTTATGTATGGTATTTCAGTATGGGGAGCAGCAGCAGAGACTCATCTCAAATCACTTAAAATTAATCATAAAACAATAATCAGAATTATGTTCAGAAAGCCTTATCAACATCCGACAGAACAGCTAATGATCAACAATAACCTATTAGACATAAATAAACTATTCATAAAGAAGATCATCTACAAAAACTGCATAAAAATATCACCACACTTCATAACTCACTCGCAAAACACAAGAGCAAACACACACAATCAATTACAAGTACCATATATCAAATCAAATTTTGCCAAAAAACATGAATCTTACTTGGCACCACATATATTCAATAAGTTTGTAGCCCAAACAAAGACCTATGTCGCATCTAATAATTTGAATTGGGTATTCAAAAGATTTTTAAACTGGTTGAATGTCAAAGAAAGAAGAGAGATAAGTAATATTCTTAATATCTAAAATTATATATTTTCTTTTTTCTACTCTGTTTCTAATTTCTGATTTTCCTCTTATTTTATTATTATTATTTTTACTATAATATTTATATTTCTTTTTTTTTCTTTTTTAACCACTTATTTGTTTTTATGTAATTAGAAATTGTTAGTTACCAGCCTCAGAACAGACTTTGTCTAGTGAGGAGGGTAAGGAGAAAATTCATGTATGTACATAACTAATAATAAATAAACGCCCGGGTTGCCGGCACTGAATTCAGGTTGGATAGCAAACACACTGAGGGAACCGAATATGTTCACTGCACAGCCTTCTACCCCGAGTTGATATCAATAAAAGCACTGATCACAAAGAGATGTTATTCAACCAGGCTCCATCAATAAACTGGTTTGACAGTTACGTTTATTGTTGTAAAATGTCACACAAACGGATATAGTCGGATAATGATGGATGGGATAATGGATAGAATAGGATGGGAAAGATTGCAAGGACAATGTTAAAGGAAGAGAGTTGCGTCAACAGACCTGTTGCACTTAAAAAGATGATGTGTTATAAGATCTGCTCGCCATATGAAGTTTGAAAATTATGCGAGAGGGTGTCAGAACAATTGACGGAGCACCGTAATTACGCAGCTGTCATCTGTGAAAGTAAAAAATCCCATACTAAGAAATGATATTCCGCGGCAGTCTCCCAATTGATCTGACCACCTCTGCCGAGTGAGATTATAGCGCAGTGTGTCTCCCCAACATATAATACGTATATGCCACGCCAAAATTATCCGCGCATAATATAGCGTTATGTGTCTAAGGCTTTATTCAATAGAATAGCTGATCATATATTTTAGTAGGTCTTTATTCGATAAGTCCCCGGCGTTGCCCGGTCTTAACACAGAATTTTACGAAATGGGATGTAGACAGTAATTTTCCTCTTATTTTGAATTTGAGTGGGCAAAATTTCATCAATAAATGTAAAAATTCTGCTTTAAGGGTTTTTTTAAATCTCGTATAAACAGTGACCTTCCTTTTGGTTGTACGGTCAAGTGTGCAAAATTTTATCAATCTTGGAATAAAACTGTTGTTTTGTATCCACGCCACCAGCCTGGTATCCGCCATGCGGTTGCCTACCACAGTCACTCTTCCTTATATAAATAGATGATTGAATTACTGAATATTGTGCTTCTATTCTTTCAAATATCGCACCGTTCATTGTCAGCACGGGAAAGACGAAATGACTCTGAAAAGTAATTTTCCACATCAAACCAACCTCCCGCACGGAAAAATGAGTACGGCTTTTTTATCAAGAAACTGTTAAAAATGTGACTGCGTGGTCATTTCCCAATAAAATATTAATCATTCAGAATATATCTGAACACATATTCACGCAGATGCCTTTGTCCGAATAAATATAATGGACGAGACGTGAAACTATTATTACTTGATCATACTATCTACTAAAACTTCATTTCTAATGCACTTTAACATAAGAAACTTCTGTGGCTTGACTTCAGTTAACTTGTATATTTATATCTATCATTGTATATTATATAAAAGCTGTTTGTTTCTTACAAAATAAATAAATAAAAAATTATTTGATAGTTCGATCTGATAGTTTTGTTCTGTTATTAGAAAATAAATTTGTCAAATCATTCTTTATAGGTCTCCAGTCCCATTTTTAACAGAAATGCGAAGAATTTGAACAGATCTGATTTTTTTTAAATATCAATATTTCATATCAGTAAGTTTTGAACTGAAAGTCTCCTTCAGTAACGATACTATTTGACTGACATAATTTAGTGGCAGACCTCCAACGTTAAAAATAGGCACCCTTTTGTGGACCCAACTATTACTCCTCCAGGATTCTCTCCTTCTACTGAATAGGATGTAGTCACAGTCACTGTGAGTAGATATATTTATTATCGATTTCAAAAAGGCGCACAATCGCTTTGCAAGACAATTCGCAAGTGACCTCAATCCTGTATCGTAAAATATGGTCATTTATATTGGACATGGGACATTGTGCGATGTAATACATTCCAATTTACTTTTGTATTACGGAAAAGAATGTTAAAAAAAGAAACTTTTATTGAATTACAGTAAAAATCCAGATGCATTGCAGTACTTTTAATGCATTTAGGTGGTTCTTTATCTTATTTACTCTAATAATTACGGATGGATTTCTAATTTATTTATTTATTGGACAATTTTTATAGCGCCGCTTTTGTGAGATATAACCTCGGGGACGCTTTACAGTTGATGCAGGTATTACAAAAATATAAATATTACAAAATTATGTGAAATTAAGTTAAATAAAATGAAGTACATGAACAGGTGATGAAGTACAGGAACAGGTGACACGAAGATGGAAGATGAAGACTCTGCAGCAAGAATCTTAGGTGGTGAGGAAACTGGACCAGCTGCTGCAGCGAGAGAGTCCACCAACAGTGCCATCACGAGGTTCGCCATCCAGGAATGTGTCTGCTGCTAATAAAGCGCTGACACCGTATCCTCACATAGATAGGCAGCACCGCTGTGACATATATGTTATATGCACGTAGGTCGGAGACTACGGAGAATATGGTTCGCGTGTGTGGCGCCCTCTTTCAATTTTGGCCATCTACCAGTTTTAGTTTATTAATAACTAGCTGACTTGTACCCGGCATTTCTCGGAGACTTTTATCAACTATCTATAAATATAATATGCATGCTATTATATATATATATGTAAACCTTTCGGAAAAATATCTCTAAATGATGTTGAAAACCCTATCAAATCCGTTTTATAGTTATTTTATACTATCTAGAGAAATATTTATGATTTGGAGTAATATTTTTTTTAATTTTTCTTTTATTCGGTTTTATTAAAAAAAAAATAAAGCAAGATACAACAGTTAACTGATAAACTGAATAACAAAACAATATTAGTAAAATATGTAACAGTAACATAAAATAATATAGAAGCTAGAACAATACTACATATAAGAAAAATCACTAAAACTTCATTACCAACTCTGCTCTAATTTGTAGGATTCAACAAAGTGTTGGTATAAATTAAGCTTGGTTCTATAGATGGAGTCAATAAATATATAAATAGTAACCTTAAACATGTTACCGAGATAATGCATCCTATTGGTTAGTGATTGGGTCTAGTAGTTGGTTGTTTATGTATTGCAGAAGAATGTTATATTTTATCTTGTATTAGTCGTCACATGGAATTTAATAGTGGCGACGATGGCAGGACTGTAAATTAAGTTGTTAATTATTTTACTTTTCATCTATTAAAACATAGACATTTTAGTAAAATAGGCGCAGATAGCACGGCAGCAAAGGCATCTTTACCCCAAGGTGCAGTATCTATTTCATTTTTATTTTAAAAGATTACAGTTAAAAAATTATCTTTAACGCACCCATATAGAATTTAAAGATACATTATTTGTAGTATTGCTTGTGCTGGAACAATACAAATCACTTTTAGCACATTATTTTAGTGGATTCTGAGCTATGTGAAGGTAGACAAACCATAGAACGCATCGTAGAATAATGTCAACTTCACCAGTTTATCAGAGGTAAATCTAAGTTGATTCCAGTGACTCTCGATGTCATCGAACAGCTGAATAACATCAGCCTTTATGACCTTCATTAACTCTTCTCAACTTCACGTAAAAGAAAATAGAATTGTTCGACAAGTTTAAAAATGTGATAAAATAGCGAAGTAGTTCACATATTTTCCATAAAACATCAAACATCACTTAATATACCTATATTAAAAGCTACACCTTTTTTGTAATATAGATACACATTACGAACATTGAAAAAAATATTACTTTTACCTCTAAACAATCGAAAACTCCGCATCTTTTTCTCCCATATTACCTTTTCCCGCCAATAATTCACCTGTCAAAACAAACTCCTCTATTTTTTCCAGAGTACGTTTTGAAAATGGAACACACTCAATCACCAAAAAAAAACCTAAGTAAGAACTTGCCTAAATTTCTCGTGTTGCTCTTTGAAGGCATCATTTTTTTATTGTTTAAACGAAATATGCGTTATCAAAGAAAATATCACTCACAATTTTGTCCAATTTTCAGTTATATCTTTCAAACTTCCATAGCTCATGTTTGAAAAAGTATTTCAAGCTGATTATTATTTCATTGACTTAAGACAAATCGCTGATAGCTCCATTTCGTCTTCTCCCTCTTTCTCACAAACGGCACTTGCACCAAAAGAGAATCTACAACGGAGCTCTCAACTGCAGACCATTAAGGTTAAACGCAACGCTTGTTATATTCTACGTGTTCATAGATGGTGTTAATTAAATAATTTTATTAAAATACGCTTTTGCAAAGTATTTCTTTACAATATTAAGAAAAATCATTTGTTTGCGCCCGTATATACGCAATATGAATATGAATCAATAGTTTTTTTTCGTTTAAAATCTCAATTCTTTCGAGAAAGGCATACAAATACAATATTGTACCGATTATTCAATCCAATATTGTATTTGCATGCCTTTCTCGATGGAATTGAGTTTTTATATGGACAAAACTATTTATTCATATTCATTTTGCGTATATGAGGGCGCAAACAAATAATTTGTCTTAATACTGTAAAGCAATACCTTGCAAAAGCGTATTTAAACAAAATTAATTAATTAACGCCATCTGTGAACACGTAGAATACAACGAGCGTTGCGTTTACCCTTAAGGCCCCGTTGTAAACGTTCAAAGATGGTTTGAAAGGGAGATATATAAATACGAATGTTAGAGGGAGCGCGCTCTAATATAAAAAAAACGATAATTTTTAATAGTTAGTTTAATAATTAGTTTGAAATAGAGCAAAAATCTCCCTTCAAATGCGTTGGTTGCATTTAAAGATAAACTGTGAATTATTAACATATTAAATAACAGAACACAACGTGGTTTTAATAATTTTCGGAGTTTATTTTGCAATTTTTTTCTATATAGGTAATTTCATATAATTAATATAATAATTCGGCATAACAAATCTATAGATATTATTTTCAAAAGTAACATATATTTTCTTTGTAACTTAAAAACTTAAATATTTCACGAGAAACTTGTTATAAATCGGTAGAAATTGGGTATGCGGGGGCAGGCGTTAATTTTGATGGCAGTTAATATTTTATGGTTCGCCACTTGAATTTTATCACCATCATAATAATTGTTATGAAAGGTATTGTCTAAAGCCTAAAGTCAAAGTTTATTCATTAATGTTACCTGCGAATATAATTTTTATGCTTTTAATAACTTACAGGTAGTTAACAATGGACAAGGTACTTAAAAAGCTTTTAAAGTTAAATAAAAACCTCATCTGTAACAACATAATTCGTCGTAAACAAAACTGTCTCCTGTAACAACAGACTTATTTGTCTATGCAGTCGTATTGTATAATATTATTTTAATATTTTAGGAAAAAACACTTTTTAAAAATTATGCTAAAACATTACAATGAATCATTTGTTTGGCCAGTGCGCACGGAATATTAATATGAATGACTAGTTTTGTCCGTATAAAAAGTCATTTCTTTCAAGAAAATCATACAAATAATATTGTATAGGTGATTTAATACAATCTACCTCCAATCTATTCCTTTACACGGAGAAAAAAAGTACGGCTTTTTTAACGAGATACTATTAAAAAAGTGACTGCATGATCATTTCCCAATAAAATATTAGTCATTCAGAATATATCTGAGTGGAAGATACTACCAGTATCGCCCTGGTGTAAGACCACCATTCAGAATTGAAACGTTGCTCCAAATGGCTTTAGCCGTGTTTAGTGACTAGATCTGAATAGCCAGGTACTTCCCCACCTTCCTCTTTCCCTTCCCCACTTACCTTCAGCCTCACAACATCCCCCAATTGGGGATGCCATAGTCTCAATGGCTCCAGACGGGAGCAGTTGGGACTCTTGTGAGGTATTCATTATAAAAATTAAAAAAAATATATCTGAACACGTATTTACGCAGATGCCGTCCTAATAAATATAATGAACGAGATGCGAAACTATTATTATTTAGATGAACAGGTGTTCCGACTTCCTCCAACTTCCTGTTCCGACTTCGTGTTTTACTGATAGTTTGTTATGAAATTTATCAAATCATTCATTATAGGTCTCCAGTCCCGTTTTTAACAGGAAAACGAATAATTTGACCATGTAAAAAAAAATTAATCATTGAGTTTTCTCCGTGCAACTCTCCAGCACTGGAATTTTTTTATCTTTTATTAAAATATATCACAATTATTTCAGAGGAGCTTTAGAACGGTCTGGGTATGTAAGATTTAGATTAAGATTAAGCCAATATTTTATTGGTAGTTTTCCAATGTCCACAGAACGAGTCTTTGGTTGGAAAAGAGAAACACAGATCGTTGACAGTGACAGACTGACAAGCTAAAGGGAACTGTCACTTTAGATTAATGATTTTCCAAAAATTAGCACAACTGAAAGCATTTAAACTCTGTTGCCCAAAGCTGGTCGTCAAAAAAGCTTACGAAAAAGAAAAAAGCTGAATAATAATATTACACTTTGTAAAATTTTTACAAGAAATAATTTCTTAAATATTACACCGAGGGCGCTATATTTAACATACAGCAAAAGATTTAATTTATCACCTTTAAAAAATATGTCCAAGTCAATTAACGTTATGAAATAGTACCAATTAAAAGAAAAATAAAAGTCCCCACTGACCCGTATTCCAAAAGAGCGATAGGCAAATCTGACTTTAATATTGACCTCGAACAAGCAACAAGTGTGACCTTTGAACGTGACCTTGCTGAAACATAAAGCAAGATACATATCAATGAAACAGAATATGCTAGATGAGACCTTTTGCTAGTAATCAATTCATTGAATTCTTATTACATACATGTTTATATTACGATCCGTTTCAAAGGACAATCACATTACCCAATAATTATTTAATTCAAAGGATTCAACCATTAAGAGCAGTTCAACAAACACAAATATTTGAAGGCTTTTTAGATATTGAAATTTTCTAAAATAATTTTGTGGTCCATAGTGTCGATAAATTAATATTCATAATTTTTAGGTGAGTTCATAGTAATGTTACAAATGGAATTTCTGGTTGTTTCTACTTCTTTGTCAATAATGATAATCAGAAAATCAAGATATCATCTACTTAATGTTTAGAATAAGTTGTTTAAGAGAATTTAAACAATTCATGAAAATCAAAGTTGATTTTCAAGTTCTGCAAAGGTTTCATTCAAGTTCTGTTATTATTTCAGTTTTGTAAAATAACTGGCCAACAATTATATAATAACAAAAATTGAATAGAGCCTTTACAGAACTTCAAAATTTGATGAATTGTTCAAATTCTCTGAAACAACCCATCATTAATGTTTTCTGTTCAATAACAATTTTGTTCAAATTATCATGTAATTTTCATGTGTGATACATAAGATTACACGCATAAAATCAATACAAACTAATGTTTAGCTTCGATGAATCAAAAGGGAAGATAGGTTGCACTGGACTGGGTCCAGTGGACAAACTGGTGATTTAATGCGTTTAGTATCGCACATAGGTCCGTCTGTCAGACTAGCTGTCACCGGCTGCCACAAACACGTCGCTCTAGGCTATTTTTTGTGAAAAAAATGGCTTTCTGTGCTTTTAATTTGTGCACAAACCATTCTCGAGCAAAAATCAAATCTGATGGAGTTTCTTTCCATTTGCATGTACTAAAAAATCACTTATTATTCCAATAAATACAACTATTCACAATGCTTTTCAAATAAACTAAATTGAGACAACGAACGGATAAAGGAAAACCTAGTGACAGTACGTCGTATTTCACAACTCTGCTCGCTCGTTTGTTTGTCAAGAATTAGGATAAAAGCGTCTCACAGACGGGCGAGCATGTGCGCGGCGAGCAGTCACATGACGTCGATATAAAAATTCTTGTCCCTCGCCTGTGACGTCATGCTTGCCGCGTACATTCTCGCCCTCGTCAGTGGGCCGCTTTAAGTTCGTAATTAGTGTCGCGAGGAGGCAAGAGAAATAAGAGGCGTTCATGAAAATATAGCCGTTTCACCCGTACACGTATTCTTAGCATGGCGCTATCTCTTTCTAATGAGTTTCATTAATTTAGCTATGTATGATGTTATTTGTAGCAATTTCATTCATCACACAAATTCGTTGTGGCTATTATTTAATTCGATTTCCATCTAGAAACAGGAACGTTCCATATTTTTTGTTCGATTTGTATAAACATGACGCGTCTTTTTATTTGTGTCAATGATATACATGTATTGGCTCTCAGACAATATCAATATAAAACATCTTGTTCTATTAACCACTTTTTCTGCATTTTTTAGTTTGGTGGTGCAATTTACCTCGCTTTTATATGCATTGGCGTCGTATTAAATATAATAGGTATAAGATAAGTGAATGTTCGCTATACCATTACGTGCCCAAATTTCTGCTTACCGCATTTCGAAATACCAGGTCATTTTCAGTTCTCTAAAGGCCAACCTTACTTTTTCAATTTCAATGTTTCCCTTTCACTCAGCCACTCTGTGCTCCTCTGCGAAATATCCCGGTAAATGGGCGAAACGCCGGTGCCACCAGTACATAAATACACATTTTCCCAAAGGATATCGCCAAGGACAACGTCGGGAAATTCACGCCAAATTGGAGTCAAGTGGCAACACTAAAGATAAAATTTCTAGACGTCTTTTAAATATAAAACCTCTGAACCCAAGAAATTCCCTCAACTCTAGAATAATTCATCAATTTTTTTTTATTTAAAATCCATTTCTTGCGCGTAAAAACTGAAATTATTTTGATAGAGTTTTTAGCTTTCAAAACGTTCCTATTATACCCTTCATAATTAAAAATCACTTTTTAGCGTCAGTGTAATTTATTTATTTATATATACGCCTAAAAAGGCTTTTACATAAAAGTGATACATGATGCAATGTACATAGGAGAATACCTGTATTATAGAGGAGATACTGACAATAAATAGATGTAATCCATTGTAAAGTAGGTACAAAATACACAATTCTAAAATTGTGATAACAAAAAAAAACTAAATATGAAGCAATATTAGTAAAACGTAAGAGTAGCATAAATTAAAAAAGAAATAACAACAACACTACATTTAAGACAAAACATCAAAAGTAATTTACCAACGCTAATCTAATTTGTAGGATTCGACAAAGTGTTGGTATAGATTATGCTTAGTTCTATAAATGGAGTTAAAAATAAATCAATAGCACCCCCATACTTTTTGCCCCAAGTATGGGGGTGTAACTAAATAAAATAAAATAAATAACTATGTATTCACCACTATTTAATTAAAAAGGGTAGATATGTTTCAAAACCGTAATGAAAATTAACAAATTAAGAATAGACAAACAAGTACAGACAAAAATATTTGGATATCAATAATATTTAATTGACCATTAACACTTTTTTTAACATCAAAGATATCTATTTGGTTTACGAGTGCAATGTTTACAAAGTTATCTAATTGATTTAAAACGTTTAAAAAGTTATCTAATTGGTTTAAAATATTTAAAAATGTATCTAATTATTGTGAAAACATTGAAAAAAGATTTAAAGATTATTTTTTAGGTATTTGATAAACTTCATCGTGCCATGTCTTCCTAGAGGGTCCCCAACTTTTTTAACCATTCACTTATCACTCCTTTTTTCGTTCACCCGCTCTCTTAATCCATACAATCTATGTATTCCTTTCTCAATCTAATCTATTTCGATTACATCGCTTTTACCGCAGATAAGTATTTATTTCGTGTCTTCGTCGGACGAGTTCAATTTATTCTATCAATCATTTCCACGTTAAACATTCTGCTTCACCCCGTTATACGCTCATCACGTACGCCTAAATGTACCACAAAAGTTATTTATTTTCATTACATAAAAATAATATATAATTTTAAAAAGAAACAGCTTAAGGCGAATATAAACGCCAAACATATTTGGGTTTCTACCCCTTCCAACAAAATATAAAATGTGCACATTTTTTGGTCTTATCTGCACGAGACAAGTAATTGCAGTAGCCGCGTACTATGTCCCTGCAATACGTAGGAAGCGCCCGACCAGGCCTCCCCGTTTGCCAATGCCTCCGTATACCTACTAATACCTTTTTAACTGGTGGACGATTATTATCCATCTTATTTTGACAACAGCGGCAGAGCTATGACTGCCGGATGGACTCAAACTGTGGGGATATTAGTGATTAATATAATAATTACGTTTAATAATAACTGTATATTTTTTTATTGATTTTATTTGTATGGATTATTAATACATATAAAATATTTGTTAATAATACGTTACATTGAAATGTCACTTACATATATTATTTAAAAAAAATTAGATACACTTTTATCAAATTTACGTTGCTAATATATTTTTTAAATTCAATTTACAAATAATTTTTGAAGAACAATCAAATTACCAAAAAAATATCCAGTATTAGAAATTATCAAGGAACAATTCTTAAGTTCTTTTTTCTAAAAATAGTGCATGAGTATATAATTCTACATGCATGTTGACTGTAGCAACTATTAAATATATAATGTAATATCAACTTGTGATAGTACTCCCTCTCTCACGATAATTTCTCAACTAGGGAGGTATTATTACCACTAATTAGAACATATAACCTTTACATGTATTTAAAAAAAATGTACTTATACCTGCTTTTATTATAATGTAAAAAAATTGGAAAAACAAAAAATACTTATACTGTGAATTTATGTAGCATATTCATAAACCTAAAATTTCTCAAATGATATAACATTCTCAATATCAATAGAGTTGAAATCAGGAACAATTGTTGATGACACATCGTCTGTAATTATGCCATTTTGTAACTCGATTGATGATGATTGCGTTATAGGCGTAACTTCTACAACATCACACGGATCTGGTATTTTTCTGAATATTTTAATTTACGCTTTGTTGGAGAGAGTGTTTTTTTTAGTTTGTCATTGATTGCATCGACTATAAAAGGAGGATTCACAATTGGCATATTCCTGTTATTTCTTGGATCAATAATTTCAGGAAGTAAGCAATGTAAATAAAATCGGACAAATTTAGGTTCCATTTTTATTTTCCAGAAATCGTCGTCTTTATAGCATCGCCCTTGATAAGATTGCTTATAGGAATAATTTACCCTTTTTCCACCTACAAATTTGGCTATTATTCCGTTAAACCTCTCTAAAACATTATTTCGTTTTATTCCCCATCTTCAATAAATTATGGACCTGTAAAAACGCATTATTAGTCAACATAAATGCAAACGGAAAGCATTTTTTCCATAAGAAGTAAGTCATTAATTGTGTTAAATAATGAATAAAACTATACATTCAAAAGAATTTTGAGGTAAAAAAGTATAATATTTTGGACATGAATAATAACAATATCACACAAAACTCCCTCACCGTTTGAGAACTAATAATACTCGTAACCAAAATAATGCCGACAAGAAAAAACCGTCGAAAAAACTGTCACAAACCGACTTCCGTTCCGTGCCACGTTCCGTGGACTTCTATACAGATCCTAGAATGTTTGCGTCTTATATCACCACGAATAGAGGCGACAATTGCTTGACCAGCGTAGTCTGGATATATTTGACGTAAGCGCCAAAGTGAGTTTTATTTATTTGTTGAATATTTTTATATGAATGAAAAAAAGTTAGTCAATAATAATTATAAAAAATAATCTTAGCCATAAAACGGTATTTTTTAAAGGTGTTTCTTATATGAGTTCTTAGTTACCTCATGAAAAAACAAAATTATCAGTGGTTTACGTTTATATTTTTTGTAACGCAACCAATAATTTTATTTTAATTCCAATCAATAATAAAGAAAGAAAAAGCTTCAATTTATGCAAAATATATTTTTTGGTATTCATAATGTATACCGATTCGTAGCAAAGATTAATCTAAATAGTGATTTAGCATTTACCTTCCTCTTAAGGTTTGACAGAATTGAAACTCGTTCCAGACTATAAAATCTTTAGTCTCCATCCGTTCTTCACCGATCGCTTTGAAATTTTGACACAACGTTGTGTTTGAATACGCGTGTGTTTTATATAGAATATAAAGATGTCACCTAAGACATTAAAAAAAAGAAAAGTGGGACGTAAAAGCTACACTCGCTATTATTTCTCCATCTGCAGACATATTGAGCAACAGCAACGCGTGGCGGGGTCCAGCTAGTAAGATATAACAAATAAATGGAAAAGAATTATGACACATAAAAACATATATACAAAAGGTACCAGTAAGTACCAACCCAGTAATGCTTTGTGATGTTTGCTTCGTAATATTGTTTTAATGATGCTAAATTTTAATGGGATCATTTTTTTAATGATGTATAGCGTTAAGTTACTGTATGTTTTTTTGGTTCCATGATAACTCAACAAAGTGACAATTCAACACACTTTTAAAAAGTGAAAGTCATTAGAACGATATAATTTTTTTTAACCTAACCTAACCTACTTAACCCAGATAATAAAGTTTTTATTTCATCACTTTCCATGATTTTATATAACTTTTTAAAGATGTGATAAATTATCATTGTGAGGATTTATCCGGTCACCGTTTTTTTAATCATTATCTAATAACGCCATTTAGTGTAATGGTTTTGTTTGGTTTTAATATGAGGTGGTTTATTCCTTTTTTTATAAGATAGGTAAACATCCCCGGGTTATGAATAACCTAACAATATTTTAGAATCCCCTAAAATCTCCTACCAATACGGTAGTGATAGAGGACTTAGTCAGCCGAGGACTTAAACACACTACGTCTGGGTGAAACCCAAACGCGATACCAACTCAGCAAATCGTGTAAATCATGTTTTATTATGTTTATATTGCTGGAGTTTAAGTGAAAATTTGTACAGAAATCCTAACTTAATACATTTTTTTTCATCCATCGTTTCCACGTACAAGCTAGGATGAATTAAAAAAATAATTCTAGTATTTAATGCCCGGCTTTACCCGGATTTCAACATTATTTTTTCATCGAAAAAAAGGCAAAACACACACTAGTTTAAAACTCCATAGCTCATCGTCGTAGTGACATTGTGATTAACGAAAAAGTTGCTTTCTCATATACAGAATAAACTTAGCAAATTTTGAAACTCCAGAACTCACCAGATGAATGTTTTTGTTGCTTTTTTCTTCTGTCGATAATATGATATCTAGCGATGAAGATACTATCTAGTTTATCTCTAAAATCTAACGTCTAAAAGAGGATTCTGGGTTTACCCATACAACGAAATAAATATTAATTGTAGGGCAATCGTCGCCGCCATGGAACGACGGGGACAATGATGTCAAAATGACTTTTTTTACAACTTCCAATCCACACCTTCTCTGCTAAATCTTTTCTTACGAATTCTGGTAAATTATAGTTCCATATTCAAAAATATTTTCAAACCTCCATTACAAATTTTACATTCAAATTGTGCTCGGGCCCCATTTCTGTCAAACAAGAAGTAGATGCGCAAGCGCAAACCAGCGTAGCGTTCTACCAGCACTGTCAGTAGCATTAAACTGACGTCAAACCCGTTGTCGACGTGTCGCGTTGCAAACGAACACTAGCAAAATAGTATGGTGGATACTCACGAGCGACGCGTACGCTACGCGCACAAAACTATAGTCGCTTGTAAGAATCCCGTGTACGAATGGCCTTATTAATATAATTCACGGTTAGTGTCAATTAAACATGAAGTAACAGTAATGTTCCGTCTCGCCGATTTGCTTTTGACAGGCCGTGTGCTAACCAATAGAATTGTCAGAATTTGAACTGTACAGTTTGAATTCACACACGTCAGCTATAAACACGGAGTGCCGTGAGCCGTAAAATCGCATCGAAATGTTCGTCCTGTCAAAACCAATGTGTGTACTATCGCCGGTTATTTATCGGAATAATCTCATAAACGTATTTTATCGCAACTATGGCAATCCAATTCAACATAACGAGTGCTACCGTACAACGATCACCGTTCCAGTGCTGACAGATGATTCTCGAGATGCAGATTTCATTCGCCACCCGGTAAGTTGATTGTGAATTAACCTTACGAATTGTGTTTTCGCATTCGCCTGTCATAAGCCATAGGCTTTATCCATGCTTTATCTGTGTGGAATAGCCCTTCTATCCCAACCCTTGTTCGTTCCTCGAACAAGTAATGTGATGTGTATTTATTTTGAATGTATTGGATTTAAATATGAAAGCAATTAACATTGACGAGGAAACCTTTTATTATACTGTAATTATATAATTTATGATGTAGATTTTACGACGTATGTAATCAATAATATATTACGTCAAGTAATTTTGTGTCCTGACTGATTAAATAGATTATGTAGTTTTGTTTACTTGTGTGATAAGTCAATTATTTAATTGATCGATTTGCATAAAAAACTAAATTCTAAACAGTAGTCGCACTAAAAATAACGCAATTTTTTTTTAATGATTTTGACGTGACCTCAAAATGAGAACCACAAATAATCTTTGGTAACGGGATACATACCCTCTTCCCAAATTATAGCGATTTGAATGAAAACGGATTTTGCACAACTAAGATAATACCTTTCGACTCCTAGGCCCCAAAAATTCTAAATTAATTAATTATTAAAGGCAAATCCGAGAGGCAATAATAATGCCAACAAAAAAAATCTTTGACAGTAGCTTGAGCATTTTTTATTATTATTATTATTAAAATGGCAATCAGCGAAATGAAACCCTTGAAAAAGTCTTATTGAAATGATTTTAAAAACGCCAATTAATTACGTAGGTAAATAGGAACTTAATGAAAAAAATCTTGATGGATGAATTACGCTGTAAAGAAAAAACGTATTTTTTTGTGTAATGTTCGTTTGATAAAAATAACAACATCTTTGCTTTTAATCTGTTTGTTTTTCCTACAAAAAAAATATCTTTGGATTAGTGAACTTTGCTTACGTGTTTCTGTTTGGAATTATTGATCTAAATCTTCTGTATTGACCACAAAATATACAAAAATTTAATATAGGGTTTTCCAATAAGAGGTGTTATTTTGATATTCAATCGTAAAAGATCAATGGTTTCGTTGCTTGTGTGGCACGTAGCACCGTCTTGTTGAAAATAAACGTTTTCCAGATCAATACCATCCAAGTCCGGCCATAAAAAAATCATTAATCATCTCTCGATAGCGCAATCCATTCACCGTAACTGTTGCTTCAGCCTCATTTTCAAAAAAGTCATTAAAATCATTTAAATCTCTCGAAAGCAAACTCTCTCGAAAGCAAACTCTCTCGAACTCTAAATAAATTGTTTCACTGACCTACCAAGCTCAAAATTTTTTTAACATTGTCCTTCCCGAATTTTGACAGATAATTTGTTTTTTTTTATATATTTTAATTATTTATCTAGGTGAAGTATACCCGGCGTTGCCAGGGGTTATGAATCTTTAGAGTAAAGTTTTGAGGTAGTGAATTCTAGTATGCCTGAAAACTGGGTGCATTTTTAGGGTTGTAATAATATTATCGTTACAATTGAAAAAGATTTCTATATTTAAGTATTTGTTTCACTTGGTCGTGCCATTTCTGCCTTGGGCGTCCTCATTTCTTCTAATTTTTACACCCCTTTCTTTCTTCATCAGATAAGCCACATTTTACAATAGTTAAGAATTTGATCATGCCATTTCTTCCTTGGGTGTTCTCGACTTTGTCTTCCATTCACCAATGTATACCGCATTGTTACCATTAAAAAAACAACATTATATCGACTTTTATTTGACTCCGTATCTCATTCTAGTGCGTCTTCCTCGGGCGTCCCTGACTTTTTCTAACATTCTAACCACTGTCTAAAAATTTCTGGCACTTATAAAACCAATCTTTGCAATTTTCAGTGAAATCTGTTCAGTAGTTTTTGAGTTTATAGGGGACAAACAAACAAACATTAATTTTCATATATATACCAAAGGTTCATAGAAAATATGGACTTAACATGGTTCACTCATTTAGGCACAAATTAGTGAAAATTTCACCAAGTGAAACAAATACTTAAGTGTGGTAAAATGTGTCTTATGTGATGAACGAAGAGAGGGGAATAAGGTGAATGTATGTAGAGGACGCCCGAGGAACACATGGCGTGATCAAGTGAAACAAATACTTAAGTGTGGTAAAATGTGGCTTATGTGATGAACGAAGAGAGGGGTATAAGGTGAATGTATGTAGAGGACGCCCGAGGAACACATGGCGTGATCAAGTGAAACAAATACTTAAGTGTGGTAAAATGTGGCTTATGTGATGAACGAAGAGAGGGGTATAAGGTGAATGTATGTAGAGGACGCCCGAGGAACACATGGCGTGATCAAGTGAAACAAATACTTAAGTGTGGTAAAATGTGTCTTATGTGATGAACGAAGAGAGGGGAATAAGGTGAATGTATGTAGAGGACGCCCGAGGAACACATGGCGTGATCAAGTGAAACAAATACTTAAGTGTGGTAAAATGTGGCTTATGTGATGAACGAAGAGAGGGGTATAAGGTGAATGTATGTAGAGGACGCCCGAGGAACACATGGCGGGATCAAGTGAAACAAATACTTAAGTGTGGTAAAATGTGGCTTATGTGATGAACGAAGAGAGGGGTATAAGGTGAATGTATGTAGAGGACGCCCGAGGAACACATGGCGGGATCAAGTGAAACAAATACTTAAGTGTGGTAAAATGTGGCTTATGTGATGAACGAAGAGAGGGGTATAAGGTGAATGTATGTAGAGGACGCCCGAGGAACACATGGCGGGATCAAGTGAAACAAATACTTAATTGTGGTAAAATGTGGCTTATGTGATGAACGAAGAGAGGGGTATAAGGTGAATGTATGTAGAGGACGCCCGAGGAACACATGGCGGGATCAAGTGAAACAAATACTTAAGTGTGGTAAAATGTGGCTTATGTGATGAACGAAGAGAGGGGTATAAGGTGAATGTATGTAGAGGACGCCCGAGGAACACATGGCGGGATCAAGTGAAACAAATACTTAAGTGTGGTAAAATGTGGCTTATGTGATGAACGAAGAGAGGGGTATAAGGTGAATGTATGTAGAGGACGCCCGAGGAACACATGGCGTGATCAAGTGAAACAAATACTTAAGTGTGGTAAAATGTGGCTTATGTGATGAACGAAGAGAGGGGTATAAGGTGAATGTATGTAGAGGACGCCCGAGGAACACATGGCGTGATCAAGTGAAACAAATACTTAAGTGTGGTAAAATGTGGCTTATGTGATGAACGAAGAGAGGGGTATAAGGTGAATGTATGTAGAGGACGCCCGAGGAACACATGGCGGGATCAAGTGAAACAAATACTTAAGTGTGGTAAAATGTGGCTTATGTGATGAACGAAGAGAGGGGTATAAGGTGAATGTATGTAGAGGACGCCCGAGGAACACATGGCGGGATCAAGTGAAACAAATACTTAAGTGTGGTAAAATGTGGCTTATGTGATGAACGAAGAGAGGGGTATAAGGTGAATGTATGTAGAGGACGCCCGAGGAACACATGGCGGGATCAAGTGAAACAAATACTTAAGTGTGGTAAAATGTGGCTTATGTGATGAACGAAGAGAGGGGTATAAGGTGAATGTATGTAGAGGACGCCCGAGGAACACATGGCGTGATCAAGTGAAACAAATACTTAAGTGTGGTAAAATGTGGCTTATGTGATGAACGAAGAGAGGGGTATAAGGTGAATGTATGTAGAAGACGCCCGAGGAACACATGGCGGGATCAAGTGAAACAAATACTTAAGTGTGGTAAAATGTGGCTTATGTGATGAACGAAGAGAGGGGTATAAGGTGAATGTATGTAGAGGACGCCCGAGGAACACATGGCGGGATCAAGTGAAACAAATACTTAAGTGTGGTAAAATGTGGCTTATGTGATGAACGAAGAGAGGGGTATAAGGTGAATGTATGTAGAGGACGCCCGAGGAACACATGGCGGGATCAAGTGAAACAAATACTTAAGTGTGGTAAAATGTGGCTTATGTGATGAACGAAGAGAGGGGTATAAGGTGAATGTATGTAGAGGACGCCCGAGGAACACATGGCGGGATCAAGTGAAACAAATACTTAAGTGTGGTAAAATGTGGCTTATGTGATGAACGAAGAGAGGGGTATAAGGTGAATGTATGTAGAGGACGCCCGAGGAACACATGGCGGGATCAAGTGAAACAAATACTTAATTGTGGTAAAATGTGGCTTATGTGATGAACGAAGAGAGGGGTATAAGGTGAATGTATGTAGAGGACGCCCGAGGAACACATGGCGGGATCAAGTGAAACAAATACTTAATTGTGGTAAAATGTGGCTTATGTGATGAACGAAGAGAGGGGTATAAGGTGAATGTATGTAGAGGACGCCCGAGGAACACATGGCGGGATCAAGTGAAACAAATACTTAATTGTGGTAAAATGTGGCTTATGTGATGAACGAAGAGAGGGGTATAAGGTGAATGTATGTAGAGGACGCCCGAGGAACACATGGCGTGATCAAGTGAAACAAATACTTAAGTGTGGTAAAATGTGGCTTATGTGATGAACGAAGAGAGGGGTTTAAGGTTAATGTATGTAGAGGACGCCCGAGGAACACATGGCGTGATCAAGTGAAACAAACAAAACAAAAAATATATATTTCTCAATTTTTAACAATAGTACCAGAATACAATACGCTAATAACCTCGCTTCTATATCATCAAAATAAAAGTAACACTGCAAATATACCTGGTATTTTCCCCCTTTATTCCTAAGAACAGTTTTAATATAATAATTAGTATAATATTACTAACGTATTATACAGGGTTTTCTAATAAGAGGTGTTATTTTGATATTCAATCGTAAAAGATCAATGGTTTTGTTGCTTGTGTGACACGTAGCGCCATTTTGTTAAAAGTAAACGTTGTCCAAATCAATACCATCCAATTCCGGCCATAAAAAATCATTAATCATCTCTCGATAGCGCAATCCATTCACCGTAACTGTTGCTCCAGCCTCATTTTCGAAAAATTAAGGTCCAATGACTCCGCCGGACCATAAACCGCACCAAACAGTCACACGTTGAGGATGGAGAGGCTTTTCAATAATAACTCTTGGGTTTTCCGAGCCTCCGATGCGACAATTTTGCTTGTTGACGAAGCCACCGAGGTGGAAATGGGCCTCATCACTCAAGATGATTTGCATTTGATTCACTCAAGTGAATTTTAATATTTTCAATGCGTTGTTGAAGCGTGTATTATTCCATTTTTATTAATGGCTTAGTTTTTACTTGTCAAATGTTAAAAAATAAAATCCTCAAAAGTAACATCTACCGAAATAGCGGGCTATTCAAAATAACACCTCTTATTGGAAAACCCTGTATATAAATCAAATTGCAAATGCATTTAGAGTCGCTTGACGCCACTTGAATTGCAGTAAATTCAAATATCCCTGTGGAAAATGAACCTCAAGCTACGTCACAAATTTCTAATCAATCACCGCTCTATCGCCTCGATGAGCAAACCTCATTAATTACTACGAACCTTGATACCTACCTATGAATATTTTTAGATATAAAATAAATGTAACGTGTTTAACATAGTGCAGGATGGTTAACCTTTTAAATGCCAGTAGGTAGAAGTGTAGATGTGCACAGCAGGCCGTGAATTTTTAATCAAAATAAATCATTTTTAAATCTTATTTTTATAAATTAAAAACATTACACCTTGAAAGGATATTTAAATGACTTACCAAATTTATTCAATATTCGACGTTTTTGCTTCCCTTCACTTAGATAAATATATTTTTAAAAAAAACGGGACATATGTATGATACAGAGACTCAAAGAAGAGCGAGTAAACTCGCTATTTTTCTATGGCTGGCCTGCTGGGCACGGCCAAGAATGCGAGTAAACTCGCTCTTGGCACAGAAGTAAGAAGGGTAATTTGAGGAAATATTTCTATTTTTAGATTGAATAAAAGTTTTTTTTTCAAAGAAAAATGCTAAAAAATTCTGGACTACAAATAACCTATAACTACAAATAATATATATATATATATATATATATATATATATATATAGGTCCCACAACATTTATTGCGTATATATATATATATATATTATTTGTAGTTATAGGTATTAAAAACTATTATATATATATATATATATATATATATATATATATATATAATAGTTTTTATGTGTTTATGAGAGTAATAGGTTGGAGGCTGAAGTCATAGACAAACGAATTTAATATTTACCACTAGGAGCTGGAGACTGAGGGTAACTTGTTCCTGTGTAATTTATCTCCAACCTTGACTTGTTGAAATTAGCAAATTAAGAATCTCATCATATCTCAAGTACACCCTTTAAAGCCGAGACGAAAGTCGTCAAAATGCGAAATATCCTGAATAAATGCCGAGTTCTTTTCAGCTATGCCAGGTCACGCCTCTCGGGTAAAGAAACGCCTATCTTACGCGGGGAAATTATTCCGCACGAAACGTTCTTGTTTGGTGGAAATAATTATGACAAAGTTACCCCAGGTGGGCAATGATGGAAGGCCTGCTCCAACACGATAAGATTTACACAGTAAATGTTGACAAATATTTAACAGAGGCAATCTTTGCGGGACGAATTAACATATAATACGAATCATCATCGTAAAGGTAAGAAAAAAAATCGGCACACTTTTACGTTAAATTGGGTAAAATATTATAACAAAATTCCCACAAAAGCGTCAAAGATTGTTATTTTTACATAGCTTAAATCTTTCTTCAAATAATTACAATTCTTTGTGGATTTTTATTTAAGGCGATGCCATACGTAGTAATGCAAAATCATGTGTTTTTGTTTTTGTTATTTATTTTTGGGGTATTATGCCGTGTTGCGCTAACTCCTTCTTTAGCCAACGTTTCGGACAGCATTGCAGTGTCCATCATCAGGGCAGATGTGTTATTTGAGGTTGTGTTAAAATGTGAGCTTAACACAACCTCAAATAACACATCTGCCCTGATGATGGACACTGCAATGCTGTCCGAAACGTTGGCTAAAGAAGGAGTTAGCGCAACACGGCATAATACCTCAAAAACAAATAACAAAAATACTTTTGGCCGTGAAAATCTTAAATCATATTTCATGTGTTTTTGGTTTGAAAATTTGGTCGCCTAGAAATTTTTCAAATGCTTTAATTAAATACTGCGAGTAGAATACACCTTGGCCTTTGAAATAATCGAGTATTTTTTAGATAAGTCTTTTTATAAGCCCAGAAAAAAATTATGTAAAGGCTTATGAAAACTGCTTTAAAGTTCAAAATCTCCTACTTACGAACCCATTTTTGGTTATGATTTTATTGTATAATGTGGCAAATTAAGTAATTTATAAAATGATCGAAAAACATTTAAATATTTATGCCTGAACATATAACAAAATAAAATAAAAGGCACTTTTTGTCCATGTTTTATCTTGCATAAATCAAAACAGGCGGATGGTGTTAAGCGGGAATTTAAACCTTATCGCCATCTTCGTAAGGGTTGTTATTGATAACGGCTCAATTAAAAATATTACACGACGTAGTGCATCGCCTTAACGTAAAGCTTTGTTTACAAGGTATGAAATGCTAGTCGCTGAGAGTTTTTTTGACGTGGGAGATTTCGTGTGCGCGTGCTTATCATTGATTCTGTCCACACGACACCCGCGTAATTTTCTAAGCTGCTCCCAACATCCAAATCGTCGGTTCAGAGCGACGAGCGGCTAACTAACATTTTTTGCGAAAAATGAGTTTTTAATAATCAACCTTTCTTTATGATTCAATTTGCGAGGCGGGTTTTGGTATCGTCACCGCGGGAACCATTTACTAACACGCTTCCGGCGGGAAGGGTAATTCTACCTTTTAGGCCGGTCCTGCTTCAATGGCGATTGAAGGATTTAATCAAAAGGAAACAATACTTAAGCCCACAGAACCGGTAATCGCACCGGAGATTTGTATTTATGTATTAATTTGAGAAAAAAGAATTATAAAATAAGTACATTTTTTACAAATAAAACCTCACTAAATGACCCAACACTGAATTTAACTTCAGTTCATAGAATCGTATTACAAAAGTAGGCTTTAATATCAGATAATAGAATTATAGTTGGACATAGACAATAATTATTGTTAGTTTGGGTGTGGTGAGTACTATGAAAGAAATTTAATTAAAATACATAAATTATTTTAAAAGATATTAAGCTGTTTAAAACAAAGTTCATTTTCTCGAATTTTCAAAATTCATTTTCGCCCGCATGAAGTGTGTCATGTAACCAACATCTCTGCCATAGGTTTTATCGGGTGAGTTGTGTTCAGGTCTTGGCCCACCAGCTGCGTGGCGGGCCAGATCGGGAGTGGCTAGTTTCTAAATGCATCTGAGAGAGTACTGTTCGCCTCAACTCTGGTTATAACCTACAAGATTTAACAAGGTGACATAATCTGAATAATGACAGAATTTCCCCTGTAGCTAACTTCACTTTATAGAGCTTTAATCGATAGGTCAGATTCCACACAAAATCAGTATAGCGAAATATCCAAGCGCGCTAAAAGACTCTTCGTGTGAATGAGGCTTAAAAATTTATCATAGAGGTCTAATTTTTGTTTTTCGTGAGCCGGGGTGATTTGACGCCATATTTTTTATAATTAACATCACGTCTAAATTATATTAAAAAATAAACAGGAAATCACATTTCAAAGGTACTGTTTTGTCAAAATATCACAATTATTTACTGAACTAATTACTTAATAAGTAGGTGAAACTCACTTTGATAATGACAGGTAAATAATTTGTATAAACCTTAACTCTTGTAACAAAGTAAACGAAATGAAACAGTGTTATTGCGTAATTATAATAAAAGTTCTTCGAATTCGTTAATTATTTCCGTTAACCCGAAGGGTTCTTCAATATTTCGTCTTAAATTCCAAGCAATTTATTTAATTAGTTGCGCCTTTGAATGTATATAATATTTATCAATCCGTGTGAAGTGGGCCTTACAACATTGAATCTGATAAATTATTTAAATACCAAGTATGGTAGTCTATTCACAGTCTTGTTCTTTTTTTATGTGACACAGCATAAGAGTCCCAATTGCTCCCAACCGTCTGGAGCCAGTGAGACTATGGCATCCCCAATTGGGATGCGTTATGGGGAGGGGAGAGAGATGGAGAATAGGATGATGGGGGAGTACCTGGCTGTTTAGATCAAATCACCAAACACGGATATAGCTATTTAAAGCAACGTTTCTAACAATGGTAACTTTTTACATACAAAAAAGCTCTCGCGTGAAGCCGGGTTCATAATTAGTTCTATTTTATTACAAATTATTTGTAGTTAGTTTACACAGATTTGATAAAATTCGAACAAATTTTTGATTATAATGTTAGAACGATTTCAAATTCGAAAAAATTATTGATTTTTATGTTAGAACGATTTCAAAATTCGAACTAATTATTGATTATAATGTTAGAACGATTTCAAAATTCGAAAAAAATTACCAGTGATTACTTGAGACAGATTTCAAAATTCTAACAAATTAACAGTGATTTCTTTATACAGATTTCAAAATTCAAACAATTTCGTTTTACCAGTGCTGTCTAATTCAATTTCGGGTAAATTTTTCGAAACCTTTCAGGTTCACGGTATATTGAGGGGAAATTTCGAGGGATATTTCCTCTGGGGAATATTCGGGATGTGTCCTCAAGATTATTAACTTTACCGCACTTTGACTCTGAATTTTCCATTTTCTCACCTGGAACGTCCCTTCCCATTTTCGTCAGTTCATTGAACAAAGGTAGGAAATGGATTTCTTACCCTCATGAATATCACATGGGGGAACCGGAAACAAACCCCCGCGAGGCTTTGTTTGTACGATGAAGAAAAATGTTGATCTTTTAAGGATGTTTTTTTTTATAGGATGACCATTGACCATTCTAGGGTCCCTCCTACCTGTTTGTAGAGCTGTGGCAAACATAATTTTGATAAATATTTTGCGTATAAAGGAATCTAGAGGGGAAGAAGAAGGAATATACGAAAGTAGTATACTATTTGTTTCAGTTCAGTAAAATATATTGGGATACCAATTGATTTTTTTCTAAAAGTCTAAGGACGGGTTGTTTCAAAGAATTTGAACAACTCATAAAATTTTAAGTTTAATTTCAAGTTCTGTGAATATTCTATTCAAGTTTTTTAACATCATTTCAGTTTTGTGAAACAACTGGCCAATAGTCATACAATAACAGAACTTGAATAGAACCTTCATAGAACTTGAAAATCACCTTTGAAATTTGGTGAATTCGCATCCATGCATGGATGAATAAATATATTATTAATATTTTTTTAAATTAATTTGAAATACGTGGTCGACAAATATGACGTTTAATAACTAGGTTCCAATGGTTGAGTGGGTAAGACGCTGTTCCGGTGAGACAAGAGATCTTGGGTTCTATTCCTAGTTGTGACTGTTATATTTTTATTTTCTGTGTCTTTTTCTGTTTCATGTTTCGTTTAGATATGTTGAGTATTATCTTCTTCATCAGTGATATATTACATTGATGGTTTATAATCTTCAAAAGTTAAAGCAAGTTTTATTGCAATAAACATTAAATAATTAACCATTCCAGCGGAAAGCATCTAAAGAATTGATTTTCAAATGCCCCGCTAGCCGTGGTAAATTAAAAAAAAAACTCTTTATAATAATAGAATTTATTATTAACATTAAAATTATCGCAGGTCCCCATGTAGGCCACAAATTTTGATAATTTTTCTTCCGCTATGTTTTCAAAGTAAAACGAGAGAGCCAGACATGTAATTTTAAATTATACGTAAATATGGAAATAATTTTGTTTTGATAATAATTAGCTTTGTAGTGGAACAAAGTTATAATTATTGTTAGTACTTTACATACTGTATTTCAGTTAAATGCTAATTAGTTTTGGATGCTTGTCTTTCATAATCGGGGTAGACACTCCCAGTATCGCCCTGGTTTAAAGTTCATTATTCAGAAGATAAACGTTGCTTGGTTGGCTTTAACTCATGGAGAAAACTTTGTCAAAGTCAAATTATTCGTTTTTCGATTAAAAACTGGACTGGATGCCTATAACAAATGAATCGACAAATATAACAGTACATCACGAATAAGTACATCAAAAACACTTGTTCAGATATATTCTGAATGACTAATATTTTATTGGGAAATAAACATGCAATCACATACAAGGTTTTCCAATAAGAGGTGTTATTTTGAATAGCCCGTTATTTCGGTAGATGCTACTTTTGAAGCTGTCATTTTTTAACATTTGATAAGTAGAAACTACGTTTTTGATAAAAATGGAACGATACATGCTTCAACAACGCATTGAAATTATTAAAATTCACTTGAGTGAATCAAATGCAAATCATCTTGAGTGATGAGGCACATTTCCACCTCGGTGGCTTCGTCAACAATCAAAATTGTCGCATCTGGGGCTCAGTAAACCCAAGAGTTATTGTTGAAAAGCCTCTCCATCCTCAACGTGTGACTATTTGGTGCGATTTATGGTCCAGCGGAATCATCGGACCTTACTTTTTCGAAAATGAGGCTGGAGCAACAGTTACGGTGAATAGATTGCGCTATCGAGAGATGATTAATGATTTTTTTATGGTCGGACTCAGATCGTATTGATCTGGACAACGTTTACTTTCAACAAGACGGCGCTACGTGCCACACAAGCAACGAAACCATTGATCTTTTACGATTGATTATCAAAATAACTCCTCTTATTGGAAAAACCTGTACTTAACAGAGTCTTGATAAAAAAAGCTTTACTCATTTTTCTCCGTGCTTTAATAACAACCCTTAAATGCGGTAAAGCTTTTTACAAAATTATTTGAATAAGTTAGTGATACTTTCCTTTGAAACAATTGAACGGAAAATCCCATTTTCCGAATCATTTTTCAAAAGAAAGAAAGGCTTTTGTTTGATCATTAGAGCCAAAGAAAGGTTTGTTTTTAGCCGAAATATAAACTCGTTTGCTTAAGCTTTTAATTTACAATTTCTTGATTTCAAAGCCAAAAACCAACAAAAGATGACATCTGTTCTGGCAGAATTTAAGAAATACAAAATTAGAACGTTTGGAAATATATATTTTAAAAAAATAAAGTGCCACGAAACTGAATTGAAGTTTTCAAAGTAATCGAGGATTTTAGTCTACAATAGGGTGCTGAAACCAACCCTGATGTTTTCATGAAAATATCAGAGGAAGGACAAAAGAAGACCCTTAGATGTCTATTACGTACTACAAATTAGAAGATCGAAAATAACTATGTCTGATTCGGTAACCGGATAAATCATCATAATGATAATTCATCACATCTTTAAAAAGTTATATAAAGTCATGGAAACTGATGAAACAAAAACTTTATTAACTGGGTTATGTAGGTTAGATTAGGTTAGATTAAAAAAAATCATCTTGTTTAATGACTTTATATCACTTTTTAAAAGTGTGTTGTATTATCACTGTATTGAGTTATCATGGAACCGTCTGATTCTGATGTAATGATAAGAATTAAGTAAGTAATAGAAGGGATAAGAATTTGACGTTTACATGGTTTGTACTGTCACTTGGACACAATGATAAATAGAAAAAGGAGTCGGGGACGCCTGGGGAAAAAAATATCCATTTAATTCTTGAGTTAGGCCATGAAGAGTTGGTGTAACCTGTAACCTAAGACTACGTAAAAGATTATGAATTAATGTGATTGTACGAGAGTTAGTTATTTATTTGGAAAATGATTTATAAAGGTTATACGGGGACTTTTTCTACTTCATTATAACAAAGTGAGTAACTGGAGTCTAGGGCTGCTTAAAAGAAGCCTGAGCTTACACACTGAGTCCAGAAACTCGTAGTTTAACCGAAAACTAGAGAACCTACCTCACGCAGAGAACTCAAAAAAAACTTCTTTGTAAAACAATTTTCGATGTAAGCATTACATTTTTTCAGCAATTCGAGGGTGAAACTAAACTTTGACACGCTTTGACGCATTTTAAAAGACATTAAACAGCTGATATTAACCCCCTAATTACCGATTTTTTTCAAATTTGACTAAAAACGAAAGCTCAGATCAAAAAAGGTATACTACGAGTTTCCATGTACTGTGTATATCCCATTCTAATGATTATAGGGAAACTTCTTCGAAACATAAAAGAGAAAGGGCTACAATATATTTTTTTAATTCGCAGAAGGCAACTCTTTAATGGGCAATTTTCTGAGTAACTTTGAATCATTCAAATATACAAAGGATAAATAAATGTATCAAATTTATTTTACGAAAACAGTCTTCAGTCAACAATATTACTATGAAGGTATGTAATATCGGGATGTAAAATTATGAATACCTGAATTCATGACTAACGTTATGTTCAGTTTCTTGAACACTCATTTTTTTAAATGGATAAAGGATGTTTTACTGCTCGAAACTTAAAAGTTTCGAGCGCTTACATTGCTAACTTCGGCTAAACCTTATGAGATACATCAAAATAATGTACTACCAACTTAAGAGGTCCACAAACTCAAAACTTTACCGCAAACCATGTATCAGTCCCTCAGCAATGCCGGGTCCACGTCATCTAGTTATTTATATTTAATGGCTTTGAACTAATAAGGTTGTATGATAAGGTAGTAAAATTTTACAAAATTTCCATATTTACCTACGAATGTAATAATGCAAATTCCAAATTTATATGATTTTGTTCAGGATATAAGCGGTAAAACGTGTCCATTTATTGGAGTTTATTGTTCCTATAATTTCCAATACAAATTGTAGCGTTTTCTGTCGAATTAGACTTCACCGCGAATATTTAACTTATGCTGTGTAGGTACAGACCAACTACGCTACATATGTACATACCACCGAATAGATAATACATACTAGAAATGTCTTTCACGTTATCTCGGTTTGAATTCAAACCGATATCGCGACTGACTTAGTACCTTTTGGTTCTAACCCATTTAGCATGCCTATCTGTCTCTCTCATACACTTTCTGACATCGTATACCATAAATAAACCTATCGTGTACCGTTATTCCATTTGATTGAAATGATAATTTCATAATAAATTTATATTTGTGATTTGAAATTTGAAATTTGAGGCGAAGCACTGCAAAACTTGGGGTATATTTGCTTCTATTCTCACTAATACTAATATTGGCATATATCTTTTCTAAATGATTATTGCACATTTCTTTGTGTATGTTTTAGTAATAATAAAAATATAGTTTTTATAATGAATTTAATGTATTTAAAAATTTAAAATATTTTTAAAGAACTTCGACACATATTTGACAAAGAGAAATTAAAACTGTCTATTTTGCCTTAGTCCAATATCGACTTTCTTATAGCATAGTATGCTGGGGATCATGTCTAAAGTCCATTGTTGAACCACTAAATATTACTCAAAAATTGATCCTTAAAGTGATGTACAAAAATTTTTTTTTTATCAATTCAACCTACTTTATAAGAATTGTAATGTTATGTGTATAAAACAGCTATATATCACTCAAATACTTTGTCGATTTTTTATCATTATTAAATTTGCTGAAAGAACACAACAAATGCGGACAACTAGAATTAGCTCTACATTGAACTTTGTGGCTGTACATACTAAAACTTCTTTTGGTCAAAGAAATTATTTATATCAGGCACCACTTATGTTTAATATTCTTCCAAATCATATTAAGTCTACCAATTCTTTAGTTAAATTTAAAAATGTAACTAAGATTTTTGTATTGACAGACGATTGTCTTAATATTTTTTCATCCTTATCCTTTCTTAAATAATAAGATTTTGCTAAAAACTGTATTTCACCCTATCTTTCTTTATTATCTACTTTGCTTCTTCTTTTGAATAATGATTAATTATTAGTTATGGTTCAAATATTGTTACAATATACTGTCAAATTACCCATCTGGTAACACATCTAATACTTATTTTTTTCTTTAATTTTGAAATATTTTGTGTTTGTATGTAGAATTACTTTATGTTTGTGATTTCTCTTATGTTTGCTTCACTCAAATGTAAATTGTTAACCTCGATACAGGCTTAGTCCTAGTGAGGTTGATTTTTACATGAAAGGAAGTGTTTTATGTATAGTGAGACGCAATAAATAAATATATATAAAATTACATCATTTATCAAATTTATTAAAAAGACTTGTTTACTTTCATTTTACTTCGTCCGATAAAAATTAATTTTTTTGTTTCACATCTGCCACGTGTCCCATGACGGCTATTTTTTTGTTTGTTTATAAGGTTAGAAAAAAATAAATTGTCTGAGCTGTAAAAAAAATACTTTGACGTGAAAAATCTTCTATTTATGAACTTCTTTTCTAACACAATTTTTTATACCTTTTATGTGGCAAATTTAGTTCTTTACAATGATCGGAAACATTTTAATATTTGTGCCTGAAATTCACAAAATTAATTAATTTCACCCGATTCCGATTGTTACCCGCCAAGGTGCATTGGCAGAATTTTGCATCAAGAAACACGCCCCCATCGCATTTGTTATGTTCTGCATTATTCTGTGGTACATTATAGTCATTAGTTTATACGTAAAGCGAACTGAAAATTTTATTACGGTCTGAATAATAAAATAAGAACATATTTGTAACACTGGTAATAAGAAATAAGTACCGATGTAACTATCTGTTTTTATATTTTTTAACTTTTTTCCGCCATCTTGCTTTTGAACTAATATTAACAATTACATTTTTTAAATACTGTCACGGGACACCTGGCAGATGTGAAACTTTGAAATTCATTTTGATTGAAAGAAGTTAAATTGAAAGTAATTAATAAGTAGAAATACATTGCAAATTAAAAATTCTTCATCATTTAGAATAAATCTATTGCTATTTTTTGTGAGAATAGAAGCTAATATACCGCACACTGTTTTGGCATCCGGACGGAAAGAGCCGAAGAGTTACGAGGTTGGCCGAATGAAGCGTCGTCCCGTGTTGCCACGCTTACTACGCAAGAGTCGCTTTTACCCCAACTTGTACCTAGAAAGCCTAGTTGTGGAACCAAGAGATAATATCCCCGGTGAAATTTAAAAGAAACACTAGCAGCTATTGGTATCCCGCCTTGATGTGATGTAGGTTCAGACACCTAAACTGATAATAAAGAGGAAGGTTGCGAGTACCTGGCTATTCAAATCTGATTACCTAAGCAGGGTTAAAGCTTCTTTTTTTGTACGATTATTATATACATTTGAAAAATGTTTTGTCTGTCCTTTCAGGAGAAAAATCCGTTTTAGGACAGACAAAATTTAAATAAACTGACATACATTTATGATACTGACTTTAGTAAAGCTTTTGATAAGGTTCGACATCACATACTTATTTATAAACTTCGATTGTTGGGCATCAAAGGTAAATTATTGAGTTGGATTGTTAGTAATCTTAGCCATAGGGTGCTTAGTGTAAAGATTAATCCTGTACAATCTTATATATTCGAGGCCACAAGTGGGGTTCCTCAAGGGTCCCACCTCGGCCCAATATTTTTCTTATTATTCATCAATGACATTGTTGACCAATTTAATGATGTAGAAGTTCTGCTATTTGCTGACGACTTAAAAATATATAAAAGAATACGAAATGTATACGATTGTTAAATTTTACAGAGTAATTTAGAACAACTTCATCAATGGTGTGAACAAAATGCTTTATTTTTGAACATTCAGAAATGTCGAGTAATACGATTTTCCAAAACTCGTTATAATATATTACATGAATATACATTAAATAATATTAAATTAATACCAGTATCACATATTCGTGACTTGGGTGTAATATTCGTTGAAAACTTGTCATTCACTGAACACATCAACTATATAACTAATAAGGCTTTAAAGATGCTTGGCTTCCTTTGCAGAACTTTAACCGATTTTAAGTCCATAGATTGTATGAGAACCCTCCATATTTTATTAGTCAGAAGTCAATTGGAGTATAATTCACCTATTTGGTCCCCTTTATATAAAGTTCACTCCAATAATATAGAAAGAGTTCAGCACAAATTTCTTAAGTACGTAAATTTTAAGCTCGGAATTCCTATTGATTACATTAATTATGTCAGTTTGGTGAATCAATTGCATCTAATAGACCGGTCAGTGGTTGAGTGGGCATAGCGCTTGGGTCTCACCCGAGCGTCGCGTGTTCGATTCCTTGGCTGGCTAAGTCCTCCATCACAACACAAGCAACATTTTCGGCTTTCTGTGGTGGTAGTAGGAGATTTTAAAACATTATTGGGTTATTCGTAACCCGGGAATGTTTGTCTTTCTTTTTAAAAAAAAAAAAAAAAATAATAACACTGTCTGACAGGAGAATTATTTCAGACCTGGTTGTGTTACACAGAGTCATTAACAACTTAATTGATAGTCCTGCCATCCTTGCCATTATTAAACTACATGTGCCGACTAGGAATACAAGACAAAATATAACATTCTTCTGTAATACATACTCGACCAACTATCAGACACACTCACTGACCAATAGGATGCATGATCTGGGCAACAAGTATGGGGGTATTATTGATTTATTTATTGACTCCATACATAGAATTAAGCATAATCTACACCAACACTTTGTTGAATCCTACAAATTAGAGTAGCTTTGGTAAATTAGTTTTAATGATTTGTTTTATATGTAGTGTTGTTGTAATTTTTTTTTTACTTTATGTTACTCTTACGTTTTACTAATATTGCTTCATTTAATATTTTCTCATTATACTTGTACCTAATCACAATTTTACAAGTGTGTAATTTTTTACCTTCTTTAAAATGGATTACATCTATTTACTGTCAATATCTCCTGTATAATACATATTCTCTTATTGTACTGCATCATGTATCACTTCTATGTAAAAGCCTTTTTAGGCGTATATATATATAAATAAATAAATAAATGATATGAGATTTTCACGGCCAAAAGTATTATGGTGACAAATTATTATAAGCAATAATTAGTCGCCTGAAATATTTATACAAATTGAAATTGAAATCTCCCGAGTAAAAATAAATGCCGCCGACGAGAATTGAACGCACCTTCTGATGTCCGGTCAGGTGGTCTGGGCTACTGAGCCACGTCGGCTTATTCCCAAACCGCCAAATTATTCAATATGTACTAGTAATTCAATCAACAATTACTACACCAACCAACTTTATTTTTGTAGGAAATGGTTTGTTAGTGCTAAATTTTCCACTAGATGGCGCCGAGACATAATGTATCTACATTTGTTGAACACTGCAATTTTGGTGAAACCAACACAACCTTAGATTACACATCTGCCCTAATTATTTCCTTCTGCTAAGTAGTGCAACACGGCATAATACCCCAAAAACAAATCACTATAAACTGACATACATTTATTTTGTACAACTGAAGATCATAGGCAACATTTCAATTCTGAACGGTGGTCTTTCACTTTTCAACCAATCTTTATCTACCGATAAGGATGACGGTTTGGAAGGAGTACTTAGAGATTTGCGACAAAAAAACACAGAGCAACAACTTAAAAACAATATTTAAATTTTTACTCTCTTTAAACATTTTTTGTGAAAAATATTTCGCTGCTGGCGTTAGTCTCTTTTTTACATCGGGTTAAATAAATTTCTAATGATGCTAGAGATAAAATTTAATAACAAGAATTTTGACTCTCAGATAATTTAGTTATAATTAGTTAGTTCCAACGCTTTTCACTTGTTCATATTTGATGTTAATCTTTCTCTAACGGAATATTTACCTTGGATTTGCTCAGGTTTACGACTTGTCATAACATAATTATTCAAATCCAAGGAATTTAGTTTACTCTCGGTTATTAATTTTATTATTCTTTATGCTGGTACTTACTCGGATTAACCTTAAATTAATATGGTTAATTTGGCTTAAACTGATGTGGGACTACACCTGATCTATTCTATTATCTATTTAAAATGTTGTTATTTTATTGGTCAATGATACGATATTCCTAAAACAGTTGAATGTATCATTTAAAAAGAAGGATAATACTGATCTAAACGAAACGTGAAATAGAACAAGACACAGAAAAATAAAAAGCCAAGTACAATTAGGAATCGAATCCAGGATCTCTGGTCTTGCCGGGACAAGCGTCTTAAACCACTCAAACATAGGAACATATTTATTAAACGTTATATTTTTCGACATCATATTTCATATTCAGAATTAACAATATTTTGAAACTGATTTTTCAGTTGCTTTTGTCAGTTGTCACAAAAAAACATTGTGCGTAAACCCTTCAAGCTTCAAAAGGACATTACTAGCCACAAATATCGTTTTCCATCAGAGGCTCTGAAGGACAGATTTGACCGGGTCGTCCATACATATTACACATTATTTCCAAAACAAACATTTCAAAGATAATTTTATCTAGTTTCTTAAATGGAACTCTGTTGGGAAGTGAATTAGCTAAGAGCTTCACAGATGCAGTCATAGAGGGCAGTGCAAAGAGCTTGCTTGGAAGTCCGCAAGATGGCAGTTAGTACAGGGTTTTCCAATAAGAGGTGTTATTTTCATATTCAATCGTAAAATATCAATTGTTTCGTTCCTTGTGGGGCTCGTAGCGCCGTCTCGTTGAAATTAAACGTTGTCCAGATCGATACCATCCAATTCCGGCCATAAAAAATCATTAATCATCTCTCGATAGCGCAATCCATTCACCGTAACTGTTGCTCCAGCCTCATTTTCAAAAAAGTAAGGTCCAATGACTCAGCCAGACCATAAACTGCACCAAAAAGTCACACGTTGAGGATAGAGAGGCTTTTCAATAATAACTCTTGGGTTTTCCGAGCCCCAGATGCGACAATTTTGCTTATTGACGAAGCCACCGAGGTGGAAATGGGCCTCATCACTCAAGATGATTTGCATTTGATTCACTCAAGTGAATTTTAATAATTTCAATGCGTTGTTCCATTTTTATTAATGGCGTAGTTTCTACTTGTCAAATGTCGAAAAATGACAGCTTCAAAATTAACATCTACCGAAATAGCGGGCTATTTAAAATAACACCTCTTATTAGAAAAACCCTGTAGTCAGTAGTCGCTAGGGCCAGTTAGGCTGCTTCCAGACAAACATGGTTTTGCAGATCTTATTTAGCCAGCTCCTAGTTAGGTCAACTACCGAAGTCACTTTAGTAATACGCGAAGTATTGAATAAATCCCTGATTTAATATAAAGAACTTATTCTATAAAATCTCCTTCCACGACACGGAGAACTGTTTGTGGGAACATAACAAACTCCTTTGTATGAGGACTTCAAAAATAAGAAATTTGTAGCATATTTTAGATACCTCGTGTCGTTGGAACTTGTAGGTAAATGTATTTTAAGAATTTAAGAGATAAGAAGCAAGCATAGTAAAGAAACTTTGCCGAAGATCGAACCCACGGTGGGACGAACCAAACGGGAATTGTAAAACTCACCTACTTACTGGCTTAAACTAAATCTACCCTACAATTTAACTCCCAGTTAGTAGGGTAGATCTCTCATAGTTGATCGCGTATTCTTTAAACGTCCCCGACACATATTCCACCTCCCTCCCTTTCACATTACATTCTGCTCACACTATTTTCTTCGGCCATACGCTTCTGTACGTGACCAAAACATCTAAGCGTCCCTTTCTCTTATTCATTACGCTCACATATTTGTATCTTATCAGATCTCCCAACTAGTAATTCAATCATAGATCCTTTTATACCTCGGCTATCTCATTTCGACTTCATTCAGTCCTCTTTCGTATTTTCTTCGCCAATTCTACGCCTACTTACATTGAGTGATACATACAAATGGTTCGTTTACTGCACTGAACATACAATCTGTAGAAGTTATATCTATACTAATTTCGAAGACAACCGACGTTATCAGTATATTTATTGATTTATTGAACGCCCGTGATGCTTTACGAACACAAAACATTATGCTAAAATAATAATACGGTACAAAAATTCTAAAATATATTTTAATTTTTTTATATTTTCAGTAGGTACGTTTAATGAATTTATACCACTGTTCTTACAATAGTTTGTGCACAAAGAAAACTACTGGTATAAAAAACTATTAGTTTTCCTTTTAAAACGGGATTGTAGGTCATTAACGAAATAATTGATAGCTATCCGGATAAAGTTAAAAAACAATGTTTTTCGCTTTGTCTGAACACTTAATCATAAAAAACCTAATATTTTTGCATTTCATCATAATATATTATTAAGACAAACGCAGGTGTACAAACACGTGTTCCGATAATATTACGAATTTACTAACACTTTATCAGGAAGCGGCTTGCAGTCCCGTTTTTAACAGGATTACTTATAATTTGAAGAGATTTTTAATAAATCAGCATTACTTGTTTTATTTGTGTATTTAACTGTATCGAACTTCGACTAAGAACTACGAATATTTTTATGTATGATCGCAAGATTCTTCCCTAACTGAATGTAATCTAGATAGTGTATTGGATAAACAGATATATAGATTAAAAATAATATTATATATAATAATATAATATTATATATATTTTACATTAGCTCCACACAGGAGAACCCGAGGAAAATAATTCCCTCAGGGCCTATGCCATCTTTGGGGATGTTGTGTGGATGGTTTTTTTTAGGAAAGGATGGGAAGTTCTAGGAAGGAACAGGGTACGTAGGGTGGGTAGGATCTGGGGTTCAGTAACAGTCCGGCCTGTCAAGCAGTTGGTGGCCAGACGCATCTGCCGACCCGGATAAACCTCACCCCATGAACCAATGTAGTCATCAAACGTTGCGAATCACTCGGGGTGAATTATAGCAGAGGAGTTGGTTATCCAACAAATGGTTATCAGGGCGGCGGTACCTACTCTCACCTACCAAATTTATTAATATAAGAAGAAAACTTATTATTATTCCACTTCGTTTCCATTAAGAGATTGTTGGGAAGTAAGAGCTTCATCGATGCACGCACAGATGGCAGTGCATAGAGCTTGCGTGGAAGTCCGCAAGATGGAGCCAGTGGCCAGTAGTCGCCAGGGCCAGTGAGAAGGCTCTCAGAGAAACTTAATGTTTCAGATTCCAATTAGCCAGCTTCTAGTTAGGTCGACTATCGCGTCACCTTTATAATACGCGGATAAATAATAAATTTGTGATTAATCTAAAAGAACCAATTATTTATAAACTCCTTCCAAGACGAGTTGGAGACCTGTTTGTACGAACACAACAGAGATCATAACATATTTGAAGTTAACAACTTCCATTACGAGGCTAAATTCTATAAATTAAACGAACATTTCCGAATGTAGGCACTTGACATTGTTCGAAGTTTCGTGCAAAGCACAATTATTATTAGCAAGTAGTTTTAACGGGCGGGCTGAGCTTAATAAAACCTTACTATATTCGCCCTTACTAATCAAAATTCTTGCAAGTTACGTTATAAAGGGGGTGTGGGTGTTGGTGGGAATTAGAGGGGGTGGTTGGGGGAGCGTTGGGGCGTTAGGGAGGATGGTTAAGGGATGGTTGGGGTAGCCCCCTTTCCTAGAAAGTGAAGTTTAAATTACTTGTCCTTTGTGTGACTGATAAAACTGCTCTGTAATTAAATACTTGCTAAAAAGAAATTATTAAATACCATACAAGAAGGACGGTTGATCAATCCCCTGAAATGTGGGCACTATATCGATAGGCGAATCTGTGGTTTTCGTATAATTATTTATACTCGTAGTATATAATAAGTATATAATAATGAGTAATAATGCACAGGATAAAAATGGAAAGAAAATATTTTATGTTAAAATCGTGTCCAGTCTTACCAATATATTTTAGGTTAAAGTCGTGTCCAGTCTTACCATTATATTTTAGGTTAAAGTCGTGTCCAGTCTTACCAATATATCTTAGGGTAAAGTCGTGTCCAGTCTTACCAATATATTTTAGGTTAAAGTCGTGTCCAGTCGTACCAAAATATTTTAGGTTACACTCGTATCCAGTCGTATAAAAATATTTTGAGTTAAATTCGTGTCCAGTTGTACAAAAATATTTTTGGTTAAAGTCATGTCCAGTCGTAACTAATTAATTAATCCATTAATATAATATAGTATTATTTGTATAGCGTCTTTTTCGTGAGAAAATCACCTCAAGGGCGCTTAACAAATTAATTTTTGCATTTAATTTATTCCCATCACTTAGACATATAACTTATTACTTTTGGCTTATAACCAAATTTCATAGCTGTATGCCACGAGAAAATGCTTAAGGCGATGCACTACGTCGTGTAATATTTTGAATCGAGCCGCTATCAATAACACACCTAACGTAGATGGCGATAAGGCTTAAATTCCCGCTTCACACCATCCACCTCTTTTGATTTATCCAAGAAATAAGCATGGCCAAAAAGTGTCTTTTAATTTATTTTGTGGATGTTCACGCATAAATATTTTTTTTATTATTTCGATCATTTTATAAATAACTTAATTTTTCACACTATACAATAAAATGGGTTCATAAGTAGGAGATTTTGAACTTTAAAGCAGTTTTCATAAGCATTATACATTATTTTTTGTGGGCTTATATAATGACTTACCTAAAAAATACTCGATTATTTCAAAGGCCAGGATGTATTCTACTCGCGGTATTTAATTAAAGCATCTGAAACATTTCTAGGCGACCAAATTTTTAAACCAAAAACACATGATTTTAAATTACTACGTAGTGCATCGCCTTAATTTTTTTTACAGAAATGTTTGCACTCGAAACACTTTAGAGTTCATTTTTGATTCGATTTAAGTTTTTCCTTATAAAGGGTTACAAAGGTTAAACTAAAAAACTTACCTATTTAGTCTCTCATATCCTTAAATTAAATATACCTGTCTGAGAGAAGCATTCTTGTATTTCATGTAAAATATCCTAATCAAAATTGCTTGTCCTCTCTTAAACCCGTTCATTGAATAATATAAGTAAATATTATTAAAATAAATTCGTGTTCAATTATGTCCTAGTATAACAATAAACAGTGTTAAGCTCAGGTGACCTCCCTCTTAAGTTTGGTCCTGTATATTATCTGCGTTTACAAAATATAAATAATAATAATGCCTGCACATTCTAATACAGCACTACATCCTTGGTCAAATGCATTGTACCTATAGTTTTGTATTAGTGATCGACGAACCGGTGGATTCAATCGCTTAGGCAAAGTTGAAAATAGTTTATCTTGTCTATAGTTAGTAACGAGATAGTTTTTTAGAAATAATATATATATTTGTACAACGCCCTTGAGGTGATTTTCAAATAAAACGGAGCTATATAAATCATCCAAATATCGTTATTATTATTAAGAAGAAGCAACAAGCCAAAAATTTGTATTTTCTTGGTATGCTTTTTATTGTCACGAATACAGGTAATGGAATTAAAATCGCTTGGCAAATTAAGTCAAGTAACGATCAATTTCAAGCGCGAAAGCAGCTTTTATTTATATTTAAACAGTTTTATAAGAAAGCAATCAAGGGAAACTATCACAGATAATCCTAGACATAATAGTGTATTTTTTAAAATTGTTCTATTTATGCGTTCATACATTTCTATTGAATAAATATATTTTTTAGTAGCTTACGTTTATATTTTATGGTGAGTAAATATTTTTTATTTGAATTCTACTCAAGGGAAATGATAGGAAAAGCTTCGATTTATCTAAAACATATTTTTTGGTATTCATAATGTAAACCAATTCGTTATAAAGATTAATCGAAAATAGTGATTTCGCATTAAGGTTTGGAGAAGGATTCTTAGAAAGGAATATGTAATGTTTCGATATTTCTCAGGAGACGGTGATTGATCTTGATTTTGATTCTGGGAAAGAGGAAAGATTCTACATGCTAATTTATAATTTTGAATATAAAACCAATGTCAGTCACGAAAAATATTTTACATACTAATTATTTTCACCTTATTATATATTTTAATATTTTAACGTTTTCTAAGCAAGAATAGCAAAAATGCGTTATTTTTAAATTTTAAATGAATTTATTATATAAGCCCTTTAAGAAAATTTTAATGAATGTGTCAAATAAGCTCTTTATGAAAATTTAAACGAATTTGTCAAATAGGCTCTTAAAGCAAATTTAAATTAATGTTTCAAATAAGCTCTTTCAGTAAATTTAAATGAATGTGTCAAACAGGCTCTTTAAAAAAATTAAAATGAAAGTGTCAAATAGTTTCTTTAAGAAAATTTAAATGAATGTGTCAAATAGGCTTTTTAAGAAAATTTAAATGAATGTGACAAATAGGCTCTTTAAGAAAATTTAAATGAATTTGTCAAATAGGCTCTTTAAGAAAATTTAAATAAATATGTCAAATAGGCTCTTTAAGAAAATTTAAATGAATTTGTCAAATAGGCTCTTTAAGAAAATTTAAATGAATGTGTCAAATAGGCTCTTTAAGAAAATTTAAATGAATGTGTCAAATAGGCTCTTTAAGAAAATTTAAATGAATGTGTCAAATGGGCTCTTTAAAAAAATTTAAATGAATATGTCAAATAGGCTCTTTAAGAAAATTTAAATGAATTTGTCAAATAGGCTCTTTAAGAAAATTTAAATGAATGTGTCAAATAGGCTCTTTAAGAAAATTTAAATGAATGTGTCAAATAGGCTCTTTAAGAAAATTTAAATGAATATGTCAAATAGGCTCTTTAAGAAAATTTAAATGAATTTGTCAAATAGGCTCTTTAAGAAAATTTAAATGATTGTGTCAAATAGGCTCTCTAAGAAAATTTAAATGAATGTGTCAAATAGGCTCTTTAAAAAAATTTAAATGAATGTGTCAAATAGGCTCTTTAAGAAAATTTAAATGAATGTGTCAAATAGGCTCTTTAAAAAAATTTAAATGAATGTGTCAAATAGGCTCTTTAAGAAAATTTAAATGAATTTGTCAAATAGGCTCTTTAAGAAAATTTAAATGAATATGTCAAATAGGCTCTTTAAGAAAATTTAAATGAATGTGTCAAATAGGCCCTTTAAGAAAATTTAAATGAATGTGTCAAATAGGCTCTTTAAGAAAATTTAAATGAATGTGTCAAATAGGCTCTTTAAGAAAATTTAAATGAATGTGTCAAATAGGCCCTTTAAGAAAATTTAAATGAATGTGTCAAATAGGCTCTTTAAGAAAATTTAAATGAATTTGTCAAATAGGCTCTTTAAGAAAATTTAAATGAATGTGTCAAATAGGCCCTTTAAGAAAATTTAAATGAATGTGTCAAATAGGCTCTTTAAGAAAATTTAAATAAATGTGTCAAATAGGCTCTTAAAGAAAATTTAAATGAATGTGTCAAATAGGCTCTTTAAGAAAATTTTATTCTTATATGCCCTTATCACTAAACCTTTTTCGATTCGAATATACTGATAAATAAAAACGGACTATTAATAGATATTATTTGAGAATCAAAAATCACTATTCAACGAAATTTAAAAATACGACATTAGATAATTATTTGTTTCAGAGTAGTTGATTCAAAGGATTTCATTATACGCACTTAAAATTTTTAATAATACAATTTTAGACTTTATGTTATTAGTTCTGTGAATAGTTGATGTCGTGTCCAAAAAAGTATGTTTCTAGTTTTTATCTTTTTTAAAACAAACCCAAAATTGCTTCTGAAATCATAAGATAAATAAGAAGATACGTAAACACCTATTTTCTTAATTATAAAACATATATTTTATGCAACTTTTTTTATTTATTTCAAATAAAGAATTATAAAATTTGTTCGTAGAAACGTCACTATCCTAATGACAAATCTTTTTGAACTTTTCTTCGGGCAGGAAAAAATTACTGATTAATGATATTGCTTATTTACTAAGAATATCTTCAAATTGTTCGTAATCTGGTTAAAAACGGGATTTTAGGCCCTTCACTAATGAATTGATAGGTTTTCTGATAAACTTTTAGTAAAATATCAATGTGTTTTCATGATGTCAAAACGCATGTTCATAAAAATCCTAACATTTTCTCATTTCGTCTTTATATATTACTTCGGTATTATATATTATCAAGACAAACGCAGGTGCATGAACACGTGTTCCGATACTATTACGAATTTGGTACAAGTTTATCAGGAAATGGTCTTCAAAATCGTGTTTAACCAGATTGCGAGTAACTTGAAGATATTCTTAGTAAATTAGCAATACTCATTTATCTCCGTGTCCAATAAAATGGAAAAAATTCTGATAGGTAGGTAAAATTCTGATAGGTAGTGCAAATAAACATGATGAAAACGGCCACCATCTTGAAACAGAAACGGAACGTAGAAATAAATTTACAGACAAATAAACAAAACGTTATCGTAGTTAAAAAATGTCAAACTAGATAATACGCTTGATCTCACATCTGAATATTATACAAAATCGGTTTAACTATGTGTTTTAGCCACACCTTTATACATTTTTACATATTTTAATTAACAAACTGTAAACGGACTTACCTAAATTCGTCATAAATATTCATTGCGATTCAGATTCATACATTGTTACTATAATCCAAGTGCCTACAAAGCAATTCTCCCACCCCTACCCTAAGGGTTACTGACCCTATATCTGTTCTACAGCCCTACTCATGTTTCACCGCAAGGGTTGACCTTAAAGGATCAAGAATATAAAATCCAATAAAAATGTTATGAATTCAAACAATTGGTGCTCAGTATTTTTATTGACCGAGTGTAACGAAGTCCCGTTTTTCGTCCGTCTCTAAATTGGTATATACGAGTACGAGGTTGTGAATTCGTTGTGTTTATTTGGAGTTTCTTTTTTGCATTTATTCAATATTATGGTACCTACCTTCTTAAAGAGAGTTTGAAAAACGAATTACTGTCATTGGTGATGATCTGGCTTGTAGTCACACAGACCATCAGGGAAATTAATTCCCTATGAAAAAATGGATTGATTATTAAATTCACTCTGCAGGAGAACTAAAAACTTATAATCCAGCCACCAAATACATAAAAACAGAAGACTCACCAGAAATATCACTCGCATTGAGTTTAGCTCCATAATCTTCAAATTCGGCAGCGGACTGGTGATCGGCACAATAATATTTGCATTCGCAGTATGAAATTATAATCTGTCACCACCAGCTCTCAAGAGAGTGGAATTTAGAATAATAATGAATTAGCACATTGTAATTCCAAAAATACTGCCACATTATTGTGACAAAAATATTTTAATCCTTTTAGTATTAAATCGACCTTTTTTGACAAACGATATAATTCGGATGAATCCATCTGATTAATGCAAAGATGACTGTAATTCATTATCACTCACCTGCAGAGCAAAATCTATACAAAACTGACCAGAGATGTCTCTTCTGTCCACTATTTTTAATTTTAAAATTTTATTTCAAACTAATTTTAAGTCTACTGCTTCTCCAGTCATTGAGTCGTTTTTTGATACAAATTCTATAATTCCTGATTTCAACAGTTATAATTGTCACCCCAGCAATTATATATGCAAGAACTGTTACTTGGCTTCGTCTGGCCACAAACGCCCGTACTAGGAGGCTTGTGCCACTCGATTGTTGGAGATTAAGATGTTAACTTTTGGCTGGATGGATCGACCGCAACCACGGAGAGCTCTCAACGCGCGGCCAGCTGAAACGGACATCGGACATATCTGGGAGAATTCTGACGGGTAAACTCATGGCGGCATGAATTTCGAGTTAGTTAAAATTTGAATACTTGACATTTTGCCTAGCTTACCTTTTTAAATAATGTGAGTATTTATTATTATTATTGTATTTTAGCTAATAAATACTTGTTCTTCTAAATTATTCTTTCATTTGAATCGACAGTTGGTTATACGTCTATTGCTATTTGTCTATTATTTTCTGTAACAATGGCTTAAACTATTCGAATACCTAAATATTTAATTGTTACAATGGCGCGCAACGTGTCAATTTGCGTAGCCCTGTAACTTTTAATTGTTACAATTTGAAAATAAAAAAGGGTATATAAAACATATGGTTTATAATTAAGTAGGTATTTATTTGTACCTAGCAACAAAATCTTATGATATCAGAGGAAATTACGGTTTTGATTTATTGCATAAGAGAAAATGAAAAACATACTTTTTTGGACACGAGGTCTACTGTTCACAGAACTACTAGTGAAAGCACTAGTATGCACATATTTCAAATTTCGTAAATCAAGTATGTTGCAAATTTTGCGATATCAATTTTTTTATATTATTTTGAAGAGAGAGAAATTTTACATGAAACTTTATTCTTGGAATATGTTTTTTTAATTGAACGACGGTGTTTTTTTAATGACTCCAATTAAAACTAAAATGTTTTAACATCGTTTTTTTTTCAGAAGATTTACGGATATTATGACAATTTTATTGAAAATTATTTGGCTGTTGTCATTACAAAAGGAAAGTGTTACTTGTGAAAAAATGGAGAACTAAGCAAGCAGAGGATGAAATCTGCTACAACTGGGTGAGAACAAGATGCTTTGTACCACTCGACTACTAAACGGTATTTAGTTCAGATAGTTTGCTGTTAGCACAGTTTTTGGTGTGAAAACAATGGGGTATTTTCAATGTGTTTTAATATAAGAAAAATATAACGATAGTAAAGTTATTTTTATGTTGATGAATAAATTTTCTACAATGATTTAAAATGTGCCATTACAGATTGGCCGCCTAAATGACATGATCGTTTTTATTCGTGAATTCGGCGGCGTTGACATCACGCCTGGCGATGTTTGAGACAGCCGTTTTAATGGCGGTTTCTATGTCACAAGGACGTTGTAGCTAATTGGAACCGTTTCGGAATGTGGGATTTTGGATCGTTTTCGAAATCAATAATTATGAATGAAAATATTAAAATGATATATTTTAGTACGATAATCGTAATAAGAAAAATAAAACATCCACACATTTTTAACAGTATTAATAGTTTGTGAAAATACCCCGTTATCGAACTGTGACATTACATAATATGGTCGTACCATCTACTTACAATGATTTCTGTTAACATAACTGTTGTGTTCGTACAAACAGGCCTCCAACTCGTCTTGGAAGGAGTTTATTATTTAATGGTTAATTTAGATTAATCAGGGATTTATTAATAATCCACGTATTACAATGGTGACTCGATAGTCGACCTAACTAGAAGCTTGCTAATTGGAATCTGAAACGGTAAGTTTCTTTGAGAGCCTTCCCACTGGCCCTGGCGACTACTGGCCACTGGCTCCATCTTGCGGAATTTCACGCAAGCTCTATGCACTGCCATCTGTGCGTGCATCTATGAAGCTTTTACTTCTCAACAATAACTAATTATAATTAAGCCGTTTTCACGCAGAAGACGGACCGCCTGACAACTCTCTCTCGGACACACTCCTCACATCCATATATCGTCTCATACAAACCCTTCTGTTATCTGACCCGATCGCCGACTCAAGTATTCGGTTCACTTGATCGTGCCATGTCTTCTTCGATCATCCCTGACTTATTTTACCATGCACATATATTATATTATCCTCCTACTCTCCTTTCTTTATTCATTCGCTCTGCATGCAGAAACCATCTAATCGTGCATTTCTTTATCTCAATTATTACGCTTACATCAGCTTTGAATTCTTCGCGAATCTCCACATGATATTTCATACGATCATATATGATTTTACTACACAAACGCCTTGGGGATATCACTCTACTTTCAGCATTTCTCTGCCAGTTCCATGCCTTACTGCCATACATCTCGCACTCTATTGTGGACTGCAATCTTCGCTTTAAATTTGTATAAGTTTTAATTATACAAAAAAATAACACGGCGTTCTACCAACGATTCCAAGAAAACCAAATAACATTGAAATAATTCTGTAAGAATTATTATTAAATTTTACCGTGCATTTTTGTCCAGATTAGCTGAAGTTTCCTGAATTCAAATTTCATTTGCGACAATTGTCAACTTGCTTCTTTTGTTTTATCTCGTATAATTTGGTAATAAATATTATTTCAAATAAATAACCTTTCTCAGTGCCACTGAATAACAAATCCTTGAAGTGATTTAAAGGGTATACTTCAAAGAATTCGTAATCTGCTCTTTGATAGATGTTGCTAATTTAATTATTTTAGGAAAAAATACTTAATAATTGGCAAGTTATTCTTTAAAACACAATATTTTATCCGTTATCTGATAATATTATTACTCCAGCGTCTGGACGGTGTAGGCCCTGTGATTGGTCAAATTCAAATTGTGTTTAAATAAGACTTTAAAAATTAAGACACCATTTCATACTGAAATAGAATCGCCACATGTAATACGATATTTCTTAAAAAAATATCGTTTCTGCTCATACAATTTTTGGATAATATCGAAGAAAATATGTCTTAGAAAGTTCATAATCCATTGGATTAATTACATTACTGTGAAAATTATCCACAATTACGTGATTACGTTTGACGTTTGACGAAAAAAGCAGGCGTTAATTCAATATGGCCGATTCCCGATACGCATCGCGGCTAGGTGGCCGACAGAGCGCCCCTCTGGCGGTGAAGAAACGAATCAAATGACTGGCGCGTATATTTAAATATGCAAAATTACTTGAACATCAAGCATTTAATAATAAGATTTCTTCTGGAAGTTTAGTTCTACTTTGCAATGGCATTTTTCATTATTATTTATAATTTTTTTTTTGCTTATTAATTACATCTGATTTTATATTGACATGTTTTCTAATTTCTAAAATTTCTAAATTATTTATTTGCGATGCTTTAATCCTGAGTGAAGTATTTTAAGACCTGAATTTTTATCGAAAGTGTGATTCAAAAGATGATTTGCAAACTCATATTCACTATTTCCATTTAGAACCCTGAGATATTTTTTAGTTCGGACTTCAAAGTTTCTATTGGTTCTACCTTTGTAAAATAAATTACAAATCCAGCCCAATTGAGTTTATAAACTCCTGATTTTTTTGTTTGATTTTCGCAATCTATATTATTAAGAATATATTTATTCATTCTGTTATTAGTGTAAAACGCCGGTTGAATAGTACCAGGAATGTTTATATATATCATTTTAGAAGTGTCGTTATCCACAAACAGAATTCTACGCCATTGTTTATTTATATCTTAAGAACTAGGGTAAAAATACCGTTTGAAGATAATATGTTTAATTATTTTATTTAGTATTTCAACTATCAATTTATTAGAATAACCGTTATTAAATGTTATTTGTCTTATGAATATATTGTTTTATGGTTATATGCAAAAAAAAATTTCAGGTCTTAAAATACTTCACACAGGATATAAAGCATCACAAATAAATAATTTCGAAATTTTAGAAATAAGAGAACATGTTTATAAAAGTAGATGTAATTAACAAGAATTTTTTTTATAAACTCTCTTTTAAATATTTTCCCACTTAACTGGTCTTTCATATTGTAATTCATAATTCTTATAAACCCAGCCTACTCTTACCCCTCCCCCCTCCTTCCACTTCTTTTTTCCAATTGTAATCTATATTTAATTTTTGACTTCGGTGTATACTTCGTTCATGAAACATGTATTGGTTGTATATAATAAAGTGAAGTTAAAAAAGTTATTTGTTTTTTAATAAAATAAAGTTAAATCGGATAACATTATTTTATCTATTTACATTGTATATCAATGCATACGTACATAATAAAATGTAAACATTATATTTATTTATTAATTGGACAATTTGCATGGCGCCGCTTTTGTGAGATATTACCTCAGGGGCGCTATATTGTAATAATCTACCTTTATATATAGATTTTTACTCTCCTGATGAAGGTGTATATATAATCTAACTTTAAACTTTATTAGATACAGTAACAGTTTTAGGAAAAGAATTACCACCAGTTGGAGTAAAATTCACACCTTTTAATTAAACCGACTGCTAATCACATTGCACCATTACCCTCCTTTTATCCATAAACACGGGTACAATTAATCAATATGTAATAATGTATTATTTCAGTCAACTTTGTTGTAACTATCTTTAATTGTTGTGACAAACTATACGATATTGATTCAACTTATAGACATTGACGGTTGTAACACATATTTAAGCACTGCAAGTCTCCTATGAGCAAATTATATTAGGTACCATAACAGTTAATATCAGTTGTAGACATGTAGTCAATAATAGTGTTTCATTTGAAATAATCCATCACAAATACGTAAAATTTCATTTATTCAAACAACTGTCATTCTTATTATGCCTAAATTCAGCATGTTATTATTCATTAACTCCTTCCTGTTCCGTGTTTTAACAATATATACTCACCCTCTCTCTGTGAATGACCTAATATCTATCTATTAAATGTAACTGTTGTTAATATCACTTAAACTGGGCGCAGCCCAACCAAGTGCCGCCCGCAGGGCCTAGCAGCAAAAACCCGCGGAGCGGGTTTTTAACTGCTAGTTCAATTCAATATTGTATTTGCATGCCTTTCTTAAAATAATTGAGTTTGAATACGTACAAAAGTAATAATTCAAATTCACATTGCGGATGTAATTTATCTTAATATTTTACAACATAATTTATTACTCTTAAGTCTATGAAAGTTAAGATTTTCAGTTCTTTTTAGTAAATATACCATTAAAAGGAAAAGAGGTAATCACTTGAGACATTTGAAGGCAATGATGACCAAAAAGGCTCAAAATTCGCTATCAATATTTATTTAGTTCGCTTGGCGACGTTTTTCTGACAGTTTGCGGCCATTATGGCTTAAAATTCTGAGTGCTGCTGTTTAAATAAACATATTTAGTTTGCAGGAGACCGGTACCTACTTATTCTAGAAATATTCAAAACCTGTTCACATGCTAATTAATTAAGAAATCATTCGTAATCCGGTTATAAATGGGATTGCAGGCCAGTAACGAATGAATTGATAGGTTTTCTAATAAACTTTCTGTAAAACACGAATGTGTTTTAGCGATGTCAGAATATTCATAAAAAATCTAATATTTTCGCATCTCGTCAATCCCGTTTTTAACCGGATTTTAATAAATCAGCAATTATAATTTTTCTCGGGTTCGATCCCCTACTAGCTAAGTCCTCCATAATTACACAAGCAATAATTTCCGCTTGTAATGATAGTAGTAGGAGAAGTTTGCATATTATTCGTAGCTATGAATTTAGGTATTTATAAAAATGCAATGAATAGAAGATTAACGATTTCCACATACTTCAATACTCTATAGAGCACATTTTAGTACTTGTTTGAACTCCGCATGTGTTTTGAGCAACAAAATGTAAACCAACATGTTTATTACGCAAGCAATGCCTATTTAGAAATATAAAAAAAAAAATTTCACATACCTAAATACTTTGTTTTTTTTCCACGAAAAAGTTCATTATAAGAAATCTCGGTGATGTAAGTGTAAACTCACAGTCGGTATCTGCCGTCTTCGCGCAGTAGACTCAGCTTTTGAAAATAGGTATCTGCCGTCTTGGCGCAGTACACTCAGCTTTTGAAAATACGTATCTGCCGTCTTGGTGCAGTACCCTCAGCTTTTGAAAATAGGTATCTGCCGTCTTGGTGCAGTACACTCAGCTTTTGAAAATAGGTATCTGCCGTCTTGGTGCAGTACACTCAGCTTTTTAAAATAGGTATCTGCCGTCTTGGTGCAGTACACTCAGCTTTTGAAAATAGGTATCTGCCGTCTTGGTGCAGTACACCCATCTTCTAAAAATATGTATCTGCCATCTTGGTGCGGTACACACAGCTTCTGAAAATACTTAACTTTTTAATATTATTATATCGCGGTGACATATACATTATTTAATTTTTAAATACTGTTTTTGTTAGTCATTAAAAAAAAACACTTTTTCCTTACAAGAATTTTTAAATTTTAATTTCTTGGAACCTGTTGCATTCCCATTTGGGGAATTGTGAGGCTAGTGCAAAAGGAGGAAAAGAAGGGTGAAGAGACGTTAACTGGTTATTCAAATCTGATGACTTAAGTATCGTTAAAAGACTCTTAAATCTATGTAAAACAACGTTGTCGCTCACCAGGGCTCTGCTGAAAAAATCTCTGTTTTGCTCGGATTATATGAAGGAAAAACAGATACCGGTAACTCTTTCCACGCACTCTTCGACTTACACAAAACAAGTCGTAGCAAGCAACCTTTCTCATGAAGCCGGCATCAAATGTGACCGGGTGTTCCGTTCGTGTCCATCGAGTTTTGCGTACGTGCACCGGTGCACAAGGGATCAAGGCTGCTTACTTCTTCGATCAGGCTCTATTGAAATACCTATAGAACGTACTCAGCATGTCCACTTTGCGTCTCGGTTTTAGAGATGACAATCGGAAACAGATAGGTAGCGTGCCTTTGCACAGAATCAGTAGGTTTAATCCAAATTATCCGGCTCGAAGGTCCAAATGTTGAGGTACTTTCGCATAGAAGAGGATTAGAATTCCGGAATGCAGACTTACCGTTTCTGTTTTTCTTCCGCTTTTCTCAATTGTGTTGGTTCAAATACAAAACTTGCAAACCTTTTATGCCAGATACTGCATAAGAAATTAAGGGGGGAAGAAGATGTAGTATTACAGGACGTACCTTCCTAAATATTCATATTCATTCAGAAATCTAAATAGTTTGAGCAGTAACAAACAGTGTACTAATTTTGTTTATTTTGATTTGGTTCTCTTTTGCAAGGGGTTTTCTTAATGAATTCTCCAGTTTTTGCAATCATTCGATCAAGAATCCTAGAAAATTATTTGTATATTTAACGTAAATCTATTTTTTCTTTACGTTATATCGTCATGATGATAAGATAACAATAATCAAAAGTCTGTCTTGGGTCCCGAGCAGTGACCTTTTTCTAAAAATATACAAATTTCGTATTTTTTCATGTATTTTTGCAATTACAACCCGAAGACTTCAACAGTCTTTTCTTAAGATTTATAAGCTTTCTGTAAAGGCAGATTTACATAGAAAAGTATTTTAAAGATAAAATTAAATTTTCCTCAAAAATACAAAGTATGTAATTTTAACATTATAGAAAATGTTAGTTTTTTCTGTATTTATCCCGAAATTTATTATTTGAATAAGAAATACAAGATTACCCAGCTCAATTGATATATTTTTTTGCATTGTAATCTAAAAAGGGCAACAAATACACTTTTAATTTTTATTTTATTTAATAGATTATATTTTACCAGTTTAGTTTTGAACACAGGCGTTTTTGTTAAGAAATTAAATCGTTAATTCAAAACTACCTACTATCAAATTCAAAATTACATCTATTCAAAATTTCATCTATTCATTAATACTTATATTTGTACTTCCTTACCTGAAGTGGAATAGGCGTGTTATAGATTTTGTGCTGCTGAGAAAGCACCAATACCAATGCTCAAAATCTTGCATTATATTGTTTACACTTTATACAATATAAATGTATTGTGTTGGTCAGTTGTCAACTGTCAGTTGCTTGATTCTATGTATCAATGTCTTGTAAATGTCAATTAAATTTCATGTATTTCATAAATAAATAAATCTAGAGATATATTAATGAAAGCTTATCAAAGGAAGACGCTGAACTTCATGGCTTGGAAATCTACATGACTAATACGAGTGCATAATATAATAAATATCCAGGGGATATTTGCTATATACAGTTACAGTACATATTTATCATATAACTCACAAAAACGGCGCTATAAAAATTGTTCAATGTTATTATTATTACAAAAAATATAAATATTACAAAAATAAAGTGAAGTTAAGTTAAGTAAAATGAAGTACAGGAACAGGTGACATGAAGATAAAAGATGGAGATTCTGCAGCAAGAATCCTAGGTGGTGAAGAAACTGGACCAGCTGCTGCAGCCAGAGAGTCCTTCAACAGAGCCAGCACGAGGTTCGTCATCATAAAGCGCTGACACAGTATTCTTACATAGATAACAGACATTGGCAGCACCGCTGTGACGTTCGGCGAGTGCATCATTCATCTCCATATAATCCTGTTCCTGGTGATTGGACATAACAATAATAATAAAATGGCATTTATAGAGCAATATATGAAAATAAAATAATTAAGTCTGTAAAACAACAACATTGACCATTCCTTATCTGTGGTGTGTATTTACTACACATTGCTTCTAATAACTTTAATAATTCTATAAATATAATAAATTCTGGGTTCCGATTTTAGGTTTACATTAATGAACTGAATTAAAAAATAATATTTTTCATAGTTTTCAAATTCAATTAAAAATCTTAAGTGTTTTTTTAAAAATCGAGAACAAATACACCAATACAGTCAACCGTGTGACACTGCTACGCGAAGAGTGTGCGAGGAAATGACACGCTATTGATGTCCCGCTTTAGTTCGCTATGCGGGAATATGAGAAATCCACACATCCGCAGTAGTACGTCCAGCGCCCATCCAGCACCTGCAGGCCCTGCAGCCAGTCGGTAGCGGGCCGTCGTTAGATAAGGACTCCTTGCACGTCGGTTTAGCATCTTCCGATGATTTTTCATGTTTTCAGCAATTAAATTACAATTATTATCACTTTTGACATAAAATATAATAAACATAAGCGATTAACTATGAATGTTCATATTTTTCCGATATTAAATCGCTTATTTTGAGATGTGTATTGACTACACAGCACCGGAACGCGTGGATTTTTTTAGCAAGTAAGGGAAAGGTTACAATAAGACGCTATAAAGCTTGGGTCAAGTGAAGTCAAATGTAAATAAGAAGAAAAGATTCGAGACATTTAGTCATGTTCTGGGGTCTAGCACAGTGAAATCGATATCTTTCCAATATCGGATTGATAGACGTAACTACCGATGATTATATCTAGACCGATATTGATAATGCAAATCGACATACGCGGCAACACTGGCGCATCTGTCTATGAATTGATTTTCCAATACATTCAAATGTCTGAGTAAAAGTTAAATATATTAATAAATTGACAATATTGAATTGAAATAATAACTTTAATATACGTTGGCAGTCCGCGTGTACTTTTTACCACTAAAAAGGGAGTTAATTATTTCATGAGATCTTTAGTCATAAGTCATAACTAACAACTTTTGATTCTCCAAGTTGGAACGGAATCAATTGATCGCGTCTTAAGGCGATGCCATACGTAGTAACGCAAAATCATGTGTTTATGGTTTGAAAATTTGGTCGCCTAGAAATGTTTCAGATGCTTTAATTAAATACTGCGAGCAGAATACATCTTGACCTTTGAAATAATCGAGTATTTTTTAGATAAGTCTTTTTATAAGCCCAGAAAAAAATAATGTGTAAGGCCTATGAAAACTGCTTTAAAGTTCAAAATCTCCTACTTACGAATCCATTTTCGGTTACGATTTTCTTGTATAATGTGGCAAATTAAGTTATTTATAAAATGATCGAGAAAAAATTAAATATTTATACCTGAACATCCACAAAATAAAATAAAAGGCACTTTTTGGCCATGTGTTTTTCTTGCATAAATCAAAACAGGTGGATGGTGTTAAGCGGGAATTTAAACCTTATCGCCATCTACGTAAGGGTTGTTATTGATAGCGGCTCAATTTAAAATATTACACGACGTAGTGCATCGCCTTAAAAGAAATTAAGTCTATGGATCGTGTATACGATTTTTTCAACTCTTAGAACTTAGTTAGTTCACCTCCATTCGTTAATAAGCCAGTTATTTTGTATAACGAACGACATTTTCCAAAAAGTTGTGCACATTGACAGCTTATCCGTCACCTTAGAGGCCTTTTGTCTACTGTCGGAATTATATTTTAACCGTGCTCGCAAATATCGCTAACTGACCATAGTGACGGATTTCGTCAATATCGTATTGACATACGGCTTTATCAATCGTCCGTACTAGACTTCCTGGGGTTTGACGCTAAATGTCCAGTGGATGATGTGCCGTTGATATACTTAGAATGAAGACATAGATTATGTGAGTTGTGAGCAGAGATGTGCTTTATTTCAAATAAATCCATTTCAAATGGAAATGCAAAATGCAAAATGGGTATTTTCCATTTTGCATTTTAAATGCTTTTCTCAATGAATTTTACATTTTAAATGCTTTTTTGCAACATTCTTCCTACTATCTCCACTTATCTTTTTTTCATAAGCCCCAAATATCAGTCGGTCCTCAACCTCGCTATGAGAGATCATTTACATTTGTCAAGTTGCTCCCTGGTAGGAGCCCTGGCAATTGAGTGATACCATTACAAAAAATACTGATTCAAATACTGAACATGGGGCCATGACGCTGTAATATTAAATGTTAGATAGCAGTTTCTATGTTTTTACTTTGACAACATTAGTTCCGCGCAAATTTTTTGTGGTTTCATAATCTTTAGTCGTGGTGTTTTTGGATTTACCATCATGTAATATGTTTGTTCTACATTGATGTCCATTATTAAATGACAAAGTTGTTTTTACACAATACATATCAGTATGTATGATTTGTTATTCCACAAGTTGCTTGTTCTACATTGATGTCCATTATTAAATGACAAAGTTGTTTTTACACAATACATATCAGTATGTATGATTTGTTATTCCACAAGTTGCTTGTTCTACATTGATGTCCATTATTAAATGACAAAGTTGTTTTTACACAATACATATCAGTATGTATGATTTGTTATTCCACAAGTTGCTTGTTCTACATTGATGTCCATTATTAAATGACAAAATTGTTTAAAAATTCTATAATTATTTTAATTGTTTGACCTGAGAAACCATTTTGCATTTTCAATGCATTTTGAAAATAGGTATTTTGCATTTTGCATTTGAAATGCTTTTCTAAAAACCATTTTGCATTTTGCATTTTCAAATGGAAAAGTTTTGACCCATTTCCATTTTGCATTTCAAATGGTTTTGGGTACCCATTTTGCACATCTCTGGTTGTGAGAGGGTTAAGTTGGTTCTTTAGAAAGGAATATGGAAAGTTTCAGGGTTTCTTATTAGACGGTGATTGATATTGATTTCGATTGAGGCCGATGGGTTATTTATAATTTCGAAAACAAATTTAATTTCGTTTTTGTTACGAAGTTCATTTAATGTTTTTATTGTGAAATGTACCTAGATTGCATGCAGTTGGCAATGTTTTCTCATAAGTTGATGTATTCAACTACACGGAATATAGTTACAAGAAGGCTATAATTACATACCTCAATAACAATAATCAATGTTAGGCATGATAATATTCTTCTGCGTAGGTCCCATATCATATTTTACTATTTACTCCAGATATCTTATAATGTTAGCTATCATATGTATTATTTTATTAAAAATTATTACTTCTTATCCAAAAGTATCATTAAATCGCTGACAGTCCTGAATTATTAAAGCCGAATTGCGATACCTGCCCAGCTATTCAAAGTAGAATTAATTTTGAAGGTAACAATAAACTCACTACTAATTACTCTATTATAATATTTTGCTTGATTATACATGTTAATAAGTCACTTTTTTATACAAATTAATATTCTGTTCAAATGAAATATTCTCTGTTATTATAACAATCTATACCTTAATAGAATTTATTTTATATTAATTACTATCTACAGGGTTTTTTAATAAGAGGTGTTATTTTGATATTCAATCGTAAAATATCAATGGTTTCGTTGCTTGTGTGGCACGTAGCGCAGTCTTGTTGAAAATAAACGTTGTCTAGATGAATACTATCCAATTCCAGCCATAAAAAAACATAAATCATCTCTCGATAGCGCAATCCATTCACCGTAACTGTTGCTCCAGCCTCATTTTCGAAAAAGTAAGGTCCAATGACTCCGCCGGACCATAAACCGCACCAAACAGTCACACGTTGAGAATAGAGATGCTTTTCATCAATAAATTTTGGGTTTTCCGAGCCCCAGATGATAATTTTGCTTGTTGACGAAGCCACCGAGGTGGAAATGGGCGTCATCACTTGCATTTGATTCACTCATGTGAATTTTAATAATTTCAATGCGTTGTTGAAGCGTGTATCGTTCCATTTTTATTAATGGCGTAGTTTCTTCTTGTCAAATGTCACAAAATGACAGCTTCAAAGGTAACATCTACCGAAATAGCGGGATATTCAAAATAACACCTCTTATTGGAAAACCCTGTGTTATTGCACTAGTAGATATTTCTTTTAATTACGTATTGTCTAACTGCACATCTATTAACAACTGTACCATTTGCAATAATATTTTGTGTACACATTACTTATTCTGTCATTTATTACTAATATTCCCCTGTGTACTACTGTATGCTTATAATCCGATGTAACATTCTATTGAAAGGCCCTTTTAGTGCGTTTAAATAAATAAATACATATTTTAGACGTTTCTTGCTGTCGGTAAAGAGTGGTATGATAACTCCCGTGTTAGTATATCTTGAATTCGTTCGTTCGATTTTGAAGATTGCCCTAATTATAGCTATTCTGCGACAGGAGTATATTTTCAATATACCTGATAAATGCGCATTTTTCTACATCGATATAAATTACAGCACATACAACTCTACAAAATGAGTTTACCATTGCCCTATTTCTGTTCCCCTTTTCGTGCTGTCACGAACAGCTTCCTTTGAAGATGCCCATGACAGATAAGTGTTTGTGCGGAAATAAGGAGAAGGACTAGGAGAAGATTCGCCGCAAAACATTCTGGCACGACATCAAAGCCGGAGCAGATTTTATTGGCAAATGGGAACGGGTAGAAATACGCAGAAAAAGAAACCTTATAATATTATATACACATATTATTTATCGGATATTCTCAAATTTAACATTTCGAAATAATTTGATGCTTTTATACCGTATTTATTGCGTCGCGACGCGGTTTTATTATTTGTCACGTCTCAAGGTCGTGTGTACTAAAACTGACACATTTATCTGTGCAGTTGAGGACCGTCACTACCGCAAATTTATTTGTTTATTTAGAATTTACACGATACATTATGACACAAGTGATAAGGTATATCAAATTAATATCATTGTTGAAGTTCTTACTACTTATGTCCATAAAATATCTTAATAATTTCGCCTGGGATTAGAACAATACATGAATTTTAATACATGAGTAATAATAATAAATTGAATTAAGGCGATGCACTACGTCAAGTAATATTTTAAATTGAGCCACTATCAATAACAACCCTTACGTAGATGGCGATAAGGTTTAAATTCCCGCTTAACACCATCCGCCTTTTTTGATTTATGCAAGAAAAAAACATGGCCAAAAAGTACCTTTTATTTTATTTTGTGGATGTTCAGGCATAAATATTTAATTTTTTTCCAATCATTTTATAAATAACTTAATTTGCCACATTATACAATAAAATCATTACAGAAAATGGGTTCGTAAGTGGGAGATTTTGAACTTTAAAGCAGTTTTCATAGGCCTATACATTATTTTTTTTCTGGACTTATAAAAAGACTTATCTAAAAAATACTCAATTATTTCAAAGGTCAAGATGTATTATACTCACAGTATTTAATTAAAGCTTCTGAAACATTTCTAGGCGACCAAATTTTCAAACCAAAAACACATGATTTTGCATCACTACGTATGGCATCGCCTTAATCAATCCAATAATAAATGAAGCGCCCATACTTCCATGGTCGAAATTGAACGGAGAAAGAAACGAAGAACGCTATAAATCAGATTAATGTTAATTAAATTTATTCACCTTCTCCGGTTGCAGCTACCTGCCTATTTTTCATTAGAAACATTTTATTTGTGAAGGCGGCTTTTTAGAATCAATATACTAAGTTCTATTGTCACAAAAATAGTTCATTTAACCCAATGAAAAGTTAGGGAAAATTTCTATTAATAATAAAAGACAAAGAAAATTTTATTTAAAATATTATCAGTTTGTCATCGTATTTAGGTATTTGATTTAAATAACAGTTCTTATTAGATTGGCGTAGAATTAAAATTAATATTTGATAATAAATTCATTGAAACAAGAAATATTGTTTTCGAAGTGATTATTTTAATATTATATTTCTATGTAATTGACATTTTATGAAAATTAACAGGATAGCTAAATAAAGTTTGAACCATTTTGAGACTTTGAAAATTTTAATTAATTATTATTTATGTCAGTTCAACTGCCCGGAGATGAGACCGTAGGAATATGTCATTCCCGATAAAATTTGGATATATGAGTTGTGAGGCTGAAGGGAATGGGTGGTGAAGATGTGGTAGAGGAAGGTTGAGAAGACATAAACGATGTTTTATTTTTTTGTTTGGTTTATAAATCATATCATATTATACAGTTCGGTGAACTTATCTTTGCAGAGGGCGCTGAAAACATTGTGGATACGAAAAACATGTGGATTTTAAACAGTTCGTTATTTCGATGGTTCCAATTTTAGTCAAATGAAGGGACAACCTTAGAGATGTATAAATTATTTTTTTTTTGAAATTTTTTATTGAAATTATATTTTATATGTGTGAGTTTAGGATTAAGAGCTTGGAACATATATTTTATATGTGTGAGTTTAGAATTAAGAGCTTGGAACATATATTTTATATGTGTGAGTTTAGAATTAAGAGCTTGGAACATATATTTTATATATGTGAGTTTAGAATTAGGTAAGTGCTTGGAACATATATTTTATACTTTATGCAGATAATTTGAAATAACATACTATTATTGGCCGTCATTGGACGGTTGGTATTATACTTTATTATTACTTTGTAACGTTCTTAATATTAACCCTCTGTCTGCTGTACACTTACTGAAGTTCTAACTTACGTATATCAATATTTATTATTTTTTATGATTCTGTTAATAATACAAATTTTAAAAAAAATTAAAAAGTACCTATATTATTTAACCCAATGAGAGCAAATAAATATCTTTAAAAATTTACGCAAAAATCCCAAGAATTTTTCTCTGAACAAAATTAATTGGGGCTCTTGTAGAGTTGTGATTTGATTTTAGCTTCTTCTTACTTAAGTTATCCCGTTTCGTGGGTTCGTAGAAAAGTTTGATTGGCACATAAGCTGCCAAGGTGTTAATGAGGTGAAGTAGCGTGATGCGGTTGGATACAAAACAATAATAATGTAGTATGAAGATTTATTTTTTTATTATTATTTTTATTTATTTACGAATAAAACAGTTATTTATAAGATATTAACATTGCAAAATGAACTTATATGTGAAACCAACTAAGTTCCATTAATTAACGGCGTATAAATTCAATTATACATACTACAATGTGAAAGAAAAAAAAAATTATTATGAAAACAGCAAAAAATTTTCGCATCACGTGATAGATTTAACCATTTTTACTCAGTATTTTTCCAAGGTACCCATAGTTGAAAACGTCTACATCTCGTAGGGTGTTGAATTTTGCAGTATAAAGTCACTTAAAAACGTAATATTATACCTTATTGTGACAGGGAATTTGAAATAACGTTTATAATATTTGTTGGTGCAAATCTAAATGATTTTTATCAGTCGTTACGCTAACAAACTTTAGCATATTTTCTATTAATTTGACTTAAATCGTGGAATATCACAACTTTATCAAAGTTTTGACTTGACAATATCTTCAACGTGTTGTGCCGTCAAGGAAGCAACTTGACCCCGGCTGAGAAACACCGGTAGTCTATTTTAAGACTTCATTTCTGTGCGCAACTTTATGCAGGTGTCAGGTTTTTTTCAAGTTTAAAATATATGCATAGGATGCTAGTTTTTCAAACGAAAACCTTTTGTTTTGAAACAAATCAAATTTTCACACCACTAACACATGCTTTTCATTACTTTGCAATGCTTCGCCTTAACATTGTTCAGCTGTGACGTAAATGCAGATATACTGATAAAAAAATACCGACAAAGTTACTTTAAAAAAAATACGATTCGAAATTTTAGAAATACGCATTATTATCATAAATGACTTACTTACAGCTCACAAAATAAGTTATTGGTCGATTAAATAACTATCTAACGAATTCTTAGGTTAGGGTAATTTTATTTTCCCCCAGGTTTAAAGTGCAACGTAACGGAGGGTATGCAATATCGTGGGGAGGGGATGCTGGAAACTGGGAGGGGGTGGAAAGGGGGAGGGGGTGGGGATGGCCATGTTTTCCAAAGAACACAGAATAACTCTGAAATTTTGTTTTGAATAATTCAAAGAGTGTGGGTTGCAAAGAAAACAGATAGACAGATATATTAAAAACATTTCTAAAAAAGGGAAAATATTCGCTCTCCATTTTAAATTAACAGATTTTTTTCTTATTAAAGTTAGACAAATATTCCCGGGTTACGAATAACCTTACAATATATTTTTTTAATTATCCGAAGTTAACTGCCGGGTAAGTAGTATCTGTATCTATTTGTATTTAATAGCAAGATAATATTTAGCAACGTAATATGTGCACACCGCCCTTGAAGTAATTATTCACAAAAATAGCGCTGTACAAATTATTTGTTTTCTCGATGAAACAGTTATAAACCAACATGTAATACAGAAAATTATAAATTAAGAACACATAAAGGTACAGTATATGAGAAATGTCAAAAAGATATAAATATATGTATATATACATAACTTCATTGGTTAGTGCAACATGTAATTATTTATAAAAAATTGTAAAACTGTTTGTTTCCCCAATACACTAAAATAAAAAAATAAAAAAATATGTATTTTTTATAAATAATTACATGTTGCACTAACCAATGAGTTCCCACATAAAATTCATGTTACTTACAGAAAAAAACATAACTAAACAGAAAACATAAAAACACCATAGTGACAATAACTGAGATATCTTCGATATCTTGCACACAGCAGGGGAAGAGGTTGCGTAGTTAAAAATTTGAAATAATTTACTCCATATGCATTTAGTAAACTGAACTAAGGACAAATGGAAAATATCGGCATCTGAAAATATATTTTTGTATTTATTATTGAATTGAAAAAAATTGTAAACGAATTTGAATCAAAATGCTTAGATTGTGTTCAACATAATATAATAACATTCTCCCTGAAGTAGATATCTTCAATTGCAACGAAAATATAATATGTAAAATCTCTGTTAAAAATGTATAGTTGTAATGTATTAACAATTTGATATAATTTTCTCCAATATGCATTTTGTAAACTGAACTATGGACATATTGAAAATATCGGCATCTGAAAAAATAGTTTTGTATTATATAAATTTATATAAATATACAAGTAGTAGCAAAAACAAATAAGAAGAAAAGGAATAAGATGTGTATATAGAAAATTTAAAACATTAATTTATTGACTTTATACAATTAGTTGAATTCTTCTTCTTTAGTATGGTTGGGGATCAGAAGGGAACATCTAGGTCAGTGAGCCAGTCTATGGCCTCAGGTGTCGCTCTGCGGACCTCATCAATCTCGCAATATCTCACCATATATTTAGGAGGTTATATTTACAAGTACGGGAAGCCAAGGGAGGTGTAAATTTAAATTTAGAGCAGTGGTTCAACTACCGCACGCAAATGTTACGTGAGTGATGCGGCACCTCTGACTACAAATTATGCGACTTCATAAAGGGCCGAAGACCGACAGATCTCCCGGCCAAGGGGAATCACCAAATATCCTAGAACACTTAAAAATATTTTCACCGAGTATTGAGAGAACATCTCACTCTAAAGTTCATTTATTATTTGTTGTCTTTATTCAAATATATCAATAATGCAATAGGTGACAAAAATCTTTTTTCTTGACTTTTAGTAGTGTTTGCTGAGTAATGAAAACATTTTCTTATCACATAAGTCACAAATCAGTAAGTTTAGTACAAAAACTTGCCACTTTGTGATTTCTACAGCGCGTCTACGGGGCATTTTTTGACTATACAACCAGATAGAAAAATAATATTTACGATAATTACGAGAACTTACTTTATTCCGTTTTCGTTCGCAGCAGAATTTTTTATTTTTAAAACCTGAACGAAAGAGAAAATCCGAAAAGAAAAAATAATAGCAATTTCCAATAGATTTTGGTTTCATTTTGGAGGTAAAGTAATTTTTTGGAAATTTTGAATATTCTTTATCTTTTGTGGGTATTTTGGAACATATTCCAACCAACCCTGGTCAATATTCTCATTAGAACCGATGAAAATGTTGTAATGCAAGTTTTTAAATACAAGTAAATTGTTTACCAGGTGCAGTAATGGATATAATTTTGCACTTTTGTTCTATACAATAACATTAGTGACGAGACGCTAAAATTTAGTGTTAGATTTGATTAGTGTTCTTCAAATGAACTGGAGTACCTTAATAAGCGGATAAGTAGTTTCATACAAATCTCATGACTTCATGGGAAATTTAGGGTATCGAACTGTAAATCAAATCCACAATAAATACGACAGTAAAGAGCTCATTGAGTTGGTTTTGAATAAAGCACGGGAAAAGGTGGAATGAAGGAACAGCCTACCTTGAATTCCCCAGAATCCCGGCAATAGGGCTCTCCACAAACTTGCACTGTTCACGGGGTGAAATTTCCTCCGAAACGAGATAATCTTAAGTTTTTTATAAGCCCAGAAAAAAATAATGTATAAGGCCTTTGAAAACTGCTTTAAAGTTCAAAATCTCCTACTTACGAACCCATTTTTGGTTATTATTTTATTTTATAATGTTGCAAATTAAGTTATTTATAAAATGATCGGAAAAAAATTAAATATTTATGCCTGAACATCCACAAAATAAAATAAAGGGCACTTTTTGGCCATGTTTTTTTTCTTGCATAAATCAAAACAGGCGGATGGTGTTTAGCGGGAATTTAAACCTTATCGCCATCTACGTAAGGGGTGTTATTGATAGCGGCTCATTTAAAATATTACACGACGTAGTGCATCGCTTTAATATGATTTTGATATTTGCAAACCGAGTACAAAGCATGTGAATAATACGACGAGGACACTACGATAGCACCTTCTTGCTACACGACACGAATTCGAATGCTGTACTTGCGACAATTTACATTGCAACAAATCATGTTCTTCTTTCCAAGTGTGGGTAAGGCTGTTTTTAAGGAAGAAAATGGGTAGTAGGTATGACAGTAGGTATATTATGGGAAAAATGGTAGATATTATCCAAAACTGTTTCAATACTAAACTGGTTTATATTAATGAAATAAGAGAAAATTAGAAACATACGCGAAATCTACTTCACAGAACTACTAGTATTCATGATCTAAGAAAACTTGTCTTCAAAAACATTCCCCAGACGCAATAAAAACGAATGAAAAAAAGAATACGTGAAACTCAATTCCCCGAAATTATTTTATAATACGAAGTAAAACAGGAAACGTACATAAATTTTCATATGCACATTGTTATAAACTTCCTTGTTCGAATCGGTTTTTAAATGTTTTTAAAAGCATCTTCATGCAAAATGGTTTTCTTTTGAAAATATATATTTTGAAAAATGTAATTTTAATGGTGTAAATATTATATTAATTCTTTTGAGAAAAAGCTCAAATATCGCGTAAGTTCCTGGAATGAATTTCTTTTTTTTCATTTATTGGCAGTGTTGAATTCGTATTTGAAATTTCTTTCTTTCTGCGTGAATATTTCAAAGGTACTTTTGTTGAATATAAATTTATTATTTTTTTTTTAACAGTAAATGAAAATTCAACATTTTAGGCTTTAAAATTAATGGTGAAATTTTTAAAAATGTTATTGATATGAAATACTTAAGGAGTTATATTAGATTCCAAACTAAACTTTAGCAAGAATGCTGAAAATATGCAAAAGAAAATTGAGAAGAAGATTTGTTTTTTTGGAAGAATCACTATATACAACTCCATTATTGCTCCACATTTTAACTACTGCTCAACGACTCTTTTCACATATATTTTGATCTCGTAATGACAGAGTTTCAAATTTTCCAAATTAGAGCAACGAGAATAATACTTAGGCGAAATAGATTTTCAAAAGTAACTAAAATTTTAAACTAACTAAATTGGCAAACAATGAAACAGACACATTGAACTCGGTGATATTTATACACAAAATAATAAAAAACCTATTACCAAAGTACTTTTCAAATAAAATTATTTTGTGTAATTCTTTATTTATATTTTAAAAATGTTAAGTAAAATAATCATGGTTTATAATTATGTAGTTAAGTACCTACTTACAAATCTTATTTTAGAGGAAATTTTTGATTGATTTATTAAATAAGAATAAACATTAGATATATACTTTTATGGAATGTCTATTGTTCATAAAACTACATCAGTTAGCACTGTAACAAAGTTTTACAACACAAACGCCTCAAGGTTTTTATTTATACAGTCTACTACTTTCGTTTTTCTCATTGATACATCGGGTATAGTATTGATATACATCAGGGATAGTATTTATATACACCAGGCATAATAATGATACACAACAAGTATATAATTGATATACATCAGGAATATTATTGATGTACATCAGGGATAGTATATTCATATACATCAGTGATAGTATTTATATACAAAAGGGATATTATTGGTATACATCAGGGATAGTATAGTATACATCAGGGATAGTATTGATAAAAATCAAGTATATAATTGATATACATCAGTTATAGTATTGATTTACATCAGGAAAGTATTGATATACACCAGGGCTAGTATTGATATAAATAATGCATGGTATTCATATACATCATCTAAAGAATTGATATATATCATATATATCGGTATAGTATAGATATACATCTGGAATAGTATTGATATACATCATGAATATTATTGATATACATCTGGTATTATATTCATATACATCAGGATAGTATTTATATACATCAATGATAGTATTGATATACATCAACTATGGTATTATATATACCAGGGACAGTATTTACCTACACCAGGGATAGTATTGATATACATCAGGGATAGTGTTGATATACATCAGGGATAGTATAAAAATTTCAAAAGTTCGTAAATTATTTTCAAAATTTTCTGAAAATATTGTTTTATTTTCGGTTATCAAATATTAAAATCAAATTTGTTTGCAATCTCAGAAAAATAAAAGTAGAGTGAAATCTCAGTAAACGACATGATTTAAACCTGGTTAATTAAATATTAATTTTTTACTTGAAACTCATTTTCGAAAAAAATCAGCGAAGCCTTGGGGGAAATGTTTACGAAAACAACTTACAAAGTTTTATCAAACGTTTTTATTATTACAGGAATAAGATGTTTTATTTACACTCGCAAGTACAGTTTTTTAATATTTTTTACCGATTTGGTAGAACTTTTCTACTTACGTGGACATGTATATTTTATTATATAGTTAATTCCCGGCTTTACCCTAGGTGATGTCGAGTGGTAAAGCTAGTGAAAATATCTAGTCCGACTAGAAAATAAATTTGAATACGATAAACGTTTTGGATAAATTCTCAAAACTTTTTGGTCGTTAGTTTAAAATTATTTTCTTCAGAAACTATTGTGTAAAAACCACAAAAAAGGCAAAAAAACTTGAAAATTGTAACCTTTAATAATTATTTTGTAATTTCAAAAATGGCAATCACATTCTAACGTTAAACAAAACCCAAAGAACGACATCATTTCAGAAGAAAAAAAACAAGTTAATTTAAATGATATGTGAGGTAAGAAATACGATGATTCTAGAATATGAAATTAATCTTGAAATTGTATTTTTACTAGTCAGAACACATATTTAAGAAATCTGAAATTAATCTAGAAATTGTATTTTCACTAGCCAGAACTCATATTTAAGGAATATGAAATTAATCTTGAAATTGTATTTTCACTAGTCAGAACTCATTTTTAAGGAATATGAAATTAATCTTGAAATTGTATTTTCACTAGTCAGAATTCATATTTAAGGAATATTAAATTAATCTTGAAAATGTATTTTCACCAATCAGAACTCATATTTAAGGAATTTACAGTAAGAAAATTAAATACTTTCCATAAACAATAAATACAATTAGAGTCGGAGTAGTATCCACCCCTAATTCCCCTTTTTCTTCCCAGATCTTTATATCCTTTCTTTCCTTAAAAAAATCCTCCACACAGCATTCCCAAAGATACCATGGGACCTGAGGGAAAATTATTTTTCTTAAGACGTCCTGTGCGAAGCTAATGTAAAAAAGGCATAGCTTTTCAGAATTAGATTAATATAATCAGTCTAGTTTTTGCACTGTTAATTCGTGGTGGAATTCCATTGTAATAGAATTAAAATTAAAAAACTTTTTCACTTTGTTCCACTTATTTATTATTACCAAGACCGGTTTCATCCTACTACGGACATTTTCAGACTGGTAGTTGAAACTCTTATGCTACTGATTTTATACAAACTTAGGCAGGGGTACACAACATTGTTTATATATAATGAATGATTCTATTTTGTTAATTTGAGGTAGGTATTATGAGTTATTTTGTTAATTTAGGGTACATTAGGTAATTATAAAGTTTATTTTTACAAATTATGAATGATGTTACAAAGCAAGTAGATATTTATAGTTCATATGAATATAAAAGAATTTATATAATTAAAAAGGTTTGTGATTTCTGATATTTTACTTTTGTAATGTTGGGATATTCCCTCCTTGTTGCTTAGGGCTTATTGTCAAATATTGATAGCACTTAAGTAATTGTTATTATTAGGGTTCCCCACATATTTGGGTTATTACATCTTTAAATTGCATACTTAAATTATACCACTGCTCTCTGAACATACTTGAATTATACCACTGCTCTCGGAACATAATGCTCAATCACCATTAATTTACCCATTATAATTCACTTAGAATAATTTTACTTCAGATTTTAATTCTAATATAATCAGTTCCAATTTTAACTTCGACAGTTAAATTCAAAGCTAAGTTGAATTCTCTAAACCAGATTTCACAAATTAATTTCAAATAGCACGCGTATACAACCGGAATTAGTATGATTTATTATTATTGTATTTATGTGACAAACAATGGATAAATGAAGGACCTAGTTATTCGAAATTTGTTCTCATCAGTGTTGACATAATATCATATGTAAATTGTACATAATGTACTACCTTTTCTATTATTCCCACCGTACTACTTACAGAATAATAGGGAAGGCTCTATGATTTATGAAGGAATAAGGCTTTACTCAACGTCAAGTGCAGACATTTCCAGCTTTCAAGGTATTTTATATACGTTGTAAGAAACTTGAAAAACTTGATGAATGTTTCTTTGAAGCTTTTCCATAACACACGGATGGCTTGACAAACGTATTTGTACAGGCGGCAGGAATGGTATACAATGAGGCCAAAACTTACATTTGGATTTGAAGCCAAAATGCTAAACCGAACTGAATAATATTTTAATTAATCAAAAGGTGTAGCAAATATGTAGTACAAATAAGGGCTGTTTTATTTATATGTGATTTAAATTGTGATATACTAGCTTACGTGAACCCGACGCCGCTCGACTGTTCGCTACTTTCTATACAAATAATATGAATGTATTATGTAAATAAACCTTTTCGAAGAAATTCTATAAATGATGAAAAGCCTATCAAAATCCCTTTAGAAGATTAGAAGAACTAAGCGCACAAACAGACAGACGTGGATAGCGACTTTATTTTGTACTATTTTTAAAAGCAAGACAAATATTCCTTGGTTACGAATAACCTGACAATATTTGAAAATCTCCTACTACCTCCACGGTAAGCGGAAAATGTTGCTTGTGTTGTGATGTTCCGTTGAACTTGTAACGATAGTAAATTTTTATTTTTAGAGCGATCAATTTACCATTAAAATATTTTATAAAATAACTACAAAATTAGCTGTAAGCCCTAGATATTATTTTTCTAGACGATGAATTAGTAACTTCCTAGAGATTTCTCTCTAAACATTTTTGATTTTAGTAATACTTTCATCAGAAATAAAAATAAACCCAACGGAAAGATCAATTTTCTAGGCCTGTTAGGGCAAATTAGACCGTAGTTTCGTCCAATATCCATGGCCGCCCGCCGAACATTGTTCATACACGACTTCACCACTTATGTCGTTAGGTTTCCAATTCGACCGTAGGTTTTTCCATTACACCAGGGCTGCGCGTCGCTTATTTTCTTGCATGGTTTCTTCACAAGTCGTTAACAAGTTATTCCGACTTCATTTTGGGGTATTGTCTCGTCTTAAGATGAATGTCAGTCATTTTGCAATAAACTACGCAATAAAAATATACGTCAAAAGAAAACATTACGTTTCGATTGCGTGCCGCGTACTTTTACATCAAGTAAATGATTGTTTATTGGATTGGAAAATGCAAAATAAACAAGAAAACATTGAGCTTTTCTCGGGATTTACGGATTTCCTTGAAAAAAAAACATAAAAAGATTCAGTGGTAGTTGTAAAAGGGGTTTTCTAGAAATACTAAAGTTGGCATTTCTTCCGGAGTTGGCAATAAATTTTTATTTTCCTTTGAATTTTGTAATGAAATGTGAACATTGGGTTTGCCCAAAAATAACGGAAACAAGGGGGATGAACCATGAACCGTTGTTAGTATGAAACCGTGCGCACAATGCTTGTCGCCAACATCGTTCACCCATATTTTATACTTATTATTTTAAATTAAAATAAGTTCTTCAAATCGCCTTTACACGTTAAACGCGTAACATTTGGTGTCTTAGCAGGATTGGCACGATTCGACCCTATATAAAGCGTTAACGAGACGTTATGTGATATTATTCATTTGCCGTGTTTAAAAACGAAAATTTGCGAGGGACAAGTCAATTGAGGAGTACACGTTGTATACGCGGTTCTCGTCGCGCGAGATACCTCTCCTCGCGGTCTAGAGGCAGAGCGTTCGACACTCGTTATGCAGGACCCGGGTTCGAATCCCATATTTTTATAACTCTTAATTTGTTTTATCACATGCTACTTATAAATATGTCAATAGACAGAAAAAAAGAGAGAATGAAATGAAAAGAGAGAGAGAAGAATACTAAAAGTTTCACTTCCGTCGTGCGTAGGCTTGCCACACACTGTATTTTTTTTTTAAATCTCCTATAGATAAGTTATTGTATCACAGTCGTATTACTAAGGACCAGCTTTAATTAAATTTAATGGTGAAGCTTTAGGTAATATTATTCAAAGCACTTAAGTACACTAATTCAAGTATTAAAACAATGATATTTGATTTGTTATTTTATTTTATTTTGTTATACTTTTGTTATATTTTGTTTTGGTTTATAATAACAGGATATACCTAGTGAGCTATCGAATTATACAAAAAGCTTAAAAGCATGAAATAGCGTTAAACTTAGTTAAAATAAATATGAAACAATTTAGTAAAATACATAACAGTAACAAAAAATAAAATAGAACTCTACTACATATAAGACTCTAAAACTACATTAACAACGCTACTGTAATTTGTAGGATTCGACAAAGTTCTGGTATAGATTACGCTTAATATTGATTTGTATTGCAGAATAATGTTACATTTTGTGTTTTTTGTCGGTAGGTGGAAATTAATAGGGGCGACGATAGCAGGGTTGTCAATTAAGTTGTTAATGACTCTGTGTAATAAAACCAGGTCTGACAATTCTCCTGTTTTAATTTTGAGCTTAAAATATATGTACCTAAGAAATTTGTGCTGAACTCGTTCTATATTGTTAGAGTGAACTTTATACAAAGGGGACCAAGTTGGTGAATTATATTCCACTTGACTCCTAACTAATGAAATATTAAACGTTCTCATTCAATCTAATGACTTAAAATCAATTTATCTTTATAGCTTTATTGGTTATATCGTTAATATGTGCAATGAATGTCTAGTTTTCATTGAATATTACGCTTAAGTCACGAATTTGTGACATTGGTATTAATTTAATATTATTTAATGTATATTCATGTAAGATATTAGTTTGAGTTATGTAAAATCGTATTACTTGACATTTCTGATTGTTCACAAATAAAGCATTTTGTTCAAACCATTGAGTAAGTTGATCTAAGTATACAATTCGTATGTTTATAATATCGTGGAGTTCAAATTTAAATCAATATTATATGCTGAGAGCTCTATCGGTGTGCGCTATAAATTATTCCAACTATTATTATTCAATTGTATTGGGCGTGTGCCGTACAAGAGTTCTAACTGCTCGGAGGGGGACTATGGCATGGAATGTTTTGAGGGTGAGGTATTTGATAGGGGAAGAAAATGCTAAAGCGGAAGGTTGCAAAGTGTTTTAACTCCTGCTTTGTCTTACAACTGTTTAAATAAATACTCCGGGTTAACGAAACAGTTGGTACATTTATTTTGTCACACAATGTTAATATAATGAGATCGGATGACTTAATTAGCAGGCGGTAGGAATGTTTCTAGTCCCCGATCTTGGGTTTATAATCGTATTTATCTAAGTATCAATCTCTGCATTATCGACAGCTTTATTTGCTACCAGTTCCATGTTTGAGTAACATCTTAAATTACTATCTGGGATGTCAAGGTACCTACTCAACTCTTCCGATCTAGTCGCTTATTACTGTCATTTCAAGACATATTTCTAGAATACAATTCCACGGTTTGGTCCCCAAATTATGAGGTTCATTCACATGCGATTGAAAGAATCCAAAATAAATTTTTAAGATATGTAAATTTTAAAATGGGCATTCCTAGAGAAAACCTAAATTACGATAACGTACTTTGTTCATTAAATTTAATAAAATTATTTGAACGTAGAATTATTTCCGATTTAACCTGTTTGTATAAAATCATTAATTAAATGTTTGATACCCCTGATTTATTATATGTAATCTCTTTTCATACTCCAAGCAGGTCGGTTACAAGACAGTACCTACCATATTATTGTAGCAATTCTATATCAACGTCCCAATATCACACTCCTATGCGACAGATTCAACAGCCAGGAAACAAATACTCCGATGTTGTTGATATATTTAGTACATCAATTTCAATATATAAGCATACCCTATTGAAGTTTTTTTCATCAAGTAGTGGAATATTTCAATAAAGGTATTTAATTTGACTAACACATTTTTGTGTCAACTGAAACAGAAAAAAATATTTGTATTTTTTTTATGTTTTGTGCCTGCATGCTGTGTAGATCAAGTTCAGTGATATTTTTACTATATATTAATTTTTCGTCAATTGTTTTAAATATTCGTTTACTGCACTATTTTCGTGTATAATTTCGTAAATATTTTTTTATATACATGTATGTAAAAGCCTTAATAGGCGTGAAATAAATAAATATTTCAATTCTGAATTGTTGTCTTTCATCGGGATGATGTGGAAAGTACCCATCACTAAAATAAAAAAAAATTAAGTCACAGGCTTGATTTGTGTTATTTTCGGCTCAAAGGAATAAGGGAACTAATCTAACTAATTTAATTGATATATCTGAGAAGTACGTGTTATCACGTAAAACCGTGTTACGTATACAGTAATTATCTTTTACACAGCTCAAAAAGCTATATAAACTAGCGACATCTCGTCCGAGTACTGATATCATCGGGGATTTCTCTGGAATTTAAACATCAATTAACCTCTACGTTCCCGAATGTAAAAATTACGTATCACCCGAAGGGGGGTCACTAGATTCCCCCATATATCGCGGAGCGATCGGGTCTCTTAATAATCCTTTTAAGAGACTTCCAGTAACATATTAGTTACTTCTTAGCGTTATAACTGGACATCGCCGACCGCACAAACCGTACATTGCCAGCGATCAAACATTATGTAATGCAAAACGGTAAAAGAGAATTTGAACACACTCGCGGAGTAAGAATTTGTTTTTTTTTAAGTAATGGGAATCGGTGGGAAAGTTATATCGTCAGAATTGGATTGATATCTTAAAATTGGCAACTCGATATTTTTTTACCGAATACTTTCCAAGAACAGCCTAAATAATAAAATATATGTTTTAAAAACAGCTTACGTATCGCACAAAACTCTCTTTTGGGGGAAGTTTATTAACCCCTCTCCGGTGCGGGACGGTTTTTAAAAAATGGTTTTATCAAAAAACTGTTTTAACAAATTGCGGAAATTTGTTATAAAGATCTTATAATCATTGATGGATTACGACCACGAATTCTCAGTTTCAAAATTAGAAATAAATTTACAATGTTCGATTCAATTTACCAATGTAAGGAAAAATTGCGCTTACTTTAGACACAAAAGCACGCCCACAACGGTTTTTCAGTGTTTCTAAATAAATTTACTTACATTACATTGTGATCATTTTTAACATTTTCAAAATTCGAACTGATGACGTAGGTACCAATGTGTTAAGAAATTTATCAATTTATAAAAGTATTTTTTCAAATCCGGACGAGCGATAAAGTACCTACCTATAATATATATCACAAGAAGATTATTTTTATTCTGTATTTGAAATGTGTAAAATGACTTCCCTTTGTTTATCTCTACAAATCAAGTTACAGTGTATCAAAATAAAGTAGACAAAAATGGAGGGCGCTGCGATCGTTTAAATGATTTTAAATGGCGAAATGGCATTGGCCCTGAGGGAAATTTTATGCTTTAGGGTCTCCTGTGTGGTGCTTGCAAAAAAATTCGAGATGCCTGAAGGGAAAAAAGGGTTACTTTAAAAAAGCACTAAGGTTCAAGTGAATATTTTTCATGTCAATATTAAACGGTGTTCAATTTCGCATGGTATTCAAGGGAAATTTAGTATTCGAACTTTTTATTATTTTATAATATTTTTTTTTTAAATGTACGTAGAAAATTAGGCGTTAGATAAAAATAAAAATTACGTGGAAGATGCACGCACTTACACATAAAAAATTAACTTCATAACATGTATTTTTTACTTTGAAAAAAAAAAGTTTGACCTCCAATTCCTCATCCTCAATTGAACCTTCCTACCGAGGAACTGGAGTCGAGAACTTTACCAACCTTGCCAAATGCCGATAGGGTAGGACCGACACTTATTTCGTATATTAACTGCTGTCGGAGTTTGGGTATGTGATTTCCACCAAAATTTGATAGAATGCATTGTCACCGACATCGAATCTATCTGTTATCGGGAAGTGGGTTAATTTTCACTTCCAAATTTGCATTAATTTATAACCAAAAACTAAAATGAAAATCAAATGGATGTATTTAAAAAATGTCCTTTGTGTCTTTTTCTGCCAGTCACATGTCAAACATAACCTCAAATGTATCCCATCTACAATAATTTTATGTTCTAAAATGGTGTTGACGTGTTGAAAAAAATTAATTCCATTTTTAAATTTCTATATTTTGTTGATCCACTGTAAACAACGAGTAGATACTATACATATTTATTAAGAGTATTTCTCTAGAATTTCTCAATTCGCTCTAAATTATGATGCCAGCTATAATATTATAGTTATTTACTTTGAAGACGATACAGAAACGGAATTCTGAGTATGAGGTAATGTTCTATTTGATATCATCTTTAGATCGTGTATCGAGGATGTACTTGCTCGAGTAAATATTGACTGGAACTACATGAAAAGCTTTTGGTGTGATTATGATAAATGGATATCGCTTCTTGGGTATCTAGTATGTACGAAACCCAAAATTGAGAATTATTATTTTTATTAATAGTTTCAATAATAATTTGTATTTTGATTCAAAGAAGAAGATACTCTTAGTTTAACCATGAGGAATCAATTTGAATGATTAATGCCCCGGTTTTGATATTTTAGATTTATTTAGCGTAGTATTAAAATACAGACTGAAACTGAAACCTCTCAACTGACCAAAAAACACCATGTAATATATTTATATATACTATCTGACGTGTGCTAGACTTTTTTCAACTTTCAATGAATTTAATATCCATGAATTATACATATATATATAAACCTTCCGAAATAAAATCTCTAAATGATAGTGAAAATACTATCAAACTCCGTTGCATAGTTTATAAGAACTAAGCGCACAAACAGACAGACGCGGATAGTGACTTTGTTTGATACTATTTAGAGATATCAATGTATCGTCACCATTACGAATTTACTAAAATTTTATCAGGAAACGGCCTGTAATCCTATAATTTTAGTTCATTATGATCTGGGATGTTATGGGATGTTCACAAATATTCCTAACTATTCCCGAACATTCCACACTATTCCAGAATGTTCTGGAACGTTGTGGAATGCTCTCGAATGTTATGGACTGCTCTAGAAATTTCTAGAGGGCGAAACTTCCAGCCCTTTATATCTTCAAAAGCACGCCCTTCAGTTAAAAATGGGAACCTTCAATGAGATGAAAATCTTAAATGAAAGATTCATATTATAATAAAATATAATTTACTGTATAATAATACAGCATGAAAACCAATAATATAATTTAAATAGAAATAACCCAAGGTGTGACTAACCTCGATGAAACGTTAGTAGGTTGGTCTTATTTTACTTTAAAATAATTAACATGGTGGTTTGATGTTCTGTTAAAAAAAATTGTTGATAGGAACACAATTAATTCTTGAAATTACAATTCATTACACAATTAATAAATAGGGCGCCAGTTTCATCTAATGTAGATGAAACAAAAATGTATCATTTAGATTGTAATAAAACCAATTTAAAATAAAAGATAAACTGAAGGAATTAATGTGGGAATGCATGTTGAAAAACCTCTCTAATTCCGACCGCCAATCCCGCGGAACTCTTTCTCTCGTACGTCAACCTCAAAGCATTGTCAATAGAAAACTGCTGAATCATCTTACCTCTTCTAATCAGCCAAGCTTGGAACCGCTCTCTATCAGTATTGCCATATTATATAAGGCGTCTGCCCCGATAATAAAAAAATAACGCGGTACTTGATTATTCCGTTACAAATTCTTTAAATTTATTTTGTTCTTGTTTTTAAATTTCTGCCATCTCGGAACAAGCTCAGCCTAGTGAGGTGACTTATACAAAAAGTTGTATCTATGTATAAAAATTTCTGAACAACCAAGTAGTTCCTGACCTTCCTATTAACCTTTCTACCATCTCCTTTCTTTCTCATGCCTTACCACATTAAATAACATTAAATCGCATCAAAAAAAGAATTTTTAGGCTTTAAATGTTTCAAATGAAAGTTAATTCTTTATAAAGTAAATGTGAGATTGTTTTAATATTGAAGATGTATTTTAAATATTTTCATTTGTTAAAGAAGAGAACGGAATTAACATTTGAGTTGACAAAGATATCCAACTCATTAATTATCCCACGAAATCCCAAAAAATCCCAAGGAAAGCGGAAAAACCCCACATTTACAAAATTATTGTTGAGACTTCTTTCTACTTAATTAAATGTTATTCAACAGATAAAAAAATTGTGGAAATAATTTCTTTTGTTATTATCGTTCTTATTTGAATGTGTTCTGTTTTTTTAAATTACTTAACAAAAGCAAAAGTGTTTAAAAAAGAAAATCTCCCAACGAGAAATAAAAACAGTGTAGATACTTTATAATAATAAGAGGAGTTTTCTTAAAATTATGTTTTAATATTTTCAAAATGACAGAATAGAACAAATTTCAAAACCTCCCTTAATTGAAATTAGTATACAAGGAATTTCTTAACTCCACTGACTTTCATAGTAATTTTCTGTAAATCTTATTTTTTTGTAAACTTCGATTCCCAACTGTCCGAACTCAATGGAACTACGGCACCCTAATTGGGAGAATGTTGTGAGGTTGGTATGGGAGATGATGGAGAAGTAAAGGAGAAGGTTTGGAAGTACCTACCTGTTTATTTCGTCTTGATCACTGAATAAAAATAACACCATTCCTAGAACTTCGTACGCCTTTCCCTAGTTTATATTCTGAACTAGCTAAAGTCACCGAGGTTTATTTGTGAATTTGATTTAAAAAACAACGTCACGCGCTACAGACAGATTTCTTTATATATAACATGTAGATTGTGATAAATCACTACTATCGCATTATTGTAATTCACACTTTTTATCGCATGTGTTATTTTTCATCGCGTTTAATTTTAAATAAATTTCATCAATTTTTCGTGACCCTCGACAGAATTTGAACCATAAACTTCTGGATCCAATGGCAAGAAACTAATTGATCTGCCACAGAAGTCTTCCTTGTAACTGACTTACACGATGCCAGTGTTAAGACGAAAAATAAAGACTTGCTCTGAATCAAATATTTATTCAATTTTCCTTAAACATATATTATTAACTGAGCATATCGCCCTTTTTACATTAATCCCACACAGGAGGCCCTTAGGAAAACAATGTCATCTTTGGGGATACTGTGTGTAGGGTCTTTGTAAGGAAAGGAAGGGTAGGAAGTTCTAGGAAGGAAAAGGGTATGAGGGGCGGGCAGGTTCTGGGGGTAAGTATGTCCAGGAAAAACGTATAAATCTACGCTGGGTCCAACTAAATAAGTCAAAAAGTGTCTCCCCGATCCCACCTGTAACGCAGTTGGTGGGCAGATCCATCTGGACAAACCTCACCCCATGAACCCAAGCACCCCTGCTAAGTCACCAAACACAGCGAACCACTTGGGGCGACCCATGGCAGAGTGTTGGTTATCCAATAAATGGTTCCTGACGCGGCGGGGTGCATACTCGCCTCCTCATTGATATTCCTATGTCATCTTTGGGGATGCTGTGTGGAGGGTCTTTTTGAAGAAAGGAACGAGTCGACTTGGGTCTTGAGAAGATCCATGTTGTAGGATGGAGGAAACACAGAGGCCGGCAAAACGAGTCGTAGAAACAACCCGTTCTCGTGTGAGAAATATCAACCGTATACATTTGTTTGGTGTGTTTCCCGACTATGCACCGTGCCATTGTAATACGGTAGAACAAGGACAACATACCTAACTGACGACTGTACTCTAAAGATTGTAATTGGTTTGTTAAGAGGAACGGCTGCACGGCCTTCTTAATACAAAACTTAAATTTGGATTACAGGCAAATTAAATAATTATTTATTTATTAAAAATGTAAAGCAAATATGTGCTTCTTTATTTATTAGGCAATTAAATAATTCAATATTTCACGATTTTAGAACCAACTTAAAAAATAATCTTCCCTCATCTACTATATAAATACAATAAAATATAAATTAAAAAATAAAACATATTAAAAAAGGCGTTTTTGTGTAGGAATTTAAAATTTATACATAACAAATTAGAGTTGTAACGAAAATCAGTCGTTTGAAAATTAAATTAAAACCCATAAAAATAGTTTCATAATTTTTTATTGTATTTTTTACTGTATATTTTATTATATTTGCATAATAAAAATGTAAGATATTTTTTCTTTAATAACCCATATTTTATAATTTGAAGCACAATATCACATATCCGTACTAGATTATTGTTACCCACTTTGTTTAAAAAATATTATTCAGTTTGTTTAAGTATTTTGGCCTCAAATCTAAATTATAGTTTTGTATGAAGAAAGCCGCGCAGCTGTTGCCCTTAAGATATGGTTTCTCACAAAAACGGTGCTATATAAATTATTAAATCATTTTTATAGATATTATTCGCAGATCTGCGGGACTTTAAAATCTACTCCTCTCCCTTGGCTCCCCGTACTTGCAAACATAACCCCGCCAAACATCAGGCGAGAAATTGCAACACTGAGGGAATACAAGAAGGCGCTGCAAAAAAGCGCAATACCTCTACACGAAGATGTCGTCTCCCACCCGGCATGCCGCTTGAAGTCCCGAAAGCCCTTCTGGGCGGAAGGAAAGAGGCTCCTCCGACTACCTCTCACCCCAGAAGATAGGTGGAAACTTGAGTGGCAAACGGCCAACGTGGGAAATGCACATCTCATACAGGACCCCACCGAGAGACAGCCTGGGTTCTCTCTGCCTCGCAAAACCTGGTCCGCCATCAATAGGTTAAGGTGCTTCCATAGCCGCTGTGCCCACATGATGCACAGATGGGGCCTTAAAGAGTCGGCGATGTGTGAATGTGGTGCGGTGCAGACTACCGAACATGTGGTCAACGAATGCCCGCTCCATTCATTCCCCGGCGGGATTGATGAGGTTCACATGGCGACGCCTGACGCCCTAATATGGCTCGCAGATCTAGATGTCCCCCTCTGACCCCCCACCATACGAAAGAAGAAGCAGATCTGTGAATTTATGGAGAAAATAAATAAATCTATCAAGCATTTGAATAAATAATAAATCAATAATTTCCCCACACATTCTTCTAACCTGTTTCCAATTCCAAAAAAAAATCTAAATATTTGACGGTCTTGGTTGTGAAAATATCGGGAAATTCCTAAGAATTCCAGAAAACTCGTGAAAATCTTCTCGTTCTTGTCTGAAGCAGTCCTTTCTGAGAAATTCACAAACCACTCCGAAGTTTCTAGGAATAAATTCCGAAATATTCTAACTCAAAACTATTGATTCAGAAGAAGAATTTCTGTTCAAAGAAGTAAGGAATGAGCTTAGGAATCGAAGAATAATGTTTGAGTTAAATGTTTAACTTTTAAACACACATAAGTAATAACTAATAATATCACTAGTTGTTATGTGAACAGTAGAAATGTCGTCGAAAAAATATGTACCAAAATTTCCTCTGAAATCATAAGATTTATAAGTAGGTACCTGAATACCTATTTAATTTTAAACGGTATAATAATTTATGTAACATTTTTTTTAAATCTCAAATAAGGAATTACACAATTTTTCCATAGAAACTTCAGATACCATCATAATATTTAGGGGAGTCGAAAAATGGAACCTTGATTATTGTGACGTCATATTATTGCCTAACTATATCCACCAATGAAAAACTCTGAAAGTCTATGGAATAACTGGAGGCCGTATTGGATCGTGCTTATATCATGCAAGGTAGAATTCCATCGTTTTACCTTATTTATGAATGATTCGACCTGTATCCATAATTTATTATCTTGCTGAAATAAAAATTCTTAACGTTGAGCATTTCATTTTCCTGTCGTGAGGTAATATTTTGACATTTCAAATATTTTTATTTATAATGTTTTAGGCTAATAAGCAGGCTCAAAAATGAGAATTGTACTGTCTATAGCATATCTATGGTTAAATAAAGGAACAATTTGTTTAATACAAAAAGTCCGAATATATCGATCTAGTGACTGGTTTATTTATGATAATATTGAAAACATTCGAATAAGATCCAAATAAACACGACCATTTTACAATAATTGGAATTATAATATTTACTAAGCCGTTAAAACGGACACCATATTGAAACCTCAACGGAACATACAAACAGACGATATGCAAAACGGTCGAGTTAAAACATAACTTCGCTGATTAAAAAATGAACAAAAAATGTTCTTTCATCAAGAACTTTTTGGGTATTTTAAAATTGTGTTAAAAATTTTTTTCAAATTCTCGGACTTCAAGACTTCAGTTTTTATTTTTAAAATCTTGATTAATAATACATTATTGATGTTAAAAAAATACTTTTTAAAACTAAATTTATGTCATCGGATAAATCTGTTTTATTTAAAGTTATGGTCGTAAGATAAAATCACTGCTACGTACTTTCAAGAATGAAAACATCCATATCCTGTCCTATAACCAGTTGATATATTAAAAAGGTTTTATTCAAAGAATTCTAGGTTTTGTAAGAAAACAACGAAGGAGAAATGAAGCCTATAAGCTTAGAGTCGGAGCTTTGTTCTGTATTTCAGGGAAATAATCATAAAACTTTAGGATTCTTTTCAAACAGAAACTACTGTTTTATTATTCTGTGAAGTATCTTGCCGTCATTGAAAAACTTAATTAATTCAATTTGTTCTGCAAAGACTTAGGTGCTGTTTTTGTCACAAACACTGTTGCAAAAGATGTTTGTAATACAGAAGTACTTCTATTCTATTTTAAGGTGAAGCAGACAGCGAAATGTCGGGATTGAAAATCTTATTTTTTTAAATTTAATAATTTCCTCAAGACATCCATCATAAATATCCATAGATATTCAACCTTGTATAAATATACCTACTCATAAAGGAAACATAACCTATCCTAACCTATCCTAACCTATCCTAACCTACCCTTACCTATCCTAACCTATCCTAACCTACCTTAACCTATCCTAACCTATACTAACCTTCCTAATCTATCCTAACCTATTCTAACCCACCCTTACCTATCCTAACCTATCCTAACCTACCCTAATCTATCCTAACCTATCCTAACCTACCCTTACCTATCCTTACCTACCCTTACCTATCCTAACCTATCCTAACCTATCCTAACCTTCCTAATCTATCCTAACCTATCCTAAAATATTTTTACCTATCCTTACCTATCCGAACCTATCCTAACCTATATATATATATATATATATATACATTCAAACAAGCAAGTACTATTACAGTAAAAAAAAAAAGTGAAATTTTAGTAAATTGGTTGAATAATGGCTGTCAGTTACAGATGTCATTTGGCTCTTAGCCAAAATGGGGTTATGTTTTTGGCAACAACATTAGCATAAATAATAATAATCGATAATCCGGCTTGAAGGACCAACTAATGTTTTCCTTTTCCCTAAATGATTGAATGGCATAGCTCGGTACCTTAACCGCAAAGATGACAAGAAATCCACCGTGGATTTGCTAGCAGCTCCCAGGACTTTTATGGTATTTTAAATCTTCAGACTAAAATAAATTTTATACACTTGGCAAGGAAATAATACAGCATAATATTATTTTAGCTTGTCGCTTTGTTACTTGCAAACATTATTTTTTTCGTCTGTAAAAAAGAGCGTCCCAAAGTTCGTGTCAAATGTCATAATTTTTCATTTTCGAAAGTCACAGTTATGTATTTATTTACATGATATTCTCGTAGGACCTATTTTTATTGTGAAGAATGTTTGTTTAGCTAAAAAAAATATAATAAAACTCAAGAATGTTCTCGTATTTCTTCATTATTTATTTTTTTACATAAAAATTAACATTCCCTCAATGATAGATAATATATTTTTATAGTAGGGACCTACTGTCAATTTGATAGTGCTCCCTCCCTAAACACGAGAATTTCTCAATTAGGGAGGTATTGTTACCACTAATATTATATATTATATATATTTTTTAATTATGTATTATATGTATATTGGTTAGTAAATAAAAAAAATAAAAAAATATCTAGCAGCATCTAATTCGCCAATTAACCGATCTCTTCATCCTTTAAATAATATTTTTCTTAACTCTAACATTGACATTTTTTCGGATTCACTGCCCAAATTCAAACGTGACATCATGTCAATAATATAAACTGTTCAATGCACATACATTCAGACACACACACACACAAATACTCACACATACATTACACACGTCACACACAGACCTATATACTACACAGTACGTCACCTGGTAATTAAGGAATAAACATACCATTTCGCAGACATTACAAGGAAACATATCATAGGTACCCAACATGAAGTATCTTATTCCTGTATATTGTTTCATCTCTGTAAAGCATGTACTGTTTGTGTCTATAATATAAAATAAAATAAAATAAATAAATAAAAATTTAATATATTATCTATCATTGGGAAACTAAGTAGGATAGGTATACTCGATTTCCATAAATATATAATAACCTTATCTTATACAAAAAATAAGCAAGTTATTTCTAAAGAAATAATGGCGGTCGGCATTTTAGGTGACGCCCTTAGATTTAAGTCAGTTCCTTGAATCTGTTTTTTGTCCAGAATCTCCATATTTATCTTCCCTTCCCCACTACATCCAGTCTCACAATGTACCCCTATTGGGGATGCCGTAGTCCCCCTGGCTCAACGGTTGGGAGCAGTTGCAACTCTTGTGCGATATTCACATAAAAAAAGGAATTGCTAAATTATGTTTCAGGGGTTATTTTATGTTATTACCGCATAAAATACCAGCAAAAATACGTAGAATTATTAGAACAAATTCAAAAAAAAATCTAAGTTATCTTTATATGAGAACGCATGGTAATACCCACGATTTATGCATCACATAGATTTGCTCTACTAAACTCACTACGAAAGTCTCCAATCTAGGAGAAATGGGACCCTTAAAGTAGTAACAGCTTTTAAAATCATGAACTATTACATTTTAACTATTGAAGACAATATTAGCGATTTCTAAACGAAAATCTGAAACAGAAAAATCAGAAAAGGATACGGTCACATCTAGGACTCGAACCCAGGACCCTTGTCTTGCCGGGACACCGCTCTACCACTGAGCTAATGGGACCCTATCCCCCTCGGTCACTTTTAACTGTATCATACTTCAAATAAGAACTACCAACATTGTCTTCATTTTTTACTGCACATTTTTATTGGCAACTATCTTTATGTATGATCGCAAGATTCAACCCGAACTAAAATGTAATCTAGACAGCGTCTTTTTAGATAAACCTATCTTTTTTTTTTTTTTTTTAATGTGCGATTTATTTTTCGGAATAACTTTATTGAGTAAAACCTCAAATTGTAATATTTAATTATTGAAGACAATATTAGCGATTTCTAAACGAAAATCTGAAACACAAATGTTTCAGATTTTCGTTTAGTATTGTCTTCAATAATTAAATATTACAATTTGAGGTTTTACTCAATAAAGTTATTCCGAAAAATAAAAAAAACTATTACATTGACAGCCCATACCTATTGGAATGCTATTAATTGTTTGTACCGAACAACTACCGTCAGGTTCGACGCCACGACTTGCTCTGTATTCCACACGGCAGAACGGACGTTCTGGCCCAGCATAGCATGACAAGAGTTATGGTGCTGCTAAATGATACCTCCAGCTCTCTTGACATTTTCAACATTGGCCTTGAAGATTTCAAAGGTCATTTTAGGCAAGAACTCTAAAATATCGGTTATTGTAAAATGTTTTTCGGTAAAATTTGTATCTGCCCGGAGTCAGTAGATCTATGGAATCCGCAAGTGGGGTACTAGGCTAAACGAGTTTGGAAGTGGAAGGATGGGACGTACCTGGATATTCAGATGTTAAATAAAACACAGCTAAAGGCATTTCAAGCAGCCAAATGTCTCGATGTTGAATGTTGGTCTTTCACGAGGGCGATATTGAACTATAACTACAACTATGGAACTACTATTTCTACGTATAAATTTTTGTTAATACTACTTATATTGCCTGCACGAAATGTCTAATTTGAAATACATCAAATTTATTTGCGTAACAGTGCTTAGGAAACGGACCAAGGATTTTAACCGATTGACCACGGGGTAGTCAAATTTTAGTAGATTGCTCCATAACTTAATATTGAAAACAGAGAGAACTTATACAGGGTGTCCGGGGGTAAAGTGCTCTAACTTCAGGGGATGATACTACAGGATAGATACGTTTTAAGGTAGTTTTTAGGTAAAAAAACGTTGAATTGTTTGTATGGGAAAATAAATATTCTTCTATGGAAAAAGATTTTGCATGGGAAAATAACATGGAGATTCGAAAAAATTTACTTACCTATTTTAGTTCTACCATCACGTAGAATCACCTCCTAAAGTTTACCCCCGGACACTGTATACTACGACTACCTGTGTATATTATTGTGTAAAGTTATAAAATTAATCATTTTAAAATGGTTATAGAGTGATAATTTTTTTTCTTATTAAAAATGTTTTAAAATAGTGATTATTACATGTGTTGGAAGCTGAATGTTTTAAACGATGAACTTTTGTAATTCACCGGATACTGAAATATATGTATTTCTTAATTATTGTCTTATTAGTTAGAGTTGCAAATGTATTATCTGGTTTAAATGGCGTTACAGTGAGACACGTACTGAATAACTGTTTCAACTACATTCGCAAGTTAGTGTCAAACAGGGTGTGAAAACTTGGAAGCAAAAGACAATTCAAAGTTTAATTAAGTCTAAATTTCTCAGGAATACGACTCTCGGCGATTTTGGAAATAGTTAAGTCTACACTAACTCCGCTAGATTATGTTATATTTATTTTGGGCATGCGCATCGTTAAAAATACTTCAATCTGTTTCCATCGCTTTGGGCGAAAAATTCGTCAAATTTTCTTTTACATATTATATAAAATATTAAAATCTTTTTTTTCCATTTTCCCAAAATTACGAAATATACCTACTTTTTAAAAAATTTAATATAAATCTAATTTATTAATATTATTCTTTAGGCCAATTTTTTTAACTGTCTTTTTAAAATTAAATAATGAATATTTATATTACATACAAACATATTGTACGAGTACTATAGCTGCAACAACTAGTTCTCTAGTTGTTTATGTTGTTCCATATTCAGTTTATCATGTTAAAGTTATTTCATGCTGTAAAAACATTGTGTATAATATTCGATAGCTCACTGGATATATTATTTTAAAAACATGTAAAAGCCCGACTATGCGTAAAACTAAATACAATACCAGACATTCTGGCTAAAATAGGATTATACAGGGTTTTCCAATAAGAGGTGTTATTTTGAATAGCCCGCTATTTCGGTAAATGTTACTTTTGAAGATGTCATTTTTTGACATTTGACAAGTAAAAACTACGCCATTAATAAAAATTGAACGATACGCGCTTCAACAACGCATTGAAATTATTAAAATTCACTTGAGTGAATCAAATGTAAATCATCTTAAGTGATGAGGCCCATTTCCACCTCGGTGGCTTCGTCAACAAGCAAAATTGTCGCATCTGGGGCTCGGAAAACCCAAGAGTTATTGTTGAAAAGCCTCTCTATTCTACTCTCGAGTCATTGGACCTTACTTTTTCGAAAATGAGGCTGGAGCAACAGTTACGGTGAATGGATTGCGTTATCGAGAGATGATTAATGATTTTTTTATGGCCGGAATTGGATGGTATTGATCTGGACAACGTTTACTTTCAACAAGACGGCGCTACGTGCCACACAAGCAACGAAAACATTGATCTTTTACGATTGAAAATCAAAATAACACCTCTTATTGGAAAATCCTGTATAATCCCTTCTCCTTTTTTCAATCTCATTTTCAAATAACCAGGTACATATAAATGGTGATACGTAAAGAATCAATGGAGAAAAAAATGTAGGATATGTAATGATATATTACTGCTGTAGCGAACAGAATTCTTTTGAAAAATATCCAATTGAAAAAATCCTACAAAATTCAAGGTTATATCAGAAAAAATAAGGATAAAGGCTTTTTTATTATTTCATATTGGCGGGAAATATAATGGCGTACATTGTTATGAACTTTCCGATTCATTGAAATCTAATATTGAATGTTAAAAAATATATTTTATTTTATCTTATTGTGAAGAAGTATGCTCTAAACCAGTAGGACTATCGCATCCACTTTATTAATTATTGTTATTGGATGTGTTGCGAGGCTGAAGGGAGTACGGAAGTGAAAGGGCGGGAAATATGATTTTGTTTTTAAATTATATAATTATTGAAGTGAAACTTCTTTACGCGCGTCATGCAATTTCTAGGACCGGAGTAAAACCGACTCATGACCGAAACGAAAATGCGGGTACCCCCACCACCGATTAAAGTTCATTTGATCTAGTCAAAGTTTTGAAGTAACATATAAATGCTTCTTAGCTCATCTCGACAACTGGCGTTGGTGGTGTAATGGTCAGCATAGTTGACTTCCAAGCAGTTGATCCGAGTTCGATTCTCGGCCATCGCACATTATTTTTTTGTTTTTAACGCCTTTTTCATTCAATATCTTATTTTTTAGTAGGTCAGAACATTTTTTAAAAGAAAATAATATTGCAAAATAATAAAAACACTTATCTCACTGTGATAAAACATTACTCCGCTAGAGCGCGCTTTGCGTTATTGTGTTGGATTAAAATTATTATCTAATCCGTATATTATGATAATTGTATTACATTTATTTAATTAATTTATTTATTTTGATAATATGTAATAATTTACAGAAAAAAAAATTAAAACTATCTCCCTCTGATAAAATATCCGTTCGCTAGAGCGCACTACGCGATCTTGTGTGGGATTCTATTTCTGTACATTGTACATTATTTTTAAAAATATATTATATTTTGGGTGTGATGTAGGTAACATTATAAAACATAACAAGCTCTCATATTTTCAGAACCTACATAATATAATCAATTTATGCGGCTTTGCTTACAGTTGGTGCTCAGCGTGGTTGGCTTTCAATCAGTTAAGCGAGGTTCGATTCTCGGCTGTGGCATTTTTGAAGTGAAACCTTGTTGAGGTGGGGGAGCCGCTCACGAACGTTCTCTCTCTTCTCTTCTTTCCTCTCTCTCAGACACCAGCGAACTGCGCCACGCCAAGCATCAGCTGAAACTAGAAGTTTCACTTCTGTCTTGCGTAGGCTTGACACACCCACTTTTTTTGGTTATTTCTAGATGTAGTTTTTATCTGTTAATCTAATTATTTTTAAATACTGTCAGCAATTCTTTATACCATCGGGTTTTCTGTAAAGATTCAATCTCCGTATTTTACCGTGTCAAAAATTATCTTTTTTTGAAAAGACCAGATTATAGGTTACACGACACGTGTAAGAAATGTGGATTTGTTGAGGCGTAACTGATAAATCCGGTCGCTTCTCAGATTTACCAAAATAAATCCATTTTGGATCTTAGAATTTGTAACACATTCAGATTTTCAACATTTACTCAAATACAAGAAATTTAAAATTAATATATATGCAGGAAAAATAAATTTCCAACCCCCTTTTAAGAATTGCGTTTCAAACTGAAAATATATCTTGATCTAAAAATTGCATACACAAAAAAAAACAATTTTCACTACGCCAGAGCTCAACAATCAATATTTTTTTGTAACTGCGGACAAACCAACGGAGATTAATTATGATAATTTTTAAAATAAGACACTTTTCATAAGTTTAATATGCCACAACAGTTGCTTGAGCTATTTCGACTTGTAATATTTAAAACTTTATGGTTAAGGTTGTTTTTTTTATTTTTGTTTTACTTAAACAACTGAATCGCAACAAACTTTCCTCATAATTCCATTGCAGATGACTTTCGACTTGATCGACACAGCATTTTCCCTCCTCACAAAGAGATAGCTTCTCAAATGGTTTGAAGTGGCTTATTTCTCTGTCAATTAAATTTATTTCACAAAGATTCGAGGAAAAATATTTAAAAAAAGGAATCACCTGTCGTGAAATTATTAAGAAAGAGGCTGAAGGAGAATTTTCGGAGTATTATGCCATGTTGTACTTCCTCCTTTCGCCGGCATTTCAGACAGCATTGCAGTGAGCATCATCGAGCCAGTTGTATTTGAACTCATCACTCAGTGTTTGAATTCATCAATTCATAATTCATTACTAATTGTGTTTGAACCCGTCAACTGATCATTCATCATTAATAGTGTTTGAACTCATTATTCATCTCTAATAGTGTCAGAACTTCTCAACTCACCACTCAACACTAATAGTGTTTGAACTCCTCAACTCATCACTCGTAGTGTCAGAACTCATCACTCATCACTGATAGTGTTTGAACTCGTCAACTGATCACTCATCACTAATAGTGTTTGAACTCATCATTCATCATTGATAGTGTTTGAACTCATTATTCATCTCTAATAGTGTCAGAACTTCTCAACTCACCACTCATCACTAATAGTGTTTGAACTCATCACTCATCACTAATAGCAAACTCAGAACTCCTCAACTCCCCACTCATCACTAATAGTGTTTGAACTGATCATTCATCACTAATAGTGTCAGAACTCCTCAACTCACCACTCAACACTAATAGTGTTTGAACTCATCAACTCATCACTCATCACTAATAGTGTTTGAACTCCTCAACTCGCCACTCATCACTAATAGTTTTTGAACTCATCATTCATCACTAATAGCAAACTCAGAACTCCTCAACTCCCCACTCATCACTAATAGTGTTTGAACTGATCATTCATCACTAATAGTGTCAGAACTCCTCAACTCCCCACTCAACACTAATAGTGTCAGAACTCCTCAACTCATCACTCATTACTAATAGTGTTTGAACTCATCAAACTAGATAGGTATGTGGTATGTACATTTCAATACCGTATGTGTCATTGCTTGTGGTATATCATATCTCTCCCATAGTATATTTTTTATACGAATACCGCCCAAAAGTCCCATCTGTCCGGAGCCAGTGAGATCACTGCACCTCCAATGCATCATGGAGGTGATCGATGTGTGGAGGGGAAGGAGAAAACATTACATGCATTTGTAAAGTCAAGTGAATTTCTTTTGTAATAGTTTGTAATTTGTTTGCAGGCATCAAGATGTACGGCCTGATCCTGGAAAACATGGCGGAGTTCATCCGGCAGGTGTACGGGGAGGATAGGTGGGAGGATATCCGGCGGCAGGCAGGTGTGGAGCAGCCCTCCTTCTCCGTGCACCAGGTCTTCCCTGAGAATCTCATCCCTCGCCTGGCCAAGAAGGCGCAACAGGTAGGATTACCCACGCACTTCTCCACGACGAAATTAAATACGCTTTTAATTCGCATTTGTATGGGCCTGACAATTTTATCAAATGACTTGTTATTCCGACCGAGTGTTACAAATAATCCCAGCAGAACAGCTTCTTGTAATTCAGAGAAATGATTTATTGATCGTGCCTACACAGAGAAAACTTACTGATCTAAAATAGTGCGAATTTATTAAAAATCTCTTCAAATTTTTCGCTATTCTTAAAAACGGGACTGCAGGCCCTAAAATTTTTTTTTAGGAAAAATGAATGTATTAATGCGATTAAATTTATTTATTATTACACGCCCTAATGGGCTTTTACACACTACAAAGTTTAATAGTAGAGTATCACAGTTATTATAAATTCTACAAAATTAAAACAATAAAGGAAACATAAAACAACGAAAAAAGAAAAAATATTAAATTTTTCAACAAAAGCATATAATAAAATAAGATACATTAGTAAAAATGATAAGAAGTCTCACATAAATATATATTCAAAATAAAAATAAATATATATTGCGGAAATTATAGATGTCTATTTGTGTCTCGATATATAAAAGAATTGAAATAAACAATATTTATATTGATTATTTTTTAAGATGAAATATATCTCCCAGATCAGAGTATTTATTTCCGAGACTGAAGTCTTGGAATTGGGGAATTTTGATGAGAAATAATAATTAAATAATAAATATATTTACCCGGCAAACACAGGTGCATGAACCAGTGTTCCGATATGTTCAGAAATCGAAAGTACTAACATTGTATTAGGACACGGCCTGCTGTCCCGTTTTTAAGAGGATTTTAATAAATCAGCAATACTATTTTTTCTCCATGTATCGGCTACTGCGACACACGACAGGTTAAAATGGTCGCCATCTTGAACTGGAACTGGAACCTAACAAACAAATATTGAGATAAAACAGGACCTTGCTACGCTCATTCAATTATTCAATTCAATTCAATTAGTTTATTACTTTAAAAACATTACAAAATTACATTTTATTTCGTTTTTAAGTGCATTTGTAAAATGGTATTACATAATAAGTAAGCGGTGTATAAACTATACGACGTACTGCTCCTACACAAAATTATACATGCATCAGTTGATACACCAAACATTTTATCCCAAATTAACATCAATAGGTATACCATCAAGAAAATCAACAAGGAGGATGAAAGACATTTACTATATTAAAGCCTACCACACAAATACAGGATATTTTCCCCTGTACCGCGAACATTAAGAAATTATAACATTATACATGGCTCTAATAATGAAATAGACATTTTTAATGACCAATTTAAACACTTCAAAAAAAATGTATTACCTTTAATCATATTAGGCTGATATTGTGATGAAGCCCTTTATTTAAAGAGAAGCAACATTGTACCTACCTAATCAGTGTCTCACCAGTACAGGTGTGACAATAACAAATCGTTTATGAACATATTTGTATTTACCTTTTACCCATTCTTATTTGTTATTTACTTCTGCATATTTAGCTTATTCATTTTGTTACTATTTTTGTTATTATTATGTATTTAAACATCCATGTATGTAAAATTTTGGGCACCATGCCTGTTTTATGTACTTAAATAAAAATAAATAAATACCAGCATCAATAGAGCTTGCCTTAAAGGCAGCTTCACCTTCTGCTAAATATGTCGATATCCGAATTGATTCTGTTCAACAGCAAGACTGCTCTCCCCACCTGCATGACCTGCAGGCAAGTTAGTCCTGCAGGCTGGGAGATAAACCAGTCTATGCTGTCGGTGACGGAGATAACCATCAGGAACATAGAGATTATGTTTATTTATTTTGTAAGAAACAAACAGCTTTTGTATAATATACGAGATAAATATACAAGTTAACTGAAGTCAAGCCACAGAAGTTTATAATGTTAAAGTGCATTAGAAATGAAGTTTTAGTATCTTAAAATTAATTTGGTGTTAAAGGAAGGGGAGAGGAAGAGGATAGGAGATGCTGCCGATACATTCCATACTCTCATATTAATATTCGATCGTACGCATTACTTCATATCGATATTTCTTTAGGTTATTACCAAAAATGTCAATGCTGTAAAATTTTGTATTATATTGTGCACATATACGAGGAATTTTTTCGAATGTTTGTTCTACACGCGGGTAGATAAAATAAATCAGATTGTCGGGTTGATCTAGACGGAATATGAAGATTTATTAAATTGGTACGTTCTGGTGAGTCCAGACCATTATTTAGGATTTTATAATAAGATTTGATCAAAAATTAGACGTCGTGTAATATTTGAGTACGTATAATTTGAGAAGTGTTAGGACGGGTTGTTTCGGAGAATTTGAACAATTCATCAAATTTCAACGTTCATTTACGGGTTCTGTGAAAATCCTATTCAAATTCTGTTATCATATCATTATAGGCTAGTTGCTTGACAGAACTGAAATAAAAACAGAACTTAAAAATATCTTTCACAGAACTTGAAAATTAACTTTGAAATTTGAAGAATTGTTCAAGTTCTCCGAAACAACCCGTCCTAAGTATAGTTTATAATGAATGTATTTAAAAAAAAAAAATTAATTCTTTCTATTCTTTCGATATGGGCAGAGGCGGATTTGCCCTTAGGCCTATGTAGGCCCGGGCCTAGGTCGGCCAGATATAAGGGGCGGCCAATCGTGACAAAAAAGTCACAGATGATAACAAGAAATTATGAACAACATGAATACATCCCTCCAACTGCGGTGCAAGGCGATGGGTCAAGATAGTCCGGCTGGAAAGGTCAAAAGGTCTCCCTCACCCAGTATTTCTCGATCCGGCACGCCACGCAGCAGGTGGGCAGACGTATCCGCCGCCAAGACCTGGACAAATCTCACCCCATGAACCATGAATGATAATGGCAGGAAAATTAAAACGGTTTTGACCCTAGGAACTTACTGAAAAGTTTGGATACTCCTGGTCAATATGATGGGTACTGAGAAAGGGGCGGCTACATGGTCTGGGGCCTAGGGCGGCCAAGACTGCAAATCCGCCTCTGGATATGGGCTTGGTATAAAGGAGTCCAGATCGGTGTACAGTGTTCAGTGAATATATGAGGTGTAAAGGGAATATAGAGTGTTTATGTTGTGGAAGGGTTTTGCTATGCGAATTATAAATCCCAGCATTTTATTGGCTTTGTTAATGATGTCATCAGTGTGTTGGATAAAGTTTAATTTCACACCCAGTGTTACCCCAAGGTCCCTGATATATTTTACTTCATTGATGTGTGTGCCGTTTAGTGTGTATACAAAGGATATTTTATTTTTATTACGTGTAAATGTTAATTTATTGCATTTTGCGATGTTAATAACACATTGTTTACTTTGTAGGTCCTCGGAGTAAGCGAGCGCGAGTTCATGGACCAAATGGGCGTGCACTTTGTGGGATTTGTGAGTCAGTACGGCTACGACCGCGTGCTGAGCGTGCTGGGCAGGCACATGCGCGACTTCCTCAACGGGCTGGACAACCTGCACGAGTACCTCAAGTTCTCCTACCCGAGGATGCGGGCACCGTCCTTCATATGCGAAAACGAGTCGAGGCAGGGACTTACTCTGCACTACAGAAGCAAGAGGAGGGGGTTCGTTTACTATACCATGGGGCAGATCAGGGAGGTGAGTGTGCTTAACTTTTTTCCGAGTCATATTAGGCGGCGTATAAACTGGAGAAGTTTACCGCGAATCGAGCCACGAATTATGGGAAATAACCAGAGATGTGCAAAATGGGTACCCAAAACCATTTGAAATGCAAAATGGAAATGGATCAAAACTTTTCCATTTGAAAATGCAAAATGGTTTTTAGAAAAGCATTTCAAATGCAAAATTCAAAATACCCATTTTCAAAATGCATTGAAAATGCAAAATGGTTTCTCAGGTCAAACAATCAAAATAATTATAGAATTTTTAAACAATTTTGTCATTTAATAATGGACATCAATATAGAACAAACATATTACATGATAGTAATTCCATAAAAACACTGCGACTACAGATTATGAAACCACAAAAAATTTGCGCGGGACTAATGTTGCCAACGTAAAAACATAGAAACTTCTATCTAACATTTAATATTACAGCGTCATGGACCCATGTTCAGTATTAGAATCAGTATTTTTTGTAATGGTATCACTCAATTGCTAGGGCTCCTACCAGGGAGCAACTTGACAAATGTAAATTATCTCTCATGGCGAGGTTGAGGACCAACTGATATTTGGGGCTTATGAAAAAAAGACGAGTGGAGATAGTAGGAAGAATGTTGCAAAAAAGCATTTAAAATGGAAAATGCATTGAGAAAACAATTTAAAATGCAAAATGCAAAATGGTTTTTAGAAAAGCATTTAAAATGTAAAATGGAAAATACCCATTTTGCATTTCCATTTGAAATGGATTTATTTGAAATAAAGCACATCTCTGGAAATAACACAATAGCAACATTTCGCGCTGTTTGCTCGTCTCGGTATTTTTGGCTTGGCTCGCGGTAAATTTCACCTATTTATACACAGCATAATATTTCTGGTGACCACATAACTCATCAAAATGAAATTTCAACACACCTTTAAAAAGTGATAGAAAGTCATAAAAAGGCATGAAACAAAAACTAGATTAAATAAATTACGTTGGTTAGGTTTATATGTTAGTGCTTTCTCGTCGTTTTTAATGTCTATATCACTTTTCACTATAGCCTCTGAGAAAGTCGTATAGTTGGTGTGTATTTCTGCTTCGCAATAAAATCCAAATAAATGGAATATTTTTGAAGGTATCTAAAAACTAAAAACTGTTTTTGAAAAATGATGAAATACGATTTCAAATTTATTTTTCGAAATAATAATATTTTGAAATCAAACAAAAAAAATGGCTCACTAAACTAAAATTAGTGGTAACGAAAAAAAATACACATTTTCTTAGACAAATGTATTATGCACATTATTGCCACCCTTCTTTATTGTTTGATGTAAAAATAATTGACTAAAAATTCACGTGTCAAATTGCGGTCGGAACCTAGTTGGTTTCATATAGGTGTACATTTTAATTATTCTGTGTTTAACTTGTATATTTGAATACAGAGCGCGGTGTTTTTTTGCAACGTCGGGATTTTATCACTAACATTCATTGTTAGCGCTTTTTCCCACCAACATCAGTATTTTGTCTCTTTCATTCATTGTTAGCGCTTTTTCCCACCAACATCAGTATTTTGTCTCTTTCATTCATTGTTAGCGCTTTTTCCCACCAACATCAGTATTTTGTCTCTTTCATTCATTGTTAGCGCTTTTTCCCACCAACATCAGTATTTTGTCTCTTTCATTCATTGTTAGCGCTTTTTCCCACCAACATCAGTATTTTGTCTCTTTCATTCATTGTTAGCGCTTTTTCCCAACAACATCAGTATTTTGTCTCTTTCATTCATTGTTAGCGCTTTTTCCCACCAACATCAATATTTTGTCTCTTTCATTCATTGTTAGCGCTTTTTCCCAACAACATCAGTATTTTGTCTCTTTCATTCATTGTTAGCGCTTTTTCCCACCAACATCAGTATTTTGTCACCTACATTCATTGTTAACGCTTTTTCCCACCAACATCAGTATTTTGTCACCTACATTCATTGTTAACGCTTTTTCCCACCAACATCAGTATTTTGTCACCTACATTCATTGTTAACGCTTTTTCCCACCAATATCAGTATTTTGTCACCTACATTCATTGTTAACGCTTTTTCACACCAACATCAGTATTTTGTCACCTACATTCATTGTTAACGCTTTTTCCCACCAAAATCAGTATTTTGTCACTCACATTCATTGTTAATGTGTTTTCCACGCAACATCAGTATTTTGTCACCTACATTCATTGTTAATGCTTTTTCCCACCAACATCAGTATTTTGTCACCTACATTCATTGTTAACGCTTTTTCCCACCAACATCAGTATTTTGTCACCTACATTCATTGTTAACGCTTTTTCCCACCAACATCAGTATTTTGTCACCTAAATTCATTGTTAACGCTTTTTCCCACCAACATCAGTATTTTGTCACCTACATTCATTGTTAACGCTTTTTACACCAACATCAGTATTTTGTCACCTTCATTCATTGTTAACGCTTTTTCACACCAACATCAGTATTTTTTCACTTAAATTCATTGTTAGCGCTTTTTCACACCAACATCAGTATTTTGTCACCTACATTCATTGTTAACGCTTTTTCCCACCAACATCAGTATTTTGTCACCTACATTCATTGTTAACGCTTTTTCCTAACAACATCAGTATTTTGTCACCTACATTCATTGTTAACGCTTTTTCCCACCAACATCAGTATTTTGTCACCTACATTCATTGTTAACGCTTTTTCCCACCAACATCAGTATTTTGTCACCTACATTCATTGTTAACGCTTTTTCCCACCAACATCAGTATTTTGTCACCTACATTCATTGTTAACGCTTTTTCCCACCAACATCAGTATTTCGTCACCTAAATTCATTGTTAACGCTTTTTCCCACCAACATCAGTATTTCGTCACCTACATTCATTGTTAACGCTTTTTCCCACCAACATCAGTATTTTGTCACCTACATTCATTGTTAACGCTTTTTCCCACCAACATCAGTATTTTGTCACCTACATTCATTGTTAACGCTTTTTCCCACCAAAATCAGTATTTTGTCACTCACATTCATTGTTAATGTGTTTTCCACGCAACATCAGTATTTTGTCACTTACATTCATTGTTAATGTTATTTCCCACCTCCATTAGTATTTTGTCACATACATTAACTGTTAGCGCTTTTTCCCACCAACATCAATATTTTGTCACTTATATTCATTGTTAGCTCTTTTTCCCACCAACATCAGTATTTTGTCACTTAAATTTATTTCTAACGGTTTTTCCCACTTATACAGTATTTTTCATACCCACAGTATTTTTTTATATAAAATGTTCTTTACAAACAATTTTATTTCTTTCTTCTATTTTCTTTGTTTTCCCTACTATAACTTATATCAGTTAACAGCTGTAGTATAATGCTTTTAAAAAAATGTGTAATTTTCGATAGCTCAGTAGGTATATTCTGTTCTTAAAATCCATGTAAAATCCTCATAGGCCATAAAACCAAATAAAATAAAATAAAAAACTTAAACTTTCTTCCTTTCAAAATGTGGTAAATTACTCAAAAAATGTTAAGCCTTTGTTGAACAAAAAGTCTGTTTGCGCTTGGACGCTCATGTCTCTTGCTTTCCATGCATTTTGATTTTAACTGATATTTCTTGTTTTTCCCCTGTGGTCTTTATTCTCGAATCGGTGTCCAGTTCGAGTATTGTAGTAAGGTGTCCAATGTAATGTTAAAATATATTCAACTGAATCATTTCTCTTTGAAGGTGGCGCGACACTTCTACCACAAAGAGATGCACATCGAGCTGGTGCGCGAGGAGCTATTGTTTGACACCACGCATGTCACCTTCCAGCTGACCTTTGACAACCGCGCCTTCACGCTCGCCTCGCTGGCCATGACACGCGAGGAGAAGCACCTGCCCATCAGCGCCTCCGTGCTCTTTGAGATCTTCCCTTTCTGCATTGTGTTCGGGTATGTGCCTACCAATACCGATTAATTCTATGTACGTGACTTAAACACACTATCGAAAATTAGGTACAAATATTTAAGATTAAAAATATAATTTCCATTAGAGAATGGCCGACATACTGACAGAGTAATCTTAAAATTATTCATAAACTGCACATTCATAGAGCCCGCTAATTTTATTATCTTAGGAAAAACACTTTTTAGAAGTTATGCTTCAAAATATCAAGATGAATTGTTTGTCTGCGCCTGTACATACAGAATATGAATATGAATAAATAGTTTGGTGGGTATATTTTTAAGTAAATAAATAAACAATAGAAAATAAAACTGTGACAACAATGACAACATGCTAATGATTGCATCATGCATTAATTTAACTTAACCTAATTTTGGAGTTGGTGTGAGGATTCTCGGCAATGAGGGAACGACTAAAAAACAACAGGAGTGGGCCATAAAATATGAAATAAGTATTGGCTTATAATGAATTTCCTTTCATGGTCATTAATTCATTGACACTTAGGCTTTACGTATGACCCATAAATGTTGGTTGGGGCTAGACAATTGAATGTACATTAGCTAAATAATTTTACAATTAAAAGGTTGTAATAATAAATTGAGTGTTACTATTTTCAGATCGGATATGATAGTACGTAGTATTGGAAACTCACTGATGGTAATCCTGCCCGATCTCCTGGGGAAGAAAATCACCAAGTGGTTCGATCTAGTCAGGCCCTTGATAGCTTTTAAGTTTCAAACTGTAAGTAACCCCTAAATAATTATCTTGTAGGACGGGTCTTCCAGTTGAGTTAAACCATCTTGTAGAATACCATTCTTGTGTTCCGAATGCAATTGTTTGTGTTATCAAATCCAGAGATGTGCTTTATTTCAAATAAATCCATTTCAAATGGAAATGCAAAATGGGTATTTTCCATTTTGCATTTTAAATGCTTTTCTAAAAACCATTTTGCATTTTGCATTTTAAATGCTTTTCTCAATGCATTTTCCATTTTAAATGCTTATTTGCAACATTCTTCCTACTATCTCCATTCATCTTTTTTTCACAAGCCCCAAATATCAGTCGGTCCTCAACCTTGCTATGAGAGATAATTTACATTTGTCAAGTTGCTCCCTAATTATTCCCTAGTAATTGAGTGATACCATTACAAAAAATACTGAACATGGGGCCATGACGCTGTACTATAAAATGTTAGATAGCAGTTTCTATGTTTTTACGTTGGCAACATTAGTCCCGCGCAAGTTTTTTGTGGTTTCATAATCTGTAGTCGTGGTGTTTTTGGATTTACCATCATGTAATATGTTTATTCTACATTGATGTCCATTATTAAATGACAAATTTGTTTAAAAACTCTAAAATTATTTTAATTGTTTGATCTGAGAAACCATTTTGCATTTTCAATGCATTTTGTAAATATGTTTTTTTGCATTTTGCATTTGAAGTGCTTTTCTAAAAACCATTTTGCATTTTGCATTTTCAAATGGAAAAGTTTTGACTCATTTCCATTTTGCATTTCAGATGGTTTTGGGTACCCATTTTGCACATCTCTGGTCAAATCAATGCTTGTAGGCTCATTGAAGTTATACAATTGTATCAATATGTATACTATAATACTGACGTTCCCCAGAGAAAAACTATTTTTGTGTTCCGAATACAATTGAATGTGTTTTTTTTCCTAATACATATTTGTTTTAGGGAAACTGATTCCAAGTAATGTTGGGACACCTTTATCATTGAACTGATATAGCTGGAGGCATGGGGTACCTTTAATTAAAGGATTTTTCAATATTTTATCATGAAACTAAGTGTATTATTTCAGATATTGAATAGGACAAATAATATATTTGAATTGGTGACGGTGGACGCTGTATTGACGGACGGACCAAATACCAGTAATGAAATCAAAAGCCTGACGCCAAGTGAAGGGATGGACGCTTCTCAAGAAAAGAATCTTAGACTTAAAGGTAAAAAACACGAAAATTCTTCTTACTAATTACCTACATAATCTTGAAATGAACATGATTAGTTCCCTAAGTGGATTGCATTTTCCAAGTACATATATAATTTTTTTTTTTTGTGATTTTATTGTCATATTGACTTTTATATATTATGAATTGTGGTTACTTTCTTCCTGTTCAGTTCTTTTAAAGGTGTTTTGCCTGTTTATTTAGATGGCTGAGTTTAACCTTTATTAAAAAGCAGTAAAAGTTAACCATTTAAGATGTCCTTTTGGTAGTGGTATTATGTAATTTTCATAATACATAACAGGTTACCAACTCAAAAGTCTTCCACTTTCTTGTATATGTATTCATATTTTTTGAGAAGGTTCAGGAAAAAAACGACCTTGCAGCTAGCGGCTAGTATCCTGCCAATGTGCCAATAAGAGCTTTTTTGTAACATCTATTTCTGTTACATGCGGCATGAGAAAGAGTGAAATATTAAAACTGAGCTCTCAGCTGTACCGTACTGCTATTTTATACATTACATAAATCATATACATACAAACAAATGTTTATTAATAGTACAAATATTTACAATAACTCTTAGAGCAAGCGGGAAACTGGTGAATCTGAGTATCAGAGTATTTTCAATCTAGATAATAATTTTTTTCCTCTTTTCATTTTTTTCAGCAACCTTAAAACCTTTTGTAGCCGGGTGCATTCGATGCATTTTAAAACACATTACAGCTGATATTTCATTTAATTATTTTAATTTAATACACTTAAAATAGGTCCGCTCATATGGTTTAGTATAAACATAGGTACATTTTGTATTTTAATTTACACTCAAAATTCTTATTTTATTAAATTCATCATTTTTACATTTTTCTTTGAATTTGCTAAATCTGGGTACATTATTGTGTTGTTACTTTTTTTAGCCTGATGTTTTCTTTATTTTTCTGTGTATGGATTGAGGAAGTCAAATTATATTAACCCATTTTTTTTACTTGACATAAAAAGTTACAACTTCCACCTCGAGTTACTTAAAAACGAAAGCAAATCAAAAAAATTATACTCCAAAAATGTGATGGATTTACCAGTTTCACGCTTTGGCTGCGAATGTTCGTACATTGTGTATATCACATAAACGGATTTCCGGAAACCCTCTGGATAACAGCACTGCCTTTTTACATGTGGAAACTGCTAGCATGCCTAAAACGCATGCCTGTCGCAAAGCGTGCCTTAGAAAATCTGGAGCAATCTCATTGGCTTTTTATCGATTCTTTAAAAAAAGACAATTCATAATACTAATGATTACTGCATGTATATATTTAATGAACAATTTGAGCAACAGTTTAAAAGTAGCTGTCAATTGCTCACATTTATTTTTTAAACCTTGAAAACAGATGCCATTTTCCAATGCCTTTCAGGGGAAGATAAAAATATTCATAAACCAACCAGTGAGAGAAAGAAACCGGGAGATGTTCAAATTAGGCTGAAAGGTAAACACGTCAAAAGTGAATTCACAGATGGCGTTTTATTGATGAAATACACTTTTTTTAGTAAATCACAAGTTGGAATTATGTTTTAGTATGAATTAAATGTGCCATTATACATAACCTTTTTGTAATTGTTATTATTGCTTTGTTCATTTTTTGTGGTGTATATTATTTCATGGTTCATCATTCAAACTTCAATAATTGTTTCACAGATGGCGGTAATTTGTGAATTTAATTATTTAGTTAATCGCATCAAATTAACTCCTCGGGTATTATGAGATTTAATCAGAAATATCCCCGGCTTACCTTAATTTTTAAATAGATTAAATTAAATTAAATTAATTAAATTATTTTTAATTGAATGTATATCAAAAATAAATGTTTTTGAAAGCAGATGAAAGTCTATCAAAACATAAAATATTACGAATGGACATATGCAATTAAAAATATTAAAATTGTATTTTCAAAAATGGATGAATGTTTTGTACATGCCCATTATTTTTTCATTTTTTTGTGAATACCGCACAAGAGTCCCAACTGCTTCCAAACGTCTGGAGCTAGTGAGACTATGGCATCCCCATTTAAGGAATGTTGTGAGTCAGAGGGTAGTGGGGAGGGGAAGGAGATGGGAAAGAGGTAGGTGGGGAACTACCTGACTATTTAGATCTGATCACCAAACAAGTCTAAAGCCATATCAAGCAACGTTTCAATTCTGAATGGTGGTCTTACACCATGGCGATACTGAGAGTATCTTCCAGTCTGGAACGTGCCACAAATTAGTAAACTGTAGAGTTACCACTGTGTTTGAAACTTGAAAACATATTTATTTACACTAAACTTTTATGAAGATTATTGTCATTTCACTTATTTTATTTCATAATATAAATTAATAAAAAATTCACAAAATTTTACAAATCTTGCACAAATATGCAAAATTTTATGGTCGATGACTTTTAGGGATAAATTACAATTATTTGGAAATATGGTAAACTTTTAGACGAAAATACAAAGTCCTCCAAATAATGAGTCCTTCTCAGTTTGTGCCGTAAACTAGACATAAATACCCGAGGGGTTAATGTATTCCTTTATTATTATTGTTGCTTGTTCATTATTTGTCGTACATGTATTATTATGGTTCATCTTTCAACTTCTAGAATTTTTTCGCAGAGGGCTTCATTGATGAGTTTCACTTTCAGTAGAAATTACACGTAATTAGTCTGAGTTAAACGGGTCATTATAACCTTTTGGTAAATGTTATTATAGCTTTGTTCGGTAAATGTGGTACATAGTCAATGGTTCATTATTTGGTTTCAAAATTTATTTAACAGATGGCAGTAATCGGTGATTTTCACCTTTTAGTTTCTCATCATAGTGATGCCTTTTGTCATTAGTTCATTGCTTAATTCATTATTTATGGAACATGGTTCATCTTTCGCTTGAAGAATTATTTCACAGATGATGGCATTTAATAGTAAGTGATGTAAGTAAAAAAAGTTAAAAAAAAGATATAAAGTGATGTAGTTTGTTCTCAGTCCTCCTCACTAGGTATTCCTGTTCCGAGGCGGACTGTAGGTTGTTGTATTTGTGTTGATTGATTTCCTCATCTTCTAATTTATTGGTTCCCACAAAATATAAAATCAATTAAGCAAAAAGTATTTATGTTTGTTGTCTGTGTAGGTTGCATTGGGGTTACTTCATAAATTTAATGATTTCTTCATCTTCATGTTTAGTTAGCCATAATTTGGTGTCTTTATTAAACTTTTCTATATCCATGGTGTTTTTAATTTCAATAGGAAGGGCATTATATAATTTTATAGCATGGAAATAGTGGTTCTTTTGGCCGAAAGATGTATTTAATTTTAGAATGTTTAGTAGATTTGAAGATTTCGTTCTTGTAGTGTAGGTGTGTTGTTCAGCAAGGTGTTCATATTTTTCTTTAAAATTGAGTAGTGCATTTTTTGAGTACAGTTTTATAATGCTGAAAACGTTAATTTTTTTAAAAATTTCTTTTGATGGAGTCCTTATCAGTACTTTCAGGATTATTTTTATTATCACTTTTTGTATTTTAACGAGCTCCTTCATGTGAAAGTTTGAGGCAGATCCCCATCCAATAATTCCATATTCTAAGCGTGATTGGCAAAGAGCATAGTAGACTTTATATAGATCATTTTTAGTTTGTATATTGCGTACGTTTCTAAAGTAGTACATAAGCTTTGTAAGTTTCTTTGTAATGCTATTTATGTGAGTGTCCCATCGAAGATTTTCATTGATTTCAACGCCGAGATATTTTATATTTCTGGAGTGTGTTATGTTGGGTCAGTGACATGATTGCGATAAGTTTTTTTCCTTAACAATCATGTATTTTGAGAGCATAATCCTCAGCTGGTTGTCCTCTGGCCGTTGTTGACATTTAGTGTAAGTGAGTTTTGTTTAAGCCATTTTTTGCAAAAGTACAAGCCCATGTTCATTATTAACTTTTCAGTTTGTGTTGGAGTTATTATGTACTTTTATTATAAGTTATGTGTCATTTATTGGTGGTATTCACTCCTCAGATAATCATATAAGAAATGTGCCAATTTAATGCCTTTTTTTTCCTTTATTTTTTCCCAATTTTTACATTAATTACATACAATATTATATAAATCAATACCAATAATGGGAACCCACTAAGGCGCAGCCTGTGCGTGGGTAATATATATATAAGTTATTATATTATTGTACCTAGAAATAAAAATTATAATTGCTTAGTTCATAAATTCGGAACTGGCAAAGAAAGGATGAAAGTAGATTGAATGCTTTTGAAATGAGATCCCTGAGGCGTATGTGTGGTAAAACCATGTTTGATCGTGTGAGGAATGTGGAGATCCGCAAAGAGTGCAAAGCTGATGTAAGCTTAATGACTAAGATTAAGAAAGGGAAGCTTAGATGGTTAGGGCATGTAGAGTGAATGAGCGAAGATAGGAGTGTAAGGAGGATATATGATGCAAATGCGAATGGTAGCAGAAGTCGGGGACGCCCGAGGAAGACATGGCACGATCAAGTGAATCAGATACTCGAGTCGGGCCATGTCAAGAGTCAGAATAATAGAAGAGTATGTATGAGACGATGTATGAATGTGAATGAGGCAAGAAGTGTGTGCCAAGACCGAGTTGTTTGGCGGTCCGTCCTCTCTTCCTACCCCTGCGGGGAAACGGCGTGATGGTTAGTTAGTTAGTTAGTTAGTTAGTTAGTTCATAAATTGTGATAAATGACTAATGGTTAAACTTTCGGAAAAATTCACAGATGGCATTTAAGTATTGATGACATAAAATCATTTTTTGTTTTAACTGTACTATTAAATAAATGTCAATAATTAATTTTCATTGTGTTTGTCGTTGTTCATAATTTGTTAATTGTGGTAATTAATATAAACAAACAAGCTAATTTATTTAAAATACCTTTCAAATTATTCTTTGAATGTCCGTTCACCAACTGCATGCAAGGCGGGATATCAGGAGAGGCCGGCCTTTGACCTCTCTAGCTGGACTCTATCAACCCAACCGAGGGATGAATTCATATGTCCGTCACTCCTGTTACACTGACCGCAGATTCTTACCCACCTCCTACCTTATTCCTTCTTAGAACTTCCTCTCCGTACTTTCCTCAAAAATACCTTCCACACAGCGTAGGACTATGCCCTGAAGAAAATTCTATTCTGCAGAGCCTTCTGTGGGGGAGTTTATTTAAAATATCATGTTTACTGAAATTGTTTTAGCCATAAATATGTAGATAATTATGAGCACATTATGGGTAAATTTTGAATCATTGCAAATTTCATTATCATTTTAATTTTACATATTTATCAATTAACTCATAACACTCAACCATTGTTATTTCACTATTCGAGGTTTAACAAGACTTACCCAATAGATTAATTTAACCAGCAATTCCTGATGTAATTTTTTCAAAGAAAAAATAATTTTTTCTTCTGCGGTGACTTCATGTCAAAACTTTTTTTAAATTTTTATTTTTTAATGAAAGACAACCATTCCCGGGTTACGAATAACCTGACAATAATTTAAAATCTCCTACTACCACCACAGTAAGTAGAAAATGTTGCTTGTGATGTGATTGGAATTGAACACACTATGGCTGTGTGGTACACAAACCGACAGGTCATAATAACTAACAAGAATGAATTGTACCGTGTGGTACACACCGTCCCATTCCCACAGCTTTGAACAGTAAGTGAGTAGGCCTTTACTGGTCTACAGTTTTAACCATTGGTGACATAATGTGAAGAAAAGTTTTTTGTTGATAAATTTGTCACAGGAAACGAAAATGACTATGTACTACCTTTTTTCTCCAATAAGATTGGTCTTTTTTTACATTAACTCCTCCTATGTATTTAAGTTATCTTTCGGGGTTCTATATGGAGGATCTTTTTGAGGATAGGAAGGTCTTGAAGAGACCCATGTTGTAGGAGGGAGGAAACACAGAGGCCGACCAATAAATCCAAAGTGCTGTTACTTATTAACTACTCTGGTTGAAAATCGTTTAACAAGTGCTTGTCAGCAAAAGTATCAAGTAAAGACAATCATGTAGAATCATAGACAATATATTAGAGTTATTACAGTAATACTAACACTTGAACAGCTGTTGAACTCAAGAATAATTTGGGGAAACGACCGATTCAAATGCGACAAATGACCTGTGAACCGTTTACAAATGTTGGGCGCGCGTTTGGCATGATTCCTGACTATGCACTAGTACTGAAGGGATCGATGAAGCTAGTTCTTTGAAGCATCATCCATTAAAATACCAGTAGAGTAAGGACAGCATCCCAACCTGATGTCTGTGCTGAAAAGATTGCAATTCTTTTGTTCACCCGATTCTGCAGAGTATTATGTCAAATTCAACAGTGGGGCGCACTTGCGATTTTTACAGGGTCAGCAATTGTGTACATACTACAGTCTATTGGGTATGTCTTGTTACATCTTTATATATTCTTCTGGTAGTATATTTACATTTTCATTGTAGCCTATATTGAACACAATAGCGTAGGACATAATACCACGATATATAGAGATTATAAAAGGGAAGTTACATATCAAATGAATAACTGTGTGTTTATATTTACAGGTCAGATGATATATATGGATAATTGGAGAATGATGATGTACCTGGGGACTCCAGTAATGCCGGATCTCACTTCACTTATCACAACGGGATTGTACATCAATGATTTGTCCATGCATGATTTCAGCAGGTATGTATTTATGAAGTAAAAAATTTTAAAAACGAATTCCATAAAGTTTTTTTTTCCTAAAGTGATTATCGCACAAGATTCCCAATGGGGTATCTTCACAAACTATAAATACCGTTAAAATGTGTGGAAGATTTAAAGTAGATTTTTCTGATTCTGATCATTTTACTAAAAATCTTTTTTTTTAAACGATTGCACATTCCGTAATGGTTCCAACTGACTACAACAACATCAAAGATGACACAGATACAATGTCATTGTGACATAAGAGATTTTAGTTTGGGCATATCTATCTCTTCTGATGTCAGTGATCGGCGCAATGGTTTTGTCAGAAATGTTATTATAAAACTAATTCTCACAAGATTTGCACGGCCAACATTATAAATATTATTGGAATTGATCCTCTTCCTTAAACCGACGTTTCGGACAGTCTTGCAGTGTCCATCATCAGAGAAAATGTGCAGAATTTACATTCTTCTCCAACGTAGGAACAAAGAAAAGTTACAGTGTTTCAATAATAAACTTGTATTTTTCAGGGACTTAATGTTGGCGGGAACACAACAGTCCGTAGAGCTGAAGCTGGCCCTGGACCAAGAACAGCAGAAGAGTAAGAAGCTGGAAGAATCCATGAGGAAGCTGGACGAGGAAATGAGAAGGACAGATGAGCTACTATATCAGATGATACCCAAACAAGTAGCAGACAGACTGAGAACTGGGGAAAATCCAATCGATACTTGCGAAGTAAGTTACCATTAATTTTTATGATGTATTCGTCTAACGGAATCGAAATGACAATCTAGTCTCCTTCAACAGTAGGTACAGCAATCTTCTCAACATGCCTTCCATTTATTTGCTTGATGTAATTCTAATCACAATTTGTTTAAAAGCTGAAATGGATTTAGAATCATCATTTAATAGGAACCTTTCAACTGTCAAAAAAACAAAATGATGCTGAATAGCCATTTGATGACTTTGTCACACGTGAATTTCTGCAAAACAACTGGGCTTAAATGACCAGCTTAGGCACAGGAGCTCTATCGAAGCCAGAGACAAGTTAGCCTCCTATAAGCTGGGCGTACAGTACAGGGCCTACAGATACTTTAGTAGTGCCTATACAACAATCTGCTGACCCTGTACAAATCACAAGTGCCCCCCACATTTGAATTTGGCTGCCACCTCCGGTCTCGAGCCGAAAGAAACTTTTCTGGATTTATCTGCAATTAACTGGGAAGACTTCGGTGGCTAGGTCATGTGGAGAGAATGACCGAGCATCAAGAACCAAAGTCCCTGCTGAGCTCAAGACCGATAGGGAGAAGGAGCCTGGGAAGGCCAAGGTTAAGATGGAGCGACAACGTCCTCAAAGATTTGTCTGCCTGGGAGCTTCGAAACTGGAGAGAGCTGGCGCGGGACCGAGATGAGTGGAGGAAGACTCTTGAGGAGGCCAAGACCCACCAGGGGTTGTACAGCCAAAAGTGATGATGATGATGATCTGCAATTAAATTTTGAATCTGAACCACTGACAAATAATTTTTTTTAAAATTTATATTCAATATCCTCATGGCATTTACATAATGGTTTGGTGGAAAGAAACTGCCTAGTGGAAATGAACCAATCTTTTTACTATTATGTACTAAAATGTACTTAATTACGTACATAATTTTCTTTGGTTTTCAGATGTTCGACAGTGTGTCCATTCTATTCTCCGATGTGGTAACATTCACAGAGATATGCAGCAGAATCACTCCCATGGAAGTTGTTTCGATGTTGAATGCCATGTATTCCATCTTTGATACTCTCACTGAGAGAAATAGAGTTTACAAAGTAAGAAATCCTCCATTTTACAATTTCTTTAAGAACATTTACATTTAACTACTAACCACTCTAGCGAAAGCTACCCAAATTTTGGCATCACTACTCATGCTGTTGAACCATAGCTATACAAACTTGGGTAGCTGTAGGTAGGTGATTTTTATGAATTAAAATGAATATTATTATTAACTAGTACAAGCACAGTTCCGCTGAGTTGCTACATGGTGCAGCCTACAGTTTGAATATTTCCCTGATAATAGCCAACCTCCGATAAGAGAAGGCACCAGAAGAAGGCTTTGTCTGAGTTTTAAGATCCTAATTTAGACTTTCAGCAAAAACTTATTGAAAAACATGAATTGAACAATACAATGTCTTATTTTTAACAGTTACAAGGATTTTTCAAAGTTCCACAGGTCATGCAGAAAATGATATTGCTAACATATAAAAGTTACTCTCTTTTAGCATTTTTTATGTGCGGAAAATGCAAAATGGCGTTATCATAATATCTTTTTACAATTAAAAGGATATTTTAATGGCTTAGCTACTCGAGTGATGGCATATTTACAAAATAAAATGCCTTGAACGATGGAGGTTTCTGTGTGTTCGGTTATAGATTCGACTGTGCTCATTTTATAAATCATATCTCCAAATATTAATAGCGAAACACATAAATTGCTCACTGCAATTTAAAGCTAATGAATTCAACTTTATTTCACCGTCGTAAATTGCAATAAATGAATTGAAATAAAATGACAAAAAACCGTCTACCGAAATTTAGGCAGCAATAGCCCAAAGCCTATAGTGATGAGACCTAAACATGAGTAACCATCGTTCAACCGGTTAAAATTTAATATTGTATCTACATAAATCATAATATTGAGAAAACTGAGATTTGAAAGTTTGTGAACCTTGAAACATTAGGTTTGATGTTACAAAAAAAGTATTCATTTTATATTATACTAGTAGTATTTTTATCTTTATCAATCTAATGTAAATGAAATATTTGGGCATGGACTTCCATTTAGCATAAATAGAGGTATATTTTTAGGAGATACAATATCTGTGGGTACTACAGGGTTTTCCAATAAGAGGTGTTATTTTGAATAACCCGCTATTTCGGTAGATGTTACTTTTGAAGCTGTCATTTTTTGACATTTGACAAGTAGAAACTACGCCATTAATAAAAATGGAACAATACAGGCTTCAACAACGCATTGAAATTATTATAATTCACTTGAGTGAATCAAATGCAAATCATCTTGAGTGACGAGGCCCATTTCCACCTCGGTGGCTTCGTCAACAAGCAAAATTGTCGCATCTGGGGCTCGGAAAACCCAAGAGTTATTGTTGAAAAGTGTTTGGTGCGGTTTATGGTCCGGCGGAGTCATTGGACCTTACTTTTTTGAAAATGAGGCTGGAGCAACGGTTACGGTGAATGGATTGCGGTATCGAGAGATTGATTTTTTATGGCCGGAATTGGATGGTATTGATCTGGACAACGTTTACTTTCAACAAGACGGCGCTACGTGCCATACCAGCAACGAAACCATTGATATTTTACGATTGAATATCAAAATAACACCTCTTATTGGTAAACCCAGTATTAAATGTTGCCTAGAGGATCTACAATGTATTTCAATGTGTATATATCTTTGGGATGGTAGGTTTAGGAAATGCTTATTTTTGCTCTAAGCCATCGAAAAAGCTCTATATCTCATGATAGAAGTAACACAACACGCTGAAAACAATTGCGTTCCCTCAAAAAATTCAGACTGGTAAATCTGAGCAAATTTTATGATGCCAGAGTTCACCGTTCAAAAATTATTCAACTTTTTAGTTTAGATTAAGATCAGAAGAACAGAAGTTTGACACATTGTTTATTTGTTTAGGTAGAGACCATAGGTGATGCCTATATGGTCGTAAGTGGGGCACCTGAGAAAGAAATTAATCACGCTGAGATGGTTTGCGACATGGCACTGGATATGGTTGAAGCCATTACAGACTTGAAGGACCCTTCAACAGGTATAATATTACACATAAATCATTACAATTCAGTTATGATACCGACACTGATATATGGTAAGGACGCATGGAAAAACTAGCACAGAAAGGATAAAAAAAACTGAATGCTGTGGATATGAAAATTGGTAAAAAAAAAATTTTTTCACTAATAATAATTCAAATTTTAATGGAAACAAATTATTCCATTTAGCCCAATAGCCCATCGATCTGTCTCAATTACAATCGCCTGACATCATTGATCTCGATCCCATTTGAATTTTGAACACAGTTTTGTATTGGAAATTTAAGCCTCGATTTGGCAAATATTTGGATCACTAAACACATCCACAAAGCATTTATTGTGTTCTTCTTTATTCTATATGTATATCAGAATTATCCTGAAACGAGTGTCATCAGGTAGATGAAAGAAGGAATCGGTGACAACCCAGAAATCATGACAAAAAAAAAATTCAAAATAGTTATTGCTTTTTTGCTGTTCTTAGTTGTTGTTATTTTGCATTGTCTGTTTTTAGGTTCTCATCTTCAAATTAGAGTTGGAGTTCATTCAGGGGCAGTTGTAGCAGGAATTGTTGGATTAAAAATGCCAAGGTTAGTAATTACAATTTCAATTTAAAGTAACGGTCGCAACTCCCCAGTTCCCCCGATCTAACCAAGGATTTCTGTCTTACTGAGCTATTGAGACCTGATTATTTTCTATCATTTTTGTCGATATCATAATATCTCAATTTAACCACTTGACTTGGAGTTTTGGCAAACTTAACCGAACATAAGTTTTTTTTTTGCTGTTCATTTTTTTAGTTATTATCATAGATTGAAATGTTATGGACATCACTCCACGCAAATAAATCAAAAAAAAAAAAAAAAATTAATAAAAAAAAGTCTAATACATATTATCATCGTTTCGGCCATACTACTCCTCCAGGTTAAGAATTACCAATATACTAATTTCCATATTTTTGGCTGCAAATCTGTTATCTTGTTGCGATCGTTACCTTTTTATTTTCTATGTCTTATTCTGTTTCATGATTCGTTTAGGTTTATTAATATAATCTTCTTCTTCAATGATTTTATTTAAGTTTCATTCAAATAGTTCCACAACTTCATAATTTTTATGAAAACTCTTCATGTGGGAATCTTATTTGAGGTTTTTACTATCCCTTTAGTTTTGGATTTGGCCACGCTCATTCCTCAAATCATACCTCTCAATATTAATACGGAATCATATGTGTAAGCTGTTTTTTAAAGCTAGTGAATTCACCTACAAAACACCAAAAATCCTATATTTTAAAGTATTACAAAAAAATAAATTAAATGCGTGAATTCTATATGTTACTCACTGAAAACTTGTACTAATTTGTGACAATATTTAATAGTTCTCTTTATGTGTATTGTTTATAGTCACATCCATTAAAAAATGCTATTTTTAACATGACAGAATTTGTATTATATTATACTATAAATATAGAAATTTCCATGACAGGAACATTAGTGACATATTTTGGTATTCAATAGAAGTTTAATAGAATGTTCAAAATAAAATAATTTTTAATCATAAAAATCACCTACCTACAAATTTGGGTAGCTATTGCTCGAGTTATCAAAAAAAACTGATGTGATCTCAAATTATTGCATCGTCTTTTCCACTTAAAATTAGTCTGTAAGGAATCAATATCACAAAAAAACTAGTGCTTATGTGAATGAAACCACATGTTATTATTACTAGCTGAACCCCACCATGCGTTTCTGTGGCTAAGTCTGTCTATGCAGATAGAAAAAAAAGCACACTTTGCTTTTACCTCCAACAAATGACGATGTTTTTTTCAAATAAGCATGTTTTTACCTGTCACAGGTGACATCTATATGATATAGATATATAAAAACACTTGCGTATTCGAATGCAAGGTTGTGTCAAAATTTTAAAGTAATAGGAGAAGAACTTTCGGAGATTTAAGATTTTGAACAAACAAACATTTACATTTTTATTTATTGATAAGGAGACGCACTCAGGCCATAGGTCCACTGGGCTTCCATTCTTTATCTTATTCTCTTGACAGTAAACACAATCCCTTGCAGTTCGATCTTATCAGATGTTTGGCTTTCCCCTGGTTCCACAATGTGTCTTTGCAGGTATCTGAATCTTCTCCACATCAAGGTCCTAACATTGGCACCATTGATTATTGAGTTTCTTCATCATCTCTTCATCTCCTACCGCTACTGATATTTTCCACTTCTAACAGCAGCATCTCTTGAAAAACTAATGAATACCTATAATATTTTATATAGTTTTAGTAAGTGATGAATAAATCGCCAAATGTTTATACTTGATCAAATATTCAGTAAGCATACGCCAGCTGATTCTATTTTTGTAATAACATACTTGTTATTTGCAAAACAGTAATTTTGTTAAGTGTACCGTCTTACCAAATAATGTGTTTGTGTTTATAAAAATATTACATAATCTGCCATAAGTAGTTTCCCCAGAATAGCTACTTACATTCAGAGAAATGATTTTTTTAAAGGTACGCTGACAGACAAGAGGTTAAATAACAATAATTGGCAAGATTATCTTTATTCCTCGATTCAAAACCTTCTCGTTGGAATGCCCGTTCCTTGTGGGTGACGAGTATGTCCAATCGTTCCCATAATTTCCGACAGAGATGAGAGCAGTTCCTCTGGTGGTGGTAGTGCACACCACGGGTGACAAGTTGTTTCCCTTCTTGCCGAAAGAGATGCGGAAACATGGCAATGATCAAATTTGGTGCTAACAATATTATTGGTGATTTCCAGGTATTGTCTCTTTGGCGACTCTGTTAACACTGCCTCTAGGATGGAGTCCACCTCCGAAGCCATGAAAATTCACATCTCGCAGTCCACTCGCGAGCAGCTGTCTCCCTCCTACTTCGCAGAGGAGCGGGGCGAGATCTCAGTCAAAGGAAAAGGTTCAAATCACTTTCTCCCAAACTCCAAAAGTAATGTTGATGTTTGTACTGTCTTATGGGGGTGATGGTTTTTATATTTACATCATCTTCATCACGGAGCTTCATTCCAAAAGCTCTCCACTGGCTGTGGTTCCTTAGCATTTGCCTCTCTTCCTCAATCCTATCCGTCCTGCTCCAGTCCTCTTCTTCGATTTTGTTTTTTGTCTCATTTGGTAAGTGAGTGCCTAAGGTCCTCGGTGTCAGATTCAAATGTCACGGACTCGAAACCTAGCTTGCAAAAATTTATTTTATGTGTCGTTTTATACTTAACTAGCTGGGGTACTCGGCTTCGCTCAGGGAACGTTCCAGACCATTCACAATATTCCAGAATCTTTTGTGATGTTCTGGAATGTTGTAGAATGCTCTTGAATACTCTGGAATGTTCTGGACTGTTCTAGGAATTTCTAGAGGGTGAAACATCTAGCCCTTATATCTTCAAAAGCATGCCATTCGGGTAAAAACAGGAACCTTCTTTGCGGATGGGGAATAGAGGGCTACCACACCATACAACTCCCTTGATCGTACCAGTACTCATTTCTGAGTTTTAGTGGCACGCACATTGTACACTTACTTTCATAGTATACATTGATTACATGAATTTCAGAGTGGTAGATACCTTCAGTAAATAAATACCACCGTTCAGAATCAAATTGTTGCTTGAATTGACTTTAGCCGTTTTTATATGCTATAAGTTATAAGGAAAGACATCAAGGGAATATAAATTATAAATCAATAGAAATAAATGTTTAAATGTGAATGAAGCCAGGAGTATGTCCAGAGAAAGTTATTTGACAGCCCGTCCTCTCTGCCTACCCCTGCGTGAATCGGCAATCAATTAGTTACTTTGTTGGAAAAATGTATTTTAGTATGATAGCAGAGCCGCATTTTTGCTTTTTTGGCAATCTATAGCTCAAATCTTCTCTTGATGTGCTGAATCAATATTTTCGCATTCTGCTAGCTGATTCTATGTTCATAATTCGGCCCCTTAGGGTCAAAAAAACGTATCTCATTTTTCTCTACTTTACAGGAGAGCAAGAAAACATAGTTCTCAATTAATCAGTGTTGTATACTTTTAAACAAACGAAGCATATTAATAATGTCTACTCATTTAGTTAAAGGATGGTATTTTGTGCTTGTGAACATCTTTTAAATATAAAATAGTAATTCATTTTACCATACGTAACTCAGAATCGATAAAAAATTGAGTTACGTTTTTTTGACTCTAAGGGGCCGATTGTACTAGACAACTGCCTGTTTCATGGTTACCAATACATTATATTTATTTTGTATAAAGTGTAAACAATGTAATGTAAGATTTTGGACCTCACCAATAAACGTGTTTCATACCCTATTACAACCGATAACCAACCCTTAATGTAGATTAATGGTGGTTTCTCAGCGTTACTTATTTGTATTTGTCAGCGCTCAAGCGATTAAAGAATGGATTTTGCAGTACTATCTTATGAATTTAAAAAATTTATGTATTTATTGAATGCCCGTAGCTCTTTTACAAACACAACGTCGCTCTAGTTTGTTTTTATCCAACAGACCAAAACGTAAATCGGGAGAAATAGCGCTTCAATGTTTTTTTTACTAAAAACGCATGTACTACTAAATTAGCTCATTCTAACCTTACTAAAATGATTTAAAGAGATACAAATTATTATTTTTAAGTAAAATTCGTTCCAAATGTATAAAATTACGCATAAAACACGTTTTTAATTTGGATGTAGGACAGAGTGTTGGATAAACACGCCGGAATGTTGTTTAATTTTGGTTGACTTAAGACAACTGCGTCTTTAAAACACATTAAAAACACTATTTTTTTCACTTGTATCTTTCATAATAATAAATGCTTTCTGAGAACAACTGCATACTCAATTTCGCCAAAATTTCATCTGTTGGACAAAAACGAACTAGAGCGACGACAATACATGTTGAAAATGTACAAAATGTTTTAGTTGCTAGTGTTCATGTAAATAATGAATCCTGATTAACTGTGGATATTTTCTTAATAAATAATTTCAACAACATTATGATGACGTCTAACTATAGGAGATTTAAAACACTGCCATCTACATGAAAACTAAACTTGTCTTTATTGACTATTTGTCACAATCTGTAGAGATAATTAGAACAGTCAGGAAGCCATTGTTCTCTTAGAAGTTAGTAATTATCTTATAAGCTGTTTGCCTGTAATGCCAGTTTATTCTATTTATCTCTTAAGAAGTGATTTCTATCCAAAACCACTAAAACTGTACTATCAAAAACAGACTCAAACTATCACATCATAATAAAATTGAACATTATAATTGTAGGCGCCATGAAGACATACTGGCTAACTCGCCGCGAGCACAGGACGCCTGTGTCCAAGATCCTCTCAGCCACGGCCAAGCAGGCCTGGACGGCCGAGTCCGTGCCCGCTTCCGCCGCAAGCCACGGGACACCGGGAGAGCCGGGATCCGCGCTGGCGGGAGGCGAAGAGAGGCGAGTCTACTCGCCCGTCACCTTCCAGGAGGTGGCCCGCAGGAGTGTGGCCAGCAGTCCCATTAAGATTGGCACTAGGGGTAGGTACTTTTACCTAACCTAACCTATTATTTTATCATGTTTTGTTTTCTCACTGTTCTATTTTATCCGGTTACCCTGTGTTACTAAGGGAGCAAAAGACAGGCCAGGAATGAAGTTTGCAAAATAGGCTGATTTTCTATTTTTTCTTTATTCACTTGAGCGGTTGGGTATTTACAAAATAAATTCCTTGAGAGATCCGTATAGATTTCCGGGCATTTGGTTTTGGAGTTGGCAGCGCTCATTCAAAAAAATCATATCTTCGATATTAATTTGGAAACTTATAAACTGCTTACTGTGGTTTAAGTAAAATCAATCCATTTATATTTAAATGTTTCTCCCATATTTGTAGGTTTTATAATTGCGCTGTTTGCGGAAATTTAAAAATAAATTTATATAAATGAAAAAACCTAAATTTGTGTAGCCATCGCTCCAAGCCTAGAGCGATCAGGCCTAAATATGGGTAGCCATCGTTCGATTTGAGGAAAGTTGTTAGTTCTCCAACTGTTCGTAAGCTGCCATGTCAAAAAACATAATCTGCCTAGCAAAGTTCTCAAAAATACCCTTTAATAACTGTTAAAACAGAATAAAATGAAACAAATAATATGTTTCGTTCAATAGAAAGCAGGTCCAACTCCATGGGCACAATGTACGCTTACTCCCCGGCGGAGGTGTTTGGGTCTCTGGTGTCGGAGACGGATGAGTTCCTGGACCTGCACAGCCAGTCCACTCCGGAGCGCCATTTCTCGGTGGTCGGGGGTAACGTCTACAGGCTGTCCACCGCCCCCTCTAGGACAGACGTTCAAATGAGGCACACCCTTGATTTAGAAGATGAAATGATGTCGGTAAGTAGAAAACAATATCTAAACATATAATTTGGCACAATTAAGTAAATTAAATACCTGGTCATGTCAACAGAAGAGTATGTAGGAGAAGATTTGCGGGAATGAGAAACCTTATACCGGGAACTATTCATTTGATAACCAACCCCGAGTGGCCACGTTTGGGGCACATGAAAAGGGTGCCCTGGTTCATGGGGTGAGGTTTGCCCAGGTCTTGGTGTCGAATACGTCGACCCACCAGCTGCATGGCAGGCCAAATCGGGAGAGGTCGATTCCTTTGAAGTCGAGACCCTTTGAACTCTCCAGATGGACTCTCTTGACTCAACACCTTGCACTGCAGTGGGATGGGGATGGATTCATACACCACTCCTGAACGTACTGACTCCCAGATTACCCACATTATTACCTACATTCTTTCATACCTTTTTCTTTCTCAGAACTTCCTTTCCTTCCTTTACTAAGACCCCCACACAACACCTCCAAAGATAACATAGGCCCTGAGGGAAATTATTTTCCTCAACCCCTCCTATATTAAAAAAATATCTGTTATAAATATGAATATGAATGAAACAAAGAGGGTGTGAGAAAACAGAGTTTTGCGGCCTACCCCTGTGGAGAAACGGCGGCATCGCAGGTTCCATCTTATGTCTGTTCATTTTCATAAAAAATTTAAGAATGCCACAAAAAGTGCAGCGTAAAACCATTATCATATACATCAGGAGAGCGGTGAAAAGGTTAAAATATAAAAATAAAATGTGTTTTTGTTCTAAACATTGAATTTCATTTTCAGAAAGAATTCTTGAAAGTTGAATAAAATGTTAGCTGCAAAATAGTAATTTTGAAATCTTAACGAGAAATAATATTTCCATCCTTTTCTTTAAAAACTCTTTTCTGCTTCTCTTTTTTTTAGTATTTGTTGCCAGTTTCAATTATATTTCAAGGTTATTGTTAGCATTATTCTTATTGCGGCAGTACCCACCAATATTATTATGTTCAATTGTATGTGTGATTCTAGGGAAACGTGAGAAAAATTCCTTCATACTCCGCTCCAGCTGTGATAAATAGTTTTAAGAAAACAGAGCTACATATTCCCTCTATGGAAATCACACACACAGGTAATTATAATTTATCATACAACTTAACCCGTAGTCCCACGGGTCGGAAAGCAATCGACATAAACCAAATGCTGTAAGACCCTGCGCAGAAAAGTTCCTAACTGAACTGGGCTGCATACCGTACCTTACTATAACGAACTTAATTTTCTGGATTTGTTTATGTGGATTGCTTACTGACCTGTAGGACGACGGGCTTACTGTTTTGTAACATTTTACAGACATTATGCATTACAACTTGTTTTATGATCTTATATTATTTTGTAAATGACTGCAAATGTGACATGAAACAAATTGGTCAGGAGAGAGAAAAAAACCATGACACAACATATATAAATTCTTGGACTAACTACCATATCGACTGCGTTTTGGTAAAACCCTTCAAGTCGTATTATCTGGGAATGTTAGTTTTCAGTGGTTTTACATAGAATAGTCTTCACGGCGTTTTGCGCCATTTTCCGTCGCATCGTTTCTTTCTAATAGTTTGTGGCTTGGCTCGCGGTAAATTTCTCCTATTTATACGCAGTATAACACGGTAAAATAGTTTTTGCTGATTAAAGGCATTTTTGATTCTTACTAAAAACTAAATTTATCTGCACAATTTTTGTTTTTGAAAACCATACATGACATTACTCAACCCCTTAAAATCTCTCATAATTTTTATACATAAATAGAAATGCAATATCTTCAATCAAAATTTTGAAAAAAGGGAACCTTTCATATCTATAGATTTTTAATTAGTTTTACTAATTTGAAAATATTCGTTTTTGTCTTCTACCGTAAAATTTTCATTTTGTGGCGTAAAGGGTTTTGCCAAATTAAGATAAGTATTTCTTAGTGCCCAGAGTATTAATGAAGGGAAATAATTATACAGTCAGTGGACATCTTCAATATATCACTAAACAAATACAGAAAGATTGTTACTGTGGCAGTTATGTATAATAATTACTGTATATATTTTAATATTCGTATATAAATGCCCCTTCAAAGGGCGTTAATTCAAGGGTGGCCGAAACAGTGTTACCTATTGCCATTATAATAAAAGAACATTGTAACAAATATTAGCATTCTCTGGATGAACATACTCGAATAAAATGATTACAAATTTAATTATCATATCACCTTTGGAAAAATTGTCGCACTCGTGATATTGCATGCCGAAAGACAATAAATATATATTTTTTTAAATCTTTATTATATTTGATGAACAACCTGATTTGCTTCGACTAATTTTGTTTTGCATGAATTAATGTTTTTTTCAGTTAACCTTTACATATCCTAAAGGAAAAAGGGGGACAGTAGAGTCCCCCATGTATTGTAGAGCGATCGTATCTCTTAACTTCTTGAATTGCGTAGATATTATTTAAAATCTTAAAAAATAGTGGCCAAATATATACATATTTTTAATGCAGATAGATTACCAAATAGTTTTGTAGGATTACTTAAATTAGAGAGTATATGATGTGAAAAACAACTTAGGTATCACACAAAACTCTTGTTTGGGGAAAGTGTACGCTTGTAAGTGTATCCAGTTTGGTAGGGTTAATACAATAATCCAAATTATGGGTGAAAAGCCGAATATTGTAACTATTCTAGTACTAAATCAAAATAATTCTGAACATTTTAATTTGCTTTCAGATGACGATTTCCCGATGGGCATGATGTGTCCACTAAGTTCTCTGGCTCTTGCAACAATGCCTACGTCTTCACGATCGGATTCCAACCTCGTTTCCCACACCAACTCGAAGGGCAATTCCAAAACACCAACTTCTTCTGCGTGCAAGAACAGAAACAACAAAAACCTTTCATCCAAACAACGCAAGAATAACCTGACCAATAAAGACAGTGAAAACCAATGCTGCGGCAGTTTTGGAAACCCACATTCAAAACACAAAATGAGCAGTAATTCATGTACTATGTCTTAATCTCTTTAAATGCTTTAAAATCGAGAAGAAATACTTTCTTAACGATGAAACTTATCTTAAATTATTAAAAAAAAAGGGTTTCAAATTGAAAATATTGTTAAAAATTCTTAAAACTCTCTTTCCCATCATATTGAATTCAAATAAGTAAATCTGTGTCTATTTTCTCCCTGTGAAATCACCATTGAAGTTCAATGTCGATTAAAATAATCCTTCGACAGGACAAAGAATAACAATATTCTGTGAAACAATTTATAAGTGTATGTCAACCTAATCCCTCTTTTGAATCTCCATTCACAGATGTTTTATGACCACTTATTTGAATTCAATGAATGACATACTTAGTTGATAAGCTGCAATAGAATCTCAATGTCTTTAATTATTGTTAAATATCACGGCTGTTCAAAGTTAAAATACTGAATACATTTCAGGAGAAGAAAAAGTTTTTTGAATCGGCATCCTGAATTTAGAATCTTTTATCTACATATTTATTTAATTTATTCTTGGATTTTGATTTGTAGTTCTGTGTTTCATATTGGGAAAATTGGGAAAAAATATTTATGTAAATATTACTTTGGAATCTATGGACAAAGTTAGAACATTTTTTCTGACGTTTAGATCAAAGTATAATATGCACAAAAATATAAAACAACTTTTAGTGTTGTGTTCGGTGTTTTGACTTGGACAGCATTTCATTGATAAGATAAATAACCAGAGATCGTTTATTTGTTTGACAATATCCACAACAGCACATTATTCTTTTATGTTATAACCTCCCAAAGTAGTCTCAATTGCCCAAGAAGAACGATAAGGGTAGAAGGCAAAGGGAAAGTGAAAGCAGATAGGATAGTGAAGGTGGATAAACCTGACTATCCAAATCTGGTCACCAAATATAGCTAATTACATTTTATGTTTAATTTATCATTCTGTTGATGATCACTAAAATAACATACAATAAAAATGCCAACCATTATTTTTTTTACTTGATGATGGGCATTTTAATGCACTAGTATAAAATTTGGTAAATTTACTGTTATACAGATGAAAAATATGTGCATAATACAACTGTAAATAAAACTGCGAGTTAAGGCGATACAAGAATCTAAAACCGGGGATTTGCTCGAGGCTCACATTTTAATCAATTCTGACTAATTTGTAATGATAATGTATATTTTTTTTAGATTGATCCCTATGGATGTAAGTTATTTACATTCAACATTAATAAAAACAGTACCTCACCATTAAAATATTTTATGAAAAACAGTTTGTAATTTTATAAAACATTGACTATATGTTAATTTTTAAATTAGTTTTAAAATTAGCACCAGATTTTATTTTTCTAGATGATGAATTAGATTTGCTAGGGCAAATTCAACCGTAGGTCTGTCCAATACACCAGGGCAGCGCGTAGCATATTTTTTCGCGTTGCTTCTTCACTTATTTTAGGATATTGTCCCCCCGTCTTAAGTTTTTTGCATTGCTGCATCGACATGCTATACAATCGCAATGTGCAAATCCTCTTAACCTAACCTAACCTCAACTTCCATATAAACTGTGGAGTTCCTCAGGGATTAATATTAGGACCACTACTGTTCCAAGTCTAGATGGTGAAATTTTATTTTATGCTGATGATACTGTAATTTTGAATTGGGGAAAAACTTGGATAACCTAACGCAACAGACAGAGAGTACATGCGGACCATAATTTAAAAACGAAGAGGAGAAACCTTGTAGAGTTAAATTAGGTGAGGTTAAGATAAGCGATTGTGAGCATGACGATAAAACTGCGCAAAAACTTGCAGTTTTATTTTCATTTGTACTTTGCGTGTCTTCTAACAGTCATAATACCTAAAAATAGCATAGTTTGTTGTCGGTACAAAAGTTAGTGAGAAAGAAATATTACATAGCAGATTTATTTTTGCACCAAATGGCGGTATGTGTATAGATGACTGTGTTAGAAACTAGATATTGAATTGAAGAGTAATATAGAATTATTGATTGTATAGGCAAATGGGTATTTAATTTATTTATTTGCCGGTTATTTATAATTATGTTTGTGATCATGCAATGCACTTGTGAAAATAATACTGATATTTAAAAATAATATTTATCTGTAAGGAAAATACCAAAAATGTAATCATAATTATTATTTTTACAGTGATTGAACAAAATCTATTTTATTATGCTACGTATGCGTCTGCGAGCCGAACTGAACCTCAACATATAGGAAAGAAACAAAGCAACCGCAAATGGCGCGAAACGCCGCTTGCAGTTGATTCGTTCCTTTCCCGTAATTCGTGGTACGGTTTGCAAATGTATACGTACCCTTATACTGACACATTTAATCAACTTATCTTATACAAATGTTTTTCTTATTATGTTACCATAGTACTTTTTTAACGGTTTCATAAAATTTCTGTGTCTCGGTTTAAAGTTAGGATGTTCAGTTTATGTTTGTAAGAAGACTCCTTATTCCAACAAAAAACGTGGCAGAATGTAACAAACAGAAACACATACAGTTGCTAGAATACAATGATAAAATGGTCAGCTCAGTGTAAGAATAAGATAACCCGGCCTGTCGTGTCGGTGTACAAAGCTTGTTGCTCGGGTATAGGCATGCGGCGGATTATTGAATTTGACAAATGAATACCTATGAATTATAGAGTTTGATTTGTGCTTTCAACTATTAAAAATAATGCCTATTACCGAGAGAATACTGTTATTGTTTTTTTATAAACAGTAATAAATAAAGTCAATTATTTTAGCAGATATTATTTATATAATAAAAGGTTTTATTTATTTCGACTGCTCCGAATTCAACATTGCAAAACACAATAATTGGTGTATGTAGGAGGTATATTTTATACAACATAAAATAAATACCTATTCTATATGGCTTCTTTGGGTCAACGTAGTTCAATTCGAAGCAGTCGATTGGGAAAGGAAATACATATCTTAATTCAAATACGTATTTAAAAACAAAAGAATAGTCATTAGATTTAACCAATACAAAAACATTATTTGTTTACGGTTAGCAATTTAAATATATATATGTGTTTAGATTGATGAGATTAAAAATATAATAAACCGAAATTTCAACTTATTATCAGTATTGTCATTTTTTATGACTCGTTAAAATATAAATGTCTCAAAGAGGTACAAATAATATTTATTTATTTTAAAATAGAGGTAATGTTTAATTTTGTGTTTAGATTGTTCAAAATAATATAATGTACTTAATGATATGTTTTACAGCATTTCTATATGCAGATTTATAGTTATTTTCTATGTTACTAGCCAAAAAGAGTTTTAAATATGTTACCGAGAGAGATAAATCAAATAAAATATGTCCAGAAACCAAAAATATGTTATAGAAAAAAAAGGTTAATTTATTTTTCAAATATATTTTGTTATGTAATCAAGATAAATATAATTTGAATTATGAAATATTAATGATCAATTCAACTCTGCGAATATTTAGTATATTATTTATCTTTGTTAAATGTTTTTATGATGGGTGGTATAATTTTATATTTGAAAAATGATTTGTTATTATTTATGTGTTTTTAATGTAGGTAAAAGGCCACTTGCATCAAACTTTTTAATATTTTTTTTTCGATTCAGAAAAAAACTATAATCTTATTTTCGAAACCATGGCATGGCAATTTTGAAAATTTCACTCTTCAAAATTGGAAAAATTTTTTGTAAACCGGAAAGACCGCACATTTTTTTTTATAGATGTGAAAAAAAAACAAATAGCCAAAAATTATTTTTTTTAAATTTAAAAATGTTAAGCAGAAACAGAAAAATCAGAAAAAGATTAGGTCTAGATGTGACTGTATCTTTTTCTGTTTGAAATTTTCGTTTAAGAATCGCTAATATTGTCTTCAATAATTAAATATTACGATTTGAGGTTTTACCCATGTTATACAAAAAATAAAATATTCATTGTACGTAGAAATGAAGTTATTCCAAAAAAAAATTATATTTTTCGCTGTACAGAAAAATGCAAAATGTCAAAGTCAGCGGAACTCTATGTGTTGCTTTATCAAAAAAATACAGGGTGGAATTTTATAAAAAATAAGTAAAGAAAATTGCAGTCAGGACATTTTTACACAGTTACGTCAGGAATTAAAAAAAAAAACGGATTTGTTATTTTATTATTTAAAAAACTATACGTTACCAATTTTTTTTAGTAACATTTTCGAAAACTTAGCAGAAAGATTTATCCTCACGATTAATTATTATTACACAATGATGTATATAAAATGCATGCAATTGGCTTATTACAGGAATACTACTTATTAATTTCATAAAACATTTTACCATATTTTAACATGTCACTGCAAATTCCTTACAAATACCTAAATAATAATATGAATGTATTGTGATGAGATTGGACAACAAAGCAATTGAAATAACTTGGGATATTTGATATATCATATTATGTGTACCTACCTACTAGTCAATCATATAAAACATATGTAAACTTTTTTAAATTAAATTTATGCCAAATAAGACAAACTGCAAACATCTGTAAAAGAATGTTTGATATGGCGTCATAAACGAAAAACATGTGATTCTTAATAAGTTTTTAATCAATTTTTCTTACCCTAGTTGGTTTATCGACAATCGACATATTGATCTGCTTCTAAGGAGCAAACAGGCACTTAAATCCAACAAAATTTTATGGGTGATTTGCGTTTGTGATGACAAGTGTAGACAAATTACCGATATTGTTGATAAAAACCTAAATCGTATCAATATTGAATGTTAATTCTAGGAACCCTGAAGTCGTTACAAAGTCCGTCAAAATTGAAAATCACTGTAACAAACCTATTTTCTTTTCCGTGTTCAATAGGAGGCAGTGCGGCAGTAATGCCTTGAAACACGCTCGGGTTTGTTACGCTAATTCTCTATCTAAACTCTAATACTGCCTTTTTTTGAACACGGAAAAGGAAATACGCAACCTACAAGCATCCGTATATTAAATTAAAAATTCATTTAAATACATTTTTGAATTTGTAAGGAAACAAATGAAAACCTTATATACACAATGTGTATCAGCATGTACACGAAAGACTTTAATAATTAGTTTATTCCAAATATGCTCAAAAATCGCTGGTTAAAATCTTTGTTAGGTAAACTGTTATGGATACTCATGAGTAACTGCTCAAAAAGTGACAACCGCCATTCTTGTTCTGATATATATTTTTTAAATCCTGGATGTTTATACAGGTACTTAATCAATTTAGGGTTCCCACTACCACTAGCTAAATCCTCCATCATTGCAAAACCAACATCAGTGGCTTGTGAGGAAATCAAATATTGTCAGGTTATATTGGTAACCTTAATTTTTGTCTTTCTTTATTAAAAAACAACAAGAATCTTCAGCCGTGTGCTCATCTGCGAGCTATAACCGTTACGACCGCCTGTATAACAGCCCTAGCGTACACACTAGAGACTGGAAACCGTGTCTGCAATGGTTAAGGTTACAGCTCACAGATGTGTATGCGGCTTTACGTACCTGCCATTAGATGTGCTGTTAGCGTCTATGGATATGTACGGAAAGGTGTTGATTGAACAAATAACCTCAAATATATTGAAAACTATGTTACAGGGGTCATCCTATTAGAAAGTTGATTAAATTCAGGGTAAATATTTACCTAACCGATGCACTTTTAGGCACAGATTATGGAAATTATACTTCGTTTCATCTTAATTACTAGGAGAAACAACTATTTACATGCACAAAATAGGATATTAAGTTCTTTGTTTGGGTAATTATAATGTGTGTATATGTATTTAGACTGAAACAAAACGCCACTCCATACTAAAAAAATTCAAAATGGCAGCACAAGATCGTTTTATAAGAGAAATTTTGAACATAAATAGTTGAAAGTGTAATTTTCATAATCTTTTCCTATTAAAAGTGCGGTGGTTAGGGAAACATTTACCTAATTGAGTTATTACATAGTATATTTTATACCTAAATAGGTACTCATTATTTATATTTTTTATCTTCTGCACCAAAACACTAGACTAACTATTACGTAATATTATAAATCGATGTTTTAATTGAACATGAGGCAGAAAGAGCTTTATCCCTGGACAATAGACAAAATAAAAATAAATAATAAAATATCTATCTATTAAAAACCTTTATCTATGAATAACTTTTTGAAAATCCATAGAAATAAAATTATGGTAAACCAAAGAAAAATAAATAAACAGATATACAAAAAATATCGTCATGTGACTAAAATAAATATAGTATAAAAAAAATAGTAGTCAATATGAAAAGGATTTAATAATATTATATTATAATGTATTGAAAATGTTTTTTAAAATGTTAGTTTATATTTTTAATTCAGATTGCAAAAATCATATTTATAGAAATCACAACTTATTGATATGACGTTTGGTTTTCAGTTATTACAAAATACAATGGATGTGTTCAAATCGTTGGTTTTATTTATATATTTTTAATTTCCCATGAAACAGGAATAATTTGTACACAGATTGCTGACCCTGTACAAATCCCTGTACACCTCTGGTTTACAGACAAAAACCTGAAAAAAACAAGCCAGCGCAAAAATGGACAATCTGTTTTGACTAATTCCACTATCTTGATGGATTGCAATCTTCATAAAATAGATTTCAAGTGGAAATTCTGTTTATTTTACTGGCATTTCAATGGAAGGTGCTTCGAAGAACTAGTAAATGACCGATTTAGCACCGGTGCACAGCCGAGAGACATGCTAAACGCGTGCCCAACATTGTGCACGGTTCGTATCTACGACTCTATTGTTTTCAAGAGCTTGGCAGTGGAACGATTTGTCAGCTTCTGTGTTGTCCTACTCCTATAAAATGGGTTTAATCCTTCCTTTCACCACTAACCAGTTTGTCCCTAAACGTTTCATCAAAAAGAAAAAATTTCCCAACTGGTACTCACCTCCCCTAATCAAAATCATAAACGAGAAACAAAGACTACACAAAAAATGGAAATCAAATAATAATCCAGTAGATTACATAGAGTTTTCTATCAAACGAATACAACAAAAACACTTACAGAAACATTGTTACACCCAATATATAAATTCAGTTGAGTCTAGTATTCCAACTAACAATAAAAGTCTCTGGAATTACGCTAAGAACAAAAATAGGACAAATGGCATACCACAAATCATGAACCTAAAAGACGAGTCAGGCACCGGTGCTCATCAAGTGTGCCAACTGTTCTGTAAACACTTCCAATCTACTTACGTAAGCGATGAGGGCACGGATGATCCCAGTAATATAGATAATTCTACCTGCGTTAATAATGATAACCCGATCGGGGACGTACAAATAAACAACCCATTGGTCATACTTGAATACTTGAATGAATTGGATGTTACAAAGGGTGCGGGCAGTGATGGTATCTCGCCATATTTTATCTCAAAATGTGCCAAAAATCTTGCATTTCCTTTAACTAACTTATTTAACATGTCTTTAAAAAAAGGAATATTTCCTACAAAATTCAAAGAAGCCATTATAATCCCCATCCATAAAACTGGTTTAAAAAGTAACATTGCAAACTATCGCCCAATCTCAATACTCACAGTATTTAGCTCTTAACTCTTTGAGCGTATTGTGTGAGGTCAAATTTATATAACTATTGTCCGCAGCATACAAAATCAACAACATGGTTTTTTACAAAAAAGGTCAGTAATAACAAACTTAGTCAACTTTACTGAATACTTAACAAGCAATATGGATAATGGACACCAAGTAGATGTTATCTACACAGATTACTCGAAAGCTTTCGATAAAGTTAACCACTCTATCCTCATTAAAAAATTACACCAATTAGGAATCCATGGCGACTTACTTAGGTGGCTAACTTCATATCTGCAAAAAAGACTACAGTGCGTATCAGTTGAGGGAACTAAGTCTAGTTTCTTAACTGTGCCCTCTGGCGTACCGCAGGGTTCCCATCTGGGACCATTACTGTTTAATCTATATATATTTGATATTTATAAATGTTTTTTACATGCTAACTACCTTGCATATGCAGATGACAAAAAAATATACTTAGTAATCAAATCTATCAATGACTGCATAAAACTTCAAGAAGACCTAAATCGTCTTTTTGCATACTGTAAATTAAACAAATTAATCATAAACTAAGTAAATAAATTAATTAAAATTATTAATTAAACAAATTAATCATAAACTAATCATAACTAATCTAAGTGCAACAAATTATCTTTTACGCGCAACAAAAATAAAATTTATTTTAATTATAACTTTCATGATACACATATCAATGAAATAGAATCAATCCGTGACCTTGGGGTAGTACTGGATGTAAAACAAAATTTTATCAAACACATTAACGAAGTAATCAACAAAGCCAATAAAATGTTGGGATTTATAATTCCCATATCTAAACCTTTTCGCAATATTAAAACCATGTATTCCCTTTACACCACGTATATCCGCCCCCACTTAAAATACTGCACACTAATTTGGGCACCGTTCTACCAATGCCATATTGACAGAATCAAAAGTGTGCAAAACAAATTTTTTAAACACATAAATTATAAATTTAAATTACTCTTTGCAAATAACACCGAATCCTTAAAATTTCACAACTTTACTCCACTTCAAACACGTAGATTAATATCTGATCAAATATTTTTATACAAAATTCTGAATAACGGCCTGGACTCTCCTGAACTCGTAAATTATTTAAGAATTCACATACCTACAAGGCCAACCAGACAAAACCATTTTTTTCATTTGCCCGCGTGCATAACCAACCTTAGAAAAAATTCTCCAATCCCCCGTATATGCGCGCAATTTAACAATATCGATATTCTTAATAATACTCTTGTGAAATACCGAAACGAAGTCAAGCGCACGACCACAAATGTAAATTAAATTAATGCACAGTTATAGAAAAGGTACAACATGAGCGTCTCCTGTCCCCATCCCATCTTCCTCTGCCTCTTGCCCTTTCCTATTCCTTCTTCCTTCTAATATATTTATATGATTTTTATTTTTTTGTTAATTTCATTTTCAGTTAATGGTTATAACCAATTACAATTTTGTATTATATCACATTAACCAACATTAGCATAAGAAACTATTTTGGCTTACCTCATATTTAACCTCTTGTATAACTTATCCTATATAAAATTGCTGTTTGTTTCTTACAATAAATAAATAAATAAATAAATTAGAAAAAACCCACTGCACAGCATCCCCAAAGATGGCACAGGCATTGAATAAAACCCGAGCGCCTCCGGTACAGAGTTAATAAACCTCTGAAAAACTATACCCAATACAAACAAATAAAATACAGAAATAGATACAAGGAATTTTATTTGGTATTTCAAACATCTGAACTTATTTAGAAATAAACTCTGTACCTCAGAAGTCAAAGGTGGTTTGCCAGTTTTTTGTGAAAATGAGTTATGTTTGTGTCCTTTTTATTTTTTTCAGTATCTACACAGAGGTATAAAGATGGTTGTCTTACGACAATGTGAAACTAAGTTAGGTCAACATGAAAGGTCTGGTATCCCCACAATGTTCAAAAGGAAAAAATTTACTATTTCCTCTCCCCTGAACAATTTCAAAAATGTGACAACCGACCTTTGACTTCCAAGGTAGAGAACTATACTAGTCCCAGAGAGAGGTTGTATGCGACATCATCATTCTAGTATTTTCTGTCATTTATTTTCACACATGACGCGTGAGAAGAAAGAGGACTATCTTCGATGATGTGAGCACAAGCTCTTTCTGGGACTACTTTAACTAAAATATTAGCAACAGTCTCCAGGGTACCTAAGTAATATAAAATTAATCATTTTCATTTTACTATACACATCTTTTAGCAATATGTACCTATAAATTAAATTAAAATTATACCCACTTACAACTTTCAAATCATAAATTGAGCCCTTATGCAGAAAAAAAGCATTATGTTAAAAGCAAGTTCAGAATATTGGCTGTTAAACATTTCATTTTACTGTAGTGAGCATAAATAAACCACTCACTAGATTGATATCTTCGGGCTTTTTGTATGATACAAATTGGACCTAAAAACCATAGATATGCCAATATGTAGACAGTATTGCCAAACGCCGATCGCACAAACAGTCGATGGCCAACTTGTACTGAGAGCGTGCTACCGGCCGTCACCATAAGCCTTGTACTGTCAACTGTTTGAGATTTTAAAATGATTTTTGTTGTGAACGTAGTCAGATGTATTGCTCATAATTGAATGGATGTGCAAAAAACAGCGTTACTTCTCCGCAAAAGGGCTCAATTAAATTATTCAGAATTTGACAGAAAAATATAAGTGGTTTATACTGCACATAATAATTATGTACTAATTGAATGTCTACCAAGTATTGTTATAATGTTGTATTCATAACAATTATAGAAAAATTCTTTGAAAATCAATTCATCAAAATCAATTGTTCGAAGTACATATTTTTCGAATGGCAGTTCTTCGAAATACACATATATAAGTCTCAATTCTTTAAATTTTGCATGCAAAGGCTCTTTAACCCCTCCGACTTTTCGCGAACTTGAAGCTAAGATGTCTTTACCGAAATGTCAATTTCACGAAAACGTTGTGTTATTACCGCCTCACAATCAAAGCTCTATAAATGAAACATTACTGAACGGAGCCGAATAGTAAAAACTGTTTTAGAAAGGTTACAAAATAGGCTTTCAAATTGTTGTATCATAAATAAATATTAACATTTGTAAATATTTAAATTTAGAATGGAAACATGAAAAAATTGTAAAAATGACTCACCTGTAATGTTTTATGTAAAAACGATACTAAAATCACGGATAATGTAAAAAAAAAACACTTATTTCATCGTACAAATGTACAATAAACAATTCTGTCACTTCACTTTTTGACCATTTCATACAAAATATATTTTTAAAAAAATAATTAAACTTGCGAGGCGGGTCGGCACGTCAAACGGCTTTCTTGGCGTCGTTTTACGATTTGGCGGGTAAAATTTGCTTCCACTGAGTAGGTCTTTTTACGGGTTTCTATGGATAACTTTGAATAGAGATGTGAAGCTTCATTCAATACGAATATTCTACTTTTTGTTTTAGGGATGTCACTAGAAGAATAACGGAGTTATGACGATTTTTGTGGAAACACACGCGTTGACGTGTAAACACGCTTATTGTACTTGACTGCTATCGTTATTTTATCGTGTATATCTGCTTACGTTGCTGACCGGTTAAAAAAACAACACTTGATTTCAACAAATATCTAATGGAGACAACTATTTATGTGGAGGTTAAGTTAACATATTGAAAATTCGAAGAATTTTGATGTTTGAAGAAAAAGTAGTCGAAGAATTATTGGTTCGAAGAAAACGTTAGATACCGTTTTTAATAAGGAACTGCGGAAAAATATTATGGCTTAAAAAATATATATTCATATAAATCAACATAGACATATGAATATTAGTAGACCTGCCCTAAGTGATTAAAAGCGTATTATCCCCACTCCCCATACCGGTTCCATTGAGCCGGCTGGGCTCGCGTACGGCCTCAAGTGATATTTGAAAACGTGACGTCATCATTCTTGTGCGAACTATGGTCGAGGCATCATCGGTTCATTTTACGAAATAACACGGCAAAATGTTTACTTGTACTATGAAAACTGGTAAAAATAGATGCGAAAAAAGAGAATAAACCCAATTGTCGTATTACATTCCATATATAAGCATTATTTTATTTTATTTTAAGCATATTCACATCGTGTAATATGAATCAGTTGTTACTATCACATCGAGAAACGTCTGGACGCGAAACACAAAGCTGGTTGGTTGCTGGGAAGTAAATTATGAACATTTATAAAAGTGTCTTAACTAAATACTCTGAAACTAACTATGACTCTGAATATAGAAGCTGCCTTACTTTGCCGAATTTGGACTTCGCAAATTTGTTCATAACGTGGCGAGTAATTTGCGCTCCCATGTAAAAATGTATATTCATTCAAAGCAGATTTTACATTTAAGAAGTAAATGGTGATATTATAATGCGAGATGCCTATTTACTGTCAGATTGATTTATTGACGAATCACAGTCATCTTCACTCCCTTCGTTCTTCAACAGTTGATTTTACCCCTCGCCTTTATCTTCTCGTCTATTAATTCCTATGTCTGTGTAAATCAACAAACACCGATTCTGAATGAATATATAAGTTATATTATATAATATTATTCACAGAATTTATAAATCGTCATTTAAAAACCAATAAAAAAAATCGTTAAAACACACCGTTTGGTTGGCACAACTAATCTGTTAATTAATTACAACCAATCTACGTCAATAATATATCTATGGTTTCAAACATCCATATCAGGGTTGACACTTCGTAGACTATTCCCCAAATTGCAGGAATTTGGTTTATTGCAAGAACCTTTCTAATATTAACTATTTCTTCATTATCCAACCATATTTACAATCATTGTGAGAATGCACTATATTTCGTTTTCATTCTCAGTAAATTTTTTAAAAATGTCTAAAATATAGCCAGATCGAAAGATAAAATCCGAAAATGACTAGGTAATGAAAAAACAATACCAATTTCAACACAATTTTGTTTAATTTTGGAGGTAAAGGAACTCGTGGGGGTTTTGTGGATAATTTGAAAATCTCTTCATTTCTTGTGGGTATTTTAGAACATACACATTGGCAACTCTGGTCCACATTCACATTTGAACCGATGAAAATATTTGAATGCAGGTTTTTAAATACCGGTAAATTGTTTTATTATGGAAGCTTTTTTGCACTAGATTCAATACGATAACATTAGTGACGAGATGCTGATATTTTACCTAGTGTTCTTCAATGTCAAAAGCGGGTGATCTTAAGAATAAAAAACGCCCCGACTCCCATACAAAATACATCGCCAGTTGAAAAAAGAACGTAGGTTTTTTAAGACTGGTGATGTCAAATTATTTTAACCATTAAAATTAACTATAACAATAAAAAAATATATACATTTAAGTTTGAAGGTTATTCTTGATTTTTTTTTAAATGGACTGCAGTTCCTCATTGATCCAAGTATTGATGAGATTATTTATTTTTAACTTCAAGTTTCATGGGCGCAGTATCGGACAGTATTCTCGGTTATATCTAATCATATATGTGAAAATAAAAATCTAGTCAACTACAAAATTGAATGAGGCTGATAGCAATAGTCCATGATGTCAGACAATTCTTTTCGTAGATGTGAAGTTCCGTGGTGGAGGGGAAAGACTTTTAACTAGAAATCTGGATGTCGCGAGTTGAAATACAGGAGTGCGTAAGTAAATTTCATTAGGTTAATTTGCGTTCTTTCACAATTTATGCATTTAAAATAATACGTAGTATATTTGCGGCACGTGAAAGATATTCTCAGTGTCGAGCGATACAGTGGTGATCTTTCAGAATTGAAAAGTGGCTTAATAAACTCGCCTTTATTTAGTGAGGCGTGTAAAGAAAATTACATAATAATAAAATAATAGGTTACCGGTAAAATTCCGGTACAAAAATTATTGTACATTCTACAAATCAATGGGTGAAAATATAGTTCTGATTTCAAATTCAGATATCTAAAGTAAATTTATAAAAACATCACATATTTTCGAGTAAATCGAATTTTCATGATTCAATACCGGCGCGGGTATGTATTACTGCGAGAATCAACAATTAACATTCAGATTAATGAAATTATAGATATATTTTTGTAAAAACTTTTTTGAATTACACACATATTTTCGTGCAAGGACCAAAATAAATTTCGAATTGAAAAACATTTTAAATGAAAAAACAATTCTGGGGACCTCTTTTACTAATGTCCTTTAGTTTTCTGGTTAACTTTTACAACGATGGCCTTTTCAAAAGCAATCTATCCCACGTTTTGATACAATGTATGCGTTTAATGAAAACTGCCTCTGATTTTTATAAAAAACATCAGTATTTCTAAATCGATTATAAAAAAACATTTCTTCTAACTCAACAATACCGCTTTCTAACTTGTATTTCTCCGTTATACTACTGATTGATCATAAAAATTTCCTTCATATTTTCATGATCAACATCTTGGTCATCGTCAATATCCCGTTCTTCATCAGCATCTTTGTGGTCATCCATGCCCTGTTGTCCAGATCAGAGGTTCCCAACCTTTCAAAGGGTCCATTGCCCACTTTTCAGGTATATTTTTAATTAAATAACATTTCGCTGTGTACCCCTGTAAAACTCAACATTAGAGGAGGGTCTAAAATTGGAAGGTCATTTAAAAAAATATATGTGCAACTAATCTTTATTTGATATTGTCGTACATATATGCTGATATTAGCTATATTTATTTGTAGGAGATATATATGATTGTGATATTAGCTATATTCATTTGTATTCGAGAGTCAAATTACATTTAATATAGTAAATTGTTTCATGCGATAAGCGTGCAATATGCAAAACCAACCTACATTTATCAAACCATCTCTTTCGAACACAAAATATTCATCGCGATGTCTCCATCACGGCAATGACCCAAGCTGTCTTCAGCATGCGAGAGCATTTTTACGACGTACTGCCATCTCGTTTATAGTATTCCACGTAAAGAAACAGAAGATATCATAGACGGATAAATTAACCCAGCCAATCATAGGTGCGTGAGAAAGGAAACTTCCACTTGAGATGTTAGATGTCACTACTCGCCGCTTCCTCTGCCCGTTATTGGCAGAACATTTTCAAATAAATTAGAATAAGACAAGTTGTTGTTTTGATTTGCATTATATTTCATAACATTACATTATGATTTGTTGTCATCCTATAATTTTAGAGGGTCATTGACTTATTGACCCGAGGGACGGGCCACCGGTGCTGAACATATTAAAAAATATCAATCACAAAGCACCGTAGATGAAAATTCTGCTAGGCCCAAGGAAAAACTGATAAATTCTGTTGATTCTTGTCATTTGGAAAGTCAAATTCCAAAGAAAATATTTTTCAAAAAATCTTTCGAAATTTTATGAAACGAAAACCTTTAAAATGCATCAAATGCAGATCTCAAGTGTTCATAATAAAGTAAGTCCATAAAGTATGCCTATCGCCCAAAATCATATAAAATTGCCCCCAACACTTTCAACACTTTCAACTCTCCATCACCTAACTAGCAACTTAAATCAAGATATTGCCAAGGTTGGGAATTACTGGTCTAGATCGTTTTGATCTATCTCCTGATCATCTTCTTGGATCTGTTCTCCGTCTTCTATTTCTTCTAATTCCTGTGCATCTTCTAATTCCTGCGCGTCTTCTTCTTCCATATCCTGGGAATGGTCATTGTCCTCGGTGTACTCTTGATCGCTGGCTCCCTCGTCCCTCTGGTCGATGGGTTCTCCGTCTTCTAATTGCTGTGCATCTTCTTCTTCCATCTCTATTTTAGTGGTATGGTCATTTACTTCAGTGTACTCTTGATCGCTGGCTCCTTCGTCCCTCTGATCGATGGACTCCACCTGAATCTGGATGGTATCACCATCGATCTGGGCGCTCTGAAGGCCTAGCAGCTCTTCGGTACAGACAGAAGTCAAATCTGCAATGTTGATGTTACTCTGCAACTGAAATAAATAAGATAGTTAGGGACATTTATCAATAGGAATGCCAAAAACAAGATCCAGAGTTTTACATGAATGATGGATGGGCAGCAAAAAGTTAGAGACTGTTATTACGGACCTTGGTACAATTAAATGGATCAATCTTGCTTAGTCTTCCTCTGTTTTTCTTACGTGCCATTTTTACTGTTTATCTACCTAACTAACAAGAGGCAGAAAGAATGGACCGTCACATAACACATGTCACATAGTCTTTGTATCATTCACGTACACACTCTTCTGCTATTATGACTCTTGCCATGAGCTGACCCAAATTTTTTTATATTTTTTATATTAACTCCACACAGGAGGCCCTGAGGAAAATAATTTCCCTCAGGGCCTATGTCATCTTTGGGGATGCTGTGTGGAGGGTCTTTTTGTGGAGAGGAAGGAGTGAACGAAGGGAACGAAGGAGTGACGTTGAAGAGTCCCATGTTGTAGGAGGGAGGAAACACAGAGGCCGGCAGTTCGTTCCACAGCCGAGCTGTTGAACTCAAGAACGAATCGTAGAAGCGACCCGTTCTTGTGTGACAAATGTCAACCGTGTACAAATGTTGGGCACGCGTTTGGCGTGTATCCCGACTACGCACCGGTGCCGAAGGGATCAATGACGCTAGTTCCTCAGAGCATCTTCCATTGTAATACCGATAGAACGAGGACAGCATACCTACCTGACGCCTGTGCTCTAAAGATTGCAGTCCGTTTGTTAAGATTGGGGAATCTATCAAACGGACCGCCCGTTTTTGCACAGAGTCAAGGGTTTTTTTCAGGTATTTAGGGGCTCCGGACCAGAGATGGCTGCCAAATTCGACAGTAGGGCGCACTTGCGATTTGTACAGGGTCAGCAGTTGTGTACTATTAAAGTATCTGCGGGCCCTGTACAGTACGCCCAGCTTCTGAGAGGCCAGCTTTACTCTGGCTTCGATGGAGCCCCCATACCTGAGCTGGTCACTTATAGTTACACCAAGCATATCAATGGAAGGCCTGTTCGGAAGATTGCTTCCGTTGAAGGAGACTAGATTATCATTTAGATCCCTTTTAGACGTAATCAGACAGGATTGGGTCTTTGAAACATTAAATTCGACGAGATTATTTTTACCCCAGGAGGAAATACTCTCGAGATAACCGTCCATTCTCTGCTTCAAAGCCCTCCGAGCCGTTGGAGTTTGTGTGCCCTTTGGGGGCCTGTCAAACAAAAAGCTATCATGAACTGTACTGTCATCCGCGTAACAATGTATCGGTGCACATGTCAAAAGGTCATTGATGTGCAACAAAAACAAAGTCGGAGACAGAACCGATCCCTGTGGGACGCCAGCATTTATAGAGTGCGAGGAAGAGGTGAAACCGTCAGCAACCGCCTGAATCGACCTATCCCTTAAAAAGTCAGCAATCCACGTACACAGGGATGCGGGAAGTCCGTAAGAAGGCAATTTGTTGACAAGTCCTCGGTGCCAGACCGGGTCAAAGGCCTTGGATATGTCTAGTGCGACCGTTTGGGTCTCACCGTGACGTTCCAGGCACCGCCCCCAAACATGCGACACATACGCGAGAAGATCACCGCACGAGCGGTTCCGCCGGAATCCGTATTGACGGTCGTTGATAATTTTGTTCTTCTCGAGGTATGTGAGCAGTTTGTCGTTGATCACACGTTCCATCACTTTGGACAGAACTGATGTGATCGCTATGGGGCGGTAGTTGGCCGGGTTGGAGCGGTCACCTTTCTTGGGAATAGGGTGAATGACCGCTTTTTTCCAACCACAGGGCACAGTGCCACACTTCAGGGACATTTTGAAGAGCTTTGTCAAAACTGGAACTATTTCTGCAGCACACCTCTGCAATACCAGGGCAGGTATTCCATCAGGTCCACTAGCTTTGTTAACATCGAGCCCCCGTATAACGTGGAGTACATCCCGATGCCGGATCCTCAGCTTTTTCATATAGAAGCCGCAGTGAGGAACCGACGGCGGAACATTTAATTCATTGAATTAATCGTATCCTCGGGTCTTAATTTCTTCCTCGGGTGTTCCCAACTTCTTCTATCATTCATTTTCGTGCCATATATATAGAGTAATACTCTCCTTACAATCCTTTTTTCACTTATCCAAACCATCTTCAGCGTTCCTTTCTTAATCATATTCATTACGCTTACACCAATTGGAGTCGCAAATCAATTTTTGGTTTTATAAAGTGGACTGTAATCAATATTTTTGAGACAACTATTGTGAAGTTGTGATTGTTAACAGTTAGAATTGGAAAGGGATTCAGACTTAACCTCCGATCTATGGTAAATGCCTTGTTGCATATCGATATTATGGCCTTGAGATCAACTGCGGGTGATCACTGCACAAGCTTCCATAACAGACTCACATTAAATGCACTGAGGGAACGTGTTCACTGCACAGGTTTTCTAACAGTCTGGTAATGTTCAATAAATTGTTGCAATGTCACTGATGTAGGTATGTACGCCACACAGTCAGAAAGGGAAAGGTAATTAGGTTGAGGAAGGTTAAAGGAAGATGCATATAGTTGCGTCAACACCACTCGTACATTTCTAATACAGTCATACATGGCTTTACCACTCTTCCGAGTCTCGGGGATTTCATTTTTACAGCTTTCAGCAGTTGTACACCTCACTGCCATACATCAGTGTTGGTATCAGCACCCAATTGTGGACTGCTAGCCTAGCTTCTTTCAATTCCACTTTTGATGACCATAAAACGAAATTGAAGTGTTCCACTCACCATGTGAACTTTCTTGGATTCCTGCAGCAACATCTGTTGGTTGTATAGGTCCTTGTGATGCACTTTGTTGTGGTACTTCAGATGGTGCGCCTTCGTGAATCGCTTATTGCAAGGCTGGCAACTGTAAAACAAACAAAAAAAAATAATTAAAAGCCCATGTCTTTCATTAGACCTCACTATCGTAAATAAAGTACAAAAATCAGTTCATGGCACTAGTGTCCAAACCTATACAAATACAGGGTGTCTGTAAACTCATGGTACAAGCAGGAAACTAGCGAATCTACCCAGAGAACCCAAAAAAGTTTTTTTTGCGCAATACAGTAGAACTCTGATACAGTAGATTTACGCTGTACATGTCGTATTTTTACAAATTTACATCAGATATCTGAATTTAAAGAGTCGACTGCGATGGAAATTAGCAGCGGAATTTTGATTTATGCGTAAATATATTGCAGTTTTACGAATTTATACCAAATATTTGAATTTAAAGAGCCGGCCGCAACAGAAATCGAAATTTTGATCTACGTGGAAATGTATCATATTTTTACGAATTTACTTCTAATATCAGAATTTAAAGAACCGGCCACGACGAAAATCAGCCAAGAAAAATTGATTTACGCAGAAACATTTTGTATTTTTATGAATTAACTTTGAAAATACGATTTTTAATAAATGCGCGAAAAAATTTTGATTTACGCGAAAATAAATCGTAGTTTTACAAATTTACTTTGATTATCTTAGTTTAAAGGGTCAGCCGCGACGGTAATCGTCTACGAAAATTTGATTTATGCGGAAATACGTGGTATTTTTACGAATTTACTCCTAGTTTGAAGACCCTTCTAACTCAGATGTTCAGCCTGAGTAATCAGCTGAGAAAATTCGATTTACTGTGTATTTTTACGAATTTACATCAAATATCTGAATCTAAAGGCCCAGCCGCTACGAAAAGTGAGGAACTCGGAACTTACTAAATTGAGGATTATATATTTATATATAAATATAAAATATTTATATATAAATATCTGAATTTAAAGAATGTGAATGAACTGGCTGCAGTGGAAATCGGCTGCGAAATTCCAATTTTACGCAGAAATATAACATATTTATACGAATTTATTTAGAATATCTGAGTTTAAGGGAGGCCTCACATTACGCTATACAATCCCATACGAGATAATTTTCAAATTTGGCAAAACAACTTCAAATTTCGGACTTGATTTACTGAAAAACGAAATTAAAAAAAAATTTATACAGTAGAACCCCGTTAATTCGAACCCCGATAATTCGAAAAAAAGCGTAATTCGAAATTTTGGCCAAAAAAATATCCACAGAAATTTTTTTTCATATAAAATGGTTTTTTAATTCGAAATTTATTTTTGTCGGCACATGAAAATAATTCGAAAAAAGAAGTGTATTTTGACGTGGTTATACATCGCCCTAATTAGTATTATTATTTTGTAAATCGGAATCGATTTACACTGGAATGTCGTATTTTTTCCAATTTATTCCAAATTTCCGAGTGTGAAGGGCCGAGAAAATTCGTTTTACGCGGAAATATGCTGTAGTTTTATGAATATACACCAAATATCTGAATTCAAAGGGTGGGCTGCGACGGAATTAGAGTGCTAAATTTCAATTTACGCGGAAATACGACATATTTTTACGAATATACTTCAAACATCTGAATTTAAAAGGCCGGCCGCGACGAAAATCTGCCGAGAAAATCGATTTACCGGAAATATATCGTATTTTTACTAAATTTACTTTGAATATCTGAGTTAAAAGATCCAGCGCTGCGGAAATCGGCCGCAAAATTTCTGTTCACGCAGAAATTTGATGTATTTTTACGAAATTTACTTCAAATATCTGAATTTAGGAATGAAGGATTGGCCGCTACCGAAATCGGCCGTGATATCCGGTTTACGCATCAATATATCGTATTTTTCGAATATCCGAGTTTAAAGGAGAGGCCGCGACGTTAATCGGCCGAGAAAATTTGATTTACGAGGAAATGTGTGGTATTTTTATGAATTTGCTTAGAATAACTGAACTTGAAGGACCGATCGCGACGGAAATCGGCTGCAAAAATTCGATTTAAACGGGAATTATTGGTATTAATACGAGTTTACTCCAAAGATACCACCTGAATTTGAAGGGGCGGCCGAGAAACTGGATTTTCGCGGTTTTTTTTTTTTTCTTCATAAAATTTCGAATTACGTGGAAATTCGTTAATTCGAAATTTGATTTTTGATGTCCGCTGGATTTCGAATTAACGAGGCTCTACTGTACCACAAAATAAATTCCAAATGTCATATCTGGTGGAGATTTTAATTTTATGACCCTGAAGCTCTGAAATAGTAATCCTTACAAAAAGAAAGTATGTGATAAAGACAAGAAAATGTCTACATCTTCACAGTTTACTTACGCATATTTCTTCTCTCCAGTATGTGTCAGCATGTGGTTGGACAGCACATAGGAATAGGTGAAGCTTTTCCCACACAGGGTACATTGGTACGGTCGCTCTCCTAGATGCAATCTGAAAAATATCACATCAATTTTCATGAAGACATCTGTTCATAGACATATGAATATTAGTAGACCTGCCCTAAGTGATTAAAAGCGTATTATCCCCACTCCCCATACCGGTTCCATTGGAGCCGGCTGTGCTCGCGTATGGCCTCAAGTGAAATTTGAAAACGTGACGTCATCATTCTTGTGCGAACTATGGTCGAGGCATCATCGGTTCATTTTACGAAATAACACGGCAAAATGTTGACTTGTACTATGAAAACTTGTAAAAATAGATGTGAAAAAGAGAATAAACCCAATTGTCGTATTACATTCCATATATAAGCATTATTTTACTTTATTTTAAGCATATTCACATCGTATAATATAGATCAGTTTTAGAAACATATACTATCACATCGAGAAACGTCTGGACGCGAAACACAAAGCTGGTTGGTTGCTGGGAAGTAAATTATGAACATTTATAAAAGTGTCTTAACTAAATACTTAAAAGAAATATTCGACTCTGAAAATAGAACCGAATTTTTTTGCCGAATTTGGACTTCGCAAATTTGTTCATAACGTGGCGAGTAACTTGCGCTCCCATGTAAAAATGTCTATTCATTCAAAAGCAGATTTTACTTTTAAGAAGTAAATGGTGATATTATAATGCGAGATGCCTATTTACTGTCAGATTGATTTATTGACGAATCACAGTCAGCCTTACGCCCTTTGTTCTTCAACAGTTGATTTTACCCCTCGCCATTATCTTCTCGTCTATTAATTCCTATGTCTGTGCATCTGTTAAATTATTCGTCAAGTTATTAGAGAAAATTCTACAAACTTTTATTTGGATTCAACATCTAATAAATGGATTTTTATATGCACATTTAATAAATAAATAAAAAATTCCTTGCAATAGCAGGTAATGTTGAAAGCTCGAAGCAGACGGCGCTGGTGTGATTGGATATCATTTGTACTTTCGAGATTTGATAAGGAGACGAATTAAAAAGATTGTGAGGTCACAACGTTTATTGAGTCAGGGGCAAGCCAAAGCGGCGGCCCGAATTCAGTTAGCGGCGAGCGCTCGTATCGGGTACTAACTTGTAAGACTCTGTAGCTGCTAATTAGTTACTGACTTAGGTACCTTGACGTAGCCACTTTATATAGGTAAAAATGGGTTCGAAAACAAACCAGCAAATCGTGAGTAGGTAGATTTTTCTTTTTTTTTTATAGTGAATACCTCACAAGAGTCCCAACTGCTCCCGTCTGGAGCCAGTGAGACTATGGCATCCCCAATTGGGGGATGTTGTGAGGCTGAAGGTAAGTGGGGAAGGGAAAGAGGAAGGTGGGGAAGTACCTGGCTATTCAGATCTAGTCACTAAACACGGCTAAAGCCATTTGGAGCAACGTTTCAATTCTGAATGGTGGTCTTACACCAGGGCGATACTGGTAGTATCTTCCACTCTGGAACGTGCCGCAAATATACTATATATTATTTTAATTAATTAATTGTGAAATAACACAAATTAATCAAATAAAATTTATTTGCGGACGCCGGCTTCGAACCCGCGACCTTCGGAATGGCAGTCCAATGCGTTACCACTGGACTATGCCGGCCGTCCGATGTGCCGTACATACGATATTTCACTATTATGTTCTAATGCGATGTTGCTTGTATGTATGAACGTTCCCAAACCTTTTAGTAGCTTGTGTGATACGGTTTACAAGATTATTGTTAAGGATTTAAAGGCATTTTTTTTTAAATTGTTGATAATTGATAATTGTTGATGGTCAAAGAGTCAAGGAGTTAAAAAAAGAAATGTAAAGATTATTGGGAAAAGGGAGAAGTTTTTTTCATAACCTATTCAGATTGTTTTCCTACGAATGTAAGTATCTACACATACTTTTAACAGATGAGAAATAGGATTTCCTCTTTTTTCAGATTGGCTGCTTGGGGCAGAAATTTTCTAAACTAAAATCTTAAAAAGTAAGGTTAACTCAAGTTTTGAAATAGTGCTTATTTACATTTAAATCACTAATAATGTTTTGTTCAAATGAGACTATACTTACGATTACAACAGATTCCAGAGGCATCACATAGTCTGATAAACGTTTATTGCTAATATGAGAATTTTATATTGGATTATATTTGTATTTTTAAGGTGCAATCCACTTTATTCTTAACTGTTCATCACTTAAAAATTAATGTCCAGACATTTTTCATGAGCATAAAAAGGCCCAATACAACATTAAGACATTTCAATTACTATTATTATTAAACTTTGGCCATTGTACAAGAATGGCGAACATGATATCCAACTGCACCAGCGCCAATGTTTTGGATTATTAATTTTCTTGCTAAGAGTTAAAAAATAACAATAACTTAAATATTAAATTTCCTTAAAATATGGTGTTTAATCATCTCCTTTTAGGAAGGCCGCATCATATTTGTTTAAAATTTCTTGACAGACTGTAACTTATTTTACCTTCACTGGTCTTATATCTAAAATAGCATTCAATATTTGTTGTACCTTTCATGTTTCTGTCGGCTTCCAAAGTCTCCGAAGAAGCGGTCACAGATGCGGCACTTGTAAGGCTTTACGCCCGTATGGCGCATCATGTGGCGACGCAGCTCCATGTTCAGCACGCACGAGTAGCCGCAGATGCTGAAATTAACGCAAAAATCAGCCATTATATTTTATATCTTTCCCGCAGAGAAGGATGCCGTAGTTACACTGGCTCCGGGCGTCAGAATCTCTTGTACAATTTATCTATCTATATACAAAGAGTGTCTGTGGGTTTGTTATTTACAGAAATCTAATTTTATTCCGAGATTGATGAAACTGTGCAGACTTGATCTTCAAAACAAGAGGAAAGTCATGTACATGAGTTTTCGAAAAACCACCTCCATCCCTACTGGGTGCGTCTGCTAATATAACATTAAAATCAATAAAACATTGGCTTACTGCCAGAAATTATCATTAGATTCTGCTAGTTGTCCTCTCTCTTCGGGTGATGCTAAGTTCCCTTCTTGGCCGCTAGGGACAAGAGCAGAGCACCTGGCACCGGCGGATCCCCTAACCAAACGTGTGCGGCGCTAACAATATTACGCAAATAAAATGTGATATAATTAAGATTTACCTGCAAACGAAGGGCTTGATGCCAAGATGTCTCCGAATGTGGGCCTGTAGAGAAGCGTTGGACCGGAAAGACGAGCCGCATTGGTCGCAAGTATGACTGAAAGAAGAACTTTATTATATTTTTGTCCATCGCAGCAATAAATAAACAAAATGTTTTTTATACTAATTATTACTGGTTATTAATAAAAAATAATGCATAGGTCAGATGACCTGTGCTTTGTGCACAGATAGAATCACACAATACGTCCGTACATAGAACTTGACTATTTGCAAATGCAATATAAGTATACCTCCAATTATAGAAAAAAAATGCTGCTCCTCCACTTTGTCAAGAGCAATGGTTTCCAATTAGTTTTTCCCGAGTACCCCCGGGAGACAAAGATCCCAAACTTTTATCCAAATTGACAAATAAATAATGAAATTAGTTTTTGACATTTATCAACACTTTTATTAAGGTATTGAACAATAATTTCATAATAAGGAACAAAGTGGTATATAAAATGTATTTAGTAAAAATATTTTCAGCAAAAAAAAAAATTCTGTGGAAATTTTATATCGTAGCAATGTTTTTTTTTGTTGCTTCCGAAATCAAACAAACAGATATTCTGCTATATGGTTTAGATTTCGGAAAATATTTAAATAAACTATTGTGCCCTGTTGCAGAACTAGCCTAACTGAAGGCTGTTATTTTTCCACTAGCGCTTATCCGTGAAAATCACAGGAAATTAGAATTGTAGAATTTGTAAAGCTGAAAGTATTTATTTTAAAAATATTTGCATCCGGATAATTGCCTTTCAAAAGACAATAAAAAGTTTACATTTCGAATGAACACCGTTAGCAAACGTGAAAAATGACGACATCTGTCAAAAATTTTAACAAAAGAAATACGCATTTCAAATATAGAATAATTGATTAATTGATTAATATAAAACAGTTTTGGTACCTACTTTATGCTTGTCTGAATTGTTTCCACAAACAATTACAATTTTGAAATTCAAAGCAAATCCCAGTTCCAGAGTTTATTGAACCCAAGTTACACATATTCGCAGAGACACGACAGAAATTATTATTTTTAACTAATGGACCCCGAAATGTTTCAATAATGCTAATGTTTTTCTCGGGCGTCTCCGACTTCTTCCACAATTCACTACTGTATACCAAAACGTAACTGTTAAAAAACTAAATTACATCGACTTTAATTCCACTCCGTGTCTCATTTCTGTGAAGAGATATTGTGTTAAGTATTCCTCGAGCTTCCCCGACTTACGATGAGAACAAACTTTGAAATTTTCAGCGATAAACGTTAGAACACTTTTTGAGTTTTTCGAGCACAAACATACATAAATAAAGAAAATCGTAGATCGGACATATTTTATATGGTGACGGCATAAGTAAAAAAAACAGACTAGTTTATTTCATTATTAAAAAAACTATGAAACTATGAAATCTTAGTAGATTAGGTTAGGTTAGGTTAATCTAGCCACACGATTTTTTCCAAGTCACTATAAAATAAATGCAAGTGGCCCATTGAGACGAGCTAAAACTCACATTTTCTCATAAAAATACTTCTTTTTGGGGTACTTCTTCCTTTCTCTGGGCTGGGGGTTAATGACTCCGTCGGCCACCGGCTCCGAGTTGGCCATAATGGTCTCCTTCAACAGAACATCCTCTTCTTCCTCCTCGCCAAGTGCGGCCGCGCTTGCGCCGCGCTCGTAGCGCAGGCGATCCTCCTTCAGTGCATACTGCTTGCGCGGACGGCCGCGACGCCCAAACTAGAATACGGAAACAAACCACTTACAAAACAAATACAGATATGTACACAAATATTAATTAAAAGAGAGGTATGTACATAATATTACTTATAAGACGGATGTACACAAATATTATGTATAAGACAGATACACAAATATTATAAACACATGTCAATCAAATCTAAGCATCAATAATACACTCATACATACATTATTGCATCTAAAACTACAAAGACATTTTACAAAAGTTTCATCTCTAAATAGTATAAAAAAAATTCGCTATCCGCGTCTATCTGTTTGTACGCTTAGTTCTTCTAAACTACGCAACGTATTTGATATGGTTTTCACTATTATTTAGAAAATTTCTTCCGGAAGGTTTGTATATACACGGTGTCCGGAAACTCGTAGTACAAGCGGGAAACTGGAGAATCTACACCACATGGGGAACCCAAAAAAACATAAAGTTTTTTGATTTGAGCATTTTCAAAAAAAAAAAAAAAAAACCAAAAAAAAATATTTTTCGGCTATTTTAGGGTTAAAGTTTTTTCTGGTGTTTAGGGTTGAATAACAGATGTTTTAACCCTGCAGAGCAGAAATATTTTATGATTACACCGGGTTAAATGAAGGGTGATTTCAAAATAATGCTTCAAATCCGAGTTTCTTCATTTGTTTTACTTTCAAATAGTTTTAATTAGTTGGGTACTTTGATCTTCAGTAATAATTTATAAGAATTTGATTAAAAAAAAAAAAAAAAAAAAAAAAAAAAATCAACTTCAAACTCGATTTACTCGATAACGAAAGCTCAAATAAAAAAAAAATATACTACAAAATCGACTCCAAATGTGATGTAGATTCACCAGTTTCCCGCTTGTACTACGAGTTTCCGGACACCCTGTATAATACATGCACATTACATTTATAAAAAGTAGAGAAAAGTCGATGTTTTGTAATGAAGTCAAAAAAAATATTTTTAGGCGCTTACATTGCAAACCTGGCTAAACCTAAGAGATACATGAAAATGATGTACAATTGAAATGTATATCACAAAATGGCCTACAGGAAAGTCCGTGATGGTATATGTATATCTCCTAAAGAAACCCCAAGCAACGCCGGGTACACGTCAGCTAGTTTAATTTATATTTCCAAAATCATTTAGCAAGTTATTACAAAAATAGTGTCAGCCGGCGCAATACACATGGGCAGATTTATTCACAGCAGTGAATCGTTCAATCTGATTCCCCTGGTCTTGTGAATTGATTCGTTTAATCATTCATTTGAAATTTACTTTTTGAGATCCCATGGATTTGGAATTAACGTGGTTCTACTGTTACACAAAACTATATAAAATCTAAATTACCTTTAGTCCAGATCTCTTCAGCAGCTGAAGTAGTGACCCATCTTTGGGATCCACCGAGATCTCCATGGTGGTTCTATCATAGTCGTCGTCCTCCCTGGCTGCTTCGGGAAGATAGTCAGGGTCTGTTGTATAGTCAACCACTGGACAAAAAAAAATTAAAGCATATTAATTTATTAAACAGTAAAAAGGAACTCTTTTTTTATGCACAAGAGTCCCAACTACTCAAAGACAAAAAAAAATTCGCGACAATGCGAATATGACATTTTCAAGTCTCTAATAATATGTTGTTTTTTATAAATTTTCATATTTAGCTGATCCGGTATTTGTGATAAAAACTGCAGCAATACTGGTTGTTACCAGGCGCGGTCAATCCATACATGCTGTGGATGCTCCGCATCCCTTGGATTTTAGAGTAAAAAAATTTGAACTTCTAGCCGTAAACAGCAATACTGAAATTTAAATATTTTTATATTTCTACAGCGACCTTAATGTGTTAAATTTTTTTTACAAAAACGGCGCTGTAAAAAATCTAAATACAAATATTATTATTATAAGACATCGTGCGTATTTTCGTCCCGTTTCCGTGTAGTACGCACAATGAATGACACAATACAAACAGCGCGGGCGAGTCTAAATATACATACATTCTCAAATACTGTGAAACGCGTAAAACACACTGTGGTGTGGAACTGTGGAAGTGATCTGTAAACCGTGTCCAAGAATGCTAGAAAGTACATTCTTTTCGCGCATGCGCACTGAGACCTGCAAGCCAATATCTTCGTCAACGATACAAATTTTTTTTTTTTTATTTAAGTTTTAATCCAGCAGGACTAGGAGGATAGTGCAATCCCAGTCTGCCATATTACATGAAATAAAACAAGGAAACAATAAAATTAAGGTAAAAAAACAAATTATAAAAATGGAAATATGATAAAACAAAGAGAAATAAAAAAATAATATTAGGCAGGTACCTAAATATAAAATTAAAATATAAATCAAAAATAAAATAGGTAATACAATGAGATTAAATTTAATTAAACCGTCCATCAGGGAGGTCGCCGCATCATCTGCATCCATCGCTCATTGAGTGGGGAACTGAGCCACTCGGATGCAGCAGATGTTGGTTGAGTCCTACCCCAGAAGCTGGCTTGTCGGTGGCGAAGTAAGGCGGCGAATGAGTGCACCCCACAGACATAGGAATTAATAGACGAGAAGATAATGGCGAGGGGTAAAATCAACTGTTGAAGAACGAAGGGAGTAAGGCTGACTGTGATTCGTCAATAAATCAATCTGACAGTAAATAGGCATCTCGCATTATAATATCACCATTTACTTCTTAAAAGTAAAATCTGCTTTAGAATGAATAGACATTTTTACATGGGAGCGCAAATTACTCGCCACGTTATGAACAAATTTGCGAAGTCCAAATTCGGCAAAAAAATTCGGTTGCATTTTCAGAGTCGAATATTTCGTTTAAGTATTTAGTTAAGACACTTTTATAAATGTTCATAATTTACTTCCCAGCAACCAACCAGCTTTGTGTTTCGCGTCCAGACGTTTCTCGATGTGATAGTATATGTTTCTAAAACTGATCTATATTATACGATGTGAATATGCTTAAAATAAAGTAAAATAATGCTTATATATGGAATGTAATACGACAATTGGGTTTATTCTCTTTTTCAAATCTATTTTTACAAGTTTTCATAGTACAAGTCAACATTTTGCCGTGTTATTTCGTAAAATGAACCGATGATGCCTCGACCATAGTTCGCACAAGAATGATGACGTCACGTTTTCAAATTTCACTTGAGGCCATATGCGAGCCCAGCCGGCTCAATGGAACCGGTATGGGGAGTGGGGATAATACGCTTTTAATCACTTAGGGCAGGTCTACTAATATTCATATGTCTATGGTGCACCCTCCCTTCAGTAAACATTGTGGAGGCACTGCAGAACCTTGGTAGTAGCATGAGCTGCCTATGCATTATTGTAGCACACCCTCAGCTTGTCCCATTGCGCTGCTGGGTATTGTGTCCACAGCTCAGATGTGTCACCACAGTGCAGTGCAGAATGCCTTGAAAAGTAATTTTCTGACATCATCGCTACAGTGGTAGAACCGCCTTGAGAGCATTCCGGCCCATGATTATACGATATTAATGACAGCATCCAACGTACAAAAACCGTCTTTAATGCTCATATGTTTAATGCACAGAATCGTATACTCTATTACTAATCTATTGGATTGTATGCACGCGCTGCTTTGACAGTTTGCTTTGAGCTCGAATACTGAAGTCGAATTCTTATTGAATATTATTAACCTGCGATTAACTTTTTAATCATAATTTAAATAAATAAAAATGAATACCCAAAATAAGATGGCTACTTCGCCAATGTGTAAAATGATAATAGTGAATTGTGTGGTTGTATAAATGAATTGAAATTAATGCGAAAAAGTTGTGTGTCTCAGCCATTTGCGGAAAAAAAAAACTTATTCTGGATATTGGAAATGTTGGTTAACGGATTTACGAAGCTAATTTTAGACGGTACCTAATTGTATCTTGTTCGTGGGCTAGCGTCTAGATGTGCATATTTGATATCAAGTACGTAGTAAGTACGAGTATAAACATTTGATGTCCAGCATCACTTCTACAAAAAGTCACCGAACGCCATTGTTTGTTACAGTCTTGGTCTGGATTTTTGTACAGCATGACATACTTAAATTTGCAGTTAATGTGTCACCAGTGTATATTTTACAGATATAAAAAAAATCTATGGATTAAAAAATGAGTTCATAAATTCCTCCTTCAGACGCCTGCAAAATAAAGCCTGTCTAGATGCACAGGAAGATTTTGGTATAAAATGGGGGAAAACTGTGTGATCTTACTTTCCCCATCGTCCAGAGGGCTGTCCGCCCTCCTGTGGCTTGTTCCTTCATCATCCTGCGGCTCCTGTTTCATCTTTATGGGCACACTCGGCACATCCTTACGCGTGTATGGCGATGTCGCTGCAAATATTAATGTTGCCTTAATTTATTATAGAACACAAATAATTTTACTTTCAGTTGCTATTTTACTTTGCAGTCAATTCTATTTTTACAGTATTTTTTTACAAAATTGTAATCGCAATTTCCTTCCGAGTTTTTTGTTTTTTTTTTTTTTAATGTGATGAACTTGGTTTTATTAGCATCAAGTTAGTGTAAGTGTAAGTCATATTTTGATCATGTTTAGTGTATCTTCTGCTTTCTTAAATGTTTCTGCTCAATTATTACCATTAATTAGAAGAACAGTACCATTCGCAAAAACATTTAATTACATTTAAATTCGCCTCGGTCATTAATATAAATTAATACATAACAGGATTAGACCCTGAATACTTCCTTGAGGCACCCTGCATTTGACATCAATAAATTCGCTGGTTTTTTGTTAAGTTTTACAGATTTCTATTTTCCATGTAACTTTTAAAAATGTCAGTTCATTATAATTACTATCAGTAATCCAGAAATTTTCTAGTTTTTCAAAAAGATGTGAGTAATTTATGGTGTCGAAGGCTTTAGGAAGGTCGAGGAATAGGCCAATGCATTTTTTTTAGGTGATTCTAGAGAATTATTAATATACGCAAATACTAGTGGGCTATGGCGTTAGACGTTCCTAATTTTTTTCTGAAACAAAATTGTTTCTGCAATAATAGTTTGTTAGATTCTAGGGAGTTAATTTATTATCGTTGTTTCTAAGATTTTAGATAAAGTGTCTATTATTATTGATATCTTTATGATACTTGATTTAAGAATTGGTCTGATAGTCCCTATTTTGAGTTCTGATGGAAATCTGCTCACCGTAAGGGATTTGTTTATTAGAAAATAGCATCGGTTCGATAAGTTCGTCTTGTGAGTTCATTGTGGTTCCATCACTATCAGAACTGATGTAGGTGTTGGTTTGAATTCAGATAAATGCTGGCGTCCCACAGGGATTGGTTCTGTCTCCGACTTTGTTTTTGTTGCACTTCAATGGCCTTTTGACATGTGCACCGATTCATTGTTACGCGGATGACAGTACAGTTCATGATAGCTTTTTGTTTGACAAGCCCCCAAAGGGCACACAAACTCCAACGGCTCAGAGGGCTTTGAAGCAGAAAATGGACGGTTATCTCGAGAGTATTTCCTCCTGGGGTAAAAATAATCTCGTCGAATTTAATGTTTCGAAGACCCAATCCTGTCTGATTACGTCTAAAAGGGATCCAAATGATAATCTAGTCTCCTACAACGGAAGCAATCTTCCGAACAGGCCTTCCATTGATATGCTTGGTGTAACTATAAGTGACCAGCTCAGGTACGGGGGCTCCATCGAAGCCAGAGTAAAGTTGGCCTCTCAGAAGCTGGGTGTACTGTACAGGGCCCGCAGATACTTTAATAGTACACAACTGCTGACCCTGTACAAATCGCAAGTGCGCCCCACTGTCGAATTTGGCAGCCATCTCTGGTCCGGAGCCCCAAAATACCTGAAAAAAACCCTTGACTCTGTGCAGAAACGGTCGGTCCGTTTGATAGATTCCCCAATCTTAACAAACGGACTGCAATCTTTAGAGCACAGGCGTCAGGTAGGTATGCTGTCCTTGTTCTATCGGTATTACAATGGAAGATGCTCTGAGGAACTAGCGTCAATGATCCCTTCGGCACCGGTGCGTAGTTGGGATACACGCCAAACGCACGCCCAACATTTGTACACGGTTGATATTTGTCACATGAGAACGGGTCGCTTCTACGATTCATTCTTAAGTTCAACAGCTCGGCTGTGGAACGAGCTGCCGGCCTCTGTGTTTCCTCCCTCCTACAACATGGGACTCTTCAAGACCCATGTTCACTCCTTCCTCTCCACAAAAAGACCCTCCACACAGCATCCCCAAAGATGACATAGGCCCTGAGGGAAATTATTTTCTTCAGGGCCTCCTGTGTGGAGTTAATATAAAAAAATTAAAAAAATAAAAAGAGAAAAATTAGTGTTAATTCGTGTTTAGTGGTTGGTTTTAGTGTTCTACTTACCAATTTGGCCAAGTTCATCCGGATACTTCCTCGGTCGTCCTCTTTTCCTTTTAATAGGCTGTTCCACCACGGGCCATTTATGTTCCAACTCATCTTCAACTGGGATTTCGTATTGCAGGTATACCCCATTTTCTTGCTTTATGGTGATCACTTCCATGCCTGCAATGGGTAGGAACTTTAAGTAGGTACTTGATAACAAAATAATACATAGCTGGTAAGAAAATCAAACAGTAGACACATTACAATTTTCTTAACCTGAAAGAGGGTGTTACAGCTAATCGGGGGGGTATAACTCCGATCGAAAATTGGAACTGAAATATTGTGACGTCATATGATTGCCTAGCTATATCCACCAATGAAAAACTCTGAAAGTCTATAGAATAAACTTTCAGAGTTTTTCATTGGTGTATGGTGTAATAAGTAGGCTCTGAATGAAAATTTTACTAAATTAACAAATTATTATAAGCAATGATTAGTCCCTTGAAATATCCATACAAATTGATAATTTTTTTTTTTTATAGTGAATACCTCACAAGAGTCCCAACTGCTCCCGTCTGGAGCCAGTGAGACTGTATCTTCCAGAATGCGACTATTACATATTGCTCAGTAAAATTTAACCTTCAGGCCAGTTCTCACAGTTCGTATTTTTAAAGTTAGTGTAGCTTCCCACATTTGCAGATTCGACCCTACAATAAAACAATTCTTTGGCCTGGTATTTTTATAAACATATTGCCTTGTTTGTATCATTTATGATTTAAGAATTGGTGACATTTTACTGCAAGCGGCGGCAGCTTTCAAATAGAGCTGTTCGCCTTCGATTTTATGATGACCCTAGTTAAACCATTATGCCTAAAAATATTTGCCAATACCTTTCCCACCCCTGTCCCATAGTAATAAAAACCCCAAATAAAGTTTCATCTCCCTCAAAATAATTCCTTTAAGATATTTCTATTGTTTAAATCACGTCTGTATCATTAAGAATAGTTAAAGTGCATTTTATTTATGTTAAGAATGTTGTTTGCCAACGAGCGGGTGGAACATCTTTATTTTGGTAAAATGTCCTTCAGAATTTAGTTTAAATACAGATACCTCCCAGAAAAAAGGCAGTATTAGAGTATTGCTATAACGGGTAGGTACAGACGTACCTACGGAGGAGCGAGTGTTGAAATAACTGGTAGGTACATGCGTACCTAGGCAGTCAGTCGTGAGATAATTACTAGGTTTATGTAAACCTAGGGAAAACTGAAGAATAGAGGAAACTAGACCTTTATTTCTTTCAGTTTAAGTTTTAGCAGAGGAAAATAAGATCCTCTGCAATTATATTGTGAATTAATAAATTTATATGTCAAGAAGAAGAAGTGTTTTCCTGCATTCCATCTGACGGCGTGTTCTCGTACCACGATAGCAGAAACATATGGTCCTTCGAGCCGGATCGGGAACAGCAGCATCATGGAAGCGGGACAACACACAAAGACGTCATCTGTCTGCGGCAGCAAGGCGGGAACCAGCAGGAGCTGGATGGAGGCTCAAATAAAAGCTTCAGCAACCAAGGTGCACATCACGAGACAAAAGGCCCGCCTACTTACGGAGATGGCCGAAGCAAAGATGGCTGCTTCCGAAGCAAAGATGGCTGCAGCAATGTCAATCTTGGAAGCAGAGGAGCAACATGCGGCGCTCGTTTTAGAAGCTGCATCAAGGACTTCGCAACGGACTCTCGAGGATAGAGTCAATGAGTGGGTGGACCAGTCACATCACAGTTCATCATCAGAACTTGGAGATCACAATGAACAGCCTCTTCGAGTTCAAATGGAGCAGCAACAGGAACTGCTCCATGATGGGCGGTTATCACTACAACCGCCCACAATAACTGCACAGCAACAGCCCTTGGCAGGGCAGATTCTCCCGTCGCAAATGGAGCCTCGGGTAGAGCAGGCTCATCCGCTGCAATTGGAACAGCGGTTGGAGCAGCACAAGGGTGGGCGGTACGCATTACTCTCACCAAAAGGATCCTCAGAGCAGCAGCCCTTGGAAGGGCAGACTCTCCCGTCGCAAATGGAACCTCGGGTAGAGCAGGCTCATCCGCTGCAATTGGAACAGCGGGTGGAGCAGCACAAGGGTGGGCGGTACGCATTACTCCCACCAAAAGGATCCTCAGAGCAGCAGCCCTTGGCAGGGCAGACTCTCCCATCGCAATTGGAGCCTCGGGCAGAGCAGACTCTTCCGCTGCACTTGGGACAGCGGTTGGAGCAGCAGCAGCAGGGCGGGCGGTACGAGCTACTCCCACCCAGAGGAACATCGCATCAGCCGCCCTTGGTAGGGCAATCTCTTCAGCTGCAGTCGATGCAGCATCAGCAGCCAAGCAGTAGCTGCTGGGAGCTGCCTACATCAGAGCAGCCAGTCAACTTAGCAGAGCAACGCGACGGGCAACAGTGGCTAGAGTCGCTGGGCCGATTCCAGGGACCAACACCTGCTATAACTGAAGACCGTCTCGCGGAATCAATTGGTAAGGCAATGTCTTTATATAATACCAGGCCCAAAGTTAATGATCTTCCCACATTTAACGGCAATCCAATTGAATGGATTGCGTTCAAATTAATATTCCATCATACCAGAGACTTCTTAAAAGTATCTGACAGCAAAAATTTATATACATTACAAAAAGCGTTAAAAAGAGAGGCGCGTGACGCGGTTTCTTCCCTTCTTATAATTTTTGGCGCAAAATCATCACATTGTTCGGCGCAATTCGTAAAAAATAAAAACGCGGATCAATTTTTATCTCAGTATCCCCAGGCCTTCGAAGCAATAAAAACAAAACATTACATGAACGACTATTTAGATAGTGTAAATTCAGTAGAAAGTGCGAAGAAATTAATACAAAATATTACATACATACATGCTCAAGGCGGGTTTAAGGGTGGAGGTGAATGCGAAATTACCTACTACAACCATTTAGTCAGTCAGTAAGATATACATTTTTTACGGAATTTCTAGTTTTAAGACATTACCTACTACACAATTTTTAGTCATAAGATTTACATTTTTTACGGAATTTCTAGTTTTAAGACATTACCTACTACACAATTTTTAGTCATAAGATTTACATATTCCACGGAATTTCTAGTTTTAAGAGTAGCATAAATATTTGTATTTCAGATATTTTAATAAATTTAACTGGTAATTTTCGTAGACAAGCAGTAGGTACCTAATGAAGATAACAGTCGCATTCTTTGCCTATTTTGTGAAGTACCTTCACGGGAGGAGGTATGTATCTTCCAGAATGCGACTATTACATATTGCTCAGTAAAATTTAACCTTCAGGCCAGTTCTCACAGTTCGTATTTTTAAAGTTAGTGTAGCTTCCCACATTTGCAGATTCGACCCTACAATAAAACAATTCTTTGGCCTGGTATTTTTATAAACATATTGCCTTGTTTGTATCATTTATGATTTAAGAATTGGTGACATTTTACTGCAAGCGGCGGCAGCTTTCAAATAGAGCTGTTCGCCTTCGATTTTATGATGACCCTAGTTAAACCATTATGCCTAAAAATATTTGCCAATACCTTTCCCACCCCTGTCCCATAGTAATAAAAACCCCAAATAAAGTTTCATCTCCCTCAAAATAATTCCTTTAAGATATTTCTATTGTTTAAATCACGTCTGTATCATTAAGAATAGTTAAAGTGCATTTTATTTATGTTAAGAATGTTGTTTGCCAACGAGCGGGTGGAACATCTTTATTTTGGTAAAATGTCCTTCAGAATTTAGTTTAAATACAGATACCTCCCAGAAAAAAGGCAGTATTAGAGTATTGCTATAACGGGTAGGTACAGACGTACCTACGGAGGAGCGAGTGTTGAAATAACTGGTAGGTACATGCGTACCTAGGCAGTCAGTCGTGAGATAATTACTAGGTTTATGTAAACCTAGGGAAAACTGAAGAATAGAGGAAACTAGACCTTTATTTCTTTCAGTTTAAGTTTTAGCAGAGGAAAATAAGATCCTCTGCAATTATATTGTGAATTAATAAATTTATATGTCAAGAAGAAGAAGTGTTTTCCTGCATTCCATCTGACGGCGTGTTCTCGTACCACGATAGCAGAAACAGAGACTATGGCATCCCCAATTGGGCGATGTTGTGAGGCTGAAGGTAAGTGGGGAAGGGAAAGAGGAAGGTGGGGAAGTACCTGGCTATTCAGATCTAGTCACTAAACACGGCTAAAGCCATTTGGAGCAACGTTTCAATTCTGAATGGTGGTCTTACACCAGGGCGATACTAGTAGTATCTTCCACTCTGGAACGTGCCGCAAATATACTATATATTATTTTAATTAATTAATTGTGAAATAACACAAATTAATCAAATAAAATTTATTTGCGCACGCCGGGTTCGAACCCGCGACCTTCGGAATGGCAGTCCAATGCGTTACCACTGGACTATGCCGGCCGTCAAAATATCTCCTGAGTAAAAAAAAATGCCGCCGACGGAAATTAAACCCACGCCTTCTGATGTGGCTTAATTCCAACACGCCAAATAATTCTATACGTATTAATGCTTCAATCAACAATTACTGCTTATTATATTTTTTTCACCTGTAAACAACCAACTTTATTTTGTAGGAAAGGTTTTGTTAGTGCTAAATTTTCCACTAGTTGGCGTCGAGACATATTATATCTACATTTGTTGGTGTAATATTTTGACTTGCTTATTATTTTTTTAATGATAAACTAATCTTTATAAGACAAGAGAATTTTACTGTCTATATATCGGGCATATCAATGGTTTTTTTAGGTCCAATTTGTTTCATACAAAAAACCCGAAGATATCGATATAGTGAGTGGTTTATTTATGCAGCTAATACACTGCCATATTTCAAGTTTCAAGCTCTATAAACAAAATTCGCAGTCTTTAAATTAAAAATTATTGTACTGATGGTAGAAAACGAATTATACAGAATTAAAATGGGCCATGAACTAGAAAATCTAATTGAGAATAAGACCATTGTAAGATCCTGTAGGTCACAAAGACTGCGATGGGCTGGACATGTAGAAAGAATGCCAGATGATAGATAGGACACCGAAATACGTAACCAAGTGGATACCCCAGTAGAAGCTAACCAGAGGCAGACCGACGAAGTGGTGGATTTACTGTGTGGAAGAGCATTTGAGCAGAAGGACTGAGGACTGGAAGCGAATGATGAAGGATCGCAGCCAGTGGAGAATATTTGCGGGGGAGGCCAAATCCCACGCCGGGATTTAGCACCGTTGTGATTTTTCAAACTCGATTCAGTTTTAAGGTTATAAAAGTTAGAATTCTTTGGTATAATTTTATTATAATACATGTCAATACGCTGGTCCGCCATCAATAGGTTAAGGTGCTCTCATAGCCGCTGTGCCCACATGATGCACAGATGGGGCCTTAACTCGTCATATGCCGGGACTGCATATGTGAGTGCTGCACATTATCTACGAATTTAAAAATAAAAAAAAATTATGTGTGATTTTGACCCTTATGTATAAGGAATTTGTATGAAGAACAAGGTCACAATCGCTTGGGCTATTCTCGTTCTTTACGCAGCAAATACCGGAATGACTTCTAGCTTTTCAGATTTTTTACAAAGAATTTTTCTGTGGAATGCCAACGAAATATTCGCCGCGTTTTTAGTGTCAAAGCGTCTTCTTTCATTATTTTTGATATAAATTGATTGTGGAAATAATAGATTTGAGGTATCATCAGAAAGATAGTTTTATCTACATTATTTTGATGTAATTTTTATAATATTTCACCCAAGAAAAGTGATGAAAATTAACTTCGTAAGAAATGTCAAAATTTTTACCTCATATTGAATAATTATATTTTTAGCATTATTTATTTACAGGTTTCATGTACAAAATAATATTATTAGTAACAACAGTTGTATAAACTACCGAAATCTGGAAGAATTGTTATCATATACTTATTTAATGCGACACAAAAAAAATTTAAGTGGACACTTGACGTTTGATTTTGGAATTAAATTGAGCTTGGAATTTCCTGGCACACCACAGGTTAAAGAGTCGGCGATGTGTGAATGTGGTGCGGTGCAGACCACTGAACATGTGGTCAACGAATGCCCACTCCATTCATTCCCCGGCGGGATTGATGAGGTCCACATGGCGACGCCTGAGGCCCTAGACTGGCTCACAGACCTAAATGTCGCTGTCTCTGACCTCCCAACCATACGAAAGAAGAAGAAGAAGGTACTTTGATTCAATACGATACACATTTTACCTAGTGTTCTTCGATGTTAAAAACGAGTAATCTTAAAAATAAAAAAAGTCTCGATTCTCATACACAAAGTATAGCGCTGAAAAAACCAATAGGCTTTTTGAGGCTGGTGACTGATGACGTCACTGGTCACGTCCATTGATTTGGTGCGTTTTCGGTAGACCCGAACAATTAAAACTTGTGAAAATTATTTTGACTATTAACCTCTCAGACAAAGACTTTTATCTACTATGTGTTCCTTTGAGAACTGTCAAAACGTGATAATTTTTGTGTTATTTACGAGTTTTGCTAAAAGCTTCATAACTCACGTTTTGGGAAACTTAGCCTCATTCTAAAAAATGTTTTGGAAAGATTATGAAATCCACTATCGCATTGTGTTGTAATACATAAATATTTGCATTTCTAAATATACATTTTATGAAAACGTCAAAAATATGTAAAAATCGCTTACAATTATTTCAAAGCTTTGAAAAATGTACTTTTTTCTGAGTATCATAAAGAAATAACACTTTATATATTGAAGAAATATAATTAAAAACTATTAGTCACCTCAAAACATTTACCGTTCAAACTAAAATATTTTTAATAAATTATTTAGAAACGCAATAAATTATGAACGAACAAGATGACAGATTCAATCGGCTTAGATAATGCAACTCTACGTTCCATAGATATTCTTGAATTGCGTAGCGTTATTCATTATCGATACTCTGTTTTTTAAATCATGGCAATCCGTATATTAGTGATGGAAATAAATCGATTTTTGTAAAATCTCGCGCGTTTACGTGAAAAGACGTTCTAATGTCTTGACCGCTATTATCATATTTACGTCTTTTGACGTTCTAATGTTCTGAGTGGTTAACACACTATGAGCGGGAATGGTATTTTTACCCGCGCGGCTGACTGGTGCTTATCGTCGGGACGGGTAAAAATACCCTTTACGCCGGCTCCACTTCAAAGGCGAGGAAGGAAAATTATTATTATTATTTCCCGTGACTATTTAATCTAAACGCTTGAAGACATTACAAACTACACACACATATAACGAAAAAAGATAAGCCGTTGTTTCTTTTATGTACACACATACTCTTGCAATAATTAGGCAATTTTATCGTGTTAAATTTCAAAGATTCTTTGTTAGTTGTACTGGGAATATGAGTACCTATTATATTTTTATGATGTGTTATAAATTCATTGGACCTTTACTTTTATGAGATAATCCAGAGGATGTTATTACAATAATCATTTCCTGAATGAGAGATAACACAAAAATTGTTTAGCAATTGGATGTATTCCCGGCACTCGTTACTTGTGAAGATAGAGTGGCGCTAATATACACGTGCTTTAGTTATGATATACAGAGTTACAAAACAGATGTGTTTTTTTAGTGGAATTTATTTAATTGATATTTTCTTTTACCCTTCAAAAATGTCTTATAGTTTTTCTGCTCATTCTGGTGAAGATTTAGCAGAAGCGATATATTTTTGCGCTAATCGCGAAAAACACCCGCTATAGGCTAGAGTCTATTGTTTGAAGCTCCCGACTACAATGTGTTAACAATAAAAATACATATACTGGTATTCAGAGATGTGCAAAATGGGTACCCATAACCATTTGAAATGCAAAATGGAAATGGGTCAAAACTTTTCCATTTGAAAATGCAAAATGGTTTTTAGAAAAGCATTTAAAATGCAAAATGCAAAGTACCCATTTTCAAAATGCATTGAAAATGCAAAATGGTTTCTCAGGTCAAACAATTAAAATAATTATAGAATTTTCAAACAGTTTTGTCATTTAATAATGGACATCAATGTAGAACAAACATATTACATGGTGGTAAATCAAAAAATGCCACGACTACAGATTATGAACCACAAAAAATTTGCGCGGGACAAATGTTGCCAACGTAAAAACATAGAAACTGCTATCTAACATTTAATATTACAGCGTCATGGCCCCATGTTCAGTATTTGAATCAGTATTTTTGTAATGGTATCACTCAATTGCCAGGGCTTCTACCATGGAGCAACTAGACAAATGTAAATTCTCTCTCATAGCGAGGTTGAGGACCGACTGATATTTGGGGCTTATGAAAAAAAGATGAGTGGAGATAGTAGGAAGAATGTTGCAAATAAGCATTTAAAATGGAAAATGCATTGAGAAAGGCATTTAAAATGCAAAATGGTTTTTAGAAAAGCATTTAAAATGCAAAATGGAAAATACCCATTTTGCATTTTGCGTTTCCATTTGAAATGCATTTATTTGAAATAAAGTACATCTCTTGACGCGTAACAGTTTAGTACTACAATACATATAGAAGCGTTATAGAGCTAAGTGCCAAACAAAAGAAATGCTAATTGTTGACCTTTCGATTTTGTAATAAAAGTCCTACTGGAGAAGTAAAAAGATCTGCCTCAACCTGTCTCTCCAAATCCGGCCCACCACACAGTAGGTGGGCAGACGCATCAAAGACCTAGACAATCCTCACCACACAAACCCGACAACCCTGCTAAAATCACCAAACATAGCAAACCACGTGTGGTGACCTATGGCAGAGGTGTTGGTTATCCACTAAATGGTTCCCAGGGCGGCGGTACCCATATTCGCCTCCCCAATTATAATGTAAAGCAAACAAACATTATCGTTCTATTATAATTATAATGTATTATAACTTTATTATGGACTAACCTTTTTTGACAGGAGCTGAAGACTCCGCATTGGATCTTTGAAATTCCTGCAAACATTCTCGAAGAGTTTCGTGGGAAGAAATACATTGCTGTTTGAATTGAAATGCGGACATCAGCCGGTCCACGCATATCAGACAAATGTTGGACGGTAATGGCTCCGTCTCCGATACCTGAAACCGTTATCGCATTGCATAATGTGTTCATTTACAAATACATTACGAAATCATGGCCTAAAGAAGGTTTTAATAGAATATGACATATCAATAAAAATGTCACTAAACAGTTTATTTGCGTAAAGACTGACACAAATCATTCAGGCTTGCATTAAAAACTGCAAGGCCTTGACGTGAGTTGTCAAATCTCGACATTTAGGATAAACAGAACTTATCACATAATAATTACCGATATTATTAAAATATCGAAGATTTGCCTCCAAATATTTTGACAGCCGAAATAATATCGTAAATGCTAAATGTAGCAACATAAAAAAAATATAGGCGTGGGGTAGCCATGTACAAGCATTTTCCATTGGGCACATTTTAATTTTCACTCACCTCGATGGAGCTGCAGTACATGTACTTGTCACTGAGCAGGTCATTGTTTTCATCGCAGTCGAACAGGGAGACCATATCGCCGCCCTGCAGGCACACGCGACATACCATTTCCCATTCCATGTCGTCTTCGTTCGCTTTCGGCTGACATAAACGTAGAAAATTACCAAATAGGCAAGCGTAAAACAACAGCGACAAGGGCCAGTGTTACCAATATACAAAATAAAGTCTTGGCGTCGAGCGCGAAACGGTTAGCACTATGACCACACTAGGGAACAAAATAGAGATGGTCGATATTCTTGGCACCGGTTATTTTAGGAACCGGTTCCTTTCATGCGGTAAATAAAATCGCAAGCCTAAGCCAAGCCTTTTTCAAAAATAAATATTTCGGTTAGCAGGCCACGCTTAATAGGACTTTTTTAAATGAAACCTTTTGATTCACCTTAATTATTATAAAAGGCAACTACCTGCATTTGGGAAATTTTTAACTTTAACATTCTAATTTTTAACTAGGTAAAATGAAAAATCGATTTCGTTGTTTGGGATGACCATTTAATCTCTTCTAGCCACTTGTATAGTATTAGGAATACAAATATAAGAACATTTAATTAAGAGATTATTTTAAATGTCATCCCATGTAACGAAAGCGAATGTTCATTTAACGTAGTTAAAAATTATAATGCTAATATTAAAAATTTCCCAAATGCAGATAGATTCCTTTTATAGTAATTAAAGTGAATCAAAAGAATTTTTAAAATCATCTTATTGAGCGTGGCCAGCGATCCTGAATAATTACCAACTCGATGCACTGACAATATATCGAATTAATTTTAAAAGATTAAAATAAATAGTCACTATTCATAGTTCCCTTGAGGTAATTTTTCACAAAAACGGCTTTATACAAAATTCCCATCTCTGTGACTTCGCCGTCACTGGATCACTCGATATTATATTTCTGAGGAACCAAATATAATAACCATAACAATCGTGGGGATATTATCGAAAGTATCTCCTTATTTATGATGACATTACGGCTAGATCCAATAATTTTAATAATACATTAGGGCCCACCACACGTAAACTTCTCTCAAGCCTCGACTCTCAAGCCAAAGAGTCCGCCAGCGTGCCGGCCGAATCGTGTTCATAAATAATAAACCACTCACATCGTGATGCTAAAAAGTCGTCGCACTTTCCCGGGCGGTCCAAAGCATTCATAGATCTAAAAATCCCTGGACGGAGCAATTCGAGAACAATTTGAAGCCACGGGGTGAGTTGGAAGATGCCAAAAACTAACTAAATTTTTTAATGTCATCTTATTCCTTGTCTCATCAAATACCCCAAATAATTTTAAAACGTTTTTACTACATTAACAACACTAAAAAAAATAATACTTCATTATTATTATTGATTAATATGTCCTATGGCTGAGTAGATTTTGGTAATTGTTGTAAGTACCTAATTGTATGTTAACTGGATTGTCGTCTGTAAAATCCCAGTATAAATAAATAAATTATGCACCACTTTACATAAAAAATCAGTTTAAAAGTTAGTCTTACAAAATGGCTGCATGAAAGCTTCAGTTTTGACCATAGAGTCCATAAATAATGAATAATAGAGGCTATCACGCCACGCATGAACCTGGATTAGTGCAATTTTGTATGAATGGCATCAAAGCTAAATCTAGGTTGAGGAAAAATTGCCTGGCAGAGTGTATGCAGAGTGGTGCACAATGAACAATTATAATTATATTTTTGTCTTGTTATAACGGTTTAGGATTTTTATTTTATATTCAATGAGTCAAAGTATGGAATAAGTAATTAAAAAATTTACATGGGTTTTGGCTATTTTCATACATCTTCCCCCTCACCCCGAGCTTCAAATTGTTCTCAAATAGCTCCGTACAGGGCTTTTTAGGTTCATGCTATCATATACACTTCCGACTACGCTTTCTACCCGTGACTGGTATATCTTTGGGGATGTGGTAAAGAGACGAATGACATATGTTGTGAGGTCCTGGTAGCGGCTTTATTGAGGTAGTCGAATAACATAGTCCAAATACATAGAGCAGCCAAAGTAGTCACAGTTATTGCGGACGATGAATGACGATGCTGTCATGATAATTGATGTGCATAATGATGGAATGCATGTAGGTCACCACTTTGGAGATGATGAGGAGACAAATGAAAAGTGAGTTGATGTACCACAGCGTTTATCGAGTCAGTGAAGTTGATGTTGCGATGACTCCGAACAGTTGCTCGACACTGTAGTGAACGTGATCGGTGGCGAATTCCCCAGGCCGAAGATCGACACCGCGTCGTTGGATGGTGGTGAATCCTCCAGGTCGATGGTCAACACCATGTGAAGCGGAGATGAACGGTGGTGGAGTGGTTGGAAATGGAAATCGGTGGCTCGACACCACGTCGGTGGAGACCGGACTTGCAGGTGGTGTTCATCACTGGTAAAACCGTTGAGTCTTCCCGCTGCTCCAGTGTGAAGTATGTAGTGGCCAGGGAAGATATCACAAGGCCAAGGCGCTGTTGTAATCGCACCCAGCTTATGATTAGTTGAAACCTCTCCTAGTAGGCTTAGTAGGTCCGTGGCCCGTGGCAGCGCGGTGAGGTAAGGGCGGAGTGCGGCCGATTGCCAAGGTGCTGATAAATTGATAATATTATAAAAAAACAGTTAAATGGTTTATAATACTAAATTATTTCCAATAAGTTATAAAAAAATCATTCCGTTCTCGCACCCAACGGCCGACACCCAGCGCCTTGATATAAAATGGCAAATCCGTATGCCTACTAACTCGAGCCACAATTGAACCCGTAAAACTCAACCATAGATCTTTGTTCTTTTATCTCAGTTCCCCCTAACCAAAACCTACTGAAGTTATTGCCATCATTATAAATCATTTCTTATACATTATAAACCATTTCTTCAACATAGTTATTTTCATTTTTTTTTTGCTGTTTATTCTGATTCCCAGAGTAAATATTTTAATTTTATTCTGTATTGTTTCCTTGAGTTGGTCTTGATTTAGGTTCGTAAATAAATATTTAGAGTAAATTATCTATTCAAAATTGGAAATCATTCAACATTGTACCAAAATTATTTCTCCAACTTTCAACCATTTCCTACACAGCACTCCCCAATGGGGTTTTTTCACAAACTATAAATACCGTTAAAAATATGTGGAAGATTTAAAGTTTATTTTTCTGATTGTGATTATCGCCCTAAAAATATGTAATTTTAATATTTTCACTAATAATTTATTGATTTCAAATCGTTCGCACATTTCGAAACGGTTCCAACTGGCTACAATATCTCAAAGTCTAAGGTGGACCTAAAAGAGCAAAATATATATCGGAGCTTTCGTAGATTACTATTTATTTAGGGAATACCTTATTTCAAATATTTTCTGATTTTACTCTTGTCAAGTAGATATCTATTACCATTATTATTATAATTATGGTTTCCTGGGATTTAATTTAACAAATAATTTGAATAAACCCTTTGTATGACACCTCCTCCCCCAAATGTAAAGTATTATATAAGCCATAGGAATATTTGTACCTGTCTGAAGATGGCCTTAACAGGCTGGAACCGGTTACGGTCGAAAATAAAATATAGTGGAAAAAAGTTTTAAAACCTATTATTATGCAATTACAATTTTTAAATTTAATATTTATTCAGAACATTATAATTTGGATAAAAGATAATAATAGGGCCTTTACCAGTGCCCTCTTTCCAAATTCGAAACTATTTATGCAACTAAAATATTGATTGTTTATATTATAATTTAAGTGTAGGTATACTCACAAGTATTTAAATTAACTATTAAAATGCCTCAACACAGGCTAGCCGCTAGCCTAGTGAGGCAGGTTATGAGAATCCTCAACTTTATCTAATTGTTATGTATTACATCTGTACGAGACAATTTACCGTCCGTACAATAACTGTAGATACGAAGGTAGCTGGGTACACTTGTCAGCGTTTCAGTCTTGGTAGATGTTGCAGAGGTTTGTGGTGGAGTTTAAAGCCACGATCAGAGAGGAATTTATTTCCAGATCTGAGCTGACGAAAAGAATTTATTACTGGCAAAAACTGAATTTAATACTGAATCGAAAACACATGAAAATATTTCTTGAGACTTTGGAGACTTGGAGATGGTTTTTCAGGAGAGAGGATTCCCTTTCAGAGGTAGTTGTTGAACTGACTTTGTATGGAATTCGATTCTCTATTTATAGAACGTTTTCAAATCGAGCCCTCTCGGAGGAGTTCTATCCTCTTTCGTGAGGGGTAAAATGGTTAGGTATTTTTCCTCTCTGCAATTATCTTGTTGACAGGAAAGTTATATTTTAATATGATACCTTTAACCAAGTCAGTTCAATCTACCAAAACCATCTCCCCCAGTCTCGTTTATTTATTTTATAATAAATTACACAAATTTTCATATTGGGTTTGAAGTTAAATATCTTTGGTTTGAACATTTCCCAAAGAGTAACAAATATATTTAGGTATAATTTTTCATGTTATTATGTTAGCATATAATCATTTCTTGGCGTTGATATTTATTCCGTGGTTATATTTTGCATCATTTTTCCGTAAATTGAGTCTGATGATATCACAATTAGTCACATTTGAATTTGTAATCATTGTTTGATCAGAATTTCAATGGGATATGCTGGGTTGTGATTGGCTGAAGACGGCGGCCATCATGGAATTCCATCCGGTGAGTAGTGGAGGGGGGTCTACGTAAATACTGAGTTGCTTCCCTAGCAGTGGTCATTTCGTGGGTTGGTGGCTCCGAGTGAGGTAGTGGATGGTTATTTTCAGATGTGTTTCAGGTTCTGCTATTATATTGCTATGTAATTATCTTGATTAATCACATATAGCACATCATTTGATTGAGTAATTATGATGTAAAGATTTCCAATTGTGTCGGCGAAACGGTATCAAGCGGTTTCGGGGTTTGAGTGTTCTTGCGATTTTTTGCGTAAATATGATTTTTCTTGAAAAATTCTGGATGTCTGGATACGTATGATACAACATCTATTTACATGTTTATAGTTGCAAATTTATTGAATAAAACATTATTATTATTTTATATTTAAAAATATAAAGTACAAATTAAAATAGCGAAATTTGGCAAAAATCATGTTTCGAAATACAAAAATGGATATAGCCTAAACGAGCGGATAAAATCCAATAATAAAAAAATTATGCATAAAGCCAGTTATACCAGAAATTTGAAAACGACAACCTGCAAGTTTTATTTGCTCTAGATAAAAAAAGTCTGAAATCTGTGTATTTTCATATAATGTCTGAAAGGGTTAAGACATCTTTGACGCGCACTGATGAGGTTTGTAGCTTATTGATTAATTAGTTACATCTGAGAGATCATGGGTAATGTAACTTTACTTGCCGAGACGAAAACTGAGAAAGAATATGCATAAAGAAATTATATTATGATTTTGTAACCTCCAAAAGTAGGCACCGTAGAAACATTTAAAAAATAAGAATTCCTTTTTTCAATTAACAACTTTTTTCTTTCAATCATTTAATTTTAAAATAGTCACATTTCTTTTTGGGTCTCAAAATTCTGGGGAGTGTCAAAATTATTTGTATAATTTTTTTGTTGTTTTAATTATGGATTCACACGTAACTGGGGAATTATTATCAGAAAAGTACTACACCCGCAAAAGTTATTTGAAAAATGATATCATTCCAATACATAAGAAGATTCACGAGAATTTAGGCGATGACTTGGCAAACTATTACTTTTCGACTATGTCTAAAGAGTCACGGATTATCATCGGGATGGAGCCTCCGCTGGAGGGGCCCGGAGACCAGATGTGGGTCTACCCTGAGGATGAGCTAAACGATCAACCAAAACTGAAGCCAGTCTCTGCAATGGAAATCAAAGCGCTGACACATCAAGGAATTTTAGGTAAATCAAAGACTCATTAGGTACTAGACGTTTTAAAATAATTTCCCTCGGGGCCTATGTGAAAAACCTTCCAACAATCCAAAATATGTAGAGCCATTTGAATAGCCATGGAAAGCCTGGGAGCCCCCAAATTGATAAGGGATTCCCAAATTCACCATGACTCTGAAATCCCTCCTTCATAAAGTCTCGTAGAAACATTTTATGTGGGAATTCTCACCCATGAAAACGTGCCTCGCCCGATATGATGAAAATATACATATGTACCACACATAAAATACCTAACCAAATCCACCAAAATTTCGTAAACCTCCCCGAATTGCAGCAATGTTCCTTCTGCAAATATTTTTTAACAAACTCTCAATAACATCATATATTTCTAACAACCAAATTAATATTAACTCATTATGAAAGAGACAGGGGCCTTTTTGGCCCAAAGCTCGCAAGTATATCAAATGTCAACTCCAGGCAGCGCAGAACTGCAAGGAGTAGAGAAGCCATGGAGAAGCCTTGTCCACCATGATTGGAGTGGGGGTCGCGATCCTAAGCATTGAGAGACCGACTTAAGAAGAAGAAGAGTTATCATATCAGATTATATGTATTCAAAAGGTCAAAGTGTGCATAATAAGCAATAAAACACCTTAATAATAAAAATAATGATAATAATTGGATGACTTTTATAGCGCCGTTTCTGTGCAAAATCACCTCATATTGTGGGTTTAATTAAAAAGATAATATTTCGATGATTTGTATAGTGCTGTTTTGGGAAATACTCACCTCAAGGGTGCTGTTCAAATAAAATAATATCAATTTGATTTCGGTTCAATGACTTTGTTTCTTGAAGAACGTTACTATGGTTGGACTGTTTCAAATTCTGTGGGATTAGCGCCATTTAAAATTTTTGATACCGATTCTCGGCCCTTCACAAAGCTACTTCTAATCTGTTTCACTAGATGATCGCTAGCTTAGTTTATCATTTTCATCTTTGTTAAAGCATTCACTTTTTCAATTCAAGATCTCGTTAATATAATTCTTTTTGCTTTTTTAAATTTAAATTGAATTCTTGCAGAAATCGGGGATAAAACTTTGGAAAAACTAAATTATGAGAAAGAGCAGGACATAAAGAACGCCATTACGGAGAATGACCAAATATGGAAGTGGCTGGCCAAGGAGCATTGCAGGAGATGTGTGAAGAAAGCTGTAAAGAAGGAGAGATTAATTCAAGATGGCGATGCCAAGAGAATGATCAACGTTTATAATGATACTTACAAGGTAAAAACTTGAAATTCTTTTGAAATTAGAGAGAAGTTCTTCAGTGGTTTTTTACAATTGTTGCATACCCACTCTTTAGCATTGCTAGTTGCTCAATAGCAGTTGCATAATTTAGGTAATTCTAGATAAACTAAAAGTAATCGACCTGCATTTAAAAAATTATCCAGTTACTATTTTTTAAGATATTAAATAATATCTATTTGACGAATTCTGACGAAATTAATTTCCTATGACCGTTTCTTTAAACAAAAATCCTCGCCGCAAACAAGCCCCGAGTGTGTTTGTAAAAGGTCCTTTTTACAGGATAGGGCTACAATAATTAATTTTATTACTGATGGGCTTTTAAATAATTTTATATTTTCCATGATACTGCTTGATACAAGGATTACTGCAAGATAACAACAGTTTTCAATGGTTAGATTAAAAAAAATTAACTTGGTGGAAACGAAGTTGCATTTAAATGTGTATAATATATTATTAAAAATAAGAGAAAAAAGAAAGATAAAATCTGAAACCACTTTTTAATTGCAGATGGCATAAAAAAATAATACATTTAAGTTATACATAATTTACAAGTGAACAATAGGAAAAATATATACTATAGCTCCATCTATATATGCCCCTAAATAATAATATTATTCTACATAAAAATATAATTCAGGTGTATCTGTTGTAAACAGGTAAACTTATATTAGATTATGTCAATATTTGAGGTGAATTTGTTTCCAAGTGTGAAAGTGAGAAATAGGAGCTTTTATGTGGTAGTTAGTTCTGGAATTACTGTTGACGAATAATGTATTTTTCCTGGTTTCTCGATTTGATACTTTAAAGTCGATGAGTTCCAGGAGATAACAACAGTCTAGTTTGGAGCGAATAATTTTAAACAAAAGTCCTTTACTTTTCTTCTATTTTCTAAGAAATTCATTTAAACCTTTAGAACACCACATCCTTTTTGAGGGAAATCAAAAATGGAATCAAAAATGGAATAAAAAACTATCTCTAAAGTGTTTAAAGTGCAAGCAATTCTGTTCAAAAATTTTAAGCACTTTCTCATGACATACAGGTTTTAATCACATATCAAAAAATTCCAGCTAGGGTGAAATTCCATTGCTAGCATGAACGGTTTTTCGGCGGGAAACTTTTTTTATGTCACTGGTGCACAAACAGTTTTCTAGAGGTTAAGTGTATTTAGTAAGAATGTCTGGTTTATGTGTTGCATAGATATGTGTAGTATGAAGTCAATAAATCGTAAAAATTTGTGCTGCACAAATTCATAGATAAAAGGTATTTGAATTTCGCTCGATTTTGTACTCTTTTACAATTTTGCATTACTTAATGATTGACTTTTGAGCGGAAATGGGCAATGCCCGGTTAAAATGGTAAGGTAGCAACTAATATCTGAGTGTTACTGGAAAGGCCAATATTGGATTGAATCACCGATACTATATTGTATTTGTATATCTTTCTTAAAAGAATTGAATTTTTATACGAACAAAACTATTTATATGATTTAAGATTTTCACGGCCAAAAGTATTTTTGTTATTTGTTTTTGGGGTATTATGCCGTGTTGCGCTAACTCCTTCTTTAGCCTAAAGAAGGAGTTAGCGCAACACGGCATAATACCCCAAAAACAAATAACAAAAAAAAACTATTTATTATCATAAGTACATGCACAAATAAACAATTCATCTTACTATTTTAAAGCACAACTTGTAGAAAGTGTTTTTTTTTTAAATAATTATAACAGCGCCATCTATAAACGAGCAGTTTATGAATAATTGAATGTTTACCCTTAAAACTATTCAAATAAACTAATTTTTAGTTTGGACACAGTGTTAGATAAACATTATGGCTTTAATGTTGATTCCAGGGTGAGGTCAGAAATGTCCAGCGACAGTACAACCTCCTGATGGAAGAGAGGCTCGAGGAGATGAAGAAGAGGATGGCGAACATGCACCGGCTGCAGGGGGAGGTGGCCCTGAGGGAACTGTCCAAGCAACTGACGGAGTACTTCGAGAATGAGATCAAAGAAGAGACCACGAGACTGAAGGAGCACTTTGACGAAGTCATAGCGTAAGTGGAAATTAAAAATAAATGTAAAAATTAAAAAAACAATGTTCACGATATTTTATGATTCCATATTTGAAATAAAATACACTAGACATTAAAAAAGAAGGTGAACGACGCACTTCTCTTCCCATTCGCAGGTAGGGCGTGATTTATTAGTAGTTAATTGGTGGCTTGCACTTTTTTTTATGTGACACCTCACAAGAGCGCCTCTGTCTATATTGTGTAATATCAGGGGAACTGTACTTGTCAGGCGGGTTAACAGTGGGGCGTATTATGAAAGAAAAAATTCCATAAAACACTACATTTTGTGGATGAAATTTTTTTAAATGTCACATGGGATTTTTTTTTTAAACAACTAATTTCGTCCATATAGGGCCGGCCTTGTCTCCGTTAATGTGTTAAATATTCACTTGGACGTAGTGATTTTTTTATGTGAAAACCACACAAGAGTCCCAACTGCTCCCAACCATCTGGAGCCATTGATAGTGTGGCATCCCCAATCAGGGTGTGTTGTGAGGCTGAAGGTAGTAAAGAGCGGAAGGAGATGGGGAGAAGAAGGTGGAGAAGTACCTGGCTATTCAGATGTGGTCGCCAAACACAGCTAAAGCTATTTTAAGTAAAGTTTCAATTCTGAATGGTGATTACACCAGGGCGATACTGAAAGTATCTTCCACCCTGGAATGTACCGCAAATATACTTTATTTTATTTTAAATTATAAAATTGTGAAATAATAAAAATCAAATAAATAAAATTTACTTGCACACGACAGGATTGAACCCGAGACCTCTGGATAGCTAGTCGAGAACCTAACCCCTCGACGACAGAGCAATAGGTTCGCTTAATGCAAAGTAATGTGTATCCTTTTGTTTTTTAACCAACTTGGTGTTGCATTATTTAAAAGCATTTAAACAATTGTAACATCCTCAATTGTTTTAAGCACTCTCTTGACATGAAATATATAATAAATAATTTTGTTTGTGTGTCCAACAGTTTGGAACAAGCACGCTTCGCCCATGAGCTGAATGAACGACTACACTCTCTGCATCATCAGATAGAATGCCGAGGAATTGTGGACGTCCTCTATACAGTGTGCTCGGAGAGACATCACTATCTTATTAAACAGGCCATCATCGAAAAGGGTATTTTTAAAATTTTCTTTGAGACACAACATGATTATATATTATTATGAACTAGTAACCTGTCAAATATCATGGGATATTATAATAGTAGGATTTGTGAAGCTGAAAGAATTTATAAAAAAATTATTTGTCACAGCCTTTCAAACAAAGAAATTTTACCCATCGAATGTTAGTAAACTTAAAAAATTACGACATCATTCTAATAACATTATGAACATACAAGATACGTTATATTCATATTAATCGAATTACAAATGTAGCACCGCTTATGAAAAGGATATGTGTGTATGAATGAAATAGCTAGGGGTGTGTCCACTGGACCCAGTTCAGTGAATCCACACGCTTTGTCTTTAAGTTACGTATCTTCACTCTATGGATTCATTTAAGCATCTGTTAAACATTTAACAATAAGAATAACACAAAAGAAATACACATTTTAATTAAAGAATTATTAAATAATAAAATAAGGTTGTTACCTAGTATGTATATTATTATTTATGCATCAGTTCCAATTTAGAAAATTAAAATTCCATTGAACATAAATTATTTTAAGCATTTTGCAGGAATACATTGAAGTATTTCACATCACGCATGCACCGACAACCGAAATTAGTTTTTTTTGTTTTAATGGAGCGGAGACGGTTTACCTATAAATCCCATGAGCACTTAGTCCATAGTGCTATCTCCCATTTTACCTAATTTCTTTAACAGTAACCCAGTCCCTTTTATATGGTTCACCAGTGGTGTTATTGGACATGTGGCTATGTCTTCTGGTTCCTCAATGTCTCTTCCCAGGTCTCTGAGCCTTGTTCCCAGCAGAGCGGGACATTAGCACCAAAGGTGAATTGGAGTCTCTTCATCCTCTTCACATTTCCTGCAACTGTTGGTGTTTTCCACTCCCAACAACTGCATGTTTCCTGAGATGGCAATATCCTCAAGGGTGCTGTATTGGGTGTTCCGGATTGCTTCATTCCATATTTCATCTTTACCTTTCATTGTATGTATGTTGGTGTAGCAGGCCATCTCTCGTATGGCCGGCTTGGATCCCGTTAGTGGTGCTTTCACCCCTTTTCTTGGTAGACCGTCAGCCCGCTCGTTTGACCTAAATTTGGTATGCATTCCCAAAAAGTGTGAAAGTTATCAAAAGAATAAAGTACTTATTATTTTTAAAAATTTAAATATTTGGCATGAAATGTAAATTCTTTTTATATTTAGGTGAAATTTTTATATCCCGAAATTTTTTAACATTTCCAAGCAGGTTTTTTAAATCGGAAACTCAGATTTTTTAACAGTAACACTATGGTATACAGTTGTGAAGAAGTCGGGACTATATAAAGTAAAATAAAATGGATCACACTTCTGTGATGTATGTCCATAATGATAGAATCAAAATGAACTGTTTACTTGTCTGCAGATTATGGCCAACAAATAGCCGATCTTAAGGACAAGTTGGAGAACTACAAGGAGCAATTGGAGCAAACAGAAGACAAACTAGAGTACACTTCTTGTATGGATAGCAAGATCAAAGACAACATGAGAAGTCTCTGTAAGGAGTTCAGGAAACTGTTCTCTTACCATACAAACCTGCCGCCTTCGCAAGTAAGCTATATTTATACAAATTCTCACATAAACCTATTGTGTCCTAACACAAAAAATGTCTGTATCCGTCAAGTGAAAATAATAGTAAAGGTATCTACGTACATAAAGAATAGTGTCAGTGTGGTAAAAGCATGTATGATTGCGTGAGAAAAGTGGAGATTTGCAAAGAATGCAAGGTTGATGTAAGCGTAATGAATAGAACACGACAAAGCTGGGGCAAAACAGCATTGCCTTGTCCTACTTATTGCAATATGAAAATGTGGTTTTTTGATGAGTTTAAATTTAATGGAAACGATGAATTGAGAATGCAATTCAAAGTTTGTTGTTTGCAGCGCCTTCTTGTAATCTTTCAGTGTTGCAATCTCTCACCTGATGTTTAGCGCAGTTATATTTGCAAGTACGGGGAGCCAAGGGAGAGGTGTATTCACTAGTAACTTGTGTTTAATCTTTTAGCTCCGTTTGTGTAAAATCTGCAGAGGTACAGAATATTTACACAGCAGATAAAGAAGGGATAGGAGATACCAAAAAGACGACGGAAGCAAAAACAGCTTGTTTTAATATTATTGTAGAAAGCAATCACTTTGTGGTTTGACATATTTAATAAAATAAAATACTTTTTTGTTTTAAAACCACGATATTTATTAATTTAAGAACCGACCGGTTTCGCTTTACTTAAGCATAATCAGGGTACAAATTAATACTAAACAAGAAGTACATAATGTGTGTATATATATAACAAAATATAGAGGGAGACAACATGATAAAAATATAAGCAACACAAAGACGGTCATAAAATACATTAACATAAGTGCACAAGTAATGGAAAAACCGATAGATAATTATGTAGACTAATGGGTTACATCAATAAATCGGGAGAAACAAAGCATCAACTGGCATGGTGGTAAGGAGGTAAGGAGAACTGGGAATTTTTTATGGGTTTATTGGAAACAGACCTAATATTGGACTACTTGATATGTCTAATTGATTATTAAGTATCATAACATTATTACAATAACGGTTTTTCCGAATTCGCAAATCATTTGATCGATAAAGATCATACATTCTGTCATAGCACCGGTGCTAAGATCTTACATAAAAACGGGCATGGTAACAGACTAAACAACTTAGAGGCACTAGAAATTAAAAAAGCTGTAAAAACCAATAGTCAGATACTTAATAATCAATTAGACATATCAAGTAGTCCAATATTAGGTCTGTTTCCAATAAACCCATAAAAAATTCCCAGTTCTCCTTACCTCCTTACCACCATGCCAGTTGATGCTTTGTTTTTCCCGATTTATTGATGTAACCCATTAGTCTACATAATTATCTATCGGTTTTTCCATTACTTGGGCACTTATGTTAATGTATTTTATGACCGTCTTTGTGTTGCTTATATTTGTATCATGTTGTCTCCCTCTATATTTTGTTATATATATACACACATTATGTACTTCTTGTTTAGTATTAATTTGTACCCTGATGATGCTTAAGTAAAGCGAAACCGGTCGGTTCTTAAATTAATAAATATCGTGGTTTTAAAACAAAAAAGTATTTTATTTTATTAGCTTGTTTTAAGTTGTTATTGTGCGCGTTTTAGTTATTATTGCATCCAGCTCCTAAATTTATGATGGTAGTCGTGTTGTGAATGTATTTGTTTTTACTTGTTTTAAAACTGACATAAAACTTTTTAGCTGGGTTTCCTACCTAACCTAGAAGAGATCTTTGTTGAGAGCGCCCACTGCGAGGTACGGCCTAGACGCAACAAGGAGCAAAGCTTCGCAGATCAGCAAATGAAGGAGGGGGGTGAGGAAATAAGTGAAAAAGGTCGATTGTCTACAATTACTTTTGTTCATTAATTATCAGCCGTGGTGTAAGATCTCATGTTACATTTTATTTCTAGGTTCATCAGATAGTCACTTTATCTTTGGCACTGAAGCAACTAGGCCACATAAGAAAGCAAAACGTCCCTTCATAGTCTACGGAGATATGAGCGAAAAAGCTGACTTATCCAAAAAGGTTTATGAAAATGAGGATGTTATCAGCTCTGAAAGTTATCTACCCAAATGGCGTAAGTATTCCAAACTTTATAATATTACTAGCTGTACTGTAGCTATTATGGTGCTGTTTTTTTTTTAAATAGCATGTTTGTCCAACAGATGGCGCTGTTTTATACCTAAAAGTATGTTTTTACCTGTCACAGGTGACATCTATATAATATAGGTAAATAAAAACACCCGCCTATTCGAATGCAACGTTGTGTCAAAATTTCAAAGCAATCGGTGACGATCTATCAGAAATATAAGATTTTGAAAATACGTACAGTAACATTATTATTTTAATAGAAAGGCATCGCAGCGAATGTTGATGCGAACACTGAACTCACACAAGTGTATTGCTTGCATACAACATACAACATGTTTCATCATTTGGAAATTAACCGTTCGGCAATGCAGGTCGTCACATAATTAATGTAATGTCAACCGTGGGAACTGCGTCTAAGAGGCATGTGCGTCTGTCAGGTTTTATGATAAAACTAAGCAATTTGTGATATCTAGGAACGAACTAATTTCACAATAAGTTTAATAGGGGTAGGATGGAACCTGGCAGGGGTCTCACTGTGTCGGGAAGGTCGTGCCGTTTTTTACCATATTTTTGTCCGGACAACACTGGGGCTTCGCCGTCCGCACATTTCTTTCGTCGCCACCCAGCGGGTCTTTTTGAAGACATTCACTTCTTCTTGGAGGTCTCGAATAAATTTATACAAGACAGATATTTGTTGTAGTACGTTAATATAATACTACTGATATATACTACAAGGTATATAAATATATGTATATACAATTTCTTACTTTATTATAAAAAAAATTTCAATAGATAGACATACTTGCCTGCTTTCATGGGGCAAGCTTAATTTAGATTAAAATTTAGCATCGGCGATCAAGAAGTTATTTAATTTGCTACTTATTGGTTATTGAATCTAACTTGTTAATTTATTTTCTGCACCTCCCCCGACTGACCTAATTTAAATATTTAGAAATATGTAGGTACATACAAATATTATATCAACTCATTTAAAAATGCTTAATTGAACCTTTATTCTAGTGTTGAATGGAGAAGGCTGCCGGGCGGCGAAGGAGTCCCTTAAGAAATCGCAGGAGCTCCGTCATCCTCATGATTCCCTTTCTAAGATGCAAAAGTCTAACTTTCAGGTACCTAACCTCAAAATTTATAGAAAATGTATTTTCATTGAGCCATAATCTGTTTTCTTCTTTTTCATATGGTAGACGAGAGTTGGTGAATTTAAAAGTGGAATGCTGAGATTATCCAGCCAGACTATAGCATCGGAAGTCCCTTGTTTCAGCATAGATGTGCCACAGGGAAACTGGTGAAGGGGATATTCTTATACGATTTGTTCTCTTGTTTGAATTTCTCCACATTCTCACAATTTAGTGTAATAGCTTTACAAACAGCCTGCTAAAGTATGTCCACTGGACCTTCAGTGAAACCACACACATTGTCTCAGTAACGTATCTTTGACATGATGATGCCAAATTTTCGCCTTACACTAGCTGATTCGATTGATTGATTTTCGTAATAATTTACTTGTTTCTTGCAAAAAGATTTATTGTAAATTATACTGTCTTACCAGATAATGAAGTGTTTATATATTTTTTTATGAAAATATGTGGTTATAATCTACCATAAGAATTTCCCCCAGAATAGCTGCTTATACAGGTTGTCCGGTGGTCAAGTTCACAAACTTCGGGAGGTGATTCTATAAAATGGTAGAAGTAAAAAAAAAAAAAAACTTTTTTAGAAATTTTGTCATTTTTTTCCCATACAAAAATACTTTTCCACGGAAGATTATTATTTTCTCCATACAAACAATTGAATTTTTGTACCTGAAAACTACCTTAAGACATTGAAATTGTCTTATTTACCTGTACAAGAATCACCTCCCGAAGTTTGTGCACTTTACCCCCTGACACCCTGTATGCAGAGAAATGATTTTTTGATCGTGTACGCCAGGCGATTAGTTTAAGAACGAACATTCAGATCTTGCGCAGAAAAGTCCCACAGTGAACAGCGCCGCAAGCCTTTGCCTTACTTTAGTGAACATTAACTTAATGTGCATGGAGTGGTTATTTCAATGTGCGCTCTTCGGTGGTCAATGTACGACTGATGTCATAGTTTATTCAAAGCATTTTCGAACCCTCCTGGTGGCAAAAGTATGGTCTCCTGATTTGCCTCCAACTTGTTGAAATGATACTCAGATTTCATGTTAGGGCAAGTCTATTAATTTGAATGTCTATGATACCTACTTCATCTCTATGATAAGTATGTAGTTCCAATTGAGAATCAAAAGTTACCCACTACGCAGGAATGATTGACATTACTAACCAACTTACCCATGTCACCGACAGGCCAAATGTAATTTACATTATTGTTTTTTTCTTTCTTCTTTAGAATACACCTTCTACATCAAGATATTCAAATTTGGCAGTAGAAATGCTTGAGAAGTCGTAAGTTTTGAAACTATCAATATTTTATACAAGTTTAATTCTCTCTGCCCGTCTTTGCGGATGCTGTGCGGGGGCCTCTTTTTTTTATGTAAACTCAAAAGAAAGTAAATTTCTGATTGAATAGAATACTCTTACCAAGTGGCGGCTTGAGCACTTCTTCGAAGGTGGGGACCAGATTTTTTTTGTGTAATGAAATCTCACCACCCGAAGAATATATAAAGTTTCTACAACAACAACAAACTTGTCTGTGAACAAAAATGTTCACAGACATGTCTGAAACAAAATGTTTTTTAGATCTCTCTAGATATTATATATACCAATTTATAATACAAAATAATAAAAATAATGCGACCTTAATGTTGGGAAGTAAGAGCTTCACAGATGCACTCATAGAGGGCAGTGTATAGAGCTTGCGTGGAAGTCCGCAAGATGGCAGCCAGTGGCCAGTAGTCGCCAGGACCAGTTAGAAGGCTCCCAGACAAACTTGGTGTCTCAGATCACATTTAGCCAGCTTCTAGTTAGGTCGACTATCGAGTCACCATTGTAATACGCGAAGTATTAATAAATCCCTGATTTATCACAAAGAACAATTTATTTATAATCTCCTTCCACGACGAGTTGGAGAACTGTTTGTGGGAACACAACACTTAATTTGAATGTGTGCGATTCCCGTCCAAAAATAGCAAACCGTTCAATTCTTGCAGCGGGATTTGCGGGACAGTCCCTAAACTCTGTGAGATTCACATACAAGGTCGGGATTTCTAAGGAATCACTCCAAATGCACTAAATACGAATTTCAAGCGAAAAAGCTCGGTGACATAACCCTACTGTGCGGTGCGCACTGCGCTTGGCCAATGCTCTCAAGAAGTAGCGTGTTGTGTATTATTATGTTATTGTGAATGGATGCTTTATTAAGGTAGGTGACACATTACGCTATTCGCTTCATGGCTTAGTCTAGTTCAGCATATTGCTTGCCACACATGTATGGTGAGCGATATGCTGAAATTGGCAAAGCCACGAAAATATAGCGTGGTCTGTGAAAGAAACTTCGCTACTGTGCTTAAACTACAAGGTTCGTCCGTGGGAACTATTCTAATTTCGTGCTTGAAAAAATCCTTTGTATTGTAAATTTCTTAATTGCTTTTATGTTAAAAATGTTTATTTATTTTGTTGAACTATTTTTCTCTGGTTGTGGATAGACCCCATCGTCTAACTAACTACCAACTACCACTGCTCTTACCAAGATCTACAATATACTGTAGGATAGTTATAATACCTCCAACTTCTAACATTTCGCATACATTCTGATGCCAGTATGCTACACTAGCGCTTCATAGCGGTACAAGTTGTGAAGCTTGGTTTATTTCATACATTTGAATGGATTTTATGCAGGATTATGCCTCTAGCGGCCAGATTTGCCAGCCAATACAATTAAATACTGTCCATACTTTACAGAATACGTATTATGTATTAACATTCTAGGGTATTTGCTTGAACTAATTTGATTGTTCAATGAAGTTTATATTTAAATGCCTTTATTAATCAAGTATTATTTTTCCAGAACCCAACGTACAAGCATATTGAAAAAGGTAAATAAAGCACATAATTTAATTTCAATTAAGTAACATAAAAAAACAACTTTTAAAGCAGCATATTTATATAAAATGAAGCATTTTGAAAATTGGGAGCTATGTGGAATTAATATCTTTGCACATACATACCACTTTTTTGAGTTTATAATCAATTAGTTTTGAATTGACAATACAATGTACAGCAACTAACGAGCAAAAATATATTTGTCTTGAGCAATGAATACTCGCAAACTGTGAACCCGATGTCATGAAATTTGCAATTTTCTTTTTTCTATTTAACATTTCTAGGTTGCGTTTCACTTTCATTATGTGCTGTGGAACTATGAAATTTTTTTTTTTTTTTTTTTTTTTTTTTTCACTTGTAGCAAACACTTTGTGGGTATACATAATTATAATAATTAAAATAAAATAACTTTGTTTAAATACCACTTTATTGTATATATTTATAACCAACCGGTTTCAGTTCAGCCCGAACCTTCATCAGGGTTAATAAAAACATATTAAATTAATTACAGAGGTGTGTGGGTACTTATAGTTAAGCTGGAAGAGGGAGAGAGAACATCAACTATGGTGGGGGTGGACTACTAAATAAACGGGCGGGTTACTAAATAAACAATTAGATTTAACAAACAGCCCCATTTTAAATATATTTCCATTTCCTGCACCTATGTTTACCCCCTCTCTCCTACCTAAGTCTTCCACCCCCACCATAGTTGATGTTCTCTCTCCCTCTTCCAGCTTAACTATAAGTACCCACACACCTCTGTAATTAATTTAATATGTTTTTATTAACCCTGATGAAGGTTCGGGCTGAACTGAAACCGGTTGGTTATAAATATATACAATAAAGTGGTATTTAAACAAAGTTATTTTATTTTAATTATGAAATATTTATTTGACTGTAAAAAATAAAATCTCAGGCAAAGCCGGATAGCGAATATAATATATCTATAATCTTATATGATGAAACAACATTTGTCACAGTGCCCTGAAGAAGACATGGCTATGTTCGAAACTAGCTGATTTAAAACTCAAATTATTCAGTGTATGCTTACTAAAATGTTAAATATATATATTTATATACATTAGGAATGTTACATCGAGTAACCAGATCACACAGAACAGTGACAAAATAGAACTTGATAAAATAATATGTTAGGTTAAGTATGATTTGAGGTTTTCACGGCCAAAAGTATTAATGTGATTTTGTGTTTTTTTTTCATCACTTTTTTTCAATGTTCTGTTTTGTTACTGTCCTGTTTTGTCAAAATGAAAAAACATGATTCATAATAGTTTAAATTTTTTTTTAGAATGGCTATGAATTCATACCAAATAGTGGTAAAGAATTTTCTCCCGAAATCCAAAGAAAAACTTCTCAGGAATTCGAAAGAAGACTTTCTCCCGATATTGGTTCCGAAAGTTCTCCAGAAATGATGGGGAAAATGTCGGCAGCAATGTCAACAGCTTATGACATGGACGGTTCCGATGAGAGACTCAGGTTTGTTGTAAACAATAAAAACTAATGAGTTAGTCTGCAAAGCTCTCGTAAGCACTCCAGTCTTAGGCCCATTGTACCTACTATGTTCCATGTTTCAACATCAACATTCTCTCAACTTTTCACTTGAATGCAATCGGCTTACTTGAGAAATGCCCATCTCATACATGACAACCTGGGTTCTCGCCTCATAAGGTTTATGACATAAGCCCTGGTCCTCCATCAATAAGATAAGATATTACCATAGCCGTTGTGCCCACATGATGCATGAGTGAGGTCTTAGAGTCGGCGATGTGTGAATACAGAAATCACCGAACATGTGGTCAATGTATGCTCCGCATCCCTTGTGTTCCCTTTTGGACTTGTTTTTTCTAGACATAATCAGCAATACTGCGCACAAAGCGAGTCGGAATATACATTCTCTCTGTTCCAATATCTATGAATCGTTTGAAACACAAAGATATCAGCAATAGTTCGCATTCTATTTGTATTCAGTATCTAAAAAGCTGTAAAGTATTTGAATTTCATGCAAGCGTATTCACTCCCACCTGCCTAGGTGTTTGAATGCCAAATACGTGTTTGACAAGAGCATGTAGCGTACAAAAACGACTTGCTTATGGGTATTTTGCACAGTGTATCACACAGAGTAAGATACACAAGACTGTGAAAAGGCCGGAGGTCCCAATCCACGGAGGCGTGAGATGTCGTCCTTCAGTGGCGTGGGGGAGGAGAACGAGGCCGTCTCTGTAGCCGCTGTAGAGCTGGTCCGATCGCTTGTCGCTAGTTCTTGTTGCTGATCCCGGGTCTAGTCCGAAGGGGTAGGCAAGTCCGTGGTCCAGGATGAGGCGGGGGTCAGAGTAAAAGAAGGCGAGCAGAGACAGAAGTCGGAACGAGGTAGAGGGCAGAGCAGAGAGAGAGTTGTAGAGCTGGTGATGGTTTCTGGAGATCTGCCTTTCTAAGGGCTTTGTGCCCGTTTTATAGGACGCGGGCCCCACCCTCCCACGGGTCCCGCTTTCTCTTAGATTCTCGGAATCGGGAGCTGTGTTGGGACGCGATGGCGGCGCCCCGCCGCTCCTTTTACCGCCGCTCGGCCGGTAATTTCGGGCCGTGGCCGAACGTAACCACGGCTTTCTTTTGTGTAGGCACGATTCTCATAATCGTGCCAGAATTGAATGCCATTCTCATTCTCATTAGCATTTTATTTCACCAGCTCTCACACTCTATAATTCTCTGCCCGTATTCCTCCAGCCAAGCTCTGACGTGTCATTAATTTTGATATACAAGATCACATACATTTTAAATTTACATTATTTTACACACATATTTCTAGCAGTTTATCCAATTTAATAAGAGAGCAAATAACATATTCAATATGGGGCGGCCGTGGCCGAGCCCGGAGCGGTACTTCCGTTACACACAGAATAGCATAACTTGTAAAGGTGACCGGGTATGTCATCAAAATGACAATTCAACACACCTCCAAAAAGTGATATAAAGTCATGAAAAGAGATGAAACAAAAACTAGGTTACATAGGTAACTATTAAACCTAGTTTTTTTTTCATCACTTTTAATAACTCTATATCACTTTTTAAGGGTGTGTTGAATTTTCATTTTAATGAAATATCACAGAACCACTTGTAATATGTGATTGCATTATACATTTTTGACAGTTTGGCTTGAATAACTGAGGCCGAATTTTTGAAACATTGAATATTCTTCGATTAACTATTTAATTTTGGATCTGCAATTGAAGTTGCAGAGGGTAAAGGATTTATAGAGCTAATTTGATGTAATATTTGTATCAGTAATTGTATCTCATGGGCTAGTCTATAGATCTGTATATTTGATAGTAGGTGTATTACCTACTTATTGTCCAGTATAACTTTTTAAAAATTTCACTGACCCCCACTGGAGCACGTGTCTACTGGTGGCAGTGTCCAGTTTTTTTCCATATTTTATAATTTGAAATAACAGAGTATTGTTATTTTTTTATTGCAGTGTTCATCGTGACAGTCTGACGCTCGTGAAACCATTGAGACATTCAATCATAGCCAATTTAAAGGTAATATATTTTTTTATTTAACAAAGAAGCAAAGCAAAGTCAAGCATTGCAGCACAATGGAGTGCTGATACCAACCCTGATCCGTGATACATATAAGGAAATGAGACTGCCATAGGAAGAATGAAAGTAGACTGAATGCTGTAGAAATGAGATCCCTGAGGCGTATGTGTTTTAAAACAAATCTGGAGATTCAAAAACCATAGTAATAAGATAAAAAATGGATGCTTAGATGGTTTGGACATGTGGAGCGGATTAATGAAGAAAGGAGTGTATAATCCAAATATAATCCTTCCTTAATTTCGATGCTAAATTTTCACCTTGTGCAGATTGTATTTTCGAAAAACTTATAAGCAAAACAATGTTCTTGTAAATTGCAGTCTTACCTGATAATGTGTTTATATATTTATAAAAATAATATATAATCTACCAGTAATCAGTAAGTATTTTCCCAAGGATAGATAAATTATTTTAATAGTGTTCTTGGATAATACGTGCTGACGAACCAGAGGTTAAATAATAAGATTTTTTTGAGTTCCATTTTTTTAAAATAGAGTCACCCTAGTTGTTTTTATGCCTACCTTGTTTCTTATTGTATTATATGTGCAGTCATTATATTGAATGGGAATAATGATTTATTATTCTGATAATGTTTAAATATTGTAACAATGAATTCTCAATGTTTACAACTGGCCACTCATTCGTAAAAAATTTTTTCTTCCCCTTTTAACATTGTGTGTTCACTCAAATGTGTAAATTGTTAACCTCGATACAGGCTTAGTCCTAGTGAGGTTGATTGTCATGAGAAACATTTTGCTTTATATTCTGTAAGAAGTAATAAATAAATATATGGCGTGAAAGATAATGGTAGAAAAAGACGGGAACGCAATCTTCAATTTAGTTGTAGATAGCAAAATCATCTTAAGAGAATTTGGTTATTAATGTAGAGGGCCGTAAAACTTCTCCTCACTGATTTGGAAATCCAAAACAACTTCGTACACTTACATAATTTGAATGCATCGCATCTGATTTCCTTTTCCTTCCAGGAGTGTCCAGTGGAGATGTGCAAGTTCAAGACCATTTTAGGTTACGATATGCCGCCACACTTGAAGCACTTGGCTCTGGCGACATACGACCAGGTTCAGACATACAGCTATGACCATTACGAGATGGCGTCAAAACGTGAGATTTATATTCCTTTGCTTTCCTACTTCCATTACAATGTTGTTTAATGATTCCGTGGACAGCCAGGAACACTAATATATCCTTTCTGACAGAGCTAGGATTCTGCAATAGGCTATCAACCGTCTGCCTACAGCGTTCCCTATGACACATTGGACATGTTGCTCGCCAAACTGAGAACGCCAACCTGGAGAAACTCGGTCACGGTCACTGTCAAAATGTTTGGCGGGAGAAGCAGAGGAAGATCACCAATGCGTTGGAGTGATCAAATATCACCTGTGTCCTTGGCTCTCCACGCAGCGCTGAGTCGCAAGGAGTGGAGGAGCCATTATGTGCAGTTCATCAGGGAAATTGGAGTAGGAGTCACGATCCTCAACAATGAAACACCTTCATTTAGGGCTCTAAACACTGTAAAGTGTATCCCACTCTCATTCAAAAAGTCACAACAACATCATAACATTTCACCCCCAGCCGGCGGGAAGCATCTATAGTTAGTTCATCGCGCTAGCCTCTCACGCGGGAGCCAACTATAGTTATTTCTCGGTTTGAGACCTCGCTGTATTGCGTATAAACACGATACGGTACCAAAATTCATTGGCAAAAATTTCCCATTCATATTTCTAGCGACATCTCTAGAAATATGTTCAATAAATTTATTTTTATATCTTGGGTAAGGATTTCAAGCCCCCGAGACAGGCTTTCCCCTTTAGTTCATTTCAAATATACCGCATCTGTTCATACGATCTTGCTCGGCGCGCATGCGCAATAGACAATTACTGCGATGTTAGTGGAACCGTGCACCGCCTTTTATTTCAGCCTGATTTTTCGATGGTTTTTTAGCAATTGTGAATTTCATTTAACAATCTCATTTCGCTGGAAAAAATATACATATTTTAAGAATTTTTTAAATATAAAAACGCTCTAATGGCTGTTAAACCTAAAAAGTAATGTTTTATTGGCTCCACAATATTTTATGTTGTTTATAAAAACATTGCCCCAAAACAATTATTTTGAGTAATTTATGATTAGTTAAGATATGGATGCGTAATTTGAGCAAGGTTTACATAAAGAATGATCATGGGAAATATATTTAATTACAGTTTTAAAAAGTATTATTGGTCGGCGAGACGAGAAGAAAAAATGTGCCGCATGGAGGTGAAATAACCCGTCCATTTGAACGCAGCTTAAAGTTTAAAGCTCAAATAAAAAGCTGGATGCAAAATATACTGAAACCAAATTAATACAGACTGAAAAAGAAACCACTAAAATTACACTACATATTATATTTATAATTCTTTCAATATTTCATATTATTCATATATGAATTTAAATTTTGACCTGTAAATGAAATCCTCAGCACGGGTGATCCCAGTGAGGATATCATTAAATCTCTACTTGTAATAAAAAAAGGAAGATATTAAAAAAATATTTATTATTATTATTATAAGAATATTGCTCAATACTTTCAAATTGTAATACACGTATTTTCCAACTGTTGATTCACATTTATACATATATCCACATTTGCGAGGCTAGCCCTTGCAGGCGCAACTGGAGCAGTCCGCTCCGGGCGCTGACTTGCCAAGGAGCCAAGGCCCTGATAATACCTAACACCTAATACAGAGCCCTTGAGGTTTTTACTAGTGTCAGGCGCCATTTAGGTCAGGGCCGGCCCTGCACATACCTAGCGAATATGCAAATCTTCAATGACAGTTTTCCCAGTTTGACATACTGTGACATAAATCTAATATTGATTAAGTATAAATTTTTATTGTGAATGTATCTCATTTACAGAAGAGCTGTCGGATTTGGCACAAATATTCGTGAAGACTGAGGGTATCTCCGATTTGCATTCAATTCCAGAAGCTTCGGAAGAAGTTGAAGAGTTGGCTGAACTCCACAGTGTGGCCAGTACTCGAGATAGCCTATCGTTGAATGCCAAACAAAGTTGGGGGCTAGCTAAAACCAGTGAAGGGACTTCTAAACCAAGTGAGGGGACATTTAAACCTGGTGAAGGTATCATTAAATCTGGCAGAGTTAGCGTTGATCCCAGTGCATCGATTGCTAAACCCAGTAAGGTTAGCACAGAGGCGAGTGTGACAAGTGATAAACCTAGTCCAGCAAGCAAGGAAACCAAGTGTACTTGTGTCTTGGATGGAGATGTGTGCAATATGAAAAAAGCATCACTTATCGGTAAGCAAAATTCACTCACCAATCTAACTTAAATATCGATTCCTGAGTTTAATGGAATAAAAAATGTATGTGGTTGTCATTTTGGTTTCTGGTGAAATATTTTTTCTTTTGTGTAACAGGTGAAGGCAGCGGAGATGAAATCCCCACTATGCAAAAAGACAGCAAGAGATCTGGCATATCTGTCAAATCAAAACAGAAATCTCTCTCTTTCAAGCTTATAGGAGAAGACGAAAACACCAAACATCTGCGGATGACGCCCAAATGCATCACAAAACATACCTACCAATCTGTCAAACAGATCTTCAAAGATCATCCTCATTTTGTCGATAATTTTTTGGATATGGGAGGTTTGTAAAAAGGGAAACATCAGAATATATTACGACATTCATCAGATAGAAGTGTGATATTTACATGGGCATCCAAATTGATAAGACTAGCCCATCAGGGAAAGGGGAACAAACCATGTTGCGCAGAGCGGGAAGGGGGCATGACTGACTCCTTTCTATAATTCATCAATAAATGAATCTAACAGTATACAGGTAACTCATATTGTAATATCACTATTTACTCTATGAAAATAAAATCTGCTTACGAATTACAAATCCTTTTCACAATGGCGCACACATTGCTGGCTGTTTAAAAAACTTAACCACAAATCCCAAATCGGGAAAACAAAAGTTCAGGCTTGTTTCCAAAATTGAATTTTTTTTTACACTTTTACAAATGTGTTATAATTTACCCACCTCACTCATTTTTAGTATCACTATTCAACCTGATTTGAAGGCGTTTCGGTTAAAGATGAATATTCAGATCCAGCGCAGAAAAGTGCCACAGTGGAATGTGCTTCAAACCGTTGCCTTATCTTAGCGAACTTTAGTTTTCTGCGCAGAGTCTGGTTTTTTCAATATGCTCTCTTTGGCGGTCAGCGTACAACAGATATTTTATTCAAAGCATTCTCACACTCTCCTGGTGCCAAAAATATGGTCATGTGATTTGCCTCCAGCTCGTCGAAATGATAACCAGCTTTCATGTTAGGGCAAGTCTATCAATCTGGATATCTATTTATATTTTATTGTTACCTATGGGTAAATTATTACTAAAATAGTTCTTATTGTAAATACATACTTACGCAATATATATATGTATACAATAAGTTGAAAACGTTTTTATAGCAGAAAAAAATTGAATAAACGAGAACTAAGACATATATATGTATATTAATTTGCCTATTTTTATACTTTATAGCAAGGAGTTCAAGTTGTGAAGTTCATAAAATCTGTCTCCAATGTTGTCTCTTAATTTCGCACAACTATGGTCCAAACACCCACACGCATGAAGACACCGATATTTAAACATAAATGACTTCTAGTGAACAATTATTTTATAAGCAATAATTATTAGCCTGAAACACTCATCCACATTGAAAAAATCTCCTGATAAAAGATACATGACGCCAACGGGACCCGTATCCTTTCGATTTCCGGTCGACAGCTCTGACCACTGAGCTATGGCGGTTTATCTCTTATCCGCGAAATAATTCAATATATACTAGTGTTTCATTCAACAATTACTGCTTGTTACATTTTTTTCACCTGAAACAACCAACTTTATTTTATATGAGAAAGGCATTGTAAGTGCTAACTCTCTCACTAGATGGCGTCGAGACAAATTGTCTACATTTTTGGTGAAAATACTAGAACTTGTCAAATATTATTTTTTTTTTTTTTTGGTAAACTAATGTTTTTAAGACAAGATTTTTTATGCATAGCACAAAGGGTAACAATTATTTTATAAGCAATAATTATTAGCCTGAAACACTCATCCACATTGAAAAATCTCCTGATAAAAGATACCCGTTGGCGTCATGTATCTATAAATTCTAGTGAACAGTTTACACACTATGTATTCCTTTTTAAACACTCATTTCCATAAATCCGTCATTCTATCCAAATATTGCAAATTTTTCCTTTTGTTATACCGTATTTGATGATTCACACACATACATTCTCTAGCGATAGCGTTCAACTACTACAAAATGCTATTGACTTGCCTATCAATGGACAATGGACAATATCAGTGGGAACATAACACGTCAATCGGTTTAATTGTTGGCAGATGAATCATTTAAATGCGTTAAAGATTGACGATTAATTTCATTCACTCACTTCGTTTATTTAAGATATATTTCCAGCTAATAATAAAAACTAATTTTAAAAACACCCTAATATAATAGAACGTCCTCCTTCTTCTGGCGCTTGTAAAATTAGAATTGTTAATTTTAATTTTAGTTATAAGTTTCTACACATGTAAATATATATTTTATTAAGATAGTAGTTATAGGCCTTAGTCGTAAGTCACTAGATATAAGTCTCAGACGTAAGTCACTAGCTTTAAGAAATACATTTGTACAGCGCCCTCTAGGTGATTTCTCACGAAAACGGCGCTTTATAAATTAGCCAAATATTATATTATTATTATTACTAAATGACAAAGCAAAGATTTGATGATATTGTTATGGTTTGCCAACACCTTTTGTCTGCTATGTTTGTTCACTTGTCAACGGGCAGTGTGGGGGTGACTTATTGCACATAATCTCATCAGCTGCTAATTTTAACATCCTCTGAATATTTTTGAATTTATTAAAAGAAATATTTGATGGACGATTATTGTGTACTTCATCGACTTCATCACACAACTATATACATAATAGTTCAAGTTTTTTTTTAACAGATTTCTATACTATAAAAATAGAATAACAAAAGTATATAATACATATCATTTTCCAATCCTTCTACAGATAAGCAAAGAAAGCCTTTTTAACTCTTTGCACGCAGCCGTATCAACTGTTGTTACGGCAAAAAGTCTATACTCACACGCGGCTGTATCAACAGTTGATACGGAAACTTTGACGGCCGATATTCCAGCGCTCTTTCGTCATAAATGTATTTCTTGCCCACTTGGACATTCGTAAAACTATCACGATGCTGACATCTACAAGAATTTCTCAAAAATAAAATTGTGTTTCATAAAAAAAGACCGATAATCAAGTGCGCCTCTTCGCGCCTTTTAGTCCTTTAGTTTACATTTTTGTCAACGGATGGCGTTAGTACTAGTATGTCATTCACAACTTTTCATAACTAAAAATGATAAGTGATCATGGTGTCCCACTTGTGTCTATCAACGCAGTGGCCTAAGTACACACACGCCGAGTGAATGGCGGGACCACATTCAAAAGATACGGTACGTCTTTGTATGAAATTTTATGTTTTTGTTTTTATAAACATCTAAGAGTGTTGACACACGAGGATTTGTTATCATATTGTGGAGAATAATCTGTTGTCTATATAGTCCAATAAATCATGCCAGAATGCTATAATTTGACATTTAATTGCGGTATTTGAAAATATGTACCGCGTACGGGTATAGATAAAACGGAGCAAATTAACGTGTTCAAAAGGTTAAGGATATATTTTAGAACCTATAATGAAAAATTGAGTGATTTTGTGAGATACCTTTATGTATCTGGTTATTTATTCAACGGGGGAATTAAAAACATCAGGCATAATTAACACACAAGTCATGAATCTTGTACAAAGCCATGTACTGCTGGGAAATATAAAAAAACACATTCTTTAACACAATTTGTATTTCAAATTATTCCGACAAACAATGTAAATGTATTATGCCACAATATATGTTCTGATTTCACAGTGGCAGATAATATAAGTTAGGAGGATCTATGACTTCAAAGAAGTCTACAGTAGCGTCATATTTAACTTCAAGTTGGGTGACCTTTGTCAGATCGGACAGCCGGTAATTGAAACGGATTACGAATTTGTCGTCAACTTTCATCTGAAAAATAACAAATTTTAACCATATTGCGAAACATGCTTGTAAATGTTAGATTAAAAATATGACGATATGTAAATTCAATCCGTCAAGTAAGTGTAAAAAAAAATGGAGAGGGCTGCAATTGTTTAAATAGTTTCAAATGGCAGCACAAACATGGTTCAGAGGAAAAAATAATGTAATTTTAAAAAAAAACACTATCTAAGAAAATATATTTCGCATCAACCTCAAACAGTGTTGAGAAAATATTAGTGGTAGGTACTTCCTGATAGGAGATGATTCTGCATTATATTCTGAGGCCTCTCTTCTGCCATTTTGGTTTTATTTTTGACATTTAAAAGATGTCTGTAAATCGTTGATTCTAGATGCATTTCAGCTTTCTATCAAATTGTAATAAGCTGACAAGCTTGACAACACGATAGTTGTACTCTTGTGCTGATCACAATTTGTTCAAACATGAATATGATAAAAAAAAGCTGAATGAAAAGAATCGGCATTTAACTGTCAAAAAACAAAATGGCCATTTGATGACTTTGTCACATGTGAATTTCTGCGAAACAACTGGGCCTAAGCACTATGAATTTAATATATATGATTTTTTTTGTAGTTTTGAAATATTCCTACAGCAAATCAAAAATGCCATTTATTAGATATTAAAAAATGAGAAAGAAACACTTTTAGAGATAAAAAAAAAATTCCTATAAATCTCGAACCGTCATTTTCAGTAGCCGATCATAACCTCAAATTTGAATGTTCTAAAACTACTTGGTTCCAAAATCGGTATTACCACAGTAATAAAAATTTTGATTCTATTTTATTATATTTCTAGTCTTTCTATAAATATGTGTATGTAGATATTAGTGAGTTATACCTCTAAGAAATCTTGGAATAATTCGATTTCAATGCTGAATTTATCGCCGTGCCTCAGGTGCATCTCTCCCTGTGTCTCCTCATTGCCCCACTTGCCCCCCGCACAGTGGTTACTGATTACAGAGCTTTTAGCAATCTCAAATCTTGCACTAAACAGCACATCATAAGACCCGCACAGAAGATCGATACAAAAGCTGAAATTATTAAAAAACTTTTTTTTAACGCTAATACTTCATTTACTTCAATAAATAATTATATATCAAAATATATATTGCCATTTGAAATAACAGCTAAATTTAATGCAATTGACAAAAATTACGAACTTAGCGAAAAATATTATGGCTTAAAAAACATGGTGACCGGGTATGTCATCAAAATGATAATTCAACAAAAACTAGGTTAACCTTTCCCTTACTGTGCTAAAAAAATCCACGCGTTCCGGTGCTGTGTAGTCAATACACATCTCAAAATAAGCAATTTAATATCGGAAAAATATGAATATTCATAGCTAATCGATTATGTTTATTATATTTTATGTCAAAAGTGATAATAATTGTTATTTAATTGCTGAAAACATGAAAAAAACATGGGCAGATGCTAAAGAAACGTGCGAGGGGTCCACATCTAATGACGGTTCGCGGCCAACTGGTTAGCGGCTGGCACAAACACAGCTGTGCGGTCGTAGGTATCGATGGTCTAAATCAAAATACAACTGCAGACGTGTGGATGTCTCATGTTTCCGCATAGCGAATTAAAGTGGGACATCAATAGCGTGTCATTTCCTCGCACACTCTTCGCGTATTAGTATCACACGGTTGATTGTATTTGTGTATTTGTTCCCGATTTTTAAGAAAAATCTCTGATTTTTAATTGAATTTGAAAACTATGTAAAATATTATTTTTTAATTCAGTGCAAAAATGTATAACGGAGGAATACCTAAAATCTGAACCCAGAATTAATTATATTTATAGAGTTTTCAAAGTTATTAGAAGCAATGTGTAGTAAATACACACCACAGATAGGGAAAGGTTAAATAGGTTACATAGGTAACTATTAAACCTTGTTTTTGTTTCATCATTTTTTAAAGGTGTTATGAATTTTCATTTTGATGAAATATCATGGAATCAAAAAACATATATTCGTATGGATCAGAGTTCCCAAACTTTTGTTGTTCCGTAGACCATGTGCCAATTTTTTTGCTGTTTGAGTAGATCTCCTGCTTTACAAATATGGATTATTTACAAATGCATCAACTGAAATGTGTTTTTGAAGCTGATACTTTGATAGGGTTTACTTAAAGGGGAAAATTTTTGTTTTGATGTTCGAAAATTCCGCCGACGGCATAACAATATTTGGCAAGTCAAAATATTTCACCAACAAATGTAGATATAATATGTCTCGACGCCATCTAGTGGAAAATTTAGCACTAACAAAGCCTTTCCTACAAAAATAAAGTTGGTTATTTACAGGTGAAATAAATGTAATAAGCAGTAATTATTGATTGAAGTACTAGTACATTTTGAATCATTTGGCGGGTTGGAAATAAGCCGACGTGGCTCAGTGGTCCAGAGCGTCTGACCGGACATAAGAAGGTGCGGGTTCAATTCCCGTCGGCGGCATTTATTTTTACTCGGGAGATATTTTCAATTTGTATTGATATTGCAAGCGACTAATTATTGCTTATACATAATTTTTTTTTTTTTTTTTTTTTTTTAATTGAATAAATAGTTAATACATAATATCAACAAACAAGTCCTGCTAAGCCGATTGAATTGGCTTGTCAACAGGTGCTTAAAGTTAGTTTCAAATACATTTTTTAAAGTTATAATTTACATCTTATATCTACAGAATTAACAATTTTTTCATACAATTTTTCATACATATTAAAATAAATATTTTTTTTCCGATAGCCAATTTTTCACCATATATTTAACCTTATTCATAGATTTACATTGCTTTATAGTGTCAGGTAATAAATTAAATATCTTCGGTATGTTGTATTCAAACGTTCTCTGTCCGTATTTATTATTAAATTTTGGAACTATTAACCCGTCATTGCGCGTGAATCTAGTACTGTATTTATGTTCTAATTTTTCTTTATGCTGCGGGGTAAATATATACTGAATTATGATTTTCTGCCATAGTATAGCCTTAACAGGTAAAATTTTGGCACTCTGAAACAGCAACGGTGTATTATGTCTCTGTTTAAAAATATTAGGGACGACTAGTAATTTTACAATAATTGCGTTTTGTACAGCTTGGACTTGTTTCAGATTGGTTATACTAGTATTTCCCCATATGGTTAATCCATATCTTATAATAGATTCTGCCATTGACATATAAATTATTTTAAGTGTTTCAATTGATAGGAAAAAATTTAATGTGTACATTCTGCCAGCAATTGATCTGAGTCTTTTACAGGTTTTTTTAATATGTTTGTCCCATTTGAAAAAGCAATCTACTGTAACACCAAGATAGACATATTCTGTAACTAATTCTAAGCTTTCACATTTACAATTAGTCGGGATATTTTTATGGATGCAATTAAAACTATGAGAAATAATATTAGGATTAAATTGAAATCTGGCATTAGGTGATCTTATATGCATAACTTTGGTTTTTTTAGCATTTATTAATAGTCCTGCATCATGTGACCATTTACAAAGTTGATTAAAGTCAATTTGCATGAGTTCAATTGCAATTTTTAGATCTTTATGTGATATGACCAATGCCGTATCATCTGCAAATACAAAATGTTTAACAAAAGAGAAAAGTTTTTTCATTATAGTTACATAAATTATATATAGTGTAGGTCCCAATATGGAACCTTGTGGAACTCCTGCAGATACATTCTTTGTTTTACTAAAAGTATTATTTATTTTGGTACATATTTTTCTATTTCTAAGATAATCTTTAAATAAATTTAACACATTTCCTCTTATTCCAATTTTTTCTAAGGTTTCTAGCAGTTTTTTAGAGTTAATTGTGTCAAAAGCTTTAGAGTTATCGATAAATAACACAATAACATGTAATTTATTATTTAATTGATTATTTATGTAATTAGAAAAATCTTGCAGTAATTTTTCAGTATTTTTTTTTCTTTGAAAGCCATATTGATTTGGATCTATGATAGCGAATTTTTCAATGTAATTATTTAATTTATTTGATAAAAATTTTTCGAGAATTTTTTCTAACGCAGGTAGTATACTAATAGGCCTATAATTTCCCAGTTCAATGTGTTTTCCACCTTTAAATATTGGTCTAGTAATGCTACATTTAAATTCTTGTGGAATTTTTGCTTGCTTTATTATCGTATTGATTAAATGAGTAATTATTGGCCCAAGAGTTTTTATATTTCTTTTTAAATCAAACATTCTTATATTGTCAATACCTGTGCTTTTAGAGTTTTTCATTTTTTTAACAATGTTTTCAATATCAGTTATAGTAGCTCTTGGTATAAATAAACTGTGAGGCAGTTCTTCCAGTACAATATTAGTAGCTTTGTGATTGCATTTATGTAACATGTTGCTGATGCTATCCGAGAAGTAATTCACAAAATCATTTGACACAGAATCCTCAGTTCTATCTGTTTTTTTTTGTTAGGAGATTTAAATAGCCTACATAATGATTTATTTTAGATTCGGCCATCTTTAGTAGCATTTATCTTAGGACAAAAATTAAGCTATAAATATGATAACACATAGCAAACAAAACTGATTCCCAGTGTAAAACCTTATTTTGATAGAGAGGAACCATGTATGTACCATAGAACCTTGTCTTTAAGATGGGAAGAAAACGATTAACCCATTACCTTCATAATTTTGATTTTTATTTTTATAAATTGGAATCATCATTATTACTCGATAGTTTAGACTCAAAGGATAGACCAAAATCAATTTAGGAATTTTCTGCCCATCCACCCTCTCACCGGAGCATCTAGAAAATTGATGCCTAAACGCAACGCTTGTGGTAACCCCCATAGGCACATTTATGTTAGCTATGGATAAAGCGCATTCAACTATATGAAATTTATTGAGAAAATAAAATGATTAAATGTTCGTCAACATTTTCTGGAGGAATCACACATTATCAACATATGTTTTCTGTAGGAATCACAACAGCAGCAGGCACATTCCAATTCTGTCATTACTTTATCGTGGTTCAACAATTTCAAAATAAAATGACAAATTACAGGCGGGTATTTTTGACAAACTTTGATAACTGTGTGAAAACCGAAGACAAACTACCAATTTAAATACAAATCACTGACTAAAACATGGCACAAACAATTTGTTTGAGGCTACGCTAACTAATAACATCTAAAGCCTGTGCATACATCTGCCACAGCTAACCTCCAAACGTTGCGCGCAGGCATTACTTACTTTGAACGATACCTGGCGGACATCTTGTGCATGTAATACCACTTTGAAACAGTGCCGGCCATTTGGTCTTTTACTAACATTATTTCATATACACATTTTTTTAATTTACATTTTTTATCTATTTTTAAAGTTTTTTTGAAAATAGGTCTATTCTCAGGGTTTTGTTCTTATCACTTGTATCATAATGTACTGTATATGTCGAAATAAACAAATAAATAAAAAAAACAAGACTTCTTTGCGCTCAGTCAACAAACATTCACGTAAATAATTTTTTTTTTCTATCTGTTTAAAATGCTGAAATAAAAAATAAATTAAATGTTAAAAAAAAAACTAACCGCTCAGCAGATTTGTTGACATGACCCCTGAGTACAAAACAACTTCCAACTTTGGCATTAATTTTTGTTGTGTACTTGATGTCAGAGATGGAAGACTGAAAAATAAAAAATATTAAAGTAAAAAAACATTCATAACTGTGTGTAAATGTTGCACACGGGTTTAGCATATTTCCTAAAGACGACACTGGTTCTTGGGAGCACCTTCTATTGAAATACCAGTAGAACAAACTCTTTATTAGTTATTTTTATGAATCATCTCCTAAGCCGCCAGAGGCGCTGTTCGTATCTCTGTCGGCTACGAAGGAAACTACTCATTCGTTACCTTTGGTTTGCTCGGAGGAGTTGGTGGCGGAGACTTTGGTCGGAGGCTTTTGGACGGAGGCTTTGGTGGCGGAGAAGATATTTTAGGAGGGTCTATGACTTCAACCGACTGTACAGAAGCCTCAAATTTAACTTCTACTTGGTTGATCTTAGTCACATCAGACAACCGGTAATAGAAACGGATTTTCGGTTTGTTGTCAACTTTCATCTGAAAAATAAGTTCTATAATTCATATTTTATCCATATTACGAAACATGTAACAATGAATGTAAATCTTGTATTTAAAATGTGAAGATAAATAAATGTCTCATTTAAATTTCACAAATTAATGGACGTTGTTTCCAATACAATTCTCATTGGTTCCGTCCACATGACGCCCGCATATCGCACTGAGTCACGAGAACTAGCAAGTAACCCATATATGTAATAATAATTGTACGGGATCAAGTTAGTGAAGCCCGCACAAATACTGCAAATTCAATAGGGCACCGGCACACATTGACACCTTGATCTGAGAGTTTTTGCAGGGGCAGTAGGAAAACATTAAATTAAACAAGTATTACTTTCCCAAGTACTCTGAAGTGACTGTTTGTACCAGTTACTTCTCTATTTATTGGACAAAATTATACATTAAATTTCACACATGTTCAATGAGAGTAATTACGATCACCCTTATCTCTTCACTGTGTTGAACAAAACAAAACATTAGTTTTTAAATGTATGGTGGCCCGAAAATCCATTAATATTAACTATAGCAGTCGCACATTAAGGATGTGGGATAAGCATTGAGGTGTGGAATAATATTATAGTATCATATTTATTTTGACACAGATATCTTAATGGTTTTATCAAAAATATTAAGGACATCGTAAAAACTTGAGATCTTGTTATCTCATAATGACTTTGGCTCTGTAGTCTGATATAATAATATTTGGATGATTTGTACAGCGCCATCACCTCAAGTGAGAGAGAGTCGAGAGTCTCCGGCTAGAGGTGCCCAGGAACACAGATTCAATTTTTCTGGAACAAATTAAGCGCGACGAAGTCAGTCTTTGAGAAATAATCTCGGGGAAGTCTTTCTTTGGAAGGGAAAAATTTGGCTCATGATTATCCTTTATTCAGAGATCAGCCAATGACTAAATAAAATACCTAAGAGGTATTCTCAATTATACCTCTATTATTTATTATATTCGAGTTATACCTCTAAGAAATCTTGGAAGAATTCAATTTCAATGTTGAATTTATTCCCGGGCATCAGGCGCATCTCTCCCTCCCTCTCCTCTTTGCCCCAATTGCCCCCCGCACAGTGGTTCCTGATTACATACTCTCCGGCAATCTGAAATCTTGCTGCAAACAGCACATCAGACCCGCAGTTAAGATTAATACAAAAGCTGAAATTAATAAATTTCGCATTAAAAAGGAGATAATACTAACAAATCTAAATGAAACAGAACAAGTTACAAAAAGTAAAAAGATAACGGTCACAACTAGGAATCGAACCCAGGATCTCTCATCTTACCGGGGCAGCGTCATAACAACTCGACCATTGGGATCTAGTTATTAAACGTCATATTTGTCAAATAACGAATACATTGATACACAATACATAACAGAATTTGTGTAAAATAAACATTCACGGGAATTTATAACGAAACAACAAACCATCATGAAATAAATACATCGCGACTGCGAAAATTTGATTTTATTTATGTATTGTACTAGCTTAGTGAATATCAATGGACTGCCAGGTGACATTGGCGGGAGATTTAAACTAAGGACGGGTTGTTTGTTAGGAGGATTTGAACAATTCATCAAATTTCAATGTTGATTTCCGGGTTCTGTGAAAGTCCTATTCAAGTTCTGTTATTATATCAGCATAGGGTAGTTGCTTGACAGAACTGAAATAAAAACAGAACTTGAAAAAATCTTTCACAGAACCTGAAAATTAACTTTGAAATTTGAAGAATTGTTCAAATTCTCCGAAACAACCCGTCCTAAGGATTACACACGAAATTGGTAAGAAACATTGATTTGGCTGCAAAATGGAAATTGCCAGGTGATATTGGCGGGAGATTTAAACTAAGAATTACACACGAAATTGGTAAGAAACGTCGATTTGGCTGCAAAATGGTAATGTTTATCTCACTTTATATGTTTTATATTCAAGTGATAACTAAACTTCCTCAATATTTAAAAGAATTAAAATTATGGCTTTTCGACACAGCAGTTGAAACTTTTTTTATTTAATTTGTATCAATTTATGTTTCTCATAAAATATTCACCATATATTACAATAAACACTTATAACTTCACTATACACTATTATAAACACTTCTTATACAAAACGCTTACACAAAATGTAATCTTGTTTTTATTTTATATGCCCACAATTTGTTTATTTCTAGGTACAATAAAATAATAACTTAAATATATTACCCACGCACAGGCTGCGCCTTGGTGGGTTCCCATTATTCTTATTGATTTATATAATATTGTATGTAATTAATGTAAAAATTGGGAAAAATAAAGGAATTAAAAAAAAAAAAAAAAAGCTAATTACATAATATAAGTTTTATTGTAAGGTAAATCTTTTTCATTTTATTTATATATTGTACTAGAGATGCAAGATATCTATTGATAAACTGTTAGCTTTGTGAATATCGAAGTTATGATCATGCCAAAACATTTGAAATAATTCCTAAAATGTTTTAATATATCTCTGGCCAGCGTGCGCTTGTGAGAATTTGCAAACTGGCGAAAATGTGGCCAAAAACACTCCAGTGGCTAAGTATCTGTTTTATTATGTACATAAGACTGAAATAAACAAAAACAATACTAACCGGAATGCAATTCTGTTGATTTGACCCTTGATTACAATAACACTTCCAACTCTTACATTAATGTCTTGAGAAAATACACGCCCCTGAAAAAAATAAATTATTTTATAAACATTAACCGGGGAATTCCGTTTTGAATTAAGCAGCATATAAAGGGCGCAAACTCTTTCACTGGGACGTGTCAGTACGTCACGCACGGAGGACGTAATTTCATATTATTATTATTTTTATTTATGCTTAAAATAAATGAAAATACCAACAAAAAAATGTAAACATCGAATTAAAATTTAGAAATTTTACAAACAATTACAAAGATTACAAAAAATATAAAAAAGGTAAGAGTTACAGAACAAAAACCACAGAAATAAAATAGAAACATTGAGTTTAAAAAATTAAAATATGTAAAAATTAAAAACTCAATTTCCGTGTGATATGCTCGGAAATATACATACATATATATTTCAAGGACGTATTTATGTGTCCTACCCGTATCCGATACTGTTTAAGTTTGACGTATTTATACGTCCCGCCCGGTTAACAGGTTAATGTTAAAAATAACTACAAGTATCTATGGTGGTTTTAAAAAAAAATGTTAACAGGAGACGAATTCTTTATGGGAAATGAGTGTGAAGTGTGTTTTTTAAATAAAGGAAGAAGTGAGCCTGGGTCATGAAGAGACATGTGTAGGAGGGAATAAACACAAAAGCTAGAAAAAAATTCACAACCGAACTAGGTAAATATACAGCAAAGTATTCACAATTTATTTGCACTTTTAAAAAGAACCACCTTGAATCAGTAAGATAGTATTTCAGTTTCTGGAATTGAAAAATAATGCATTTCAATAATTATTTTGTCAAAATTAAAATCGATTTGTCGCTTGGCGGCCATTGTTATTGATGCAAAAGTTTTAAGGTTAGTTAAGAAAAGACATCAAATTATCCATCTTTATGAAATAGCCGTTTAAATTTATTATTCTTCATTTTCGGTTACTTAACCCATTGGCCTCAAACGACGCAGTCCCGGCGTGTGTACGGCGATGTGTCTTAAAATCAAACGACGCCGTCCCGGCGGGTCCGATGTCTATCGGTTTAAAAACGAAAAAGGGATACATTATTGACATCTGTGTTTAAAATTTTAAATGCCAATCGCTCTGTAGATAATTAAGCATTTATTTCGTAGTAATTGGCAGGACTCCGTTGGTACAATTTTTTCCAAATATTTACGATTGAAATTTTGTTATATTTCAGCTTCATTGAATTTTTTCAAAATGGCGTTTGGTTCGGGAATTGACAAGCTTGTTCGTAAAACGCATGGTGGGCGGCTAACAAGAGCCCAAATGGCAAAAAATATATATTATGGTAATAAGTATGATTAATGTACAACTTTTCTTAATCCAATTATAAAAAAATGAAGAAAAAAAATTGGTTTTTGAAAAAAAAAAATTTTCATATCCTCGTTTAATCATATTATAATTTTTTTTTAAACAATGCATGTATTTTTTACATACCTTGATTCAATGCACAAGTAAATTAAAAAAGATTGTTTCGTTTGCATGTTTAGTTTAAAAGTTATGTAAGATTTAGTACACCACTGCACAAAATTAATTTGGATGTGAAGGACAATTTTTTAGCCAAACAATTCGGAGGCCAATGGGTTAAATAGCTGTCTCATTGTTATCTAATTTAAAATAAAATGTGTCTAACCGCGTCCCACTTTTCTGAATATTTACCCTGAACTACTCCCGTTCTAAACTGCACAAGAATGTGTTCTCATGCGTCAACTGTAGGTATATGTTAGGCATGGGTTGGTTAGGTTAGGTTAGGTGTTTCCCAAAGAGTTTAACGACACTGGTTCTTTACTGGTAGAACAAACAGAACTACTACTCCCGTTCTAAACTGCACAAGAATGTGTTCTCATGTGTCAATTGTAGGTATATGTTAGGCATGGGTTGGTTAGGTTAGGTTAGGTGTTTCCCAAAGTGTTCAACGACACTGGTTCTTTACTGGTAGAACAAACAGAAGTATTCCCACCTGACATCTGTGTTTTAAAGATTTCAAACTGATTCTTATGATAAGGGAATCTATCAAATGTATTGTCCGTTGGTTCTTAGACATTTAGAGGTTGCAGATCAGAAATGGCTGTCGGAACAATTCAACCAATTTTATTTTGGATAATTCAATCATTAATAAAGTAATTCATCATTTTTACCATTGTTTTATTGTAACACCTCTCTTCCTACTGAGCGCCTTAATAATGATTATTTCACTAATGTGTATTATTGTTAAATATAAATATGATTTTTTGCAGTATCACATTTTACTGTTTTTAATGAGATTTGTTTGTCTTTTATATACAACTCTTACAACCACAAAACCACTAATTCACTGCAGAATCAATATGGATATATATTTTTATCCTAATCTATTCTAACCTCTTGGCGAGTGAGTTTTTTCAAAATAAACATCTTATTATGGGGGTGAGTTATTTTTTATTTCAATGACAATAAACCACAGGGTGGTTCTAAACTTAGGTATAATATTTTAACCTTTCAGTACTTTCATCACTTTTGTACTCTTATTTTTCAATTTTCCCTAAAAACAAATACTGTTTTAGAAACTAGACAAAATTATCTTTCCGGTGTATGCATTTAAAAACAAAAACATTACTATTTCTAAATAACAAAATTTTAATATCAAACGTGAAAAATATTGTCAAAAACGCTAACCACATTTTTACTCCAATCATAGAAAAATTGAGAGAAATCGATATTTCGAAAACACATTCATTTGTTTGGGGAATTTATAAGAAAACTGTACCTTCACTTTTAACTCATCCATATAATAAAAAATAATTTTTAAAGTTAAACCTATTGTTACGATAGCGGCACGAAATGTGAATGATTCATTTTGGCTATTTTTAGGATTTTATTAATGGATTCCTGTATAAATATTTGAGGCATCTACCGGATCTGCCCTGATGATGGACACTGCAACGCTGTCCGAAACGTCGGCTAACCTTTTAAATGCCAGTAGGTAGAAGTGTAGCTGTGCACAGTAGGCCAAGAATGCGAGTTAACTCGCTCTTGGCACAGAAGCGGCTAAAGAAGGAGTTAGCGCAACACGGCATAACACCCCAAAAACAAACAACAAGAATTATTATTTCTCTATCTAATGTTAAAAAAATTAAGTATTTCAGCATGATATAAAAAAAAATATAAATACTTTTATAAAATATGGACGCCCGGTCATATATGACCCTCAAACGTTAAAGGGTTAGTGGAATAATCTTTTTTGTGTTTTTTTAAAAAAAAAAAATTTTTTTTTTTTTTGATTATATACATTTTTGAAGTGAAACTTCTTTAGGCGCGTAATGGATTTTCGATGGACGGAGTAAAACCGAGTCAGGATCGACACGAAAATGCGGGTACCCCCACCACCGCTCACCGTTCACTGTCCCTCTCTCACCATATGCGCTTGTTGAGGTGGGGGAGCCGCTCACGAACGTTCTCTCTCTTCTCTTCTTTCCTCTCTCTCAGACACCAGCGAACTGCGCCACGCCAAGCATCAGCTGCTTGGTTAGTATACTGCGTCGTGAGTGTAATACGAGTGAAATACGTAATTGATTGTGGTTCATACGGTTTAACAAAAGAAGTTTCACTTCTGTCTTGCGTAGGCTTGACACACCCACTTTTTTGCATAAAAGGGACCTAAATTGGTTAACGGTTTATTTGAGTCAGCGGCAGAGCAATGAGATCCGTGCCTCCCGGCCCAAAGGTTGTTGGTTTGAGACCCAGTGTGGGTAAATAAACTTTTATTGCATTTCTAATGATTTCATCACATAATGAATATTAGCATATTTGCTCGTTCCAGAGCAGTTGAATTAGTAGAATAAGGAGTAAATTATGTTTTATAATTTTATTTTTGGAATAACTTAATGAGTAAAACCTCAAATTGTAATATTTAATTATTGAAGACAGTTTAGCTGTTATATAAACGAAATTTTGAAATAGAAAAATCAGAAAAAGATATGGTCACATCTAGGACTTGAACAAAGGACCTTCGCCTTGCCGGGGTGCAGCTTTGCAGCATTTTTGAAGTGATTACATTATAACAAATAATTATAAGCAATAATTAGTCATTCGAAATACTAATACAAATTGAAAACATCTCCCGAGTAAAAATAAATGTAATAAGCAGTAATTGTTGATTGAGGTACTAGTACATATTGAATCATTTGGCGGGTTGGAAATAAGCCGACATAGCTCAGTGGTTTCAGAGCACCTGACCGGACATCAGAAGGCACGGGTTCAATTCCCGTTGGGGGCATTTATTTTTACTCGGGAGATGTTATCAATTTGTATTAGTATTTCGAATGACTAATTATTGCTTATAATTATCCTATGCATAAAACCTTGTCTTATAAACGTTAGTTTATCGTTTTAAAAAAAAAATAATAATGATTAAATTATGTTGATTTCAATTTGTGTCGTTAACCTAACTTATCCTACCTAATTAAGACCCAATTGATAATAAATCAAAAGTTCAAATAAAAATCAGTAGTTGTAAGTCACTAGATAAAAGTCTAACTAAGACATAAGTCACTAGTTATAAGCCATCAATTATATCATACATATATTTGTACAGAGCTCTTAAGGTGAAAAACAACAACAAAAACGGCACTACATATACAAATCGTATTTTTTATAATTAATTAGATAGAATTATTATAATGATATCTTAATTAATTACTTTCATTTATTGCTATTTCTATTTATGCCTGTAAATTAAACAGTAACATTATTTTTTATTAGCATGTAACGTATTATACGAAAAAATAATTTACTGATAATAACAAGTGGTGTGCACTATCTCAACACAAAATGTTATCAAATCTCTGTGAAAACCGTTGCTTTTGCAAAATAAGAACAATCACATCCTAACATCTTGCGGTTTAAAAACAAGATTGCAGAGAATGTTTTTAACAACACTAAATATTTATTATTCATTGGTTTTTCACACGGTTTACAGAGACAAATTTTGTCATATAAAAGGATACTTACATCCAATAATTTAGTATCAAAGTATCTATATTGAAAGAAACGACTCTAAAATAGCATTTCTGACTCCATATCCTCTGACACATCTTGATCCACAAATTATTGTGTGGTCATCGCTCAGTTCGATTGAAGAATGTGACCGTACATAAAACATGCACAATAAATAATAACTTCATAGCTGTTTTTTTTTTAATAATTATTTATAAAAGTATATATTTTTAATGGTTTATTAAAAAAACTCTTTTTTGTACCATAAGAATAATAATTATTATAAACATTCAAAGTGTAAGGGATCCATGTAGAGCTATCCTTTGGCTTCTTGGGTGACTGGAGCTTTGTTTTGGATGAGTTCATAGACGTTTTCTGGGGCCACTTTTGCAACCTGAAAGTTCATAAAAAATCGAGTATTCAAAACATTATATTCATCAAAAACTTTATCAATAATGGAGTAAGACAAATGTATGGGTGGAGAACACCACAACTCTTTATTTGCATACACTCCTTCCTTCATTCACATTCATAAATAACAACACAACATTAACAGTACAGATTTGTAACAACAAAATCTTGACAAGAACTGTGAGACCCAGTGGTTCAAGAAAGTATGTAGAATGGCTACAGTAGCGTGCATAGAGTTTGTAATCAGGGTAGGCCGTAGAAAAAATAGAAAATAAATTGATATATTCAAAAATTACCACAGAAAACCTCCTTCGTGCAAGTTTTTGCTAAGAATGGCTAACTAGCTATAGCCGATGTTGGTTGGGATTACCAAAACCATATTAAGAGTATCCAAAAAAACCGCTTTATCTGTTCATATTACGAAACAATTACTAGATGTATATAAATTTCCATAGTTTTCCACCAAATAAACACAGACATGTTTTGAAAGAAAGTCAACATGGCATATCATTGTTATTTCATTAGTAAAGTTGTGCTAATTAATAGATGTACCAACAGATGTCACATTTGCTGGCATTGCCGAAAGTCACTTCCTTTTATAGATAGGGCCGGCACTGAGTCAAATGGCGTCTGGCACTAGTAAAAACTTGCAGGATGCGCTCCGAGTTAAAGCCAACACTCACCTTCCTGGGCTCCTTCACCAGGGTGACGGGACATTGCATCTCGTTCCAGGTGAGCGGGACCATGTTGACTCCGGGCGGTGCCTCCGCCGCCCTGGCCAGCACCACTCCGAGGTCAGATTCCGCCGTGGTCAGCTGGTAGCACTGCAGCTCTGTCATCGGGAGCTAGGTACGCTCTGAGTTAAGGACAACATTCACAATAAGGAGACAAACGAAAAAACAATTCTTTCTTCTCTCCAAATGAGAATTCAATTAAATTGATTTATTATTTATTTACGGTCAAGCATATACTATACAACAACAAAAAAACTACTGGAATTTACCAAGACCATACATTTATTCAGCGGAAACAATTAATGGATCTACGATCAGAACTTGAGGCACGCACTAAGGATGGGGAATCGAGCCTCACTATAAAATGTATGAAGTCAGTTCCGAGAATAATTGCGAAAAATATACAAAAAACTAAGAAATAACTCCTCTAAACATCAAATTCTGATATATTATTATCAAAATGTATGGCATGTCTAACTATAATGTATATCGCCTTGATAGAAACTCGTCCACCAGTAGAAAGAGCCGAGGAGGTGGAGTTCTCATCGCCATAAATAAAAAAATGTGTTCCAAAATTATTAAACACAAACATCAAGATGTTGAAAAACTTTATGCGATGCTTGAAAATAAAAATGCCGGCAAGTTTATAATAGGATGCGTGTGTTTCCCGCCCTCCGCTGCTTCACAGCAATATATGAATCATGTTGAAGATGTGGAAACTTTAAGATTTATGTATCCTCGTGCCAAACTTATAGGTGACTACAACTTACCAAATGTATCTTGGAACCATGATGACCCTGAATTATCTGGTATTAATATGTCTACTGCTAATCCTAGTGAGAGGGAGATACTGGGTATGTCTAATTACTTATCAATCCCACAATTAAACACTGTCGATAACGTAAATTACCGTGTTCTCAATTTAGTTTTCTGCAGTACTTCTGCTACGGTATGTAAATCTTTAGAAGAGCTATTACCTGTAGACGCCTACCATCCTCCTCTGGATATAATTATTTCTAATGTTAACAACAATGTTCATAAAAGTGTCAAGTCATTTTATAAGTTCTTTAAAGCAAATTTTGTAAAAATTTCAGATTACGTAAATTCAAATGATTGGTCCTTTTTGGAAAACACAGATCTTAATAACAATGTAAATTAATTTTATGATATTCTAAAGGATGCTATTGCAAATTTTGTGCCCCTCCGACAAAATAAAAATTTTAATTTTCCAAACTGGTTTAGTCTTGAATTGATCACTTTAACATACAATAAAAAAATTGCTCATAAAAATTACAAGCGATCCAGATTGTCAAGTCATTATAATGAATTTCAATTGTTAAGAAAGGAGTGTTGTAAAATATCGAAAATGCGTTATAAAAATTACATTGTTAAAATTGAAAGTGATATTCATGTAAATGTAAAACAATTTTGGAACTACACTAATTCTCAAAAAAATAATAATTCGGGTATTCCAACTTCTATGAATTTCAATGGAAAAGTTGGATGTAATGTTGAAAATATTGTAAATTTATTCACTGATTATTTTAAGTCTGTCTATGAAAAGCATATACCTAATAATTAAATTCCCAAATTCTCGTTGAATCTCAGTCTAAACTTAACTGAAATACACATTGAAATTAATGATATTAAAAAGCATGTAGATTTGTTACATTTTAGAAAAAGTGCTGGACCTGACAACATTCCACCTGTGTTAATTAAAGAATGAACAGCATATCTGTTCCTCTTTTTCTAATTTTTAAGCAATCATTAAATACAGGATGTTTCCCTAATATATGGAAACGTAGTTTTCTTACATCTATCTTTAAAAAGGGAATCAAAACGGATGTTACAAATTACAGACCAATATGTATCCAATCATCGATACCTAAACTTTTTGAAAAAATAGTACCCGATAAAATATCTAAAAACATTAAAAAAATTATAATTCCCTACCAACATGGCTTCTGTTCAAATAAATCTACATTAACTAATTTACTAATATACGAAAATTTTATATCTAAATCCTTAGAAAACAGATGCCAGGTAAACTCAGAATACACTGACTTCAGCAAGGCATTTGACAAGGTGTGTCACAAAATATTAATCAATAAATTAGTTAAAATTGGAATTTATGGTAATTTACTAAATTGGTTTGCTAGTTATTTGTTCAAAAGAAGTCTTTGTGTGAGAATAAATGGCACAAATTCATACGAATTTATGGCGACAAGTGAAGTGCCGCAAGGGCCCATTTTGTTTATAGTATTGATAAACGACATTGTTGATATATTTACTGACATAAACGTTCTTCTGTTTATGTCATGAAACTATATAAAGAGATTAACCACATTGATGGTATTACACTTCAAATTAACTTGAGATATCTTTTTGAATGGTGCTTAATCAACAATTTAGCATTAAACATATGTCACTGCATTCATTTTTCCAAAATAAATAATCCTATATTTTTTCAGTATTCATTAAATTATGAAAATTTTAATTGTGTTAGTAAAATTATTGATCTAGGCATTATGTTCGACAGTAAACTCAACTTTTTATGTCATATTAATAATATTATCAACAAGGCCCTAAAGACTCTTGGCTTTGTTTTGCGAGCTGCAAAAGATTTAAATAATTTAGGAACATTTATTATACTATATAAAACCCTTGTCAACTTGAGTATAACTCTACATTATAGTCTCCATTTTTCAATATTCATTCGGATAACATTGAAAAGATTCAACAGAAGTGTCTAAGATTTATAAACTAACTGCATATTTCTATACAAAACATTGATTACAATTACCTCCTGGATAAAATGTCTCTATTGAAACTTTCAGAAAGAAGAATAAGCACATATTTAATACTGTTACAAAGAATACTACATTTTAAAATTGACTGTCCCGAATTACTTCAATTTATCAATATCCATGTTACCAAAAAATCATGCTGACATTTCTCACCTTTTTACTTCAATAACACCAGGACACTAGCTTACCAAAATTCTCCGATTCCGAGACTTCACAGTCTCGGAAACAAATATTCTGATCTGGTTGATACATTTCATCTTAAAACTAATCAGTATAGATGTTGTATATTCTATCACTATTATTCTTCTACACACAAATAGATCTATGTACTCATATAACTTCTTCGCTTCTACTATTTTGTTTTGTTGAACCTTTTAAATTCAATTATATGCGTTAGGAATGTTAGGATTATTAGTTCCTGTTCACATTTTTAACTGTTCTTTTGTTTTGTGTTTTTTTGCAACCTTTTTGTCATTATTCTGTTGTGTTTTTCATTGTTTATATGTATTTTGTTCTGTTTTTTGCAAACTTTTTTGTCATTATCTTTACATTTTTCTTTGTATTAATTTTTAGTTGTTCACTTTGATACAAATAGCTTGTAATTTTTTTAAAGTCAAGTCCACTAGTGCATGTAATAAATAAAATAAAATATATTTGTAGTATGATATATTCAGTTTTAAGGCGCGCATTATAGTCCTCGCTCGCTCACACTGCATGAATTCCTACGTAATATGTATTTACAAAATGTCTTCTAAGAATAATTAATAACAATAATTCCACTATTGAAGCATATATTTCAAAACTGTTCAACGCGTCATTCTGAACTGGTATCTCTGCCTTATTTTATTTTCAATAGTGGGAATGGTTCATATTACACATTTTGACAGCCTAGCAGATATTTTATTCACTGTTTACGGGAGGCTTTGCGCTGCGTCTTAACTACTACAAAAAACTAGTATTAAGTGTTTGAGACCTAATGTTAACACACTTCGGACGGGAAAGGTATTTCTACCCGTTCGGTTGACTGTTGCTTAAGGACCGGAAGGGTATTTTTACACTCTGCGCGGGCTTCATTTCAATGGCAGAATGAAATGAAGCAGACTCTCTTTGCACTCCTTACAACGTAAGTCTGAAACCTGTGCCGAATTTTACTGTTCACAATTTTAACTATGAATTTTGTTGTGTTTTTTTTGCAACCTTTTTTGTCATTATTCTGTTGTGTTTTTCATTGTTCAAATGTATTTTTTTCTGTGTTTTTTCTTTTTGCAACATTTTTTGTCTTTGTCTTTACATTTTTCTATATTGTATTAATTTTTAAGTGTTTACTTTGATACAAATAACTTGTAATTTTTTTACAAGTTTTGGCAGAATGAAATGAAGCAGACTCTCTTTGCACTCCTTACAACGTAAGTAAGTCGGAAACCTGTGTCGAATTGGTTTGAAATCTGTACATCCTTTAACACTGCACTAAACTTTAGGAGTCGACATTTTCAGCGGAAAGATAATCACAAAATTTCCTTTGATTTTTACATCGGCGTCAGGAATAAAAACCAAAACAAAAGAATTCAAACCATAGATATTCCACTTACCTGTCAACAGTTTTTCATTAGATATAAAGAGTTGGAGATATAGCCCCCTGTCCCAAACCTTCTCTTTTTAAAACAACACTAGAATTTGCACTATTTTCTAGCAATTGTTCCAAATTTCAAATAGTTTTCCAGTAAGGTGATGTTCATGGAGAGGTAGGAACTGAGCATATTCTCATTTCAATACCAAAAAGGTGCAACAGTGGTGACAAGAAATTTAAAATGACCAAAATGCCGTCTACATGTTTTAATCCAAATAAGTTCGGGAATCGCTGGTTAAAATCAATAAAGCTTGTATATAAATAATATAATGGCTGGAATTTTCATCCGGGCATGCTCAGAACTCAATTAAGGAGTAACTAGAACATGAGAGCAATATATATTTTATTAAGGATACGATTCTAGCAAGAATGATATCTCCTGGTCGGAAGCATTTGTACATGTCGATCCTGTCCACTTCAGTCGCGCGGACATTCTCCCTGCGCAAGAGGGCCCGCGCGGGGCGACCCAGTGGCCTCGCGCCCGCACAACGAAGCTGACAGCGCGCCAGCGATGGAGTCACACGGCTAACGATGGCCGTGACAGTGTCGCCGGTGCGTGCAACTGTGGCACCACCACCACATGGCGTCACTTCAACTCGCTGGGTCTGAGAACAAAACGGAAAGGAAATTATTTATTTATGGCTCAGTGATAAGGAAGGAAGTATCGAGACAAAGTTGGCAATAATTGTACAAATCTGTGTATCGCCTCGCGCTTAAATACGGTCATCAAATCTTGATGATGTTTCAGGGTCCAAGCTATATTCGTATTAAACGTGTCCAGCTACTCTAAAGGTGTACGTACCTTTCTTTCGTTGTTTATATCAACTAATTTAGCAATCCCCACGAGACTCGAGTAAATATAACCCTGATCTTCGTAGGTTCCATCTCCAGATATAAAGTCATCACTGGCACAACACAGTCGCAGTCCGGGGTACGAAACCAGTTCACCTTTATTTAAAGAACCTTCGGATTTACTATCCATTTTTAAATGTGTGTTTGGATAAAAAAAATATAAAAACACGGCGGCGTTTTACGAAAACTTTGACAGCTAAAAATCACATGTCAATAATACAATTCAAAACAAGCATAATCATAGATAAACCATTCACAGCAGAACATAAATATACATGGAAATAGGGATGTGCACAATCGATCAATCATCGATGATTTACTCGAACTTTTCTGACCATCGAAATATTTCGATTCATTGCCATGAACAAATCGATTCTGTCAAATATCATTTGAAATCACAGTCCAAGACAATCGTTTGGAAACGTCATCGAACAAGGAATCGATTCTGTCAAAAATCATTCGAAACTTCAGCCGTCACATCATTGGTAAGAATTCATCGATATTAAGCAGTTACGTCATTAAATCGATTAATCATTCGAGTCTTTTGATGTTTCGATTAAAATCTTTATGAATATTGGTACATCTATTAGGTGGATCCTGTGAATACTTTTCGTTACTGGGTACAGGGAGCACATGTACAAAAAAATACCGGTTACAAAATGCTCAGTATTTTATACCGACCTGAGGATTAAATAATAATAAGGCATTTGTAAACTGTACTCAGATAATTTCTGCCCACAACGATTCGCCAGAAATTTTCCATGTAAAATTGACTGGGGGGCGGATTTGCTAGAGAACTTCTGTGGTAATACCCCACAAAAATGTTCTAAATGTGATTCCCCACAGTAATTTTTCAAAACATTGTGGGGAGGGGGTAGCTACAAAATTCCCTGTCGTAAATTCCCCACATTTTTTTCGTGTCCTCTACTTTTACTTGTTTCGTTACTAGGTACAGTGACTACCGGTACGAGAGATACCTATAAAAATTACATATTAAAAAATACCTGTTAAAAATACCTTTTATAAATACCTATTAAAAGTACCAATTAAAAATACCTCTCAATAATACCTCTTAAAAGTACCTGTAAGTAATAAACCCAATATAAAATACTTGTGAGTATTTTAGAACCAGGTATTTTGGAGATTTGTCACAAGTTCAAAGTACCTCATGAAAATACCCGATACTTTTACTGAGTACGATAAATACGCCTCTCCTCTAATATCTATGATTTATCATTTTCCATTTTCCATGAATACGCCATAAATAGAGTCAAATGAGTCGAATAGATTGGTTATTTTAAGTTTAAGCCATAAATGTATATTTATGCCATAAATGAATGTGAGTGCAATGTTGACTGATGTTGACATTACAAACAATGTAATATTTTGATTCCTGATTTTGCGGCTTGTTTAATAGGTAACTATTATTTATCAATTATAATCTCTCTTTTAACGTTTTGTGTTATCAAAGGTTTACGGTTAGTTAAAGACAACCTATTCCAACCCCGTCTTACAAAATTGACAGTAATAGCGTTGCGAACAATGGGTCGAATGGGTCCATGTTGTATCATCATGGAGATATAAAACAATAGTGTTGTTTTGACTCTTTTGGACCGCTGCATATATATAAGATAAACTTGTTGAATACCGCCGCACGCTTAATATGCATAAATAAATAGCACTTTATTTTAATTTAATTACTACAAGAAATAACTATGTATGTGGTGGTAAAAAAATCTTTAAAGTTCCATTTTCTCAATCAAAGTTATGTTTGAAGGTTAGGTTATACGCATAAATTATTAAAATAACCCAAACTAAACCCTAGAAAACTATTTTGTGCAAGTGCGACTTAAACCCTGACTTAAATAGTTGTCTCCATTAGATATTTATGTTGAAATCAAGTGTTGTTTTTTAACCTTTTCCACTCTGACCATTTTTTCTCAGAACCAATTGGCTACTCTGATTAAAAATTAATGTTATATTATTGATTTAAAAATGAAAATTTTGGTTCATTATTTTCGCGGCACCCTATCTGGTAATTTGTGTGACCATTATATGTTTGGTACATTTTGCATAAAATAGTTGTTAAATCACACCAACTAAAAGATAATACATTTGATTTCAATATGTTTTATTTGCATAATTTCTTTTATTGCATAGCGATAATTTGTAAAATATGGGAAAAATATACAAAGAATCCTACTTAAGTCCTTGTAGAAATTCCTTTCTAATTGTCCTGTACCGCACAGGGGTTGACCGGTGACTACCTGGACCCGATTGGCTTAGGTTTTATGTCTAGTACACGGTTTCTTATTTTGCATTGGTTATATTATTTTAGATTCTGACCCTCATTCAGGAAACAAAAGATAGACCAGCCCACAACACATAAAATAGATAATAAATTTGGCAAACATTTTACACATTGATTACAAGTTAGAGTTTTGTATATTCTATAATTATAACTAGTAACTTACATCTACGACTTATAGCTAGTGACTTATATTACTGGCCACTAATTTTTACATTTATTACTAGTGACTTACATCTAAGACTTATAAATAAATGACTATGCATAATATAACAATGTCATTTTAAGTATATTTATCACTTTAAAAAAAACTCACGATTCGGTCCAATGTCATTATAAATTTATCTTTCTTACTTATTGTATTATTACTAAATCACCATCACTTATAGTTTTTTAAAGTATGATATTTTTCGAAGCATTCTCCCACATGAAGTGCCGGTTTGTTATCACAATTTTTACAGTGATAGATTGTTCGTTTTCTTTGCCCTCCCTCTCTATTAAAACCGCAAACGACGCAATCCCTGTACTTTTTCTGCGCATTAGACATTAGGTATTACATGTAGATTCACGTGATTTAACCGCTGTTCTGGATCTACCGAATGTCTTCCTTTTCTTGTTTTTACCCCTTCCCTTATATTTTCCAACCAGTTGAACAATTAGCCTATCCACAAATTGAAGATGACTCATTGGCTTTTCATTGTTTTTTAAGTTATTTTCCTTGTACAAGATGTAAGCATTTACCACCGAAACTTCTAAGCCCCAAAAAAAGAGCTTGTGCCACCATTTTAATATTTTCCTTAGGAAGCAGTATGTCGAAGTATAATGGTCTGCTCTATCGACACCTCCCATATAATTGGTATAATTTATGACTACTTCTGGCTTGACGATGTCTTCTTCGATTCCACCTCTTTTTATTGAATTGGTTTTGTTAGAATACCAATTGCTTAGCACTGTCACCACTCTTTTGTCTTTCCAAGCTAGAACCATAACATCATCACTTTCATATGCTATTGTTTCACCTGGTGTTAATTTTGGTTTTTTGATGGCCGTTGGCAAATTTTTTTTATTTTTCATAATTGTTCCGGTTAAATGTGTTTTTAACTTCAACAATTCATCGAAAAGTGAAAGGCTGGTATAAAACCGATCGGTAAACACGTGATAACCTTCCGATTCTGGGATCAAATGCAATAGATTGCTATATACGGCCGGCATAGTCCAGTGGTAACGCATTGGACTGCCATTCCGAAGGTCGCGGGTTCGAACCCGGCGTGCGCAAATAAATTTTATTTGATTAATTTGTGTTATTTCACAATTAATTAATTAAAATAATATATAGTATATTTGCGGCACGTTCCAGAGTGGAAGATACTACCAGTATCGCCCTGGTGTAAGACCACCATTCAGAATTGAAACGTTGCTCCAAATGGCTTTAGCCGTGTTTAGTGACTAGATCTGAATAGCCAGGTACTTCCCCACCTTCCTCTTTCCCTTCCCCACTTACCTTCAGTCTCACAACATCCTCCAATTGGGGATGCCATAGTCTCACTGGCTCCAGACGGGAGCAGTTGGGACTCTTGTGAGGTATTCACTATAAAAAAAAAAATATATACATAAATGCAAAACGATTCTGGATGTAAATTGCAGATCAGGCCTTATCAATTTCTCAGTTGTGAGTGAACCGTAATACGGAATAAATGAATATATGTATCCGCAACTGGAATCAGCCAAAACGTATAAACGGATACCCCATTTAGTTGGCTTGTTCGGATTGTACATCATGAAGCAAATTCTTCCCTTGAAATTTACCACAGATTCGTCTACAACTATTTCTCTTCCGGGAAAGAAGTGTTCTCGAAATCTTTCATCTAAATATTTCAAATACAAATCAACTTACATATATTATATGTAAGCTTATACAAGCGAAACGATAGGAAAACCTTCAATTTATCTAAAGCATATTTTTTGGTATTCATAATGTACACCAATTCGTTATTTATTTATTTATTTATTTCACATTATAAAGATTAATCAAAATAGTGATTTGGCACTAAGATTCGCCTTAATGACATGTATATTTACATATGTAGAAAATTACATCCAACATTAACGTTAACAATCATTTTATAAAAAAACAAAGCCAAGGTGCCTGCGCGCCTGTCACAGACACTCTTCTTTACACATTTAGAATTTTGCGAAAAAGTCAAATATAACTAAAAAAAAATAGTTGTTTACTACTCTTCTAAACATTAACCTTTTTGTAGATCATCTCATCCATCTAATCCAGGGCTTCCCAAACTTTTTTCAACTGTGACGCCCTTGGGAAGTTGCCAAATTTTTGCGACGCCCCCCCCCCCCCACGGTGACTAAAAATCGAAGCCCCCCGCCGCTCATTTGTACCAAGCCTAGTATTTTGAAGCCCCCCCTGAACGGGTCACGTAGTATGGGTACGTTACCTAATAACAATTTGTCAGAAAAACTCCAAATAGTATCTAAATTTTACATTAGAAAATAAAGAACACAAAAATGGAAGCAAATAAAAAAATAAAAAAGCAATTTTTTTCTTGAGAAGGATGTGCTTGCTTTTCTGAGTATAGTTTCTCAAAACGAGGTTGAAGTTTCGAAATCGCCACTCTCGTCTCTGCCTCTAAATTTATTTTTGATCTGTACTTATTCTTAATTACTGCAACTGCAGAGAAACCTGTCTCACACAAGTATGATGTCGCAAACGGTAATAAAACCCTTAACGCTGCAGTGCTGATGGAACGATATTCTCGCTATAAAGATTGCCTCACAACGCCCCTGGGATGATCCCGCGGCGCCCCGGGGCGTCGCGACTCACAGTTAGGGAAGCCCTGATCTAATCAATAATGGAAATTGTTCCTTGAGCAATGATGTAGGACTCTAGCACAGGATGAACCAGCGACGCCTAGGTAGGAACCCGACCCATTTGTCCGCTCTGCTAACATTCAATTATGTTTTTTAATGGTGAATTTTTTTGTAATTTTTTTTCAGATTGAATTAGAAATGGAGGGCTCCAAAAAGCGCGGCAGGCCTTCCAGATCAAAGCCTGCTCCAGCTGTGCCCAGATTGGTGGTTAAGTCAAAGCAGCAACATTCCCACACACAGTATTCTGGACCATCTCAAACACCCCAAACTTCCCAAACATCCCAAACGTCCCAAATTTCTGAGAGAGGTTTGTAACCATTCATTTCTTGTGTAACGTCAGGGAGCAAAATAAGTTGCAAATTCTCCAAAATAAGCAATGAGAATAGTACTTACGCAAAATAGATTTTCAAAAGTAACCACAATGTTAAAGGATCTAAATTGGCTAACAGTGAAACAGATGCTGACCTTGAATGCGATGATATTTATACCTAAAAATAATAAACAACCCGTTACCAAAATACTTTTTAAACAAAATTATATACAACAAAGATATTCACTAGGCCGGTCGGTGGCTGAGTTAAAATCGCATTTGGGTCCCACTCGGGCATAGTGTGTTCAATTCCTCGGCGGGCTAAGTCTTGCATCACAACACAAGTAACATTTTCAGCTTACTGTGGTGGTAGTAGGACATTTTCAAATATTGTCAGGTTATTCGTAACCCGGGAATGTTTGTCTTTCTTAAAAAAAAAAAAAATCTTTGTTTACATTTGCAACACACATCGAAAGTATTCTTTGTTTACATGTGCAACACATCGGAAGTATTCTTTGTTTACATTTGCAACACACATCGAAAGTATTCTTTAAACGCTGAAAAATTGAAAATGATCTACTTCTCTCTGGTGCAATCTGCAATCACTTATGGCATAATAGGATGGGGTGGTGCACCTGATACATTTATTAAGCCTCTACAAATAATTCAAAAACACATAATTAAAGCCATATATAACAAAAATAAAACATTCTCGACCGACCTATTATACAAGGAATCTAAATTATTTAACATTCGTAAATTATTTATATTACAAACTATGAAATATTTATTTAAAAACAAAAATAATTTCAAAATAAATGAAAACAGAATGAGCCAAAGAACAAATAATATATTTTACACCCCCCACCCAAACCAATACTAAATTAATGCAGACACATAGCAGTTTCATTGGTCCTCGTACATTTAACCTTCTACCACTACAAACTCAAATGATAAATAAAAAGATAGAATATATTAAAGAGGTAAAATTATGGCTAAATGAGGCAGATATTGAAACGCTTTTACTATATAAATTTATTGATCCTTTCTACAACTCACTTGCAGAAACTTTATAAACTATTGTACATAATGTTTTCTCTTTACTTTTTATAATAACTATAAACAAAAAAAAACTTTTCAACTAATGTATATTATACTTTAGGTACTTGAAATATAGTAATCGTTTTATATTACCCACACTCAGGCAGTGCCTTAGTGGGTTTTCATTTCTTGTGTATACTATTTGGTATTATATATTGTGTTATTATATACTATCTATTAATATGTATAATATGTGCAAAGAAATGAAAATAAATAAAGTAATAAAAAAAAAAAAAAAAATTCTTCTAACCCTTCTTGAACTTGCTTTTAGTTTATTTCACTTTATGTATAACAGCTGTTTTGGTGTCGCCTCTCCGTAGAAAAGTGGAGGATGAGCTTCTGTGGCGTGCTGAGACAACGGCCAAAACAATGATGCCACACAAAATTTATGTGTATTATGAAATATCTATTAATATTGGAGCGATGAGATTTTGTGGCATGATACATTTCGATTTATAGAAAAAACTTACATTCAAATGTCCAAAATTGTAAAGTTGGCGCTTGAGCTCCTTTGGCGCTCAGTGCCTCATATGTACTTACGTTTCTTCTTCTTTTCAGAAATATCTGCATCCGAATTTGAGAATTTCATCACAGATGTGAAAACTGATCCTTGCAGAATAGAGTAAGTTAATTTCTCTATAAAAGTTGCAAAAATTTTAACAAAATATATTTTATGTGTGTATAAATAAACCTGTAAACCCTAAGGATTTGTATAGACATTTTCATTAAGCATAATTTGGTTTCAAAAGGGGGGAAATCAGTCTCCTTTGTGAGTTTTCAACTCAATCCAATGGCTGGTGATCTGGAAAGCTCAAAGCAGATGGCTCTGGTGTGGTTCGATATCATTTGAATGATATGACAGCTACGTGATATGGTTTAAGGATTTAATGCCGTTTTTTTTTTAAATGGTTTATAAATTTGGTGGTTATAGTATCAATGAGTTAGAAGTAATTATCATTAAAAGAAGAAGATAATACTAATAAATCTAAATGAAACATGAAACATTACAAGACACAGAAAAAAAAGACTATCTCCGGAGGTCACGTGGCATTACGTGGCAAACATGCTTTTCACGGAGCACAACAATAGTCTTAATTTGACATAGGTTTGCGATAACTCCGTCAATGGTGTTGTTATGATTTTCTGTATGAAGCATTTTGTGCTAATTCTATAACGCACAAAATGGGAATATCGGGTTGGCTTATTTTATTTTAAAGGCGGAATTTTAATGGCATACTGTTTATAATGTGCTGATATTATTATAACGTAGGTTTGTCTTAAGGCGATGCACTACGTCGTGTAATATTTTGAATCGAGCCGCTATGAACCTTACGTAGATGGCAATAAGGCTTAAATTCAAGCTTAACACCATCCACCTGTTTTGATTTATGCAAGAAAAAAACATGGCCAAAAAGTCCCTTTTATTTTATTTTGTGGATGTTCAGGCACAAATATTTCAATGTTTTTCAATCATTTTATAAATAACTTAATTTCCCACATTATACAATAAAACCATAACCGAAAATGGGTTCGTAAATTGGAGATTTTTAACTTTAGCAGTTTTCATAGGACTTATACATTATTTTTTCTGGACTTATAAAAAGACTTATCTAAAAAGTACTCGATTATTTCAGAGGCCAGGATGTATTCTATTCGCAGTATTTAATTAAAGCATCTGAAACATTTCTAGGCGACCAAATTTTCAAACCAAAAATACATGATTTTGCATTACTACGTAGTGCATCGCCTTAAATAAATTAATAATCTCATCTTTTTAGTTTCACGGGGTTCACCACACAAACGCACTTTAGAAAAAACCACCACTGCTGATAGAACAAAATGTTTATTGCAAATATGAGAATGTATTTTTAAGGCACAATTCACTTTTTTGTTAAATATTCATCACTTGGAAATCTATGTCCCGACGTTCTCGGGATGCATAAAGCCTTTAAGGCACAATTCACTTTTTTGTTAAATATTCATCACTTGGAAATCTATGTCCCGACGTTCTCGGGATGCATAAAGCCTTTAAGGCACAATATAACAATGAGACATTTTAATTACAACTATTATTTAAGTTTTATGAAAAAAACTTTCGCCATAGCGTAAGAATAATGGCTGGCGTGATATCCGCGTACACCAGCGCCAATGGCAGATTCAAGCGTTTCAGATTACACGTCATTGAAGAGTATTCCAGTCACCCAATCGAACATCTAAAATTATTCCTTGTTTTTTAACTAAACTCTTTTTTCCAGCGATAATGGGGTGAGAATGACTCTTCTGTCAAAGATTAACCTACTCAGACACGAGATTCAAAACATGAAGGAGATGAAAGAAATCCAATCTCTTCGTAAGAGAAATAACCTATTACAAATAGAGGTACTGAAACTCCGGGAGAGCAAACTGAACTATGAACCGACCGCTTGCAAAGCCCCAGAAATGCGGAATGAATATGTTAAACAAACAACCACCAGTTTTGAAAAGATCCCACCGAAAGACTCTATTAATATAAGAAACGTAATCTACAATAACTGCGGACAAAGTTTTGTAATCAAACAAAAAGAAGATCCTCCCCAGATTTCAGTTAAGTCTAACGAGAGTTTGATGGCAAACTACTATAAAGAGACCCCTAAACTAGCCCCGCAAACGAGAGACCATCACCAATACGATGTAAATGACAAAGCCAATTTTACTTCAGTCGCGTCTACAATACTTAATTACCTAGCCGATAAGCAAGACATTTTTTTGGAAACGCAGAAACTCCAACAGCTCGCTTACGAAATGTTGAAAGATGATAGTAACAGGCTTGAAGACAGCTTCACACCTGTGGTGGTGAAGACAGAGCAACCTGAAACCTATTCCCCGCCTCCCAAGGATACCAGAACTGTAATTCCTCTGCCTCCACCAGTCCAAGCACCTATCAAAGTGATGCCCACTTTTCCAATGCCCGTGGTAGTCAAAACAGAACTTCCAGAAGAAGGAGAGATTTTAGTAACAACGGAAGCCCAACTACAAACAGAAGACGATCTTCACTTCTCATATACTGAAATAAAACCTAAAATAATAGAATACTTGAGTGACAAGGTGGATAAAGCTACCGTTATATCAGCCATTCGGAGGCTCACAAAGACAAAGGCGAAGTCCATGATGAGGCAGCCCATTGAAGAGCACACCAAGCTTTTAAGGGTGTACCTCTTTCAGGACAAGAATATCTTGGTGCAGGACATCTTCAAATGCCTGACAGAGTTTGCAAAGGACACCTACCATTCTGTGAGGTACTATGGAGTCAGTCTAACAAAGAGAACCACAATTGCTCCCGCAAAGAAAACAAAAGTGAGTTATTTTATTTTTTAAATACTATGGCATGCAATACTGCAAATGTGATGATTTTTCCAAAAGTGTTTTTTTAATGCCATTCGATGTGCAATCATTTTCTCCTCATATGTTCGTCCGAATACCAAATATTTGTTAAAATGTTTGTTCTCTTATAAATAGATTGCACGGTGACCGGGCAAATCATCACAATGATAATTCATCACATCTTTAAAAATTTATATAAAATCATGGAAAGTGATGAAATAAAAACTTTATTAACTGGGTTAAGTAGGTTAGGTTAAAAAAAAGAAATTTCATCGTTTCTTATGACTTTATATCACTTTTTAAAAGTGTGTTGAATTGTCACTGTGTTGAGTTATCACGGAAACATTGACTGTCATTAACTGTCATGTATGTAAATATCACTTGTGCCGTTAATTCTATATAAATAAATTAATTTAATAAAATAAAATTCCATCGATGCAGGTGAAATCGATCAAGATTTTCAAATATCGAAACTCTTGAATAGAAAATCAATTTTATTGGCTTGTCTGGGGCCTAGGAGTTAAAAGGTCTTATGTAAATTGTCTACTTCAGTTAGATGAAATTTATTTATTTATTACACGCCCTAGTGGGCTTTTCTAAAAAAAATTACAAGCTATTTGTATCAAAATAAACACTTAAAGACAAAGACAAAAAATTTTGCAAAAAGAAAAAACACAGAACAAAATACATATGAACAATGAAAAACACAACAGAATAATGACAAAAAAGGTTGCAAAAAAACACAACAAAATTCATAGGTAAAAATGTGAACAGGAACTAAGAATCCTCACGCATATAATTGAATTAAGTTATATGGGTACATAGGTGTATTTGTGTTTAGAAGAATAAAAGTGGTAGAATATACAACATTTATACTGATTAGTTTTAAGATGAAATATATCACCCAGATGAGAATATTTGTTTCCGAGACTGTTAAGTCTTGGAAACAACTATTCATTGATATTTATGTTCAATTGGATGATAAAGGTCTTTTAAATTATCTTTAATTTTTTTCCATTGTTGCAGGGTAATTCAAAAGCATCATCATGTCCGAAGAACAAGCAGAACGATGACTATGTGATCCTACCTCCGCTGAACGACCGAGTGAACCGACCCAAATTCAGAGTGGAAATGATCGAGGACTTGATCATCAGCGAGGATTTCCAACTGGTCAGTTCCAAGCCATTTGAGATCAGGCCACTTATCACCGAGGTTGTCATCACTTCTCCCCATCTCAAGCTGCTGGAACCCATCGTCCTCAGAGCCCTGGCCGATAGGACTCTCTCGCTAACGAGCATGCCAATCATCTCCATATCGCCTAAACTCCACCGAGATGGAGAATTCAACGATTTTTCCAAGGCAAACAAACAAACAACCGAGTTCATTCTTACTGATCCCACGCCGGGGAGCGAACAGTATGGCTTAGAAGAACTAACCTCCAACAAAGACGTAATTGACCTCACGGAAAGCGAAAAAGCTAAAAAACGTCCCATCGAAGAATCCACGTTAAACCAAGAGGCTAAAAAAATTAAATTGCACCCCGAAACGGAACAAACGAATAGGGACTTTTCGATCGTCAACGTAGAAGACATCTTCAACAAGGTCATGAAAGATGATGTGCCAATTTTTTCTCTCGAATCGTTGAAATATGAAGTCTCACCAACTAAAACTCCCACCAAACTGTCCACCAAATCGCCTACTGTGCCTACCTATACTCCCATAGACATCGAAGAAAGCAAGATGCCAAAGAAAGAGACGAAATTTGAGCTTGATTTCAGCATAAATCTCGACGAGAGTGACGAAGACGATTCAATCACTATAAATTGATTCTTCATTTTTTGCATTTAAACAATGCAGAAGTCAAAATAGGCGAACCCAGTAGGTCTGCAATGATGTTCCCGCAACGAAAGAATAACATAAAGAGGAAGATGCTATCTAGTCACTCGTTGCCGACACTAATGTAATGTGTGGCTATTTACGGGGACCACATCGAAGTAAACTTCCTGTTCTATAAATAAGACAATGTTATATGAATGTGAAATAAGGAAAGAGAGTGTGTCGAGATAGAGTTGCGTATTTTACTTTATTTTTGGAATATTAAAGGGGTGGAAAGACAGTTGAGGATTGGAACGTGACGGGAAGGACTGAGGACTGAAGGCAAATGACAAGGAACCACAGCCGGCCGAAATCCCACCCCGGGACGGGTTTCGGGGTTGTGTTACTGTGATTTCTAGAAATCCCTTATTACATACATGAAAAGCTTCCCTTGTCCAACAGCGGATACAAAACATTATTCGATTATAATATATTACATAATTCATATGTATCATTCTTCTTAATGAAAACGTGCCACATGTATGTACATGTGGTTATCTGTGACTGAAAAATATTATGTACATATACATACTTACCAGGAGTATGCAATAATACAGAAAAGCGAGGAGAGGGACACTATTGCGAAAGTGCCAAAGATATATCATATTTTATTCCCAAGTGATAATTAGTTAAGATATATGTACTACTTATAATCAGTGGCGGTTCCTGACCTATCTCCATAGACATCCAAAATTGATAGCCCATCAGGGAAAGCAGAACAAAGACGAGTTGCGCGGAGGGAGTGTAACTATCACCCTTTCTGTAATTTGTCTATAAATGAATCTGACAGTACACAGGCAACTCGCATTGTAATGTCACTGTTTAGTCTGCCAAAAAAAAAATCTTACAAATTACTGGTCCTTTTTACAATAGTGCGTAAATTACTGGCTGCGTAAACTAAAATTCGGGCTTGTTTCCAAAATTTAATCTTTTGTTATTACTATATATTTTACAAATGTGTCACAAATCCTGTGCACAACTCTCTTGGCCAATGATACCATTATGCAAAACAAAAAATTTCCACTTAAATTAAACCTCTTTCCCTAAAAATGGGGAAATTTCGTAAACCTTTTCGTGAAATTTAAAAAAAAAAACAACGATACCTTATTAAATCATCATCACATCTGCCCTGATAATGAACACTGCAATGCTGTCCGAAACGTTGGCTTAAGAAGGAGTTAGCGCAACACGGCATAACACCCCAAAAAACAAATAACAAAAATACTTTTGGCCGTGAAAACAATTTGAATATCTTCGCTATTTAAAGTTTGGTAAAATTATATTACAGGTTTATTTTCTTATCTTTTTTATGGGAGTTCACGGCACAAATGCACCTTAGAGATAACCGCCACTGCTCTTAATTATCATATTATAAGAATTTATACATATTTTGAATGAATTTTTAAAAAAGAGATTTTTCATAACGGAAGAGAGGTCCTAGGTTAAGTTCTCTAAAACTGAAGATTGGCTAATTACTGTATAATATTCATTGTATGAACACAGATGACTAGAATAGATAATAAGAACTTACTAAATAATGTGATTTATTTGTGAATAGGTACCTACATATATTTAGACATGGCATTGTATAATGCATTTTCATATCAGAGCTGATGGAACTATGGAATCTTGCGACTGTTATCGCCAATTTAACTGCTAGACAATTAACTGTATCATGACCGGACCATCAAAAAATCCACGGCTAGTTTATTTTGCCGGTGGCTATATGCTCCGGGCATAGAACGCTGTCGATCCGTTGCAGTGGGCAAAGTAGCGCTTGTCGTGTTTCTTTTCGTGCCTGATACGTTCATAACGTGGTCATGGTATGCTTCGGTTATGTGGGCAAACTCCTTTATTATCCAACAATATAACAGTCACAAGTGTTGTGTTTTAATTCCTTTAACCCTTTCACACTATTCTATGTTAATTTGGATTAACATTGGACGTCAGAGGATATTTTTTAAATAGTAAGGTAAAATTAACATAACACAAAAGTAATACAAATAATTGTTTCATGTCAAAAATGCACATTTACAATGTAGTAATAATCTCTAAGGTACAAACAAATAACATTTTAACAAAAACTCATTCAGAAATAAAGAAATAATCTAGGATAATAAATCTTAAAAAATTCGCCATACTAGTCGAAAACATGTCCGTCGCTACCAGTGTTAATTTGAATGAACATTGAAATTCATTTACAATATTCTGGCAAATGACTGTGAACAGTGAATTGAACAGATGTTACTATTATAGAACACATCTTAATGCGTTAAAATATTTGTTATTCGAGGAGAAAATATTGATATCTCACCTTAAATGAAGTAATCAATGACGGCAGAAATTCGATGAAACTCACAATCAGTAGATGTCAAAATATTTATCCTTGTTGTGGCGGGAATAAGGATTTCAACCGAGCGGAAAAAATAGACGCCACAGAAAAGATTACAAGCTATAAGAAAACAAAAACATGGCTTTTCTAAATCGCTACCGTTACGGTAAAAAAATTCACAAAGTTTGTGTTAATTTGAATTAACACTGGGGCTGAAAGGGTTAATGTGAAACTAACTAATGAGTCCCAATTGCTCCCGACCGTCTGGAGCCAGTAAGACTGGCATCCTCGATTGAGGTATGTTGTGAACCTAGTCTTCAACATCTATAAATTTTTGTCTTTTGTATGGAAGAATATTTTATCAATAGGAAACTATATTTAAACGCATAGAACGGGTAATAAACCCCCACAGTTATCGCACCGGAGATGCGGAATTTTTTTTTGGTTGTAATGATTTTACAAATAAATTTCTAAATGGTCCAACACTGACTTTAACTTTACTTTAACTGACTTTAATTTCAGACAGTAATTTTATAGTTGGATTGTGGTGAGTACTATGTAAAAAAATTCATTAAAATATGTGTATTATTTTCAAAGAAAAATGCTTAAAACAAAATATATTTTCTCGAATAGGACCCTTGTTTTCGCCCGCGTGAAGTGTGTTAATAAAGCTGTCAAGTAGAGAATTGGTATCTGATGTCATTTTTCTTTTTAATATCATTATTTCCTTTTCTGACAGCCCTGAATTATTGAAATTGATTTCATGTCATGTTCCTAATGGAGTCACATGAACTAAAAATATCTTTTAGTGCAACAATAATGTCGATACCAATAAGATTATAAACTCCCTTACACCACGCATACCTAGCTTAGGTAAGCTGTATATATACAGAAGTGGTACATATTTTTAATAGCACTTAAAGAACTTACAAAAAAGCATCTCACATATTTTTTGAAAACAGTTATTAATTTACATTTTGTCTTCTAAAGCTTCATTGTAAATTTTAGTTAATTTAAAACATATTACATAGTATGTTGCTGTATAATTGTTTTTGTAATCTTTTTTTATAAAATTGATTTATTCTGTGTATTTAAAGATACATACTTGTACCATAAATAAATAACACCCATAAATATGAAAATGCATAATATAATCCAATGTCTACTATGTAATAAGATTTTGCACACCTTTTTATATGAGCTTTTTTATTTATTGTCACAAAATCGTGGAATTATGTCCATTTCACTTATTATTTGTTAAATAAAACAAACACTTAACTATGTAAATCTATATAAATGTTAATGTTCGTTTGTTCAAAAGCTTAAATCTTCGCAAGTTCTTCAACGATTGCTTTAAAATTTTGACACAATGTGTTTTTATAAACCTATATTATATAGGTTTCGCCTGTGACAGGTACACGGCACCATCTGTTGGACGTAAAACCAACACGCTCTGCGGTTTCTCTATCTGCACAGGCAGACTGGGTCACAGCAATGCGTGGCGGGGTACAGCTTCTGATTTGACAGCTCGTAGAAGGATCCATTGCTCACTCTGGCAGTATCCAAACACAGCCACGATCTTAAACCGGAAACAGGACATGCAAACAATTTGACAGACAGGCGAAAAGCCAAACGGTTGAGTTATAACAAGACTTTGCTACGCTCAGTCAAATAGCTTACTTGCTAGTTAGGAAGGACTCATTCACTAGCCTCATGGTGTCTGGACGAAGCCACTGATGCACGCATACAATGGAGTGTAAATATTAGACAACGCGTTAGGCAATAGAGCGGGATATTGAAAGACTTGTTCCTACGCATATATATGGTTTATGTTATTCAAAGAGAAATTATGACATTTCACTGAGAATTAGGATATGGTTTCTTTGCAGAGCTCGCAAGAATTTGACTGTGAGATAATTTATGAGAATATTATTGATTACACTCGGAACACGGGAATGGTTTCCTTCCAAAACTCACAAAAGAATGTGATTCCTTACAGATAACAAATAAGAACATAGATATTGCATTCCAAACATGGGAATGGTTTCTCTCCTGACGATCTCGAAAATTTATATTATTAAATTTGATTTATATTCATAAATCTTAAAAAAAAATCCATAATAAATACATTTTATGGAGAAAAAACAAATCATTACTGTAGGTACTGATAAAATCAGTACCAATGAACCAGATTAAACTTTTACATACAACTGTATATATAAGCCAAGTGTTGTGTTTTTGGATTTGTCTGACTAATGAACTCGACGATCAATTGTTTGTTGCAGTTAGATTAGATTCAAAATTGTGCCTAGCGCTGATCATTCATATATATGAGAGTATGAATGAAAAAGGTTCAATTTGTTTGAAACGTCCAGATTCTTGTATATCCTCTCTTTTTCGTTTTCATACAAGACATTGAAAAATTCGATAATTTTAGGAGAAACAAAACACCGGAAACAAAATAGAAATAAATGTATCGAACCTACCGATCGACATAGGTACATAAGTATGCAGCTAGTAGCATTATACTTACTGTGTGTACCCAAAAATCTAATGATTTTAAATATGGTTTGTTTGTTCTTCCTTAACAAATATAAATAGAATATCCACCCTTTGTATAACTCGTTCAACAAATATTTCAACACTCCATATGATTGAAATGACACAAGTCAAAATTGCACCGACCTAAATTCCAGACAAAAGAGCTGTTCGAAACAGATTTTCGATTTTATTGTTTGTTTTTTTTTTTTATGTGAATACTGTTCCGAGCTAGATGGACTAAAGCATCCCCAATCAATGTATGTTATTTAGGGATTGGGGAAGGGAAGGAGATAGGAATTAGGAGAGTTGGGAAGTTTGATTATTCAGCTAAATAGAAAAAAAATCTAGGGAGTCTCATTATATATCGCACATATAAATTTTCTATATTTTACGTAACTGTTATTTTTATATGAAATAAAAAAAATATTATTCAAAAAAATTCTAATTTAAAAAATAAATTGTTTATGAACTGTACCTACCAATTCAAATTTGTTTTCTATATTTTATATAAATTGTTATTTGAAATTTAAAAAATTATATTCTTACTTATTATTTCAATCCCTAATAGGTTTATTAAGCTTTTGTTTGTATTTTTATTTAAATAATATGTTGAATCTTCAAAGGAAATAAAAAGCAATTAAAAAATGAGTTTTATTTTCTCTTTCTAATAATCGAAGATGATAGATGTGTTATGTATTATTTTAATGTAGATATTTTTAAGCTTTAAACACTGAAGAGATAAATTAACAGAAGTGTGTTTGGGGCGTGTGTGCATGCACAAAGTAAGGTCAGTTTATCTTACTTCGGGTGAAATTGATAAAACATTTTCAAATATCATTATTCTTTTGTGAACCAATAATCAATCTCATTGGCCTGACGTCGTATGAGTCCAAAGGTCTCATGTAAGCTAGCTACATCAGTTTTCTCTCAAATAAGTATAGAACAAATTTCTATGGATTTTGTTGTTCAGTGGATTTAAAGGAATTCCTGGGAAAAAAATTTGCTTATCAGAGGAAAAAAAGTTTTTAGACTTCAAATCACTAATGATTAGTGACTAATCTGTCAAAAGCCATCGTCCCATCGGTCGGTAAGGATTTGACATAAACTGGGTACTGTAAATATTGGTGGTTGGTGGCCATTTCACTGGAGGTTCAATCAGATAGTCAAGAGAAGAAGATAAAAGCATACAATAACCACTCGAGCGATGGGGTATTTAAAATAAATGCCTTGAGCCATGAAGATTCCAGGGTATTCGGTTTTGGATTTGCCCGCACTCTCAAAATAATCATACCTCCGAATATTAATATGGAAAAATATAAACTGATTTAATGTGGTTTTAAGCTAATGAATCCACCTGTATTTCATTGTGTATTCTATATTTGAAGGTTTTATAAAAATTTCTAATTTTGTAATAAATTAGAAGAAAAAAAAACGGTTACCTTAATTTAGGCAGCCAGGAGACCTAAATATGGGTAGCCATCATTCGATTTGTTAAAATCTGTTTGTTTTATTTATTTATTTATTTATTTATTTACGGACAAATAGTCCATTAACAACATATTAATTACACGAATAAGTTTTATAAACAGAGATGACAGTGAAAGGAGAGCATATATAAATGAAGAGCGAAGACAATAATAATATAAAAGTAAGAATGGGAGATAATAATAAGTCAAAGCATGAAGATGGTTCAAAGGGCATTAGAAATTAGACATTGCGTATTGACTGTCGAAAGTCATTTAGGCATATACCACAAAATTCAATGCTTTGACTTGACAGTGAGTTGACAAGTCTCGACATTCTGGACAAAGGAGAATGGTATCCATAATTGGTAGAATGTTGATTGACGAACAGCAATTCATTATTTCGGAGTCTACGGGAAGGGATGTTGAATTGGATAAGTTGCAACAAAGCAGGTGAGTCTGTAATACCATTGATAATCTTAAATATGCAAATCAGATCAGTGTCCCTTCTACGTTTCTCCAAAGAAGAAATGTTTAAAGTTTTAATACTAGATTTACAATAAAAAGTACAGTTGAAAAAAAACCAGGAACAAGAAAAAAAATTATTACTTACTACAGAAAGTTAAATAATATTTAATATGCTTCCTTGTCATTCAAATGCTGGCCAAATAACGGCCGGCATGACGTCCGATAGAGCTCGAGCTATCTTGGTGACTGTCGGTGACATTCATCAAACTCCGGAGGTCACAGACGGAGTAAAATGAAAAACCTAAAATATAGTTTTATCCAGTAAACCTAAGAAAATGAAGCACTATGCCCTAGGACCAGAGCGTCGAAGACACCTGGTCCCGAGCAGTAATGCGGGAATAAAATATTACAGCGCACTTGACAAATTTTTCACAAAAAATTCATAGTCTTTACCTTAAGGCTGATAAGCATCTTCGATTGTCTTTTAGGTTTGTTCTTCTTTTCTCTTGAGTCCTTCTTTTTGGAACGGAAGACCCATTTACAGTTGATGTTGGCTTCATGAGAATGGACCGTTTCTTCGGTTCGTTTTTGTTTCCCGTTAATTATTAGGAGACCAAATTTGGTCACAAACATCATATGAATTTGGTTTCCTAATATTTAACAGGTTAAGTCAGCTAGTACGTGGAATTTGCTACTGGCATCGGTTTTTCCTCATTCATATAATCCGGACCTCTTCAAGATAGGCATTAATAAATCCCTTCCTACAGTCTCTACGTTTGACCTGCCTCACAATGCTGTCCAAGTGGGTGGCGATACCATCTTTACACTGTACAGAAAAGGGCGATCTTGTGAGGTGTCACACAAAAAACCCTTTCTTCTATGTCCACAATGTATATCATACCGAATATTAATTTCATGTCGTATTTTCCGAGTCCCGGGTCTTCAATGTGTACCATTTTAATAGCTTCCCCAAAGATGTTATGCCTTGAAAGTCACTTATTTCTTATCGAGGCCTCCCATGAAGAGTGCGGGTGCGTAATACATGAAGATAGGCGCATGTCCGGAGTCAGCCAGCCTGTCCGAAGACGCATAATTCTACTGTAATTTTATTAATTATGATGTCAATAAGTAACAGCAACACCGGTGAGACATAGAATATTCATTATTGGTCTGACGAATAATAGATCCCTATTGGGTAGGACCGACATTTATTTTGTATATTAACTACTGTAATTTCATCCGATTTCAAAGAAATTCGTATTGTATGTCCGCATGTGGATGCGTTAATGCCACCAAAAGTTGATAGAATGCATTGTTATCCACAACGAGTCTATCTGCGGGGGTTTCAGCTCGATCGGATGTCGGGAAGTGGGTTACTACAGCAAAATTATCCTTAATACTTATAGACGACATAGTTGTCTATGAAAAAAATATATATATCACACGTTACCACTGATCACACTGCCACTCGTCGCGCCGGGTTCACGTTAATTTCCACCTCCAAGATTTGCATTCATTCATTCTCGAGAACAAAAGTGAAATTCAAATAGGTTTATATAAAAAAGGCCTTCTGTAATCATGGCCCTCAATGATAATAAATTAATATTAATCTTGTTTCCAGGAAAACGGAGCCCATTGCATAGTGCAGGGTGATGTTCAAAGGCAGACTTATTTAGATTTTAAAACTGAGGGCGCTTAAATCTTTTAAAATGCTCAGCTATAGCTACTGAAAAAAAATTCCTTCACGGCCTATGTCATCTTTGGGGATGCTGTGTGGAGGGTCTGAGGTATTTTTGAGGAAAGGAAGGAGTGAACCGAGGTCTTTCGGGAAGCTATGTGGAGGGTCTAGTTTGGTCAGTAGTAGGGTGGAGCGGTCACAGTGATGCGAAAACAGTGTTCAATATAGTGAATGAGGAATACTTGGAGCAGGTGGATGAGTTTGTGTATTTATGGAGTATGTTTACGAGAGATGGGAAGGCTGACAGAGATTTTGAAAGAAGGGTGCAGGTAACTCCAATAATGGAGGACTGAACGCCTTATTAAACGATTAGATGAATCATTTGGTTTAAACTGTGATGTTAAGACCTGGCCAACCGTTTACAAGCCGTAAAAGTGGGAAAAAACCAATCAAATTATGCAACCCTTTCATCTGGAGTACCCCAAGGGTCCGTTCTGGGCCCACTACTCTTCATCCTCTTCACAAATGATGTTGCTAAAATAATCGAATCATCTGGCCTTCTATCTCACTGCTACGCTGATGACCAGCAAGTTTATTTTTATTGCTTACCAGAAGAAATAAACAGTCTAAAAATTCGTATAACTGAGTGTATAGAAGCATTTACTCGCTGGATGACCTCAAATAGATTGAAACTGAATCCCACAAAGACTGAGTTTCTGTGGACTGCTACAAGCAGACGTCAGCATAACATTGAAAACTCCCCAATAACCATTTCAGGAAGTGACATCACTCCAAAAACGTGCATAAAATTACTGGGTGTCAATCTGGACGCTAATTTTTCCCTTAAAACTCAGGTGAATAGAACTGTAAGCACGGGGTTCTTTCAATTAAGGCAAATTAAAGCAGTGCGGAGAAACCTGCCAACAGAGGCCACTAAATTGCTAGTCAATTCCTATGTTGTTTCACGTCTAGATTATTGCAACGGAATATATGCAAGTCTCCCCAAATGTCAAATCAACAAATTACAATCTGTTTTCAACGCCGCGGCAAGGCTTATCACTGGAGTATCTAAATACTCCCACATTTCAGAACATCTCAAAAATCTGCACTGGCTCAAATGTCCTGAAAGAATCCAGTTCAAGGTATGCTGGATGGTATTTAAGTCACTTAACGGAATGGCTCCGGCTTACTTATCAGAATTGTGTATTCCAGAATATTCCAATTCCCGACAGTCAACCCTTAGGTCAGCAACGTCATCAGCTATCAGAAGGTTGAAGGAACCAAAGCGCACACCAGATACTAAGTTCGGTGAGCGTGCTTTCGCCGTGTCAGGACCTAAAGCCTGGAATGGACTGCCACATGATTTGAGAATGATCGCAGACCCGACAGAATTTAGGTCTAAACTTAAAACGCACCTTTTCAGACAGTCGTATCCATAATTTCAGAAACCTCCACTTTCACAGTCAACGGCAATTTAAATTTACAAAATGCCAAAAAAAAAAAATTAAAATAAAATAAAATAAAATAAATAAAAATAATAATTAAAAATAAATAAATAAAAATGAGAACAACTAACATTTTGTGGGCTTTTTAAGACAGTTAAAATACAGTTAAATTAAAATAAAAACTATAGCAGACTTAAGGTCATGCGATGGCCAGTGTTTTTTGATATAGTGTCCTCTGCGTGCTGTTTTATCTTTTATGCATAAACTTTTTAATATAAGTGTGTTTGTCGGAAGTGACTTGCCAGGTAAGTATGTTTTGGTATCTTTTCTAAATAACAAATGTAGATCCTAGGAAATAAATTGTACAGCGCCCTTGAGGTGATTTTTCACAAAAACGGAGCTCTACAAATTATCCAATTATTATTATTAATACTCAATTCGACTACCATAATACGGACATGTGTCTAGTGTGGTAGTCGAAAAGCATGTAAAAAACTGTATACAAATATATTTTACGAATAAAAGAAAGAAAAAAAATAAAATTAGCGCTAACAAAAATTGTCCAAAGAACCGAAGTTGTATGGAAGTGAGGCATGGAACTGACTGAGAATGGAGAAAGTGAATACTGTTGAAATGATATCTCTGAGGCGTATGTGTGGTAAAACAATGTATGATCGTGTGAGAAATATGGAGATCCGCAAAGAGTGCAAGGCTGATGTAAGCGTAACAAGTAAGATTAAGAAAGGGACGCTTAGATGGTTTGGGCATGTAGAGCGAATGAGCGAAGAAAGGAGTGTAAGGAGTATATATGAAGCAAATGCAAATGAGGAAGACATGGCACGATCAAGTAAATCAGATACTTGAGTCGAGCCATGTGAAGAGTCAGAATAATAGAAGAGTATGTATGAATGAGGCAAGAAGTGCGTGCCAAGACCAAGGTGTTTGGCAGTCCGTCCTCTCTGCCTACCCTACTAGCAAACGGCGTCATGGTTAGTTAGTTAGTGCATATTTTGAAGTGAAACTTCTTTAGGCGCGTAATGGATTAATTATTCGGGGACGGAGTAAAACCGAGTCAGGATCGACACGAAAATGCGGGTACCCCCACCACCGCTCACCGTTCACTGTCCCTCTCTCACCATATGCGCTTGTTGAGGTGGGGGAGCCGCTCACGAACGTTCTCTCTCTTCTCTTCTTTCCTCTCTCTCAGACACCAGCGAACTGCGCCACGCCAAGCATCAGCTGCTTGGTTAGTATACTGCGTCGTGAGTGTAATACGAGTGAAATACGTAATTGATTGTGGTTCATACGGTTTGGTACAGAATTTCAGTGTTAAAAATGAGTAGTGACGAGATAGAGGTGATGAACACATCAGTGGCACAAGAGGAAATATCCCCTGAGAATCACCAAAGAAGAGGAGAGTCTGATTCACACAGTGATGACATTAACATAAGGTAAATATAACCTATAAGAGTTGATAAATATTTCACAATATAGTAGTATTGTTGGAATAGGATTGTTTAATATATTGGCGAGATTATATTAACAGTGAAATATGATGTAGGAATGTCGTTACAATCAAAGCAATGGCCAACAGGCGGTACAGACAGCGGAAAAAAGAATTAAAGCCTCCCAAACCTCAAGCTAAAACGGCAGCAGAACGTTGTAAAGCATACAGAGACCGTCAAAAACTTCGGCAATCTGCGGTAGCTGAAGCTATAACACCTGCTCCAGTTCCATCAAAAAAACGGAAAATCGTTCCAAATTCTACGTGTACTGCGAATTTATATATCGCACTTTAGTTACCATAACCCAATTATCACGACATTAGGAAATGATATTCATGAAATTGACAATGAAAATGGCACATGATTGGTAAATTGTCATTGTAATTTCTTTGTAATTTTTAATTGTAATATTGTTATTTATGTAATATTGTATACTTGTGAATAAATTGAAAATTTTTGGAACTATACATTAATCGAACGTCATTCATCTATAAGAAAATATTAGAAAAAGCAAATCCATGCTTCGTCGTTGAATTATTTAACCTCTAATTTTCAAACTAACCTAAGAGAGAAAATAGAGATGATGAAATGAAAATAGAGAGAGAGGAATACTAGAAGTTTCACTTCTGTCTTGCGTAGGCTTGACACACCCACTTTTTTCATGGTAGTGTATATTTTTGTATCGGTAGTGCATATTATGTATGTTGCGCAATCACTTTGTTCAAAATTTTGCGCAAGAACCCCGTACACTGTGCGGTATCTATACGACGTGTTTGCATGCGCAAACAGTTTGTGGAAAAGTCGCAATCTTTTGATGTGTATGCAAACCATTTGCGGCTTGCGCTTTAAAGTAAAGAGCTCGTAAGTACGTCATCGGCGATCGTCCTCTTCCTTATCATTCGTACTGCACATAAATAAACCACTCGTGTAGTGCATGAAAACTAAAAAAAGAAGATACCAGATACGATGACGTCACGTACAATCTTTCTTTCGGACTAGTTTATACAGTTTTGAGGTATTTGCTTATTTGTGCAAATTAGATCAAAATTAGTTAAATTTCGTGCAATTCGTTTGCGCTGTATACCGTTTTCATTTTGCACATGCTTACTTGTGAAAATTAGAGTAAAGCGTGTTGACGAACTAAAAAAAGAGCGAAAGGTTCGTCAGAACGAACCTTTCGATTTTTTTTAGTGACATTTAACTTTTGTTTAAAAATCGAGTTGGCAACATTATTCTTGGGAGTGGCAACTGGCAACACTTTTTTTGACAGTGAGTTTTAAGATGGCGGGTGGTAGTGTTTTCTTTCGTGGGACTGTGATTTAATTTTGTTTTAAAACTAACTTTAATACGTAAATATGACTGTTTGGACAAGTTTAAATGAGAAATCTAAATATGGAGTCGGTGAGTTGTATTGATTTTCTTTTTAATGTTGATTATGATGATCTGACATTTGAAATTTTTGGTTGTTTTTTTTTTGGTTCTTGCGCATTGACAACTTGTTGAATGTGGATTTTCTTTTAGAAACTTGCTCTCCCGCGTTGATTATTTATATGCCTTGCTTTATAAATATGGATGTGCAATATGTTAAGATAGCTTTTGAAAAGAAAATCATTTGACGACTTTGACATGATTATTCATCAATGTCATTTGTATGCCCCTCCCATTTTTAAATTAATTATTTGTACCAATGTTTACGCTACTCACTACTTGCTACCACAAACTGCCCGCTCTTGAGATAACAGTTTATTTATCAGAAGATTACATTTCCTCTTTCCGATTCCATTTTTCCTTTCCTTTGCCTGTTCATAATACATGTATTATTATGATCAGGCTTTGATTTGTCACTGTACACAAATATTAAGGTACATGATTTATCTAACCTTTTCACCTAATCTAAATCTATTCAGTTGTCTACAGTAATATAACATTTTTTTTTTATATTAAATATTTTAAAAAATGTAAACAAATATTTCCCTATTGGGTTAAGTTATTCCATTGCTTATTATAATTGGTAAACTTGTCGAATTCCGCTGCATGCAAAGGCTCTTTAAAAAAACAACACTTGATTTCAACTTAAATATCTAATGGAGACAACTATTTAGTCGGGAGTTTAAGTAAACATACACAAAATAGGTTTTTCGGGTTTAGTTTGAGTTATTTTAATCATTTATGTGTATATCCTAACCTTCAAATTTAACTTTGATTGAGTAAAAATGGAACTTTAATGCATCTTTCACCATATCCCACCACATAAATAATTATTTCTTGTAGTAATTATGTTAAAACCTAGTTCTATTTATATATTTTTGCGTATTCAACAATTAATTAGGTGATTATAGATTTTTAAAATTCTTATCCTTATTTTAACGCACCCGCTAAACTTTGGCAAGTAAAATCTCACGAGGGTGACACGCAGTTCATACTAATAATGCCCATCTCCCTTGTTTCTATTATCTTTGTTATAAAGTATTATTTGCAAATCAATCATTCAGCAAGTGTTGGATGGAGTTACCTGTTAGTGGTGTTATGATAACATCCTCGTTAGAAATGGCGTTTCAATTAATATTATTTGTGTCAACCGACTCGGGCCGCAGATACTAGATCAAGGGGGAAATGGATCAGATATTTTAATATTTACAACCTTGCAATAATTGAATGAGTGCAGTGAAGTCCTGTTTTAACTCGGCCATTTTCATTTTGTCTGCCTGAAATTTGTTTGTACTTTCCATTTTCATTTCGAGATGGTGGTCTTTTTAATGATCCAGTAAGTATTCTTTTTTCAAATGTGAAATCGTATTGTTTATTTGGACGTTCTTTTTCACATTTTTTCAATATTATAGTACCTACCTCAAGAAAGTTTGAAAAAATTTTCTTAATACAAATTGTTATTTGAAATTAAAAAAAGTTACATAAAATATATGCATATATTTATGGTTTATAATTAAATAAGTAGGTATATCTTAACTAGCGCCTTGGTAAAAACTAAAGTAACAGGCAACTCCGGTGAAAAATATAATAGTTTATAAAAAAAAAATCATGTAGATCAACAAACGCTGATTCTGAACATATAAGTTTTATTATATACTAGCGGTACCGCGCAACGCGTTGCTGTGGCTCAGTTTGTCTGTGCAGATAGAGAAACAATAGCGCATATTGCTTTTACGTCCAACAGTAGGCGCTGTTTTTTTTTTTTTTTTTTAAAAGCAAGTTTTTTACATCACAGGTGATGTCTATATAATATAGGTATATAAAAACACACATATTCAAATGCAAAATATCAAAATTTCAAAGCAATGAATGTGATTGAAACAAGGAGCGTGTGCTAAGATAAGAGTTGTTTTTATTTTTATACCGCACAATAGATTCAACTTTACGGAGTTATTTGGACCAGTGGCTTCCCCAATTTAAATTATTTATATCTCCACCAACATGGGTTAGGCCATTTCTACCCACATTTCGATTCTGAAGGGTGGTCGTTCACCAGAGCGATACTGAGAATATCTAGCACTCGGGATGTACTTCAGAATACCGGTATTGATGAACTAAGTTGTTATTAAATATAAATCAATGAATCGGTGTTGAGTCATCAATGACTCTTCCACATTTGCAAGTTATATACAGTTAACCCTTTCACACCCACATTATTTTTTCCACATAATATATAAAATATGTAATGCTTGATAATACCTCAGAAAATTATTTGAAAATTTTTGGTAAGTATTTAATTTTTTTTTTTTAGAAATTTTTCTATGTTAATTTGGATTAACATTGGGCATCAGAGTGTATTTTTTGAATAATAACGTAAAATAAACATAACACAAAAGTAATACAAATAACTGCTTCATGTCAAAAATGCACATTTACAATGTGGTGATAATCTCTAAGGTACAAATAAATAACATTTTAACTAAAATTCATTCAGAAATAAAGAAAAAATCTAGGATAATAAATCTTTAAAAATTCACCATACTAGTAGAAAACATGTCCGTCACTACCAGTGTTAATTTGAATGAACATTGAAATTCATTTACAATATTCTGGGAAATGACTGTGATCAGTGAATTGAACTGATGTTATTATTATAGAACACATCTTAATGCGTTAAAATATTTGTAATTCGAGTATAAAATATTGATATCTCACCTTAAATTAAGTAATCAATGACGGCAGAAATTCGATGAAACTCACAATCAGCAGATGTCAAAATATTTATCGTTGTTGTGGAGGGAATAAGAATTTCAATAGAGCAGAAAAAATAGACACCACAGAAAAGACTACAAGCTATAAGAAAAGGAAAAAATGGCTTTTCTAAATCGCCACCTTGACGTTAAAAAAATTCACAAAGTTCATATTAATTTGAATAAACACTGGGGCTGAAAGAGTTAATAGGATTCAGATTGACTTACCTGCAGAGTTTTATTAATGTGCCAAGTAATTATATTACGTAAAGATGTTTAATTTATTTTTATTATTACCTGTTCATGGGACTTTTTTAAATTAACTATTTATTTTGATGTTATTTTTTAACAATTTTTCATTTGCGTTTTGCAAAACATTGAATTAATTTTTTTTTTTTACTAAACAATATACATATAATACATAATTAACAAATATATATAATATATAATATTAGTGGTAACAATACCTCCCTAATTGAGAAATTCTCGTGTTTAGGGAGGGAGCACTATCAAATTGACAGTACTATACATACTTATCAGTTGTTACAAGTTTGATGCATGAAGGACTACTTTTTTTATACATAATGAAAATTATGTTAATTATAATTATTTTAATTGTAGTTTTCGTATTTTTTGGGTCACAGAATCCAAAATGGCTGATTGTTAGCGGAAGCCCAGTTACATCCCAAAGTATGATTTTGTTTTAACATTAACTATTTCATCTTTGGGGATGCTGTGTTGAGGGTCACTTTGGGGAGAGGAAGGAGTGAACATGGGTCTTGAAGGCACCCATGGTGTAGGAGGGGAAACACAGCCTGAAATTGTTCCACAGCCGAGCTGTTGAACGGGTCGACGAAACTGTGACAAATTAATAATGTCACCCTTGTACAAATGTCGCCTGACTGTGCACCACTGCTGAAAGGATCAATATAAATATAATTGCAGGACAATCTAGTGAAACTCGCTAAACCGTTTGAAACCGGTAAAAAATTACCGAATTAATATTATTACTCTTAATTACTATCCCATAGGGCTAGGTGACTTACTGGTTTAAACACATGCTCGTGAAGGTACCCTGCATAAGCAGCTCTCGCAAGTTCCATCGACACCGGTTCCGTTTCCAAAAGCAGATTTATTTTCTATCAAGATATTTTCAAAGACAAACTCACGCTCGTATGAAGCCTGTTGTAAAGGATTAAGAAGTTTTCATGCTTAAGAAGTTCTGTTCTTTTTTTCTATCCCTTGAAGACTGAATTTGAAAATGGCCCAATTTATCCCACATATCGTGGGTTAAGAGGGAGAAGTGACTAAGCTAAGTTACTCCATTCCGAGATAAATTCAAATGAACTATTTCTGCACTTTAATAATGAGTTTTGACTAAAGCTTAAAATATAGGTATGTTGCATTTTTGCTTTACTTAATAGACCGGATAAATCATCACAATGATAATTAATCATATCTTTAAAAAGTTATATAAAGTCATGGAAAGTGATGAAACAAAAACTTTATTAACTGGGTTAAGTAGGTTAGGTTAGGTTTAAATATTTTTTTTCATCGTTTCTAATGACTTTATATCAATTCAAAGTGTGTTGAATTGTCACTGTGTTGAGTTATCATGGAACCGTATAAAGTATATTTTAAAATGACACCTATTTATTATTATTATTCTTTTGTTTATTATTATTATGAATAAAAGAAAGTATTGAGGGCAGTGAGGAAATTGAGGGCAATGAGCGGGCTGATGGACTAGCAAGGAAAGGGGCGAAAGCACCACTTGCGGGATCCGAGCCGGCGGTAGGAGTAGCAGCTTGCCACACTAAAATACATATTGAAAGGTGGGTCAAATCCCTGGCACTGGGAGGAATGGGAAAGGGCACCCGGAATGAGGCAGTCCAAAGTACTCATAAACAGACCAGACCCAAGGCGAACCAGCCAACTACTCAATATGGACAGAAACTCACTGAGGGAACTGGTAGGACTACTAACGGGACACTGCCATCTCAGGAGGCACATCCAGTTGTTGAGATTGTTAATTTTTTTCCTATCAATTGAAACACTTAAAATAATTTATACGTCAATGGCAGATTCTATTATAAGATATGGATTAACCATATGGGGAAATACTACTATAACCAATCTGAAACATGTCCAAGTAGCAATTGTAAAATTACTAGTCGTCCCTAATATTTTTAAACAGAGACATAATTTATTTATTTTGTAAGAAACAAACAGCTTTTATATAATATACGAGACAAATATACAAGTTAACTGAAGTCAAGCCACAGAAGTTTTTTATGTAAAAGTGCATTAGAAATGAAGTTTTAGTATCTTAAAATTAATTTGGTGTTAAAGGAAGGGGAGAGGAAAAGGAAAATAGGAAGAGGATAGGAGATGCTGCCGATACATTCCATACTCTCATATTAATAATCGATCGTACGCATTACTTCATATCGATATTTCTTTAGGTTATTACCAAAAATGTCAATGCTGTAAAATTTTGTATTATATTGTGCACATATACGAGGAATTGGGGAATTTTTTCGAATGTTTGTTCTGCACGAGGGTAGATAAAATAAATCAGATTGTCGGGTTGATCTAGACGGAATATGAAGATTTATTAAATTGGTAAGTTCTGGTGAGTCCAGACCATTATTTAGGATTTTAAACAATAAGATTTGATCAAAAATTAGACGTCGCGTTTGGAGGGAGTTAAAATTATGAAATTTAATGGATTCGGTATAATTCTGTATAATAATAATAATACACCGTTGCTGTTTCAGAGTGCCAAAATTTTACCTGTTAAGGCTATTCTATGGCGAAAAAACATAATTCAGTATATATTTACCCCGCAGCATAAAGAAAAATTAGAACATAAATACAGTACTAGATTCACGAGCCATGATGGGTTAATAGTTCCGAAATTTAATAATAAATACGGACAGAGGACGTTTGAATACAACATACCGAAGATATTTAATTTATTACCTGACACTATAAAGCGATGAATAAGGTTAAATATACGGTGAAAAATTGGCTATCGGAAAAAAAATATTTACTTTAATATGTATGAAAAAATTGTTGATTCTGTAGATATAAGATGTAAATTATAACTTATAAAAATGTATATGTAACTAAACTTTAAGCACCTGTTGACAAGCCAATTCAATTGGCTTAGCAGGACTTGTTTGTTGATATGTATTAACTATATAGCACAATGATCCTATGGCCTAAGTACTCACGGAAATTATATGTAAACCGTCTGCTCTATAATAATTTTTTTTTAAAATAACAAAGCAAGCAAAAATCGCACATCTTCGAAAATAAGTTTCAAGCGTAAGTTTCCCCAAGCCAATATATCTATCTCAAACAATATTGTTATCAATTGAAAGTACATTTATAGACTTCTTGACAGACAATGGTTTCATTTTATAAACAATATGAATTTTCCAAGTACAGGATGTTAAAAAAATGTTGCGCATATACTCTTTGGTGACCGGGTATCTCATCAAAATGACAATTCAACACACCTACAAAAATGATATAAGGTCATGAAAAGTGATGAAACAAAAACTAGGTTAAATAGGTTACATATGTGACTATAAACCTAGTTTTTGTTTCATAACTTTTAATGACTATATCACTTTTTAAACGTGTGTTGAATTTTCATTTTAATGAAATATCATGGAACCATACTCTTTACAAATGCTACAACTTGTGTCATCTTCCTGGGCCATAAAACGAGCAGTTTCAGGCGATACCATACGTAGTAATGCAAAATCATGTGTTTATGGTTTGAAAATTTGGTCGCCTAGAAATGTTTCAGATGCTTTAATTAAATACTGCGATTAGAATACATCTTGGCCTTTGAAATAATCGAGTATTTTTTAGATAAGTCTTTTTATAAGCCCAGAAAAAAATAATGTATAAGGCCTATGAAAACTGCTTTAAAGTCAAAATCTCCAATTTACGAACCCATTTTCGGTTATGGTTTTATTGTATAATGTGGGAAATTAAGTTATTTATAAAATGATTGAAAAACATTTAAATATTTGTGCCTGAACATCCACAAAATAAAATAAAAGGCACTTTTTGGCCATGTTTTTTTCTTGCATAAATCAAAACAGGCGGATGGTGTTAAGCGGGAATTTAAACCTTATCGTCAAATGTAGGTCATTCACTATCCTAACATTGAAGAGGACACACGTGAATAATTAGCGCTAGAAAACAACTCCTTAAAATGGACACCACTGCTGACGAAGCCGCTCAAATGGTGTAACTGCTGCGATCATGGATGAGACAGTGTGATGTTGCTCACCAACTAAGCTTAAGCCATTTTGCCGGTCGGCGGTTTTTCCAACAGTTTCAAGAGACTTGTTGCTGATGGTCTCCGATAGAGACAATCGCTTTATTGTCTCATAAGACTTTGCGATTTTTGTGACGCCGAGTTTATATTAAAATTAGGCCTAGAACATTTTGGCCAAAATGATTATATAAAATCAAATTATCCTGCAAATATTTTCAATCATAAAAGACATTATAAAAAAAACTTTTGTATTAAAAACTCAATATGGAAAAAAATGTTAGTTAGCCACTTGTCGCTCTTGACGGACGATATAAATTTTTCCGGCTTAAGAAGTTTTTGTATATTCAAATTTTTATACCTAGAACATTTTGGTCAAAATGATTATAGAAAACCAAATATTCAAATTATCCTGCAAATATTTTCAATGATAAAAGACATTGTAAAAAACACTTTGTCACTAAAAACTTAATATGGAAAAATGTTAGTTGGCCACTTGCCGCTCTTTACCGACGATATAAGTTTTATCCGGTCCCTTGTAAAACTTCTTAAGAGAGTTTCACTGTAACCTGCCAGTATTATTTAAATTATCCATACTTCCATCATCAAAAGTGGAAAACGTTGCTTGCGCAGTGATGAAGGACTTAGCTAACAGAGAACAGAACCTGTGATGCCTGTATTATATCTTCAAGTATTATACATCCATCACACATAATATAACATTCCCCTCTTCAATAAAATATATATTCAACGCATCAAATTAGCATACATAATATTATATACTTACAATCATTTGGTGAGAGGTACATGCCTACCTACATGCTACGTACATATTGCAGTATGGTCCCCAATGGTAACTTAGTCACACATATATATATATATTATGTACTCCGAATGAGATATTGTCAGTTAGTAGGTATACCACATAGTAGTTGACTTATTAAACGCTGGCACATTAGTATTCACGGCGCGTAGCGAGTGTAGTGCTCATCTGCCTGTATCTGCCAGGTAATAATGTGCGCATTCCTCTTTGCCTTTTGGGATTTGGAATCATGTGTGAAAGTGGGCAACTCGAGAATTTGTCAACAATGAAATGACGATGAAAAAAAAATTATGTATTCATTAAAAAATATAAGACGTGCTCTCCCGGGTTATGAATAATCTAACAATATTTGAATTTTCCCTAGCTTGTGCAATGATGGACTTGGCTTACAGATGATTGAACTCGCAATGCCTGGGTACAAACCCGAAGCATTGAACTCGGCTATAAAAATCGGTTTTTTTCTTCAATGACGATTTGTGTTTTACAAACTTCCAACTGTGCACAGGTTGATCAACGATGCTAGGTTTTAGGAGCATCTTCCATTGAAATATCATAGAATGAACACAGCATTCGCGCCTGACTGCTGTGTTCTAAAGACTGCAATCTGTCCGTTAAGTAAGTAAAATCTATCAAACGGACTTAATTCTTCTGTTCATGTAAAATTTTCCTTGGTGCTAAACTTGCTGCAAGCATTATTAAAAAAATTCTTAAAATAGTATATTCTTTGATGTGGAAAATGGATACAGCTGAAATTGTTAAATTTACTGATGAAAATATGTCTAGATTCCATGTGAAAGAAGCAATTAATTGATGAGGGAAAATCACAGTAGTTTTTTTTTTTAGATATATTTAAGTAATTTGCAACACCAATCAAACACCAGCACAACTATCTAAATTCCGCCTCGGAACAGAAATCTCTAGCGAGGAGGACTGTGAATGTACTAATATACTATTTATCTTTAGTAGTCATTAATAAAATTTAAAAAATTGTGAAAACTTAAAATAGTAATCCATTGGGATGCCAAAATGGAACTTAAATAATTATAAGCAATAATTAGTCGCCTGAAATATCAATACAAATTGAAAATATCTCCCGAGTAAAAATAAATGCTGCCAACGGGAATTGAACAGAATCCTAAACATTAGTTTATTATTAAAAAATAATAATATTTGACAAGTCAAAAACATTTCACCAATAAATGAAGATATAATATGTCTCGACGCCATCTAGTGAGAAATTTAGCACTAACAAAGCTTTTCTTACAAAAATAAAGTTGGTTGTTTACAGGTGGAAAAAATATAATAAGCAGTAATTGTTGATTGAGGTACTAGTACATTTTGAATCATTTGGCGGGTTGGAAATAAGCCAACATAGCTCAGTGGTTTCAGAGCACCTTACCGGACATCAGAAAACGGGTTCAATTCCTGTCGGCGGCATTTATTTTTACTCTGGAGATATTTTCAATTTGTATCGATATTTCAGGCAAATAATTATTGCTTATAATTATTTGATATATTCACATATATCAACAAATGCTGATTCAGAATGTATAAGTTTTATTATACATAACTACACATAGAATTAATAAATTGTCATTTAAAAACAATTAAAACCGTGAGACACTCAAACACCCTGTGATTGGTCGGCGGTTCTGACAGCAAAACGCCACCTCACGGGTTGGCCGGCCGCATGCGTTAAGAATGTTCCCTGCGTATACTTGCACATAGGTCACTACTGCGTTTTACAAATTATTTCACTACATATGCGTTGCTATAAAAATAATAAAATTGATTCACAATTCGCAGCTCACCTTTTGGAGAAAAACCACGTCCCGCTTGACAACAACGAGCCTAAACCTTTACACATAGAAAGAAAGGGTTTTAGATTAAATTTACTAGAACAATTAGAGATAAATAAAAGAACTAATGATCCAAACATAACCCTAATTAATAATCAAACAAAAATGATCAATTCTCCCCTGCTTAATATTTTCAAAAAACCCAAAAAATATAATTCCTTAACATAATCACCCACGTACCAACAATTAAGAAAACCCATAGGTAATTAATTTTAACAGGTGTGCAAACACTGCTGGATTCCCAAATATTTTGGTTATTCCAATTCTTAATGAATCATTTTTGAACATTATAGAAATTTAAATGGGAGGGGATAAATAAAATCATATAAATAAGTCGTCGCCGTGTGGACATATCCACAGTTTGATAATGGCCTCAAAAGCCGAAACAGCTGTCACATTAAAAAACTGTAAAAATAACAGAAATACTTGCAGAACTTAATACTTATTATAACATTATTAAATTTGATTTTTTTTAAATTTATTTTAAAAAATTAAATGGAGTTCTACGAATTAAACACCAAAACAATAAATAAATATTTCACTAGAATTCATGTTTTTTGTAAATTTTCCCAAATATTTAAATTGGGTTTTTTTTGTTTTCATACAGACCCAATTGAGATTGACCCTACTGTTCTGACAAAACCGAGGTACAGGCTTTGAAAAATGCAAACTTTATTATTAAAAAACTACTTTAACTATTAAATCTACATTTGTAAAAAAAATCATAAAATACCGGTATTTAGGTTAGAAGGTGAACGTCTTGATGATACAGCCTGCGTATGTTTGCGCTCGCAAAACTCTAAAAGTAGTCTACCGATGTCGCTGAAAATTTCAAAGTTTGCTCTTATTAGGGCCACGAGTATTTAGAGAGTGGCTTGAATGATAGAAAAAGTCGGGGACGCCCTAGGGATACTTAACAATATATCTCTGCACCGGCACGAGATACGGAGTCGAATGAAAGTGAATGTAATGTAGTTTTTTAACGGTAACATTGTGGTATACAGTAGTGAATGGTGGAAGAAGTCGGAGACGCCCGAGAAGGTATTAGCAACAGCGAAGCATTGCTGTATCCACTAAGTTCATAATAAAAAATGACTGGAATTCCTGACCATGAAAGATTTTGATTATGGTATTAAGATATAAGACATAAGTATTGTGATAATGTTGAGTATTTAAGCAATAGATGGCGCTAGTCATAAAGCTTACTCCAGAGTCCGACAGATGTCGCTAGAGTGTAACAATTACTTGTGAAATGAGATTGACAGGGAACAAGCTTCTTGAACCAGAGAATTACCAACCTTCGGGTAATGAACAGTGTAGCTAAATTCAGACCTATTATTTGTAACGTAAATAAGCACAATTATAAGTAGAACCTTTTACTTTTCAACAAAGAGTTCCCAACACTTAAATCTGCAAAGTAAGGCAGATATAACAGTTAAGTTTAGAATAATGAGCATTTGAATGTAAATTGGTACTTAGTGGTATTAATTATTAGTTAAGCAACAATAATGTTTAACATAATAGATCTCCATGATGTAATGATTAAATAGCATGGATTTAATTGGTATTCAGGACTAATGATATTCATTGAGCTGATTCCTTTCTTGATATTGCGATGCAACTGTATAGGATGCAGCTAAATGATCACATCAACAGAACAATAAAATGGATTTTAAATATTTTGTATGACAACACAGAACCGAGAAAAATCATGGGATATAATAATTGTAGGATTTGTGAAGCTGAAAGCATTTATAAAAATAATATGTGCCTCAGGATCATTGTCTTTCAAAAGACAATCAGAAAATTTCCTTTCAAATGAACACTGTTAATAAACTTTAAAAATTTCGACTTCTGTCAAAAAAATTTGAACAAAGGAAATATAATATAATAACATATTTCATGCATAGAATTATTAATCAACTACAATAAAATAAACATCTATATAAAAGCAACATTTTCCGCTTGGTTTGGTTTTCAAATATTGTCAGGTTATTCGTAATCCGGGAATGTTTTGAAAAAAAAAATTTGTATCCACTTCATCGCTTGTCTGAATCGATCCCACAATCAGTTCCAATTTTGAAAATCAAAGCAAATTTCAGTTCTAGAGTTCATTGAACCCAAGTTACACAGAGGCACACTACCATGACAAAGTAGAACCTTGAATAAAAGTGACAAAAAGAAACTTACTTAACCTAACCTAAACTTACCTAATATATTATTTTATCTTAACTTAATATATTGTTTTATCTGGTTATTTGTTACACTGTTTTACCACACATATACAGCATTCAGTCTACTTTTAACCTTCCTCTGCCAGTTCCATGGCTCACTCCCATACCTCAGGGTAGGTATTAGCACTCCACTGTGGACTGCTAGCCTCCCTTTGGATATTTTTTGTTAGCGCCAACTACGTTCAGTCCTCAGTTAATGGAGTTACCTACATTTACCCTTCTTTCAATATTTCTGTCAGTCTTCCCATCTCTCGTAAACATACTTCCTAAATATATAAACTAATCCACTTACTCCAAGTATTCCTCATTCACGATTATATTGCACACCATACTCTCTCTTTCAAACACCATTTCTTTAGACTTACTTACATTCATCATTAACTCATTATCAGTGACTGATTCTCATGGCATGTAATAGAGTCCTAACTCTTTTACTTCTGGTATATGTGTTAGTGCACGCTGCTTGTGGTTTTGGGCTGACTTTTTCAATTCATGATAACTGTGAATCATGCCTAGGAATGTATGCATATGATACCGTCTTGTACTATTTTATCCTGTTGCTCGGTTAAAATTTTTAGGAGGAAGTTATAAAACTTTTTAATAAAACAAAAATCAAACCTTTTTTTATACATACCTGACAATATTTGAATTCATCCTACTTTTTCGTTTTTTCATTAACTCCACACAGGAGGTCCTTAAGAAAATAATTTACCTCTGAGCATATGCCTCATCTATATACATATATTTGGGGATATTGTGTGGAAGGTTTCTTTGAGGAGAGGAAGAAGTGAACATGGGTCTTGAAGAGACACAATATGGTGTAGAAGGGAGGAAACTCAGAAGCCGGCAAATTTCTCCACAGCCAAGCTATTGAACTCAAGAACGAATTGTAGAAACAACCCACTTTCATGTGATAAACATTTCATATATCTGAGAAAAGTTTTCGACAGTATATCCCACACAAAACTTATGGAAAAATTAGATACTCTGTACATTAAAAAGAATGCAGCAAATTGGATAAAAAGCTACCTAAATAATCGCCCTCAATACGTCAAAATAAACAATGGATATAATAATCAAGATACATCTGATTATGGAATCCCACAAGGTACGGCACTGGGTCCAATATTATTAATCTTATATGTAAACGGGATATTTTCTCAAACACTTCATGGTAATATAACCTCTTATGCTGATGATACAGTCATCATTGAACAACAGAAGACATAAACACTCTTAAATACTGTTTTGACATAAACTTACTATCTCTAAATAAGGAAAAAACTCACGTTATACCATTTGCAATAAAATCAAATGACGTTCTACAAAATTTTGACATAGTTATACACGACAATTTAAAAAACATAAAAACTGTACAATAAACTGTTCCACATTGAAAATTTCAAATAAAATTAAATACTTAGGAATAATAATAGACAAAAACCTAAACTGGAAAGATCAAATCAACCAAACCGTCAACAAAATAAGAAAATTAATTTATAAATTTTTGAAAATTCGAAATTTTCTCTCATTGGAAATTCATCAGTCTACCACGCTTTAGTACATTCAAATCTCCAATACGCTGTAATCAGTTGGGGAGCTGCATGCAAAACAAATCTACTCCCTGTTGAAATTGTACAACGTCTAATTATAAAAATAATATTGAAAAAACCAAGAGATTATCCAACACACCTAATTTTTGAAGAATTTAAAGTATTAAAATTTAATGATCTTGTCCAAAAAAACACAATAACTCAAATAATAAAAGAAAACAAAATCACAGCTTTTTAACTAAAGTCCTACTCGTCAAAAACATATGTTTCCAGCACAAAAATGTAACACCACTTATGCTCAACATCATTGCATATATCTAGGGAAAAAATACTTCAACAGCCTATCCAAAAATATCAGAACAATAGAAAACGATAAACACATACTAAAAGCAATTAAAGAGAAGTTCAATGTAAAAATACCAAAATGATGAAACTATCTTTTTAAGTAATTATAAATTTTAATATTCATAATTACAAACACTAAATATTCATAATCTTGATGCTCACCACTCTTCTAGACACAAGCGCCAGCTTCTATAGAAGAGGAACATTAAAAAATCAAAAGCAGTGAAAACTAATTGTATGAATTATTTTAGTTAACATTATTGATTATACTCTGTAATAGACTATTATACTGTAAATTATCAATTTCAATTATTTCAATTATGTCAATTATGTCATGGTACATTGCCACCTCAAGTATTTTGGGTGTCCAAAATACTTGACGGGGCTGTTAGCATTATAAGCGGAAAAAGTTGCTCTTGCAACGATGGAGGACTTATCTAGCAGAGGATTCAACCAGCAATGCCTTGGTGGGAACCTGACGCATTTGTCGATTCGGCTCACTGAATAAACAATACAACTATAAATGTCTTCCATGCAAATTGGAATGGAAACCTTTGTCGCCACTCACTTAATACCTTTTGGTTCTAGCCCAATTAGCATGTGCTCTGTCTCTCTCATACCGTCTTGACATTGTATATTGCCATCCCATTTGAATTTCTTAATGATGATGAAACACACATTGCATTTCTTGTTTTCTTCTTTCTTGTATGTGACTTACCTGCTACTAACTTTTTACATACACACATTTAAAAAAATAAAATAAAGCATAAGAGTTCCATCTGCCTGGAGCCAGTGGGTCTATGACAATCCCAATCGGGCTATTTTACGAGGCTGAAAGGAATGGGGAGGGTAAGAAGATAGAAATGGGAAGATGAAGTATTGAATTACGTTTCTAATGCTAATTGAAGCTTTGTTTCGATTATGAATGGTGGTCTTTCACCGGGGCGATACTGAGAGATATCTACCATTCTGGAACATGCGCAAATACATTAAAAATTCATTCAAAAAAATTACTGTTAAAATTATGCATATTTACTTTCACAAGATGACTTCAATATCCAAAAATAAAACTGCGCATACTAATATCAAGGCTGTACGCATTTTTCTCAACACTTTCTTCAGCTCGTTAACATCAGCGCACCAATCTAATATAATTATTGATAATGTATATTATGTGTAATTCAACACTCTGTCACAGCCCAGTAATTTGCAAGGCGCTCTCATGTAAACTGCACATTCTCACTTTACTGCTGGTCCAAACATGGTTTAAACATATTATACACATTTAAAGTTTTATTGAAGTTTAAAACAGTGATGTTATTTACATATTATCTTAGCAATATCTTTGTAAACAGTGCCAGGGAACATTTCTCTCTTTTCCACCTGATGTGCGGGCTGCTTATTGCTTCTGAAGGGCTTTCAACAATCTCGTATGCTAGTAGTTCTGTGAACACACCCAAAAGAGTATGTTTCTAATTTTCTCTTATTTAATAAATCAAAACCAAAATTTCCTCTCAAATCATAAGATTTGTAAGTAGGTACTTACATACCTAACTACTTATTTAATTATAAACCATATATTTTTTGTAAGGTTTTTTTAAATTTCAAATAAGGAATTATACAATTTGTCCAAAAAAACATCACTATTTGAATCCTTTTTTCAAACTTTCTTTAGGCAGGTAGGTACCATAATATTTAAAATTCAAATGAAAGTCCAAATAAATGCAACAATTTCACATTTGAAAAGAGAATCTTTACTTTAAAATTTACCATTAAAATGGCCACCATCTCTAACAGGAAACAGAAAGTACAAAAATATTTACAGATGGGCGAAATGCAAAATGTTTGAGTTAAAACAGGATTCAGTCAATTATTTAAATCTGTTTGTTTACTGCACATCCTAAACTAAGTCAGTCACAAAATCTGTATAAAGTTGTACCTATTTTAAGAAAAACGTCATTCTTACAGGTCCCATTTAGACTTGGGTTCGATTTTTAAAAGCCATTTTTTCAGTTTATATGGTACCAAACGGGCTGAAATTTTGGAATTCTAATAAGAATCGTGGTCCAAAAGGAAATCATTCAAAAAATATGCATAACAGCAGTTTGTGGAAATATTAATTGTATGTTTCACAGTATAAAGTTTAATACAAGTAAAATACATAATATTCTAAGTACAGTTGTTAATCAAAACATGACCACCGTTTTAGTGTTATGCTTATTTTGCAAGTAAGTATGTAAATTGCAACAGTTAAAAAAAAAATTATGGTATTAAATAAAAATGCAATATCTTGGACAGACATAGGCCCTAAGGGATATTATTTTCCTCAGGGCCTCCCGTGTGGAGTTAATGTAAAAAAATCATCGTGTAATATTCAGAATCTGGCGAAATTACACATCTCCTTACCCAGACGGCGAACAGGTTGAAATTCAAAAATTATTTTTTTAGTACTCAATTACAAAACATCGACTTTTCTCTACTTTCTACAGATGTAATATGCATGTATTATGTATAAACCTTCCGGAAGAATTTTTTCTAAGCTTATAAAAAGATTTAACATAGCAAAGGCCAAGATGAGATCTATCGCAGTATTTAAGGCGATGCAATACGTCGTGTAATATTTTAAATTGAGCCGCTATCAATAACAACCCTTAGGTAGATGGCGATAAGGTTTAAATTCCCGCTTAACACCATCCGCCTGTTTTGATTTATGCAAGAAAAAAACATGGCCAAAAAGTGCCTTTTATTTTATTTTGTGGATGTTCAGGCATAAATATTTAATTTTTTCTCGATCATTTTATAAATAACTTAATTTACCACATTATACAATAAAATCATAAACGAAAATGGGTTCGTAAGTAGGAGATTTTGAACTTTAAAGCAGTTTTCATAGGCCTTTACATTATTTTTTTCTGGGCTTATAAAAAGACTTATCTAAAAAATACTCGATTATTTCAAAGGCCAAGATGTAATCTACTCGCAGTATTTAATTAAAGCATCTGATTCATTTCTAGGCGCGCAAATTTTCAAACCAAAAACACATGATTTTGTATTACTACGTATGGCATCGCCTTAATTAAAGCATCGAAAATCTTTCTAAGCTATCAAATTTCCTCACCAAAAGCACATGATTTTGCATTACTTGGCGGTGCATCTCCTTATGTGTTATACTCCAACCACGCCGGTATGGCAGGTCTCATGTATGTCAATCGCTCAATAGATAATGTAGCATTCATTGCGTCGGTCGGCATTAATACGTGGGTAAAGTTTTTCCCAGATAATTACAAATAAAATTTTGTTAGCTATCAGTAAAATGGCGAGTGGTTCTGGAATCGTTGGCCTTGCTCAAAAAACGCGTTGCGGATCAATAATCCAATAAGGACTATCATACCAAATTAAATTTTATGTCACACATATATTATATACGAAAAAAAAATTATACCAATAAGATTGATCAATGTTCTACTTTTTAAAAACTTTTCAAAACAAAAAACTTTTAGAAAAGAAGTTATTTTTATATCCAACCTATCTGTAACTAGCCACGTCTTCCTGTGGGTCATTCTCTCTCTGCAGATAGAGAAACATAACACATTTTGCTTTTACGTCCAACAGATGGCGCTTGTACTGGACGGGAGTCCGCACAAGACTGTAGATTTAGGCGCCGGGTCCAAACCGTGTCTTCAACCGATGAGAATGCTCCTTTACGGCCGATGATGATGATTGTAGTTGATATTGTGATGAAATCTGCCTCCCGCACCCAGGCTTGGTGAATGGTGGGCACTGGGTGTGCTTTCGTCTCTGCTCGCTTCTGGTGTTGGCGGTTTTCCAAAGGAGGGCCGGCTGGTCTCGAAGAGGTAACACCAGAAGATCTTGGAGCAGAAGACTCGGCGAGGTGAGGCAGATGTTGGGCAGGAGTCACTTGTAGATAATAAAACGCTTGGTTTTGGTGGTAAAGATGAACTGATTTATTTTTAATTATGTGGCTGCTTATATTTAATTAGCCTGACTCGCGCCCGACATTGGGCTAGGAGCCCAAAAGTGGTGGGGGGTTGTACCCGCGCCAACAATGAGTTTATAGCCTCCGACAAACTGTTGCATATTCATTTTGTCGGCAGCAATGGTGATAGTGGTCGCTTAAATTTGCGAGTTAGAAAAGATTTTGAACGCTTACATGAATGACAATTACATAGTTTAAAAGCATAGTAGTTATGAGAATGTGTATCTTGACAACTAGATTTTTTGTTTGCCAAGATACGACAAAAAATAAGAAATGTTTGTAAAATAAATGTGTAAAAATGATCTCAAGCGATCAAATTTGTAAAACATGTTAAGTTAGTATTTTTCCGAGGTCCCCCGTAACATAGCGCTCAGAAAGAGATAAGATTCACTATGCTACGAGGTTCCTGGATTTTTGTACACGCAAAAAAGGTAAAAAATATTGTTCAAAAATGGGTTTACATATGGGTGAAAAACAGCTTTTTTAATATCTCCTCAGCGGTAGTATATCGAAAATAGTGTTTATTTGACTACCGCCGAGGGGATGAACAAGTAAAATATACATATTTGCAATGTTTAAAAATTGATTTTTCTATGTAAAATTTACATAGAAAAAATGCTGGACATTGATCCACGCGGCAGGTAAGCCGGCGATGTGGTATCGAAGCCATTCGGAGTCAAAGTTTTCAAGCCGCTTGGGCCGAAAACTGGACAAAATGACCAGTGGCGGGGAGTGGTGATTTTGCCAGTGGCGTGGAGTAGGGACATTTTATAAAAGTAAACAATTTTTATGAAATTAAATAATATGGTCAACTACGTCCGTTACACTCCCCCCGTTTAGCTATGCTGAACTAAAAAATAGGACGTTTGTTGGTACGTTGCAGCCCGCGGCGGCCAGTCCCTCTGGGATGGTGCTGGGCTGGTGGTACTGTTGATGTTGCATCGGTAGGCGGGGCCGGCAGGATTACAGCGAGCTTCACATCGGGGTGGACGTAAAATCCGGTGCTCGTCTGGATCCGGGCGGTCCTCACTCGGCCGTCTGCAGCAGGGGTGAATGGAGGAACATGGTGGGCTAGCCTTGATGGCGGCAAGGGCCCCATCAGAGGGGGGGCTGGCTTGCTCCTGCGCATCTTGCAGGTGGGGCAGTTGTGGGCGATCTTGCGAATATTTGTTCGCAGTCGCAGCACATGGTAGCTGCCTCGCACCTCAGCCATTGTTCTCTCCTTATTCGGATGATCGGCTTCCTGGTGATGACGTCTCACCAGAAGTCGTGCATATGCATGATCACCATCCAAAATTATTGGTGTCCGCACTGCTTGGGGCACGTTACTGAGGGCTCGTATTCTTGAGTTCATCCTCAGTAGGCCGTCAGGTCCAAGGAAGGGGCTCAAGGCTTTGAGCCTACTGTCACTTGGTAGTGGATCTCCTTTCTGGAGCGCATTTATGTCATGATAAAATGTCTCTTCTTGACATTTTCTTGCCCATCGGGCCTCTGCTTCCTTGATTTCATCGGTTCTTAAATGATTATCAGGTTGTTCGTGGCTTTTTCCACGACACCTTTTAATAGAACGATGTATCCGGCAGGTAGTTTGAATAAGATGATTAAATGAGGAGAATTTCTTGATGTCGGGCAGTGTTTCTGCCACAGTTGAAGAAAGGCCAACGTTTTGGCGCCTTACTTCAATGTGCCTGGGAGACCCTTTCGCGGGGCCGACTGATTCTCTCGTACCATTTGCAGGCACAGATCCAGCTGGTACTCCTCGTACGGCCGCCTGTATCAGAGGTGCTCGCGGTACGGGGCCAGATGGTCCATGGGGCGTGGTAGAATGCCACCGGGCATGGTGCCTGGGTGGTCTTCTCTGCAAAGATGCTGGCACAGATCCAGCTGGTACTCCTCGTACGGCCGCCTGTATCAGAGGTGCTCGCGGTACGGGTCCAGATGGTCCATGGGGCATGGTAGAATGCCACCGGGCATGGTGCCTGGGTGGTCTTCTCTGCAAAGGTGCTGGCACAGATCCAGCTGGTACTCCTCGTACGGGCGCCTGTATCAGAGGTGTTCGCGGTACGGGTCCAGATGGTCCATGGGGCATGGTAGAATGCCACCGGGCATGGTGCCTGGGTGGTCTTCTCTGCAAAGATGCTGGCACAGATCCAGCTGGTACTCCTCGTACGGCCGCCTGTATCAGAGGTGCTCGCGGTACGGGTCCAGATGGTCCATGGGGCATGGTAGAATGCCACCGGGCATGGTGCCTGGGTGGTCTTCTCTGCAAAGATGCTGGCACAGATCCAGCTGGTACTCCTCGTACGGCCGCCTGTATCAGAGGTGCTCGCGGTACGGGTCCAGATGGTCCATGGGGCATGGTAGGATGCCACCGGGCATGGTGCCTGGGTGGTCTTCTCTGCAAAGGTGCTGGCACAGATCCAGCTGGTACTCCTCGTACGGCCGCCTGTATCAGAGGTGCTCGCGGTACGGGTCCAGATGGTCCATGGTGCACTGTATAATGCCTCCCGGCAGTGCGCCTGGGTGACAGTGTGGCTCGTATGGCCAATGTGGTAGCTTCATTCACATGTCCAGAGGTCCCTCCGCCATGGGTGGTCCACCCCAACGCCGTTCGTGATAATATTCGCGTAGAATCACGAACGTCGCGCACTTCCCTCGAGACAATTAAGTTAGCATTGTCTTGCCCGATGAGAAGTGTGGGGGTGATGTAGCGACCGTGGTACCTCTGGACAGGAAGGCTGAGCTGCTGGATGGTATTTGCTTTGATCACGTACTCATCAGAGATTCCGGCGCCGCGTAGAGTGATTGGCACGCGGCGGGACGTCAAGTCTGTTGAGCACATGTTTTTTGCTCCGTGTAGTCGTAGCTCACGGGTAGGTCCGGTTGTGCCGAGTTTTTGTGCTGTGGTGGCGTCAATAAGGGTGACTGTTGAGCCCTCGTCCAGAAGCGCAAAGGTTTTAATCTGCCGCTTCGGGCCCGACAATATGACTCCCACCACTTTTAACACGGCACTTTCGGTGTGGCGTCACATATTGTGAACATCTGCCACAGTAATGTCATTATCACGATTGTTATTATAGTTGTGAAGAAGTCGGTGGTGGGGGGATCTGCACTCCCCCACGCCGCACCATTCACTAACTTTGCACTGTTTTGTATAATGTTTGCCATTGAGGCACAATCGGCACAAACCGGCGTCGTTCACTGTTTCAAAACGATATTTTAAGTCTTTCGCGGCAAAAGTGCGACATTCGCTAAGTTGGTGGCCATTTTCACCACACTCGACACACCCGGCGCGGTTGTCGAACTCGCGAACTTCATCGTAACTGTTTTGCACTTTTTCCCCGCTTCGATTATTTTCTCGATTATTACCAGACAAAATTTGGGGCATTCGATTATTACCAGACAAAATTTGGGGCTTTCGATTATTTTTCGCGAACTGTTGTTTTTCACTAGAATTGTTGTTGTAAACATTGTTTTCCCGCGATAAAAACCGTTCTGACGCGGCAGACGTGTTTAAACTGTTGTCACAAGTGTCACTTTTGTTCGAATTGTTTTTTCGCGAAAACTTTTCTGACGCGGCAGACATATTGATGAAACTTTCACAGGTATCACGTTTTTTAGCACCGTTTTTTCGCCAAAACTGTTCTGACGCGGCAGACGTGTTCTCTAAACGGTTTTCGTCACATGTTTCACGATTTTGAGCACTGTTTTTTCGCGAAAACTGTTCCGTTATTGAGAACGAATGTTCACGGCGTGGGCGGGACCTCGCGGGGTCAACTAAACCGGACTTTGGGATGGCGTTCGCGACGGTTTTCAGGAAGGCGGCAAACTGGCAGATGGTAGCGGAGGCCTCGTAGTGCCGCACTTCCATCAGCCACGCCAACCGCAAGGTGGGCGGCATCTTCCCCGCGATGTCACTGAGCAGCGCTGGATTCGTCAGATAGCCATCATTGTTGAGGGAGCGGAGTGATGCCACCAGGTTTTGAACTGTGCCAGAGAAGTCTGCGATGTCCTCCAGAGAGGCCTCAATTGTGAGGTGGGGCAGCTTCTTCACTTTGTCCAGCATCAGAGCAGCGAGTGAAGTAGTCCCTCCAAATCTCTGCTCCAGGACTGCCAGGATCTCCGGAACCTGGGCAGGGTCCATCAGAAGGGGGCCGACGGCTTCTCGGGCTTTCCCCTTGAGGGCCCGCTGTAGGCGGATCAAGTTTTCGCTGGAGGTCATCCGACATGTGGAGGTAGACTGGTTGAACTGAGCCCTCCAGGTGGGCCACTCCAGTGGATCTCCAGAGAATGGAGGCAGGTCCTTGGCCATAGATTGTCTGGCAATAAGGGCCGCCATTCGTGGATCGTCCTCGATTGTGGGACGGGGGCTGTCCTGAGCCCTTGAAGCTCTGATGGCTTCTGTCAGGGCGGAGGCCAGCTGAGCCATGGGACTGCCATCATGCTGAACCCAGGCTCTGGTATGTTGGGCCGTCTCATCCGCCGTAGGTTGGGGCGGGAATCTCGGCATGGAGCTGGTACTGGCTGTGGGCGGGCCATCTGGCCGTGCCGGCACGCCATACTCCTGTTCGCGCAGTGGTACGGGCGGCACATGTCCAGATGGTCCAGATGGTCCAGGTGGTCCAGGCTGTGTCCATGGCACGTCCCACTGCTCCAGCAGTCCGGCAGGTGATCCTGGCGTCGGCGCTGGGTACCCCGGGTGGGGCAGAGGTACGGGCAGCACAGGGCCATGAGGTCCAGGCTGCACCAGTACTGGGCATCCCTGAATGGTCCAGGGTGCTGGTTGCGCAGGGCCTGCTGGCTCTTGCTGCGCTCGTGATGCGTACCTCTGGTCCACCAGAGGTACAGGTCCGGCTGGCACTTCAGGTACGGCTTGCCTCTGTTCTATCAGAGGGGTGGGCGGTACGGGGCCAGAGGGTCCAGGCTGCATCATGTTTGGCCACCCTGCATTGGGCCAGGGTGACGAGGGCGGGGGACCGGCTGGCCTTGGCTGCGCCGCTGCTGAGTACCTCTGGTCCACCAGAGGCACCGGGCTCGGTTGGCCGGGCTGCACCCATCCAGGGCTGTACCCTTGGAAGCGCCAGGGTCCTCCTTGGGCAGGATACCCTTCCAGGAGTACGGGTCCAGATCGGGCAGGCACTGCTGCTGCTGGTTCCTCGTACCTCTGGTCCACCAGAGGCACCGGGCTCGATTGACCGGGCTGCGTCCATGATGGTGGTGACCTCTCCAGGAGCTTCGAAGGTCCAGGAGGGGCAGGGGCTGCTGCTGTTGGAGCTGATTGAAGAGCTGCTTTAAGTCTCTCAATGTGCTCGGTTTGACTGCGAAGCTGTTGTCGCAATGACTCCATCGCATCCTCTTGAGATGTGGAGGGCGGTGAGTCATGATGTGCAGGTGGTGCCATGTCAGGAGTAGTGCTGGGCGTGGGCATGGGGGTTACGTCAGGCGTGACGTGAACCACAGCCGTGGCCTGAGACCCAGCATCCAGGGCATCTGCAGATGGTGTTGAGGATCCATCGTCTTGGATCCGGCTCGACCGTAAAGTTGGAGACATCCTGGTTGAAGGCGTGTGAGAATCCCGGCTCGAAGGACCACTTGTACTGGACGGGAGTCCGCACAAGACTGTAGATTTAGGCGCCGGGTCCAAACCGTGTCTTCAACCGATGAGAATGCTCCTTTACGGCCGATGATGATGATTGTAGTTGATATTGTGATGAAATCTGCCTCCCGCACCCAGGCTTGGTGAATGGTGGGCACTGGGTGTGCTTTCGTCTCTGCTCGCTTCTGGTGTTGGCGGTTTTCCAAAGGAGGGCCGGCTGGTCTCGAAGAGGTAACACCAGAAGATCTTGGAGCAGAAGACTCGGCGAGGTGAGGCAGATGTTGGGCAGGAGTCACTTGTAGATAATAAAACGCTTGGTTTTGGTGGTAAAGATGAACTGATTTATTTTTAATTATGTGGCTGCTTATATTTAATTAGCCTGACTCGCGCCCGACATTGGGCTAGGAGCCCAAAAGTGGTGGGGGGTTGTACCCGCGCCAACAATGAGTTTATAGCCTCCGACAAACTGTTGCATATTCATTTTGTCGGCAGCAATGGTGATAGTGGTCGCTTAAATTTGCGAGTTAGAAAAGATTTTGAACGCTTACATGAATGACAATTACATAGTTTAAAAGCATAGTAGTTATGAGAATGTGTATCTTGACAACTAGATTTTTTGTTTGCCAAGATACGACAAAAAATAAGAAATGTTTGTAAAATAAATGTGTAAAAATGATCTCAAGCGATCAAATTTGTAAAACATGTTAAGTTAGTATTTTTCCGAGGTCCCCCGTAACATAGCGCTCAGAAAGAGATAAGATTCACTATGCTACGAGGTTCCTGGATTTTTGTACACGCAAAAAAGGTAAAAAATATTGTTCAAAAATGGGTTTACATATGGGTGAAAAACAGCTTTTTTAATATCTCCTCAGCGGTAGTATATCGAAAATAGTGTTTATTTGACTACCGCCGAGGGGATGAACAAGTAAAATATACATATTTGCAATGTTTAAAAATTGATTTTTCTATGTAAAATTTACATAGAAAAAATGCTGGACATTGATCCACGCGGCAGGTAAGCCGGCGATGTGGTATCGAAGCCATTCGGAGTCAAAGTTTTCAAGCCGCTTGGGCCGAAAACTGGACAAAATGACCAGTGGCGGGGAGTGGTGATTTTGCCAGTGGCGTGGAGTAGGGACATTTTATAAAAGTAAACAATTTTTATGAAATTAAATAATATGGTCAACTACGTCCGTTACAGCGCTGATTAAAAAAAAACATTTTAAAAAAAAAATTATATTTTTACCTGTCACAGATGACATCTAAATAATATAGGTATATAAAAACACACGCATTCGAATGCAACGTTGTGTCAAAATTTCAAAGCAACCACCCGTGAAGATCTTTCGCAGATTTAAGATTTTGAACAAACAAATTTTTTTAATTTATGTAGATTTACTCATTATTATAATATAACTCAAAACCATAGACATATGAATATTAGTAGACCTGCCCTAAGTGATTAAAAGCGTATTATCCCCACTCCCCATACCGGTTCCATTGGAGCCGGCTGTGCTCGCGTATGGCCTCAAGTGAAATTTGAAAACGTGACGTCATCATTCTTGTGTGAACTATGGTCGAGGCATCATCGGTTCATTTTACGAAATAACACGGCAAAATGTTGACTTGTACTATGAAAACTTGTAAAAATAGACGTGAAAAAGAGAATAAACCCAATTGTCGTATTACATTCCATATATAAGCATTATTTTACTTTATTTTAAGCATATTCACATCGTATAATATGAATCAGTTGTTACTATCACATCGAGAAACGTCTGGACGCGAAACACAAAGCTGGTTGGTTGCTGGGAAGTAAATTATGAACATTTATAAAAGTGTCTTAACTAAATACTTAAACGAAATATTCGACTCTGAAAATGGAACCGAATTTTTTTGCCGAATTTGGACTACGCAAATTTGTTCATAACGTGGCGAGTAATTTGCGCTCCCATGTAAAAATGTCTATTCATTCAAAAGCAGATTTTACTTTTAAGAAGTAAATGGTGATATTATAATGCGAGATGCCTATTTACTGTCAGATTGATTTATTGACGAATCACAGTCAGCCTTACTCCCTTCGTTCTTCAACAGTTGATTTTACCCCTCGCCATTATCTTCTCGTCTATTAATTCCTATGTCTGTGCTCAAAACATATTTTTTTACATAACTTGATCCAATACATAAGTAATTTTTTTTTAAATGATTACCTTTAAACATAGGATAAGTTATATTAGTTTTATTACACCACTGCAGATTTAAAATATTTGATACAAAATTAATTAATTATTCTTTTAGCTGAACAATTTGGATCTCAATGGGTTAATGTTTTTATTGTTTTACATTCTTGTGTTGACACATAATTAGAATGTGTGGGTTCTTAGATTATTATATGTTGTATATTGTTTAGTTTATACTAAGTATGTTAAAGTTTTAACCACAAGGATGATGCTAACAGGATAAATGCGTTTAATGAATCACTTAAGACTAATTATTTATGATTAACCAGGGTATCTGACGTCAATAAAATATTGGATCGGATGTTTTTTTATTCATTAGGAAGGATGTCTATATCAATATCAGTAATTGTTTATAATTATTTATTTATAGCCAATTTCGCAGAAAAATTACAACAGATGTCCTGAAATTAGTGGCGTGAGTGGAAACCTCTTTAATATACATCACATTAAACCAAAACCAAAATACTTTTTTTTTTCTTCGACCTGAGCATTTCGATTTAGCTTTTTTTTATTTTTCCATTTTTTATACCACAAAATCAATTCCAAATGTGAAGTAGATTCACCAGTTTCTCGTTTGTACTACGAGTTCCTGAACACCATGTGTATACGTAGTGTCCCGGAATGGGTTTGTTTTTTAAGCAAATCTACGGTTTTATTTCTAGATTAATAAAATTTTACACACTTGACCTTCAAAACAGGTCAAGTGTGTAAAATCATTGTCCAGATCAGATTTCAAAAAAACTACCCCCCACCATCTTTCCCACGCCTTAAAGCAGAATTTTAATAATTATTGATGAAATTTTGCACACTTGATAATAATAATATTTGGCTAATTTATATAGCACCGTTTTCGTGAAAAATCTTCTCAAGGGCGCTGCGCTGAGCGGATGTCTAATATAAGAGGAAAATTACTCTATATCAGATTTCAAAACACTGTAAAGCTAGAGCAACGAAGGGGACTTAAGCTAGTATCACATAAAATAAAAATTATAGTGTGACATAAATTGGTGTTGCATTATTTTTGCTTTGGTATTTATTTAGATCTGGAAAAATTGTGTACCTTTTGTTTTGATTCAGACTGAAACTTTTTGTTTTATTTTATGTGTTTGTGTATTCTCTGCGAGTTTCAATGAGACGTTTAACTCTTGTTTCCAGCCCTCCACAACTTTGTCCCTCGCCCCGACAGCAGTGGGCTCAGCATCCACGTGGGGGAGCTGCTGGAGATTGTGTGCGAGAGTGAGGAGTGGTACTACGGGAAGAGGGTTGCCGGGCGGAGGGAGGAGGGTAAGGGCATCGTTCCAAAGGGATATGTGCGACTGAGGGACTGCTCGGTGGACAGGTAATTTTTTTTTCTTTATTCATATAAGTATTATTGTACAAAGTTTTTAAATGCTTTTCGACTACCACACTAGGCACATGCCCGTATTACAGTAGTCGAAATTTGTGTATATTATTAAGGGTGTGAAAATGATATAACTTTACTTGTAGAAAGAATGGAAATATACATTGAATGAAGAATATAATAACTCATGGGCGTGTATCGTAATCCAAATATAAGCCCAATTTGAGCCTATATTTCCATTCAAAACTGTGTCACCGTCATTACTAAATTCAAATGGGATGGCGATATAAAAATTTTCAGGCAAGTGTAAGAGGGACAGACTACATGACAAATGATTTAGAACCAAAAGGTACTAAGTCAGTGCCTCTTATTTTTCCATTGAAATTTATTCAGAAAGCCCTTCTAGTTTTCTTCATTATTATTATGTAAATATAGATTAGAGAAAAAAAGTTTAGTAATGAGTAAAATAATTAATAATAAAACAAATTTTAACTTATTTTAATTATGTGAAGCATCCTTAAAAATAGTTCCTTTCCTTTATAAATAACTAATTCTGAACACTTACAGTCTTACCTATAAAGATTCCCTAATATGCCGCTGTAGCGCTGGTATAGCTATACGGTGAGGAGGGCCGTATACTGCTTGGGTTAAAATATTTACTCATAATAATATTCACGCAAGATTTTTTTAGACTGGCACCACTTTGTTACAATCCTCAAAAACACAACCATTTTTGTATTTCGCGTTTAGTTGCTAACTTCACGTTTCTTCAGATGACATTTGCGATGTCAGTGACCCGGTCTGCTTTGAATTGCTTTGAAATTTGGCCGATATTTCGATTTAAAGCATTCCTCTGATAGTGCTGCCAATGAGCATTACTAACATTTTTACGTTTTCATTGCGCGACCGATATTTGTCAAATTAACAAAATTCTTAACAAAGTATGCAATCTCCGTCTTAATGCCATAGTAATACGTCCCTAATCCTAGGGGTCACGCAGTTTAAAAATCTGTTAGCCACTAATTCTGCGGCATCATGGCTGGTATACGCAGTATGATTATGTGCAACTGTCACTGAACGAAAGCTGTTTTCGTTGGAGGAATTATGCATTTTAGATGTGCGATAACTAACGGGTATAAATTTTTTTTTTTCATAAATCCTTTTTTGTATATGTGTATAAAAATTGTCTTTAAAGTTAAACGTGATATTCGTGATAATCTACGCATTCATAGTGAATTTATTGAAATTCACTTTTGTATTCTAACGATGATTCATTCCAGTATTGTATTTGTATGCCTTACTTGAAAGAATTGAGTTTTTATACGGACAAAAATATTCATTCATATTCGTATTGCGTATGTACGGGCACAAAAAATTAATTTGTCTTAATATTGTAAAGCATAACTTGCAAAAAGTGCATTTTAATAAAATAATTAAATTGAAGCTATCTATCGTGTAGATTATAATGAATATCGCGTTAAACTTTAAGTATAATTGTCGAATGTCTAAGATTGCGAATTTTTTTTAAAGTGGCGATGATGGGTGACCTTTGAATATTATCCTTAATAGACGCATAGTACAACTTAATTCGTGTATAAGCTTATGTGTAAGTTTAAGTAAGAGAGATTAAGAAAATGTAAGTTTCTAGTTTCTAGGAATCTTGGAAGTGCAAATGAACCCACTTCCCGATATCCGATCGAGCTGAAACTCGCCAGATAGACTCGTTATTGATGATAATACATTCTATCAACTTTTGGTGGCAATCACGCATACACACGCGGATATATACGCATTTTTTTTAAATTGGATAACATTACAGCAGTTAATATACGCCGGTCCTACCCGATTGGGTTTTGTCTTTGTTGTTAGCGCGGTTGATTCCAGACCCTGGGGAGGAAGGTTCAATCCTCAATCAAAGACATTTTAAAAGCTCACAGCAGTTATAGTCCAAGCGATGACCGTAAAAATCCCATCCCATAGGCCACATGAACCAAATTAGTACTGGGCTTTAACCCCAAATAAGATTAGTTAAAAAAACGCATTCATCCAGATTTCGGCCCGGGAGGAGTCCTGGAAAGCGACGACTTCCGGTGTCATTTTTGGGATGAAAATATCCGACGTGCCGCATTACCAAAACTAATGGCAAAAGTTGATTGCAAATTTGTTATGAAAAAAAAAATCGTTGGGCCAACTTTTGTGTGGGGAGTACCTAACAAATGACATTGTAGGTATCCTCCAGATGCGGCAAAATATCTCATCGGCCACACTAATGAAATCGATGACAGAATTTAGATAAAAATTCCCTGTTTACGAATATGTCGTTCGGCCAAAATTATATTAAGGAGAACCTTGTGGTCTACGCGGGTAATTTAAAAATGTCGCTAGAAGAAAGGTCAATCACAGTCAATAAAAAAAAAATTAAATTTCATCTGTTATAAAAGTTTTTCTGTAGTTCACCTGCAGAGATATACTAGTCTTTAATAAATTAAAAGAAGGAAACTGTAACTAAGAATTTCATATAAAGTGTTTAGTACTGTTGCGCACCGATGTTAATGACGAAATCTAAAATCTTCACTAATATTCAGTACAGTTCTTTCCTACATGACATTTTTATGTAAAATTCCTCCACTTATTGTGTTCTTTTGTTTGTTTAATAAATGTGGTGTATAATATTATTAATCTATGGCTAAAAAGTCAAACAAGTTTTCTTATCTGTCCTCTGACAACTTCCTGTTCTAATTTCAAACAAATTTTGTCAGATGCAGTTCAATGCACTATTATTGAGGGCTTTATAATAATAATAATTGAATGACCTTGTATAGCGCCGTTTTTGTGCAAAATCACATCACGGGCGCTGTACAAATTTATAATACATTTCTACAGTGATCTATGTTATTACTAACTATTTATGGAGATAATATACAGTACAATACTTACCTGTTAGGTCACTTGAGATTAACACTAAATTAAAATTATCTAATTGTTTAGTAGCGAAATTTAGATACAGGATTTAGGACTTAATTGAAAAATTGAATATAACTGGACTTTCTCTCAGGAATGTTATATTTAATTTACGGGTATAACAAGCTTAAAAAGGTAAGTTTTTAGTTTAGACCTGAATTCTGTTGGACTTGTTATAGATCTTAGTTCCGGAGGGAGTTTATTCCAAGCCTTCGGCCCAGATACTCCGAAAGCGCGATCACCAAACTTAGTATTTGGCTTGCGCTTAGGTTCTATCAGTCTGCCTACAGCTGTCTGTATACTGCGGATAGATCTATTTTAACCAATGCTTCCTCTTTCCCACTCCCTTTTGCATCAGAACATGCCCCGATTGGGAATGCCACTTTTGTTAGGTATTCACATGATATATATAATAGTATTGCAAGAGATTTATATCCCATCTTGTACAATAAAATTCTTATCTTTGCTTTATGCAATGTGTAGTATTTTCACATTTCAGATAAGATAACCAGCTCATCAAAAGATTTTCACATGGTTTTTTTAAAATTAATAATGTAAATAAAAATAAAACTTCCAGCGAATGATTTATTTTACAGATTAGTCGTAGCGTTATCGGTATCCGTCAGGGGCGTGCCGTCTACGACAATCGATTATTTAGCTATTATCATAAATCAATTACAATCTTAACTGTAGCAGAAAATCTTTGTGTCTAAAAGCGACAGAAACTATTTACGATCAGGAAGACTTTGACAACATTACCTTTAAGATAATTTGTTGTAGGTGTTTGTTTTGCACTTGCATCATGAGCTATGGAGTTTTGAAATCCCAAACATAGTTTAGAAAATTTCACAATTCCAGAGCTCGCCGTTTGAGAGTTTTTTCTGCTTGATCTTAGACATAGTATAGACATAGACTAATCACACACTATATATATCTTCCATTATTCTAATTATTGCTCATACACAACAGCTCAAGTTCGACTCTATCATAAGATTGTAACGATTAAACATCACAAATTAATACATTAATGAGATATATTATAGACATAGACAAATCACACACTTACTTTCACATATTTTTTGGTTCCTTGGAACGGGCAATTTGCCTAGTTAGGAACCAATAATTTCGACCTGATAAGGTACAATAATCTATAATCACTAAAAATATTTTAATTATATCTTGTATCATATTGTACTGTGTGTAAATCTAAAGGAATAAATAAATCTCACTGATTATGTTTCTAAATTTAGAAAAAAATAATTACTGTTGCAAATGCACATTTGTGCTATTTTCCTGTACATTTGTAAATAATAATTGTAGATTCACAATGTCAATATTATTACTATGTTGTAAGATTTTGTGGGGTTAAATATGATCTATTTTAACAATAATAATTGGATAATTTGTATAGCGCCGTTTTTGTGAAAAATCACCTCAAAGACGGCTCCCTGATGATGGATAAATATGAGGCATTTTGAAATGTTGGATTTAATGATATTTTTATGTTTGTTTTTCTCAAAATAATGATTTCAGCACATCGGTGGCTCAAAGCCAGGATATTGTCTCCACTTTTTGAAGAAAATAAGTTATGAATCTCTGACACACACCATCCCAAGATTTTTACATATTTCAACACAAGAAGCGAAGCTAGCAGTCCACAATGGTCCTGATGAATAGCAGTGAGGCATGGAAGTGGTAGAGGAAGGATGAAAGTAGACTGAATGCTGTAGACCTGAGATTCCTGAGGCATATGTGTGGTAAAACCATGTATGATCGTGTGAGAAATGTGGAAATTCGCAAAGAATACAAGGCTGTTATAAGCGTAATGTAAGATTAAGAAAACGACGCTTTAATGGTTTAGGCATGTAAAGAGCAAATGAACAAAGAAAGGAGTGTAAGGAGAATATATTACGCAAATGTGAATGGTAGAAGTAGTCGGGGATGCCTGAGAAAGACATGAAACCGTCAAGTGAACCAAATTGTCGAAAAAGACTCACCCAATTGTTTTATTTGAATCTGAAATACAAAATTTAGCAAAAATTATAAAACTGGTCTCGCCCAAGTGTGTTTGAATTTGAGATATCTACAAATTTCCCCATGTGAAAATCCTTGGCGAAATAGTGGTAACATGAAAAGGGAGTAACTAGACCACCCACAGGAGTAAATAGCAGATGAATTCCGATAGGAGAGGTCCATCAGAATCTTGTCGTAAAATTAAATTTAACTAAATTTACTGACAAAATTTTATATATTTTACGTTTACTAAATCAAAGAAAAATTGTAGAACCTGGCACAATCAAGTGAACCAAATACTTCATTCAGGCCATGTCCAGAGTCAGAATAGTGGAAGAATGTGTATGAGACAATGTATGAATGTGAACGAAGCAAGGAGTTGTTTGGCGGTTCATCCTCACTGCCTAACCCTGCAGTAAAACTTTGTGATGGTTACTTTAACACAATAAATCAAATTTTTATTTTGAAATCATAAATAATACTTTATGTAGATACAATATCTTGATTTTAAGCCTTTGATGTGGTTCTTTTGTACTATATGATTGTAGAACCCTGTGTTGTATTTGGTGTGTATATATTAATGCTTGTAGATTAATAAATTATTAATGGTGATGTATTATTTTGTTTGTACATTGTAGAACGGGTTCGGTGGAAATTGTCAGCATAGTTCAACCACAGATTGTTCAAGAAATTACACAGACCCTTCGCTCCTGGAGCCATCATTGGAAGCACCTCTATGTGGTCAGTGCTTTTGTGACAACCTGTATCTCTTTACTAATACGTGGAGACACGAAAAATTCGCATTGTTTTTAGGTGAAATTTGCACTCTTTTTCAGTTAACTTTTTGGTATTTTACAGCATAAAAAATTGAAAATGACAGCATGTAGCGTGCTCGACGTGAAGTTAGCTGCGTTACATTTTATGGCTATTCAAGCTTGTCTAAAATATGCAGTAATAAATTTAGATTTTTTAATTAATTACAAATTTAGAATAATTAGAATATTAAAAAAAACTAGAATATTAAAATGTCGTTTGAATAAATTTCATGTAAAAATCACGAATTTCACCTAAAAATTTGCTTTATTGCAAACGTGAATTTTTCAGGTCTCTAAGAGGTGCTAATATATTAATATCTAGCTGACGTGTACCTGGCGTTGCGCAACTTTTCTCTATTTTTAATAAATATAATATTGTATGTATTATATACAGGGTGTATCGGCACGTACCCGACAAACTTTACCCAGCTTTTCCTTAGCACATTTGGAGTAAAAAATGTTATGGGCACTTTGCTGTCCGGTAACATTTTTTTTCAATTAAAAACAAAAAATGATAAAAAAATCTACACTTCGTCACTGTCATTGGCATTGTTACTCGTGTTCAACAGCTGTTATTAGCAAGTGTGTCAAAAAGCGTGTTCGCTCTTTCATACACACTAAATAATAATAGCTAAAAATGAGACGAATGGTGCCATGCCATTTCGTTGTGATCGTAAAAGCGCGCTAATGTAGGTACGTACGTATATTATTCAACGAAACTCGAATAAAATATTGCCAGGTGGGTTTTCAAACTTTGACTAAGGATAAAACAGTGGTGACATGTGGTGAAAATATGAATAGTAAATTTTTTACTAAAAAAAAATGTTACCGGACAGCAAAGTGCCCATAACATTTTTTACTCCAAATGTGCTAAGAAATAGCTCGTTAAAGTTTGTCGGGTACGTACGGATACACCCTGTATATAAACCTTCCGGAAGAAATTCTCTAAATGATAGTGAAGACGCTATCAAAATCCGTTGCGTAGTTTGGAAGAACTAATCTCACAGACAGACAGACGCCGACAGCGACTTTATTTTATACCGTTTAAAGTTATCCATCATGGGCATCCACAACAGGCTATAAACTGTCTGCCTACAGCGTGTCCTAAGATACTTTGGTTACGTTGCACGCCAAACGGAAAATTGGAGAAACTCGTGGTCACTGTCACTTGGTAAAGTGTTTGGCAGGAAAAGCTGTGGAGGGTCACCAATGTATTGGAGTGATCAAAAATCACCGGAATCGGTGTATCCTTGGTACTCCCCTTAGCACGGAACAAAGCAGTGGAGCAGCCTTTTCCACAATGCAAAGATTATAACTTGTGTTTCGTTTACCTTTAAAAGCTAAAACAGACTGCGAATAAGCATAACAGGGACTGGTCAAATATAAGCTTTTTTAATTCAGTCTTTAATATCAAGCCAAGCATGTTAAAATTAATGTACTAACCCTTCCGGCTAATTTGTTCGCTTTTGGGAACAACTTATAAGGTCTTATAGAAATCGTTGTCTCCCTTACTATTGTGATGAGAAATATGATCTAAACTATGTTAGAAAGAGAAAACACCACGCTTTATATTCAAATCTAGTAGCTTACTACAGAAAAATTAAAAAGTGCGCCTTTATAAAACCAGCCACAGGTGACCGCAATTTGAAAAAACTTGTGATACTTTGTGAATTTTTTATTCATTATTTTCATATGAAATTTCAAAAGTGAAGTGACATAAACGTTTGTCATACATTTGTCTGATAAAATAAGTGTGTTTTTATGTATCTTTTTACCATAGGTAATTTTAGTTACCAAAAATGTAAAGTGAGCCTTTTTTTTTTAATGTTTGTATTCAAAATTATAATATTTCGAAAAATATAGGTTTATTTCTAATAATAAAATTTGAAAGCGTATTTCATCACCTTTCAAAAACAGATTTCAGTTTTCGGATACATTCAGAAATTAACCATTTATTTAGACTTTATTGCTAAGTGGAAATACTCCAACCTTCTGTCAGATTATGTCCAAGGCCTGAAGAGTAAACCCGTCTGCGACTAAGATCTAATTTCAAAAGAAAAATATTCATTTCACAAAGAGCATTGCCTATGTTCATTAGTCCATATACATAATGTATGCACATTTGAATTTGGAATGTGGTTAAAAAGATAACCATGAGATTTTCTTGTAGCTGGTCCTAATTTTTGGGCACGTTGGTAAACTGAATACACTGTGTCCAAAATTGATTTAATTCATTGTTGAAATATTAAAGGAGGTGCTAATAATTTGTGAATTAATTCAACGCATCATCATTAGTATTTATGATCTCTGATTGAATTCAAATTGTGATTGTTGTCTGTTTAGTTTACACTTTCCAATATGGCAGTAGTCAATGTGTAAATAATTTTCAATATTAATAAGCTATTGTGTAGAGGTAACTAACAATATAAATCTCAATTTATTTGTAATACATAAATAATAGCTTTAGAGATGTTCAATATACAGGGTTTTCCAATAAGAGGTGTTATTTTGAATAGCCCGCTATTTCGGTAGATGTTACTTTTGAAACTCTCATTTTTTGACATTTGACAAGTAGAAACTATGCCATTAATAAAAATGGAACGATACACGCTTCAACAGCGCACTGAAATTATTAAAATTCACTTGAGTGAATCAAATGCAAATCTTCTTGAGTGATGAGGTCCATTTCCACCTCGGTGGCTTCGTCAACAAGCAAAATTGTCGCATCTGGGGCTCAGAAAACCAAAGAGTTATTGTTGATGTATCATACGTATCCAGACCTCCAGAATATTTCAAGAGAATTCATATTTACGCCAAAATCACAAAAACACTTCAACCCCGAAACCGCTCGATACCGTGTCGCCGACACATTTGGAAATCAAAATAACTCAATCAAATGATATATTATATGTGATTAATCAAGATAATTACTTAGCAATATAATAGCAGAACCTGAAAAACATCTGAAAATAATCATCCAACACCTCCCTCGGCCACACCAACCCACGAAGTGACCACGGCTAGGAAGGCTACTCACTATTTACGTAGGACCCCCTCCACTACTCCCCGGATGGAATTCCATGATGGCCGCCGTCTCCAACCAATCACAGCCCAGCATGTCACCTTGACTTTATTATCAAACACTGATAACAGATTCAAATGTGATTAAATGTGATATCATCAGACTGGATTTACGGGAAAAAGATGCGAGATATAACTAAGAAATAAATATCAACATCAAGAAATGATTATGACATAATAACATGAATAATTATATCTAACTATATTTGTTACCCTTTGGGAAATGTTCAAACCAAAGATATTTAACTTCAAACCCAATATGAAAACTTGTATAATTATTTATAAAATAAATAAACGGGACTGCGGGAGATGGTTTTGGTAGATTGAACTGACTTGGTGAAAGGTATCATATTAAAATATAACTTTCCTCTCAACAAGATAATTGCAGAGAGGAAAAATACCTAACCACTTTACTCCTCACGAAAGAGGATAGAACGCCTCCGAGAGGGTTCGATTTGAAAACGTTCTATAAATAGAGAACCAAATTCCATACAAAGTCAGTTCAACAACTACCTCTGAAAGAGAATCCTCTCTCCTGAAGAACCATCTCCAAGTCTCCAAAAGTCTCAAGAAATATTTTCAAGTGTTTTATTCAGTAGTAAATTCAGTTTTACCAAGTATTAAATTCTTTTCGTCAGTTCAGATCTGGAAATAAATTCCTCTCTGATCGTGGCTTTAAACTCTACCACGAACTTCTACAACATCTACAACCTCTACCAAGACTGAAAACGCTGACAAGTGTACCCAGCTACCTTCGTATCTACAGTTATTGTACGGACAGTATATTGTTTCGTACAGTTGAAAAGCCTCTCTATCCTCAACGTGTGACTGTTTGGTGCGGTTTATGGTCCGCCGGAGTCATTGGACCTTACTTTTTCGAAAATGAGGCTGGAGCAACAGTTACGGTGAATGGATTGCGCTATCGAGAGATAATTAATGATTTTTTATGGTCAGAATTGGATGCTATTGATCTGGACAACGTTTACTTTCAACAAGACAGCGCTACGTGCCACACAAGCAACGAAACCATTGATCTTTTACGGGAAAAGTTTCTTTGAATATCAAAATAACACCTCTTATTGGAAAACCCTGTATTTCGTCGTGGAAATTTTGTAATTTTATTTCTTGTAATAATATAATAACAAAACATTTACATAGCGCGGTTTTGTGTTATTTGACTTCAAGTACACTTTACTATGACAAACTTAAAGATAGTAATTCAGGATTCAATGGTCATGTTCTTAAGATTACTTCTACATTGTGCCTTACCTAATATAGATCAAATAATATAACACAGAAATGTACAGTATACACAAAGCGATTACAAGAGAACAAAAATATGAGACAGAACAAAAATAACTAACATGACATAAAAATGTACTGTACACAAAGCGATGATAAGAGAAACAGTGTTATAGCACAGGACTGTATGTGCTATGGGACAGGACAAAACCAGAACATTAAAATTAAAACAACCACGAAACCAACACGAATCTTTAAAAGAATCAATAATTATTCGTTACTCACAAGCAAAAAAGTTTGCAGATTATACGACTTTAGAATCATGTTTATACAGTGCCTGGCTGCTGTTTCACTTCTTTTCAATATAATTAACCTTTTACATATTTTATTAATATGTATCTGGACGAAACTATAGCTAACAAGAGAAAGTGTACAGTTTCTGCACGTATCTTGGCACGTGCAGAATGGGCGTGATTTATTAGTAATAATCGATATTTGTTTATTTTTTAAGAACAATAGGTACATTATTACATTGTCAATCTCTTATTAGTTCTTTTTTTCTTTAATGTTACTACATAGTGGGTGTTATCGTAAAGTAAAACCCTGTTAATTCGAAATTTTTTCCAAAATAGCCCCAGAATATTTTTTTTTCACACAAAATGTTTAAAGAGGAAGCTACAAGCCAAAAATATGTACATTCTTGGTATACCTTATATTGTCGGTAATAGGCATTAAAATCGCTTGACAAACGGAGTCTAGAAACGTTTGATTTTAAGCACAAAACAGGTTTTTATTTTGTAAATAATTTTATAAGAAAGCAAAAAAATTGATCAAGTGAAACTGTCACAGATAATTTTAGCTATATACTGTATTTTAAAAAATTTGTTTCCTTTACGCGTTCATACATTTCTATTGAAAAAAAAAATTTTGTAGCTTACATTTTTTTTTTTTTGAGTAATTTATTTTTTTATTTGTATTCTACTCAAGCGAAACGATAGGAAAACCTTCAATTTATCTAAAGCATATTTTTTGGTATTCATAATGTACACCAATTCGTTATAAAGATTAAACAAGATTTGGCATTAAGCTTCGCCTTAATAATACAATACATATTTAAACAACGTACCTTGCATTAAATTGGGTACTATGTTTTTTTGGTACATTGACACAGTCAATTAAAAGATATTAATTAAAAATATTAATCAAAATAGTGATTTAGCATTAAGCTTCGCCTTAATGTAAATATATATTTATTGTTTTTTTTGGCAAGCGCACAACATTTTGTTAGTGTAATTAAAAAAAAAAATTAACCATATAATTTCGAAAATCTGAATTTGATAGAAATCATATTTGATAACATCGAAGATTTTTATTAAAACCGATTTATAAGTACACATTGTTCTTTAACTTAAACTTAATATTGTGTCATTATTTGTATTTATGTTGTAAACTGAGCCTGCTCTCAACACAGGAGTTCCTAGTGAGACAGGCACCCATATTTATCACAAATGTAATGGAATTAATAGAGATGAAACTAATCGAAACAGTCAAATTAGATTTGATAATTTTAAATAATGTTGTCCAGACTGGAGGTGCCCAGTTTAAATTCATCGAGGTCAGCATGAGGGCCCTCCTGGAGTTGAGGAGTGCTATCCTGTCGGGGACTCTGCCCAACGACCAGCTCAAGAAGGTGCAGAAAACTGCCATCTACACAATGGACAAGGGAAACAGGTACGTGTAAACAAGTGCAATATAAATTATTATAAGCAATATTTTTATATGTTTATAAAACTATTAGCACACACAAAGATGTGAGCTAACTTAAGATTAATAAATAAAATAAATAAATAATAAGTCGCCTGTAATATCAATACAAATTGAAAATATCTCCTGAGTAAAAATAAATGCTAATTAGTTTGTTTTTCTCTTGGAAATTGAAGGAAATTGGACATGGACTTAACGGTTCGCTGCACATCCACAGGGGTTCAAGTCGACCCCAGAAATATATCCACTTGTCAGCTTTACACCTTCCATGAAGAAACTGCCAAAAGTATAGAACAGAAAAACGTAAGTCACTTATTTTATCATCTGTTTCGAGTTCAGGTCCATCTTAACCTCTCCTATTCCAGCTATGAACCAAATCAGTGGAAAACTCTAGATTTTCATTTTAACTTTAGAATTAGTTCCCCCCCTATCCTCCCCTTCACTGGTTTTGAAACAATTGATTGAGAACTCTAAAATTTCAAGATGGCTGCTGAAATTTCGTAAATCGATCCAGAGAGGTTGTATGTGATGTCATCACTCTAGTACAAAGATATTAGAAGAACGAGATATGCTATGTTGGCCGCCGGACCGTAGGCGGAGTACTACCTAATTAGGGTACTTTGAATACTATCGGGACGTGTACGCACAGAAATCTGTTCTATGTATTAGTGCGGATACCTTAGCGTAAGCGAAGGTGTGCAGTAGTATTGGTGAACAAAACCGGCGACACTGGGCAAAAAAATTCCACACAGTATGAACTGCTCATAGCACATCTCGTTCTTCTAATATCTTTGCTCTAGTACCTTCTGTCTTTTTCGTTTTCATAGAAGACTTGTGAGAAGTAAGATTTTTAGGTAAGCAATCACATTCAACCTCTATGGGGCTTTATTTTTGTTTTAGATTCGGTAATCAGATTTTCAAAGAGGAAACAACATAGGATGTTCACATATCATGAAAACTTCAATATCTAGTTGTTTTTTTATTTATTTTTTATTGTTTCCAAGTTTAATTTGTAGAACTCCATTTTAATTTTAATTTTTTATATATTCAATAATATTGTTATTATCACAGTTTGATAATGCCTTCAGAGGGCGAAACAGCTGTCACGCGTAATAATAATTACACAGCAGAACTTGTTTGAAAATAAACTGTTTTTATAAACCCAAAAACAATATTATTGAATATATAAAAAAAAAATTCAATAGTTGTCTTTGTATATTATAGATGGCAGTACTTCTGTTAGTACCTAGCATCTGGATCGAGTGTGTATGGCAGACATTAGCATGATGATATTATCAGATGTTTTTGTATAGAGGAGTGGATGTACGTCCCAAAATTTTTCACCCATTCTCCTTTGGTTTTTTGTATTTGTTTTTTACTTTTAATTTCCCAGGAGGACAGTCACAACAACTCCAGCGCCCAGACCCCCAACTCCTCGTACAGCTTCTTCGCCTCCGTGCGCAATTTTGTGTGCAAAATGTCCGAGGATGCGGAGCTTCTCATGTCGCTGTACGACGGCAGTGAGAACAAGCACTTCACAGAGAGTTACGTGGTGCGGTGGTCCAAGGGCGGCCTGGCCAGCGATATAGACCAGCTGCATAATCTGAGGGTTCTGTTCACGGTAACCATACTATATTATCTGGGGTCGATATTTCAGTATAGTAATTAGTTACATTAATATGGTTTTAGTTTTAGTGTAGCCGTCAAGTACCGAATATCAAGAACTATTAATATAAACGGAGGTTTTGTGGATTTCAATTGCCTCCGTAATTAGCTCAGCAATAACCCAAAAATGAATCACGATTATATTTTTGCTTTGAAAATCTTAAATCGTATCCAAAGAATAACATTAAAATATTGCTATAAATAATGATCTGCCCAAAAGAGAAAGATTAATTAATTATGAATATATGACCGCAATAATTAAAAATACTAATTTCTGTTTATTTATTTATTTATTTATTTATTTATTTATTTAGTACAGGTGATGATACAATGACACATGTAGATAAAAAATACTTTGACTGCCCAACTAGGAGGAATTCCCGTTTTAGGACAATCAAAAAGTCTGTTGTAACTCGGATTTGCTTTGAATTTAAGTGTCATTTTCAAAATTGGATCTGATTTAAATAAAGAGATAAAACGATAAAGTATCTACCTACAATATAATATTTTCAAAGAAAATAATTATTTTTATTGTATTTTTCAAAATTGTCCTGCGATGGATGTTTCACGGGTCTGCGCTAGGTATAATTATTTGTTATGTCTGCCTTTACTCAAGCATACTTCGGGTGTTGGGAACTCTTTAAAACAGTAAAAGGTTCTTTATATAAATGTTTTTATTTACGTTACAATAACCTGTCTGGCTAGCTAGAACTGATCGTTACCCGAGGGTAGGTAAAACTCTGCTCCCCAGGAACTTGCTCTCTGATAATATAATCTCGCAAGTACATGTTACACACTAGCGACATCTGACGGACTCTGGCATAAGCTTTATGACTACCACCATCGATAAATTGAGTACTAAACCTTATTACCATAATAATAATAATAATAATAATAATTGGATGACTTGTATAGCGCCGTTTAGGTGCAAAATCACCTCAAGGGCGCTGTACAAACTTATAATACATTTCTACAGTGATCTATGTTATTACTTAAATATTTGTGGAGAAAATATACAGTACAATACTTACCTGGTAGGTCACTTGAGATTAACATTATCTAATTGTTTGTTGGCGAAATTTAGATACAGGATTTAGGACTTAATTGAAAAATTGAATATAACTGGACTTTCTCTTAGGAATGGTATATTTAATCTAAGGGTACGACAGCTTAAAAAGGTAAGTTTTTAGTTTAGACCTGAATTCTGTTGGACTTGTTATGGATCTTACTTCCGGAGGGAGTTTATTCCAAGCCTTCGGCCCAGATACACCGAAAGCGCGATCACCAAACTTAGTATTTGGCTTGCGCTTAGGTTCCATCAGTCTGCCTACAGCTGATGATGTTGCTGATCTAAGAGTTGACTGCCTCAGACCAGTGTTTTCCGGGACGCATAGTTCAGAGATGTAGGGTGGGGCCATTTCATTGATGGATTTAAACACCATCCAGCACAGTTTGTACTGGATTCTTTCAGGGCACTTGAGCCAGTGAAGGTTACGAAGGTGTTCTGAAATGTGCGAATATTTTGAAACCCCGTACATCACAACTTCAAAACTTGAACCTGTCGACAGGAACAAAACACTAGGAGTACCGAAATATGATTGGGTATTTCCATTTGGTTTTTATTTAAAACATTTAGACTTGGTACGTACTGCAATTAAACGCAAGCATTTCGAAATGGCCAAAAAATATAACGTGTAGCTTTCTATACAAGTGCATGAATAAGCAAATTTTTTCAGTGACTGATTTTGAAAACGTAATTTGCTACAATTGGATAGTGGTTTGAAAATGTGCGAATTTTTTGTGTCCCATAGTAATAGTATGGCGGCGCATGCACAGCGGTTACCCGCATTCGGTTTTCGAGTGGCGAGCACAGATAGAACCAAAGCTACAACATATGCTGCTCGCTAGAAATTCATGATGGTACTGAAACAAAATTAAGTAATAACGCCAACCGCATTGCGTGTTTGTGTGCGGTTTGGCATTTTCAGCTATTCCAAAACCGCTTGCGCTTAATCGCAGTGCGTGCTAAGCCTTATTGCTCAATGACAGTTAAGTAGTTGCTAAAACTCACAAAGAAAGAAAAAATTAAATTAAAGAAGAAACTATTTATGTTTTTTTTTTTTCCGAAATTTTTCAAGGGTCTCTATTCTCGATCCAAGTTAAGAACGTCCTGCTGGCATACCAAATTAGGTTTGTTCTGCGCATACCACCCCCCCCCCCGCTTCGTTCCTTCACCTTCGCTCGGCTGCAATTCCTGTGTCCGCTCACAATTCAGTATGTTCTTGGCTTTCGTTCTGAATGCCCGCGCTTAGAGAAATTAACCCATTCAGACCCTGCGATAAAATTCACTTATCACAAATTACGAAAAACAAAAAAGTACAGGTAAACATTATTTATGTGTTATTTGTATGACTATTCGATTTACAGCAATGCATTTTTATAATTCAAGGATAAAGATAGGTAATATATGTATAAAATTTGTGAATGTTGGTGTTGATCAGTTTTATTTATGTTTATAGGTGGTGCACAAACCTCAACGGACAATGATTATAAATATGTATTAAAATATTTTATCTCGAAACCCTGATATCTCACAAACACGAAATTTCAAATGAATCATCTGAGGAAAATTATTATTTTTTTTAATGGCAATGGTGATATTTTCAACTTTGGATTGATTTCTTAGCCGATTTGATAAATCTGATGCCAAATAAAGTACAATATGTATTGTAATACTATCATCATCATTATTTGAATGTATAAAATGTTTTAATTTTTTGTTTTATTTGTCGGTAAACAAATAAAATAAAATAATTAATTTAATAAAATAGTGGGTCTGAATGTGTTAACGCTCGTCCTTGTAGAAGTGGGGAGAAGGGGCGGAGACATGCGCGTCCACGGGTTGTTCTAATGTTGGACCGAGAATAGTTACATAATATTTTTTAACATGTTTATCAAATGAATGATACCGACGATGTGCCTATGCATTCATGTATTACTGGAGAAAATAAAATTGAAATTTTTGTCTTTTCTGTTTTTTTTCAGGATCTGGGAACGAGTGATATCAAGAGGGAGAAAGTGTATCTAGTCTGTTACGTTGTAAGAATAGAAGGCATGGAGCCTCAGAATATAGATAATCGGTAAGTCTAATGGCGCGAATTCATTTGTGAGCCAAAACACTAGCCAAGCCTCGAATTATGGAATCGAACGAAGCAACAGCAAATGTTGAGAAACGCCGCTTGCGGTTGCTTTGTTCCTTTCCCATAATTCGAGGCTCGGTTCGCGTTTTGTCTTGCAAATGTATACGCAGTATAAAAAAAAAAATTATATTTTAATGAATTTACTCCGAATAACTGAACTCGAAGGGCCGGCCGCGACGAAAATCGGCTGCAAAATTTCAATTAACGCGGAAATACATCGTATTTTTACGAATTTATGTATAATTTAATGTGGCGGCAGCGGCGGTAATCGGTTGCGAAAATTCGATTTACATGTTAATAATTTGTATTATTAGGAATTTACTCCAAGATACTACCCGAATTTGAAGGGGCGGCCGAGGATCCCGATTATTGGCTCTTTTGTTTTTTTTCATAAAATTTCAAAATACTTGGGAATTTGTTAATTCGGAATTTGATTTTTGATGTCCCCTGGATCACTCCACGATGGGGGATCCATCCACCCATTGAGTGTCCATGGAAATTTACAGTTTGTATTGGTGGTGAAGATTTCTTGAATACCAGGCCAACTATAATGTCCGGATAAAATTTTGAGTGTCAATCAAGTCACCTCTTCCTTTTAATGTTGGTATTGGTTACTTGATTTTATCTTCATATTGTCGATCTTTTTAAATTTTGTTATTGTTGAATAAAAGATTTCTTTCCCAAAATATGAACTCTACATCGTATGTGTGTTTTGTTTATTTTTAACATCATGTCTGGTGTTAGATCAGAGAAGGCTTTCCTGGTTAAGTATATTATTTAATTTGATCACATTTCCTTTTGAAATGTGGATTTATAGCTTTGAAAACAGTTTCCTACATGGCGGGTTCTTTGAAATCAGATTTCTCTTAACAGACAGTTAGCATCTTTACGTAATGTATCTTTTTTCAGGAGAAGTTCGGTGGCCGCAGCGCTGGCCAGCGGGCGTTCTGTGTCACAGTCTGGGGGCTCCGTGGGCAGCGGCATGGAGCAGTGGGGCAGGGGTATAACCGGCATGCGCAGGCCACACGGCGTGGCCGCCATGGACATCACGCACTTCCTGTCCGGCCAGCTGGACATGGACGACGACAAGCATCACTGCGTCACATTCTTCCCGTAAGTTGGCAGATTGATTCCCCTATCCTATCAATCTTTTCTTTCTTCCCGCTCAAAATAAAAGAACTCAATTTTTCACTTTCTTCTGTTCCATTTTTTCAAATACAAGTTTCAAACTAAGAATGTTGTGATGGTTGGAGAAGGTGAACTGTGTATAAAGTACACGAAAGTAGGAACCAAAGCCTGATTCTCAATTTGAAATCCATTAGCGCTCTTATTAATTTATAATCTGATAATTTATGTGTTTTAGATGTGAAAAGGACAACAACTTGGATACGCTGCTGAAGAGAATAATCTCCAACAAGGACTTGAAAGGAGACCCAAAGACTGGACAGGGGCTGTGGCTCTCTGTCAAACTATTTCGCGGTGATCTTAAACAGGTAATTTTACTTATAAATCAGTTACATTGATATTTCTTTCAACACCCAGGGTCATTCTTTCCTTTCCTCGAAAAGACCCTCCAAAGATTGAATAAATAAATTAAAAAGCCCTGATGTTTTTTTATTTCATACTAGTTTTTCTGTGAACAGTATCTCACGCCCAAAAGAGTGTGTTTTTAATTTTCTCTTATTTAACCCAACCTATCTGAAGTTATTTCTATGGAAACTGACCACAACAACTGAATTAAATTATGTCTCGAATTTATTAATGTAATAAAAAAAACATTATTATTTTTAGAATAGATCTATTTGAATTTTGATTTTGTTTTCTTGATTGAATGAATTAATGAAGTGGAATCTTGGAAGGGGAAATTAACCCACTTCTAGACATCTGAACGAGCTGAAAATCGACTCGTTGTCGATGACAATGCATTACATTAACTTTTGATGGCACTCATGCATACACATACGCTCATTTTTCAGAAATTGGAGGACATTAATTTTAATAAATAAAAATTTACAGCACTTAATATATGAAATAAATGTGGGTACTATCCAATTAGAGTTTGGCTTAGGCGTTAGCGTTGTTGACTTCAGTCCCTGGGGAGGAAGCTTCAATCCTCAGTCAAACCAAAAAATATATATAATTTTTTTAATATATATATTTATATAAAAAAACCTACTATTAATAAAAAAGATATGTATTATAATGAAAAAACTATTTATTTTTCAAGATAAAAAGTATAAAATTATTTTTTTAAATAAAATATATATCTTTATTTATTGATTTCTAATTTCACGCCCGGCTGGGCTTTTACATGTTATTTTTTTTATTTATTACAAAGAACATCGAAATAAGCACAACAAATTCAAAGCAAGATCAAAAAAAATTCAAAAAACAAAATCAAGAAGAAAATAGACAAAATAAAAAAAAAACAACCTCTAAAACAAAAACAAAGTCTGAAACGAAATAAAATTGAAACTATATACTCCACCATGCAAGATGGAAAAATATAACACTAGGAAAATTAGAATAAATTGGTAAGAAAAGTTAAATTATATTAAATTTAATGTTCTTCTTTCTGAAATAAATTGGGTAATGACTTGTTTATATTTGGTGAATGATGTGTTGAATACATCAACAACATCCTTATAGTCATTACCCAAATTTTGTATACAGCGAACGGGGGTATAGAATTGTGATTCTGTGTTGGAGTTATCACAATAGAACGGTAGATAATTCCTCGATGTTGGTTTATGCCAGGTTTATGTAAAGAAATCAAGTATAATAATAGTTCAGGGCTGTCAATTATTGAATTTATGATTTTACATAAACATCTTAGGTCATTAACTATTCTACGTTCAGATAATTTTAATAAATTCAGTTGACATAGTAGATAATCATAGTTGACACATTCTCTTGTAATACCCATTCTGAAATGAATAAATCTTAAGAATTTATTCTTGAATATATATTGTAGGGGCTCCGAGGGAATGGAAATAAATCAAAACCACAATTTCCCCTCCATCTTAAGAATTTAAATACCTACCTACAATTATAAAATGTGCATTATATTTTTAATTTCAAATAAGGAATTATACAATTTTTCGAACCTTCACTATCTCAATTTTTTTCTTAAGGCAGGTAGGTACCATAATATTGAAAAAATTCTAATAAGAATGAAAGTTTAAATAAACACAAACATTTCACATTTGAAAAAAGAATATTTTTGATCCATTTAACCAGATACCATCTTGAACTGGAAACGGAATGTACAAACAAATTTACAGACAGACGAAATGCAAAACGGTTGAGTTATAACCTGACTTCGCTACACTCGGTCAATAAACTCGTTAAAATTGCATTGCTGTTGCTCTTCTGTATAAATAAGATCACTGATTTTAATTTAGATAAGAGAGGAGGTGCCACATCTGATGGTGGGCAACTTGTCCATAGCCCGCAAGATGGGTTTCCCAGAGGTCATCCTGCCGGGAGACGCGCGCAACGACCTGTATCTCTGCCTGGTGCAGGGCTGCTTCACCCGAGGTACCGGCAAATCCACGGACCGCAACATCCAGGTCACCACCAGGGTGTGCAACCAGCATGGCCAGATGATTCCTGTGAGTATATTGTACCATGTCACTTGTTATGACCTGTCCCTATAGAATAAAGAAAAACACAAAAAATGCAATGTTGGCATGTTTTGTGATCCAAAAGTCTGCCAAATCAGACCTTACATTTCCAATTCAAAACTGTGTTTCATCATTGTTATGAAATTCAAATGAGATAGCAATATACATTCCCCCCCGCCTTTTTGAATGGTGAGCTTCTGAAAACAGTAGAAACCACCAAATATCTAGGACATGTCATCAACAATAAGCTAACAGATGATGATGATATTGACAGGCAGAGGCGTGTATTGAGTATAAAATGTAACATGCTCAGTAGAAGATTTCGGCTCTGTAGTCCACGAGGGAATAGGACGCTCTTCATAGCCTTTTGCACCACCCTGTACAAATGCGAGCTCTGGGCTAATTTCAAGAGAAGAACAATGGAAAGGCTTCGGGTTCAATATAACAACGCTTTCCGATTGATGTTCGGACTCCCCAGGCACTGCAGTGCCTCCTCAATGTTTACAGAAGGGCGAGTTCCAGGATTTACAGCTCTGTTAAGAACCAGGATTGCAGGACTGAGGGGAAGGATAAACCATTCCAGAAACATTCTTATCATAGAATCCCGTCTGACTTCAGGATCGAGCATTGAAGACCATTGGAGAAAGATACTTGCTCCCACAATCTTAGATCCGATGGATTCCCGTGCTTCTATGCTTTAATCTCATTTTTAATTTTATTTTTAATCTATTTTCTTTATTTTAGTATTATGTAAATATTATCTGTACTTATACTCTCTATGGGATGTGTGGGATTGCACTCACCTCCCCAGATCCTGGAATAAAGAATTTATTATTATTATAATGTCAGGCAAGTGTAAGAGAGACAGAGCATGTGCTAAATGGGCTAGAACCAAAAGTCAGTGGCAACATTCATTTCTATTCAAATCTACACGGAAGGCATTTCTAGTGTGTATAAATATCTTTTCAGTGGGCGTTCCCCGATTTAACAATCAACTTATTATTTCGTTTTTAGTTCTACTGTTATTTCACAATAGAAGGTGCTCTGAAGAATTATCGTCCTGAAACTCGTTTCCCAGAGTTGAATTTGCCACATGAGAATATTTTTATGTCATTTTTTTGCTCTTGCTCAACGTCTTCTCTTTCTTTGGAATGATCTGCAGGCTTTTGTGTTTTCTCCATTCTAACAACACGGGTCTCTTCAAGACTAAAAAATATATTGTTACTATGTTTTCTGTTTCAGGGTGTGATCTCACTAGGTGGAGGAGTACAACCATTAAATGAATACAACTCCGTGGTATATTATCACGAAGACAAACCGCGCTGGCTGGAGACATTTAAGGTGAGAGGCGCACCAAAATTATTAACGTGGATCATTTTAAAAAGTTTTTCAACAGCCAGGAAAAAATTTCTTATGTGGGAAAGCCTTAAAGTGTGGTGAATAAATAAAGCCATTTTTTATTCATTTCAAAGGACCGAAAAAACAAAACTTGTTGTGTGCAAACTTCTTAGGTTTCACTGTAGTCTTCAATGATATTGGACAACTTTAGAACATGGCTTCCTTTGGGTATCTTCAAGAAACCCGTCCCTAAGTTTTCCCACCAATACATCCGATTTTTTTAGTTCATTTTTTTTAAAGTAATGTTTTATTTTAATTTTTCAGATATGCGTACCGATTGAAGAGTTTAAGCAAGCACACGTGGTGTTCCTTTTCAAGCACCGCAGCTCAAACGAGGCCAAAGACAAGGCGGAAAAACCATTTGCACTTGCGTACACTCAGCTGATGCAGCCCAACGGTACCACGCTTAACGATACGCAACATTGCCTGAACGTCTATAAGGTGAGAAATTTTTAGTGACGTCTCACAACCAAACAGTTGCTATAGCTGTCATTTTAATATCCTGTTGACTGTTTTGTTCCTAGCATTGATCTAAAGCACACGCATTGTTACGAAATGTCTAGCACAAGTGACGCCATGTTTACTTCGCAAAGGATATAAATCTGTTAGAGAGAGTACAGAGACGTTTCACTAAAATACCAAGAGCTCTGAAAGATCTACGATACGAAGATAGACTCAAGGAACTAAGATTATCAACCTTACAAGAAAGAAGAGAAAGGGGTGACTTGATCGAGACTTTCAAAATTTTATCTGGACATTACAGTTGCCCTAGCATCCAAGAAATCTTCACTACTAATAAAAATATAAATCTCCGTGGACACTCAAAAAAAATTACCAAAACGCCATTTGCATCTAATCCTAGAAAACACTTCCTTGCAAATAGAGTAGTGGATGCTTGGAACAAACTCCCACAACATGTCATCGATGCAACAAATATAAATCAATTCTAAGCTCTATTGGATTCACATTTGGAGAGAAGAAAGGACTTAGTTCAAACTTAAAACAACTCAATTATTGTCAAACTTGTTGTGAAATCAGATATGAGCGCATCAGCAGAATGCTGTCTGCTCATTACATAATAATAATAATAATGTTTAAAGTCTCGACGACGTGAGTGGGAACAACCTCGCCCTGCTGGGCCCGGAAGACTGGCGTCGATCACGAAATGTCAGCAACATGTTCTTGCGTACGAACCTCCACGATGATGTATGGCGGTAGTCACCAAGGTGCTTGAATTGTTGTCTATCGGACACTTGCACATACCTCTAGAACAGGCGCCTTAGTGTTTCTGGCAGAATAGAGTTAATAAGCGCCATTTTGATTTTTCAACATTTGAAAGGTCCCTCCATTGAACCAAATTAATAACCGATTCTTGGTTCGTTTCAATTTTTTTCAACAAATTGTAATCCACAGAAGATAACAACTGTCATGTTGTTCTGCTTGACAGCTGATCAAACTTTGGTAGAATGCTGAAACAGACAATTAGCAAAACCGTGCTGTTTGGCCATTTGATGACAACAAAGATATTAGAAGAACGAGATATGCTATGTTGGCCGCCGGACCGTAGGCGGAGTACTACCTAATTAGGGTACTTTGAATACTATCGGGACGTGTACGTATGTATTAGTGCGGATACCTTAGCGTAAGCGAAGGTGTGCAGTAGTATTGGTGAACAAAACCGGCGACCCTGGGCAAAACGATTCCACACAGTATGAACTGCTCATAGCACATCTCATTCTTCTAATATCTTTGGATGACAATGTTACATTTGAATTTCATTGCTTTTTCATCCAGTTTACATATAAGTCATCTTTTTATATGGATTCAGGATTAAAAAAAGGATGTGTTCTATTTCTAAGTTTAAGATGGTCGAGATTATTTAACATCTATCGTCCATCTATGTTTTACGCAACTATGTGATGTGGAAATGTTGCATGTTTATTTCGTTTTATATTTAAAATATTTATAAAAAGACCACAGCATATTATGTTTTTTTTACTAATTGTGAATGTGTATTGGTGTTCGGTATTGTAAATTTCACATGTATTTTTGATGATTTGTCGACGGCAATGGCAAAGGCAATAGCGTCTGCACAAAATCAAGGGTTTTTCTCAGGAATTTGGAGGTCCAGAACAGAGGTGGCTGCCAAATTCAACCGTGGGATGCACTTGCGATTTGTATAGGGTAGGCAATTGTGTACTGCCTGCAGGCCCTGTATAGTACCATAACCTCCTAGATCACTAGGCCAGGACACTCATTCAAATCAGCTTCCTAACTTGTATGGGATTTAACATAAATTTTCATTTTAATTTTTTTTTTCAATTTATTCTTATTTATTGAAACATTTTAAAATTTTTTTTTTTGGACGTTCCCATACAATTTAGGAGGCTGCTTTGAATGAGTGTCCCGGCCTTGTCAACTAGGAGGTTTTGATAAAACACCCTGATAGGCTAACTTGCCTAAGTTGGACACTTAAAGTTACACCAAGCATATCAATTTAAGGGTTGTTGGGAAGATTGCTTCCGTTAAAAGAATAATACCCACTGTGCAAAAATCCTTGATCGGTCAGTAGCTGAGTTGGCATTTCGTCTGTGTCCTATCCAGGAGTTGTAAGTTCAATTACTTGGCTAGCTAAGTCCTCCATAACCACAAAGGCAACATTTTCAGCTTACTGTGGTGGTTGTAGGAGATTTAAAAATATTGTCACGTTATTCGTAACCCAGGATTTTTTTTTTTTTTTATAATTTAAAAAATATATATTTTGTACAAGCTAACCCAATACAACTTGTGTCCGAGGAGCTCATTGAATGCATGAAAGGATTCTGAAGGCTCCCATAAAAATTATATTATGTGATCATGTTTGGATCGTCTTTTCGGTATTGAAACTATTTGATTATCAGCCACTTAACATTTTGTCCTTCCCTGAATAACAACTGTTAGGTCAGTGTTGCCCTAATAACAATATTTTTGCTTAATGTCACAAGGGCATAACAGGTATTAATAATAACCCTTGTGTTTCTAATTTTATACTTTCATTTGTAGATATGCCCAACTGTATCTCTTAAATGGCTGCATGTATGAGCTATAGCTTCGAGTCACTAATAAATATGATTACGGCATTACCAAAACCAGGCTAAACTCAAATTTTTGTATTTAGACAAGAGAATAATTGACTTAAAACAAACTAATTATTTTTTAATTCATGCTTCCAGGTGGACGGTAAAAAATGGCCCAACAATGACATTGATGCGGCCATGTGCTATCTCTCGCTGCCAAGCCAGAGGAGCACGACCGCAGGGGACAAAGAAAACAACAAGTTGCAGAGGGGTTTCCTGTCTCTCTCGCCAAAAGATGCGTTCCTCATTGGGACAAATGTGTGCAGTACGAAGCTTACGCAAAATGGTTAGTTTTATATTTTGCATTTTATTCTTCTCTAAATGTTTGCCACATCTACTAATCTCCTGCTGTTTTCCTCTAGTCCCACCTGCTCGGAGCCAGTAGCCCTAGTGGAAGCTATGGTAGTGGGAGTTGAACAGAAGAGTGGAAAATACTAATGTTGACAATATTGTAAATGTTGACAGTCTTGTAAATTTTGACAATATTGTAAATGTTGACAATATTGTAAATGTTGACAATATTGTAAATGTTGACAGTCTTGTAAATGTTGACAGTATTGTAAATGTTGACAGTCTTGTAAATGTTGACAGTCTTGTAAATGTTGACAATATTGTAAATGTTGACAGTCTTGTAAATTTTGACAATATTGTAAATGTTGACAGTCTTGTAAATTTTGACAATATTTTAAATGTTGACAATATTGTAAATGTTGACAGTCTTGTAAATGTTGACAATATTGTAAATGTTGACAATATTGTAAATGTTGACAGTCTTGTAAATGTTGACAATATTGTAATGTTGATAATATTGTAAATGTTGATAATATTGTAAATGTTGACAATATTGTAAATGTTGACAGTATTGTAAATGTTGACAGTCTTGTAAATGTTGACAATATTGTAAATGTTGACAATATTGTAAATGTTGACAATATTGTAAATGTTGACAATATTGTAAATGTTGACAATATTGTAAATGTTGACAATCAATTTAAAAGTGCGTATTACATAAGGCAGAGTGGTGGATATGTATTCTCAATATTTCCCTGATGAGAAACCTGGTGACCACCATTCAGAATCGAAATACTGCTTGAAATAGGTTTAGTGACCAGATCTGAACAGCCAGGTACTTTCCTCTTCCCCATATACCTCCCCTCTCCATCCATTCAGCCTCACAACATACCCCAATAGGGGATGCCATAGTCCCACTGGCTCTAGACATTTGGGTCTCTTGTGCGGTATTCACATAAAAATAGAAAGGTTAAGAAGTACCTGGTCTGTTAAAACAGAATATGACTGAACATTATAGCACAGGGAAATGCTGTGAGAATCTGTTAAAAACTATGTAAAATGTTAATTAATTCTATTTGTCCTCTATAGTGGAACTTCTAGGCGTGTTGAACTGGCGTGACCACATTACGGATGATTCCCTGAGATACTCCCTCACCTCACTTCAAACCGTTCCCGGAGGAGAGGTGGTCAAGTTCATGCAAGACATTCTGGACGCTTTATTTAGCATTCTGGTAAGATATTACTCTTGCTAATACTACCCATGTGACTTGTGCCAGGGTAAAATGCTGAGCAGCCCGGCGTACGCCAGCTGACTCTGTCTTCCTCATAAGGGTTCATTAAGTTATTAATTAATTACTTCTGTATTTAATAGCATAAATTTTATAACTGTCCTGATGATGGCACGGAGGTACCGAAACCAGTAGACAATAAAATATATTTTTATGCTTCCGATTTTGTTGTCCGGGTTAAATCTTCCCCATAGGAAAAACTAAACCCTTCCACTCACTTTTCCACAAATGATCAGCTAGTCAATCAACACTATGCAAGTGCATTATATAAGTAAAATAAATACAAAACAATACAAGAACAACAACACGTCAACTCACCAGAGATCAAATGGGAATTTTTTTAATTTTTTTTTTATGTATTTTGTTATTATTATTTTATTATATTTGCATTGTAATTTTTCACAAAAAGCTGTGCTGCATTGCGTGTAAAAGCCCTTTTGGTGTTTATGTCGGTTCCATGATAATTCATCAAAATAACAATTAAACACACCTTTAAAAAGTGATATAGAGTCATTAAAAGTGATGAAACAAAAACTAGGTTAAATAGTTAACTATGTAATGGTATGTTGAACTGTCATTTTGATGAGATACCCAGTCACCGTTTATGTGATAGGAATGTTTATCTTTCCCTTTTTAATAAACATTTGTTTCTGATTCATCCGCTCATTCCAGGATAACCAGGAGCGCGGTGTGGACTTGGAGATGGATATGCATGGCTCCTACAACTTCCTGGTCTTCGAGTGTCTCCTTACCCTCATCAGCCTGGTCTCCGACAGGAAGTTCCACCACTTCCAGCCAGTCCTGGACCTGTACATCAAGAAAAGCTTCTGTGCCACATTAGCATATGAGTAAGTGGATTATATCGTTACCCACCTCATCCAGGAGTTCTAGCAGCAAATTTTTAGACGTCTTGTTCGTATTTTGTCAACAGCTATTAATATTTGTGTACAATAATAATTAGCCAACTTTATACAACGCCATTTAGATTGAGGTGTTTTTTAAACATTGTCGCATTTGATTGACGAACAGCTCTATTTTGCATTTTCGACATTTGAATGGTTTCTGTGAAGTTGGAGTGCTGATACTGCCTGTTTCAGTGTTTAACAGTCATTCTGTTTTTGCCTGACGGCTAATAGCAATTTGATCGATAGTTGAAACGACCCGAGAATCAGTATTTAACCGGGACTGTTCAAATGTAAATTAAAATGGTGTTTATTTTTCGGAATAACTTTATTTAGTAAAACCTCAAATTGTAATATTTAATATTGAAGACAATATTAGTGATTTCTAAACGAAAATCTGAAACGGAAAAATCAGAAAAGGAAACGGTCACATCTGGGACTCGAACCCAGGACCCTTGTCTTTTCGGGAAAGTGCTCTACCGACTGAGCTAATGGGACCCTATTCCCCTCGGTCACTTTTAACTGTTTCACACTTCGAATAAGAACCACTAACATTGTCTTCATTTTTTCACCGCACATTTTTATTGGCAACTATCTTTATGTATGATCGCAAGATTCAACCCGAACTAAATGCAATCCAGACAGCGTCTTTTTAGATAAACCTATCTTATTTTTTTTATTTTTAATATGCGACATCTGTTGACTTTTCTGCAAGTCTAGAATGAATATTTATTTAATAATTTATTTAATATACAAATCATCATATTTCAACGTTCATTTCTGGGTTCTGTGAAAGTCCTATTCAAGTTCTGTTATTATATCATTATAGGCTAGTTGCTTGACAAAACTGAAATATAAACAAAACTTGAAAAAATCTTTCACAGAACTTGAAAATGAACGTGGAAATTTGATGAATTGTTCAAATTCTCCGAAACAACCCGTCCTGAGAGTACAGATTTGTGCAACTTCCTCTAAAATAAAGAATGTATTGTGAGATTCTGACACAAAGAGTTTCATTTTTGACAGAATTTTACATCGTAAATCATTTTTAAAAAGGCTATACATTGATGTATCTCTAATAAACCCTAATGCACTTTTTGATCTGACTTTTCCTTTAGCATTCAACGTTATTTGTAATATTGTTTTCAAGGAAACTGTGCTTGCTGCTATCGCAGCTGGTGCGCGACGCCGGTAAAGTGGACAGTGACAACATCCTGCTGCGCACCATGAAGTGCCTGGAATACCTGGTCAGGTTTATAGTCAAGAGTCGGGAGCTGCATTCCGTCATGATGCAGGGAAGGGACCAGCATGACTTCCAGCAGCTGTTTCAAGGTACTGTCTAATGTTTTTATTATTGTGATGCCTTATGGTAGACAATTTGCTTCAGCAAAGTCGTACATTATATGATTCTTGAAAAAAGGTTCATGTCAGATACCTAGATGTTTTGGTTTATGATAGTTTTACAGATCTTGTAAAACCTCTTAAAAATGGGATGCAGAAAATAATAACAAAGTCATAAAATTAATGACTTTGGTCAAACAGACACATTTTCAGGTATATTTCACTACATACTCCTTGTAGTTTGTGATGGATTCACCGCCGGATTTTAAAAACTTCTTAACCACTCAGAACATTAGAACGTCAAAAGACGTAAATATGATAATAGCGGTCAAGACATTAGAACGTCTTTTCACGTAAACGCGCGAGATTTTACAAAAATCGATTTATTTCCATCACTAGTATACGGATTGCCATGATTTAAAAAACAGAGTATCGATAATGAATAACGCTACGCGTCTTTATTCAAGAATGTCTATGGAACGTAGAAGTGCATTATCTAAGCCGATTGAATCTGTCATCTTGTTCATTCATAATTTATTGCGTTTCTAAATAATTTATTAAAAATATTTTAGTTTGGACGGTTAATATTTTGAAGTGACTAATAGTTTTTAATTATATTTCTTCAATAATATATAAAGTGTTATTTCTTTATGATACTCAGAAAAAAGTACATTTTTCACGGCTTTGAAATAATGGTCAGCGATTCTTACATATTTTTGACGTTTTCATAAAATGTATATTTAGAAACGCAAATATTTACGTATAATAACACAATGCGATAATGGATTTCATAATCTTTCCAAAACATTTTTTAGAATGAGGCTACGTTTCCCAAAACGTGAGTTATGAAGCTTTTAGCAAAACTCGTAAATAACACAAAAATTATCACATTTTGACAGTTCTCAAAGGAACACACAGTAAATAAATGTCTTTGTCTGAGAGGTTAAGTGGGAAGCAGTTTTAGCTGTAAAACTTCTTATCTTGGAAAAAAAACGTGTTTTTTGTAGTTTATTGGATGGAATATTCAAGGGACCCGAAAACAAAAGTTAAGCGTGAAAACTTCTTAAGTGGGAACTTCTTAAGCGTTTGACTGTAATTAAATCGAAAACCGAACACCCAGAAATCTCCCTTGCTCGAGTGGATAGGGGCCTTCTTCCACAGAGATATGCGAGTATCCGATACTCAATGATTCAAGTATCTTAGCAACTATCACCATACATATGCGCGGAGGTTCATACACAGCCAAACGTTGACGAAATTTTGTAAACTCGTCGATGAAGCCAGACACCCGAAATCTTAAAACATATCAGAGCAATTTATATATACATATATGAATGTCTAGTAAAAATGATAAGTGCTGATTTTGCCGCATATACATTTATTCTACTTCTGGTGTCCTCTCATATTGGTGGTTGGCTATGATCGAGGCAATTGGTAACTCCGCAGAACTGCATGTAAAATTAATAACTGACACAATCTCGCCATTTATGAGAACTTTATAATTTCAGAACTCCTGGACAGCATTGTAATAATGATGCGCTGTGACTCCAAGAGTGCCCTCACCTCCCAGGGTGCTTGTATCAAGTTCCTGCCCTCTTCCGTGCAGCACATTATCCAGGTGTTTCCCGAAGAGCAATTAGCGTAAGTACAATCAGATGTTATGCAGTCCAGGTGTCAATGACGTCCACCGTCCGAGAAGTGAGATAAATGGTTCTAAATATAGAGTTAAATGGTCAATGAGGTGTTTACCCATAACTCCGCGATATTCCGTTTTTCCAAGCTCGAACGGATTCAATTGATTGCGTATATGACGTATTTCAATTCTGCAAGTTTCGTTACTCTGTCTCCGTTGATTAGTAGGCCAATAATTTTGGATTCCGAAAGACATTATTAAATAAGTTGTGTATATTGACAGGTAACTGAAGCTTAGTGACAGCCAAGACGCCGCTCTTATTTCGTCTTAAGTCTACCGGCTGTCGAATTCAATTGCGTATACTGCCTAATGCCGCTTAAGGACCGTAGATGACGGATTTAGTCAATATTGGGTTTTATTGATCGACTGTGCTAACGCCCTGGAGTCACAAGTAATTTACCTCTTAATTAATTTATTCATTCTCTTTTCAGGACGATGATTGGTGAAATATTTGACGTACTTCCACTAGACCGGCTCACGAAACAGCGCCTTACAGCTATTCAGGACCTAGTGCAAGGTCCACTTTTCTTGAGTAGCAAATGCCGTTGCATTCTGTTGCCACATATAACGAGCAATCTCAAAACGCTCATAATAAATAATGACGAGGTAGGTACCCACCCGGTAAAATGCTATATATTTTTTTTTAATTTCACTTTTGGTTGTTGAGCTTTTCCTACTTAGCATTTTTTTCTTTTTTGTGTGCATTTGTAGAAAGAACTTAGATTGGAATGTTTCACAGAAATTCAAATGTAACATTGTCATCAAGTTGCTAATCAGCGCCATTTTGTTTTTTTTTGCATTTAAAAGGTTTTAAATTGATTCTAGGTCTGTTTTAGTACTTTCTATCGAATTTTGCTCAACTGATAAGCATGACAACATGACAGGTGTGCTTTTCTTTTGATCAATAATAGTTCAAAAGTTGAAACGGATCTGGAATAGGTAATTAACGTCGACCTTTCTTATCTAAAAAAAAACAAAATGACACTGGTTTGCCATTAAATGATAATTATGCAATTGAATTTCCGTTTAACGCCCCAACCTCAAGCTGGGATCCTACCTCATCTGGCTTTCTATGCTAAAGAAACCCAAAATTGAATTGACTTCAATTTTAGTTCTATGAAATAGACCATAGATAAGGTGGGAATTCAGCATTACTCTAGTTGCATTCTAAATTGTAGTGCAGTATCTACTTAACTTTTTGAGGGAGTAGCGAAGTAGGTACTTAACCTAAAAATAGTTCTAAAAAAAAACACGCCTTCTCTGCAACCAATATATTATTTCTGCTGGTGATGGAGTGGGAGATTCCTTTTCTCTTTTAATACTTTTAATCTTTTTTATAGCTCTGCTTGTGTGAAAAATCACCTTAACCTTTGGGCTGCGTTCAAATGTACTGGTTTCGTTACCGCCACGCGCCTTTTTCATCTCGTCTGGCCGGCCAATAATACTTAAAACTGTAATTAAACATGATTGTTCTTTAATTTATCATAAATCACTCAAAGTAATTGTTTCGAGGCAATGTTTATATAAACAAAATGAAATATTACGAGCAGATAAAACATTACTAAACATCTACACGGGTAATTTTAATTTATTTTAAATTTACTTTTCTGGGCACTACGTTAGTGAAAATTCTAATTAAAAATAAAACACATTATGTTCCAAAATGTAAATTCTCTACGACACAAACAACATACAGCATAATATAATACTTATGCAAATCTCAGTAGAGAAATGTGATTTTTTAGGTTAACAACTCTATGCATTTTTATATTGAACATTTTAATACAATTATTATGATTGTCAAATGAAATTCATAAATTTACACTTGTTAAAAAAATTGTCCTTAAATGAAAATCGGCGCACGTTTCTTCTGATATCGCACTAATCGTTTATTGCCCTCGCGCATCGAACAAGGCCGCTTGCACAGGCGCGCGGGAGATCTGAAACTGAAGGGAAAAACCTGTCTCAGTCGTTTTAAATCCTTACCCAAGATAAACAAATAAATTTACTAAACACAATTCTAGAGATATGAATGCAGAATTATTACAAATGAATTTCGGTTCTGTAACATGCACACAATATAGCGAGATCTCAAACCTAGAAATGACTTGAATCGGGGTCCCACGTGAGAGGGAAGCGAGATGGAATGACTCTGAGAGTTAAGGGGACTTATGTCAAAATTGAATGTCTACACCTAAATAAAAGTTATTTTGAATCACATGGGGAATTAATAATTTGTAACTAGGTTTCATAGGTCCTGTGGATTAAGAATGAACTAGTTTTCACTGAAAAAAAATTGACTACCCAATTAAAACATATCATTAAAATAATTATAGTGAAGAAACTATGTACAGTTTATACCATTTACTTCCATTGTGTAAAAGCTTGCATGACGTGTTTTCATAGGTTCGTTGAAATTTTTTTAAATCTATGCTGAAATCTGCAGTTTCTACGTAATTCACCACTCGCAAAATTATTACGTTGGAAAAATTTTCCCATTCAATTTTTTCTTTCTATGTAGTTTTTTTAAAATTTATTTATGGCTTTTTAGTTTGTGCGCCTTCCCTTACTGAAAAACAAAATACGGTTACTATTTAACTGACTGTCTTTTTACATTTCTGTTTTTTTTTTAATTCTTTGTAAATTTATGGTGATGGTTTAAAAAAAAATGGTTAGTTGGTGGTTTTAATAGATCTCATTGTTATGAATGTTGTCAATAATTTTTAATGTAAAATAACGAAAATATTGTATTATTTAATATATAAAATAATTTCGGTTTGATACTAAAAAACGAAAAATTTGTATGGTCCTTCCGGAGAGCCCTGTTGTAACTTCTCTTTGTGTTACATTAATTGTTTATCTGCCTTTGTTTTCAGAGCCTAGTTCATTTTTTGCTGTTTTCTTTTTTTAATAAATTATTGTCAAATGTAATACAAATTTTTCAAGGTTAATCGGAGCAGTTCTTTCGGCTAAAGCAAATGTTGAGAATGAAAGCATGCTGAAATTTATTTCTCTTTTTTGAATTGCAGCATGAAAAATTTTCCCTCTTTATTATTTCTTCTTTTTTGCTCTTCTAATTCATTACTTTAATTCGTATTGGATGATATTAGATACTTTTACTAGATATTATTAGAAAAACAATATTTTTGTTGATTTCTACAATTGAAAAAAAATCTAATTATTTTTACTTTTACTAACACAAACATATTTTTCTCATGCTTCTCGAACAGATGAGGTAAGTCCATCTTTTTTCTTCTAATATTTATTAAGTTTCCTCAAAAATCAATATTGTCTGCAAAAACAATCTTCATCGCAAACAATTATCTTGCTCCAATCAATATTGAAATATTTCAAAATAAAATATACCTCTCTAATAATTATGTTCACTAACGCATGCAAACTTTTGATTTTTTTTTAATAACAATAATTTCATTGAACAATCTTTAAAATCTGATATTTCTACATTTTATTTTAATTTTCTATTTTTTACTAACAATGAATGAGTAGGTACTTTTAAAGAAATCCTACTTTTTTCATTCCATTCACAAATAGAAATAAGAGTTGCTTGTTTGAAAGAAATGTGACAAGTACCTACTCGGCAGGGTGTGCCATCCATAAAAGCTGCACATTTCTTAAGGAAAAGATAAGAAAAATGTTTTTTCATAGTTAAAAAAGTGTTTCTTTTATATTTTCTTGGGCATTAATTCTATGAAATGCAGAGTAGGTACTTTGTAACACATTTTTCTCAAACTGGCCACACTCAATTTAATCTATGATACAAATTTTAAAATTGGAATCATTTTTTCATCAAATTGTAAATAAAACAAAAGTTTGCATGTGCGCTGTGTTCTTATACATTTGTGATGGTATTGCTAACGAGCACCCCCGTCTTGCCGTGTGAATCCTTCCACTGAATTAATGTGTTTGTTTCACCGCACCCGCACAAACACAAGCACCGTCCATAACCCTTATAATATTACATTCCCTCTCTGTGTGTGTTAATTATTAACTATATTTTAAAAACAACACTTAATAATAATAATAATACAGCCATTTTTACATTTAAATCAAGTTTCTTTATTATTTTCTGCAATAATTTAGTTTTTTTTTAATAATAGTGTCTTATAGATTCTCATTGTTGGCAGTTTTTTGTTCAGTGATGTGTAATTTCAATTTTGTCCATGTGCACTCATTATGTGTAGACATTTAACTGTTCATTTTAGCCTTCGGGGTGTATTGTTTGGGTATCAGAGCTTAATATGGAAATGAGAGTCAAATACATTTGCTTTGGGACTTTACAAATTAATCAGGGTTCATGTTTTTGTGTGTTTTGTTCATATTTTTGTCCCAACTAACTAATAAAGCGGTGAAAGTTCTGTTGTAACCTCTCTTTTCTATTACATGCATAGTTTGAGAAAGAGAAAGAGTTAACGATAAGTCTATCAGCACTATGCTGCTGAGAGCTTCGCTGTAACCACTCTTTCTGTTGCGTACATCATGAGCAAGAGTGAGATGTTACAATGGAACTATCAGTTTTTTGGGTTATTAAATTTCAAGTTAATGTTTATATCAAACTGTAAAAATACACGATTTAACTGGGTTTCGAGTCTACTGAAAAATTTTGGGATGTGTTCTAATTTTTTTAAATTAAATAATCAACATGCCTGCAACTCTTCACAAAAAAATAATGACACATTGCACGGATTTGCTCTTTTCTCTGTGTACGCTTTAAAATAATCCTCACCAATCTAATCATCAACATCATGTGTGTTAATGTTAACAAAAATAAACAATTATTGCTTGGCCTGTTTTTTTTTCTGATACTTCAAACATTAAAAAAGATCTAAATTTAAAAAAAAAAATTCAAGCACGAAAATTATTGTCTTTGATAATTTTAATAAAATATCTATGCTTTTTTAACTTTTATATTGTTAGAGACGGATTTAAATAATATAAGAAAAATTCTTTCATTAATATTATGCCGTTTGAATAAATAAAAAATTGTTGTGGCAGAAAAATATTTATTATTATTTATTTATTTAATTTTGACATAAAATGCAAAGTTCATAATATACAGAAACAGTAACTTTTTGGATTTAATGTAATATATTATGTTAGTCTCAGTAGGTACTATATGGTTTCACTGCTGAGAGCTCCGTTGTCACTTCCCTTTTTGTTATATACATGGTGTATCAGAAAGAGGGAGAACTGAGTTATCAGCAGTAGATTAATGTTAATTTATTTTTTATTATGGGATCGTTAATATTAAAATTAGTTGAATTTGATTCCAAAAGAGAATTAAATGATAATATTTGAACTTTGTATTTTACCATATTATTTTATTTATTATGATGTAATAATTAACGCCATATTGTTTTTCAATTTTTTGCCTGTCATGGCGTGGTGTTGCCTCTACAAACAAACTAACTCCAAAACGAACCCCCCCCAAAAACCACAAACGGACGGGCTTACATATTATATGTGTGCGTGCGGATTGTCTATGACCCTATTCATTTATTGGTGGATTCACAAATGGCTAACGAAATTTTATGGCTGTCGAATTATTCTTCACCTTCCCGCAAACAAATGATATTTTGTCTGTGGTAAAAAAAAAACCATAGACGAGTCGATGCGGAGTAGAAATAAGGTCGAAGAATCGATCAGTGGATAAAATTGCAAGGGTGCTTGGTGCATCCCGACACAAATTGCAAGAGCACAGGGGATACAGCGAACAGGTGATGATTTTATTCATATTTTTACGTGCTAAAAAGTTATGATACAACAAAGTTATTACAGTACCTAACCAATTTTATTATGTTTACATATACTAATTTTTCTCCTGGCAATCTATTTAAACCATAGGTTTTTTTAAGATACCACAAAGTTAGAAAGTTTTATCGATTGGTTGTTTTCAAATTTGGAAAGTTGCTTAATAATTTGTTTTGTTTTAGTTTGAATATCGGTTTGCTTCAGTACGTATCTCACAAAAAAACTCGCAAATGTTGAGCACTGGCATCATGAAATTTTTACAGTTTTTCAGACTGGATTTTTTTCAACGCAACTAGTTTTAACCCACAACGTCATTTCCATCATGAGCTACAAAGCTTTGAAGCTTTGAAATATCCAACTGTCAAATAAGAGATGTCATATTGTTTGTTCCAAATTGTTCAATTAAAAAATAAAAATTGTGGTACTTTCTTTATCATATCATAACTCTGTGGTTATTTTTGTTATTTGCTTGTTCGATAGTTTTACTGTGAAAGATTTTAAGCTGAATTGTTGCTTAGGAATGTTTGTTGTTACAGTAACATTAACAAACCTAAAATAATACATATTTTATAATTTAATTTATTTGATAAAATATACAGATTCTTTATGAAAATTATTCTATGATACAAAAATCCAGATAAAAAATATTTATTGATTGAATATTGAAATTTTGAATGTAAAGAATTATTTTATTAATTTAATATAATAATGTTTCAGTTGGAACTTTGCGTGAAAATATTGAGTGACATATTGGCTTTATTGTTCCGGAATGATGTGGGTCCCACAGATGAGGAATTCAACCATCTGACTTCCAGTCTATTGCGGACCATCATTCAGGCTACCATCCAGATGGACAGGGAGAATCCTTTAGTGGTAAGTGGCTATTAACTTTTTACCCGCGGCTGACGCACACTTATGTGATTTGGAAAGTCAGGCCCACGGCGCGGCTGACACATACGTGTGTTATTGATCGGTACCCAAGATTTATAAAAATGTCACAAGTATACAAACACTATACAAGACAACAAATTAAATTGTACACTAATACAGAAACTGGTAAGAGAAGCATAGGTCATCAGGTTTAAACATTTATAATCTCCTTCCCAATAGCCTGAAAAGGAAGAATTGAATACGTAAATTAAAGAAAAAACTGTTTGATCTTAAAATAAATGAACAGAACGTAGAGTGATTATTAAGATGAGATGTTATGTAGTGTTGTTATATTGTGTAAAATTATTATTGTTATGTGTATATATATTACAATATACCTTATATTTTGTTAGAAAGTGAAATACTTGTATTCAACCCGGGTTTAAAATGTGACTTATTTCTTATTCCATTGACATCTGTTGAAATATTCAAGAATAAATATCTTTATTACATTCAGATTCGAGAAAAACGATGGAAAGATGTATGAAAAAATGCCAAAACCCACATAATTTTTTTAATGACATAATATCCCGTTCCTTGTCTCATCAAATACCCAAAAAAATCACAAACCATTATAACTGAATTAACAATGCAAAAATAAAATTATAATTATTCATTATGCACCCCTTTGCATACAAATCATTGCAACAGTTTGTCATACAAGATGGCTGCCAGGCAATTTCCCATCAACCTAGATTGGGCTTCAATGTCATTGATGCAAAATCGCACTAATGTTCTGTCCAGCGCTTTTTAGGTCCATGCTATTTCTGTATGTTGTCTATGGTCCATTGGAAATGTCTAGTCACAGATAGTAAAAAAAATAATTTTTAACACAAAAGTAGATTTTTTTTTAAATTACATGTACACGGTACAAAACGTTATTTGGAATATTTCTTGAGCTGAACATTTGTGAAATCTTTTCGTATTCGATAGAAGCTATTTGCTGACTGTGGGAAGTTCAAAATAAATTCATAAAAATCACTTTCCTAGAAGCTGCCGCTCAAGTGGTTAACTGATTTGATTAAATTTACATTCTGCTTACACGAAAATGAGGCTGAGCGACGAAGATAGATAGAGATAGTTTCACCTTATGCTATGGCAGACTTATACAGTAGAACCCCGTTAATTCGAACCCCGATAATTCGAAAAAACGCGTAGTTCGAAATTTTCGCCAAAAAAATATCTACAGAAAATTTTTTTCATACAAAATGATTTTTTAATTCGAAATTCGTAATTCGAAATTTATTTTAGTCCGCACACGAAAATTTGTTTGTGTAATTCGAAAAACTTCGATTTTTGCGAAAATAAATCATAAAATTTCGTAAATCTGAATCTAAAAGACAGCCATAACGGTAAAATGCCGAAAAGTGTATTTTTACGTGGTTATACATCGCGCTAATTAGTATTATTATTTTTTAAATCGGAATCGATTTACATTGGAATGTCGTATTTTTTTCCAATTTATTCCGAATATCCGAGTTTGAAGGGCCGAGAAAATTCGTTTTACGCGGAAATATGCCGTAGTTTTATGAATTTACACCAAATATTTGAATTTAGAGGGTCGGCCGCGAAATTTCGATTTACGCATAAATATATCGCATTTTTACGAATTTATTTTGAATATCTGAATTTCAAAGATCCGGCGCGACGGAAATCGGCTCCGAAATTTCAATTTACGCATAAATCAGGGTGGCCACAGACCTGGAAAACCGGGAAAACCGGGAATTATCAGGGAATTTTACCGAACCGGGAATTATCAGGGAAATGTCAGGGAATTTCAAAATATTCTTAAAATATCAGGGAATTCCAAAAATAAAACGAAATTCGTTATTTACGATTTGTGAAGTCCCAAAGTTGTGTTTTATTACTTTTACTTGCGGCGTGTGTAACAAAAGATATGCCGACAAAGACAAACTAGATAAGTAGGTATTTTTTTATTATTATTTTCGTAAATAGCCCTTGCAACACAATCATGTCGTAAACCACCCGCTTTGGTTTTTCCCCCATACTATGTAGGTGCGAAATCTGTAAAGAAAAAGCTAGCAAAGTTACAACAAAGTGTCAAAAGGGTCGGACACCCAGTACGGTCGTAATAAAATTTAAAGATCATCATTACCAACATTTTTACAAAGTGTCAATACAGTAGAACCTCGTTAATTCGAAATCCCCGGGACATCAAAAATCAAATTTCGAATTAACGAATTCCCACGTAATTCATATTTTTATGAAAAAAAAATACGCCGAAAATCGATTTTCTCGGCCGCCTCTTCAAATCCGGGTGGTATTTTAGTTGTAAATTCGTATTAATACCAATTATTTCTTTATTTTCGCGGCCGATTACCGTAGCGGCGGGCCCTTTAAATTCAGATATTCGCAATAAATTCGTAAAAATGCTAGATATTTACGCGTAAATCGAGATTTCGCTGCCGATTTCGGTCGCGGCCTACCCTTTAAATTGAGATATTCGTAAAAATACGATATATTTCCGCGTAAATCGAGATTTCGCGGTAATATTCGTCGCGGCCGGCCCTTTATTTCAAATATCTGAATTTAAATTCGTAAAAATACGATATATTTCCGCGTTAAACGAGAATTCGCGGCCGTATTCCGTCGCGGCCGGCTCTTTAAATGCAGATATTCGAAATAAATTCGCAAAAATACGATATATTTCCGTCTAAATCGAGAATGCGCGGCCGATTTCCGTCGAATACGATATATTTCCGTGTAAATCGAGAATGCGGGGCCGATTTCCGTCGCGGCCGACCCTTTAAATTAAGATATTTGATGTAAATTCGTAAAAATATGAAATATTTCCGCGTAAATCGAATTTTTTCGGCAGTTTTTCGTCGCGGCCGGCGTTTTAAGTTCAGATATTTGAAGTAAATTCGTAAAAATATGTCATATTTCGGCGTGATTTCCGTCGCGCCGTATTTTTTAACTCGGATATTCGAAGTAAAGTTAGTAAAAATACGATATATTTCCGCGTAAGTTGAAATTTCGCGTCCGATTTCCGTCGCGGCGGGCCCTTTAAAATTCAGATATTCGAAATAAATTCGTAAAAATACGATATATTTACGCGTAAATCGAGATTTCGCGGCCGATTTCCGTCGCAGCGGGCCATTTAAATTCAAATATTCGAAATAAATTCGTAAATATACGATACATTTACGCGTAAATCCAAATTTCGTGGCCGAGTTTCGTCGCGGCCGACCCTTTAAATACAGATATTTGGTGTAAACTCGTAAAACTACGACATATATCCGCGTAAAACGTATTTTCTCGGCCCTTCAAACTCGGATATTCGAAATAAATTTGAAAAAATAAAACATTCCAGTGTAAATCGATTCAGATTTACAAAATAATAATACTAATTAGGACGATGTATAACAACGTAAAAATACATTTTTCGGCGTTTTACCGCCACGGCTGACTTTTAGATTCAGATTTACGAAATATTATGATTTATTTTCGCAAATTTTTGTGCGCGGACCAAAATAAATTTCTAACTAACTAACTAACTAAATTTCTAACTAAGTTTCCCCGCAGGGGTAGGCAGAGAGGACGGACCGCCAAACAACTCTGTCTTGGCATACACTCCTTGCCTCATTCACATTCATACATCGTCTCATACATCCTCTTCTATTGTTCTGACTCTTGACATGGCCCGACTCAAGTATCTGATTCACTTGGTCGTGCCATGTCTTCCTCGGGCGTCCCCGACTTCTGCTACCATTCACACTTGCATCGTATATTCTCCTTACACTCCTTTCTTCGCTCATTCGCTCTACATGCCCAAACCATCTAAGCGTCCCTTTCTTAATCTTACTCATTACGCTTACATCAGCCTTGCACTCTTTGCGGATATCCACATTCCTCACACTATCAAACATGGTTTTACCACACATACGCCTCAGGGATCTCATTTCAACAGCATTCAATCTACTTTCATCCTTTCTTTGCCAGTTCCATGCCTCACTTCCATACATCAGGGTAGGTACCAGCACTCTATTGTGGACTGCTAACTTCGCTTCTTTGGACAATTTTTTGTTAGCGCCAACTGCGTTCAGTCCTCCATTAATGGAGTTACCTGCATTTACTCTTCTTTCAATATCTCTGTCAGCCTTCCCATCTCTCGTAAACATGCTTCCTAAATACACAAATTCATCCACCTGCTCCAAGTATTCCTCATTCACAGCTATATTGCACACTGTTTTCGTACTTTCTCTTTCAAACACCACTACTTTAGACTTACTTACATTCATCATTAACTCATTCTTCACGCATACTTCGTTCATCCTAGACACGAGAGACTGCAGATCATCCATACTATTAGCAATCAGCACCGCATCATCAGCATACAACAGGCAACATACTTTCAGATTACTCAAATTCGCGCCCAATCCCACCTCTTTCAATTCTTGCATACAATTATCCATAGATTGAATAACCACGGTGACATTACGCAGCCTTGTTTAACACCTTTTGTGATATCAAACCACCCCGTAAAACCACCGTTTACCTTAACACATGCAACGCTTCCCTCATATAGAGACGCAATTGCCTGAGTCAGATTCGCATTCACTCCATACTTGGACAACACCTTCCATAGCTTTTTCCTGTCGACTTGGTCGTATGCTTTTTGTAGATCTACAAAGGCACAGAAAAGTTTCTGGTTTTTTGCCAGAAACTTCTCGGTGAGCATACGCAATGAGAAGATCTGGTCCATGCACCCCCTTCCACTTATAAAAGCACCTTGCACATCCCATATTTTATCCTTTCCCATTTTTATCCATTACGAATTAACTAATTTCGAATTTAAAAAAAATTTCTGCGTAATTTTTTTTGCGAAAATTTCGAATTACGCGTTTTTTTTCGAATTATCGGGGTTCTACTGTACTTACTTTTGTTTATTTGTCTATCTTTGTCTGGTCTTTTCATCTGTACACAAATTGTCTTCAGGCGAAATATCATAAATTTGTAATAAGTGTATTTTGTTTTGAATAGATCATTGTGGTGCAAGGAAATAATAAATGCTTTAGATGACGGAATTCCCTTTATTTATGTATCTGTTCTAATTTTCTGGCGTAGATGAAAATCGTGTTTCAAAAATAAAATTTTGAACGATATGTCCTTATACCAAATAAAACATATCAGGGAAAAATATAGAAACTGCCCTGGAAAACCTGGAATTATCAGGGAATTTTGAAATCCGTTTTTTGTGGCCACCCTGTAAATTGAAATTTACTTCGAATATCTGAGTTAAAAGATCCGGCGTTACGGAAATCGGCCGCAAAATTTCTATTCACCCAGAAATTTGACGTATTTTTACGAAATTTACTTCAAATATCTGAATTTAAAGGATCGGCCGCGAAATTTCGGTTTACGCATAAATATATCGTATTTTTCGAATATCCGAGCTTAAAAGACCGGCCACGACGTTAATCGGCCGCGAAAATTTGATTTACACGGAAATGTGTGGTATTTTTATGAATTTGCTTAGTAAAACTGAACTTGAAGGGCCGATCGCGACGGAAATCGGCTGCGAAAATTCGATTTAAACGGGAATAATTGGTATTAATACGAGTTCACTCCAAAAATACGACCCGAAAGAAGGGGCGGCCGAGGAACTCGATTTTCACGGTTTTTTTTTTTTTTTTGTTTATAAAATTTCGAATTATATGGGAATTTGTTAATTCGAAATTTCATTTTTGATGTCCTTGGATTTTGAATTAACGAGGTTCTACTGTATATCAATTTATAACCTTATATATATATATTTTTTTTTTTAAAAAAGAAAGACAAACATTCCCAGGTTACGAATAACCTGACAATATTTGAAAATCTCCTACTACCACCACAGTAAGCGGAAAATTTTGCTTATGTTGTGATGGAGGACTTAGCCAGTCGAGGAATTGAACACACTACGCCTGGGTGGGATCCAAGCGCGATGTCAACTCGGCCACCGACCTGTCATGTGTAAGAAAACTGAAATGCAATTTAATTCATACTACGCAAAATTGTTTGAATGAACTTTATTCACATCTTAAATAGTTCACCATCTCTAATCTAGAATTGCTGTCAAAACAAAGATTGTGTCTAATTAAAGATTTTTTCAGTGTCAACTGGTGTCCGTTTTGCTGGAGATGCTTCGACAGATGAATCTGGAGCGCTACAACCAATACCTGTCCCGCTTCTCCTGCTCCAGCGACCTCCTGGACTTCCTCATGGAGATCCAGCTGGTGCTGCGGGACCTGGTGGAGAAGCCTGTCTTCCATGCGCACTGGGCGGACATGATCAATCTGCAGTATTACATAGTCCTGAATACCTTCAGGTAACTATCTATGCTATCTGGAGCACTACAACGATCAGCTCTTTTTTTAATCAGAAAAACCAATCTGTTTTGCACACAATCGAGCAGATTGAGTATTCTGGGACTTGATGAGAGATGGCTACCAAATTTAATCGTCTGACATACTTGATCTATATCGGCAGCTGGTAACTATTGAAGAATCTGTCAGCTCTGTACAGAATGTTCTGTGTGTGGAAGCCAGATTTCCATTCTCTGATACTCACTCCAAGCATCCAATGTTGGAAAGATTGCTCCATCAAAGTGTAATGGACAACCTTTGATCTCCCTTCCTTTTTTTGGTCAGCAAATTTCTTCAGCGAAACAGTCGTACTTCCAGAAGTTACTGTAAGGAGAGTCCCATATTTTCTTGATTAGACCAAACTATCTCTGTACATACTTATATCAGCGGTCCCGAAGAACAATGTCTGATGTGCAAATTTGCAGTAAACCTGTTTTTAGTTTAGTTTCTGCATTTTTACTGTTTTTGATCATACATTTCTCCAATTAAATAAATCAGGTTTACTGCTAGATGTCAAACAACACTATATTTCTTGATCTCAGAAACAGTAAAAGTGCAGAAACGAAACTTTAAATTGCTCTTATTGCAAAACTACAAACTTTCACATCCAACATTGTTCTTCGGGACCATCGATATTAATGCATAGTAAGGTTGAGAATACATGGACTGCTATTAGCGGTCTCCATTGACTGCTTCAAGCAGTGCCTTCGTAGTTCTCATAGAAAACAAAACAGCTTGGCAGTCTGTATATTTCTAATATCGACTGTTTGTGTATTCCCAACTCTTAACCTTTGGAACGCCGATCTCCTACTACCATATACCTCTGTAATGATGAGGGAGTTTGTATTGTGGGAATGGCTCTATTACCTTGTGAAGGGATGTATCAAATAAGGACTAGAAATCACAGATTGGTTTATTAAATACAAATATGCTTTCATCATTATCGAATATAATTTATTGTTATAAGGTCGTGGAACTACGACACTGAATGGAGCATGCTGACTGGGGCGGCTGCTGAAAACAAATGTTAAAGGTTTGGGACTGCAATCAGTTAGCAGGACCCATTAATGCTCGTCGCAGTGTTACCATAGTAGGAATTAAGTGCGATAATTAGGAACCGCCACACACCCCCCTTTCAGTGTCTTAGTGTAACTGAGACAAGCTCTGTAATTTTAGCTCTGTAAATATATTTTTAAAAAGAGGTAAAGGGCGGTAACATGAAAAAAAATTGGACAGTTAAATTTACTTCTGTCGTGGGCCGACGTTCAATTTTTGTAAATTGTATCGTCTTACCAGATAATATGTTTACATATTTAAGAAAATAGTATAAAATCTACCATAAGTAGTTTCCCCACTAAAGCTACTTATATTCAGAGAAAAAAAATTATCTCATTTTATAAAAAAAGATTTCATAGAAATATGAAAATAGTATTTTTTTAATATTTCCCATAAAGCTCTTCCAAAATAAGTGTTTTTCGCAATAAAAATTAAAGAAAATGCATAACAAACTACACAAACTGCACGTTAGGCTTGCTCGTCAAAGAATGACACAGTAGTGACTTTGTTATTATTTTAAAATGACTGCTCTTTAAGAAATGAAAAGCAAGAACTTTTATCTCATTGTTTATTTTGTTGCCAATCGAATAAGATTTGTTTCAGTAAGTTACAAACATTTTTTTCAATGAAAAATCCCATCAAAAGAAAGTATTTTTTTAATGTCCCTATCCGCCACGGCGGCATTCAATATCTACAATTTTTTCATGGCCGATAGGCACTTTCGGAACTCAAAAGAGTTAAAAAACTCATTTTATTATCAAATACATTAGAAACATGGATATTTGGATAAATAAGTACATGTTTTTATTTGCTACAACATGATAGACAGGCAACTTTGTAACCCTTCCACGTATGCGCTTTTTCTTATGGAAATTCCATCACATTATAATAACTTTAATTACCTCATTTCCTTTTTTCAGATTATTCTCCTCCACCCTGACGGAGCGCTTCTATGAGCACTTTGAGCTGCAGGTGTGGTCCAATTGGTTCCACCTCGCAGTAGGTTTCCTGACGCGACCTTCCCTTCAGCTGGAGCGCCGTCTGCCCGAGCAGAGGCGCAGGATCATGGCGCAGTTCGGCGACATGCGCCGAGACGCCGCGCAACAAATACACTCCATGTGGTTTAATCTCGGTGAGAACTTAAATGTAGATTCTGCGTCTTTCCCAAACAAGCCAGACAATTATTTAAAATTTTCGATGCTGGTCTTTTCAACGAAATCTTTCTGACCATGCAACATGGTTAAACACAATGTTTTGTGAGCATAGATCTTGGTTAATACATCATACTGAAACAATAATTGACCTTAAGAGTGATTGTATACCTGACAAAATCAACTATTTTCGACACACACGAACTCTGTTGTTCATTTCCAAAACAATATTTTTTCTAACTAGAATTTATTTTAAAAACGTTTGCCTGAAAACAGTAAGATGGCGGTAGTGTAAATCTTCGTTATAAAAGTTATGAATTTCAGTTACCAGATGGCACTATTTTTTGTATTATTTATTTAATTAGAATATAAACGAATATATAAAAGGTAACATTTAATTTAATTGTATGTATTTTAATATTTTTACAGAAAGCCTGACATTTCTTTTTTTTATGCTTCCGATTTTGTTGTCCGGGTTAAATCTTCCCCATAGGAAAAACTAAACCCTTCCACTCACTTTTCCACAAATGATCATCTAGTCAATCAACATTATGTAAGTGCATTATATAAGCAAAATAAATACAAAACAATACAAGAACAACACGTCAACTCACAAAAGATCAAATGGGAAAATAATTCACCGACTCCAGATATTTTCATATCAGAGGGTTCGGCTCGGTAGAACTTCTAACAGGGCCTATAAATCCTACTGATCCCTCAACATAAATATTTAAAAAATCTTTTGTTATCCTACATGTATTCAAAATGACCGACTTTTGCATCTTTATATATAATTTTTTTGAAAGATCTAATACGCCTAAATTTTTAATTAGAGAGCTAGGTATAATGCCAGTAGCCGAAATAACGAATGGTAATATTTTTATAGTCTGAGAATGCCAAATTCTTTTTATTTCATTTCCTAAATCTGTGTATTTTCTTATTTTTTCGCTAACAGATTTTTGAATATTACAGGAATTTGGTATAGCGACATCAATGATATAAGTTAATTTTTTTAATTTTTTCATGTAAAACTATATCGGGTCTATTATGACTAATCGCTTATATTATTATTATTTCTTCATATATCTTTAGTCCTGATTTTCCATATTATGACATGTATGATGATGTATGTGCCAATTTCTTAATTATGTACAGTAGAACCTCGTTAATTCGAAATCCAGCGGACATCAAAAATCAAATTTCGAATTAACGAATTCCCACGTAATTCGAAATTTTATGAAAAAAAAAAAAAAAAACGCCGAAAATCGATTTTCTCGGCCGCCTCTTTAAATCCGGGTGGTATTTTAGTTGTAAATTCGTATTAATACCAATTATTTCTTTATTTTCGCGGTCGATTACCGTAGCGGCCGGCCCTGTAAATTCAGATATTCGCAATAAATTCGTAAAAATGCTATATATTTACGCGTAAATCGAGATTTTGCTGCCGATTTCGGTCGCGGCCTACCCTTTAAATTGAGATATTCATAAAAATACGATATATTTCCGCGTAAATCGAGATTTCGCGGTAATTTTCCGTCGCGGCCGGCCCTTTATTTCAAATATCTGAATTTGAATTCGTAAAAATACGATATATTTCCGCGTAAAACGAGGATTCGCGGCCGTATTCCGTCGCGGCCGGCTCTTCAAATTCAGATATTCGAAATAAATTCATAAAAATGCTATATATTTACGCGTAAATCGAGATTTCGCTGCCGATTTCGGTCGCGGCCTACCCTTTAAATTGAGATATTCGTAAAAATACGATATATTTCCGCGTAAATCGAGATTTCGCGGTAATTTTCTGTCGCGGCCGGCCCTTTATTTCAAATATCTGAATTTGAATTCGTAAAAATACGATATATTTCCGCGTAAAACGAGAATTCGCGGCCGTATTCCGTCGCGGCCGGCTCTTCAAATTCAGATATTCGAAATAAATTCGTAAAAATATGATATATTTCCGCGTAAATCGAATTTTGTCGGCAGTTTTTCGTCGCGGCCGGCCTTTTAAGTTCAGATATTTGAAGCAAATTCGTAAAAATATGTCATATTTCGGCATGGATCGAAATTTTTCGGCCGATTTCCGTCGCGCCGTATTTTTTCAACGCGGATATTCGAAGTACAGTTAGTAAAAATACGATATATTTACGCGTAAATCGAAATTACGCGGCCGAGTTTCGTCGCGGCCGACCCTTTAAATGCAGATATTTGGCGTAAACTCGTAAAACTACGACATATATCCGCGTAAAATGTATTTTCTCGGCCCTTTAAACTCGGATATTCGAAATAAATTTGAAAAAATACGACATTCCAGTGTAAATCGATTCAGATTTACAAAATAATAATACTAATTAGGACGATGTATAACCACGTAAAAATACATTTTTCGGCGTTTTACCGCCACGGCTGACTTTTAGATTCAGATTTACGAAATATTATGATTTATTTTCGCAAAAATCAAATTTTTTCGAATTACACGAACAAATTTTCGTGCGCGGACAAAAATAAATTTCGAATTACGAATTAACGAATTTCGAATTTAAAAAAAAATTGTATGAAAAAATTTTTCAGCGGAAATTTTTTTTGCGAAAATTTCGAATTACGCGTTTTTTCGAATTATCGGGGTTCGAATTAACGGGGTTCTACTGTATATCTCTATTAAAAACATTTTGGCATTTGGTTTTACATAGTTTTATGCACAATAATTAACACATTAAATTCAATAGATAACAATGAATTAAATGAAATAATATAAATAAATAATTTTTTAAGTACTTAAAATTTTAAATACCAAAATACTTTTAACAAAATAAAATTTTATTGATTCTGTGGTCCAGAATAAATATCTAGGTTCAGATATAAATGCTAATACTTCTTTATTTGCGTACACCGGGTTCGAACCCGCGACCTTCGGAATGGGAGTCCAAAGCTTCACCACCGGACAGGCCGGCCGTCAGATGCACGCATTGTAAAAAATATACCTACATCTGGTCAAAAAACAGAGTACCTCTGTTCGTTCTACCTCGGTCACAATAACCGTTATAAATAACATTATTGTTTTCTAAGGCCCACAGAAACGCCATCGGGCCCAAAATTCGCTTGTGTTCAACAGTCCTTGGTGAAGCAAAACGTCAGATTTGGCAACATTCAGTTCATTTACAACGATGCCACTTGAACTAAAAAGCGCCTTGCGCGGGTGGACATTTTTGTAAGTTGTTTTACAGTGGACGGTAAATTGATATCCCGACCTAAAAATGTCAGGTTATTTGTGTTTTGTCTTTTCATTCATGTTTTTTTAGAATAATTTACAAAAACAATAATAAATATCGAGATATGGCCCGACTCAACAGGATGACGACCTCCGTGACGTCGCGGGTTACAATCTTGGCGTGCACGAATACCAACCTACATTTTATTTTAATAATTTGTGTTATTTCACAATGTACATAAGTATTATATTTGCGGCATTTTCCAGAGCGTTATATACTGTCAGTATCGCCCCGATGAAAGACCACAAATCATTATTTAAATTTAGACCGCAGAACGGGTATTATTTATTGAATAAGTGAATCTACCTGGCTATTCAGATTTGGTCACCAAACACGGCTAAAGCCATTTCAAGCAACGTTTCAATTCTGAATGGTGGTCTTACACCAGGCGATACTGAGAGTATCTTTCACTATGGAACGTACCGCGCATATACCATACGTATATTAATTCATTAATTGTGAATAACACAAATTAACCAAATAAAATTTACTTGCCCATTCCGATATTCGATCCCGCAAACTTCGAGGCGAGAATTTTACAGTATAGTGTACAGAATAGCATAACCTAAGCCAGTGGCCGTTTGGCTTGTATAACTGAAACCGATTTATACGTTGAATATTGGCTTATGACATGGGAAGAGTCAATAGCGAACCATGATAGCGCCATCTGTTGGGATATTTAAAAGAAGCTTTTAGTTCGATGTTCTACCGTATTTAAAATTTCAAATAGGCGCCAGCAGACGGCCTGTTTTAAAAGTAATTTAAAAATCTAAAAGTTCTTTCTTAAATTGTAGTATAAAAAATATTAAATTAACTTTAAAAAATGGAAAAATATAATACCAGTAATTTATCGTTTAGTTTTGTTAAATAAACGTATCCAAAGTTTTATAATCTGCATTTTAAAAACAAGTACAATTAGAGTTTATGAAAAAATTAAACTACGAACCTATTTTATTTATTTTTTAGTTTTTTTTTTCGTACGTTTAAAGAAAACCCCTTCAGGTATTTTTTGACGATATTCAGCCTTTAATAGTATTTTTTAAAACGCATGTATTACGGTCTGAAAAAGGTCATATTTTCGATTAGATTTTGATAATTACTAAGCCTATGTTAATTTTAAAAATGTATAAAAAATTTTTTACTTGTTGAAAACACTATCATAATCGATTTGCTTAATAATATAATCATTATTTTAAATTAATAAAAAACTACACTCGGCCTTAAGGTGATTTTCCTACTAAAATGACTCCATATAAATAATCCAATAATTATTTCTCCCTTTTTGTCAACTGTTGGTAAAGATGCATAAATGATATCATTTTTTTTCTGTTGAATTTTGATCTTTCACCAGGGCGATGCGCACGCCTGCATTTAAACCCACATCCTTTGGATACCTAATCGAGGGATTTAACTACTCGACCATGGAAGTCGCTCTTATTGTCGAAATATGAGAAACTATGGCCCAAATATGCATTTGCATTTTGGACATAAAACATGCATCTTTATAATAATACTAGCTGTACCCCGCCACGCGTTGTTGTGGCTCAGTCTGTCTGTGTCAATAGAAAAACAAAAGCGCGTGTTGCTTTAAAGTCCAACAGATGGCGCTGTTTTTTTTTTTTTTTAAAGCATGTTAATATGTAACAATTAAAAATTATACTATGAACTTGGCACGTCGGACGCAAATGAAACAATTAAAATTACGAATGTATGGATTACAACAATTGAAAGATCAATAATAGTAATATCCAAAAGTATGTTATTTTAAGCATGACTTTATTAGCATTCTATTTAATTTATATCTTAACCACTCAGAACATTAGAACGTCAAAAGACATAAATATGATAATAGCGGTCAAGACATTAGAACGTCTTTTCACGTAAACGCGCGAGATTTTACAAAAATCTATTTATTTCCATCACTAGTATACGGATTGCCATGATTTAAAAAACAGAGTATCGATAATGAATAACGCTATGCGTCTGTATTCAACAATATCTATGGAACGTAGAACTGCATTATCTAAGCCGATTGAATCTGTCATCTTGTTCGTTCATAATTTATTGCGTTTTTAAATAATATTTTAGTTTGGACCGTTAATATTTTGAGGTTTTTAATTATATTTCTTCAATATATAAAGTGTTATTTCTTTGTGATACTCAGAAAAAAGTACATTTTTCACGGCTTTGAAATAATGGTTATCGATTCTTACATATTTTTGACGTTTTCATAAAATATATATTTAGAAACGCAAATATTTACTTATAACAACACAATGCGATATTGGATTTCATAATCTTTCCAAAACATTTTTTAGAATGTGGCTACGTTTCCCAAGACGTGAGTTATGATGCTTTTAGCAAAACTCGTAAATAACACAAAAATTATCACGTTTTGACAGTTTTCAAAGGAACACATAGTATATAAATGTCTTTGTCTGAGAGGTTAAGGGTGGCCAGGAACTAAAAGATGATTCCGGATAGTTAATTTACAAAAATGTAACCAAAATATTGTATTTAAGTTTATTCGAATAGTTCATGAATTTATAGGGCGCCAATTTGTTTAAACATAACAAACAAGTTGTTATTTAATTAAGCTATGTGATAAACCAAAATGTATGAAGAGAAAAACTAAATAGTATGATTATTTCTTTACGTGTCGAAATTTGTTCATCACTATGATCCGGCAGTGTGTCGCTCCGTGTCCGTAAAATCCTCCTTGTCGCTCCGCTGGATTTGAACTCTTGGCTAGCAGCGAGCCAAAACGCATCTATTGTGTTGGTATGCATCGATACGATTGTCCATGTTCTTGCATCGATATTCGTAACGGTAGTTGGGGCTAGTCGTTTTAAGCGTTACAAATATCTATTGCATGTTAACAGATTTTTTTCAAAAAAGCATGTTTTTACCTGTCACACGTGACAACTATATAATATAGGTATAAAAAAGCACACGTGTATTTGAATGCAAAGTTGTGTCAAAATTTCAAAGCAACCACCGGTGAAGATCTTTAGGAGATTTAAGATTTTGAACAAACGAACATTTACATTTTTATTTATATTGTGGCGGGTTTAAATCCACCGATTGCAACAATTGATAGTCAATTTAGTTTGCAACCATTGTTAATATATAAACGGCTAAAACCATGAGGGTCGCCTTTGGAATATTCTGTACGGGAACCAACATCGGGATGTTACAATTGTAATAATAAAAGAGATAAAATTACAACATTATATTTATAACTACTTCGTACAAGAGCCAGAGCAAAACCAGAGATCTCTAAATTAATATTATAAAGTTAAATCCCAGGGCGTGTGCGTCAGATCGAAGATCTTGCGCACGGATATTAATTAAAATTGGTAGCAATATTAAAAAGGTGTGACAAAGTATTCTAACCTGTTAAAGAGAAGAGGGCGCCAAATAACACGTTCCATGTTATTAAATTTAGATGTAGCTAACAATGACCAGCTAAAACGTTAATAAAACTACTGTGTCATTCTTTGCCGGTAGATCGTCGTGACAAAATGTCCGTAGAATGTCGTTTGGAGCGTCCGCTCGTGTCCTCCCGGAATGGCGTGTCTCCCCGCAGGCTGCCGATTTGGTACTGACTTCGTAGTCCGGTTCCGGTCGAGTCGCCGTCTTCTTCTCGAAGTCCAGTAAATAATATTGAAAAGGTAGCGGGCAATAAACAACTGCTACAATATAGATAATATGTTTCCTATTCATTATTTGAAGATTTTATTCTTTTATATCACATTAACTCCACACAGGAGGCTGTGTTATCTTTGGGGTTGCTGTGCGGAGGGTCTGGGGGTGAAGAAAAGGGAGGAGAGAAAGTTCTGGTTTGGAAAAAGGTATGGTGGGTAGGAATCTAGGGATCCAGTGTGTCTAGAGTGAAGTATGTATCCATCCCTCTCACTGCGGTTCAAGGCTTTGTGTCGAGGAAGTCTGGCCGGAGTGGTCATAGGAACTCCCTTAACCGGCCTCTGCTGATCCGGCTCGCCACACACCTCGTGAGCAGATGCACTCGTCATCAAGATCTGAACAAACTTCAGCCCATAAACCCGGGAACCCTTTTGCACAAGGAAATCATATTGTTTAATTTCTTTTTCAGGTCAGCACAAAACCCAGTTTGTCCCCGCGTTGGTTGGTCCCTTCCTAGAAATGAGTTTGATTCCAGAAATCGAACTTCGAAAAGCGACCATTCCCCTGTTCTTTGACATGATGCAGTGCGAGTTCACCTCTCCCAAATATCCTGCCGACTTTTTTGTGGAGCCACTGAGGGAACTCACTCACATCAAAGGGAATTTCAATGACTTCGAAAATGAGATGATTCATAAACTAGATGTTCTGGTCGAAGGTATGTAGCAATTTTGCAATAAATAAAGTTTTTTCTTATTCGGACGTTTTGACCCAAAGTTGTTAAGAAGTTTACCTGAGTAGAAGATTTTCTCAACATAACCCTTGTGGATGACCACCATTAATAATCAAAAGATTGCTTGAAATGGCCTGAGCTCTCTCTCTCCACCCCACTGGCTCCAGATTGTTGAGAGCAGTTGGGACTCTTGTGAGGCATTCACATAAAAAATCCGAGAGCTATGCTGCAAATTCTCAGCATTCGTGAGATTCCAGAAAACTGTGCAACTTTACCGCTGTGTCGGGCAATAGTGGTGCATCATGTTTGAATCTCACAGAAATAACAGAACACACCAGAGATGTGTATAAATTAGTTGGTGCTTTTATTACAAAATTTTCGCGAAGTGAACAGCAACCAGGGGAGTCGCTAAAGTTATAGTAAGTTTGCTGACGAAGCCACTTATCATAGAATGTGAGTGGAAAGAGAGAAAATTCTTATATTCCCCAGTTAATATTCGGTAAAGTAGAACTATATGTACAGAAGTGACATCTGTTAACAATTTCACAAATTAAAAAATCATAACCCGTCTTTTTGAATTAAAACTCCAATTTGTAATAAATGTATTACTTCAGGCGGCAGTGGCGATGCAGAATGGAGCTCCCTCTTCGTCAGCATAGTGGGGGAACTGTGTGCGGGCCACCCAACCCTCCGAGACGCGGGGGGCCACTTTGTGCATGTGGTGGGGCAGTTGCTGGACACCCTGCTGCAGTACCGTGCGCTGCACGACCACTCTAGCATTGACTATAGGATGCAGGCCACCACGACACTGCTGGTAAGGAACCAAACACTCATCACGAGGGGCAACTGTGTGAGGCAGGGGGGTCACTTTTTTTTATTTATTATACCGAAAAAACCATTCTTCTCTTGGGTTCCAAGTGCACACAAGCAACTTTAGCTGTGGGAAGCTGTTGCATCGCTGCATCTATGGAGAGGTGATTTCTCTGAGAGGCTGATATTTGCTATTTGGCTTGCAGCACTTCATTGAAAATGCTGGGCTTTGTTCTACGCACTGCAAGGAATTTTAGAGATACCCGGGTTCTCATAGTTTTATTCAATTCCTCAGTAAGGAGTAGACTTGAAAGTGGGTCGGTAATTTGGAGTCCACACCAGGATAAGTATTATCTCATATTGGAGAGAGTTCAGAAGACATTCCTGATATTTCTCTACATGAGGGAGTATGGCCACTCCCCGTGACTACCCTTCCGACTTTCTTTTGGGTATGCTCGGAACGAACCATCTGTTGGTGAGAAGGGATATACACACTGCTTTAGATTGACTGATTCTTGGATGGTTTGAAAACTCAGCTATGGTTATCTACGTCACCGAAAGCGTAGACTGTTCTATCTCCAAGGCTGCAGGACTTACTTGCCAATGGTCGTGCCGGTAGGGAGAACAATCTCACTGTAGAACAGAATCAATTCAGATTTTGGCATATTTAGCATCAATGAATGACACCGGATTACGAGCAGTTTTCTGGTGACGGCGCTTGCAGTGAGTCGTACGGAGGAAGGATCTCCTCGGTTTGGCGATCGACACGGATACGTGAGGTTTTAACATCATGTACTGATTCCTTTATATTTTCTTTTATAATTGGTTTACTACAATTTATAAATTTGTTTCATACTTCCTTATGAAACTGGCTCCCATTTAATTATCTCTTACTGATATGCAATATTAGAATCATTGTTTGATTATTTAAAATTTCCAACTTAACATTAAATCACCATGACAAGTTTCTTTTTAATATAAAAATAATACCAATCCACAAATTTTTCATAGAGGTTGTACACGCTGTGGGATTATCTGTATTTATTAATTTTAGTCACATCCTAACAATTATAATGTTGTACAATAAATTATACTCTTTATTTTATAAGGATCTTTATTTAAAATTAGCATCCTCATTCCCTACACTTAAGATTCCCTTTTATTTAAAACTGTTACAATTTATCTAATCTCCTTCACAATTTTTTTTTGATAATGCAGTAAATTCAAAAATTTTGTATGTTTTTAAAATAATAAACTGAATTGCATTGATCACACGAGGCGACGTGACACAGGGGAGACCCTTTTGAATTTTGAAACAGTTGCCAACTGTCGCTGCAACTAAAATTGCTTGTTGGTCCCTGGACTGACAGTTTGAACAATTTTAATTCTTTATAAATTAGTTAAATCTTTTGTTTTTCATTCCTCCAGGACTTCTACTCGGACATCAAGCGCCCCGAGATGTACATCCGCTATGTGAACAAGCTCTGTGAACTACACCTCGAATGTGAAAACTGGACGGAGGCGGGCCTGACGCAGCGTCTGCACGCCAAGCTTCTGCAGTGGTCCAGTGCGCCCCTGAGCACACTGCTGCGGAGTCGGCACGGACACTCGCACTGCCTGACGCATCGAGACCTCAAGGAGGCGCTGTATTTTGATATTATACACTACATGGACAAGGGAAAGGTGAGGTGTTATAATAATAAAGCGAGGGTGTTTCGTTATTGCCTATCTACGCCATTGGTTCCCGGTGGGTTTGATTTGTTCTGCACCAGTGAAAGAGCTAGAATTTGATACATTATGTTAAAATCTGCACTTAGAAGTGTTTTAGAAGAACGCAGTCTATTGTCGACTTTGCTCTGTAACAACCTCGCTCGGTTCTTCAGTTCGACGTAATCGCCGAGGCGTTGTGAAAATGCCTTTGCTCTGTAAAGACCGTGCTTGGTTGTGCAGTTTGACGTAATCGCTGTGGAATTCATGGTTATCTAAGTAACGTTCGTTGCGAGATAACACATGTTACAAGTGCCTGTGATCTTTTACCATCTTTTGTTATTTGTGCAAGTTAACTATATGAGTGTGGGACCCCATTAAATGCATTATAGAATTTTTTCAGTAAGTATGCTTTCTAGTGCAATCTCTTATTGTGGTTTGGGGCATTCAATCTTGCATCGGAATTACGGGTATTGAAAGGCAAAGAGGAGAATGAAATTACCTTCTCTCAGTTGGGTGTCAAGAGGGTGATCTGGATTACCGCAGACTGACACGGTATGTTATTTCGGACACATGATTCTTTAGTTGACTGTTACCACGTGAATTTAATAAGAATTCTACGAAGGCAATGTTTTTTAATAACATAAATGTTTTATGTTTTTGTAGGTAAGATAGAAATCAACGTTTATATTGTGTTAACAATGAATTAAATATCTCATTTTTTGTTGTTGTTATTTATTCTCTGGGAATTATATAATCGTTATATATAAACGTGATTAAATGTGAGGTTTTCTTGCAGATTCCCTAAATAAAAGTAAGATTTTTTCAAAATTTCGCATTAGACGTTTGGAGTAAAAATATATGTTTTTTTTAAGTCTATTTCAAATGCAAAAATCTAAATGGTAATTTTATCTAGTTTCTTAAAATGTTTTTTTTTTACAACATCTTCATAAAGAAGAAATATATAGCACATTTAAAATGCCTTGGAAATATTCCGAAAATCAATGACAAATTTCAAGTTTATACAACAGATAAACAACCCCCTTTGTCTGTATAAACAATGTATGTATATATCTTTCCATCAACTATTTTATGCCAGTTTCTATATTAGTAATGTTTTCACATACACAGTCATTTATCAATTGAATAAAACGTTGACCCGGCTCCAGATGTTTTTTTAACCCTTTAATTGCTGAAAATCAGCTTTAAAAAAATTAAACTGCTCAGATCGAAAAAAAAGTTATTTTGGGTTCTCTATGTGATGTATACTCACCAGTTTCCTAACGCCATGTGTATTATGTACATAAATTTATTTTCTGAACAAAATATTGATTTTGTGCATAAATCCTGAAATGTTTATGAAAAACCAGCCATCGGATAAAGATTTTGAACAAACGAACATTTTTATTTATAAAGATATTCTCATACAAATATTCCCTCCAATTAACCGTTTAAATTTTTTTAATTCCTCAATTTAACACATTTTTAAACATTTGTGATAAACTAACTAACTAACTAACCATCACGCCGTTTCCCCGCAGGGGTAGGCAGAGAGGACGGACCGCCAAACAACTCGGTCTTGGCACACACTCCTTGCCTCATTCACATTCATACATCGTCTCATACATATTCTCCTATTGTTCTGACTCTTGACATGGCCCGACTCAAGTATCTGATTCACTTGGTCGTGCCATGTCTTCCTCGGGCGTCCCCGACTTCTGCTACCATTCACATTTGCATCGTATATTCTCCTTACACTCCTTTCTTCGCTCATTCGCTCTACATGCCCAAACCATCTAAGCGTCCCTTTCTTGATCTTACTCATTACGCTTACATCAGCCTTGCACTCTTTGCGGATATCCACATTCCTCACACGATCATACATGGTTTTACCACACATACGCCTCAGGGATCTCATTTCAACAGCATTCAATCTACTTTCATCCTTTCTTTGCCAGTTCCATGCCTCACTTCCATACATCAGGGTAGGTACCAGCACTCCATTGTGGACTGCTAACTTCGCTTCTTTGGACAATTTTTTGTTAGCGCCAACTGCGTTCAGTCCTCCATTAATGGAGTTACCTGCATTTACTCTTCTTTCAATATCTCTGTCAGCCTTCCCATCTCTCGTAAACATGCTTCCTAAATACACAAATTCATCCACCTGCTCCAAGTATTCCTCATTCACAACTATATTGCACACTGTTTTCGTACTTTCTCTTTCAAACACCATTACTTTAGACTTACTTACATTCATCATTAACTCATTCTTCACGCATACTTCGTTCATCCTAGACACGAGAGACTGCAGATCATCCATACTATTAGCAATCAGCACCGCATCATCAGCATACAACAGGCAACATACTTTTAGATTACTCAAATTCGCGCCCAATCCCACATCTTTCAATTCTTGCATACAATTATCCATGTATAGATTGAATAACCACGGTGACATTACGCAGCCTTGTTTAACACCTTTTGTGATATCAAACCACCCCGTAAAACCACCGTTAACATTTGTGATCATTTAAAAAAGTAATGTTTATAATACATTTGTCTAACAAAATGTGTGTTTTTTTTTTAAATTTTATTACAAGTATTTTAGTTCAGTGTTTAGACAAAAAAAAATGTAAAAACATTTTGTTTTCATTAAAAATTTGACAAATGTATTTCAAAACTATATGTTTATTTCTAATAGGGTAATTTGAATGCATGTTTTTATCATCTTTCAAAAACAGTTTAATTTTCAGATACTTTCAGAAATATTCCATTTTTTTAGTGTATCGAACGCAATGCTACCCAAAAGACACAAAGCAGCTTTCTGACCATAGAAGGATAAGAAAGCTAGTATTTACTTCGTATCCCCTCCCCAACCGGGGAGTACTGAGCACAGCGCACGTTGCGAACACAGTATTTATGTCACATCCCCTCTCTTTTGCCCAGACGGATCCAGGCCAAACACTGACCGGCGACCTTCAGCCAATAACCGCAAAGCACGAAATAGCTAGTTAAATATTTCTCTGTTCATATATAATTACGCAAATTAATGTTAGATTTGCGAGAGTCTCGCCACCATAATGCAAAATAAAAATATACAGGTTGAAAGGCTGGACTCGCGTCTATGTTGTAAAGTAATATTGAAATATGTAAACATTAATATTAAGTAGTTATAAGGATTTCCTCACACCAATGTCGGTCGAAGGACCCACTGATTCATATTGTACAATTTATGTGCACGGTCCTGCTATCCCCTTTATATAGTGCGCGAAAGGCGATACTCTTCCGACATCTACTCTGACCTCTTCGCTCTAAACTGCTTCTCCCGCTGGAACCACTACAACCGCCTTTGACTTCTGACCTTGCGCTTCCTTGGACTACCGATTGCTCTCTCCTTGGATACACGACATCACAGCAGCCAGATCAGCCCCTAAACATACAGCAGCTCACCGACTAGAAAACCCATCACCCCCTATTTACAGTCAATGTAAAAGGACTCCGATCAGATACATTTGGATTCTATTGTAAAGTGGAAATACCTACAAATTCCAGAGACTGAAGACGTTAAAGAGATATGAAAGGTTCAAAGAGATACGGTAAGGAATGACTTAATTATAATGAACTGTTTTCAGATGTGGGAGCTAGCGGTGGGTGTCTGCAAGGAGCTGGTGACGCAATACGAGGAAGAGGTGTTTGATTACTGCCACCTCTCGGAGCTGTACCAGATGATGTCTGGCTTCTATGCCGCTATTGTGAAACAGCCGCGCCCGCAACCCGAGTACTTCAGGGTTGGCTACTATGGCAAGGGGTTCCCGCCCTTTCTACAGAATAAGGTACCAATCCTCAAATGTACTAGACAGTCATCGCCAAAATAATCTTCAAATCTCAATGACTTATCTACAAAAAACATACAATAATTTTAGGCCTTAAAGTAAAAAAAAGTTATCTACAAAATCATAAAATAATTCTAGATCTTAAAGTCAACATTATCCACAAAAAAACATACAAATAATTCTACATCTTAAAGTCAACATTATCCATAAAAAAACATACAAATAATTCCAGATCTCAAAAGTCAAACAACGTTATCTACAATCACATACCAATAATTAGTATTGACATGCTTTTTTATAGATAACATTATTTGACTGACCTAGAATTATTATTTGTATATTTTTTGTAGATAACATCGTTTGATTGCCCTCGATATGATATGCACATTATATTTTAAAAAATACAACAAAAAATCTTCTCCATGCAATTATCTCGCTTTGTGTTAAAGAAAAACGTCAAGTTTGAATATTAAATTTCCTTAGATTCTGATTCAGAATCATCGCTTTTCATGGATAAATTGTATTGGGTAAAATAATTGATACATTTTATTTAGTGCTGTTTATTCGAATCGCCTCAAAAATAATTTTGTATCGTCGCTTCTCATTGTGATGTGTGACCAAGATTTTGTAGTTTTATTTTTTTACATCCTACTCAATTTTTTAGCGGTATGAAATATAATTTGTGTATTTTTGTGCAGGTTTTCGTGTACAAGGGAAAAGACTATGAGAGACTACAAGACTTCAGCGCCCGCACCCTAAACGGGCTGCCAAATGCAGAACTAATGTCCACCCTGAGTCCTCCAGGAGAAGACATCAAGAATTCTAATCAACAATGTATCCTTTCACATACTATTACCAAACTACGCAACCTAATACCTACTCGACGTGGTCGAGGGGTGAGGCTCTCGACTAACGGTTTTCGATTTGGCCTTTCGATTTAATTAATCTCATTCCCTCAAAATATTAATGTAGAAACATACTAATTGCTTACTGTGGTTTAAAGCCAGTAAATCCACCAACATTTCCACCGTTTTTCCATATTTTTAGGTTCTGTGTCATCATCATCATCACCACTTTTGGCTCTACAACCCGTGGTGGGTCTTGGCCTGCTCAAGAGTCTTCCTCCACTCATCTCGGTCCCGCGCCAGCTCTCTCCAGTTTCGAAGCTCCAAGGCAGACAAATCTTTGAGGACGTTGTCGCTCCATCTTAACCTTGGCCTTCCCAGGCTCCTTCTCCCTATCGGTCTTGAACTCAGCAGGGACTTTGGTTCTTGATGCTCGGTCATTCTCTCCACATGATCTAGCCACCGAAGTCTTCCCAGTTTCATGAACTTTGTGACGTTTAGCTTCTTAAACAGAGTATAGAGCTCATTGTTATATATATCGTCTGCGCGAAAATCCATTTTCTAGAACCAGTCCGAAGATGCGCCTCAAAATTTTCCTTTCAAAAACGTCTAGTGCTCGCTCATTCTTCTTAGTTAGAACCCACGTCTCAGCTGCGTACGTAAGCACTGGTCTAATTAGTGTTTTGTACACTAATACCTTGGTGGAGGTTCTGTGTAAATTTGACAAATTATAGCAAGAAATCTCTTAAGACATTTTGCAAACTTTTCAAGATATGCTTAAAATCATTTGAGTGGATATAGATCAACAAACACTGATTTACTTTAAATAATTACACATACAATTATTAATTGTTAATTAACAACGATTAAACTCTGAGACCCTCAAACGCCCTGTGATTGGTCGGCGGGTTCTGACAGCACTTAAACTGCTCAAATCTCATGGTTTGGCCGGCCGCATGCATTAAGAATGCAGACAACGTTGTGCCAAGTTGCGCTGCATATACTCGCACACGGGTCACTTCTGCACTTTACAAATTATTTCAAAAGAATTCATATATTTTGGAAATTTGCTAAATATTTAAATTGTGTTTTTTGGTTTCATACAGACCTTGAGTGGGATTGAACTTACTGTTAACTGAAGAAACCAAGTTACCGATTACTTAACGCGTACCCCTCAACCGTCAGATTTCAATCGTTTTGGCGTGCTTTGAGAAATGCAAACTTTGAAAATTATTTTAACCGTGAAATGGAAATTTCCAAAAAAAAATTCAAAATACTGATATTTAACTCTTTGCACGCGGCCGTATCAACTGTTGATACAGCCGCGTGTGTGTATAGACTTTTTGCCGAAACTTTGATGGCCGATATTCCAGCGCTCTTTCGTCACAAATGTATTTCTTGCTCACTTGGACATTCGTAGAACTATCACGATGCTGACATCTACGAGAATTTCTCAAAAATAAAAATGTATTTCATAAAAAAAGATCGATAATCAAGTGTGCCTCTTCACGCCTTTTAGTCCTTTAGTTTACATTTTTGTCAACGGATGGCGTTAGTACTAGTATGTCATTCACAACTTTTCATAACTAAAAATGATAAGTGATCATGGATGGATCATGGTGTCCCACTTGTGTCTATCATCGCGGTGGCCTAAGTACACACACGCCGAGTGAATGGCGGGGCCACATTCAAAAGATACGGTACGTCTTTGTATGAAATTTTATGTTTTTGTTTTTATAAACATCTTAGAGTGTTGACACACGAGGATTTGTTTTCATATTGTGGAGAATAATCTGTTCTGTCTATATAGTCCAATAAATCATGCCAGAATGGTATAATTTGACATTTAATTGCGTGCATTGGTATTTGAAAATATGTACCGCGTACGGGTATAGATAAAACGGAGCAAATTAACGCGTTCAAAAGGTTAAGTTAAAAGGAATAAAATTATAAATTGACTGGAATTCCTTATTCTTGGCTTTTAAAGGGCTAATATTCCCTTTTTTAAAATTGTTACAAATAACCTGACAATGTTTGAAAAACTTCTACTAATATCATTATAAGCGTAAGATTTTGGTTGTAAAATGATGAAAGTTTTAGCCAGCAGAAGAATTGAACCTTCAATGCCTGGATGGAAATCTGACACATTTTTCAATTCAGCCACCTACCAAACCTTTGTACATTTTCTTAACATTATTTTTTAAACTTGTGTGAAAATGTATCTATCGATAAGTAGTATTTCCTTGACCCCGTACCATTGATATAAAAAATACAGATGTCCAAATAAATGCAGTGGAGCCTGTGATGTCCGACCACAACAGGATGTCCGGGAAGCCAATCAGTGACAGGATTATGAAGTTTCACCAGCACAATAATGTCAACAAATTCAGATATTCGAGGCCATTCCATAGAAATGGTAAGTTTACAAATATAACATAGCCTGTGTATATTTCAAATAGATTTCCGATCTTATTTATCAAATCGCTTTTCAGCAGTAGAATTTGGAGGAGAAATGAGTGAATTAGGTAAAATAACATGTGGAGTACCACAGGGATCAATTCTTGGACCGTTGCTATTCCTAATCTACGTGAATGACATAACAAAGTGGGGTATTAAAGGAACTATACAACTTTATGCTGACGATACGGTAATTTTTTACAATAAACTGAACCTAGCGGAGCTTGAAACGGAGATGAATGCTGATATTTCCCATCTCACAAACTGGTTGAGAATAAACAAACTAACTCTTAACGTAAAAAAAACCCATTATATACTTTTCGGTAACAAGAAAAATTTCAGCCTCGATATTAAAATTGGAGACAACTGCCTCGAAAAGAAAATGAACACAAAATATTTGGGTCTGATCGTAGATTCCCAACTCACGTGGGATCTCCATATAAATCATATAAAAGAGAAAATTACCCCTATAACTGGTGTACTATATAGGCTTCAAGGGTTACTACCCATTCCTTTACTAACTTCAGTATACTATGCCATGGTACATTCACACCTTTCCTATCTCTGCTGTATCTGGGGTTTTGCCTCAAAGAAATTGATAGCTGACCTGCAGGTGGCTCAAAACCGAGCTCTCAGAAATGTGTTTGAACTTCCATGGGACACTCATGTTAGGGACATCTATTCAGTTTCTGGTATCCTTCCAATTACAATCCTTCCTAAATATGAAATCACAAGCACCATCCTACAAATTACCCAAAAATCAACTCACACCAACATCAAGCCACTTTACAATCAAGACATCCACAACCACAATACTCGAAATAACAATAAAATCCGCATTCCTCAAACACACACTACAAAATATGGGTTAAAATCACTGAACTATATTGCCTATACACTATATAATTCACTTCCAGATATGTACAAACACATCCACCACAATAAAAAATTGCAAAGCAATGCTTTAAAAGAATATTTTTTAACTACATTTAAAAATGAAAATATGTAACTGTGTTGTCATTTCTTGTTGTATCTTATCCATGTTTTTTTTTTCTTTCTGTACTTGTTTTCTATTGTTGTTTGTTCTACTTAACGTGTCATTATTTTAATTTTTAATTTTTATGCTGTATTGAATGTGAAACTTATATTTGATATCAAAATACCGTTGTAAAATTGTTCCTACTACCTCCTACATATGAATTGTAAGTTCCTCCTGTCCTAAAATGAGTTCTGTTACTCATCGGGATTGCTCTAGCAAGAAATAAACACAATAAAAAAAAATAAAAATAAATTATTTTATATTCATTTTTTATGATTCAGTGTTTTTCAGTGTCAGAATAAAATACATTTTTTTATCTTATTTAGACGAGTCCATGGCAGCAGAAGAGAAAGGAAACCAAAATGAATTTGCAACATTATGGCTCGAGCGAACCGAATTGGAAATAAGGGAAAAGTTACCAGGTATTATTTTCTTCTTTTTTTTAACCCCTAACCCTTCTGACATTTTGCAATGTAAACCTCATCAAAACCTCCTAGATCACGAGACACTGAATCAAATCGGTCTCCTAACATGTATGAAAACCTCAAAAAAATGTATCTTATTGCCATGTATTATGCAATCATACGCTTTAACAATTTTTTGGATTTTACCCATAGAATCAAGTTTAAATATTTGAGATAAACCGAGACGAATAATTATTTCTCTTTCCAACAGTAAACAAACCACTTATCTCCGCATTATGGAAAAAAAGATAAAAATACTTTTATAATGTATGAACGTCCGGTCAGATTTGTCCTTCAGAGCCTCTAATGGAATATGATGTTTGTGGCTAGTAATGGCCTTCCGAGGCTTGAGCGGTTAACCTTAAAAACCCAAGCGGAAGTCCAGAAGTAGAACACCCTTAGGGCTACCAAATCACCCCCATCTACGTTCCGCGATTTTTTTGTAGTTTTCAAGTTATGATTTTTTTACGTTTTTTTTTGTGAAACCTTGACTTACTTGATTTTTTTTTCTAACTAGGTGAATAGTATGTCTTGTAAACACAAAAACAGTTGTGGGCAATTCTGATACCAGTGTGCCATAAAAAAAAGTTGAATCCCAAAGTTAGTTGAAATTCTAAACTTTTAGAATTTTCAAGGACGATTTTAAAAAAATCTGAAAAAATTCCGCCCAAATCTTTTTTTAAAACTTTCCAATTTCATCATTTGTTAACTCTGTAAGTTTCATTTAGCTCTCTCTACAGCGTCATACTTAAAATTCGTTTGAAAGCTTAATAAGTCCAAAAAAATGTGTTGAAAAGGGTGAGCTAAATATAACAAAAAAATAATTGTCATTAAATGTTTATTATTGAATCACAAAATGTCGAAATCGGTGCTCAGTACAAACCCATCTTAAAAAGTTTTGTTTCAGTCGCATGAATTTTATTGTGTCTGCAGCCTGTCTCAATTTTTTTCATAATTCCGCTAAGTTTCTAATTTCTTTGGCGTAAACTAACTGTTTGTAATAACCCCAGACGATGAAACGCCCCCACACTTCGCATCTCCTCTTGCTTCATACTATTGCTCTATGCTGTTAAAAAGGTGAGCTAAATAAGCTTGGGACTCAAGGGGATGCGGGCCGTTTCTTTGTTTGGGGTTATTATGTATTTTTATAATGGGTTAAAATTTCAGGAATCCTGCGATGGTGTCCCGTGGTCAAGAGTGTAACCCACGAAATGTCCCCGCTGCAGGTGGCCGTGGAGACCATGAAGACTACCAACTCGGTGCTGCGTTCTCTCGTCATAGAGCACCGTGCTGATCACACCCTGCCCCTCGACCCTCTCACCAGGAAACTTAATGGTTTGTATATTTAATTTTATTGGAACAACTTAAGAAGGTTATACCCAGAGGCGGCTCTAGTGACTAATCTTTATTTGATATTGTGAAAAATGCCCATAAATTATTATCTATATCAATTTGTAAGTCCGCGACTCTAAATACATATTAAGTTAATATAGTAAATTGGAAACAACTACACAATCCATGTACTTACGGGAAATTATTTTAAGAGATTACGTTTCAATAAAATAAGAGTTTAAAATGTCGTCCGCAGTATCCAAAGATACTGGGTGCGAAGCAATTGAAAAATAACCAATGTTCCGCACACAACAAGCGTGTAAAATAAAAAACCGACATAACTTTATGTCACCATCTCTTTAAAACATATAATATTCATCGTACTGTCTCACTCACGGCATGACCTAAGCATCCCTAAGCTTTCTTCGGTACCTAATTTTGACTACGACGAAAGAAATAGTGCTATCTCATTTATTCTATGGCGCGCATAGGGACAGAAGATGCCAAGGAGACTTTATTTAAATTGACCCAGCCAATCGTGTGGACTTGTGAATGAAAGCTTCTATTAGAGACAACAGATATCACTGCTCATCACTCACCGCCTTTCGTTTAGTTTCATTTTGCGATACAATTCAAATAAATTAAGAATAAGTCCAATAATTTTGATGCACATTATTTATTATTATTGTTGTCTTATAATTTTGGGGATCAAACACCAATTGACCTTAGTGAAGAATCGCCACTGGTTATACCCATCAATATATGTTATATTGATGGGCGTATAATATCAATATATATTATAAAAGTAAGTGTATAATGTTCGTACCGCTAAAACTCAGAAACGAGTCCCAGTTCGATCAAGGTGGTTTTATGGTGTGGTAGCCCTCAATCACCCATCCATGAAGGATGTTCCCGCTTTTACGTAAAGGGCGTGCTTTTGAAGATATAAGGGCTGGAAGTTTGCCCCTCTTGAAATTTATAGAACAGTCCAGAACTTTCGAGAGTATTCTAGAGCATTCCAGAACATCCCTGAACATTCAGGAATAGTCTGGAACGTTCGGGAACATCCCAGATCATAATGAACTTAAAATGAGATTACTGGCCATTTCCTGATAAACTTTTAGTAAATTCATAATCGTGACTATACACCGGTATCTCTAAATAGTATAAAACCAAGTCACTATTCGTGTCTGTCTGTTTGTGCTCTTAGTTCTTTTAAACTATTCAATGAAGTACAAATTGCTAATGTTTGTAAACGTCTACGAGCTATTGTGGGTAGGATTTATAAAATAAAATATTTCGTGCCTATAAGTACTTTAAAGTTAATCTACTTATCTCTGGCTGAATCCACTATACGTTATGGAATTACTTCTTGGGGACATTCTTGTAAAACTAATGTAAGCTATATACAAACATTACAAAACTCCATTATAAAATTGTTAATCCATAAATATGACAATCAACACAGAAGTAACATTAAATTAATATACAAGTCTCTGAATATTTTACCTGTCAGAGGATTATTGTTTTATAATATTGTAAGTCAACATGTTATATTGTCTGATTCATTGTATAGGGAAAGAGTTTGCCATAAACATAACACAAGATTCACTCAAAATGAAGGACTGGTAGTTCCGAAATGTACTAATAAATATGGTGAAAGAACTTTAAACTATATAGTACCCAAAATGTTTAACTTATTACCAATGACAATTAAAAATAATAACATGTATACTGCTAATGTTAAATATAATCTAAGGAAATGGTTATTGGATAATAATGATCTATACTGATACCCCTGAAATGGAATTCATATTCTTAGAAAATGGAAAAACAATTATTTTGTAATACCTGACTACCTACCTCTATTTATGAAACTATTGATGTACTTGTTGATAATACTAATTTGTTCATACATTTATTTTTACTTGCTTATTTTATAAGGCTTTTATGTTTTATGTTGATAATACTAATTTGTTCATACATTTATTTTTACTTGCTTATTATATAAGGCTTTTATGCTGCTATTTAAACTTTTCTGCAATGTAACCAATTTATGTAATTATGTACCGTTCAAATTGTATCTTATGAATGTATAAATGTTGTCTCTATGTCCCTGCTGACAAACTACATAAGTAGTTTAGCGGGTTTAAATGTGAATAAATAAAAAATAAAAATAAAATAAAAAAGTTTGATAGGGTTTTCACTATCATTTAGAAAATTACTTCCGGAAGGTTTATATATGTATAATACTTGGATATTATATTTATTAAAAGCAGAGAAATTTCGAGCAACGCCAGGCACATGTCCGCTAGTATGGAATGCAAGTTATCTTAGGAATCGTCAGTATTCACATGATACAGAATAGACCACGGCAGAAAAAGCATAGAGAAAAAAGAGATGAGAAAGATGATAATTATTATTATTATTTTCAAAATCTGCTCGATTATAGTTAAGAGATTCTTCAGGTTTTGGTTTGATGACACATACATTTAACTTAACCTCTCAGACAAAGACTTTTATCTACTATGTGTTCCTTTGAGAACTGTCAAAACGTGATAATTTTTGTGTTATTTATGAGTTTTGCTAAAAGCTTCATAACTCACGTTTTGGGAAACGTAGCCTCATTCTAAAAAATGTTTTGGAAAGATTATGAAATCCACCATAGCATTGTGTTGTTATACGTAAATATTTGCGTTTCTAAATATACATTTTATGAAAACGTCAAAAATATGTAAAAATCGCTTACAATTATTTCAAAGCCTTGAAAAATGTACTTTTTTCTGAGTATCATAAAGAAATAACACTTTATATATTGAAGAAATATAATTAAAAACTATTAGTCACCTCAAAATATTGACCGTCCAAACTAAAATATTTTTAATAAATTATTTAGAAACGCAATAAATTATGAACGAACAAGATGACAGATTCAATCGGCTTAGATAATGCAACTCTACGTTCCATAGATATTCTTGAATACAGACGCGTAGCGTTATTCATTATCGATACTCTGTTTTTTAAATCATGGCAATCCGTATACTAGTGATGGAAATAAATCGATTTTTGTAAAATCTCGCGCGTTTACGTGAAAAGACGTTCTAATGTCTTGACCGCTATTATCATATTTACGTCTTTTGACGTTCTAATGTTCTGAGTGTTAATATCGCTAGACCTAGTAAGCGATCATTTGTGTTGTATAAAAAGTTATGCTGGAAAAGATTATGAAGAAATGTATATTCTTGTGTTTCATCATATTTTTCTAACTGAATAAGTTTTCTTCGCAAGTTATATGAGGCATTCCTGTAAATAAATTCAGTATTATGACTTTTGAAAATCGGAATTATGACATTTAACATAGAATTAGCGACGCGCATTTTAACAAACACAATAAATACGGTTGCAAGTGATGAAACGACAAACTAGAATAATATTAAGGTACATTATTTCCTTGCCAAGCGAATCAAATATGTTTTAGTATACTAGGAACATATCTTGGCGTTCAAGCAGTTAAGCATGAAAACTTCTTAAGTGGGTTTCACTATAATATTTATTAGAATTATTTTTTTTTGAAGATGCGTTTCATCAATCATAAATTCATAATAGTGTACATAATTCTAATGCGTAATTTAAAATTTTCTAAAAAAAACTTAGTATGCTGATATAAATTAAAGATAGTGTCTCTTTTTCTGATTCTTGTTATAACCTAACCTAACTTTTGGTGTGTAATTCCAGGTGTGGTAGACGCAGCTGTGATGGGAGGAATAGCTAACTACGAGAAAGTGTTCTTCACAGAGGAGTACCTGCGAGCCCACCCGGAGCACCGGGGCCTGATCAACACACTCAAAGACCTCATCGCGTCACAGATTCCCCTGCTGGAGTTAGGTAAGTTCAAATGGCATATATTATAAACGTATCCTATTAATCAATACAGAAAAACATTACATTTTACATTTTTCAAACAAATGTTTAAAAACTGAGGAAATAAAAATTTTTAAATCGTATTTGGCGGGAATATTTATGTGAGAATATATGCAATAAATTGGTACTTTGGCTTTTTGGTGTAAGAAGTGGGGAAAATTGAGACAGTAGGTAATGTAAAACCTGTTGCTATTTCAATTAACACTTTCAAATAATCACTAAAAGTAGCATTTAGAAACCTGTCTGTATCAATCTATCATACATTTTATGTATTCACTAATATTATTATTTAATTTATTTAAATATATATTATTTATGAACTACACATACACAGAAGAACTTGCTGATCAAGTTCAGCAGACAGAGATTGATTTTCTGCTCCGGTGTTCAAGAGGTTAAACATGAAAACTTCATCCTGTCGACTTTGGGACTTCGGCGACCTTGAGAAAAAATGATAAAAATCCTAGATAATTTATTTCAAAGCCGTCAGAGAAGCTAAGTTATTTTAAAAAAAAGTCATTTCTAAACTGATATTTAGCTCAAGCGATTCTGATCTTGCCCTTCATACAGTTTCTTTTCAAAGTAGTATAAAGGTCATTGTTTCTCTGAAAACACCTTTTCATGTAGGTTTTGTATTCAGGATTATGTAGAAATAGTAAAACTAGTTTAAATAAATATATTTTTTTGACAATTGTCTTCCAGATGGGAGTTTTTTTTTTTAGATAAAGTGAGCTATTCTGAGGGTCTTACGATGTAAACATGAAATATATATTGATAATAAGACATTATCTGGTAAACAGAAAACAATTGCATACAAAACATAAATCAAAGTTTTTATTCTGATAATTGATCAAAACTCATCAGGTAATTTTCATGCAGTTCTGAAAATACTCGCCTGACAGTTGAGGGATGTTTGACTTTTTCCTACTCTGACGCTCAACTGGCTAAGCGAGTTTCACTGTACTCTAGTATGTTTTTCTTTATAACATGTTTGTGTTTAGGTATTGATGTTCACCGCGTCAGACTGCCTGCATCATTGGCTCCTCTTCATCAGAGAATCCAGGAGTGCTTTGACAAAATGAAGATTCACGTTCACGAAAAGTACGGCAAGAAGGTAAAAATCATTTTTTATAATCATTGTCAAAGATAATTTCAGCAACTCTCAATGAAAACATGAAACATACAGACTCAAAAAATAAAAAGGAAACGTTTGCAACTGGGACTCAAACCCAGATACATTATATTTTGGAAAGTCTTCCCATCTTTTTTTCATAATTTATAATCTTACACAACCTATTTGATCTACATACCGTAAACCGGGGCTACTTTGCGTCTTAAGGGACAACTTTGCACAAAGAAGGACTAAAAATTAATCTTAGGGGTGCCTAAAATATTTTTATAGCATTTAATTGCATCGGTATATATATCCATTGTGATAATACAAAAGTAATGCAAAGTCACCCTCTCATAGAAGTTACTGTACATAATTTTTTTTAATCTTACAAAAAGATGTTGTTCTTACCATAAAGTTCGTGCAATAACCATTATACTCACGAATATCATATAAAATGATTGTATGGTTGGACGATGAGTAACTTTGTACTAGTAAATAAATCGAAAAAGGTTATTTGTCATTTTTATTTCTAAAATCATGTAGAATCACCCCCCGAAGTTAGTGCACTTACTCCTGGACACCCTGTGTTTCTAAGTTTACCTTTAATAGTATGTATGTTTATATTTATGTTATGTTCTTGATGATAAATGAAATAAAAATACCCCATAAAAAATTATCTTACCATTAAATTTCAATAATACTACCTACCCGTATGGCCTTAAAACATAGAATAAAGAAAAACACAAGAAGTGCCTTGTTGGCGTGTTTCGTGGTCCAAATATAAGCCCAATTTAGGCCTATATTTTCATACAAAACTGTGTTTCACCACGATTACGGAATTCAAATGGAATAGCGATATTCAATTGCAGCCAAGTGTAAGAGAGACAGACTGCTTGCTAAATGGTCTAGAACCAAAAGTCAGTAGCACATTTTTTCCGTTCAAATTCATATGGAAGGCACTTCTACTTTGCTTTTTATTCTATGCCTTAAAATAACTATTTTCGGGAAAAAATTACATAATAGAGATGAAAAGTAATTCCAGTTTAAGGTCACTACTAAATATTTAGCAAAAGAACTTTAAATAAGACCAATTTTTGTGAGAACAATGAGGTGAGTGGAGAGGTAGACGGGGAGGGAATGGCGAGGTACCGCAGGCAGTGGAGAGGGTCAAATCCCGCCCCGGGATGCAGCGCCGTGATGATGAATGTGTATTAAGTTGTAACAAATAATCTTACCTGTATTTTTCTCTAAAGGAACTCAAGATATATGTGGGTAGATTAAATGCTTGCACCAGAAATAAAACTCTTATAGCAAATATAAGATTTATTTTATAAAATGCGGTTTCTAAACACATAGCTCTAGGTAATAATAAAAGAAACAAGAGACTCAATATAAAGGTTATATCTCAAAGCGTGTCGAGACAGAAATTCTCGATAGTTAAAAATGCAAGTCATGTCAGTTGAAAATTTTACAAAGAATAAATGATGCTATAAGAATTAAATGGGCGCCAGCTCAGAATTAGATAATTCTGAACAAATCTATAAATTATCAGTGTAATCCCTAAGAAACTAAAAATATATCAATCTCAATTTAAAGGGCCTCTTACGTAAATTCAGGGTCCGCCAAGGTCAGCAAGTATTTCAGAACCTCTCGTGCCACCGGGACTCGAGCCACAACTGTCGAACCAAATCCAAACGATGCGCACTTCAGACTCGATCGCCAAACAAGACGGCAACTTGAGAATGCTGAATGTCAGTGCGGTAGGTACTTTAACGGGCGAGACTGCTACAAAGTCACATTGTATGTTTTGTGTAGAACTGCGAGCTGGAGAAGGAGATCTCAATGGTGACGATGCGCCGACAGATGAGCATGCTGAGCACCCGAGGGATGAGCTTCGCCGAGAGCTCTCCCGACAACCGCTGGTCCGAGATATCCAACCAGACCAACCACAGCGTGGAGTGAGATACACTTTCATTTACAATAATTACTCAAAATCCTAACTATAAAGCACAAATTAGGGGCCGTTCAAGTATTATGTAAGCACTATAGGGGGGCAGGGGGGTCTTTGCTTTGCTTATTTTTGATGACATGGGGGGGTGGGGGGGTCGAGATAGTGATTACGTCAGCACTGCTCAGCAGTAGTTATTTTTTTTTTTACACATTGGCAACCCACACATTGTCTATGTTTGAAAACCGAATACATATTCGGGGATTCCCACAAATAATTAATATGTTTAGGTACTCGCTTGAATAACAGAATACATTAGAGAAAAATGCATACAGGTACCAATTTTTACGTAAGCATGGGAGGGGGGGGGGGTAAGAGCTTTGCTTACTTTTGCTGACAAGGGGGAAGAGGGGGTAAATAATTGTAATAAATCTGCTTACGTAATACTTGAACGGCCCCTTAACTCAAATATACAAAGCAACAATAACTTTTAGATTATTAAATTTGCTCATCTGTTCTTTACTTCTCAAATGCCACCATTTTCAGCTCTCGACGTCATTACTGTCGTAAGTTTTTCATATTATTATTCAGCATTTTATTTTTTTTTATGTAATTTTGTCTTATTTTCAGGTCTGGTATTTCTATGGGAAGGACTCAAGCCAATTCCCTCAAAGCATTTACATCACAATTCAACAAACAGGTTCATAGGTATGTAAAACTCGGTAATTGGACAAATTAGAACCCTTGAAAAAAAGGTTAGGTTTTTATCACTTAAAATAATGTATCACTCAACAGTATTCTGATTTGTCTGTTCTTCACTTCAACACTTCAGTGTTGTTAATTAAATGCCAGACTTGTGTCTATGTAGCTATCAACTGCTGACCCTATGTACAATTCACAAGTTCACCCTGCTGTTGAGTTAGGTTAGGTCTATGTAGCTATCAACTGCTGACCCTATGTACAATTCACAAGTTCACCCTGCTGTTGAGTTAGGTTAGGTTAGGTCTATGTAGCTATCAACTGCTGACCCTATGTACAATTCACAGGTTCACCCTGCTGTTGAGTTAGGTTAGGTTAGTTAGGTGAAAACAGTCAATCTGTTGATGACGGATTGCTTCTTTCCTTTTTTTAACAGAAAGACTTAACATTCCTGAGATACGATTAACCTAACAATATTTGAATTCCTCTCCTGGTAAAATGTTACTTGTGCAAAGATAAAGGACTGAACTAGTAGAGGATTGAACCCGTGGCGCCTGGCTGGTCACCGGATGCATTTGACGATGTTTGTACTAACTGTATTGTTTCCTTATTACAGAGGCTCCCTGGGCAGTGGAATCTCCAGCGGTTATGCCAGTCTGGGCATGCCCACCACCAGGAAGAGAGACAAAGACAGGAGAAGGGGCAGAAAGGTACTTTTTCCACTTATGAATAATGTATATTTAATTATGTTGCATCTACAAAAAATCTCACATTACACACATCACTTGAATTAAAAATCAATGTTACTGCATTATCGGCAAATAGAGACCTCACTTATTTCATATTATGTAGACAAATTATTACTGTTTTACTCTGCTGCTGGAGCAAAAGACGGGCCGAGAATGAAGTTTAATAAACTCCTTTAATATCGAGACTTCTTGCTGCCCTTTCACTGGCCGAGATTGGTTTTGTAATATATGACAGCACTGTTCACAGGGGTTATCTTTTTGACAAGCCCCCTTCCACATACATATGACGTCTGAACCGCTCGGAAAGTTTTGAAACAAAAAGTTGATCACCTCCTCAAGACGGTTCACGTAAGGCCAACCTGGTCAGTTTCAAAACCCCAAGTGTGTCAGACTTCAGTAAAGAGGGAAATCAATGACTGTCTGGTGCAATTTGATGGAAACAGCCTCCCCAATAAAGACTCCATTGAAAAGCTAGGCAAAAAAAAGAGGTAAGTATATCAGACGGGCTCAAGTATTGGGCTCCATAGAAACTGGGCTTCTTATATAGCCCTAGCAAATTCTTCTATTGTGGCCAGCTGCTAACCCTGTACAAATCTCAAGCACACCCAATAGTTGATTTGGGAGCCCCCTCAATACTGGATTGTTTGCAAAGGAGGGCCGTCCGTCTGATGTTAGACCGATTGCCATCTCTAATGCTAAGGAGCTAGTACCATTGATCCCCGGTGCACATGCGTGAAACTCGGCAGGCACGAGCGGAACACCCGCTTACAGTTGATGTCGGATTCATGAGAATGGGTTGTCTTTGACTCGTTTTAGTGTAAGTCGGCTCGTATGTGGAACAAGTTACCGGCATTTATTTTTCCTCCTTCATATAATCCGGGCCTCTTCAAGTCCCGCTTTAATAATTCCCTTCCTACAGCCCCTACCTTAACCCACCTCATAATGTGACGTAGTTCCACTGTCTCTACACTATACAGACAGGGAAACTCTTGTGAGGTGCCACACAATCTTTTTTTAAATATCCCAAATTTGGTTGGGCTTGGGTGAAGTTGCCCACCATAATATAATAAACCGTCATGTCAAGGTTGTACAGTTGGTATTACAGTAGAAGAGTTGTAGTTTATTCGAAATGAGACATGGGACCTCAAAAACCATATTTCAAATCAACAAATTCTTAACTAATTACTGAAAACTTGAGTTTCGTTGCCGACCCGTCAAATTCAGATAGGTATTTGAAGTAAAAATGTAATAACAAATTATTATAAGCATTAATTACTCGCCTGAAACATCCATACAAATTGAAAATATCTTATTATAAGCAGTAATTTGTTATCATTTGTGATAATCACATCCGAGAAATACATTGGAATTCTTTACTCAATGAACAAGAAAGTACCTTTTTGTATCATCAAATTAAAAATAATTTCATTAATTTATATGAAAAAAGCACTGTGTCATTTTTTGAAAAACCAACCAAAAGACCACATGCGATCAAAAAATGGATAACTACAGATATTTTAGAGTTAATAAAAAAAAGGGATTTATTGTTTCGAAGATGGAAAAATTCTCCTTGTAATAAAACTTATGAAAATGAATACAGGTACATGCGAAATAATGTCAACAAATTAATTACTAAAAGAAAAAATTGTTATTTTAAAGATAAATTCAAACGTAGTTTCAATAATACTAAGCAAACATGGGATGAAATAAATAAATTGTTGGGAAGAAAAACTAAAAGTAATTGTGATGAAGTCATCTCACGATATGTGTTAAAGGAACAGACGGTGGAAAATGTAACAAACCAATATGTAAATTATTTCTCAGATAGTATAAGCCAAATGTTACACAGATGTGATTTTAAGGCATCCAATGTTAATCAAATAGAATTACCTCACAGTATGTATTTACCAAAGGCAACTCTCACTGAGATAAAAAATATTGTTAAGAAAATGAAAAATTCAAAATCCTTGGGAATGGACAACATAAGAATGTACGACATAAAAAGACATATAGATATTTTAGGACCTATTATAACGCACTTAGTTAATAGACTTATTATAGAAGCTGAATTGCCAAATGATCTTAAATGTGCTATTATTAGACCTATATACAAAGGAGGAAAGCACTCAGAAATAGGAAACTATCGACCTATCAGTATAATGCCTGCACTTGAAAAAATTTTTGAAAAATATATTTCCTTAAAATTAAATAAATACCTAGAAAAATTTGACATTATAGACCAAAAACAATATGGCTTTCAAAAGAAAAAAAGCACAGAGCATTTATTACAGGATTTTTCAAATTATATTAATAATGAATTAAACCATAAAAGACATGTTTTAGTACTATTTATAGATAACTCCAAAGCGTTTGATACAATTGACCCACAAAAATTATTAAAAATCTTAGAAGCAATTGGAATTAGAGGTAACCTACTTAATTTGTTTAAAAATTATTTATCTAATAGACATATATGTGTAAAAATATTAGAAAAAATGAGTGGGAGAAAAAAAATCTGTGCTGGAGTCCCGCAGGGGTCGATTTTGGGTCCAACCCTTTATATTATATTTGTATCAATAATGAAAAAATTATTTAAATATGTAAGACACTTTGTATATGCTGACGACACTGCTCTTGTCATATCTGATGAACAATTATCCATTGCGATTAAATATATGCAACATGACTTTACGTCCCTGATAAAATGGTCACATGACGCAGGTCTAATCATTAATACCAAGAAAACTAAATTGATGCACATACGGTCTCCACATGCTTCATTTCAGATCATGCCTAAAATAATTTCACATAACTTTATATGTATTCATCAAAACATTCTACAGCCATGTATGTGTGAAAGTATTGAACTGGTAAATGAATACGTTTATTTGGGGGTGACTGTTGATTGTCATTTCAAGTGGGATTCACAAATAAACAAAACTTGCAAGCGGCTGAGAGCGATAGTGGGTAGGATATACAAACTAAAATGTTTCGTTCCGGTGAATATTTTAAAAATTATTTACCTATCACTCGCAGAATCAACTTTACGGTATGGTTTAACTACTTGGGGTCACTCTTGTAAAACTAATTTAAACCACCTGCAATCAGTACAAAATTCTATGGTGAAGTTATTAGCTCAAAAACATATTTTTTCACAGAGACGAAACATTTCATTGTTGTATCGAAATTTAACAATATTACCGGTGCAGGCCTTATTATGGTACAAAATATTGATCCAACATATATCTGAGTCTGATTATAAAAGGAAAGTGCAACATGAATATAATACAAGGTTTACAAAGAATGACGGAATGCTTGTTCCAAAATATAATAATAAATACGGACGGCGAACCCTAGAATTTAACGTGCCAAAAATGCTTAACATGTTACCCATTAATATAAAAAATTGCGATTCCACAAATAGATTGAGATATATGCTGAAACAATGGTTACTAAATAGAGATAGTTTATATTAATTTAGTTGTGTTAATTGTATGGTTATAGTAATAATATTATGTGTGTATGTATGTAATTGATCATTAACATCCTGTTGACAAACTGCTTTATTGAAGTTTAACGGGATTGTAACTTGAAAACCAATAAAAAAAAAAAAAAAAAAAAAAAAAATATGCATAATAACTTGTCTTATAAACATTAGTTTATCATTAACAAATAAAAATGTAATAATACAACATGCTTCCATGTAAATAGGAATTTCGTGGCCGATTTATTACTTTTTCAGCAGCTATTTTTATCTTACGTTACAAAAATAGAACTAGAATCAGATTTGCCATTACTTACATCATATATCACTGTTCCAGAGTGAAGTGGCCCCCGCTCCCCTGAGCAGCGCTCCCTCCACCCCTTCGGGGGCCACCAGCCAGTGGTACACGGGCCCTGCGCCCCCCCTGACCACCTCCAATGGCAACGCTAAGGGACTGTCTGCCATGGACAATCTGTGCACGGCTAGCACCATTGTGGAACTCAGACAGGAGGTAAACTATACTATTTATAATCAATTGTCGTAGTAAGTAGAAAGCTGCCAGACTGAAATCTGTTCCCATAAGTATTCCAATAAAATTTAAGAATGTATTATTTCAGTTAAGGAAATTAATCCTGGGTTTGGTTTTCTAAATGTTTTTAAAGCCTTCTCAAATGTTCTGCGTCCCAGACATTTATTCGGGGCTAAAATAACAATTTTAACAATACCTTTTCTGGATCATCATGGCTTCTATGGTTTAATGCTACAGTACTAAAAATAATATCTTAATTTTGTTTTTAATAATTATTTTTTACCATGCAACGGTAAACAGAACTACCACAAAATTAAAAATGTAAATTAACGCTCATAACTTTATCAGCATCGTTACAGTGCTGAAACTAACTTGTCGCCGTAGACATCCAAATTGGTAGACTTTCCTAACATGAAATCTGGGTATCATTTCGACGGGACCTAAGTCACCTATGTTGGATTCCAAAAATTATTGTATTTATCTAAAATACATTTAGACCGAGGCATTTGAACTCCCGTCACATTTGGCGTCATCATTTGAACAGTCCACTTTAGTCGCCACGGCTTGTCAGCGTTCAGTTAAATTTTAATGGTTTTTGCGCTTGGCCGATTTATCGAGGGGTGATCCAACAACAAAACTTGAATTTTGAAAAAACGCTTACTGGCCGAGAACGGTAGTTCAAATGTGACATGAATTCAAACAACTAGGTCTTTGATTATCAAAAATAATTTCCGAGCACAAATATTGATTACCTATATATAAAGTCGATTTCTCTATGAGATTGTCTATAATCTAATGATTTTCATGTTATTTTCAAATACCTATATCATATTAATTAGAACTCGTTAAAGACAGAAGTTTTTGAATAATACCGAATAGTTTCGAATATATAATACGTCAAATATTGGTATTTGCGGCCCGCCGAAAAGCGTGTGATATCGCGGTGCATGCGCGGCAGTAATGCATCACTGCCATTCGAACTATGAATAATCATGTCTTGTGTGACCTCAAGAGACACAATTTTATACATTTCACTCGTGCTCACTTTGAAAGCTCATAATTTCGTAATTTTTGAAGATATCGAAAAACTAATTTTACCGTTGTATTAACTCTATAAATATAATATATAAATAAAAATAGGAGGCAACCTCAATATTATTATTATTATTGGTCGATATATTCCTTGTTAAGAGAAAACCTAATAAACAGAATAACATAAAATAAAAATATTTCCATGGCAGTGCTTGCTCATAGAATATGATTTACGGTTGTCGATAATCTATAAATTGCTGACTATATAAATAATAGACTAGTAAATTTTGGTGCTTCTGTATTATTTTTGGTGTCAGATGACAAATATTCACTATTCATTTGGCACCCAATTATGTAGATACAAGCCTTTATATACTACAACAGCTTGTCACCAGTACCTTATGAAGTAGTATACAGTCTGAGTGTGGCCATAACAATGTGCAATGTATCTGCAGGTGTAGCCAGAGAGGATAGAACCCCACACTCCCTGTCCCGACACTACTACATAATTTCATGCATGACAACATGTTGTTTCTATGAGAACAAAGTAAGCTACACCAACAATAATAGTGGCAAAATCAAAAACTAAAACAAGGCTTCTAATTTGGAAAACGCTTCCACTTTAACAACAAGCTCGCCATTATTAATCAGTTATTTTATTTTATATTTATTTCGCTTTATATTGCGCTGTATAATTTCTCTAAAAGGAGCTAAATCAACACTTTCTTGTATAAATACCAAGGGACAACTGCTCCCAACCACCTGGAGCCGGTGAGACTATGGCATCTCCAATTGGGATATGTTATAAGACTGAAGGTGGTGAAGTACCTGCCTGTTCATATCTGGTCACCAAACACAGCTAAAGCAAATTTCAATTCTGAATGGTGATCTTACACCAGGGTGATACTGACAGTGTCTTCCACTCTGGAACGTTTCGCAAATATACCTTATATTACTTTTAAATGATTAAATTGCGAGATAACACAAATCAATCAAATAAAATTTACTTGCACCTGGCGGAATTAGAACTTGCGACCTACAGATCGCTAGTCGAGAGCCTTACCTCTCAACCACTGGGGCTGTCAAAACAAGATGGCCTCCAATCTTGTTCAAACATTATTTCTTACATTATGCTTACATGGCAACCAAACTGTGTTCAGTATTTTTGTTATTTTTTAATTTTATTTATTTATTTATTTTGTAAAAAACAAACAGCTTTTATATAATATACAATGATAGATATAAATATACAATGATAGATATAAATATACAAGTTAACTGAAGTCAAGCCACAGAAGTTTCTTATGTTAAAGTGCATTAGAAATGAAGTTTTAGTATCTTAAAATTAATTTGGTGTTAAAGGAAGGGGAGAGGAAGAGGATAGGAGATGCTGCCGATACATTCCATACTCTCATATTAATAATCGATCGTACGCATTACTTCATATCGATATTTCTTTAGGTTATTACCAAAAATGTCAATGCTTTAAAATTTTGTATTATATTGTGCACATATACGAGGAATTGGGGAGAGACATATACGAGGGATTATATTGTGCACATATATGAGGAATTTAATTTATTATGCGACAGATTAATAATCCATTTACAGTACAAGCTTCCTTATTTTGACATTCTTCACATTTGGTAAGATAGGTGTACAAACATTTTGACGATATTAATTTAAAAAGTAATGAAAAAAATCTACTGTTTTAGAACATTCATTCAATAGCACCATTCTTCTTTCGCGCTGCGCTGTGCTAGAGCATCTGTTCTGCCGTGTGATATCTTGAACAAGTGGTGATGACGACTACGGCATTGATTATACTAACACAAAGTCATAAATCTTACTTATTCTTGTTAGCTTAACAAAGTAACATAAGTTGCGGTATATATTGAACTATATAATAATAATTATTATTATTTACCAAGCAATGAAAGGCTGACGCTATTAAAACCAATACTTTCGCTTCTATCCTCTCAGCTTGCATGGCATTAAAACTTATTACGGTTGATTCAAAACAGCTTACAAATATTATTTTGTTTATATTATCATTATATTTGTACGTAATTTATATGTAATCGTTTTGTTTTTCAGCTGACTCCTTCAAGACCGCTCCGTTCCGAAGTGGAGAAAGAAAGAAGGTTGTCCCAGAGGCCGCAGTCTCTGCAAAGCGGAACCAATTCCAACAGGAATTCTGCAGGTAAAGTTATCCGACTGCTTGTATTGTTTTTTTTACACAATTTAGAAATAAACAATAAAGTGTTTGATGTGATTTGAGATTTTCACAGCCAATAGTGATTTATTTTTGGGGTATTATGCCGTGTTGCGCTACTTCCTTCTTTAGCCAAGAAAGTTCACTTATTAGTTTTTGGCTGTCATCGAATAATTAGATGGCAAATCTGAAGGAGCACATTGACTACTAATTTCATTACAACTCTGTAAATAAAATTATCATTGAATTTCAGGCACAACAGATTCCAATATCAGCAATGAAGACGACCCCCCTCCCCTTCCGCAGAAGACTGTCCGCACCGACCACAATTCCTCCTTCCACCCCCCCCTCCCCCCCACATCCCCGGAGAGCTGCTACCAGGCCATCAACTTCATGGTCTCCAGCCCTTCCATCAAGTCTCCCAACAACTCCCCGTCTCGGAGCGCCGTCACCAGCCCCGTGATGCTGCGTCAGGACTACGACCAGGTCTTCACGCCGCGCTCCTCGGCGCTCTACAAGTCGCTGCAGCCCGCCACCGCGCACGCCTTGCGCAAGAACTTGACTTCTATGAAGGATAGGGCACCCACTCCACCGCCCAAGAAACGAATGAATTCTGTACAGAATTGATTCAGAATGGAATTTAATCATTAATCCAACACACGATGGCGTACATGAAATTTATTTTCATGCTTTTGGAAAAAACCTTCTCATTGTACTTTTGACTTTCTTTTGACATAAAGCATCAGAGGATCACCAAATTATTCTGGAGATTAAAACAAAAACCTTCCTATATAAAAGCTTGGATGTTGCCATCGAAGATGACTGCCAATCTTCTTTGATTTCCATAATGATGCAGATGAATTCTCCACAGACTAAAATTTCTTCATATGTACAAAACCGGAGATAGGAAATTAAATTTAGTGCATTTGGAATAGACCCAAGTATTATGCTGTCAACCAACTTTTGACATGATCATATCATATGCGTAAAAGCCTTAATAGGCGTAAAATAAATAAATAAATATCCAAAATTTCTGAAGATCATCCGTACATAATTCATTGAGAATGGAATTTAATCAACATCTTCCTATATAAATGCCTACACACTACATTCAAGATGGTCACCGATCTTGTTAAAGAATGTTAATTCTATGAAGAGAACAGTCTTACTAGTTGCGAAAAAATATATGATTACTTCCATACAGATTTTATTTGAGAATGAAATTTAATCAATACCTTTATTATAAACAGTGTCAACTCATAGTATAATCAGGAAACTAGTAAATCTACATCGCATTGAAAACCCAAAAAAACCCTTTTTTTTCCATCTCAGCATTTCAATTTTTTCTATGCTTTGACGCATTTTACAAGACAGTAATCTAGTGACCGATCTTTTTGATCAAATTTGACCTAAAAAATTGCAACTTCAAACTCATTTACTACAAAATCAACTCGAAATGTGATGTAGATTCGCCAGTTTCCCCCTTATACTACGAGTTTCAGGACATTGTGTATTATTCAGGTATACACTCTGATTTCAATTAATGTCTTCCAGTATACAAGATTACATTTAGAATGTATGTGCACATAGTGATTTCAATCCGTGTCTTCCAGAATATAATGTCCTACATAACGAATAGATTTCGAGTGTTCTGTACAGTTTTAAAATTTAAGGAGACATATTTCATCTGAATTAAATTACCATTATTTTAAGATCAAAAATACCTACTTATATGTTTTAATGTCAACCATTTATTACCAAGCCGTGAGCTTTATTGTGATTGTGACCCGTTCTCTCGTCTAACCCTCAGTGGAAGTTGTAATGGTAATTCTTCATTACGGAGTTCGATGATAATATTCGTAACCAAAGAAACTAATGAATTTGGTACAGAATTGATTGATTTGTGTATTGCAAAATTGTCCTGCAGTCTATGTTGATAGCCAATTGTGAATTGACTTGAACTAAACGAATGAACGTCTATACATCGGCCGAAAAAACTAACGAATTTGATGCAGAATCAATTGGTTTATTTGTTGCAAAGTAATTCCTGGCTGTATTCTGCAGGGTGATGATTACCTCGATGATAGCGAACTGCCGATAGGAGAGAAGAATAATAGATTGCATGCTTTCTGAATAGAATTGTCAGATTACGCCGAATGATTCGCAAATGATGTCAATTTTCTATGTATTTTGTTTTAGACTTACAAAATTATGAGAAGTTCTAAAATATAATTATGTAAATCAACTGCCATAATGTTTACCAATGTTAAAAAAATTGATCAAATAACCAGTATGAATTTAATATTTAGTCTGCAATCAAAGGCGATGCAAATATTTAATATTTTGTCGACAATCGTAACACCTTATATCTTGCAGTATTCTTATTGAGATTGTTAAAAGAAATTTGACAACATAGCTGTATGAATTAAAGAATAAGAAAATTAGTTGTTATCATATATTTACATAGCATTCTACATACTGTAGAAGTTTCCGTGAAATTTTGTGATTATGTTCTCAATTAAATAAAACAAATATTATTATAAGCTTATTGAAAGGCAGAACAATAATAAATTTTGTTAAATGCTCTCATATTTTTTTATTAGATTTCTTTACTGGCCATTACTTAATAATTCATTATCTACTTTCCTGTAAACATACTGCTTTTATTTTTTCGTAATACTACTATCCAATTTTTTTTTTTTATAAAAAAACAATACGACTTCTCGTCGCGTCTTATTGGCAGTTGAAAATAGTGACGTTGACCCAGAAATTATTCCAGACGGTCAAAGCTGTGCAAATTTTATAACCCCAGAGCTCACCGCTCGAGTGTTTTTACTTCTTCAGATTGCACAAATAGATTTTCTGCTTTCTAGTTGAGGTTAAACCTTTTTTTTTAATTGTTTTATAATATAATTCTCTGGCATATATTTTACCAACGGTGAAACACTTGTCAACCATAAAGGTTGATATTAACTGTAAAGTTATGTCAACCGTAAATTTTGATGTCTATTAAGTTTTATTTCAACCGTAAAGTTTCATGCGAACTGGTTTTGTAAAGGCGATGCCATACGTAGTAATGCAAAATCATGTGTTTTTGGTTTGAAAATTTGGTCGCCTAGAAACGTTTCAGATGCTTTAATTAAATACTGCGAGTAGAATATATCTTGGCCTTTGAAATAATCGAGTATTTTTTAGATAAGTCTTTTTATAAGCCCAGAAAAAAATAATGTAAAGGCCTATGAAAACTGCTTTAAAGTTCAAAATCTCCTACTTACGAACCCATTTTCGGTTATGATTTTATTGTATAATGTGGCAAATTAAATTATTTTTAATATGATTGAAAAAAAATTAAATATTTATGCCTGAACATCCACAAGATAAAATAAAAGGCACTTTTTGGCCATGTTTTTTTCTTGCGTAAATCAAAACAGGCGGATGGTGTTAAGCGGGAATTTAAACCTTATCGCCATCTACGTAAGGGTTGTTATTGATAGCGGCTCAATTTAAAATATTACACGACGTAGTGCATCGCCTTAACCGTAAATGTTGATGTCAACTACAATTGTTAATGTCAACTGTATATGTAGTTTTATGACAACTGCATATGGAGTTTTATGACGTCTGTAAATTTTGATGTCAAGGATATAGTTTGATGCCAACCTCAAAACATGATGTTAACATTAAAGTTTGATTTCACAAAATGACCGGATTGGGTTGCATCTCTGCATAATATACGGCATGCTAATAAACAACCACATAATATTTTCAATCTTTTATAATAAATGTTTTCTTTTCTATTATTGGACATAAAACGGGTTTGACCACCATAATGCTCACATTAAATATTTGCTCAAGCCAAAGTGAACAAACAATTATTTACCCATTCCCTCGATAATGACAATACATATTATACAAATGTAGTTTATAATTAGGTTAATTCACTATTACATATTTTATGTTAGATATTATTATTGTTTCTTGCACTGTGTAAATAATTCATTTTGTCTTAAAACTCTCTGAGGAAAATCTTTCTGCAAATCAAATTATGAAAACTTCTTAGTGGGAAACTTATAAGTGGGTTTCACTATGCATAATTTGAATTCTTATTAAAACTAGTGAACCCCGCAATGCTTCGCTATTGCTAATGTCTTTCTCGGGCGTCTCCGACTTCTTCCAACATTCACTACTGTATACCACAATGTTACTGTTAAAAAACTACATTACACCGACTTTAATTCAAATCCATATCTCACGCTGATTTTTTATACATTAAAGATATATATCTTTCTACTATTTTTAAAGAATTAATTAGAAAATTATGTCAAACGTATACATAGTTAAATTAATTGAATTTGATTCAAGTTATTATTTCTTATAAACTTAAGTATGGGGCATTTAAAATCATGACACTTATGTACTGTATGATTGAATCACATTTTTATTTTCAAGTTATAAATATTACTTATCAATTTTCTACTTAATTACTTTAAAATATCATTATTATTATTTCTCTAGTACATATAGTTTTCTTATTCTTAGCAATACCTACTTTTTTACGTATCTACAAATATTATTAAACTTTTCTTGGGGCATTAGTGCTTATAATTCATTTGTATTAGTTTATTTACTGCAATCCGTAATTATCATTAATTGAGAGATTTTATCAATTTTATGCAATTTGCAACATTAGATCACATCTTTTACATTATTTATTTATTAGGAAAAATTTATTTTCATTTTTTTTTAATTTTCGTTAACTCTTTGGACTCCATAAATTCGATAAAGACACCTGATTTTATTTCCCCTTTTAACACATATCTCCACTTAACCTGTAAGCTGTTCAATTAATTCTGCCATAATATACATACCACAGTACTGGATTATTGTTCAAAACAACAAATGTGTTTTTACCTATTTTAGTGTAACGATTTCCTACTCACTACGCATGTTTAATTTTTACACAATAAACTAACGAAAACGACCATGCATGTTATCAGCAGCTTACGGGTTAAGGATGACGAATTTTAAAAAATGTTACCTTTGACTGCGTAAATCGACCAAACCTGCATCCCCACACTATGTACATTACGCACTTTTGCAGTATTTTTCATGAATGGTGTGCAAAGGGCTAAGTTAGTTTTCGTATGTACTTCTAAATAATTCATTGGTTATAAGTTATTATGTTAATATTATTAATAAGAGTGTTTATTTAGTCAAAAAATGTTAAATTGATTTATTGTTGAAAAAAATATTAATTGAAAATCATTGACATTGTCAAAATCATTGAAATCTTGAAAATCATTGAAATCGTCAAAATCTTTGAAATCATGAAAATAATTGAAATCGTAATAATCATTGAAATCGTGATAATCATTAAAATCATGATTATCATTGAAATCGTGATAATCATTAAAATCATGATTATCATTAAAATCGTGATAATCATTGAAATCGCGATAATCATTGAAATAAGAAGAGAAAATGCACTTGTCTTGTTGATATTAAAGCTGGTGGAGAGCTCATAATGTGGCTTATTTTATATTATTGTTAATATATTATGTATAACATTTCATGGAATTTAATTTTAACTGTAGCTATTCTTTATTTGTCGTGTGAAAATACAAATTTAATATCCAAAGATATCTTTAATAATGACTCTGATTAAGTTTTTCAGTATTTTTAATTGTTTTAAGATTAAAAATAAATAATATTAACAGACACATTTATTTATATTTCGTTCTGTAATATTTCTAATTTTTCACATATCAATTTGCATTTTTTAATCAATTCAATTTATAAAATTTTATTTTGGTTGTAAATAATTTTTGTGATTCGACGAAATATTTTGGTTGTATTAATTTTTGTATATCCTTTTACGTAATTTTTTTTTTAGCATCTTTATGCATAATTTTTTTATTATTAAATGCACATAGTATTCAAGCTCCTCATAGTGAGTGCCATAATTGTTAACAATGTGTCGAAAAATGTTTAATATACTATTTTTATTTTTATGCTGTCATGATTAGGGAATGGATACTTGTAAATAAAACTGCTTTATATTTTCTCGTTACATATTATTTGCCATCAGTTCAAATTCACTGAAAATATATTTTATTTTAGAAATTTGGTAAAGTGGAAAGTAAAAATTTTGCTACACTCGTGTCAGAAAAATCGCACATCTTTGAAAATAAGTTTCAAGTGTAAGTTGATCCGAGCCAATACATCTAACCCAAACAATATTGATATCAATTGAAAGTACATTTAATGACCTCTTTTCAGACAATAGTTTCATTTCATAAACGATACGAATTTTCAGAGTACTGGACATTAAAGAAATGTTGCGCAGTAATAATAATAATAAAGTAGAAAATGTAGGTCATTCACTATCCGAACATTGAAGAGTGTGAATAATTAGCTTTAGAAAACAACATAAAGCCACTCAAGTGGTGGCACTACTGCAATCAGAGATGCGACAGTGTGATGTTGCTAGGCAACTGAACTTATCGTTTGCCGTTCAACGGGTTTTCCAACGGTTTCAAGAGACTGTTGGCTTCATCCGGAGACGCGGGTCAGGGCAACGCTGCACATCTGAAAGAGACAATCGCTTTATAAGATTTTGTGATGCCGAGTGTATGTCAACACTAAGTAATTATGCTTTTGGAACACTTCTAGTACATTTAGGTTTGAGGTTATCTTAATTTTGTATTTATTTGCGCTTTATTCAAGGTTTTTAGTCACTCAAGAGATAAAATACAAGTATGTGTTGGGTGTGTTGGTGTGCCCAAATTAAGCTCAATTTTTCCTTAAATCTGGTGAAATTGATCAAACATTTACGTATCGAACTTCTTTCTTGAACAGAAAATTAATTTCATTTGTTCTATCTGTGGTCAATTGAAGACATCAGTTTCAGTACAGATCACACTATTATTACTATGGATTATTTTGGTCTGTGTTTTCCCACTTTTTAAAGGCTCTGGTAAACGAGCAACTTTTTTCGACAATTTCTTGCCGGCAAGGTATATCCGATAATATTTCCATATTGTCGGTCAAAATTGTTGTGTATTGCGTATTCTTGTCGACGTATTACCCTGTCTTGATGGTAAGTTCGCTCGGCAACCGATATTACAACAACAATGCCAGGCCAAATTTATTTTCATCTCGTTCTGTTACATAAAATATGTGTCTCTGTTTGCCTATTCTACCTGCTACCAAAACTGTTGTAATTATGAATGCGATTAATATTACAAGTTTATACAAGAATGGTGGAGTTATTACTGCAAAATCATTTTGTGTTGTGAATTTGTCTTATATATTACGGCAATCTTGACGTGACATTGTAATATTTTGGGCCAACACATTGCCCTGCAAGACAATAATTGTTCGGCAATAATGGGCATTTTTTCTTGCTCGTTTACCCACCACCTTAAAGCATATTTCAAGGTTTTTTCAGGCATATTAATCCGTTCCCTAGTCGTGATTATTATCAGTAAAATATTCTAAATGTTTATCATCTTCAGGAAATTATTGTTATTTATGTGTACCCTCCACTTATAGAAAGAACCTCCTCAGTTGAATCGGTGAGAGTTTGGGGGTATTTCACCACCTCTGAGTAACCTGTTGATTAGTACTAATCAAATAATGTATATTATTAGCTCTGCTGTTTCACCACCACTGGGTAACCGCCACCTGTCAAGTAAATATCTGTTTGTACCGCCATGTTAATCCTACGATTAAAGTTACTTGACGGGTAGCTACTCTACACATTGCTCAGAGGTTATGAAACACCCCCTTGAACATCGAATAAAAGGGTTATTTGCATTATTGGGTCGACATTTTACCAACTGCACATATTTTAAAATTAAGTTAATAGATTGAAATATATTTTTGTAATATTGTTTTTATTAGAGGACTAATTATTATATTTGAATTTATTGTACATTAAATTATTATTGATTTTTTTATGTTAATTATTAAATATACATTAAATTTCACAAAATAATACAATAATAGTGGGCCATAGAGAATCAAAATATATTATTATGGTGAGATGCGTTTAAACTACTTTTAATTGAGATATTATATAGTTACCATAGATTAAGTTTATTTCATAAATTTTGTATCATGTACCATTGTTTTTATGACTCTATCTGAAAGTGAACTTAGAAAATAAATTATTCACTTTTTCATTACTATTTCATTCAATTTATCCCTCTGTTCCAAAATCATTCAGCTAATGCGGAGATACTTCCCAACCTTCCTCTTCCCCCTCCCTTCAGCCCCGAATCAAGAATACCATAGTTCCTCTGGCTCAGAGCAGTTGGAATCAATCGATCATGACAATGAAAATCAAACAATATCATAGGAAGTGAAACATTTTAATTCCATTTCAATAAAATAGTATAGTTTCGTCACATTAAGGGGAGATCTCACCATCTTCTCGATGAGCTGTTATCGACTATCCGTTAGATGATCTTGCAAGAACCACGAAGGATGCTTGAGTGTAGACGCACGGCGGAGTGCTGAATTTTACATACAAATATACCCGTAATTATATTATTTTGATAATCAAGCGACGGATCACTGAGAGAGTCCTACAATTAGGTTTTGTCAAAGTTTTTGTTTTTCTGAAGTCAGGTATGCCAGAGAGAGACATGGAATCAAATAATTTAGTCGGGTCATGTCTCTGGCATCCCTGACATGGAATAGGGAGACATGGAATCAAATAATTTAGTCAGGTCATTTATTCACATTCATGAATCACCTCATACATACTCTTCTGTTATTCACACTGTTGACATGACCCGACTAAATTATTTGATTCCATGTCTCCCTATTCCATGTCAGGGATGCCAGAGAGAGAGATGGAATCAAATAATTTAGTCGGGTCATGTCAACAGTGTGAATAACAGAAGAGTATGTATGAGGTGATTCATGAATGTGAATAAATGACCTGACTAAATTATTTGATTCCATGTCTCCCTATTCCATGTCAGGGATGCCAGAGAGAGAGATGGAATCAAATAATTTAGTCGGGTCATGTCAACAGTGTGAATAACAGAAGAGTATGTATGAGGTGATTCATGAATGTGAATAAATGACCTGACTAAATTATTTGATTCCATGTCTCCCTATTCCATGTCAGGGATGCCAGAGGGAGACATGGAATCAAATAATTTAGTCGGGTCATGTCAACAGTGTGAATAACAGAAGAGTATGTATGAGGTGATTCATGAATGTGAATAAATGACCTGACTAAATTATTTGATTCCATGTCTCCCTATTCCATGTCAGGGATGCCAGAGGGAGACATGGAATCAAATAATTTAGTCGGGTCATGTCAACAGTGTGAATAACAGAAGATTTATTGTTATTAAGTTTAATTTGTAGTACTCCATTATAATTTTTATTTTTTATATATTCAAGAATATTGTTATTGGGTTTATAAAAACAGTTTATTTTTAAACAAGTTATGCTTTGTAATTATTATTACGCGTGACAGCTGTTTCGCCCTCTGAAGGCATTATCAAACTGTGTGTAGCCCACTTACAGACGATACATTTATATTATTTGTAGATAGGTATTTTAATTTCAATCAATGATTTCTTAATTGATTTCTGAGTAAAATGTTAGAAATTATTTGGTTATTACCCCACTAAAGTTTCCCTAATTACTGTAATGTTTAAATTTGACTGAAGGCCTTTATGTTAGTTATTCCCAAACGATGACTCATAGGGTTATTTTAATAGTATAATTAAGTACTTCATATAAATGCACTCATATTTGCACTAGGTTTGAAGATATCTAGTAGGGGTGAACGAATTATATTTGTTGTTCATTAATTAGAATAGCTTTCAGATTGTTAGAGTTTTTGTTAATTTCTAGCTGCTCTAAAAGATTCAGTTTACGGCCTTTATTTTGTACGTGTAACGGAGTTGGTTTATTACTATCACTAAGTGAGTGATTTTCATCTAGGAGATGTTTGGCAAATTATGATTGTATTTTATCATTATTTTTAAAAGATCTTATATGTTCTTTGAACCTAGTATTAAAGGACCGGCCAGTTTGTTTTTTCAGTAAACGTGCGCAACCTAATAAATAATTACCAATCAAAATTCCCAAATAAATACGCTAGAAGAAGTGCAATGGTGATGAATCCAAGGGCTCCTGCATTATACGGACAACCTAAAATTCACAAGGATAATATCCCCATACGTCCCGTCGTTTCTTTTATAAACTCCCCAACGACAATACTCGCCAAAAAACTTAACTTTCTTTTCAAACAACATACTAAATTCTGCTCAAAACATAGCGTTAAAAATTCTCTCGAACTTGTAAATAAAATAAAAAACATAAATCTACTGCACAATTGCCAGTTCATATCTTTAGACGTAGTAAGCCTCTTTAGCAATATCCCCATTCAAGAATGCCTTAAAATCATTGAAGATATTTTAGACGAATCTAATATAAACCCAGTTACTAAAAAAGACTTATTCGATCTATTTAAAATTTGTGTGGAAACCAACTACTATGAGTTTAACGATAAATTCTATCAACAAAACGACGGATTACCAATGGGATCGCCCCTCAGTCCACTTCTTGCAGAAATATTCATGGATTACATTGAAAAACAAATTTTAAATTCAATCTTTAGCAAACACATAATTTACTATGTTCGTTATGTTGACTACATTTTGGTCTGTTGGAAAGGTACCAACAGACAATTAGATCTTTTTGTCACATTAGCTAACTCCATCAACCGTAAAATCTGCTTTACGGTTGAAAGAGAGTGTAATAAGAAAATTAATTTTTTAGACTACAATCGGTAGAGAAAATAATAAACATACATTTGAAATTTTCCGTAAGCCTACGTTTACAGACACGACCATTAATTATAAATCTTTACACCCATGGTCACATAAATTATCTGCCTACCACTCAATGGTACATAGGCTTACTAACATCCAACTCAACAAGAAAGCATACGAGAAGGAAAAAAATACAATCCTAACTATTGATAAAAATAACAGCTTCAAGTTATAAGTAGAGACATTGAAAAAATAATTAATAATAACAAACACAAAAAAGGTAGTCTTGTCTATGATTTGACTCAATAGCCGTTTTTGACAGCACCGTAAATAATATCAATATAGTGTCAATAAAACAACCTAATAACATAACCCGCTTAAAAAAACAATATATAGTGATACGCTAGACAAAGTGGCAGTATTTGTGACGGTGGCAGTGAAATTAATCATTTGTAAATTGAAGTGCAAAAAGAGTATTGTCATTGTAACCCAAAATCAACTTTGGTGAAAACCATAATTGAGCCCATATCAAAGGGAACTGCTCTGGAAAACGAAAAAATCTGCCAATGAAAAAATGTACTCCTACGTTTGGTTCAAAGATGGAAAAATAATGACGCGAAGAAGGCCAACCGAAAAAATAATTTATATAAAACATGTAGATGATATAAAAAATATTGTATAACAAAAGGGCACAAAAACGATTACGAAAAAAAATATAAAAATGGCTGACATTATATTAACCTCGGAACCAAATGATCTATCGAATTTAAATAACAACTCTTTCAATATACTACACAAAAACATAAGAAGCATAAGAAAAAATTTTGATGAATTGCAAATTTTATTGAAATATTTAAAAGTTAATTTTCAAATAATAATACTTACTGAATGTTGGATAAATCATAAATACATGAAATTGGAAATTGCTGGATATACAACCTACTCAAGTTTGAATAACAAAAAACAAAACGATGGTGTAATTATATACATTAAAAATGAAATAAAAGCCGAAGTTGAAGAAATTATTATCACAAATGCCAATTGTTTAAAAATTAAAATCAGTAAAGAAAAAGCTATATTAGCAATCTATCGATCGCCCTCAACAAGAAACATCGACCCATTCCTTAAATCCGTAGACGAGGAACTCTGCCTTCTTAAAGAAACGAAAAACATATTTATTATTGGAGATGTAAATATAAATATTTTAGAAAATGGACACCCTAAGCGAATTCAATATCTGCAGATGCTAGCATCCCATGGACTGGAAAGCTTAATAAATGTTCCTACTCGAAAAGTGGACAACAGTGAAAGTTGCATAGACCATATAATGAGTAAAACAAAAGACATTACTCAAACTGTTGTATTTAATTCAACTATAACCGATCATTATACAACTATGCTTTCAATAAAAATAAACAAGTCAAATAAAATGAAGAAAAAACCATTAACAACAGAAAAAACAGAAATCAACTGGAATATCATTAAACATAATCTACAATGTACCGATTGGAAAAAACTGCAAAGCATGAACAATACAAATGATGCATGGAATTATTTCATAGAACTTCTTCAGAATAATATACTATCTAATACCACAAAAATTACTAAGAAAATCTCACACAAAAATGTACATATTAAACCATGGATTACACAGAATGTTATAAACTGCATAAGAAAAAGAGACGAGTTACACAAGAAACTTAAAAAAATTCCATACGATATACACATGTTAAGATACTACAAAAGATACAGAAACATTTGCAAAAAAGTTATTATGTATACAAAAGAAACCTACTATAAGAAAAAAATTGTAGATTGTAAACAAAATCCCAGGAAAATGTGGCAAATAATAAATGAAATAACCAGTTCTAAATCTGCCAACGTTACATCAATTGACGTGCTGAATATAAACAATGTTCCCAGGACATACGCTGATAATCCTGACCAAATACTTGAATACGTCAATAATTTTTTCATAAATATAGGATCAAATCTAGCAAAGCAAGTTACAAAATGTAACGAAGATGTACAAATAAACGAACCACCTGAGCAAAGAAATCAGCTCAATTTTAAACAAATTACAGCTGACGATATCAAAAACACAATTTCTTCTTTAAAATCAAATATTTCTTCGGGGGAGGACACAATCTCAACCAACGCAATAAAATATCTCTGTAAAGAACTTATCGAACCACTTACATACTTAGTCAACATGTCTATAACGAATAGCATATTCCCTACAGCCCTCAAAAAAGCGATTGTTATACCAATATTTAAACAAGGATGTAAAAATGACATAAACAATTACCGACCAATAAGCCTACTAAATGCATTTTCAAAAATATTGGAAAGAATACTAAAAAAACAACTCTTATCCTACTTAGAAGACAATAAAAAATTATCAAAAACTCAGTATGGATTTAGGGAGAACTTAAGTACTAGTGACGCCATAGAAAAAATTACCGATATGATCACTAAAAGTTTAGACAGTGGAGAAAAAACTTTGGCAATCTTCATAGACTTACAAAAGGCTTTTGACACAATAGATCACAAAATACTTTTTTCAAAACTTTCAAAAATTGGTATGTCATGTACAACACTAAACTTACTAAAAAGCTATATGACGGAGCGTACACAGAGCGTCCAAATTAACAAGAGAAAAAGCAAACCTCTCCTAATCAACCATGGAGTACCACAAGGAAGCGTACTAGGTCCAATATTATTTTTAATATACATTAATGATATCTGTAACCTAGAAACAAGAGGAAAAATCATTAGTTTTGCTGATGACACAGTAATTTTATTTAAAGAAAAAGATTGGATAAATACCTACAAAGAAGCTGAACACGGACTTGGTCTCCTGCAAAACTGGCTTAAAAGAAACTCCCTGACGCTTAATGTCAATAAAACAAAATATCTGACATTTTCTAAAACAGCCAGAGGGCAGCCGTCAGAGGACCTTAATCTCAAATTACATTCATGCCAAGGAATTTATCAAAAAAATCAAGGCTTATCATGCCTCTGTCCCACTATAGCACACTCCAAAAGCATCAAATATCTTGGAATTGAAATTGATGATAATCTCCGTTGGAACTCACATATAGATGTAATTACAAAAAAACTAACCAGGTACATATACTTCTTTAGAAACATTCGCAATATCCTCAATATAAACGATATTAAAAAAGTATACTATGCTTTGTGTCAATCACAAATAGAGTACGGAATAACTGGATGGGGGTCTGCCTTGAGCACTCACACAGAGCGGCTCAATATAGCACAAAAAGGAGTATTAAAGACTATACTGAAAGTTCCGCTTAGAACTCCGACAGAAGAAATATTCAAAAACTTCAATGTTTACAATGTACAGAAACTATATTCAAAAAATATTTTATTTAAACTGAAAAAAAACATATCCGAATACTCCACTGCCCAACATAAATACACAACCAGGGCAAAAAGCGAAAATATCCTGATTACTCCCAGTTTAAACACATCCTTTGGACAGAGAAATAATAAATTCCATGCTATAAAATTGTTCAATGCTCTACCAAATGAAACCAAAAAAATAAACGAAATGAGTATATTTAAAACAAAAGTCAAAACATGGCTTAGAGATCAAAGTAACAATCAACTTACAAACATTATGAAGACAATGTAAAGACAATTCAAAACTAAATACAAAAATTTAAGAAAAACTACAGGCCGCCTCAGAACAGGAAACCCTAGTGAGGAGGACTGTGAAAAAAATACAAAAAATATACTTATATTATACTTTAAACCTACATAATGTACAAATTTTGCTATTGATATTAATAAAAAAAAAAAAAAAAAAAAAAAAACCTTAAATTAATTTACCCAGCGACTAATAATAAGACGAATAATAAATTCGGGTGTTTAGAATTCATCGGACCGACATCTAATAAATCTGCCAAAGTCCTCAAAAAGTGTGGCTTAGATATTGCCTTCCGCACAAATAACAACTTAGGATCATCTCAAAAACTCAATAAGTAAAATACTCAAATTACAAAATAGCGGCATTTATAAACTCCAGTGTGACGAATGCAACGCTGTTTATGTATTTTGAATCTCAAATTCAATACGAAACTGGCCGGTCCTTTAATACTAGGTTCAAAGAACATATAAGATCTTTTAAAAATAATAATAAAATACAATCATAATTTGCCAAACATCTCCTAGATGAAAATCACTCACTTAGTGATAGTAATAAACCAACTCCGTTACACGTACAAAATAAAGGCCGTAAACTGAATCTTTTAGAGCAGCTAGAAATTAACAAAAACTCTAATGATCCGAAAGCTATTCTAATTAATGAACAAACAAATATAATTCGTTCACCCCTACTTGATATCTTCAAACCTAGTGCAAATATGAGTGCATTTATATGAAGTACTTAATTATGCTATTAAAATAACCCTATGAGTCATCGTTTGGGAATAACTAACATAAAGACCTTCAGTTAAATTTAAACATTACAGTAATTAGGGAAACTTTATTGGGGTAATAACCATTAATAATTCCTAACATTTTACTCAGAAATCATTAATTGAAATTAAAATACCTATCTACAAATAATATAAATGTATCGTCTGTAAGTGGGTTACACACAGTTTGATAATGCCTTCAGAGGGCGAAACAGCTGTCACGCGTAATAATAATTACACAGCAGAACTTGTTTAAAAATAAACTGTTTTTATAAACCCAATAACAATATTATTGAATATATAAAAAATTTAAAAAATTAAAATATAAAATAACAGAGGAGTATGTATGAGGTGATTCATGAATGTGAATAAACGACCTGACTAAATTATTTGATTCCATGTCTCCCTATTCCATGTCAGGGATGCCAGAGAGAGAGATGGAATCAAATAATTTAGTCGGGTCATGTCAACAGTGTGAATAACAGAAGAGTATGTATGAGGTGATTCATGAATGTGAATAAATTACCTGACTAAATTATTTGATTCCATGTCTCCCTATTCCATGTCAGGGATGCCAGAGAGAGAGATGGAATCAAATAATTTAGTCGGGTCATGTCAACAGTGTGAATAACAGAAGAGTATGTATGAGGTGATTCATGAATGTGAATAAATGACCTGACTAAATTATTTGATTCCATGTCTCCCTATTCCATGTCAGGGATGCCAGAGGGAGACATGGAATCAAATAATTTAGTCGGGTCATGTCAAAGTGTGAAAAACAGAAGAGTATGTATGAGGTGATTCATGAATGTGAATAAATCAATGAAGAATTTGTGAGGCAGTCTATCTCTGCCTACCCCCCAGGAAACTGCATGATGGTACTTAATTGAATTAAATTTATTACAACAACATATGAATGTTTCAATACATGTAGTTATATCTCAGGCCTCTTTCATATTCTGTCAGATGGTCAGATTATTTCCGCTTTGCAATAAAATACAAAATGGAATATTTCTAAACGTATCCGAAAACTAAAACCTGTTTTTGAAAGTTGATAAAATACTCTTTCAAATTTTATTATTAGAAACACAAACACATTTGGAAGTCGGGGACGCCTGAGAAAGACATGGCACGATCAAGTGAATCAGATACTTGAGTCGCGCCATATCATAATAGAATAGTATGTATGAATGTGAATGAGGCAAGAAGTGTGTGCCAAGACCGAATTGTTTGGCGGTCTGTCCTCTCTGCCTACACTGAGAAACGGCGTGATGGTTAGTTAGTTAGTTAGTTACAAACAGATTTTATTAGACAAATGTATTATAAACGTTATTGCCACCTCACTTTATTGTCGTTTTATTTTTTAAATTTGCATTTGGAAACATTGGTTTCATAGAGGTGTACATAAAAAAATTTCTGTGGTTAACTTTTAGATTTGAATATAAAGTGTGGTGTTTTCTCTTTCTAGCACCATTTTTATCATATTTTTCACCATGCCAGTAAAGGGAGATAACGATTTCTATGAGACTTATAAGTTGTTCCCAAAAGCAAATATACTAGCCCGAGGAGTTAAAACACTGAGGGGCTTACTAATAAACATGTTTTAAATTCTACACGACATTAATGGTATTTATTAGTAAGGAGGTGAAGCGATAAATATATAGGAGTGAGTTGAAAGCTGAAATTTTTTCAAATATTGAACATTTTCATCAACCCGTCTGGGCCCTAGGAGTCGAAAGGCCTTGTGAAAATTGACATGCAGTGAAACTATAATTTGTTAAATAATTAATTAGTCCAGGTAAAGTCTACGTCAGGATTTATTCTGCCATTACCAAATTATGATCTTTATCACACGTACATGATAAGGTTTGGAAGTTTTTTGGGTGCAACTAGAAAAAGATAGTAAAATTTATCAAATTTCAAGAAATAAGTAGTGAAATCACAACATTACATAAAAATATCTCGTTCAAAATGAGACTTTTACCTATGACATACAACAAACTAGACGTGTTGTTAGTTAACACTTATTGCGGGATGGGTAATTTTACCTTTTAAGGCTGTTCTACTTTTTATTGTTTTACAATATAACTACCGAATGTTAAAAGCACTACCTTTTTTAATAGTGTGGACTAGTAGTATGAAATAGAAAATTTAATTAATAATTTTCTATCTAATGTTAAATGTTACATGTATTTTTCTCTTCATATTATACATGTAAAGCGAATGAGCGAAGAAACGAATGTAAGAATAATATTTGACGCAAATGTGAATGGTAGAAGACGGCCTGAGGAAGACATGGCACGATCAAGTGAATCAGATACTTGAGTCGGGCCATGTCAAGAGTCATAATAATAGAGTCAGTATCTGATTCACCTGATCGTGCCATGTCTTCTTCGGGTGTCCCTGACTTCTGCTACCATTCACATTTGTGTCATATATTCTTCTCAGACTCCTTTCTCCGCTCATTCGCTCTACATGCCCAAACCATCTAAGCATACCTTTCTTAATCTTTCTCATTACTCTTACATCATCCTTGCATTCTTTGCAGATCTCCACATTTCTCACACAATCATACATGGTTTTAACACACATACGCCATACTTGTAAAACACCTTCTATAGCTTTTTCCTATCGACGTGGTCGTATGCTTTTTGTAGATCTAGAAGGCACAGAAAAGTTTCTGTTTTTTTTGCCAGAAACTTCTCAATGAGCATACGCAATGATAAGATCTGGTCCATGCACCCCCTTCCACTCATAAAAGCACCTTGCACATCCCATATTTTATCCTTTGTTTCCTTTCTTACCCTTTCAATCAAAATTCTACCATGCAGCTAGCCAACTGAGCTTACCAGGCTAATAGCCCTATGATTCCCACAATCAATAGGTAACCCTTAACCTTTGTATAACGGCATGATCAAAGCCCTTCTCCAATCTAATGGAGTGTAACCCACCTTTAAACATGGGTTAAAAAGTTTCCACAACCATGTAAGAATTATACGGCTATCTCCTTTAAAATATTCAGCAGCAATAAAAGCAAGTGTTGCCAGTTTGTAAATGTATTACTCGTTCTACGGGCTTAAATATAGTTTTCGTTCGATAAAATATACTTCCACACAAAAGACAAGAATTTGAAGATGGGGAAGACTTGGATAACATTTTTATATACATATAGTTGGGACCCTTACAAAGATTATTTTACCATCGGACAGCAATGCCTTTTCCGCCATTCAAGTAGGACTGTAGTAAAAGGTAGAAGTACCCTTCCCGCCGAAAGTGGGTTAATATTAATCTTCTTCTTCAATGATTACATTTTTATCCAACACTGACTTTAGCTTGAGTTCATTGTGTCGTATTAAAAAGTATGCTTTATTTTCAGATAATACTTTAATAACTGGGGTATGGTGAGTACCACATAAAAAATTCTTTCATATCTATATGTTCATTATTTACAAAGATATTTAAAAAGCGGTTTAAAATCTTTTTTTTTTCCAATGGGACTCCTTTTCAATGCGGAAAATGCACGCATTAAGGGTGTGTTTTAACCAATGAAATATAATGCATTTCTAATATGTTTCATGTAAATCATGTTAAGTGTTTTTAATTAACACATTACAATTTTGATATAATAAAAAGGCTTTTAATGGTATGTAAAGCGCCCCTGAGGTGATATCTCACAAAAGCGGTTTCTATACAAATTGTCCAATAAATAAATAAATTAAGGTCTGTTTTGTGGATACTTCGAAACTAAATGTAATATGGCATTTAAATGGTTTTGATGTAGTCATTAGTATGCAACATCAATAATTTAGCTGCTCGGGTGTAGACCATGTTAACTGACATTTTTAAATACCTGTAAATGGTGTTTTATGATGTCTTCTTACACTGAAGATACTCTCGTAGTGGTAGCACTGTTTTAACGGACAATTTGAGATATGTAATCTGTGGTATCTGTCGTACTGTTTCAAGTAAAGAATGGTAAGTGACGCAAGATGGCGGATGGCTGACTTATACCATTTTCTGTGTCATCACAATTAATGGATGAAGTGATTGAAAACATTGTACATTCTGTGACAGTATTTGGACAGTGATGACAGTTTAGCAGACCCCACGTTTTATGCCGTAAACAATAAGCCAAACCCTTCAAGTAGTGAAGATATGACCGCGATAAGGTTTTGATGCATTTCTAATCTGTTTCATGTAAATCATGTTAAGTGTTTTTAATTAACACATTTCACACGCTACAACTTTGATATATATAAAAAAGGCTTTTAATGGTATGTACATGCACATGCAGATACCATTACCAGATACTATTACCATACCAGTTTACCTGAAAATGTTGTTATTTTATGTGCCTGTAATGACATCTTCTGTGATTCACAAGGATCCAGATGATTAATCGTGGATGAAAAATTATATCATTTTTGAACTAACATTAATTTCACTTTCAATATACTTACCATATATTTTCCACAGGTAGTGAAGAAAATGCACATATAAGATATGGAACATATAAATATACTTTATGCAATATATTGGTTCATGTAAAGGATGGTAACCAACTTTTTTTTCCATTTTTCAAGGTTAATATTTTTTTATTATATTGTTTCAAATCATTTTACTGTAATGAACATAACTTTGTATTGTCATGAAAATGAAAATTAAATGAAAAAATAAGAACTACTCTTCATTTTTTACGAATTTTTATGCATACATTCAAATTGCCTATATCTCAAAACTTGTTTTTATCAGATAACATGGTCTACACCCGAGCAACTCAATTATTGCATGTTTTTATGTAACAATTGGGTAGATTATTTTAATGTCTACATCGAGGGCATTTATGCCCTAAATGTTTTAACATTGTGTCAATTTTTACCACTAAAAAAACATCTAAACTCAAATAAAGTAATATTTAATTAGTCCTTCGAGCTAGCTAAGTTAACCAAATATCTTAGATTTAAAGTTCAACAAACAAAACCAATTTATTTATACATTGTGATCACTTTTGAAGCTACTCTTGAACAGTTTCAACCTAACGCATTTTATATCAATGAAATCAACAAAAGCTACTGGAGTGATAATTTCAGAATATCATTACAACCATTGATTAATATCTTAACTTCCTATCGAACATGCCAACATCTAGAAAACCGATTACTCATAAAAACACTTGAAAATTATTATTATTTAAAGATAGCAATGTGTGATTATTAACCTTTGGAGTGCCAAGCTCCCCCAAACTAATATATATGTCATGTGGAGACGGAAAAATTTCAGGCCCGCCGTGCCACAGCAGATTCTATTTTCGTAATAACTTACTTGTTTTTTGAAAAATTATGTTTTTGTAAATTGTACCACACTACCAGATATATAATCATAAAAATTGTGTATACAGGGTGTCCGAGGGTAAAGTGCACTAACTTCGGGAGTTGATTCTACGTGATAGTATAAGCAAAAGAGATAAATAACTTTTTCGAAATTCCAACTTTTAGGGTTACTTTTCAGGTAAAAAGGAAATTGGTCCGCTGTGTGCGGCCGGCATTATTATTTTGCTTTGTTGCCAAATCTACCGTCCGTGTACCGCGCCAATCAGTGTTGAATTTGAATGCAACTTTACTTGCTGTGCGTCATGTCAACAACTCTTATTTTATTCGCAAAATAGATCTGGTAATTTTATGAACTTGTTTTAAGCAGTGTTTGACTTTAAAAACTTGATTGTTATTATCAAAATTTGCTAATGTCTTTATCTAGTGTGTATTTATTAAGACTTCTTTATTCAGTGCATATTTTTTTCTAAGACTTATTTTTAACATTAGACTAGATTTACGTAACTAGTAATATTGTTTCTTTTGTGCGTAATTTTGTTAGTTAATTACAAAAGCAGGGCCAAAAAGTTTGGAAACTGGGATGCTCATAAGCAATACCAGAAAGAATACAAGGAAGCAATCCGGAAAGCCAAAACAGGCTCCTGAGAGAATTACTGTGGGGAGGTGGAAACCATCCTGCAGGCAGCAAGAATTCAGTATTCAGAATTCAGAAAATTCTTGCTAAAGACCCAGGGGCAGCTAAAGGCCCATTCCGGAAAGTAGGAGGAAGCTTCACCAACAATTGGGAGGAGTAGTTGGAGGAACTGCTGAGGAAACATTTTCCCGGTTACAAAATGTTAGAAGCAAGTGACACCGGTCCTCCACCGACCCAAGTTACACGGGAAGGTAAGGATTGGGACACTGCGGCTAAAATAGTTATTCCCTCCGGAGTTAAATGGGCGATCAACGGGTTTGACCCATTTAAAAGCGCGGGAGAGGATGGAATCTTTCCGACACTTCTACAGAGGGGCCTAAAAACAATCCTATTTCCTGTGACTAAGATACTGAAGGCATGCTGTGCCTTCGGATACATTCCCATATCATGGAAGAAAACAAGGGCAGTGTTCATACCTAAACCGCGGAGAATCGACTATGACCAAACTGGCGCATTTAGACCAATTAGTCTCACCTCATTTCATTTCAGGAATGAGGTAAAATGGGAGATAGCATAATGGGCTTATGGCCTAAGTGCTCACGGGAACTACATGTAAACCGTCTCCACTCTATAAATAAATGAATATTTAATTACTGTGACAATGCCTGGCCACCTGCGAAGAACGGACACACATTTATAATGTTTAAGGCTACATGATGAAAATGCATGCGCCGAGCACCGGGAATAAAAAATGTTACATACAGTTTAATATTTTAGTGTAGTTCTATTTTTGAATTGTTTTAAAACATATGATTTAGAAGCACGATGTAAACTTCAAACCATAGGCCTTATGTTATTATTTACATGCGGTTTTCAGGGATATGGGCCAATCCCAAATATGCAATGTTGCCACAATCGTTCTTGGCAAGCTCCCAGCGAATTTGTCGGGTAATTTTGTAAGTACCTTACACTAAGGATTTTTTAGTAGGTATATTTTTTCTTGTGAAAAAAAGTCAGAATTTCGGAAAAAGTTATTTATCTTTCCATTCATTCTATCAAGTAGAATCACCTCACAAAGTTAGTGCATTTTACCCACGGACACCATGTATATGTATCATAAGTAATTTCCTCAGAATAGCAACTTATAATCAGAGAAATGATTTTTTTCTCCCTAATTTTTCTGTACAATTGATAAATAAAATAAAAAAACTAAAGATATTTTTATGGTTTTATTATATTTTCATAAAGTTAAAAAAGACCATTGCAAGGTCGAAGATGCTTCCAACGAAGGCGGCGCACTTGTTCACCGAAAAAATAAATCGGTTGACAAGTCAGAACAACAGGATATAATAGTATTAGGATATATAATTTCCTTGCCAAGCAAATAAAATATGTTTTAGTATGCTAGGAGCATTTTTTGAAAGCGCAGAAACCCACAAGCAGAAACTGTTTTCAGTTTACCCATCAGATATGCTGACCTTCAACAGATAAAAAAATTTCGTATCTGATGGGAACATTAGGCGCTTGAGAAGTAAAATACAAATAAAATAGTATGTCTAAAAATGTTTACTTTATTAATATTTGTGATTGTGTTTAATTATTTATATCAATGACCAACTGACCATACAAACCAAATGTCAAGTCTAAAATGCTATACAAGTTTTAACTTTATTTATTTGTGAAAAACAGTAATTCCAATAACATTTTACAACATTTACAATTAATCATATACCTACAAGTACATTAATCAATTATATACGTTTATTATATCAGTTACGATCATCATGAAAAAAAATTAATCAATTTTAATCTTTAATTCATTGAGATTTAACTGATTCTTTTAAAACATATGTAAAAAAAGGTTTTAAATTACACTATACAAATATCCGACGGCTAAATCAACATCATTCAGTTTCAATAAAGGTTTCCAGTCGTGAAAATTCAAGTTAAAATAAAAATATTCAATGTTACCTTCGAGGTTCCTTCCCCGTTTGGCACAATTTTCATTATCGTTATTTAACAAATTCCAACGACTGGTTATTCTTTCATTGAGTGTGATTTCAATAGATAGATGGTAAGAATCTTCACTAACAAGTGAATACAGATATTTGAACACTTTTAAGTCAAAATTACTGATAACAAGAGTCCAGTGTCCTATTCGTTACATTAGTGATTAAGTTTTTCCGATTTCGAACAGTTTCATAAAATATAAGAAATCTCAAATAATCTTCCTTTCAAAAACAGTTCATAGTAAAATAATGGAGGGAATTTCAAATTTGGTTTATTTTAGTCTAAAGCCAATTTATTAGACCTGCGCTAGTAGTCTACGTAAAATTGACGATATATTATAATTTTAATTTTGAAAAGACAATTAAATTATTTTCGGTTCAAAGATTACATATTTTAATACAGGTAGGTACCTACATTATCGCTAGTCTCAATTTTTCACACAATCAGTTCCAATTTTTAAAATGTCACATAAATTCATATCCTAGTTTTAGAGATCATTGAACCAGAGTTACAGACAGAAAAGAAACACAACTGAAATCAGTACTTTTTAAAAATAAGCTGCACAATTAAAGTTGACCCAAAAATGCAAATTTGGAACTGTGTGTTGGCGCTTATGTATACGATGCGACAGCGATGTTCTTACGAAGCGTCACTGAGAAACAGTATTTTTATCTTGATTGTGCCTGATTATTGTTTTTAGTGATAAAGGGACAAGTTAAAGACTATTATCATTATACTACATTGTTTAAATTTAAATATTCAATAAGGTTTTTGCAGTGTGTTATTTTTATTATTGTATTAAAAATTACCTTTAAAAATTCAACAAACTTTTCATTTCTGAAGTTGAATAACAAATTTGAAACATGCTGTATGCAAGTAATGCATACCTATAATAATTTAACGAAGACATTACAATACATACATTAACTAATATTTTTTTCTCAGAAGAAAACTAACACAAAGCACAATTTTTAATGAATAATAGTATTTTTTTAGTATTAGGTAACAATATTCATTTTAACTCCTACTAATTCTAGTGATTAATTTTTGGGTTACTACGCCGTGTTGCACCGCCTCCATTTTTAGTCAACGTTACAGTTTTCATCATCAGGGCAGATGTGTAGATTGTGGTGGTGTGTGTCTATATATGTAGAGGTGATACCGAGACAATGAGGCTAAGCTTAATAGTTCTTCGTGTCAACTACTTGACGGCTACACCAAAACTAAACGCCGAAAACCACATTAATTTAATTAATTATTATACAGAAATATCGGCCCTAAGAGGATTAACGTGCGCAACACGATATCACTTCTACCTATATAAACACAAACTTCACCGTAATCTACACATCTGCCATGATGATGGACTCTGTAATGCTGTCCGAAATGTTGGCTAAAGAAGAAGGAAGCACAACACGTCATAATAAACTAAAAAATTAATCACAATAATACTTTTGGCCGTGAAAATCTAAAATCTTATCTCCTACAATGTAATTCCCTTAAAACTATTAAGTATTAATATTTTTCCTATAAATTCCTCAAATAATTATAAATAATTAATTTTTAAAACTGGCCTTGCGCAACAGTTAGGGAATGCAATCCCGGTATACCGGGATCCCGAAATACCGAGATCCCGCAGACATTTTGCGGGACTAATCTCGGTCGAAAATTATGCGGGATCCCGCTGGACTGGCGGGATTACAGAGAAGCGCAGCATTGTCACTTCAAGACGAACTCGAACTTACTTTGATTAGTATGAAGAGTTCAACAGCCCATCAACAACCTAGATCTGGCAATATGAGCAACCTTGAGGTTTTGATAAAGAAGGAAATGAATTACTTCGAGTCCGGTGGATTAAAAGGCACATACCTTCAATTCACTTACAATGCGCTGATGACTATTGTGCCAACCAGCGTGGAAGCTGAACGAGCTTTTTCAGCCGCTGGCTACCTTGTGTCCAATATCAGAAGCTGTTTATCAGATGACACTATTAATACTTTAACTTTTTTACGAAGCTATTTCCAAAATAATGTTTAATTAAACTTATGATGCTCATTGTACAAGAATATTGTTTATCGTGTGAACTTTATTATTTAAATTTAAGTTTTAGTTCAGTTTCAGTTTCAGTGCCGGCAATCCGGGCGTTTATTTTATTTTCATTTGTGTACATAGATTTCTTTTACCCACCTCACTAGACAAAGTCTGTTCCGAGGCGAGTATGTTATGTAAATTTATGTCTTATCTTATTCTTTGCCAATTTATGACTTAAATTTTACCTATGTCTAACTAAAGGTATACCTATTAATAAATCATTTAAAATGTCCCAAAGAACTTGTTTTATTATAGGTATAAATTTAAAACTCTAAAAACAAGGTTGGTAGATCGAGGTTATTAGGTCTTTATTATACGAATGATTAGTTATCTAAGTCCACTCTGCTGGATCCCGCAAATACCTGGATCCAGCGGGACTAAGATTGTTCAGTCCCGCAAATACCTGGATTGACCTTTTCTTGCGGGATTGCATTCCCTAGCAACAGTAGCATATGGTAAACCGAATATGATATCTTTATTTCGATGGCTCCTACTACCAGTGCATCTACAAAAATGAAACTATCTAGGAGGGAAATTTAAAGTAAAATATATTAGAACTTTTTATATAATTCACCAAGCGATATGATATTTTCAATACATACTCACTTTAGTGTCGCTTATATTTTTTTAAGTGTTAAATTTCAAACTAATCATATTCTAAGTGTAATTGCATGCGTAAACCTAGATTCATACTTTGTACTTATCAGTTCAAGTGGTACACGCCAGAGATAACAATCATCACATATCTAAATAACATTGAAATGAGACTATATTTCTTTTAACTATCAGAAACTATCGACAAATTGAATCATCTCCCAGTGCGAAAAAAAACGTGCCGCATCACGGCCAACAGACGGTCAACTGAACGTTGCACACATTAACACCGCAATAATACCCTAGTGGAACGCCAAACAAACATGTAAAGCAGGGTACTCACCAAGAGTGTAGCATGTAACGTATCTGATACTGTATCAATCTGCAAGTGGGTACGGCTCGTCCACGGTAAGTGCGTATCCAGCTACGACCTCCCGGATCCGCCTTTAGTGCTCGCTATGGTGCTCGCAGTGAAACAGGGTCACTGCGAGCACACTGCGCTCCACCCGCGAGCGGCTCGCAGTAGGCTCGTGCCTACGTACTCACTAGGTGAGTACCCTGCTTAACATGTCATGGACATTTGTACTTCATGACTAATTCAAAAAGTATGCAGATGACCGCTTTTACATGTAAAAAAATATTTATATGCATATATATATTTTTTTAATTTTGCTTAACTTGTAAAATGTAAAGTATTTTCAGCATGTTTTTGAAAAAAGTGATAATACCTAAAGGTGTAGTTAACCGGTTATAAGTAGGAGCCATCGATTTATTAACTAAACAAAAAATCTTAACACATTGTTTGCGGGAGACGCTTAAAAGCGTCTTTTGCGTACTGTTGGTAGAGAGCGGGAGACGCTTAAAAGCGTTTTTCGTATTTGTACACTATTGGTAAAGCGCGGGAGACGCCAAAATGCGTTGTAGGTACACTTAGAGTAACAATATATTACGAGTAACGTATGATGTTGGTTACTCTGTGAAGTAAAAATTATGCGTCAGCTCTCGTGACACGTGCACTAGGTACCTGGCAATTCGTGGAATTGAGTCGGGTGGCCGGCCGACTGTGGTCATAAAACATGCACTTGAAATAAAATAACTGTAAGATAAATATTTCGTTTTTTTTTTAAATCTTTATATTTCTTCATTGTTAAAGCGATATTGTTTCGTTCAAGACGTTCTCTATTTTCTTTTCTGTCTACATTCCGCTTTAAAAAATTCGTACAAAGTATTTGTGTGCTGTGCTCGAAAATTTATTTGTTGCATAATAAAGGGATATTTTTTCATAAAAAATACCCTATAAAATGGACTACGGTAATGATAATCGATTACAATAAATATATGAAAGGCATTGACCTAGCAGACCAATATCTTTCGTATTATTCTATTTTACGAAAAACCGCTAAATGGACAAAAAGGCTAGCGATGTATATAATAAATTGTGCATTATTCAACTCATTTGTTGTGTACAACTCCGTAAAAGAAAGGAAAATAAAATATAAACAATTTTTTAAGGAAATCGCAGAGCACTGGGTGGCTGATCAGATTTCGTCAGATAATAGTCAAGACCCGGAACCAACACCATCAACATCTGGTATCCGAAAAAAATCTTCAAAATCTGATCCTCCAGGAAGACTATCGATGGATATGCGAAAACATATATTGGAAAAGATTGAAGGCCCTGGTAAAAATAAGAATCTGCGAAAGCGATGTCGTGTGTGCGCGGTACACAAAATACTTAGCGAAACCCGGTAGGTGTGTAAATTTTATGATGTACCTTTACATGAAGGGAATTGTTTCCAACGATTTCATACTTTCAAACAATATTAGTGTTTAGTGGTGTGTATTTAAAAAAATATATATACTTTGTTGAATGTGCATAAAATGACTAAATAGACAATACTACAAAAGTGCAGTTTTTTCAATTTTTTTAAATTTAAACTTATATATCGTAATTGTTTATTCAAAATATAAAAATTTGTTACCAGATCATAATAAAAAATTTCAAATGAGGTAAAATACTGAAAATTTTATTTAAATTTGATCAATAGTTCAGAAGTTATATCTATTTTACATGAAACGGAATTTTGCGCGCGAACATGATAAAAATTGCCCGCTTTACGGCGTAGATTGATTAAAAAACCCCCCGCAAACATTGTGTTAATAAATATTTTTCCTTTTTTAAAGACACATTCCTGGGTTACAAATACATTACAATACTTAAATTACTCCTACTTCCATCATTATAAGCAGAAAACGTTACTTGTGGAATGGTGGAGGACTTGACTAGCAGAGGTATTACCCGCAATGCCTGGGTGGGGTCGCAATGCATTTAGCCATTTGTCCACCAGTCATGTACATAGAGCTTTTGTTATTAAATACTATGTAAAGAATAACGCACTATTTATGGCGGATTAATAACATATTATTAAATTGTATACTATTTTAACATACATACTATTACTAGAATTTAGGAAAGCCAGAGTTCATTTGTACTATTTTATCAAGGTAAGTCTGCATAGAAACAGTGAAATCATAGCATTATAAAATCATCATTTATATTTGAGCAGAGGAGTTGCAAAACCAGCTCTGGAATTTTCTAATCGACATATTAGACAATCACAAAAAAGAAAAACACAATATAATTCATTTTTACAGCAATAAAACATTTGAAGACTGATTTAAATACTAAAAATAAATCTATAACACAGGAGAATGTGTGAGACCTGGGCCCATGTCTCAATGTAAAGCTGCTAGTACACATTGGGCCAACTCAATGTAAAGCTGCTAGTACACATTGGGCCAATGTTACAGAAAATAGGGACATGCTTACTATGCACATTTTCATTTAAAACACATTTCCGGATACTGAAATACATACTTCTCATTATTATCTTACTGATATAAAGTGTTTTAAAAATAAAATGTGCATATTAATTGTGTTTTTGGGGTTGGATAATTACACTTTCTGTATAGGTATTTACCCAACTTTCTTATATCGAAATAAAAAGAAATGAATTTATCGCATTTACCCATAGTATTATACAGTCGAACTTGGTTAAAACGATCACGACAATAGCGAGTTAACGGCTATAATGAACAATTACAAAACTGAAATTCAAGAGTTAAGGTTTCTGTTGAATTTTGTGTTATACAAACCGGTTCTTCAAATTTGGTTCCATTTAGGAAATGCAACGTAAATTAACAAAAACTCTATAAAAAAATGTTCTCAGCTAGGGTTTTCAAAAATGACCACAAAGATTTCGATTTTTGTCTATAGCCAAGTGGGCCGTATGAAATTGACATGCAGGCCGCAAGAATGGGTCTGCGGGTTATGCATCACTGCTTTGTGACAAATAAATTTTTATAGCCGAAATCCAAAACAATCCTGCATTTATGACAAGTGCGATTTTACAAATGGTAGGTAGAAGTGACAGTACGCACGAGCTAATGATAAAAAGATACACAATTTAGTGATAAAAAGGTTTTAGAAGCCTTCAACCAGGTGATTGATTGGTGATTGTTTTGAAGAGGAAATTGAGAAGCATGAAAGCAAAATCTTTTAAAAAATCATTGATAGTAAATTTGAATAATATAAGTGTATTTGTCAAATTTAATTATGTTAATAGGTAATAACTACTCGTATTTTGAAAATATACTGCACATTTGCAAATATATTGATAGTAGAGGAATTTAGGTACGTACATTGGTGTTTCCATTATTTCTGGCTTTCACCCTTCAAGGGTGTTCTTGGCCATCATTTAAAATTATTGAGAAAGGTGTATTGAAAGGTGAATTTAAATATTAATTTTATTTAAATAGGCAAATTTCAAAATTATAATGAAAATTGGAGTCGAGTTCAGACTTAAAAGAGATGAAATGTTGAATGGAGGGGAGGCAATTTTATTTAAGGCTTGATAGAAGAGAGGATATTTGTTTAGAGAGGGACAACCAAAAAATATGTGATCTAAAGTTCCCACTTCTAGACCACAGAATGTACAATCTGGGGAGTCAAGGACGTGAATTTTAAAAAGATGGGAAGGAACGGAACAATGACCGATCCTCATTCGAATGAGTGAAGAAATTTCTTTTTTGGAAAAATGAGGGAATTGCTGAAACCACGGTTTTGATGGTATAGTCCTTTGTATTGAGGCATAGCAGGCTCCCTTGGATTGACTAGCAATGTGCCAATACTCTGACCAAACATTGCGGGATCTTTCTTTGATGATGGAAAAAATGTCAGATAAGGGAATGTGGTTTACGAGGGTAACAACAGGGTTGGACGCTCCTTGTTTTGCCAAGGCATCCGCAATATCATTACCCATGATACCAACATGTCCAGGAATCCAAATCAGAGTTACAGATTTACCAGAGCTTTGAATGGATGCTATCATCTCTCGAATAAGGCATACAAAATGATCATCAGGATGAAGAAGAGGACTGGATTTAAGTTTTTGGAGGGAACTGAGAGAGTCAGAGAGAACGAGGGAATGTTCAAAATTATTTTTGATTATATATTTGAGAGATTCTATTATTGCAATGCACTCAGCTGAAAATATTGAAAATTGATTTGAAATTGAATGAAATATTCTATCATTAGAATTATTGTGGTAAACGTTAATACCTATACCACAGTTAGGAGAGTCGGGAGATTTGGATCCATCAGTAAATAAAAGAGAAAAGTTGGGCCATTTAGATAAAATAATGTCATTGAACATATTATTGACAGTTCGGGCCGGGAGATTGGAATGACTTTTAAAGATTCCAATCCCTTCTAATATTGTTGGGGATAGGGTGACGTGACTATATTTTAGTTTGTATAAGGGAAGTAGATCATTTTGGATGATGTGGAGCTCTGAGAGAGACTTAAAATTTTTACAGATGTCAGGAATAGGTTTAGTTGAAGCTCTGATTGTAGATGAATGGTTTGAGTCAATGAACAACGAGACGCTGGGGATAACCTGATGACATTTAGAATTTAAACATTTAAGAACAAATTTGTCAGCAAATAGTTGACGCCTTAAATAAAGAGGAGGATCAGAACATTCTACTTGAAGGGAATTGATGGGTGACGATTGCATCGCTCCAGTTATTATTCGCAAAGATTTAGATTGAATTTTGTCTAATTTATTAAGTACATTTTTTGAGGCAGTACTAAAAAGTGGGCAGGCATAGTCGAGATGGCTTCGAATAAGTGCATTGTAAAGCAACTTAATGCAAGTAGGGTGAGCTCCCCACCAAACGCCAGATAATGATCTGATGATATTTAAATTTTTTTCGCATTTAGTAACTAAATTATTAATATGGGAAGACCATTTAAGTTTCCTATCAAATGTTACTCCCAAAAATTTTACTTCAGAAGCGTTGGAGATTGGAGAATTTTTAAATAAAATTTGAACGGGGGGGTTTTTATGGCGGTTTGAGAAGGTGACACACTGAGTCTTTTGGATTGAAAGTTCAAGACCATGTAACGTGAGCCATGTGCAAAGGGCATTCATGGCTTCGTTAAGATATTTGACGGCAAGAGGGATGATTTTGGATGATAAGAAGAAAGCTATGTCATCTGCGAACTCGATAATTTTTATTTGTGGGGGAATAGTGACATGCATATCATATGTGTATATATTATACAGTAAGGGGGACAATACATCGCCTTGTGGTAAACCCTTCCAAATAGACCTACTTTGAGGAGAAATATCTGGAAGTTCAATGAAAATTTTTCTATCTAGAAATAGATTAATAATTGATTGGACAAACATGGGGGGAAGGCCAAGGCCTAGAAGTTTTTTTTTCAGGATTGGGATGGAAACATTGTCAAAGGCGCCTTCTATATCTATAAAGACGGCAAGACAAACTTCCTGTTTAGAAATTGATAAATTAATATCAGTGCTGATGATGGCAAGGTTATCCTGAGTGGATTTTTTTTTCCTAAATCCAAATTGAGATGGAGAGAGAAGCTGTTTACTCTCGACAAAAAATTCTAATCGGTTTTTAATTAATTTTTCATAAAGTTTACTGAGGGTGGATGAAAGAGCGATTGGCCTGTAGTTGGATCCAAAATTTGGAGATTTGTTTGTTTTTAAAATAGGGATGATTATTTGAGAACTCCAGTCATCAGGCATTATACCAGTCTGGAAGATTTTATTTAAGATGCTTAAGAAGTGGTTTAGAACATTATCATTACTATTTTTGATTATGCTGTAAGGTATACCATCTCTGCCTGGAGATGAGTCTTTGACTGTTGATAAACAATTTTTTAGCTCAATTAAGGTGAATGGAGAGTCTAGCCAATGATTAGACATGGGAGTATTATAGATGGGCGTTATTTCATCTAAGTTAGGAACAGAAGGGGCGGCAATTTTGTCCAAGAATTCATCTATCCATTTAGAATGGGACGCTCGAGGAGATGGTGAACTGAAGGAGGATCGAAATCTTCGGATCATAGACCAAACTTCCGAAATTGGAGTGTTCGGAGATACTGAACTGCAAAAGTTGTACCACCCGGATCTTTTTTTTGACCTCAATACCCTTTTGGCATTGGATTCAGCGTTTTTGTATATAAGATAGTTCTCCATAGTCATATTGTAACGATAGGAAAGAGATTTAGCTTTCCGAATTCTTACTACTTTGGAACATTCCTCATCCCACCAGGGAGTTGGAGGGAGTTTTTTGAGAGATTTAGTTTTAGGGGGAGGATTTGATTTATTTATTGCAGTTATGAGCATTGATTTGAAGTTATTATAATCATCTTTGACGGAAAATATATCGGTGGCGGGTGAATTTAGTAGGAACTTGTCCATATGAGAGTTAAATTCATCCCATTTGGTGTGTTTCGTTTTAATCTTTGTCGAAATATGAGACTTGTCCGATTGGAAAGAAGTTTGATAAGTAATCATGATCGGGAAATGATCACTGGAGCAAGGGTCGGGGGACACCACCCACGAGGAGAGAGAAGCCAGACTAGTAGAACATATCGAGAGATCCACTGCACTGGGGTTTGTGCTGGGGCGTGAGATCCTAGTAGGAGATCCGTCATTCAAAAGGAAAAGGTTGGATTGATCTAGGAAATCCATCACACTTCGACCATCTCGGTCGGAGAAAGCAGAACCCCAGACGGGGGAATGGGCATTAAAATCGCCTAATATAAAGAAAGGAGGGCTTAGTTGACTTACAATTTGCAACCAAGTTTGTTTATTGAAGTGGGCTGTTGGGGGAAGATAGACTGAAATAAAGGATGTGTCCTTTATTTTAGCTGCAACCATTTGGAAGTCAGCATTGGGGGGTTTGATATTATTTATTGGGGAAAATGATATGGATTTTTTAATAAAAAGGGCAGCACCGCCGCCCGAACCTTCCGGGCGATCGTCGCGGAGACAGGAATACCCTCCCACATTAAAGTGGGTAGATGGAGTAAACCAAGTCTCCGAGATAGCAGCCAAAGAAATAAAGTTGGAATTTAATAGGTTAAGGAGATCAGATTTGTTAGAAATAGCACTTCGGCTATTCCACTGAAGTATTCTGACATCCTGAAGAGCCATTTTGAATAAATGATTTTAATGTGGAAATAATAGTAGCAGCGTTGGACGGTAGATTAGTTTGAGAAGAAATAAGGTCAATTAGAAGAATAATAAGAGTTTGGATAAATGAAGAATTGTCTTGGGAGAGTTTTTCAGAAAGTTTAAGAGAGTTCATTGAGGACGGATCATAATTATTTGCACACCCATTTGTGGCATTTGAAAGAGGTGAACCATTGGGATTTAAGAGCAGTGAGTTGTGTTGTTGCTGATCGTATCCAGGAGCCGGTTTAGAGATAGCGTTTTTGTATGTGAATTTAGTTGAATGAGAAGAAGTTGTTGTAGTGGAGGGAAGAGGGTTGGATGAGGAGTTGCTGGATAAAGCCTCAGCAAATGATTTTTTGACAGGCGGGAATAATTTAGAAGCCTGCAGAAAAGACAAGTTCTGAGAGGCCATTGAAATTTTAATATTTTTTTGGCGAGATTGTTCTGGGCAAGATGTGTTGATAGCTGTATGTGAGCCTGAGCAGTTAAAACATTTAGGTGAGGAGGAAGAAGGACATTGGTCAGCTGCGTGGTTTTCTCCACATTTAAAACATCTGGGTTGAGATCTGCATGCAGCTTTGGTATGACCAAAACGGCAGCAATTGAAACATTGAGTGGTGGGATATGTATACATTTCAACTGGTAATGAGTTGAAGAATAAATATATATGGGAGGGAAGAGATTGACCTTCAAAGGTGATAACAACAGATTGGGAGGGCTTCCAGGTAATTATACCCTCAGAGGAGTCCTTGTAATTTAGCCTCCTGGCTTTTATGGGATTGCCAATGTGTTGGGGGGTTGAAAGTGAAGACAGAATTTCTTCGATGGACAGATCGGTCGAGATACCTCTGACCAGGCCCATGCGAGTGACATTGAAAGTAGGGATATATGCCTTGAACTTTGAATTAGATGAAATGAAGATATTTTTGATGAAACTGTTGGCAGCTGGCCCTGAGAGGAATTCGACGGAGATTCGGAAGCGACCCTCGGCTTTTACACCTCCAGGTTTGATTGAAAGATTCTTGCTATTTGATAGGAATTTGCCAAATTCAAGAGGGTGGATGGTTTTTCCTTGCTCAGTTTTTTGGGCGTATGCTATGAATGGGCCACGGGAATGAGGAGAATAAAAGTTTGTTGGAGGAAGTTGAGAAAGTGCTGGTGGGGACAGTGAAGTCGAAGGCGAGTCAAGTTTTATTGGGGAAGAAGGAGTAAATTTCCTTTTTTTGGTAGAAGTCAAGATGACAGAATCACTGTCAGAAATTTCTACATTTTCCCCGTTTGGGGGGTCTGGAGAGGGATCTGGGGGCTTTGTAGGGGGTCCAGGAGGGAAATCTTCTTCCATTATTCACAACAGTAAACAACTACAATAATAGTATGAAAAATGACAGAAGTAAAAAAGTTTATAAATATCTGGAAATCAGCAGCGAAAAGTGACTCCTGGAAGATCAGGAGGGAGAAGAAACCTCAAGGCACAACACACTACACTTTTTTTTGCCAGAAAACAAAAAAGAATGGTAAAAAATTAATTTTAGATAGAGCAAAACAAAACAACTGATGACAGCCAAATGTTCAGGTACGTACATACGACTTTAAAAAACCGATTTGGATATAAAAATTAACAGCTATAAGGAGCAAATTTAGTTGGTCCCCTTGTGCTCGATATAACCAAGTTTGACTGTATTTATATTTTTATAGTTGAAATATACTTGATCCAATACGCACGTAAATTTATAAAATTCATTACGTTCAAACATATGGTTTAAAAGTTACATTAGATTTAAAACATCAGATTTAAAAATTTGGTACAAAAAAATTCAGATTTTAGGGCCAATTTTTGGTAAATACATTAAAAAAAATAGGGACACGCTTAATACGCACATTTTATTTTATAGTAGTTAGATAATAATGAGAAGCAAGTATTTTAGTTTCTGGAAATGGAAAATAGTGCATTGCAAATAGTTATTTCGTTAAAATTAAAACTGACTGTTACATGGCGGCCATTGTTATTCATTTCAAAGTTTTAAGGTTAATTTGTTTTCTTCTCTTATTAACCAAAATATGAACCTATGAACCTAAAATAGGCTATTATGTTGTCTGTTTGGGTTTAATTAACGCCCTTGAGGTGATTTCTCACGAAAACGGCGCTATATAAATTAGCCAAATATTATGAAAAACTAAAAAAACAATTTGAAATTATTATGTCAAAACATGGCATCTCGAAAATACTCAAATTATCAGTTTTTTGCATGAAATAGCTGCTAAAATGCATTATTTTCCATTTTCCGAAACTGAAATACTTACTTCTCATTGTTCTCTAACTGAAACACATTATTCTGTTAAAAGTGCATATTAAGCGTGTCCCTATTTCTGTATATTTAACAATTCGGAGGTCGGTCAGTGGTTTAATCTTGTTAGTTTACCGAAATATTCTGCTGCAATTAAAATATGCATAAATTATTTAAATAACCCAAACCAAGAAACTAATAATATATTTTGTGTATATTTTTCCATCTCCCCCGATGTAAATAGTTGTTTCTTATACAAAAGTTGAAACAAAGTGTTATTTCAATAATTTGGGCAAAATTAGAATTAAGCGGATTACGGAAATTTTACCAACCAAATCTATCCAGTGGTATATCAACTATTTCTATTGACTTGATTGTGTTGAGGGTGTGCCAAAGACTGATACATTTTTAACCATTCTCCTTGATATGAAAACAACAAACCTAACAAATACATAATAATGCAGTAGGTAAAATAAAACGTTAGGAGAGGTTAGGTCCGAGGTATGGGGCCGCGTCACAGAAGAACCACTGGGGACACGGCATCCCTTCTAGTTCCACAGTGTCTTTACTGATCTCCCTCACCTGCCGGTAGTAGCGGCATTCTCGCGGCTCGTAATCGTTCAGAAACACTGAGTACGGCGGGGCCAGGATGTCCAGGAAAGCTGAAGGACCTCCGAGAGCTTCGATCTCGTGGAAGTTGGATATCTCCGGAGTCAGGACGCAGCATTCTGACTCAGCATCGCAAATCTTCTGTTCTGTGACTTGCGCGATCAGAGATCTGAACTGATCTGATCTTGATGTAGATCTAACTATATGTGGATTTTCTCTCTCACTAGGAAAATTTCCTAAGTCTGTATTTGTATGTTCAGACTGAATTTCACTAAATGTTCTGATGCCAACAGTTCCAGAGATAACTTTTAATAATCCATGCATCTGAGGGTGGTCGTGTAATGGCATCTTGAATCCTGGTTTCAGCACAAATATGCTCATATTTATAATTTCATTCTCGAAGATTTCTATGTAAGAACATGGCGCCTTGTCTTCGTTCATCCAATATCGTTCGTTTTCGAATATATCGTCGAATCCAACATCGTCAGCGCGAATTTTATCTAAATTTTCTTTCAGCTTCATAAAACTGGAAGCGAAATTATTAGCATTAACGCTGTCACTTCGAGGAAGGAAGGTTTGGATGGCCTGCCGGAACACGGTCAGCAATGGATTCACGCGATTCATATCTACCAGATCATTGGGATCCATTTATAACATCGAAAAACAAACAATAATAATATTACAAACACGCAGCGTAAAATAATATGATCTAGGAATATTCATAATTTTTGATTTTGTTATAAGTGTCGATGATTTGATAAACTTTGCATAATTTTAAACTGTTTATAAAAATAACCGTGAGGGCGTACTAATATCAAAGCGGTCAATGTCCAAAATAACCGCAATTTTGATATTTAGATATAAATTTAGAAGTTGAGAACGAGAACTGTCACTCACACTACGGAGGAATTTTGGTAACTGTGTTGCCAGGTCAAAAAATAATAACTACCCATAAATAAACCACTAACTTGACTAACTACACAACAGTCATCAATTGCAAATGGAAAACTCCCCATATTTATTAAAAGTCCCATTTTCAGAATTAATTCTCTTAAATTTTTATCTGAAAATTAATCCATTTAATTCAGAATACTTTTCATGGCAAATTACGTTTTCAATTTATTTTTTGTGCCATTCTTGGAGTTATAAAATAATTATTATTTCCTCCTAATTACATATCTTGACTTTTTTCTTTTACAATGTCGTCTGGAAGGCAATTATATAAATTGCCCACCTCGTAACTTATGGATTGTTTACCATATCTTGTGTGTAGGGTCGTAGGGGGTGTGTGTGTTAGAGGAGAGGCGTATTTATCGTACCCGGTAAAAGTAACGGGGATTTTCATGTGGTACTTTGTACTTGTGACAAATCTTCAAAATACCTTGTTCCTAAGTATTTGTAAATATCACAGGTCTTACTACTTCTTACTTAGAGTTTGTTCATAAGTATCGCGCGTTTTGCGAGTAATGCATGATTTGCGAGTATTGTGAGTTTTTGATATCTTTTGCGTCTTGTATATGCAATACTCGCCACCCGCAAGCCGCTGAGAATAGAAGAGAGTTCTATTTTTTGACAAGGAATTCTCTATCTATTCCCCCCTCCTTGGATTTTAAAAATCATTGTGGGGAATTATACATCGGAATTTTTTGTGAGGAATTACCTGAAATTCTCTAACAAACCCCCCCCCCGCATGCTTTTGAAGTGAGTACAGGTACAAAAAATAACTTTTAAAAATACTGGATATGAAGTACCTGTACCTGTAATTGCTGTACCCAGTAACGAAAAGTACTCACAGGAGGTGGGTAGTGTGTGTATGTCACCATAATATAATAAAGAACACAATAAGTGCACATGAATCAAACTTTGAGATGTTACACAATCTACAATTTTTTTAGTTAAGTTTTAAAAGAAACTGCAGTTCCAAGTAGAGTTCGTTTTTGATCCACCTTTGTGAATAAATTATAAATACAAATAGTACATCTAAATTGCTATTAAAATAAGCAATTTTACAACTATCTCTTTCAAAAAATATTTAGCATCTGAAAAGAAAATTCCTGTGAATTTTATGAATTAGCATTCAAATACAACACATCATAAACTGAACCCTCTGTTTCTCCCTAAATTTAAGAATAAATCCCTAGCAATGGCAAAGTTATTAGTCAAAATCCAATGACAGTGATGACATATCAGAAAAACGAAAATCGGTTGTCGGTTGTTTTTTTTTATTATTTTAATGCTTCTTTGGCCCGGTCAGTACTTTAAGTAATGGTATCACCGAGCTTATTTAGCCAGGGCTCTTACCATAGAGCAACTTGACGGACGTAAATATTTCTCTTAGCGAGCATATAGAACAAAAATGGATTGGCCATGAGAGAGTTTTATTTTTTTGTTCCTTGAAACCTTTATTATGGCTCATATTAAAATACAAAATTATTGATAATTTGTTAACGTACTTTTTAGATTGTATAAGCTGTGCCTCCCTATCACTGAAAAATCTTCAGACAAAAGTTGAAATTTTTTTCAGCTGCGTCAACATCAATAATGTTGTATTTTTCGTTTCTCCATCACTCTAGCTAGCGAAAAGTTAAAAACCGTCCCTGGACTGGGAAAAGGCTTTCTTCGCCGCAGAATGATGAAACGTTCGAGAGAAATACAAACTCAATTTTGAATCGACTTCATCTTTGGTTTTATATATTTGTATAGAATCGGCCATAGAATAAAGCAAATATGAACGAAATATAATAGAGCATGCGTGAACGCGCAAACACTTTTATTTTAAACGGTTTGTTATATCCCAGGTTTCTTTGAAAATATGTAGTTTATTTTATATTCTTAACGAACCTTGGTTCTATCCCAACTTAAGATTTGATCATAAATAAACCACTCTAATCAAAAATCATCTATGGCCCAGTAATGCCTGAGCCTGCTAAAAATTGTAAAAAATTGCAAATGCAGCTATGCTCGCTGCTGTTGCATTAAAAAATAATTTGTGTACACACTTCTTTTATATTAATAATAGTTTGTGCATGTCCAACAAATTTATTTTCACTTTCTTTTTCCTTTCAACGATCGAGATGGGGGAAATAAAAAATCAAATAGACTCTCAAATATTTATGATTTGGTTAAATTTAAAATTTAACTCTCATCGGTATCCCATTCCGCGACATTCCTCAAATTAATTAATTTAAAAGATATATAATCACTTTATGAAAAAACAGTGCTGCCACAAAGAAAAACGAAGAATGCTATTGTTTGCGTATGGCGTATGGCACTACCAGCTACCAGTGCTACCACCTATCCACGTGATCACCACGATCCCGCAAGCAAAGTAGCAAAGTAAAAACGAAAAATATAATAGTGACATTACCTAAGCTAGTTGGTTCCATGTGATGTTCATATTTTATGTTAAGTGCGAAACAAAATAAACAATCCAAGTGTGTGTCGGTCCGTCGGGATAAGTGTCTTCATCTAAATAAACCGTGATCTCCTGAAATGAGCTTGTTTTTGTGTTACGTGTGTAAATGGTGTGATACATAACCAAACTTTTGGTAAGTCGTGAAATCCTTTCCGATGTCAGAACCAAAATAGACAGGGTAAATGCGCTTTTATTTCGCGGACGCGATATAAAGGGTCGGACAAAGTTTCATTATGCAACCGTGAAATAGCAATTTTTGATAATAAGTATAGCACGGTTATCTTAGTGTAGCAAGGTTAGGTTGAGATGTGCTTTCGCGCCGTATGCCGGGAGGGAAAATATTCTTATTTACATTAAAATAGATTGCTTTTCTAGTCTGTGAGTTATACCCAAAGTTGACTATTTATTAAATAAATAACTGTTATCATACGACTGTCGGATGCGTAGTATATCTCGTGACGTATTTTGATCCATCTGTTCCACGTTTCGCTGGCTTTGTTTTGGTTTTCGTCGTATGCGTGATTTTATGGATATTTTAGCAGAATCGGTGTTATTTAACTGCATCCTGGTCAATGATATCCTGTTGTTTTTCCTTTACCCGCGTTGTCATCAATAATTGCAGATGTTTTCGACTTTGTTATGAATCATAACCGTAAACATTTCCAGGAATGACGGTTAATGACAAGAAATGGCGTCTCTGGAAATTCCTTAATCACCTGTCCACAATAATAACAGTCAGCTTTCTCCAGTCTACTCACTCCACTCCAGTCGCTCTAGATTACCGATGGGAGTCGGTTGTTTTTATTTTGGTGAAAACATGTTCCTAACCTCTAAATTGAAGTTCTTATCAGACGCCTTTTATTGAGTGTGTAATTGATATTTTTATAATCGCGTAAAGTGAATTTTGCCGAATTATCTATCTGCTATCAATCAGAAGTGTTCGATAACAGTTATTATTATTTTTATAAAGTTCCGAATTACCTATTACCGAATTAAAATGTGTAATTCGACACTACTATAATTGTCAAACAAATACTGTAAAATATTGTGATCTGTTCTGCCTTCATTAGTTTTGATTCGCCACTGTGAAAAAAAGGTTAAATATATTTTCCATTATTATTATACATATAAATACATGTTTTGTTTCCCTCCATAATATACAGGTGCCGGGAGTAAAGTGCGCTAACTTCGGGGGTGATTCTACACGATTTTAGAAGTAAGAAAGGAAATAACTTTTTTCGAAATTCCAATGTTTTAAGGTAGTTTTTAGGCTAAAAAGTTGAATTGTTTGTATTGGAAAACAAACATTTGAAATTCGAAAAAAAAGTTTATTTCTACCGTCATATTGAATCACCTCCCTTTAGAGCACCCTACCCCCCGACACTGTATAGTGTCTTACAAAATTAAATTACTCTTTCTGTAAACTGAAATGAAAAATACTTTTATCAATGTTGTCTATTTTTTTTTGTAGAGGTTTGTTGTTACTCATTGATTTATTTGTCAGATATGATTCACAGTTTTATTAGTTAGATTAATTTCTCTAATTATTTTACACTTTAATTATTGGTGGAATCTGTGAATTACATAAAATTAATTGAATTTTTTCTGAAAATTAATTCATTTAATTTAGAATATCATGGCAAGTTAACTATTTTTTTGCTATCTTTTGCCCGGTCAGTGAGTAGTCACCGCGTTTGGGTCCCATACCAGGAGTTGTGCGTTAAGGTTAAACGCAACGCTCGTTGTATTCTACGTGTTCACAGATGGCGTTAATTAATTAATTTTGTTTAAATACGCTTTTGCGAGGTATTGCTTTACAGTATTAAGACAAATTATTTGTTTGCGCCCTCATATACGCAATATGAATATGAATAAATAGTTTTGTCCATATAAAAACTCAATTCTATCGAGAAAGGCATACAAATACAATATTGGATTGAATCATCGGTAAAATATTGTATTTGTGTGCCTTTCTCGAAAGAATTAAGTCTTTAAACTAACAAAACTATTGATTCATATTCATATTGCGTATATACGGGCGCAAACAAATGATTTGTCTTAATATTGTAAAGCAATACCTTGCAAAAGCGTATTTAAACAAAATTAATTAATTAACGCCATCTGTGAACACGTAGAATACAACGAGCGTTGCGTTTAACCTTAAGTCCTCTTTCATGACACAAGCAACATTTTCCGCTTTTTGTTGTGGTAGTAGGAAATTTTCAAATATTGTCAATTTATTCTCGGGAATGTTTGTCTTTCTTTAAGAAAAAAAAAAAAAAAACAGGGTCGTCCCTGACTTTTTTATCTATCCACTTGATTTTCCTTTCTACCACACTCTACCTATCCAAACAATCCAATGGATTTTTTTTATTAATTTTGTTTATTAAGCTTACATCCACCTTTGCATTCTTTCTGGATCCCCTACTCCGGCTATACTTGGTTTTACAGCTCATTCTCCTTAGTTCCTTACTTCCCCTACCAGCTCCATGCCTCGCTCATGTATCAGGACTGGCAAAAGAACTACAATATAATCAGAATATCATTTTGTATCAATAGTTCTATTCATTCCCTTATCTTTTGTCGCATCCAATTACCTACTCAGTAACCTTTCGTACCTGAAAATAAAAGTCATGTAACACAAATCGAAAGGGGTCACTAGGGTCCCCCATATATCGCGGTGCTATCATGTCTCTTAATATTCCTTTTGCACTTTCCAGTAACACTCAGATATTAGCTACTGTTTGGTTTTATACTTACAGTTTTAACGGGACATTGCTCATCTTCACCCGGCAGTCAATAATGCAAAGTGGTAAAAGATAGACTACAAAATCGAGCATAATTATTGTAGCCCTTATATTTTAGAGTATGTGATGCAAAAAAACAACATATAGTACAAAACTCTTATTTGGGGGATGTGGATTACCCCTTCCGGTGCGGGAGGGTTAAGTAGTACATACATTGAATTATTTATGTAATGAACCTGCGCCATTGTTTTAAGTCATGCACACGGTGTGCATTTTTACAATTTTCCTCTGTGGAGGTGATTAACTTGGTAGCAGATCATTTAAAAAACACAAATTCAGACAGCAATTTATTTGTTAGCTAAGATTTTGGAATACAGGAACATGAATTCTTAACATAATACACTTCCAACGAATATACTCTTTCCAGGAAAGACAATATAACGAAAGCATTTTTAATTCATATTTGTAGAAATAGCATTATTGAATTGCTTTGTCTATCAACCCAAGTAAATAAAACCAAAAGGGAAAATCATCACATTTATTTGACTATCAAATATGTCTTACCTATGTTTTTAGAATTCTGGATAATCCCAAACCAGACGGATTAAGGGAGGTATTTAATGTGTTTAAGGTGATTAACAGTGTGTAATTTGGAAAAATTTCTAGGCAATGTAATTAGAGAGCCATTAGCTAAAATATATATTTGACCAATTCTTGGAATAACCAGGTATTTTGATGATGGTGGCAATTAGGTGCCTAGTTATTGGGTTAATCCTGTGTTTAAGCTGTCTTTAATAATAATAATAATAATCTTTATTTAGGAAAGTTTACACATTACAACTATACATACATATTATGGTGTACATTGATTTGTAACTTTTTTTATTTATGGTTATAAAATTAACAGAAATTAAGAACTATTAATACAAACATAATATTGCGAAGGTAAAAAGAAAATAAAAGTACAGTTGAGGTTCTTATTTCTATCTTTTTTAAAGCTTATTACGGTTAAATGAATTTCTATTAAATTGCTGTTTCTTTTACTCAGTAGACACACATTCCCGCTCCTGTATTTAAATTTATTACCTACCCAACTGCAGTACGCTAAATATTAAAAAAGTGGGCATTATATATATTTTTTTAATTAACCATTAAGTTCTATCCCAGATATCGAACAGATTTAATTAAATGTTTGTATGGTACCTGTTTTCTAGTTTTTAAATATATAATTTAGTTTAACTTTTTTCACAGAATAGACATAATAGATTGAATATATATTTTTTATTAGCTGCACCCTGCCACGCGTTGCTGTTGCTTAGTCTGTCGGTGTAGATAATGAACGAATATAGTGTATTTTGCTTTTGCTTCCAGCAGATGATGCTGGTTTTTAAAAAAAACATCTTTTTACCTGTCACAAGTGTCCTCTATATAAATAACGTTGTGTCAAAATTTCGAAGTAATCGGTGAAGAATCTAATTAAGGTGATGCACTACGTCGTGTAATATTTTGAATCGAGCCGCTATCAATAACACACCTTACGTATAAATTCCCGCTTCACACCATCCACCTGTTTTGATTTATGCAAGAAAAAAAATGTCCAAAAAGTGCCTTTTATTTTATTTTGTGGATGTTCAGGCACAAATATTTAAATGTTTTTCGATCATTTTATAAATAACTTAATTCGCCACATTATTCAATAAAACCATAACCGAAAATGGGTTCGTAAGTAGGAGATTTTGATCTTTAAAGCAGTTTTCATAGGCCTTATACATTATTTTTTTCTGGGCTTATAAAAAGACTTATCTAAAAAATACTCGATTATTTTAAAGGCCAAGATGTATTCTACTCGCAGTATTTAATCAAAGCATCTGAAACATTCCTAGGCGACGTAATTTTCAAAACAAAAACACATGATTTTAAATTACTACGCAGTGCATCGCCTTAATCATAATCTCTTTGTATATTTTTGGTGTAATAAGTTTTTAATTTTTTATAATATTCACCCCCCTTTCCACACTCTTACAAGACAAAATTTTTGAGATTTATTTTTACAAACTTTATAAAACTGAAAGCATTTTGAAAGAAATAATATGAATAAATAAGCCTGTCGTCCCATGGGTCGGTAAGCAATCGACATAAACCGAATGCTGTAATACCTCGCACAGAAAAATTAAAATACTGAACTGCGCTGCAGACCGTTACCTTCCTATAACTAACTTAATTTTTTGCGCAGGGTCTTAACAGCACTCGGTTTATGTGGATTGTTTTCCGGCCCGTGGGACGACAGGTTGAGTGTAACAATGTACATCAAGGTGGATCATATAAAAAGATACTCTCTATAATAAAAGGGTTCTAAATGGGGTCAAAACAACACCTTTAAAACTAATTACCTCCGGATTGTCTTCAAAGATTAGCTTCGATTAATTCATGCATTAAATTCTGCAAGAGAAGGTCTTATCAAAGTGTACACAGAGTCTCGTAAAATAATGCCAAAATTTGAGAGTAAGAAAGATTTTGCTGCTATTTGAATAAAATAGTCCCAGCGGGAGCTCGTACAGACATCGTCGACTTTCGTACTTTTCCTTCTTGTTTGAAAACAAAAAAGACAAGATACTAGAATGATGACATCACATACGATCCCCCGCTGTTTTCAATTCACTTTACGTTCTAATAATAATAATCAACATATTCCCTATTTATAAAAATTAGTGAATTTCGAATGTCTTTCATTTGTTTTGAGTCCTTTTTAAGATTTAACAAGGGTGATTTTTTTTTCTATTACGTGAAATTTCATGTCTATTCTGTGGTGAAAGATCCAATTATCACAAAAATATTTAGTTCATTTTATGTTCCATAAGCCGTGACCCACCCACAGTAGTCCCACATCAAACAGTTCTGTAATTTTCCATGTGTGGCTGTTTTTTTTTTTATAATTTATTTATTCATTTTCGGGAAATTGACAGTTTTTATTTAATCAGTTTGTACATAAGTATTGTATAGCTAAAATAAAACCAATTATGGATTTCCTCCTTGCGACTTTACCCCTACTGAGACAGCATAATATGGAACAAGTAAATTAAATTTGTGAGAAAGGAATATGAATTAAAAATTTTACAAGCAAGCAAAAGATTATATAAAATGGAAAATTTACAAAACAATACATTTTTAGCCATGGAGAGAGGTTGTAGATATAAATCAAATCATAATAGAGATATAAACATTATTCACAAACCATCAGAGAAATATTCTTTTATGGACCTCTTGTATTTGGTAAGTTCGCAACTGAAAATATCAACCTTGGATAATACGCTATTGTAATTATTGCATAGTCTGTTTAGGCAAGAATTCTGCTTAGAGTTCGTTTTGCTTTGATCAACCCTGAACAGGATACAAAAGCGTGTTGAACGCGCAGGTACATTGAATGGAATCTTGTTTAGCAACTCTGGGCATTGAATATTATTGTTAACTACTTTATACAGGAATAGTGCATCCTTATGATGCCTCCGTACACACAGTGGATCAATTTTAAAGTTGTATTCATTTATAGTTGTTATTATCTACTGTTCTATAGCAATATGTTTTGTTGTTTTACAGATTTACCAGCATGGAGACGGGCATGTTGAATTCTCTTCACAATGAAGAGGAGCAATTTGCTGTTGGGGGTCGGAGCGCTTCACACGACAGTGAATCTCCACAGTGGAGTGGTGATACAGTGTTAGTTTTCTATTTAATGCGCACATATTATTTACATTCATTACTGTACAAGCAGATTAAAGATCTGCTGGTCGGGTATCAGGGGGGGCACCTTGTACCGACTGTTATCCCCCAACCTTCCACTGCCCCATCTCCATCACCTCCCTACTGTGAGTACTCACCTGAGTGCTTTCCAGAGTGGCGGTACCTGTACACACGCCTCCCATATTTTTAAATTTTTCGTCTCCGAAATTCGTGCTCTTGTTTGGTAAAAAAAATATTACAACTTGACTTTGAATATTTGTCACCAAAGCTATGAAAGTATCTGATTACAATCTAAGTGTTTTACTAATAATGTAAGAAAATTTTCTTCAACTCCAAAGATTTGGTTTTACAAGTTATTAATATTATGTTTTACGATATATATATATATATATACAATATCCAAAGTCAATGGAACCAAAGGGTCACTTTGTCCGAAGTCAGTTGGAACCAGTTGTTTAACATAAATCACCTTAATTGATAGAACCAAGTTTTTGCTAAAAGTGGGGTCACTTTAAGCGAGTCAATTAAATCAAGATGTCACCATTTCCAAAGTCAATGAAACCAAAGGGTCACTTTGTCCGAAGTCAATTGGAACCAGTTGTCTAACATAAATCACCTTAATTGATAGAACCAAGTTTTTGCTAAAAGTCGGGTCACTTTAAGCGAGTCAATTAGATCAAGATGTCACCATTTCCAAAGTCAATGAAACCAAAGGGTCACTTTGTCCGAAGTCAATTGGAACCAGTTGTCTAACATAAATCACCTTAATTGATAGAACCAAGTTTTTGCTAAAAGTCGGGTCACTTTAAGCGAGTCAATTAGATCAAGATGTCACCATTTCCAAAGACAATGGAACTGAATTGTCACTATATCCAAAGTTTAATTGTTTTTCGAATATCTATTTATTTATATGATTATTAAACAGTGGCAATGGAAGTCAGCTTTCTCCACAGTCGGAGGAGGGGACTGGCGAGGATTTTGACAGAACCCTCAGCGACTGGAGAAGACACGTGGCTTCATTACCTGTGAGTTCAATTACTTTTAATTTAATTTTTTTTTCTGCGTGAAGTGATTTTTATTTGTCAGGTAACCTTAACCTTTTGAAAATGTCATCAATAACAAAATGTTTCTCCTGCCCTATATGCAAAACTAAAACATACATTTATATTACATTATTCAGTAATTTTAAATATTCAAAGGAGTTCTTAATATATTGTGGATTATAAAAGACGTTCGCATTGAAATGGGATAAGTTAAGAGAATTTGATACAGACATCCCAAGGTTTGGAGGAGTCTACATAACCATTAATATCATAAATGTTAAATTAATTTTATGTTATACTATTTGTTTATTTTGTGCCAACACAGTATTATTTGTCTAAAAACAAATTCTCATCAAATGTTTGTATAAGCATCCTCAGTGTATTTTGCAGCAAATTCTAAGAAAGATAATAATAGGTTTCGAATAACAGACTGGGAAAACAAGTTTCTGAATTCTCTCATGTGATTATTAGTTTGTATGCAAATATTTTTGTAATTTATTGAATATTTTTGCAGATGTCTGATTCGGAGGATTACATAGTGGACGAAGTGAACGAAGGTCTCAATGATACCCCATCTCCGTGCAAAGCGGAGAAGTTCTCCTTCAGTCCGGACAGCCTCAGTCCTCAGGTCAAGGGGGACAACCTCTCCATCAAGCCTGAGAACATTGTCAGGACCAAGAACTCCATTCATATGGGCAAGATTAGGGGGGACAATCGAATGATGGACAACGACAACACGTCGCCCAGCGGAAACTTCTACGCAACCATTAACAGCGTGGTCTATGAACTCGACTCCGATCCCAACGAAAAGTACATTGCGTACCACGGGAACTCGGAGTTCGATCATGACTTCATTTCGAGCACCATTCAGGTCATTTCAGTTGATCCTGATACGCTCGACATCTCCGACACTTCCTCCGAAGGAAGCATGGAAAGCAGCCGCTGCAGTAGCCCCTATAATAATTACTCCGAAAGCGAGAAATCAGATTGCGAAGATGACGGCAACGATTTAGTCTGCGAACGAGATGAAGAACAAGATGTCGTTTGTGTCGAAGATGATGACGATGAGATTCAATTCGCCTCGGAAGATGTTATTTGTGTTAGTGAAATCCAGCAAACCCCACCCAGGGACATCTCCTCCAGAAGTTCCATGCTTAAAGAAAAGTGCTCTCCATCTAGTGAAAGTAGCGCCGACTCTCCCATTGCCCACTTTGAAACACCTATTGAACACACCATCGAAACTAGCAACAGTTACCGTATAACTCCGCTGCCTGTACTGACCAACTGCAATATTACACCTGAAACTTTCTCCAGACGACAGAAATTAAAGTCCATTTCGCTGCCACAATCTCCTAGTCACTGCGTCGATACTCCGGGGCAAGATTTTCAAACTTGTATGACTTTTGAAGATTTGAAATTGATTGATTTCGACAGAATGTTTCACGTTAGTCCTAGCAAGGTCTTCAATAAGCATTTCGATATGCCAGACCCGTTTGACGAACACGTTCCACCCTTCCCCGAAACTGTTTCATTTGATCCCATCGTCGATATTAAAACCAAACGAGATCCCGAATGCACCCTCAAAAGCATAAACGACAGTCAGTTTGATGAAAGCAAAACAACCAACGATATAATCGGGATCATAGACAAAAATGGCATGCTAGATAAAGTCATGAATTCTTCAGATTTGCTGTTTAATCCAGAAGATTTAAAACCAGAAGATGATCTTGATAATCCTGAAAATTTTGACTTGACCAGTTTTATCACGGGCGAAGGAGACGGCGATCCGTCACACCTCTTGAACGAGAATTTCATTTCTAGTCCTTATATGATGAAATCCGAACTGAAAGGGGAAAGCAGGAGACACTACGGCCAAAACATTGACAAGTTCGAAATCGACATGGCCGATATGTCCAACATCATAATGTCGACGCCCAAACGAAACAATAGGCTGCCAGAAGTCTCTTCTGTAATGACTTTAATCAACCGAGACGCAATCTGGCCGCCCACTCCCAAAGATCCCATACAATGTATCACCCCTGTTAAAACTCCGACAAAATTGAAAAGCAACTTTACGAATTACCCGAGAGAGCCTCTAGTTATGAGGATAACGAAATCGGAAGGCAGCCGCACCCCTAAAGAAGATTCCGAAGACTACATCGATGTGGAAACCGTAAGCGATGGAGAAAGTTTCCCCGTCTTGGCTGCCAACAACTTAGATTCTTTACTCGAGCAATTTGAAGCCACGGAGAAGATATCCAAACTAGTCAATAGTGTCAATGGTTCTGCCGAGGATGTGGTGAAGTTGGAGTCGGCTCCTAAGCATTACAGTGCCGATGATTGGGAGGCCAAGACGGAGCAGTTCTCCACGGCCTGGTCGCAGCCGCTGAAGCCTCCTCAGCAGAAGAAGTTCCGCTCCAGCCGGTCTCCGGAACGGAAGCACTACGGAAGTCTGACGGAGATGACTAATATTGTGAGTAAAGTATTCTTCATTTTTTAAATTATTTTATGTAACTGTTGGTTACTACCCAGCTTGACCCATAACAAATCTTATTGCAATGCAGTGGAACGGTTCTAGTACCCGTTGTACATACTTACTCCTTTCCACAAGATATGCTTAGCGAAGTCTTAAACCGCCGACCACTCGGCAGTTGCGTTGCAAGCGGTCGTTCCCCGTGCGCGGACATCACATCTATCTTGCAAAAACTTATAATGGAAAAGTGCCGCTTACAGGGAAACCGAGATGGATTGATGCTTAAAAGTAATCGCGTACGAGGATAATGTCCATCATGATCAGTCATGTTGGAAATGATTTTTTCTGCTTTACAGTTAAGATCAAAATTTCAAGAAAGTTAAAACCATTATCCGAGAACACCGAGTTATCGGAAATTTATTATTAATTATATGCTTTGTGGTTTTAGATGTAAGAATGTATGTAAAAGTGTATTTTTATGTTTTAAAAAACAATCTGGTAACTCATAAAAAACCCTTTAATGTCTCTGTATGTAATGTACTTGCTCTGTTCTATCGAGTAATAATAATTATCACAGATTGAATTAGTTCACTGTTTTTAGCCCCTCCTGAACAATTACGTTTTGGACAAGTGGGAGGTATTTTCACATTGACAACGATTTACATATTATTCTTGACTTCTTTTCGGGTGGAAACTTTTTATCACTCGACCAATCTTTTCAATCGACATTTTGCTTCCAAATTATCCTTTTGCTAATTAACATTTTCTCTATTCCAGGTTTCTCCGTGTCTATCCAAGTCCACCCACAGCACCAGCACAGAATCTGTCCAGCTGGACCATGACTACTGCTCCCCCATCCGTCGCACTTCCGGCCACCTCCGCACTGTCTCCAGCAGCACCGACGGGGACTCGGAGAGCCTCCGCAGCTTCCCCGAAGACTCCTTCATCAGCCCCAAACCCTCCAGCATCACCGCCTTCTACAAACAGATCAACAACAACCGCATGCTCGGACTCGGAAAAGGAAAAAACATCGCCATGTGCATGGAGCACAGAACTGACGAATTCAAAACCATCGATAGTCCCGACAGCGTTAATTCGTTACTTATCAAAACTCCGAAAAAAGCAATGTCAACTGAATCGCTGTTGAAAGTAGTTGAGGCTTCCCCGTCCATCGCACGCTCCGATCTTTCCGACAGTGATTGCTCCATGTCCGATCATTCTTATTCTAAAGTGGACACTTTAAAAACGCCCGACACCCACACATTTATAACTCCTATTAAGAACAATAAGTCCCCGTGCGTAATTAAGCCTAAAAGTGTGGTTAAATCCATTGTAAACAGTGGTAAAGTGGCGAACAAGAAGATTGTTGAAGTTGTGGAGAATGTGTGTGACGTGATCTGTGATAAAAACGTTAAGAAGAATGTGGTTGTCGCTACGCTTAAAAGTGATATCGAGCGCCTGTCCGAGTTTAGTAAGAATCCCCCTCCTTCCAAGATTGTGTCCAAAAATACCAAAGTCAATAAAAATAGCTTGCTGATATCCAACTTTAATAATAATAGTGATATGGTTTTCGTTAAACAAAATAAAGGCTTCCTGCAAAATGACCAGGAGAAATCTCTCTTGAGGCAGAAGCAGAGTTTGTTAAAGCCTACCGTTAAAGAAGAGATTAAAAAGGTTTCTTTGTTGAAGAACAATTATGTTGAGAAGGAAGCTGTAAAGGAAGTTTTAAAGGATGTTCCGAAGGAAGTTGTTAAGGAAGTTGCAAAGGATGTTGCAAAGGATGTTGCAAAGGAAGCCAAAGTTGAAGTTAAAGTGGAAGTTAAAAGTGTAGTTGAGGTTGTGAACGAAGTGGTTTTGAAGTCTTCTGAAAATGTACCTCTAAAGAAAGTTCCCTTGCAAAAGGCTCCTGAAGTTAATATACCTGATGAGCCTAAAGAGAATAACATTGAGATTATCAAACCAGCAAACCAGGAGAAGAAGCAGCCTCTGAAGAGGAAACTCAATTTGGAAGAGTATAAAAAACGCAGGGAAGGAAGCACCAGGAGTTGTGAGACTTCTAGAACCAGTTCTCCCGTATCAGTACTCTCCGATAACTGGGCCTTCTCTTCTCCAAACAGTCCAGTCCCCATAACCAACGATCTTCCACCACCAAAAACCCAAACTACCAACACTCCGTCTTTAACAGAAATGCTGCAGAATGTCTTATCTAACTCTAAACATCCTGTCGCTCCTGAAATAGTCCCAGAAAAGATTCAAGAAGCTACTCCTGTCCAAACCAAGAAAGAAGTCGAAAAGGTTATTGAAACTGAAAAAAAACTCTACGATCCCATTGCTGAGGCTTCCAAAAAGGCTATTCAATTCAAGAAATTGGCAGCTCAAAGATGTAATGAAGACAAAATCGTTCAAAGCAAGATTCCAAAACTAGAAAAAGTCGTCATTCTCCCAATGATCACTGAAAATGGCAAAGTTCTTCCTATGATTAAGAGTGTGGAAGAAATTACCGTGGAAACTCCTGTAGTAGCTCCAGCTAGAAGGAAAAATAGTGAATATGAAGAGATTGTCATGGTCAGTGTTGGAGTTAATACAAATCCAGTCATCTTCTTGGAGCCAGAGTTGAAAATAGTAACCGACATTATTGTTCCTGATGATGTTGTGCCCAATGATGATGGAGCCAAGAATGGCATCCAGTTTACCATTAAAAAGAAGTCAAACATTGTTCAGAAAAATGTGTTTGATGCTATTCTCGTAGTACCAGAATTACCCGTAGTCCCAGTAGTTGAAGAAGTCTGTAGAGAGGAAGTCATCATTGTGAATCCAAAGTCTTCCCATTCAACCTCCAAAAGTTCAAGTAATGGAAGATCAAAGTCACGAAGAGAACCCAAATCTGATGTTAAAGAAAATGAACAGATCAATCAACAGAATTCTAAAGCAATGGCTCTAACTCTTAATAACTTGAACGCCACTCTCCATAAAGTCGAAATGAGAAAGGATTTGAAGATATCCCGTAATTCTCTTCTCGCCAGCATTCAAAAAGTCGTACGTAAAAAGAATTCAGCTAATAAATCTCCCGATACAAGCAAAGATTGTCTTAAACACAACGGACATCCTTCTTCTTCTAAACATCATGGTGATAAAACTAGTCATGGCTCCGAACATAATCACCGCGCCGAGAAGACCAATTATTCCGATCATCTTGAGAGAACTAAATTCGATGGTGATAAATCTAAATCGGAGCATAATAATAAATCTTCACCATCAGATGATTATGTTGACATAAGTAAACATTCTCCCAAATTTGCAGAACAAGGTGAGAAAGCAAAAACTAAAGACCATTTGAAACTGATAGAGAAAAAAAAACATTCAGAAGCTATTGGAAAAACGAATGGACTTTTAAAACCTACTGAAAAATCCAAAGTTTCTGAGCCTGTTAAGAAATTAAAAACCTCAGACCCTAAGCAAAAATTAAAACATTCAGACCAACGCAACGCTTCGTTCAAACTCATTGTGTGCGACGTCTCAAAAACCTCTCCTAAAAAATCTCCATTATCAGACTCTGGAAAATCGTCTCCTTATCAGATCCCTCTTCCCGAAGAAATTGTAAAGGAAGAATCCTCCACTTTGGATCACGGAGAAGATAAGGTGATTATGCATCTGAAAAAGGACAGACCAAGACCTGAGATGTGCTCACTTTCCGTGCAAACCGATTCCATTATTATTCAAGACATTGTTGATACTCATCATGCACTCGTTCCTGTAATCCCAGAGATTGAATCTGCTCCCGCAGAAGAGACCATAGTCGATCCTGAGGTTGACGCTACAGATGATGTATTAGAATTAACATGCAAAGATAACATTGTTACCGAGGATAGTGTAGTTGATGAAGTTCCTGAGACTGCGGACAATTCCAAACATGATGAAATCAATAGAAACAACAACGACAAGAAGGAACGAACCTATCGAAAGAGAAGGGATAGTTCATCCTCTGAAGGCAGCGTAGGTGATGGTCACTCTCAAAGACGACGAAATTCAAATAATTACGGGTATGGACGTGGTTATTCAAATTCATCACGAAGAACTGCTTCAATCGAACGACATAGAAAATCTTATAGTCCCCCACGTGGACGATACAGGTCTCGTAGCCCCAACCGATACAACAACAATAGAAACAGAAACCATAAGACGAGCTATAGAAACTCTCGAAATCGCGAGACTCGATACAGTAGAAGATCTAGGAGTATCTCGAGAGATAGACGGAGAAGGTTCGACTCTCGCGAACGAAGCAATCGGGCCTTGTCTTCCAATCGTAAAGATCGTACGCTGTCACGTTCTAGTGCCGGGTATCGTCGAAGCGATAACAGAAGCGTCCGTTCTGTCCCGTCGAGCTCCAAAAGACGAAGAGTTTCATCACAATCGCCTAACTGCAAACGAAAACAGAGTACGGGCGGTAGCACCGATAGACACTCATCGAAACACCGTTCCATCTCACGGGCTAAAGATAATAATGCTTCCGGAATCCAGCGGGAGGAAACCAAGAAGATAGAGACGCCTACTCTAAGTGTTGCTGATAGCTGTGAGATGAATAACGGATATCGGAGCAAGGCTACCAGGAGACGGAAGTCCACGGAGCGTTCGGGGCGGTCCCATCGAAGCCTCTCCCAAAGCTCAACGAGTTCCGATAGTTCGTGTTCTTCAAGCAGTTCTTCATCATCATCCTCTTCAGGGTAAGTCAATTAATCGATGATTATGATTTTGATTACAACAACCACTTGTTCTACTAGTTTATTTAATTTCGTAATGAGAAATTATATCATTTTGTCCTAACAGTTGTAACAGTCTTCTTTTTTTATGACAATTGGTTTCACTTTTCATTTACGACTGATCTTATTCTATGAGAATCTATGCTCAACTTATATAACGAAAGTCGATTCAACTTTGGGTTTCTGTTTCATAGAAAAGTCTATTCTCACTGATCTAATTCATAGATTCTATGAAATAGATCATAGAATCAGGTGTGATCCTGGCTTGCATTCAGAATACGAATGTGTTTTTATATACCTATACAGGGTGTATCGGCACTAACCCGACAAACTTTAACCAGCTATTCCTTAGCACATTTGGAGTAAAAAATGTTATGTGCACTTTGCTGTCCGGTAACGTTTTTTTTTAATAAAAAATTAATTAAACATATTTTCACCACATGTCACCACTGTTTTATCCTTTGTCAAAATTTGAAAGCAACATCGCAACTCTCGCGTGTTGCTGCGAACGAAGCCCGTATTACATAATCCAGTACCAGAAAAGAAATATTTTATTTAACAATAATGATTATTCACATTTTTCGTATGCGAATCACTGATTGTCTTCTTGTATTGTACACATCAGTTTTATTTTTGTATCTAAATTGTTTCACCTCTGGAATGCTTTGGTTTCACCTCTTACGCGTTTCACGTATTAAATAGTCTAATTTTGAAACTAAGAAACTAATTAGTAGATTTCCTGAATTTATAATCGAAGTCCAATAATTCTGAGCACTTTTAAAAACAATTTTCCTCACTTAGGTACTTATCAATAATAATAATTGGATTATTTGAACAGCGCCGTTGTTTTTTAAATCACCGTAAGTGCTCTGTCAAAATGTTACTTGCTAGGCTATCCTACAACGTATATTTTTTAATAAATTTAGTTATTTACAACTTCGCGGAATGTGATTTATGAATATTATTGCTTATGTTAAAAGCCTTCCAGAATTACCGGAATATAACGAGCAGCTTGACACACTTAAGTTTATTTCCACTAATTTGAAGGTACAAAGAATGTATAGTTTTAAAAACAATCCCGATGAATCAAAAAACGGTTCATATAAAACTGCTGCGCAACACACTGAGACAAAGGAAAGCACTCACACAAACGTCATGACTGCATTGGATTGACCACCTGCAAATGAATGCTGCCAGATTGCTAATTTATTTAAACAATAATTATTAAATTTTATTTAAAATATCGCAATTTTTTTAAAAAATCGACAATAAATTACAACTATAATTTAAAAAAAATATTCTTAACCCCACGCTTTTTCGTAATTGATTAATTAATTCAGAATTTAAACGTTGCTTGAAATGACTAGCCGTATTTGGTGACCAGATCTGAATATCCAGGTTCAGAATTTAAACGTTGCTTGAAATGACTAGCCGTATTTGGTGACCAGATCTGAATATCCAGGTTTAGAATTTAAACGTTGCTTGAAATGACTAGCCGTATTTGGTGACCAGATCTGAATATCCAGGTTCAGAATTTAAACGTTGCTTGAAATGACTAGCCGTATTTGGTGACCAGATCTGAATATCCAGGTTTAGAATTTAAACGTTGCTTGAAATGACTAGCCGTATTTGGTGACCAGATCTGAATATCCAGGTTCAGAATTTAAACGTTGCTTGAAATGACTAGCCGTATTTGGTGACCAGATCTGAATATCCAGGTTTAGAATTTAAACGTTACTTGAAATGACTAGCCGTATTTGGTGACCAGATCTGAATATCCAGGTTCAGAATTTAAACGTTGCTTGAAATGACTAGCCGTATTTGGTGACCAGATCTGAATATCCAGGTTTAGAATTTAAACGTTGCTTGAAATGACTAGCCGTATTTGGTGACCAGATCTGAATATCCAGGTACTTCCTCACCTTCCACTCCTTCCCTTAGCCATAAAACTTACCCCAATTCAACATAAAAATTGTTTAAATTATCGGATGTAATGAAATGCATAATAATTAGACCCCAAAATACTTAATTATTCAGGGAAATAAACCCCTGAGTCATCAGTTGGAAATACCAACGACATTAAGTGAAATTAACAATGCAATAATCCTATTATTGCATTGTTTAAAATTTCACTTAATTATTAGCATTAGCAAATAATATTGGGATTAGCAAATAATAATTTACGACAATTTACTCGGAAATCAATAAAGCCAGAATAATAAAAAAAGAAAGTTATCACTTACGTCGTCTGTAAGTGGCTTTACCAAAGTTTGATAATGCCGTCAGAAGGTGAAACAGCTGTCACGCGTAATAATAATTACAACTAGCAGAACTTGTTTATAAACACACTGTTTTTATAAATTTTTTAATAAGACTGTTAAAATAAAAAAAATCTCTTAATTGAAATGGAGTTCTACAAACTAAACTTAAAATCAAATAAATTTATTGCGAAGGTTCAAAGTACTGTACTGTAATATTATATTAAATAATTTTTACGTGTTTAATTATTGTTTAAAGTCAGATTAAAGCGATTAAAAAACCCACCTGGCAATTCTTATTCGAGTTTCGTTGTTTTTACGTATTGGCGCGCTTACAAGCATCAGTCGTCTCATTTTTAACCATTAATATTTAGTGTGTAGGAAAGAGAGAAGACGCTTTTCGACACACTTGTCGAAAAACTTGTTGAATGCCGACGGGCATACTCTTCTACAGATTTTATTAAATATTGATATGTAGGTAATATTGATGTGTAAATGAATGACATTGTGAGAATTTTACCAATAAATAATAAATGAAAATGCGGACATGTAGTTTATGTTAATTTTTTTATTGGAGCATTTGTTCGAAGTGACTACCATTATTTTCGATGCAAGCGTGTAGTCTTGTTATATTTTGATTATTTAAGTTTGCAGGATTTGCTTTAATTTCTGCAGCGGCTTCCATCACTCGTTCGAGCAGTTGCTCTCTTGAGGCTATTGGCTTAGCATACACTTTTTCCTTGAGAGCCCCCCACAGGTAGTAATCCAGGGGGGTCAGGTCGGGTGATCTTGGTGGCCAAGCAATGGCCGGACTTCCACGGCCTATCCAACGACCAGGAAACTCGACATCCAAGTAGTTCCGCACGGCAATCGAATAGTGTGGTGGGGCTCCATCGTGCTGGAACCACATTCTCCGTAGTAATTCGAGGTTCACATCTTCCAGAATCTCGCCCAGTTGCACTTGTAAGAACTCCAAATACATCGGTCCATTTAGTCTGGGAGGCAACTCGATTGGACCGAGTATTTGATTTCCCAGGATTCCTGCCCACATGTTGATGGAAAATCTGTCCTGGCTCGACGACTCCCGAACAAGCTTGGGGTTTTGTTCAGCCCAATGGTGCAAGTTGTGCACATTTAGCACTCCTGTTTTAGTGAACTGTGCTTCGTCGGTAAACAATATGTTTTTCATGAAGTCTGCATCTCTTATGACATTATGCAGCATTCTTCTGCAGTACACGACTCTGGAAAAGTGGTCATTCTCCATGAGGCCTTGGCAGCGCCTATAGTGAAAAGGTTTGAGCCCGTGCTTCTTCAGAACTCTCCATACCGCCATGTGTTCCCTGTGTCCTATCATCAGAGCGACCCGACGCACGGACAGCGTGGGGTCTTCGGTAATTAAGTTCAGGATTCTCTCCTCAACTGCCACAGGAACGATGTTGTGTCCTCCGCCGGCGCCTTCAATCCGTCCGATGCCACAGTCACGCAATTGTTGATACATCTGAAACAAAACAACAAATAACAACTGCTTTTATTATTCAGCTCAGTAATAATGTCAAATAAACAATCGCGGGCTTTTTCACTCATTTTATTTTTAAAGAACACTTATTTTAGGCACATATCAGAAAACTTACGTTTTCTCTTCATTTATTTCATTTTTTTATAGTAAAATGTATAACAAAGTGTTTTAAATTATAATTTTCTTAACTAGGTACGGTTGATATCTTGGATTCACAGGGGTGAAATTGAATTCAAGTAATTTAAATAATCCCATGGTGAGAAAGGGAGTGAATTCAATTGCAGTGAATGATGCATTTATTAGAGATTAAAATTAATTAACTTTTTAAAACGCCGTTTAGTGACCACTGAACACAAATCACCTAAAGTACAATTTACATTTTTAAAGTTGGTGGCCCCTTGTTATGTTTTTAATGTTCCCAGTTTAAATTTCAAAAGCGCTTTTTGGCATTATCAATGAATGTAAATAGTTTCAATAAACAATTGATAGGGTACAAACCTGGACAAAGGTAGCATGGTGTGGGACGCGTCTTCCAGGAAACCTCATGCGATACTCCCTTACGGCTGCTCGTGAATTTCCATTGCAAAATCCATAAACAAAAACAATATCTGCTTGCTCGGCAGGTGGATAATTGAGGGGCATATTTCAACAGTAAAAACTTAGATAACAAAACAAAAACGAAACTAGAAACTTGATGACATGCGAACTCCCAAAACAGCACTGACCACTGATACGAGACGGGGTGGCGGGAACCACACGGGACTTGAGACAGAATATGTGTGAAAGAGATGACAGTAGCGCGGCGTTGCCAATTATTTTACCCCTATACTGTGGGCAGTAGCGGAGTGTGGAAATTTTATTTATTTTTTGTTTTTAAAAGAAAAAAAATGTTACCGGACAGCAAAGTGTACATAACATTTTTTACTCCAAATGTGCTAAGGAATAGCTGGTTAAAGTTTGTCGGGTTAGTGCCGATACACCCTGTATTATATAGATGTCACCTGTGACAGGTAAAAACAGCTCCATCTGTTGTACGTAAATCAACATGTATGTAATATCGTTTCTCTATCTGCACAGACAGACAAAGCCACAGCAACACGTAGCTGGGTGCAGCCCGTTAATTATGAATTGAAGCAATCTTTCACAAGTTACAAATTCTTTATAGTGACTTTCAACTAACAAGTACCATATCTTCGTAGGTCTTCGTATGACTCTGAAGCTTCATCCGTCTTCCACTCGGGCCAGGAAACAATGTCGCAGAAAGGGAACCGCTTTGCCAACTGTGTGGAGTCAGGACTGGTGCCTCGGCAACACCCTCAAAGGTACATTTAAAACTATTACTGTTATACATACTCGCAACTAACAAATTGTTTTTATTTTCTTGGCAACATCACTACGTAATAAATGGTTGATTTGTTACCTTGAACATAAACTAACTGATTTATTAATCCACAAAGCCACAAACAAAGTTAATCCCTCAGACTAATTTGTTCGGTTTTGTGAACCAACAGCTATTACCCGTAGATGTAATTTGTTCCCTTTGCAGAACAGTTCATATGGTCTCATAAAAATCGTTGTCCCCCTTACTATCATAGTGAGAACTATGATCTAAACAGTTTTAGAAAGAGAAAACACTACACTTTATATTCAATAAATTTATGAAACTTTGTGAATTGTTATTTAACCTTTTGAACGCGTTAATTTGCTCCGTTTTATCTATACCCGTACGCGGTACATATTTTCAAATACCTATGCACGCAATTAAATGTCAAATTATAGCATTCTGGCATGATTTATTGGACTTTATAGACAGAACAGATTATTCTCCACAATATGAAAACAAATCCTCGTGTGTCAACACTCATAGATGTTTATAAAAACAAAAACATAAAATTTCATACAAAGACGTACCGTATCTTTTGAATGTGGTCCCGCCATTCACTCGGCGTCATAAATAAACCACTCTCGGTGTGTGTGTACTTAGGCCACTGTGTTTATAGACACAAGTGGGACACCATGATCACTTATCATTCTTAGTTATGAAAAGTTGTGAATGACAAACTAGTACTAACGCCATCCGTTGACAAAAATGTAAACTAAAGGCGCGAAGAGGCGCACTTGGTTATCGATCTTTTTTTATGAAATACAATTTTATTTTTGAGAAATACTTGCAGATGTCAGCATCTTGATAGTTCAACGAATGTCCAAGTGAGCAAGAAATACATTTATGACAAAAGAGCGCTTGAATATCGGCCTTCAAAGTTTCCGTATCAACTGTTGATACAGTCGCGTGTGAGTATAGACTTTTTGCCGTAACAACAGTTGATACGGCCGCGTGCAAAGAGTTAATTATTTTTATATGAAACAACAAAAAAGTGCAGTGACAGTAATGTTTCTAATACATTTGTCTAATAAAATGTGTTTTTTTCGTTATCTGTAATTTTTGTTCAGTTTTTAGACAAAAATGAAGGTGAGCCATTTTTTAAACTTTGTTTGCATTCAAAATTTTAATATTTTTAAAATTATATGGTAATACAATTTGAAACTTATTTCATCCTTCAAAAAGGTTTTTAGTTTTCGGAAATGTAAACAAAAATTCCTTTTATTTGGATTTTACTGCAAAGCGGAAATACACTTGAATTCTCCAATCTTCTGACAGCGTCTTTAAAAATATAATGGTCAATATGCCAGAGGCTGAAGGGTTGATAAACTAAAAATCAGTGTTGAAAATGTTCAAAATCCTCGGTGTTACTGCGAATCCGCGTAACTAACTTTTGCAATACCGCTTAAGTTCTCCGAATAGCAAAATTGAGATTTCGCACAACAGCAAATTACGTGCTGATGGGCACATTTTAATCCAATCGGAGTGCAGTTTCGTCCAGTGATTTTTCTTTGCTTTTTGAACCCTTGCTTGAGTAAATTAACTCCAATTCTTTGACGATTTCCTGCAAGAGATGATCATCAAGTAATATTAACCTTGTGTCCAGGAAAGCGGAGCCCATTGAAGAGCGCAGAGTGGTGTTCATAGGCAGACTAGAGCCAGAGCTGACCAAGGAAGACCTCAGGAGGAAGTTTGTCAAGTACGGACAGGTCATGGAGGTAACTCTGCATCGGAAGGACGACGGGTAAGAATACATTTTTATAATTTACGTAACAAGTTATTTTTTGCTTTATCTTAATATATTGAACTTTCCACCATTATCTCCTTCCTCAAATAAAATATTACATATTTAAAATAATATGCATGTACTACATTTGAAAGAACGGCAATATGAAGATAGACTCAAAGAACTAAAATTATCATCTTTAACCGCTTCTGTGCCAAGAGCGAGTTAACTCGCATTCTTGGCCTGCTGTGCACAGCTACACTTCTACCTACTGGGTCAATCCGCACCAAATCATCCAGGCCATGTCACCCACCATCTCAGATTTTGATGAAACTTTAAATTTTTAATCCTTCCATATAGATAAGAAAATATACCAAATTTTACCTTCCTACCTCAACTCGTTTTTTTTTTATGGGCAGTTGAAGTTTGGGCAAAATAAGCGTTTTTACATATTCCGAGCACTCCGGAAGAGCTTGTACCTTCAATGAAAAAAAATTGTATCTTTGTCATTTATAGTGCAAATGCAATGAAAATTTTCAATATTATCAAGAAAACTATGCTGATTGCAGAAAAAAATAAATAAAACCTTTACATTTATCTACTTGACTTTAAAAAATTTCCAAAAGTAATTTTTTAAGTAATTTTTGGGACGGAAAAGGTACTTTACAAAAAAGGAATATCTCGGGAAGGTACAGTGTTAATGAAGTAATTTTTTTTTTTATTCATATCTACAAATAGCATAGAATCACATACAAAAATAAAATTCATGGCATTTTACTTGCTTCAATAAATAAAATCCATTTTAAACTTTTTTCAAACTTTTTGTAATTTTTTTTTATTCTTATCTACAATAAACATAGTACAACCTAAAAAAATAAAACTCCTGGTATTTTGTGTGCTTCACAGTGTAGAAACGTTTTTAAAATAAGAAATCTTTATCATACAGAATTGTTCTAGGTTTTTTTAAATCTAGATACAAAAATAAATAAAATCCATTTTAAACTTTTTGTGATTTTTTTATATCTATTTTTAGTTTGTAATTGGGCAAGTTATAGTTTAGGTATATAGCTAGTAATATAGGTTGAATGAATGGACTAATATCAAAGAAACAGTCCTAGAGACAAGTCACTACATGGAAATGATGTATCTGCAACAAGAACAAGACAGAACATGAAAATTACTATCCTCATCACTAAGTTTGCAGGATACTACATACTTTGTTTCCTCTGACATGCTTAGTTCTGAGTCAGCTTCAAAGCAGTGATCATCTATATAAATACAGTAGTTGTTTCATGTTATGGTGTACGTTGTTAAAATGTCTCTAATCGAAACAAGTTTAGTTAAATGTAGTGTGGGACAACATAATGGTACTGAATGTCACAAAAAAAGTTATACTAAGTCAGAGAAATTAACGAGTGTGGATTTGTTAAGTGAATTTGAAAAAAAGCTTATTCAACAAAGAAGTTTTGTATCTACAGACTTGGTTTTCAACATTTGTGAGCACCACAGAATATTTAACTTAAATAAATATGAAACATTTCAAAAAGCTTGTTTTGACCCGTTCCAAAGCCACAAAAGGAAAATTACAAAAACTTTAAGAACAGTATCCTTGGAATTTTCAGAGAACATTAATACCATTCTAAAAGTAACTAATAAAGCAATCCCTGGACAAAAAATTTGTAATGCATGCAGAGCAAAAATTAGTAAGAGCCAAAACCTTAACAATGAAATTGAAGAGCTTAACACTTTTCAAGAAGACATAAGTGAAGTTGAAAATGTTTTAAACAAAGAAATTTTTTTACAAGAAATCAACACTTCTTTAACTGACATTGGAGAATCGCCATTTAAACTACATGCAATACCATCCCACAGTAAGTCTAGTTACGCTAAACGGAAGTTAGATTCTGCTTGTTCAACCTTAAAGAAAAAAGTAAGTAAAGTTTTAGAAAAAGAATTTTCCCCAGTAAAATGTGATGCAAAAATACCAAGATGTATTCAAGAAAAAGCTAATGACATGGACAGGCTTGTTGAGTTGGTTAAAAAAAAATTGGAAACACAAGTTACACGCCGTGAGAGAATTCAGCTTCTAACTCTCGCTCCAACTTCGTGGAGTAGAAAAAAGGTTGCTGAAGAATTCAGTGTTGGTGAATACTCAGTTCGTAAAGCACGAGAGCTACTAAATGAAAATGGTATCATTGCTTTACCTGATCCAAAAAAAGGAAAACCATTAGACCAAGGAACAGTTACTTTGGTTAAAAATTTCTACCAAAACGATGAATTTTCTCGTGTTATGCCAGGGAAAAAAGATAAAGTTAGCATAACCAAAAATGTTTATGAACAACAAAAGACTATTGCTTTGTAACCTGAATGAACTTTATGCTACCTTCAAGTTTGAATACCCTGCTTCAAAAATTGGGATTTCGAAATTTTGTTGGTTGCGTCCCAAATGGTGTGTGCCAGTAGGTTCTCCAGGCTCTCATTCTGTCTGCGTTTGTGCAATTCATCAAAATGTAGTGTTGCTTCTTAATGCTTGTGACAGTGAAGAAACGTACAATGATTTAATGGACTACTTAGTGTGCTCAAAGAACAATAGAGACTGTATGCTTCGACATTGCGATAAGTGTTCAACATCTAGTGAAAATCTTAAGAAACATTTGTTAGAAAAATTTGAAGAATGGGACCAAGAAGATGAAATTACATACAGTGCATGGGTAACTACTGATAGAACACAGCAGGTTTCAGTTACAGTTCCCTTTCATGAATATGTAGAACATCTTGTGAAGAGTCTTGTAAAACTTCTTCCTCATTCTTTTATAACAAAGTCTCAATCAAAATATCTCAAAGAGTCCCTAAAAGCACAGCTTCAGATAAATGAAGCTGTTGTGTTATTAGACTTCAGTGAAAACTTCTCCTATGTTATCCAGAATGAAGTCCAGGGTTACCACTGGACGCAAGACAGTTGTTCACTCCACCCAGTGGTAATTTACACTTGTGAAGAGCCTGGCAAAGATCTCACAGTGTCAAGCTTGTGTGTAATTTCAGATGATTTGGAACATGATGTAAGTTTCGTTTACGAAACTCAAAAAATTGTTGCTCAATTTTTAAATCAAAAATTTCCCCAAATTCAAAGTGTTCATTATTTTACTGATGGTTGCGCAGCGCAATATAAAAACTGCAAAAACTTTTTAAATCTGTGTCACCATCAAAAAGACTTCAACTTGAAAGCATGTTGGTCGTTTTTTGCTACGAGTCATGGGAAATCTCCCTGTGATGGAATAGGTGGAACAGTAAAACGTCTTCTAACTAGAGAAAGTTTGCAACTTGGCCCTGGCAACACTATCACAACTGTAGACAAAACTTTTAAGTTTTGTCAGTCGAGAGTAGAAAATATATATTTTTACTTGCTGAGAAAAGAAAGCTTATTCACTTGCAGGCAACAATTACAGCAGCGTTTTTCACAAGCTAAAACAATACCAGGCACTCGAGGTTTCCACTGCTTTGTTCCTCTGTCTGAAAATGAAGTTGGCACAAAAAGGATAAGTTCAGATTCAGATTATGCTTTGATTTTTAACTTCAGTGGGGAACGAAATCGCTCTGAGCAACTAAGTATGGTACAAATTTGTACAAACTCTTATGTAGCTTGCGTATATGACAACCATTGGTTTTTTGGACTTGTGGTTTCCAAAGATGAAGACGAGTGTGATGTATCAATCAAGTTTATGCATCCTTTTGGCCCAGCTCCATCCTTTTACTGGCCACATCAAAAAGAAGATATTTGTTTTGTTCCACTACAAAATATTTTTAATATCGTTGACCCTCCCACAACAAAAGGTTCAGGAAGAGCTTACTACTTTCTTGAAAAAGACGTTCATCATGCTGATCAAAAGTTCAACCATCTTATGGGTCAGATCAAGAATAAAAGTAAAAAATGAACTTGAACATTTATTTGTAAACAATATTATTGTAATGTACTTTCATTTAACCTAATCCTACATTGCCTGTTTTATTTTTATTGTATTTGTTTTTTAAAGAGTTAACTTTGTATTGAAAAGAGTTAAAAAGTTGATCTTGTTAAATAAAATATTGCTATGGTGTATGCATTCAGGGTAAGGAACAAGGTACATTATTTTGTTGGTGCCTTAAGCTTACATTGCAAGCTTACCAGCATGTTGTAAAGGACCGAATAAGTTTGACTTTTTTTATTTGCAAATACAGTATCTAGATTTTAAAAAACTTGGAACAATTCTGTATGATTAAGATTTCTCATTTTAAAAACGTTTCTACACTGTGAAGCACACAAAATACCAGGAGTTTTATTTTTTTAGGTTGTACTATGTTTATTGTAGATAAGAATAAAAAAAAAATTACAAAAAGTTTGAAAAAAGTTTAAAATGGATTTTATTTATTGAAGCAAGTAAAATGCCATGAATTTTATTTTTGTATGTGATTCTATGCTATTTGTAGATATGAATAAAAAAAAAAAATACTTCATTAACACTGTACCTTCCCGAGATATTGCTTTTTTGTAAAGTACCTTTTCCGTCCCAAAAATTACTTAAAAAATTACTTTTGGTAATTTTTTAAAGTCAAGTAGATAAATGTAAAGGGTTTATTTATTTTTTTCTGCAATCAGCATAGTTTTCTTGATAATATTGAAAATTTTCATTGCATTTGCACTATAAATGACAAAGATACAATTTTTTTTCATTGAAGGTACAAGCTCTTCCGGAGTGCTCGGAATATGTAAAAACGCTTATTTTGCCCAAACTTCAACTGCCCATAAAAAAAAAACGAGTTGAGGTAGGAAGGTAAAATTTGGTATATTTTCTTATCTATATGGAAGGATTAAAAATTTAAAGTTTCATCAAAATCTGAGATGGTGGGTGACAAATCCAAAATTTTCTGGATGATTTGGTGCGGATTGACCCTACTGGCATTTAAAAGGTTAAAAGAAATAAAAGAAAGTGGCGACTTGATTGAGACTTTTATCTGGATTGGTATTCAAGAAATCTTCACCACCAACACAAGTGTAAATCTCTCTCTCAAAAAAAATTTACAAATCACCGCTAACATCAAATCCTAGGAAACACTTTCTTACAAATAGAGTAGTGGAAGCACAGAACAATCTTCCGCAACTTGTCATCAATGTTACAAATATTAATAAATTTTCAGCTCAATTGGATTTGTATTTGAAGAGAAGAAAGTATTAACTTATTATTATAACTAGCTGACATGTATCTGGCATTGCTAGGGGTTATCCTCAGGAAATAGACATACCATCGCAGACTTTTCTGTAGGTCTTTTAAAGATATTCAATTCCGTAGTACATTATTTTTGATATATCTCATGAGGTTTAGCCATCGTTAGCAATGTAGTGCCCGAAAATATATTTTGATGACTTCATTATAAAACATCGACTTTTCTCTACTTTCTATATATATAGTATGCCTGTATTATATATGTAAACCTTCCGGAAGAAATTCTCTAAATGATAGTGAAAATCCTATCACAATCCGTTGCGTAGTTTAGAAGAACTACAGTGCACAAACAGACAGATGCGAATAGCGACTTTATTTTATACTATTTAGAGATTAAAAATTAAAATTAACTTATTGTATAATTAGACATGAGATTTAAGACCATTTAGAATTTAAATTTTGCTTGAAATAGCTTTAGCCGTGTTTGGTGACTAGATCTGAACAGCCATTTTCTCCAGGTTCCTCACCTTCTTCCCCTCCCCCCTACCTTCAGCATCACAACCTTATGCCTTAGTTTCACGGGCTCCAGATTGTTCAAACAGTCAGTACTCACATAAAAAATAAACTGTTATGTCATGTGATGAAACCGAACTGCCATATCCATACATTATTGCTTTCTTCCAGAACCTGCTATGGCTTCTGTTTTGTTACTGTTATGTCATGTGATGAAACTGAACTGCCATACTTATATAATATTGCTTTCTTACAGAACACGCTATGGTTTTGTGACCTTCTCCAAAGCAGAACAGTCTTACAGAGTGGTGGAGCGAGCCAACTTGGACCCCGAACTTGGTCGCTACGACGTCTCGTTCGGCGGGCGCAGGGCCTTCTGCAGACACCTCTATGCTGACCTCGGTTTGTACACAATATCCAACCTATGATTATACTTTTCCAATGATTTTTTATCACAATATTTTTTATGCGTTGTAGACGGTACCTACCAGCGACCTGACAGCGAACAGCACAAAATAATTATTAATTTAATTTCCTGATTATGGCAACATTCTGTGTTCAACACAACGGTCCGCCAGTGAGCCGACCGAATTATTCTTGATTTCCCGCTGGACCCGACTGGTTGTGCCTTCTACATTACCGTCTACATTCTAGAATCGTCCATGTAAATTTTATTGTCGCGTATTACAATGTGTTCAAATAAACTCAGTGAATTTCAATATTCTTTTATTAAAAACAACCTTCTGATATTGAGAGTCCTTTAGGATCTGTTTTAACCCAAAACACATAAGTAAGTAAAATCCTAAAGCGTGAATCGAAATCTCTACTAAAAGAGTTTTGTGGTGGCTTGACTGTCTCCCTTTCTGTGATTTGTCGATAAATTAATCTGACAGTATACAGGCAACTCGCATTGCAGTGTCACTATTTAGTCACAAAATTATATTTGTTGTTATGAATTACTAGCAGTTGCTGGCTGCGTAAAAATCTTAATTACAAATCCAGAATCAGGTAAACAAAAGTTTAGGCTTATTTTCAAAATTGAATGTTCGTTACACTAAGTATTTAGTTTAGACACTTTTACAAATGTGTTATAATTTACCCACCTCACACATTTTTGGCATTGCCAGACCGTTTGGTTAAAAATGAACATTCAGATCCTGTGCAGAAAGTCCCACAATGGAATGCACTGCAAACCGATGTTTTACTTTAGCGAACTTACTTTTCTGTGCTGGGTCTAGTTATTTCACTGTGCTCTATGCTCTCTTTGGCGGTCAACGTGCTACTGATGCCGTAGTTTATTCAAAGCATTCTCAAATCCTCCTGGTCCTGAAAATATGGTCATGTGGTTTGCTCGTCAAAATGATACCTGGATTTTACGTTAGGGAGATTTGGATAATTAAATTAAATCTGATATATATACAATTTGCACACGATTTGTAAAAGAATGTTTAATTGACAATTGCCTTTTGTTTCCAGATGACCTGGAGACTTTGGAAGAGATAGACTACTACGGGGTGCCGGTGCGTCGCCCCCCGCCCGCCCCCCGAGCCGAGAGCAGCTTTGACAGCCTGCTGGAGCAGATGCGTATGGCCGTGGAGGCCAAGAGAGCCCGAAGCCAGCGGGAGAGCCCCCGGATATAGGTAATACTTAATTGTAATATATGACCTGAAGACACTGCATGAAATAGACTAAGGGGTCTCCTCTACTGCGGCTGGCTGGTGTAGTTTCAGGCTCGTCAGTGGAATAGAAATTTTTGCTACTTTCGTTGTCTTCTGTTTAACTGACTTGCTAGAAACAATGGAATTAATGTTCTCTGCAGACTATCGGTGCTTGTGCAGTGTACGTCAATCCTTCTTGAATTCAGTGAATTTTGTTGTGTCGTAGAGTGGCAGTACGTAGAGTGCACTGGATCAAGTTTGTTGAGCTTCACACACATAATAAAGTATAACCTCCTTAACCACTCGAGTGATGGCGTGTTTAAAAAAAAATAAGCCTTGAGCGGATTCAGTTTGGGATTCGGCCGCGCTCATTTAAAAAATCGTACCACGGAAAATGCTTGTGATTTAAAGCAAACTAGCTGATGTGTATCCCGCGTTGTTAGATTTGTCTCTACTTTATATAAATATAATAAGCATGTATTATATAAAAGAACCTTCCGGAAGAAATTCTCTAAATGATGTGAAAACCCTGTCAAAATCCGTTGCGTAGTTTAGAAGATCTCCCCTTCAAATTCAGGTAGTATCTTTAGAGTAAATTCGTAATAATACGAATTATTCCCGTCTAAATCGAATTTTCGCAGCCAATTACCGCCGCAGTCGGCCTTTCAAGTTCAGTTATTCAAAGAAAATTCCTAAAAATTAACATATTTCCGCATAAATCGAGATTTCGCAGCCGATTTTATGTACAAAGTAAATTCTTAAAAATACTATAATAATTTCCGCATACAAAGGGCTGGCCCTTCAAGTTCAGTTATTCGAAGTAAATTCATAAAAATACAATAAATTTTAAGTAAATCGGAAATTTGCAGCTGATCCTTAAAACTCCGATAAAGTAAAGTTGTAAAAATACTATATATTTCTGCGATAATAGAAATTTCGCGGCCGGATCTTTAAATTCAGACATAATTAATTAAAGTAAATGTTAGTTTTTCAAAATCTTAAATCTCCGATAGTTCTTCACCGATTGCTCTGAAATTTTCACATGACGCCAACGGGACTCGAACCCGTGTCCCTTCTAATGGAACCTGTAACCCGTGTCCCTTCTAATGTAACCTAAAAATGTAGACAATTTGTCTCGACGCCATCTAGTGAGAGAGTTAGCACTTACAATGCCTTTCTCATATAAAATAAAGTTGGTTGTTTTCAGGTGAAAAAAATGTAACAAGCAGTAATTGTTGAATGAAACACTAGTATATATTGAATAATTTCGCGGGTAAGAGATAAGCCGCCATAGCTCAGTGGTCAGAGCTGTCGACCGGAAATCGAAAGGACACGGGTTCGAGTCCCGTTGGCGTCATGTATCTTTTATCAGGAGATTTTTCAATGTGGATGAGTGTTTCAGGCGAATAATTATTGCTTGTAAAGTAATTGTTAAAATACATGTGTTTTTTTATACCTTTATTATATAGATGTCACCTGTGACAGGTAAAAACATGTTTTTTTTTTAAATGCGTTATTGTTTATCTATCTGCATAGACAGACTGAGCCACAGCAATGTGTGACGGGGTAAAGCTAGTTCTAAATAAATTCATAAAAATATGATATATTTTCGCGTAAATCGAATTTTCTCTGCCGAATTTCATTGCGGCCGGCCTTTTAAATTCAATTATTTAAGTATGTTAAGTTCAAAGATTTGAACACTTTTAAAGCACTTCCCGGCAAGATGCCAGGGAAAAAAACTGTAGGGAGTTTATCCTTAAAAAACTATATTTGGTAATACAAAATAATTAAAAGAACTCACCTGTTTTCCACATTTAGGGTAATCTTTTGGTATTTGTTATAATTAATTCATAAAAGTTACCCACGTAGGGAGGTTATCGCTCTAGATGTAGAGGATAAGAATAATGATTCTAATTATTGTTTTCACCTTGTTTCAGTTTCAATTTTGGCAGAAAGACTGAGTATCATCACGCCACACAAGTGCCGTTGGAATATAAAATGTCGTTGGTGGAAGGAACTTAAAACTGAATGTGATATCCTTGTTGACTGTTTTTAAAGTTTTATTTTAAGTGGTGTTTAAATAGTAATATAAATGTATAAACAAACTTCTTCCTAATGTTCATATCCTTGCACTGCGTTTAAGTAACGTAATATTAAGATTTTTAATGGCTCCCCCCCACCCCCCTGGTGGCGAAACTATGAAACAATTATTATAATAACCGTATCTATTATTATTGGTCAATTTTGAGACATTGAATTTCTTACTAAAAACTGGCAAACTCAAAAATTTTTGTAAAATAATTTGATTTAATTCAATTGATTCTTTTGCAGATTTAACAATATTTGAGTAATAATTTTACATTTATTAGTAAAATCTTTTTGCTGTTTTTTTTTTTCAAAACTTGGAATTGTATTTCTTTTTATGATTTTACAATAATATCTGATTGAATATGTTGCATCTGTGCAGTCACTTTTTTTTTGTATCGAACTTTCTTTTAAGTGCCAAATTGTTATAAAATTCATAGACTTTCAATGTTTAAATAAATTACTTTTATGATTGTTAGAATCATGTGACCAAAGTAAAAATTATTCATGATTTCTTGAAATTTGTTAACAGAATTTCGTTCTCATCTGCAAATAGTTAAAATTAAGTTTTTTGATGTAATTGGCACATTAACTGGATTGGCTGAAACTAAAATTTTATGAAAATACTATTTGAAAAAAAATCAAATTTTTTAGAAACGAATTGCGGAATCCTGCATCTAATAAATAATATTTAAAATCTTTATGTGGTTTCCCGCGAAGTAAAAAAATAATTTTAGGCTAACTATTTTTTTTCACTCTTCTTTCAAAGGGAAATAAAAAACTTTTTTTTTTGGAAATTGTCCCTACTGTTAACACAGTAATTTTTTCATTTATTTTGAATTTTTGTAATAAAATAAAATAGTTGGTAATGTGTTAATTCTCTAGTTTTAGTCACTTTGTGATTACTTTATGTATTGTACATCCATGTGTAAATAAAACTTATATTTTATAGGCTAAGATTCCAATAGTGTTTTCTTTCATGAAAACTGGTGCTTCAAAAATTATGTAGATGAATAATTATTTTTAGAAAAAAAAATTTACCCCTTACATCGAAATTGTTTTGTTTACCAAAACTTTGGTAGATAAATAATGACTTCATTTTTATTTTCTTTGAATTCTTTCGAGGATCACTTGGCTCATTAAGAATCGTTCAGAATCATCAAGGATCACTGAGGATCATTATGGATCATTGAGGATCGTTGGGGATCATTGAGAATCATCAAGGATCACTGAGGATCTTCATAGATCATTGAGAATCTCTTGGCTCATTGAGGATCTCTGAGGATCATCAAGGATCACTGAGGATCATTATGGATCATTGAGGATCGTTGGGGATCATTGAGAATCATCAAGGATCACTGAGGATCTTCATAGATCATTGAGAATCTCTTGGCTCATTGAGGATCTCTGAGGATCATCAAGGATCACTGAGGATCATTATGGATCATTGAGGATCGTTGGGGATCATTGAGAATCATCAAGGATCACTGAGGATCTTCATAGATCATTGAGAATCTCTTGGCTCATTGAGGATCTCTGAGGATCATCAAGGATCACTGAGGATCATTATGGATCATTGAGGATCGTTGGGGATCATTGAGAATCATCAAGGATCACTGAGGATCTTCATAGATCATTGAGAATCTCTTGGCTCATTGAGGATCTCTGAGGATCATCAAGGATCACTGAGGATCATTATGGATCATTGAGGATCGTTGGGGATCATTGAGAATCATCAAGGATCACTGAGGATCTTCATAGATCATTGAGAATCTCTTGGCTCATTGAGGATCTCTGAGGATCATCAAGGATCACTGAGGATCATTATGGATCATTGAGGATCACTTGGCTCATTGAGGATCGTTGGGGATCTCTGAGGATCATCAAGGATCACTGAGGATCATCATGGATCATCGAGAATCGTTGGGGATCTCTGAGGATCATTATTGATCATTGAGGATCATTTGCAATATTTTTTTCACATTTACCCCCATAACAGCATTTTTGGACCCATGAACTGAACTTGTTATTAAATCAAATTACTTCCATTTTTGCAAAAATAACTTCTAAATTACTTTCTAAAATAAATACACAGTCGAACTTGGCTATAACGATCACGGCAATAGCGAGTTCACGGCTATAAAGAGCGATACTTTAGTTCAGGCTTATCTTCATATAATTGTTGGCTTGTTGATTCACTGATATACCGTGCAAATAATAATAATGTCTACACAATTTCTGAATACATGAGAAAGTCGTTAGGTCTGAAAAAAATGAATAATTGAGAAGTATTCTTGAAGTAAGTAATAATAAATAAAAAGGGGCGGCGTAGCTGCCCGGCGCACAACGGTGGATGGCGGGAATTTCCCATTCCGTTAGGGACGGTTTCGTGTGTTTATGGCACTACTTTTGTAAGATTGTCGGGCACTATATGAAATTGAGAAGCATGAAAGCGAAACCTTTAAAACATTAATTGATTATAAATTTTGTTAGTAAAAGTGTATTTTACTAATATGCTTTTTTAATAGGTAATACCTACTCGTATTTTGAAAATATACTGCACATTTGCGAATATATTGATAGTAGAGGCATTTAGGTAGGTACATATGACTTTGAAAAAACCGATTTGGATGTAATGATTAACGGCTATAATAAAATTAGTCGGTCTCGTGCTCGTTATAACCAAGTTTGACCGTACATGGTGTCCGGAAACTCTTGGTACAAGTGGGAAATTGGTAAATCTACATTAAGTTCCGAGTTGTTTTTTTTTGCTTTATCTTGGAATTTTTGGGTGTTCAAATTCAAAATATTCAGTCGCTGCGTCCGGCCCCAAAACTTTTTTTTAACCTTTAGTAGCCGAAAAACTCAAAATACTAAGATTGTTTTTTTTTTTTTTTTTGATTCTCTATGGGTTGTAAATTTACCAGTTTTCTCCTAATACCACTAGTTTCCGGACACTGTGTACTATACATGATTGCAATCTAACACCGTTATTAAAAACATACAGTTTTTTTTCTTAGTATGTTTATTTATTATTTGTGTATTATTTATTATATATTTATATATATTGATTCATCTATAATAATTTTAAAAAGATTTGATAAAATCTTGATAAATTTTAAAAAAAATACATTTTGTAGAACCATCACTCGTAATACCATATTCAGTGGTAATTTTGAATATCATTTTTAATACAAAATCACTCGAGGAGAAGCACAAAGTAAAAAAAAAACAATCTTATAAAAATTCAGGTTTGACCATGAAATATAAATTCAGTGTATTATTTTTATTGGTCTATTAAAATTATATATGATTTCTTTTGAAAACGATCAACAAATATCCTTCCATTAACAACTTCGATTTTTATAAAGCTGCGTACTAATCTGCGATCAGTAACCGTAACACGTTACTGTTGAAAAAACTTGGTTCGCAAGCGACTCAGCAAGCTGATGTCTGTATAACAGGCCAAGCGTACACACCAGAGCCTACGGCAGTACTGTCTTGAAACACGCACGGGTTTGTTACACTAATTCTCGCTAACTAAGCTAATAAATGCTAACTCAAAGACTGCCTCCTACGGAACAAAGAAAAGGAAATAAGCAGCCTGGTTACCGTTTCTGCAATGGTTAACTTTACTGCTCGCAGATGAGTATGCGCCAAGAAAAACGTTAATTTATAATTTAGTAATCAAATTATTATTTTGTGTACGCTATTTTTTCTTTCATTGATTATCGCAAGATACAGTGTATGTATGAATGTAAATATCAAACAGCTACTTGCGTATTGTTGTAACTCGGGTATTTTGATTTTTCTTTAGTGATTATTTATAATGTTGTGATACTTTAAATTTTCATTGGCAATCATCGCATCATTTTCATTTAATGTATTTATGATAAGATGACATAATATTAAAATCGCATTGGCATTTATTTATTTTGGTCATCTCGAATTCGAATTGAGGCGAAATGCGAAATTAAAACACGAATCTTTAGGAATAACATGAACATTACAGTATTTTTGTCAAATTTAAATTGAATATTTTTCTAAATGATTCGATGAAATATTAAATTTCTATTTTACTCCAGGATAAAATACATTTCACAGGTTATTAAATACAATGCAATATTTGATTATGAATTAACACAAAGTACTAAAGATTTTTTTTTGATATTTTAATTAGACGTTTAGTCTGTTGTTAAGGAGAAGAAAATGTGTTAGGGAAATATACAGTACCTACGTGTTCAGATCTATTCACTAAACAGATGAAGCCATTTAATACAACGATTCAATTCTAAATAGTGATTTTCTCAAGGACACTTTTAATTTTATTATTAAAATGAACAGTGAACCAGTATATGTTATTATAAGCCAAATCGTTACGGAAAACTGTTGAGATTTTTCAGTATTGAAATATATAAGTAATTTATTTTTAAATCAAAATTAAGCGCCCTTGAGTTGAATTTTTTTATAAAAACAGCGGTTTATAAATTATCTGTAAAGTTAAACCAATAGAAGTGTGTTATGGGTGTGTCTGTGAGTCTAAAGTAAGTTCAATTATTCTTTACTTCTACTGAAATTGATCAAGCATTTAAAAATATCGAAATTTATTTCAATATCACAATTCTTATGTTCAGTTGCGCAAAGGGTTTCGACATAGCTTCTACCTGAGCAAATAATAATACTTAGGTTAGTTCGACGAAAATTTTAAACAGAATTAACATTTATCATGAAAGATTATTGATAATTATTTGATTAATAGAGGTTTGAAATTCTGAGTTCCTGCGACCTTATACCTCTGTAGTGTGCCAAGAGTTAAAAATCCCACAAACACAAAGTAATGTTTTCAGATTACATACCAATGTGATATGCCGGTGCTCAACGGATATACAAACTTTTCGTATCTGTTGGGGACTTTTGGTAATTAAGAAGTTAACCCTTTAGGTGTCGTATGCCGATATTTCGACATGACACTTTATGCTCCTTGAGTGCGGCATGCCAAAATATAGGCTGGGCCATAGAAAAACTTCCCGTGTTATCTACCGTTTCGAAACTTAGTCACTGCATTTGTTCACGTGTCCCTGTTATCTGTTCTTTCGAAATTGGAAATATTTGAAACAATTTTTAAATTGTTTCAATATTAAATTTCGTAACTTTTTTCTGTGGATTATTACATGAAATCATAAAAATACAATATTCACACCCAAAGAGAAGTACGTTCTGTACTATCTTTGGAATGTATTTTAATTTAGCCAATTTAGTATTTGATTGTGTGTTTGTGTACACATTTATCTTTGAACGCAGAGCGAACGGTTGCACGACGAATTGAATGTACCAAGATTATACTGCCAGAATTAAACACGAACGGAATTTCATAGATGTATAGATATACACCTACTAGAATTACACTCCTTATAAAAAATAACCCATTGATAATGTATTTCTCGGGCATATCTGACTTCTTCCCCCATTCACTACTGTATACCACAATGTTATAAATATGGATTATTGTGTTTTTGTATTTAAGTATGAAATTAAGAAAGGCTCTCTGTTCATTTTGATAAATGATATTTAAAACGTTTGAGTGATGTAATTACTAAATTAATCAATAATACTGTTAATTATTTTTGCTCCTTTTGTAAAATCACTAATTTCATAAAATTTTAAAAGATATTTGCAATTTTCAGTAAAAAGTAAAAACGTTCTTACTTTTATTTTGATTGCAAAGAGATTTCTGAGATTTTCTTGTAATTTTATAGATATTATAAAAAATCGCATTGATTTTTTGAAAATTTCTCAAAAATGTATGTATTATAAATATTCAAAAGTCACTTGTAGAATGACACGATTCTGTTACTAAAAGATGAAATTTTGAAACAAAAATGCCTTTTTTTGCTTTAAAAACCATAGTGTAATTTAAACTACCAAACTTATATAAATAAACTACATTTTAACACAAGTGTGCATATGATAAAAACGTTCACATTTATATTAATCAATAGTAAGTACATTGTTCACAATGTTTAAATTATTTATAATGATACATTATTTACTCAAATGTAAAATGCAAAATTTGTTATGTGTTTGTAAGATATACAGGGTGTCCGGGGGTAAAGTGCACTAACTTCGGGGGGTGATTTTATATGATTTTAGTAGTAGAAAAGATAATGACTTTATTCGAAATTTCAACATTTTAAGGTAGTTTTTAGGTAAAAAAATGTTGAATGTTTGTATGGGAAAATAAATATTCTTCTGTGGAAAAATATTTTAGTAAGGAAAAAAAAGGTGGAATTTCGAAAAAAGTTATTTATATTTTAACTTTTACCATCATGTAGAATCACCTCCCGAAGTTAGTGCATTTTATCACCGGACACCCTGTACAGAAAATAATATGATCGCAAACTATTTTAATCAGACAATAATTCTGTTAGTACGCAGAATGCAATATATCTATTATAAAATCAAGATCAATGAAACAGGAAGAAGATTAAGAATGGACGCTTACATGATTTGTATATTTGGAGTGGATGGACAGAGAAATGAGTGCCAGAGGAATGTTATATGAAGTCTGGGATGTGCCCGAAAGGCACGGCACTATCAAGTCAACTAAAAATACCAAAAGAGTATGATGTGAGGGGTAAAAGCAAAACTGCTACTATTCACCAATGCAAAATGTTCAACATTTAAAAAAAAAACCATTCGCATATTTCTCTTAAATTTTTTTGGTGATTGTTTTAAAATTGCAAGTTTATGCATGTTTTTTTAGATTCGCATTTTCAAATCAACCTATTTTAAATAATTTTTCTGCTTTAAAAACAAATGTAATTTGAATAGAGGAGGTTTCGCAGCTCAATTCAGCTTAGTGGCGTTTTTGAACCTGAACATTTGAGTGGCGGTTTTGCACATCAACCAATACGATGGCCATATTGGATTTGCAAAGTACTTACTGGTTTCCCGACTCGTGATTGGGGCATTTCTGCAAGTGGCGCTTTTGAACCTCGCCTAAAGTGGAAGAGGTTTCGCTTTTTACCACCGTTTTAAAAGTCGTTTTTGAATGGCTTCTAAGCCTTCTGTAGCTAATTCCATTATTAGTGTTTTACTTAATTTAAAAACTAACTAAGTGGCGAATACCCAGTTTTGTTATAAGGAAGTAGGATAATAAAGAATTTGTCTACTATCGCCCCTCTAAATTTCCTTAACGCCCCCTGATTTTCTTTGAGCCTTCTACTGCCGCCCCTAAAAGCGTACAGCATTCACAAGCGGGCGTTAACGCCCACTTTGAGAAAGACTGGTGTAGAGAGTGCAATATAGATTACTAATCAATGAACAAAGTGTGGTTAGTGCGGGTTTTCTTTTAATACCTCTCGTATGAATGGGATTCAAATAAAAATTGTGTCAAAACAGATTAGTGCTATTTTACATCTGCTTACCGGTAGCCAAACATCATGTCCATTTACAATTGACTTATGACCCACAGTTGGTAATCTCTGACCTAGTGTATTCATTTGTTATACTGATATCGATTACATGCACTAGATCAGATGTTTCCAAACGGTGATCGCCTAATTTTATCATTTCATTCTATTATTTCTTTGCACATGAAGTATTTTGCATCTTACATCAGTTATTTCATATCCAACGCAAATATCCTCATAAATTAAGCAAATTTACTACTGCCTGTATGAAATTACTTCATATTGTATTATATTTTCTAGTGCTTATTGGTAAAACAGTGGAGAGATATTTTCTTGTGTTCATTTTATGCCCTCTTTTTTTTTGTACAGTTTGTTGATTATTACATGTTCAGAAGCAAAACCAAAAAGTTTTTTAATAATCTTTTCCAGGGGTGTAGCGACCATGCAACTTTAATAACTATCTACCACACCGATATTATTCGAAGATTTTTCAAAGTACCCCGAAATAATTCCAAAAAAGTTACTGTAAATATTAATTTTTCAGTGGTATTATTTTTGCACAGAGTTGAGTTAAATTAAACTACACCCCTGATATACTAAGATTTTTGAATGCATAAAAAAAAGTTATAAAATAATTTTTAGATTAAGAAAAATTGTATTCTTTTTTAAAAGATTTTTTCACTGTGAAATAATAGAAGAGATTAATTTATCTTTGCTCATTTGTAATTTTTTTTAAGACTTGGGAAGTATGTACCTGGTATATTATATTTAATTTCTTTTATTAGCAAGCGATTATTTATACTGTAATAACGATTATAAAATTCGTGTGATGTTTCAGAATATACAGATAAATGTTTATTGTTATTTAATTTCATCCCTTTTCTTCTTCGTGTTTATCCCTTTCGCAAGCTTTGTGCGCACAATTCACACACGGATCTGCTCGGTGAATCTATCCCGCAGCATACAAGCGGACATCCAGGCATTCAACCGGCGAGTATCTCCTATAGCAGAGATGATATGTAAACGTTTTAGGAAAAAGCACCTAATCTAGGGAAATTTTGATATAATCTGGGGAAACTTAAATTCTCTAGAACCCAAAATGAAACACCCATACCCCCAGGGGGTTTATTATTCAGCGGAAAATCAGTATTTGAGTACCTCATACAAAGTCGTTCTGAAATCAAGGGATTTTCATCTGAAATTTAGGAAAAAATATTTTCGATATACCATCACAGAATGATGTCATCTAAATTCTCTATATTATTCAATAATCCAACTCTAGTAAAATATTGGCAATATCAACAACTAGCATATTGACGTTAACATTCCTTTCAATGGTGGCAAATTGAGTTCATTTACTACTGATTGGCTACGTTTTCCACTTCCTAATTTATATTTCGATCAATATTGATAAAATAACAATATAATAGTGTCCCAAAAAGTAGGTTCTATGTGTACGGTTTACGGATATAATAATTACAAACAACAAAAAACTTATTAAAATAACAATTGACAAAAATGCAATGGTTAGTAGTTAAGTAATGATTTGTGTTTTGAATAATTAATTATGTTATGAAATCAGAGTATTGGCGAAGGTGATATCAAAAAATGAAACATTTATTGCGTTTTCAAATGTACTTTATTAGTTTATTTATACAAACAAATGAAAAAAAGATGAAAACTTAAAATTATAATGAAGCACTACCGTCAACAAATTACTAAACATATTAATTTCAGTTGTCAGTGCATGGGTGCATGCGTGAAGTGATTTGAAATTGTATTCCTGCGTAGTGCTTAACATTATTTATTAATTTAAACGCCCTGATGGGCTTCTACATGATACATGATTCACTGCATAATACAGTGCCAACGGAAGGTATTTATTTTTAAAACAACAACAACAAAACAAATAACCAAAAACATAAAAAATTAATATAGTACATAGTATTAATAATGGTAGATTTTCCATTTAGATGTAAATAATATAAGAAAAGAGAAAAAATAAATAAATCAGTTTTAAAAGTGCAAATGGTATACAAATAATATAAATTACGTAATAACAGGTTGGTAATACGTAATTTACAAGTGAATACAAGTAATTTACATTAATTACAATAAGTAAATGAAGAAAAAAATGTAATCGCTCCTACGCCATACTCCTAAATAATAATATAATGCTACATAAAAACATCATTCAGGTATTTCTTATATAATGATAAACTAAATTAAATATTATATAAAATATAAAGTTTGCATGTAAGAAAAAAGACATTTTGTGGATCAGTTACAAATATTCTAATATCTTCTTTTTAGTTTAGTCACCGAGTGGTGGCGGTAAATATCGAATGAACCATAAATTATTACCTAGTTTGTGGAGCTTCTGAATTGGCGAATTTTCTAAATAATTATTAGCAGACTTTCAAGTTCAATGAACTGAATCATATCAGACACCACACAGACAAGGGGGGGTTTTAGAGGGTTCAACCCCCACCCCCCACCCCTTATCGTCCTCGGTATTCCGCTAAAAATAATACAATAGTAGATTACATTCCTGGAAAACAGAATAATATTATTTGCATCTATCTCTTCTCTGTTAGCAATGTGATGTAAATAATAAGTTGCGGTGGTAGAGATACCAAGAAACTACATACATATATTATCAAAGTTTTACATTACTAACACGTGGAAATAATGAGAACGACTCGCAACCAATTAATCGAAATATCGGTTGTCGACCACGTGAATACGGAAGCTTAAGGCGAAGCTTAATGCTAAATCACTATTTTGATTAATCTTTATAACGAATTGGTGTACATTATGAATACCAGAAAATATGCTTTAGATAAATTGAAGGTTTTCCCATTGTTTCGCTTGAGTAGAATACAAATAAAAAAATAAATTACTCAATAAAAAATATAAATGTAAACTATTAAAAAAATATAAAATATTTTTTCAATTGAAATGTATAAATGCGTAAAGGAAACAACTTAAAAAATACAGTTATAATAGCTAAGATTATCTGTGACAGTTTAATTTTTTTTGATTTCTCAATAAATTATTTACAAAATAAATAAACACACCAGTTTTGTGCTTGACATCGAATGTTTCTAGACTACTTTTGTCAAGCGATTTTAATGCCTATTACTTACAATATAAGGTTTACCAAGAATATACATATTTTGGCTTCTAGCTTCCTTGTAACTGATGCTTTGAAAAGATTGATCCATAAATAAACCACTCACGGTTGATCTCATTTGCCACTTCTTACTTGTGCGAACATATATACCTAACATACGTGATACCTAACACCTAACAGTCCTAACGCACCGCCCTTGAGCTTATTTTTCACAAAACGGCGCCACATAAATATACAAATCATCCGAAAATTACCGATTACATTGATCTCCTATCTTTGCGTGTACTGGTTTTGACAAGGAGCGTCAACATTTTACTCGCGCCAGTCCCCGTTTCGCTCAGGGCAGGCCATAAAGGTAAATTTTATGCTTGTTTATAATTTGAAATTGATTATTCAATATAAGGATTTTTCGTGTATTCTGTGTGACTTATTTTTTTTTTGACAAAATCAAACTCCTAGGTTGAACAAAAGATTTTGCAAATTATTCTCTTTTGAATTCGAAATTTGGGTATTTTTGTTTAAATTCGGAATTCCAAATTTGTCTTTTACGTATGGATAGTCCTTTATCTATAAAAGACTCTACTATAGACCATTCCCCCCACTCTACAGCCCAACGAAAAGCTTCGCCACCATCCGCGTTAACATCAGCTCCCCGCTCCAACAGGACCCGCACCATATCTCATCTCCTCTGTATCGATGCCACAGTTAGTGCGGTACGTCCCCCTCTGTCTGACAGATCAGGATTTGCCTTCTGCTGCAGGAGGTATTTTACTACAAGAGGGCGGTTCTCTTTTGTTGCGGAATACAGTGCAGTCGTGCCTTCTTCATCTATAGAGTTGATACGAGCACCATTTTTTATGAGATATTTTACTGTCGACAGATGGCCCTTTCCTGCCGCTATATGTAGTGCTGTCGTGCCGCTATTATCCGTATGGTTGATCTCAGCACCACTGTCAACGAGATATTTTACTATCGGTAGAATCCCTACTATCGCCACTTTGTGTAGTGCAGTACTGCCATCAACACTCATAATGTTGACATTAGCATTTTTTTTATTTTTTTATTTTTTATTTTTTTTTATTTGTTTTTGGGGTATTATGCCGTGTTGCGCTAACTCCTTCTTTAGCCAACGTTTCGGACAGCATTGCAGTGTCCATCATCAGGGCAGATGTCTTATTTATAAATAAGACATCTGCCCTGATGATGGACACTGCAATGCTGTCCGAAACGTTGGCTAAAGAAGAAGTTAGCGCAACACGGCATAATACCCCAAAAACAAATAACAAAAATACTTTTGGCCGTGAAAATCTTAAATCATATTTGACATTAGCATTATTTTTTACAAGATATTTTACTGCCGACAGATGTCCCTGTTCTGCCGCTATATGTAGTGCTGTTGTTCCGGTATTATCTATAGAATCTACCTCAGCACCACTGTCAACAAGATATTTAACTAATGGTAAACGTCCTAATAGTGCCGACTTATGTAATGCAGTCCTACCGTCATTATCAATGGATTTAATATTAGTACCCTTTTCAACGAGATATATTACTGTCGATAGATGTCCTCCGCTTACGGCTGTATGCAGTGCTGTCGTTCCGGTATTATCTCTATTGTCGATCTCAGCACCACTATCAGCAAGATATTTAACTGTCGGTAGATGACCAGCTTTTGCCGCGTAACTTAATACAGTTTCTCAAATATTATCTTCTGCGTTAATATTAGCACCTTTATTAACGAGATACTCAACCGTCGATAGATTCCCACCCTTTGCCGCGTTATGTAGTACAGTCCAACCGCAATTATCTACCGAGTCAATATTAGCACCACTTTTAACAAGGAATTCAGCTGCCGGTAGACAGTCCCCCAGTGCCGCTCTATGTAGTGCAGTACTGCCATCTCCATCTAAACAATTGATGTTAGTACCCCTTTTAACGAGATATTCTACAATTTGTAAGCGTCCTAACATTGCCGCATCTTGTAGTGCAGTACGACCGGAAATATCTATAGAATGTATATTGATACCACTATTAACGAGGAATTTAACTATCGACAGATGACCTAATTCGGCTGCCATGTGAAGGGCAGTCCTAGCGGTTCCATCTATAGAGTTGATCTCCGCACGATTATCGACGAGATATTTAACAGCTGGTAGACGTCCTGATATTGCCGCGTAATGTAGTGCAGTCCTGCCGTCACGATTACAATAGTTGATGTCAGCGTGACTTTTAATGAGATATTTTAATGTGGACAGATGGCCTCTACTTGCCGATACAAGTAATGCAGTCATGCCGATTTGACTTATTGAGTTGATGTGAGCCCCATGTTTAACGAGATATTTTACTATCCGGATGTGTCCCTCTTCGGCCGCGTATATTAGAACAGGTTTGCCTTTCCCTGATTGATTAATGTCTACGCCGCATTTCACCAAGTACTTGACAATATTTAGGTGGCCGTACTCAGAAGCTGTTTGTAAAGGTGTCATTTGGTCATCATCGCGCTGTGCCATCAAAACAGCAAAGGGGACAGAAGACTGCTCCACCAGCAGTTTAACGACACCGAGGTGACCACTCTGAGCTGCGCGGTGAGGGGCTTTCTTTTCTCGATTTTTTTGCTTCGTTAGTAAAAAGCAGTATCTTTCTATATTATTGTTTAATCGATTACATAGTATTTCTCTCGCCATTTTCACGTTATTTTTTAACATAGCCTCAAAAAATGGTGCAATTTCTGATTCAACTTCTTTTACTCTGATACATAAACTTGAAGTGGCAAAGAATATATCACTAGATTTCAATAAATAATTTGAAACATACGATTTGGAAATATCTCGATTAAATAAACAAGCAAAAAATACCCTTTCTTTGATTTCGTGAGGACACATTTCGATGCAATGCAAAATATTTCTCAATATTCTGTCCAACAATAAGTCATCATCACTGTTATTATTATTTTTCGGCATATCCACTATATTCAATGCTGTGTCACCATTGATGTCATATTGCGTAATGAATGAGACGAAGACTTCTTGTGTTCTGTTTATGTTCAATCCACTGAGTAGAAGTGTGACGATGTGTTCGTTCTTTTCTTGGACAGCGATATGCAAAGCAGTTTGATGATTCTGATTTCTGAAAATGGCGCTGTCTTCAAGCCACAATTGACGTATACAATCGGCGTTTAATTCAAGTGCAAACTTTGACATTCGATTTTCGTTTAATTCGGCATTCATAAACATTCTTATTATCTTGCTGGCCGGGTGCAGCAGTATTTGGGGTAGAAGTATTTCTTTGAATAACAGCGGGTACCAGAAAAGCTTATCTCGTTGGTTAAGCCAGTGAACGATCATTTCTGCACAGCAATACTCTGCGTAAGTTCGGTGGACAAATTGAAATTTTCCTTTTCCCATCGATTGTACCAAACCATGTCTGTTTATCGCATTTAGCCTCTCTTCTGACATTTTTCCAATATTTTTTTCATGAAAATCAGAAAAGAACGTTCTAAAACCCAATTCACCGTGTTCAGCGGTTATATTGTCAAATATTTCTTTTTTCAGAGTTTTGTCAATCGGCGTTTCAAGCAATGCTTTGTCATGGATGTAAATGTCATATTTGAGTATAATAAACATTTTGTACAGTTTTGATGCACTGATAATATAAAATTGATCTTGTAAATGTTCCGAAGCCTGGGCCAACAGATGGCTTTGTGGCCTGAAGACTTCGGCCAGCATCCTCAGTTGCAAGGGGACCCCCATGAAGCAGTCCATATCGGGGCCGAGAACTCGCTTCGTCTGACGGAGCAGCTCTGCTGCGTAAATCTTAAGTCGTCCCTTCTCATCATCTCCGGGACCCCCTTGCTCGAGAGACAGACAAGATTGCCAAAACTTTACCAAAAACTCTTGCTGTTCTCTTACGTCGAGCTCATAAAAACATGTAGAGAATAAACTCAACTTTCTTTCTAATTGTTCTTTTAAATATTTGCGTGCGGTCAAGAAAATTTGGACAGATGGTTTATCTTTCAAGAAAATAAGGAGCCTGACAATTTTTTCTTTAGCACTCTCTTTATCATTGAAATAATCATCTAATTCATCAAACCCATCAAACATCAAGATGAGTTGCTTGGAATGGGTCTTATTTTGTAGTAAATGCTTCAATAATCTGTGAGATGAACTGTCGTCAGCTTGACTACAACACTCGCTCAATAGAAAACTTGCCACGTTTTCAGTAGTAAGCACCGCTGATAATCTGTTTACATGGATTTGGAAGGATTTAAATTCTATGTATATGACCCAAGCTGATTGCACGAGCCTTGATAAGCTTGCCAGAAATGTTGTTTTACCCATCCCGGGCTCGTCTGTTATGATCACCAAGTTGCGTTCTGTTTGGCTCATTGTTATTTCGTCTATTGGCTCGCAAAAGTCCGAGGACAAACAGAGGCGAAGACCCTCTATAGATCCGTGAGAATATCGCCACTCTAGTGTTTGACTTTCCTCGCTTTGACCAATCTTTACGAAATGAATATTTTTATTAAAGGAGTTTTTTATTATATCTTCCTCTTCTTCTTTTGTTTTCGCAATCTGTACATTGTTCAAAAATGCTTCTCTTTCCACACGATTCTCGATCAATGCCGAAAGCGATATTTTATCTTCCTCACTACAAATAACGAACCAGTCAGAAAGTTTTTTTGCGATCAAGAGTTGCACGTCAAAACGCACTCGATGTAGAAACTTCCTGTGTAAATTAAATCCTTCATCAAATATTTGTTTGCAGTAGATGTCTCCCATGGATAAATCGACCAAATAAATAGTTTTATGTTGGTTCTTGTTGCAGATGTCTTTAAAGAAATGTTCTACATCTCCCTCAGCGAGGATAATCTCTTTCCCCTTGAGCTGCTCCATGCCGGCCAAAGTCTCCAACTCCTCGCGGCTCAAACCGTTCATCACCACAACAACGTTAGAGTTGGATGTCTTCACACAACTCAGGATAAACTCCTTAGTAGTTTTAATATTTAACTTAAAGAATGGCATCTGCAAATCACCGAGAGTGGGACGCGTGTCCTTTATGTAAATCGCATAATCCTTGATAGTCGCGAAATTTATTATAGTTTTTGAACTAAGGATATGATTCATTTCAATAAAACAGTCGTCACCCAATAACTTTTGGAAGCTATACCCTTTATCCCCGTTAATTATGACGTTTTGTCGTGCAAACATTATTTTCTGTGAGTCCCGAGTTAGGTCCGTGAAAAGAACATTACGGTTAGAGATTACGGTTCTGATGAATTCAGATGAGTTGGGAATATCTTTTGATGGCGACGCAACTAAAACAAGTTTCACCAAGTTAGATTGTACGTGATTAATTAAAGCTGTGTGATCCTTCATAGTAATGGAGGATGAAGTGATATCTACAACCATCAAGTATTCTTTGTCTTTGGGCCAACCATAAATTGAATTAAGGTTTTGCAGCTGGGGCCACCCTATGAACGTATAACGACTTTCACTGATATATTTGATTAGGTGGTCAGAAGAGTCAACGCTTCTTTGGATCTGTTGAAGAATGTTCTGGAGTCTGGTCATCTGGAACGCACCGTCTTCACTTCCTGTGACTATGCAGAGAACTCGCTCGATGTCAGAAACCAGAAAATCCCGGAAACCCATAGAATCCGCAAAGTCTAGGCAACACTTGGGCAACGAGTCGAGGTAGCTTTGTCCCTCCGCGTAGTAGATCAATTCCGCTGCTAGAAGAAACACTTTGGTCTGATTGTGCATCGCCTGGGTAAACTGTGGCTTCAGCCATCGCATCAGCTGCTTCAAGTGCTTGCAGAGCTCCACCGATGATTCTACGGATCTGCATGTAAATGTTCGATTAGAAAAATCCATGTCAAAATCAGGGAACAGTGTGGTGGTACTCACCACTTTAAGCATTTTCTTTTTGATAAATTCATTGAGGATAAACATTTCGCTTTTCTGCTCCTGTAGCATATGCAACTTGTAAAGCATTTGCAATTCGTCTTCCGAAAAAACGTTGAAAGAAGTTTTAAAAGTTTCAACGACTTCGGAGTACTCGAGTTCCGCCACCTTGTACCGATGGATTTTTTCAAGAAGGTAGTCATGATTATCAATTTTTGCATACCCGTGGTAATTATTGTCCCACTTTAAGATCTTAAAAAGTTCATCATATTCATTTTTGCCTTTGGCCCAGTCCAACACTTCAGCGATTTTTCTATTATCATCATTAAAGGCATCGACAAAATTATTTATTGCATGAGTGGCTAGATTATACTGAATATTGGTTCCCTTATCGATAAAATTGAAGCTGGATACGTTAGTGAATACTCGATAAATCTTCCCAAGGTGCACACCGCAAGTGTTTATAAGATTTGGTGCCGACAGGTATAGGGTAATGTCCAGCCCGTCTAAGAATATATTCATCGCATATCTGTCATAATGATCATCCACTACACGTTCTAACATGTCCCGGGCACCCGGACTATCAAAACCAACGGTATTTGCGTGTAATCCGACCTCGGGGGACTTTTCTAAATGATCCCGACTGATGGCTAAATACTTAATTGAAAATGCAGTTATTTGAGAGAGCCAGGCACCCAGGGAGTGGCCGGTAATTGCGAGTGTGTAGTGTCTGCGTTGATTGTTCACTGATTGAATGGCTTGGCGAATTTGATCTACGAAAGTCGTAGCTGAATTCATACAAGACGTATATTTTGTGCCGAAGATTCCTTTTAAGTCCGTATACAATGCTCCGACGTTTGTAGGGTCGGTTCCGCGATGTGCCACAACCACTTGCTGCGAGCCAGTGTGCGCAAATGCTGCACCGAAGTAGCCATTGGACCAATCATTATTGGTCGCGGTGATCAGTAGTTTCCAGTCATCTAGCTTACCCAATAGTATCCTAGCCCCATAAACAGCATCCGATTCTTTTGCTTTCTTCTTTTCGTAGACCAACTTGGCAAACATCACCAAGGTGCGGTCACTCGGGTGCGGCTCTGCATCCAGCATGTCTTTTGGACACTGCTCCGAGGACTGGAGGAGGACATCAATCAATTCTCGTAATTTCACAGAATCCTTCACTAGACTCTTGTCGACTTCCATGGCTCCTATTACTGAAAAAAAGGATTTTATCGTGAATTTCACATGTAGCACACACTTTGTGGGTATACATAATTATAGTAATTAGAACAAAAAACTTTGTTTTCGACATCACTTTATTGTATATATTTTCAAAATATAAAACCAACCGGTTTCGGTTCACCCCAAACCTTCATCAGGGTTATAAAACAACGTATTAAATTAATAATAAAGTTACAGTGTATTTGTAGGAAGATAAAGAGGAGAGAGAACATCAACTTTGGTGGGGAGGGGAAAGGGAGCTAGGGGTGAAAGTAGGTGAAGGGAATGAGAGTATGTTTAAAATGGGGTTATTTGACAAGTCTAATTGTTTATTTTTTTATATTCCGGGATTTTTATTTTATTTTCAGCGCTTCTAGATTGTTCAAACGTAAACCTATCCCATTTCTGTGTAGCACATCCATACCATAGGATTTATTAAAAGAGTGATCTTTATCTATTAGGTGTATTTCGCATTCGGAAAAACCTACACTATTTAGGCACCTTAAGTGTTCAACCACCCTCGTTTGAATATTTCTTGCAGTTTTACCAATGTAAAATTGTGGGGCAGTCATTAAATTTCAGCTTGTAGATGCCAGATTAGCTTAAATTATTTTCTTTATCCTGTGAATTGATTACAAAACTTTTGATGTTCTCTCTCCCTCTTTTATCTTCCTATAAATACACTGTAACTCTGTTATTAATTTAATAAGTTTTTATATAACCCTAATGAAGATTCAGGGTGAACCGAAACCGGTTGGTTTTTATATTGAAAATATATGTAATAAAGTGGTGTTAAAAACAAAGTTATTTTATTCTAATTATTATATTTTACTGTCTATAACAGACATGTGGCCATCTTTTATCTAACTGAATAGTTAATAAATAAATAAGAAAAAAAACTTAATGAAATTGCTTAAAAATTGACACATTTTAAAATTTTATTTTCAAACTGTTCCAGAATGAAGGAGGGGGTCATATAGTTTCACCATAGAGAGCAGTGATGGTATGTATGGGGAGAAGTCCCCAGTTCTGCCAGGCTTATCTTACCAAGGCTCCTACCTAGGGACTAGAGTGACTAGACGGACGTAAATCTCTCTCATAGGAAACATAAAATGGGCCGGTAAATTAGTTGCATTTTAAGGCCATGCACCACGTCGTGTAATATTTTAAATTAAGCCGCTGTCAATAACAACCCTTACGTAGATGGCGATAAGGTTTAAATTCCCACTTAACACTATCCGCCTGTTTTGATTTATGCAAGAAAAAAACATGGCCATAAAGTGCATTTTATTTTATTTTGTGGATGTTCAGGCATAAATATTGAATTTTTTTTCGATCATTAGGAGATTTTGAACTTTAAAGCAGTTTTCATGGGCCTTTACATTATTTTTTTCTGGGCTTATAAAAAGATTTATCTAAAAAATACTCGATTATTACAAAGGCCAAGATGTATTCTATTCGCAGTATTTAATTAAAGCATCTGAAACATTTCTAGGCGACCAAAATTTCAAACCAAAAACACATGATTTTGCATTACTACGTATGGCATCGCCTTAAGGCCTATCCGCACACAACAGTGCCGGTACAGTGCCGACACGTGCCGACACGTGACGTATACATTTCTTACGGCACTATTCGTACTCGTCAGTGACAGTGACGTTCAGTGATGTCAGTGCTGCGCCAACGCTCGCCGTGACGGGACGTGAATTTCTAGCGGACAATATTTTCACTGACACGGTCGCCGTTCAAGATGGACGACGAACAGTTGATTGAATTGGTCCGTGTACATTCTGCAATTTATGACCTTTCACATAGAAAATACATGGACCTTAATTTTAAATCAAACATGTGGAACAATATTGAAATACTGGAAAAACTTTGATTCATCATCTATCAGATGTTTATATAGGGTGGCGAACTCTCCTTCTTCTTCTCTTTTCCTCCACGCATTATGAACACAATGCCTTCTTCTCACATTAATTTCTTCGTCTTCATCTAATATTAAAGCAATCGCTGCTAATTGTGATCTTGAAGCTGCGTAGAGTACCTACTAATAACTGCGCCAATCACTGCGCGTCGCCGTGTCGTGCCGTGTCGGTACTGACATGTACGAATAGCACGTCACGGTACTGTACGGTACGGAACTGTCGATCACGTGCTGGCACTGTTGTGTGCGGATAGGCCTTTAAGCTTGGTTTGAGAGATATTTACGTCCATCAAGTTGTTCTCTGATAGGAGCTATGGCAAGATAGATAAAGCACAGTGAAAACATTACTAAAAAATAAAATACTGGCTCACAGGCCCTATTTTTACTGAGCGTCGTTATTTTTTTGCTCCTTTTGCATTTATCAAATGTTTTGTAGGAAGTTTTAGCTATTATTATATAGTATTGTTTTGCCATTATATATGGAAATACAATATTATTATTGAAATTTTATTTACCGACTTTTTAGAATCTGGGGAGTTTGTATGAAAGATAGTATGTTTGATAGACAGTACAATTCTCATTCGGAGCCTACTTATTATACTAAACACCAATAAAAAAACTCGAAGTTCATTCCATAGACTTTCAGAGTTTTTCATTGGTGGAATCGTTAGGAAACAATATGACGTCACAATATTCACGGTTCCAATTTTCGATCGGAGTTATACCCCCCCCCCCTGTCCCAAACCTTCTCCTTTCAAAACAACAATGCTAGAATTTGCACGATTTTTTTGCGATTGTTCCAAATTTCAAAGTTTTCCAGGTGATGGTTATGGAGAGGTAGGAACTGGACAAATGACATTCCGGTAGGAACCAACCCCACTGGTCGTCGTTAAATTGTAGTTTTTATAATCGTATTCGTGTAATATTATGCTGAAGTGTTGCCAAGTACTCAATTTTCAATATTGGAATTTGTAGAACACTTGAAAAAACATAGATAGGTACCTCTTGATTTTTTTCATAATTGTGAAACGTTTTTTAACGAATTCTTCGTTTGTCATTTATTTTATTATATTTGGATATGATTTAACGTTTTCAAACATTTATAATCATTTCTCCAGTCAAACATTTTCGACCGAAAGTAAATACGTAGTTACAATTACATACAAATAAATAAAATTCTCGCACCAACATGAGTTTTCTTTTGATTTCACATATTTATGAATGTATGAATACGAATAAAATCTTATGTATTTTATCCATCGGAATTTATTAATACTGCTTTGTAAATTAAATAAATCCCACTACAAAGGTCCTTTTCACAAGGTATATTTGGTTAACAGAAGTATAATTGCATTTTCAAATTTACACAATAATCTTACCTCGAATAAGGTCGCGTTGTCATGAGGTCACTGGATTATCACGGGATCGTCTTTTACAAAACTAATTAGTGTTTATATTATATTTATATATTTTTCCAAAGGATATCACAGGTATTATATAGGTACTTCTATTTAAAATATATTATTTGCTTCTGTCGGAGTTTAAAACTGAGATCCAAAGGCAGAGGTCGTAAAGAACAGCGAACACATTTATTTAGTAACACAGAATGATAGTACAATGAGCCTCTCGCATCCATTTTTAAATCGCTTAGAGAAAAACTTTCGATCGATTTTCGAACATAGAAATATTGCAAATGGCAATGCTATTAAATTAAGTTTTATTTTTGTATTTATTCTTATTTAGGCTAAGTTTGTAGGTACACAGTTACGACTTAATCGCTCAGGCCTCTGGCATATTCTGTAATAATAATAATATCCGAATAGATGGAATATTTCAAAACGTATCCGAAAACGTTCGAAGTACGCTTTTAAAATTTACTATCAGAAATAAATCTTCGAACTTTGACAGTTGACGAAATCTGCTGTTTTTTTCGTTCAAATACGAAAAGATATAATTTTATAACCTTTTGTCAGTTAAAACTCTTTTTTGTCCTGTTTGAGTGCCTTTATTGCTGACCAAGTCCAGTTAATGTTCTTTTCTCTTAATATATTTTTATTTTTACCCTAATGGCATTTGCCTTGGGGAAGAAGCCGCCAGATCCCGTCCCCCTTGATTCTGCCCTGTTAATTTTGATACCGATATTGCTAGCGAGGTACAAATAATTACGCATTCCTCTACTCTCAAAAAATAAGTAGTTTACAATGAATCTTCGAAAAGGAGACAGTCGCTCCTCCACTCGTTACACTGTACCCGACTTTAGCGAAATCCCCCTTCATCGTGTATGTGCCGAACAACACACAAGGCCACTAATGGCAATAAATTCATAAAACATTAACAGTTAAATTAATAGAGACATTCATAGCATTAACGATATTTTCGCGAATTAATGCGATAAATGGTATTTTTAGCGATAATAAAAAAATTTTTTTAGTCGCTATAATCTTGTATTGACAGATCGTAGAACGAACATGACACACTCTACTGTAGAAACATGTGCCATGTTGAGTTTCAATCAATCAGTTCATATGTCTCGATTTCAAAATTCAGAGGTGTGATTTTTTTTAATTGAGGGCGAGAAATATCCAACTCGAACGCCATCACTCAACTCATATTCCAGTTATTGACGCGAGCAGTTAAGTGTTTAAGTAGGTATGTTTTTAATATATACTTTTTTATGATCAACTAAACAAATCCGTGTTTTCACCTCGTGAGGTCAATATATGAAAACGATCCTGAGTTAACATCTAGTCTATCTGTGTATTTTTATAAAACTCCACAAAAGATGTTTTTTATAGTCACACCGGGAAGTCTTTTGAAATTTAAAAAGCGACAATAGTAGTAACGGTCAATCCTACCGGCTGCGCCACTGTTATTTTATATGTAATAATATGGTTGTAAGCTGTACCACTATTATAGACAGAGATTATGGATGCATGGTTACTAGTTGCGAGCTGGAATGTAAGATCGAGACTAAAGCTGCTGCCACACGCAAAGCTCACATCAAAAGTTAATGTACAGCGCATCATCTTTTCTACCGACACACGACGCTATCAAATATTTCTTCCTATGGTAGGAGAGGGGGTCAGTTTGTTTTCGAGAGCGGCCGAGGAACATAATTTCATCTGTCAAAGTGACAACTTTACTAAGGGAACACGGAACTTAGTTGGTAGTTCCGTAATTAAAATGACCCTCTCTCCTTTTTACGGCGGAGAGGGGGACGCATAACTTTTCAAATATCGCGTCGGGAGCGGTTACGTAAAATAAATTCGGTTAGCGAAGTTCAGAACCACACTTATAGCGCGTTATCTTTTTACGTGTGTCGGGTCTGTATGGGATTGTATGGCGAGCGCTATTGTGCTTTATATTATCTGTTGATGTGAGCTTTGCGTGTGGCAGCACCATAATACATGTGCTTTTATATTACTATAATATATCTGTATAGCTCTACACTGACGGAGTCTGACACACCTGACTTTATCGTACCGTACAATGAAAATTACTATTTTAGCTAGCGCACGTTGTTTTTATTAAATAATGGGAAAACAACAGGAGTGGGATGATTGATTTTTCAATATCCCAATCTTCAGTACTTACTTCTTTTTTATATGTATATGTATATGAGTGTTTAAACGTAAAAATGGTTGTATTTCTGGTTTATAAATACATTAAATTAGAAATATATCGCATACATTTTATAAAACTTACCCATACAGTTATGAAAATACTTATAACAATATGTATAGGTACATAAATTTGTTTTACACAACTTTATTTAATAATTAATTCACTATACACGGTATCCGTAAACTGGTAGTACATCTTTTTTAAATTTAAAAAGTTTTTTATGTTTTCTATGTGATATAGATTCAACAGTTTCTCTTTTGTATTACGAGTTTCCGGACACCGTGTACAGTTAGTAATAAAGTGTTTTCAAAAAAAGTACGAATTTTTTAAAAGGATGGCTTTTATTACAAAATTTTAACAATTCTTCAAATTTTAAAGTTAATTTTCAAGTTCTGTGAAAGTTCTGTTATTCTTTCAGCTTTGTCATGCAGCTAGTCTATAATGATATAATAACAGAACTTGAATGGGACTTTCGCAGAACCCGAAAAAAAGAACGCTGAAATTTGAAGAATTGTTCAAATTCTCCGATCAACTCGTCTTTAGTTTTCATAATTGTAATTATGATAAGCGACGAAGTAAAAGCCTTTTACGAATTCAAAAGACTCAATTTTTAAAATGCCGTTACATAATTATCATGCAAGTAGCTCATTCATTCTGCTCGATAACAAATGAGTAAGAGATAAGATATATTATAAAACTACTCTCCTTATCTCCTCTCGCATTTTTATTCATAAGCCAACAATTTTATTGAACCAATTTAAGCAATCTATCTATCTATTGTATAAATAAAAGAGTAAATTTTCGTTTGTTCAAAATCTTAAATATCTGAAAGTACTTCACTGATCACACCCGTGACTGGTAAAAACATGACTTTTCTTTGAAAAACAGCGCCATCTGTTGGACCCAAAAGCAACACGCGCTATTGTTTCCCTATCTGCACAGACATAATGAGCCACATCAACCCTTGCAGCTGGTTATTAATATTACCCAATAAGTATTTACAAAATTCAGGTGAATGAACCAAACTTCAAATCGGAGGTTTTATTTAAGATTTATCGTGATTCATTTTTGGGTTATTACGCCTTGTTGCGCTTGCCTCTTTAGCCAACGTTGCTAACAGCGTTACATCAGGGCAGATGTTCATCATATATTTATTTACAGGGCAGATTATTATCAGCGATTCTTTAGCATATTTGGAGTAAAAATTGTACCTCTTCAAACACAGCAAACTTGAAAAGCTCGAAACAAACTTGACACCATGAAAAAAGTGGTTATTGATTACGAAACATTTCGGTTGATTTTAAATAATAAAATTGGTTAAAACTAAGTGTGGATTATTTTTAATATAAACATGTACGCAGTTTTGCTGTCACATGATATTTTTTCAATAATATATTTTTTGACCAATTAGAAAATTTCTTGCACGGATAATAAATCTAGAGAAAAATGCATGTTTTGGCAAAGGACATTAAAAGTTGTCAATTTTGGAGGAATATTGTAAAAATGTGATATTTGAAAAAATATCGTCAAATTGATCAATTGGGAATTTGTTCACAGGAGTCGAAAAATTTGGTGACGAGAATTTTATTTGAAATTTGTATAAATCACACTTCTAGCTGATATTTTTTCCTAAAAAATATTTATGTATAGTTTTTTTTTTACTGGAGGTTCAAACAGATGTCAAATATATAAGTAATAAAAATGATATATAAATAAATTGGCCTAGGTACCTACAAATTATAAAAATGCCAATTGTATGAACATACTATTTAGTAGATTGTCAGCATTATAATTAGGTTATAAAATATATAATAAGTAATAATAATTGAGCCATCACAAACAAGGTAATAATCATAAATATCAATGTATATATCTGGTGCCGGATGAAGGCCTCAAAACTAAACTACCCCTTCTTTATCTTGAAAACCATCAGTGTAATAACCAGAAACGCCACAGTCCAAACAACCGTGGTGATGAAGCCACAGTAGACCTCAGGAACAGTGAAACCATGGCCTCTAGTGAGGATGGATCTGAGGGAGGTGTTAGCCATGGTGAAGGGGAGGAATTGGGCCACCACCCTCAGCCATTGGGGTATCCCCTCGAAGGGCCAGATGACTCCGCCCAGCATGAGGGTTGGGAAGAAGGATCCGAGAGCCAGCTCGATGCAGTTCATATCATTTTTGCAGATGGCTGAGATTAAAAATCCAAAAGACATGCCACAGAGCCCTGGAAATAGAAAATATTTTTATTTTTTGAATAACCTCTAAATTGTAATGTTTTATCATTGAAGACAATATTAGCGACTCTCAAACGAAAATTTGATACAGATAATCAGAAAAATATTTGGTCCAATCTAGGAATTGAACCCAAGACTTGTCTGGGATTTGCTCTATCACTGAGCTAATTCGACCATATCGCTAATATTGTCTTTGATGATTGAATACCAGAAATATATTTATTGTTGTGATAGTTAGAGCTATGTAGCATAGATTGCTCTAGTGTGAGTAGAGTACATAGAGTTATCTAAGAGATATGTATAAAATAATATTTTAATATCAAACGTGAACATTGTGGACAAAAGCTTACCGCATATATATTTACCTTAAAACGTCTAAAAATTTAACAAAATACGAAATTTAGAAAACCTAATTTAGAAAATTTTTTTTTTAGGGAATCTGCAAGAAAACTGTCATTTATCTCGTTTCTACAATAAAGATATTTCAAAGAACCAACCTTGAAGAACGGTCAGCACAGTAACCAATAATAAACTGCCTCTACTAGACACCCCAAACACAGGAAACATGAAGATGACCACCAGTAAAGTTTGTATTAGGATGGTGAGACATTGTGAGACCACGTGGGAGGCTAACACCTCCCATGCAGTAACCCCCGCCACGATGGATCGATCAAGCAAACCCTCGTTGCGTTCCTTCATCAGGGCGGATGATGTTAATGCCACGGCCAGGAAGAAGGAAATCCTGGAATCGTAAATACACATGTAAAGGTTTGGAGGTTTCAACGACGCTTTTCAGCCAGTTTTTGCTTTGGATCAAATTAGGATAAGTCGTGAAGCATAACATCATGATTGTTATGCTTCACGAACCAACTGAGAATCTGCCTTTAAAACTCTAAGCTCTATTTATTTTATAATCACTACAAATAAATGTAAATTGCATAAAAAAATCGCTTGATACAAGGAGTCTAGAAGTGTTTGATTTAAGAAAGTAGTTTTTATTTGTTTTGTGAATAATTTTATAAGAAAAAAAAAGATAATCAAGGGAAACAGTATTTTTAAAAAGTTGTTTCATTTATGCGTTGAAAATGTTCCAATTAAAAAAATGTATATAGTAGGTAGTTTACGCTCATGCTTTTTTTATAACGTAATTAACAAATTTATTTGAATTTTAATCGAACTCAACTGTAGGAAAAGTTTAAATCACATTGAATATGTTTTTGCTGCTGTAAACCATCAATTAGACCAGATAATAAATTCAAAATAAATTTTAAGAGGAAGCTACAAGCCAAAAATGTGTATATTCTTGGTATACCTTATAATGTAGGTAATAGGCATTAAAACGTTCGATTTCAAGCAAAAAACTGATTTTTATTTATTTTCTAAATAATTTTAATAATAAAGCAAAAAAGTTAATCAAGTGAAACTGTCACAGATAATCTTAGCTATAATAATGTATTTTTAAAAAGTTTTTTTCCTTTATGCCTTCATACATTTCTATTGGAATTTTTAATTTTTTATTAGCTTACATTTTTATTTTTTATTTAGTAATTTATTTTTTTATTTGTATTCTACTCAAGCGAAGGGATAGGAAAACCTCCAATTTATCTAAAGCATATTTTTTGGTATTCATAATGTTCACCAATTCCTTATAAAGATTAATCAAAATAGTGATTTGGCATTAAGCTTTGCCTTAAGCAAGATAAAATGTAATAATATGTAAGTTATAATTAGTAATTTGCAAACTTGAATAATGTACAACTAACCAAAATATATTAAAAAATAATACAAACCGATTCGTAGTAAAGATTAATTGAAAATACCGATTTCACTAATCGTTAGGGCCTCTGCAAGCAGTACTTTTTCGTTTAAGGCGATGCACTACGTCGTGTAATACTTTGAATCGAGCCGCTATGAACCTTACGTAGATGGCGATAAGGCTTAAATTCAAGCTTAACATCATCCACCTGTTTTGATTTATGCAAGAAAAAAACATGGCCAAAAAGTGACTTTTATTTTATTTTGTGGATGTTCAGGCACAAATATTTAAATGTTTTTCGATAATTTTATCAATAACTTAATTTCCCACATTATTCAATAAAACCATAACCGAAAATGGGTTCGTAAATTGGAGATTTTGAACTTTGAAACAGTTTTCATAGGCCTTATACATTATTTTTTCTGGGCTTATAAAAAGACTTATCTAAAAAATACTCAATTATTTCAGAGGCCAGGATGTATTCTATTCGCAGTATTTAATTAAAGCATCTGAAACATTTCTAGGCGACCAAATTTTCAAACCAAAAACACATGATTTTGCATTACTACTTAGCGCATCGCCTTAAACGAAATTTTATTTAAACATTGCACGTGTTTCAATGAAAAAATATTAATTTGTAACGATTATGAAAAAACCCTCAAATTACTGGACTTTTTCGAGCTCTGTGGGGTTGGTTTACTGCCGTTTTCTCTGCTTCTATGGAACCAAATCAACAGAATCTTTGGATTTGTGATAATTGACTAGTGATTTTTAAGATATATAAATTATACACTTAATACTAATTTTGAAAATATAAACTATAACTGTCTAATTAAAAATTGCTATAAAATAGTTATTATTCAACATTTTGTTTCCTATAGCCTGATTGTACATTTATGTTGTAGATATAAAGTCTGTGAAAGTCAGTTGGCCGCCCGACGTGCCGTGTATGTACGATGAGCGGAGACCGTGTAACGTATTTACTCCATACAATAGAATGACTCCCATAGATATAAAGTCTGTGAAAGTCAGTTGGCCGCCCGACGTGCCGTGTATGTACGATTAGCGGATACCGTGTAACGTATTTAGTCCTTACAATAGAATGACTCCAGTAGACATAAAGTCTGTGAAAGTCAGTTGGCCTCCCGACGTGCCGTGTATGTACGATTAGCGGATACCGTGTAACGTATTTAGTCCTTACAATAGAATGACTACAGTAGACATAAAGTCTGTGAAAGTCAGTTGGCCGCCCGACGTGCCGTGTATGTACGATTAGCGGATACCGTGTAACGTATTTAGTCCTTACAATAGAATGACTAAAGTAGACATAAAGTCTGTGAAAGTCAGTTGGCCGCCCGACGTGCCGTGTATGTACGATTAGCGGATACCGTGTAACGTATTTAGTCCTTACAATAGAATGACTACAGTAGACATAAAGTCTGTGAAAGTCAGTTGGCCGCCCGACGTGCCGTGTATGTACGATTAGCGGATACCGTGTAACGTATTTAGTCCTTACAATAGAATGACAACAGTAGACATAAAGTCTGTGAAAGTCAGTTGGCCGCCTTACGTGCCGTGTATTTACGATTAGCCGAGACCGTGTAACGTATTTAATCCTTACAATAGAATTACTCCAGTAGATATAAAGTCTGTGAAAGTCAATTGGCCGCCTGACGTGCCGTGTATGTACGATTAGCGGATACCGTGTAACGTATTTAGTCCTTACAATAGAATGACTCCAGAAGCCATGAAGTCTGTGAATGTCAATTCGCCGCCCCCAAAAATGGGATTTGTGAAGTTGAGAACGGGTGTTAAAGGTGAAAGGGTATCATTTGATTCCAACCGCTTTGCTTTTCCGCATTGTTCATATCGCTCCTGCAATAAAATCAAATTAACACAATTAATACCCAATTTTATTTATAAATACATTTATATTCCACCACGGTTCGATAACTTTTGTAAGTGACTGCCAGAAGTCATTAAGTGACATTTTGTCAAAACTGAGTAAGAAGTCACAATCTAACCATTTTTTCATACTTTATACATTAAAGATAAACTGTGACAAACCACGCTAATTGTCGTGGCTTTAAAACAAAAAAGTTAAATTCCCACATAAAAGCAGTTGTAATAGATTAATAACCCAATCCTGTCTGATTACGTCTAAAAGGGATCCAAATGATAATCTAGTCTCCTTCAACGGAAGCAATCTTCCGAACAGGCCTTCCATTGATATGCTTGGTTGCATTGGATGGGGTGGAACAGGATTAACAATATTATACCCGCTACTGAAGGCACAGAAATCCATTCTACGCGTCATTATGAAGAAACCCTTCAGATACTCGAGCGACGCTCTCTTCAAGGAGTTTAATGTGCTTGATGTTCGACAGTGTTACATAAAAAAAATAACAATCTGCGTCCACAAAAATAAAAACAAAACGATAACAGTCGATCATAATCATCACACCAGAAGTAAGAGCAGAAACGACCTTTCTATTCCAACTAGCAATACTGCGGCTTATCAAAAAGTTTTCTCATACCTGGGACCAAAAATATACAACAAAATCCCCTCTCAATTTAAACTATGTGAATTATCAGCCTTCGGTACTAAAATTACTAAATGGTTATTAGACTTAGGTAGGACAGATTCCGAAAAATTATTTAAAAACGTAGTCTGAGTTGATTTCCTCGATTTTGTATTTTGTATTTACCTAAAAAATATTTTTTTTATTTTTCTTTCTTACATTGATATATTATATTTTTATTTTATATTTTACATGTACCTATCTGGATTTTATTGTTCATTACTGCTAAATTGTATTTTCCTAAAAAAATATTTTCTTTCTATTTTTCTTTCTTACATTTATATGTTATATTTTAATTTTATTTTATATTTTACATGTACCTACCTGGAATTATGTACACGCAACCTGCCAATTTGACTGTCCTAAAACGGGAAACTTCCTAGTTGGACAGTCAAAGCTTCCTTTTATATTTGTATATCTTGTATGTAATAAATGTAATAAAAAATAAATAAAAAAAAAACTATAAGTGACCAGCTCAGGTACGGGGGCTCCATCGAAGCTAGAGTAAAGTTGGCCTCTCAGAAGCTGGGCGTACTGTACAGGGCCCGCAGATACTTTAATAGTACACAACTGCTCACCCTGTACAAATCGCAAGTGCGCCCTACTGTCGAATTTGGCAGCCATCTCTGGTCTGGAGCCCCAAAATACCTGAAAAAAACCCTTGACTCTGTGCAGAAACGGGCGGTCCGTTTGATAGATTCCCCAATCTTAACAAACGGACTGCAATCTTTAGAGCACAGGCGTCAGGTAGGTATGCTGTCCTTGTTCTATCGGTATTACAATGGAAGATGCTCTGAAGAACTAGCGTCATTGATCCCTTCGGCACCGGTGCGTAGTCGGGATACACGCCAAACGCGCGCCCAACATTTGTACACAGTTGACACTTGTCACATGAGAACGGGTCGCTTCTACGATTCGTTCTTAAGTGGACTCCTGCGGAAGATGAGAGAGGATTTACATTAGTAACTAGAAAACCCAAACGCAACTTGAGAGGAAAAGCAACCTCAACTACACTGAAGTCGGCAGATTTAATTACGTCTATTTATATTTCAAGGTTTACCTTGGAAACTACCGAGGACGACGTAAAGACCTACCTTGTAGATAATGGTTTCGAAAATACTAAGATCGAAAAAATTAAGCCTTACCGTCCCACGCCATTTAACACCTTTAAACTTTCTGTAAAAGCAACTGAGGGACCGAAATACCTGGTGGAAGAACTATGGCCGGAAGGAATTGTATTCCGTAAATATATAGAATCGCGTGCATCAACCAAAGATCAAAATGACAACCGATAAATTAAGAATTATTTCGATTAATTGCAGATCGGTCCGTAGCTCCGAAAAATTTATTCACGATCTCTGCGAATCATATGACATTATACTACTCCAAGAAACATGGCTACTCCCAACCGAGATTGAATTTTTGTCAAATATTCACCCGCACTTCAATAGCTTGGGCACCTCTGCCGTCAATATAGCTAACGGTCCCCTGCTAGGTAGACCGTACGGCGGAGTTGGAATAATTTACAAGAAAAATTTAAGGGTTACCACAATCCCGATGGACAATTGTCGTATGGCCGGAATCGAGGTGAGTCTGAATACTGAAAATTTAACCATCTTCACAATCTATATGCCGACTTGCTTAACTGACAACTTTGAGGAGTTTACCAACTGCCTGGCCTCCTTACAAACGATCATTGACGACAAAGATTATATCAATTCAATTATTATCGGAGACTTCAACGCTAATCCCGACTCACTCTTTGGAATAGAGCTAAAATCTTTTTGTCAAGAATTCGAATACATTTTTGCCGACACCGAAATTTTACCTGAGAATTCTTACACATACGTCAGTGACGCGCATAGTACTACCAGGTGGTTAGACCACTGTCTAGTTACGAAAAATATTTACAAACAAATTATCGAGATGAAAATACATTACCATGTTGATTGGACTGACCACCGACCCCTCGAACTAACGTTAAATACGAATGGAATAGTAACATCGGAAGTATTTTCATCTACATTAAGGGATCCAGCATTATGGAATCCGAAAAATAGACGTGATATCGGAATTTATAACTCATGTTCGCAAACTTATCTAGCTAAAATCAAACCAAAAAATACATTTCATGAGGACGGTGGCAACCCTGAACGTGCCAAAATAAAACACCTCTACGGATGTATAGTACAAGCATTACGATATAGTGCCGCTTGTATATTTAGAAATACTACTACACCAAAATATAAGCAAGTCTGTGGGTGGAATGAATTTGTTGCAGACAAATACGAAAAATCAAGACAAGCAATGCTCACCTGGATTGATAATGGGAGACCGCACAATGGTCCCATAGCGGAGGATAGAAGGACAAAGCGTGCCGCTTTCAAAACAGCTCTAAAACAATGCCAAAGGAATTCGACACAACTCCAGATGGATAAAATAGCAGCGGACTTAGACAATCGGGACTTCAAATCATTTTGGAATAAATCTAATAAAATGTTGAACATGCGTTCCAAAGTCTCTTGCAACATAAACGGAGAAACGAATCCTGAAGTAATCGCCAATATTTTCAAAAAACATTTCGCGACTACCACGCCGACCATCTCCTCAAACGAAACGCATTTGAATGCCTATGATGACATTGACCCTATAGTCACTGCAAACATGGTGAAAACCGCCATTAAAAACATGAAATCCGGAACATCAGCAGGACATGACGGCTTAAGTACCGAACACGTCAAACATGCAGGGGTAGCGATTCTGAAACTACTGGCAACATTGTTCACCGATATCATAAAGAGTGGTTATCTACCCAAAGACATGACAAAGACAATCATAATACCGATAATAAAATCTAAACTGACAGACATAACTTTACAGGAAAATTACAGACCGATATCCATCGCCACCGCCACCGCCAGAATATTTGAACGAGTTCTCTTAGATCAAGTCGGACTCCAATTGAAAACGAAAGACAATCAGATGGGTTTTAAAACAGGATGCTCCACGGACTCAGCCATATTCTGCGTAAAACGGACATTGGAATACTACAGGAAGAGAAAAACAACAACTTACGCATGCTTTCTGGACCTTAGTAAGGCCTTCGACAGAGTCTACCATCCATTATTGTGGACCAAACTAAAAGAAAGAGGTCTACCATGGAAAGTACTACGAATTCTCGACACATGGCACCGTCAACAAGAAAACTTCGTTAAATGGAAAGATGGTTTCTCAGAACCCTTTTTCTTAAAGAGTGGGGTCAGACAAGGAGGTTGTTTGTCCCCAGTACTGTTCAACATATATATGGATGAATTAACTCACAGGTTAAATAACGCTGGGGTAGGCTGCCATATTGGAGGAGAATGCATCAACAACGTGAGCTACGCAGACGATATGGTGCTGATGGCACCGTCAATAAGGGGACTAAGAATTCTCTTGAAGATCTGCGAAGAATACGCACTCGAAACAAACATGTTATATAACGCGAAAAAAACAGCACTGCTGGTCGTCAAATACAGAGAAGGACCAAAAAAGATTCCCCCAGCGTTTTTAAATGGAGAACCTCTCATAATAGTAGAAACAACGAAATATTTAGGGCATATCATCACCAACAACTTAACGGATGACAACGACATCGATAGACAGAGGCGAGCACTGAGCATAAAAAGTAACATGCTCAGTCGAAGATTTCGACTCTGCAGCCCGCAGGTGAAAAGGACGCTATTCTCAGCTTTCTGCACTACCTTGTATACTTGCGAGCTGTGGGCCAATTTCAAAAAGCGAACCATGGAAAGGCTTCGGATTCAATACAATAATGCCTACCGCATAATGTTCGGACTTCCAAGGCACTGCAGTGCCTCCTCGATGTTCATGGAGGGAAGAGTTCCCGGCTTTGCTGCCCTAATGAGATCCAGGGTAGCCGGAACGAGGGGAAGGATCAATAACTCCAGAAACATCCTCATCATCGAATCCCGCCAGACCTCAGGATCGAGCATCGAAAAACATTGGAGAAAAATATTGGCCCCCATAATTATCGCTCCGATGATAAGCTTACAAGATATTTAAATGTTTTATGTTAACACTCTCCATTCTATATAGTTCCTTTTACTTTTTCTTATATTTTATTTGCTCTATCAAACTTACATTTTAAATTATTTGTACTTAATTGTATCTCTGTATATAACATTGTAGTTATATTTTATGGATTGTGTGGGATTGCACTAACCTCCCCACATTCTGGAATAAACAATTATTTATTTATTTATTTAAGTTCAACAGCTCGGCTGTGGAACGAACTGCCGGCCTCTGTGTTTCCTCCCTCCTACAACATGGGACTCTTCAAGACCCATGTTCACTCCTTCCTCTCCACAAAAAGAGCCTCCACACAGCATCCCCAAAGATGACATAGGCCCTGAGGGAAATTATTTTCTTCAGGGCCTCCTGTGTGGAGTAAATATAAAAAAAAAAAAAAAAAAAATAAAAGTGCATTTAAAAAAGTAGCTCAAAGTTTAATGTCGATTTTCTCAGAATCAAAATTTTGTTATTAAACGACTTCTGGCAGTAAGCCGACGATGTCTATATAATTACAATGTTGTTATTAAACGACTTCTGGCAGTAAGCCGACGATGTCTATATAATTACAATGTTGTTATTAAACGACTTCTGGCAGTAAGCCGACGATGTCTATATAATTACAATGTTGTTATTAAACGACTTCTGGCAGTAAGCCGACGATGTCTATATAATTACAATGTTGTTATTAAACGACTTCTGGCAGTAAGCCGACGATGTCTATATAATTACAATGTTGTTATTAAACGACTTCTGGCAGTAAGCCGACGATGTCTATATAATTACAATGTTGTTATTAAACGACTTCTGGCAGTAAGCCGACGATGTCTATATAATTACAATGTTGTTATTAAACGACTTCTGGCAGTAAGCCGACGATGTCTATATAATTACAATGTTGTTATTAAACGACTTCTGGCAGTAAGCCGACGATGTCTATATAATTACAATGTTGTTATTAAACGACTTCTGGCAGTAAGCCGACGATGTCTATATAATTACAATGTTGTTATTAAACGACTTCTGGCAGTAAGCCGACGATGTCTATATAATTACAATGAACACAGCAGACAGAATGGAAACATAAAAAATGACAAAGAAATAACAAAGAATAAATACTGATCATCCAATAAAGATGTACAACAAAACGCAAAGAAAAAACAATAAACCCCTTATAATAACGTGTTTTAAATTTTAGACAATTGATAAACCAACATTTAGCCTATATATATGCTTGTTTATTCGTTGTTTTTTTTTAATTTTTATATATATATATTTTTTAATATTATAGAAACAAACAGTATCTACATGATTTACAGAGATGAAACAATATACAGGAATAAGATACTTCATGTTGGGTACCTATCATATGTTTCCTTGTAATGTCTAAGTGGTATGTTTATTCCTTAATTACCAGGTGACTTGTGCAGTATATACTTGTAGGTGTGTAATGTATGTGAGGGTGTGTGTGTGTGTGTGTGAGGGTGCGTGTGTGTGTGTTCCGGTGTATGCATTTAAAATAAACATTACTATTTCTAAATAATAAAATTTTAATGACAAACGTGTAATTTTTTTTTCAAAACGCGAACTGCTTTTTAACTTAATTTTTTACTCCAATGATACAAAAATTGAGAGAACTTGATATTTCGAAAACACGGGGAATTTTTAAGAAAACTGTACCTTCATATTTTAAAAAAGTAAGAAATATTTTAATCATTCATTCATATTAGTACGATTTTATTAATGGATTCCAGTATAAATATTTGAGATAATCTAAAAAGAATTATTATTTCTTTTTAGATAGAAAAAAAGATAAAAATACTTACATAAAATATGGACGCCCGGTCATATATGACCCTCAAACGCTGGAGGAGTTAAGGTCCTTAGTATGCAAGACGACAAAATAAGATACAATAAACTTTGGATCAAGTAAAGTCAAGTGAAAACAAGATATTGTACAAATTTATAAAGGATTTATCGATAATGTTGATAACTTGTCATCGTTCCCGAGTACGTCTGCGGATTGCCAACGTATAGGGAAAAAAATTAGCTATTGCTGATTTATTAAAATGCGGTTTAAAACGGGATTTCAGGCAGTTTCCTACTAACCGCATAACACCTGCATTTGTCCTGATAATACAGTGACGAAATGCGAACTTATTAGAATTTTTATGAACACATTCGTGTTTTACTGAAAGTTTATCGGGAAACCTATCAATTCATTCGTTAAAAGCCTGCAATACCATTTTTAACCGGATTACGAATAATTTTAAGAGATTCTTAATAGATTGGCAGTATTTCAGTAGGTTTTCTCCAATTACAAACAACAGTACATGCTCAATGAATTAAGAACACATAGTCGTTGTGAAATGTTGTTGGTTCGTTGGCTATCTGCAGTCATGCTCGAGAACTATGATAAGTTACAGAAAATATCGATAATACCTTTATCAATCGACTGTGCTATATATCTTGCCCATACAGTGAATGCTATACTTTTTATAGTCGAAACATTCGCACAAGAGGTTGGGGATGCACTACGTCGTTTAATATTTTAAATTGAGCCGCTATCAATAACAACCCTTACGTAGATGGCGATAAGTTTTAAATTCCCGCTTAACACCATCCGCTTGTTTTGATTTATGCAAGAAAAAAACATGGCCAAAAAGTGCCTTTTATTTTATTTTGTGGATGTTCAGACATAAATATTTAATTTTTTTCCATCATTTTATAAATAACTTAATTTGCCACATTATACAATAAAATCATAATCAAAAATGGGTTCGTAAGTAGGAGATTTTGAACGTTAACGCAGTTTTCATAGGCCTATACATTATTTTTTTCTGGGCTTATAAAAATACTCGACTATTTCAAAGGTGTATTCTACTCGCAGTATTTAATTAAAGCATCTGAAACATTTCTAGGCGACCAAATTTTCAAACCAAAAACACATGATTTTGCATTAATACGTGCATCGCCTTAAGTTGGTTCTTTGGAAAGGAATATGGAAAGTTTCGGGGTTTATTAGTAGACGGTAATTGATTTTGATTGTGTTCAAGAGAGAAGATTTTACATGGTTATTTACAATTTTGAAAAGAATTTTTTCACGACGATAGTATTTTGTTTGATTGTAAAATATTTACCGCTAAAAATATTTGAAGAGCTTTTTGAAACTCTACGGCCAGGGTGACTCCGATGTGCATGTTGGAAAGATCAAGCCAAACATCAATCTCGGACTCATCATCAGGTAAGGGTCTCCTCAGCCCTGTAAAAATAATAATTTTCAAATTATTAATAAAAAAGTCGTTCTGATTAGGTAACTCATAATACGAATCACAACTTCATAAGAGGAGTAATTCGATAAAACGGATCACATACAATGTTGGCCTGGTGACATTCCATACGTCTTCTGATACATAAAAAGACCCTCCACCCAGCATCCCCACACATTAGGCTTTTTTGTGTGTGACCACGCAAGCGTCCCAACTACTCCCAATCTTCTGGAGCCATCACCAAGTGGGGTATGTTGTGAGGCTGATAGTGTGGCAGGGAAGGAGATGGGGAAGAGGACACCTAGTTATTCAGATCCGGTCACCAAACCCAGTGAAAGCAAATTCAAACAAAGTTTGCATTCTGAATCGTTGTTTATCACTAGGGTGATGCTGAAAGTATCTACCACTCAGAAACGTACCGCAAATATACTATTTTTATAGGAAGAAATTATATGTAAAATTTACTTGATCACGCCGGGATTTAAACCCAAAATTCATAGCCAAAGATCACAACTAACAAATCAAAAAACTTTTTTATGATTTTTTAAAAATGGCATACTGGTTATTAAAAAAGCAAAGATCGATATAACATTGAAAGGGTCAAGAACCGGACCACTACATGTGGGGTTATTTTGATTACAATGACCTCCCCTATCACCCCACTTCGTTTGATCCACAGCTTATTGGACACTCTGTATAAGTTAAGGCGATGCATAGTAATGCAAAATCACGTTTTTTTGGTTTGAAAATTTGGTCGCCTAGAAATGTTTCAGACGCTTTAATAAAATATTGCGAGTAGAATACATCTTGGCCTTTGAAGTCTTTTTATAAGCCCAGAAAAAAATAATGTATAAGGCCTATGAAAACTACTTTAAAGTTAAAAATCTCCTACTTACGAACCCATTTCAGGTTATGATTTTATTGTATAATGTGGCAAATTAAGTTATTTATAAAATGATCGAAAAAAAATTAAATATTTATGCCTGAACATCCACAAAATAAAATAAAAGGCACTTTTTGGGCATGTTTTTTTCTTGCATAAATCAAAACAGGCGGATGGTGGTTAAGCGGGAATTTAAACCTTATCGCCATCTACGTAAGGGTTGTTATTGATAGCGGCTCAATTTAAAATATTACACGACGTAGTGCATCGTCTTAACCGTTATTTTTATAATACCTTCATGTGCCCTGAAAACCATATGATACGAAGTGCTGTTGGAGAAATATAGGACTCCCCACGCCTCTCCCCGCCTTACAGCTTCTTGCGCTAGGTCCACAGTGCTGAAGTCCACCTGTACTATTATCTCCCTGTCTAGATGGTCCAAATAATAGCAAGATAACATCTCGAACTGGCAGGGATACATCGGCTCACACACTCCACCGGCACCCCAGTTAGAAATTTCATCGTTCACAACTGCCTGAAAGATATTTATTTATTTATTTTATTTATATATATATATATATAAATTACAAACAACTGGGAAAGATTCCCGTTTCAGAACAGCCAAATTGTGTACTTAATACATAATATTCTTACAATGGAATGGCGATGCTGTCAAAACAAATTTTGAGAACATTGGTGATTGCATTCGAAGTGACAGGATGGTTTCTTTATCCTTGAAAGAATCGCAAAGATGTAATTTATTACCAGGGTCAATTTGGATAACATTAGTAATTGCATTCAGAACAGATGAATGGTTTCTTTTGGGACATCACAAGTCTGAGATTCTTTCCAGGGCATTTTGTGGAACATTTACAATTGTATAGTTAGAATTTCTATAATATATATAAATATATAACCTGAATTATGTTGATAAAAAAATAAGACACTTTTTTGACTCCCTGCCGACACAAGAAAAACATTACTAGTACCTTAAACAATGCGCACATGTACATACACTAATATACCACATATTAAAAAAAATCGTTTATCTGTATCTTTACCTGAAATCATTTCCTAGCCTGTACTCTCTAATGGAAATGGAATATACAAACACATCTACAGACAGACGTAATGCAAAACGGTCGAGTTAAAACACTACTTCTCTAAGCTCAGTCAATAGACGCTATTCTATAAAATAATAAAAATAATTTTATAAAACAGAAATAATGATTTATTTTATGTGCGTGAAATTGAACGAAAAATGCCGCGCACTTGTTCTCCTTGAGTGCATATTCGACACCCTAAAATACATATACAGGGTTTCCAATAAGAGGTGTTATTTTGATATTCAATCGTAAAAGATCAATGGTTTCATTGCTTGTGTGGCACGTAGCGCCGTCTTGTTGAAAGCAAACGTTGTCCAGATCAATACCATCCAATTCCGGCCATAAAAAAATTATTAATCATCTCTCGAAATCGCAATCCATTCACCGTAACTGTTGCTCCAGCCTCATTTTCGAAAAAGTAAGGTCCAACGACTCCGCCGGTCCATAAACCGCACCAAACAGTCACACGTTGAGGATAGAGAGGATTTTCAACAATGACTCTTGGGTTTTCCGAACCCCAGATGCGACAATTTTGTTTTTTGACGAAGTCACCGAGGTGGAAATGGTGGAAATGGAAATGGAAATCACTCAAGATGATTTGCATTTGATTCACTCAAGTGATTTTATAATAATTTCAATGCGTTGTTGAAGCGTGTATCGTTCCATTTTTATTAATGGCGTAGTTTCTACTTGTCAATTGTCAAAAAATGACAGCTTCAAAAGTGACATCTACCGAAATAGCGGGCTATTCAAAATAACACCTCTTATTGGAAAACCCTGCATAATTTCAATTCATGTATGAACTTTCTTCTTCCTATGGCGCTAATATATATATATATATTTTTTAATTATTATTTTTATGTGATTGAAATGGACAAGGCGAAAGCGGTGATTTTCTCAAAATTTTTAATTCCACTAGAGGCCTTCAAACGGAGTGAAATGCTTTGAGGAAACTACGACATCAGTCGTACATTGACTGCCGAAGAGCGCACATTGAAATAACCCTGACGACGCAGACCCTCCACAGAAAAGTAAAGTAATGTAAAGGCTTCAGCGCAGATCTTTATGGGACTTTTTTTTATGCAGGATCTGAATGTTCATTTTTAAACGAACCGCGTGGTGTAGCGATACTAAAAATGAGTGGATTGGATAAATTATAACACAATAAATTTGTACAAGTGTTTGATTAAATAGTGTAATAAAATATTCACTTTTTAAAATAAGACCAAACTTTTGTTTACCGATTTTGGATTGTAGATAAGTTTTTTTACGCAGCCAGCGATTGGCGTGCTATTGTAAAGGTAACTTGTATTTTTTATCTACGCGGACTGATTAGTGATATTATAATGCTAGTTGCCTGTATACCGTCAGATTCATTTATTGACAAATCACAGGAGGCTTCCCAGGTTCCTCGCAACTTGGTTTGTTTCTTTCCCTGATTGGTCTAGTAATCTATAGTTGAGTGAAATGTGGTGAGCGTATCGGGCAAAATGAAAGAGGCGTATATCCATACAACTTTCAGTTCAAGCGTAGTTATGAAATGAGCTGTGTGAAATGGGTTGAGTGAAAGAGGTGTTTTTTCTTACAATTTTCAGTCCCAATGGAGTCCTCCCCACGGAGAGGCAGAAAAGGACGACTTGACCAACGGGCAGGGCGTATATAAATAACATGGTGCTGAGGTTACGCCACATACTAAAGAAGTTCTTCAATAGTAGTGCCTTCATTTTTCCCTTCGACGGAAACTGGAATAAAAAAACGACAAATTAGTTCCAATTTTTTTTTTTTTTTATTTTTTTTTTTTCATACATCTATATATACGCCTAAAAAGGCTTTTACAATCTTAGAAAATGACAACAATTTTCTTTTGTTTTAAAATATTGGGTTGGTCGTGGAGGCGCTATTGCGTACCGAAATATGTTCGAAACGTTTTCCACTATTATCTTCTTAATTCTTCAAACAAACTAACTAACTAACCATCATATCAGTTCCCCGCAGGATTAGGTAGAGAGGACGGACCGCCACAGACTCTGTCTTAGCACCACACTCCCTGCCTCATTCACATTCATACATCATTATTTTGACTCTTGACATGGAATCTGACTTGCTTGATCGTGCCATGTCTTTATCAGGCATCGCCGACTGCTTCTGCTATTCACATTTGTGTCATATATTCTTCTTACATTTGTTTCTTCGTTCATTCGCTTTACATGCACAAAATACCTGAGCGTTCTTTTCTTAATCTTACACATTACGCTTACGTCAGTCTTGCATTTTTTTCGGATCTTAACATTTCTCACACGATCATACAAGGTTTCACCAGGAATCATATTTCTACATCATTTTGTTTCACAGAATTTGAACAATTCATCAAATTTAAAATTTGATTTTCAAGTTCTTTGAAGTTTCTATTCAAGTTCTGTAATTATTTCAGTTTTGTGAAACAATTGGTCAGTTATGATATTTATTTATTTATTTAATTTGGTACAATATTTTTTACATTTTAAGTTTTCCAGTAATGTAGGCCTCACTGGGTGGCTTGTCCGTGCTGAGGCCTTCATTTTATAATATGAAAATATAATCTACATAATACGTTTAAAGAGAAAATAATACATTTAAAATTAAAAATACATAATAATACATTTAAAATTAAAAAATAATAAATTGAAAATAATCTTGTGTGTTTGTGAGTGATGTGTGTTTATATTGGTTTTGTGTGTTACGTGTAGGTTTTGTTTTTATTTTATGCTATGACATTTTGGTAATATTGTCTTTTTTGTTCTTTAATCCATTTTGTAATTTTGTGTGTGAATTTAATTTATTTTCCTCAATTTTAATTTCAAATTTTAAACTGTTGAAAGCTTTTATAGCATGCTATTGGTAGTGTCTTTGTCCAAAGCTTGAATTTACTGTCGGAGTTTTTATGTTTTCTTTGTACGCTAGTCTAACTGGCCTGTTAGTGTTATTTTGTGTATGTTGAAAATTATTTATTTTGTCAAAAATGTAGTTTAGTAGTGTTTTAACGTATAATTGGCGTATATCTAGTACGTCACAGCTGTTGAATATTTGGTCTGTATCAGTCAGTCTATGTTTTTTTAGTATTACCTTTAAGATGGTTTTCTGTGCGGTTTCTATGTAATTGATAGCCGAGTTTGTTGCTCCTCCCCAAGCAATAATTCCATATTCTATTATTGATTGGCAAAGTGCAAAATATATCATTTTCAATTATAATAACAGAACTTGAATAAAACCTTCACAAACTCAAAAACGAACATTTAAATTTGATGAATTGCTCAAATTCTATAAAACATCCCATCCTTAGTCTAATAACAACAAAGTTTTGTAAATGACCCTTAAATTCAAATCAAATCCGAGTTAGTTCATTGAAATAGAGTTACAGACAGACACACACATTGATATATAAAAATATACAGGTTTGCTGATACTTACAGTTGAAAAGTTTTTCTTCCCCAATCCATTTTCACCAGATGCAGGTGAGAATATTTTTTTGTTTTTCTGGAGGAAAAAAAAATTATAAATGTGTTTTTAAAAATAAGGTACAGACATGCCTGATAGTTAAATTAATAATTCATGTAAGTATTTGTCTTTTGAACAGTGTAATTTTACATTTAAGATTTACTGTCATTTTGGCGTGGCGGAATAATACTCTGTCTGTCTGGAACACAATGCATTATCTAGGAAGACAAGTGATAAAAGACATTGGACAACCTTGAACACTCTTATGCCGAGTTCACACGAAGACAATACAATATTGTCCTCTCCCAGCTCCGTGAACATCCTCGACTGCGCAGGACAGAACAATGGGAAAAATATAACACGCGCATTACGAATGAGTTCGTGAAAAATATTAGGGATTTTATACCAAATTGTATTGTTCAATTTACGCGATATTTTTAAGCCGACATACGAGATCCAACTGCCGAGACTTTTGACTTTTAGAGCTCCGGGTAAAAAAGGCCCCTTTCTCTTTCATAATGAATTTATAATAATGTTTGTTGGAAAAATATGTATTTTAGGTTTGTTTTTAAATTTTTTTAATGGCACAGTCAAAGAACTGATTTTAGTGGCGGCTCGTGACTTTAGGGTGTACTAGAGTGCTAATATTACAAAAATGGCATTATTGATGTTGTTGTAGCCGAAAACGTTTTTTTTTAATTGTGTGAATATTCGACGGCCAAACTGAGATTTCCTGAAAATCTTTATACAAAATATCGAATTAAAAAAAATCATTTTGAACTAAACAACATCAACAGTGGTATGATTTGAGATTTTCACGGCCAAAAGGATTATAGTGATTTGTTTTCGGGGTATTATGCCGTGTTGCTTTCCCTCCTTCTTTAGCCAACGGTTCATGGACAACGTTTCACCCAATGATGGACAGCAACATCAACAATATCGAATTTTTCAAACTTAACACCCTTATCGCATTCGAAGTCACGAGCCGCGCTACTGTTTATTAGTATGATTACAAAACAGAACGTATATAGTCTTTGTTCAAGGTGTAACTAAAACAAAGTTTAACAGTTGGGTGGTGTTTTTTAAATTTATTAGTAAGGCTGTTAATGTTTAGGCACTTACCAAAATATAATTATTCACATTGTCTTCTTCTCTAGAGTTGCCATCATTCCTCAGGATTCTAACTTCCTCCACATTACCTTCTTCTCTCGGGTTGCCATTATTCTTCAGGATTCTAACTTGCTCCTCATTACCTTCTTCTCTGAGGTTCCCATTATTTCTCAGGAATCTAACTTCCTCCTCATTACCCTCTTCTCTAGGGTTGCCACCATTCCTCAGGATTCTAATTTCCTCCTCATTACCCTTTTTATGGTATTTTACCGATGCCAAATTATTGTTATCCTTTTCTGCAAAATATATATATATTTTTGTAGGAGTAATAAAGGTAAATAAAGAAAAAAATCACGAAAATACAAAATATTAAAAAAAAATATTCAGAATTTCGAACACTTCACAACAGTCCCAACTGCCTGAAGCCAGTGGAACTAAGGCAATCTCAAATCGGGTATGTTGTGAGGTTGAATGATGTAGGGAGGAGAAGAAGAAGGTGCAAGAAGGAAGATTGAGGGTTACCCGGTTATTCAGATCTTGTCACGAAACACGGCTAAAGTCATTTCGAGTAGCGTTTCGTTTCTGAATAGGGTATTTCACCAAGGCGATACTGAGAGTTTTTAGAAAGTAGGATTAATTATTAGAGGAAGTTATCCAGGATTTGAACCCATGACTGGAACCGAGTATCCTAACCGCTCGGTCAAGAAGGTCGCTATTCAGGGCAATTGATAAACATAATGTAAAAAGTTCTAAATAAACAAAAATATCTAAATATTCGCAGTCTTTGACGAGTTCTGACGTCACTCGAACCTATGTTACTAGCTGTCACTGCGAGAAAACCCACTGATTTTTATACGTATGACGTCACGCACTTAAAAATGAGCAGTTTGGACGTTTTGGATAAATAGTATACTGAAAATTTTTTAATCGGGTGGTTAACGTCGTCACCGATGAATCCAGAGTTCGCGGGTTCAAAATTCCGGCGTGCGCAAGTAAATACAAAATGATTTGTTTATTGTGTTATTTCACAACAAATAATATTATGTATTATAATTTAGGCATGTTTCGGAGAGTTAAATAGTTTCAGTATCACCCTGATGAAAACCTTCATCTAACTACCAGATCTAAATGGCCAAATACTTCTCATCCTTCCTCTCCCTCATCTTATTCGCCTCAGCACCATCTTCAGCCTTATGACGTACACGGTTGGGAGCAGTTGGTACTCTAGTGCGTAAAAGCTATGAAAACTTGTGGTTTTTAAAAATTTACCGCAATCTTTGGACAGTTTTAGGAACACTCCTTCCAAAGTTGAGAATCCGTGCTTCTGCATCAGGCTTCTAGGGTGTTCTTCAACTAACAACTTCCCGTGCCTCATTAGACCAATCTACAAAAAAATATCATTGTAAAAAAAAGGTTGTAAAAAATGTAACATTCAATCTGGTAGTATTATTACGTTAATGTCTGCCGTACACACTTGCATCCATAGGAATACTGGTAGAACAAGGACTGCACTCCTACCTGACGCTACTAACCGTTGTGTTCAAATTGTTTATAAATTGATAATATAGGGTTTTCCAATAAGAGGTGTTATGTGTATTTAATTCCGGCCATAAAATGATTTTTTATGGCCGGAATTGGATGGTATTGATCTGGACAACGTTTACTTTCCACAAGACGGAGCTACGTGCCACACAAGCAACGAAATCATTGATCTTTTACGGGAAAAGTTTCCGGACCGTGTTATCTCTCGAAGAGGTGATTACAATTGGCCACCGAGATCTTGTGGTTTAACACTTTGCGACTTCTTCCTTTGGGGCCACGTGAAAGAGAAGGTCTACGCCAACAGCCCAGCGTCGATTCAAGACCTCAAAGATGGAATTCGTGAGGCTATCGAGGACATAAGGCAGCCACTTTGCGATTTGGTTATGGAAAATTTCATGAAAAGGATATGGTCCTGTAGGCGTGATCGTGGTAGTCATTTGCCTGTGTTATTTTTTTTACTATTAACGGCATACGTTCCTCTTTCTAATGAAATAAACATTCGATCATTTAAATAAAAAAATGAATTTTTCTTTGAATATCAAAATAACACCTCTTATTGGAAAACCCTATATTTTTGTACCGTAAATCAATATATAAATAAAATCACCGTTTGAGCGTCCCTAGCTTCCTCAATGTAATGGGTGGTTATAAGAACTGTCCTGCCACTCTCCTTGACGATGTTCTCAAGGTGTTTCCAGATGGTGATCCTCAGGAGTGGATCCACTCCTACGGTGGGCTCATCGAGGATCAACAATTCAGGATCGTGTATGAGTGCCACCGCGAAGGATACACGTCGTTGTTGGCCACCGCTGAAGTGCCAAATAATAAATACAGGGTTTTCAATAAGAGGTGTTATTTTGAATAGCCCGCTATTTCGGTAGATGTTACTTTTGAAGCTGTCATTTTTTGACATTTGACAAGTAGAAACTACGCAATTGAAATTATTAAAATTCACTTGAGTGAATCAAATGCAAATCATCTTGAGTGATGAGGCCCATTTCCACCTCGGTGGTTTCGTCAACAAGCAAAATTGTCGCTTCTGGGACTCGAAAAACCCAAGAGTTATTGTTGAAAAGCCTCTTTATTCTCAACGTGTGACTGTTTGGTGCGGTTTATGGTCCGGCGGAGTCATTGGACCTTACTTTTTCGAAAATGAGGCTGGAGCAACAGTTACGGTGAATGGATTGCGCTATCGAGAGATGATTAATGATTTTTTATGGCCGGCATTGGATGGTATTAATCTAGACAACGTTTGCTTTCAACAAAACGGCGCTACGTGCCACACAAGCAACGAAACCATTGATCTTTTACGATTGAATATCAAAATAACACCTCTTATTGGAAAACCCATTAATGATAATAAAAACGAAGAAAAAAATAAGACTACATACTTTAACAAAGTGTCATTTTCAAAGTGTTAATTCATAGTAAATAAATTAATATAAATCAATACAAAACATGCCACGAAGTAGATACATGAATGCTAAACAGAGAATTTTCTATAAAATTATAATGATTATCTTAAAAGTTTTTAATAACTTACTTTAGAAACAAACTACATTGCAATAAAGACTTTCACACACACTATTCTAGACAGAAAGAAAACATTGGACTAGAAAGATTGAACAAATCAAAAACAGAGAATTGTTTACAATTGTTTGTATAAAGGCATCCAAATGTAAATTGTATAGCTAAGGCCTGGTACATCGGTCGGTCCGTTTCTTGGTCAGTATACTCGCTATGTGCGACATTTCTGGCTCAAATTTAAGTCTTGATAAGCAGCAGAATAGTTCATATTTTAGACGCCCTGAAGCTAATAGTCACATTGTCATGTAAAATTTTATCAGTATGAAATGTTATATTCATCGAGAGATGAGGAATGTCGGTTTTCAAAATAAAGCCATTCGCATTGCCCTAGGAGCTCCTAGTTGGATGAGGGTTTCTCAACTACACCGGGACTCTGAAGTTCCCCTCTTAAGTCTCGCGGAATCATTTTATGCGGGCCTCCCCACCCATGAAAACGCGTCCATCAACTGCCTCGCTCAGTACGATGAAAATCCAATCACTACTTATAAAAAACCTAAACAAATCCTCCGTAAACCTTAAATCCCCCCATATTGCAGCCATGTTACCTTGCAAAAATATTTTCCAAAAACAACCAAAATTAAATTAAAATAATCTTACAGCCAATATTTAAAATCATGATGAAAGAGAAACGGGCCTTTTTGGCCCGGAGCTCTGTATGCCAATATTTCATAAGTCATAAGGAATGTTGGTGTTATAAATTGATAATCAATCTAAAATTATCAGAATAGTTTGTTTTCAATGGTTACTTCTTAATAACTTCATGAATAGTCCAGCAAAACAAATGCATTTTCAGTATATTATACAATAGCAATATACTGACTGAGGTGGGAACATTGTGAATTGGGAAAATGCAGAATCGTCTAACCTTAGGTTTTTGATTAGTCTATTCTTGCTTGGCAGGTCGAGTAACTTGAGAAGGAACCGCAGTTTTACATTAATTTGCTCTGTAGTCATGCCATAAATCCACCCGAAATAAACCAAAGTCTCCCTAATGCTGAACTCCTTAAGTAGAGATAGCTCCTGGGGCATGTATCCAACCCGCTTCCCTGGCACTCCGGAATCTATAAAATTAATAAAAAACATCATTGTCTAGATATTAATTACAGGTGAAATTTACAGATGACACTTGTGACAGTAAGGAGGAGATGTCGATAATACTGTAGCGGCAGCTACTAGAATAATAGGTCAGTGGTTGCGTGGGCATAGCGCTTGGGTCTCACCCGAGCGTCGCGTGTTCGATTCCTCGGCTGGCTAAGTCCTCCATCACAACACAAGCAACATTTTCGGCTTTCTGTGGTGGTGGTAGGAGATTTTCAAACATTGTTGGGTTATTCTTATTCGTAACCCGGGAATGTTTGTCTTTCTTTTAAAAAAAAAAATAAAAAAATAACTCGTACTCCCTCGAAGGATGTAGAACTTACGAGATGTGCGTACATCGAGCGTCTGAGACCTTCGAGAGCAGCGTAGTTCCTACTTAGAATAAATACAACATCGCGGTACCTAGAAGGCAGTCAGTCTTTAGAACTTAGGTCGATCAGTCTTATTTTGATCTCGTTCAAGAGCCCAGCTGGAACTGACAACGGGCGGCCGCTCGAGACTGATCGACTGATTACTAAAGACTGACTTATTTATATACCATATTTAAATATAGTAGTCACATGCGCCTAGTAAAGTCTAGAACCTTTCAGGCCGTAAGCAGGTAGGCTGGCGGCTTCGCTATTATTAGAGATACATCACACCTTGGACCCTTGCTTTTCTTAATTTTTATTAACGACCTTACATGTAAACTCCGCTATAACTTTTCTCCTTATGCTAAGTTATATAAAGCAATTAAATCTATGGAAGATTGTCAATAAGACAAAGCGCCCCTGAGGTGATATCTCACAAAAGCGGCGCTATAAAAACTGTCCAATATTATTATTATCATTAACATTTTATCTGCTTGGTGTGTTGACAACATTGATGTATTATACTAGATTAGCCCTGTCTAGCTAAATTCATTTTTAAAATGACCCCACATAGCGTACGTCACAAATATGGAGATGAACTTAACAACCCAACTCTGTTTAAACTCCTTGTACAAGCGTTCAAACTCGTAATCAAAACCACGGAGAATTTGTCGTCAGAGTTTTTGTAATATGGACATAAAGCCAAAAAGAAACTAACACTTACAGCAAATTTTATGTGCTGAATAAGGGCTGAATCAGGAAAGAATTATTAAGAAAAAATGATTTTAATTTAATTTATATTTTTTTTTGGAATTCTATACAGGTTCTACAAAAGCAAAAACGTTCACATTTTTATTATTGTGAAGAGGTTTTTTTTTTAATTTACCATAGTATTTAGATAGAATGGTATATAATTATTGAAGAAAACAATCACTTTGTGATTTGAAATCATTTAATTTAATTTGGTTTTATGCCCGGTCAGGCTTTTGCATGCATTTTAAAACAGAAGATATCTAGTAAGCTGTCGAAAATTATACAAAATAATTAAAACTGATGAATATAAAATAATATTAGTAAAACATTTAACAGTAACATAAAATTATAGAGACTAGAACAACACTACGTATCATTTAATAATTATACTACTATCATTCAATTAAAAGTTATTTTGTCTTCGACCACTTTGTTAGAATTAAGACATTGTGTCAACTAGTTTTGGGTAGCTAGTTTCTCAACCTTCTTCAAGATAGCATTATTGAAAACTAACCTAAGTACTAAAACTAACCTAACGACTTTACATTAAACATAATGTAAGATTAACCTAAAGAGAGAGATAAATCATAAAATATTGCGGGTTCACAAGCGAGCTGAACCACGAATTATGGGAAAGGAACGAAGCAACCTAATTGAATAAGCAACAATGATGAGGACAGAGCTTCAGAGAGCGTATGGGTAAGGGGTAAGGGGGGTGGAGATTAAATGATTACAATATATACTTATTTATTTATTTACGCCCGTTAAATAGGATTTTACGTATTATTTACGGCATTCACGAACATCGGTTGTTGCAATTCTGATACAGAAACAACCGGCTATTCGATTACAAAAGGAGTTTCAGCAGGATTGAGAACCAGTCTTGTTCGAGAAAAAACAATGGCGGTATCTATATTCGCAGGACCTGTGGCCATGGTGGACAGCGACTGTCCAATATCAGCCTGAAAACAACGACATTATCAATTAAAACCTGATCAATCCATAATAAACTTTCTTAAGTCTTTTATAATTACCGGAAAACAGGCAAAGCTTTGCAGTCTACACGTCGGAGGCCGCTTGCAGTTAGATAAATATGTTTGAAAATTCTTAGAGCAAATGCAGTTTCCTGCTGATGGTACCCAGTTATTGTCACATAATTGAATTCGGATTGTTTCTAACCATTTCTCCATTTTTTCTGGTTTGAATGGAAACCAAAGCGAAAATACCCATAAAATAAATGAATTCATTAAATGACGCAAATTTATTTCTATCAATTCTTCCACAAAAAATCGAAAAGGCGAAGTAGATATTACCCGAAAGGCAATAACGACTTAATACAACCCTGATTGGCAAAATGCACGGACCAAATATATCACACACTTGAGTTGTCGCGCGTGTCAACGCTAGACGACTAATACATCAATAATAGATAGTGGCATCAACAGAGATAGTGGTAGTGGCCACAGACAAGGCGGAGGCTGCCTTTTGGCTGTCAAAACTAAGTTTAAGGCCGAACACATGCCTGATCTGGAAGCTGACATCGAAGACTTGTGGATAAAAATTACAATCGATTTGTCTGTTACTTTTATATGTGTAATATATTTTCCACCGGTATCAACTCTGGAAACATATCAACTATTCTTCGATAAGTTTCACGAAAACGTGGATCTTCTCGGAGGAAGGAATATTATTGTTTTGGGAGATTTCAACATCCATTCAGCGCGTAGCGGCAAGGATGTTGAAAATGACCTCAATTTTTTATGCGAAGTGTTTGGGCTCACCCAGAATAATGGTATTCCCAATTCTGAGTTGAGGATGTTAGATCTAGTTTTGTGTAACATTGAATTAAATGTCATACATAGCGATTCTCCCCTCGTATATGAGGACAAATATCACCCCGCATTAGAGTTCCGGTATTCTTGTAAAAAGCCTCCGAAGACTACCAAATTACCTAAAACTACAGACGGCACTTTGCGGGGATGGATTTTTGGTAGGGGTGATTTTGTCAAACTTTATCAGATGATGAGCCAATTGGATTGGCATGAACTTTCTAAATTCGATACCGTTAATGAGGCGCTACACCATTTTTATTCATGTATTTATAATGTATTTGACGCTTGCTTCCCTAGGAAACCTCCCAACAGAGGTGGACGTAGATATCCGAAGTGGTTCACTAGAGATACCATCAGGAGCATTGAGATAAAACATGCTCACCACAAAAAATGGAAAGCTACTGGTGACCAAAATGAGTATGAAATGTTCAGTAACCTCAGAGCAGTTGTTAGAAGAAATGTTCATATAGCATTCCGAACGTATGTCGACTCAATAGAGAGTGATATCAAGCATGATCCCAAGGCATTTTGGGACTACGTAAAATCACTGCGCAAAGATGGTGGTATAACAGACATCATGATGCATGGTGATCGGGAAGTTAGAGGAGCGGATGTAGCCAATGCATTTGCAACTCATTTCCAATCAGTGTACAGTAACGAGCTTCCATTACTAAATCCCATTTCTGCTTCCAAGATGAATGTGAAGGGAGCCCAAAACATTGATATAAGTCATATAGACGAATCAGATGTTAAATCTTCAATTAATAACATGAAGCATACACATTCACTTGGGCCAGACTTTCTTCCAGTATTTTTTTTAAAAGGATGTGTTGAATTTTTAAAAATGCCACTAAGTTTTATATTCAACCTATCTTTAGATACTGGTGTATTTCCTGATTCCTGGAAAGTCTCAAAAATTTGTCCCATTTTCAAAAGTGGATCAAAGACATCTGTCGAAAATTTCAGGCCAGTGGCAATACTTTCCGCCCCGGCTAAGTTATTCGAATCGATAATTCATAAACATGTGCTGTTTCAAGTAGAGCCTTTCTTAATATCGGAACAGCATGGGTTTAGAAAAGGTCGATCAACAGATACTAACCTACTGGTACTCACAGATTATGTTTCCAAATCTTTAGATAAGGGCTACCAAGTAGATTGCTCATATAATGATTTCTCGAAGGCATTTGATACCGTAAACCATGACATATTATTGAATAAATTGTCAACTATAGGTTTTTCTTTACGGTTTCTCATATTCTTTGCAAGCTATTTTACTGGAAGAAAGCAATTTGTATCTCATGGAATATTCATGTCAAAATTATTCCTTGTACTCTCAGGCGTTCCACAGGGCTCTAATTTAGGACCGCTCCTCTTTCTAATTTTTATTAACGATATTACAGAAAATATTCTGCATTCCAGGTCACTTCTTTTTGCTGATGACCTAAAACTATTCTTGGAAATTAAAACTTTAGAAGACTGCATTCGACTCCAATCGGACATTAATAGAATTGTTGACTGGAGTAAACGGAATCGGATCGAATTCAATGTTTCTAAATGTTTCATTCTTTCTTTCACAAGGGCACGTCATACTTGGTTTTACCGGTATACCATGAATGCCCGAAGTTTAAAACGTGTCTCCACTATGAAAGATCTTGGCATCATGTTTGATAGTAGGCTGACATTTCATACTCATATCGAAATGACGTGTAGTGCTTCACTGAAAATGCTGGGCTTCGTCCTACGCACTGCGATGAATTTTAGAGACACCCGGGTTCTCCAAGTGCTATACATTGCGTTGGTTAGGAGTAGGCTTGAGAGTGGGTCGGTGGTTTGGAGCCCACATCAGGTGAAGTATTCCCTCATGTTGGAGAGAGTGCAGAAGAAATTTCTGAGATTCCTCTACCTGAGGGAGTATGGCTACTACCCGTGGCTCTATCCTACTGACTTTCTCTTGGGCATGCTCGGTATGAACCATCTACGGGTCAGAAGAGATGTGCATATTGTATCACACTTCTTCAAACTGATTCGTGGATGGTTAGTAAATCCGACTATCATGGAGAGTATTAGTCTCTATGTTCCTGATGGTTATCTCCGTCACCGACAGCATAGACTGTTTTATCTCCCGGCCTGCAGGACCAACTTGCCAATGGTCATGCCGGTGGGGAGAGCAGTCTTGCTGTTGAACAGAATTAATTCGGATATCGACATATTTAGCATCGGTGAAGCTGCCTTTAAAAGGCAAGCTCTATTGATGCTGGTATAGTTTATACACCGTTTACTTATTATGTAATACCATTTTACAAATGTACTTAAAAACGAAATAAAATGTAATTTTGTAATGTTTTTAAAGGAATAAACTAATTGAATTGAATTGAATTGAATTGAATAATTATCACGCATTGGTTGCGTGATATTTGTATGCTCCCCACGTGATAATAATTAACAGGAATCACCCAATTGGTGGATTCCTTGTGGGTGTGTTATTCATGTGACGTCAGGAATTTTACCAGCAAAAATAGCTAACAAGCAAAATAGCTTAACTCTAGACCAACAAAAGGTAAAACGCAATGCACAGATCCCATTTCGCATTGCGACACAATGCGTGCGCCTTTTCATAAATGTGCACGTGAACCAAACCAAAATTGTGTTGGGGTCATTTTTCAATGTTTATGCCGTGTCTAGTCTTATTTAGTCTATGGTTGACAACGAAATGGAACTGAAGCTAAGTGCAAAGTTATAAATTTCAGTAAGAACACCAACAAAACCCTATATTCATATGGCATATGTGGTCACAATCTGGAAACAGTTGAATCAATCAAAGATTTAAGATTTTAAATTGTAAAGAGATTTGGAAAGAGTAATAATAGACATACTTTTGAAATATTTCGAAAACCAACTTTTACAGTCTCATTAATTATATCAGCTTATCATTCAATGGTACATAGACTCATTAACATTCCCTTGGACAATAAAGCGTATGAGAAAGAAAAGGCAACGATACAAAACATCGCGGGTAATAATGGCTATAACATAAATAACATTTAAAAAATTATAAAAAATAAGATATAAAAAAATAAAATTAATTTAATGTATCCGGCAAATAATAAAAATATCGAAAAATTTGCATGTCTCGAATTTATCGGTCCAATCTCCATAAACATAGCAAAAGAAATAAAAAATGCGGTCTAAATATAGCTCTCAAAACCAATAATAACATAGGAACAAACCTTAAAAACTCTAAAAGTAGAAATCCTTAACTTAATAATAGTGGCATATATGAATTAAAATGTGACCATGCCGACTGCAACGCTACTTATATCGGACAGACTGGAAGGGCTTTCTCAACTAGATTCAATGGAAATATAAGATGTTATAATAATAAAAGCACTTTTTCAAAATTCGCAGAACATCTCTTAGTAAATAATCACGTCCCGCTTGACAACAATGAACTTAAACCCTTGCATATAGAAAGAAAGGGCCTTAGATTAAATTCACTTGTACGATTAGAAATCAATAAAAGAACCAATGACCCTAATATAACATTAATTAATAAAGTAAGGAAAATTATTTATTCCCCGCTTCTAAGTATCTTCACAAAACCTAAACAATATAACACATTTAAATAAATTAATAACTGGTACACCATTATTAAACAATTAAGATAACATTAATCAGGAGGAAAACAGACTTCAAAATACCCCCACAGAATATGAGATCTATTGTCACAATTATTTAATCAGTAAATTGGTTTAACCGGTAATAAATCATTTTAAATTGGGAGGGGTTAAAATCGAATCATTTTAATAAGTGAAAAAAGTGGCTAAAAACACAGTTTGAAAATGGCCTTGAAAGCCGAAACAGCTGTAACAATAACAAAAACAAAAAAAATACTTTGCAGAACTTAATAATTATATTCTTAAATTTGAGTTTTTAAATTAAATTAAAAAAAAAAGATTTAGGAATTATATTTGATAACAAACTAACGTTCAACCAACACATTGAATACATTGTAAGTAAATCAAATAAATTACTCGGTTTTATTGTAAGACCAACTAAACTGATCAAGAAATCTAATAGCGTAATAATTCTATTCAATTCGTTAATCCGAAGTGTTCTTGAGTATGGGTCAACAGTCTGGAATCCACATTATATCACACAGGTATCTAGACTTGAATCTGTCCAAAGAAAATTTACACGGATTTTGTCTTATCGATCAAGTGTCTACCATCTTTTAGACGGTTACGAACATAGACTTACATATTTCAAATTAGAGAGTCTAGTTAAAAAACGAAACATAAATGTCCTCTTAATGCTTTGAAAAATTGTGAATAATCTCAAGTAGATTGCAACATAGTCCATCAAATCAAGTTAAACCCCAGGCCCAAAATTTTGGACCGAAAGTTTTGCTAATAACACTGGGTATTTTAATCATATATCTAGAATTTCTCGGTCATAAAAAGATCTTGCTAAAATACATACTGGCATAGATATTTTCGAAAATAATATAACTTGTTTCAAGAGATATCTCCACAATTTCTGTACCTTAAAAAAAACACAAATATTGTTTGTTGATTTTTGATGGTTTGATATTTTCTATTATATACCTAAATTAAACATTATTATGTCTTTTAATTTTGGTAATTTTAAGCCTTGTATAAAAAATACTGATATTGTTGTGTTTTCTTCTATGAATGTGAAAATGAGATTGCTGCAGACACATTAGTACATATTTATAAATAAATTTATTTTATACTAACCACAAGAATGTAATTTAAATGTCCTGTTTGTGTCTCAAATAAAATAAAATAATAAAAAATTTAAAAAATCTCGGGCGCTCGATGTACTTTCGCCTCGCATCTAATAAGTTCCAATGCAATGCGGGTTGCATGTATCGATGTTCGAGGGAGTACCGCGTATTATTCTAGTAGCTGCCGCTACAATTCAAAGATTCAGAGATAGATAAATACCATTGCTAGCAAGGTCAGAAGCTCAGAATTATTACTACCGCCGGCTAATAAGGAACTTGAGAACCACCTTATCAGCCACGTTTTCATTTTTTATATTTTTTTTATGTCAATACCGCTCAGTATTAGAGTCTCAATTCCTCCCAACTATCTGTGTGAGACTATGGCATGCCCAATCGGGATATGTTGTGAGACTAAAAGTAGTGGAAAGGGGAAGGATATGGGGAAGATAAGGTGAGGAAGTTCAGACCTGGTCACCAAATACAACTGAAGCCATTTCTAGCAACCAATTCTGAATGTTGGTCCTAAACCAGGGTGATACTGAGCACCTTTCATCTCGGAACGTGCCGAAAATATACTTTATATTGTTTAAAATTAATACATTATGAAGTAACACAAATTAATCAAATAAAATTTACTTGCGCACGCCGGGATTTGAGCCCATGACCTCCGAATTGCTAGTCGAGAGCCTTACTCTTCAACCACGGAGGTCGTCGAATAATTATGTTTTAGCCGGCTTGGCCATAACGGATTCGGAATGTGCGCTCTAAGATTATTTTAAAAATCAATTATCATTAGAGAATATATATTAAAATTACACATTTTGAGAATGATGATAGAATTAGAAAAATGAACTTTAAATATTCCATACATTTTTAACGGTATCCATAGTTTGTGTTATCGTTATCCATTTTGAATCTTAAACATAAAATATCTTTGTAGCTTTTCCATCAACAAAATACAACAATATTTCTTACCCTTTTCACCAGGAGACGTCCCCAGAACCCTGATCTCTCCTGAATCCAGTCCTTTCCTCCCTACAAGACAAGACAGAAGGGTTGTTTTTCCACAGCCGGATGGGCCAAGTAATCCATATCTGAAACCAGAGGAACATATTTATAAACCCAAGTCGTATCAAGTATATTACTATGTATTACTAAGACTTGTGGTATTGCTAAGGAAAAGTATGTTCCTCTTCAATAACTGACCTTATATATATACAGGGTTTTCCAATAAGAGGTGTTATTTTAACATTTTCCCGTAAAAGATCAATGGTTTTGTTGCTTGTGTGGCACGTAGCGCCGTTTTGTTGAAAGTAAACGTTGTCCAGATCAATACCAACCAATTTCGGCCATAAAAAATCATTAATCATCTCTCGATAGTGCAATCCATTCATCATAACTGTTGCTCCAGCCTCATTTTCGAAAAAGTAAGGTTCAATGACTCCGCCGGACCATAAACCGCACCAAACAGTCACACATTGAAGATAGAGAGGCTTTTCAACAATAACTCTTGGGTTATTCGAGCCCCAAATGCGACAATTTTGCTTGTTGACGAAGCCACCGAAGTGGAAATGGGCCTCATCAGTCAAGATGATTTGAATTTGATTCACTCATGTGAATTTAAATAATTTCAATGCGTTGTTGAAGCGTGTATCGTTCCATTTTTATTAATGACGTAGTTTCTACTTGTCAAATGTCAAAAAATTACAGCTTCAAAAGTAACATCTACCGAAATAACGGGCTATTCAAAATAACACCTCTTATTGGAAAATCCTGTATTATAAAAGTAAGTGTACAGTGTGCGTGCCGCTAAAAAAACATTCCAGATCATAATGAACTAAAAACGGGATTACAGACCGTTTCCTGATATACTTTTAGTAAATTCATAATAATATAGTATAACTCCAGATAATATATAATGACGTAAAGCGAAAATATTTCTTTAGGAACACTTGTTTCGACATCGTGACAATATATTGGTATTTCTAAATAGTATAAAAAACGTCACTATCCGCGTCTGTTTGTTTGTTCGCTTAGTTCTTCTAAACTATGCAACGGAGTTTGATAGCGTTTTCACTGTCATTTAGAGAATTTCTTCCGGAAGGTTTAGTAGTTAACAATAGTTAAGGTTTAGTAGTTAACCAGAAGGTTAGTTAACAACAATATTCAATGCCCCGAGTTGCTAAACAAGATTCCATTCAATGTACCTGCGCGTTCAACACGCTCTTGTGTCCTGTTCAGGGTTGATCAAAGCAAAACGAACTCTAAGCAGAATTCTTGCCTGAACAGACTATGCAATAATTACAATATCCTATTATCCAAGGTTGATATATTCAGTTGCGAACTTACCAAATACAAGAGGTCCATAAAAGAATATTTCTCTGATGGTTTGTAAATAATGTTTATGTCTCTATTTTGATTTGATTTATATCTACAACCTCTCTCCATGGGACTATAAATGTATTGTTTTGTAAATTTTTCGTTTTAAATAATCTTTTGTTTTGTATAAATTTTTTAATTCATGTTCCTTTCTCACAAATTTAAATAACTTATTCCATATTATGCTGTTTCAGTCAAAGTCACAAGGAGGAAATCCATAATTGGTTTTATTTTACTATATATTATGTATAATACTTATGTACAAACTGATTAAATGTAAACTGTAGATTTCCCGAAAATGAATAAATAAATAAATAAAAAAAATATTTATTGAAAGTAAAGAAAAGTCCAGCAAAGTAGTATAATAAAATTATATTACCACAGAAACCACTGACGTGGTTTGCCTTCGTTCGTCTGAATGATTCCCAGATATTGCGTAAGTGCATGTCTTCTAATGTTATCTCTTTTAATGTTAATATAAATGTGGATATAACTAATGTGTATTGCCAAAAAAAACTTACATTGTTCCTTGAGTAACAGTCAGGTTGAGGTTAATCAGTGCTGTGGTTCCGTTTTTCTTACTTCCGTAGGTTTTGAAGGCGTTTTTCACGCATATTGCCATTGTCAATGTGGTTTTCTGAAAAGCGTAAATTTTCTAAAAAAACATCATTTTTTAATATACCTATGACAATAAAAGAAAAATAACTCGCTTATAACCAAACTTCGCCTGTTTTAGTCGAGAAAAACACGAAATTGTTTAAATACAAAACCCCTTGCTATAGTGAAAGACACTGAAAGATTGATCATTTATTTATTTACAATGGATTGAGAGATTAGAATTTAACACCAATTTTTTTCTGTGATTTGCCGAATGTCATAATACACTACACAATTTTCTAACCTTTTTAAAAGTGGATTTTTGAGTGCTTAAATATTTTTTTTTTTCAAAAAAATAATCAACAATTTATGAAGTTATTCAAGCAAACAATTAAGGCGATGCACTACGTAGTAATTTAAAATCATGTGTTTTTGGTTTGAAAATTTGGTCGCCTAGAAATGGTTCAGATGCTTTAATTAAATACTGCGAGAAGAATAAATCCTGGCCTTTGAAATAATCGAAATATTTAAGATAAGTCTTTTCATAAGCCCAGAAAAAAATAATGTATAGGCCCATAAAAACTACTTTAAAGTTCAAAATCTCCTACTTATGAACCAATTTTCGGTTATGGTTATATTGCATAATGTAGAAAATTAAGTTATTTATAAAATGATCGAAAAACATTTAAATATTTGTGCCTGAATATGCACAAAATAAATAAAAAAGGCACTTTTTGGCCATGCTTTTTTCTTGCATAAATCAAAACAGGTGGATGGTGTGAAACGGGAATTTAAGCCTTATCGCCATCTACGTAAGGTGTGTTATTGATAGTGGCTCGATTCAAAATATTACACGAAGTAGTGCATCGCTTTAACTATTTATGAATAGAAGTTATTCAAACAAACAATTAACAATTTATGATTAATCATACATTTTATTGCAAGTCTTTTCCTTTGAATTTAGTTTATTATTTATTTGATCATTATATTTTCCTAAAACATCGATTTTCAATCTGATCAAACACATAAATGAGAAAATAAACGTTTTTTATATCTAAAAAGCCATTCCTAAGTATCATTATAATCTGAAGCCAGTGAGACTATGGGGTATGTTGTGAGGCTGAAGGTGGTGGGGAGGGGAAGGAGATGAAGAAGAGGAAGGTGTACCTGGCTATTCAAATCTGATCACCAAACACGGCTGAAAGTACCTTCCACTCTGGAACACGCCACGCGTACACTGTATATTATTTTAAATGAATAATTTGTGAAATTAGACAGATTAATCAAATTAAATTTACTTGCGTGATTTGAACCCGCGACCTTCGGCTTGCTAGTTGAGAGCCTTACCCCTCGACCATAGAGGCCGTCAAATTAAATAAATATTAAAAAATACAACTTTGTAATCCCTATTACAGTGTACAGTAGGTGTATCTAGTATTTCTATTCTTCTAGTAGGCTACGATGAAACTCGAATGAAGTCATTCAAACATTTAATTCATATCTAAAAGGGAATATTTTTTATATTACACTTCCTTAGCCAATAGTATCTTTTCTAGATCACATACAAACACTAATGAATTCCCTATACAGTGTACAGTAGGTGTATCTAGTATTTCTATTCTTTAGGCTACGATCAAACTCGAATGAAATCATTAAAAAATTTAACTCATACCTAAAAGGGAATATTTTATATATTACACTTCCTTAGCCAATAGTATCTTTTCTAGAGCACATAAAACACTTTTCCGTTAGTTTTTCCACTTGACTTGTGCACTGCGCTATACAAGTAAAATTTTCACCAATAACAAAATTTTCGATCAATTTGAATAACTTTCTTCCACAAAAGCAATATGAGTACTGAGCAAATTAGACAATGAATATGCTAAATACATTGTGTTGGCTGTTATCATTATGCAGTAATTCTGTAAAACCCCAATAGCCCAGCTACACTACTCGCGAAGTTGATCGAAGTTGACCGAATACGATAGTGTGGGCACGAACTTCGCTTCGCTTCGAGCATCTTCGCTTCGCTTCGCAAGACTTCCGATTGTTGTCGGTAAATGCGCCCGAGTCAAAGGACTCGAAGCGTCACGGCATAAATAAACCAATCACTGACTGGTTGGACTGAGTTACTCGCGAAGTACACGAGTGTGTGGGCACGCACTTCGAACTTCGTCGAGGACTTCGTCGAAGCGTCGAAGCGAGTAGTGTAGCGGCCGCTCATAGTCAATGACTCAATCTGTTTAGTTGTCGAGTAGTTCAAAGGATCATGACCCAGAGGCAGTGGCGGACTAAGCCCGCCAGAGGCCCCGGGCGGCAAAGATGAATGAGGTCCCCCCCCTAGTTTAAAAAATTGATATCTAATAAATTAATAAAAATGTAATTTTACAAGATTTTTATTCAGTTCACATTTGTATGTATTTGTGTTTTTTTATTTAGTTAAAATGATGCAAGCGAAATTTAAATACGGATGTGTACGAGGATAGTAAAATTCGAATCGATCCGCAAAAAAAAATCCGATTTGCACCAAGTCTTAAACTGTTTGAAAATCCAGTCACTATGGCCAGGGCCGTATTATGCGTAAGGCAGTGTAGGCAACTGCCTAAGGGCCGCGAAATGTTTAATCCGGCCCTGGCAGGGCCGTATTGTCCTTTAAGCAGTGTAAACCACTGCCTTGGGGCCACGCATCGGCTAGGGGCCTCTAGGGTAAAGAGGCCCTAGCCGATGGTAGCTAAAGGTAAATGGTGCATGCAAATCGGATGTATAGTTTGTTTAACATGTTGTAAACCAGGTTGAAAAACGTGTAAAAAAAGGTTTCTAGAAAAACGCATTCAAAGTTTTGCTGAAGGATAATTCAACATACAAACTGTTTCAAACGGTTTCACATAAAATGATCTATCTCCGTCAATTTTCTTGACAAGTGCATCTTTCAAAAAAATTAATTAAAAACAGTTTAAAATTGTTTTTACAGTGTCCTGGTGCCTTAAAGCCTTGTTTAGGATTTGATCAAGGGAACATGGAGGCGTTTGGGGGCTCCCCAGGACCGGGGGCCCGAGGCGGGCCGCCCCCTCCGCCCCTACCTTAATCCGCCACTGCCCAGAGGTCACGGGGAGAGAGAGAGCTTTAGTTCGTTTTACAAAAAAGGGAAGTTAGAATTTTTAATTTTAAAGTTTCAAATGTAGCAATCTGAAGCAATTCTAAAAACGGTTCTGGGTAATTTAAAAAAAATAAATTAGTAGAACATAATATACTAGTAGTTTTGTGAACGAAAGACGTCGCGCGTCGCGTCGAAAATCTTGTTTTGATTTTCTCTTATTTAATAAGTCAAAACCAAATTTTTCTCTGAAATAATAAGATTTGTAAGAAGTTATTGCATCTACCTTAAAATTAAATTATAAACCATACATATTTTATGTAAGTTTTAAAGGAAATTGACAATACAATACAATTTGTCCAAAGAATCGTGACATTCTCAATGACAACTTTCTTCAGGCAGATAAGCAGGTATTGGTTGTTCCAATTTGACAACTCATAGTAGAATCCACGCTCTTGGGAAATCTTGCGGGATAAAAATATAATATCCAACACAGCCACCATCTTGAACTGGAAACGGAATACGCAAACAAATTCACAGACAGATGAAATGTCAACGGCCAATGTTAACTGTCGAGTTAAAACAAGACTCTCTATGCTCTGTCAATGACTTGAGATTTTCACGTCCAAAAGAATTATAGTGACTCATTTTTGGGTTATTATGCATTTTTGCGTTTAATCCTTTTGCCAACGTTACAGTGTTCATCATCGGGGCAAATGTGTAGATTGTGGTTATGTGTGTGTTTATATATTTTATCTGGTTTAACTCCCAGTTGGGCTTTTACCTAGTGAGCTATCGAATATTACACAAAGTTTTTAAAGCGTGAAATAATGTTAACCTGATAAACTAAGTATGAAACAATATAACATGTAAGAGTAAAATAAAATAAAGAAACTAGAACAATACTGCATATTATAAGTCAAATCAATAAAACTAAATTACCAACGCTACTATAATTTGTAGGATTCAACAAAATGCCGGTATAGATTACACTTAATTCTATAAATGGTGTTAGCAAAAATGTCAACGGTACCCCCAAACTTGTTGCCCAGATCATTCATCCTATTGGTTAGTGAGTGAGTCTGATAATTGGTTATGTATGTATTGCAGAAGAATGTTAAATTTTATCTTGTGTTCCTCATGGCACATGGAATTCAATAGTGGTAACGCAACCAGGTCTGATATAATTATCCTGTCAGACAGCCTTATTAGATTCATTTGATTAATCAAATTGACATAATTAATGAATTCAATTAGATTTTTGAGTTAGAATTTACGTACCTAAGAAATTTGTGCTGAACTCTTTCTATATTGTTATATTGAACTTTATACAACAAAGGGGACCAAATAGATGAATTATATTCCACTTGACTTCCGACTAATGAATTATAGAGGGTTCTCATACAATCTAATGACTTAAAATCAGTTAGAGTTCTGCAAAGGAAGCCAAGCATCTTTAAAGCCTTATTAGTTATATCGTTAATGTGTGCCATGAATGTCAAGTTTTCATCGAATATTACACCCAAGTCACGAATTTGTGACACAGGTATTAATTTAATATTATTTAATGTATTTTCATGGTAATATTACATTTCTGGCTGTTCATAAACTGCTATGAAGTTGATAGGTTACTCTGGAAAATTGGCAATCGTGTACATTTCGTATTCTTTTAAATATTTTTAAGTCGTCATCAAATAGTCAGGTCAACAATGTCATTGATGATTAGTAAGAGTAATATTGGGCTGAGGTGGGACTCTTGAGGAACCCCAATTGTGGTCTCAAATATATAAGATTGTACAGAATTAATCTTTACCCTATAAAGCACCGAATTGTTAAATATGCAGCAGTTATACTGTATTGCAATGGTTAATCATCATAGAGGTTTTCTGCTTTTAGTTTTAGTGTATCCGTAGATGAAAGGCTTAGAATTAATCAAATTAACCATTATTATTCATAATTATCAGGTATTTATCACTAAAATCAAATTCTTATATAAGATACAAGATCCAAGATCGGATAAGGTAAACATAATCCATCTTACGTTTGTGGCTGATAGTATTTATATTAAAAAAAACTCTTTTGCTGTTTTCCTGTCGAATGTAATTACTGCAATATTCAAATGATTAACATTTTGCTTTTCCTCATTTGCTTTTCCTCACTCCACGGTAAACAGACATATCGTATTAATTAACATGATGCATTCGTTATTAATAAATTAAGATAATTTAATTAGAATAAACAATAAATTAAGCTGATACTATTTTTTTCCCACTACAACAAATTTAGTCGATAAGAGTGTAAACACGTTGACCGTGGCTATCGCGATAAATTGTGACATTATTATTATTATTATTTTTATTATAACGGCTATTTAAATATTATGCATACAAAATATGATATAAAATTATATAATTGATATTAAATTATTAATATGTATAGTAAATTATATTTCTTAGTCCTCCTCACTAGGGTGACCTGCGCTGAGAGGAACTAAAGTTATTCATTTCTGTTTTATTAGTTTTCTATGTCGTTTTTAATGTTTGTTCAAAGTTTTTCCATTGATCTCTTTCAGCCAAATTTTTATTCTTGATTTGTAATCATTAAAATTTTCCATTCGCTTTATATCAGAGAGAAGGATGTTGTGGAGTGTCGTCGCAAAATAAATATAATTTCTTTGTCCGAATGTGGTTTTATGACCTGGAATAATTTATGTCATTGTGATTTGACCTTGTTTGATGAATACGCGGTATTGTAGAGGATTCAGTATTTTTGAATAGTTTCAATAGTATTTTTTTAGCATATATTTGTTGTACATTTGGTACATCCAAACTATTTAAAATTTCAATCAAAGGCGTTTTTATGGGTACTTTCAGTATGGTCTTTATGATTCCTTTTTGAATAATACTTGGAATACTTGGAGCAGGTGGATGAATTTGTGTATTTAGGAAGTATGTTTACGAGAGATGGGAAGGCTGACAGAGATATTGAAAGAAGGGTAAATGCAGGTAACTCCGTTAATGGAGGATGAACGCAGTTGGTGCTAACAAAAAATTGTCCAAAGAAGCGAAGTTAGCAGTCCACAATGGAGTGCTGGTACCTACCCTGATGTATGGAAGTGAGGCATGGAACTGTCAGAGAAAGGATGAAAGTAGATTAAATGCTGTTGAAATGAGATCCCTGAGGCGTATGTGTGGTAAAACCATGTTTGATCGTGTGAGGAATGTGGAGATCCGCAAAGAGTGCAAGGCGTAATGAGTAAGATTAAGAAAGGGATGGTTTAGGCATGTAGAGCGAATGAGCGAAGATAGGAGTGTAAGGAGGATATATGATTCAAATACGAATGGTAGCAGAAGTCGGGGACGCCCGAAGAAGACATGGCACGATCAAGTGAATCAGATACTCGAGTTGGGCCATGTCAAGAGTCAGAATAATAGAAGAGTATGTATGAGACGACGTATGAATGAGGCAAGAAGTTTGTGCCAAGACCGAATTGTTTGGCGGTTCGTCCTCTATGCCTACCCCTGCGGGGAAACGGCGTGATGGTTAGTTAGTTAGTTAGTTAGTTAGTTACTACCCGTAGATATTTTATACTTGATTTACTGAAGTAAAGTCCTGAAGTGAAGTTCTCCTTGAAGTAAAGTCTCAATACACTGGCTGTGATTATATAATACGACTTATTTCCTGCAACCCAAAAATAGAGTATCCACAAGTTACCAAGTAGCAATGAAGATAAAACAGTGGAGACGATGTATTTTCTGTTGAAAGCATCCAAGGAGCGGCGGGGAGTTGATCCTGGATAGGTGACGAGGAGAGAATCATGTGCGGGGAGCTGATCTCTGATGTTGGGGCGAGACGAGGGAGAGAACAGTCGCGGACAACGGAGGCACATGAGTACCATTTCACAATTTTAGTTACGCTATTTAATTATTTGGATTTGTTTTTCTTTTCGTCATTAGTAAAGCCGAAGAAAAAGTGTGTTATCAAATTACAAATTCTCGTTCTAGGTCTAAATGTAAACAAAGGCAATCGTAATTTTCGCATAATAAAGGTGAGCATTCAAGTTCACGTCTGAATAATTCACGAAGCACATCGCGGGATAGTAATAATAAGTCGCAATTAAAGCATCCGGTTAAGGAACAGAAAAAGTGTTTTGACTGTAATAAAATCGGGCTTATGAAATCTGAACGCGATGATACGGTTACCAATAGGCAATAAGTAACATAGCTAAATTTTGTAGAAATATTTCGTGGATAGCAAAGAAAAAATTGTCAAATATGTACATAGATAGGGTTTGACCGTATATTATTAAGTTCAAATAAAATGAAATATTATTTGAAGCTATGATCGATTCTGGAGCGGGAATTAGTGATATACCCGAACTTATTTATAAATTCTATTTGAAGCATATTAAGTTAATTGGTTGTAATTTGCACTTAGCGGGTTACGATAATAATCTACTAAAATTGAAGGGCAAAGTTAATTTTCGGTGTTGAGACCTTGGCCTGGAAGGCTACGACTGAGGAACATTTAGGTTAATGGATTTTCCAATAAGAGGTGTTATTTTGAATAGCCCGCTATTTCAGTAGATGTTACTTTTAAAGCTGTCATTTTGACATTTATCGGCTTCAACAACGCATTGAAATTATTAAAATTCATTTGAGTGAATCAAATGCAAATCATCTTGCGTGATGAGGCCCGTTTCCACCTCGGTGGCTTCGTCAACAAACAAAATTGTCACATCTGGGGCTCGAAAAACCCAAGAATTATTGTTGAAAAGCCTCTTTATCCTCAACGTGTGACTGTTTGGTTCGGTTTATGGTCCGGCGGAGTCATTGGACCTTACTTTTTCGAAAATGAGGCTGGAGCAACAGTTACGGTGAATGGATTGCGCTATCGAGAGATGATTAATGATTTTTTATGGCCGGAATTGGATGGTATTAATCTGGACAACGTTTACTTTCAACAAGTCACACAAGCAACGAAACCATTGATCTTTTACGATTGAATATCAAAATAACACCTCTTATTGGAAAACCCGCTATATTTATTGTTTGCATGTAATCAAGCACGGATTAGGTTATGTAAAACCCAAAGGGATTTCTCCTCTTAAGTGGGGGAGAATGTGGTAGCGGTACCTACCTCCCTGGGATGGGATGGGCGGCGAGCGGTCACCGTCTATGGCTTGATAGTAGAGTCATTCTGGTATTATACTCCCTGAAGTACAATGGCTGTGATTATGCAATACGACTTTACTTATTTCCTGCAACCCACAAATAGAGTATCTACAAGTTACCAAGTAGCAATGAAGATGCTACAATACGTACCTCGGTTTTGTCAGCTAACAGTAAGGTTAATCCCACTCGGGTCGGTATAAATGCAACAAATCCCAATTTAAATATTTAGCAAGAATTCCAAAAATATGAATTCTTTTGAAATAATTTTATACCGCAACGATGAACCGTATCGTGCTCGATAAATTTATCAAAAATTTATAAAATGTAAGATTTGTTAGTATTGTTTGTTTTTAAAAATGGAAAAATTTTACCGCAATACATTTAAAAAAACATCTTTCACCAAAAAAGTTTCGAAAATTGTGTAACGTGTGACATTCAGCTAAATACTGGAAAATTTATTAAATAACTAGCGCACACCCGAAAGAAATAACAGGATATTATAATTGTAGAATTTGTGAAGCTTATAAAAAATATTTGCTTCAGAATCATTGCCTTCCAAAAGAAGAAATTTTCATTTCGAATGTTAGTTATCTTGAAAAATTACGACATCGAAACTGGGCGTCTTGTATATAAGGCTAACAGATTCTTCAATGGTGCCCAGCTGCTAACCCTATACAAATCTCAAGTGAGCCCAACAATTGTATTTGGGAGCCACCTATGGGCTGGAGCCCCACAATGCATAATACATCAAGCCCACAATACTTGATAAACCTACTCGATTTTGTGCAAAGGGGCGGTCCGTCTGATTGAAAACCCATTGTTAACAGACCAATTGCCATCTCTCATGCACAGAAGCAATGTGGGCATGCTGAGTTCTATAGGTATTTTAATGGGGCCTGCTCCAAGGAGCTAGCAGTATTGATCACCGGTGCATAGGTGAAACTCGTTGGACAACCGTTCACAGTTTATGAGAATGGTTCGTTCTTGTGTAAGTCGGCTCGTATGTGGAACGAGCTACTGGCATCTGTTTGTCCTCCTTTATATAATCCGGGTCTCTTCAAGACCCCTCAAGCATTAATAAACCCGTTCCTACAGCCCCTACCTCAACCCGCCTCACAACGCTGCCTAAACAGGTGGTGACGTGGTTCCTCTGCCTTCACACTGTACAGACAGAGGCGCTCTCGTGAGTTGTCACATAAAGGAATTTAAAATCCAATCAAAAATCGTAGACGAAATAGTATGTTGTAGGTCTATCAGAAACCACAAGATGCATTTAAGGTTTGTATAAAACGAAGTGTATTTCTAGTACTCGATTGTGTATTTTAAGGAATTTTATTTACTTATTTAAAAAGTAGAACATAATTTTGTTTCAGAATGGTTTCATCCGTCACGAAAACTAGCGCAGTGGAATCGATAACTTTACACTATCGGATCCGATAGGCGTAACTATCGATGATTTTATACCTATTCAGATATTTATAACGCAATAAATCAGAAATTGATGTACGCTGGCAACACTGGCGCATGTCTCTATGAATGTATGAATGTGTTTTATTTATGGTATGAATTGACATTCCTAAACGTCGAACGGCTAAAAGTTAAAAATACTAAAAAATTACCATTATCGAATTGAAATATTAACCTTTGTAATGCCTGCCAATGTATATGGAAGTCCGCATGTACCATTTGACACTAAAAATGGAGTTCATTAGTTCAAGAGGTGATTTCTCAGAGCTGGAACGGAATCAATAAGAAGAATCATTATTATTTTTCTCTTATTCCGCTTCGCTCTTAATACGCAATATTTCTCTTTCAAATAAATGGATTTAGCTTTATTAATTCAAAACATAATTTATTATGTCGGGGGAGACGGAAAAATACGCACTTTTAATTTTAATTTCGTTTATTAAGTCACTTACGCGATATATCAATTAGTATGCGGCGCCGTTATAGTCGCAGCCGACGGCGACTATGTTCATATCAAGAGTTGGATTATATTCATAATATCGTATTAGAATTAAATCACAAACCTGTCTATACAAACCTAGCGTAGCCCACAAACTACTTGAAAACTGGGATATAACTCTAAAGGGGACGCGAGCAGGCGTTATTAAAGGTTCCCCAACATTTATAGTAACTTTTAGTAATAATATAACTAAATTCAAGTATTAATTCAAAGTAAACATTCCATATTTACCGTGAAGCGGAATTCGTAACCTTTACCAAATCATTATATGAATTAATTTAGTCTATCGTATACACGTTCCATTGACGTAACTTGGTTAGTTCGCCTCCATTAATTTAAAAGCCAGTTATTTTGCACATCCAACAACATTATCTGAAAAGTTGTGCATATTGATCTATTTATCTGACAACTTGGAAGCCGCCATAAAAGCAGCGACTTTTGTCTGCCGCCTCCATAAATATGACCGACTCCGACCATAACTCCGACTGTCAGAATCATAAATAAACCACTCTGTCAGAATCATATTCTAACCGTGCCTGCAAATATCGCTAACTGACCATAGATGATGGTTTTCGTCAATATCGTATAAGCTCTATGCAATATGTATTGCAAATTATTTGAGTTATTTAGTTTTACTGTTGGGTTGTTGACAACGGATTTGGTCAATGTCGAATCAAAGGGTTTTATCGATCTACCAGGCTAGATCCCCAGCGATGTCCATGTGTTACAGTGAACGAAGTTTACAAAAGGGTTTTTCTGCATCATGAAGTCACTCCTAGGCCATTTAAATAAAAAAACAATTTTTTTAAAATGTTTATTAATCAATCAATACAACCATACCACGGGACAATTCTGTTCATCTTACTTAGATCTAATTAAAGCCCCACATTAAAAGGTCAACATTGGTGCTAAAAATAACAGTCAATGTAAATCTGGTAAAAGGGTCTTTGATACTTAAATTAGCTCAAAAACTTAACATGAAAATATTTACCTAACGGATATCTGATAAGGAATGTATTTTATTTAACATTTATGCATAATCCTTCATTTTTTTTATGTAAACAATTAATATATGTGACACAGAAAAAATATGCAAGGATTTTTGCACACCACAGTAAATAGATTTGGATCGTTCCAAAATTTAAAATAAAATTACCATATTTAATGTAAATATTTTACACAGAAAAAAACCATTAGTGTTTTTTTGTACATTGCGAAAATAAGCTGATTTGTAAGTCTGGATTCTGGAAGTTTATTTAATTCTAAACCACCAATAATGAACGAAAATCTATAATTTTTACTATAAAAATCATTTGGTTGCAAATATTTTACACAGAAAAATTCGTGTAATTTTTAAAAAGATGTAAAATTATTCTTTGAGAAAACCATATTACATAGTATTATGTAGGTCTACCGCTAATAGATTCGTTGTAACCTCTCCCTCTTCTCACAAACGATGTGCATAACAGAAAGAGAGGTCACAGCACAGCTTTCAGTGGAATACAATTATACATTATTTATTATATAGCTGGTTTATTTTTAGTATGATAACATCACAGTCTAATCCAATGGTCATTATTTACTCACAAAATAACTGTGATCAAAATACAGGTAAGTAGCATATAGGATTAAGAATGAAATAAATTGACTTCTATTCATCAAAAAATCAAAACCATACAAAATTAATTAAAAATTTTTTTTTAGCTCTTTGTTCTTGGTTAATACAAGAATATATTTTATTTACTTCGATTTCTTACATATAAAAACTAATAATTATTTGAATGATCCTATAAACCAGCAAATACCCACACGATTTGAGTCAACTAAAATATAAAATCTATTAACTACAATAAATTTAACCTACACCTAACTTAAATATTGAAAAATCAATAATATTTTGAGCAAATCGTGTAAAAATGAAACAAAAGTACAATGGCAACATCAATTATGCAATATTTGTTCAATTTGATGATAAAATATTATGCTTTGCACATTGTAATAGAATAGTGGTAACAACAAACATGTCAAATTGGTGAAGCCAGTGGCGTGCAACAAAAAAACATTTTCATCCAAAATTGCACACCACTGGAGTTTAGAGAACATGGCAGACAAAACTAGCACCAAGTGTTGTCCATGTGTTTTTATGTATATATTATTTATAGCTATTATAATGTGTCAAAATGTTATGAAAATTAATATACAGTCCGTAGCACAATCGAAATATAATTACCAGTCACTTTTACAACGATGAAACATACATATATATACATTTAGATTAAAATTATTGTTTTTTATATACAGGCACAATATTCCTAACTAAGTGTCATGAAATAGAAATTAAATTAATATGATAAATAAAAAAAACTCACTACTTGCATTCAAAAAGGTCGAAATAAAAATTAACACAATTTTCTATGAATGATTTGAATAATTTTCCAAAAAAAAAGAAATAATGTTTCAGAACGAGAATTTAATTTTAATGAAAACATTTGGCACTATCAAAAAAACATGTTTAAATCTACAACGATCGACATTTTTTATATCTTTCGAGAGAGCTCTTAATTGAGTCACATTTGACATTGTCGTTGAATTGGCAATTAGTGCAAATTTTAACATTTTAAAGTGTTCCTAAAAACATCCGATTAGCGATTTGTTAAAAATTGAAATTCAAAGATGAAAAAATTGACAATAATAAATAAACAGAACAAAATTATATTTAAAAGACTTAATACTCATCACCGCGAAACACCTAGTGACATTAAATTTACACAAATTATTTATAATATACACCTAATTTTTATGGTAAATGATCATCCTTTCTTAACCCTGAGGATAATCAGTGTTATGACCAAGAAGAGAGCAATCCAGCTGATTGTGGCAATGAAGCCATAGTATACATCTGGTTCTGTGATCGCCCAACCTCTGGTCAGCATGGACCGCAGGGATGTGGTTGCTAGGGTGAGAGGGAGGAAGAGGGCAATGTAGCGGAGGACTATGGGCATTCCTTCAATAGGCCAGATCACTCCACTGAGGAGGAGGGTTGGATAAAAGGAGCCGAGGGCCAGTTGGATGGCGTTCCTCTCAAGTTCGCAGATGGCGGAGATGACAAAACCGAAGCACATACCGCAAAGACCTGGAAATATAATGTAGAATGTTAAAACAACAAAAATAATTTTAAAACTAGATACCCATAAGAACTAAACCATACAGGAAAAATTAGTACCCCACTGACCAACACACCTATATTACAAAGACAACACCTCAAATATTCTCAACGTTGCAAAATTAAATACGCCTTTAGGCCAGAAAACCATAAATTCCACGCTACGAAATTAAATTATGCCCTCCCAAATGGAATTAAAAAGAGCATAACAATGTCACAATAAGACTAAGGTCTAATTATTTTGCAGAAATTCAAATGTTACATTGTCATCCAATGAATATTCAGCGCCATTATGTTTTTTTGACATTTGGTTTCTGTCAAATTGCAATAAGTTGATAAGCTTAACAACTAGTCCAGTTACTTTCTAATCTTCAAATATGCAAACAGAGACATGTCAAACATAACACAATATTGCAATATATGTGTATGTATGGTATTTCTCTGAATTGTTCCACCATGATTATATCGCCAAGAAAACACCATTTTAAAATTGCTCACCTTGAAGAATCGTCAGCACAATAACCCAGAAGATATCTCCCTGACACTCCACTCCAAAGACGAGGATCATGAAGATCAGCACAAGAGCCGTCTGCCCGCACATGACTATAAACTGCGTGATGACATGGGAAGACAGGATCTCTCCGGCTGATACTCCCGCCACCCAGGATCTGTCCAGCAAACCCTCGGTTCTCTCGTTAATAAGGGCTGATGATGTAAGAGCCACGGCGAGGAAGAAGACGATTCTGGAAGGAGAAATATTAATTAGGCTTGGTGTTTTAACGTATTATGTTTTGATTACAGTAGAGCTGTTCAATTTTCATAAATGCAGGCTTAGAAGAAAGCAAACTAACATTTCAACGCTTATAACTCTATAGCAAAACTTTTGAAGACCAATAATTACAGTGCTAATTTATTTATTTATTAACGGACATCGTCCAAATTACAAAATAATAACACAAATACAGTAAAATGAAAAATACAGGAGTAGACAAAGGTACATGAAAGCAAAGACATAAGGCAGATATAATATAAGAAAATAAAGTGACAAGTCGAATCAAGTCAAGAATACGCTGTGGGTCAGGAACAAGGGGCACTTATAATATTCCGTCACTCGTTTAGCGAACGGCAAAAATCATTCAGACTTATCCCAAAAAAGTTAAGGTTTTGACTTGAGTTGACCAGTCTACACATTCTGGACAATGGTGAATAATATCCAAAATTTGTCGAATGATGGTTGAGGAAGAGCAGTTCATTATTTCTGGGTCTGTGCGAGGGGATATTGAAGGGAATGAGTTGCAGTAGAGTAGGTGAATCAATAATACCATTTATAATTTTGAAGAAGCAAATGAGGTCATTTCTTTCCCGACGGACTTCCAAAGGAGAGAGGTTTAGAGTTAGTTCAATTTCATCATATGAGTATTTGCCTTTTTCTAATCCTAGCCTCCTAGCAATCCCTCTTAAGAACCGATGTTGAACAGATTCAATGCGTCGAATGTGGACAGCATAAAAAGGAGACCAGATAACACAAGCATATTCAAGATGGGGCGAACCAAGGAGCAGTAAAGAGTTCTAAGGGTATTTACGTTTTTGAAGTCCGAAGTGATTCTAGTGATGAAACTAATAATAATCTGATGGTGAAGAAATCAGCAAGTCTTTCAAAACAGTCAATAAGAGAGTTAATGTGAAAATGTGACAAACCCAGAGTCATAAAACTCATGGAGAAGGACAAAAGAAGACTTGATGCTAACACATTATAGTTGTGCATAACAGAATTTATCTGGTGAAATAATAAACATTAAGGATAAGTAGACTTACGTCAGTATAACACCAGGAGCGACGAAGTCAGTGAACGAAGGATTGCTCTTTCCGTAGATGGGATCCTTGAACTGGATTGGAATGTCTCCTAACTTCGGATTTTCTTTGCAGTCAGTAAACAATTCCTAAAACAACCAATAAAAAATGTAAGCACAAGGAAAGGGTGAATCCGATACGTCACAAAAAAGTTCTTTTTATATCATTCTATAAAGAAGAATGCTTGCTAAGAGTAGGACAACAGAATCAATTTCTTTGATCTTTTGAAGCACGATTTGACCGAGCTGGGGGTTGATTTAACAATAAGCTTTATTGGATTTACCTTTGCGAAGTCTCGGTAGCTGAACTGCAAGTCACGGTTGAGCATAAGACCGATCTGTTGATTAGACATGTCGAGCCAGACTCTGATTTCAGATTGGTCCAGAGTTTCTTCGTCAGCCTCTCGTCCTGCAATTAGATATAAAACATTAGTCGTTGTTGGGGCGATAATAATAGTTAATTGAAATCGAAGAGGGATATTTTTTACGATTGAAGTTAAAGGGAAACAAATGTAAATCTAATGCAATTGATTTTACATGGATTATTTCATGATATTCACGTCTAGTTGTAAATATAATATCTTCCCTTCATTCACTGCCAATCTAGAAACCTTACACAGAGGCGGATTTGTAGTCTTGGCCGCCCTAGGCCCCAGACCATGTAGCCGCCCCTTTCTCAGTACCCATCATATTGACCAGGAGTATCCAAACTTTTCAGTAAGTTCCTGCAGTATTTTCCTGCCATTATCATTCATGGTTCATGGGGTGAGATTTGTCCAGGTCTTGGCGGCGGATACGTCTGCCCACCTGCTGCGTGGCGGGCCGGATCGAGAGAGACTGGGTGAGGGAGGCCTTTTGACCTTTCCAGCCGGACTATCTTGACCCATCGACTTGCACCGCAGTTGGGGGGATGTATTCATACGTATGTCACTCCTGGACACACTAATTCCCAGATTCCTACCCACCCCTCATACATTTTCCCTTTCAGAACTTCCTATCCTTCCCTTCCTTAAAAAGACCCTCCACACAGCATCACATCAGCTCTGTGTGTGAACACGCCATTATGCATAACAATACCTGACGCGGTTGAGTCACTAGCGCAACTGAATCACGGTAGGGATTGGAAATACGCGAGCGGGCGAGCGACGGAGCATAATAGGTGTGGCGAGGGCGGCTGCGGGGCGTGGGGGCGCGCTGTGTGCTGTGTGTGAACACGCTCTTGCATATCGCTATTTCGTACGTAGAATATTTAGGTACTTAGGAAGTAATTTCTTGTTATCATCTGTGACTTTTTTGTCACGATTGGCCGCCCCTAATATCTGGCCGCCCTAGGCCCGGGCCTACATAGGCCTAAGGGCAAATCCGCCTCTGACCTTACACCATACTACATCAAAACCTTTCACATTACAGTGCCAATGTCTTGCCTTTGTAGCAAACTTTATTTCCACTAAAAGTATATATTATTCAAATTCCTCCAAGTACTAATTCTAAGATTCCCATTTGATAAATCAGGAATAAACAATGCATTATTATTACTGCAGTAATTCTAAGACATAAATTACAAAATCAATTTCTTTAAACTAGTTTTGCAATTAGAGCCCAGAAATGGTAATATTGCAATACATATTTATTTATTTTTCATGTTCTCCGTAAAACGATTATTCACCAATACATTATGGAGAAGATTACAAATTAGACAAAAAGTATAGCAAAACACATAAAAAGGTCAGTTTCACTACTTTGTGACATACGTCAAAAGATAATTGTTAAACTGCCTGTAGGTTACGTTAAAAATGTCGATGGTCAATGCAGACTCGTTGAGCAGTTCAGTCGCTCTGTTGACTGGGGCGTTCTGATAGGCAGAAGTCCTCGCTTTTGGAGCATAAAAAAGGGTATGGGACCTTCCACGAGTATACTTGTCTGGGACATATAAGTTAATCTCTTTCAAAATAGGCGGATTATGTATAGTTCCAGAGATTATCTTAAAAAAATGTTTTCCTAAAAATATTTTTCGGCGGGCTTCTAATGTATTAAGATCGAGCATTCCTGCTAAGAATAAGGATGGATACAGGAAAGGGTAGTACATATATTCCCTCATATATAGGTAACGCATGAATCTCTTTTGTACTTTTTCTATTTCGAGAATATGGTTTTGCTCAGAAGGGGCCCAAATAATGGAGCTATATTCCAAGATACTGCGAACAAACATATTTTAGTTCGGTTTGACGTATGATTAAATTATTTACTAAGGCCCAGTTTCGCAGAAATTGATGTGCGTCATCAAATGGCCACTACGCGCCATTTTGTTTTTTGCCATTAATCTATGTCCGTTTCAGCTTTTGAACAAATTGTGATCGAAGAGGAAAACTACTATCATATTGTTAAGCTTATCTGCTTATTAATCTTTGACAGAAAGCTGAAATGCACCTGGAATCAGCGTTTAACAGGGATCTTTCAAATATAAAAAAAACACAAAATGGCGATGAATGGCCATTTGATGACAATGTCACATTTGAATTTCTGCGGAACAACTGGGTCATAACCAGTTTAGTGCCAATCACTCGCATGGGCAGACCAATCGTATGTAATTTTAATGGTAATAACTGAACCACCAGATTTGTAACCAAGAGAGATAGCCGAATACTCGAAACAATATCATAATAACTTGGCTACAGTCAAAGGAATAAGGATTCCATCAAAGATTTCATATGTAATGGGTTTATGCTTGGGTGCTTACAACTTACGAGAGCTGTGCAAATCATCTCCCCGTATCAATAATAGTTACGTCTTAATAAATTTCTCACCCAATCCAATCCTAGCAATCATGGCATCAGTGAAGTTGTCAGTGAAGTACAGAGTGCCCCACGCGTTCCCTTCTCTAACAGCTTGAAGCGCTAAGTCCACCGTTGCATATGGTTGCTGTATCATGGTTTTGTTGCTGAGATGCTGTAGATATCGACACGAGAGGTTCTTAAAGGTGCAGCCGTGCAAGTCTTCACACACTCCACCGTTGCTCCAGTTGGGGATCTCTCCATTGACGATAGCCTGAAATGAAAACAAGAACATATAAATACAGAGGGTAAGTGAATTTCAGAGAAAAATACACAATCTAAGCGTCAAATACCTCATACAAATGTATGGGTTACTGTTTGAACGCATGATTATAAGATCCTCGGGTGTAGGATGGCTTATAGTTCATATTAACCTCACTCAAAAATATATTAATTTATTTTTGACCGAAACCAGAATCCTTCATGAACGACTATGAAAGAATTTCTTTTGGAATTGCGGCTTTGAATTCATTATTGGAAAATGTCCATGATTTGGAGCTAGTATATGGGGAATTGCTTATACTCTATTGAATTATTGAACGATTCCATTTCTGTTTAGGAGAATTTTTCTTTTCCGCATCTCACCTTCTTAATAATATTCAGGTCACTTCTCTGAAAGGTTTTATTTTAACCAGATGTTCAGTTGTTTGTACTAATTATTAATTCTTTGGTTTGTCGTTTTAACATGCCATTTTTTAACGCTTCCAAGTATTAACATGAAAACAATCTACTGTACTTAAAATTTTTAACGTGAACGTTTTAACACGTGCAGTGGGTAACTGCTTCGTCCGGCCAATAGTGTGATGCGAAAGGACACTCACACACTTACGCGTGAGTTTAAAGACAAGGAATCTGTAAAAGTGTTCATAAGGATCTTATAATCATGCATTCACTTTACTATTGTATGAGTAGTTTTGAGTCCCTCAACTGGCTCAAGATGGTTGGGAACAGTTATCTCGTTCTCCCCCCTATCCCTCTTCTCCCAACTCTCCCTCAACCCCGCCTCCTTGGGAGCAGTTGGGACCATTTGTTTACAATCAAATTTATATGGAAGGCACTTATATTGTTATTCTTTATTCAATGGTACTATCCTTACATCTATCTGGACAGTGGTAATAAACCTAACGGCAAGAAAACTTACAAGTCTCAGTCCAGTGGGGTCTCGTCCTACAGCCAAACAGAAGAGGATGACTTGCATGACAGGCAGGGCGAAGATGAAGAGCATCACACCAACGTTTCTCCACATCTTGAGGAAGTTCTTCATCAGCAACGCTTTCATCTTCCCTCTGGTGGTTAGCTGGAAAGAACAAAAAAACATCATTGAAAACAATTAGAGTTGAAATACTAGCTGAAGGTACTTGTGCAATACATTTACTTAAAATACCTTCGTTGATAATCAATAATTTCGGTTGTTGGTGCATGTGTAAGAAAGTAATGTGAAATATTCCTGCGTAATACTTTTATTTATTTATTTGTTTACACATTTTATAAGTCTTGGAGTACATTGGATACATTGAATGTGTCCAATTTTTTACATAAAGGTGATAAACAATGGTTACAAAAAATAATTTCTTACATTACAGTGGAATAAAAATAGAATATAAAAGGATAATTATAAAAATAAACTTAAATTTTCAGAAATAATATATTAACATAAAAAAAAATTGTTTTTAAAAAAGTATGGTTTTAACATCGAATCTTATACATTCATTTGGTAAATGGTGTTGGCGAGGAATCGGCGAGTTTGCTACATAATTTGTTTGTGAATGGTGACATTGAAATAGGCCCTTGTGCCTAGTGTGATGAGTAGGTACTCTTAAATTAACTAGACTCAGAAGTTTGCAAAAGTTGTGTTCAGAATTTACAATTTAAAGGCAAACATTTGTTTTTAATAAGTACTTTCGGCTTTACAAATTCTCCGCTGTTTAATTCTGAAATTAAATGCCTAGGGATAACACGATGAAAAATTGATTTATAAATAAAGACGGTCACATTTTTCACTTATTAAACTACAAATAATCGGTTAAAATAAAGTTTTAATTTCACATTACGAAGTCATAAATATTGTTCAAACCACAGACATAGGAATTAATAGACGAGAAGATAATGGCGAGGGGTAAAATCAACTGTTGAAGAACGAAGGGCGTAAGGCTGACTGTGATTCGTCAATAAATCAATCTGACAGTAAATAGGCATCTCGCATTATAATATCACCATTTACTTCTTAAAAGTAAAATCTGCTTTTGAATGAATAGACATTTTTACATGGGAGCGCAAATTACTCGCCACGTTATGAACAAATTTGCGAAGTCAAGATTCGGCAAAAAAATTCGGTTCTATTTTCAGAGTCGAATATTTCGTTTAAGTATTTAGTTAAGACACTTTTATAAATGTTCATAATTTACTTCCCAGCAACCAACCAGCTTTGTGTTTCGCGTCCAGACGTTTCTCGATGTGATAGTATATGTTTCTAAAACTGATCTATATTATACGATGTGAATATGCTTAAAATAAAGTAAAATAATGCTTATATATGGAATGTAATACGACAATTGGGTTTATTCTCTTTTTCACATCTATTTTTACAAGTTTTCATAGTACAAGTCAACATTTTGCCGTGTTATTTCGTAAAATGAACCGATGATGCCTCGACCATAGTTCGCACAAGAATGATGACGTCACGTTTTCAAATTTCACTTGAGGTCATACGCGAGCCCAGCCGGCTCCAATGGAACCGTTATGGGGAGTGGGGATAATAAGCTTTTAATCACTTAGGGCAGGTCTACTAATATTCATATGTCTATGGTTCAAACGCTGTAGATTTAAGACAATTTTTATTGGAAAAGTTAATTCGTAGACAAAGCAGTTTGACAAACATTGTCGAAGTGCTGCAATAACGCAGGAGCTCAAACAGTATTTATTTAATGAATTATTGTTAATATGGTTATTTTTTTTTTTCGGTGGTGAAAACATATTCGTACATATAGTAACATATTGCAGATTGAAAAGTATAGATAATTTTTGACTCGTCCTAATACTTACAGTGGTCATGGCAGAATAACAGTCAGTGCAATCATTACAGTCCATGCCGAGGTCGGGTGTTGTTATTTTGCTGGTGTGTGGCTTCTGTTAACAAGAAAATAGTGTGTAAATACAAATTCGAAATGACAAACTGAAGTAACACGATAAACAAAAACCACAATCACAAAACAATCAACAAAAATATCATAAAATAATCGGTAAGAAAAATGTACTTGTCATTTTCAACATTGGAACTTCATGCTATAAAGCAGGTACCAAAATTATTAAATTAATTATTAATTCTTTATTTGTAACGGGCATTGATGTATTATAACGGGTATTAATTTGATATGAAATATCAGGATTGAAACAAAAGGAAAACATCCAAACTTCCAAAGAATGAACTAGAGAATTTTGGTTTGATATCTGCTGTTTCATGATATCAGCATTTCTCGTTGGAGTAACCACCACGATCAAAAGACAAAAATCTACTCTTGTTGGTTTTAGTTTTGTTATATTGAATGCTGTTGATGGATTTCTCATTTGTGAAGTGAAAAATAACTCACGTCAAAAGGTGCGGCGACTCCATTGGATCCATCCTGAATGAGGATCTCCTTGCTCTGATGGAAGTTGAGCCCCACAACACCCGAGTCCTCGATGACATAGATGGGTTCCTCCTTCTTGCCCCAGTTTAGCGAAGCCAGGGAGATGTTGTTACTGATGTTCAGCTCGGAAGACTGGTTGGCAGTGCCGGCTACGGCTAGAGAAGAACATATGGATTGGTAAGTCGAATAAAATATAATTTAAAATATGTGACATGATACATACTCTAAGCCTACAGTATCGAAACTTATGAAGAGTATTTCAGATGTCTCTAAGGATACCATTGCATGGGTGGCCATCTTAGATTCTTCCCCTGCAATCTTTAATTAACAAGAACCAAAAAAGCATTAATGTTTCTTATGTTTCGTTGAATTATTTTTTGGGGAGGAAATTGGATTAGGGTGAAGGATATGAAATTATGATAAGTATCCAAAATAATAAATTGGTACTGTTCATCTAAGACATTTTCGATGGGTACAAATCACGTCTGACGACAAACATTCTTAGACCTAAATCTCCATCTCTACAACGAGTGAGGTGGCCGTCTTGGACTCTTCTCCCTACGTGTTATGTTTTGAGCTCTCTTGCATTTTTGTAACATCAATTTGATCCGTAGTAAAATAAACAATTGGTACATTACTCAGAAAAAAAAAGTCCATTGTAAAGTATTGAAATTATTTAGATATATTTGTTTTGCGATAAGAAGATCGTTAAAAAAATTACAATTTGAACACATTACGAAACAAAAGTGTGTCTTACCTTCAAGTTTATCCGTATCTTAGTTTTGCATTAAACAAAAAAATAATTTTAGATATCTTTTAAAAAAAAATTCAATTTTGCTAAGTTTTAGGAGGTAGTAATTAATATCTATATTTAAAAAAATGTTTGATATCTTTTATTATCATTTTATTTCAAACACAATTCGGTCTAGTACTTTCATCCACATCATAGACTAACTTTCAATTCTAATCTAATCTATTTATACCCAACTCTTTAATTAACATACATCCCAGTACCGTAAAATGGGGTGACTGATCAATTGTTAATTTTGAAACTAAATATTTTTTTTTTAACATGTTTAAACTATCGAAATAAATATTATAAAAATATGTATGTTTGGGTGGTTGAAAAACTTATGGTAATCAAAGTAACCTTTCCGAGTGGGACGACTTTAATATACCATATAAATGGTATATTAAAGTTTATTATAATGATAAGCTTATTATAATGATACGCCAATTCTAAACCTTTTGACCGGGTTAAATACATTTGAATGTAACTTGAAAGCAACTAATTTGACACTTAATTTTGTAGCGTCATTGTATCCAAGTTGCCTGAAAAATAATAATTCTGAGTCGTAGCGAGAATTCTTAATTATAGTTGCAAATTTCTTAAATAAAGATATATTATTTTTATAGCAATGATTGAAGCACCCCCCGATTTAAAAGTTACCCCATATAAACAACGCTTAACAAAGCCGTGGCTGGTAATAATGTTCCCTGCCAAAATCTTCCCAGTAAAACTTTTACCAGTTAAAATGATCCCTACCAAAATGTCCCCGGTCAAAAGGTTCCTTGCCAAAATGTTCCACAACAGATAACACAATAAGAATAAATAAATTTATTGAAAGGTTAGATTCATTTTGGCAAGGAACATTATTGATAGAAACATTTTGACCGAAAACATTTAACTGGGGACATTGTATTGTTACAAGAACATTATTATCTTTTTAATAAATTTTTTAACAAAAATACGATAGTTTAAATATGTATCGTAAATTGTATTTCTTAGTCCTCCTCACTAGGGTGACCTGTGCTGAGGCTGTCTAATGTTATTAAACTTATTATTATCTTGAACCTAACAAAGAATCATGGTAAATACCTTGTCTTCTTGATAGTTTGAGAAACACCTCCTCCAGAGACAGGCAGCCGTACATGGTCAGGAGAACCTGCGGAGATTCTTCAGCCAGCAGTCTTCCGCTTCGCATCAAACCAATCTAAAAATAAATTAAAAAACATAAATTATTAAAATAAAAAAGAATGAACCAAATATAGGTAGGGTCTCTAATAATGAAGATCTATTTCTGGGTTTAGGCAATACATACGACGAAGTTTGAGATATGAAACACGAAAACCGATAGGAAATTGCACAGACAAGACAGTGGTAATGGAGGGACTATTTAGGGACAAACCATCAAACATTGACAAATGTAGGATGTCTACCGACTTTATAAAACTGAAATTGCCATATAGTATGTGTATCGAACGTCCAAACAGAACAGCATCATCATCATGCACATCAAATATAACAAACACAACAAATTCCATCGTATTTACCGCTCGAAAACTATGTAAAACCTTCCATAAAAACTAATGTTGATAAACCTGGCCTACAGAAAGGAAACTAATGTTTAAAAACCTGCCCTGCCGGTTAGCGGGACATTTTTATTACCCCGGCGCAAAGAGCAGTTGTCTCGCCTTAACTAAAGCAACCATCTTGCTCTCGCAAAGCAACCGCTGATTGTCTAAAAAGCGAAAAAGACCGCTTCTGCGGCAACAAGCAAGAAGAAATTTGAAAAAAATATCCGAATTTGCAAGCCTTTTTTGTAATAATAGGAGACAAATGTGAATGTGTGCCTGTGCTTATATTATACAGTTTTTTCTTGTGCAGGCAAACACGTCCTGTACAGTATTTTAGTATGTCCGTATCGGACATTTTCGACAGTCCAGACCTGGTGAGCATGATTAATTATTGCGTACCCAATAAATACAACACTAGACTCCACGTTTCATTTCATGTAGTTGCTTCTCGCACTAATTTTATATACAATTCTTGTTCACAATGATTGTGTGGGGAATAAAGTTGCTCTTCGACATGCCTATTTAATTTTATTAAAATTGCAGCTTCTTCATTGTTATTATGTTATAAGATTATTATTGCTTATTATGTACGTACTTATATTATTCATATTTTTTTATACATATATGTATGTATTTAAAAGTCTAATGGGCATATAAATAAGTACAAAAATATCGGTAAAATACACACATTATTTCTTCTGACGTGTACCTATGATGTTCTCAGCAGACATCCGATCTTCTCATTGATTTAGTCTGGCTTCATTAAAAATGAAAGTAAATGTGATAAAGTTAGGTTATATCCAATATGAATGTTGGGATTTAACTAGGATAACTAGGTTAACCAGAAATTTTAACAATACAAAGTGTATTAAATTGTTATATTTTGCCTATGTAAGAAGTCAACTTGAGTACAATTCTCCTGTCTGGAACCCACATTATAATATACATGTACAAGCTGTTGAAAGAATACAAAACAAATTCTAACGTTTTATAAATTTTAAAATGGGTATTCCAGCAATTATGTTGAACTACAACACTTTTTATTATATAAATATGCTCAAATTGTCACACAGAAGAATTTTCATTGACTTGGTATTTCTATATAAAATTCTAAATGATTTAGTTGATAGTCCGGAATTGCTAGAATTGATAAGCTTCCGGATTCCACAACGTAATACTAGAAGTCAGGATTTATTTCAGTGCAGAAATTCTGAGACTAACTACCATATGTATTCCTCTTTGCCCAGAATACTAATGGAGGGAAACAATTATACCAAGTCATGTATTATTTTTATTGCAGTATTTTCGGATTAATTATGTACCACTAGTGCCACCTGTGAAGGTTAGGTTATAGTATTTGTGAAAGGTTCTCGCCTCTGCTATTTATTGTTATTTAATCGCGTAGGCAAGAACAATTCCTGTATTGCTGACTGTTGAATTTGAAGTTTGTCAACAGTCTTTTTTCATATAAAAGGTTAGGTTTCCGTTAAAATGCGATCTTGCTCAAAAACAACCAAAGGTTTTCCCTTTCCCAAAGAATCACAGAACTGGCCTGTATCTAGCGTATTTTTACTATAAAAAGTGTCTTGTCATGTCATGTGAAAGTGTATATTCATTTGTGAATTAAAGTAATTCAGTTTGCTCTCAAAAATAACGGAGTTTAATTTAAAAGGGCGCCACAATTTATAACAACATCTTCAATTTGTCTTCAAACAAATATAAAATGTAGTTAATGAAGCAATTCAGTTATGTACAATAAATAATGTACCTATACTTCTTAGTATCCATATGTAAAAGCAAGCCGAAAAAGGGCGTTAATTATTACATAAATAAATTTATATTCAAATGAAACTGTTATTTCTTACCGCATGTGCCTGCCTGGCCTCCTCGATGTAATGCGTGGTCAGGATGACTGTCTTGTTGCCATCGCGCGTGATCTGCACCAGGTGGTTCCAGATGGACTGCCTCAGAAGCGGGTCCACTCCCACGGTTGGCTCATCCAGGATCAGCAACTCAGGGTCGTGCATCAGGGCCACTGCAAAGGAGACGCGGCGCTGTTGGCCTCCGCTGTAACACAGAAAGACACATGGTTTTAGGGAGATGTTTGTAACAGTTGGTGTAGATAAAGATGTTGACGTGTAAATGTAAGAAAAATTTTCAACCTGATATGAGCTAGTTTTCATCAGTTTTCCTCGTAAAAAATCTATCACTCACTCAACATAATATAAAAAATGTCAATATTTAACTCATTAGGCCTCTCAGAGTATTTCCGCTTATAATAAAATCCAAATAAATGGAGTATTTCTAAACATATCCAAAAATTAAAAAATGTTTTTGAAAGATGATGAAATCCGCTTTCAAATAGTATCATTAGAATTAAACATATATTTTTTGAAATATGCAAATTTTGAATGCAAATATAAAAAATAAATAAAAATGGCACACTTTACCTACTTTTTTGTAACTAAACTTTTTTTTCTTTATTCAGTGTTTTTATTGGTTTTTACAGTTTTAAGGTGTGTTAAAACCACCAAGCTAGGCACATGCCCGTGTTGTGGTGGTTGATTAAATATACAGTAAAAAAAATAATAAATCAAGTATGAAATATAGAAGAAATTAAAATAATATAAAAAGTATACAATTTAAAATAAAATAAAGAGTATATAGTTTAAGATAGTATGTGAAATACATTAAAATATAACTGATAACAATAAATAAATAAAAAACACACGCATTTTATTAGGCAAATGTATTACATACGTTTCTACCACCACGCTTTTTTGGCGTTTCATTTAAAAATATAATTCATGAAGTTTCATAATTTTTTTTCAAATTCGGGACAGGATTTTTAATTCTTCTGTGGTTAAGTTCTATATTTGAATATATAGCGTGGTGTTTTGTCTTTTGAATACAGTGTCACGTAACGAATCGGACACGTTCAAAACTCCCGCGAATTCAAATTAGTCAGCGGTGAGTTGTTACCATTGTTCGCTGTGCGCGTGCGCCCGCTCTGTGCACGGCCAAGTTGGTAAACTGCTCTACGCTCGACACACGCCGGCCATTCAAATCACCAACGGCCGCCCACACTCTCAATCTAGCCTTGGCCCTGTCAACATGTCTGTTTTGCTATCAACCAGGACGCCATCGTTGCGCGCCTAAATTAACGGCCGCTTTGTACAAGTATTTTCGAAGCCTGTACCTAATTGCTGTGCCTACTCACAATGGAGAAATGTACGCGTAATAGCGCGTACAGTACGGAAGATAACCCTCCATTTGTGGTTCAACATGTACGCGAAACCTACTACAAATTCATGTAAGCGGATTAACTATCTTTACCCTTTATGTGCCTTTTTGTGACTTGAATCATGCCTACACACACGCTTGCCAGCCAGAACCTAAATTATCAAGAGAGATTGTTCCTAACGAACCGCTAGGAATATTTAGGATGTAAATGACCCATCTCATTTGTGTATCTGTTTGTAATTGTGCTTTGTGAATATACTTTCATACCCCATTTTTGCGTTTCCTTTGACGAATTCGGAGTGGTTTGTTTGGCAATTAGTTCCCCGTGTAAGAGCCGTAGCTGACCTGACGCCTGATGATCATGATCTCAACCTCTACCACCTGAGCTAACGCCGATATGTACTAAGGCACCCTTTTTGCAATGGACCTCTCGCAGGGAAAATTGCGCTTTTTACAACAGTTTAGATTATATTTCTCACTATGACAATGAGGGAGATACAACGATTTCTGTGAGACCATGTGAGTTGTTCTCAAATTAGCCTGAAGGAACGCATAATTAATAATAGATCTGGGCGTCATTTACGATGAAAAGACAAAATTCTGGGCGTCATTTACGATGACAAGATGAAATTCGTACCTCACATTGATTTAATTACAAATTTAGCACTAAGGCCTCGTGGTAAGCGTTCAAAGGTGGTTTGAAAGACAGATATGTAAATACGAATGTTAGAGAGTGCGCGTTAATTAAAAAACGACAATAATGAAGCGAAAATGGTGAAAATATTTAATAAAGCACACTTTTTGAATAGAGCATAAATCTATCGATAAATACTTAAGTTGTGTTTGTGTATTTTCATACCTATAACATATTAGACATCAGACCAAAAAGTGTTTTTAATATTTTTCGGAGCTTACTTTTCAATTTTTTTTTCGAGGGAATTTCACATAATAAACGTTACGGCATATCAAATGTGTAGATATTATCTTAAAAAAATGACATACGAGAATATATTTGTTGAATATATTTTTTGGAACTTAAAAACTTAAAGAGTAAAGCAGAAACTTGTTATAAACGGTAGAAATTGGGTGTACGGGGGCTTAAGTGTCTCAAAGATTTATGTTCAAATTAATACCCTCACAACTATGTACGTAATGTATAGTCTTGAATATAATTCTTATCTCTCTGGTAAGCTTCGATTCATTAACGTAAAATAGAAAGAATAGAACATAGATAATTAATTTAATTGGACTGGCAGTCAGGAGTCAGGATTCGAGCTATAAATTCTAAGAACGTAAGGTAACAGACAATAGCCTCGTGGACTGTCCGATGCAATTATCGTAATTATAATATTTTTAGGTCTAGATGTGCTTTTTGTGAAGACGTTGTTAGTATCTTATCAAGAACCATCTCTAAATAGTATAAAATAAAGTTGCTATCCGTGTCTGCCTGTTTGTACGCTTAGTTCTTCTAAACTACGCGACGGATTTTGAAAGGGTTTTCATTATCATTTATAGAATTTCTTCCGGAAGGTGTAGATATATGATACATGCATATTATATTTATAAGTAGAGAAAAGTCGATGTTTTATAATCAAGTTGAAAAATTATACTTTCGAGCACTACATGAGCACTTATGAGATACAATAAAATAATGTACTACAGAAATGTATATCTTAAAAAGGCCTAGAGAAAGGTCTGCGATGGTATATCTATTTACAAAGGATAACCCCTAGCAACGCCAAGTATACGTCAGCTAGTTTCGACATAATGAAAAAAATGCAAATACTGCAAAATAAAGCAATGCGAATAATACTTAATACTTAAGCGCAACATATACACACGGATAAGAGACATGTTAAAGGAGCTGAATATTTTGACGGTGAAGCAAACTGCGTATTTGAACGTACTTATTTTTATACATAAAATTAACTTAGGGATGATGTCTAAGGAACTGAAAAGAAAAATAAATTACAATAACGAGATACACGAACACGGGACGAGAAATTCTAAGCAAATTAGATTGCCAACAAGAAAAAAAACAAGCACCCAAAAATCTCTGATGTACCAGGCCGTTCAACTCTATAACAAAATCCCGAAGGAAATTGCTGTGATAGAAAATATTAATAAGTTCAAAAATGAATTAAGAAAATATGTCTATCTCAATTATTAATGTTTCTTTTCTTGTGACTTTATTGAAATATTTAAAGAAAGATTATGTTTGCCAAACAATGTACATGTTTATATGTTTATAAAACTATTAGCACACACGAAGATGTGAGCTAACTTAAGATTAATAAATAAAATAAAAATAAATAATACGAGTATTGTGTATACATCTTGTAGTAAAGCGCGTCAGAGTAAATTTACCGATGCGTAATACCAATACCTGCAAAATTATCATAAAATTCTTGTCGGATGAATGAGAAAATAACCAGTTATTTCGAAAACCATATTAACTCCAGCGATAGGATAGCGACTGCATTAAATTACCCACGGCAAGCATTCGCAAAGATTAAACAATACTCATATAGCGACTTTATTACTTATTAATTTATTTATGATATACTCGTACATAAGAGTACGTGATGGTTACATCTTAATTTGCAAAGAGAAGGATAGTCGTGTAATATCGTTATAATTACAAGTTGAACAGGAGAAGCGAGAACTCTAAAGTAAAATTATGTTTAATGGAGGTTGCTAACACTATACTATGTTATTCAATTTGGGAAGCGGTTATAAGAACCATTTCATGAATTACAAACATCTCTGCCGTAGGTCACTACAAGTGGTTCGCTACGTGTGTGGTGATTTAGAAGGGGTTCCTGGGGTGATGATTGTCCAGGTCTGTACGTCTGTGCCGGATCGGGAGAAGCCGGTTGATATTGCGACGGAGGCCATCAGCGTGTACCTTTAAGTGGCACTCTGTCTGTGGCGCCTTTAAGTGGTGCTGTCATATGACGCAGTTTGCAATTTCTGCACATTTACATGTTGCATCATGGCACTCGTGTTCACTTTCTTGTTGGTCCGGTGGCTCGCGGCTCACGGCATGCAGCACAAGGTGAGACGCAACTACACGTACAGTACAGCTAGTCACAATTAACTTTTGAACTCGGCGCGGCGTCAGAATAGAAATTATCTTCAAACTAATAAGTATTTTTTAAGAGCTTTAAGAATTAAGGTGTTCAAGGGAAGTGTGTCATACAGATTAATCGCCTTGTAGACAATTGAGATGACTTCAAATCTGAGTGATTTAGGTTATTATTTAAAGTATTTGAGGTCAGCATGTATGTAGATACTGGACTGGAATAAATAGTAGAGGAGTACTGGAGTACTGGACTGGTATAAGAAGTAGAGTACAAGGGACATAATATTATTTAAATTACTAACCTCAAATTCTTGACCAGCCGATTCTGGCTCGGCAGATCCAAGAAGTTAAGCAGGAACTGTAGCCTATCGCCAATCTCCCTGGTCTCCATGCCGAAGATCCATCCGAAGTACATCATCGTCTCCTTGATGCTGAACTCTCCGTATAAAGCAATCTCCTGGGGCATGTAGCCTACTCGCTTTCCTGGCACTCCGGACCCTAGGAAAAAGAAACATGTTTATATAAAATATACATATTTAATATGTCTGGGAGAGTACGTATAAATCATATAAATTATATAACATTTATATATTTAATATGGGTTCTGACATGCACACATCTTTAAAATTGATTTTGATATGTCAGCGAGAGTATTCTTCGGTGAAGTATTTATTATATTTACAAATCATAATATAACATGCATATATTTAATATTGTTTTTGAGATGAATACATATTTAAAATGGATTTTGATAAGTCAGGGAGAGTATTCTTCTGTGAAGTATTTACTAAAAATATATAAATCATATACATTATATAAAATTTATATATTTAATATGGGTTTTGACATGCACACATATTTAAAATGGATTTTGATATGTCAGGGAGCGTATTCTTCAGTGAATTGTTTAGGATTATAGATTAGTTCATGAAAATAATACTCTTATTTTTCATTTTTCACCACGTCGTGTAATATTTGGAATCGGGCCGATAACAGTAACACTCATGTATATGGCGACAAGGTTTAAATTCCCGCTTAACACCAGCCGCCTGTTTTGATTTATGCAAGAAAAAAACATGGCGTAAAAGTGTTTATTTTATTTTGCCACAATATTTAAATGTTAAACGATAATTTTCTAAAGAACTTAATTTGACACACTATAAAATAAAACCATTACCGAAAAGGGGTTCGTACATATGAGATTTTGAATATTATATAAGTTTTTATAGGCCTGATACTTTATTTATTTCTGGCTTATAAATGGCTTTGTTTCAAAGTTCAATATTTGATCACAGTATTAAATTAAAGTCCAAGATGTATTCTACTCACAGTATTAAATTAAAAGTCAGGATGTGTTCTACTAACAGTATTAAATTAAAGGTCAAGATGTGTTCTACTCACAGTATTAAATTAAAGGACGAAATGTGTTCTACTCACAGTATTAAATTAAAGGTCAATATGTGTTCTACTCACAGTATTAAATTAAAGGTCGAGATGTGTTCTGCTCACAGTATTAAATTAAAGGTCAAAATGTGTTTTACTCACAGTATTCAATTAAAGGTCATGATGTGTTCTACTTACAGTATTAAATTAAAGATCGAGATGTATTCTACTCACAGTATTGTATTAAATTAAAGGTCAAGATGTGTTCTACTCACAGTATTAAATTAAAGGTCAAGATGTGTTCTACTCACAGTATTAAATTAAATGTCAAGATGTGTTCTACTCATAGTATTAAATTAAAGGTAAAGATGTGTTCTACTCACAGTATTAAATTAAAGGTCAAAATGTGTTCTACTCACAGTATTAAATTAAAGGTTGAGATGTGTTCTACTCACAGTATTGTATTAAATTAAATGTCAAGATGTGTTCTACTCACAGTATTAAATTAAAGGTTGAGATGTGTTCTACTCACAGTATTGTATTAAATTAAATGTCAAGATGTGTTCTACTCACAGTATTAAATTAAAGGTTGAGATGTGTTCTACTCACAGTATTGTATTAAATTAAATGTCAAGATGTGTTCTACTCACTGTATTAAATTAAAGGTTGAGATGTGTTCTACTCACAGTATTGTATTAAATTAAATGTCAAGATGTGTTCTACTCACAGTATTAAATTAAAGGTCAAAATGTGTTTTACTCACAGTATTCAATTAAAGGTCATGATGTGTTCTACTTACAGTATTAAATTAAAGATCGAGATGTGTTATACTCACAGTATTAAATTAAAGGTCAAGATGTGTTCTACTCACAGTATTAAATTAAAGGTCAAGATGTGTTCTACTCACAGTATTAAATTAAAGGTCAAGATGTGTTCTACTCACAGTATTAAATTAAAGGTCAAAATGTGTTCTACTCACAGTATTAAATTAAAGGTCAAGATGTGTTCTACTCACAGTATTAAATTAAAGGTCAAGATGTGTTCTACTCACAGTATTAAATTAAAGGTCAAGATGTGTTCTACTCACAGCATTAAATTAAAGGTCAAGATGTATTCTACTCACATTATGAAAGCATTTAAAATATTTCGAAGCGATAAAATTTTCATTTAAAAAGCACATGATTTTGAATTACTTCGTAGTGCTTTGCCTTAAATACTGATTATCGCCCGGTTTCAGCCTTTAATCAAATTGTTACCAGGTGAGAAACCGAACAGCATGACGGTTATACTTATCAGCTGATCAAAAGCTGGAACAGGCCGACAAAACACTCAATTTCCTAAAATTCAAAATTGCGTTGGATGATTATTAAATGTAATGCAGTGCAACAAGTCAACCTTAGACTTCGTCTTCCTATTAATTCAACTGCCATATTTGTTGAATTAATATATTTTTAAATTAAATAACTAAAAAACGTACGTGGGCTTTGACCGTATCAGATGGCGTCAGATGATTTGAACAAAAAAAAATTATAATACTACCTAGAAGGTCGCGAGGAAAGAAAACCCGAGACTTCGAGAAATATCGGGAGTGTTCGGTTGACTTCGTCAATGCATATTTTCAACACGCAATGTCATAAAAAGGCCACGGAAGATTGATCCGCAGAAAAAAGATAATCACATTATTGTATCAATATTATGTACATCATTATTTTTTTATTGGTAGAAGAACGTTCAGATTAGAGGCCTTTGAAACGCGGACCTTTAGAATAATGTTAAAAGTTTTCAGAAGGGAAGCAAAAAAAACTAACAAGTAAGTATTTTTTTAACAAGTTATAATAGAACATTAACCCGTCAGGCTAATTTGTTCGGTTTTAGGAACAGCTCATAATATGGTATCATAGAAATCGTTGTCTTCTTTACCGAGATGGTCAGAAATGTAAACAAAACGGTGTTAAAAAGAAAAATTACTAAGGAAGGTTTGTTTTAAAAAAATTAGAACAATTCAACGAATTTCATAGTTAACATTCAAGTTCTGTGAAGGTTACATTCAAGTTCTGTTACTATATTATTATTACAAGGTCTTTCAAAAAAACTGAAATACTGGATTTTTGCCACACCGTTTGATAAATAAATTTTCAATTTGTTTAGGTTTTTTTTTTAGCCTTAAATCCAAATTAAAGATTTCAGAAAAAAAGCTTAAAAATATGAATTTCTTTTAACTTTTGATGGTTAGGGGAGAGTATGGTATATCGTACCACTTCGCATTTAACTCTCAATACTGTATGATTGAAATGGGTTAGAGAAGTGGAGTTAGGTTCAAATAAATACTTATTTTATTGGGTACGAGAGTTATTTAAATCATATTTTACAAGCGTCTGGAATGTTTTCTAATTACACGTTTTATAAAAAATGATTTTCGGTACGATTTAACAAACTCCGAGTTTTTATAAAAAAATGACAACAAAACATGTAAACGACGGTGACAAATATGATTTTGCAATAGTAAATTGTAGAATACAATAATGCTAAGTGAACTTAATTTGAGAAAAAACTAACATACCTACCTGTGAACACGAAATCACCTTACGCAGGAGCCGAAAAAATTAGATGAAGATTGTGAAAAAACAGAAATACTCCACTGCCAGCGCACGCATGATCCAACACTAAATAAAAATGACTGGACAACTATGACGCTTCTAACAGTTGGCAGAGTATTTCTAGGATTAAAAAATAGTGACCCGTAGCAAAAATATCGAGGTGGTACGATTTACCGACCGGTACGATATACCATACTCTCCCCTACCTGGTTCCCGATGTTCGGGTGGTTAAAAATCATTATCCCGGTATGACAGAGATCCTGGGTATAATTTCCAGTAAAGTTAGTTACTTTAACAAATTATTATAATTATTAAGTTAATTTTTTTTACTCATTACCAGAAAAAAATAGAAACATGAATGCAAATATAAACGAATTCAAAAGCCACCTTAAAAAGTATTCCGAACAGTTGAACTGAATCGTACCAAATATAAACCAATATAACAACACCCCCATACATACAAGCCCTGCTTATTTATGGGGGTACATCAAATACTTATATTATGTAATTAATAACTGTAATATATTGTGTAATTATATTATGTAATTGTTATATTATGTAATTCGTGTATCTTTTTTTACTAATAAAAAAAAAAAAAAATTATAAGCAATAATTAGTCGCCCGAAATAACCATACAAATTGAAAATATCTCCCGAGTGAAAATAAATGCCGCCGACGGGTATTGAACCCGCACCTTCTATTGCTTATAATGTTATGTGATGTATGGTAATAAGTTGGGTATTCAAGCGATAGATGGCACTAGTCAGAAAGCTTACTCCAGAGTCCGACAGATGTCGCTAGAGTGTAGCAATTGCCTGTGGGGTATCCTTGTCAGACTTCAAGCTTCTAGAAACAGAGAATTACCAATCCTCGGGTAATGAAGAGTGTAGCTAAATCCAGACCTATTTATTGTTACGTAAATACACGTAATTATTGTAAAGAACCTTTTAATTTTTCCAAGAGTTCCCAACACAGAAATCTGCAAGTAAGCAGAGATATAACAGTTACACTTTGTGCTATGCATAAAAAACCTTGTCTTATAAACGTCAGTTTATCATTAAAAAAATAATTAGTAAGTTTGTTTAAATGTATTTGAGCGTGCCAGAGTCACTTCGTGTGTTGCTGTTTTCTCCATGAGAAAACAGCTTTGGGTGCACATTAATAATTTTGAATGCAATTGATAGAAATCTAAGCTTCCCACCTGTTGGGTCCAACTTCCATCGTCTCACCAAATGAGGCCTACCTTGGCCTAGTAGTGGAGCCTTGGATGCCACAGAAACTTTCCAAATTAGCAACATTTTAAATTTATTTATGCTAAAATGGAAGTGATGTTTGTTTTTAATCTTGTTAGCATTCAGATTTGTTTTATAAGCCTTCCAAATATATACTAAATAATAACATTCAATAACGAATTCACGACAAAAAAATGTAGCTGTAAATAGCCTTTGGAACTACACCTGGTAAATAGACATTTCAACAATTGTATTAAGCCCCCGCATACTCAATTTCTACCGAATTATAACAAGTTTCTCGTTAATTCTTAAGTTCTATAAAAATAAAATATTTTTGAAGATAATATACATTTGTTATGCTGAAACGTTAATTATATGAAATTCCCTAAACAAAAATAAAATCACAAAGTAAGCTCCGAAAATTATTAAAAACACTTTTTGTTGTGTTTTTAATATGTTATAGGCTTGCAAAAATTTACAGTGTATCTTTAAATGGAACTAAAGCATTTGTTGAGAGATTGTAGCTGTATTTCAAAATTTTTGCTTAAATATTATCGTTTTTTTTATATTAGCGCGCTCCCTCTAACATTCGCATTTACATATCCCCTTTAAAACCGTATTTGAATGCTTAAGGCGAAGCTTAATGCCAAATCATTATTTTGATTAATCTTTATAACGATTTGGTGTACATTATGAATACCAAAAATATGCTTTAGACAAATTGAAAGTTTTCCTATCGCTTCGCTTGAGTAGAATACAAATACAAAATTAAATTACTTAGTAAAAAACATAAATGCAAACTACTAAAAAATATATATTTTTAATAGAAACGTATGAACGAATAAAGGAAAATTTTTAAAATACATCATTATAGCAAAGATTATCTGTGACAGTTTCACTTGATAAACTTTTTTGCTTTCTTATAAAATTATTTAAAAAATAAATAAAAAACAGTTTTTTGCTTGACATCGAACGTTTCTAGACTCCGTTTGTCAAGCGATTTTAATGCCTTATTTTATTACCTACGATATAAGGTATACCAAGAATATACACATTTTTGGCTTGTAGCTTCCTCTTAACACGGGGCCTTAAACTAGGACTGATCCTTGAAAAAATGATAGGAAAGTTTCAATTCTTGACCAATCAGTTCCAATTTTTTTAAATACCATAGTGACCTTTATCGCTTGTCCGAATTCTTCACACAATCAGTTTCAATTTTGAAAACTATATTTGAATCCAAACCAAATTGAGTTCATTGAATCAGATTTCTCGCAGTTTTAACTAACTAACGCACAACACAGATATAAGAAATTAGTATGTTTGATAATAAAAAATATGGATCTAAGAAAATTATTTTAGGGAGAGTTTTAATTTAACTGTCAACTGGCTTCTGAAGCTTCTTTTATCCATCGTGACAAAAATAAACCTTTCAAAAGGTAGTGGATTGACATTATTTGTAAGCAACCTAAAATTTGGAATGATTTTGAGATGTTCACGGGGTTTGTATTATCGTCATAAATTTTTGGGTTAATACCGTATTGCGCTTCGGAAGCCAACGTTTCAGAAGGTGTTAAAGAGTGCATCAGCAGGGCAGATATCAATGATGGACACTGTAAAGCTCTCCGAAAAGTTGACTTAAGAAGGAGGAAGCGCAACACGGCATAATAACCCAAAAATTAATCACAATAAAACCTATAATTAGTAACAAATTATTATAAGCAATAATTATTCGCCTGAAATATCCATAACAATCGAAAATACCTGTCAAGTAAAAACAAAATGCCGTCGACGAGAATTGAACCCGCAGCAAAAATATTTATTGCCGGTCAGCTAATCTAAACCACTAAGCTACATCGTTTTTATTCCAAACTCGACAAATAATTAAATATTTATTAGTATTTCATCAACAATTATGGCTTATTACAATTTTTCCCACCTGTGAACAACCATTTTATTTTTGTAGGAAAGGTTTGTTAAAGACGTCGAGACATGGCCGTAAAGTATTTTGATTTTTCAAATATTATTATTTTTAATTTTGGTTACTCGGGAGGTATTTTCAATTGTAATGGGCATTTCAGGCGAATAATTATTGCTTATAAAAAAATGTTATCATTTGTGCTATGCATAAAAATCTTGTCTTACAAACATTATAAATAAAATAAAAATCTAAAAATTTTTCTTCGCTTTAGTAGGGTTTCAGATCTAAAAGAAATTACATTTCTTACTGCTATATCTGGCTTACTTTGCAGATTTAAGTGTTGGGAACTCTTTGTAAAAAATAAAAGGTTCTACTTATAATTGTGTTTATTTACGTTACAAATAATAATAGGTCTGGATTTGTCTACACTGTTCATTTTTTTTTTTTTTTTTTAACTTTATTTATTTTCATTTCTTTATACATATTATACATATTAATATATAATATAAAATAACATAATATATAATGCCAAATAGTTTACAAAAGAAATGAAAACCCACTAAGGCACTGACTGCCTGAGTGTGGGTAATATAAAACGATTACTATATTTCAAGTACCTAAGGGTTGGTAATTCTCTGGTTCGAGAAGCTTGTTCCCTGTCAATCTCATCTCACAAGTAATTGTTACACTCTAGCGACATCTGTCGGACTCTGGAGTAAGCTTTATGACTAGCGCCATCTATCGCTTAAATACTCAACTTATTACCATACATCACAGTTACCTGCTTGCTGGTTCCCTGTCAATCTCATCTTACAAGTAATTGTTACACTCTAGCGACATCTGTCGGATTCTGGAGTAAGCTTTATGATTTTAATTTTTTCTATTTTTGAACTTATTACCATACATCACAGTTACTTAATTGTTTTTTTATCAAATCTTAATCCGGATCTGCAACGCACACGCAAACATGTATCTTTGACTTGTACATGTAATAATAATACGAATCAAGGTAGCAATCGTAATTACTGGAATTGCTATTGCAAAACACTTAATACGATAATGTAATGACTGTGCCTTGGTATTATGCTCAAGAGAATAGATTATATTGAAAGTGTGGCGATGTAATCCTTATATCGGTCGGAAGATCGTCATTTGATTGAGGTGAGAGCCGTTAATTGATGTTTTGACCCTACTGATGCGATGCTCTCTGAATGCCCAGTGCCAATAATTAGAAGCCAATCAATGCGGATAATGTGGAAGACAAACAATGGATAAAAAAATAATTAAACTGTAGTCCATTAGTTTAAATGCTGTTGACTTGTGTGGAATAGGTCTCCCATTAGACGAAGTAATAAAAGTCTAAAATGGATTGAAATTGCGTTTGTTTTAATGCTTGTACCAGCGTGATACTGGCCAAAACTTTAGAATAATTGCAAAAAGTTTACAGAATAATTAAGTCATAAATATTTATAACAATTTTGAACTATTTTCTTGTTTTTTACATTAACACCACACAGGAGGCCCTGAGGAAAATAATTTCCCTCTGGGTCTATGTCATCTTTGGGTATGCTGTGTGGAAGGTATTTTTGAGGAGAAGGATTGAACATCTTGAAGAGATATTAATATTATACATATTATATTAATTTACTGGCCTTAGGGAAAATTCGGCAACCCCTAGTTGTAGACATCTAAAATGAAATTCAATTCACGTTCCTATTTTTTATGTGACTTCCGCACAAGAGTAACTGGAATAACGAAAGTATCCCTGCCACTGCGGCGCGCGATGGGTCGTAGGAGTCCAGCTGCAGGGGGAAAAAGGTCTCCCTCAATCTCACCCTATGAACCCGAGAACCCCTGCTAATTCACCAAGTTTTTTTGATTTTTTATCGAAAATGTAAATGAAATTATAGTCTCCCGTGACTTTTTTTGATGATTTTTTTCAAAAAAAATTTGAATAAATTCTTTCTTATGTTCAGCCGAGTAACCGCCCAATCCCTCAAATCGATACTATGTAGCTGTTAAAAAAAACTGCTTGTATTTAGTGAATAAATGAGTGTTATTTTACTTTTAAAAATCACAATTGGTGGTTACTCACCGGTAACCGACGTTTTGAAAGTATGCAAAATGATCGTATGTCAAATATCGTATGTAAAAGATCGCATGCCAAAACATCGTATGCGTAAAGATCGTATGTAAAAATATCGCTTGTAAAAGATCGTATGTACAAGATCCTATGTAAGCGTATCTGATCGTAAATGACCATAAATGATCGTAAATTACCTTTTGATCGTAAACTGTACATTATCTTATAAAATAAATAAAAAAATATCAAATCTTTTTACTTTAACATGATACAAAGACACTATTATTTTCTTATAAATATTTGGCTACGATAATTTATCTTACGATTATTTAAGAGTTACGATCATTTGATTACAAATATATTAGAGTTACGACCATTTGAGAGTTACGATCATTTGATAACGATTATTTGAGAGTTACGATTGTTTGAGAGTTACGATCATTTCTCTTACGTTTATTTAAGAGTTACGATCATTTGATTACGATTATTTAAGAGTTACGATAATTTGATAACAATTATTTGAGAGATACGATCATTTGGTTACGATCGTTTTGTATCACTGAGAAAAATGAGTACTGCTGATTTATTAAAATCCTGTTGAAAAGGTGACAGAAGGGGACATTTTATCCAACAAACTATCAGTATTTTCATAATATATCGTAATACGTATTCACACAACTGCGCTTATCCTATTATTGTGTAATGACGAAGTGCAAAAATACCTGTATTTTTTTGAACACATGTTCAGACGTCACATTCGTGTTTTACTGATATTTTGTTAGGAAATCCATCAGTCCCGTTTTAAACAGTAATACGAATACTTTGAAGAGATTTTCAACAAGTTAGCAATATTTTTTATCAGTAAGTTTTCTCCTTGTATACGATCATTTTGTTTACGATCATTTTATTGTTCCGTTTACTTGTTCAAACAAACAAAACAAACTTGGTTGTTAATTGCTATTTGTATGTAAAATAATGGTACTTAGGTGTCATCGAAAATAGCTGTGACGCGTTTAATGATGTGGCACAAGTACCTACCTACATACACATTGTTATAATGTTAAAGATGCTTGCTCTTTGATCTTGATTGATATCTCAGAGTGTTCATAATTTGTTATTCATGTAAGGTTATGTTTTTGCTTGAAAACATGACCATGCGTAATTGCTACGAAGAGAAATAATATTGTCACTAGCTGATACTATTGTCACCCGGCGTTGCTCGACTTTTCTCAACTATCAAAAAATATAATATTAATGTATTATATAAATATAAACCTTCCGGAAGAAATTCTCTAAATGATAGTGAAAACCCTATCAAACTCCGTTGCAAACATAGACATATGAATATTAGCAGACCTGCCCTAAGTGATTAAAAGCGTATTATCCCCACTCCCCATACCGGTTCCATTGGAGCCGGCTGTGCTCGCGTATGGCCTCAACTGAAATTTGAAAACGTGACGTCATCATTCTTGTGCGAACTATGGTCGAGGCATCATCGGTTCATTTTACGAAATTACACGGCAAAATGTTGACTTGTGATATGAAAACTTGTAAAAATAGATGTGAAAAAGAGAATAAACCCAATTGTCGTATTACATTCCATAAGTAAGCATTATTTTACTTTATTTTAAGCTTATTCACACCGTATTATATGGATCAGTTTTAGAAACATATACTATCACATCACAATGTAGCGATTCTCAAGTGTTGTTATGAAGCGGTGTTAAGTCTTATTTAAAAGTAATTATTTAAAACACCTCTTCAGAACAAGTACCATTCATAGCATTAATTTTGATTAAAATTATAGAGAGCACGGTCTGGCAACAAATAGACCGCCGGGCAGTCTATTGTTTGTTTCCGTTTCCTGTCGCTGGGTACTCTGGAATTGTTACACGAGCGGGACGGCCGTGTAATGATCGCACAGTCAATTAGATTATAATTCATTTTTACCCTGGATGGGCGATCGTATTAAAAAAGTGTACATCAGTATTCCTGATGCGGGTTATTCGGTTCTTTTTTACAAAAACCAAGTCGGTGCAGGCTCTATTAAATAAACGTCCGTATAATGGATGACCGTGTGTGTGTTCGTGAAGATCACAAATAATGTTCTACTGAAGTTTATATACGCGATCCCTTGTAAATCGTTATTCCGCGGACTCCGGGAAATGAAGCATTCACCTCAAGTGGCGCGATACAAGCCGTATTTTTCTTAATAAGATACGGATAATAAAATCACAAGCCCGGACGGCACCCGCTCAAGTAATCTGCCGATCAGCTCAATGGATGGATTCGCTCCATTAATGTTACATAAACGATAGACCCGATACGCTCCAGAACCGCTTATCAGCCACCTTGTCGGAGACGCTGGACCCGTCTCCTGGACCAAAGCCCTGATGGTGCCAGCTCGATCTGTCTGGGACAGACCACCGCCGGCCGTATGGAAGCTCCCCGCTCACTTTCCGTAATTAAGTGGTTAATCAGTTTTAGATAGAATTAAGAACCAATTTTTGATCCCTGGGGGTAAGTGCCGAGTCATAATATGTAACATGTTTACTTAAATATATTCTCCATGTTTTATAATGTGCAAAAACAAAACTACTGCTTTCATTTCACTACAATCAGTAGAACCTGTAATCCTTTGTGTGCCCATGCCTTGGCGACAGTTTCATGCTCTGCCCATCCCGAACATTACTCGAGGACCGAGTATTGGCGCGCAGAAAATCTGCAAAGTTCGGGATGGCATTTAATATAAAATATGGCCGGTAACAATTGGCGCCTCAACGTGTTTTGGCTCGTGGTGATTGCATGTTGTGCTGATTTTGGTGAAATGTTTCATGATTAATTGACATAATATTGTATCACATATGTCAAGTGATTTGAATATTGTTTCATAACCTCAAATACACTCAGTATTCTTGTAACGATAATTCATAATTTGCGTTATTCTATGGTAAAATCTTGCGTAAACTTTCATCTTTCATGAAATCTATGATTTATCTATGCTTTTGTAGCTGTCAAATTTTATGTCAACACTAATTGGTAAACAAGATGATTATATGGGAGGTTATGTCAAACTGTCTAATTCATAATTATTTACGATTATTTTACGATGTCATTCACTTGTTTGATCAAGGCATATTTGCGTTTTATAATATTATTAGATTTTTACGCTAATATACATAATATTAAAAACATTTATGTCGGCGTTCTACAATACAAATTGTAAGTCCACATTACAATCGATATGCGTTTTAATTACTCGTAAGTCAACAAACACTCAATATTATTTATATACATACCTACGTCATTTTTTTTCGCCCAAATTAAATGATATCTTTGATTGACAATTACATTAGGCCGACGTTTAATAACGTTTCACAATATAATAGGGTGGTCCATTTTTCGCAATTCTCATTAGGGTGGAGCATATTTTTTTTAACAATTTTTTTTTTGTTTTTTTTCACAATTGTACAATAGAAGTTGAGCTAATATTACGTCTAATGATACTACAGCCGTCAATGAAGAGTTTCTTTTGTTTTATAAACAAAAAAAATTAAATATTTATTTTTCTCTTCTTTTACTTCTTTCTTTCTATCTGAACATCAAAGAACGTAATCATGTCTTCACCAATACCAATACCAAATATCAATGGGGCTTCGAAGGAGGTTCTCATTAAAGAACTTAAAGACAGGAATATTGATCCATCGTCGACTTCTCATGAGTTACGTTTACAGGCGCGCGCTTATAATAAAGAGATTAAAATACCTGCTATAAGTGAAGTGAATTCTGAATCATCGGATTCTGAATTAGACGACACAACCATTAAGAAAGCCCACATAATTAAACAAACGAAGATTATTTATAGAGACTCACACTCAAATAACGTAGACGGTTGGAAACTGAAATATGACGGAAAAAGTAGTGTAAGGGAATTCTTACTATTAATTGAGGAGAAATGTAGGACAAAAAATTTTAACCAGGATCATCTTGTACGCGTTTTTCCTGATCTTTTAGAAGGTTTAGCACTCCTGTGGTTCAGGTCTATTTACACTCAGGATTTGAAATGGGACGATCTTTCAAAACTTTTGATAAGACAATTTGAAGCAAACGACCTTCAAACAGATCTTAAGGTAAAACTATTTAACATGACACAACCTAAAGGTATGTCAGTGCTAGAATTCACTCTCAGAATGAAATCATTAAACAATATGCTTGAAGCTAAACTACCGGAATTAGAACTTTTGCGGTTGGCAAAAAAAGCTTTATTGCCTATGTATACAAATTTACTAGTCTCAAGAGATATATCGACATTCGAGCAATTGACTACTCATGCAGGCAACTTGGAATCTTATGCATCACTGTCGGATGATTTCGTATCTTTCAACGTTTCTCAACCAAAAGTAGACTTACCTGTCACTAATAAACCGGAGAAATTTGATAGTACTGCTAGACAAACACCTAATTTTAATAATAATAATATGCATAGACACCAAGGTTATAACCAAAATCAGTACAGAAAACCAAATAACAACAATTATTCCAACAACTATACTAAAGTTAGTCTTGGAAACAGAGATAATAATTATAAATACAATAAACCGTCTTCTTCTACTTCTAACACATATACAAAAACTGCACACGAAAATTCTAGAACGTTTTACAATAAACCATTCTGTTCATATTGTAAACTATCGGGACACGTTATAGAAGATTGCAGGAAGAAAAATTCAAGGTCTAACAATCCTAAAGTGGGAGCTATCAATGACAAAGCTCATAAAAAGTCAAAAAACTAGGTCGGAGTCTCTCTTGCTACAAGCCGTCCTTGGCGCAGAGGAAAAGCGAGTGGGAGAGTTGGCTCCGAATAGTTGATAAATTTCTTTCATCCCCATCAACCGGAACAGTGGGCCCGCTGCCACGGGAGATGGCTATTGAAAATGATAACCGTCCTTATACTTATGTACATATTATAAATAATTTCTACAGTGGAATGCTAGACAGCGGCGCTTCATTGTCATGTCTAGGAGGCAATAGTTATAAAATTTTTAAGGAATTAGGTATTAAGTTAGTTAAAGTTAAGTTTAGTGTTTATACAGCGGACGGTTCAAACCAACCAGTCTTAGGGACAATGTCATTGCCGGTCACGTATAAATCATCCACAAAGGAAATTCTTTTCTACGTCATCCCGACATTGTCGCCTTCAATTATTCTAGGAGTTAACTTTTGGAAGGAGTTCCACATCGCACCGGAACTGTTTTCGAAAGCTACTCTTCCTGTTTCGGAAGGAAATATTAGTGGGTTGCGGGCTATTCGGCCAGCCTCATCCCTAACTATTGAAGAGAACAGGGAACTCTCTAAAATAGTTAAAAAATTCGAGTCAATTTCTTTTGAAAAAAAGGGGTTAGGTCTAACACACTTAGTTAAACACAAAATAATTACAACAGGACCACCCATCAAACAGCGGTATTACCCTCTTTCACCCGCACGGCAGAAACAATTAGAAACAGAAGTTGATGAAATGCTAAAATTAGGGGTTATTCAACCTTCTCGTTCACCATGGTCCAGTCCAGTAATAATTGTAACAAAAAAAGACGGAACAGCTAGATTCTGCCTTGATTCTCGAAAAATTAATAACGTCACGGTACGTGATAGTTACCCTCTTCCCTATATTGCGCGTATCCTAGATAAACTGGGCGGTGCCAGATATGTTTCCTCGATTGACCTCTCCAAGGCATTTTGGCAAATAGCCTTGGACAAAAAATCATGTGAAAAGACAGCATTTGTTGTTCCTGGGCGGGGCCTCTTTGAGTTCACTCGCATGCCGTTTGGTTTGAAAAATGCTCCTAGCGAATTACAAAGACTAGCGGATGCATTGTTTGGACCTGATTTCGATGATAATGTTTTTTGCTATTTAGATGACCTTATATTAGTATCGGAAGACTTGAAATCACATTTAAACTTGTTAAATCGGGTGTACGAACGTCTACGAGACGCGGGTCTCACCATTAACTTAAAAAAGTCAGAATTTTGTAAAGCCGAGCTTAAATACTTGGGCTATATGGTGGATTCCCAGGGACTTCGCACTGATCCAAGTAAGATAGATAGTATTAAAGATTTTCCTATACCGAAAAATGCTAAACAAATTCGGGCATTTGTTGGCCTGTGCGGTTACTTTAGACGGTTTATCAAGGGATTTTCAAGCATTGCAGCTCCTTTAACAAGTATTACTGGTTCAAAAAAGGGAATTAGTAATTTTAAATGGTCACCGGAAGCTGAATCCGCATTTATTGCACTAAAGCAAGCACTTACTTCTGCCCCAGTCTTAAGTTGTCCAGATTTTTCGAAACCCTTCGCTATACACTGTGACGCAAGCTCCGTAGGCATTGGGGGGGTATTAATTCAAACTATAGATGGACAGGAGCACCCTATTGCTTATTTTTCGAGATGCTTAAACGTTCACGAACGTAATTATGGAATAACTGAGCGTGAACTTTTAGCCGTACTAGACTCCGTTACACACTTTAGACCATACATTGAAGGAACTCATTTTACAGTTGTAACCGACCACTCAAGTCTAAAATGGTTAGGTTCTCTGTCCAACCCCAGCGGTCGTCTCGCGCGTTGGAGTTCACGCCTATCCCAATTCTCGTTTGACGTAATCCATCGTAAAGGTACTCAACACATAGTCCCAGATGTCCTTTCGCGAATGGATCTTGCCGAAATCTCCATTATAGATTCAGGAAATATTCAAGATGAGTGGTATCAAAATATTTGGAAGGGTTGTCAAGAATTTCCCCAACGTTTTCAGAACTTCCAAATTCGGGAAAACGAACTATTTCGTCACACGAAAACTCGTTTAGCACTGTGTGAAGACACTGCGTGGAAAAAAGTAATTCCTCAAGAAAAAAGATTAGACATTTTAAGTAGTGTTCACGAGTCTATTCGATCTTGTCACCCCGGCGTTTTTAAAACTTATAAAAAAGCACAATTACGGTATTTTTGGCCAAATATGTACAGAGACATTAAACAATTTGTAAATCGCTGTACGGTCTGTAAGGCCCACAAAATCAGTACGGCCTCACCTAACGGTATTTCATCACATCCAAAAAAAGTTACACGTCCAATGCAAATGTTATCATTGGATTTGGTAGGTCCATTACCGAGAAGTTACTCTGGTTTTACCGTTATTTTATCCTGTGTCGATGTTTTTTCAAAGTTTACCTGGCTGTTCCCGTTGCGCAAAGGTACCGCGCGAAGCATTGTGAAGAGTTTAGAAGAAAGTATCTTTCTTGTACATGGCGTACCGCGCACCATTGTTTGTGATAACGGCCGTCAGTTTGTATCCAAAGAATTTAAGGACTTATTAAATAATTATAATATACCTCCTCCGTTTTATAACTCTTATTATACCCCTCAAAATAATGTGGTAGAGAGATATAACCAAACTTTGGGCACCGCATTATCGATATTAGTTGAATCAGACCACCGTAATTGGTCAAAATTTTTACCACAAATACAATCAGCTATGAACAATTCCGTAAATTGCGCTACGGGTTTTACACCTTATTTTCTAATGCATGGTCGGGAGCAAATATTAGACGGTGATTTGCATCGTAACCCTATAGCTGATACGGAATCTAATTCACAAAATTGTGCTAGTCAGAGAATCTACGCACAAAAATTAGAAGAACTGTCATCAGTTTATGAGCAAGTCTCAGATGCTTTACTAAAAGCTTATCAAAAAGGAGCAAACCATTATAACCTGCGGAGAAAACATGTTAGTTTTCAAGTCGGAGACAGGGTTTGGCGTAGAAATTTCGTCCAATCAAACGCTTTAAATTACTTTGCACAGAAACTAGCTCCACGCTTTGTGCAAAATATAGTCGTGAAGAAAAAATCAGACTTAATCTATACATTAGCAGACCTCAAAGGTAAGGAAACTGGTAACTTTCACGTGAAAGACATCGTCAAGTCAGAAAATATACCGGATTAATATGTTTCTGATAGTGCTTTGGTGGGTCTGGCCACCCTACCAAGTACTCTCAATTAATTAATATTTCAAATATTTTTCAATGCACGGGAGCACAAAGCGGCTTGATCACCCGAGTTGGAGCGACCCAGCATTATGACAGTCCTTAGTCCTGTCCTAGTTAATTTTCTTTTAGAAAATATAGAAATTTCGTAAAATGGTTAGTATAATCGGTAAATAATAGAAAGAAACATAATAAATTTAGTATAACACTCTAGTATCCTACTCGAGTTTGTTACACGACAATGATGTTGTTCAGATAAGCTTATAAGACAATAATTAAAAAAAAAAAAAAAAAAAAACGACGTGAAATATGGCTTTGACTAAACAAGTGAAAGTTAGGTAGCATGGGATATATAAACTGCCCAAATCTTGGAATGCACGGTGATACTTTCCCACTATCCCCGTATATTCTAGGTTTCTTAATATATACTTATGTGCATATTGTATACGTTCGCCCGTTACTTAGAAAGTGAAGATGTACCGGTCCAGTACATCTTTGTTTTCTAAGCAGTTTTAAAAATTTTATTATTAAGAATTGAATTTTACCAAATATATTTTTGTTTACTTTATTATAATTATCTTGTCATGTTTGGAAATGGTATACTTATGTTAGTACTCTTGATATTTTGTTTAATAATTTCATAGTAATTAATGATACAATTATAAGAGCTGGTTCAGCATATGTCTTTTCCTTAAATTCCTTCTATAACTTTAGTTATATTTAGTAAAAGTAAGTTTTATCTATAAATTAGTACAATAATACAATTTTCTACCAATTGCACCATTTACAACAATGGATGTATACAATTTTCGACCAATGGCTCCATTTACAACAATGGATGTATACAATCTTCGACCAATGACTCCATTTACAACAATGGATGTATACTACTACTAATTGCACCACATCTATAAGATTGGTTGTTGACAGTTCCACTCGATTAAACCACCTTACACACCTGCGTGTGTGTAAAGGTTAAAAGTTTTTTCTACTATTACGAAATAATGCTTTCCAAGGATGATTATTTTGTCTTATTGTATAAATTCTCTTCGAAAGACTTACCCAATAACCAGGTCAGGTAGAGTAGATAGAATTTCTTCGAAGTGTGTTTTATCTCCAACGGAGAAGTAGACTCAGTGAAAAGTGAGGGTTGGTTTAACTCCCTAAAAAAAAAGTGTTGCCTGAGTGGCTTATCGCCCTATTAAAGGGCCAGTGAAGCTTTAACGCTTAAGTTGTTTAGATGTGTTGAGAAGAACAATAATATTTTTTTATATACCTACAGGTTTACCTACAATTTTGTTTAAGAATATTTTCCGTCACAGATGTAACGCTAACGGCAGTCTTCGACAATCGTCAATTTATCATCACCCGGTATTCCGATACTGTGGGTGCTTGCAGACTCCGTTCACGTAATATCTTCTAAAATTTGTAATTAAGTTACATTAATCTTAAGTTATCTTTAAGTTCTAGAATGGATGAATCGCAGGCTCAACCATCCGGCTGCACGCTCGATGGGTGCGATTGAAGCTGCGGCACACCCATTCATCATAAGTTTTGCTATCCAAATCGTAGATCTTGTCTTATTCCTTACTTATCTTACAAATTATGATGCTCATGTATAATTGTTGATTGTTTTTTTTAGAAACCCAGAGGATCTTTTCAAGCTTAGTTATTGCAGTTGTAGTTTTTTTTAGAGTTGTATTAATGTTTGGGGACAAACATTTGTGTGGCGCGGGGGGTAATGTTATGAAGCGGTGTTAAGTCTTATTTAAAAGTAATTATTTAAAACACCTCTTCAGAACAAGTACCATTCATAGCATTAATTTTGATTAAAATTATAGAGAGCACGGTCTGGCAACAAATAGACCGCCGGGCAGTCTATTGTTTGTTTCCGTTTCCTTTCGCTGGGTACTCTGGAATTGTTACACGAGCGGGACGGCCGTGTAATGATCGCACAGTCAATTAGATTATAATTCATTTTTACCCTGGATGGGCGATCGTATTAAAAAAGTGTACATCAGTATTCCTGATGCGGGTTATTCGGTTCTTTTTTACAAAAACCAAGTCGGTGCAGGCTCTATTAAATAAACGTCCGTATAATGGATGACCGTGTGTGTGTTCGTGAAGATCACAAATAATGTTCTACTGAAGTTTATATACGCGATCCCTTGTAAATCGTTATTCCGCGGACTCCGGGAAATGAAGCATTCACCTCAAGTGGCGCGATACAAGCCGTATTTTTCTTAATAAGATACGGATAATAAAATCACAAGCCCGGACGGCACCCGCTCAAGTAATCTGCCGATCAGCTCAATGGATGGATTCGCTCCATTAATGTTACATAAACGATAGACCCGATACGCTCCAGAACCGCTTATCAGCCACCTTGTCGGAGACGCTGGACCCGTCTCCTGGACCAAAGCCCTGATGGTGCCAGCTCGATCTGTCTGGGACAGACCACCGCCGGCCGTATGGAAGCTCCCCGCTCACTTTCCGTAATTAAGTGGTTAATCAGTTTTAGATAGAATTAAGAACCAATTTTTGATCCCTGGGGGTAAGTGCCGAGTCATAATATGTAACATGTTTACTTAAATATATTCTCCATGTTTTATAATGTGCAAAAACAAAACTACTGCTTTCATTTCACTACAATCAGTAGAACCTGTAATCCTTTGTGTGCCCATGCCTTGGCGACAGTTTCATGCTCTGCCCATCCCGAACATTACTCGAGGACCGAGTATTGGCGCGCAGAAAATCTGCAAAGTTCGGGATGGCATTTAATATAAAATATGGCCGGTAACAGTGTGCTCATCGTTGTTTACTGGGGTAAGTAAATTATGAAACATTTGTAAAAGTGTCTTAACTAAATACTCTGAAACTAACTACGACTCTGCAAACAGAAGAAATTTACTTTTCCGAATTTGCGAGTAATTTGCGCTCCCATGTAAAAATGTCTATTCATTCAAAAGCAGATTTTACTTTTAAGAACTAAATGGTGATATTATAATGCGAGATGCCTATTTACTGTCAGATTGATTTATTGACGAATCACAGTCAGCTTAACCCCCTTCGTTCTTCAACAGTTGATTTTACCCCTCGCCATTATCTTCTCGTCTATTAATTCCTATGTCTGTGGTTGCAAAGTTTAGAATAATTAAAAGCACAAACAGATAGACGCGGATAGTGACTTTGTTTTATACTATTTAGAGATATCAATGTATTGTCACGATTACGAATTTACTAAAAGTTGATCAAGAAACGGCCTGTAGTCCCATTTTTAGTTCATTATGATCTGGGATGTTGCGGCATGTTCCCGAACGTTCCAGACTATTCCTGATGTTCTGGTATGTTGTGGAATGACCTCGAATACTCTCTAATGTTCTGGACTATTCTAGAAATTTCCAAAGGGCTAAACTTCCAGCCTTTATTTCTTCAATTGTACGCATTTCAGGTAAAAATGGGAACCGTTTTCATGGATGGGGGATAGAGGACTACCACACCGTATAACTCCCTTGATCGTACCGGGACTCGTTTCTGAGTTACCGCACGCACATTGTTTACTTACTTTTAAAATATATATTGATAAAATTGTATAAATAATACACAAAAAGCAGCAGAATCGCAAGTAAAACAGATTCGTGAAAAATCACAGGATATTGTAATACAGGGTTTTCCAATAAGAGGTGTTATTTTGATATTAAATTGTAAAAGATCAATGATTTCGTTGCTTGTGTGGAACGTAGCGCCGTTTTGTTGAAAGTAAACGTTGTCCAAATCAATATCATCCAATTCCGTCCATAAAAAAATCATTAATCATATCTCAATAGCGCAATCCATTCACCGTAACTGTTGCTCTAGCCTCATTTTCGATAAAGTAAGGTCCAATGACTTCGCCGGACCATAAACCGCACCAAACAGTCACACGTTGAAGATAAAGAGGCTTTTCAACAATAACTTTTGGGTTTTTCGAGCTCCAGATGCGACAATTTTGCTTGTTGACGAAGCCACCGAGGTGGAAATGGGCCTCATCACTCAAGATGATTTGCATTCGATTCACTCAAGTGAATTTTAATAATTTCAATGCGTTGTTGAAGCATGTATCGTTCCATTTTTACTAATGGCGTAGTTTCTACTTATCAAATGTAAAAAAATGACAGCTTCAAAAGTAACATCTACCGAAATAGCGGGCCATTAAAAATAACACCTCTTATTGGAAAACCGTGTAGTAGTATTTGCGAAGACGAAAGTTTATGAAAAGAATAAACCAGAACAAGGACAACTGCTGCGGAGCGATCAAAAAAGAAAAAATCACGAAAATATGCTAATTTTCTTATTATTCTCCTTCAGATATCTAAATTTAACACTATCTAATTCGTCAATAAATTGCACTGAAATATTGTTATTGTAGAGTCACGTTATCTAACTCAGAACAGGTAACACCTAGTGAGGTAGGTAATGTAAAGTGTTAAGCATACAAATTAAATTAAGTAGAGAAATAATATAATGGTACCTACTTATTTTTATTTTTTTGTATAAAATTGTAAAAAAAAAACATGTATAAACTCACCCTTGGTGCCAGGCTTTCCCCCGAGCACCCATATCTCCCCGGAACCAAGTCTCCGCCTCCCTACAATGCAGGACAGGAGGGTGGTTTTACCGCATCCCGAAGCTCCTAGCAAGCCGTATCTAGAAAACAAATAAGGAATGATATAAGAAAGATTGTTGAAAACTATCAAATGATTGAAAAGATTAATACAAAAACATAATTTGGGAGGCGTATTGGTACCGCCGCCCCGAGAAGTATTAATGCCACAGGTCATCCCAAGTGGTTCTTCCGGGTTTATGTGGTAGATTTGTTCAAGTTTGATGCGTCTTCAGTGGGAGGGATGGATCCATACGTCGTCACTCCCGGAGATCCTGATAACCAGATTCACACCTTCCTCTCATACCCTTATCCTTCCCAGAATATCCTCTTTATCCTTAGGCCATCCATACAGCTTCCTAAATGTTGACATAAGCCCTGAGGGAAATTATGTTCCTCAATAAAAATAGTACTACTAATACTATTTTTTCTTCCGACTTTATGTCCGGGTTCAATCTTCCCCACAGGAAAATCTAAACCCTTCCACACACTTTTCCACAAATGATCATTTAGTCAATCCACATTATGCAAGTGCATTATATAAGCATAATAAATTCAAAATAGTACAAAAACAACATGTCAAATCACCAGAGATCAAATGGGAAAATAATTCACCGATTCCAGATATTTTCATATCAGAGGTTTCGGCTCGGTAGAACTTCTAATTGGACCTATAAATCCTACTGATCCCTAAATATAAATATTTAAAAAATCTTTCGTAATCCTACATGTATTTAAAATGACTGATTTTTGCATTTTTATGTATAAATTCTTAGACAGATATAATGCCAGTAGCCGAAATAACAAATGGGTATATTTTATAGTCTGAAAATACCACATTTTTTTATATCATTTCCTAAATCTATGTATTTTCTTATTTTTTCATTAACAGTTTTTTGAATATTACAGGAATTTGTTGGAATAGCGACATCAATGATAAAAGTAATTTTTTTAAATTTTGTCATGTAAAACAATATCAGGTCTATTAGTATCTAGTATCTAGTACTATTTGAATTATTATGTAATACATAAATATTTCAATTTCTAACTAACTAACTACATAATTCGCAGCTATATAATAATATTTTTTTTTGGTTTTTCTTTTATATATTTTCAATAATATTATTATTAAATTTACAACAAAAAACAGATTATTTTTAAACAAGTTCTGCTGTGTAATTATTATTACTCGTGACAGCTGTTTTGCTCTTCAGAGGCCGTCAATAAAGTTTTTTTGTGAATTAAATAATAATATTGTTGAATATATAAAAGAAAAACTAAAAACTAAAATGGAGTTCTGCAAATTAAACTTGATAACAATAAAAAAAGACTATAAAATAAATTAATTTAACACAAATTATTTTACATACTAGCTGTACCCCGCCACACGTTGCTGTGACTCAGTCTGTCTGTGCAGATGAGAAACAATAGCGCATGTTGCTTAAGTCCAACAAATGGCGCTGTTTAAAAAATCATATTTTTACCTGTCACAGGTGACATCTATATAATATAGGTACATAAAACACAACCGTATTCGAATGCAAAGTAGTGTTAAAATTTCAAAGCAATCAATGAAGAACTTTCGAAGATTTGAAATTTTTAACAAACGAACATTTACATTTTTATTTGTATAGATAGATAGACGGATTATAACAATAATATCTACACTAATATCTAAGGTACATTATAATTATGTGATCGAATAATAGTTTGAAAAAATGTATTTATTCGATTCTCTGTTTTCAGTCAATCTGGAAGGAGATTGTAAATGGGCACACCCTTATGGCTTATGCTTCTTTTAACACTTGACTGTATTAGTATGCAATTTATTAAGTTGTAAAATAAAAATAAACTTTTTTTATTTTCTAACCTCTGTTATGAAATGAACTTTCTTAAAATTAAAACATTCAACCCCGCAATATATTATTAAAATCAGGTACTTTGTATTTTTAAATATTTTCATATGGTAACCCCTTGGGGGCGTTGACCATTATCGGAAGGGCGGAGCGAAGGGGTCCTCAGTCCAGCAGAAGAGAGACCAGGTCTCTTTGGTTTTTAGCTCTTGTAACGAGAGGGTGTTACGCTCCCCGCTTTGAATTCGAGACTTGCTTTGCTACACAGTGTGTTTAAAGTGTTTGTCAATTAATTACTAGTATATTTCGATTCATTTTTTCTACTGCCTGCCCCCCGGACGTCTACAAAACTACCTGCGGTATCGTTCCCTGCTTTATTTTTTATTAATTTCTGTCTCTGCTTTCTTCCCACTAATTTAACATCATTCTTTCATTCTTTTAACCGTCCACAAAGAGATTTAAGCTTTTCCTACGCGTAGATTCCAGTGCTGTAATATAGGTCTTTTTGAAGGCATTTAAAAGCACCACAATAAAAGTGTTTTATTTCCAAGATATCCCTTTGTTCTACCCACTTCTAGAAGGCGTATGTTCTCTCTTAAAACCAACGAACTGAAAACACGGAACCCCGCTTGAGCTAGCCAGGTATTCTTAAATACATATTACATTTCTATACGCGGTTCGATTCCGTGGAAACGCATTATCTAACACCTCCAATATTAATTATGCACAGAGTTGGAATTCAAACCTAAGATTTCAACCACTGACCTTTGTAGGTATCTATAGTTCCATTAGGTAATTCCCAACAATACGACAGCAAAACAATACAATATGCATTTAAATAATTTCATTGTAATGCATACGAGACTTTGATCATATTACAGAACAATAATTAAAATAAAGTTCGTGGTGTACGAACCGCCAAAACAATTTATTTAACTTTCTCAAACTAAAACGAAAGGCAGTCGTGATTTTGCGGTTGATGTAAAGTAGTGACATTGACTCTCATCAAAATCCCATTAGCAAATATAGCCATGCGTACAGGCATCACACGAGGACAGTACAATACTGTTTTGTCCCAGATCCGGACTTTGACAAAACTGTCCTAGTGTGAACAGTTGTTTGGAAGGCAGAACAATGAACCAAGACACTTTACCAGAGATAGATGGGCGAGCTATTTATGCAGGATGGTGTCTTACTCCCATCTTCGCGCCCGGCCGCGTTGTCCGCGTGTAAACGCGATTTGACAAAACAGTAGGACAATAGCATTAGGATTTATATGTCTTATACTGATTTATATTCTAACTATACAATTGTAAATGTTCTCCCAAATGCCCTGGAAAGAATCTCAGACTTGTGATGTCCCGAAAGAAACCATTCATCTGTTCTGAATGCAATTACTAATGTTATCCAAATTGACCCTGGTAATAAATTACATTTTTGCGATTCTTTCAAGGATAAAGAAACCATCCTGTCACTTCGAATGCAATCAACAATGTTCTCAAAATTTGTTTTGACAGCATCGCCATTCCATTGTAAGAATATTATCTATTAAATACACAATTTGGCTGTCCTGAAACGGGAATCCTTCCCAGTTGGACAGACAAAGTTCATTTTGTTTTGTATTGTTTGTAATTTATGTATTTATAAAAAAAAATAAAAAAATGTAAGTATTAGATGTCGCGTAATTGGAACACGACAATACATCTTGGTATAGAAAAATAATATTTTTTGCGAACTCGCTCGTAACGCGCGTCATCGTGTATCCGCGTTTGAACTACAGTATAATTGTTGTATTGTCCCATTGGCTTGTCCTGCGCGGTCAAAGTTGTTCACGGAGCAGAGACACTATTGTACTGTCTTCTTTATTGCCCTCGTGTGATCCCGGCATAACATTGAACTTTGTCGGTGACAACAATTTGATTATGGTTATTTGTTATTTGGATTCTAAAGATGCCTTTCTAGAATAGACAACAAGCTAAATTAATGGTGAAAGTATTATATTATTTCTTGAAGGTTTCCTCATAACTACATTCGTGACAAATTGAGAAGTCGTAGCACTTAGGTGAGTTCCATATGTATTATTTAGTACAGAGGTTCCCAAACTTTTTTGTCCCGTAAACCACATGCCAAATATTTTTTTTCCGTAGACCCCATGCCTGCTGAATATTGAATTTTTAATCATTTGTTGTTTTCGTAAAAAGATTTCCTTCCCTTGCCTTCCCTACAACCGGGTGGCGATATAGTTCCTCTGTTTTTGCATTGTGCAGACAGGGGAGCCCTTGTGAGGTATTAAACCAAATGAAAATGGAGCAGGATAAGCAACGGTAATTTCTTTCTGTAGCTGGCCCTAAAAAACTGCCCCTTAAGTTCTTTGTTAGCGCTTATTCCGATCAGTTCTTCTTGTCATACGATATCCGATTCTTCAACATTCCATTTCTACAGTCAAAATGTCCTCAAACTTAATTTTGAAGTCTGTGTGAAGTACATCTAAATGTTGAACGTCATTATTACCCTGGACGTTTTTCGAAAACAAGTTGGGGAACTAGGAAAATTCGCGGCTTCCAATGTGCAATGTTTTGGTTCAATGACGAGAAAAGGAACGCAGACTCTATTTACATACCTCAATAAACAACTCTACGATATATAAACATACAAATATCAAATAAGTGATTTCTCTGTCTATTATTAGTATTAAGTTTACTGTGTTATTTGTGTTAGGTGTATTGTGTCATTTACGGAACTCCTAAATATTATGTTGAGGTAAATGGGGGTCCGCTCGTGTGTACCCCCATTTGAATCTCGTGGACCCCCAATTTTTTTCTCGCTGTCATAGACAAGCCTATATCGACCCCTGGGGGTCCATATAGACCACTTTGGGAACCTCTGATTTAGTACTATATCATCTAATTGAGAATTACATTAATTTATATTATTTGTTGTTATTAAGGTCAGTTTTATACAGCGTTATTTATGGAATCGTTTCAAGGGCGCATTACATGGGTATTATTAAACATTGTTATATTCTGTTTTTTTACGTATTTTTAATGCGTTTTTTATATGTTCAATGCCAGTTGCGCATCTTAGATTGAATTTCAAAGTTCATTCCGATAAATTTAAAATTAAGTGCTTCGTCTAAATATTATAATTTATATTATGAAACATTGATACAAGAAGGCTAAATATTTCTTGTTTTTCATACATTTTAATGCTTTTTCATTCATTCAGGAGTTAAAATTATGTACATAATTATTTTAAATCTTCTGGAGATTAAATAAAGATAAATTAATTTACGATTTTATTTTTTGGAATAACTTAGTGAATAAAACCTAAAATTGTAATATTTAATTATTGAAGACAATATTAGCGATTCCTAAACGAAAATCTGAAACGGAAAAATCAGAAAAAGATATGGTCACATCTAGGACTCGAACCCAGGACCCTTGCCCTGCCGGGGCACCGCTCTACCAACTGAGCTAATGAGACCCTATCTCTTTCGGTCGTATTTAACTGTATCATACTTCGAATAAGAACTACCAACATTGTCTTGATTTTTCTCACCGCACATTTCTATTGGCAACAATCTTTATGTATGATCGCAAGATTCAACCCGAACTAAATGTAATGCAGACAGTGTCTTTAGATAAACATATCTTATTTTAATTTTAATGTGCGACATCAAAATTCAAAATTCAAAAAAATATTTATTGCACAAAAAGAGTACAAAGGGGATAGCAACGATAAATGTTGCGATCCTGCTTATAGGTTACATCATATTTCTTCCAGCTAACCCAACAAATAATTGACTTTTCTGCAAGTCTAGGGATGAATATATAATATAATAAACACTCGTTTGATAAAGACAGAGATGTTAAAGTCCTCCATACTTGCAATAAAGGCCACAAGCTTGATAGACTAGAATCTTTAGAAATTACTCGCTTAATTAATAAAATAGACCCTAACTTTGTAATGAATAAACAATTAGAATCATTTGCCAAGTCTCCGCTCTTGTATCCATTGTAATTTTCATAATATTTTCAACATTAAAATATGTAGTTAGGTTAGACCATCCCTACTTCAATGTAAACATGTACCCTTTCAATAAGTAACTTTGTAATTAATAAGCTATTAGTATCAGTTGCTAAGTCCCTACTTTCTTAATTTCTATAATAATTTCTCAAATGTAAACATGTATCTTTTCAAAAAGCAAATATAATCCCATCATAAATAATGATTTGACAATAAAATTAGGTCATTAATAATGCATATTACCTGTGAGGTTTTTTCCCTAATAAATATTGAAATGAGCTACAAACCCAAGGTAATTAGCTTACTGGAATTACCAAATATTTAGAAATTCCACAATCTTAAACGACTTAGTAACAAATAAAATTGATTAAAACCCTATAAACTACCCCTCTCCCCCCTCCCCAATATGTTGTGTATATAAACCGTAGACTAAGAATTTTGTGTACCAGTCTGAAGATGGCTTTGACGAGCTGAAACCGGTTACGGTCAAAATAAAATTAAGTGGAATAAAGTTTTTTATTTGTTTTATTATAATATATAATAAAGTACGTTTTTCATTTTAGCTATTTCATAAATATCAATATTTTTTTTATTTTACTAGCTGTACCTCGCCAAGCGTTGCTGTGGCTCAATCTGTCTGTGCAGATCAATGACTAAAAAAAATACTCTATGCAGACAGAGAAAAAATAGCGCGTGTTGCTTTTACGTCCAACAGATGGCGCCGTTTTTCATCAAAAGCTTGTTTGTCCAACAGATGGTGCTGTTTTTCAAAAAAGCATATTTTTACTTGTCACAGGTGACACACACATATATATAATATAGGTATATTAAAACACATCCATATTTGAATGCAACGTTACATCAAAATTTCAAAGCAATAGGTGAAGAACTTTCGAGATTTAAGACTTTGAACAAACAAGCATTTTAGTTTCATGCAAAATGGCAGATATAACCTGAATTAATTAATTGATCCTTAAAGTGATGTACAAAAAAAAATCTGTTATCCATGAATGTAATGTTATGTGTATAAAACAGTTGCACACACAGTTCACTCAAATACTTTGTCGATTTTTTATCAATATTAAATTTGCTGAAAGAACACAACAAATGCCGACAACTAGAATTAGCTCTAGATTGAACATTGTGGCGGTACATATTAAAACATCTTTTGGCCAAAGAAATTATTTATATCAGGCACCACTTATGTTTAATATTCTTCCAAATCATATTAAGTCTACCAATTCCTTAGTTAAATTTAAAAAGTTAATTAAGATTTGTCTTAATATTTTTTCATCCTTGTCCTTTCTTAAATAATAAGATTTTATATCCCATTTAAGTCCCATTTGCTAAAAACTGAATGTCACCCTATTTGTCTTTATTATCTACTTTGCTTCTTCTTTTGAATAATGATTAATAATTAGTTATGGTTCAAATATTGTTACAATAAACTGTCAAATTACCCATCTGGTAACACTACTTATTTTTTCTTTAATTTTGAAATATTTTGTGTTTGTATGTAGAATAATTTTATGTTTGTGATTACTCTTATGTTTGTTTCACTCAAATGTAAATTGTTAACCTCGATACAAGCTTAGTCCTTGTGAGGTTGATTTTTATGTGAAAAAAAACGTGTTTTATGTATAGTGAGATGCAATAAATAAATAAATAAACGTTGTTGTCCCAAGTGTTGGGCACGAACTGGAGTAATCCGAACTCGATTATCAATAAAAAAACATTATTTGGGGTAAACCAACAACAATAACAAAAATTGTGTTTCCGCAATAATGCTTATTTATGATACAATAATTCACAAACAAAAATAAATAATATTTAGCAAAGTGTTTTCAAGGATAAATTCCTCGTGGAATATAATACGCCAAACGTCTGCGTCGTCTGTTCACAAGGAATGCCAAGCAATATTGCCCATTAGATGGCAAAGAAGGTCTGATCGGAATATTAACTGTCATGTCACATACAAGTGCTCTGCTACATAGATGGACGCTAATAATGCTTACAGAGCATTGTATATATTAACTTATCATTATGGTAACATTGGCGCCCAACGTGGTGCAAAAATATGAATAAATATTTTTTTGCATGTTGACAATAAAGCAGTAAAAACGGTCGAATGATGAGTTCTAGCGTCATGAAATATTTAATTAAGAATAAGTTTGTTCAAATCACATTATTTTTGCACACAATCGACGTATAATTGAAGATGTGAACATCATCCACGAAAAATGCCGATTGTCGTCATATACTCGTGCGATTGTGTGTATATTTAAATATGTATGTGTTTGTATGTATGTATGTATCTATGTATGTGTGTACATATACAGGGTGTCCGGAAACTCGTAGTACAAGCGGGAAACTGGTGAATCTACATCACATTTGGAGTCGATTTTGAAGTATATTTTTTTTTATTTGAGCTTTCGTTATCGAGTAAATCGAGTTTGAAGTTGATTTTTTTTTTTTTTTTTTAATCAAATTCTTATAAATTATTACTGAAGATCAAAGTACCCAACTAATTAAAACTATTTGAAAGTAAAACAAATGAAGAAACTCGGATTTGAAGCAATATTTTGAAATCACCCTTGATTTAACCCGGTGTAATCATAAAATATTTCTGCTCTGCAGGGTTAAAACATCTGTTATTCAACCCTTAACACCAGAAAAAACTTTAACCCTAAAATAGCCGAAAAATTTTTTTTTTGGTTTTTTTTTTTTTTTTTTGAAAATGCTCAAATCAAAAAACTTTATGTTTTTTTGGGTTCCCCATGTGGTGTAGATTCTCCAGTTTCCCGCTTGTACTACGAGTTTCCGGACACCGTGTATATAGAGTTTTCCAATAAGAGGTGTTATTTTGATATTCAAAGAAAAGTGCCATTTTTTAGTAAAAATGATCGAATGTTTATTTTATTATAAAGAAGAAGGTATGCCGTTAATAGTGAAAAATAACATCAGTCAAATGACCACCATGACCACGCCTACAGGACCGTATCCTTTTAATGAAATTTTCAATAATTAAATCGCAAAGTGGCTGCCTTATGTCCTCGATAGCCTCACGAATTCCATCTTTGAGGTCTTGAATCGACGCTGGGCTGTTGGCGTAGACCTTCTCTTTCACGTGGCCTCAAAGGAAGAAGTCGCAAGGTGTTAAATCACAAGATCTCGGTGGCCAATTGTGATCACCTCTTCGAGAGATAACACGGTCCGGAAACTTTTCCCGTAAAAGATCAATGGTTTCGTTGCTTGTGTGGCACGTAGCGCCGTCTTGTTGAAAGTAAACGTTGTCCAGATCAATACCATCCAATTCCGGCCATAAAAAATCATTTTATGGCCGGAATTAAATACACATAACACCTCTTATTGGAAAACCCGATATGTAAGTATACGTGTATTTTGATATGTGCATGTATGCGTATATATATATATATATGTATGTATTATATATTTGTATGTATGTATGCATCATTCTTCCTAATAAATTGTTGTTATGTGCATTCTTGTAATTAAATTAATTATAACTGTAACTAACCAGTTACTATTACACAAAGAATATTGAGATGAATGTTGTGCTCACCTATAATTAGAAACATCATTATAACCATGTATAAATGTAAATTACTGTAAAAATTATGTGATGTATTCTGTTGACGAGCCAATAAATAAATAGATAAATTGGTGTCATATAAATACATTTATCATATTATTTAATTAATACCATTCTTGAAAATATTAATAAAAAAATTTCTTACTGCGCTTTGAAACTAATGTAACCACCTAGTTTTCATCGTTTAATACATGTTTTTAGGATTTATAAATTTGGCACATTATGGCCAGCGAACGCTCTAAGGTTTTTGTAAACTTGGCATAGTATGCCAAATATCAATTAAATAATGCCGTGATAGATTTTACCCTCTCTTTGAAAAAACTTTTCTTCAAAAATTAATACTAATACCCATATATATCAATTATTATAATATATTACAATTTTTATCTGAAAAAATAAGAAAATACACAGATTTAGGAAATGAGATAAAAAGAATTTGGCATTCTCAGACTATAAAAATATTACCATTTGTTATTTCCGCTACTGGCATTATACCTAGCTCTCTCCTTCAAAATTTAGGCGTATTAGATCTGTCAAAGAATTTATACATAAAAATGAAAAATTCAGTCATTTTAAATACATGTAGGATTACGAAAGATTTTTCAAATATTTATTTTGAGGGATCAGTAGGATTTATAGGTCCAATTAGAAGTTCTACCGAGCCGAACCCTCTGATATGAAAATATCTGGAGTCGGTGAATTATTTTCCCATTTGATCTCTGGTGATTTGACGTGTTGTTTTGGTATTATTTTGTATTTATTATGCTTATATAATGCACTTGCAAAATGTGGATTGACTATATGATCATTTGTGGAAAAGTGTGTGGAAGGGTTTAGTTTTTCCTGAGGGGAAGATTTAACCCAGACATAAAATCGGAAAAAATAAAATATAATATAATATTTATATATCACTATATAAATATGTATTTGTACAGTTTTTTGTAAGTTGACTTTAAAGTAGAAAGCTGTCGATGTGAAAGCACAAAAATGAACTAATATTAGAATTTAATTTTGAGCATATATTTAAAGTAGATGGTTTGCTCCTGTCGTTAGGATCATTGAAAAACACCGATTTTAGTTACATGCAGATATGTTTTTTTGCTTTTTATTTTGTAACATATTGACCAAACTTTATTTATATAATTTAATTGTCGGTAACCCGGTCGTTTATTGAAATACAAATATGATAAGGTAAGTAAATTTCCAGCCTCTCTGGAAATAAACGCGTTCTTTATAAATACACGTAAAAAATGTTTTAAAGCAACGAAATCTAAATTTAAAAACATATGTAATTCCATAGAGTGATGTCTGTACGAATGTGGATGAGTGCAAGCGAGATGGAATGCTTGCAAGATCGTATAAAAGGCGATGCACGTTAGTTGTGTGACTTTTTGGTTACAAACAGCTCCCCAATAAATACTAGTACATAGATCACCTTAGAGTATTAGTGCATACTACCCGACGCGCTACAATAAAGGAACGATAATTCTCCATACCGAAAATTTTAATTCTGATTGAACAATCGAAAAAATGGAGGAACAGTATTGATTAGTCTCTTATTCTTTCGTAATCAAATGGATTTTTCAAAGCTCCATAGCTTATAATTAAAATTATGAATCGAGCTAAAAATAATTGCAATGGGTTATAAATTTCCAACAACAAGAACCACTGCAGATTTACAGTTCGCTAGTGCTCGTCGTTCGTGTGTTTTTAATGTTTTTAGTAAAGCGCGCAAAGTGATTTCCTACCATCAAAAAACAGAATGTTATGCATTTTGCCTATACACAGGCGTTCTCAACAACAAATCACCACATTATTTATATAGAGAGGATATAGCATTATTTTACATGAGGTAAAATTTATTTTAATTGAATTTTAATTACGAGTGAGAAACAAGGAGAAAAAATACATACAGGCAATAGCATGCTTCATTACAATTAATATTATCATTATTCTATGCATAAATACAAGCAGGTAGTTTCAACAATTATTATTTTATTGATGCAATAAACACGATATGATTGCGAAGGCTACTGTTTGTACTATTTGTACTGGGTAATGTGGAAACCAATGAATTATTCAAGGTAGCTAATTCATATAAAGTGAATGAATAATGTTCCCTAGTGAATTTAAATGTTGCATGTAGATAAGATATCTTGTAAATATTAGTTATAGTAAAAATAGTTTCCCCGAAGGCCTTTTTGGAGATACGCTGTGTGGAGAGACTTTTTGAGAAAAGCGAAGAGTAGAAGTTCTGGGAACGAAAAAGTGGTGGGTATGAATCTGGGGGTAAGTGTGTCCAAGAATGACAGATCTTTCCAAAACCTTCTAGATCACAAGGCCGGACACTGAATCAAATCACCCTCCTAACTTTTATGGGAACCTCCAAAAATTGTACTTTTATTTTTAAATTCATTAAACATTTAAGAAGTTTTAATGATTAAGAATCAATGGAAAAATAAAAATAAAACTTTTTTTGTGTAATCGCGTAAAAGTTAGGAAGCTGCTTTGAATGAGTGTCGCGGCCTTGTGATCTAGGAGGTTTTGGATATATGTGGTGATCTAGGAGGCTTTGGATAGATTTGGTGATCTAGGAGGTTTTTAATAGATGTGGTAATCTAGGAGGTTTTGGATAGATGTGGTGATCTAGGAGGTTTTGGATAGATGTGGTGATCTAAGAGGTTTTTAATAGATGTGGTGATCTAGGAGGCTTTGGATAGATGTAGTGATATGGGAGGTTTTGGATATATGTGGTGATCTAGGAGGCTTTGGATAGATGTGGTGATCTAGGAGGTTTTAGATAGATGTGGTGATCTAGGAGGTTTTGGATAGATGTGGTGATCTAGGAGGCTTTGGATAGATGTGGCGATCTAGGAGGTTTTGGATAGATGTGGTGATCTAGGAGGTTTTGGATAGATGTGGTGATCCAAATGTGGTGGTCTAGGAGGTTTTGATCTATCCCACCCACTGCGGCGCAAGGCGACGGTTCGAGAGTAATGGCAATATGTCGTATCTCCCAAATTACTATTTTTGTGATAAATTACTTTTTTTGACATTTTATTACTTTCCTCGCTAGCGAAGATTAGTAATAATTTTGAATTTGGTGAAGGGTTTGATTAACTAAAAAAAAACAAGTAATGTAATTTGAAATTTATGATACGCGACGTGCACGTGGCACGAATAGCTGACGATACGTGAGACCAATACGCTGTGACTCAAGCATTCTGTCTTCCGCACGGCAACTGCGTTATAATGGCAAAACAGCGTATTTGAAGGGTTGTTCTGGCACACTGTTGTATTTTAAGTTGCAATGTTCTGTCATTACAGAAGTGTTTTTATGCAGTTACAGCATTGTGGCATCGTAAGTTCCTCGGAAAGTAATCACAATCTATATAAATAAAAATGTAAATGTTCGCTTTTTCAAAATCTTAAATCTTTAAAAGTTTTGTTCGACAAACATGTTTTTTTTAAATAGCTTCATCTGTTGGACGTAAAAGCAACACGCGCTATCTTCGTTTCTCTATCTGCACAGACAGTGTGAGCCACAGAAACGCATAGCTAGGAACAGCTAGTAAATACATAAAAGTAAATTCATACAATGTAGCTGGAGGAATGGCGTTGATTGAACGCTGTGAACTGTCGGGACATTGTCAGGCTGGAGATAGGTTAAAGAGGGTCAAAGGTTCTTCTTCAACTGGCCTCTCCTAATCCTGATCCGGCCCGCTAGGCAACTAGTTCGAAAAACATTTTTGAAACGTCGTTTCTATCGGTGTGCACAAATACATTCAGAGGTGTCCTCTTTAAAATGATTTGTTTTGTATATATTTGTAATATGTTGAAAATTATTTTCTTACGGTGTAGGAAAAAATGACGAAACATTTTTAAGCTCTTGTTAACAGGAACAAACATATGTAGATACTTATTCAGAACAGATTTTTTTCATTCTTAACAGATATTGTATGACGCAGCGATTTCTTTGAGTATTATTTGCATATGTCATAAGTCGCAAATAAAGATTTCCTGTTTGTAAAAAATAGCACTATTAATATTATTTTTAACATTGGTTAAAACTAGGTTAAGACAGTATTGACTGCAAGTGTCATAAAAAAATGGAAAGTTTCACGTTTTGTTAATTTTCAATACATACCAACAATCTTTACAAAATCTGGTATTAACTGATTCTGAAGTAGAACGAATTATTGTGATGGGAAAATATATTCAAATAATTTATTGTGTATGGTTCACATAATCGTCCTCAAATTCAATATTAATTCATAAATTTCCGTTTTGGAATTGCTAATTTATTGTTTATTGGTATTTTTTACCCGTCATTGCACGAGATTTAAATTTTTTTTTTTTTTTTTTTTTAATATGGTTTTTCGTTTTGTTTTTTGGCATTTGATTGCATATTGCGGTGATCCATAACTCATGATGGAAATGTCGTAGCAAGTAGATAATAATTTTGTATGTATGACAATTCCAGACAAAAGAATTTATACAAATTTCGAACAAGAGATCATCGTTGAAGTAAAGTTTTATGATAAAAAAGAGTTAAATTAATTTCATTTGAATCATTGAAATATTTATTATTAAGTAAAGTAAGCTATTTGTAAAAAAAATTGTGTTTTTTTTATAAAACAAACTTATAATATTGTTGAAATGAGAATGAATCATTATTTATTTTTATTTTATTGAATATTTATTGAATTCAAAATTATTAATAATTTGTTTTTTGATATCTCCAAAATTGACGAAGTTATCAGCCTTTAAACTGAACTTGGGTAAAACGTATGCAATGGTGTCTCGTGACGTATAGTTGACGTCACGTTTCAGTACAATTCGTAATTCTAATGGTTGTGCTGCAGTATTCAAAAGCAGTAGATTTCACAAGCTTTTCGGCCGATCTCAAATATCAACATTTTGATGGCCATCTTATGTACTAAAAAGTATTTTTCAAAAATTAAAAATGTTCTATCCTCAGCATCCTCTAATTAATATGATACATTTGTATAATCATAAAATTTAGCTGTAGGAGATAACCTCATTCTGTTTACGCTTGGACCGATACTCTTAAGATATTTTTTCAAGCATTGTTCCCATGCATACCCAATATTTTAAGTTTAAAAAAATCCATACATTTTTTATGCCGAAACGTTAATTATATGAAATTCCCTGCATAGAAAAAAATCGCAAATAAGCTCCGAACATTATTAAAAACACGTTTTGTTCTGTTATAGAGGGTTTTCCAATACAAGGTGTTATTTTGAATAGCCCGTTATTTTGGTTGATGTTACTTTTGAAGCTGTCATTTTTGACAAGTAAAAACTACGCCATTAATAAAAATGGAACGATACACGTTTCAACAACGCATTGAAATTATTGAAATTCACTTGAGTGAATCAAATGCAAATCATTTTGAGTGATGAGGCCCATTTCCACCTCGGTGGCTTCGTCAACAAGCAAAATTGTCGCATCTGGGACTCGGAAAACCCAAGAATTAATGTTGAAAAGTCTCTTTATCCTCAACGTGTGACTATTTGGTGCGGTTTATGGTCCGGCGGGGTCATTGAACCTTACTTTTTCGAAAATGAAGCTGGAGCAACAGTTACGGTGAATGGATTGCGCTATCGATAGACGATTAATGATTTTTAATGGCCGGAATTAGATGGTATTGATCTGGACAACGTTTACTTTCAACAAGACGGCGCTACGTGCCACACAAGCAACGAAACACAACGAATATCAAAATAACACCTCTTATTGGAAAATCCTGTACAATGTTTTAGGCATTAAAAAATTCACAGTGTATCTTTAAATGAAACTAAAGCATTTGTTGACAGATTTTTGCTCTATTTCAAATGAGTCAAGTTTTATTAAACATTTTCACTATTTTCGCTAAAGTTTTTTTTTAAATATTAGCGCGCTCTCTTTAACATCCGTATTTGCATATCTCTCTTTCACATCATCTTTGAACGCTTACTACAGGGCCTTAAGTTTAAGTTAGTGCGTTTTTAACCACTTATAGACATAGCTTCCACACAAACCACCTACAAGGCACATAGCATACAAAAGGAAGTATATTATTTGGTGGATGCATTAAACTTATGAAATATGAACATAACCTCAAAATTTTAATATATTCAAACGGTGCTTGAAAACGTCAAGTCGGTTGGCACGATTCCAAATTGTAGTGAAGTACCATTGACTCTCACGTTTTTCTAGACGAATGATTTCTTTAGTGCTGGTCAAGGGCAACCAAAACTAGAAGTTGTTTGTGCTAGACGTTAATTTTTTATTTAAATATGGTTAATTGAAAATTTTGAAGGTGTTAGAAGATGGTTTGCATGTAAATGACACGGTAATTTAGTAATATTCTCGTGGTTTATCATAATCATGTTGCATATATTGAAATCGCAATTAACTAATATTTGTTTGTTTATAATTAGATAGCGACTAGGAAAAAATATTAATACAGCACTCTCGAGTGAGATTGGGAATTTCATTTTTTTTTAATAATTGAAGAATTTATAAATAAAACGATTAAATTTTTTTAATGCATAATTATTTTTTTTTAAATGTTTAAATTACTTACAAAGATATAAAAAAAGACTTTTCATTAATTGAGCCTGTGGAAGTATTGCTTGCCCACTGGATAAGTGACGATAACGAAAGGAGTGGAAAATTAGTTATGATCGGTTCCATGATGACTCTTCAAAATGACAATTCAGCACACCTATAAAAAGTGCTATAAAGTTATGAAAAGTGATGAAACGAAAACAAGGTTAAATAGTTTATAGTTAATAGTTTTTGTTTAATCACTTTTCAAAACTTTATAGCACTTTTTATAGGTGTGTTGAATTGTCATTTTGAGTAGTTATCATGTAAGCAATGGTGACCGGATAACTCATCAAAATGACAATTCAACACACCTATAACAACAAAAACTAGATTAAATAGGTTACATATGTAACATAATTTTTGTTAAATAGTTACATATGTAATCTAGTTTTTGTATTTTAAAGGTGTGTTGAATTGTCATTTTGATGAGTTATCCGGTCACCGAATTTATTATACAATGATATTTACTATTGATAATTTATTAAAACAAACACAATAAAATAACATTTTCAACAAATGAGTTATACACAGAATCTAAACTATTCTGTCTCCACAAACTATTTATTTTTCAAACTATGAAATACATATTTAAAAACAAAAATAAATTCAATATAAATGAAAACAGAATCAACATTAGAAATAATAATGTATTTTATACTCCCCAAACGAACACAACACAAATGCAAACACACTACAGTTTCATTAGACCTCGTACTTTCAATCTTTTACCGAAAAATATTCAAGTGATTACTAAACCTCAATATTTAAAAGTGTTAAAATTATGGCTTTTCGATACAGCAGTTGAAACTTTTTCTATTTAATTTGTATCAATTCATGTTTCTCATAAAATATTCGCCATATATTACACTAAACACTTATAACTTCATTATACACTATTGTAAACACTTTTTATACAAACCGCTTAGACAAAATGTAATCTTGTTTTTGTTTTATTTGCCCACAGTTTGTTTATTTCTAGGTACAATAATATAATAACTTAAATATATTACCCACGCACAGGCTGCGCTTTAGTGGGTTCCCATTATTCGTATTGTTTTATATAATATTGTATGCAATTAATGTAAAAATTGGGAAAAATAAAGAAATTAAAAAAAAAGTGATTATAAAAATAACAATTTCTTACAGTTTTAATTAAATATCACAGCCCTGATAGAAATATATTTGCGTTGTTTCAGCACGTCCGCATTTTTATTCTCGTCTGCCATTTGTCATAAACTTTAAACTTTAAAATGCCGAAGTCCAAGACGTTTAATGGTTGAATGCTTGAATATGGCATTGTAGTTTGGACGTTGATGTATTTCATGTCATTTCATGACTTTTTCTGTCTTTTGTATATTTAGGAGTGTTTTGAACTTGAGTTTGCAGCTTGTACCACCTTTCTAAATGATTAATTAAACCACCAAATTGTCGCGTAAGGTGTAAGGTTATATATTACACATTTTCTAAATGAAGAATCTCAACATATTATAGGTATAACGTCTGTCTGTTTGTGCCCTTAGTTCTTCTAAACTAGGCAACGGATTTTGATAGGGTTTTTACTATCATATAGAAAATTTCTTCTGGAAAGTTTATATATACAATACATGCATATTATATATATAGAAAGCACAAAAAAGTCGACCACAGCGTCCGTCTGTTTGTGCGCCGAGTTTTTATAAACTACGCAACGGATTTTAATAAGGTTTTTACTATCAATTGAAGAATTTCTTCTCAAAGATTTATATATCCAATACATGCACATTATATTGACAAAAAGTAGAGAACAGTTGAGCAACGTGGGGTACACGTCGGAAAGTCACGATTATACTAAAATAAAGTCGCCATCCCCGTTTGTTTGTTTGTGTGCTTAGTTCTTCTAAACTACGCAACGGATTTTGAGAGAGTTTTCACAATCAATTAGAAATTTTCTTCCGGAAGATATATATATAATATACTCCTAGAATATTTATAGAAAATAGAGAACAGTAGAGCAACGCTGGGTACACGTTAGCAAGTGTTAAATGAACACTTAGTGTCAAAAAATATTTTTCGATGCAAATCAACATGTTTCGGAACCAACGATTCTATCATCGTGACGTCATACATACTTCTACATCATCAGGATATAGGTATCGAGCGCGCCTAATTACGGAGGCAATTGAAATCCACGTAAACCCCAAAAATATTAAAAAGGACGATAGTTATTAGTATCCGGTATTAGACGGCTTCACCAAAACTTAACGCAGAAAACCACATCAAAAGGATTAACGATTGCAAAACTGTATCACTTCTACATTAATAAACACACACTTGTCTTCACCACCATCTAGACATCTGCCCTGATGGTAAAACGCTGTAGGTACTAAACGTTCGCGTTGCATAACAACCCAAAATTTAATTGTATTGTAACCATAGACATATGAATATTAGTAGACCTGCCCTAAGTGATTAAAAGCGTACTATCCCCACTCCCCATACCGGTTCCATTGGAGCCGGCTGTGCTCGCGTATGGCCTCAAGTGAAATTTGAAAACGTGACGTCATCATTCATGCGCGAACTATGGTCGAGGCATCATCGGTTCATTTTACGAAATAACACGGCAAAATGTTGACTTGTACTATGAAAACTTGTAAAAATAGATGTGAAAAAGAGAATAAACCCAATTGTCGTATTACATTCTATATATAAGCATTATTTTACTTTATTTTAAGCTTATTCACACCGTATTATATGGATCAGTTTTAGAAACATATACTATCACATCACAATGTAGCGATTCTCAAGTGTGCTCATCGTTGTTTACTGGGGTAAGTAAATTATGAAACATTTGTAAAAGTGTCTTAACTAAATACTCTGAAACTAACTACGACCTTGAAAATAGAAGCTGCCTTACTTTGCCGAATTTGGACTTCGCAAATTAGTTCATAACGTGGCGAGTAATTTGCGCTCCCATGTAAAAATGTCTATTCATTCAATAGCAGATTTTACTTTTAAGAAGTAAATGGTGATATTATAATGCGAGATGCCTATTTACTGTCAGATTGATTTATTGACGAATCACAGTCAGCTTCACTCCCTTCGTTCTTCAACAGTTGATTTTACCCCTCGCCATTATCTTCTCGTCTATTAATTCCTATGTCTGTGATTGTAACTTAGAACGCAATTGACCTTAAGGCGAAGTTTAATGCCAAATGACTATTTTGATCAATCTTTATAAAGAATTGGTGTATATTATGAAAATCAAAAAATATGCTGTAGATAAATTGAAGGTTTTCTTATCGCTTCGCTTGAGTAGAATACAAATAAAAAAATAAATTTCTCAATAAACAATATAAATGCAAACTACTACAAAAAATATTTTTTCGATAGAAATGTATGAACGCATTAAGGAAACAACTTTTAAAAAATACAGTTTTATAGATAAGATTATCTGGGACAGTTTCACTTGATTTACTTTTTTTCTTTTATATAAAATTATTTACAAAATAAGTAAAAACCAGTTTTTTGCATGAAATCGAACGTTTCTAGACTCCGTATGTCAAGCGATTTCAATGCCTATTACTAACGATCTAAAGTATACCAAGAAAATACACATTTTTGGCTTATAGCTTCTTTTTAACTAATTTGCGACCCTTATCGGAGAAGTTAAGGCTCTTTGGACAGAGGTCAAGAGTTCTAAAGCAACAATCAAAAATGATATTCTAAAATTAGTTTCAATATTCATTAATGCTTAAAACAGCTTTATATTTTAGTAGTTGGATCTGAAGGCCCATGAATCAATTTCCTAAAGATTTTGTTCTTTCCTTTCTTCCGCCATATAAATTTCTTACCACCAATAATCCTTAATAAGGAACTTTCATGAAAAATATTATGGTTTAAAGAACATTTATTCAAACAGATCAACAAACGCTGATTCTGAACATAAAAGATTTATTATACTATAATAATTACATGTAGAATTAATATATCGTCATTTGAAAACAATTAAAACCGCGAGGCACTCAAACGCCCTGTGATTGGTTGGTGGGTTCTGACAGCACTTACACCGCTACCTTACGGGTTGGCCGGCCGCGTGTATTAAAAATGCAGACAATTTTGCGCCAAGTTGGGCTGCGTATATTCGCACAGGGTAACTACTGCGGTTTACAATTTATATAAAATAATTCATATTTTTTGGAAATCTTGCCAAATTCTTAAATTGGTTTTTTTGTTTTCATACCGACCCGTGTGAGTATAACCTTACTGTTAACCCACAAAACCGAGGTACGTATGATGACATGCGCAAATTTAGATCATTTTTGTGGGCTTTGAAAAATACAAATACATAATAACTATAAAATCGACATTTGTAAAAAATAAATAAAAGAATACTGTATTTAAGTTATGTGAACATACCAAAAAAAATTGACTGGAGGATATATTATTATTGAAGTTTCTGCAAGGAGAAAAATGAGTATGGCTGATTCATTAAAATCCTGTAAAAAACTTGACGTCAGGCCATTTCCTAAAAAAATATTAATATATTCAGAATATATCGGAACACGTGTTCATGCAGCTTCTCTTATCCTGATACAAAATTTTAGAAGCGGAATTCTTACGCGGTTCATTAAAAAAAACAACAACAATTTAACTCGACAGAATTCCGTACGTTCAAACTGACAAATAGTCAATATTGGTTTATTTTTGTAACCGGAAATAACAACAATTTTACATTGAAATTTCTGAATATACAAATATGTATTTATGTATTTGCCGAAACCGTATATTTACAAATGTCAATAGATTTGAAAGTTTAATATTATTTAAAGCATTAGTTTTGTTGGTAAATATACAGAAAATAAGGACGTAAGAACATGACATCAGTTAGATAACAACGAGAAGCAATTTTAAATTGATTTTTAGGCTAGTTTATTATTAATGTTTTAACTAAACCCAAACTGACAACCGAATAACCTATTTTAGGGTCATTGGTTCATATTTTAGCTAGTAAATAACCACTCTGTAAATTGCTATCTCAACAAAGGCGTAACACACCGAGTGAGATGGGCAATACGTCATTATTGTAATTAAATGGAATATAAAAATAATTAAGCAAAAAAAAATAAGAGAAGGAAAAAACAAACTTTAAAACTTTGACATCAACAATAATGGCCGCCTAAATAACTATTGCAATGTATTATTTTCCATTTCCGTAAACTGAAATACTTACTTCTACTTATTTTCTAACTACATAATATTGATTGGATTATTTGTACAGCTCCGTTTTCGTGAGAAAATCACCACATATTACATGCATTTCCCTATTTTCTGTATATTTAGATTTTCCCCTGTTTTTAAGCTTGTAACAAGAATTATGCGTAGATTTTCAGCATGTAAGTAAATAAAATATTATTGTAAAAAATGTTTAGGAGTATCGGTATTTACACATTATATTGCGTTGTAAAATAAATTCTGTTACCTTGAGCAATGGTTATGCTGGTTAAAGGTATTTATTACCAATAATTATGACAGACATTTAGAAAAAAGTAAAATTTACCACCTATACAAAAAACAAAGGGTATATGATAATTAGCAGCTACTAACGAGGGAATTTTAGATAAAATGGTGTGAACTCGTGTAAAGCCGGGTATCACTTCTAGTTTATATAAGTGTATTTTTTTTAGATTAGGTCCACACGGAAGGCCCTGGGGAATATCATTTCCCTTAGGGCCGATGTCATTTTTTTAGGAAAAGAAGGAGAGTAAGATCTGGGAAGGAAAAAGGTATGAGGAATGGGTAGGAATCTTGGGGGCTTGTCCAGAAGTGACAAACGTTTGAATTCATCCATCCCACTGCGCCGTGCAAGGCAATGGGTCCAGAAGAGAGGAGAGGTAAAAAGATTTCCCTCAACCAGTCTCTCCAATCACATGAGAATGGGTCGTTCGTATAACTCGTTTTTTTCATTATTTTAATAGCTCGTGAGGGAATGATTTGTTGGCCTCTGTGTTTCCTCCCTCCTACAACAAGAAGACTCGTTCGAATCCTCAAAAAGACTCTCCACAAAGCATTTACAAGAAATTATTTTCTTCAGGGCCTCCTTTGAAGAGTTGATATAAGAAAAGAACTCTGTCTCTATTAAAACGGCTTTTGTTTATTTTTCTTGCCTATTCAGGAAGTACGCTTTAAAAACAAACTTTTTGGTTAAACTTGTCCATGAATGCGATAATAAGTAAGTAGGTACCTACATAACAACTTAAAAAATATATTGAAACGTCTTCAAGGTCTGTTTTCGGCACGTGTCTATTTTGGTATAAGCTTTTGATTAGTCTTTCAAATGAAAAAAATCCCAGAAAAAAATTATCTCCATCCAATGTGACGATATAATGTTATTCCATTTTGCCCTTTTACATCAAACAAAATTATCCACAGAGATTTACATTAATTGTGTATTATTCATTCATATTCATACACACATTTCTACTTCCAACCACTTGGGTTCCATACATTCTCCTGACACTCATTTATCAGCCCATCACCTCTACTTGCCAAAAGGATAATCTATGTCACCACTTATATCGACCTTTTTTAGGGATTGGCGTATCATTGTAATAAGCCTAACTTTTCACTCCGAAGCGTGACTTTGATCATGTTTTTTACAAACACATATAGAAATATATGTCTATAATTATTTGCTATAAATACGACACAAATTTAAAATAAAAAATATATTAAGTTTCAAAGTCACCACATTTTGGTTGCCCGGTCTCGGTTAATTTATTTATTGCATCTCACTATACATAAATAATGTTTTCTCTCATAAAAATCAACCTCACTAGAACTAAGTCTGTATCAAGGCTAACAATTTACATTTGAGTGAAGCAAACATAGAGCAATCACAAACATAAAGTAATACCATATACAAACACAAAATATTTCAAAAAGAAAGAAAAGGTATGCATTGAATGAGTTTCCGGATGGGTAATTTGACAATATATTGAAAAAATATTTCAACCATAACTAATCATTAATCATTATTCCCTAGAAGAAACAAAGTAGATAATAAAGACAGCTATAGTGATACAGTTATTAGCAAATGGGACTTATAGAAAATCTTATTATTTAAGAAAGGACAAGGACAATCTTTTGTCAATATAAACATCTTAACTAACTTTATTATCCTATCCTATCATTATCACCTGACATCTGGGATTGTGTGTTATTTACAATATGCTGGCTATCATTCCGCCATCCCAATATGAAAGTATAACCATATTGGAAAGGGACATACCTAAAAAACATGAACCATGCTAAACAGTACCACGTTTTTAGCAATGTCAATTTGTAAAAACCAAAGAAATGCAGAAATATTCAACGATCAATAGGTACGATAAACTATTTCAATAGAACAATTAAAATATATACCGATTTGATTCAGCTATTTTGATGCGGCTATTATATGAAATTTCACGACCAGAAAATTGATTGTTATGGTTATAAAAAGATCTCAGCTGTGGACGCTGTGGTATCAGAAATCGAAGTTTGACGATTATGTTAGGTTTTCATTACTGAAAAACTGTATTTTTTACCTGGTATAAATACTTGAATTCAACAATTTAGCATGAACAAATATGTCCAGAGCGTGAAAACCATCTCTTGCATCGACCACTGATGAAGCAAAACTGTTTTGTAACAATATAAGTGTGATCTTTACAGTGGTGACACATTTGTTGCTAGAATAAGTAGATAATACAGAATCAAAGAGATGCATATTTCCTAAATGTTATAAGTAGGTTTAAAATGTCGTTCGTGCCTTAATTTCTTAACAGTCTTACTTTCAAAGATTCCCTCTAGTACGCCGCTGCAGCGCTGATATAAGCTATACGGTGAGGAGGGCCGTATACTGCTCGGGTTAAAACGTTTTCTCATAATAGTACTCATGCAAGATTTTTTTAGACTGGCACCACTTTGTTCCAATCCTCAAAAATACGGTAATTTTTGAATTTCGCGTTTAGTTGCTAACTTCACATTTCTTCAGATGACATTTGCGATATCATTGACCCGTTCCTCGTTGAATAGCTTCGAAATTTTGCCAATTTGATTATCCGTTCCGTATTTACTTTGGTAAATCGATTTAACATATTCCTCTGACAGTACTGCTAATGGGTATTACTGTTTTTTTTTACATATTCACTGCGCAGCAATCGGTATTTGTCACATCAATCAGATTTTTAACAAAGTCCGCGATCTCTATCTTAATACCATAGTAATACGTCCTTAATCGGGCGGTTTAAAATCTGTCAGTCACTAATACTGCAGTACGCATACGCAGAGACAAAACTATTTATTCTTAATAATATTGCTTATGTGCGGGCGCAAACAAATAAGCGTAACTTGCAAAAAGGGTATTTAGGCAAAATAATTAAATTAACGCTATCTACGAACACTTAGATTATAACGAACGTCGCGTTTAACCTTAAGGGTAATCGTTCGATCTATTAAGGTGGTGGTAGTTTTTCTTTCCTTTTTCTTTTTATTCTTTTTTCAAATGTTAAATTGCCATGTTCATTTGGACTTACTTATTTGCATTTTTCAATATTGTGGTAACTACTGTTTGAAGAAGTTTTAAACAAAAATCATAGTGACTGCTTACAAATTTTATAATTCATTATTTGAAAAAAATTTTTTTTTCATAAAATATATCATAATTTATTATTATGTAGGTAGGTATTTAAGTAGTTACTCAGAAATGTTTTGATTTCAGAGGAAATTTTGGCTATGATTTTTAAATAAGGAAAAATTATGAAACTCTAACGCGCGGTCTGCTGTTCGCAGAATTAATAATTTGAATGTATTTAGACTTACATGGTTCCCTTGGCTACTGTCATGTTGAGGTTGCAGAGGACTGGGTTGGCATTTTTCTTTGATCCGTAGGCCTTGAAGGCGTGCCTCACGCACACCGCCTGCTGTCTTCGAGTCCATACCTAGGAACATCATACACACTATATTAACAGTCAATGAAATCAAACATTCGTAGCATCCCCATCAACTTTGACGACTTTATGAGACTGAAGTATGGAATAAAGAATAACAAAATAAATGCCTTGTGGACATGTTTCGTGATAATGATAATAAAACTACTCTATAATATGTTCACTTGATTCAATAAATTTTAATTTAAGTTTTTAAATTTGAAAATTTAGGTTCAACAATATTTAATCTGTACTATAAAATAGATGATTTATCGATTTGTTGTAGATATTAAAATGAGTTGGAAAGCACCACCGGGCTTTTATATCTTCTTATTTTCTATAAATCTCTCTGAACTAGATCTCTGACTTGAGTCATCTTTTCTGAATAGTATAAAATAAAATCGCTATCCGCCAGCTAGTAGGTTATAAGTTACAAGAAACATATTATACGGTAGGTATTATTAAAAATCTCGGAAATAAAGTAATAATAAATTTCCAGTACAAACCAGATTCTATGAAACTATGGCAGTTATATTAGTGTACTTTGTTAACAACCATAAACATATGTTTGTATTAATATAAATAATGTACATCGCTTTATAATATATTGTTATGCAACTCACTGGACGACAAGGTCTGAATGCATTATTAATGTCATTCTTATTATGTACTGATTAAGTTATAAATATTTTATTAAACGTTGAACTCGAAAGGTTTATAAACTTATTTTATTACGTAAAAAAAATGTGATTTTAAAATTTATTACAGGATTACGTATTAAAAACAAGTATATGTTAACACAATGTTTGCGGGGGGTTTTTTAATCAATCTACGCCGTAAAGCGGGCAATTTTTATCATCCAAATCCAAAAAACCAAGTCAATTAAAAAACAACGTCATGTGCCGTTTTGTCATATTTTATGACATTTAATTATTTTTTTAAAGACTTGACACATCAAGACGGATATGACTTTGCGAACTAAAAATATTAGTTGTTCAATAGTTATAAAAGTATTTTGTGGCACCATTTTTATTAAATGATTTGTACCCTATGCTGCTGGGGGTTATTCTTGGAAGATATAGACGTATACCATTACGGACTCTGTAGGTAATATACATTTCCGTAGATACATATATACAATATACAATTCGTTTCCATGATAACTCAACACAGTGACTATTCGACACACCTTTAAAAAGTGATTTTAAGTCATTAAAAACGATAATTTTTTAAAATATAAACCTAACCTAAACTACTTAACCCGGTTAATAAAGTTTTTGTTTCACCACTTTCCATGATTTTATATAACTTTTTAAAGATGTGATGAATTACCATTTTGATGATTTATTCGGTCACCATACAATTCATTAGATACATCAAAAATTGATGTATCTCATAAGGTTTAGCCAGCGTTTTTTACGATTTAATTACAAAACATCGACTTTCCTCAATTTCTATAAATATAATATGCATGTATTGTATATGTAACCCTTTCGGAAGAAATTCTCTAACTGATAGTGAAATTTCAAAATCCGTCGCGTAGCTTAGAAGAACTAAGCGCACAAACAGCCGTGGATAGCGTCTTTGTATTATACTATTTAGAGACTAGCTGTTTCCTGTCACGCGTTGCCGTGGCACAGTTTGTCTGTGCAGATAGAGAAACAGTAGCGCGTGTTGGTAGGTAGGTGTATGAAAGACTTACCGAGCTCTGTTGTGTCTGAAGCTGTTTGTTGTTGGTGTGGTTGAGTTTCGAGTCCAGGTTATTCTCCATCTTCGGGTCGTCCACCGCCATGGCCGCCCCTGCAGCCGCGCCGTTCATCGAGCCGCCCTCTCTGCAAAAACAAAAATATACACAACGTTAGATAAGGCATAAATGAATAAATTGGAAGAGTTTTTTTTGTTGTTTGTTTGTGGGGTGTAATGCCGTGTTGCGCTAACTCCTTCTTTAGCCGACGTTTAGGACAGCGTTGCAATATCCATCATCAGGGCAGATCCGGTAGCGGGTAGATCCGAAGATGTGTAAATTTTGGTTGTCGAGTTTGTGCTTATTTGTTTGTGGCCTGGGCCCGTCCAAGTGCAAAATGCCAACGGAAGTGGCGACATCTTGTGGCGAATTCTGAAAGCACAGTAATTGGAAGAGTTGATTGAAGCAACTTGGGGACGGGTCATAAACCACTTGGTACGAAGCGTGCGCACAAAATTACCACCGTCATCGTTCCCCCTTCACCAGCATCGTTGGTTTAATCATTTGCTATTTAAATCCTCCATCATTGCAAAAGCAACATTTTCTCACAATGGAAGGATTTTTTAAAATAGGGTAGCTGGTAGCCATAGAATAGTTATTCGTAGCCCTAGAATGACTATCGTTTCAATAAGTAGGAAATAGTAATAATCAAAAATAGTTGTGTGAAACGCATAGAGGAAATATCAATATCAATAAAAAATATATTGAAAACCAGAAAAAAGAGTTTGGGAACAGTATTTCTTATTTTTTAATTAATTTTTTGCTGTGGTGAATGAAATTCTTGGAAGAAGAAATTATCCTTCTTCCCGCCATCCGATCAAGCTGAAACTAGGCAGACACCCTCGTTGTCTATGACAATACATTCTATCAATTTTTGGTGGCAATGGCAGTAAAAAAATAATTTACAAGTTTGTTTTATTAAACGCCCAGAGTGGTTTTACACACTACGTAAAAAAATATTTTAGAGATAAATTACTTAATAAAAAATATAAATGTAAACTATTAAAAACATATTTTTTTTAATAGAAATGTATGAACGCGTAAATGAAAAAACTTTAAAAAAATACAGTATCATAGCTAAGATTATCTGTGACAGTTTCACTTGATTAACTTTTTTGCTGTCTTATAAACATATTTACAAAATAAATAAAAACCAGTTTTGTGCTTGAAATCGAATGTTTCTAGACTCCGTTTGTCAAGCGATTTTAATGCCTATTACCTACAATATAAGGTATACCAAGAATATAAACATTTTTGGCTTGTAGCTTTCTCTTAAATATTTGTTACCAAGACTGTGTAAATGTATTGGGGTATGCAAACATTGTTGGAATGAAATATATGTATACATCATTCATACGCCTTTGAGGTGATTTTGTACAAAAAACGACGCTATAAAAATTATCCAATTATTATTATTTATACAGGTGTATTAAATCTGTATACGTGTGCTAAATTTTAATGGCTGTTTAATCATTGATTTAAGTACGTTTCGACATGAATGCTGTCATTATTAATATTTGTATCTAGTAAAATAAATATTGAAATGTAAAACACGTCTCAAAAATAAACATTTTTTTAAAGAAAGACTAAATTTCGAGTTAATGATGGAGAACTTAGCGAACAGAGGAATCGTAGGTGGGAGCCAAACGTATTTGTCAACTCATCCACTAATCAGTCAATTTATTTTGTTTTTAAACTCCAAGCAATATCTTTAAAGATGACATAAGTCTATGAATAATTTTAATGGTAAAAAATTAACGATGTGTGAATCTATACGGAACTTTGCACCTTTTTAACGTCAAGTTTCTTTGTACTACAAATTGGGACTTATATGTTTTTCTCGACTCTTCAAGGTTATAAAATAAACTAAATAATATAGTGGTTGACTGATATTTCCGCGATTTTGCTCTTTCTATCTCTTGGTTACTACTGGTAACCCTCTCCCAGATATTTTGAGCATATTTCATTTGTGTTCAATGTCTATGTAGGTAAGAATTACATTTTTAAACATACTAAATGCTTTTCCAAAGAAAATTGACCGTACCCATTTACAGCGATCCCAGACAGACCAATGATATTGAACATTGTTCAAGAAATCAAAAATATTTTTAAATGTTTGATCAATTTCACCAATTATGGGTATAGGTACAGCCGCCTGGAAACCATTTATTGGATAACCAACACTTCTGCCATAGGTAGACCCAAGTGGTTTGCTTCGTTTGGTGACTTAGCAGGGATGCATGGGGTGAGGTTTGTTTAGGTTTTGGGGGTGGATGCGTTTGATCACTTACTGCGTCGTGGGTCGGATCAGGAGAGACTGGTTGAGGAAGACCTTTTGACTTCTCCAGCCGGACTCTCTCTCGACTCATCGCCTTGCATTACAGTGGGAGGGATAAATTTATACGTCCATACTTGACACATACCTTTTTTTCTTCCCAGAACTTCCTCTGCGTTCTTCCCTTAAAAAAGACCCTCCCCAAAGATGACATAGGCCATGAGGATTTTTTTACCTCAGGGCCTCCAGTGTGGAGTTAATGTAAAAAAAATGGAAAACACTGACACGCCCAAACCATACATGTATCGGTTTTTCTATTCAGTGGCCTTAGTTATAATAATATGTTATCATAAATATCACGTCACACGTGTTAATAAGCGATTGATAACCCATCTCGCGGTAAATAAGTATAAAAAAAAGCGTTTGGTTTTCGATGTGCAAGTCCTTTGATTTACAATGGACCACAGGAATCGTTCATATTATTATTTAAATGAATTTGATTCCATGAATTCACAGGTATAAAATAGTGGAATATTGTGTGTCACGTGTCACTGCTCACTTTGTTTGCAAGTAACAAGGAACTAATTTCGAGAAGACATGTGTCAAAAAGTAACGCAATATTTTCAGATCCCTACCCATTAATTTAGGCTAAGAAGATGACTTCATACACGGAGAAAATAGAGTATGGCTTTTTTAAATCAAGATCTGTTAAAAAGTGATTATTTCCGAATAGAATATTAGTCATTCCGGATATATCTAAACACGCGGTCACTATGTCACTATGTCCGAATAGATGTAATGAACCAGATGCGAAAATATTATTATTTTTCTGAACACGTGTTCCGACTTCCTTATAAAATATTCTTGCTTTACTGATAGTTTGTTATGAAAATTGTCAAATCATTCGTTATAGACTTACAGTCCTTTTTAAAATAGGAAAACGTATATTTGACCAGATATTTTTTTACAAATTAAAGTGATGCCATACCTACGTAGTAATGCAAAATCATGTGTTTTTGGTTTGAAAATTTGGTCGCCTACAAATGTTTCAGATGCTTTAATTAAATACTGCGAGTAGAATACATCTTGGCCTTTGAAATAATCGAGTATTTTTTAGATAAGTCTTTTAATAAGCCCAAAAAAAAATAGTGTAAAGGCCTATGAAAACTGCTTTAAAGTTCAATATCTCCTACTTACGAACCCATTTTCGGTTACGATTTGATTGTATAATGTGGAAAATAAAGTTATTTATAAAATGATCGAAAAAAATTAAATATTTATGACTGAACATCCACAAAATAAAATAAAAGACACTTTATGACCATGTTTTTTTCTTGCATAAATCAAAACAAGCGGATGGTTTTCAGGAATTTAAACCTTATCGCCATCTACGTAAGGGTTGTTATTGATAGCTGCTCAGTTTAAAATATTACACGACGTAGTGCATCGTCTTTTTTACAATTTTTCAACTTAGTAAGTTTTCTCCGTGTACCAAAAAGTGATAATATTTCCTACCACATACATCAGTTCATCAATATTGGCTTAGTTTATCTCTGTATTGTCTCTGTGCCTATACTTGTATGTGTACTGAGTTGTCACATATACATAATAACAATAATAAAATGTATTATTGTTTAATGTAACCAGAACAATGAGAAATAAACGGACAATTGACTTTGTTCTGGCTCGATCCAGGGATATTGTGGCACGCTAGCATTACTTATGATTGCATTTACTTCCCAGCATAGAAAAAATTACATAAATAACAATAACAATAAATTGTAACCGATAAATTGACTCATACACATAATTTTTCATGGCTGATTTTGAAACAAAAGTAATAGGATGACAGAAGATATGGAGGTAAGAGTTGTGGTTTATGTTGAAAATTTGCCTTGAAAAGTATACCTAAAGGTTATTGTAGTAGTCTTCCTTTAATACTAATACCCAAGTTACACGATACAACTATTACATAAGCCACAACCGAGGTTCTATGCCAACTACTCAAGCCTATTGTCAAGGAATTGTTGTCCAATAAGAGGTGTTATTTTGATATTCAATCGTAAAAGATCAATGGTTTCGTTGCTTGTGTGGCACGTAGCGCCGTCTTGTTGAAAGTAAACGTTGTCCAGATCAATAACATCTAATGCCGGCCATAAAAAAAACATTAATCATCTCTCGATAGCGCAATCCATTCACCGTAACTGTTGCTACAGCCTCATTTTCGAAAAAGTAAGGTCCAATGACCCCGCCGGACCATGAACTGCACCAAACAGTCACACGTTGAGGAAAGAGAGGCTTTTTAACAATAATTATTGGGTTTCCGAGCCCCAGATGCGACAATTTTACTTGTTGACGAAGCTACCGAGGTGGAAATGGGCCTCATCAATCAAGATGATTTGCATTTGATTCACTCAAGTGAATTTTCATAATTTCAATGCGTTTTTGAAGAGTGTATGTTCCATTTTTATTAATGGCGTAGTTTTTACTTCTCAAATGTAAAAAAATGACAGCTTCAAAAGTAACATCTACCGAAATAGCGGGCTATTCAAAATAACACCTCTTATTGGAAAACCCTGTACTTTTCATGCAAGAGGTACATCACGAGAATTCAAACTGCTGTTAGAGGGACAATGGCATTACATATTGGGTATGTTGTGTTAAAAGGATGGAAAGAACCTGACTATTCAGATCTGGCCACTAAGCACGGCTAAAGAAATATACCAGTGGGACGAGTAAGTTACAATATAACATCCACTTTAATGACAAGTTACCGGATATATTTACCGATAGCCCTTGAGGTGTTTTTGCACAAAAACGGCGCTATACAAGTCATCCAAGTATTATTATTATTATTTATTATAGCCACCAGAATATTACAAAATTTCTTACAGAATTTCTTGTTTTTACTTGAATGCATTTGAAACAAACTTTATTGGATCTTTTTTTTTGTAGTTGTTGTTGTTTTATATATTTATCGTTTTATTCTTACATGTTGCTGTACACTGTTATTGGACGCTAGGTATTTATTAACTTAAACCCCTTTCATGTAGATCAAATAATATAAAATAAATACCAACTTTAAATTGTCAACGTTGACACCAGAAAGGTTTCATGCCCGTAATCGGCAATTACGTTTGACAATCGCCTTCTTAGTTTACCGAGACCGTCTAAACTCTAAACCCACAAATTCAAAACGATGCAATCGTACTGCATCATAAAAAATATCTAAAACTTAAGCAAAGCAGGGCGTGTTAACGATACAAATTAACTGCCGTCGACAGCTTAGCTTGAGATATCGAGTCTGCTTAATTGTCGATGTATTTATTATAAAATACCAATTGGGAAAACACTTCGTTTTCGCTCTGCTAACAACTGGCCAATGCGTTAAGAGTCAGTTATGACCTAGAAGCAGTTGGTTGCAACAATTGCGACACCCACTCATGGACAACATGCGATCGACGTATTTCCCCTAATGAATTGGTAAACTTACTAAGAATATTGGCGAATAAGTATAAATGTTAAGAATTATGACAAGCGTAAATAAATTCACCGCAATTTTGTTACTACACGCTTGCGTTGAAACATATCTCTTTAAATTACTTTTATTGAAATTATGCATTAATATTGATTGATTGTGAAAAAGGAAAAGGGAATTACCCTTGCAATTTGATCCAACCTAACCTAACCACTAAGCCAATTTTCCCGAAAAAATAGACAGAGAGGCTTCCCTTATATTACAATTTGACTCAATAAGTAATCCCAATATAAACATTGGCTATATTATCGTTTCCTACCAGCTACGCCTGCTGTGATGTATTGTATATGAGGAGTTGTGGGTAGGTTTTATCCAGATGTTTAATGGGGAACAAACAATGTAGGAAAGAGATTGAGACACGCATTTATTAACTGTGCAAGCATTCCCTTTCCCTTGATCACATACTCTTTCACGCACACATGACAGTATAAAATATTAATTTACCAAATACTCAAAAATTTGCGGGCAAGCAAAAAGTATGTTCACGAAGAGAGAGAGAAAGAGAGTCACAGATTTCCTGAAATTATTGTTTGAATAAATTCTTTGTATTTATAACACAGCAACAAGCCTATTCAAAAATTTGAAAAAATAAATATAATGAAAAGAACGATTTTATTCAATAGTAACGCCACAAGTGAAAGTTTGTTTAATACATCTATTATTATGTTTGTATTGATTATTCAGAATATATTGAAATTATTATGTAAATATTACGTTTTCCAATGAATGCGGAACTTGTTAAATTGCTATAAGTACGTATTTTGTTGAATTGCTTCGTAATAGAAAATAATGTTCACATACGAGAAGTGTTTGATTTTGAAATAGTCGCTGACAAAACAGAAAACCTGCGAAGGTCTTACTGAAATAGAGGATGCTACGTGTACATTGTTTTCTTTTTAATGCAATACTTTTGTACAACATCACGATTTTTCAAGGATATACTAACATTTCCAGGTTACAAATAACCTGAAAATATTAGCGTTCATTTTACTAACATTATCATATACGGAATATGCAGCTTATGCACTGATGGCGGACTTAGAGAGGGTTGAACCAGAGATGTCAGATTTATTTGAATATTTCCGGAATCTTGAAATAAGAAACTTCTTCTTTTTGCTTGACTGTGGATTAAGCTTTTCCCTCCAGAGACTGGAGTCTCGCTAACAACTTAGCCGAATTCCGATTGGGTAGGACCGACATTTATTGCTTATATTTACTGGTATAAATCAATAATCATCCAATTTCAGAGAATCGTATGCGTTCGTGTGTATGCGTGTGATTGCCACCAAACCTACCAAAGGCATTGTCATCGACAACGAGTTTGTCAAAAGAAAATAAAATAAGAAATACCATAAATAATTAAAATTAACTGGTATTTATTTTTTGGGTATTTATTTTTTGGGTTTTCTGATTTTTCTGTTTCAGATTTTCGTTTAGAAATCGCTAATATTGTCTTCAATAATTACTATAACACGTGTTGGCAATACCACGTAAGCTTCAAGCGACAAACAAACAATTTAATAACCGAGGTCATTTTGTCACAAATAATATAATTAACCGATTATTAGAAAATATTTATCAATGTTGATTTTTTGACGAGTGGAATAATTTTTCAAACTACTTAAAGGCTAGTTTTTACCAAATAGAAGCACATTTCATTTATAAAACAACATTTTAAAAAAATCTGAGTTATCAGTACAAACCAATCTTTTCAGAACAACTAACAAATTAAACGGTTTTGCACAGATAAATATATTTTTTAAACATAAATGTTTGTATAATAATTTGAAAGTCGATTTGACTACCTCCGCGGTCGAGAGGTAAGGCTCTCGACTAGCAAGCTGGAGGTTGCTGGTTCAAATCCTGGCATGCTCAAGTAATAAAGATACTCTCAGTATCGCCCTTACGTAAGACCACCATTCAGAATTGAAACGTTGCTTGAAATGGCTCTGGCCATGTTTGGTGACCAGATCTGAATGGTACTTTCCTCATCTCCTTCCCCTCCTCACTACCTTCGGCCTCAAAACATACCCCAATTGTGAATGTCGTGGTCTCACTGACTCCAGACGATTGGAAGCAGTTAGGATTCTTGTATGGTTTCACATTTAAAAAAAAAAATAAAAAAAGAAATTTCGTAAGTAAATACTTTTATAACTTACTTTTGCAGTCCTATACTACCCACCTTAAAACAATATATAATATATTAAAGTGATAATTTTTATAAGCATAACATATATCACCTGCTTTTTCTTATCATTTACCACCATGCTTTTTTATCAAACTGAAATTAAATTACTCAATATTATTCTCGCTTCGTCTTAATCTTCTACATTTATATTTGAATTATATAATAAAAAAATATAGATATTATTTTATCTGTCATTTTCATAATATTGAATAAACAAAAACCTAGATAACAACCACTCTATAAATTGCCCATCTCAACACAGGCGTTTCACACGTAGTGATATGTGCAATACGTCATTATTGTAATTGAATGTAATATTAAAAAAACTTAAATAAATATAAGAAAATTCACCTTTTTATCGTTCTGGTTAGATAATCGTAGTAAAATTAAATATTCCTAAGCACTTCACTTTAAACTTATCACTAAATCACTAGAAACAATGATTTAAAAAAGCAACTTACTTTAAATTAAACTTCACTTAAGTAACCGAAAAACTCATTTTATATCAACAATCAAATCACAAACTGTCGATTTCGTAATTATAACTCGTTTAAAATTCGGTTACAGTTTTTAACAATCACTTTTAAGTTTTCCTGATCGGATTTCAGGTATTTCCCGAGTTGATTATTGAGTTTTCACAAACGGATTTTGAATTTTCGCAGTGGAATATTACTTTCCACCAGTTGCTTATTGATATTTCACGAGTGGATTATAAAACGAGGAGAGCAGGTTCTGAGCAAGTCGAAGTGCGCAGCGAGAACCTTCTCCTTGTGGGGTTGGATTGGCACTGCCGCCAGTGCTACCTCCTTCTGGTATTCTGCGCTTGGGACGTCGCAACGTCCAAGTCGGTCAAGGCTTTTTTTGATTTCGCAAAGCATACAAGCCAAGACGGTAAAACCCGACGCGAACGAGCTAAGAAACGATAAGACAGCGAAACTCGATGGCCTAAGATAGATACAATATTTTATAATAGTTGAAAAGTCACAGTCGCTGTGCATAGTTAATGCACAACGAGCCATAAAAATGGTGAATATGTGGACAAATTAAAACAATTTAACACATCGTAGAAGCGTGCCCCTTTCATAAAAAGTCGCATCTGTGCTGAACCAAGTGAGTCACTATACCTTAGACTGACTGGATAACTTCAAAATTCCAAATTAATATCGACCAACTCTGCTTCTTCATACGCAGAAGCAGATTTGACATTTTTGAGTGCTTCGTTTAGTAAAAAATGGCGACTGAATCACCTCAATGGCGATTAATATTTTGCTTTTGACAAAGACAATTTATCGGGTTGGTAAAACTAATATAACGGATTGATTAATTTACCATACTGACACACTCTGAATTGCATCAATAAAATACAACACTATAGTAAGATTGCTGAAAACACTGAATCAAATACTAACAGTACACAAAACTTTCATTTCTTCACATTGTTGACACTATCGCCACAATAAATTCCGTACATTTTCACTTTTGCCAAAACCATATTAGAAATTCCTTTGTGTGAAGTATACAAAATCATGTCTTGCACCTACAAAGCGCATAGAGAACTGTTGACATTGTAACTTCATAATAATGATGATATTTCATGCGAAGTGATTGTGTGATTTCAGATGCAGTCTTTGGTGCAAGTCATCGGCAGTTAAATGTTGTATAAGAAATTTCGTAAATTACAACTCGATATGTTTGCACTCGTTAAGAATTATGATTTATTATCAAATATGTGGAAAGCTACGCGGGTTGCAGATGCAGTATGAAAAATACATGGATTATTGTGGAGTGAGTGAGTTATTCCTCTTTGTTTGTTTTTGTGTCTGAAATGGTGTAAAGTGGTTTGTTTGTTTAAGAAGTGGCGTCATACAAAAATAGAAAAGTAGTTTTGCACACAGTTATTAGTGTTGTTACCATGTTATTACGTATATTTGTCCTGAAAATGTAACTATTGATTATGAGCAATCCATTTGTTTGGTTGTAAGGTGGTGGCCGTATTAGATACTGCCTTTTTATCCCGCCAGAGTTCGCATGAGTGTGATTCCTTCTACGAGCTTCAAATAATTATAATCAATATCATGGTACTACCTGTAACTTACCCGCCTGAAGAAAGTTTGAAAAATAATAGATTTTTGTTTGCAAATTTTACGTACCAATAATACACGGCCAGAATTACACATCTACTGGAGTTACAAACGTCAAATAAACCTAACCTGAACTCTCAAAAGAAATCAAACCTTGGGAATATTGTGGAACCAGGACACATAGCCAAATATTTAAAGACAACCCTGTTGAACTTTATCAAAGGGTCCGGGTTACTATTGAAGGTTGGAAGGAGTATATTGAAGGCCCATTGTCTGACACGAGAACTATGCTAAACCATCTCCGCTTTATTAAAAAAACAACCCAACCTAACCAGTTTTTTTTTCGAATTTGAAATTTATGTAACAAGCACTAAACACAATACACGGAGAAAAATTATCCCGTTAAAAAAATGATAGAATGCCAAATTCCTGATATTAGTCAGCCAGAATATATATGGAGAACACGTGTTCTTTTCCTGATAATGCGACGGTATAAGTATGTCAATATCAATATCAGTATTTGTATGAACACATTTTCCGCCGTCCTCATAAAACATTCGCACTGATAGGAACTCTGTCAATTCATTTGTTAAGGGCATGCAGTCCCGTTTTTTAACAGTAAAACGAATAATTTGACCAGATTTATAATAAATTAACAGTACTTTATATCAGTAAGTTTTCTTCGTGTAAAATTTTAACCAACATTTTTTTTGATGTGTGTTTCCAGAAAGTGTTTTTTTAATAAAAATATGTAATTTTTCCCGTGTATGATTCAGTCCGCGCGTAATATTGGTACGTAAAATTCCCGCCTGTATAATTTCATCCTTACTCAGCCAAACGTTTGAATGACAATGCTTGAGAACTCATCGAAATGTCAGGGCTAGTGTTAAAGGAATAAGGAGAAAAAGAGAAGAAAACACAATAAGGATATACGAGTATTATGGCCAGTAGTGATTATGTGAGTTATGTATAATATTGCCCCTGTATCGACAGTAATAATAATAATACCGTCACAATTTTAACAAATGAATACTGAATAAAGATAAATTAAAACTTCAGCAATTTAAAACACAAAGCATCATCGATAAGCAGTGACCTAGGCGACATCATCTGTAAACAGATTATCATAAGTCGGCCATGAAAAGGCATCTCAGCAAAACGGACTTAGGTACAATTCAATAAATTGTATCAATGTCAATGTTCAAACACAATATTAAATGTGGTTTTCTGTACAGATTACCGCAGCTAACAATATAATAACACCGTGGAAATATTAACTTATGTTAATTTTTATATGAAGATACTTCCATTTCATGTTAAATAAATTACTACTACTTCCTACACACCTAAACAAAGGAAAGGAAAAAAAAACGCATTGATATGCAAAATGATTGATCTGCTGACAGGAGAGATTTCGTTTCTCCTATGGGTCAAGGCTAAATTTATCGTCGTCTTTATATTGAGTTAGTGTATTTGAATGTTTTTTTAAAGTCAACGCAACTCCATAATTACACTTAAATTTTGTAATACATATAATGATTTCACGATTATTGTCTCTTAAAATGGACAGACAAATGAGATTTATTACAAATTATTTCAATATGACAAGTACACTCTAATTTAGATTTCTTTAACAAAGACGGCATTATTTTCACCTGTCTTTCATGCCCCAAAGATTGCAATCTCTCAATTCGGAATGTATTGCCCAGCACAATGTTAAGTAATATACGAGACTTAGCTTGCACGAAACACACGCAGCCAAATTAAGTCACAAGTGGTAATGAAATCAGATATTACAGAATGAAAGTTTAGTATGTCTTCAGCTATTGCATGTTAGTAGCACAAGGACTGTGGAGTGACGATAATCATTATTACTATAGCTGGGTCCAGAGCAAAAGTCAAGATCAAAGAGTCAATAAAAATTCTACAAAGATTCCTGTGATTCGTTTTTATGACTCAGGTTTTGCAGCATTTATTTGTTTGGTTTTGTCATCAAAATCATTGCTGTCTTTTCTGGTGAATTTGATATAATTTGCGAAGTTTAAACATTTTTATTCGTCATGTCTGCGTCATTATTAGTTTTATGACGATGTGACGAGCTCTGAGGCAGTGATTACATCCTTGATTTTGACAAAAGAGGTCGTGTTCAAAACTTGACGTTGTGCACATTAAAATATTTATTCAGTACTTGTTTTTATGCAGGTGCTATTCAAATTCCAGTAAATTTGCATTTTGTTTAAGAAACTGAAAATATCCCACCACTCAGAAACAGAATCAATTAAATAGAGGAATTATCCCTGAACCCCGACACTATTACGGGAGTCAAATTTATACATGTTATGTTTAAAATCATTATGAAATTTTACTGAAAATTTCGCGAAGAGTGAAAAAAAATACAGTGTGTGGCAAGCCTACGCACGATGGAAGTGAAACTTTTAGTATTCTTCTCTCTCTCTTTTCATTTCATTCTCTCTTTTTTTCTGTCTATTGACATATTTATAAGTAGCATGTGATAAAAAAATTTAAAGTTATAAAAATATGGGATTCGAACCCGGGTCCTGCATAGCGAGTGTCGAACGCTCTGCCTCTAGACTGCGGTTATTACGTATTCGACCAAAATATCATATAGTCAAAATATCTAAAAGTCGCAGCACGAGAGCATTTTATCACTTATTATTATTAAAAAATCACAAAAAGAAAAAAAAAATGATTTAAAGCGGGGATCGAACATCGGTTCTTCACGACGACAATCGGGCGCTTTGCCTCTAGACCGCGAAGCTGAGTTTGGAGAGCGACCGAAAGTAGGTATATAATATTGGCTAGGCTCCTATAGCGAAATGATCACGGTTTTTGATGACGGTCATGAGTTGGTTTTACTCCGGTCCTCGAAATTGCATAACGCGCGTAAAGAAGTTTCACTTCGAAAAACCAAAATGCTTCAAATTCAATTGAATTGAAATTGACTGATTCAAATCAATCAGATTTTTTTTCAATTTAAATCCTTACCGTGAATTGAGAGACACTAGACTTGTCAGATACAATTACCATTAAATTTAATTTTTTTCGTGCCAAGGTTTTCTAGTTTGATATCCTTTGGTTCAATGGCAGCGGCCGGCTGTTCGCGCTTGTATGCCAATTAGCGAAAAGGTTAGCCAGTTCAGCAAATAGATCTGAATTCTAAGTTTCCATCCCACTCTTCCTCTCTATTCTTGTGGCGTGAAATATTGCAAATTTATCCAATGATATTTGATTCACAATGCCAACATGTAATATATTTTCAAGTCGAAAATGGACGACAATACGCAATGAAAGAAAAGAAAATGTGAAGATCTTTATGTCAGCTTGCCACACAGATCTACATGTTTGCAAAGCTGGTCAAACCTCAGCACTGGAAGGAATGGGAGAGGGCTCTTGGAATGAGACAATCCAAACTACTAATAAATTGACCATACCCTCAACGACCCAGGCAACTACTAAATCTGGACTGATGCTCACTGAAGGATCTGGTAGGACTACTAAAGGGAAACTGCCACCTCAGGAGACATATGCAGCTGTTGGCGGTGGATAACACCAGTAGATGGAAGAAATGTGAAGAGGATAAAGAGACTTTTATTCAAAATTGCTGCCAGTGTCTCGCCCTGACAAGCCTCAGATACCTGGAAAGACGTATTGTGGAACCAGGAAACATAGAAAAATGACCCTAGTAAATTATAAAAGAGATCGGGAATTATTAAAGGAGAGATGTGAAATATAAAACAATGGGCCCATGGGCTGAGTGCAGGCGAAGTTTAATGCCAAATCACTATTTTGATTAATCCTTATAACGAATTGGTGTACATTATGAATACAAAAAAATATGCTTTAGATAAATTGAAGGTTTTCCTATCGTTTCGCTTGAGTAGAATACAAATAAAAAATAAATTACTTAATAAAAAATATAAATGTAAACTATTGAAGAAATATTTTTTCAATAGAAATGTATGAACGCGTAAAGGAAACAAATTTAAAAAAAAGTATTATAACTAAGATTATCTGTGACAGTTTCACTTGATTAACTTTTTTGCTTTCTTATAAAATTATTTAGAAAATAAATAAAAACCAGTTTTTTGCTTGAAAACGAACGTTTCTAGACTCCGTTTGTCAAGCGATTTTAATGCCTATTGCCTACAATATAAGGTATACCAAGAATATACAAATTTTTGGTTTGTAGCTTCCTCTTAAAGGAAATATTCGAAAATTGTCTCCCTTTTAAATAAAACAACGCCATTGATGAGAACAAAAAAATCTAAAAGCTTAAATCGAGTTGTACGCACCGTCAGTTTTTAATGATTCATTATTTTTTAAACAATATTCCGATAAGAAAAAATGATTAAGCTACATATGATAATGATTTTTATAAAAACGACAATCTTTTGATACAGAATGGGGGTCATTCAAGGCGATACCGAAAGTATTTGTCACTCTTGTTGCTCGGTAGTTTATTGTTATTTCTGTATTCTAATCCAAATTAACATCGTGTTAAAAATAATGAAGAATTGTTTTTTCATATTTGGTATGCTATTATTAAATCATTGTAATGGTTTGATTAAATGATTCAAAGTTCAAAGATCAACCTCCCACAAATTATTCAAATAATCACACCAATCCATATTCGATGCCACTCACATTATATAAAAAACCAACCCGGAAATTAACAATTCACTTAAAAATATAAAAACAGACACTTTTCAGATTTTGATAGGCACTCATCCATAAAAAAGTGGTCCTTCGAGACGGATCAAAACTTATTATTGAACAAACTATCGGTTCGAAATTATGATCCGGTGATGAACTTATATTGGCTTTTGTGTTTGAATTTATTATGAGTCGTGATAAAGGTTTCGAGTCCTGAATAACTAAAGTTGACTTATACCTACTGTCTTATTTTGCCTTGCGTTATATCTTTATTATTATTTACAAGCATAAGAAAAAAAGTTGGAAGTTAAAAACCAAATCAAGAAAATATAACTCAACGCAATAAGACCGTATTAACTGACTGATCTAAAATATTGATAATTTATTAAAAATATCTTCAACTTATTCGTATTCCTGTTAAAAACGGGACTGTAGGCCTTTAACAAATGAATTGAGAGATTTTCTAATAAACTATCAGTAAAACACCAATGTGTTATGGGGATGTAGGAAGAAGTGTTCATAAAAAAATCTAATACTTTCGCCTTTCGTAATTATATAATTGTAGGATAAACGCAGCTGCTTGAACACGTGTTCCAATATATTTTGAATGTACTATTAGTGTATTAGGAAATGATCTACTATCAAATTTTGAACAGGATTTTAATAAATCAGCAATACTCATTTGCGACATTTAAACAAACGATTTTTTTGAAAATACAGAAAGCACAACATGGGGACTTGTCTAGTGATAGATTCCCGGGAATTTATTTTTAGAGAATATTCCCGAAACGAAGAATATTCGGGGATTTTTCATATTATGCATGGTGAAATACCCATGAGGTTATCTCCTACAACGAAATTTTATATTATTTACAATGTATTTACTGAGTACATACATTTTTAGAATTTTCGGAAAATATAAAAGTCTTCCAAATTTACATGGCATGGTACTATGCAAAACTCGACGTACGCGAGCGTTCACAATACCTTTTAACAGTAGTTGAAATTGGATTTATGAGAACGGGTCGTTTTTGCGACTCGTTTTCGCAAGTCAGCTCGCATGTGGAACGAGCTACCGTCATGTGTTTTTCGTCATTCATATAATCCGGGAATCTTCAAGATAAATAAATCCCTTCCTACAGCCCCTACCTTAACCCGCCTCACAACGCTGCTCACAATGGTGGCGATGTAGTTCCCCTGTTTTCAATTTACAAACAGTGAGCGTAACTTTATTCTCGGAAGGTGTAAGTTTGTCACCGACAACGTGTATTATAATGTTCTATCTCCCAGATATTTGTTCTATCTCCCAGATATTTGTTCTATCGCCCAGATATTTGTTCTATCTCTCAGATATTTGTTCTATCTCCCAGATATTTGTTCTATCTCTCAGATATTTGTTCTATCTCCCAGATATTTGTTCTATCTCCCAGATATTTGTTCTATCTCTCAGATATTTGTTCTATCTCCCAGATATTTGTTCTATCTCCCAGATATTTGTTCTATCTCCCAGATATTTGATTCCAGTTCAGAGATAATGCGTTAAGTCTTCACCTTTTCTACAATTTACTAAAGCATACGATATAGTGTGATGTATGGTAATAAGTTGGGTATTCAAGCGATAGATGGCACCAGTCATAAAGATTACTCCAGAGTCCGACAGATGTCGCTAGAGTGTAGCAATTGCCTGTGGGGTATCCTTGTCAGACTTCAAGCTTCTAGAAACAGAGATTTACCAACCCTCGGGTAATGAAGAGTGTAGCTAAATTTAGACTTATATATTGTAACGTAAATACACGAAATTAATATGCAGAGATATAAAAAATATAGTAACTGTTGAAAAAAACTATAATATATTGACTTGAATTCGTCGGCAACTTTTACAATCCAAACCATTTTATAAACACTCCTGGCACTGATGGAAGAAAACTTGACATTTTCAAAATCGGCCCAGTAGTTTTAGAGTTTGTAGGGCATACACACAAAGAATTTTCCCTTTATCTAGACAGATATATAAATAATTTTCCATGACAGATTGAGTATCATTAATTATTAGATGAAGAGAATAGGTGGGGGGTAATTGAGTATATTAATTAATTAGTTCTACTCTGTGTGGTTGAACGATCTCAAAGTGCAAGGTGATGAGTATAATTAGCATTTGTTGGTCGAGCCATAATACTATTGCAATCTTGATCTCGTATGTACTCGCATTTAAATTACGGAGATTGAATTTTATTGCTCAACACATGTAATTACTCGATAAATCTCAAGAACCATCCATCTGGAACTAAACAATATTATTTTCTTTTGAGTTTGTAAGAGAGTGACTTCCTCAAAATTGAACTACTGGGATGTATTGAACTGGACTTATTAATAACTTATAATATATTTTACGATAATTATTCCATATTTGAAATGTTAAATGTCTTTAAATACAATAATTTTAATTTCGTTTGGAGAATTAATACATAAAATGGAATCTAAGTGAAAATTAACACACTTTCCAACATCCGAGCTGTAACTTGGCAGATAGAGTCGTTGTCATTTTATGACAGTGCATCACGCGTACAAACATGCATTTCTATGAAATTTGATGACATCATGTAAATTTATAACAGTTAATATACCAAATAAATCTCAATACCACCCAATTAGGATTTGTCTAAAGACGAGACAATGCTCTAAAATAACTTCGGATCTTAATGACGTAAATAAAGAAGCCATGCGCAGAAATATACAACGTGCAGCCTTGGTGTATTGGAAAGACTTAAGGTTGAATTTGTCCTAGCAAATCTCAAAAATAAAGTAGGAATCTTAAAAAACCAAAAAAACATAGAAAATAGATGCATTATAGTAAAAAAACTTTGCTCTTGCGGGTTGATTTTTCTAGATTATGTAGAAACACACCAGTTGGTTTTGATTTTTCACCGGTAAAAAAACAATAACTAGAAAAGTAAGTTCATAACTGAAAATCATACTATACTTAAAATACATTTGTATGCCCTAAACTTAACTAAACACTTCTTTTGCACAATACCACAATATATATTTGTATGTCCTAAACAAAACTCTACTTTTGCCAACATCACAATAAAATATAATATATTTGTATGCCATAATATGTTTAAAAACTACTTAAGCAACAGACAACAAACAACAAAGATAAGAAACAATATATCAAATCCGATTGAAAATAAGCTGGGTGTACCGCAAGGATCTGTATTGGGTCCGATATTGTTTATACTCTACATAAATGATATGGTAAAAATATTAAAACATTGCAAAATAAGACTGTTTGCAGACGACGCACTAATTTATATTGCAGAAGATAATTATGAGAAAGCAATCAAAAAGATAAATAGTGACTTAGAAACATTGTCAAAATGGCTCAAACTAAATAAATTAAAACTAAATGTAAATAAGACAAAATACATGCATATAGGCAGAACAGATACGCATGAGGAACCAAAGGTTTCTATAAATGGAGAAATCATAAAAAAAGTGGAAGAAATTAAATATCTAGGTGTTATTATAGACTCAAAATTGAACTTCTCAAAAAATGCAGACTATACAATTAAAAAAAAAATTGCAAAAAAGATATCATTTCTTGGTAGAATCAGAAACAAAGTAAATAAAGAAACATGCCAGATAATATACAATACAATTATATCACCACGCTTTAATTACTGTTTAAGTATTCTTTTTCTCTGCAATAAAGAGAAAATGAAAAAAATGCAAATATTGCAAAATAAAGCAATGCAAATAATACTTAAGCGCAACATATACACACGGATAAGAGACATGTTAAAGGAGCTGAATATTTTGACGGTGAAGCAAACTGCGTATTTGAATGTACTTATTTTTATACATAAAATTAACATAGGGATGATGTCTAAGGAACTGAAAAGAAAAATAAATTACAATAACGAGATACACGGACACGGAACGAGAAATTCTAAGCAAATTAGATTGCCAACAAGAAAAAAAAACAAACACCCAAAAATCTCTGATGTACCAGGCCGTTCAACTCTATAACAAAATCCCGAAGGAAATTGCTGTGATAGAAAATATTAATAAGTTCAAAAATGATTTAAGAAAATATGTCTATCTCAATTATTAATGTTTCTTTTTTGTGACTTTATTGAAATATTTAAAGAAAGATTATGTTTGCCAAACAATGTACATGTTTATATGTTAATAAAACTATTAGCACACACGAAGATGTGAGCTAACTTAAGATTAATAAATAAATAAATAAACAAAACTCTACTTTTGCCAACACCACAATAAAATTTATAAACAAATCTGTTCTTTTTGACAACACCACAATCAAATATAATATATTTGAATGCCCTAAACAAAACTGTTCTTTTGCCGACACCACAATAAAATATAATATATTTGTTGGCTCTAAACAAAACTGTTCTTTTTCACAACACCACAATCAAATTTGTATGCCATAAACAAAACTCTTCTTTTGCACAAATCACAATAAAATGTTTCTTTAATAAATTACCAGAAGATATCTGAAACGTTCATGATAAAATGGGAATATTGAATTCTATCCAGAAATATTTTAAATGCATCAATCAAAAAACTGCTTCCACAATTTAAAAAAAATCATAAAAATTATCTTAAAATATATATTTTTTTTTTCATTCTGATTTTTTTTTGATGAAACATTTGTTTTTTTTTGTTGGAGAAAATACAGAAACAGACAGTAAAAAAAGATTAATTAGAAAATTCGTTACAGATTAACATGGCAGCCTTTAAAAATAATAATAAGCCTTAACAAATATAACATTAAGAAGTACTCTGTATTAACATTTTTTTAAAGTATTTATTAAATTGAGTTTACATAAAATTCATAACATCATAGTTAAAAATTTCTTCCAGAACCTCTATCCAAATCCCCTACATGCAAATTTTCACGTAGGTTCATTCGGTTTATGTTGATTTGATGATTGGAAATCAGGTTTTTAATTTTACGAATATTAGTGGTTCGTTTAAAGATTGTTGACCTACAGGCCATATGTTCAAAACCTGACGAAGCGTACCCACTTAGATAAGATAGAATACTCTTACTAATACTCTAAAGAGGGCCTTTCCGATTCGAAACGTTGGCGTTGCTTGAAGGGCTTTAATTGTATTTAGCATTCTTCTTCTGGTTCATTCTTCCCATAAATTATAAAACACACACTGGTTTAGATATTTAACGTGTTATAGATATGAAAAATTCACGGTGTTTCATTAAATGCTTCTTAACTCAGATGTGGATAGATTTTTGTCGTATTTTAAATTATTCGTGTTTTTTTCAATATTTTCACAACATCCGCTTAAGGCCTGTTAATTACAATTTTTTTTAAGATTAGAGCGCTCATTCTATCATGTGTATTCACATATCTCTCTTTCAAACTATCCTATGATCGCCAGTAATGCGCTTCTTGTTTTTGAACGTTTGTAACAACGGCTGACCCACCCGTGAAGGAATGGTCGAAGTTCTGTCAAAACCCGTTTAAGTAAATATTTTTAATTGTTTCTTAACATTTTTAACATCATTTTTAACATCATTTATGACGGTTTATTAATTCTACACACAATACGTAATAAGACAAATATCATATAATATAATATGATCTACATGAAAAGATATACATTTTTAAAGCAATAATGTTTTTCATTGGCACAAAAAATGCTTTCGAAAATGTGTGTATTCGGTTTGGATTTTGTAATAAATTAATAGTTTATAGTTCAACGAACTTTAAATAATAGACCCAATGCTATCATTATCCATGGTAAGAAAAACCTGCGTAAAAATAAGTAAAAAAAACACGTCTAAAAAATACAATATATCTTATAATATACCTACAATGACTGACGTACATAGCGTATCATAATATTATTGAGTCATTTATTACCCGTGAGGCTATTCACTTCTGTACGCATTGGTATATTTTATATTTGATTTGATTTTAGCAAAATGCTTTTTAGAATTTGAAGAGTCATTCAGCAACAACATTAACATTCACATTGTGTTTCGTTGAAGTAATGATTACTTGTGAAATAATGATCTTGTAAATGTTAGAAATTGATATTTCACGCTGCAACAAATATTGGTAGTAAAAACTACAACTTGTACCTTATCTTAAACCTCTTACTGAAGGTTGGAAAGAATCGCATATTTTCAAAGTATTGAAGGTAACAGCTCCAAATAATAAAATTTTACGAGAATTTTTTTAACAGTTCTCTGAGTTCTCCTTCGTCTATGGATTTTTAATTTTTTAATTTATTTATTATTTTATTTATTAATTTTTCAGTTTGTACAAAAGTATTATTAGCCAAAATAAAACCAATTATTGATTTCCTCCTTGTGACTTTACCTCTACTGAGACAGCATAGTAAACAATAATTGAATTTAATTTGTAAGATAGGAATATGAATTCGAAAATTTATACAAAACAGAAGATTATATAAAACGAAAAATTACAAAACAATACATTTATAGCCATGGAGAGAGGTTGTATATATAAATCAAATCATAATAGAAATATAAACAATAGAGACGTAACATTATTCACAAACCATCAGAGAAATATTCTTTTATGGACCTCTTATATTTGGTAAGTTTTCAATTGAAAATATCCACCTTTGATAATACGCTTTTGTAATTATTGCATAGTCTGTTCAGGCAAGAATTCTGATTAATAAACTGCAATGCAATGAAAGCTGTAGTGCAATGCTGCTTGAAATGACTTTAAATATGTTTAGCTGGGGCAAACGATACAAACCTGTTAGTTTTACGGTTAGTATGCCATGTTGCGCTTTTTTCTACGTGATTTTTCAGATCTGGTCGCAAAACATGACAAAAGCCATTTCAAGCAACTTCTAAATTCTGAATGGTGGTCTTACACCATGGCGATACTAAGAGTATATTCCACTCTGGAACGTGCAACAAATACACTTTATGTTTTTTACGAGAACAAATTGGAAAATATCACTTATTAATCAAATAAACTTTACTTGCGTGCGATGAGATTTGAACCCGCGACCTCCGAATTGCTAGTCAAAAGTCTTACCCCTCGATCAAGGAGGCCTTGGGGAAGTACCTTACTATTCTGACCCGATCAAAAAACACAGCTAAAGCGGAATGGTGGTCTAACAACAAGGCGATACTGAGAGTGTCTTCCAATCTGGAAAGTACCGCAAATATAGTATACATTAATTTAAATTAACAAATTATGAAATAACACCAATTTACAACAACGCTTTTAAATCTATAAGTTTTTTATTTTCTTGAAACATTAATCCAAAATTATGATAGCAATATATCTAATTCATAAGTTAGAAAAACTTTCACCTAGTAGTAATAAATAAGACAAATAATGAATGAAATTAAAACCTAAAAATATCAAATCTTTTGTGCCATTAATTCAATTGGTGTTAATCCCTAATTTTTTGAGGTTATGTTAAAGCGCACCGTACTAGAAAAGCTGTTTCAATTGAAGAGATCAACCGATTCAATAGAAGATATCAACCGTTATGATTAATTTAATGCCTAATTATAAGAATTAATGTAGTCTATACTTTCGCTGTCAATCATTGACCTCGATACAATCAATTATTTGAACAAGAGAATTAAACATCTCTAATTTCAGTTCTTTAAGATACGATTTTTTAGAATAAAACCAAAAAATTCCAGTACCAACTGCACTGTATAAATACAACCTATCTTAAGGCCCCGTAGTAAGCGTTCAAAGATGGTTTTAAAGGGAGATTTAAATATGAATGTTAGAGTGGGCGCGCTAATTTAAAAATACGATAATAATTAAGGGAAAATGGTGTTTAAAATAGAGCAAAAATATTTTTAAATATTCTTTAGTTGCATTTAAAGGTGCACTGTGAATTTATTCATGCCTATAACATATTAAATAACAGAACAAAAGGTGTTTTACTTAATTTTCGGAGCTTACTGTGTGGTTTTTTTCAATCGAGGGAATTTCATATAGTTAACGTTTCGACATAACAAATGTATAGATATTATCTTAAAAAATTAGATATTTCTTTGGAACTTTAAAACTTAAAGTGTTAAGGCAATCCACTACGTCGTCTGCATATCCATCCAACACCATCCGCCTGTTTTGATTTATTCAAGAAAAAAACATGGCCAAAACTGCCTTTTATTTGATTTTGTGGATGTTCAGGCATAAATATTTAATTTTTTTCGATCATTTTATAAATAACTTAATTTGCCACATTATACAATAAAATCATAACCGAAAATGGGTTCGTAAGTAGGAGATTTTGAACTTGAAAGCAGTTTTCATAGGCCTATACATTATTTTTTTTCTGGGCTTATAAAAAGACTTATATAAAAAAATACTCGATTATTTCAAAAGCCAAGATGTATTCTACTAGCAGTATTTAATTAAAGCATCTGAAACATTTCTAGGCGACCAAAAACACATGATTTTGAATTACTACGTATGGCATCGCCTTAAAGAGAAACTTGTTATAAATTGGTAGAAATTGAAAATGCGTGGGCTTAAGCAAGAGCGATTTTAAGTCTATTTTTCCATATTGAGTCTATTTGTTAAGACTACCTAGTAATAAAAGAGTTCACATATCTTAGCATATTTTCGCAAATCTAATTTCAAATATTGGTTCTTAGGTTCATACCTACATTTGAAGAAAGGGCATTGTTGCATAGTTCGCAAAACGTCAGCACTGGTAAAATCAAGGCTTACGAGAGTAAAGGCCTTTGTGTGAGGGATTTTAAAGTCTCACGTGGTCAAGTCAGTGCCATCGAGATACGAAAGTTTGAAAATAACGGCGATTGTTGTTGATACTCGTTTATGTGTTGTTTTACTGTTTTTAAATAAATCTTGTGATTAGACTATTTTAAAGAGTGAAGCTCACTTAGCGACAGCACTGAATTCATAATATGATAGTCGCGAACAAATCTGTAAGTATTCTAGTCTACCTTGTGGTAAAATCTTTAACCCTCAGGGATCCACATGCAAAAAATAAGTAACATACCGTGATACTTTTCATGAGAGGATGACGCATTCTAAAAACAGTTGATTTATTTTATTTATGCAGTATTAGACGGAAAACGTACCAGAATGAGGCACAAAATAGCTGAGGAAATGAGTGCATTATGAGTCATAAAAATATAAGATATACAATTGAGCGCCAAAGCGTGTTAAGTCCGACTTAGTAAATATATTTTTTCAAACGAACGTCATAATCTTTTTTGTTTATTAAACCACGATTGGATGTCAAAGGAAACATTACCAAGTGATAGACGCATCAACCGACGGGGAAAACTGAAGGTTACTGTGATGCTTTGAAGGAATAAAATACAATATTTTATTATAAACCTATTCTGCCTTACTCATAATAGATAAAACTGAGGGATAGGGGCAGTTTAGAAGAAAACGTTACACGTAATTGTACTGCGTATACCAACCGTAATACCGCAGTATTAGTGGCTGACAGATTTTTAAACTGCATGATAAGACGGAGATCGCGAACTTTGTTAAAAATCTTGTTGATTTAACAAATATCGATCGGTAGCGCAATGAAAATGAAAAAAAAAACAGTAATACCCATTGGCAGCACTATTACAGGAATATTTTAAATCGAAATACCGATTTACCAAACACTGAACGCATTATCAAATTGGCCAAATTTCGAAGCCATTCAAAGCAGACCGGATCAATGACATGACAATTCAAATGTCATCTGAAAAAAAAGTGAAGTTATCAACTAAACGCGAAATGCAAAAATGACCTTGTTTTTGAGGATTGGAAAAAACTGGTGCCAGTCTAAAAAAATCTTGCATGAATATTATTATGTGTAAATATTTTAAACCGAGCAGTATACGGCCCTCCTGACCGTATAGCTATACCAGCGCTGCAGCGGCGTATTAAGGAATCTTTATAAGTAAGACCGGTTTATGTAGGCCAGAATAGTAGATACTCTTTTTATCACCCCGGACTTGGTCAGTTTTATTTGAATAATTTTCCGTGGTAATCACGTACAAAAAGTTGAAGAAATTGGCTATATGATTTAAAAAATATATATTTATGCATTGTAAATATTGATAAATATAAATACTTTATTGTTGTTGGTATGAAGAATCTCACTAGGCTGAGCCTGTTCCTGGTGGCAGAAATTTAATGTCATTTTAATATCTTAGGAATTGGAAAGAAAAGAAAAGTTAGAAATTTAAAGAAAAAATTAACTTGTAAAAACACATTTTAAAAACAATGATAATCTATTTTTATTAATACAAATCATATTAAAGCTATAATAATATATTATTTTTAATACAAACAATTTTAAAAGTATTATAATATATTTTTATTAATGCAAACAATTTTAAAAGTATTATAATATATTTGTATTAAAACAAACAATTTTAAAAGTATCATAATATATTTTTATTAATACAAACAATTTTAAAAGTATTATAATATATTTTTATTAATACAAATACATGTTTTAATACACGTATTTTATTTATTTTTACGGGTTTGACTGAGGGTTGATTGATGTTCCCTTCCTCCTCAGTGGCTGGATTGAACAACGCTTAAGCCAAATTCTAATTAGATAATCCCGACATTTATTTCGTATATTACCTGCAGTAATTTTTTTATTTATTTAATGTAATGTTATCCAATTTCAGAAAACTTAGTGCCATCTAAAGTTGTTTGAAATAGACAATCGAATGTCGGGAAGTGGATTAATTTCCACTTCCCAGATCCCACTTCATTAATTCATTCGTTAAATAAAAAAAAAAATAATGTTATGTTTGATAAACCTTACAAAAATAGCTTTGAAAAGAAACATTAATATTTCAAAAAAAAATCTTACTGGTCAAACGAAATAAGCTCAGTTGCTTACGATTATTTAAAACTGAATTTAAATTCAGAACGCGAACTAGTTCAAGGCTTTAATGCATCTTTCCTAGATGTAGAACGTAATAAGCGACTGTTGCAAACCGACCCATAAAGTTTGAAATTTAATGTCATTGTAAATGCTGTCGTATTGTTTTATTTTGTAATGATGATCATTGTACGCAATCAAAATATCATCGCCATTATCACGGAGCCAAAGAAACTCGAGTATTTTCAATTCGGACGTATTTCTAGATTAATTTAATTTAAAGAAATACTTTATTTAAAACATGAATTATTTATTATTGTAGAAAGCAATCACTTTGTGGTTTGACATATTTAATAAAATAAAATACTTTTTTTTTTAAACCACGAGTTTTTAATAATTTTTACCGACCGGTTTCGCTTTATTCAAGCATCTTCAGGGTACAAATTATTACTCTTATTAATTAGTACTAATTATTACTAGTAATAATTTGTACCCTGAAGATGCTTGAGTAAAGCGAAACCGATTGGTTATAAAAATTATTAAAAACTCGTGGTTTTAAAACAAAAAGTATTTTATTTTATTTTATTAAATGAATTATTTATAAACTCCTAAGCCTCGGAAAAATCTATAGAATGTTTAAACTAACTTTAAATTTCAAATACAGGAACTTCAAATTTGTAGCATTAGTATTTTTTTTAATCATAGCAAAAAAACTTTTTTATTTTATTTATTTATTTGAGGAATATAAACAGTCTTAGTAATACTATATACATAAGAGAATAACAAAAAAACAGACCAATTATTAATGTTCACAGATATATATTCAGAAACATAAAACTAACCTTTAAACGATAAACCTATAATATGCCTACCATAAACAGCGATAAATAAAAGTGATTATAACTATACTTAAATAGACTTGTGTTGGAACGGGAAAGGGGAGGAGAGGGATAAGGAAAAGTTGCCACGCAAGTAATATTAAAATATTAGGTAAGTACAATCAATTTAACAGTGGTTAATATGAGTTAAAATGTGATACAATGAAATTCTGTAGTGATAGTAACTAGCAGTGAATATGTCAGCACGAGTGTCTATATTTGCAAATTTATTATTATAGTAGTTAGTCCTTTGCATAAATTAATTTTGATTGGAATTGGTATTGCATCTATCAATGTAGAAAAGGGTATTTTGTCTTCTGTATCGAATTGGCGCATGGAAATTTATTTTGTTCAGCAACTCCGGGCAGTCAACTTTAGAGTTAATAATTTTATACAAGAGCATCTGATCAGCGAAAATCCTCCTGTTGAGTAGTTTCGTGATTCTAAAATGTTTCTCGATTTCGTCGTAAGAGTTGTATATGTTAAATGATTTAAAATTGAGGAATTAATATACTAGGAACTTTAATATTTAATAGATATCCCACGTAAATAAAAATCAGATATGTTATTTATCCGAGACAAATAAATCCATTAGAACTTTGTGATCATTCAAAACGATAGCGGCCAAAAATATGGGAAAAATTGGTTGAAGATAATATTGTTAATTCTGAATTTGAAATATGAGATCGATAAAAATGACGTAAAATAATTAGGTCCCAATTGCCGAGTTGGTTGAGGTGTTATCCCGGTAAGATAGTGATCCTGGGTTCGATTGCCAGTTGCGACCGTAACTTTAAAAGAGAATTTTCATTATGATACATGCCACTTAAGCACTCCATGATTGATCAAACGATAAATTTCATTATGATACATGCCACTTAAGCACTCCATGGTTGATCAAAAGATAATTTTCATTTTGATACATACCGCTACTCCATGCTTGTTCAAAAGATAATTACATAATTTTACATGCCACTTAAACACTCCATGATTGATCAAAATATAATATTGCTGTAAACGATTGATCTGATTTTCAACTTTGCTGCCGAATGCTTTAAAAAATTGCAACAAACACAAAATAACGCTAGGGAAACGTCCTTCACTGAGGGAAAATATTTAATGTTTGGATATTCTGTGCTTGTGTGGAAAGTCACGAAGAACTTACAACGAACAACACAACAAGAAAGAATCTAATGTACGTACTATTGGAAATAACTTAAGAACGGAAACAAGGAATGGAAAAAAATTCTTCCACAAGTATAGAAATAATTGCATATTGAATGTATGAAGTCTGTAAGTAAATGCATGGCATAATTAAATCAGAGTGCTATCGTAAATTAGATCGAAAAAACGATTCGTATTGAGAAATCTGGGTCTCTAATTATGAATTCTGTGAACGTTTATTTTGCGGTTCGGTATCTTACGAAACTAACCACAAGCAGCGAGAATATTATGTCTTATGGGCGCTCGGTAAATTGGGACATCAAGTCCATAACATAAATCATTATTGAAGACTCATCTCTTCAGGAAATCTTACCCAAAAATACTGCTTTCAAAATTCTCCACCATACAAAATCCAAATAAATGAACTGTAAATCAAATCCACAAAAAAACGACAGTGTAAAGCTCATTAAATTGGCTTTGAAAAATCACGGGGAAAGGTGGAATGAAGGTACAGCCAATCCCGGTAATAGGGCTGTGGACGAAACTTGCACTGTTCAGGGGGTGAAATTTCCTTCAAAACGAGATAATCTTTAATATGATTTTTATATTTGCAAACCTAGCACAAAACATGTGAATAATACGACGAGGACACATTGCACCTTCTTGCTACACGACACGAATTCGAATGTTGTACTTGCGACAATTTACAATGTAACAAATCATCTTCTTCTTTTCAAGTGTGGGTAAGGCTGTTTTTAAGGAAAGAAATGAATAGTAGGTATATGATGGGAAAAATGGTAGATATTATCGAAAACTGTTTCAGTACTTAACACAACTCATGATAGAAATGTCTTCGAGAACCGAAAAAGTTACGTTCATCCCAAACATTGTAGACAGAAAAGGTGTGCACACCTCATGGTTCAATTATTATTCTAGTGAAAAGAGGAATTAAGAAACATAAAGCGAAGAAAATTGCGTTTTTTCTAGTTTTTTTTATTGACATATTAAAAAGACATGGAAGTGCCTTTGAGAACAAAAAAGTTACTTTGACCTGTACGACGTACTTGACCTATTATTAATAGATAGAAAAGCTCTGCAAATTTCCAGAGCGATTATTTTACAGCCTTAGCTTACAGATTTCTGTTTTATCGTTAAGATAATTTTATTTTGGCCTTAATAAGCTTTTTATTGCTTTGTAAAACACCGTTGAGGTGATATAAAAAATCTTGAAAATGTCGTTATAAAATTAGTCACTATATATTTATTACTGTTCCTGAACTTTGTACAATGGACAGTTTAAGTAAAAATAATAAAAATTTATGATCAGCTTAATGATTTTCCCGTGAAGAATTCGTGCTGACTCTTTAATTTCTGCTGTCTTGAAGATATTACTTTGTCGTTGGGAGTATGTACGGAGTTGAACAAAGAGATATGAAATAAACAACTTCAGGGTCGTTGCACTTTAAGATGAAGTATTCAGAGATGTATGGATGCTATAAATAAATTCCTACCTTATTTGATGCACATTTGGTTTCATAATTTATGTATGTAAGTTTTACCTCCCTACCCGAGTGACTACACATTTTTCCAAATAAATACAATGATTTGCACTAAAAATTTTAAAATATTATTTCTTACACGGATACGGGGCGAGAAATGCAAAATGCATATGATTACCTACAATGGAAAGCTCTACCTGGCTGTGTCTGTGATTTGAATAGGAAAAAAAACAATTTGTTATGTTTAATTTATTAAAAATTATTACTTCTATTTAGCACTTCTATAACTCTTGATCAAAATGACTATGCGAGATGGGCAAACGCGCGTTGGCCTAAATGTTCTGGACAGAAAAGCTGGCAAAATTCATAACGTCATGGCACACTATTTGATAGATTTCTCTGCATAAGACAAACAGATTTCTGCCATTGACATATGAAAACAAAAAATCTTTAACAAATTACTATAAGCATTAATTACTCGCCTGAAATATCCATAAACATTGAAAATATCACCAATATCAATATTTTTGGAAAAAAAAAATAAGCAGTAATTGTCGATTGAAGTACTTGTACATATTGTAACTCAGTGATCCAGAGCACCTGACTGGACATCAGAAGGTGCGAGTTCAATTCCCGTCGGCGGCATTTATTTTTACTCGGGAGATATTTTCAATTTGTATTGATATTTCAGGCGACTAATTAATGCTTATAATAATTTGTTATCCTTTGTGCTATGCATAAAAACCATTTCTTATAAACATTAGTTTATCATTTTAAAAAAAAAAATCTTTGATTTTGTTAATCTTCTTTGATGTCACCTAATTTTTGGAAATTCCACTAGCATGTTAAATACTATTGACACTCCTTTTTCTGTCCTTAGATATGTCCAAGTTAAGACAAGGACATATCTAAAGGTCCATATTTTAACCTGATTCATAAAACTTAAATCAGTCGTGCATTCCATTACGTGCTCCTCGTTCGTATGTGTGACAAAACCATCGTACCTACGTGATTTGCCTCTATGATTTTAGATATACAGTATTTTTCTTATAATGACTTTCATAGAATTAACTAACATGATTTGCAATATCTATTAATGTAAGTTTATTTTATTTTTGCATATCACAAAACGCAGGATATCGTATATATATATATATATATAGTTGCCACTCTAGACAAGTTAGTTCCATGTTGACAAGCAATCGTCTCTTCATGAATATTTTTTCCATGGTTTTCCTTATTTCCAAAGGCAAATGCGGAGGAACTCCTAAACAAAAGAATATAGCACTTAACCTTCACTACACACACACAACACAAACAGATAAAGTTTGTATATATGACCAAGGTAATTGCTTGCTAAATGGAAGATGGAAATAACATGCTAGTTTTTTAGAAACACTTTTTTTCCTACTCAAAAATAGAAGACTCATAAGTCTATAAGAAAAAAAAATTGTTACCGTGGGATTATATGGCAAAAAATGAATGTAAGGATTGGTTTATATCTAGAAATAAAAAAAATATTTAGGAATGCTAAAATGTATTACAACAAAAAATACATTATAAAAAAGCAATTAAATGGCATCATAATATTAAATCTGTCGGGCAAAGTACTTGCATAGGTAAAATGATAAGGTGTGATATCAGTTCGTTCTTGATGCGAAGTAGCAGGTTCCGATTCTTCACAGCAATTGTCCCAGTTTATATTTTATCCAAAAATAATGCTGTAGTCCATTGCAAAATAGCTTCGAACCGCTGGAATCCAAAAGGTTCCCTCGTATTCAATTTCTGATTCAATAAATCCAATAGTTAATGTTCCATATGCAAAAAGCTGGTGCTCACAAAATTGGCGAATGTGTTCGTCGAACCTCAGCCAAGAGGAATGCCCGCTGCTCTGGACTGGTGATCAAAGAATGGCCACTGCTTCCAATGCAAACCACAGATTTTCCCTCCCTCAGGCTTGGAAACTCTCCAGGTCAAAATTACAGGGCTGTCAATTTGACCAATAGCAAATGACAATGTGTAGTACTTAAAGGACCCACACACCAAGACCATAAATGCGATGTAAGTAAAGTGATGCACACACCTTGTTACAAATCCTACATGTAACAATTTTTTTAATACCAACATGGGGTAAAAATCGTGAAGTGTAAAGAACGCCGGAACATAAAGAACAGTAACTGTAAACTCAGTAAATTTAAATGATCAATATTATAATTTGGTTAAAACTGTGCGTATAGTACAGGGTTTTCCAATAAGAGGTGTTATTTGATATTCAATCGTAAAAGATCAATGGTTTCGTTGCTTGTGTGGCACGTAGCGCCGTCTTGTTGAAAGTAAACGTTGTGCAGATCAATACCATCCAATTCCGGCCATAAAAAATCATTAATCATCTCTAAATAGTGCAATTCATTCACCGTAACTGTTGCTCCAGCCTCATTTTCAAAAAAGTAAGGTACGATGACTCCGCCGGACCATAAACCGCATCGAAAAGTCACACGTTGAGGATAGAAAGGCTCTTGAACAATAACTCTCGGGTTTTCTGAGCCCCAAATGCGACAATTTTGCTTGTTGACGAAGCCACCGAGGTGGAAATGGGCCTCATCACTCAAGATGATTTGCATTTGATTCACTAAAGTGAATTTTAATAATTTCAATGCATTGTTGAAGCGTGTATCGTTGCATTTTTATTAATGGCGTAGTTTCTACTTGTCAAATGTAAAAAAATAACAGCTTCAAAAGTAACATCTACCAAAATAGCGGGCTATTCAAAATAACACATCTTATTGGAAAACCCTGTATTAGTTTTATAATGTTTTTTAAACTCATATCTAACATAAATAAAAATATATATTTCATTGTTTGTCCTGTACGAGTTCCTATACCATTCATCTGATGTTGCTGAACATTTGTTCTTATTAGTTCCAGGAGTCTTTAGATAATGGTTTGAATAGTAGAGATACAGAGACGAATTAAAGACGACTTAGTGTAGTTTTTTAACCTTAACAATGTGGTTTTTACGATACTTCATTGTAGAAAAGTATTGTATTGTACAAAAAGTTAAGGATGCCTGAGAAAGCCATGAATCAAATAATGCTTGGTGGTAAAATGAGTATAACTTCAAATTCAAACAGACAAAAATATTCAACAAAATACATTCTTATTTATTTGGACAATGAATATTTATATTAACCTTGACGTTAAAACATATTATAATTTAACACAATCTAATTTTGTGCAATCAAAAACTAGCCAATGATGCCACATTTTATTATGGAATAAGATTAGCCCATTCTACACGAGTGATCTTACGATACAACCGCTTCAATGCGCGTCCGACATGCTCGTGGAACGACTTGTGCAACGCGTTGCGCAATTCACCCGGTCAGTGTACGGTGCGAACAAGGTAACATGGCGATACGGTTCTGCCACTAAGAGTATCATTGTTACATCTCTTTCTAATACACGCGTCGTTTGAGGGAAAGAAAGAGAGGTTAAGAACAAGCTATCAACCAAACCACTTGATGATTATTGGTTAACCTTACAGTTTTTACGGTTTTCATAATTCTTTACGAGAAATTTTTTAATATTTGTAGATTTCACCAGTTAATAGCTGAGTGGTCAAATGCGTTTGGTTACCACTAAGGCGTCGTGATTTCAATTCATCTGCTAGCTATGCCAAAAATCTTCTGGTGCATCGTCTCAAAAAAGACAAAAAGGCAAACAACTCTCATAATCGTCAAACCAGAGCAAAACAAATAGACAAGCCAAATCATAAAGTCCTAGTGAGAAGGACTAAGAAATACAATTTACTTTACATATATTTACTATCGTATTTTGTATATACAATGATTAAATAATAGCTATAGTAATTTAAAAAAAAAATACAAAAAAAAACATATATGCGATACTACCTTTGGACAAAGAACTTCGAGTTATCCACCACACGAAGAAAAATGATCCTTAAATACTGAAGACAATATTAGTGATTTTTTCAAACGAAAATCTGAAACAGAAAAATCAGAAAAGGAAACGGTCACATCTGGGACTCGAACCAATATTGTCTTCAGTATTTAAATATTATAATTTGAGGTTTTACTCAATAAGTTATTCCGAAAAATAATAAAAATGATCCTCTTTAAAAAGTGATAGCACGCTGATTTCCTGATAAAATCTTAGTCATTCAGAATATATCAAAATACGTGTTCACGTGTGTGTTCTTTCCAAATCGCTTGTGTAAAACCAAATGACGGAATTCGAAAATATCAATATTTGTATGATCACGCGTTTCGCCGTCCTCTTAAAACATTCGACATTAAGTGATAATTTGTTAGGAACTCTGTCAATTCATTCGTTAAAAGCCTGCAATCCCGTTTTTAACAAGAAAACGAATGGTTTGACCAGGTGTTTAATAATATTACACTGAATTATATCAAGTATTTTTAAAAACATTGCCAAAGAAGTAACTGAAAATATCCTACCCAAATCTTGATGTTGAACAATTGAAATCCTCTATCGGAAACCTAGTTCGCCTCAGCACAGGATCTCTCAGTGAGGAGGTCTAAGAAAATATTCTTACATTTAAATCTTACATACCTATTGTAATCAAAATGTCAAAAAAGTGAAAAAAAATTAATCAAAAAGTTTCATCATTTTGGAAGCAATTTTTTTCGCTTATAATGATAATAGTGGGTTGAAATTATCGGGTTATTCGTAACCTACAAATACATTTAAAAAAATGTCATTAGAATCTATTTCTCGCTATAAATGGTAGATAGAAATGTTCAATGAATTATTTTGATTGGACCAAATAGCTAAATTACCCGAGCATTTGATTTAAACACAATTTCTCTCAATGAACAGCTTAAAAACATGAAACCAACAGTCGGACGACTTTTCTTGTAATACCTTCAGTCATCTTTGGTAACCAGATTTTAATAGCCAGGTCATAAAATCCCGTCGCTACTCCCTTCATTCTCACAACTTACCAAAAGAGGAATGCCCTATATCCACTGGCCCGGGGCTATAATGAAATTACCACACATTTTGGTGATGCAAAGGAACAATTATTGACAACCGTGTCTTTAGTAATCAACTTAAGTCAAATCATCTAAAAATAAAGAAAAACGAAGTAATATTCAGCTAAGCTTTGGTAAAACCAAATGTCTGACAGGTTGCTATTTTAAATTGCATTAGGAAGTCATTTGTGTAAACCATACAACTGATTTAAGTACTCCCCTGCAGAGAGATATCTTTGATAATTAGAAATATTTTGTCTGCTATAAATTTTGGAGGTCATTTGATAGTTTGGTTCATCATAAGTAGGTACTAATGAGTGGCTGCAGGGAGGGGAAGAAGAGGTGGGGAAATCCAAGGTTATTCTGATCGGTTCAAAGTTATGGCTATATTGAACAAGGATTCAGATCTGAATGGTGTGGTTACCAGAATATTCTCTACCAATCATCTTCAATTTTCTACTTCGGCAAATGGTAAGATAATAATTGTTGGCTATAGTATAATCATCAATCTGTATCACTGCGAAATAAGCGATGCATTTTGGAGTGGGATCTTCAGTAGGTAGGCACTCGTCCATCGAGCAAGTTCAAGCAACTATTCTACTTAAAAAAATATTTTTTCAATAGAAATGTATGAATGTATAAAGGAAACAAATTTTAAAAAATACAGTGTTATAGCTAAGATTTGTGACAGTTTCACTTGATTAACTTTTTTGCTTTCTTATAAAATTATTTACAAAATAATTAAAAACCAGTTTTATGCTTTAAATCGAATGTTTCTAGACTCCGTTTGTCAAGCGATTATAATGCCTATTACCTACAATATAAGGTATACCCAGAATATACACATTTTTGGCTTTTAGCTTCCTCTTAAGCATTTATCGAGAGATTTATGCTTTATTTCAAAAGTTTGTTTTATTAATTATTTTCACAATTTTCGTTTAATTATTATCGTTTTTTAATATTATACATATCTCCCTTTCAAACCAACTTTGAACGCTTACTACGGAGCCTTAAGTGTCGAACTCTATCTTCCCGTCCGCTAATCGAGAGTTTATCTACTAGTGCCTACTAGCGGGCTAAGGGCCATTCACACGATGCATTGGATGGTGATGTTTCGATTGTGTAATAGTTTGTTGAACTCTATAAACAAACTTGTGTGATTTACAATACCCGTACCGTAAATACCCACATATAAAAATGGATTGTTTTAAATTACACCGCGGAGATATCATTTCGGTATCTTAAAAAAAAAACAAAACAAATTGTTTTTAAATCGAATAAAGTAGACCTACAATGTTGCAAGTGGCAATAGGCCATTAACACTTCTTAGAATTCTTGAAATATATCGAATGTTCGATTAATTCGTCGTAAACATAATGTAACATTTATTATATATGCACTCTGCTGGACAGTAGTGACGTAACAGTGGCTGTAGATCATTGTAACTGGTATCTGATCACGTGATATTGTGTACCTGTTCCGCCCAGAGCTGTTACTCTGTGACTCATTTTAAATAAGAACGAAAGTGAGTTGGAACCGTTACGGTCGTTGGTTTGATCTAGACCAGATTGGTATGAGCTGTACCTTGATGGAAGCATATAGAATATACTGGAAATATCGTTACTGGAAAAGGAACACTTGGTTTAGATGATAAAAATCAAAATGTAATCTTGGTTAGTTCACTTTTTAATCGTATATTGTACGCGTAAGAGTCCTAATTACTCAGAACCGATAGGATTATAGAATCCACAGTTTGAGGAATGTTGTGAAATTGAAGGTAGTGGAGAGGGAATGTAAGAATGTAATCTGAATGGTATTTTTTTTACCAGGGTTATACTGACAGTATCGTTTAAACGAGTTTTAACGAGAAACGAGAAAACATTAAAAAATTACATATATAATGTGAAAATCTTTTTTTTTATAAATGTCGCTTGTACTCAATCACGGAGGTTATCAATTAATTTGTTCATGCTAATTAAACACCAGGATTCGAAGAAGCTGACGTTGAATGCATAACCACTTAAGATGTATAAATATTCGAGAAAAGGAAAAACAAAATCTTTATAGCCCACCGATGGAATGTTGATCATTAGGGGGTACAGCAGGGTCGTTAACCTAGACCTGTTTTAATTTCTACCTATTTTTTAGAGAACTCTTTAATATTTTTTCATATCTGCATATCTTGCATTACGTTTTCTATATACCTTAGAACACCAAGCGTGTTTTTTCTCTATATTAAAAAAAGGTTTTTGTAGAAAGCCTTAGTAGAAACACTTGTTTTCATGACTATTACTGATGTTTGTGGGCCCACTTAGTAAACTTTGCCTCCTTGTACCTACACAAGTGTTTTTACCAAGCTTTTTTATGTTCATGTCCGAGGGACGATGACCTCAAATAGTTTCTGGTGCATTCAATTTGAAATGTCATTCCCATCTGGAATTTGAGAGAGATGAAACTGTCATGACCAATTGGAACCAACCAATTTGATTTAATTATCTGAATTATAGAAATAGTGACATCATCCACAGACTGGATAAATGTATAGACATGCAGACATATCTTGCATGAGTGCAGATGCACTGTGAAGTGACGTCATAAGCTTGGCCAAAAATACCTATTTTAACATAAATTCAAAGCGGATCTGGGAAATCTTTTTGTGATGTAAGACGTAATAATTTAAAAATCGAACCCCGTTCAGAAATCTATTTTGAAAATGGAATAAAGAGCTACTTTAATTTTGTAAATAAAAAAATAATAATTGTCAATTTTCTCTACACAAATCTCATAATTTTCTTATTAATAATGATAGTAACAATTTTTTTTTAAATATAAGTTTGAAAAAAGCGTACATTTAACCAACCTCCACATTTTATAAAAGCCAAAAATTAATACACATTTTTTGAAAAAATGTCAAAGATGATTATAAAAGTGAGAAGGTTACTTAGTTGATACGTAGTAGTGCGCCTTTGATTGAATTTGCACGAAAACGGCGCTATGTAAATCATCCAAATATTATTATTATTGATTATTTTGTTATTAAATTTTATCAAATATGATTTAAGAATTTCACGGCCAAAAGTATTTTTGTTATTTGTTTTTGGGGTGTTATGCCTTGTTGCACTCCTTCTTTAGCCAACGTTACAGTGTCTATCATCAGGGCAGATGTGGCTAAAGAAGGAGTTAGCCCAACACGGCATAACACCCCAAAAACAAATAACAAAAATACATTTTATCAGCTTAAATCATATAATGACTTGTTACAACGTAAAAATATTGATTAAAATTATATTACATAAATTCTCTTGATAAATCTGATGCTTGTGCTCAGGTGAAAGAAATTATTTCCATATTACCAACTACTTGTAAACATTTTTGTGAAAGTTACAAAACTAAAAAAAAAAGATTATTTTCAATGCAAAGTTTAAAGTGATGTTTTAAAGTGAAATTTAAATTGAAATAAAACTGTGTTTAATAACCAGATCTGAATAGCTGGGTTTTCCCAACCTATCTCTCTCATTTCCTCACCCTCCTTAAATCCCTTCATCCTCACAACATACTTCAATTTTATTGGTGATACAATAATCTCCTTGGCTGAGGACAGTCTTGAACGAAATTCACATAAAAAACTATAATCATTCTTGGCATTTGAAATCATAACCTCAAAAACGGATCGGGACATTCAGACATTCAGAAAAAACTGTTAAAAGAATGTTTAGGTTGTTATCTATATAAATAAAATGACAGACAGAGTGACAACAACGCGTGGCGGGGTACAGCTAGTATTAAAATAAGAGATTGCTGCTATTATGTACCTTTATTAAAATTTTCACTGTGACTTGTTTACAAACAATGTTAAATAATATGATAAACCACAGAAAAGGAAATTCATAATTTGAACAAATATCTTTTAAAGGCACATTATTATTCTTCTATGTTCAATGTTATGTGCAAATGTGAGGCAACGTAAGTAAATAAATCTATCCGACTGTTTGAAAATACCTTGGGGAGGCAAAACAGCTCTCGCACTTAATAAAAAATACATAGCAGAACTTTGTTTTATGTGTAAACAATTTTATAATGATTCCTGTGAAAAAAATTCACATATGTCGTCTTATTTATATATTATGCAGGTAAACTACGTCCTTTAAAGATAAATTATTACGGTTAAAGGGTTCGCAGTAAAAAATGTAATTTAATGCAATCGAATGCGTTAAAGTCAAAGAATGTTTAAGAAATGCAAAACAAACTTAGTTATTCAAAATTCGCTGAAAACAAAAACAAAAGAAAACAGCAGACGTTCTGTTTTCGAAATGGTATTCAAGAAGAAACAATAATGTACCAACTTTGACAAAAATACTTTTGACGTCATATTATGCGACAAACAGAAAAATTTGAGATAAATACGCGGATTTGGATCCGGTACGATCTAATGACGCAGTTTCATATTAAATATTTTTGTTAAAGGTAACCAATTTCATTAATTTGTGTTATTTCACAAATTACTAATTAAAGTAAAATATTTAGTATATTTGCGGCACGTTCCAGAGTCAAAGACACTCTCAGTTTAGCCCTGGTGTAAAACTACTATTCAGAATTGAAAAGTTGCTTGGAATGACTTTGGCTGTATTTGGTGATCTGATTAGCCAGATACATCACCACCTTCCTCTTTCCCATCTCCATCACGTAGGTGAGTCTAAAGAATTCGGCCTCACAACATATTCCGACTGGGGACGCACGCTATAGTACCTATCACAGGCTCTAGACGGTTGGGAGCAGTTGGGACTGTTGTACGGTTTCTTATACTAACACCCGTGAAAAATCACGGGGTAGTCTGCATTCATGACAAATCAGTTCCAATTTAGAAAATGTCGATTAAAAATATTGTATTATATGCAGGCAGAAACATTATCGCTTGTTTGAATAAATTCTTCTCTACATCAGTTCCAATTTAAAAAATGACACTTAAATTCAAAGCAAATTCATTCAGAGTTCATTGCATCATTTTTTATGCAGCACAGACTCGCAACTAACAAAATAGTATAACCCACGCTCTGCAAGTGATAACATCGATTTTGGAAAATTTCTTCATTTTTCATTACCAAAAAGCATTCTTTATTTTAATAAAATCCCAATTTATCATTAAATATGTCAAAATATGAAAATGTCTTTATTTTATGTCTATATTTGCATATGAAATACCTTTTATATTAGAAAGCAGATGTTTTATTTGAGCTAACAATATGAATTATTAATTGACACGGCTTAGAAACTAATAAATTTCTTTGAAATCACATAAACGTGCTAAAATAGCAAAAAAATATCATGATATTCAATATTAAGTTGTGTGTCACTTTCATACACTGTCGTCAGAGGTCACCTTGTGAAACCAAACCCAAGACTCAAACCAATATGATAACCGAAAGAGTTATTTATTTCTTACATTTCTGGTACCTTTACAATACGAACTATTTTTCTTACCTCGGTTCGTTCGAGAATGAACGATTTTTTCAAGGTTTTTTAACCTTTTCGTACGTTCGTGTATTTTATCATCAGCTGGTATTAACCCCCAAGGGACCGATTTGAAAAAAAAATTCAACTTCAGACTCGATTTACTCGAAAAAGTAAGCTCGCATTAAAAAAAAATTCTACCATAAAATCGATTGTTCCCAAATGTGACGTAGCTTCACCAGTGTCCGGCTTGTACCACAAATTTCCGGACACTACGTAAAAGTACATAGATATTTTGTATGATATTTTTCCACAAATTCTAAATGCAGTGTTTTGGTTCTTGATCACAGTTAAACAGTTGTTCATATGACGAAAGAGGATAATAGCGCAAGGCGATAAAAATTGCACATAAAACACATTCTAGCGTGTTAAGTCTACTACAAAGGACAAACGTTTCTACATATTTAAATAATCGCACATTGTTTACAACGTGCGCATTAAAATAATGTGTGTTAAATTTTTATTTCTTTAGAAGTTGTTTTAAAGATTTAAAAAATAAATATTTAAATATACCTACGTTTCTTAATACAAGTAGTAAATCTCTCGATTACCTAAAAAAATCACCCAATTCAAGGTTCAACAGCTAGCAAGTAGTAACATGTAGCTCGACTGTTGTGAATTTTTGAGTCTAGTCAATTTAAGAGAACCTACTCGACGCACAATTCACAAAAAAATTATGTAACAAAACTTGCCAAATCCTCGCTTACATAATTTAGCAAATGAATTTAAAAATCATACCGGCATGTCAAGATATTATTTTTGATGAATTCAGTTTAATTTATTTTATTTTTGTAATTTCTTCCGGATTATTCTTTTTTTTAATTTCTCGGAAAATTGTGTAAAAGTTTTTGAAACTGAAATTGTTTTTTATCGGTAATGCTGTTTGAAAACTTCAACGGTTCTTTTTTAAATTAACAGAGGGCGCCACTTCCGTCTACAATAATCAAACATGTTCAGGCGTTGAGATACTGATCTACAATTTTTTTTAGATTAGATTGTTTCTTAATTTGCTTAGTGAATCGTTTAGATTTATACCAAGAAATCAAGGTTTTATCTTGGGTTGACTAGTCTACATATTCTGGACAAGGGTGAAAAATATCCATAATGATCCTTTGTGTCATGCATAAAAAAACTTGTCTTATAAACATTCATTTATCATTAAAAAATAATAATATTTGACAAGTGAAAATATTTCACCAACAAATGTAGATATAATATGTCTCTACGCCATCTAGTGGAAAATTCAACACTAATAAAGACTTTCCTTCAAAAATAATGTTGGTTGTTCACAGGTGAAAAAAATATTTAAACGCGCTAATTGTTTATTGAACTATTTGGCGGGTTGGGAATAAGCTGACGTAGCTTAATGGTTCAGAGCACTAGACCGGCAATCAGAAGATGCGGGTTCAATTCCCGTTTTGGCATTTAATTTTACTTGGGAGATATAATCAATTTGTATGGATATTTCAGGCGACTAATTAATGCTTATAATAATAAGTTGAATATTGATTGAGGAACAGCAGTTCACTATTTCTACTCTGTCTACGGGATTGTATTAAAAATTCAAAGCCCGATTGGACAGACTTGGATCACGAAACACGCTCCTATCGAATTTCTTCCTTATTCTATAACTGAAAATATCCGTGTAGTCTTCACGTTTTAAGTTTTAATACTATCACCCAAAACTAATTCACAAGTTCGGCGCCTTACCGCTCGATGAAGTCTCTTGCCTACAAAACGTGTTGCAAAATGTAAAAAAATTAAAATCACATAAGTTGTGATAACGGACTCTTTATAAATATAAGTTCATATCATTACAATAGGTACCTACAATTCGTCTAGAGTCTAGACTAACATATCGTACAAATGAATAGGTATTGCATTACACATTTTGTAATAATGAAAACAACGCTGGCAATCTTCAAGTCAATATTTCTATTCATCACTGACATACCTACTCGTATTATTCTATATTAAGTAATGCTAATTATCAATGGCATAAGAATATTATGCATTGTAATGTGATAATTGTGCCACATTTTGAGCAAAAAGAGGGTGTGGTAAATTGCAATGTTAAAATTTTCCTCCTTTCACGAATTGCACGAAATGAGAAAGGTTTGCAATAATGTCATTTTATGGAGTCGTCCGAGCACGAATTTGTGTGGAAGTTAATTTACAACATTATTTATATAACATGTTAATTTATTAAATAGATATTTGATCACATAATTCGTTTCACGTAGGTCCTCAATCAAAGAACTTCAGAAGCACTTATTCAAAATTTGTTTACGGATTTTTGATACAATATTTATACTTACCAGTTGGTTTTCTCTTAGTAAATACGCAATTAAGAACTTAAGGTCCATTAAATTTACCTAAAAACTAGATGTGGTATTCTATATTCTATTACTACCCGGTTTCGCCCAACTTACAACACACATATTTTATCTTATTGAGCTATATGTAAACTTGGATCAAATAATATGGGGCCTCATATTTGAATAGATATTTTTCATAGTTAAAACTGTGTATATTTTATGACACGAAATCTCACCATTCGAGAGTGTTTACAACTTCAGATATCTGACAAAGATACTCTGATTCGTAGTAAATATTTTCAGGAACCTCGTTCGTAATCCGAAACATGAAAATCTTCTTACGAAAAGTGCCCTCGGCAACATTGATAGACTTTAAAAATCCGTTTTTGCCCTGAAGTCTATAAAATTTTATAATTTGTAAGCAACTAAAATTTCAACTAAAGATCAGCCACCTTCCACTTTCAACTCATGTCCGAGAGATACCTACTACGTTCTTATAAGAGTCGGTAATGACACTATGACGCAATGGGACATGCCACCGGCGCGTTGCGGCGTAATGAGAAAGTAGCTCTTACGTCATGTGTTTAGTCTGAGCATGCGCACTAAAGTTCCGCCGACCGGAGCGAACCACTATACACTTTTGCCGTCTGCGCGCGCCGCTCCGTAGTTCTAGTCCATAGATTGCTAAGTATATGGATATCCCACGGTTGTTGCTTGGGATATGAAATGTTTACACTCTGTTTTATAATGTGTAAGAAATACCAAAGACAGGTTACGTTATGGCGGCCAACTCGTCAGTAGAAAGGTGAACATTGTGATGGAATAATTCCGTTTCGATTTCTGATATCCAGTTCCGTTAACATTTTTTTATTGATTGCCGAGTTTAGTTAAGTTGAGACACGGATCAACTGATTAGGATATTGATAGAAGTGTGAAGCGATGCACTCGGTAGTAATTTAAAATCATGTGGTTTTGGTTTGAAAATTTGGTCGCCTAGAAATGTTTCAGATGCTTTAATTAAATACTGCGAGTAGAATATATCTTGGCCTTTGAAATAATCGAGTATTTTTAATTAAGTCTTTTTATAAGCCCAGAAAAAAAAGTACAGGCCTATGAAAACTGCTTTAAAGTTCAAAATCTCCTACTTACAAACCCATTTTTGATTATCGTTTTATTGAATAATGTGGCAAATGAAGTTATTTATAAAATGATCCAATTTTTTTTTTAATATTTGTCTCTGAACATACACAAAATAAAATAAAAGGCACTTTTTGGCCATGTTTATTTCTTGCATAAATCAAAACAGGTGGATGGTGTGAAGCGGGAATTTAAGCCTTATCGCCATCTATGTAAGGTATGTTATTGATAGTGGCTCGATTCAAAATATTACACGACGTAGTGCATCAATGTGGTATCGATACTAAAAAGTTGGCAAAAGAGGCGCCGCTAGCAGTCAACAATGTTGTGCTGATACCAACCCCGACGAGGGATGAATTTGACAGAGAATGGATAAAAGTACACTGAATTTTGTAAGTGTAATGTTTGCGAGACGGACGCTTAGATGATTTGAATGCGTGGAGTGGATGAAGTGGCAAAAGTGTAAGAAAAATATATGACATGAAAGCGAATTGAAGAAGTGGTCGGGGAGCCAGAGGAAGACATGAATACAATGAAGAAGTGAATACAAAGAAATGAAACCGTCGAAGTAACACTGGACAGGGACGCGTATGGGCGTTTTGTCAAGGCGATAGATTCTAGGCCTGAATATAAAAAGGGGTAAAGTAATGGTAATGCAAAGATACTTTCAAAGAGTTTCACAAAATTTATATGCATTTCAAATGTTTGTAAAAGCCCGTAAGAGCTTATAATGTATTGTGGGACTACTTTATTTCCCCTACATGTGGCAATACTAACGCGAATTAATCCGCTGCTATACGCAAGCGAGCATGAGAAGAGGAATCTTCATTCCTGTTTTAGCGTTCGATTTAACCGCCAGTACTACCACTCTTTCTGCCACCGTCACCGTGTTATAAATTATAATATTCGTGAGGACGTGAAGACGAATGCTACATGTGGGGCGAAATAAAGTAGTCCCACAGTATAAATAAGTAAATATTTAACAACATGTTTAATAAATATATACCTACGGCATATTAGGCTGGGGCGGTATATATAAAAATCAAACTCAAACAATTTACATATCACAAAAACTAATAATAAAAACCATATTAAAAAAACCCCTATTCATATTCGTCCGAACTTTAATTCAAACAATTTAAGGTCAGAAAATTGAGTGCATTATACTTCTACCATGCAACATTACAAATTTATAAAAACTATATTCAAAATAAAATTGCACCCTTTAAAAATAACAGAAATCTTAGACAAACGTCAATACTTCCTACTCCTAAATGTAAAAAAAAACAATAGGACAGTTCAACCATGAATATCTCGGAGTTAAATTTTTTAACTCATTACCAGAAAAAATTAGAAACATGAATGCAAATATAAACGAATTCAAAAGCCACCTTAAAAAGTATTCCGAACAGTTGAACTGAATCGTACCAAATATAAACCAATATAACAACACCCCCATACACACAAGCCCTGCTTATTTATGGGGGTACATCAAATACTAATATTATGTAATTAATAACTGTACTATATTGTGTAATTATACTATGTAATTGTTATATTATGTAATTCGTGTATCTTTTTTTATTAATAAAAAAAAAAAATCTTAAAATGAAGGTCAGAGAAATAAAATCGCTTTAACAGCTTAGACTGTATTATGTTCCAGATAGTAAAAATAAAAATATAAAAAGCAATAATTGTAAAGTATCGATCAAAATTTAGCATAAACTTTGAGAGCAAGGTTCACCAGAAAAAAAGCTGAAATCTTAAAAGACGTTTGACTAAACAGCATTGTAGTATAAACTAATATGAATATTTTCAATGTTTTTTACAGCGTTAGCTTAGGCATAGATAATTTAAATAATTGTTGAGGTCACAATTTACAACACGGAGTTCCAGGTGTCAAACACGTCACAGTGATACAATGTCAATAGATTCTCGTCAATTTCCTGCAAATAATTAGTGTTTTGTACTATGGACTATAGATTGTTGATAGAGAAGACGAAGGCATGGTTTAATAGGTACTACTTGAATGAAAAATATATTGTGTTCTGGTATCAGAAGATGAGTTTTAACAAGAATATCTGCAGCCCGGAAAAAACTTTAACAATCTTTTATAAGTTTTAGGTACCATGCAGGGTTGTTTTCTTTCTGGTATTGTTGTTAGACTGGGGGAATATTGGGGAAGGTTGAAGATAAATATTACTATGCCTTGAATTATAACACAAATTGGGGAACTTTAAAGATACATGTTGAGATGCCTCGCATTATAACACAAATTGGGGAAGGTTGAAGATAAATGTTGGGATGCCTTGAATTACAACACAAATTGGGGAAGGTTGAAGGTAAATGTTGGGATGTCTTGCATTATAACACAAATTGGGGAAGGCTGAAGATAAATGTTTGGATGCCTTGAATTATAACACAAATTGAGGAAGGTTGAAGATAAATGTTGGGATGCCTTGAATTACAACACAAATTGGGGAAGGTTGAAGGTAAATGTTGGGATGTCTTGTATTATAACACAAATTGGGGAAGGCTGAAGATAAATGTTTGGATGCCTTGAATTATAACACAAATTGAGGAAGGTTGAAGATAAATGTTGGGATGCCTTGAATTACAACACAAATTGGGGAAGGTTGAAGGTAAATGTTGGGATGTCTTGCATTATAACACAAATTGGGGAAGGCTGAAGATAAAGATAAATGTTTGGATGCCTTGAATTATAACACAAATTGAGGAAGGTTGAAGATAAATGTTGGGATGTCTTGCATTATAACACGAATTGGGGAAGGTTGAAGATAAATGTTTGGATATCTTGCATTATAACACAAATTGAATTCATAACCCAGGGATGTTGGTCTTTCTTTTATAAAAAAGTAACACGCTTCTCAAATATGGGATCTTAATTGGATAAGGCCAATAATTTAAGACCCCGCATTCCAATTTTTTTCCGATTTAAAAACTTCTTTTTTTTGACATTAATTTGACATAATGATAACTTCCTTCAGGTCTTATGTCATCTTTTGGGATGATATCTGGAGAGTTTTTTTAAGAAAACTAAGCAGAAAAAGTTCTGGGAAGATAAAGGGCATGAGGGCTGGGTAAGGAATCTAGGGATCAATATGTCTATAGGAATTGAAATTTAACATGCTTAAGGTGTTGTTTAAATAGAATCAGAACATGTTATATGTATTATTAGATCGAGAGATTTTTGCAATATTTTAAATATATCATCCTTCATTAAATATTTAGGCTTATGTATTTTAATTAAAATTGTTTTTAATATTAACGCTTTCCCCCTTAAATTACCTATATACCTTTCAAACCATCTTTTTACTCCATTTGAACGTTTACTTCGGAGCCTTAAAAGGTTTCCAATGTTGGCCAAGCTCAATTTTCTAGAGAAACGTTGTAACATAATTTTCTCCTCAGGCTATTCACTTCATTTGTGTAACTTGCTCTTTATTGTCATTAAACGCCATTTTTTTCTGTACTTATTCTCATTTTTGCTCCGAAGAAGGAACGATGTATTTGTTTGATTATGTAAATTATTTTACAATTCAAAAAAGTCATTCATAGTTCAAGATTCAAGAGCGCTCTAGCAATGAAGCGAAGATATTAGAAAATTGTACTGCCGTGTATATACCGTGTAAATTCCGACTGAAAGGAGGAGTCTGCCTCTATAGTCGAGCTGACGTCAACTGTGTGCGACTATTGAGTCTGGAAAACTCCACTTCGACGTAATGTGGGTGCGCGTCAATCTTGCCAGTACGGCAAGATTCTACGCATGTCTATACCGCTCACCGAACCATAGCGAATCAGACACTTCCGAGCTCTTCAAACATTTGAGCGATACTATTGATGATCTCTTGCCCCGCTACCCTTCGGCCAAGTTTGTTGTTCTGGGGGACTTCAACGTTCATAACGAACCATGGTTGAAGTTCTCAGGCCCAACGGACTCGGCTGGCCGACAGGCGGAATCCTTTGCCATTTGCTACGGATTAGAGCAATTGGTTCAGGAGCCTACAAGGGTTCCTGATGTCCAGACTCACCGCTCCAATCTGTTAGACCTATTCTTAACTACTGTGCCACACGGTTATAAGATTGACGTCACAGCGCCTCTGGGATCATCTGACCACTGCCTAGTGACGACATCAATCCCCGTTAGCCTCAGACCAACCAATGAGAGGCTGAGGAGAAAAGTGTGGCACTATAGGTCAGCAGATTGGTTCGGTATGCGGGCCCATTTCAATGCTTTTCCGTGGTCAGCTGTTTGTTTTCGGACTTCGGACCCTTCAAGATGTGCCCAGGAGATTGGTGAAGTCATCAATTCGGCGATGGATGGCTTCATACAATCGACTACTAAAGAAACTGGTGTGGGCTCAAAGCCGTGGTTCAGTCGACAATGCTCCGAAGCAGTTCGACGAAAAAACGCGGCTTACCGAGCCTACAACACATCTCGAACGCCCGAAAGCAGATCAGCATACAACAAATCGGCAAAGGAATGCAAGAGAATCATCAATAGGTCAAAATTCGAACACGACCTGCAGATCAGCAAAAAGCTGGCTGCCTGCCCGCATGGCAGCAGAGCATTCTGGTCGCTTGCGGGCTCAATAGGTCGAAATTTTTGCAAACCCAGTTTGCCACCTCTTACCAGACCTGACGGCTCACTAGCAAACACTGCCACCGAAAAGGCAAACCTTTTAGGGAAAATGTTTGCGGAAAACTCGACCCTCGACGACGGGGGTGCTGTTCCGCCGTCGGTTCCTCACTGCGGCTTCTATATGAAAAAGCTGAGGATCCGGCATCGGGATGTACTCCACGTCATACGGGGGCTCGATGTTAACAAAGCTAGTGGACCTGATGGAATACCTGCCCTGGTATTGCAGAGGTGTGCTGCGGAAATAGTTCCAGTTTTGACAAAGCTCTTCAAAATGTCCCTGAAGTGTGGCACTGTGCCCTCTGGTTGGAAAAAAGCGGTAATTCACCCTATTCCCAAGAAAGGTGACCGCTCCAACCCGGCCAACTACCGCCCCATAGCGATCACATCAGTTCTGTCCAAAGTGATGGAACGTGTGATCAACGACAAACTGCTCACATACCTCGAGAAGAACAAAATTATCAACGACCGTCAATACGGATTCCGGCGGAACCGCTCGTGCGGTGATCTTCTCGCGTATGTGACGCATGTTTGGGGGCGGTGCCTGGAACGTCACGGTGAGACCCAAACGGTCGCACTAGACATATCCAAGGCCTTTGACCGGGTCTGGCACCGAGGACTTGTCAACAAATTGCATTCTTACGGACTTCCCGCATCCCTGTGTACGTGGATTGCTGACTTTTTAAGGGATAGGTCGATTCAGGCGGTTGCTGACGGTTTCACCTCTTCCTCGCACTCTATAAATGCTGGCGTCCCACAGGGATCGGTTCTGTCTCCGACTTTGTTTTTGTTGCACATCAATGACCTTTTGACATGTGCACCGATTCATTGTTACGCGGATGACAGTACAGTTCATGATAGCTTTTGGTTTGACAAGCCCCCAAAGGGCACACAAACTCCAACGGCTCGGAGGGCTTTGAAGCAGAGAATGGACGGTTATCTCGAGAGTATTTCCTCCTGGGGTAAAAATAATCTCGTCGAATTTAATGTTTCAAAGACCCAATCCTGTCTGATTACGTCTAAAAGGGATCCAAATGATAATCTAGTCTCCTTCAACGGAAGCAATCTTCCGAACAGGCCTTCCATTGATATGCTTGGTGTAACTATAAGTGACCAGCTCAGGTACGGGGGCTCCATCGAAGCCAGAGTAAAGTCGGCCTCTCAGAAGCTGGGCGTACTGTACAGGGCCCGCAGATACTTTAATAGTACACAACTGCTCACCCTGTACAAATCGCAAGTGCGCCCTACGGTCGAATTTGGCAGCCATCTCTGGTCTGGAGCCCCTAAATACCTGAAAAAAACCCTTGACTCTGTGCAGAAACGGGCGGTCCGTTTGATAGATTCCCCAATCTTAACAAACGGACTGCAATCTTTAGAGCAAAGGCGTCAGGTAGGTATGCTGTCCTTGTTCTATCGGTATTACAATGGAAGATGCTCTGAGGAACTAGCGTCATTGATCCCTTCGGCACCGGTGCGTAGTCGGGATACACGCCAAACGCGCGCCCAACATTTGTACACAGTTGACACTTGTCACATGAGAACGGGTCGCTTCTACGATTCGTTCTTAAGTTCAACAGCTCGGCTGTGGAACGAACTGCCGGCCTCTGTGTTTCCTCCCTCCTACAACATGGGACTCTTCAAGACCCATGTTCACTCCTTCCTCTCCACAAAAAGACCCTCCACACAGCATCCCCAAAGATGACATAGGCCCTGAGGGAAATTATTTTCTTCAGGGCCTCCTGTGTGGAGTAAATATAAAAAAAAAAAAAAAAAAAATACCTGAAGTGTGGACACAATACGTAGTAGCGCAAGGAGAGCCGCTAAGGGTATTGCTATAACAATTCAAATAGACAACTTATGCAACTACCGAGTTTTGCAGTGCCTCTAAATGTTCACAGAAGGGAGGGAGCAGAAGGGAGGTTCACAGAAGGAAGGATGGATCACAAAAACGGTCAAAAACATTCCAAGCAAAGTTTCAATTCTGAATTGTGGTCTTACACCAGGGCGTTACTGAGTGTATCTTATACTTTGGAACGTGCTATATTATATTTTAAATGAGTAGTGTGAAAAAAACACGCGGTTTCTACCTCGCTAGTCGAGAGCCTTACCCCTCGACCACGGAGGCTATCAAATAGAGAATCGTTTAAGTTTAAAATAGTTTGATGGTGTAAAAGATATAACAAATAAAATTGAATTGTTTATTTAACAACATCATTTAAAGCCTTGATTCTTGATGTATGACAGTTGTTGCTGATTGCTATAGCAGTATGATATCATTTTACATTACCTGCAATCGCAAGCACAAGGCTGATATCACAATAAACCATCAAAACAAATAAACCCTGCATTTAAGCGTTCTTATTGAACGCATGCTTTGAAAAAGGTAAATAATCTTTTAGATAATCAAACATGCCAATGAACGCAGTTGGCGCTAACAAAAGATTGTCCAAAGAAGCGAAGTTAGCAGTCCACAATGGAGTGCTGGTACCTACCGTGATGTATGGAAGTGAGGCATGGAACTGGCAGAGAAAGGATGAAAGTAGACTGAATGCTGTTGAAATGATATTCCTGAGGCATATGTGTGGTAAAACCATATGTGATCGTGTGAGAAAAGTGCAAGGCGGATGTAATCGTAACGAGTAAGATTAAGAAAGGGACGCTTAGATGGTTTGGGCATGTAGTGCGAATGAGCGTAGAAAGAGGGTAAGGAGGATATATGATGCAAATGCGAATGGTAGCAGAAGTCGGGGACGCCCGAGGAAGATATGGCACGATCGAGTGAATCAGATTCTCGAGTCAAGCCAAGAGTCAGAATAATAGAAGAGTATGTATGAGACGATGTATGAATGTGAATGAGGCAAGAAGTGTGTGCCAAGACCGAGTTGTTTGGCGGTCCGTCCTCTCTGCCTACCCCTGCGGGGAAATGGCGTGATGTTTAGTTAATTAGTTGGTTTACATTATACTTTACAAAATTCACGCTCTAGAAGAACGTGGAATTTTTTTAGAAGCTTACGTGTATTGATACTTTGTGTTGACACGATATTCCATCAATGGGATGTTTAATATTTATTCTAAAATTTCTCACAGTGCTTATTGATACTAATGATGTAAGCATTGAAAGCAATGTAAATTAAAGAATCCCCCATCTTTGAGTTCTAAGAATATTGTCGAATGATGCATTACATAAGTTTTTTTGTTAAAGCCATGCTTGATTTTGTAAATTTGAACATTTACTAGCATGAAAAAAGTGAATTGTATTCAAATTCACATATATACTAGTGTAAAACAAGAATCAAAATAATTAAATATAAATCTTTGATCAGGAACAAATTTTTCTTTTTACATATTTTTGAAGGTAAACTTATAAATGAAATAAAATAATGCAGAGATTTGCTTAAGGCGATGCACTACGTCTTGTAATATTTTAAATCGAGCCGTTATCAATAACACCCCTTACGTAGATGGCGATAAGGTTTAAATTCCCGCTTAACAGCATCCGCCTGTTTTGATTTATGCAAGAAAAAAACATGGCCATAAAGTGCCTTTTATTTTATTTTGTGTAAGTTCAGGCATAAATATTTATTTTTTTTCCATTCATTTTATAAATAACTTAATTTTCCAGATTATACAATAAAATCAAAACCGAAAATGGGTTCGTAAGTAGGAGATTTTGAACTTTAAAGCAGTTTTCATAGGCCTTATACATTATTTTTTTCTGGGCTTATAAAAAGACTTATCTAAAAATACTCGATTATTTTAAAGGCCAAGATGTATTCTACTCGCAGTATTTAATTAAAGCATCTGAAATATTTCTAGGCGACCAAATTTTCAAACCAAAAACACAGAGTGGAAGATACTCTCAGTATCGCCCTGGTGTAAGACCACCATTCAGAATTGAAACGTTGCTTGAAATGGCTTTAGCCGTGTTTGGTGACCAGATCTGAATAGCCAGGTACTTCCCCACCTCCTCTTCCCCATCTCCCTCCCCTCCCCAATACCCTCAGCCTCACAACATACCCCAATTGGGGATGCCATAGTCTCACTGGCTCCAGACGGGAGCAGTTGGGACTCTTGTGCGGTATTACTGTAAAAAAAAAAAAAAAAAAACATGATTTTGCACTAATACGTATGGCATCGCCTTAAGACGCCTGTCCTGTCGATTCCTTGATGTGACACATATCTTTTTATTTTTCTGTGTCTTGTTCTATTTCTTGTTTCGTTATATTTATTAGTATTACCTTCTTCTTCAATGATATATTACATTGATAGGTATAACCGTATAAAACAAGTTAAGAGAAAAAGTTTTTCCTGAATATTCATTTAGACAATTATTTAATAAATAGGTAGCAATAGTCGAGTGATTTAAGACGCCTGTTCCGGTAAGACAAAAGATCCTGGGTTCGATTCCTAATTGTGACCTTCATCTTTTTTAATTTTCTGTGTCTTGTCTATTTCATGTTTCGTTTAGTTTTATTAGTTTTATCTTTCTCATCAATTATAAATCTTTGTATTCAATTTCACATATACAATAGTGTAAAATAAGACAAATTTTATAATGGAAACGCGTAAATATTTATCTTGGCAGCATTTTGAATTAAAATTGGCCAATTAGATTAAAAAAAGTGCAGTCTTAACAAAAATGCACAAAAAATACTGGCAAACGGTGAGTTCGAGCAACTTGAAAATTATGCAACGTGTTTTGGGTCTTTTCTGTCGTGAATGATATAGGTGAGATATCAATATAATAGTCAAATAATTAACCAAGCACATACTATCAGTTTTAAATATTCAATTGGACAAAATTGAAAAACAATTGGTAAGCGACTTAATAAAACTACCGACTCACTACTGCCAATTCAGTTTGTCAGCAAGTCAATTTCACAACATTCAGTAGCCACAATAAAGAAAATAGATAGAGAAAAAAACATTTCAACACAAGATACAAAGATATATTCTGATCTATTTTTTCTTTATAAAATTGTTAATAACATGTTTGACTCCCATGAACTCCTTAAGCTGATTGACTTTCATGTGCCTAGTAGAACGGTTCGTCAGAAGGTACCTTACCATTGTAACATTGCAGGTACCAAAGCAGAAATAAATTCAGTAATGAACCGACTGCACAGTGCAGGGAATAAATATCACATGAACACCAATGGTACTGAATGTCTATCAGCCTATAAAAACATTGTTATTAAATCTGTACGTCTATCCTGATAGCTTTGCAATGTTTATAAATTTTTAATGTATCCAAATTTATAGGAATGTGCATCCTATAGTTTACTCTGTTTGTTGCTTTAAGTTAATATTTCTATATTTGATATATATTTTATTGTTATATTTTTTTTACTCTCTGATTATATCAAATATATTTTCAATTGTATCATATGTAAAAGCCTTAATTGGGCGTGTACAAATAAATAAATATATAGGTATAATACTGTCAAGATACATACACACACTCAAAGGCACTCATTTATACAATTACTTTTTTTTTACTAACTCTACACAGAAGGCTCCGAGGAAAACAAATTCCCTCAGAGTCTATGTCATCTTTTGGGATGCTGTGTGGAGGTTCTTTTTAAGGAAAGGAAAGAGAAAAAGTTCTGGTAAGGTAAAAGGTATGAGGGTTGGGTTGGAATCTAGGGATTAGTGCGTCCAGGAGCGACGGACGTATGAATATATACCTACCACTGCGGCGCAAAGCAATGGGTCGAGAGACTAGTTGAAGAGGTCAAAGGGTCTCCCAAACCGGCTTTGAATTCAATCAATGGATAAATTATATCAATATAAAAAAATGTTGATCTATTAACCATTTTTCCAATATTTTTTTGAGATCAGTATAATGTATATTATGTCTGTTTGTAACATGAAAATCTGTATTAAAAAGTATTTCGTCTGCTTTTAACAGTATTTTGTTTTGGGATATGTTAAAAGACAGCGAATAAATTTGAGATTGAAGGTCAACCGCGAATATTTCCATATAAATCATGAAATAAGTGACTTGACAACAAAATCTCAAAATATCCGAAAAGATTTAAAAAATAAATTTTGGCTTGATTGTTAGACTAAGTTAATTTTCTCTTCTTTGGGCAAATTAATCTTTTTTTCGATCACTATTTAATATTAACATACGCACCGGTATATCCGGCTTGATATTCAAGTTACCTTGTTTAAACATATCCCACAGACGAACTATATTATAGCATTATCACATAACCAGTCAACTTGCTTTATAAATTTACGTTAGCCTACTTATCTGTGTTGCATCACAGATCGGAGAAATGTGGATAACGTGAACCAAGTAGAAAGGCATTTTAATCGAACGTAATATGAGAGAAAAGAGAAATCGAAAAATATCTGTCTTCATGAGTTTGCCCTTTGCACTATAGTGCGCAAACTTGGCAGACATTTTGACATTGGTAAGCCGGGAAGATGTACTTAAACAGCCATTTTGTGATTGAAAAAGAAAAAAAATAAACTATCGCAAGTTTACACATTTGTTTATATTTTATATATTTGACGGCCTACATGGTCGAGGGTTAAAGCTCTCGATAAGTAAATCTGGTTCGAATCACGACGTGCGCAAGTAATTTTTATTTTTTTGTATAAAAATAATTGTTACAATTTATTATTTATTAAAAAAATACGAGAAATATAAAAAAAAATTAAATCATATTTTTGTAGTTCCGCCATATAATTTTAACTTCCTCTTAGATTTATTTTTGACTGTTTTATTATTCCTAATGTTTTATGTATTTTCCTTATACATTTTTTTGTTTTAATTACAAGTACATTTATAATCTTTAAAAATATTATGTCTAAATCTCTAATATGTTTTTTTATTTAATTGTTTATAATTATTGAGACCCATGTTCAATCCTTCCTCTCTTCTCAAACATACTCTCCACACAGCATCCCTATACATTTCTGGACATCACACAGGAAGCTCTGAGGAAAATAATTTTCCTCACGGCCTATGTCATCTTTTGGGATGCTATGTGGAAGATCATTTTAGGGAAAGGAAGGAGAGGATGTTCTGGGAAGGAAGAACGTATGAGGGGTGAATGCAGTGATCTAGGGATCAGTGTCTCCAGGATTGACGGACGAATAATCTATCCTTCCAGCTGCGGTGCAAGGTGACGGGTCAAGAGAAACCAGCTGGAGAGGTCAAAGGGTCTCTCCCCAAACCAACCTCTCCCTATCTGGCACGCCACGCAGGTACCAGAACGCAACGCGGGCACCCTTGTTCAATAACCAAATGCAGCGAACCACTTGGGGTTACCTATAGCAGAGGTCTTGGTTATCCAATAAATGGTTTCCCGGGCGTCGGTACCCAAACCCGCTTCCCAAATTGTTAACTACATATTATATAATAATTATTCAGAAAGAAAATGTACATATTTCATTTAGCCGAAAAGTAAACAATCATTAAAGTGCGTGACGGCTCGAAGGAAATGAAATAACAGTCCCACGGTTCGCTGGTCGTAAGTAATGCATTACCGGTGTTTAAACACGAACAAAACATATTATAACCATAGAACTATCCAATTAGAGGCACTATTAATATTATCTCGTCGAAGTATGTTCTACTTTTGAACGCCATAAGCGGTGCGCGTAGAACGTATTCGGTAGTTTTAGTTAGAGTGCTGGGAGTGTTGGAGGCAAAGTTATTAGAAGAACGAGATATGCTATGTTGGCCGCCGGACCGTAGCCGGAGTACTACCTAATTAGGGTACTTTGATCGGTATCGGGACGTGTACGCACAGAAATCTGTTCTATGTATTAGTGCGGATACCTTAGCGTAAGCGAAAGTGTGCAGTAGTATCGGTGAACGAAACCGGCGACACTGGGCAAAACAATTCCACACAGTATGAACTGCTCATAGCACATCTCGTTCTTCTAATATCTTTGGTTGGAGGTGTATTGGAGGTATACAAGTGGAACCAATTTTTTCGCATCATGTCTCATCTAAATATAATTCATAAATGATCCATCTCTGATTTAATTGCGCGTCTATCCTAGCACCATCCTTCGTGGAGAAGGGATAAAATCCTTGTTATTTGATTTTAAAAACACATTTAATTGACTCCTTGAGTCCTGTTTTAACTCAACCATTTGACATTTCACATGTCACATATTGGCCGTGTTGGTTACTAATTTTTATATCCCACCAGAGTTCATATGGATGTGGTTGCCACTACGAGCTGTGAAATCGGCACATTCAATATTATGGCGTCTAAAACTTGAAGAGTTTGAAAAAAGAATTGTCATTGAAATTATTAAATTTCTTGGGAAGAGTTGTACAATTCCTTATTTGAAATTAATAAAATGCTATGAAAAATATTTGCGGTTGATAAATAAGTAGGTACGTATTTAAGTACCTACCTAAAATCTTATGATTTCACAGGAACTTTAGGTTTTAATTTGTTAAATAAGAGAAAATGGGAAATAGACATTTTTGGACGCGTGGTGTACTACTGTGTAGAAATATTGTTTGAAATCACTTTAGCCGTGCTTAGTAATCAGATATAACAATATATCTACTAAGGTTGCTTCCTAGTTACTTGAACGGCCAACCATAATAACAAATAATGTTTTATAGTATTTCTTACTCAAGTATTTCATGCTGTGTTACAAGTGCAGTGATTATTTGCCACAGTTTTTACAAATTCCGTGAATTATTCTCGCACTCGAATCGTGAGTTAGATTAGATTAAAGAAGTGGCATTTAAAAATGAAGTACGAAAACTCAGCAAAAGAGAGAGCGCATTGCTGTTAGACAAATTATTTTACAAATAAATTTCTCCTCATTCCTTTAAGACTCTATAATACATGTAAAATTGTTGCTGTCAACTGAAAAGGGAAAATTCATTTTAAAGCAAAATTTTTTGCAACTGAAAATAATTTTTATTTACATTAAACACTTATTTTTCTCTATTCTTAAAATGTATTTATTTTTCGTGTACTTTGTATCCTGATGAAGAAACCATTGGTTTTGAAAGATGTTAAATTTTTTTATTAAATAAATAAAGGGTGTTATTATTTTATTTAATAAATTCGCATAATTTAGAACTGAAGTCTTAAAAGTTAATTTGTCAAATTATTTTTTTGATATGTGTTTTTAATAATACATGTACCCGCCTGAGAACAGAAATCTTGCACGGAGGCGGGTTACTTTCATGTTTGTAATTTTGATTATGTTATTGCAATAAACGCCCGGGTTGCCGGCAATTAAAAAAATAAAATAATAATAATACAATTTTTATTCGCATAATGTGTTATATTTGAATGGTATTTTTTGCAATTCTGTTAAGAGGAATGGCTGCGGATAAAAATAATAATATTTGGATGATTTGTATAGCACCCTTTTTGTGCAAAATCAACTCAAGTAACCAACAAAACTATATAATTGTTTGTTTTTAAAACAAAAAGTTTTGGCGAATATCTAGTACTCAAGAGTGTAAGTTTATAAATTGTAAAATATTTACTAAAATACTTTGGCAATTATTTGTGAGTAATTATTAAAAAAATATATTTTGCACTATTTGCTATAAAAATATAAATTAATATAAAATATCAAAAATAAGAAAAACAATATTTTATACGTGTAATATTATATTCAAAACGACCGATTTGTGTTGTTTAATTCTCATATATAAAAATTAAAATATATACCCCAAAATACGATTTTTAAAGAATATTTATATACCTTTAGATTAAATAATTTTGTGGTGTGGTTGGGTATTTTTTCCTCAAATTTAGGTTTTGCATGAAAATGGTACCGCAGTTGTTCTTCTAAACACATTGAATTTTAATGTTTTTCTTAAGCCCCCGCATGCTGTTTATTATGCTGGAACGTTAATTATATAAAATTTCTTCTGTAGAAAAAAATCGCAAATTAAGCTCCCAAAATTATTAAAAACATGTTTAGTTTTGTTATTTAATATGCTATAGGCATGAAAAAATTCACAGTGTATCTTTAAAACTAAACTTAGAACTATTTTACTCTCAACTGAATAGTATCATTTCCGACACAATTCCTCTAATTCATCATAAAGTACGAAAGTATCCGATATGGTTCAGCAAAGAATTAATTCAGTTAATTGTTTTTAAAAAAGAAACACATAAAAAATATAAAGAACACAGAACAATTCCCAACTATACGGCATTCAACAATATTAGAAGAGATTGCAAAAAAATGACAAAAAGATGTTATAAAAATTACATTAATTCGGTTGAGAACACGATACTTCATGATGTAAAATACTTTTGGAAATACACAAAATCAATGAAAAACAATGATGCTGGTATTTCTGGTAATATACGTTACAGACAAAATAGCTCCAGTAAAATTTATGAAATTGTTAACATGTTTGCTGATTACTTTAAGGACGTGTATGAACCTGATATTCCAGATGACTTAATTCCTTACTTCAATTCGGATATAAATTTACACTTATCGCAAATACACATTGATATTGAAGACATTATAGTCTGTATTAAATCACTTGAACCCAAAACGAGCTCGGGACCTGATAAGATTCCTTCCATCTTACTTAAGAATTGTGTCCAAAGTTTATCTGTTCCGCTTAATATACTGTTCAACAAGTCACTCTCCACAGGACACTTTCCACAAATATGGAAATTTAGCTACCTAACTCCTGTATTTAAAAGTGGTGATAAATCCTTTGTTGAAAATTATCGGCCTATCTGTATTCAATCGTCTATACCTAAACTTTTTGAGAAATTGATTCTTAAGAAAATCAGCTTCTTTGTAAACTCTTGTATCGCAACTTGTCAACACGGCTTTATCTCCGGCAGATCAACTTTGACTAACCTAACATCATATGAAAATTTTATTTCCAATGCACTTGCCAACAAACAACAAGTTGATTCTATATATACCGACTTCAGTAAGGCGTTTGATAAGGTCTGTCATAAAATCCTCATTAATAAACTTTTGAAACTCGGCATTAATGGAAACCTTTTATCTTGGTTTAAGAGTTACCTACTTAGGCGTCAGTTAACTGTCTGTATTAATGATCACTTATCCTACATGTTCGAAGCTACCAGTGGCGTACCCCAGGGTTCGCATCTTGGTCCTTTACTTTTTAATTTATTCATTAACGACGTAACAAACATATTCACCCGTGTTCTCATTCTAATGTTCGCTGATGATATGAAGATATATAGAATTATTGACAATATCGAGGACTGTCTAACACTTCAATCTAATATTAATAGCTTTTACGATTGGTGTCTTAAAAACAAATTAACTCTTAATGTAAAAAAATGTCAACTTATGAGATTCCACAGAAAAAAAAACCCATTTTTGTTCACCTACTTTCTCAATAATCACACCTTATTATCTGTGGATGAAATAAGAGACCTTGGTATAACATTTGACATTAAATTAACATTCATTAAACACATTAATAATATAACCAGTAAAGCAATGCAAATGTTAGGATTTGTCTTACGGATTTCAAAGGATTTTAAAAATTTAAAAACTGTCAAATTACTTTACACTTCACTTGTTAGAAGCCAACTAGAATTTAACACCACCATTTGGAGTCCTTACTACAGTGTACATGAGAATTCCCTTGAGCGAGTCCAACATAAATTTTTACGTTATATTAATTTTAAATTGGGAATATTCGTCGAAAACATTAATTACCCCTCTCTGTTACAATTATTGGGACTCGATACATTAAAAGAAAGAAGAATTTGTTTTGACCTATTTTATTTATTTAAAATCGTTACCAACCTGTTGAACTCCCCTGAACTTCTTTCGTTAATATGTTTCCATGTACCTAGTCGATCAGTTCGTTTCAAATTACCCTATCATTGCAACAATACAGGATCTAACGCTGAACTCAATTCCATAATAAATCGCCTACATGTACTTAGTAATAAATATGTTTTGGATGAATCTATAAACATTACTAGCTTAACCTCATACAAACACTATTTAATTAAAACTGTATGTCAGCGCTTCTCAGATTGATTATAATCAAATATAGTTTTAAAGTATTAATTTATCCGGGATTTATTGTATATGAATTGTTTATATATTTATATATATATATATATAAATATATAAACAATTGTTGTATTGTATTTATAATAACTATTTCTATTGTTCTCTTTTTTGTATTTTATATTTATATTTTTTTATCTATGTATATTCTGTATTAATATGTATAACAAATGTTATTTTTTTGTAAAAGCCGCTATAATCGGCGTTAATAAATAATAAATAAATAAAAATAAATGCAACTAAAGCTATTTCAAACGAATCGTGTCTTATTAAATATTTTCACAATTTTCGCTTAGTTATTATCGTTTTTTTTTATATTAGCGCTCTCCCTCTAACATATGTATTCACAAATCTCCTTTCCAAAACACATTTGAATGCTTCCTATGAGGCTTTATCAAAATCGTTCCCATATTTTAATTTAACGATAGTCTGATTGATTTTATTTCGATGGTAAAGTGATTTCTTCTAGACTACACAACCAAATGAATACAAACTGGCATCATTCTTAGATTTGATTACACGAGGAAGTTTTGCTTAACGATGTCTCATAAAATATTTAGATATTACGTATTTGCATAATATTGTTGATATTCATATAAACCAGGATGTAGGAATATAAAAGCAAGTCCATGCAAAACGCACTACGTAAATTCTATTACACGAGCAGTCCTATTCATTTTGCGTAATTAAAACATTATGTATTAACTAATTTAATTAAATAACATATATATTAAAAAAGACATAACATTATTCACAAACCATCAGAGAAATATAATTTTATGGACCTCTTGTATTTGGTAAGTTCGCAACTGAAAATATCCACCTTGGATAATACGCTATTGTAATTATTGCATAGTCTGTTCAGGTGAGAATTCTGTTTAGAGTTCGTTTTGCATTGATCCACCCTGAACAAGACACAAGAGCGCGTTGAAAGCGCAGGTACATTGAATTGAATCTTAATGATCGTGAACTGCATTATCGACTCATCAGATCTATTAGAAAAGATTGCATTTCGTTGCCCTGAACGCAAAACCAGATCGAATAACTTATTTTAAATTCAACAATTTAAAATCAAAATACGCCCTAAATTGTACTCGGACGTATCTGCAAAACTTACAACACCCTAATATGTATAAGTATTTTCACTGCACCCTAAAAACTTTTAAAAACAAATTAACTTGACTACAATGTACCTTAATAATAACGATTATTTTTTATTGTTCGTCTATTCTTTTAATTCATTTTTAACCAATGTCTTTAAATATCTACTTTCTTCCTAACCTGTAACCATAAAAAAGATTGTTATTGGAACTTAACTAGTTTGTTCTACATTCAAAATAAATTTAAAATTAATTCACATGTACAGGTGTCTGTTTCCTAAGTGAACTAAAATAAAAATTTCAGCAGGACAGTACTGAGATCCCTGAAAGATCACTCACTATTATTATACACAAGAAACGTAATCTATTATTTAAGTAAGGTTTTATAAAATTTTACATTATACAAAGTACAGTCCGGCATGATTTACTGTCGAAAGTGTTAGTCCTTTCTCTTTGCTATTTTTAGTTTTATAGATATGTCAGTTTTCTCAACTGGCCAATATTGTCTATCGACTCGTAACTGGTGATAAAAATAGTAAAGGTGTCCTAACAAGATCGCTGGATTTAAATATTGAGCCATTTTTTATAATAAAATTTGCACCTCTAAAAATGACGTTTTATTGACCATTAAAACTCATTACACAAATTGAGAAGTTCATTTCTTTTTTTTCTGTCGGAAAAATTTTTGTAAATTTTTTTTTTTGAAAATTTTGGTTCTCCCTACTGCGATTTGGGGGTATTTTGTGAGACTGAAGTGGATGTGGATAGGTAGATAAAGGTCGGAAGGTAACTAGCTATTCAGATCTGGCCACTAAACGCGGTTTAAGCCATTTCAATGAACATTTCAATTATATAGTGTGACCTTTCACGAAGACGATACTAAGAGTAGCTACAACTTTAAAAAAAAAATCAATATAGTGTATGCATATACACAACATAAGCTCAATTTGCCAGTATATGCATCGAAATAAAAAAGATTTTAGCAGAGGTCTGATTTTTAAATTTTTTGTAATTTAAACGCCATGTATCATATTTGCAACAGTCACAAATGAGGCACGTCGTCCTGATCTCACATAAGATACAGGCGTACTCATCGGGTTAATATTATAAAAAGATTGCGTGTTTTAAATGTTAATAATATCATATTATGTTAAATTATCATTCGCCCTTGAGACGAGACTCGCAGAGTTTATTTAAAAAAATATTATTATAATTTTATGTTTTATAGCTCTGTAGTAATATGCATTAATTATAACATATAAGTCTTCAATAATATATTACATACTTCAAAATATTATGCTATATTTTTATAATTACGCAAAATTCACTGCAGTTTTCCTTATACTATTTTAAAAGAGATTTTCTTCATTTTTATTTCTTATTTATGTACAAAATGCCGGCGTTTCTGTCTTCCGCTTTCATCTAAAAAATAAGGCCCCATTGGTTGTAATAACACAAAATTAAATATGTGTGTATTGGTGCATATATAAAGTGATGTACTTTGATGTAAATTATTGAGAAACAAATGTCTTTTGTAAACTTTAAAAATCGCCTGTCAAAAATATAAGCGAAGAAAATAATCTTTTCAAATACAGAACACAACGCATTAATTAAATAATAACAAAATAATTTCTTGCTATAGGTAGTGTAGGCACTGAAGTCTGAGTAATTCACTCAATCATCAGTTCCAATTTTGAAAATTTCTAAGCAAATTTGAGTTAATTATGCAGAAATGTTTCACATCATAGACAGCCGAAATCAGTATGCTTAATAAAACAATTATTTTTACTAGAATAATCTTTTGCGAAATTGAATAACAATTTTAAAACATGCTTTACGCAAGCAATGCATCTGTGTGAGTACTGTGTTTACTTCAATATTCTGAATTTGATATTTATTAAAGCAATTATTATGTTCCGCACAATTTTGCACAGTTTCAGCAAATATAAAAGGGAAATAATAATTCTTTCCGTGTATGAATCACATCATTAAACAAAATACTTAGAAAGTTTTACATAACTCTATAATTTATGCCACTCCTGACAAATTAACTAACGGTTAGATATGACCATTAGGGTAAAAACACACTGGGTCTGCGTACGCTATACACGAATTACTATGTTGCCAGGTCAACGTGTACACTGGTTCTACACACGCAACGCGTGTGACCACTTGACAAGTGGTCTTTAGGTCCTAAGTACGCAGAGAGCAGGTGCATCAGTTGATATGACGTTTATTTTTAAGGTTATGTGTTTTATTTGTCAGTAGACGCAATTTGTAACGTTGTCATGTCTTGCTATTAAGAGAGAGAATTTGAGGACGATTTACCTAGTAATCATTTTATCAAGCCAACTGTCAAAACAAACAACAATAGATGTACAAAACAAAACAGTAGAGGCGTAGATAACATCACTCACTCTTTGGAGGCGTGACGCCACCCCCTCCATCTTTACATGTCGATCTGAGCGTGGGTTTGCATTGCGTATAACGAAGATGTTTCTAACGCATCTATTTCTATGGAAAATGTATGTATTGTAATTAATCTAGATATCTTAATGCGTTGCTTACGTAGTGTACGTCAACTCAGTGTGTTTATAGCTTTATACAATATTGCAAATGCTGTGTAATGTTTCGTATTCGCAATTATTTTATCATTAGGTACCAGTGACGAGTTGACAATAATCATCATTATTTGAGGTGCAGGTCACATGCATTACAGTGTATTACAGTAGACCCATTAAAGCGATTATTGCTTATGCAGTGGTGTACTGAATTATTGGACTTCTACACTATAGACGATAGCAATAACTTATACGTATGTTTTAACAATAACATTAATGAACGGTTCATGAGAAAAGATCACTTGGAATTTGAACTAACTAACTAAGTATCGCGCAGTTTCTTCGCAGCCCTACGGCTACGCATATAGGATGGACTGACTTGCCTCATTCACATTCATACATCGTCTCATACATGCTCTTCGATACTCTGATTCTAGTCATGACCCGACACAGGTATCTTGATACTTTGATTATTGACATGACCCGACACAAGTATCTCGATACTCTGATTCTTGACATGATCAGACACAAGTATCTCGATACTTTGATTCTTGACATGACCCGACACAAGTATCTCGATACTCTGATTCTAGTCATGACCCGACACAGGTATCTTGATACTTTGATTCTTGACATGACCCGACACAAGTATCTCGATACTCTGATTCTTGACACGACCCGACACAAGTATCTCGATACTCTGATTTTTGACATGATCAGACACAAGTATCTCGATACTCTGATTTTTGACATGATCAGACACAAGTATCTCGATACTTTGATTCTTGACATGACCCGACACAAGTATCTCGATACTCTGATTCTATTCATGACCCGACACAGGTATCTTGATACTTTGATTCTTGACATGACCCGACACAAGTGTCTCGATATCTGATTCTAGTCATGACCCGACACAGGTATCTTGATACTTTGATTCTTGACATGACCCGACACAAGTATCTCGATACTCTGATTCTTGACACGACCCGACACAAGTATCTCGATACTCTGATTTTTGACATGATCAGACACAAGTATCTCGATACTCTGATTCTAGTCATGACCCGACACAGGTATCTTGATACTTAGATTCTTGACATGACCCGACACAAGTATCTCAATACTCTGATTCTTGACATGACCCGACACAAGTATCTCGATACTCTGATTCTATTCATGACCCGACACAGGTATCTTGATACTTTGATTCTTGACATGACCCGACACAAGTATCTCGATATCTGAATCTCATCATGACCCGACACAAGTATTTCAATACTCTGATTCTTGACATGTCCCGACACAAGTATCTCGTGCCAGACTGCTTCTGCCACTCACATTCATACATCGTTTCATTTATACTCTTCGATACTCTGATTCTTGTCATGAGCCGACACAAGTATAGCTATACTCTGATTCTTGACATGACCCGATACAAGCATCTCATGCAGAACTTCTTCTGCCATTCACATTCGTCTGATATATATTCTCCTTACGCTACTTTATTTGTTAATTCGCCCAACACGAACAAATCATCTAAGCGTTCCTTTCTTAATCTTACTTATTACGCTTACATCGGTCTTGCATTCTTTACGAATCTTCGCATTTTTCGTACATAGTTTTACGCGTTTGTAGAATTAGAGATAATTCAATTGAAAATCGTTAAATTTTATACTATGTCGGGAATCGAACTGTTAGTCGTAAACTAATAGACATAAAACAATAACTACAGAGGCCATGGTTAACACCAGATAGACCCTGTGCTAGAAAGTCTAAATAACTAATCATTATTTTCCATTTATAAAAATGAATCTCATCGAAATTACGGAAGTTGTTCTACAATAGTACCAAAATACCGGAAACGACAAATTTGTCCTAATTCCGAATTATAGCGGCCATCATCAAATTTATTGTTGTTTATTCAAAGAATGCAAACAATAATGACGAGTTAATTTGATGATGATTGCGGCATGACAGATTTATATTAATTTAACAAATTATATTGTTTAGATATGTACTAAAATACATTAGGACGTTTACACTAGCGACCGCTAAGTTACGACCTTGATTTCACCATTGCTAATTAAGTAAATAATTATCACGCCATATGCATCTACAGGAGTAACCAGAGAGGATTTTTTACTATATTTTAACATTATATAGGATTTTCCAATAAGAGGTGTTATGTGTATTTAATTCCGGCCATTAAATGATTTTTTATGGCCGGAATTGGATGGTATTGATCTGGACAACGTTTAATTTCAACAAGACGGCACTACGTGCCACACAAGCAACGAAAGCATTGATATTTTACGGGAAAAGTTTCCGGACCGTGTTATCTCTCGAAGAGATTATCACAATTGGCCACAGAGATCTTGTGATTTAACACATTGCGACTTCTTCCTTTGAGGCCACGTGAAAAAAAAGGTCTACGCCAACAGCTAAACGTCGATTCAAGACCTCAAAGAACTAATTTGTGAGGCTGTTGAGGACATAAGGCAGCCACTTTGCGATTTGGTTATGGAAAATTTAATGAAAAGGATATGGTCCTGTATGCGTGGTCGTGGTGGTCATTTGACTAATGTTATTTTTCACTATTAATGGCATACATTCTTCTTTATAATGAAATAAGCATTTGATCATTTATATTAAATAATGGCATTTTTCTTTGAATATCAAAATAACACCTCTTATTGGAAAACCCTATACATGCAATTAAATAATTGTGAATTTATACAAGGAGAAAAATTTCTGACATGAAAGACTATTTATTTATTAAAAATCTGGTCAAATTATTGGTTTTCCTGTTAAAAACGAATGAATTAAAAGAGTTACTAACGAATATCAGGACTGAGTCATTTAGATACTCACTTGTACGTAGATTACATGCAGTTGGCAATAATTTCGAAGACATTGTAAATGCGTTCAACTTCACGGAATATAGTTACAAAATCTTAAATCTCTGAAAGTTCTTGACACTACGTGGCATTCGAATACGCGTATGAAAGGTAAAAAATGCATTTTTGAAAAACAGCGCCATCTGTTGGACAAACATGTTTTTTTGTAAAACAGCGTAATCTGTTGGACGTAAAAACAATACACACTTTTGTTTCTCTATCTGCACAGTCAGACTGGGCCACAGCTATGCGTGGCGGGGTAGAGCTAGTAATATTAAGAACTGAGCGTAGCGTAATACTATTCTTCTGCATTGAGTTTCTATATAACTAATGGAAAACTATTATTTCTTAATTACCGTTGCACTAAACTTTTATGTACATCAAATTTTACAAATGTTTTTAAAAGCTCGTATGAGGGTAGAATATATACCTAAATAAATATACCCTTAGAGAAATAACTAGGGAAAATCGATTTATTTAGAAAAGGTTTTTTCCGAAAAGAGGGAAAAATCATTTTAAAAAACATAAAAATTAAAATAGGGTAGGAGGTAAATAAATAATTCGTCTCATTGTGATCTTACCACCGTAAAAATAAGAAAAAGGCGAAACAGCTGTTTAAATTTAAAAATATACTAAAATTAGTAAGGCTGATTTATTTAGATCCTGTTAAAGGTGATGGCAATTCATTTCCTGATAACATTCGAGTCCTTACTGAACAAATCAGAATACGTGTTTGTGAATGCGAGAAAATTAGTATTTTTATGAACAAGTGTTCCGCCATCTTCATAACGTATTCGCGTTTTACTGATACTTTGTTATGAAATCTGTCAATTTATTAGTTAAAGACCCGTAGTCATGTGAATAATCTGCCCAGATTTTTAATAAATTAGCAATATTTTATGTCAGTAAATTTTCTCCGTGTTACATTATTAAAATTCATTTATATTCAACTTGTAGTTCTGTGAACTGCAGACCTCGCGTATAGTGTCGAATAATCCGATTTGACAGCTCGTAGTTGTCATGAGCGCTCTGATAAGTAAATAGGTACAATTCGACAAGGCTACCATCTAAATTAGATTTAATTTGACAAAACGATTTGTTTCAGGGACTCTTGTGTCAAAGACAATGGAATATTTCAAGAAACACTATGTTGTTCAATCCATCAATCTACCCCTGCGGAAAAATATCTTGATAGTTCGTTAGTTAATCGATTACCTCGCTAGTTGAGTAACTATTTGATATTGAAGAAATGTCGCAATTTAAAATGATGGCCACTGGCTTGAATAACGACAAATTTTTGTTTACGTAACGCATTCTTTAATTATTATCGAAATCGTTTCTACCATTTCCTCAAACGAGATTATACGAACAATTATTATTACAACAATAAATCTAGTTACCTGATTTTAATAAATAATCTGAATGAATGGCTATTATTGTGTAACCTGTAATAATTACTGTTCTTATCTCTAAATAGTATAAAATATAGTATATAAAGTTGCTGTTCGCATCCGTCTGTTTGTGCGCTTGCTTCATTTAAACTACGCAACGGATTTTGATAGATTTTTCACTATCATTTAGAAAATTTCTTCCAGAAGGTTTACATATATAATACATGCACATTATATTTATATAAAGCAGAGAAAAGTCGATGTTTTGTAAATAAGTAGGAAAACAATATTTATATTTTAATTTACTACTGAATTGTATATTTTAAAAAGGCCCAGGTAACTTCTCCCAGCAAAGCCAGGTACATGTTAGCTAATTATTAATGTAATCTTTTGGTGTTTTTATAAATAGTAGGTATGGCTTTAAATTTTCATACGTGGGAAACCTAACCTAACAATGACCAAACTAACCTTACTTTCGTAGAAACCATGAGTGTAGGTGGAATATTGGATTTTGTCTGTAATCTGAGGTGGAGATGGAAATTTAATAAGGTTTGATATTGATACCTGACTAATACGATCTAGTCAACAAACGTAGGGTAGAGTGGTGATCTTAAAACTGTGGGTAAAGCCGAAAGATGGTGCTTACGATAAGTTTTGACACGCCTTTCCTTGCGTAAGATAAATTAAAATATTGCCCAAATACTGCTGCCATAGTCCCACTGGCTCCTTACAATATTCTCCAAATATTGTTGCCATAGTCCCACTGACTCCTTACAATATTCCCTAAATAGGTACTGCTGCCATAGTCCCACTGGCTCCTTACAATATTCTCCAAATATTGTTGCCATAGTCCCACTGACTCCTTACAATATTCCCTAAATAGGTACTTTTTTTTTTTTTTTTTACAGTGAATACCTCACAAGAGTCCCAACTGCTCCCGTCTGGAGCCAGTGAGACTATGGCATCCCCAATTGGGGGATGTTGTGAGGCTGAAGGTAAGTGGGGAAGGGAAAGAGGAAGGTGGGGAAGTACCTGGCTATTCAGATCTAGTCACTAAACACGGCTAAAGCCATTTGGAGCAACGTTTCAATTCTGAATGGTGGTCTTACACCAGGGCGATACTGGTAGTATCTTCCACTCTGGAACGTGCCGCAAATATACTATATATTATTTTAATTAATTAATTGTGAAATAACACAAATTAATCAAATAAAATTTATTTGCGCACGCCGGGTTCGAACCCGCGACCTTCGGAATGGCAGTCCAATGCGTTACCACTGGACTATGCCGGCCGTCAAACTAACTGCTGCCATAGTCCCACTGGCTCCTTACAATATTCCCCAAATATTGTTGCCATAGTCCCACTGACTCCTTACAATATTCCCTAAATAGGTACTGCTGCCATAGTCCCACTGGCTCCTTACAATATTCCCCAAATATTGCTGCCATAGTCCCACTGGCTCCTTACAATTTTCTCCATATTTTGCTTCCATAGTCCCACTGGCTCCTTACAATATACCCCAAATATTTTTGTCATAGTCCCACTGGCTCCTTACAATATTCCCCAAATATTGCTGCCTTAGTTCACTGGTTTATTTAAAAAACATCATAATGCTAATCTTAATATATTTTTTTAAGTGGCACCGCACAAGAGCGCCCCTGTCGGCACTCGGTTGGGCAGCCTTGTTAAGTGGGTTAAGACATGGGCTGTATTAATGCGGATCTTGAGAAGGCCCAGATTATATGAAGGAGGAAAAATAGATAGATTATGAACAGGTGTTCCGCACGTGCACAGGTGCACCTGGGATCAATGCTGCTAGCTCCTTAGAGCAATCTCCATTAGAACAGACTCAGCATAACCACATTTCATCGGTGCATTAGAAACAAATGATAAAATAGTCTAATCTTATCATTTAAAAAGTGTTTATTTTTTTGGAATAACTTAATGAGTAAAAAATCAAATTGTAAAATTTAATTATTTAAGACAATATTAGCGATTTTTAAACGAAAATTTGAAACAGTAAAAGTTACGATCGCATCTGGGACTTGAATTCAAAACCATCGCCTTGCCGGGGCACCACTCTACCAAATAAGATAATGGGACCCTGGGGTTCAAATCTCAGAGGCGACCAATTTTTTTCTAATTTTTCTGAAATTTTAAAGTGATTTGTGGATAATATTTCAATTTTTAGATTAAATCCGTAATACCTACTTTAAACCATTCACAAGAAAGAACAAAAAAACAAATGCTGAAATATTAAATTTTTACAAAATTCAGCCACTATACACACAAAAACCAAAAATCACAAAAGAAAACATTAAGCTATAAAATTATGAACAATTTCTACATACTTTTTATAAGATACTTTGAGAAAACTTCGGCCACCAATTCAAAACGAAATCACTCGATTAAAAATCGAAGAAACTAACACTATTTCCGGAAAATAAAATAAATCGAATAAAATCACGCTTTTCTCCTCGGAAGACTTCGGAAACGTTCGGGTATTTCCGTCGTTGTTCGGCCGCAGACGTTAGCCGTTCGACGATCGGAAATAAACTGAAAGGCGCCTCTGGAAACGATATTCAACCAAACGAAACAACTGTGATGAAATCGAATTTCATACCATCCGCAGTAACTACTTAACCATTTAACTATTGGCAAAATCACAACACTTCATCAAAAGGTTTTAATCCTTTTAATAACGCCATAAAATACAGAACACTGCGACTTTAACCGTTTTTGAAATCGTTTTTACTTACATAGTATTCTAATTATTTAATATACCTACTATCAATTCTGCTAGGTATCAAGAATGATTTGTTTGTGAAATATTGCTACGCAATGAACTTTAATTTTCTTTGTATTTTAGTGTCATTTTAAAAATTGGAACTGATAGTTCAGACAGTCGATAAAGTAGATAGATAAATATAATTACTTTATTTTTGTAATTAAAAAAATAATATTTCTACGTTTGAAATGTGTATTTGTTTTGTTTAAAATTTTGACAAATTTACCTGGCAGGTCAGTTCAGATAAATAGACTTTTATTATAATGTTTAAACTTGCACAATATTTGACTTTGCATGCAGAGGACACTATATTAAAACACTGCATTTTTCATGATTTCCAGTTGCTATTTATAGATCTTTATAATTAGACAACAAAAAAATATGAATATATTGTAAAGAAAAAAAACAACATTTGGGCAATGAGATTAAAAATTTCTATATGTATAATATCCCGTGATTTTTTACAGATCTGTGCCTCACAGATGTATGATTATAACTCTATTCTCAAACAAGCTACCTATAAAAAACAAATTTTTAACTATAATTTTTCATGTAGATTTTATTAAAATGTTTATTTATTTTTTACTGCTGTATCATACTTCAAACCTTTTTTGTAGTTAATTTATATGCAAATCTATAATTTATTATTATCTGTATATAAATCATATAAAATTTTATTTTCTGATAAAAATTGCGCCCTTGAAACATATAAATGAGGTTAGCAAAAAATAAATAAAGTTGTTTTTATTAGTTTTAATCTTTGTCGTATGTGTGCGTGTGTGAATTTAAACTTTGGGTAGCAATTTATATTTATTTTAGTAACCTATAACAGTTTATTTTTAAGTAAATACGTACTTAAATTTTTTTTCTATTTTTTTTGCTTTGTTTAGCGTGAACTTTGTTTAAATAACATGTAAAATATACATTATGGATTGATAGATACTATCAATTACGTTCTATTACTTTTTAGTGTTTGGTGATCAGATCTGAATAGCCAGATAATTATTAGCCTTTCTTTTTACCGTTTTCTTCCATTTCTTATTTACCTTCAAAATCACCAGATACACTAATTGGGGGTAGTGTAATCGTATACCCTAACGCCAGTAAAAATATTCCCAGGTTGCGATTTAAAAAGTTAATTGCATTAACTCCACTTTTAGGATGATGTGTGGAGGGTCTTGTTTAGAGAAAGGAAATTGTGGAAGTATGAGGGTTGCTTGAAAGCTTACTCCAGAATCCAACAGATGTCGCTAGAGTGTAGCAATTGCCTGTGGGGTATCCTTGTCAGACTTCAAGCTTCTAGAAACAGAGAATTACCAAACCTCGGGTAATGAACAGTGTAGATAAATCCAGACTTAAATTATTATTATTTTTTTTATTATCAATATAAAGTTTTTTCACAGGTTTTTTTTTCGATGTCTGTCTCACTGGGATAAACCTATGTCGAGACAGACGTATTTGATACATGAATTCATGTTTACATATTTTTTGATACATAAAATATTTCATTACATTAAATGACATTGTGAAAAAGATAAAAAATAATAAATGATAAATTTGTTAATCAGCATCTAGTTGGAGTACATACTTATGTAGGGATTTTTATAAAATTTTTGATCATGGATCTGTCTTGGCTGATGATCCAAGACTTGATGTCTGTTTTATATTTAAAAAAAAAATCGTTCAGTCTAATGGCTAATGGGAGAGCATTATATAGCCTTGTTGCAAAATATCTAAAATTTCTCTGGCCAAAAGTTGTTTTAGCAAAAGGGATTTGTAAGAAATTATGTCCTTTGGTTCTAGTATCACGAGCAGTTTGGATATTGTCAAAAGTAGTTTTGTGTTTGAAGAGGTATGTTAATATGTTTTTGGCATAAAGTTGCCTAATGTCCATAACACAGATTTTCCTAAAGATTTCATCCGAACTGCTTGTGATTGGTAGTTTGAGGATAATCTTTATTATAAGTTTCTGAGCTTTAGATATTGGATCAATGGCGGCAGCATTTGCTCCTCCCCATGCTATGATACCATACTCTATTAAAGATTGACAAAGTGCATAGTAGATTGTTTTGAGCTGGCTTAGGTTGAGGAAGTTGCGAGTTTGTCTGAAAAAGTAAATTAATTTTCTAAGTTTGTTTGCTGTAGTGGTTATTTGTTGTTTCCACTTTAAATTGCTGTCAAAAATAATACCTAAGTATGTAATTTTAGTTACTTGTTCTAAATATTATATTATAACATAAATATATTGTAACATAAATAAACCTAATTATTGTAAAGAACCTTTTACTTTATCAAGAGTTCTCAACACACAGAAATCTGCTAGTAAGCAGAGATATAACAGGAATCTAGGGTCAGTGTGGCCAGGAGTGACGGACATATGAATATATCCCTCCCACCGGAGAGGTCAAAGGGTCTCCCCAATCCAGTCTCTCCAGATCTGGCAAACCACGCAGTTAGTGGACAGGCGCATCCTGTCACACCTCAACCCGGGCACCGCTTCTCAATCACCAAATTTAGTGAACCACTTGGGTTGACCGCGGTGTTGATTATCCAATAAATGGTTTCCGGGGCGGTGGTACACAAACCAGTCTCCCAAATGAATGAAACTATATTTTTATTTGTCCTACTACCATCATTATAGCAACGCCTACTTCCTGATGTTTGGTATTCCCAGTTACTGTAGTGTTTCCAACATGCTAACAGAGGGACGAATTCCTGGTTTTGCAGCCCTCGTTCTTTGCCCTCGTTAAGGGTGGCTGGATTAAGGCGAAGCTTAACGTAAAATCACCATTTTAGATTAATCTTTACCAAGAATCGGTTTACAATGTGAATACCAAAAAATAGGCTTTGGATAAATTGAAGCTTTTCCTACAGTTTTGCTTGAGTAGAATTAAAATAAAATTGTTAATGACTTTATAAAAAATTTAAGCGTCAGTTACTAAAAGATTTTTTTTCTATGGAAATGCATGAACGTGTATAATAAACAACTTTAAAATATTTAGTATTATGGCTAGGATTATCTTTGACGGTTTTCCTTGATTATTTTTTTTCTCTTTTTAATTATTCATAAAAAACATAAAAATTACTTTTGCGCATACAATCTAGCTTTGTAGACTATATTTGGCAAGCGATTTTTGTGCCTATTACCTTTATTCGTGGCGATATAAGGCATAAAAATATTCACAATTTCGGGTTGTGGCTTCCTCTGAAGGTACAGGATACGTAACTCCGGAAATACTCGTATCATCATTAATTGAAGAGCACCGGATAAAATTACTGGCCCCAACAATCTCGAATGATGCTACGGACCATTATAGTATTTTTGTTCCATATATATATATAGACTTTACATAATATATAAGAATATACAGATTACATAAAATCTAAAATTTAACAATGCCTAAGATAGGCATAGGCCAAAATAGAGGTAACATGAAATATAAGAGTTTACGAAACGTAGGTAACATTGAATTTAAGCAAGTGAAATGAAAATAAATGATCTGCCGATATCCACCAAATCATTTAAATAAACAAGAATTAAATTGTAGTTCACATTAGCCTATAAACTATGTAACTTTAATTAACAATCTCTATTACGCTAGATCATGATAAGAATCGACAAAAGGTCTAATAAAAAACATTTATATCGATGTAAACATTCTATTAAAGTGAGTTTAAATTTTGACACTGATTGGCAGCGGTAAACATCGATTGAAGTATATTTTTTTACCAAGTCTGTGTAATCTTTGAATAGGCGACTTTACGAAATAATTGTAGATTTTGTAACATTATTAAGACGAAGCTTAATGCCAAATCACTATTTCGATTAATCTTTGGAACGAATTGGTGTACATTATGAATACCAAAAAATATGCTTTAGATAAATTGAAGGTTTTCCCATCGTTTCGCTTACGTAGAATACAGATAAAAAAATAGATTACTCAATAAAAAATATAAATGTAAACTACTAAAAAAATTATTTTTTCAATATAAATGTATGAACGCATAAAGGAAACAACTTAAAAAAAATACAGTATTATAGCTAAGATTATCTGTGACAGTTTCACTTGATTAACTTTTTTGCTTTCTTATAAAATTATTTACAAAATAAATAAAAACCAGTTATTTGCTTGAAATCGAATGTTTCTAGACTCCGCTTGTCAAGCTATTTTAATTCCTATTACCTGCAATATAAGGTATACCAAGAATATACCCATTTTTGGCTTGTAGCTTCCTCTTAAGATTAAGCCTGAGAAGGAAGAAAAAATAACTGTAGACCGCTTGACCAAAAACCGAACATAATTTTAAATAATTTATAGAAAATGCAAAGCTTAAAAATTAATTTATTGATGTTTGAAGCAAAATCACCTTAATAAAAGTAGATGAAATCAAAGCCGATAACTACATTAATTTACAATTAATAATTTATGCAATCTATTTTATAGCATTTCCTGTAAAACCAGGTTGCAATAAATAATGGAATTATGTGCAACCTACTATAATTTTATGACTTACTTGTTGAATGTTATTTGTTTCGTGTAATGCCTCGACGTACCTCAGTGGCATTTGTACAAAGGAAATAATGCTATTTGTCTATACATTAGATCTATTGCATAATGCACATTGCGCTCATTGAATGATGAGTGCAGATATTCATTAATGCATTTCAAAATAAGTATGTCTTATATAGATGTATCATATCCACTTGTCAATTTATTTAACACAGCAGGTTACACATATTGCGAAAATAGCGATTTCTGCTGAAACTTGTGGTAATTGGGTTTCTTCTCAAACTATGAATACTGTTAAAAATCTGTAATTTTAATATTCTCCTTTATAATTCAAAAAAGCTCTAAATCTGCACATTCCCAAACGGTTCCAACTGGCTACAACGTCGTTATGAGATGTCACCAACGAAATAGAAAAATTATTCGCTATAAATACACTCATTATCATTTTTTTGAGAATTAAACAAAAACCAGTAAAATTACCCTATTAGGAACTAAAATAATACGACTTAAAACGTATATTATAAGCAATAATTACTCGCCTGAAATATCCATTCAAATTGAAAATATCTCCTGAGTAAAAGTAAATGCCGCCGACGTGAATTGAACCCGCACCTTCTGATTGCCAGTCAGGTGCTCTGAACCACTAAGCTACGTCGGCTTATTCCCAACCCTCAAATAATTCAATATGTACTAGTACATAATAATATGTAAAGAAAAAGGTCAACAAAAATTTAAAAAACTGCGAAAAACTTGTAAATCCATTTTTGTAAGACATCATTAATCATCAACGCTAAGAAATAGCAATAAAAATTATATATAATATACAAGTTGATTTTCTACCACAGCATAACATGACAAAAACCACACGGCAGAACAGATATTTTAGCTCAGCATAACATTGCAAAATACCACAAGGCAGTACAGATGTTCTAGCACGGCACAACATGACCAAACGACACAGCAGTACAGATGTCTAACAAGGCATAACATGAAAAAATACCACACGGCAGTAGAGATGTTCTAGCACAGCATAAACTGCCAAAATACCACACGGCACAACAGATATTCTAGCACGGAATAACATGCCAAAATACCACACAGCAGAACAGATGTTTTAGCAAAGCATAACATGCCAAAATACCACTAGGTAGAATCGATGTTCTAGCACAGCGTGACATGCCAAAATACCACACGGCAGAACCGAAGTTCTAACACAGCGTGACATGACAAAATACCACGCGCCAGCATATCACAGTATAACATGACAATAAGAATGATGCTTTTGAATGAAATTTCTAAAATAGTATACATACTGAATTACTCTATGGCAAGGCTGCCCAACCTTTTTAACAGTTGGGCCAAATTGACGATTTTGAATCACTGGCGGGCCACTGAATACCTCGGTTCCTATGTCCATGGGGGGGGGGGGGGTTGTTAGGGAATTTCTATAAAACATAATTCCCCACAAAAAAATTCAAAATGAGTGCTCCCCACAAAATATTTAAAATCCATGGGGGGGGGGTTGTTACGGAACATCGCTGAGAAAAAAAATCCGCGCACCCAAAAACATCACATGTAATCACATATTCCCCACAATTCCCCACAATTTATTCCCCACAACAATTTTTAAATTTCATGGGGGGGGGGGGGTGGCTACAAGATTCCATTTCGGACGCAAAAAATTTTATATCAAAAACCGGTGTATTTTTGTTTAAAAAGTAAGTTCAAAAGGTTGGATTTTTTCGTCGCTGATTCTCGTTCTGAGTAGCCTAAATAGCGATAAATCGCCTTCGTTGGCAACACTGGTGACCGCGCGCAATCTGCAATGTTTGTTTTACCGCGGGCCCGCGACACTTTTTCAAATTGGCGGGTTTTTCGAAAATGGTTCACGCGGGCCACTTATAATTCGTTCGCGGGCCACATTGTGGCCCGCGGGCCTGGGGTTGGGCAGCCTTGCTCTATGGGTTCTGTAAATAGTTAATTAATCTGACGTATGGTAATAAAAACATAAAGCTTTTTTTTTTTAAATATGTTTGATTTGACAAATATCGATCGGTCGCGCAATAAAAATGTAAACAAACAGTAATACCCATTGGCAGCACTATCAGAGTAATATTTTAAATCGATTTACCAAAGCAAATACGGAACGCATTATAAAATTGGTCAAATTTCTAAGTAATTCAAAGCAGACCGGGTCAGTGACATCGTAAATGTCATCAGAAGAAACGTGAAGTTACCAACTAAACGCGAAATGCAAAAATGTCCGTGTTTTTGAGGATTGGAACAAAGTGTTGCCTGTCTAAAAAAGTCTTGTTTGGTTTGATAATTATGAGTAAATATTTTAACGTAAGTAGTATACGGCCTTCCTCACTATATAGCCATACCAGCGCTGCAGCAGCGTAGTAGGTTTATAGTATAAATTAAATAAAACAGACAAAAATATCAATGCTTGAGTAGAATGACGAAGTTATTGAAAAGAGTGTGTGAAAAGGTATGTTTTTATTTAGTATCTTTTTTTTATATATTAACTCCACAAAGGAGGCCCTGAAGAAAATAATTTCCCTCAGGGCCTATGTCATCTTTGGGGATGCTGTGTGGAGGGTCTTTTTGTGGAGAGGAAGGAGTGAACATGGGTCTTGAAGAGTCCCATGTTGTAGGAGGGAGGAAACACAGAGGCCGGCAGTTCGTTCCACAGCCGAGCTGTTGAACTTAAGAACGAATCGTAGAAGCGACCCGTTCTCATGTGACAAATGTCAACCGTGTACAAATGTTGGGCACGCGTTTGGCGTGTATCACGACTACGCACCGGTGCCGAAGGGATCAATGACGCTAGTTCCTCAGAGCATCTTCCATTGTAATACCGATAGAACAAGGACAGCATACGCCTGTGCTCTAAAGATTGCAGTCCGTCTGTTAAGATTGGGGAATCTATCAAACGGACCGCCCGTTTTTGCACAGAGTGAAGGGTTTTTTCCAGGTATTTTGGGGCTCCGGACCAGAGATGGCTGCCAAATTCGACAGTAGGGCGCACTTGCGATTTGTATAGGGTCAGCAGTTATATTAAAGTATCTGCGGGCCCTGTACAATACGCCCAGCTTCTGAGAGGCCAGCTTTACTCTGGCTTCGATGGAGCCCCCGTACCTGAGCTGGTCACTTATAGTTACACCAAGCATATCAATGGAAGGCTTGTTCGGAAGATTGCTTCCGTTGAAGGAGACTAGATTATCATTTGGATCCCTTTTAGACGTAATCAGACAGGTTGGGTCTTTGAAACATTAAATTCGACGAGATCTAAGTTCTGTTGGGTTGGTTATGCATCTCGATTGATGGGAAGTTTATTCTATTCATAAATCGAACCCATAATCACAACAAAGTTTTGAGAAAGCGCAAATCTAAACATTAAACAACAAAGCAACACCCATTTGTCTTGTAATTAGTTCTCCATAATCATCGTAATACTTATAGAGACGATTCACCAGTGCACTGTTATTGTGTTATATTAGTAGCTCATACCCACACAGACTCATTATAGCTCATTCTCCACGTATATAACACACTTCTTGATTTATTTGCAAGACATAATAATGTGATGTACTCAGGGAAGGTGTGGGCAAACAGTGGCATTTGAACGAAGTTGATGAATAAATTAATTATTATATAACTCAAATAAAGTGGTTTAAGGCAATGCCATAGGTAGTAATGCAAAATCATGTATTTTTGGTTTGAAAATTTGGTCGCCTAGAAATGTTTCAGATGCTTTAATTAAATACTGCGAGTAGAATACATTTTGGCCTTTAAAATAATCGAGTATTTTTTAGATAAGTCTTTTTACTAGCCCAGAAAAAAATAATGTACAAGGACTATGAAAACTACTTTAAAGTTCAAAATCTCCTTCTTAAGAACCAATGTTCGGTTAAGATTTTATTGTATAATGAGGCAAATTAAGTTATTTATAAAATGATCAAAAAAAAATTAAATATTTATGCCTCTGAACATCCACAAAATAAAATAAAAGACACTTTTTGGCCATGTTTTTTTTCTTGCATAAATCAAAACCGGTGGATGGTGTGAAGCGGGAATTTAAGCCAAATCACTATCTACGTAAGGTGTGTTATTGATAGCGGCTCAATTTAAAATATTACACGACGTAGTGCATCGTCTTAAAACAAAGTAAAACAAATATACACAATGTCAATCCACAAAGTGTTTGCTTTCTTCGATAGTTAATTATTGATTCAGCTTTGTTCTGTAAAACAGCCAATCGAGTGTAATAACGGTTTGTTTATTACGAAAATGCTTTATAATTTTTTTTAAATTTTATGATAATAATGAAAAACTTATTACACATTGTAAACTGTAACTACTTACTTCTTTTCTACGTACTATTATTAAAATACACTAATTAAACTCCTTTGTGCGACTTTCTAGGATAATGTAACGACTTGATTGTATTGCGCCTACTAATATCTTTCATACCCATTTTACTGTGTTATGTATCGTACATTTATTATTACACTTCTATGTATAATGTAAACCTATATAATGTATTCATTTAAGAGCCCTTAAGCTGTGAGTAAATAAATAAATTATGGACCTGAATATATGTTATTTTTTGGCGAAATTCGCGATATTTTCGCAAAAATCACTGTATTTTGTACCAATAGTGATGTTATGTTACCATTTAGGTATTTTCCAAGAAGAAAAGTAGACATTTAAAAATAAATGTTCAAACTGATTACGATAAGATGAATACGAACTTTTTGTTAACTCCGTGGTCGATGAGTTAGGCTCTCGATTAGCAAGTCGGAGGTCACGGGTTCAAACCCCTGCATGAGCAAGAAAAATTTAATAGTTTAATTTGAATTATTTCACAATTTACTTAATACAAAATATTATAAAGTATATTTGCGGTATGTTGGAGACTAGAAAATAATCTAACGTCTAATCTAAAAATGAAACGTTGCTTAAAATGGCTTTGGCCGTGTTAGCTGACGATATCGAATAGCCAGATACTTCTCCCTCCTTCCTCTTCCCTATCTCCTTCCCTCCCTACTACTTTCAGCCACATACCTCAAATTGGGATAACATAGTATCACTGGCTCCAGATGGTTAATTATTTAAATATTTGTATGCTAGATATTAAAATATATCGGAATCCGATATCTTGTTGTGATATCTACGAGTTAATATCCGCTGAGATTTTATCGGCAGGATAAAGAGCGTCATGACGGAAAAGAAGAAAAATATATTTTAAAAAGTTTGCGTACCTCTGCCGATCGTATAAAAGTGGAAGTGGAAGTCTGATATTGCGATAATAGTGAAAGTAGTCTCGTCTACACACACATACACTTTACCTATGTACATATACCTACACAGGTAAATCGTTTATACGATGTAAGTGACTATAGACGAGTGGTTTGCAAATAACGTAACGTAGAGTAACCGTACGCCATTTATACATTAGGATTTTTGTGTAATGCTACAGGTATTTTATGATATATTAGTATGATTATTAAGGTATCTCAAATCAATACAAAAACTCATACGGTCCACAAATCTAAAAGTTCACATGCATGACGATTGCGCACACTTGACCCAAATTCGGGATAAGTAGGTACTACGCATAAGTGATCACACCCTGCTTTCTATCTGCTCTTTGATGCAAAATGTCTTATCCAGATGCTTTCGTTTATTTTCCAGAAGGGATGTTGCATTACTCCTGATGGCGTATAAGCTACTAAACGGTTTAGTATCAATACCAGACATTCTGGCTAAAATAGGATTTTATGTCCCGGATAATTTCGCGCGAGGCCGCCAACACAGGCTTTTGATTCTTCCTAGGTGCAGAACTAACTTACCAATGGTGATGCCCTTGGGAAGAATCACTAGGTTAATTAACTGCCTCGCAGGAAATGTGGATATTTTCCACATGTCCTACAACGTATTTAAACGTGAAATATTATTATTCAATACTTAAAATTGTAAATCTAAATTTGAAACTTTTTTCTTTGTCCCACTTGTAAATGTACCTATTTGTTATTCACTTTTTTGTAAATGTTAATTATCGATATTGCAATGTTCTGGTTCATACTGTTTTTGCAAATAAACAATAAAATAAATAAAATAACCGCGGAATATTTCATATATACACATTTAACGCAAAAATGTACAAATAATATATAATATTCTTCATAAATCATTTTTACATGGAAATTCATTGGGTGCGTACACTTACCCCAGCACACTTATCCTACGACACAAAAATAAAATAAACTTAAAAATAACAGATGAATAAAAGATGAATCTGTATGAAAATTTCTTCTTGTTATTTTGTAAATATATATTTACACGGACCACACGGTTCTGAAACGATTGATTACACAATGGAACCCATAACAGAGGCGAAACCCATAAGAACACAATGAAAAAAGTTACATTTTACATGTCACTTTTTGTTTTCTACATGGGGCTCACTTGTTTACACGTCATGATTCAAGGTGACCCAAAGCGCTACAAAATTGAGAGATAAGAGGTGAAATATGCACGAATTTGTCGCAAACATCGCCGCGTACACTTACCCACAACGAACAGTTACCCCACGTGACTACAGTTTTATTTAGATTTTATTTCTTGCAATTTTCTCGACGCTCGGGTAAGCTGCAAAGGCGGATACCGATTTTAAAGTCAAAATTGGAGAGTTTTTAATAAAAAAATGTTACGTTGGAAAGTTTCTAAGGTAGTGTGAATAGCATCCAAACGATAAGAATTTTTATTGATTAATACATAGACATCCAAATTAATAGACTTGCCCATATTCAAATATGGGTATCACTTCGACAAGCTGGAGGCAAACCACATGGCTATATTTTTTGCACAAGGAGGATTCGAGATTGCTTTGAACAAACTGACATCAGTCGGACATTGTCCACCGAAAAATGTCTATCTGTAATGCACTGGTCTCTTCTTCTGATTGTAACTGCTTCCTTCATCATGTTTTCACTATTCTTTCCCTGAATTATCATTTGGGTAAATTTTGTAGACAATAAAGTTAGCCAAAGTAAGGCAAAAGGTTTTCAGCGCCGTCCATTTTGGGACTTTCAAGTGTGGGATTTGAATGAATTGCCTGGCGTAGCGACGCTACAATTGAATGAGGTGGGTAAATTATAACACATTTGTAAAAGTGTGGAAATAAATATAAAATTTTTGAAATAAACACAAATTTATTTTTCACCTGATTTGGGATATGTAGTTAAGTTTTTAGGCAGCCAGCAATTTTCAGCCATTATACGAGTAAAAAGGACTAGTTATTCGTAAGCAGATTTTCCCTGATTGACTTGTCTATTAATTTAAATGTCTATGGCTTAATATAGTATTGCAAGTTAATTCTCTAAATCAAAACACTAGCCCCCTTACTAATAAACATATTTTTAATTTTGACTGCCCCCCGTGGTCGAGGGGTAAGACTCTCTACTAGCAATCTGAATATCGCGGGTTTTAATCCCAGCGTGTGTAAGTAAATTTTATTTGTTAAATTTTGGTTATTTCACAATTTATTCATTTAGCATAATATATAGTATATTGGCGGTGTTGCAGAGTGAAAGATAACCTCATTATCGCCCTGGGTCTAGATTCTCGACGAAATAATTCCACTCGAACAACGAGTGGTTCGACCCATTCGTTTTCCCAATCAGTTGGCAACATAGTTGGGAATATAGTTACAAGAAGGCTATAATAACACATCTCAGTAATAATTACAGGTAAGGTTATCATAATACTGTGCTTCTCCGTGGATTCTAAATAATTTTAATAGAAAATTTTACTTTTAATCATTGTTCCAAAGTCCAGTAGAATATAAACACGCTATTCGCTTCTGTCTATTTGCTGCGCTTAGTTCTTCTAAACTACGCAACGGATTTTGATAGGGTTTTTACTATCATTTAGAAGATTTATTCCGAAAGGTTTATATATATACTATATGTATATTGTCTTTTAATAAAGTAGGGAAGAGTCTATGTTTTGATATGAAGTAGTAAAAAAAATCGGGAGCTTTCATTTCTAATGGTGGCTTAACCTTATGAGATACATCTAAATAAAGTATCACGGAATTTTACGTCTTAAAAAGGCCTCATATCCTCAAAACTCGTGTAACGCCAGGTACACGAGTTTTGAGGATATGAGGATATGTTGAACATATAAATAAATATAAAGTAGGATTTTTCTGACAGAAAAAAAAGTGTTTTGAGTTCTTGAAGTTGATACAGGTACAGGAAACATTGACAAAATCTTGATTAGGTTTTATTTTCATTTGATATGAAGTGATATTCAGGCAAAACATAAAAGATCTTATCGATATATGCGTCACTAGTTTAAGGTGCTCCCATAGCCGCTGTACCCACACGATGTACAGATGGGGCCTTAAAGAGTCGGCGATGTGTGAATGTGGTGCAGTGCAGACCACCGAACATGTGGTCAACGAATGCCCGCTCGATTCATTCCCCAGCGGGATTGATGAGGTTCACATGGATCACTAGAATGGCTCGCAGACCTAGATGTTCCCCTCTGACCCCCCTCCATACGAAAGAAGAAGAAGAAGATATTTGTGTCATTATTTAAGGAAGCGCCAAACCAGTATAATAAAATTTCTTTGTGAAATTAATTTTACCAATAGTATTTTTTTGAATTATGGCGATTTTTATTGGCATCTATCAACAAACAAATTTAGTTTATGACTATACGAACAATTCAGGACAGGTTTTATTTGTGACGTGTTCACAAAACACTACTACCAACCCATACAGTTACTGACTATCAACATTTTTTGTATGACTGATACCTACTTGTTATGTAAACTGTATGTAAGATATTAGAAATTAATAAATAAATCAAATACCTTGGCAAAAAATGAAACTGGGGGCTTTCTCAGATACATTAAAATTTGATAATAACGGATCTTATACATTAAATACTAACTCAGTTAACTTCTCTTTTAGATAGTTTATAGATGTTGAACTTAGTGAAAATATATCATTTGCTAGAAGACCGGTCAGTGGCTGAGTAGGCATCGCGTTTGGGTCCCACCCAGGCGTATTGTGTTCAATTCCTTGGCTGGTCTTTCATCACAAAACATAAGCAACATTTTCTTCTTGCTGTGGTGGTAGTAGGTTTTCAAATATTTTCAGGTTATTCGTAAACCGGGAATGTTTGTCTTTCTTTAAAAACATAAAGTAGATAAATTTATAGTTTTTTTTGAGTTAGCCATTTTGAAGCCTTCTACACAAAGAATAAGAATATAAAAAACATTTGGGGTAGTTGTCAAATTAAAATAATAAGGTCTGCAGTCAAATATATGTTAGAGATGTTTGGCTAATGGCTTGAACGCCATTGTAGTTGTCTTTTGCTTATTCATATCACGTCGTTTGACTAAGCCGATGAACTGTAACTCCACTTCTTGGAAAAGACAAAAGAAAAAGATGTAACATAAATAATATTTGAAAAGAAAAAGATAAACATGCTGATATGAGGATGGAATTCTTTAAAAATACACAACGAATGATTAATTTTTTTTATTTTTTATATTAACTCCACACAGGAGGCCCTGAAGAAAATAATTTCCCTCAGGGCCTATGTCATCTTTGGGGATGCTGTGTGGAGGGTCTTTTTGTGGAGAGGAAGGAGTGAACATGGGTCTTGAAGAGTCCCATGTTGTAGGAGGGAGGAAACACAGAGGCCGGCAGTTCGTTCCACAGCCGAGCTGTTTAACTTAAGAACGAATCGTAGAAGCGACCCGTTCTCATGTGACAAATGTCAACCTTTGTACAAATGTTGGGCGCGCGTTTGGCGTGTATCCCGACTACGCACCGGTGCCGAAGGGATCAATGACGCTAGTTCGTCAGAGCATCTTCCATTGTAATACCGATAGAACAAGGACAGCATACCTACCTGACGCCTGTGCTCTAAAGATTGCAGTCCGTTTGTTAAGATTGGGGAATCTATCAAACGGACCGCCCGTTTCTGCACAGAGTCAAGGGTTTTTTTCAGGTATTTAGGGGCTCCGGACCAGAGATGGCTGCCAAATTCGACAGTAGGGCGCACTTGCGATTTGTACAGGGTCAGCAGTTGTGTACTATTAAAGTATCTGCGGGCCCTGTACAGTACGCCTAGCTTCTAAGAGGCCAACTTTACTCTGGCTTCGATGGAGCCCCCGTACCTGAGCTGGTCACTTATAGTTACACCAAGCATATCAATGGAAGGCCTGTTCGGAAGATTGCTTCCGTTGAAGGAAATTAGATTATCATTTGGATCCCTTTCAGACGTAATCAGACAGGATTGGTTCATTGAAACATTAAATTCGACGAGATTATTTTTACCCCAGGAGGAAATACTCTCGAGATAACCGTCCATTCTCTGCTTCAAAGCCCTCCGAGCCGTTGGAGTTTGTGTGCCCTTTGGGGGCTTGTCAAAAAAAAGCTATCATGAACTGTACTGTCATCCGCGTAACAATGAATCGGTGCACATGTCAAAAGGTCATTGATGTGCAACAAAAACAAAGTCGGAGACAGAACCGATCCCTGTGGGACGCCAGCATTTATGGAGTGCGAGGAAGAGGTGAAACCGTCAGCAACCGTGGAAGATACTACCAGTATCGCCCTGGTGTAAGACCACCATTCAGAAATTGAAACGTTGCTCCAAATGGCTTTAGCCGTGTTTAGCGACTAGATCTGAATAGCCAGGTACTTCCCCACCTTCCTCTTTCCCTTCCCCACTTACCTTCAGCCTCACAACATCCCCCAATTGGGGATGCCATAGTCTCACTGGCTCCAGACGGGAGCAGTTGGGACTCTTGTGAGGTATTCACAATAAAAAAAAAAAAAAAAACCGCCTGAATCGACCTATCCCTTAAAAAGTCAGCAATCCACGTACACAGGGATGCGGGAAGTCCGTAAGAAGGCAATTTGTTGACAAGTCCTCGGTGCCAGACCCGGTCAAAGGCCTTGGATATGTCTAATGCGACCGTTTGGGTCTCACCGTGACGTTCCAGGCACCGCCCCCAAACATGCGTCACATACGCGAGAACACATTTGTTAGTGGCATTAAAACTTCTCCAATGATCAGTTACGTTGCCATGAAATTTTCACAACTTTTTGTCTAGAATTTCTGTCAGTTTCTTGGTATTTAAATAAATCAAAAGGTAAAACGTATTTTCTATTTTACTCATTGAATTCTTCATTCTGAAACAAGTATCTGTTTTGAGAAGCTGAAAAAACTACTCTTAAACCGTGAATTCCAGCGTCATATGATATGTACACTATGTACAGTTCTTAGTGGGTAGTGGGTAGCTAAATTTAATGTCAAATGCATATAATATTCCAGGTTAACTAAAGATTTCCACTCTAATTTATTGTAAAATGCGTATAATATTCCAGGTTAACTAAAGATTTCAACTGAAATTTATTGTAAAATGCATATAAAATTCCAAGTTATCTACAGATTTAAATTTTTTTAACTAATGTTTATAAGATAAGGTTTTTTGTGCATAGCATAAAGGATAAAAAATAATTATTAGCAATAATTAGTCGCCTGAAATATCAATACAAATTGAAAATATCTCGCGAGTAAAAATAAATGCCGCCAACGGGAATTGAACCCGTACCTTCTGATGTCCGGTCAGGTGCTCTGAAGCCACTGAGCCATGTCGGCTTATTTCCAACCCGCGAAATAATTCAATATGTACTAGTACCTCAATCAACAATTACTGCTTTTGTTGTTTGTTTTTGGGGTGTTATGCCGTGTTGCGCTAACTCCTTCTTTAGCCGACGTTTCGGACAGCGTTGCAGTGTCCATCATCAGGGCAGATCCGGTAGATCCGAAGATGTGTAAATTTTGGTTGTCGAGTTTGTGCTTATTTATATGTGGCCTGGGCCCGTCCAAGTGCGAAATGCCAACGGAAGTGGCGACATCTTGTGGCGAATTCTGAAAGCACAGTATTTATGATAGCCTGGGGCCCATCCAAGTGCGAAATGCCAACGGAAGTGGCGCCATCTTGTGGTGAATTCTAGAATTAGAAAAACCGATTGACAGCGGTTAGAGTAGATGTACCCAGTATCAAGGTATAAATGCAATGGTTTTATATTGTATTATTATATGGTGTTATAGTGTATTGGAGTATACTTAGACATGTTATTTGCGTTTAGCTTTGGTGTAGCCGTCAATTACCGGATACCAAGAGCTGTTGAGCTTAGCTCCGTCGTCTCTATTGATAGAAAATGGATTTTTGTAGATTTCAATTGCCTCCATAATCAGGCGTGATCTATAAGTTTTGGGTCTTCCCAGGACCTCGGGAGCAAATCCAAAGTAATGGCCGGTTTCAATTAAGTGTTCGGCGATTGCCGATTTATCAGGGTGGCCAAGTTTACAAGCACGAAAAAAAAAAAAAAAAAACTAACCGAACAATTACTGCAAAAAAAAAAAAAAAAAAAAAAAAAAAAACTAACCGAACAATTACTGCTTATTATATTTTTCCACCTCTAAACAACCAACTTTATTATTGTAGGAAAGGCTGTGTTAGTGCTAAATTTCCCACTAGATGGCGTTGAGACATATCATATCTTCATTTGTTGGTGAAATATTTTTGACTTGTCAAATATTATTATTTTTTAATGATAATCTAATGTTTTTAAGACGTTGGTGGCATTTATTTTTACTCGGGAGATATTTTCAATTTGTATTGATATTTAAGGCGAATACTAATTGCTTATAATTATTTGTAAAGATTTCAACGCTAATTTAATGCATTATATATTTCAAAAAATGTTATCGCAAATATCGGCGCATCCTAATATAATAAAATTAGTAATTTTATATATTTTCCTTAAAAGCAAATAATATATGTGGAGACCATTTTTATGACCTTTTCACGCAAAAAAAAAAACTTGAGGATTTTTTATTGACGAAACCAGTAATGTAATATTAATGTTTAGCACACTCTGGCGGAGTTTTTAAAAAAAATCTAGATTTTTCGTACGTCACTACCACTGAAGAGAAGAAACCGATGGAAGTGTGCTGTGGTAGTGTCCGTGAGTCAAAAGTAAGCTCAAATTTTCCTTATTTCTGTAATTGTAACTGACCGAACATTTTAAAATACTTTCTTGAGCACATAAACGACCGTGTATCGTGTTCTATGACACGTAAATGAACTGGAAATCAAATTCACAATAAAAATACTACATTGAAGAGCTCATTCAATTGGTTTTGAATAAATCACTGGAAAAAGTGAAATGAAGGAACAGCCTACCTTGAATCCCGGCAATAGGGCTCTCGACGAACTTGCACTGTTTAGGGGTTGAAATTTCCTCCAAAATGAGATAATCTTTAATATGATTTTGATATTTGCAAACCGAGCACAAAACATGTGAATAATACAACGAGGACACCACGATTGCACCTTCTTGCTACACGACCCGAATTCGAATGCTGTACTTGCGACAATTTACAATGCAACAAATCATCTTCTTCTTTTCAAGTGTGGGTAAGGCTGTTTTTAAGGAAGGAAATGGGTAGTAGGTATGACAGTTGGTATATGATGGGAAAAATGGTAGATATTATCCAAAACTGTTTCAATACTAAACAGACCGGTTTCGGAACAACCCTTCCAGGGGTTCTCCAGGGCAAATATATTAATTTAACATTACAAGACAATGGGTGAACATAATATATTACTAAGTGTTGAAGTGGGGGTGGGGGCGTGACTAGGCATTAGTAAAGAGTAGAGGGAGGAGATGAAACGGACGGTGAAAGGGAACATGTCTAAGATAGGGCCGAAGGATAATTTTTTTATCTATTGAAAATCAACTTATTATTATTAACCACGCGTTGTTGTGAATCAGTCTATTTGTGCAGATAGAGAAACAATAGATCCAACAGATAGTGATAATCACAGGTGACATCTATACAATATGCCAAAAATTCAAAGCAATCCTTGAAAAACTTTCGGAGTTTTTTTAAAATTTTGAACAAACGAACATAGATTTATAATAGATAACCACAAAGTTATAGGTACATTCAAAAGTACGATACTTTTTCTTGTGAATACAGCACAAAAGTCAGCGACTTTCTGAAAGGAGTGGGAAAGGAATGAGATATGGAAGTGGAAGGTTGGGAAGTCCCTGGCTATTCAGATCTGGTCGCCAAACACAATATAGATAGTATCTACCTCTTTGCCCGGTCTGGAGTCAGAGGGCCTTACATATAAAATTCTAGGTAATGCATATTCAGTGGTCATTTGGGATCATAAAAATAACTAGCGGAACTGTTTTTGCTGAATCATTGTCAAAGTCCACTCCGTGCGAACATCATGAACTTATGTCAATATTATTTATTCATTTCTTGTTGCATGTTTGCAGTACCTACTTGGTATCATTAAAATGACTTGTCTACGTAATGTTTTCCGTTTATCTATTGCTTTGTCCATAAAATTGCACCTGAGCTAATATGGCTATAACGTCATCAGATACCGCGTGTAAAATATTCTTGACTACCCACTAGTAAAAAATCAAATAATGTAACTTGACTACTCGAGATGAAAATGGAGAAATTTTGGCTTATTTTATTGGCATTGTTCAGTATAAATGAACATAAGTGTTTTATTCCATCATAACCTAAAACTCATCTACTGTACAAAATACCCTTGTTTTGGATATCAAAAGGAACTCGCCTTGCAACGAGCTCCAGAGATCAGAGCAAGGGACCTTCCACAAGGAACTCACCTTACAACCGACTTTAAAGCTTCAAAGGCCAGAGCAAGGAACCGTCCACAAGGAACTCTCCTTACAACCGACTTCAAAACCGTCCAGATTGAACCAAGACTACAATCACTCACGGAGTAATAAACCCACAACCAGAGATGTGCAAAATGGGTACCCAAAACCATTTGAAATGCAAAATGGAAATGGGTCAAAACTTTTCCATTTGAAAATGCAAAATGCAAAATACCTATTTTCAAAATGGATTGAAAATGCAAAATGGTTTCACAGGTCAAACAATTAAAATAATTATAGAATTTTTAAACAATTTTGTCATTTAATAATGGAATCAATGTAGAACAAACATATTACATGATGGTAAATCCAAAAACACCACGACTACAGATTATGAAACCACAAAAAATTTGCGCGTGACTAATGTTGCCAACGTAGAAACGTAGAAACTGCTATCTAACATTTAATATTACAGCATCATGGCCCCATGTTCAGTATTTGAATCAGTATTTTTTGTAATGGTATCACTCAATTGCCAGAGCACCTACCACGGAGCAACTTGTCAAATGTAAATTATCTCTCATATCGAGATTGAGAACCGACTGATATTTGGGGCTTATGAAAAAAATATGAGTGGAGATAGTAGGAAGAATGTAGTAAAAAAGCATTTAAAATGGAAAATGCATTGAGAAAAGCATTTAAAATGCAAAATGGTTTTTAGAAAAGCATTTAAAATGCAAAATACCCATTTTGAATTTTGCATTTCCATTTGAAATGGATTTATTTGAAATAAAGCATATCTCTGCCCACAACTAAGATTAGCATGTTTGATGATTGATGAACATCATTCAATTAAAAAAATCAATATCCTTAAAGGCTTATTATTTCGATTCCTTTGTGCAAACAGAAATAATATCCAAAGTAACACCTCCAAAACAATCATACAGGAAAATTAGTATTGAATTCCCCAAGAGATAGGTACGTGTATCCTTGACTCACGAAGCTATTCAAACAATTCTTTGTGGGAGAGCCGAGGTTCATTTGCAAAGGATGTGTGAATTATGACACTCAAGTTATGAATCATTAAATATGCATTTACAAAGATTTTTTTGAATATTTATGCAAGCGTCTCTTATTTTTCCAGCATTCTAAATATTATTTTAGTTGTACTGATTTGTTAAAATTAACTAGTAGAGATGTATTGGTGTTACTTTGAAGAAATAAATATTACCCGCTTACTTTGTCTTGTCGGTGCAATGAACCTACCGTGTATCCTTGAAAATAAGTCGGTATTGTTGTAAATATTTTATTTTTACTTAATTACTTATATAATATTTGTTTTAAAAAGTAGGAAGTCAGGAAATAGGAATATAGTTTAAGTAATTTATTTTTGGGGTATATCGTGTAGCTCAACATCCTTCTTTAGCCAATGTGTTGAACAGCATTACATTGTCCATCATAAGAGCAGACGTGTTAAGATTATGGTGAAGTGTGTGCGATATAATATTTTAACAGAAAAATATTTTAACTATTTGTATAAATATGGAATTAAAATACTTTCCTAATTGTTCAATGACGTTACAATACATTTTGACTTGGTATTGTCTCACAAACTCAAAATAAAATGTGGCAAGTAAGAAACAGACTTATGTTTCTAGTAAATTCGTAATTCCAACGTTGTTCATGCATGACACAGATAAAGACATTCAAAGAATATGTACCTATAAACGAAATAACGTGAAGTTTTCGTATTTTCGTCGAATACTACATTGTACATCACAGGTTTGACTGAGTTAGCAAGACACGCTAACTCGCTTACACAATACTGTATGAGACGACCTACTGCTATTAAGTTGTCTTATAACAAATAATTATAAGAAATATTCATGCAAATTGAAAATATCTCCCGAGTACAAATAAATGCCACCGACGGGAATTGAACCCGCACATTCTGATGTCCGGTCAGGTGCTCTGGACCACTGAGCTACGTCGGCTTATTCCCAAACCGCCAAATAATTCAATATGTACTAGTACTCCAATCAACAATTACTGCTTAATATTTTTTTTTCACCTGTAAACAACCAACTTTATTTTGTGGGAAAGGCTTTGTTAGTGCTAAATTTCCCACTAGATGGCGTCGAGACATATTATATCTACATTTGTTGGTGAAATATTTTGACGTCAAATATTATTATTTTTTTAATTATAAACTAATGTTTATAAGACAAGGCTTTTTGTGCATAGCACAAAGAATAACAAATTCTGTCAAAATATTTCACTAACAAATTTAGATATAATATGTCACGAATTATTTGCACATTATATAAAGCGCGGAATTAATATTCCTTTTTAAAATTCACGCGAGCGTAAAATTAGGTCGAAGAACAACCCGATGTTGTGCGGCAATCAGCACAAAATATTTCATACAAAAAAAATTCATACAACACAATCCCCCTGATGGTGAAATACAATAACTTACGCCAAAATAATACTATCTTTGTGCGCTGCGATTGGTATATCGATGGCAGCGATAATGGAATGATGCAGATTATATATTATTTTACTTTATAGTAGTTATTAGTAAATTTTTGTACATTTTTACTGTCTTGTTCTTGTATTTCTCCACCCATTTGCTCTTATGGGCATTTTTAAATCTAATTTCAACACGTTTTTAGATAAAACAATAATATTCTTCAGCTGCGAAAGTTTCGGCAAACGTCGCATTATCTTATGTCGCTAGTTATGCAATATTGTGTTTCGCTTTCTCTAGTTTGGTTTCAGCTCTCGACTAGAAAGCAGTTGTATTTATTGATTGTGGCAGTGATTCTTGTGAGGTGTACCTGCTATCGTACAATGGAGAAATATCGTATTGTTTACATACAAAATACAATTCGAGTTAGTATGAAAATATTCTTGAAATTAAAAATAAGGGAATGCGTGAAATTTTATTAAATACATACCTTTATAAATATAATATCATTCCTTGAATTTCTGGACCACCAGTGAAAAGTTCCACAAACTTGCTTCACTCGGTAATATTGTTATGGACGAATTTGCATAAAGTTCTTGCAATTCGCTCCCAGTCCTCATTATAACAAAAATATAAAATTTTATGGCTCTAAAGATTTTTTAAAGGATTTTCCCCAAAAACGTTCGGTATCATTTTGCGATCTTGTCTCTTATTCATAAATTGTTAATTAACTATTGATATCAAAGACAGAATATTTCTTACGCGGTTCGTTAATTTGATTAGCAACAAGTTTTTTTCCTGTATTGAATTAAGGTCGCGGTCATTTACTTTTGAATAAATAAACAACTTCTTTTGCTAAGTGAGTTTTGTCCCACTTCTAAATTTACTGGATTTGGTATGCTACTATAAAGTTAAGATGAAGCTTAATGCTAAATCACTATTTTCATTAATCTTTATTACAAATAGGTGTACATTATGAATACCAAAAATATGCTTTATATAAATTTGAGGTTTTTTTATCGTTTCGCTTGAGTAGAATACAAATAAATAAAAAAAATACTTAGTAAAAAATATAAGTGTAAACTACTAAAAAAAATATTTTTCAATAGAAATGTATGAACGCGTAAAGGAAACAACTTTTGAAAAATACAGTATTATAGCTAAGATTTTCTGTGACAGATTCACTTGATTAACTTGGTCGCTTTCTAAATTAAATTTAATTTCTTAAATTATTTACAAAATAAATGAAGTCCTGTTTTGTGCTTGAAATCGAACGTTTCTAGACTCCGTTTGTCAAGAGATTTTAATGCCTATTACCTACAATATAAGGTATACCAAGAATATACACATTTTTGGCTTGTAGCTTCCTCTTAAGGTTGGTTCACACAAGGTTGGTTTTTATTAGAGCTATCCAGGTAAATGTATATTTTATAAATAGCCCAGAATGTGTATTCAACAAATAATGCTAATCCACACACAAATTCACAGACATAAAATAATGTTTTCTCATTAATACCTAATTAGTTACCCACATAGGATTGTACAAACAAACATACATTTCATTTAAATGGAATGGGTTATGACAAGTAAGAAATAATTATTGTTTTCCCCAAATGTCAAGCCACTGAATAGTAACCCTGGAAAAGGTCTGGCGTTGCCGCCATCTTGGCAGCCATTGTTGTGCTAGTGTTTGGACAGAATTTGTTTTATTACAGGCAATTAATATTTAAGAACGATGTGAAAAAGATTAAGTTCGATAAAGGAAATTAATTATTTTTCTTTATTAAATTTTAAGATTGGAACATAGAAAATCACTATTACAACTTCTGCGAAAAGTTCCTACCTAAATTGCGTTACGGTTTGTTTTGTTTAGTACCTACCTACCTCCCATTTTCATAATTTTTGTGACATAAGTGCACTTTTGTAAAAAAGGTGATTAAAAGCAAAGCGACTTGGGGGTTGGAAGTCAACCAAGAACTTATGATTCAGAAAAATTATGTATCCTGTGACGAATCAAATTTCGTCACAAATAAATTTGAACGTTAAACTAAGTATGTCCCGCAGTGTGCGCCCAAAGACAAAGAAAGTGTTGACAGACGGGGGTTGTAAAGAAAGAAGTGAGAAGTGCGGGGTAGGGCGACAGGTCCTACGAGCTCAAGACAGAAAGACAGTCAAGATCGAGGCGGGAGAGAGAGGAGATCGAGACAGGAGTGGTGGTGAAGTACGCGCTCCCCGCCCAGCGGTGTGATGCTGGGCGGCGGATGAAGAAGTTACAGTCGAGTTAGAGAAAGTGATTTTCAAGTGTTGTCCTCCGCCCGGCGACGTAATGTTGGGCGGGAGGCGAAGAAAGTGCGGTGATCAGACGCGGCCGGGAGGGCCTGAGCTGCAGAACTGCAGAAGCTGCCACCTAGGACTTCGGCTTTACTAAGGCCATCGAACAAAATCAACTCAGTGACAACAGTGTAGCTACAGTGAACAATGACAATGCGAATAGTGAAGAAGTAATCCGAACCATATGACAACTAGTTAAGTTATAGATGTAAGTAGATCTAAGTATAATTTAAATTTAGTATTAACCCTTGAAAAACCCTATTAAAATCACGACTTATAATTATTAGATATTCTTAATTAAATTCACCTCCCTAGTCCCCACCCAAGCGACACGAATTGGTGAGAAGGCAGAACATACGAATTGGTAAGTATAAGAACAGCAATATATTTAAGTATTATTCTGAGCTAGATGCCGGGGAGATGTAAACATGCTATTGTCACAATGGCGCCCAACGTGGGGCGGTTTTAGATATTTTATTATATTTATCACTAATGTTATTGACATTCCTTAAACCCATCCCTGAAAACAAGGTAAATATTTGCATGTTCTTATTATATTTAATCTTCTGTACTGTTTCTCGCTCTTGTCATGTTTTGTCTCGAGTTACATACCGTTGTTTGGGTGTTTCGTTTTTTGTATAGCGTAAACAAATGTTCTGTGATGAAGTCAGATGCATGTCAAGTGCTATTTTTTGTCGAGGGGCAGTTAAATCATTATCAAACAAACTCGGGGTTTTGACACATTTGGGACTGTAGGTACCTGGAGATCGTTAATCCTCCCATCACCGATAGATATTTTCAGGAATGTTATATTTTTTATAAAACAAGTAAGTCGGGAGATGTCAAGTGGCTAATTTGTTTTTGTTAAAATGTATTAATGATAGTGATTTTAGGGTACCCATTGGAGTTTATTTTTTGTTGCGTTTTAGGCAGGGGTGTTTGACCCCGAGTAAGGATCATATATTATTTGTCCCGTTGACAAAGGTCATCAAATTAAAGATTGTGGTGAGCTGAGTCAGCAAATATAGATTTGCTGTGTATGAACGGCATAAGAATAACAATGTATTTTCTATATGTCATTCGGAGAAATTCATTTTCATACCACAATTTCGATCAATTTTATGTGTTCGGTAAAAATCCGATAATTAAAAATTGATGGCAGAAGGCGACCGATAGAGAGGGGAGAGAAAGGGTTAGGCGCATTCACTTAACGCGATTTGAGAAAAACAAATATCTTCGTCCGGCGAAACCGTACATTATCTTGTATCTAAAGTCTCGCAATGTTTCGGATAGTAGTCTGCGCAGATGAGAAAATAAAAGGGCGCGTGCGAATGTGATGACGAACTGCGTTAGTTACGAATTGGAGCACTTACCACCGACACGATTTGTGAGGTACAAATACTTACGTTTGATGAACTTAGTATGAGAGTACCTAAATGTCTCCATATCTATAAAGTAATCTGCGTGCGTGATAAAAGACCGGTGTTGGTAGAGGTGCGTCCACAAGTTAAAAAAATGTGAAATGCGAACGGAAACGTAAAGGAGCACTGAACGTTCCACGATTTGAGTGGTACAAATATGCATGTTTGACGAAATTACTATGAGAGTACCTAAATGTCTCCATATCTGAATAGTCTGCATGCGTGATAAAAGACCGGTATTGGTAGAAGTGCGTCCTCAAGCGAAAATGCGAAAACGAAAGCGAGCACTGAACGTTCCATGATTTGAGTGGAACAAATACGCGCGTTCGTTGAAATTAGTATGTGTGTACCTAAACGTCTCCATATCTGAAAAGAATTCTGCGCGCGTGATAAAAGACCGTAAAATATGTAAAAGTGCGAAAAATTTAAATAAAAAGGGATGATGCATTGAAGCATTGGCCAGCAGGGATGATAAAATGTGACATGTTGAGGTTGCATCTTAAAAGCGGTTGAATGAGAGACAGATTATCCGGTTTTGGTGGTTTCTCCGTGTAATAGAAACTATCTGGCGCTCAATTTCCATTGTGTATCACGTCGGGAGATACACTACAACTCTGTTACCATATATTGTTTAGTTTTTTATCATTCATTTCATTTCAGATGTACTATGTATGTACACCAGATTTCTTGTTTTTGTTATCGAAGATGTAGGCGTTAATAGATTAAGGTAAATGAGGAGTGAATAAAGATTAGTAACGGCCTCTTTTGCAAAGTACAACCAAGGTTTAGGTTTAAGTGATCAACGTGTATTGATAAGGAGTTATGCGTATGTAAGTATGGAATTCTATTATACTTCAGACATGCCAGCAGAACTGAGGGGAGATTACACTGAAGTGGTAGGTATGAATTCCCAACTCCTTCCCTATCGTGATTCTTTGAAAATTTTATGTTGTCATTAATAATATTGTCATTAATAATGTTGTCATTTCATGTTGTCATTTAAAATCTTGTCATTAGTTTTTGGTCACATGCTTGGGAAGAAATTTGTAAACAAAAATTGAAAGGTTTATATCCTCAAGTGTCTGGAGAGGATTAGATCGCTTGGTTAAAATAAAAAGTGTTTATGTTAGTCGAGGTGTTAGTATTCATCGTTGATTTTAATGTGTTTTATTGTCACTTTTATTGTTTTCATGTTATTTTATATTGATAGGCTAAATGTTTTGACTTGAGTTTTGTTGTGGGTTTGAAAGAGCGTGTAGCGAAAAGGATTGTCGTTGAAAATGAGATATGATAAAAAAGAAAAAAAATGATGAGGATAAGTAATGATAAGAAATGTTAAATTTAGAATATTGCATTGTTTATAATTCAAGATTTACCATGTTTAGAGTTAAGAAGGTTGTCATATGGGAAAAGGGAAATAGAAAATTATGTTTGTAGGAAACCATAATTTTCTTTTGTAACGAAGGGGGTGTTGTGACGAATCAAATTTCGTCACAAATAAATTTGAACGTTAAACTAAGTATGTCCCGCAGTGTGCGCCCAAAGACAAAGAAAGTGTTGACAGACGGGGGTTGTAAAGAAAGAAGTGAGAAGTGCGGGGTAGGGCGACAGGTCCTACGAGCTCAAGACAGAAAGACAGTCAAGATCGAGGCGGGAGAGAGAGGAGATCGAGACAGGAGTGGAGGTGAAGTACGCGCTCCCCGCCCAGCGGTGTGATGCTGGGCGGCGGATGAAGAAGTTACAGTCGAGTTAGAGAAAGTGATTTTCAAGTGTTGTCCTCCGCCCGGCGACGTAATGTTGGGCGGGAGGCGAAGAAAGTGCGGTGATCAGACGCGGCCGGGAGGGCCTGAGCTGCAGAACTGCAGAAGCTGCCACCTAGGACTTCGGCTTTACTAAGGCCATCGAACAAAATCAACTCAGTGACAACAGTGTAGCTACAGTGAACAATGACAATGCGAATAGTGAAGAAGTAATCCGAACCATATGACAACTAGTTAAGTTATAGATGTAAGTAGATCTAAGTATAATTTAAATTTAGTATTAACCCTTGAAAAACCCTATTAAAATCACGACTTATAATTATTAGATATTCTTAATTAAATTCACCTCCCTAGTCCCCACCCAAGCGACACGAATTGGTGAGAAGGCAGAACATACGAATTGGTAAGTATAAGAACAGCAATATATTTAAGTATTATTCTGAGCTAGATGCCGGGGAGATGTAAACATGCTATTGTCACAATCCACGTTTTCAAAATTCTAGGTCCTAGGACTTTCTAACTTAATTAATTCTAAGCCTAGGCTTGCCAGAAAAAATATTACACTTAAACACAATATTGTGCAAATAAAAATGTGTTTTATTTAAATTAAAGGTTATGATTAGTATTAAATAATTGCTGTTGCTCTCAAATGTCAAGCAACTGAATAATAACCATGAAAACAGTGTGGCATTGCCGCCATCTTGGCAGCCATTTTTGTGCTACTGTTTGGACAGAAATTTTCAATTGGTATGCCAAGTTCTCTCTTAAGTATTTTATATGGTTATCGTGAAAGGCACAGGCTATACATAACTAGTTAAAATCAGCCAAAGAAATTTATAACAATGCTTCAAATCTTATAAACTAAAAATAGAAAACCATACAAACGATTTCAAAATCATGGTCAAAATACAAAAATACTAACACTGGGTTACTGAGGTTGCCATTATGCAAAATAGTTCTAAAAATAATGTAACGAATATTTTATATTCTTTGAATTATTTTTATGTTTATCGTTCACATTTTCAAGAAAACATAGTATCTTATAATGATGGCCTTAAGACCACAATAAGTATAAGTGTTTGGTAATCAGTGCGGAACCTAGCTGGAATGTATAACTAAAACTCGACAAGTTTGAGAAATCTCAGTAAGCCACAAGTGCGGTTGAATTCTGTGATTTACGCGCTTTGTTTCAGATGCCGACAACTAGTGGCATGCGAACTCTTGACTCGTTTTAAGTTTTTAATTTGAAATTTATTTAAAATAGATTTCCTTACTAAAGTAACACCAGAGTTCGCAATGAAAAACTTTTGCTGTCGTCCAATATTTAAATAAATTTCGTGACCCAAGGGTTGTGGCGCTAAGTGGCATGTATTTAAAAAAAAACATTTTCCGTTGCTTGTTAGTGTGCTTACGTCATCGAGCGGGGAGGGGGTGAGATCAGAGCCTCAAAGTCACTCTGTGCTATCAAAGAATCTGTTACAAGTCTATAACGAAAAGGGTTACATGAGTTATTCGCTCGTCATTGTGTAGATCTTGAGGTCTTTTAAAAATTACGTTGAACAGAAAAATATTTAAGTTAGCGAGTGAAAAATTGTGCCCGGTGACAGTTTACAAAATGTTATACAGGGTGCGGAAAAGCATATAGTGCAGTTTCGAAGGGCTATGGCAGAAATGGGATTTATTTTATTTAATTCGGTACATCATTCCATTGTATGCATCAAGTCCTGAAGATGAAATCAGAGATATGATGCCCCTAGTAGCGATATATTAATGTAGGCGATTACTGAAATTTTAGGCCGCATTTTGGCACATATCGACAGGTATAACGGCGATTTACTCCTGAATTCGATCCTTGAGGTGATTTTTAAAAACATTTTCCTTCGCAATGATGTCGCAAATTGCAGCAAAAGGCCGCTGAATAGCAACAAAATAAAAGCCATATTAATAAGACCACACTATGGAAACGACTGAAAATGGCATGACCCTCCCGACACAATGAGACCCCTCCTTGGTTCCTACCCCTACCACACGGAATGTACCGGCTCTTCAAAACTGAACTGTCTGAAATGCTACACCCAATGCGCATGTTTCGGATCATATGAATTGAATTTCACTACCCTGTATTTAATTTAATGTCGTTTCGCCAAACCAAAATAAATACATTTATTAAAATTTGATTTCATTTTCCCCGAAGTTATGCCCAGTGATGAACGAAAGAAGTTTTCACGAAATAAAATGGTAAGCAATAACTGAAGGTTAACATGAATTAGGTACATTTCATAGAAAAAAATATGTACTCTCAACTTCTGAAGTTACATGTACTTATACAAGGTTTTCCTATAAGAGGTGTTAATTTGAATAGCCCGCTATTTCGGTAGATGTTACTTTTGAAGCTGTCATTTTATGACATTTTACAAGTAGAAACTACGCCATTAATAAAAATGGAACGATACACGCTTCAACAATGCATTGAAATTATTAAAATTCACTTGAGTGAATCAAATGCAAATGATGAGGCCCATTTTCACCTCGGTGGCTTCGTCAACAAGCAAAATTGTCCCATTTGAGGCTCGAAAAACCCAAGAGTTATTGTTGAAAAGCCTCTATATCCTCAACGTGTGACTGTTTGGTGCGGTTTATGGTCCACCGGAGTCATTGGACCTTACTTTTTCGAAAATGAGGCTGGAGCAACAGTTACAGTGAATGGATTGCGCTATCGAGAGATGATTAATGATCTTTTATGGCCGGAATTGGATGGATTGGACGGCGCTACGAGCCACACAAGCAACGAAACCATTGATCTTTTACAATTGAATATCAAAATAACAACTCTTATTGGAAAACCCTGTATAAGACGATACAGTAAGAGCATAATTTTGCAAAAACACCTCCTGTTCAACTAATGTTGTGGACCTCTTAGGTAGATACATAGTATCTTACGCAATAAAACCTCCTTGGAACCAGGCGGCCTTTCGGCCTTTCCGTTCTCCTCCCAGACCTTCATTTTCCCGCCCACTGTATTTTAGCTCTACACTCAATAACGTTATTTTTTGCCACAGTCATTTACAGTTCCACTTTGCTAAACAAACGGCTTATTTGTAAACATTAGCAGATTTCAATATCGGAAAGTTTAGTGAATTCAAATAAATTTTCGTTCTTCAACGGTGCGTGGAAATTGTTAGAAAATTAACGAATTTTACCGTCGACTTTATCATTTTACTAGCTGACATGTACTCGGCATTGCTTAGGGTTATCCTTAGGAGATAGACATATACTATTACGGACATTTCTGTGCGCCTTTTTAAGATGTACAATTTCTTACTACATTTTTTTGATATATCTCATAAGGTTTAGCCAGCGTTAGCAATGTAAGCGTCCGAAAATATTTTTTTACGACTTGGTTACAAAACGTCGATTTTCTGTACTTTCTATAAATTTAATATGCTTGTTTTATATATATTAACCTCTCGGAATAAATATTCTAAATGATAGTGAAAAACCTTATTAAAATCCATTGCGTAGTTTAAAAGAACTAAACGCACAAATAGACAAATGTGGATAGGGACTTTATTTTATGCTATTTAGAGATTTAGTACCCATAGAGTATTTTTAAAGATTTCACTACTCATGAAAGTAGGATGTAGGCCCGGTTGTTTGGCAAAATAACATATCAATGCAATCGTTAATAAATCCCTCAAACTACTTGGTTTCATCACTAGAATCACTTCGGACTTCAAAAACGTAAATACCCTTAGAACTCTTTACTGCTCCTTGGTTCGCCCCCATCTTGAATATGCTTGTATTATCTGGTCTCCTTTTTATGCTGTCCACATTCGACGCATTGAATCTGTTCAACATCGATTCTTAAGAGGGATTGCTAGGAGGCTAGGATTAGAAAAAGGCAAATACTCATATGATGAAATTGTACTAACTCTAAACCTCTCTCCTTTGGAAGTCCGTTGGGAAAGAAATGACCTCATTTGCTTCTTCAAAATTATAAATGGTATTATTGATTCACCTACTCTACTGCAACTCATTCCCTTCAATATCCCCTCGCAAAGACTCAGAAATAATGAGTTGCTCTTCCTCAACCATCATTCGACAAATTATGGATATTATTCACCATTGTCGAGAATGTGTAGACTGGTCAACTCAAGTCAAAACCTTAACTTTTTTGGGATAAGTCTGAATGATTTTTGCCAGTCGCTAAACAAGTGACGGAATATTATAAGTGTCCTGTGGTCCTGACCCACGGCATATTCTTGACTTGATTCGACTTGTCACTTTATTTTCTTATATTATATCTACCATATGTCTTTGCTTTCATGTACCTTTGTCTACTCCTGTATTTTTCTTTTTACTTTATTCGTGTTATTATTTTGTAGTTTGGACGATGTCCGTTAATAAATAATTAAATATCAAATTGTTAAGAGTTGAAAAGCAATTTTTTAAAGCTGAAACGTACTATTTATATGACGGAATATTTAAGTGTCAAAAAATGAATTGGCGCCGAATGGCCAATTGATGATATGTTACACGTGAATTTTAGCGAAACAACTGTGCCTTTTTAGTATTTTGAATACTTTGAACCTATTATTAATGGACCTTATATTATCTGGTAAAATAAATTATTTTATTCGTAGGTAGTTCTGTTGACAAAGTTTTTTTTGCATGTGGGAAATCGGTAACGTGTATTTTGGGCTGAGATTTGTACTTGTCTCAATGATGTTGTTACGTGGTAAGGGAACGGAGAATTAAATTATCTAACTTCATATTCTTTAAGTACATGTTATGATTTATTTAAGTATATAATAATCATTTAGTATATTATAATCTATTACCCGCCACCCAAATTTGTAGTAAAAATGATGCTTAAAGACATTAAACGAAGTTTACTATGAACTTATCCACTGTACAGTATATTAAGGACTTTACTGGAAATTCGAGATAATCAAAATCAAAAACCGTTAGTCAGAAATATCATGATCATCGAACATCATGATAATTGAGATATCTCCATAGTAAAAGTAGCATTATCCTAAAATATCATGATATTTAAAGCATCATGATGTCAGTAGTACCTAAACATGAAATTCAAACTATCGTAATATCAAGAAATTTCATCTATAAAATGGAAACGTTTGTTAATCGAAAAGTTTGATAATCGAAACGTTTGATAATCGAAATGTTCGTTAATCGAAACGTTTGATAATCGATACGTTTGATAATCGAAACGTTTCATAATCGAAACGTTTCATAATCGAAACGTTTGACCTTCCTGGGACCCACCATGGGACCTCCATAAATATAATGATATTTAAAGCATCATGATGTCAGTAGTAGCTAAACATGAAATTCAAACTGTCGTAATATCAAGAAATTTCATCTATAAAATCGAAACGTTTGATAATCGAAAAATTTGATAATCGAAATTGTTGATAATCGAAACCTTTGATAATCGAAACGTTTGATAATCGAAACGTTTGACCATCCTGGGACCCACCATGGGACGTATGCCATCTTTGGGGATGTTGTGGAAAATCTTTTCAAGGAGAAAAAGTAGTGAACTATGTTGTTGGAGGGAGGAAACACAGAGGCCAGCAAATGGCTTAAGAACGACTAGTAGATACCTATGACCCATTCTCGCGTGACAAATGTTGGGCGCACGATTAGCGTTTTCCGACTATGCATCGGTGGGATCAATTTATTTTTTTATTTATTGTTTTTATTTTAGTAATTTGTACATTTAAGTTTACAAATGACTAATTAATTATTACATTCAAATATACTATGTTTTTTTTCTTGCTTGATGTGGCTCCTACACAACAACAATGACACTGGTTCCTCAGAACATCTTCCATTTAAATACCGGTAGAACGAGAACACCATTTCCACCTTACACCTGTGCTCTAAAGATTGCTTTCGTTTGTTAAGATTGGGGAATCCATTAAATAAACAGCCGTTTTCGCTGTTTATCTTTCAAGTGTGTCTATCAGTAATCAGAGTTAAAAAAAACATAGAAGACAATGTAATATCCTTGATATTAGTGTAAGATCTCACCCATAGATATTATTCTATTAGGTTACCCATAGATGGCGTTTATTTGTAGAGTATTGTAGAGACCGAGTATATAATCTGGGGTCGGAGTCCATTTTATTCCAAACGCCCGCTAATGAAGATATTAGAGCCCATTGTAGTAGCCCAAGTATTTTGTTGAACCGGAGTTTTATTTAGTTATATTCCAAAGATACAACATAATGCATTTTTCCTCACGACAGGGTTAAAAGTCACAAATATGAGTGACACATTATTATAATTTAATGAACAGGCAGCATTTTGCCGATGCGCCCATATCTGATTTCAAAATAAATTTAAAAGTAATCCTTGTAAATATAGGTATATCTACAGTGCGTGTAAGTCAATCATACAACCACACAACGATATAACTCAAAGACAAACGGACCACTACGTTATAAATATCCTGATACAATGTTTGCATTGTACTTAATCAGGAATAAAACCAGTAACCGCACGATTAAATGTCATGACTTCTCAGGAATCAATAAAACCACCACGATGTATCAAAACGTGGAGGTTTTTTCTTGTAATTTACACCACAAAGAGGTCTAACATGACTCGTGTAGTTAATATACAATGGGTTATCGAGAAACTACAATTAAACTTTCCGCGAGGTGAGTAACTTTGTAGGAAAATTACTATCATTTCATACTTGGTACACGTAAATGAGAAACTAGTAACGTGTTACAAACATGCGTAATGTGACGGAATATACAAGTAATAGGAAGATTTCACAAGTTAAAAACAATCTCTTTGTTGTAGGGAAGACATTTCCTCGTCTAATTTGAATGTGTTTCTTTTGTAAAGCCCGCAGAAGAGTCCCAACTTCACCCAACTGTCAGGAGCCAGTGGGAATATGACATCCTCATTTGGGGTATATTGTGAGGCTGAAGGAGGTCGGGAGAACAAGGTTGGGAAGTTCAGATCTGATGAGACTGTCAATCGGAAGCTATTTGGAGCAGTAAGTTAAAAATCAATGTTAGAGTTTTTAAAACTTGTCACATACATATTTGCTTGGCTCAATAAATCTAAAAGCTTTAAGACACTGCAATCTTGAAAAACGTTACTTCCATTTTTCGTCAAATTTTGAGATTTAAATTATCAAAATATTAGACACTACAAAATGATGTCTGTGTTTTTAAACATATATGTGATCGATCAAATATGACTCATATGTGATCAAATCCCGGATTGCGTAAGTCAATTTTAGTCATTTTGTATTATTTCACATCCTACTCATATAAAATATTATACAGTGTATTTGATGCACGTTTTAGAGTGGAAAATACTCTCAGTATCGCCCTGGTGTGAGGCCACCATTCAGAATTGAAAATTTGCTTGAAATGGCTCTTGCCGTGTTTGGTTACTAGATATGAACAGCCAGGTACTTCTCCATCTTCCTCTTCCCCATCTACTTCCACATACCACTATATTCAGTCTCACAACATACCCCATGTTGTGGATGCCATAGACTCACTGGCTTCAGACGGTTGGGAGCAGTTAGTTTAAAATGTGTAGATAGATAAATTTCACACAAATCAGAATAATTTCATAGCTTGCAACACGAGCAAATAATTATCTTTTCCAGAAAACTAAGTTTTTTCTTCGCAACTCAACCAATGCAATAAATCGCTTAATGTATAATTAATTCTTTAAATATTGGACTCTGCTAAAAGGTAGTTGCAGTATTTTGTACTTTGAACTTGGCACTAGAAATTACAATTTTAATAAGCTTATTTAGTCTTCGGTTAAACGTACTACAAGAACTTATTTAACATAATCTGTATTACTTATTAGATTCTTACGCGCCGTTTCAACATTAGTATAGACTCTAATTAGGTAGCTTTACGTTAGGGAGGTTCACGTTTTAATTGATTCTGACGAATTCCTGAATACGATTTTTTTTTTCAGACCGATTCACACGGATGTAAGTTATTTAGTTATTAAGATTAATAAAAACAGTACCCTAAATTAAATATTTTACAAAGGATAACAAATTATTATAAGCAATAATTAGTCGCCTGAAATATCCATACAAATTGAAAATATCTCCCGAGTAAAAATAAATGCGGCCGATGGGAATTGAACCCACACCTTCTGATGTCCGGTCAGGTGCTCTGGACCACTGAGCTACATCGGCTTATTCCCAAATATTTCAATATGTACTAGTACTTCAATCAACAATTACAGCTTATTATATTTTTATAAACTAATTATTGTACTAGACTAATTAGTTATTGTACTAGATTAATTATTGTACTAGACTAAGTATTGTACTATACTAATTATTGTACTAGATTAATTATTGTACTAGACTAATTATTGTACTAGACTAATTATTGTACTAGACTAATTATTGTACTAGACTAATTATTGTACTATACTAATTATTGTACTAGACTTATTATTGTACTATACTAATTATTGTACTAGATTAATTATTGTACTAGACTAATTATTGTACTAGACTAATTATTGTACTAAACTAATTATTGTACTGGACTAATTATTGCTTATAATATTTGTTATGCTTTTTGTTATGCATAAAAAACCTTGTCTTATAAACATTTGTTCATCATTAAAGAAAATATATATAGTTATATATATTTTACGTAAAACGGTGAAGAAAATTTTATAAAACGTTTTGTAACAATAAAATTAGCGGTAATTACTAGGTTTTATTTTTCTAGACAATGAATTATTAACTTTACTAGGTATTCAATAAGAAACATCATTTTAGTAATACGTTGAAAATAATTAATTACAAAAACCCAGCGGAAAGATAAATTTAGTTGGCGTGCCAGGGCAAATTCGACCGTAGGTCAGTCCAATACAGTCAGGCCACACGTCACACATTTTTGTACACGTCTTCTTCACTCACGTCGTTAAGATTACAGCACGAATATAATTATGGGGAAATAAATAAAAATTCTACCTTATTTCAACCATTCTCCTACTGAAAATTTCGGCAGTCCACTGTAACTTTACACTGTAATCCTCAAAACACAATCTTCAAGTAAATATTTTATTTCACAAATTGGTATGTTTACGATAAGTTAGTCGCACAAACCGATCGTAACTCGATATTAAAGGCTGTACTTCATAATAAAATAATTATCAACGATAACAGTTTTACCGGTTTATTTCAACACAGTTGTTTCCTCAACGATTCTGCAACTCGTTGCACAACGATATCGAGTTGTCTTGAGTCTAAAGAATATTACGTTCAAATTATAATATATATTTTGTTGAACAACTTAGCGTGCGAAGGTTGAGAAATATTCCTTTGAGTTTTATAACCATTTGCCAGATATTTGCCACTTTTACTAAGAACAATATTATTTTAATAACAGAGATTCAAAAGCTATTTAAAACTAAACAACAAAACAAATTTTCTGTTAGCGTTTGTTGAAGTTAAAGAATATTCATCACAGCACTTTAAATTATAAAATACAAAAACACGTATTTTTTATTGTTTAGTGACGTTATATTAATCTAATTATTTTAATTTAAAGTCAATTTTTGTTGTTTTGATTGATTTTGTCAACATTTTTTGATTGATTTCTCTTTTAACTTTGAAGTTATTTAGTTGTGTTTGCGCAAACCATCCGATGCAAGATCTAATGGTAAACTGAAGGTCTTGCATCTCCTATCTACTGCGCTCCTATTGCTTGAAAGAACTGATCTATGGTTGTGGAGGGAGGTCGATAGGTCCACCAATATTACCGGAGAATACAGCCTCAGGAGATTGAGAAATATGCCTTTCAGATGCAGCGGAAATCTCAGCAGACAGAGGCAGTAAGTGCGCGTTTTAGACGTTGAAGGGCGTTGGTCTGTAATTACAATATAAGCGTAATGATGTATTGCTTTCAGTATGATATCTTTGAATTTTAAGTACAGTGGAACCTTGATTAGTTAATTGAAATCAGGGTGGTCTGGTAAAATCAAGTCATCTAACCAATCGGAAAACAAATAATGATAACCTAGTATAATATTTTTAGAATATGCTTTACTGTGATTTGTTTAATTTTCTCTTATCGAATAAATCAAAACTTTATCAAATTTTCTCCGAAATCATAAGACTTCTAAATAGGTTATACTGTAAATATTTGACTATTTTTTTTAAATATTTCAAATAAGGATTTACACTGTGGCCGGATAAATTATCAAAATGATAATTCATCACATCTTAAAAAAGTTATACAAAGTCATGGAAAGTGATGAAATAAAAACTTTATTTTTATTTACGTTTACTGTGTTAACTAGGTTAGATTAGGTTAGGTTAGGTTAGGTTAAAAAAAAAAAATTTTCATCGTTTCTAATGACTTTATATAACTTTTTAAAAGTGTGTTGAATTGTCACTGTGTTGAGTTATCATGGAACCGATTTACACAATTTGTGCAGAGAAATGTCACCATCTACAATGATTTTAGGTACAATAATAATTGTTATTCCGATTTTACAGATGGGAGTAGGGAACCACGATCATTCGGGCGGGGTAAAAAGGTAGCATCCAACACGGCGACCATCTTGAACCGGAACCGGAACGTAACAAATAAATTTTCAGATTAAATGCCAAAAGGACGAGTTAAAACAAGACTACGCTCTTCTCAGTCGATAAATAATAATATTTAGTGTGCGTTTTATTTTGGGGCCCACGATTTACTTGCTTAAGTTCATTTTTTTAAATTAATGCGAAATCCGCACGAAAGTCCTCACTGTCCGAAGCCAGTGTTACTACGGCATCCGCAATCGGGTTATGTTATGAGGATGAAGGGAATGAAGGATTTGGGAAAGAGGAAGGTTGGGATACTTCCCAAAAGAGAAATAAAATAAATAGACAGTTAATACTGAGAGTATACATAACTATTTTTTTACAAATCTGCGATTTTATCAACGCAAATATCTTCACATGATTCTTTGAAGCTTATGGGCAAACAATAAATAAAAATTTCCAACGATTAATTTACAAAGTAATTATTTATGCCATAGCAGGATATTTTGTCGGCATTACAATTTCTGCCGAAATATAACATTATTTAATTTGAAGATAATCTATATTCTTTAGCCGAGTTTAAAAAATAATCCCATGATATTCCTTTAAAAAAATCTCGAGGAAAATTATAAAAAACTCATCTGGTTCTGTTATTTAATACTTTAAATGCTACTTAAGATATTTTTGATCTATTTTAAATAAATCGTGTAATTATATACCTAAGGCGATGTACTACGTCGTGTAATATTTTGAATCCAGCCGCTATCAATAACACACCTTACGTAGATGGCGATAAGGCCTTAATTCCCGCTTAACACCATCCATCTGTTTTGATTTATGCAAGAAAAAAACATGGCCAAAAATGCCTTTTATTTTATTTTGTGGATGTTCAGGCACAAATATTTAAATGTTTTTCGATCATTTTATAAATAACTTAAATCGCCACTTTATACAATAAAACCATAACCGAAAATTGGTTTGTAAGTAGGAGATTTTGAACTTTAAAGCAGTTTTCATAGGCCTAAAATATAATTTTTTTCTGGGATTATAAAAAGACTTATCCAGAAAATATTCGATTATTTTAAAGGCCAGGATGTATTCTACTCGCAGTATTTAATTAAAGCATCTAAAACATTTCTAGGCGACAAAATTTTCAAACCAAAAACACATGATTTTGCATTACTACGTATTGCATCGCCTTAATCTTCTTTTTATTTTTGAACGCTAACAACGGAGTCTAAACGCCAAGTATAATTATGTTTTAAAAACATTGAAAAATTAAACTCCAAGGACATATTATGTATAAAAATTCAGGCGTTTCCTGGCTTCCCTTGCATGTCGAAACATGAAAACAAGAGAGTCAAAACTTGTTTCGTGAATTTTTAAATTGCAAATAAATGCGAAGCCAGATTATTTAATATAAACAACTTCTCTGTCCACAAGCTAATCGAAAATTTATGAACTGAAGTTTACTTAAATATTCACACATTTACTCGAGTGTAGAGGTTGTCTTAAAACAATCTAAGACGCTACTAAAACATTAAAGAAAGATGATAAAATTGTAAAAGAGAATGTAGTAATTTAATAAAGCTGCAAAGACTCCCCAATTGTGAGCTTTGACGTCATAAAACTTGCTTTACAAATCTGTTAAATTTCTCGAATTTTTCTATACCAACTTCATTTTGTCACTATCAAACTCTCGAGAAATAATACTAGACGAAGGGCGGGTCTTTCCTTGTGGGGTCCTCAGGGAACCAAGGGGGAGTGGACTCTTCCCCCATGGGGCCTTCAGGAAACCAAGGAGGAGTGGAGAGGAGAGATGAGGCTACCTCCGTAAAGCCTTCCCTTGTGGGGCCTTCACGAAACCAAAGGGGAATGGAGAGGAGAGAGGAGGCTCACTTCCCTTGTGGGGCCTTCAGAGAACCATGGGGGATAGGAGAGGAGAGATGAGATCTGGGAAGACAAATTGTGGAACCAGAAGACATGGCCACATATTCAATGACAGCCCTGGTGAACTTTATAGAATGGACATAGGATTGAGTTAAAATGGGAGATAACACAATGGGCCTATGGCCTAAGTGCTCACGGGTACTATATGTAAACCGTAATCGCTCTATAAATAAATAAACAAAGGACGGATTGTTTCTCAGGATTTTATCTTCAAGTTCTGTGAAGGTTCTAATCAAGTTCTGTTATTATATAATAATTGTCCAGTTGTTTCACATAACTGAAATTATGACAGAACTTGAATAGAACTTGAAAATCAACTCAGAAATTTGATAAATTGTTCAAATTCTGTGAAAAACCCCGTCCTTACTATTACTTGAATCGTGGTACCTATACAATGGCTCGTTAAGAAAGGGTATTGTGTGTTGAAACTAGCAATAAGTCGGGTGGTAACTGCTGAAAAATTTAAAGAAAAATAGGCATTGATTTTAAAATATATAGTCTAAAGAATTGGCTTCTTTCTTCAATCGCATTCATACATCGTATTGTACATACTCTTCTGTTTTCCTTGACGTAGCTCGCATCAAGCATTTTTTTATTCACATATCAGATCGTGGTGCCATCCCTGGCTGTAGTTGTTCGGTACGAATAACTCCTAAAGGATTCTAGGATGTATGGGCTATCTATTAAATTATTCATAATTTTATATGCCGGTACTGCCAGGGCCCCACTCCTTCACTGGAGACTTTGATGGCGAGTTTTATTTGATTCACTTGATATTTCCATGTCGTCTTCAGACAACTTTTACTATTCACTTCCACATCATATATTATTCTCCTTACACTCTTTTCTTACACAACCACTCTACATGTCCAATCCATCTAAATGTCTCCTTCTTAAGAGGAAGCTACAAGGCAAAATTATCTATATTCTTGGTATGCCTTATATTGTGATGAATGTAGGTAATAGGCATTAAAATCACTTGACAAACGGAGTCTAAAAACCTTCGATTTAAAACCCAAAATTGGTTTTTATTTATTTTGTTAATAATTTTATAAGAAAGCAAAAAAAAAATAATCAAGTGAAACTGTCACAGATAATCTTAGCAATAATACTGTATTTTTTTAAGTTGTTTCCTTTATGCGTTCATACATTTCTATTGGAAAAATATTTTTTTTAGTAGTTTACTTTTATATTTTAATTTAGTAATTATTTTTTTTTGTATTTTACTCAAGGGAAACGATAAGAAAACTTTCAAGTTATCTAAAGCATATTTTTGGTATTCATAATGTACACCAATTTGTTATAAAGATTAATCAAAGTAGTGATACAGCATTAAGCTTTGCATTAATCTTAACTAATATAAATAATATGTAGTGAAAACTAAACCTAACCTAAACCTAAAAACCTTTTGTCACAAATATATTATTTTAATTATTTTTGGTCTAAAAGTTTATTGTCCCCTTGTTTTAATAAGATTATATTATTTATATTATTTGATTGTGCAAATTATTAACATAAGAACTTGTTCCTATGGTGGTGAATGACCTGATGCTACGTGCTAACTTTCACACGTGAAACTAGGATATTGAAAGTAATCTCAATGAACAAGATCGAAGCTTTCGAAATATACTTAGAGATGCAGGAAAAGTATGACAATTTTATTAGCAACACAGTTATAAAATAACATCCTCTAACCAAAACCAATAGTTTATGAGTATATCACAAAAGGGCAAACATTATACCGAGTCAAAAGCATTGGAGAATATAGATAGAGCCAGCATTGGCGTTTAAAATACGGGCCACTTATATAGGTTCATTATCCGCAGTGAGATTCCACGGGCTTTAGTCGGTTACAAGCGTTCGCCGGGTACAGGTATTCGGCGATAACTTCAAGAACTTTAAAAGTCGCTGAGATATTGTACAAGTTGCCCTATTAACCTTTCATTGGTAAATAGGGTTTTACCACAATGAGTCATCGTGTAAATTGTCTTGAGCGCTTGAAATTGGCGCGCAGGTAACCTAAATGTCCGAGTAGTGGCGCGGCGGGAACATCTCAACAGTTAATGACCAGGTGGTGTGATAGCCATGCTTGATGACATTAAAAAAGTCAGTTGGAGTATGCTATTGGTGAGGGCTGGATCTAAGCGGGCGCAGTCCTCTCTGGACGCCGGATTGTCAAGGCGCCAAAGCGCTAATAATACCTACCTACAGACAGTGCTAGTGGTAAATGGAGTCCGTACCAAAATTCTGGAGCAAATCCAGAACTTATCCGAGGTTCCTGTACCACATAGACTTACTTGATTTAGCCTAGAAACCGAACTTTAGGAAAATCTTGCAATACTTAGTTTTAATATAATGCATAATGGCAAAAACTTCAGCTTTAGTCGTGGCCACAACTTGTTCGAAATACTACAAGGCAGAACAGATATTCTGGTACAGCATAGCATGACGATAGGAATTGTCATATTGAATGAAATTTCTGAAAAATGCATATATTTAATTACTCTTTATAACATTCAAACTTTTTTGTACCCATAACTAAACAACTCCCTCCCTCCCTAAACACAAGTAAGTCGCAATTCCTTAATTGGTTGATCTTGATGTTAATTAATACCTCCTTAGGTATTAATTAACATCAAGAAACATATATATTATTGTAATTTGTTTAAGTAAAAGTTAATATATATTATGCATATATATTTTTAATAAATTCAAAATATATATTTATTTATAAAAAATACACATATATTGAAAATAAACTGAATTAAACATTATCATTAGCTTATTTATGAAATATAAAAACAAAAATATTGCAAAGAAGCAAAGAAATTCTAAAACTCCTTTTGGTAAAATTTATAAAACGTGTTAATTACAAACACGAAAATGACACTTAATAAAAACTCCACGTATAATAGTTTCAACCAAGCACCCAATGTGCAAGAATTATCGTTCAAACTTTTATTACCGTCTGGTCCTCTTGTCATTCTTACGGCAGAAAGTAAAACTGACGATTCAAATTAATGTTACGTAAAAATTATTAATACAGCGTAACATGTATTGGGTTCACGTAAGTGTTACGCTTTGCGTAATGCGCCATCTCTGTGCGCAAAGTGGAACACGCAGAGGTAATTTTCATAGCATAATCAAATGCAAAAATAAAATCAATGCATTATTTATGATTGGTATCATTGTAACTTAATCTTAAGTATAATTTGATAAAGTTTAACATAATATTGATTGGGCCAATGTTTTTAAAACTTTTTTTTTGTATGACCCTTTTCAAATAACATATCTTTCGGATCTCTTTTTGAATACTTAGTAATAATATTCCCGGTAAAAATGTTTCCTGTCAGAATGTTCCCAGTAAAAATGTCCCTAGTTAAAATGAACCCTGTCAAAATTTTCCTGGTTAATAGTCCTACAGTCGGTCAGGTTACGATATGTCATGTTAGGTTATGTTAGGTTATGAGTCTGCTGACTGACTGCACCAATATGATGACATTTTAACTGATTCTAATTAGGAACATTTTGGTAGGAAAAATTATTTGGAGAAAATTTTGACCGGGAACACTTTAACTGGGGAAATTTTTATTGGGAACATTTTGACAGAAAAAATTATTACTGTGAACATTTTGACTAGGAACACTTTGGCTGAGGATATTTTAATTAGGAACATTTTGACAGGGAACATTGGTACAAGGAACATTTTTAATCAAGAACCCTGTAAATCAAGAAGAATGTACTTGTTCGTGCCATATTCCAGGAAAGACAAAGCAAATCAAGTACTGTGGGGACAGCAAACGTAGGAATGACAGCATAGTATGTGACGGCTTTGTAAGAGTAGATGTTCGAAAGATTCCCTTTCAATGTTTCAAATAAGAATAATAATTTATTGTTAGGTTAGGTATTACAGGTTTATTAGTTTTTCATTTGCTTGCGGCAAATATTTTTTTATGAATGCAGTCCATCAAACTCATAAAATTTATTTTAATTTTAAAACAATCTTAAATAAGATTAACAAGATCTTAAATACAATTTTTCGCAAGAATTCGTTTCCGGAAAGGAAAAGAAACATATCCAAATAACGAACGATATAAATAATTGAGTTCCGACATGTTTTATGTTGCAAATTAACGGAAGTGGTACATGTAGGTAATAAAAATATTTTCGTTATTTTTTCAAGATACAGGGTCCGTCAAAAAAAAACTATCTACTATTTTCATGATAATTTGTACATTACATTATTATTTGTATATTTTCATGATAATTTGTAAATTAAGATAATTTTATTTCGACGGCATCTGTGGTTGAGGGGTAAGTCTCTCGACTAGCAAGCAGGAAGACGCGGGTTCAAATCCCGATGTGTGTAAGTAATTTATTTTTGATTATTTTGGTTATTTCACAATTCACTCATTTAAAATAATATATTATATTTGCGGCGCGTTCCGGAGTGGAATATACTGTCAGTATCGCCCTGGTTCAAGACTACCTTTCAAAATTTTAAACGTTGATTGAAATGGCTTTGGCCGTGTTTGGTGGCCAGATCTTAATTTCAAGGTACTTTATCTTCCCCATCTCCTTCTTCTCCCCGCCACCTTCAGCCTTATAACTTACTTCAATAGGGGACGTCATAGTATCACTGACTCCAGATGGTTGGGAGAAGTTGGGACTCTTGTGCGAAATTCACATAAAAAAATACAGGTGAGACGCCGCGGCACGGCGAGGGTCTTGGGCTCAAGTCCTAATCCTATCTAAGACCGTAACTTTACTTACTTTTACCAATGATAGCTGACATTATTTGGAGTAAAAAATGGAAATTGAATATTTGATCTCCCATGACATTTTTCAAGTGATTTTTATTTCAAAAGAAAACACAGAAAATCAGTAGCAATTGGAAAGCCAGGGTCAATTTGATATGTTGGGCTGTTACTTGGCTAAGTGAACAGTAGTGACAGGTAGAAGATTTTTATTTAAATTGTTTGAAAAAAAAACATTTAAATCTTTTGAAAAAAAAACGTCACCGGAGACAAAAATATAATTTACAATTTGTACTCCAAATAATGTTAGTAGTCCCTTGTTAAAGTTATTCAATTACATCTCTTAATATACTGTATAAGTAAATTTGGTCGTTTATTATAAAATAATTACTTACAGTTTTAGTTTGTGTACCCAGTACTTTTAACTTATATAACCAGCGATCTAGAAGACTGGACAAGTAGGTCCGGAAAAAAGTAATTTTTACTTTCAAATAAAAGCGAAAACTCGTTTATTATGTCATATTTCCATGATAATTTAAGCACCCATTAATTTTCAGAGTTAACGAGAGACGTCGTAGGAGTGTCTGATATTTTGTTGGTTATGTAATAATATACAGGGTGTTAAGGGACGCACTTGACATACTTTAACCAGTGATTCCTGATATTTTGTTGGTTATGTAATAATATACAGGGTGTTAAGGGACGCACTTGACATACTTTAACCAGTGATTCCTGATATTTTGTTGGTTATGTAATAATATACAGGGTGTTAAGGGACGCACTTGACATACTTTAACCAGTGATTCCTGATATTTTGTTGGTTATGTAATAATATACAGGGTGTTAAGGGACGCACTTGACATACTTTAACCAGTGATTCCTGATATTTTTCGTGTAAGAAATGTTAATAATATTTTAGTCACTCTTCTTCAAGTCGTAACTGATAAGCGTCCAGTCCATCACGTCGACCCTAACTGTCCAATACCTCCAAATTTATTATGTTGAAAATGTTGAAAAAAAACGTCAATAAATCACTGGAGACAAAAATATCATTTACACTCTCTAATTCCAAATGATGTCAGGAATTAATGACCTTAGGATAACAATACTTTCGTTTTTAAACAATTTTTTGTGGAACTGAAGTTCAATTTATAATATTACTAGCTGATCCGGCAAACGTTGTTTTGCCTTATAAATTATTTCCTATCAATATTTTGACTGTGAAATAAAATAATTGTGAATGCACTGCGTTGTGATACATAATAAATGCCGAATAAAATGTGAAAATGACGCGACGCTTCTCGTGAATGACTTGTACATGTGTGGATGAAAGTTCGATGAGGCGGACGTAGCGCTATCTTTCATTCAACAATATAAATAATTTCGTTCTGTTTTGAACAACAATTAAATTTGTTCATACAAAAATATTAAGTTCGTGATTAAAAAATGGTAAGGTGGGGGTAGGAGGGTGAAAATTGCATAAAAATCGGTCAAGCCGTTTTGGAGGAGTGCGACCACAAACACCGTGACACATACTAATAAGTTTGATTGTTTTTATTTTTATTGAAAATAAATAAATACATGAATAGCTTTTTATTGTTTACGACTCACGAAAAAATACCTAATTTACTTAATTTGTGACTCAGTTCTTAGGCAACACACACTTTGGTCATCTGAGGTCAAGACTTCCTTACAACATTTTGCATAGTGAGGTCTCTTTATACTGTTACTCTGAGGGATTGTCTGGTAAGTCAAGTACGTCTCTTAATACTTGTATGTATTCCATTTTGGAAGTGAGTTACTTTTTGTAGGTTATCCTTCAAAATAAACTAAAACCACATATTTTTGCTTTTGTATACATACTCTGCAGCTTAAGGTCAAATTTAATATCAAAATTTTTAATTTTGTTCTAATTAGGCGGGTAATCCAGAAAGTTAGGCTCTAGATAGAAGAATATAAAAAAATTCTGCTTGTGGCTTCCTCTTAAAGCTAAATATTGCAAGATTTGCATAACGTCTGATTTCTAGATAATACAAGTAAGTCTGTACCAGACAGCAGAGGATTATTTCCTAAAATGTTATGAATTAGTAGTTGTTTATCTGTTTGCGCACAATTAATCACCTTGGTAATATTTAAATCGGCGTACACATGCCATATTGTATTTGAAAGGCTGAATTACTCGCATGACATTACTCGTAGGACTTTAGTAATTAATTTTTGGCTCTTTATTTGTTTGTTTTAGGATCCAATTCATTCCTTTTAGAGATAAGAATAACTAACATCATTTACACGTGTATACGCTGTACACTTTTTGACCAATAAATAAGGATAACAATTATTTTACAAGCAATAATTATTCGCCTGAAACACTCATCCACATTGAAAAATCTCCTGATAAAAGATACATGACGCCAACGGGACTCGAACACGTGTCCCTTCGATTTCCGGTCGACAGCTCTGACCACTGAGCTATGGCAGCTTATCTCTTACCCGCGAAATTATTCAATATATACTAGTCTTTCATTCAACAATTACTGCTTGTTACATTTTTCCACCTGAAAACAACCAACTTTATTTTATATGAGAAAGGCATTGTAAGTGCTAACTCTCTCACTAGATGGCGTCGAGACAAATTGTCTACATTTTTAGGTGAAATACTTGAACTTGTCAAATATTAATTATTATTTTTTTGGTAAACTAATGTTTTAAGACAAGGTTTTTTTATGCATAGCACAAAGGGTAACAATTATTTTATAATCAATAATTATTGATGAGTGTTTCAGGCGAATAATTATTGCTTGTAAAATAATTGTTACCCTTTGTGCTATGCATAAAAAAACCTTGTCTTAAAACATTAGTTTACCAAAAAAATAATAATTAATAAATAAGGAAGCAACTGGTCCAACCAGTCAGTTGTCCGACGACACTCGTGAAATATGATTTTTACGGCCATAAGTATTTTTTTTATTTGTTTTTGGGGTGTTATGCCGTGTTGCGCTAACTCCTTCTTTAGCCAACGTTTCGGACAGCATTGCAGTGTCCATCATCAGGGCAGATGTGTTATTTAACGGTTAGCGTTAGCTAGCTAGCAGAGTTTGCGCAACACGGCATAACACCCCAAAAACAAATAACAAAAAAATACATTCGTGAAGTCTGTTCGTTTTTAATTATCAAATCCTTACCCAAAGTACCCCCAAAGAGAAAGCCAGCATTTAAAGTCAATGTCACTGGCGTGGATGTCCAGTACAAAATTCATTTAGTGCATTAACATCCTGATAATTTTTCTGAATTTTTTCCAGCGTATTAATATAGCTTAATCAAGGTAATCTACCCTTCTAGTCAGATAAAATAAAAAAAATATATGACAGCGATATTTCAAATTTAATTTCTAATTTACTGAAGCCTTCTAAACATCATCAAAATTTGTCAGAAATGAATATTGGAAATATTATTTTTAATTAATTTTGATGTATTGACCTCGTTTATGATCCGACAATAAAGAGCTATTTCACTGCCGTTGACTGCCGATAAAATAGTTTGCAATATTTGTATTACCTATAATTTAACTGAAGATAATTATTGGTACGTAATGGATTAGTAGCAAAGTGTGTGGCTCGTTCTATTCGATTTATATCTATGTTTTTGGTGTGTGGCACCTCCAGCATTAAGGCGATGCCATACGTAGTAATGCAAAATCATGTGTTTTTAGTTTGAAAATTTAGTCGCCTAGAAATGTTTCAGATGCTTTATTAAAATACTGCGAGTAGAATTTCAAACCTTTGAAATAATCGAGTATTTTTTAGATAAGTCTTTTTATAAGCCCAGAAAAAATAATGTAAAGGCCTATGAAAACTCCTTTAAAGTTCAAAATCTCCTACTTACGAACCCATTTTCGGTTATGATTTTATTGTATAATGTGGCAAATTAAGTTATTTATAAAATAATCGAAAAAAAATTAAATATTTGTGCCTGAACATCCACAAAATAAAATAAAAGGCACTTTTTGGCCATGTTTTTTTCTTGCGTAAATCAAAACAGGCGGACGGTGTTAAGCGGGAATTTAAACCTTATCGCCATCTACGTAAGGGTTGTTATTGATAGTGGCTCAATTTAAAATACTACACGACGTAGTGCATCGCCTTAACTAAATTAACCACGGTGGTTAGCTTGGCTCTGCAATATTTTTAATCTTCTTCTAGTTACACAATTTTTTGGAAATTACTCAGAATTTCATTGCTTCCTACTGTATCCGGTATCACACCATATTATTTCTCCAAGCAAGCCCTTTTACCAGGCAGTTTAATTTTTTGATGCTTTTGATTTTTCAATACACATTTTTTATAAAATCATAACATTCTTTCTGTAGTAAAAAAATCCATTGTTTTCAGATCAGTAGTGAATGATTCTTTATTTCATCATATTTTATTTGTTGCCAATTTTTTGTGATGAAACCTACGAATTTTAATATGTAACATTATCAAAATATTTCGATCAATAATTATTGTATATGTTTAATTTACTCATCTTTGTTGGAATGTAATACCTTTTGCCGTTTGGCGTGTGTAAGTATGTACCTTCGATGATACTCAAGAATAAGACCTTCGACCAATATATGTACTTGATTGCGAGCGGCCTGGATTGGAGAATCAATACCCAGGTCCGAAAATCGCGCGAATATTGAATGAAGATTATTTCGACGGTCGGCCAAGCAACAAACCCGAATTTTGAGGTTACTTTACTGATCCTAAAACTAACTAACTAACCATCACGCCGTTTCCCCGCAGGGGTAGGCAAATAGGACGGACCGCGAAACAACTCGGTCTTGGCACAAACTTCTTGCCTCATTCACATTCATACATCGTCTCATTTTTTTAATTTTTTTTTATTAGGAACATTAACAGGTTTATAACATAACATGCATAGAGAGAGAGAAAAAATAAGTAAAAGAATTAGGTTACAACCCAATAACCAATGTTCACATCATGCAATAAAGATAAAGAAGGTTAAAAAGCAAAAAACAAACAAAGAAAACAAAGAAAGGTTAAAAACAAAGAAATGTTAAAAACAAGGAAATAATAAGAGAAAATGTATATATATATATACACGTATAAACACATAGATACATATATATATATATATACATACACATGCATATACACTTATAAATACATACGTACACACATACATATACATAGTTGCATACATACATACGCATACATACATGCATACATACATACATACACACACGTACATTTGATATTAAATACAAATAATATGTAAGAGTGATAATAAATAAATGATGAATGTAATGTATTAAATTTAGAAAAGGGTTAATTATTACAATACTCTGTTAACAATTTTTTTTAAATCTCCTAAGGTACACGACAGGATATCAGCATCAAAATAAGCATAATAATCATACATACTCTTCTATTATTATATCTCTTGACATGGCCCGACTCGAGTATCTGATTCACTTGATCGTGCCATGTCTTCCTCTGGCGTCCCCGACTTCTGCTACCATTCGCATTTGCATCATATATCCTACTTACACTCCTATCTTCGCTCGTTCTCTCTACATGCCCAAACCACCTAAGCGTCCCTTTCTTAATCTTACTCATTACGCTTACATCAGCCTTGCACTCTTTGCGGATCTCCACATTCCTCACACGATGAAACATGGTTTTACCACACATACGCCTTACTGATCCTTTCATTAATAATAATATTTGGCTAATTTATGTAGCGCCATTTCCGTTTAAAATCACCTCAAGGGTGCTGTACAAATAAACATATTTCATTGATAAACTGGAAGAATAAATCTTTTATGTGGTATGGCCGTCTAAAAAAATTGAAAAATTACCCAAAATGGGAGCAATAGCTGAAATAGAAAAAAAATGTATTTTCAAAAATTTTAAAAACAATTTTATTATTGGTATAAACATTATTATTATTATTACAATAATATTTTATCAGATTATCTGAATATTCAATAACATGTAGATTTCCATTTCTACTTTCGTTTAGTTTTTGGACACATCATCTTAATATTATGAGAGTAGTACATTTAACATAATTTAAGGAATAGGTGCACGGATAAAAATGAGTATTGCTGATTTATTAAAATCGTGTTAAAAGGGTGATTTGTTATTGAAGTAGCCCATTTCTAAATAAATTATTTGTACTTTCTTAACATGTCGAAACACATGTTAATGCAGCTGCGTTCATCCTGTTATTATGTTATGACGAAATGTGAAAATATTCGATTTATTTATGAACGCGTGTTCCGGCGTCGCCACATCACATTCGTATTTTACTGATAGTTTATTAGGAAATCTGTCAATTCTTTCGTTAAAGGCCTCCGATCCCGTTTTTAATAGAAATACAAAGAATTTGAGGAGATTTCTAATAAATTAGCAATATTGCATATCAGTAAGTTTTCTCTGAGTGCATTTAAATTATATGAATAAATATCTAACAAATAATTATAAGCAATAATTAGTCATCCAAAATACTAATACAAATTGAAAATATCTCCCGAGTAAAAATAAATGCCGCCAACGAGAATTGAACCCGCACCTTCTGATCTCCGGTCAGGTGCTCTGAAACCACTGAGTTATGTCGGCTTATTTCCAGCCCGCCAAATGATTCAATATGTACTAGTACCTCAATCAACAATTACTGCTTATTATATTTTTTTACCTGGAAACAACCAACTTTATTTTTGTAGGAAAGGCTTTGTTAGTGCTAAATTTCTCACTAGATGGCGTCGAGACATATTATATCTTAATTTATTGGTGAAATATTTTTGACTTGTCAAATATTATTATTTTTAAATGATAAACTAATTATTGCTTATAATTATTTGTTATCCTTTATGCTATGCATAAAACCTTGTCTTATAAACGTTAGTTTATCATTTAAAAATAATAATAAATATTTAATTTAGTAAGGTAACATTTGGATATTTAAAAATCCATGTGTTTTTAGTATATTTTTACAAAACTCTCATGGGAGGCGGGTGTACCGCTGCCCGGGGAACCATTTATCGGATAATCAACACCTTTACCGTAGGTCAATCCAAGTCATTCGCAACGTTTGCTGATTTGATGCCCACCAACTGCTTGCTGTGCCAGATCGGTAGAGGCTGCTTTGGGAAGACTCTTTGACCTCCCTACTGGTCTGTCGACTTATCGCATTGCGCGGCAGTGAGAGTGATATATTCATTCCTCCGTCACTCCTGGACACACTGATCCCTATATTCCTACCCACCACTCATACGTTCTCCTTCCTTTCATTAAAAAAACCCTTTAAACAGCTGACATAGGCCTGATGTTGGGTTAATGTTAAAAAATAATTTATAAAAGTTATATTATTGTGTACCCGATGAACATATGGACCTGAATGTGCAAAACAGTATTTAAACAACACTGACTACGCATCCAATGTCAACTTAAAACGTAAGTTAATTTTATGTTCTTCAGTTGTCTGAAATAGAATGCAAACAAATTTATTTCTAATCTTTAAAACGTTTACAAGTCTATTCTGTCAAAGTTAAATTTGATTCACCAATCCTATTTTCCGTGTCTCTAAATTCTCTCTCCGCAATAAACTTCAATTTGATGCTAAATAGGATAATAATTTTTTGTATGAATTTCGTACAATGAAATGAACTTTGGTCCTAACACTTTTTGCTAAGAATCGGGACACTTGGTTAAAACAAGTTTTCAAGAAGTTTAGATAGAATGGTCGCACGCCAATGATTTTTTTTTTGCTAAACTGAATTTGAACTTTGTACCTTCAATATTTGACTTGTTAACCAAATATATTTTCTAAATATAGTAATGTAATACACATTTACATATTGTTGATAATAAACATCGGAAAGGCCTTGGTAATGATATTATTGTAATTGATTAAAGCCCCGTGGTAAACGTTCAAAAATGGTTTGAAAGGGTGATATGTAAATACGAATATTAAGGGAGCGCGCTAATAATTAAGCGAAAATTGGGAAAATATTTACTAAAACACGACTCGTATGAAATAAAGCGAAAATCTTTCAAAAAATGCTTTAGTTGCATTTAAAGATACACTGTTAGTTTAGTCGGGCTTATTACATATTAAATTACATAACCAAACGCGTTTTTAATAATTTTCGGAGCTTAATTTGCGATATTTTTTCTATCGATGGAATTTCATATAATTAATGTTTGGGCATCACAAATGTCTAGATATTATCTTCAAAAAATAACATATATACTTTTTGAAACATAAAACATAAAGATAAAATTGGTAGAAATTGGGAATGTGGGGGCTTAACCCTAGTCAAATTGGTGAACAAAAAACAACTGAAGGAATAAAAAGACGTTTATAACTGGCGCCTAAACTACAAAGCTGTTATTTTTTATAAAAATCGTGACAAGCTTAGGGCCAAATACAGACGTGACGCATCTTCTCGGCCAGGGATGGACTTCCGCCAAGGCTCAAGAGGCCCCGTCCTAAGTCCCCAACCTCGGAGTGAGATGAGAAATAAGCTCCTTAACGCATAATATGTCATCTTTGGGGATACTATAAAAATAGTAAACTTTGAAGACACAGGACTCAAATAAAAGGAAAATAGTATAGCATATGTTCCACAAGGTTCCAACGTCAAAGGAAGCCCTAGCTAGATACCAAAATCATACACATTGAAGATACAAGATACGGAAATAAATATTTGAAGTTTTTATGTAAGCGGAATATTGTGCAATGATGGCGGACTCAGCTAGCGGTGGTTTGAACTTGCGACGCCTGGGTGGAAATCCGACCTGTTTGTCAACTCAGCTACTAGCCGGTTAAGATAATAAGTTTTTACCGTTTCCGTTTTAATAAATACATAAAAGTTTGGGTTTAAGAAAATATTAAAGAATTTTCGTCTGTACATTGTTGGAATACTGACTCTCCAAAAAATAAAAAAAATATTGGTTTGAATGAAAGGCTGACTTAAGCGTAATAAATCAAATTAAGAAAGGATATTGTAAGGGGAATATATTATGACGCGAATGTGAATGCTAGAAGAAGTCGAGGACGCCCCAGGAAAACATCATTTCGTATAGGGAATTATACGATTTATCCAAAGAAACGTGAATATGGATCGGTACATCCCGTGTGTTAAGGGTAAGAACCTGGGTGGGTCTTATTGAGTCGGGAGGGTCGTGCCGTTTTCAGTCGTTACCATGGTTTGGTCCGGATAACTCCGGGGCTTCACCGTCCGCTCGTTTCTTGTTTCCCCTGTGGGGCTACCTTAAGGAAAATGTTTTTAAACATTGGCTTCAAACATTGGAAGAAGTCCAGAACCGAATTCGGGATGTGTTAAAATGTGGCTGAAAACTTCAGAAATCGGTGTCATCAATGTATCGCTACTGGGGGCCATTTTCTTTCTGATGTCATCTTCCGGACATGATGCACAAAACGGCATGATGTACCGAATAAAATATAATAAACCCTATATCTGTAAGTTTGTGCCGTTTTTTTAACAGCCCTTCAAAACTGCACTGTCTGTTTTGTCGCACCGTGTATAATAATTGTAAATTAAATATTCACATTATTTACCTAGTAAAATCATAATCGCTAGTGCGACGGAACTCAAGGAGAATTAGCAAACGTATGTAGATACGTCATTGTTTCTAGTTTTCCATATCGTAAAGAACCGTCTATTTGTCAAGATTATCGACGTATCTACATGACGTAACTCCAGAGAGGAAGCGGAGGCTGTTGAACACATATTATTATTATTATTATTTAGCAAGATTGAATCGGTGTTACCACATAGGTATGCGGCAAGGAGAAAGGCGATGAGAAATGAATATGCGGCCAGGTATTAATCATAGTTCTCGTATCAACTCGTGAGATAAATGGATTCATTAAATTATGTACAATCAACTAACTCTCTAATTCGGAAGGATATTTACTTTAAAACCAACAGTATTACAACATTACTTGGGTTTGAGGTGAAAAAAGCTCAAGGGCGCTGTACAAACATGCACGGGAAAAATGAGTATGGCTTATTTATTAAAATTCTGTTAAAAACTATTTTCCATTTTCTAATAAAATATCAGTCAATTCATAAAACATCGGAACACGTGTTAATGCGACAGTAATAGAATTTTTATGAACACGTGTTCCGACATCCTCATAACATATTCGTGTTTTATTGATATTTTGTAAGGAAATCTATCAATTCTTTCGTTAAGCTCTGCAGTCCGTTTTTAACAGGAATTCGAATATTTTGAACAGATTTTTTCAGTATTTGTATCAGTCAGTTTTCTCAGTGTTTTCTAGGCTTTATACTTTCACTTTCCGACATGTGATCGAGTTGAAACTCGGCAGATCGACTCGTTGTCATTGGTGGTAATCACGTACACTTTCGCGGACGTATACACATTAAATGTTAATTAATTAAATTTTATCAGTCAAACGTTTTAAGACTTTGCTTTTCATGGGTTGATTTTTATAATAACTCTATAATAACTATTATAATTTTAACGTTTTTAGAAAAAATATTAACCACTTGAGCGATTTTTAGCATACTATGCCAAGTTCACAAAAAGTTTGAAGCGATCTCTGGCCATAATATGCCATATTTAAAGAACCTAAAATATGGGATAAATGATGAAATCTATTGGCTTTGAACCGCAGTATACAGTTTCATATATTTCCATATTAATATTTTGAGGAAAGATAATAATTAAATAATATTGTAAATGTATATACACGAGTATATTTTTAGTCCTCAGTACTAGGCGATCCTGTGCTTATGGGAACTAGGTTTTGGATAGAGGGTTTCCATGGCACAACTTCATGGCTTGGGTAAGGTTTTTTCAGTTAATTCCATGACGATGTTTATAAAATACCAGTCAGTATTTTTTTCCAGTAATTCTTGAAGACAAGATTTGATGTAAGTACTTAATGCAGTTCTTTTTTGTTTTAATTTAATATCGAACACTTTGTTATGTAACTTAGGCGTAATCCAAAACTTAATAATACTTAATAATACTCTTAATAATACTAATATTTTGCTGATTTATATAACGCTGTATTCTTGAAAAATCACCTGAAGTGCTCTGTAAAAATACAGGGTTTTCCAATAAGAGGTGTTATTTTGATATTCAATTGTAAAATATCAATGGTTTCGTTGCTTGTGTGGCACGTAGTGCCGTCTTGTTGAAAGTAAACGTTGTCCAGATCAATAACATCCAATTCCAGCCATAAAAAATCATTAATCATCTTTCGATAGCGCAATCCATTCACCGTAACTGTTGCTCCAGCCTCATTTTCGAAAAAGTAAGGTCCAATGACTCCGCCGGACCATAAACCGCACCAAACAGTCACACGTTGAGGATAAAGAGGCTTTTCAACAATAAATCTTGGGTTTTCCGAGCCCCAGATGCGAAAATTTTGCTTGTTGACGAAGCCACCGAGGTGGAAATGGGCCTCATCACTCAAGATTGATTCACTCAAGTGAATTTTAATAATTTCAATGCGTCGTTGAAGCGTGTATCGTTCCATTTTTATCAATGGCGTAGTTTTTAGTAGTATTTATATTGAATAATAAATATAACTGGCTTACGACTATGATTCAAAATAATTAGTAATTTAATGACATATATTTACAACTTTGGCTTAACGTTAGTGACTTACAACAATTCTTGCATTTTTTAAATACATGTTTTGAGTTTTGCCCGTGTTGTCAGTGATAAGTCAATAATAATTTAAAACATAGAAAACAACACTCTGTAGGTACAGGTACGAGTATAAACAGGTAACATAGAAGTAAGGTATTGCTGTGAGTTCGAATCAGTTTGGGGATTTTATTCGTATATATAATATTCTACATATAAATAAATAGTTTTTTTTTAAATTTTATTAGTGTCAGAAGAAGAAGTTCTATACAGGGTGCCAGGAGGTGATTCTACATGATGGTAGAATTCAAAAAGATAAATGAATATTTCGAAATTCTATTGTTTATTTTCTTAAATAACTATTAACTAGGCCAATATAGTTAATGTGTCTTTGGACCAGCCTCATTTAGCAGTGGGGCATTGTGTACACGCATATGTTGTGTCTCTGGCTAGAACGATTAGGGTTTTTACAGACATTGTAAAGACGAGTGTATATAAATTTAAGACATTGGACACAGTAGATCCGCCTTAGTTCCATAATGTCAGTTTCCCGAAGCAATTGATCGATATGTCTTGGTCTTTCTGGTGCATTATCTTAATGATGACATGGTTATTGTATGTTGCTTCCCAAGCGATTATTCCGTAGGAAATTGTTGAAAGTACAAATGCATCATAAACAAGCCTCATGGTTCTTCTGTTAACGATATTGCTCATGAGTTTGAATATGTAAATTAGGTGCCTCATTTTATTGACAGTTTTTTTAATGTGGTAATATAATTTATGTTTTTTATCCAGGGTGATACTGAGAGTACCTACCACTCTTCTTATCAAACGTTGAAAGGGATTAAATGGGAATTTCAAAGCTGGTGTTCGAAATTACGTTACTTGCTAAAAATAATTACGTAACGTACTAGAAACTTAAAACACAACTAAACTACATTAATAATACAAAATAACACTAACAGACCAGTTAGACAAGCGTACAAAGAAAACATAAAAAACTCCGACAGTAAATTCAAGCTTTGGATAAAGACACTTCCAATTCCATGATATAAAAGCTTTCAACAGTGTAAAACTTGAAATTAAAATTGAGGAAAATAAGAATAAATTCACACACAAAATTACAAAATGGATTAAAGAACAAAAAAGACAATATTACCAAAATGTCATAGCATAAAATAAAAATAAAACCTACACGTAACACACAAAACCAATATAAACACACATCACTCACAAACACAAAAGATTATATTTTAAAGGTATTATTTACTCTTTAAATGTATTATGGAGATTATATTTTCATATTATAAAATGATGACCTCAGCACGGGCAAGCCACCCAGTGAGGCCAACATTACTGGTAAACTTTGAAATATATAAAATATTGTACCAAATAAAATAAAATAAAAACATGGTTATCTTAAAATTCACGAAGAAAAACTATGTCATTTTCAGGACGCTAGAGCTAACCGTTCCGGGGATACCAGTGCTACACTACCACAACATCAAAAATTGTGTAATTAAAAATAAAAGCCTCGCGTGGTGTTTAATTAAAAAAACATAACAGCAGACGAAGGTTGATCAGTTTCTATATACAGAGCCTTAAACAATAAAAGGCTTCTCACGTCGAGATGAGGCAGTCACGCAAGGACACAGCTTTGTCTACGTTTCCTTACTGCCAAAAGCCTTGGCATAAACATTAATAAAACGATTATCTTTAAAAAATTAAATTCCTGGGTAACAATATTTGGAAAACTCCTAATTAATAAACATTTTCAAAAGTAAACAGGTACTTAATAAACTAAAATTATGTAATAGTATTGATGGAAAACAATCCTGACAAGTTCTCAAAAATATGATAAGTAGAATTTTCCAACTTGCAGAGACATCTACCGGAAAGCGTGCGTACTTTAAGTTAGCAGAGACTCGAACCATTTTTTGCCACTGATCTATATTTTAGTTATTGAATTTTCCTCACTGGTGTCGCTATGAGCGTAAATTTTGTTCGTTGTATTTATTATCATTTTTTTATCGTCACACATACATTATACGAATGTTTGTTTAAGTATTTTAACAATAAGGTTTCCATAAATAAAATAAAAGCATTTTTTAATATATTGGTGGTTATTTAATAATGTTTCTTAATACTATATTAGCTTGTCGTTTTGGTCACTTGCAAATATGTTTATTTTATCTGTTAAAAAACGTCTTAAAATTCCACGTCAAATGACATAATTTCGATATTCAAGACGATTTCGATATTATTTACAGGAAATATTATTTAATTTTTTTGTGCAAAATTATTATTTAACTGGAAAATATAATAGAACTCAAAACTATTTTCATATGTCTATTATATTATATTTAATATAACATACCTTTTTGATATTATCAAAACCTCACCGTCTTGCATCAAGGCAAAAATACTTGGTTGTGAATGTAACTGATATGTTTGTGAAATGTTAAATGTCTGTTTGTACTGCATCATACTGAATTGTTCTTCTTTATGTGTAACATATGTATGGTGTTCTTATACATATACATTCCACATATATACATATATGTGAAATGTATATGTATAGCATCAATATAAACTTCTTGCTTCAGATGTCTTATAGTGTTGGCTAACGGATGTATTATTTTAATGAAAAATGTTATTTTTAATTGTCAAGTCTCTGACAGCCCTGAATTGTTGAAGCTACTTTGCCATACCCGCGGGCCATAGTGGCCAAGTGGAGATAAATTTGATTGTAACAATAAACTCACTACTATTTGCGCTACTATAATATTTTGCTAGATTATATCTGTTGGCAAGTCACCTTTTCTGTATATTTTATCCTGTTTAAATGAAGTGTTTTCTATTATTGTAGCATTCTATGCCTTAAGAAAATTTCAGCTGTATCACATTCAATGTCGTTTTGTATACATATTGTTGTGTTCTTAAATGTAATACTAATATTCGCCTATGTACCACTGTGTACTTATAATCTCATGTATCACATTATTGTAAAAGCCTTTCACGGCGTTTAGTAAATAAATAAATAAATAAATTAATATTTAATATTTGGCTAATTTATATAGCGCTGTTTTCGTGAGAAATCACCTCAAAGGAGAGGAATTAATAAAATTCTCTGAATATGCTTAGCCAGGAGAAACTTTTATGATATTAACCCCTTTTTAAAAAATGTATAATTTTCCCCAGGGCTTATGTCATCTTTGGGGATTCTGTGTGATAGGTCTATTAGGGAAAAGTAGGAAAGGAAGTTCTGGGAAGGAAAAATGTATGAAGGGTGGGTAGGAATCTAGGGATCAGTGTGTCCAGGAGTGACGGACGAATGATATATCCCTTCTGCTGCGGCGCAAGGTGATGGGTCAAGAAGAACCAACTGGAGAGGTCAAAGGGTCTTCTCAAACCAACCTCTCCTGATCCGGCACGCCACGCAGCTGATGGGCAGGCGCATCCTGAACACACCTAACCCGATAAACCCGGACACCCCTGCTCAATCATCAAACGTAACGAAACACTTAGAGTGACCTATGGCAGAGGTGTTGGCTCTTCAATAAATGGTTCCCGATTATCTGGTAAGAAGGGTTCCGATGGTTCGGTGGGCATTATCTGGCATTCCAAGGGCTAATGAATTTAATACAAAATCTTCAATTTTTAGTATGCTTTATTAAGTCTTAACATCCAACACCTTCACATAATAATAAGAAGCAATGTGCAAAGAAGATAAAGTACAGGCCAAGTGGTCAATGGTCAAAATGTCGCAGTAATGCAAGGTGAAGGTGTTTAAATACGCATTACTCGAACATACACAATTTGACCTTGTCACCACAACTTTAAATACATATTCCAGTTATGTGTTCCTAATGCGTCATATTGTTTTTTTTTGTGGAGATTTGCAGGTGTCCACATACCAATTATGAACCCACAGAATGATATGATTTTTCTTGCAATACATAGTTTGATAGATTGTCCATACCTCCGGGAATGCAACAAGTTTGTACCAAAAAACTACTACCAAGAGAGGAATCACGATCGGCTATGCATACCACACGGCGGGATAGAGAATGACACGAATTCGCTGCTGTTGATGATATCTTCAAAATAAACCACGAAGGTTTCAAGAGACAAGCAAATAAATGTGTTTTTTTTTAATGTATTTGTGAACTTAGGTATCTCATCTTTTATATTGAAATAATTCATTAGGCTGGAAATAATGCCACGCGTACCGTCACTCGACCGACGACGTATTGCCAACGAGCTGGACAAGTGACTAACGTACGCTTCCGACATACGCGAGATGTGCCCAGGAGATTGGTGAAGTCATCAAATCGGCGATGGATGGCTTCATACAATCGACTACTAAAGAAACTGGTGTGGGCTCAAAGCCGTGGTTCAGTCGACAATGCTCCGAAGCAGTTCGACGAAAAAACGCGGCTTACCGAGCCTACAACACATCTCGAACGCCCGAAAGCAGATCAGCATACAACAAATCGGCAAAGGAATGCAAGAGAATCATCAATAGGTCAAAATTCGAACACGACCTGCAGATCAGCAAAAAGCTGGCTGCCTGCCCGCATGGCAGCAGAGCATTCTGGTCGCTTGCGGGCTCAATAGGTCAAAATTTTTGCAAACCCAGTTTGCCACCTCTTACCAGACCTGACGGCTCACTAGCAAACACCGCCACCGAAAAGGCAAACCTTTTAGGGAAAATGTTTGCGGAAAACTCGACCCTCGACGACGGGGGTGCTGTTCCGCCGTCGGTTCCTCACTGCGGCTTCTATATGAAAAAGCTGAGGATCCGGCATCGGGATGTACTCCACGTCATACGAGGGCTCGATGTTAACAAAGCTAGTGGACCTGATGGAATACCTGCCCTGGTATTGCAGAGGTGTGCTGCGGAAATAGTTCCAGTTTTGACAAAGCTCTTCAAAATGTCCCTGAAGTGTGGCACTGTGCCCTCTGGTTGGAAAAAAGCGGTAATTCACCCTATTCCCAAGAAAGGTGACCGCTCCAACCCGGCCAACTACCGCCCCATAGCGATCACATCAGTTCTGTCCAAAGTGATGGAACGTGTGATCAACGACAAACTGCTCACATACCTCGAGAAGAACAAAATTATCAACGACCGTCAATACGGATTCCGGCGGAACCGCTCGTGCGGTGATCTTCTCGCGTATGTGACGCATGTTTGGGGGCGGTGCCTGGAACGTCACGGTGAGACCCAAACGGTCGCACTAGACATATCCAAGGCCTTTGACCGGGTCTGGCACCGAGGACTTGTCAACAAATTGCATTCTTACGGACTTCCCGCATCCCTGTGTACGTGGATTGCTGACTTTTTAAGGGATAGGTCGATTCAGGCGGTTGCTGACGGTTTCACCTCTTCCTCGCACTCCATAAATGCTGGCGTCCCACAGGGATCGGTTCTGTCTCCGACTTTGTTTTTGTTGCACATCAATGACCTTTTGACATGTGCACCGATTCATTGTTACGCGGATGACAGTACAGTTCATGATAGCTTTTTGTTTGACAAGCCCCCAAAGGGCACACAAACTCCAACGGCTCGGAGGGCTTTGAAGCAGAGAATGGACGGTTATCTCGAGAGTATTTCCTCCTGGGGTAAAAATAATCTCGTCGAATTTAATGTTTCAAAGACCCAATCCTGTCTGATTACGTCTAAAAGGGATCCAAATGATAATATAGTCTCCTTCAACGGAAGCAATCTTCCGAACAGGCCTTCCATTGATATGCTTGGTGTAACTATAAGTGACCAGCTCAGGTACGGGGGCTCCATCGAAGCTAGAGTAAAGTTGGCCTCTCAGAAGCTGGGCGTACTGTACAGGGCCCGCAGATACTTTAATAGTACACAACTGCTCACCCTGTACAAATCGCAAGTGCGCCCTACTGTCGAATTTGGCAGCCATCTCTGGTCTGGAGCCCCAAAATACCTGAAAAAAACCCTTGACTCTGTGCAGAAACGGGCGGTCCGTTTGATAGATTCCCCAATCTTAACAAACGGACTGCAATCTTTAGAGCACAGGCGTCAGGTAGGTATGCTGTCCTTGTTCTATCGGTATTACAATGGAAGATGCTCTGAGGAACTAGCGTCATTGATCCCTTCGGCACCGGTGCGTAGTCGGGATACACGCCAAACGCGCGCCCAACATTTGTACACAGTTGACACTTGTCACATGAGAACGGGTCGCTTCTATGATTCGTTCTTAAGTTCAACAGCTCGGCTGTGGAACGAACTGCCGGCCTCTGTGTTTCCTCCCTCCTACAACATGGGACTCTTCAAGACCCATGTTCACTCCTTCCTCTCCACAAAAAGACCCTCCACACAGCATCCCCAAAGATGACATAGGCCCTGAGGGAAATTATTTTCTTCAGGGCCTCCTGTGTGGAGTAAATATAAAAAAAAAAAAAAAAAATATTTCCAGCCTTATTGTATTTTTTTCTCTTCATGTGCAAAGACTTAAACAAAAAGGCGACTCAGGTCCTCTTGAAATTTGATGCAGTATTCTATCGACAACAACAAAGTTTTTTTACCATATGCGCACGCTAGGTAATTAGAGTGTAAAAAACATTAGTGAATAATATATATTAAATATTATGCATTAAATAATAATGGCCCTAAATGAGTACCTTGACGTACTCCAGAGGGCACGGAGAAGAATCTGGACTTAGTTCCCTCAACTGATATACTGATATGTTCTACTGCATGAAGTGAGCCACCGAAATAAGTCGCAATGTATGCCCAATTGATGTAAAGTTTTAAATGGGATAGAATGGTTTTCCTCATCGAATGCCTTAGAGTAATCAGTATAGATTACAACTACATAAGATAATGTTAGTAATCGAAAAAAGTAAGTATTAGATTGATAAAACAGAATGCAACTAGGTAGCAATATTTGAATTGGTAGTATGTATCTCTTTTGTACATTTCTTTACTTTATAAATGATTATATTAGAATTTTTTAAATGAGATCGTTAACAATGAGGTTTATAAGCTTCATTAAGTTAATCCTAATGAGTTCAGGAGCTGCTGTTTAAAATATTAAAAAATAATTAATAAATGTACTTACTCTATGCTGCTTGACCAACTGAACATTCGACGATATTTTTCCCTTTTCTCGTCCTCGTTCTCCGGCGATATTTCCACATCCTTCATTTTCATCATTTCTAAACTTGCACTTTTCTTAATTTACTGAATTCTTAGAAAACACTTCGAATTATTTTTTTACACTTTTGTCAAAATATCACAAGGCACTTATAATAAAAGTTTTGGGTTCGTTTTATCACAGTTTTTCAGTTATTATTCTTTTAGAAAACTATTGCAATTCCGTTTTAAAATAATCTGTGGTAACAATTTGAATGTTTTGATACTGCTAAGAAATTGATATTTGCATTTAATTTTTTTTATATCTTTGATATACCAGGGGAAATAATTAAAAAAAGCAATTTGAGGAGCAATGGCCTTTTCACACAAAAAATAAATTTGAATTTTAGAAAAAAATACTTGATCAAACTGAATAATATTTTTTTTCAATCAAAAAGTTTAGCAAAAATCTTGTGCTACTTTATTTATTTGTGTTTCAAATTATAAAATATAAACAATTAAAGAAATCGACTTATGCGATTTTAGAAGCAACTTTGACAATTATTTGTGAGGTGATGATAATTACATTAAAAAAATAATCTTACCTACCTACTGTGTACATATAATGCAATTTATAAAATACAATAAATATTTATTATTAAACAGCATTTTGATGGGCTAAAAATTAAATGACAACCGACGATTTACGTTTAAATGTTAATTTGAAGTATAATAATTTAAATGATTGTTTTTATTTTATTTTATTTTTACTTAGAAAGTTTGGCAAGATTTTTTTAAATAATTACCATTAACATGTTAAATGTCTCTAAAATCATTAAAATTGGATTCTTTATAGGGTTATATTTTACTGTAGGGTAAATTATAGTGAGTTTACATCTCCCGAAAATAATAACAACATTACTTTTACCCACATTTATGTGAGATTGGTATCACTGTGAACCTGCGCGCGATACCTCGCGCGGCAAATATTTCATTCTCTCTCCAGTGGTCTAGCCGCCGGTTTAGTTAATATTTTATCCGTTTTTTTTTCATAAAATTATTGTAACGTGAGTTTTGTTAACAACCACAGAATCATTCAGCCAACAATCCATTTAAATTGGCGATAGACACAATCCTCCAAATACCATTTAAAACACAAACAATTATAATAGCGTATATTCCTACTAGATATTTGCTATACCGTTTGGTCAAGTTTTTCAGCCTCAAATCCAAATTTTAATTACGTTAAGAAGAAGTTCCTGTTAAGAAGTCCAGCTTCGATTTTAAAACAAATTTGTTTCTGAACACTTTACACGATTATATTTTTAACGATAAATTCATGACTATAAAAAATATAATAAGCAGTAATTGTCGATTGAAGTACTTGTACATATTGAATTATTTGGCGTGTTGGGAATAAGCCGACGTAGCTCAATGGTCCAGAGCACCTGACCGGACATCAGAAGGTGCGGGTTCAATTTCCATCGGCGGCATTTATTTTTACTCGGAGATATTTACAATTTGTACGAATATTTCAGGAGAATTATTGTTTTAATAATTTGTTATACTTTACACAATTCCGTATATTAAAACCTTGCGCAGCTTGTGCGCGTTTATTAGCACTCTCATTTTAGCATCACCTATCGCACTTCCAAACAAAAAAAAAGCTAAAATATACTCGTTATAATGTAAGCAAAATAACGAACTTTTTTAGACACTTATAGATCAGAAATCGACATTAGCACTACCGACTGCACAGATAATATGACAATAATTCGGAATACGGCTGTTGTACTGTTAGAGGTTATCATTATATCTAATTTTTACAAAAAAATAAGATAATAAAACACTAATTATTATTAGTACTAGAATGTAGCACTTAAATTCTGTTGTTTAATATGTAGGTCATATTGAAGTTGAGCATTGTGTATGATAAATTCTTAAAGTGGTCACTCACAAGATGAAAGATATGACATTTCAATGAAGGTCTAACTATAGTTTGCCAATGTTTTTCAAAAATACCGACAGCGATATCTGATGGATCATATTTGCAACGACCAAGTTATGGTCACCACAAAATCTCAGATATGATACTGGTGCATCTAAAAGGTTAATAAACAAAAAGCGCTTTATATCCCCGTAGGTATGACACTTGGATAACAGCCGGACGTATCGTGTTCGATATTCACATAGCCGGTGTTTACTTACTCCCGTTTAAACGCAAATTATGGCCACTTGAAAAGATCTTACAGTTTTTAAAATACTATATCAACACATCGTTAGACTGCATTGGGAACTATTCACAGATTTTGAAAAATATATAAAATTTAAATGAATGTACTCATGTTTTAGTAGTATCTATCTTAGGTAGCTTAAAAAAATCAAAAATAATTCAGAAAACAGTAATGAGACACATTTTGAAGTATAATAAATATAAATCAATGTAGAAAATACGCGAGGAATCTTATCTAATATATATATTTTAGAAATAAACTCGTGTTTCCCTACCAGCCTAATTTTCTTTACAAAAGCCACTGCCATCGACCAGTGGTTATGGTGGTAGATAGCCCTTTTTTTTATAGTTAATACCTCACAAGAGTCCCAACTGCTCCCGTCTGGAGCCAGTGAGACTATGGCATCCCCAATTGGGGGATGTTGTGAGGCTGAAGGTAAGTGGAGAAGGGAAAGAGGAAGGTGGGGAAGTACCTGGCTATTCAGATCTAGTCACTAAACACGGCTAAAGCCAATTGGAGCAACGTTTCAATTCTGAATGGTGGTCTTACACCAGGGCGATACTGGTAGTATCTTCCACTCTGGAACGTGCCGCAAATATACTATATATTATTTTAATTATTTTTTTAATTAATTAATTGTGAAATAACACAAATCAATCAAATAAAATTTATTTGCGCACGCCGGGTTCGAACCCGCGACCTTCGGAATGGCAGTCCAATGCGTTACCACTGGACTATGCCGGCCGTCAGCTTGTCAACCGTCGCTTGGTGTCACATCGAAAGTAAGAGAGTTTGGAGGTTGTGGCTGAGCGTGGATGGGATTGCGTGACGAAAATGTGCTTTGTTATGGAAGGCCGCGAATGCTTCAGATTATTTCAGAAAGGGCCCGCCGACTTTTCGACGGTTCCAGAAAGTTCATGAAGGGTCTCGAATGCTCGAATCCTGGAAGGAAAAAGTTCAAGAAGGTTCTATAAGCGTCCAAACTGAGTGGAGGAGTATGTCGATGAGTCTAGAAGGTTCCGGAAAGCTCTAGAATGCTCTTGAAAGTTCTGGAAGGAGCCACAGCAACGCGTGGCGGGGTACAGCTAGTTAGATATAATGAGAGTTAAGCAAAGAATTTTCTATAAAGTTTTAATTTTTATCTACAGAAAGAAAACATTAGATTATATACCATAAACACATAATTGTTTACTGTAATAAAGGCATCATAATATACAGCTTAGTTCCCAGTGAAATACAAAACGTACAAACTGTACAAATTGCGTAAACATTTGTAAATAAAAAGTATTAGAAATAAGCAAAGCGTAAATGAAAACGTCAAAATTATGTTTATTTTTGAAAACTTGAAATTGATATATCTTAAGTTTAATAAATAAATAAAACTAGTACATTATTTTCAGGATTAAATCACAAAAATCTTTCATTCAATTAATAGGATAACGATGTATTCTGTCTTTGCGCTTGTCTTATAATGAGTACAAAAATGTAAATCTTTGCCTTGTATTTCCTACTTAATGGAATTCCAGACAAAATCTACGATAATTCAGTTTCTTGTTTAATTTTGTCATTATGTCGAGATTAGTAGTTTCAAGGTAGAGCACACCTGGTAAACCGGTTTCCTTGTGTTGCTCTCATCTTGGAATAAAAATACTAAATATTTGAGAAGATTTCACGATCAATGGAATTCAAGATTTTATTTGAGATTTTCATTATATTATGGCGTGATGGCCAATGTAGAATATTCATCGAGTTTTAAAGGGATTCCGGAAACAGTTTATTAAAAAAACACGTTTTGCTGAAATCTGTTTGTTTATAAAGACTTCATAAATAAATATTTTCCAGTAGATTCGTAAACTCAATTATTATTAACCGAATTCGATGGATTCAATTTCGAATACCGTATTTTCAAAATGTTTTTCTATAATCAAACGACAAATCAAAAAACACGGAAAAAACAATTTGGCGTCTGATTTTACTTTTGCACACATCAACTGTATTTCATAGTCTCATAACTCGTGATGCAAATTACATTGTGAGTTTAAAATAGTTGCGTTAAGAAATAAATTTTATGTATTATTATATGTTTTTACTGCTTTAAGTGGACACAAAATCAGCATACAAAACCGACGATCGTGAGTAAAATCCTTTAATAATTTGTTTCATTACAAGTCACATTTTAACCTTTTTGTAAAATATATACGTTCAGACTAGGAACACAAAACAAAATGCAAACATTATTCAGCAATACATACTCAACCAACTATCAAACACACTCACTAACCAATAGGATGCATAATCTGGGTAACAAGTTTGGGCGTACTATTGATATATTTACTGACTCCATTTATAAAATCAAGCGTAATCTATAACAGCACTTCGTTGAATCCTACAAATTATAGTAGCGTTGGTAATGTAGTTTTAAAGATTTGTCGTATATTTGACGGATATAATATATAATGGAGTTATGCCTGTTCGTTCGATCATCTCCAGAAAAGTTCCCACAAAAAAACTCAACGCCACAAGGATCACAGAAAACTTATTGATCCCAAAAGCAGACAAAACTATATTTCAAAAAGGACCACACTACATGGCCATTAAAGTATATAAGAACCTTCCACGTAGCATCAAACAAATAACCGACATACTTAAATTTAAATCATCACTAAAAACATTTCTTTTAAACAAATGTCACTGCACCACAACATAAATTAAATACCTCTGTTTTTTATTTTTTATTTAGGTACATACATTTGTTAACATGTAATTGTTGGGTTATGTAATATAATGTGTGTTTGTTGGGTTAGCTGGAAGAAATAGGATGTAACCTATAAGCTATACCCTTTGTACTCTGTATTTTTTTGCAATAAATATTTTTTTGAATTTTGAAGATGTTCTAGTATCTATATTTTTTACGCTACTGTAACATGTTCACTAATACAGTTTCATATTCAGTTTATCAGATTAATGTTATTTGAAGCTTTTTAAAATTTATTATGTATAATTTTCCTTAGCTAACTAGGATCATTCTTTTCGTAAAATCCATGTAAAAGTCCGGCTGGGTAAAACCAAATAAAATATTCATTATTATTTCTCTGTAATAACGTTATTCCGATTGTTCTTTTGTTATAACGATTAAAATATAACAGCATCTTGTGCGTTCTCCGTTGTTAAAATGAATAGAATATTTTGATATTAAAAAACGATACTACACTTTCACGTGTCTTATAAAATTCATACCTGCTGAGTAATTTTTTTTACTAATATGTGACACGTGTAATAAGTGTATGTATATACGCATGTCATATATTTTCTTAAGGCGATGCACAACGTCGTGTAATATTTTAAATTGAGCCGCTATCAATAACAACCCTTACGTAGATGGCGATAAGGTTTAAATTCCCGCTTAACACCATCCGCCTGTTTTGATTTATATAAGAAAAAAACATGGCCAAAAAGTGCCTTTTATTTTATTTTGTGGATGTTCAGGCATAAATATTTTTTTTTTTCGATCGATTTATAAATAACTTCATTTGCCACACTATACAATAAAATTATAACCGAAAATGGGTTCGTAAGTAGGAGATTTTGAACTTAAAAGCAGTTTTCATAGGCCTTATACATTATTTTTTCTTGGCTTATAAAAGACTTATCTAAAAAATACTCGATTATTTCAAAGGCCAGGATGTATTCGATTCGCAGTATTTAATTAAAGCATCTGAAACATTTCTAGGCGACCAAATTTTCAAACCAAAAACACATGATTTCGCATTACTGCGTAGTGCATCGCCTTAAACTTTTTCATGTACTGTCACAAGTGATGTGTTCGTTTGCCTTCTTGAAGTATTCCTCATTAGTTATTTATACGTTTCCTCCTATTTTTTGCCCCATGTCATCTTTTGGGATGCTATGTGAAGGGTCTAACTATGCTTTTACTGGTCTTGCATTATATTGGAATCTTTCGACTATTTTTTTTTAATACATCTCTTTGAATTTCACCATTGTTTTCAGGAATGAAGAATGAAAGGAAATCTTGGAGGCGGAAATTAACCTACTTCCCGACATCTGAATGAGCTGAAACTCAGCAGATAGACTCGTTGTAGATGATAATGCACTTTTAGTGGCAATCACGTACCTACTCACACACGGACATTACATAATATATGTCTGTCCTACCCGATCGGCATTTGGCGAGGTTTTTAGCGCAGTTGACTCCAGTGCCTGGAAAGGAAGGTACAATCCTGTCTCAAAACAAAACAAAAAGAAATTTAAAAAATAATTTAACATTGTTTATTACAAGTGGTTTTTTTACTCCCCATTCCATCTAATATGGATTCATATTGATTGTACGGAAATTGCGTGTTGTTAAAATGTAAAATCTGTTTTTAATATCTTCTGACAATAATTTTCTACCGCAAAAATCATTTTGGATATGCACCGCAGACAGTAGGAATTTCAAATGAAAAGGTTTAAACGAACGCATTATTAAATCTTCACATGTGTTGATACCATGTCTATGACCGCTGTTTGAGTTATGCAACTCATCGTGACTTGTGAATGAACTTTTGTTACAACTTGTTATCAGTTGGTATTTAGTGCTTTTTGGTAGGTGATGCTAATTGATTCATAAATGTACACTAAGATGGACCGAACAATTTTGCAAAAGGGTTGAAATGTATGTTTGTAACTATCACGAATGTGTGTAATATATTTTATAATGCAACCGATTTTGAAATAAAAAATAATTATTCGCCTGAAATATCAATACAGATTGAAAATATCTCCCGAGTGAAAATAAATGCCGTGATACCTTCTGATGTCCGGTCAGGTGCTCTGAACCACTGAACTATGTCGGCTTATTTCCAACACGCCAAATAATTCAATATGTACTAGTACCTCTATCAACAATTACTGCTTATTATATATTTTTTCACCTGAAAACAACCAACCTTATTTTTGTATGAAAGGCTTTGTTAGTGCTGAATTTCCCACTAGATGGCGTCGAGACATATTATATCTACATTTGTTGGTGAAATATTTTATTGATAAAGTAATGTTTATAAGACAAGGTTTAATGCATAGTATAAAGGATGTGATGAAAGGCTTTAAATCACAGTGAAAAAAAAAACAGATAAACCATAGCTGCAAAAAAATATACAAATTATTTATGAAAACGGACATGCTAACGACATCTGGCGGAGAAAGAATTGATTCAGTTTGCTTGCAGTAGGCGCCTGTAATAGTTGGACTTAAATCGAGGTTCCGGGATGAAAGCAGAGAGGTCGTAAAATCGTCTAAGACGAGAAAGGAACCCCCTTTCTAGGCTTAAAAATAAATATTGAAGGTTGTCGACCAATTGGATCTGGTCGAGAACGATAAAAATTTTGAATAACCAATCAGTGAACTGAGAGGAGTGCATCAGCTACAGACAAAGGAATGAGCTTTGGATCGGGCAATAAAATAGATAATTAACGGCATTTCGATTCCCACAGAAATTAGAGGTGAACGCACTGTAGAATAAACATCGACGTTCAAGGGAACGGATCCTGGGAATGTTTACAATGACTGAGACATTTATAAGATATCGAACCGTTGAAATCGAGGGCTTTGGAAGTTTTACAAGTTGTAAAGCACACACACAAAAATGCAATGAAAAAATTATAAACGTGATAGTGTAAGAGAGGGCGGAGAAACTAAGGGAAATTACTGGCAGAATTTTCAACTGTAGTACAATTATTTATGATAGAAGGAGGGTGTCATGTTCGATAAAAATCGTATTAAAGAGAGGTGAGAGTTTTGGAAACAATGGAAATTAATCGTTATCAATTTAAGATGAAACGGACATATTGGTAAATCAATTTTGAATGAAAATCTCGCAAAAAAAATAGACATTTTAGAAAAGTGCGGCGACCGAATGGAAGGATAATACAGAGATTTTTGAGCTGCTACAAAGGTCCTAGGGACATGAAAATTGAGTATCAGAAGAAGACAGTAAAACTAAACATATAGCGATAGATTAGATTCAGGAAAAGTAGACATTTTACATAATTATTAGGTTAGATAGATATTAGAGCTACACAAGACGGCTGAAGAAGTGACATGAGATAAAAGGTTGACAGTCTCATGTGTATTTTGGGAGATAAACAATCGAAATCCGAACATGATTTTTATTTACGTTAAGGTAATAAACGATTAGAAAAACGATTAACTTTAACGTGGAGCAGATGAGGTATTTAGATTAGGCAAAAGAGATTAAAATTAATAGGTTTGAAATTAAATAAAATTTACGACCATAGTACATAAATTCAAGACGTAAACAGGTGTCCAGACATATAATTTATGTGAAATCTTGTATGACAAAGATAGAGGTTGGGGCGGAGATTGGGTCAGGCAATAAAAATGACAGATATCCCAGAGTCTAATTAGGTATATCTCCCATAGAAGTGTGGAAAATTATATATTAATTAATAATAGATGAAGTATGAAATATTCCTGGAGACCACACACATCGGGAAAAGTGGAGAAAAGATAAAAGAAAGGGTAAAGAACGGAGATAAAGAATAATCCAAGTGGAGAAAAGTGATACAATTCAAATTTATCCGTGAAATAAATAAATACGACTTGGAAAATAATTAGTTATAAAGTTATGAGAAATAACAAAAGAATAAAGAAGAAAATTGTGCAGGAAAACGTCGCGAATAAAAGAAAATCCAAAAAATAAGGAAAACTCAAATCTGCGACATAAAGAGGGAAGGTACGGGTGAAAATGGAAAAGCTCGTATAGGTGACAATAAAATTAAGTAGAATTTAGACAAATCGAAATTCAAAAATGCGTAGTAAAGATCTCAGCATGGATTTAAACAATTTTCGCACGAGATGCATAAAATTGAGATCTATATATATGTTATTGAGGATGGACCTATCGCGAATTGGGAAAAAAAAGGAACGCAAAATCATGAGATTTTAACTACATTTTGTATGGACGGAGGACAAAGGAAGCTTGGGCGACTAACGCGGACTTACCCGATTCGGACCCTATCGATTTAGAGTTGTGAGATAAAAATTAACCACCGCCCAGAGCCGGAAAGCAGAAGATCTTATGGAAGCACAATCGATATTAATGGCAGGGATGTTCGGATTTGCGAGTTGGTAAAAGATAGAATCGATCATCAGAGGAAATTCAGATACGTCTTTTGGAATCTGAGAAGGGTATAAAATGGCGGTGCAGACCAGTTTTCAGGGAGTCAGTCGAGAGTTTTGAAAACGGAATTTACGTCGCAGTACTACGTCTATTGGTAAAATTCTAGTGAAATAATCTAAGTGTTAAATTTTGAACAAGTCTAAGTATTAAATTTTGAACAAGTCCCTGGACTTAGGAAGTTTTGTGAAAAGTTAGAAATTTTAAATTCAGTTTAAATTCCTTTGAAAATCCCATCAGTGAAGTTTTGTTGAGTCAGTTTAATTTGGTTAAACAGTGAAAAATAAATATAATTTAAACTCAGTGCTTAAAAAGTGTTTAGTGAAGTGCAAAAAAGTGATTACTGAATTAAAAATTAAATCAAAATTTAAAAAATAATTATTCCATTCAAGTGAAATTAAAATTCGATTGAGAGTTTTGTCGTTCATCTAGAGTGGATGTGCTCGTGAATTGAAATTTAAAAATAGATTATAATTTAACATCAATTTGGTTAAAAAATAATAATAATAGTCATAAATATTTACGTCTTAGTTTAAAATAAACACAATCCAGACAGTTCGAAAAGAAATAACAACAAATGCTCAAACCTTTGTTCTAAAAGTAACAGTTCGGAAAAGAAATTAATTTATTAAGAATCGAGATGATTAAAAGTCTGCGCAATTCGGAAAAAATTTTCTTATAAAAATAAATATAAAAGAAATTTAGAATCAATAAATTGATCGATTAAAACCCATCGTGCGCATAGCGACCGTGTTAAAAGTGTTTGTCGTTCTAATCGGAATTTTAAACATCAAGCCATTATTTCGAAAAAGAATTTGAGATAGCTATCACTCAAAGCCTAAACTAGAAAGGTGTTATTAAATCAACGGGTTTTCTGGATTAGGATTTCGTTCGGAAGAAAAATCAATTATCAGCAAATTTATATGATTCAAGCAAGAATAAAATATTAAATAGGAATAAATAGTCGAAAAGATTTATTTTGAAATTAGTTGGAAAATTCAGTTAATTAGGTAGGATTTTCTTCGGCAAGATTTGTTGTGTGGCACCCAACCGGAAAAATCTTGTAGAGGGTGAGTTTTCCTTTTATAAATGATTTTCAGGCCCAAGGAGTGAGGAGGCACAGCTGATCAATGGTATATCATTTAAATTATTAAAACAACAAAACAAAGAATTACACATTAAAATATGTATATTGTGTATTTGTGTATATATATATAAATATAAAATAATATATTGTATATAAAGAATACATATATGAGTAATGTAATTATATATATGTATTTTATTTATTAATCGAAGCATCGAAATGGTAGCGATTTTTAATACCTACCCGAGGACATATCTATATTATTGAAAAAGAAAATATGTATTTATTAATATTCCAGACTATGTAGAATCATATATTTTATATTTATTTATTAACATATGTACTCTTATTTAAAATATTTTGACAATCGAGATATGTGTACTTAAATATATATTTATATTTATTCTTCATTTAACCTAGTAAAATTACTAAATTCGGAAAATGAAAAATAGTTTAACTTCAATAAAGGAATTAAAAATATTTAAATTAACTATGCACAATAAACGGTAACATAACTGAATCACAAGGAGAGCGCGAGATATTTTTAAAATAAACAATCTCACATCTGGGTTAGTGGGTCAGATGAGATGTTTACATTGTTCAATTTGTTGATAAAACAAGGGATCACTGGAGAATTGGGTCAACCGCATAGTTTGGAAACGACCTTGGCCATAATTAGTTAGTCACATAGGATTTTATTAATTACCCGAAACAGCTGGAAGATGCGTGCTCTCAAATACCTATCAATCACAAACGACAATTGAAAAATCACGGGTTAGCCAGATTTATATCGAAAAATTACATAAAACATTTGAATACCATTGATTAGATAATCGCATAGATTTTTATTAGTTACCTGAAACAGCTGGAAGCTGCGTGCTTACAAATACTTATCATTCACAATCGACAATTGAAAAATCACGAGTTAGTAAGATTTATATCGAATAATTATACAAAACATTTGAATGTTATTGATTGGGTGCTCATACAAAACCCCATCAGTTGCCTGAGACATTTGAGAGTCGAGTACTCTCTAATTTGGCAAACAACTACTTGAAACAATTGGAAAATCACGGGATAGGATGAACAAAATTAATGTTGAAACCTGGAGGTAAAATTTAAAACAAATACAGTTCATCAAACAGGAGGCAGTGGTCGCTCCTACAACAAGACCATTAACCAAACCAAATAGAGATGACGATTCTCTTAAATAAAAACGTCAAAACCAAACAAAAAGCCTGGAGTTCGATAGCTCTCCAAAACAAACTATCAATAAGACCTTATTCTACTAGTATTTATTAGTATAACCTTATTCTTACGTATATATTCGGTTACCAAGACTAGAGTTTCGCAGAACTCTTCGTGCGAGATCCGAGCTTGGAATGCGAGGTAGATAGCCTCGTATTGCGAGTTATAAACCTTTCCCAAACTGTATGTATACATATATTTATTCGTATGTACTGTTTACTGGAGGATGCGGACCTGCATACAGCTTGCATTTTAGGTCTTCTGGACCACTCTCGCATCTTCTCTTAAACGTGGAATGGGGATTCACGACCCGTAAGTCCACACCAACCGTGAGTATATGATTGTATATAGGACGAAACCGGTTCGCCCTAAGTAAATTGTAGTCCAAGGAGGGGTCGGAATTTGGGGGTATCGGGACTCGAGGGGAAACTTGAAGGCAGTGCATGATGACGTGGAAGGCTTTTTGGGACGCGATAACTTAGGTATCAATCAAAGAGCCGTGTCAAAGGATTGTGCGAATTTCTCGTTGACTCACGATCATCTCGTTTACTTGCAGGAGGATTTGGAGCCAAATTATGCCAGCAAATGGGCTATTCCGAGTTCGTCAAATATGCAATTAACTAATTACATTAACCTACTAAATCAATCTTTACATGTACCTTATAGCAGCAGAATCATAAAGGAGTGGCGCCAAACAGACACAAGAGTTTACCAAAATCAAATTTACTAACAATTAACCATTTGAGTTATATTTAATCACCTGTTCAAATAAACATGTATAATATCTTTTATCAGCGTTTAACTACGACTTTGTTAGGGTGCAGGGAATTAGAATAATTACAATAGGAAAGTTAGCTCATTCAGAGAATTCATTTAAGTCTAGGTTTGCAATGGAAAGACCAATTAAATTGTGAAACTCAACGCCTCGATCAGAACCAAGGGGGTTACCACAAAAATGAAGGTAATTAAAATCCTATATCATAAATCAAAAAATTACACAACGTTTGATGGAATTTAATTACAATATAAATACGGAAATATTTGCGTTCAAGTTCGTAAATAACGTATTAATTAGTTAAGTACATATGTCTATAAAGATATATAGTACAAGAGAGCTTTAAGTAGCTTTCTGTAGATATCAAAGAAAAGGGTCCAATTTTCATGGAGGCTTATGTGTTGTAGGGGAGGAATTTTCCATCCCTGCGAACACATATGCAAAGCCTTAGAAAAAAAATTAAATATCGGTCATAGCCAAGAGAGAAGAAAATTTTATATTGTTTTAAACAAAGTAAAAGAATGGCGAAAAGAGGCAAAATATTACAAGGATAACAAATAATTATGGCTTATAATTGTGTGTTATCCTTTATGCTCTGCATAAAACCTTGTCTTATAAATATTAGTTTATTATTAAAAAAAATAACGATTTTGAAATGTCTACCTGACAAGTTATTCTTTTTTCGTATCCTTGACGCAAGAATATTTACATTGATGGCTGAGTGGACAAATACATCAGATTACTAACCAGACGTCGCACAATGGGGCGACTTCATGTAACGCGTTGGCTGAAATTCAGAAAATCAAATGCTCTTTACAATGAAGCAAGTATGCTAGTTTTGAAGTTCATTAAGTGTTGCATAATTACCCCGAAGCGTTTCGCCCTAATCGCGATACTGACGGGAAAAGATCAGTTTGAACTTGACCTTTGTGCGGGTGACTGTGTCAGTTTTCGAAAGCGCGTAAATTTCAATACTTTTCAAGTTTATAAAAAGCAAAATCTATCAAGTGTACAGATCCAATTCAATATGGATACGATGTCTTATGGTATGTACCTTAATTATATTATAGTAGTTATTGATATCCTCATACTATATGTCATAAATTTAAATTAAAACAAACACCTATTTGAATTAAATATTTTCTTGTAAATATATTAAACATAGAGGTATATAGTTTAGAGTTCCATGAGATCCCGTCATATTTTAACTGTTTTTATATAGTTTAGTATCTTAGCTACAAGATTTAATTATAAATAGTTGCAAGTATGCACAATTTTTTTAATTATAGTACTTGAAAGTGAGGACTATCAGTTTTCATAAAAAACAGTTGTAGTCTAATAATCAATGTGTTTTGTTTTAGATACAATTTCTGACGTGGTTCTTACGAGATTCGAATTATACATGATTATGAAGAATTCTGGCGTTAAGAAATTTGACGAAAAAGTAAAATTCCTGAAAAAACACCTCTTAGAACTTACTCATTGTCAACTCTTTAATCAAAAATAACTTTTGAATGAAATAGCTGCATTCTGTTCTAAATTGAAAACCAAATGGTTGAAGTGTCACAGAATCCATGACTTCTTTTTATTAAATAATATTTTTTATTAAAAGAATGGCTCGAAAGCCTCCTTATGTTTAAGAATTATAAACCTTTACCAGAAATAGTAAAAACAAAAAGAGGTCGACCCACACTGTCTTTTGATATGTCGTCTGAGCGTACGAAACATCATAAAACTATACTATTGCGATCTAAAACATCTAGTACTGAGTTAGCCTTTGCTACCCACATGAGTTTTCGGTTGGCAGGTAAAGCAGCAGCATCGACTGGAGTCAAAGACGTCACGTTAAGTACGCCGACCAGAGCAAATAAGTACAGAAAAGCTTTTACCGATAAAACCCAAAACAAAAAGGTACTGAGTGGTGATGAAGCACTCACTTTGATTGTAGATGCCAAACTTAGTCGCTACCAATACAATTTAATAAGAGAAAAGGATAAAGAGGTATTTCCTTCATACAAAATTGTACAAGGAGCTAAGAAAAAATGTTATCCATTAAGTGAATTCATAACGGTCACGGAATCTTCAGCGGAAGTGAAATTGCAACAATTGCTGGATCACACTGCTGAGCGTTTAATACAAGTTCAGCAGCCGGACAATGAAGACAATTTCAAAAGAAGTACTGAAAATGCTAAAGACACCAGACCCTAATACGACTACCAGGAATGATTCGATAGTTGAATCAAGTAGTGATGACGATAGTATATTGTCACAAGATGATGAAGACGATTTATTATGTGTATAACTGTCAATAAATAGCACGAGAAATAAAGTGAGCATTTTGACTGATTTAATTTATCTTATATTATTCAATTTTATATTTTTGTACTAAGTATGCGTGACTTTTCGAACATTTTTTTTCACTTATTTTTATCAATATGTCTATACGGAACTAAAAAACGAAAAAGATTTGATGTCATTGCAACCACTGATTTGATGCCAACTTTCGGGGTCATCGGCCCCATTGTGCGTCGTAGGTCCAATAAATATTCTTCTCGCTAAGTCCTTCATCATCAAGAGCAACGTCTTCCGCTTATAATTATGGCAGTAGGAGTATGTCAGTGTACCTATACAGTGTATAGAAAGGTGTATAGAAACTGAGCCTAGCGAAGTTTTGTTTCTACTCGACCGTTTGGGATTTCATCTGTCTGTAATTTTTTTGGTATTCCGTTTCCGTTTTCAAGATGGTGGCCGTGTTGGATACTATATTTAACTTGATCGCAATAATCAATTTTATGGAATTACATACAATTATTTAGGACGGGTTTTGTCACAGAATTTTAACAATTCATCAAATTCCCAAGTTCTGTGAAAGTTCTGTTATTATTTCATCATGGTTCGGTTGTTTTACAGTACTTGAATAATAACAGAATTTGAATGAGACTTTCACAGAACTAGAAAATGCACTGTGAAATTTTATAAATTGTTAAAATTTGGTGAAACAACCTATCCTTACGCCTTATATTTTAGTAGGTAGTTTTAAATGCTTACTTATAAATCTAATCATGCCTGAACAGACTATTCAATAATTACAATAGCGTATTATCCAAGGTTGATATTTTCAGTTACGAACTTTCAAAACACAAGAGTTCCATAAAAGAATATTTCTCTGATGGTTTATGAATAATGTTTATATCTCTATTATGATTTGATTTATATCTACAACTCTCTCCATGGCTATAAATGTATTGTTTTTGTAAATGTTTCGTTTTATATAATCTTTTGTTTTGTATGAATTTTTTAATTCATATCCTTTTCTCACATATTTAATTTACTTATTCCATATTATGCTGTCTCAGTAGAGGAAGTCACAAGGAGGAAATCCATAATTGGTTTTATTTTAGCTAAATAATACTTATGTACAAACTGATTAAATGTAAACTGTCGATTTCCCGTTTAAAAATTAATAAATAAATCATTTCATACAAAATTTTGGTTTTGTTTAGAGTGAAATTGAAACACACTTTTTTTGGACGCAAGGTTCACTACTGTTCACAAAACTACTGGTGTTAAGATTTGTACAATGTTACAAAGAGAAAAAAGGTTATGGATAGATTAAAACTGCTACCTTGTAGATAGGTACTTCTTAGCATGTTTTTAATGTGCTTCTAGAATGTTTTTCTTTTGAATATAGGAACTTGGTTTTTTTTAATACTGTTGTTAAATGTTTTATTAGTCTGCGTTAACCGCACGATCATGCAAAACAAGAAGTAATATGTAATGATGTGAAGCGAACTGCGATAACATATACTTGTTCCTCATTCATCGAAGAAAGTTTGCAATTTGTATTCCGGACTGATCAACAACATAACCCAACTAAAAAACCACCTCTCGTAATACCAGAAATACACCACTTCACAAAAAAAAACCAACTGATCGATCCTAAAAAAACTTATCATAAGAATAAGATAACATTTTTACTCTGAACGTTTATTTGAACGCCTTGAAAGGAGCTTTTTTGATTCATCAATATAATAACGCACCTAAGAAAACACCACTCGTAATACCAACTAACACACCACCTCATAAAAGAATTACGTTTTAAGCAAAACTTTGAAAGCTCACCGAATGAATGTAATAACTTTTTTTACAAAGAACGTTTATTTACACATCTTTAAATAAACTTTTCTCACTTCTTCAATACAAAACAGTCTCGATTCTTAGTTACACAATGTAGCTTTCACTTTCCATTCGGTGGAGTTACAAGTTGCGAATTGATTAGTAAACGGGTTGGTAAATTGTGTAACATATGTCAAAAGGTTACGTTTGTCGAATGTTGATTGTTTCCTCGTCATAGTAATGATTGAAGCTTTTTTGGTGAGCTTAAAGGCACTTTTCTTTTTTTAGTTGGGGACACCAACAATTATTTCCGACCAAGAAGATGTAATGAACTTGATATTGAATATTTGTTACATGAACTTGGTAAAAAATCGTTGAATTATTGTTTTTTTTAACGTTTTTTTTTCCATTAGGTACATGTGTATTACATAGTATTTTGACTAAAATACACACAGTTCTACAATAACAGAAAATTATACAAATGTTTGTGGATTTTAACAACTATTATTTTTTATGTAATTTTCATTGATAAACTGATATTTAAGAGACAAGGTTTTTCAAGCTAAAAGGGTATCATATTATTTTTAAGCGATAATGATTAGCCTGAACACCTGCATAAATTTAAAAAAAATTATTTGGCAGGTTCGCAATAAATAAGCCAACGTAGCTTAGTGGTTCAGAGCACCTGACCGGACAATCAGAGGGTGCAGGTTCAATTCTTGTAAGCGCCATGTATTTTTTCTAAGAAGATTTTTTTAATTGTTTAGATGTTTCAGGCTAATAATTATTGCTTAAAAATAATATTTATTTATGTATTCATGTTCACCATAAAATGGTTATGCAGTAATATTTTGGTGAGAAGGCCACAAATTAGAGGTACAAGTAAATATGAAAGGTCACGGGAGAAGTTTTAGTTTTCGTGATATAAGTCAAAAATTTCGTTAGTCAATGAAGAATCTTTAAGCAGTTGAGTCGTTCTATTGATTGGCGCGTTCTGATATCCAGAAGTCCTCGCTTTCGGAGTATGAAAAATTACATGGGATCTCCCACGAGTTACCTTCTTAGGTATATATGTATAGACACATATTTATGTAGAAAACCAAATGGAAATACCTAATCATGTTTCTGTGCTCCAAGTATTTTGTTATTTATCATTTATTATTATTTTGTATAATTATTGTGACATTAGCGTCACTGAAAATAAACATTGACATTTCTACGCTCCTGATATTTTGTTCCCGTCGACAGGTTCACGTTTTGACGTTTTATTTTATTTTATTAATCCGTAGACCCGTTTGAAAAAGACTTTTAAAACTGTTAAATTATTATATTAATTATAGGTACTTTGTCGCTTTTCTGCACTTGTTCAAACAAACAGTTTCAAATTTGAAAATTCAATGTTCTAGAGTTTATTGAACTGGAGTTACAAACAGATACATAAACGAAGTTAGTATTTTTTAATTATGTACGTTGAACTAACATAAATAAACTAACTAACAACTATCCATCGTGCCACAAAACTCTGTCTTGGCAAACACTCCTTGCTTCATGCACTTTCATTTTTTTCCTTCTGTTTTTCTAAAAGGACGGATTGCTTCGGAGAATTTGAACAATTCATCAAATTTCAACGTTCCTTTGAGAGTTCTGTGAAAGTCCTATTCAAGTTCTGTTATTATATCATTATGGGCAAATTACTTGACAAAACTGAAACAATAACAGAATTTGAAAAGAACTTTCACAGATCTTGAAAATTATTTGTGAAATTTAAAGAATTTTTCAAATTCTCTGAAACAACACGTCCTTATTCATGTGCATACTCATGTATTTGATTTATTTATTTGTTACTACCATGTCTACCTCTTGGTCCCCGACTTTTCTACCATGTAACCTAACCAAGCTTTTTCAAAATATTTTTTTTTAGATATTCACACAATTATATATGCTAGTGCTATTACTATATGTTATAAGTTAGGAATTAAATTATCGTCCTCTGATGATAGATCATATAGTTATAGTAAACCATGGCAGATTAGATATGATATGATTTGATAGTTATAATAATGAAAATATAATCAAGATTTATTAAAACAAAAATTAGGTGTAAAAGCTAGTTGATTAAAAAGATATAATTATAGGTATAATAAAATATATAATAATAAATTATTCCAGAAAAGTGAAAAAATATAGAAAATGAAGAACTCAATTTTTCAGGCATTGAACAAATGAGTTTTTCTAATATATCGAATGAATTGTTAACCAAAATTATTGCTTTTTTAAAATTAAATCTGATTTATTTTATCTTGACAGTAAATGCAACGTCCTAATTTTTACTACTCGGTTTCGCCCGTGTATCGTATCGAAAGCCTTTTTTGGTCTTGAACAAATAAGTATTATTTTTTGCTGGTTAAGTTGATGTTTGATGTTGATGTTGGTGATTGAAATAACACTGCATGTTGAAAACAGTAGCGTTGTCATTAAAACCCCACATAAAAAGGCAAAGCAAATTTCATTGCGCCAGAATTCAGTTAGAAAGCTGTCGAAAATAAAAGAATATTTCCTAACTGAATTAATTCAAAATGTCAACAGGAAATCTTCTAGAAATTTTATTTTTTATTTTGCGTCTTTGTCAATAAAACTTTGGTTTTTCCAATAATTGGAAACACGTCAATATCATATTTTAATTAAAATAGATGATTTTTAGTTTTAGTATTTCAAGAAAATGAGGAAAATTTTCAAATTTTTAATGGTAATGAATGATACATCGCCGACTAAAATAAAATTAATATCACATAAAGGTATTTGCAAGAAGAAACGTTGTTTATCAATTGAAGGTCGAGATTGGGTACGTACTGGAGTCGAAATAATTTGACTACAAACAGGATAAACACTTGAGAAATTATCGAAACCGGTTGTAATATTAAATTTCGATAACAGCCTAAATCTAAACACACAAATAGCTGGAAGGGATTTTAGAAGAATTTTTAATCGTAAAAAAAAAAAATATCTTGTTAATTTGATGCGTAGGTACCAATATACGCAATAATTTTTAGAGTCAAGGGCGTCTCTAAATAATGCAGGTACTAGCAGATATCATTAGGGTTGCTAGTCCAAAATGAATTGTTCGTTAATTCCATCGCCAGCCCTCGGCCAACGCGGCGCTTTGTGATCATATTGGCCCGTCGAGGGCGATGTATATGTTATGCTACGTATACATACGCGAGCCGAACTGCCGAACTGAACCTCAAATGATTAAGGAACGAAGCAACTGCAAATGGCGCGAATCGCCGCTTGCAGTTGTTTCGTTCCTTTTACGTAATACATGGCTCGGTTTGCGATTCGGTTCGCAAATGTATATATATTATTGGTGTTAGATATTATCTTACAATGGCTTCGTTACAATGCGTACGATCGATTATTAATATGAGAGTATGGAATGTATCGGGAGCATCTCCTATCCTCTTCCTATTTTCCTCTTCCTCTCCCCTTCCTCTTCCACCAAAATAATTTTAAAATATTAAAACTTCATTTCCAATGAACTTTAGCATAAGAAACTTCTGTGGCTTGACTTCAGTTAACTTGTATATTTATATCTATCATTGTATATTATGTAAAAACTGTTTGTTTCTTACAAATAAATAAATGAGTTATTCGTGCGTCGTCGTGGTAGATCTTTCTATATAATTTAAATGAAGTTTTGGTCTCCGGTGACTTTTTGATGTTTTTTTTTTTACAAAAAAATATAAATTCAGTAGAAATTGGACTACTAAAGAGTTGGGCAATTACTCGGCTAAGTGACCATTTTAATTTCATTTACATTTTTACTTCAAATAATGTCAGGAATCACTGATTAAAGCTAGTCAACTACATCCCTTAACACCCTGTATACATGTCAATTTTACCTTTCTTAAAAAATGTGATATTTCAGGGGTCTGGGAAAGTATTAAAATTGTATCTTTTGTGTAATAAAATTAACAATTCATATAAAATTCAAACACGCGATCTCAGCACCATTATCTTTGCCAGATATTTGCAAATGTCAATGACAATTAAAACAAGTTTTAAAATTGGCATGTGCATATATATGTCTGCTGCATTTAAGACAGCTTTTAAGATAAAATAATTTAATGTTATTGATGTACACGAAAATCTTCTCGTTTACTTCGCAGTCCCGACTGTAACTTAATGCATCATCCTGTGACGTAGTTGTAGGATCCCAAAAGGTAATGAACTTTAAGAGGTTTGAGAGATGTTCAAAATAAAACAAAAATGGCCAAGGTCTTTAACCTGTTCGATCTAAGTTACAGTATTTCTTTTGAACATATTTCAAACTTGCTGCTGAAAAAACTGCTGCAGGTAGCATGTACATACATTACATTAAAATCAACCGAATAACTAACTTCTTCTTCTTCTTTCGTATGATGGGGGATCAGAGGTTAGTAAGCCATTTTAGGGCCTCAGGCATCGCACTGTGGACCTCATCAATCCCGCCGGGGAATGAATGCAGCCGGCATTCTTTGGCCACATATTTGGTGGCTTGCACTGCACCGCATTTACACGTCGCCGACTCTTTGAGACCCCACCTGTGTATCATATGGGCACAGCGGTTGTGGGAGGACCTTAGCATACCTACTTCCCAAAAGAAATTAAAGAGCTTCTGAAGTAGAACTTGTTACTCTATAAATGCATCGCTAATAGTACTGTCTGGCATTTTCACATTAATTTAATAAGTGTCTCTATAATATCTAATCGTTTCTCTCTAATTTCTATAATCTCCTGATCTCATTTCTATTGCACTCCGTATTTTTGTCTTTCCTCTGCAAGTCTTCCTGGAATACTATCAAACTTCTAACATAAACTTTAATTTCATCTTAAAATATTACAAATTATGCCGAATTATGACAAAAAAGCTTTATTTCTTCAAAACAAGCCCATTCCCCAAATCTATTTTATGATTTTGAGTATTAAAGTATATATTTTTTACCTGCATGTTCATAATTACCTACAAAAAATCATTTGGTACATAGTTGTTATTTAAAAATATTGTTTGCATTGGCGATTTTTTATGCTTCAATCTTATTGCCTGGTATCACGATTAATATCAACATAAAAAGAACATTTCATTGCTCTCTTGGTAAAACCAAAGCTACATAAATTTATTAAATATGTCACGCAATTTAGGCTACGAATAATATGTTAATTTAAGTACTATTTACACGGCTTCATTACATTGATATTTAGCATATAAAATTACGTAAATATTACTTCGTATGTATTAAAGGCTGTGGACTAAATTGTTGTTTTTTAACACGACATTCAAGAATTAATTGTTGTTTTTTGAACACGAAATTCAAGAATTAATTGTTTTTTTTAACACGAAATTCAAGAATTAATTTTTGTTTTTTTTTTTAACACGATATTAAAGAATAAATTGTTATTTTTTAACACCATATTCAAGAATAAATTGTTTTTTTTTACACGATATTCACGAATAAATTATTGTTTTTTTAACACGATATTCAAGAATAAATTGTTTTTATAAATTATTTTTTTCTCTGTAAAAACTCACATGAATTGTGTTGAGCGGTAAGTTCTAGTGTAGTTAAATTTACACAGCGTTTTTTGTCTGTATTTTTATCATGAGACACGATTAACAATATGTGCATTCAATTTATAAAAATGATAATACACAAAAACATCATGTGTTATGTACATTTATCATTGATTTTTTCTACAAGAAAATATTTAAACTCAAAGATTGTGGAAATTCTTGCAAAGTTAGTAAATATATTTTTAGTCGGAAGATATTTTCAATTTGTATGGCTATTTCAGGCGAGTAATTATTGTTCATAATAATTTGTTATCCTTTGTGTCATGCATAAAAAATCTTGTCTTATAAACATTAGTTTATCATTAAAAAATAACTAATAAAAGATATAATATGTCTCGACGCCATCTATCGAGAAATTCAGCACTAGCAAAGATTTTCCTACAAAAGAAAAGTTGGTTGTTTACAGGTGAAAAATATTATAAGTAATAATTGTTGATTGAAATACTAGTAGGTACGTATTGAATTATTTGGCGGATTGGCAATAAGCCGACTTAGCTTAGTGGTTCAGAGCACCTGACTGGCAATCAGAAGGTGCGGGTTCAATTCCCGTCGGCTGCATTTATTTTTTACTCGGGAGATATTTTCAATTTGTATGGATATTTCAAGCGAGTAATTATTGCTATTTTATTATAATGTGTTTTGCTATTTCCTATTTAAAATTATCCAAAAGGAGTGAGTTATTCTGTTATTATCATGAAATATAGGTAGAAATAATTTTATTTTAACTATTGGTAACCTCTGAAACACTTGACCCTTTCTGAGGGGTTAGGCGTTAAATCAATAATCAACTCTAAAGTGTTTCGAGCGCAAACGATTCTGATATTTTTTTGCACTCTTTCATGGCATACAGATTTAAATCGCATATCAAAAACTCCAGCAAGGGTGAAATTCCGATGTCAGCAGCGCACGATCGGTTTGACGGCGGGAAAAAAATTCTTGTTACTGTTGGCATATATATGTTCGGATAGACACTTATAAAATATTTTCCTTTTGTATAGTGAAGGTCAAAATGAATTATGCATTTTTTTGTTGTTTTTTTTTCAATGTTGTATCAGTTTGAATTGTCAATATTTTTAACATTAGCACACTATCAGTGGAATATTTTAAATCGGTTTACCAAAGCAAACACGAAACGCATTATCAAATTGGCAAAATTTCAAAGCAATTCAAAGCAGACCGGGTTAATAACATCGTAAATGTCATCTGAAGAAACGTGAAGTTAGCAACTAAACGCGAAATGCAAAAATGACTATCTTTTTGAGGATTGGAACAATGTGGTGCCAGCCTAAAGAAATCTTGCATGAAATATTATTATGAGTATATATTTTAACTCGAGCAGTATACGGCCCTCCCCGCCGTATAGCTATACCGACGCTGCAGCGGCGCATTAGGGAATCTTTATAAGTAAGAATGTTTTAGTTTTACATGTTTACCCTTTTAGAACATTCCAAAACATGCAGATGGAACCATATGCAACCAGTAGGGCATAATAAACCACACAAAAGTCTCAACTGCTCCCGAACGTCTGGAACCAGTGAGACTATGGCATCCCCAATTGTGGTGTGTTGTGAGTCTTGAGGGAGTGGGGAGGAGAACGAGGTTCTAACTATATTTCCCTAATGCCATTCCAAGATAAGGCCAATAATATTTAATTAGAAACTAAAATACGGAACACAAGATTATACCTCAACATCAGAAAAGTTTAATAGATTATGAGAATTCGTCTTTGCAAACTTTGACACCTTGGAACATGGTAAGGCAAAGTTCGAACCCTATCCAACTAAAGTGACGAACCAAAATGGAAATTTAAGAAGGTTAAAAGTGATGTTAGAACCTTGTAAAATAAATGTAAACTTTAAATCATTGATGTCACAACTTCGTCGTACAAGTATCTAAAGAAATACAACAAAGATTGCTCTGAAATTCTTTTCGTATTATGGAAATCAGCAAAAATATAGTTTTTCGTTCAAAGGTTATTTTTGAAAAAAAATATTAGTTAGAACCTCGTCCAGCCAAGCTGAAGATATACAGGGTGTATCGGCACGTACCCGACAAACTTTAACCAGCTATTCCTTAGCACATTTGGAGTAAAAAATATTATGGGAACTTTGCTGTCCGGTAACATTTTTTTTAATAAAAAAATTACTATTCATATTTTCACCACATGTCACCAATGTTTTATCCTTTGTCAAAGTTTTAAAACCCATCTGGCAATATTTTGTTCGAGTTTCGTTGAATAATGTACGTACGTACCTACGTTGGCGCGCTTTTACAATCACAACGAAATGGCACGGCACCATTCGTCTCATTTTTAACTATTATTATTTAGTGTGTACGAAAGAGCGAGGACACTTTTTGACACACTTGCTAATAACAGCTGTTGAACACGAGAAACAATGCAAATGACAGTGACGGAGGGTGGATTTTTTATTTATTTTTTGTTTTTAATGGAAAAAAATGTTACCGGACAGCAAAGCGCCCATAACATTTTTTACTCCAAATGTGCTGAGAAATAGCTAGTTAAAGTTTGTCGGGTACTTGCCGATACACCCTTTATTGATAAAATATCTAATGAATTACTAGTACAAACTATAAACATCGCAATACACTCTTATTCATTACTAGCTGTTGCTCCGCATGTCTGTACAGATAGAGAAATAATGGCGCGTTTTGCTTTTACGTTCAACAGATTACCTGTCACAGGTGACGTCGAAAAACACGCATATTCGAACGCAACTTTGTGTCAAAATTTCAAAGCAATCGGTAAAGAACTTTAGGAGATTAAAGATTTTGAACAAACGAACATTTACATTTTTATTTATATAGATAGATAGATAGATATTTGCTCCTTTTCCTATAAGAGATACCTATATTAAAATTCCAACAGTTTGCCGTATACATTTCCATTTCCTGCCTATTTACCTTGATTTATACCAACATCCTTGAACATCTGAATCCTCACCTCCCACACACAGCGTGATATCTCTACAGTAAACAAAATACAACTCGTCAGAACAAACAATGATTGCATGCTACGCAGAAGATGAAAATCAACACTAATCACAGGTCTAACTATTGACAACAGATGTACCTTGTATTATTATTAATTCATTTAAATAACATTATTATTGTGCGATCACAAAGGAATACGTTGAAGGCAACGACTGAGAAAAATGGCGACGTTCGACCGCGGATGGACTCGACGCGAGACTAGTTGATATTTTATTGCTGGGTTAGCTTCTGCCTTAGTAAGCCAGACCTTATTTTCTTGTCTTACAGGCGGAGTAAGGTAGAAGTGGCATGTTTTGAAACTTAGGGGGTAACTTTACAAGTTTTGTAAATGTTTTTTATAGCTATGAATAATAATATCTTTATATAGGAAAGTTTACACATTACAACTATAGATACATATTATGGTGTACATTGATTTGTAACTTTTATATTTAAGGTTATAAAATTAACAACAATAAAGAACCATTAATACAAACACAATATTGTGAAGGTAAAAAGAAAATAAAAGTAAAGTTGAGGTTTCTCAAATATCGCCTCACTAGGCTAGTCTGTGTTGAGGCAGAATTTTTCGTGTTAGTTCCTAATGCCTTTGAACATAGCTATACTTGTATTAAGATGTATTCGCTCGATAATGTGGTGACTTCAATAACTGCGAATTTGGGTGAATGCACCGGTGAAGGCCCTATTCTTATTTTTGATCCAAATTTTTACATTATCTTTGAAATTTTTTTGTGAATCAAATTGTTTTATGCTATCTGGAAGAATGTTGTAGAGTTTTGTCGCAAAGTATTTAAAGTTTCGTTGACCGAACGCAGTATGTGTTATCGGTATTTCTAGTAAGTTTTTTTTGTTGCTTCGAGTACATCGTGTATTTGAACTTTTTTCGTAGTAATTATGTATATTTGAGTATAGATGAGTTAGGATAAATTGTTATTATATTTGATATATTGCTGATACAATTGATGAGTAAAGACAGAACATTTAGCGTTTTTCGTGTAAATAAAGCGAATTTTCATATTTTTTATATTATTTTAAAATCAAAATGTAAAAGTATGCATTCTAAATACATATTCATTTGTATATAGTTGTAGTTCTGTGAACATTAGACATCGCGTCCAAAAATTATGTTTCTAAATATCTCTTATTTAATAAATCAAAACCAAAATTTTCCCTCAAAATACAAGATTTGTAAGTAAGTACTTAGATACCTAACCACATAATAATTATTAGCCAGATATTCCATGTAACATTTTTGTTCTTCAAATAAGGACTTTGCCCTATTTTCTATGACAATTCTTTTTTCAAATTTTCTTCAGGCAGGTAGGTACCAAAATTTTGAAAAAATGCAAGTAAGAAAGTATAAATAAACACGACGATTTCACATTTGAAAAAAGAACCTTACTGTACCATTAAAACGGCCACCATCTTAAAACGGAAACGGAACATACAAACAAATTTACAGGCAGTCGAAATAAAAAGCATCAACAAATAACTAAATAAATCCCAAGCAACGTATCGTTTCAAAATGGCGGTCTTTCACTAGGGCTACTTAGAGTAATCCCTGAATATTAGTTTTTATGTGAGGAATAGTCTGTTTACAGAAAAGTTCAGAAAAAAATCAAATTATGCACACATTACACAAAACTATTTTATGAAATATGTTAAAATATTATCAAAATCATATTTTTTTACATATTTTACACAGAACAGCTTCTAGCAAGTGAGCAAAGTTACTCGTTAAAGGGCCAATATTTTTTTTATATTCAATTTAATAATATTACGTGGTAAATTACACAGGTTTTGTAAAAACAGATGGTCCAGCAAAGCTGCCGCATGGCTGCTTGTCTCCCGGTTCTACCTTTACATTTTGTCTTAAGGCCCCGTAGTACGCGTTCGAAGGTGGTTTGAAAGGGAGATATGTAAATACGAATGTTAGAGGGAACGCGCTAATATTTAAAAAAAAACGATAATAATGAAGCGAACACTTTGTAAATATTTAATAAAATACGACTCGTTTGGAATCTTCTGAAAAATGGTTAAGTTGCATTTAAATATACACTGTAAATTTTTCATGTATGTAAAATATTAAGTAACAGAACAAAACGTGTTTTTGATAATTTTCGGAGCTTAATTTGAATGAATTAATTTCATAAAATTAACGTTTCGGCATGACAAATGTATAGATATTATCTTCAAAAATAACATTTTTATTTGGAACATTAAAACTTAAAGGGTTAACGAGAAACTTATTATAAATCGGTAGAAATTAGATATGCGGGGGCTTAATTAATAAGAATAAGGTGCAGAATTATACATATTACATTAAAAGAAAACTGATACCTGTTATTAGTGCTGTGTCAACACCAGTAGAATCAAGAGTCTGTGAAGTAAACGTTATAGACCAGTGGTTCTTAACCTGGGTTCGATCGAACGCTAGGGGTTCGGTGAGTAAGTCTCGGGGGTTCGGTGGAGTTCAAGACCCCTGACTTATATTTGATGAAATCATTGAAATTCAACAGAGCCAGGTTCAACAGCAACTCTTCAGAACAACATCGCTCTCAACGTTTTGGTGTCAACAATTGGAAACATACCCTGTTATTGCTAAGAAAGCTCTGGAGATTTGTATACCGTTTGTTTCAACCAAAGATATTAGAAGAACGAGATGTGCTATGCGCAGTTCGTACTGAGTGGAATTGTTTTGCCGAGTGTCGCCGGTTTTGTTCACCAATACTACTGCACACCTTCGCTTGCGCTAAGGTATCCGCACTAATACATAGAACAGATTTCTGTGCGTACACGTCCCGATACCGTTCAAAGTACCCTAATTAGGTAGTACTCCGGCTACGGTCCGGCGGCCAATATAGCATATCTCGTTCTTCTAATATCTTTGGTTTCAACATATCTTTGCGAGCAATCCTTTTCGAAGATGCTGGATATAAAAACGAAGAAGAGGAATAGACTTTGTTGTGAAAATGACATGAGAGTGGCACTTGCCAAGGTAAAGCCGCGAATTTCTGAATTGGTTTCTGAAAGGCAACAGCAGAAGTCACACTGATTTAAAGTAAATAATAACTAATATGTTTCATGTTTTGATTTAACCACTAAAATTTAATGTTTTGATCTTTGTTTTGTATAGTTTTTTTTCATCTTGTACACCTATATATAAATATATACCATGTTTTGAATTTGTAAAAATCTAATTTTATTTTTCAAATTAGGAGGGATTCGGTGAATGCGCATATGTAACTGGTGGGGTTCGGTACCTCCAAAAAGGTCAAGAACCACTGTTATAGACTGATGTTTTAGACAGGGTAAATAATAATAAAAAAAATTATAGATACATTCATGGATTTTTCTTTTCTTTTCCAGCTTTTTACATTCCTTGTGATTGGTTTCTCATTTTATGTGCAAAGTTCTTTTGTAGTTTATTAAAAATCACCTGTACATAATATTCCAGCATTCGGCTTTCTCACTTATTAGACATTAGTGGGATTTCAGACATTTGCTTTCTGTAAAACGTATCCTGTGGCTGCGCGCTAGTGGTTTTGTACGATTACACGGAGAAAAATAAGTAATTCCGATTTATTTAAAATGTCTTCAATTTATTAGTCATCCTGTTAAAAACCGGACTGTAGGCCGCTTCCTTATATAGTGTTGGTTAAATCGTAATAATATCTGAACTCGCATATCATCCATCTACGTTGGTCTTAATAATATATTATGAAAAATTGTGAGGACTTTTATATATATGAAACATTGGTATTTTACTTAAATTTTTTTAGGATACCTATAAATTCATTCATTAATGACCTAAAATCCCGTTTCTAACAGGAATAATTAGCAATATTTTGTATCAGGAAGTTTTCCTCGTGTACTTTCTCCCTAGTTGTCCTTTACTAAGGAACCAGAGAAACCTTTAATTTTATTTAAACCCTCCGAACAAAACAGTAGTTTCTAAATTGCTTATTAAATTTCCATATATACAAAATTTACTGACAAAACAATATGTCTGTACAAGTTAGTATGACTGTACGAAATACTATTAAAATTTTCAAAAATCCATAATTTACGATGCACACAGCGTAAATTTACCAAACTTTCACTTATTACTAAATTTACTAAAATTTTAAGACCAGATTTAGTGGTGCATGGTTACCCTCGCGAGGGGAAAAGTAAGGCACTTTACAGTGCAGACAGTACCTATGCATGGTTTTGATATCTACCTGTCAGTTGTTTTAATTACAACGTATTTATCACTGCCTCAAATGTAATGCAAAACTTTGTCGAGTTATTATTTTAAACCAACGATTTTTTTCAATTCGTGCAAAGTTACCCAGTGAAGAGAAAAGTGTGACACTTTACAGTACAGACAGTACCTACCCAATATTCCATGGTTTTGGTAAGTGACTACCTGCACAAGTCTGGTGAGCCGCGGGAAGTTGATTGCGATGGAATGCACGTAGAGTGTGACCTCTACATTCTCGTCAGGTAATATATTTGGAGATTTTACGATATCTACACACCTACTGACTGAAAGTTAAAAGTACCTACTATCTATTTAAATAGTGTGGACTAATTTGAAACAGAAAAAACACCTTTTTTAAAAATTTATTTGAATAATAATGCTTCTAATTTTGGAAAAATCTGTTCTTTTAAATAACAAAAAATATCCACTACTATTGTGCACAGGTTCCTATTTTTATAATTTTGTAATTACCTATTATTACCAGCTCTGTATTGTTTTTGTTAAGTTGTGTTTATAGTACACCTATGTTATGTTTATGGTAGGTTTATGTTTATGATATGTTATGTTCATGTTATGTTATGATATGTTTATGTTATGTTCATGGTATGTTTGTGTTATATTTATCTTTATGTTTTATAATCACATTTGTTTACTCCCATATGTTGTGTTTGTTTATAAGATTGCCAATTTCGTAATTCTGTTAAAAAAACGCTACTAATTTTAGAAAAATCTTTGGTTAAATAACGAAAAGCCCCCACTTATATTGTACACAGGTTCCTATTTTTATAATTTTGTTATAACATAATCTACTGTTACCAGCTCTGTACCGTTTATATTAATTTTTTTACGTTTTTACTTCTCTGCTTTAATTTAATTTCATTTTCAATTTAATTTTTAATTTTTTAATCTCTTTTTATTCATTTTACTATATGTAAATACTATCTGTACTTATATCCTTTATGGGATGTGTGGGATTGCACTAACCTCCCCACATCCTGGAATAAAGAATTTATTATTTATTATTAGTATTATTATGTTAAGTATGTTATGTTTATGTTTATGTTTATGTTTATGTTTATGTTTATGTTTATGTTTATGTTTATGTTTATGTTTATGTTTATGTTTATGTTTATGTTTATGTTTATGTTTATGTTTATGTTTATGTTTATGTTTAAGTTTATGTTTATGTTTATGTTTATGTTTATGTTTATGTTTATGTTATGTTTGGTTTATTTATGATACGTTATGTTATGTTATGTTGTGTAATCAATTTTATCCTGTAATTTTTGTATTTATTAATAAGAATAATGTTGTAATGTATGGCCAAGATCACTCTTAGTGGGTGAAAGCCAATATAAAGAATAAAAAAAAAAATAAAAAAACTTTTGGAGATTATGAACATTAATGTAATATTTAAACATTATAAAATAACGTATATTAATAAATCTAAACAAAACGTGAAACAGAATAAGTCGTATAAGGTAAAAAGGTAAAGGCCGCAACAGCGGATAGAACCCAGAACCTCTGTCTTATTACTAAAATTGAGGCAAGATTATTTTTCCATCATCGTCATTTTAATCGATTACCAATATCATCCTCAAATATTTCCCATTTTTACCAAAAATTACGAAAATAAGCAGGTCTTGATAGCCCAGTGGGTAGAGTGTTGTCCCGATAAGATAAAGATCCTTGGTTAGATCCCAGGTGCGACTATCATTTTTTTTTGTTTTGTCATTTTTCTATTTCATGTTTCGCTTAGATTTATAAATATTATCTTTTTCAAAGATTCTAGGTCCTTTTCGAGTATTAATTTTACAAATTAAGATAATAATGTAATAAGTACTTCCTGGAGGTCTAGCACCGACGATGGATAAATCCCTTTGTCAATACGATATTAACGAAATCCATCATCTGTAGTCAGTTAGCGATATTTGCAAGCACGGTTCGAATATGTTCCCGACAGGCGGTAGACAAAGGCCGCTGCAAATGCACAACTTTTTGGATAATGTCGTTCGTTATGCAAAATAACTGACTTATTAATGAATGTGGGTCAACTAATTAAGCTCTTAGAACTGAAAAAATCGTACACACGATTCATGTCATTCAATCAATTGATTCCGTTTCAGCTTCGAGAAACTGTTGACTGTTTTGTTGATAGCTCTGATCTAAAGATCACGCATTGAGACGTTCATTTTTGCCTTATTGATTTCTCCGCTTTTGATTCCGCAATTTGATAAAGTGAATTTTAAAAACTCCTATAACTTTGAAGTGGCCGAAGAGTTTGCCTACCTGGGCTCCATCATAACGCAGGACAACGAAGACCCAGTAGAAATAAGAAAGCGCATCACAGCCGCTAACAACACTTACTTCGCGTTGCTGCCAGTGTTCAAATCCCGAAACGTCCATAGGAAAACCAAAATAACCCTGTATAAAACAATTATTAGAACGGTCTTGGCCTATGGATGTGAGGCGGGAACACTGACAGCAAAGTCTGCGGAACGGCTGGACACCTTCGAAAGAAAGGTACTTCGAAGAATCTTAGGAGCGGTGCGAGAGGGAGAGGCATGGAGAATCCTTCACAATAAGGAGCTATATGACATCTACCAAGCTCCCAGACTCTCTACTCATTTACGGCTCCAAAGACTAAGATGGGCCGGACATGTGCACCGAATGCCAAGCACACGTGCACCAAAGAAGGTTCTAACAGGACACCCGGGAGGCAAACGAAAGGCGGGCAGACCTAGGCTGAGATGGGAGGACGATGTCAGGAAAGATGCCAGAGGACTACTCCATGTTGCAGATTGGAAGACTACGGACGAGGACAGAGGGCGGTGGAGGCTCATGTTAAAGGAGGCCAAGGCTCGAAATGGGCTGTAGCGCCATTGAAGAAGAAGAAGAAGAAGAAGATTTCTCTGCCATATTTAAAGTCTCGATTATATAGTGTGATAATGACTTCAATCGGCTGTTAGAGGGAGACTGGCGTCACCGACGAGTTAAAAAATGTTGTCAACGCGTGCCTGTATACGAACGTAGTCGTCAAGATACTTGAATCGTCAATCAATCGGATACTTGCGCATCCCTATGGGAGAATGGTCTTAGACTTGGTACTAGATATCCATTTGTTTAAATACCGATTTTATACAAATACATTATTATTACATACATAAATTATATCTAATATTGTAAATTTTAATGTCTGTCACTACTTGTAAACATAAAACCTAATATAACTTCATCTCTTTATGTTGTAATTCTTAATGTAATTCCTCCAAAATGTTATCAGGTACCTGGTTTACACTATTCAATACTACAAACTTACCTAACTTATCTCATACACTGTAAAAATTCCGAATAAAATACATGCTATGTATACATGTATTTTTTTTCTTCATTGCACAATTTTGTTGCAGAGAAAAATGATTTTTTGTTATGTAATTATGTACATTTCTTAAGGATTGATATGAACTATAACTGTCAATTTGTCTGTCCTGGAACGGGAAACTTTCCTAGTTGGACAGGCAAAACTTCCTAATATGTAATTTGTACTTTCTTTTGTATCTATCTTTAAATAAATAAATAAACATTAAAATCAGTTAGGTTTGATTAGCAGCTAAGAGAAAAATGAGTATAGCTGATTCATCAAAAATCTCTGCAAATTATTGATAATCCGGTTAAAAACGGGACTGCAGGTCGCTTCTTGATAAACTTTTAAAAATTCTTGATACTATTGAACCACGCGTTCATGCACCTGCGTTTGTCTTAATACTACTATATGACGAAATGCGAAAATGTTAGGATTTTTATAAAACGTGTTCTGACATCGTGGCAAAACATTAATATTTTACTAAAATTTCAGTGGAAAACCTATCAGTTCATTCGTTAAGGCGAAGTTTAATGCCAAATCACTATTTTGATTAATCTTTATAACGAATTGGTGTACATTATGAATACCAAAAACTATGCTTTAGATACATTGAAGGTTTTCCTATCGCTTCGCTTGAGTAGAATACAAATAAAAAATAAATTACTAAATAAAAAATATAAATGCAAACTACTAAAAAAAATATTTTTTCAATAGAAATGTATGAACGCATAAAGAAAAAAACTTTAAAAAAATTCAGTTTTATAGCTAAGATTATCTGTGACAGTTCCATTTGATTAACTTTTTTACTTTCTTATAAAATTATTCACAAAATAAATAAAAAACAGTTTTTTGCTTGAAATCGAACGTTTCAACTCCGTTTGTCAAGCCTTTTAATGCCTATTACCTACGATAAAAGGTATACCAAGAATATACACATTTTTGGCTTGTAGCTTCCTCTTGGGCCTGCAATCCCATTTCAAACTGAGAAACTTCGGTTAAAGATGTTATTGACTAGGACTAACGATCTAATGAACTAATTAACCCATGTCTTAGTGTCAAAAAGTACATGCGGATAGCCAATTCATAATATTAAAGTTAATATTTCAATTTGATATTGTCAATTTATTAGTATTTTTAACGTTTACATAGCCGTCTTATGTTTAGAAATGGCAGTTGATGGAGAGATGCGCCAGTGTTGCCAGCGTATATCTAAATCTGAGTTATTGCGTTGTCAACATTGTGCTGGCTATCAACAGCGCGACCGTGTTCTGGAAATCAGTAGTTAAGCCTACCGATTCGATATTGTTAAGTTATCGATTCACTGTGCTAATACCCCCTGGGTCTTTTTGGGATAGATAAGATTTAACCTAGGACTTCAAAAACCTTCAAACTGTTTGAGAAAATGCATTTTAGATAAAACATTGCAAAAACTGGAAATTGTAATAAAGTGTTGTCATTTGTTATTATTTCATGACCATGACCAATACGCATCGAATGGTCAATGTCAATGGTAACTCAATTATCTCATGTCATATCCAACTTATACAACTTAATGAACACATATGACAGTGCATCCTCTTATTACTTATGCGTGTTCAACCTTTGTATAAAACCACTCATTAGTAATATACAGGTAGGTACTATTAATTCTCCTCCGAGGCGAGGAGTAAGGCTCTCGACTAGCAATTCGAAGGTCGCGGGTTCAAATCCCGGCGTGCGCAAGTAAATTGTATTTCATGAAATTGTTGACGATACTCTGGTGTGAAAAAACAATTCCGAAGTGAAACTTGCTTGAAATGGTTTTAGCCGTGTTTGGTAACCAGATATAAATAGTCAGGTACCCCTCACCCCACCTTCCTCTTCTTCATTTCATGCCCCCCCCCCCCTCACTACTTTCAGCCTCATAACTAACAACATACCCCAACTAGGGATGCCATGGTCTCCACTGGCTTCATACAAAACGAAATGCATATATTTAATATCTTTATTGTAATAAATTAGCAACTTTAACTAAAAATGCATATTAAATGTTGTACTCAATGGATTACAAATTAGATAAATAAAATGTAAAATAGAAAAAAAATTAAATACAAACGCATAGATGTAAGTTGAAATTTCTCATAATTCGCCTCACTAGGCTAGCCTGTGTTGAGGGTCATTTTTCAAATTACTTTGATAGCTATGAATATACTTTTATAATAAAACGGGCTGGTTGTGCTGTATCTATTATCAATCCAGTTATCACATCACAAAAACAAATTTTGAGAATTATATTTAAATGCCAGCCTATCCACCCCTTAAATTAACTATTTGCTAAAATTAGGGGTCTTAGATATTCGCCAGTTATTTAAAAATAATCTGCTGGTGTCTCCACAACATCAAGCACACACCTGCTTTTCATCAAACCTGAGATGCGACAATTCTGGTTCATCGCTCCTAAAATATACAATTCATTGAAAACCGATATAAAGTCAATTACTTCTATATCCCGTTTTACTATTCATGTTCAACACTGGCTATTTGAAAGGGAACGAGCTTTCTTTAAAGAATACATGAGTTGCTAATACTGTTAAAAAAATGGTTTTTATTATATCATTTAATTTTTTTTTTATATCGCTAAATTCAAATGTGAAAATGTGACGTAAATAAGTACATTCTAGATAAGTATGTACCACGATTAACCTGTGTTAAAGAATAAGAAGACAACATTAGCGACTCCTAACCGAAAATCTGATACAGAAAAATCAGAAAAAAATAGGTCACATCTAGGACTCGAACCCAGAACCCTTGCCTTGCCGGGGCACCGCTCTACCAACTGAGCTAATGGGAGCCTATCTCCTTCGGTCATATTTAACTGTATCATACTTCGAATAAGAACTACCGACATTGCCTTCATTTTTCTCGCACAGGCAAGGCAAGGGTCCTAGGTTCGAGTCCTAGATGTGACCTATCTTTTTCTGTTTCAGTTTTTCGTTAAGGAATTCAATAATTCAATAATCAAATATTATTTATTTATTTATTTATAATGTATTACAAAAAACATGGTAAGTAACACATTATTCCCAATGAGTTGAGATAAAATTCATTACGGGAAGTACAGACACATAAAATACATTTTACAAGGATATTACACTTTTTAAAAAAATACAACATATTGAAAAGTAAAAGAAAAATAAATAAAAAAGGAAAAGTGCATTGTCGAAAAAAAAAGAAAAATACATTGTTAAGAATAGAGATTTTAGAAATACTGAGAGACATCTATACACATGAAACATAGTAAACCAACATATGAAAGCGAGCGAAAATTCACTGGTTTAAAAAAATTTTCAGGAAATAATCTTTAAGCGTTTTAACTAATATTTTTTTGTTAGTTACTGATTGCTTTATTTCATTAGGTAATGCATTGTATTGTCTATATGCAATATATTGTAATGAGTTAATACCAAATTTTGTTGTGTGGGTAGACGATGCTAGGTGTATAAGATTTTGGGACCGTGTTTTGTGCTGGTGTATGTCTGAATTAAATGCTGGTTTGATGTTAGTGTGTGAGGATCTATGTATGATTTGTAATATTGTACAAGTGATATTGTATTTAGGTAGAACCGTAAAAGGAAGTATGTTTGTCTTTAAATATATATCTTTGATATGTGTATCCCACGGTAGACGGTAGATATTCCTTATTGCTCGATTTTGAATCACTTGTATTTCTGATATTTGTTTTTTAGTAATAGTGCCCCAGATACTAACTAAATAACTCAGATGGGAGTGAATCATCGCATAGTATGTGGCCCGTAGTAGAGATGTAGAGAGAAGACCTTGGAGTCGGTACAGTACGCCGGTTATTGGGGATATTTTAGATTTCACATGCTCAACATGGGAATTCCACGAAAGTTTAGAGTCTATTAATAGCCCTAAATATTTCGTGACTTCTATATTTTGGAGCTTCTCAGTTCCAAGTGTGATATTCATGGGCACATAATCCTTATTACCGAAAGTTAGTTAGTGCGTTTTTTTTATATTGAGGCTCAATTTATTAATACGCAGCCAATTAGCTAGAATTGAGACATCTACATTCATTTGAGACTCCAGGTCACTCAGGCTTGTACTGTGATAATAGATTACAGTGTCATCCGCATAAAGTTGGAGGTTTCCAGAGATACCACATTTAGTTATGTCATTGACATATAGCAAGAAAAGCAGAGGCCCAAGAATTGATCCCTGTGGCACTCCACATGTGATTTTACCTAAGCCACTCGAGACACCTTTGACTTCAACAAGACAAAATCTATCATCTAAGTAGCTTCGGAGGAGATTTAGGGGCTTCCCAACAATTCCCAAATATTCCAATTTCTTTAAGAGTATTTCATGATCGACCGTATCAAAGGCTTTTTTGAGATCTATAAATATGGCTGCCACATATTCACCTTGGTCTATATACTGTTGAAGGTTGGAGATAAAATCAAAGGCGGCACATTGAGTACTAGAATTTTTCCGAAAGCCATATTGTTGTGGTGTAAGGATATTATTCGCAGATATGTATTTTAGGAGTCTATCTTTGATTATGGTCTCAAATACTTTTGAAAAAACCGATAGAAGTGATATAGGACGGTAGTTAGAGATACATGTTTTACAGTCTCCTTTGTGTATAGGTATTATCTTTGCAGATTGAGGTTTAAAAATTGAGGTTTTACTCACTCAGTAAGTGCATTATTTGTAACATTTGCTTTGGTATGAAATATTAAGTTATTAAATATCTGGTAAAATTATTTGTTTTCCTGTTAAAAAGGTTATAATGAATGATTCGACAAATTTCATAACAAACTATCAGTAAAGCACGAATATGTTATGAGGAGCTCGGAACACGTGTTCAGAAAAATAATAATATTTTCGCATCTCGGACAAGGACACATGCGTGATCACGTGTTCAGAAATATTCTGGATGACGGAAATGGTCATAGTCCCATTTTTAACAGTGTCTTGATAAAAAAAATGTTCTCATTTTTCTCCGTGGAGTAAAACGTTTAATAAAATACATATTTCAATTACTTTTGCGAAAAACATTATCTAAATACCCTCTGTTTAATGCATTCACTAATTTAAAGGAGAATATAAGTGAAGTAGCGCCCTTCGTGGCAGCCGGACTCGTCATGCCGTCTTCCAACCGCTTTGTGTTTTTTTTTATTATTTTCAAGGGAAATGAGGCAACATCCTATTGAAATTATTTTTAAAATCAGTGAATCAAAATTTTAAATTAACTTACCAATTAGTAATCAGAATTTTATAGTAATGTGATAAGAGTGCAGTGTGTTAAAAATGAATAATCGAAAATTGTGCTAAAAAATATTCGAAATTCGTTGAACTTGAACTTGGGACGAGAATCGGTAACTGTAGGTACGCCAGATGTTTTCAATGGAATTCTTGGAAACTCTGAAAGCCCTAACAAGTGCCCAGGGTAATTTATTATCCCGACCGTCGCCTTTTATTGCGGGCACATTGCAACACTAACAACACGAACATAATCACCAGGAACAAGATTACATGGAGATGGACTTGCCGAACGTCACATCGGTGCTGCCAAGGTTTGTTATCTATGTGAGGATACTGTGACAGCGCTTAATTATCAGCAGACACATACCTCGACGGATGACAAACCTCGTGCTGGCACTGTTGGTGGACGCGGTGGACTCTCTCGCCGCAGCAGCTGGTCCAGTTTCCTCACCACCTTGGATTCTTGCTGCAGAGTCTCCATGCTCTATCTTCGTCGAATGTCACAGCGATGCTGCAAAGGTCTGGTATCTTTGAGAGGATATTGTGTCAGCGCTCTATTAGCAGCAGACACATACCTGGACGGATGACGAACCTCGTGCTGGCACTGTTGGTGGACGCGGTGCACTCTCTCGCTGCAGCAGCTGGTCCAGTTTCCTCACCACCTAGGATTCTTGCTGCAGATTCTCCATCTTCGTGTCACCTGTTTCTGTACTACATTTTATTTAACTTAATTTCTGTTTATTTTTGTAATATTTATATTTTCTGTAATACCTGCATTAACTGTAAAGCGCCCCTGAGGTGATATCTCACGAAAGCGGCGCTATAAAAATCATCCAATAAATAAATGTATAAACAAATTTATTTATAATACAACGTGTTGATGAGGAGGTCCTTTTTTCCAATTCACTTATGATTCAAATCAGGTTGATCAAGGTAATCTACTTTGTAAGTGTTGCCTTGTAAATTGTCTTTAATAAGAATGTAGTAGCCTTGTACAAGATATTTTAATGGCAGACTCACAAAAAAACACGAATTTAAAAAAAAAAAATTGAAACCCCACAAGAGTCCCAATGTTCCCAACCGTCTGAAGCCAGAGAGACTATGGCATCCCCTATTGGGGTGTGTTGTGAGGCTGAAGGTAGTGTTTGATTTTGAAGATGAAGTTGGGGAAGTATGAAAGTATGGTAAGAAAGCCATTTTTTTATTTTTTTTTATTTGGTACAACATTGTTTTTACATTTCAAAGTTTTCTAGTAATGTAGCCCTCACTGGGTGGCTTGCCCGTGCTGAGGCCTTCATTTTATAATATGAAAATATAATCTAAATACAATATAAGATAAAATAATACGTTTAATGTATAATCTTGTGTGTTTGTGAGTGATGTGTAGGTTTTATTTTTATTTTATGCTATGACATTTTGGTAATATTGTAATATTAATTTGAATCATGGTCTTACACCAGGGCGATACTAAAAGTATCTTCCATTCTGGAACGTACCGCAAATACAGCATATATTATTTAAATTTTAATTGTAATACAAATTAATCAAATAAAATTAATTTGCGCACGCTGGGATTTGAACCAGTGACCTCCAGCTTGCTAGTCGAGAGCCTCAACCCTCAACCATGGAGGCCGTCATTTTTAGGTTAGGTACTTTCATAGAATAGCGGCTGCATTACTCATAACAGAAGAAATAAGCCGATAGACGTGTATCGTTGGTGTGTCAGTGTGCCTAAATTACGGTCAATTTTTGCTCACTTTTGGAAAAATTGATTAAATATATATTTTTCAAATTGTACAGATTATCATGGGTACCGGCGCACAGTGGGCTGAAAATCGCCTTTCATAGACATAGAGACTTGAATTTTCAAGGGTATTTTTTTTGGCTAGAAATGGATTCTGCTGATCATTACTATGCTATAAAATTTCGTATGAAGCAATTGCGTGTACAAATGAAGGAGTTATCATTTTTTTAGAAAAATTTGTATGGCACTGACATTAAAAATGAGGTTATCTCTGGAATCATAAGGTTGGCCATTATATCCTTACACACAGATATATTACTATTTATTTGTATTTTTTTGACATACTTTTGTATTGTGGCGCAACTTGCGATTTTTTATTTAAAAAATCCTCAAAGTTGAAAAAAACGCTTTTTAATGTTGATGATTCATTTTAATGCTTAAATGCTTTACATATGAGTAGGCTTGCAGTGTAAATAAAATATTGTAAACTTCCCCTAAAACCCCTAAAACTAACCCCGTCACCGATGCCAAGCCTTTGGCCACTCCTCATCCTGCTGTAACGCCACTCCTCGTTGGGTCAAATGCGGCGACTATCACCCAACAAGCTCATGCACAAAAACCCCCGATACACCAGCTAAATGTGCTCTCTGCTCCGGCCCCCACCCGGCCAATTACCAAGGCTGCCCCGAACGCCCCTCCCCCCGTTTCTCAAACAGATTTCGCTTCGCATTTCCCTCCAACCTACGCCCCCTCATGCATACACCGATCCCAAAGCCCAACTCCTGGCCCCACCCTTCCTTTACCAACTTCAACACTGCGCCCACCCCCTCATTCTCGCAACAAAACCACATCGATCAGACTCCCATCACTCAAAACGACATACAAACAACAGATACCCCGCTGGCCCCCACAACTACCCCGATCCTACGTGTCCTCTCTACCCCTCCCCCACTCTCCCAAGACTCTCCCACCTCTCCCCCTTCACCAAACCTCCCAACTTTAACCCCCCATATCATCAAGGCCCTGACAAACGCCGCCGCTCAACTAAGATCCGCGTTAGAAATGAACAGCCGACTCCTCACCAACGTCGAAACACTCCTCAATTCCATCCACAACCAATGAAACCCTAAACAACACCCATCCTCCCCTCAACAACCACTTAAAAACTTACGCTAATTACCCCCCCCCCCCCCATATTGCAGCCATTTATATTGCAAAAAAAATTTTTCTAAAAAAACCTAAAAATTTAATCTATTTTTCCTACAACCTTTATTTAAAATCATGATGAAAGAGAAAGGGGCCTTTTTGGCCCGGAGCTCTGTATGCCAAGTCAAGTAAGCCCCGTCCATACCTCACCCCATCAACAACTTGAGGTGATCTATGGCAGAGGTGTTAGTTATCCAATAAAAGGTTTCTCCTTCTGTGTCTAGTATCTATGATGAGTGCTGACGTGTTGCCGTGGAAACATTGTACAAAAATACAATAATATTTTCCATATTAAAACCACAAGCCGCAAGAAAAATAAAATTTTATATGGAAACCACATAACTATGTAACATCAGGTACTTACATACTTAATGACAGTGTGTTTATTATTGCAAAGTCATTCATTTTCAAGGAAACGTGACATTTTGTATCATTTCGAGTTTCCCCTTTTCTTATTCGGGTCTGAGACGCATCGCTTCTAAAATGAGATTCTATCAAGATGCCTCCAGGCGTCCCTGTCCTGACCTAATTTAGCCTGGGTATTCACCGTCTCGTAAACGCTGGTCTTCCATCAATAGGGTAAGGTGCTCTCACAGCCGTTGTCCCACATGATGCACACAATGCCATATAGGTCTAGGCAACCTGGGGCGCCACTTCGCCGAAAATTTAAACACTATGAAGTTTCATATTTTGCAAATAGCTGTACAAAATTTTACACGCGCAACTTTGTGTGCCATCCTGGTAAAAAAACAATACCCACACATTTGATAATTCTAAGTACAGTTCATCATTTTAAGGTGTTAAATATGGGATACTATATCAAATGAAAACGCTATCAAAGTTACTTACAATCAGTTAAGACTCATAATTTAATATTGATATTCAAACGAGAAGTTGGTGAGCGAACACGGAGGTAACAGGATTAGGAACATGCTGAATTGGTGTCGCAGTACTGGAGATCGCTTCTGTGTTTCCTTTCCACAGATTTGTTCAAATTAAAAATATTACAATAAAAGAGCAAGTAAATTCCTTGCAGTGTTTCAAATAGAAATCTTCCAGTAGGTCGATAGAAGGGGGTATAACTCCGATCGACGTCATATGATTGCCTAATCATATCCACCAATGAAAAACTCTGAAAGTCTATGGAATAAACTTTCAGAGTTTTTCATTGGTGTATATTATAATAAGTAGGGTCCGAATGAGAATTTGACATTCTATATACTGGGATATCTATGGTTGTTACCAATTTTTTTCATACAAAAAGCCCGAAATATCGATCTAGTGAGTAGTTTATTTATGGTCGATAGACTTGTTATCGATAATTTTAAAATAGACTATAGCATAAATGTGAAGCGTGTTATACATATTTGGGAAAAATTGTAAAAATAAGAAAAAATATTACCCAACTAAACACTGTTAAACACATTTTCCAAGTCAAAACACTGTACATCCTGCACATTAGGCTTTACTAATAAACCTATTTAAAACTTTGCACAGCAGCTAAATAAACTATTAGCTGTTGTGCAATGGTAAAGTGCTTTGGTAAATGGTCCGGAGGGTGGATTTTTTTGGCTAAAGCGGCTCGCTATCCAAAACCTGCCCTGGCTGCATAGGAAGAGTCGGCGATGTTTTAATGAACTTGACATGTCATCAACGAATGCCCGCTTTATTCATTCCCCATAGGGATTGGTGATCCAGAGTGTCCACAGGTGACGCGATGCCTTAGACTAGCTCGCAGACTTAGTTGTCCCCCTCTGACCCCCACAATGCAAAAGAAGAATTCATTGATGAACGAAAATTAGAGTAAGAATTAGGTAAATAAATATTCCGAAGCAAATGCCCAATTTCGTGACATAATTAGGACGTTTTATTATTAAAACCCTCGACATTTTTCATTTTTTCAGCTCCGGAAGAGAGTGAACCTTTTCTAGAATTAAATAGTGTGGGTAATTAATGAATAAATTCTTCTATAAAAATATTATGAAGAATTTCCCGGTGTGGGTTTGTTTTTAAATTAAACTACAGTTTTATTACGAGATTGATTATATTTTGCACACTTGACCTTTAAAACAAGAGGATGGTCACTGTTTACGTGATATATTTATTTATTTATATAAATACGCCCGAACATGTTTTTACATAAAAGTAATAACATAATTTTTTTTGGTATTATCCACCTCACTAAGCTGAGCCTGTTCCGAGGTGGCGGGAGTTTGATCTAATTTTGGATAATGCGAATTTACACATAATCAAAGATATAAATAAAAAGAAATATAGAAAAGATAAATAAAAAAGATAAATAATTAGATAGATAAAAATTTAAAAAAAAAACATAAGAAATAATGAAAATACAAATAAATGAATGAAAACAAAAGAGAAAAATTCAGGCTTAGAGTGTGCAATAATTTATGCTATTATAGATGTTATCTGTCCGCAGTGTACAATGCCTTTGTTGACTATCCATGTGTGGATTTTGTGTCTTATATTTACACTTGTTGCCAGGTCTTTAATATCTTTTTCCATTAAATTGAAAATTTTTGGGGCCAGATTATGAAAATGTCTTTGTTCATAGGTGGTATTTATCTTCGGGGTCATGTGTTGATGTCTGTTTCTTGTTTCGTAATTGTGTTGTATAGTGTGATGGTTAAGTTTGTCTTTTTGGTAATATAAAGTTACAATTTTTATGTATAGTTGCTGTATGTTCAGTAAGATGAAGTCCTTAAATAACTGTATTGTCGAGAATCTGTAAGGTTTTTTTGTGATAACTTTAATTAAGGCTTTTTGCGCTTTGACAAGAGGGTCCATATTAGTTTTAGCAGCACCATCCCAACCAATCATACCGTGAGTGATAATTGTTTGGTCTAGTGCGTAATATATTGTTTTTAGAGTCTTCGTTTGCATTATGTTTCGTATGTTCTTAAAGAAATATATCATACATAGAATAGTGTACATAGAAGAATTTCTGTATTATACAGGAAATACTGACAGTAAATAGATGTAATCCATTGTAAAGTAGGTACAAAATACTCAATTGTAAAATTGTGATTACAAGTATAATGAGAAAATATTAAAAAATAAATAACAAAAAAAAAACTAAATAAATTTATACAACCCCCATCCCCTTTTCTCTCCCTTAAAGCAGAATTTTAATACTTTTCGGTGAAATTTTGCACACTTGACGTTCGAAATAAGAGAAAAATTATTTTCTACATCTGATTTCGAAAAAAAACTGCATAAAGCCCGGACAACGCCGGGAACATCAGTGGTAAATAAAAATATAAAATTAATCACTCACTTTTTTTATCCAAATGATTCGTTCTCTTGCTGTGGCAAATATGGCAAACGACTTTATTCAGATGCTGGGCATTGGTCTTCTAATCACTGTCACTGGAGAGAGAGAACACTGTAGTAACCGTAACAACGCTCCGGTTTTTTTTAACTATCCATAAGTGAATTCACTCACCAAAAGCCTTAAGCTGGCAGTTTTATTTTCAATTTTGAACACTTTATGTGGACATATAAAATCATAAATAGGTTTTGAAAATCACCGCAGAGAACAAAAATCTATTTTGTTTTATTGCTCGAAAGACCGTTTAAATAATATTAAATAAAAACATATATTGTTTATCTTAGATAATCTCCTTTAATCTTGTAGTAACCATTTTCGAACTAAACTCTATTTATCGAAATTATCAGAAAGGCGAAAACATTTTATCTCCGTTTATTGTATAAAATTGTTCATTCAAGATTTGACTGCCCTGACGCTATAAATGTGCTCTCCATACCTCCGGAGTGGTATATATAATTTCACAATAATAACTTCGTGTTCATTTCTGTTATGAAGAGAATGCATAGACTGGGCAACGAACTAATATATTCATTCATCGAAGAAAGGTTCTTCTAACTATTTATCACTTTGTGATGTCATTATTAATTTACATAACTTTATTTTTTTATACACAATATACATGTTTCGCGAACAATGTTGGCTTCATCAGGAGTAAATGCGTACTAAAGTTATTAATTAAATATTGATCACCTTTTGAGAGGGGTTGGTAAAGGGCGGCGAGGGGAAGAGGGGAGAAAGGGGAGAAAGGGGAGAAATTTTATTTGAATTACGAATTGGTTAGGAAGGTGTTGTGTTCCCACAAACAGTTCTCCAACTCGTCGTGGAAGAAGATTATAAATAAATGGTTCTTTGTGATAAATCAGGGACTTATTAGTACTTCGCGTATTACAATGGTGACTCGATAATTGAACTAACTAGAAGCTGGCTAAATGGGGTCTGAGAACAGTAAGTTTGTCTGGGAGCATTCCCACTGGCCCTGGCGACTACTGGATACTAGCTGCCATCTTGCGGACTTCCACGCAAGCTCTATGCACTGCCCTCTATGAGTGCATCTTTGAAGCTCTTACTTCCCAACAAAGGGGAAAGATCGGTTAAGGATATTTTAATTAAAACTTTAGTGTGCATTTACTCCGGTTGAAGGAAGCACTGTTCAACATGTAGATTGTTTATATAAAAAAATAAAATGAGAATTTAGTAGCACTTTATAGTTTAAGGTAAATAACGAATTTATTTAACTCGTATTTGTATTTCAAAGCCCTTTAAAACTTGTGTTATAATAACTTGACAAGGATTTTGTATTTTATGTTTATTTCTTAAATATTTTCATTTATGCTGTACTGTTGTTTTCAATTTAATTTATAAACGTTATGTTAGTTATGTAAAAACTCAATGGGGCCTTAATGAATACATAAACTATTAAACGTACTAATTTCATTTTGTCGGTGCGTGGGTGCGTGATTCTAAATTTTATTCGTGCGTAGTGGGTAAAATTTTCAAAATTGGAAATGATAAATATAAAACATATCAGACAAGCGATAAAGTAGGTACTTACCATAATTAATAATATTTATTATTTTTCATTTTAATCGTGTATTTATTTTGCTTAATTGTTTGACAGATGCTTGATAGACGTCGTAATTTTTCAAGATAACTAACATTTTAAAGGTAAATTTCTTCTTTTGAAAGGCAATATTGACCTGTGACACAAATATTTTTTTTATAAATACCAACTTTCAGCTTCACAAATCCTACCATAATTATAATATCCCGTGATTTTTACGAGGTCTGCGCTAGTTATTAAATATATTAGTTAATTCAGAGTTTCAGCCCGGAACCGCTTGAGAACACTGCGAGAATAATCATCGAAAGTGAATAATATTTTTAGTAAGAGTTCCTACCAGTAGCGGCAAGTTATTAAGGGCTACCTAAAACATTTCCGACATGGCTAATCACAATACGAAACTCGGTTCGGTTAGACAGAGGTTCCCAAACTCGTTTGCACCGTAGACCACTTGACAAATATTTTTTTTTTCGTAGACCCCCTGCCTGCCGAATATTAAATTTTCCTAAAACTATTAATGTCTCATGTGATAATCATCTATTTTTTTCGTAAAAAGATTCCCTTCCCTTGCCTGCCCTACAACCGGGTGGCGATATAGTTTCTCTATTTTTGCATTGTGCAGGCAGGGGCGCCCTTGTGAGGTATTACACCAAATGAAAATGGAGCAGGATAAGCAACGGGAATTTCTTTCTGTAGCTAGCCCTACAGAACTGCCCCTTAAGTTCTTTGTTAGCGCTTATTCCATTCAGTTCTTCTTGTCATATGATATCCGATTCTTCAACATTCCATTTCCACAGTCAAAATGTCCTCAAACTTAGTTTCGAAGTCTATGTGAAGTACATCTAAATGTTGAACGTCATTATTACCCTGGACGTTTTTCAAAAACAAGTTGGGGATCTAGGAAAATTCGCGGCTTCCAATGTGCAATGTTTTGCTTGAATATATTAATTCTGACAAGAAAAGTAACATAGACTCTATTTATATACCCCAATTAACAACTTTACGAAATATAAAAATACAAATATCAAATAAGTAATTTCTCAGTCTATTATGTTTGTGTTAGGTCAATTGTGTCATTTACGGAACTCCTAAATGTTGACTTGAGGTAAATGGGGGTCCCATCGTATCTACCCCCATTTTAATCTCGTGGACCCCCAAATTTTTTTCTCACTGACATAGACCCCCAGCATGTTGATATCGACCCCTGGGGGTCCATATAGACCACTTTGGGAACCTCTGGGTTAGAACATCATTTCAATTTGGGTTGCACGTTTGGGTACCGCCGCCCCGGAAACCATTTATTGTATAACCAACACCTCTGCCATAGTTAACCCCAAGTGGTTTGCTACGTTTGGTGATTTAGCAGTGGTTCCCGTGTTCATCGGGTGAGGTGTGTTCAGGATGCGCCTGCGTGGCGTGCCAGATTGGGAAAGGCTGGTTTGAGGACACCCTTTGACCTCTCCAACTGGTGTCTCAACCCATCTTGGGAGGAATATATTTATACGTCACTCCTGGACACACTGATCCCTAGATTCCTACCCACCCCTCATACATTTTTCCTTCCCAGAACTTCTTCACCTTAATAAGATCCTCACACAGCATCAACACAGTAACTTGCAGAGTGATTATGCCTATATATTTGAACCAGTTCGTTTAAGATTGCAATCCAGAATTTTGCTATGTGGTTTGTATAATCTGTGAACATGTATCTATGTACATCGGAAGAAACGATTTGTTCAGTAGCGTGTTACGGGTTATCTACTTTTTTTCAGCCAATGTTCCACTTACAGCTTTCTTCGACAAAGATGTCATTATGAGAAGAGCTATGGGGTTTTGAATTTTGAAGGGAAAACGGGAGTTTTTTGGAAAAAATTACGAAATCAAGCTAATTTAAGCAGTCGTATAAATCATACATTTAGTTCCGTGGTCATACTTCAACAAGGGTATCATAGAGGTTTTTGCTGATCAAATCAATAGGATGCGTGATCTGGGCAACAAGTTTGTTGAATCCTACAAATTAGAGTAGCGTTTGTAATTTAGTTTTAGTGATTTGTCTTATATGTAGTATTGTTCTATTTTCTATATTATTTTATGTTACTGTTACATATCTTACTAATATTTTTTTATATTCAGTTTACTGTTATATCATGCTTTAAATTTTGTTTTGTATAATTTTCGATAGCTCACAAGGTATATTTCGTTTTTAAAATCCATGTAAAAGCCCGACTGGGTGTAAAACCAAATAAAATAAAATGAGCGAAGAATGGAGACACATCAGAAGGTGCGGGTACAATTCCCGTTGGCGGCATTCATTTTTAATCGGGAGATATTTTCAATTTGTATGGATTATTCAGGCGACTAATTATTGCTTATAATAATTTGTTATCCTTTGTGCTATACATAAAAAACCTTGTCTTATAAACATTAGTTTATCATAAAAAATGGAGCTCTTTTATGAATACCTGTACCTAATATTCAAACTGCGAAGATGTAAAATTAGGAAACTGTATCAAATACCTAGGTGTAACTATTGACTATCAACTCAAATGGACATATCACATAGAAAAAACTGTCAATAAACTGGGGCACCTAATTTACATATTCAAACGCATGAGCAATATCGTTAACATAAGAACCATGAGGCTTGTTTATGATGCATTGGTACTTTCATCCATTTCCTACGGAATAATCGCCTGGGGAGGAACACACAATAACCATGTGAAACCTCTAGAAATTATTCAGAAGTCTACCATTAAGATAATGCACCAGAAGACCAAGACATATCCCACCGATCAATTTTTTAAGGAAACTGACATTATGAAACTAAGGCGAATCTACTGTGTCCAATGTCTTAAATTTATATACACTTTTCCTAATGATTTCTGTAAAAATCCAAATCGTTCTAGCCAGAGAGACAACATATGCGTGTACACAGTGCCTCACTGCAAAACTAGGCTAGCCCAAAGACACATTAACTATATTGGCCCAAAATTGTTTAATTCCTTGCCGAGTTCCATCAAGATGTGCCAAAACCTAAACTCGTATAAAATAAATATCAAAAGCTGGGTAAAAAAGTATATGGAAGTGAGAGAATTTTTTCTATAAATTATACTACGAATATGATACCTGTATATGATAATATGTTACCATCTTTTTTTTTTTTATTTTTTTTATTTTTTTTATTTATTAAATTTAATATAATTACATTTAATACAATATAAGATATGGGTAGTCCCACAAAGCTGTGACAATCAGCTTGTCTGTAGGTTCTACCATTTAATGTTATAACATAATACACATTAGCTTAAGTTTAAATATTAATACCAAATATAATGTTTAGGATAGATAAACGTTTTGTTCATTTATTAACCACTTTTTTGTCAGTTTAGGGCAGGGTTCCTCATTATTTTTCAAGTTAAAGTTTTTGTTAAATTTGTTATAAATCACAGGTATCAAATAGTCAAGTGTTCTGCTACCATACTTATTTGATATTAGTGGAATTTTTAGGCCTTTTTTTTCAGTAAATCTTGTTTTGTGACTATGCACCAATGGCTTTTTGTACGCATTTTCTCCCGCATTATCCATAATTATAATAAACCAGAGAAGCCCTTTAATTGGGAGTAGGCCCTCAGAGCCATACAGTAATTTTAAGTTGTTTCTTTGTTTGTAAATGCTAGGTTTAACAATTTTTTTAATTATAGCAGTTTGTAGATTTTGAATGAATTTAATATTAATATTACTCGAGTGTCCCCAAGTTCGAATTCCATATCTAAGTATTGATTCGACCATAGAATGATATATAAGTTTGAGAGTACATCGAGGCAATACAAATTTTAATTTATAAAATTTACTCGCTAAACATCGGAGCTGGTTACAAATTTTGATCACACTTTTGTCCCATTTAAAGTTATTGTCTACGATTATGCCAAGGTAAGTATATTCGTTTGCAAAATCAATTTTTTCACAGCAGCAGATATTATCCATTTTTTTATGTATACAATCAAAATTATGTGCAGTTATTTTAGGTAAGTTCCACATTTTCAAGCTCGGTGATCTTATATACATGCATTTAGTTTTTTTGACATTAATAATTAATCCTACATCATGAGACCATTTAAGTAGTTCGTTAAAGTCAATTTGTAATTCTTGAATAGCTATTTCAGGGTTTTCATTAGAGACAACTAGTGCAGTATCATCAGCAAAAATAAATCTACGGGCTATTTTAAAAAGTTTAGACATGGCAATTACATATATAATGTATAATTTTGGTCCTAAAATTGACCCTTGTGGCACCCCTGATTTAATAAATCTAAAATTACTCATTACATTCAAAATCTTTACATACATTTTTCTATTTGTTAAATAGTTTTTGAAAAAATTTAAAAAAAAAGTTTAACTTATTTTAAACTGTTTTTTTTATTATTAAATACTCAAAAACTCCAGTAAAATCATATTAAACTTATAGGTATGTACTATATTTTTTTTTCTTTATTCATATTTCTTTTTTCATTTAAACCATAGATAATGTAACCACCACTGTTTTGAATACATACCTTATAATGCCCACGCACAGGCTTCGCCTTTGTGGGATTTTTTTGTTACTGCCTTATATTTTGTATAATTATATATGTACCTGTATGTATAAAAAAAATGCTGTTTATTTTATTACCGTGGTTACTCCGCTCATATTCTGATCGACGGCCGCCTCTGGTTACTACCCCTGTTAAATATTAAACATCAATTAAAAAGTATACAGTTCACATCTACCAATATTAAATATGAATATAGCTACTAAATAAAATAATAACGTCGTTAAAGTAATTGCAAGGTATTGGTCAACCTAATACAACTTAGATGCGTCGAAAAATCAATATGTTTTAAATAAGCAATAGGTACAAATACCTACCGAACACTCGACTATTTCACTGTCGTAATAATGGGTCGATATTGTCCTACTTTTAGTATATCATTTTGTTTTATGAGCAATCTTTTTATGTGAATACCGCACAAGAGTCGCAACTGCTCCCGACTGTCAAGTGTAAGTGGGAGTATGACAGAAAATCAAGTGACTTTTGATTACAACATTGATAACAATGCTATTGAGACATTAACACAAATTAAAGACTTAGGCATCAATTTTCAATCAAATCTTTTATTTATTAACCACATAACAAAAATCTCTAATAAAGGCCTTAAAATGTTGGGATTTATAACTAGGCTAACCAGAAACTTTAACAATTTAAAGTGTATTAAATTGTTATATTTTGCCTATGTAAAAAGTCAACTTGAGTACAATTCTCCTGTCTGGAATCCACATTATAATATACATGTACAAGCTGTTGAAAGAATGCAAAACAAATTCTTACGTTTTATAAACTTTAAAATGGGTATTCCAGCAATTATGTTGAACTACAACACTCTGTTAAATTATATGAATACGCTTAAATTGTCAGACAGAAGAATTTTCACTGTCTTAGTATTTCATATATAAACTTCTAAATGATTTAGTTGATAGTCCGGAATTGCTAAAATTGATAAGCTTCCGGATTCCACAACGTAATACTAGAAGTCAGGATTTATTTCAGTGCAGAAATTCTGGGACTAACTACCATATGTATTCCTCTTTGCCCAGAATACTAATGGAGGGAAACAATTATACCAAGACAGTGTACATCTTCAATTTATCTTTAAACAAATATAAAATGTTGTTAATGAAGCATTTCAGTTATGTACAATAAATAATGTATATTTCTTAATATTCCCATGTAAAAACCCGAAAAAGGGCTTTAATTAATTAATTAATAAATAAAATGACAATGACAAGGTGGGGAAAATAAATTTGAGGAAGTACCTTGCTATTCAGATCTGGTCACCCAAACACGGCTAAAGCCATTTCAAACAGTGTTTCGATTCGGAATGGTGATCTACCACTCAGACGTGGAAGTGAATAGAAGGAGTTGTGAACGCCCCTGGAAGACATGGCACGAGCAAGTAAATCAGATACTCAAGTCGGGTCTTGTCAAGAGAATTGAAAACATTAATTAGGTATAAGTTTGATGAATCAATTGCATTTATTAATTGTCTGGCATAATAATTATCTCGGATCTGGTTAAATTACATAGAAAGGCTCCCATAGTAAGCTTTAAAAAAGAAGAAGAAGATGGTTTGAATGTGAGATACGTAATTACGAATGGAATTAAAAAAGTTATAATTAGTAGTCTCAAGCAAAAATAATTAGTAAAATATGACTTATTTAAAATAGGGCAAGAATCTCTCGAAAAATGTTTTAGTAGCATTTAAAGAAACTGAGAATTTTTTTCTTTAAGGCGATGCACTACATCGTGTAGTATTTTAAATTGAGCCGCTATCAATAACAACCCTAACGTAGATGGCGATAAGGTTTAAATTCCCGCTAAACACCATCCGCCTGTTTTGATTTATGCAAGAAAAAAACATGGCCAAAAAGTGCGTTTTATTTTTTTTTGCGGATGTTCAGGCATAAATATTTAATCTTTTTTCGATCATTTTATAAATAACTTAATTTGCCACATTATACAATAAAATCATAACTGAAAATGGGTTCGTAAGTAGGAGATTTTGAACTTTAAAGCAGTTTTCATAGGCCTTATACATTATTTTTTTCTGGGCTTATAAAAAGACTTATCTAAAAACTACTCGATTATGTCTAAGGCCAAGATTTATTCTCTGGAACGTGCCGCAAATATACTATATATTATTTTAATTAATTAACTGTGAAATAACACAAATTAATCAAATAAAATTTATTTGCGCACGCCGGGTTCGAACCCGCGACCTTCGGAATGGCAGTCCAATGCGTTACCACTGGACTATGCCGGCCGTATGAAAAGAGATAACATATTATAATAAATCAGGGGTATCAAATATTGAATTAATGATATTATACGAACAGGTTAAATCGGAAATGATGACTAACTTATATATATAAATCTTTCAAATTAGAGTAGCGTTTATTATGTAGTTTTTAGTGATTTGTCTTAAATGTAGTATTGTTCTTGTTTCTATATTATTTTATATTGCTGTTACATTTTTACTAATATTGTTTTATATTCAGTTTATCAGTTTACTGTTATATCATGCTTTAAATTTTGTTTTGTATAATTTTCGATAGCTCACTAAGTATATTTAGTTCTTAAAATCCATGTAAAAGCTTGACTGGGAGTACTAATGGAGACACATCAGAAGGTACGGGTTCAATTCCCGTCGGCGACATTCATTTTTATTCGGGACATATTTTCAATTTGTATGGATATTTAATGCGACTAATTATTTGTTATCCTTTGTGCTATGCATAAAAATCCTTGTCTTATAAACATTAGTTTATAAGACAACCTAAACTTAAAAATCTCTTCTCAAATTATACCGAATCCATTAAATTTCATAATTTTAAATCCCTCCAAACACGACGTCTAATTTTTGATTGAATCTTATTGTTTAAAATCCTAAATAATGGTATGGACTCACCAGAACTTACCAATTTAATTCGGTTCACCTCCTTACGAACCAATTTGGTTCGTAAGTAGGAGATTTTGAACTTTAAAGCAGTTTTCATAGGCCTTATACATTATTTTTTTCTGGGCTTATAAAAAGACTTATCTAAAAACTACTCGATTATGTCTAAGGCCAAGATTTATTCTACTCGCAGTATTTAATTAAAGCATCTGAAACATTTTTAGGCGACCAAATTTTCAAACCAAAAACACATTATTTTGCATAACTACGTATGGCATCGCCTTAAAATATTTTTTTTGTATATTTTTCATATATCCTGTTCTTATAATCTATGTAAAAGCCCAGCTTTTTTACACTAGACCCACACAGTCATCTTTTGGGATGCTGTGTGTAGGATATTTTTTAAGGAAAGGAAGTTCTGGGAAGGTAATAATTATAGCTGTCGGGTAGAAATCTAGGGATCAGTATGCATATCACTTCCACTGCGGCACAATGCGATGGGTCGAGAGAACAACTTGGGGTAACCTGTTGCAGAGGTTATCCAATAAATGGTTCCAGAAAAAATCTAGTACATAAATAAAATTAATAAAAACGAAGAGTGCATGCCAAAAGTTTATCTGTGTTTTTCTTAATGTGAACACTGCAGAAGATTCAAACTGCTCCCAACAGTCTGGAGCCAGTGAGACTATGGTATCCCCAATTGGGGTATGTTGTGATAGCAACCAAAAATATGGGAAATAATTTAAGAGATAATGTTTTCATCTGAATGAAAAAATTAAAGTATGAGGTTGATATAAATGAATGTACGATATTGATGACAATGAAAGTATGAGATTGATGAAAATGAAAGTATAAGATTGATTAAAATGAAAGTACAAGATTGATGAAAATGGAAGTATGAGATTAATGACAATGAAAGTATAAGATTGAAGAAAATGAAAGTATAAGTTTGATAAAAAAATAAATTATGAGATTAATGAAAATGAATGTGTGAGATTGATGAAAATGAATGTGTGAGATGGATGAAAATGAAAGTATGAGATTGATAAAAAATAAATTATGAAATTGATGTAAATGAAAGTATGAGATTGATGACAATGGAAGTATAAGTATAAGTATATAAGCCAGAGTAAAGTTGGCCTCTCAGAAGCTGGGCGTACTGTACAGGGCCCGCAGATACTTTAATAGTACACAACTGCTCACCCTGTACAAATCGCAAGTGCGCCCTACTGTCGAATTTGGCAGCCATCTCTGGTCTGGAGCCCCAAAATACCTGAAAAAAACCCTTGACTCTGTGCAGAAACGGGCGGTCCGTTTGATAGATTCCCCAATCTTAACAAACGGGCTGCAATCTTTAGAGCACAGGCGTCAGGTAGGTATGCTGTCCTTGTTCTATCGGTATTACAATGGAAGATGCTCTGAGGAACTAGCGTCATTGATCCCTTCGGCACCGGTGCGTAGTCGGGATACACGCCAAACGCGCGCCCAACATTTGTACACAGTTGACACTTGTCACATGAGAACGGGTCGCTTCTACGATTCGTTCTTAAGTTCAACAGCTCGGCTGTGGAACGAACTGCCGGCCTCTGTGTTTCCTCCCTCCTACAACATGGGACTCTTCAAGACCCATGTTCACTCCTTCCTCTCCACAAAAAGACCCTCCACACAGCATCCCCAAAGATGACATAGGCCCTGAGGGAAATTATTTTCTTCAGGGCCTCCTGTGTGGAGTAAATATAAAAAAAAAAAAAAAAAAAAAAAATAAGATTGATGAAAACGAAAGTATAAGATTGATAAAAAATAAATTATGAGATTGATGAAAATGAATGTGTGAGATTGATGAAAATGAAAGTATAAGATTGATAAAAAATAAATTATGAGATTGATGAAAATGAATGTGTGAGATTGATGAAAATGAAAGTATATTGATAAAAAAATAAATAATGAGATTGATGAAAATGAATGTGTGAGATTAATGAAAATGAAAGTATGAGATTGATAAAAAATAAATTATGAGATTGATGTCAATGAAAGTATGAGATTGATAACAATGAAGGTATAAGATTGATTAAAATGGAAGTATGAGATTGATGATAATCAGAGATGTGCTTTATTTCAAATAAATCCATTTCAAATGGAAATGCAAAATGCAAAATGGGTATTTTGCATTTTGCATTTTAAATGCTTTTCTAAAAACCATTTTGCATTTTGCATTTTAAATGCTTTTCTCAATGCATTTTCCATTTTAAATGCTTTTTTGCAACATTCTTCCTAGTATCTCCACTCATCTTTTTTTCATAAGCCCCAAATATCAGTCGGTCCAGATAGTATATAATAACACAATATATAATACCAAATAGTATACACAAGAAATGAAAACCCACTAAGGCACTGCCTGAGTGTGGGTAATATAAAACGATTACTATATTTCAAGTACCTAAAGTAAATATACATTAGTAGAAAAAGTTTTTTTTGTTGTTTATAGATATTATAAAAAGTAAAGAGAAAACATTATGTACAATAGTTTATAAAGTTTCAGCAAGTGAGTTGTAGAAAGGATCAATAAATTTATAGTAAAAGCGTTTCAATATCTGCCTCATTCAGCCATAATTTTACCTTTTTTTAAATATTTTTTATTTATTTTATAAAATACAGTATAATGTTTAAATTTACATAGTAAGAACATATTTCAATAAAATTTAACATGTTTACCTTTACAAGAGTCTAAAACTCGTGTGTAAAGGGAAAATAATACAAACTTAACATACATAATTATGTAAATAGAAGAAAAAAAGAATCATAAAAACATATAAGTGAAGAGATTTTAGTTTTTTTATACAATAATTTATAATATAATATAGTGAGATATCATCATCATTCTAATTCGTTAAATTATTTATTGTAGTGAAGTTTATTTTATTTTTAAATTTATTAAAGTCCGGTTCTAATCTCATCTCTGTCGTTAATTTATTAAACCATACCACTCCAGTGTACGTGTAATAGTGTTGTGCAAAACTGGTATGCATTAATGGAGTCCATAAGCGACCCATTGTATTTTGCCTATTGCTCTCGACACGAACCATGGCATGGTGTGACTTCTTATACAGATCTTTGTGGATTTGAAGTAGCGTATTTTTCGTATATGTATTTTTTAGTGATGGGACTTGAAAATCTTTGAAAAGTTGTAAGGTTGGGTAGTCTGATGGTTTTTTTATTAAAATTTTTATTAGCAGCCTTTGAGTGATTTCCAGTGGTAAAAGTGATGATTTGTAAGCTCCCCCCCACGCAACGATACGATACTGTATTATGGGCTAGAGCGTAGTAAATATTTTTAAGAATTTTTAAGTTAAGTATATTTCTTAGACTAATAAATATGTAAATGAGTTTTCTTAATCTATTTATGATATTGTTTATGTGAGTTTTCCACTTAAGTTGACTATCTACGAGGCATATCCAGAAAGTAAGTGTACTGAGGCTCTCACGACCGAATGAATTTTATTTTCGATATGTTGGCTACACTTACGTGTAGCCTGACTCTTCCCCTCCGCAACGAGACCTGTTCGAGGTCAGTACGTTGAGAAGTGTCAACGCGACAACACGTTTCGTGAAAAATGTCAATCCAATCTCCCGCCAAATGCGAAATACGCGGCGTCATCCGTTATCTCGTTTGGAAGGAAAAACCTCCGTTTGAGGTTTATAATGAGGTTAAAACTGCATATGGTGATAAAGCTATGAATTGTACGAGTGTGTACTAGTGGTATCGCGAGTTTAAAAACGGTTCTCACCTCTTCACCCTCCACCAAAAAGTTCAAAACCACAATTTCAGCCAAGAAAATCGTGGCATCCGTGTTTTGGGACTGTCAAGGCATAATTTTGATTGAATATCTGCCTCAAGTGGAGACCATCAACTCTGCAAGATACTGTGAGACCCTAAAAAAATTGCAGAAGGCGATTCATAATAAGAGGAGAGGTATGCTGACAAAGGGAGTCAGCCTGCTGCACGACAATGCCAGACCACACACGGCCAACGCCACGAAGGAACTGCTTGCTTCGTTTAAATGGGATATCCTGAACCACCCCGCGCATTCCCTTAACCTAGCACCTTCAGATTATTATCTCTTTACCTCCCTGAAGCTGTACATGGGTGGAAAAAGGTTTTCAACCGACGAGGAGGTAAAGGAGGAGGTGGAGAAGTGGACGAAGGGGTTGGCGGGAAACTTCTTCGAGGAAGGCATAAAAAATTGATACCCCGCTTCACCACCTGCATTGAGAGGAATGGCGACTATGTCTAAAAATAGCTTACATATGTACTACGGTAATCATGTAATTTTTTTGTTTCAATAAAAAGATTTGTAACCTACAAAAATTCTGTACACTTACTTTCTGGATACGCCTCGTATTATTACTACCTCTTTAATATATTCTATCTTTTTATTTATCATTTGAGTTTGTAGTGGTAGTAGGTTAAATGTACGAGGACCAATGAAACTGGTATGTGTCTGCATTAATTTAGTATTGGTTTGGGGGGTGTAAAATATATTATTTGTTCTTTTGCTCATTCTGTTTTCATTTATTTTGAAATTATTTTTGTTTTTAAATAAATATTTCATAGTTTGTAATATAAATAATTTACGAATGTTAAATAATTTAGATTCCTTGTATAATAGGTCGGTCGAGAATGTTTTATTTTTGTTATATATAACTTTAATTATTATTAATTTACCATTACAAAGAATAGTGATTCAAATACTGAACATGGGGCCATGACGCTGTAATATTAAATGGTTTCTATGTTTTCAACATAGTCAACATGTCAACATTAGTCCCGCGCAATTTTTTTGTGGTTTCATAATCTGTAGTCGTGGTGTTTTTGGATTTACGAACATGTAATATGTTTTTTCTACATTGATGTCCATTATTAAATGACAAAATTGTTTAAAATATCTATAATTATTTTAATTGTTTGACCTGAGAAACCATTTTGCATTTTCAATGCATTTTGAAAATAGGTATTTTGCATTTTGCATTTGAAATGCTTTTCTAAAAACCATTTTGCATTTGGCATTTTCAAATGGAAAAATTTTGACCCATTTCCATTTTGCATTTCAAATGGTTTTGGGTACCCATTTTGCACATCTCTGATGATAATGAAAGTATAAGATTGATAAAAAAGAAAGTATGAGATTGATGAAAATAAATGTATGGGAATGATGAAAATGACGGAGTCTGTCTGGCGAGTGATGTCGATCGGATGTCGGAAAGTGGGTTAATTTCCACATCCAAGATTCCACTTCATTCATTCAATCAAGTAAATAAAATCGAAATTCAAACAAATGTAATGCATTGTCATCGACAACGAGTCCGTCTGACAGGCTTCAGCTCGATCAGATGTCGGGAAGTGGGTTAATTTTCACATCCAAGATTCCACCTCATTCATTCAATCAAGTTAAAAAATTGAATTTCAAATAAAAATATATATTTGTATTTTCAGAAAGGCTACCTACAACCTTTAAAACGTTACATAGCGCCAAAGGTTATTATACGCCATTGTAATGCAGGTACCGAGATTGCCCTTATAAAATGGGTAGATTGGTACTAAAGCTGGTAGAATAGTGCGAAGATCTTATGCTACGTATACATACGCGAACCGAACTGCCGATCTGAACCTCAACTTATGGGAAAGGAAAAAAGCAACAGCAAAGGGCGCAAAACGCCGCTTACAGTTGCTTCATTCCTTTCCCGTGATTCGTGGCTCGGTTCGAGTTCAAGTTCACAAATGTATATGTACCATTACATGTATAGAAAACGAGAAAAGACAAAAGTGTTCAAGGTTGGTGAGCTCTTACCATCAGGGCAGTGATAAGAAACCTTTTATTTTCGTATTGTGCGCCTAGTATACGATATCAGAATGAGTTTGTATGAGGTACTCAAATACTGAAATGAGGTTTTGAGGTGACCCACCAGCCAATTCCTGTCACCATGGATCAACCCCCCGGAAGGGTGCACCCCGTGTTTTGTTCTGTTATTTAATATGTTATAGGCATGAAAAAATTCACAAGTGTATCTTCAAATGCAACTAAAGCATTTTAGCTCTTTTTCAAATGAGTCACCATTTTCACTTAATTATTATCGTTTTCTGAAGTGAAACTTCTTTACGCGCGTTATGCAATTTCGAGGACCGGAGTAAAACCAACTCATGACCGTCATCAAAAACCGTGATCATTTCGCTATAGGAGCCTAGCCAATATTATACAGGGTGTCCGGAAACTCGTAGTACAAGCGGGAAACTGGTGAATCTACATCACATTTGGAGTCGATTTTGTAGTATATTTTTTTTTTATTTGAGCTTCCGTTATCGAGTAAATCGAGTTTGAAGTTGATTTTTTTTTTTTTTTTTTAATCATATTCTTATAAATTATTACTGAAGATCAAAGTACCCAACTAATTAAAACTATTTGAAAGTAAAACAAGTGAAGAAACTCGGATTTGAAGCATTATTTTGAAATCACCCTTCATTTAACCCGGTGTAATCAAAAAATATTTCTGCTCTGCAGGGTTAAAACATCTGTTATACAACCCTAAACACCAGAAAAAACTTTAACCCTAAAATAGCCAAAAAATATTTTTTTTTGGTTTTTTTTTTTTTTTTTTGAAAATGCTCAAATCAAAAAACTTTGTTTTTTTGGGTTCCCCATTTGGTGTAGATTCTCCAGTTTCCCGCTTGTACTACGAGTTTCCGGACACCGTGTATACCTACTTTCAGTCGCTCTCCAAACTCAGCTTCGCGGTCTAGAGGCAAAGCGCCCGATTGTCGTCGTGAAGAACCGAGGTTCGATCCCCGCTTTAACTATTTTTTTTTCTTTTTGTAATTTTTTTAATAATAATTTTTTTTAAAGTGATAAAATGCTCTCGTGCTGCGACTTTTAGATATTTTAACTATATGATATTTTGGTCGAATGCGTAATAACCGCGGTCTAGAGGCAGAGCGTTCGACACTCGTTATGCAGGACCCGGGTTCGAATCCCATATTTTTATAACTTTTAATTTAATTTAATTATCATAAATATGTCAATAGACAGAAAAAAAGAGAGAATGAAATGAAAAGAGAGAGAGAGAAGAATACTAAAAGTTTCACTTCCGTCGTGCGTAGGCTTGCCACACACTGTATTTTTTTTAATATTAGCACGCTCTTGCCAACATTCGTATTTACATACGAGTATCTCCCTTTCAAACTATCTTTTAACGCTTACTACGGAGCCTTAATTGAAAGTATAATTTTGTACAGTGTTGTCGATTCCTGAACCAGTCCATAAAATCAATTCACGGTCGTTTTCATTAATTTCATAAAAGTTTTCTAGCTGCTTCCACGGCGAGACAGAAACTCGAAAAACGAGTAGTTATCTCTAAGCAGGTATGTATCCACAACTCCAGGTAGGTTCTCGTTTTTCCAAAACATGTTGACACTATCAATAAGTTACCTAGCGCATTTTTCAATTAACGGCAGAAACAAAACTGCCCACTATCCCTAAAACTTGTTATTTATTAATTTACTAGCTGAAGTGTACCCGGTATTGCTGGGGGTTATCCTTAGAAAATAGACATACACTACCCTGAACTTTTCTGTAGGCTTTTTTAAGATATTCCGTATTAAATTATTTTGATGTATCTCGTAAGGTTTAGCCAGCGTTAGCAATGTAATGCTCTAAAAAATATTTTTACGGCTTTATTGTAATACATCACCTTTTCTCTACTTTTTATAAATACAATATGCATTTATTATATATGTAAACCTTTCGAAAGAAATTCTCTAAATGATAGTGAAAACCTTGTTAATATCCATTGCTTAGTTTAGAAGAACTAAGCGGACAAACAGTCAGACGCAGATAGCGTTTTTATTTTATTCTATTTGGAGACTTGGAACATAAACAGCCTCAAAATTAAAAATAATAATTTCGGAGGTGTGTCTCGGGGTCAAGTGTAACTCAGGTTCAATGAACACTAGAACTGGGATTGGGCTTTGATTTTCAAAATTGCAATTGATTGTGGGAACGATTCATACACGCGATAAAGTAGTAACCAAATTATATTTTGTTAAAAATAATAATTCCGTATCAGAAATTTTTTCTTTTGTTAAAATTTTTGTCCTATGTGGTATTTTTTCAAGTTTACTGTTCATTCGAAAGGTAAATTTCTGATCGTCGTTGAAAGGCAATGATCCTGGGACAAATATTATTTATTAATTTAACCTTTTGTTTCATCACTGTTAATGACTTTATATCACCTTTTAAAGGAGTGTTGAATTGTCATTTTGAGGAATTATCATGGAACCCTAATACATCTATCTTTATATAATAGTTATGAGTACGGCCCACTAGTCCCAGACTAATTTAGTTCCGTCAAGTTGCTCTCTGGTAGGAGTCCTGGCAAGCCTAGGGATACCATTATTACAGGTTTCTTCATAGGGCCGGCCCTGTTGGAGCAGTCCGCTCCGGGTGCCGAATCAACAAGGCGCTGATAATACCTAAAACCTGACAGTCCTAAAACATCGCCCTTGAGATTATTTTTCACAAAAACGGCGCTGCACAAATATAATTAATTACAGTGATCACCTACGTGATTTCCGTTTTGACAAGGGACGACCACGTATTCCTCGTCCTCAAAACCCGATTTCTAACTATTTTTTTCCAAAAAACTCCCTTTCTCCCTTTGAAATTCAGAATCCCTTAGATCTGGAGATTTCTCCCCAGACATACCATCACTGGATGCCTTACCTCAAAAATTGACATTAACGTCGGTGTTGCCATGACACCAACGAAATTTGAAATATAATCTGGTGATTGGTTTATTTATGATAATCTGTGTCTATTAAAAGTGCGGCGGTTAAATGTTTACCAATTGTTCAGGAAATTTATTATTTGGTAGTTTGTTATCTTTCACCTTTGCTGCAAGTCCTGTCCAGCAGTCGTTTTCAACTTTTTTTCTTCTTGGGCCGTATTCCTATCGTCCCTCTACTGGTCAGTGTTGCCAACGGTGTGAGCTTGATTCCCTCTTTTATTATTCGAAATCCATGGGGGGGAGGGGTTGTTAGAGAATTTCTGTAAAACATAATAATTCCCCACAAAAAAAATTCAAAATGAGTGCTCCCCACAAAATATTTGAAATCCATGGGGGGGGGGGGTTGTTACAGAACTTCGCTGAAAAAACATCATATGTACCTACTTCTCCACAACAATTTTTCGAAATCCATTGGGGGGGGAGGTAGCTACGGAATTCCATTTTCGAAAATTTCCGGCCGCAAAAAATATTATATTTTATATCAAATAGATATATAAAGATAAGTTCAAGAGGATTTTGTTATGTTTAGTGGCCTAAATGGCGATACATCGCCTTCGTTGGTAGTAACGCTGGTAACCATTTAACTTTGGAACTGTCAAAAATTTATGTGTTGCCACGAGCAAAATTATTTGCGCGCATATTTGTTTGTCAAATCTTTGTTTTTTAGAGATAGATCTAGCGTGTGCAGTTATGGTGTGCAGTAGCAACACTCTTATACCATATTATATTATATAGATAGTATATTATACTTATACTATCCTCTTCAGGTTTCAATGTCTGTACGTCAAAGTCGCAATTAATCTCAAATTAAATATAGAATGCCAGATTTTGTAAATCATGTTCCTGATATTAAATGTATTGAGGGCCGCACAAAATAGCTCGGCGGGCCGCAGGTTGAGTATAACTGCTCTAATCCGTTTAGACCACGATTAAAACGTAAATCGTGAGAAACAATGCTCTAAATATTCAGGGTCATTTTTACGTAAAAAATAAAATTCTTGTTATTTTTTTTAATGATAAACTAATGTTTATAAGACAAGGTGTTTCAAAGGATAACAAATTTAAAATAAAATTCACATAATTGTAGGATTACTGATCTGTGATAGAAATTTATGTATAGTGTGATAAATGTTTAAAATTACATTAAAAACAAGTTTTTAATTTGGATGTTGGACAATGTGACAAATTGTTGTTGGTTATTTGAAGGAGACTGGATGTTGGACAAAAGCGTGCACTCTTGCGTGACGGCTGTATTTATTTACTTAATGTATTTGGTATTACAGGAAAATCGGAAAGCATTCCAAATTATTACTACTATTACTATTGTTTTTTTGAGGTGGGGCTGAAAAATTCGGGTGTGGTTTTTTAAATAATTGCTAAGAATGTGCTGTTTAATTTTTTCTCTGCCATGAATTTTCTACATGTTTGGGAAACAAGAGGTGAGAGTTAGCTTTTATGCAATAATAAAGTCCTAAATTCATCAATAAAAACATAATTATTGAAGACAATATTAGCGATTCCTAAACGAAAATCTGAAACATCTAGGACTCAAGGATCCTTGCCTTGGCGGGGCACGTGCCACATTTCAGATTGTCGTTTAGGAATCGCTGATATTGTCTTCAATAATTAACTATTACAATTTGAGGATTTACTCACTAAGTTATTCCAAAAAATAAATAAAAACTCACCTTTCTAGACAATCATACCCATAAAATAACATACGAGGCGGCATTACACTTACGGATGAATTCTTTGCATGTATTAATGTTGAATGATGGGCAGCAGCCGGTAAATGCAATTAGTGCATCAAGTAGTTCATCAATCGTTAGTAATAAGATAGAGCCTATGTACTCATAATTACTGTTCTGCGCCCTTGAAGTGTTTTTGCACTAAAACGGCACCATACAAATTATCCAAATATTTATCACATGGCATGGCATGGCATGAATATGGTCAGAACATATGGCATTTAAGTAAGTTGAGTATGGTCAGAACAGGAAAATTGGATTGATTTATGTAACAACAGAAATTTTGTAAAATCTCAAGAATTCAAAACACATGCGGTAGATATCTACAAGTTCTTTAGAAATGTGTAAAACAAAAAAACAATAGACAATGAATTCTTTTTAAAAATGATTAGAAGTTGAAATACTCGTACATGGGGTAGATTTAGATTTCTTACACCATGTAGATTTGTAAAACAGAGATGATAAAACCTACGTAACCACATTTAGATCTGTGAAAAGTGTTCCAGTATTTAAGATATCGGCAACCTGTTATCACCACTCGATTGGGCTACATTGTTAGGTGGGTTACGTAAGGGGCTGAATGAAGGGTTTTGATATGGATTTTTTTTTACATTAAATCCACACGGGAGGCTCTGAGAAAAATAATTCCCTTCAGGGCCTACGTCATCTTTATGTGGAAGTTCTTTTTGTGGAAAGGAAGGAGCGAACCTGGGTCTTAAAGAGACCTATGTTGTGGGAAGGAGGAAACACAGAGGCCGGCAAATCGTTCCACAGCTAAACTGTTGAACTCAAGAACGAGTCGTAGTTCTGTTCTCATGTGACAAATGTCAACTGTGTACAAATGTTTTGTGCCTTTCCTGAATGTGCACTGGTGCGAAGGGAATCAATCACGCTAGTTCCTCGGGGCAACTTCCAATTTTATACCGGTAGAAGGACAGCATTCCCACCAGAGGCACCAGTCAAAAACAAGTAACCGAAAAATTCACACCAGCCGAAAGGACGACTTCTTCAGCGAAGTGCTTGGCATACTGACTGGGGAAAGGTAGTATACAGGGTTCTGCCGGCAAAACCCGGTACCACAAAAACTTAGCCCGCTGCAACGTCCGGTTTCTTTTGGGTATCCCCTCATATTATGTATTATGACATAAATGAACATAAAATAAAACACATTAAATAAAAATTAATTGAGCACGCCCATATTGGAACCCGCAACCCCTGGATTCATAACCACGGAGGTCATCAAACTATAAATCAAAAGAACGTAATGAAAACCTCATGAAAATTGTACAGCTTTTTGTTCGGAATGTTGAGTAAAACTAATTTCTGTTAACCCTTCGGCACTGGAGGGGGTACATAATACACTTGCCGCAAACGATATCTAAGTTGATTTTTATACAAACTCTATAATTTAGGCAATCGCAGACAAACTACTTGGTAATCAATGCACTTAAAGATATCAAATTCCGGTGAAATTACTCTCTCCTCCGCCCCACGGATCGCCATGACTTTTTTTTTATTCCTCGCCGCAAGCTAGTTGCGAGTGTCTTCATGGAAGGTGCAGTTTACTGGAAAGGAATACAATAATAATGTTAAGTTACACTCGAATTCATACTATCTCTCTTACCGATTTGAATTACTTGATTAATGATTGACAGCTGGGCAAAGATGTCCCGTTAAAACGGTAGGTAGTAACTAACATCTGAGTGTTACTGGAAGGGACAAAAAAGAATATTAAGAGACAAGATCGCTCCGCGATATGTGGGGGACCTTGGTGACCCCCTTCGGGTAATATGTGATTTTTACCTTCAAGTACGTTAAGGTTAAAATGTAAAAAAAATAAAACAAGATCCTGTATTGTTTATCATAATTTTCAATAATTGTTTACTAAAAAAACTAAATATAAATAAACAATGCTGAAACTCAGGTGAAACCGGGTAGGAACTACTAAAATAATAGTATATAATTGATAAATTTGTGGTGTAATAGAATGTGATGGTTTTATTTCGTATTATATACAAATATTGTACACTGCCATGGTAAATAACAAAAATTATTTATGTTATTTTTATATTTTATAACATAATTATTTATGTTTTTCGTTACTACGGCAATTTAACAAACCAATTTTATTTGCTTTATTTGCTCATTTCATAAAAATATGAACATTTCCTTTCAATTGATTAAATTGTCACAAAAATTATTAATTTTAAAACATAACACCATTTTACATTGCACAAAGTAATATATAATTTAAAATAAGAGCATTTGGTAAATATACAGAAAAGTGACACTGTTATTAGGCACATTTAATTAAACACTTTGCATCAGTTAATAATGAGAAACAACATTTCATAAACGGAAAATAATCCATTTTAACCTGTGGATAGGACTCCGGTGTTCTCCACACAAAAATTGATTTAAGCGATTTTAATCCTCATGTACAAAGAAACTGTAGGAAGAATAGGTTCAGAATCGCTTGCGATAAGTAATTCTTTAGAAAATACTTTTTATTTGATGTATGCAGTCTATCTGACGACTTTAAAATAAATTATCTACGATTTTTCGGTGTCATTTTTTCTCAAGGTCGTCACCATAGTCAACTGTTTAAATAGCTATTTTAGTAAAAAAACTGATAATTTCACATCTTTTAATCACGCCATGTTATAACATAATAGTAATAATAATTGGATGATTTTTATAGCGTCGTTTTTGAGTTTAAATCACTTCAAGGGTGCTATAATAATATTAAAATAGTTTTTTAAGCTAGCTGTTTTTCTATTTTTTTTTTTAAATTCAACCTAAACTAAGAACCTACTTTACTTCTTAGGTTTATAGTTTGGGTTAAAAAAAAGAATAAAAAACTAACCTTAAAACTTTCATACCAATAACAATTGGTCGCCAAGTGAATAATCAATTTTAATTTCAACGAAATAAGTATTAAAATGAAATATTTTCCATTTCCGATTACTGAAATTATTTCTGACTGTATTATAACTGATACAAAGTGTTTTTAAAATAAAATGTACCAACTAACCGTTATGTATACTTACTGTGGATTACAATATTAAAAACACTGTGAACAAAACAATTAAAATCGTGGATATCAAAGTAAAAAATATGAAGAATTCACTATATGTATTATGTATTTTCAACTAGCATAGGTACCATTTTTCACTGCTTATTAATCATTCAGACAGCAAATTGATTGACATATAAAAAAGTAAAGAAAAGAAAACAACCGAGGTGCTGTTGATTTTTTCACAGATTATTTTGCTAAGGGCATTTCTCCACCTCTGAGTAAACTGACGATTAAAGCTGCTCGTAGCGTATATTATCTGTTTCGCCATCATTTAGAATTTGCTACCCGTCAAGTTACTACTTTTCACCGTCATGTCAATCTTATGATTTAACCACAAGTTTAGAATGAAATCCACTGTGGATTTCTGACGATTGCATCCGTTGTGTGCCAGCGAATCCGTGGGTACGCTAGTAACTCACCGCAGTTGATTTGATTTAATCGTATTTTGAATCTTAAAAAATTCTCCAAGCATTCTAAAGTATATTTTATTCACTTGGCAAGAAAATAATGTATTTTAATATTATTCTAGCATGTGATTTTGTCACATGCAATTATGTTTATTTTATATGTGAAAATGTGCATGGCAAAAATGTAAAATAAATTTTCTAATTCCGATTTTCAAAAGTCATAATTGTACTTTTTAACAGGAAAGCCTTGTATGACTTATTTTTACTATAAATAATGATTATTTAGTTGGAAAATATAATAAAACTCGAAAATATTTTCATGTCTTCATTAAACAGGGTTTTCCATTAAGAGGTGTTATTTTGAATAGCCCGCTATTTCGGTAGATGTTACTTTTGAAGCTGTCATTTTTTGACATTTGACAAGTAGAAACTACTCCATTAATAAAAATGTAACGATACACGCTTCAACAACGCATTGAAATTATTAAAATTCACTATTATTAATTATTAGAAATCCATCGAGAAATCATCTTGAGTGATGAGGCCCATTTCCACCTCGGTGGCTTCGTCGACAAGCAAAATTGTCGCATCTGGGGCTCGGAAAACCCAAGAGTTATTGTTGAAAAGCCTCTCTATCCTCAACATGTGACTGTTTGGTGCGGTTTATGGTCCGGCGGAGTCATTGGACCTTACTTTTTCGAAAATGAGGCTGGAGCAACAGTTACGGTGAATGGATTGCGCTATCGAGAGATGATTAATGATTTTTTATGGCCGGAATTGGATGGTATTGATCTGGACAACGTTTACTTTCAACAAGACGGCGCTACGTGCCACACAAGCAACGAAACCATTGATCTTTTACGATTGAATATCAAAATAACACCTCTTATTGGAAAACCCTGTATTATATTTTTTTAATAACATGAAAGAAAACATTTCTCTGAATAAAAGTAGTTATCCTGGTGAAACTACACAGGATAGATAATGTATAATGTTTATAAATATATAAACACAACATTATCTGGTAGGATGGTACAATTTACAAAAACATAATTTTGCAAAAAGACAAGTACATATGTCATTACGAAAATAGAGTCAGCTGACAAACGGCGAGCGATTGGCATTCTACCCCTGGCACACTAAAAGTAAGGGATAAGTTACTTAACCAGTAGTTACTCAACAGTTTACTCAGAGGTGGTGAAGTACCCCATTAAGGGAGGAGTGTTATGAATAAAAACATTTAAATATTAACTGCCTATAAATGAAATCATCACACTGATTGACTATGAATTAAATGCTATATTTAAACTAAGCTCCATAGCTCAGTGGTTAGCACACAGCTTACGATCTGGAGAGAGTAGTTTCAATTTACTACAAAGTACCAAAGAAAAAATATTTATGTAGTATTGACATTTTCTGTGAAAAAAATTATACATGAGCAGTTTTGGTTAAGAATTGATTTATTTTTTAAGCCTTATAAAAGTGATGTTTATATGTGTAGGCAGCGCTATTAGAGTAGAGGCGAAGAACATAAAATTAGGATTGATTGTTTTGGTGCCTGCGAATTGTGTGTCTATTGTGTTCACACCAATTCTGGTTGCGATACTTACAAGTTGTTTGTTTAAAAATTAAATTCAGCTTACTTTTATCAGTCAAAATTGCAGCTTTATAAAACATGTATGTATTTAGTGAACAAAAGTATTTCTAATAATATATTTAATTACATAATTAATTTAAACTACCTGGAACCTACAAGTTTTGATATTTTTTAAACGTAATATTTAAATTTACTTAATTTAAATTTTAGAATACAATGTACATATTTCAAAGTACTTTAAATCTTATGATATTGTAATTGTGGAGCGTTTTCACCTAAGAGAAATATCTAGTTTCGTGTATTTTTTTTATTAAGGACGTGTTGTTGTTGAATTCGAACAATTCTTCAAAATTCAAAGTTAGTTTTCAAGTTCTGTTATTATTTCAGTTTTGTCAAGCAACTCGCCTATAATGATATAATAACAGAACTTGAATAAGACTTTCACAGAACTCGAAAATGAACGTTGAAATTCTATGAATTGTTCAAATTCTCCAAAACAACCCGTCCTAAGTGTCTCTGTGTATGTGTCTCTATGAATGTGTAGGTTCTTTATGTATGTGTAGGTGCCTTTGTGTAGGTGTCTTTGTGTAGGTGTCTTTATGTAGGTGTCTCTATGCACGTGTCTCTATGTATGCGTAGGTGTCTCTATGTAGGTGTCTCTACTTATGTGTAGGTTCTTTATGTATGTGTAGGTGCCTTTGTGTAGGTGTCTTTGTGTAGGTGTCTTTATGTAGGTGTCTCTATGCACGTGTCTCTATGTATGCGTAGGTGTCTCTATGTAGGTGTCTCTACTTATGTGTAGGTTCTTTATGTAGGTGTCTCTATGTATGTGAAGGTGTAGGTGTCTTTATGAAGGTGTGGGTATCTCTGTGTAGGTGTAGGTGCCTCTATGTATGTGTATGTGTCTTTATGTAAATGGCTAATTCAGATTTTCTATTAACCTGCATGTGTCTTTATGTAAATGGCTAATTCAGATGTTTTAAGTGGAAAGAAAATGATAAATTTTTTACAAAGCGAATAAAATATAAAATACATTATTATTTTATTTCAATGTGAGTAGGCCCCCAGTTATATTAATCTATTATAATTTGTTCGCTTTTGATAACTGATTAACTCATATGATCTCACAGAAATCTTATCTCCCTTACTGTTGTGATGAGAAATGTGACCTAAACGGTGTTAGAAAGAGAAAACACCACGCTTTATATTCAAATATAGAAATTAAACTTCAATTTGAAAATAGTTATGAGACTTGAGTTCATTTTTTATTAATTATTTTTATATGAAATGACAAAAAAAGTAAGGTGATATTAACTTTAATAATACATTCCTTTAATAAAATTTAAAAAAGTGTTTTTTATACATTTTTTTGCTATCAATAATTTTAGTAATAAAAACTTAAAGGAACCATTTTTTTAATTTTTTATGTTTGCATTCAAAATTTTAACATTTCAAAATTTTTTATTCAAATTTCATCACCTTTCAAAAACAGTTTTCAGTTTTTGGATACATTCAGAAATATTACATTTATTTTGAATTTATTGCAAAGCGGAAAAACTCAGACCTTCCGAAAGAATAGGCCTGAGTTAAAAAAATAAAATTTAATTCGGATTCCATTATCAAAACTTTTGCCTAGGTAAATAACTTATGCATTTTTTGTATGGACGTATCAAAGTAAGGTGTTACACTTAAAATTTTTATTTAAGAATTTTTAGTCATTTTTTTGGTGGAATTAGGAATTTTGAAAGATAAAGCATAAATAAATGTTAGTTTTTACTAAAAATGTTTTGATTGTTCAATCAATTTATTGTAGAATTAAAATGTATTGATATTTCACTTTTTGAAAACTATTTTGTAAAAATTCACAATTTTCAACTTCTTTTTAAATAATGTTGGCTTTTTACAAATGAATTAAGTTTTCTTATTATTGACCTTGTCTAACAGTCAATTTAATTTTCATTTAAAGATTATCACAAAATATTAACCCCAAGTGATTATTCACTTAAAACTATCTCACGAAAAAATAATTTTTTTGTAGATATTTCGCTTTGCGAAAACGCTCCTCAATTAGTAATAACGACGAAAAGAAGACATTTTAAAATAATAATGTTATTTGAACATTTTCGTGGTCAAGTAATAATTCTAGATATAGGTACCTAATAAATAAAATATGTCTATAATAAAAACAAAGAGATGAACCATGAAACTGCAAGTGTTGCCAAAATCATTAACCCACCCTACTGCAAATGGACATGCTGTACACAAGCAATGCATTGTGTGCTTTGTTTGAGTCAACTCTGATTGCAATACCCACAATGGTTAAAGAGAATAACAATACAATAATGATGATTAATTAATTGAGGAAGTTCTCAATTAATTAATTAACATTGGTACGTTTTCGATAAGACAACAGGGATATAAAAATGAGGTCCATCGAAGTGATCATTGTCATAGATTCCTTGCCAGGGGTAATTTTCTAGTGTTAAATCAAATACATTGATTTTATGAATCATTGTCCATATTATTTTCAATTATTCGCTTAAAAGTGATAACAGAAATCAGTTCTTGATTATTTTTTATGCTTTCACATAAAAACCGAAATACTTTAACAGTAGAACTCCCATTCAAAAAATTATGTTTTTTAATTTTCTCTTATTTAATAAATCAAAACCAAAAAAACCTCTGAAAACTCATAAGCCTACCTACTTGACCATATATTTTATGTAACATATTTTTATTTATTAAAAATAAGGAATTATACAATTTGTCCAAAGAAATGTCACTATCTCAATGACAATATTTTTTTAAGTTTAACTTTCTTCAGGCAGGTAGGTACCATAATATTATTAAAATGTGAATAAGTCCAAATCAATACGACAATTTCACATTAAAAAAAATCTTTACTGAACCATTAACGCCATCATCTTGAAACGTTAACGGAACGTATAAACACATTTACAGACAGACGAAATACAAAACGGTTGAGTTAAAACAGGACTTCGCTAAGCTCAGTCAATGATTTCTTTTTTGTATTATTGCACAGTTTTGATTGCAATTTAGGAAGAATGCGATTACGTGGCAGCTCATAGAATAAAAAAACCCACTAGAAACGCCTTCCATATAGATTTGAAAGGAAACTTATGTTGACACTGACTTACTACAGGGTGCGGCAAAACAGACAGTGCAACTTTGAAGGGCTATTAAAAGAAAACGGCACAACTTATATATATGAGGTTTATTTATTTTATTTGGAACGTCATGCCGTTACTAGCAGCGATACATTGATGAAGGCGATTTCTGAAATTTTCGGCCGCATTTTGGCACATTTCGTGGTGTATATCGGCAATTTCTTCCCGAATTCGATCCTTGAGTTTTTCTAAGGTATGAGGCCAATGTTTAAAAACATTTTCCTTGAGGTAGCTCTACAGGAAGAAGTCGCAAATTGCAGCCAGAAGGCCCGCTCGGTGGCGACATAAAAATGGCCATTTTCAAGAAACCTATGCACCGCAAAGTGCCGGTATTGTCCGGACCAAACAATGGTAACGACTGAAAACAGTACGACCCTCCCGACATAATGAGACCCCTCCCAGGTTCCTACCCCCACCACACGGGATGTACCGGCCCTTCAAAACTGCACTGTCTGTTTTGCTGCACACTGTACCTTTGGTTCCAGCCCATCTAGCATGAGAATTCTCTCTTACACTTGCCTGACATTGTACATCGCCACCCCATTTAATTTCTTCTTATGAAATTTAAGCAGATAATCCTGAAACTTTTGATATTCAACACACGCTTACACGGCATTTCTTGTGTTATTCTTTATTCTATGTGACATCTGTATTTTGTGACGAGATCTGAATAGCAAGGCTCTGCCAATATGTTATCCTTTCATTTCATCGTCCTCTCAACTCACAGGAACTATGGCTCATCAATATTTGAAATGCCAAAGTCCCACTGGCTTCGGATCAGTGATTTAATTGTACAGCATAACATTAAAGATAAGTAAAGTTTATAATATTGTATTTCTTAGACATATTCATGATATCTGGATACTAAACTAAGACATAGATTCACAATGCTGTCGATTAGATGTCTTCACAGCATCACACACAGAAGAATATTTTTAAGACAATAATTCTCAATAAAACATTGGCAAAAACCCGAGGGAGGTTAAAACTAGGTTATACAAGCATTAAATAATGATTAAACAATGTTTTTTTGCATATATATACAGGGTGTATCGGCACTAACCCGACAAACTTTAACCAGCTATTCCTTAGCACATTTGGAGTAAAAAATGTTATGGGCACTTTGCTGTCCGGTAGCATTTTTTTTTCAATTAAAAACAAAAAAATTATAATTTCCACACTACATCACTGTCATTGGCATTGCGTTTCGTGTTCAACAGCTGTTATAAGCAAGTATGTCAAAAAGTGTCCTCGCTCTTTCGTACACACTAAATAATAATAGTTAAAAATGAGACGAATGGTGTCGTGCCATTTCGTTTTGATTGTAAAAGCGCGCCAACGTAGGTACGTACGTACATTATTCAACGAAACTCAATCAAAATATTGCCAGATGGGTTTTCAAACTTTGACAAAGGATAAAAAATTGGTGACATGTGGTGAAAATATGAATAGTAAATTTTTTATAAAAAAAAATGTTACCGGACAAAGTCCCATAACATTTTTTACTCTAAATGTGCTAAGGAATAGCTGGTTAAAGTTTGTCGGGTACGTGCCGATACACCCTGTATATATATATGTTGCATTCGAAACTGGTTTTTGGTTAGAATGAGTTTTCTCTAGTTAAAACTAGTTTATACTGAATGCCTTTGTAACAACCAGAATTTACTGCTATACGTGTTTTAATTTTAGATAAAACTAGTTTTAACTTTGCGATAAAACTAGTCAAAACGCGTTTTGTTCAGTTGAAACCAGTTTTAACTGACATACATTTTTGACCAGCAGTAAATTCTAGTTGTAACAAAGGTTTGCAGCATAGTCTAGTTTTAACTAGTAAGAACACATTCCACTTCGTAGCTGCAAGACATATTTTTTCATAATTTTTTAAAGCCAGAATTTATAATATCATTTTGGCAAAAGTGAAATTGTGAGGAATTTTGATGGACTGTGTCAACAATATTGAAAGTTTTGTTTACTGTTAGAGTTTACTTCAGTGAAATGGATAATCTTACAATAGTGTTGATTTTTATTGTCAAAATCCAGAGTGTGCCAAGAAGGTAAATAAAATTGTTCAAAACATTTTAGAGTCAAAAATAAAAATATGTATACATATTGTTAAGCTCCCCTGTATTGAAATTCTTTACTAAATGGCGGTATAAAAAATGTCCAATAATAATAATAATAATAATAAACAAGAATTAGATTAGGGTTAAACAAGAGATAGATTAGGGTAAGATTAGGATTAAACAAGAGTTAGATTAGGGTAAAACTAGAGTTAGGTAGTAGAAAGAAGTCTCGCACTACAGTCACTATTCACATGAAGAACTCTTCTGTAGAATGGGATAACGGGAGTCACGTCGCGTTGCTTGGTCGGTCCAGGATGGATATCTCGATGAGGCGAAGACCACGTGTACACGGATCTGTCAACTGCAGTCCACGTGGACCGTACACGCGTTCGTTCTGCGACCCCACGAATTTTGACACCTTTTTGAGACACTGCAAATTGAAATCAGACAATGAGAACCTAAATTTATCGCATCCGGTGACATTACAGTTGCTGTGCGTTTATAGGATTCTGAAATTTATGAGTATGGACATAATAAAATAATAGAAGACATTGTAGAAGAATGTCCCCTTCATCAGTTTCTCAGGCTGTAGCAGTTCAATGTTGCCTGCTACGTTTTCACTATTATTTTGTGACGTATACACACTGGCGCCTTCGAGAAGAGAGCTGGAGACTGACGACACGACGGGACAAATTTAGTACCATTCGGGCAGCCTTCTGGGAACCACGCCATTCGGGGAAGGACATGAGCGAGCGCTCCAGACGACATTCTACCGACATTTTATCGGCAAGAAACGACGCAGTAGTTTTGTTAAACGTTTTCGCTGGTCATCGTTTTGCTCCAATCTAAATTTAATAATACGTATTATGTTATTTGGCGCCCTCTTCTAGTTAAACAGGTCAGAATATTATGTTTCACACATTGTCACACCAAATTCATTTGCTACCAATTTTAAATAATATCTGTGCGCCCAGAACTTCGTTCTGACGCTAACGCCTTGGGATGTAACATCATCTTGTTAATTTAGAGGTCTCTTGCTCTTGCACTTTACGTTGTTAAAATAAATACCTTGTTGAAATTCTTAATTCTTTCATTATTGCAAACGTAACAACCCGTTGTTGGTTCCCTTTCAGATTGTTACAATGGCGACCCTCGTGGTTATAGCCGTTTTAAATTTTACAATGGTTGCAAACTAATTTAACTATTAATAATCAATACTGATTATTTTCAATTGTTACAATAGTGGTTTTTTAATCTGCTATAAGGCACATCTGTGTTGAACCAAGTGACTTTGGCTTACAAACTCAGCATTCCTCTTTGACCTCCACCAACTGGCTTCCACCATATGAAGAAGACCTAAATAAATACCCCACAAGTGTTCCAACTGACCGGAGAGAAGATAAAGAAACTGGGTGGCAAGAATGGGGCAGTAGGATTCAAATTCATAAAAATCCCATAAACATCAATATAGACGAATAATTCTTGGTATCCGATAATTGACAGCTACACCAAAACTAAATGCAAAACACCATATTAAATTATAATGTATTACCAGCTCTTCGAAGATTGGAGTTGGTGACACGGTATCAATAAGCACACACTTCACCACAATCTTTACACATTTGCGCCGATGATGGACAATGTAATGCTGTTCGAAACATTGGCTAAATAAGGAGATAGAATATAAAAATAAATCATTATAATACTTTTGGCCGTGAAAATCTCAAATCTGATTACTAAATATAGCTAAAGCCATTCTAAGCTACATTTTGATTCTGAATAGTGCTGTCTCACCTGGGCGATATTGAGAGTATTTTCCACTCTGGAACGAAGTACATGTATATTAATTTTGATAAAATTGTTTATGCCGAATTTCGAACTCGCTACCTCCTAATCAAAAGAGCCAAAGAGTTTACCACTCTGCCATGGAGGTCATAGGATACTGAAAGATAACCTTATTTTGAAGTAATAAGCATAGATCTATCTGTGAGTATTTATGATTTTGAATCATTAGTGGGCAACTCGTAGAATTAAAATTTTAACACATTGACACCTGTTGGAAAACAGAGGTTTGTGATACAATACATGCTACCCCATGTGTTTTATGATAGTTCCGTCCACACTGGGCCACTCCTAACTTGCAAAATGGCAAAATAAACGGACCTTCCCATCAATGTTCAAATATTTATCAACTTGTTTTTAGTTCTAGTGGCTCAACGCGTTGTGCTGGTGTCGCGTGGACGGAAACAGTGAAAAACAGTAGTAAAAAATTAATGTCTACGGGTGTCATACTATCAAGTGTAATAGAAATGTTTTGCGTTATAAACCACATAGACAGGCTACACACGGTCTGTATCAGACCGGAGTCCTTTAAACTGACTGTAAATAGGAGGTGCTGGGTTTTCTAGTCGGTGAGCTGCTATATGTTCAGGGCCTGATCCGGTTGCTGTGATGTCGTATATCCAAGGAGAGAGCAGTCGGTAGTCGAAGGAAGCCCAAGGTCAGAAGTCAAAGGCGGTTGTAGTGGTTCCAGCGGGAGAAGCAGTCCAGAGTGAAGCGGTCAGAGTAGATGTCGGAAGAGTTTCGCTTTTCACGCAGTATATAAAATGGATAGCAAGACCGTGCACAGATCGGTGTGCGCGCGTCAGGACCGCCCCATGTTAACGAGGTGCATTTTTGGGTAGCTTCGTGTGTTTTCACGTGACTTTAATAGTCAATATTAAAATTATTTATTCAGTAGTACTCTTTACGCCTAGTCATCACTGCTTTTCCCTTCGTTTTTAATGTTTTTTATAATAAATTGTACAATATGAATCAGTGGGTCCTCAGCCAGATGGTGATTGGCTGACGGTCGCCAGCCGGTATTTGGCCTGCCACCGCCTGGGCAAAAGAGAGGAGATGCGATGTAAGTACTGGGTGCACAGCGCGCTGTGTTCAGTACTCCCCAATCGGGAAGGGGATACAATGTAAATACTAGCTTTCTTATCCTTCTATGGTCAGAGAGCTGCTTTTAGGTAGCATTGCATTTGATACACTGTCTAAATATTCCGAGAAATGACCCTGTATCTCATAGGCACCGTTCGTGACACTGTTCTATCATTCAGCCTGAGCACGTTAGTTCACGCCTTTGCTTGATATGGCTATTGCAGGTTGTGATTCCACTCCCTCAGCAATGAGTTCGCCACACTCCTTACGCTAAAAGGAAGTATATGTACAGAGTGTCATATCATATCCTCTCTAAAACAATGTCAAAAGAAGTTGTGGTCCGTGAATGTCTTTAACCGGTCAGCAACGTAAGCAGATATACACGATAAAATAACGATAGCAGTCAAGTACAATAAGCGTGTTTACACGTCAACGCGTGTGTTTCCACAAAAATCGTCATAACTCCGTTATTCTTCTAGTGACATCCCTAAAACAAAAAGTAGAATATTCGTATTGAATGAAGCTTCACATCTCTATTCAAAGTTATCCATAGAAACCCGTAAAAAGACCTACTCAATGGAAGCAAATTTTACCCGCCAAATCGTAAAACGACGCCAAGAAAGCCGTTTGACGTGCCGACCCGCCTCCCACATATCCCAGTTTTTTAAAAATATATTTTGTATGAAATGGTCAAAAAGTGAAGTGACAGAATTGTTTATTGTACATTTGTACGATGAAATAAGTGTTTTTTTTTACATTATCCGTGATTTTAGTATCGTTTTTACATAAAACATTACAGGTGAGTCATTTTTACAATTTTTTCATGTTTCCATTCTAAATTTAAATATTTACAAATGTTAATATTTATTTATGATACAACAATTTGAAAGCCTATTTTGTAACCTTTCTAAAACAGTTTTTACTATTCGGCTCCGTTCAGTAATGTTTCATTTATAGAGCTTTGATTGTGAGGCGGTAATAACACAACGTTTTCGTGAAATTGACATTTCGGTAAAGACATCTTAGCTTCAAGTTCGCGAAAAGTCGGAGGGGTTAAATGGTTTTCCTGTAAAATTATTATTTAGCACTAGCATGTACCTCGCCACGCGTTGCTATGGCTTAGTCTGTCTGTGCATATAGAGAAACAATAGCGTGTGTTGCTTTTACGTCCAACAGATTGAGCTGTTTTTTTTTCAAAATAAGCGTGTTTTTACCTGTCACAGGTGACATTCAAACGCAACACTGTGGGGGTATTTCACTATGTCGGGCTAAATATCTGACTAGCTATCCGTTGGCTGGCTTTAAAGATCAGAATAACTTCGTTATTCAACGGCGACCGTTTCACCATTGTTTCCGAGCTTCCGGATAGATAACACTCGAAATAGTCTGGCAACATCGCAAAATGTTTGCAGTTACTCCATCTACTGCCACGCCTGTCATGCGTCACAGTCCGCACACCGCGAAGTGTGCATTTTTTTGGTTATGTTATGTTGATTATCAGGTCATTTTAGATAGATTCGTGTCGAATTAATACATTGTTTCTTATTTTGAACACAATCAAATAATTCAGGATGGATCATACAAGCATTCAAATTCATTCAACTAAATTCGACTCACTTCTCCGCTGTCAAACTCGAAATGTTTTGACGCCATCTTTGATTCGAGGAATAGCGCCTAACGTCTGGTTCGAGCACTGATTAGTCAAATCGAACTTTAACCCGAGCGTTAGCGTTATTCAGATATAGTGAAAACGAAAAAATGACTAATCCGCGGATTAGTGCTTAGTCAGAACATAATCAGAGATAGTGAAATACCCCCTGTGTCAAAACTTCAAACCAATCGGTGAAGAACTTTCTGAGATTTAGTATTTTGAACAAACAAACATTTACATTTTTATCTATATAGATTTTCAAAACAACGGCATTATCAATTGTTTGCATAATAATGGGAAAAATATTATGCAAACAGCCTTATCTACTCAATAAATATAAAATACAATCACTAATCAGAACATCATCAGACATTGGCTTAGCACTGATTAATGGTTGGAGAGATAAAATAAAAACATTCATCTTAATAAAGCAGAAAATAATGTCTTATACAGGAAAAACTCATAACTCCTCAGGCCTCTGTCATATTTAAACAGAAGGTCGGAATTTTTGTTGTTTGTTTTTGGGGTGTTATGCCGTGTTGCGCTAACTCCTTCTTTAGCCGACGTTTCGGACAGTGTTGCAGTGTCCATCATCAGGGCAGATCCGGTAGATCTGAAGATGTGATCTACCGGATCTATCTATCACATCTTCGGATCTACCGGATCTGCCCTGATGATGGACACTGCAACGCTGTCCGAAACGTCGGCTAAAGAAGGAGTTAGCGCAACACGGCATAACACCCCAAAAACAAACAACAAAAATGCTTTTGGCCGTGAGAATCTAAAAACTTACCAGAAGGTCGGAATATTTCCGCTTCGCAATAAAATCCAAATAAATTGAATATTTCTGAATGTATCAGAAAACTAAAAACTCCAATTGAAAGGTGATAAAATATGCTTTTAAATGTTATTTTTATAAATAAAAATACAGGGTTTTCCAATAAGAGGTGTTATTTTGAATAGCCCGCTATTTCGGTAGATGTTACTTTTGAAGCTGTCATTTTTTGACATTTGACAAGTAGAAACTACGCCATTTATAAAAATGGAACGATACACGCTTCAACAACGCATTGAAATTATTAAAATTCACTTGAGTGAATCAAATGCGAATCATCTTGAGTGATGAGGCCCATTTCCACCTCGGTAGCTTCGTCAACAAGCAAAATTGTCACATCTGGGGCTCGGAAAACCCAAGAGTTATTGTTGAAAAGCCTTTCTATCCTCAACGTGTGACTGTTTGGTGCGGTTTATGGTCCGGCGGAGTCATTGAACCTTACTTTTTCGAAAATGAGGCTGGAGCAACAGTTAAGGTGAATGGATTGCGCTATCGAAAGATGATTAATAATTTTTTATGGCCGGAATTGGATGGTATTGATCTGGACAACGTTTACTTTCAACAAGACGGCGCTAGGTGCCACACAAGCAACGAAACCATTGATCTTTTACGATTGAATATCAAAATAACACCTCTTATTGGAAAACCCTGTATAATATATATATTTTTTTTTAATTTACTTTCGAGTTAAAACAGGACTTCGCTACTCTCAGCAAATATACTAAGGATTCTTGATGCCTTTCAGCTTTCTATTAAATTTAAATAAGCTGATAAACTTAACATCATGATACTTATCCTTTTCAGCTGATCACAATTTGTTTAAAAGCCGAAACGGATTTAGAAGCGGCATTTAACGGGACCTTTCAAGGGTGAAAAAAATAAAATGACGCAGAATGGCCATTTAATCGATACAACAGGACTTAAGCTTGTTGTCTTTCAAACCTCTTCACATTTGATGATCATCAAATCGCCATTTCTAATTTTCATAATCAAATTTTGAACAGTTGACAAGCTCATGCATCATGAACGTTAAACCTTATTAATTATGTATAAGTCATACTAGCAGCTTCGACTACCATAATACGGACGTGTGTCTAGTGTGGTAGTCGAAAAGCATGTAAAAACTGTACACATTAATATTTCATGAATAAAGAAAAAAAAAAAAAAAAAAAAAAAAAGCTATTCGTAGACTTGACTTGCCAAGAGGAAAAGTGAAAAATTTTGTTTCTACAGAATAAAAAAATATTACATGTACAATACATTATAGGTTGGTACAGTACCGCTCGTCTGTTTATAAATTGATAATATTTTACAACCCACATATACATCGGTAACACTCATATACAGAAGATAATTGGAATGTTTCATTTTAGTTAATTTGGTTTAGTTACCTTCTCATAATGCGTCTCTGTGCAAATATATATTAAATACGCAGTTAGACACGCCAGGCAACCCTGGCAGTATGTACTACACGCCGCTTTCTCCGCCTCGGCAAAATACGCATTCAGTTGGTTTATTGTGTAGTCGAATGCTTGTCGTTCAATCTGAAATAAAACACGCTCATTAAATACTCTGTATAAATTAGAATGAGATTACGTCAATCTGTTTATTAAGTTGTCAAAATCAAATGGCTACATACTTCAATCTGTTTTTACACAAGGGATATCGAGAGATTCGTGTCAAACAACGTTATCTACAAAAAAACATCCCAATAATATAAAAACTTTGCTTGACTTTGAGCCATAGAAGTCTTTGTAAATTTTTATAGATTGTGTTATTTGATATTAAGGCGATGCACTACGTAGTAATGCAAAATCATGTGTTTTTGGTTTGAAAATTTGGTCGCCTAGAAATGTTTCAGATGCTTTAATTAAATACCGCGAGTAGAATACATCTTGGTCTTTGAAATAATCGAGTATTTTTTAGTCTTTTTATAAGCCCAGAAAAAAATAGTGTAAAGGCCTATGAAAACTGCTTTAAAGTTCAAAATCTCCTACTTACGAACCCACTTTCGGTTATGGTTTTATTGTATAGTGTGGAAAATTAATTTATTTATAAAATGATCGAAAAAAAATTAAATATTTATGCCTCAACATACACAAAATAAAATAAAAGGCACTTTTGGCCATGTTTTTTTCTAAAAAACAGCACACACTGTAGCCATAGAAAAATGAGATAAGTTCTATTTATTGCATGAAATTTACTCCAAAATGAAAAAAAATCAACTTTTCAATTTTCAACCTAGTTGCGCCACCTCTTGGACAGGCAATTCAAAAGATTTTTTTTGACTGTGGATTGAACCTTCCTCCCCAGATACTGGGCTTAAACTGATGTAAACTTTTAAAATATCTTTTAAAACTGCCGAATGCCGGTAAGGTAGGACCGACAATTATTTTATTTATTAACTGCTGTGATGTCACCCAATTTCAGAGATACGTGTATATGTCCTCGTGTGTGAATGTGATTGCCACCAAAAGATGATATAATGAATTGTCATCGACGACAAATCTATCTGGAGAGTTTCAGATTGATTGGATGTCGGGAAGTAGGTTAATTTCAGCATTCAAGATTTGCATTTATTCATACCCGAAAACAAAAGTGAAATTCGAATAGATGTATTTAAAAATAGAACACATTCTCGTTTAGCCCCACACTTTTAAGGGGTGGTGTACGCATGTGATTGTGAAAAATTTAGGATCCTAATAAGAACAGAAATTACAAATGTTCTTTGTTTACCAAAACGGACTTTGTTGACATCTCCTACCACGAAATTTCATGTTTTTTTACAAAGGTATTGTATTAATTAGAATATGCTTTGAATTTTTGTAAAATACCGAACAATACAGAAGATGTTGATATTTACGGCCGGCTGAAAAACTTGTGACATTGTGTCTCGTGTGATGTCACGAGACATAATTACATAAGTTTTACCACAGTTCTCTTTGAAAGCTCATAACTTCGTCATTTTGAGAGATAGCGATAAACTAATTTAAAAAATTACGAGACAACCTCCATTGACTGTACAAAAATCAATATATTTCTTTGCATTGATATCGCAATCAGAGTTGGTTTGAACACAATACTAAGGCAGATGCATTGCTTGCGTACAGCAATCCAACTTCAGAAAAGAAAATAAAAAAGCTAGTTTTGAACATAATACACTGGAAATGCTTTCCAACGCTTTTTGTGACTTTCTTAAACAATAAGCATTCTTAAACAAGGCTGTTACTCAGTGACGTTTGGCAAGGACATCACCCTCTGAATACACATATGCACCGATACGCATAAGTTTGTATTGTTTCAGTCAACGGTAATAATAAATTGCGAGATCTAATTATACCTAAATAAACATATAAGGCATACCATTGATAGCTCAGTTGTGATCTCTCACTCTTTTTCACAAACAATGCATGTAATAGAAAGAGAAGTTACAATGGAGGTTATAGCAGCAGGGCCATAGAGTTACATATTATTTTGTGTGGTGAAAATATTTCATCATACAAATAAGGCCTGTTAAGATAAAAGTTAATTTAAACAACAATTTCAATGTCACCAACGCAGCTAAGAGTAACATTCACTCAGCAATACACTTCTTAGTGTTACGCCCTTGGGAATATATTCGGTTTATGGGTGAAATTCCTAAAAATTAAAACTAGTTATTTTTATACTAACTTTGGGCCGGGGAATCCGAATCTGGAAGAATTAGGTGGCGGCAAGCAATATTAACTGAATTACACGACTTTAAAATTTCGACGCACAAACAATTTAACTGGCCATTTTGAACGCTTTCTGACAATAAAACTAGTTATCTTTATACTAACTTTGGGCCGGGGAATCCGAATCCGAAAGAATTAGGTTGGGGCAAGCAATATAAACTGAAATACATGACTTAAAAATTTTAGATGTAAACAATATATAACGCCATTGTCGATGCGTTTTTTTTGACAATAAATCCATAGAAAAATAACCAAAGATATATAAAATTAAGTGTTGCTAGTAAGCAATAATATCAATAACGTAAAATAACATGTTTATAATTTCAGTAATATTTCTTATTCAAACAGTTAGATTTAGGTTTATTATCACGAAAGGTGAGTTTTTATGTCGGGGGAGACGAAAAAATATGCATTTTATATTTTAATTTTGCTAACATTATTTCAATTACGTAAGTATTTACGTATTTCAGTTTTCAAGTAGTTTAGCGGCTACGCTAGGTTTGTGTAACATGGTTTGTGATAGAAAAGAAAGTGCCCCCTTCGTAGCGCCTACTCGCGTCAAGGCAAGAAAACATCCCAGTTTTCAAGTAGTTTAGCGGCTACGCTAGGTTTGTGTAACATGGTTTGTGATAGAAAAGAAAGTGCCCCCTTCGTAGCGCCTACTCGCGTCAAGGCAGGAAAACATCCCAGTTTTCAAGTAGTTTAGCGGCTACGCTAGGTTTGTGTAACATGGTTTGTGATAGAAAAGAAAGTGCCCCCTTCGTAGCGCCTACTCGCGTCAAGGCAAGAAAACATCCCAGTTTTCAAGTAGTTTAGCGGCTACGCTAGGTTTGTGTAACATGGTTTGTGATAGAAAAGAAAGTGCCCCCTTCGTAGCGCCTACTCGCGTCAAGGCAGGAAAACATCCCAGTTTTCAAGTAGTTTAGCGGCTACGCTAGGTTTGTGTAACATGGTTTGTGATAGAAAAGAAAGTGCCCCCTTCGTAGCGCCTACTCGCGTCAAGGCAAGAAAACATCCCAGTTTTCAAGTAGTTTAGCGGCTACGCTAGGTTTGTGTAACATGGTTTGTGATAGAAAAGAAAGTGCCCCCTTCATAGCGCCTACTCGCGTCAAGGCAGGAAAACATCCCAGTTTTCAAGTAGTTTAGCGGCTACGCTAGGTTTGTGTAACATGGTTTGTGATAGAAAAGAAAGTGCCCCCTTCGTAGCGCCTACTCGCGTCAAGGCAAGAAAACATCCCAGTTTTCAAGTAGTTTAGCGGCCACGCTAGGTTTGTGTAACATGATTTGTGATACAAAAGTGAATAAAATGTATCTGAATACTTTACGTAAATGAAATAATGTTTGCAAAATTAAAATATAAAATGCATATTTTTTCGTCTCCCCCGACATAAAAACTCACCTTTCGTGATAATAAACCTAAATCTAACTGTTTGAATATGAAATATTACTGAAATTATAAACATGTTATTTTACGTTATTGATATTATTGCTTACTAGCAACACTTAATTTTATATATCTTTGGTTATTTTTCTATGGATTTATTGTCAAAAAAAACGCATCGACAATGGCGTTATATATTGTTTACATCTAAAATTTTTAAGTCATGTATTTCAGTTTATATTGCTTGCCCCAACCTAATTCTTTCGGATTCGGATTCCCCGGCCCAAAGTTAGTATAAAGATAACTAGTTTTATTGTCAGAAAGCGTTCAAAATGGCCAGTTAAATTGTTTGTGCGTCGAAATTTTAAAGTCGTGTAATTCAGTTAATATTGCTTGCCGCCACCTAATTCTTCCAGATTCGGATTCCCCGGCCCAAAGTTAGTATAAAAATAACTAGTTTTAATTTTTAGGAATTTCACCCATAAACCGAAGCTTACCCCGCCCTTGAAGTGATTTTCACAAAAATGGAACTACTTAAATTATCCAACTAATACAATATTAGTATCACTAATGTCCAGGGATAAAGGAGTTGGCAATAAATAAAGGTTAAGGTTTCCATCAAAAGAAACTTAAAACATCATAAGCAATTATTAAATTATTTTTAAATGGGAATTGGCTATTCATGGTGGCTATAAAAAGGTTTCCCCCCATTTTTGTTGTAGAAAATAGAACATTCTTTTGTATTTGAAATCGTTTAAATATCATATATGACATAAAAGTACCTACTCATAACCAATGCAAAATACAAAATTAATTTATTACATCCATTTTGCAATATTCCGAAACAATGGGCGCAAGAGAAAGTAGAAATCGAAGGAAAAATAAATTAATTTTAGCACATCTTCGAAGATGACAATATAGTTCCGGTAATGTGTATGGAGTGTATATACCAGTATGGGCGGTGTTATTTGTTGGTTGACAGATACGATAGGCTAGGTTGTTTCATTAGCTAAAATCACAGATTAATCTCCAAATGTGTGGAAAAAAATTAAAACATACTCTGTCTTCTAATTCCGGAGGAAATCTGGTCTGGAATTTAACAGAAGTGCCTTCTGAATAGTCCCTTTGCACGAAAACTTTCAGGCACTGTTGTGGAGGAGTGTGTTGACTTCCTGGTGTATTAGGACCAGATGGAACACGATTGTTTGACATTTTATATGTTAAAGTATTCTAGCGGACACGTTGTTTTACAAAAAAGCCGAAACTTGTAAAATTCCGATAATGACAAGTGAGTTAATTGTAATCTAATCACTGTCACAAAGCCACGAAAGTAACAGCACTTTAGCACTTCCCAAAGAATGACAGATCTTTGCATAGAAAAATAAGCTTCCAAGTTTAATAGATAAAACAAATAAAAGACAATGTGTTAAATAGAATAATTTCGTTTGCTTGCTAAGCATTAGTGATGGGCAGGATCGAAACATTAATGTGGTCGATTTATTTTAATCGAAACATCGAAAGAATTGAATGATTAATCGATTTAAATGCTCGGAGTTCAGCGAAAGCAGTAGCTGCGGACAGAGGTAGAATTTTTCCGGGGTATGGTGAGAGGAGGGGAGGGGCACATAAGCAAAGTATGGCAAAATTTTAGTAGGTAAGTACTCCATTTGCAAAAAATGAGAAAACCATTGTTTTCGTACTGGCAATGATGTTTATTGATTATTGATTGATATAAGAGCCCCCCGCGGGGCTCAGCATTTAAAAACCGCATAAGATTTTTAAATTCTAATAATAATAAATAGAAAATTTTTGTTGCGCTATTTTTGCTTAAAAGCACCTTGAGGGCACTGTATTAATAATCTAAGGTTGACATGTATTTTAAGGTTATCTATATTTTTGTTGTGAATCATTGCCAGTGTAAATACATATGAAATAAAAAAAAGTGTGAATACATTAGTGTTGACCATTTATTACAATTTTTTAAAATCATTTAATCATTCAGTTGTTTTTAAATTTGTATTTTACATAGTGTCTTACAAAACTAAGTAGTATTCAGTTTGATTGTAAGAAATCTCTCATTTTTATATTTTTTTCAAAATACAAAGGTATTATCATTTTTTTTTCTAAAAATTAACTTTCATTTATTCATTGTAGCGGTTACGTATTGCAATATGATCAATACATGATTTGACATTTTTTCCATTCAATATATCATCCCGAGTCACATCTAAAATTACACTTTCTAAACCATTTTTACTGAGTAGATTTTTCAATTTTTGATCAGTACAAAAAAATTTGGTTCAGTCGAGATCATTTGTAGTATTTGCTTTCATTCCCTCAAATATATGTTCTTGTTGCAAGAATTTTTATATCTTGATAATTGGTGGTAATTTCTCCGCAGATTGTTTCACAATTCTTAAGACATATATTTTTTTCCTTAAAATTATGATGGTCTTTTAAGTACATAATAATTCCCCCTCCTCTTCTATTTTCTCGAGTATTTGCAATCGAGGTGACGTTTGGAATAATGTACATAGATATAGTTCCGTTTTTGTATTTATTTCCACTAAAAAAATTACGTAAATATACTGTAGAACGTCATTAACTTGCGCTATAATTGCATTAAAATTCTTTTTTAGTGATTTTATATTTAAATGAATTCCCAAAAACCTTACTTTGATCTTTGCCTGTTGTATCCATGTATCCAAATTTTGACACTTGATAAATATATTCATAAATAAACCACTCTCAATGTATGTGTTTCAAATAGTGTTGAATTTTCCATGCCGTCGATTTAATAACTGATAAAATAAGTGGTCAGAGTTGAAAGGTGTTTTTTTTTCCATTTTAATATTAAATGTATTTGTTTATATCACCATCACTTTTTATTTGTGTGATTTTGACTTCACCTTCACTTCTAATTAATATTTTGCCATTTTGTACCCACATGTATTTATATTTTGGTTTCAGTTTTTGTTTTGTATTGTAAAGGGGGCCTTTTTTCTTTAGTAAGATTTTCGTTAATGTGTATTCTGCCGTTATTTTCATTTTTGTATATATGTCATTGTTCGTCAGTGGAGTTTTCCTTTGTTTTATCCATTCGTCTCGAAATATTTGTCGCGTGAATTTAATGAAATTACCTAACAAAATATTGCCATCAAAGTACCATATCTATGTGCCAAAAGTTCCATATGTAATTCTACCCGTAAAATGAAACCTCTAAAAACTATATTAAAATCAGCATTTATTTTTTATTATCTAGTAATTTTCGGATTTTCTTTTTCATTCAGGCTTTTTATTAATTAATCAAATTGCTTATTTAATTTGCTGCTAATTCAATAAATTATAGTACATTCCCACAATTGTTATGAATACAATTTTTTTTTTTTTTTAAAGAAAGACAAACATTCCCAGGTTAAGAATAACCCAACAATGTTTGAAAATCTCCTACTACCACCACAGAAAGCCGAAAATGTTGCTTGTGTTGTGATGGAGGACTTAGCCAGCCGAGGAATCGAACACGCGACGCTCGGGTGAGACCCAAGCGCTATGCCCACTCAACCACTGACCGGTCAAAATATTTCAATATAGTAGGATAATCAAGAAATATCCAGAATCCCCGCATTTTCCCCACAAAAAGATTCTCCCCGCAAAATACCCAATTATTTAAAAATCTGCCATTTGTGGCAACCCTACGATAGACAAAAACAAGAAACAATCGTAGAATATTACAGAAATTCGTTGTCCCAAGAAGCCCTGGACAGAACAGTAGTACGATTTTGTATTAATTGCATTAAATCTAGGGTGAGGGGAAAGTGCCTGGCAGCCATCTTGTATGACTAGCTTTCGAACTGATTTGTATTGCGTGCAAAATGAACTGGATAGGTAATTAAAAAAAATTAATAGGTTTTGGCATATTCTATGCATCGTCCCTCTCACCCCGCGGCTTTAAATTGCTCTGTCCAAGGCTTTTTAGGTCCATGAATTCCCCATAAGTTCATTTACCTGCAAAATTCAACAAAATTAGCATGAATTTTTTATTATGTAGTAATTTTCGGATTTTCTCTTTCCTTCGGGGCTAAAAAACTAGAAATTTGATTGAAATTTGTAAACAAAATAATAGTTTATTCTCACTTGTAAATATTATTTTTCAGATTTGTTGGATAACCAGGAAATGCTTTTTTAATCGGTATTAGTTACATCAGTTTTCAATTTGTAGAATCCCACACTTTCACCACATGACGGTTCTCCCCACAAAATACCCAATCGGTTTAAAATCTCAGAAATTCCCCGCAATATGGGGATTTTGTCACGAATTGGCACCCTGTTATGAACCAGCTTGTTTTTAAATGATTTTTATATCCGGATCCATTCATTATATCAGAACATTCCGGTTTATAAAAAAAGAATACGATTTCGAGAATTGAAATTTAACAAATGTCTTAGAATTTTTGCGTAAACCGGAATACATATATTTTTTTAAATGCGATGCTAATGGCCTATTGACTGCAAATGTGATTAAGATTCATCTGTTTTCCGCCTTTACTACGAGTATCCGGAGTTCCGGACACCGTGTGTAATTAATGTAAATATATATTTTTTAATAACCAACAAATTGCTCGATCGTAACCAAATAACGATAAAAATTAATTTGAACCACAAAAGACTTACAATCGACCGCAGTACACGTACGAACTTTATTGCAAGTGAGAATATATAAAACAAATGTTCTCATTAAATTTTACATGAACATCATCACAAAAACATTGCAAGAAATTCTTCGCAGTCCCGTAGCAGAGCGTCAAGCCTAACACCTTTTTTAAAATCAATTTTACTATTAAAATTAAGTACCTAAATAACACGAGTGTCTTGGTAAGATATAATAGCAAAACAAGTAAGTACCTTCACCCACCAGATGAGAAGAGGACGTTGGTTTGGTTAACCACAGAATAAAAAAAATAAAGAAGGTTGTGATCCAGTTTTCGTCGATATCATTTAACTTTTAAAAGAATCTTTGACCAAAATTACAACTTTTTACTTGCTTAACTTCCCATAACGAGGTGTTATTTATGTTTAATTTTGTCAAAAGTAAGATTTTACGGTCAATAAATGACACCTTTTTAGGCGTTCAAGGAACTGCTACATGTTTATTTGCGAAATTTTAGAATCGTGCACAAATAGTCGTCTAAAAAAGGTTCATTTACCGAAATAGTGTTTCCGTTTAACAGTTTAAATAAAGTATTTCTTTCATTTAACACGAAAAATACTTAACTACCTATTTATATAAATATTCTTTATATATCTTTGTTATACACGGTGTCCTGAAACTCGTAGTACAAGCAGTAAACTAGTGAATCTACGTCATATAGAAAAAAAAGATTTTTTTTTACATTTTTCCTTTTTTTTTCGGAAACTAACGATTAATTTTAAAGACATTAAAGAGCTGAAATTAAGGACCGATTTCTTTGAAATCTTTCCTAATAAATTCCAACTTAAGATTTGTTTTACTCGAAAACGAAAGCTTAAATCAAAAAAGTTCTACCACAAAATCGACTCCATATGGATTCCGGACACGGTTTATATGTACTACTTCTTTCCATTCTGCATTTGTACTAAATGGTATGAAAACTCAACACAAATAAAATATATAATAATTGAGATGAAAAATCGTATTGTTGCGAGAACAAAACTCAATTTTTTTAAGGCACTAAAAAGCTGAAAACAGTCAGTTTGTTTGGGGGATCTTTTATTAGGTCCGTCGAAACGGATAATTATAATTCGCAGAGAAAAGAGAGACCGGCACGAAGTGTGCATCAATAATCCATTATGAGATGACTGGACATGCCTTCATACAATGCATTATAACAATATGCATAAATAACAGGGACACAGGGAGTTAAAATTATTATGAATATATTCAGGTAGATTCGCTAGAACGTTGGTGACAATTGATGGACGAATTGCAAACAATTGCAATAGCATACAAACTGCTGGGCTTTGTCATTCGCAATAATTCTCATTCGTTCCAGTCGTCCCACGGGTCGGTAAGGAATCGACACAAACCAGAGTGCTGTGAAGACCCGAGAAATGTTGAGCGATGTATGTGTTGCATGATTTCTGCACACGGCAGATAAGCTGTGAAGCTTGTGGTAGCTTATATTGTACCATATTTTACCTTAGAACTTCGAAAACTGTCGGTATTGTAGATTTCTGTTTTCGCATTTACCGCCTTTATGCTGAATGTCAAATTGACTCACGGGTACTATTATAAGGTGTTATGTCTCTACTTTACTTGCAGATGACTGTGTTGGGAATTCTTTGATAAAGTAAAAGGTTCTACTTATAATTGTGTTTATTTACGTTACAATAAATAGGTCTGGATTTAGCTACACTGTTCATTACCCGAGTGTTGGTAATTCTCTGTTTCTAGAAGCTTGTTGTCTGTCAATAATATCCCACAGGCAATTACTACACTCTAGCGAAATCTGTCGTACTCCGGAGTAAGCTTTATGACTAGTGCCATCTATCGCTTAAATACCCAACTTATTACCATACATCACATAAGGGTACTATTTTTAGGGTAATATAGGTAATTTAATATATTAATATAAATTGTAATTTGATCAGAGATTGAAGAGACGACCGAATGGCGCGTAAACATGTAAACAATAACAAACGACTGTGAATCAAGTCAGTCACCAAGTGACGACGAGATTGTAGAACTTTTTGTGCCTTCACTTTAGAGCATTCCCTCAAAAAGAACTCACTCACAGCAATCCCAAAGATGACATAGACCCTGACTGATTTCTCCTGAATGAAGTTAATATAAATAATAAATAAATAAATCGTCTATCGATTTTGTGCATAATATAAACTAGATTTTACAGTTATGAAATAAACCTTTCTTTTGCAAACCGATTCCGTTTCGTTCAGGTGAAATAAAATGTTGAAAGAACAATAATTGTAAGCTTGGTGGCAATAGCTCTTTTATTGAGAGGAACCAGTGAATCTGGGTCTTGAAGAAGGAGGGAAGAAAAGTAAAAACGACCTGTTCCAATACCAATACTTTCTACCTCTCCTGCATGTCCGCATTCTATATTTCTATCGGATTGATAAAATAAATATATTTTTTATTAATAAACATTTTGTACATAACATAATAATTAGGTTTTATTTCTGTAGTCATTGTGTTTTACAATGGCTTATTTTGTATCTCACGATTCAATTAAAAACATTTGATTGTGGATGGAAGAGGATTATACGTTTGATAAAAAATTAGTTTAAGGCGATGCCATACGTAGTAATGCAAAGTCATGTGTTTTTGGTTTGAAAATTTGGTGGCCTATAAATGTTTCAGATGCTTTAATGAAATACTGCGAGTAGAATACATCTTGGCCTTTGAAATAATCGAGTATTTTTTAGATAAGTCTTTTTATAAGCCCAGAAAAAAATAATGTATAAGGCCTATGAAAACTGCTTTAAAGTACAAAATCTCTTACTTACGTACCCATTTTCGGTTATAATTTTATTGTATAATCTGGAAAATTAAGTTATTTATGAAATGATCGAAATTTTTTTAAATATTTATGCCTGAACATCCACAAAATAAAATAAAAGCCACTTTTTGGCCATGTTTTTTTCTTGCATAAATCAAAACAGGCGGATGGTGTTAAGCGGGAATTTAAACCTTATCGCCATCTACGTAAGGATTGTTATTGATAGCGGCTCAATTTAAAATATTACACGACGTAGTGCATCGCCTAGATGCGAGCATAATTTTGTGAAATAGTATACATTTAGCGAAAATTTCTGTTTGAATTAAGAATTTTTTCAAAAGTATACTTCGTAATTATGATTATAGAAAAGTGAGAATCAATTGTTTGTTTAATAAATGAAAAATAAAATGTAGTATATATGTTTTTTGAGATGGCTGAATTAACTGGAAAGGGGAGGGGTATTAATTATCAAATTATAAAAAAAATATTGCTAATTAAAAAAAAATATATATATTTTTTTGAAACATTCTACAATATTGTGGTTGCTGTAGGTAGTACTCGGACCAAGGGCATATTAAGGGGAACGGGATTGGTTCGATAGCTCTTGGAAATAACCGGATATATTTCCGGCCGCGTATTTCTTCCATATTGTATGGCGAAAGGGAAACGAACGGGATCTATAAGAGGATGCCACCAGAATATGAAAGTCCTACCTTGTTTATGATTTGGTCCTCAATGTTCCTCTTGGCCAGCACGTAATGAAACTCCACGGCGAAGTTGCACTAAACTTTGAATGCAACCTTACAGAGGCTGTGTAGAAACTGTACTGGCGAACCTTTCGTCTCCTGGTGACAGGTTTACAAGGACGGGAAGGTAGGATATAATAGTTGAAAATGTCTATCGGTATATATGCCCGAACAGGGGTGGTTATAGGGTTCAAACCTCCGCCCATCGGACACATTTATGGCGTAGGAAAAAAGAGTATATTACTATAATAATAATAATAATAACATCGCATTTATATAGCGCAGTATAATTTCACTTCAAGTGCGCTTAACTACTCGTATAACAAACTTAAAAAATGGTAATTCAGTATTAGACTAACTAACTAACTAACCATCATGCCGTTTCCCCGCAGGGGTAGGCAGAGAGGAAGGACCGCCAAACAACTCGGTCTTGGCACACACTTCTTGCCTCATTCACATTCATACATCGTCTCATACATACTCTTCTATTATTCTGACTCTTGACATGGCCCGACTCGAGTATCTGATTCACTTGATCATGCCATGTCTTCCTCGGGCGTCCCCGACTTCTGCTAACATTCATTTGCATCATATATCCTTCTTACACTCCTATCTTCGCTCATTTGCTCTACTTGCCCAAACCATCTAAGCGTCCCTTTCTTAATCTTACTCATTACGCTTACATCAGCCTTGCACTCTTTGCGGATCTCCACATTCCTCACACGATTAAACATGGTTTTACCACACATATGCTTCAGGGATTTCATTTCAACAGCATCCAATCTATTTTCATCCTTTCTTTGCCAGTTCCATGCCTCATTTCCATACATCAAGGTAGGTACCAGCACTCCATTGTGGACTGCTAACTTCGCTTCTTTGGACAATTTTTTGTTAGCGCCAACTGCGTTCAGTCCTTCATCTAAACAAATATTAAGGTGTGTACAGGCCTAAGTATTTATTTTAATGATTGTTTTTATATTGTTTACCTAAAATGTGTTACTGATTGAAAAATAAACGGATGATAATAGCTATAATGTAATTATTACAGGCTAAAAATAGAGCTCACATCACGATGGTTAAAATGTAGGTTGAAAAAAATATGGCAAATAATTCTGTTGTGTGAGATGTTGACCTTATTTAAGTAGTAGGTATGCTGCTCATGGTTTTTATGTATTTTAATGGTCTACATAAAATCGACTTAATACACAAGAAACTGTCATCAATCTGTTTATACACGGTGTCAGGAAACTCGTAGTACTCCGCTTTCTTCTAGTTTCCCACAAGCGGGAAACTAGTGAATCCAGATCACTTTTGGAGCCGATTTTATGGTGGAACTTTTTTGATTGTACTTTCGTTTTAGAGTAAATCGAGTCCGTAGGTAATCGATGGCCCAGGGGGTTAATATCAGCTGTTTAATCAAACTCAAAAATCTATTTTAACTTTTTTTTTTCAAATGTTTCTGGCTTTCACCCTCAAGGGTGTTCTAGGCTATTATTTCAAATTATGTCTAGAGGGAAGATGAATTTAAATATTAATTTTGTTTAAATTGGCTGATTTCAAATTTCAATGGAATTTCTTTCCGTGGGTTTTTTTTAATTCTTTTTTATTATTGTACATTTCATAGTAAAATCCAGTAATGTTGGCCTCATTGGGTTGCTTACCCGTGCTGAGGTCCTCAATTTTATAATACAAAAAATATACATAATACATTTGAAGAAAATATATATAAAATGTTGGTGAAGAAAAAAAAATATATTAAGATAAATTTAAACTAAAAATATAAATTTAAAATTTAAATAAAATGAAATAAAGTTAAAATCGGTATATATATTATATTTATATATATGGTGTTTTTGTGAGTGATGTGTGCTTTATATTGGTTTTTTGTGTTACGTGTAGGTTTTATTATTTATTATACAGAAGTGAATGGTGGAAGAAGTTGGAGGCGCTCGAGAAAGACATTAGTAAACAAAGCATTGCGCGGGATTCACCAGTATTATATGGATGTCACCTGTGACAGCTAAAAACAGCGACATATTTTATATTATAGAAACAAACAGTACGTGATTTACAGAGATGAAACAATATACAGAAATAAGATACTTCATGTTATGTAACTATGATATGTTTCCTTGTAATGTCTGCTAAGTGGTATATTTATTCCTTAATTACCAGGTGACGTGTGTAGTATATAGGTGTGTGTGTGACCTGTGTAATGTATGTGTGAGTGTTTGTGTGTGTGTCTGTATGTATGCGCATTGAACAGTTAAAATTATTGACATGATGTCACGTTTGAATTTGGGCAGTGAATCCGAAAAAATATCAATGTTAGAGTTAAGACAAATATTATTTAGAGTATGAAGAGCTCGGTTATTTGGCAAATTAGATGCTACATTTGTTTGAAATAGCACTGTATGTTATGTACGTCTCAAAGATATTTTAAAGTTAATAAGGGACAGAAGTTCAGCACAGTCAATGTCATTGTTAACAATTCTGTGTATAAATATTGAGTCAGCTACTGCTCGTCTTATTCGCGCTATTATTTCTCTATCTGCACAGAAAGACTGAGTTACAGCAACGCGTGGAGGGGTACAGCTTAAAAAAATAATTTGTAATACTTATTGAAATTTTTTGGATTTCAACAATTTTATAAACTGCTGGTTTGTGACCACTGTGCGAGCTGAAATTAATACAAAATAGATGAAAAAGTTGATGCCCAAAAAGATACGTGTATTCACGGTTTATTATCACAGCTTTTGAATATTATTAATACAGCACTCGATGGACGTGAATTGTGAAAACTTTCGCGGTCAACCAGTGGACCACACAATTTGGCCATCTTAGGGCCAGCTAGACCAATCAAATTTTATTTGATGCCATTATTAACATGTTTTTTTAGAACGAGAGTTACAAGAGCGTGCAGGATTGTATACCTAGTTCTTGTATTGATGATTTGAAAATGTAGAGCGGATGGAGAGGGTATTGAGTGTCGAGGATAAATGACGTCATGAAGTAAATCCAGGAAGAGGTCTTGTGCACCACAGGAACGATCAAGTGAAACCGATGATTCGGGCCTTCCTGGAGAGAGACCACCATTTATTAATGATACGTTACTTGAAATGGAATAAGCCGTGTTTTGTGACCAGATCTGAACTACTTCCAGCCACATAACATACCCTCCAATAAGGTCGTATCGTATTTTTTTAAATTCTTATGAAGATGTATAGTTATCAACGACAGTAAAAGTTTTTTTTTTACATTCTCTTCACACAGGAGGATAATAATTTCCCTAAGGGTCTAGGTCATCTTTTGGTATGCTGTGTGGATGGTTTCTTCAAGGACAGAAAGGAGAGGAAGATTTGTGGAAGGAAAAGGATATGATGGGTGGATAGGAATCTGGAGGTCAGTGTGTCCATGTGTGACAAACGTTTGAAATCATCCCTCGAGATCCCTCGATGAGTCGAGAGAGTCCTGCGGATCTCCCTTAAGGCGAAGCTTAATGCTAAATCACTATTTTGATTAATCTTTATAACGAATTGGTGTATATTATGAATACCAAAAAATATGCTTTAGATAAATTGAAGGTATAAATGTAAACTACTAAAAAAAATATTTTTTCAATAGAAATGTATGAACACGTGTTTCCTTTAACTTTTAAAAAATACAGTATCTAAGATTATCTGTGACAGTTTCATTTGATTAACTTTTTTGTTTTCTTATAAAATTATTTACAAAATAAATAAAAACCAGTTTTGTGCTTGAAATTGAACGTTTCTAGACTCCGTTTGTCAAGCGATTTTAATGCCTATTACCTGCAATATAAGGTATACTAAGAATACACATTTTTGGCTTGTAGCTTCCTCTTAACCCGTCTCTCCAAATCCGGCCCGCCACGCAGTAGGTCGATTAAGACCCACACAATCCTCACCCCATAAACCCGGGTACCACCCCTAAGTAACCAAAGGAAGCAAATCACATGGGGTGACCCATGGCAGAGGTTTGGTTATCTAATGAATGGTTCCTGGTTAATGAATGCTAGTCCTTAGTTGAAGTATGAAAAAGTTTAAATATATCCGAATAGAATATAGTTCAATTCCAAGATGCGACCAAATATTTTTCTGATTCTTCTGTTTTAAACGTTCGCTAATATTGTCTTCAGTGATTAAATATTACAATTTGAGGTATTACCATAGACTAAATACAACTAGACTAGGTGTAACCAGTGAAAAATAACACCAACTCAATTTTGTTTTGGTTCACGTGCACATTTATGAAAAGGCGCACGCATTGTGTCGCAATGCGAAATTGCAACTGTGCATTGCGTTTTACCTTTTGTTGGTCTAGAGTTAAGCTATTTTGCGTGTCAGCTATGCTGGGCAAGTTCATTTTTTCAATCACAAAAATAACCCAGTTCCAAATATTTTAGATTGCACCCATCGCGGACTTTATTTTAGGAAATGTAATCAGCTATCTGAATACAAAAAATATCAGTACCTTACAGATCGATTGAGGGCAGCGTATTAACAAATGTGAAAAATTCAACGATATTAGATTTATTTCCGGCAAATTTGTGACGTCACATGCATAACACACCTCCAAGTGATTCGACCAATAGGGTGATTCAAGTTAATTATTATCACATGGTGAGCATACGAAAATCACGCAACCAACGCGTGATACTTATGGATGTATTAGTCGTCTAGCGTTGACACGCATTGAGAGGCGCGACAACTCATGTGTATGTGTGATTTATTTGGTCCGTACATTTTGCTAATCAGGGTTGTATTAAGTCGTCATTGCCTTTCGGGCTTCGCCTTTTCGATTTTTTGCAGAAGAATTGATAGAAATAAAATTACGTCATTTAATAACTTCATTTATTTTTTGTGTATTTTCGCTTAGGTTTCCACATAAACCGGAAAAAAATGGAGAAATGGTTAGAAGCAATCCGCATTCAATTATGTGACAATAACTGGGTACCATCAGCAGGAAACCGCGTTTGCTCTAATAATTTTCACGCCAAACATATTTATTCAACTGCAAGCGGCTTCCGACGTGTAGACTGAAAAGCTTTGCCTGTTATTCCGGTAATTATTTGGTTTGATTTTCGTGTGAAAACTTAAGCAAGTTTATTATGTGAGTATTTCTCAAAATAAATGTACGTAACGAAAATGTAGTTACGAAATAGTGTTACGAAATAGTCATAAGACGTAACTAAATAGTAAACATAAGGCTTGTTTACACAATGGCAAATTTTATTTTACTTTTTTTATTATTTATTCAATTTAATTAGTTGTCGTCTTTTTTAAATGTAAGTAATTATCCTTTACTTTTTTATTTATTGTACATACTACAAACATACATAAACTCACGACCCAAATATTTGTATTTTGTTATACCAAAGGGGTTTAAAAAAAAACAAGGGAGTATAAATAAATGTTTTTTAATCAAATTATCAGCTCCCAAATTGAAGTACCTAACACAATATTCAACAAATCTTAAGAAATTAAAGAACAGGCACTGTTTAAACTATAAAAAATTTAATAACATACAATTATTTAGTTTGAATCACTATCCGTTAGCGTTTTATAAATTTCTTCCTCATCTTTATAATAATTGAAATCTTTCCGAGACACATTTGGTCAGTTTTTCAGTCTTTCGTTTATCACTCCGCTTTGGCGCATGAATATAGTCATTTAGTGATAGAGATTTAGAGATAAGGCCCTTACAAACCACTTTCTTTTTTGTATGAATATTTTCCAGTTTTTCGTTTTTAAGATAGTCACTCCACATTGTTTATCTTTGATTTTGTTAGAATCTTCATTTTCACTATTCATATTTTCAATATCAGTGTTATTTTCTATGGCATTATTATTTCCTATTATAACATCTCCGATTTATTATATAATCCAGTTTCGATGGGAATAGCATCATTATTAGTCTTAGTTTGTTTATGCAATAATATTTTCAGAATATTCACTTGCCTTTTCATCCGATTACAGCACTGTCTTAAATTCTTATTTCGACTTTTTAATCGAGTATTTTCTTCAGTCAGCTTTTGTAGTCTTTCCTTTAGGATTTTTTTATTATTTTTTCTACGTTCAAATGTATTATTGTCTTGTGTCGTAGGATTAGCCTTTTTCTTTCTTTTAGCTCTTTTATCATTGGCTTGTCTCCACTTTGCCCGTAGCTCTTCTTTTTCTTCTTCTGTAAGAATTTATTTTTTTATTTTTGATATTTTCTATAACTTTTGTTAAATGCTTAATTCGGATTTCCTCATATTTATTTGTATTTTCCTTTTTCAGTCTTTCTCTGTAAGCGTTTTGCCTTTTGGCATTGGTTTTTGGGGGCATTCCTAAAAAAAAATTATGCTGTAGTTATGGTTTTATCAGAGTAAATAAAAATAAATTTATATTTAAATAAGCTTTTATAAAAAACTTAAGGCACTTATAAATATTGTATAGAGCGCCTGTAGAACGGATAGTGTGTATGAGTGCCTCAAGCTTATTTAAAATAAAACCAGTATTGGACGGCTCAGCTTGATCTTCAAGTACTTGTCATTATGTATAATGCCATATAATCGCGATGATAAAACATACAAGTCCGACGACACCTGCTCTGCCATTGACCATCAGGAATTTCCAGCGCATCCTATGTATTACAACCTACCTACTTTCCAGCGCCATCAACAGATCTGCTCTATGGTATAATAAATTTTATTTTTTTCCTATTATATCTAAATACATATGTATATTTGTGCATTGTGCATAATATATTACATTATTACTAAACTTACATAAGACTTTCATAAAAATGCTAGACACACTTACAATATACTTACTTTTCTTAATCACGTTGTAACTGTGTACACTCAGCTTTACATTGAACTTTTTCGTTACGTTACGAAATTCATAACAAACGTTACGAAATTGTAATAAGAATTTATGTTATAAAAAGTCAATGGTTTGATAAAATTTAAAAGTGTTAATATGTAAGCTTAGCAATGTTCGTACAGCACATGTTACAAAAAGATGAGTAGAAAAAGACTTACCGTTTTGTGAAAAAAGGCTAAAATATTTTCTGTTACGAAATAGTGGTCCCACTAAAGAAACACGTTATTACTGATTTTAACAATTAATGTTATGGCGGAGAAGTCAGACCAACAATTAATCAGAAAGAGGCTAGTGTTGCCCATGTTAAATTTTACAAATGGGTTAAAAAATTACGGTGGAAGTACTAATAAAACGTAACTAAAGAGTAGTTACTAAAAAGTAAATGGTGATGTCTCACTTTGTTTTTTGTGCATAAATTATTAATTTATTATGAAACTCCATAGAAAATTACCTTTTTACAGAAACTACATTTAATTAAGACCCTAAAACTTACAAAAAATCACATATTATAACGTTATTATCGCATTTTATGAAGTATAAACAAATGAGGTGGGTAGGGTGGCAATTTTATTTTGTATGGAAGGTAAAAATCGATATTTTAAAAAAAATTCAAATATTTGCGAATTAATACGATTGTAATGTTTATTTTTCGATATTTTAAAGCCTAATATTTATTCTACAAAATGGTGCATATTTTTTTTGTATGATTAATTAAAAACATGTGAAATTTTTTAACTGTTTGTAGGCACACTTTATTTTTCCAAAATGTACACTTTTTTTGAGAAATACTCATGTATTGATTGGTTTTAATTTTTAAGTTTTTTTTTAAACAGGTTTTAATTGATAATGTCGTTGTTTATTGGACAGTTGCTGTCCACCATGGCCACAGGTCCTGCGAAAGGAGATACCGTCATTGTTTCTTCTCGAACAGGACTGGTTCTGGATCCTGCTGAAACTTCTTCTGTAATCGACAAGCCGGTTGTTCCTCTACCAGAATCGCAACAACCGATGTGCGTGAATGCCGTAAATAACACGTAAAATTCTATTTAACGGGCGTAAATAAATAAATAAGTATGTATTGTAATCATGTAACCTCCACCCCCTCCCCCCTTACCCCTCTCCCATACGATCCCTGAAGCTCTGTCCTCATCATTGCTGCTTATTCATTTGCGAACCGGAACGCGAGCCGAACTACGAATTATGGGAAAGGAACGAAGCAATCTTATATTTCTTAATAAGTCGTGGTTCAGCTCGCTTGTGAACACGCAACATTATATGATTTATCTCTCTCTTTATGTTAATCTTACATTATGTTTAATGAAAAGTCGTTTAGTACTTAGGTTAGTTTTCAATAATGCTATCTTGAAGAAGGTTGATAAACTATTTGACACAATGTCTCAATTCTAACAAAGTGGTTGAAGACAAAATAACTTTAATTGAATGATAGTGGTATAATTATTTAATGCTACATAGTGTTGTTCTAGTCTCTATAATTTTTATGTTACTGTTAAACGTTTTACTAATATTATTTTATATTCATCAGCTTTAATTATTTTGTATAATTTTCGATAGCTTACTAGATATATTCTGTATTAAAATGCATGCAAAAGCCCGACTGGGAATAAAACCAAAGAAAATAAAATGATGTCAAGTCACAAAGTGATTGCTTTCTTCAATATTTATATACCATTCTATATAAAAACTATGGTAAATTAAAAAAAAACCTATGCACAGTAATAAAAATATAATCGTTTTTGGTTCTATAGGACCTGTATAAAATTCAAAAACACAAATAAAATAAATTAAAATCATTTTGTGTTTTTTATCAATTCTTTTCCTGATTCAGCCCTTATTCAGCACATAAAATTTGCTGTAAGTGTTAGTTTCTTTTTGGTTTTATGTCCATATTACAGCACCTCTGACAACAAATTCTCCGTGGTTTCGCTTACGAGTTTGAACGGTTGTACAAAGAGTTTAAACAGAGTTGGGTTGTTAAGTTCATCTCCATATTTGTGACGTACGCGCTATGTGGGGTCATTTTTAAAATGGATTTAATATAGACAGGGCCAATCTAGTATAATACATCAATGGGTATTACTCATTTATTCCAAAATATTTTTTGTTTTAACTTATTGCCCACCTTCAGTATTCAGTGTACAAAATAACACGTACGAACACGAAATTCCATAAATTAAATTAAGTTATGTTCTAATGACGTGCTTAAGATAACGTTTTGTACAATTTTCTGTCTAATTTCCTGCGGCCGAGCGTAACCGGCCAGAAAAAGTTCGACTCTAGATTTATGTTAATATAATTATTTTGCACGATCATGTCCGCCGCCCCCTGCTTGTTATTCCCTGCCTACTAATGAACATAAATTCACCATAAAATAAACACATCTAACTTTTACACGGTTTTTAAGTCGGAAGCAGGGGTAAAAAACATTTTGATTTAAAGAGCACTATACGATTTTTTTTATTTGGTGAGTACAATAGCGATTTGTTTTTAGTTAAACATCTGCCAACAGTTGAAACTGCAGGAAGACAATGTTTTAAGGCTGTAGCGAGAGGGGGGGGGGAAGAGACGGGGAAGAGTGGGAAATACCTGGCTATTCAGATGTGTCACATAACATGTCTCATATAGTTTTTAGCAAAGTTTCGATTTCGAATGGTGATCTAACCTAATGGCGATGCTGAGAGTATTATTTATTATTTATTAGAATTACTTATTTTTTCCGTTTGAAATACTGCACCCTGCACATTTATAAAAAAAAACCACGAATATATTATCATTGAAGAAGAAGATAATACTAATAAATCCCACATGATGCACAGATGGGGCCTTAAAGAGTCAGCGATGTGTGAATGTGGTGCCGTACAGACCACCGAACATGTGGTCAACGAATGCCCGCTCCATTCATTCCCCGGCGAGATTGATGAGGTTCACATGGCGACGCCTTAGGCCCTAGAATGGCTCCCATACCTAGATGTCCCCCTCTGACCCCCCACCATATGAAAGAAGAAGATACTAATAAATCTAGACGAAACATGAAAAAGAACAAGACACATAATAAGATAACAAGAAAAAATTAGATAACGATTACAACTAGGAATTTTTATATTCCTTTGTCTTGTTCTATTTCACGTTACGTGTAGATTTATTAGTATTTTTTTCTTCTTCAACGATATATTAAATTGCTAGGTATAACCTTCAAACCAAGTTGAAAAAAGGTGTTTCCTTAATATATTTTCGGTCACGATATTTTTTGCCTAATTGGGGCAATTGGTTATGTCATAGTCTCACTGGTTCCAGACGGTTGGGACTTTTGTGCGGTATTCACATAAAAAAGCACAAACGTTTTGATGACTTCTGTGGTGGATTGTTATCCTAAAATCATTATTTAAATTGAATTAACTTTCGTTATTTATAAATTTAAAATAATGTATAAAATGTTTGCGGGACGTTCCAAAGTGATGCGCTCAGTATCATCCGCCTAGTGAAAGACTATCGTTCAGAATCGAAATTTGCTTGAAATGGCTTAAGCCAGGTTTAGTACTCAGATCTGAATAGCTAGATTCTTCCTCTCCTCACAGCATAACCCAATTGTGGATGCCATAGACCTACTGGCTCCAGGTGATGGGGACAGTTGGGATTCTTGTGTGGCAATCACATTAAAAAAAAAAAAAAATTAATTACATTGAAGGTATTCATACTTAAAACACATGACGTGTTGTTTCAAAGAATTTGAACAATTCATCAAATTTTCATGTTCTGTGAATGCTCTATTCAAGCCTTGTTACTAAATCAGATATGTGATACAGTTGGGCAATAATGATATAATAACAAAACTTCAATAGACCCTCGGAAAATTAGAAAATTTACTCGGAAATTTGATGAATTGTTCAAATTCTGTATTCAACAACCCGTCCAAAAATTGTGGGATTCTGAGTTTTTTGCCTGCACGTTTAACCATTTTGGCGTTTTCTGAGGGGCATTAAAATTGGTTTTGTCGATTTTATTCGGAGCAGATAATATTTTATATTGGTTAAACGCGACCAAACATAAATAATTGGGAATTAAATTGAATTACTAATCTTTCATTTCTCGTTCGTTCCATCGCTAATAATACGAGTATGTTCGAAATTGGCCCTATTCCTCCGCATTGTTCATCACCATTATATTACTCATTCGTTTATTTTGATTCCACATTTTATAAACGAAGATTGTTAGGCGACGGTTATTGAGATCAGTGGTTAAAAGAATCAACCGAATAATTTTCTAAAATTTCGTGGGACGGGTCAATTTTATCAGTGAATGTAGATTATGTAGTAGTTGGTGGTGATATTTTGTTTTGTTTGTTATTCAATAAAGGTCTTACAATAACCAGTGAACGAACTCAATTTTTTGACGGCCTCCGTGGTCAACGGATAAGGCTCTCGACTAGCAAGCCGAATGGTTATTTATCCTATAAATGCTTCAAGGAGCTGCCGTACCCAAACTATAGGGTTTTCCAATAAGAGGTGTTATTTTGAATATTAACATTAATTAAAGATGGTATTGATCTGGACAACGTTTAATTTCAACAAGACGGCGCTACGTGCCACACAGGCAACGAAACCGTTGATCTTTTACGGGAGAAGTTTCCGGACCCCGTATCTCTCGAAGAGGTGATCACAATTGGCCACCGAGATCTTGTGATTTAACACCTTGCAACTTCTTCCTTTGGGGCCACGTGAAAGAGAAGGTCTACGCCAACAGCCCAGCGTCGATTCAAGACCTCAAAGATGGAATTCGTGAGGCTATCGAGGACATAAGGCAGCCACTTTGCGATTTGGTTACGGAAAATTTCATGAAAAGGATATGGTCCTGTGGGTGTGGTCGTGGTGGTCATTTGCCTGATGTTATTTTTCACTATTAACGGCATACCTTCGTCTTTATAATGAAATAAACATTCGATCATTTATATTAAAAAATGGCATTTTTCTTTGAATGTCAAAATAGCACCTCTTATTGGAAAATCCTGCACTTACCCCAATTGGGAATGTCTTAGTCTCACTGGCTTTATTAACTAACTTTATTAGTAACAAACTAACTGTCACGTAGTTTCTCCGCAGGGGGAGGCAGAGAGGACAGATCACCACTCGACTCTGTTGCGACACACATATCTTGCTTTATTCACATTCATGCATCGTCTCATGCGTCCGACTAGTGTGTCCAACTCATTAAGTATAGGTAAACCATAGACAGTGTTTTAATTAATTTTGCTCAAAATTCTGTATCAATTCTGCCAAGTGAGTCGGTTATGTCCAACTTAAATGTACCTACTATTATTGTATTTTTATTACTGTGCCATTATGCATATTTTCTATTATATCTTAATAATAATAATAAGTGTTGTAACAAATAAATATAATGATATCCTCACTGGGATCTCCTGTTCTGAGGATTTCATTTATATATGATTAAAATTTAGTAGTATGGATAATATAAAGTAATTATAAATTTATTGATTAGTGTTTTTTTCTGAAATAATTGTAAATATATTACAAGGTGTTTTTTTGTTCAGTTGAGTGGTTTCAATTTCAGTCTGTACTTGGTGTCAGTATATTATATATTCTGATCTCGCTATGTTTTGTATCCAGATTTTTTATTTGAGATTTAAATGATAAAATTTTGTTGTGAGTTTTGAATGAGAGTGGGATTTTGTTGTAGAGTTTAGTACCCATAGTATATGAACCTTTTTTGTACCCTGAGATCTAGTGTTTCCATTGATGTGAGTGTTTCTAATATATGTGTTAGTGGTTATTGAATATACATAAATGGACATGGACATCACCTGGCGGCAGATACCATAATCAAATAGACCATATCCTAATTGAAAGAAGAGGGGCGACCAGTATCACAAATGTAAGAAGTTACAGAGGAGCTAACTGTGATTCGGATCACTATTTGGTAGTAGCCAGCTATAGATGCAGAATAGCAAGAGATAGAAGAGGAAATCAGCCAAGTATCCCAAAGCTAAACATCGATGCTCTTAAAACACCAGAAGGATTGGATAGATACCACGACTCACTGTCAACAAACCTACCAAACCAACTGAGTGATCAGCTCTCCTCAAACGATTTAGAAGAGGATTGGACCAGTCTGAGAGATGCACTGCTGACAGCGGCAGAATCAGGCATTGGAAATAGACCTAGGCAGGTTAGAAATCCCTGGTTCGATGAGGAGTGCATACAGAGCGTCTGCAAGAAAAATGAGCTAAGAAAATTATGTATAGAAAGAGGAACAAGATCAAAAAGACAAGCCTACGAACAAGCACGAAGAGATGCTAACCATTTGATTAAAAGAAAGAAGAGACTATATTTTAACAACATATTGTTGAAAATGGAAAATGATTTTGTTAATAACAATCCACGTGAGGCATATAAAGGCATCAATGTATTTAAAAAGGGCTTCAAACCCAACACATCCCTGTGCAGAGATAGTAATGGAGACATAATAGGAGATAAGGAAAAGATTAAAACTAGGTGGAAAGAATACTTCCAACAGCTCTTGAATCCCAATAAAAACCTGACAGTGGAACCAACTCACATTCCGGAGGAGCTAAATAATGATGAAACGACTAGAGCACCATCGGTGGCAGAAGTAAGGGCTGCCCTAAATAAATTGAAAAACAATAAAACACCGGGAGGAGACAATATCCCGGCAGAGCTCTATAAATATGGAAACGAAGATCTGAAAAACCTGCTACACAATCTTATTGTTAAAATATGGACCGCCGAAAGAGTACCAGAAGAGTGGCAAACTAGTATAATATGCCCCATACATAAAAAGGGAGACAAATTGAAATGTGAAAATCATAGAGGAATATCGTTACTTTGTACAGCGTATAAAATCTTCACAACAATTTTGAAAGAAAGACTAGAACGTCATTCAGAGAACTTGCTGGGAGAGTATCAGGCAGGTTTTAGGAGGGGGAGATCCACCACTGATCAACTCTTTACTACTCGACAAATCCTGACAAAATGCTGGGAATTCGATATAGATATATATCAACTATTTGTTGACTTCAAACAGGCATATGACAGTATAGATAGGGAGAAAATATATGAAATACTCCTAAATTTTGGTATACCGCCCAAAATAGTCAAGCTTGTAAAAGCAACGATGGTTGGATCACGATGTCGAGTAAGGATAGGAGGTGAAACAACGGAGGATTTTAACGTCTCCCAGGGGCTGAAACAAGGTGATGGCTTAGCTCCCACTCTCTTCAATATAGTTCTGGAGCACGTCGTGAGGAAGACAATGATTGCTACCGACTCAAATATTTGCTACAAAAGCAATCAAATAGTTGGATATGCAGACGACCTTAACATTGTTGGAAGATCCTTACAGGCTGTAAGAGAGGTGTTTGACCCTTTGGAGACTGCAGCAAGAGAGGTGGGCTTGCAAATCAATGAGAACAAAACTAAAATCATGATGCAAACCAGAACCCCACACCGCAGAATAAAAGATAAAGTGAATTTTAAAAACTCCTATAACTTTGAAGTGGTCGAAGAGTTTGCCTACCTGGGCTCCATCATAACGCAGGACAACGAAGACCCAGTAGAAGTAAGAAAGCGCATCACACCCGCTAACAACACTTACTTCGCGTTGCTGCCAGTGTTCAAATCCCGAAACGTCCATAGGAAAACCAAAATAACCCTGTATAAAACAATTATTAGAACGGTCTTGGCCTATGGATGTGAGGCGGGAACACTGACAGCAAAGTCTGCGGAACGGCTGGACACCTTCGAAAGAAAGGTACTTCGAAGAATCTTAGGAGCGGTGCGAGAGGGAGAGGCATGGAGAATCCGCCACAATAAGGAGCTATATGACATCTACCAAGCTCCCAGACTCTCTACTCATTTACGGCTCCAAAGACTAAGATGGGCCGGACATGTGCACCGAATGCCAAGCACACGTGTACCAAAGAAGGTTCTAACAGGACACCCGGGAGGCAAACGAAAGGCGGGCAGACCTAAGCTGAGATGGGAGGACGATGTCAGGAAAGATGCCAGAGGACTACTCCATGTTGCAGATTGGAAGACGACGGCCGAGGACAGAGGGCGGTGGAGGCTCATGTTAAAGGAGGCCAAGGCTCGAAATGGGCTGTAGCGCCATTGAAGAAGAAGAAGTGTTAGTGGTTATTTCTTGTGTTTTGTATTTATGAATGTAAAGGAATATTGTCTTAGATTAGAACATCAATAATCTAACGTTACCTTGAATAGTATGTATGTTTATAATCTTGTTATGTTAAATAATTAAATTAAATTTAATTAACTAATTAAATTTTTCATTTTTACAATTAAGAAAAATATATAATAATAAGTTTGGTATAATAATAATATGGTTTCTCACTGAAATACATTTCTTTTTTCTAAGAAAAAGAGTTTAATGAAAATAATAGAACAATTCAGATTAATATTACCATTTGGTAGGTTGATCATTATCTAATTTTTTTTTTAAACTTAAATAAATATTTATTAAATAATTAATCAATTTACTATAATCAATGATGTTAACTAAAATAATTCATACAATTAGTTTTCACTGCTTTTGATTTTTTTATGTTTTTCTTCTATAGAAGCTGGCGCTTGTGTCTAGAAGAGTGGTGAGCATCTAGATGAAGAATATTTAGTGTTTGTAATTATGAATATTAAAATTTAAATTAATTAAAAATATAGTTTCATCATTTTGGTATTTTTACATTGAACTTCTCTTTAATTGCTTTAGGTAGGTGTTTATCATTTTCTATTTTTCTGATATTTTCGGGTAGGCTGTTGAAGTATTTTTTCCCTAGATATATGTAATGATGTTGAGCAAAAGCGGTGTTACATTTTTGTGTTGGAAATATATGTTTTTGACTAGTACGACTTTCAGTTAAAAAGCTTTAATTTTGTTTTTCTTTTATTATTTGAGTTATTATGTTTTTTTTGGACAAGATCATTAAATTTTAATACTCTTCAAATAAATCTCGCTAATAAATTCTTCAAAAATTAGGTGTGTTGGATAATCTCTTGGTTTTTTCAATATTATTTTTATAATTGTACAATTTCAACAGGGAGTAGATTTGTTTGTATGCAGCTCCCCAGCTGATTACAGCGTATTGGAGATTATTTGATTGTACTAAAGTGTGGTAGACTGATGTTAGAATTTCCAATGAGAGAAAATTTCGAATTTTCTTTAATACATAAATTAATTTTCTTCATTTTTTGACGGTTCGGTTGATTTGATCTTTCAAGTTTAGATTTTTGTCTATTATTATTCCTAAGGATTTAATTTTATTTGAAATTTTCCATGTGGAACAGTATATTGTACAATTTGTTTATTATGTGGTTTTTTTTTAATTTGCCATGTATAATTATGTCAAAATTTTGTGGAACGTCATTTGATTTTATTGCAAATGGTATGACGTGAGTTTTTTTCGCTATTTAGAGATAGTGAGTTTAGGTCAAACCAGTATGTAAGAGTGTATACATAAGACATAAGTCTTCTGTTGCTTTTAGTTTTAATAATTCACACGTGTTGTCACTTTCAATGATGACTATATCGTCAGCATAAGAGGTGTGATGTTTTGAATATCCACATAAATAAACGATAAATAATAAACGAACGTGCTCTAAAATTTTTTTGTCTAGACTAGCAACATGGGATAGATTATAGGCCTTAAGTAAACACATTCCCACAGAAAGGGATAAAATACGGGCAGTCAGTTCTTGAACGTGGATACGTTAACAGCTCCGAGAAATGAATACAAATCAGAAGTGTTGTGTGAAATTAGAGTTAATTAGTGAATTCAGATGGTGTTAGAAAGCTTTGTTGGTTTTTGAATTAAAGTGAAATATTATTGAACCGGTGTTTGTGTGAAGTGAAAGTGGTTGGACTCAATGAGAATACAATTAATAATAATGACAATAATAATAATTGGATAATTTGTAGAGCGCCGTTTTGTGAAAAATCACCCCAGGGGCGCTAAGGGTTGGGCGATCGCGATAATAATATAAAATGTGTTAAATTAAACGTGATTTCGTAAATGTGTAGTTCAAACTAAATTACTTGTCTTAAAAACATAAAAATAATAATAATATAATGATTGCGTTTTAAAACAGAGTGAACGTATATAAAGGCGGCAAGTTTTAATCGGTCTAGGGAGGAATTGATTTGGCGAGATCTATCCACGGAGACCGAAAACCAGAGGATCAAACAAATTATAAACTCGGGTTCGAATCCCAACAGAGATTAGGGAGGTACAATTGTATTTACAGAATTATTTAATTACCCTTTTATAGGCGTAGGGAGGAGAACAACCTTGAACAAGTTGCAAGGATTTCGCTGAAATGAGGAAAGAAGCCGATAGGGAGGAGATCGAAAATTAAAGTGATTTAGCTATATAGTGTAACCAGGTAAGCTTCACGCTGAGAATGAGAGATGACTAACTGGGTGAGTTTTTTTATATTATTTATTAAATTTCAGAGGACCCTTTTAAAAGACGGATACAACCGAGGTACAGGAACTAAGTTTACGACACCTGCCGCCCAAATAATGTTATCATTAAAAGGGATGTGCTAGGTGAACTGTCAATCAGCTGTGAGCGAGAGACGAGTCAACGACCTTTTCATATGTAGGCCGATAACTTTTGTTCTAGGGGAACGCCTTGGACCGAGGGTCATAATATCGAGAATTTACCTACCTGCCGATCTGTTATTCTTTAAAACATTACGAATCAAATCATGACGTTGTCCCTGCGGTAGGTATTGAATCGCCGACGAAACATAAAATACCTATTACAAATTAGGCCAACCAATATAAATTTGCAGTATAAAAATACCTATCTACTGGGTACCTACCACAACACTGGCGTACAATTGAAACAGCGAACACTATGAGGCCGAGAGGCGCGGTGTACAGTCAGTCAAAGGGGAAGTTTTGCTAGCGTATGACCGCCCGAATAGAAAGCGATCGGATGCAACCAGATAGAACAAAATGAATACTTTTCTTCTGTTATTTGACTTTCTAATTTAATACTTTTCATCTATTGTTTGACTTTCTAAGTTACGAATTGGGATGCACAAAAACAAATCTAGAGTCAAAAGAGGGAGGTGGTAATCTCCGAAATAAAACTACCAACCGAACAACTTTTCTCAACAGGTACCTTTCGAGAGGTAGGCAGCCTCTTTAAATTAAATGCAAAAATCAAACCAATTATCCGTTTATACCTACTTGAGAGGATAGGTATTCAGTAGAAGTTACCCATACCTAATACACGAGGATGGTAGTAACCTCATAAAATAATTACTAGAACCGAATATTAAAATACAGACAGTCCTCATCCTAAATTTGGCATTTCGAGTAGACCTTACATATATCGCACATGATAATTGGCTGAATGGGTAGGCACACAACCTATCGCTAAAAAGCAGGCTAAATGTCGACAAGATCGTCGTGTGTTATCTATGTTATTGACCTAGAAAGGGATGTAAATCCCCGACGACGAGGGAGTTACAACGTTTTCTAGAGGTGGCACGTAACTTAGGACCTTACGTGTCACATTTTCGCGACTAGATTCATGACAAGGGATGTCATGGTTTTCCCCTTCTACACTCAGTAAAGTAGTTTTTCCTGGAGGTGTATGAGGTTGGGGCAATTCTGAAATTGGTGATGAGACCTGGTTTTCTTTATTCTGGCGTGACGGTTGCCGATTTGGAACAAGGGGAGACCCGGCCGGTTGTGATATCCAGACACGCAGATATCGATCGCCTTGTTCAAATTATCATCCATCGGTTTTGTTTGGTAAAGAGGAGGAGCCAATCTTAACTTGAAAAAATTTAATTTCCTTTCCTCTCCTTCCCCTCCCAAAATATATACATGGATGGCGCCGACAACTAACACCATAAATTTATCGTATGTATATCACATATATAAAATCTAACACTTTATTATATTCACATTACCCTACGATAGATAGAATCGCGTAGCTAGTTGGGGAGCAGGCGACTTAGAAGATAAGGTTTATAAAATGGCTTTAAAACACAGCGGTAAAGGATTCAACTCACTCTATCTCAAAAGAACCAAGGGATACCACACATACATAGATAACTAGGTTTCTAAACCGAGAAACAAAAAACCAACACAACGTTCGGTGAAGCCTTTTTATACTGAACCGTCACGTGAAATGAGTACGTTCAAGGTCGTACGTCACGTAGACAAACTAGGATGTACACACTTGAAGGGGTGTGTAATAAAGAGAGAGGCAAGGGCTTGAAAGACGGCAGGGAGGACCTTCCTACCCCGGATATATACATAACCAAAGCCTTATGGAAAAGTTACCTATAGGACTTAAAGAAAATTTATTGTAGAAAGAAGAGAAGGAAAAGTTTGAAGTAGAAAGGGTAGATCATTACAGAGGTTATATTATACCATGAAGTGTTTGAGAAAATATACCGTTTACATATAAGATGAATAATATTGGACCCAGTTCCGTACCTTATGGGATTCCATAATTAGATGCATCTTTATTGTTATATACATAGTTTATTTTGACATATTGAGGGCGATTATTTAGGTAGCTTTTTATCCAATTCGCTACATTCTTTTTGATGTTCAGATTATATAATTTTTCCGTAAATTTTGTGTGGGATATACTGTCGAAAGCTTTTCTCAGATCTATGAAAATACCAGTACATTTTTTGCTCATGTCTAGGCTTTCGAATATGCGTGATGTGAGATTTGCAATTGCATCTTGTGTACCTCGCGCTTTTCGGAAACCCTATTGGTTGTTGTGAAGTATTTTGTTGTTTTCAACAAATTCCATTAGTTGAGATTTTATAATTTTTTCAAATATTTAGAAAAGCTCTGTCCATGAATAGCCCATATTACATCAACAGCATTAATATTTTACCAGAGAAGCGAAGTCAAAAAATAATTTTTCAAAATTAACTAATACCCACTACCTTAGTTATCCAATACATTTGCACGTACAATTAATTATTCGCGCGGTTGTTTGTTGCCAGTATGAAAACTGGCTTAAATCTAAAAAAAACTCAACACAGTTGTGGTAATATGTTCTTAAAATTAATATATACTTATTATTTTTAAATTTGAAATTGGACTACCGAATAGTGTACTCGCCACGTAACGGGTTTAAAAAATATGAAATAGATGTGGATCACATTAACCGGCGGATACCCTTTTTTTAAATCCAAATTCGGTCAAAACGGTTTTTCGCTTCCTGATTAAGTTACATATACTTGGATATTAAATATAACTTAACATTCCATAACATTATAGTAATATGTTTTGGCTACTTTGTGTTGTTGCGTGACTAATTCAATTAAGTTCGAATATTTGTTCTGCAAATAAATATTATGTTAGAGCGCCAAAATCAACTTAGTGAAACAATCTTCGTGTCAAGCAGGTAATGTGTTTTATAATATGTATTTTATCCACGGTCCGGTCACGGTAAGGCGGATTCTCGTTCATTATCCTTATGTAAGGAATATCCCACTCATTTTAGCTTTGGCTTTAGCGATTGCAACGCGACTATTTCACTTGCTCTGGTTTATGTCAAAGCCAAAACAAGGGGTTAGGCATGTTCATGTTCCTAAGCTAAGGATAAAGAACAGGTATCCGCCTCATTGGCGTTGAAAAGGTCAGACGAACGCTGACTAAGCTGCCGATGAGACTGAAACGTTCAATAAATTGTTTTCGTCTTAAAATAAGTGTTTCATTGATTAAACTGACATTATTTATATAATTGGATGAATGTTCACGGAAGTGCGAGTTCCTGGATTTGCAGCTCTAACAAGAACCAGGGTGGCAAAACTGAGAGAAACGATCAACAACTCCAGAAATGTCCTTTTCATTGAATCCCGTATGACTCCAGAATCGAGCATCGAGGAGCGCTGGAGAAAGATGTTGGCCCCCCATAATTGAAATCCCCTCGAACCGCTCTAATAGAAACCAAGGTTTAAGGGAGAGGACAAACAACCCTGAAAATGTCCTTATCATGTAATCCCGACAGAGTCCAGAATCAAGCATCGCAGCGCACTGGAGAATGTTGTTGGCCCCGGCAATCTAATGCTTAACGTATTCTCTTGATGTTGTACTTTTTACTGTATATTATTGTAATATTATTGTATATATTTTATGGGATGTGTGGGATTGCACAAATCTCCCCACATTCATTATTATTATTATAAAATTGATCATTTTCTTAAAATTCTGTATTTTTTAACTTTTACTTGATTGTCTCGGACACAAGTCAGTAACCATAGTAAATTCATGACTCTACCATGATAGACCGATCACAGTTTGACAGTTTCCTATTGATTGTTAAATGTGACGAGATGTACTAAGACGAATTGACAATGTTCCTACTAACCTTTGGCTGTACGTGATGCGCTGTTTTAGAAACTTAATTCACATAAAAAATGATTATTTATTTTGTTTTAGATTACATTAGACCAAAACATATAACAGATTACATTTTATTTTGATTAATACTCCTACAATCCAGCTTGAATCTATCATTTGGGGCAGACTTTATATTTTCCTGCAGCGCATTATAATATCGCATCCCTTTGTATAGTAAACTGTTTTGAGTATTGTCTCAATTGTCTGTGTCCTTTTTTGGTAGCATAATTTCACTGCACGTTCTTGTGTTATGTCTGTGAATATCCTCGCTAAATATCCTCGCATAAATAGCATCGCGTTCGTAGCATCTGCTTCACTCTTAACCAATTTAGTGACTTTTGAAAATCTATTTCGCCTGAGAATTATTCAAATTGCTTTATTTTGTCAAAGTTCGTCTCCGCTGTTAGTGATGTTAATTTTAATAAACTATCTAATTATTTATTCAGTACTGCCAGAGTATTCCATCATTTTTTTACATTGAATAAATGTTTTAAAAATCTGAATAATGTAATCATTTTCTCAACTATGTAGGATCATCAATCATCACAGAAGCAAGCCATCATAAATTAAATAAGCATTCAAATAATAATATTATAGTCGTTTTGCATACTAATCCTTTGAGGATTTTTTATTGTCAGCCACAATAAATGGCACCAATTGATTGAAATTAACGTGACTGGTACGAAAGGAGATCCGTTTAATTATTTAGAATTTAAGATTTAGACTATATTGAAGGATAAATAATGTCCTTTTGATAGCCAATCTCTGAAAGAAGAGAGCATAAGAAGGAGAAGAAGAATTTTACATCTTGTAAACAGCACTTGCCGCTGGAAACGTTGAAAATAATCGTTTATAAAATTATCACTGGTCAACGAACCACTGGTAGGTACTCTCGGGATAAAAATGCTGTGTTTTGTTATCAAAATTGAATATATATAATTTTTTTACTAAATGAGCCATCAATAGGTAACCATTATGAAATTTTAAGTTACATTATTTAATAGTTTTTCAGACTCCACCCTCCCCAAGCCAATCAACCATTTAGTTATTATTGAACCGATGAAGGACATTTTGCATGTTTTAATATTTTATTCTTGGGGAATTTTGTTATGTAATTTTGGTCCCAGATATGTGTACGACTTTTGATACTTTGCCGTATTGCTCCTTGGGACCACGAGATCCTTTCAGGTGTGACTTCTTGTGATATATTTTCAAGTTGTTCTACCTGACGCTCCCCAACTAATGCAACTTTATTATTATTATTATTTATTGGATAATTTGTATAGCCCTTCTTTTGTGAGATATCACCTCAGGGGCGCTTTACAGTTGATGCAGGTATTACAAAAAATATAAATATTACAAAAATAAAGTGAAGTTAAGTTAAATAAAATGAAATATAGGAACAGGTGACACGAAGATAGAAGATGGAGATTCTGCAGCAAGAATCCTAGGTGGTGAAGAAACTGGACCAGATGCTGCAGCAAAAGAGTCCACCGCGTCTACCAACAGTGCTTTCGTACCAGTCAGGTTTTTCATTCATCTAGATATGTGTCTGCTGCTAATAAAGCGCTGACACAATATCCTCTCATAGATATCAAACCTTGATATAACCAGAACCAGACGAAGATAGAAGATGGAGATTCTGCTGCAAGAATCCTAGGTGGTGAACAAACTGGACCAACTGCTGCAGCTAAGAGTCCTTTCAATGTATTGTTGCGTTCTTTGATTTACTTGTAACATATTAAAGAATTTCGTTCCTACGTATATGTAGTTCTGTTGATCCAGAGTTTTTTTTCATATTTAATAATCGGTAGCAATTATTTGCTTACGCTTATTACTCAACTGTAATTATATACCTAATTTAATTTATTTATTGTTTTTTATTAATAATTATCTCTCTTGTCATTTTCAGCATGGTCACTCTATGGTCACCACAGGTGCTTGTAATACTTATTTAGTTTAAACTAGAATGTCATTGTTGTCATCTATAATCATGCATTGCCTAGAAGTAAATTTTGTATGATTGAATAACTGCAGTGTTTTTTATATGTATTATGTTAAGAACGTGTGTATTTTTTTAGCTGTAATTGTAAATCACATCTCGACACAGATATGCTCCGGTGAGATGAGCTATAAGCAGTGTGTTGTACTATTTATTTAATTAATAAATTGATTGATAAATATATTTCACAGGAACTACGGAAAACCGTCTCCGCATTATCTATCTATATAAATAAAAATTTAAATGTAAGTTTGTTCAAAATCTTAAATCTCTGAAATATCTTCACCGATTGATTTGAAATGTTGACACAACATTGCATTCGAATACGCTTGTGTTTGTGTATACCTTTATTATATATATGTCTGTGTATACCTTTATTATATATTGTAACCCTACCGCATGCTCAAACTGTAAAGAGATGAAATCAGGAAAAAATATTAAGTACTTAGGTGTAACCATAGATTCTCAACTAAAATGGACCAGCCATATAGAAAAAACTGTTAACAAACTGAGATATTTAAATTATATTTTTAAAATAATGTGTAATATAGTTAATATAAAAACCATAAAATTAGTTTATGATGCACTAGTTCATTCATCTATTTCCTATGGAATAATTGGTTGGGGAGGAAGTTACAATAATCATCTCAAACCATTAGAAATTGCCCAAAAATCAATAATTAAGATTATGTACCAGAAAAGTAAATCTTATCCCTCCAAACAATTGTTTAGGGAAACCGATATTTTGGACCTTAGACAAACCTATAGTTTTCAATGTCTTAAATTTATCTACAAGCACCCAAACAATTTTATTAAAAACTCTAATCGTTCCAGTCGAAGATGTGGCGCCTGTGAGTATGTTGTACCCCACTGTAAAACTAGACAGGCCCAGAGACACATTAGTTTTATTGCTCCAAAAATCTATAATTCAGTATGTTCAACCCTTAAAGAGACCACTCGTCAAAATCTCCATTCATATAAAAAATATATCAAAACTTGGCTCAAAACAGCCAAAATAGATATTTTTTTCTTATAAGTTATTAACAAAGCCATTAATTATACTTACAATTAATTAGCTTTAAGAGTAGATATATAATAAAGTCTGCTATGTGTTTGTTGTATTAATTAATACTTGTTGTACCAATTAATATTCATTGAGCACTTAAATATTTTTGGAATTTTAGTAAAAAGTAACTGAAATTACGGTAAAATCAATCACCATGTACAATATTTTATTTTTATTTAAACCACTGTTTTAAATATCCACATACAAATAATAATGCCCACGCACAGGCCTCGCCTTTGTGGGATTTTTTTTGTTACTCTCTTTTATTTTTTGTTATTATGTATGTACCTGTATATATATGTATTAAAAAAAATTTCAATAAAATAAAATAAAAAAATAAAAAATAAAAAAATAAAAAATAAAAAAATGTTACCTGTGACAAGTAAAATCGTGCTTTTTGGCACCTGTGATAAATAAAAGCTTTTTTGAAAAACAGCGCCATCTGTTGGACGTGAAAAACAACACTCGCTATTGTTTTTCTATCTGCACAGATAGACAGTATACAGCTAGACTATAAACATAAAAATCTAAATGTTTTTTTGTTCAAAATCTTAAATTATCGAAAGTTATTCTCCGATTGAGTTATTGGACGGAAGAGCAACACGCGCTATTTTTCCTCTATGTTCACAGACAGACTGAGCTGCAGCAACATGTGGCGGGATATACAGCTAGTTAAAAAAAAAAATGACCGATGCCGTCGATGTGCAGGACAGAAATGTTCGGGGGCGATAAGATTGAAATAAGATGAAAGTTGTGGAAGTAAAATACATGTATGATATTTTTATTTAGAACATCCACATACTAATAGTAACAAGTACGTAATACGTTTTCAGCAGCATGTATGTTAATTCCTTCATTATTAATTTACATTCAGAAAAATGTCATCGAAGATTTGTATCAAGATGATTTATTACATTAAAATAATCAAGTAAAAAAAACATTCGTGTAGGATGCTAAACGGAATAATTAAAAACACAACTTAAAGGTATCATATAATATGAATAGGTAATCACCTCGTGGCATATTTCCGTACACAAAACGCGAGAGACGAAGTGATTTATAGTGTGACCTCGTTTTTGCCACTGTAGGTCACTTGACTTATTCTTATTTTATGACCTGTCGTCTCATGACTAATAGATTCAATTTGAAAATTAGGAGACTTAAGCATGCTTGTTTTATGAAGTTTTTTTTAACTTGATTATGCTGGTTTCTAGCCTATAATTAGGCTGTTGGAGTAAGACTATTAAGGTTCCACGTGTTATGAAAGAAGTGTAATTTTTTTTTACTAAATGGAAATAGGTTAATACAGGGTTTTTCAATAAGAGGTGTTATTTTGATATTCAAAGAAACTTTTCCCGTGAAAGATCAATGATTTCGTTGTTTGTGTGGCACGTAGCGCCGGCTTGTTGAAAGTAAACGTTTTCCAGATCAATACTATCCAATTCCGGCCATGAAAAATCATAAATCATTAATCAATCCATTCACGGTAACTGTTGCTCCAGTCTCATTTTCGAAAAAGTACGGTCCAATGACTCCGCCGGACCATAAACCGCACCAAATAGTCACACGTTGAGGATAGTGAGGCTTTTCAACAATAACTCTTGGGTTTTCCGAGCCCCAGATGCGACAATTTTGCTTGTTGACGAAGCCACCAAGGTGGATATGGGCCTCATCACTCAAGATGATTTGCATTTGATTCACTCAAGTGAATTTTAATAATTTTAATGCGTTGTTGAATCGTGTATCGTTCTATTTTTATTAATGGCGTAGTTTCTACTTGTCAAAAAAAAGTGGGTGTGTCAAGCCTACGCAAGACAGAAGTGAAACTTCTAGTATTCCTCTCTCTCTATTTTCATTTCATCATCTCTATTTTCTCTCTTAGGTTAGTTTGAAAATTAGAGGTTAAATAATTCAACGACGAAGCATGGATTTGCTTTTTCTAATATTTTCTTATAGATGAATGACGTTCGATTAATGTATAGTTCCAAAAATTTTCAATTTATTCACAAGTATACAATATTACATAAATAACAATATTACAATTAAATATCTCGTCACTACTCACTGGAATACGAATGGAACGGCAAAGCGCGCGACGCGAGCGCTCTCGACGGACGACTAAACCAGACTGAACGGCGGACGGACGGTACAGGAAAGCCCTGTCCACGTCTGTACCACAGCTAAGGCATGCGCCAAACAAAATTATACTACCGAGTAAAAAAGTACTTAAATAAAACACATAAAAACTTTTATGCGCATGCTAATGATTTGTTGCTTTTACTGAAAACAGTGAACGGTGAACGGTGAGCGGTGGTGGGGGTACCCGCATTTTCGTGTCGATCCTGACTCGGTTTTACTCCGTCCACGAAAATCCATTACGCGCCTAAAGAAGTTTCACTTCAATATTAAAAAATGACAGCTTCAAAAGTAACATCTACCGAAATGGCAGGCTATTCAAAATAACACCTTTTATTGGAAAACCCATGCATTCTTAAATAACTTTGTACACGGGTCCGTGGTTGAGTGGGCATAGCGCTTGGGTCTCACCCGAGCGTCGCGTGTTCGATTCCTCGGCTGGCTAAGTCCTCCATCACAACACAAGCAACATTTTCGGCTTTCTGTGGTGGTAGTAGGAGATTTTCAAACATTGTTGGGTTATTCGTAACCTGGGAATGTATGTCTTTCTTTAAAAAAAAAAAAAACGTCTTTAGTTCGAAGTTGAAAGATTTGAGTCGAAAACTAATCTTGTTCTCACATTTTAACATAAACTCCTAAGGTACATTAATTTTCGACATTACCATTGAAAACATAAACCACTTGATGAAAGAATTAAATTTATAAAAACTCTCAGATCGAAGCATTATATCCGACTTAAGAGGAAGCTACAAGTAAAAATCTGCATATACTTGGTATACCTTATTGTAATATCTGTCTTTCTTTGCAGATTTTGGTGTTGGGAACTCTTTGTAAAAGTAAAAGGTTCTTTATTATAACTGTGTTTATTAACGTTACAATTAATAGGTTCTGGATTTAGCTACACTGTTCATTACCCGAGGATTGGTAATTCTCTAGTTCGAGAAGTTTGTCCCCTGTCAATATTATCTCACAAGTACTTGTTACACTCTATCGACATCTGACGGACTCTGGAGTAAGTTTTTTGACTAGCGCCATCTATTTCTTAAATACTCAACCTTATTACCATACATCACACTTATATTGTAAGTAATAGGAATTAAAATCGCTTGACAAACTGAGTCTAGAAACGTTCGATTTCAAGCACAAACCTGATTTTTATTTATTTTGTAAATAATTTTATAAGAAAGCAAAAAAGTTAAACAAGTGAAACTGTCACATATAATCTTAGCTATAATACTGTATTTTTTTAAGTTGTTTCCTTTACGCGTTCATACATTTCTATGGAAAAAATTTTTTTTACACTTTACGTTTATATTTTATATTGAGTAATTTATTTTTTATTTGTATTCGACTCATGTGAAACGAAAGGTAAACTTTCAATTTATCTGAAGCATATTTTTTGGTATTCGTAATGTACACCAATTCGTTATAAAGATTAATCAAAATAGTGATTTATCTTAATGTTTATGTTCAAAATTATAAATGGTAGTATAGACAGCCCCGCTTTACTTAACCGTATCGAATTTAATTAATAACATCCTGTAAAAATGTAACAATACCAGAACTGAGCCTTTCTGATACTCTCTTGTACCTAGATTACATGAAGTAAGTAATAGATACGACGAGATTTCGGATCTATTTAACTTCACAGAAGGTAGGTACAAGAAGGCTATACTATCATATATTTTCAATCAATATTAATTTAACCTAAGTCTACTTATATGTGTAGTATGTAGGTACCTATTCGTATCTATTACTTTTATATTCTTCTGGAGCTAGTATTTATTTCATACTTTCTAATGTTATGGTACTACATGGTACCAACAAACCCCATATCTCGTATGTGGAAGCCAAAGTTTTGAAACGGTACCAAGATTCACATACCTGGGCTCCCTGACAACAAACAATAACAACAATACAGAGGAGATCCAGAAGCGCATCGTGAATGCAAACCGCTGCTATTTCCGCCTACAAAAACAAATAAAATCCAGACTGCTTTCCAGAACCACCAAGGTATTAGTGTACAAAACACTAATTAGACCAGTGCTTACGTACGCAGCCGAGACGTGGGTTCTAACTAAGAAGAATGAGCGAGCACTGGACGTTTTTGAAAGGAAAATTTTGAGGCGCATCTTCGGACCGGTTCTAGAAAATGGATTTTGGCGCAGACGTTATAACAATGAGCTCTATACTCTGTTTAAGGAGCTAAACGTCACAAAGTTCATAAAACTGGGAAGACTTCGGTGGCTAGGTCATGTGGAGAGAATGACCGAGCATCAAGAACCAAAGTCCCTGCTGAGCTCAAGACCGATAGGGAGAAGGAGCCTGGGAAGGCCAAGGTTAAGATGGAGCGACAACGTCCTCAAAGATTTGTCTGCCTTGGAGCTTCGAAACTGGAGAGAGCTGGCGCGGGACCGAGATGAGTGGAGGAAGACTCTTGAGGAGGCCAAGACCCACCAGGAGTTGTAGAGCCAAAAGTGTTGAATGTTATGGTACTATCTTATGGCACACGTAATATTATTTTAAAAGCATATCTTTGTTGTTTTTTGTGGTATATTTATGCCGTTAATATTAAACTAACTCCTGTAACTCTAAAACGTTTTTTGTTATTTTTTATGTGATTATCTACTAGTCTCAGGTGGCTGGAGCGGGTGTCATCCCTAATACAGATATGCTGTGACTTGAGAATCGGGGAAGAAGATAGGGAAGGGGGGAGATTAGGAAGTACTTGGCTATTCAGATCTGGTCACTAAACACGACTAAAGTGATTTCAATGAAAATATGATTTAAGACTTTCACGGCCAAAAGTATTTTTGTTATTTGTTTTTGAGGTGTTATGCCGTGTTGCGCTAACTCCTTCATTTTGAGGTTGTGGTGAAATGTGTGCTTATGTATAAGGATGTGATACCGTGTTGCCAGTTCCAAAGTGGTTTTCTTCGCTTAGCTCTGGTAGAACACAATAGCCTGATAGCTACATTAGTTTGTGAAAACCTTGGAAATCACCTTACCAACACAAAATATTTTATAAACACAAACCATTCCAGACAAACTAAGTTTCATCACATCTCTCACCCAGATATGGCTACTGAACAAAATGCATGATTACACAAAATCCTCATCCTCAAAATCCCCCAGATTTCTTACATTTTTCCAACGAAACTCCCTTTCTCCCTTTGATATTCAAAATCCCCCAGATCTGGGGACTCCTCCCCAGACATACCATCACTGATGCGCCGGCCGAGTGAAGCTTGCTCACCGTTCCCACTTTTCCAACTTTTCAAACCGTCACAAGCGCTAGAACGAGTTGTTTTTTTGTTTAAAGCATCCTGAAAATGGGCGTTTTCGTGGGGTAGCTCAGCTACCACATCGCTGTATCAAGCCACATAGCTTCCCTGTGAATTGTGGCCATTGACGTCGTGCGCAGCCATCTGTGGCCCGCTTAATACTTGCTATGTAGGCCTAAATTAAGCTGTATTATAGTGCCCGCGCAAATTGTCAATCTTCAGCGAAAAATATTTACCATTTTACAATGTGAATATCAAAGGCGAGTCTGCATTAATTTGGCAGATAACGAAGTATGGCTGATATTAATTTTAAATGGATAGTCGTAAACACTACAGAAGACGAACTCTTTTAAGGTGTGGCTGCGCGATATTTTTCATACAAAACTGAATTTTGGATTTGAGGCTAAAATACTCAACCAAACTGAATATTAAAAATGGTGACCGGATAAATCATCAAAATGATCATTCATCACATATTTAAAGTTATACAAAGTCATGGAAAGTGATGAAACGACAACTTTATTAACTGGGTTAAGTAGGTTAGGTAAAGTTAGGTTAAAAAAAATTGTGTCGTCGTTTTCAATGACTTTATATCACTTTTTAAAAGTGTGTTGAATAGTTTTTGTGTTGAGTTAGCATGGAACCATAAAAAAATATGTGCCACTAATGAAATCGATTTTTCATGTTTTTAGAGGCAACTTCGTAAATTATTTGTGAACTAATGACAATTATTTTTAAATGATTTTTGTCTCAACTACATGTAAATATAATGGAATATAATATGATAAATAAAAAAAAGCATTAAGGCGATGCCATACGTAGTAATGCAAAATCACGTGTTTTTGGTTTGAAAATTTGGTCGCGTAATTTTTTATTATTTTTTAGATAAGTCTTTTTATAAGCCCAGAAAAAAATTATGTATGAGGCCTATGAAAACTGCTTTAAAGTTCAAAATCTCCTACTTACAAACCCATTTTCGGTTATGATTTTATTGTATAATGTGGCAAATTAAGTTATTTATAAAATGATCAAAAAAAATTATATTTATGCCTGAATATCCACAAAATAAAATAAAAGGCACTTTTTGGCCATTTTTTTTTCTTGCATAAATCAAAACAGGCGGATGGTGTTAAACGGGAATTTAAACCTTATCGCCATCCACGTAAGGGTTGTTATTGATAGCGGCTCAATTTAAAATATTACACGACATAGTGCATCGCCTTAAACAAAGTATTTAGATGGCCTAAAATTAAATTACATACTTTTGTACCTTACCTGCTATGGCTTAGTCTGTCTGTGCAGATACAATAACAATAACGCGTGTTGATTTTTTTAAAAAGCGTTTATGTCCAACAGATGGCGCTGTATTTTAAAAAAAGGCATGTTTTTATCTGTCCCAAGGTGACAACTGTGTAATGTAGGTATATAAAAACACACGCGTATTCTAATTCAACGCTGTATCAAAATTTCATAGAAATTGGTGAAGAACTTTCTGAGAATCAAGAATTTAAACAAACGAACACTGATTAAAATTTCGACCCAAAAACGCTTTTTTACAATATATATTTTTTTCATAGTTCATTATACACGGGGAAAACTTACTGATATGAAATACTGTTTATTTATTTGAAATCTGGTAAAATTATTCGTTTTCCTGTTAAAAAAGGGACTTCGGGCCCATAACGAATGAATTGAAAGAGTTTGTAACAAAGTATCAGTCAAAATCAAATGTTACATGCGAAAGGCGGAGCACGTGTTAATATTGATACTGACATAGTAATATTGTAGCATGTCGTCGTGATGTCTAGTGTCTCGATATATTCTGAATGACTAATATTTTTTCAGAAACTTTAGCATGCTGTCCCTTTTATGACAAGATAATTTTTTTTCCTTGTGTATTATCACAGTAAGTTGATTAAAATATTTTTTAGTACTGTATTGACTCGCAAAAAAAATGTCAAAGTTGTATCTAAAAAATGAAAAATCGATTTTTTTAATTGCCTTTATTTTATAATTTAAAATACAAATAAGTAATATTTTTATTCAAATCTAAATCATTCATTTCGGAATCAAAACCCAGCTCAAAAGTTTGGAAAGTATATTTTTAAAATACATACGATAATTTTTTTTTTTGGTTTGACTGAATATTGAACCTTTCTACCCAGAGACTAGAGTCAACCATGTTAACAACTGAGCCGTATCCAGATTTGGTGGGACCGACAATTATTTCGTATATTAACTGTTGTAACATCATCCAATTTCAGAGAAATGCGAATATGTCCTCGTGTGTGAACGTGATTGCCACCAAAATATGAAAGAATGAATTGTCATCGACAGCGAGTCTATCAGCTGAGTTCGGATTAATTTCCGCTCCCAAAATGAAAGAAAAAGTAGTAAAATTCAAAAATAGGCTTATTTAAAAAATAAATTATTGATTTGAACTCTTTCGCAGTTCAAGATAGCACAGTCGTGAAAAATCACGGGATATTATAATAGTAGGATTTTTGAAACTGAAAGAGAAAGTTCCAAAATATTCGTCTCGGTTTCGAATTCTTTATAACATATTTATTATACATCTTTGTTGACAAATAGGCTGCAGAAATTTACCTTTCCAATGAACACGGTTAGTAAATTTGAAAAATTTTAACAAAAGAAATACACATTTCAAATACAGATTTAATCAATAAAAATAAAATAATTTGCTGATTGCAGGTAGGTACTTATATTTACACTTGTCTGAATTCACACAATCAGTTCCAATTTTGAAAATTAAAAAAATAAATTTCAACGTGAATAATTTCACACAGGAAATAAAATTAGTATTTTTGGTGATTAATGATTATTACCAATTTTTGTTAAATCGCATTAACGTTCCCGTTGCGGCGTCGCTGGATCAATCCTCTACTAACCAAATCCCCCATCTGCACAAGCAACATTTTCACTATAATAAATATTTCAAATAATGACAGGAACAGGACCTATGAACGTTTACCTTTCTTTCAAAATAAAAAATAAAAAAATTTGCTGCAATTTGAATTAATTAAAAATATTATAATCTACTTCTGTAACATTCCTATATAAGTAGTTTTCCAGATCGGAGATATCAGACTTCAATTAAGTTAGATTTTTAGATCGAATATTGGAAATAGATGCATTGATTTTTCAAATTAAGCCATTGAATGATCGAAACGAATGATTTGTCTGCAATTTACGCGATTGACCACGTGCGCATTTATGCCTATCGTATTTTCAAGTTGAAATAGTAGAACGGTGGAAATTATATGCTATTATTTAAAATGGTTTCCATAGTCACGTATACAGAATCATGCTGTATACATTTGCATATACTTGATCGATTCAGAAACATTAAACCTTTCCTATGACATGCAGATTTACTATTATCGTTAAACAATGTTCTAGTCTGAATGATTTAGCAAATTTAGATTCTATGTTCAAATTTTAAATAGGTACTAGAAAGAGTAAAGAATATTATTTGAGCTCCCGACCTGATGCAGCGCTTCAACAATGTTTTTCGAATGTCGCGCTAACATTTTGCTACCTTTCCGAAACTTGCTGGTTGCTGGTCTCAATCAAAGACGCAAAAATTGCAATAACTAATAATTCTATGAAACTTCTATATAAAAATGTTTTTTTTTCAATTTTATATCCCATTAATTGAAAAAGAAATGTTTAAAATTTTCTCTTATATAAAATTTGTAAATAGGTAATTTATTACCTACCATCTTTTATATAAACCCTATATTTTATGTGCCATTTTTTTTTTAAATTTCAATTAAGGAATTGTACAATTTGTTCAAAGAAAGGTCACTATATCTATGTATGACAATTCTTTTTTTAAACTTGCTTGAGGCTGGTAGGTACCGTAATGTTGAAAATAATTGAAGAATAATAAAGTTCGCTACGCTCTTTAAAAATGAAGAGGGATAAACGGTACAAGGTCCATATATAATATTTATGTAAAGTATATTCTAATGAACACATGTTTGTTTACACTTCTAGAAATGAGAGGAAGAAATTCAGATTGGTTATCACCCAAATTCAACATCAAAATGATACGTGATTTATTTGTTATTAGACGAAGAAAAATGAGTAATGTTGATTTATTAAAAATCTCTTCAAATTATTGGTAATCCTGTTAAAAACGGGACTGAAAGCAATTCCTGAAAAACTGTGTTGGTATATTAATAATAATATGGGAACACGTGTTCATCCAACTGCGTTTGTATTAATAATATATCAAGACGAAATGCAAAAATGTTTTGTTCGGCAATCGTGACAAAACATTGATATTTTACTGAGTATGGGTTGATTCACAGAATTTGAACAATTCATCAAATTTCAAAATTGCGTTTCAAGTTATGTGAAGGTTCTTTCCAAGTTCTGTTATTAAATCATTATTAGCTGATTGTTTAAAAAAACTGAAATAATAAAAGAGTAGAACCTTCACGGAACTTGAAAACTATCTTTGAAATTTTGTGAATTGTTAAAATTTTGTTACTGACCTATAATCCCGCTTTTAACAGGAATACGAATAATTTGAATAATAATAATTATTATATTAATAGAATTTGAACAACTCATCAAATTTCGAAGTATATTTTCAAGCTTTGTGAAGGTTCCATACAAGTTCTGTTATTATATCATTATTGGTCAGATGTTTCAAAAAACTGACCAATAATAACCGAACCTGTATAGAACCTTCACAAAACTTAAAAATCATCTTTGAAATTTGATGAATTGTTCAAATTCTTTTCAAATAGCATGAGGCAATCTGAACTCCTTCTTCAATCATGCAATATACAATATACATGTAATACCTATTTTCCATTGTCACGGTTGTCTTGCGCACTTCAGGATTTGAACCTGCGACCTCCATCTTGCAAGTCGATAGCCTTTCCCCTCGACCACGGAGCACCTCATCAACGATTGAACAAAGTTCAACTTAGTTCAGATTGGTGGTCACCCCAATTCTGCATGAGCATACCTGACGTTTTGTTTTTTGTTCATAACATTACTTTTTAGTTGTTCTTGGACCAAGGCAATGAAAAATGATTTTTTGCTGACATTACAGTCACTAAAGTAACCCACATAACACGATCGTTAGATAGGCGCCATAAATACAAAAAACATTATGTAAATCTATTTATTTAAGTTATGGTACCTTCTCGGAGGTCCAAATAACAAACTTACAGATTGACACAGTTAACTGTGCTGACGTAATTGCAGATTTTGTGGCTCCTGTTAATTTGCTTGCAAGAAGGCACCGCCAACTGGTTTAAATGGCGGTATAAATTCATCATTTTACCTGAAAATAATAAGAATTATGAACTATTAAATGTTACAAGCGAAATTATAATGTTTACTAGCGCAGACCCGTGAAAAAACAAGGAATATTATAAATTCAAATTTTAAAATGTCAATTAAAATAATTTTCAATCTATGAAGAAAATATTACCAACTCTCAAACGAATAAATTTAAACAGAAAAATAAACGGTCGCATTGAACCCACACGGAGAAAAATAAGTATGGCTGATTTATTAAAATCCTATTAAAAACAAAAGTCATTTCTTAAAAAAATATTTGTAAATTCAGAATATATCGGAACACGTGTTCGTGCATCTGCGCTTATCCTGATAAATATAATATTGTAATTTTTACAAACACGTGTTCAGACATCCTCATAACACGTTCGTGTTTTACTGATAGTTTGTTAGGAAATCTGTCAATTCATTCGTTAAAGGCCTGCAGTCCCATTTTTAATCAGTCGGGATGCCTTGCTCTACCACTGAACTAATCCGACTCTATCTCCTTCGGTCATGTACAAACGTTATCTTCATTTTATTAACGCATGTTTTTTGGCTGCAATCTTTATATTATGTGATTGCAAAATTCTACCTGAATTTAATTATAATCTAGATATATAAAAAATATGTTAAAAATATTATATTAAAACTTTAAGTAAGTAAAAAAAATTCATTCAATCTGTTTTAATTTTGAAAATGACACTTATATTCAAAGCAAAAAAATAATAATAAAATTCTGAAGGCAGACGGAGAAAACTGATATAAACTATTGTTCATTTATTGAAAATCTGATCAAATTACACGTTTTCCTGTTAAAAACGGGACTGGAGACCTTAAACGCAAATTTCATAAAAAAACTATCAGTAAAGCACTAATATGTGTATAAGGAAGTTGGAACACGTGCTCTTAAATTATAATATTTTCACATCTCACCTCACGACAAGACCACCTGCATGAACAGTTCAGATATATTCTAAATAACTAAAATATTTTATTAGGAAATGGTGATGCAGTCACATTTTTAACGGTATTTTAATAAAAATCGGTACTCATTTTTCTTCGTGCACCATTTCAATTGTTTTTTCACGCCGTTTTTTTAAAAGACTTACGGTATCAGAAAACGATAGAAAAACTTAATTAAGTCATTTTATACCACAAAATTATTGCATTTGAAATTATTTGCAAAAATTAACATTAACTCATCTATAATTAGAAAATTTTCTAAGCCAAACAGTATAACAGTAATCGAGAATTACCGAAGCAACACTAATAATGAGATCAAATTCTTTTCTATAACATCAGTCATTTTATAAATAATGTTATTGTTGCTCTTGATTTAATATTATTAAAATTATTCAAAATCTTTAATTAGCAGTTGGTTGATAAAAAAACTGACTAAATCAAAAATAATAAAATCAATGTTATTAGATTATTCAATTTGTTAACGCCGGACTAATTTAAATGTACGAAGTAAGTCATTATTAGTTATTAGCTAGTTTTGACCGACACGTGTTATTTAAGGTGACCGAGTATCTCATCAAAATGACAATTCAACACACCTACAAAAAGTGATATAAAGTTATGTAAAGTGATGAAAAAAAACTACGTTAAATAGGTACCGACACGTACTTTTAATGACTCTATATCACTTTTTAAAGTTGTGTTGAATTTTCATTTTGATGAAATATCATGGAATCATATAGTGGGGTGGGTCTCTTTCAATTTTCCTCAAGGCCTCTTGTGTGGAGATATGTAAACAAAAAACAATTACAATTTTTGTCAATATTTTTGTATCGAGTTGTTCCGTTGAATGATATTTTCTCTTTTGATAGCCAATCTCCGATAGGAAAGTGCACAAGGACTAGAATGGTTGTTTTCATACATTCGCCTTGGGGAATGGTAACTAAAAATTTGAACTCAATGGTAGTGTATTGAATAAAACTTAGCATCTATTTGTAACGGTTGTGTCATTGTTTCAACGGTAGTGCATTGAATAAAACTTAGCATCTATTTGTCACTGTTGTGTCATTGTTTCAATGGTAGTGCATTGAATAAAACTTAGCATCTATTTTTAACGGTTGTGTCATTGTTTCAATGTTAGTGCATTAAATAAAACTTAGCATCTATTTGTCACTGCTGTGTCATTGTTTCAATGGTAGTACATTGAATAAAACTTAGCATCTATTTGTCACTGTTGTGTCATTGTTTCAATGGTAGTACATTGAATAAAACTTAGCATCTATTTTTCACGATTGTGTCCGGGTCCGAAAGTAGTTAGCGTATTCATTAAAAAAGTGTTTCGCACAAACATAATTTATGTTCAATTTAAAAACTAAAAAACATTTGGAATGTTAGTTATTAACAATTTCGCTGGCTTTTCTTGTGCAAATAGACACTCTTGCAGTTACATTATTTGAAAATTAATGTACCATTAAATGGTGTGATTTAAAAAAATATATGTGCTCTTGTTGGCGTACTTAGCATATTATAGTAACGAGGGCGCGATATGCGATACCATTTCTATGATAATTTCTCCTCTCTGGTCGCTGTAATGATATCAGCTTACTGCAGAAAGTCATAACCTTGTTCAGTTTCTTTAGTGTAATTCGAGTAGATCTGGTATGGCGGGTATCTCTGTAGAATGGTGATGGCGGTTATAGTAAATGAGAGAAATATATTGCTAATTGTTAAGTGTTGAATCCTTATAATATCTACACGGAGAAAACTTACTACAAAATATTGCTAATTTGTTAAGAATCGCTTCAAATCTGGTAAAAAATGGAATTGCAGCCCCTAAATCTGGTTAAAAATGGAATTACAGCCTCTTAACTCTTGGCAGGCCAAGATGCCAAACAAAACGTCTGTAACCAAGTGACGACCCCTTTAATTTTTCTGTCTTATGGGCTTTTAAACTATAGAAATACCAATTTTTCAGTCAATTATTAATGGTAACTTATGTGTTTGCGAAGAAACACGTAAAATACTTTTTTTTATTATATATTACACACTTTAAAAATATAATGAAAAAAGTCCCGATGAACTGCTTTTTAGCAGTTTGTCTAACGGGTTCTTTACATTATAAATCTTATTATAGTGAGTTTACAGTTACATTATTACAAATAATAGCCAAAGGAAAATATGAAAAACATACATAACACTTTTAAAAGTCTTTTTAATAATATATCATTGTAAGCAAATACAAATTAATTCTTTCAGTAAGCCAAGTCTTCAGTAAGTTCACCAATTATTTGTTTTGGGTACAGTTTTTAATTTCAGCAGGTAACACATTAAAACAACTGGGAATCATATAGTTTAACGTTCTTTGTCCATATTTATTTGTATGCTTGGGTAGAATAGGTCTTTCGTTAAAGTTAAAATGAGTATTTTGATTGTGTTCTAGCCTGTTTATATATAAGGGGTTATTTATTTGCTGATATGTCAAGTATTTAAGCTAATATAAGGAGGATAGTAATTTTGGGTACTACCTACTCCCCCACTTGGCTGCGGGAAAGTTACCGAATGATTTGAAAGGTTTCCTGATAAACTTTTAGTAAAATACCAATGTATTGTCACGATGTCGGAACACATGTTCATAAAAATCCTAAGCTTTTCGCATTTCATCATTATATATCAACAAGACAAACACAGGTGCACGAGCACATGTTCGATATTATTACGAATTTTCGTAAAGTTTTTTTTTTAAGAAAGTTGATCATTCCCGGGCTACGAATAACCTGACAATATTATAAATCTCCTACTACCACCATAGTAAGTGGAAAATGTTGCTTGTGTTGTGATAGAGGACTTAGCCAGCCGAGGAATGAAACACACTACGCCTGGGTGGAACCCAAACGCGATGTCAACTCAGCCACCGACCGGTTAATCAGGAATACGAGTACTCCTTTTTTTATCAAGATTCTGTTAAAAATATGACTGCATGATCATTTCCCAATAAAATATTAGTCATTCATAATATGTGTGAACACGTGTTTACGCAGGTGCCCTTGTTCTAATAAATATAATGGACGAGATGCGTAATTATTATTATTCTGAAGAACACGTGTACCGACTTCCTCGTGACATATTTGTGCTTTACTAGTACCTAGTCAGTTATGAAATTTGTAAAATCATTCGTTGTAGGCCTCCTTTTTAACAGGAAAACTAATAATTTTGTCAGATTTTTAATAAATTAACAATATTTAATATAAGTAAGTTTTCTCTGCACCCTTCACACCATTTTCCTTCCCAGAACGTCCTCTTCTTCCCTTTCTTAAAAATACCTTCCACACAGAATCCCCAAAGATGATATATGCCCTGAAGGAATATATTTTCGTCAATGACTCCTGTGCGGAGTTAAAAAAAAATTTTAAACCTGAACTTAATGCAGCAGATAACCTAGGTCACAAGGTTTACTTGTCAACTTTGGGATGCTGCATGGAGGGACCATTTAATAGTAGAAAGAAATGAACCGTTTTCTTGTAGATTATTGAATCACAGAGAACTGCAAGACTTATAATTTATCAAATTTCAGCGTTCATTTTCGGGTTCTGTGAAAGTCCTATTCAAGTTCTGTTACTATGCCATTACAGACCAGTTAGTTGACAGAACTGAAATAATAATAGAACCTGAAAAGAACTTTTACAGAACTTGATAATTAACTTTTAAATTTGAAGAATTGTTCAAATTCTACGAAACAACCCGTCCCTAAGCTTCATAAAATGATAATTATTAAAATAATTTTACGTATTCTAATTGAAGGTGTTTCTGTATTGACAGAAAGTTTTCTTTTAAAACCAGGTTACATCAATAAACTCACTTTCTTGATTAAAACAAAACAAGTCAAGCTCAATTAACAGACTGGGCCAACAATGATCTAAGTCCGTTGTGTATTCATTTGAACCACAAGCAAAAATTACTAAATTCGCATTTGTATAAATTTCCAATAATTTTACTTTTCTCTTATCTCTGTACGGGTGAATACTATATGATTTTAATAATTGGGGAGACGGAACTCACTTAAGAACAATTTAAATGGGCGGATTAAACCGGAATTAAAACTACCTAAATTAGTCTAGTTTTTTTTTTTGATATCATAATAATTAAACAATATCAAAGAATTTTTGTGCAATATTTGTGGTTTTTTTATGGAACACATAGCATATTAAGATCCTCAACAATATACTGGAAGGGTACATAAGTTCGAGTGGTCGACCACGATATTATAAGCTTTCAAAATGAATTAGAAGGTTAAGAAGAATGAAAGAATTTGAATAGAAGATTTGTAAATACAAATAATAGAGGAAGCGCGCTAATATTAAAAAAAAACATAATTAATTAGTGAATGTGACTGTTGTTAAAATATTTAATAATAAACGACGTATTTAAAATAGAGTTAAAATCTGTCGATATCTGAGTTAAGTAAATAGATTTAAAGGTTAGTTTAGATTAGGAACATTTTGGAAAAGAACATTATTAAAGAGATAAGAAATAGTTTTAAATATCTGCCCATAGAAACCAAGGTATGAAGCCTGTTTTCAAATTCGACTCTAACTTCATGTTGGGCGTTACCTTGGTTATCGTCAACTGAAATTTTCAGCATAATTCACTACTCAATCTGAGGTTTTGAAGAATTTACAGAAGTCTTATATAAAAAATTACATTTAGTCGTCGATGTACAGAGCAACGAAGATATTTGGCTAATCACAAGAAAAAAAATTAAAAGAAAACATAATCAAATTAAGACTTAAATTTCGAAAAAATATGATAATATATGTGTAAGGATTTAATAGGAAATAGATAATTTAAAATACAACAAATAAATAAATTATTCATTTTTCACTTGTAGCAAACACTTTGTGCGTATACATAATTATAATAATTAAAATAAAATAACTCTGTTATAAATATATACAATCAAGTGGTATTCAAACAAAGTTATTTTATTTTAATTATTATAAATAAATTATTGTTTTTAACATTTTAACTGAGTACATTTTGACAGGGAACATCGTTACCAGGAATATTTTATTTTGTTTATTTAGGAAAACCAACAGATTTTTTACATTCTTAAATAATCAACTATAAAAAATACAAATAATATCTAATGATAGGTTTTCACTTAAAAGTTTAATTATAATAACAAACTAAGGGTCCAGTACCCGTGGGCAAAAAATATTTACAGAAAATACAAAATACTAAATAAAGTAAACATAAAATCGGATACAAGAACACAAGTAAATTACAAAATATCAATTTTATCCTCACACAACACCAATAATCACCAATATATGTATATACCACAACTAAACTGAACAAATGTTTATAAAATGAGTCACTTACTGGACAGGGTTCATATCAACAACATGATAACTTGAGGTATGTTATTAATTATTATTTAATAAAGCTAAGATATCTTTTTTAAATGTTCGTAAACTACACGAAAATATGTCAATATAATTAAAATACTCATTGTATAGGGTACACGCTCTGATATATAAAAGCGTTTTGTCTGAGATTAGTAGAACATTTTGAAGATGAAAAAGTGATTTATCTCTAGTTCTAAAGCTTTGGACTCTAAAATTAATCTCAGACAAAAGGGGCGAACAATCAATAAGGCCATTGATAATTTTGTAGAGATATATTATATCTGCGGAGTCTCTTCTAGTTTTTAATGGCTTTAGTCCATAATATTTCATCGAGCTGTTAATCCCGTGGTTAACAGTATTCATCTTAAAATACAAATGATTGACAATTTTTTTTTGGATGGCTTCAATGCGCTATATTATTATGATTATCTAGAATCCCCAATGAGGAACTGCAGTCCATCTAAATACCTGTATATTTGTTTTTTGATATAGTTATTTTTAATAGTGAAAATACTTTGATAATGTGAAATTAGTTTTAATTTTTCGGGTCTCTAAAGACGCTTCAAATCAATGGACGTGACTCGTAACATCGTCGATGACCAGTCTCAAAAATCCAAAGTTTTTTTTTCAACCGGCCAGCACTACATTTTGTATGTGAGTCGAGATGTTTTTTATTCTTAAGTTTACCCGCTTTTAACATTGAAGAACACCAGGTAAAATGTAGGCATATCGTCACTAATGTTGTATTGAATCAAAGTGCAAAATGCATCTATGACCGCACAAGATTAAAATGTGAAGGTGGATCAGAGTTGCCAATGCATATGTTCTAAAATACATAGGAGATAATTTTCAATTTCCCCACAAAATCCACACAAGTTCCTTTACCTCCGATGAAACAAAATTCTATTGAATTAGTATTGATTTTGTTATTATCGAATTATTTTCGGATTTTCTCTTTCGTTCAGGCTTTAAAATAACACATTTTTTTGAAAATTTGGTGCAAATGAAATCGAAATATAGTGCGTTCTCACAATTTTTTGTATAATTATTTTTCTACATAGTTGGATAATCAAGAAATGCCTAGAATCTCCGCATTTCCCCACAAAAGAGTTCTATGCGCAAAAAGCTCTTGAAATTCTTAGAACTTCCCCGCAATTTGGGAAATTCTCAACGATTCGGCAATCCTGATGTTGATACAGAAGACCATAGATATATATTTTAATGACGTACATTGGTTATTATGAAGCTGCTAGTTCAGTCGTACCAACCAAACGGTGTGGTTTAGTGTGATGATGTTTTATTATTTTTTAAATGACGATTTATAAAATCCACTTGTAATAATACATAAAAAAACGTATTTATTCAGAATCAGCGTTGATATAGAGGAATATACAGGGTGTCCGGGGGTAGAGTGCACTAACTACGGAAGGTGATTCTACGTTTTAAGGGGAAAAAAATAGTTTGAATGGGAAAATAAATATTCTTCCATGGAAAAATATTTTTCTGTGAGAAAAAAAAGTTATTTATCTTTTTTACTTCTACCATCGTGTATCAATCACCACCCTAAGTTAGCGCACTTTACCCCCCCCCCCCGGACACCTTGTATTTTGTTTAAGCCATAATATAATATTTGACTGCAGTTCCTTTTTGTGGATGTATCCCCAGGGCTGGCCCTGAGCCAAACGGCGCCTCGCGCAATAAAAAATTTGGCGCCCCTTGTCGAAACCAGTAGACGCCTAAGATCATTGCACGGAGAAAATTGACCCTGTTAAAAAAGTGATAGCATGCCATTTTCCTGATAAAATAATATTCATTCAGAATATATCGAGTTCTGTTTATCAGTAAGTCAATATCAATATCACTATTTGTATGAACACGTGTTTCGCCGTCCTTTTAAAACATTCACTTTTAACTGATAATTTGTTAGGAACTCTGAAAATTCATTCGTTAAAGGCCTGCAGTCCCGTTTTTTAACAAGAAAATAAATAATTTGGCCATGTAAAAAAAATCAATCATTAAGTTTTCTCCGTGCAACTCCAGCACTGGCAAAATTTTATCATTTATTCAAATATATGACAATTATTTCAGAGGAGCTTTAGAACGGTCTGGGTATGTATGATTTAGATTAAGATTAAGCCAATATTTAAACGTTAGTTTTCCAATGTCCACAGAACGAGTCCTTCGTTGGAAAAGAGAAAAACAGATCGCCGACAGTGACAGACTGACAAGCTAAAGGGAACTGCATACTTTAGAGTAATGATTTGCCAAAAATTGGCAAAACTGAAAGAATTTAAACTCTGTTGCCCAAAGCTGGTCACCAAAAAAGGTTAACTTCGCAAAATGAAAAATTTGAGCAGATTTTGAATTAATTAACAGTATTTTATATCATAAAGTTTTCTCCTTGTATAATTATGAAGCGTCATTTTTATAAAAAAAACAATCTCAAGTGCGATGTGTTTGGTGAAGTATTATCAGCATCTTGGCGCCTTGGCAGTTCTGCGCCCGTAGCGGATTGCTCCAATTGCGTCAGCATGGGGCCGGCCCTGCATATATCGATGGCGTGAACCCATATTTCTATTAGATTATTTAATGTTGGAATCTTGCTATTACAATCCAGCGCTCTAGTATTTCAGTACATCAACCATTAGCTATCATTTTCATTACAGTTGTATCTGTCCATTCTAGTACGTGGTCCACGGTCTAATTATAATAGGAAGTCTTGTGGACGTGATCACAGCTTCACTTTCTCATTGCGGATCGATAGTATTGAGATCAGATCTTCATTGCAGTTAATGAGATGAAGGGTCAGACAGATTTTTTATCAATAACAAACAGATTAATTGAAAAGAAAGAGCTTACAGACGTAGTGTTTAACCTAAAACAATAACACTGGTTCAGCAGCTTTAGGATACAAAATTTAACTTTTTTTTCGAGATTCTAATCCTGAGAAGTCTGTTTTAAGCCGTACGTTATGCATTGCGTCTGTGTGTAGATTTTTTTGTATTCCGTTTGTGGTTCAGTAATTTATTCTTTTGAACATTTTTAACTGGGGTTAAAGTTAGTTTTAGTGATTGAAATAGCTATAGTTTTAATTTTTCGGGTCTCCAAAAAACTAATCAAATCTATGGATATTATATAAAAAAGATATTCAATAAAAAATATTTCTCCAAATATTAGTTATTTTAAAAGGTGTTACATAAAATACATTGTTTATAATACCTTTGTACCTACCTACAAGTCAAATGTCCACTTTTTTGGACGTGATATTATAATTCTAGTAAACGAGTTTTATTTCTTACACAACTTATAAATAATCATTCTTTTGGGGTGTTTTATTAGTAAGGGGTTTGTATTGAACACTTTTAAAAAGCCTACTGTGACAATATCTACATATATGTATTCAAATTTGGACTTCACAATATTGAGACGACTCTCGAAAAATCAAATTTTAGCTCCCTTTTTATAATATATTTAAACGGAGTTCATTGAAAAATTAAAACCCTTACAATAAGTATTGTTTTGTGTTCCCGATCAATTTTTTTCGGAAACCTAAAACCATAAAATTATTAAGTTCTTTTTGGTTTTTTTTTATTGTTACAGATGTTTCGGCTTTCAAGGCCATTTTCAAACTGTGGTTTTAACCACGTTTAGACGACTTATTTATATGATTCTATTTTACCCCACCCCAATTTAAAATGATTTATTACCGGTTAAACCGATTTACTGATAAAATAATTGTGACAATAGATTTCATATTCTGTGGGGGTATTTTGAAGTTGTTTTCCCCACATTAATGTTATATTAATTGCATAATAATTATGTAGTAGTTATTCATTTATTTAAATGTGTTATATTGTTTAGGTTTTGTGAACAAACTTAGAAACAGGGGATAAATAATTTTCCTTACTTTATTAATGAATGTTATATTAGGGTCATTGGTTCTTTTATTGATTTCTAACTCTTCAAGTAAATTTAATCTAAGGCCCTTTCTTTCTATGTGTAAGGGTTTAAGTTCATTGTTGTCAAGCGGGACGTGATTATTCACTAAGAGATGTTCGGCGAATTTTGAAAAAGTGCTTTTATTATTATAACATCTTATATCTCAAAAAATTAAATGGAGTTCTACGAATTAAATACAAAAACAATAAATACTAATTAGTTGGCTTTACATTGTTCAATGAATACTAATGCATTGTCGGCAATAAAACGTTTTCCATTTCGCCCAAAACGCCAAACTAATTATAATAACAATAGCAGATTACGGGCAATTCAACTACTTTTCCATTTTAAATCATTCTGAAAGTATCAACATTAAGGCCTACCTGATTGAATTGTTTCCAGGTAATAGTTTTACTAGTAACTTGCGGTCATATCAAATCTCGCTCATGCTGTAAATTGCCTTTCTTTTATTTATCCAAAAGTAATACTTACTTACAAACAGAAACAAAAATCGGCCTCCATGGTCAAGGGGGTTATCCACTATGAATCTGGGGGGATTTTGAGGATGAGGATGTTATGTAATCATGCATTTTTTAGTGGCAATCTGTGAATATAAAAATTAACACTGATGTGAATAAACGTGGATTGTCTGAAATAGTTTGTGTTTATAAAATGTTATATGTTGGTAAGGGAATTTCCAATGATTCCAATGTGACTTTCTGACTATGGCCCAGTTTTTCAGTATTTTTTAGTAATGGTATCACTAGGCTTATCTTGTCATGGCTCCTACCAGAGAGCAACTTGTCGGACGTAAATCTCTCATAGTGAACATAAAATTGGCCAGTATATCAGTTGTATTTCATGCTAGGCTTAAAAGATATTAACTTCTGTCAAGTTGTTCTCTGATAGGTAGAGTTGCGAGATAGTCCAGATAAAAAAAAAACAGACATTTTTTTATCAAAGGGTCCCCCCTTTGATTTTTTTTGGTACAATTTGTCGAAAATCAAAAGGTCCTTTGATAATCATAAACCCCTTTGATTTTGTCCAAAACAAACAGAGAAAATTTCTGAGGATGAACACAATGAAACACACGGTAAAAATTAAAACTTGTATTTATTATTGCTATTGGTAAGCATAAAATCACGTTTTAACATATTTGCCACTAGATGCTAAATAATCGTTTATTGTCTGAAATTGTATCTTTAAATTCAGTTCAACTGACATTTAAATTGAAGAAAACATATAATTCCCCTTTTACGGTATTCACACCTAGTACATTTCTTTCGTCAGTCCATACATTACACATTACACTAAAAACTCTTTCTACGAAGGCATTGAAGACGGGAACACTACACACATATTGTACCATTTTCAACAGATTTGAGTAAGTCTTGCCATCATTTGCAAGAATCGCTCACGGCTTTTGCTCTGTAAATTATCTCATGACTGACGTATATATGTCGCGTATTTTCAAACAACCGGACATTCTATTGTCCGGTTTTCCAAAATTTTCTAGACCGGACAGCCGTTCAAAAAACCGTAATGTCCGGTACAAAACCGGACATCTGGCAACCCCACTGATTAGGAGCCGTGGCAAAATAGAACATTAAAACCATTACTGAAAAATGTTGTTTTTATCAAGACATGGTAAAAAGTTTTGTAGGAAGTATTAATTATCATCAAATAGTATTGTTTTTTTTTTCAAAAATATAAGGAAATAAAATATACACATCACAGAAAAAATATATACTCCCACGTAGCTGGATAACTGTTGCGTTTTAATTGTTTAAACCCTGTATCTGCGAAGTTATACGTTGACACGAGTCACAAACATATATTTTTATCATCCAAAAATGCAATCCCTTCACTTTAATTTCCGCGCTTAATTAATTACAAATAGGCGTTTAATATTCATAAAATAGTTTCTCATTTTATGCTCTGAAAGTTGAATCACGTGCGAATATTCTAAAAATTCTTTAAGTGGCTAAAATTACTTGGCGTCAGGCATAAATAATTTTATTTACGCGATTGTCAAATTAACATAATTAATTGTGCCAACTAAATTAAGGTATGTAATTTAAATAGCCATTACAAGGCATATTTTGTACGTTTAGATTTTAATAAGGTGCCTGTCAGATGGCTGTCAGTCATTCGTTTTACATTTTTGATTAGAATTTTGTAGCTCCCATGCTGTCACGGTGAGATATATGATGTAAACCATAGACATATGAATATTAGTAGACCTGCCCTAAGTGATTAAAAGCGTATTATCCCCACTCCCCATACCGGTTCCATTGGAGCCGGCTGGGCTCGCGTATGGCCTCAAGTGAAATTTGAAAACGTGACGTCATCATTCTTGTGCGAACTGTGGTCGAGGCATCATCGGTTCATTTTACGAAATAACACGGCAAAATGTTGACTTGTGATATGAAAACTTGTAAAAATAGATGTGAAAAAGAGAATAAACCCAATTGTCGTATTACATGCCATAAGTAAGCATTATTTTACTTTATTTTAAGCTTATTCACACCGTATTATATGGATCAGTTTTAGAAACATATACTATCACATCACAATGTAGCGATTCTCAAGTGTGCTCATCGTTGTTTACTGGGGTAAGTAAATTATGAAACATTTGTAAAAGTGTCTAACTAAATACTCTGAAACTAACTACGACTCTGCAAACAGAAGAAATTTACTTTGCCGAATTTGGACTTCGCAAATTAGTTCATAACGTGGGGAGTAATTTGCGCTCCCATGTAAAAATGTCTATTCATTCAAAAGCAGATTTTACTTTTAAGAACTAAATGGTGATATTATAATGCGAGATGCCTATTTACTGTCAGATTGATTTATTGACGAATCACAGTCAGCTTAACCCCCTTCGTTCTTCAACAGTTGATTTTACCCCTCGCCATTATCTTCTCGTCTATTGATTCCTATGTCTGTGATGTAAACGGTGTTAGAAAGAAAAAAATCACCACGCTTTATATTAAAATCTAGAATTTAACCACAGAAGAATTAAAATGTGCAACTTTATGAAACCAAAGATTCTGACCACGATTTGAAAAAAAAAATTAAACTTCGTGAAATTTTTATTGAATTAATATAAATAAAAATGTGAATAATCGTTTTTTCAAAATATTAAACTCCCAAAGTTCGTCACCGATATCTTTGAAATTTTGAAACAACGTTGCATTTGAATACGCGTGTGTTTTTATATACCCATATTATACAGGGATGGCCAACAGGTCGACCGCGGTCTACCGGTCGACCGCGAAACTGATTTAGGTAGCTCGCGAGAGTAAAATAAAGTGAACAGGAAAATATGAAAAATAAAATTATTTTGAGATGTATTCGCTCGAAGGACCGAATAAGGTACCTATTCACACGCTTCGGTCGCATTGCAACAACGCAATGGCAGTATCGTTGAGTGCGTGTGCATGAGTCAGTCAACTAAATGCGGCTCGCCTCGCTCCGCGCGTAGGTAAGGTATATCGCTGTCTCTTTTGTTTTCTCGTGGATTTGTTTCGTGGGTAGCTAGCCTAGCCTGTACCTACTATTGTCGAATTGAGTGCGCACGGATCACATTGAAGTTGTTATGTGGCGACAATAAAAATAACGTAGGGACTTGGACTGAAATTGTGAATCGCAGTTACTTCGTACATTCCCCAATATAATAAGCTTATGGAGAATATGCAGTGTCAAACATTCACCCTAAAACGTAAAGCTGAATGAAAATTTATATATTACATTGCATTAATAAATTCTTACAAATTTATCACAATATAGTTTTATTTTGTCACTTTTAAACTCTACCTTGCAGTCGACCGCAAGAAATAATTTTTAACGCAAGTAGACCAAACAGGTCAAAAGTTTGGTCACCCCTGATGTAGATGTCACCGGTAAAAGCATGCTTTTTTTAAAACAGCGCAATCCGTTGGATAAACATGTTTTTTTTAAACAGCGCCATCTGTTGGACGTAATTGCAACACGCGCTATTGATTATCTATCTGCACAGGCAGACTGAGCCATAGCAACGCGTGTACAGATGGTATTTTAATACAAAACGAAAAAAAAATTGTCTAATAAAATACGTTTTTAAATATGTATTTTTATTAATAGTAATTTTAGTTACAATAAAGTTAAGTATGTCATTTTTATGTTTGAATTAAATAGTTTAACGTATAGCAATAAAAATTTAATGCGTATTTTATCACATTTCAAAAATTGTTTTTATTTTTCTTATACGATCAAAACTATTCCATTTATTAGGATTTTGTTCAGTACGTTCATCGCTTTTGTACAGTTTGCAATGTTTTGTGTATTTCTAATGCTTTATATACATCCTATTTTTTAATTTTCCGTAAAAACAAATACTGTTTTACAAAAAAAGATAAAATTATTTTTCCGGTGTTAACATTTAAAATAAACTTTACTATTTCTGAATAATAATATTTTAATATCAAACGTGAAAAATGTTGCAAAAAACGATAACCACATTTTAACTTATATTTTTACTCGATAGAACTCAATAACTCGATATTTCAAAAACACATTCGTTTCGTTTGGGGAATTTGTAAGTAAACTGTATCTTCACTTTTATCTCGTTCATATAATAAAAAATAATTTTTAAAGTGAAGCCGATTGTTACGATAGCGACGCGAAATATAAATTATTCATTTTGTTACGAAATTGGTCAATTTGTTCGTTATAGGCATTCTGTCCCGTTAAACGGAAAACGAACGATTTGTCCAGATTTTTAATTAATTGACAATATTTCATATCAGTATATTTTTTTCTGTGTGGAATTGCTCGGACTTTCAGACAGAATATACCTGAAGCCTGAGGAGTATTCTTTCTCTCTCAGTTCCATGCAAAGAGTATGGATACTAGTTCCTAATCCTAATCCTAGTTCCATGGTTCCATGCCTTACTTTCACACGCTCGTAGGTACCAGCTCTACATTGTGGACTGCTGGCTTCGCTTCTTTTGACGTTTTTGCTAGCGACAACTGCGTTCAGTTCTCCATTAATGGATTTACCTGCATTTACCCTTCTTTCAGTATCTGTCAGCGTTTCCATCTCTCGTAAACACACTTCCTAAATACACAAACTTATCCACCTGCTCCAAGTATTCCTCATTTACAACTAATTGCACACTGTTTTTGTACTCTCTCTTTCAAACACCATGACTTTAGAATTACTTAAATTCACCATTAACTCATTCTTCATACATATTCGTTCATCCTAGACATGAGAGACTGTAGATTTTCCATACTGTTAGCTATCATCACCGCATCATCAGCATACAACAGTCAACAGACTGAATGCTGTAGAAATGAGATTCCTGAGGTATGTGTGTGCTAAAACCATGTATGATCGTGTGAGAAATGTAGAGGCCCAAAAAAAATGCAAGGCTGATGTAAGCGTAATGAGTAAGATTAAGAAAGGGACGCTTAGATGGTTTGGACAAGTAGAGCAAATGAGCGAAGAAAAGAGTGTAAGGAGAATATCGTGGACGCCCGAGGAAGACATGGCACGATCAAGTGAATCAGATACTTGAGTCGGGCTATATCAAGAGTCAGAATAATCTAAGATTATGTATGACGATGAATGAATGTGAATGAGGGAAGTATTGTGTGCCAAGACTGAGTTGTTTGGCGGTCCGTCCTCTCAGCCTATCTCTGCGGGAAATGGCGTCATGGTTAGTAAGTTAGTTAGTAAATAAATTAAAAAAATAAAAACAAAAAACATTATGTATCCTTTGATTGAAGTAAATATTTTTTCATCTGTTTGTGACTAATTAAGGTAAGAGAAGTCTTTTGTCTACTATACCTATACCTTTAATGTTTCAACGTAAACGTTCATAGGTATATGGACAACGAACATCTTTGGCCTTTGAAGACTTTGACGACAAACGAATAATGTCTAAGTTGACCTAACTTCGTTAAACTGTGTCTTAGGACAATAATTACTGTATTTACATCTCTGTGGATATACAATACCAACCTCGACAAAAGCCCCCAAGTTAAAATCGGCTTCATTTATTTGAAATGACAATAATTTGAAATTCGAGCGAAATTTGTGAATATAGTATTATCGGGTAGAGCTCTTATGCACGTCATTATGGAGCATTCGAAATAAACAAACATCGTAACTTACTTCTTATAATATTGATGGGCGACAGTTACCATTATTCTATAGTTAACGGGACCTTCAAAATATACTATATTTATACAATAAATTCAAAATAAATTATAGCATACGTTTTTACATTAAGCTACAAGCCAAAAATGTGTATATTCTTGGTATACCTACCTTATATTGTAGGTAACGTTCGATTTCAAGCACAAAACTGGTTTTTATTTATTTTGTAAATATTTATTTAAGAATGCTTAAAAGTTAATCAAGTGAAACTGTCAGAGATAATTTTAGCTATAATACTATATTTTTTTAATTTGTTTCCTTTATGCGTTCATACATTTCTATAGAAAATATATATTTTTTAGTAGTTTAAATTTATATTTTTTATTGTGTAATTTATTATTTTATTTGTATTCTACTCAAGCGAAACGATAGGAAAACCTTCAGTTTATCTTAAACATATTTTTGGTATTCATAATGTACACAAATTCGTTATAAAGATTAATCAAAATAGTGATTTGGCATTAAGCTTCGCCTTAAGTCCACACAGGAAGCGCCGTGGAAAATATTTTCCCTCAGGGCCTATGTCATCTTTAGAGAGGAAATTTTGGGAAGGAAAAAGGTTTGAGGGTAGGTAAGAATCTACGGATCTGTGTGTCCAGTAGTAACGGATGCATGAGAGAGAGAGCGGTTCGAGAGCAGGGGCAGGTGCATTAGCCGCCAAAACCTGAACACACCTCACTCAGTGAACTCGGGCACCCCTGCTCAGTCACCAAACGTAGCGAACCACTTGGGGTGACCTACGGCAATAAATGGTTCCCGGGGCGGCGGGAACGTATATGAACTTTATAACGAAATTATCATATTATTTTTATGATAAAATTATTAACGAATAAGTATGTAACTAAAGTCAAATTTCTACCTTATTCTGTGCGAATTTTATTACCATTGTGTACGTTTTATGAAATAAATCTGTCTTGATTTTTTTAAACTGGCAACACCATAATAGTTCGAGAGAAACATACGTTTGGCAAACGTCTACAGGAAAAAAATGATTAAAGACATTCGACATTCTAGTATCTTCTGTCTTATTCGTTTTCATACAAGCGTGTGAGAAGGAATATTTTTATGAACGGCTTTAATTTGATGACGTACATACGATCTCTGCCTGGGTCTAGTATGTGATGTTTTTCAACATAATACTCGTAGATAACCAACTCTATCTAGGGAGTGGAGAGCCTCGATATACATTACAGATACAGGATTTTCCAATAAGAGGTGTTATTTTTAATAGCCCGCTATTTCGGTAGGTGTTACTTTTAAAGCTGTTATTTTTTGACATTTAACAAGTAAAAACTATGTTACTAATAAAAATGGAACGATACACGCTTCAACAACGCATTGAAATTCACTTGAGCGAATCAAATGCAAATCATCTTGAGTGATGAGGCCCATTTCCACCTCGGTGGCTTCGTCAACAAGCAAAATTATCGCATCTGGGGCTCGGAAAACCCAAGAGTTATTGTTGAAAAGCCTCTATATCCTCAACGTGTGACAGTTTGGTACGGTTTATGGTCCGGCGGAGTCACTAGACCTTACTTTTTTGAAAATCAGGCTGGAGCAACAGTTACTGTGAATGGATTGCGCTATCGAAAGATGATTAATGATTTTTTATGGCTGGAATTGGATGGTATTAATCTGAACAACGTTTAATTTCAACAAAACGGCGCTACGTGCCACACAAGCAACAAAACTATTGATCTTTTACGATTGAATATCAAAATAACACCTCTTATTGGAAAACCCTGTATTAATCGAAATCAAATTTCAAAAGTATCTGCCGGTTGCGGACGTGCTAACGTTCGACTAACCACCGATAATGTTGATAAAACCCTGTACCGTGTCAATGTTGAATAATGACATGTTTTTGAAGACAATACTCGTATATATACGAGTATTGTTAAAAATTATTAATTATTAATTATTAAAAATTATTCCTCCCTCTTGGTTATAACCAACTTTATCTAGGGAGAGGGAGGCCTCGTTATTCTTCACAGATTTTAGTCGATATCTACTGTCAAAAATCATTGCCGTTTGCGGATGTGCTAATATAGGTCGACTAACCACCGATAATGTTGATAAAACCCTGTACCGTGTAAATGTTGACAATTTATAGACAGTCATTTTAACTAACTAGAGTTTCTCCTAATCGAATCAATGACCGAGTGTCGTTTGGGATAGTTATAGAAAGGAAATGGGTAAATAAATAAACAATCTTATTGATTGTAACCGTGACCATCGTTGTAATTTGATTAAAAACTAAACCTAGGTTGCAATCTTAACCACAAATCTATCAATGCAGTCAGGAAAAGACCTACTTATATTCCAGTGAATAATGAATACGCATAATGCAGTGGTGCAACGATTGCTCGGGCAGTTTGGGCTTCAAAGGGCCCCGTGCCAAAACAATAAGCTTTAAAAAAATTAAAATAAATTTACAGCGCATATTTTTCCGCCGTGGATATGCATCCTAACATCTTTGCGGGAAACGAGAAAACTCGTCATACGCCTTTTTACAGTAAGACGCGGAAGACGAGTTTACTCATTTTGAGCGGGAAACGTGTAAACAAGGGGTTCTAAATGGGTGCGGGGTCATGTGTTTTCTATTGTCGGTGGTACCCGATCTATCTACCTGTCAATACAATGAGTTTGAAACACAACAAAAAAGTTAAAAAAATAATATCGTTGTCGCGTATGTTCCGCTCACAAACTACGCAGTGAAACGCGGTACATGTGCAAGTTTTGCAATGTGCCCATGCATAAAGGAAAGTGTTTCGAACGCTATCACACATTGAAGCACTATTAGGTTATAGTTTTTTTTTATATATATTGAAAATTTTTAAATAATCTTGTAATTTTGTATAAATAAATTTCGATTGTGAAATACTGTTTTTTCTATAATTCCCAAGAAATTAGAAAGTTTTTGTTCATAAACAAAAGGAATTACACATACATTGCTCAGTAAATAAATAGAGACATCTTTTTAAAGTAAAACACTGAAAGTTTCATTGAAAAATATCAAATAGATCATAAGATATGAATATTTTGCGGAAAGTCTAATTTAGGCGCTAAAATTTAAAAAATCACCCGCGCTTCCCGACTGAAAATGCCTGACCATATAGTGTTAAAATCTGGGAGTATGTCTTGCTGACGGAAAAATCACAATAAAAGCATGACTTTATGTGTATTGTGCGCCCTTGTGGTGATTTTACAAATCATCCAAATATTATTATTATTGTGCGCCTATTTTTTTTTTTAATTCTCACGCACGGAAGCATAATATTGCTATATAAATCATTTGAATTTCACTAAGCAAAGTGAGTATACAAAAATTATTCTTAATTATCCAAGCGTATTATAAAGGTTATCGTCGCATCACTTTTTTGTTACATATAAAAATAAGACTTTTTCAGACAATTGTTTCGCGAACATGCAAAATTTCCGGTCGATGAATTTTGTGGAATATATTACAATTATTTGGAAGTGTCCATAGCAAATTTTTAAATGCTAATACAAAGCGTGGTTCTGCCTCTTTCTAAGACTGTTTAAATCATACATTCATAGTAATACAAAATGAGATAAAACTACTTTTCTGAGTTCGTCTCAGTTTGTGATGGAAAGGGCACAAAAAGTCTCACAGTAATACAAAAGGAGATATAACTACTTTTCTGAGTTCGTCTCAGTTTGTGACGGAAAGGGCACAAAAAGTCTCAAAGTAATACAAAAGGAGATATAACTACTTTTCTGAGTTCGTCTCAGTTTGTAACGGAAAGGGCACAAAAATTCTCTGCTGAAGGTTTTTAAATTACATTACTTACGAATAACTACTGATTTTGGAATTGGCTTCAGATGTACGTGCGTCTACTTTTATTGTTTTATCATCTCATTAAAGCCTGTCTGAGATGACATTCAACACCATGGACCAAATAATAAAACCATATATAATAAAACTGCGTCGCAATTAAATTGAAGCCTGCTCTAATAACTTTCACAACGCCGAATACATAATTCCTAAGAGTACCACATACATAATATGACATATGTATATTCCATTCTTTTAGGCCACCATTCAAAAATTAAACTCTGCTTTAAATGGCTTTAGCCGTTTTCGGTGACTAGATCTCAATAGTTATCTACCCGGTACGTTACAACCTTCCTCATTCCCATCTCCTTCCCCTACCTACTACCTTCAACCTCACAAAATACCCCGATAAGGTCATCTCCTATTTTTTTTTAATGAAAATTCGTTACATTTAAAGAACTTCTTTTAAATTCCTTCAATTTCTCACTCCTTTGATCCTCATAACATATCCCAGTTATAGATGCTATAGATTCAATAGCTCTGGACAGTCGAAAACAGTTGGGACTTAAAAGAAAATTTTGTCGCCAATTTACAGGCCTATCGACTACTGGGTACAGCGTACAACGGTCGATTGATAAAGGATTTATCAATGATATCGATACCCTGTTATCGTTCCCGAGCATGACTGCAGATCGCTAACTTACAGACAAAAGTTCAGTCGAATAAATTAAGAACACTTTATCATTGTGAACTGTTGTTTGTTCGTGGGCGAAATTCAGTCATGCTTAGGAACGATAACAAGTTACCGACATTATCGATAAAATATTTATTTATCGATCAACTGTGCTCGATAGCCAGAGCCCCAGATGTCGAATGAAATTGATTTTCTGTTGGATAAAGAATTTTTTTTTTATAAATTTCAACTAAAGTAACGAGATTCTGAGCTTACTTCGGGCACACGAACACACCAACAACCCACTTATATCGGTGTATGTATGCTTTGTAAAATAAAACACACACGTAGGGGACTTGAGATTTATTAGTATTATCTTCTTCTTCAATGAAATGTGTTGTTTATGTCAACATTTAATTTAGAATTAAAAAAATATATATAGGTACAGGGTTTTTCAATAAGAGGTGTTATTTTGATATTCAATCGTAAAAGATCAATGGTTTGATTGTTTGTGTGGCACGTAGCGCCATCTTGTTGAAACTAAACGTTGTCCAGATCAATACCATCCAATTCCGGCCATAAAAAAATCATTAATCATCTCTCGATAGCGCAATCCATTCACCGTAACTGTTGCTCCAGCCTAATTTTCGAAAAAGTAAGGTCCAATGACTCCGCCGGACCATACACCGCACCAAACAGTCACACGTTGAGGATAGAGAGGCTTTTCAACAATAACTCATTGGGTTTTCAGAGCCCAAATGCGACAATTTTCCTTGTTGACGAAGCCACCGAGGTGGAAATGGGCCTCATTTGATTCACTCAAGTGAATTTAAATAATTTAATTGCGTTGTCGAAGCGTGTATCGTTCCATTTTTATTAATGGTGTAGTTTTTACTTGTTAAATGTTAAAAAATGACAGCTTCAAAAGTAGCATCTACCGAAATAGCGGGCTATTCAAAATAACACCTCTTATTGGAAAACCCTGTATTTACGCGATTTATTTGTCAGTTTTTTTTTTCCTTAGGTGTGTTCATTAATACCCCACTCTCCCCTAGAAGTTAATTTTACTAGAAAGTGCAAAGTAACAGATAATATTGGTATTTTCTTATGTTTTGAATGCTTTTAATTGGTTTCTGTGTTATCTCAGAACCGAATCATTTTCCGAATTTCGTATAAATTACAAAGCGTATAGTTTAATTAATGAATTCATGTAATCTTATTTTCTTCTAATTTTAAGGTGGTAATCAAAACATTAAGATCTGGTGCATTCTTATAAAAAGAAGTAGGCAGTAATACTTAAATCCATCGTTGTATTAAATTATGTTTCTACGCACAACCATAAACATTTAATAACTGCCCATTATGGTGCTTTATTTTGATTTAAAAAATGATAGCATTTTTCACTCGTTGATTTTTAAACCTGACCGGTTTCACTCTGTCACGATCATTAATTTTTAACTTAATATACATCGTTTATTACCCGTCACCCAATTGTTAAAAATGTTCTAGCAAAACCTAGTCTATAAATAATAAGTTAGGTTAGGTTTTCTTTTGTATATTTAATATCTACTTACTTTTTTCCAAAGGTTCTTTATTATTTTTCTCTATTATGTATATATTTTATCGACTTCCTGGGTATATAGCACTGTCGGTCGATAAATATTTTATCGATAGTGTCGGTAACTTGTCTTCGTTCGTAAGCATGACTGCATTTCTCCAACGAACAAATAACAGTGCACAACCATTTAGTGTTCTTAATTTATTCGTAATGAACTGTTGTTTGTTAGTTAGCGATCTGCAGTCATGCCCGGGAACGATAACAAGTTATCGATAACATTGATAAATTCTCTATCGATCGACCGTGCTAGATACATTGATCGCAAATCGGATAAAATTCCTCATCTAACCTTATTATTAATAAATGTGTTTTAAATTTTACACAATTGAAAAAAACCCAGCCTTCTACCTTTTAATGTAACATTTTAATTTAACATTAACTGCGTTACTAATAAACATGTTTTATGCACAAATGATAAAAAATCATTTACCCCACATTTTTGGCTGTTTATCGTTGTGTAAAATTAAAAAAAAAAACAATTTTTTTACCAAAATATTAATTAAATTCAATTTTAATTACTAGATATTTTTTTTCAATAAATGTTTTTTTTTGGTTTGACTGAGGATTGAACGTTCATCCCCAGGGACTGATTAAAATGAGTGCACATTATTATTACTTAAGCCAAATCCCATGGTACCGAGATTTATTTCGTGTATTAACTGCAATATTTTTATAATTTAATCCAATTTCAGAGAAATGCGTGTGTGCGTGCGTAAGTGCCACCAAAATATAGAATTGGTTGAATGCACTGTCATCGACAACGAGTGTACCTGCCGAGTTCCAGCTCGATCGAATATCTGGAAGTGGGTTAATTTCATTTCATTAATTCATGCAAGAAACAAAATCAAAATTCAAATAAATGTACCTATTTTAAATTCAATATAATTCTCAGCGTATTATAATCTCATCACCGAATTACATAAGTTGTGCAATTAAATTTGATGGGAACAAAAAACATAGGATTACGTGTATTGGCTCATTTGAATGAACTTCCAACAGTCAAGTCCCTGAGAAAAGTCACTGAGAAATATCCCTTGGTCTTATTTATTAGTGTTGGCGAATAAGAGACAATAACTGTATGCATTTGTATTTTCAAAAATATTTTAGCGTGATATTTTTGTTAATTAGTTTGGAAACCCTGAAACAAACTTTTTTCATGAGACTGTCCTTTCATGAAATTGAACTTTAAAAAAAATTGTGGGTAGGTACTGTATTCTACAGCAAATTATCTGCGATACCTATAAAAACACCTCTATCAAATAATTAGAGTATGTACATATCTCTTATCATTCAAATACAAACTCCAAACTCCCAAAGAAAATCATGGGATTACTGAATACAGTTCAATATCTGTTTTCTCTTTTCATGAAATCCCTCGGCTTATTCCTTTCCCTAAATCTCTCGGTCTATCTCTCTTCACACCGAAGCTCAGTCTCTACGAGACCGGGGTATATAACGAAAGATAATGCTGCAATGTTGTCAATTCACTCCGAGACTTCGCTCCGAGTGTCACGTTTCTCACAACTCTGCAATTCTACAATCCGTTATCGTAATTTTTATATAAACGGATTCGTAATAGTGAATGGACTTGTAAATTCTGTTTTTCAGTTACTGAATTTATTTCAGTGAAAATTTGTGCCAACTTCGGGAGATTTTCCAGTGTTTCGAGAAATCATACAAGGTTGGTGGTTTACAAAAACTATTTTTTTAAATTGGTCTAATTAATTATATAATATAATTTTAACAAAGGAAGTGCACGATCCTTTCGAAATCTTCATGTGATAGACAAATCTACCTTTTTTGTTGTTTTTCAGATCGTTTTTAAATGATTTTTGATAATGTAATTATTATATAATGTAGTATTTTTTAAACGCCGACGCTTTCTGAAAATACTTTCTGCATCTACAGCGAACATCTTTTTTGTTTTTTAATATTAGTTTCTACTTAGTTATAGTTAAAAAATTATATAGTTGATAATTTACAACGTAACTTCACTTAAAACACAATTAATTTACAACGTAACTTCACTTAAAACACGATTAATTTACAACGTAACTTCACATAAACCACAATTAATTTACAACGTAACTTCACTTAAAAAACAATTAATTTGATACTTCCTAAAAATGCGTTTTAACGCTTTAAAGCGATGCACTACGTCATGTAATATTTTAAATTGAGCCGCTATCAATAACAACCCTTACGTAGATGGCGATAAGGTTTAAATTACCGCCTAACACCATCCGCCTGTTTTGAGTTATGCAGGAAAAAAACATGGCCAAAAAGTCCCTTTTATTTTATTTTGTGGATGTTCAGGCATAAATATTAAAATTTTTTCCGATCATTTTATAAATTACTTAATTTGCCACATTATACAATAAAATCATAACCGAAAATGGGTTTGTAAGTAGGAGATTTTGAACTTTAAAACATTTTTCATAGGCCTATACATTATTTTTTTCTGGGCTTATAAAAAGAATTGTCTAAAAAATACTCGATTATTTCAAAGCTCAAGATGTATTCTACTCGCAGTATTTAATTAAAGCATCTGAAAAATTTCTAGGCGACCAAATTTTCATACCAAAAACACACGATTTTCAATTACTACGTAAGGCATCGCCTTAAGCAGAATACGAAGGCGTTTTCGTGATCGTAAATGAAAAATAAATACATTTGTTTCATTTCAATTATTTTGTCGCTTAATTAACCCTTCAAAATGTTTTCTTTTGTATAATTATGGTAAACAACGTAATTACTGCGTAAAAATATAACTTATTTGTTACTTAAATTACAAAAAAACATTTTTTCTCTTTATTATGAAATTTATTTATTTTCTCTCCTCAATTTCGCCAATCTTTGGTTCACAAATCATTTAGGTTTCTATATTTTTTCATAATGTAAAAAGTGAAATCTCTGTTGTTTTGCTTGTTTAAAAATAACTAAAATTGATAAAAAAATGTTCGTTCACAGTCGTGAAGTAACGTGGTTAGACATAATAATATAGCATTTAAATCAAATGAAAAACCTGTGGTTTTGTATAGCATTGCGTTGTATAAAACGTTATTGCCACCGCATTAAGCTATTAATTTTTTCATCACATTCTTTGATGCGCAGATCTGCGACAAAAAAACTCTTAAAAGAAATGGTTTCACTAAGGTAATACGGTTTAATTGAAAAAAAAACTTATACTTATACTCTATATTTGTGGAATGTTTCGAGAAAAATAGTAATAAATTTTTTTCTTGTCATGTTAGATATTTTCTATCGAATTTATTCTCACTTTTCAAAATCATGAACTTTAAAGAAAAAATGTTTAATGGAAAATGCGTTTTTTTAGTTGAACGATAAATCTTTTAATTTTTTTTACTTATTTTTAAGACGAGCATGAATAATAGAAGTTTTGGCAATGCTAACCCATTTTTATCGTCTTTTGAAGGCAATTTAAATTTCTCAACAAAACGCGTAATTAAAGCCAAAACAATGCGTTATTGTTCTTTGCCTATTATGAGGGTATTTTAATTAAATTTTCAAAGGGGTAGAATTTTTGCAGATACACAGTTCTTGCATTTTCCACCTTTTATTTCCTCGTTTGATGATAGATAGTTCGTGAATTCGAAAGGAAAAGTTCGCCCGAAAAAAACGAACACTGAATAGTGCGGTATTTTTCTCTGAGAAATTAAGAAATATTTGATCAATTTTGATCTTATTTTTCAGATCGCCCTAAATATGAGAGTTTTATTTTGTAACAGATTGTCATGATGATAATTTCAACATTCTGAATTAAAAGTGCCCACAACAAATCAGTGCTCATATATAGTTGAATGGTTCTTCGTTGCGGACGTGTTTTAACCGCTCCGGTTTGTTTGATCCTTTCAGAAGGTTTCCCTTGCTAAGAGATCGCTGAAAATTGTTCAGCATCCGTGTTTTATATAGTGCTTACCTTCTTATTTCACGAAATGTGCGTAACTTCTACCGTTTAGCCGGAATTTGCAATTATTATAGCATTTTAAACCGATTAATTTTTAAAAGTGAAGCTAGAACGAAGATTTCTCAATGCAGTCGAAGATTTTATACCTGACTCAAGTGTCAAGTGGTGTTGGGATTTACGGGACCTTTTCAACCGAGGATGTCTGCATGGAGGACAGATAAGCCATATTTTGTTTAAAGTTTTTGTCTTTGTTTTTATTTTCTGTTTTTGTTTATGTATTTTGTTACAGATGACACTCATAAACTTCACTTTGACTTTGGTTCAAGATTTTGCTTATGATAGCCTGCGATAAGCGAGCCCTAAGGGTCTGAGACAGAGGTGTGAAATCGTCGGATCACGACAATAGAAAGAATGTATTGGAGCCAGGAAGGAGTCTGAAAGGGTCGAGAGGATGCACTAGGTGGCATGAAAGGCTGGGAGGTGACTGGAGAGACTAAGGTAAACTAGGATGAGGTGATTTTGCACAGCGGTGCTGCCAAGGTCTGTTATCTATGTGAGGATATTGTGTCGGCGCTCTTTATTGGCAGCAGACACATGTCAGCGCTATATTAGCGGCGGACACATGCCTGAACGGATGACGAGCCTCGTGCTGGCACAGTTGGTGGACGGGGTAGTCTCTCTCCCTGCAGCAGCTGGTACAGTTCCTTCGCTACCTAGGACTCTTGCAGCAGAGTCTCCATCTTCTGTCTTCGTCGAGCGTCACAGCGGTGCTGCCAAGGTTTGTTGTCTATGTGAGGATGTTGTGTCAGCGCTCTTTATTGGCAGCAGATACATGTCAGCGCTATATTGGCGGCAGACACATGCCTGAACGGATGACGAACCTCGTGCTGGCACAGTTGGTCTAAATAACAAATGTAGATCCTAGGAAATAAATTGTACAGCGCCCTTGAGGTGATTTTTCACAAAAACGGCGCTATACAAATTATCCAATTATTATTATTATTATTATTATTTATTCCTCTTTGATTTGATCTCAAAAAGTTTTACCTTAGTCTTTTGAATACAGTTAGAAATATATATACATATAAACTAGTGGATCACCCGCAATGCTTCTCTATTGCTAACGTCTTTCTCGGGCGCCTCCGACTTTTTCCACCATTTACTACTGTATACCATAATGTTACTGTTAAAAAACTACATTATACCGACTTAAATTCCACTCCGTATCTTATTACGGTGCAAATGTATTGCTTCAATTATTCCTCGGGCATCCTCGACTTGATCTACAATTTAAACATCTCTAAACAATCCTGCCAATAATAACAACAAACTTTGAAATTTTCTGCATTACCGACTACTTTTCGAGTTTTACTAGCACAAACACACCCAGGCTGAATTTTTATACATTAAGATTGGAAACCAGTTAGAATTTAACTCAACCATTTAGAATGCATTTTATAATGTAAGACGCTGTCCTGCCACAGACCGCCTTCTATGTAGGGAAGTTAAATTGTGTGGTTGTATGTATTTTGGATAAGATATCTGATAAAATCTTTAGTTTTTGGTCCAGAACTATCCCATATTTTAAGCTGGAACACCAACAATACGCATTCACAAAATTTCATTGAAATCTTTTGGGTGGTTTCGAAGATTAGCGTGTGACACGTGATTACACTTTGATCAAAAGCTAAAACGAACCGAAAATCGGCGTTTAACGGGAACAGATAAAATATTCTTTTTTTTATTGAACTTTTTTTAACTTACATTACAATTCATCTGAGTTCTCTCGACTACCATATGCGGCTATGCCCGTACCATGGTAGTCCTACAGAATGGCGCTGCACTTCTCTTTTATGCTAACCAAATGTGACTGTTGAATATAACAATAATATATAATAGATTACAATAATAATATATACAATATATAGAATATGTAACCAAACCAAAGTAAGTAGGTAACATCATTAAATAACATAAAACAGTGGGTTTTTTAGTTCATAAAAAATCTAAAGTATTCACGTAGTAGTTTATTCACGAGCCGAAAACCTGATAAGTTTTTGCATTTCTCAGTTTTTTTTTTAAGATAATGAGTATATTTTAAAGAAAAATTTTGTACATTAAACAAATTAACTAGGTCTATCAAAAGTAGGACATTTTTTTCTCTTGGTATATGGTATATTAGATGTGTTTCATTAAATTTGATGAAATTGAATGAATTATTCATGTTTTTTATATGCCACGCATTCGTTACAACTTTAATGTGTTTTTTTAAAGAGTGCGTATCATAAAAAACATACTATTTAGTGCAGGCAATTCCTAGGTATGGTCCATTAGGCATACCGGAGTAACTCATTTACCTACATATTAAATATACGGAATACGTGTACTGCGTTTGCGTTATTTGATGGGCGTATAATGCTAATTTATTGTGTTCGTTTCAATTGAGCCTAGTAATGCACACACCTGAACAACATTCGTCTACGTTTTCACGGTTTTTGTAGATTTACGTCACCGTGAAATGTATTGTGTTATCTTGAAAGTTGTCCTATACTAATAATATGCGTGTATTATAGTAATTTGATACCGACCTACATGTTATTGAAATCATGCGTGATATTCTGAAATGTGGACAATTTGAAATGAAGCAAATATATCAACTTGTTGAAAAAGAAAGACAAACGTTCCCAGGTTACGAATAACCTGTCAATATTTAAATTTCTTGTACTACTATCATTATAAGCCGAAAATGGTTATGGGGCAATGGTGGTTTAACCGCATTTCAATATTTTGTGCTTGTTCTATTAAGTATTCGAAAACAAATTTATTTGATAAATTATTACAACAATTGAAAGAATGACAAAATTTTTCCTCACGTGGTGAAGTTTGAAACCTCCACAAAATATATAAATTTCTTCTAAAATTCAGATAGCAAACACTTAAGAGGAAGCTACAAGCCAAAAATGTGTATATCCTTGGTATACCTTATATTGTAGGTAATAGGTATTAAAATCGCTTGACAAACGGAGTCTAGAATCGTTCGATTTCAAGCACAAAACTGTTTTTTATTTATTTTGTAAATAATTTTATAACAAAGCAAAAAAGTTAACCAAGTGCAACTGTCACAGATAATCTTAGCTATAATAGATACTGTATTTTTTTAAAGTTGTTTCCTTTATGCGTTCATACATTTCAATTGAAAACATATTTTTTTTAGTAGCTTACATTTATATTTTTTATCGAGTAATTTACTTTTTATTTGTATTCTACTCAAGCGAAACGATAGGAAAACCTTCAATTTATCTAAAGCATATTTTATGGAATTCATAATGTACACCAATTCGTAATAAAGATTAATCAAAATAGTGATTTAGCATTAAGCTTCGCTTTAATTGCTGAACAAAATTTTGCCGAATAACTTGATATTCTCACAAATAACGCTTTCGAAAAACAAGTTTTTATTCATCTTTTGAACATTATTCAATGCAAAATCGATAGTGCAGTTCAATCAACGTGATTATACTGTGTTTCAAGTTGAAAAAGCTCTTTTCAATAAATTTCAATAATTTGAAATACTTTTCGCAATATTTAAAGCGGGATTGATAGCGTAGTGAATTCAACGGTTTCTTGTATTTGTGTGCCAGCTTTATACGTAAACAGCGCCTTTTTCTACAATTTCCCAGATCTTTTACTTAATAATCATTTTCTTTTACCAGGAAAACATCAACGATGGCAAGATCAAAAGAATACTCGTCCATTACATGGTGCTTCATCTTAATCGCTCTAATCCCCCTTGCTTCATCAGCTTCAGACGACGATTATGTCATTGAAGCTCAAAATACCTGCTACAAAACACAAGACACCTTCTCGTGCGTTAAATACAAAGCCCTGAGATACGTTACAGGAATGGCACGCTCAATGTGGACGTCAGACGATACTGGAAACAGTTCCTCAAGGAACCTAGCTGATGATGAGAGGATCCTGAGGATCGTCAGGATCAAGAACCCAGAGAATCTAGATGTCGATGTCCAGGGCGGTGGGTTATTCGATGATTCCAGGCAGATTGAAAATGATTCTGAGCTGGATAAGGTTGTCAAGTTTGGGAAGAGGCAGATGCAGCTGTTTTTGAAGAGTCATGGAGTCAGTGTCAGTCTTCCACAAGGAGCCAGAGCGGTCATCGATGATGAAGTCACTTCTTCACTTCAAGGTAAGATATTCTTTTTTTTTATTGAAGTTGTTAATAAAAGGGGAAATTTCATCATTTCAAAAATGTAATGTCGAACACAATGTAATGTAACAAGGTAATGTTGTAGGCTGAAGAGAAGGGAGAAGGAGATGAGGAAGAGAATGATCGGGAAGTGCCTGGCTATTCAGAATAAGTTTTCTAAAGTCATTTTAAGCAACAGCATAGATTCTGAATCATCATTCAAAATAATATGTACCTAGAATAATTTTAGATTAAATGAAAATAACCAACTTTGTTTACTCCACTATCCATCTATATAAATAAAAATGTTCGTTTGTTCAAAATCTTAAATCTTCTAAAGTCACGGATTGCTTTGAAATTTTAACACAATGTTGCATTCGAATACGCGTGTGTTTTTATATAGCTATATTATATAGATGTCACCTGTGACAGGTAAAAACATGTTTTTTTTAAACAACACCATCTATTGGACATAAAAGCAACAAGTGCAATTTTTTCTCTATCTGCACAGTCAGGTTGAGCGATAGCAATGCGTGGCGGGGTACAGCTAGTTTTAAATAAAAAAATATCAACATGTTTCAAAACCAAAGTTTTCTTTATCAGGATACAAAGTAAACTAAAAAATAAGGCATACGAATGGACAAATAAGATTACAGATACATTAAGTATAAGAATAGGCGGTGGGAGAATGTAATTAATTTTTAATTATTGTACAAGTTATATTTTTAAATTAAAATTAGTGGTGTAAACAAAGTTGATTATTTTAAATTATTACAAAGTAATTTTTCAATTATTGAAGAAAATACACGGAGAAAAATGCGTATTGTTGATTTATTCAAATCATTTTAAAATTGGAACAGCAGGCTGTTTCCTAATAAAATTTTAGTACTTTTCGAATATATCGGAACACGTTTTCATGTACTTGCGTTTGCCCTGCTAATACATAATGACGAAATACGAAAATATAATGCTTTAATAAACCTATCAATTCATTCGTTATGGGGCCTGCAATCCCGTTTTAATGGGATTACGAATAATTTCAGAATTTTTTCGATAAATTAGCAATGTTTTATATCAGTAAGTTTTTTCCGTAAATGATCAAAGTGATAAAGATTATTTTTTAAGAGAAGTGAAATAAACTATCACTCTATCAATCTAAAATACACGAAACACATAAAACAGTCAAGTTAATTATTGGAAATTCAGTAAACAACTAGACTAAGACGCATTTAAAGTAAACCAATATCAAACAACAACAAATTTATAACGTAAAGGAAATAATATAAGCATTGCAGGCGGAATTAATTAAATTTGTTCGACTTACTAGATTTATATCTAGCAACTGATGCTTTTTTTCTTGAATTTTAGTAACTTAATTACTTCGTATAAGACTAAAACATATTATCGTAATTATTAAGAGGAACGGCTGCGGGCCTGCTTCATACAAAAGTTTATATTTGGCTGGCAGATCACAGCCCATATCACGCCCACACCATATCATCTTTTAGGTGAGGCAAGTCTCTATGGGATTGTATGGCGAGCAATATGGAGTTATTTAAAATGCTTTGAACTTATAGTATAATTTGTCACCCCCTTTAACCTTTTCCACTCTGACCATTTTTTGTCAGAACCAATTGGCTACTCTGATTAAAAATTAATGTTATACTAGCTTTTCGCCCGTTGCAGGCAACTAATGGGTAAAAATTAATCGCGTGGTGTAGTATTTGAATGTAGATGAGGCGAGGGTGTGGGACTACAAATTTTTAAGTAAAAAAAGATTGCCCCTTTAATAACGCCTGCTCGCGTCCCCTTTAGAGTTACATCCCAGTTTTCAAATAGTATGTGGGCTACGCTAGGTTTGTTTAGACTGGTTTGTGATTTAATTCTAAGACCTATTTTCCATGTTATTTTCTGTAACAAAAAATTGCCCCTTTAATAACGCCTGCTCGCGTCCCTTTAAGAGTTATATCCCAGTTTTCAAGTAGTTTGTGGGCTACGCTAGGTTTGTATAGACTGGTTTGTGATTTGATTCTAATACCTATTTTTCATGTTCTAACCTAACCTAACCTCAAAAATACGCAAAATTTATAAACTTTTAAAATTGTCATATGTATGTTTGCATGTGAATGAAGCAACGAATGTGTGACCACAAATGTATAAAAATATATTTGTGTTTAGAAAGAAATGAATATTTTGAGAAACAAAAGTGCCAAGGAGCTTTCTGATCATTTTTTCACTGAGCCATTCGGATTTTGTAAGTCGAGACGCGTAATTTGATACCCATATCGTATGTACGGTTTTTGTCATCGACATTCTTCAAAAGTTGTTATTTTGGAAAAAGAATTGCTCAATTAACACGCAAAATTTAAAAACTTTTAAAAATGTAATATGTATTTTGGCATATAAATGAAACTATGAGTGTGTGACCACAAATATATTAAAATATATGTATGGATAGAAAGAAATGGATATTTTGAGAAAAAAAAGTGCCAATGAGCTTTCTGATCATTTTTTCACTGAGCCATTCGGATTTTGTAAGTCGAGACGCGTAATTTGATACCCATATCGTATGTACGGTTTTTGTCACCGACATTCTTCAAAAGTTGTTATTTTGGAAAAAGAATTGCTCAATTAACACGCAAAATATGTATGCTTGCATGTGAATGAAGCAATGAATGTGTGACCACAAATTTATTCAAATATATGTGTGTTGAGAAAGAAATGGATATTTTGAGAAAAAAAGTGCCAAGGAGCTTTCTGATCATTTTTTCACTGAGCCATTCGGATTTTTTAAGTCGAGACGCGTAATTTGATACCCATATCGTATGTACGGTTTTTCGTATGACCTCTACCCGGTACCATCTGCGTAGGTACCTGCACCACCACTACCACTACCACTACCACTACCACTACCACTACCACTACCACTCCTACTCCTACTACTACTTCTACTCCTACTCCTACTACCACTACCACTACTACTCCTACTCCTACTACTACACCTACACCTACTCCTACTCCTACTCCTACTCCTACTCCTACTCCTACTCCTACTCCTACTCCTACTCCTACTCCTACTCCTACTCCTACTCCTACTCCTACTCCTACTCCTACTCCTACTCCTACTCCTACTCCTACTCCTACTCCTACTCCTACTCCTACTCCCACTCCTACTACTACTACTACTCATACTCATACTCCTACTCCTACTCCTACTCCTACTCCTCCTACTACTTCTACTCCTACTCCTACTCATACTCCTACTCCTACTCCTCCTACTACTTCTACTACTACTCCTACTCCTACTCCTACTCCTACTCCTACTCCTACTACTTGGTACAATTTATAAATTTGCGTGACGCTATTGATGTAGTTTTTCACTACGGGGCGACGGTATCCGTGTCAAATTATTTTTACCAAACTTTATTTTATTTCGTTCAAAAGCATTATCGATTTTAATAATATGAACTACCAAAGTAGGTACCTGAACAGATTTGATCGTTTTTTTTAATTTTAAATCCATAGGTTATATAACAACACTACGGACCTAACCTAGAAAACGGGCTAAAACACGCTCTCAGTACCTGCCTACCTAGGACCTCTACCCGGTACCATCTGTGTAGGTACCTGCACCTACTATTAAAAATTTACCGAAAAAATATTTACATAACGCAATTAGGCACCTACTCGTTAAAAAATAAACAGATGAAAACTTTTAATATGAATGGCTCCCAGGCTAACGTCATCCAAGTTCTGCGCTCCTGGTACAACTAATAAATTTGCTTGACGCTATTGATGTAGTTTTTCACTACGGGGCGACGGTATCCGTGTCAAATTATTTTTACCGAACTTTATTTTATTTCGTTCAAAAGCACTATCGATTTTTAAAAATATACTGCCAAGTAAGTACCTACACAGTTTTTTATTGTTTCTTTGAATTCACAACATTTCGCTGCTTGTCTATGATCGGCTATTATCTCTGATTAACCAAAAGCCCGCCTGTTGGCATTTTTCGGTTCAAATTGCAAATGTCAAAACTTTAGCCGCTTATTGTAAGATTTTTGATTTAAAAGAGAAATTTTTCGTTCAATATTTTCGCGGCACCCTATCTGGTAATTCGTGTGACCATTATATGTTTGGTACATTTTGCATAAAATAGTTGTTAAATCACACCTTAGTAAGTAAAAGAAAATACATTTGATTTCAATAAATATGTTTTATTTACATAATTTCTTTTATTGCGTAGCGATAATTATGTAAAGTATGGGAATATTAATTATTTATAATATAAATTAAGTAATATAAATTATTTGAGCATTTTTAGCACAGACAATTAATAATATAATGAATAAATCAATCTACGAATTATTCGTAGAAGGATACAGTTAAAAATGACTGAAGGAGATGGAGTTTATTAGCTCAGTTGGTACAGCAGCGCCCCAGCAATGCGAGAAGCAGCGATAGCTCTCGAACAGTGAGTTCTTGAAATTTGCACAGATTTCCTGTCTTGGTTTTTCTAGGCAAACGCAAATATTTTTTGATTTTAACATTTTTCAATTGTGAGCTATAGAGCTTTTGAATTAAAGTTGTGACTAGACCAAAGCCATGAAAATAGCAGAGATTTTGAGTCATTATTTTCTTGCCCAAAGCATAATATGTCCTTATTATCCTAATGCATAAGCTCCTAATGTAAATACTATTTATGAGTTACGAAATATTCATTCAACCTCATCCGTCAAAAACAGAACCATTTTTTTGTTTCAAATATTTAAATAAATTTAAAAAAAACGTTGGTGTCGGCTAGGAACAATTAGAACATTTTTACGGACAGTTTAAAATCTAATACACAATAATTGAGGGGGCGTATGAAAGTCCTGCACTAACTCTACCGTATGGTATTCCATTTGTCTGTAAATTTGTTTGTTACGTTCCGATTTATGTTCAAAGTGGTGGCCGTGTTGAATACCACCTCTTTATACCGCCAGAGTTCGCATGAGCGTGGATCTTACTACTAGCTGTCACGTCGGAAAATTATGGTACCTACCAGCATTGAGAAAGTTTGAAAAAAACAATTTTCATTGAAATAGTGACATGTCTTTGGACAAATTGTATCATTTGAATTTAAAATGTTTATGGTTGGATACAATAGTGGTTCAATTTTATTCGAAATCTATTTTTTCCGTACTATTTCTCATGCCCCTAAGGGCAACAAGGCTTTTCGACATTTTGGTCAAATTAAGTATTTGCACCATGTTTCGTTGTTTTTATCTCTCTTCAAAACCTAATCTAAAATAAGTCCAACTTCTACATGAGTTCACAAGGTAAATTATACAAAAAAGTTCCATTTCATGTTTATTTATTTTTTAGGACAAGTAGATTCCATTTGTTGTAGGATCCAACTTAGTTCTATCTGCCATAGATAAAAAAAAATTAGATCAACATGGTGCTAGTGTAACTATAGTGAATTTTAAAGTAATGGGTAATGTTCGCGATCTTTTTTTAAAGAAAATTTAACCAATTATTTTTTGAGAAATCTAACGTCAGGGCATGTATCTAAAGCGTAGAGAAGTAACTTTTGATAATGGTACTGCAACTTAAAATTCATATAAAAAAGTAAATTTTGCAATCAGCAAACTAATAGGTATATTGCGAAAAGTTATAAAAACATGTAAAAAAACAACCTATCATGAAAAGGACTCTATCAGGGCTTAATTTACGAACACAAAGCAGCAAAAAGGGGGTACATACTTCGGGTTCCTTCTCGAATGTTATATGTGATGATGTGACAGTCATTATTCCAGGCTAGGGAATGCAATCCCGCAATAAAATGTCAATCCAGGTATTTGCGGGACTGAACAATCTTAGTCCCGCTGGATCCAGGTATTTGCGGGATCCAGCAGAGTGGACTTAGATATCTTATCAATCGTATAATAAAGACCTAATACCTCGATCTACCAACCTTGTTTTTAGAATTTTAAATTTATACATATAATAAAACAAGCTCTTTGGGATATTTTAAATAATTTATTAATAGGTATACCTTTAGTTAGACATGGGTAAAATTTAAGTCATTAATTGGCAAAAAATAAGATAAGACATAAATTTACATAACATACCCGCCTTGGAACAGACTTTGTCTAGTGAGGTGGGTAAAAGAAATCTATGTACACAAATGAAAATAAAATAAACGCCCGGATTGCCGGCACTGAAACTGAAACTGAACTGAAACTTAAATAATAACGTTCACACGATAAACAATATTCTTGTACAATGAGCATCATAAGTTTAATTAAACATTATTTTGGAAATAGCTTCGTAAAAAAGTAAAAGTATTATTTGTGTCATCTGATAAGCGGCTTCTGATATTGGACACAAGGTAGCCAGCGGCTGAAAAAGCTCGTTCAGCTTCCACGCTGGTTGGCACAATAGTCATTAGCGCATTGTAAGTGAATTGAAGGTATGTGCCTTTTAATCCACCGGACTCGAAGTAATTCATTTCCTTCTTTATCAAAACCTCAAGGTTGCTCATATTGCCAGATCTAGGTTGTTGATGGGCTGTTGATCTCGAACTCTTCATACTAATCAAAGTAAGTTCGAGTTCGTCTTGAAGTGACATTGGTGCTTCTGCTGCTGCTGCGTTTGTCTCCAGATTAGCGAGAGAAGTGTCGTCATCGTCATCGTAAGGATCATCAGCGTCAGCAGTATGTATGAGCTGCGCTTCTCTGTAATCCCGCCAGTCCAGCGGGATCCCGCAAAATTTTCGACCGAGATTAGTCCCGCAAAATGTCTGCGGGATCTCGGTATTTCGGGATCCCGGTATACCGAGATTGCATTCCCTATTCCAGACTAACAACTGATCGTTAAGATCCTAGACAATATTTAATTCAGAATTCATACTTTGAGTCTCAATTCTCAACATCTCAGATTCATAGCAATTGCAGATGAAACTTTCTTGTTCCATGTTCGAAGGGCACGTTTGGTTAAATTAATACGATATTTTTAAATATTGATTTTATGAATAAACAGATAATTAATTCCACATGCACCTCTGACACCCAAGAGACTCGAAAGGTATTATTTAAATTTCCAATGGTTGAAGTTTTAATTCTACCCGCCTGTTTCTCATTTGAATGTCAAACTTTATGTTCTGTAAAAATACCTAAAATTCTAATTAATTTCGTTTACCATTACCATTTATGAATTTATTAACATTACAATTTAATGAACATGTGGATAAAAATAAACCTACTTAATTACTAACTTCTGATTACTTAATTGGCCATAGTAATTACAATGAGTTTTTATTCTGTATTATTTCGGTCGGAACAGCTCTCGTATTATAATATTTCAGTGCGTCTGAAAAAGAAAGGCGGGAAACATCTCACGAATGAAACACACTTATTTCGGTTAGAGCTGCAAGGTGCATTCGTGATTTGTAATTACCTATATCCCTGCGTAATGCAAAAAATTTTATCCTATACTTGCGGAAAAACTCAATAGATGTCGCTCATAAAAAAAAGTACATATTTATCCAAGACACTGTCTAGATTGCATTTCGATCGAGTTGAATCTTGCGATCATACCATAAATATAGCAGTAAATGAAGATAATGTTGGTATTTCTTATTCGAAGTATGATTCAGTTAAATATGACCGAAGTATTTAGAGGCCCATTAGCTCATTTGGTAGAGCGGTGCCCTGGCAAGGCAATGGTCCTGGGTTCTAGTCCTAGATGTGACCGTATATTTTTCTGATTTTCTGTGTCAAATTGTCGTATAATAATCGCTAATATTGTCTTCAATAATAAGGAAGTTGAGTGAAAAATATTTTGACTTATAAAAAATATGTTCATGTAGATCAAAAAATATCGATTCTAAATATATAAATATATTTCTATATTATTATTCTTAGAATTAGTTAAACGTTCTTGAAAAAGCATTCAATAGCAATAGACTGTATACGCTCCACGATTGGTCGAAAGAATTCTGACGTCACATGTGTCGTGACTTGTAAGTAGAACGGATCACCTATGGTGCATCTTTTTCTATTACATGAGAGATGGTCGGTTTAGATGAGAGAGGTGTATAGGCCAAATGTTTATTTGGGTTTGTCAAATATATGTACGTATTTGTTGTTATTATTATATGAAATGGATTTCTTAAGATACATATTCGTATAGTGCTTTATATAATATGTTGTTTATTGCATAACTTAGAAGTTTTTATTATTATACATGTCACATAACATGTGATACACTTCAGGCCGCCGGCCGCCCAGAAAAGTCTCACAGTGAACTGGGCTGTAAACCGTTATTTTACTTTTGGTCTTTACTTTTCTGCGCGGTGGTCCTGAATTCGCGCGGGGCACGTCAACAAATAGCGACGGCAATACCGTACAAGTACCGTACCGGGCGGGAAAAGCAAATATTCTAACTTAAAATATTAATTTAACTATGAAATCTTAATCAATTTTCTTTTTTTTTAATAACATCAATTCTAATAGACGTTAACATTGGTAAAAAAATTACTGGAATTCATTGTTGAAGAATTAAATTTTTTTCCATACAAAATACTTAAGCGACGTGGTTTTCACAATTCGAATGACGTCACACCCACACCCCGCCTCTTACCGCTCGGATTCCGCTCGTTTTGGCGGGCTTAATAAAATTTAAACTTTGAGAATTAGTTTAATTATGAAAACAAACTTTAAAAAAAAATACCAGTATTTAAGTTTGAATGTGAACATTGATAAAAAAAATAAAAAAATGGTCTCAACTTCCTTATTAAATATTACAATTTGAGATTTTACTCATTAAGTTATTCCAAAAAATAAATAAATTCACTGCATTCGACGAAGTATTTTCATGAAAATAAGACAAACGTAAACTTTGAACAATTTTCCTGTCAATAGGTATTTTCAATATATAGCTACTTGGAAAGAAAGTGTATATAATTAGCACGAAAGTAAGTTCATATTACTGAGTAATTTGTGGTTTACAATAGAATATAAATAAAATTGGAACCCCGCGCTTACTTCGTGTATAGCAATGCCAACTTTGGCTGTGTATTGATATTCTAAAAAATACTTATGAATGCAACACAAGATTAATTTAAATATAATAATTAATACAAATATATGTAAAAATATATTTTTTAAATATTCAAATACATGTTTTTAAAATAAATTTTCAATGAAAAACAAACATGTTATAGTTATTTTGAGATAAGCCCGTGGATGACGAATATACGTTGTAGTCATTCGATCGTTCGTAATCATATTGCAAAAAGAAGAGGATGAAGAATTAATATATTTTTGAAATATAGAAGAGGGGTGGGTCCAAATAAGTGCCTTGTGGTACTCCATAGAGCAAAGTTATGGACTTTGACTTGATGCAAATTGGTTAATCTCCGTAAAAGAGTTGGCAAAAAGTAGTGAAACTCATTTTTAAAAAAATTTAATGAAATTACGCGAATACTTTACAAGGTTCCCAATCGTGGAGTCTTTGGAACCAGTGGGACTATGGCACCTCCAATCGGGGTATATTGTGAAGATGTAGAGAACGGGTAGGGTAAGAAGATAAGGGAGATCAAGATCTGATAACTAAACACGGCTATTGCGATTTTAAGCAAAGTTTCGATTCTAAATGTTTGTTATTATTTAGTTACAAAAGTAGCATTAATGCAAATAATAATATGTAAATCGATATAGATATCACTAAATCAATAAAGGTATCAATAAGAGAAATTATGGTATCCGATTGTCTGTCTTACGCAGACTTTCAAGCTGATTTCTTGCAATAAATCGGTCATTCCAACCACAAAATGGTGCGGCATTACGACAATGTGTATCGCGTTTCTTCAATAGCAATTTCAGAAATTTATTATACAAAACCGATGGTTTTTGCGATAAATTTTATAAGTTGAGATACAGAACTTTATACTGTAATTGTTATAGATATTAACTTTATTACCGTAAAAATCCTTTTTTCTCATTGAACTAAAGCAGCGAGTGGTAGAAAGTAAAATGCCATTAGAAAAAAGCTTATCGAATTTCTTTTTATTAATAATAATAATAATATTTTTTTTATTCCAGGATGTGGGGAGGTTAGTGCAATCCCACACATCCCATAGAGGGTATAAATACAGATAGTATTTACATATAGTAAAATAAATAAAAAGAGATTACAAATTAAAAATTAAATTAGAAATTAAATAAAAAATTAAATTAAAGCAGAGAAGCAAGGGAATCCATCGGATCTAAGATTGTGGGAGCAAGTATCTTTCTCCAATGGTCTTCAATGCTCGATCCTGAATTCAGACGGGATTCTATGATAAGAATGTTTCTGGAATGGTTTATCCTTCCCCTCAGTCCTGCAATCCTGGTTCTTAACAAAGCTGTAAATCCTGGAACTCGCCCTTCTGTAAACATTGAGGAGGCACTGCAGTGCCTGGGGAGTCCGAACATCAATCGGTAAGCGTTGTTATATTGCACCCGAAGCCTTTCCATTATTCTTCTCTTGAAATTAGCCCAGAGCTCGCATGTGTACAGGGTGGTGCAAAAGGCTACGAAGAGCGTCCTTTTCACTCGTGGACTACAGAGCCGAAATCTTCTACTGAGCATGTTACATTTTATACTCAGTACACGCCTCTGCCTGTCAATATCTTCATCATCCGTTAACTTGTTGTTGATGACATGTCCTAGATATTTTGTGGTTTCTACTGTTTTCAGAATCTCACCATTCAAAAAGACGGGGGGAATGTTTTTTGGGCCTTCCCCGTGTTGTATGACCAACAGAGCTGTTTAACTGGATATTTCCTATATACATGATGGAATTGACGGTGCTGTTTCATGTGATCTTTCGGTCTTTATATTAAACATTTGTCACTGTTTAATTAGTTTATTCAGACTTGATATACAGGAGACATTTTAGAGGTGCAAGCTTGCTGGCTGACAATACATACACTGTTTTACAATAGCCGACAATAACAATAGTGATGGCATTAACATAGTGATGTGACAGGTGCGAGCTGAAAACAGATACAAAGATCTAGAAATTTCTGACTGCAAATCTCAAGGTGCCAGAAGTTACTGTTCGTAATTTAACTCGTGTAAAAACAGCACGCGGGACTATGGCATCCCCAATTTAGGTATGTAGTGAGACTGAAGCGTGTGAGGAGGAGAAGAATATGAGAGACAGGAAGGCTGAGAAGTACATAAAGTCATGAGTCTGTTACGTCTTTTCAGACATTTCTAATAAACATAGAACCTTACATCTTTAGTTTAGTTTGCTTTCATTAATTAAAATGAAATTAGTTATCTGACAGTTGTTGTACAATGTACAAAGCTTTAAGAATCCGTGTTTATTATTCAAAAGACAACCTGTCATAAAACTTTAGTCACACTCTAATGTCATTTTCACTTTGAAGAAAGCGTCATACAATACATAATGTTTACAATGAGACTAAAATCTATTAATCTTGCAACAAATGTTTAACTAATTATTATTGCCAACCTAAAATAATAATGACTTATAATGACTTTACATTTTAGTATCAAGGTTTAAGCCCCCGCATTCCGAATTTCTGTTACATATTTATCTTGAAAACTTTAAGTTTTTATAACAAATAATTATAAGCAATAATTAGTCGCCTGAAATATCAATACAAATGGAAAATACAAAAATAAATGCCGCCAACGGGAATTGAACCCATGCCTTCTGATGTCCGGTCAGGTGCTCTGAAACCACTGAGCTATGTCAGCTTATTTCCAACCCGCGAAAAGGATTCAATATGTACTAGTACCTCAATCAACAATTACTGCTTATTATATTTTTTCCACCTGTAAACAACCAACTTTATTGTTGTAGGAAAGGCTTTGTTAGTGCTAAATTTCTCAGTAGATGGCGTCGAGACATATTATATCTTCATTTATTGGTGAAATATTTTTGACTTGTCAAATATTATTATTTTTTAATGATAAACTAATGTTTATACTTATTGCTTAAAATTATTTGTTATCCTTTATGCTATGCATAAAACTTTGTATTAAAAAATAATTAAGTTTTGATTTTCCATAAAAATGTATATTATATTGTTTTATAAGATCATTTACATAGATTTTTCGAGCCGAAACGGTAATTATATGAAATTCCTTCAATAGAAAAAATCGCAAAGTATGCTCCGAAATTGATTGAAACTGATTTTGTTCTGTTATTTAAAATGTCATAGGTAAGAAAGAGTTCACAGTGTATCTTTTTGCTCTATTTTAATCGAGTCTTGTTTAATGGAATATTTACACATTTTTCGCTTAATTATTATCGTATTTCTTAGTACTGCGCAATCCCTCTAAAATTCACATTACATATCTCCCTTTCAAACCATTTTCTTCTGCAGTGATGAAATCTTCAACAAGCTTAACACGATGATACTTAAACAACTGTATTCTAAAACAATACTCCTTTACATTAAAAAATACAAAACACGAGGTCAAAAACATATCCAATAAGCAACTACAAATACAAAATTTGTATTAAACTCTACTATAAAATCCCTCTCTCATTCAAAACTCGCAACAACATTTAAATCTCAAATAAAAACTGGATTCAAAACATAGGTAGATCAGAAATAGATAATATTCTGACAACAAATACAAACTGAAACTGAACAAAAAAACAACACACATAAAATATTTATAATTATTTCAGAAAAAAACTATTTTATATATTTTGTAATTAAGTACTTTATATTATCCATACTACTAAATTTTAATAATATATTAATCGAATCCGTGAGGATATCATTCTATATATATATTTATCCAAAAAAAAAATATATTTATATATATATTATAAAACACAGTTTATTATATTATTTTTCTTCTTTATGAATGCTTACTACGTAGCCTTAAGGCAAAACTTATTGCTAAATAACTATTTCCGATTAATCTTTATAGCGAATTGGTTTACATTATGAATACCAAAAAATATGCTTCAGATAAATTGAAGGTTTTACTATCGTTTTCCATGAGTAAAATACAAATAAAAACTTTAACTACTCAATAAAAAATATAAATATAAATTACAAAAAAAAAAAAAATTTCAATAGAAATGTATGATCGCACAAATGAAACAACTTAAAAAAAATACAATATTATAGCTATGATTATCTGGGACAGTTTCACTTGATTTTTTGCTTTCTTATAAAATTATTTACAAAATAAATAAAAAACATTTTTATGCTTGAAATCGAGCGTTTCTAGATTCCGTTTTTCAGGCGATTTTAATGCCTATTACATATACGAGTATTCGTGACGATATAAGGCATAATAAGAATATACACATTTTTGGAATGTAGCTTCCTCTTAAGTATGAAAATTTACGCATTTATAAAACAGAGGTTTCTGGATAGTTTCTGGAGGTCTGAATAACCTGACAATATTGTAATTCTGTATGATGCAATAATTAACTGACAGATTTTTTTTTTTTTTGTTTTATAGTGAATTCCTCACAAGAGTCCCAACTGCTCCCGTCTGGAGCCAGTGAGACTATGGCATCCCCAATTGGATGTTGTGAGGCTGAAGGTAAGTGGGGAAGGGAAAGAGGAAGGTGGGGAAGTGCCTGGCTATTCAGATCTAGTCACTAAACACGGCTAAAGCCATTTGGAGCAACGTTTCAATTCTGAATGGTGGTCTTACACCAGGGCGATACTGGTAGTATCTTCCACTCTGGAACGTGCCGCAAATATACTATATATTATTTTAATTAATTAATTGTGAAATAACACAAATTAATCAAATAAAATTTATTTGCGCACGCCGGATTCGAACCCGCGACCTTCGGAATGGCAGTCCAATGCGTTACCACTGGACTATGCCGGCCGTCAAATTCAGATGATTGCCTGCTGCGAACCTGACGCTTTAGACCACGCTATCTAACTGGTCAATTAACAAAACGGTGACCGGATAAATCATCAAAATGATAATTCATCACATCTTTAAAAAGTTATATAAAGTCATGGAAAGTGATGAAACAAAAACTTTATTAACTGGGCTAAGTAGATTAGGTTAGGTTAAAAAAAATTTCATCATTGACTTTAATCACTTTTTAAAAGTGTGTTGAATAGTCACTGTGTTGAGTTAGCATGGAACCAACAAAACATGTTCCAATAAAAAGAATCTAGAAACTTGGGCGAAACCGGGTAGTAGTATGGCTAGTCAAATAATAAGTGAGGAATTTTATTTTAAACTGTTTCAAATTCAATGCTTTTAAACCCCAGTTAAAATAAGCAGAAAAAGGTTATAAAATCGAATGATTTGGTAACTAGGTATTCATTGTAACCGCGGTTTGTCGCACTTATTTACTGAGATTAACATTTAAAAAAACACAAACATTTCCGATCTAGTTAATTTACAAGATTTAAATAATAGGTAGGTATATAAAATGACTTGAAATAAACGCTGACCAAAAATACCTTGTTAAAATTTTATACTTTTACAACTGTTGATTGGTGTCATAAATTGTGGAGAAATGGATATAAATAATATTTAATTGAAAATCTAAATACAAAAATCTATATGCTTGAAAAGAGCGACTGTAAATTGTGGCGCGCGGGCGGCTGGATTTGATTTGTATACACATCTACAGTTTTATATCGAGACTGTTGAAAATTTGCACAATTTGACTTCAAAACAAGAGAAAGGTCACTGTCTACTTTATATTTCTAAAAACTCTGTGTAAACCCCGGGAAATGACGGTGACTTCAGCTAGTTTCACAATCAAATTTACTATAAACGCATTATTTATTAAAGCTTTTGCGTTGGTACAAGCTTACTAAAATGATCTTGTTTTATCGTGCAGCGACGATCTAAAGCTTGCATTTGAATATCTCGATTTTTTTTTCAATCAAAGTTTGTTATTTTTTTATGATTTAGAATATAATATTCATAATTTATTGGTATATATTTTCACAATGTTGTTTAACTACAGATTGCGGGCACTTGGTATCGTAGTACTATTCGGAATCAAAACATGATGGCTTGAAATGGCTTTATGCATTGTAGTGACCACATCTAAATAGCTAGGCTAGGGTGACTGAAATTGTACAGGCTTTGTAAATATGTCTCCGAGCAATTGGAATTCTTATGCGGCATAAAACACCGTACGTAGCAGTAAGTAAAAACATTGGTTTTCTTTATTTCCAGACGTAGCCCGCTCCGAATCTGACGGCAAAGGACACCACTCTCGCGGCAAGAAGAAGAAGCTGTCCATCCTCCTCCCCATGCTTTCCCTCTTCGGTTTGTTGAAGATCAAACTCCTCCTGGTGCCTATCCTCCTGACAGTTCTCTTCATCAAGAAGATAATAGTCCTGGCTGCCTTGTTCCTGCCAACCATCCTGTCTACCCTGAAGATTTGCAAGATGATGAACCCGGCACAGCATTCTCATACACAGTACTCCGGAGCAGAAGTCAATGCAGATTATTCTAATGGTTATGCCCATTCTAACTATGCCCAAACTGCCAATTCTGGTTATGGCAAGGAATGGGCAGCCAGTAGAGCATACAGTGGTCACGCGGTCGGAAGTGCAAGGACTATTGAAGGACTTGCTCCTATGGACACCAATGCTCTGTACCAAACCGTCCAACAAACATAGTAAGTTGGTGTTGATACCTTCGGAAAATAAGCAGTAATAATTGAGCGTCAGGATTCAAAATTAATGTACGCAACTTATAAACAATTTATTCTATCAAAGCATGATCATCAGCCATTATCATCGTCATCACAAGAAATCATTGAGATCATTAACCCAATGACTTAATCTAAATTATTTTGGAAATATTTGAACCTTGAATATACGTTTAATTGCTCATCGAAAGATGCATTTCTGCCTTCAATAACTAAAATCAGTGTAGTTTGACAATTTCATATAATAATAATAATAATAATATATAACCGAAACCAATTTATTTAAACATATTGAAGTACAGATTAGTGTTTAAGATCACCACGACATTCTATATGAGAGTTGGCTGCTTTCATAAATGTTTTCCAAGTTTATTATTTCGTCTTCAAGTCTTCTTTTTCTACTCTATGTATTCTTCTTTCACGAAGTCAGTTAAACTCTTCAACTTTTTTTCGATTGCTTCCACTTGGTATTGATTTTCACTGTCTCACCATCTGCCATTCTTTTCATATACCTAGTCAGACCATCAAAGTCATAGAATGAAGAAGAACACAAATGCGATGTGGGCTTATTTTGTGATTCAAAAGCTTCCCATTTTTTGCTTAAAGTTCAAATACAGAAATAAGTTTCATCATCTTTATGAAATAATCATTTCGATAAAATAGAATGGCATGACATTGACTAGAACCAAAAGTTACTTCAGTGGCAATCTGCATGAAAGGCATTTCTAGTGATCGCAGTCTTCTGTTTTGTGCTCGATTAGATTTTCAAGTTTAGTGTTCATTTTAATTCCGTTGATTCTATTTTCTAGGGTGGGTCCTAATTTTTTACATGTACGAGTACTTTCAAGTATTTTAAAAACACATCGTTGGATTTCAACTGAATTCAAAACATCTGATTTCTGTGGCGTGACTTAATTCTGAGGGATGATTCTCAATTATTAGACAACATGACTTTTAAAATACGTAATTACGTTTTTAAATAAAGCTAAGTGTAATGCTAAAATCGTGATTATCAATACAAAAGTTCGTATTAATGACGCTCAATAAATCACACAAAATATTTGGTAGCTTTGTAACATTTTGTTTTCCCGTATTCAGCATAATTTACATAGTTGTTTTGTAGCGATATATTTAGATGGTAGAATTGTTTGTCATTATTTATTTATCATATTATTTAATAACCTATTTTATTGGCATATAAATTAAAGCTTTGCCGCGACTGACATCCAATATAATTATCTATTACAACAGTTATAAGTTTCACGATGGGTACTCAAAATTTATTTTTAAGAATTCCAATAGTTTCTTGCAACCTGCAGATCGAAAGACAATAAACTTATCTCTACACCATTAAATTACACAAATGTGTACACGTTACATCAAAATATGTGACACCAGAGTAGATTTTTGATTAATTTCTGGTTATTCTTGTGAAGTTAATAACAGTCAACGTTTACATCTCTAAGAATATTGTATTATTCTTCTTCGCCTATCGAAGGTTGTTCTATAACATGACAGCCGCGTGACAGCTTTTCACTCATAACTTTAATTTTGTATCTAGACGTATTTTTAATTCACCAACAACTCTAATTCTGCCACATGACAACTTCTTAAATTCACTCATATCTTCAAATGGGCATAAAAAAGAACTGATTCTCTCACGATGAATTCGTTCACTTTTCATACGTAATATTATCATAACTGATTATAATAGAGTGGATAATTTCGTTGGCATGCACGATAAAAAGTGTCCAATCTAATCTTCAGACCTAGTTTTATGACCGAGTTAGTCATTTTTCTAATGTCCAATTCTTGTCCCAAATCTGGTAGGTAATTTGGATGTAATTAGCTGTAACTATCATTACTAGCAAATTCGGTAAAATGTACAATTAATTGTGTTTGTTTAATATAAATGTACATTCAATTACATTATGTATGTACGGCAGTTAAGAGTTGTATTTCTTCATGTAATTTCAATTTCTAAAGTAGGCTACTCCATTTTTTGAAGCACTGATTTTTTTTCATTTATTCAATTGGTTAACTTCGTTTGTTTATTTTAACAAATGAATATGTATGTGCAAATCAATGTTTTGAATGTGAACTTTCTATAATTTAACTTTCGCCGAGTAAAAGTTGGTAAAAAATACTCATTATCATTTAACAATAACAAAATATCGTTTCATTATGTACTTTGTTATTGCTCGTAAATATTAGTTAAATGTTATTATTTATTGTTTGTAGATTTAAGGGAATTATTTATTTTAAATTAGAATACCTTAGGTATCAATAAAAAAGGTTAATTTGAACACAGTACGACAACTAAGAATAATATCAAATAGAAATAAAACTCTACTACTCGGAGTTCGAAGTTATATATGGTCCGATACTACCGAATCATTTTGAATCGATTCATTTGATTCTATTCTCTTATTGGAATTCTTAATCTAATTCATTCATAATTAATCGATTTTTTTGGTATTCAACTGTTTTGTGATCGAATGAAGGAAAATGGGTGGCAATGTTTCTCAAATAATATGTACAAACGATTCATATCAGCAAATCCATTTAAATCGGAAATTCCATTAAGGTCGAGTTCTACGTTCAAATTAACTATTTTGCTTGTAAATGTTTCCTTGCTTTATGCAATATTTCACAGCAAGTCCCAGTCACTCTTTATAAAACTTAATGTTAGTTAATTAGAAGAAAAAATACGATTGTCTGATTATTTATTTATTATTGGTCGTCTGTGTTGTAGTTTGTTTAGAAGATTTATTTATTTATTCAGTTTAGGCAATTCCTTCTTACTATTTCCACTTGAAGTAAGAAAATAAAAATTTTAACAACTGATGTTTTTGTATTTTAATTATTCCCATAATTCCTTTCCTCAATATATTGAAAATCCTGAAAATAACTACTAACATTGCAAAACTTATCAAAATCAATATTTATGAATAGTAATAACAGAAAACGCAATTGCCACTGTAACCGAGTTTATTACACATAATTTAGATGCCAAAAAAAGTTATTTCAATCTATTTGGACTTATCTAAAGCCTTCGATACAATTTCACACAAACAACTTTTCAAGAAGCTAAAAAACATTGGCATTAATGGAGTAGAATTGGAATTAATGAAAAGTTTCATGTCTGACAGAATACAACAAGTTAAAATTGACAACAAGACAAGTGAACCACTTTTAATCACGTACGGAGTCCCACAGGGGAGTGTACTTGGCCCACTAATATTCCTCATATACATAAACGAATTATGTGACATTGAAATTGATGGTAAAATCGTGACCTTCGCTGATGATACAGTTCTTCTGTGTCAAGCAGCCACATGGAAAGATTTATTCACAACAGCTGAAAAAAGTTTGTCAATTGTCATAAAATGGCTAAACAGAAATACTCTTACCGTTAACACAGTCAAAACAAAATACATCACACATAGTATTACACAAAGAGGTCAACCTCCTTCTAACTTGAACTTGTTTTTGCATGACTGTAAACAAACATCATCCTATTGCCTATGCGAACACATCGAAAGGGTAAAACAAATAAAATACCTAGGATTTATTATTGATACACACTTACAATGGACTGAACACATTAATTTTATCACTAATAAACTAAAACGAGTCTTGCACCTAATAAAATCCATCAAAAACATTTTTCCACCAACAATACTCAGATCAATATATTTTGCACTGTGTCAATCCATTGCCACTTATGGAATATTAGCTTGGGGAAGCGCTACAAACAGAACAATTGACCCAATTCAAAATTTTCAAAAGGCAATAATAAAACTCATACTGCAAGTACCATTCTACACAGACTCAAACAAAATCTTCAAAACTCTAAACGTCATGTCAATAAGACAACTTTACGCCAAAACTGCTCTCCTACATCTCATCCATAATAATCTTCATATTAAAAATCAACCAAAAGCCATAATAAAAACCAGGTCATCAACAAATAAAACACTGAATATTCCGACAACACATACCACACACCACACACGGACAAAGACACTTTCAATACTACGCAACCAAACTTTTTAACAGTATGCCCATTACTTTGAAACAATTAATGACTACAAATACATCAACAAATTTTGTCAAAAAACATATCGTAGCCTGGTCAAAAGATTATAATTCCAAACCAAACATAACCAAAATATGATAAGTAAAATTAAATATTATACACGTTCTTCAAGAATTATCCAAAAATACATACACTCACATAAAAATGTGTGTTTTCATGTTTCAATATATGTCTGTGAAAGAAAAAAAAAACTTTCTACTTAAACACATAAATACCTGTCACACTTAATCACAAACACGTTAAAACCTTAGCACAGGTTCTCCTAGTGAGGTGTTCACGTAACATACAATATCACCCACACACAGTTTTACCTATATCAACCTATGTTCTTTATTTTTTATACCTTTTTTCTGTAAGTACTTTTTTCTCTGTACTACGATATAAACCACTGTAATCATTTGTAAAATGTGTATTCAAGAATAGACATAAATAAATAAAAAGTAATATCAATTTGTAAAATACTAATTTCGGTTGTGATTCTGTTTGTAACTCCAGTTCTATGAACTCTAGAAATGGCTTCGAATTTCAGAAAGCATCATTTTTTAAATTGTGAGATTTTATTTTAACTAATTAATTCTCAATTCTATATTAGAAACGTGCATTTCTTTTGTTAAAATTTTTGACAGATGTCGTAGATTAGATTAGAAAGTGAAATTATGACTGTCTCTAAAATTTAATAATAATTATTATATTTGGATGATTTGTATAGCGCCGTTTTAGTGAAAAATCACGGGCGAAAATGACAATGTTTGTTTTTGAAAGGCAATGATCCTGAGGCAAATATTGTTTATGGATAATTCTTTGAGCTTCTCTAATCCTTCAATTATAATACCCCATGATTTTTCATGATCAAGTAATAACAACAAACTTTACGAGATTTTAAGAAAACCATTTAAGAGGAAGGAAGCTACAAGCCAAAAATGTGTATATTCTTGGTTTACCTTATATTGTATGTTAGGCATTTAAATCACTTCACAAACGGAGTCTAGAAACGTTCGATTTCAAGCACAAAACTGGTTTTTATTTATTTTCTAAATAATTTTATAAGAATGCAAAATAGTTAATCAAGTGAAACTGTCACAGATAATCTTAGCTATAATAATGTATTTTTTTAAAGTTGTTTCCTTTATGCGTTCATACACTTCTATTAGAAAAATATATTTTTTAGTAGTTTACATTTATATTTTTTATTTAGTAATTTATTTTTTATTTGTATTCTACTCAAGCAAAACGATAGGAAAACCTTCAATTTATCTAAAGCATATTTTTTGGTATTCATAATGTTAACTAATTCGTTATAAAGATTAATCAAAATAGTGATTTGGCATTAAGCTCCGCCTTAAACAATTGGGAGGCGGGAATGGGTACAGCCGTTCTGGGAACCATTTATTGGATAGCCAACTCCTGCAAAGTCGTCCGCCAAGTTTGGTGTCATAGCAGGGGTGCCCGGGTTCATGGAGTGGTATTTGTCCAGGTCTTGGCGGCGGATGTGTGTGTATGTCCACCAAATGCATGGCGGGCTGAGGGAGACCCCTTAACCTCTCCAGCTGGTCCAACACACGTTTACTGACAACAGGCATTAAAATTTCAATCTAGAAAATTTTGAAAAACACTTAGTTGTAGGGCATAATTTAAGTGTAAGGTTTTACCATTGCTTTTAAATGCATCTATTTGAGTTTCTTACTTATAATTAATTATAATTTCGTAATACGTCCGATCGAGCTGAAGCTCGGCACAAAGACTCGTTGTCGATGACAATGCATTGACACAATGGTAATCATGCACACACACGCGGACACATACGAATTTCTATATCGACAATGACACATTTTAAATACAAATAAATTTAGTAATCAACACAAAAATAAATTAAAAACACCTTCGGTCTCGTAATTTTAATTGTATCTTAAATTTTTATGAGAATGAAAAAAAAAGTGAAAATACTTTTTTTTTACTTTTTAGTAATGTTTAGGGATTAAAAATTAAATTTATTATTATTACCTATTATTATTTAGTCGATTGGGGAAACAAACAGTTTTACAATTTTTTATAAATAATTACATTTTACATGATCATAAATCAGTGAAGTTTCCACATAAAATTCATGTAACATACAGAAAAAAACATAAATAAACAGAAAAACATAAATAAACAGAAAAACATAAATAAACAGAAAAACATAAATAAACAGAAAAACATAAATAAACAGAAAAACATAAATAAACAGAAAACATAAAAACACCCTAATGAAAATAACTGAGATATCTCATATCTTACAAACAGCAGGGGGAGAGGGTAATTAATATTGGTTATCAGACCTGAATAGCCAATTCTCAACTTTTCTCGTGCCCATGTCCTTCTTGCCATCACTTCATTCAGACTCACAAAATTCCACTGCCTCTTGTGACACTGAGAAAAATATAAATATATACTATTAGGAGGCGACGTATTAAATTTTATTTTTATTTTAGCGACTATATTTGTACATAGAAAAAACATTACAGTGAATTTAGGTACAGTAATGGCATTTCTTAGTCCTCCGCACTAGGGTGTCCTGTGCTGATGTGGACTTAAGTTATTACAATTTTGGATGCGGGTATGGGTACCGCCGCCCAGGGTACCATTTATTAGATTACCAACACCTTTGCCATAAGTCGCCCCAAGTGTTTCGCTACGTTTGGTGACTTAGAAAGGATTCCCGGGCTCGTGGGGGTGAGGTATGTCCAGGTCTTGACGGAGGATGCATCTGCCCACCAACTGTGTGACGGGTGGGATCAGATGAGCCCGGTTTAGGGAGACACTTTGTGACATCTTCGTCTTTCTTTCATCGCAGGGGATGAATAGGTTCATACGTCACTCATGGATATACAGATTCCTAACCACCCCTCATACTCTTTTCCTTTCCATAACAACCTCTCCTTAAAAAGACCCTTCACACAGCATCCCCAAAGATGACACAGGCCCTGAGAGAAATTATTCTCCTCAGGGCCTCCAAGTTATTACGGACTGTTAAACTCATTTCCTTCAAAACTCACCTGAAAATAGGAAAGAAAATAAACAACAAATTTCAGTAAAAATATTTATTTAAAAAAATAAAAAAGGCAAAAAAGGTACAGTTGGTCTTACAGGTGACAGCCCTATCACCTCTCTTTCTATTAAATGTGTCGTTTATGAGAAAGAGAGAGAGAGAGAGAGAGAGAGAGAGAGAGAGAGAGAGAGAGAGAGAGAGAGAGAGAGAGAGAGAGAGAGGGTATAGTGGAGCTATCAGCGGTAAGCCTATACATAAAATTAGAAAAATTAATCACAAATTCAAAATGATTTTTTAATAAAAAAAATAATAATGACTATATTTTGTTCATACATTTAAAATAATCTTTAAATACAAAACTGTAAAAAGTAAAATCATTTTAAAGAACGCATGTTTGAATGAATTTGTGGTTCAAATTGGTTCTAAATAGTTTGGAAGACGCACCCGCAGTCCCCTCTTACCCCGCAGTAGTCCTACAATACAGTACATCACTACACAAGCAAGAATCTCTTTAAAATGATTCTACCGTACATAATATCACAGGACAAAAATATATGGCCATAATATAAAAAACATAAATTCATTTTTCATACAAAAAACATAAACTCATTTTTCATACAAAAAAATAAAACACATTTTAAAATATTAAAAAGTTTGTAACTAAAAGTACATACAATTTTTATAAAAATTACAACATTTTCATGAATTTCTTGGGACGGTTGAAGAAAGAATTTAGCTATTCGAAAATGTTTGGTAAATTTCACGAAAAGTAAGGAATAAATCAACCTGTAAAATAAATGTTTTACTGAGAATTAAACCTTCGTACCCAGGAACTGGAGTTGACAACCTCACCAAATACCAATCGGGTAGGACCAACATTAATTTCGTATATTAACTGCTATGATTTTTTTATTTTATTAAAACACAAATTACTTTGTTTACATCACTTTATTTCGATACAAAATCTCAACATGTTTCATGAACCAAGTTCACTTCATCAAGAGCACAAGTATACTGATGACACAAGCTCCTGATGAAGTGAACTTGGTTCATGAAACATGTTGAGATTTTGTATCGAAATAAAGTGATGTAAACAAAGTTATTTGTGTTTTAATAAAAAATAAATAATGCCATCACAAAGTGAAAAGCAGTTAGAAGAAGTTTTCTTCGAAAAATTGCTATGATTTCATCTGATTTCGGGGAAAAGGATATATGTCCACGTTTATATATGCGATTGCTAACAAAAGTTGATACAATGTATTGTCATCGACAACGAATCTATTTAAAGATTATTTTAATATTTAATTTCTAAGGCAAACATAAGTGAAATTTGTTGTGCTTTCTTTGAGCACATGGACACACCCACAACAAACTTCTATCGGTTTATATCTTTACCGGTTGTCCAATGACAAAAACATTCAATTTATACAATTTATATAAAAAGGGAGACTTTCACTATACAAACAAAATATATTGATTACGTTTCAAAATCTTCGCTGTCCATTTGCCAGAGTAAATTAATCCGCGAGCATAACGCTTTCACCTTGAAAAAATCCCCACTCTTTGCCGCCACTTTATTGCACTTCAACGCATTAAAGTACGTAATAATCCACTTGCGAGCCTTGTGCTCTTTCGTCTTCTCGGAAACCGATATGTCGAACATCCACTGAAGTTCGTTCGCCAACTTGACCATGATATACTGCTCGTACGGCAAAAGGGAATCTATCTTTTCCGCTTTTGCCAAGATGATTTTTAGCTCGCTGAATTTGCCGGTGGGGTTTGAGTTCGTATGTCGGGGATATCCGATAAGATCGCAGAGAGTTTTGTACAGTATGTGCTTCGCCAGACGGCTCGAGAAGAATGAAGGATCCGAGTCTACATCGGCGGGGTTGCATTTGATGATCATGCACTCTGCTAGATGGAGACGATCGTGAGAGTTTTGAAAGTTGATGATGATTTGGTTCGACAATCTGTCTATCTGAGAAAAAAAATGGAAATAGTTATTCAATATTATTGTCTGTTTTGTATTTTCAGTGAGAGCTGTTCATAATATCTTCAACAAATTAAAAAAGACATATTTAGTTTAAAACCACTACGAAAACACTAAGCAATAGTTATGAATTATAAATTTTAAAATGGGTATTCCAGCAATTATGTTGAACTACAACACTCTGTTAAATTATATGAATATGTTCAAATTGTCAGACAGAAGAATTTTCACTGACTTGGTATTTCTATATAAAATTCTAAATGATTTAGTTGATAGTCCTGTATTGCCAGAATTGATAAGCTTCCGGATTCCACAACGTAATACTAGAAGTCAGGATTTATTTCACTGCAAGAAATTCTGGGACTAACTACCATATGCATTCCTCTTTGCCCAGAATACTAATGGAGGGAAATAATTATACCGAGTCAGTGGACATCTTCAATTTATGTTTAAACAAATATAAAATGTTGTTAATGAACCAAATCATTTATGTACTATAAATAATGTATATTTATTTATTTATTTAAACGCCATAAAATGGCTTTTACAATAGAGTGATTACAGAACAAGTAATGTGTTCACAAAAATATTGTTGCAAGTGATACAGTTGTTGATATAAGTGCAGTTAAACAATACATAATTAAAAGAAATATCTACTAGTGTAGTATTAGTTGAATGAATACTAGGTTTGTATAAGACCTGATATAAATCGAGGTATGAGGTGTTTATGATAATGAATAGTAATTAATATAAAGTAAATTCTATTAAGGCCTAGAATGTTATAATAACAGAGAACATTTTATTTGAACAGAATATTAATACATATGTATAAAAAAGTGACTTTTTCACATGTATAATCTACCAAAATATTATAATAGAGTAATTAGTAGTGAGTTTATTGTTGCCTTCAAAATTAATTTTACTTGGAATAGCTAGGCAAGTTTTTAATATTTAATTTCTTAATATTCATATGTAAAAGCCCCGAAAAAGGGCGTAAATTAATAAATAAATATGTCAACTAGTTTGGGTTGGTCCCAAACTTCATCAAAACCAGTATGATATAGAAAAACCTAATTACAGACATTTATAAATATAAGAATTTAAGAAAATTAGGAGACAGAGTTGATAGTATATCAGAGTGAGATGGGGGGAAGGGGTTACATGGAAACATAAAAAATAAATAGTTATCTGAATATTCAAGTAACTTCCAACCTTACTCTTCCCATCTTCTCTTCAGCCTCACAGCATACCCCAATTGGGGAAGCCATAGTCCCTTGTTCCTTGTACTTGCTCCGAACTCTCAGGACTATTGTGCGGTAATAAAATAATTCATAATATCTCTTACTATTGGTTTGGTCTGCATGGTGGGTTTGACCTTTTCGAGGATGCGGCACAACACCTCAGTTGTGGTGACGGCGGTGAACACCACACGGCACTTCCTGTCCAGGATTATGGCGCTCAGAAGTAGCGTGTGGCACAAAATGTCCTCGAAATGCATCTCCAACTTCTCATCGGCGTACATCTCTACTATCGATATTAGCAGCTGAAACAATAGACAACACATTAGGGTGAAGTAGAAATAGCCGTTTACTATGATCGCTCTTTTCGTGTAACCGGCCCGCTCATCTGGAATAGACTTCCCTCAGATCTTACTTATCTCCAGAATTTGGCTGAATTTAAACAGGCTTTAAAAACAAAATTATTTTTAAAATCTTACCATTCATAAATCTTAACTTCTTTTCAATATTATATAATAAGCCATATTCTCAAACTTCCGGTAATGGTTTGGTTTCGGTTGTCTCCTTATTGTACCTTTTTAAAATGTCTGCTAAGATTCTCATTTCAGAGCACAAACTGCCTCTTGTTTTATATTATGTTATAGTTTTAATGTTCTTGTTTTATCCTGTATTGCTGTAATTGTTATTCTAAGTTTTGTCATCGCTTTGTATAAACAGTATATTTAGTGTTATAATATTAGATCTGTATTGGGTAAGGCACACTGTAGGAATAATTTTAAGAACATGACCAATACTAAATTACCGTTTTTAAGTTTGTTATAGTAAAGCGTACTTGAAGTGAAATGACACTAAACTGCGCTATATAAATGCTATGTTATTATTATATTATATATATATTTATATAAATATTTTTTTTTTATTATTTTGTAGAAAACAGTCACTTTGCGGTTTGACAAACAATATTAACTTTGTTTATAACCAATAATAGGTATAATTCACCAAAACTCACAAAATTCTCATTATCCGTTAATCATCTCTTCAGTTAACGCTTTGTCTCTTTCAAACATACATTAAATTAGTTAGTTCTACTTTTAAAAATTGCAAATGGAAGTATATTTCAAATCAAACATTATAATTTCGGTCGTCTGCGATGTACGTTATTCCATTTTGAAATTATTCACATGAACTCAAATTTGCTTTAAATTTAAGTGCAATTTTAAAATTTGAAACTACTTGTGTGAAGAATAATTCAGAAAAGTGATTAAGTAGGTACCTACATATGAAATATGACATTTTAACAGAAAATTTATTTAATTGTCTTTTTCAAAATTAATCTACAGGGTTTTCCAATAAGAGGTGTTATTTTGATATTCAATCGTAAAAGATCAATGGTTTCGTTGCTTGTGTGGCACGTAGCGCCATCTTGTTGAAAGTAAACGTTGTCCAGATCAATACCATCCAATTTCGGCCATAAAAAAACATTAATCATCTCTCGATATCGCAATCCATTCACCGTAACTGTTGCTCCAGCCTCATTTTCGAAAAAGTAAGGTCCAATGAATCTGCCGGACCATAAAACCGCACCAAACAGTCACACGTTGAGGATAGAGAGGCTTTTCAACAATAACTCTTGGGTTTTCCGAGCCTCAGATGCGATAATTTTGCTTGTTGACGAAGCCACCGAGGTGGAAATGGGCCTCATCATTCAAGATGATTTGCACTCGATTCACTCAAGTGAATTTTAATAATTTCAATGCGTTGTTGAAGCGTGTATCGTTCCATTTTTATTAATGGCGTAGTTTCTACTTGTCAAATGTCAAAAAATGACAGCTTCAAAAGTAACATCTACCGAAATAGGGGGCTATTCAAAATAACACCTCTTATTGGAAAACCCTGTATAATATCTTGTTATTTTCATGGGTATGGGCTGAGTAGAAAAAAATAATTGTCCGTTAAAATATATCATAAGCTGGTATCTTATCACTTGTCTGAATTTGAGTGCGTACAGAAGTTGTGTTAACCACCATGATAATAAAAGTCGAGTTCATCAGAAATGATTCAAAATATGCATAAAAAAAAAATACTAACATGATCCAAAATAATTCTCAGATGTTCTTCACTGTCGCTTTCCTTCACCATGTTAACAAAATTCCTTATAAACTGACTTCTAAACTTAGACGGAGCGTCCAATAACTTTTCGATGGACAACTCTGTGATATCAATGCCAGGATTTTCGCACGGGATGGCCAGGGACAGCTTCTCAATTTGAAGGGCTTCGAGACAGAAGGTTATCTCGGACTTGTTGATTTCCTCCTGTTCCTGCAGAAGGTCATCAATGAGGAGGTTCTCCTCTTGCTCCTGTTTTCTGGAGGCCGCTATGAGGTCAGCATCAGGCATGGAAAAGTTGGAGGAGTCAGAGATGTTTGGAGCTAAATCCTATGAAAAATATAAGAGTTAAACATATTCATATAATAATGTAACTTCAAATGAACCATTAAATTCAATTTGCGAGGCGAATACCGCCTGGATTTTTTTAAATTCTGAATTTACTGGATAACGAACATCTGTGCTATAAGTGGTTCTTTTGGTGATTTAGCAGGAGTGCCTGGGTTCACGGGGTGAGGTTTGCATAGGTCTTGGCGGCGGATATGTCTGCCAACTTATGGCGTGGCGAGCCTGCTTGTCTGCTTGAGGAAGACCATTTATTTATTTGTATTTTAAATGCATATTTACAGAATAAAAAATTCGAATAACAAAGATACATTATACAAATACACAATCATAATTGTCTAATTAGCGATTTAAATTTATTAATGCTCAGGTGGAAAATGTCGATGTCAGAGGCTAGTGAGTTTAGAAGGACTATCATTCTTCCGAGAGGCATTGCTAATGGTAAGTTGGTCCTACATCTTGGAAGAATGAATGGTTTGTGCCTACGCGCTCTTGCAAAGTTATCAGGGACGGAAAATAAAATTTTATTGAAAATTTCTGGATTGTTTATGTGACCTTTCAACAAGTTATAGGCCATCATCAGCAACGCAGCTTTCCGCCTGTTGACAAGACTATCGATACCTAGCGTTCCGGAAAGGAAGGCTGATGGGTATAAATAGGGATAGTACCCGAAGTCTCTAAGATAAAGATAACGTAGAAACTTCTTTTGTACTTCCTCCACCATTGAAGTGTACGTAGCATCCCCGGGTCCCATTGATGTATTATACTAGATTAGCCCTGTCTAGTTAAATTCATTTTTAAAATAACGCCACGTAACGTACGTCACAAATATGGAGATGAACTTAACAACCGTTCAAACTCGTAAGCGAAGCCACGGAGAATTTGTTGTCAGAGGTGTTGTAATATGGACATAATTCAAATTTAAATATTTGGAACTGGGTTATTTTTGTGATTGAAAAAATGAACTTGCCCAGCATAGCTGAGAAGCAAAATAGCTTACTCTAGACCAGGGCTGTCCAAACCACGGCCCACGGTTTAGATTATTGCGGCCCATTGAACCTTTTTTTAACCGACTTCAAAAAAAAGTCCGGTTCGGTTACACCGACTACAAAGAGGTCTGTAGGTGTACCCACTGCATATAATAATACTTTATTAACACGCTTTTATATTAACTTCACTTGTATGTTTGTTTGCTTGCTTGCTTGCTTGTTTGCTTGCTTGTATGTAACTCTCCTGCTGCCTTCCTCGGCCCTAGTGGTAGCCGTTTCTCAGGCTCCCTCTCCGGAATAAAAGTTACCTGTTAGAACCATAGTCGGTAATAAAGAAACTACCATTAAATAAATATAGTTTAAAGAAACTAAAAAAACACGCTTTTGTAGCATACGAAACTAAAAAGTGAAAAATAAATATAGTTTAAAAAAACTAAAAAACACGCTTTTAAATAATATCGAACTAAAAACTTCAAAATAATCTTTAAAATAAGCTTAAAGCAATAATGAATGAAAAATGATAGTATTATTGTGAAAAAGCGTCGGGCGCACGATATACGAAAAATATGGCACAAAGCGCCCACGCTTTTTAACAATAATACTATCATTTTCCATTCATTATTGCTTTAAGCTTATTTTAAAAATTATTTTGAAGTTTTTAGTTCGATATTATTTAAAAGCGTGTTTTTTAGTTTTTTTAAAGTATATTTATTTTAATTAATAATTGCTTTAACTTAGTTACTTTATTTATTTCTTGTCACATTTTGTATGAAAGCAATTATTATTCAGATTTTAGTTCATTATTTATTTATTCATTTATTGACGCCCAATTGGGCTTTTAAGTACATAAAAATTACAAATTTCATTTTAACAACAGTATAAAACGAACAATAGAAAATCGAAATAAGATATAATGATTTCTCACACATTATTTACATTTAAAAAGTGGTGGACTAATTTGGCTTTAAATGTATTGAAGCTTAAATTAAATATGTCAGCGACATCACTTAGTTCATTGCCCAACCTATGTATTCTTTCTAACACAGAATTCGTAGCGAAGTTATTGTTGTAGAATAAAATATTCCGTCTAGTATATTTTGGAGGTATATGTAAAGATAGCAAGTTTATAGTGTCAGGGCAGTCTAACCTTGAATGAACAATTTTATGTAATAAAAGGAGATCAAATATTTTTCGCCTTTCAGATAATTTCGATAAGTTAAGTTTACTGCGTAAATTGACATAATTGATTTCAATAATAGGAATACCAATTTTGAAATTAATAAAACGTAAAAATTTATTTTGAATTTTTTCAATTTGTAAACAATGTGAGTTGAAATGAGGACACCAAATGGTTGCATTGTATTCAACCTGACTTCTAACCAGAGACGTGTATAGTAATTTTATAGTTTTTATGTTATTAAAGTCTTTAGCGATTCTGAGAATAAATCCAAGCATTTGTAATCCCTTACTGGTAATGCTATTAATGTGATTCAAGAAGCGTAATTTGGAGTCAAAGATAACTCCAAGATCATTGAATTCAAAAACTCTTTTTAGATTGGCATTGTTAATTGAGTAGTCGAATAATAAAGGGGTTTTAGATCTATGGAAACTGATCGTTTGGCATTTGTTGATATTAAGATGTAATTTGTTTACGATGCACCATTCATAAAGTTTATTTAAGTTCATTTGTAGAGTTAAACAATCAGAAGAATTACCGATCGATTTAAACATCTTTAGATCGTCGGCGAATAGAAGAAAGTGAACATTATCGAAAATTAGTGAAATGTCATTAATAAATAGTAGGAAAAGAATTGGTCCTAGGTGGGAACCTTGGGGGACCCCACTTGAGGCAAAAAAAGTGTAAGAAGTTGTGGAGGTAATTTTTACAGATAATTTTCTGTATGATAAGTAACTTCTAAGCCATTCGAGGAAGTTACCGCTTATTCCCAAGTGTTCTAATTTTTCCAATAAAATGCGATGAGAAACAGTATCAAAGGCTTTGCTAAAGTCAGTATAAATTGTATCAACTTGAAGACCCTTAGACAGTGCATTAGAAATAAAATTTTCGTAGAGCAATAAGTTAGATGACGTAGATCTGTCTGGCATAAAACCATGTTGAAATGTTGATATAATTGGTTTAATTTGATGCATGATTTTACTTAATATAATCTTTTCTAAAAGTTTAGGTAGTGATGACATAATAGATATGGGTCTATAATTTTCAATTTGACATTTATCTCCTTTTTTAAAAATAGGTGTTATAAAGCTACTTTTCCAAATTTCAGGAAAACAACCTGTAGATAAGGATAAATTGAAAATTATAGTAATAGGAAGAGCTAGAACATGAATACAGTTTTTAAGTAATATTGAGGGAATCATATCTGGCCCCGAATTCGACCTGGTATCCAGCTGTTTGATAAAAGTCACAACATCATTTACTACCACATGGATGTTATGCAAGTTGAGTGAGCTTTCGGTATATTGGGGTTATTATCTTCTTTGTTCGAAGTTTTAAATACATTAATGAGCAAACTATTTTTCTCGCGACGAAATTCAAACGTTTTGGGTATGTTCGATCACGTCGCTCACATCACTATTGACTCGAGAATTCGGGGAATTCCCCGAACTCAAAATAGGTACCTACCGCGCATCGTTCATTGGGCATTTGTTTGTCACTTGTCATTCAACGCAATGAAAGTTTTGATTGCGCAAGGTTACTCTCAGGTTATTAAAGACTTTTACATTATTTTAAAGTTTGGTATTACGTTGTTCGCTTTGTGTTTGAGTATATTGAACTTTTCATCATGTCTACAAAGAAGAGGAAGTTAAGTGAAGAAAATCGTACATTCAATGCGAAATGGGAGTTAGACTACTTTATCTCCAACAATAACAATAAAATTCAGTGTTTGATTTGTATGCAAGTTTTATCTGTAAGTAAAGAATATAATGTTAAGCGACACTATACTTCTTTACATGAAGAAAAGTATAAAAAACATGTCGGTGAAGCAAGAAAAGTTATGGTGGCTGAGTACAAAAAAAAACTAATACAGCAAACAAGTATGTTTTCAAAAGTAAGTACTGAGAATGAACAAAGCTTGGCTGCCTCATATGAAGTTTCATTACAATTAGCCAGAGCAAAAAAACCATTTAGTGATGGAGTTTTAATAAAAAAATGCGCAGTTGAAATGGCTAAACGCTTTATGCAGCCGAAATTAGCGGAAAAGTTTGAATCTGTTGCATTATCTCATCAAACGGTGGCGCGACGAATAGAGGACATGGGTAATTATATTACAAAAAAAATATGTGATTACTTTGTAGATTGCGAATACTATTCAATATGTTTGGATGAAAGTACCGACCAGACCGATGTCAGTCAATTAATAATCTTTATACGTTGCATTTCCAAAGATTTTACAATCACGGAAGAAATGCTGGATTTAATACCATTTCATGGAACAACTAAAGGCAGTGATATATTTGAAGCGGTTAACAAAACTATAGTAGAATATGGAGGATTTCGTAAGTGTTCTTGTATTGTGACCGATGGGGCAAAAGCTATGACCGGGACAGTGACAGGATTCGCGGGACTTCTAACACAAAATGGCATTGATTGCCCGTTGTTGCATTGTATTATACATCAGGAAGCCTTGTGTGGAAAATCTTTGCGTCAAATGAATGCTATGAAAGTTGTTATAAGGATAACCAATTTGATTAGAGGTGGAAACAGGGCATTGACACATAGAAAATTTAGAGACTTTTTAAGTGAAATCGATGCAAACTATCGAGATTTACTATTGCATTCGGAAATCAGATGGCTAAGTGCTGGCCAGTGCTTGCAACGCTTTTTCGCCTTAAGAAAAGAAATACCTTTATTTCTAAAAAATGAGATATCATCTGACACTTCTGAACTACAAGATAAAATGCGAGATCCTCAGTTTCTGGCTGATCTTGCGTTTTTAACTGATATGACGCAACACTTGAATGAATTAAATTTAAAATTGCAAGGTAAAAACCTCAATATAGCCAACATGTACGGAAATGTGAATGGATTCAGAAGTAAACTGAAATTGTTCAAAACGTCTCTACAACAAAATGATTTTTCTTTTTTTTCAAGTTGTAAAGAACATTATTTAGAGATGAAAAATTTTGAAGAATGTAATTTTTTGGACCACCTCAAATACATGGACGAAATAATCGTCGAATTTGAGCGGCGTTTTGCAGATTTAAAAAAAATTGAGATTGATATAGCTCTCTTTACTCATCCATTAACGATCGCAGTTGCGAGTATGAAGATTGATTATCAATTGGAACTGTGTGATCTGCAATCAGACCCCTTTTACAAGGGCAGAACAGAAACAGGAATTGATTTTTTTAAGCTCCTCGCTGAACGTTTCCCGAAACTGACGAATTTCGGGCAAAAAATGGGCTCGATGATGGGCAGTACCTACCTTTGTGAAAGTGCATATTCAACAATGAAGTTTATTAAATCGAAATACAGGTCTTCATTGACAGATACTTCACTTAAACATGCACTGCGCCTAGCTACCACTAGTATTGAGGTTGATGTTGACAGAATTGTAAAAGACAAATTAATGAAAAAGTAGATAATAAAATAACGATATTACGTATTATTACCAATATTTTATTTTTATAAATATTTTGCGGCCCACCAATGTATTTAGTCTTTTTTATTGGCCCTGGGTCCCATCTAGTTTGGACACCCCTGCTCTAGACCAATAAAAGGTAAAACGCAATGCACAGTGCCCATTTCGCATTGCGACACAATGCGTGGGCCTTTTCATAAATGTGCACGTGAACCAAACCAAAATTGTGTTGGGGTTATTTTTAAATGATTATGCCGTGTCTAGTCTAATTTAGTCTATGCCGGGTCCCCTTTGACCTCTCCAGGACTCTCTCGACTCATCGCCTTGCACCGCAGTGGGAGGGATGGATTAATCCTGGACCCACTGTCTGTCAGATTTCTACCCACCCCTCATACCCTTTTCCTTCCCAAAACTTATTCTCCTTTCTTTTCTTAAAAAGACCCTCCACACAGCAACCACAAAGAGGGAAATTATTTTCCCCAGAGTCTCCTTTATGGAACTAATGTAAAAATAAATAAAAAATACAAAACTTTTCCATACAATCTCTTTATTTTGGATTTGAGGCCCTGACCTGACCAAAATGATTAATTTTTTTACACTGCCAGATTTTACATGGTGGTTGTGGTTTTTATTACGAGCTGTCAAATTGGATTATTTAACACACTATGAGCGGGAATGGTATTTTTACCCTCGCGGCCGACTGGTGCTTATCGGCGGGACGGGTAAAAATACCCTTTACGCCGGCTCCACTTCAAAGGCGAGGAAGGTAAATTATTATTATTATTTCCCGTGACTATTTAGGCTGGCCGCATACATACGTTTTCCGTATTCGATTTCCTAATTCGTTTTCCGTATTCGGACATCCGAATGCACGGAATCAGTAGAAAATACATTAACTGCCGCACACGTTCGTTTTAGTTCCGAACGGAACAAATTCCTTACGCACGTTCCGAATGCAAGCCGGCGCGTTCGGAGAAAGCGAATGGAAAAAACCTAATGACGTCATGTGGAACGCAGCTCTTGCATACATTTTGTTTGTGCCGACGCAAACGTTCGGAAATTTCCATTCAGTAATTCAGTGTTGCCAACGGATCTTGACCTAATATCGCCGTTTCTCATACATAAGGTAGCGTAAAGTAGCCGAATTTGCTGTTAGGTGAGACATGTTTAAAATTGATGTTTTTACGTGAAAATAAAAATTGGCTAGAGAATTTCAAAAAAATAAAATTTGTCCCCAGAAAAATAAATTTCATGGGGGGGGGGGAGGCTAGAGAATTTCGGGACATGTTTAAAATTGATGTTTTTGAAGTAGCTTAATTGGCGACCAGTCGCCTTTTAGATTTTTTCGGCGCCGATTCTCGCTCTGAGTAGCCTAAATGGCGATATATTGCCCTTGTTGGCAACACTGGTACTGACGTTTATACATTCCGAATGAAGAAAAACGAACATTTGCGCTAGTCTCACGGAATTCCGAATACGGAAAACGAATTTGGAAATTGAGTACGGAAAACATATGTATGCGGCCAGCCTTAATCTAAACGCTTGAAGACATTACAAACTACACACACATATAACAAAAAAAGATAAGCCGTTGTTTCTTTTATGTACACACATACTCTTGCAATAATTAGGCAATTTTATCGTGTTGAATTTCAAAGATTGTTTGTTAGTTGTACTGGGAATATGAGTACCTATTATATTTTTATGACGTGTTATAAATTCATTGGACCTTTACTCTTATGAGATAATCCTGAGGACGTTATTACAATAATCATTTCCTGAATGAGAGATAACACAAAAATTGTTTAGCAATTGGATGTGTTCTCGGCACTCGTTACTTGTGAAGATAGAGTGGCACTAATATACACGTGCTTTAGTTATGATATACAGAGTTACAAAACAGACGTGTTTTTTTAGTGGAATTTATTTAATTGATATTTTCTTTTACCCTTCAAAAATTTCTTATAATTTGTCTGCCCATTCTGGTGAAGATTTATCTGAAGCGATATATTTTTGCGCTAATCGCGAAAACACCCGCTATAGGCTAGAGCAGTGATTCCCAAAGTGGTCTATATCGACCCCCAGGGGTCTATGACAACCTGCAAGGGGTCTACGTCAGCGAAAAAAAAAATTGGGGGTCCATAAAATGAAAATGGGGGTCCACGATAGTGGATCTCAACATACACTGATTCTACCTATTTACTTACACTTAACCGACACTACATAAAGGTGAATCAATATTTCATGTTTTGAAGGATTACTTCATTGAAAAAGCAATCCCTTTATCAAATATAATATCAGTAGCTACAGATGGAGCACCTGCCATGGTTGGACGTTATCGTGGATTTATAAGCTATTTAAAACAAAATGTGCCAGGGGTGTTAGCAATACATTGTGTCATCCATCGACAACATTTAGTTGCTAAAAATTTGAGTGTTAGATTACATGAATCTCTTCAATTAGTCATTGATGCAGTAAACCGAATCCGAAGCAACGCGTTGAATACGCGGTTATTTGCGCAGTTGTGTGAAGAAAATGGTGAACACTTTCATCAATTACTCCTTCACACTGAAGTACGCTGGCTGTCGAAAGGCTTATGTTTGACAAGATTTTTTGCACTTTTTGAGACTATTTTAGAATTTCTGGATACTAAAGATAAAATTTTAAAAGACAATTTAATGAAGTGGAAAACAGACATCGCCTATTTAACAGATTTGTATACAAAATTTAATATGGTTAATTTGCAGTTACAAGGCGACAGTCTAAATTTGATAACAAAGTCCATCTTATCAGCGTTTCTTGCCAGAGCTAAACTAATGAAGCAAAATATTGGACGGGGCGAATTTTCCCAGTTCCCCAATTTGTCACAGACAAACTGCCAGGAAGACGACGTTTCAACCTACTTTCAACATTTAAATGCTCTATTCAGATTTTGAAACTAGGTTTGAGGATGTTTTGACTATGGTAATACCACCTTGGATAATTAAACCATATGGTGACATAGAAGAAACGAATGTCATAAAACAAGAGGAACTGACTGAAATAAGTACAAACGAAGAACTTAAGGTTCAGTTTAAGCACGGATATCAGCACTTCTGGCTGCAAAAAAACATACCCGTTACTTATCCCGTATTATGAAATATAGCGAGGAAATTTTTAATTTCCTTTCCATCGTCATACCTAGTGGAAAGGGGGTTCAGCGCTGTTACCAATCTCCCAACGAAAAGAAGAAACAGACTGGACATCATTAGCCGAGGAGACTTAAGATTAAACCTTACAAAATTGACGCCAAATGTTGATAATTTATTATTAAAGCACCAGGTTCATCCTTCCCACTAAAAAAATGTACTTATTGCTTAGTTTATTTTATGTTACGTTTATTTTATATAACAGAAACAAAATTTTATTTTGAGTAGTTTTAATTTAAATTCAATTAATAAATGTATAAAACTGAACATGTGTCTTTACTTTAAGTTTTTAACACTAAACTTCACTACAGTTAGAAATTTAGGTATATGCTGACTACGTGTGCCTAGTAAAATTTAACACTTTCCCGACATAATTACTAATTCCTGATGATCTCAAACTGTGCCCGTGGTATTGTTCTCAGGCGCAAAGCTTTCACTTAGAACAAATTTCACTTCGTTTCATTTTTACACTCAAAATAAATATGACATATTTATCAAAATATCCCACTTCGCGGCCATTTTACATCGTACTTTTGGCCGGGAACTTGATCACTGCCAGCTACCAACCTCTCCACAATAAACCCAAGATGTTTGCGCTGGGAGTCGCTATATGCACAGCGACTAATCGACAGGGGGCGTGGCCAACATATCCGAGCATACCTACCCGAAGTGAAGTATAGGTATAAAAGGGATACTTTCTTTTGAATCACAAACCATGTTACACAAACCTAGCGTAGCCGCTAAACTTATTGAAAACTGGGATGTTTTTCTTGCCTTGACGCGAGCAGGCGCTATAAAGGGGGCACTTTCTTTTGTATCACAAACCATGTTACACAAACCTAGCGTAGCCGCTAAACTAATTGAAAACTGGGATGTTTTTCTTGCCTTGACGCGAGCAGGCGGTATTAAGGGGACACTTTCTTTTGAATCACAAACCATGTTACACAAACCTAGCGTAGCCGCTAAACTACTTGAAAACTGGGATGTTTGTCTTGCCTTGACGCGAGCAGGCGCTATAAAGGGGGCACTTTCTTTTGTATCACAAACCATGTTACACAAACCTAGCGTAGCCGCTAAACTAATTGAAAACTGGGATGTTTTTCTTGCCTTGACGCGAGCAGGCGGTATTAAGGGGACACTTTCTTTTGAATCACAAACCATGTTACACAAACCTAGCGTAGCCGCTAAACTACTTGAAAACTGGGATGTTTTTCTTGCCTTGACGCGAGCAGGCGCTATAAAGGGGGCACTTTCTTTTGTATCACAAACCATATTACACAAACCTAGCGTAGTTCTAAAAAGGTTTGTTTACATTATATTATTACAACGCCATTTCTGACGTTTCGTTTCACCGCCTACAGCGTTTCGCCTAGTCGCTATGCATATAACGACTACCGTTTGCGCTCGGTGCTAGGCTGCTCTGTGCAGTCTGCGCATGCGCGTTTTCACATGCGCGTTTTCAAAAAACGTTTCTCTGCTATATCCCTACTCTGTGGTTTCTCACGTGCAGTCAATCAAGACATATCTGAAAATGTCAATTACTACATTGCGGCCTTTTCCGTCACTTTTATTAATTCACGAGTTTGTTAAAGATGAATGGGAAACCATTAGGTATTTACAACAGTTAAATGTCCTTCCGAAAACTAAATTGTGTCCTTCATGTGGGGCCGAAATGGCTCTACAGAAAAGACAAAGTGTTGGAGTGGACCAAAACCAGCTCTTTCATTGGCGATGTCAGAAGATGGTGAAAAAAATGAAAAAAGCATCTAAAGTGTGTGACACTCGTATCACAATGCGCCAAAACACCTGGTTTGACAACACAAAGATGCCAATAGGTACAATTATAAAGCTTACGTACATGCTTGTACGTTGCAAAGAGGATCTCCAAGACATCGCCCATGAGCTAACTCTGGACCGTAACACGGTCGGCTTATGGATGAAGTTTGTTCGGCAAGTTATGGAGGAGTGGGCCATGACTGACATGGAACCAGTGGGGGGTCCAGGAAGAACAGTGGAAATAGACGAATCCAAATTTGGAAAACGAAAATATAACCGTGGACATCGCGTGGAGGGCCAATGGGTGTTTGGCGGCATCGAACGAGAAACTGGAAGGGTGTTTCTAGTTCCCGTTGAAAACACGGGACCGTAATACATTACTGGCGGTGATCAAGCAATGGATATTACCGGGAACTACTATTATTTCAGGTGGGTGAGGTCTCTAGTAGCATCCTCGTATCCCCTTTAAGCTGCGGACGGTGCGTGCACCGGCCGTGTTGTGTGATGTGCCGCAGCTTAAGGGGGGTACGAGGGTGCTACCCTCAGCCACGCATCGGGAACAACACAACACATCAAGTGTTGTGTTGTTCCCGATGCGTGGCTGGCCCGATGGTGCGTGCACCGCCCGTTTTTCTTTTTCGGTTTTCTTTTTCATTTTTCGCCATTTTCTTACACATTTGCGGGGGTTTTGTTCCAGATTGCTGGAAAGCATATGACACGTTGAATTGTGAAGGTTATATTCATATGACTGTAAATCATTCCATCAACTACGTTGATCCCACGACAGGTGCGCACACCAATGCCATCGAGTCCACCTGGCGGCATACCAAGCGATTCTTACCTCACTACCACAGGAAGAAAGAAGATTACAATAAATATTTATCCCATTATATGTTTTTGAAGCATTGTGCGCTGCAAAATAAGTGCTCATTCACATCATTTTTCGAAGCAGTGAGCAAAGGAAATTTTTCTGATGAAAATGTCGACGCAAGTGAATATTCCAGTTCTGAATAGTTTTAAATTCACCGCGTTTTATTAGTGTTTTTTTCTGTTTTAATGTTGGCAAACTTGTAAAAATAATTACATCATTAGAAATCAACATGGCCGCTTGTAATTTGTATAAATGTCTATCTCAAGCTATTTTCTGTTTTTTCCATGTTTTTCCTTTATTATTTCAACTAAAATGAAGCATAATACGTTTGCCCCAAGGTAAGTTCATAATTACTTCTCATCCCGTCGAGATTTGGCTTTAATTTGACAATTTTAGCGCAAAAACAGTGTAGGCACTGATAGACAGCATGTTCCGAAATTTACAAAAAATCAATATCAGGTAAGTAGGGGGTCTACCAAAAACAGAAAAACATGGCAAGGGGTCTACGACACAAAAAAGTTTGGGAACCTCTGGGCTAGAGTCTATTGTTTGAAGCCATATTTTTAAATACAAGCCATGCTGAAAATGCACTGACAATTGAAGAGACCTTTTTTCAGACATCTTTGACTCGTTTAGTTAACTAAACCCTAAAAACTTCTAAAACTAGAACTAACTAAACCCCGCTAAACCCAATCCAACAAGTCCGAAAGCAGGTCTGTTTAGCTGTCAGTGGATATTCTACAACACGGCCTGTATTAATAAAGATGGAGGTGGATCACTTTTACATAAGTTCTTATTTTAAATTTTTTAAAACGTTACACAAAATATTTATGGTTTGTATTTCAGTACCTACTCACAAATCTCATGATTTCAGAAGAATTTGAGTTTTGATTTATTAATAAATATAAAACCAGAAACAAACTTTATTGGAAGCAAGGTTCTAATGTTCACAGAACTATTTTTAGTAATTGTTATTAAAAAAATAATCTTGCCCAGCCTGTTAATATAATGAAATAAAAAATTAAACATTCCAAAAAACATTTTTTTAGGTCGATGTTGAAAAATTCGTGTTAAAATGTAAATCGATAGTTTGTAATTTAAATTTAAGCCCATCAAAATGCTTTTTTAAACCTTTTTATTTAATATTTCTTGAGATTAACGTAGTAGGTAGGACTAAACATTTAAAAAAGGTCTTTATCATTAAGGTAGGTGACATTACGCTAAACGCATCATGGCTTAGAATATTTCAGCATATCATTCACCATACACTACCAGCGAGCGATATATGCTGAAATAGGTCAAGCCACGAAAACATAGCACGCTTATAACGTGCCTCTGAAATTATGAAGAATTTGATTGTAAAGAAAAATGACTCCACAAGAACAATGACATGAATAACCATTTCATACTTACATCGCTGGAATCTTCCATCTGGCTTTGGATTAGCATTTTCATGACCATGTTATTTTTTTCATCTTCCATTTTCCTCTGAGCAAGCAGAACAGAAGTATCCGGCATTTTAAATTTCCCCATGTAAGTTTTCTGTAAAGAGGTTTAAAATAATGCTAAAAAAAATTGTTCCCAAATTTTAATTGAAACAATATTAATTTACAACTATCAAAAGATCACACCTTTTATCTACAGGGATAGGTTAACAGGATAGAGCGCCAAACAATATTGTTTTTACATTTATGCATCCTCTCACACATTCCCTTCTGTTATTAATTATTACGATTAATTATTTATATCACTATTGAAATGCACTATTTACCTTTATGGGTGAGTTCAGGTTCACTGCTGGTAAATCTTCTTCGTCTACGTCCATCTTTAGGTGAGTTTTGCAAATAATTGTACAAGAAATGACAAATTAAACCTTAATTTGCCTAAATGATTACATTCCTGCGACAACATTCGGCACGTAAATAAACCCCTCACATTTAGCAGTATTTGAATTTGACACTGACAGTTAAAGTCATAGATAAATCTAGTTCTAAGCAGTTTAGATCATTTGGAACTACAAAGTGTCAACTGACACAAAAGTTTGTACGATAATGGGCTCTAGAGAAAGGTACGATAGAGTATATTTTCGTATAACATAGCAGTGTCAGTTGAAACTTTGTTTTCCTAAAGAGTAGGTTTGACAAACTTATTATTGCAGTCGGTGGCGTCGCTAGTGTAGATTTTTGGAGAAATTTAAAATTAGGGTACATGGCTCCATGGCTGATTTAAAAAAAAATAATACACTTTGTCAGCTTATATTTTTTTCTGTCCGGAGCCAGTGTGGCTATTGCATCCCCAATCGGTTTTTTTTTGTGGTGGGGCTGAAAGGAGTGTGGAAGGAAAGGAAATGTGGAAGAGAAAGGTTACCTAAAGTAATGTAAGGTCAGGTTAGGTACCTGACTTCAGATATGGTCACCAAACACGACTAAAGCCATTTAAAACAACTTTTAGAATCTAAATGGTGCTCTTTCACCAAAGATTAAATCACTTAAATCTTAAATATCTGTAACTCTGGAACGTGTCACAAATATATTTTAATTCATAGATTTAAAATAAAGTGTTTGTTCAGCCGACTGCAAAGTTAATTATGTTAAGCTCTATATTTGATATTCTAAAATAATATATACATTTTTATAAAATAACACAAATTCATAATATTCATAAATTTTCAATCTTAAGATAACTAAAACTTTTTCAAATCATATAGATACACATTATTACAAATACACTGCATATTGCGAAACCGGAATTATTGTAGCCAAGTAGACCAAATAACTATTTTCATACAATCCTTCACACAAAAGACGTACTGCTGAAAGCTTTACTGCAACCTCTCCCTCTATCCCATAAACGATGCACATTAGAAAGAGAGGTTATAACGAAGCTCTGAGCAGCAGGATCATATCAGCTTCCTATATTAATAACGGTTATTGTGTGTATATGGCTACAACTGATATCCTAATTTTATTTATTTATTGAATACCCTTAGGGCTTTTACAAACACAATATACATCGGACAATTAAGGCGATGCACTACGTCGTGTAATATTTTAAACTGCGCCGCCATCAATAACAACCCTTACGTAAATGGCGATAAGGTTTAAATTCCCGCTCAACACCATCCGCCTGTTTTGATTAATGCAAGAAAAAAACATGGCCAAAAAGTGCCTTTTATTTTATTTTGTGGATGTTCAGGCATAAATATTTTTTTTTTTTTCGATCATTTATAAATAACTTAATTTGCCACATTATAGAATAAAACCATAACCGAAAATGGGTTCGTAAGTAGGAGATTTTGAACTTTAAAGCAGTTTTTATAGGCCTTTACATTATTTTTTTCTAAGCTTATAAAAAGACTTATCTAAAAAATACTCGATTATTTCAAAGGCCAAGATGTATTCTACTCGCAGTATTTAATTAAAGCATCTGAAAAATTTCTAGGCGACCAAATTTACAAACCAAAAACACATGATTTTGCATTACTACGTATGGCATCGCCTTAAAAGAAAATGGGTAGGTACATACTAGCGATGACTCATTTTATTAAGAACCACGGTACCAGCTCAATATTTTTGTATGGCTCAAAGAGTTGACTCAATTGAACGGCAGCTCAACTGAACGGGAGCCGTGAGCTTAGAGCGTATGAACAATGATACGACTCGCACGATACGGCTCCCCTGCTAAATCTCCCCGGTTACGGCTTCCAACTCCCGGTGTAAGCTTATGAATGATCGTAAATAAGATGCTAGTTACTTAGTAGGCGTAGGTACACCTGTCCAAGTCCAGATGTTGTCCGTTTACCTCTCTGAGTATGTAATGACGATTAATACTCGGATCATTTTAATGGCACTATTTTCCTAAAATATCTCCTTATAAAAAAAAGTAACCGTTCAATTGAACCGTAGTACGATTTACTAGGAGTCAAATGAATAAGGCTGATCAAAAAGAAGTAGCTCAATTGGGCGGCTTGTTCATGATTGACTCATCACTAGTACATACAAAACAAACATTACAAAAATAATGGTATACACAAAATTAGAGAAATACACATAAAATGCGTTCAGAACTAATTATTTTTGATTTGGTGCAGGCCAGAGAGGTTTTAAAAATGTAAAAAATATCAAAAATTAAAAAAATATATACAAACGGTGCGTAAAAAGTATTTCGGAAAAGTGAATATTGTTAAAAAGGTTAAAGGTGCTATGCACTGAAGAGATATATCGATAGAATTGTGTTGCAGGCATTGAGGTATATCTCAGTAGTTGTGGACGTATGTGGTAAAATCAATTTTTAAACATTGAAATCAATTTTATTGGTCTCTTTAGAACTTGAGTAGAAAGGTCTTTCTTAAATTAGCAATGTCAGTTTTTTCTTTTTTTGTATTTTTATGGTACTATATTTAATAAAACTTTTGATAAAAAATATACATATAGCTGACATGCACCCGGCGTTGTTCGACTTTCAATAAATATAATATCCATGTATTATATATATAAACCTTCCGGTAGAAATTCTAGATAGTGAAAACCCTATCAAACTGCGTTGCGTAGTTTAGAAGAACTAAGCGCACAAACAGACAGACGCGGAAAGTGACGTTGTTTTATACTATTTAGAGAAGAAACACATTTAATACACACTTTTTAGGGCCGATACACACTGAGCGTATCCTACACAGTTCATTTTACATTGCGTTACGCGTATAATAACTTTACATACAAATTCTCTTGCACGGCTTCACCGTGCGTATTATACAACATTACGCAGAGCGAAATAGGGCCTAAAAATCTCGCGCGCATCTGGCGGGCTTTTGAATACAACTGAACATATAATCAGCTACTATAGCCATACTTAAGCTTATTTTGCGCCGCATACTGCGCAAGATACGCTTAGTGTGTTTCGGCCCTAATAGAAAAAACACTGCGCATCAATTAGATAACAATGAGAAGAAGTATTTCAGTTTCAGGAAATGGACAATCGTGCATTTTAATAATGTCTCTATTTTCTGTATATTTACCAAACTTTAGAACATAATATAATAATTCAGGTTTTACAATGGGTTTTTTTTGTATCTTGTGATTTATACTGCTTTTCCATTACATCAGTATTATAATTGACACTTTTAGGGAATATCTATTCAGTGGTGTTGCCTATTTTAAATATGCTTCAAACCCTTTTGGGATGTTAGAAAAATCTTTTAAATATTTTACAATTTTTGGAGAGCGGCAAACTTCTCTAACAGCTAAATTAATTTGATTACCAGCTCTATCAATAGATTTTGAATGTGGTTTCCACAAACCCTCTGAGCAATTAGTTTTTTTCATTGCAACTTTTAAAATAACATTAAAACTAGAACAAATATTTGACTTGGATGAAAAAAGGCTTAGTGCTTTATAAGCTAAAAATCTTAAATGATTTATGCAAAAATCAAAATTTATAATCATCGGTTTACTATCGACAATTCTTTTAACAATTAAATCACACATTCTAACAGCCACTTTTCTTTTGTACACACAAAAAATATTTTCTGCATCGAAATTAGTTTTATCGGAATAAATTAGAGTTATTATTGAACAAAATTTATTGGCAGATATGCAAAGAGTTGAAAAAATGTTTTTCCAAAGGGTTTCTTCAGAGTTGATTTCAAGATTAAAAAATAATGGCGTTAGAGGAACTGTTGTTTGAGCTATTCTGTTTTCTAGAAACTTAATAGGTTCTGAAATACCACTGGTAAACGAAATCCTGTAACAGATTTGACCGCTGTAGACTTTACCGTCCCTCGTTACATCTAAAGTATGGGTGTCAAGAATGTAACCAAGAAACGAAATGCTGGAACAAGTTTCTATACCCTCAAACATAAAATTACATACTGTTTTCTTTGGGTTTATTTTACCAGAGTCAATCATTGAATTGAGAAACTGAAATGCTGACTGAATGTTGTCAGTTATAAAAAGATAATCGTCGACAAAACGAACAAATAAACTGATTTCATCGGAAGACGTTTTTGAAAAATCTGATAAATTTTGAACATCGGAATCATTGTAAAAAATTTCACATAAGATGGGAGAAAATCTCATTCCTTGTACAAGACCACGTTTCCATTCATAGGTACATGAGCCCATCCTCACCAAAACTGGTTTTCTTAAATCTGCTATCAATTTTTGGTACTCTTTTGCAACCGCCTTTTTCTTTTCAAAACATTTCTCATTCCTTTGAAAATCGTTGTGTAATTTAGCAAGTATTGTTCTCAAATGTTCAACATCCACAGAGCCGAAAGCATCTGTTAAATCTGCTTTTACAAAGTATAATTTAGGTTCTCCGGCCATTTTCCATTTTGAATTAAGTTCTACGTATTTCTGATCAAAGTTTCCTGTTTTAATGTTAGGAAAAATACATTTAAACATATTTCTTCTATTTTTAATGATCTTTTTCTCTAAATAGCCAAGTTTTTTATATCTAATGATTACTCTGACAGAAGAATTAGATTTTAACATTAATCGCATAACAGGTAAGCGTTTAAGGAAAAACTTTCTTTCAGATCGAGCATCACTTGGTAACTTCTTTTTACGCTGACTTCCTAAACTGAAACTATCAGACTTAACAATATCTTCTTTCTTAATTAAATCCAAAATTACCTCATCGCTCATTCTCTGCCAATCTTCTTTGAAATAGAAGTACAATTTCCTCATTTCGTGAGATATTTTTGTAACAGTTACATAAAACCGAACAGCAACAATAGAACATACAGTATTTTTAAAGAGCCAGATCAAAACTTTACAAAGGGTATCCACTTTACAATCATTGCTAGAAGAACCATTTAACCATGGAATTTTCTCGACATCCCAAAGATAAACAATTCTCTCAAAAGTTACGTGTTGGTGTAACATCCCTTTCATAATAAAACGTATAAGATTAAAAAATGATTTCTTATTTTTATTACATCCATAAAACTGAGCAGGAACCACCTTTTCAATTATAACTAATAATATTTTTGTTATCTCTGATACATCAATAGATTTCAATTCTCTTTCAACAGATTTAAGAGGCACAAAAAAGCTTTTAAAATCATCTTTCGCAAGATGGCGAAAATTCTCTTTTATTTCACGAAGTATTTTATGAATATCAGAAAACAATGACTGGCTAGAATTACTTTCTTCTACTTTGAAACATTTATGCTTTAGTATATCTTTGATCATATTAGTTGGGGTGGCATTTTTCTTAATTAAAATGTTGAATTTATTATTTGTTGCACCACGGCAAAATGATTTATTGCAAATAAAATTTGTGAAACATATACTTTTGGGATTGCTTTTTTGTTGACTGCTACCAAAATACATAATAGAAATTACAATAATATTATGAATAAGAAAATTTTTAATAAAAACTGAATTTACTAGAATTGAAGACAAAATAAAGTAGTTAAGTAATGAAAATATGTAAAATGTTTGATGTAAATTCTTAAAAACAATAAATGCAGTTATTTATTTCGCTGCAGTAAAAATAACAGACAATAAACAAAACAACAAGGTAACAAATAATATCTGCAGTTCACGCAAAAAAATTATTCTGTCTTTATATGAAAGACATATGTGTTAATTTATCAAATATAAATATAAGAAAATAAAACTTTACATATATATTATTAATGAGATGAGAGCTAGATATTTCTTTTATCACAATGTAATATAACAATTTAAAAGAACAACAGTATGATTATAAAAAAAAATAATAAGTAAAACCCGTAGGCAACCAATGTTTCAATTAATTAGTGGCTTAAACTTAAATTGTAATAAATTGTACAGCGCCCTTGAGGTGATTTTTCACAAAAACGGCGCTCTACAAATTATCCAATTATTATTATTATTAATCAAATATTTTCAATTACTTGGTTTGTATTAATAACCACAAAATAAAATATAATTAAAGGATAAAATATTGACAATAACACGTGGGAATTTTTTCATTAAAATCGAATATCAATATTGTTAGAAAAAAATCAAATTATTTTTAATATAGCTGATGATTATATTTAAAGCTTACCATATCAAACTTGTTGATTCTTGGAGAAACAGAATTGAACTGGAGAAATGAAGGGTTTATTGAATTAAATTGTTCACCCCTCTGTGCAGGATTGAACTTGCAAAAGTTTTAATTTATTCAATTATTTAGAGAGGGATGTCATGATATCTCCTCTTTACTCAAAATAGTGGAGCAGTACATTCCAATAATATAATTTTATAAAATTTACAAGCATATTTTTTGAAAACCATCATTAGTTTTTAGAAACTAAAAGTTTCGCACATTTAATAACAACTTAACTTTAAAATAGTTCGGAAAATAGTCTAAAAATTACAAAATAATGTTCATATTAGGAATCCACTTCAATTTGGCACAAATTGATTGAATAATTCACTAATATTTGAAATCATTTCAATAAAAAAATAGGCGAATAACACGAAGCCGTACGTAAGAATTGAATTCAATTTTATAAAATACTATTCCAGTGTAATGTTTCTATCAGATAAGTAATAATACCAATAATTATTTGCACATAAACTAAAAGTTTTTGAAAGCCGGTATTTATTGTTTATATGTATTTTGAAATTTGACGTTTCAGACAGTAAACGTCAAAATCATACTATTTTATTTGCTTTCACAATAAAACATAACTAGCCATTCGTTAATAATGTTTTTTTTAAATTATTATTACACAAAAATGCCGTTCCTTACAAGAGTACTCGATCCAAGCCATAAATAAACCACTCACCATAATACAAGCCGAGGCCTTCACTAATGTAAAATTTGTTGATTAGCTTTCTAACATAATAACTATACTTCTATTTTCGAAGGAAGCAAGCACTTTGGGGTGTGAAATTATATATTAATTGAAAAAAACACACTTTGTAATATACCACTTTTTATTTGAATTAATAATGAGAGCCAACCGGGTTTGGCTTATCTCAAGCTTCATCAGGGCTATATTTTTGTTTTTTATCGGTATGTTGAGTTTAATCTAATCATATTAAAAATGTACTGATAGGTAAAGACATGATATATATTTTGATATTGTCGTGTTGTGAGTAGTTTACATAATATGTGTTACAGTCATGGCGAAAAGAAGAATTAATTTATTTTCTAAATATTTTTCTTGGGTAATATTGTATCGAAGAATCAATTCAATACCGTACTTGTATGGCTTTCTTGGAAGAATTGAATTTTTTTACGGATAATTTTTTTTATTAATTTTCATATTCCGTACGTACACCCGCAAATGAAAAATTCATCTTAATATTTTGGAACTTGCAAAATGTGTTTTTTCCACAATAATAATCAAATTAGCGCCGTCTAAACAAGCAGTTTAAAAATAATTTCAAGTTTATCCTCGTTTCTTATGTCAAAAATTAACTTCTTTCTTTTAAAATTAGGCCACATAAATTTGTAGCTTTGGAGATGGTTTGGGCATGTAGAGCGAATGAGCGAAGAAAGGAGTGTAAGGAAAATATACGATGCAAATGTGAATGGTAGCAGAAGTCGGGGACGCCCGAGGAAGACATGGCATGACCAAGTGAATCAGATACTTGAGTCGGGCCATGTCAAGAGTCAGAAAAATAGAAAAGTATGTATGAGACGATGCATGAATGTGAATGAGGCAAGGAGTATGTGCCAAGACCGAGTTGTTTGGCGGTCCATTCTCTCTGCCTACCCCTGCGGGGAAACGGCGTGATGGTTAGTTAGTTAGTTAGTTAGGAGTTTAGGGAGCTACATTCCTTTTATTTAGGTTCTCCCCGTCCCATATGAAAATATAGGCAAGAACATTATGTATTTAAAAATACGTTTTTTTACTGGCAACACAAAACCTTAGATTTCATTTATTTACAGAGAAAAGTTTATTTTGGATTTTGGCGGTCGCGGAAATTTGACATTGACGGAATGTTCGAATGTTGCGTAGCCGACGTTTTCTCCGGGATAGAAGATACTCAAGATGTTGGAGATATCATTCGATAAATTCATTGACAATGTCCTTGACATTCAGATAAATATTTCGACCGGTGCTTGATTGACGAATGTGACGTCAAATGAGAATACTGATACGTAGGCGAGCATTGATATTTTGTCATCATTTCCTCGTGATGCTCGTGATTATTTGAACGGCTCGCACTGTTCGCAGCAGACGTCTTTGCGTCTTCATCCGAAGTTTATTGCATCACCGCCGGTGTTATTGGGTTTTCTGATGTAACGATTACCTGAACAGTGCCTAGTCATAATTTCGAGCAGCAGTCTTGAAACGGACATAATTGATAAAAACCAAGAATCAGCAAGAAAACCCATTGAAAGAAAAAGATTTACCTTAAAAATGCAAGAGTGGCTTAAGGTTTCGTTGTTATTGTGCACTTTTGGTCTGGTGAGAGAAATCCGTCCATCCGAACCATATGTGTCTGAATTTTTGCTTGGACCATGGAGGAATATTACAGAAGAAACGTTGAACAAAGATGTTTATCCTGTGGGAACATATTCCTATCTATCCCAACTGGTCATTGTGTTTCTGGTGACGGATTATCTAAAATATAAGCCATTGATTGTCTTGTCCGGTAAGTACTATTTTCTGTATGCTATTATCACTGTCTTTTTTTGAATAAATTTGAATACTGCTTAAGAGTTACAACTAGGGTTGCCAGCTCCCGTTTTCTGAATTAGAGGATTTGATACGATTAAATAAAGGACATAATATGATGACAATAAAGGACATCAATATTTTTTTAATAAAATGCTGTAATGGTAACAGTAGTTACATTTACTAATAAAAAAACAATGTTAATCGAAGCCAAGTAAGTAGTACGACCTTAATTAGTCATTTTGCATTTAAAGTAATAAATAAAGTTAATACTTGGTATTACTTTTGGCTTTTAATGTATCAATATTTAACTTATTTCGGTTTTGGTCCACGTATTCGTACACAAGGAAAAAATCATTTCGGCTTGGGCATTAAAAGCGGGGATGAAAAATACGTATTGTATTATTTTTACCAGATTCTTGTTTTCATCCGTAGATTTGAGAATCTGATTCCAAATTTCAAGAACATTTTCTTATCGTCTATAATTTTCGTCAGGAGAGGCTCTAATATACAGAACTCTTCTTACAATGCATCAAGGTTAATATTAGGTATCTGTAGTTTTGATACCATGATACACAAATCCTGGAACTTAATTTCTTTCGTCAGTGTCAGCGGCTGCAAACAATGGATATTACTGTTTTCTGAGAAATCGAATCGCGATTCTATATATGTCAGTACATTTCGATACCACTCCAAAAAACGGGTGTATCGGCACTAACCCGACAAACTTTAACCAGCTATTCCTTAGCACATTTGGAGTAAAAAATGTTATGTACACTTTGCTGTCCGGTAACATTTTTTTTCTTTTAAAAACAAAAAATAAATAAAATTTCCACACTCCGCTACTGCCCACAGTATAGGGGTAAAATAATTGGCAACGCCGCGCTACTGTCATCTCTTTCACACATATTCTGTCTCAAGTCCCGTGTGGTTCCCGCCACCCCGTCTCGTATCAGTGGTCAGTGCTGTTTTGGGAGTTCGCATGTCATCAAGTTTCTAGTTTCGTTTTTGTTTTGTTATCTAAGTTTTTACTGTTGAAATATGCCCCTCAATTATCCACCTGCCGAGCAAGCAGATATTGTTTTTGTTTATGGATTTTGCAATGGAAATTCACGAGCAGCCGTAAGGGAGTATCGCATGAGGTTTCCTGGAAGACGCGTCCCACACCATGCTACCTTTGTCCAGGTTTGTACCCTATCAATTGTTTATTGAAACTATTTACATTCATTGATAATGCCAAAAAGCGCTTTTGAAATTTAAACTGGGAACATTAAAAACATAACAAGGGGCCACCAACTTTAAAAATGTAAATTGTACTTTAGGTGATTTGTGTTCAGTGGTCACTAAACGGCGTTTTAAAAAGTTAATTAATTTTAATCTCTAATAAATGCATCATTCACTGCAATTGAATTCACTCCCTTTCTCACCATGGGATTATTTAAATTACTTGAATTCAATTTCACCCCTGTGAATCCAAGATATCAACCGTACCTAGTTAAGAAAATTATAATTTAAAACACTTTGTTATACATTTTACTATAAAAAAATGAAATAAATGAAGAGAAAACGTAAGTTTTCTGATATGTGCCTAAAATAAGTGTTCTTTAAAAATAAAATGAGTGAAAAAGCCCGCGATTGTTTATTTGACATTATTACTGAGCTGAATAATAAAAGCAGTTGTTATTTGTTGTTTTGTTTCAGATGTATCAACAATTGCGTGACTGTGGCATCGGACGGATTGAAGGCGCCGGCGGAGGACACAACATCGTTCCTGTGGCAGTTGAGGAGAGAATCCTGAACTTAATTACCGAAGACCCCACGCTGTCCGTGCGTCGGGTCGCTCTGATGATAGGACACAGGGAACACATGGCGGTATGGAGAGTTCTGAAGAAGCACGGGCTCAAACCTTTTCACTATAGGCGCTGCCAAGGCCTCATGGAGAATGACCACTTTTCCAGAGTCGTGTACTGCAGAAGAATGCTGCATAATGTCATAAGAGATGCAGACTTCATGAAAAACATATTGTTTACCGACGAAGCACAGTTCACTAAAACAGGAGTGCTAAATGTGCACAACTTGCACCATTGGGCTGAACAAAACCCCAAGCTTGTTCGGGAGTCGTCGAGCCAGGACAGATTTTCCATCAACATGTGGGCAGGAATCCTGGGAAATCAAATACTCGGTCCAATCGAGTTGCCTCCCAGACTAAATGGACCGATGTATTTGGAGTTCTTACAAGTGCAACTGGGCGAGATTCTGGAAGATGTGAACCTCGAATTACTACGGAGAATGTGGTTCCAGCACGATGGAGCCCCACCACACTATTCGATTGCCGTGCGGAACTACTTGGATGTCGAGTTTCCTGGTCGTTGGATAGGCCGTGGAAGTCCGGCCATTGCTTGGCCACCAAGATCACCCGACCTGACCCCCCTGGATTACTACCTGTGGGGGGCTCTCAAGGAAAAAGTGTATGCTAAGCCAATAGCCTCAAGAGAGCAACTGCTCGAACGAGTGATGGAAGCCGCTGCAGAAATTAAAGCAAATCCTGCAAACTTAAATAATCAAAATATAACAAGACTACACGCTTGCATCGAAAATAATGGTAGTCACTTCGAACAAATGCTCCAATAAAAAAATTAACATAAACTACATGTCCGCATTTTCATTTATTATTTATTGGTAAAATTCTCACAATGTCATTCATTTACACATCAATATTACCTACATATCAATATTTAATAAAATCTGTAGAAGAGTATGCCCGTCGGCATTCAACAAGTTTTTCGACAAGTGTGTCGAAAAGCGTCTTCTCTCTTTCCTACACACTAAATATTAATGGTTAAAAATGAGACGACTGATGCTTGTAAGCGCGCCAATACGTAAAAACAACGAAACTCGAATAAGAATTGCCAGGTGGGTTTTTTAATCGCTTTAATCTGACTTTAAACAATAATTAAACACGTAAAAATTATTTAATATAATATTACAGTACAGTACTTTGAACCTTCGCAATAAATTTATTTGATTTTAAGTTTAGTTTGTAGAACTCCATTTCAATTTAGAGATTTTTTTTATTTTAACAGTCTTATTAAAAAATTTATAAAAACAGTGTGTTTATAAACAAGTTCTGCTAGTTGTAATTATTATTACGCGTGACAGCTGTTTCACCTTCTGACGGCATTATCAAACTTTGGTAAAGCCACTTACAGACGACGTAAGTGATAACTTTCTTTTTTTATTATTCTGGCTTTATTGATTTCCGAGTAAATTGTCGTAAATTATTATTTGCTAATCCCAATATTATTTGCTAATGCTAATAATTAAGTGAAATTTTAAACAATGCAATAATAGGATTATTGCATTGTTAATTTCACTTAATGTCGTTGGTATTTCCAACTGATGACTCAGGGGTTTATTTCCCTGAATAATTAAGTATTTTGGGGTCTAATTATTATGCATTTCATTACATCCGATAATTTAAACAATTTTTATGTTGAATTGGGGTAAGTTTTATGGCTAAGGGAAGGAGTGGAAGGTGAGGAAGTACCTGGATATTCAGATCTGGTCACCAAATACGGCTAGTCATTTCAAGCAACGTTTAAATTCTAAACCTGGATATTCAGATCTGGTCACCAAATACGGCTAGTCATTTCAAGCAACGTTTAAATTCTGAACTTGGATATTCAGATCTGGTCACCAAATACGGCTAGTCATTTCAAGTAACGTTTAAATTCTAAACCTGGATATTCAGATCTGGTCACCAAATACGGCTAGTCATTTCAAGCAACGTTTAAATTCTGAACCTGGATATTCAGATCTGGTCACCAAATACGGCTAGTCATTTCAAGCAACGTTTAAATTCTAAACCTGGATATTCAGATCTGGTCACCAAATACGGCTAGTCATTTCAAGCAACGTTTAAATTCTGAACCTGGATATTCAGATCTGGTCACCAAATACGGCTAGTCATTTCAAGCAACGTTTAAATTCTAAACCTGGATATTCAGATCTGGTCACCAAATACGGCTAGTCATTTCAAGCAACGTTTAAATTCTGAACCTGGATATTCAGATCTGGTCACCAAATACGGCTAGTCATTTCAAGCAACGTTTAAATTCTGAATTAATTAATCAATTACGAAAAAGCGTGGGGTTAAGAATATTTTTTTTAAATTATAGTTGTAATTTATTGTCGATTTTTTAAAAAAATTGCGATATTTTAAATAAAATTTAATAATTATTGTTTAAATAAATTAGCAATCTGGCAGCATTCATTTGCAGGTGGTCAATCCAATGCAGTCATGACGTTTGTGTGAGTGCTTTCCTTTGTCTCAGTGTGTTGCGCAGCAGTTTTATATGAACCGTTTTTTGATTCATCGGGATTGTTTTTAAAACTATACATTCTTTGTACCTTCAAATTAGTGGAAATAAACTTAAGTGTGTCAAGCTGCTCGTTATATTCCGGTAATTCTGGAAGGCTTTTAACATAAGCAATAATATTCATAAATCACATTCCGCGAAGTTGTAAATAACTAAATTTATTAAAAAATATACGTTGTAGGATAGCCTAGCAAGTAACATTTTGACAGAGCACTTACGGTGATTTAAAAAACAACGGCGCTGTTCAAATAATCCAATTATTATTATTGATAAGTACCTAAGTGAGGAAAATTGTTTTTAAAAGTGCTCAGAATTATTGGACTTCGATTATAAATACAGGAAATCTACTAATTAGTTTCTTAGTTTCAAAATTAGACTATTTAATACGTGAAACGCGTAAGAGGTGAAACCAAAGCATTCCAGAGGTGAAACAATTTAGATACAAAAATAAAACTGATGTGTACAATACAAGAAGACAATCAGTGATTCGCATACGAAAAATGTGAATAATCATTATTGTTAAATAAAATATTTCTTTTCTGGTACTGGATTATGTAATACGGGCTTCGTTCGCAGCAACACGCGAGAGTTGCGATGTTGCTTTCAAATTTTGACAAAGGATAAAACAGTGGTGACATGTGGTGAAAATATGTTTAATTAATTTTTTATTAAAAAAAAACGTTACCGGACAGCAAAGTGCACATAACATTTTTTACTCCAAATGTGCTAAGGAATAGCTGGTTAAAGTTTGTCGGGTTAGTGCCGATACACCCTATAGTAGTTAATTTTTCAGCCTGAGAAGTAGACATTTTTCGAAGAATTTGCTGGACTGCCATTCCAAAAAAGCCATCTTCAATTCGATTTACTTGCGTACAGACGAAATAAAACGCTCTCTAACGTCACGCGTCACCTCACCTAGCAGAGGAAATAGGCGCTGAGCAATATTTGCCCGACCGTGTTCCCCTCCCCCACATTTCGACTCAGCCGCCCGCGCCGCGCCGCCGCCCGCCGCCTCGCAGCACATAGCGCGAAATCACGTTGATTCATTTATTTTTTCCAAATTAAACGACAAAGTATTGTCCTCTATTGAAGATTTTAAATTAGAGGACAAGATCAATTTTTGGGTCTGAAATAGAGGACGTCCTTTAAAATAAAGGACGTCTGGCAACCCTAGTTACAACTGCTCTCGACTGTTCGAAGCCAGTGGGACTATAGCAACCCTAATTAGTGTATGTTGTGAGGCTGGAGGAGTGGGAAAGAGGAAGGTTGGGAAGTACCTGGCTGTTCAGATGCTGTTGCCAAACAAGTCATTTCAAACAAGATGTCGACTTTAATTTGTGGTTTTCACCAAGGCGGTACTATCTACAACTCTGTTCATCTTTTAATAGTGTGTGTGAAGGAAAGAAAGATCTGGGGAGGAAAAACGTATGAGAGATCTGTAGGAACCTGGTTATCAGTATGTCCAGGAGTGACGGATGTTTAAATTCATCTCTCCTACTGCAGTGCATGGCGATGGGTCGGGAGAGTCCTGCTGGAGAGGTAAAAATATCTCCCTCAGCCAGTCTCTCCAAATCTAGACGCGTCCGCCGCCAAGACCTAGACTATCCCCACCCCATGAACCCGGGCACACCTGATAAGTCAACAAACTTAGAGAACTTATCTTATAAGGTTATCCAATGAATGGTTCCCGGGGCGACAGTACCCATACTCGCCTCCCAAATTGGAATATACACAATGCATAAATACACACAATGCATACATAAGTACATGCTGGTCACCTCGTCCACTCTCATTGAGTGACCTATAAATATTTTTCAACTAATGCCTCTAAACCATAGACTAAATTAGACTAGACACGGCATATTCATTTAAAAATAACCCCAACACAATCTTGGTTTGGTTCACATGCACATTTATGAAAAGGCCCACGCATTAGGTCGCAGTGCGAAATGGGCACTGTGCATTGAGTTTTACCTTTTGTTGGTCTATTTTGCTTCTCAGCTATGCTGGGCAAGTTCATTTTTTCAATCACAAAAATAACCGAGTTCCAAATATTTAAATTTTAATTATGTCCATATTACAACACCTCTGACAACAAATTCTCCGTGGTTTCGCTTACGAGTTTGAACGCTTGTACAAGGAGTTTAAACAGAGTTGGGTTGTTAAGTTCATCTCCATATTTGTGACGTACGCTACGTGGCGTTATTTTTAAAATGAATTTAACTAGACAGGGCTAATCTAGTATAGTACATCAATGCTCTAAACGATAAATGCAAAACTTTATTTTATTTTAATGTTATGTTTGAATTCATTCCAATTGCATTTTGTTACGGTTCTATTGTGACAATTTAATTCCAATTAAAATGTTTACAATTGCATTTTATGCATTCACATTTATTTTTACAAATAAATTGGCAAATGAAAAAATGCAGTATCGTAAAATAGAATTAATTTCAAAGACATTTTTGTAAACACAGTGGAATAACTAAGCAAATGTGTAAATCATTAGGGCCTAACTAATGACAACCATTTACCATACATTAATGCTTGTTTATCGGTTGTGTAAAATTTAAAACACGCCCACAGCAAACTTCTATCAGTTCAACTCTTCAGTTTTTTATGCACACTCAAATATAACTTTATTGTATTGTTTGCTTTCTGCACATTTGCTTAGCGACTTGTGACTTATCTCCTTTACTCGAGATTATAAGAGTATAAAATCTTGCAGATGCTATTATAAGATTATTTTTTACAAAGATCCTATTATATTTTTTTAATCTTATGACAACTTTGTTGCTTTGTCATTTTTATTATCTGTGTTTATCTTATTATTGTGTGCATATATAAAAATTATTATTATGCCTCATAATTATGCGCTCAACCAAAATAATCGCTAAAGTATTAGGAATTTGATATTTATCTATAAATTCACAGATATAACATCGTTAATAATTTTATTGTAACTATATTGTGGTCTAGCTCGACACGGATAACTTTGAAGTTGGTAGATGCTCTCAGTATCGCCCCTGTGAAAGACCACCATTCTAAATGGTATTAGCCATGTTTGATGACCAGATCTGAATAGCCCGGTACTTCCCAACCTTCCTCTATTCTTCTTATTCCCTTCCCCACTCCCTTCAATCTCACAACAATCGAATGTAAAATTTTATAACTAAATAAAATATGATTAAAAAAAATTAAAAATGTTCTCTTTTTTTAATTTTTTTTTTTATCGGTACCCTTCCATCTTAAATACGTATGTATATATGTTTTATTGTTACAGTCAGTTTTAAAAGGGCAAAGCACAAAGGATAACAAATTATTATAAGCAATAATTATTAGCGTGCAACACAGATACAAATTGAAAAAAATTAAGAAAGGAATAATTGTTGAATGAAATACTAGTATTTATTGAATTATTTGGCGGTTAAAATAACCCGACGTAGCACAGTGGTTCTGTGCATATGACCGGCAATCAGAAGGTGCGGGTTCAATTCGCGTCGGCGGCATTTATTTTTTGTGTTTCAGGCCAATAGTTTATTATTATTAAAAGAATTTGCGCAGTTTTTAGGTAAAAAAATAAATTGTTTTTACAGGAAAATAAATATTCTTTTTTGGAAAATATTTTTGTATCTGAAAATAAATATTGGAAATTTGAAAAAAGTTATTTATCTTTTTTACTTCTACCATCATGTCGAATCACCCCCCGAAGTTAGCGCACTTTACCCCCGGACACCCTGTATACTAGTATGTTTGCGGTACGTTCCAGAGTGGTAGATACTTTCAGTGTTCGTCCTGATGAAAGAACACCATTCAGAATTTAAACGTTGTTTTTTTATGTGAATACCACACAAGAGTCCCAACTGCTCTCAACTATGAGAGACTATTGCATCTCCAATTGGGGTATGCTGTGAGGATGAAGGTAGTGGGGAGGGGAAGAAGATAGTGAAGAGGAAGGTGTGGCAACACCTGGCTATTCAAATCTGGTCACGAAACAATGCTTAAGCCGTTTTTGGTGACTAGCTCTGAATAGCCAGTTACTTTCCTCTTCGCCATCTCCTTCCTCTCCCCACCCCAAATGGATTTTCCGTTTTGGATCTCACTGGCTCCAGATGGTTGGCGCGATCTCACATAAAAAAAATCACTTTAAGTTTAGGAAAAATATGCCATTGCCCAAGAGTCCCAACTATCCAGAGCTAGTGGTATTACGGCATATCCAATTGGGATATTTTTCGAGGCTGAGAGGAGTATGGAGGAGGAAAGAGACAGACAGGAAAGGTTGGGAAGTAGCCAACTATGGTTAATGCCACTTATGTTTAGTTTATGAATGGTGGTCTTTGATAAGTATAATACGCATAGTATCCACCGCTCTGGAATGGGCTAAATATATGTTGTTGACTGCTGAATTTTAAAATGTTTTTGAAAGCAATTGTTTTTGCTCGACAACAACAAATAATAATTCCTGTTATTTTGTCGTTTTTCACAACTACCTGAATGATAAATTTATTTTTGTCTACTGATATCAAATATTATTTTAATATTACACATAAAAACTTTAAAAGATCGATGATTATTTATTATTGATAGCTAATTTTCACATATTATGCAAGTTGATAATTCATTTGAAAAAAATTGATAATAATGCAAGTAGATAACCACTATTTCATACCTAGTATATCTTTTAGGTATTAAATGATACAGTATGTAACAGAATGTATTTATTTATTTCATATATTTATTTAGTATGTTTTTATACTTTTAATTTTTTTGAATTCAGGTACAAATATATAAGCACTATTTCATTGGTATTATATTATACAGTAAGTCTAAAGTAATGGTGTTTGAAAGAGAGAGTACGAAAACAGTTTGCAATATAGTTGTGAATGAGGAATACTTGGATCAGGTGGATGAGTTTGTGTATTTGGGAAGTATGTTTACGAGAGATGGGAAGGCTGACAGATATTGAAAGAAGGGTAAATGCAGGTAACTCCATTAATGGAGGACTGAACGCAGTTGGCGCTAACAAAATTTTTTTGTAAAGAAGCGAAGCGAAGTCCACGATGGAGTACTGGTACCTACCCTGATGTATGGCAGTGAGACATGGAGATAATTTATAATTTCGGATAAAAATATAAGATCAAAAATTTTTCTTCTATCATTTAACTTGAGCAATTTCAATGAATGTAATAAAAAATCATAATCTATTATTTCTAAAGGAATTCCAAGCCTAAAATTAATACACCAAAGAAATATAAAGAATAAATATAATATATAAAGAAGATTGTCTGTGGAAGGCGGCATGAATTTGATTTTTATACAAATTTACAGTTTATATATGTTAACAGAAATGTATGTAATCCGTCATTGTATTCAATTCCTTGGAAATGTATGTAGTTAACAATTAATTAATTTGTATTCAAAATTATTTAATACCTACAATTCCTAGGAAATGTATACATTTCCCAGGATATGTATGTATTAAATAATTTTTAAAACAATATTTTATACATTTCCTAAATAGCTTCGGAATTGAATACATTTCCTAGGAGTTGTGTACAATTCCTAGATATCATACATTTCCGGTAATATATTATATACTATGAAAAAATCATTTCTCTGAATATAACTAGCTATTCTGGGGAAACTACTTATGATAGATTATGTACTATTTATATAAATATATGAACACTTTATATGGTAATGTGGTACAATTCACAAAAAACATAATTTTGAAAAAAACAATTAATTATTACGAAAATCGAATCTGTTGGCAGAATTAAATAAAAAATCTAAAGCAGAATTTCGTTACTTCTCGATGAATTTTCACACATGAAATTAAAAATAAGAGGAAAATTATTGTCTACATTTGATTACGAAAAACTCTGTGCAAAACCGGGACAACGGTGACATTATTTTTACAAAAAATTTTTTTTTAATTTTTCACATATCGCCACTTTGTAATGGCGGCACCCTTCTACCATGTAATATTCACCATTCCTTTCTGTCCAATGTTGTCGAAAAGCAGTGTAATCTACGTTAATATATTTTTAATAAGAATGATTGTTTAATTGCAGGTTTTTGCGGGATAATAGTGTACTCCATATTGCTGTGGACGGAGAGCTTGGCATGGCTGCAAGTATCACAGTTCTTCTATGGCCTCTATATGGCCACGGAAGTGGCATATTATACCTACATGTATGCAAAGGTAATATCAAATTATAATTTTTTTCCTGTAACCAAAGAATTAAAAGTGGATCCCCGTTCTTTATCCTTGTCTAGGGACATGTCCTTAATGTACTTATCCCCTCATTTTGGCTTTGACACAGACAGGAGCGAGTTTTATAGCCGTATGGCGATCCGGTTTTTGCCAAGGCTGAAATGATTTCCTATCATATACTATCATACCTTCCTTAAAACAGCCTTACCCACATTGGAAAGAAGAAGATGATTTTGTTGCATTGTAAATTGTCGCAAGTCAGTACATTATTCGCATTTGTGGCAAGCAGTTGCAATCGTTGTATCGTCGTGAATTGGAGTCGTGTATTCACATGCTTTGTGCTCTGTTTGCAAAATATCATCTCGTTTTGGAGGAAATTTTCACCCTGCGTACAGTGCCAGTTCGTCGAGAGCCATACTGCAGGGATTCATGGGAACTCGAGGAAGGCTGTTTCCATCATTCCACATTTCCCGTGATTTTCAAACACAATTGAATGTGCTTTATATTTTCGCATCCTTGTTGATTTGGTTTACAGTCCATTCCGTGTAATAGTGCACGGTACAATTATATTGGCGACACTGTCCTTGACTTGGGATGTAGAACGGGAATCCGACTTCAGGTCTACGCTTCGACGTATTTTAAAAGACACTAGCTGACGTGTACCCATGCGTTGTTCGTCTGTTCTCTACTTTCCATAGATATAATATGCATGTATTATGTAAATAAACCTACTGGAAGAGATTTTCTAAATGATAGTGAAAACCCTATCAAACTCAGTTGCGTAGTTTAGAAGAACTAAGCGCACAAACAGACAGACGCGGATAGCGATGTTGTTTTATATTATTTAGAGATAGACATTTAATGCACACTTTTTCATTTCACTTTTTACTTGTTCATTTTACGTTGCGTTAAATAGCTGATTTTTTCAAATTTGACCTAAAAAATTCCAACTTCAGACTCCCCAATTGGAGTGTGTTCTGAGGCTGAAGTTAGTGCGGAGAGAACGAGATAGAGAGGTGGAAGGTAAGAAAGTACCTGGCTATTCAGATATGGTCACCAAAGTCATTTCGTGTAATATTTCGATTTTGTTGATGGTTATTCACTAGGGCGATACTGAGAGCATCTACCATGTGGTCTGAACAACACTGATACTAGGCAGGTACATTAGTTTCCGAGACATATTACCTAATAGAGCCTTAGGCCTATAACCTAATTCTATAATTTATTCATTTTATGCTTTCACTATAATCTCAATCGTAGTTTTATGAATTTTAATGACCTTATAAATAAATTTAATAATGAACCATATTTTATAGCTAACATTAGCTCATTTGTCATTTTGTTTGGTAAATTATATATGTACATACATTGTTTTCAAACTTTAACCATGATATCATTAACAAACTATATACAGGGTGTTTAGGGTCGTACTTTACTTGTACTTGAATTTAACCAGTGATTCCTGACATTATTTGGTGTAAAAAATGTAAATGAAATTTTGGTCTCCAATGACATTTAATTTTTTTTTTTTTAAAGAGAAAATGTAGAAAATCAGTAGTAATCGGACAGCTAGGGTCGATTTGAGGGATTGAGCAGATGCTAGGCTGAGTGACCTAATGACATGCGGAAGAATTTAAAAAAATGTTATTTTTGAAAAAAAATAATTGAAAAATTTTGAAAAAAAAACAAAATTTCATTTTTATTTTTTACTTCAAATAATATAAGGAATCACTGGTTAATGTAAGTCAAGTACGTCCCTTAACACTCTGTATAATTAGGCTTGCATCTTTTGTTTTATGAAATGTTTACTACATTTTAAAGTGTTGCTTGAATATTTATTAAATTAAAGGAAATGAACAAAAACGTGAGGCTGTATGCAATGTGTAATCGAAATCAACAACATTTAATAAAGGGTTGCTATATTTGTCATGAAACATGAAAAGTCGCTGAGTCAAGTTGTGCTATATCTGTCACCAACTCACACATCCTCTTAAAGCTTGTTCTATCTTCATTTCTATTATAATCAAACATAAGATAACAGTTTTAGAAAGAGAACACAAAACTTTCTCTTTGCATAAAAAAGTTAACCATATATATTAAATGGAAATCAATTTATTACGCCAATCTTTAAAACAACTCAAATGCAAAACCATTATATTTACCAAGCCATAAAAAACTACAATAATCTCCCTTCCGAATTGCGCTGTATTACGAACCAACAAGAACAAATAAATAAAATCAAACTTTTTTCCAAAAAAACTTATAGTAAAAAAAAAATATATATATTATTATATATAGTTTACACATAACATAATATTATAACATAGAATCTAAGTAAGAATCGTGGCTCCCTTATCAGGCACAAGAGCTCCTCTTTTCTGATAAGGTATACATGACCAATTATGAAGCTAAATATTATATTTTGCAAAATATGTATGTAGGGGAAAGTAGGGTATATTGGACCGGTCGTTAAATTGGACCAGCGTAAAATTAACGAAACTACAAAACATATTTTGATCCTGGCAATACTGAATGTTGCGCATCTAACTTTAATGTTGCCTTACCGACCGGCATCACATTCGAGAAGAATTAAGAGAAGTTACAGGGACAAAACGAAATATCTCTGCTTCGATGTAATATTTGGAAAACTTTCATACGTCTTTAACTGCATCCATGGTTAAAGTTTTTTGACTATCTTTTCATATTAAACTCGGTCATTTTCATAATTTTATGCCCGCAATAACCGGAATATCCAAATATGTAGGTTGGGTTTGATAAAAAAAAATTTTTGAAAGAAGTAAGAGTACGATTAATTGGACCACTGTGAGTTCGGCAAATCGGACCGGTCCAATTTATCTTACTCAATGCTGCTACAAGTGAAAATAAATTGTGACTGCAGTTAAATTTGTATTTATTTTAGATGGCGGATAGTAAACATTATTACAAATGGACACAAGAAGACCCAAGGCAAGCAATATTTGCGTTTCGTAATGAACATGTTGGTTTGAATGAATGTGCCCGTGTTTATAAAATTCCAAAACCGACTTTAAAGAGGCATCTAGATTAGAATAATACACAAAGGACGACCAACATTTTTAATTTTTAGAAGTAGTTGAAAATGATTTAGTGAACCATCTCCAACACTGGAACAGTGTATGTTTGAAAAAGGCGCGTGGTGCTCAGAAAGCTTTCATATTAACACCAAGCCCTTATAAGAAATAATTTGGCAATATCTATTCAGAAACGTCTAGGTAAGAGACCAAAAATGAAGCCTATTAACAAAACCAGTAAATGCGTAGGAATCGGAAAAAAGAAAAAGATGAAAGCTGCAAGCAGTGTATCGCTCAAAGGTTAAGCCATTGGAAAGAAGACAACTAAACCCAATAAATATAACAGCAGCAGTGATTCAGATACTGAGTTAGAAATTGTGTTGGACGACTCTGATAGCCTACCATCTGAAAATAAGGAAAATGCATGCGGTATATGCAATGGAGATTATTTTGACTAGCAAGGACCAAAATTAGACTGGGTGCAATGTGTGCATTGTCATAAATGTCATCACGAAACCTGTGTAAGCAACCCAGATATTTGTGATAATTTCTTCAAAAAATAAAGCGTTCTCTCGTATTACAATACATTAGGTAATATTAGTAAGGTGGGTTGGGTCAGGTTAGGCTAGTTATTTCATGTTTATTTTTTAGGTAAATAAGGTTACATTCTAACAAAAGAATAATCCTAGGTCCAATTTACAAAACCCACTGGTCCAATTTAACAAACCGGTCTGCTAATTTGGAACAAATGCCTAAATGAAGTAAAATATTTTTAATAAAATAACTGTTAACATTTAATATAAAATAATAAACGGCCTTTGTAGTCTGATAACGCACCTTTCATGTCAGTATATTTGAAGTCCTCTAATGTAATGAAATCCCAATAAATTTACTACTTTCCGAAAAGTGGTCCAATTTAACAGACTCTCCCCTATTAATGTAACCCATATGATCTATATTAAAATAATAAAAAAAATAAAAAAATGCTCGGAAGCTCGTAGTATGAGTGGGAAACTGGTAAATCTACATCGTCACAGAGAATCTGAAAAAAAGATTTTTTTTTGCGTGATCTGAGTGATTTTTTCCAATTGGAAAATTCCAACTTCTGAATTGATTTACTCGCAAAAAAAAGCTTAAGAATAGATAGCACCCTAAAATAAAGTCGGAATCTTAACGACGTAAGTGAAGAAGCCATGCTCAAAAATATGCAACGTGCTGCTCTGGTGTATTGGACAGACCTACGGTTGAATTTGCCTCATCAAATCTCTAAAATAAAGTGGGAATCTTAACAACATAAGTAATGAAGTCGTGTAAAAACAATTATCGGCGCGTGGCCCGGCGTAATGGACGAACCCACGGTCGATTTTCCCTAGCAGGCGTAGAAAATTGATCTTTCTGTGGGATTTATTTTAATTATTTCTGATGAACGTATTACTAAAATCTCAGATGTTTCTAGAGGAATCCCTCGGGAAGTTACTAATTCATCGTCCAAAAAAATATAATCTATAGTAGGTACTCTTTTTATTCATCTTAAATATAAATAACTTACATCCATATGAATCAGTCTAAAAAAAATTATTTATTATTGTTACGAATTCGTCGGAATTGATTAAAATGTGAGCCTCGAGCGAACCCCCGTTATCATTCTTGTGTCAACTTGTATCAAAAAAAATGATACTGCAAAATCGACTCCAAATGTGATGTAGATTCTCCGTTTCTTACTTAATAATACTAATAATAATATTTGGCTAATTTATATAGCGCTGTTTTCGTGGGAAATCACCTCAAGGGCGCTGTACAAATATATTTCTTAAATAGTTAATACTACAACTACTGACTTAAAACTAGTGACTAGTGCGACTTATATCTAGTGACTTACGACTATGGCCTATAACTACTATCTTAAAAAAAATATATATCTACATATGTAGGAACTTATAGCTAAAATTAACATTAACAATCTAATTTTACAAGCCCCAGAAGAAGGAGGAAGTTCCATTAAAATTAGTTTTTATTATTAGCTGGAAATATATCTTAAATGAATGAATGAAACTAATCGTCGATCTTTAATGCATTTAAATGATTCATCTGCCAACAATTAAACCGATTGACGTGTTATGTTCCCAGTGATATTGTCCATTGTCCATTGGTAGGCAAGTCAATAGCTACTATGAGTTTCTGGACACCGTGTGTATTAAACATATTATAAAAATTTTAAACAGAAAAAGATTCATTCGCATCTAGGAATTGAACCCAGGACCACAGCCTTGCCGGGGTTTTGCTCTAACCACTGAGGTAATTCGACCCTGTTAACTTCGGTCTGATTGGTTTGTGGATGGAAGAAAGAATCGGGAGTGCTTTAGAGAACATGCCGTGATTAAGTGAATTAAATAATACTTGACTTGGGTCATCCAAGAACTTGAACAACAGAAGTTTATGTTTTTGAGAGATAATTGATATTGTGGATGAAGCAAGAAGTTTGTGCTAAGTTAGAGTAGTTTTGCATCCAATGTTCTATGCCCGCATGGCATGGATTACCGAGATGTGAGAAAATTAGCACTGTTGTACTACAAAATATGTTTTCTGTGTTAATTGGTATGCGGCAAAAACAATAATACCACATTGCAAATGTAATACCTCATAAAGTAGTATTCAATTACATAATATACATACTTTAAGTATGTCATATACAAACTATATAAAGAAAAAATGTTGCTGACTAAAGTAATATATGTACATATCTACTAGATAATACTATGTAATACAGTCATTGGTTGTATTCAAATGGACTGACAAAATATATTACTATTAAAATTGAACCAAACTTAAATATATATTTGCATGCACTAAACTACACTACACTTCTTTTGCCCAGCACCATTATACCCACCAAGGAAAACATTTCTTTAATAAATTACCAAAAGAAATCAGAAGCATTAATGATAAAAAACAAATAAATGTTTTAGGGAAATGATTAACAAAAAATAATTAGTAGCCTGAAATATCAATGCAAATTGAAAATATCTCCCGAGTAAAAATAAATTCCGCCAACGGGAATTTGTATTATTGATATTTCATGCGACTAATTATTGCTTATAATTATTTGTTATCCTTTATGCTATGCATAAAATCTTGTCTTATAAACATTACTTTATCATTAAAAATAAAATAAATAAGTTTAGTAATATACAATACATTTGTTGCACCGCACATATACTGCTGTTTTAGTATTCTCCATCTTAGTGATGTATCTTAAAAAAACTCCAAGCAATCCCGAATAGAACAAGAAACAAATTTTTAAGTGTAATAAAATATTTTTATTTTTTAATTAATCCAGCTTAAAAAATATTTAATTTATTATTAATTTTAATTTGTTTTATTTTTTTATGAAAGACAAATATTCCCGGATCACAAATAACTTGACAATATTGAAAAATCTCCTGCTACCACCACAGTAAGCGGAAAATGTTGCTTGTGCTGTGATGGAGGACTTGGCCAGATGAGGAATTGAACACAATACGCCTGGGTTTGACCCAAACGCGATTTCAACTCAGCCACCGACCGGTCGGTGGCTGCAGATTATTAGTTTTTAAATGACTATTTATAAATTCTACGTATAACAATATATAATAAAACTCATATATTCAGAACCAGCGTTTCTTGGTCAATATGAACATGTTTTTTAATTCATAATATTTTTCACTGGAGTTCCTTATTATTTACTATATAAAGGCGTCTAAATGAACAGCTTAGTTACTTATTAATTACACAAATAATTTATTACATTTTTATTATTTACTTACTGTGCCCCGCCACGTATTGCTGTGGCTCAGTCTGTCTGTGCAGATAGAGAAACAATAGCACTTGTTTGCTTTTATAGTAATTTTTTTTTTGTAATAAAAATCTTTTTATTATAACAGAAGTGTTTTTGCACAATGAAACTATACAATACCTTTTTTACGATCTGTAGCTAATGAATTCATATTTAAACGATGAAACACAACATAGAGTCCGCTCCCTGTAAGAGTTTTGATACATACTATGATGTGAAGTTCGTGGTGACCGGTTATGTCATCAAAATGACAATTAAACACACCTCCAAAAAGTGATATAAAGTCATGAAAAGTGATGAAACAAAAATTAGTTTAAATAGGTTACATAAGTAACTATTAAAACTAGTTTTTGTTTCATCACTTTTACTGACTCTATATCACTTTTTAAAGGTGTGTTGAATTTTCATTTTGATGAAATATCAGGGAACCGAAGTTCGTATGTTTCTTTGGCTAAGACTTAGCGGCTGATACAGAATGTCAATTTTTAATTTTTAAATGTGATGCAAGTGGCCAGTTCATTGGGAATGTCACTTTGTGTCTTATTAGAAAATGCCACACATTTCTTTGACCTCCGTTACAGGTGGAAGCAGACAGATATGACCAGGTGTCCAGCTGGAGTCGTGCTGCGGCCCTGGTGGGCAGGTTCCTCTCCGGGGTCATAGCTCAAATCCTCGTCTCCTTCAGCGTCATGGACCTGCGACAACTCAATTATATCACCTTCTCTTGTAAGTATGTATTCATTTTTATAGATAAAATAATTGATGATTAGGTTAGTTAGTTAACTTTTCAAAAATTTTGTAAAACTTCAATGTTTGTTTTGAGTACCACAAGAGAGTCCCAACTGTTCAGAGCAAGTGGGACTATGGCATTCCCAATCGGGGTATATTTTGAGGCTAAAGAGAGTGAGGAAATGAAGGAGATGGGGGAGGGTAAATTTGGGGAGTTACTCAGATATGGTTCCCAAACACTGCTACAACCATTTAAAACATTTATTTATACGCCCATTGGGCTTTTACATACATAGTTCATAAAAAAATTATATTCTGAAGATTGTAAGTTCACAAAAGTCCATTTGACATATTATAACATCAAGTAAATAGTAAATGCATACAATAATTATTTGTAGGTATAAACCTGTTGTAAAAAAATAAGAATATTCCTACTCCTAAGTTATACAGACTTAAATTAGTTAATAAATAATGTAAAGTTTATATGTAAATGCTAGGTAGTGGCAGCAGTAACATGATACAATACGACACATAGTGTATGAGGCCTTTGAGTTAGAAAGTTAACGAAATAATTATTGGCAGTATTGTTAACAAATATACTGCGTTTGACAGGTTGTCGTGGCCTGCTAAATCGAGGGCGATCGGTCAGCCATTTTACATAGTTTATATAAAAAATATTGTGAACATTATAAATATAGAATAGTAAAGCAATAATATAATATTCACCATTTGACATATAAAACCAAGCAAAAAGCAAATCTAAACATGATAGTTTGTAGGTATAAGCCTGTTTTGTCAATCTTGAGGAAATAATTCAATAAGAGGTGCAATAGCTAGATATTTATTTTTTTATTTTAAAAGTTCTAATATATTGGTTTTAAATTTGGAAACCGATTGGAAATGATAGACATCGATTGAACTATATTTGTTTCCAATATACAAATGATTCAATTATTTTTATTTCCAGCCCAGATATTGAGCATCATCTGGGCGGTTCTGCTGCCAGGAGTGGAGAGAAGTGTCTACTTCCACAGAGAAGTAGCTCTTCCATTGACTTCTGGAAGATCCACAGCTTCTGCAAATACTCAGGTGCGAATTAACAAATTTACTTATTTTCGTTTTTTGACACTTCACAAGAACTTTGGGAGAACCACTGTAACTTCATCAGGCAAACATCATCCTATCATTATTTAGTATTTAGTGTAATTGGTGTAACTCGGATATTCAAAATAAATTGGAAAAAATACAACATTCCAGTGTAAACCGATTCAAATTTACAAAATAATAATACTAATTAGGACGATTTATCACCACGTAAACATACGTTTTTCGACGTTTGACCGCAACGGCTGTCTTTTAGATTCAAATTTACAAAATAATAATACTAATTAGGACGATTTATCACCACGTAAACATACGTTTTTCGACGTTTGACCGCAACGGCTGTCTTTTAGATTCAAATTTACAAAATAATAATACTAATTAGGACGATTTATCACCACGTAAACATACGTTTTTCGACGTTTGACCGCAACGGCTGTCTTTTAGATTCAAATTTACAAAATAATAATACTAATTAGGACGATTTATCACCACGTAAACATACGTTTTTCGACGTTTGACCGCAACGGCTGTCTTTTAGATTCAAATTTACAAAATAATAATACTAATTAGGACGATTTATCACCACGTAAACATACGTTTTTCGACGTTTGACCGCAACGGCTGTCTTTTAGATTCAAATTTACAAAATAATAATACTAATTAGGACGATTTATCACCACGTAAACATACGTTTTTCGACGTTTGACCGCAACGGCTGTCTTTTAGATTCAGATTTACGAAATTTTATGATTTATTTTCGCAAAAATCGAACAAATTTTCATGCGCGGACAAAAATAAATTTCGAATTAAAAATCCATTTTGTATGAAAAAAATTTTCTATGATATTTTTTTGCGGCAAATTTCGAATTACGCGTTTTTTCGAATTATCGGGGTTCGAATTTACGGGGTTCTACTGCAGTATTAAACAAAGTTGCAATCTGCGTCTGTCTGTTCGTGCGCTTAGTTAGATGAACTAAGCGCATTACTCGACAGATTTTGATAAGGGTTTCACTATCATTTGAAGAATTTCTTCCGGAAGATTAAATACATACATGTACATAAATATACACATATATACATAAACCATGCATATTATATTTATAGATAGCAGAGAAAAGTCGATGTTTTGTAATCAAGTCGTAAAAAAACAATTTTCGGGCGCTTACATTGCTAACGCTGGCTAAACCTTTTGATATACACCAAAATAAGGTACTACGGAATTGTATATCTTTAAAAGGCCTACAGAAAAGTCCGCAATGGTATACCATTGCGGACTCCTAAGGATAAACCCCAACAACGCCGGGTACATGTCAGCTAGTATTATTATATGAATATATGACGATAATTTATCCATACCCACCAGCGTTGCTATTGTAGTGGCGACTTCTTATTTATTTCGTTGTCGTTGTCTATTGTTAAGTTATTGATTTGACCGTACTAGAGCCCTTGTCTTACGCTACTTCAACGTCCTTAGTCCGTTTGCAGACCCAGTTTCTTCTTGCACAGCCTTTAGTGTTGCTTTCCACAACTTTGTCTAGGTACCTTAATATGTATGGAAATATTAACACATTCGCGGACACGTAACAATCGTGACTTTCTTATTTTTTGGAATATTATATAGGGTTAGTAGTAAATATGCAGAATACAATGTTTTTAACCCAAAAGAAAATTTACGGCAAAATTTTTCATTGAGATATGTTAGACTTAACGCCACAATGTTAAATCCACACTTTTTTATGCACTGAACAAAATTATATGGAAGATTGACGGTTATTGCCATCTTACTTTGACTCTTACTGCCGTCTTACTCTTACTGCCGTCTTACTCTTACTGTCGTCTTAATCTTACTGTCGTCTTACTCTTACTGTCGTCTTACTCTTACTGTCGTCTTACTCTTACTGCCGTCTTACTCTTACTGCCGTCTTACTCTTACTGCCGTCTTACTCTTACTGCCGTCTTACTCTTACTGCCGTCTTACTCTTACTGCCGTCTTACTCTTACTGCCGTCTTACTCTTACTGCCGTCTTACTCTTACTGCCGTCTTACTCTTACTGCCGTCTTACTCTTACTGCCGTCTTACTCTTACTGCCGTCTTACTCTTACTGCCGTCTTACTCTTACTGCCGTCTTACTCTTACTGCCGTCTTACTCTTACTGCCGTCTTACTCTTACTGCCGTCTTACTCTTACTGCCGTCTTACTCTTACTGCCGTCTTACTCTTACTGCCGTCTTACTCTTACTGCCGTCTTACTCTTACTGCCGTCTTACTCTTACTGCCGTCTTACTCTTACTGCCATTTACTCATTTACACGCCTTTCTATCTTTCAAAAGCCGTCATTCCTAAATGAGAAACAATTTGGATGGCTTTTGCAGGCATGTCCGTGAACGTGATAAATAAAAGAATTATTTGATTATGTGTGTTTTCAGATTAATGGTGTCCAGTTGCTATGGGAGCATGCGCGCTCGGCCTATTCCAAGCCGGTGGTCCTGGGCTGGTCCCTGTGGTATGCTGCCTCCATGGCTGGCTTCATCCAGGTGCAGTCCTATATGCAGCTGCTGTGGCAGGATATACAGCCCCATCAGGAGGTAGGCACATATCATGATGCTTCTTTAGTTGTTACCTCATTTCTGAGAATCATGGTTTACACTCCAATTTCCCTTGCGAATAAGTCTCATCTACTCCTTGCGGTCCTGCGCTGACATTGACGTTCCGCAAGTCTGTGACATTTGATCACTCCAACGCATTGCTGACTGATCATGAGTGTCCAAAGTATATATAAGCATATATTGTAGGCATATACAGGGTTTTCCAATAAGAGGTGTTATTTTGAATAGCCCGCTATTTCGGTAGATGTTACTTTTGAAGCTGTCATTTTTTGACATTTGACAAGTAGAAACTACGCCATTAATAAAAATGGAACGATTCACGCTTCAACAACGCATTGAAATTATTAAAATTCACTTGAGTGAATCAAATGCAAATCATCTTGAGTGATGAGGCCCATTTCCACCTCGGTGGCTTCGTCAACAAGCATAATTGTCGCATCTGGGGCTCGGAAAACCCAAGAATTATTGTTGAAAAGCCTCTCTATCCTCAAAGTGTGACTGTTTGGTGCGGTTTGGTCCGGCGGAGTCATTGGACCTTACTTTTTCGAAAATGAGGCTGGAGCAACAGTTACGGTGAATGGATTGCGCTATCGAGAGATGATTAATGATTTTTTATGGCCGGAATTGGATGGTATTGATCTGGACAGCGTTTACTTTCAACAAGACGGCGCTACGTGCCACACAAGCAACGAAACCATTGATCTTTTATGATTGAATATTAAAATAACACCTCTTATTGGAAAACCCTGTAGTTGACAACCTATTATGTATGCCTATTTCCTCCAGAATTAATATATTAGTATGCCTGACTGTCTATGGAATCCTGAGCATTTTTCTCCAGCACCACATTTCGAAAGAGTCTATCTGCTTCACTTCGCTGATTGTGTCCATGTCTCGATACCCTACTGAAATATGAGCAAAATCAGCGCCCGGACAAATCTCATCTTTGTGATCTTCGTGCATGTCATGATAACCAACTTCTATTCCTTCAATTTCCTTCCTTCTCACCACATTCCCTAACGGGGTGCGCAGTAGCCCTACTAACTTGACTTCAGTATAGTTAAAGCCTTTGCCCTTAGGTTGACTTTAGCAAATACCTCCACCCTTGAATGTTCAGTAATTTCTTCCTCACTTACTTGAACCATTTTTTCTTTTACATTTTTATAAAACTCTCTCTCTCTGGTTTCAATCCTGGGATTGGTTTGCAGCAATTTTATCCAATCTCCTCTTCCATTCTTCCCTGTCTTGTGCGGCTCTTTTGACTTGTGCATATGATGAGCAGCGCACGTCCACCAGCAGGTCCTCCAGGTACTCTCGGCGTGGGCGTCCCCTAGAGTTGGTCCCCTCGGTCATACCCTCCATTATGACATGCAAGAGGCCTTCTTGTCGTATAACATGGCCGATCCATCTTGCACGCCTTTCGGACAAGGTCCTGAGCAGGTGCCTTCCTCCTTCGATTCTTTGGAGAACCTCCTCATTTGTAACATGGTCTCTCCAGGAAATTCCTAATTTATAAAACTATTCACTAGATTATTTGCATTGTACTCCGAAGTGTCAATAAACTCATTGTGGGGTCGTATTGTGCAGCACAGCTTTTGTGCAATTTACAATTGAGTCGTGTGATTTCTATACCCGTTATATCAACTTTCATTGATTTGGAGAAAACCGCAAAAAACTGTCACATCTCTAGCGTACATAAGTAATTGCATTACAATTTTTTATATAATGAATTGGAGTAATAAAATTTCGAAAAGCATTTATTTTTCTATATATGTCTTGCAATAATTAAGTAATTTAGATAAATAAAATGGATAAAGCAGATTTTGATACTCACTTCGTGATATAGAGGCTTTTGAAAGTCAACTGAGCCGACATGGCGGGTTTAGAAACACATGCGTAAATCATTTTGACACACGAGCGTGGCGTCAGAGCGGCGGCCATATTGTATTTTGGCAAAATAACTGCTTGTGATTGGTTGAATCCGAAATAGCGTGTTTTGATAGTAACTTTCTGTATGATATAGCGGATTTGGTTTCTCACTCGCAGTTTTAACATGGTTTTTGGTCGTGATAAGGAGGGTTTTGAAACTCAATTTTAGGCTCCTCTTGTTGCTCGCAAAAATGTGAACAAGATGTCATACTCAGATCATTTTGTCAAAAAATCGGATATAGCGGGTATAGAAATTATAGGATTCAATTTACAATTCGTAATTAAAATTTACTATAAAGACATACATCACTGGTATATTATATAATTATACCTTTTCCAGAGACACATCACAGCATTAATGGTCAAGGTATTCTTTGAAATTATTGAGTTTAAGCATCCTACTTTGAGACATTTCTCTTAAACTTGCATGTTTAATCCCGTTAGAATTTGAAAGATTTTAACTAATGTATTTTGGATATACATGCATAAATAAGTTGTGGTTTCTTGTGTTGTGTTGGTGTACATCGTGATTGTAATTAAGGGTGTTGTTAGGCCTTTCGTCCACAGGAATGTGCAAGTATCTAAAACTCGACAATTCAAGTATCTTGATGACTACCGCCATGCGTCTGAGCCAGCCAGAAGGGCGAGGTTGTCACGAATCACTCGATACTTTAAACATGGCGTCACTTGTGTCAGATATCAGAGTGTGCTTTAAATCAATACAAGTAACAAAACAGTCAACAAAGAATGACCGGATATAAAAATGACAGCAACTGTTTGATTGTGAGTGAGGTTATGAAAGCACTCAAGTTTTTTTTTTTGTTTTTTTTTTTTCTTTATTGGTTTAAATAGGTACAGTTATAATGTATACATATTACAAAGTTGTTTTTTTTTTAGATATCAGAAAGAGTAAAGTAACACACCTTTTCTTTGAGCAAACGCTTGTGTTAAAAAGGTGGGGAAACGTAATTAATTACTATTTCAACAATGTTATTATTTTAAAAACAGAAAAATAAAATACAGTTTACAGACAATTGTTGTAAAAAAATAATAGAAAAAAAGGAGGAGAGAAAAAAAGAAGAAAGCAGAAAAAGGGATATCTAATATTATTTTAGAGAATTATGATATTATTTTAAAAGTGTTATAATTAAAGAAATACTGCTGAATTATATTTTTAATTGTGTTTTTGAATTTCAACAATTTTTATTGTAATCTTACATCTAGAGGTAATTCGTTAAACCATTTCACTCCATTATATTTATAAAATGTTTGGGCTGTGGTGCTTTTGCAGCACGGGGAGGTTATAGAACCTTGCACATTTGGTACGTTGCTGTTTGAAAAAAGTATTTGGTTTTCGTTGTTGAAAGAATCTTTATGAAATTGTAAAAGTGATGTTTTGAAGGGACTTTAAAATCTATAAATAATCTGATGGTGGGGTAATCATATGTCTTATTTAAAATTATTTTTATTAATATTCTGTGGATGATTTCTACAGGCAAGAGAGAGGTTTTGAATACACCACTTCAGCCAACAATTCCATATTGCAATACAGATTGAATCAATGAAAAAAAAAAAAAAAAAAAAAACAACGTTTCGAGAATTCAACAATGATTGTTGGCGAGGCTTGTCTCGTGATTTCAGTAGCGATGTGCAAGGACTATGTGCGACACGTTGTTTGTGACGTAAGTACCCAACATAAGTATCGGATACTTGCCTATCCTTGTTCAAGAAGGGTCTTAGTGTGTGTCGAGTGTTGAATTACATGCAATGTTGTTTGTTGTTGTTTGAAAAGTGGGAGTTTTGTTAAATGGAAGTATTTTAGAGTTTCTGTAGATGTATTTGAAGTGTGTGTCCCATGACAACCTAAAGATATTTCATAGTGCCCTGTTTTAATTGACTTGGACCTCTGAAATCATTTTTTGGTAGCAAACCCACCGATACCGGAAAGAAATATGTGAATCATAGCAAGGTAGAGAAGTAGGAATAACCCGCAAAGTCAAACATTGGTTATGGGGTTAATTTTGGAAGAAACATTTTTAAATCGATATTTTCAAGTGAGTTGTGGTCAAGATATTTTTTAAGGGCAACAGTTGCGCGGCCTTTTTCATTCAAAGCTTTAATTTGGATTTTAGGCCAAATTATAAAATATTGGCAAGTTTGGCAATTATTTGTGACTTGGTAATTATAATATACGTTGAATGGTAATTATTAAAAATATAATCTTGCCTTTTTTACCATGCAAATGTAATGAAATTTAAAATAAAAAGTATGAATTATTAAAAAAACTCTTTTTATGTGTATAAATTTAATTTTCAAAAGACTGATTTATGTTGGAACACAAATTTATCATATGTATATAAATTTTCATTTTCGACACAAAAATTATTATTTAGTTTTGTTAAGTATTTTGGCCTCAAATCTAAATTTATGTTTTGATTCCTCTTAAAGTCAATTTTTTCGAGATTGTTTTCCTGCAGATATTACCAAGACCAATGTTCACTCATATAATTTTATTGTTTCCAAATAATATTTTTTATTTAGTCATATTCAGAGTAGAAGACCACCATTAAAAACTGAAATGTTGCTTGAAATGGCTTTAGCTGTGTAACTATGAACAGCCGGGTACTTGTTCTCCCCACTACATTCAGCCACACAATGTACCCTAATCAGAGATGTGCAAAATGGGTACCCAAAACCATTTGAAATGCAAAATGGAAATGGGTCAAAACTTTTCCATTTGAAAATGCAAAATGGTTTTTAGAAAAGCATTTCAAATGCAAAATACCTATTTTCAAAATGCATTGAAAATGCAAAATGGTTTCTCAGGTCAAACAATTAAAATAATTGTAAATGCCGATTTCCATTCTCTTCTAATGTTTATTTTTGATGTAAATTTATTTTTATTTTAATGTTGTTTTTTGTTTAAATGTATAAATTCGCATATTTTAAAATGGGGGCCTCAGCACGGGTGAACAACCCAGTGAAGCCAACGTTGCTGAATTGAAATGTAAAGTACTGTAGAGTAATGTATCAATAAATAAAATAATAAAATAAATTATAGAATTTTTAAACAATTTTTTAATTTAATAATGGACATCAATAATAATGGACATAATATGTTTGTTCATTTTGCATTTCCATTTGAAATGGATTTATTTGAAATAAAGCACATCTCTGACCCTAATGAGGTTATCTCCTACAGTGAAAATTCATGTTTTTAGAGCGTTAATTAGATAATTTCACGTTAATTAGAGCATGCTAAGAACGGAACTTTTAGAATTTTTAGAAAATACCGAATACCACTTAAGATATATCTTATAAGCTGTCAAAGTGTTGATATTTGCAGCTGGCCGAAAAGCTTGTGACATTGCGGTTCTTGTGCGGCGGTATTGCAGCACTGCCATTCGAATTATGAATTGTATTGAATCGTGTATCCTGTGAAGTCACGAGATACCATTGCATACGTTTTACCCAAGTTCACTTTGAAAGCTCATAACTTGGTTAGTTTTGGAGATATCAAAAAACTAATTTTACCATCATTATTAACTCTTTAAATACAAGGTGTGGCAGAAGTAATGTCATAATGTGAATGTGTTTTTCAAATGGCTTCCTTCAACTTGTTGCATTTATTGCCAATTGATGGGTGATGAAAAGATTATTATAAATAATTAATGATGGATCCTAAGATTGTGACATTAATTTGAGAATACCATTACAATAATCATGTCATCTCAACCACGCGCACTGACAATAATGTATGTGGGTAGCAAATGTAATCTGTGAAGGAAGTTCTAAATAAAAGAAGGTTTTAATTATTACAAGAAGCTAATTTAATGAAACAACAATTGTTATATATTTGATCAATAAAACGAACATGAGACTCTAATAAATTTTATCTCCGGGCGTGTCAAGAATGCACGTACGATAAACGCCATCTTGATAAAATATGACTAATGAGCCGATAACATGATTATTTAAAAACTCTAAGAATCTTGTAAAGAAATGTTTGAGTGGGCGCCAGCATAGTATTTACTAACCCTTTGAACGCGTTAATTTGCTCCGTTTTATCTATACCCGTACGCGGTACATATTTTCAAATACCTATGCACGCAATTAAATGTCAAATTATAGCATTCTGGCATGATTTATTGGGCTATATAGACAGAACAGATTATTCTCCACAATATGATAACAAATCCTTGTGTGTCAACACTCTTAGATGTTTATAAAAACAAAATCATAAAATTTCATACAAAGACGTACCGTATCTTTTGAATGTGGTCCCGCCATTCACTCGGCGTGTGTGTACTTAGGCCACTGCGTTGATAGACACAAGTGGAACACCATGAGCACTTATCATGTTTTGTTATGAAAACTTTTTTTAAAACTGGACACTTAAATTTTATGTCACTTAATATAATAACAAAATTGAAGTAACGCCATCCGTTGACAAAATTGTAAACTATAGCACTCGAAGGCGCAAAGAGGCTCACTTGATTATCGATGTTTTTTAATGAAATACAATTTTATTTTCGAGAAATTCTTGTAGATGTCAGCATCGTGATAGTTCTATGAATGTTCAAGCGAGCGGGAAATAAATTTATGTCAAAAGACCGCTGGAATATCGGCATTCAAAGTTTCCGTATCAACTGTTGATACAGCCGCGTGTGAGTATGGACTTTTTGCCGTAACAACAGTTGATACGGCCGCGTGCAAAGAGTTAACTATGCAAGAAGTTAAAACAGTAATCCCTATCGGAAAGTTAAATTAAACGTTTTAAAATAAAAGTTAAAAGAAAAAGACCTTTCGTGAATTGCAAGAAAGTCCCTCATGTTCAGCGTCGCACGAAACACAGCGCAATCTCCTGAGTCCAGCCACCAACTAAACCAGTCGAAGAACGCTCTGCACCGTGATCTCGAAACCAGGAGCGCCAACAGGAGAAAATTAACCAACTGATTATTTCCAATCGGGTAGGAACTCGCCGCCCAGGAGTAAGAACTGCTACAAACTGTCATTATTCTTTGACATTTATGCTGTAGACAGATAGAGAATTAGTTGAGTAGTAGTTAAAGCTGATAATTTAAATAATAATTTTTTATTTTCAGAATCTGTACAACGGTTCTGTGGAGGCAATCCTCACTGTCTTGGGGGCGCTAGCCGCTTTACTGGCGGGGCGCTCTTCCTCCAAGTTGTCCAAGGCAGCCCTGCCCGCGCTGCCTGCTCTGGCGGCCTTGGGGCAGGCCGGGGGCGTGGTGGCATCAACACTGGCCACGGAGCTGTGGGTCAGCTATCTCGGGTACATTGTGCTGGGGGTCATCTATCATTATATGATCACGCTTACCAGGTGAGAATCTGATACTGACTTTGTATTTGATCCGTAATGTTGATAATTATACACAATAGTACACAACTGCTGACCCTGTACAAATCTCAAGTGCGCTCCACTGTTGAATTTGACTGCCACCTCCGGTCTGGAGCCCCAAAATACTTGAAAATATCCATGACTGCATAAACAAGCGTTCCATTTGATAGTTTCCTCTATCTTAACAAACAGTTTGCAATCTTTAGAGCATGTGTGTCAGGTGCGAATTCTGTCCTTATTCTACCGGTATTTCAGTGGAAGATACTCTGAGGAACATGCCAAACGCGCCTTGAACACGGTTGACATTGTGCCCACTGTGGAGTTAATGTAAAAAAAAACAAAATATTTTAGAAGAACCTTTGCAGATATTTCTGGAAATGAAATACCGTCTGTCCCTGATATTATGGAATTTGATGGACAAAACGTTTACCTCTCTGAAAGCAGTATAATGAAGGCCATAACAGGCACTAAGGCTGGTAAGTCTCCGGGACATGATAACTTAAGTATTGAACACATAAAATACGGAGGTAGATACATACCCAAACTACTACACATACTGTTCAACGCAATACTTAAACACAACCATATACCGGGTGCAATGACGAAAACGATTATAACTCCAATCCTGAAATCGGGACAGCCTGACATGACTAACTCCAGCAATTACCGGCCAATATCTTTAGCAACTATAACTGCTAGATTATTTGAAAGGGTAATATTAAATGAGATAAATGATAAACTAATGTCTAAAGATAACCAGATGGGATTTAAATGTAGACTATCCACTAATATGGCAATATATACTGCAAAGCAAATAATAGAATTCTACAAGAAACGAAAAACTACCGTATACGGGTGCTTCTTAGATCTAAGTAAAGCCTTCGACAGGGTCTGTCATAAAACATTATGGGATAAATTGAAAGCTAGGAATATACTGTCATATAACAGATTTTAGGCGCAAAGATCCTACAGTTGCCAACTTGAGTAGCGGGAATTATCAGGCTAGTTGCTGGGTCAAACGTAACGCGCAAAAGATCCGCTACAGTTCCCCCCACCCCCGGCGACCGAGCTCCTCGTCCCCCCCTTCTTACGCGCCGACCTCTGACCTAGCTGGACGTGTGTTCGTTTCGGCGCCCGCGTTCCAATTCGCACCGCTCGGTCGAGAAGCCAAATGTACGACAATGTCGCGCTTTGAACATCGACAGGCTGGCACCGTTTGTTTGAAACACGGCGCACAGTCCTGCAATCAACAGGATACCCCGACAACATCATGCTGTGAGTCTCTTACATTTCCTATTACCCTTGAATGTGTCCGCTAATAACCTAAATTCGTCCACGCTGCCTGTCGGTCTAGAGAGAGCTGTTAATTATTTCCCAGAGAGAGATTAGGGAACCCTTTGATGATAATTCTAGTTAGGATGTAACAACCTGTATTCTATTGTCATTCACCCATGTAATGTCCATTTTGCCGCTCAAATACAATGTTGATTTATAAAAACCTAACCTCTTTCATTTGGGGATAGCGGTTGTATGGGAGTGTTTTGTGTAGACGGTGGGATATGGATTCTTGAGCCTCGCGCTGACCCCGAACCCTGACTATGAGAGAGACGTCTCATGCCCCCGCATCTGAGCTGGCCGAGGGAAAGTCAGGGCCCCCCCAGGTCCGACGCGCGACACTGGCGACCAACTTAGGGCAGAATTTTTTTTTAAACATATCCTTCCCGACTGCACAAAATTGCCTTTACGATTGCCCCCAATTTGAAAACATGTACTATGCAATTTTGTTGCCAAGCGCATTTTCGCCGCGAGAACTTTTGTTTGTTGCCAAGCGCATTTTGCCGCGAAAAAATAACGGTAGGAACCCTCTCGAACGAATAAAAGAGACGCACGAAATTCCCGCCAAAACGCTGTGATAACGAAAGTTTGAACATAATGTTTCTTCAATAACATAGATTCTGTGTTCTTTGTTTAAACAAAACAAACCCACTGTTTTAATTTCGGCATAATTTGCACCGTAATAATAACAGTCAGGATTTAGAACTGTGAAGCCAATTTTTACACCGGAAGTGATTTTTTTTTAAAAAAAGCACAATACACCCAACGGCCCATCGAAGCTGATTTCTAAAAGTATATCAGCTACAACCTGTAAAACACAAATAATTCTTTATCCCGATTAATTATATAGGTACGGTGTTTGTCCATTTTCTTGTTCTTTTTCAGCATTGACTGTTATAAAAGTGATTTTAAGTGAATTGTTTCAAATTAACTTCAGAAGTGCAGTGTTTTTTTGCAAAGAAGTGCTTTCTCGACGCAATAATAAGAACGTGTGTTCAATCTCACAATTTAGTGCCAGTAAATGAAGCAAATATAAAATCTTTCCATCAAAAGTGTTTTTTCGCTTCTAAAGTGCTGTTTTTTGTGCCTTTTTCGTGCCTTTCCTCGAGTGCAGTGAATATAAGTGCGAATAGTGCCCACAAAATTAAATAATGCAAATCCTAAAGTGTCCCCCTGGCCAAATTTTCTTCAAAAAGACTTAGAAAAATTTCGGAGTTTTTTTTTTTTTTTCCTTTTTTAAACCATTCTTTAACAATGAATTCCAATCAAATGGCTACATCTTTGGACATGGGTGTCATTCCCAATGTACACAACTTATCCAAAGTGCACCTACAAGCCGTCTTAAAAGACAGAGGAATATCACCACTAAACAAATCAAAGTCAGCATTGAAAGCATACGCTTTGTTATTCAACAAGAAGTTCATCAGGAAAATAAACCTATCCGTTGCAAGTGAAGACAAGGCACCCAATACCCCAGTTTTGGAAATCCCCGTTTCTAACAAAGAAACCAGGACACATGTTACAGTAAAACAAGACAATGCACCCATCACGGCACAAGAAAAAACATACGATCTCACTCCTTGGAAGATCAAATATAACGGTGTTTCTGATGTACTGGATTTCATTGACCGAATCGAAGAAACGGCCTCAATTAAAAATGTTCCATTTGACGTGCTGCAGAAAAACTTTATAGAACTAATATCTCCAGAATTAATCCCGTGGCACCGAATACAAAAATCAAAATGCAAGGACTGGAATAAACTCAGATCAGCCCTGATCACTAGCTTCGGCAAATCAGAGGCCCAACACAGAATTAAATTATCGTTACTATCCATTAAACAATTAGTAAACGAAACTGTGGCAACATTCATAGAGAGGGCCGAATCCATCAACATCAAACTTTCCCACCCTGTCTCGGAAGCCGAATTATTACCAGTTATAACTGATGGCCTCCTACAAAGATATGAAAACATTATCACCTCACAGAAAATTGTGTCGTTGGCCCATTTAAACGAAGTTTGCCTCATTTTGGAATCCCACCAAGACAGGAAAAACAACAAAACCACCACGGACAATATCACTGTACCAAGCCGTCCTTCTGGATTAAAACCAGAATTTGACAACAAAAAAGTTTGCTCCTTTTGCAAAAAAGTAGGTCACCTAGCTACCACTTGTTTCAAGCAGGCCAAATTTCTGGAAGCTAAAGAACCCAGAACCTTAAAGAGACATCGCTCCAGGGATCGTTCTCCTCCACGCGACGAACTGCGTGAAATTTTCAAAAAATCAAGAAATAACATGGAAAGGTTGCAAGACCCTCACTTTGTTAAACCTCAAGTGGATTTCTCTAAACCCCCACCGAATTTTCACGCAAGAAAACCAAAAAACTAAATAATAACCTCTCAGGTATTCATTCTGTACCAAGGTCTAAGGAATGGACTGATTGGTTATCACACATTAAATATTTTAACCAGACCTTAAATGTTTCTTCGGTTTGTTGCAAACAAGCTAAAGATGGAAGACCTTATGCCCTTTTCTCCGTTAACAATGTCCCCTTCTCTGGACTACTAGATAGTGGTGCATCTGTTAGTTGCCTTGGCAACAATGCCCACCTGCCTTTTGTTAACAACGGTTTTAAAGTTTTTTCCAAACCTACACTCGTGACAACTGCGGACAATGCTCCCCAGACAGTCATCGGTACTCTGCAATTACCAATTAAATGTAACAATAACACAGTTACAATTAACTTTCTAATAGTACCCTCTATATCCCAGAATTTCATCCTTGGCGTTGACTTCTGGAAGGCTTTTAACGTTGCTCCACAAGTATTTAATACTCTTGGCCAAAAACCTCCGGTCGCTCAAGTTGGTGAGATTCGCACTATAATTCCTCACGAAAACCTAAGCACTGACCAGGCTCTCCAATTAAAGGAAATGATCAACAAATTTGAATCAATATCTTTCGAAAAATGCGGACTGGGTTTAACTAATTTGGTAAAACACCACATCAAAACCAACGGCCCACCAATCAAGCAACGCTACTACAATTTAGCCCCCCAAAAATTGAAACTTTTAGAAAACGAACTTGATGAAATGTTGAAAATGGGAGTGGTAGTTCCCAGCAGAAGTGCTTGGACCAACCCAACCCTTTTGGTTTCAAAAAAAGACGGCTCTGCACGCTTTTGCCTCGACAGTAGACGATTGAACTCTTGTACTGAAGCCGACGCGTACCCACTGCCTTTCGTTCACGCAACTTTAGACAAATTACGCAATGCCAAATTCATTTCTTCCATTGACCTAAGCAAAGCTTTCTGGCAAATACCTTTAGATGCGGAATCCTGCGAAAAAACTGCTTTTGTTGTACCTGGTAGGGGAATGTTCCACTTTAAAAGGCTACCTTTTGGTCTAAAAAATAGCCCCGCCGAACTACAGAGGCTGATGGACAAACTATTCGGCCCTGAAGTTGACAACAACCTATTCTGCTACCTTGATGATCTCATCATCGTTAGTGACACCTTCGAAAAACACCTGTTAATGCTGGAAAAAGTTTTTCAACAACTTAAATTTGCTGGTTTAACCATCAATTTAAAGAAGTCTGAATTTTGTAAGTCTCGCCTGCGTTATTTGGGATTCATTGTCGACGAAAAAGGTCTGAGAACAGATCCTACTAAGGTGGAAGCAATGGCAAATTTCCCCCGACCCAAAAACGCGAAAGAAGTCAAAGGTTTCCTTGGACTTACAGGTTACTATAGGAGATTCATTAAAGACTTTTCCACTATTTCGGCCCCATTAAACAAAATTACTGGTATCCGTAAAGGTATCAGCAACTTTCGTTGGTCTACTGAAGCCGAAGAAGCTTTTACGACTTTAAAAAATGCTCTTCAAACAGCCCCTGTCCTGAATTGTCCTAATTTTGAACTACCTTTTACCCTCCACACGGATGCTTCTAACGTAGGGATCGGTGGAGTCCTAACTCAGGAATTCCCCGATGGCGAACACCCGGTAGCCTATTTTTCCCGCACCTTGAATAAACACGAGAAAAATTACGGAATCACCGAAAAAGAGTTACTGGCAGTATTGGATTCTGTTCACCATTTTCGCGGTTACATAGACGGTAGCAAATTTACTGTAGTCACAGACCATAGTAGTTTGAAATGGTTGATCTCTCTAAGTAATCCCTCCGGCAGACTCGCTCGCTGGGCTTCTCGCTTGTCCCAATACACTTTCGATGTCATCCACCGTAAAGGTGCGGACAATATTGTCCCAGATGCCCTGTCAAGAATTGAACTTGCCACATTAAACATCGATACAATTGCCTCTACCCCATCCACAAAAGATGAATGGTATCTCAAAATCTATGAAGGATGCAAAAACAATCAACAAAAGTTTCCCAATTTTATTATAAAAGAAGGACAACTATATCGCAATTGTAAGGCCCCACTGTCCATCCTTGAAGATTACTCTTGGAAACTCGTTGTGCCCCTCGAAAAGAGAAAACAAGTAATCATCAACAATCATAGTGCCCCCGACTCTATACACCCAGGAACCTTCAAGACGTATAAAAAGATTTCCTTGAAGTATTACTGGCCTGGTCTTTTCAAGCAAGTTCGCAACTACATCTCCAAATGTGAAACATGTAAAGCTTACAAACATAGTACGGCACCCCCTGCCGGCCTAATGGGAAAACCCAAACGTGCTGATAGACCCCTCCAATCGTTATCTATGGACCTCGTCGGACCTTTTCCCAGGAGTTATTCTGGACACATGCATATACTCAGCATTGTGGATATCTTTACCAAATTTTGTTGGATCTTCCCCTTAAAAAGAGCCAACGCCGCCGCCATTGTCAAACTTGTGGAAAAACACATTTTCATACCCTACGGAACACCCAAAACCGTAATAGTTGACAACGGAAAACAGTTTATAGCACAAGAATTTAAAGATTTCCTTGCTAAATACGGGATTAAAGATATTTATTATAATACCTTGTACACTCCCCAAAATAACACTGTCGAAAGGTATAACCAGACTATTAACACAGCTCTGGCCATTTTGGTTGACAAAGACCAACGTAATTGGTGTAAGAATTTAGATAAAATTCAAGCTGCCATGAATAACACTGTTAACCTAACCACTGGTTACACCCCCTTCTTTTTAAAACACGGTATGGAACAGGTGGTACATGGTTCATTGCACTGGAACACGAATTTCCCCACGTCAACCACCTCCACAAGCAATCCTGCCGTTGATTACGCTCATCGTTTGGAAGAACTTACTGCCATTTATAGTGAAGTTACTGATGCCCTATTGCTGGCCCACCAAAAAAGTGCGGACAGATATAACCTACGTAGGAAACACATCACTTTTAATGTAGGCGATGTTGTCTGGAGAAGGAATAACACCCTCTCTCAAGGAGCCCTGTACTTCTCTGCCAAGCTGGCACCCCGTTTTGTCAAGGCCAAGGTTGTAAGAAAAATATCGGACTTAGTTTACTACCTGTCCGACTCCTCTGGCAAACATACTGGTAATTACCATATTAAGGACATTGTAAAGTCTGGAAGTGAGGAGACAGTTGAAACTGCCCCACCACCCCAGCAACTTTAAACTAACCCATTGTGTATTATCACAAACTATTGTAAGCTTATGAAGTCTTACCATAATTAGGCGTGTAAAGTGTCAACTACATGTCAACCTATTCGTCAAAAACGAGTTTTAACCTACCTTTGTAAATAAATGTATATTAACATATTATGACCATGAAGTATTATTCCTGTAATAACGTTCTTTCCCTCACGACAATCGTTTTCTCCCTTTTTACGTTTTATTTTCTCACCTGTTCTGAAACTGATCATTTTAGAATAGAGACACGTTTTCGAGTTACAATCGCCGGAAAGTCGCGAACCCGCTTTTGCTTCTCAACTTCTACACTATGCAATGTTTATGTCATGTCACCCCATTTTCGTTTCATTTTGTTCCCTTCGTCGTGTTAGAAAGAACCACCCCACTTTTGTTTTTGTTCCTTGTAAAATAACGATTGGTAATCACTCATAAGAGTGCCATCCAAAAGAGTTCGGATTTTGTAAATTCCAAAGTGTTAAATACCGACCCTTTTTTTAAAAAAAAAAGAAAACCTGTCAAGTACAGCCATTAATTCTTTCTTGTCCAATTCAACGTTACCTTGAGTATGTAAAACCCTATAGTGGTCTCAAAGGCAAGAACCAAGTAGCAATTAATCACATAATTGTCTTCTTTGTATGTATATAATTTTTTTCATTTTTTTCAATTTTTTCCTTTCAAAAATTGATGGCGTCCTACCCAAGCTCACATTTACCAAAAATCGGATTTTGACACATCCATTTTGGGAAATTATATTTATAAAAGAAAACCAAATGTCGGTCCTATAAAACCACATACCATAACTGGACTCGCTTCAACTAAAAGTATGTAAAACCCATTAAGGTCTTTTATTGTATGACGAGATCTCGATTTCTTTTCTCTACTGTTACGTCACGTATGTCTCGTACCTCACGTTTCAACCCTACGGGACAGGTTAGTAAAACCTTACGGTTATCCTGATCTTCGAACGCAAATAATTATATCACAACGTAAATCAACAGGACTTTGTTCGATCATCGTTGCATAATATAAACACCCAACCTTTGTCTCACCATTTAACCAAGTGTTTGCAACCCAATTGCACGCTACAATGAACAGTATGTAAAGCCATTATGGGCCTGTTCTCACCCATCGCACGATGTAAGTAGAAATACCTCCTACCATCATCTTGCACCTTGTAACAAATGAAGTAACATTGAAATTGTTTATCTTCTCTATTGTTCCATCGTACGCCTCTCCAGGCTACGGAGTTAGTCAATCTAACAAATCTTTGCAAACAGTATCAAATGATACTGCTAGCTTTTGTTGAATTATATTTAAATGTAAAAAAAATTGTCACGCGATAGGAGAGATCCTTAAAAAATCCACCACTACACGAGAAGTTCGTTACAATTACTTAATACTTATAACCATGTGTTATAATTTGGTCGTGTGACATTAACTTGCCATGAGTACCGCCTTTGTGTATAATTTGGTCGTGTGACATTAACTTGCCATGAGTACCGCCTTTGTGTATAATTTGGTCGTGTGACATTAATTTGCCATGAGTACCGCCTTTGTGTATAATTTGGTCGTGTGACATTAATTTGCCATGAGTACCGCCCTTGTGTATAATCTGGTCGTGTGTCATTAACATGTCATGAGAACCGCTTTTGTGTATAATTGTGTACAACCCTATACACGAGACGTGGAGACGTAATAATAATACTTACCGTGATTCGTGTGAACGACATAATATCGACATCGTCATCTCCTTTAAGGAACTGTTTTTACACTCTTTGACTTCTGTCTATAATTGAGTTGTACCTTGCATATACTGCATACTCGTACACTATACGTGAAGACGTTACAATACTCACCATGAATCGTGCGAACGAAATAATATCAAACCTTTATATGTGAACTACGTAAGTATTTCACAGAAACCTCTTTGCTCAACGCCAATGCCCGTGGACTTCCTGTTTTTGCTGCTTTCCAAAAAGAAAAGAAGCCCAGGAATATCTACTATCCCAAAAGGACTAGTTTTCAGCTTCACTGTCAATTATGGGGCATAGTGCCGCAGGAGTTAATCGATGGGCACAAAACCACTAAACTCGTCGTCTGGGAAACGAATAAGAAGAATCCCAGGTTTGTGAAATTGGAACTAGGGTCTGTCTTTTCTCACAATCATGTAGAAGTTTAAAACGACCCCTAATCTTTTGCCAAATACACGCAAAAGATTAGCCTCTTTAGTACAATGTGTATTCAAATGCTGTTTAAAATTAATCCACTTTATTAAAATGTAAAGAGTCAGGAAATCTGCTGGTTGAATATGTTTCACTCTCACATAGAGGTTGAATTGGAAATTAGTCCAGTCTCTAGCAAATTTCGTAACTCAATTCCCGTCCTTTCTCCTCCCACTCCCTACCCCCATGCCCTCAGGCATATGTATGAAGTGGAAAATCTGTTGTCGACCATATTTCGCCCTCACTTCGAGTTCGAATCGGTAATTGTTCCGGTCACCAACAGGCTTCCTACCTCACCTTTCACGTATGTTGTTTTTTTTTCTCTCCTCAACGAAACACATTCATGAATTTTGAATATGTATGATACGCACTTGGCGTATCGTCTGTCTTTTCTGACAACCTTTATTCATGAATTAGTTTCCCTGCTGTTGCCGTGACTCGTTCACGAATTTTTTTGTCTTGTTCTTTGAAATCCTACGAAAATGTTACCACCTGTATGTTAACATAGGCCAAAGAAGGCCGGTTGTTTTTTCAACCAAGACAGTTTGTCATTCGGCAAACGCCAAGTCATCCTAATAAAGGATAATGTTTATGTAATCAAAACTAGTTAGGAACCTCTCTACCTCTCTCTCACACTCTTCGTCACTCTCTGGACCGGCAGTTAAACCTCGTTTGTTTATTTTTTCTGGACACATTTTGTTTCTCTCCAAACTTTTCTTCATTGGTCCCTAGGCAGGTAAACTTCAAGAAATTTGCTTTAATAATAATTCCCCCCGGATTTAAAAAGAAGCCCAGGCGGATGCCATCTCCAGCAGCCAAGCTGAGCCTCACCTCCTAGCAGCCTGCGCTGTGGTTACAAAGGCCCCTCGACTACTACTCGCTACACACTTGTTCCATCTTGTTCCATCTTGTTCCTGAAAGCACAGACCATACCACTCATATGTATGACGTTTGTCACACCACTGCAAGCCGAGTTGTCCCACTATACTTTATGACACTCTGAACTACCTTTCGGACACGCTAGTCCCGGAGTTCAAATTTCTTGCCCTCAATGCCAATGCCAGTTATACCGTCTCTTGCTCTGTCATGCAGTGACACATACCAGGTCATGGGTGAAACATAATTACCCTTTGCCCCTCCAGTAAACACAAACTGCGCATCTCTAAAAAGTTATCCTGAGCTACATTATGCTCCGATAACCAACACATACGATCCGTGCCCACCATAATAGCACATAGGACTCGTACTGGCATAACTACGGAACCTGGACTACTCTCTCCAATGACCACTGTAACCATAGCCGCAGCCCCGCAAACCACAGCCCCACTTCGCAAACATCAACGCCCACAACGAAGCAAAGTGTTCTTTCCAAGGCCTAAGTGTACTCCTGAGTGTTATCTCAATGGGTCAGATTACAGTGATAATGTAATCTTTTAGAGTCAGTGAAATCTCGTTTCCTTCGCAACTCTTCGAAACCAAAAAACCAACGCAACGCAAACTTAGTTTCCAGACCAATGAAACCCTAGAATCACACCTTAACATTCCGTCTCTTGTTTTTCAATTGTATAATGTTGTCTATTGTTTTTTCAATTGCATAACCATGCCCTTTTGTCTTTCAATTGTATAATTTTGTCTTTTGTCTTTCAATTGCATAACCATGTCTTTTGTTTTCTAATTGCATAATTTTACTTGTTGTTTCCACACCTGCTCTCTCCCCAAAATTATTTGCTCCAAACATGCTATGTACCCTTCCTCATTTCTCCCCACAAATATTGTTACCTAGCCTATGGCATAAGCTAGTCATTATGTTTTAGCTAGGCATCTCTCTGGCCATCCAAGTCTCTCAAACTAAGGGCAACTCTTGTTTTGTCAAAAAAACCCCAAGGGAGGCACATAGAGGATCTTTTAACCCTGATGCTCCATTACCACGTCGCCCTTTTTACGAGCGCGGGGGGAGGTGTCATATAACAGATTTTAGGCGCAAAGATCCTACAGTTGCCAACTTGAGTAGCGGGAATTATCAGGCTAGTTGCTGGGTCAAACGTAACGCGCAAAAGATCCGCTACAGTTCCCCCCACCCCCGGCGACCGAGCTCCTCGTCCCCCCCTTCTTACGCGCCGACCTCTGACCTAGCTGGACGTGTGTTCGTTTCGGCGCCCGCGTTCCAATTCGCACCGCTCGGTCGAGAAGCCAAATGTACGACAATGTCGCGCTTTGAACATCGACAGGCTGGCACCGTTTGTTTGAAACACGGCGCACAGTCCTGCAATCAACAGGATACCCCGACAACATCATGCTGTGAGTCTCTTACATTTCCTATTACCCTTGAATGTGTCCGCTAATAACCTAAATTCGTCCACGCTGCCTGTCGGTCTAGAGAGAGCTGTTAATTATTTCCCAGAGAGAGATTAGGGAACCCTTTGATGATAATTCTAGTTAGGATGTAACAACCTGTATTCTATTGTCATTCACCCATGTAATGTCCATTTTGCCGCTCAAATACAATGTTGATTTATAAAAACCTAACCTCTTTCATTTGGGGATAGCGGTTGTATGGGAGTGTTTTGTGTAGACGGTGGGATATGGATTCTTGAGCCTCGCGCTGACCCCGAACCCTGACTATGAGAGAGACGTCTCATGCCCCCGCATCTGAGCTGGCCGAGGGAAAGTCAGGGCCCCCCCAGGTCCGACGCGCGACAATACCTACCTCATTTATAAACATACTATCCCGATGGCACTCCCAGCAAGAAAATGTTGTACGGTGGGCAAGTACATACTCCCAGCCGATATATTTGCGGTCAGGAGTAAGGCAAGGAGGGTGTATGTCCCCCATTCTATTTAATGTATACATGGACGAGTTGTCAAGTCGCCTGGACATCAGAACGGGCTGTCGTGTTAACAGTATATGTATGAATCATATAAGCTACGCGGACGACATGATCCTCCTAGCTCCGTCGATCAAGGGATTAAGATTACTCCTAAACATTTGTGAAGAATATGGAAAACAGCATAATATGATGTACAACCCGAAGAAGACGGAATTGATTGCGTTCAACCACGGAAAAAGTCAAGATACAAGTAATATGCTCCCCGTATACCTTAACGAGGCAAAAATAAATACATGTTCGAACGTGAAATACTTGGGGCACATTATTAATGAAAACCTATCGGATGATGGCGATATCGAACGACAAAGGAGAAGCCTTAGCATAGTTTCTAACATGATTGCCCGCAGATTTTGCAAATGCAGCAATACCGTTAAAAAAATACTGTTCAACGCATTCTGTACTGGCCTGTATACGTGTGAGACATGGTGTTACTACCGAACTTGCTCGATGGAACGACTCCGAATTCAATATAATGACGCCTGTAGAATAATATTTGGATACCGAAGATACAGCAGCGCATCGACAATGTTCACGGAACTAGGACTGAATGGATTTGCCGGCCTGATGAGACACCGGGTCACTGGAGCCAGGATGCGGCTAATGGCCTCCGCCAATACGTTGGTGACCGCAGCCTACCAGCACCAAGCGCCACTCCTGAGTGAGCGCTGGGCCCAAGCGCACTCAAGACCACACCCTGCATAGTTTTCCTTATTTGATAATTTATTATATCTATTGTACAAAAAAAAAATGTATATCTATATGGGACGTGTGGGATTGCACAAACCTCCCCACATCCTGGAATAAAATATTATTATTATTATTATTATTATTATTGTTTGATTAATTCGTAGATTGCGTAAATTTTTTCTTAAAAATAAGTCTCTAATCTCGTCGAATTTAATGTTTCAAAGACCCAATCCTGTCTGATTACGTCTAAAAGGGATCCAAATGATAATCTAGTCTCCTTCAACGGAAGCAATCTTCCGAACAGGCCTTCCATTGATATGCTTGGTGTAACTATAAGTGACCAGCTCAGGTACGGGGGCTCCATCGAAGCCTGAGTAAAGTTGGCCTCTCAGAAGCTGGGCGTACTGTACAGGGCCCGCAGATACTTTAATAGTACACAACTGCTGACCCTGTACAAATCGCAAGTGCGCCCTACTGTCGAATTTGGCAGCCATCTCTGGTCCGGAGCCCCTAAATACCTGAAAAAACCCTTGACTCTGTGCAAAAACGGGCGGTCCGTTTGATAGATTCCCCAATCTTAACAAACGGACTGCAATCTTTAGAGCACAGGCGTCAGGTAGGTATGCCGTCCTTGTTCTATCGGTATTACAATGGAAGATGCTCTGAGGATCTAGCGTCATTGATCCCTTCGGCACCGGTGCGTAGTCAGGATACACGCCAAACGCGCGCCCAACATTTGTACACGGTTGACATTTGTCACATGAGAACGGGTCGCTTCTACGATTCGTTCTTAAGTTCAACAGTTCGGCTGTGGAACGAACTGCCGGCCTCTGTGTTTCCTCCCTCCTACAACATGGGACTCTTCAAGACCCATGTTCACTCCTTCCTCTCCACAAAAAGACCCTCCACACAGCATCCTCAAAGATGACATAGGCCCTGAGGGAAATTATTTTCTTCAGGGCCTCCTGTGTTGAGTTAATATAAAAATAAAAAATAAAGTTTTTAATACCATTTGGTGTTAAAATTAGTCCCACTTCGAATAGTAAGAATTGTAAATTCGTAAAAATAATCCATTTTGTTTTTAAACAAAAATTAGTAAAATGTCCATGCCGCCATTTTGCTGAATTAAGTAAACTTCCTAACTCCGTTTTAAAATAGAATGTCTTAAATTACAAATGTTTAAATATCCAAAATAAATACAGAAAAATTATGGTACGTTCTGAACGTAAATAAAAATATTAACCTGTCTGTTTTTTTTCACTGTGTACAATGTTTTTAGGACCCCTCTAAAATTTGACAAATGGTAGTTACGCATTCTACGAATTAAGCCGACGATATTGTGATTCCAGAACAGTGACAAAATAGAACATTGAAGAAAAGCGATAAAAAAGAACAAACAGAACAGAGCTATAATCAACTTGCAAATATTATGAAGACAATGTAAAGACAATTACAGCCTGACTAAAAAACGTGTTGAAAATTTTGTTCAATTGATAAACTACCGTGTATGTGAAAACCTTACTAATGGAAACATAAAATAGTTCATGGAAAGATACATAAGATATATACATTGCTTATCCAGTCACTGGGGTAGTTTATTTGTTTATTGATTTAAAAATATTTCATTAATTAGTTCCCCCTTTTTCCATCCACCTTCAAAACTTGTTAAGCTTTAATATATTTTTTTCACATTTAATACTAACCTATGACTCACAGAGCTGGAGAATATATGTAAACCTAACCTAATGAAAATTTACATTATTTGCTCCATAAAGTCAGTATTTATAATGTTTTCTAATTTCATAAATTTTTTTTCATTACTTTCAGCGCTGAGATAGCCCGCAACCTCGTGTACGACAGCTGCTTTGGCCTCGTGTTTGGCATCAACACCCTGGTGGCCATCATCCTGCAGTCCATTCTCACGCTGGTCGTCATCTCGGAGTCCGGCATGGAGCTCGGCATCCGCGACCAGTACCGAGCCTACGCAGTTTGCTATGTCATCCTCGGCGTTATTGTATTCCTCGTCTGGCTGGGCATGTTCATCAGGAGATGCATTCAGAGACGAAAGGATAATAAGGAGATTGATGTCGTAGAATCGTAAATCAATTCAATAATAAGTAGAGCGATGTGGTAGAATCGTGAGAATTCAATTCAATAATAAGTAGAGCGATGTGGTAGAATCGTGAGAATTCAATTCAATAATAAGTAGAGCGATGTGGTAGAATCGTGAGAATTCAATTCAATAATAAGGAGAGTGATGTGGTAGAATCGTGAGAATTCAATTCAATAATAAGAAGATCGATGTAGAACTTGAGAATTCAATTGAATATATGGGAATCGATATGGAAATCTATTTAATAATAAGGAGGTCGATGTGGTTGAACCGTGAAAAATCAATGAACAGATCAACTGAAACATATGTTGTAAGTTCGGAGAAAGAATGCAGTGATAATTATTAGCAACATTTTCCTATTAAAAAGACAAATAACTTTGTTTACATCACTTTTATTTATATATACAATCTACATGTTTTGTGGACGATGTTCACATCATCAGGATTAAATGTACACTAAAGTTAAAAATTATTTATAGATCACCTATGGAGAAGAGGGGTAGAAAGAAGGGGAGGGTTAAGAAGTGGTGGGTAGCGGATAGTGTGGATGTAGGACTATCAGACCATCGACTTATTCGCGCAGAAATCGATTTTAACCCACCGAAAATTCCTTACGTTACTATCACATCAAGAGCATGGCGCGGTTTTAACTTTGACGACTTCCTGTCAGAACTAAAAGCTTCTCCGCTCTGTACACATAGCGCATGGGAAACAGAGTCGCCAACCAAACTAGCAGCAGATTATAACACCATCCTTTCAACCCTTTTAAATACATATGCTCCAATTTCTACAAAAACTCGGCGTCTACGAAAATCCGATGCCTGGTTTGACGAAGAATGTCGGAGCCAGAAGAGATTGATGCGTAAATTGGAGAGGTCCTACAGACACTCGGGGGTTACATCACGGAACGATTGGATACAGGCTCAAAAAGAGTACATGATCTTAATCCGTTCAAAAAGGTCTGAATATTGGACAAATAGGATCACTTCAGAGCGTCAAAATCCACGTAGTCTTTGGAACTCGGTTAAGACAGTCATTGCTGATGTCCATGCACCAAATACAATCGACATAGCTCCGGAAATCTTCTCCAAGTTTTTTCTTGACAAAATTGAGTCAATACGAGCCCTAACAACCTACGCTCCACCACCGTATTTTACTAAATGCAATAGAGAAAACCTTTCTGCCTTCAAACCTACATCCCTAGAAGAAGTAAGGAAATTAATTCTTACTTCACCGAACAAGCAGTGTTCGCTCGACCCTATTCCAACGTGGCTACTGAAATAGTGTTGCAATGAAATTGCTCCCTTTTTAGTTCATCTTTTCAATAAGTCACTTAGCACGGGTGACTTTCCAAAATCCCTTAAATCAGCTATCGTAACTCCATTATTAAAAAAACCACAACTGGACGCTGAAGATCTTTCAAATTACCGACCCGTTTCAAATCTGCCTTTTATATCAAAAATATTAGAAAAAATCGCTGCCTCACAGATCATATGTCACTTAAATTCAAATGAATTATTAACTAAATACCAATCTGCATATAGACGGTTCCACTCCACAGAAACCGGGTTACTACGTGTTTTGTCGGACATAACTACTGCCATTGAGTCGGGTAAACTGGCACTTCTTTCAGTCTTGGACATGAGTGCTGCATTTGACACGATTGACCATGACTTTCTTATTAAACGATTAGATGAATCATTTGGTTTAAACTGTGATGTTAAGACCTGGCTGACATCGTACCTGGCCAACCGTGTACAAGCCGTAAAAGTGGGAAAAAACCAATCAAATTATGCAACCCTTTCATCTGGAGTACCCCAAGGGTCCGTTCTGGGCCCACTACTCTTCATCCTCTTCACAAATGATGTCGCTAAAATAATCGAATCATTCGGCCTTCTATCTCACTGCTACGCTGATGACCAGCAAGTTTATTTTTACTGCTTACCAAAAGAAATAAACAGTCTAAAAATTCGTATAACTGAGTGTATAGAAGCAATTACTCGCTGGATGACCTCAAATAGATTGAAACTGAATCCCACAAAGACTGAGTTTCTGTGGACTGCTACAAGCAGACGTCAGCATAACATTGAAAACTCCCCAATAACCATTTCCGGAAGTGACATCACTCCAAAAACGTGCATCAAATTACTGGGTGTCAATCTGGACGTTAATTTTTCCCTTAAAACTCAGGTGAACAGAACTGTAAGCACGGGGTTCTTTCAATTAAGGCAAATTAAAGCAGTGCGGAGAAACCTGCCAACAGAGGCGACTAAATTGTCAATTCCTATGTTGTTTCACGTCTAGATTATTGCAACGGAATATATGCAAGTCTCCCCAAATGTCAAATCAACAAATTACAATCCGTTTTCAACGCCGCGGCAAGGCTTATCACCGGAGTATCTAAATACTCCCACATTTCAGAGCATCTCAAAAATCTGCACTGGCTCAAATGTCCTGAAAGAATCCAGTTCAAGGTATGCTGGATGGTATTTAAGTCACTTAACGGAATGGCTCCGGCTTACTTATCAGAATTGTGTATTCCAGAAGATTCCAATTCCCGACAGTCAACCCTTAGGTCAGCAACGTCATCAGCTATCGGAAGGTTGAAGGAACCAAAGCGCACACCAGATACTAAGTTCGGTGAGCGTGCTTTCGCCGTGTCAGGACCTAAAGCCTGGAATGGACTGCCACATGATTTGAGAATGATCGCAGACTCGACAGAATTTAGGTCTAAACTTAAAACGCACCTTTTCAGACAGTCGTATCCATAATTTCAGAAACCTCCACTTTCACAGTCGACGGCAATTTAAATTAACAAAATGTAAAAAATACTAAAAATAAAATAAAATAAATAAAAATAATAATTAAAAATAAATAAATAAAAATGACAACAACTAACAATTTGTAGGCTTTTAAGACAGTTAAAATACATTTAAATTTAAATAAAAACTATAGCAGACTTAAGATCATGCGACGACCAGTGTTTTTTGATATAGTGTCCTCTGCGTGCAGTTCTATCTTTTATAAGCATAAACTTTTTAATATAAGTGTGTTTGTCGGAAGTGACTTGCCAGGTAGGTATGTTTTGGTATCTTTTCTAAATAACAAATGTAGATCCTAGGAAATAAATTGTACAGCGCCCTTGAGGTGATTTTTCACAAAAACGGCGCTCTACAAACTATCCAATTATTATTTTTATTATTATTAGTGGGAGTTTACCACTTCTTAACCCTCCCCCTTCTTTATACCCCTCCTAGGTGATCTATAATTAATTTTTAACTTTAGTGTACATTTAATCCTGATGATGTGAACATCGTTCACGAAACATGTAGATGGTGTATATAAATAAAAGTGATGTAAACAAAGTTATTTGTCTTTTTAATAAATAAATAATGACATCACAAAGTGATAAGCCTGATGAAGATTTTTTCTTCGAAAAATCAACATTTTCCACTTACTTTGGTGGTAGTAGGAGATTTTTAACTCATTGCACGCGGCCGTATCAACTGTTGTTACGGCAAAAAGTCTATACTCACACGCGGCTGTATCAACAGTTGATACGGCAACTTTGACAGCCGATATTCCCGCTCTCTTTCGTCATAAATGTATTTCTTGCTCACTTGGACATTTGTAGAACTATCACGATGCTGACATCTACAAGAATTTCTCAAAAATAAAATTTTATTTCATAAAAAAAGATCGATAACCAAATGCGCCTCTTCACGCCTTTTAGTCCTTTAGTTTACATTTTTGTCAACGGATGGCGTTAGTACTAGTTTGTCATTCACAACTTTTCATAACTAAGAATGATAAGTGATCATGGTGTCCCACTTGTGTCTATAAACACAGTGGCCTAAGTACACACACACCGAGAGTGGTTTATTTATGACGCCGAATGAATGGCGGGACCACATTCAAAAGATACGGTACGTCTTTGTATGAAATTTTATGTTTTTGTTTTTATAAACATCTAAGAGTGTTGACACACGAGGATTTGTTTTCATATTGTGGAGAATAATCTGTTCTGTCTATATAGTCCAATAAATCATGCCAGAATGCTATAATTTGACATTTAATTGCATGCATAGGTATTTGAAAATATGTACCGCGTACGGGTATAGATAAAACGGAGCATATTAACGCGTTCAAAAGGTTAAATAATGTCAGGTTATTCATAACAAGGGAATGTTTGTCTTTCATTTAAAAAAAAAAAAAAATTTCGGCTAGAAATTTGGCCGAAGTTAGATAGTTTCACTGTTGTAACGTTACTCTACTCAAGATATTTTTCTAGTCGTTGCGATTGTTATTGTCACCTTTTTCATTTGTAATACTTTACGTCACACATTTCACTGAAATACTTTTCATTGTTATACTTTTCATTGTTACAGTTTTCATTGTTTTCAGTTTTAGTTGTTACATTATCGCTAGGTGAGTCGTAATAAGTGAAAATGGCGTTACGATCCAATGGTATTACAGGCATCAACCATTTGGGGAATGTTGCGTAACTGAAGAATGTTGAGGAGGGGAAGGAGATAGGAAATATTTTTGGAAATGTGCTTATTTTCGTTGAAACTCCGATCGACTATTGCACAATATTGCATTTTAGTATAGGTAAATGAAACTACGTAATAAGTATAGAATCAACTAATAATTAAATTTAACAGTAATGTTAGGGAGTGAGAAAGACTTAGTATAATATGAATTTGTATTATTTTTTTGGTACTTTATTATGTACTTATTAGATATAATTGTAATGTTCCTGAATAATACTATAAATTTGGTGATTATAAATAATTTACTTTAATGTTGTTAAGATTTGTTTGGGCTTGATGAAGTCTTCAATAAGAGACGCATGGTTTTTGTTTTTACTGCACAAAACTGCATTTTTACTTTATTTAATGTTACAACGAGTTAAATTATTCCCTACCCGGACAAAACACTTTTACAAATGGTCTGGAGATCATAATGACTGCTTGTTACTATTTTATAGGAGAGAAGAAGTGAAAAATCCAGTCGGCGAGGCTTTTTATAATCTAACCAAGTAACACACATTGACAAGCTAATTGTAAACAATTGATAAAGCAAAACATCTGTTTTATCTGTTAGCCCTAGTTTGACCTCTGACCGCTAGGTGCTAGGCAGGAGCCTATAAAGTAACTGGTGGTGAACTTTGCTAATGGTTCGTACATTTTTAACATATGTATTGCAATGTTTTTAATATTACTAGCAATTAACATCACATTCGAACCAAGTCACTCATTCATAACAAATCTCATAACTATTTGTATCCTTCATCAGCCAGATTCATGCCTCACTGCCATACTTCAGTATTAATACCAGAACTCCACTGTGGACCGTCAGCCTTTCTGCCTTAAGGTGATGCACTACGTCGTGTAATATTTTAAATTAATCAATAACAACCCTTACGTAGATGGCGATAAGGTTTAAATTCCCGCTTAACACCATGCGCCTGTTTTGATTTATGCAAGAAAAAAGCTTGGCCAAAAAGTGCCTTTTATTTTATTTTGTGGATGTTCAGGCATAAATATTTAATTTTTTTTCTATCATTTTATAAATAACTTAATTGCCACATTATACAATAAAATCATAACCGTAAATGGGTTCGCAAGTAGGCGATTTTGAACTTTAAAGCAGTTTTCAAAGGCCTATACATTATTTTTTTCTTGGCTTATAAAAAGACTTATACACGGTGTCCGGAAACTCGTAGTACAAGCGGGAAACTGGAGAATCTACACCACATGGGGAACCCAAAAAAACATAAAGTTTTTTGATTTGAGCAATTTCAAAAAAAAAAAAAACAAAAAAAAAATATTTTTCGGCTATTTTAGGGTTAAAGTTTTTTCTGGTGTTTAGGGTTGAATAACAGATGTTTTAACCCTGCAGAGCAGAAATATTTTATGATTACACCGGGTTAAATGAAGGGTGATTTCAAAATAATGCTTCAAATCCGAGTTTCTTCATTTGTTTTACTTTTAAATAGTTTTAATTATTTGGGTACTTTGATCTTCAGTAATAATTTATATTAATTTGATTAAAAAAAAAAAAAAAAAAATCAACTTCAAACTCGATTTACTCGATAACGAAAGCTCAAATAAAAAAAATATATACTACAAAATCGACTCCAAATGTGATGTAGATTCACCAGTTTCCCGCTTGTACTACGAGTTTCCGGACACCCTGTATAAAAAATACTCGATTATTTCAAAGGTCAAGATGTATTCTACTCGCAGTATTTAATTAAAGCATCTGAAATATTTCTAGGCGACCAAATTTTCAAAACAAAAACACATGATTTTGCATTACTACGTATGGCATCGCCTTAAGTTAGGTGGTTTCAAGCTCTTGTCACACTTGATGACCGATGAATAATGATCAGCGCCATTTTGAATTTTTTACACTGATTTTGAAATTTGAATGGTCCCCGTTAAACGCCACGATACCTGTCCCGTTTACACTTTTGGTTCAAGTGCAATTAGCTAAAATATAAGCATAACAGATGACTGTTATGTTGTGCTCATAAATAAACCACTCACTAAATCGATATCTTCGGGCTATCTGTATGAAACAAATTGGCCCCAAAAAACCATAGATATGCCAATACATAGACAGTAAAATTCTCATTCGGAGCCTACTTATTATATTATACACCAATGAAAAACTCTGAAAGTTTATTCCATAGACTTTCAGAGTTTTTCATTGGTGGATATAGTTAGGCAATCATATGACGTTACAATATTTCGGTACCAATTTTATATCGGAGTTATACCTCCTGGTTATGCTTGACAACTGATCAGTATTGTTTTTCGTTTATATTTCTTAGATTGTAAAATACCACATAGATATGTATTTAAAAATAGAAGACAATAATTCTCAAAGATATGTTCATCACCAATGATGTTATAATATATATAGAGACGCGCTGTAGAAATTTTAAAGTGGCAAGCAAAAAAGTATGTCAATTGTAGTACTTTCGATTTTGTAGTTTTAGTACTAAACTGCCACGTGTCGCGTAAGGTCGTTTGCTACCTCTAAGTAAATTGTGCCAAAATACCTTTGAGTGTAATCAGAAAGTGTTTTAATTACGTGGCAAACACTAGTAAAGTCAAGGAATAACATGTAATTTGTAAATGCAGGCAAATTATTTATTTTTTATCTTTAAGTAGTCGACCGATATAGCAGAAAATTTCAAAGTTTGTTCTTATTAGTGCCAGGAGTATTTAGATAGTTGTTTGAATGGTAGAAGAAATGATACAATTGTTTCCCGCCCTGAGATTTTATGCGTTAGAGAAAATGCAAGGCTGACTAGGGTACAGGTTTGGATGCCTGCCAAATTACGAAGTCAAAACTTCACTGTTTAAAATAGTCTAATCACTCGGTTTATTTATATGCTTGCGGTAAAACAACATACACATCAGCAGTAACAATGAGTATCAAGAATCGTCGCCATTTGCAAACTGTCGTTGCTCTATTATGGCGCCGCACTGACTTGATCACTTGACACCTCAAAATCCGCCCAACCCTACAGTCGGCATCGAGGTATTATTCGACGCAACCTTTGAATACGAAAACGCTGCCCGGTCCTATCGTTTATTTCATTCACGCATATATACTTTTTGATGTTCATCTTTGTCATACGTGAATAACGTTTGAATTAAGAATTTATTGGAAACATAAAGAGTGTCTTTTTGCCTCATTTTGTCTTAATTTTGTGAGACCATAACAAGTCTAGATGTATTGTAATGTCATTGTTCAGCATTATTTTGTGGAAATAGTCAAAACAATTAAAAATATAAGAGATGAAAAAGTATGGTTATTTAGAAATTGGCTGTTAAATCCTTACATTAAAAAAAATTCTTATTTCCGTCTTTAGTTTTTTAAACCTTTATTAAAATGTTTTTATTTTGGATGAACTCAAAATGTTAATGTAGTTGTGGCGACAATTGGCAACTATTTAAAAATCCAAACAATTTCTAAAAAGGCTCCCTAGTGTCGCATCGCACCTACATATACTGCAACGGATTTCGATGCAGTGACGCAACTGTTTCCCGCGACTAAAGTTACTTGTGTACGCCTGGACTGAATTTTTAAATAATATATATTTTTGTCACCACAATTCGAATTTGGAATTTTCTATAACTAAGTATTTGACTAACATTTGTACTTTTAAAGTTTTTTTTTACTATTATTTTTTAGATTATTATTAAATATTTGTGGCTTAATATAGTTAACCCTTCAGTACTTTCATCACTTTTGTACAGTTTGCAATGTTTTATGTGCATTTTAAATGCACATAAAACATTGACGGCCGGCATAGTCCAGTGGTAACGCATTGGACTGCCATTCCGAAGGTCGCGGGTTCGAACCCGGCGTGCGCAGATAAATTTTATTTGATTAATTTGTGTTATTTCACAATTAATTAATTAAAATAATATATAGTATATTTGCGGCACGTTCCAGAGTGGAAGATACTACCAGTATCGCCCTGGTGTAAGACCACCATTCAGAATTGAAACGTTGCTCCAAATGGCTTTAGCCGTGTTTAGTGACTAGATCTGAATAGCCAGGTACTTCCCCACCTTCCTCTTTCCCTTCCCCACTTACCTTCAGCCTCACAACATCCCCCAATTGGGGATGCCATAGTCTCACTGGCTCCAGACGGGAGCAGTTGGGACTCTTGTGAGGTATTCACTATAAAAAAATTAAAAAAAATGCGCTGTATACATCTTATTTTTTAATTTTCCCTAAAAACAAATACTGTTTTAGAAACTAGACAAAATTGTCTTTCCGGTCTATGCATTTAAAATAAACATTACTATTTCTAAATAATAAAATTTTTATATCAAACCTGAAAAATGTTGTCAAAAACGCTAACCAAATTTTGACTTAATTTTTTACTCCAATCATAGAAAAATTGAGAGAGAGTTTCTCTTTATTTATTTATTCATTAACGCTCTTTTTCGGGGCTTTTACATATGAATATTAAGAAATATGCATTATTTATTGTACATAAATTGTGTATGTATTTATTGTACATACATTCTTTCATTAACAACATTTTATATTTGTTTAATGATATATTGAAGATGTCCACTTGGTATAATTGTTTCCCTCCATTAGTATTCTGGGCAAAGAGGAATACATATGGTAGTTGGTCCCAGAATTTCTGCACTGAAATAAATAATTTCTTCTTTAGACCGACTTCAGACATAAGTTTGTCAACTGTTAATGTAGATAGGATTAGAGGTAGTGTAACAGAGTACCTGATTTTGCTATTTTTTGTAGGTGTATATACACGGTGTCCGGAAACTCGTAGTACAAGCGGGAAACTGGAGAATCTACACCACATGGGGAACCCAAAAAAACATAAAATTTTTTGATTTGAGCATTTTCAAAAAAAAAAAATATATATTTTTCGGCTATTTTAGGGTTAAAGTTTTTTCTGGTGTTAAGGGTTGAATAACAGATGTTTTAACCCTGCAGAGCAGAAATATTTTATGATTACACCGGGTTAAATGAAGGGTGATTTCAAAATAATGCTTCAAATCCGAGTTTCTTCATTTGTTTTACTTTCAAGTAGTTTTAATTAGTTGGGTACTTTGATCTTCAGTAATAATTTATAAGAATTTGATTAAAAAAAAAAAATCAACTTAAAACTCGATTTACTCGATAACGAAAGCTCAAATAAAAAAAAAAAATACTACAAAATCGACTCCAAATGTGATGTAGATTCACCAGTTTCCCGCTTGTACTACGAGTTTCCGGACACCCTGTATATATATACATAATACAATAACTAATTTTATTGTTAAACTGTTTAATAAGATAATAATATGTATTTGTATAAAAACTCCAATAAAACATAATTTCAAACCTTTTTTTCACTTACCATTAAGAAAATAACTATGTGTTTAACTGTTTTAATTTTTTCAATATATAGGCACCTATTTATAATGATATAGAATTTTTTTATTACTTTTCAAAGAAGCGAACTTGCTATTTAAGTTCCATTATACAGAGAATATTTTTTTAATAAACATGTAATATAATAATAATAATAATAATAAAAAAAACAAACTTAACATCTTCCCGCATGATGGCATCACACGTGTCAGGAAATTCTAAAATTTATTTTGGCTCCTGTTTTTTATTTTTAACAGAGGTTGTAAAAGTGTCAAGCTATCATTCACAAATTTTTCATTTGGTGTCGAACACTGCCCTTTTTACACAATTCAACATGAATGAACAAAGTACGTTCGATTTCGAAAGATTTTGACGCATGCTGTTTTGCTAAACAAATTAAAAAAAAAATTTCAATGAAAAGCACTGTTATCATTGGTAAGAATTTTTTCAAACATTAATGAAACCTTTTTTTTTATTTTGTACCATGTCTTGTCATAAAAAAACTTATATAACACTTATAGGTATATAAGGTTCGAAACATGAGGCATCACAAGATACCATCACGCAAGAAGGAAAGGTCTATGACCAATTCTCATCGAACTGATCCAAAATTATTGCGAATTAGTGACTCAATTGGATATCTTATTTGAGCCATGGTATTTTTCAGTCAAGTTCCTTATGTGCAGCCCTATTTTAAGTTGATTTGGGTTAGGTTGGGTTGAGTTGGATCAGGACTCTTGCATTTATATAAAAACTATCTGTTCCGCGCCAAGCGTTGCCGTGGCTCCTTCCGGAACTTCCAAGAGCATTCTCGAACTTTTCGGAACCTTTTAGACTCACCAACACACTCCGCCCTCCAGTTTGGAACCTTATAGAGCTTTTTGAAATTTTCCTTCGAGAACCTTCTAGAGCATTTGAGAACCTTCATGAACTTTCTGGAACCTTCCAAACTCACCGACACACTCCGCTGTTCAGTTTGGAACCTTATAGAAATTTCTCCTTCCAGAACCTTCTAGAGCAGTGGTTCATAACCTTGTTGGAGGTACTGACCCCCACCAGTTTCATATGCGCATTCACTGAACCCTTCTTACTTGTAAAAATAAAATATGATAGGTGCACAAAATGAATAAAACCTTTAAAGAACAAAACCATTAAGAACGATGAACAAAACCACAAAAATTATATATGTTATACATGTGTATCTATATTGTAGATTTGTCCGACCACTTTCTTTTTTGCTCGACATAGTTAGTATGAAGTGATTAAAATATTAACACATTGTAGTCGGGCGCTTCAAACAATAGACTATCCTATAGCGGGTGTTTTTCGTGATTAGGGCATAAATATATCGCTTTCCTAAAATTGACACAATTTCTAAACCAAATAATATTTTCAATTGAAATATTCAAAAAAATCATATATGACATTTGATCATCAAAAATAAATTATGATTGCTTTGATTACATCATAATTTCACCACATTTCAAAGCTGAATATAAAAACCTGATATTAATTCAGTAAATAGCATTCAATATTCAATATTTGAAAATTCCAAGTAAAAAGATAACATATTTATTCATATCATATAGTTATATAATAAATAATAATATATATTTGCCATGCCCGCAATTTTGCAATTGCTGGATGTGTGAAATCTGATCGCATAAATTGAACAGTGTCGCCTAAGGTCGAAGGCGCACACTCAATAACTTATATGTTTAATTGCTTCTTGTCAAAAAAGAGTCTTTTGCGGTTGCCTCGCCTAATTGAAGAGCCCATTCCACTTATGAATCATAGTATTTCACGCTGATAACAAACCCGTATAATGCCGTTTCCCGCCAAAAACCGACAGTCGACAAAAACGGGATTTGCCGTGTCCCGCAGTTGACCGACAGTCCGCGAAAAACGCCAAAGGCCGTGTCCCGACGACAATGTGTTAAAAAAGGTATGACACGACGTACCATCACGATAGTTACAATATGACTACTGGGCGCACCAAATTCCCTGCAGCACAGATCCATCCACAGGCAAAGCGATGTTGCGTGATCACCTGTAGCCAATGATGGACAAGCGGGTTGTGTCATCACGAATCATATAAATTGGGGGTGTGTCTTGACCTCTGCCGAACCCGCGAGACTGACCTACCGAACCCCTGGGGTTCGATCGAACCCAGGGTAAGGACCACTGTTCTAGAGCGTTCGAGAACCTTCATGAACTTTCTGGAACCTTCCATGCTCACTGACACACTCCGCCGTTCAGTTTGAAAATGAAAATTAATGAAAAGGTCAGAATAAAAAGACCTGCTCGAAAGCCAAATTTCACATACCATTTCGTGCCCTGAAGGCAACCCAAGTGACAACCTATTTGTGCCAAAGTGGGGTTTGGGCATTTATTGAATTTTGAAACCTTTTCATTAATAACTCGCAATTATGTTTTCCTGTTCATTCTTCAAACTGTGTAAATATATATGTAAATGAAAAGACAATAAAAATGAATATTGCACAGCATTCCAAAGGTAAGCATCATTTTATGATAAAGTTCTTTTTGTTATATATACATACAATTAATTTATTAACGCATGAACACTTACCATCTTACTCATAATAGGTAATATGGAGGGATAAGACCAGGTTAAAATCAAACGTTACACATAATTATTAGAATATAATGAGCATCACGTTCACATACTGTAAAGCGTAACTTGCATAAAGTGTATTTTAATAAAATAATTAAATTAATACCATCTATGAACGCATAGATTATAACACAATTAACAAAAGTGAAGATATGGTGAATGAATAAATGCACTCAATAAGCTTTATGAATTTTACGCTAGATGACAATTCGATATTTGATGTTTTAAAATATATCGGACAGAGCTATCTAGCGTCAACTAGCCGATGCATCGGGTCGGTAAAGATCCAAATCACTTGTCCTGTATTAATTGTAAAATACTTCTACCATTCACCACTAGATGTTTAAAAAGCATAAATAACTTGAGCTTCTGTTTCATAGATGGCAGTAATATCGCAAAGCTTATTGGTAGAACGAAAGCATGCTATTATTGAGCAATTTCAAATGCAGTAAGCACATTTTTCAATCTTAGCATTCTAGCTTACTGAAAAGTCACGGACCGCCACTGAAAACAATAAACCGCAAAATAATGTTTATATAGTCTTCTTGAAGGGTTCATACAAGACAGTGCTACAACACCCGATCGTGATTGGGATATAAGCGCATTAAAAAGTTTAAGATAATAAAATTCTAAATACCGTTTTTATCATTTTTAAGGCGATGCCATACGTAGTAATGCAAAATCATGTGTTTTTGGTTTAAAAATTTGGTCGCCTAAAATTTTTTCAGATGCCTTAATTAAATACTGCGAGTAGAATACATCTTAACCTTTGAAATAATCGAGTATTTTTTAAATAAGTCTTTTTATAAGCCCAGAAAAAAATAATGTATAGGCCTATGAAAACTGCTTTAAAGTTCAAAATCTCCTACTTACGAACCCATTTTCGGTTATGGTTTTATTGTATAATGTGGCAAATGAAGTTATTTATAAAATGATCGGAAAAAAATTAAATATTTATGCCTGAACATCCACAAAATAAATAAAAGGCACTTTTTGGCCATGTTTTTTTCTTGCATAAATCAAAACAGGCGGATGGTGTTAAGCGGGAACTTAAACCTTATCGCCATCTACGTAAGGGTTGTTATTGAGAGCGGCTCAATTTAAAATATTACACGACGTAGTGCATCGCCTTAATAGGATACACAAGTTATGTATGAATACATTGGATATATGTATAATCTTTCTGAACTTGGAAAGGAAAACAAATCTATTTGGGAGGTGGGCTTGGATATTGCCGCCCCGGGAATCATTTTTTGGATAACCAACACCTCTGTCATAGGCCACCTCAAGTGGTTCACCACGTTTGACGATTTAGCAGGGGTGACCGGGTTCATCGGGTGAGGTTGTCAAGGATGCTGGGAGATGTGCCAGATCGGGAAAGACTGATTTGGGCACACCCTTCGACCTCTCACCTTGCGCCGCTGCGGGAGATATAGGCCCTGAGGGAAACTATTTTCCTCTGGGTCTCCTATGGATGCACTACGTCGTGTAGTATTTTAAAATGAGCCGCTTTCAATAATAACCCTTACGTAGATGGCGATAAGGTTTAAATTCCCGCTTAACACCATCCGCCTGTTTTGATTTATGCAAGAAAAAAACATGGCCAAAAAGTACCTTTTATTTTATTTTGTGGATGTTCAGGCATAAATATTTTTTTTTTCGATCATTTTATAAATAACTTAATTTGCCACATTATACAATAAAATTATAACAGAAACTGGGTTTGTAAGTAGGAGATTTTGAACTTTAAAGCAGTTTTCATAGGCCTTTACATTATTTTTTTCTGGGCTTATAAAAAGACTTATCTAAAAAATACTCGATTATTTCAAAGGCCAAGATGTATTCTACTCGCAGTATTTAATTAAAGCATCTGAAAAATTTCTAGGCGACCAAATTTTCAAACCAAAAACACATGATTTTGCATTACTACGTATGGGAAAAAATAACCCTCACGGGGCGCCTGGCAGAAGTGAAATATCGAAATTGATTTTTATTCTAGGAAGTGAACTTACTTTTCACTTACAGCAAACACTTTGTGGATACATTAAGTTATTTTATTCAAATTATTTTATTTTTATTCAAATATACCCACTCAAAGACTTATATTACAAATTTAAGTTCATCATCAATTAGAAAAGATAAATTGCCAATTTTAGTGAGAAGAGTGGCAAATATACCGCACAGAGTTTTGGTAGCCGTGGCGAACGGAAAAAGTCAACGAGTCACGAGGGTGGCCAAATGAAACGTCGATTCACCCCTGGTAAGGTCGGGCACCCCTCGTAAGTCATCAAAAGCGGCGAATCACTTGGGGTGATTTATGACAGATATGTTGGTTATCCCATGAACGGTTCCCGGGGCGGCGGTACCCATACCCGCCTCCCAAATTTTTGCGTCGGAGATATAGATACACCCCTGGATACATCATCACGAATAATCAAAAAATTATAAGACATACACCATGAGAGAAACTGCAGTGCCTAAGTAATGTGTGGAGTTAATAAAAAATAACATCTTGAAGTAAGGTGGAAATAAAAACTCCGATAAATCATTCCAGAGCCGAGCTGTCGAATACAAGAACTTGTCGTAGAAGCGACCCGTTCTCACCAATCTTTGCCACGCTGGTGTGTCTCCCAGCTGTGTACTGGTGTATTATTCTACGTATAAACATCACAAACTTTTCGCGAGCTGTGCCGCGAATGATGGGAAAGGACAATCATACAATATCATAGTTGCTTTGTTCTTTTCCGTAATTCGTCGCACGGTTCGCAGAAATGTTGCCCTGTTTATACGCACCCTAAAAGATTAAGGTTGCCAGTTCATCGAAAAATAGCAGCAAATTTTTTTTTCTAAAGTAAAACATAACAAATGGTATACCATTTAAAAACAAAAATTCACTAAATGAGCATTTTTTAAAATAACTCTCAAGGTTAGCGTAGTAAATTTTTACGATATGAGGAGTCAAAATAAAGTAATTAAAAAAATACATACTATTTTTATTTTTCAAAGGCATTGGCACTTTTAGTTCTATTTTGATATAATGATATAAGGTTTCGATTTTCTCGAAATTCATTTAGGTAAGTGCCAATATCTCGTAAACTAACGACTTTTTATTAAAGTCACTGTATGAGATTCTGGGCCACCGAGAGTTGGCCTGTCAGCCATCGTAGGAATAACGTTGAGATTTTGTATCCCTAAGGAGTATGTGGGTTAAAACCATGTAGAGATATGCAAAGAATGCAAGGCTGATGATAAATGGTTTGGCCGTGTAGAAAAAATGAACGGAGAGAGGAATGTAAGGAGAATATATGGATGTGAATGGTAAAAGAAGTGGGGGACGTCCGAGGAAGACATGGGACGATCAAGTGAACCAGATATTTGAGTCGGGCCATCTCAAGAGTTTGTATGAGACGATGTATGAATGTGAATGAGGAGTGGGTGCCAAGACCGAATTGTTTGGCGGTCTGTCCTCAGAGACTACCCATGCGGGAAAACGGGGGTTAGTTAGTTTTCTGTATGCAATCCATCCGTCAAGGTAGAGACTATCGATAAATAGATGGAGCACCTTTCATTGTAATACAATACCTTGCCAATAGAATAAATAGAACATTCCTACATGAAAATTCTCCAAGCTACCTTGTTCTACCCCCCGCCGGCAGGTGGTGCCTCGTATCTTGTCGCCTGTCATACCATCCGTCGTCAGCCCGTCTTGCGTTATAGTATATTTTGGCCGTGTGAATCTAGTTTAGGAAGGTCCCACCGTCATACACCCAACTTCCAACTTCTAACGCCCAATAAGCCCGGCTAATGTGAACGATTTGTACTGACCGGTCGTCGATCCCCGACTGAGCACGGAGAACACACCGCTTCTTAAACTCATAGAAGGAACTAGCTTCTCTGCTCTATGAGTATGGATTTTCCAGGGGCGTGCGGTACGTGATCATGATACATCAGTCAGTTTATAATTTATATTTCGTGATATCTCGAGAATTTTCTTGATTTTTTTCTAATTTCTTGTATATTTCGTGATATTTCGTTAGATATATTGTATTTAGATTAGAAACGAATCAAAAAATTGGTTCAACTTAGTTAAATATCCCCCGACGCTCTGGAAGACTGGAAAACATTGGAATCTGCTGAACTCGGTCCTCGGGTTGCTCACAGTTGAACCCGCTTCAACGGGATATTGTAATATATGGATAGTCTCTAATTGTGTGGTTTTGATACTTTGGGTTTTTTAGGATATTACACATGGCGGGGCAGGGAGGATCGAGTCAGGGTTGACTGGAACATTTCTCCCGGTGAGGATACGGCAGGAAGCGAGTACCGGAAAGCAAGAAGGCGGAAACGAGAAGCATCGGGAGCGAGAAGCGGGAAGCAAGAAGTTGCAAGAATCGTGAAGTGAGAAGTAGTGGAAAGCTGGAAACGCTAAGCGGGAAGCAGGTAGCAAGAAGCAAACAGTAAGAAGCAGCGCAAGCGGAAAGCATAAAGGAACCGTAAATGGGAAGAAAAAAGCCGTGGAAATCTGGAAGTGTGTAGCTAAAATAATGGGAAGCTGGAAATAAGAAGCAAGTAGCAGCGAGAAGCAACAGCCAAAAGAATTATACGCAGGAAGCTGGAAGTGTGAAGCAGGAAGCTGGAAGAGGGAAGCAGGAAGCGGGAAGCGAGAAGAAGCGGAAATAAGCGAAAAGCGAGAAACGAAAACCAAAGCTCAAATAATTCCTTCGTTCCTATTGGCTTATTAGGTTGCCATGTATACCAGTCTATTAAACTCTAACCTCCTTCCCATCCTCAGAGCACATGTTCTAATAAATTCCCCTGGTGTACCGGAATTGCCGAAACAGGAGTGCTCCTGGCTGGGGTGGTACCATAGTATCGTGTCGTATTTTATTTATTGTTTAGGAACATTTACAGACTATGCAACAATTAAGCGCTGCAAAAAACGTATATGTCAACATTCCACTTAAAAATGTTCACATCGTGCACAGTTGAAGTGTCATTATACACTATGTATTAACAAAAATGTAAACAGCAAAACGTGAGCAAAGGCAAAAAAAAGAGATGTAAAAAACAAAAAATATATATTATAGTATATTTTATATTATTTCGTAATGTACAGTGTGTCCGGGGGTAAAGTGCGCTAACTACTGGAAGTGATTCTAAATGATGGTAGAAGTAAAAAAGATACTTTTTTTTAAATTCCAATTTCTATTTTCCCATACAAAAATATTTTTCCATGGAAGAATATTTATTTTCCCACACAAACAATTCAACTTTTTAACATTACAACTACCTTAAAACATTGAATGGGACCGCACGCCCCTGATAGACTTTAGTTCAAACCGATGCCACGGATAGTCAAAACTCTTGTTCTGTAGTTTAAAATGTTAAAATTCATTATTATTTATTGACAGTTTACACAGATAAATGCGTGTAATTGAATGTGGATAAACGGTGCCCTTTTTGCGTGAAGACAATTGCTTCCCAACAACTAAACCAGAATATGGTAATGAAAACTGAAATATGCTTTAGTGTTTTCCGTGCGGTGTGAATACTGTGTTAGCTCGACAATCTGTTTTTGTTTTTCACTAAAAACTGTCGATATAAAGCTTGGTGTCATAAACTGATGGAATAAATGGAATACCAATGCAACCATTATCAGCTTACAATGTAATTTTCACAATGATTTTTGAAACTTTCAAATTTTAATATTTATGCTGTCAAATGATAATTTGGTAATGGCCAAAGTTGTCGTTGTTTTTGTTCGAAATTTCAAAATTGTTCAATTAGTGTTAGTTAATACTCAGGCAAATACGGATATAATTTACTAGTACATTTATTAATAAAATGGACGATTGATTATTACGTACTAACTTTCAAACTATTCATTTTTTATATCGATGGATATGTATGGTTTTCAGATTAAGCTTCAAATAGCAGGTTCTTACTATTGCAAAACGGGACTCAGCAGTATCAAATCACATACATCGACTCATATAAATACCTCAGAAAAGCATCACAAAAATCATGCTGGCTGTTATCTTTATATATGATCTAATTATATGAGATAAAGATAGCTGCAAATAAAAATGTGCGATGCGGAAATGAAGATAATGTTGGTAATACTCATTCGAAGTATGATACAGTTAAAAATGACCGAAGGAGATAGGGTCTCATTAGCTCAGTTGGTCTACCAACTGAGCTAATTAGACCCGGTGTAATAGCGGTGCCACGGCAAGACGAAGGTCTTGGGTTCAAGTCCTAGATGTGACCGTATCTTTTTCTGATTGCCTGTTTCAAAAATTAAATATTACAATTTGAGGTTTTACTCATAAAGTTATACCAGAAAAATATTACAATTTGAGGTTTTATTCAAAGTTATTCCAATAAAATATTACAATTTGAGGTTTTACTCATTAAGATTTTCAAATAAAATAAAGTTAATTTGTGAACAAATTCTGCTGTGTAATTAATTAATTATTTGTGGAACATTCTAATTTGAGTTTTTATTTTATATTTTCAATAATATTATTATTGAATTGAGATCAAGATCCTACATCATGGTTTTGCATTCTCAATTAACTTTAAAACCGCATCTATGGGAATTTAACACCTTGTATTATGAAATAATGTATGAAATCCCTGAGTCACCAAGCTTTTTATTTTGGAAACACCTTACATTAACGACCTTTCATTCAAAGTTAAAGAATACAATAATTGGAGGAAATTTTAATTTAATATTTTCCGATATTTACTCGGAAATCAATAAAGGCATAGGTAATACAAATGAAATCTATCTGATATCATTATAAGTATCTATATAGAAACAATATAGGTACATATATCGTATGTTAAGTGTCCCCACAAGGGCATCAACAGTGACTTTCCAAATATACAAAAAATCATTTCCTAAATATTTTGTTTTATCATCTGAAAAAAAACAAAGTTGTAAACACCTCTGGACAGGCCAAGATACCAAACAAAACGCCTGTAACCAAGTGGGTCTTCCGACGACCCCATGCATTTTTCTGTCTTATGGGCTTTTAAACTATCGAAATCCCAATTATTCAGTCAATTATCAGTGGTAACTTATGTATTTGTGCAGAAATACGTAAAATACTAAAAGGATATGTCAAGTATTTTAGCTAATATAAGGAGGATAGTAATTTTAGGTGCTACCTACTCCCCCACTTGGCTGCGGGACAGTTAATAAACAAGCTAAATACGCCTGTGTAATTCTACCTTCGGATAAAGAATCTCAGATTTTTTTGTTTAAAGTTATTTGCTAAATTCCCAACCACTATCAAATAAATAATAACAAAAAAATTTCAATCTTTGCAACCACTGGAGTGATTTTTAGTCATATTTTGCCATTTTGCACTAACTAACTAACTAACTAACCATCACACCGTTTCCCCAAAAGGGCAGAGAAGACGGACCGCCATAGAACTCGGTCTTGGCACACACTTCTTGCCTCATTCACATTCATACATCGTCTCATACATACTCTTCTCTTTTATTCTGACTCTTAAGATGGCCCGACTCAAGTATCTGATTCACTTGGTTGTGCCATGTCTTCCTCATTTATATTCTCCTTACACTCCTTTCTTCGCTCATTCGCTCTACGTGCCCAAACCTCTAAGCATCCCTTTCTTGATCTTATTCATTATGCTTACATCAGCCCTGCACTCATTGCGAATCTCCAATTTTCTCACACAATCATACATGGTTTAACCACACATACGCCTCAGGGATCTAATTTCTACAGCATTCAGTCTACTTTCATCCTTTCTCTGCCAGATCCATGCCTAACTTTCGTACATCAGGGTAGGTACCAGCACTCCATTGTGGACTGCTAGATTCGCTTCTTTGAACAATTTTTTGTTAGCGCTAAATGTGTTCAGTCCTCCATTTATGGAGTTACCTGCATTTACCCTTCTTTCAATCTCATGTAATATATCAATAAGAATGGTATTATTTTAATAATATCGTAAATGTATATATATGATGCCAAACACTAGAATGGTTGAAATTATCCGAAAAGGAACTCATTGGTATTTTAAAACATCTTCATAGAACATACTGAAATAAACATATCCAAACCATGAAATTAATACCTAGAAGGTGCCGAAAACCCACTATCTAAAACCTAATTCACCTCAGCACAGGATTAGATTATAATATGTACATAGTAATGGTTAAAATAAATAATTAAAACCTAAAAAGATATTACATTTTTGTACGTATCATCGCACGTCTTTGGAAGAATTGTAGAACTCGATATTTAAAAACTTTTAGAACCTATCCTATGTCCATTGTTAAAACCAAATTTGTTTATTAAAAAAAACACATATGCACCAATAATCTGTTGTCTATCGTACACAGTTTTCCATGCTCTGCAATGCTGATTGGTTATTCTTGAAAAACTTAGCAAAATATGTTATAATTATAGTAAATTTCTTATTTACGTGTTTGGTCAGCTATTCTATAAATTAAATTGATTTTGAGTTTACACTGTTTTATTTGTTTTTCTTTTAAACGATAATTAGAACAAGTTTCCTAGTGAATAACCAATGTTACTAGGAATGTACCTAAAGCCTCTTAAAAGTAATCCAAAAACGGCATACGCTATACGACTTACAAAATTACGATTGCACAATTTTTTTTTTATTACATTATTAATTTGTTTTTTATAATTGGTACTATTTTCTTTAAAAAATTCCGTACCATTTTTTTCTTAGATTATCGATTATCTTAGATTATTTTACCCCCAAAATATTGCGGTATGAACGGTATGTAATAAATAAAAAAGAGTGTCTATGGCAGCGTGGCTTCGTTCATTTATACAAATCTACAATTTTATTCCGAGATTGATGAAATTTTGCACACCTGACCTACAAAACAAGCGAAATTCACTGTCTACATGAGTTTTCTAAAAACCACCCTTGACGTACAAACACAATTAATTGACGTTCAAAATCATAGGAAAACTTCGTTCTAGACTTCAGCTATATCTTCTATAAAATACACCATAATTTATTCCCATTTGGTTCCCATTAAAATTTTCCGCAAACGCCTCCAACCAGCACAAACCATTATAAATTACCACATATTAAACACAACATGCATGAGTTACACATACAGTATACACGTAATACACGTATCAGCATATATGAAATATCCTATCCCATATAATATCTGTATATAATATATATAGCCCCATACAATATAGTTTGCATACATTCATTAGGGTGGGTCGTCAAGTTTTTTTCTCCGAATATGGACATGTTAGGTGAAGAAAAGATGAACCGATGAAAGTGTGTTAAGGGCCTGTCTGTATGCCCGAAATAAGATCCAATTAAATAAATAGGTCCGAAAATATTTAAAAAAAATTACTTCGGATGAAAGTTATCAAAATTTATAAAATAGAATTTTTAAATTTTCTAATTTGAAAATCATTGGCCAATAGGAGTCGAAAGATTTGGACCTCGAATTGGCGAAACATATTTTCTTTCAAATCTTATATCATATTTCTTGAGATTTTCTGTTAATTGTTAACCGTGGATAAGCGTAAAATAAATTATGCATCAGAAAGTCACCATACTGCTGAAGTGTAAATTTAAAGATAAAATTCTTATTTTTTCATATTTTTTTTACATAAACATTCTAATGTATGTCATAACATCACTATCATTATGCTACACCTATTTACAATTAGATTAAAAGGTGAAACGCACCGAGAGTCGGCCTAAAACGGGGGCTGTTAAAATGTGAAAAATTTGAATTGGTATTGATCAACTATTTGATGCTAATGAAATGTGACGAGAGTTCGAAATAACCTAACCTAACCAAAACTATCTCAACCTAGTGTAATATTCAAGCCACAGCACGGAGAAAACTTACTGTCTATTCGTTATCCGGTTAAAAACGGGATTGCAGGCCTTTGACGATTTTTTATTTATTTATTTCTAACAAAACACATTTGGAATAATACATGTATTTAGACAATAGATAGGTAGTCCAGCGAAGCTGCCACATGGCTGCTTGTCTGCAGGTTCTACCTCAATATAAATCCATTTATATTTATATTTAAAGATATACATACTTTCAAAGGTACATATAATGAATTGATATGTTTCTTAATAAACTTTCAGTAAAACACGAAGATGTTTTCGCGATGTCGGAACTCGTGTTCATTATGTTGGCATTTTGTCATTGTATATTATCATGACTAATGCAGGTGCATGAACACCTGTTCCGATGTATTAGTAAGGTACTAAAAGTTTAACAGGAAACAACCTGCAATCCCGTTTATTACGGTATTTGAATCAATTGGTAATGCTCATATTTCTCCGTGCTTTCAGTGCCAACAGAACTATTGAATCTGCATTTTATTAAGGTTATAATATAAATAGTTATTATTATTTGCATGACAAAATTTAAAAAAATAACTTATATCATTGATGTCGCTTTTCCAAATTCCTGTAATATTCAAAAATCTGTTAATGAAAAATAAGAAAATACACAGATTTAGGAAATGAAGTAAAAAGAATTTGGCATTCTCAGACTATAAAATATTACCATTCGTTATTTCGGCTACTGGCATTATACCTAGCTCTCTCATTCAAAATTTAGGCGTATTAGATCTATCAAAAAATTTATATATAAAGATGCAAAAGTCGGTCATTTTGAATTCATGTAGGATAACAAAAGATTTTTTAAATATTTATGTTGAGGGATCAGTAGGATTTATAGGCCCAGTTAAAAGTTCTACCGAGCCGAACCCTCTGATATGAAAATATCTGGAGTCGGTGAATTATTTTCCCATTTGATCTCTGATGAGTTGACGTGTTGTTCTTGTATTGTTTTGTATTTATTTTGCTTATATAATGCACTTACATAATGTTGATTGACTAGATAATCATTTGTGGAAAAGTGTGTGGAAGGGTTTAGTTTTTCCTATGGGAAAGAATTAACCCGGACAATAAAATCGGAAGTTTAAAAAAAACCTTTGAAATTAGTGAGAGTGGTAATTTTTTTACATTACCCCACACAGGAAGTCCTAAGGAGAATAATTTATCTCAGGGCCTTTGTCATCTTTTAGGATACTGTGTGGTAAGTTTTTTATAAGAAAAGAAAGGAGAGAAAGTTCGGAGAAGGTAAAAGGTATGAGGGTTGGAATTTGTTTGAATCTAAGGATCAGTGTATTCGGGAGTAATGGAAATACTCACGCCACGCAGCTGGCACAACACACATCACCCGATGTACCCGGACACTCCTGCTAAATCACCAAACGTGGCGAACCACTTGGGGTAAGCCATGACATCTACCTACGCTAGCTAAAATAATCCTCGTAGATTTGTGGCCCACCCTAACAAACGTAATACATCCCATTTTATATGTATGTCGGTATATTCTTCTTACCGGGCGTCGACGAGTCTACGAAGTCCTGACTACACAAGCCAATTCTATGTCGTAACAAATAACAATATAAAGTATCCATAATTGTTACGTGTAAGGTGGGCGGGCTGGCGGTGCGAATAATGATGTTCCTGATTTTTGCTTCGTCATCGCTGTTCATGTCTTCGGGCAATGCTGAATCTAGTACCCGAGTTGTACCCATAAATCATCTATCAGAAAATAGTCAAATTAATCATTTAGTTTAAAAAACGTCTTGTACATACAACCTTTTTTAGAATAGAGTTTGAATTGGCTTTCAATTTATTAAGGTTGGTACCTATTTGTTTTGTAAGACGTAATTTTTTATGTAAACAGTTAACAATAAACCAAAACATTATAAAAGCGATGTTTATTCTGAATTATATCAATGTTATTATCACACACACAAGGCCGACCGATTTACAGTTTATACAGCGCGATCTTAGCTTACAACTAAGATTTATTACTAGTGACTCACAACTAAGGTTTATAACTAGTGACTTACAAATCAGAATTATAATATCTATAACTTAGAAATTATAACTGTAACTGGTGACTTACGTCTAAAACTTATATCTAGTGACATGAAACTAAGAATTGTCGTAATACGACATAAACGTATTTGATTGGAATTGAAAAAAAATTGCAGCTAAGATTTATCACTAGTTACTTTCAAATAAGATTTATAACTAGTGACTTACAACTTAGACTAACAGCTAGTAACGAAATAATGAGAATTATAACTAGTAACTTGCATCTAAGACTTATTTATGACTCAAATTAAGACTTATAACTAGTGACTTACAACTTAGACTAACAGCTAGTAACGAAATAATGAGAATTATAACTAGTAACTTGCATCTAAGACTTATTTATGACTCAAACTAAGACTTATAACTAGTGACTTAAAACTAATACACGCCTATTTATGAACAAGTGGGTCTTATAATACATAATAGTATTTGATTGGTATTAAAAAGAATATTAGCAGCTAAAATTTAAAACTAGTTATTTAAACTAATTTAATAATATTGGCTTACAAGTCAGACTTATTACTAGTGACTTAAACTAAGACTTATAACTGGTGATTTAAAACTAACATATATTATTTATGATCAAGTTGGCCTTAACACATAATAGTAATTGATTGGTATTAAAATAAAATGTTGTCGCTTAGCTGGGTTTTAAACCCCTGACTGCTGCCCAAGGATCGCGCAGGTAGATGTGAAGAGTACATAAATATATCCTTGACCTGCCTCAAATACTTAGACCGTTTAATTCTGTCGAATTGTAGATCGTATTCAACTATAATAATTATTCGAAGTAAATATTAAAATAAAAACCAGGTAAATAGCGTCGCGTGTCAATATCAGCTGGCTGATAACATCGTCACAAGACATATTATGTTACTATCGGTTCACAGGCTCAACTAATTATGGTTAGGTTGATACAAACTCCATTCCCATCTCCAGCGATTTCTGAACGAAGATGATCAGTACTTTTGTTGATATTCTAATAACTTATAAGCATATCAGTTCACAATTTGATTACAAAACTGAAATGGGCAAGTGGTAGATACTATATATATCAATGTTGCCTATATGAAAAACCATAAAATAAAAAATTGAAAATTGGCTTTAAATGGCTTTAGTAGTGTTTGTTGACCAAATCTGAACCTTCCTCTCTCTCAACTTCTTCCTTTCCTTTCCCACGCCTTTTTAAGCTCCAACTAATCCCAATTAGACCAACTAGACTCAAGTCACCTTATTATTGCAACAATACTGGAACTAACGCAGAACAAAATTCAATAATCCATCGCTTGCACAGATTAGGCAATGAATATTCCAACATCGATCACGCTGATTGTCTATTATCATATAAAAGATGCATAAAAAAAAATTGTCGAATAATACCATACCATCATAATGTTTATGTACTTCAGATTAAAAACTACTAGTACTCGATAGGTAGAAGCTGATATCAGTGCATTATATATCATAGTCATCATAGGTAGGTACTATGTAAAACTTTATCGGACTGTCAAGCAGTGTCGCACATTATTATTATACACGTGATTCTCCCATTTATTACTTTTGTTTCCTTTTCATATTATAAAATAGTATTTATTTTATTCTTTTCATTTTCTAATAGTATATACCTTTCTAATTTTTATTTTATTTTATTTTTTACAAACTCTTATTGCCTTTCAGACATTTTATAAGCACTTCATTCTTGCTTATACTACTTTATTGTATATTATTACATATAATTTCTTACTTTGACTTAATACTATACTACAGATTGCTACTTATATTTTATTTATATCTCTTTTTTTCATACTTTTAACCTTACTACTATTTACTGATTAAACCATTATACTTAGATTTATATTGTTGCATTCCTTATGTTGCTGTACTATTCTCTGTAATTTAGTATGTGAATGGCACATGTTGTGCCGTATATGTGAAAATAAATAAATAAATAAATAAATAAATTAGCGAAGTCATAGCATCACTGGTCAAGGGCAGTTGAATCTCTTGTGTGGATCTGCATAATATTTTATTTAAATATATCGACTTAGCAAACATCAAAATTATTATTTTGTAGAATATTTATCTAAATTTCAGCACGTCCACTTATTACCTATAATTTAGCACTTAAACATTTAACTTATAACTAATAACATTCATTTGAGATTTATTACTAGTGACTTACAACTAAAATTTATAACTAGTGACTTATAACAACTCAGACTTATAATAACTTCAACTAAGTACTTATCACTATTTCAAATGCAATTCAAATTCGTTCCCTGTAATATACACAACCTGACCTCCGTTTTTAATATACACAAATTTCCGATTTTATGTCCGGGTTAAATCTTCCCCATAGGAAAAACTAAACCCTTCCACACACTTTTCCACAAATGATCATCTAGTCAATCAACATTATGCAAGTGCATTATATAAGTAAAATAAATACAAAACAAGACAAGAACAACACGTCAACTCACCAGAGATCAAATAGGAAAATAATTCACCGACTCCAGATATTTTCATATCAGAGGGTTCGGCTCGGTAGAACTCCTAACAGGGCTTATAAATCCTACTGATCCCTCAACATAAATATTTAAAAAATCTTTCGTTATCCTACATGTATTCAAAATGACTGACTCTTGCATCTTTATATATATAAAATTTTTGATAGATCTAATACGCCTAAATTTTTAATGAGAGAGCTAGGTATAATGCCAGTAGCCGAAATAACGAATGGTAATATTTTTATCGTCTGAGAATGCCAAATTCTTTTTATCTCATTTCCTAAATCTGTGTATTTTCTTATTTTTTCATTAACAGATTTTCGAATAGATCTCGAAAAGTATTTAATTGTTATTTACCATTTATACTTAGTAAGTATAAATGAAATATAATGAAGTATAAGTAAAAGTATTCAATTTCATTTCATAAAACATCTCAACTGTTACTTACAAAATGCAACAAATTGTGTACCTAAGTGTTCCAACAGTTCCCAATCGTCTCGAGCCAGCGAGTATATGGCATCCCCTATTGGGGTATATTGTGAGGCTGTGGGGAGGGAAAGGAAAAGGATCATGGGCTTGCTATTCAGATCAGATCATCAAACACGGCTAAAGCCATTTCAAGCAATGTTTTAATTCTAAATGGTCGTCTTACACCAGGGCGATACTGAGAGTTAATTCCTGGAACGTGTCGCATGTATACTCACTTGCACTCTTTGCGGATCTCCACATTTATCACACTGTCATACATGGTTTTACCACACATACTCCTCAGAGATCTCATTTCAACAGTATTCAGTCTACTTTCATCCCTTTCTCTGCCAGTTCCATGCCTCACTTCCATACATCAGGGTAGGTACCAACACTCCATTGTGGACTGCTAACTTCGCTTTTTTGGACAATTTTTTGCTAGCACCAACTGCGTTCAGTCCTCCATTGAAAGAACGGCGTTTATTTGACTGCTCCTCATAAAACATCCTAAGTACTAGTTTAATAAGAATTCAAAATTAGCTCTTGCTGCTTTTTCCCTCTCATAAAACAACGCTAATTTCCACAATTTCCATTGCAAATGGCGCATGTTACGAGTTCGTCATATGCGACCCACCGCGCCATAATGTCGATATCAGCTGGTTCATGAAATCGATCACACACTATTATCTGTTCCCGGGCTCAATGACCCGCGCGTACCCTCCTCTCCTCTCATACACACAGCCAGCGTTTCTGTACACTATACACGCCACTGGTAGTACTAACACAACAGCCTCTTTGCTCTGAGCAACTTGGAACTTGGATCTTGTCGGAAGAACTGCCGACACTTGTTGCAAGACAGAATATGGACATACAGGGTTTTCCAATAAGAGGTGTTATTTTGAATAGCCCTCTATTTCGTTAGATATTACTTTTTTCATTTTTTAACATTTGACAAGTAAAAACTACGTCATTAATAAAAATGGAACGATACACGCTTCAACAACGCATTGAAATTATTAAAATTCACTTGAGTGAATCAAATGATCTTGAGTGATGAGGCCCATTATCACCTCGGTGGCTTCGTCAAAAAGCAAAATTGTTGCATATGGGGCTCAAAAAACTCAGGAGTTATTGTTGAAAAACTTCTTTATCTTCAATGTGTGACTGTTTGGTGCGGTTTATGGTCCGGCGGAGTCATTGGACCTTACTTTTTCAAAAATGAGGCTGGAGCAACAGTTACGGTGAATGGATTGCGCTATCGAGAGATGATTAATGATTTTTCATGGCCGGAATTAGATGATATTGATCTGGACAACGTTTAATTTCAACGAGACAGCGCTACGTGCCACACAAGCAACAAAACCATTGATCTTTTGCGATTAAATATCAAAATAACACCTCTTATTGGAAAACCCTGTAGAATATTCACTGAGATACATCTGGACATTTGTAGCGTGATACAGTATACTTATGGCTTGATTCTAACTTGTGGCAAGATATACTATAAGTTCATATGCCTCTATGCTCTGAGCAGCTTTGAACTTGTGGAAAGAAGCTGCCGACACCTTGTTGCAAGGTATAATATATGCACAATAGCGTGATACAGTATATTTGTGGTTTGATACTTGTATCACGATATTTGTGGCATGATGTGTTGGAGGTCAAGAATTGAAGGCTCGCCATGAATCAATCTATTTAAAGATTTTCCGGTGTTTTTCACGTGATAGTTGAATAATTTTGATGTTTTATTGGTAGGTGTGAAAACTTTGCAAAGTTTTGGGTTTGGCACGCACGCGTTGAATTGTATAATTCATGAACAATTTTTTTCTAATAATAATAATAATAATATTGGACAATTTGTATAGCGCCGCTTTTTTGAGATATCACCTCAGAGGAGCTTTACAGTTGATGCAGGTATTACAGAAAATATAAACATTACAAAAATAAATTGAAGTTAAGTTAATTAAAATGAAGAACAGGAACAGGTGACATTAAGATGGAGACTCTGCAGCAAGAATCCTAGGTGGTGAAGAAACTGGGCCAGCTGCTGCAGCGAGAGAGTCCACCGCGTCCACCAACAGTGCCAGCACGAGGTTCGTCATCCGTCCAGGTATGTGTCTGCTGCTAATAAAGCGCTGACACAATATTCTCACATAGATAACAGACCTTGGCAGCACCGCTGTGATGTTCGGCGAGTTCATCATATCTAGTCTCTAACTAACTAACTATCACGCCGTTTCCCCTCAAGGGTAGGCAGAGAGAAGAGACCGCCAAATGGTTCCATGATAACTCAACACAGTGACAATTCAACACACTTTTAAAAAGTGATATAAAGTCATTAGAAACGATAAATTTTTTTTTTTAACTTAACCTAACCTAACCTACATAACACAGTTAATAAAGTTTTTCTTTCATCACTTTCCACGAATTTATATAACTTTTTAAAGATGTGATGAATTATCATTGTGATGATTTATCCGGTTACTAATATTAATATATTTGCGGCACGTTATAGAGTAGTAGATAACTTCAGTATCGCCGTGGTGAAAAATGACCACTCAAAACGTTGCTTGAAATGAAATTAGCTGTGTTTGGACCCAGATTTTAATATCCAGGTATTTCCCAACCCCCCACTTCTTAATTTTGATAGTTTTAGTCTCTGTTGGTAGCAGTTGGAACTTTTGTGCCGAATTTTCATTAAAAAAACAAATATATATGTAGAAAACATCTTTCTGATAAATCAAAGATATTTAATTCAACACGCGATCTTTTTTATTGCGTTAAAAATCGGTGCATTATGCAAACGATTATATTTCCCAAGAATCCTCAAATTAGCATTTCATTATATTATTGAAGAGCTGCTCAATAAAACGGATTAATAACATTCGCACATCATCAGCCATGCAAACGCCATCACGTGGTGACCACAAAACTGCTGCGCAAATCTGCATTCGTCCTTCGATTAACCTTCAGGGCACTTTATTGGAGTTGTGGCTAAATCATCTGTTAATTTATCTGCCAACAAATATTAATTTCGTATGGATTAATGCAATCTAAGAACATGGTTCTTATTTTACATATTCAGTGGTTCAATCCACTCGAGCGATTTTTGGCATATTGAAAAATGTTTTGAGTGATCACTTGCCATAATATGCCAAATTTATAGAACCTAAAAATATGGGACAAGCGGAGCAATATAGTTGGATTCATTTGCATTAAACCACAGAAAGCAGATTCATTTGTTTCAATATTAATATTTTTAGGAATGAAAATACACACATATTTATATATGTTATGGTTAAGGTTTTCACGGGTGTAAGATGTAGAATAATTTTCTCGATTTACCCGCGTAACGTACTCCTTAAAAGGACTGTCCATCTTCAGGGGCCTTATGCCTTGAGTTTTGTCTCAAACTGATGGCTTTCGCCAGTCTGTTCACAGACACGCGAAATGCAAAATCACGTGTTTTTGGTTTGAAAATTTAGTCGCCTAGAAATGTTTCAGATGCTTTAATTAAATACTGCGAGTAGAATACATTCTGGCCTTTGAAATGATCGAGTATTTTTTAGATAAGTTTTTTTATAAGCCCAGAAAAAAATAATTTATAAGGCCTATGAAAACTGTTTAAAGTTAAAAAAATCTCCTACTTACGAACCCATTTTCGGTTATGGTTTCATTGTATAACGTGGCAAATTAAGTTATTTATAAAATAATCGTAAAACATTTAAATATTTGTGCCTGAACATCCACAAAATAAAATAAAAGGCACTTTTTGGCCATGTTTTTTTCTTGCATAAATCAAAAAAGGTGGATGGTGTTAAGCGGGAATTTAAGCCTTATCGCCATCTAAATAAGGTGTGTTATTGATAGCGGCTCGATTCAAAATATTACACGACGTAGTGCATCGCCTTAAGAACCGAGAAAATTATTCTACAAGTATATATACACTAATCGCTCGAGTTATTAACTCTACCATTTACGAGATTTTTTTTTTGTATTTTTTGCGAGTTCTGGTTGATCATTTTGTTAAATTTTTATATTCACTCAAGGATTATAAGAAATAAATCTTTTAAGCATTTTCCAGTCAAAGAAAATGAAAAAAAAACCTGCTTCTTTCGTTTTTGCACAATGCCAGCGCCAACATTCAAATCAAGTATATCGTATACTATGCAGTCTATGGTCAATATATTATGGCCTTCTACAAGCTATATGAATGATCTCTTCAAAGTCAGGATGAGTACTCAATATTTTTTTAAGACCCCCTTTCGAGGTCGTTAATCCCAAATCAACCTGTTCCATATCACCGGATGTGTCGTAATTAAACATTGAAATAAAAATACAAATTGCCCAGCCTGGGCGGCGGTCCGGGCCCTCACATCGGGAATCGCATCCGATACAAGCAACAATTATTACTATAATTTAACAGATATAATAAACATATATATAATAGTTAATCATTGAAGAAGAAGATAATATTAATAAATCTAAGCGAAAAATGAAACAGAAAAAGACAAAAAAACTGGGGATCGAACCCAGGTATTCTGAGCTACTGACACATGATGATATTCTGTCATTTTTATCTGACTCATATTTCAATCTAAGAATAACCAATACCTATCTTCAATTAATTCACATATTTTTTAGCTGAAATCTTTTTTGTATGACTCGCCAGCTGGTGTGCAATTAATAAATTAGTAATAAACGTAAAAAGAAACGTTTCATATCTTTTACGGAAACCAATATCTACGAGTACATCGTTTTTGTTTTATGTCATTAGTGCGTCCCAATTAGTAGAGTCCCAACTGCTCCCAACTGTCTGAAGCCAATGAGACTATGGTATCTCAAATTGGGGTATGTTGTAAGGCTGAAGGTGGTGGGGAGGGGAAGGAGAGTGGAAGAGGAAGGTGGAGAATTCAGATTTGGTCATCAAACACGGCCAAAGCCATTTGAAATGATGTTCAATTCTGAATGGTGGTCTTATTCCAAAGCGTATCTTCCACTATGGAACGTGCCGCAAATATTGTATGTATTAATTTTTTTTAAATGAGGAATTGTGAATTAACACAAATCAACCAAAATATAATTTACTTAATTTTACTTACTTAAAATATAAATATAATTTATTTCGCAGACGGGATTTGGACCCGCGACCTCCAGGTTGCTAGTCGAGAGCCTTATCCTTATCTGTAATAAAAAATGTACTTCTCATCCTAAAACGATCACTATTTTGTACCCTAAGAACGTTAATGGTATTATTATGCATACTTTAAAATACTGAATAACTTCATCGACCGCACTAAAATGTTAAGTGTTATAATATCAGTGTCCCTGTTAAATTTACTTTTTAAATTAATGAATAACTTATTTACCGCCCTTAAATGTTATGTATTGTAAATATCAAAGTCCCTATTAAATCTAGTTTTTACATTACTGAATATCTTTTCCGACCGCCCTCAAATGTTATGTATTATAAATATCGGTATCCCTGTTAAATCTACTTTTTAAATTAATGAATAACTTCATCGACCGCACTAAAATGATAAGTATTATAAATATCAGTATCCCTGTTAAATCTAGTTTTTAAATTACTGAATATCTTCACCGACCGCCCTCAAATGTTATGTATTATAAATATCAGTGTCCCTGTTAAATCTACATTTTAAACTGAATAACTTCATCGACCGCACTAAAATGATAAGTATTATAAATATCAGTATCCCTGTTAAATCTAGTTTTTAAATTACTGAATATCTTCACCGACCGCCCTCAAATGTTATGTATTATAAATATCAGTATCCCTGTTAAATCTAGTTTTTAAATTACTGAATATCTTCTCCGACCGCCCTCAAATGTTATCTATTATAAATGTCAGTGTCCCTGTTAAATCTAGTTTTTAAATTACTGAATATCTTCTCCGACCGCCCTCAAAAGTTATGTATTATTAATATCAGTGTCCCTGTTAAATATAGTTTTTAAATTGCTGAATATCTTCTCCGACCGCCCTCAAATGTTATGTATTATAAATATCAGTGTCCCTGTTAAATCTAGTTTTTAAATTACTGAATATCTTCACCGACCGCCCTCAAATGTTATGTATTATAAATATCAGTGTCCCTGTTAAATCTAGTTTTTAAATTACTGAATATCTTCACCGACCGCCCTCAAATGTTATGTATTATAAATATCAGTATCCCTGTTAAATCTAGTTTTTAAATTACTGAATATCTTCACCGACCGCCCTCAAATGTTATGTATTATAAATATCGGTATCCCTGTTAAATCTACTTTTTAAATTAATGAATAACTTCATCGACCGCACTAAAATGATAAGTATTATAAATATCAGTATCCCTGTTAAATCTAGTTTTTAAATTACTGAATATCTTCACCGACCGCCCTCAAATGTTATGTATTATAAATATCAGTGTCCCTGTTAAATCTACATTTTAAACTGAATAACTTCATCGACCGCACTAAAATGATAAGTATTATAAATATCAGTATCCCTGTTAAATCTAGTTTTTAAATTACTGAATATCTTCACCGACCGCCCTCAAATGTTATGTATTATAAATATCAGTATCCCTGTTAAATCTAGTTTTTAAATTACTGAATATCTTCTCCGACCGCCCTCAAATGTTATCTATTATAAATGTCAGTGTCCCTGTTAAATCTAGTTTTTAAATTACTGAATATCTTCACCGACCGCCCTCAAATGTTATGTATTATAAATATCAGTGTCCCTGTTAAATCTACATTTTAAACTGAATAACTTCATCGACCGCACTAAAATGATAAGTATTATAAATATCAGTATCCCTGTTAAATCTAGTTTTTAAATTACTGACTATCTTCTCCGACCGCCCTCAAATATTAAGTGTTATACATATCAGTGTCCCTGTTAAATCTGCATTTAAAAATGAATAACTTCATCGACCGCCCTCAAATATTATGTGTTATAAATATCAGTGTCCCAGTTAAATGTACTCGACACCACCATATTTTCTACTGTGACTACCGTAGCACTAATCATATCACTCACCACTAGCTCGATTTTACCGAACTGCCAAAACCTCTCCGTCCTGCATCAAAGCTAAAATAATAAGGTATGAAAAAAAAAAGTTTCTCACCGATCTGATATATTTGGTGTTCTTCGGGTACGTCTTGATAACCAGCTTTGACGTCCAACATATCCTAGAATACCTTGTGGTAGACAAGTAATGGCTTGATTTAACTGCTCAGTTTTATATTTATGTAATTATATAGTTCGCTGCATTTTGTACTGAGATACAATTATTTTTGATAGCTATGCAATGCATGTCTAAGTACAATACTGGGGATTTCCGTTGATTATATTTTCTGGAGAGCTTCGTGACGGAGTTTATTTAAGACCTAGAGATCATAGGTTCGAAACTCTTACGTAGTTTGGTAAGTTTTTTTATTGCTACATAATTTTTTTAATCTGAGTACTGCACAAGATTCTCAACTGTTCCCAACCGTCTGGAGCCAGTGAAACTATGGCATTCCCGATGTTGTGAGACTAAAGTTAGTGGGGAGGGAAAGAAGATGGGCAAAAGTTAGCAGAGGAAGAACCAGGCAATTCAGATCAGATTACCAAACGTGGGGCTAAATCCATTTCAATCAGCATTTCGATTATTTATTTATTTGGTACAATATTTTCTTACATTTAGAAGTTTTCCAGTAATGTTGGCCTCACTGGGTGGCTTGCCCGTGCTGAGGCCTTCATTTTAAAATATGAAAACATAATTTAAATACAATCTACAATATAAGATAAAATAATACATTTAATATATAATCGTGTGTGTTTGTGAGTGATGTGTGTTTATATTGGTTTTGTGTGTTACGTGTAGTTTTTATTTTTATTTTATGCTATGAAATTTTGGTAATATTGTCTTTTTTGTTCTTTTATCCATTTTGTAATTTTGTATGTGAATTTATTTTTATTTTCCTCAATTTTAATTCAAATTTTTACACTGTTGAAAGCTTTTATAGCATGGTATTGGTAGTGTATTTGTCCAAAGCTTGAATTTACTGTCGGAGTTTTTATGTTTTCTTTGTACGCTAGTCTAACTGGTCTGTTAGTGTTATTTTGTGTATTTTGAAATTTTTTTTTCAAATATGTAGTTTAGTAGTGTTTTAACGTATAATTGGCGTATATCTAGTACGTCACAGCTGTTGAATATTTGGTCTGTATCAGTCAGTCTATGTTTTTTTAGTATTACCTTTAAGATCGTTTTCTGTGCGGTTTCTATGTAATTGATAGTTGAAAGGCGATCTTTCAGCAGGGTGATACTGAGAGTTTTTATAACTTTGGAACCTGTCGCAAATATACTAATAGTGTATAAATATACAACGTATTGCGACATAATACAAATCACTTACAATTGAACTAAACATGTAATTCAATAAAATTATGCAGGTTTTGGTATTTTGTACGATATTTCAGAGAAGGAGTAGTACTGCCTTGGTGAAATATTACATTCAGGATCAAAGCGTTGCGCTTGCTTGAAATTCGTTAATTCTTTAGATGGCTTGGCGAGACAATACCCTAAAATAAAGCCAGAATCTTAACGACGTAAGTGAAGCAGCTGTGCACAAAAATATGCGACGCTCGGCTCTGGCGTATTGGACAGACCTGCAGTTGAATTTTTCCAATCAAATCTCTAAAATAAATTGAAAATAATAACGACATAAGTGATGAAGTCAACGGCCTATGGTCGATTTTGCCCTAGCAGGCCTAGAAAATCGATCTTTCCGTGGGGTGTATTTTAATAATTTCTGATGAACGTTTTAATAAAATCTCAAATGTTTCTAGAGGGATCCTTCGAGAAGTTACTAATTCTTCGTCTAGAAAAATAATATATGGTGCTCACAGCAAATTTTATAATTGAAAAATATGTTATAAATTTTTAAAAAGTTTTACATAAAATATTATAATGGTAAGGTCCTGTTTTTATTAATCTTAATTATAAATAACCAAACAACTATTATGGAGGAGGATGACATATGCAACTTCTACGACGTGTTAAAGATTTGACTATTTTATTACTAAGCTGTAATCTGTAGAAACCAGCCAGGCCTCTTGCACTGGGTAACTGGATTTATGCTGCCTAAATTTTCAAAGCCAAAGAACTTTCGCAATTACAATTTCGAACTAGTTATTGTACTGAAAAATATAATACTTCTTTGTAAGAACATATCTTCCTTTCCTCCATTGCAAAAAAGTATTGTGCACTGTGAACACCACACAAATGTTTTTTTGTAGCAATTGATAATTTATATTTATAATTACGTGAATTTTCTCACTGAGATCTTGTCAAGAAGTGTATAATGCGAAACAAACTATTGTATTAACAATGAAGCATACATACTTCCGTGTAAAAGATCATATTCTCACACTGTTAATAAGAATTAAAATGATAACCACAAGATCCCGCGAGAACGTGGATCATAATGAGCCACTTGCATGTTTAAAAAAATAATAAAAAATTCTTGCGTTAATTCAATTTTTTTTTTGTTTAAATTAGCTCCACATTGGAGGCCCTGAAAAAAATAATGTCCCTCAGGGCCTATTTTATCATTGAGGATGCTGTGTGGAGGGTGTTTTTTTTATGTAAATGAACGTATAAATCTATCCTTCCCACTGCGGTGAGACGATGCTGCGAGAGATTTCTGCTGGAAAGGTCAAAAGGTTTCCTTTAACCAGTCTCTCCTAATTTGGCACGTCAGTTAGTGGATAAACGCATCCGCCGCCAAGATGTTGAAAAGCCTCAGCACATGAACCCGGGCATCCCTAATAAGTCACAAAACGTAGCGAAATATTTTGATTGACCTATAGCAGGAGTGTTGGTTATCGAAAAATCTCCTACTGCCATCACAGTAAGCGGAAAATGTTGCTTGTATCGTGATGGGTAACGAGATTGAACTCTCGTCACATCGGTGAGAATCGGAGGCGCTGCCAACTCAGTCATTCACCGTTAAATGTTATTTTTCCAGTTCAAGATTTTTAAGGCATTATATATTTCTTAATCTTTTCAATGGTATTTTAAGAACCACATTATTTTTTAGATATTACCTTCGAATTTTGAAAACTTTTTTACATGTCAGAAAAGTGGTCTTTATTGAAATTAAAATAGCCATACAAATCAAAGAAAATCTCACATTATCAACTTTATCAACATTCTTTCTCATTTTATTAAAATAAAAATTTAAAATAAGGCTATAAAATTGTTTTAATAAATCATCAACGATATACATCTATTTTTGACACTAAAAAATCATAGTGTTCTATCCATTCCAATTCATAAGTTCCGGTTTTTTTGAAACTGACTAACTTTCACTGCGCATGTACATACACACATATACACACACACACACACCCTTGTTTGTCCAATCCCGATTTCGAGGACTTCAACTGGCTACCCGAATTCGAGGTCCTGTTATATTATATAAAGTAGACATGTATTCTACACTTATACGTATACTCAAGTTAATCGTGATCGTTGCTGTCTATTCGGTTTCATCATACACCCGGTAAGCACCTAGAAAACGGTCCTCAAAAAACCGGAATACACAGCCGGTAACTGAGGACTTCCCATATCCGAGGCTTGTCCACGTATTCAGGATTACACATACGTAAAATACACGGATCTCGGAAGGTCCTCGATTTAGTGGTCTATAGTTTTTGGAGGTCTTGGGTCCTCGAAATAGTGTGGAACGAATTTCTTACACGTATCTTGGAAGCGTCGCGGCTCGTCCTAACGTTCGCTCGCCTCATCGTATTGCTAAATATTTTATTTAAAATAGAAAATTTGCACAAAACTTAAAAAAAGTTTCAAAATAAAATTGAATTGCCTATCTAAATATGCACTCCTCCACCCGCGCGCCCGGTAGCGTATTTCCTTTTCCGTGTTCAATAGGAGGCAGTACTGCCTCGAAACCAGCACGGGTTTGTAACGCCATTCTCCTTCCAAACCCGTGTTCAATACGAGGCACGCGTCTTCCTACTGAATACGGGTTTGTAACGCCATTTCTTTTTCCAAATCCGTGTTCAATACGAGGCATGCGTTGTCCAATCGTTTATAATTACCATGCGCATTAATTGAGCACTACGGATCCATGTTTGTTTCGAGACATTTTTTGTATGTGTAAATTGTTATGTATTAAGGATGGAAGGACGCATAATCTAGGAACCTTTTTTATTAGGTATTTATTATTTATTAACGCCCTAGTGGGCTTTTGTAATTGTAAGAAAACAAGACAAATGAATGCAATAAATTTTGTGTAAATTATTAAAATATTAATACGATGATTTGATATAATAATACAGCTATTAGCCTGAAATATTCAAGCCCAGTGGCAAAGAATTACTAATATCTTGGAAAGGAATTCAAATGCTCAACATACAAAAATTCTCACCAAGTTTGGATATGATTTGTCAAAGCTTAATTTGAGTATATTATCATTTATGCCGGCGTGGTCTAGTGGTATACGCTTTTGACTACAGATCCGAAGGTCGCGGGTTCGAACCCGGCGTGCGCAAATAAATGTTATTTGATTAATTTGTGTTATTTCACAATTAATTAATTTAAATAATATATAGTATATTTGCTGCACGTTCCAGAGTGGAAGATACTCTCAGTATCGCCCTGGTGTAAGACCACCATTCAGAATTGAAACGTTGCTTGAAATGGCTTTAGCCGTGTTTGGTGACCAGATCTGAATAGCCAGGTACTTCCCCACCTTCCTCTTCCCCATCTCGCCCCCCCCTCCCCTCCCCAATACCCTCAGCCTCACAACATACTCCAATTGGGGGTACCATAGTCTCACTGGCTCCAGACGGGAGCAGTTGGGACTCTTGTGCGGTATTACTATAAAAAAAAATATATATATATATATTGTGGAAAAAAAATAGCCGGCAAAGATCTCGAAAAATTAATGTACAACCTATATCGATCGCTCGCCGCAAAGAAAGGGTCTATCATGCGGCTACAGGAAGGATTCAATCAGGACGACCAGCCAAGTCTTAATTGATCAAGAGAAAACGTATTCACAAAATTGCATTAAATATTGATGATAATGAACCTCCTGCCAAAAAATATTGATTTAAAAAAAATATTATTATGTTTTTATTTGTAGGTACCTAGTTATGTAGATTACCTCACATAACGTATACATCTTTGAATGTAGTTTTATTTCTATCCTTGATTTTTAATAGGTACAACTCGTCATATTTTATTTTTTTTAATCTCTATTATAATGTTATATACCTGACGAGTAAATAAAATTATTATTTATTCTGTTTTATTGGTTTATAACGCAGAAATTGTGAGCACACACTTACTTTTTTTATGTTATAATTTATTCAAAATTATGATTTTCCAAAATTATGATTTTTAATCCAAAATTATTATTACAACTGATAGCAAATTAATATAATTTTAAAGTTTTCAAAATTTTTTTTTCAAACAAATATAATTTTAAAGTTCATAATAATCTCAATACTCAATTATAAACATGCGAATGTATGAATAGATATACTTGGTGTTAATAATTTTGATCTATTCTACTTAAAAACAAGTCACCTTTTTTACACATTTTTAATCTCATGTCTCATAGAAATCGTTGTATCTCCCTTACTTTCATGGTTCATGGTTAGGATATGATCTTAACGGTGTTAAAAAGAGAAAAAATCACGCTTTATAAAAAAATCTAAAAATTTACCGCAAAATAATTAAGAAGTCCAACATAAACGAATCCTAAGTTTCCAAACGCTATTTGAAAAAATAATTATGTACTTTGAGCATTTTAAATTGATTATTTTTTATATGGCACGACAAAAACTGAGATGACAATATCGTTTATAATACATTAGTCTATCACAATATGAATGCGTTTTTTTTCATTATCAGTAATTTTAGTTACAAAAATCGTAAGATGAGTCATTTTTAAAACTTCCTTATGCTGGCATGCAAAATACTTATATTTTTAAAATTAAATATTTATTTTGAATTATAAAATTTGAAAGGACATTTCATAACCTTTCCAAAACGGTTATTAGTTTTCGGATATATTTAGAAATATTCTATTATTGGGATTTTATTACAAAACGGCAATATTTTAAACCTCTCACAAAATACTGTCGAGGCCCAAGGAATTACATAAAATGTTCTATATTATTATAACATTCTTTACCTTATGAGTACTTCATATTTTTTCTTTTTTTATGTAACCCACATTAAATAATTGTATCCTGTATCTAAATACTAGATTTTCCATACATACATACTTTGTTTAATATTATGTCTTATATTAATCAATCAAAATAACAAAAGTACATAGTTCTTTTTTATTTTCTTTCAACATTATCTCAGTGTACTTCTAATAACAACTGTTTCATTTCAACGATAATATTTCTAAGTACTCACATTCTTATTTTGTCCTTAATACTTAAAATATTTTTTCCCTTCTGTGTACCACTGCATACTTATAATACAATGTATAACTTTAATGTTAAAGCCTATTATGGCGTTTATATTAATAAATAATTATTTTCGTTTATTTATCATTTCAGGCTAACAGCAGTATTATATATTGAATCATCGTATTGATATTTTACTGATTTGCACTAAATTTAATTATATCCATTTGTCTTGTTTTCTTACAATTACTAAAATTCCATGAAAAAGTCCACTAGGGCGTTAAAAAATAAAAATCTTTCGAAACCAACACGGATCCGTAGTGCTCAATTAATGCGCATGGTAATTGTAAACGATTGGACGACGCATGCCTCGTACTGAACACGGATTTGTAAAGAGAAATGGCGTTACAAACCCGTGTTCAGTAGGAGGACGCGTGCCTCATATTGAACACGGGTTTGGAAGGAGAATGGCGTTACAAACCCGTGCGGGTTTCGAGGCAATGATGCCTCCTATTGAACACGTAAAAGGAAATACGCCGCCCGGTGCAACAGCAGATCGGCTAGTAATCGGCGTTCATAATACGGAAAGTACCGAAATAGAGCGGATTAACGAAGAATGGAGTGAAAGAAAAATATATGATGCGGATTAATCAAATACTTGATCAGGTGTCCTAATTACTTATTAAATATTACAATACCGTACATCGAATTAAACAGTATTACAGAACATAGTTCACAATACGAACTAAACGCAATATTGAATTTTGTTTCAACAGTCAAAAACTGAATTCCTTGTCGGCACAATCTTAATAGTGCAATACTTATTATACACGGTGTCCGGAAACTCGTAGTACAAGCGGGAAACTGGAGAATCTACACCACATGGGGAACCCAAAAAAACATAAAGTTTTTTTGATTTGAGCATTTTCAAAAAAAAAAAAAACCAAAAAAAAATATTTTTCGGCTATTTTAGGGTTAAAGTTTTTTCTGGTGTTTAGGGTTGAATAACAGATGTTTTAACCCTGCAGAGCAGAAATATTTTATGATTACACCGGGTTAAATGAAGGGTGATTTCAAAATAATGCTTCAAATCCGAGTTTCTTCATTTGTTTTACTTTCAAATAGTTTTAATTAGTTGGGTACTTTGATCTTCAGTAATAATTTATAAGAATTTGATTAAAAAAAAAAAAAATTTAAAAAAAAAAAATCAACTTCAAACTCGATTTACTCGATAACGAAAGCTCAAATAAAAAAAATATATACTACAAAATCGACTCCAAATGTGATGTAGATTCACCAGTTTCCCGCTTGTACTACGAGTTTCCGGACACCCTGTATACACATGCACGTAGGAATTTCGAACGACGGGTCCTCGGTTTAGGGCGTAGGTGAGATTTCTTGACACTCGAGCTTGCAGCGCCTCCTGGTGTTCACATTCCGGCAATCGGCACCTTTTAACACGAAACCGAGGACTTTGAGAGAGTCCTCGGTTTAGGGTCTGTGTGTGATTTCCAGCATTAGCGGCGCCGCCCTGGTGGTCACACATCCGTACTAATGAAACACTAGCCAAATTAAACACTATATTTTTCGCCACGAAAATGAGGACTCTCTCCGATCGGCCCAAAATTTCGACAGTTGACCAATCAGAACGCATAGATTATAGGTACATATTCAGTTTTTCGCATTTTGAATCCGAGGACGTCCTCGGATTGGTGTGAGTCCTCGGATTTTGGGTCTAAAGGCCTGTGAAGGTCCTCGAATAAAGGTGCATACAAACTCACACACCCTCACACACACACAAACACATCTATGCACACCTATGCACACCTATGCACTACACACGCACACCTTGTAATTACTGAATATACAATATATACATACCAAAAATAAGACATTACAAGAAAACACATAACAGCTAGATAGGTACCGAACATGAAATATTTAATTTCTGTAAATTGTTTCATCACTGTGACAAATGTTGTTTCTATAATATAAAATAATAAATATAAAAATTAACACCTTTTCGACGTTTTTTTTTTAAATACAATGTTAACAAAAGATTTAAATTTTTTAACCATCAGTGTGGTAAAGTTCGTGGAAGCAAAAAAAAACTAACTAAACATTAGTTGAAATTTTGTTAAAAAAACGTGCAGTTAAAATCGATGTCAGTTTTTTTAAAATTTAATTTCAAATGCTAACCCAGAATTGCCATGTAAAAACAATCCAATAGAAGTTTTATAAAAATATAGAAAGAGTATAAAAATCAGATTCTTATATACAAGCGCCATTGAGGTAATTTCTCACGAAAAAGGCACTATATAAATTAGCCAAATATTATTATTTATACAAACTTTCGTGAACATAGGTTTGTTAAAAATATTATTGTTACATTTTTCTGTTGCAATTAGTATTCTTAGTAGAATTTTTTTTAAGCCAATTAAATATGCAAGTAACTGGCCCATTATTCATTAAACTTCACATAATAAATCACTTGCGCTCTAAAATCAGAGCCATTAATTGAGACTTACAAGACAAGGGCGTTTAAATCCGTTAATTCACTAATTAACCACCGTACAGGGATAGTCATTTTTTACTTAGTTTCAGAGTAAGGGGTATGTACTCTCAGTAACGCCACGGTAAGAAACCACTGTTCAGGATCGAGATGTTGCTTGGAAAGTTTTTATTTTCTATGGTTATTTCTAAGTTTTAAAGCTCACTATGGAAAGACGGTGTAAGCTGAAAATAGTTGTATTGACCTAAGAATTGTGGACAAAATAAATGTTTTATAATTTCTTAACACCAGAGCTACACGGAGAAAAATGGGCAATGCTGATTTATTGAAAATACTGACTTGTTAAAAACGGGACTGCAGGCCGCTTCCTGATAAAGTGTTGGTAAATTTGTAATAATATCGGAACACGTGTTCAGCTACCTGAGTTGGATTTATAATTTATCCAATGCAAAAATGTAAAATGTCGTGAAATTGGTATTTTACTTCAAGTTTTTTCGGATACCTATCAATTTATTCGTTGATGGCCCACAATCCCATTTTTAACAGATAAAAGAATAATTTAAAGATATTTATAAATTAGCAATATTCTTTATTTGGACGTTTTTTTCGTGTAATGTTTCGATTTTTCTGTTGGTCATATTAAAGATATTTAACCCATTAATGAAATGAAGTTGCAAACTAAAAATATGTTTGGCAACAGTCAAATTTGTGCAAATTTCATGACGCCAGCACTCGCAGATCAAGAGTTAATGATGATTTTAGTATAAAAATAATAATAACGAGTTTATTCCGGAATGTGGGGAGATTTGTGCATTCCCTCACATACCATAAAATATATTACAATTATATACAATAAAAAGAACAATTAAAATAACAGAATTAAGAGAAGACGTTTCACAATATTCTCCAGTGCGCTGTGATGCTTGAGTCTGGACTCTGTCGGGATTCCATTATAAGGACATTTTCAGGATTGTTTGTCCTCTCCCTTAAACCTTGGTTTTTATTAGAGCGGTTCGAGGTGGTTTCAATTATGAGGAGTTGGCCCCTCTTTCTCATCTTTCTCCAGCGCTTCCCGATGAGCTATAACATATGATATAACATAGAGGAATTTACTGACGGTTGATTCAAAGCTCTATGTATCACGATGATGATGTACCTACACCTAGATTACATTTGCAAATAGCTGTACAGTTTGCTTGGTACCAGAGCTCGTTCGAGAGTTCTTGCTGATATGTTCGGATATGTTCAGATAATTTCAGAGAATAATTTCGGATATTTTCAGAGAAATGTGATCTTAGTACCTACTTGCTGAAACAATCTCATTTTCTTTGAACTTTATGAGAAGAGACCTGACCGCTCGGTAAGAACGAAAACCTGCATTGTTGCATTTTAACTAACTAACTCACTAACCATCACGTCGTTTCACCGCAGGAGTAGGCAGAGAGGACAGACCACCAAACAACTCGGTCTTGGCACACACTCCTTGCCTCATCCACATTCATACATCGTCTCATACATACTCTTCTATTATTCTGACTCTTGGCATGGCCCGACTTAAGCATCTGATTCACTTGGTCGTGCCATGTATTCCTCGGGCGTCCCCGACTTCTCCTACCATTCACATTTGCATCGTATATTCTTCTTACACTTCTTTCTTCGCTCATTTGCTCTACATGCCCAAACCATCTAAGCGTCCCTTTCTTGATCTTACTCATTAACATCAGCATTTCTCACAAGTTCATACATGATTTTACCACACATACGCCTCAGGGATATCATTTCTACAGCATTCAGTCTTGCATTTTATAAATTATTAATATACTAACTGACGGGTACCCGGCTTTGCTAGGGGAATTATTAATGGTTTGGGGTAATGTTTTGAGGTTGTGATGATCTCTCTCTAAGATTTAGCCAGCATTAACAATGAAAATATTGTTTTTACGACTTGATTACAAAACATCGAAAGTAAATAAAAATAAAAATAAATAAAATGAAATAAAGTTAAAATCTGCATATTTATATCATATGATGTGTGTTTGTGAGTGATGTATGTTTATATTGGTTTTGTGTGTTACGTGTGGGTTTTATTATTTTATGTTATGAAATTTTGGTAATATTGTCTTTTTTGTTCTTTAATCCATTTTGTAATTGTGTCCAAACTTGGTTTTGTTTTCCTCAATTTTATTTTCAAGTGTTAGACTGTTGAATGCTTTTATAGTATAGTATTGATAGTGTCTTTGTCCAAAGCTTGTATTTACCGTCGGAGTTTTAATGTTTTATTTGTACGCTTGTCTATCTAGTCTGTAAGTGAATTGATGAATTTTCTGTTAGTTGGTTTAGAAGAACTAAGCGCACAAACATACAGACGCGGATAGCGACTATATTTTTCGTATTAAGAGATTATTAACGAACTATTTTACGCTCAATTTACTTATTATTATTTACTTAATACTATCTTGAAATTATTACTTAACAAACTTAAAAAACTTGACCAATTTTTTTGTAACCAAATAACCATGTAAAATGTGACCTTAGAACAGAGCATCCCAGTAAGGCCACATTATTATCAACAGATGAAAAAAAAGAAAAAATACTGCTTAATCCACTCATTATTAACTTCTTAATTTACGTATTATTATTTACTTATTATTTTTCCGAATTTAAGTCTGGGTTAAATCTTCCCCACAGGAAAAACTAAACCCTTCCACACACTTTTCCACAAATGATCATGTAGTCAATCCACATTATGCAAGTGCACTATATAAGCATAATAAATTTAAAACAATACAAGAACAACACGTCAACTCACCAGAGATCAAATGGGAAAATAATTCACCGACTCCAGATATTTTCATATCACAGGGTTTGGCTCGGTAGAACTTCTAATTGGACCTATAAATCTTACTTAACCCTCAATAGAAATATTTAAAAAATCTTTCGTAATCCTACATGTATTTAAAATGACTGGTTTTTGAATGTTTATGTATAAATTCTTTGACAGATCTAATACGCCTAAATTTTGAATGAGAGAGCTAGGTATAATGCCAGTAGCCGAAATAACAAGTGGAAATATTTTTATAGTCTGAGAATGCCAAATTCTTTCAACCTCCTTTCCTAAATTTGTGTATTTTCTTATTTTTTTCAGAAACAGATTTTTGAATATTACAGGAATTAGGAATAGCGACATCAATGATATAAGTTATTTTTTTTAAATTTTCATGTAAAACAATATCGGGTCTGTTAGTAAAGTTTTATCAATAATTCAATTATATTATTTTTATCAATATAAATTTTGTATAAATTCTGTAACAAAAGAATTTCAATTGCCAGCCTGAAGATGTCCATAATAGGATGAAACCGGTAGTGGTAAAATAAAAAAGTGGAAATAAGTTAAAAAATGTTTTATTTTCTATTTTAATATTAATATAATTGAATTTGATTGACTTTAAATTTGAATAAAAAAATAGAATGCATTTTAAATGAATTATCTATTAGTTTCTACGCGATATATGGTAAGCGTAAAAAACTAAATTAAATAATCAAAAGAATCACGAGTGGAAGATACTGTCAGTATCGCCCTTGTGTAATACAACTATTCAGAATTGACATGTTGCTTAAAATAACTTTAACTTTTAATAACCAGGTACTCCCTCAACTTCCTCTTCCCCGTCTACTTTCCCTCCCCAATACCTTTTGCCTCACAACATATCCCAATTGGGGATGTCATAGTCTCACTGGCTCCAGACGGTTGGGAGCAGTTGGGACTCTTGTGCGGTATTCACATACAAATAACCATGTTTAGCTGATTTTAAAAGCAAAAAGGATCCATCTGCCTTTTCTAACTTCGTATTTTAGCTAAATGCAACGTGTTAAAGTTCTTAAGCATAAATACACAGCATAAATTCACTTTTACAAATTAATATTAAGTTTACTATTATGTGGGAATGAAACTATTAACTTGATCATTAAAGTTTCGTAAGAATGGAAGATAAAGCCTTGTTGTTACGGTAACCAGTCATTGATACACGAAGATAGCATTGATAATCATTGATAGCACCAGAATAAAAAAAAAAAAAATAAAAAAAAATTTGAAACGGTGCCTGCATGAACCTCCCCTTGCAATATTGCATTTACAAAGAGCGCCATTAATATCCGTTATGACACCGCTATTTCCGGTTTGATAACTCGTAATCTAATCACACAATAAACCTACTTACAAATAAACGATTTTGTATGATAAAGCCCTCATAAATAGTGAACATCGCCCACTCAAACACAGGGCCTCGATTCTCGACGAAGTCATTCTACTTGTGGTTCGACAAACTCGTTGTTCAAGTGGAATGACTTTTGACGTTTGGCGTATGTAAGTATGTACCTTCAACGAGACTCAAGAATAAGCTTTTCGACCAATGTATGTAATTTCGACGGCTATTGCGAGCGAGAATCGCCGATTGGATTGGAGAATCAATACCCTAGTGGTAATCATTTATCTTCTGCTATGCAAACCTTCGAGTTATTTCCGCGAGTTAATACGTCACATAAATAATGCTTACAGTAGATTATATTAAATACCACGTGCAGAATAAGGAACTGCATTTAAAAAATAAAATAAAGAGATTCTGACTTGACTTCACAAGAAGCTTACTTTTTTTAACAAGAGGGTTAACTCAGTATAATATTATATGGTCGCCCATTTCCTTTTGTATTACTGTGAAATATATGATTTAAGCAGTGTTAGAAAGAGATAACACCACGCTTTGTATTTGCATCTAAAAACTTACGACATACTTCCAAATAATTGTAATATTTTCCAAATAGTCATCGACCATCAAAATTTTACATGTTTGCCAAGATTTATTAAGGTGAAGCAATGCTAAATCAGTATTTTAATTAATCTTTATAACGAATTGGTGTACATTATGAATACCAAAAATATGATTTAGATAAATTGAAGGTTTTCCTATCGTTTTGCCTTAGTAGAATACAAATAAAAAAATTAATTGCTAAATAAAAAATATAAGCTACAATTTTTTTTTTTCAACGGAAATGTATGAAAGCGTAAAGGAAACAACTTTAAAAAAATACAGTAAGATTATCTGTGACAGTTTCACATGATTAACTTTTTTGCTTTCTCATAAAATTAATTACAAAATAAATAAATAAAAACAGTTTTGTGCTTGAAATCGAACGTTTCTAGACTCCGCTTGTCAAGTGATTTTAATGCCTATTACCTACAATATAAGGTATGCCAATAATATTCACATTTTTGGCTCTTAAATCAAAATAACTTTTATAATACATCTGTGAAATTGAAAATTATTATTAGTTACATATAAAGAGGTATTTCTACAGTTTGCAAGAAAAAATAATCGGTAAGCGACAAATTGTTTTTTAAATCAGAATTTTTATTTATTTTTAATTGCATATGTCCGTTTGTAATATTAAAATCTGAGAGAGTCTGTCACCTGCTTGCAAAACCAGAAATTCATTTTGGTTACCATTAAAAACAAAAACAGGGAATCTGTTAGATTCACAAATTTCTGATAACTAAACATATATTTTTTTAATACAATACCTGAATTTCAGCCCGCTAAAAATGGCGGCGCGGCGTGATACTAGAGACACAGCTGCAGTGATGCAGTGATGCCAACCAAGCAGGGCGTTTTGAAGAGAATTACTTGGTTCAGTGGATAGGAACTACTTTTTGGACAGAGTTACAGAGTTCAAACTCAGAAGTCAAAGATAATATATTAACTCATCATCAAATTTGATTATTCATAATTCCATCTCACTAGCACAAACTCATAAAAAATCATGAAGTCTGGCTTAACTTGTCAAGATTAACTCTGAGATTTCAAAAAAATACACATTTCAAATATAGAATTAAAATAATATTCTTCTAAAAAATTTTATTTTATGGGTAGGTTCTAATTATTTCTCTGAATTCTTTCCACATTCGATTCCAATTTTTAAAATCACAATTAAAATCATTTTCTTTTGAAATACTATATTATAGGTAGGTACTTACTTTATCGCTCATCTGAATTCTTCACACAGTCAGTATCATTTTTGAAAATGATACTTAAATCAGCAGCAAAATTTGAACCAGATTTCAAAGTACCACTAAAGAACAGCACAGAAAACTTAAATGAGTATGTTTGATAGCGTAGGGTAAGTACTCTCATTGTGAGAGACTACAATTTAGAATCAAAGCACTGTCAGAACCAGTAGCTGGGAGGAAAAATGGAACGTGCAAACAAATTCAAAGACAAACGAAATGCAAAACAAAAGAATTAAAAAGGACTTCGCTACGTACAGTAAAAAATGGCTTGTCATTCTCTTCGAGGTACTGTAGTAATGCGGTGGGCTGTTTTTATGGCTTTACGTATGAAGTCATGTTAAAATATTAAATAATATATGTGGTCACGTGTTGTCGTGTCCTAAAGGTGAGTAGATATAAGAGTTTAGGTAGGAATGAGAAAATTATTCCATTACTCGTGCGAAAATTGATGTAAAACGGTGGAAAATGTAGCAATTTACTCAATATAGTAATTTTCAAATATGAAGGAAGCTTTTGACTGTCCAACTAGGAACGTTTCCTGTTTTAGGACAGTCAAATTAACATGTACACAATTATAATAACATAACAGTAACGTTACAAAATACATAATAGTAACACAATTATATAATAGTAACACTATCTTGTTGAATAATATGACAAGAAAATTGAGTAGGTAATACACTAATGGCGAATATAAGAAAAACAAAAACTTGGGTAAAACTTAAAATTTGATAGAATATATAAAAAAAAGAAGTGCTTTAATGATAATCTGTTATGAAATTTGTCAAAAAATTCGTTAACAATATTCCGTAAATTTCTCCATGTATTCAATAGTACTATTAGGTTTTCAATTTAAAAAAAACAGTTCATTTATATGCAACAAAACGCACACAGCAGAACTCATTTATAAATAAATATATATATTTAAAAGTAAAATAATATTATTGAATAAATACGATAAAAACTCAAGAAATTCTTCACATAAAACGAACAGAAAATATAATTTCGATTCGGACCTATAAGCACCCGTGTATTATCATTGTTTGTTCAATCGTTGGAATCAAACCTACAACTTACCTAGTCAAGAACGTACACTACTAAGTCATGTAAACCCTTTGAATTGACTGAGATACACGGAGAAAAATGATTCTGTTTAAAAAGTGATAAGATACCAATTTCCTGATAAAATATTAGTCATTCAGAATATATAGAGAATTCGTGTTCATTTCCTAATAAATATCATGATTTAATGCGATAATATCTCTTTAAATATGAGATTTTAACTAATAATTTGTTAGGAACTTTGTTAATTCATTCGTTGAAGGCTGCAGTCCTGTTTTAAACCGGACAACAACAAAAATTTATAAGATTTTTAATAAATGAACAGTATTTTGTATAAGTAAGTTTGGTCCGTGTAGATAATAGATAATAATATACACGGCAGAACAGATGTTCTAAATAACGTATTTACATTCAGAACATGTAACTAATTAGTTAAGGCGATACCATACGTAGTAATGCAAAATCATGTGTTTTTGGTTTGAAAATTTGATCGCCTAGAAATGTTTCAGATGCTTTAATTAAATACTGCGAGTAGAATACATCTTGACCTTTGAAATAATCGAGTATTTTTTAGATAAGTCTTTTTATAAGCCCATAAAAAAATAATGTAAAGGCCTATGAAAACTGCTTTAAAGTTCAAAATCTACTACTTACGAACCCATTTTCGGTTATGATTTTATTGTATAATGTGGCAAATTAAGTTATTTAGCTATTTGGCTATGTTTTTTTCTTGCATAAATCAAAACAGGCGGATGGTAAGGTTATTGATAGCGGCTTAATTAAAAATATTACACGACGTAGTGCATCGCCTTAATAAGAATTTTAACGATATTGTTATATTTTCATATAATTTAATATATCTTAACTAAAATTAGATTATTTTTATAACACCTTGCTAGTCATCATGTTGTGTTCATGAATCTCTCATCCAGTTGCAACCCATTCATTTTATAAAAAAATGTTCTGTATAGAACATTTTATACATAGGCTTGATGTCTTTGAGAATGTTCCCGAATAGTCTCCAAGTTCTCGAACATCCAAAAGATTCAGATTGGCGTAATCCGAAGTTGTATTTTCTCGTAGGTAGTCGGCCGATAATTCACCCCGCAGTCGTAGAGTTGCCTCAAAGCTACTTGCCTGCAGCAGGGCTTCCGCATGTTTAATTAGTTTTTAAGGCTCTAAGTACAAGTATTCAGTAAATGTACCTATGTTTGAACAGAAACTACGAAAATTATAAAAATAAATCTTGTACTTTAAATGGACGATTAATCTCTGTTATAATAATTTTAATAACAAAAAACTATACATTGAATTGAAATAAAATTAGTTTTTTGGGTTCCCAGTTCGCTTCTGTATTATTTTTTTCCTTAGACAATAGCATACTGCGAAGAGTAGTACTCTGACTTTGTGACCCTCCACGTAGAGAAAAGGTCGCGTGTCTTTAAACTCTATGTTTTCTAATGCTCTATGCTTTATGTTCTTCTATTGCACGCATCCACCCATGCATCATAATATTACACAATGAAAATAGTTTAGTTTATGGGACGTGTTTGGACGGTACATTTCATGATATTCGCAACAGGGTTGTCACAATGAATATATCAACAGTGTCAGGACAAAATTACACATGCGTGAATTTACACTACCATTATTACACTGCCATAATTGCACCACATGGACAAAATTACAAAGGAAGACAATTACATCTACTTAAATTGAACGTAAAAAAAACAGATTCTTTTATAGGATTACATTTTTGCAGCCTTTCTTATAAACGTGTCTTTAATTTTACACAACTGACAAACAACCATTTATCATACAACAATGGTTGTTTATCTGATTCGTAAAATTTAAAATACGTTTATTAGCAGGGGTTTTTTTTTATTTATATTAACTCCACACAGGAGGCCCTGAAGAAAATAATTTCCCTCAGGGCCTATGTCATCTTTGGGGATGCTGTGTGGAGGGTCTTTTTGTGGAGAGGAAGGAGTAAACATGGGTCTTGAAGAGTCCCATGTTGTAGGAAGGAGGAAACACAGAGGCCGGCAGTTCGTTCCACAGCCGAGCTGTTGAAATTAAGAACGAATCGTAGAAGCGACCCGTTCTCATGTGACAAATGTCAACCGTGTACAAATGTTGGGCGCGCGTTTGGCGTGTATCCTGACTACGCACAGGTGCCGAAGGGATCAATGACGCTAGTTCCTCAGAGCATCTTCCATTGTAATACCGATAGAACAAGGACAGCATACCTACCTGACGCCTGTGCTCTAAAGATTGCAGTCCGTTTGTTAAGATTGGGGAATCTATCAAACGGACCGCACGTTTTTGCACAGAGTCAAGAGTTTGTTTGAGGTATTTAGGGGATCCGGACCAGAGATGGCTGCCAAATTCAACAGTAGGGCGCACTTGCGATTTGTACAGGGTCAGCAGTTGTGTACTATTAAAGTATCTGCGGGCCCTGTACAGTACGCCCAGCTTCTGAGAGGCCAACTTTACTCTGGCTTCGATGGAGCCCCCGTACCTGAGCTGGTCACTTATAGTTACACCAAGCATATCAATGAAAGGCCTGTTCGGAAGATTGCTTCCGTTGAAGGAGACTAGATTATCATTTGGATCCCTTTTAGACGTAATCAGACAGGATTGGGTCTTTGAAACATTAAATTCGACGAGATTATTTTTACCCCAGGAGGAAATACTCTCGAGATAACCGTCCATTCTCTGCTTCAAAGCCCTCCGAGCCGTTGGAGTTTGTGTGCCCTTTGGGGGCTTGTCAAACAAAAAACTATCATGAACTGTACTGTCATCCGCGTAACAATGAATCGGTGCACATGTCAAAAGGTCATTGATGTGCAACAAAAACAAAGTCGGAGACAGAACCGATCCCTGTGGGACGCCAGCATTTATGGAGTGCGAATAAGAAGTGAAACCGTCAGCAACCGCCTGAATCGACCTATCCCTTAAAAAGTCAGCAATCCACGTACACAGGGATGCGGGAAGTCCGTGAGAAGGCAATTTGTTGACAAGTCCTCGGTGCCAGACCCGGTCAAAGGCCTTGGATATGTCTAGTGCGACCGTTTGGGTCTCACCGTGACGTTCCAGGCACCGCCCACAAACATGCGTCACATACGCGAGAAGATCACCGCACGAGCGGTTCCGCCGGAATCCGTATTGACGGTCGTTGATAATTTTGTTCTTCTCGAGGTATGTGAGCAGTTTGTCGTTGATCACACGTTCCATCACTTTGGACAGAACTGATGTGATCGCTATCTGGCGGTAGTTGGCCGGGTTGGAGCGGTCACCTTTCTTGGGAATAGGGTGAATGACCGCTTTTTTCCAACCAGAGGGTACAGTGCCACATTTCAGGGACATTTTGAAGAGTTTTGTCAAAACTGGAACTATTTCCGCAGCACACCTCTGCAATACCAGGGCAGGTATTCCATCAGGTCCACTATCTTTGTTAACATCGAGCCCCCGTATAACGTGGAGTACATCCCGATGCCGGATCCTCAGCTTTTTCATATAGAAGCCGCAGTGAGGAACCGACGGCGGAACAGCACCTCCGTTGTCGAGGGTCGAGTTTTCCGCAAACATTTTACCTAATAGGTTAGCCTTTTCGGTGGCGGTGTTTGCTAATGAGCCGTCAGGTCTGGTAAGAGGTGGCAAACTGGGTTTGCGAAAATTCCGACCTATTGAGCCCGCAAGCGATCAGAATGCTCTGCTGCCATGCGGGCAGGCAGCCAGCTTTTTGTTGATCTGCAGGTCGTGTTCGAATTTTGACCTATTAATGATTCTCTTGCATTCCTTTGCCGATTTGTTGTATGCTGATCTGCTTTCGGGCGTTCGAGATGTGTTGTAGGCTCGGTAAGCCGCGTTTTTTTGTCGAACTGCTTCGGAGCATTGTCGACTGAACCACGGCTTTGAGCCCACACCAGTTTCTTTAGTAGTCGATTGTATGAAGCCATCAATCGCCGATTTGATGACTTTACCAATCTCCTGGGCACATCTTGAAGGGTCCGAAGTCCGAAAACAAACAGCTGACCACGGAAAAGCGTTGAAATGGGCCCGCATACCGAACCAATCTGCTGACCTATAGTGCCACACTTTTCTCCTCAGCATCTCATTAGTTGGTCTGAGGCTAACGAGGATTGATGAATGTGTAAGTGCATATAAATGTCATAACGTGTGCAATTCCAGTAGAGATGATTTATGTAGGTATAATTCTTTCCATTTGTAATTTTGTCTGTATGTTATTCAAGTTATTTGAAATAACACATATTTAATTTCTTCATTATTTAATCAAATTTATTGAATTTTTAAAGTAAGCACTTTATTTTGAGCTTATTTAATAATATTTAATTTATTTAACTGTATGCTAAATAAATATCACTTATAAAAAGAAAAAGAAAGTTGGCTAAGGTTATATTTATTGACGTGTGTAATTCCAGTAGGTGTAATGATCTAAATTTCGCCCATGTGTAATTTTGTGATTGATATTGGTTAGAAAAATTACGCCCGTCTAATTAATTAATGAATTTATTTACTGTATTATTTTAATTCGGTTGTTTATTTTGCTGTTGATTTAAAATTTTGAATTAACTATGTTTTCACATTGACAAAAATAAATTAGTGTTAGTATAGGTTAGTTTTTTTGAAGCTTGTAATTCAAGTAAATGTTCTCCATGCGTAATCTGGTACACATGTAATTTCGTCCATTTGTAATTCTGGCAGCAATATTTGTAAGTGAGCGCGTCTAATTAATTAACCATTTTTTTCATATTATTGAAATTGGTTGTTAATTTTGCTGTTTGTTCCAAATTACACGTGTAGGGAATTACATCTACTGGAATTACACGCATCATAAACGTAACCTAACCGAAACATTTGTATTTTATTTCAATATGAAATTCGTTAAGCACACACTTTAGTATTGTGCTAAATGAATTCCACATCGAAAAAAAATACAAATGTTTAGGTGAGGTTAAGTTTATTATGCGTGTAATTTCAGTAGATGTAATTCCATACACGTGTAATTTGGTTAAGTGCAATTTCAATCTTGTGTAATTCTATTAGTGTAATTATTAGTACGTGAAATTATACCTATCTAGTTCGTCATTTAATAAACTTATTTACTACAGAATTTCATTGCGCTGTTTATTTTGAAATATACTTTTATTTTGTGCATATCATCACCATAATTATTTATAATTCATCTTCCTTGCACTACTTCGGTGTCCTCCGTCCTTTAACTCTGCGCATCTGTTTCACAAAAATATTTTCTTGGTGCGTTTTTCACTGACGAAAGAAAATACATTACAAAGACTATTATTTTGTAACTTGTCATCACACCAATCTTTGAATACATAACGCTAAGATATTTAGTATGAATACAACATAAACACGTGCCAGAAATTTCACATAATTCGACACGTGAAAAAATTATATTTTTTGTAAATGAATGCAGTTTCTGTGATGGTTATTTGACTCGTGAAAAATATCATTTATTTATTAACGGACTAAGTCCAATTAACATATTACATATTACACAAAGTTAAAACAAGGAGAAATGTTACAATACAGGTTATTTAAAAATCACAGCTATCACAAAATAAGGCACAAAACAATAAAGATAATTTCAAGTCAAGACAGGAACAAGATTATGCCTATGCTAAAGCATTATGTTAAATTTTTATGATAACTTGGTTCATTTGGCGTTCCAACACTTCGGCCCAGTTTTTTTGCCATCTTTATTATATTTTCAAATTGATCTGATTTACAAAGTATCAGTCATAAAACTGAATTGATTAATATGTAATTAATGAAAATTGCGCACAATTATTTTATTTGAGTCTTTAATACTCTGAATTTACACTAAAACTAGCACGATGTTGAATTTTATTACTTAATTTTTTTTAAAGTACATTTCTTTTTTTTATTATGAGTAAATTTTAGTTATATTACCAATACAAAGGCGATGCTTTAGTGGGTTATCTTTACTTACCTTTGTTTAAAAAAATTTTATGTAATTTAAAAAAAAAAAAATACTTATGTTGTAAAATTATTGGGAAAAAATAAAGTATAAAAAAAGAAAAAAGGTAATATTTGGAATCGCTGGACACGGATTATACGAAATATTTTTAAACAATACCTTCTAATTTACCTTAATTACTATAAAATGAATCTGACTACATTTGATTAAAATTAAAAATTAAAAAGCAAACATTAAAAATTTCCCAAATGCTATTCCGAATAATTACCATAAAAAATAACAGAGACATTACTTGAAATGGCTTTAGTCGTGTTTGGTGACCAGATCTGAATTGCCAAATACTGCCCAAACTTCCTCCTCTCCATCTCTTTCCCTTTTCTACTTATAATTTTACCAAAATATAAATAATTCAAGTAACATCAAAATATTTAATTTTTCGAGTTTGGACAAAATAGTACCTACCTAGTATTTGCGTACAGTAAATGGTTAAAATTCTAGCCACTCATATCAGAAATACCAACAAAAGAAAATGTCATCGACACAAATCATTCCAGCTGTCATCACATACAATGAAAGGCAATTTTTATTTTACGTAATTAAAAATTAAAATGCAAAAATTAAAAATTTCCCAAATGTAGTTATATTCATTTTATAGTAATTAAGGTAAATCAGAAGGTTTTGTTTAAAAATATTTCGTATTATCCGTGTCCAGCGATTCCGAATAATTACCAGAAAAAATAACAGAGACATTGCTTGAAATGGCTTTAGACGTGTTTGGTGACCAGATCTGATCGCCAAATACTGCCCAACCTTCCTCTTTCCCATATCTTTCCCTTTTCCACTTCCTTCAGTCTTACAACATAACCACAAATGAGAATGCCGTAGTCCCACTGGAACCGGACACTGGACAATTAGGACTCCCTATTAACATAAAAAACTCATATTTTTTAATTTGTTACTTTAAGGCGAAGCTTAATGCTAAATCACTATTTTGATTAATCTTTATAACGAATTGGTGTACATTATGAATACCAAAAAATATGCTTTAGATAAATTGAAGGTTTTCCTATCGTTTCTCTTGAGTAGAATACAAATAAAAAATAAATTACTTATTAAAAAATATTTTTTCAATAGAAATGTATGAACGCGTAAAGGAAACAACTTTAAAAAAATACAGTATTATAGCTAAGATTATCTGTGACAGTTTCACTTGATTAACTTTTTTGCTTTCTTATAAAATTAAAAAGTTTTGTGCTTAAAATCGAACGTTTCTAGACTCCGTTTGTAAAGCGATTTTAATGCCTATTACCTACAGTATAAGATATACCAAGAATATACACATTTTTGGCTTGTAGCTTCCTCTTAAATCTGAATCTCGCGCAGTGCCGGGACTGTTAATCAATTAATTAGTTTATATACATATTATCGTGGCATCAAGGATTTATCTTAAGACAGATTTAACGATAACCTGATTTCAATATCGATTCAGAAACAAGTCCGCGATATCTTTTGGACTTTGAATTTTGGCATATTAACACACAAGAAAGGTTTATGGCCGCTCCCCATCCGCTTTGAACTGGAAACATTATTTGTGACAGCCTTAAAAAAGCATCACCGGTTTATTAGGATATCGCCATCTTATTTCACATTTAGTTATCAGATTATTTTTGATCATAAATTAATTATGTGAGATGAAGATTATTTTAATAATAATAATAATAATTTATTACAGAATGTATGCAGGGGTAGTGCAATGCAATACATTCCATATTAGAAATATGGAATGTATTGTATACAAAATAATAATAAGGTAGGTAATAACATAGGTGATTCCGACAGGCACAAAAAAGCGGAATTTAAGGCGATGCACTACGTCGTGTAGTATTTTAAATTGGGCCGCTATCAATAACAACCCTTACGTTGATGGGTTCGTAAGTAGGAGATTTTGAACTTTAAAGCAGTTTTCATATGCTTTATACATTTTTTTTTTCTGGGATTATAAAAAGACTTATCTAAAAAATAATCGATTATTTCAAAGGCCAAGATGTATTCTACTCGCAGTATTTAATTAAAGCATCTGAAACATTTCTAGGCCACCAAATTTTCAAACCAAAAACACATGATTTTACATCGTACACAGTTTTCCATGCTATGCTATGTTGATTGGTTATTCTTGAAAAACTTAGCAAAATATGTTATAATTATAGTAAATTTAGAATTTAAATTATTTTATTTACGTATGGCATCGCCTTAAGTGAAAAAAGATAAAATATAAACACAAAAACGAGTGTGAAGAGCCGTTTATGGGAGATATTTGCACATCTCCCGTCTCCAGAGGTCCATCAGAGGGGACTCCATCCAGGCAACCATGGCAGTGATGATTTTGTTACTTGATTGGCGTAGTCTGCGCCATAAGCTTCCCATGTGATGGCGGAGAAGCGCTCTGAAAGAGTGTACTCGTCCCTCCAGGAACATTTCCGTGGCGCTGCAGTATCTCGGTAGGCGGAATAGTTGGCAATAAGCATTATTGTAAGCGACTTTAAGCCTATGCCATTGGGATGTAATGTAATCCACCCACAGTTCTGACTTGTACAGCGAAGTGCAAAATGCGTTGAAAAGTATCTTTTTCACGTTTGTACTGCAAGAGAGAAAACGCCTTGACAGCATACCTGCTCTAACGGATATCGCTCTTCTTTGCCTTTCCATATCCTCAAAGTCTTTCAGATCGTCTGTGATAACGTAATTTATTTAGTTATTTATTCTTTAACGCCCGCCAGACTAACTAACTAATAACTAACTAATCATCACGCCGTTTCTGCCCACAGAGGTAGGCAGAGAAGACGGACCGCCAAACTACTCGGCCTTGGTACACACTTCTCGCCTCATTCACATTCATTCATCGTCTCATACATACTCTTCTATTATTCTGACTCTTGACATGGCCCGACTCAAGTATCTGATTCACTTGATCGTGCCATGTCTTCCTCGGGTGTACCCGACTTTTGCTACCATTCGCATTTGTTTCACATATCCTTCTTACACTCCGTTCTTCGCTCATTCGCTCTACATGCCCAAACCATCTAAGCGTCCATTTTTAATCTTACTCATTACGCTTACATCCGCCTTGCACTCTTTGCGAATCTCCACATTCCTCACACGATCATACATGGTTTTACCACACGTACGCCTCAGGGATCTCATTTCAACAACATTCAATCTACTTCCATCCTTTCTTTGCCAGTTCTCCGCCTGTTCTTTAGCATAAGTATAGCATCAAAGGGATAAAAAAAATTGTATAGTAACAAAATAAATTAACGTAATACACATCTATACCTGCCCTGAGAAAATATTTACGTACAAAATTATGTTACAGATTATATAATATAATAATGTTAACGAAACAAAATGTTAGTAATTTCTGATTAAAATTTTAGTATGGGATAAATAAAAATATCAACAGAACTGAATTTATTTCCAAGCCTATGTAGCTTTTGGACTGGAGAATTAATAAAATAAATAGTTTGTTTCAGATGAACGAACAAAGAACAACTCAGGAAGTTTCGTATTAAGATTAGGTACTCGGGACGTTATTAGTTTAGTTATGTCAGGTGTATCCAATAGGCCATTAAATACTTTGAATAAAAGTACTAAATGACTCATTGTTCTTCAAAAAGATAAGTCGATTAAATCAGGTAATTTAATCATTAAATTAACATAATTAATTTGATCAAGGGGATAGTCTGATATTGACAAACACTAAAAAATTGTGTTTAACTCTCTCAATTTTAATTTCATGTAATTTAATAGTATGGGGACGAGATAGTGGAATTGTATTCTAAATAACTTCTTACCAAGGCAATGAAGAGAACCTTTAAATACAGTGACCTAAAATTAATTAATTATATTGAAGGGATACTTAAAAATCATATATAAACAGTACATTTCCTCCTATTATGAAAGTGTACAAAAAAGGGTTTGCAAAATTCTGCTTTAAGGTGTTACATAAGTGGTGAGGGTAGCTTTCTAATAGACTGTGACCTTCTTCCTATTTTGAAGGTCAAATGTAAAAAAAAAATATCAATCTCGGAATAAAACTATAAAGATTTGTATGAAAAAGCCACCCACCCACCATGATATTTATAGATATGGACACCATGTTACTTATAGATAGATGAATAGTAAATATAAATTTTACAAAGTGTTTATTAGTAAAAAAGGGTGAAAAAATCTAATAGATACCTTGACGTCAAATAGCACCTTTAAAATTACCAATCGATCCCTCTATTCTATATGTGTCCAATAGAACCTTTGAAATTACCAAACGATCCCTCTATACTCCAAATGTCTAAAAGAACCTTTGAAATTACTAATCGATCCCTCTATTCTATATATGTTCAATAGAACCTTTGAAATTATCAATCGATCCCTCTCTGCACTATATGTCCAATAGAACCTTTGAAATTACCAATCGATCCCTCTGTGCTCTATATGTCCAATAGAACCTTTGAAATTATTAATCGATCCCTCTATGCTCCATATGTCCAATAGAACCTTTGAAATTACCAATCGATCTCTCTGTGCTCTATATGTCCAATAGAACCTTTGAAATTACTATTCGATCCCTCTATTATATATATGTCCAATAGAACCTTTGAAATTACCAATCGATCCCTCTATGCTCCATATGTCCAATAGAACCTTTGAAATTACCAATCGATCCCTCTATGCTCCATATTTCCAATAGAACCTTTGAAATTACCAATCGATCCCTATATGCTCCACATGTCTAATAGAACTTTTGAAATTGCCAATCGATCCATCTATTCTCTGTATGTCCAATAGAACCTCTGAACTTACCAATCGATCCCTCTATTCTATATATGTCCAATAGAACCTTTGAAATTACCAATCGATCCCTCTATGCTCCATATGTCCAATAGAACCTTTGAAATTACCAATCGATCCCTCTATGCTCCATATTTCCAATAGAACCTTTGAAATTACCAATCGATTCCTCTATGCTCCATATGTCCAATAGAACCTTTGAAATTACCAATCGATCCCTCTATGCTCCATATTTCCAATAGAACCTTTGAAATTACCAATCGATCCCTATATGCTCCACATGTCTAATAGAACTTTTGAAATTGCCAATCGATCCATCTATTCTCTATATGTCCAATAGAACCTTTGAACTTACCAATCGATCCCTCTATGATCCATGTGTCTAATAGAACCTTTGAAATTGTCAATCAATCCATCTATTCTCTATACGTCCAATAGAACCTTTGAAAGTACGAATCGACCCCTCTATACGCCAATAGATCGTTTGAAATTACCCAGAAGAATCTTGAAAAAAGCCGTATAAATATACTTTTAAATTTCTTGAAATATTTAAAGGAACTATATAAATAGAATATTTGCAGATAGATTCAATAAAATATCATGTAATCACAAAAATAACTCTTGCAATAATTATTAGACGAAATGCTCTAAAGCGCGCTTGAAATATCCAACAGATATCTTCAAGCCCTCAATATTTATAATGCAATTGGCCGTAAAAAAATAAATACATAAATCCCAAGAACAAGTGTCAGAGAGTAGGGACTATCGTGACATATGTATCATGCAAGTCGCTCTCTTCCCGTGCGGTCACTGTATTATAAATATATAAATACCCGATCCCCGCAATACTAGCAGTATGGCGGGTAGGTACCCAGCCTGTAGTATGGAGCCGTACGCTATGCACGAAACAGCCTATCGGCCAGAAGAGAGCCGTGTCCGCGGCCGGAGTGGCCGGTGCCGTTCACCTTTTAGCCTAGTAAACTCGGGAAGGTTCGTTCACCTACTGAGAGCACTGCGGGCGACGACCCCGCCTGGCGGTCGGCGCGGGAAGCTGCGAAGACTGAACACTGCTCACTACTGCGGCTGCGTAGAGTTGAACCGCACTCGGTGTTGCTATCCGGGAAATTAACTGATGAAGAACTATTTTCACGGACGCATTTTTTATGGAGAGAGATTAATTTCGGATGGGAATTTTGCATATCATCTAGTACATGCCCAGGCTTTTTAGCGGAAGTGTGTATTAAAAATCTCTGTTTTAAATTCAATTATGTTTGCAAGAATGATTTTTTGCTACAAAAGAGATTGAGATTCTAGTTTTTTTTTGTAAAAAATACATAATATCATTATTTAGTATCAATGTAGGAATATATCGGTTTTAGCGGAAGGTGAGACGTTCTGAATCGTTCTCTGTATACGAGCAATTGATTTTTATAATGAAGACGATTAAGAAAAGGATGCTAAGAAAGTTTGAACATCAAAAAAATGCTCAGGAGAGAAGTGTTTTGCAAGTGCACCAAAATATATGACAGGGAAGTTCAAGGAAGATTAGACACGATCAAGTAAATGGACTTGACCCGGATCACTGTGAAATGATGCGACTATTAAAACTGAGTAAATATATACCGACACAGATATGTAGCGTTTCATCCTCTCTGCCTACTCCTGCGGAGAAAATTCGCAATGATATATCTATATACAGTTCATACTTAATCTCGGTGATTTTTTTTTAAATTCTAGGCGAGCCAAATATTTTCAGGACATAAAATAAATTAATGTAATAATCTAATGCATACTCGAAAGAAGATGTTTGTTTAATAGTTCATGTTTATCATCTTCTTTGTAATATAAAAAAAGGTTAATTTATCGGGATATTAAATACATGGCAGCTGACATTTTTGCAATTGTCGTTTTATATAGATGTTTTGAAAATGAGGTTATAGATTATATATAATGATGTCATAACTTGTTTCAAAGAAGGACAGATGATATAAATATTTAGAATAATTGGTAACATTTTTGTTTGCTATCTCGTTCCTTAATCATTTCAAGTTAAAAATTCTAGTTAAAAAAAGTTGTGCGTACATGATGATGTTGTTTGTTCATTGCAATTTTAAGTAACGAAAAACGTAAATAATGATTTTTTTATTCAATGCGGTATGTTCAGAAACGAAAAACTTAAATATTGATTTTGTTTGTTCATTGCAATATGTTCAGTAACGAAAAACGTAAATAATGATTATGTTTGTTTATTGCAATATGTTCAGTAACGAAAAAGTAGATAATAATTTTGTTTGTTCATTGCAATATGAGTAACTAAAAACGTTTGAATGCCTAGTTATTTATTATATCAGAATAATACATTATTTATTAGATTAAAATATTGAGGCTTACTAGTAAAAAAATGTGTTTTAAATTTTACACAACTGATAAACCACCTTTCGTTAGGTAAATCGTTCTTATTAAAATTTAAAACAGTTTATGACGTCAGTTTCTGTCGTCAACGACTAAAAACGAAATTTACAATACAATATATATATGTGTACTTTTTAGATCGTTGTTACAATTTTAATTTTACAAATATTGTGTGACCATCTTCTAACGATATTTGATCGATCTAATTTTTCAAGAACTTCAGGAACTGGCGTCATAATGTCGTTGTAGCCAATTGGAACCATTCCGAAATGTGGGTTTTAGATCATTTTCAAAATAAATATTTTGTATTGAAAATATTAAAATTACATATTATATTAAATATTAATGATCAGAAAAAAAAATGAACTATAAATCTAAATTTCCATTAAAATGTACTCATTCTATCACAAGCATTATTATATTTACCAATTTATTTATTTTATCATCATAAAATCCGTCATCTTAAAATGTTTTGGGTTTTGCGCGTTCGCCCGTTCAATTTTGTGAGAAGATTGTTAGTGTGAACAAATTGTACAGTCGAGCGAGCAAGAGGAATTTGAAATGTTTAAGTGGATTTTTCACCTTTATTGTATTTAGTAGACACCTCGGGTTGAGATGTTTTTATGAGGCGGGTAATGGATGCAATTTCAAATAAGGTGTATATAAGAATTCATGAAATTTATGAACAGCAATGTATAGATTTATGGAAAGTGCATAAAACCTTAAATTGCTTGTGTTTTATTAACAAAATAAATACCTAAGCACAATACATAACAATCAAGTGTTAATTATTACTAGTTCAGAGGTCACGGTTTCAAATCCCAGTGGATACAAATACATTTTATTTGACCCGTGAAAAATCACGGAATATTATAATTCCAATTTTGGAAAAAATAGGTATGTGCCTACTTTATCGCTAGTCTGAATCCTTCACACTATCAGTTCTAATTTTGAAAATGACACTAAAATTCAAAGCAAATTTGAGTTCATTGAACCAGACTCAAAGGGAAGCATAGAAAATCGAAATTAGTATGCTTGATTTGTGTTACTTCTCAATTAATTGATAAAAATAATATGAAGTATATTTGCGGTACGTTTGAAATTTGAAGATACAGATCATAGTAGAAATGTATTATATACTTATACAGCGCCCTTGAGGTGATTTTGCACTTAAAAGACGCTATAAAAATCATCCAAATAAAATTATTATTATTATTAAATTAAATAAAAAACGGAACTTGTAGAGAACATTTACAAAAATTGATAATTAGCTTTGAAACCTGATGAACTGTTAAAATTTTGTGAAACGGCAGTGGTATAAATATATTTAAAAATTAAAAATTCAATTTTTGTTAAAGAAAGACAAACATTCCCAGATCACTAAGAACGTGAAAATATTTGAAAATTTCCTACATCATGAGACTATGGAGGACCAGTCGAGGAATTGAACTCACGACGCCTGGGCGGGACCCAGACACGATGCCAACTCAGCTACTGTCACATTGGGGATGATTTTAATATCATTGTAATGTAATATCATTCATCATTGTAGTATAATTATTATTGATTAAATATATCTCAGATTGATTTCATTAATAGTCCCAATGATATCACATAGAATTAACTTTAAAATACTAGCACGGTTAGAGAATAATTATACAATTTTTTTTTTGAAATGGCGCCTAGTTTTAGGCAATTTTATTAACACGCTGATGAAAAAAGTAAACACATGGTTTCCAATGATAATTAAGTTTAAGCCGATGATGGTTTAATATTTTAATTGTAAAATTACAAAAAAGACGATTTAAAGGATTTCCCGCGGGAATAAGCAAAGGCTTGCTAGTAAGGCTCTCGACTAGCAAGTCGGAGGTCGCGGGTTCTAATCCCGGCGCGCTTATATAAATTTTATTTGATTAATTTGTGAATTTCAAAATTAAACCATTTTTTAATTTTTTATTTAATATTTGAAAAAAATATTTTCTTTGCAAAGATAAATACAGGATATTAACAAGATATAAAATAATAGAAATTAAAGTAGCCTTTCCTCACCATAAAGAGACAATGCTCTTGTGTTTGGTGAGGGAATTCTAGTTCAATTAAATAAATGTTAGTATTAAGGTAAATAAATTATTAAGAAACAACACAAGATTTAAACAATATTACTTCTAGACGTAAGTAGTGAACATATTTTGGACTTATAATAGTTTAAGGTAATTTTTTAATTTAATGTGAAATTCCTGAATGTTTTCGATATTTTTTAAATTAAATGGAAGGTTATTAAAATAAATTATGCCTAGATAAAGCTAGGTATTTTGAATGAGTTTAGTATTAAATTTTGGGATTTTAATAGTTTTTTGGTATCTTGCTGATGTATTGAATTGCAAGTTATGAGTATTTGACTGTATTTCTTTGTGAATTTGAATTATTGAATATTTTTGATACATTTCGTCTACTGTAAGTACCTACTTTGAAAATTGTAAAAAGAATTTCGATATAAAATTTTGACGGTTTTTTCAAAATTACTTTGATTACCAATCTTTGAACTACTTTAAGTGGGATCAAAATTTTATTATATGTTCCTCCCCAACCAATAATACCATATTGTAATATAGATTGAACAATCGCATGTTACACTCTTTTTAGGTTTTCTAGTCTAAGAATATTTCTAAGTATTATTTCATTTGAATTAATATTTAGTATATTTGCGGCACGTTCCATAGTGGAAGATACTCTCAGTATCGCCATGGTGTAACAGCACTATTAAGAATCAAAACGTTACTTGAAATGGCTTTGGCCATGTTTGGTGACCAGATCTGAATACCCAGGTACTTTCCCACCTTCCCCTTTCCCTTCCTACTACCATCAGCCTCAAAACGTACTCCAATTTGGGATGCTATTGTCTCACTGGCTTCATGCGGTCGAGAGCAGCTGGGACTCTTATACGGGTTTCAAATTTAAAAAAATGACCACTCTAACAACCACAATAAAAAATTTAAAAAACAATATTTTCAACTAATTATTATAGATTTCAATAACAATTTCACATGTAATTTTAGTATCTAATGAATGTATGCACACACATTACCCCAATCAGATAATTACACAGATAAAACTTCAAATAATGATGGCCTACGTGACAAAATATGATCTTTCCACTAGCGTACTAGCTTACCAGCATCACAGGCAGGTTTGGTCCATAGGGAGTCCAGGTCCCGATTTCGTTAATTGCTTTATTTATGACGAAACCAGTTCCTCGCCTACAAAACTGAACCCACTGTTGTGGGAGTCCAGATTATGTATTCTGTATACGTTATTGAATATGTAAAGATGTCATTTCTGTTGTCCATATTGCACTTGAAATATTTGATGGGTATTTCATATTATACATGAAAAACAGTAAAAAAAATTTATCGTTTTGAAAATGTAATATTGAAAGGTATTTCATGTTGAACATGAATCCAATCGAAACTCACTAAACCTAACCCTAACCTAAAAGTATTCTGTATTGATTATGTTATTTTTGTAGTTCATATTGCACTTCAAATGTTTGATGGGTGTTTCATATTGCACGTGACATAATAGTGAAAATATGACCTTTCGAGAATGTAATGTTGAAAGGTATTTCATATTGAACTTGAATCCAATCGAAATTCACCTAACCTAACTTAACCCAACCCACTGTCTTGGGAAGTTGGAGTATTCTGTATTGATTGATGAATATGTTTTTTTGGTAGTCCATAATGCACTTGAAATTTTTGATGGGTGTTTCATATTGCACGTGACATAATAGTAAAGAAGATATGTCCTTTTGAATATGTTATGTTAAATCGTATTTCATATTGAACTTGAATTCAATCGAAACTCACCTAACCTAACTGTCATGAGAAGTTGGAGTATTTTGTATTAATTGATGAATATGTTAATTTGGTAGTCCATATAGCACTTGTAATGTTCTATGGGTATTTCATATTGTACATGAAAAATAGTAATAAAGATATATCGTTTTGAAAATTTAATATTGAAAGGTATATCATGTTGAACTTGAATCCCATCTTAACCCACCTAACCCGACCTAACACAACCCGCTGTTATGGGAGTTTGGTATTGATTATTGAATACGTTATTTTGGTAGTCCATATTAAGCTTGAAAAAATGTTGGATGTTTGTTTTATATTGCAACTGAAATAAAAATGAAAATATGTCGATTGTCGAAGATATGTCATTTTGAAAGGATACTGTGGAGAGGTGTGTCATTTTGAACTTGAATATAATCTAAAATCACCTAATCTAACTATACCATTGCTGTGGGAGGCCGGAGTATTCTGAATATGTTATTTTGGTAGTTCATATTTCACCCAAAATTTTGGATAAATATTTCACATTGTACCTGAAATGCAGGAAAGGTGTGTCGTGTTGTACGTGATATGTTGAAAAGAAAGTATTTTGCATTGATCTTGAACCTAACCTAAACTAACGTAATATAACCTACCTTTGCCCAACCCAATCCACTTTTGAGTGAGACCGTAGTATTCTGTTTTCATTATTAAATACGTTAAGATGTTATTTTGGTAGATATTTTAAATTGATCTTGAATATAAGTTAACCTAACTTAACCTAACCTTGCCCAACCCAGCTCACTATGGCCTCCCGGCCGTAGGATTCTTTATTTATTATTGAACATGTTATTTTGGTAGATATTTCATATTGATCTTGAACATAACGTAATCTAACTTAACCTTGCCCAACCCAATCCCTTATTATGGGATGCTGGAGTATTCTGTATTCATTACTGAACACGTTAAGATGTGATTTTGATAGATATTTCATATTGATCTTGAACATAAGTTAACCTAACCTAACGTAACTAACCCAACCTTGCCTTACCCAATCCGCTATAGTGTGAGGCCATATTATTCTGGGTTTATTATTAAATATGTTATTTCGGTAGATATTTAATATTGTTCTTGAACATGAGTTATCCTAACCTAACGGAACCTAACCTAAACTCACTCAACCCAATCCACTATTATCGAAGGCCGGTGTATTCTGTATTCATTATTTAACATATTATTTTGGTAAATATTTCATATTGATCATAAACCGAACCTAACCTAACCTAACCTTATCCAACCCAATCCTACCGGAGTATTTGATGTAATTTTTGTAGTCTATATTAAAAATCACTTTAAGTAAATGTTTTATTTTATGAATTCTTACTAATTTTAATTACATTTCTTCTTCTTTATACCGTGTTTAGAATTAGCAACGTTACCTTCAAGACCGTCTGTGATAAAACGTCATTTTAAAACTACACCGCGCAGTTCGTCAAAGAAAATAATAGTGCTTCCGTTTTAAACGTAGAATGCAACTCTGAGATAAAGTTGTTAACCTTGGCACAAAAATACTGCTAATAAAGCGCAGGATATGAATTTAGAGAAAAAAATATTTTCATAAATCTCCCCTTTTGTCAACAATAACAGTCATTACTGTCATAGTCTAAGATGAAACTTTGTAACTATAAATACTTTCGTGTTAAGCGTATACTGCAACTCTGAAACAAAGTTGTTGACCTTGCCACAAAAATCCTGCTAAATCAAGCGTGGGATATAATGATTATGCAATTCTGCCCCTTTGTCAACAGTAATGGTAATTACTGTCAAAGTCTAAGATAAAACTTCGTAACTACAAATAATTTCGTTTTATGTGTATAATACAACTCTGAGACAAAGTTGTTAACCTTGGCATGAAAGTGATGCTAAATCAAGCATAGAGTATAATTTAGAATATAAAATTATTACGCAATTTTCCCCTTTTGCATAGAAAGAAAATACTTCCTAAGAAACTTCATAACAACAAACTATTCAAACTGTATGCTTCCGTATTTTATGTAGACTACAATTCTGAGACAAAGTTGTTAACCTTGGCACAAAAATTTTACGCAGGACGTGAATTTAGGAAGTAAAGTATTTTTGAAATTCTCCCCTTTTGTTAATAGTAACAGTAATTATTATTGTCTGAGAATATTTCATAATAACTATGAAAATGTATGAATGCTTCCGTGTTTTACTTGGAAAGAAACTCTGAGATAAAGTTGTTAACCTTGGCACAAAAATTCTGCGCAGGACATGAATGTAGTACTTAAAGTATTTTTGAAATTATCCCCTTGTGTTAATAGTAACAGCAATTGTTATTGTCTGAGAATACTTCATAATAACTATGAAAATGTGTTAAATGCTTCCGTGTTTTACGTGGAAAACAACTCTGAGATAAAGTTGTTAACCTTGGCATAAAAATACTGCTGAATTTAGGCGAAGAACTTTGTTTCAGAAGGTATATTGTTGTAATTATTCTCTTTTATCAAAAATATCAGGGAAGCTAAAAGTTAAAAATTCTGATAACCTTGGCATAAATAATACGCCGAAATTGATCTTTGGACATGTATTTATTTAGAAGGTAATTACGTAATTCTTCCCTTTCAGCAACAATAAAAGCATTTATTTCAAATATTGTTTATCTATCAAAATTGTAATTTTAAGGCGATGCACTACGTTGTGTAATATTTTAAATTGAGCCGCTATCAATAAAAACCCTTACGTAGATGGCGATAGGGTTTAAATTCCCGCTTAACACCATCCGCCTGTTTTGATTTGTGCAAGAAAAAAACATGGACAAAAAGTGCCTTTTATTTTATTTTGTGGATGTTCAGGCATAAATATTTATTTTTGTTTTGATCATTTTATAAATAACTTAATTTGCCACATTATACAATAAAATTATAACCGAAAATGGGTTCGTAAGTAGGAGATTTTGAACTTTAAAGCAGTATTCATATGCCTTTACATTATTTTTTTCCGGGCTTATAAAAATACTTATTTAAAAAATACTCGATTATTTCAAAAGCCAAGATGTATTCTACTCGCAGTATTTAATGAAAGCATCTGAAACATTTCTAGGCTACCAAATTTTCAAACCAAAAACACATGATGTTGCATTACTACGTATGGCATCGCCTTAACGTAATTTTGTGATTCTCTCCTTTTGTCAACAGCAATAATACCTACCCATTAGTCGAAATTTGTCATTATGTCAAAATCAATCGGAGAACTCTAATTAAGAGAGATCAGGATTATTTCGTAATTCTACCCTATTTGAACAGTAAAATAACTATTTGAATCGCTGTACGTGTTTATTAATGTATCTTGTGGAGAACACGAATTAAGAAGTTAAAATATTTTTGTATTTCTCCCCTTTTGTCAACAGTAACAGTAATTACATGAAATATTGTATATTATTTCCTAGTCAAGGGTAGCTCGTGACAGATTCATTAGTGGCGGCGGCGGCAATAAACTCACATTCTCATCACCCACGCGGTGTGAAGTTATGAGAATTGTCCACTTGGAATGTGAACCCGACAACCGGTTCTAGTCAAGATCAGATGTTCGTTAATGCGATCCAGATGCAACGTCACGAGATTGTGTTAGCATGAATTTGTAACATTGTCTTTCAACTGATGAGGGAACGAACGTATTAAGCAAGATAATTATAAACATATTTTCTTATTATTTTCTCCTATCGAAAGTTGGCCATCATCAATATAAAAAAATAATAATCTTTTTTTAAATGATTATGAACTAGCACAGATCAATATGATTTCATATTAAAAATAATTTTCAGTTATAATTTTATCTAATATAGTAGGTATTTTATCGCTGTTTTGGATTCTCGGCACAATCAGTTCAATTGAAATAACACTTAAATTCAAAACAAATCCGAGTTCATTGAACCAGAGTTAAAATAACAGACATACAACCAAAATGAGTATAATTTTTTTTGAATTAAAATATTATCGTTTTGAAGGCAGGTGTATAGCTTGTCTGAATTCTTCACACAATTTTGAAAATGACAGTTAAATCAAAAAAAAAAAATTGAGTTCATTGAACCAGGTTTTACACTGGGCTAACATTTCCTGCACAGACAACCGTCAAAGAAAAGGACGTCCCAAACAACTCTGAAAAGCATGTAAAAACGCAATAATAATATGTAAAATTTACGACATTTTTGACAGACCTCACCGCATTTCTGAAACTGCTTAAAAATAAACCGAAAAGTATGGCGTCCTCTCTGCATGCCCCACGGGGACAGTTCGCGACAGTGTTAGCGACCTGCATCAGTGTTAGTGCGAGTAGAATCTGTATAGTTGTATGAGGCATTATAGTCCGGAGCGGTCATCGAACCGTGGGCTGCCGAATAAGGCATTGCTAGATGTGAATTATTCAAGCGAACTGACTACGAGACAGCCATGCGAACTCTGCAATATTCAATATATGGGACAACAAAGGTGTAGATAGTAGATACCTATTCATATTTCAGACTTGAAGATGCTTTCAGTGTGGCTGCGGCGAAAGATCGTGCTTGAAATGGCTTTAGCCGTGTAGTAAACACAAAATAGAATACAATTTGAGTTCAGATACTTCCCAACAATCATCATTCTTCATTTAGCTTAACCTAACCTAACCTTACCTGATCTAACCTAACCCAATCTTCATCCTCTTCTTCACTCTCCTTCTTCTCTCTTCATTTAGCTTAACCTAACCTAACGTTACCTAACCTAATATGGCTTCACCCAACATTCATGTTCTCCTTCATTCTTCATTTAGCCTAACCTAACCTTATATAACCTTCCCCGACCTTACCTAACCTTACTTAACATTACCTAACCTTACCTAACCTAACCTAACCTGACCTAATCAAGTAGAACAAAGAATATTTATAAAAACAAATTGGGAGAAACCTTGTGTGTAACAATACTAACAATCCATACAACTTGACCTAATCTAACCTAACCCAAAATTCATCTACTCCTTCATTATTTTACTTCTCCTCTCTTCATTTTGTCTAACCTAACCTAACATAACCTAACCTAACCTCATCTAACCAAACCTAACTTAACCTAATCTTACCTAACCCAAAATTCATTTACTCTGTCATTCTCCTTCTTTTCTCTTAATTTTGCCTAACCTGACTTATCCTTACCTAACCTCATCTAACCTAACCTAACCTAACTTAACCCAACCTAACTGAACCTGACCCAATCTTCATTATTCTTCTACTCTGTTCATTTAGCCTCACAACATAGCCAAAAAACTACAGTCAAAATGCCAACATAGCCAAATCATTTCACTTAAATGTTCGGAAATTAAAAAAATACTGTATTGTTGTGTTTTAATATAACAATAAAGAAGCATTGTGTATTGTGTCTTGTTTAACTGAGTTTTGTTTTAACTCGACCATTTGGCATTTGGCCTGTAAATTTTTTTGTTACGTTACGGTTCCGGTTCAAGATTGTGCCCGTTTTAATAGTTCAGTAGAATTTTTTTTTTCAAATGTAAAATCGTCGTGTTTATTAATTAATTAGGTGGATATTTAAGTACCTACTTACAAATCTTATGATTTTCAGAGGAAATTTCGGTTATGATTTAAAATAAGAGAAATTAGAAATAAATATTTTTGGAAGCGGGGTTTACAGTTTAAAAAACTAAAAGCTATTTTTTTGATAAGGTTACAATTTATATGCTAGAAGTTTTCAGTAAATTAAAAAAAAAGATTCATTTCAAAGTTTAGATAGTTTGAGCAAAACATTTTTCAAAGTCGAGTACCTACATAGAAGCCACGTGTTTTATTTTTACAATATTTGATGTCTGGATATATTTTATGTGTGGAAATATTTTATTTATGGAAATATTTTATGTGTGGAAATATTTTGTTTTTGGAAATATTTTATGTATGGAAATATTTTATGTATGGAAATGTTTTAAATGTGGAAATATTTCATTTGTGAAAATATTTTATGCTTTGAGATATTTTAAGTATGGAAATATTTTGAATATGAATATACATATTTTATGTATGTAAATAGTTTAAGTTTGGAAATATTTTTAATGTGAAAAATGCTGAAAGCTGTCAACCCATGTGGATCTAATTTTAAACTTTTCGGTTGGGTGTCTTCAGTATATGAAAATATCACTATTGATTGATATATTGAAGATCAAACAATAGCTATATAGTCAATATGACTCGTGGTATTGTACATCTCGTGGTACTCGTGGAATATGTAGATATACCGAAAACGCTTTTACTAATTAGCCAATATGTGTAATAATCTATTAAGAAATAGTCATCTACTGAACATTTCAAAATTAAATACATTTTTTAGCTAGGAAAACCTTGACTTCAAATGAAATAAAAAATTCCGTGGAGATGAACAAGTTTAAAAGCAATACAAAAATATGTATATACTAAGTAAACATGAAGAAATGAGGAAATCATCAAAATAACAGTAACATCAACACAAACTACAGTAAACAAACATGAAGGTGTGGAAATCAACAAACATGAAGATGAGAAAATTAACAAACATAGTCAACAAACATGAAGTTGATGAAATCAACAAACATAAACATGATATACAATTCAACTAATATGAAGATAAATAAATCATAAATTGAATGCGAAGAAATTAATATACATAGTCAACAAACAAGAAGATGATGAAATCTTAAAACAAAAAGACGAGTAATTAACAAACACAGTCAACAATCAAGAGGATGATGTAATAAAAAACATGAAGATGATGTAATCAACAAACACAAAGATGATGAAATCAACATGAAGATGCGGAAATCAATTAAAATAAAGATTAAAAAAGTAACAAACATGAAGATGATGTAATTAAGAAATATTAAGATGATAAAATCAATAAACATGAAGATGGGGAAAATAACAAACGTGAAGATGATGAAATCATCAAAAATGAAGATGATAAAATAGATAAATATGAAGATGAACAATTAATGATGTAACATTTACACAACAACCAACAGTCCGCCTCGGAACAGGAATCCCTAGTTAGAAGAACTTAGAATAACATGCGACTGTACTTTAATTACTGTCGTCAATAGTAAAAACATGAAAATATAAAAAGAGTCATACCTTAAACAACTTACACCTTTTGACTTGACCTCCTATCATAAAACAACTTTTTAGTGATGACATCTACTTATAACCTATGTATGTTTGTACAGCGCCCTCGGGGTGACTTTTAACCCGCGAGATTTGTAAAAGTTACAGCGTTAGTAGAGCAGATTTTTTTTACGTATGATAAATGAAACACTTCTTGGTCATAATACTTTACATTTTGAATAAAATTATACAACAAACAAATTAAGAAAGGAGTATTTTTTAATAAATTATTTATTTAAAATTTTTATACGACACTATTTAATGAAAAAGAATTGACTTTTTCAAAACCAAAGATTTTTTCGTCAGGATCGATGACTAAAGGAAGTATATTCTCTATTCAATGAGCAGGATAAACGTGTAAAGAAAATAAAAAAAATATATACAAACAAGTTTAGACAAATACATAGATGACAAATACTATATTACGATGCGCGGTGATTAATTAGTTATTATATAAAATAAATTGAGCTATTGATATTTTGACGGCCTCCGTGGTCTAGTGGTAAGGCTCTCGACTAGCAAGCTGGAGGTCGCGGGTTCAAATCCCGGCGTGCGCAAGTAAAATGATTTGATACATTTGTGTTATTTGACAAATTATTCATTTTTTTAATGAAAGACAAACATCCCCAGGTTACAAAAAACCTGAAAATATTTGAAAATCTCCTACTACCATCACAGTAAGCGGAAAATGTTGCATGTGCAGTGATGGAGGACTTAGCCACCCAAGGAACAACATATTAAAAATAATATAAAGTATATTTTCAGCACGTCCCAGAGTGGAAGATACTCTAATATCGCCCTGGTGTAAGACCACCATTCAGAATTGAAACGTTGTTTGAAATGGCTTTAGCCTTGTTTACTGACCAGATCTGAATGGCCTAGTACTTCCCCATCTTCCTCTTCTCCATCTTCATCTCATCCTAACTAACTTCATCCTCACAACATACCCCAATATAGTCTTTCTGGTTCCAGATGGTTGGGAGCAGTTGGGACTCCTGCACGTTTTCACAATTTGAAAAAATGTTAATTATTGCATTTAGGCTTACAACAAAAACTTTTATACAAATTTAATTATTTTATTTAAATTAAAATGACACTTTCGTTTTATACTGGACTTCCTTTTTACACGGTTTCGAAATAACACGATGCTATATTCTTCCTATGTACTTACTACTCAGAATGTACAAAATGCAGATTTCAGAATCTCGTAATCAGTAAGTCCAGCAGTGACAGATATATGAATGTATCTCCCACTGCAGCGTAAGGCGATGGGTCTAGATACCAGTTATAGAGGTCAAAGAGTCTCCCCAAACCAGCCTCTCCCGATCTGGCACCCCATGCAGTTGGTGGGCAGGTGCGTCCTGAACACACCTCACCCAATAAACTTGGGCAACCCTGTTGGTTATCCAATAAATGGTTCCTGAGGCGGCGGTACCTTAACGCTCCTCCCAAATTGCCTATCGATTTTATTTTTATACAAGGAAACCTATCTATAAGGTTTTTACACGATATTGCGTGGAACGTATCCACCGTGTAAAAATGTAGTCCAGTGTATTTTTCAAAGAAGTGACTATTGAAACACGTCGATCACGTATACGTTTTTTACCCAAAGTGCAACCTTTTTTGGTACTTATATGATGTGCAGTTTTATCAACTACATATCTACTCAACGCCCTTAAGATAAAAAGACGGTTGACTAATTCCTCGTCCATCTAAAAACATGTAAAAACATAAAATATTCATTATAATTTCAAAATAAACATTCTACCTAAAAACTACTGGAAAAAAAAAAATGATAATCAAAATTGCGTCGTAAAATATATTTATGTACATCCTTAGTGGCAGAATGAGGGAATTCTTAAATTAATAAATTATATTAATATGTAAATAATCAACCATATTAGAGTAATTAAATGTAAGCAAAAAAGTAAATAATTGTAAAGTTAATACAATTTAAATAAGAAATAAAAAGTCAGCCCTTGGGTTGCCTAGGTGTCAAAATGTCGTTGCTAGTCGCATTGACATCCTTAAGCCACTGCATACCCAATTTCTACCGATTTATAACAAGTTTCTAGTTAACTCTTTAAGTTTTTAAGTTCCAAAAAAATATGTGTTATTTTTGAAGATATTATATATGAATTTGTTATGCCGAAACGTTTATTATATGAAATTCCTTCAATAGAAAAAAATCGCAAAGTTATCTTCGCATAGTAGTTATCGTAGTTAGGATTGGAACAGTGAGTAAAAGTGGTGACAGTCTAAAAAAATCTAGCACGAATTTTACTATGAATGAATATTTTCAACCGAGCAGTATACGATCCTCTTCGCCATATAGCTATACCAACGCTATAGCGGCGTATTAGAGGATTATTGAAAAAATTTACACAAAGTATCTCTTGAATTTTTTACCCCCACTAACATGTAATAAATAAAAACTGATTTACTATATATCACTCCGTTTCTCCGCAGGGGTTGGCAGAAAGGACAGACCGCCAAACGACTCGGTCTTGGCATACACTCCTTGCCTCATTTACATTCATACATCGATTCGCACATACTCTATTATTCTGAATCTTGACATGGCCCAACTCAAGTATTTGATCGTGCCATCTCTTCCTCAGGTGTCCCAGACTTATTCTACTATTCACATTTTCGTAATATATTTATCCTTATACTTTCTTTCTTTGTAGCGTACTTTTACACACATATCTTCAACATTCAGTGTACAATATGTAATACAAAATGTATAAATATTTTGTAGCAAAAGTTTTAACATTTTTAACTTAAAAAAAAATATTTTTATAAAAATATAAAAGTGTCTCAACTGCTTTTAACTATCTGAGCCAGTGAGCCTATGGCATCCCTAAATAGCGTACGAATTCGTATTCGTATTTGCAAATTATTTTAAACACGATCTGTTCTGTTATTTAATATGTTATAGGCATGGAAAAATTCAGTGTATCTTTAAATGCAACTAAAGCATTTGTCAAGAGATTTTTGCCCTATTTCAAACGAGTCGTGTTTCATTATTTTCGCTTAATTATGATCTTTTTTTAGTATTAGCTCGCTCCCTCTAACATTCGTATTTACATATCTCCCTTTCAAACCAACTTTGAACGCTTACTACGGGGCCTTAATAAGTGGCAAGGAGGTATAGGGGTGGGGGAAGTGACATTATCACGCGTTCATTTCGTACAGGATTAAAACAAAATTGGTGAGCACTTATTAGGCCACTACTCCTGGGTTTACAAAAACTAAAATTATCAAATTATTTTATGTAGATATTATTATTACTAAATCAAGTTATTTTGCTTTAAATAAAAACAATTTAAAATATAAATTGGGGTGGTACTTTTTTAGTCGTCCGTCAATTTTTATTAAAAAACAAATGTGCTTTTTGTTTTTAAATATGTTTTTAAGTTTTCAACTTGTATTATGTTATATTTAAATTTATCAATTTTAAATAAAATAAATAACCTTGTGTACACCAATAATTAATCAAAATAATCGACATGCTTTAAAATCGATGGTTTCTTCGTCAGGATAAACTTTTAAGAATAGCTAATAATGCCTTCAGAGGGCGAAACAGCTGTCACGCGTAATAATAATTACACAGAGGAACTTGTTTAAAAATAAAGTGTTTTTATAAATCTAATATATAAAAAATAAAATGGAGTTCTACAAATTAAACTTGATAACAATAAAAAAAATGCTAAACAAGCATTGAAAAATAATTACCTAGGGATAAAATTATTATAACGAGCGGTTATTAATTAGTTATTATTATTTTTAAAAAATCATGAAATTAACAAAATAGTTATTTATTGCATTTATGTGTATATCATTGTATATAACATTTTCTTTGCTTTCTATGCTTTTTTATTTATGTGTTATTTTAACTTTAAACTTTGGTTCTGAAACAGGTATATAAGTTTTATTAAAATAGTAGTTTAAATAAGCATAACTATTTTCATTTAATCCAAAGGTATCCATAAAGTGAATTAAAAATTGAATTGAAGAAGTGATAAAATAATAATGTAAGACTTTTAAACATAGAACTTTAAGTTAAAAACGATAAAACATTTCTTATGATGATGACGTTTTCAATATTTCATTTGTATTATATTGCTTACCATACAATATTTACCCTAGCATCGCCTGTTAAGTCAGTTTAAAAGGTATTCACATTAAAACATCAATACTGCTTCCCCTACAATAGATTTAAGTTCACTAAACACTTGAAATGGGTAATTTAAAACAGATATTAACTTGTGTTCAATTACAAAAGGCTCTGCAAGTCTGCAACCTTGACGATAAACCTCAAGATTGTTCGTAACTTCCGCATTCACGCTTCTCTCACAATATGTTCTCCTATATCTGTTCCCCTCCCTTATAACAGATGATGATTCCAGCATTTCCATCTCCAAATTAAGTTTCTTATAACTGCCACTGTGCGGCGTTGTTGTACGTAATAATTACGTTTTTAAAGTGGTCGATTTAGTATCCAGAAAAGATGAATGGAGGTCCGATGCCACAGCCTTCCCCTGCGGCAATATACCTGGATGAATATAGGAACGACTATGTCGCTCTACCTGTTGGGAGGCTTCTCTTCCTTTCCTGGATGGCAGTCTTATACCTTATTCTTCCCAGTCGTATGCATTCTATAGAACCTCTTCCTTGTTAACCCTGCAAATACTAATGAACAAATAATTTCTTTACGTTGTTTTTGGGATAGACGAGATTAAATTTTTTATTTTTACGTTAGCTCAACACGGGAGGCCTTGAGAAAAATTATTTCACTAAGGGCTTATGTCATCATCTTTAGGGATGTTACTTGGAGGTTTTTTTTAAGGAAATGAAAAGGAATCTTGTGGTCACTGTGTCCAGCTGTAACAGATGTATGAATCCATCCCTTCCACTGTTACTGCTGATGGCTTATAAGAAGAACGGTCTATTATCGATATGAAACTTTGTGGCTGAAATAGGATTCTTTATCCCGGATAATTTCACGTGAGGCCAACAACACAGGCCAGTTTTTTCCTATTTGCAGAACCAACAAAAAGTCTCTGGGAAGACTTGCAAGCGTAATTTACTGCATCGTAGGAAATGTGGAACAAATATATGCCCGAAGCAGTCTTTAACTTTTGTTGTACGTACATGTTTTTGTGCTACATGCATTTTTTATTTTTTTTTATTAAAAGGAAAAAGTACATGTAAGTAATAAGGTTTACAATTTACAGTGAAAATATTTAATACTACTCTTCCAGAGATGCATTCGCTTGTGGTTGGAAGAGGAGTGTACATTATATTATTGTAGATATACATATAGAATCAAGAGAAGTAGGAAAAAATATTGAAAATAAAATGTACTATTAGTAGCTATAATATATAAATAAAAATATGACGTTATTAGTTTCTGGGATAAAGAAAATTATTATTATTATTTTATTATTAATATGAATACTATATTTGGAGAAGAAGTTGCTTCTTAAGTAGAATATTTACTTTTAATTTTTTTGATAATTTATCTTTAAAATATTTTTTCAAAATGCTCAAAGCTTGGCTTTTGTCGTTTATGAATCTGATTTCCTCAGGAAGTTGATTGAAAAAAGTTCTTCCTTGGTATGTATAGTAATTTTGTGCAAAGGAAGTGTTTAATTTTGGACATGGAAAAATGTATTTAAGTCGAGTGCGGTTTTCCGTTAGAAATTGGTACTATTCTTTTTCTTTCATGATTTGAATTAATGAATTTTTAATATACAGATCTTTAAAAGGAGGTACTTGAAATTCTTCAAACAAGCGGTCTGTTGGGTAGTGTCATTTTTTAATATATTTGTATGCTTACCATATTTGTGTAATTTTTTAATAGATTTTGGAATGTATTGGTTTTTGTACATGGTATTGGAAGAATTCTGGTATTCTTCAATTATTAATGTCGGTATCCCGAGGGTTGATGGTTGTACTTCAATACGCTGTACACGTAGACCTTAAGACTATCGAGTGTAGCCAGTGTGCCCTGTACAATGTGCGTTGAGAAATGACCGTGCGCCGTTGTTGTTGATCATCGCTTAACTCCTTTTAGGGATGCTGAACAGCGCGATGCTTGATTGTAGAAGATCGGAGATGCGCGACACTTCTTGCGAGATAAGTGTCCCATGCTTGCGATATAAGTATCAAATCGATTGCTGATAATCTGCAAAATATTGCGTAATATTTTTTGTTAATACTGACCGGAACCAAAGAGACTATTAAGTCATCTCCAATGGGGGAGTTTGAGAGGCTAAAAGTAGTGGGAAGGGGTAGGAGATGATGGTTGAGAAGTATCTGGCATTTCAATTCCGGTCACCAAACACGGCTAAAGCTATTGTAAGCTACGTTTCAATCTTAAATGCCAACATACTATTTATATTTCGACTACCATAATACGGATATTATGTGTATAGTGTGGTAGTCGAAAAGCGTGTAAAAATACTGTATACAAATATATTTTACGAATAAAGGAAAGAAAAAAAGAAAAATAGTATTTGAAATTAATAAATTAATTGCGCACTTCGCGACTCCCGGATTCGTAGCCAAGGATCGTACCTACTAAACCACGGAGACCGTCAAAGATTGGGAAAGATGTTCCACGTGTAAAATTTCTGATTAATTACATTTCTGAATAGTAGATTTTCTCACACCAGAATAGAGTAAAAACTCATTTGATTAGGCTTAAAACAACTTCAGTGAATATATCAGAATAACCAGGCTCGTCCCACCCTCCCCACTCTCTTCAGCAAACCCCATTTTGAGATAATAATAATAATACTAATAATAATTGGATAATTTGTAGAGCGCCGTTTTTGTGAAAAATCACCTCAAGGGCGCTGTACAATTTATTGCCTTAGTTTGCCTATTAGATGCCTTAGATGCCTATTAGATGCCTTAGTTTCACTTGCTCCGGGCAATTAGAAAAATTTCTCAACCATTTCCAAAGTGGAAGATACTTTCAGTATCGCCATGGTGTAAGACCGCCATTCAGAACTGAAACGTTGCTTGAAATCCCCAAATCACACCATTACTTTCAGCCTCACATTATACCCCAATTGAGGATGCCATAGCCACTGGCTCAAGATGGTTTAAAGCAGTTGGGTCTCTTGTGCGGTCTCTTTAACATAAAAAAATAAATCCTTATTACTGTGGTTCTAACAAAAAAATAGCCCAAAGAAGCGAAGCCAGGAGTGCACAATGGAGTGCTGGAACCAACCCTGATTTATGGAAGTGAATCATACAACTAGCAAAGGAAGGATGGAAGTACACTGAATGCTGTGGAAATGAGATCCCCGAGGCGTCTGCATCGCAAAATCACGTATAATCGTGTGAGAAATGAAGAGTTCCAAAAATAATGCAGGGCTGATGTAAGCTAAGAGAAAAATACACCTATATGGTTTGAGCATGTAGCGCAAATGAAAGAAGATACACTGAGAAAAATGAGAATTGCAAATTTATTAAAAATCTCTTCTGAAATTGTTGGTAATTCGGTTCGAAAGGGGATTGCAGGACTTTTTCAGATAAACTTTTAGTAAGTTCCTAATATTGGAATCTGCATTCGTCTTGATAAGATACAGTGACGAACTGCTAAAATATTAGGATTTTTATGTTCGAACATCTTGATAATACAATAGTAGTTTATTAGGAAACCTATCAATTTATTCGTTTTTAGAAGAAGTCTGGACGCCCGAGGAAGACTTGATCAATTGAACCAAATACTAGAGTCGGGTTATGCAATAGTTAGAATGACAGAAAGGCATGTGTGAGCATGCAGCGTGGAGTGTGTGCCAAGACTGAGTTAGTATTCATAAGAGACTGGAAAACAAAAATAAGTCGAAATCGTAACGACGTAAGTGAAGAAGACGTCTACAAAAATCTGCAATGCGCGGCCCCTGCATATTGGACGGACCTACGGTCGAATTCGCTTTATTCTTTATTCGAAATCCCTAAAAAATAAAGAAATTAAATGAAAAATACTAGTATATATTGAATTGTAATTAATTGAAATTAAACTACAACTTCTCCCCATGGATATAAATGTATTGTTTTGTAATTTTTTTTGTTTTATATAATCTTTTTTTTGTATTAATTTTTTAATTCATATTTCTTTCTTACAAATTAAATTTACTTATTCCATATTATGCTGTCTAATTAGAGGTAAAATCACAAGGAGGAAATCCATAATTGGTTTTATTTTGGCTATATGATACTTGTGTACAAACTGATTAAATGTAAACGGTCGATATCCCGAAAATTAATAAATAAATTATTTGGCGCGTTTATAAGGCTGCGAGTTCAAATCCCGTCGGTGGCATTTTTTAAATTTGTGTTTCTTGCTAATAATTATTGCTTATTTGTTAAATTCCTGTTCTTGTTCAATGTCTTGATAAACTCTTGTCAATTAGTAAGCCGTGCTGAGTGCAGTGTGGATACTGTGAGATAAATACGATATCGTCAGCGACGCCCCTTGATGCAAACTTCAAAATTTTTGTAGGGGGTACGAGAAAAGTTGTTATCATCTTAATAACCTTTTGGTCTCTCGACAATCTGCAAAGCGTAAAGTATGCAAGTAGATATACTCGAGTGTTCTCTGTTCTCTGTTCAGCGAGCACAGCTCAACTCACTGGAGGCTGTTGACCTTTTAACCCAGTGAACTTCCCCTGCTGCACTGGGATATTCCTTCCGGGGGAAGGGAGGGGGGGTGTTCTGCTTCATTCAGGTTCCGGGAATCAGGGATAGGAGTGTTATTTGAAGTTTATAAGTCAATAATCTAAACGAATTGTGATTCTGAAAGATAATCTTTACTTATTGTGACGATGTTGGGTCTAATCAATTTGATTTTTTCATACCCTGATACTAGTTGAGCAGTTTTTTTAGGTCTTATTGAAAGACCACCAATCAGAATCGACACGTTGCTTGAAATGAATTTAGCAGTGTTTGTTGACAGTATCTTTTCTTCCTTTCTTTCGCCACTACCTTCAACCTCACAACATACCTGATTGCGGAAGCCACACTGGAATAGGCACACTGGCTTCGGACAGTTGAAACTCTTGTGCGGTATTTTTTTAAATTTCCAACTCCACAAAGAACTTAACTATCTTTGTTAAATTAGGTTAAAAAAATAGGCAAAAATAGTTTAAAAATGAATAGAAAAAAAGATAAAAATAAGTTTAAGATTATTAATTATTATTAATAATATTAGATTATTATTTTTTTTTATTACGTACATGCTACACATTACACAGACTAGATCCATCCCATACCCCTCCCTTCCCCGTCCCATCCCTATAGGCTAATGTAACTTTTTTTATTACATAAATATTATATATTCACTAAATAATTAAAATACTTAAGTGAAAACCTATTATTGGTTAAATAATTAACACTTAATACACCATACTTTGTAATTATTATAACTGTTGGTTTTCCAAATAAAATAAAATAAAATAAAATAAATAAATAAAACGTGGTACAAAAAATAAGCTAAATCGTAATAAATAGGTGCGTAAAAAATATTTTGTAAATGACTTATCATCGTCCAGCATGACAAATATTTCCGGGTTACGAAAAACTTGATAAAATTTTATTTCCATCTACTTCCATCAAAATAATAATAATAATAATGAAATTTAGGAGGTAGAGGTATAGTCAAAATAACTTCTTTGAAACATAATCTGGTAGAAATGCTAAGAATTTTTTACCATAGGAAAGCTCAGAAATGCACAAAATAATTTGCAAGGCAAATAGAAACATTACACGTTTAAATTTATACGACGAGAATGCCAACATTTTTATAAATCCCAACCAGGAATTATTGAATTCCTGGTCAAATAAAATTGTTCACGCAAAACACTTTAATTATCTCAACCAAACGTATGTTGACAAATTTTTGTCAAGCAGATGGTTGAGTATTGGAGAGTTGAGCGCAGAAATAGAAGGATTTATTCATGATAGAGTCATTAATACTAAAAATTATAGGAAGCATATAATCAAAGATACACTTAAAATTGATGATTTATGTAGAAAATTTTTGGCTTTTCCAGAAACTATAGAACATATTATATCGGAATGTTCTGTATTAGCGCCGTCCCAGTATACATTTAGGCACAATCAAGTTTAAAAAAAAATTAACCAAATGTTGGTAATTAATCATAACGAATCAAATTCATTTTTAGGAAATTAATTTTATAAATTATATTATGATAAAACTATATTAACAGACCGAACGATGAGTTAATAGAACCGATAAAGTTATACATGACAAAATTAAAAAAAAAAAAACTTATATCATTGATACCACTATTCCAAATTTCTGTAATATTCAAAAATCTGTTTCTGAAAAAAATAAGAAAATACACAGATTTAGGAAATGAGATTAAAAGAATTTGGCATTCTCAGACTATGAAAATATTACCATTTGTTATTTCGACTACTGGCATTATACCTAGCTCTCTCATTCAAAATTTAGGCGTATTAGATCTGTCAAAGAATTTATATATAAAAATGCAAAAATCAGTCATTTTAAATACGTAGGGTTATGTAGGGTATATGTAGGGTTACGATTTTTTTTTTAATATTTATATTGTGAGATCAGTAGGATTTATAGGTCCAGTTAGGAGTTCTACCGAGCCGAACCCTCTGATATGAAAATATCTGGAGTCGGTGAATTATTTTTCTATTTGATCTCTGGTAATTTGACGTGTTGTTCTTGTATTGTTTTAGATTTATTATGCTTATATAGTGCACTTGCATAATGTGGATTGACTAGATGATCATTTGTGGAAAAGTGTGTGGAAGGGCTTAGTTTTTCCTATTTTTTTTCAATTTTACCTAAGTTCTCCCAATGGAGAACTTAGGTAAAATTGAATCTGTGACCCCTTTTTGGTATGTGAATACTGCACAAGAGTGCCAACTGCTCCCAACCGTCTGAAGCCAGTGAGACAATGGCATCCCCGATCGGGGTATGTTGTGACGTTGAAAGTTGTGGAAAGGGTAGGAAAGGAGATGTGGAAGAGGAAAGTGGGGAAGTACCTGGCTATTCAGATCTGATCATAAAAAACGGTTAGAGCTATTTCAAGCAACGTTTAAATTCTGAATAGTGGTCTTACACCAAGGCGATACTGAGAGTATCTTCCACTCTGGAAAGTAACTCAAATTTACTTTATGTAATTTTAAATTAATAAATTGTAAAAACTAAATCATTTGAACACATTAAATTTACTTGCGCACGCCGGGATTTAAACATGCTATCTCCGGATTGCTAGTCTAGAAACTAACCCCTCGACCACGAGGGCCGTCGTGCTGGGTAATCGAAGCTTTGGACCATCCAGTTCATTGGCTAATAGACCGGAGAGAGATTTCATCTCATCCCCTCAACTTCCATCGGCTTAACTATTATTTAGATACATGTTCCACCATTGTCAGCTGGTATCCAGAAAACTTGTAAGTTATAAAATTTAAAAAATATATCTAAACAAATCGATTCTACCTTTAAGTTGTACTACCATACATTCCGAATCGAGATTTGCAAGTAGGTACCCGAGTCTATACTCCAGGCGGCTTGTCTTTGCAGGGCAATACTAATACAGGGTTTTCCAATAATAGGTGTTATTTTGAATAGCCCACTATTTCGGTAGATATTACTTTTGAAGCTGTCATTTTTTGACATTTGACAAGTAGAAACTACGTCATTAATAAAAAATGGAACGATACACGCTTCAACAATGCATTGAAATTATTAAAATTCACTTGAGTGAATCAAATGCAAATCATCTTGAGTGATGAAGCCATTTCCACCTCGGTGACTTCGTCAACAAGCAAAATTGTCGCATTTGGGGCTCGGAAAACCCAAAAATTACTGTTGAAAAGCCTCTCTTTTCTCAACGTGTGACTGTTTGGTGCGGTTAATGGTCAGGCGGAGTTATTAGACCTTACTTTTTCGAAAATGAGGCTGGAGCAACAGTTACGATGAATGGATTGCGCTATCGAGAGATGAAATGATTTTTTATGGCCGGAATTGGATGGTATTAATCTGGACAACGTTTGCTTTCAACGAGATGGCGTTACGTGCCACACAAGCAACGAAATCATTGATCTTTTACGATTGAATATCAAAATAACACCTCTTATTGAAAAACCCTGTATTATGTTCCTGGGTTCTCACGATGCAGCAGCTTCAAAGTCAAAGCAGCTTACAAGTCACTACCAGTACTATGTTGGCTGGTTGGTATATCTGGTTGGCATCTCGAGTCGGGAAACCCGATTTGCAACTCTTAGGGAATCGGCACCGCCGCAGGTGCCTTTGGACATTCAGTCGATTATTATCATAATTAGTTAATAAGTGGGGGACGGTGAGAAGAGAAAATTGCTGTGGGAATTGTCATGTATTAAAGGACGAATTTCGGTGATTTTTTTTAAAAGTATGTGTGTGGATGGTTGTATTTTAATTGTGGGAGGAATAAGGTATTGTGGAGCCATGATTCAAAAACAGGTGACTTATAAACAACATCTCATTAAATTGGACAGATTCAATGTAAGACTGTACTTAGCCTTAAAGTTTTGGTACTGTGATGGTAATAGGGTATGATAAAAAGATATAAACTTACTAGTAAGACCAGTTCTTAAAATTTGCTGATCCAGTTTATACCAGCATTAATAATAATAATAATGGATGACTTGTATAGCGCCGTTTTTGGGCAAAATCACCTCAAGGGCGCTGTGAAAATTTATAATACATTTCTACAATGATCTATGTTATAACTGACTATATATGGAGATAATATACAGTACACTACTTACCTGGTAGGTCACTTGAGATTAACACTTAATTAACATTAACTAATTGTTTATTAGCGAAATTTAGATTCAGGATTTAGGACATAATTGGACTTTCTCTCAGGAATGGTATATTTAATTTATGGGTATGACAGCTAAAAAATGTAAGTTTTTAGTTTAGACCTGAATTCTGTTGGAATTGTTATGGATCTTAGTTCCGGAGGAAGTTTATTCGGTCCAGATACTCCGAAAGCGCGATCGCCAAACTTAGTATTTTGCTTGCGCTTAGGTTCCATCAGTCTGCCTACGTTTTAGAGATGTGTACATAAACCTAATTCGAAAAATTTACTGAAACAATGTAAGATCTCATAAGTACTACGAGCATCATGAATATACACGGTGTCTGAAAACTCGTAGTACAAACGTGAAACTATGAAAAACCCCAAAAAACTTATTTCGATGAATTGATTAAACGAAAGCTCAAATCAAAAAAGCTTCTCAGAGGATCGAAAGCTATTTGCGAGCCAATAATTAACCTTATGCTTTATCATCCGGCAGTATCGGATCGAGCCTTATACGTCCAAACTACCTTTCCAGGCCTAGTAGGAACTCTCGGGCCAAACTCGAGGCTATTAGAATCCTTCTATAACTATCAGCACATGTACCATTAGAGGGCTTATCAGCTCGTGACGTCATAATAAACGTTAATATGTATTCAATAGTAATAATAGTAATGTATGAGTGCAATATTAACTTGAGTTGGTATGTGGGAGTATGCAGAAAGGTGGGAGAGTCGTGAAAGGTGGATATAAGAGGCAGTGGTGTTGTTGTATATTTCAGGGCCCCAGAGCAAACCTATTGAGCAACTATTATCTATTTTAATTTGATTCAAGAGGTTGAGGATTCCCGAGTAGCACAAAAACAAAACATCAACAAATTTAAAAAAAGTACTTTTTAACAAATAATTATAAGCAATAATTAGTCGCCTGAAATATCTATACGAATTGAAAATATCTCGCGAGTAAAAATAAATGCCGCCAACGGAAATTGAACCCGTGCTTTCTGATGTCCGGTCAGGTGCTCTGAAACCACTGAGCTATGTCGGCTTATTGTACAATTGTAGATTCAATTTGTACTAGTACCTCAATCAAAAATTACTACTTATTATGTATATTTTTTCCACCTGTAAGCAACCAACTTTATTTTTGTAGGAAAGGCTTTGTTAGTGCTAAATTTCTCACTAGATGGCGTCGAGACATATTATAACTTCATTTATTGGTGAAATATTTTTTTACTTGTAAAATATTATTATTTTTTAATGAAAAACTAATGTTTATAAGACAAACTTTTATGCATAGCATAAAAGATACGTATATCATTTATTCTATGTATAAAACCTTTTCTTATAAACATTAGTTTGTCATTAAAAAATAAAAAGTACTTTTTTGTTTTATTTATTAATTTTTTGAGCGCATTAGTAACTACTCCCAACCGTTTTGAGCCAGTGCGACTGTGGCAACCCCAATCGAGGTATGCTATGAGGTTGAAGGTAGTTAGTGGGGAGAGGAAGGAGTTGGGGAAGAAAAAATTGGGAAAGTACCTGGTTATTCAAATTTGGTCACCAAACACGGCTAAAGCCATTTCAAGCAACGTTTCGCTTCTGAAAGGTGAAAGACCACCAGGGCGCTACTCAAAGTATTAGTATTAGTACTGGAACTTGCAACAAATAGACAAAATATTATTTAAAAATAAAACAACACAATCAAATATGTAAATTTTATTTGCGCACGGCGGGATTTGAACCCCCGACATACGGATTGCTAGACGAGAGCCATTCATACCTACAGAGATGTACTTTATTTCAAATAAATCCATTTCAAATGAAAATGCAAAATGGGTATTTTCCATTTTGCATTTTAAATGCTTTTCTCAATGCATTTTCCATTTAAAATGCTTTTTTGCAACATTCTTCCTACTATCTCCACTCGTCTTTTTTTCATAAGCCCCAAATATCAGTCGGTCCTCAACCTCGCTATGGGAGATAATTTACATTTGTCAAGTTGCTCACTGGTAGGAGCCCTGGCAATTGAGTGATACCATTACAAAAAATACTGATTCAAATACTGAACATGGGGCCATGACGCTGTAATATTAAATGTTAGATAGCAGTTTCTATGTTTTTACGTTGGCATCATTTGTCCCGCGCAAATTTTTTGTGTTTCATAATCCGTAGTCGTTGCGTTTTTTTGATTTACCATCATGTAATATGTTTGTTCTACATTGATTTCCATTATTAAATGACAAAACTGTTTGAAAATTCTATAATTATTTTAATTGTTTGACCTAAGAAACCATTTTTCATTTTCAATGCATTTTGAAAATAGGTATTTTGCATTTTGCATTTGAAATGCTTTTCTAAAAACCATTTTGCATTTTCAAATGGAAAAGTTTTAATCCATTTCCATTTTGCATTTCAAATGGTTTTGGGTACCCATTTTGCACATCTCTGCATACCTATCATTGTAATTTTCAAAATTTTATTTATAAAAATAACTGTCATTTCACTTCTTATCTCGTTTTATATAAATTATAATAATTCCCAGAGAATTACCAAATATATCCGACATTTTGATTCAATATAAACGTTGTTTTTTTTACCTATACATGGATAAGGCGTTTATGTCACCAAACAATATCTTTTTTATGGAAATTTTATTAAATTCACGAGGTAAAGGTCAAATAAAAATTATGAGTCCGAAATAATCTCGCTTTTTCGATAAGATGAAGAAGATGAAAATGTATTCACTATTTATACGACATTATTAATAGATTAAAACTGACGAAAATAACAGAAATAGTAGTAAATTTATTGAATTATACAAATAAAATAGTAAAATGGTCATTAGAATAGAAATTATTATCAAACACATGATTTCATTCACAAATGATCAGTCATGATCAAAAATGAAATGTCACCAAAAATGAAATTTAACGAGACATTTTTATTAGTAATAACTTGAAATTGAAATTTTACAGTCTTCGCACAATGTGTAATAAAAACACCGTTTAACTGTTGTGAAGTTATTTTTTATTACTAAGACTTTAAATGTTTATTATTTTTTACCAATGATATTCGTACGTAAACCCACTTACATATATATTACAATGTTCGTAAATCCATGTGTAGTCCCGTTTGCAAAATAATTTAAATGCAGATTTCTCTAATTTCTAACTGCGCCTCGATGCATTTTGATCTGAATCTCATGCTAATGCACCGTGCACAACTGCATCCCATTTTCAATGATAATTGACTGCACATAAATCAACATTATTGTCGCATAAAACGATAGAAAATCATGTACAAAGTGCGGAGAGAGACAACGACCTTTGAATTAAATTTCTTACTACCTATGCCATACATAAATGACCTATAGATTTCAAAGTTTGTTAATTAAATGTTAATGCAATGCAAAATCATGTGTTTTTGGTTTGAATATTTGGTCGCCTAAAAATGTTTCAGATGCTTTAATTAAATACTGCGAGTAGAATACATCTTGGCCTTTGAAATAATCGAGTATTTTTAGATAAGTCTTTTTATAAGCCCAGAAAAAAATAATGAACAAGGCCTATGAAAACTGCTTTAAAGTTCAAAATCTCCTACTTACTACGAACCCATTTTCATGTTTTTTTCTTGCATAAATCAAAACGGGCGGATGGTGTTAAGCGGGAATTTAAACCTTATCGCCATCTACGTAAGGGTTGTTATTGATAGCGGCTTAATTAAAAAATATTACACGACGTAGTGCATCGCCTTAATCAAAGGGTACAGCAAATATCTAGTAAAAATTTTTTCGATATTATTTATTTGTTTTTTTTTTAATATATGATTTACAGGTCATCAAATAAATAAATTTTGCATGATTTTTTGTCAACTTTGGAATTTTTTGTGAGTTATCTATAATTATAAAAAAACAGACTTACTTTCTATGCTATTAAACCAAAACATTGTAAAAAAAGCGTTTTTTAATCGAAATTTTCATTTATATACGACGATTTTTTTTGTTTCAATAATCAGTCGTTTGTAATTTGAATTAACCCCATCAAAATTCAAACCCTTTTTAAACTTAATGTCTTAATATTCGCATAGCAAACAGAACCAGCAAATAATTGCCAAATTTGCTTCTAAAATCATGAAAAATGAAATATAATATACTAGTAACTCTTAGAATATCAATTATTTTACATTTTATTTCCAATTTTATCTCATTTAATAAATCAAAACCAATTTTCATCTAATTTCATAAAATTTCCAGTACTTAATTATAAACAAAATATTTTTTACGTAACATTTTAAAATTTCAAATAAGGAATTATACAATTTGTTCAAAGAAACGTCACTCAATAACAATAAGGAATTATACAATTTGCTCAAAGAAACAAGCAAGCTTTTCAAGCAAGCAATTTTTAAAATACTGTTTCAATGAATATTTGTTTCAGGCAGGTAAGTATAGGGTTTTCCAATAAGAGGTGTTATTTTGAATATTAATTAAGGAATTAATGATTTTTTATGACCGGAATTGGATGGTATTGATCTGGACAACGTTTACTTTCAACAAGACGGCGCTACGTGCCACACAAGCAACGAAACCATTGATCTTTTACGGGAAAAGTTTCCGGACCGTGTTATTTCTCGAAGAGGTGATCACAATTGGCCACCGAGATCTTGCGACTTCTTCCTTTGGGGCCACGTGAAAGATAAGGTCTACGCCAATAGTCTAGCGTCGATTCAAGACCTCAAAGATGGAATTCATGAGGCTATCGAGGACATAAGGCGGCCACTTTGCGATTTGGTTATGGACAATTTCATGAAAAGGATATGGTCCTGTAGGCGTGGTCGTGATGGTCATTTGACTGATGTTATTTTTCACTATTAACGGCATACTTTTTTCTTTATAATGAAATAAACATTTGATCATTTATATTAAAAATGGCATTTTTCTTTGAATATCAAAATAACACTTCTTATTGGAAAACCCTGTACTATAATATTGATTATTACGATTTGACAGCTAGTGAAGATTATGTGAACTCTAGCGACGTAAGAAGTCAGTAACCAACAGGGGCACCATCTAATTAACATCATTTGTTTAAACGAAACGTATAAACAAATTTACAGACAGACGATGTGTAAAACTGTCGAATTAAAACAGGAAATGCGCTTCGCTCAGTCAAATATTTTGTTTTGGTTATTGTTTGTTTGTGTGCTGTACAGATGACATTATTTATTTATTTATTAACGGACATCGTCCAAATTACAAAATAATAACACGAATACAGTAAAATGAAAAATACAGAAGTAGACAAAGGTACATGAAAGCAAAGACATATGGTAGATATAATATTAAGAAAATAAAGTGACAAGTCGAATAAAGTCAAGAATACGCCATGGGTCAGGACCACAGGACACTTATAATATTCCGTCACTTGTTTAGCAACTGGCAAAAATCATTCAGACTTATCCCAAAAAAGTTAAGGTTTTGACTTGAGTTGACCAGTCTACACATTCTGGACAATGGTGAATAATATCCATAATTTGTCGAATGATGGTTGAGGAAGAGCAGTTCATTATTTCTTAGTCTTTGCGAGGGGATATTGAAGGCAATGAGTTGCAGTAGAGTAGGTGAATCAATAATACCATTCATAATTTTGAAGAAGCAAATGAGGTCATTTCTTTCCCTACGGACTTCCAAAGGAGGGAGGTTTAGAGTTAGTTCAATTTCATCATATGAGTATTTGCCTTTTTCTAAACCTAGCCTCCTAGCAATCCCCCTTAAAAACCGATGTTGAACAGATTCAATGCGTCGAATGTGGACAGCATAAAAAGGAGACCAAATAAATAAGTGAAATAAGTGCCATTCATTAATCTTGAACGTGTAAATCGCGAATCATTAATTTACAATATATATTTGGCGATAAAAGCCTACAAATCCTGATTATAAAAACATTAATCTTTTGGTCAACATATTTGGAGTGCGCTTTAAAATACGTCAGTGGGTGGTTGCAGTAAACAGTTAGTACTTAATACACATTGACCGCCGCGAAAGCCTCAATACATCGTAAACCATCGCCTAAATAATTCGTCCTGTGTTGAGGCTTTCACGCTGATTTGTACAGTAAAGGATGTAGTGTACTTCCTCACCCTTTTGGTGCACTGTCACAGGGCGGGTGTTCCATTGAAGGCTTTGAAGACAGAACCTTTTCGGCAGGGCTGGATTTAACTATTAAAAACCTTTAAGCAAACTAATTTTCTCACTTCCGTAGGGGTTGATTGTATCAAGATTTCCAGAGCAAAATATAACTGACGCAATAGCTTAATGGTTATCTATAGATAAGCTTGGATAAGGGGAGGTGCCGAATTCAATTATCGCTTCGTTTTTTTATAACACAATGAAACTAAGCTAAAGTGATTTTATATATATATTTTTTTAAAGAAAGACAAACATTCCCAGGTTATAAATAACCTGACAACATTTTTCAAATGTTGTCAGGTTATTTATAACCTGGGAATTTTACAAATTTTGAACTTTCGAAGCGAAGATTGGTAAAATAAATGCAATTGTGTCTGGTCACATCATACGCAGTAAAAATGTATAATTCGGTTGACAGTGATGTCAAATTTCAACGTTTTGACGGCTTATATCTCCAGTATTTTTCCAAGTCCTATCCTCAGCATGCTCTAATTAAAGGTATGATACTTTTGTAAATAGCATTATTTTTTGTATTAGGCAACCTCCTCCGAAATACGAATTATATTGACTTTTTCACAAACTTAAGCTAAATACAGTTTTAACTAATTTAATATTTTTATACCGAACGGGCTAAGTTATGAATTGAGCGTCCTACGAGCTAGTTTAAATTGCAAACTAACGTAACATGAAAAATTGCGTATACATATTTGCACAAAATTATATAACAAAGTAAGACAGCAGATTAAAAGGAGCATGGTAGTAGTGCAGACATTTTAAGGAGGTAGATTTATTATGTTCGTTTAAATATTATCAATAAACAGAAAATCTTTTTGAATTATACTCTGCTAAATGTGTTGTCGTTGTAAACACTCCACCGGCTATAAGGCTCCGCAGTAAGCGTTTAAAAAGAAAAAGAAGATGGTTCGCCCTTGTCTTAAGTAGCATTTAATGAAATACAATGATTTTTTTTTAACCTGTAGCATGTGATAAAAATGAACCAGATGTGTTTTTTTTTCATTTTCGATTTAATACTTTGCGATTTTTTTCTATCCAGGGTCTTTCATATAATAACTTTTCAACCCGTAAAATGTATAGAGATTGTCTTATAAAATAAGATATATTTTTCTGAGAGCTTTTAATTTTATTTATTTTACTATACCTATGTAAATACTATCTGTACTTATACCCTATATAAGATGTGTGGGACTGCACTAACCTCCCCACATCCTGGAATAAAGAATTCATTATTTATTTATTATTATTATAAAACCTGAAAGTGGGCAAGGGAAGTAAGTCTGTATTTGTAATTTAGTTTTAAATAAAACCCTGTTAGGTGGGCATTGCTCAAAAAACAAGTCGGTTGTATATATATAGTTAAAGTGCTTAAGTGTTTATTATTTTTAAATTTAATGGTGCAACAAAATAAGTTTTATACATAAGACGTGATTTATATGTATTGCATAATATGATTTTTTATGTTACCTTACCGATGGCAACAAAATATGGGAGTGGAATCTAATACATGTGCTACCGGGAAATGTGATAACGCATGTGGTAGTACAGCAAAAATTGCCAGCTCATAAAACATGCATTAAATAAACCAATAAAATTTCTTTTTCTGCCTAGTCCGTCCCCGAACCCAGGACGTTTCAGGCGCACGCTTATCCTAAATTAACCGGACAGCGGTCGATAATCTCCGCCTTTATGACAGAATTGTGTCGTATTATTCGGAGGCATTGTCCGCGTTTTGAAGACTGCCTACACTAGTCTATAGGTTATTCATTGTTGGGATTAAGTGAAAAAATGACCACCTTTTAGCGCAAGAACATGTTTTTTTTTAAAGATAACAGATTGACCAACTCTTTTGACGTTTTGCGGTGCGTGCGTTATGTTTTTAAAATTTCGCACCGATGGCGCGTGGAAATTGATTTTTTTGAATATTTCGCTAATAAATTTTTCAAATCTATTATATTCATGCAGTTATGTAGGGATATTTATACCTACTGCTAAGCTGTTTTTAATTTGGTACATTTTGTAAATTTTCAATTGGGCCTGATGATGAGAAAAATGTATGATAAAAAAATTTAAATCACAAATTTTATTACACTTCTAGAAATCACGGGAAATTTTAATCGTAGGATTTACTAAGCTGACATCATTAATAAAATATTTGCCTCAGAATCATCGCATATCGAAAATGCTAAATTTATTTGTGATTTAATTATAATTTTGCTGTCAACAAATATTTGGAGATTCGATATTTTAAAAATGGTTAAGGTTTCGAAATTATCTGTCAACCATTTAAACAAAAGAAATACACATTGCAAAAGTAAAAGTTCAAATTTAGAAATTTAAACTTTCAACATAATAAATAATTTTACGCACTACGCAGGAATACAAATCACATAATACATGCACGCACGTACCGACAATCAAAATTAGTATGTTTAATTATTACAGTTTGATGAAAAAAATAATTGAAGCCTATCTTTGCTTTATCTCTATTCTATCAAATTAATTTGCGATTACTTCATAGGAATAATACATGGTAACATATACACGGTGTCCGGAAACTCGTAGTACAAGCGGGAAACTGGAGAATCTACACCACATGGGGAACCCAAAAAAACATAAAGTTTTTTAATTTGAGCATTTTCAAAAAAAAAAAAAAAACCAAAAAAAAATATTTTTCGGCTATTTTAGGGTTAAAGTTTTTTCTGGTGTTTAGGGTTGAATAACAGATGTTTTAACCCTGCAGAGCAGAAATATTTTATGATTGCACCGGGTTAAATGAAGGGTGATTTCAAAATAATGCTTCAAATCCGAGTTTCTTCATTTGTTTTACTTTCAAATAGTTTTAATTAGTTGGGTACTTTGATCTTCAGTAATAATTTATAAGAATTTGATTAAAAAAAAAAAAAAAATCAACTTCAAACTCGATTTACTCGATAACGAAAGCTCAAATAAAAAAAAAAATATACTACAAAATCGACTCCAAATGTGATGTAGATTCACCAGTTTCCCGCTTGTACTACGAGTTTCCGGACACCCTGTATATTTTAGTGTCGGCAAAATAAAGCATTATTACGAGCCGCCCTTGCCAAAATATTTCATCATACAAATAGTCTAGTTTTCACCACCAGCAATCCTTTTATTCTTGACCAAATGCATTGCAAATCCACATTTAATGAAGTGTTAAGGGATAAAACGTTTAAAATTTGCGGTTCGAGTGTTTTTCTATTTGAACGTGTTTACAAAGCGACGAAAAAAATCGACGGACCGGACACTCGGCGGACGGAGAAACGGCAGAACGTTGTAAAAATAAATATTGCAGATTTTTTTGAATCCGATTAAAAACGGGATTGCAGGCCATTTCCTATTAAACTTTTAGTACATTTCTAATATATCGGAACACGTGTGAAAAAATGCGACAATATCATAATTTTTATGAACACTTGTTCCGACGTCGCGATAACACTGTGTCTTTCACCAACGCAATATTGAAAAAAATCTACCACTTGTTTAACAAATGTTTTTACTAATGATTTATTGTTCATTTGGTTATCAACCAATGTTAAACCCATTTCATGCAAAGTTACATAATATCTGAATCCAACAGGGTAATAAATACGCTAACCTTTCTCGTTCATTCATACATAACTTGTAATTGGCTGTCTGATGCAGTCAAATCTGAAAGGTGAGATCTAGTGTCATTAAATATGTCGAAGCATGGACCTGGTTCCAAATTTTTGAAAAAATTAATTTTCCCAAAAAAGGACAAAAATAATTAACAAATTTTAATGCTCAGAACGAAAAAAAAAGCTTTTTTGGGTTCTATATGTGAAGTAGCTTCACCAACTTCTCATTATACGGATTTTAATTGCAACAGCATTGAAAAATCATCTCTTACAACGTTATGTGTTTTCTCTCTTCTTTCTTAAAATCCGTCGCGTGCGTAAATCTCACTGTAGACCTTTTCGGCCACTTGGACAATGGTCACGGCCCACGGACGGACAATGATGGAGGCTTAGAGCCTACAATGACTGTGGCAACAATGCCAATTCAGCAACAGTTGTCCAGAACAGACAAGGTGTGGAATCCATCAATGTCCGAGGAAAGGTGCTTAGATCCTTGTTAACAAGACGCCTCAAATGTACATTATTTATGTTTATATTATTTTTGGAAATACGTAGGTATATATAGCGTAGATTATAATGATAATAACATGATATATTATCGTAATAAGGAGAATGCCGGTATTACATTGTCAAAGTTCCCAGTTTTTAGTACTTTTTTTGGAGCGAGTGAGACTATGGCATCCCCAATTGGGGTACGTTAAAAGGCTGAAATTATTGGGGAGGGGAAGGAGATTGGAAAGGGGAAGGTGATAAAGTACCTAGCTATTCAAATCTGGTTACTAAACACGGCCAAAGCCATTTTAAGCAATGTTTCAATTCTGAATGGTGGTCTTACACTAGGGCGATACTGAGAGAATTTTCCACTCTGAACGTACCGCAAGTATGGTATATATTATTTAAAATGAATGAATTGTTAAATAACACAAATTCCAAAAATAAAATTTACTTGCGCACCCCGGGATTAGAATCCGCGACCTTCGGCTTGCTAGTCGAGAGCCTTACACCTCGATCACGGAGGCCGTAGGCGATATTTTACAAAAATGGCACTTAAAAAAGAGCCAAGCATTGTAATCATTCAACGTAAGTCGTTTTATGATGATTTATGTACCTTTAAATACTCATTGTCATAGTTGAACTAGAAAAATAATTAGGAATCAATATTTAAAAATGTTTTATTTGGTGGATTTTCAATATAACATTTAACATGACTGGCGATTATGATTATCAACTTGTTTAGTGTCACTAACACTCATTAACACTCTTTCGAAGCTGTCAAGAATAAGTTTTCAACGTAATTTTGCATAATAAATGCTGAAATTGAGAAATTAAAAAAATGAAAAATCAGTCAACAAAAATGTTTTTTTTTTTAAATTAAAAGTTGTATCATTTATTTTAAAGTAAAGTTACAGTTTTCTTACACATTCCCCAAACAAAACGAATGTGTTTTATCGAGTTCTCTCATTTTTTCAGCGATTGGAATAAAAAAAATAGGTAAAAAAATGTGGTTAGCATTTTTGACAACATTTTTCACTTTAAAATTATTTTTTTTAGAAAAAGTAATGTTTATTTTAAATGCATACACTGGAAAGACAATTTTATTTATTTTCTAAAACAGCAGGTATTTGTTTTTACGAAAAATTAGAAATAAAATATGTATATTGCGCTTTTGAAATACACTGAAAATATTGCAAACAACTGTTACAATAATACAAACTAAAATACTTAAATTTGATTTACTTTAGATTAACTCAATTAAATACATCAACAAAAAGCTTAGCTTTATTTTAATTTTAAAAGAGATAAGATGGTTTTTCTTGACTATTTACTGATTTACCACTTTGCCACTTATTTTTAAAGTGGATTAATGTAATGTTACGCAAATTAAAAATAGTTATTTTTTCTCTTATGAATTAGTTCTGTGCATATTTAATAACTAACGTGGTACTATTTTTCTAGTTGGCGCTAACAAAAAATTGTAGAAAGAAGCGAAGCTAGCAGTCCACAATGAAGTGCTGGTACCTACCTTGATGTACGGAAGTGAAGCATGGAACTGGCAAAGAAAGGATGAAAGTAGATTGAATGCTGTTGAAATGAGATCCCTGAGGCGTATGTGTGGTAAAACCATGTTTGATCGTGTGAGGAATGTGGAGATCCGCAAAGAGTGCAAGGCAAGATTAAGAAAGGGACGCTTAGATGGTTTCGGGATGTAGAGCGAATGAGCGAAGATAGGAGTGCAAGGAGGATATATGATGCAAATGCGAATGGTAGCAGAAGTCGGGGATGCCCGAGGAAGACATGGCACGATCAAGTGAATCAGATACTGGGTCGGTCATGTCAAGAGTCAGAATAATAGAAGAGTATGTATGAGACGATGTATGAATGTGAATGAGGCAAGGAGTGTGTGCCAAGACCGAGTTGTTTGGCGGTCCGTCCTCTCTGCCTACCCCTGCGGAGAAACGGCGTGATGGTTAGTTAGTTATTAGTTAACGTGGTACGGATGAGTCAAATGATGGAGAATTCCATAAAAAAATTTATAAGGTTTTTAGCGTCAGAAAACCAGCCACTATTGTAAAATAGTCTTATCTACTTAAATCGTTATCTCTTTCTCTAACCAGATTATAAATCACTGGAAATTCCGGGCATTGTTCGGGAATATTTCATGGCGGTATTGAGGGCTGTCCCTTTTGACTGATTCGCCCTTTGTCGGGCCGCCCTTACGGAGGCAATTCTGCGAAATGATCCCGTATTTACCTCCGGCGATGACGCTTTGGCCACCGAAGAGATTTGAGATTTCCTGACCACCTTCTTAAAGATTTTGGCGTAAGATTAATGGGGGATGAACTGTTGGTTGGCGAAAGGATTTTAACTGTTTTTTTATTTTACATTAGATCCGCATTCCTTGAGAAAAATAATTCGTATCAGGGATGTGATCTTCAGAAATTTTGTGTGGCGGGTCTTTTAAGGTAATGAAGAAAATGAGGGTTCCAGGAGTGACAGACGAATGAATCCATCCTTCCAATTTGATCCGCAACGCAATTGGTGGGCAGAGTAGTGTAAAAATCAGTTCCTATTTACCTGGGCATCCCTGCTCCTCGCCAAACGTAGCGAACCACTTGGGGTGACCTATGACGGAGGTATTGGTTATTCAATAAATGGTTGCCGGGTTGCAGTACCCATAACCACCTTCCGAAATTAAGAAGTCAATATTTCATGTAGACTTGTATTTTGGATTTTTTGTTCATAATTTGTACTTGACACTTTTTATTTAGAAAACAACAATTTTACAAATTAAAATATTGAAAAAAAAATGTTATAGGAATTCACAGAAACCACTGTCCGGCATCTAAAGAACGTTGCCGCTACGCACTCCATAATTTACGGTAAATCCAAAAATAATAATTTCCGCCAGTAAAAATACAACCAAAATCTAAAAATCAACGCAAATAAAAATAAGTAATACCTACTATAATCATAGCTTGAAATTTCGTTATTTGTTTCACGTGTCATAGGTCACGTGGTAGGAGCGAATTATATTAACTATATACGAATATAAATTAACTATATCTACGCAGAGAGCGTGCATGTTTACCATTCTAGTGAAATTTCTCTGAAATCGAAACTCAGGACTTTCTACCGAGGCGGAAATACCCGAAGACATATTATTTTTTTGTTGCGCCGAGATGGCACCACTTTAAAATTGCTTAGATTGATAGACCAGCACAGCTGTCTAGCACAGTTGCTTATTGTATTATAATTGCTTAGCTCAGCACCACTATTCGTATTTAAGTGTAAGATGGTACAATATATTATTGTCGAAAAATAAAATTAGTGTAACCGAAACTGTGAATTATGAACAATTCAAAAAATTAATTAAGTCCCTAAAATTGGATACTGATATATTGTACCCCTAATTTTCTTACACTTACTCAATTTGTAAAAAAATATTGATATATTAATTTAATTGTCTTTAAAAAACTATTTTTCTAATTTGTTTACCTGATATATTGTACCTACCCTTAATTTCCTCACGCTTACTTAATCTGTAAGAAGATTTATTATTTTAATTATCTTTAAAAACACACTTTTCTCATTTGCGTACCTATGTTAATATTATGTTTGTATTTATTTCAAAAGTTTTTGATTATTGTTTAAAAAATCATTAGAACTAAATGTAAATACTCCTCCCATAAACACGAGCTCCTGGAGCTCAACTTATGGAGTAGTAGAATAAAAAAACTAAAAAATTATATATATAAGTCTGCATATTGTTATCATTTATAATGTTAAATAATTTACAAGTAATAAATAAATAAGAAATAAGAAGACATAGATAAAAACACGAAGAAATCTTTCGAAAACGAATTTATGCGTCATTCTGTTATTTATCGCCTACTAAATTTTAAAGAATGGGAAGGTTTGAGAAAGAATTGCTATAAATCACATTTATTCGTTATCAGACAAAATGTTTACGAACCCTTTGTCCCACGTGTCCACCATTCAACTAAAGATCAAAGCATTGATATATTGGTGATGATCTTTTTATCTTCTGAACCATTTAAGCTGATGAATTGCAGACCTTCTCAGATGTGGGATTACCTGTTCCCCGTTTTCTCGTGCTCCTGTTCGGCTTCTTTGTAAATCTTCTAAGTTCCTCGCACAAGTTATTACAGCGAGTAATGGGTGCTAACATAATAAGCGTTTGATTTGTTTTTGCCGTACCTGATCATGGTGGCTTTTTTTTAAGTCTGCATCTTATCTTGCAAGGAGATTGTATTGGAGTTTATATTTCAATTTTAATGATAAACCTTGTCAAGCAATCTCGAAGCCCCCGCATACCCAATTTCTACTGATTTATAACAAGTTTCTCGTTAACTCTTTAAGTTTTTAAGTTCCAACAAAAATAAACGGTATTTTTTAAGATAATAACTATATGAAATTCCTTCAATAGAAAAAATCCTTGATTAAGTACAAGAACTAAATCTAGGTATCATCCAATCAGGATTTTAAGTGATAATTCGTGGCTATCGCTCATTTTAATAAGTCCCAATGGAGAAATTTTAATCCTCAGTCAAACCAAAATAAGTTATGCATTTTTAAATACATCTATTAATAAAATTAAATAATTGAAAGGTTTTACCAAAACACAGTCGGTAGATAAAATGAGTTGCAAATAGTACAAGGTGGTGCAAAAGTAATGTCATAATATGAATGTGACAATTTTTTTGCAATTTATGTTGTAGATAGATAGAGAATTAGTTGACAATAAGCAATGGAGCGATACACACCTGAAGAACGCTGAATTATTGTTACTGCTTATTTGACCAATTTCCGGTATCTTGTTTTAATGCAGCGTGAATAAGTACAAGGTTTTGTTAAAAATAAGTTATAGGAAAGATACCAATGACATGTCCTTATAAAATATCTAGTGAGTAAATGTATATAGACATTTTAACGAACGGGGTTAGTACTTGCTAAGGAATGATTTGAGGTAAAGAAATCAACGATATGATGCAAAAAATATACCTAAAATATACATAAAATATATATAAATAGGTGGGAAATAACCTGGCCGTTCAGATATGGTCACTAAAAATGGAAAAAAAACATTTCAAGCAGCGTTTCAATTCTCAGTATCAGAGCGATACTGAGAGTATCTTCCACTGTAGAACTTGTCACACATAAGATAATTTGTATTATTCAAACTGAATAAATTGTATAATATAACAAATTATTCAAACTGAATCAAATAAAATTTATTTGCGCACGCTGGGATTCAAACTCACCACCTCCGAATTACTAGTCGAGAGAATTATCCCTTGACTACGGAGGCCTTCCAAATCAAGCACGATGTACGCATTGAATGTAAAAACTACCTACATGATTCCATTTATTATTCGTTATTTATTTACACAGATAAGCACAAAAAATCTTGTGACAATCCTAACAATAGAACTTCCTGTACTTGGAATAGTGGCCAATCGGTTTCTTTTATCTGTTCAATGGCCAAAATGGTCAGAAGTGGTCAGAAGTGGTCAGAAGTGGTCAGAAGTGTTCAGTCTGTAGTAACTTTTAAATGTGTCCATTGACAATTGAGTGATGCAGAAAGAACCCGGGCAATTGAATTGGTCCCAATAATTGTCCCTAATCTTGTGGTCAATTCAGCCCTTAGAGTATTACTCTAAGATTCAGCCTAAGGAAACAAGCAAGCTGTTCATTTTGTCATTATTTTGGGGTTGTTGAAAAATAGTGTTGAAGCCTTTTTGGACAACCTTTCTGAAGGGTTATTGTAATATGAAAGTTAATGGAGTTTTTACCTATTTGTTTATGGATGTTTGATTTTATTATTATTTATGATTTGGAGTGGGTTTATTCGAAGATTTATTGAAAAAGGAACTTTGACAGTTTTGCTTTTTAAAAATGGTACTGGAGACTTTCGAAAATATTTTTTTGACTTTTTGAAAAAATTGCATGCAGTGGTAAATACTTTCAGTATTTTCTCCCTTGGTAAGACCAACTTTCAGATCGAAACGTCTCTTAAAATAGCTTTAGCCGTGTTTGGTGAACTGGTCTAAATAGCCAGATATTTTCCAAACTTCCTTTTTGCCATTTCCTTTCCTTCCACCAGCCTCACCACATGCCACAATAATTAAGGATGCCATAGTCCCCTTAGCTGCAGACAATGCTATTATCAATAGTATGCCGATGAGTTTGATGTTATAGTATTCTAGTGGACATAACACCAGGAACAAGATTACATGGAGATGGACTTGCCGAACATCACAGCGGTGCTGCTAAGGTTTGTTATCTATGTGAGGATACTGTGACAGCGCTTAATTAGCAGCAGACACATACCTGGATGGATGACGAACCTCGTGCTGGCACTGTTGGTGGACGCGGTGCACTCTTTCGCTGCAGCAACTGGTCCAGTTTCCTCACCACCTAGGATTCTTGCTGCAGAGTCTCCATCCTCTATCTTCGTCGAATGTCACAGCGGTGCTGCCAAGGTCTGGTATCTGTGAGAGGATATTGTGTCAGCACTCTATTAGCAGCATACCTGGACGGATGATGAACCTCGTGCTGGCGCTGTTGGTGGACTCTCTCGCTGCAGCAGCTGGTTCAGTTTCCTCACCACCTAGGATTCTTGCTGCAGATTCTCCATCTTCGTGTCACCGGTTTCTGTACTTCATTTTATTTAACTTAATTGCAATTTATTTTTGTAATATTTATATTTTTTTGTAATACCTGCATTAACTGTAAAGCGCCCCTGAGGTGATATCTCACAAAAGCGGCGCTATACAAATCATCCAATAAATTAATAAATAAAAATAAATTGCATCGACTTTAATCCGATGCAGACTCATTCCGATGCAAAAATATTGCGTTAAGTATTTCTCGGGTATCTTCGAATTTTTCTAACATTAAAACCACTCTATAAACACTCTTGGCACTAATAAGAACATATATTAAGTTAGCCACACACTGCAGAAAATTGAAATTTTTTATGATGATAAATAATACAGTCAGCACATAAATAAAAAGTAAGCTTAGTGAGAAGAATTCTCACACACGTGCAAGATGAGGCGACGTTGATTTTATCACGTAGTACAGTCAGTGAAGAACTCTTCCTTATTTCTTTTGATATGAACCATGTATTGCTAACAATACGTGTAACGTGCATTCACGTAGCATTACATATTTGAAAAAGCTGTTCTTTGAATGTTGACGAGGCGTCATTTAGTCCCTTATGTATTATTAACCCTTAAAGCATAAATATTAAGCATATATATACATACAATGTCTCTTAGGAGAACTGCCAAAATACAGATTCCGTGGAAAAAATTTTCGCAATGCATTTGATTCTATAAAAATTCGCTGTTTTTTTAAGTATCTTTAAATAGTATAAAACAAAGTAGCTATTGTTTGTTTGCTTAGTTCTTCTAAACTACGGAACGGATTTTGACAGGGTTTTCAATATCATTTTGAGAATTTCTTCCGGGATAACAAGCAGGCCAGATTACTCTCCAGCAGGATTCTTTTGGAACATCGTCTTTAGGGATGGATTCATACGTCCGTCACTCCTGGATTCACTGTCCCCCAGATTCATATCCACCCCTTATGCCTTTTCCATCCCAAAAATTCCTCTCCTTCTTTTCCTAAAAAAGACCATCCACACAGCACACCCAAAAATGGCATAAGTTGTGAGAGGAATTATTTTCCTCCGGGCCTCCTGTTTATTTATTTACTACTGTACATTGATGCAGAAAAATTCTAAAAGGATCAAAATATATGTGTTAATAATGTATACACGGATATTGGATAAATGCACAACAGATCAAAATATATGTGTTCATAATGTATTCACGGATATTGGATATATGCACAACGGATCAAAATATATGTGTTAATAATTTATACACGGATATTGGATATATGCACAACGGATCAAAATATATGTGTTAATAATTTATACACGGATATTGGATATATGCACAACGGATCAAAATATATGTGTTAATAATGTGTACACGGATATTGGATATATGCACAACGGATCAAAATATATGTGTTAATAATGTGTACACGGATATTGGATATATCCACAACGATATGTAATAATATGACAAGTACAATATACGTCGAAGATAAGATGCAATACGGTCGTGAATATGTTATAGCATATTCAACATTAGTTTCTAATTAGGCAGTACTGTTTTAAAAAACTAATCATCACATTATTTTTTGTTGTTTTGTACATAATATCAGAGAGCAAAAATTAAAAAAAAAATTGTATTAAATTATTTTATATTGTTAATTATATATACTAAATGCGAATAGAAGAAAAAAAAACGATAACAAAAAAATTATTTGAGAGAAAAGAATTAAAAGTGAAGATTCAGCCATGCGCTTGTTATAAATTCTCAAATGAAATTTTGTAATAATATAATCCAAATCTATCCTGCCTAAATCTAATAGAAATTTTGCCATTTTAGAACTAAATTATGACAATTCACCTTATGAAACTAATATAAAAATAGTGATTAATTATCTAAGATTAATGTTAATAAAAACTATATAGTTGTACATATTATATGAAATAGGAACATTCTGGGCACGCTGTTCAGATGCAGATTTACATAATGAACTGGTTTGGCCTAAAAACTAAAAAATAATGCACTATTTCTATTCAAACAGGAACATAACACACTAATTATGGACGCGTGGATATAGTTAAAATCTCAGAAAGCTATTTTTTGCCGTTTTCCAGCCATAAATGTTTATTTTGGCTACTTTGGACACAAATTCTTCAAAGACATTTTAGAGTTGAGCATCAAAACATAACGAATCATAAAATTACTATGTAAACACAACTAAAATTGATTTAGACAAATCTGCATTGCAATGCAACTAAATAACAAGATTTTTTGCAGATACAAGCCCGAAAAATTCTTGATTATTAATTCAACTTCATTTCTATCACAAAATTTGGGAATTGGGTTAGGTTATGTTAGGTTAGGTTAGGTTAGGTTAGGTTGGGTACCGCTGCCCCGAGAATCATTTATTTGATAACTAACACCCTTTCCATAGGTCACCCGAAGTGGTTCGTTTGGTGACTTAGCAGGGGTGCCTAGGTTCATCCGGACTTTCTCTCGACCCATGGCTTTGCACCCGATGGGAGGGATGAATGATACTTCCGGCACTCCTGCACACAAGACCCTCAATACAGCATTCCCTAAGAAGACATAGGCCCTGAGAACCTCCTTTGTGAATCTAATATAAAAAGCCACATCGGTACTAACATAAAATTAAACAATACCCCTTATTATCGTGATTTATTTTTGGGGTATTATGCCGTGTTGCTCCTTTTTAAGGTAACGTTTTGAACACTTATGATGGATACTGTAACGCTGTCCGAAAAAAGTCCAACACGGCATAATAATCCAAAAAAAATCATGTTGATATTATTCAAATCATACATTCAATTTGAGATTTATATACACAAGTTATAAACCCGTATTATTTGTAACACTCACGGAGAAAAATTGGTATTGCTATTTTATTACGAATCACTTAAAATTATTAGTAATCTGCTTAACTATGTGATTGCGGGTCCTTAACAAATGAATTATCGTTAATTCCTGTTAATCTTTAGTTAAATACGAATATGTTATCACAATGTCGGAATACGTGTTCATATAAAACTTCATATTTTCGCATTTCGTCATTACATGTCTGGGGATAAAGTGCGCTAACTACGGGAAGTGATTCTATATGATGATAGAAATAAAAAAGGATAATTTTTTTTTTCAAAATTTGAAGATTTTTTTCCCATACTAAAATATTTTTCCACAGAAGATACAACATAATTTCTATTATTTATTATATTGTTATTTTTCTTTTCTACTTCTAAAATCATGTAGAATCACCCCCTGAAGTTAGTGCACTTTACTCCTGGACACCCTGTATATTATCAAGTCAAATGCAGGTGCACGTACACGTGTTCCGATTAGGAATTTACTAAAAGTTTATCAGGGAACGGCTTGCAATACCGTTTTCAGCCGAATTACAAATAATTTGAAGAGATTCTAAATAAATCAGCAATACTTATTCTTTTCCGTGTACTTTCAAATCTTAAAAAAAAAACATGATTACAGTGACATGTATTTAAATGAATGAATATGATATTTTGTCAAACAGTAGAATATTGTTTTCCAAAGGCAAAACAGCTGCAATACTGAAAACTATTGTTACACAGCTAAATATTCGGTATTTGCTATTAATTAGTTTCATACCTAATAATTCCTGAGCTTTTTAAATTAGAGTCTGAAAAAATATCAAATAAAACTTTCTTTGCTTCTTGAGACTTCCAAAATTGAGCGTATGCCGAGTCATTGAACCTAAATACGCATGATTCAAAATAAATAATAATAATTCTAGATGCTTATTGAACCTGTTGTCAGGGAGGTTAATAATTTCACATTGTTACGCAATCATTGGCTATATACACTGGACATGAAATCCCCAGAAGTGAATGCTTTATTGATCCGAAAAAAATAGATGTAATTTACATAAACTTTAGAGGCACATGAAATTGATTATGTGCTCAGGACAACAACAGAATATGTATAAAAATTCAAAATTTTCAGCGGAACTAAGTAAAAATTGGCCTTACTTTGGGAAAACAGACACGTCCACAATACACCTCTTCTATCAATTTTGTCTTTAGTGATTATCGCCAATTACACGGAGAAAAATGAGTATTAATCATAGACATATGAATATTAGTAGACCTGCCCTAAGTGCTTAAAAGCGTATTATCCCCACTCCCCATACCGGTTCCATTGGAGCCGGCTGGGCTCGCGTATGGCCTCAAGTGAAATTTGAAAACGTGACGTCATCATTCTTGTGCGAACTATGGTCGAGGCATCATCGGTTCATTTTACGAAATAACACGGCAAAATGTTGACTTGTACTATGAAAACTTGTAAAAATAGATGTGAAAAAGAGAATAAACCCAATTGTCGTATTACATTCCATATATAAGCATTATTTTACTTTATTTTAAGCATATTCACATCGTATAATATAGATCAGTTTTAGAAACATATACTATCATATCGAGAAACGTCTGGACGCGAAACACAAAGCTGGTTGGTTGCTGGGAAGTAAATTATGAACATTTATAAAAGTGTCTTAACTAAATACTTAAACGAAATATTCGACTCTGAAAATAGAACCTAATTTTTTTGCCGAATTTGGACCTCGCAAATTTGTTCATAACGTGGCGAGTAATTTGCGCTCCCATGTAAAAATGTCTATTCATTCAAAAGCAGATTTTACTTTTAAGAAGTAAATGGTGATATTATAATGCGAGATGCCTATTTACTGTCAGATTGATTTATTGACGAATCACAGTCAGCCTTACGCCCTTCGTTCTTCAACAGTTGATTTTACCCCTCGCCATTATCTTCTCGTCTATTAATTCCTATGTCTGTGGTATTAATATATTTTTTAGAATTTCTTCTAACTATTGGAATTCCGGTTGAAAACGAGATTCTAGTTCCTTAACGAATGAATTTATATGTTTCCTAATAAACTTTTAGTAAAATACGAATGTTTTAACACGATGTCGTGACATATGTTCATATAATTCTTAATATTTCCGCATTTCAACATTGTATATTATCAAGGGAGGTGCATGAATTTAATTCAAAGTTTATCAGGGAACTGCCTGAAATCCCGCTTCTAACCGGATTACTAGTAGGTTGAAGAGAATTTTAATTAATTAGCAATACTACTCATTTTTCTCAGTGCCGAAAGAACTTACAAAAAAGCATTTCACATATTTAAAAAAAATAGTTATAAGTTCATTTTGTTTCCTATAACCGAATTATTAATTTTTGTTAGCTTTCATATTAGTATTTATATTAGCTTCAGTGAAGATAAATCAGCGTTCATAGAAATATTGTTAACAGTTTCATACCTATGTTATAAGTATCTACGATCATTTAATTTTCCTCGCTAGGTGTAACTACCGTTGTATTTACATTGTATAATAAAGTTATGTAATCCCTTTCTAGTAAACAAATGTTTTATTCTGTAAAGGTACTTGTACCGTGTATATATAAATAAGTGTGTAGACTTCAGAACAGGTATAATACCTAGTGAGGTCTATAAAACATATGTTATAAAATATTTCTTATAACATATAACTTTTTATATTTATAAATTTTGAATGCTAATATAAAAAGTATATATATTTAAATTGGCTCACCTAACGTTATTAGTAAATGAAACTACTCATAAAAAAAAATAAGAACATCACAAGTATATATTATTAGACTGTTGTTCTAATTTCTATTTTATTTTATGTTACTCTTACGTTTTACTAATAATGTTTCATGTTTTATTTGCATGCCCTAAACTACACACTTCATTTGCCCAGCACCATTAAACCCACCAAGAAAAACATTTCTTTAATAAATTACCAGAAGAAATTAGAAGCATTAATGATAAAAAACAAATATTGAACTACATAAAAAAAAATATTTTAGGGAAATCGTTAGCAAAAAAAATTGATTCCCATAATATATTTTTTTCTTCCTTCCAAATACAATAATTTGTATGGATTTTAATTTTTTAATTCTTTTTACTTTGTAACCTAGTAATATTATTTTTTCGCAAATGTCCACTCCTCTTCCATCCACAAGCAAATGCTTTTAATGGAAGTGTAGTATAAATTAAAACAGTATTACTTGTAAACGTATATTTATTGTAAAAAATACAAATATTAAATATTTAGTTTTTTTTTAATTACTTTTTAATGTATTCTCATTATACTTGTAGTCACAATTTTACATTTGTGTTTTCATAGATCTATTTTCTACCTACTTTAAAATGGATTACATCTACATACTGTTAGTATTTCCTATATAATACAGATTTTCTCCTATATACACTGCATCATGTATCACTTTTATGAAAAAGTATTTTTAGGCGTATAAATAAATAAATTAAGATAAATGTGTTACAAACGTTACGGTAATCTGACTTTTTTGTAGAAAAATAAAAAATATTATTTCAATTTTGCATTCGGAACATTTCGTTTCATAAAGGAACACATTTGAATTATTTTGTGGTTAATTTCTAGATTCAAGTATAAAGCGTGGTGTTTTCTCTTTCAAATGCCGTTTTAATCATATTTCTAACCATGACAGTAAGAGAGATACAACGATTTCTATGAGGCCACATGAGTTGTTCCTAAAAGTGAACAAATCAGCATGATTCAATAAATTATTTTAAAAAATCTTGCATACTTCTACCAGTTTATTTGTTCAGTGGCTGTATTGAATACGAGAGCGCAAGTGTTGGCCAAATTCGTAGAATGTTCGATAATATCGAAGGCATGATTGTACTCGAATACTTTCAGGCGGTTAAAAACACGTTTTACTGTCAAAAATATCTTACATGTATACTTCCGCAAGTTAAATTATGCCATGTTTCGAAGAAAAGGAAGGAATGATCTTATGAAGACATTTTACCTTATAATTCCTTTACGTTTTTCACGTACGTTTCTTAATTTCTGAAAAAATTGTGACCATATGTTAAATTTGTATAATATATGTTCATTTTTTATTATTGTACGATAAATCGATTTATCGATTCTCAACCAATTCACCATTCTGAATTAAAAAGTTCACATTCAGCCTCATAGCATACTCCAATTGAGGATGTTATAATCTTATTTGCTTTAGATGGTTGGGAGCGGTTGGGACTCTTGTGCGGAATTCACAAAATAAAATAAAAATGGAAATATCGTAAAATGGGGTCACATATGGTCAAATGTGGTCATATATGGTCAAATGTGGTCACCCTTGGTCAAATGTGATCACATTTGGTCAAATTTGGTCATACAAGATCAAACGTGTTCAAACCCAGGCGTCTTGGGTTCGTGCACCTTCTGCATTAAATGATAACTAGCAGTTAAAAACCCGCTCCGCGGGTTTTTTTCTGCTAGGCCCTGCGGGCGGCACTTGATTGGGCTTCGCCCAGTTTAAGTGATGCTAACAACAGTTACATTTAATAGGTAGATATTAGGTCATTCACAGAGAGAGGGTGAGTATATATTGTTAAAACACGGAACAGGAAGGCGTTTAGGCATAATAATAATGACAGTTGTTCGGGTAAAACTTTACCTTTCCCGAATAATTGCCTAAATGGCTAAAGGTAAATTAATATAGTTAAATATTCGGAATCGCTGGACACGGAAAATAGGTAATATTTTTAAATAATACCTTCTGATTTACCTTAATTACTATAAAAGGAATCGAACAGCATTTGGGAAAATTTTAATTTTAGCTTTTTAATTTTTAATTACGTAAAATGAAAATTCGCTTTCGCTGTATGGGATGACAGCCTGAATAATTTCTGTTGATAACATTTTCTTTTGTCGGTATTCCTGAAATGAGCGGCTAGAGACAATTGAAAAACGTAAATTAAAAAAATATAATGTAATACAATATTCCGGCAAAATAGTGCCTACTTAGCACAAATGATTTATTTGACTATTATTTTATTTAACCTCACCTATAATAACCTAACCTAACCTATAATAATCCAGCCTAACCTATAATAATCCAACCTAACCTAAAATAATCCAACCTAACCTATAATAATCTAACCTGACCTAAGCTCAACTCACCTATAATAATCCAATCTAGCCTAACCTAACCTAAACTTACCGAACCAATCCTAACCTAACCTATCCTAACCTAACCTAACCTATACAAATCCAACCTAACCTATAATAACCCAACCTAACCTAACCCATAATAACCCAAACTAACGTTACCTAACCTAACATAGCCTGACTTATCCTAACCCATAATAATCCAACTTAATCTAACCTTACCTATAAACTAACTTGAACTATACTAATCCAACCTAATCTAACCTAATCTAGCATAACCCAACCTAACCTATCCTAACCTATAATAACCTTTTTTTAAATATTTCCTTACTTGTAAAAGAAACCAAAATACCAAAATAATATTTGCATAGAGTAAATTATGGTAAAAATTCTAGACACTCATATCAGGAATACCAAAAAAAGAAAATGTCATCAATAGAAATTATTCCGGCTGTCATCCAATACAACGAAAGCAAATTTTAATTTTACGTGATTAAAAATTAAAATGCTAAAATTCAAAAATTCCCGAATGCATTCAGATTCCTTCTATATTAATTAAGGTAAATCCGAAGGTTTTACTTAAAAATATTTCGTATTATCCTTGTCCAGCGTTTCCAAATAATACCTTAATATATATTATATAAATATTTATACCTGGCAAAATGATTGTTTTATTATACATATAAGTACATGTCAAATTAGAGAGATTTGTTGGCTAATTTTACAATCAACGAAGCGTTTCTATCTTCCGATTGTCTTTCATGTTATTTTATTGAGTTGGCAGTGCCTATACTTTCGCGTATATCATATCGGTGTTCTGTCAAAATAATGCGAAATTATTATTTACGTAAATAATATTAAATATCAATATTTTTCAAAATCGTACATGCAAAGAGTTGTTGTTTATTGTCATTAAGTTGAATCAAATGTTTGTTTTAGAAACGATGACATTGCAAAGTTTAAATAAACTTCCAGAAGAAATCTTTTTATTTTGCATATTTAAATATTCGCGCCAGCCCCTTGGTTCGTTCTTTCACCGCCAGAGGAGCGCTCTGTCGGCTATCTTTGACGCGGTGCGTATCGGCCATGTTGAATGAACGTGCTTTTTTCGTCAAACGTCAAACGTAATCACGTAATTGTGGATAATTTTCACTGTAATGTAATTAATCCAATGGATCATGAACTTTCTAAAACATATTTTCTTCGATATTATCCAAAAATTGTATGAGCAGAAGCGATATTTTTGAATAAATATCGTATTCCATGTGGCGATTCTATTTCAGTATGAAATCGTGTCTTAATCTTTAAAGTCTTATTTAAACACAATTTGAATTTGACCAATCACAGGGCCTACATCGTCCAGACGCTGGGACAATAATACTATTAGATAAGTGGTCAAATGTGGTCACATTTGGTCAAACGTGATAACACATAATCAAACGTGGTTAAATGTGGTCAAACCAAGGCGTCTTGGGTCGCGCACTTTCTGCTTTAAATGATGATAAATGGTGGAAATTCCTCAAATATTGTCAGGTTTTAATATTAGCTTTCTTAAAATAAAATTTAAAAAATATAATAATTAAAACAATTTAAAAACCATTTAATAGAGATACTCTCAGTATTAAACGAGGGAAAGACCTCCATTCAGAATCGGGATGATGCTTGAAATGGCTTTAGCCGTGTTTTCCTCTTCTTCGTTTCTTCCCAACTCTTCCCAACATATGGATGCCGAAGTCCCGAATCGGGACTCTTATATGGTATTCAAATTTATAAAGAACCAATGTGTATAATATGTATATATCCACCTGGATTTATACTTCCAAGTTAGTTTTTTAAATAGTCAAATTTAATGGTCTTTTCCTTTTTCGAATAATCTTTCGCTTCTCACATCTGATCGCAATACAGTCTGCCTCCTTGCCTATTAAAACAACGTGATATATTTTTTAATTCTTCCATCAGTCATTACTATTCAGAACACGCGTGGTTAAATTGTACAATTTTTTGCAAATTCACCGAGCCGATGCCCAAATTGAATGCTAATTTGGAATTAGCAATTAATGATAAAAAGGCAATTCTGAAATTTTTTGACGAACAGTGAAGATTTTGTTTTACAATGATGTTAATACAAGAGAAGTTTTTCAGAGTTCCTTGAATTTCATGAACTAGCTTAAAAGATTCAAGAAATCTTTGAAATAATAATAAAAAAAAATTTGGATTACCTTCTGCTATCGGAGGTTGACTTATATCAGGGCAATATTTATCTTGGTTAATGCAACTCAAAAAAATACAGCTGAACAGCATTCCGCATCAGCATCAGCATCCTTCATTAATTATTGTATCTTGCAAGAAAAGATTTCCAAGTATGTATTTATCAACGCACTACGGCAATGATATTTAAATCTTACTGTTCTTAATTGTTTTGGTTATTGAATTAAAATCTTTTATGGTTAGTCATTCGAAGGAAAATGATGAAGAAAAACAGAGGAATAGAAGAGATAGCAACGGGAAGACTACAAATGAACAGATAATCAAAGAATGGAATGGCAATTAAAGAAAAGTTAATAATAGGAAATTCAAAAGAGAAAATTAAATAGAAGAAAAGAAATGAAAAATCAAACAAAAAAAGGATTGTGTAAAATAGAAAAGAAAATAGTAATAAATTAAAAAGTTGCCTAATAAATGAAAACGCCAAAAAATTAAAACGTAAATTAGGCTAGTCAATTTCAACCAAAAAGAGGCATTTTTAATGAAATTTCAACGATTTCCCACCGCGTTTGGTTGGTTGGTTGGCTGCATACGTTAGTAGTATCAATTGGCCTGTGTTTACATGGCACGGGGGGTCAATGCCCCGCACAGCTGATTGTCATTGTCCCCACCGCACCGTGCATCCTTCTTCTTACTGCCTACTGCTTACTGCCTGATGTCCGTACTACTTACTGCCTGCTGCCTGCCACAGGGCACAGATGGCGCTCTGCACTACTCACAACGCGTTACTCCGCAAGACCAGACTGCAAGACTACCTAGTATGCGTGACTGGGGATACACACGTGGAAATATAATTTTATGATGTTGGTAATTGTTTCAAAGCTGTTGTAAAGCGTTTTAAAGTGCTTTTAGTTTCATTATTTAGTTAAAACCTTGGCGGCAAGTTTAAAATTTGCAAATTTAAAAAATATTTTTTTAGGTGTTCCTAAAGGCCCCCCTTTGTGCCCCACGCTCTTATAAAATAAATTTTTGTAAACTTCACCAACCTTCAAATATTAATTTACCTATCTTTCTCCCTGTTTTTATGGGACAGCTTATAAAAATTATCCCCTAGTAAATGCATTTTTTTAGCCCATTTTTGTATTTACATTTATGACCATCGCAATAATCTATCGATAATTCTCATAATTTATTTTCATTAAAAATTGAACAAATTGGTTATTAGTGAACTCTCACGTCCGATGTCATCACTTATTGCTTCTTATTATTCATTTTATTAATTTGTGAACATTTTCTTCGCCCTTTCTCGGCGTTTTTTAGTATAAGATGCTTTAATAAAAAAATAAAATGCAGATTTTGCGTATAACAGAAAATTGTTTTTATTTGTCTTTCCAACAAATATTTAATGCTAGTTAAAATACACGGAAAAAATGTATTTTGTAAAAATATATAGATTCCTCGCTATGTAATTGTTTATAATAGAGACCAAATGAAAATATCCAATCACATTTCTGTGTTCCTAGTATTTTGTTTTTATCGATAGATTCACTTCTTTCGAGTTTTATCTTTATTTTATACATTATGTATAAGTGTGACTTTAGCGCCACAACGGAAATTAACACAAATTAAAATATGAAATTTCAAACTTCGAAATTTGGTCAGGTTCACGTTTTGACGTTTTTTAAAAAATTTATTTGTTTATCTATTACGGACCCGAGAAAAATCACGTATAATCTGAATTCTCAAAAAATCAGTTCCAATTTCGAAGTTGGCAATTAGAATAATTTTCTGTCAAAATATTTTATTATTGGTAGCTTATCTGAATTCTCTAAACACTTTCAATTTTGAAAGGGACACTTTAATTCAAAGCAAATCTGATTTGCAGAGTTCATTGGAACAGAGTTACAAGCACACAACTGAAATTAGTTTTTTATTATTTACTCGTACGTAAAATTGTATTTATACTGTCAGTATCGCCCTGTGAAAGATCACCTTTCATGATATGAATAATCAAATTCAAGTTCGTTTTTAATCGTGAATATAGCGGAGTTGACGTCACTTCGGGTGACGTCAGTGACAACCGTCTTATCAGACATTGGCGTTTTGTACGTCATAATGACGTAGCCTGTTGGAAGCGTTTGGTAATGTGCGTTTTTGATCGTTTTTAAAATCAATAATTGTGAATGAAAGTATTAAAATCACACATTATTTACTAAATTACGTTTAAGTTTACAAAAATTTACTTTAAATCTTCCACACATATTTATAGTTTGTGAATATACCTCATTGGGGACGCCATAGCTCCGCTGATTCACGTAATCATGAAATGTAAATACAGAAAAATAACATGCATAGAAAACTATAGCGTCTTTGACATCAATTTGCATTTTTAAAAAGGAATGTCGTTCATTCATCTCTGATATATCTGGCTACCCGCGATACAAGATGACGCCGAGGTCATTGTATTACCGTGTTTACAGCGACCGCGGGATAAAGTATATGAAACTGAAATATATGTTGATTCCTCCAGGAAGTGTAATGTAGTGTTTATATAATCGCGCCATCTTACCGACAGCCTGTGTGAAAATACGTAGGTACTGACATTTTCTTTCAGCTTCAATTTTCTATGTGATGCAATTTTTGAATCTCAGTAGTAAGGTTACAATATTTACATTAGATGAAATCACTTGTTTTATTTATATTAAAAATGCTTTGAAAGCAAAAGTAGGTTAACCTCTAAATCCTCTGACATTTTGCAACGAAGAATTCAGATAGCAAAGCAGTTTATCAGCAGTTCATGATCACAATATTAATTATAATATAAAAGCATACATATAGAAAATATATACCGAAGAATAACATTTCAAGTTACTACAATACAAATACACAGACAGATATATATAATACAGTCAACATAAGACATACTCACTTTGATGCTATATATATAAAATTTTAATAACTTTTTATTTATCATTTTTTTGAATTCTATACTCCTTACTATGTTTTATATTCTATAATTTTTTTATTATTATTTTTAAATTCCTTTATAATTCAATCTTTTGATATATTCTTTCAAATTATTTTAATATATTTCACATAAATACTAACTCACACACATAAAATATGAAGAGTTATTTTTTTCATATTAGTACATTGATTTCGTAAATTGAATTTATATATATATATATTCATTCAAATATACTTAATGTAATTCCAGCAACTATGTTGAAATACAGCACTCTGTTAAATTATATGAATATGCTCAAATTGTCCACACAGAAGAATTTTCACTGACTTGGTATTTCTATATAAAATTCTAAATGATTTACTTGATAGTCCGGTATTGCTAGAATTGATAAGCTTTCGGATTCCACAACGTAATACTAGAAGTCAGGATTTATTTCAATGCAGAAATTCTGGGACTAACTACCATATGTATTCCTCTTTGCCCAGAATACTAATGGAGGGAAACAATTATACCAATTCAGTGGACATCTTCAATTTATCTTTAAACAAATATAATATGTTTTTAATGAAGCAATTCAGTAATGTACAATAAATAATGTATATTTCTTAATATTCATATGTAAAAGCCCCGAAAAAAGGCGTTAATAAATAAATAATATAAATACATTCAAATATACTTATTGCATAATATATATCCAATCAAATATACTTAATGTATAATAAATATCCAATCAAATATACTTAATTTATAATATATCCAATCAAATATACTTAATGTATAATATATATCCAATCAAATATACTTAATGCGGTTGATTAGAAATCTGATCTTTTAAAATTGATTGTAAATTATCATGCAAAATAAATTATTAGATGGGCAAGTGGTCACCTTCATCATTGCTCAAGCTGGATTTTCGCTTATTATGACGATAATAAGACGATTAAATATTTTCAGGTCATTTGTAACCTTGGAATGTTTATCTTTAAAAAAAAACAACTTTTGCATAGTGAAAATGTTCAAGAAAGTTTTAGATTTTTTTTTCATGTGTATCGAACTGCTCCGATCCGCCTGAAGCTAGTGAGAATGTAGCTTTTCCAGTATGTTGCGAGGCTGAAAGTAGTGGGAAGATGGAGACGATGCAGATATGTTCACAAAACATGGCTAAAGCCACTTCAAGCAAGCTTAGATTAATTCTGAATGGTGGTATGTCAACAGAGCGATGCCGAAAGTACCTGCTATTCATTTTCATTCTTCAAAGATGTTAAAAACATCTGTATTTTGAATCAGTATGAACAGAGTAAACAACATAATGTTGAATACATGATAGCTGCATATTTGTATGTAGAAGGCTCGTAGTAAAACAAGGTAGTTTTCTCGTATCGGCAAGTTGTTCAAATATGCGCTTTCCCCGCCAAGCTACGTGACGTGACAGCGGTTTTATTGCTAGAATAAAACATTAAACACTGCACTTAAATAAAACATTTATGTGTACACACTGCAAACATTTTCATTAGAGCGCATTATTTTACAAACTTATGTCGAAGAAACTAAATCTTATATTTTAAAATATAAAACCAACACTTATAATGTATTCAAATTTTATACAATAATTAGAAATATCAGTTAAAAACACGCTTCGCGGGTATTTTGATGCTAGGCGTTGCGGGCGGCACTTGGTTGGGCTTCGCCCTGTTTAAGTGATGCTAACAACAGTTACATTTAATAGGTAGATATTAGGTCATTCACAGAGAGAGGGTGAGTATATATTGTTAAAACACGGAACAGGAAGAAGTTAATGAATAATAAAATGTTTAATTTAGGCAAAATAAGAATGACAGTTGTTTGAATAAATGAAATTTTAGGTATTTGTGATGGATTATTTCAAATGAAACACTATTATTGACTACATGTCTACAACTGATATTAACTGTTTATACAAAAAATTATATTTATACAATAATTAGAATACAATAATAATCAAAAATAATAATAATAACATATGTGCAAAGCTAGGAGTCCTCAATTGAGTGCCGGTACCAACCCTGATGAAATGGCAGAGGAAGGACGAAAGCAGACTGATTGCTGTATAAATTATATCCCTGAGGCCCATATGTGGTAAAACTATGTATGATAGTGTGAGAAATGTCGAGATTCGCAAATAATGCAAGGCTGTGTTACGCGTAACGAGTAAGATTAAGAAAGAGACGCTTAGATTGTTTGAGCTTGTAGAACGAATGAGTGAAGAAAGGATTGTTAGGAGAATGTATGATGCAAATGGGAATTGTAGAAGAAGTCGGGGACGCCCGAGGAAGACATAGCACGATCAAGTTAATCAGATACTTTGGCCGGGAGTAGGAATAATAGAAGAGTATTTATGAATGTGAATGAGGCAAGGAGTGTGTGCCAAGACCGAGTTGTTTGGCGGTCCGTCCTCTCTGCCTACTACTGCAGAGAAACCGTGAGATGGTTAGTTAGTTGGTTAGTCAATAAAAGGTTTTCATTGATATATCTTAATTTGACGTGTACCCGGGGTGGCTCCACTTTTGTCTATTTTCAATAAATATATATAATCCATGAATGTAAAAACCTTCCGGAAAAAATTATCTAAATGATAGTGAAACCCCTATCAAACTCCGTTGCACAGTTTGGAAGAACTGAGCGCAACAACACACAGACGCGGATATTTACTTTGTTTTATACTATTTAGAGATGAAAGAAAAAAGAGTTACACTAGTCTATGTGGATTGGTTGGTGGGAGGAGAAGAGGGGATGGATATTGTCTGTGTCGAGTAATATCTATTGTGTTAATATTATTTATAGATTTCAGTTTTAAAAATGAAAGGCGCTGTGTTAAATAAGTATAATTTGCTGTATGGAGTGTTAAAAATGAATGTGTTTTGTTTTCAGTTAGTTGTAATTATAAAACAATTTACTGTGGAGATACCCAAAAACCCAATTTTAAGAAAACCAAATGAAAAATGTATTTTTTTTAATGTTATATCTTATGTCTCAAACTTGTTTATTGAGATAAATCAAATCAAAAATAAAATCAATGTAAATAATTAAAGTTGACTAAATGCTGTATTGATTCAAATGTGTAGATCCGGAAAGAGTGTAAGAATAATTAAACGCAATGAATATGATTAAGAAAGTGACGGATATACGGTTTGGACTTTTTTTAATGTGAATACCGCACAAGAGTCCCAACTGCTCTCAATCATCTTGTGACAACGAACAAAAGTATCTAAAACTCTTAAGGGTGCCGCAAATATACCTACCATATTGTCAGCTCAAAGACAATTTTTCTTCCTAGCTCCTAAAATCTTTAACCTTATCCCTGAAAACCTAAAAGCCGTGAGTCAACCCCATTCCTTTAAAAAATAAATTACGAAATGGATCCTCACACACGGAATACATTACAATTACAATACCCATTCATTCTACATACACTCTATCAATTTAATCACCTTTCATACAAAACATAATATATCCTTATTCCCTAACTTAGCGGTATAGTATGTACATAATTAATTAGTGTGATCTACGTATTTACTAATAATTTCTCAAATTTTTCATCTTCTTATAATTCTCTAACTTCTCCATCCTCTTTTTGCAACCCAAGCTAGCTATACCATCATTTTTATTTTATAGTAATGTATAGATTCTATGTCCGCAAACTGTAAAATTCACCCGCAATAACACAGGGTAATCCCTAGCATGGAGAGTGAAATATCTCAAAAAACCACATGTAATGTCTAAATCATGTATCAATAAAATAAATATATTATTTTTAATGAATACATAGAGTAAAAACACAAATTCAGATTTGAACCCGCGATTCCTGCATTTGTAGCATACAATCGTAACCTTTCAACAACAGTGGATTATGTTAGGTTAGATTCAAACAATTTGAAGAATTAAAGTAGAATTGTAGAACTGAAATCCTTGAGGACTATGTGTGTAAAGCCATGTTTCTACATGTAACACGGTCATCCATGTTACAAAAAATGTAGAGATCCTGAAAAATGTAATGATGATATAATCGTAATGATTACGATTAAGAAAATGATGCGTAGATGGTTTGAAAATGTGGAACTGATGACCCAAGAAAGTAGTGTAACGAGAATATATGACGCGAATGTGAATAGCAGAAGAACTCGGGAAAGCCTGAGAAAGACACGATCAAGTTAATCAAAAGTCGGTTCAAGAATCAGAATAATACAAGAGTTGTGTGGCGTTCCACTAAATCTCCCTGCCCCTGTAGAGAAACGGTGTAATGTTTAGTAAGTATGTGGAAAGAAATTATATTTGAGTAAAATTAAAAAAATATATATTTAGAATTTCGCATTAAGAAAGGTTTTTATTAATATGATACTCAGTGCCACAAAAATTTTAACATTTTTTACGTCCCTGTTGTAGTAAAATAGTACGTCATGTTGTGCCTAACGCTGGCACAGAGTGCTTAAGACCTCATGACTCAGATCTCACTACCGTGAATATGCAAGCATTTCCTGAAGGTGAAAGTTATGGAGTGTATAATTTATACTTTTTCTAGACCAAAATAAACAGCGGCAATTTGGTTTTCTCTCGAAGTGAATGTGCATGAACGAAGAAGTCGGTTCCGGGAAAGAAAAGGAAGAGTTGAATTGAAAACAATATTTTAATAAACCGAGTCTTAGAAACTGAAAGTAATTTCGTCGAAAAGGTTTTTTGTTGTTGAGATATCTGCACATTATTATATGTCCGCAGCCCGTGAGACTTTGACATCCCCAATAATAATTGGCACAATGTGTATGGCCGAAAGGTGCAAGGAAAGAGAGGAGACGAGGAAAGGGATTGTTGGAAAGTACCTGGATATTCGGATATGTTTACCAAAAATGGGTAAAGACATTTTAAGCAAGGTGTCATGAATGGTAATCTTGCACCAGGGTGATACTGAAAACATTTGCCACAAAAATTTTACAGCTATGCTGCAAAGGTTGTAATTACCATTGCAGAGGGTTCGATACTTTCAATATCGCCATGTTGAAAGACCACCAATCGGAATCGCAATGTTGCTTTGACCGTATTAAGGCTCCGTTTTTATTTATTTATTTATTTGGAAAAGTTGACAGCAAATCTGTAATTATATAATGATACAATAATAATATTATTAATTATGCCAATTATGAACTTTCCACTGATGAATAGTTAATGGTGTTACAATGGTGTACAATGGCATAGAGATGTTCTCTTAAATTAATTTCTTGTTTAGTTAGGAAATATTAAAAATATTAAAATAAAGGAGGGTGGGGGGGAGGAGGGGGAAATATAGGATAAGGATTAAGAGGCAAAGGACGGGAATATATAGGAATTGAACTAGTTTGAGTTTTGTTGATTATTGAGTTTTTGTTTTATGTCGCGTAAAGTCGAGTTAAATATGTCAATATGGTTATAATTTAAGTTAAAAAAGTGTGTGGATCTGTAGATAAATGAGTTTTGTTTGGAATTTGTCTTACAATGAGGGAGATTAAAAGTAAGCGACTGTCTGCTGTTGCGATTGGGAACATGGAATAATAGGCGTTGAAGAAGATCAGGACTATCGATTAAATTGTGTGTAATTTTGAATAACATTACCAAATCTGCTACATTTCTTCGGAAAGTTAACGTCTGTATATTGAAGAACTTTGCAGAGTCTTCATTACTGATATGAGATCGAAAAGAGCGGAAATTAAGGTACCTTAAAAATCTATTTTGAACACTTTCAATTCTATTTTTATGTATTGCATAGCCTGGGTTCCACACTTGTGATGCGTATTCAAGGATACTACGAGCGTATGAGAAATACAGTGTTTTGAAAGTAGCAATGTCTTTGAATTGTTTACAGGAACGGATTATGAAACCCAGCATAGAAGATGCGTTAGTGACTACGTGGTCAATATGTTTATTGAAATTCAGTTTACTATCAAGTATAACCCCAAGGTCCTTAATTTCTGATTTGGTAGATAAAGGTTGATGATTAATTGAGTATTCGTGTATAAATATGTTTTTGTTTCTAGTAAAGCGTACGATGAAGCATTTGGATATATTTAATTCCAGACAATGGGCATTAACATACGCGTTTAAACGTTGTAAATCCTTTTGCAGCTTGTGACAGTCTTCGATTGATTTTATAGGTGAGAAGATTTTCATGTCATCTGCATATAGGATGGTCTGCGAGTGTAAAAAGCAGTGACCAATATCATTGATATAGATATTAAATAGTAACGGTCCTAACAGGCTGCCTTGAGGAACTCCCGATGTTACAGCAACAGAGTCGGATTTAAATCCAGCAACCACTACTATTTGACTACGGTTGGAGATATAAGAAGAGAGCCAACGATAAAGATTGCCGTGAATACCAATCTTTAAAAGCTTGTTCAACAAGGTTGAATGATCGACCTTGTCAAACGCCTTACTATAGTCGGTATAGACAGTGTCCACTTGTATTCTGTTATCCAAATTATCCTGCAGGTACTCTGTGAAGGTTAAAAGATTTGTGGTTGTAGATTTTCCACTAATGAAACCGTGTTGGGTCGTATTCAGGCTGGGCTTAAGAGCAGAATATAGTTGGTCATAGACTATTTTTTCAAAAATTTTGTTAAATATACAAAGTTTGGAGATTGGCCTGTAGTTTTTAACGTCTGTTTTTTTGCCATTTTTGAAAATAGGAGACACATAAGCAGATTTCCATATAACAGGGACAGTGCAATCGGTTAGGGAACGATTGAAAATTAAAGAAAGGGGTAAGGCTAGATTGTGTGCACATTGTTTGATAAAGATTGAAGGTATTTCGTCAGGACCGGCACCTTTGCGAATATCAATTTCCTTAAGGTATTTTAAGACGATTTCTCGTGTCACCTCAATATTGCTTATATTGGATGTATGGTTCCCGACGTCAGTTGGATCAAGGGTAAGTGGATCGGAGGGTTTACTGAAAACTGAACTGAAATATTTTGAAAATAAATTTGCAATTTCCGTTCCATTATTGGCTTTCAGCTCTCCAAAATACATACATTTTGGGACACCTTGGGATGCGTTAGAAGATTTGACGTGGCTCCAGAAGTTTTTAGGGTTTGAGGAAATATTGTTTTCAATATTACTCAAGAAACGGGCTTTGCTTTTCCGACATAAGTCTTTGTGCCGTTTACGAAGCAGGGAAAATGCGTCATAGTCAGCCTGGTTCTTGTGTTTTTTATATTTGCTAAAGTATTTTGATTTTTCCTTAGTTACCTTAATAAGGGCAGCACTGTACCAAGGAGGATATTTCGAGTTCCACGAAAGTTTATGAGGAATATGAAGATTTATGAGGTATTTCAAAAACGTATAGAAACCGTCAAGCGCTGGTTCTATTTGAGAGGTAGAAAAAATGGAAGCCCAGTCAGCTTGTTCAAGGGCGAAATTAATTGAATCGTAGTCTCCACGATTATATAGAAAAACTTTTCTTTTCGCATTTTTCAATGAAGGAGTTTCCTGAAATGGCACACTAATGGATAGAGTTTTATGATGTTCATCTTCGGGAACTAGCGGGTCGTCATTAGATTCGACGGAGATTAGTAGATTTGACAGAATCAGATCTAGGATATGGCCGCTTGAGTTTAGTTCACCGTTATATTGAGAGAGGTTCAGAAAATGCATACAGTCTACGAAGTAATTACTAACGTGAGTAGAGTAATTACTAGCTGCATAGTGAGCAGATGGCGTAGTTTGGATCCATGAAATTTCAGGAAGATTAAAGTCACCTAAGATAATAAAAGAATCATTGGGGTTATTTGATACTACGTCTGATAACATGTTCAGGAAATTTTCGATTAAATATTGATGTTGAGTCCCTCCGGGGATGTACACGCAACATATATGGACCAAACTGTGAGGTGTAGTATTGGTGCGAATGGTGACCCAAATGTCTTCAGCACAAGAAGTCCATTCTGGTCTGGCGACGCTGATCAGCTCCTGTTTAATAGCTATCACTACACCACCGCCAAGACGCTGACCGGTGGAAGCGTAATCGCGGTCTCTACGATATACATAGTATCGAGGATCGAAAAGTTCTTCGTCTCTGATACCTTTGGTGAGCCATGATTCTGTGAGGGCAATTAAATCGTAATCGTTTGAAAAGGTATTTTGAAGGATCGTCGTAGTCTTGGTACGAAGACCTCTACAGTTCTGGTGATATATTGCTAAAGACATGGGGAGTATTCGAATAAATATTAGTGAGTAGGCGGTAAGTTATACATATAAATGATAACTTCAATAAGTGAGTTCGGTTATAGTGGTCATGCAGTTTTACAAAGTAAGTACATCTAACACAATAATTTCTTGGTATGGGTGCATAAAGTAGTTTAAAATAATAATGGTATAAAAATCTTGTAATACGCATCTCTGGCTCGGCTAGTGATAATATTATTCTGATGTTGATATAACTAGATGGAGGTAGATATCCATATTTGAGGTAAGAGCGGTTAATAATACTATTCAGTTTATATTTGAGTGAAATATTTGTTGACAAATGAGTATACGGTAATTTGCTTACCACGGCGGAGAATATAATTAGTGTGTGTGAGACCGCGATTGTCCGTCGAGTAGGTCTGATTGTCGGGAGTGCAGGGGGTCGCCAACATGCGGTAAAATGTATTCCAGGTTGGTTCTTGAGAAGTGTTGACTGATTTAGAAAAGAATTAGAAAGTTTGTGGGAGAGGGTGAAATGGTAGAGGGAGGGTGAGTGTAATAGGAGTGGATAAAAGGAGGGGGGAAATGTATGGGGAGACACATGAGTATATGAAAAATCCATTTTACGACGCGAAGAGAATGCAGATCGACTCAGGCTATTTTCTTTAGGTCCTCTTCCTTGAAAATTGGTATGGGAGGCGAAGTGGGATTTTTTCTCACAAATATCCTGGTGTTTTTTATCCACGTGAACTGGAATCCCTTCTCCTTGGCAATACCCTTGGCCCGAAAAAGGAGGTTTTTGTTAGAACTAGTCAGATGGTCGTTGACATAGATTTTTCTATCGTCACCAGGGTAATTCAGGTCCTTCGTGCTTATTCCTTTCCTTCGTCGAATTTCGGTGATGAATTCATTTTTACGCGAGCGGGTGGTAAATTTAACAATTATTGGTTTGATTAATTTGGAATGAAGTGGGTCTTTCGCCGAGACTCTGGTGGCGAACTCAATTTCGTTAGTTTTAAAGTTGTGTAAGCCAAGTTTGTTTGCCATCTCTGATAGAATGTTTGGAATGTTTTCATTGTTATCTTGAGGTATTCCTTTTATTTCGACATTCTGTAGTCTCATCCATTGCTCCCTTTTGTTGGAATCTTCTTGTATTTGTTTGATGGTCGATTTAAGGGAGGAAACTTCTTGTTCCAAAAAGTCTACTTTGCTCATTGACTGTTCGAAAGCTTGGAATCTATTGGAAAAGTCATCCAATTTTGAGTTGTTGAAGTCCACAGATTTTTTCAGTTCTGACATGTCTTCCTTGACTTGCTTATTAAGTTTTTTGAGAGAGGCAAGTTCAGAAGATATTTTTTTTATTTCTACCATTACATCTTCTATTGGGTTGGTTGACGTAGCGGATGATTGGAGTGAAGTTTTGCATGCAGTGCAGCGCCAGCTTCTTCTTTTCTCGTTATTAGCCTTTCTGAATGTAGTTTCAGATGTTCCTCCGCATTCGTAATGAAACTGCTTACTGCAGGAGTAACACGTGATGCCGTCGGTAATAGTTAGTTGGCACTTCACGGTAATAGTTAGTGGGAACAGTTCATGTTGAAAAGGTTGGGCACCTCTGGATTGTCGGGCACCGGCGATGAAGTGGATATATAGCTGAGTATGTATGTCTGTCAGAGCACGCACGGCACTGCACTGCCTCTAGTAGGTAGTATTAAATATGGCTACGCGGAACTGCACCTTACTGGACTTTATAATATTGGTTTCACAGCAAATTAACATCAACACTGTAGAGATTATATAAGAGTCAATTTTATGTGAGTTCACTGAAAAATTTTGCGAGGTTCAATGATACAATTTGATGTTTTAACTGTAGGAAAGCAATTATTTTAAGAGAGCGAAAAATGACGTGTGTGTGACACTGTAATCTGTTATATTGTATTTTATTAGTTTTAAGCATTCAAAGATTTTTGGAGATGAGTGTAATATGTAAAGGGAGATAATATGTAAATACAAATGATAGAGAGAGCGCGCTTACATAAAAAAAACGATTATAATGAATAGGCGCAAGCCACTGTTTTTGATGTAAAAATATTTAATAAAACAAGACTTACTTAAAAATAGAGCAAAGTCTCTCGACATGTAAGTAAGGTAGCATTTAAAGAAACGCTGTGAATTTTTCATGCCTTATAGCACGTTAAATAACAGAAAGAGATCTATTTTTTTATAATTTTCGGAGCATTCTTTACGATTTTTTTTCTATCGAGGAAATTTCAAATGATTACTTTTCAGCTCGGCCTCTGAATATCTATATTTTAAAGAATTGAAAACTTAAAATGTTCAACTATAATAATATGTTATGAAATATGAAATTCGGAGAGCAGGGTCTTAAGTGACCATATCTGTATAGCCACGTACTTTCCAATCTTCCTCGATATTCCCCATTTGGAGATTCAATTAGCCCACTGAATCCGGGCAGTTCGGACTTAAAAAAGCTTATTACTACGAACATTTTTCGACTTAAAGATTGCAATCTTAATTAAATATATTTTTTATATTTTAGAAATTCAATTGGCTGAATCACGAAGTGTGAGTATTTCAGTGAAATGATGATGATGTTCGTGATAATAATGAGGCAATCATTGCACTTTCCCAATGTTATTGCTCTGAACAACACGTCATCTAAGGCTTTTAATCTTAGGTTCACTAACTAATGACGTCATCAAATCATTAATGAAAATCATGAAGGCAGATTTCTAGAAATGGCTGATGACCCGGTTAAAGAAAGTTCAGTGAAATGACGGATCAAGTCTACCTAACTATGATTCACGGCAAAGTCCTTTACGACGGCTGTGATGCAACAATAGGTGCAAAATTTATTATTTTCTGAATTGTTACGTAAAAACAATACTGCTTCAACTGGTACCCTCCATAATCATACTAATTAGATTAGCTAGTAGTTACTAACTAACCGGTTTCGCTTTGGACTACTTTTTTATTTCTTGTTCAACAAATTACGCACGGAGAAAAATGAGAATGACTGTTTTTTAATCAAGGTACTATAATAATAATAATAATAATAATTGGATAATTTGTAAAGCGCCGTTTTTGTGAAAAATCACCTCAAGGGCGCTGTACAATTTATTTCCTAGGATCTACATTTGTTAATTAGAAAAGATACCAAAACATACTTACCTGGCAAGTCACTTCCGACAAACACACTTATATTAAAAAATTTATGCTTATAAAAGATAGAACTGCACGCAGAGAACACTATATCAAAAAGCACTGGTCGTCGCATGATCTTAAGTCTGCTATAGTTTTTATTTTAATTTAAATGTATTTTAACTGTCTTAAAAGCCTACAAATTGTTAGTTGTTTTCATTTTTATTTATTTATTTTTAATTATTATTTTTATTTATTTTATTTTATTTTTAGTATTTTTTTTTACATTTTGTTAATTTAAATTGCCGTCAACTGTGAAAGTGGAGGTTTCTGAAATTATGGATACGACTGTCTGAAAAGGTGCGTTTTAAGTTTAGACCTAAATTCTGTCGAGTCTGCGATCATTCTCAAATCATGTGGCAGTCCATTCCAGGCTTTAGGTCCTGACACGGCGAAAGCACGCTCATCGAACTTAGTATCTGGTGTGCGCTTTGGTTCCTTCAACCTTCCGATAGCTGATGACGTTGCTGACCTAAGGGTTGACTGTCAGGAATTGGAATCTTCTGGAATACACAATTCTGATAAATAAGCCGGAGCCATTCCATTAAGTGACTTAAATACCATCCAGCATACCTTGAACTGGATTCTTTCAGGACATTTGAGCCAGTGCAGATTTTTGAGATGCTCTGAAATGTGGGAGTATTTAGATACTCCGGTGATAAGCCTTGCCGCGGCGTTGAAAACGGATTGTAATTTGTTGATTTGACATTTAGGGAGACTTGCATATATTTAGTTGCAATAATCTAGACGTGAAACAACATAGGAATTGACTAGCAATTTAGTCGCTTCTGTTGGCAGGTTTCTCCGCACTGCTTTAATTTGCCTTAATTGAAAGAACCCCGTGCTTACAGTTCTGTTCACCTGAGTTTTGAGGGAAAATTAGCGTCCAGATTGACACCCAGTAATTTGATGCACGTTTTTGGAGTGATGTCACTTCCGGAAATGGTTATTGGGGAGTTTTCAATGTTATGCTGACGTCTGTTTGTAGCAGTCCACAGAAACTCAGTCTTTGTGGGATTCAGTTTTAATCTATTTGAGGTCATCCAGCGAGTAATTGCTTCTATACACTCAGTTATACGAATTTTTAGACTGTTTATTTCTTCTGGTAAGCAGTAAAAATAAACTTGCTGGTCATCAGTGTAGCAGTGAGATAGAAGGCCGAATGATTCGATTATTTTAGCGACATCATTTGTGAAGAGGATGAAGAGTAGCGGGCCCAGAACGGACCCTTGGGGTACTCCAGATCAAAGGATTGCATAATTTGATTGGTTTCTTCCCACTTTTATGGCTTGTAAACGGTTGGCCAGGTACGATGTCAGCCAGGTCTTAACATCACAGTTTAAACCAAATGATTCATCTAATCGTTTAATAAGAAAGTCATGGTCAATCGTGTCAAATGCAGCACTCATGTCCAAGACTGAAAGAAATGCCAGTTTACCCGACTCAATGGCAGTAGTTATGTCCAAGACGTAGTAACCCGGTTTCTGTGGAGTGGAACCGTCTATATGCAGATTGGTATTTAGTTAATAATTCATTTGAATTTAAGTGACATATGACAGGCAGCGATTTTTTCTAATATTTTTGATATAAAAGGCAGATTTGAAACGGGTCGGTAATTTGAAAGATCTCCAGCGTCCAGTTGTGGTTTTTTTAATAATGAATTTACGATAAGATTGCATGACCATTTCCTAATTAAATTTTAGTCATTCAAAATATGGTTCAATGCTAACTTAACACAGTGACTATTCAACACACTTTTAAAAAGTGATATAAAGTCATTTAAAAACATAATTTTTTTTTAACCTAACCTATTTAACCCAGTTAATAAAGTTTTTGTTTCATCACTTTTCACGACTTTATATAACTTTTTAAAGATGTGATCAATTATCATTTTCATGATTTATCCGGTCACCTCAAAATATATCTGAATACGTGTTCAAGCAGGTGGCCTTATCCGGATAAATATAATGGATGAGATGCGAAATTATTATTATTTAGAAGAACACGTGTTCCGACTTCCTCATAAAATATTCATGCTTAACTGATAGTTTGTTATGAAATTTATCAAATCATTCGTTTTAGGCATCCAATCCCGTTTATAACAGGAAAACGAATAATTTCATCAGATCATTAATAAATTTATCATATTTCATATCAGCAAGTTATCGGAGTGCAAAAATAATATACCTAGCGAGTTTGTTTTTAGAAAACTAATTTTTCGAAGTTTCATAAACGAAATGACGTTTGCGGCTGAAACTAGTTTCTAAATTTAAAACTTAGAAATTTGATATATAAATGAAACAAATTTCGTGATACTGCAGCTCACTTTTCAAGTGTTTTTGGTCCTTTGGAAAAAAGTGTATTAATAGAATTTCGAATTTTTTTTTCACAGATTAAAAAAACCCGCTGAAGGTAGGTTGGGTTTTGGTTAGGTTAGGTTAGGTTAGGATAAATTTTCTTTGTACAAAAATATGTCTTTTTCATCTTCTAATACTCTATCGGACCAATCCCATCAAAAGGAAAGTCACAATGAGAATTAATAAAATTACTTATAAAACCTCTCGTCATAAAAATCCAATTGAATTAAAAAAAAAAGTAATTTTACGTATAATATAAAAAATGGTGAAAATTTATAAAATAGATACAAAAACTGGTTTTTGTTATTGACTGAGTGCAGCGAAGTCGCATTTTAACGCGACCGGTCTGCATTTCTCATGTCTGTACGTTCCGTTTCAAGATGGTGGCCGTTTTAATGGTAATTAAAGATTCTTCTTTCAAATGTTAAATCGTTGTGACTGTGTTTCTTTGGATGAATTGTGTAATTCTTTATTTGGAACAAAACAAATGTTACATGAAATATATGATTTTTAATTAAGCGGGTAGGTATTTAAGTACTTACTTAAAAATCTTATGATTTCAGAGGAATTTTTGGTTTTGATTTATTAAATAATATAAAATTCTTTATTACTAAACACATATTTTGGACACAAGGTTTACCGTGCGCAGAACTACTAGTCATTAAATCAATTATTAAAGCAATCATTATGTCAATCATTAAATTCAGAGTAATTCCAACAGTTCAAAATGATTAATTTGTTTCATCTATTCTTACGTCCTTGACGTTCTGAATTGTGTCAAAATCACCTGTTACAATTAATTAAGCGCAACAAACAGAACGTGTGTATGTTGTTTGTTTGTTGTTAATGTTTGGATTGGTTCTATATGGCTCGGTTATGGAATGTTGCGTAAGGTAAGGTAGGTTAGGTCAGGTCAAGTTAAATTGGGCTAAGCTTAACTCGTTTCGGATCGATTTACCTTCAGGTTTCTTAAGCTGGGACGTCATATAGCAGGTTGGGTTAGGTTTGAATCAAAGAATTATCGTTAAATGTTTTTTGTGATATTGACGATTCGTGGAGGAATTCCATTATAATGATATATTGAAACAACTTTTTACTTTTTTCCGCGTATTGATTTTTTGACCGTTACCGGTTAGTACTTATTATAGTTATTTTCAGATTGGTACAACTATTCATTAAATTATGGTTTATATAACATTTGGGGAAGGGTGTTAACAGGAGTGATATACAATGATTTTATTACAATTAGATGGATTTTTCAGCTGAATTCCCAATTATTTGGTTATTATCAGGACCGATATAAATACCTTCCTTTGATATATTCATTTACTGTGAAAACAATTAAAGCAATATATTCCACAAATAAATAGTTCTTCGTCTAAAAATCAATCATTAAGTAATGCATAACTGTAAAAGAGAGTATTTCATGTAAAAAAACAACACAGATATTGCTCAAAATTCTAGTTTGGGGGAAGTTGTTGGAATCATTTTCTTTACGTCCACACTTTTGATGGGCTTTAACTAATTTCAAGTTTTGTAAGATTAGATCATGCTTGGTTAAGTTTGGTTAGGTTATGTTAGCATAGGCTAGGTTAAAATACATCCAAATTGATAGAAATACAGTTTTCACGTATTTTTTTCTTAACTCCGTTTTCCCCTGCATATTTGGTAAGCTTTGGCTAACTACTTGCGCTTGGAAAAATCATAGCCGCCCCAGATGCCATGGACCATAGACCAGAAACCGCACTTGAAAGTAAAACCGTGTCACCAGTCACCTGTCTGTTGTGGGAAGACAGAATGGAGAAAGAGAAATCCGCGCCAGCCTGGCTTTTCAAGGGGATTCCTAATTCGAGTAGTTAATTTGTTTGTTAGTCATTTTTATTGGTCACCGTTGTTATTGGCGGCTGTTAGCGTATTGGTTTCGTTTGATGTTGTTGAACTTCGCTGTGCAGTGGCGTAACGAGTAACTATCTTCACTGGAATGATAAAACACTTGTTGAGTACAGAGGGAAGAAATACAAATCACCCAAAGACATGAAAAAATATTATTAATTTCCAAATCTTTGACAGAAACGAAGAATTATTTAATGTAATGTATAAAGCAAGTAACAAATATGAACAACAAAACAATTCAACAAAAAAATTGTTACCAAGTTTAATGAACTACGATATAATTTAAAGTTTTTCTTAAATATGAAATATGTGCAGCAGGAGAATATTGACTTTTTTTTTAAATAATTTATTTGTTAATATAAACGAATTGGAACCAATTCTGAACAAACCAATAACTTAATTTTTTTAAATTTTTATTAAAGGAAAAATTACATATAAGTAATAAGGTTTACAATTTATAATGACAATATTTAATACTACTTTTCCAGAGAAGTATTAGCTTGTGGTTGGAAAAGGAGTGTACATTATATTATTGTAGATATACATATAGAATCACGAGAAGTAGGAAAAAAATATTGTAAGTAAAATATACAACTATTAGCTATAATATATAAATAAAAATATGATGTTATTAGTTTCTGGGATAAAGACCATTATAATTATTTTATTAATATGTATACTATATTTGGAGAAGAAATAAAATATTTACTACTCATTTTTTTGATAATTTATCTTTAAAATATTTTTTCAAAATGCTCAAAGCTTGGCTTTTTTCGTTATGATTCTGATTTCCTCAGAGAGTTGATTGAAAAAGGTTCTTCCTTGGTATGTATAGTAATTTTGTGCAAAGTACCTAAGTGTTTAATTTTGGACAATGAAAAATGTATTTAAGTCGAGTGCGTTTTTCAGTTAGAAATTGGTACTTTTCTTTTTCTTTTAAGATTTGAATTAATGAATTTTTAATGTACAGATCTTCAAAAGGAGGTACTTGAAATTCTTCGAATAAGCGGTCTGTTGGGTAGTCCGAAGGTTTTTTTTAATATCATTTTAATAATTATTCTCTGCACGACTTTTAGAATTCTATCATTCTAAAAGTACTTATATAATTTGAATAAATTCCAACAATACAATCAAAGAACGAATGACAAGATTATGAACAGCATGCATTGTTTTTATTTATATTTTTTGCAAATTAATGTTCACGCACGGCCCCTGGGCGGTTTTCAAGGCTGTTGTTGCGATTGGTACGCCACTGTTTCATCATTGGAAACAGTTGTTTATTATTGTTTTTTGCACTTTTACGATAAGTTGGGTGGAGAAATCTAGGCCTAGATAACATTGTAAGGATTGGAAGGAAGTTTATACGAAAAATTATAAGAAAAATGATTAACAGTCAATAAATATTTTCACCTACTAAAATATAATTTTATTCATTAACTTTTTTCTGTAATTTATACAATAAAAAATTATTTAACTAAAAAGGTAATTTCGGTGAAAAATATTATGGCCTACAAAAAATAAAGATCAACAAACGCTGATTCTGAATATATAAGATTTATTATTTATTATTACACGTAGAATTGATAATTTGTCATTCAAAAACGATTAAAACCGTCAGACACTCAAACACCCTGTGATTGGTCGGCGGATTCTGACAGTATTTAAACCACTGGCTCCCGGGTTGGCCAGCCGCGTGCATTAAGAATGCGCACAATTTTGTGCCAAGTTACGCTGCATATATTCGCACACGGGTCACTAATGCAGCTTAAAAATATTTTAAAAGAATTTATGTTTTTTGGAAATCTATATGGCAAAATATTTCAGATGTTTTTTTTTTGTTTTCATGCCGACCCGAGTGGGATTGGCCTAAATTTTAACCGACAAAACTGGGGTACGTACGACGTCACGCGTAGCCCGTCAGATTTTGGTGTGATTTGAAAAATGAAAACAATCGAAAAATATTTTAACTTTAAAATCAACATTTGTAAAAAAAAATACTTTCTTAAAAGTAGTAAAAGTAAAAGTTTTCTTCTGATTAGGACGAATGCACACAAAATTGTATTATTTTTATTATCATTTATTAAAACACAAAAAGCCATAGTGAAAATTATTCAGATAGGCCCTGTAAGAACTAGCACTGACAAAATCTTCAAGAAACTCAATATCATGTCACAAAAACAACTTTATTCTAAAACAATACTTCTTTACATTCATAAATACAACAAAACAATAAATAAAAACTAACAAGTACAATGGAAACACTAGATGGGTCAAACACATGTCCAACAAGTAACTAATTACAAATACAACATTTGGCCAAAAAAGCTTCCTATATTATGGTACTAAACTCTACAGCAAAATCTCACTCTCATTTAAAACTGACATCAATGTTTTAACATTTCAAATAAAAAGTTGGATTCAAAAAATAGGGAGGTCAACCACCCAAATACTCTAAATAATATTTGTCTAAACTCTATCATTGAAATTTTTCGGATTCACTGCCCAAATTCAAACGTGGCTTCATGTCAATAATTTAAACTGTTCAATGCGCATACATACAGACACACACACATACACACACAAACACACAGACACACACACCCTCATAGACACACAAACACACACACACACACAAACACACACGACACACACACAAATACTCACACACACCTACATACTACACACCTCACCTGGTAATTAAGGAATAAACATACCACTTAGCAGACATTACAAGGAAACATATCATAGATACACAACATGAAGTATCTTACTCTTGTATATTGTTTCATCTCTGTAAATAATGTACTGTTTGTTTCTATAATATAAAAAGTACACTAAAAAAACACCATGTAATATATATGTAGTTATTTCAGAAAAAAACTGTACTTAATTAATTTAAATCTAGTATGATTTGAGATTGGCAAACAGTATTAAAGTGATTAGTTTTTGGGGTATTATGCCGCGTCACGCTACCTCCTTCTTTAGCCAGCGTTTCGGACAGCATTGCTTTGTCCATCATCAAGGCAGATGTATAGATTAGATTACACATCTGCCCTGATGATGGACACTGCAATTTTGTTCGAAACGTTGGCCAAAGAAGGAGTAGAATACCCCCAAAACAAATCACAATAATTTTAATTTACTTCATGTTATCTACAATACTAACTTTTAATAATATGTAAATTAAATACTCAGTACGGGAGGTACCCGTGAAGATATCAATATCCCTATTTGTTACAAAAAAGGAAGGTAATACAACGCTTATTATTATTATTACTTGATCATTACGTTTAATTCATAATCCTAGCCAAAAGATTTAAATGACTAATGACAAAGAAGAAAGGCAAAGGTGAACTTCCTCTTGGTGAATGTTTATGGAGAGAGTTCAAACAATGTAAATCCTATATTTATGTTTAGAGAAATTGCTGGCGAAAACTCCATGTAAGTGCTTGTCTCCTAGAGATTATATTAGTTGGGTCATTTGCCTTCAAGCGCCTTCTCTACTGTCACCATCTCCGCACTAAAGTGGGACCATACTGGGCACGTAGCACGACGAACATATGACTAACTAACTAACTAACTAACCATCACGCCGTTTCTCCGCAGGGATAGGCAGAGAGAGGACGGACCGCCAAACAACTCGGTCTTGGCACACACTTCTTGCCTCATTCACATTCATACATCGTCTCATACATACTCTTCTATTATTCTGACTCTTGACATGGCCCGACTCGAGTATCTGATTCACTTGATCGTGCCATGTCTTCCTCGGGCGTCCCCGACTTCTGCTACCATTCACATTTGCATCGTATATTCTCCTTACACTTTTTTCTTCGCTCACTCTACATGCCCAAACCATCTAAGCGTCCCTTTCTTGATCTTACTCATTACGCTTACATCAGCCTTGCGCTCTTTGCGGATCTCCACATTCCTCACACGATCAAACATGGTTTTACCACACATACGCCTCAGGGCATTTCAAAAGCATTTAATTTACTTTTATCCTTTCTTTGCCAGTTCCATGCCTCACTTCCATACATCAAGGTAGGTACCAGCACTCCGTTGTGGATTGCTAACTTCGCTTCTTTGGACAATTTTTTGTTAGCGCCAACGGCGTTCAGTCCTCCATTAACGGAATTACCTGCATTTACCCATCTTTCAATATCTCTGTCAGCCTTCCCATCTCTCGTAAACATACTTCCTAAATACACAAACTCATCCACCTGCTCCAAGTATTCCTCATTCACAATTATATTGCACACTGTTTTCGTACTCTCTCTTTCAAACACCATTACTTTAGACTTACTTACATTCATCATTAACTCATTCTTCATGCATACTTCGTTCATCCTAGACACGAGAGACTGTAGATCATCTATACTATTAGCAATCAGCACCGCATCATCAGCATACAACAGGCAACATACGAACATATGATATTTCTTTAAAATAAAAATTAATCAACACTTAGTTTTAGCAAATTTTATTGTTTGAAAACCCGACATGTTTCGCAAGCAATGCTTAAATAGGCTTAAAGACGCGAATTTTAAATTACCCTTTGTTAAATTTGTTCCCATTATAAATTACTCCCTATCACCACCATCCTCCATGTTTTTCCCACCCCGGATTATAATTTTACATCTTTAAGGATAGGTTGTTTCATAAAATTTGAAAAATTCATCAAATTTCAACTTTTATTTGCGAGTTCTGTAAATTTTCAATTCAAGTTCTGTTATTATATCATTATAGGCCAGTAACTTGACAGAACTAAAATATTAACAAAACTTGAAAATTAACTTAGAATTTTGAAGGATTCTTCAAATTCTCTAAAACAACCCGTCCTAAGTCTTTATTTGTGAAATAGTGCTAATTGAACACAGAAAAAGTGTTAGTTTTTTAAACAGTAAAAGTGGTTAAAATAATTAGATTAATTTCAAAATAAAATGGTGCCAGTAAATAAGTTTAATTTTTTTATTTTATTTTATTTCGGAGAACTCATTTAGGATCAAAACGTTGAAAAAGGTATAATAATTACTAAAAATATTGTTATTCTAAATCAGTTCAATTCACAAATACAATAGACTTATACATGTAATGACAGGTTGATTCAGATGACATCACAGCAGCGTGGTGTTGATCCAATTTCACGTTATACTTGCAACACATCGCAATATTTGGCATTCCGCTAAATTGGGAAAGACATCGCCCACTAATCTAATGACCAAATCATTGCGAAACGCAAACAAAGTTACACATTAAATTAATAGATGTATCAGTGTAAATGGTCATTGAGGTTATGGCTTAGAAAAACACTTAAAAATAATTATACTTTGAAAGATTTCAGTGGATTGTAGGCGTTGACCAATGAACAGAAAATAAATAGAAGTGAAATCATTGAAAGAAAATTGGTGTCACCAACTTACTTATCCGAGACAATCTCACTGCTAGGCCATAGAAAGGGTAATGATGTCCTCCGTAATAGAGCGATTAAGATCCTTAACTTCAAATTGGCGTTCCAAAATAAATTTGAAAAAAAAAATTATTATTCATTAACACCCTGTCAGGCTTTTACAGAGGAAATCGACAATTTATATATGTAAGTGTAACATAATACATGGATAATAGCATAACTATGTACAAAAAATAAATAAAAAATCAAATGCTAATACTAAGATTAACATCAAATCGAAATAACAACAGCTGATATTGTAAATAAATCAAAGTTTCAAATATAACGTAAGTATGTACCATTGTACATTCTTCTATGCATACAATTATTCATGTTTGTTGCAAACCAGTAAGCTTGAAAACAGGAAAATAATTTACTCGTAAGGTATATAAAAAAAATATATATAATATACTGACATATATTATATTTTTAATTAAATTTCTTACAAATTACAATCCTTGAATTTAATACATATAAATAATTACAAGTAATATTAGTCATAAAATGAGATATATTACGAGTACAAAAATGAAACAAATTAAAAAAAATTATAAATTAGGAATTTAGTGGTAGATACTCTCAACAATTGTATTTAAAGAATTAAAGTCCAAGGTAGCCCTGGTGAAATATGGCTCAGCCATGTTTGTTGACCAGATCTGAACAGCCAGATACATCTCAACTTTCATCTACCCCCTCTCCTTCCCTTCAGCCTCATAATTAACCCCAAATTGGTATTCCAGAGTACCACTGGCCCCAAACAGGTGAATGTAGTTGATTATATATTTAAGAAATAATTTCAAGCAACACACATCTCCAATGGTGTGTTAGTAATAGTAATTTTATGTTGTCATTTGTTTGAAAGAACTTTGTCATGTTAGATTGTTTTATGTCGCTGATTGTAATGCAATTTCTAACGAGTAGGAAGTGCTAAGGTGATGGGTTTTTCTAGTTCGTTGACGCGGTTTACTATCCAATTTGTATGAAGCAATGTTTTCACTTTCGTCATTTGAAATACGTGTACCAATTCTGTTGAAGGCCTCCGAAAGAATAACAAAATGTATATATGTGCGCCACAGAAATCTGCAGAGTTGGAAAGGTTATTCAAAAAACCACGGAGAGTCCCAACTCAAATTTAATTTATTTATTAATTATTATGATATCTTAGTAGAGGTAAAGTCACAAGGAGGAAATTCATAATTGGTTTTATTTTGGCTATATAATACTTATGTACAAACTGAAATAAATGTATTGATATAACGATTGCTGCTTAGTTCTAGTAAAATTGATTATTATGTGAAAAAATATGCTTTACATTCTGTTAGAAGCGATAAATAAAAAAATGAAACGTTGATTAAAAAATTATAAGAGTCATAATTATAATCAGCTTAGAGTCATTGCACTGCAGCATCCCTAATTGGGGTATGTTAAAGAGGAAAGTTGGATAGTACCTGACTATTCAGATATGATCACCAAATCCAGATAAAAACATTTCGGGTAACGTTGCGGTTCTGAATTTAAACGGGTAGATAACATTTGAGTTTTCAGAAAAATTTCTTCATAATTATGATCCTTTTTAACCCCCTGGATTACACGCTAATATCCTTAAAAACGGCATACGAGTTTGAAAAATAAATATACCATGGTCTATCGCAAGGCTGCCCAACCTTTTTAACAGTTGGGTGAAATTGACGATTTTGAATCACTGGCGGGCCACTGAATAAACCATAATTCCCCACAAAAAAAAAATTCAAAATGAGTGCTCCCCACAAAATATTTGATATCCATGGGGGGGGGTTGTTACGGAACTTCGCTGAGAAAAAATTCCGCGCACCCAAAAACATCATATGTGATTCCCCACAACAATTTTTCGAATTCTATGGGGGGGGGGGGGGGGGGTGGCTACAAGATTCCATTTCGGACGCAAAAAATATTATATCAAAAACCGGTGTATTTTTGTTTAAAAAGTAAGTTCAGCAGGTTAGATTTTTTCGTCGCTGATTCTCGTTCTGAGTAGCCTAAATAGCGATAAATCGCCTTCGTTGGCAACACTGGTGACCGCGCGCAAGCTGCATTGTTTGTTTTACCGCGGGCCCGCGACAATTTTTCAAATTGGCGGGTTTTTTGAAAACGGTTCACGCGGGCCACTTATAATTCGTTCGCGGGCCACATTGTGGCCCGCGGGCCTGGGGTCGGGCAGCCTTGGTCTATCGCTTATATTACCCAAAAAACTATTTTTTTCAAAAATCAGTTAATTCTTGAATTCACAACTTTGTTGTTTAAAAATACCCCGTCTGATATTAATTCATCTATTATGATATACCTGCTTTTACTGATAAGAGAAAAACACGAGTGTAATTGTTACAGTTATTCGAAATTTGACAAATATTTAGAAATTATTCATCTAATCTTTAGTCCCAGTTTTCCCAAAATACGAGTAACGCAGATAAATTTCTTTTGAACTACTTGAGCCATATTTCATATAATTAGTTAAGGCGATGCAATACGCAGTAATGCAAAATCATGTGTTTTTGGTTTGAAAATTTGGTCACCTAGAAATGTTTCAGATGCTTTAATTAAATACTGCAAGTAGAATACATTATGGCCTTTGAAAAAATCGAGTATTTTTTAGAACAGTCTTTTTATAAGCCCATAAAAAAATAATGTAAAGGCCTATGAAAACTGCTTTACAGTTCAAAATCTCCTACGTACGAACCCATTTTCGGTTATAATTTTATTGTATAATGTGGAAAATTAAGTTATTTATAAAATGATCGAAAAAAAATAAATTATTCCTGAACATCCACAAAATAAAATAAAAGGCACTTTTTGTCCATGTTTTTTTCTTGCATATATCAAAACAGGCGGATAGCGGGAATTTAAACCTTATCGCCATCTACCCAAGGGTTGTTATTGATAGCGGCTCAATTTAAAATATAACACGACGTAGTGCATCGCCTCAATGCCTTTTTTATCATTAATGATTCAAATATTAACATACTAATTTATCTTAAAACAAAGAGAAAAATACTAAAATCGTAAAAGAACTAATTAAAACTATGCTTTCCAATAGTAAAGTAATGTTTTTTTTGTGGCTTACATCATATTGTGGTTACGGGATATACACACGTACATCAAAGGTCGTAAAATCTGTTGAAATTTCCCTCTAGTTTTCTTTTCTTTCTGTTTTCAATAATTGAGATCGCTTTCACCTTCTAAGAAAGTCTAGCAAAAGTGAGGAAAAAAACTATGCCATAAGTTAGGTTAGGTACTAGCTATCGAATAAAAGTTTCCAAGTAGATTTGTTGAACTTATTTCCCGTCTTTTGGGTATATAGTCTAACCTAGATTTTTTGAAATCAGAATATAAACGATAACAATAACAAAAACAAAACTTCTACGCGTTTCTTAGAAAGAATTTGAGTCAGACGTGAGGAAATTGTCGAGTTTGTGAACTTGTGGTGATACGCAATAAATGTTCTACGTATCGGTGAAATGTAGGTTATTTAACGATTAAGAATTTTTAACACTCTCATTGTTTATTTTATATTTTTTAATTCATTTAAAAAACAAACATTGTTATATGACAACGTGTATGTCTCGCCACGAAATTCTGTGTTGAGAGCAGTCACATTTTACAAAATAACATACTTCGTGTCATTGGTATTAAATTTCTATCAGGGCCTAAGAAAAAGGAGTGAAGATGGGTCTTGAAGGGACCCATGTTGTAGAAGGGAGGAAACACACAGGCCGGAAAATTGTTTTACACCCGAGCTGTTGATCTCAAGAACGAGGGTTAACGCCCGTAACGTAACGGCCCGTTCTCGTGAGACAAAATTCTCATGTGCAAATTTCCGACGCGTGGTTGCATGTTCTCTGACCATGGATAGTTGCCGAAGGGATCAAAGAAGGATCAATGAACAAGGACAGCATGTACATCTGACGCCTGTGCTCTAAAGATTTGTTAAGACATGATAATCTTTTAATTTGATCGCCCGTTTTTACACAAAGTCCAGGGTTTTTCCTTATCAAGTACTTTGGGGCTCTAGAACAGAGGTAGCTGCCAAATACAACAGTGAGACACATTTGTGATTTGTACAGGGTAAGCAATTGTCCGCTGTCTGCAGTATCTGCAGGTCCTGTTCAGTGCATCTAGCTTCTGAGAAGCTAACTTGACTCTGGCCTCGATGGGCCCCCGTTTCTGAACTGGTCACTAAAATATACACTGAGCATATCAAATTTAAATAGAACACATAATGGAAAGATTCTTTTTTTGTATTATTATACTTTTTTTTACATCACAACATAATACAATCGGGGTTACTAAGTTCCGACTCCTAACTGCGGTCATTTGACCGCAACCTTAAAATTTTAATATCCTCTTTGTAAATAAATTATTAAATATACATACACTGTAAAAAGGTTAACACTGCTACATTAACCCCATAGCCTTAACGTAAAGTTGCAAGAAGCTATAATAATAATAATATTATATTATAGAGCATTTTTTTGTCATTTTCCATCCCTGTTAAACATAGGTTATTATTAAAATGGAGCTTTTTTAAACGCATTTATTTCAGTTAAATAAACTTGTATTCACCACTATTTACTCAAAAAGTATCAACATGTTTCAAACTTCGTCAGGAAAAATTAAATTATAATATTTAATAAATTAAAATTATTTTTTAATATCCCAAAGTAAGCAAAACCCTTATAATGATGGTAACATATATGAGAAAATATAAAAACAATATTACAATGTTGTGCGTATATCGTAAAACGAATGGTAATAAAAAAGTGAATATATTATTACTATCCACCACCATTTACTCAATATATATTAGTATAATATATATTGAGCAAACATATAATATATATAAATATATTGTATGGTGGGTGCTTGACCAATCTTATTTATGAAATATAATAACATTGTCATATCCAAATTATTAACTGCTAACTTCGCTTCTTTCGGAAAACTTCTAATTTTAACCGCGTTCAATCAAATGTTGTACATTAATATTTCCATCAACATATCAGCTTTTCCATCTCTCGTTAGCGTAATTCTCAAATATACAAACTGATCAATTTGCTCCAAGCATCATCATTCACAATATACTGCAATTTAATTGCACTGTAATTTTATAAAAAACTGCAGTATTTTTTACTATTTTGTTTCTTGCTATTTGTACGTGGTTGCTATAACTACCAGTTAACTATTGACGGCTACTAGTTAGTAATCTGCAGGTAGCTATATGCGGTAGTGAATGTTCTGCAGGAAGATTGACTTTCGTTTCCTATCCAAACGCCTTTCTAACTGGCGCTAGTTATCCGCTTCCACATCCGCCATCCGATATCCGGTGCGATGGAGCCCACCTAACCTACACCTCTAAAGCCTCCGCTGTTCTACGTCTGTAGGCTGTACTCGTGGTGCAGAGGTACGGAAACTTTTTGCCAAATTTAATTTTTTTAATAATGATTTATATTTTAAATGCATCGACAAATATCCCGATGTCTGTTGTCTGTATGTGAATGAAATTCTGATTAAATGAACTTGGATTTGATTTGAATTTAAGCGTTATTTTCAGATAAACGGTAACGTATATACGACTATAAGATAATATTTGTACAGAAATTATAATTATTGTAATTTTAAAAATTGTAAAGGATATCTGGAGCCAAGGAGATTATGGCAACCCCAATTGGGGTATGTTGTGAGACTGAAGGTAGTGGGGGAGGCTAAGCAAAGGTGGGGAAATACCTGCGTATTCAGATCTGGTCACCGAACGCGGTAAAAGCCATTTCAAGCCACGTTTCAATTCTGAATGGTGGTCTTAAATTGATTGAGTATCTTACACCCCGGAACGTGTCGCAAAAATAATATATATTATTTAAAATGAGTACATTATATAGTAGAGCAAGCCGCACTAATTTATTCATGAACTCACCTGTGGGGAGAGCTACGTGCTTTTTGAATGCGGTAGATAAAAAAATTGATTTATTTTTTGTGTCCTATAGCGCATTTGCGAGATTTTTGGCATTGCATTTACATTTCATAAATAGTACAATTATAACGTCTTAGGCTATATTACCTGTAATTGTTATAAATAAATGTACAAATTATATAAATAAATAAATTGATCAAATTAAATTTACTTGCGCACGCAGAGATTTGAACCCGCGACCTCCTGCTTGCTTGTCTGAACTAAAACTGGAAGAAGGACATTGTCCACATTATATTTCAGGCAACGCCCGGGATTTCAGCAAATATTTATATAATCTCGTTTCAGTGTGTGTTTCCACGTACAAACACGTGTTAAGACAATGAATTTGTAATTAATATCAGTGCTACTCGTTTTGGTGATAGAATATTAATTTAGCTGTTCAATTTACCAGATAAAATTATTCTTAAATTTCGCAAACACTATTTGGATCAGCATTTTTGTATTTCCTGTGCTTTAAAATGGCAAAAATTATTCGTATATCCAATATAATTATTTTGCTACCCCTGTCACTGCAACTAAAACCGGATATGCTGCACTCGTCTGTTTGGCGCCGTTTTCTTCTTTTTTGAAAATGGCCCATTGGCCTGCCTAGCAGCTTTCTACTTGCCACTTGTGACGGAACTACAATCTCGCCAATGCACACCAATACACAATACACAAGACAAAAACATAATACACGAGTGCCATGGAATACATAACATTTGAAAATGTAGAGACAAATTTCACTCTAATCTCTTACAATTGACCACATATTTAATAAGTAGTTCTGTGAACAGTTTATTAGATACTGCGCAAAAAATGATATTTATAATATTCCCTTATTAGAAATCAAAACCAAAATTTTCTCTGAAATCATTAGATTTGTAAGCAGGTACTTAAATACCTACCTACTTTATTTATAAACACGATGATTCGACGATCGATCACATTTGAAAAAAAAACAATATTTACTGAACCATTAAAACAGCCACCATCTTTAATCGGAACCGGCACGTAAAAAACAAATTTACAGATGAAATGTAAAACGCTTGAGTAGTCCAAGGAAACAGGACATCGCTACGCTCAGTCACAAAGAACCTACGAAAATAAAGTCAAATTTCAAAATACCATTCTCGGGAATTCTTAAAAAAAAAATCACCTCATTTTAGCAAATCAAAACCACAATTTTCTTTGAAATCATTAGATTCGTAAGTAGGTAATTAAATACTTACCTAATTAATTTATAAACACGATGATTCAATGATCGATCACATTTGAAAAAAGAATATTTACTGAACCATTAAAACAGCCACCATCTTTAACCGGAGCCGGAACGTTTTTTTTCAGAGGAAATGAAAAACGCTTGAGTTGTCCGAGAAAGCAGGACTTCGCTACGCTCAGTCACAAAGAACCTACGACAATAAAGCCAAGTTTCAAATTATTAAACATAGGAATTTTTTAAACAAAAATCACATCATTTTGGCGAACTTAATAAAGCACAGGTATTCTTAGAACACCTAAAAAAACAGATTGGAATATTATCTTATCAGAATTCGTTTGGGAAAATTATTTAAAAAATATTTTCTGGGTTAGTAAGCCATGATAAACATTTTCAGGTCACTTAAAGTGCTTGTATTCTATGGTATAGAAATTAAAGGTTTTTTATGTTTTTTCATAGATGTGCTTATAGACTGTTTGTGAAACCGAAAATGATTACGAATAACTTTGTTGTGCAAGCGTGTGAAAAAGGAACGAATGAACATTGATGTATTATATTTAGATGAGATACGAAACGAAAAAATGGTTTCCGATTTTTTACATCAAACTCTCCCAACGCTCCAACTATAACTACCGAATCCGGTCTACGCGCACCGCTTATCGCGTTCTAATAGAGAAACAAGTTTTTAAGAGATATTAGTATTCAATAGCGCCTCTAATTGTAACTCTATGCGAATGGACTATTTCTCCCAATATACCCAAAATGTAATTTGATTAGAATTTTTTAATTATGAATTGAAAACGAATTTCGTACATACGACGGATAATATAAAGTATGCAGCATTTTGAACTGTTTTTAATGCTTTATTTTGTAAGATTTTATTTAAAATCAGAGATAAATATGTATTAGGTTAAACAAAGTTAAGCTAAAAAAGTGTCTCATACTAATGTTGGTTAGATATGTGAGTTTTATTTTGTATTCAAACTAATGAGATGATGAAAGAGTGAGTTGAATAAAAAAAAAATAGGAAAAAAAAATTTCAACAATTATTGCTTTTACATTTTTTCAACTGAAAACTAACATCTTTATTTTTGTGGGAAAGGCTTTGTTAGTGCTGCATCCCCCTCTAGATGGCGTCGAGACAAATTATATCTACATGCCCTCAAGTCGTAAAAATCAACGATGTACTTAGTCAACAAAAAACAAGTCACTTCGGCATACCTCAAGGTACAGTCCTGGGACCGTTACTGTTTATCATTTATGTAAATGACATATTCAATCAAAGATTAAATGGAAAAATAATATCTTATGCTGATGACACTGTCATAATAATTGAAGGTACTGATTGGAATAATGTTAATAACTTAGCAAATACTGATATTAATATACTGAAAAATTGGTTCGATAAAAACCTCCTCTCATTAAATACTGAAAAAACAAAATGTATCCCATTCTCTATCAACAAATTTAAATCAATACCAGAATTAAAAATTATAATACATCAACTTAAATGTAACAGAACTAATTACAATAAAGAATGTTCTATACTTAGTCTAACTTCTGAAATTAAATACCTTGGTATATATATAGATCAACATTTTAAATGGAAAAAACAAATTTGTGAACTTGTCAAAAGAATTAGAAAATGTATTTATATATTTATAAGACTTAGAAATATTCTTAGACTAGAAAACCTAAAAAGAGTGTACTATGCAATTGTACAATCTATATTACAATATGGTATTATTGGCTGGGGAGGAACTTATAACAATATATTAAATCCACTTAAAATAGTTCAAAGATTGATAATTAAAGTAATATTGAAAAAACCATCAAAATTTTCTACTGAGATTCTCTTTTCAATATTCAATGTACCCACAATAGACAATATATATAAAAAATATTCAATTCTACAAATTTATAAAGAAATACAGTTAAATAACTTACAATTCAATTCATCAGTCAGATATCAAAAAACTATCAAAATCCCAAAACTTAATACAAAGCACACACAAAATACCTATCTCTATCTAGGTATAACATATTTTAACATCCTTCCATTATATCTAAAAAATATTGAAGATATTCAGGAATTTAAAATAAAATTGAAAAATTACCTAAAACTACTATAAATGTCCATATCTTACTCTTATTATTATTTCCTTCAAATCTTGAAACTGTATTATTGATAAATCTTGCCTATTTCTTACTTATCCCTTTGGTTTTGCAAATATATTATTTACTTACTTACATGATTCCATATAATTGAGCTAGGATTCACTCACCAAACACAAGAGCCTCGTCTCTTTATGGTGAGGAAAAGCTATTATTATTTACCTTGATAACACTGTATAATATGTATAATTGTATATTTATTGTAAAAAACATACAAATATTAAATAAATAAAAAAATAAATAAAAAAATGTATTGAAGAAATAATTCGACTTGATAAATATTATTATTTTTTTAATGATTAACTAGTGTTTATGAGATAAAGTTTTTATGCACAGCACAAAGGATAACAAATTATTATAAGCAATAATTGTTAACTGGAAAAATTAAGAAAAAAACTCCCGAATGAAAAATACTAGTTCATACTGAATTATTTGGCCGGCTTGGAATAAGCTGAAGTAGCTTAATGGTTAGAGCAGCTGACCTTCAATCAGAAGGCTGTGGGTTCAATTCCCATCAGCGGTATTTGTTCTTTCTCGGGAGATTTTTTCAATTTGTATGGGTATGGTGAATAATTATTGCTTGTAATAATTTGTTATTCTTTGTGCAATGCATAAAAACCTTGCCTTATAAACGCTAGTTTATCGTTAAAAACCTTATCTTATAACAATAGTTTATCGTTAACCCTTGTCTTATAAAGACTAGTTTATCGTTAAAAACTTTGTCTTATAAACACTAGTTTAACGTTAAAAACCTTATCTTATAAACACTAGTTTACCGTTAAAAACCTTGTCTTATAAACACTAGTTTAACGTTAAAAACCTTCTCTTATAAACACTAGTTTACCGTTAAAAACCTTGTCTTATAAACATTAGTTTAACGTTGAAAACCTTCTCTTATAAACACTAGTTTACCGTTAAAAACCTTGTCTTATAAACACTAGTTTATCGTTAAAAACCTTGGCTTATAAAACTTTGTCTTATAAACACTAGTTTATCGTTAAAAATTCTTTTCAAGGAAGTCAATTTAATACGGCATTAACTAGACGTCACGTATTTGCACTTAACAAACAATATTCAAACAAACAAATTTCTAGCAATGCAACTCTAAAATTAAATGGGGCCACCGAAAGCTAATACACTGTTTGTACTGAAAAAAACATAGCATTTTTGGCGCAGAATTGCAATCTGCAACCATTGTGTTAATTGTAAACACAGAAGTGTTGGCCCAATTCTTCGCTTCTTTCAATGGCTCACTTCGTTGATTCAACACACCAGTGCCTGTGCTAGGTTGTTAGGTAAGTCTTAGGAATTTCAGCGTTCAGTTCCTTTTCCGCGTCGGCTTTTAATACTTTCTTGTAGAATAAAAATAGAAAATACGAGTTGAAATAAATTACTAACACCGTGGTCGAGGGAGTAAGATTTGCAATTATAAATCCAGAGGTGGCGAGTTCAAATTTAATTAATGCAAAATGAGGTAATCGATACTAATTTCGGTTGCCGGTGCATCGGTGCTTGTAGAAAGTGATGTGAAAAATTCTTGCGTAGTGAGTAAAATTGTTCTCGTTCAATAAACTTTTAATTTTTCAAATATAAGTCTATTATGGCCTTATAAGTATAAATCATATCAGATAAGCGATAAATTTAGCAACAAAATTATTTTTTTATAATTTTAATTCGTTATTTGAAATTTATTCTTTATTAAAATTTACTAATGGTGTTCATTAAAAAGGTTAACTTTTGACGTCTCTCTATTTCGTAAACTCTCGTCAACATATTTACAAATATGTTGACGATTTCGTAAATACGATATACAATTTCTTATACGCATTAATTCTTAATTTGGAATTAGGAGTGCTACGAGGCTCTGTACTATGGCCACTGTTATTCATAATTTATGATAATGATATTACGAGAGTCATAAAATAGTGCAAGATAAGATTTTTGCGTATTCTGCGCTTATTTATATCATAGGAAAGGATTATGAAAGTATAATTGAGAAAATTAATGATCTTAACAATGTGTCCAAATGGCTGAAAAATTAATTAGCTTAAACTCAGAATCTCGTAAACAAAATACATCACCATTGATAACAGAACGTACCATGAATGTCATTAAGTTATAGTGGACGGTGAAAACTTGGAAAAGGTTTAAAAGATAAAGTACTTTGGAAAGATTCTAGACTCAAATATACCACTTGAAGAAAATGCCGATTTTATTGCCAAAAAAATGGCAAGAAATGTTTTTCTATGAAGAATTTTCTAATATATAAAACAATTCTTACACCACACACAGACTACCGCTCTAGTATTCTCTATCTCAATAATATAGATATAGGTTAAAAAATCCAAATAATCCAGAAAACGGCAATGTCACAAATTCGAAGTGTAATAAACATAAACCAATACAGAAAACGCTAAGATATAATAAGTGTTAATCAAAACAATTCTATAACGTTTTCATTTTACGGCGTAATTTTCAACAACTTACTAACTTAATTTAGAGACGAACTCAAATATAATAAAGACTTCAACACGCACCATACAAAAATAAAATATCAGACTGGTGAACAAAACAAAAATCCATATTTGTTCACTGTAAGAAGGAATCCAAATGTATTGCTTAGTCAAAGTGTAAACATTATGTATGTATACGGAGAAAAATGACTATTACTAATTTATTATGTACGTCTACAGATTATTGGTAATTCCGTTTAAAAATGGGATTGCACGCCTTACGAATGAATGAAATGAAACAGGTTTCTTGATAAACTTTTAGTAAATTACGAATATATTATCATGATGTAGGACCACGTGTACATTTTTGCATTACTATTATTGTATCGTAATGATACATTTTAGAGCAAACACTAAAGCATTAATTTTTTCGTGAGGGCAAAACTCGATTTTCTCCGTGTAATGTATGAGAAGCGTAAGTTAAAATGAAAATTGTACCAATGTTTAAATTAGACCACATGAAGTAGATCCAATTAAAAATATGTGTAAGAAATTTAAATAAAATATACTATTTTATTATGTTTGCATCTTGAGGTAATCCAGGCAAGATTGGTGGAACATGTAGAGAATTAAGACGCTGCACCTCTTTTATTCGAAATTTACGTGACTGTTGGTGGACCCGAGCCAAAACAAACAAACTGTGAAAATTCCTTAAATTAAACCTTGAGTTGGGACGTACCGGAATCGATGCCCGCCTTAGTCAATAATTACTGACAGATGTACCAAGGTCCTTTTTTTTAAAAGAAAGACAAACATTCCCGGGTTACGAATGACCTGAAAATATTTGAAAATCTCCTACTACCACCACAGTAAGCGGAAAATGTTACTTGTGTTGTGGTGGAGGACTTAGCCAGCCGAGGAATTGAACACACTATGCCTGGGTGGTACCCAAGCGCAATGTTAACTCAGCCCCCGACCGGTCAACTCGACTATTTGGCATTTCATGTGTCTGTAAATTTGTTTGTCACGTTCGGGTTCCGGTTGAAGATGGTGGCCTTATTGGATACTAAAAATATACTATAATCAATATTACAATAAAGAAATTTTGAAAACCGAATTGTCGCTGAGATGGCGAAATTTCTTTCGACATATTGTAAAATTTCTTATTTCAAATAAAAAAAAGTCACACAAAATATTTATGGTTAGTGATTAAGGAGGTAGATATCAGTATATTATTTAATTATACAAATCATATGAATTTTCGTTTCGATTTTTTAAATTAGAGAAAATTAGGAACATACCTTTTGAATGGGTCTACTGTTTCCAGAACTACTAGCATTATAATATACATACTAATAAAAACACTGTGTTTAATTCACATTCATACATTCAATAATACATCAACTTGGATTTTACAATTTCCTTTTGGAATACTATGGCTTATACATGCTTTAAAATTTATGCCATAGTCGTCTTCACCACCTGTTCAAGATACCACACGGCAGATCAAATGTTCTAGCACAGGAAATGGTGCTATTGAACAAAATTTCTAAAGAAATAGGCGTAATTAAATCATACTTTAATAAGCTTTTTTGAATTCCTATCTCATACACATGTTAAATCTAGTCATTGGATGATTATTCCATTGTCTAATAATTAAAATAATTAATAAAAAAATTCAATCCAAGAACTTTGCCAATCCAGGTCATATTTCAATGAATTTTAAAAAAATGCAAAAAAATAATTATAAAATAGTAAACAGAAATAATAAAGTCATTTTAAATACATGTAAGATTTCGAAAGATTTTTTAAATATTTATATTGTGGGATCAGTAGGATTTATAGGTCCAATTAGAAGCTCTACCGAGCCGAAACCCTCTGATATGAAAATATCTGGAGTCGGTGAATAATTTTCCCATTTGATCTCTGGTGAGTTGACGTGTTGTTTTTGAATTGTTTTGTATTTATTGTGCTTATGTAATGCACTTGCATAATGTTGATTGAATAGGTGATCATTTGTGGAAAAGTGTGTGGTTTAGTTTTTCCTGTGGGGAAGATTTAACCCGGACATAAAGTCGAAAAAAATAAAAAAATAATAAATGTATTATACTATTTTTTTCTACAAATAGCTATAATGATATCCTCACTGGGATCTCCCGTGCTGAGGATTTCATTTACACATTATTAAATTTTAGTAGTATGGATAATATAAAGTAATTATAAATATATTTAATAGTGTTTTTTTCTGAAATAATTATAAATATTTTTGTTTATACATGGTGTTTTATGTTCAGTTGAGAGGTTTTAGGTTCAGATTGTATTTTGTGTATATAGTATATTGTCTATTTCTGATTTCTCTATGTTTGGTATCCAACTTTTTATTTGAGATTTATGTATTAAAATGTTGTTTTGAGTTTTGAATGAGAGTGCAATTTTGTTGTTAATTTTAGTGCGATAATATAGGAAGCTTTTTTTCCCTAATGTTGTATTTGTAGTTACTTGATATATTTTTGACCCTGAGGTCTAGTGTTTCTAATATGTGTGTTAGTTGTTCTTTCTTGTATTTTTTTAAAATTATTTATGAATGTAAAGGAGTATTGTTTTTTAGTATGTAAACCAGTTAAATAAAATGATATCAACCGATCTCATGAACTGATTCAAAATAAATAAATAAGTTATAAGAACTCTGAAAATTCAAAATAGGGTAAATAAAAACACATAAAACGATCTTAAAGGTAATAGGTACTAAAAAAACATAGACTGACTGATACAGACCATATATTCAACAGTTGTGACGTACTAGATATACGCCAATTATACATTAAAACACTACTAAATTACATTTTTGACAAAAAAAAAATAAATTTCAACATACACAAAATAACACTAACAGACCAGTTAGACAAGCGTACAAAGAAAACATAAAAACTCCGACAGTAAATTCAAGCTTTGGACAAAGACACTACCAATACTATGCAATAAAAGCTTTCAACAGTGTAAAACTTCAAATTGAAATTGAGAAAAGTAAAAAAAAATTCACACACAAAATTACCAAATGGATTGAAGAACAAAAAAGACAATATTACCAAAATTTCATAGAATAAAACAAAAATAAAACCTACACGTAACACACAAAACCAATATAAACACACATCACTCACAAACACACAAGATTATATTTTAAATGTATTATTTTCTTTTTAAATGTATTATGTAGATTATATTTTCATATAATAAAATGAAGGCCTCAGCACGGGCATGCCACCCAGTGAGGCCTACATTACTGGAAAACTTTAAAATGTAAAAAATATTGTACCAAATAAAAAATATTTATATAGTTTATGACAGAAGCCAATATTAACAACTCTCAAACGAAAAATCTGAAACAGTTGCAAACAGATTTGAAAAGAGTCAGTAGATGTCGCACATTAAAAAAAGAAGATATATTTATGGAAGAGACTATCTAGATTGCTATTAAATCGGGAAATATCTTGCAATCACACATTAAAATATGCGTCTGGAAAATGCTGGTAGCTCTCAGTCGAAGTAAATGTGAGGTCAATAAATGTCGCACATTAAAATATAAAAAAATGATATTTATTTGTCGGAGACACTATCTAGATTGCAATTTAATTCGAGTATAATCATACACAAAGAAAGCAGCCAAAAATATGCGGTAGGAAAGTTAAGAAATTGTTGGTTGCTCTCAATAAAAGTATAATACATTTAAAAATACCGTAAGTTGATATGGTTGAATTAGATCAGTTGTCAGAACACTTCTTCGATAATAAAAGTCCTAGGTTCAATTCCCAAACGCGGCCGAATCTTTTTGTCTTCAAAGAGGTAATAATGTAATCGACGTGTTTCAATACATCAACATGTGCGTTGTATTAGATCCAGGAAAATATCGAAATGCAATTGGTTATACCATCAGGTGTAGAGTTCTTTAAGGCGATGCCATACGTAGTAATGCAAAATCATGTGTTTTTGTTTTGAAAATTTGGTCGCCTAGAAATTTTTCAGATGCTTTAATTAAATACTGCGAGTAGAATACATATTGGCCTTTGAAATAATCGAGTATTTTTTAGATAAGTCTTTTTATAAGCACAGAAAAAATAATGTAAAGGCCTATGAAAACTGCTTTAAAGTTCAAAATCTCCTAGTTTTCGGTTATGATTTTATTGTATAATGTGGCAAATTAAATTATTTATAAAATGATCGAAAAAAAAATATTTATGCCTGAACATCCACAAAATAAAATAAAAGGCACTTTTTTGATATGTTTTTTTCTTGCATAAATCAAAACAGGCGGATGGTGTTAAGCGGGAATTTAAACCTTATCGCCATCTACGTAAGATTTGTTATTGATAGCGGCTCAATTTAAAATATTACACGACGTAGTGCATCGCCTTAATGATACTTAATTAAATGTTTTCATAACGCGTTGCAAAAGTCAGGTGCATTTAACTATTTTCCCACATCCGTAGTTTTCCGTTCAGATGACAGTGAGTTCGTTCAGTTCGTATTGAGGTTTTTACCGCTACTCATGCAACTGGAAATTCCTAAAATATTTAAAGACGTAATGTGCAATGATTGTTAATATTATCTATTTATAACGCCAGTGAAAGTAATGCACTATTGAGTATTTCGGACTGCTATTTACGTAACCTATTATTCGGCATGCATTGTAATGATACAGATTTCAATGCGATTCTAAATTTTGCAGAATTCGTTGCAATTCGGTTGAAAACAGTATAATGTTAGTTTTTTATTATTTTATTAGTTTATTTACGCTTATTTGGCTTTCATGTATATACTTACCGTAGTAGATTATAAAGAATCAAGATTTATTGCTAGTAAATTATCATAAAAACATTTTATTCGCCTACTATGAAAAACACGACTTTTAAAATCAGTTTTAATTACTGGGTACAAAAGAAATTTAGCCAGTGAGTTTATTGCAACCCGAATTGTAATATGTTGTAAAGCTTAAGAGACTTGGCTATTCAGATCTGATCATCAAATATGGCTTAATGAATGAGGTCTTTCACCAGGACAATACTGACATCATCTTCCACATTCTATTCTGGGAGCATCATTTATCATTTCTACTTAATATAAAATTAACTTAACGTACATAATCTTTGAAGACCTTTTTAAATATTTTTTCGCGTTTATCCTCCTAACAATACAAGTTACACAAAAACAGCATTTGACCCCATCAGAATTCATTGTTGCACATTGTTGACAAATAAGTTACACCTACTGCGTTCTACGTTCATCAATATTCGACTCCTGATCGATTAAAACGTAAATACGTCGAAAAAACTACTTATTATTTACAAAACAATGGCAAAAACATGTCGACAGAAACCGAAAACGCATACGACTAAATCAAGATACTCGTAGATAAACAAAAAAAAAGCATTTGACAGATCCGAACTTACGACCTCAAAACGCTATTGTAAACCTGTTTTGAGTAAAGTATTTGGTGGTTGGAGGTGTATAAATAAACATTAACTTGATCTGAACGTCAAAAGAATCAAGTTATGCAAAAATTATGTAACTTGGAATATTAGCATAGCCTTTCTTCGCCAAGCCAGGTAAAAGTCTAAAGAAATTTAGTTTGTGAAACCATCAGTGCCTTTTAACTCCGTGATCATACCTGAATTTTTGTTTGTTTGTAATATATGTACTTGATATGATTGAAGCAATAATCATTAAAAATTTACCATCACATCTTTCAAATAATGACTTAAAAATGGGATATGTGTTTTCCTTAAGTGACCCACTAAAAAAATCATTTATACCTATAATAAGTCTGATAACATAATGTTCGCTGTTTTTTTTTTTTATTTTTTTTTTTTTTTTATTAAATTTAATATAATTACATTTAATACAATATAAGATATGGGTAGTCCCACAAAGCTGTGACAATCAGCTTGTCTGTAGGTTCGTTTTTTATTATTTATTTTTCTATTCTTATAGGTTCTATAGTTCTTCTTCTGTTCGCAGTAGAAATAGATTCATGTTGAGCGGTTGGAGTTTTATAAATATTTTTTAGATTAATTCGTAATATTTAGATATAAATCTCATGTTAAATTAAAATAATAGGATTATTATCGTTATCACGCATAATAACGTGTAGTTGTAGTTTTTTTTACATTTAAAAAAACTGGTACGACATCATTGAAAAAAATGTTACAAAATAAAGGTACCAACAAGCTGCCTTGAGGAACTCCAGAGTAACAGTGTCGGATTTAAATCCAGCCATCAGTACTTACTATTAAACTACGGTTGGAGATATAAGAAGAGAGCCGATGATAAAGATTGCTGTATACTGAACTTTTTTCATTTTTTTTCCACATCAAAAATCTTGTCTCATTTTTACCCTTCTGTTAAATTAACCCTTGAAATGACCTAAGCCTTTTTATAATCTGTGCGTGTTTACGTACGTAACAAAAAGATTATTAAAAAATAAATCTCAAGAATTGATTCACGTATTCATATTGCCTTCCTGGACCGTGACTGACTCTTCTTCAATTCGATTTTCAACATAATACATAAATAATGTAACTTAAAACATAATTTTCCTTAATTAATAGTGAATATTCATTGCATTATTTTCCCATTTTCACTACACATACGTCTCAGGGGATTCATTTCTTTATATACAAAATAATAAAATAAAACAAATTCTCAATAGATCACAGACTTTTCGTATAACATCATTTCGTAACAAAATCATTGCGTATTAAGTCGATGTTTACATTCTAAGCGCACAGTTAACCGATTCCCTTGAACCGGGCGCAGGCTCGAGGTCAATCGGACACTAGAATGTGACCGGGAAGATGTTCCACTGCCACGGGCCTAGGTGTGGAGCGAAGGACATTGAAGGATCCTTTCCTTTTCAAAATTTCGTTTTCAAACGCCTAGTTCGGTGTAAATCGGTGAAGGTTTTAGAAAGAAAGTTGTTGATTTGTTATATTATATAAGAGTATGGTCGGTAATAATCTTAACTCGTAACTAACATAAATCTGTTTCTGTAAGCTACTGAAAAGCATTATAACGATGAGTTCTGGCGTCACGAAATGAGCTATGGCATCCCCGATTGGTGAATTTTGTGAGGCTGAAGGTAGTGGCGGAGGGGAAGAAGATGACTAGAGGAAGGAGCCAAACATGTCTACAGCTATTTTTTTTATTATTTTTTTTTTTTTTCTTTATTCATAAAAATATATTTGGATACAGGTTTTTACATGCTTTTCGACTACCACACTAGACACATGTCCGTATTATGGTAGTCGAAATTTATGTATAATTATATAAATGTAATACATGATTCATTCAGTAGTAAAATAGGTATAGGTTAAATAGATTTAACTGAAAATAAGAAAGAGATGAAAATAAAGATAAATTAATTAATTATTTAAAAAAGAAATTTTAAACACAATTGAAATGAAAAAGAAGAATAATAAAGCAAATGAACTTAATTTAATGATGTCAGGTATTCTTTAAAATAGTTCTTTCCCTTCATAAATAACCAATTCTGAATATATAATATTATGTACATGATCACACACAGGAAAGGAATTGGAGAAGGTGAATCTTGTAAACATATAGATAAAAAATAATAAAATTTCAAGCAACGTTTGGATAATATTTATGAATGATAAGATTATGAATGCTGGTCTTTCACCAGGGCAATACTGAGAGTTTATTCCACTCTGGAACGTTCCATAATTTATAATATAATATTTTATTTATTTATTTATCTATCAATATAAAGTTTTTTACGTGTATTTATCGACATCTGTCTCACTAGGGTACACCTGTGTCGAGACAGACCCATTCAGAAACTTAAAGAATATATACATGCATAACTAAATCAAAATACAAATTACAAAGTTGTATACATTTTAAACTATGGAGTCAATAGATAGATAATAGAAAGAGTAGGTACAGGTACGACAATATTGTAAATATATATGTAATACAAATGCATTTAGTTGGAGGACGTAGTTACAAAGGGGTTTTTATAAAATTATTGATTCTAATATTTTATTTTGTATTTGAATTGTTGTTATTGTTTACGTGTAATTTGGTTTACAGATGTTTGCGACAGTGGGACAGTATATACACAGTGGTAGGATAATGTATGCATTATTTTATGTGTATTAATTTTATTTACAAATTTATTTTTTATACCTACGTAGAAATCATAATCTCAAATTTTTAATTACCAGTTTTACAAAACTTTTACTAGAAACAACGAACACAATAATCAATGTCGGAAAATCAGAATAAATATCACTATCACAATGTAAAAAAACGTTTCTACGAGGCTAGGCATCGAACCCGTAGTCCTCCGAATACAAAATCAACAAAAAGATTAATAACCACTAGACCACTCAAGAATCGAATCCTAGTAAAAAATGTTTTATATATCACAAAAACACGATAGAAAACCTTTCAATTTTATTTTTAATATCTATGAATAGAAATATTATTTGAACTTTCGACCTTATTTCAGAGGCCAGAATTGTGAGTTTCCCTGTTAAAGCTTCTGTATTTTACCTATAAAACGAAATATGCTGTTCATTGGTTTATGGATTCTATAATACCAATAAAGCAGATCGGAGTTTCGATTCAATATGCTAATGGCGTTCTCATCCTTAATTCTATAGACCATGCGATTATTTTATTGTCAATACTATTAAAGTCGAGTATCTTATTTCTAAAGGAGGTTAAACCAACAATAAACATGCAAATTACTCGGACGAACTGTCTCCAATTGAATCGTTCACAGAAGGAATAACCTGTGTCTTAAATGTAATCATCTGCAAACAAGATATGGTTTTAGATTTCAACGGCCAAATCAATAATTTATTTTTACTTCTTGCTAGAGCAATCCCGATGAGTTACAAAACTCATTGTAGGACAAGAGGAACTTACAATACATAGATTAGAGTTAATAAGTACAATTTTACATTGGTATTTTGATATCAAAATTATAAGTTTCACATACGAAACAGTACACAAATAGAAAAAGGGAAGTTAAATAAAACAAACAAGAAGAAACAAAAAAAAGAAACTGACAGGGATATACACATAAGCAAAGAGCTAAGCTAGGAATTTAGAAGAAGGTACTTATCCACTAGTACAGGGTTTTCCAATAAGAGGTGTTATTTTGAATAGCCCGCTATTTCGGTAGATGTTACTTTTGAAGCTGTCATTTTTTAACATTTGACAAGTAAAAACTACGTTTTTAATAAAAATGGAACAATACATGCTTTAACAACGCTTTAAAATTATTAAAATTCACTTGAGTGAATCAAATGCAAATCATCTTGAGTGATGAGGCCCATTTCCACCTCAGTGGCTTCGTCAACAAGCAAAAGTGTCGCATCTGGGGCTCGGAAAACCCAAGAATTATTGTTGAAAAGCCTCTTTATCTTCAACGTGTGACTGTTTGGTGAGGTTTATGGTCCAGCGGAGTCATTGGACCTTACTTTTTAGAAAATGAAGCTGGAGCAACAGTTACGGTGAATGGATTGCGCTATCGAGAGATGATTAATGATTTTTTATGGCCGAAATTAGATGGTGTTGATCTGAAAAATGTTTACGTTCAACAAAACGGCGCTACGTGCTACACAAACAACGAAACCATTGACCTTTTACGATTGAATATCAAAATAACACCTCTTATTGGAAAACCCTGTACAATGGTAAAAATAGATTTTGCTCGATTACAAATACAGGGATAGAAAAGGAGAGAGAAAGAAACAAAAATAAATAACACGACAAGAATCACATATTTTCGTTTTTATATGTTTTCAAAAAATATTCTTTTAACGCCTTTGAATTTTTGGAATATGCTGACTGTTTTTATACATATCTGAATCGTGATAAAATTTTGGATTATTATGTTTATAATAATATTTGGATGATTTATGTAGCGCCGAAATCACCGAAAGGGCGCTGTACAAATATATAATACACTTTTACAATGATCTACTAACGAAATATGGAGATAATATACGGTACCATACTTACCTGGTAAGTCGCTTGAGATTAACACTTAATTAACATTAATTATTTTTTTGGTACTGCGCATCCTCTTTCTACAACCACTGTAACACACTGTAACGCTATCCGAAATGTTGTTTATAGAATTATACAATCCAACAATCAATCAAAAAAATTTTACATTTTTTGTTTTTGTGTTCATTCTTGATGTCTTAAATATTTCAATACTTTTGTAATAAGAGTGTTCTATTTAACAGATTTCAAAGACTTTAAGGCATTTTTTTCTTCTGTCTAGCGTAGAACCCAGAATTTGATGAACGTAAAAATAATGTCTACGAGATCTGTACCCGGTTGAAATTTTGCCACAGCTCGGCTGTGAAACGATTTGCTGGTTTCTATGTTTCTCCCCTCCCATGACACGGATCTCTTCAAGCCCATGTTCACTCCTTCCTCTCTTCAAAAATACCTTAAACACAACACTCCCAAAGATGACATAAGCCCCGAGTAAAATTATTTTCTTCGGGATCTCCTGCGTGGAGTAACTGTAAAAAAAACTTTAATAATAAAAAAAAAATATTTGTATTTTATTCCACAGCTGAGAACAGTATATATACACTCAATACAGTGAAACCTTTGTAAGAGACGTTTATTAAGAATGGATATGTTAATAAAATTACTTTAACTGTGTTTAGTAAGCAGATTTATATAGCTAGGAGATACTCATCCTTTCACTCTTCAATTAGCAACTATTTGGAGAGGGTATAATCGCTAAATGCATTCTTATAACAAAAAGACGCATTTAAAAAAATCGCATATAATTCAACGTATACATCCGCGAGCCGAACTGCCGAACTGAACCTGAACTTATGGGAAGGAAACGAAGCAACCGCAAATGGCGCGAAACGTCGCTTGTAGTTGTTTCGTTCCTTTCCCATAAGAAACCAATAATATTTCAACTTTCATATATTATTGTCTCATATCTACAATACTACGATATTTTGTCAATAAGCATGACTTGTTCAGTAAAGGAAGTATTAGCAGGGAGTTTTGTTTCCGATACGCCCACTGCTAGTAAAACATCCTACCCAACCGACAATAAACCACATTATATAATATTACAATATAATGAAACCGGTCCCTTTTCTCACGGCTCCTTCAATGTCCTGATCGCGCGAAACGCTCGTTCGTGCTCGGCTGTTTCCGCCGGCGTTCGGCCGCTGATTGGCCGATAACACGATGCTCAAATAAGTGTCAACTTTTGACCCACTTGGGGGCCGAATACGTGCCCGTGACAATGTGACAAGACACAAGGCGCAAGCACAATGCACGGTCGGGGCACGGTCAGGCACAAGGCGCTGGCACCGTCCCGGCTTTGTCACGGTCGAGGACGAAAGAGGTACTACTGCATAATCGGTGACCGGCGAGAAACTGATACTGAATTTGCGAACATGAATTATCTGTTCCTTAATCTGCGCGTGTTTTATCATGTTGTATGACTCTGTCTTTATGATGTCTTTGTGAAACTCTGCTTCAACGAACTCGGATATGTTTTGAATTAAAATGAGATTTTCAAAATGGGAACTGATTGTGTCAAAAATTCAGACAAGTTATTATAAGATATTGTGTCAGCCCTTTATTAGCAGCAGACATATACCTGGACGGATGACGAACCTCGTGCTGGCTCTGTTGGTGGACGCGGTAGTCTCTCTCGCTGCTGGTGTCCAGTTTCTTCACCACCTAGGATTTTTGCTGCAGTCTCCATCTTCTATCTTCATGTCACCTGTTCCTGTTCTTCATTTTACTTTACTTAACTTCACTTTATTTTGGTAATATTTATAATTTTTGTAATACCTGCATCAACTGTAAAGCGCCCCTGAGGTGATAACTAACAAAAGCGGCACTATAAAAATTGTCCAATATTATTATTATTATTAAGTGATGAAGTAACCTAACCTAACATAACTATAATTTAGTATTTTAATAGAATTTTTTTATAATTGTCTTTTTCAAAATTTGATCTTATGTATCAAGAATTCAGACTATACCGTGGTTCATCTCTCTTATGTGTGAAATAAATCAATTTTTTAAAATTATTTAAATAAAGTTTATTTATAATATTATTTGCTTACGTACATATAAACACACACATAAATTCGCCTTCCCTTTATTCATTTATTAAAACTATGGCCAAGAGCAGCCTAGACGTACATATGAAGAAAACTAAACGCACAGATTTTTAATTGACCTAAGGAAAAGTTCGTGAAATTTTAACAAAGATAAAGGTTAAGGCGATGCCATACGTAGTAATGCAAAATCATGTGTTTTTGGTTTGAAAATTTGGTCACCTAGAAATGTTTCAGATGCTGTAATTAAATATTGCGAGTAGAATACATCTTGGCCTTTGAAATAATCGAGAAGTTTTTAGATAAGTCTTTTTATAAGCCCAGAAAAAAATAATGTATAAGGCCTATGAAAACTGCTTTAAAGTTCAAAATTTCCTACTTACGAACCCATTTTCGGTTATAATTTTATTGTATGATGTGGAAAATTGAATTATTTATAAAATGATAGGAAAAAAATAAATATTTATGCCTGAACATCCACAAAATAAAATAAAAGCAACTTTTCGGCCATGTTTTTTTCTTGCATAAATCAAAACAGGCGGATGGTGTTAAGCGGGAATTTAAACCTTATCGCCATCTACATAAGGGTTGTTATTGATAGCGGCTCAATTTAAAATATTACACGACGTAGTGCATCGCCTTAAGTAAAAAGAACATGACATTTTATCATCGTGTTATGCGTGTATAATCGAATACGTATATATTTCTAAATTGGCTCTATACAGGAGGCTCCGAGGAAAGCAATTTCTCTCAGTGCCCATCTTAGGGGATCCTGTGGAAGGTTAACGAAAAGAAGGAGTGGAAGTTTTGAGAAGGAAAAAGTTATGTTGGGTTAGGTTAGGTTAGGTTAGGTTAGTGAGGGGTCAGTGTGTCTAGTGTATCCATGTATGAATCCATCCCTCCAACTGCTGTGCAAGCGATAGGTCGAAAAAACCAGCTTGATAGGTTAAAGGGTCTCCCTCAACCACCTTCTCTCCCGATCATCATCCCAGCCATCCCTGCTATGTCACCAAACGTAGTGAACCACTATGACAGAGGTGTTCGTTTTCCAATGTACGGTTCCCGGGGCTGCGGAATCCATACCCACCTTCCAAATTGTATATCTAACGATTCTTCAAACTGTTTGACAAACGTTTCACCAAGTTTCAAGTTCTAGCAGCTGTGGGAAAGCCGGCGCGTTCTCTAAATAAATCATTAACTAAACTAAGAACAATTTCTTCATCAAATGAAACAATTCAAAAAGAAAGTCCAGTGCGTGCCTGTTGATATAGCCCGGACATTTCTCTCCTAGACACTGCACACATCCCAATGCACTGTCACTCCTTGCCATCAGGTAATTTGCATTGTCTTCAGTGCATAGTTTTAATATGCACCGGCCCCATCCATCCGACTGCCATCCTGAACATATTCCTACTTCATATTATGTGCCTAAGTTTGTAATGATATGCCAACTAGATAGAAGAGTAGTATGTCAAAAGAATGTATGGTGCTTTTCCCATTAATTCTAGGAAATTTTCTAGAAGTTTTGACAGTTGGATATTTGATGACAGATATTTAAAATATTCACATGGTGAGCTGCAAATACTACAAATTGCACTACGAACAGAACACCTACCGTATCGTGGTTTATTTATGATGTTTTTATATTGCGTTCCTTACCTTCTTTCTGACGTGTAATCTTGAGGATGACCTGGTGAATCGTTGGTTAAAGAAAGAGGTAGCGAAAAATGACATAATACCCCAAAAATAAACACAATACCTTTGGCCATTAAAATCTCAAATCATATGAGAACGTTTACCTCTTTCTGTAAAAGTGGTTCATATTGTTGTTGTTGAACAAACAACATACAATCTTATCTTACGAAGGATGAACAGATATATTTGAACTCCCATAGCTTATGGCGAAAGAGACGTTGGAAAGTTTAAAAGAGTTGTTTTGGCGTTGAAAATCAAAAAAATAAAATATCTCTTTTTTCGTTATCCCTTTTTCCACTTACGCTGTAATCGATATTATTGATTTAGCAGGTATCGCTAACCCGTTCAGTGCAGCGTCAGCTAAACTCGTGTTTTGCGATTAAGCAATATCACTTCCTATCAAAAGATAAACTCTTTGGTTTGGTGTTCTCAGGCCTCTGCTCTTAGCCAGGGGAGTTCAAGTTGATATCCGAAAAAATAATGATTAAACTTTTCACAAAAAATTCGTCTCCGAGTATCCCTATCGTAGTTTACATACTTTGTTGGGGCATTATGACGTATTTTCCTGTGGTTAGTAAACCATTGAATACGTAGGCATTTCTATGGAAAACTGTTATATATTGTTCTCAACCAAACTTTAATAAAATAATAGGTATATCTGTAATTAATTAACATATTATTAAAATTTTAATACATCCAGTAGGACAATTTTGCGTACACTACAGGCAAAATAATGAGGTAAAATGTTATTGAAGAATTCTCGGAATTGGTATGCAAATATAAGAGAAAGATTTTATTTTTTCTCACGCTCATCGCTCACAATAGCGCCCCTGTCTGTACAGTGTACAGTGTAAAGACACGGTAATTATATCATCATTTGGTTGGGCAGAATTGAGAGGTGGGAAAACTTAGGGGATGTATGAAGGGAATTATCAGTGTAAGTCTTGAAGAGACCGGATTGTATGAAGAAGGAAAAACAGTACCGGTAGCTTTTTCCGCATAAGAGACGACTTAGGGCGATGCACTACGTCCTGTAATATTTTAAATTGAGCCGCTATCAATAACAACCCTTACGTAGATGGCGATAAGGTTTTAATTCCCGCTTAACACCATCCGCCTGTTTTGATTTATGCAAGAAAAAAACGTGGCCAAAAAGTGCCTTTTATTTTCTTTTGTGGATGTTCAGGCACAAATATTTAAATTTTTTTCGATCATTTTATAAAAAACTTAATTTTCCACATTATACAATAAAAACACAACCAAAAATGGGTTCGTAAGTAGGAGATTTTGAACTTTAAACAGTTTTCATAGGCATATACATTATTTTTTTCAGGGCTTATAAAAAGACTTATCTAAAAAATACTCGATTGTTTCAAAGGCCAAGATGTATTCTACTCGCAGTATTTAATTAAAGCATCTGAAATATTTCTAGGCGACCAAATTTTCAAACGAAAAACACATGATTTTTAATTACTACTTAGTGCATCGCTTTAAACAAAAACAAGTAGAAGAAAAGATCCCTTCTTTAAAAACCCGTTTTTTAGTTTTGCGTAATTGATTTAAAAAAATCATGGTCTCGGTTTAATTTTAAAAATAAAAAGTTATCATCTCTTATTGAGATTTTAACATTCAAGTCTACTTTCTAACTGCTTCTATCAGACGTCTGATGCCTAAATCGAATGTTCTTAATAACCAATTAATAATAACAGGACGACGTTAAAAAACAATAATAATTAGTATTATTACCTTCCTTATTATTGACAACCACTGCGCAAATCTCCACAGAGTCGCATCGTAGTAATTGGCATATTTCGTTTAACATAAACTGGTATTTTAGATCGTATTCCCACACGATTTAACAGTCGCGACTACACCGAATGCTGAGCCGAACTTAACCGAAATTCCATCCAGTTATAATATAACCGAGATGGTTATCAGTTATATCTATCTCTGGCCTACACGTGATAATTTTATCTGCTTTACATTGCCGCTGTAAGCTGTGAGGTAACTCAGGAAATGGGGAGACTCATTAGCGGTTTGATCGGAGTTGCTTCGGACTCTTTAGATGGTCGATAAAGGTGATGAAAAATGCATAAACGGGTTAGTGGCATATTGCAACAGATCGATTGGTAATAATTGTTGATTTTTACCATACTAAATTTAATAGCTAACTTACTAAATATGTCGTATTCGAAAAAAAGCATTTACTTTGTGGCTTATAAACACGTGCATTTACGTGATTATATTGTAACTAAATATGGCGACGTTTTGGTACAGAGATGGGCAATAGGAAATAGGATGGCATGCTTTAAAACGCTTTCGTGGTTCATTCATTCATTGATTCTGTTCGAAAATTAGGTTCAGAATTTCAATCACCGCCCTCAGATCAATTCATTGGATACTGAACATCTCTGCCAAAGGTCACCCCAAGTGGTTAGAAGAGTTTCATGGGGTGAGTTTTTTCGAGTTCTTGGCAGCGGATGCGTCCGATAATCATCTGCACCGTAGTGGGAGGGACAGATTTACACATCCGTCACTCTTGGACTCACTGACCCTTAGTTTCCTACCCACTCCTCATACTCTTTTCGTTCCAAGAACCTCCTATCCTTCCTTTCCTTTAAAATACTCCTTAAAGATGACACAGGTCCTCAGGAAAATTATTGAACTCAGGGTCCCTGTATGGAGATAATGTCCTTGAGCTTTCACAACAATTTCACTAGTCAATATTTTTATAACGCTGGGCAAGGCATGTAACAAGGATGGAAAATAGTGTCCTACATCAGGAAAAATATAACACGATCTAACGTGATGTCTCCAGATGTAATGTGACATCTGCCCCAATGATGAACACTGTAATACTGTCTGAAACGTTAGATATATAAGGAAAAAGTGCCACACAAAATGCACAGTGTAAAATCTCAAATCATACAATATCTCTTCCAGGGTTGTAATTTGGTACATATTCAAATAATTATAACGCTACGTTCTCGCAAGGGTAGATGCAGGGGATGGATGGAACCTTACTTGTCATGGAACATACATTATCTTCCGTTATTCTGAGTTTTCACATGACTTTTCTCTCAAAAGTATTTGGTTTATTTTTTGATTTTTTAAAAAATTTGCATATACTTTTTCAAGTGTTTTCATTAAGCTTTACTTCGTATCACATGTTTAAACCATGTCAACATACATTGCATTCGTTTTGAACACAATCATAACCATTACAAATAGATTCAACTCTTTCATAAATTACTTTGTATATTTATCAGAAGAAAGTCTGACTGAAATGACTACCTTACCGAGGTTTCCAATCACCATATACATTACGAGTATAATGTTATCTGTAAAAGTTTGTGACGTTGTCCGTTTATCAGATTACCGGCGCGTCCTTAACAATGAAAGCCTTTGGATTAACGATTTGCGACCAACGACATCCAATATAACGGCGAACCGTTAACCGAGTTCCGGGCAGGTACCTACTCGCGATAACGAGTAACGACCCATTGGCGAGCTCAAAGGCCGTTGTGTACTTACTGTATTGGAGGCTTTACACTTGAGCAAAGTTTCTCAAACGATCATATAAATACCTACATTTGAAAGAATTTTTCAAAAGTTACCATACCTCTCCAAGAAAATTCTTCTTTACACATTTAACTATTTGCTTCCTACGACTAAAATTGATTGTTACGATAATTAGCGACATATACTTCATGCTTTATTTATAGCTTATGCTTAGCGACATATACTTCATGCTTTATTCATACATCGTCTCAGATATACTCTTATCTTTTACCGATTTAAGAATCTATTCGTATCATGCCTTTCTCTGGCATTTTCGACTTCTACTAATGTTCACGTCCGCACCACACATTATTTTCTAGACACCTGGTGTAAGACCACAATTCGGAATTGGAACGTAGCTTTAAATGACTTTAAGGCGATGCACTACGTCGTGTAATATTTTAAATTGAGCCGCTACCAATAACAACCCTTACGTAGATGGCGATAAGGTTTAAATTCCCGCTTAACACCATCCGCCTGTTTTGATTTATGCAAGAAAAAAACATGGCCAAAAAGTGCCTTTTATTTTATTTTGTGGATGTTCAGGCATAAATATATTTTTTTTTCCGATTATTTTATAAATAACTTCATTTGCCATATTAAACAATAAAATTATAACCGAAAATAGGTTCGTAACTAGGAGGTTTTGAACTTTAAAGCAGTTTTCATAGGCCTTAAACATTATTTTTTTCTGGACTTATAAAAAGACTAATCTAAAAAATACTCGATTATTTCAAAGGCCAAGATGTATTCTACTCGCAGCATTTAATTAAAGCATCTGAAACATTTTTAGGCGACCAAATTTTCAAACCAAAAACACATGATTTTGCATTACTACGTATGGCATCGCCTTAACCCAATTTTCTTGTTTCTATATTTCCTCTTCCCCTTCCCACTACCTTCAGCCTTACAACGTACTCCCCCCCCCCCCCTCGGGGATGCCATGACTGGCTCAAGAAGATTGGGAGCAGCTGGGACTCTTTTACTTCCTCGTAATGCCTATATCGGCCCATACGCCGAATGAACCCCATTTCTATTGCATTCAGTAGAATTTAGAATTTCCCCCGTTAGTTCCATGCCTGACACATGCCTGGACAGTCCAGGTTATCGAGGTTATTATTAGAAGGCCACTATGGACTGCTAGCTTATAATATTAGTTGTGAACCAATGAGAGAGTTTTTCAAGAAATATTTTTGTTATTACAATAAATAATTAAGAAAATATAGATATGAATATTGACTTTTCATTTTCAGGTAAACCTACCTAGTTTGAGATTCTCAGGCTCCCTGGAGATCAGTTCTAACTTTTATTTATTTATCTCACAATCTTCTATCTATCTATATATTATAAAAAAAATATTATATAAATCTACAGTTTTATTCCGTGAGTGATCAAATTTTGCAAAAACAATATGAAGTATGTTTGCAAGAGTTTTCGAAAAACCACATTCAAACCCCTTCCCAAAAACCCCTTTCCCAAAACCCCTTTCCCAAAACCCATTTTCCCAAACCCCTTTCACCAAACCCCTCTCCCCTTTTCCCAAACCCCTTTCCCAAAACCCCTTTCCCAAAACCCCTTTCACAAAACCCCTTTCCCCAAATCAATTTCCCCATACCCCTTTCCCCATACCCCTTTCCCTAAACCCCTTTCCACAAACCCCTTTTCCAAAACCCCTTTCCCCAAATCCATTTCCCCATACCCCTTTCCCCAAACCCCTTTCCGCAAAACCCTTTCCTAAAACCCCTTTCCCCAAACCCCTTTCCCCAGACCTTAAAGCTCAAAAAAGTCCGTTCAACGCTGGGGACTTCAGCCAGGATTATGTAAAAATTAATTTAAAGCAGCACTTTTTTGGCCTTACTGCCCTTACCCTTCAACTTCCCATGTTACCCTTAAATGCACCAACGCTTCCTCTGTTTTGGGAATCTGTGCTTTATTTGCTCCTCGGGAGCCTTCAACGTTAGGCGGATAATGGCGTGACAGCCAATACTGTTTCGATACGCGATACTGCTACGGTGACCAAGTAAACTAGAAACTCAATTCCAATGCGGAATGATTGCGTTTAATGTCCAATTAGATTTATGCATAAAACGATTACCTATTTTGAATGTCATTTAATTGATTTATTTAATTTAAATAGTCGCATTAAATTAAGTAGCCTTGGAGGAGATAAAAAATAAGAGTGCATTCAATTAATTTTTGATACAATCTCTAGAACATATGTATTTCAAGTTATATCATCAACAAATGAATTGACGGAGTTAGTAACAAAGTCAAAGGCAAGTGTTTGATTGGGTTAGTAGAACACGTGCTCATATATAAATATTGGTATTGTCGCAATCCGTCATGGAATTTATTAGGAAAAAATACGTGTTCTCCATATATTCTGAAAGACAAAAATAAGAAAAAAAAATCTAATATTTTCTAAGATAATTGTTATTAATTAAAAAAAAATACGTGTTCTCCATATATTCTGAAAGACAAAAATAAGAAAAAAAATTCTAATATTTTCTTAGATAATTAATTGTATTATAAACGTTAATGCCACATCACTTTTTATCGATTCATGTAAAAATAATTATTAAAAAAAAAATTTTTTTTTGAAGGGTACATTTGATTGTTTATATGGTTAACTTTTAGATTTGAATATAAAGCGTTGTGTTTTTTTCTTTCTAACGGCTTTAGATCATATTTTTCACCATGACAGTAAGGAAGCAAAACGATTTTTATGAGACCTATTTGTGTTGTTTCCAAAAGTGAACAAATTAGCGTTAGAGGTTATATATTTTTTTGATCACACTGTACAAGTGATTTGTTCAGATTACGATTGTGATGATGATGGATACTTCAATGCTGTTCGAAACGTTGGCTAAAGAAGGAGGTAGCGCAACACGGCATAATACCCCAAAAACAAATCACTATAATACTTTTGGCCGTGAAAATCTCACATCGTACCACACTGTACAAGCATTAAATACAAAACCAATAAAAACAGGTACCAATTTTATATTTTCGAAATTTAGCATATTTATCATAAAAACTTAACCCCTTAACCCTTTGAGGGGTTAAAAAAACTACTCAACCCCTCACAAGGGGTCAAAAGAAAAATATATAAGAAATATACCTAACAAATCACGAATCGCATTTGCTTTTCCAAATGACTAATTTGAATATATTAATATCCTCTTTACGCTCGACCTGCTAGATTCAAGAATCTAATAAAAAATGTCCCTAATCTCTTAGCAAACATTCACTCACTAATTCCTAGAAATAATATTTTGAGCTCGCGACCCGTTGAATCATTTGCTTAATGTTCTTTGTAGATTTGCATACAAAATTATACTCGGTAAATTCAGTTGGAGAGTGTTTATAGAGAATTGAGGTTAAATCTACTACTCTCACCTCTCGCTGAAGAAGTAGGTAGTGTTTTTTTATGTAGAGGTGACACTAGACTCTCACTCACTGGAGCCAGTGGGACTGTGTCACTCTCAGTAACTAGTGTTATGATACTAAGATAAATACTTTAGATATTCGATAAGGGATTCAAACCATTGAACCCAGTTAGCAGTATGAAAACACGTCCTCTCCACGATTCTTCTGTAAAACAGATTTTTTAAAACTTAATTTAGGCTTCACAAGACCCGGATTCATATCCGCTACCCTACAATGTTCACAAATTTTGTCAGATAATCTATTTATTTTAAAAATAATGGCTGTGGTATGGATTGATTTTTTTTTTACAAATCTTCAGTTTTATTTCGAGATTGATGAAATTTTGTACAATTGACCTTCAAAACGAGAGAAAGATCACTGTCTATTCGAGGTTTTGAAAAATTATCCTTATTCCCTTTTCCTACCTCTCTCAAAGCAGATTTTTTTACGAAATTTTGCAAACTTGATGTTCAAAATAAAAAAAAATTATTGTTTTCGAATAACTCTGTGTCAAGTAATACGGAAAAAAAAATTTCGGTCTTAATTAACAATTACTTAAACAATTTGATTAAAATTTAAATATATGGGTATTAATATGGTTAATATATTTATTAAATAAAATCACTATTTTAACGATTTAATTTTATATAATTTTTAAAAAGAAAGACAAACATTTCCGGGTTACGAATGACAAAATTTGAAAATCTTCTACCACCACCACAGTTAGCTGAAAATGTTGCTTGTGTTGTGATGGAGGACGAGGAATTGAACTCACTACGCCTGGGTGGGACCCAAACGCGATGTCAACTTGGCCACCGACCGGTCATTAACGATGCTAAGGGAATCTGTTAAAAGTTACATGAAAGGAATGGAAAAGAAGAAAATTTTTGAAAGCGTTATTTAATTTGTCAAATATTTTTTTTTTTACTTAATATACATTGCACAGAAGCAATACAACGCATAACCTAGTAATCTAAATCTTCCGGCAACGAACAAAAAAACATTGGCAAAAGTTCTTAAAAGCTATTTCCTCAGCAGTTTTATTAATGACTGACACATTCTTTCTTTGGAACTCCAAAATAACTTTTGCGTTTATTTATTTTAATATGTTGTCTTATCTTTAATCTAATGTTGTCTTTCCCGAAATGAGTTTTGTAAACTTACTGGGAATAATACATTATAAATTTGTCTTGTCCATATAAAACTCAATTCTTTCAAGAAAAGCATACGTCATTGTAAACGGTCACTTATCTAATAATGAGATACTGGCCCAATTAAATTTTTTGTACCAGAGTCTCACTCTCGAGGACGTCACCACAATCTTCTATATAGTAGAGGAAGCCACACTAATTTATTTATGAACTCACCTGTGGGGAGAGCTACGTGCTTTTTGAATGCGATAGATAAAAAAATAGATTTATTTTTTGTGTTCTATAGCGCATTTGCGAGATTTTTGGCATTGCATATACACTGCATAAATGGTACAATTATAACGTCTTAGGCTATATTACCTGTAATTGTTAAAAATAAATGTACAAATTATATATATAAATATAAATAAATAAATATCACCGATACAATGTTGTATTTGTATGCCTTTCTTGAAATAATTGAGTTTTTTCGCAGACAAAACTATTTATTCACATTAATATTAAGTATGTTTGATAAAATCATGTATGATCGTGTGAGGAATGTGGAGATCCGCAAAGAGTGCAAGGCTGGTGTAATCTAAGAAAGGGACGCTTAGATGGATTAGACATGTAGAGAGAATGAGCGATGATAGGAGTGTAAGGAGGATATATGGCACGATCAAGTGAATCAGATACTCGAGTCGGGCCGTGTCAAGAGTCAGAATAATAGAAGAGTATGTATGAGACGATGTATGAATGTGAATGAGGAAAGAAGTGTGTGCCAAGACCGAGTTGTTTGGCGGTCCATCCTCTCTGCCTACCCCTACGGGGAAACGGCGTGATAGTTAGTTAGTTAATATTGAGTACGTACGGTCCAAAAAAATTTATTTTTTATTTTTTATTATTTAATAAATGTTTACAAGTTACATGTTTAGACATTTTTTTAACTACCATACTAGGCTAATGCCCGTGTTGTGGTAGTTATACATGAGATAATATTTTATATTTTATATAATATTTTATATTCATCTTAATATTTTAAGGCATGACTTTCAAAAGGGGTATTTTTATTAAATAAATAAATTATTTACGCCAGCTATGATGAGCGCATAGATTAAAACATATGTTATGGTAGGGGTTTCTTTTGTAACAGAATTTTAATAAAAATGTTTAATTTACAAAATAAGGTAAGTAGGTATTATCAACTCATACACCTTTTTCTAAAATGCAAAAATTTTAAATTTTCTTGCATAACAAATATTACATTACCGTCATAATGTTTGACTGACCTAAAACAACTTGCCCAGCAAAAAACAACTAATATCGTTTATTTGAATGACGTGGTATATTTAGTTATTCAGGTAGTTCGCACCAAACTCAAAGTTTAAGCAAAAATCATTATTGATATAAACGATTGACCTGGGTGACCTAAATACTCCTATTGAGGTTCTATTGACTTTGGAGATGTGAAGTGACCTAAGGTATTCGCGGAATAATAGTTATTAAGTGAATTGTGGCAATTCCTGGTCTAACTAATATCGACCATGTTCGATCCGTGCAAAATTCATTAGCTGAAAAAAATTTATAAAAAGAAATGCATAATATTCCATACTTCTATCACTGTCTCAAAATTCTTACAGTGAGAGAAATTCTGTGGTACAAAATTATATTTCAGCACATAAATAACCCCTTATATATAAACAGGCTAGAACACAATCATAATACTCGCTTTAACTTAAATGAAGGACTTATTGTACCCAAGGGTGCAAATAAATATGGACAAAGAACGTTTAACTAAATGATTCCCAGTTGTTTTAATATGTTACCATGCTGAAATTAAAAACTGTGTACAAAACAAACAATTTGTGAACTTACTGAAGACTTGGCTTACTGAAAGAATTAATTTGTATTAGCTTACAATGATATATTATTTCAAAGACTTTCAAAATTGTTATTTATCTTTTTCATATTTTTTTGCTATATTTCTGTACAACTTTAAATTTTTTGTTTTATACATATAATTGTAAAAACGTAACTGTTAACTCGCCACAATAAGATTTATAATGTAAAGAACCAGTTAGACAAACTGATATAAAGCAGTTTATCGGGATGTCTTTGTTTTATATTTGTAAAGAGTGTAATATATAATAAAAATAAATAAATAAAAATAAACGCTCTAAATAAAAAATATAAAGTAAGTTTTTATAAATCAAGTTTATATTTCAACGACGCTTAAAATGTTATTTTTTTATCCTCGGCAATCATTATCAACTTCTGCATTTTCAGCTCGTTTATGGACATGTAAAAAATGCAAAAGAAAATGAATGCCAAAATGAACAAACATCCTAACGCCTCTCATCCTGTTTTTCAGATTAACCATAGTTTAAAGAGGATTTTTTACAGGCATCTATTCTAAACATTATTTTAAAGAACTGTAAATATTCCCGGGTTACGAATAACCCGACAATCTTTGAAAATCTCCTACTACCACCACAGTAAGTAGAAAATGTTGCTTGTGTTGTGATGGAGGACCTAGCCAGTTGAGGAATTGAACACACTTCACCTGGGTGGGACCTAAACGCGATGCCAACTCAGATTTCTCAGATTCAAAGGATCAGTCCTAAAAGAGTTGAAATAAAAAAGATGACCGCATTTGGTCAAAGTTAATCTAAGTAGCTCCGAAAAAAATTATGAGTACATACTTTCATAAATTTATATTTTAAATTTAATAAGTTCATATACTAAAACAATGTTTTTGTAAATAAGTCGTCTCAATGTAATTTAAATGCAGTTTGATAATATCCTTGAACGCTGAAACAACTGCCGACACAAAAATAACTAAAATTCTTGCAGAACTTAATAACAAAGTCATTAAAAATGAATAACTTTATTATTTTCTATGGAATTCTATCAAAGATAATTGACTATTATATTTGAATTCTACGAATTAAACACGATAACAATAAATACCTATGTAAAACTTATTTTCATACATGCGATATAATATCGCCAAAATTGGTGTTCACAAACTAAGCCCAAAACTGTTTCATATTTGTATTTTCGAAATGGATACCTAACTGTTATATTTTTAGCAGTAAAAGAAACATAAAAAGAAAAACTTCAACATTATCCTTATGCGTCATAAATTAACAGGATTAAATCTTGCACCTTTTACATTCAGGTCAAGTAAAAACTATACACAATTATCCACCAATTAAAATCACACTCACCATCGCGCAAAACCCATTTCGTTAATCCTCCAGTCCCGTTAGGGAAAAAAACTTAACCTAAAAACCGAAAACGATCATCAGCAGATAAGTAATTGCAGTAAAAAATAAGGTCCAAAAGAGCAAAGCCACTCGTGAATCTTTTCCCGTTAGCTGGCACAGTTCGCTCGCCGTTTACCCACAGAAGAAAGGCTGTCTAATGCGACTGAATTTTATCTCCATTGGGCACCAATTTAGCAGCACTGCCTTCGGTGCCATGGTTACTCATCTCAAACAAAAAGCTGTGCCATCTTCAAAAGAGCATTGGCATGCAATGGACAAGAAGAGCACATACTCTGTAAAAATGACAAAATAAATTATGTAGAAAATCATTTTTTAATCCTAATTTTTTCAATTTGGGAGACGGGTATGGGTAGCGCCGCACAGGGAACTATTTATTGGATAATCAATACCCCTTCCACAGGATACCCCAAGTGGTTCGCTACGTTTGGTGCATAGCAGGGGTGCCCGGGTTCATCTAGTCTTAGCGGCGAAGGGATGGATCCTTCCGTCCGTCACTTCTGGAATCATTGTCCCCTAGATTCAGATCATGGGGGCAGTTTTAATATTTTGTTATTTATCCATTTTCTCTATAAAACGGTTATGCACCAATATGTTACGGAGATCACAGATCCTGGGGGGATGTTTTACTATTTTGTGGCATATCTCAAAAGAATACTCTCTGTATGTGACTTTGAAAACGTCGATGGTCAGTGCAGAATCTTAAGCAGTTGAGTTAAGTCGCTCTGTTCTAGAATCTCGATTCTAGAAATCCTCACTTTCGGAGTGTGAAAAAGTGCATAGGATCTTCCACAAGTATACGTACTTTCTAAAAACATATATAAGTTAACCTCTTAACCCCTGTTAATATAAATGGATTAAGTATGGTTCTAGAGATTAGTCTTAAAAACTGTTTACCTTAAAATGTATTTCGGCCTGCTTCTAAGACGTTTAAATCGATTATTATTAAATCGATTATCAGGCCTATTAAACAGTATCGAAATAAGCGAAATTAAATTACAAGAAAACATACCCCCAGCCCATACTGTAACCCAGATTGCTGAGCTCGCAGGAGTCACCATATCACCTGACGATTCATTTAAAATTACAATTACCAAACCAAATAACCAAAAAAAAATTACAATTAATTTTGCAGACAGCAAAAAATTTCACATCAAAGTTCACATCATTCCTGTTAAGAACAAGGATGAATTTAGGAATGGATAGTATGCATATTACATAGCTTTATATATTATATATTATGTATATACTAGATAACATTTTGTACTTTTTCATTTGCAAGTGTAGACTGTAATAGTATATAATGAAGGAGAAAAGTGAAAAAAAACAGCAACCTAAATTGCAGATAGCATAAAAAAAAAATACAATACAGTTTCATAATACATGTAAGTATACCAGTATATGATACATGATAACTTGCTTGATATAGAAACATAAGAAAAGGTACAAATTTGTCATTCGTTGACTGGGAATGTTTATCTTTATTTATTTAAGAAAAAAAGAACATGGGCTTAATTTATCTAACTCATTGCCAATGTAGGTATCACCTAATAAATTCTCTACAATGGTAGTTAGGTTATTTAGGTTCAAACTTCAGACTAGTAATATTGTGCTAGCTTTGAATTCTTAGAAAATAATTGAGAACAGGAAAAAAAATTCAACACGCCATTCTTGCGCACGTCAGTTATGGGTTCAAATAATCTCATTAACTCGAAATCCCATAACATACATTCGAACTAACCCATCATCATTAAGTTGTTTTAAACCGGGTTCAAGTCAGTTCTGCGAATCGGAAGAAAGTAATGCTTAGCGAAAATTTTGATACTAAAATTATTAACAGAAATTTTTTGTTGCATAATTTAACAAATGTAATCCAGAAATATCTTCTAATTTGAAATAATAAATATTATTTGTGGAATTATTTTAATTTTTTGTGAGCTCTGGAATCATGAAATTTACAATTTTTAAAACTGAAATTTGAAGATCAACTCCATAACTTATAATTGATCCATTTCTACATGAGCTATGGAGTTAAAAAAACCGTACATATTTTGTTGTTTGTCATATTTTTCAAGCATAATATCTTCGAAAGTGAGGGCGAAGCCGGTTAGTAAAGTTGTTAGCTTAAAACTTTAATTAAATTAAATAAATTCAATCAAAAAATTCCCAATAAAAGACGTACATCTTTTATGATGACATTAGAGTTATTATGTAGGTAAAAAAGTTACTCGTGTAAGTTTATGGGTCTTTAAAAAAAGCTGAGATAACCAGTTGTATAGTGGGAACACGAACATAAATTTATCGCGATGGAAAAAAGTTGTGGATGTTAAAAATAAGTTTTAAAAAGATATATTGCAATGGTTATGATTTATTTCAATTAGTAGAAGATATTAAAAAAAACTGGTATACTATACTTACATCGATGTTAATATTTATCCAGTATTACTAATTTTTAATAAAATTTGTGGTTCCTTCGTGGTCAATTAATAATTGGAAAATCTTTCAAACATCGATCTCACATTTAATTTTTGAAGTTAATACTAGCAATTTTAAAACGAAAATATGAAACAGAATAATCAGAAAAAGATAGGTAGCATCTAGGATTCGAACCCAGGACCAGGCGCTTTTCTCAAATCATAGATGTGACCGTGTTTGTTTCAGATTTTTCTGTTTAAAAATTGCGAATATTATCTTCAATAATTAAATATTACTATTTACGGTTTTAATTATTAAGTTGTTCCAAAAATTAACTGTTTGTGTAGTGTAGAGTGAAGACAAACAATATAGCGTTTTGTTTTATTTTCCTACAGTTCGATGGATTTTTTTAAAAAGCTTTAGAAATTTGGATACGCCAATATAGATGATTGTTATTTTTTTTTTGTTTATGTTATATTGAATTTTTTTTAAAAATCTGGTAGGGATGTGAATATGGATTGGAAGATTTTTTTACATTAACTCACACACACTTTGTCATCTTTGGAGATGCTGTGTGGAAGGTCTTTTGGTGCAAAGAAAGATGAACATGGGTCACGAAGAGACCCAGAAGCCGAGTTGAACTAGGAGTTAATAATTTTAAAAATATTAAAAGTTATCATAGTGATTATTAAGAAGTTAAAATAAATAGAAATGTCCACATGCCTCGAATTTATAAATATTTATGGCCAATTAAATCTGACAGGAAAAAAAAATGAGGTTTACCCGGTTTTTTTTTGGAAAAGGCGAAAAGTTTTTAGGTCAAACAGTCAAATTGATTAAGAAAATGATGTAGGAACGAGTTTATAGCACCTGCAGTCAACCTGGCTTTTGTGCGGAGACATTATTAGCGGAGAGAGATTCTCTCCTTCTCTCGAGATGGTGACCATGTGTTGGGGATGCTGACTGGGAATTATATTCTACTACCACCAAAAAAATTACTTATAACTTAAGACACAATACCCTAAAAAAAGACAGAATCTTAACAAATCGAATAAAATAAGGCGGGGATCTTAACGTCGATAATAAAAAAGGCGTCTACAAAAATATGCGACGCGTGAATTGGACGTGATTTTAAGATTCTGTTTTTATTAAACTCAAATATAAATAACTTACATCCGTGGGTATCAGTCTGAAAAAATGATATTACATAGTAATAACCTCCCTTATGTTATTATTACATAGTAATACCTCCATAGGTAAACTCCCTTTATTATACAGGGTTTTCCAATAAGAGGTGTTATTTTGATATTCAATCGTAAAAGATCAATGGTTTCGTTGCTTGTGTGGCACGTAGCGCCGTTTTGTTGAAAGTAAACGTTATACAGATCAATACCATCCAATTCTCGTCATAAAAAAATATTAATCATCTCTCGATAGCGAAATCCATTCATCGTAACTTTTGCTCCAGCCTCATTTTCGAAAAAGTAAGGTCCAATGACTCCGCTGGACCATAAACCGCACCAAACAGTCGCACGTTGAGGATAAAGAGGGTTTTTAACAATAATTCTTGGGTTTTTCGAGCCTCAGATGCGACAATTTTGCTTGTTGACTAAGCCACCGAGGTGGAAATGGGCCTCACCACTCAAGATGATTTGCATTTGATTCACTCAAGTGAATTTTAATAATTTCAATGCGTTGTTGAAGCATGTATCGTTCCATTTTTATTAATGGCGTAGTTTTTACTTGTCAAATGTTAAAAAATGACAGCATCAAAAGTAACATCTACCTAAATAGCGGGCTATTCAAAATAACACCTCTTATTGGAAAACCCTGTTTTATAAACTTTTTGAATAAATAACTTTGTAAACACCGCTATTTAATCAAAAAGGATTGACAGAGATTCTCAAGCGAAAATTTGAAACAGAAATATCCCAGAACCCATGTCCTTCGCTTTGCCGGGGCGGTGCTCTACCAACTGAGCTAATCCGACCCTAGTTCCTTCAGTCTTATTTATCTGTATCATACTTCGAATACGAACTACCAACATTATCTAAATTTTCTTAACGCAAATTTTATTGGCTACTATCTTGATGTATAACCTCAAAATTCATCTCGAACTAAGTGCAATCTAGAAAGTGTATTGGATACATGTATCCTATTATTATTTTTATTTGCGACATCTATTGAATTTCTGCAAGTCTAGGATGAATATCTTTGAAGTTTTAGATACTCATTAATTTATTGCAAAAAAATTAACATAGAATTTTTTTTGTATAGCATTCAAACAAAATAATATCTCTTTATACCAGTATTAACAAGGAAATGAGAGGCTAGACATCTGGTCACCCTTCTCGCTGAATACGTGCAGATCAGGTTTGTTTGTGTGTTGGTTGGTTAGTTTCTGCGGCAGGCTGAGTGGGGGGTGTGGAGGGTGTGGGGGCGTGGGGGGTGGCGGTACGAAGCCGACTAATGCCTGACCCACTGAGGCTCCTTCCGCATTACTGCAGGGGTTACCAACATACACACACTCATCTCACCTGATTTCTGAAAATGCTAAGCGAGTACTTAATGCAGAAAAAATATTAAATTATATGTACTTCACGAAAGGATTTTGTATCATAGTTGTACGATTATATTTGATTTAATTATAAAAAAAATTAATTTTGTGTATGACTCCGATTAAATGAACTTTAAAACTTGGATTTGCTGTGAATTTAACTGTAATTTTCAAAACAGGAACTGATTAAGGTCTCGTATCCCTACGTGTGACGTCACAAACACTTTTTGTACGAACATATTGTTTTGACAAAATCAAAATGGCTTTTATATATTACTAAAGTGTCATTGGTATCTTTATTTTTACAACAAAAAAAACAGCAAAAAACCCTTTTCATGAAAATATTTTTTTCAAATGGATGCACGTATGATACATAATTTTTCTTCTATAAAAATGTCAAAAATTCTGTGTGGAAGGAGTGATAATATTTCATAGCTAAGGTCTTTGGCTTTAAAAGCTTGCTTTTCCAAATCCAAGAGATCTTTTGACATTCGGTTCCTTATAGGAAGAAAGATTTTCTAGTTAGGTTAAATTATTTTACCTGAAACCTTTCACTGCCAAAAAGACAAATAATTATGAATTTGTATTTTACGTAATAAAGGTATATGAAAATAGTAGAGTGATGGCCGTCTATATCGAAAATTCGACTCAAGATTTTTTCACTGACTGTTCAAATCGAACAAAAATCTGCTGAAAAAATAAATAGTATTACTAAGCAATATATAGTATAATTTTCATCAAAATGAATAAAATTTGAATAATGCCTTAAAAGAAATAAATCGTACAGTTAAATTATTTATGAATTCATTAAATTTTGTAGTTATACTCCCCTGCCACCGAAATACGCCTCCGGGCAGAATATCATTTCAGGATATCAAACGCCGGGACTTTAATGTAAACTGTGAGATAAGGACCTCATCTCGTTCCTCGTTTGGTTACCCTGTGGCCTTTAAAACCGCACGGAGTCCCATCCTTAACCGCCTACTGCAGACTGGGGAGACCGTGAGGGAGGAGAGATTTATGGAACCTAAGGAATAATAAAAAAAAACATAAATTAAATAATTACAAGAGTAATATTCCCCTCTTACTTCAACCAGTGATTCCCGAGCTTTTGGTCTCCGGCGACTTTTTTCTCGTTCACCTAAAAACAGAAATAGACCAAATGAGACCAAAATGCTATTTAAAATATTTACTTCTAGTAAGTTCATGATTTATATATCTACCTGTACCCTCTTGAACCTTGTATAACATCATGTTTCACACCAATAGTGTGAATATTCAGGGAAGTATGAGACATCTACGAAAAAAAAATACTAATACATTTTAATTTTTTTACTATTTATTGAATTAGTTTAAATAACGTTTTACGTCTATAAATTCATAGTTTCATTTCATTATTTATAAAATTAAAGTATGTTAGCAAAACAACGTTTTTTTAAATACATTCATTCTTAAAGACTTTCAGGCATTTCAGCAAAAAAATTTAGTCCCCTATACATTAGGCAGTTCTGCAATTCTGTTTTTTTATCAATTCAGCAATCTAACTGTATTTAAATTTCAGGTTTCATAATCATATATTTTTTATTCAAACTACTTCATCCTTAAAGCATTTTGACATTTGGTAATTCATATGGTTTCGTATAAAAATTAACACATTTATACCAATCTATTTTAAATTTGAACACAATTTAGTTTTTCTCTGATTTGATTAATTTTTGCGTATTTGCCTTCCCTTTGTCTACATCTCTTAGTTTTGTTTTGTATAATTTCTAGTTCAGGTTTTCTTCTTGTACAAATAATATAAAAGAGATAGCTCTAAGATATAATAAATATATATCTTAGAGCAGTAATCTAAACAAGCTCTTTAGTGAGATTTTCACTGCCAAAAGTAAAAAAGTGATTTATTTTTGTGATATTACGAACATTATAAGGGGAGACGTGATGGATACTGTAATGTTGTCCGAAACGTTGGCTAAAGAAGGAAGTAGCCCAATACGGCATAACACCCCAAAAATAAATCACAAAATAAAGCTCTGTAGTGTTTACATTTAGTTTATTTCTTAGGACGGGTTTTTTGACCGAATTTCAACAATTCATCAAATTTCAAAGTTGATTTTCAAGTAATTTAAAAGTTCTATTCGAATTTTGTTATTATTTCAGTTTTTTAAAACAACTGGCCAATAATGATATAGTAACAGAACTTTCATATAACTTCAAAATCATCACTGAAATGTGATGAATTGTTCAAATTCTATGAAACAACTCGTTTCAAAAAATTTGAACAATTCATCAAATTTCAATGTTCAAGTTCTGTTATTTTTCATAATTGGCCAGTTGTTTAACAAAACTTAAATAATAATAGCACTTGAATAGAACCTTCACAGAACTTGAATATCAACATATAAATGAAACACATTAAGGAAATCATAACACTAGTTAGTTGTATGAAAATGATAATGTTGATGAGAAAATTGATCAGTTTAGCGCTGGCAGTTAATTTGTTTTTCATATAAATATTTTTGTAAAAAAATATTTACATAATTCTAGACAGCCAGAAAGCAAGTGTCTTTTTTATTATGGTAGTCGAAAGTAAAAAATAAATAACTTTCCTAAAAAGCGCATTAAAATACTATTTCGAATACCTTATTTTTTCTCCTTTACATTGGGATGATATTTTGTTGAATTATGTTGTATTTCCATATGAGTCTATACATAAATGTAAGGCGATTTGCCTCATCATGACAAAATACAAAAAAACGGATTTTCAAGAACACGTGTGTTTTATACATTAACCCCACACAGGAGGCCATGAGGATTTTTTTTCCATCATGGCCTATGTCATCTTTGGGGATGCTGTGTGTAAGGTATTTTTAGGGAAATAAAGGAGAGATAGTTCTGGGAAGGAAAAAGGTATGTAGGGTGGGTAAAAATCTAAAGAACAGTGTCCAGGAGTTACGTGTAAATCCATCCCTTCCGCTGCGGTGCAAGACGATAGATCGAGAGAGAGCAGCTGGAGAGGGCAAAGGGTCTCCCCAAAGATCTGAACACACCTCACCTGATGAACCCAGACACACCTGCTAAGTCACCAAATCTAGCAAACTACTTGAGGTGAACTATGGCAGAGGTGTTGGTTACCCAATAAATGTTTAGTGGTTAACGTGTTCCGATATCTTGATAATATATTCGCAACTTACTGTTCATTCATTCGTAAGGACTGCAATCCCGTTTTTAACCAGAATTACCAATAATTTGAAGAGATACTTAATAAATTAGCAATAATCATTTTTCTCCGTGTTCCCTATAAAAACGAAGCACTAACGAAAATTAAAGATACTTATTTTATTTTTTGAAAAACGTAATAAGTAAAACCTAAAAATTGTAATATTTATTATTGAAGACAATTAAACGATACTCAAACTAAAATTTGAAACAGAAAAAGTTACTAGAATTGGGTTCAATTCCCAGATATCGTATATTTTATTAAGGCGATGCACTACGTAGTAAATCAAAATCAAGTGTTTTTGGTTTGAAAATTTGGTCGCCTAGAAATGTTTCAGATGCTTTAATTAAATACTGCGAGTAGAATACATCTTGGCCTTTAAAATAATCGAGTATTTTTTAGATAAATCTTTTTATAAGCCCAGAAAAAATAATGTATAAGGCCCATGAAAACTACTTTAAAGTTCAAAATCTCCTACTTACGAACCCATTTTTCGTTATGATTTTATTGTATAATGTGGCAAATTAAGTTATTTATAAAATGATCTGAAAAAATTAAATATTTATGCCTGAACATCCATAAAATAAAATAAAAGGCACTTTTTGGCCATGTTTTTTTCTTGCATAAATCAAAACAGGCGGATGGTGTTATGCGGGAATTTAAACCTTATCGCCTTCTACGTAAGGGATGTTATTGATAGCGGCTCGATTTAAAATATTACACTACGTAGTGCATCGCCTTAAGTTTTCAATTTCAAATTTTCGTTTGAGAATTGCTAATATTTTTTTTCAATGATTAAACAATTTTTTATCAAAATGCATTTTATTTAGTTTCAATTTCCAAATAATATTCGTACCCGAACTCGAAAAACTATTCACAGCCTACCTTTTGGTATTAGATCAATGCACGCTACTGCGTATGGTTATCTTAACATTTTTTTAACACAACGTACCTATCCATGTACGTAAAAACGTACTAATTATTTAACTGTAAAACATTGGTATAAATCGTTCTTAAATTGACAAACTAATGGTTATCGTTGTATTCGTATTAAAATCTTTCAAGTATCCTGTTCACTTAGACATTCCTTATAAATTTAGGTCAACCGCTATTTTCTGGGGATTTCCCCCTCTCCTTCCGCTCTCCACACTCCTTCGCACGTCCTGCCGAATCCTCAACTCAAATTTGAATAAAGAACGATCATAATTTTTAACGATTTCAAATTCAAAGAAGAGTGGATTTTCAAGTCATGACAGTGGATATATTTTGTTACTATCCGAATTATTGCATAACATGTACCTAACAAAATTAGTGCTCAATTACCTGTGACCTAATTTTTCTTCTTTATCTATGGATATTTATATTATATTATGAGCGATAGTTGAAAATAATACCTATGTCAGAAAGGGGGTTAGATAAATTAGGGAGTTGCCTTGGTCACATAAAAATAAATTATATTCCGTGCTTTCCTATCCACAGGAAAATTATAGCTTCCGTGTGATGCTACAGCATCTGTATAAGATACCCTCAAAAAACGCTTTGAGAGTATAGCGTCGTCTGTCACAAACATAAAGATCCCACTAATATAAGAATGAAAACAATTTGTGAATTATAAAGTGAGGTTACCCGTGTTTTTCTGATATATTTGACATACGCCTTTCAAAGGTTTTCTTAGTATCGGTTTAAAAGAAAACAGATAAATTAAAATAAATTTTTAAAATTAATCGTGTGTTTTAAAAATAAACTTAACATTACATAGTTAAGAAAAAAACGTGGAAAGGATTTGGGTTTATTTATTTATTAATTTTCGGGAAATCGAAAGTTTACATTTATTTCAGTTTGTACATAAGTATTAAATAGCCAAAATAAAACCAATTATGGATTTCCTCCTTATGAATTTACCTCTACTGAGACAGCATAATAAGGAATATGTAAATTAAATTTGTAATAAAGAAATATGAATTCAAAAATTTAAACAAAACAAAAAATTTATCAATACATTTTTAGCCATGGAGAGAGGTTGTAGATGTAAATCAAATCATAATAGAAATATAAACAATAGAGACATAACATTATTCACAAACCATCAGAGAAATATGCTTTTATGGACCTCTTGAATTTGGTAAGTTCGCAATTGAAAATATCCACCTTGGATAATACGCTATTGTAATTTTGAATAATCTTACAAGGTAAAGTTTTCATGTTGCAAATTAGAAGCTACATTTTTCAATATTTTCGCAGGAATGCGATAAGATTCCGTTTTTCACATTTATTTTTACCGTTCGTTGACATCGTTGACTAGTTTTTCAAGAATTGTTGGAACTCATCAGACCAAGTATTAAAAAAAAAAATTAAACGTGTGAAAAATACATTGTTAGAAATTTTGTCCCAATTTTAGTAATGGTTTTGAAAGTAAGCCATCATATGCGTGCAATTTACTATAATGATAATAGCCCCAGAAAAATTATACTTTTCTCTCTAGGTAACTAGGTACTTCACAATGATTCACTAGATCAGCTTTTTCATTCTTTTCAAAATATCTCGGTCTTAAAACCTGGTTCGCATGGGTACAGTATTTATCATAAGTGGCGAAAAAAAATGTGGTTTGATGACTCGATTTATTTTGTAAAAGTCAAACCCACTGTCCTTGGGAAGTAAATATTAGTAATATTATTTATTTGTAAGCAAAACACAGCTTTTGAAATACAAAAAGAGGTTAAAAAAATAATTCAAAATAGTTTCCAATGCTAATATTGCTTAGAGACTATTATTGCGTAGAATACAAAAAAGTCTATGAAACCATTATAGTTTTGTTAAAGTTCAGATTTAAAAAAATCCAGTTTGATTCTACTTGGGTTTTTTTTTAAACTTGTGACTATTACTTATTATCATCATCAAACTAAATAAGGTTGTGGTTCTGTCTGTGAGCGGTTCTAACTCGGGTTCATTGAACTCGGAATAATAATGAATTTGTCATTTTAAAAATTGAAAATGATTATGTGAAGAGTTCTTACTACCGATAGTCGCATAATATTAAAATGGCAAATAATTTTTACTGTCATTTTCAAAATTGGAACTGATTTATCCAGAATTCAGGCAAAGTACGTAACCATAATAATTAATATATTTTTAGTATATAAAATTATGAATTTATTCCGCCATTTTTACAATAGTTGGTGGTGTAATGGTGAGCATAGTTGCCTATTAAACAGTTTATCAAGGTTCGATTTTCGGACGTAGTTTTTTTATTAATTAAATTTCTTATACATTACAAACTTTAAATTTGATGCATATACAAAATTAGCAATCAAGATTCGTTTTTTTGTTGTTGTTTTTTTTTGGGGTGTTATGCCGTGTTGCGCTAACTCCTTCTTTAGCCGACGTTTCGGACAGCGTTGCAGTGTCCATCACCAGGACAGATCCGGTAGATCCGAAGGTCAAGCTTTCGTTTTTTGTTTTTTTGGAAAAAAAATCAGTGGTTTCATAAAGTCTTCTAAGTACAATGCGGTAAAGTAATTTTTGCTGATTAAGGCATTTTTAATACTATGAACAAAATTTATATGCACATTGTTTAGGTTATTTCGAGAAAACCTTAGATGAAATTACTCAATCGTCAAATTTTTAAAATTATAAATAGTATTGTAATTAAAAATAGAATTGTACTTATACATGAAATTGTAATTATAGATGGAATTGTAATTATAAATAGAAATAATAAAAAAAATAACCGCTTTCATATGAACTTCAAAATTTTTTACGAATTTGGAAATATTCGCTTTTATCGTCTCTTGTAAAGTTTTCATTTTGTGACTTGAAGGGTTTTACAAAACCATTCGATATATATTATAATATGTATATGGAAATACAAATATTTAAAATTGTTTTTTCTAAATGCGTTGAAAACGACAAGAGTCCCAACTGCTACCAACCGTCTGTAGCTAGTGAGATTATGACTTCCCCAATCGCGTATGTTGTGAGGCTGAAAGTAGTGGAGAAGAGAAGAGGAAGGTGGAAAAGTACCTGGCTATTCAGATATGGTCACCAACATGGCTAAAGCCACTTTAAGCCACGTTTCAATTCTGAATGGTGGTCTTACACCAGGGCGATACTGAGAGTATCTTCCACTCTTCCAGGATGATTTTAAAATGCAACACTTTTACTAGAGTTAAAATTATGTTACAAAATTTAAATATGATGATAACCAAACAACATATAATATGTAATACGTTAACAATGATGTATAAACTTCAAAATAATATGCTCCCAAATTATCTGCAAAGAAATATTATGTACCATGAAGATGTTCACAATTATCCTACGAGAAGACGCAAAGATTTTAGGCTTCCCAAAACTAAACTTTCATGCATACAAAACAGCGCGTTTTATAAAGGGCAAAAACCTTATAATAACCTTCCAAATGTCATAAAGGAAGCCACAAGCCTTAGCACTTTTCGTAGGACATGTGCTTTATATGTAAAAAACAATTTTTGATTGTTGAAAATACTCACCAATATTATTTTAGTCACCTAGATATCTTATAAAATATAATTTTGTGTATTTATCTTTTTCTCTTAAAATGTAATTGTTATTTTTGTATTTTTTATATTTTCCTACTAGATGTATGAAAAAATTTGCGTACATCTAAATAAAGATTCAAAAACAAACAAACAAACTCTGGAACGGGCCGCCAATATACTATTACTTACCTTTCGTCCTCAAAATCAGTCAGTCCAATCTATTCCTCATAAGAGGAACAATTTGTAAGTCGTGTATTTAATTTTTTTCGAGAACACGTTTTCCTTTTATTTACGTCAGCCAAATTGTCGATCTGCACATCGCACCGAGTACCAGTAGTACTTGTTCTAACTACTAAGTTCCCAGATAGTTCCACTAACTACAATGTACTGTACACGTGTTGTAGTTTGCTATTTACCGCTATTACCACGTTGGGGCCACGCTCGCTTGGCCCGGGGTAAAAAGGGCCTGATTACTGTATGGACCCATGGGCGGTGGGCTGACCTTTGAAAACGGACACAACGCCCTCTGGTAACGGTATTTGCAGTGCATTTTTGGTGATACCCAATGTTGAGTTCGCAGACAGAATCGGAGTGGAATGATATATTGGCAACTTTGTGCTTTCAAAATTTTACATTAGTAAATCTGGTAAAATAAACTATAGACATTTTGTTATATTACTACACGCCGTTAGTAAACTTTAAACTTTACTAAATCTGTCTAAAATTTAAACAAAAGAAATACAAACTTAAGAGAAGCTACAAGCCAAAAATGTGTATATTCTTGGTATACCTTATATTGTAGGTAATAAGCATTAAAATCGCTTGACAAATGGAGTCTAGAAACGTTCGATTTCAAGCACAAAACTGGTTTTTATTTAATTTGCAAATAATTTTATAAGAAAGCAAAAAAGTTAATCAAGTGAAACTGTCACAGATAATCTTAGCTATAATACTGTATTTTTGAAAGTTGTTTCCTTTATGTGTTCATTTATTTCTATTGAAAAAATATTTTTTTTGTAGTTTACATTTATATTTTTAATGCGTATTCTTTTTTAATTTTAATTCTACTCAAGCGAAACGATAGGATAACCTTCAATTTATCTAAAGCATAGTTTTTGGTATTCATAATGTACACCGATTCGTTATAAAGATTAATCAAAATAGTGATTTAGCATTAAGCTTCGCCTTAAATGTATATTTTTTGACAAAATGATTAGACCCTATTTTGCGTTGTCGTTTGATTTTGAGGTTAAATAGATTTTTTTTGAAAAATGTATTGTGTGCCTGATTTGCATGCAAAATGAGCATAGTACATTTAGAAAAAAAGACGTAGATAAATATGAAAAATATTTTTTTTGCTTCGCTTTAGGAAAGCTATACTATTTAAAATTTTCGAAATAATATTATTTTGCAAATGGAAATCTAATAATGTTTTTAATATATTATATTTTTAATATTATTATATATTAATAATTTGTAGTTGCTTCCCGGCATCACTCAACTTTGGCGTTTTGACTTTTTTACGTATTTCTAAGTAAAGGTGTGCGAATTGCATTTCGCCAGGGCTCACGTTTCGTGAGTTGTCACTTTTTCAGAAAATCTCCTGTATAGTGATGAAAATAAATTTAAAACTCTTAAATGTGGTTTGACATCACCATAATCTGTGGACTTATTTAGTGGTAGTGAAGTCGTGTTTTAGATAGACCGTTTTGCGTTTTGTCTGTTCGTAACTTTGTTTCAAGATGGTTGCCGTTTTATCCTGGAATTTAGTATTATTATTATTATGGTTTAGTGAAGATATTTTTTTCAAATGTGAAATCGTCGTCTTTTTTTGGACTTCCTAATTCAATTTTTCAATATTATACAGGGTGTCCGGGGGTAAAGTGCGCTAACTTCGGGGTTGATTCTAGACGATAGTACACGTAAAAAGTTTTTTTGAAATTCCAACGTTTTATAATAGTTTTTAGGTTAAAAAGATAAATTGTTAGTATGGGAAAATAAACTTTGGAATTTCGGAATATGTTATTTACTTTTTACTTCTACCATCGAGTAGAATCACCTCCTGAAGTTAGCGCACTTTACCCCCGGAAATCCTGTATATATGGTACTTGAAGGATGTTCGAAAAAATAATTGTAATCGAGATAGTTTTTTGAAATAGATTAAAGATGTTTCATTAAAAAAATTGTTATTTGGAATTTTAAATTTTTAAAAAGTAGGTAACCATGTAAGTAACTAGGTACTTACAAATTTCATGATTCCAGAGGAAATTTTGGTATATATTTATAAAATAAGAAAAAATTAGAATTATACTTTGTTTGATCTTTGGCCTACTATTAAAAAAAGACTATTTTATAATAGGTAGGTACTCGATTATGCTTAGAAATGTTTCCAAATGATTTAATGATAAAAAAAATCCAATTGATAAAAAGGGCATTTTTTCCCTAATTCATCCCTTCCTGAACCTACATCGGAGTCATCTTTCACATGTAAAATAACCAGTTTGTCTTGCGGGCAGCCCACAGGACGGGATTTAGGTCACGAGCATGCCCAGAATGCCAAACGAACAGCGCTATGCCAAATTTAATGCCAACCACTCCAGCGCTTATATTTCCGGGTAACAAAACTACAACAGAGCAATTGATAGTCCAATGGCGTAGACAGCTTCTGCAAGTTGAATGTTGTATTATGTAGAACCAGGGTCTTGAAGAAACTCGGAGAAGTAGAACTGTTTTTAGAGTTTTGATGTTTTATTGTCTTGTACGTAAATGTCAAATAAGATTTATCCGGATTAAGCTGATGTTCTGGTTGGTGAATTTGGTTTTAAAAGCTACAAAAAATGTTATCTTTATCTTTTAGGCCTCTGGCATATTTACCGTTTTATTTCTCAACTCTTTAGACCTCTGGCATATTGAAAGTTATGTTTCTTAACCCTTTAGGCCTCTGGCATATTGACCGTTATGTTTCTTAACCCTTTAGGCCTCTGGCATATTGACCGTTGTATTTCTTAATCTTTTAGGCCTCTGGCATATTGACCGTTATGTTTCTTAACCCTTTAGGCCTCTGGCATATTGACCGTTGTATTTCTTAATCTTTTAGGCCTCTGGCATATTGACCGTTATGTTTCTTAACCCTTTAGGCCTCTGGCATATTGACCGTTGTATTTCTTAATCTTTTAGGCCTCTGGCATATTGACCGTTGTATTTTTTAACCCTTTAGGCTTCTGGCATATTGACCGTTGTATTTCTTCACTATTTGGGCCTCTGGCATATTGAACGTTGTATTTTTTAACCCTTTAGGCCTCTAGCATATTGACCGTTGTATTTTTTAACCCTTTAGGCCTCTGGCATATTGACCGTTGTATTTTTTTAACCCTTTAGGCCTCTGGCATATTGACCGTTGTATTTTTTAACCCTTTAGGCCTCCGGCATATTGACCGGAAATGGCTTCAGCCGTGTTTGGTGACCAGATATGAATAGTCAGGTACTTCCCTACTTTCCTCTTCCCAATCTCTTTCCTCTCCCCGCTACACTCAGCCTCACAATATACCTCAATTGGGGTTGCAATAGTTTCACTATCTCCAAACGGTTGGGAGCAGTTAGGACTCTTGTGCGTGATTCACATAAAAAATATAGTAAAAAATTAAATC